>NC_003284.9:0-5000000 GCF_000002985.6 Caenorhabditis elegans
CTAAGCCTAAGCCTAAGCCTAAGCCTAAGCCTAAGCCTAAGCCTAAGCCTAAGCCTAAGCCTAAGCCTAAGCCTAAGCCTAAGCCTAAGCCTAAGCCTAAGCCTAAGCCTAAGCCTAAGCCTAAGCCTAAGCCTAAGCCTAAGCCTAAGCCTAAGCCTAAGCCTAAGCCTAAGCCTAAGCCTAAGCCTAAGCCTAAGCCTAAGCCTAAGCCTAAGCCTAAGCCTAAGCCTAAGCCTAAGCCTAAGCCTAAGCCTAAGCCTAATCTGTGCTCCAAAGCCTTCGAACTGACGGACTTGTGTCCCGAAGTCGAACTCTTGAAGTTGTCACCGAGTTGGCTAATAAGAAAGACGCTACGTTGTCTTTTTAGTAAGTTTTCGTCGAAATTCTGGAAAAAAAATCTGAAAAAAATGAGAAAAATTGAAGTTTCTTGTGAAAACGTGCAGCAGCCGACAACTAACGGGACTGGGAAAATTGAAATTTTTAACACAGTTAAAATGCGATGTGCGCATAGTGGGTGAAAGGCCATAATGCGCGCACCGCGTGTGGCGACCACCTATTATGCACCTATCGCGAACGGTTCGCGATGGGTCCATAATGTATCCATGATGCTTCCACTCACGAAACAAACAATTCGAAATATATATTGTTTTTCCGCCTATTTTTTTAACATTTTATTGCAATTTTTATTGAATTTTTGATTTTCACTGGTTTTTTTTCTTGAAATTTTGTTTCGTATGTGGTATTTTGTAATAATCATAATATTTTTTTCTAAATTGTGTGTCTTTTAGAGAAAACACTGCTCTAACCAGTTGAGGCATTTAAAAACATCATTTAAACAACATGGCAAGCATTATTTCGTTCCTAATAAATGGAAGCATAGTCAGGATTACTGTAGTTTCACATGTATTTAGCCATTAAAATTGTAATCTGAGTTTTCATCGGTATTTGCGCATACTCAGAAAATTTTGTTAAATATCTTGTCTGTTCCTGTATTTTCAAGAGCGAAATATCGTCAAAATCAGATTATTTCGTTGAATCTGGAAATGCCCACTGTTCTTCATGCCTACTCGTGTCTATTTCTCATCAGCGTTATAACTCACCTTTTAAATAATATTGTAGAAACAAATTTTTTGCAGCTTCTCTTCGAGCAGCAGACTTCACAAAAACTTCATCAACAAGAAAAAACGTGAAAATCTTCAACATCGGAATGTCTAGGTGAAGGATGTCGGAACGGGCAAGGTTTGGAGCACGGCTCAGCTTTTTTAGATTTTAGATTTTAATTTAGAAACACACCACCGAAGAGGAGGAGATAAAGATGGCTCGGCTCCAGAATGCATTGAAAGTTGTTGGATGGTCGAATGGATTGAAAGCAATTGTAAAGAAGGAGTTACCCGGAAGCCCTGCCAAAAAGCAAAAACCGGCATCGGTTGCGCCGAAAATTTTGGACTCCTCGATCGGAAGAGTGAGTTTGCTGATTTTCAAAAAATAGGATGAAAGGCTGAATAATTTGAGCTCTCAATTGCTAAAAATATACGGATGGACAAAACTACGATCATCATTGGTCACAAAGTTGCAGCTCCGAAAAGAGAATTCGTCTGGAATTCTGGAAGTTCACAAGAATGGTGAGTACTTACCTTTCAAGTGAAAATTGAGGAAAAATTGAGAAAGAAATGTGTTGAAAGATGCAAAAAAATGACAAAAATTCAGCTTATCCTGCTAAAATTACGCGTGAAAAAGCATATTTTGTGCTTGAAAATCGCAAAAAAAATGCATTAGAAAAACCGATTTTATTTAGTCCTCCTAACAAATCGATTTTTGTAGACCTGGAGTCATCCTAGCAAACGAGGCAACACTGGAAGAGGACGAAAAACGTTAAGATTCCGTATGAAGATGTCAGAAAACCGAGTTAGGAGGAACTTGGAATTAAATTTTTGAGTTTTCTTTTTTCTATAATTTTTTAAGCTCACTTTTTATTCTTTTTGTTGTTCTCCCACTTAGGCCATGTTAATAAATGTGTTTTTGTTAAGAAAACTGTCTTAAATGCTCAGGATCAGGTTTTATTATTAAAAAAACAAACCCACAAAGCGCACATAATTTATGTTCGCGATGCTCGCAAAATGCATCTCAAGTTCGCGATGGACGCACAATGCGCGCGCAATGGGCATCATTTCCGGTTCCTTTTTAACACACGCGCGATCCACTCCGAAAGCACTATGCGCACATCGCATTTTAACTGTGAATGAAAATTTGAAAAAAAAAACTAAATTTGAGAATTTTTGAGTTAAAAAATTCCAAATTGCAGAGAAATAAAAAATAAAATTTTTAGAGAATATATCGAAAGAAATTCAAATTTTTAAGAAAAAATCCCAAAAATAAATCATTTTTCTAGAAAAAAAAAGCAAAAAGTTCCCATTTTGCGATAAAAATCGAAAAAATCCCGATTTTTTTACAATTTTCTAAAAAAAAACTGAAAAAAATCCACATTTTTCAGAAAAAAACGCTAAAATTTTAATTTTTTCTAGAAAAAAACAAAATTTTCAATAAAAAATCCAAAAATAAAACCAAAATTAAAAAATTATAATAATTACGGGTAAAATCGTATGAAATCCCGTTTTTTTTTTAATCGTAATTATTTTCAATTTTTTGGTTTTCTCCTCAAAAAAAATTGTTTTTTTTCCCATTTTTCTTTAAAAATTGAAAGTTTTCCAATTTTTCTCGAAATATTGACTCAAAATTAGCTTTTTCTTCGAATTTTTAATAAAAATTTTCACTTTCGCGACCCGTTAGTTGTCGGCTGCACGGTTTTCTGAAAATTGAGAAATAAAATTAGAAAAGTTGCAAAATTGAAAAAAAAAACCGCAAAAAACTGAAATTTTCTAGGCAAAAAAAAATAAAAGAAATCCACAAATTTTTCGATAAAAATTGAAAAAATCCAAATTTTCCTGAAAAAAATCCCAAAAATCCAATTTTTCTACAAAAAAAACCCAAAAATCCACTCCTTTTCGATAAAAATTTGAAAAAATTTCGATTTTTCAAGAGAAAATTCCGATTTTCTAGAAAAAAAACCCCAAAAAACTATAATTTTCCTTTAAAAAAAACCCCAAAAATCCAAATTTTTGTACAAAAAATACCAAAAAATCCACATTTTTCAATAAAAATTAGAAAAAAAAAACAATTTTTGCTGAAAAAAAACTCAAAAATCCAATTTTTCTACAAAAAATACAAAAAAAATCACGATTTTCCTGAAAAAAACCCAAGAAACTATAATTTTCCTGAAAAAAAAATCCAAAAAAAAACCGGGAAAAAAACAAAAGAAATCCAAATTTTTCGATAAAAAAATTGAAAAAATTCCGATTTTTCAGGAATAAATTCGGGAAAAAATTCAATTTTTCTAGTAAAAAACCCAAAAAAAACCCAATTTTTTTGCAGTTTCCGTCACTTCTTCTACCACCGTTTCCACAGTAATCTCATCGAAGGCTCAGGTCGCCTACTCGACAAAATTAATGATACTACTGCTGCCCAACAACAACTACAAACTACAAACGAACTCGACGGCGATGGCCCAGAAATTGCAATCGCCGCGGCCAAAGCATTCCATCCGACTGAAAAATTCGATTTGGAAATGAATGTGGACGACGATGAAATTCTGAAAGTATTTGATATACAAGAACAAGAGCAAATTGTGATGAAAAAAATCCGACATTTGGAGAATTCTGACTTACATTTCGAGCGAATTCATGTGAATTTGGCGAAAAAAGAGCGATTTTTTGACGACGTTCAGAGCTCGGAAAATGACTCAAGCGACGAAAAACTCGCCGAAATTTGCGATTTTTTGAGCCAAAATTGCCGGGAAATCTCGAATGCTGCGAAGCCTCCTCGAGCAACACTTGACGAATGGATTCAGACTGGAAAATTCGAAATACAACGTCGTCGAGAGATCCGGGCGGTTTGCCACGTCATCAAGGCCATCGGTCAGATGGGAATTACACTTGGCGAGCTGTGTGGAAAATTGAAAATTGCCATAGAGCAAATTGCCGGAATTTTGGCCGATTTGAGCGGAGACAAGAAATGGTGTCCGAGACCTTGGATTGCGCCGGAAGGTTTTCTTTTTTTTTTAAGGGATTTTTGGGGCGAAAAATTTGGATTTGGCTCACCACGCGCGAGCTTTGATTTAAAGGTGTTTTCGCGGTGAGACCCGGAAATTTTATTTTTCCTAAATCTCTCTGAACCCGGTCATGATTATACTTAAATGAAAGCTCACGGCGAGCTGAATTCGAATACTAAGTGTATGGTTGTTTAGCTACAGTAACCTGACACTGAATTTCGCGGCGAGACCCGAAAATCCCCAAAAACTCTCAAAAACCGTCTTAGAATCGATCAAAATATGTCAAGATTATACTTAAAGGAGGACTAACGGTTCGGACGATTTTGAACGTATAGACCAAAAATAAGCTCAAATGAACGAAATTCGTAATGAAACTGCTCAAAAATTTTTCAAAAATTTTTTATGGCGGTTCAAAATTTTGAAAAAAATTACACTGATTTTGGCTAAAATCACGATTTTTTCTCATTTTTCCGTGTCACATTTGTCCGAAGTTGGTTTTTTTAGAATTATCGTCCTTTATTACATATTTTGGTAATAAATCTCATTTAATTTCGTCGATTAAAGTGCATTTAAAGCCGATAAATAACCAGTTTCGATGATTTTTGGTTACCTATCGGCTTTAAATGTACCTTAATCGATGAAATTAAATGAGATAATCTACCAATATATGTAATAAAGGACGATACTTCCAAAAAAGCCAACTTCGGTCAGATGTGACACGGAAAAATGGGAAAAATTCGTGATTTTAGCCAAAATCAGTGTAATTTTTTTCAAAATTTTGAACCGCCATAAAAGATTTTTGAAAAATTTTTGAGCAGTTTCATTACGAAATTCATTTAAGTATAATCATGAGCGGGTTCAGAGAGATTTAGGAAAAATAAAATTTCCGGGTCTCACCGCGAAAACTACAGTAACCCTGGAGTTTTCGTGGTGGGACCCGGAAATTTCAATATTTTTCAAACTTCTCAGAACCTGGTCAAGATTATACTTAAATCAAACCCTTCCTTCTTGGCAGATTTTGATTGTTTTTGATGGTTTTTCGCAATTTTTGGGTCTCACCGCGAAATTCAGCGTCAGGTTACTGTAGCTAAACAACCATACACTTAGTATTCGAATTCAGCTCGTCGAGAGCTTTCATTTAAGTATAATCATGCCTTAGTTTGCTTGATTTTGACGAATTTTAGAAATTTTAGGGTCTCGCCACGAAAAAGTACAGTAACCACACACTGGAAACTGAATATTTTGAATTTTCAGTGGCATCTTTGAGTTTGCCTCGTCGAGAGCTTTTATTTTAGTATAAACATGACTAGGTTCTGACGATTCTGAAGAATTTTGGAAGTTTTAGGGTCTCGCCGCGAAATTCAGCGTCAGGTTACTGTAGCTAAACAACCATACACTTAGTCTTCGAATTCAGCTCGCCGTGAGCTGAGCTTTCATTTAAGTATAATCATGACCGGGTTCAGAGAGATTTAGAAAAATTAAAATTTCCGGGTCTCACCGCGAAAACTACAGTAACCCTTTCGAAAAAAACTTAATTTTTGCAGGTCTTTCTTGTATAAATTGTATTTTTCTTCTTTCCTTAAAGTTTGAGCAAGAAATTGGAACAAATAAAGTCCTGCCGCGAATGCTTCAAGGTTACTGTAGTTTTTGGTGGTGAGACCCGGAAATTTCTTTATTTTTCAAAAATTTCAGAACCCGGTCATGATTATACTTAAATGAAAGCCCTTGATGAGCTGACTTTGAAAATGTTCATTAAAATTTTTAAAATGCTAAGCCCCGCCCACTTCTTGGTGGGTCCCGTCACGAATTTTTGGAAATTATAGTAAAACGCCAATTTCATACTGATTTTGATGAATTTTAACAATAAATTAGCAGTATTTTAAGATTCTGAAATTAATTTTTTACTGAAATTGGCGAAAAATTGCAGATTTTTACGGGCATCTACAGTAACCTAGGTGGTTTTCGTGGCGGGACCCGGAAATTTCTGAATTTACGCAAACCTGGTCATGATTATACTTAAATGAAAGCTCCTAGCGAGCTGAAATCGAATATCTATTTCAAATTCGTGTCCCGTCACGAAAACCTACAGTAACCTGGGCGGTTTTCGTGGCGGGACCCATAAATTCAAATTCTACGGAACCTAGTCATGTTTATACTTAAATCAAAGCTCCTGGCGAGCTGAATTTGAATTTTTCGGTTTTTTTTTACCACGAAAAATCCATTCAAATAATTTTCTCTTACAGGTTGCATCTCCCTGCCGGTAGTTCGTTGGATGGCTGAAAGTGTTCTGGTTTTAATTGTTTCAAAGCTTGGAATTCAACTGAAAGACGTCATCACAACATACGAATTCGCTGTTCAACCGATTGCTATTCGAGAAATTGTACGGAAGGAAAAAAGTGCCAAAAAATCCAAAAATTTGCTCTGAAAACTTGCAAAATCGGAAAAAAAAATGAATTTTTGTGCTAAAATTCACCCTCAAACTTTGAATTTTTACATAGCAAGCTCCTGAACCTGTAATAATGTTTTTTTTTTAATTTGGAGTTAAAAAAGCTTTTAAAAAATCGAATTTCTGCTGAAAAATGTTCAAAAACTTATTTTTTCCGTTCAAAGACCAGTAAAATACATATTTAACAGTGAAAAACTTGAAAATAAAACTCAAAAATTTTGAAAATGTCTAAAAATCTTAATTTCACAATTGAAAAAATTCAAAAATCTCGAATTTTCACCCAAAAAAAATCGTTTTAAAATGTCCAAAAATCGCAATTTTGGCATTTTTTCAAATTTTTTTGGAAGTTTTCCAAAAAATCTCTGTTTTTCCCGCCGCTCAAAACCCTCAATTTTTCAGATTTCCCTGCTGGAAATGCTCGATTGCATTGAATTTATCACTGAAGAATTCAAATCTCCAAAAATGACGTCTCCATTCTCATCGCCATCTACCCGACAATCAATCACTTATATTCAAGCGAAAATCGACGGAATTGACAAATTTTCGCGAATTTTCCATTCGATTCCACTTTTGAGCACAATGTCATCGAAACCACTCTCTTAAAACTGCAAATTTCTGGATTTTCGACCTTAAAATTTTTAAAAATTCCCAAAAAATCAAATTTCTGTCAAAATTTCAAGATTTTCCACCCAAAAAAGCTCTGAAAATGCAATTTTTTCAGGCAAAAGTTGCCGAAAAAACCAGATTTACTCTTAAAAGGACACACAATATAAAAATTTCGAATTTTTTCAAAAAAAAAAATTAAATTCATATTTTTGGAAATTTTTATTTGAAAAATTCGAATTTTTTGGAAAAAAATCGGAAAATTTCAAATATTCAATTTTTTTGGGAAAAAATTCCGAAAATTCCAATTTTTAATTAAAAAAAACCGATTTTTCAACATTTTAACTGCATTTTAGGACACTTTTCACAATAAAAATGATAAAATTTTCAAAAAAAAAAAGGATTTTGTAGTGTATTCCGAAATAAATCACATAAAATTGAGTTCAGAAATGAGCTCATCAAGATCATCCAACTTTCTTGGGTTATGAGTCTCAACGTATCCACGTGCATGACGGAAGAATTGGCTCAAATGCTCGCGAAGCTGCTCGGCAGACGTGTAAACGTCCAAAACTTGCTCAATATCCGGCAGAGAGTGATTCTCGTGTTGAGCGTTACGTGTCGAACCGGGAATTTGTTGCAGGGTCTTGTAGAGTCGAGGATTGGCACGTTCGATCGAGTTGAACAGCTCCAGCACTTCCTGAAAAATTGGAAAAATTGATTTTCTGGAAAAATTCACAAATTTTTAGGTGAAAAATTGAAAATTTGGGCATAGCTTCCGCATCTCCAGTGACAAATGTGCTCTATTGCACAAATTGTTGGTTGGAATACGGTATTTATTGCATATTTCAGCCGAGAATACCACTATTCAAACCATCAATTCGGATAGAGAAACACACAAGTCACAGACAGTATTGGGAAATTCAGTTGCCAAGTTGCCGTATAATTTTGACCTACTTTGCGCAATGTCTAAAAAGTTGGGTTTCGTCACGAAAACCTGTGGGTTACTGTAGGTTTTTGTGGCGAGACCTAGTTTTTTTCAAAGTTGCGCAAACTACGGAAAAATTGATTTTCTGGACAAATTGAATGAAAATTCACAAGTTTTTGCTCAAAAAAACGAACATTTGGGAAAACATATTTTCGAGAAATTGTCTAAATTTTATTTCTAATTTTAGACGAATCTTCCAAAATCCAAACATTTTCAATTTTTTCCGGAAATAAAGTCGAAAAATCTATTTTTTGTCAATTTCTTCCGTAACAAATCAGTTTTTTTTCCAATTTTTCTCTGAAAAAAAGGTGAGAAAACAAAGGGTGAGAAAAAAAAATTGTTTAATTTTTCCGGAAAAAAACTGAAAAATCCAAAATTTTTGAATTTTCTTCATAAAAAGTCGGGAAAACCCAGAAATTTTCCAATTTTTTCCGGAAAAAAAAAATGGAAAGAACTAAAAATTGACTTTTTTCGGAAAAAAAAAGTCTAAAATCCTATATTTTCCGTTTTTTCCTTTGTTTTTCCAAAATCCAAAAAATTTCCAATTTTTCGTAAAACAGTTAGAAAACCCAAAAATTGACATTTTTTTCCGGAAAAGAAAATTGGAAAGAACCAAAAATTGTTCAATTTTTTTTCGGAAAAAAGTCGAAAATTCTATATTTTCTGTTTTTTCCTTTGTTTTTCTGAAATCCATAATTTTTCCAATTTTTTTGGGAAAAAATCCAGTAAAAGCCAGTTTTTCGCAAATTTCCATCCAATTTTCACCCTTAACGGCACAACAACGGACTTGTGCCTCTTCGGCGGTGGCGGGGCAGGCGTCTGCCTCAAAACTCCTTCAAATTCAAGCACATCTCGCATTGCAGCGTTGGCCTTTCGTTTAGCAGATCTTCCTCGAGTCTCTTCTTCAACAATATCCTCCTCATCCTCGTCAGATTCACTTCCATGATCTTCTTCATCCCCTCCACCTTCCTTTTGTCGAAGCTCCTTAGCTTCCGACAGTTGCCTTCTACGATCTTCCTTAGTACACTTTGCACACCACCATCCCTCCTTGAAGCCTTCCTCTTCGAAAAGAGCTCGACTGATCGTTGGACGATGACAAGCTAGAAGCATGTGAAGACACGATGGATTTGAAGCTTCCTGTACACGACGGCAGAAACGTGGCATTTTTAGATGGGAGAAGCACTCTGGAAAATGCAAAAAGAGTTAAATTTTGACTGAAAATCTAGTTATTTTCCGAATTTTCTGCTAATTTTCGCCTAATTTGACATATTTTCATCAAAAAAAAGTCTGGAGATTGAGAAAATTTTAAATTTGGACAGTTTTCAGCCTATTCACATTTTCAGCCAATTTATGACTGAAAATGTGAATAAATACAGTTTTTATTCCAGAAATCTGCGTAGGAGCACATAAGTCACTCTGAAAGAGAATGTTCATGTAATTTTGCGATATAAAATTTCCTTTTTATTTTTTTTTTTCAAATCTAGAAGATTTAATAGTGAGGATTCCTGAGGAAAGTGCAAATTTTCAAAAAAATATTTTTTTGGCGAAAATTGTTTTTTCTCTTCGAATTCAAATTTTTCACAATTTGCAGAATTTTCCACCCCCCCCCCCCTCTCCATTTTTTCAGCTTCCGGGTAATTTCCACCCAAAAAATTCAAATTCCCCACTTAAAACCCGCCAAATTCTCACCTTAAACAACGGAACCACCTTCCAAACACTAATCGCAGCCGACGAGGAGAACTGTCCAAGTACCATTTCCATAAAGAACATTGGTAGTGAGGCGAGGCAGAACATACATAAATATGGTACAAGGAATGCTGCACCGCCATGTTGGAATACTAGAAATGGGAATTTCCAGAAACTTCCTGCAAAACGAAGAAAATTGTAAAAATTTTCCAACAAAAAAAATTTTTTTTTCAAGATTTTCCAGAAATTTTCGCGATTTTTCACTGGGAAATTCAAATTTTTCGTTAAAATCTTACTAAAAAATTCCTAATTGAAAAAATCAGTCACCGAAGTGAATATTTGCGGGGAATTTGAATTTTGGCATGAAAATGCTGGAAAAATAAATTGAAAGTTGGAAATTTTAATTTTTTGTTGATAAATTTTTTTTCCGAATTTTCCAGGAATTTTCACATTGAAATTCGAATTCTCCGGTTCATTTTGCCGCTATTGGACTTTTTTCCCAGAAGCCAGCTTGAAATTTGAATTTCGAGGAGTACGGTAGCCCCAAAAGTACGCAAACACCTGCTAGGCACCGAACCTTACGACAATTAGTCCAAATTGACTGAAAATCGGGTTACGGGGGGTGAAAAGTGATGGAGAAGTCGAATTTCGTAATGAAAAACTGTGAAAACCACTGGAAAAAGTTGAAAATCATGAGTTTTCGGGAAAATTGAAAATTTGGGCATAGCTTCCGCATCTCCGAGTGACAAATGTGCTCTATTGTCAAATTTTTGGCAGAAATACGGTATTTATTCACATTTTCAGTCCAATTTAAGGCGGAAAATGTGAATAAATACAGTTTTTATGTCATGAATACGAGTAGAAGCACATAAATCACGAAAATATCGATTTTTAGAAGATTTTAGGGATTTAAACCGAAATTTTTGTGATTTTCCAGTTAAAAATGTTTTTGTTTTCATTATTTGAACCAAAAACTCCAAAAAAAATCGATAAAAATGGCTAGGAACCATCATTTTCAGATTGGTGGCCTAGAACCCCCAAAAGTTAGGCCACCAATCTATTTTGTTCGAAAAAACCAATTTCTATGGTAAAAATGAGTGGAAAACTCAATTTACAACTGAAAATTTGAAAAAATTACTAGAAATGGGAGATTTTCGCTTTTAAAATCATTTAGACCCAATAAATGACAAAAAAAATGAAAATGTTGAATTTAAACTTTTTTTCCAAAATTTTGGTGTTGAAGTTCGTTTTTAGAAGAAAAAACTATAAAAAATCAATAGAAAAGTTATTTTTTCGGAAAAAATAAAACAAGTGCGCTCTATTGAGAAAGTACTGAAAATTCGATTTTTTCACTGATTTTGTCTGGTTTCAACGTGAAAAATAGGTTGAAAAATTGAAATTTCGAGTATTTTTTGCAGAAAAATCGATATTTTATCCATTTTTCCACTGAAAATCCCAAAAATATCCAATGTTTCACCAAAAAAAACCCCAAAACAAGAGATGTTAGAACTTTAGAACACACACTCTCTTATCAATTTATAATCTTATCAATTTCTCGCACGTACTCATTTCGTATGGTCAGATTATTATCTGTTGATATCGTGGACTTTGGCCCCTGTTTTCGCCGAAAAATCGTAAAAATTCCGGATTTCTGGCCTAAAAATTAGAGAAAGTTGGTTTTTTCCATGAAAAAGCAGTTAAAAATTGCTATTTTCATCAATTTAATGCGACAAAACTTCAAAAAGCCCCCAAAAATTAACGTTTTTACAAAAAACAACGACACTCCGCTAGTACACCAACGCGTGTTGTTTAGCGGTTTGGCGGGAATTCAAATTTCTCGCTTTCTTACCAACTCCCGCTGTGAAACCAATTACTGCTAGCAGATAATCCGACTTGTTACTCCAATTTCCTGAAAAAAAATTTTTTTCACAAAATTTTTTTTTGGTATTTAAGGATTTCTCAATAAAAATTTTGGTTTTCATAGTTTTTTCACTTAAATTCGTGTTTTTCACGTCTCCAGCTTCAAAATGACCCCCATCATGCCCTGTTTCCGTGCAATTTGAAAAATTCGGGTCTCGCCACGCGTTTTTTTTTGCAATTTTCGAACGAACTGTTTTACCAAAAAAACATCAAATTTCTAATTTTTACGCTTTTAAACTTTCAAAAATCTAAAATCTAAAATCTCAGCCTCCAAAATCTTTGAGGCCGATTATCTCTATGAATTTTTGGTCAAATTTGAAAAAAAAAAGTTTTTTCACTTCCCACAGTCTTCAGCTTTCAGAATTTATCCTTTGAATCCAGTCTATCTCTAAAACTAACCGAGATCCATGCGATATAGTGAACGCCGCGACGAAGAAAAACCATAAAAACAAAACCACTCGTCTTCTGCCTCGATTTTCAAAATGAAAAATGAATTTTTTTAGAATGAAACTTATATTTTCCAGTAGCCACTGACTTCAGCTACGCAGCGGTTTTTGAATTACTCAAAAATATTGAAAAGCCACCGATAGAGAGGATTTAGTGTGAAAAAAAAGGGGTGAAAAAACACCGGAATTGGGAGAGATATAGGACACGTCCATATCTCGTTAAGGAGAGCACTTTTTTGCCGCTACAGTATATGCAGGCATGGTAGAGCAAAACTGTTATGAAATTCGGATTCTACGTAAAATTTTGAACCGATACACAGCTCCCGCGCCTTTTCGTCTGCGTTGAATAGGTTTTTTGGGCGTTTGAAAATTTTGCCAAATTTCATTTAAATTATCATAACTTTGTTGAAAATGTAGGTAATTGCAAAAACTAAAGAAATTGAACAATCCCGCTTATGGGAGCATCATAATATCAACAGTGCGTATCATCTCGAGCAAACGTGTGCAAAAAAAGCGACGTGACACGCGGTTTTTCGTGTTTTTTCGTGTTCCAGCAATCATAAGATTTTTCAGAAATTTTACCATAACATAAAAATACATGTAGAAGAAAGAGAAAATATTTCTGTATAACAGTGTGTAATTTCAAAAAAATCGGACGCACACACGCTGACTTGTGAGGCTTCAAAAAAAAAGTTGAAATAGTCAAAAAAAAAATCCATCATTTTTCTGCCCAAAAATTGAAAAAACGGGCACCTATGCACATTCAGGATTTAGGGCGGAAGAATGCAGAAGGCGATAGCTTTGTTGCGCGTTAAGTTTGAACGATTTAATGTTGAAAATATGAAAATGTGATAGAGTGAATCATTGCGATTCCAATGAGGTAAAAAACTTGGCAAAATTCGACAAAAATTTCATTTTGACACTAAACACTTTATTCAAAACACTAATTTATAGTTTTCTGAGCATTCAAAATCAATTTCTAACCTATTTCTCAAAAAAGATTATCTTAAAATGTTGAAAATGATTATCTTAAAGATTATCTTAAAATGTTGAAAAAAAAAACACCGACTACCGTAACCCAGAACACCGGATTTTACGCAATTTTGAGCTAAAGCTTTGAAGTTTAAGGGTTAGGCGTGAAAAATCGAGTAGAATTCGAGTTTGTTAATAAAAATTTGCTGAAAATTATGGAATTTCTGGAAATTTTGAACTTTTAAATCAATTTTTGTTACTTTCAGACTCCTCGAATCCCAAAAAAGCGAAAATTGGATAGTGTGGATATTGTCAGCTCATCGGCCCGTGTCAGTGTCCGCTGCCGTTTTACACCCAAGGAACGCGACCAGCTAATCATGATTCGATTTTGGCCGTCGGCTTCTTCTTGAATCCGGTCTATCGTTTCTGGTTGGATCCAACAGTTCTTCGTGATTTGATGCATGAATTCGTACCGGAAAGCCGAAATAAGACGGTCCAAAGCCTGATGGCTTGTGGAGTTCGTGAGCTTGTTCGGGACAATCGTCTGGCCTATTTGCAGCGGGTTGTCCGGAATTTGTCCACTTTTCCGGTGGGTTTTTGGGCCTTTTTCGGTGAATTCGAGTTTTCTGTGAAAAAAATTAATAAATTTGAACTTAGCTGACCGAGAGCTTTCATTTAAGTATAATCATGACTAGATTCCGTTAATTTTAAAGTTTTTTTTTTGGTCCCGCCACGAGATTACTGTAGTTTCGCGGCGAGACCCGAAAAATTTCAAAATTAACGGAACCTAGTCATGATTATACCTAAATGAAAGCTCAGCTCTCGGCGAGCTGAATTCGAATTTCTTTAAATTTAGCGAAAATTTTGAAAAAAGTCTGAAAATGTTGGGTCCCGAAGCGACATTTGTTCGAAAACTTTTTTTCTGGCAAAATAAGCTTTATAATTCAAAAAAGCATAGTAATAGTTAAGTTTTGAAAAAAAATTGGAAAAAAAAATCCCCCGGGTTACTGTAGTTTTTCGCGGTGGGACCCAAAAATTTGCAATTTTCTCAGAACCCGGTCATGATTATACTTGAATGAAAGCTCTCGGCAAGCCGAATTCAAAAACATCATTGAATTTTGTGCGAAATCTCTAAAATTTTGTGTTTTTCCAGGAAATGCGCCGCCTCCGATCGGAACTCTGCGGCACCAGTATCCCCAACACATTCAAAAACGGAATTTTTCAAAGACGCTTTCAGAACCGCAATGGTTCTTCTTTTTGTGTAGGAATTTCGATAAAAAAATTTGAATTTTTCGCTAGTTTTCCGGAAAATTTTTTTTTCCCTATTTTTCAATTTTTTCCCAAAAAAAAATCGGAAATTTCAAATTTCAACTAATTTTCTCAAAAAATGTGTGTTTTTTTTTTGGAAAAATTTAAATATTTCGCTAGTTTTCTCGAAAAAATGAATTATTTTCTAATTTTTTGGAAAAAATTAAAAGATTTTTTCGCAAATTTTGCCAACAAATATAATTTTTTCCGAAAAATTCCGATTTTTCGCTATTTGTTTCAAAAATTTCCGAAAATTTTGGAATTTTCCATAATTTTCTTGTAAAATTCGCAATTTTTGGCGAAAAATTTGGTTTTTTTTCAAAAAATTTACTAGTTTTCTCAATTTTTCTTTAAAATTCTAAAATTCCACACTGATTTTCGCCCCATTTTTCAGCGACAACAACCGTACTACAATGACCGATGCGAGGTTCCGTTCGTTTTTGAACGCTGGAAATGTGTCTGTAACTAAAGAGATTACGGTATCCAACTCGGTTCCCCATCGATCACAGAAGCCTGTCACCTATGGACATATTCAACATTGTGTGGCGGCTAATATATTGATTGTACGGGGTTTTTTGGCGCGAAAATTTGATCTAAATTGGATTTTTTACTCGAAATTTCAAAAATTATTGATTTTTCTTCAAAAATATTAGATTATTCGAATTCAGATCATCGAGAGCTTTCATTTAAGTATAATCATGACCACGTTCCGCTGATTTTGAAATTTTTTGTAAAATTTTTCAAATTTAACGGAACCTGGCCATGTTTATACTAAAATAAAAGCTCTCGACGAGGCAAACTCAAAGATGCCACTGAAAATTCAAAATATTCAGTTCCCAGTGTGTGGTTACTGTACTTTTTCATGGCGAGACCCTAAAATTTCTAAAATTCGTCAAAATCAAGCAAACTAAGGCATGGTTATACTTAAATGAAAGCTCTCGACGAGCTGAATTCGAATACTAAGTGTATGGTTGTTTAGCTACAGTAACCTGACGCTGAATTTCGCGGTGAGACCCAAAAATTGCGAAAAACCATCAAAAACAATCAAAATCTGCCAAGAAGGAAGGGTTTGATTTAAGTATAATCTTGACCAGGTTCTGAGAAGTTTGAAAAATATTGAAATTTCCGGGTCCCACCACGAAAACTCCAGGGTTACTGTAGTTTTCGCGGTGAGACCCGGAAATTTTATTTTTCCTAAATCTCTCTGAACCCGCTCATGATTATACTTAAATGAATTTCGTAATGAAACTGCTCAAAAATTTTTCAAAAATCTTTTATGGCGGTTCAAAATTTTGAAAAAAATTACACTGATTTTGGCTAAAATCACGAATTTTTCCCATTTTTCCGTGTCACATCTGACCGAAGTTGGCTTTTTTGGAAGTATCGTCCTTTATTACATATATTGGTAGATTATCTCATTTAATTTCATCGATTAAGGTACATTTAAAGCCGATAGGTAACCAAAAATCATCGAAACTGGTTATTTATCGGCTTTAAATGCACTTTAATCGACGAAATTAAATGAGATTTATTACCAAAATATGTAATAAAGGACGATAATTCTAAAAAAACCAACTTCGGACAAATGTGACACGGAAAAATGAGAAAAAATCGTGATTTTAGCCAAAATCAGTGTAATTTTTTTCAAAATTTTGAACCGCCATAAAAAATTTTTGAAAAATTTTTGAGCAGTTTCATTACGAATTTCGTTCATTTGAGCTTATTTTTGGTCTATACGTTCAAAATCGTCCGAACCGTTAGTCCTCCTTTAAGTATAATCTTGACATATTTTGATCGATTCTAAGACGGTTTTTGAGAGTTTTTGGGGATTTTCGGGTCTCGCCGCGAAATTCAGTGTCAGGTTACTGTAGCTAAACAACCATACACTTAGTATTCGAATTCAGCTCGCCGTGAGCTTTCATTTAAGTATAATCATGACCGGGTTCAGAGAGATTTAGGAAAAATAAAATTTCCGGGTCTCACCGCGAAAACACCTTTAAATCAAAGCTCGCGCGTGGTGAGCCAAATCCAAATTTTTCGCCCCAAAAATCCCTTAAAAAAAAAAGAAAACCTTCCGGCGCAATCCAAGGTCTCGGACACCATTTCTTGTCTCCGCTCAAATCGGCCAAAATTCCGGCAATTTGCTCTATGGCAATTTTCAATTTTCCACACAGCTCGCCAAGTGTAATTCCCATCTGACCGATGGCCTTGATGACGTGGCAAACCGCCCGGATCTCTCGACGACGTTGTATTTCGAATTTTCCAGTCTGAATCCATTCGTCAAGTGTTGCTCGAGGAGGCTTCGCAGCATTCGAGATTTCCCGGCAATTTTGGCTCAAAAAATCGCAAATTTCGGCGAGTTTTTCGTCGCTTGAGTCATTTTCCGAGCTCTGAACGTCGTCAAAAAATCGCTCTTTTTTCGCCAAATTCACATGAATTCGCTCGAAATGTAAGTCAGAATTCTCCAAATGTCGGATTTTTTTCATCACAATTTGCTCTTGTTCTTGTATATCAAATACTTTCAGAATTTCATCGTCGTCCACATTCATTTCCAAATCGAATTTTTCAGTCGGATGGAATGCTTTGGCCGCGGCGATTGCAATTTCTGGGCCATCGCCGTCGAGTTCGTTTGTAGTTTGTAGTTGTTGTTGGGCAGCAGTAGTATCATTAATTTTGTCGAGTAGGCGACCTGAGCCTTCGATGAGATTACTGTGGAAACGGTGGTAGAAGAAGTGACGGAAACTGCAAAAAAATTGGGTTTTTTTTGGGTTTTTTACTAGAAAAATTGAATTTTTTCCCGAATTTATTCCTGAAAAATCGGAATTTTTTCAATTTTTTTATCGAAAAATTTGGATTTCTTTTGTTTTTTTCCCGGTTTTTTTTTGGATTTTTTTTTCAGGAAAATTATAGTTTCTTGGGTTTTTTTCAGGAAAATCGTGATTTTTTTTGTATTTTTTGTAGAAAAATTGGATTTTTGAGTTTTTTTTCAGCAAAAATTGTTTTTTTTTTCTAATTTTTATTGAAAAATGTGGATTTTTTGGTATTTTTTGTACAAAAATTTGGATTTTTGGGGTTTTTTTTAAAGGAAAATTATAGTTTTTTGGGGTTTTTTTTCTAGAAAATCGGAATTTTCTCTTGAAAAATCGAAATTTTTTCAAATTTTTATCGAAAAGGAGTGGATTTTTGGGTTTTTTTTGTAGAAAAATTGGATTTTTGGGATTTTTTTCAGGAAAATTTGGATTTTTTCAATTTTTATCGAAAAATTTGTGGATTTCTTTTATTTTTTTTTGCCTAGAAAATTTCAGTTTTTTGCGGTTTTTTTTTTCAATTTTGCAACTTTTCTAATTTTATTTCTCAATTTTCAGAAAACCGTGCAGCCGACAACTAACGGGTCGCGAAAGTGAAAATTTTTATTAAAAATTCGAAGAAAAAGCTAATTTTGAGTCAATATTTCGAGAAAAATTGGAAAACTTTCAATTTTTAAAGAAAAATGGGAAAAAAAACAATTTTTTTTGAGGAGAAAACCAAAAAATTGGAAATAATTACGATTAAAAAAAAAACGGGATTTCATACGATTTTACCCGTAATTATTATAATTTTTTAATTTTGGTTTTATTTTTGGATTTTTTATTGAAAATTTTGTTTTTTTCTAGAAAAAATTAAAATTTTAGCGTTTTTTTCTGAAAAATGTGGATTTTTTTCAGTTTTTTTTTAGAAAATTGTAAAAAAATCGGGATTTTTTCGATTTTTATCGCAAAATGGGAACTTTTTGCTTTTTTTTTCTAGAAAAATGATTTATTTTTGGGATTTTTTCTTAAAAATTTGAATTTCTTTCGATATATTCTCTAAAAATTTTATTTTTTATTTCTCTGCAATTTGGAATTTTTTAACTCAAAAATTCTCAAATTTAGTTTTTTTTTTCAAATTTTCATTCACAGTTAAAATGCGATGTGCGCATAGTGCTTTCGGAGTGGATCGCGCGTGTGTTAAAAAGGAACCGGAAATGATGCCCATTGCGCGCGCATTGTGCGTCCATCGCGAACTTGAGATGCATTTTGCGAGCATCGCGAACATAAATTATGTGCGCTTTGTGGGTTTGTTTTTTTAATAATAAAACCTGATCCTGAGCATTTAAGACAGTTTTCTTAACAAAAACACATTTATTAACATGGCCTAAGTGGGAGAACAACAAAAAGAATAAAAAGTGAGCTTAAAAAATTATAGAAAAAAGAAAACTCAAAAATTTAATTCCAAGTTCCTCCTAACTCGGTTTTCTGACATCTTCATACGGAATCTTAACGTTTTTCGTCCTCTTCCAGTGTTGCCTCGTTTGCTAGGATGACTCCAGGTCTACAAAAATCGATTTGTTAGGAGGACTAAATAAAATCGGTTTTTCTAATGCATTTTTTTTGCGATTTTCAAGCACAAAATATGCTTTTTCACGCGTAATTTTAGCAGGATAAGCTGAATTTTTGTCATTTTTTTGCATCTTTCAACACATTTCTTTCTCAATTTTTCCTCAATTTTCACTTGAAAGGTAAGTACTCACCATTCTTGTGAACTTCCAGAATTCCAGACGAATTCTCTTTTCGGAGCTGCAACTTTGTGACCAATGATGATCGTAGTTTTGTCCATCCGTATATTTTTAGCAATTGAGAGCTCAAATTATTCAGCCTTTCATCCTATTTTTTGAAAATCAGCAAACTCACTCTTCCGATCGAGGAGTCCAAAATTTTCGGCGCAACCGATGCCGGTTTTTGCTTTTTGGCAGGGCTTCCGGGTAACTCCTTCTTTACAATTGCTTTCAATCCATTCGACCATCCAACAACTTTCAATGCATTCTGGAGCCGAGCCATCTTTATCTCCTCCTCTTCGGTGGTGTGTTTCTAAATTAAAATCTAAAATCTAAAAAAGCTGAGCCGTGCTCCAAACCTTGCCCGTTCCGACATCCTTCACCTAGACATTCCGATGTTGAAGATTTTCACGTTTTTTCTTGTTGATGAAGTTTTTGTGAAGTCTGCTGCTCGAAGAGAAGCTGCAAAAAATTTGTTTCTACAATATTATTTAAAAGGTGAGTTATAACGCTGATGAGAAATAGACACGAGTAGGCATGAAGAACAGTGGGCATTTCCAGATTCAACGAAATAATCTGATTTTGACGATATTTCGCTCTTGAAAATACAGGAACAGACAAGATATTTAACAAAATTTTCTGAGTATGCGCAAATACCGATGAAAACTCAGATTACAATTTTAATGGCTAAATACATGTGAAACTACAGTAATCCTGACTATGCTTCCATTTATTAGGAACGAAATAATGCTTGCCATGTTGTTTAAATGATGTTTTTAAATGCCTCAACTGGTTAGAGCAGTGTTTTCTCTAAAAGACACACAATTTAGAAAAAAATATTATGATTATTACAAAATACCACATACGAAACAAAATTTCAAGAAAAAAAACCAGTGAAAATCAAAAATTCAATAAAAATTGCAATAAAATGTTAAAAAAATAGGCGGAAAAACAATATATATTTCGAATTGTTTGTTTCGTGAGTGGAAGCATCATGGATACATTATGGACCCATCGCGAACCGTTCGCGATAGGTGCATAATAGGTGGTCGCCACACGCGGTGCGCGCATTATGGCCTTTCACCCACTATGCGCACATCGCATTTTAACTGTGTTAAAAATTTCAATTTTCCCAGTCCCGTTAGTTGTCGGCTGCTGCACGTTTTCACAAGAAACTTCAATTTTTCTCATTTTTTTCAGATTTTTTTTCCAGAATTTCGACGAAAACTTACTAAAAAGACAACGTAGCGTCTTTCTTATTAGCCAACTCGGTGACAACTTCAAGAGTTCGACTTCGGGACACAAGTCCGTCAGTTCGAAGGCTTTGGAGCACAGATTAGAGCACGGCAGGCGGAATTTGATCCAAAATCTTCTCGGGTTGTCCAGCATTCATTTGATGGACCAAGACGCTCTGAAAAATGAAAGTTTTAGATTTTTCCACGGGAAAAATAGTGCAGAATTTGAGTTTTTTCTCGAAAAAAATGCAAAAAACTGGAAAATTCGGCTTTTACCACAAAATTCTACACAATTTTGATGTAACATTTGAATTCAGCTCGTCGAGAGCTTTCAATTAAGTATAATCATGACTAGGTTCTGAGAAATTTGAAAAAAGTTGGGTCCCGCCGCGAAGATTACTGTAGTTTTGCAGTTTTCGCGGCGAGACCCAAATTTTCTCATAGTAAACAGAATCTAGTCATGATTATACTTAAATGAAAGCTCTCGGTGAGCTGAAGTCGAATTTAATGTTAATTTTCTGAAAATAGAAAAATTTCGGGAAATTTTGGGTCTCGTAGCGAAAACATCAATTTTTTCAAACTTTTATAACTTTTGTAAGGATTTTTCCTTTGGCGTCAGTTTGCATGTGGTTATGACAATGGTTTGAAAATTTTTGAAAAAATTCGGGTCCTGCGACGAAACCCTACAGTACCCCTGGAATTTCGTGGCGGGACCCAAAATTCACAGACCCTTGTCATGATTATACTTAAAAGAAAGCTCACTATATTCCGGAAAATTTCAAAAATTCCGGACTTTCGTGGCAGGACCCAAAGTAGGCGGAGCCAAATTCGATTTTTGCTACATTTTTCGAGGAAATTTGAATTCAGCTTATCGAGAGCTTTCAATTAAGTATAATCATGACTAGGTTCCGGTAATTTCGGAAAATATTGGGTCCCGAAGCGAAATTCCCCGGGTTACTGTAGGCCTTCGCGGCGAGACCCAAAAATTTTCGAAATTGACGGAATCTGGTCGTTTTTATACTCAAATTGAAGCTGAGAACGAGCTGAGTTGAAACTTCATAACATTTTTCATATTTTTTTTCAGTGAAAATTGAAAAAGTTCTAGATTTTCTGCAAAAAATCGATTCGGACCTAAAATTTCGCGAGAAATTCAATTTTCAAGCGAAAAATTTTAATGTCCGAACGCAGATCGTCGAGAGCTTTCATTTAAGTATAACCATGCCTTAGTTTGCTTGATTTTGACGAATTTTAGAAATTTTAGGGTCTCGCCATGAAAAAGTACAGTAACCACACACTGGGAACTGAATATTTTGAATTTTCAGTGGCATCTTTGAGTTTGCCTCGTCGAGAGCTTTTATTTTAGTATAAACATGGCCAGGTTCCGTTAAATTTGAAAAATTTTACAAAAAATTTCAAAATCAGCGGAACGTGGTCATGATTATACTTAAATGAAAGCTCTCGATGATCTGAATTCGAATAATCTAATATTTTTGAAGAAAAATCAATAATTTTTGAAATTTCCAGTAAAAAATCCAATTTAGATCAAATTTTCGCGCCAAAAAACCCCGTACAATCAATATATTAGCCGCCACACAATGTTGAATATGTCCATAGGTGACAGGCTTCTGTGATCGATGGGGAACCGAGTTGGATACCGTAATCTCTTTAGTTACAGACACATTTCCAGCGTTCAAAAACGAACGGAACCTCGCATCGGTCATTGTAGTACGGTTGTTGTCGCTGAAAAATGGGGCGAAAATCAGTGTGGAATTTTAGAATTTTAAAGAAAAATTGAGAAAACTAGTAAATTTTTTGAAAAAAAACCAAATTTTTCGCCAAAAATTGCGAATTTTACAAGAAAATTATGGAAAATTCCAAAATTTTCGGAAATTTTTGAAACAAATAGCGAAAAATCGGAATTTTTCGGAAAAAATTATATTTGTTGGCAAAATTTGCGAAAAAATCTTTTAATTTTTTCCAAAAAATTAGAAAATAATTCATTTTTTCGAGAAAACTAGCGAAATATTTAAATTTTTCCAAAAAAAAAACACACATTTTTTGAGAAAATTAGTTGAAATTTGAAATTTCCGATTTTTTTTTGGGAAAAAATTGAAAAATAGGGAAAAAAAAATTTTCCGGAAAACTAGCGAAAAATTCAAATTTTTTTATCGAAATTCCTACACAAAAAGAAGAACCATTGCGGTTCTGAAAGCGTCTTTGAAAAATTCCGTTTTTGAATGTGTTGGGGATACTGGTGCCGCAGAGTTCCGATCGGAGGCGGCGCATTTCCTGGAAAAACACAAAATTTTAGAGATTTCGCACAAAATTCAATGATGTTTTTGAATTCGGCTTGCCGAGAGCTTTCATTCAAGTATAATCATGACCGGGTTCTGAGAAAATTGCAAATTTTTGGGTCCCACCGCGAAAAACTACAGTAACCCGGGGGATTTTTTTTTCCAATTTTTTTTCAAAACTTAACTATTACTATGCTTTTTTGAATTATAAAGCTTATTTTGCCAGAAAAAAAGTTTTCGAACAAATGTCGCTTCGGGACCCAACATTTTCAGACTTTTTTCAAAATTTTCGCTAAATTTAAAGAAATTCGAATTCAGCTCGCCGAGAGCTGAGCTTTCATTTAGGTATAATCATGACTAGGTTCCGTTAATTTTGAAATTTTTCGGGTCTCGCCGCGAAACTACAGTAATCTCGTGGCGGGACCAAAAAAAAAACTTTAAAATTAACGGAATCTAGTCATGATTATACTTAAATGAAAGCTCTCGGTCAGCTAAGTTCAAATTTATTAATTTTTTTCACAGAAAACTCGAATTCACCGAAAAAGGCCCAAAAACCCACCGGAAAAGTGGACAAATTCCGGACAACCCGCTGCAAATAGGCCAGACGATTGTCCCGAACAAGCTCACGAACTCCACAAGCCATCAGGCTTTGGACCGTCTTATTTCGGCTTTCCGGTACGAATTCATGCATCAAATCACGAAGAACTGTTGGATCCAACCAGAAACGATAGACCGGATTCAAGAAGAAGCCGACGGCCAAAATCGAATCATGATTAGCTGGTCGCGTTCCTTGGGTGTAAAACGGCAGCGGACACTGACACGGGCCGATGAGCTGACAATATCCACACTATCCAATTTTCGCTTTTTTGGGATTCGAGGAGTCTGAAAGTAACAAAAATTGATTTAAAAGTTCAAAATTTCCAGAAATTCCATAATTTTCAGCAAATTTTTATTAACAAACTCGAATTCTACTCGATTTTTCACGCCTAACCCTTAAACTTCAAAGCTTTAGCTCAAAATTGCGTAAAATCCGGTGTTCTGGGTTACGGTAGTCGGTGTTTGCGTACTTCTGGGGCTACAGTAACCCAAAATATCTAAAAATTGAGCTACAGCAATGAAATTTTAGTGCCAAGGACGAAAAATTACGAGGAATTCGAATATGATACTAAAATTTACCCGAACAAAAGTTAGAACATCTGAAAATTAGCAAAAATTGGAAAGTTCCAAAATTTCTATAATTTTCAGCAAATTTTTATTAACAAATTCGAATTCTACGCCATTTTCCACACATAACCCTGAAATTTTAGAGCTCTAGCTCAAAATCGCGTGAAAGCCGGTGTTTCGGGGTTACGGTAGCTGGTGTTTGCGTATTTTTGGGGCTACCGTAACCCGAAATGTTCAAAATTTCGCCGCGCCGGGGGTGAAAAATGACGGAAAAATTGAATTTCGCACTACTTTTTGCGTATTTCGATTGGATTTCGGCGCATTGGTGCCGCCAAACTTCTTAATTGGCGGATATTCGACTTTGAGCGGATTTGAGGTTCTAACAATATCAGAGTCGGCGAGCGACAGCCGCGAGAAGTTGTTCCAGTCTTTGTGCACAGATTTTACTCTGAAAATTGAGTTTTTTTTTCAGAAAATTTCTGCCAGAAAGTGGAAAAATGTGGAAAATTTCAGAATTTTCAGCTTACTTTTCAAGTAAAAACCTGAAATTTCCGAATTTTTCAATGAAAAAGTGCTTAAAAAATCTATTTTTCAGTAGAAATTCTGAAATTTCACGATTTTTTCCAGCAAAAATCTCGGAAAATGAAGGCTTTTCGTGGGTTAAAATTATGCATTTTTTCCGATTTTAAACCCAAAAAAACCTGAGATTTTCCAGTTTTCCACTCAAAAAAAAGTCGAAAATTTCTCGCTTTTCGGTCATTTACCCTCACCTTTGCTCAACAATTCGCTTGCAATCGGTCGAACATTTCCTGAATCTCTGTATAAACCATGAAACTGTTCCATGTGGTACTGTAATTAGATCCCAATGACGTTTCAAATGCACAAAGAGCCCAGCATCGAATCCGGCGACTCCATCCGCCGCAACTTTCGGGTAGAGCTCTTCGATTCCGGTAATGTAGTCGACTTCGACGAGTTTCTGCAAAAATTTTCACGGGATTTTCATGGGGAAATTTGAATTCTCCGATGTTTTTCACCCTTAAAATGAAATTTATAGAGTTCTAGCTCAAAATTGCGTAAAATCTGGTGTTTTGGGTTACTGTAGTCGGTGTTTGCGTACTTTTGGGGCTACAGTAACCCTTAAAATTTGAAAATCTCCGCTAGAGACCCGGTAAAAAGACGTTCTAATGTGAAATTTGGAGAGGAATTCGAATTTCATATTAAAATATGTTAACATCAACTAGGCAACCGTGAAATTTGCAATTTTTTAGGATTTGAGAATTATAATTATTTTTGCAAAATTTCATTAACAAATTCGAATTCCCTGTCATTTTCTACCCCTAGACATTAATTTTCAGAATTCTAGCTCAAAATTGCGTAAAATTCGGTGTTTTTGGGCTACGGTAGTTGTGGTGTTTGCGTACTTATGGGGCTACCGTAACCCAAAATTCTTGAAAATCGAGCTAAAAACCTGAGAATTCAGTGAAAAGAGTAGAAAATGATGGGAAACTCGATTTTTTAATCTAAAACTCTGAAAAATTAAATTTTACACAAAGAACATTTTTGAAAATTCACGTTTTCAATACTTTAAAATATTTTTCCAGTAATTTTATTCATCAAATTCGGTTTTCCCGTCATTTTTCACCCCGAACCCTCGATTTCCAGGGTTTTATCTCAAAATTGCGTAAAATCCAGTGTTTTGGGTTACGGTAGTTGGTGTTTGCGTACTTCTGGGGCTACCGTAACCCGAAATTCACAAAAATCAAGCGAAAAGCCTGAAAATTTAGTGAAAAAAGTAGAAAATTATGTGGAATTCGAATTTCGCATTGTATTGCTCAAATTCCGGCGATTTTTTGTTCGAAATTAGCGGAAAAATTGGAAATTTTCCAATTTTCAACGCAAAATTTGAAAATTTTATGGATTTTAAGCGTTTTTGTACTTTTTATAAGGATTTTCCAGAAATTTCGCACATTTTTCATAACTTTCAGACCCTTTTGAGAAGTCTTAGGGTTTTTCATGTGGTTTTAAGGAATTTTAGGACAAAATTTGCTATTTTTCATCATTTTCCCGCGATTTTTGCCCATTTTTCTGTAGTTTTTCCATATTTTTTCACGATAATTTCGAGTTTTGTAGAAGAAAAATAATTTTCCAGTAGGTTTTACCTATTTCTGCAGTTTTTGAAGATAAAAATAAAAAAAAGCGCATTTTCAGACGTTTCAGCGGATTTTTTTGCGAATTCTACTCTCTTTTCAGTGTTTTCCGCCGATTCCACCAATTTTTACCATTAAAACCTTTTTTTTGGGTTTCTAACAATTTTTCATTAAAAAACCCCAAAAATCAGATTTTTCTGATATTTTTTGTCAAAATTTCGAATTTTTATTATTAAATTCGAATTTTCCTCTAATTTTTTCCATTGAAAACCTTTTTTCTGGGTTTCTAACTCAAAATTTGAAATTCGCGGGTTACGGTAGCTCCAAAAGTACGCAAACACCGAGGAAATTACGACAAAATGCAGAAATCGCCCGTTTTCTGCAAAAAAATGCTATGTGGGGTGAAAAATGGCGAGAGATTTGAATTTTTGAATAAAATATCCAAAAAAAGCTTAGAAAAATGGAAAAACACCCCAATTTTTCCAGATTTTGACGGAATTTTCGAAGAAAATTGGATTTTCACTAAAATTTCAGGAAAAAACATGGAAAATTTGAGTTTTCAAGCGAATTTCCTTTTTTTTCGGAAATTTCGGCCAATATTCAACTAATTTCTCCGATTTTTGGGGTACGGTGGCGCCAAAAGTACGCAAACACCGAGAAGCCTACGACAAAATGCAGAATTTGCATAAATTTTGCAAAAAAAGGCTTTTTAGGGTCAAATTTTCTCCATTTTTTCGGGGTTTTTTCTTAGTTTTCGAAAAAATTTCTGCCAACAACAAACCCGATGTCTCTGCGTAAACTTTCGATCACCAATATCATCGATACGATATGTAAGTGGTGTAGATTGGACAATAGCTCTCAAATGATGCCAATACATAACTATATCCTGTCGTGTTGCCAATTCATATTCATATTTCACATATTCACCCTCTCCAATTGATGGATTCACACATGCGTATCCCTTTGCACTTGTACTCGTGTCGTATAGGTGCACTCTGCAGCAAAAAATTGGGCGTTTTTAGGGGGAAAATTCAAAAAAAAAAAGAGATTTTTTGATAGTAAAAACTATTGGAGTACTTTTTTTCCGGAAATTTGTATTTTTTTGTAGCACGTGTGCACAGTGATTAAAGGGGGAGTAGAGTTTGTGGGTATTTTGTTGAAATACACTAAAAATGGTCCAAAACCACCAAATTTCATAATGAGACTTCACGAAAAATTTCCAAAATTTTTTTAAGGCCGTTCAAAATTTCGAAAAAAAGAGCCAAATTTTGCTAAAACCTGAAATTTCGCACACTTTTCTTTGTGACAGCTGCTGGATTTTAGTTTTTCTGAAATTATCACCCTTTTAATCCTTATTCTGGTAATTTATCTCGCGGAAATTCGTTGATTGAGACAGCTTTTAGGCCGATAGGCATCCAAAAATGATCAAAATTTTTAGGCCGATAGGCATCCAAAGCTTTTAGGCCGATAGGCATCCAAAAATGATCAAAATTGGATGCCTATCGGCCTAAAAATTGCCTCAATCAACGAATTTCCGCGAGATAAATTACCAGAAAAAGGATTAAAAGGGTGATAATTTCAGAAAAACTAAAATCCAGCAGCTGTCACAAAGAAAAGTGTGCGAAATTTCAGATTTTAGCAAAATTAGGCTCTTTTTTTCGAAATTTTGAACGGCCTTAAAAAATTTTTGGAAATTTTTCGTGAAGTCTCATTATGAAATTTGGTGGTTTTGGACCATTTTTAGTGTATTTCAACAAAATACCCACAAACTCTACTCCACCTTTAGAAAGATTTCTACGGAATTTTACTGTATTATTTTTGTTTTTTTTTTCCAGAGAAATCTCTGAGATTCTCACATCAATAGTATTTGGCACATAATTGGTGAGCACAAAAACCGATAGCGGCAACGCGGCAAGTAGATCCAATGTCATAAACCATCCCCGATCAACTCCATCATATTGTGGTTGTGGTGGCATAAAACGATATGGAGATTCTTCTTCTAAATATACATATGCATTTGAATCATCACGTACTTCCCATGAATGATTTGGTTGAGTTGGTGGGAATCTGGAAAATAGGAGGAATTTTTACACTGCAACTTTTTCCTCACGAGGGACGAGGAAAAGTGGTTTCTAGGCCATGGCCGAGGGGCCGACAAGTTTCAGCGGCCATTTATCTTGCTTTGTTTTCTGCGTGTTTTCTTTCGTTTTTCACAGCTTTTTCCCGTTTTTTCTTATTAAAACTGATAAATAAATATTTTTTGCAGATGCTAAAACAATTTCCAAGTAAAAAAATTATGTATTCAGTGGGCAAGTAGCGGTGAAAGTGGGCAATGTAAAATGATGGATTACGGGAATACAAAACCTAAACTTTTTCTGAAACATCAATTTACTATATATAAAGCGCGTGTCCTTCCGTCCGTTTGTAGTTTGTAGTTTGATCTTTGATCTTTCAACTCTCTTTTCTGTAGTTGGAAGAGGTATTGGGTTGGGAGTTGGTAAGGGATAATGTCAAGGTACTGTAGTAGTACTGTAGTAGTACTGTAGTAGTACTGTAGGTATACGGTAGGGTTACTGTAGTTTAGGAAAAATTGAGTTTTTGTCTACAGAAGAGGTATTGGGTTAGGAGTCGGTAGGGAATAGTGTCAAGGTACTGTAGTGGTACTGTTGGGGTGCTGTAGGATTATTGTAGGATTATTGGAGTTTGGTGGAAAATTGCGTTTTAAGTTTTTGAAAATGTATTGGCTTGGGAATCAGGGGTGAGCGGCAATCGGCGATCGGCGATCGGCGATTTTCAAAATGTCGTAACTTGGTAGAACCTGCTCTGAAGCAGCTAAATGTTTTGGAGTGATCATCTGTAACTATTCTCTATCGAATGTATATAATGGCGTAACGAAGTCCGATAACGAGTTCAGAGCCTTCCCTTGTAAAATTCAATAAAATTGTGGAAATTTCGTGCTAAAATTCAATTTTTAACATATTTTTTTCCGATAACGAGTGCAGAGCCTTTCCTTGTTAGGAGGAAAAATCAGATTTTTAAGTGGAAATTTGACAGAAAAACGGAGTTTTCAGCAAGAAATTTAGATTTTTTTTGGTTAAAAAAAGATACAAAATGAGGTTTTTTCGAATGTAATCATGTAAAAATTGGGTTTTATGTGAAAATTTTGAATTTTTACATGTTTTCCAGAAGGAAATTGGTAGAAAAAAGGAATTTGCAATCAGAAATTTAGAATTTCCGGTTAAAAAAGTCCAAAATTGGGTTTTTTCCGGAAGAAAATATGCTAAAAATGGAATTTTAACACGAAATTTCCACAATTTTATTGGATTTTAGTGGGGAAAATCAGTTTTTTTAGGTGAAAAATGGCTGAAAAATTGATTTTTCTGTACTAAAATATGCGAAAATTGCAATTTCCAGCAGTATTTTCAATGTTTTTTCTGCAAAAACTGTACCTGATGATTGATATTATCAGATCTAACAGTTGTATCAAAAAGTCGTACGAATCCTTTCGTTTGGAGTGCCAAAAGGCATTTCATCACCGATTTTTTGTCGATCTGGAATGGAAAATTGGGATTTTTAGTGGAAATTTTGGGAAAAATCTGCAAATTTTGATAATTTTTCACTGAAAACTTGAAATTATCGAATTTTGGGCATTTTTAAGCGAAAAATGAGCAGTTTTTGTCTGATTTTTCTCGTTTTTTGACATTTTTTCGTTGAAAAAACGTTAAAATTAACAATTTTCGACCCATTTTAATGGAAAATAGGCAGTTTTTGCTCTTTTTTCCTCAATTTTCAGCTCAATTAACCTGAAATTTATATCCATCAGCCATTTCCTGCTCGCATATCGTTTTTATAAGTCGACTAATTGTCACAATAACTCTGAATCGGTTAACCAATGCAATAATTCGATTGAATCGCTTCAAAGTGACGTCACTGACGCGTAGAGTGTCTGAAAATTGACATTTTTAGCTGATTTCAGTGGGAAAAAATGTGTGAAATTTTGAATTTTAGGGTTAAAATTCGAATTATTGGGGGAAAATGTGAGTTTTTCGCTGAAAAAAATGTCTAAAAATGCAGAAAATTAGCCAGAAAATTGAATTTTTAGCTGATTTTATTAGGAAAAATGTGTGACATTTTGAATTTTAGGGTTAAAATTCGACTAGCGGGCCCTGCGGGCCCGCCAGTTATAGGGGGTGTAGGGCGAGTCCCCTTGCCGGGCGTAGGTTCTCGGCTTCGCCTCGAACCTGTTCGAGGGTTCGTGCAAATTGCAGTGGGTCAAGGGAGTCTTCTTGATTTTTGAGTTCGGTTTGACCAAAAACAGAAGCACCCGTTGAATAAGTTAAAGCTCAGTTATGATTGATTGAAGTTTAAAGAGGTTGTATATCGGGGGAGACGAACCCATGTTTTGCACAAAATCGAGTATTTCTATTCGAATCCCGATTACTCACAAAAAACAAAAAAGTTTGTCAGTTGGTAGAATTGAACCAACTACCAAAATCCCCGCAGACATACGCACTAACCACTCGGCTTTGCGGAAGATGCCCGACGCGGAGATGTAGGGAAGCTAAATTTCTGGAGGGAGGTCTTCTTTCGATTCCGCTTTCTTCAGTAATGACAATTTGGGGAAAGACGTTCGAAAACCGTTTATTACTGATAAGTCAGCGGGAAAACGAATTTTTGAAAATTTTATTACAGGATTGTACTCATTATTGATTTCCCAAAAAGGAGACGTACAGTTGAGGGCTATATCTTGTACACAGACAGATGTATAGAAAAAAACAAGTTTTGGCCTGAAAATTTTAAACAAATAATATCTTTTGGCCGAACACTGCTAATGCGACGAAACTTCATCTTCCATTAAATAAAATCAAAAACTATGAATCAAAAATACATTCCGCAAAACTTTAGTGGAAAAAATGTTCAGGAGACCCAGGAAACCACTCCCCCCAGTACTAAATTTTTGAATTATTTTTTTCTTGAAAAATTTTCCCACTGAACTTTTTACAAATTTTATATGTCTCGATGCGTCTTGATGAGACCTACACGTCAATTTTTGGAAAACTAAGAAAACTTGAAAACTGACCGAGTTATGATTGAAAAAGTAGATTCGCGAAAATGGGAAAGTGTGCAAAATTTGGCACTTATTCGTCTTGCTCGGCCGACTCATAGAACTTTTCTCAATTCTGAGTTAAAAATCGTGTTCAGCGTACTTTTTTACGTGGGGTAGAAAAAAAAGTATCGAAAAAGATGAAGTAGAACTTGAGATAAAGACGAAAAACTACTTTTTCGGAAAAAAATTTTTTTTTGGCAAAATGGCATTTTTTGGCCTTTTGTTTTATCACAACTTTTTTTCTTTTGCACTTATGAACTCAATCTTTTTTTCAAAAAATTCACCTCTCTGAGTAGTATCTTGCACAGAAATTTGGAACAAAACCGAGCAAAACCCGAATTTTAATTCAATTAAAACATGGTTTTTTGGGGGTAAAAAGAGCAACAAAAAATTTTTTCAAACTGGGGAAAGCCGCCCTGAGCTCAGTTTTGCTCCAAACTTTGTGCCGTTTTCTGCTCCACCGTGGGGCAAAATATTTCTAGTAAGCTGCCAAATATTATAAAATTCAGTCAAACGGCTCTGGAGTTATTAATGAAAACGTAGTGTGACATTTTTTCGCAAGCCAAAAAAACGCGAAAAAACGCGAAAAAGGGGCGGAGTCTGTACACTCGGCATTTATTAGAGGCTGCTTGGCAGAATTATTGAAGGAAAATGTGAGTTTTTCGCTGAAAACAATGTCTGAAAATGCAGAAAATTAGCCAGAAAATTGAATTTTTAGCTGATTTTATTAGGAAAAATGTGTGAAATTTTGAATTTTAGGGTTAAAATTCGAATTATTGGGGGAAAATGTGAGTTTTTCGCTGAAAAAAATGTCTAAAAATGCAGAAAATTAGCCAGAAAATTGAATTTTTAGCTGATTTTATTAGGAAAAATGTGTGAAATTTTGAATTTTAGGGTTAAAATTCGAATTATTGGGGGAAAATGTGAGTTTTTCGCTGAAAAAAATGTCTAAAAATGCAGAAAATTAGCCAGAAAATTGAATTTTTAGCTGATTTTATTAGGAAAAATGTGTGACATTTTGAATTTTAGGGTTAAAATTCGAATTATTGGGGGAAAATGTGAGTTTTTCGCAGGAAAAAAGGTCTAAAAATGCAGAAGTGAAAATTATGTCTGAAAACTCAAAATTTTTCAGTTAAAATCGACATTTTTGGGTGCGAAAGTGCGAGTTTATGGAGAAAAATGTCTTAAAATTCAAATTTCAACGAATTTTAGTTAAAAATGGCTGAAAAAATCGAGATTTAGCTTTAGAAGAATGCTTTTCGTAAAATAAATTCAAATTTTGAGAGAATTTTCATGGTTTAAACTGAAAAGTTCCGAAATTTTCAACTTTTTACATCAATTTTGGCGTATTTTTTAAGTTTTTCCATTAGTTTCAGCTGAAATTTCGGATTTTCCATGGAAAAACTTAATTTTTCGCCATTTTTTCCACATTTTCAGCAGTATTTCACCGAAAACTTACTCAATTTCTTCCCAGGAAACTATATAACTTCTCCTATTTTAAATGGGCATTGGCATGCGGTTAATTGCTGAAATTCTTCGAAAAGCTTCTCAAAACGCTCCGGTTGCTCGTTTTGTTTCCAGAAATATCTGCAAAATACGGGAATATTTACGATATTCTTTGGATTTTATGGATTTTTTCAATTTTTTGACGAAAAAATTGCAGTTTTTCACTATTTTTCCAAAGAAAACACGTATTTTTTTAAGCCAAAATGCTCCAATTTCGAACCTAATAGTGCGAACTTTTCCGTTCATCTTCTGAAATTGTCCAATATGATCGGGATGCTCCGTTGTGCATTTTACAATCCAATCAGATACCCGACGGCCGCCGGATTTGCTCGTAGAATCGTCACCGACCGTTTTTCCCAGCTGAAAATTGAAAATTCGAGGTTTTTAGCTTTAAAAAAACCAGATTTTTGGCCCAATTTTCGAATTTCTCGATTTTTCAGCCATTTTTAACTGAAATTCGGCAAAAATTGAATAAAAACTCATATTTTCTCATGTCACTTTAACGCTAAAAATCAAAATTTCATTTTTTCCACTAAAATCAGCTAAAAATGTGAATTTTAATTGAAAAATTCAAGATTTCAGGCATTTTTTCCACTAAAATCGTCTAAAAATGTGAATTTTAATTGAAAAATTCAAGATTTCAGGCATTTTTTCCACTAAAATCGTCTAAAAATGTGAATTTTAATTGAAAAAAAAATCAAAATTTCAGGCATAATTTCCACTAAAATCAGCTGAAAATTCAATTTTCTAGCTATTTTTTGAATTTCCAGACACTTTTTTCCTGCAAAAAACTCGAATATTCCCCCAAAAATGTCAATTTTAACTGTTAAAAATTTCGGAATTTTTCCGCTTAAACTATGAAAATTCACTCAAAATTCGAATTTCTTTTACAAAATACATGTTTTCAAAGCTAAATCTCGATATTTTTTCAGCCATTTTTAACTGAAATTCGTTGAAATTTGAATTTTCAGACATTTTTTCCCCTAAAAATCTGAAATTAGAATTTTTTTTTGTCCCAAAAATGTAAATTTTGACGTTAAAATTACATAATTTCCACCGAAATTCCATGGATTTTCGATTTTTTTCCGCGAAAAAAGTCAATTTTCAGGCTAAATGCTAAATTTTTCAGTCAAAATATGGCAAAAATCAAATAAAAACTCATATTTTCGCACCAAAAATGTCAATTTTAACGTTAAAATTTGAGTTTTCAGACATTTTTTCCCAATAAAATCAGCTAAAAAATTAAATTTTCCGGCTAATTTTTGAATTTTCAGGCACTTTTTTCAGCGAAAAACTTGAATATTCTCACAAAAATGTCACTTTAAACCCTAAAATTCACAATTTCAGACATTTTCCCCTTTAAAAATCTGCTGAAAATTCGAATTTCCCTACAACTTTTTCGCATTTTTACCTCTGCTCTGCCCAATCCTTCGGTGCCGCCCGTCCGAATAGTGTTTAAAATCACGTCTGTCGGAATTCGGTACGTATTTTACACTGACCAAACTTTCGGCACGTATGGCAAGAAACTACTCGCTGAAATATATCGATTTTTGATCAATTTTTCCGAATAAAAATCGATAATCCACGTACTAATATCGTTTTTGAAGTGAAATGGGCTGAAAGTGTCGACTGGGCCGCCTTGAGCCGCCCGTTTTCTGCTTTTCGGCGTAGGTTTCGTCGAATTCAGCTCCTCGATCTCTTCTTGCATCTCACTGCAGCTGGGGATGTGGTCCTGGAAGCAATTTTAATTGGTTTTCAGGTGAAAATCGATTGAAAAAAACCTCTACGGAGCTTTCCTCGCCTGGAGAAATCTCAGAAGTCTCATAGTCACTTGATTGGTGCCCTGGAAATTATAGAAATACGTAGAAAACCTTGAAACTTGCTGGAAATTACTTTTTCTCTCTTTCCTCGGTGATTCGCCTGCTTCAGATGATGATTCCATCTGGAAATTGTTGTAATAATTCAAAATAAATTATCTTTTATCAATTATGACGGAAAAAATTAGAAAAAAGTTGAAAAATTGAGGTTTTTCAGTCAAAAATAAATAAAATAAAAATTCAAAAAACGAGAAACGCGCCAACGCACGAGAAATGCGCCAGCAAAGTCTACTGGCGCGTTTCTTGATGCGCAGTGTATTTTTTAATATTTATTTTTTTAAATAATTGTTTTCTGCAAAAAACTCTTAAAACAATTTAAAGAAATTATTCAAAAAACTATTAAAAAATCCTATAAATTAAGTTATTCACCAGAAAAATCCCACAAAAACCCCATAAAATCACATGACGCAATTTTTTTCCAGAATGCTTCTACACCGCTCCACACATCGTCTTGGACTGCTTTTTCATCAAAATCCACTATTTTCCGGCACAATAAATCGATTTTCAACAGTTCTACCGCATATTTTGAGTGGTAAGTAGCGATTTTCAATAGAATAACTAATTTTTGAAAGTTTTCAGCTCGCAGATTTCCACAAAGGAGGCCTCGCCCGAAGGAAGAAAGTTCAGAAGCAGAGAAAAGTGAGAATTTATTTTTTATAAAATCAAAAAAAATTTGCCTTTAAAAAATCGGTAAATCAACGGTTTTCAGCGGAATTTTCTCGATTTTTCTACACAGTTTTCAGTTAAAAATTCCAATTTTCAGGTCCACCAAAACGCTGGGAATTCGAGATAAGCTGGAGCTCCAAAGGCCACCGAGAAACAAAATCCGACGCAAATTCAGCGTCAGAAGGCAATGAAAACAGGGGAAATAAGGGCGATGGCGATGACCCTCGCAAGCAATTAATGGAAAAAATGAAGCGATGGCTTGCAATTTCACTTTTTGCCTACGGAATTCTATTTATTTTATCTCCAAAAGGCCAAGGAGCTGCTGCTGTCACAGCTGATAAAATTTCATGGAGTGAATTTATAAATGAACTATTGCCAACTGGACAAGTTTATCGAAATATTATTCTACCGTAAAAGGATGTCGCAAATCTTTATTGCTATGATACTGGAGCTAAAAATTCGAGGTGTGAAAAATGCTGAAAAACAAGCCAAAAATCGTGAAAATTGACCCAAAATTACCCAAAAAATCGGGGAAAAAAGCTTAAAATAGCGAAAAAACATTGAAATTTTAATTTAAAAATATATTTTTCCGACACCTAAAAATTAAGAATATTTCGTTAAAACTAAAAAATTTATTTTTGAAAATCACTGAAATTTTCCAATTCTCCAGTAGAAATTACTGTAAAATTGTGAAAATTTACCTAAAAATTCTGAGTTTTCAGTTAAAAGCTGCAAAATTCCTAGAATTCGAGGTGAAAAATTGAGCCAAAAATCGTGAAAAATAGCGAAAATTGATTTAAAAATCCCGGAAAAACATTGAAGTTTTATTTTAAAAATATCCGACACCTGAAAATTAGAAATATTTCGTTAAACTGCAAATTTTCTGTGAAAATTTAAATTTTTGTTCAAAACACTCAATGAAAACTGCAAAATTTACGAATTTTCTAGTAAAAATTAACGGAAAAATGGCTGCATTTTTTCGCATTTTTAGAAAAAATTACTATAAAATTCAGTGAAAACTTTGCAAATTATATAAAAATCCTGTATAAAAATCCTGTTGATTTTTAAAAAGAAAAATAGTCTGAAAATCGCTGAAAATTCAAGTTTTTTGGGTTTTTGGAGCTGAAAATTGTCAGAAAACCCGTGTTTTTTATTGGAAAAACCGAAAAGCAGAAATTGCTGGGTTTCAAATTGATTTTCAGCGACATTCATTATCAAATTCGAATTTCTCGTCGTTTTCTACCCCTAACCCTGCATTTTCAGAATTCTAGCTCGAAATCCCGTAAAATCTGGTGTATTGGGTTACGGTAGTCGGTGTTTGCGTATTTTTGAAGCTACAGTAACCCAAAAATTATAAAAATTGAGCTAGAGCTCTGAAAATTACGTTTTAGGCCTAAAACTGGCAATAAATTCGAATTTGATAATAAATTTCCGCAAAAAAGCCCGAATCGTCGCAAAAATTGAGTTTCTGACTCTCAAAATATTTTTTTCAATAAATTTCATTATTAAATTCGAATTCTCCGTCATTTTCTACCCCAGCGACTGAATTTTCTAAGTTCTAACTCAAAATTCCGTAAAATCTGGTGTATTGGCTTACTGTAGTCGGTGTTTGCGTATTTTTGAAGCTACAGTAACCCAAAAATTATAAAAATTGAGCTAGAGCTCTGAAAATTACGTTTTAGGCCTAAAACTGGCAATAAATTCGAATTTGATAATAAATTTCCGCAAAAAAGCCCGAATCGTCGCAAAAATTGAGTTTCTGACTCTCAAAATATTTTTTTCAATAAATTTCATTATTAAATTCGAATTCTCCGTCATTTTCTACCCCAGCGACTGAATTTTCTAAGTTCTAACTCAAAATTCCGTAAAATCTGGTGTATTGGCTTACTGTAGTCGGTGTTTGCGTATTTTTGAAGCTACAGTAACCCAAAAATTATAAAAATTGAGCTAGAGCTCTGAAAATTACGTTTTAGGCCTAAAACTGGCAATAAATTCGAATTTGTTAATAGATTTGCTCAGAAAACTTTCGAATCTGCCCAAAAATTGAGAGTTTCTGACTCTCAAAACATTTTTCTAAAAATTTCATCCAGAAATTCAGATTCTCCGTCATTTTCTACCCCTCACCCAGCAGTTTCAGAGCTCTAGCTCAAAATTACGTGAAATCCGGTGTTTCTGGGTTACGGTAGCCGCCGGTGTTTGCGTACTTTTGGGGCTACAGTAACCCAAAAATTCTAAAAATTGAGCTGCCGAGCTAGAAAAAAACGTGGCGGGAGTGGAAAATTACGACGAATTCCAATTTCTGAATTAGATTTATCGATTAAAAAAAAACTGGAAATTTTGAATTTTATAAAAATTTGAAAAAAAAAAATTTCAAAAAATTTTTTTTTTTTCAAATTTTTCAAACTGCTCCCAAACTTTCATAAAACCCCATTTTTAGGAGTATTCTCAACGTCTGACAGCTCTGACACCCAGCTTCACAGGTGCCGACATTATGAACGTATGCAACGAATCGGCAATCCGCGCGGCGTTCAATAAATGTCACGTGGTCACTATTAAAGATATGGAATACGCGTTGGATCGAGTTTTGGCGGGCTCCGAGAAGCGGAGTAGATCACTTGTTGAAGAAGAACGAGAAGTCGTCGCATATCATGAAGCTGGGCATGCGCTGGTTGGATGGATGTTGGAGCATACTGATGCTCTGTTGAAGGTGCTGCGGGGGGATTCTGAAAAAATGTTGAAATGGAAATTTTCCGGGGAAAAATGAGTGGAATTTTCGAATTTTCCGCGGAAAATTACGTGGAAATTGCAATTTTTAAATTTTCGACCAAAAAATCCGAATTTTAAGCTCAAAATTTGTGAAAAAAAAAATGCTATTTTCTGTACCCAGAAACCCAGATTTCCTCTGAAAACCTAAAAAAATTCCCGAAAAATCAAATTTTCCGCCGAAAAGTCCAAAAAAAAAATCCAATTTTCAGATAGAAATCTCGGTTTTTTGTGAAAGTTTTTGTAGTTTCCTGCGCGATGAATTCTTCAAAAGTTCAGAAAAATCCCAAAAAATTATTCAAAAATTCAAATTTTTGGCACAAAATTCGCCCAAACCCTCAAAAACTACATTTGTAGCCTAGAATTCGCCACATTTTTTGATTTTTTTGGCCAAATCCTTTAATTTTCCCAATTTTTGGCTCAAAATTCCCACCAAAAATTCAAATTTTCCATTGAAAACTCGCACTTTTTGGCCTAAAAAAAGTTCCTCAAAAATCCGGAATAGTTTTTGAATTTTCGACCCTAAATTCCGAATTTTAAGCCCAAAATTTGTGAAAATATTGAATATTTTCCGTAAAAATTCAGATAAACTATGCTAATTTAACTCAAAATTCACCTAATTTTCAGTACGAAATTTCAATTTTCCCCCAAAAATTCAGATTTCCTCAGAAAACCTTAAAATCTCGCCGAAAAGTCCAATTTTCAGCTCGAAATCTCCTTTTTTTGGGAGAATTTTTGTGTAATTTCCCGCAAAGAATTTCCCGAAGAATTTCAGAAAAAATTGAAAATTTTGCCCAAAAATAGCCTTAAATTTGTGGCCCAAAATTCACCCAAAACCTCGAAAACTACGCTTTTAGGTGCCTAATTTTTAACAAAAAAACTTCAATTTTCCCTCTTTTTGGCTCAAAATTCCTTGAAAAAATTCTATTTTTCATTGAAAACTCGCACTTTTTGGCCTAAAACTTCCTCAAAAATCCGGAAAAGTTTTTGAATTTTCGACCAAAAAATCCGAATTTTAAGCTTTAAATTTGTGAAAATGTTGAAAATTTTCCGTTACAAAAAATCTCGCCGAAAAATCCAAATTTCAGATTGAAATTTTCGAATTTCTCGCGGAAAATTACGTGGAAATTCTAGAATTACAAGTGTTTGAATTTTTTATCGAAATTCTCAAAAATTGTGTGAAAAATTGATATTTTCTGTAAAAATTCTCTAAATTTAGCACACAAAATTTCAATTTTCCGCCAAAAAAAAACTTTTTCTAGTCTATAAAATTACGTCGAAAATAACCAATTTTAAGGAAAATCTAAAAATTGCCGAAAAAAAATTCAATTTTCAGACCGAAATCTCTCTGATTTTTCTTGAAAATTGTTGTAATTTCCCGCAAAGAATTCTTCAAAATTTTAGAAAAATATCCAAATGTTACTCAAAAAAATCAAAATTTTTGCACTTTTTGGCTCAAAATTCAAATTTGCGCTGAAAATAAAATTTTCCATTGAAAAATTCAAATTCTCCCCTCATTGTGGCCAAAAAAAAATAACAAGAAAAAAAAATCAACAAGATTCACTGAAAAATTCAATTTTTCCACTGAAAAAACCTGAAATTCCCCACTTTTTCGCCCAAAATCCCCTCAAAAATCCGTCTTTTCCCCAGGTAACAATCATCCCCCAAACGTCTGCAGCTCTCGGATTTGCTCAATATTCTCCACGTGATGACAAACATCTCTACTCAAAAGATGAGCTTTTCGATCGAATGTGCATGATGCTCGGTGGCCGATGTGCTGAGAACCTGAAATTCGGCCGAATCACGTCAGGAGCACAAGATGACCTGCAAAAAGTGACAAAATCGGCGTATGCTCAAGTGAAATTGTATGGAATGAGCTCGATTGTTGGGCCGCTATCGTTTCCGAATACTGAAGGATTTCAAATTAAACCGTATTCGAAAAAATTCGCGTCAACTTTTGATCAAGAAGCCACGCTGATTGTGGCAAAAGCCAACGAGGCGACAACTGATTTGATCAAAAATAATATGGATAAACTTGAAACGGTACAATTTTCAAGAAATTTCATTATTAAATTCGAATTCCCCGTCATTTTCTGCCCCTAACCCTGAATTTTCAAAGTTCTAGCTCAAAATTACGTGAAATTCGGTGTTTTTAGGTTACGGTAGTCGGTGTTTGCGTACTTCTGGCGCTACAGTAACCCGAAAATCTCGAAATTAACGCTAGAGATCCCAACTTTTCTGCAATTGGGATAAAAATATGTGGGGATCTCGAATTTAATACTGAAATTTTGCTTAGAAACTTCAAAACTGCTAAAAAAAATGAGACTGGAAATTCGGATAAAGATACTGCTGGAATTATTTCAGTGGAGGGAAGAACACATCCAGTTGCAGTACATCATACAAAAACGTTAGTGGATGTGGAAAAAATTTGCAAAAAAAAAAAATTTTTCGAAAAATTTTTAATTTTTTCAAAAAAAAAAATTTTCAATTCAAAATTTTATTGAAAACTATGTAGAAATTCGATCCGCCGCGTTTTTAGCTTCAAATTGACCCCCAACATGCCCTATTTCCGGCAATATTGAGTTTTTGATGTTTCGACACAGTTGAAACTGGTGATACAGTATCCCGCGTGGCGAGACCCGAAATTTTCAAATTGCACGGAACCTAGGCATGTTGGGCGTCATTTAACAGCTGGAGACTTGGAGAACACGAATATCCAGTTTTCCATGTAAAATTTCGGGAAATAAAATTTTTGGAATAAAAAACAATTTTAATTCAATAAATCATATTCTCTACGTCATCAGCTTCAAAATGAACCCCAAAATGCCTGGTGTCCGTGCAATTTGACAACCGAAACAGCTGAAACTGGTGCTACAGTACCCCGCGTGGCGAGACCCAAAGTTTTCAAAATCGTCGGAACCTAGGCATGTTGGGGGTCATTTTGAAGCTACTAAGCTCAGAATTACAAATTTGAGCAAATTTTGAACGTAAATTTCAAATAATTTCATTTTTTCCAGGTCTGTGCCAGATTACTGTCAATCGGCGGTGAATACTGTAATAAATATTCACAAACACGAGAATCCTGGCGATATTCTGGTATTCTTGACAGGACAAGACGAGGTGGAAGACGTTTGTGAGAAGCTCCGCGAGCTGGGAGAGCTTCCCCTTCAATATGTACAAAGGATCGTCGATTATGTTCAAGAAAGACTATCCGAAATGGTATTAAAAGAAAATTTGAGAAAAAATTGGATTTTTTTGAAAAATTAAAAAATCAAAAAATTTCCAAAAAAAATTTTTTTTCGGAATTTTTTTTTATTTTTCAAAAAATCCTAAATTTAAGCTAAAATTCATATTTCCACGTTTTCAGCTTCATTTTGACCCCCAACATGACCACATTCCATTCAATTTGAATTTTGGAAGTTTTGACACAGCTGAAATCGGTGCTACAGTACCCCGCGTGGAGAGACCCGAATTTTTAAAAATGGGCGGATTATAGGCAATGTGGGGGTCAATTTGAAGCTGAAAATGAGGAGAAATCGAATATGCTATCAAATTTGCAGAAATAAACATTTTAAAGAAAAAATTCCGAAAAAAATATTTTTTCGAATTTTTTTCAAAAGTTTTTTTCAGAAAAAAATTGTATTTTTCGAAATTTCTAGATTTTTAGTTGAAATTCGAGTTCTCCATGATCTCAGCTTCACAATGACCCCCATCTTGCCTCGATTCCGCACTTTTCCCAATTTTGGGTCTCGCCACGCGGGTTACTGTAGCACCGATTTCAGCTGTGTCGGTTGTAAAGTTGAACGGAATATTGGCATGTTGGGGGTCAAATTGAAGCTGGGAGCGTGGAAAATTCAAATTTTTGATTAAAAATTCATTTTTCGATGAAAAAAAAAACGTTTTTTTTTCAGGGTAATCTTCACCGAAGTGATGCAGGATTCGATCCGTGACGTCACAGTTATTGAGCCTGAATGGCTTTACGAATTGGCTCCACACTATTACGAATTTGGCACCGAAGGAGAGCTCGCCGAGAAGAGAATGAGGGGTCCTGCCACCTCAGCCGCTGACGATGATTATTAATTCGAATTTTTTTATTTTATTTATTATTGATTTTTTAAGTGTGTGTTGTTGGTTGAAATATTAATGAAAAACTGAAAAAACTAAAAAAATTTCCGAAAAAATCAATATTTTTGCAGAAAAAACCAAAAAAAAATTTTTTTTTTTCGAAATTTTTCTGAAAAATTCGAATTTTCAGGTTACTGTAGCCCCCCAAAAGTCTGAAAAAATGAGAAATTATCGATTCCGGTAATAAAATCGATTTTTTCCGAAATTATCGATTTTTTGCACCAGAAAAATCGATTTTCCAGTGAAAATTTCAAATTTTTCACTTAAAAATCACTTTATTCACACATTACATAGAGGAAAAATGCGGAAAAATCGGGAAAAAACCCCTAAAATTTTTTCCAATAAAAAAAAATCTACTGCTTTTAGTTTTTCTGGTGTTTTTTTGATTTTCGGCTGCCGTCTCAGCGTCTCCGGACTACTGGAATCCACCATTTGGTGGATTCGTGGACGGGCGGTGCGTGTCTGTTCATTTGCAACGACTGAAAGGCTGCTTTCCCATCCCAAATTATCGACATTCATTGTTCAATAATGTGTGTGCAGTAGGCAATTGAGAAAAGTCAGAAATAATTCAATTTTTCGCAATTTTTCGTAAAATCGATTTTTTGGTTTTTTTGTTTTGCCTCGTTTTGCCACGCGTTGAGGCTATTTTCCTAGTGCTAGCGGGGGGGTCCGTTTTTTCAAAAATTTGAAAATTTTCTCAAAATTTTGAATTCAGTTTTTATTCCCCAACAAAAAAAAAGAAGAAACACTTGGTGCGATTATCATAAAAGCGTAACGCTAGAGATACCGGGGGGGGGGGGGAAGAAAAAAAACTAGAAGAAAAAGTGAAGGATTACTGTAGGCGGTGTGTGGGCGTTGTGGGGAGGAGGGGTACTGTACTACGAATTCAATAAATTGCGGTGGAGGGGGGGAATAAAAAGAAAAAAGAAATGAAAGTTTAGTGGTGATAAATAGAGATCTTTTAAAAAAGGCACGAATCGAGATAGAAAGAGATATGGGACAATTAATTAAAATTAAAATAAATTTCAGAGATTCCTTGCTAATTCCAACGGGTTGAACGACGGCTTCGTCTCGAGTTTGTTTCAGCTGAAAAAAATTGAGGGTTTTTAAGGAGATTTTTGAGCGGGAAAACAGAGATCAAAAATGGGCGTTTCGATTGAGGCCACGCCTATTTTTCTGTGCCCCAAGTTTTGCTGATGCTGCAGAATTTTGAATTCGCGTTATTTCCGGAGCTTCGTTGTCTCGTTTGAACTCGAAATTTTGCAGCAGCAAAAATCTTGGGGCACGGAAAAATAGGTGTGGTTTCGATTGAGGCCACGCCTATTTTTCTGTGCCGCATGGAAAAATTGCTTCTTCAAAAAACTCACCACTCGCTGGTGGTGGTGGTGGTGGAGCATCAACTGTCGATCCGAACATTGTAAGAACACGGCCCTGAAGCGACATACTGTGCTCAGCTGGAGCATCGTCGACACTTTGGCTAGCGGCTCCGCGAGTTCGAGAACGTGTGCTCGGAGATTTGACGACGACGCTTGTGGGTTTTGGAGCACCACCGACGGATGGAGCAATTGTCGTGGTGGGGGCCGTGTTGGATGATGAGAGATGATCGTCGAGTGGGATGACAGAGAGCTGGAAAAGAAATCTATGAAATTAAATTTTGAAAAATTAAACAAATTAAAAGGGGCGGGGCGTCGAATTGCAAACCTGCCGCGCGGTTCTCTTTTTTTTTTTGGTTTTTTTTAAAGTGTTTTTTGAGAAATTCGAAAATTTTCGTTTTTTGGTCCATTTTTTGGCTCTCATGTCGATTTACGCAGAACTACTCAGGATTCTGCACGATTTTCCTCATTTTGTACTGCATTTCTCATTTAAAATACCCTTTTTCAAGTAATTTTGGAGTTTTTCAATGATTTTTTGGTGGAAAACTTGATAATTACAGAGAAACTACTAGAAATTAGTAATTCTCAATGGAAAATGCAGTAAAAATTGAGGAAAATCCTGCAGAATTCTGAGTAGTTCACCGTAATTCGACATAAATGCTGAAAACAATTTTTTAATGCTCTCATGTCGATTTACGCAGAACTACTCAGGATTTTGCACGATTTTCCTCATTTTTAATGAATTTTCCATTTAAAATACCCTTTTTCGAGTAATTTTTGGGGGTTTTCAACCAAAATCGATGAATTTTTTGTTTATTTTAAAAGGAAAATGCAGAAAATGAGGAAAATCGTGCAGAATCCTGCGTAGTTCACCGTAAATCGACATTTTCATACTTCCAAGCTCCAAATCTCCAAAAAAAATTCCGTCCGCACCTCAACATTCTCCAAATCCTCGCCTTCCGTACTCGGAATAAATCCACGTCGAGTCACTGCGGGTGGTGTCGAGCACTCGCCAGCTTTACGCTTCCGTGAACTACGACTATTGTACTCGACAAACGCGATCTTCTTCGGATTCTTCTTCTCGGGCGCCACCGACGACTTTTTCGACGATGATTCAGACGCTTCTCGCTCGATTCCATCAACTTCTTCGGTTTTTTTGAGCGGCGGCTTTTGAGCAGTAGGCTTTGCAGGCGGCTTTTGCGGAGATTTCGGCTTCTTTTCCACTTTTTCTTCAGCCTTTTCCACAGCCTTTTCAGACTTCGGCGCTGGGCCAGACTCGTTGGGCTTCCTCTGCTCCTTCTTCTCCTTTTCCTTCACCTTCTCCACCGCCTTCTTCTTCGCCTCCGTTGCTCGCACACGTTTCGCCGATAAAACTGGCTCGGATTTCGGTGGAACGACGCGTCGCTCTGAAAAAATTCAAAAATTAGATGAATTTTTATTAGAAATCGAAAAATCCCTCACTTCTCTGATTTTTCGCCGGAGGCTCCGTAGGCGTCGCAAAGCTTGAAGTGCTCGGCTGAGTTGTTCGGCTCACAGATCGACGTGAAGCCGGTGGTGATGGTGCTGGTGCAGGAATCGATGCTTCTGGAGCATCTTCTCGAGCCGCTGTGGCGTTGGCGGCCGGCGAGTTTCGTGGAAGTTGCCCGCGCATTGGTAGACCATTTCCAAAATCGTTCATGACGCGATATTGCGGACCATCTCGGACGACGCTGAAAATTCAGATTTTTAGTGTTTTCTAGTGTTTTTTAGTGTTTCTTAAAGGCTTTTTCGGGCTTTTAAAGGTGGAGTAGCGCCAGTGCGGAAATTGCTTTAAAACACGCCTTTGGTATCACAATGACCGAATATCATGATAAAAAATTCAAAAAATGTTCTAGATTTTATATGATTTTTTGAAAATTGGAAAAATCACAGTTTTCACCTAATTATTTTTAAATTTCCGCCAATTGGATTTGTTCGGTGGAGCGCGCTTGCACGTTTTTAAATTTATTTATTTTAAAATTTTTGTTATTTTCCACCGATTTTTAATGTTTTCGGTGTATTTTTGCTCGAATTTTAGAGAAAAAGCCAAGATAAATGCAAATTTTCGATTAAAAAGCACGCTTACAGACGTAAAAATGAAAAAGTAACGCTTTTAAACGATTTCAAACCTGAATTAACTAATTTCACTCTAATTTCAGGCGTAAATCAGTGAAATTAATTAATTCAGGTTTGAAATCGTTTAAAAGCGTTACTTTTTCATTTTTACGCCTGTAAGCGTGTTTTTTTAATCGAAAATTTGCATTTCTCTTGGCTTTTTCTCTAAAATTCAAGCAAAAATACAACGAAAACATTAAAAATCGGTGGAAAATAACAAAAAATAAAATGAACAAAAATAAAAACGTGCAAGCGCGCTCCATCGAACAAATTCAATTGGCGGAATTTCAAATAGGAATTAGGGGAAAACTGAGATTTTTTCAATTTTCAAAAAATCATTTAAAATCTAGAAAATTTTTTGAATTTTTTTTATCAAGATATTCGGTCATTGTGACCACATAGGCATGTTTTAAAGCAATTTCCCCACAGGGTGTAGTCCTTTTTCAGGCCTTTTCGGGCTTTTTCAGACTTCTAGGCCTTCCATACCCTCTCTGCTGCATTCTCGAATCCATTCCACCAATTCCACCATACTCCACTTGATTTCCACCGATCGAGAAAGGCTGCGCAGCAACCATCGGCCGATTTTGAATATTATGGCGCACGGGAAGCTGTTGCTGCTGGGGAGCCACTGACGTTGATGGAAGACCACCGCCCGTCTGCTGGTTTCGTCGGTACTGTGTTCCTGGAGATCCGGGACCGACGGCGTCTTCGGGCATCCATTGCTTGACAATGTTGCAGTCTTCGTCCAGGCCGGCGATACATGGGAACGGGCCTTCTGTCGGGAGAATGATTCGGTCCGCGGGATCCGGCGGATCGTAGTTGTGATCCTGAAATATACAGAAAATTAAGTTTTGCATTGCAAATATCGATTTAAAACTGGAAAATAGCCTCTAAAATCGACATTTTCCCTTACACTATACGGCAACCAGAAGTTTGCCCTCAAAATCGCCTCTTCCACATCAGTATCATCATCAGAATCGATCCAAGCTGTGTCTGCAGTCGGTCCCTCGGCTGCCAACTGTTCTTCTTCTGTCAATGGACGAGCATCTGCTGCTGCTGGTTCACCGAAATTATTCGCTCTCTGCTGTGGAGCAACGTAGTTTGATGGATTGTAGGCCGCCGGTTGAAAGACAGAAATCTGAGGAATCTGCTGCGGCTCGGGGATTTGCGGTTCTTGGTAGAATTCCTGATTCTCCATTTGATGGTCAACTGGGTAATTGTCTGGAGCCTCGTGTGTCGCTTCAGAAGCTTGTGGATCCTCTGAGACTCCTTGAATGGGCTCTGAAAATTTTTTAAACTTAGATTTCGGGCCATTACACAGCAAAATCCTACCTTGAGCCATAACAATTGGCTCGGCGATCTCTGGTTGTTGTTGCTGTGGTGGTGGTTGCTCGAAGAGCTCCTCGTCGGCTGGAAGCGTATGCTCTCCGTCTGCCATTTTTCCTTGTCTAGCGACGACGACTTTCTGGCATGCAATACTTGACGAACCTGAAAATTGGCGAAATTAAAGTGAGAACAATCGATAAAATTAGAAAAACTATCGAATACGCCAGAAAAAAAAATTGAGAGACATGAAAAACCAAAGAAAACGCAGGGAAAAATATCAAAAATCAATAATTTTCGCATGATCAGAAATTTAGCTGAAAAACCATCAAAATTGGCCAATTTCAAGCGAAAAAAAGCGAGAAATTTATCGAAAAATCACTGAAATTCAGCTAAAAACCCTCAAATTCCGTGGGTTTTCAGCAAATTTCAGCGAAAAATTACCTAAAAATCGGCGGAAAATTGCTAAAAACAACACAAAAAAGTCGTTAAAAATCCAAAAAATTTCGATTTTTATCCGAAATTTAGCTGAAAAACCATCAAAATTGGCCAATTTTCAGCGAGGAACCGCTTAAACAAGAATTTAGCGTTAAAATCAAATTTTCTAGGAATTTTTCTCGATTTCAGGGGTAAATACACCTAATTTTACGGGTTTTGGGGTGATTTAAAGCCGAAAAAACGTCTAAAATCTCATAAAAACACGAAAAACCGAAGAAATTCACAAAAATCCGCCAGAAATGTTTCAATTCTTCTCAAAAACCGAATGGCGCCGATTCAAAAATAGGCCTACAGTGCTTTTGAATGTTTTCGTGGCGAGACCCGCAGTGTTAAATTTTATTTTACACATTTCTGCCGCATTTTTCTGAAGTTTTCCTGCAGAATCATTATTACGACAATTATATTAGTTAGCTTGTAAAAAATCAGATTTATTAAAAGTCTAGAAATTGCTGAAAACAGGTCCCGAAAACCTCGCGGAATACGGTAACACTCGTTTCAGCTGTGCGATTTAATTTCGAGATATTTACGCGCTGTCGAAAGGGTATTTTCTGTTGACTTTCGCGGCGAAAACTCGAAAAAATCGGCAATTTCTATTGATTTTTGTCGATTTTTGCATAATTGATCGAATTTCGTGTTAAAAATCACATTAAGATTTCAAAAAACCATGCAAAACCACGGTGGAAATGATGAGATTATCGAATTTTTCGATTAAAACCCCGAAATTTCAATTTTTCAAGATATAATGGCTATCCGCCGCCAGAAAGGGTTAGTTTTCACGGGAAATTCAATGAAAATAATCATTTTTTATTCCAGAGATTTTACGACACGGAGAAAAAGGACGAGCGTTGGCGAGAGGAACGGCGAAGCGAGTCTTGGCGGGAAAATCCCCAATTTCCACGGCGAGAAGAAGCCTGACGACCGATTCCACCACAATTTCAGCTTGGAAGAGGTATTTTAAGCTTGAAAATCCTGGAAAACCAGGAAAAAAACGGAAAAAACCAGAAAAATTCCAGATCGAGCTCCAATGCCGGTCGACGACACATTTTTGTGAGATATGGCGCGAAACGGTGAGTTTCTGGCCGAAATCCCGAGCTAAAAATGATTTTTCAGGCTTAACAACGGAAATTTAGTGGATCGAGACGGTTATACACTCAAAATCCGCGATCCAGACTGCCGAGCGGTAGGTTTTCGCGGAACATCACTGAAAAACCCCGATTTTTTCAGCCTTCGCCTCCAAAATATAACCCGGGACGCGAGTAACGCAGATATCCAGACGATTTAGGCCGAAGATCGGTGAATTTTTGAATAAAACAGGAAAAATGAGCCAAAAATGACCGGATTTGTGCAGTTTTTGCCCAAAAACCGCCATTTTCTCGATATTTTCTTGTTTTTTTGGGCGATTTTTGCCCTAATTCTTGAATATTTTATTGGTTTTCAGCGCTCGCCACCACGATATCACTCAGGACCGCGTGAAGATCGATTTTCAGACAGAAATCCGCCTCGTGGAGTGAGTTTCAGCGAATTTTTGGAGAAAAATCGCTGGAAAATCGATTTTTTCGCAAAAAAATGAGCTCCGGGAGAGAAATCAGCAGTAAAAATGGATTTTAACGCTGAAAAACCGGATTTTCACCGAAAAAGTCTGAAATTTCGCGTTTTGCAGTTAAATTTTCAGCATTTTCAGCGAATTTCTGACTGAAAAAATCGTTTTTTTGTGAAAAACTCAATTTTTCTCGTAAAAATAGCCAGAAAACCAAATTTTAACGCTGAAAACCCTAATTTTTCCCCGAAAAAACCTGAAAATACACGTTTTTCAGTCAAAATTTAGCATTTTTAGCTGATTTCTGTGGAAAAATGGCTGGAAAATCGATTTTTTCGTGAAAAACTTTAATTTTTCTTGTAAAAATAGCCAGAAACCCAAATTTTAACGCTGAAAATGCGATTTTTCACCGGAAAAGCCTGAAATTTCGCGTTTTTCAGTCAAAATTTAGCATTTTTAGCGAATTTCTGAAGAATATTGGCTGAAAAAATCCAAGGAAAAAACGTCAAAAATCAGGGATTTTGAACTAAAATAGAGCTTATTCAGAGATTTTCAACTGAAAATTTGAATTTTAATGCTATTTAAAGTAGTTTGTAGATCAAACTCGGTTTTTCTCAGCGATTTCCAGCGAAGTCTGCAAAAAATTCTATAAATTTTAGGCTTTTTTTGGGAGAAATTGGGGATTTTTTGAAGATTTTTTAGCTTTTTTAGTTTTTTTTCTCGGCGTTTTTTGCTCAATTTTCGATGAAAATTAGGGAGTTTTTAGGCTTAAAGTTGAAAAATTGGACTATTTTGTGGAAAAAATGGGAGTTTTCGGATGATTTTGACTTAAAATTGGGCTTTTCGTGAAATTTTTTAGCCTTTTCTGGAAAAATGGACGTTTTGAGCACTTTTTTGAAGATTTTCAGCTCAAAATCAACAATTTTGACAAGATTTCAGTCATTTTTCGGCGTTTTTTGCTCAGTTTTCGATAAAAATTAGGGAGTTTTTAGGTTAAAAGTTGAAAATTTGGAGCATTTTGTCGAAAAAATGGGATTTTTTGAAATATTTTGACCTAAAATTGATTAGAAAAATGCATTTTTTTAACTTGAAAAACCCTCTAATCATTTTTCGGTGAAAAATCGGATTTTCAGCGTTAAAATCCGGTTTTCTAGCTATTTTCGCTATTTTTTTCAGGGAAAATTCGATTTTCCAGCCATTTTTCTTCAAAAATTTGGCTGGAAAATGATTGAAATTGGCCGAAATTTTGTGAAAATCGTCGAAAAATGACGGAAAATTGCCAAGAAAACTCACGGAATTTGAGGGTTTTTAGCTGAATTTCAGTAATTTCCCGGGCTTTTTCAGCTAAATTTTTGTCAAAAATCGGAATTTTAGCGACTTTTTTCCAATTTTATGGCGATTTCTGGCGATTTTATGATGGAAAAAAACTGAATTTTTGCAATTTTTGCTAGAAAATTTCGAAAAAATTGGCGATTTTCCACCGGATTTTCGTCAAAATTGGCTGAAAATTCACGAATTTGGGGATTTTCCAGCTGAATTTCAGGCAAAAATCGAAATTTCGTCAATTTTTTTAATTTTTGAGCGAAAATTGGCTGAAAATTCACGAGTTTTGGGCCGATTTTAGTGATTTTCAGTGATTTTTCACGAGTTTTTCGTCGATTTTCTTCGATTTCGCGATGAAATTGTCGATTTTTGCCCGTTTTTTGTGATTTTCGGGCGATTTCCACGAATTTTCGGCACTTTGAATCGATCTTCCCGGGATATATGCAGGAGAACGCTGAAAATATGAATTTTCACTGAAAAATGCCAAAAATAACCCAAATTTCCTGATTTTTCCACTAAAAACTTCAATTTTTAATAACTTTACCATTAAAAATTACAAAAAAATTCCGATTTTCCTTCTATTTTCACCGGAAATCCTCAATTTTTCAGGCTTTTCCCGGCAAAAATCGCCGAAAATTCGGAATTTTTCACTAAAAAGTCCATTTTTTCAGCTTTTCCCCGTCAAAAACCCCCAAAATTCTCTTTTTTATCCTCTAAAACCTCTCAATTAACTGGAAATAATGAAAATCCGGCAAAAACGGTAGAAAATTGACTAAAAAAGCCAAAAAAATCGGACGACAATGTCAAAAATTCACTGAAAATGGCCGGAAAAACTGAAAAAATCGATGAAAAATGATTGAAAATGTCAAAAAATCCGGCAAAAATGGTAGAAAATGGTCGAAAAACCGAAAAAATCACTAGACAATTGGTGAAACTTTCAAAATTTCACTGAAAATGGCCGAAAATAGCCTGAAAATTCAATTTGCTACATGAAATATCAGATTTTTAACTGAAAAACAGGCAATTTTTTGAATTTTTTTCACTAAAAAATGCGGAAAAATTGCATATTTTCGCCAAAAACTTCAATTTTTAATGACTTTTCCATTAAAAATTACCAAAAATTCCGATTTTCCCTCTATTTTCTCAGAAACTATCAATTTTCTGGCAAAAAAATCACTAAATTTGCTGAAAAATCGCCTAAAAACCTCGAATTTTCCTATATTTTCACGAAAAAAGCGGAATTTTTCACTAAAAACTCAATTTTTTCAGCTTTTCCCCGTCAAAAACCACAAATTTCGCCTATTTTCTCCTAAATCTCTAGCAACATCTTCTTTTCTGATAGTTTGCCCGTTTATGGAGTACGTAAAGTCCTTTTTGTTGGTACCTAGTGTCATGTGTACCGTTTTACTGTTGTTCAGGTCAAGTTTTGACAATTTAGACCACTCACTAACCAAGTTAATTGCCAGTTGCAATTTATTCTCGTTTTCCTTTTTTGGAGTCTTAACATATAATTTTGTGTCATCCGCAAATTGCTGACATTGCACATTACCAGGTAGTATTGATGATATTTCATTCACGAAAATTCCGAAAAGTACAGGCGAGAGAACTGCCCCCTGAGGCACTCCGCAGATGGCCTGCTTTACACTGGAGAGGGTATTTCCTATTTTTACTCTAAATGTTCTATTTGCTAGAAATTGCTTAATCCAAATTAAAAGGTTCTTGTTCAGGCCTATTTTTACTAATTTTTCTAAGAGAAGATCATGGGCTATTCTATCGAATGCTTTGGAGTAATCCAAATAAATAATATCTACTTGAGCACCTTCGTCAATACTTTGAGTCCAATAGTTAATGCTATCTAGCAGATTCGTAATTGTTGATTGTTGATAATTTTCAATTTTTTCAACAAAAAACTTGTGAAAATGGATTTTGTGGAAACTTTAAAAAAAAAGGTTGAAAATCACAGGAAAAACGTACAATTTTTGAAAAAAAAATCCTGAATTAAAAAATCCACGCCCAATTATTGGCAGTTCGGGAAAAACTTGAAATATCCCCAACAAAAAACTAGTTTTTGTTAGTTTTTCGGACAAAATGCCTCTCTTTAGCCGAAATAACGGATCCTGAAAAACTTCAATTTTAGTGGAAATGCGCTCTATTGCGAATAAGAGGTACGAATTCCGCTATTTCCCCCACTTTGTAATTGTTTCTGAAAAAGCCATCGACTTTAAAGGGACATGATCTACCCCCATGTCCCTTTAAAATAGGTGAGCCCCAGCACAAATACATTGTGGAAAACGCATGAAATTGTACCTACTATTCTCAATGGAGCGCATTTGCCACCGGGGATGCGGAAGCTATGCCCAAATTTCCCATTTTCGAGAAAATTGTAAAACTGAACAATTGAACCGAGAAATGGGCGGAGCTTAATTAAGAACTAGGTTTTAAACAATAAGAAAACTCCCCTACAATGGTTTTTTGTTGCATGGAATCGATTAAATTCCGATTTCTAACCAAGCTTTCTTTTCGGTTTTTTTTTAAATTCAATTTATTCCAAAAGCTTTGAAACATGAAAAATAATATTTCTCAATTCTTTTCAAACATTTTTTTAATAATTTGGAAAAAAGTTATTTAAATTTAACAAAAAATCGATAATTTTGCCTATTTTTTCCAGTGGCTACAAAGCGGATATGTGGAGTGCAGGTGTCACCCTTTACAACCTGGTTTCTGGAAAATATCCATTCGAAAAGCCTGTTCTATTGAAATTGTATGAATGTATTGAAACTGAGCCACTACAAATGCCAACTAATGTTCAATTGACAAAGGATCTACAGGAGTTTGTTTTTTTTTCAGAAAAAAAGAAACATCAAATATTAGAATTGCAGAAAAATAGAAAATTTCACTCAAAATGGATAAAATCTCTCTTAAAATATTTATGTAAATACATGATTGTAAGAATCATAATTATTCATATTTTGAAGTTATCAAAAAATTTATAGAATTGTTAAGTTTGCATTAATTAGATTTTTCCAGTTTGCAAAAAAAAAAGAATAATTATTTTCGAATTCCCGCGCAAACGAGTGACGCAGTTAAAAACAACTGCCGGAAAACAAAGAAATATCAGGTTGTCCCATAAGTTTTTGTACTTTTTTTCAAATATTTTTCCAAAACTTCTAGAAAGTTTTAAAATTTTTTCATCGTAGGTCGTGTCAAGGTCGGGTCGTCCCCTTTCAGAAAAGATTCATTTCATCCATTTCTACTTTGCCACGATGACAATCATCAAACTTGAACGTCGAGACGTTAGATTGCTTCTTCTTTATGAATTTCGTCTTGGTCATTCAGCAATGGAAGCGGAACGAAACATATGCGGTGCGATGGGTGAGGGAGCACTCTCTTATAATACAGCAAAGAGTTGGTTTCAAAAGTTCAAGAACGGCGACTTCAGTCTCGAAGAAATAGAACGTTCTGGGCGACCGGTAGAGTTAAATGAAGAAGACCTAGTGAAGCTGGTGGAGGAAGAGCCTCGTCTTAGTCTTCGTGAAATGGAAGAGAAGCTTGAGTGTTGTCATAGCACAATTGCACGTCACTTGGGTCGCCTTGGTTTTACTTCAAAACTTGGAACTTGGGTGCCTCATGAACTTTCGGCATCACAGAAGCTCACTCGGGTCAACGTTTGTACTCAACTTCTAACTTTTCGTCGAAAGTTCGATTGGCTGAACAATCTGGTTACTGGAGATGAGAAGTGGGTGCTCTATGTTAACCATTCCAGAAAACGTCAATGGCTTCCGATCGGTGAGAAAGGAATACCGACGCCAAAGCCTGATCTTCACCCAAAAAAGATTATGATCTGTGTCTGGTGGGGTGTTCAAGGACCCGTGCACTGGGAATTGTTGCCAACTAATAAAACTATCACTGCTGATTACTATTGTGCCCAATTGGACCGAGTTGCAGAAAAGACCAACGGAAAATATGAAAAACTATATTTTCTTCACGATAATGCTAGGCCTCATGTCGCCAAGAAGACTTTCCAAAAGCTGCAAGATCTTGGTTGGACTGTTTTACCGCATCCACCATATTCTCCAGATCTTGCACCAACCGACTACCATTTGTTCTTGTCTCTCAGTGACTACATGCGCGACAAGCAATTCGACGACGAAGAGCATCTCAAAACTGAACTCTCCACTTTCTTCTCATCGCGTTCGCCGGATTTCTTCTCCCGTGGCATCATGATGTTACCTAGTAAATGGCAACAAGTGGTGGACACTAATGGTGAATACTTGTGTGAATAGTACTACTTGTCGCTTGAGAGAAATAAATTTTTTTCAAAAAAAAAATAGTACAAAAACTTATGGGACAACCTGATAATTAGGCTTTTTTTTTGCAAAATTGAAAAAATCTAATTAATATAAATAGAAAAGTACTATAAATTTTTTAAAAATGGTTTTCAAATAACAAAACTGTCGGAAAACGCAAAAAATGTCGAAAGTGACGTCACTCGTTTGCGCGGTAATTCGAAAAAAAATCTGCCCTTTTTAAATGTGCTTTTTTTGTTGCAAAATTTGAGAAAAATCATTTAAAACAATTTAAAAAATTCTATAAAGTTTCTAACAGTTATGTTTGATATACTGCAACTGTATTCTGTCATTTATGGGGTTATGGGGTTATTCAAGTAATGTTGCAAAATTTATTTAAATACATTTATGACGTCTGTATAACGTAATTGTTTTTTAAAATGTGGGTTGATACAGTTGTGAAGTCATTTCTTTGAACATATCTTAGTTTTCCGACACCACTTAAATAACCCCATTATTCAAGTAGTGTCGGTAAATTAAAATGTGTTTTAAAAATGCGTCACAACTGTATTAAATTAAAGGTGGGGTACCGAAATTTGAGAGTTTGCTTTTTTAGACCCAAAATGGTTCAAAACTACTGAATTTCGTAATGAGACGTTCTGAAAATTTTTCAAAAAAAAAAGTTATGTCCGCTCAAAGTTTTTTGGAAAAAATGGTCAATTTTTAGTTAAAATCACAAATTTTGGAAACTTATCGGTGTCGCAGCGGTTGGAACTTAATTTTTATTTATTCATCATTTTTTAATTTTTTGGTCTTTGATTGGGCGTAAAATTTTTTTCGAAATTGGAAACCTAACGATGTCGGTTTTTCGATTTTCCGAAAAATATGTTTACAAAAAACATAAGAAAACATATAAATTTGACATATACATATATATACCTATAGACTACCGTATTTCTTCTATTAATATGGCTGCAATACTATTTTTCGATGTTCTTCCCGCTTGCAATACTAATAGGGAGTGCAATACTAATTTTCAGAACATTTTCTGACTTTGAGCTTACTAGTTTTTTCCTGAAAAAAACTCGAATCATATGTAAAAATTCAGAAAATTTGATTTTCATATAAGTTCAAAAACTTCAATCTCGTAGAAATGATGTGAAAACTGTTGCAAAATAGGCAAAAAATGTTGTTGAAATTCTGAAATTAGCGAGACGGGTTTGCAATACAAAAAAGCTAACGCAAGACTATTAGAGAGTGCAACACTAATAGAGAGTGCTATACTAATTTTCGGAAGGTCTCCGAGGGGCAATACTAATAGGGAGGCCATATTAATAGAAGATATACGGTATATATATATATATATATATATATATATATATATATTTATACAGGGTGGGCCAAAAGTATGGTAACACATGAAGCGCTCTTTTACATGAGCTTTTCGCGCGACTGCCACGTCAAACGTACATTCTTTTATCGAATACTGATAGCTGAATAAATTTCCTTCAATTTGACTCAAATTTGTAATGTTTCCCAATAAGGTGCGATATTAATCACCTCGACAATTTGGCGAACCCTTTCGAAAAAACGGTAATTTGGCACGCGGCACTTCCCACGCAAACGCACCTCCCATGCACGCCAATAATTTTCAGATGTATGATTTTTATGTTAAATCGAAAGTTGAAGAAATGAAGAAGCGTTTTTGATTGTTTTTGTAGCATATAAAAATTTTCTGTGTCGGCACTGGCGCCTAGCAATAACCTTTGAATATTTCATGAATTCAACTTTCCGAAATTTACTCAGTTTTTTTGGTTTCACAAGGCGTAACGACCCACAAAATCATCCGAGCTAAATTTTTTATAAAAATTCTGAAAAGTCAGGTCAAAACGTGCCAAAAAGTACTAAAATGAATTTTTCTTCATACTGCTGCCGCCGCTCACATCCATGTTTCTGGCGACTGAGTCATTCAAGACTTAAACTACTGCCACAGTCCATGACAGAAATACCACGACAGAAATTTTTTGGATTTTTGTTTGAAAAGAATCTCCAGACCAAGAGCATTCTTTGAACTATAAAAACTTGTAAGATACTTGATGGATTCCTCGAGAAAAATGTCGAAATCCCGCAGAATGCCGACTTGCGTGCCATAAAGATCGTGATCTCAAAAGTTCTGAAGGCCTGTAGCGATGCGGATGGGGAAATTTTGAAAATTCAAAACGTTAATCTGGTCAGTATTTTATGGAGAACAAAACTTGTAAAAATTGATGTAATAACTCTCTCCACACGTGAAGTTATAGAGCTGCAAACGTGTTACCATACTTTTGGCCCACCCTGTATATATATATATAAATAAATAATGCTATATATATAATGCTCAAAATTTCAGTTATTCATAAAAAAAATTTTACCTTTAAAAACTCAGAACTTTTCGAAATTTTCCTCAAAACCTGCCAAAATTTACAAATTTCCATTAAAAAAATTGGGTCTGCTAATTATCTCTTTGTAGTTTGTAGTCCAGCAGACCCAAGTCTATAAGGGGGATTTAATGGTTATAGTTTAAAAATCACTGGAAACGACATTTTTTCTCTAGTTTAACCAAAATTCCATATTTTCACCATCTAAATTTCCTGTTAAAATTGTGGTAGAAAATGTTTGATTTTTCGGAAAACCTATTATAATTTCGTGATCTCCTAATAACTATTTCAACATGGAGTACCGAAATTTGAGTCTTTGCTTTTTTTAGACCCAAATTGTGGTCCAAAACTACCGAATTTCGTAATGAGACATTCTGAAAATTTCTCAAAAAAAAGTTATGGCCGTTCAAAGTTCGGAAAAATAAGGCCCATTTTCAGCTAAAATCAAAATTTTTTCGAACTTCTCGGTGTCGCAACATCTAGAACCTAATTTTTATTTAATTATCACTTTTTAATAAATATTGTGGTCTTTGAGTGGGCGTTTATTCGTTGATTTAAGTACATTTATAGGTCAGTGGGGCACAAATAAAAGTTACATTTTGTGCCCAAAAGATCATAAATGTACTTAAATCAAAGAATAAACGCCCACTCAGAGACCACAATATTTATTAAAAAGTGATGAATAAATAAAAATTATATTCCAGACTTTGCGACACCGAGAAGTTGGAAACAATTTTGATTTTAGCTGAAAACGGGCCTTATTTTCTCAAATTTTTAACCGCCATAACTTTTTTTTGAGTAATTTTCAGAACGTCTCATTACGAAATTTTTAAATAATTTTCAGACTTCAATAATTATGATATTTTGAAGTTTTTTAATTCATACTGCTGAAAATTTCAAATTTTCGAAGTTTAGTCTAAATTTATTAATTTTCCTTCTCTTTTTTACAGTTTGCTCACAAAACTTCTGGAAAAAGACTTTAACGAGCGTCCAACGTGTCTCGAAACAATGATTCATCCATGGTTTCTGTCAACTTTCCCAGAGGTAACGAGAAAAAATCTCACTGCAACTTTTTCCTCACGAGGGACGAGGAAAAGTGGTTTCTAGGCCATGGCCGAGGGGCCGACAAATTTCAGCGGCCATTTATCTTGCTTTGTTTTCCGCCTGTTTTCTTTTGTTTTTCATCGATTTTTCCCGGTTTTTCTTATTAAAACTGATAAATAAATATTTTTTGCAGATGCTAAAACAATTTCCAAGTAAAAAAATTATGTATTCAGTGGGCAAGTAGCGGTGAAAGTGGGCAATGTAAAATGATGGATTACGGGAATACAAAACCTAAACTTTTTCTGAAACATGATACATATGTTGCTTAGATGCTGAAATTACCTGATTTTCATAACGAGACCGCTGAAAAAGTTTTGAGGTTTTCAAAATTCAACTTTTTGTGCGAAAATCTCGACTTTTTCCTGTTCTGCCAGCAAATGCTTCATCGAATTATTGTTCGTCCTGGCCATTACTATCCGCTGGGCTATGAAGCGCATGCACCGCCCGAGATCCTTGTTTTCAGTTTCCTGGTACTCATAATACGTCTTCAGCTCGGGATCATTGCGAATTCTCTTCAGCAGATTCAAATGAGCGTTCAGTGTTATTATGTTCGGCTCCACATTGACCCTTGTCAATTCTGAATTATCCTTGAGTAGCTGGCAACGATCGCGATAACTTGACAACTGATATGAGGAGTATCGCAAATACACAGGAAGTTCCAACTTGAAAGGAGGTGCTTTGAAAGCGAATTTTATCACACGTAACATTTCCGATGTTTTGCCAGCTGAATATTTTTTCAGCGCAAAATAAATAACATTGTTATCATGCTATCAGAAAAAATTAACATACCGTTTTCTCCTATGGATCTTTTTTTGGCCTTAGATTTTAATTTTTCGGCATCTTCAGGCATTGGAGCAGTTTTACACTCAAAATAATAAAACTGCGTGGCGTGTACTGCAGAAAACCTAATATTTAGGCCCCGCATTTTAATCGTCCACTCACGGGGAAAACGCAAAAAGCGGTACCCCAGGCAATATCAGCCGCCGACATCATTCGAGGTCCGCGCACCACACTATTTTTCTCACTGTTGGCGTGGCGAGCTGTCCCCCCTCCCCTATTTTTGTCTTTTCCCCGTGAGTGGACGATTAAAAGGCGGGGCTAAATATTAGGTTTTCTGCAGTACACGCCACGCAGTTTTATTATTTTGAGTGTAAGTCGCTGAAAATTTACATGTTGAATATATTAAAAATTATTAAGCAAGTTCGAACGACAAAAATGTTCCAAAAAGCGTTTTCTGAGCAGAAAACTCGAAAATGTTGTTTCGTTTTCGCGAATTTTAGGACAAAAAACTCAATTTCAAACAGCGCTCGCAAAAGACACAGCATGTGCGCCCTGTCGCACATATTTCGCTACTGACTATCAAACGTTGAATACTCAGTCAACGACTTTCCTTGGCCTAAAAATCGTCACTCATTTTACTTTTGGGCCCGTCGTCCATACAAGATGGTGAGTTTTTTTCTTAATTTGCATTAAACTTGTCATTTTTGTCATAGTTTTATGCAAATTTACCCATTTTTATGTTAAATTATATAATTTTCCTGTTTCAGCCTAGCAAGAAGGTTATCAAGAAGAAAGTCGCCGCTGTTCCGGCGCACATTCGTGCCCAAACTCAAGTCCAGAAGGAAGTGAAGAACCCACTTTTCGAGAAGAGAGCTCGCAACTTCAACATCGGTACGTTTCGAAACAATTCGTAGATTCTCGACATGTGACTAGCGATCCTCTTCGGGGTTGATTGTTTTTCTTAGTGGAGCATCGGGGGCTTTCTAAAAAGTTGACTCCGGTCCACCTTGTCGTATACCAACAGTCTGTGTGGCCCTCTACCGCTATTTGAGATGCCCGGGCTGGATTGCATATTCCTTATCCTTCCGTAGATCCTATGGGTCCGTGACGGTTAGGACAAACCATGCAAATTACAAATATCCTAAAAACGCTTCAAAATTGTGTTATAATTAAATCTATTTACAGGACAAGACATCCAGCCAAAGAAGGACGTCACCCGATTCGTCAAATGGCCAAAGTACATCCGTCTCCAGCGTCAATCCGCTATTCTCCAGAAGCGCCTGAAGGTTCCACCAACCATCAACCAGTTCAGAACCGCTCTTGACAGCCACTCCGGTTGGTATAGCTAATTTTTTATCAGAGTCATGTAGTATAAGCAAGCCTTGAGCTTTGCACTGATGCATTTACTCTGATAGGTGAAGTAAGGCTTTTGACTTTACGATTTTATGTTTCCAGTGATAATTTTCTATTTTCAGCTAGACAAGCCTTCAAGCTCTTGGACAAGTACCGCCCAGAGTCGAGCGAGGCCAAGAAGAACCGTCTCCGTGCTCGTGCCGAAGCTCGCGCTGCTGGAAAGAAGGAGGAGGTCACCTAGAGACCAAACACCGTTCGCCACGGAGTCAACACCATCACCAGACTCGTCGAGACCCGCAGAGCTCAATTGGTCCTCATCGCTCACGACGTCAACCCACTCGAGATCGTGCTCCACCTTCCAGCCCTCTGCAGAAAGTACAACGTTCCATACGCCATCATCAAGGGAAAGGCTTCCCTCGCAACCGTCGTCCGCAGAAAGACTACCGCCGCTGTTGCTCTCGTCGATGTCAACCCGTAAGTTTCAGATTCTATAGTCTTGAAAAAATAATTATTTCTTTGTTTTCAGAGAAGACAAGTCTGCCCTCAACAAGCTCGTCGAGACTGTCAACAACAACTTCAGCGAGCGTCACGAGGAGATCCGCAAGCACTGGGGAGGAGGTGTCATGTCCGCCAAGTCTGATGCCAAGAAGCTCAAGATCGAGCGCGCTCGTGTCCGTGATCTTGGAAAGCTCTAAATTGTTTTTGTTGATAATAAAAACTTGTTATTCAAAGCTTGTATCTTTTTCAATAATTGGTAGTCTTCTTCGTGGTACTCATTGGGATCGGTCTTGTTGGATATTGTTGAGAACAGTTTTCCCGAGTAGTTTTTCCCTAGTTCGTCGTTGTTTTGGAGCTTGCTGGTTGTCTGCCATATGGTTTTACTGAACAATTCTAGTTGGGTTCAATTCCGGGTGTCACAGCCACAACTGTCCTGAAACTTGCAGAGTGCGATAAGAGTTCGGCTATTTTGTGTATCTTTTGCCTTTACAGTGCTCTTTAAAATACATACGGGTTCATTAAAAGATGGATCTAATATTTAAGGGGAAATCACAACACTGATGAAATTGGGGAGAACTAGTAAGCACGACAAATACATCAATCAATACAATTTAGATCTTTGCCTCGATAAGCTTCTCCAGAGTTCTGGCGTCTTTGGCAAAGTTGCGGATTCCTTCGGCGAGCTTCTCGGTGGCCATGGCGTCGTCGTTGAGAGCCCATCTGAACGCCTTCTCGTCAATGCTCACTTTCGGCAGGTCGAGTGTCTTGGCTGGAAAATAATTAACAATTGCAATTTTTAATTGATTAAATCTCCCGCTCACCATGAGAAGTGGAGAGCACAACTGGAGCAAATTCCGTCTCCGCAGCAAGTTGCTTCAGAAGAGCCGGAGAAATAGTAAGAAGATCACATCCAACAAGTCCCTTGATCTCTTCAGTATTACGGAACGAGGCAGCCATCACTTGTGTCTTATAGTCGTATTTCTTGTAATAATTAAAGATTCGAGTAACACTGACAACTCCTGGATCGTCTTTTCAAGTGTAGGCCTTCTGATTGGTATTCTTCACGAACCAATCCATGATTCTTCCGACGAATGGCGAGATTAGGGTGACTCCTGACTCGGCACACGCGACTGCTTGCTCAAAGTTGAAGAGCTGTGTCATGTTGCAGTGGATTCCGTGCTTAGATTCGAGGAATCTGAAAATTTAATTTGTTGCTGATTTTGAACTATTTCCGTTATGATTAATGCATTAAACTCTTTTGAAAAATGTCAATTTGGGTCCAATTGATTAGATTTTCAGTAGAAAACTAATAGAAACGAGACTTTGTAGGTTTCGAAAAGGTATGTCCGTAGATTTTAGGTGATTTACAAGAAAAATCGAAGCATTTCTAGTTTTTAATTTAAAATGTGTTAATTTTTAACAATTTCATCTTGTATAATTCGTTTTTTAATTGATTTTTTCGAAACTAGTAGTGTTTTAAACCAAGAAAATCATCAAAAATGGGTAAAATTTCATCAAGCTTGACTTTTTAAAAAAGTTTTTTAACTGAAAAGTTTTCCTAAAATCTCCAATTCCGTACTTAGCAGCCTGAATTCCTTCCCAAATTGAAGCAAGTTTGATAAGAATCCGATCCTTCGAGATTCCTTCCTTCTCGTATTGAGCAATAAGTCCAAGAGCCCGATCAATCGATGCTTGAGTATCAAATGAAAGACGAGCATCAACTTCTGTGGAAACTCTTCCTGGAATAGTTTTCAGGATTTCTTATCCAAAAACTACAAAAAGTCGATCCATAGCCGCTTGGGGCACTTCTTGATGTCCACTGGCGTGCTCTTTTGCGTAGGCAACTGATTGATCGATTAGTGCTGCGTATTGCTCCATTTTTGAGGCGACCATGATGAGCGATGGGTTGGTAGTTGCATCTGTTGGCTGGAATTCCCGCTGAAAAAAATCGATTTTTTGAGAACAATTTTTGAAAAAATTACTTTTCCAACTGGAAAGTTTGAGTTTTATTTTTCGATTTTTGACTTTTTACACAAAATCGAGGAAAAAAACAAAGGTGTGCGCCTTTAAGACTTACAGTAACCCATTTCCTGATTTTTTTTTATTATTTTTTCAAGCTTTTCATTTAAATTCTTGAGAGAAAACGTTGAAAAATGAAAAAAAAAACGAAATTGAAGGAACGTCTGGGTACTGTACTTTTGAAAAGCGCAAACACATTTTTTTTCAAACTTACTTACTTAGATACTTAGACGATCCGTTCTTCAGGAATTCGTGGTATTCCTGCGGATCACAGCAAGCCATTGTTTTCGGTCCTTGGCTATAGTGGACCAGGGGGTGATGACTTCTCCGTCTGCGTCACGAGTGGTGATCTCCTTTCGCAGCGAATCAGTCCATCGCATCGGCGGCCTTCCAACAGACCTTTTCCATCCATATGGGCGCCATTCTGTCATCAACGTGGTCCATCTTCCGTCTTTCCTTCTCGCAACGTGTCCAGCCCATCCTAGCTTTCTCTTTTTCACGAAATTGAGCGGATCCCTGACTAGAGACATCGTACGAATGTCTTCTCGATGGAGATCTCGTTCTCGTTGTTGAGTGAGTGTGATTCCCACAAGCCGTCTTTCTAGGGAGGCATGTGTGATTCGTACTCGTTCGGATAGAGCTTTGGTGAATGTCCAGGCTTCTGAACCGTAGGTGAGCGCTGGAAGGACAATTGAGTCGAACAGATTCGCACGAATCTTCTTGTCGGTGATGGAGTCGGTGGTGTTCTTGATTCCATTGAATGCAGCCCAGGCTGCTCGACGTCTTCGGTGGATTTCCGGCATCAAGTTGTTTTGGGCGTTGATTTGACGACCGAGGTAGATGTACTCGTCGACGTCGTCGAGCTGGGTGGTGGGGGAAGGGCTACCGAAGTAGACTTTACTGGGGTCAGCGAATCGGTTTCGCAAGGCTTTCGTCTTCCCAGTATTGATCTCGAGACCTACTTCAGAGCATTTTTGTACGAGTTCTTGGAGCATTTTGCTGGCAGTATTCGGATGATTGGCGATGAGCACAATATCGTCAGCAAATCTGAGGTTCGTTAGATTTCTGCCATTCACTCTCATTCCAGGGATCGTATCGTAATCCTCAGCTTCTCCTTTCAATTCAATCCAGGAAAGCTTTCGGAAAACGTGTTCGAGGCAAGCGGAGAAGAGATTCGGAGAGATGGGATCTCCTTGTCGAACTCCTTTGGTCACAGGTACTGCGACTGGCCTGTGGAATGGGGTAAAATTTGTGGTACAATTTTTATAACACTCTTTCAGTAGATCAATATAGGCTCCATCTGCACCTTGCTCGTCGAGACTTTTCCAGATTGCCTGGTGTTCAACACTGTCAAATGCCTTCTTGAAATCTATGAAGACAAGTGTCAGTGGGATCTGGTATTCCCTGCCGACTTCAAGAAGTCTTTGGAGCGAGTGGATGTGATCGATCGTAGAGAAAGACCGTCGGAATCCGGCCTGCTCGACAGGTTGAGCCTCATCAAGGGATCTTCGCATTCTATTCAGCAAACACTTGGTGAATACTTTCTAGAGTACGGGTAGTAGGCAGATGGGCCTATAGTTTTCCAAATTCTCACGGTCACCTTTCTTGAAGATGAGAGTGGTTTTGGAGGTTTTCCAGGGTTTCGGTACATTTCTGCTGTGGAGGTACCTGTTGAATCGATCCGTTATCAGGTCAATGACGTTATCGTGGCAAGATTTCAAGAAATCTGCACTGATTTTGTCTTGGCCTGCAGCTTTACCATTCGGGAAGGAACGGAGAACATGTCGAATTTCTTCCGGGAGAAACGGCGGTGGAGTTGCCGTGGCGGGTATTGAAGATGTTTGAGAGTTGCTCACAGCGCTTTTGAAGAGCTCCGTGTAGAACTTCTCAATCTCCTGCTCCATTTTCACCCTGGAAGTGATTCTTTCACCAGTAGAGGTTGATTTGAGGCATGGGATAACTGACTTATATTCGTTGATGTCCCTAGCAACTCTTTTCAAACTCTTTTTCTGGTTCGCAGCAGATAGAAGGCGAGTACTGGCAAAAGCTTCATGGTCTTTCTGAACTGCTTCACGACATTTATCTGAAATAGATTTGAATTGGGGATCATTTCTATCCATAAAACGTCTTTTGTTCAGCAGTTTTCGGGTTTCCTCCGAAAGTCTGTTGGATGAGTGGTTGGCCGGTCGAACGATAGCTTGGTCTTGAAGTTCTTTTAGTGACTGAATCAGATTATCATAGTCGGTATCTAAATCAGGATCACTCTGAACCGTGACTGTCGCTGAGATTGCATAAGCAAACGCCGGGTCCAACACTCTTTTCGGAGGTTTTCTCCGTCTGACCTGCTCCAACTTTGCTAGACAATTGTTGAAGTGGAGGTTACAGCGGAGTAACCTATGGTCGCTACCATTTGTGAAAGAGGGGAGTACAGTGGTATCTGTGACAAACTTTCCATTGGCCAGAATGTGGTCAATTTCGTGTCTGTGATTCCCGTCGGGACTGACGAAAGTCCACCGTTTGTGCATAGGCTTTTTGAACATAGAGTTCGTGTGCCACAGACGGTTGGTTTCACAAAATGTTGCGAGAAGCTCTCCAGTATCATTTCTTGGTTCCATGGCATGGGGGCCAATGTACCTTTCGTTGTTTTGTCTGCATCCCATTCGAGCGTTGAAGCCGCCGATAACAAGTTTATACTTGCTTCGGCACTCTCTGAAGACGTCTTCAACACTGTCGTAGAAGTCGCAGATTTCCTCAAGGTCTGAGTCCGCAGTTGGAGCATAGACTTGAAACACCGTGCAGTTGAATTTTCGGCTCACTTTGAAGGTGAGTAAGCCGATGCGGTGACTAAGAAATCGTACTTCTACGATTTTGGGAAGGAGGGTGCTTCGAACTATGAAGCCGACCCCTCCGGATACAGAACTTTCATTCCGTTTGCCTAAGAAGACGCCGGTACCGTCGTGATGTATCAAGTGTGCCTCGGCTGCTCGTTTGGTTTCACACAATCCGATGACGTCGAATTGGATTCGCCTCGTCTCTTCTAGCAACTCAGCAAGTCGATCATCCGAAGACAAGGACCTGCAGTTGAAGGTGCACACGCGATAGTCAGTTCTTCTTGTTTTGTCCCGCGGCTTCTTAATTTCCAAGTCCGATTGACATATGGTTTGGACTCCGAGATTAGATCGCCTCTTCCGACGTGCTCCAGGAACTGTCTTTCCCTTTGCAGAGGCCGGATGCGGAGGACTGAGGCAGGATGGGTTGCTGTTTAGAGCAAAAGTTGTGTCTCTAGATACTCTATAATGACCTGCTAAGCCAATCTAGAGCCGCCCGGACAGAGAGTATTCGACACTACCTCTGGCCTGCGTGAGACGGTGTACTTCTTGGCCAGATAATTTGCACTTGGTTCCAAACCAAGCCACTCTCGATGTGACGAAATCATCGAGTTTGTTGAAGTGGTTATCTGTTGATCCCTTTCGCCACGAAGAGGCTTAGTACAGAAAGAGCACATTTTTTTTCAACACATTTTTTTTCAAAATAAATATTTTTCACCAGTATTTACAAAAATTTAGAAAAAAGAGAATTCATCGAATTTTCCAAAAAAAAAGTTTTTTTGGAATTTTTAAATGGCACATTCCAGAAATTTATAAAACTTCCATAAAATTTAATAGTATTCATTTTTAAAATATTTTAACGAATTTTTTGGAAACTTCTTGAAAATATGTATTTTTTTTCTCTAAAAAATTAATTTAAAAAGTTCAAAAATTCAGATTTCTATCTGAAAATCGAGAAATTTACTGTTTTTTACATTATAACAGTGGTCTTCCTAGAAAAATCGAATTTTCAGATAATTTAATTTTTTTTTTCAAAACTGCCAAAAAAATCAATTATTCACCACATTTTCGAACTTTTCCTCAATGCTCAAAATTTTTACTTTTTTTTTTACTCAGCGGCGAGCATTCCAACAGTTCGGGACATTGCAGCCCATTGTTCGTCGGCTTTCGAGTTGGTTGGACGGTCACTGGGTCCTTGCTGGGAGCTACGTGGATCTTGATCTTCTGGCTCATCGATCATTCCTGTCACCAAGTCTTTTGTGGTTTCCTCGATCTGAAATTGTGGGAAAATTGAGCAACTGGAATTTATTTTTTTTAATTCTGAAAAAAAAAATTTTTTTTGTCAATTTTTCGAAGAAAAGATTTATTAAACAAAAATTTCAAATTTGATTTAAAATCTAATTTTCTAATTTAAAATTTCAGATATTTTTCAGACATTTTTAAAGCTTAAAGTTTATGTAAAAATTTGCCACTTTTTAAAATCCATTCAAAAACCGCTTTTTAGCAAATAAACTTTATATTTATTTTTTACACCAAAAAAGATACATTTTTTAGGATGTTCTTGGAACGATATAATTAAAAAAAAAGACTAATAAATCGAATAAAGTTGAAAAATCGTTTTTATCCGAAAATTTTACAAAAATTGATAGTTTCAGCCAAATTAGATGGAATTTCGCTAATTTTCACTCAGAATTTTTTAGTTAGAATTCGGGGCAATTATGAGAATATTTGCCAAAAATTTGACTTTAAAACTCGAAATTTTCTCCAAAAACTTGTAATTGACCTGTTCAAAATGTCAAAATCATCCAATTTCAGTCGAAATCTGCCATTTTTTCTTCGAAAAATCTCAATTTTAGACTACTTTGAGTATTTTTTAAGAAAATTCTATAAATTTTCGAAGTTAAGTTGCACCATGTATTTCCAACATTTTTCATTTAAAAAATAGTGTCAAAGTTCAGGAAATTACTGAAAATTCCATTTTTCAGCTTAAAATTCAAATTTTCAGAAATTTTTCCTCACCACATGGAACATATCATGCGCAGCCATATGAATATGCGCCTCCTTGATCTCCTCAGCATTCTCATCCTCCACCTCTCCACCATCATCTTCTCCAGCAGTTCCTTCCAGAGCATCCTTGAGCTCTCTTCGCTTCCTCTTCTCCTCCTCTCGCTTCTCCTCCCGCTTCGTCTGCCGAGCCTCTTCAATCGTTCCCTTTCCAACCATCTGTCGATCGGAAATCTCTGCATTCTCCATCTGCTGTCCCGTCTCATTCTCCTCTCCATCTCCCATTTCAGCCTCTTCCATCGGAGCATCATCTGTTGCGAGCTCTCGTTTCCTCTCCACTTTCTCTTCGTCATCCTTCTCCTTTTCCTCATCCTCTTCCTCCTTTTCAGCCTTCTCTTTCGGGGCTTCTCCCTTACTGCCATCTCCATTCGGATCCGACTTGCTCTTTCCTTCTCCCTTCTCATCCTGATCCTCCTGATCTTCCTTCTCCTCCTCCTCAGCCAGGCCACCATCAGCGACATCCTTATTATCATCCTGATCATTCTTCTAACCACCCGTACCTTGTTCCAGAGCTTCATCCTCCTTCTTTTGCTCTTCACTATCCTCATTCTCCTCATTCGTCTGGGTGGGATCTTCGAGCTCCTGATCGTTCTGATCTTCATTCTGATCTTCTTCTCCATCTCCTCCAATAGCCTCCTCATCCTCCTTATCCGTCTCATCACCATCATCCCCATCCTCTGCCTCATCGATTTCTCCTTTCTCAAGGATCTCATCGTCCTTCGAAGGGTCGGAGGTATCCATCTGATCCTCAGGCCGCTCATCATTCTCACGATTCCGTTCATCCACATTTTCCTGATCATCATCCTCTTCCTCCTGATCACCCTCCTTTCCATCTTCCTTCGGATCTTCCTTGGGAGCCTGAGCATCATCCTCCTTGGCAACCATCTCATCAGTCTGATCTTCCGCCGCTTCCTGCTCCTGATCCATATTCTTCTGCTGATCCTGCTCCTCTTTTTCCTCCTCATCCCACATCTTCGGATCCAGCTGCTTCTCATCCTCCTCCTCAACGTCTCCCATTTGATCTTCAACATCTGGCTCTTCATCAGACTCGTCCTCACCATCATTCTGCTCCCCCTTCTCGTTCTTATCGATATCCTGCAGATCTTCAGCAAAGTCATCCTCCATATCAATCGGCTTCTCGTTATCATTCTTAGCCTCATGCTCCTCAGATTCCACCGGTTGCTCATCCTCAAGACCTTCAATCTGTCCAGTCTCCTCCATCTCTTCAGTGACATCCTTAGTATCCTTGGCAGTTCCACCTTCTCCAATTCCACCTCCTTCTCCACTATCATCAGTTTGTCCTTCTCCAGATTCTTGCTTCTCCGCTTTAGGAATCGTGTTCACATATCCTTTCTCATAGAGTTGCATAGTCATCGAGAGCATCGCATGGTAGAACACGGAGAAGAATCCCAAACAATTGGTAAGTTGAATCACACTCTGCTCTACAATATCCGCAGTGATTCCGGCGAGCTCGGCGAGTCCTTCCAAGTTCTTCCGACGCTTTTCTCCGCTGCAATGCTGCTCGACAATCGATTTCAGACTTTTCACAACTGCTTGAATATCACACTGCTTCAGAACATCCACAAGAACCTGAATCTGATCAAGAGCCTTGTCCTCTTCACCCTTCTTAACTCCTTCCAGCTTCTTATAGATCCTTTGAACAAGCAGGAGCAGTTCTGTAACATCGGTTTCCGTCTCTTCAGTAGCTTCAAAAGTATCAATCTTCTTCGTCCATCTCGGAACTTCGTCGAGAAGCTTCACAATTTGAATTTTCTCAGTTTCAAAGAATCCAGAGAACAGTTGAAGATCCGTAAGAAGCTCTTGAGAATCTCCATTGATCTGAGAGATCCATGTGGTGTAGGAATTGTAGTCTACAACGCTGAACGTCGTGGAGAGCTGATCATTGCTTCGTTTCATATTTCCAATCAGTGTCGACAGCTTTTCAGCCCATTTTGTAAGCTTCTGAGCAGTCTCGTCGGTTTGCGAGAGCTTCGAGAGTGGGTGTAGGTGCTCTTTGGTTCGGATGAATTCTGAAAATTTCAAAAATTTATACTCTAAAGCTCTGATTTAGTCCACAAACCATCTGCATTCGCTGGAATCGCGACGAGTCGTCTCTTGATGGCTCCGATGAGCACTTGAACAGTGGAAATCAGGCCTCCGATCTTTTCAACTCGTCCTTTCACAATTTCATGATCAATAATCCAGTCGCTTCTCTGATTCTCACTGATAATTCGGAGCTCTTCAGAATGCACACGGATCTCTGCGACTTGTGACTTCCATTTTCTAATGTTTTCTTGGAGAGTGATCATGTAAACCATTCCGTACTCTGAAAATTGGGCTTTGGAGAAAATGTTTTTAAAAATCTAAAAAATGAAAGTTTTTGATTTTGTCGAATTTTCAGTGTTTTCAGAGAAATTAGGAAAATCAGAATACATTTTTTTATCTCGAAAAAACCAGAGGAAATACTGAAAAACATTTAAAATTGAAAATTTTCGACTTTTTTCGGTTTTTCTAAAATCCTTATAATTTTAATTTAATATTTTTTCGATATATTCTAGAAACTCGTAAATTTTAGAATTTTTATACAAATTTTTCGATCAATTGTCAACAATTTTCGATGATTTCTCTATTTTTTTTAAAGAACAATTTTTACAAATTTTTCTAAATAAATCAATTAATTCTGAGTTTATCCGAAATTTTTTGAGATTAAAAAAAAAAAATCAGAGGAAGAACGGAAAAATATTTAAAATTCAAAATTTTCGACCATTTTTCGGTTAATCCAAAATCCTTATCAGTTTAATTTAAATATAATTATCTAAAAATTCCTGGTTTTCGATTTTTTTAAAAATGTCTCTTTTTTTCCACTTCAAAAGTAATTTTCGGGCTCAACTATTTCATTTTTTTTTGCAGAAAATTGTCTTAATTTTTTGATTTAAAAAATTAATTTTTGTAAATGAAATCTTATGAAAAAAATCCGAAAAATCGAAAATTTTAGATTTTCCTAAAAATATTTTTAATGAAAACATTATTAGAAAATCGTGAAAAATAGAAATTTTTCGATAAATTTTCGATGATTTCTCTTTTTTTGTAGAAAAATTCGTTAAATTTTTCTTAATAAATCAATAAATTCCGTATTTTTTTCGAGATTCCGATTTTTATATATTTTCGTTTAAAAATCCAATATAATTACCAATCATTCCACTCAAATGCTTTCTCGTCGATACACCGACTTGTTGATCAATCTTATTCGCTTTTTGAATCACAATATTTCTTCCAGAAGCACAAATTCTCATTTCCTTCTCACATTCTTCTTTCGACACGATACCCACAATTGATCTCCGATTGATATCCTCCTGAGCTAAAAGTACAGCTTTCCGGGCATTCAAACCATTCGCCTGTGACTCTTTAATCATCATTGCTAGTTGTCGTTGTCGTGAATTCCTGGCGTATCCCTGTTGCTTCTCCTTTTCCGAATCTTCTCCGATATAGTTGATCATCGTTCGGATGGCTTCATCGGCTGCCTTCGTTTGCTCAAAGAGCTCTTCGATGGCTGACGTATCGCACAGAATTGATACTTTCTCGGTAATCTCAGTGGAGAACCTCTTAACTTGCTTCATCCTCTTTTCTAGATCTTCTCCATCTAAGTGCAATTCTCTCAGATTTCTTTGCTGGAGAACCTTCCGTTTCCACTCATCAACCTGAATATAAAGTATTTAGAAGAAATTTTGCTATAAATCATAGCTTGAAGGTGGAGTGACGAAATTAGAGACTTTGCTTTTTTAGACCAAAATTGGTCCAAAACTACCGAATTTCGTATGGCTGTTCAAAGTTTGAGAAAATAAGGCCCATTTTCAGCTAAAAGCAAAATTTTTCCAACTTCTCGGTGTCGCAACGTCGGGAACCTAATTTTTATTTATTTATCACTTTTTAATAAATATTTTGGCCTTTGATTAGGCGTTTATTCGTTGATTTAAGTACATTTATGGGCAGTGGGGCACAAAATTTAACTTTTATTTGCGCCCCTAAGACTATAAATGTACTTAAATCAACGAATAAACGTTTAATCAAAGGCCACAATATTTATTAAAAAGTGCTAAATAACAAAAAATTAGGTAAAAAAAAAAACTTTGAACCGGCATAACTTTTTTTTTGAGAAATTTTCAGAACGTCTCATTACGAAATTCGGTAGTTTTGGACCAATGTTGGTCTAAAAAAGCAAAGTCTCAAATTTCGGCACTCCATCTTTAAAGATAGTGTAGTCGAAAAGTTCTGAAATTTCCAAAAAAAAGTGCAAAAACACAATTTTTCCGAAAATTTTCGGCAATTGCCCGTTTTCCGGCAAATTCGGTAATTTGCCGGAAGTTTCTCATTCCGGCAAAAATCGTTGGCCGCAGACCCCTGATTTAAATAAATAAGTAAATGAATAATCTTCTGAAGAACTCCAAAATCGTCGTGCAACTCTACATTAATTGCATCCTTAAATCTCCGAACAATCTTGTACAATTGAGCATGCGCTTTCGTCGAAGAGACTCGAATATTCCAAAGATTCAAATCATTATACTTGACAACTTTCAAATAATCCTTCAAGCTTTTCTCCGCCGGCTCACGGGCCTCCTTAAGCTTCTGCTCAACTCGTTCAGCAAAGATTCCAAAGTGGCGAGAAGCAGCCTCGAGCTGTATAGCCAGTGGCTTTTTTCCAGCAATTCGAGCCCATCGGGACAGAGATTCAACAGTGAGCACTCGAGTCGAAAAGTCTACCAGCGTCGCGTTATGCATCCACTCAATACTCATCGGAATGATAGCTGCCTCCATTTCAGGCGTAGAAGCTTCAAAAAGTTACTCAAAGAGCGGGAAAGCGACGAGTTGAGCACGTTGTTTAGCTTCATTTTCACAATTAATCAGGAGACTCGACCAGCATCTAACTTCCATCTTTTTCCAATCAACCAGCAACTTTCGTAGTTCTCCAAGAGGGTCTCGAAGCGAATTTGCACGATCTGCCATCATTTCCCATTGCTCACATACTTCGATGAGATTCTCAATTTGAGTGGCCACTTTAATATGTGGAGTTGAGACAGAAACAGTGAAAAACTCGTCAATCGTCTCGATAATAGTTTTCAACGCAACAACTTCTGGCCATCGTTCCAGTACTTCTTTTGTTCGAATCGAAAGCTTCTCAAGGATCACAGCGACACGACGACATTCACGGAGAGAAGAGTTTCGGTAGACGTCGATGATTTTCGTGTCCTCACCATCTCCACCATCATCAGATAATCCTTCGTGGGCGGCTAGTACTTCGAATAGTTTTTGATCTCCGTCTGGAAAAAAATTTGAATTTATTGTAGATTTTTGGAAAAAAAAAATTTTTGAAGTTTTTTTCAAAATAAATGACTACAAATACTTTTTTTAATTAAAAAATCGAAAAACAAAATATTTGATTTTTTTCGAAAATTGTTACCATAATATTAAACTTTTAAAATTTAATGTTATGGTAACAATTTTTCCGATTTTTCTGGAGATTTTGACTAGCGCGTCAAGCGCGCTAGGCTTCGCAGTAGATTAAGTTGGTAAACTGGGGAAAATTTGGATCTTTTTTAACCAAAATTGACTGAGCCATGGCCATTTGAAGATAATTTTTTTTCTGGGTCTTTTTTAAGTGTATTCGGGCATGCGGCACTCATCCTGATTTATTGGGCTCAGAATAGGCTTAATGGCTGTCCAATACTTTTATGTATTCGGGCCTGCGGCCCTCAATCCGGATTACCTGACCATTCCAAAAACAGACGTAGTTATGGAAACATACGTCTCATAGAAGGTCTCCAGCCTGCTCTGCTGGGAGTAGGGATAGAAAAGGTCTAAAGTTTCTAAGAGTAAGAAGGATTTTTTGGGTTTGAGTGAAAAACAATAGCATTGCAGGCCTCCAGCCTGCCCTGCTGGAAGTGAGGTTTAAAGTGACCAAAATGTCCGAGAAGTGCGGTCCTCAATAGGATTAGAGAAAAAGTAAAAATCTTGAAAAATCTTTAAAATTAAATTCTCCTCACGTTATAAAAATAAGAAATGAAAATTATCGAATTCATCCCCAAAAATAGAAGGTGGTAGGAAAGTTTTTCACGTTTAATCAATCTTTTTGATTTTGCAAAAATTGAATGATGGCCTACATTTTGGAAAGTGGGCCAATTTTTTTCAAAATAGTTTCAAAAAATTGGAAATACGAAGTTCTCTCTTGCGCACAACTTGGAACCAAATGCCAGAAAAACTGAAGATTTGGGACTGAAAAACATAAAACTCTTCAGTACAAAGAAAATATTCAATTTTCGCGGTCTCCAGAAACCCGCGCAAATCAGTGTTCTACCCTTCCCAAAATTAATCCCCTCAATAATGACCATGGTGGGGCAACTATTTTTGAGTCATTCGCACTTAGTGAATGCAAAAGCGCCAGCTATGAGCCAAGTTATTAAAGCTCAAAGTTTGTACATTTTTGTCGGACACCCCATGTCGAAAACGTGCCCTTATTTTTTATTTCTGTCAAGAATGCAATTTCAGGATTTAATATAGGAAATTTAAACTAATTGTTTTTAGCATTTTTTGGTGGTGAAGAAGAACATAAAAAGGTCTTGCGGAAAATGCGGCTCCAAAAAGGAAAAAATTGAAATTGCACGGGAAACGTAGAACGGATTTGTGAGGGGATAACACAGAAAATCGAAATAAAACCGATATGTTTATGAGACGGAAAAAAAGAAAATGAAAACATAACATTGAATTGAATTCAGGCTCCATGTTATTTATTTTTTCATCTTCTTTTTTTATTTTTCATCATAACTAATAAGTGGAAAGATATCTGAGGGGGGCTTAGTTTTAATGAATAGGGCATTGGAAAGATCAGAATTTATGAACAATGGTAATTTTTACGAAAATTGATTATCTTGGTTTTTTCATTATGCGAAGAAAAAAAAAAGAATTTATACGTCTTCCGTTGTTTAATCAGTGCAACCCACACTGAATTGAAATTTGGTCAGTGCGACTTCAAAAGTCTACCAGTGTTTTGGTCGGAAAAACGAAATTGTGCGAAATAATTGGACAGTGAAGACCGAGAATTTTGATAGTTATGGTCAGGGCAGCAAAAATTTTGCTAGGAACATTTTGGGCAAAACTTCTAGGTTCTTAAGCAGTGCTGCATAAAATAGTATTGAATTAATTTTTATGTTAAGAATTTTGTTACAAAAATGTTCCTCAATATTATTAAAACAGTTTATTATACTCCAGTGTCTAGACAAGTCACTGTGGAACACACACCCTTCTACCCTGAACATTTAGCAACAAAAACACAAAACCTCAACTGAACCCCTTTTAGAATAATTGAAGTTTTTTTTTTGCTGAAACCTTTGAGAATAATTTGCGAGTACGAATAATGATAAATGACGACGCTGAGGACATCTGTGAGAGAAAGAGAGCAAAAAGAGAGCAAAACGAAATTTAATGCCAGGACGTCGTCAACTAAAATTCGATGGCGTGAAAGCGAATTGAGATGTGGAGAACAAAATGTCTGATGCGAAATCCTTTTGTTCCTAACAAGAATTTCAACAGAGAAAAAACCTCGAACTTTTTTGAGAAGGGAAAAAAATTGGAATTTTCGACAAAAAATCTGAATAAAATAGATAAATATAGTTTTTTCAAGACACGATTGTGTGAAAAACCAGCAAGTCTACTGTATTCATTAGTTCTTTGTAAAAGTGGGTGGACGTACAAATATATATATATGGTGTTTCCTTCTTTCTATATTCATATATAAATTGAAAATTTATTGGAAATTTGGAAAAAAAATCTGAATTAAATAGATAAATATAGTTTTTTCAAGACACGATTGTGTGAAAAACCAGCAAGTCTACTGTATTCATTAGTTCTTTGTAAAGTTTCACATTATTGTCAACAACTTTTCAGTTGGCCACATTTTATTAATTCAAATGCCAACAGAGTTATGAGTCTTTTAAAGTAAGACTGTTATATGCTCAATCAACTCTTATATAGGTGATTGTTCGACTGAGAATGTGTTATGAATGTCCAAACTTGTGGGAAATAACAAATTGGTATTTTTTCTATAAATATAAACCCTTAAAAAAGTAACAAAATGTTTTTCACATTATTCAACAACAGATGACTCTAATGGTAGATGTTCGGAAATGAAGTGAACATTACAACAATCAATTGATTGTAACATTGTTAACAATAAACACTTCCATAAACACGTATACTAGTTATGCATGAATACTTCGGAAATACTTTGCTATGCTCCTTTTTACTTCTTTTTTGATTTTCGGATTGGTCAATTTATTCACCCATTGCTTCGTCTTTTTGCGGTCCTTCGCCCATTTTTCCCCCATCGTTCACCCGCCAGCGCCCCTTCACCCACTATTCACCCATTTTTCACACTTGGCGCTTTACCTGTGTAAACAAGTAACGTTTCAGATCGTGAAGCAGAAGGTCAAGGGTTCAACTCCGGGTGGTGGCAAGAAAATTTCTCCGAGAACGGTAGCAGGCTTAGAAGAGGTGTCTAGATTCCACTACCTGTGGAAAAAGTGAACGAACAGGGTCGGCAGGGGAGCTGAACGAGAATAGAAAATCTTTTTTTTTTCTTCCGGAATCCAAAATCACATTTTCCAAAAATTCACTTTTAAAAATTCCGAGTCTATATAGGAGGCGAAAACCGAGTCTAAATAGAAGCAAAACGCACTTATATTTAGAAAAGAGTAGAACTATTTAGAAGAAGAAGGAACTAGCGCACAACGTGCGCTATCCCTTCGGGAGTGGGGATAGGGTTAGTTCACTCTAAGGTATCAGCAAGGTAGCTGGCGCAGGTTCTCGGCTTTGCCTCAAACCTGTGTTGGGGTTCAGTGTGTTCACCTTGAAATTCATAATATATTCTAAGGATTTGTTTCTAATTTAAAATTTTAATAATTATTTAGCACCTGCGGCGCTGAGTTTCCAAAGTTTCTGAAAGAGAGAAATATGCCAAGGAGTTTTTCCAAGTTCAAAAATTCTAATTTTCTAATTTTCTAATTTCTAAAATTCAAATTTGATAGAATAAACTATTTTCTCTCAGAATATGTAAAAACATAAAAGATATTTCGAAAACTTTGGTGAGGAGATGAAATTTTCGTTTTTTTTTTTTTAATTTTTGTTTTTGTCATAACTTTTTTCATTTTTAAAGCTGGAAAAAATTTCCACTAAAATTTTTTTGAACCTTACATATACGAATTTAGAGTCAAATTCTGAGTCTATTACAAAAAACAGAATTAAAATTAAACTTAAACAAACCAATTCACAAACGCTCAAAGTTGAAAAATCAAAAATCAAAAAAGGCAGTAACTTTCTTCTCGGTCGATTATCTCTGTGATGTATAACTCGATTTTCAAAATTTTTTTGTCTCTCGCTTAAGAAATCTTCATGGTTTCATATATTTTGCTCAGAATCAGAATAGCTCAAACGACGGCAAAGTTTTGAGAAGGAAAAAAACCTTTTTGGATAAAAAACTACAGTGACCCTACCGTATACCACCTATAGTGCCCCTACAGTACCTTAGCATCAACTCCTAACCGAATACCTCTTCAAAAATAAAAAAGAAAAAAAATAACACTCGGTGGGGGTCGAACCAAGGCAACGCTGCTAACATTATTTTTTCCTATTATATTAAAAATTTTTTCCAAAATTTGCAAATTTTCGACTTTTTCACATGTTTCAAGGTAGATATTTAATAAACTGTCTTAAAAAACAAAATCTACGTCCAAATTTGCATATGGACATCAAAAATTTAACAAAAATGTTGAGGTTAAACATGTTTTCCATACACTTTTCAAAATGTAGAGATATTTCAGCTATAAATTTCAAATTACTATAACTTTGCTCGCAGTCAATCAAATTGAAAAAACTAAAAACTTTTAACAATCCCAAACATACAGCTACCATATCAAAAATGTTTTGTACCATCACCTTTAACACTGTGCAAAAAAAGCGACACGACACGCGAAAAACGCGTTTTTTTTTGGTGTTTTACTCAACTTTTCTTCTAAAAGACATGAACAAATTACATAACCATTCAAATAATAAGATAGAGCAAATATTTTTGCATGTTCTGAAATAAAGAAAATCGAAAAATATGCAGGTACAGCAAAGTTAGAGACAAAAGTGTGCGCCCAGTTTTCCGACGGCGGTTTTGCGACACGCAAAACGGAGAGTTATGCTCTTTCCGGATTTAATATAGGAAGAAGGCAGATTTCTAATTAGAAGAAGTAGACATATTTAGAAGAAAAATGCGCTTATATTTAGAAAAGAGTGGACCTATTTAGAACAAAAAGGTACTTCTAATTAGAAGAAGTAGACCTATTTAGTTAAAAAGCTCTGCTATTTAGATGAAAAAGCATTTCTAATTATGTCGTGTTAGGAGCTAGCGCCATTTCTAAATATATCTGCTTTTTTCTTCTAAATAGAAGCGAAAACGTTTATCTGAGTATATTTTTGTGGAAAATAAAACAAAAAAATTCCCTGATTTTTTATTTCAGCTTGAAATCGCGCGCCGCATTGTGTCGATTTACGATATTTTTCCATCGACTTTATTGTCAATTTAAGCTGAAATATAAATAAAATTAGATATTCAGAACCAGGGAGAAATTTGGAGTAATTTAATAATTTTTCGATTTTTTATGCAAAAATCGATAAATTTTCAGTTTCAAAACTGCTTAAAACGATAATTTTCAGGTGTTAATTAACATGTTAATTAAATCAAAAAATCATAAGAAAAATTAAATAAAAAACTTCAATTTCAATTATTTTCCAGAATAAAAAATATGCTGTGAAGCTATTCAAAGAAGAGCAAAGTGAAGTTGGCGAAAAATCATGGGCTCGAGAAACTGCGGTAATTTTTTTCTAATTTTTCGAAGAAAAAAAATCAATAATTGTGGTTTTTTTTACAGATTATGAAAGCAGTAACTGCTATCAATAGTGCAAATTTAATACGAATGGAGGATAGCTGGAGAATAAATGAATCGGTTCCAAACGGATTTCTTAAAATAGCGATTAGTTTTGAGTTAAAAGGACGGTCAGTGTTCGAAGTGATGGATTCCACGAAAGGAAAAATGCCGGCGGGAAGCGAAATTTCATTTGAAATTAACGCGATTCGAGTTATGGGAAAACAGTTGCTGGAGGCGATGGAGAAGCTGGAATCTGTGAAAATTGTGCACTTGGACCTGAAGGTTCATTTTTTTATAAAATTCTGGAAAGTTTAAAAAAAGGCCCATTTAGCCTTTTCTGGCAATATTAAAGAAGAGCAAAATTCCGAGAATGCGTATTGCGCGACATATTTTACGCGCAAAATATCTCGTAGCGCAAAAAAAAAACTACAGTAACCTTTTATATGACTAATGTAGCGCTGGTGTCGATTTACGGACTCCATTTACGATATTCCCGTAAATCGACACAAGCGCTAAAGTAGTCATTCAAATAGTTACTGTAGTTTTCGCTACGAGATATTTTTGCGTCAAATATGTTGTGCAATACGCAAATTTTCAGACAGTTTTCCACACAAAAAATATAAATTTATGTGAAATTATCGATTTTTAGGCTAATTTTGAAGTTGTTAGCGATTTTTTCGAGTTTAGAAATTCGCTTAAAAGCCGAAATTTTCCAAAAAATCTATTAATCCACAGAAATTTTGGTTTTTTTTAAAGCGGAAAACTGTCTGAAAAAATTAAAAAAAAAAATCATTTAAAAAAACTTAGAAAACTTCAAAAAAAAATCTCTCAGTTTTAAAATTTTCAAAACTCCTCTATTTTTTCAGCCCGAAAACATTTGCTTCTTCTCGTCCTGTATCTTCAAGACTACTGTAACTGGAAATGTGTGCTTTATTCAGCCATCGACATTCCACGTGTGTGTGGTGGATTTCGGAAATGCTCGGACGATTCGTCAGGATAAGCCGCCAAAATATGCACTTGTCCAGACTCAAAACTACAGAGCACCTGAAATCTTCTTGGGACTTCCGTTTTCAGTGAAATCGGATATCTGGTCGTTTGGTTGTATTCTTAGTGAGCTCTACACTGGCGACCTGCTCTTTTACGGAAATTCGAAAAGTGACACGGAAGAGCTTCAATTCGAATTAATGCAGATGATTGTTCAACAACCTCTGTCGTGTGCCATGAAGCCGAAGAAATCAAGTAAATATATATTTATTGTTAATACGGAGAATTTTGCGTCAAAACTACGGTTTTGGGTCTCGACACGACAAATTTCTGTTACATGCGAATAGGTGTACCTTTAAAGAGTACTGTAGCTTCAAACTTTTTTATTGCGGAGTTTTAATCGATTTTTCATAGTCTTTTTCAAGGAAAAACCTAAAAATACGAAAAATTGATGAACCGAAGTTTGAAACTACGGTGCTCTTTAAAGGCGCATACCTCTTCGCATTTAACAAAAGTTTGTCGTGTCGAGACTTCGAAAATCGAAAAAAATCAATTTTCAGAAACACAAAAATTCGGATTAAAAACGGCAATGTGTACATGAAGCGGAAATCGAAATCATCGTTTGAGCCGCCAAAGCCGCTTCATGTAAGCAAATCTACACGTGGTGTCAAGCAGTCTCATTGTGGTTTGATCTACAATAAATGCGGGAACTTTTCCCCCAGGAAAATATGACGTCACCACACTTTCAAACATGTGAAATCAGTTGAAAAGCCTGCGTCTCTTCTCCCGCATTTTTCGGAGATCAAACCAGAAATTTGACACTTGAATCTTTACTAAAATCATTTTAAAAAAATCCGTCAATTTTCAGAAGCAACGCCGTCCAAAGGATTTAGAAGCGATTCCACTATTCGAACTTCTTGAATATATTCTCATCGTCGACCCGTCAAGGCGCCCATCGTTACGTGATATTTCTTCGAGAACATTTTTCAAATAATTTTTATCGATTTTTAAAAAAAATTTTCCTTCGTATTCATCCGTATTCACGTTACCTTTCTGAACTTCCTACGGTTTTTTCCCAGTTAGAAATTCCTTTTTCCACGGGATTTTCTACTGCTTTATCCCTCTTTTTCTCGTATTCTCTGCAATTTCCATTATGTTTTTTTGTTATTTTTACGGTGGTTTTTTTTGTTTCTCCCGTATTTCCTGCAAACATCATTTTTCTGTTGTTTTTTTTCGTCTTTTTTATTAGCACGAGCTGTCAAATAATATTAATAAATTTTTTTTCGCTTTTTGAATTATCCTTTTTCTTACAATTAGTTTTCCCTCCTTCAATCCAGCTTTCGCGAGAGCAGTTTCGTGAAATCTCGAAAAAAATCGATTTTTAAAAAGTCGCTGCGAGACCAGCCTAGACTAGTTACAGCTGCTTGTTGGGAATAATGAGAATTCGAAGTTACAGTAATCTTCCAAGGTGTGCGCACATTTTCTAAACAGTTGTCGTCTCGAGACCGGGCACCTTATTTTTGGCGCGAATTTCAGCGTCTGAAAATACTAGAAATGGTCTGAGATTAAGAAAAAAATATTAAATTTATTTAACAGAAGAGAAAGTTTATTCGAAAAACCTAGAAATAATTGATAAACAAGTCAAGTCACTGGCAAACTGGGCGCACACTTTTGTCTCTAACTTTGCTGTACCTGCATATTTTTCGATTTTCTTTTTTTCAGAACATGCAAAAATATTTGCTCTATCTTATTATTTGAATGGTTATGTAATTTGTTCATGTCTTTTAGAAGAAAAGTTGAGTAAAACACCAAAAAAAACGCGTTTTTCGCGTGTCGTGTCGCTTTTTTTGCACAGTGTTAAAGGTGATGGTACGAAACATTTTTGATATGGTAGCTGAATGTTTGGAATTGTTAAAAATTTTTAGTTTTTTCAATTTGATTGACTGCGAGCAAAGTTATAGTAATTTGAAATTTATAGCTGAAATATCTCTACATTTTGAAAAGTGTATGGAAAACATGTTTAACCTCAACATTTTTGTTCGATTTTTGATGTCCATATGCAAATTTGGACGTAGATTTTGTTTTTTAAAACAGTTTATTAAATATCTACCTTGAAACATGTGAAAAAGTCGAAAATTTGCAAATTTTGAAAAAAATTTTAAATATAATAGGAAAAAATAATGTTAGCAGCGTTGCCTTGGTTCGACCCCCACCGAGTGTTATTTTTTATTTTTTATTTTTGAAGAGGTATTCGGTTAAGAGTTGATGCTAAGGTACTGTAGGGGCACTATAGGTGGTATACGGTAGGGTCACTGTAGTTTTTTATCCAAAAAGGTTTTTTTCCTTCTCAAAACTTTGCCGTCGTTTGAGCTATTCTGATTCTGATAAAAAATAATGAAACCTTGAAGATTTCTTAAGCGAGAGACAAAAAATTTTTTGACATTCTCTTTTGACTTTGACTTAAAAAAAAAACTTTAATAAAAAACTTTAAAAAACAAATTTAACAAAATGAAAATATTAGCGAGAATTGTATCGCTAATATTCAATTTTCAGAGAAGATGACACGATGAGAGGTGTGAAGTCGTTCAGAGACAAAAAATGATTCCTTTTCCGGTTTTTTCCTTCGAATTGCAAATAAATTATGGATGATTTTCTATTTTTAATTTCAATTCCGCCAATTTCCCGATTTGCCGGAAATTTTCAATTCCGTCAATTTGCCGGAAATTTTCAATTCCGGCAATTTGCCGATTTGCCGGAAATTTCAGTTCCGGCAATTTGCCGATTTGCCGGAAATTTCAGTTCCGGCAATTTCCCGATTTGCGGGAATTTTTCAATTCCGCCAATTCGCCGGAAATTTCAGTTCCGCCAATTTGCCGATTTGCCGAAAATTTTCAATTCCGGCAATTTGCCGGAAATTTCAGTTCCGGCAATTTGCCTATTTGCCGGAAATTTTAATTCCGGCAATTTGCCGATTTGCCGAAAATTTTCAATTCCGGCAATTTTCCGGAAATTTTCAATCCCGGCAATTTGCCGATTTGCCGGAGATTTTCAATTCCGTCAATTTGCCTATTTGCCGGAAATTTTAATTCCGGCAATTTGACGATTTGCCGAAAATTTTCAATTCCGGCAATTTTCCGGAAATTTTCAATCCCGGCAATTTGCCGATTTGCCGGAGATTTTCAATTCCGTCAATTTGCCGATTTGCCGAAAATTTCAGTTCCGGCAATTTGCCGATTTGCCGGAAATTTCAGTTCCGGCAATTTTACCGATTTGCCGGAAATTTCAGTTCCGCCAATTTGCCGATTTGCCGGAAATTTCAGTTCCGGCAATTTGCCGATTTGCCGGAAATTTCAGTTCCGGCAATTTTACCGATTTGCCGGAAATTTCAATTCCGTCAATTTGCCGATTTGCCCGAAATTTCAGTTCCGGCAATTTGCCGATTTGCCGGAAATTTCAGTTCCGACAATTTGCCGATTTGCCGGAAATTTCAGTTCCAGCAATTTGCCGATTTGCCGGAAATTTCAGTTCCGCCAATTTGCCGATTTGCCGAAAATTTTCAATTCCGGCAATTTGCCGGAAATTTCAGTTCCGGCAATTTGCCTATTTGCCGGAAATTTTAATTCCGGCAATTTGCCGATTTGCCGAAAATTTTCAATTCCGGCAATTTGCCGGAAATTTCAATTCCGCCAATTTCCAGATTTGCCGGAAATTTCAATTCAAGCATTTTTCCGGAAATTTTCAATTCCGTCAATTTGCCGGAAATTTCAGTTCCGACAATTTGCCGATTTGCCGGAAATTTCAGTTCCAGCAATTTGCCGATTTGCCGGAAATTTCAGTTCCGCCAATTTGCCGATTTGCCGAAAATTTTCAATTCCGGCAATTTGCCGGAAATTTCAGTTCCGGCAATTTTACCGATTTGCCGGAAATTTCAATTCCGTCAATTTGCCGATTTGCCCGAAATTTCAGTTCCGGCAATTTGCCGATTTGCCGGAAATTTCAGTTCCGACAATTTGCCGATTTGCCGGAAATTTCAGTTCCAGCAATTTGCCGATTTGCCGGAAATTTCAGTTCCGCCAATTTGCCGATTTGCCGAAAATTTTCAATTCCGGCAATTTGCCGGAAATTTCAGTTCCGGCAATTTGCCTATTTGCCGGAAATTTTAATTCCGGCAATTTGCCGATTTGCCGAAAATTTTCAATTCCGGCAATTTGCCGGAAATTTCAATTCCGCCAATTTCCAGATTTGCCGGAAATTTCAATTCAAGCATTTTTCCGGAAATTTTCAATTCCGTCAATTTGCCGGAAATTTCAATTCCGGCAATTTTCCGATTTGCCGGAATATTCAATTCCGCCAATTTGCCGGAAATTTCAGTTCCGCCAATTTGCCGATTTGCCGGAAACTTTAATTCCGCCAATTTGCCGATTTGCCGGAAATTTTCAATTCCGGCAATTTTCTGATTTGCCGGAAATTTCAATTCCGGCAATTTGCCGATTTGCCGGAAAAATCGTTTGCTTTTTCCTGAACATGTCTGAAAGTTTGAACGCCATAAACAAAAAGAAGAAGTGGCAAGAAATGTTTTTATTTTAAAACTGAAACAATTATGTATAAAATATACCAGTATCTTAAATATGGGGGGAAATCAATCACACAAACACGGAAAATTCGAAACATTTACAAACAGAAAATCGATAAATCATTCAATTTTGAGATTATCGGCAACAGTGATGACCTCGATGGCTTGATGAAGGGAGAATCTGTAAAAATCGATAAATATTCATTAAAAAAAACGATAATTTCCCCGAACCCATTACCTAAAAACGCGGTTACTTCTGAGAATTTTCGGTGTCCAATACATTTTCCAACACTCGAAAATCGATTCGACTTCTGATTTTCCAGAATATGTTAATAATATCGATTTTAGTTGCCGATCCAGTTGATCTGCCCACACTTCGCATCCAATCGATTGGATTTCAGTGATCGGTATCGATTTTTTCTGAAAAAAGTAGACTATTAAAAATTATTCATTTTGTTTGAATATTGAATATTTTTAACATAAAAAATCGATAAATTATCGATTTTTCAATGAAAATCGATAATTCATCAAATTTTTTATAAAAATTGTTTAAAAATCGATATCAATTTTCAACAATTTTTGAACGATTTTCACCAAAAAATCGATAAATTATCAATTTTGAACGATTTTTACAGAAAAGTCTATAAATTATCGATTTTCCCTAATACCTACCGTATTCTGAACGAGTTGATTCAAATGTGTCAAATATTCTTCAGAAGTCTCGAATTCCGTATTAATTAGGTAGTTTTGTTGCCTGAAAAATGGGAATTTTTACAACAAAAAAAAATCGATAATTGATTTTATTTTTGAATTTAATCGATTTTTCGTATATCCAATCGATAAAACCTATCGAAAATCGATAATTTTTTTCTTCGAAAAATCGATATTCGGCTAATTTTATCGATTTTTCGTCAATTTTTATCGATTTTCAACTAGAAAGATCGATAATTTTCCTTACGTCGCGGTGCGATTCCGCCGAAAAAGAACATTTTTCTTTTCCAACTCGTCAACTTGAATTTCGCGCTGCAACTTTTTTCGAACGAGGGACGAGGCAAAAAGGTTTCTAGGCCATGACCGAGTCCCCGACAAATTTCAGCGGCCATTTATCATGCTTTGTTTTCTGCGTGTTTTCTTTCATTTTTCACCGATTTTATCCGTTTTTTCTTATTAAAACTGATAAATAAATACTTTTTGCAGATGCTAAAACACTTTCCAAGTGAAAAAATTGTGAATTCAGTCGGCAAGTAGCGGTAAAAGTGGTCAATGTAATATGATGGATTACGGGAATAAAAAACCCAAACTTTTTCCCAAACATGACACATATGCTGTTTAGATGCTAAAAGTACCTGATTTTCATAACGAGACAGCTGAAAAAGTTTTGAGATTTTCAAAATTCAACTTTTTTTATGAAAAAGTCGAGATTTTGGCACAAAATGTTGAATTATGAAAATCTCAAAACTTTTTCAGCGGTCTCGTTATGAAAATCAGGTACTTTTAGCATCTAAACATCATATGTATCATGTTTGGGAAAAAGTTTGGGTTTTTTATTCCCGTAATCCATCATATTACATTGACCACTTTTACCGCTACTTGCCGACTGAATTCACAATTTTTTCATCTGGAAATTATTTTAGCATTAACAAAAATATTTATTTATCAGTTTTAATAAGAAAACACGGGAAAAATCGGTGAAAAACACAAGAAAACAAAGCAAGTACAAAATGTCGTAAAATGCGGTGTATTGTGTGCAAACACCGATTATTCGCATTTTTTCTCGGTCCTCGTTCGAAAAAAGTTGCAGTGTTTCGATACGTGACATTGCCGGCACTAGAGAAATCGATTCACGGAGATCCCAATTGCCACGTTCCGTACAGCAAACTGCAAAAAAGTATTGATTTTTGAAAAATTATCGATTTTCCTTAAAAATTATCGATTAAAAAATGCATTTTTCAAGAATTTTAATTACTTTTTCGGAACTTTCTGTTGATTTTTTCAAAAAAATTTCAAAATTTTAAAAAATTTTTTATCGATATTTCAATAACTATCATTTTATCAAAAATTTATCAATTAAAAAAATCAATTAAAAAAAATGCCTCGTTTCCAAAATTTTTAATCGATTTTCCCAAAAATTTGTTACCTTTTTTGGAACTTTTTATCGATTTTTAAACAGTTTTTTATTGATTTTTCAAAATATTATCGATTTTTTAAAATACTTTTTTTTATGAATAAAATTGAACATTTTATCAATTTTTTTGTGGATTTTTATTGATTTTCAGAGAAATTTTTCATGATTTTTCGGAAAATTTTATCGATTTTTTCAAACATTTTCGGAAAAAAAACGAACATTCTCTCAACCGAATATGTTTTTCGTACAAATCTCTCTTCATTAAATACGATCCAATCGGAAGATGATTTTTGATGCGATACACAGTTTGACCATCGCCAGAAGTGTCGGTGAAGCCTGAAAACTATCGCGTTTCACAGATTTTTCTAGTTAAATTCGAATTCTCCGTGAAATTTCACCCCTTTGGCCATTTTTCTGGGTCTCTAGCTCAATTTTTGAAATTTTGTCGGGTTACTGTAGCACCGATAGTACGCAAACACCGACTAAACACCGACTACAGTAACCCAAAACACCAAATTCTACGCAAATTTGAGCTATAGCTCTGAAAATTCGGCTTCTGGGGTGGAAAAACACCGGGAATTCGAATTTTTAATCGAAAAAAATTTTGGAGCACAATTTCCCCGTACCATTTGAGTTAAAAGCCAGCGCCAAGTCCACAGTGGAATCCGCCTTGTACGGCTCATAAATTGATGAGAAATAGTGAAGCCAATCGGTTGATAGTGTCACGTCTTCTTCAATAACCAGCACCGAAGAGGCATCCGGAAAAATGGAAAAAGCAAAGGGCCTGAGTGGTCAAGTGGGTAAGAGGCGCGGCTCTCACCCACACGGTGTGGGTTCGATCCCCGCACCAGGTCACTCTTGTCTTCCCTTTCACCGGGGCGTTGGTGGGCTGATCACTAAATATGCATGATACGCAGAAATGGGTGCACATAAGATCGGGTGCATAGATCAGTTTAAGTGTCCGGAATGATGGGGGGCGCATTGGTAGCCCGGACCAACCGACTTGTCGGACTAACTCCCCATCTAAAAACCACCAACGGCCTGCGCCCGTTGCACAATTATTATTATTATGGAAAAAGCATTGGACAGGGACAACAGAAGATGGGCTGAAAAATTAGAAAATTTTGGATTTTTTTTTGGAAAAGAAAAAAAGTCCCGAAATTCACAAAAAGCATAAATTATCAAATCTAATAGTTTTTAGAAAATTCAAAAATATTGATTTTCAGCCAAGATATAACAGTTTTAGAGTTGGTGGCCTAGAAAACCAAACTTTTGGGATTCTAGGCCATCAACGTTAAGGTGGCCTAACTCGAAGAATATTTCCTCAGCAGTCTAGCAAAGCTTTTGAAATTTAAAAATATTGATTCTCAGCCAAGTTATGACAGTTTGAAGTTGGTGGCCTAGAAATATATTTTTCTAGGCCACCGAAATTAATGTGGTCAAATTTGAAGCGCAGTTTTTGGGCAATTTGTATAATACTGTTTTTCTTCGAAAAATATGAATTTTTAGCCAAGTTATTACTGTTTAAAGTTAGTAGCCTAACTTCCCACTGGAGGTTTCTAGGCCATCAACTGAGAAGTGTTTTAACTTGGCTTAAAATCGATATTTTTAAATTTCAAATACTTCACTAGATTGCTGAGGAAGTCCTCTTCAAGTTAGGCCATATTGATTTCTGGTGACCTAGAAATCCAAATTTGAGATTTTTTTAGGCCACCAAAATTAATATTGTCAATTTTAAAGCGCATTTCTTGGGCAATTTGTAATACTAATTTTCTTCGGAAAATATGCATTTTCAGCCAAGTTATGACTGTTTAAAGCTGGTGGCCTAACTTTCCACTGGAGGTTTCTAGGCGATTAACTTAAAACTACTATAACTTGGCTTAAAATCGATATTTTTAAATTTCAAATACTTCACTAGATTGCTGAGGAAGTCCTCTTCAAGTTAGGCCATATTGATTTCTGGTGACCTAGAAATCCAAATTTGAGATTTTTTTAGGCCACCAAAATTAATATTGTCAATTTTAAAGCGCATTTCTTGGGCAATTTGTAATACTAATTTTCTTCGGAAAATATGCATTTTCAGCCAAGTTATGACTGTTTAAAGCTGGTGGCCTAACTTTCCACTGGAGGTTTCTAGGCGATTAACTTAAAACTACTATAACTTGGCTTAAAATCGATATTTTTAAATTTCAAATACTTCACTAGATTGCTGAGGAAGTCCTCTTCAAGTTAGGCCATATTGATTTCTGGTGGCCTAGAAACCCGTAAGTTTGGTTTTCTAGGCCACCAATTGAAAACCGGGGTAACTTGGTTAAAAATCAATATTTTTCAAATCTAAAAATGAAGTTTTTGATTTGCCCAGGTTTTTCTAATATTTTTCCCAGAAAGATTGGTGGCCTAGAAACACAAATTTTTGGTTTCCTAGGCCACCGGGGGGGGGGGGGGGGGTGTAAAATGGTGGTTTTCGATCAATTTTCGATCGGATTTTCTGCGATTTCTTCAGTTTTCCAACTAGTTTTTCTACCATTATAACTGCCATTCGACTGAATCGCCACACTTTTCACATGAAAAAGCGCGGCCAAATCCGCATTTTCCGAGTATTCCTTATCATAAGTGACTAGAACCATTTGGGTATTCAGACCCTCCTGATTAAGCAATGATTCCAGTGTAATTCTCAAAGAATCCGGTGCCAAACCCGACGCGACAAGGATCGGTACGTTGAAAATCGCGTCCGACGAGCGTTGTTCGTCGCTGAGGTGACGTGGCATTATTGGAGAGTCAAGGTTGGCGGCTGAAAGAAAAAAAATCAATAATTACTAATGTACATATGATGAAAAGTAGGAAATTTTGGAAAAATTTTAACAAAAAAAATTGATTCAAAAAAAAAATTTTTTTTTTTTGAAAGTTTTTTTTTCCAAAAAATCTACGCTTACCACCACAAAACTCTTCATGTCGGTCATATTTTGGGCAGGAATGTCGTTTCGGCAAATTTCTGACGTCATTTGAAGCTGATGACGTCATCGATGATGATGTGTCCCGGCGGCCCGCCCATTTGTGCACTGAAAATAGTTTTTTTTTTTCAAAAATTTTGTGAATATTCGCTTGGTTTGGCAGCGAAGAAGTTCTCAAATTAAACGGGTTTTAAATTTTTGAAAAATATCGATTTTAAGCCAAGTTATGGTAGCTTCAAGTTGGTGGCCGAGAAACCCAAAATTTCAAATTTCTAGGCCACAGCTTTTCGGCTTACAGTGAAACTTTCAGACTTTGAAAATATGAATTTTAAGCCAAGATATAACAGTTTTTAGTTGGTGGCCTAGGATTTTCTAGGCCACCGATTTAAAATCGTGATAACTCGGCCGAAAATCGATCTTTTCAAAATTTAAAAATTGGGTTTTTCAACTGCGCTAATGCGTTACAACGTCTATAAGTCATATTGAATCTACTTAAGATGGCCTAGAAATTGAAAAAAATCCTAGGCCACCAATTGTGAAAATTTTGTTTTCGTGTAAAAAATTGTAAATAGCCCCATCAAATTATATATTTTAAACAACAAAAAAAATACAGAAATATAAATTTTTAGCAAAATTATGATAATTTGAAATTGGTGGCCGAACTTTTTCTAGGCCACAAACTTAAAAGCGTCATAATTTGGTTTAAAATTGATATTTTCCGGAGATCAAATGCTTGTTGAACTGTGGCAAGTTTTCTCTACAATTTTGTCTATATTAATTTTTCGTGGCCTAGGAATACCTAAATTTGGATTTCTAGGCCACCAACTTAAAAGCGCCGTAACTTGGCTTGAAATTACTATTTTTCAAAACTGAAAACTGTATTCGATAGCTCATTAAATTCTGCATAAGCTTGATGGCCTAGGAACTCAAATTTTGGATTTCTAGGCCATGTAGCTGTTTCACAGCCAATTTTGGCCCGTTTTTCCCCAAACTTTTAGCATGTACTAACAAGATTTCGGCAAACAAAATGAGGTATGAATCGGATTTGCCCAGTTATTTCCCTGTGGAATATTCAGGTGCTCAAACGGTGTGTAGGCGCCGATGCCCTTCTGTCAAACGAAATACCAAGAAGCTCGGAATTTGAGCCGATCGATCATACTGGAGCCCATCTCGTAAAAGATGCGCCGAGCCATATCTGACAGCTGATTAGAGGCCTCGTCGAAGCTCACAACGGCTACAATGTAGCCAGTCGGCACCGCGTCAAGCCATTCTTCCAAGCCGTGGGATTCTGGAAAATTTAAAAGTTTTGCTAAGATTTTTGTTGGGTTTCACCAAAGGGCACAATTAGAAAAATCAATTAGTTTTTGAAAAATTCGAAAATATTGATTTTCAGTCAAATTACGACGCTTTCAAGTTGGTGGCCTAACTTTTCACTTGGTGGCCTAGAAGTCCAGAGCTAGGCCAGTAAATCTAGGTGGTCTAATAATTTATTAATGGGATCGAAAATAATGATTTTCCGCCAAATTAGAGCAATTTGAAGTTGGTGGCCTAGAAAAATCTAGAAAAAAAACTAGGCCACCAACTTGAAATCGCTGTAACTTGGTGGAAAAACCAATATTTTTGAATTTTAAGCGTATTGCTAGATTTGCAATATAACACTCTACAAGTTAGGCCATATTAATTTCTGGTGGCCTAGAAACCCGTAAATTTGATTTTCTAGGCCACCAACTTGAAATCGCTGTAACTCGGCTTAAAATTCGTATTTTTTAAATCTGAAAACTGTATTAAATAGCTTATACGGTCCTCTTTCAAAAAATTTGGTGGTAGATCTCCAAAACTAGGCCACCAACTTCAAATCGATGTAACTTTGCCGAAAATCAATATTTTTGAGATAAGAAAAAATAATCGATAATTCCTACAGTAGTAGCCTACCATCCTCACAAGTGTCAAAATGTGCAACTGCAGTAACTTTCCCAGTTTTAGGCTCCAACATCGCCAGGTTAAGCCCACGGCCGGCAGAGTTGAGGTCTCTGAAATTTATCGATTTCTCCATAATTTCCGGCGGCCTATGAGCACGTACTTATCAAAAAGCATCCGCCCGCCAATGCACATTTTCGGATGATCATCTTTGTGCTCGCCGGAGAAAAAGTGGACGGGAATTGTGTCGGCCTCGTTACACGGGCGGTCCATTCCGCAATTCTTCCATTTTCCGCCATACTCGACGTCCTTGTTTTGTTGGAGCAAGTCCGCCTCAAATGCTCCAAGCTCCGCGAGCTTTGATTCGTCGGCTCTGTAACTTTTTTTTTCACGAAAATTAAATTTTTGAGTATTAAAAATTTTAAAAATATACATTTCTCCAATCTTCACGAAAGACGCTCAAAAACTCTTCGAAATTCATTTTGAAAATCGAAAAAATATCAATTTTCCACCAAGTTATGACGATTTCAAGTTGGTGGCCTAGGAATCCAAATTTTCGGGGTTTCTAGGCCACCAAAAATCAATATAGTCAAAATTGTAGAGAAAAGAATGTGCTATCACGGCTAGTACTTGATACCCTTGAAAAATATTTATTTTGAGCAAATTATGACGGTTTCACATTGGTGGCCTAGAAACAGCTAGGCCACCAACTGAAAACCACTGTGACGTGATTAAAATTTTTTTTGAAGCAAATTTTATTTTGTGGATTGTTCAAAACATATATTTTTATCAAGAAATGCTGAAAATCCTCCGTTTTCCAATTGGTGGCCTAACTTTTTCTAGGCCACAAAATTCAAATCACCATAACTCCGCTCAAAATCCATATTTTCCAAAGATCAAAGCTCTCCTGGATAGCACATTGGCTTCTCTACAAATTAGACTATATTAATTTTTGGTATCCTAGAAACCTCGAAATTTGGATTCCTAGGCCACCAACTTCATATCGTTGTAACTTGGCTGAAAATCAATATTTTTGAAATCTAAAAACTGTATTTGATAGCTTGTGCGGTCCTCTTTCAAATATGGTGGCCTAGAAGTACAAAACTAGGCCACCAACTTAAAGTCGATCTCTTTCATCCAATTTTGATCTGATTTCCACCAAATGTTCACCTATGCACCGGCGGCCCATCGATTTTCAGTTCAACTTCTCTACGATTCCACGTTGTCCGATAATTGCGTAGGCGTTTCCCACCCTCTAATAATCGATTTTTTGAGCTCCGAAAGCGGCGAACAATTGGCGGGATTGTCGGGAGACGTGCTCTGCCACGTCACCAAATGAGGCGGCAACGAGCAGCGAGGCTTGGGGCACTTTTCTGGAAAATTTGAAGTTTTTCGAAAAAATTAGAGAGAGAGAGAGATAGAACACACTCTCAGCAATTCAGAGATTTTTTAAAATTTCAAAAAAAATTGATTTTGAGCCAAGTTATGGCGGTTTTAAGTTGGTGGCCTAGGAATTCAAAAATTTGGAATTCTAGGCCACCAGTTAGATATTAATGTAAAAACGTTTATTAGCTATCCAAAAGCTTAAAGAAACTCAAAAAATTAATCTTAAGCCAAGTTACCGCCCTTATGAGTTGGTGGCCTAGAAACTCTAAAATTTGGAACTCTAGGCCATCAACTTAAACTACGTAGAGATGGTTATTAACTATTCACACATGTTTTTAAACTTCCAAAAAGTTGCTTTTCAGCCGAGTTATGACAGTTTTGAGTTGGTGGCCTAGAAAAAAAAAACTAGGCCAACAAATAGAAACAAAAAATACAGTTTGTAAAAATCGATATTTCGACACTTAAAAAATGGGCGAAATTTAACAAAAATGACCTAGGAAATCCCCATGAATTAAGTTTTCAAAACAGCGATTTTAAGTTGGTGGCCTAGAAAAAGCTAGGCCAGCAACTCAAAAACTGTCATAACTCAGAGAAAAATCTATGTTCTTTAAAATATATCACATTTATATTATTGTGGAAAAAAAACAGAAACTGGCCTTTAAAATAAGCTTTCAAACAAGTCAGACCCGATGGTGGCCTAGAAATCCCCAGTAATTTGGATTTCTAGGCCATCAACTGTAGAAAACTTGCAAATCATGTAAAAAAGTATTTTAGCTATGCATAAACGTTTTTAAATTTTTAAAGTTGTTGATTTTCACCCGAGATATAACAATTTGGAGTAGGTGGTGGCCTAGAATCCTCCAGTGGAAAACTAGGCCACCAACTTCAAATCGTCATAGCTAGGCTCTCAATTTATATTAATGAATTTTAAAACTTCCGTCTGACTCAACTTGATATTTCCTATCAGTTTTGATATTGGTGGCCTAGAAACCGGCCGGAAAATTTGAATTTCTAGGCCACCACCCTTCAAATCGTCATAACTTGGCTTAAAATCGATATTTTTCAAATCTAAAAAATCAGGCCACTGGGCCTTAAGCCCCCCTCTAACTCACAAAAGCCACGTCATCAACTTCTCATCGGACGCCGTGACGTCAAACGTGGCTTTTTCGACGATATCACCAGTTGTTCCGTTCAAAATGGCCGCATTTATTCCGCGGCCAATGTTATCCGTGTCGAATAGCTTAATATCGTTGAGACACGCAAATGGAGGCTGACTATCCGTTTCGCTGCGTACTCGGAAGAGCATTTGCGGTAGGGTGCACTGATTATCGTAGTAGCATTTGGATTCTGAAGGTTTTTTGCGGGTGAGTTTTAGGGTGTAAAAGGTGAAAATTTGAATTTTTGTGAAACATTACTACTAAAACTTAGTTGGGACTTTTTTGTAGAAACAAATTTTTTTTTCGAAAAAAATTTTTTTTTCAAAATTCGTTTAAAGTTTCAAAAAAAGTTTTCCTTCGAAATATCCAATTTTCACAAAAAAAAATTCGAATTTCCCACTCAATTCCATCTCACGCCGCTTTTTTCTGGGCTTTCTAGGTGTAATTTGAAATTTTCAGGGTTACTGTAGCCCCAAAAGTACGCAAACACCGAATTCTACGCGATTTTGAGATGGAGCTCTGAAAATGTAGGGTTTCGAGTAAAAATCAGCGATGAATTCGAATTTGACAATGAAAATTTCGAAAAACACAGTTGAGAGCCGGAAATTTGACGAAAAATGAATTTTTCCTGTCAAAATCTGTCAAATTTTTAAATTTCAAACAACAATTCTGAAAATTTCATTACAAAATTTGAATTCCCTGTCATTTTCTGTTACAGAATCTAAAATTTAAGAGCTCTAGCTCAAAATTGCGTAAAATCCGGTGTTTTGGGTTACGGTAGTCGGTGTTTGCGTATTTTTGGGGCTACAGTAACCTGAAAATGTAAGAATTGAGCTAGAAGGCCAGGAAAAAGTTGACTAGAAGTAAAATTCGACGGGGACATCGAATTTGCTAGTGAAATTGTTCTAAAAATTACAGAACACTGGGGAAATTTCAATTTTCAAAAATTTTTTACATTTTCTTTAGCTCAAGTTTATTTTTTGGGGATTTTTATATTTAAATTCGAATATCTCGCCTATTATCACCCCGAATATTGAAATTCCAAAGCTCTAGCTCAAAATTGGGTGAAATTTGGTGTTTGCGTACTTTTGGTGCTACAGTAACCCCAAAGTAATGAAAATTGATTTAGAAACTCTAAAAACCCATTTTTAGGGGTAAAATTACGCGGGGAATTCAAATTTAACAATGAAATTGCTTGAAATTTTCATTTTTACAGTGTATTTTTTTGCATTACCACTTGAGGCTCCACCCTCTTCTTGGACCTGATCCGCCAAACTCTTCGGTGCCCCGATACCTCCAATAATTGATTTTTCGCCACCAATATTTGGAATTTCGGGATTCTTATCACCATCCAATGTGGCAAATTTGAATATTAAAAATGTGGTGAGTAGTACTAGGCTTCTCCTATTATTACCACTACGTAGTGGTAATAATAGGAGAAGCCTCCTATTCACCTTTATCATCTGGAAAATGGGGATTTTTTTGGTTTTTTTTTGGGTTTCGGGCTGAAATTGAAAAATTTGGCGATTTTTCACAACAAAAAAGTGGAAAAGTGATTTTTTCTGTTAAAAAATGTTTTCGAAAAATTATTTATTTCTGAAATTTTTTTCAGAATTTTTACACAAAAATGGTGATATTTTTAGGTTTTTTTTTAATATAGAAAATAACAAAAAAATTCCAAAAAATAAAATAAAACGGCTGAAATTCGGGATTTCAAAAAAAAAAATTTTTTTGCCAAAAATTTTTTACATTCTTTTTTCTCAGGTAAGACACCATTTTGCTTAAAAAATCAATAAAAATAGGCTGAGCATTTTTTTTTAATATCAATTTCTAGAAAAAATTTTTTTTTTTGTTTTTGAAATTTTTTTTGTTTTTTAAAAACCTGAAAAGTATTTATTCAAATTTTGAAAAGAAAAATCAATTAAAAAAAACTGGAAATTGATTTTTTTAAAGATTAAATTCTAAAAAAAACTTTTCAAAAATTTTCTGATTTTTCAAAAAAAAAATTTTTTCTCGAAATTAAATTTTTTTTAAAACTGATAAAAATCGATATTAAACGGTTAAAAACCGAAAAATGAACTTTTTTGAACCAAAAAACTTTTTTTTCGGACATTTTATTCGAAAAAATTCAAAAAAAAAAAAGAAAACAGAAGAAAAAATATTAAAGGCACATGAGATTCCAGAGATAAAACTTTAGGTTAAAATACGGTGAAAGATTCGAAAAAAAAATCGGTTTTGAAAGTGGAATTCAGGGAATTTAGATATGTGGGAACGACGACAAAATCAGGCGGTAAATTTTTGAAAAATTTGCTATAAAAATTCAGATTTTTTCCGGAAAAATTAGAGATTCTTGACACTTTTTAGAAAAAAAAAATCGAAAAATTTTGAGTTTTTCAGGAAATTTTTGAAAAATCCGCGAATTTTCAAAAAACTCGAAAAATTCTCAAACTTTTCAGGAAAAAATCGGAAGTTTTCGTGTTTTCAAAAAAAAAATTCCGAATTTTCCAGAAAAAATTAGAAATTTATGTGAATTTTTTGGAAAATTTTTCCGAAAAAAAAATCGGGTAAAATAGCAAATTTTTTAGGGGGGGAAAAAGGAAAATTAGGCTAGTTTTCTGAAAAAAAAATTGAGATTTTATGAAAAATTTCAGGAAAATTAATGTATTAAATGGCAAGGCAGGGGGTATGGGGAGAGATACTTTTTTTTTGAAGATTAAAGTGAATTTCAGGAGATAAAATGGGATAACACGTGGGTTAAATATGGGTAAAATTATGGATAAAAATGCAGGAAAATGCAGTTTTTTCAGCCAATTTTCAGCTTAAAAATCAATCCGAGATCCTAAGCCGCTTGGAGCTGAGCGGATTTGTGACTCCTTGACGTTTTCCGGCTCCAGATTTGATGTGTGGCTCCAGGCGGTTTGTGGAAGAGAGCCGAGCAAAGTGAACCTTCTGTGTATCTCGTATCGATAGAATCAGACACTGAAAATTGGAAAAATTATGGTTTTTTCCAACTTTTAATCACAATTCTGAATATTCTCTTTATGAAATTCGAAATCCTCGCCGATTTTTACATTAAAATCATTTTTTCTGAGTCTCTAGCTCAATTTTGGAGCTTTCGGGTTACTACTGTAGCCCTAAAAGTACGCAAACACCGACTACCGTAACCCAATACACTGGATTTTACGCAATTTTGAGCTAGAGGTCTGAAATTTTCGGGTTAGGAGAAGAAAAGAGCGGGAAATTCGATTTTGATAGTGAAAATTTTCGAAAAAGTATTTGAAATCTGTTTTCGCGCAAGATTTTCGTGAAAACTTCGAATTTTACAGTTTCATTTTCAATTTCGGTTATTAAATTCGAATTTCTCGTCAAATTCCACATATTTAGGCTTTTTCCTGAGTCTCTAGCTTAAAATTTGAATTTCCGGGTTACTGTAGCCCCAAAAATACGCAAACACCGACTACCGTAACCCAAAACACCCGATTTTACGTAATTTTGAGCTAGAGGTCTGAAATTTTCGGGGTTAGGGGAAAAAAGGTAGAGAAATTCAAATTTTGAAATGAAATTTGCGGAAAACAGTTTTTGAAATTTAAAAATTTGACTTTGAATTCTCAGAAAAAAGTCAATTTTTTAAATCAAATTTCCGGGTCTCAGAGGTGTTTCTCAAACATTTTTATGGTCAAATTCGAATTCGCCGCCGTTTTTCACTCCAAAACGAGACATTTCAGATCCATAGCTTGAAATCGCGTAGAATTCGGTGTTTGCGTACTTTTGGCGCTACAGTAATCCAGAAAAAATCAGATTGCTGCTAAAAAGCCTAGAAAACAGTGATTAGAAGTGGAATTGAGCGGGGAATTCAAATTTCTCAGTGAAAAGTTTATATTTTTCAAAAAAAAATTTCGAAAAAATTTTTTTTTTAAAGAAAATTTTCGGATTCGAAGTGAATAATGGCGGCGAAATCGAATTTGAAAGTGAAATTTGATGAAAAATTAGGGTAAAATCAAAAATTTCAGATTTTCAGCCCGAAAATCCAACAAACCTCTCCGCGGTGATTGAAATGAAACGAGGAAACGTATGGAACAGGGAAATCCGTGGAAACGCGGTGTATGAAGCCCAACGACGGCTCGAAAAGCTGTAAAAAGACTTTTTTTTTTTCAAGAGAAATTTCAGTTTCAAAAAAAAAAATTATTTTTTTAAGAAATTTTTTTTTGAAAATTTCCAAAAAAAAAATTATTTAAAAAATTTTTTTTTTTTTGAAAATTTCTAAAAATATTTTTTGGCCATTTTTTTTTTTCAAATTTCCCTTCTTTTTTCCAATCCTTTTTACCTTGAAATGATGATTCTTCGCGTCTGCAATAATGACATTTCCATTCTGATCAATTTGTGCTCCGGCGACGTAGGTAAAATATTGAGTGTTGAGAATGTGCTCGGCTGACAAATTGATTCCAGTCTGCAAATTTTTTAAAAATTGTTTTTTCAAAATTTTTTCAGGTAAAAATTCAAATTTCCCTTCAAATTTCGTATCTGAAACACTAAAATTTAAAAATCTATGAAAAATTCGGGTTACTGTAGCTAGAAGAGTACGCAAACACGCGCAAGAGCCCTCCAAAAATCGAGGAATATTAAAATTTGATCATAAAATTTCAGAAAAGTTCTTAAAATCCGGTGTTTTGGGTTACGGTAGTCGGTGTTTGCGTACTTTTGGGGTTACAGTAACCCGAAAATTGAAAATTTGAGCTAGAGCGTCCGGAAAAGAGCTCAAAATATGTGGAATCTCGACGAGAAATTCGAATTTAATAACCAAAATTGAAAATAAAACTGTAAAAATCGAACTTTTCACGAAAATCTTGCGAAAACGGATTTCAAATACTTTTTCGAAAATTTTCACTATCAAAATCGAATTTCCCGCTCTTTTCTGCTCCTAACCCGAAAATTTCAGACCTCTAGCTCAAAATTGCGTAAAATCCAGTGTATTGGGTTACGGTAGTCGGTGTTTGCGTACTTTTAGGGCTACAGTAGTAACCCGAAAGCTCCGAAATTGAGCTAGAGACTCAGAAAAAATGATTTTAGGGTGAAAATCGGCGAGGATTTCGAATTTCATAAGGAGAATATTCAAGAATTGTATTAAAAGTTGGAAAAAACCATAATTTTTCCAATTTTCAGTGTCTGATTCTATCGATACGAGATACACAGAAGGTTCACTTTGCTCGGCTCTCTTCCACAAACCGCCTGGAGCCACACATCAAATCTGGAGATTGCGCAAAGTGATTTTTAAAATTATATTTTGAAAACTTTCACTAGCAAGTTCGAATTCCCTGCTCTTTTCTCCCCCTTGTCCGAAAATTTTTTCAGAGCTCTATCTCAAAATCGCGTAAGATCCGGTGTTTCGGGGTGTACGGTAGTCGGGTGTTTGCGTACTTTTGAAGCTACAGTAATCTAAAATTTTTCAAGTTTGAGCTAGAGATCCCAAAATTGGATTCTAGGGGTAAGTTTAGGGTGTGGTGAATTCGATTTTTTGTCTGATTTTTTCCAGAAAAAAAAATTTACCGCTGAAATGACTCGAATAATCTCAAACTTCACATCTTTCCATTTTGAATCGTCAAGTCGTATAAGAATAACTTTCTGTGTATTACCCAAATCAGTAATCACTACAGTATCACCAGATGTGGCGATAAAGCTCGGCAAAGAGGTTCCCGAGAGAACAAAAGTCTCATCGGAAACCGTTTTTCGGCGATCGTCAACCCGAAAAACGCGAAGTCGTGGATCTTCTTCTGGCGGTCGATCCATTGTTATAAGATTTCCTCCAATAGTTCGAGCCAAACCGCGTGCCGGATGAGAAAAATCGATTTTTCGGTCTTTATACGAGCAGAATGTGCTGCTTGCTTTGTGCGAATTTTTGAGATCTATGAGACGAATCGATGGACGACGTTTTGAATTTTCCGAGCAGAGTACAGCTATTTGTGATCCTTCCTGCAAAAAAAATAGAATTTTATAAGGTTTTTTTATTGCCAAAAAAAATTTTTTTTTTTTTTTTTGAAAATTTTCAAAGTTTGTTATAAATTAGAATATTATATATGACCCTAAAATTGAATTTTCAAATAGCAAATTTTAGATTTTCTATAAAATCCGGAAAACTTTTTTTCGGTCAAAATGTTTTTTACTGAATTTTCGGATATTTTTTGAGCATAATATTTTCAGAATTTTAAAGCATTTTTTCGAAAAAATAACTTTTTCTTCAGGAAAAATTTAGTTTTTTCCTATTTTTTCTGAAAGTTTCGAAAAAAAAAAACATTTTTTTTTGGATTTTTCAAAATTATTTTTGAGCAAAAAACTTTCAAAGTTTGTTTTAAATTGAAATTTCGATTATTCTATGATCAAACTTGCAAAAAAAAAATTTTTTAAGGAAAAAGCATTTTCAGAATTAAAAAAATTAAATTTTCGAATTTTCTATGAGAATTTTTTTTTAGGAAAAAGTTCCTTTTTTTCCTAATTTTTCTGAAATTTTCGCTGAAAAAAATGTTAAAAACTAGTGGGAATTAAAAAAAAAAGTTTTTCAAATTTTCACAATACAAAATTTTCAAAAAAAAATTTTCTTGCGAAAATAATTAAAATTTTGTTAAAATTGAAAAAAAAACCGTTTCCAATAAAAAATTTTAAATCGATTTTTTAAAAAATATATTCCGAAAATTTTTTGAAAGAAATTTTAATTTTCAGACGAAAAATAATGTTTTAAATCTTTTTTCGGGTGGAAAAACGTGATTTTTGTTGAATTTTTAACTAAAAATTGGAAAAAATTTCAGATTTTTCATGTTTCCGGGTGAAAAACTTGAATTTTCTGAATTTTTCCTTGACTTTGAATTCTCGAATTCTAGAATTTTTTTATAAATTTTTAAAATTAAAATAGAATTTTATTTTTTAAAAAATGGTGTTTCCTTCGAAATTTTTCTGAAATTTCTACTGAAAACATCGAATTTCGATTTTTTTAACTTTTTAAATCTTATTCGATTTTCAATTTTTTTTTTGAAAAATTCTTGAAATTTTGCTAAAATTGAAAAAAAAACTTGAATTTCACAGATTTTTTTTGATAATATTTCCAAAAAAAAAGATTTTTCACTAGAAATTTATTTAAAAAATCGAATTATTTTAAGATTTCTCATTAATTAAAAAAAAAAGTGAATTTTCTGAATTTTTCACTGAAATTTTCCTTTTTTTAAAATTAAATTTTTCCAAAATTTCCAAATAACCACCTTATAAACAGTAATCGCCGATGGATTTTGAATTCTCGAATCCTTGATATCCTCAAATTTCGCAATTTTCTTATCGCATCCAGCGTAAATCTTCACAATTTTCGATTCTCCCTTAAATCCTCCATCACCTTCACAGAAATATGGTTGATTTGTGATGTACCATGAGTCAGATTTCGTGTCAAAAGTCACTCCAAGTGGGTAGGTTAAGTCAAGTTTTGCAGAATCCACGGGCATTTTCGACAATTTCTTCATTTTTAGGTCTGAAAAATTTTTCAAAAAAATTTAAATTTTTTTTTGTGAAAATTCTCAAAATTTGATTTTTTTTTTGATTTACAGGAAAATTAAAAAAAAAAACCTTTTTTTTTCATTTTTAAGCCAAAAAAATCGAAAAATTGTTCAAATCACGACGAAAAAATTTAAAAAAAAATGAAAAAAAAAAATTCAGAAGAACTAGGAAAAAGCTAAAAATATTCAAAACCGTTTTTAGCGAAAAAATCAAATTTTACAGAGTTTTTATGACGATTTCCATGTTTTTTAATATAAAAATTCCGATTTTCTGGTTTAATTCTTTTAAATAATTTTTTTTATTCAAAAATCTCGCATTTTCAAGGCGAAAAATCAATTTTCCACGACTTTTAATGCGAAAATCGTGTTTTTTTCAGATTTTTCGGTTAAAAATCAATTTTTTATGTGAAAATCCTTTTTTTCAGCTTGAAAATTAGATTTTCGTGAGTTTTTTGTTTTTCTGTACGATTTTTTTTTTACTTTTCACTGAAAAACTCGATTTTCTGATGAAAATTTCTGTTTTTTGGTCAAAAATCGCGAAATTTTTCGTGAAAATTCTCAAAATTTGATTATTTTAGAGTGAAAAATTCAAAAATTCGAATTTTTGATGAAAATTTTATATTTTTTCACATATTTCACATACCCGATTTCCGATTTTTCTGGCACTTTTACATAGCTTTTTATGACGATTTCCATAATTTTTCATATAAAAATTCCGATTTCCTTAAACTCGATTTTCTGATGAAAATTTCTGTTTTTTTTTGTTAAAAAATCGCGAAATTTTTCGTGAAAATTTTAGACTTTTTCACATATTTTAACCCGATTTTCAATTTTTCTGGCAGAAATACTCGAAATACAAAAAAAAATAATTTTTGTGCACTTTTACAGAGAATTTTTATATAAAAATTCCGATTTTCTGGTTTAATTCTTTTAAATAATTTTTTTTATTCAAAAATCTCGCAATTTCAAGGCGAAAAATCAATTTTCAACGACTTTTAATGCGAAAATCGTGTTTTTTCAGATTTTTCGGCTATAAATCGTGCAATTTTTCGCTTAAAAATCTATTTTTTATGTGAAAATCCTTTTTTTGGGCTTGAAATTAGATTTTCGTGAAATTTTTTTTTTCACTGAAAAACTCGACTTTCTAATGAAAATTTCAGATTTTCCATGTTTTTTGACAATTTTCGACAAAAAAAGCTGCGATTTTAGTCACTTTTTTGACAGAAATCGCAAAATTTCTAGGCAAAAAACGAAAATTTAACTTTTAGGCTTCAAAATTGGAATTTCTACGTTTTTTTAAATCGGAAAATTGGAATTTTTCGGATTTTTTTTTCAGATTTCACACAATTTCTAGGTGAAAAATCGATTTTTCTACACTTTTTTGCACATTTTTCACGATTTTTTGGGTTTTTTTTTCAGGGAAAAAAAATAAATGTTTTATGAAATTCACAATTTTTTTTCAATTTTTAAGCCAAAAAAAAAAAAACGAAAATTTGTTAAAATCACGATAAAAAACTTTGAAAAAATGAAAAAAAATCGCTTTTTTTTTACTTTTCACTGAAAAACTCGATTTTTTGATCAAATTGTCAGATTTTCCACGTTTTTTTGGCAATTTTTGACAAAAAAATCTGCGATTTCAGTCATTTTTTGACAGAAATCGCGAAATTTCTAGGCGAAAAAAATAATAATTAACTTTTTAGGCTAGAATTTTTATAATTTTGAAAGAAAAAACGCGTAATTTCCAAACGAAAACATGGAATTTTTTGGGATTTTCTTCAGATTTCACACAATTTCTAGGTGAAAAATCGTGTTTTTTCAGATTTTTTGGGTTTTTAAGAGAAAAAAAAAGGTACGAGCTCGATCCTTGGATAAATGTTTTATGAAATTCGCCTGGGAAACATTGGATTTTTGCAGAAAATCGTCTCTTTCAGCATCTTCAGATTCCGAATCTGATGATAAATAAATAATATCCTCCTCGGTTTTGATTGCTTTTTCCTTTGAAATTTGCAAATTTTTGAGAATTTCCCACGCATTTGCGGCGGTTTCCGGTGGAATTGCCGGAAAATATGCGGTTTCTTCGATTTCTGACTCGATTTTCACGTCGTTTAAGCCATTTTCAACGAAATTCAGATCTTCTTCGGCCACTTCTTCCGCACTTTTTTGAGATTCCGACCAATCTGACAGTGATTCGTTGTAGTCGAGCTCCTCGAGCTCCTCTGGCTCATCAATTCGTAAATTTGAGGTTCCGGGAACAGTTTCAATGGATTCTTGAGGTCTCGGCGAGAAAAAATTCAAATTTTTGACGTTTAGAATGTCCTCTTCGGTTAGTGCAGTTTGACGGGAAAAATGAAGCTGGATCTTTTCAATCTGAAAATTTCAAAAAAAAATTTGGCTTTTTCCTAGTTTTTCTGATTTTTTTTTCATGTTTTTAAAGTTTTTCGTCGTGATTTTAACAAATTTTCGTTTTTTTTTTTGGCTTAAAAATTGAAAAAAAAATTGTGAATTTCATAAAACATTTATCTTTTTCCCTGAAAAAACCCCAAAAAATCGTGAAAAATGTGCAAAAAAGTCGAGAAAAATCGATTTTTCACCTAGAAATTGTGTGAAATCTGAAAAAAAATCCGAAAAATTCCAATTTTGAAGCCTAAAAAGTTAATTTTTATTTTTTCCGCCTAGAAATTTCGCGATTTCTGTCAAACAAGTGACTAAAATCGCAGCTTTTTTTGTCGAAAATTGTTAAAAAACATGGAAAATCTGAACATTTCATCTGAAAATCGAGTTTTCCAGTGAAAAATTTAAAAAAAACTCACGAAAATCTAATTTCAAGCCGAAAAAAAGGATTTTCACATAAAAAATTGATTTTTAACCGAGAAATTACACGATTTAAAGCCGAAAAATCTGAAAAAAACACGATTTTCGCATTAAAAGTCGTGGAAAATTGATTTTTCGCCTTGAAATTGCGAGATTTTTGAATAAAAAAAATTATTTAAAAGAATTAAATCAGAAAATCGGAATTTTTATATGAAAAATTATAGAAATCGTCATAAAAAGCTCTGTAAAATTCGATTTTTTCGCTAAAAATGGTTTTGAATATTTTTGGCTTTTTCCCAGTTTTTCTGATTTTTTTTTTCATTTTTTCAAAGTTTTTTGTCGTGATTTTGACAAATTTCCGATTTTTCGGCTTGAAAATTGAAAAAAAATCGTTTTTTCATGTTTCTATAGGAATTTTATACAAATTTCTAGCTTTTCCTTGACCTTCAAGCCTGTTTTTAGCTTTTTTCACTATGATTTTTCACATACTTTGTTGCGAAAATACGTTTTTATTACACAGAAACAAGGAAGCCGCCCCGTGGATATCGATTTTTTTGGTTTTTTCTCCATTTTCGTGCTTTTTTTTACAATTTTTCATGAGTTTTCATCAATTTTAACAATTATCTGCTTTAAATTTAATAGAATCACGCAAAAAATAAAGAAAATCATGTTTTGTTCCGGATTTTTTTGGATTTTCATTTTTTCATCCATTTTTTTGCAATTTTTCACATTTCTGTTGATTTCCAGAGTTTTTTTTGCTTACCGCAAGCTCAACATTTTGCACATCTATCGCTGTAAGCTGCTGCACCGGCTCATTCGATAAAATCTTGCCGAAAATCGATAAAATTCGATTTTTCTCGATTTCTGGGTCATCTGGAGGTCCCAATAGCTCATTTTCATCGTCCATTATAGAATATTACCTGTAAAAAATTGGAAAATTGCTGAATTTTACTCAAAAACACGAAAAATTTATCTGAAAATCGTTGAAAACAATTAATTGTCGTAGAATCTTGGGTTTCGACATGTGTCGTCAGCTGCGGTGTTTGCGTACTACACACATTTCAAATGGAGGGAGTTTAAATTTGGGTTTTCTGGATTTTTTTCGTTTTCTTCAATTTTTTGTAGTGTTTCAAAGATTTTTCAGAAATAAAAACAGGTATTTGACAAATTATTCATTTCTTCTAGTAAATCAACACAAAGAATTAAGGAAAAATCTAGAAAATTGGGGTAAAAACAAGTAAAAAATGCACTAAAAACCAAATAAACGACACTCAGACAAACGCTTAGTAGCTTAATTAGATTTCAACCATATTAAACGAGATTTCAACCATATTTGTTTAGAAAATCCATATTGCATTATATTTGCTCCATATTAGATTAGAAATCCATGTTAGATTAGATTTCCTCCATATTTCATTAGAAAACAAATCTAATCTAATATGGTCGAAATCTAATCCAATATGGCACGCTCTCAGCCATATTTGATTAGATTTCGCCCATGTTAGATTAGAAATCTCACGAGAAATGGGCGTATTAAAATAAATAAATAAATAAGAAGAAAACGGAAAGTGCAAACGCGTAGGGCTTAAAATTTTTAAAATTAAAATTGAAAAGTTTTAAAATAAAATTATGATTTGAAAATAAGAATTATCTCCTGCAAATAATAATCTAAAGATGATGTCCGCTGACTGACTTTGACGAATCTCCGAAAAGTCTCCAACTGGTAATGTTTTTTTCAGAAAACACTTTTTTTTTCAAAATCCGGCAAGAAATTTCACGGCTACAACTGTGACAACTTCGATGGTTACAAACAACGAAATAACATATTCTATTAATTTAAATTAACTCCTACAAACCATTACTTTTTTCGGTATAGTTCGTGGAAAAATTATATCATTTCACACAAATGATACTAGAGCTCTTGCTGCGAAAAGAGGAAAACGGTTAACAAACTTTTTCAAATGAAAAACCTTGATATCAAGCCGTTCAAGTCTTCAAAATACATTCCCTCTACTCAGTTCATCTAATTTTCCTTAACTTATCGAAGAAACAACGCGCGCTACCACCACCAGCTATTTAACCGAACAGTTCATCGAAAGTTCATGTGTGCAGATTGGCCGAGTCGGTAAGAACACAGTCCAGAACACAGTCCTTACCGACTCGGCCAATCTGCACACATGAACTTTCGATGAACTGTTCGGTTAAATAGCTGGTGGTGGTAGCGCGCGTTGTTTCTTCGATAAGTTAAGGAAAATTAGATGAACTGAGTAGAGGGAATGTATTTTGAAGACTTGAACGGCTTGATATCAAGGTTTTTCATTTGAAAAAGTTTGTTAACCGTTTTCCTCTTTTCGCAGCAAGAGCTCTAGTATCATTTGTGTGAAATGATATAATTTTTCCACGAACTATACCGAAAAAAGTAATGGTTTGTAGGAGTTAATTTAAATTAATAGAATATGTTATTTCGTTGTTTGTAACCATCGAAGTTGTCACAGTTGTAGCCGTGAAATTTCTTGCCGGATTTTGAAAAAAAAAGTGTTTTCTGAAAAAAACATTACCAGTTGGAGACTTTTCGGAGATTCGTCAAAGTCAGTCAGCGGACATCATCTTTAGATTATTATTTGCAGGAGATAATTCTTATTTTCAAATCATAATTTTATTTTAAAACTTTTCAATTTTAATTTTAAAAATTTTAAGCCCTACGCGTTTGCACTTTCCGTTTTCTTCTTATTTATTTATTTATTTTAATACGCCCATTTCTCGTGAGATTTCTAATCTAACATGGGCGAAATCTAATCAAATATGGCTGAGAGCGTGCCATATTGGATTAGATTTCGACCATATTAGATTAGATTTGTTTTCTAATGAAACATGGATGAAATCTAATCCAACATGGATTTCTAATCCAATATGGACAAAATCTAATCCAATATGGTCGAAATCTAATCAAATATGGCTGAGAGCGTGCCATATTGGATTAGATTTGTTTTCTAATGAAATATGGAGGAAATCTAATCTAACATGGATTTCTAATCTAATATGGAGCAAATATAATGCAATATGGATTTTCTAAACAAATATGGTTGAAATCTCGTTTAATATGGTTGAAATCTAATTAAGCTACTAAGCGTTTGTCTGAGTTGGAGAATGTGTTTAGCAGCGGATTTGTGGCCTGGAATGCGGAGACCGGCGGGAATTGGAACACCTGAAAAGTATAGAAATTTTGAATGTTTAAATGCAAGCCATTGAGAATTTTTATAAAAATTGTTAAAAACTAGGGAGAAACCGGGTGAAAATTGTTGAAAATTCGATTTTTTTCTGACTTTCAATTCGAGATTTTTTTTTCAAAAATGATAAGTTTAACAATATTCTTCATTTTATATCTTTATTTCCATTGGAAAATTATCAGAAATGAATTTAATTTATTAAAAATTGGTACGGTAGCTTTAAAGGCTCATACCTCTATCCTTGTGGGAGGTCTCGCCACGACAGCTGGATTTTTATTGATTTCCAGAGATTTTACGATTCTCAAAGAGGAAACAGGCTATTTTCGGGTAAATCCTAGACAGGAGAGATATTTTTCACTAATAATTTAGAAAATAAGACTAAAAATTTGGCGAAAATAGTTTGAAAAGTGAGATTTCGAGGCGGAAAATCAGTTTTTAGGGGTTTTTTGGCTAAAAAAATTTTTTTTTAATACTCGCTACGTTCTATGTTTTTCTAAAAGTAAGATTCATTTTCCAAACGATTTTCAGAGAAATTCCTCTGAACAAACTGTGAAGAAAAATTAAACTTGGTTACTGTGTTTTTAAAGGCACATAGCCCTAAGTGTGTGAGAGGTCTCGACACGAAAAAAGCGGGAATTTTTAATTTTCAATGCACAATAATTATTTTTCGATATAAATAGAGAAAAAAATCCATAAATATTTCGTATTTAAAAAAAAACCAACCTGACTCTCGCCAAGACCGGGAGTCCTACCACTGCTGCCAAGCTCGCCGAGCCCCAAATTCTTCGGTGTTACCAGTGGTGATCGGAACGGTGACTGGGACGCCAAATGTGGTGATATTTGTGGTCCATAAAGCCCGGCAGACGCCAGCGCTGCGTACGTGTACAGTTGACTGATCTGTGCTTGGAATAGCGGGGAGTTTTGATGGTGTTGCTGAAGCATCAGAAGTGGAGACGAGATTGACGGTTGTAAGGAGAAATTCGAGGTTGCTGTCAGGTTCAGCGGGTTCGGCTTCATTCCTTTTTTCGTTGGCGGCTGCGGCGGTGCAGTCGTCGATGGCGTTGTGGAGGACGATAGGGATCGTTTTCGGCATTGTCGGGACTCATCTACAGGGGATGAGGTGGATGGAGTCGCTGAGGAGGCCACACTGCTTGACGGGGAGCACACACTGAAAAATAAAAAAATTATTGATTTTTTCTCTAGAAAATATCGATTTTCTCGACGATTTTTGGATTTTCAATCCATTTATTGATTTCATATAAAAATTACGGCTAATCTTTGGCAAGGATTTCTGGCTTCTCTCATAAATTGAAATGGAAGAGTTTGCCGAACTAGGCCATTTTAGCTCGGCCATACCTGGGGTAGATTTACGGCACGTTGTGTGTCGCGTCGCGGCTCGATTTTAGTTGTAAAACTAAACGTCTTCGTCCGTGTGGAGTATACGACTTTCCCAAGTGTTGTCCGTAAGGCGATTGTCAATGGAGCGCGAAAAATTCAATGAGGAAGGCCAGAACCCCGTGCTTCGAGACAATTTATTGATTTTTCGGTTAAAAAATATATTGACTTTCTTGAGCATTTGAACTTTTATTCAACAAAAAACAACTATCTATGCCGTCCCTTCAAAATTATTGATTGAAAAAATGTATCGATTTTCTGTTAAATTTATTGATTTTTCTATAATTTAATCGATTTTTTCAAATATTCATTGATTTTTGCTCAAATCATTATCGATTTTCCCAAATCTTACCTATCTGTTGGACTTGGTGTGCTGACACTGTGCGTCGTCGGTGAATCCGTCCCAAGAAGGCTCAGCGCCGAGAAATCCGTGTTGCCACGTGGATTTTGAGGTGGTGGAGGCGGCGGCGGTGCTTGTAATGACGTCATAAACGACGGAATCTCGTGTCGAATGTCCTTCTCGTCTTTGACATAACACATCTTCATGTTCATATTTGAGGAAAAGTCGGCGGTCGGCGGAGTGTGGGCGTCAGTAGTTACAAAGCGATATACGAACTTTTTGCCGATCACCTGAAAAATGTTCAATTTGGTTAGCAAGTTTTGTAGTTGAACATTTTTTGATATCTGCAAAATTGGCTTTAAAACTTGGAAATTATTTTTGGTTGCTCATATTTGTGCAGGCAAAAAGTGCCCTAGCTATAAAAATTGCAAATTTTTTGTATTTTCAGAAGAGTGTACTACCGTTTCTGTAGCTACGATATTCATTTCAAAAAACCCGAAAAATGTTTTTTTCAAAATGCAACAAATCATTAAAACTTGGAAATTCTTTTTGGTTGCCCATATTTGTGCAGACAAAAAGTGCCCTAGCTATAAAAATTGCAAATTTTTTGTATCTCCAGAAGAGTGTACTACCGTTTCTGTAGCTACGATATTCATTTCAAAAAACCCAAAAAATGTTTTTTTCAAAATGCAACAAATCATTAAAAACTTGGAAATTATTTTTGGTTGCTCATATTTGTGCAGGCAAAAAGTGTCCTAGCTATAAAAATTGCAAATTTTTTGTATTTTCAGAAGAGTGTACTACCGTTTCTGTAGCTACGATATTCATTTCAAAAAACCCGAAAAATGTTTTTTTCAATATGCAACAAATCATTAAAAACTTGGAAATTATTTTTGGAAGCCACAGAGAGTAAAATATAGTGGGAAGCCACAGAGAGTAAAATAATCGATGAAGCCACAGAGAGTAAAATATAGTGGGAAGCCACAGAGAGTAAAATAATCGATGAAGCCACAGAGAGTAAAATATAGTGGGAAGCCACAGAGAGTAAAATATAGTGGGAAGCCACAGAGAGTAAAATAATCGATGAAGCCACAGAGAGTAAAATATAGTGGGAAGCCACAGAGAGTAAAATAAACGATGAAGCCACAGAGAGTAAAATATAGTGGGAAGCCACAGAGAGTAAAATAATCGTTGAAGCCACAGAGAGTAAAATATAGTGGGAAGCCACAGAGAGTAAAATAATCGATGAAGCCACAGAGAGTAAAATAATCGATGAAGCCACAGAAAGTAAAATATAGTGGGAAGCCACAGAGAGTAAAATAATCGATGAAGCCACAGAGAGTAAAATATAGTGGGAAGTCACAGAGAGTAAAATAATCGATGAAGCCACAGAGAGTAAAATATAGTGGGAAGCCACAGAGAGTAAAATGATCGATGAAGCCACAGAGAGTAAAATATAGTGGGAAGCCACAGAGAGTAAAATAATCGATGAAGCCACAGAGAGTAAAATATAGTGGGAAGCCACAGAGAGTAAAATATAGTGGGAAGCCACAGAGAGTAAAATATAGTGGGAAGCCACAGAGAGTAAAATATAGTGGGAAGCCACAGAGAGTAAAATAATCGATGAAGCCACAGAGAGTAAAATATAGTGGGAAGCCACAGAGAGTAAAATAATCGATGAAGCCACAGAGAGTAAAATAATCGATGAAGCCACAGAGAGTAAAATATAGTGGGAAGCCACAGAGAGTAAAATATAGTGGGAAGCCACAGAGAGTAAAATATAGTGGGAAGCCACAGAGAGTAAAATATAGTGGGAAGCCACAGAGAGTAAAATAATCGATGAAGCCACAGAGAGTAAAATATAGTGGGAAGCCACAGAGAGTAAAATATAGTGGGAAACCACAGAGAGTAAAATATAGTGGGAAGCCACAGAAAGTAAAATATAGTGGGAAGCCACAGAGAGTAAAATATAGTGGGAAGCCACAGAGAGTAAAATAATCGATGAAGCCACAGAGAGTAAAATATAGTGGGAAGCCACAGAGAGTAAAATATAGTGGGAAACCACAGAGAGTAAAATATAGTGGGAAGCCACAGAGAGTAAAATATAGTGGGAAGCCACAGAGAGTAAAATATAGTGGGAAACCACAGAGAGTAAAATATAGTGGGAAGCCACAGAAAGTAAAATATAGTGGGAAGCCACAGAGAGTAAAATATAGTGGGAAGCCACAGAGAGTAAAATAATCGATGAAGCCACAGAGAGTAAAATATAGTGGGAAGCCACAGAGAGTAAAATATAGTGGGAAACCACAGAGAGTAAAATATAGTGGGAAGCCACAGAGAGTAAAATATAGTGGGAAGCCACAGAGAGTAAAATATAGTGGGAAGCCACAGAGAGTAAAATAATCGATGAAGCCACAGAGAGTAAAATATAGTGGGAAGCCACAGAGAGTAAAATATAGTGGGAAACCACAGAGAGTAAAATATAGTGGGAAGCCACAGAGAGTAAAATATAGTGGGAAGCCACAGAGAGTAAAATAATCGATGAAGCCACAGAGAGTAAAATATAGTGGGAAGCCACAGAGAGTAAAATAAACGATGAAGCCACAGAGAGTAAAATATAGTGGGAAGCCACAGAGAGTAAAATAATCGTTGAAGCCACAGAGAGTAAAATATAGTGGGAAGCCACAGAGAGTAAAATAATCGATGAAGCCACAGAGAGTAAAATAATCGATGAAGCCACAGAAAGTAAAATATAGTGGGAAGCCACAGAGAGTAAAATAATCGATGAAGCCACAGAGAGTAAAATATAGTGGGAAGTCACAGAGAGTAAAATAATCGATGAAGCCACAGAGAGTAAAATATAGTGGGAAGCCACAGAGAGTAAAATGATCGATGAAGCCACAGAGAGTAAAATATAGTGGGAAGCCACAGAGAGTAAAATAATCGATGAAGCCACAGAGAGTAAAATATAGTGGGAAGCCACAGAGAGTAAAATATAGTGGGAAGCCACAGAGAGTAAAATATAGTGGGAAGCCACAGAGAGTAAAATATAGTGGGAAGCCACAGAGAGTAAAATAATCGATGAAGCCACAGAGAGTAAAATATAGTGGGAAGCCACAGAGAGTAAAATAATCGATGAAGCCACAGAGAGTAAAATATAGTGGGAAGCCACAGAGAGTAAAATAATCGATGAAGCCACAGAAAGTAAAATATAGTGGGAAGCCACAGAGAGTAAAATAATCGATGAAGCCACAGAGAGTAAAATATAGTGGGAAGCCACAGAGAGTAAAATAATCGATGAAGCCACAGAGAGTAAAATATAGTGGGAAGCCACAGAGAGTAAAATAATCGATGAAGCCACAGAAAGTAAAATATAGTGGGAAGCCACAGAGAGTAAAATAATCGATGAAGCCACAGAGAGTAAAATATAGTGGGAAGCCACAGAGAGTAAAATATAGTGGGAAGCCACAGAGAGTAAAATAATCGATGAAGCCACAGAGAGTAAAATATAGTGGGAAGCCACAGAGAGTAAAATATAGTGGGAAGCCACAGAGAGTAAAATAAACGATGAAGCCACAGAGAGTAAAATATAGTGGGAAGCCACAGAGAGTAAAATATAGTGGGAAGCCACAGAGAGTAAAATAATCGATGAAGCCACATAGAGTAAAATATAGTGGGAAACCACAGAGAGTAAAATATAGTGGGAAGCCACAGAGAGTAAAATATAGTGGGAAGCCACAGAGAGTAAAATATAGTGGGAAGCCACAGAGAGTAAAATAATCGATGAAGCCACAGAGAGTAAAAAATAGTGGGAAGCCACAGAGAGTAAAATATAGTGGGAAGCCACAGAGAGTAAAATATAGTGGGAAGCCACAGAGAGTAAAATATAGTGGGAAGCCACAGAGAGTAAAATAATCGATGAAGCCACAGAAAGTAAAATATAGTGGGAAGCCACAGAGAGTAAAATATAGTGGGAAGCCACAGAGAGTAAAATATAGTGGGAAGCCACAGAGAGTAAAATATAGTGGGAAGCCACAGAGAGTAAAATATAGTGGGAAGCCACAGAGAGTAAAATATAGTGGGAAGCCACAGAGAGTAAAATATAGTGGGAAGCCACAGAGAGTAAAATAATCGATGAAGCCACAGAAAGTAAAATATAGTGGGAAGCCACAGAGAGTAAAATATAGTGGGAAGCCACAGAGAGTAAAATATAGTGGGAAGCCACAGAAAGTAAAATATAGTGGGAAGCCACAGAGAGTAAAATATAGTGGGAAGCCACAGAGAGTAAAATATAGTGGGAAGCCACAGAGAGTAAAATAATCGATGAAGCCACAGAAAGTAAAATATAGTGGGAAGCCACAGAGAGTAAAATATAGTGGGAAGCCACAGAGAGTAAAATAATCGATGAAGCCACAGAGAGTAAAATATAGTGGGAAGCCACAGAGAGTAAAATATAGTGGGAAGCCACAGAGAGTAAAATATAGTGGGAAACCACAGAGAGTAAAATATAGTGGGAAGCCACAGAGAGTAAAATATAGTGGGAAGCCACAGAGAGTAAAATATAGTGGGAAGCCACAGAGAGTAAAATAATCGATGAAGCCACAGAGAGTAAAATATAGTGGGAAGCCACAGAGAGTAAAATATAGTGGGAAACCACAGAGAGTAAAATATAGTGGGAAGCCACAGAAAGTAAAATATAGTGGGAAGCCACAGAGAGTAAAATATAGTGGGAAGCCACAGAGAGTAAAATAATCGATGAAGCCACAGAGAGTAAAATATAGTGGGAAGCCACAGAGAGTAAAATATAGTGGGAAACCACAGAGAGTAAAATATAGTGGGAAGCCACAGAGAGTAAAATATAGTGGGAAGCCACAGAGAGTAAAATATAGTGGGAAGCCACAGAGAGTAAAATAATCGATGAAGCCACAGAGAGTAAAATATAGTGGGAAGCCACAGAGAGTAAAATATAGTGGGAAACCACAGAGAGTAAAATATAGTGGGAAGCCACAGAGAGTAAAATATAGTGGGAAGCCACAGAGAGTAAAATATAGTGGGAAGCCACAGAGAGTAAAATATAGTGGGAAGCCACAGAGAGTAAAATATAGTGGGAAGCCACAGAGAGTAAAATATAGTGGGAAGCCACAGAGAGTAAAATAATCGATGAAGCCACAGAGAGTAAAATATAGTGGGAAGCCACAGAGAGTAAAGTATAGTGGGAAGCCACAGAGAGTAAAATATAGTGGGAAGCCACAGAGAGTAAAATATAGTGGGAAGCCACAGAGAGTAAAATATAGTGGGAAGCCACAGAGAGTAAAATAATCGATGAAGCCACAGAGAGTAAAATATAGTGGGAAGCCACAGAGAGTAAAATATAGTGGGAAGCCACAGAGAGTAAAATATAGTGGGAAGCCACAGAGAGTAAAATAATCGATGAAGCCACAGAGTTTTGAATTTTTTCTTGGCAGTGTGCTAACTTTTCCGACGGATGTGACACAAAAAAAAGGAAAATTGGGGATTTTAGTTGAAATTAGGCCATAGTTTCAAGTTTTTGACCCGCCATAAAACAAATTTGACTAATTTTTAAGAAGTGTCTCGTTATGAAATTCGGTCTTTTGAAGCTAGTTTTTGGAAATTATTTTTATTTCGAGCCGGAATTGGTGAAAACTCAGTTTTCACTCATTTTTTTTTTGGTATTTGTCGACCTAAAAATAATTTTTCTTTTACTTTTATGTTGTGTTTAAAAATATAATTTTTCAACATTGTAATGTAAATGAAAACAATTTTCCAAAACTTTTCGAAAAGCTTTTAATGATATTTGGTAATTTGAGCATCATGTGAGCATTACAATAATTTACAATCAGGTTGCCACTCCTCTTCATAACATGAAAATAGCAAGTCGCGCCGTTCTTCTCTACCAGGTGCTCGACAAGAAGGGCGTATTAGAAACTTTCTCGGAACTTAAGCTTCATTCTCCTGGAAATGAAATTGTCAGATTTTCAGACGCAGAGTTCTGGATTTCGCGATTCGAGAGCGGAAACCACGATTTGAATTATGATAAGAGGTAACGCCAACTATAGTGAGTTGTAGTTGTTATTCTCTCAGATTGGAACCGCTATCTGCAATCCGCTCTCCTATACAGATGCTTCGAAAAACTGCACTACGGCTACGCAATGTTTTTCGGTTAGTTTTTGGTCTCGGCGATTTCCGGGACCATTTTAGATCTGCTCTAAGAAGATGGTAGTTTTTATATTTTTGCTTGAAATTTTGCTCGAATTATCTAAATCCCTAAAAAAATTTTGCTCTCGAAACCGTGGAGGTTGCGAAATATTACTAAATATTTTCCAGACCCCGAAAAGTAATCCACATCTCCGACAGCCAGGTCGCAATGCGAGCTTGCATACTTTTTGACGCCCTAAACGAGATACCAATATTCGAATCGTATCGTAAATTCTGTAGACTTGTTTCCAACTCCATGGAATACCGCGATTACGAGTTTTGGTACTACCTGTTCTACCATGGAAATAAGGAATTGCATTATGTTCAAAGGTTGGGAAATTATTTTGAAAACTTTCAAAAAAGTGCTCGAATTTCAGTGAGGAGCCACCGCAAACTTCTTTTGTCGACTTACCGATACAGATCGTCAGCGATATTTTGGATGGGTCAACTGTACTGGATCGGTGAGCATGACATATATATATATATATATATATATATATGGGCCTATTTCTACCTCAAATGTTACAGAATGATAGTCCGAAGAGTCTCCCGCAAGCTTGAAGCTCTTGTTGATAAAAATCACCACAGTATCAAAAGTGTTGCTGCTCATTCGCTTCACGATGAATCCGAATGCAAACTAGTCATTGATGGTGATTTGGTGGAATACTACAATTCTCCAGAGGGATGCAAGATAAGGAAAGATTGTAGAATGGATGGAATACTCATTGGTAGTGGTGACTGTTTGGAACTTGTCATGGCAGATTTAAAAGCAATTCTCCAAAATCCGAAGCTCAAATTGAGAATGTTCAATGTAAATATGAGATGTTATATTAAGAGTGAGGAATATCGCGTTGAGTATGGCACAATACTCAAGAAGGTTCTGAAATTGTTGCCTCATTTGCTGAATGTGAAGAAGTTGAAACTTGATAGCAACTTCTTGAGGGATAAGGAAAACAATTACGAACTTGCGTCAGTGCTTTCTCATTTCAAACCCGGAACGCTTGAACATATGATCTTGGGGTTCCATCGCGAGTCGGATATTCCCGGGTTCGAAAAAGCTGTCCGTTTGAAACAATGGTTACAGGCTAAAAACATTAAAATGTATTGGAAGGTCGATGGGCGAATCCCTCTTGAGCATTTTCTTCATTTTACGAGTGTCAATCTGGAAATTTGGAACGGTTCCAGAAGAAATGTTATTGATATTCGAAACGTAAGCTTTTTGTTTTGAAAGGGTAACATCTCAATGAGATATTTTAGCTGCTCATATTTCGCTTAATTGTGAAAAATGAAAATAAGAAGTATGAGCCTAAGCCTAAGTCTAAGTCTAAGTCTAAGTCTAAGCCTAAGCCCAAGTCTAAGCCTAAGCCTCGTCTAGGCCTGTTATTAATTTTCAATTAGCTAAACTCATTTCAAATTTGTTTACAACAATTAAAGAAAGCAAATATTCTAAATTCCAAGAAATAAATCTATCAATTGGTACCAATGTACATATGTATGTATTCATTACTATGTTCCCGTTTCACAATAGTTTTGAAAGCCAAACACATAGAAATGACAAAATGTAATTTTGTTTTCAGATTCTCATAGAATCTCCACACTTTCGATACGGCAGATTCAAGTTCTCTCCAATCACAATCAGAGGTCTTGAGCAGATGTTTGACCCAAACTTGGACAGGCTTCCACTCGACTGCCGTATTAATTACCGCACTAGGCACCGTGTTTTTGTGATTAATTTTGCTTATCACAGTGAAATTCTCATTTTTCCTAACTTTACTGCATGATTTCAGTTGTTGTCTAATCTCCTTGTTCGCAATAAAAGTAATTTCTTAAAAAATATGGTGGTAATCAACACGTCATACGGTATACTTTAAAGTTGCCCAATATCATAGTAAAATGTATCGGAAAAATCTTTGAAATTTTCATATTTACTGTCAAATATGGGCAACTACTAACTTAAGCATTTCTGGAAAAAAAGTCCAAAAGATTTGACTGAAAATTTTGAAAATTTTTGGAGTTGGACTATTCATAGATTATTCATACATTGTTCCCACTAACGATATAGTACCATCAAGCTATACTTAGACTTTTTCACCCTGTAACCCTCCTCTCACGTGCTCGCGACGACTCCGCATTCTCATTTTCCATCGCCTGCCCTCTTTTCAGATTCGTCTCTCTTTTCTCTATGTCTCTGGAGCACTTCTCTCATTCCCTCGTGCTTCTCCATAAGACCTCCCAACAAGAATAGCCACTGCGTATTTGCGTATTCTTTTCTCTTCGAGAGTGCTGTTGCACTTTTTTGTTGTCTTCGTTTTCTTTTTTTAGGCAGACTCATATTTTGTTTTTATTTTTCAGAAATGACCGAATCAGTACTGGAAAATCCAATTTTCATTCGATCATGCATTCTCAACGAAGTTCTTCACCGCAAGCCAATACGTGAAAGCTATAAGAATTTCTGCGAAAAACTAGGCGATGACGTCATGGATTACATAGATTTTGAGTTCTGGTTTTATCGATTTTATGAAGGAAATCATGATTTGAATTATGATCAGAAGTAGGTTAAATATCGGAAAATATTTATGTTTAAAGTAAAATATGAATTCCAGATTGGAGCCCAAAAACTTGTCGGATATGCCAATTAAAATACTTCAGCGGATTTTGAATGAACTGTGTTTTCGTGACAAGTAAGTCTTAAACACTTCAAAAAGTTCCTGATAGCCTTTCCCACATGTTGTTCCTGCCAATTTTTGTTGTTCCTGCCAATTTTATGAGATTACTAAGGAAAAGTCAATTTGTGGGTTTTTAGAGAATCAATTTTTAGAGAATCACAGAAAAAGGGTCACCCTTTCATTGGGTCTTACAGCGAATGGGTACGGATCTTCGCTGCGGGACCCAAAAAAGAGCTGGACTTAACTGACACGCCTACTTCTCCTGGGGCTCACTGAGCACGTGTTCGCAACTTTACGAAAACGTTTCAAACTTAAAAAACTGTTTCCCATTAGAAAAAATTGGAAATATCAAGCTTACGCAAAAACCTTGGAATTTCAGCATGTTAATAAAAACAGAAATTAAGCTCCGCCCATTTCTTGGCCGTTCTGCAATTTTTAAAATTTATCCTCTTTTAACATAATTCCTTAAAAATATATTAGGACATATTCTGCAATGATAAAAAATAACTCTGAAATTTCCAGGATGGTCCTTCAAAAAGTTTGCCGAATCTTGCGAAAAGTTGTCCCGGAAATTGATGCGGCAGCTCACAGTGCAGTGAGTTTTCGAATGTGCAGAGATTGGACATTTCTCGAATTTTCTAAACATGAAATTGTATATCGAGAATTCGAAGGCGGTTGCATTGTGAAGTATGAGGATTATGCAAAACCTGTCATAGGAGGAAACCAGTTGGAATTGGCATTGAACGACTTCTCCAACTTTCTAAAATGTCCGAAGCTTCATCTTAAACATTTCGGCGTAACATTTTCAAGTGCTGTTGGGGAAGAAGCCCGTCAGGAGGTGATCGAGACGGTTGGAACTTTGAAATGGCCGAATTTAAAAACTGTATTTTTCAATGGAATCCATCAATCTGAAATCAAGCCCATGATAACTTGCTTCAATTCAGAGACAATCGAGCACATTATTCTAGACGTTTCTCGAGATTCAAGTAATTTTGAGTTGAATGCAGATGTCTATGAGTCGGCGAAATGGAAACATGCCAAAATTATTCAGATTTGCGGGGATTGCGAACTTTCAATTCCTTTTGCGAAAATTTTTACTGCAATAATATTTCTGATAAAATGAAGTAAAGCTGCCTTTTGACCAACTTCTTACTATTGAAAAACTTTCACAAAATTAACAGTTTGGAAAACTTACGACAAACTTTCTAGCGCCTTTTTTCAGCATCTCGACAATTTCCCTACCAACTTGCAAAAGGCGATTTTCCGAAGCTTAATCACGGACCCCATTGAAATCGCAAGGGTCTTCGACCCAAATCATGAAGGTGATGCAGTCAACATTCTGGAATACAATACAACTAGTTCACGATTCGTTATCCAGTGCGAGGCCTATAAGTTTGCAGTTGAGAAAAGAGATGATAGTGAAGAAGATCAGCCAACACTTTAAATAGTTTGCAATTATTATTTAGGTTGTATAATAAATTGTCATGTTTTATATCAATAAAATTATGTTTTGTATAAACTAAATTGAAATTTATAACTGTATCTTATTTGCGGCAGGTGAAAATGTTCAATCTTAACTGCAGAAAAACCTTGCTTTTCTTTGAAAAACTTCGAAAGATCTGTTTTGTTCTATTATGAACGGCTCAAAGGCAGCTCATCCTCAAGAAAGCCACGTTGCAGTATCATGATAACCTTTACGAAAAACAAAGATTGATGCTCAAGATAACCACATGTATACATATGTTACATAATAAACTCATTATGTTTTTATATCAAGATCGTTGAAAACAAAGCATGTTCATCTTTCTTGCGCATCTCTTTGTTGATATTTGCCGCTCATGCTCATTGCAATACACCTGCCGCACCTGCATGTAACAAGTTGGGCAATAAACATGTACATTTTTGGTTCCGCCTACTTGCCTATAAAAACCGGCTATAAAACGACCAACTGGACGTGCAACATACATACTATACGTTTTTAGTGAGCGTTTTCTTGAATACTTGCTATTTTTAGTCCCCTCAATTCATAATTGACAAACAGTTATCGCTAATTTCTACTGAATAACTGTTGTGCACAATTTCCCAGCCGGAATCAAACTGAACATGCCAGCCTATATCATTCGAGAAGTTGCTAGCAATGTTAGTTTCATCAAGCGGTAAGTTTTTGAACTGTAGGATACTATGTAATCACAAAGTACTACAATCCTTATTGAGTTGAACTACCGTAGTATTTTGAAAAACCTATTACGGGAACAATAAATCATGAGAATGCGTACTTGGTGCATTTTATTTGACGCGCGATATCTCTTAGCGAAGACTACAGTAAGAACTCAAATAACAATAGATATTGAAGCTCTTACTGTAGTTTTCGCTAAGAGATATCGAGCGTCAAATAAAATGCACCAAGTACGCATTCTCATGATTTATTGTTCCCGTAATATTTCAATAAAGTACACTTTTCAACAATGTTTGTATTCCAATTTAACGTGACGTTTTTGATATTATTAATTTTTCAGAGAAAAACTAGACAAAGGAGTCGAATATTTCCGCAAGGCGATCGATAACACTTCGGAAAAGTTTGACATAGGTGTAGTTATTGGTGAATTATCTTCACATCTTTGTCACTTTGGTAATAAAGTTACTTATGAATGAACAAACAAGAAGTGGATGCTCCATACATTCTGGAACAAATACCAAGGCATTAGCTAATGGGCAATATCAAAACGAACTTGCATTGAATGACTTCTCCTGGATTATGAAGCTTCCGAATCTTCAACTTAATTCTCTTGTTGTCAGCCTTTTGTTGGATGGAGTCGACAGGGAAATACGTTCTAGAAGAGTTCAAGCCAGTCTGAGCAGTTTAGAAACTAGAGAAATCTATCTTGGAGGAATTTGCTTTAACGAATTGACTTCGATTCTGCCACATTTCAAAGCAGGAACACTCAAAGAAATTTCTTTGGACCTAATAAACAAGGCTATCGGAGACGCATCACAACAAGAACGGAATGCGAAGCCACCTCCAACAGCTGAAAAACTGTGGGAAGTAGCAAATACGGGACAATGGAAAATGGCAAAAAAATTAACCATCTCCTGGAGAAGTCATACGTTGATGCCAATGGAGTATCTCTACAACTTCGATCCATTCGAGCTTCATCTAATCAGATTTAATCCTGAAGATGCAGTTAAGATTAGAGATGTAAGTTCAGACTGACAAATCTGAAGTTTTATACAACTAAAATGTTCCAAGTTATCTGCAAATGTCGAACATTCGTATTTGGGTATTTCCCGGCCATCGATTTTTTCTTCCCTGAAGAGGTCGCGAGAGTCTTCCAGCCAGACTACGAAGGTGGTTCAGAAGGATCGATCCGTTACCGCAATTCCACTGCCGATTTTCTCATCAGTTTTGAGGAAAAGGAGTTCAAGATTGAGAAAGTATCTCAAAACTAACTAATATTTTATGATAATGGGACTTTTCGTGCATTTTGTGTTTTATTTCAAAACTGTTATCTATAAAAATTTATTTACAATACAACTGTTTCTTAACAGAACAACAGGTCATATTTTCGAGACAGAATTGACATGAATCTGGGAAGAGGAGAGATTATATTTGATAGTGAGATTCAGGACTGTGGATTTTTTTGTGTTTTTTCTGAAAAAATCATTTTTTGTTTTCACCGGAGCAAAAAATCATCGTAAAAATTCATAAAATTTGAAATTTAGTTACATGTAAGATTTTTTCAAAAAATAACGCTAAAAAATGTAACCGGGTTACAAGTATGCTCAAAATACTAATTTTTTGAAAAAAAAAACATTCTCAATTCCATTCTTTTTTCGGATTTTCGGCGAAAAAACACTTTGTTCTGTTTTCGCAAATTTATTTTTTTTTGCTTTTGGGACTTTTTTCTTTTTTTTGTGAAATAATTTCGGTCCCAGATATGGCAGGATTCTTCTTAAAAATATGTGTGTACGGGGCTCGGCGAGTGGCACAAAACGGAGCGGTGTGGACAAGTTCGAAGAATTTCCAAAAAAATCGATTTTTTTAGACCGAGATCTGAAAAAAGTTGAAAATAGAGTTTTTTTTTGAGAATATTCGTACTTTGTGTTTTATTTTGCATTTCTGAGTTTAAAGGGAGGCACATCTCGTCAAAGTTGTTTGTCCGCATGCATGTCCGCTAATCATCTTTGAGAGTTTCTGTAAAAAATAACTTGGTATTTTTTTTCGATTGAATTATGAATTACCTCGGATTTGTAAGAATTCCTACCCTGTTCTTATCACATCGATAACTTACAGAAAGAACGGGCGAAATTGGTCAAGGTCAACGATTTCTACAACGAGGACAATCTGCTTGGGCAAGAAACTCCAGTTCGAATTCCCGCCATGCGAGCATTGGTCGCATTGTCGTGCCGAGACCAGTCGTCGTTAAAGGCTGCGCCTTTAATCCGGAAGCCTATATAAGGAGAGGAGTACGCTCATTAATCATCATTTTTTAACGTTCAACCTGATGCTGTCGTTTCTTTCTCCTTTCCCGTTTACTCTGTTTTGACGATGCAATTCGTCTCTTTCCCTTTATATAATAAACCCTTATAAGATCGATCAGTGTGTGTGAGTGGCAATTCATACAAAAACCTTTATTCATCCAAAGACTTGTTCGTTCGCTTTCCGAGCATACGAAGTAGTGGTATCGACAGTTTCTTCCGCGTTTTTGCTTGAATCTTCGTTTTTAATTTTTGTTCCGGCGGCTGTAGTTGGAGGGTTCTGCAATAAAAAATTGTAATGCAGAAGAATATAGCATCAAAACACTCACAATTGAAATACCCATAGACTCCGCATATTCGCATCTATTATCGCATTGATCTCGTCAGAATAATTAGTCGTATTCTCATCATCCGAGCAAAGCATTTCATAGACACGATCTTCGTCAAAGTCTAATTCAGCGGAGAAATTCATTGGAAACAGGTATCCGCTTGAGCTGGAGCATATGAATTGACGATAGTTGCAGTAGATTGATGAGCTTCTCGTTTTGACTCCTGTAAAAGAAGTTTTTATTTTTTTTTGCCAAAAATAGCATATTGATTACCCAGGTTCGCTTTTGGGGGAATTTTTTTTTCCTATAAGTTCCATCCTCATCTTGAAGAAGTATTGTCCATTTCTGTTTTCATTTTCATTATCTGAAAAAATTGATATTTTTGCCTTAATTGCTTTCAGTTTGACCTCAAACTAGCGGAGTAATCGTTTCCCAGGCAATTTTCTATCAATAATTCGTCCGCTTATCCCATTTTATTTGTATAATCTGAAAATAATAAACATAGTCAGTTTAAAAATGTATTTCAATAAAGAGAAACTAAGTTCAAGTCAGTGCTCGTCGTTTCTGGTGTTTAGTCCGCAAACACTGTCAGGGAGTATTGCACTTTTCGAAAACTGACGAATTTATCGATTTTGGCCTAATTTGTATGTTTCCGTCGTCATTTTTATATTATGATATCTCATTTCGCAAATTTTTCAGAAGATTTGAGATTATTTTCAAAAATAATATGTCGCCTTGTTGTTTTTCGCAGTTTTTTGTGCGTGTTTTTCTTTCGTTGAAAAACACTGTATTCAATTTTTAGGAAACAACTTTAAAGTGCTAAGAGAAAAGGAAAACTAAATTCATATTACATAGCTTATTCAAATCGGGAAATATTTGAAGAAATTCTTTCTGAATTCAAAAATTGAGTAGTAAAAATAAAAAATTTTTGTACGGAGACTTTCAATTTTTTTAGGTCACCAAAATCAATTATTCCCGAAACAAAGGACACGGTTTTGTGGGCGTGGCCAATTAACGTGCAATTTACTCGAATCGCCGCAGATCAATTTATTCTCATTTCTCAGTTTTCTACATTTTCCCTCCATTCTTTCGCGATTTAACTTGTATGTTTGCAACATTTTTTTGCCAAGACTCAATTTTTCAGATCAAACATCATCTATTGGCAGTTTCGAGACGATTCGCGTCAGAAATTGAAATTTCTCGTAAAGTGAGTTTGAGCGCTTAACAACACTCGATATGTTATTACGGAACCATGAGATCATGAGAATGCCTATTTACTGGCGCGAAAATATTGGCAGGCCGCGGCAGCGAGAGAACATGTGGCGAAGAGAGACGCAGCTCCCTTCGCTACGAGATATTTGCCGCCAGAAAAGTAGGGATTCTCATGATCTCATGGTTCCGTAATATTTCGGAGCGTTTTTTTGTGAATTCAATTCTGGAACGCGTGCCTTTAACTTGACCATGTGTCGATTTAAGCAGCTCGTGTACTTTTCGAGGAGCAGGATTTTACTGACTTCGATTGAAATTCTAGATTTTGAACCATTTTTCATTTGTTTTGTATTCAACGTGGTGAACCACCGGGGGAGCATTAGACCACAAACTTACGAAATTAGTGAGAAATCCGTTATTGTCACTGACGGCGTCGATAATATTTAAGTGTCCATTCTTCCCGTATATTCAGCTTGTTAATGTCTGAAATTGAATGCATTGTTCTCAAAAATGACGAAATTAGGCGAGGGATCTTCATTACCTTTACAAATTTAGAAGCAAAAGTATTTAACTTTTAGTTGGCAGCTAATTCGTTCCGTCACAACTTTGCTAACTCATGATTGGATTGCTCTTCCATTCTTATATTCCATTAATTCGTTGGCAGTCGTTCCATCGTCCAAGTGATGATGATTCTCACTTGAATTTCCGCCAATATGATATTCGGCGCTGCATTCGCGCTCAGCCGATAACGAAACGTTATTGTGGAGTGTCGTACTCGCCGAGTTTAGTTTTTTCTTTCTTTTTAGGATTCGCATTCATTCAGTTCTTCATTTTTTGATATGATTCCACCGCATTTCTATATTCGCCTTTATTCATGTAATTAAAATGGAATTTGTCTAAACTGTGTACTGTTATTCCTCTGTAACGCTCGTCGCCAATCTCCACTGGCCATTGCTCCGTGTCCTCCTTCGCCTTTGGAATTGCAACAAACGTCGGCGAGAAGTTCGTTGGTCACTTGCCACTCGTGCAGGACGACGGAATTATTGAACTCATTGTAGGTATGCTTCTGGTATCTTTGCAAACTTCTGAAAATATCAATTTCTGCATGTTTCGTATTTTTCTTGGAAGCAACAATTTCTATAAACTTTTTTGTGTAAAGCTTTTTGTGAAGAGTTGCTTACTGGGTGAAATACACGCGGAAAGGATTAATACGTGCGTCCTATCCCACAATGCTTGAAAAAGCGATAGACTTCGTGGCTTAGCGTTAGCCAATTTCTTTGTGCGGAATTGCTTTTCATGTGGTCATTCACTGACTAGGGAATTGTGTTACCCCTGCAATCGCTAGGAGGACAAAACAAAGTGAAAATGGAAGATCAGATCTATGGCTACAAGAATCAGTTTTTGGAATCTGCTTAACTCGGTCCCAAAGCTGAAATTTTTGGCCTTAAAAATTAGTGCTTTTTTTGCTCAAAATCCCATTTTAAGTGTGTAGAATTGGCTACACAAACGTTTTGCACTGCAGCCACCGTTCGAATAGCCGATTGGTGAACACTTGCGTTCATTAATCCAGACGTCACAGGTTCGTCCCCCACTAGGTGTAATTTTTTTTGAATTTTTTCTCGAGCATAAATTATCCACAAAAACGCGGTTAATTTCGTTTTTAAATAGGTTCAGCATAAATTTTTTGGTTTCTGGAAAGCATGAAAGTCATGTGGAAACTTTTTGGAAAATTTAATTTTTTTGAAAATTTCAACTTTTTCTCCATCTGTGGTATGAAGATTTTTTCCGAAAAAAAAAAATTTTTTTTGTTGAAAAGGGTTATGTAGTGTAGAACAGTTTTAATTTTGGTAAGTTTTTCAGCTATTACCTTCAGATAAGATAACAACCAACTTTACGGTATCGCATAAAACATTTGTTATTTTTGGCAATTAATTTATAAAACAGTCAACAGTGGAAAAAGAAAATCAATCAATAGTATAATCAAGGACATGGGCAGAAGTGTTGGTCGTCGACTACAAAATGCTCGAAGCATATCTGACAGTTGCATCTTGCACATCGAATAAAGGAAAATTCCGAGCATCCACCGAATCCACACTCTTCCTCGCCCACGTCGCCAAAGCAGAAGTCTGCAGGTGTTACGAATTCATCGTGAGAATCGGTATAGCCTGCTTTGTTCCAGGAGTACTTTAGAAACGGTTCGAACAATGCAGCAGACACTTGATGGTACAGAAGAGATGTCATCATAATCGTGTTATTCCTGTTCGCTATGATGTAATCGGGACGGAAACTCATGACATAGGAAGTGAAATTTTTGATGAGAGTCTGAAAATATAATTGTTAATCAAAATACACAAAAAAATGTTACCTTCCAGGGTCCATTGAAATGAACGTCAAGAGGCTGAATGAGACTTGTGGTGCCAGGTGGAATATTCCGAATTGTGAGATCGACTCCATTTTGCATACAGCTTTGGATAGTGGCATGATCCTTGAAAGAAGTCCAGCTGTCAACGATCATTAGCATTTTTTTAGGGCATTGCTGGTGTGCGACGCAGTTCCGAAGCCAAACACGCATATCATCCTTCGTCATAATATGACTTTTTCCCGCGTGAACCTCCAGGTTAGAACACACAGGAATTGGGCGACTCGGAGGAAAATGACCTGTCGGCTCGGCAATTTTCATGTAGGCTTTAGGCCCCAATGTTCCGTTCATAAATATCATTGGCAAAAACGTGAATGAATGCGTCAAGGAAGACAGCGATTGAACGATCCTCTCGACAGATTTTTCTCCCAAATACGCGAGGGATCTTGCTCCAAATAACTCCTTTTGTATCCCACACTGATCAGCATTGAATATCATTTCCGGGCCGTACGATGAGATGTCCATTCGGCAACCTTGTACAAAATCCTTTGCTGATTGCAGGGTGGCGGCTTTGTTACGGACATATCTCCTCGTCACAAATTTCGTGATTTTGCGGCTCACGATGCTTCAAAAAAAGTTGTATTTTTTAATTTCAAATTGTGTAAAAATCTTACTTGTAACTCCTCTTCCAATTGGTGATCCAAGTTTGGCACGCTTTGAAGTTTTCCACATGGGTTTCTTTTTTATTGATATCGAGCGCAATCATTTTCAAGTCACGGTCATGTAGACAGATTCCTAAAAAGTTGAAATGAAATAGCTGCTTTCAATTTAAATTTACCTGAATCCCTTTGACTTCCTCATAGAGTCGCTCTCCGAGGAACTTCAGCAGATTTCTTCGGCTTTCCTTGAAGTTATCTCTATCTTTTTCATATAACTTCAATTTGTCCATATCGTGTCTTCCAGTGATCCAACGAAATCGATTTCTCATAGCTTCCAGAGTTCGTTTCCCAGCTTTTGCACTACGGTAGTAATCGAGAGCTGTATTAGCTTCCTCGCGCGTGACCACTCTGCCTCCAAACACCAATTCAGTAGGAGACGAAAAGATGACTCCATCGTTAGGCTGCAAAATGTCGAAAAAAGGTTTCAGTTTTTGGAGATTTAGACTAGATTCGTTTATCCAACATGCTCAAATATCATCATGAAACACTAATGGAATCTATTTAAAAATTTTTAGTCAAAGTTTTGGCAAATTGCCAAACGTTCGGTAAATAACCAAATGTTCCAAAAGTGTGAGTTTTTGAGTGATTTCGAGCATTTGGTTCAAATTTGAACCTTGTCTACTTTCAAAATTAGGATAGGTGAACATTAGGTATATAGCACTTTTTGGCTGTAAATAAAATCAATTTTAAATATTTTTTATTCACAGTCAAAATATGATACTTGGACATTTTAGAACTATAAAATTTTTTTAATGTTTCACTGACTTATAAGTACGTACCTCAAATTCTATTGAATCCCAATCACTGAAAGTCTCGTCAGCAACTTCGTCGCGCTCTTCAACATCAATATCGTGATCCACAGCCAGTTTGAGGATATTAACCAAATGACCGGCAAGCTTCGCTTCTTCTCTTGTACAAATTGGGTTTTCGGGTAGAGGATCCGGGAATTTTTGGTGCAGCAAAAAGAGGACGTTGGAAATGTTCAAAGACATTACGAATACGGAATAAAATAATGGAATAACTCACAATTTTGGAAATAAATATAAAGTAAAATTCAAAAAATCCCGCAAAATCTGTTTTTTCGCGGTTCAACATTTCGAACCTCGAAAAATCAATTAGGTCTGAAAAAGTTGAATTGTAGTACCTGATTGCGCCCATGATGCGGCGACAACTAACGATTGTTCAATATGTTTCTGATAACTTGGTTGTTATCTTATCTGAAGGTAATAGCTGAAAAACTTACCAAAATTAAAACTGTTCTACACTACATAACCTTTTTCAACAAAAAAAAATTTTTTTTTTCGGAAAAAATCTTCATACCACAGATGGAGAAAAAGTTGAAATTTTCAAAAAAATTAAATTTTCCAAAAAGTTTCCACATGACTTTCATGCTTTCCAGGAACCAAAAAATTTCTCTCATCAAAAATTTCACTTCCTATGTCATGAGTTTCCGTCCCGATTACATCATAGCGAACAGGAATAACACGATTATGATGACATCTCTTCTGTACCATCAAGTGTCTGCTGCATTGTTCGAACCGTTTCTAAAGTACTCCTGGAACAAAGCAGGCTATACCGATTCTCACGATGAATTCGTAACACCTGCAGACTTCTGCTTTGGCGACGTGGGCGAGGAAGAGTGTGGATTCGGTGGATGCTCGGAATTTTCCTTTATTCGATGTGCAAGATGCAACTGTCAGATATGCTTCGAGCATTTTGTAGTCGACGACCAACACTTCTGCCCATGTTCTTGATTATACTATTGATTGATTTTCTTTTTCCACTGTTGACTGTTTTATAAATTAATTGCCAAAAATAACAAATGTTTTATGCGATACCGTAAAGTTGGTTGTTATCTTATCTGAAGGTAATAGCTGAAAAACTTACCAAAATTAAAACTGTTCTACACTACATAACCCTTTTCAACAAAAAAAATTTTTTTTTCGGAAAAAATCTTCATACCACAGAAAAGTTGAAATTTTCAAAAAAATTAAATTTTCCAAAAAGTTTCCACATGACTTTCATGCTTTCCAGGAACCAAAAAATTTATGCTGTACCTATTTAAAAACGAAATTAACCGCTTTTTTGTGGATAATTTATGCTCGAGAAAAAATTCAAAAAAAATTACACCTAGTGGGGGACGAACCTGTGACGTCTGGATTAATGAACGCAAGTGTTCACCAATCGGCTATTCGAACGGTGGCTGCAGTGCAAAACGTTTGTGTAGCCAATTCTACACACTCAAAATGGGATTTTGAGCAAAAAAAGCACTAATTTTTAAGGCCAAAAATTTCAGCTTTTGGACCGAGTTAAGCAGATTCCAAAAACTGATTCTTGTAGCCATAGATCTGATCTTCCATTTTCACTTTGTTTTGTCCTCCTAGCGATTGCAGGGGTAACACCATTCCCTAGTGAGCTATTTTCTGAAAATTACAGAAAAGTTTCACCCGATTGTAAAATAATTTGCACGGAAAAAACGGTAAACTACGAAAATATTTCTAGGGTCACATTGATTAATTTTGACGATGTAAACGCGCATTAGTGATACATTTTCATGATGAACTGCTTTCGGTCAAGACTCCAGCTCCATGAGCATTTCAATTTATTGTATATTGATTTCTAAATTGCCACGGGGTCGCATCTTCTAGTTATCTTTGATGGTGCGTCCATAGTCTGCGGAAAACGGGAATGTCCCGCGTGTGGAAGCGTCCATAGTGCAGGGAAGAACCGGAGTTTCCTCGCTTTTTTCCCTCAAACTTCAAAAAAGTAGGAGTGGCCTGCAGTTTTTTCGCATTCCCATTGCTCAGCTTAAAATTTTACAGTTTCTAATTGGCTGGACACGCCCACTTTTTGAAATTGGCCAATAACGAAGCGAGAAACTCGCTCGTTTTTTCCGCGAACTATGGACGCTTCCGCACCAGGGGTGTGTGGATAACCGATTTTTTCGGCTAACGGATAAATCGGCTAATGCCGATTTTTTGAGAACCGGCTAACGGCTAATTCGGCTAACGGCTAATTTCAAAATTTTCGGCTAACGGCTAATTTCAAAATTTTCGGCTAACGGCTAATTCGGCTAATCTCAGTCATTCAAATCGGCTAATTTTCGGCTAATTCGGCTAATTCGGAAAATATTCATTTGGTTAAGCTTTTTTTGTCCATTCTGTTAATTCAGGTTTTGGGTTAATTTTTTCACTGTTATTGAGCAAATTCAGGGATGAACGACTGTTCAAATAGGAAAAAATCATAAAACTTCACCACATTTTGTTTTCCAAAAAAATATGTTAGTTGAATTAGCCGAAATAGCCGATCGGCGAATTCGGCTAAAATCGGCCAAAATCGGCTAACGGATAACTACGTATTAGCCGAACCGCCAAAAAGTCGGCTAACGGCTAATTCGGCTAATCGGTAAAAAGGTCGGCTAACGGATAATTCGGCTAATATTAGCCGAGTTAGCCGAATTAGCCGATCGGCGATTTCGGCTAAATCGGCTATTATCCGCACACCGCTGTTCCGCACGCGGGATATTCCCGTTTTTCGCAGACTATGGACGCACCATGAACAAAATCATGTTTCTTGTACGGCATGATATTTTCGTTTGAAGTCTTCTCAAAAAACCCATACTCAACAGTACAAAGCTAGACACCCGGTTAGTGTTCTTTCTCTGCGTCTCTTGTAGCAATACGCTCTATATCTGTGGTACTTCTTTTTTTTTTTGTTGAAAACATTGCAACCTAAGATGTTCCACCTGTTCGGGCTTTTGGTTTTGTCTTTGCAAGTAAACGCGCTCTGTGGGCAACCGTAAGCTTCGAGAGTAAAATTATGAAATTATTTGTATTTCAAACTTTTCAATCTTTCTATTCCGCTCGAATTGTTTTGAAGTAATTTTTGTTTTATAGAGAACCAATTGAAAGCGAATAAATGCAATAGAAATTCTACCGTACCGCGTAGTTTTGCAACGACACTCCGCTCAGTAATACAAAATACAGCACCGGAGGTTCACTCTGTCACTTTCTATTTTCACCAATGAGGGAAGCCAGAAGCTCGTACAATCTAGCAGCCGAACCATCGTGAACTATGCGCCTATAAGAAGTACAGTAACCTAATCCACTTCATTTCCCAGCAGAGAATTCCAAAAACACGGGGCACCTAAACTAGGCAGTAATGGTAATTTCAATATATCAACTTTTAAAAAAACCATTTTACCGCCGTGAACAAGTTCCAATTTCAGAAATGCTCCGACGCCTACATATTTCGAAGCCTCAGTTTGCCAAAAAAGCGTTCTTCTGGTTGGAACACGGCGATGAGGAGAACATTGCACCGAATATTCTCGAAACCGAAGGCGAATCGAGTGGCGAGGAAAATGTTGACAAAACACTCATCGCAAAAAAATCCATTCGGAAAATTACACCGGCTCGATCATTCGAGAAAAAGAAGAATCCCTCGCAGCCTTTGAACATCAAAAAGGTGAAAAAGGTCAGGAAGAATTCCTCGGATTCCGTTTGCTCGAGTAAAAAGAGCGGAGAACAGGGTAAGAAGACTAGGTTCTTAACGTTTCAATCAAATAAATTATTTTCAGCTTCAGTGGACCAGGTTCCGCCGCCCCTGCAACGAGCTCTGTGTACGAAAAGCCGTTCTTCGAAAAATTCGGAAAATTTTCTATATCTCGAGAATGCAGTAGGACGTGAACACCAAGCCCATGTCGGACCATTCAAAAAACTCCGAGACGCGATGAGGAGGAGGATCGAGATGAGAGAATGTGGTGTCCGCCTGATGATGATCAAAACTTGGACTACGACCTGCTCAAAAACGCGTACTGGAGAGCAATTTGGCGCCAATTCGAAAATCATATTCCGATGGAGGTTGCACTTCAATGGTTGATGATCAACGACTATTCAATTGAGAAGAGCCTTGATTCCATTGATCAAGTACTTCCAGATCTTCCACGTGCTTTCCAGCCAATACGTGTTGCGCAAATTGAGCGGTTCAAAGATGCTCTCAAGAAGATGAAAAAAGGGCCAATTTTGCGAGAAATTCAGAAGAATTGTGTAAGTTGAAGCTGTTAGAGGGCAAAAGCGTTGTAAGCAAATTTTTTTAAATTTTTTCTGCAAAAAAATGCACGGAAAATCGAGGAAAAATTTAATTTTCATCTCAACATTTTTTTTAGAAAATTAACAATAAAGATTAATTTTTCATACTGTTTTGTTTAGTTGATGAGCAAAAACATAAGAAAACATATAATTTTATTTTGAAAATAATAAAAAAATGACCAAAAATACAACGTTATTTTTCGAAAAATTTCGATTTTTGGGAGAATAGTCTGAATTTTTTCAAATAAAATGCTTCCAGATGCCCAACTACAACCTCGACGAGATCCATCACTTCTGCCACGCATTCCAACATCACATCATGGAAAAAACCAGCAAATCTTGCCACTGCAACGAGCCGCTCTGTGAGGACTTGGAGTTTCAACCTCGATGGGCTTGTCAGAATTGCAACAAGGCGTTGAAGTATTACGATCCAATTCCCGACGATACTAAGCTCTGTCTGATCTGTTCTACTTATCAAGGAATTACTGGAAACACCCGTCCATCGAAAGCCACCGTGTTCAGCAAGGAAGAAGCCAAAAAGGTTATTTCTTGGAATACGCTGATGCGAACATCGTCGGGCTCACTGTCACGGGAAGAGTTTGAGAAGATCTACGCATTGAAGAGATCTGAGCTCACAAAGGAAGAGATCGAAATTCTCGGAGACAACGTCAATATCAATCGTTATTTGGCTGTGGAGAAGCGTATTTCTGCAATGTCAACGTCTGAAAAGCTGAAGCCATATTCTATGCCGCTTTTCCAAAAATGCGGTTATCAAAATGGACATCACATGATCGTTGAAGTTTGCCCATGAGTAGCGGAAAAGCTCAAGACGATGATTGTTTCGGTGAAGAATTCGAAAAATTTCGAACGAGTTCAAAGGCCATAAATCACATATCCTATTGCATTTTTTTTTCGGTTTAAAGTTACTTTGAAGGCGCAAACGTTATCAAAAGATAAAGATTTTATGAAAAAATTTTAAAAATAAATAAAATAAAAATATTTTCGAAATTCAGCAAAAAATAATGATGCAAAAATAAACCATTCGCTACGAGACCCATCGAATTGCAATGACGCTTGCGCCTTTGAAGTAACTGTATGTTTCCCTTCTTTTTTTAATTCCAAATCCCTGTACTTTGACTAAAAAATTTTGTTGTTTTCTTACTTTGCACATTACCATGGAATATTGAAATGCTCTTTGGTGGGACTGAGAAGAAATCCACCGTCTTCCAATTTTGATACATTCTTGAAAATGTGAGTGAGCTGGAATTCCTTTTTGATCATTTTGAAGAGTTTTTTCTGAAATTCAAAACATTTAAAGTTAAAAAAAAATCTGCAAAAACTATGCAAAATTCAAAAAGTTACGCTCTGGCGATTTTCGACTCCCGGAACTGCTGGAGTACGATGCAGCGCGCTTGTGTACATCTTTCTTTTTCTGCACTCTCTCACTTTCTCATCTCTCTCTCTTCTTTTCGAAACAATCATTTTCTTCAAACTACTCTGGCAACTCAAATCTAATATGAAAATATTAAATAGCAATATTTTTGTAGTAAATACGAGAAATAGTGCGTCCATATAATATTACTAAAAATTTCGAATAGATTTCGATTTTGTCTCAAAATATTACAATTTGATCTCAAAATATTGCGAAAGTGTGAAAATTTCTAGGTAGACTTCGGTTTTATCTCAAAAGATTACTAATTTGTCTCAAAAGACTGCGAACTCGTCTCCGAAGATTGAGATTTCATCTGCAAAGATTGAGATTTCGTCTCAGAATATTGCGATTTTGTCTCAGAATATTGCGATTTTGTCTCAAAATATTACGAATTTTTCGTAATATTTTCAGATTCAGAAATGTTGCGAATCAACCTCAAAATATTGCGAAATATTCTCAAAAGATTGCTCAATCTAAAAAGATTTCGAATAAGTCTCGGAATATTGCGATTTTATCTTGAAATATCACCCAACTACAAAAATATTGCTATTTAATATTTTCATATTAGATTTGAGTTGCCTGAGTAAATTGCTTATTTCTCATTTTTACTCAGTTTTTGCACATTATTTTTTGAATCATGACATTTAATAGGGTTTGATAAGTGCTAAATCAGATAAAATCTCCAAAATTTCTCCCAAAACCGAGAAATTGCGAAATTTTCCGAAAGTCAATGGAAAAGTTTTCCTGTTGCTTCCTTTTCACTTTTTTTTTCATTTTCAGAGATAGTTTTCATAATTCATGACATTTAATAGGGTTTAATAAGTGCTAAATCAGATAAAATCTCCAAAATTTCTCCCAAAACCGAGAAATTGCGAATTTTTCCGAAAGTCAGTGGAAAAGTTTTCCTGTTGCTTCTTTTTCACTTGTTTTTTTTCATTTTCAAAGACAGTTTTCATAATTCTGATTGGAAAATCAATAATTCAATTCATTATAAAAGTAATTCTCTAAAAAATTCTGATGAAAATAAAATGAAGCCTCAGATAAACGTGTTAGCTTCTATTTAGAAGGAATAGACCTATTTAGTAGAATCGGAAAACTAATTAGAGCTAAATAGAAGAACTAGTTCTAAATAGATCAGGGTTTGATCTAATTAGAACAGCGTAAAAATGGCAGATCTATTTAGACCTAAATAGAAGAGGGTAGATCTAAATAGAAGAGGACGACACCTAATTAGGTCAGGGATTTCGACCGTTAGTGTGCAAGCATAAAAGCGCGTCAGCAACGAGCGGTTTTGCGCAAAAGTGGATGTTAAAATTTTGAGGATTTTCTTATTTTAGTAATTATCATTTAAATGATAATTATTAAAATAAGAAAATCCTCAAAAGAAAATTTTCTTGTTTATTTTTACATTTAGAACAATTTTTAAATAATTTTTTGATTCAAAATTTTCTTCTTTACTTTCGCCACAGTTTTTCTCTTTTTATGCTCTGCATTAGGTTCCTTTCATTCGCCGGCCAGATTCTGTTCGATCATAATTTTTGTTTAATTTCAGCGCAGATATTGTTGAACTCTATTTTTGTGAGGAATGGCTCATTTAAATACTGTTAATTTTTAACTGTTTTCAGTGTTTCTTAATGTAATTGCATTTTTTAGGTTCTCCGATGAATAACCACAAACGAATTACCGTAAAGGCGATTCTCCAGTATGCCGCCGAAGAACTTATTGAAGAAGAATCGAATCGTGATCGAAGCGTCTCTGGTGTTGCACAACAACAACGACAACAACAACAACAAGAATCGAATGCAGATGATCATGGCTCCTCAGCTCCGGAGAATCCAGATGGTAAGAAAATCAATAATGGGTTATCGAGGAAAAAGGAAGACTGACCAGCAATTGAAAAGCACGAATAATCCAACTTCGTCTCGTCTCCCTTTGAATACGGTGAGTCTCATTTCTTAGACAAGATAGAAATTAACATATACATACTTGTGCCACTGAAAAGTCAAATTCGGTTACTTTGGACTCTGGTCGTTGTGCGTTTTCATAAAAATTGTATTTGAACAAACAGAGGAAACGTGTTATCGTAAATTCAGTGCTTCGTGAGACGTCAACTTAAAGGCGCACGCACAAAAAAACAGTTAAAAATTGAGAAAAATAAGTGATTTTCAGGATAAAATAAAAATTCTATAATATTTTTTCGCTGCGAGACCCGTTGGAATAAATGCGTTTACCTTTAAGTTGACATCTCAAAAAATTTTGAATTCACGATACTATTTTTCAGGTCTCCAATATGGTTGGATCCAACTCAATCGATGGTTCTCCCAGAATTGATGCTGACAATGGAAACATGAATCAGCAGACGAACTCTACTCAAATCTCTCCTTCTGCTTCAGGATTCGGAAAAGAAAATGGCTAAAATAAGGTGTGTTTTGAACTTGAATTAATGATAAGCGCGACTTATAACAGTTCCCACAAGACCTTTTTATTTCAGAAAAACGTCGCTCAAGCTCTCGGAGGCCGACTTCATATTGACGAGACCGCCATCGATGCACTTTTCAAAAATGGTTCGAAGAGTGATAGGATTTGGGCCGCCATCGTCAAAGGACAAAATCGTATAGTAAGAATACCTTAAAATTACGATAAAAAGCTAATTGGTAATATTTGTTTCAGATGGAGTCCATGTATGAAAGATTCATGACACCTAAGGATTTAAAAAAGGACAAACTGGTACGTCAGCAAGCAACACATTGAATCACACGACTGAGAATTCAACGTGGCCTAGAAAATTAGAGTTTTAAGCTGCACTTCTTAGAAATGGTTTTTTTAATTACTCGTGATTCGAGATTGTCTGAGAGAAGGGTCCAAGCAACATTTATGTCAATTAAACAATTATTTGGAAAATTATTGAGATTAATCATTTATAGTCAGGTTTGGTTTTTTAGCACACGTTGAATTCGCCAGCGTTATGTAGAATTATCATTTTTTCCAATCTGCGTTTTTGTTGTTTTCATTTTTTGTTTTCTATTAATTGTTGAATAAATTCTGTTTTGAACTAATTTTCAATCGACCGATCAATATATTCTATAGAAGTGAAAAAACCGAGATAAATAGAAGCAAAACGCACTTATATTTAGAAAAGAGTAGAACTATTTAGAAGAAGAAGGAATTTCTAATTAGAAGAAGTAGACATATTTAGAAGAAAAATGCGCTTATATTTAGAAAAGAGTAGACCTATTTAGAACAAAAAGGTACTTCTAATTAGAAGAAGTAGACCTATTTAGTTAAAAAGCTCTGCTATTTAGATGAAAAAGCATTTCTAATTATGTCGTGTTAGGAGCTAGCGCCATTTTTAAATATATCTGCTTTTTTCTTCTAAATAGAAGCGTAAACGTTTATCTGAGTCAGCAAAACATGTGAAATCGTTTAACGATCGTTTTTCAAAAATACACGCCTCAGATAAACGTTTTCGCTTCTATTTAGAAGAAAAAAGCAGATATATTTAGAAATGGCGCTAGCTCCTAACACGACATAATTAGAAATGCTTTTTCATCTAAATAGCAGAGCTTTTTAACTAAATAGGTCTACTTCTTCTACCTCTTCAATAATTTTCCATCTCTCAGACAATCTCGAATCACGAGTAATTAAAAAAAACTATTTCTAAGAAGTGCAGCTTAAAACTCTAATTTTCTAGGCCACGTTGAATTCTCAGTCGTGTGATTCAATGTGTTGCTTGCTGACGTACCAGTTTGTCCTTTTTTAAATCCTTAGGTGTCATGAATCTTTCATACATGGACTCCATCTGAAACAAATATTACCAATTAGCTTTTTATCGTAATTTTAAGGTATTCTTACTATACGATTTTGTCCTTTGACGATGGCGGCCCAAATCCTATCACTCTTCGAACCATTTTTGAAAAGTGCATCGATGGCGGTCTCGTCAATATGAAGTCGGCCTCCGAGAGCTTGAGCGACGTTTTTCTGAAATAAAAAGGTCTTGTGGGAACTGTTATAAGTCGCGCTTATCATTAATTCAAGTTCAAAACACACCTTATTTTAGCCATTTTCTTTTCCGAATCCTGAAGCAGAAGGAGAGATTTGAGTAGAGTTCGTCTGCTGATTCATGTTTCCATTGTCAGCATCAATTCTGGGAGAACCATCGATTGAGTTGGATCCAACCATATTGGAGACCTGAAAAATAGTATCGTGAATTCAAAATTTTTTGAGATGTCAACTTAAAGGTAAACGCATTTATTCCAACGGGTCTCGCAGCGAAAAAATATTATAGAATTTTTATTTTATCCTGAAAATCACTTATTTTTCTCAATTTTTAACTGTTTTTTTGTGCGTGCGCCTTTAAGTTGACGTCTCACGAAGCACTGAATTTACGATAACACGTTTCCTCTGTTTGTTCAAATACAATTTTTATGAAAACGCACAACGACCAGAGTCCAAAGTAACCGAATTTGGCTTTTCAGTGGCACAAGTATGTATATGTTAATTTCTATCTTGTCTAAGAAATGAGACTCACCGTATTCAAAGGGAGACGAGACGAAGTTGGATTATTCGTGCTTTTCAATTGCTGGTCAGTCTTCCTTTTTCCTCGATAACCCATTATTGATTTTCTTACCATCTGGATTCTCCGGAGCTGAGGAGCCATGATCATCTGCATTCGATTCTTGTTGTTGTTGTTGTCGTTGTTGTTGTGCAACACCAGAGACGCTTCGATCACGATTCGATTCTTCTTCAATAAGTTCTTCGGCGGCATACTGGAGAATCGCCTTTACGGTAATTCGTTTGTGGTTATTCATCGGAGAACCTAAAAAATGCAATTACATTAAGAAACACTGAAAACAGTTAAAAATTAACAGTATTTAAATGAGCCATTCCTCACAAAAAATAGAGTTCAACAATATCTGCGCTGAAATTAAACAAAAATTATGATCGAACAGAATCTGGCCGGCGAATGAAAGGAACCTAATGCAGAGCATAAAAAGAGAAAAACTGTGGCGAAAGTAAAGAAGAAAATTTTGAATCAAAAAATTATTTAAAAATTGTTCTAATTGTAAAAATAAACAAGAAAATTTTCTTTTGAGGATTTTCTTATTTTAATAATTATCATTTAAATGATAATTATTAAAATAAGAAAATCCTCAAAATTTTAACATCCACTTTTGCGCAAAACCGCTCGTTGCTGACGCGCTTTTATGCTTGCACACTAACGGTCAAAATCCCTGACCTAATTAGGTGTCGTCCTCTTCTATTTAGATCTACCCTCTTCTATTTAGGTCTAAATAGATCTGCCATTTTTACGCTGTTCTAATTAGATCAAACCCTGATCTATTTAGAACTAGTTCTTCTATTTAGCTCTAATTAGTTTTCCAATTCTACTAAATAGGTCTATTCCTTCTAAATAGAAGCTAACACGTTTATCTGAGGACTTTCGATCTCGCAATTCCCGATTCTTTCTCTTTTTTCTGTCATTAACTTTCAAATATTTTCAGTACGCGAAGATACATCGTTCGTCGAGACGCCAAACAACATTCTGACCATCTCGGAGGATCGCATCTCGATGATGAAGAGATGTACAGAGAATATTGATGGTCTCAATAATCTTCCAATTCTGATCCGCGATGTTCTCGATCTGGACGATCAGGTACTGAAGATCGCTGAGTAAAAAAAGGTGAAGGGGCAAAATTCGAGATTTTCGCAGAAGTTTCTTCACGAAATTCGTTCATTTCGAAAAGAAAAGACTCAATTTTATAGAATAAAATTTTATCAATTTTTTTTGCAAAGTTCAAGGAGGCGTTCAGTTTGTTCGACAAGGACGGCGATGGCACAATCACCACCAAGGGATTGGGAACTGTTATGCGTTCTTTGGGACAAAATCCGACTGAAGCCTAGCTTCAGGACATGATCAACGAAGTGGACGCTGACGGAAACGGAACCATCGACTTCCCAGAGTTCTTGACGGTGATGGCCCGCAAGATGAAGGGCACGGACAGTGAAGAGGAGATTCGTGAGGCGTTCCGAGTAAGAGATTTGTGGAAATTTGGAAACATTTATTCACGAATTATTAGTATTAAATACGAATTTTTCCAGGTTTTCGACAAGGACGGAAATGGCTTCATCTCTGCCGCTGAGCTGCGCCACGTCATGACCAACTTGGGAGAAAAGCTGACGGACGAAGAGGTCGACGAGATGATCCGTGAAGCCGATATCGACGGAGATGGACAAATTATGAGGGTGAGTTTTTCTTTCTTTTTTTTTATATCGAAATTTCATCCAATTTCCCATATTTCAGAGTTCGTCACCATGATGACAACCAAGTAAATCACACCAATCGGGGAATTGAAGCCGCCGTATCGTTTGCGAATCACCAACACCCCTTCTCTCAACCTTTCGTTTTTTATTATTTCCCCGCTTAAAAATTGTGATTTCGCTCTCGAGCCCCCAAAAAAAAAATTGCCAAGCCCAGTCAAAAAATGCTATAAATGATGTAATTTATGTTCAAATTTAATTTTTTTTTGCTTTTTCAGAATTTGAAACCCATTTTTCTTTCCCACTGCCCCTATTCCTGCTGCTGCCCCCCTCAATAAAAAAGTCCCGGATCCTCCAGTTCTTGGTCGCCTGCAAAAAGCTATGCGCCTTTAAAGATTACTGTAACTTCTAACCTTCATTTCTGCGGAATTTGCATCAAGTGTTCCTGATTTTTCGATAAAAATTAATTTATTTATTGAAAAAAATCGCAAATCGTGAGAAAAGCTACAACACTCGATAAAAATTCCGGAGCAACGAAAATTTGAAAGGCGCTTTTCGAATTTAAGAAATATTGTCGTGTCGAGACCGGAATGCCATATTTTTGATACAAAAATCGTACAATATTGACGAAAAACCCAACGTGGAGGAAGAGCTGAAAGATCGTGAGAGACTTGCAGCGATGTGGATCCCGGCAATTTGTTCGATGATTTCATGTAATTTCGGTCAATCTTCGGGACATGATTCATTCAAGACGGATTGCTTCAGTACTGCTTCCGAGCACGATAATCTGCTAGGACCACGGATCAATTTTGAAATTTGCATAACATTTTTTATGTAATAAAATTTAGTTAATGATTTGTAGATTTTAATGTTTCAAAGAAATAACTTTAAAAAAATTGTCTGGTGCCAAGAGCATGATCCTGGCGTCGAATTCGTCGTGTTCCATGGAGCCAGGAGGAGCTGGAAACCTTCGGGAAGTCTGAAATTTCGTAATTGAACTAACAAACGGGGAATTTGAGATACAGAACAACACAGAGCAAACTCACAGGGAAAAAAACAGAAGAGTAGGTTGAGGTGGAGAGCACGATCTTGGCGTCGAATTCGTCATGTTCCATGGAGCCAGGAGGAGCTGGAAACCTTCGGGATCCTGGCGTCTGGAAGAGAAAAATGCAGCTTTCGTCGAGTTTTCGCATTGCATCAGATGAAGATTTGGGTGCAGAATTTGGCGATATCTAAAAAAAATGTGAATCTTCAGTGAAAACATGCCAATTTATCGGAAAATTTTGAATATTTTAATTTAAAAATAATTTAGACATAGATCTAACTTAAACTAAAGGATCGCCCATTTTTCTATCAGATAGGTCCCGTAACGCCAGGAAAGAAAAAAAAACTGAAAGAAATTGAAGTTGGAGTCCTAAACTTATCTGTTCTCACTCATTTTCGAAAAATGTCATACGACGTTAGATGTCCGATTCCCGGTTGTGACTACACGTCAGGACGAAGCAATAATATCGTTCAACACTTACGTAGCAAAAAAACATTCGGCTTCAGAAGAATTAGTCAAGAAGTTCAAGCTTTTGCTTGCATCCAGTCGGTCCGATGAAACAACGGGGGGTGGGGCGTGGAGATGTGAAGAATGCGGCAGAGTTGTGGCCACAGAAAAAGGGATGGATGACCACATTTTGAAAGTCCATCGGAAACCAGTGGATCCTGCTCATATCAGCCTCAACGCTTCTGAATCAACGTCTCCGACCATGGATGGTCCTCCCAGAAAGGTTTGTGAAGTCTGCCAACCTGGAAAAAATTAAATTATATTTTTAGAAAATTCAATTAGAAAAATTGCAAGAAGAAACGCTCATCATCAAAAAATCTTTGGCTCCAAAACAACCAAACATCACTTCAGAAGGAAAAGTCGGATGTCCAATTGAAGATTGTTTAGAAAGTTTTTTGACAAGAGAGCATCTTGCTATGCATTTTTCCTCCGTACATGAGCAAACTTCTGCACTAGAAAGACAAATTTTCAAAAATCAGGAAGATTTTACGGTTTGCAAAAAATTGTCTTACTAGTTAGGTTTTAAATATAATTTACTATGCAGACATGGCTCAATCAAAAAGAGCAAGACACCTGCACTGGATTTAGAGTTCGATCAAGTTACGATAAAGGAGGCCGCCAGATTTGTTATCGAATTTGCAGGCACGAAGGCACCTACATGACAACAGCCAAAACATATTGCCCACCGATTTCAAAAAAGTTGACTGGAACAAATTGTTGTCCCGCCTTTTTGAAAACTGAGAAAAACATTATCACCGGCTCTATTGAAGTTTCTGGATATTTCGAGCATTTTGGACATGAGAAAAGAGCAAGTTTCAGAGCTTTAAATGATCAAGAGATCAAAATTCTCATCGGGTAGGAAAATTGAAGTACTTGAAATAAATAATATGGTCGTATTTATTTTTAGGCTTATGAAAGATGGGCTCACAAACTCGCAGATTATCGAAAGGTGTGATAAAACCTATGACAATTCTTCTCGACTACACTACATACTTCCGGATGACGTCATGTATGCATGGAAAAAATTATAGCGGGAAATTCAAATTTTTAGTGAAAAATATTTTGGCGGGAAATTCAAATTTTTTATGAAAATATTTTTGGCGGGAAATTCAAATTTTTTATGAAAATATTTTTGGCGGGAAATTCAAATTTTTATGAGAAATATTTTGGCGGGAAATTCAAATTTTCTGAGAAAAATATTTTGGCGGGAAATTCAAATTTTTTATGAAAATATTTTTGGCGGGAAATTCAAATTTTTTATGAAAATATTTTTGGCGGGAAATTCAAATTTTTAGTGAAAAATCTTTTGGCGGGAAATTCAAATTTTTAGTGAAAAATATTTTGGCGGGAAATTCAAATTTTCTGAGAAAAATATTTCGGCGGGAAATTCAAATTTTCTGAGAAAAATATTTCGGCGGGAAATTCAAATTTTCTGAGAAAAATATTTCGGGGGGAAATTCAAATTTTTAGTGAAAAAATTTTCGGCGGGAAATTCATATTTTTAGTGAAAAAGTTTTCGGCGGGAAATTCAAATTTTTAGTGAAAAATATTTTGGCGGGAAATTTAAATTTTCTGAGAAAAATCTTTCGGCGGGAAATTCAAATTTTCTGAGAAAAATATTTTCGGCGGGAAATTCAAATTTTTTGTGAAAAATATTTTGGCGGGAAATTCAAGTTTTTAGTGAAAAATATTTTGGCGGGAAATTTAAATTTTCTGAAAAAAAAATTTCGGCGGGAAATAGTTTTCTGAAAATTCGAAAATTCTGGAATGTTCCAGAACTTTCTAGAAAAATCGGGAAAATTCTGGAATGTTCCACAACTTTCTAGAAAAATCGGGAAAATTCTGGAATGTTCCAGAACTTTCTAGAAAAATCGGGAAAATTCTGGAATGTTCCAGAACTTTCTAGAAAAATCGGGAAAATTCTGGAATGTTCCAGAACTTTCTAGAAAAATCGGGAAAATTCTGGAATGTTACAGAACTTTCTAGAAAAATCGAGAAAATTCTGGAATGTTCCAGAACTTTCTAGAAAAATCGAGAAAATTCTGGAATGTTCCAGAACTTTCTAGAAAAATCGAGAAAATTCTGGAATGTTCCAGAACTTTCTAAAAAAATCGGGAAAATTCTGGAATGTTCCAGAACTTTCTAGAAAAATCGGGAAAATTCTGGAATGTTCCAGAACTTTCTAGAAAAATCGGGAAAATTCTGGAATGTTCCAGAACTTTCTAGAAAAATCGGGAAAATTCTGGAATGTTCCAGAACTTTCTAGAAAAATCGAGAAAATTCTGGAATGTTCCAGAACTTTCTAGAAAAATCGAGAAAATTCTGGAATGTTCCAGAACTTTCTAGAAAAATCGAGAAAATTCTGGAATGTTCCAGAACTTTCTAGAAAAATCGGGAAAATTCTGGAATGTTCCAGAACTTTCTAGAAAAATCGGGAAAATTCTGGAATGTTCCAGAACTTTCTAGAAAAATCGGGAAAATTCTGGAATGTTCCAGAACTTTCTAGAAAAATCGGGAAAATTCTGGAATGTTCAATTTTGTGGAAAAATTCAGGAAACTTCCGCAAAGTTCTAGAACCTTTCGGTAAGTTAAAAAAAAAAACGTCAAGTTTTGATACTCCTGGAATATTCTGGAGTTTCAAGAATAAAAAAAGATCAAAAATTGTTATAACTTTCAGAAACGCTCGCCAAAAATTTTCGGAAAGGACCGGAAAAAGTGTCATATGATTTTAAGAACGTGTAGAAAATTATACGTTCAAGAAATTTAGAAATATCTCCATGAAACTTGAGGTTTTAAAGTTGTAATTGCTTAAAACTTAGTTATATAATATTTATGTTTTTCGAAAACTTCCGAAAAACAGGAAAAAACGTTCCATCTGCAGAGAAAGGCTTAGAAATTTTAGAATTTGATTTCAACTTTGAGTACGCCAGTCGGAGCACGCGCTTCAGCGCGTGCGAACGGCTGGTGGCTTTATATTTAGATATTCTAACACTATCCCCAACTTTGAATTTAGGCTTTTTGAATTCTGGGGCTTCTGAATATAAGTTATTATGAACTACTGATTTATTATCTTTTTTACTTGCTTCTATCGGAGACATTTTAATACTTCTATGATATGAGTTATTATAATTATTTACTAAATCATCTAATATATCAACCCATTTATGATTACCATTATGAGTAAATACTTTCCACATTTTCTCTTTTCACTCAACCAACAACGAGTGCGAGATCTCCATCGAGAAGACATTCGTACGATGTCTCTAGTCAGGGATCCGCTCAATTTCGTGAAAAAGAGGAAGCTAGGATGGGCTGGGCATGTTGCGAGAAGGAAAGACGGAAGATGGACCACGTTGATGACAGAATGGCGCCCATATGGATGGAAAAGGCCTGTTGGAAGGCCCCCGATGCGATGGACTGATTCGCTGCGAAAGGAGATCACCACTCGTGACGCAGACGGAGAAGTCATCACCCCTGGTCCACTATAGCCAAGGACCGTAAAGAATGGCTTGCTGTGATCCGCAGGAATACCACGAATTCCTGAAGAACGGATCGTCTAAGTAACTAAGTAAGTAAGTAAGTAACGTTCTATTAAATCGTTCTACAATTGACGCTTTTTTATCGGATTCTGTTGAGAAATGATTTATATTATTACTTTTGAATACTTTGTTTAAAGCGGAATTATAGTATTCAGTTCCCTTGTCAGTTTGCATTTTCTTAGGAATTCTATCTTTGAAAATTATTTTAAATGCCTCTGATGTAGAAGTACCAGTTTTATTTTTTAATGGCAGTACCCAAGCGAATTTAGAAAAACAGTCTATTACTGTCATTAAGTATTTATATTCATTATTTTCTTTCGAGTATGGTATCATCTCTACTAAATCTGATTGCCATTGTTCGTCTATATCATGCACATATACTCGTTCACTTTTATAATTTTTTTACCTGGTTTGTGTAATGTATATACGTTCTGGGTATCCAAAAATTCTTTCACTTCTTTCTGTGCTTTATTACTTTTTTTAACTAATTCATTTATTCCACAGAATCCTGTTTTAGGATCATAATATAGTTCTTTTAGATCTTTATTATCTTTATTTATATTATTATCTACTTTGCTTTTAGCAAATCCACATTTCTTACATCCACAAGTTATACATTTTCCTTTTATCATTTGACGATTATTTTTAGCTATGGATTCTTCTATATCTTTAGTATATGTTTTAACTTTGCACTTTGTACAATACATCAAATTTGTGACGTCCATTTATATCAATAAAAAAATTAAAAAAAAAAAATACTAAAAAAATATTTCTAATAAATGGAGGTTCCAACACTAGAACAACTTTGCAAAAACTTTATAAATAACAATATCGATCAATACGATCCAAAAGATATTATAAATACTTTACCAAAACATCTAAGCAATGAATTATTTCCATTCCATAAAGTATTTAATTTCGATGATAAATTATTTTATGAAATGAAATATGAAGATTTATTCTTAGATATAATGCGCGATATGCAAAATAATTACTATCTATTCAAGAGGAATGGAATTATTTAACTACTCGGCATTTGGAGGCAACTTCCTGCCAAATTATGGCAACTTCCTGCCAAGTTTTGCTTGTTTCCAACTTCCTGCCATATTTTGCCAGCTTCCTGCCAAATTTTGGCACCATCCTGCCAGCATGTAGCATGCATGGCTTTGGCAACAGTCTGCCAAACTTCGGCATCAGCTTGCCAACAGCCTGCCAAACTTTTTGGCAACATTTACGGTAAACATGACGCACTGGCGTAATTTCGGAGCATCGGTGCTTTACAGCCGAACTTCAAAATTGAATTTATTCAAACTTTGCGGTGGAACTATCGAATTTCGAATTTTAAAAAACTAACAGTGATAGAAAAATTAGTAGATTATCATCAAATGAAAGCAAAGTGGGAATAAGAACGCATACTACACGAAAAACGAAGTAGGATAACTTCATGTCGTCGCGGCTTCTGAAGTAATGTTGTAAAACTTGTTGTTAAGAAAACCCGACTTGATAGAACGAGCTATGCGAAATTGTTTATTCTTTGAGAACAGTTACATCAACTTGCTTACAATAGTCCTTTACATCACCATGTTCTAGAATTACATGTTGGGCATTTCAGAGCTACTTATCTGTGTTTACCTCCTTGAAACTATTTTCTTCAACATTTTTTGACAAGTTTCCATTGGATTTCATATTTGAACAACTCTATTCTACTTTATCTTGCGCGCGGGCATAGCTTAGAGGTTAAGGAATTGGGCTGACAGTCACAAGGAGAAGGTTCGGGATCTGGTAGGGCAGAAAAAGGGAAACATGACAGTGCAAGTTGATATCCAGCCGATTGGACTAATTCAAAAAGTAACGTTTTTTTTTTCTAATTTTACCTTGTTCTGGTTGAATCGTATGTATGCTAAATTCATTTTATTGATCCTTTGTGTTACTATCTATTCTTAAAGTCCACCGCTCCCTTTAAGGAGCGGTGAAATATATTCGCTAAAACATAAGAAATCAAATACCAAATCCATTAACTATATTGAAAAATATGATTATATTATACAAATTAGAAGTTAATTGATTATACGTAAATATTGTTCATTTTTTAACGATTATATCTACTATGGGGGGGGGGTTTCTTCTTAAATTCCACCGTACCTAAAAAGGTACGGTGAAATATATTCATTAAACCACAAGAAATCAAGTCAGTAGTTTTAATACTACTAAGTCCATTGTTCCTTAGTGACAATTTAACCCCCTCTTCAACATATACACTCTCTCCACAACTCTCTTGAGAGATAGAAATTTCTCTCACCCCGTTGCTCGATTTTTTTACATCTTTTCAATCAAAAAATTTTTCTCTCTCCGCCACACGATTTTTTTTGCATCTTTTTTTATGCAAAAAAAAGTCGACTTTTTTTTGCATGTTTGAGGAAAAATTTGCATATCAAATTAACCTTATTAGGAAAAAAAAATTTTTTGCTCATTTTTGAATTTTAAAAGTTTTTTTTTTTTTTGAATTTTTTTCTTATAAATGTTCCAATCAGAATTGACTCCGTTATCAAATGAACAGCTGTATGAGTCAACAAAACAAATAAATATAAACAATTTTAGAGGTGTCTTCATGAGAGATACATTACCGAAACAAATTAATGAAATAGAATGTGGAATTGTAAATTTAGATCTAAATAAGAATAATGGTACTCATTGGGTGTGCTATTATATAAATCCTGAAAAGTGTTATTTCTTTGATTCATTTGGGGTAGATCCACCAATTGAGTTAATTAGGTATTTGAATAGAGAAATAGAAATGTCAACCTTTCAAATCCAAAAATTCAATACTCATCATTGTGGATATTACTGTCTACTGGTACTGAAATTATTAGAGAAATATGATTTTAAGGATGTAATATTGGAATTAATTTGATCCAATAAAAAAAATAATTACAAATAATTACGAAATAATGTAAAAATAAGTACTTAATTCTCTATTATTTCCGGAAGGTCTCCACGAATCCTCGGGCACATAAATCACGCATTGTTATTTTTAGAAATAAAGTCATTATAAAATAATACTATTGTAGGACAATTAGGGGGATTATTGAAGTAGTCCGAATTCGGGCCACTGATAATTGAGCTCAAATGTCTCTATTATTTCCATCGGGTCTCCACGAATCCTCGAGAAATTATCACATAAATCACGAAATTATCCACCATTTTAGCCGGTGAGAAAATGTGTCCCAGCCATTTTGAGTGGGAAAAAATATTTTGTTAATTTAGGTGTTTATTTATATGAAAGTGATGTATTTGTTTCAAAAAAGTACTTGTCCTAGTGTTATTCTGGTGTGGGTGGTTTGGGCTGTCCCAGGTAAGCCAGATTTATACTACTGTCTTAATACTTCAAAATTCGATTCGCGGATTTGTGGAGGATTTGAAAGTAGCTGTTCCCGAAGAAACAATTATTTTAAAGCTGCACTTGTTGATCTACCATGCACCACAAATGACAAAAGATCTGAGAAACATTGGAAAGATCACAGAACAAGGAGTTGAATCTGTCCACGCGATTTTCAATGCACTTGAGAGGAGATTTTGCAATTACCGGGACAAGAAAAGACGTTACATCCATGTTCTGAGAGAGCTCATGTGTCGTAACATCATGAATGGTAATTTTGGTACAGAAAAACATTTCTGCATTCTTAAAAACACAACTATTTCAGAACACGTCCATTCCCGGTCTTTCCATCGTACCAAAATATGCAACAGTTCTGCCAATTTCTTCGCAAAATGATCTTCGGGACCCAAAAGCAGTTATACGGGACGTCACGGCTGCCCAAAAAAGAAAAAATTTAGCGAAAAAAAAAAATCAATTTTCGCTCCAAGAAAAGGCTTCCACAATCGACAAAATCTCGAAATGCTGTGGTGAGATTTTTATTTTTCACGAAAAGTTTTAAATTTTGAAAATTTTCAGCCCGACTTCTCACAAAACGTACAAACTTCTATTTCATTTGGAGGCAATTCGACGAAAATTGGATTCCGTGGTCTACCGAGCAATGCTCTTTCTCGTCCGAACCCGATGGTACGTTCACTGCTTTAAATCCACTCAAAATTGAAATCAAAAATTATTTCAGCCAATCACACAAACTTGCTCAACAAGCCAGCAAATCACTAGAAGCCATCCACTTGTTGCTCCACCAGTATCTTATCAACTTCCGAAATGCAGTAATAGTTTAGCTGAAGTGAGTGTAAACGCGAAATGACAATTTCAATAAGTTAAAAATTTTAGAAAATTCGAGCGAGTTGTGGGCAAGCAAGAAGGAGTGCTGCAGAATCTTCTTCGACTCAAAGCCACGTGGACACAAATTCGAAGAAGAAAGTTTACAGACTAAAATTCGTTCAAAAAAGTCGTGAAATTCCGAAGAAATAGTAATATATCGATTTTCTGTTTAAATATTTATGATTTCTAATATTTTTATTTTAATGCTTCATTTAAAATGACCGAAAAATAAAGAATAGATTTTCAAAAAGTAATCTCAGAGCAATATATGTTGTTTCTTTATATAATTTATCCATTTTATCAACAAATCGCATTTTTATCCCTCAAAAATCGATAAAAACAGCTCAAAAGGTTTCAAACCCAATCCTGAAAAAGAAATTTAATACACTCGAAATAATAAAACTGCGTGGAGTGTACTGCAGAAAACCTCATAATTAGGCCCTGCCTTTTTATCGTCCACTCACGGGGAAAAGGCAAAATTTGGGGACCAACCAATATCAGGCCGCCGACATCTCATGGGTTCCGCGCGCCGCTATGTTTAACTCGTTGTGGGTGTGGCAAGCTGTCTCCGCCCGCTGCGAGTTAAACATAGCGGCGCGCGGAACTCATGAGATGTCGGCGGCCTGATATTGGTTGGTCCCCGAATTTTGCATTTTCCCCGTGAGTGGACGATAAAAAGGCGGGGCCTAAATATTAGGTTTTCTGCAGTACACGCCACGCAGTTTTTTATTTTGAGTGTAATTGTCCCCTTTGTAGACAAACGTCTGTTATTGCCAGCTGGGTGTTCAAAACTAACCAGAAAAAGAAAGAGATATGGTTTATTTTATAAATTTCGGGATGGGAATGAATTAGAAGACTGGAAAGAAATGTTTCTTGGAATCAACACGTGCTCGCTGGCTGTCTCAAAATTCACGTTTTCTCGCGGACGAGAAAACTTGAGAAATGTGAGAAAATGGCCTAGAAAATCCTGGAAGAGGGGAATTCCTCGTCCACAGCCAAAATAGCGTGTGAAAGAAGAGATGCAGACGGCAAAACGGTTATTCTTTGCGTTTTTCACGTCCAGAGAAAAAAGTAGTATCTGCGTCTCTCACGCCCAATGGATAGCGAGAGTTGGCGCCAACGTGAATTCTCAATGAGGCGCGTTTGCTTCAAACTTATGCAAAAGGACAGCCAGCGACCACGTGAATCAACAAAATATTAGGGAACTGGGAATTCGAACATGACATGGCTAAACAACACGGGTATACTATTGTTTCACAATAATTGATGAGGAGCGTATTTTGACTTTTGGCGATAAATTCTAGAAATGACTAACAAAAGGGAATCCTTCCAAGAATATGACAAACAGCTGCTGGGGAAACATTGTCGAGCTTGAAGTGATATTTAGATTGTGATCGGATTACTCCCGTGATTTTTTCAAGAAACTGAGCAAGTAGTCGAATCGACATCACTTTACTTCGCATTCTAGCATGCATTGAACTATAGCAGACTCTGGTTTGTGATCTGAAAAAGTTAATGTTAGAGGCAAAAATCGTTCAAAAAATGGCTTACTTTGGGTCAAGAAAATAGCGTGTATTGCGCCAACATGCTTGACTCCTGCAATGCAATTCGCCAGTCCCTGCAAATTGTTTTTCCTTATAATACGGTTTCACTATTAACTTATATCTTACCGAGCCTGTGGCGCCTCTGTCACAAAAATGAAGTGGTAGTACCTCGACCAATGGTGGATGACATCTGATAAAATCATTAAAAGTTTTGAAGTACTTGTGCATGATCGTGTTCTTAATGTTCTTCATATTTTGAAAAGCCATATTGTGCAGATAAATAGTTGATTGGACACGTGGCCTTCATTGGGCTTCATTAATTTCTTCAGGTTGTGCATTTCAGTGAACAATGAATTCAGTTAATTCATTTTCATATTGTCGTACCCAACTCTGGATCGATTAAGATGCATAGGCTCTCCACATCATGATCGATAAGTGGCCTCACTGAAAATGAGCTAATAATTAATCAGCGGTGAAAATTTAGTGGTTTCTCTTTTAGTATTGCATGCAATACTATTTTTCAATCAAGCATTCTGGGTGAGATAAATGCATGAACTTTATAGAGGGTTCAATATTAATTGTTAAAATATGGTATTAGTTCTAATTATATTTGCTCTTTTTATTAATGAGCAGAAAAATCTACGACTTACAGGTGGTCATCCATGCTGGCATTGATTGATTAAAGAAGTTATTTCCATACCGACCGTGTCCCATGTTATAATTATGACCTCCGCGATTATTGAAGTTTCCTCTTCCACGTCCACGTGGATTGAATCCAAATTGGAATGGAGGACTTTGTGGTTGAAATTCGGATTGAATTGCTGAATTGGACGGAATGACTGAAAATTCTTAGCTAATTAAGAAAAATGTGATTATTTTTGAAAAGTCCCACTAGAAATCAGTTTTAAAACAGATTGGTCTTGTGCTTAGATTTTTTGAAAATAATTGTTCACCTGAGAGGGACCTGGATAATTATTTCCAGGACGATTTAGATTTGAAATTCCAGGAGGAGCTACTGGCGGCTGTATTTTTATCTGAGACGGATGATCCGAGTTAGGTTCCGACATCTGCACATCATGATAACTTTTAACTTTATCCTCGATTTCTTTTCCATGTGCACGTAGTTTGCCATGAAACTGCGCAGTTAACCGTTTCTTCATTTCTTCGTCAGGCCATATGCTTGGAAGAGGAATATTATCAAAACGATCATCAAGGGGGGGGGGGGGGGGCAGATAGCTCAGTCGGTAGTGGTGGCCGCTAGCAGTTTGAAGGTCACGAGTTCAAGTCTGGTCTCACCCCCTAGGTTCACCCAGCCTCTATTGGGAAGTGGAGCAATCCACGACTGGATTATCGGCCACAGTCCCCGGCTAGGACGTGGCTTAAATTACAGCCCAGAGGGATCACCACCAGGCAGTGTACCTGAATCCCAGATCCGCAGTGCATAGCACTTGAAGAACGGATCGTCCTTTAATCCTTTAATCCTTTAAATATCTTTCGGACGGTCATCGCGATCTTTCGGTGCACTGGTTCTGAAAAAAACGTCTATAATAAATTCTTTGTTTCAGACTTGACATTTTTGCGCCGAACATACGATCCCAGTCTCGGCACAACAAATCTATGTTATGTTAAATTGTTAAATGCAAAAAGGTGAACGCTTTTAAAAGTTATTGTAATCTCAAATTTTCGTTGCTACGAAATTTTCAGTTTTCTCGTTAATTTAGTTGTTTCGTTTGAATTACAATAGTTTTTGAAAGGCGCTCACATATTTTAACCAGAATATTGTCGTGTCGAGACCGGGTACTGTATTTTCCGCCGTAAAAATTGGAAAATTTCTTGTATGGCTAATAATATTTAGTTATCCAATTACCTATAGTCAACGTCTTGCAAACATCCTGCTTTTGTAGATTCATCGATAACCTTTTCAACATTATCATCATCGTCTTCTATTAGCACATTTGTATTTGCCGTTGATTTTGGTTTGCTCACCGTAAACTTGATTTGAGAACTTTGTGGAGCTGAATCTGTATTCAATTCTGGCAAGGAAGTGGTGCCTACAATTGGATTCATCTTTTCTTTTTTCTGCAGCAACTCCATCAGTGAGACCATCAGTGAGAATTTTTTAGAGATTCCAAACTAGATTGCAATCTGAAATGAAAATACATTATTTTATGCTCAACAAAAAATAATAATAACTCACAATGTTGGCTGAGATGGAGTGAAAACCATTCTCAAAATATCATTTTCTTCTTCCTTTGGTGCAGGTTTTTTTTTTCAATTCTAGAGTCATCTTCATCATTGGTTTCAATATCCATTTCAGCTTCCCTTATTTCTTCTAAAGAAAGTAATGTAGTCGAGGTTGCTTCTGCAGCAACTGGACCAGCAATGACAGAAGTGGTCGAAATGGTAGTAGGTGGTGGAGCCGGTAATGGAGGTGCTGAAGTTGGGCTTCAATGGAACCTTCGGCTCGATAGATTGAAGATCGTTTGGAGGACGAATGATTGGTACGGGAACGCGCGAAGGAAGTTGAAACACCGGGGGGAGGTGCAAGATAAATTGAAGGAAGGATAAAGCTTGAAGGCGAACCATTGAAGCGAGGTTGGAGAACCAGGAATATTCGTCGAAATACTCGCAGAATGAGGAGTTATCTTAAGAAACATTATCAGAATACATTTTTATTTATTAATGTGCCTCAATTTTCTAATTGTTTTCAATGAATATAACTCTATTAAAAACACTACGCTAAATTATAATAAGCGAAAGCTATTACGAAGGCGTCTGAAGATGTGAATTTTTGTCATATCTTATGGGTTCTCGTCAAGCTGTCAACGAGTTGCAATTACTCGATGTCTGCGTGGCGAGACCCGTGCGCGTTAGAACTGGCGAAAATTCTCATTTTAAGACGTCTACGTAATAATAAAACTGCAACATTTTCGAAGGATAACGATTGTAAACACTTTCAGGAGCGAAGTACTTATTTTTGCGGATAGATTTTATTTTCGATTGCAGCTCGTTTGAAATTTCGACATTGCTAAAAAATATCGGTTTTTTAAATTTAGATGTATGTTGTTAAAAATTAATATTTATAAAAAGAATTGGTTTAGTGTGAAATGAATTGGCTATAAACCTAAATTTTTTAAATTAAAAAGTTATTTTCCAGAAGAAACCATGATTTTTTGATTATGAGAGGGGCAAACAACTCAAAAAATTTATTAATGACACAAATTGTTACTCGTAAGTAGTTTAGTAAAATCATACTACGCTAATCGAATTTTGTTCCTAGAAGCATCGGTGAATCGATTTTGATTCTCACCTTGGGATCATAAAGCTGTGGTGACTGTGAGGATTCCCTTTCGACACTTTCTGTTTGCATTAGTTCGAGAAATCGCTTGTTTAAATATATCGTCAGTTCCTTGGTTGTACAACTTCATCTTGTCCTTGTTGTCTTTTTTCAATCTCCTCCTGTTTCAAATTTTGAAGGATCGTGATCGTGGTGTGGGACAGTATCATTAGTGAATTCCTTGACGAAACATAGATGCTTTCTCTCATTTCCGGTACTATCTTCGTCGTTCCATCTTACGTGAGAAGTTTACCGAAGTATTCGGGAGATCTTAATGCCAGAAACTCTGGGAATGTATTGAGATCATTGATGCTGTAGATAGTTGGGGTTGCTTTCGTGCAATTTCTGAACATTAATTCACTTTCGTTAAAGCTTTTTTGATTAAACTTACAAAATTGATGGTACCGCCAGAGTATTCTTGCATTCCTCCGTTTTTCGGAAGTTGAGAAAGGTTCGGTTGCTGAAATTTTAAAACTATAATTGGAAAATTATGGCCACAATTTTAGTTATTCAAAATACCTGCTGATTTTAGTTACTTACATCTTATTAAAAGCCTTCTGGCTGTTTGGAAGGGCGTTCTCTTGTAACTCGTGAGTGATAATCGCATGTGGCAAGATCATGGACGGAATCTCATAGACATCCCTCATGTTCGACAAATACTCGTAGTAATAGACACCCGCTAGAGAATGCTCCTGAAATTCGAATTTTATTAAAACAAATCATAAAATCAATTCAGATGTAACGCTGATTGAATTTAGCTGTTGTTTATTTGATTTCTGGACTATAAATTCACTATAAAACACAGATTTTTAACCATCTCTGACCGGGATAAATTAGAATAGACCTCAAAAAAATTAACAAAAAACCAGATTGTGCTTAATTGTCAAAACTTACAAGTATGAAACGGTGAAATTTAGCAGAATTGGTTTCCGTTGTCAACATTACATGGCAATTATGGTTTTTTTTTTGATTTTGACGGAGCTACTTGTCCCGAGGACAATGGAACCTCGTGTCGCTTTCCAGCATTTGTGGCTCGGAATACCATAACTTTGATAGGAACATTTCGGTATAGAAAACGTCCAGAAAACGCAGTAGCAGGAGATGGATAAAGTAAAACTCCTTGTCGTGGATCTCCAATATCACTAATTCCATCACTATTCACACAAAGTCCTTTCTCCATGATTTTTTGAATTTCTTCCTCATCGTAAACAATACATGAGCAACTCCTTCTCTACTGTGTGCTTTTTCATGTATGTTTGAAACTGAAAACATAAAACATGAAAATAAAAGGCGAAACTTTGAAAAATTGCAACTAACATTGTGCCTTAGCCTGTGATTTTCAATCATCTTTACATTTGAAGCCACCTTATGCTTCCATCCTTCTTCCGATGTTCTTGTCCATCGATTTCTTCGCACTTTCAGCAAGCTCATTTCTCTGCTCCGTCGTAGCTTCAACAATTTCAATTTTACCTGAATAAAAACTGAATTAAAAGAACACGTTAAATAAAAGCTAATTAAAGTACCAATGTTTCGATGGCTGTCTTGAGAACTTGAATGCGGACGGCAAGCGGATCCCAGATTTCGAGTTTGTTCATGTCAACCTGCAAAAAAAATGAGCATTTTTCGGTGCATTTTTATGCTTTATTTTCAATTTTCGAGAGTTTTTATGTTCAAATTCGAATTCCCCACTATTCAATTAGTCCATCTGTAAATTTTCAGCTCAAAATTCGAAAATTGCGTAAAATCGGGTGTTTCTGGGGTACTGTAGTCGGTGTTTGCGTACTTTTGGCGCTACCGTAACCCTCGAAAACTCAAAATTGAGCTAGAAACCTCTAGTTTTCGGGTAATGGGCTGGAATTTTGCAGGGAACTCGAATTTGAGCTCGAAAATTGGAAATAATCATATTTTAACAGGTTTTTGCAAAGAAATCGGTTTTTAGCAGTTTTAAACCGAATTTTCCTAAATTTTTGATGTAAAAAGTGAGAAATCTGTCTTTTCCATCCATTTCCCGATTTTTTTCTTTTAGAAAATTGCATTTTCAAATTTTCGGGTTAAAATTCAAAATTTTTGTTCCGTTTTCTGAAAATTTGCTCATTTTTTTAGAGCTCCGAATAATTTCTGTGCATTTTTAATGCGAAATTCGAATTCCTCGCTGTTTTCTTAGTCTAAAACTCAATTTTTAGCTCAAAATTCGAAAATTGCGTAAAATCGGGTGTTTCGGGAGTACTGTAGTCGGTGTTTGCGTACTTTTGGCGCTACCGTAACCCTCAAAATTTCAAATTGGAGCTAGAAACCTCTAGTTTTCGGGTACTAGGCTGGAATTTTGCATGGAACTCGAATTTGAGCTCGAAAATCGGGAATTGTGCCAAATTTTATCGAAAAATACAAATTTTCGATTATTTTTATGGAGATTCCAGTGAAAAATCGCTTTTTCTTTCAATTCTTAGCCAACTTTTGCAATTTTCGGCTAGGAAACATTTGTTTAGCTGAAAATTTCGAATATTCCAATAAAAAATCGCTATTTGCATCGATTTTTAGAGTTTTTACCCGGGATTTCAGATTTTCAGTCAATTTCGACAATTTTGTATTTTCCGACTGAAATTTCGCGGGGAATTCGATTTTGAGCTCGAAATTTCGAAATTTCTGTCCGAAACTCCGAATTTGAGACATTTTAGATCGAAAATTCGAATTTTCCACGAAATTTCATGAAATTTAACACCCATATCGACTAGATTCGGTTCAAAACTACAACTTCTGCAGTTTTTGGGTGCGCAGCGGTCACGTCGCGGCTCGACTTCTAAATTTCGGTACTCGCAATGGTTTTTCTGCCATTTTTCATATCAAATTCGAATTCCTCGCCATTTTCTTAGTCTAAACCCAAATTTTCAGCTCGAAATTCGAAAATCGCGTAAAATCGGGTGTTTCGGGAGTACTGTAGTCGGTGTTTGCGTACTTTTGGCGCTACAGTAACCCTCGAAAACTCAAAATTGAGCTAGAAAGGCCTAGTTTTCGAGTTTCCGACTGAAATTTCGCGAGGAACCCGAATTTGATCGCGAAAATCGGAAATTGTGTCAAAATTCATCGAAAAATTCAAATTTCCCATAAATTTCGACCATTTCGTTTAAAATTTGGGCAATTGCGATGGAATCGTAGGGGAAAAATAGATTTTTTCCTCAATTTTGAGCTAAATTTTCCGATTTTCGGCTGGAAAATTTAGTTTTCGATGTTTTTTCGCTGAAATTCTCAAATTTTCCACTAAAAATTCGATTTTCGATCAATTTTGCTCATTTTTAAGTCAATTTTCTCGAATTTCACGGAATTTTTCAGTTTTTGAGCCAATTTTCTCGAATTTCGCCAGCTGTACCAAGTCTCCAGTGGTTCCATCGACTCCAAAATCAATGTCCGCGGAATCACTTCGAGAGCCAATCCAATCGCCTTGTACGGCCATTTCTTGACTCCGTCCATTTTGGCTTCTTGCTGCTCAATTTCACGGCTCAGAGCCATTTCAAGAGCTCCGCCACCTGGTACAATCTTCGGATTGATCATAATGTTACGGACGACGTGAAGAGAGTCTTGGAGGTTACGTTCGACCTGAAAAATGAAAAAAATTAAGGGATTTAGGAGGTTTTTGGGCTCTTTTCGGCTGAAAATTGAGTTTTTTTTCGTAAAAAACGGATTTTTTCGCCTTTTCTGCCCATTTTTCGACTTTAAAATTGAGTTTTTGATCGAAAAATCGGAAATTGTCGGATTTTTTGTTCAATATATGAAATTTTAGCTGATTTTTCCACTGGAAATCGGTATTTTTGGCAATTTTTCGACTTTAAAAACGCATTTTTAGAGGATTTTTTTGATTTTTCAGGTTTTTGGCTAGAAATTCGGGAATAAAAAAATTTTCGGAGATTTTTGACACGAAAAAGTGATTTTTAGGCCACAATTTGGCCTATTCATGCTTTTTTCGGCTGAAAATTGGGGGTTTTAGGGAGATTTTCGGCTAAAAATTGAGTTTTTCAAGTGAAAAATTGGGTTTTCTTTAAATTTCAGCTAAAAAACTCGCTGTTCAGCGAGAAAAATTGGTAAATTTCTAGATTTTTGGCGTTTTTTTCAGTGAAAAATCGAGAATTTTCGGATTTTTAGAGTCGAAAATTAGATTTTTAGGAAGATTTTGGGTGAAAAATTGAAAATTTTCGAGATTTTCCAGATTTTTAGCTGTAACTTTGGCTATTTTTGGGGGATTTCTAGTGAAAAATCAATAATTTTCAGACTTTTTTGGCTGAAAGTTGCATTTTTTGGCGAAAAATTGGGAATTTTCGTGCTTTTTCGACTTGAAAATGGGATTTTATCATTTTTTTACTCGAAGTTGGGCTATAAATCGCAGTTTTTAAGGCTAAAATTCAAAATTTTTTGGACTTTTTGGGCTGAAAATTGTATTTTTTTGGAATGTTTCGAGTGAAAATGGAGCATTTTTCCGTTCAAAATGTCAAATTTCAGCTATTTTTTGAACGGAAAATCGATTTTTTTCGCTGAAAAATCGAAATTTCCGTTGATTTTTGACCGAAAATGCGATTTTTACACAGAAATTGGGCATATTTCTGCATTTTTCGCCTAAAAATTGGGTTTTCCAGAGTTTTTCTGACTGAAAAATCGAGTTGAGTGAAAAAATGGGCTTTCCTCGGATTTTTATCAATTTTTCATCAAAAATCATCGATTTCTACCATTTTTTAAATTAAATTTTCAAGTTTTCTGCATAATTTTTGGTTAGAATATCAATTTTTCGGCACTTTTTTCCACAAAAATTGAGCTTGAAAGTAGATTTCATGCTAAAAATCGATTTTCGAGCACTTTTCTAGTGAAAAAACTTCGAAAATACGCGTTTTTAGATAAAAAATTTCGATTTTTCACTCCAAAGCTCAATGTAGATCAATTTTTAGCGGGAAAATCGATTTTCGAGCACTTTATCCCGTTTTCCGGTCAAAAATTGAGCTTTCAGTCAATTTTTCACTCCAAAACTCGACTTAGATCAATTTTTCGCGGGAAAATCAGATTTTCAGTTAGAAATCGTCAATTTTCACTTTTTGTTCTAATATTATTAATTTTTCTAATATTATTAATTACTAACACTAATATTATTATTTACTAACAATCACTGTAACATCAGAAATATTTTTGTGAATATTTCTGATGTTACAGTGATTTTTTAACGGATTTTTCCAATTTTTGTCGAATTTTCACGTTTTTCATGAATTTTCAGCTAGAAATTGCAAATTTTCAGCTACCTAACAATTTTGAGCAACCACCGGTTCAAAAAGAACGTCTGTCCATCCATTTGAGCCGACAAATTCGACTTTGTTCGTCCAGGATCTGCCATTAAAACGTGAATATTCGTATCGGAAATCCTCTCAGAGAGCTCTTTCGTAAAAAGAGCCGACGCCAGTTTCGAGTGCTTGTAAATCTCATATCCATCGAATTTTTTCCCGGCGTTTTCTGAGTTGAAATCCGCCAAATAAAAATAAAATTAAAAATTGAAATTTCGTGTCGAAAATCCATTTTTACTCAAAAAATTTAGAAATTTGGCGATTTTTGGTTCCTGTAGCCTCGAATGTCCGCAAACACCCGGCTATAGTAACCCAAAACACCAGATTTTACGACAATTTGCACTAAAAGCCTTTTTTTTCAAAAAAAAACTAGTTTTCAGGTAAAAACACTGAAATTTTCATGATTTTTACCTGAAAATCGAAAAATTGTGCTGTTTTCAGTGCAAAAAAGTCATTTTTCCGAGTTTTTGGGTTACTGTAGCTCCAAAAGTTCGCAAACACCAGGCTACAGTAACCCAATACTCCAGATTTCACGACAATTTGCACTAAAATTCAAAAAAACTGCGAGAAATTCAAAATTTTCGGTGGAAAATCAAGATTTTTCGTTTTTTTTCCGAAAGTTATTATTTTCGTAAAAAATCGGAAAGTATGGCATTTTCCGTAATTTTTCACTTCTTTCCATCAAAAATGACCCAGAAATTCGAATTTTCCATCAAAATTCTCGTTTTTGTCATTTTTATCGAGAAAACTCGAAAAAAACCGATTTTCCCCAAAAAATAACCCAGAAAATCGAATTTTTAGGTCAAAAACCGCGAAATTTTGAATTTTCAGGCCAAAAAATCGAGTTTTTACTTTATTTACAGCCCGTTCACTCTGCATCATCGCCCCATTATGCACAATTCCATCAATTCGATCCAATTCGAATTTTCCTTTGGACAACTTTTGAACAAACGTTCGGATACTGTCAAAATCTTCCAAATCGCATTGACGGCAGTATACCTGGAAAAATTCAGGGATTTTTTGGGGGAAAAACACAAAATTCGGTGGTGAAAAATGCGATTTTTAGACATTTTTCTGGTAAATTTTTTGGGCGAAAAATTGAATTTTAATTGGTTTTTCCAGAAAAATCCGTTTTTCCAGCTCAAATCGATGAAAACTTCTGTTTTTCAGCTTCAAATTGCCATTTTGATCGAGAAAATCGGCTGAAAATCACAATTTTTGGGTAAAAATTGAGTTTAATTCGGATTTTTTCCAGATTTTCACTCAAAGTTTCGTGAAAAATGGGATTTTTAGACATTTTTTCCAATAAAAATGACCCTTTTTGAGCGAAAAATCGATTTTTGAGCGAAAAAATCGATTTTTAGACATTTTTCGAGCCGAAAATGAATTTTAATCGGATTTTCCTGGAAAATCTGTTTTTTGACGTTTTTTAACTGAAAAGTCGTAAAATATTCAATTTTTCGGGTAAAAATTGAATTTAAGTCGATTTTTTGCCGGTTTCCACGCAAAATATAGTGAAAAACTTCATTTTTCAGCGAAATTAGCCGATTTAATGCCATTTTTCCGGGTAAAAATCGATTTTCACACAAAATTTAGTGTAAAATTCAATTTTTCAGCTTATTTTCCTTCGAATCGTCTCGAATTCCAACCTGCTTGTTCCTGGTATTCAGGACCGGCAAGCCATAATGACACGTGCATTACGTTTTGCCAGTTCTTCTGCAGTCCCGATTCCTGACGTGGCGCCGGTTACGATGTACGTTTTTCCGGCAAGATCCTCGTGAAGATCGTATTTGGTGCCTGATTGAGTTGAGCTGGAAGGGGAAAAAGTGAAAATTTGGATGTTTTTAGTGGAAAAAATGCGAAAAAAGCTTGAAAATTGGGCTCGCAGCGCCCGAAAACGTGTAGTTTGTAGTGTTAGCAGCGCCCAAAACTTGTAGTTTGTAGTGTTAGCAGCGCCCAAATCTTGTAGTTTGTAGTGTTAGCAGCGCCAAAATCGTGTAGTTTGTAGTCTAAACAGCGCCCAAAATTGAATTAGCAGCGCCCAAAACTTGTAGATTGTAGTGTGAGCAGCGCCTAAATCTTGTAGTTTGTAGTTTAGCAGCGCCCAAAATTTTTTATCACAAAACCAGCCGCTGACCGCGCCTATGGCGCGGGCAACGACTGGCACCATTAAAAGTATTTGACACACATACACTTCCAGAATTTTCTCGATTTTTCTAGAAAGTTCTGGAACATTCGAGAATTTTTTCGAAATTTTCAGAAGATTCTAGATTTCCAGAATTTTAGAATTTTCAGAAAATTAAAATTCCCCGGCAAAATATTTTTTCAGAAAATTTAATTTTCCCTCCAAAATTTTTTCTCCGAAAATTTAAATTACCCGCCAAAATATTTTTCACAGAAAATTTAAATTTCCCGCCAAAATATTTTTCACATAAAATTTAAATTTCCCGCCAAAATTTTGGATCTTACCACGAAGGGTCTCACCACGAAGGGTCTCACCACGATGGGTCTCACCACGATGCGTCTCACCACGATGCGTCTCACCACGATGGGTCTCACCACGATGGGTCTCACCACGATGGGTCTCACCACGATGGGTCTCGCCTTTAATTTTCCAGAAGGTTCTAGAACAATCCAGAATTTTTTCGAATTTTCCAGAAGGTTCTGGAACATTCTAGAATTTTCCAGAAATTCCCAGAAGGTTCTGGAACATTTCAGAATTTTCCCGAAGTTTCTAATTTCCCTTCCAAAGACGGAAAGTCAATTTTTCCCAAACTACAGTAATCCTATAGTACTCCTACAGTACTACTACAGTACCCCGACCATATCCCCCTACTAACCCCAAACTAATATCGCTCCAACAGCCGAAAACGCCTTGCCTTTGTAAGCTATGACGTCACTTCTTAACAAACGGACACTATTTTTTTATATATAGGTAATGATGATTAGTGTTTTTGCATGAAATTACATGTTTTTGATCTATTTTTCGAGTAAAAACTCAATTTTTTCACTGAAAATACGATTTTTTGCACAGAATTTTAATTTTTTGACCAATTTTCATCAGAATGAGCCTGGTTTTTGATAATTTCACAGCAAATTTGAGGATTTTTTCGAAGATAAATTATCTATAAAATTATGATGACGTAGACTAGTGAAAACGCCATTTTTTGGCAGGTTTTTCGGGAAAAATGCTGAGTTTTGAAGCATTTTTGACGAAAAAGCGCCCAAAACTTGTAGTTTGTAGTGTTAGCAGCGCCAAAATCGTGTAGTATGTAGTCTAAGCAGCGCCCAAAATTGAATTAGCAGCGCCCAAATCTTGTAGTTTGTAGTCTTAGCAGCGCCCAACTTCAAATTGGTGAAATTTTGTTTTTTTTAAGTGAAAAATTCGATAAAAAACTGATTTTCAGCTGTTGTCAGCCTAAAAAATCAGTTTTTCAGAGCATTTTCCACGATTTTCATCAATTTTCAGCCTAAAATCTTCATTTTCCAAGCTTTTTTCTCGATTTTCGTCCAATTTTCGCTCTTCTTCTACCTGAGCGTAATCCTGAGCATGGTCTCCGGCCTGAATATCAAGATGAACACGAAGTTGGGCTCCGTTGAACCACGCAGTAGTGTTGGAATAGATACAAATGACGTGCTCTCCCGGAGTATTCGATGTGAAAGTGAAACGGCCTTCGGAGGTGTACAATTTCGAGAGAATAACCTGAAAAATCGGGGTCTTTGGGCTAAAAATTGAGAAATTTCTGCGAAAAACCTTGTCCTCTGGATCCTTAACCTCAACGTGCATTCCAATATTCGGATAATCTCCGTATCCCTTCGTATTTGGGTCGTATAATTGTACTTTGTAGTTTCCGGTCACCTAAAATATTGATTTTTTGTGATTTTTCCGAATTTTTGAGCCTAGAAATACCATAGTCTCGTCTGGAATCTCCTCGATAAAGCATTTCTTCTCAGTTTCCGCAATATGGAAGTAGAGAGAATCGGCGTAGGTGGCCAAGCTAAGAAGTGCGATGAGAAGACGCATTTTCTGGAAAAAATCGGGGATTTTTGGAGGAATAGCTAGATAATTGAGGCAAAAACGACGAAAAGAGCAATTTTTAAGCTCAAAAATCTTGAAAAACACGGAAAATCGAGGAAAATAGAGGTTAAAGCGTCAAATTTTGCTTTTATAGCGTTTTCTGCCGATTTTCTGCAATTCTCAAGCTAAATTCAAAAAAATAACACTTTCCGGCCCGAAAAATCTTAATTTTCACATTAAAAATCAAGAAAACCACTGAAAAACTAGGAAAAAAAAGATGTTAGAGCCAAATCTCGTTTTTTACCGTTTTCAGTCCATTTTCTGCGATTTTTACCGATTTTCAAGCATAAAACCAGCGAAATAGCACTTTCTGACCTCAGAAACCCAAATTTTCACTCAAAAATCCCGAAAAAACAATGAAAAACTATGAAAAATCGACTTTTTTCAACAAAAATCCGCCAAAATAAGTCCACGTTGTACTGGGTCCGCAAACACCACACTTGACGACAATTTTCTGGTTTGTTGGGTTTTTAAGTGTCACTAGTGAAGAATTGGGTAAAAGCAGTGAGAATTAGACGAAATTGAATAAAAAATTGTGAAAAATGAGTAAAACTTTGATATAATACAGAAAAAAATTTGGGAAAATTGGTTGAAATTGAGCCAGAAAACAGAAAAATCTAAAAATTAATTAAAATTCTTCAAAAATCCACATTTTTTGCTCGTTTTCTGCAGATTATCTGAAAAATACCGTTTTAAAGATTTTTCGAATCAAAACTCATCAAATTCCATCAATTTTCACCTTAAAATTCCCCAAATCGCAAGAAAACTCGCTCCATCGCTCACTTTTTTCATTTCCAAACAAATATTTGTGTATTTCGCAATTTTCTATAAAGCTTATCATATTTCCAAGAACGTATTTGAGTCATTTTCAGTCGAAAACCGCTCAAAAATTGACGAAAAATGCCGATTTCGGAGCCAACTTGGGCAGAATTTCCGTTTTTCTTCAAATCCGCCGTCGTCGAACTGTTGCCGTACAAAAATCGGTGGGTTTTTGTAGATTTTAATGTTAAAAATTGTCTAAATTGCAAAAATAGCGCCTAAAAGAAGGTCTTGCAGCGATTGCGCTGCAAAATTTTCGAAATTCCTTTTATTTTTGCTGAAATTACCTAGTTTCAGGCAATTTTTCTCTCAAAATCGTGTATAAAATCGAAAAAACCGCTCAAAATCGAATTAGCAGCGCCAAAAATCCTCCCATAAAACTACAAACTACAAGTTTTTGGCGCTGCTAATTCAATTTTGGACGCTGCTTAGACTACAAACTACACAATTTTTGGGCGCTGCTAATTCAATTTTGGGCGCTGCAAAAGCTACAAACTACAACTTTTGGGCGCTGCTAAACTATAAACGACAAGTTTTGGGCGCTGCTAATTCAATTTTGGGCGCTGCTAACACTACAAACTACAAGTTTTTGGCGCTGCTAATTCAATTTTGGGCGCTGCTAACACTACAAACTACAAGTTTTTGGCGCTGCTAATTCAATTTTGGACGCTGCTTAGACTACAAACTACACAATTTTCGGGCGCTACTAATTCAATTTTGGGCGCTGCTAACACTACGAACTACAAGTTTTGGGCGCTGCAAAAGCTACAAACTACAACTTTTGGGCGCTGCTAAACTATAAACGACAAGTTTTGGGCGCTGCTAATTCAATTTTGGGCGCTGCTAACACTACAAACTACAAGTTTTTGGCGCTGCTAATTCAATTTTGGGCGCTGCTAACACTACAAACTACAAGTTTTTGGCGCTGCTAATTCAATTTTGGACGCTGCTTAGACTACAAACTACACAATTTTCGGGCGCTACTAATTCAATTTTGGGCGCTGCTAACACTACGAACTACAAGTTTTGGGCGCTGCTAAACTATAAACTACAAGTTTTGGGCGCTGCTAATTCAATTTTGGGCGCTGCTAACACTACAAACTACAACTTTTGGGCGCTGCTAAACTATAAACGACAAGTTTTGGGCGCTGCTAATTCAATTTTGGGCGCTGCAAAAGCTACAAACTACAACTTTTGGGCGCTGCTAAACTATAAACGACAAGTTTTGGGCGCTGCTAATTCAATTTTGGGCGCTGCTAACACTACAAACTACAAGTTTTTGGCGCTGCTAATTCAATTTTGGGCGCTGCTAACACTACAAACTACAAGTTTTTGGCGCTGCTAATTCAATTTTGGACGCTGCTTAGACTACAAACTACACAATTTTTGGGCGCTGCTAATTCAATTTTGGGCGCTGCTAACACTACGAACTACAAGTTTTGGGCGCTGCTAAACTATAAACTACAAGTTTTGGGCGCTGCTAATTCAATTTTGGGCGCTGCTAACACTACAAACTACATGTTTTTAGAGCTAAAAAAACTCATTTTCAGTCCGATTTTCATGGTTTTTGTACCAAAATTTGAGTTTTAATATAATTTTCTGAAATTTTTCAGCTGCTGCCTCCGAAAATGCTCAAAACCGAACCAATTTCTCGTCGATTCAACTCCAAATCACCTTCATGACGTGGCAATTCATACCTGCGAGAATTACACAGTTTTCACGTATTCCGACTCGCCGGACACCGTCTTTACACTGAAATACCTCAAGAATATCGGCGAAAACGACCTGAAAATCGAGTATTCCGAGTCTTCAGTGCTATTTGTGCCGGGAAAAAATCAGAAATTCATTTTTAAAACTTCAATCCACGTGGAAAATGTCGCCGCCGACGCTGATAGGCCTATATAGACCATATGAGTAGATAAGTATGTATCTATATTAGTATTGTGGAAAATCGCTCAGAGCAAAATTTTGACATTCCTAGAATATTATAGCTGCTCTTAAGCTATTTTCCACTGGCAGTAATCGGTTCATCTCTTGGCGGAACATTAAATGTTGCAAGAATTCGATCGACATTCGGCTCAGCTTGACGATATGTGAAATGGAATGACGAGCCATGAAGGTTTTTTCGGATGAAATTCTGAAAAATTTGAATTTTTCACTAAAATTTAAAGTTTTTAGGCAAAATTTTGGTGATTTTTTACTTTTCCGCCGAGCTCCGACGTCGTTTCGTTTCGCGAACCATTGAAATCGCTGAAAAAATGGAGAAAATTGCGAAAAAACGAAGAAAATTGCGAAAATTCGATTAAAAACAAATAAAACATAAATAAAATACGAAAATCGCGGCGAGACCCATCGATAATAAGTACTGCGCCTTTAAAAACTACCGTAGTTTTTTAATTAATTTTTGGAATGAAGTCATTTTTTCCGGGTTTTTAGCGTAAAAACCGGTTTAAAATGGATTTTTTGCATGAAATTTGTCGAAAATTTGAATTTTCTTCATATTTTTCTCGAAAAAATTGCTGAAAACCACCTAAAACCCCCGTTTTTTTTTCAGAATTTGGTGAAAATGGACTACCCGGGCACTGGAGTCAAGCAACCGTAGGTCTCTATCGACTTAAATGGCTTCTACTCGTCGAATTTCGAGCAATTTGAGCACCCGGACCAGTCATCTAACGCGCCAAGTACGAAAAATCTGAATTTTTAGGCCAAAAAACTAGGAATTTCTGTAAAAAATCGATTTTTTTTTTGCAGATTCCGGCTTAATTTCAAGCCCGACTGGACGAATTTCAGCTCAGGCTTATCGTCGTACTAATGCTGGAGCCGCTGGAAAATTTATGGAGAATAGCGGATTTGGGTGGCTTTTGGAGGTCAATGAGGAGGACAGTGACCAGATTCCACTGCTGTAAGTGCCAAAAATGATGGAAAATTGACTACAATCGAAGAAATTCTGAAGAAAACGGAGAAGAAGTCGAAAAATTTGAAAAAAACGACAAAAAACCCGTTTTTCCGAACTTTTTCCGATAAAAATGAAAAAAACCTCGAATTTTCCACTTTCCCGTTAATTTTTTGAATTCAAAACCTAAAAATTCGGCTTTCCCACGGAAAACTACCCCTACGCCCCATTTTTCAGAGATTTAGTGCAATTTTGCGTCAAATCTGGTGTTTTGGGTTACTGTAGCGTGGTGTTTTCGAATTTTTTAGTTTTAAACCGTGAATTTTAATTTAAAATCGTGAAAACTCGAGATTTTTCTGAAAAAGTTCAAAAACTGGACTTGAACTCACAATTCTTCAATTTTCGAGTCGATTTTCAAATTCTCCGTGCCAAAAAACCCCTAAGCCCCACTTTTCAGAGATTTAGTGCAATTTTGCGTCAAATCTGGTGTTTTGGGTTACGTGTTTTGGGTTGTAGCCTGGTGTTTGCGGACTTGGCACCTGATTTTACGGAATTTTGCACTAAAATCTTGAAAACATGAGTTTAGCGGTAAAATTGCATGGGGAATTCGAATTTTCTAGTTTTAAACTGAAAATTTTAATATAAAACGGTGAAAATTCGAGATTTTTCTTAAAATTTGAAAAAAAAACTAGACTTCAACTCTGAATTTTTCAATTTTCGAGTCGATTTTCAGATTCTCCGTGCCAAAAAACCCCTAAGCCCCACTTTTCAGAGATTTAGTGCAATTTCGCGTCAAATCTGGTGTTTCAGGTTACTGTAGCGTGGTGTTTGCGGACTTGACACCTGATTTGACGGGAAATTGCACTAATGAGCTGAAATTTGAGGTCAGGGAGTAAAATTGTATGGGAAATTCAAATTTTCTAGTTTAACACCGTAAATTTTGATCTAAAACTGGGAAAATTCGATATTTTTCAAAAAATTTCGAAAAAAGTTCAAAAACTGAGTTTAAACTTCAAATTAATCGAAATTTAAGTCGATTTTCGGTTTTCATAGCCAAAATTACTCCTACACCCCTATTTTCAGGATTTTAGTGCAATTTTGCGTCAAATCTGGTGTGTTGGGTTACTGTAGCACGGTGTTTGCGGACTTGGCACCTGATTTTACGGAATTTTGCACTAAAACCTTGAAAACATGAGTTTAGCGGTAAAATTGCATGGGGAATTTGAATTTTCTAGTTTTAAACTGAAAATTTTAATATAAAACGGTGAAAATTCGAGATTTTTCTGAAAATTTGGAAAAAAAAAACTAGACTTCAACTCTGAATTTTTCAATTTTCGAGTCGATTTTCAGATTCTCCGTGCCAAAAAACCCCTAAGCCCCACTTTTCAGAGATTTAGTGCAATTTTGCGTCAAATCTGGTGTTTCAGGTGTGTACCACCTGTATACCAGCCGTGGACCGCACCTCCGGCGCGGCCCCCGACTTCTGGGGCTGAAAACTAACTTTTTCTGAAACTACCGTAACCCTACAGTATTCCTACCGTACCACTATTGTACCACTACAGTACCCCGACTATATCCCTACACTAACCCTAACTCACTATCCCCACAGAAGCCAAAACTTCACAGACTAGAAAGACTACATAGACTACAAACTATGGACACACAGAATAAGCGCTTTATATATAGTAAACCAGCCGCTGACCGCGCCTACGGCAACGACTGGCACCATTAAAAGTATTTGACACACATACACTTCCAGAATTTTCTCGATTTTTCTAGAAAGTTCTGGAACATTCCAGAATTTTCTCGATTTTTCTAGAAAGTTCTGGAACATTCCAGAATTTTCTCGATTTTTCCAGAAAGTTCTGGAACATTCCAGAATTTTCTCGATTTTTCTAGAAAGTTCTGGAACATTCCAGAATTTTCTCGATTTTTCTAGAAAGTTCTGGAACATTCGAGAATTTTTTCGAAATTTTCAGAAGATTCTAGATTTCCAGAATTTTAGAATTTTCAGAAAATTAAAATCCCCCGCCAAAATATTTTTCTCAGAAAATTTAAATTTCCCTCCAAAATTTTTTCTCCGAAAATTTAAATTACCCGCCAAAATATTTTTTCAGAAAATTTAATTTTCCCTCCAAAATTTTTTCTCCGAAAATTTAAATTACCCGCCAAAATATTTTTCACAGAAAATTAAAATTTCCCTCCAAAATGTTTTTTTCAGAAAATTCAAATTTCCCTCCAAAATATTTTTTTCAGAAAATTTAAATTTCCCGCCAAAATTTTGGATCTTACCACGGTGGGTCTCACCACGACGGGTCTCACTACGATGGGTCTCACCACGACGGGTCTCACTACGATGGGTCTCACCACGATGGGTCTCACCACGATGGGTCTCACTACGATGGGTCTCACCACGATGGGTCTCACTACGATGGGTCTCATCACGATGGGTCTCACCACGACGGGTCTCACTACGATGGGTCTCACCACGATGGGTCTCACAACGATGGGTCTCACCACGATGGGTCTCACCACGAAGGGTCTTACCACGATGGGTCTCACCACGATGGGTCTCACCACGATGGGTCTCACCACGACGGGTCTCACTACGATGGGTCTCACCACGATGGGTCTCACCACGATGGGTCTCACCACGACGGGTCTCACCACGATGGGTCTCACCACGACGGGTCTCACCACGATGGGTCTCACCACGATGGGTCTCGCCACGATGGGTCTCGCCTTTAATTTTCCAGAAGGTTCTAGAACAATCCAGAATTTTTTCGAATTTTCCAGAAGGTTCTGGAACATTCTAGAATTTTCCAGAAATTCCCAGAAGGTTCTGGAACATTCTAGAATTTTCTAGAATTTTCCAGAAGGTTCTGGAACATTCTAGAATTTTCCAGAAATTCCCAGAAGGTTCTGGAACATTCTAGAATTTTCCAGAAATTCCCAGAAGGTTCTGGAACATTTCAGAATTTTCCCGAAGTTTCCAATATCCCTTCAAAAGGCGAAAAGTCAATTTTTCCCAAACTACAGTTATCCTACAGTACTCCTACAGTACTCCTACAGTACTACTACAGTACTACTACAGTACCCCGACCATATCCCCCTACTAACCCCAAACTAATGTCACTCCAACAGCCGAAAACGCCTTGCCTTTGTAAGCTATGACGTCACTTCTTAACAAACGGACACTATTTTTTTATATATAGGTAATGATGATAGGTATGTAGGTATGTAGGTATATAGTAATATAGGTTTAAATGTATATAGGTATGTAAGTATGTAGATATATAGGTATATAGGGCTATGTAGGTCTATATAGGTGTATAGATATGTAGGTATATAGTTATATAGGTCTATAGGTTATATAGGTTTATATGTATATAGGTATGTAGGTATGTAGGTATGTAGGTATGTAGGTATGTTATAAAGGCTTTAATTAGGTATGCAGGAATCTATGTATATATGATACTCTTTTTTGTTCACTCCAAAAAAAAAGCGTTCATGGTATGAAATTTCACATAGAAATCGAATTCTCGAACACTTTTCTCCGAAATTCAATCATTTTTACAGTACCCATCTCGTGTATTTGTCGGTGATACATTCTGCTACTGGTCCGGCATGACACTTGCAGTTGTATCGATTTTGGGACACTTCAGCAAGATTCTGATGCTCTTCTTCATTCCACAAATTATCAATTTCCTCTATTCAATTCCTCAACTTTTCCATTTGGTACCGTGTCCACGTCATCGACTACCGAAATATGACCCGAAAACTGATACAGTCAGTATGAGCGTCGCTGAATTCAAGAAAACCGATTTGAAACGAGTTGGAGCACTTTTTATTACAATCTGCAAGTCTATTGGAATGCTTCATGTGAAAGAAGTGGAGAAGGATGGGGAAATGTATGTGATGCGGAATTTTCTGAAGAAAAAGTGGCAAAAATACGGGATTCGGAAAGAAATTGCTGGTTTTTCAATGAAAAAGTTGAAAAATTCGGAAAATTCGAATAAAAATCAAAGTTTCACACAAAAAAATTTTAATTTTTCAAAAATTCAAATTTTCACTGAAATTTTCTAATTTTTACCGAAAAATTCAAATTTTCAATGAAAAATTCAATTTTCACTGAAATTTTCTAATTTTTACTGAAAATTTTTAATTTCCTCTGAAAAATTCAAATTTTCACTTAAAAATCCAAAATTTCCCAAAAAATTCAATTTTTCTTTGAAAAATTCAAATTTTCACTTAAAAATTCAAATTATTACTGAAAAAATCAAATTTTCACTGAAATATTCAAATATTCATTTAAAATTCAAAATTTCACTGAAAAATTCGAATTTTCTAAAAAATTTCACAAAAAATTCAACTTTTCCCTAAAAAATTCAAATTTTCACTCAAAAGTTCAAATGTTCACTGAAAAATTCGAAATTTTCCAAAAAAATCAATATTTCCTTCAAAAATTCAAAATCTCCAAAAAATTTACTGAAAAATTCGAAATTTCGCAAAAAAATCAAATTTTCTCTGAAAAATGCCAGATTTTAACTCAAAAATTCAAATTTTCCCTTGAAAAATCAAATTTTCACTGAAAAAGTCAAATTTTCACTAAATCATTTTTTAACCCGAAAACTGCGATTTTTCAAAAAAAAAATTGGAAAACTATAGAAAATGTATAACGTTTCAAATGAATATTGTAATGAGAACGTTACTGAAAATTTAATATCTTACGAATTTTCCTTTTTTCCAGCTATCTCCAAATCAACAATCTGACAATCATCAATTTGGTGCTGAAATTCGCCGGACCCCTTCACGAGAAGACCCTCAATGATGTGCTAATGAGCATTCAAATTCTGTGCTCATTACTCGCATTCTTTATTAGATTCTATCTTGCTTCGTTGTTTTATGATGTTGTTGAATAGACTATTCTAGTTACTATGTATATATATATATTAGGTCTCCAAATAAGTTCCGGGTCAAAAATCATAACTTTGTTCGCTGCGTATCGATTTTTATGAAACTTTGGGAATCCATATTATCAACTATGATCTTTCATTTGGCAATAGTCACAAAATTTTTGGCCATCCGAAGTGCCCTAACTCGGAGCCAATTTTATCAGACATTTTTCAGATCTCGCTTCTTTTCAGGTTTCAATTGAGGTTTATGTGCGGATTTTGCTAATTTTAATACACAATGCAAGAAAACAAAAAAAGCTTGGAAAAAATTCCGTCCAAAAAAATTTTTTTCGTCGGTCGTCAAAAAATCTTCAAAAAAATTTTTGTCGAAAATTCTTGATTTTTTATACAAAAATGATGTAACCAAGTGTAAACTATTTTTACACATATAAATCATTTGAGTTTAACTTTTGGATCTCGAGAAATACTCCAAAAACTCAAAATTAATTCGAAAAAGCTGTGTTTTCTGTTATTATTTTAGTGTGACGCACTAAATTGAAATGTTTTGTATGTGTAAAAATAGTTTGTACATGGTTACATTATTTTTGTATAAAAAATCAAGAATTTTTGTTTTTTTTTTGAAGATTTTTTGACGACGGTCAAAAAACATTTTTTTTTGAACGGATTTTTTTCCAAACTTTTTTTGTTTTCTTACATTGTGTACTAAATTAAGCAAAATCTGCACACAAACCTCAATTGAAACCTGAAAAGAAGCGAGATCTGAAAATTGTCGCAGCGAACAAAGTTATGATTTTTGACCCGGAACTTATTTGGAGACCTATATATATATATATAGTTATTATGGTCACTAGAAGTAGTGTCAAATTTTGGGAAATTTCAGCAAAAAAGTAGTTAAAAGTAGTTCCCTAATTGATCATTGCTAATACGTTGAAAAACGTTGATTTGCTCCATCAGCCGAGTCATCAGCCGCACAGCCCTACTTGTTTTTTCTCAGGAGTTTCATGAATTTTAGTAAAATTCTGTGCCTGAAAGTTTCTGGATTACCGTGAATTATCGTAGTTTGATGTGCAGGCAGATACAATATCTCCTACCGTATCCATTTTCATTTTGGTCTTCTGGCGCGAAATTTTGATTATCATTTTATTTTAGGCCTTTGACTGAAACTCTTGTTTTTTTGCAATTTTATTTTTGAAATTCAGCGATTTTTTATCATTATTAAGAAAAAAAATAGTTTTGAGATGCATTTTCAACTTTTCTCGTTGAAACGACAATTTATCCTCTAAACTCGTGCTATTTTTCTGTTCGTTCTGCAAAAATTTTGATTTTCAGGTATAATCAAACACTACTCTGTATCGTATCAACGATGAGGTATCCCTTTAACAAACTAGATAATTTGCAAATTCTTATTTTTTTCAGTTTCTCCGATGACGGATGGGGCGCGGAGGCCGAAGTGAAAGTCGCGGAAGATGTTCCGGAAAAGAACGTTCCGCCGCCAGTGGAACCACCAAGAGCTCCCCAAAGTACTGCTATCAAGACGGAGCCGGAAAGAAACTCCGATGAGCCATCAGCTGGATTTGGAATTGATCCGATTACCACTAGCAAGACTTTCGGAAGTCAAACAACACCAAAAACTGAATTCGGTGGAGCACCATCGTTGTCTGGGTTCGGTGGAAACGCTGCTGCTGCTGCTGCTGCAAACAAGACTTCGTTCGACCAGCAAGGTAACGGATTTGGTGGAGCAGCGAAACATGGATTCGTTGGAGTCGGAGGGGCGCCGTCTTCATTTGGTGCTAACGTTATTCCTGCCAGCAAGCCATCTCGCGGGCATAAAACAACTGGATTTGGCGGAGAACCGAAACATGTGTCTGGTGGAGCATTCTCGTCTGCAAATAAGACTTCTTTTGATCAACAAGATAAAGGATTCGGCGGGGCAGCAAGTTCAGGATTCGGAAACGGATCTATGCTGACAAACCAGAAAGTTGGATTAGAGAATCAAACCACTGGAGTCGGTGCAAGTGAAGTTCCTACGAGCAAGCCGTCTTCTTTCGGACAACAACCAGCAGTGGTTTCAGGTAAGGATATTATGAGAAGTCTTGTTTTTATCATCTCTTTTTTTTAAAGAAATGTCTCTTGACGTTCGTATTTTCAGGATTTGGAGGTGCTGCGAAAATGGGATTCGGTGGATCATCCTCGTCTGGATTCGGTGGTCAGAAAGCGGGCGCCACGGAGAGCTCTGGATTTCCAACCAAAGAAACATCTACATCCCAGCCAGGATTCGGAGGAGATTTCAGTACAGGATTCGGAAGTGGTTTAAAAGCTGGATTTGGTTGTCATGGAGCAGGCGCTGCGGAGAACTCTGGATTACCAACGGAAACAACCGGTTTCGGAGGAAAACTCCCCTCGGCTGGATTTGAAGCTTCTTCATCAAATGAATCTGCTTTTGGCCAACAATCTAAGGGATTTGGTGGAGCAACGAAAAACGGATTCGGAGGAGATTCCAGTTCATCGTTCGGAAGTGGTTCTAAAGCTGGATTCGGTGGAACATCCTCGTCTGGAATCGGTGGTCAAAAACCGGGTGCCACGGAGAGCTCTGGATTTCCAACCAAAGAAACATCTACATCTGGAGGAACTTTTGGCTCTGGTTTCGGAGGAAAGCCGACCTCGACTGGATTTGGTGCTCCATCAACAACAGATTCTTCTTCCGGTCAACAAACTGCAGGATTTGGTGGCGCATCGAAGCTAGGATTCGGTGGTCATAGAGCAAGCACTGCAAAGAATTCGGGATTACCAACGGAAACAACCGGTTTCGGAGGAAAACTCCCCTCGGCTGGATTTGGAGCTTCTTCATCAAATGAATCTGCTTTTGGCCAACAATCTAAGGGATTTGGTGGAGCAACGAAAAACGGATTCGGAGGAGATTCGAGTAACAGTTTTGGAAAGCGAGACTCTGGCTTTGGTGGTCCACAAGATCAAGGATTTGGCGACACTGATGCACCTTCAAAATCCGGCCTTGGAAGCTTCAATACAGGAGGTGGAGCTGCCAAATCAGCTTTCGGAGCCGCTGGCTTTGGTTCCAGTTCAAACTTCGGCAATGGAAACACGTTTGGGGAGCCCAGTCAGTTTTTTTTATCCCATGACTAATCTAAAATCAATGTTTATAGGCGACAATCAACGTGGCAATTGGGATGGCGGAGAGCGACCAAGAGGATGCCATAATTGCGGCGAAGAAGGTCATATTTCGAAAGAATGTGATAAGCCAAAAGTCCCACGTTTTCCTTGCCGAAATTGTGAGCAACTTGGTCACTTTGCTTCCGACTGTGATCAGCCCCTGCCGCAACTGTGGAATAGAAGGTCATTTTGCTGTCGATTGTGATCAACCAAAAGTGCCTCGAGGCCCCTGCCGCAACTGTGGACAAGAAGGTCATTTCGCAAAAGATTGTCAGAACGAGAGAGTGCGCATGGAGCCAACAGAGCCATGTCGTCGTTGCGCTGAAGAAGGCCATTGGGGTTACGAGTGTCCGACCAGACCAAAAGATTGTAAGTTAGCTCGATACCTTATGTATAAAATATATAATTTATTTCAGTGCAAGGAAACTTCCTCGAATCGTATGATTTTGTCTTCACGCCAGACGATAAAATGTTTGAAGATGCAGTCAATAACGATGATAAAATCGACTTCGATCAGAAGGTTGTGGCATCCACTGGAAAGGTTGAAATTCCTGACATGGCATCATTCGATGGTTTCAAAGTTCTCCCACAAGACCTCCATGACAACTTGAAGCGCATGAAGATGAACAGACCAACACCGATTCAAAGAGCGTCGTTCTTCCCGATCATGCATGGCGACGATGTTGTTGCATGTGCACACACTGGAAGTGGAAAAACACGTAAGGAAGATATCTTCCGTTCCATTTCTAAAAATTGTATTTCAGTTGCTTTCTTGATACCATTCGTCATCAAGCTGATGGAAGAATTTGAGAAAGATCGAGACGTCACTGATGAGAAACCTTCTCCAAGGTAAGAAATTCCGATGAAAAAATAATCACTGTATCTTTATTTTTAGACTTCTCATTGTTGCTCCCACTCGTGAATTGGTTAACCAAACGTTCACAACTGCTCGCCAGCTGACATATGAAACGGGATTGAAGTGTGGATTGGCCTTCGGAGGCTACTCTCGTAATGCCAACGTGCAACACCTGCGAAGTTTCAGTCAGCTCAACATTTTGGTTGCCACTATGGGAAGACTGCAGGATTTCGTGAATGCCGGAGAAGTATCTCTTTCAAAAATGAAATACATCGTACTGGATGAAGCTGATCGTATGGTCGACAGCATCGACTTTGGAGAGGAAGTGAGCAAGATTATCGGATCGCCGGGGGAGCGTACTCAGCAAACTGTGCTGTTTAGGTATTGGCTAGTATTTTCAAGGGATTTTTCAAAATAAAGTGTTTTCAGTGCATCCTTCTCTGAAGATCTTCAATCCGACGACCTGCCAAAGTTCGTCAAAGAGGGTTACACTATGCTGCAAGTCGACAAGTTCGGAACAGCTAATGAAAAGATCGACCAGAAGATTCTTCCTGTGCCTCGAACCGAGAAACGAGACGCGATTTACAAGCTTCTCGGAATTGATGAAAACACTGTGACTCTCTTGCCGGACGCACCCATCGAGAAACAAAAGACGCTGATCTTCGTGAACTCGGTGAAGTTCTGTGACACTCTTGCGGCTCTCATCTCGAGTGCTGGCGTTAGCACTATTTCGGTAATTAAAATTTAGAATTATATGAGCAAAAACAATTTTTCATTTTCAGATGCATAGCTACCAAAATCAAGAACAGCGTGATCGTACATTGGATGATTTCCGTCGTGGTAAATACTAGTGTATGGTAGCTTCGAATGTGTGTGCTCGTGGATTGAATATTGCCGGGCTCGATCATGTCGTCAACTACGATATGCCGGATAAAAATGGCTTTGATGAGTATGTCAACCGTATCGGACGTACTGGAAGAGCTGGATTCACCGGAACGTCGACTGCATTCGTTGACGTGGAGAACGACACGGACATTATTCCATGCCTCGTCAGTATCTTGAACGAAGACAAGAAAGAGGTTCCAGAGTGGCTCACCGAAGGAGCTGGACATCAGGAAGAAGGTGGCGACGATTGGAATGAGCAGGAGCAGGAGTGGTGAAGCACCTATCACAGTTTTATAATTTAATGTTTAAATGTATTTCGTTGCTCTATGACGATTTTTATTCCTGGTATTTGTTTTGTTAGGCCCCTGCGATTCATTCGCCAACTTTTATGAGCCTGAAGTTACAAAGAATAAGTTTATGTTAATTTCAATGTTTTAGTTATAGTTTTATCATTTTTCTCCCGTTCTTTCAGTAAATATATCTGAACTTTTTTATTGTAATGAACTATTGACTTTATTAGAAGAGCTTCATTTAAAGAATTTTACACAAAATCATAAGACAATTATTTGACTAATGTTGACAGATATGAGTCATAAAATATGAATAAACGCAGAACATTCTCTCGACTCTCAATGTATCAATCTTTTTTAGGCATAATCCGAAGTAAACCATGTCTTTGGTGCCAGCTTCATTCTATCAAAATGTGGATATTATTCGAGATGTGAAGTTTAATATGAAGCCAACGTGTTCGATTTGTATGGAAGAATTCGGTAATTTTTGTTTTCTTCTATCTGAGAATATTTCCCATTTTCAGATGCAAATTCTCATATTCCGAAGGTTCTCATTTGTGGCCACTCGTTTTGCATTATTTGCATCGAAAAACATTTGAGATCAGTATGAGTTTGGACACTAATTTTCTCAGAGATCAATAATTTTTATTTTAAAAAAATCTGCAATTAAATTGTTCCAGTCAAATCTCACATTCTGGCGATGGGGATGTTTTCAGTCATTATACATGCTCTACTTGCCGCGTACGTTCTCCTGCTGCACGAAATATTAGTTAAAATTAATTATTTTTCTAGACAACGATGGAAATTCCTGTCAACGGAGCAGCTGGATTTTCCACTAACTGATCGGTACAGATCGCTCCGCTAATTCCGCCATGCCTCTGCAAACCTGCCGCGAGGCTCTCGTGTCGATTTACGGTGTACTACACGTGAACAACTCAGAACTTTATACGGTTTCCTGTAGATTCTAACAGGTAGTGTAGTGATTTTTTTTTACAAATAAATATAAAAAGATTAGTAAAAAACCAGAAAGAATTAAGGAAAACCACCAAAAATCATGAATTTAAGCCGACGCTGTAAAATCATTCATACAAATAAATCCTGACAAGTACATCGTAAATCGACAAACACCAGAGCCGCGTTCTCTCAATTAAACGAATGAAAAATTGAAATATTCAGATGCAATTGTTCCAAAAGATCTTCGTTGTATGACTTGCTCTTCGTGTAAAATGAGTGGATCGGAGACTTCTTTCCACATTTGCCGTGAATGTACGATTCAACAACACGAATACGATATTCATACCTTTATCGATCAGGAGGTAGTTTTCAGTTATTGAAAACAGCCATTCACATAATAATTTTCAGCCTTCAATCCATCCTGACGCATTCACAATCTGCTCGACCTGTGTTCTGAAAGATCACAACACTACTCACCACACTGTCATTGAATATCTTCCGATCAGAGTAAGCGAAACAAATAATCTATTGTACTTATTTTCATTTAAAAAACCCATATTTCAGCTCAACTACCAGCTCAGAATGAACACAAAAAGTGCGGATGTCCTGAAGACTCGCGTTCACAAGGACTTCTCCGACGCAATGACCATTCTGTCATCGTTACCGATTCTTGTCAAGAAGAAGGAATGCGAGGTTGCCAAGATAGCGGAATTCATGACAAGAGTCAAAAATACGGAGAGTCTCACTCAAATTTTCAAGACTTTCGAGAGGGAGATGAAGAATGTATGATATAACAAAATTTTTCAATTATCAAATTAAAATAAATAAAATTTTCAGATCATAAAAATTCTGGAAGCTTTGAAAAGAGATGGAGGAAAGCTGAAAGATACCGTGGAACAGACTGTCAAGCGACTTGAAGATGACAATGAGAAGATCGACATAGCACACTGTCTTCAAGAATTTGTCGATTTGAAGGAGCATCTCAAGATTCCAGAAATGGTTCAGATTCCACAAGACACTGATCTTCCGATTATTGACGAGACACTTCAAAAGGAGGAATCCAAAAAATACACCATTGGAAGTGTCATCGTCTCAATTTTCAGTGCAATCTTCAATTGGCTGTGCATGTTCGTCAAATTTATTTCGCAAATGATTTTCGGGGCCGGAAGCACTTTTTATAAGAATGGTAAGATTCGAATATTGTATTCATGCATAAATTTCATACATTTTCAATCTCTACTGAACACATCAACCTTCACATCCTGGCTCCAATCTTCATCATTCTCATCTGCATCCTCATCCTCTACGTCTTCTGAGCAATGTTGTACATTTATATTTATCTACCTACTTTGTCAAAATTTTTTATTGTTTCCCATTTCTGACAACGAATTTGAATTCATCGAATAAACCAGCTCAATGACTAAAACAAGAGAAACAGAATTATTAGAGATCTCAATTAAATATTTATAATACTCTCCAAAAAGGTCCCAGATACCAGAAATTGTAAAAATGCGGGAGTCCCGAGAAATGGTTTTTGTGGTGGTGGGGGAATGATTAGGGGGTTTTTTGAAAAACGGAAAAAATACAATTGAAATGCGGTAAAGCACGTTCGGTTTGGCAACGCAATAATCGAAAAGGGGAAAATATATATTAAACAGAAAAAATTGGGGGTGGGGGGGGGGGGACGGAAAAAACAAACAATCTACGAGTAAAGCAGTTTCGGAGGCTGTGAAAATTGGTGATGATTTGATTTTTTTGTGTGTTGCTGGGAAAATGACCGAGAACAGAAAAGTTGAAATACTACACGAATCAAGAGATAGGACAGACAATGAGGTGTTCGATATGGAAAATAACTACAGAAACGGGGATGGATTGGATCACACGTCGATGGGAAGAGAGTTGGTTGGTTTTTGTGTTGATTGATTGATAGTCAAGAAAAGAGAATTGTTAATTATGTTTAGGGCAGTTTTTGAAGTAGAAAATTTTAAAAAACTGAAATTTTTGAGAAAACCCTCAATTTCCTCCGTTTTTTCCCAAATTTTTCTGCTGAAAATCTCATTTTTCGTGTAATTTTCCAGCTTTTCTGTGAATTCCCGCACCCCAAATTGTCCTAAAGCGATAAAATCGATTCTCGTACAATATTGAGCTTCATTCGGAAATATGGCAGCGGATGGAGCACACAACGGATTTTGTAGTAAATGTCGGTTAGGTCAATGTCCAGTTCTTCGCTGAAAATGGAAAAAATTTGAAAAAAATTTTTTTTTTTGGAAAAGTAAAATTTTTTTTTGAAAAATCTAAAAAAAAAACCTACCTGAAAAAATCTACACCAGATTTGACGCAAAAATGCACTAAATCGCTGAAAGGTTTTTTTTTGGCACGGGAAAACTGATAATCGGCTTGAAATTTGAAGAATTCTGAGCTGAAGTGCAGTTTTTGAACTTTTTTCGAAAAAACCAGAAAAATATCGACTTTTTACGGTTTTATATTGAAATTTTCGATATGAAACTAAAAATTCGAATTTCCCATGCAATTTTACTCACTAGCCCCACTTTTCAGAGCATTTGTGCAAAATTCCGTAAAATCAGGTGCCAAGTCCGCAAACACCGTGCTACAGTAACCCAACACACCAGATTTGACGCAAAATTGCACTAAAATCCTGAAAATAGGGGTGTAGGAGTAATTTTGGCTATGAAAACCGAAAATCGACTTAAATTTCGATTAATTTGAAGTTTAAACTCAGTTTTTGAACTTTTTTCGAAATTTTTTGAAAAATATCGAATTTTCCCAGTTTTAGATCAAAATTTACGGTGTTAAACTAGAAAATTTGAATTTCCCATACAATTTTACTCCCTGACCTCAAATTTCAGCTCATTAGTGCAATTTCCCGTCAAATCAGGTGTCAAGTCCGCAAACACCACGCTACAGTAACCTGAAACACCAGATTTGACGCGAAATTGCACTAAATCTCTGAAAAGTGGGGCTTAGGGGTTTTTTGGCACGGAGAATCTGAAAATCGACTCGAAAATTGAAAAATTCAGAGTTGAAGTCTAGTTTTTTTTTTCAAATTTTAAGAAAAATCTCGAATTTTCACCGTTTTATATTAAAATTTTCAGTTTAAAACTAGAAAATTCGAATTCCCCATGCAATTTTACCGCTAAACTCATGTTTTCAAGATTTTAGTGCAAAATTCCGTAAAATCAGGTGCCAAGTCCGCAAACACCAGGCTACAACCCAAAACACGTAACCCAAAACACCAGATTTGACGCAAAATTGCACTAAATGGCTGAAAAGTGGGGTCTAGGGGTTATTTTGCACGAGGAATTTGAAAATCGACTCGAAAATTGAAGAATTGTGAGTTCAAGTCCAGTTTTTGAACTTTTTCAGAAAAATCTCGAGTTTTCACGATTTTAAATTAAAATTCACGGTTTAAAACTAAAAAATTCGAATTCCCCATGCAATTTCACCCCGAAAACCCATTTTTCAGAAGTTTAGTGCAAAATTCCGTCAAATCTGGTGCCAAATCCGCAAACACCACGCTACAGTAACCCAAAACACCAGATTTGACGCAAAATTGCACTAAATCTCTGAAAAATGGGGCGTAGGGGTAGTTTTCTGTGGGAAAGCCGAATTTTTAGGTTTTGAATTCAAAAAATTAACGGGAAAGTGGAAAATTAGAGGTTTTTTCATTTTTATCGGAAAAAGTTCGGAAAAACGGGTTTTTTGCCGTTTTTTTTTCAAATTTTTCGACTTCTTCTCCGTTTTCTTCAGAATTTCTTCGATTGTAGTCAATTTTCCATCATTTTTGGCACTTACAGCAGTGGAATCTGGTCACTGTCCTCCTCATTGACCTCCAAAAGCCACCCAAATCCGCTATTCCCAAATAAATTTTCCAGCGGCTCCAGCATTAGTACGACGATAAGCCTGAGCTGAAATTTGCCCAGTCGGGCTTGAAATTAAGCCGGAATCTGCAAAAAAAATGGATTTTTTACGGAAATTTCTAGTTTTTTGGCCTAAAAATTACAGACTTCAAATTAATGCGCCCGAAAGGCTCGAAAAATTCAGATTTTTCGTACTTGGCGCGTTAGATGACTGGTCCGGGTGCTCAAATTGCTCGAAATTCGACGAGTAGAAGCCATTTAAGTCGATAGAGACCTCCGGTTGCTTGACTCCAGTGCCCGGGTAGTCCATTTTCACCAAATCCTGAAAAAAACGGGGGTTTTAGGTGGTTTTCAGCAATTTTTTCGAGAAAAATATGAAGAAAATTCAAATTTTCGACAAATTTCATGCAAAAAATCCATTTTAAACCGGTTTTTACGCTAAAAACCCGGAAAAAATGACTAAATTCCAAAAATTCATAAAAAAACTACGGTAGTTTTTAAAGGCGCAGTACTTGTTATCGATGGGTCTCGCCACGATTTTAATGTTTTTTTTTGTGATTTTTACTCAATTTTTGCAAGCTTTGGTCGTTTTTTTCACGATTTTTGAAAAATTTTACAAAAAATTTTAGAAAAAAATCGACTTTCCCATTGATATTAAGTCTAAAACCAATGAAAAATTCAATAAAATTGGTGAAACTACGGTAGTTTTTAAAGGCGCAGTACTTGTTATCGATGGGTTTCGCCGCGATTTTCGTATTTTATTTATGTTTTATTTGTTTTTAGTCGAATTTTCGCAATTTTCTTCGTTTTTTCGCAATTTTCTCCATTTTTTCAGCGATTTCAATGGTTCGCGAAACGAAACGACGTCGGAGCTCGGCGGAAAAGTAAAAAATCCCCGAAATTTTGCCTAAAAATCGCAAAAAATTCAATTTTTTAGGCCAATCGTGGTTCCGGTCACCCGAGACGACACGATGCCCGTCGACGAGGATCTTGTCGTCGAAGAATCACAGTGTGCTGCTTTAAAACCCTTCGCGAAGCTTGTCGGCGTCCGCCGAGGCATTTCTTCCATCGGTTTGCCGATTTTCCCGGCGAAATTCCGGCTAAAAATCAATTTTCCAGACTTGGCAGACGATCATTTCGTGTGCGGACGGGGCTCGCATGATGCTCCGACTAATTTCAACTTTTCTACAGTCGCCGAAGACGTCGGGCTCTACAAATTCATCTCGAAAATTCAATTTTCCATTGATAGAGTTGGCATTTTTGTGCAATTTTCTACTGAAAAATCGCAAAAAATCAATATTTCAGGACACAGAAACGCGTAGAATCTATCTACACGATCACTCACGCAACGGGACCCTCGTAAATCATGAAATGATCGGAAAAGGGCTCTCCAGAGAGCTAATGAACGGAGATTTGATCTCTATTGCGATTCCAGCGCTGATCAGTGCGTTTTTGACAATTTTAAAGCTGAAAAAGCGGTTTTTTAGGGTAAAATTGCCCAAAAAACGGGTTTTTCCGCCAAAATCCGTCGATTTTCCCAAAAAAAAACCCGAAAACCCCAAAAATTTTCAGTTTTCGTGTACGAAAGGGCCGACGACAACCATCATCCGGAAGAATTAACGAACAAATACCACGTGACGAGCCATTTGCTGGGAAAAGGCGGTTTTGGCAAAGTTTTGCTCGGATACAAAAAATCCGATCGATCAGTGGTACGGGCGGCGTGGAAAAATGCCGAAAATTGGAGAAAAATCGATAAATTTCCAGAAAAATCGATAAAATTCCAGAAAAATCGATAAATTTCCAGAAAAATTGATAAAATTCCATAAAAATCAATAAATTTCCAGAAAAATCGATAAATTTCGATAAAAATCGATAAATTTCCAGAAAATCGATAAAATTCCAGAAAAATCGATAAAATTTCCAGAAAAATCAATAAATTTCGATAAAAATCGATAAATTTCCAGAAAATCGATAAAATTCCAGAAAAATCGATAAAATTTCCAGAAAAATCAATAAATTTCCAGAAAAATCAATAAATTTCCAGAAAAATCGATAAAATCTCCGAAAATTGTGAATTTTCGCCAGTTTTGGTGCATATTCAGCCATTTTTTTTTGCTGATTTTCACCTATAAACCGCCAAAATTTACCGGAAACTTGTGAAAATTCAAATTTTCCTCTAAAAAATGCGATTTTTAACTGGAAAATCACATTTTTCGATGAAAATTTGCCGAAAACCTTGAAATTTTCACGGAAAATCGATAAAAAACCTCAATTTTGTGGGAAAATTCGATTTTCAGCCATTTTTTCCCGGAAATTATCAATTTTTCATGTTTCAGGTGGCTATTAAACAGCTCAACACACAATTTTCGACAAGATGCAGCCGAGCAATCGCTAAAACTCGAGATATTCAAAATGAGGTGGAAGTTATGAAGAAGCTCAGCCATGTTAGTACACGAAAATTAATGAAAAATCGATTTTTACACGGAAAATTGCCGAAAATTGCTGAAAAATCGAAATTTTTCGCATTTTTCGCTGAAAATTCACGAAATTCGATCAAAAAAGCATAATTTTAAGCGAAAATTGAAGTAATTTTGGTCAAAAATGCTCAAAAATGAGAATTTTCCAGTTTTTGGGCGCTGCTAACACTACAAACTACAAGTTTTTGGGCGCTGCTAATTCAATTTCAATGGTTTTTGGCCTATTTTTGAGCCATTTTTCACTAAAATTATCGATAAAAAGTGATTTTTCGCGTTAAAAATGCTCAAAAATGCCATTTTAACCCTAAAAATTCCAATTTTTCAGCCAAATATCGTTGCAATTTACGATTGCATCACCGTCGCCAAGTACTCGTATATGGTTATCGAATATGTCGGCGGAGGCGAATTTTTCTCAAAACTCGTCGATTCCAAGTACAATCAAATGGTAAATTGGCCGGAAAATTACTAAAAAATCCCGAAAATTTCCCTAATTTTTCCATTTTTTCAGGGTCTCGGTGAATCGCTCGGAAAATATTTCGCTTTTCAGCTAATCGACGCGGTTTTGGTAATTTTTAGGCCATTTTTCGCCGATAAAACCGCCCGTTTTTTCAGTATCTTCACTCTGTTGGAATCTGTCATCGTGACATTAAACCCGAAAATATTCTGTGCTCGAATAAAGCTGAGCGGTGCATTTTAAAGGTGAAATTTGCCGATTTTCAGCTCAAAAAAGCTGTATTTAAGGCAATTTTCACCCGAAAAACCTCCAATTTTGCAGCTAACCGACTTTGGAATGGCGAAAAATTCGGTGAATCGAATGAAAACTCACTGTGGAACGCCGTCTTATTGTGCGCCGGAAATTGTGGCGAATCAGGGTGTTGAGTACACGCCAAAAGTCGATATGTTAGTAGAAATCGGCAAAAATGACTTAAAAATTCGGAAATTTGAGCGAAAATCACTCTAAAATTGTGAAAATCGATAATAAATTCGAATTTTTCATGGAAAAATCACTTAAATCGATGGAAAATTCAGGTTTTTCACAATTTTTGGCTGGAAAAAACGAATTTTACTACTAGAAATTGTCCAGAAAATCTCAGTTTTCGGTGGTTTTCCACCGAAAAATCGAGTTTTTCGATGCTTCAAAAATTGGAAATTTGGCATAAAAATTGAGATTTTTCATAATTTTTCACGAGAAAATGCCGAAAAATCTAATTTTCAGCCACAACAATCGAAAAAAAAGTCAATTTTTGCCAATTTCCGACGATTTTAGAGTCAATTATACTCAATTCCCCGGTTTTTTGAAGCTTTTTCGGCGAAAAACTCTAATTTTCAGCTAAAAATCGATAATTTTTGGTGAAAATGAATTAAAAATGGAGATTTTCGTGAAAAATCCGATTAAAAACGTGTTTTTTCAAAATTTTCATCGAAAATTCGGAAATTTGGCTGCCATTCAGTAAAATAACCGATTTTTCCTGGAAAAATGGGCCGAAAATTAATATTTCCAGTGGAAAATTCTGAAATTTATGTTTTTTAAATCAATTTCCAGCCGAAAAATCGATATTTCCCAATATTTTGCCACTGAAAGTGGAAAAATTGGAAAAATCTCTCAAAAAACCCGGAAATTTGGGCAGAATTTATTAAAAATTCAGGTTTTTCATAATTTTTGACTAGAAATTGCCAAAAAATCTCAATTTTCGATAATTTGTCCCCGAAAAATGCGATTTTTTCGATGTTTTCCCTTCAAAAACTGAAAATTTGGCATAAAAATTGAGATTTTTCATAATTTTTCACTAGAAAATGCCAAAAAATCTCATTTTCAGCCATAATAGTCAAAAAATGCCAATTTTTGCCGATTTCCAGTAAAAACATGCATTTTTACTTGAAATTAGACATAAATCCCCGGTTTTCTGGGTTTTTTTCGGCGAAAAACTCAATTTTTCAGCTAAAAATCGATTTTCTCCACATTTTCCTGTGTTTTTATGCATTTTCAAGTAGTTTTTGCATATCTAGACACTTGAAAACGAAAAAAACGATGAATTTTTGATGAGATTCCGTCTTTTTTCGTCCCTTTTCTAGTAGAAATTCCCATTTTTCATAGGAATTTTCATGGCCAATTTACTATTTGGATTTCCTCGTTTTTACGCTCATCACACATCACAAAAACTTCGTTTTTTCGCCAAAAAATATATCAATTTTATCCAAAAATTCGATTTTTTTGAAGAAAAATTCAAAAAATTGAGTTTTTCGGCGAAAAAAACTCAGAATACCGGGAATTTACGTCTAATTTCGAGTAAAAATGCAAATTTTTACTGGAAATCGGCAAAAATTGGCATTTTTTCGACTATTATGGCTGAAAATGAGATTTTTGGCATTTTCTAGTGAAAAATTATGGAAAAATCTCAATTTTTATGCCAAATTTTCAGTTTGTGAAGGGGAAACATTGAAAAAATAAATTTTTCGGCGAAAAACCATCGAAAATTGAGATTTTCTGCCTGAATTTTTAATAAGTTCTGACAAATTTCGGGGTTTTTCATAGTTTTTTCCCAATTTTTCCACTTTTACTGACAAAATTTGGGGAAATATTGATTTTTTTCGGCAGAAATCTGCAATTTTTACGAATTTTCGACACTTTTTAAATCAAAAATTCTATTTTCGGGTCAAAGGGGCACGGGTGGCTAAGTGGTAGTGGTGTAGCACTGTCACCCAAAAGGTCGCAAGTTCAATCCCACCTCACCCCAAAGGTTCACCCAGCCAGCTCGGAAAGTGGGTAGTGAATTTGGTTCACGAAAGGTAAATCGGCCATACCGCTAGTCCCGGTACGGCTTAAATTCAGACTAGAAGAGATATAAACGCCACCAGCAACCCTGATAAATCTCTTGTCCGCAGGAGGCTTAGGCTCACCCTTGAACCAAACGGACAACCTTTACCTTTACCTTTTGAGAAAAAAACGTAGATTTTCACCCAAAACTCGGATTTTTTAAAATAAAAATTTAAAAAAAAATTGGTTTTTTCTCGGGAAAATTGGATTTTCGACCAAAAAATAGCGTTGAAGTTCATTTTTTCGTTCAAAAATCGGAAAATTTTCCCGAAAAACATGAAAATTTCAATAATTTCCGTTAAAAATGACCAAAATTCCTAATTTTTGTCCTGCAAATTCAAAAAATACGAAAAAAAACCCAATTTTCATAGATTTTTGCCGCGAAAATCCGAAATTCCGCTTGGAAATCACAAAAACATCGTTTTTTCGGTCAAAAATGTTAAAAATTTGCAAAAAAATCGAGTTTTTCCACTAAAAATTGGAAAAAAAAGCGTTTTTTAAAATAAAAATTCAAAATTTAAGATTTTCCACTCGAAAAATTCAATTTTTGATAGTTTTTCTACTAAAAATTGCAAAAAAACGTCGATTTTCACCCAAAAATCCAAATTTTCACAATTTTCTTACAGTTGGAGCCTCGGATGCGTACTTTTCATCACATTTTCCGGTTATCCACCGTTCAGCGAAGAATATACGGATTTGAAGATGGATGAACAAGTTTTGACAGGTAAATTGACGAATTTTCAGTGAAAAAAAAACGGATTTTTGGGCAAAAATCCGTGATTTTGACCCAAAATTCGGGAAAAAATGCAAAAAATCCGAATTTTGGAGCAAAAAATGCGAAAAATAGCCGTTTTCCAAGCAAAAATAGCAATTAGGTCGAAAATGAGCATTTTTGGGTGTAAAAATGCTGAAATTTCGATTTTCAAAAAAAAACTACCGAAAAAATCGATTTTTAGCTTCTAAAAATTACAATTTTTCAGGCCGCCTATTCTTCCACGAACAATGGCATCGAATTACTGACGAAACACAGAATATGATCCAATGGATGCTCACGGTGGAGGTAATAATGAGGAAAATGACTCAAAAATGAAGATTTTTGAGTGAAAAACTGGAAAAATCGGCGAAAAATGAGATTTTTAACTCAAAATACTGGAAAAAATGAATTTTTTCGGGTTTTTTCGCCTAAAAATATGTAAAATTTATAAAAAAATGGCCCAAATTTGATATTTTAAAGTTAGACTACAAACTACAAGTTTTGGGCGCTGCTAAGACTACAAACTACAAGTTTTGGGCGCTGCTAAGACTACAAACTACAATGTTTGGGCGCTGCTAAGACTACAAACTACAAGTTTTGGGCGCTGCTAAGACTACAAACTACAAGTTTTGGGCGCTGCTAAGACTACAAACTACAAGTTTTGGGCGCTGCTAAGACTACAAACTACAAGTTTTGGGCGCTGCTAAGACTACAAACTACACGTTTTGGGCGCTGCTAAGACTACAAACTACAAGTTTTGGGCGCTGCTAAGACTACAAACTACAAGTTTTGGGCGCTGCTAAGACTACAAACTACAAGTTTTGGGCGCTGCTAAGACTACAAACTACAAGTTTTGGGCGCTGCTAAGACTACAAACTACAAGTTTTGGGCGCTGCTAAGACTACAAACTACAAGTTTTGGGCGCTGCTAAGACTACAAACTACAAGTTTTGGGCGCTGCTAAGACTACAAACTACACGTTTTGGGCGCTGCTAAGGCTACAAACTACAAGTTTTGGGCGCTGCTAAGACTACAAACTACAAATTTTGGGCGCTGCTAAGACTACAAACTACAAGTTTTGGGCGCTGCTAAGACTACAAACTACAAGTTTTGGGCGCTGCTAAGACTACAAACTACAAGTTTTGGGCGCTGCTAAGACTACAAACTACAAGTTTTGGGCGCTGCTAAGACTACAAACTACAAGTTTTGGGCGCTGCTAAGACTACAAACTACAATTTTTTGAACGCTGCTAAGACTACAAACTACAAGTTTTGGGCGCTGCTAAGACCACAAACTACAAGTTTTTGGGCGCTGCTAAGACTACAAACTACAAGTTTTGGGCGCTGCTAAGACTACAAACTCCAAGTTTTGGGCGCTGCTAAGACTACAAACTACAAGTTTTGGGCGCTGCTAAGACTACAAACTACAAGTTTTGGGCGCTGCTAAGACTACAAACTACAAGTTTTGGGCGCTGCTAAGACTACAAACTACACGTTTTGGGCGCTGCTAAGACTACAAACTACAAGTTTTGGGCGCTGCTAAGACTACAAACTACAATGTTTGGGCGCTGCTAAGACTACAAACTACAAGTTTTGGGCGCTGCTAAGACTACAAACTACAAGTTTTGGGCGCTGCTAAGACTACAAACTACAATTTTTTGGGCGCTGCTAAGACTACAAACTACAAGTTTTTGGGCGCTGCTAAGACTACAAACTACAAGTTTTTGGGCGCTGCTAAGACTACAAACTACAAGTTTTGGGCGCTGCTAAGACTACAAACTACAAGTTTTGGGCGCTGCTAAGACTACAAACTACAAGTTTTGGGCGCTGCTAAGACTACAAACTACAAGTTTTGGGCGCTGCTAAGACTACAAACTACAAGTTTTTGGGCGCTGCTAAGACTACAAACTACAAGTTTTTGGGCGCTGCTAAGACTACAAACTACAAGTTTTTGGGCGCTGCTAAGACTATAAACTACAAGTTTTGGGCGCTGCTAAGACTACAAACTACAAGTTTTGGGCGCTGCTAAGACTACAAACTACAAGTTTTGGGCGCTGCTAAGACTACAAACTACAAGTTTTTGGGCGCTGCTAAGACTACAAACTACAAGTTTTTGGGCGCTGCTAAGACTATAAACTACAAGTTTTGGGCGCTGCTAAGACTAAAAACTACACGTTTTGGGCGCTGCTAAGACTAAAAACTACACGTTTTGGGCGCTGCTAAGACTAAAAACTACACGTTTTGGGCGCTGCTAATTCAAAATTTTAACTTTTTATGTGATTTTTTGCATTTAAAATGTATAAAATTACATTTTAAAGCCAATATTTTCAGAAAACGAAGTAAAAAACTCCAATAATGTGCCGAAAAATGAAATTTTCAGGTGAAATTTTTCGATTTCTCGTCGAAAAACTCTAAAAATCAATAATTTCCTAAATGTTTCGCTCTAAAAACGGCCAAAACTTCAAAAATTTCGCATTAAAATCCCATTTTTCAGCTAAAATTTCTCAATTTTCAGCCATTAATCCGCCCGTCTGCCGTCGAACTAATGAGTACTCAATGGATGAAATGTGCGGATTGTCTTTCTGCGAAACAGGATATTTTGAAGAGTATTCAGCCGATTTCAGCAGCTCCAGCTGCACTACAAACTACACAAGCTGGACCCGTGTAAAAGGTCAATTTTGGATTTGGAGATTTCTGGCGAAAAATGATGAAAATTCACTGAAAATCGCGGAAAATTGACGAAAAATCAATAAATTTCCAAAAAAATCAATAAATTTCCATAAAAATCAATAAATTTCCATAAAAATCAATAAATTTCTAGAAAAATCAATAAATTTTCATAAAAATCAATAAATTTCCATAAAAATCAATAAATTTCCAGAAAAATCAATAAATTTCTAGAAAAATCAATAAATTTCTAGAAAAATCAATAAATTTCCATAAAAATCGATAAAATTTCTAGAAACATTCGCAGAAAATCAAATTTAACCCGGAATTTCAGTGATTTCACATAAAAATTCAATATTTCCTACGGTTTTCGCTTGAAAATCTTAAAAATCTCATAAAATTAGCGTTTTTCATGTAAAAGCTCGGCAAAAATGGAAAAATTTCAGAAAAATTCAGCTAAATTTTATTTTTTAAAGAAAAAAATAGCGAAAATCCACTAAAAATGTGAAAATGCCCATAAAAAATTGAATTTTTCAACCAAAAATCGCAAAAAATTGTTGAAAATCACGTTAATACCGAAATTATTTCGATTTTCAGCAAAAAATACAAAAATCCGCAATTTGTCGTCAAATCGGGTGTAATTGCGTCCAAGATGTACTTTTTGAAGTCTTCAACACATAATTTATTTTTTTATTATTATTTATTTTTATAGCTCCCAGAGCCCCCCATAATTTATAGCTCCCAGAGCCCCCCATTTTATTGCGTTTTAACCCCAAAATTTTGAAAATTGTTCAATTTTTTGTGTTTCCCCACCTCTTGTTCTATACTCTCATGTAAAATTCCGATTTTCAGCATTTTTTGATGGGAAAAATCTGATTTTTTAGCTCAAAAACCGATTTTTTTGCTCGAAAATTGATTTTTTAGCTCGAAAATTGATTTTTTAGCTTGAAAATCGATTTTTTTTTAGCTCGAAAATCGATTTTTCAGCAGAAAATTTGAAAAAATTGAAAATTCCTTTAAATTTGCAAATTTCTAGCCAAATTCTTGAGATTTTATGCTTTTCCTCCAATTTTTTACTTAAAAATTCAAATTTCCTGAAATTTTCAGCTTTTTGCCAATTTTTTAGCTGAAAAATTGGAATTTTCTGGATTTTCAACTTAAAAATTGCAATATTTTCAGTTTTCTGCAATTTATTGCTCAAATTCCGGTGAATTCCTGGAATTTTAAGATTTTTCCCCAATTTTTAGCTCAGAAATCTGAATTTTTGGCTAAAAATCGAAAATTTTTCTGCAAAAAATTGAAAAATCCCTAAAATTTGCAAATTTTTTGCCAAATTCTTGAGATTTTATGCTTTTCCTCCTGTTTTTTGCCTAAAAATTCGAATTTTCAGCTAAAAATTCCTATAATTTTCTCAAAATTCTCAGCTTTTTGCCAATTTTTTAGCTGAAATTTCAGAAAATTGCGGGAATTTTAAGCTTTTCCCCGATTTTTAGCTCAGAAATCTGAAAAAATCGAATTTTCCAAATTTTTCAGCTAAAAAATCCAATATTTTTCCCAAATTGTGGCCAAAAATCCACAATTTGCCCGAAATTCTGAGCTTTTCCTCAATTTTGAGCTCAAAAAATCGGAAAATTTCGCTAAATTTCAAATTTTCCACATTTTTCAGCTAAAAATCCCCCAATTTCCTGAAATTCTAAGCTTTTCCCCCCCCCCCAAAATAATGCTTTTTTTTGTGAAATTTTCTGTAATTTTTCTCTGTTCTATTCTGTTTGCGTTTTTGTTTTTTTTTTTGAACTTTTTTTGTTAATTTTTTTTTCAAAATTTTTTTTCTTAATTTGCAAAGCTTTTTTCTAGCTCCGTTTAATGGTGTCTTTTCCCATTTTTTTTGTGATTTTTTAGAATTTTTGCTCTGAAATCTGAAAGTTCTCAATTTTTGAGCTAAAATTCTAAGCTTTTCCCCATTTTATTGACTGTAGTTTTGTAAAAGGTACTGCGGAATTCCAAAAATTTCGGGAAAAATTGGATTTTTTACCAGAAAAACTGGAAAATTTCGGGATTTTGGTGGAAAATCCGGGAAATTTTGATTAAAAATCCCAGAAAATTCGATATTTAAACTGAAAATATGGAAAATTTTGCGAAAAAACCCAAATTTTCTGAAATTTCTGGCGAAAAAACCGATTTTTTCACTGAAAAATCGATAAAAATGACCCAAAAATCTGATTTTTAGCTGAAAATCTGGAAAAATTCGATAAAAACCCCAATTTTCTCGAATTTCAGACAACTTCCGAGCGTCTCCAGAAGGATCTTATCGATTGGTTTGGAATTCCGTCTCCCGAGTCAAAACAGACACTTTTACACTTTATTTACGCTTATTTCTGCCGCCAATGCGTCCCGGATATCCAATTTATTAAGACGATCGTTCCGTTGATTGTTAAGGTGCTGAATTTCATGGAAAAACTGAAAATTTCCCAATTCTAAGTTCAAATTCCAATTCCACGCCGAGCTCAATTTTGAAATTTCGAGGGTTACTGTAGCGCCAAAAGTACGCAAACACCGACTACAGTACCCCCAAAACACCCGATTTTACGCGATTTTCGAATTTTGAGCTGAAAATTGAGTTTTAGACTAAGAAAATGGCGCTGAAACCGAATTTGATAATAAAAATCAGCGAAAATCATTTTGAAATATCGAAAATTGATAAAAATTCGGAAAATTCAACAAAAATGTCATAATTTCTGATTTTCGAGCTAAAAATCGAGTTCCCCGCCGAATTTCAGCCGGAAAATCGAAAACTAGAGGTTTCTAGCTCAATTTTGAATTTTCCCGGGTTACTGTAGCACCAAAAATATGCAAACACCGACTACACTACCCAAAAACACCTGATTTTACGCAATTTTCGAATTTTGAGCTGAAAATTGGGTTTTAGACTAAGAAAATGGCGGGGAATTCGAATTTTTCACTCAAAAATTGAAATTTTGTGCTTAAAAATTATTTTTTTCACCATTTTTTAAAAATCGCAAAATTTTGAACTTTTTCGACTGAAATTCGTAAATTTCGTCAATTTTCGCTAATTTTCCGTCGAATTTTCTAGCATTTTCAACCATTTTTCACACTTTTTGGCTTAAAAATAGGCTAAAACTCGTGATTTTTGAAATTTTGGCACTAAATTAGTTTTGCGGGGCTAAAAATCAAAATTTTCTCGATTTTTTTGGCTAATTTTTTCGCTAAAATATCAGAAATTTCGACCCAAAGCTCAAATTTCCAGTTTTTGGCTAATTTTCAGTGAAATTTCAAAAAAATTTTCAGGTAAAAAAACCGAATTTTCTGGCGAGGAATTCGATTTATTTGATATGAAAAATCAGCGAAAAAATCATTTTGAAATATCGAAAATTGGCGAGGAATTCGAATTTGTTAATAAAAACGCTGAGAAAAATTTCTGAAGTACTCAAAAACCGGCTGACAAATTCAAATTTTTCCAGGCTTCCTCCGAAAGTGACGTCACAGTGCGCGACAAGGCGTGCCAGGCGCAGGCTTCATCAAACGCCTGATAGGCGACACAATCACCGCCTTCCTCGGCCCAATCTCCACAGAAACGGCGAAAATCAAAAAAATCAATCAATATCAGCAAGAAGCCGCTGAGGAATTCAAAAAATTCCAGGAAACTCAGCCGAAAGCCGGCGGCGGCGGTGAAGCTGAAAATTTGGATGAAAATGTGCCTGAAAATCAAGAAAATTCGCCGGAAAAAGCTGAAAAACCACAAGTTTTAGACGCGTGGGAGCTCCTGGAGCCGGAAGATTGCTCCAAAAAATTCGATAAATCCGTCGAAACTCAACTAATCGATAAAAATTGGAAAGAACGGCTCGCCGGCGCTGAAAATGTGAAAAAATCGATGGAAAACGTGGGGAGAATCGAAATTTCCGAACGATTAACGGAAATTTCGAAGATTTTGATGAAAATTGTCGAAAAAGATGTTAATGTTAATGTCGGCGCGATTTCCGCGCAAATTTTGGCGGAAATTGCGAAAAAATCGAGATTTTCGTTTTCGGCACTTGCTCTGCGAGCATTTCCCGTGGTTTTTGACAAGTTGAAGGATAAAAATGCGATTTTGAGAGATGCGCTGGTGGAGTTTTGTGATGAAGCAGCGAATACGGTGGGTTTTCTTGGCGAAAATCGAATTCCCCGCAAAATTTGAGTCGGAAAATTGAAAACTAGAGTTTCTAGCTCAATTTTGAGTTTTTGAGGGTTACGGCCTAAGTACGCAAACACCGACTACAGTACCCCCAAAACACCGGATTTTACGCAATTTTCGAGTTTTGAGCTGAAAATTGGGTTTTAGACCAAGAAAATGGCGGAGAATTCGAATTTGATAATGAAAATCAGCGAAAAATTATTCTGAGATGTCGAAAATTGACAAAAACTTGAGAAATCTGACGAAATTCTCAAAATTTTGAATTTTCTTTTTCAAATTCGAATTCCGTGCACAATTTCACTCGGAAAATCGAAAACTAGAGCTTTCTAGCTCAATTTTGAAATTTTCCGGGTTACTGTAGCGCCAAAAGTACGCAAACACCGACTACAGTTCCCCCAAAACACCCGATTCGACGCAATTTTCGAATTTTGAGCTGAAAATTGGGTTTAGACTAAATAAATGCCGTAGAATCCGAATTTTGCATTAAAAACCCCGAAATTTTTTTTCTAAATCTTTGAAAAATCCAAAAAATCCAAAAAAAAAAATCAATTTTTCAGACGCCCCTGTCCGCCTACTCAGAAGCTGGATTGAGCAACAAAAATCCACAAGCTCGACAGCAAACTGCTCTATTTTTGAGCCGATTTTTCGCGAAAAACGACCCGAAAATAGTGGAGACGGAGGAGGTGAAGCAGCTCGCCGAGCACATTTTGAAGGTCTGAATTCGCCGAATTTCAATTTTCTGACCAAAAATTCGAATTCTCCGTGAAATTTCCGACTTTTTGAGACCCATATCGACCATATTCGGTTGAAAACTAAATTTTCAGTGATTTTTGGCATGCGTTGCGGTCGCGTCGCGGTCGAAATGTGAAAAATCTTCAAAATCAACCGATTTTCGCCATTTTTTCAGTGTTTTTGGTCAGAAAAACAATTTTAGACCATAAATTCGAATTCCCCGTAAAAGTTTCGACTTTTTGACACGCGTTGCGGTCGCGTCGCGGTCGAAATTCAAAAATCTTCAAACTTGGCAGATTTTCGTCATTTTTTCAGCTTTTTCGGTCGGAAAAACAATTTTTCGACCAGAAATTCGAATTCTCCGTTTAATTTCCGACTTTTTGGCACGCGTTGCGGTCGAAATTTGAAAATCTTCAAAATGAACCGGTTTTCGTCATTTTTTCATTGTTTTTGAGCCGGAAAAGTCAATTTTTCGACCAAAAATTCAAATTCCCCGTAAAAGTTTTGACTTTTTGACACGCGTTGCGGTCGCGTCGCGGTCCAAATTCGAAAATCTTCAAAATCAACCGATTTTCGTCATTTTTTCACTATTTCAGATTAAAAAACGCTAGTAAAATCGAATTTTCAGACATCCAACGACGCTGACAAAGAAGTGCGCAAGGCGGCCCTCCGAATTGTTGCCGCCGTGCAAAAATGCCTTGGAGAAGGTGTGGCGAAGCGTCTGTTGGCTGAAGTTTATCATGATAAGCTTAAAACGGAAAAGGTAGAGGAAAATTGCGAAAAATAGCTCAAAAAGGTCCAAAATTGCTGGAAAATTCTAATTTTTCCAAAAAAAACGCCGAAAAACTCAATTTTTTCGCAGGAATTCTAGAAAAAAAATGCCAAAATTGAGGCCTAAAAATTCAGAAAATGCCGAATTTCAGGCAAATTTGAGCTGAAAATGCTCCAGAAAATTCAATTTTTCCAGCTTCCCCCGCTTATCGAAGAGCTCGAGAAGGAATTCGAGAGCTCGGCGAGCCCTGAGATGCTCCGACTCGCCAAACACTACAAAATCGGCTCCTCCAGCACCTCTGCTCCACCGAAAACCGCCGCCGGAGCCCCAAAGCGTTTGTCTTCTGCGGTTGCTCCACGACGAGCTCCGCCAGCTTCAGCTGCTCCAACTCGTCGAGCCCCATCTCCAAAAGCTCCGGTGGTGGCTCCGACTCGAAGAGCTCCGTCGCCAAAAGCTCCAGTGGCTCCGGTGGCTCCTGTGAAGCCTAAACCGTTCGTGGCGAGACCTGCGCCGAATTTTGGGAAGCCCAGAGCTGCGGTTGCACCCGCTAGAGCTCCGCAAATCACGCAGAGAGGTAAAAATTCGATTTCCTCGGGAGATTTTAGCCGGTAAATCAAAAACTAGAAGTCGCTAGCTCAATTTTGAAATTTCCCGGGTTACTGTAGCGCCAGAAGTACGCAAACACCGATTACAGTACCCCTAAACACCGGATTTCACGCGATTTTCAAATTTTGAGCTGAAAATTGAGTTTTAAACTAAGAAAATGGCGAGGAATTCGAATTTGATATTAGAAATCAGCGAAAATTATTTTGATATATCGAAAATTGACAAAAATTTGAGATATCCAACAAAAATGCCAAAATTTCTGATTTTTGAGATGAAATTCTAATTCCTCGCGAAATTTCAGTCTAAACCTCGAAAACTAGAGGTTTCTAGCTAAATTTTGAAATTTTCCGGGTTACGGTAGCGCCAAAAGTACGCAAACACCGACTACAGTACCCCAAAAACACCCGATTTCACGCGATTTTTGAATTTCGAGCTGAAAATTGAGTTTTAGACTAAGAAAATGGCTGGGAATCCAAATTTGATATTAGAAATCAGCGAAAATTATTTTGAGATATCGAAAATTGACAAAAAACTTGAGAAATCTGACGAAATTCTCAAAATTTTGAATTTTCCATTTCAAATTCGAATTTCTTGCAAAATTTCAGTAAGATACTCGGAACCTAGAGCTCTCTAGCTCAATTTTGAATTTCCTGGGTTACTGTAGCGCCAAAAGTACGCAAACACCGACTACAGTACCCCCAAAACACCCGATTTTACGCGATTTTCGAATTTTGAGCTGAAAATTGAGTTTTAGACTAAGAAAATTGCGCTGAAACCGAATTTCACAATGAAAATTGAAAATTTTCAGCGCCAGCAGCCACCCGTCCAGCCACGTCAGCAATCCGAGTGATCCCGATAGCTCCAAATGTGGTCAGAAATGGTGCTCCAGCGGCTCCGCGGAAACCAATTGAAATAGCTCGACCACAGACTTCAAGTGGAATTGCTGCTCCGGGAGCTCCCAGATCGAGAATCGGTACGAAATTTGGCTGGAAATGGACTGAAAATGGCCTGAAAAAGCCTGAAATTTTCATGAAAAAAGCCTGAAATAGGCCTGAAATTTGCCTTGAAAAGCCTGAAATTCGCCTGTTATAGGCCTGAAAATGGTCTGAAAGCTTGAAATTCGCTGGTGAAGCCTGAAATGTTGACTGAAATGTCTATGAAGCCTGAAAAGCATAAAAATTGCCTAAAGTGCCTGTATAGCCCGAAAAGCCCGAATTTTTCCTGAAAATGGCCTGAAAAGCCTGATGAAGCCTAAAAATGGCTTGAAATCCTGAAATGTTGCCTGGAAATGTCGAAGAGCCTGAAAATGGCCTGATAAGCTTAAAAGTCGCCTGAAAAGCCTTAAAATGGCATGAAATGGGCCTGAAAAAAGCCTGAAATTTTGACTGAATTGTCTATGAAGCTTAAGAAGCCTAAAAATGGCCTGAAATTTTGCCTAAAAAGCCCTAAAAGACCTAAAAGCTCAAAACTCGCCTGAAAATGGCATGAAATTTTGGCTGAGCAGCCTGAAATCGTGCCTGAAAAAGCTTGAATTTTGCCTGAAAATGGCCCGAATTTTGTCTGAAAAGCCTAAAAATGACCTGAATTCTAGGTAGGACAAGGCCTGAAAAAACCAGTTAAGCCCGGAAAAAAAGCCTAAAAAAACCTAAAATTTTGCCTGAAAAGCCTGGAAAAAGTGGCTTGAAAAAACCAGCTAAGCCCGAAACTGCCTGAAAATAGCCTGAAAATTTGCCTAAAAAGCCTATAAACGGCCCAAAAAAGCTCAAAAATCGCCTGAAAATGGCATGAAATTTTGTCTGAAAATGGCCCGAAAAGCCTGAAAATAGCCTGAAATAGCCTGCATTTTGCCAAAAAAGCCTGAAAATGGCCCGAATTTTGCCTGAAAAGCTTGAAAATGGTCCGAATTTTGTCTGAAATGTCTAAAAATGGCCTGAAAAAGCTTAAAATCTGCACGAAAAAACCGGTTAGGCCCGAGTTTGGCCTGAAAATGGCCTTAAATTTTGCTTGCAAGTGGCCCGAAAAGCCTGAAAATAGCCTGGAAAGCCTGAAATTGGCCTGAAAAGCCTCAAGTAGCTCAAAGTCTGGCTGCAAAAAAAAAAACCACGTCAGCCCGAATTTTGCCTAAAAGCACACTTTAATCGTATTTTTCCCAATTTTTTTCCAGTTTTCGATGGGTCGCGAGCACAAAGAGCACAAACGAAAGCTTTCCCGTTCAAAGGAACGAAAAAGGAGCCGGAGCCGCTCGCCACGTGGCAGTCGTGAGCACCGGGATCATCGAGACAGAGATCGGGATCGGGAGAGACGCAGAGATCGAGACACTGATCGGGAGAAGACGAGAGATCGTGAAAAGCAGAGAGATGCAGAGAAAAAGAAGGAAAAAGAGAGTAAAACGGCAATTTTTGAAATGGAAGAGTCACGGAATGGTAAGGAATTGAAAAAAAAATCGATAAAAAGCCAAAAAAAGCTAATTTTTGCCTGGAAAAATCCCAATTTTCGAATTTTTGAGTTAAAACTGGGAAGTTTGAACGAAATTCAGCCTAAAAATAGGATTTTTTTTTTTTTTTTAACTTTTAAAACTGAAAATCGCAAAAATTAGCCGATTTTCATGCCAAAAGCTTCAAAATTCCGCTATTTTTGCCGTTTTTATTTTTGCTATTTTCATGAAACTTCTAATTTTTCCGGAGAAAAAAAAAGCGAAATTTGGACAATTTTTGGATAGAAAAATTTAATTTTTGATTTAATTTTCGCCTTATACCGTTGAAATTCAATATTGTCAACAGAAAGAGCCGAAAATTGTTCAAATTTAATGGTTTTTAGTTGAAAAATTGAAGTTTAGGCGATTTTTCACCAAGAAAAGTGCGAAATTTTCGAATTTTTCATGCAAAATCCATAGAATTCTCATTTTTTTGCGAAAAAAAACTCTGATTTTCACCCAGAAAAATGCATTTTTAAGCGATTTTTTCAATTTTCCACTGATTTGTATGGTTTTTGCCAAAAATTTGAATTTTTTAACGATTTTTACCAAAAATAATATGAATTTTATGAACTTTTCATGCGAAATTCATAGAGTTCTTAACTTTTTCCCAAAAAAAAAAAATTTAAGTGATTTTTTTTTTAATTTCCACCTAAAAAATTGAATTTCTAGACGATTTTTACCCATAAAAGTGTGAATTTTATGATTTTTTCGCAAGAAATAGGCCAATTTTCAACTTTTTTTAACGAAAAAACCTAACATTTTAGTGAGTTTTCTCAAATTTCACCCAAAAAATTGAATTTCCAGCCGGCTTTTACCCATAAAAGTGTGAAAAAAGCCCAAATTCTCAACTTTTTGCAAAAAAACCTTAATTTTATCAATTTGCAGACACCGAAGAAGTTATGAAAATGAAAGAAGCCGAATTACTACAGGGAGTCGAGCGTAGGCGTCGTAATGTGGAGAAGTGGAGAGCCCAAAAGAAGAACGAATAGCTTGATCTACAATCTGAGCAATCTGATGAGAAATCTGAGAAAAAGCCCTGGAATCTGGAGGATGAGGATGATGAAGACGAATTTGATATCAAAAATGAGGGAATTTCAGAGGAAAATCCGGTGAAAATGGAAGAAAAAGTCGAAAAAATGGATACATACGACGAAGAGGACCCTCTGGACGCTTTTATAAAAGAAATTGCCACTAAAAACGCCAAAAAAACCGGAAATTCCACACAAAAAGCGTCTGGAATTGTCACAATTGTGCAGGAGGAGAAGCCGGAGCCCGAAAAGGGACAAGTGCTGGAAAATGAGGATAATATGGATATGGTTATTGATGATTTTGATATTGAGACGGCTGCAGCATCATTATATCATAAAGGACGAATGTTGGCACAAACTGACCATTCTAAGGTCTATTATCGGAAATTCAAGAAGAATTTCTATATTGAGGTGCGGGAGAAGTTGAAAATCGGGAATTTTTATATTAAAATTCGGAAAATATCAAGAAAAAGTAAAAAAATTATCTAAAAACCTTCCATTTTGTGGGAAATCTGGAAAGTGGACATTTTATACGAAATTGCCAAAAAATCCGATAAAACGGGTTTTTTTGAGTCCCTTAGAGGCTCCACTCGAAGAGGGTGACGGGCCTATTGCAGTGATTTTGACTCCGACTAGAGAGTTGGCTATGCAAACTTATAAGGAAGCTAATAAGTTTGCGAAACCACTGGGTTTGAAGGTACTGAAAATTGAAAATTCTAGGAAAAAGTAGGAAAAACCTTAAAGAATCGGCTAAAAATCTAGATTTTTCATTATAAAGTGACTAAAAAAAACCCCGCAAATTTTGGATTTCAGTGCAAAAATTGAATTTTTTCGCTAAAAATCTCTGAAATTCATGTTTTCAGTGAGAAATCGTGGATTTCTAGATTTTCAGTGGATTTTCACGCTTTTTTTTTGTAAAAAAAAATTGCTAGTAATCCGGGAAATTTAATTTTTCGTTAAAAAATCGCTAAAATTTTGTAGGTTTTTTCCAGCGAAAAGTGTGAAAATTAGGCTGAAAATCTCAAAATATAGAGATAATTAAATTTTCTAAAAAATCTGTTTTTTCAGATTTTCAGATCGTAAAATTGCAATTTTAATTATTGGGCGATTTTTCGTTTAAAACATCTAAAACAGAGAAATTTGCCTGAAAAAACCCTGTGTTTGAAGGTACTGGAAATTTGAATTTCTGGAAAAAAGTAGAAAAACGGGCATTTTCAGTGGAAAAGATGGCTAAAAATCTAGATTTTTCATTATAAAGTGACTGAAAAACCCCGCAAATTTTGGATGATTTTCAGTGCGAAAACAGTTTTTTTTTCGCTAAAAACCTCCGAAATTCATGTTTTCAGCGAAAAATTGCGGATTTTTAGATTTTAGTGGCAAATTCTGATTTCCTAACGAAAAATTTTTTTTCCGAAAAAAAATTTCCAAACCCGAAAACTTCAATTTTTCGCTAAAAATCGCTTTAAAAAATTCAGATTTTCCAGCGAAAAGTGTGAAAATTAGGCTGAAAATCTCAATATCTTGGGAAAATTCGATTTTCTCAAAAATCTGGTTTATTCTGATTTTCAGATCGTAGAGAAATTTGCCTGAAAAAAAATCTTTTTAGTCTAAAAATCGTTAAAAATCGGAAAAATTTGATTTTCTAAGAGAAAAGTATTAAAAATACATGAAAATTCTGGAATTTTTCAGATTTTTCTATAAAATTTTGAATATTTTCAGTTGAAAATGCCAAAAATCCTGGAAATTTTCTGAAAAAACACGTTTTTCAGCTCATTTTTTCCGAAAAAATTGCCAAAACTGCAAGCAAAATAGAAAAAAATACCGATTTCCAGTATGATTAGGTGTAAATTTATGAAAATGTGACTTGTGTGTTTCTCTATCCGAATTGATGGTTTGAATAGTGGTATTCTCGGCTGAAATATGCAATAAATACCGTATTCCAACCAACAATTTGTGCAATAGAGCACATTTGTAACTGGAGATGCGGAAGCTATGGCCAATTTTTCAATTTTTCCGTAAAAAACTTAAATTTAGAACGAAAACACATCATTTTGACTGAAAATTTTTCACAGTTTCAGTGCCAGAAATTCCGAATTTCTTAATAATTTCATCTTTTTTTTTCCAGGTAGCGTGCACCTACGGAGGAGTTGGAATTTCCGAGCAAATTGCAGATTTGAAGCGTGGAGCCGAGATCGTCGTGTGCACACCGGGACGAATGATTGACGTACTGGCGGCGAATAGTGGAAAAGTCACAAATTTACGAAGGGTCACGTATTTGGTGTTGGATGAAGCCGATCGAATGTTTCATAAGGGCTTTGAGCCGCAGGTAAGGCAGAAAATTAAGAGAATATTCGCGAAAATTTGACGATTTTGAGCTGAAAATCGGGAAGTTTTGCACAGAATTAGAAATAATTAGAGAAGACGAACAATTTATTACGGGAACAATAAATCCTAAGAATGCCCGTACTGCGCAACATATTTGACGCAAAAAATATCTCGTAGCAAAAACTACAGTAACTTATTCAAGGAATACTGTAGCGCCTGTGTCGATTTACGAGCTCGATTTCGGAAATGAAATGATTTTCAAAAAGTGACAGCGATATTCCATTTTCCTTCGTTTTTTTTCGCAGTTTTTTTGTCTTTTTTTAAATTTATTTTTACAAATATATATTTGATTGATTAATAAATAATTATAATTGAAAACTTTATTGCAGTATTGGCCCCATTTTCATAAGAAAACTCCCACAAACGCATTTTTACTCGTGTTTTGCTTTGTTTTACAAGACTTTTCAGGATGAGGACGTTATATATTCTCTGAAAGATAATAATTAACTATTTTTATTGATAATAAGTCATTTTATTTCAGAATTTCAGCATGAACTTCGAGCGATGTGAACGATACAAACTATTGAACCCAGAAAAAACGTTCACATCGCTCGACATTCATGCTGAAATTCTGAAATAAAAAGACTTATTATCAATAAAAATGATTAATTCTTATCTTCCAGATAACATTTAACGTCCTCTTCCTGAAAAGACCTGGAAACCCAAACGAAAACGAGTAAAAATACGTTTGCGCCAGCTTTCTCATGAAAATGGGGCCAATACTGCAATAAAGTTTTCAATGACAATAATTTATTGATCAATCAAATATATATTAGTAAAAACAAAAGAATGACAAAACACTACGAAAAAGTAACGAAGGAAAATGGAGTATCGCTGTCACTCTTCGAAAATCAATTCGTTTCGAAAATCGAGCTCGTAAATCGACACAAGCGCTACCGTAGTCATTTAAAGAATTACTGTAGTTTTCGCTACGAGATATTTTACGCGTCAAATAAAATGTGCAATACGAATTCTTAGGATTTAGTGTTCCTGTAATAATAAAAATTGCAAACCATGCGATTTATCAACAAAACACAATATTTGCAGTTTATGAAAGTGGTGAACAATATCCGGCCTGACAAGCAGACCGTACTCTTCTCTGCCACGTTTCCCCGACACATGGAGGCTCTGGCACGGAAAGTTCTGGATAAACCTGTTGAGATTTTAGTAAGACACTGTTTTGCTTTAAAGGTGGTGTAGTCGAATTTTTTTATTGCTTTATTAGACTCAAAATTGTCTGAAAACACCGAATTTCATAATGAAACTTGTTGAAAACTTCTCAAAAAAAAGTTATGACGGCTCAAAAAATAACCTAAAATTAGTTAACATTTGAAATTTGACCGACTTGTCAAAGCGGCTGGAAACAATTTTTTTTGAAATCACCGTCAAATTTTAAGTATACAATTTATTGACATGTATACCCAAAAAAATTGTTTCCAGCCGCTTTGACAAGTCGGTCAAATTTCAAATGTTACCTACTTTAGGCCATTTTTTGAGCTGCCATTACTTTTCTCTGAAAAGTTTTCAAGAAGTTTCATTATGAAATTCGGCGTTTTCAGACAATTTTAAGCCTAATAGAGCAATAAAAAAATTCGACTGCACCACCTTTAAAATGCCCTTTCAAATGATTTTTAATCTAATTTTTCCCTAATTTCAGGTCGGTGGAAAATCTGTCGTATGTAGTGACATCACTCAGAATGCAGTAATTTGTGCAGAGCATCAGAAGTTTTTGAAATTGCTGGAACTGTTGGGAATGTACTACGATGAGGGAAGCTCGATTGTATTTGTAGATAAACAGGAAAAAGCTGATGATATTGTAGATCAACTCATGAGAACTGGATATAATTCAGTTGCTTCATTACATGGAGGAATTGATCAACATGATCGAGATTCATCGATTGCTGACTTTAAAACTGGTGTTATTAAGGTTTTGGTGAGTTTTCTAAACCTCAGTTTTTGAGCTGTTTCGTGGAAAAATTGGTGAAAAACATGTGAAAATCGGATTTTTTGGAGTGTTTTGCACTTGAAAAATCGATGAAAACGCGATTTTTGGCTTAAAAGTGATGGAAATGTTGATTTTGAGCAAATTCGCACATGAAATGTTTGATTTTAACTCAAAAATTGCTGAAAATTCGTAATTTTCTAAATTTTTTAGAAAAAATTGTTTTTTTTAATCTTTAAAAAATAAAATTTCGAGAAATTCAAATTTTTTAGTTTTTGCTCAAATTTTACGAGAAAATTCCAATTTCAGGCTAATTTTCGCTGAAATTTGATTTTTAAATTGGAATTTTCGTTTAAAAATAACGTTATTTTAGTAATTTTCAGCTTAAAGTCCGAAAATTTGAACTAAATTTTTCAAAAATTCAAAATTAGCTTGAAAAAATCCAATTCTGAGCATTGTTTTGCTAAAAATTAGCACAAAATTACTTTTTTTTTTTAATTTTTCAAATTTTGGCGGAAATTTTCAATTTTAGGTGAACAATTAAAGGTTTTTGAGACAAAATTAGCTTTAAAAATTCGAATTTTTTTTATTTCTTTCGAGATTCGATTAAAAAAACGAAATTTTTGTCGTTTTTTCCGCAAAATCTGAACTGAATCGAAATTTGGCCGAAAATTTTGGTTTCAAGTAAAACTTTTGAGTTTTTGGTTAATTTTTGAACAAAATCAACCAAAAATTCGAAAAAATTCGATTTTTTTCTATATTTTTGAATTTTTTGCAGGTAGCAACATCAGTTGCAGCTCGAGGTCTTGACGTGAAAAATCTGATTCTCGTTGTCAATTACGACTGTCCAAATCACTATGAAGACTATGTACATCGAGTTGGAAGAACTGGACGGGCGGGACGAAAGGGTTATGCATACACTTTTTGTACTTCCTGAACGTAAGGGAAAAAATCAGGAGAAATCGGATTTTCAGAACAAAATTCCGGTTTCTTAAGCGGAAATCGTGAAAACTTCAGGTTTTTTGGCTCTAAAACTTTTGAAATCGCTCTGACTTTGAAACGAGTTGCAGAAATTTTCATTTCTCCTCAAAATCGTTCAAAAATTGTTCACATTTGATATATCGAGGATTACTGTAGGCCCAAAAATACGCAAACACCGAATTTCGCGCGATTTCTGAATTTTGAGCTGAAAATTTGGGCTTAGACTAAGAAAATGGCGAGGAATTCGATTTTAATGCTCAAAGTTTCAATACAATTTTTTTGAACATTTGAAAATTAATTTTTCTGTTCAAAATGAGTAATTTTAATTGAAAATCTACTTGCGAATTTCAAATTTCTGTGACTTGTGTGTTTCTCTATCCGAATTGATGGTTTGAATAGTGGTATTCCCGGCTGAAATATGCAATAAATACCGTATTCCAACCAACAATTTGTGCAATAGAGCACATTTGTCACTGGAGATGCGGAAGCTATGCCCAAATTTTCCATTTTACGATTGAAAACATGAAAATTCTTGCGAAAACCTATCTTTTTAGCCAAAAAAAACCCAAAAATTCGTATTTTTCATATTTCAGACCAAGAAAAGATGGCCGGAGAGGTTTGCCGGGCTTTTGAGACAGCTGGATGTAAGCCGCCGGCAGATTTGAAGGCAATGTTCGAACGGTTCAAAAGTGAGATGGCTGCAGAGGGAAAAGATGTTAAATTGGGTGGAAAAGGTTTCGAAGGATCCGATTATAAGTATGATGAGGGTGAAGCTGAAGCTGATGCCAATAAGAAGAGGATGACCAGATTGGTAAGGATTTTCAGAGAATTGACGGAAATTTTGTGAATTTTCTCAAAATCCCGGTATAGTTGTTGGAAATGCCCGCACTTTTTTTGGAAATTTTGCCGCATTTCCGATAATTTTTTCAGAAATTGAGAAATTTCAGCTATTTTTCTGGAAAATTATCAATACCGACAAATTGCCGACAATTTTTTTTTAGACAAATCGGCAAATTTCCGAAATTGAAAGAGTCCGGCAAATCGGCAATTTGCCAGAAAATAAAAATTTCCGACGAATCGGCAATTTGCCAGAAAATAAAAATTTCCGACGAATCGGCAATTTTCCCAAAAAATTTCCGGCAAATCGGCAATTTGCCGAAAAAGGAAAATTAATTAGCAACTGGGAAACTCAGATTGTTTATTAGAACTTATGAAAATTAGGAAAAAAACTTTCCGGAAAATGCATTTTTTTTACCGAAAGTGCAGATTTTCCCAAAAATTTTGAAAAAAACTATGAAATTTCAAATTTTGAGTTTGAAAAAGTCCAAAATTTTAGCTAAATTCGCATTTTTAATTTTAGTAGGATATTTCAACTTTTGAACAAGATACTTCATTTTCAATAATTTGTGTAAAACAATCATTCACATTATTTTTTGTTAAAAACTTTGAATTTTCTTGGATTCTGCTAGTTTTTCTCAAAATTTTGATCTTTTTCTGACACTTTCTTGTTTTTTCCAATCCAGTTGCCGAGAAATGCTTAAAATTTTGGTACGGCAACTCGATAACTGAACTAAATTTCCCAATATTATCTGTGACTTGTGTGTTTCTCTATCCGAATTGATGGTTTGAATAGTGGTATTCTCGGCTGAAATATGCAATAAATACCGTATTCCAACCAACAATTTGTGCAATAGAGCACATTTGTCACTGGAGATGCGGAAGCTATGCCCAAATTTTCAATTTTTCCGTAAAAAATGCTGAAAAATCGGATTTAGCACTGCAATTCCGGCCAAAATCAATTCTCGTTAAAAAAAATTGAAAACTCGCATTTTTGCTGAAAATTCGAGATTTTTTCAATTTTTTACCCTGAAAATTGCTATTCCCGCTGAAATATAATGTTTTTAATGTTTTAATGTTTTTTTACGATAATGTTTTTTTTTTGGAAGATTGAAATTTTTAACTGAAAAATATTTTCGAATTTATTTAATTTTTTCATATTTTTTCAGACCGCTCAACTTCAACGCGGAGGAACTCAGGCGAGATACAAAGTGTAAAGAATTGAGGAAATCCACGTGGAATCTACTATCTCTGTGCATTTAATTTATTTTTTGATTTTTTTGTTTTCTCAATTTAACGTTTTTTAACAAGATTGTTCTCATGAAAATTTCAGAACATCAGAAAAATTTTCATTTTTTTTGTACTTTTTGTTGAAAAAAAAGCGAAAAATTTGATGTTTTTTCAATTTTTGCCTAATATTTTAAAAATAGGTTCTGTCATCGTAAAAGCCGAAAAACTCAATTTTTCGAATTTTATCCAAAAATATTATCTTTTTGTACAAAATTTCCAGAAATTCGACTAAAAACTCAGAAAAAAAATTTAATGTTAAATTTTGAACTTTGATTATAACTATAGATAGTTTTCCTTCCAAAATTAGAAATTTCGATTTCAAACATTTTGGAATTTTTAATCCTAATTCTAGCTTTTTGAGACGCTTCATTTTTTTTTGATTTTTTGTCAAAAAACCCGAAAATTTTAAATTTTGTCCTAATTAATTTTTTTTGAAATTTTATAGGTTTTATCAGCGCAAAAGGCGAAAAACTATTAAAATTTTTGGAAAATTCATCTGAATAATAATAATAATATGGATAACAGGAAGGTTAGGAAAAGCTTCGAACAACCGGTCGGGAATTCACAGTGAATTTGTTGGGGGTGCCGGCTCGGGATGAAGAAGCTCAGCAGCAATGGGGAAATTGGTCAAATAACTGGAAAAATGAGGAGAGAGATAAGAGAGATTAGAAGAGATAATTTGAATTTTTGACGAGTTGTTCACAGAGTGTTAGATTTCGGATTTTGGGAGAAAAAGCGGCGAGTTTTCGGGATTAAAAAAAAAATTTTTGTCAATTTTTCGAAATTTCTATCAAAATCCGAATTAGATTTTTGGAGTAAAAAAATCCGATAAATATTCAAATTTCGATTCGAAATATCGGAAAAATTTGCAGATTTTTCACCAAAAATGTGAAAAATCTTCAAAAAAGTCAAAATTTTGCGAAATTTGAGTAAAAAATTTAGAGAAATCCATTTTGAGCTAAAATACCTCGAAAAACTCAACTTTTGCAATTTTTCAGCGTAAAAAGGGTCCAAAAATTTGAACAACTCAATTTTTTCCGAATTTAGGCTAGAAACTCGATTTTTTGGGTAAAAAATATTCAAAAAACCGCCAATTTTCCACCAAAAATTCCGAGAAATATTGGAAAAAAGTGATTTGCCACGTGGCAATGAGTGGGGAGAAATTGAATATATCACATTTAAAGCTTACGGGACGCAATTTTTGTGAGAAAAAAGTTGGAAAAACGGGAAAAAATGAGATATATATGGAGGAAAATTTGTATTTCCGCGATATTTTTGGCGGGAAATTCAAGAATTTCGAAATTTTCAGAACTAATTTCCATTAATCATCGGAACAATTGGAGCAGAAGCTGCTCCTTGCTTCATATCGGGAAGATAGTCACGAGCCATTAGACATGCAAACACTGTCAACACCATTTTTGGCTTCACCTGAAAACAATTTGGGGTTTTGGACGATTTTCAGAGCTTTTCGGAGCATTTTTTTGAGATTTTAGAGCAAAATTTTAGATTTTTCAAACATTTTCTGGAAATTATCTGTTTTACAATCATTTTGATATAAAAATTTCCGTCAAATGGGCAATTTGTCAGAAAATAAAAATTTCCGGCAAACCGGCAATTTGTCAGAAAATAAAAATTTCCGGTAAATCGGCAATTTGCCAGGAAATAAAAATTTCCGGCAAATCGGCAATTTGCCAGGAAATAAAAATTTCCGGCAAATCGGCAATTTGCCAGGAAATAAAAATTTCCGGCAAACCGGCAATTTGTCAGAAAATAAAAATTTCCGGCAAATCGCCAATTCGCTAGAGAATAAAAATTTCCGGCAAACCGGCAAATCAGCAAATCGGCAATTTGTCAGAAAATAAAAATTTCCAGCAAATCGCCATTTGCCAAAAAAAAAATCCGGCAAATCAGCAAATCGGCAACTTGCCGGAATTGAAAATTAACCGAATTTGCCGGGAAAAAAACAAATTTCCATCCAAAATCTCGAATTTTCAGTCATTTTTCTCCGCTTTTCTCCTTTTTTTTTTTTAATTTTTCAAGTTTTTAGTGATATTTTAGCCGAAAATCTTCAACTTGTGGAATTTTTTGCTTCAAATTCCGAAATCATTGATTTTTCATGATTTTCAGTCATTTTTCTTAAAATTTCCACGTTTTTGATTAAATTTAAACTGAAAATTTCAAAATTTCAGTCATTTTTCTCAGTTTTTCTTCAATTTTTCGGTAATATTAACCTCAACAATATCCTCTGGCAACGCGTAAATCTTTGCTCCAATCTTTCGTCCACAAGTGATTGCATATTTTGCATTTGACATTTTATCCTCATTACTTTTGCCACTTTTCACCAAACTATGATCAATAACGTTTGGTTTAATTGAATCAATCAGATCCAATACAACTTTTCCATCGGAAATTGCCGGGTCTTGGAACGATCGAATTGATGTGGATTTTCCAGAATTTTTGAGCTTTTCGTTAACCCATGCAACAATATCCTTATCAGTTGGCAGAGAATCACCAGATTGAGTATATTGAGCAAGAACTGAGAGGGTATAGGCACGCATTAGCTGCCAAACGAGAGCTAATGTCAATATTTGATTGCCGTCGTAGATATCTGTAACGAAAAATTGGGTAAATTTGGAGAAAAATGCGATTTTTTGGACAGGAAAAAACTACGACGACCGCGATAAGCGTTTCGATATTCTGCACATCTTCTCTTCATTCTCGCCGCATGACTGTGATCTCCTTCCAAATTCAGCTTTCCATCAGTTGAGGTAAACTTGGAAATTCGTTTTCCTTCATCGAGCTCAACATCTCCCAGTGTTCTGATTCTGGAAATTAAAGTTGGGAATTTTCAAAAAAGAGCGCTTGATCATACTGTGCCAGAAAATCATCGAAAACTTCCGCAGCGAATCCAAACATGACGCGAAGACGCTCCTCAATACTGTAATCCACAAGTTTTGCCATATTCGGTGCTAGTTGATTGTAAAATCTAAATCAAAAGTCTTAAAAAGAAGAAGGAATGCTCTTATCACCGTTTATAATAGACTCCGTCCGTTCGTCCTTCTCCTTCAAGCTCACTAAATTCTCTGAATAATTTTGCTGCAACCACAGGCTCAATGGTATCCTTTGTCTTTTCAACGAGATAATTCATAAATCCAGTAAGTTCGGCAAGAGTGACTCTAATTGGCCACTGCTTTTTAGATCTTGCAGAAATATTCTGATCTCCTTGCAATTTCAACTTTCCATCATACGATGTAAATTTGCAAATTCGATGTTTCTCATCCAACTCAACATCTCCTATTGTTCTGATTCTGTAAAGCAAATATCGGAATTTTCAAAAAAAAAGTGCAAGTCCATACTGTGTCCGAAAGTCATTGGAAACTTCTGCAGCGGATCCAAACATGACTCGAACTCGCTCCTCGATACTATATTCCTCAAGTTTTGCCATATTCGGCGCCAGATGCTCGTGAAATCTGAACGAAAATTCTTGAAGAGAAGCCGGAAGAATCTGCTCACTTGTCATAATAGACGTTACACGATAATCCATCATTTTCAATCTCACTGAATTCCGTGAGAACCTTCGTTACCACCAATGGCTCAATAATATCCTTCGAAAAATCAAATCAACTGGATCGAATAATTCTACAATGAAGGCCAAAGATTTCCTGGTCAAGTTCAAATTCTTCCTTCTTGGACTGGATTTTTCCGAACTTCTGGAGCTTCAACAAAATGTTCAAGAGAAGATTGACGAGTCAGATATTGCAGAGAAGGTTTATCGAAATTGTGAAAAATGCATTTTAATAATAAAATTATTTTCCAGATTCTCATGTACAGCGACATCCGCCATGCTCTCCAAAACCTACTCTCCACAATTTCTCAATAACTCGAATATTTAGTTCTCATTGTTTTTGACTGCAAAATTTCTCCATTTTCTACGTTTTTCTGTTATTGTTTCGTTCATAATTGTTATTTATTCACTCACTTTTTTGTTCAAGTTATGAAAGAATTTTCGTTTAAAGTCTCAAAATGCTTATTGATTATTTGAGTGTACTTTTCAATTCACAAAATACTTTTTACCAAATTTCTCCCAACTTTGAAATATTCTCATATTCAGGTTAATTTCTACAGTGGAGCTGCAATGGCCTTCATCCACACAAGTTTAACAAGGCTGATGAGATTTGCAGTCGATCAGACGAAGGATATTATTGAGCCATTGGTGGTAACGAAGGTTCTCACGGAATTCAGTGAGATTGAAAATGATGGATTATCGTGTAACGTCTATTATGACAAGTGAGCAGATTTTTCCGGCTTCTCTTTAAGAATTTTCGTTCAGATTTCACGAGCATCTGGCGCCGAATATGGCGAAACTTGCGGAATACAGTATCGAGGATCGAGTTCGAGTCATTTTTGGATTCGCTGCAGTAGTTTCCGATGATTTTCTGACACAGTAAGAACGTGCACTTTTCTGAACTGAAAAAAACAGCACTAAAAAATATGTAAAATAAACCGTTCATAATATAACCAGATTAGTTAAAATTGGAAATTTGACTTGCCAAGCGGCTGGAAACAATTTTTTTTGAAATCGCCGTCTAATTTTGGGTATATAAATTAATTATCGTGCGTTTTCAACATGGTTTAGGTATTTTAAAGTCGTTGGACGAACATAATTTCAAAATGTTTTAACCAAATCTCTTCGTCCATCGACACTAAACCGTGTTGACAACGCACGATAATTAATTTGTATCCCCCAAAATTAGACGGCGATTTCAAAAAAAAATGGTTTCGAGCGGCTGCGACAATGATAAGTCGGTCAAATTTCCAATTTTAACTAATTTTAGGTCATTTTTGAGCCGCCATAACTTTTTTTTCTTGAAAAGTTTTCAAGAAGTTTCATTATGAAATTCGGTGTTTTCAGACGATTAAGCAATAAAAAAATTCGACTAAACCTTTAACCCAAAACATGAATTAACAGAAATAACGAAAAAAAAAGCTTAGCCAGATGAATATTATCGGAATTTGCCGAAAATTAGCAGATTAGGCCGATTGATTTTAGCCGATTTATCCGTTAGCCGAAAAAATCGGTGCTCGGAGTCGACCATATCAAAACAGTTGTCGTTATTCATTAAAAATACATATCAATTTAGTTCGATACACTAAAATGATAGTAGAAAATACAATTTTTTCGGATAATTTTTTAGTTTTTTGAATATTTCTTGAGTTTCAAATTTTTAACTCAAATGATTTATATGTGTAAAAATAGTTTACACTTGGTTACATCATTTTTGTAGGAAAAATCTAGAATTTTCGACAAAAATTTTTTTGAACATTTTTTGACGACCAACCAAAAAAAATTTTTTGGGCGGATTTTTTTCCAAACTTTTGTTGTTTTCTAATAATGTATTCTAAACAAAGCAAAATCCGCACACAAAGCTCAATTGAAAACTGAAAAGAAGCGAGATCAGAAAAATGCCTGAAAAATTTGGCTCCGAGTACGGGCACTTCGGACGGCCAAAAAATTTTGTGGCTATTGTCAAATGAAAGACCATGGTTGATAATATAAATTCCCAAAGTTTCATGTAAATTGATACGCAGCGAACAAAGTTATGATTTTTGACCCGGAACTTATTTGGAGACCAAATATTATTTTGAACGACATTGTATATTCCCAAAAAGCAGAATATAGATGACGGAACCAATTGTCTCTCTGTTAGGTTTTACAATCACCGAGTGCACTCTCACCACATCTTGTTCTATTAATATGGTTGTAAACAACCTATAGAGACAAAGAGATTATTCCAATCAATTGCCGGTTTGCCGGAAATTTTCAAACCCGGAAATTACATTTTCTAGCGATAAAGTCATAAATTATTCCGTTTTTTCAAAATTTTCAGTCATAATTTTGGTAAATTTAAAATTTTTGAAAATTCAACTCGAATTTGTGTCAAATTTGAAAAAGAAAAATGATTTTCAATCCAAAAATTCACAATATTTAAGATTTTCTTCAAAAATCAATTCCGTGAAAAACGGTCAAGGGGTGTAAATTTGCGGGGAAAGCTCATTTTTCGAGTTTTTTCGCTGCGAATTTCTAATTTCTGTAGCGCTTTCTATTCATATACTATAAACAAATATTATGACTAATTAAATAAGAAACATTAAGATTTTTAAGGCAAATTTATGGTAAATTGCCGAAAAAAAAGGATTTTTCACTTTTTTCACTTTTTTTGGATGTTTTTTGGAATTTGTTTGAATTTTTTTTGGAATTTTCATGGATTTTTTCAGGGAAGTCTGCATCGAAAATCCCGCGGGTTACTGTAGATCAAAAACGTGGCTTTTTGCATCGAATTTGTTCCAAATTTTTGGAATTTTTAATAAAAAAATCTTATTTTATGGTTAATTTTCAGAACATATTCTTCGATTTTCCAGGGAATCGAAAAATCGAAAAATTGGAAATCGAAAATCGAAAATTTTTCGTTTTTCCGATTCCCTGGAAAATCGAAAAATCGAAAAATATGTTCAGAAAATTAACCATAAAATAAGATTTTTTAAAACTAATTTTGCATATATTTATAAGAAAAAACATACAAATTTCTTCTAAAAAGAAGAATAATAGCCAAAATATGAAGCTAATTTCCGAAAAATCGAAAAAACTAAATTTTTCGATTTTCAAATAATCGAAAAACGAAAAATTTTCGATTTTTCAAAAATTTCAAAAATTTCTCAATTTTAAACAAACCATTTGAAAACGTGCTCGTACACCAATACACTTGTCATATATAACAAATCGTGCAAAGTTTGAGCATTTATCAGAGGGTCCTTATTCAGTACAATGTTTGACGAGATAATTTGACTGGTAAATCTCGAAATCAAGAAATCTAGGCCATAGTAGAGCTCCTCTACAGTCTTCTAGGAGCCATATTCCTGCTTAAACTCGTGGCACAAGTGTTTCGTGTCTCGTGGCATCATCGAAACGATCTTAGACTGGTTGATAATCGATTTCAGTAGATTCATTTGTTCGTCATCGAACTGAGGTTGTGATGGCTTCGGATTGATTGGAGAAATGGTTGAAGGCTGAAAATCCTTTTGTTTTATTAAAAATGCATTTTTTTTGTTGAAAATTGAAAATTCTACAAAAATCGTGGAGGGAGCTCGTGATTTTTCGAGCAAAATCCAAATTTTTTTGCTATATTTTGTTTTTTTCGGTGAAATCGGCATAATTCAACATACAAAATGCTTCGGCGGTCCAATATAACCACCATTCTTTCGACAATTCCCACGATCCATCGAGTGCATAATACATTCTAAAGGAGAACACAATGGGAAGACATCAGCATTAAAATCGATAGTAATCTCAACTCCATTTCGAATGAATTCCTTTGCGACGATAATCAGATAGAATTCTGAATCAGTTCTTCCACATCTAAGATAACTATTCGGAATGCAGCTTCTGCGGACAAATTTTCCCGGATTTTTTGACATCGCGCGAGCATCCAAATAGACAGGACCGTATGTGAATAGATATCTCTGACTTCTGTGATCTGGTTGAATTTCATGATGAAATGCACAAAATCCTCGAATCATCACAATTGACTCGCCCGGCTTGAGATCTCGTGGTGCACGGAGAGCTCTGGTGTATACGGGGGATTTTGAAATTAGGACGCTGTGACATTCCTTTCCGAGCGGTCTCTCAACATCTTTGATCGGGAATAGTGTCGAAAGAACCTGTTTGACGCTGTTTGAAATTCCGATGCGTGGAGATTTGAATTTTTGCAATTTTTGATTCATTACGATTATATCTGCAATGTATATATTTTTATCAATTGTGACCAAGGGTCCATACAAAAATAAAAGTAAGCGGAGACATGGAAAAATGCTGAATTTCCGCTCTAAATTAAATGCAAAAATGTTTCGGTCCTATTGTAAGGCACATTTTTTCGCGGAGAAAACCGGTACAAATGATAATTTTACGTGATTTTTCGAGTTTTTTAAGAAAATTCAAATTAATAAAGCTAATATTTATTGGAAAAATCAAGGAAACAGATAAAAAAGCTCAAAAATCGATTGAAAATGTTGGAAAAACAAAAAAAACAAAAAACAATGAAAATCATTGCTCGTAGAGTATGATGCAAAGTACGCAAAAACCTCTGCGTACTCCGCCATCTACCGTAGTCATTGTCAAATTAATATTATTCTGGCCTAAATTTTTCATTGTTTTTCAGCGTGTTTACTCGTTTTTTCTCGTATTTTTTCGTGAAAACTTGTAGAAATCTGTCAAAATCCACTTAAATTTGTATAATCACTCGGAATTCTCTTTATTTCAGTGGTTAATTTGCGTAATATTCATCATAATCGATTTTATCCTCTTTTTCCTTCAATTTATCCTCTTTTTCTTTCAGTTTTTTCGCCTTTTCCTCTTCTTTTTTCTGCTTCTTCTCTTCCTGCTCTTTCTGCTTTTTCTCCAGTTTTTTTTCTCTTTTTGATCTTTTTCCTTCTGCTTTTCTTGTAAACGGCGGCTCGAGAGGATCACAGGGCCTCCAGATGCTCGCGGAGCTCCACGTGGAGTTTTCTGGAAAAATTTTCGGTTTTTGGGGGTATTTTATTTGAAAATTGAATTGTTTGTCTGAAAATTGACAAAACTGCGCGAAATTTCAAAATTTCTGAAAATTTTCTAATTTTTTAATTTAAAAAAATGTGGCCATTTTTGTGTTAAAAAACCGATTTTTCACAAGTTGCAACAGAAAATTCTCAGAAAATTGGAAATTTCGCATAATTTTTGTCAATTTTTACATTAAAAAAATTATATTTTCTAACAGTTTTTGGTGAAAATTGGCACAATTTGCGATTTTTGCGAGATTTTAGTCAATTTTTCACTGTAAAATTTGGTTTTTTTCTCGATTTTTCACAAAATGTATCCATTATTCCTCGTTTTTTCAGAAATTTACAGATAAAAATCGCATTTTTCCTCATTTTTTACTATGAAAAATGGCGCTTTTCTCAATTTCTCAGTCGAAAAATCTAATTTTTTCAAATTTTTACTACCAAAAATCTAATTTCTCACAAATTTTCTCAATTTTAAAGCTAAAAATCATCGGAATTTTGTTGATCTGCAAAATTTGAGAAATATACGACTGATGGTTTGAAAAATAATATTAAAACCTGGCTAGGCGACAGTTTCCTTTGGAGCCTTCTCATTCTCTCTTCGGTGAATTGGCTGAACTCAACCCAAACTGCAACCAATTTTTGGGACAAGAGATGTGAATTGCTCCCGTTCACTAGTTCCCAATGTCTGAAAAAAACTTGTAAAAAACACAAGATATTTGGAAATAAAACTTACATGTAGCTGTACATTACACAACTGTTTGCGCATTTCTTCTCCAATAACTCCATTCATCTGTCCAGCTGCAATACCGTCGATGATTACTCTCCGTAACAGTGGCCAATGACGATCGGAGGATGCAGCGAGTTTTCGAAAAACTAGTGATGACAGATAATTGTTGACTCCAACTAGTCGTGGTACCATGGTGGTGTACAAATCATAAATTCTGTTCAGTGAAGCACTTTGTTCTACAGCCAATTGTAATTGTCTATTATAGAACATTGATTCAATTGTGAATGCAGGCATCTTTACTTCGTTTGTTTTGGATTCATAAATTGAAACAAGATTTTCTGCGAGGTTCTCATTTGCAGCTCTGTAATGGATTCCCATTGCTTCGACGAAGAAAAAAATCGTGTCGTTTCGTGGAATTCAAAGATGTAGTTGGAAGTTGGATGTTCGGCAGGCAAAGGAAAATATCGGAAATTCGATGGATTTTTCACCGACCTTGGCTTGAAGATGTGATTGTGCTGGACGATTTGTGCAGCTTTTCCGATTCAACGTGCACAAGTTATGACTCCGGAAGACGAAGAGGAACAGTCGAAGATGACAAGAAATACGGATGTCGTCGTGGATCTAGAAGAACGCCGAGCACATTTGCAACATTCTGTACAATTTGGTCCACTCAAAATTCTTTTGAATTTCGAGCTTTTTTTCCCCCGGAGTGTCGTGCTGTACGCACGAAGGGATGGATCAGGACGGTGCGTTCTGAGGATCACCAGCAGCGGAGATCGGAAGGACGTCGTACAGCAGAGCAGCAGCAACGTCGGACGATGGAGTTGGTTTCGAGACATCCAGAAACCGTTGGATTTTGGATCTTCGTCAGCAACAAGGAGGAGAAGCTTAGGAGGAAGAGCAGCGACCAGGAGAAGTTAGCGATCACGTCGAAAGACGTTCGGGATAAGAATGACAAGCTGAAAAGTTATCGATCACGTCGAAAGACGTTCGGGAGAAGGACAAGCCGGGATCGCTGATATTGGAGTACCAGTGTCGGAGGAGCAAAGGAGCGTCGGAGCCAAGCAGTGTCGGAGGACAAGCCGCGTCATTGGCGAGTGGATTCCAGATGAGATCATCCAAATTCCTTCGGAATTCGGATCTTTTCTCAGGCGGAGTGTCGCGGTGCCACCGCGAAGGGTGATAACAACGAGAGACGCAGAAGCAGTAACGAGCTGCGCTCGTATAATTATTATTGATCTCCCCCGTTTGACCTACCCGCCAAATACTAATTTCTCGCCCCTTTACTATTTCGCAATCACCACCTAACCTTTCGATTTGAATATTATTCACTTCTTCCACCAACCACACCTAGGAGGTGGTTGTATTCGGTTTATACTCCGATCCTATGACCTTTTCACCAACTCATACTACTAATTACTCATCTTCCTTAATATTCACCACCACCGATCGATTATTATAATAAATAACTATTGCGGAAAGCTAAATCTTCGTCTTATTCTATCCGCATCACTGGGGAATAATCTATCGAGATTATTCCACTCCGAGGAGCTGTATCGTAATTCGTCCCCTTCAATAGAGGAACGACAGTTATATCTATTAGATAAAGTACTCCGACCACCCATCCGGTCTTCACTAGTCATATATCTCGATATGTATATTCAGGAAAAATTATTGAGAAAACTGATGGAGTCCTTTCTGAAATGTCTTTAATTGATGGAATTAACAGTTTTTATCGCTCATCTACTCAAGTTTTCCAATTTTAATTTTTTATCTTTTACTCATCATTTTGAAAAAAATTATCTTTTACTCATTTACTCATTTTTTTGAAATTTTACCAAAAAAAGAGTTTTTCGTGTAAAGAAATATTTTCAAGCCGATTTGGTTGATCAAACTGCTCAGTTAACGGTGGTTAGTGATGTTCTATAGATAAACTGTTGGAAAAAATTTTCCAACTAAAAAGTTGCCATTATATCATCAAAGATCCAGACAAGCGAGTTCAAGTGACTATGTGGAGTCTACCCACTCAAAAAAATTTTTTTCAAAAATCAAAATTTTGAGAAAATTGATGGAGTTCTTCCTGAAATGCATATAATAGATGAAATTAACTGTCCTGAAAAAAATTTACTACACTTTAACTGGAATTTTAACCAAATTTTTGCCGATTCAGTTACCCAACGTAGAATTCACGTACTTCACGTACGGTCACGTACTTCTGAGCCATGTGAGACGTATATCAAACTTTGTTGCGGAGTTTTTGATTGTTTTAATGTATTCTCATGTTAACCTATCTGTTTTTCGGTGTTTTAATGTTTATCTTCTCATCACAATCTTGGGAAGTGTGCCCTTCCTTTGTCATCATTTCCCAATGTCCTATGCCAATCAATAATTGTAGTTGACTAGGGTGAACGTAGCATGTAAGGGATGAGTGCATTATTGGTGGTTGTAAAATACAAGTCACCTGTGCTCCCAAAGTCCCTAAATCAATTTACTATATATAAAGAGCGTGTCCTTCCGTCCGTTTGTAGTTTTTAGTTTGATCTTTGATCTTTCAACTCTCTTTTCTGTAGTTGGAAGTTGTATTGGGTTGGGAGTTGCTGATGGATAATGCCAAGCTACTGTAGTAGTACTGTAGGAGAGCTGTAGGCATACGGTAGGGTTACTATAGTTTGGGAAAAATTGAGTTTTTGTCTACAGAAGAGGTTTTGGGCTGGGAGTTGCTGGGGGATAATGTCAAGGTACTGTAGTGGTACTGTTGGGGTGCTGTAGGATTATTGTAGGATTATTGGAGTTTGGTGGAAAATTGCGTTTTAAGTTTTTGAAAATGTATTGGCTTGGGAATTGGTGAGGATAATGTCAAGATATTTTGATAGTTTCTTGCTTAGAGTCGGGAACATTTGGGAAGATGTGAAAGTTTCATTATTTTTTCATAAGACATTTTTGAATGATTGTGTCAAACATTTCAAATGTTGTCAATATTTGAATTACTGGACATATTGGTGGAGATATTATTTTAGCCAGCAAAAACATCGTCACCCCACCATACATAAAAACCATCCAAACAGATGTCTGTCGCTGACACGTGTATATATTTATTGTACGATCTTAATTTTATGATTTTCGGCATTTTCATGCAATTTTACGGGGGGTAAAATGTTTTTAGATTGATTGAGCTACTTTCCACCGAGTTATGACCGCGCAAAATACTAAATGGGAAAAGTGCAGTGGCGCCCGTTTCTGGGAGAAATTGGTTGTGGAGACACACTATTGAGCATAACTTGGGCTGGAATCAACATTTTTCAGAAATTCTTTTTTTGATAGATACAGAATTTTGATCTTCATTAGCAGCTGAATCTTTAAGTTCTAAATACATTTTTAAAAATTGTTAGAGCGGAAATTCAGTTTTAACGAAAATTTAATCTCCTAACTACAGTTTTCAAGATAATTTTTATATTTTTATATTTTTTGGTACAAAATAGTCGATTCTATCATTTCCTCAATTTTCAGTTTGTTAGCTGCATTTTCGGGCGAGATACGGCCGTTTATGCAGCCAACATCGCCACCCCACCATAAAACGACGGTCTCCCCCCTTACCATTTTTCCTGCGTTACACACGTGTTTGGACGTTTGGCACCATAACTTTGCTCAAACTTAATATTTTTTCAAGCTCTTTTTTTCAATAAATTCTAAATTTATTTCTAATCATAACTTAAATTTCAGCTTTATGGCTTCTGTTAGAATTATTATTTTTTAACCTAACTTTTTAGGCTGAATAATTCTTATAACATTTGAATTTGAAACAACTCCTTACAGCATATTTCTTCAGTCGTAGATAACTATTTTCACTACTTCTGAAATCTGACTATTCAGTTTAGGCAGAGCAGGCCGGAGGCCTGCGATGCCTGGGGTACTTTTCGACCAGGAACAGAGCGCCGAAGGCGCTCTGAGCCTAAATATTCAATGTAAATATTCATCGCAGGCCGAAGGCCGGGGCAGAGTATGAATATTCAGTGTGTGTTTATCTCACAGTGCCAGCAAAAGACATACAAAAATTTTTTAGCCTGTGGGATTGAACCCAGAGGATGCTCACCCGATCAATTTTGAACTGAGTTATGATGATTTGAAAATCGGACTCGAAAAATCCCGGAATTTCGAAAATTGCGTTGAAAACATGTTTAACGTTCGTATTTTTGTTTTATTTTACATTATCAAATGTAAATTTTAACGTAGAATTCGTTTTTCTAGTTTTAATAGTTTTCTCATTATCCAACCGGAAAGTTACGAAAAAAGCATAAATTGACGATTTTTCAATGAAATTGTGCGCATTCCCCCTTTTGTTTCTGGTGTGCAAATTAGTGATTTTTGAGATTCTTTTGCCTATAAGTCGGTCAGTTTGGCACTTTTTGGGGTAAATTTTTCGAAAAACGTATTTTTCAGGAAATTTACTCTTCAAAAATATAATTTTTTTTACAAAAAAGTCAAAAATAACTTCAGAAATCGCAAATTTCATGATTTTCTCAAAAAAATGACGTTTTTGCTGGAAAAATAAAAAATTTTCCACTACCAAATGGGATTTTATGTTAAATTCGTAATTAGTACATAAATACCGAATGGATGCTGAAAGCACAGCTCTCTACAATCATTTTCAACGATTTTAGTTTATTTAATTTTTGACCTCGAAATTTCAATTTCCCTCTTTTCCTGGACCAGTTTTTTACTGAAATGTGAATGTTATGTCCTAAATCTTATTATTTTTGCTATGAAAAGCGAGACAAACTAAAATTTTTTGGTCATGAGTTCCTCGAGCCCCGTTCCTGAAGTTGTGGGCTTCAGGCCATGCTCAGGAAGCTCAAAAGTTTATTCTTCACCAATTTCCAAAATTTCAAATGCTATCATATTCTACTTTTAACGCTGATTTCAAATATATACTTTTCTTTTTCCAATTCCTATTATGAGCTGAGTTACGGCGCTTTCGAGTTTCAGCAATGCCCGCCCGCCCCCCTCTTTCCTCCCCTTTCTCTTGCCTCCTCCCTCTCATGCATAGGGTGGCTGTAATATGGTCTCTAATTACTGTTACAGGATCAGATATGTATATTTTACGACATATCTCTTAATAGAAGAACAATAGACATCGCCACATTTGTTTTTGTAAGAGGTCCTTGTAACTGTTCATTTATTGTAATTGAGGGGTTGAAAATTATTATTTTAATTTTCAAATAAAAATACATTAAAATTTTTTTTTAATTTTAAAATGAAACATTTTTTAATTTTGAGGTCTGCTTTCTTCGCGGGGACAGAGCGCCGTAGGCGCTCTTAATCTAAATTATAGGCAGAGCAGGCCGAAGGCCTGCTATGCCAGTAGGCTTTCACTGCCGAGTCAGAGCGCCGCAGAAGCGAGACAAACTAAAATTTTTTGGTCATGAGTTCCTCGAGCCCCGTTCCTGAAGTTGTGGGCTTCAGGCCATGCTCAGGAAGCTCAAAAGTTTATGAGTAAATGAGTAAAAGATAATTTCGAAAAAAATGGATGAGTAAAAGATAAAAAAGTAAAAGATATCATAGTAAAAGATAATTAGCCCAAATTTTTCTGGTCAAAATTCTAGCATTTCTCTTGTTCAGAAACTAAAAAATTTGCGCAAAAAAAAAATTTAAAAAAAAAATGTCTTCTTCCAGAAAGGAATGGTCCAATATTTCCGTTGCAATCGTCTCCAAACAGTTTCCCGCTCTCAAACATTCCGTCCAGTCGACAATCCGTCTCTCGAAGAACTGCCAACTAATCGAAAACGTGGGCGGCTTCACCAGCAAGAGCTCCGTCAGCAAAGTGCTAAACAGGTCATACGGACTGAGAACTCGTGCACCGCGTTCTATAATAAAGCCTATTTGGATAATGGGTTTGTTATTTTTTCTTTTGTTTTGGTTTTTGGGCGGAAAAAAATGGGTTAAAACCTGAGAAATTGGTGAAAAATGCCCTGAATATGGGATTTTTGGCCTAAAAAATCCAAAAAATCCAGTTTCAGACTTTTCTCCTTGGAAATGTGAAAAATTGAGAAAATGAAAGGTTTTAACCTGAAAAATCATGGAAAATTCAATTTTTTTCCACATTTTCAATGAAAAATAGGAAAAAAAATACCAATTTATAACCACTAAATGGGCGGAGCTTGTGAATTTCCAAGTCACGCCCACAAACTGGTGAATTCCTTCCTTTTTTCGCAATGAAAAATAAAATTTGTACTTTTCCTGAAAAAAAATAAAGAAAAATTGACTTTTCCTGCTAAAAACCGATTTTTATTTCATAAAAATTCAAAAAAAAAAACCAATTTTTAACCACTAAATGGGCGGAGCTTATTTCGTCAGAAGCCACGCCCTCAACATGGCTAAAAACATGGTTAACAAGAATTGGGGGGGGGGGGGGAAATCAATTTTATCTCAAAAAAAATTGAAAAAATTGAATTATTTTTCACATTTTTACTAGAAAATTGAACAAAAACAAGCGACTTTTTAACCATTAATTGGGCGGAGCTTGTGAAAGTGCAAACCACGCCCAGACGTCATTATTGTAATCGGAAAAACTATCAAAATTTGCAATTTTCCTGAAAAAAATTAAATTTTCTAACTGAAAGCGATTTCCATTGCATAAAATTGTTTTAAATTCAAAATTATTTTTCACATTTTTCTAGAAAATTAAAAAATTAACCATTAAATGGGCGGAGCTTGTGAAGTTGCAAGCCACGCCCACAAAATGGTCAGAAGCCTTAATTTTCAAATTAAAAAAGTGTTATTTAATAAAAAAAGAAATTTTCTTTTGTTATTATTTCGCTTCAAGACCCAAAGAAAATGGGCGGAGCCTGAGGAATAAAATTCTCTTTAAAAATTCCCAAAAAATTGACAAAATTGCAACAACAAAAATCCAAAACAAGTTCCATAGAAAATTCCTTTAAAAAATTCCAAATTCCCAAGAAAATTTCCCAAAAAAGTTTTAAAAATTCTTTAAAAAATTCCAAAATTTTTTTTTATTCCAAAAAAAAATTCTTTTAAAAATTCTTTTTAAAAAAAGTTCCAAAAAACATTTTTAACTCCAAAAAAATCCCAAAAAAAATTCCAAAAAAAAACCCACAAAAATTCCAAAAAAAAATCCCAAAAAAATCCAAAAAAATTCCAAAAAAACATTTTTAACTCCAAAAAAATCCCAAAAAAAATTCCAAAAAAAAACCCACAAAAATTCCAAAAAAAAATCCCAAAAAAAATCCAAAAAAAAATCCAAAAAAATTCCAAAAAAACATTTTTAACTCCAAAAAAAATTTCCAAAAAAAATTCCAAAAAAAAATTCCAAAAAACCTCCAAAATTTCAAAAAAAAAATCCAAAAAAATTCCCAAAAATTTTTTTTTAATCCTGAAAAAAATCCAAAAAAATTTTATTTTTCAATTCCAAAATATGTCCAACAAAATAAATTCCAACAAAAAAAACTGTTCCAGAATGCTCTACGACTCGTTCATCCATCGCCTATCAAGCTCAAACGAGGTGATCAAACAAATCGACTACCGCGACCTGATCCCCAACGAGAGCACCCTGCTGAAGCTGAAAAAAGCCTATAACTACCTGGCAAAGATCGAGAACGAGCTTCTGAACCCGCGCCGAGAGCAGATCAATCCGATCCGCGTCACCTCATACATCAGAATGATGGAAGAAGAAGCAAGGCTGATCGAGAGGACTCGACAGGCGGCCAGTGCTCCTGGAGCAGCTGCTGGAGATGAGATTGATGTTGTTGGGATTGACGAGGGGGACTACCACCATCACCATCATATGGATCTTCATGAAGTTGTGGAAGAGGAAGAAGTTGGGTATTATCAGGAGGATCTCGAGCTGGAGCAGGAGCTTCAGGAGCATGTGGAAGAGGATTATCTGCCGGTGGAAGATGAATTGGTGGAAGAGGAGCAGCTGGTGGAAGAAGAAGCTCTTCCAGCGGAGTAAAGAAGAAGCCGCAATTTGATTCTTAATTTTTTTCTTTCTTTTTTTAAAACATTTTTCTCCATTTTTTCCCAAAAGTAGTTTTAATTGGGTTTTTAGGCTTAAAATTTGAATTTTTCGCGAATTTTTGGCCCACGAATTGGAATTTTGTGGAATTTTTGAGCTAGAAATTGAATTTTATCCGATTTCTGACTTGAAAATTTAGGCTTTTCTTTAATTTTTAGCCCCAAAAATTTGAATTTTTCGCGAATTTTTAATCCCAAAATCGTAATACCCTGTGATTTTTAAGCTAGCAATTGAAGATTAACTCGAAAATTTGAATTTTGCAGAAAAATTGAATTTTTTCTGATTTTTGATACAAAAATTAGTTTTTCTTCGTTTTTTAGCCTAGAAATTTGAATTTCAAGGAAAAATTGAAAAAAAAAACAAAACTAAAAAATTAATTTTTTCGCTGATTTTTGTCTCAAAAATGCAATTTTCTAACCAAAAATTGGGGGTTTCCCCGAAAAATTTCCGGCAAACACTCTTTGACTACCTTCTCTTTGACTACCTTTTGCTCTTTGACTACCTTAGATCTTTGACTACCTTTCGGCTCTTTGACTACCTTTTGCTCTTTGACTACCTTAGATCTTTGACTACCTTTCGGCTCTTTGACTACCTTTTGCTCTTTGACTACCTTAGATCTTTGACTACCTTTCGGCTCATTGACTACCTTTGCACATTGACTACCTTAGATCATTGACTACCTTTCGGCTCATTGACTACCTTTATCTAATTTTTCAGAATTTTCAGTTTTTTTCGCTGAAAAATCAGATTTGTCAATAACATTTTACTTTTTTGATGTCTAAGAAAGTCGCGCTCTTTCTCACTTCCTAAATTTCCCAAAAAATGGAGATAAGATCTGATGTATAAATGCTCTTTGACTACCTTCAAATGATCTTTGACTACCTGTACCAAATTTTTCAGAATTTTCTGATTTGCTCTATTAAAAACAATAATTTTTCAATGTTCCCATGCCTACAACCCATTTTTCTCCCAATTTTTTTAAAGTTATTCCACTTTATTCCACTTTTTTCTCAGATTTCGTGTCGACGGAAAACTCTGTAATTTAGAAATGGAGCAAGTCAAGTTAAACAAACAAACATAATTTTTTAAAAATCCAATTCATCTAGAAAACCCGTTACTATAAATGGGGAAAAAACTAGGAAAGAAGGTATGACATGGAAATTGGACTACAACGAAAGAGGATGAAATTGTACCGGTGCTGTGTGAAAAATCTAACCGTAGGAAATTGGTAAAAAAAAAAGGCTAAACCGGTAAAGTGAGGCGGGATTTGGGAAATGGAGGCAAAAAGAAAAATCAAGAACAAGGTTGAAAAATTAACAACAAAAAAAAACAGATTATCGATTAACTAGCAAACAATTGGGACTAAAATTAGTGGAACTCAACAAACAAAATATTAGAAAACAAGTGAAAAAAAAACAAGGAAAACAAGAATGGAAATATATCAGTGAAATTGAAGAAACAAAAAAATAGACAATAACGTTATTTTATTACTGGCACTTTGGCTCATTCCGAATCCGAGTCAATCTCAACAGGATCTCTGGTTTCGCTATCAGTGGAAACTGTAGAATCATACTGCTCGCCACCATCCATATTGCGTGTGTATTCATCCTCGTCGTCACTGGACATCTTTGAATCACAAACTTCAATTTGTGTCGAAACAGGAGAATTTTTTAGAAGCGGTTGCAGAATCATCGATTTTCTTGGACGGACAGGAGACGGTGACGGCGAAAATCGTTTTTGTGATCTCGTATTTCTAAAATTTAGTGGTTATGATATTATTTATAGCAAAATGTTTACATTTTACGCTTTGGACGACGACCATGCGACTGTTCGGGTTTATTCTGCACTTTTTTATACGAGAGGGAGCTATTTTCCGACTTTTCCGACTCCTCGCTCATAGCTTCCGATCTCCTTTTTGAAAAGGTAGAACCACGTGAAGATGTAGATCCAGCTGGAACCTCTGCCTCGTCCTCGGAAATCACATCATCAGCGTTATTAGTCGTGTCTTGAAAGTAACTGGGGCTGAAATAGTAAATTGGCAGGTATGTTTATAAAATTCTAAACCTACTCAGAATATTCTGCATAGAGGCGTACGTCATTATTGGCGGATCCTCTGCCACCTCTCCTGTCACAAAGTTTCAGGCCGCTTGTAGATGGAGGCTTCGGTTCTTTCTTTGAAATGGCACGATTTCCCTTTTTCGATATCATCATAAAATTCCAAAACAAAATTCGTCGAACAGCATTCATCTCAGTCAGACAATAAATTCTGCAAAAGCGTTTAAAATAAGACTGATGAGTATCTGGAACTAACAAATGTGAACAAATGTATGCCGGCAGTGTACTTCCACAATCGGAACAGAGCAGACTTTCTTTTTCAGCATCAAAGTGAACAAATACGTGCTCTTCTCCATAACCAACATCTATTTTGTATTGATCATCTGAATCTTCGAGGATATGCAATCCGGCGGGAGAGTCGTGATTGTGGCACTCGCTGAGATGTAGAACTGCAATTGAGACATTTAGAGCTGGATTACTTTTCGATTAATACTCTTTGCAACTTTCAGCGGAATATCCATTGCAAGTAGCTCGCAACTACCCAAACCAATCGCTCTGAAAGCGTTGACTCGCTTCTTGAAGGACGGGTCGCATGGAATCGCTGGCATCTTAACAGTTTGAGATTTGTCTAATGCTGCATACCAACACTGATTGATCGCATCTGAAAAATTGAAATTGAATTTCATAATCTATGATCGATCGACAGACCCTGGCAAATTTTAACAACTTTATCCAATAGTCGATCCGCAGGCAATGGTTTTGAGAGGAATCCTTTTACATATTTGTTGAAGTTTTCGCTCGAATTTGTGGTCGAATACTGTAGAAGGAAGCCTGCACGAAGTTTTGCAAATGTCGTAGCCGATTTGAAGAGCATCAATTAATTCGCCTTTGTCCATTCAAAAACCGGAGCCGCCATGCGTTTCTCACACTTTTTCAGTTTTTCTTCAAATTCTTCCATTGAAAATGATCCCAGAAGCCCGGCTCGAAACGTTCCACCGACCTAAAGGCAAAAAATATTATTCGTTAGATTTCAAAAGTTTCTTACCTTCTTTCCAAACAGCAAAGCTTGAGCGCCACGTGAGGCGTTTTGTCCACAATTGTGCGAAATAAGTGTCAAAATGTGTCGATCACAGCGTACACATGGTGAATCTACCGCCTGGAAGATAATTTTTACTTAACCCAATTTTTTAAACGCTTCTTTTTAAACATACCTTCGCGTATTCACCCAGTGCTGCTTCTCCGTCAATTACAACACATGGAATTTTTCTGGGTTCTCCAGCTACTTGCACGAGATTCAATTCGGACCGCAACAACTCGGCGAATTCCTTATGATTTGGTCTCTCTTTTGTAGTATGAATAAAAAATCCAAGCGGAAGCATCCTTGCTTTCAATGATCGAGCTGTTCTGAAAAAAAAAGACATACAAAAAACCCAGGCCATACCCACCTGAATCGTGGACATTCCCCATTTACAAATGTGACGTAGAAATCACCCAATTGAAACGTTGTATCTACCATTATTCGAGAAGCAAAAATCATTCCGTCCGGATGTTTTTTGAGAACTTCCGAGATTTTCTTTTTCCTTTCCTGCTTATCCAACAAGCTCCATCTCTCCACTTTTCTTTGCCATCTCTCATGCTGGGTTACAGTAGGACATCCGTGAACGAATAGTTTCAAAGCGTCAGGGAAGAGCGTGAAAATGTTGAAGTGGAGTTGTTGTTTTGCATCTGAAAATGAATTATGAATTTGATTTCCTAATCATTCTCTACCGATCCAATATTTGACACGATCCGGGTTTTGCGATTGCAACGCCTTCAACATGTCTTCGGTTGTAGAAAGATGTGGGCCAGTGTTTCCGACGACCGCGTCTCGAACGCTTCGTGCAGCGTTTTGAATCTGTAAAACTCATTATTATTCATTTAGAAGATGCTAATTCCCACCTGTTTTGTGGAAATGTGATGTCCGCGCTCTTCCATCACCTGACGAACTCCTTCTAACGTTCTATGTGGAATAGCTTCTTCTTTCAGAAATTTCTTGACAGCGACTTGGCTATTGAGTGGTCTGTAGACATCTTCATTGCACTCCGGCACTTCGTAAGTGTCGCTTATGCTGAAGTAGTTGACATAGACGTACTCTCGAAAGCGCAGACACTGAAAAATGCTTACTTTTCAAAGCTCATGATTTTCCACATACCTGTTTTTTGACTGTGCCGTTCTCCAGCTCAACACAGTGAATTGTGTGCATTTGTTCTCCGAAGACTGAAACAGGTTTCATCAATGGCTGTGTTCTTTTGGTTTTCCCGTTTTCGTCTTTTTCGGATTTTGTCCACACGTGAAAATCGTACGGAACATTTGGATGTTCTTCTCCATTCAATTTCACATTGAGTGTTCTCTTTGATTTCAACTCGCGTAATTGTTTTACTGCAATCTGGTCAACTTCCTGCCAACTGAAAAACAAATATGTTACAGATCAGCCAATTTTTCGATTTAAAAAAATTGCGTTGCTTGCGTGATGTTTGTTTCCCAATCAATTCCACACCACCACTTTGTTCTCGGCTTCATCACGCAAAGAGACGTGTTGTTCTGAAAATATTGAAACATTATGAAAGGAATAAATGATTATAAAAAGCTTAAAAAAACGGAAGAAACGAAGGAAAATCGATCTTGTTAGCAAAAAAACATATATTTGCCTATGCTGCCAATGTGAATTTCTGCACAAAGAGGGGTGGAATAGTCAAAGTTACGTGAGTAAATGACGTTAATAATGTCTAAATAAATTCTACAGTGCAGAAAACTATGAATTTCAGAAAAAGAAACGGAAGAAAGGAAGGAAAATCGAATTTCTTGGCCTGAAGATCTCAACAGTGAAAGAAAGAGTGGTGTGTGTGATTGCGCGTCACATACGGCGCAAGTGCAGAATTTGCACCTCATCCTACGCGCACTACTTTTAGGGCAAGAAAATCGATTTTCTTTCGTTTTTTTCGTTTTTTTTTGAAATTTATGGTTTTCTACGCTGTATAATTTATTTAGACATTATTAACGTCATTTACTCGCGTAACTTTGACTATTCCTCTCCTGTTTGTGTAGAAACTACCGTTGTCAGCATAGGCAAATATCTGTTTTTTTCTAACAAGATCGATTTTCCTTCGTTTCTTTTGTTTCTTTAAGCTTTTTATAATCATTTTTCAGCACAAGTGATCGAACATGAAGCACAAATGGCTGAGCACTTCTGAATGGGAGGTTCTCATCAGCACAAAACAGTGAGTAATATCGCCAATATTGTTTTTGTCATAATTTTTGGTCTTCAGGTTTCGCGACGTTCCATCTATTGGAGACGAAGAGCTTGACATTCTGAAAAATTAAGGCGTTTTGAATGTTCGCGTCCCCCACAACGGCCAACTGCAATTCGAAGATTTTCACGTGTGGGTTCGAAAAATTCCAGGACAGAAACCCTACCTCGGCGACTACAAGGGTATCACTGTTTTTGGAGAATCTCGAAAACGTGGCCGCTACACAGAAGTACATAAGGAAACTGTCAAAAAAGAGGTAAATTGTTTTTTATTTCTTCAACTTTTCCACATTACTTTTTCAGATTATTCTTTTCAATAAATCACTTTATGCTCGGTACAGCGTTATCAATTCTACACAATACGTCAGGCCAATAATCGATTTGAATAAAGTGGAAAGATTGAAACGTGAGTTCTTTTTCATGCTTTATGTAAAAAAGTTTCTAATTTCAGCTCTGATGGCTCGTATGCTCTGTCAACTATATATGCCAAACAACGCGGTTCATGAGGCGTTTTCTGCAACATCAAAAGACGGTATCGTTGTCAGTCAGCAGCAACTACGAGATCTGACTCGACGAGGTTGTCCGGATACGTTGATTCGGTCCAGAGTTATAAAGCATCCGACGAACGATCTAACCGCGCGTGATGTCAGCAGGTTGGAGGGTTTTGGATCAAGCTCACAAAAATACTCCGAAAACGATTCGTCTTATGAGTCTGAGGAAAGCAATATGGAACCGTGAGAAAATGAATAGAACAATCAAGAAACTTATTTTGAATATTTTTCAGACTTCCACCTCATCCATTCTACAGCCCATGTCCTCCTCCAACAATCCACGTGAACTCTACTTTTCCGGTGAAACATGCCAGATCGCTCTGAAAATTATCAACAGCAGCCGATTTGATGTACCATTCACTACTATTGCTCCAATAGATTTTGCCGTAGAACCGGGAAGAGGATTTTTTGCCGGAAATAGACGAGAGCCGCAGACACTCACCATCCGTCGCATAAGGAAGACAGCTCGAAACGGACATCTAACAATTCGCTGTAAAAATACGGATTCGAGGCGCAGTTTTACATACCCTGTGTTTGTTGATCTGTTCTCTATTCGATAGGTTTGAATGTTTATTCTATTTGTTGTAAATTTTCGAAAAAATGCTGTTGTAACTGTTGATTTCTCTTAGCCTAGTTAATCGATAATCTGTTTTTTTTTGTTGTTAATTTTTCAACCTTGTTCTCGATTTTTCTTTTTGCCTTCATTTCCCAAATCCCGCCTCACTTTACCGGTTTAGCCTTTTTTTTACCAATTTCCTACGGTTAGATTTTTCACACAGCACCGGTACAATTTCATCCTCTTTCGTTGTAGTCCAATTTCCATGTCATACCTTCTTTCCTAGTTTTTCCCCATTTATAGTAACGGGTTTTCTAGATGAATTGGATTTTTTAAAAATTATGTTTGTTTGTTTAACTTGACTTGCTCCATTTCTAAATTACAGAGTTTTCCGTCGACACGAAATCTGAGAAAAAAGTGGAATAAAGTGGAATAACTTTAAAAAAATTGGGAGAAAAATGGGTTGTAGGCATGGGAACATTGAAAAATTATTGTTTTTAATAGAGCAAATCAGAAAATTCTGAAAAATTTGGTACAGGTAGTCAAAGATCATTTGAAGGTAGTCAAAGAGCATTTATACATCAGATCTTATCTCCATTTTTTGGGAAATTTAGGAAGTGAGAAAGAGCGCGACTTTCTTAGACATCAAAAAAGTAAAATGTTATTGACAAATCTGATTTTTCAGCGAAAAAAACTGAAAATTCTGAAAAATTAGATAAAGGTAGTCAATGAGCAACTGAAGGTAGTCAATGAGCCGAAAGGTAGTCAATGATCTAAGGTAGTCAATGAGCAAAGGTAGTCAATGAGCCGAAGGGTAGTCAATGAGCAAAAGGTAGTCAATGATCCGAAAGGTAGTCAATGAGCAAAGGTAGTCAAAGAGCAAAAGGTAGTCAAAGATCCGAAAGGTAGTCAAAGATCTAAGGTAGTCAAAGAGCAAAAGGTAGTCAAAGAGCAAAGGTAGTCAAAGAGAAGGTAGTCAAAGAGTGTTTGCCAAAATTTCCTATAAACCCAAATTTTGAACTAAAATTGATATTTTAATCTAAATCTCTAAAACCTGCCGAAAATTCAAAAATTCCGTGAAAAATGTGAATTTTCAGACGAAAAAACCCGAAAAATCGAGAAATTTGTATTAAATAAATAGAATTTTTCTCACTTTTGTTCAATTTTCAATGAAAAAAAAATAATAAATTAACCATTTTGTGGGCGGATCAAATAGAATATCAGCTAAAGGCACGAGGTATTGGGGGTGGGGGGCGAGACAGGCAATAAGATTGAATTGTTAAAGATGACGAGCATGGTGCATTTTGACACGGACGAGATACTTGAGCTGAATTTGATCGACATCATACACAATGAATCTGGAAAAATTTGATTTTTAGCATTAATTTTTCCAGAAGCGCTTACTCATTATAAAGCAAGTGATAATCGACATTCTGTTTTCCTTGAAGTTGCATGTAAGTGAGGCCCAGTGGAACGGTATAACCATCCGGATTCTTGTAACTTCCAATTTCTCGTGGACATTGGCGGCCTACTCCCTGCACAGACTGGAAGCCTGCTGGCAGAGTTTGTCTCGAAACATTCTTCGAAGCCATCAACTGTTGCACGTTGCCGAGTGCCACGTCACAGAGCAGAAGATATGCTTCTTCTTTGGCGTTGGCCTGAAATTGAAAATATCGATTTTTTGATTGAAATTATTGATTTTTTAAAATTGAACTTGTCTATTTTTGATCAAAAATTTCGATTTTTCATTTAAATTATTGACTTTTAATGAAAAGTATCGATTTTTAATGGAAATTATTGATTTTTGATTGAAAATTATCGATTTTTGATAGAAATTACAGATTTTTTGATAGAAATTATCGATTTTTTTTAAATTGAAATTTTCGATTTTTAATGGAAATCATCGATTTTTCAATGAAAAAAAAAACAAATTTTATTTTTTCTCGATTTTCATGCAAATTTGCTCCCAATTTTTCTCCAACTCTTACCCTGCAATAGAAGAAACTTTTGCTGAACATATCAGCAAAATAGACGCCCTTTCCGAACATATATCCAGAAACTGGAGCCTCCGGTGGCGCAATTCGAAGTCCTTGACCCAAAATTCCGGCGAAATTCATTTTTCCTGATCCGTGCCACAAAAGACGTCGATTTCCGATGTGTCGTTTGAATTTCGACGATTCATTGTCTCGGTTCACTTTTAGAATCTGGAAAAAAACAATGTTTTTCGAAAAATTTAGTAATTTTTCTTTTTTTCTGGATTTTAAAGGAGGAGTAGCGTCGGTCGTTTTTTTTTTGAAATTTTGCAAAAACCAATAAATCCATAAATTCACAATTTGTCTGGAATTTTATGGAGACTGCCGAACGAACTGTCTCAAATTTTTTTTAAAATAGAATTTTTCAGAACGTTTTATTCAAAAAAATACCTATCAGGGGTGTGCGGCAAATTTGCCGATTTGCCGAGCACGGCAAATTTCAAAAAAGTAGATTTGCCGAATTTGCCGAGCTCGGCAAATTTCAAAATTTGCCGCACACGTCAAAAATTTGACAGTACAATTTTGACTAAAACTGTTGATTTTTTTGCCAAAAATTTAGTAAAATGACAACAAATTGAGTTATTTTATTTTGATGTTTAAGCAGACACACTACACGGAACTTGTTCAGAAACCAGAGGTGTGTTGAGAATTCAGTAGTTTTGGTGCTCCAAAAAAAATATATAATTTTTCCGAGTTTGTTAAGCACGGCAAATTTGCCGAATTTGCCGTGCTCGGCAAATATTGAGATTTGCCGCACACAAAAAATAATGCCCTTTGAAAAATGAAAGGTGGTGTAATCGAATTTTTTAAATTTCGTTAAAAATACTGGCCAGTCGAAAACGCAAGATAATTACATTGTTTACTCAAAATTTGACGGTAATTTCAAAAAAGTTAGTTTCCAGCCGCTTGACAAGTTGGTCAATTTTCCAATTTTAACTAATTTTAGGCCATTTTTTGAGCCGTCATAACTGTTTTTTGATAAGTTTTCAAAAAGTTTCATTATGAAATTCGGTGTTTTCAGACAATTTTCGAGTCTGATAAAGCAATAACAAAATTCGATTACACCACCTTTAATTTTTCAAAGGGCATTATTTTTAATTTAGCCTAAAAATTATCCATTTTTCATGTTCTGAAAAATTCAATTTTTAGTGAGTTTTTTTTTGCTCTAAACGACAGAGTGTTTAAAAAAATTCATAGAATTTTTCCAAAATTTTTAAAATGATTTTTCAGTTTTGCAAAAAAAAAATTATTTTTGCGCTTTCCGGCAATACAGAATGGTTTTTTTCTTGTTTTTTTTTTAAATTTAAAACAACCGGAAAAAGCTGGAAAACGCAAAACTCACTTGCGCGGGAATTCAAAATAAATTCAGGTTTTTTTTTTGAAGAAATTTAAAAATTTTGAAGAATATTAAAATTCGCGCTTTTGCTCTTTGACTACCTTAGATCTTTGACTACCTTTCGGCTCTTTGACTACCTTTTGCTCTTTGACTACCTTAGATCTTTGACTACCTTTCGGCTCTTTGACTACCTTTTGCTCTTTGACTACCTTAGATCTTTGACTACCTTTCGGCTCATTGACTACCTTTGCTCATTGACTACCTTAGATCATTGACTACCTTTCGGCTCATTGACTACCTTTATCTAATTTTTCAGAATTTTCAGTTTTTTTCGCTGAAAAATCAGATTTGTCAATAACATTTTACTTTTTTGATGTCTAAGAAAGTCGCGCTCTTTCTCACTTCCTAAATTTCCCAAAAAATGGAGATAAGATCTGATGTATAAATGCTCTTTGACTACCTTCAAATGATCTTTGACTACCTGTACCAAATTTTTCAGAATTTTCTGATTTGCTCTATTAAAAACAATAATTTTTCAATGTTCCCATGCCTACAACCCATTTTTCTCCCAATTTTTTTAAAGTTATTCCACTTTATTCCACTTTTTTCTCAGATTTCGTGTCGACGGAAAACTCTGTAATTTAGAAATGGAGCAAGTCAAGTTAAACAAACAAACATAATTTTTTAAAAATCCAATTCATCTAGAAAACCCGTTACTATAAATGGGGAAAAAACTAGGAAAGAAGGTATGACATGGAAATTGGACTACAACGAAAGAGGATGAAATTGTACCGGTGCTGTGTGAAAAATCTAACCGTAGGAAATTGGTAAAAAAAAAAGGCTAAACCGGTAAAGTGAGGCGGGATTTGGGAAATGGAGGCAAAAAGAAAAATCAAGAACAAGGTTGAAAAATTAACAACAAAAAAAAACAGATTATCGATTAACTAGCAAACAATTGGGACTAAAATTAGTGGAACTCAACAAACAAAATATTAGAAAACAAGTGAAAAAAAAACAAGGAAAACAAGAATGGAAATATATCAGTGAAATTGAAGAAACAAAAAAATAGACAATAACGTTATTTTATTACTGGCACTTTGGCTCATTCCGAATCCGAGTCAATCTCAACAGGATCTCTGGTTTCGCTATCAGTGGAAACTGTAGAATCATACTGCTCGCCACCATCCATATTGCGTGTGTATTCATCCTCGTCGTCACTGGACATCTTTGAATCACAAACTTCAATTTGTGTCGAAACAGGAGAATTTTTTAGAAGCGGTTGCAGAATCATCGATTTTCTTGGACGGACAGGAGACGGTGACGGCGAAAATCGTTTTTGTGATCTCGTATTTCTAAAATTTAGTGGTTATGATATTATTTATAGCAAAATGTTTACATTTTACGCTTTGGACGACGACCATGCGACTGTTCGGGTTTATTCTGCACTTTTTTATACGAGAGGGAGCTATTTTCCGACTTTTCCGACTCCTCGCTCATAGCTTCCGATCTCCTTTTTGAAAAGGTAGAACCACGTGAAGATGTAGATCCAGCTGGAACCTCTGCCTCGTCCTCGGAAATCACATCATCAGCGTTATTAGTCGTGTCTTGAAAGTAACTGGGGCTGAAATAGTAAATTGGCAGGTATGTTTATAAAATTCTAAACCTACTCAGAATATTCTGCATAGAGGCGTACGTCATTATTGGCGGATCCTCTGCCACCTCTCCTGTCACAAAGTTTCAGGCCGCTTGTAGATGGAGGCTTCGGTTCTTTCTTTGAAATGGCACGATTTCCCTTTTTCGATATCATCATAAAATTCCAAAACAAAATTCGTCGAACAGCATTCATCTCAGTCAGACAATAAATTCTGCAAAAGCGTTTAAAATAAGACTGATGAGTATCTGGAACTAACAAATGTGAACAAATGTATGCCGGCAGTGTACTTCCACAATCGGAACAGAGCAGACTTTCTTTTTCAGCATCAAAGTGAACAAATACGTGCTCTTCTCCATAACCAACATCTATTTTGTATTGATCATCTGAATCTTCGAGGATATGCAATCCGGCGGGAGAGTCGTGATTGTGGCACTCGCTGAGATGTAGAACTGCAATTGAGACATTTAGAGCTGGATTACTTTTCGATTAATACTCTTTGCAACTTTCAGCGGAATATCCATTGCAAGTAGCTCGCAACTACCCAAACCAATCGCTCTGAAAGCGTTGACTCGCTTCTTGAAGGACGGGTCGCATGGAATCGCTGGCATCTTAACAGTTTGAGATTTGTCTAATGCTGCATACCAACACTGATTGATCGCATCTGAAAAATTGAAATTGAATTTCATAATCTATGATCGATCGACAGACCCTGGCAAATTTTAACAACTTTATCCAATAGTCGATCCGCAGGCAATGGTTTTGAGAGGAATCCTTTTACATATTTGTTGAAGTTTTCGCTCGAATTTGTGGTCGAATACTGTAGAAGGAAGCCTGCACGAAGTTTTGCAAATGTCGTAGCCGATTTGAAGAGCATCAATTAATTCGCCTTTGTCCATTCAAAAACCGGAGCCGCCATGCGTTTCTCACACTTTTTCAGTTTTTCTTCAAATTCTTCCATTGAAAATGATCCCAGAAGCCCGGCTCGAAACGTTCCACCGACCTAAAGGCAAAAAATATTATTCGTTAGATTTCAAAAGTTTCTTACCTTCTTTCCAAACAGCAAAGCTTGAGCGCCACGTGAGGCGTTTTGTCCACAATTGTGCGAAATAAGTGTCAAAATGTGTCGATCACAGCGTACACATGGTGAATCTACCGCCTGGAAGATAATTTTTACTTAACCCAATTTTTTAAACGCTTCTTTTTAAACATACCTTCGCGTATTCACCCAGTGCTGCTTCTCCGTCAATTACAACACATGGAATTTTTCTGGGTTCTCCAGCTACTTGCACGAGATTCAATTCGGACCGCAACAACTCGGCGAATTCCTTATGATTTGGTCTCTCTTTTGTAGTATGAATAAAAAATCCAAGCGGAAGCATCCTTGCTTTCAATGATCGAGCTGTTCTGAAAAAAAAAGACATACAAAAAACCCAGGCCATACCCACCTGAATCGTGGACATTCCCCATTTACAAATGTGACGTAGAAATCACCCAATTGAAACGTTGTATCTACCATTATTCGAGAAGCAAAAATCATTCCGTCCGGATGTTTTTTGAGAACTTCCGAGATTTTCTTTTTCCTTTCCTGCTTATCCAACAAGCTCCATCTCTCCACTTTTCTTTGCCATCTCTCATGCTGGGTTACAGTAGGACATCCGTGAACGAATAGTTTCAAAGCGTCAGGGAAGAGCGTGAAAATGTTGAAGTGGAGTTGTTGTTTTGCATCTGAAAATGAATTATGAATTTGATTTCCTAATCATTCTCTACCGATCCAATATTTGACACGATCCGGGTTTTGCGATTGCAACGCCTTCAACATGTCTTCGGTTGTAGAAAGATGTGGGCCAGTGTTTCCGACGACCGCGTCTCGAACGCTTCGTGCAGCGTTTTGAATCTGTAAAACTCATTATTATTCATTTAGAAGATGCTAATTCCCACCTGTTTTGTGGAAATGTGATGTCCGCGCTCTTCCATCACCTGACGAACTCCTTCTAACGTTCTATGTGGAATAGCTTCTTCTTTCAGAAATTTCTTGACAGCGACTTGGCTATTGAGTGGTCTGTAGACATCTTCATTGCACTCCGGCACTTCGTAAGTGTCGCTTATGCTGAAGTAGTTGACATAGACGTACTCTCGAAAGCGCAGACACTGAAAAATGCTTACTTTTCAAAGCTCATGATTTTCCACATACCTGTTTTTTGACTGTGCCGTTCTCCAGCTCAACACAGTGAATTGTGTGCATTTGTTCTCCGAAGACTGAAACAGGTTTCATCAATGGCTGTGTTCTTTTGGTTTTCCCGTTTTCGTCTTTTTCGGATTTTGTCCACACGTGAAAATCGTACGGAACATTTGGATGTTCTTCTCCATTCAATTTCACATTGAGTGTTCTCTTTGATTTCAACTCGCGTAATTGTTTTACTGCAATCTGGTCAACTTCCTGCCAACTGAAAAACAAATATGTTACAGATCAGCCAATTTTTCGATTTAAAAAAATTGCGTTGCTTGCGTGATGTTTGTTTCCCAATCAATTCCACACCACCACTTTGTTCTCGGCTTCATCACGCAAAGAGACGTGTTGTTCTGAAAATATTGAAACATTATGAAAGGAATAAATGATTATAAAAAGCTTAAAAAAACGGAAGAAACGAAGGAAAATCGATCTTGTTAGCAAAAAAACATATATTTGCCTATGCTGCCAATGTGAATTTCTGCACAAAGAGGGGTGGAATAGTCAAAGTTACGTGAGTAAATGACGTTAATAATGTCTAAATAAATTCTACAGTGCAGAAAACTATGAATTTCAGAAAAAGAAACGGAAGAAAGGAAGGAAAATCGAATTTCTTGGCCTGAAGATCTCAACAGTGAAAGAAAGAGTGGTGTGTGTGATTGCGCGTCACATACGGCGCAAGTGCAGAATTTGCACCTCATCCTACGCGCACTACTTTTAGGGCAAGAAAATCGATTTTCTTTCGTTTTTTTCGTTTTTTTTTGAAATTTATGGTTTTCTACGCTGTATAATTTATTTAGACATTATTAACGTCATTTACTCGCGTAACTTTGACTATTCCTCTCCTGTTTGTGTAGAAACTACCGTTGTCAGCATAGGCAAATATCTGTTTTTTTCTAACAAGATCGATTTTCCTTCGTTTCTTTTGTTTCTTTAAGCTTTTTATAATCATTTTTCAGCACAAGTGATCGAACATGAAGCACAAATGGCTGAGCACTTCTGAATGGGAGGTTCTCATCAGCACAAAACAGTGAGTAATATCGCCAATATTGTTTTTGTCATAATTTTTGGTCTTCAGGTTTCGCGACGTTCCATCTATTGGAGACGAAGAGCTTGACATTCTGAAAAATTAAGGCGTTTTGAATGTTCGCGTCCCCCACAACGGCCAACTGCAATTCGAAGATTTTCACGTGTGGGTTCGAAAAATTCCAGGACAGAAACCCTACCTCGGCGACTACAAGGGTATCACTGTTTTTGGAGAATCTCGAAAACGTGGCCGCTACACAGAAGTACATAAGGAAACTGTCAAAAAAGAGGTAAATTGTTTTTTATTTCTTCAACTTTTCCACATTACTTTTTCAGATTATTCTTTTCAATAAATCACTTTATGCTCGGTACAGCGTTATCAATTCTACACAATACGTCAGGCCAATAATCGATTTGAATAAAGTGGAAAGATTGAAACGTGAGTTCTTTTTCATGCTTTATGTAAAAAAGTTTCTAATTTCAGCTCTGATGGCTCGTATGCTCTGTCAACTATATATGCCAAACAACGCGGTTCATGAGGCGTTTTCTGCAACATCAAAAGACGGTATCGTTGTCAGTCAGCAGCAACTACGAGATCTGACTCGACGAGGTTGTCCGGATACGTTGATTCGGTCCAGAGTTATAAAGCATCCGACGAACGATCTAACCGCGCGTGATGTCAGCAGGTTGGAGGGTTTTGGATCAAGCTCACAAAAATACTCCGAAAACGATTCGTCTTATGAGTCTGAGGAAAGCAATATGGAACCGTGAGAAAATGAATAGAACAATCAAGAAACTTATTTTGAATATTTTTCAGACTTCCACCTCATCCATTCTACAGCCCATGTCCTCCTCCAACAATCCACGTGAACTCTACTTTTCCGGTGAAACATGCCAGATCGCTCTGAAAATTATCAACAGCAGCCGATTTGATGTACCATTCACTACTATTGCTCCAATAGATTTTGCCGTAGAACCGGGAAGAGGATTTTTTGCCGGAAATAGACGAGAGCCGCAGACACTCACCATCCGTCGCATAAGGAAGACAGCTCGAAACGGACATCTAACAATTCGCTGTAAAAATACGGATTCGAGGCGCAGTTTTACATACCCTGTGTTTGTTGATCTGTTCTCTATTCGATAGGTTTGAATGTTTATTCTATTTGTTGTAAATTTTCGAAAAAATGCTGTTGTAACTGTTGATTTCTCTTAGCCTAGTTAATCGATAATCTGTTTTTTTTTGTTGTTAATTTTTCAACCTTGTTCTCGATTTTTCTTTTTGCCTTCATTTCCCAAATCCCGCCTCACTTTACCGGTTTAGCCTTTTTTTTACCAATTTCCTACGGTTAGATTTTTCACACAGCACCGGTACAATTTCATCCTCTTTCGTTGTAGTCCAATTTCCATGTCATACCTTCTTTCCTAGTTTTTCCCCATTTATAGTAACGGGTTTTCTAGATGAATTGGATTTTTTAAAAATTATGTTTGTTTGTTTAACTTGACTTGCTCCATTTCTAAATTACAGAGTTTTCCGTCGACACGAAATCTGAGAAAAAAGTGGAATAAAGTGGAATAACTTTAAAAAAATTGGGAGAAAAATGGGTTGTAGGCATGGGAACATTGAAAAATTATTGTTTTTAATAGAGCAAATCAGAAAATTCTGAAAAATTTGGTACAGGTAGTCAAAGATCATTTGAAGGTAGTCAAAGAGCATTTATACATCAGATCTTATCTCCATTTTTTGGGAAATTTAGGAAGTGAGAAAGAGCGCGACTTTCTTAGACATCAAAAAAGTAAAATGTTATTGACAAATCTGATTTTTCAGCGAAAAAAACTGAAAATTCTGAAAAATTAGATAAAGGTAGTCAATGAGCAACTGAAGGTAGTCAATGAGCCGAAAGGTAGTCAATGATCTAAGGTAGTCAATGAGCAAAGGTAGTCAATGAGCCGAAGGGTAGTCAATGAGCAAAAGGTAGTCAATGATCCGAAAGGTAGTCAATGAGCAAAGGTAGTCAAAGAGCAAAAGGTAGTCAAAGATCCGAAAGGTAGTCAAAGATCTAAGGTAGTCAAAGAGCAAAAGGTAGTCAAAGAGCAAAGGTAGTCAAAGAGAAGGTAGTCAAAGAGTGTTTGCCAAAATTTCCTATAAACCCAAATTTTGAACTAAAATTGATATTTTAATCTAAATCTCTAAAACCTGCCGAAAATTCAAAAATTCCGTGAAAAATGTGAATTTTCAGACGAAAAAACCCGAAAAATCGAGAAATTTGTATTAAATAAATAGAATTTTTCTCACTTTTGTTCAATTTTCAATGAAAAAAAAATAATAAATTAACCATTTTGTGGGCGGATCAAATAGAATATCAGCTAAAGGCACGAGGTATTGGGGGTGGGGGGCGAGACAGGCAATAAGATTGAATTGTTAAAGATGACGAGCATGGTGCATTTTGACACGGACGAGATACTTGAGCTGAATTTGATCGACATCATACACAATGAATCTGGAAAAATTTGATTTTTAGCATTAATTTTTCCAGAAGCGCTTACTCATTATAAAGCAAGTGATAATCGACATTCTGTTTTCCTTGAAGTTGCATGTAAGTGAGGCCCAGTGGAACGGTATAACCATCCGGATTCTTGTAACTTCCAATTTCTCGTGGACATTGGCGGCCTACTCCCTGCACAGACTGGAAGCCTGCTGGCAGAGTTTGTCTCGAAACATTCTTCGAAGCCATCAACTGTTGCACGTTGCCGAGTGCCACGTCACAGAGCAGAAGATATGCTTCTTCTTTGGCGTTGGCCTGAAATTGAAAATATCGATTTTTTGATTGAAATTATTGATTTTTTAAAATTGAACTTGTCTATTTTTGATCAAAAATTTCGATTTTTCATTTAAATTATTGACTTTTAATGAAAAGTATCGATTTTTAATGGAAATTATTGATTTTTGATTGAAAATTATCGATTTTTGATAGAAATTACAGATTTTTTGATAGAAATTATCGATTTTTTTTAAATTGAAATTTTCGATTTTTAATGGAAATCATCGATTTTTCAATGAAAAAAAAAACAAATTTTATTTTTTCTCGATTTTCATGCAAATTTGCTCCCAATTTTTCTCCAACTCTTACCCTGCAATAGAAGAAACTTTTGCTGAACATATCAGCAAAATAGACGCCCTTTCCGAACATATATCCAGAAACTGGAGCCTCCGGTGGCGCAATTCGAAGTCCTTGACCCAAAATTCCGGCGAAATTCATTTTTCCTGATCCGTGCCACAAAAGACGTCGATTTCCGATGTGTCGTTTGAATTTCGACGATTCATTGTCTCGGTTCACTTTTAGAATCTGGAAAAAAACAATGTTTTTCGAAAAATTTAGTAATTTTTCTTTTTTTCTGGATTTTAAAGGAGGAGTAGCGTCGGTCGTTTTTTTTTTGAAATTTTGCAAAAACCAATAAATCCATAAATTCACAATTTGTCTGGAATTTTATGGAGACTGCCGAACGAACTGTCTCAAATTTTTTTTAAAATAGAATTTTTCAGAACGTTTTATTCAAAAAAATACCTATCAGGGGTGTGCGGCAAATTTGCCGATTTGCCGAGCACGGCAAATTTCAAAAAAGTAGATTTGCCGAATTTGCCGAGCTCGGCAAATTTCAAAATTTGCCGCACACGTCAAAAATTTGACAGTACAATTTTGACTAAAACTGTTGATTTTTTTGCCAAAAATTTAGTAAAATGACAACAAATTGAGTTATTTTATTTTGATGTTTAAGCAGACACACTACACGGAACTTGTTCAGAAACCAGAGGTGTGTTGAGAATTCAGTAGTTTTGGTGCTCCAAAAAAAATATATAATTTTTCCGAGTTTGTTAAGCACGGCAAATTTGCCGAATTTGCCGTGCTCGGCAAATATTGAGATTTGCCGCACACAAAAAATAATGCCCTTTGAAAAATGAAAGGTGGTGTAATCGAATTTTTTAAATTTCGTTAAAAATACTGGCCAGTCGAAAACGCAAGATAATTACATTGTTTACTCAAAATTTGACGGTAATTTCAAAAAAGTTAGTTTCCAGCCGCTTGACAAGTTGGTCAATTTTCCAATTTTAACTAATTTTAGGCCATTTTTTGAGCCGTCATAACTGTTTTTTGATAAGTTTTCAAAAAGTTTCATTATGAAATTCGGTGTTTTCAGACAATTTTCGAGTCTGATAAAGCAATAACAAAATTCGATTACACCACCTTTAATTTTTCAAAGGGCATTATTTTTAATTTAGCCTAAAAATTATCCATTTTTCATGTTCTGAAAAATTCAATTTTTAGTGAGTTTTTTTTTGCTCTAAACGACAGAGTGTTTAAAAAAATTCATAGAATTTTTCCAAAATTTTTAAAATGATTTTTCAGTTTTGCAAAAAAAAAATTATTTTTGCGCTTTCCGGCAATACAGAATGGTTTTTTTCTTGTTTTTTTTTTAAATTTAAAACAACCGGAAAAAGCTGGAAAACGCAAAACTCACTTGCGCGGGAATTCAAAATAAATTCAGGTTTTTTTTTTGAAGAATTTAAAAATTGTTATATAATTTTGAAAATTTCAGAATTCAATAAATTTTTTTCCAGTTATGTTCTGTAAATTGGGACTTTTTCTGTCATTTTGGGCAAAAAACCGCAATTTTCGATTTTAATTTCCATTTTTAATCCAATTTTAAATCTCTACGAACATCAATCAGCTCGACTTTCAAATCATGAGTGGCTCCGTGAGTATTCTTCAAATATTGATGAATCATATTCCAATCATCACAGCCTTGTTGTAGTGGTTCCATAATACATTTCAATTTTCGATAATTAATATCAACTGGATCAATACTCAATGACGTTGATGCTGGAACATCTCCACCGCTGATTTGATCATACGCGAATTTGATGTCGAGAAGGGCGTTGAGCATGTTGTTTTTCTCCTGAAATTTCGCAAAAATTCAGTGTTTCGTTGGTTTTCCTGAGCTTGGGAATTCTTTTTTTTTTTTTGAATTTTCTTCAAAAAAAATCACAAACATCGGATTTTTTGAAGGTTTTCCTGAATTTGGAGATTAAAAAATTGTTAAGAAAATTTTTCAAAAAATCGGTTTTTTTTGTTGGAATTTTAAAATTTTTGTTGGTTTTCCCGAATTTGTGGATTTTTTTTAATTTTCTTCAAAAAAAAAATCCCAAAAATCGGTTTTTTAAAGGTTTTCGTGAATTTGGGGATTTAAAAAAATTCGAAATTTCGAAAAAAAAACGGTTTTTTGTTGGATTTTCTGAATTAGGGAATTTTTTTTTTTGAATTTTCTTCAACAAATTCAGAAAAATCGGTTTTTTTTGCTGGAATTTTGTTTGGTTTTCCTGAATTTGAAGAACTTTTTCTGAACTTTGTTTCAAAAAAATTCACAAAAATCGAATTTTTTGAAGGTTTACCTGAATTTGGGGGATTTTTAAAAAAATTGTTTAGAAAATTAATAAAAATCGGTTTTTTTCGTTGAAATTTTCGAAATTTTAGTTTTTAATTAAGAAATTCACAAAAATCGGATTTTTTGAAGATTTTTCAGAATTTGGGGATTTTTTAGATAATTTTTTTCAAAATAATCACAAAAATCAGTTTTATATTGTTGGAATTTTGGTTGGTTTTGATGAATTTGGGATACTTTTTCTGAACTTTGTTTTAAAAGAAGTTCACAAAAATCGGATGTTTTTTTAAAGGTTTTCCTGAAATTGATGACTTTAAAAAAAAAAAAAATTTCCAAAAAAATCACAAAAATCGGTTTTCTTTTGCTGGAATTCTGGTTGGTTTTCCTGAAATTGGAGATTTTTTTATAAATTGTTAAGAAAATTGATAAAAATCTGTTTTTTTTTTCGAATTTACGAATTTTTTATTTATATTCATTTATTTTCACATATCACAGTTAAAATGCGATGCGCGCATAGTGTTTTTGGCGTGGATCGCGAGTGGGAGAAAAAGGAACCGGAAATGATGCGCATTGTGCGTCCATCGCGAATTTGAGATGCATTTTGCGAGCATCGCAATCAGGGGTGGGCGGCTAATTTTTCGGCTAATTTCGATTTTCGAGTTTTTCAGCTAGTTTTCATGGAGCAATTTTTATAATTATGCATATGAACTAAAGAAGAAGTCTTGAGCAACGAATTAAAGAAATGAAAACTTTCAAAAATTCCCACGTTTTTCTTTTCATTGCCTTGAAGCACATTAGCCGATCGGCTAACGGCTAACGGCTGACGGCTAACGGCTAATGGACAGAATTGTGTCGTTCAGGAAAAAATATTTAGTTTTATTAATTCGTTGCTCAATACTTCTTCTTTAGTTCATACACAAAATTATGAAAATAGCTACATGAACACTAGCTGAAAAACTCGAAAATTGAAATTAGCCGAAAAAGTAGCCGCCCACCCCTGATCGCGAACATAAATTATGGGCACATTATGGATTCTCCTTTCTGATAATAAAACTACTAAACCCTGCAAATTCTGAGCATTCAAGCCAATTAGTTGAACCAAAATACATTCATTAACAGAGCAAAGTGAGTTAACATTTTTTCAAAACAACAAAAAGAAAACATTAGTAACAAAAAATGGAACTCATAATAACAATAACAAAATTATCGAATCATCATCGTAGCCAATTCGGTTCTCGAAGTTGGACAAGTCATCCGGATCCGTTCTCCCTTTGCGTCCACAGCTATTGCCTTCATCGCTGAATTTTCCATCAGTGTTTTTAACGTGTAGTATTCCAACTCCAAGCTTCGTGTATTCTTTTCCTTGGAATTAGAACAAATATACTGAAAAATGAACATGGTCCATTAAAACTATGCTTCGAAACTAACTTGCTGCTGAGCACTGCGTCCAGATCCTGATCTTCGTCAGTCTCCATCTGTTGAAGTGTAATTTTCCTTCTTCATCCTCGCCAACTTCTCGTTTTGCCTGATTCTGATTCTCCATGACTTTCTGTGCGAGACCCGCGAACCCACTGAACTTCGGTGTTTCCTTCGGCTTGTCACCACTGAAAATTCGAAATGGATTTATGATTATTTTTATACACCAACTTTTTTCCCAAAAAAGCAACTGAAGAATTATGATTTTTCCTAGAATCGACCGCTTTCAGTGTATTGAATGGTGGTTTTTTTGAATAATAAAACTTCAGAAAAATTGATTTTTGGGTATTCCAACTATTTGTTTTTTTTATTTTTCAGGAAATCCTCTAAAAATTTCATAGTTTTTCGGATTTTTTTCTTTCAAAAATGGACCTTAAAATGGACCAAAAACCCGACCTCATTAGCAAAATGCTACATTCATATTGATGAAAATTTTCAAAAAACTAGCCGAATTTGGCTAATAATCTAGAAACTTTGTCATATTTGGCAGGATTTTAGCTAAATTTATGAAAAAATTACATCCAAAACAGGGGTGTGCGGCAAATGGAAAAAATTGCCTAGCTCGGCAAATCGGCAATTGCTGGTTTTTTTAAATTTGCCGAATTCGGCAAATTTGCCGAGCTCGGCAAGTCGGCAATTTTCGGCAAATCGGCAAATTTGCCGCACACCCCTGATCCAAAACTGTCGGTTTTCAAATTTTCTAAAACAAAAATTTTCGGATTTTTCGTTTTTCCGAAAATTCAAGAAATAGAAAATTTTTAAAATTTGGTAATTTCTAATTTTTAGAAAAAAAATGTCTGTTTTCTTTTGTAGAAAAGGAATTTTGGTTACTTTTCCTAAATTTGGGGAATTTTTTAAAAAAATTCTCAAAAATCGGTGTTTTTTTAATTGGAATTTTTGTTAGTTTTCCAGAATTTTGTAAATTTTTTAAAGAAAATTATGGGTAGAAAAGGAAATATGATTTAAAAAATTGAATTTTATGGTAAATTCTTTTCACTTTTTTCTTGATTTTCCATAAATTTTCTACCTTAATTTTATGAAAACTATCAATCGGCTCGGGCACCCGCATTCCAAAATTATGCGGAATAATCGTGTAGAACTTGTTACTAAAATCCAAAATTTTTGAAGCATCAATGGGCAGCTTGACAAGCAAATCACTAATATCATTGAGAACTTCAAAAGCCAAATTGATTTGATTATGTGATAATCTTCCAAGCGGCATTTTGTTCACATCTATTTCAAACGATTTTAATGCAGATTTCATGTTTTCAACGTCGAAAATTGACATTACAACTTCTTTTACAGATTTTGGAAGTAGAGTTTTTGATCCTGGAGTGATTTTTGATCCTGGAGTGATTTTTTTTTTGTGTCCGTTATTTGTGCCTGAAAATTTTAGAGTTTTTAGGTAGAAAAAGCATAGAATATGAGCGAGATTTTTAGATATATTTTACATTGCCTTTCTAGAGTTCAGGGAATTTTTTTTCTCAAAGCTTAAATCGCCAAAGCACTGTCTTGCCTCAGCTGGAAAAACCAAGAATAAGGATCCCAGCCAACGGACAATGGAGGAGATACCCGAACACGAGGGATACAAATTCCGAGTTGCCAGACCACGTACGGATTTCCGCGGAACTCATCAATATGCTTCGCCGAACGCTCATATGCTCATTGAACTGGTTGATATCTTTCATGGCATTCAAAAATTATCAACGATTTTTCCAATTTCAGGGACGCCATGACGACATTTGGTCGCTGATGTACATGGTGGCCGAGTCCTTTGTCGAGCTACCATGGACGAGATGCGAGGAGACCGAAGTGGAGCATTACATGAATCAGTCAACCATTCTTCGTCTGTTCAGTGACGGTGAGAAGCTTTTGAAAACTTGACACTTGTCTTAATTTTTTGCAGAAAAGAACCCGACCCGGTTGAACGCAGATATGAGACGTCAATTGGACGAGATTGATTCGATGCTGAAGGCTTCAAAGTACTATGACAGTCCAAATTATGATGCCGTTTATCAATTCTTCAAAGATTCGATGGCAAAAGCCAAAGTCACTTGGGATACTCCATTCGATTGGGAGATTGGCAACACGTTATCCGAGGAAACGTCGAAGGGCGTCAAGCGCAAGATGGGGGGACCATGGGAGAATCCTGGGCTCTTTTTCACGGTTTTACAATAATCGACATTTAAAGGTGGTGTAGTCGAATTTTTTATTGCTTTATTAGCATAAAAATTGTCTGAAAACACCGAATTTCATAATGAAACTTCTTGAAATCTTCTCAAACTAAAAGTTATGACGGCTCAAAAAATGGCCTAAAATTAGATGAAATTAGAAGTTTGATCTACTTGCCAAGCGGCTGGGAACAATTTTTTTGAAATCACCGTCAAATTTTGAGTATTTATAAAATGCAATTATCTTGCGTTTTCAACTCGATTTAGATATTTTAAAGTCGATGGACGGCGAGATTTTTAATTTTTTAATCAAATCTCGCGGTCCATGGACTTTAAAATACCTAAATCGAGTTGAAAACGCAAGATAATTACATTGTATACTCAAAATTAGACGGCAATTTCAAAAAAGTTAGTTTCCAGCCGCTTGACAAGTCGGCCAAATTTCAAATTTTAACTAATTTTAGGCCATTTTTTGAGCCGCCATAACTTTTCGTTTGAGAAGTTTTCAAGAAGTTTCATTATGAAATTCGGTGTTTTCACACAATTTTGAGTCTAATAAAGCAATAAAAAATTCGACTACATTGCCTTTAATAGTCTTTAACATGAATAATTTTCAGAAAGGTTGCTGGGCTGGACTCAAGTTCATTCCAGAACTGACACCAAAATCTGCTCCAACATCAAAGAAGCAAAATTTGCCAAAGTCATCTTCGAAAGGAGGGAGAGCAGATCGTCAAATGAGCAAAGAAGACTCGGCTGATGGTGATGATGTAGTTGTGAATCAAGGTACGCCGGCGCAGAAGTCAGCGAAGCAAGAGAAGAAGGAGAAGACGGTTGAAGAGAATGTTTAGATTGATAACTAGTGTAGAATGATGACTCGGTGAAAATAAAGATTTATTTTGATGATTTACGTTTTTACTATTTACCAGATATGAAGATAACTTAAAGGTGAAGATAACTTAAAGGCGAAATTGGAGACTTTGCTTTTTGAGTATTGGTCCAAAACTACCGAATTTCGTAATGAGACGTTCTGAAAATGTTTCAAAAAAAAGTTATGGCCGCTTAAAGTTTTGAAAAAAAAGGCCCATTTTTAGCTAAAATCTCAAATTTTGGCAACTTCACGGTGTCCCAGGGGTTGGAACTTAATTTTTATTTGATTGTCGTCTTTTAATGCATGTTTTCACAATTTATTAGTTGTTATTTCGATGTTTTTTCGGTCGATGCGGACACAAATACGATACAAGTTTGTGCCCGCATCGACCGAAAAAGCATCTCAATTAACGAAATAACACGAAATAAAATGCCAAAACATGAATTAAAAGATGATAATCAAATGAAAATTAATTTCCAACCGCTGCGAAACCGAGAAGTTGCCAAAATTTGAGATTTTAGCTAAAAAATGGGCCAATTCTTCCAAAACTATGAACGGTCATAACTTTTTTTTGAAACATTTTGGGTCTAAAAAAAGCAAAGTCTCCAATTTTGGTACGCCACCTTTCACTTTTTTTCGATTATAATTGAAAAAAAAAGTTTCACACGACCCCCCTTGATTGTGAATATATAGAATGTAAAACAGTAGTTGATTTCAATTTTCAAAAAAATCCAAATTTTGCTGGGCTTTTTTAGAAGCTTTTTTGGGAATTTGTCGATTTTTTTTTTCAATTCCGGAAATTTTTCAATTCCGGCAGTTTGCTGATTTTCCGGAAAATGTTCAATTTTTTAAACTCAAAATTTTCCTAGAAAACCCACAAATTCCGAGTAATCCGTCTCCACGTAGCTGAACATTCCGGGCATTTTGCGGAAATGTTTTCTATAAATCCAATCGTTCTTCGTTTTTTCGTGGAAAACATCCTGGAATTTGAGAATCGCTTCATTTGAATTACTGTATGATTCATGCTTATTTCCGCCGACTTCTGTGCCAACTCGACCCCAAGAACGGAAGACGTAGTAGATTCGGAAATTTAAATTTTGTCAATTTTTTTTTCAGATTGAATTTTTTTCATCGAATTTTCAGTTAAAAATCGCGAAAAATTACCAGAAAATTCGTTTTTTTTTCGTAAAAAGTTCTTTTTTTTTCTGGAAAACACCGAAAAAAATTCGATTTTTTTCGTATAAAAATGCAGAAAATTGGCTATTTTCTCGACGTTTTTGTCCAGTTTTCACTGAAAAACCCGTACTTGTGCAGTACGATCGTGTCCTTCTGGAATGTCTTGCTCGTTTTCTCGTAATATAGAAATGTTGTCGGTGTACGGCATTCTTTCGAAGATCTGGCGGTATTCCCAGAGAAGATCGGATTGTTTCTGTAAATTTTTCCAATAATTTTCAGCGTTTTAGTGGAGGACTAACGGTTCGGACGATTTTGAACGTATAGACCCAAAAGGAGCTCAAATAAACGAATTTCGTAATGAGACTGCTCAAAAAAATTTTTAAAAATTTTTTATGGCGGTTCAAAATTTTGATAAAATTATACTGATTTTGGCTAAAATCTCGAGTTTTTCCCATTTTTCCGTGTCACATCTGTCCGAAGTTGGCTTTTTTGGAATTATCGTCCTTTATTACATATATTGGTAGCTTATCTCATTTAATTTCGTCGATCAAATAACATTTAAAGCCGATAGGTAACCAAAAATTATCGAAATTGGTTACCTATCGGCTTTAAATGTACCTTAATCGACGAAATTAAATGAGATTTATCACCAATATATGCAATAAAAGACGATAATTCCAAAAAAGCCAACTACGGACAGATGTGACGCGGAAAAATGGGAAAAAATCGTGATTTTAGCCAAAATCAGTGTAATTTTTTCAAAATTTTGAACCACCATAAAAATTTTTTGAGCAGTTTCATTACGAAATTCGTTCATTTGAGAACATTTTGAGTCTAGACGTTCAAAATCGTCCGAACCATTAGTCCTCCATTAAAACTGAAAAAAAAAACCTTCATTCGCTTCTTCTGAACCTCCATCAATCTTGCTTCCTTCTTCATTCGTCTTTTCTTCGCAAAATCATTCTCATCTGGATTCCCTTCACCGTCGATTTCAATGATTTCAGCGCTTGCCGGACGTTTATTGGAGCTTTCCGGGGATCCTTCTGCAGATAAAACTGGAGTTTCAGCTTCTGGTGGTGTTGGAGAGGCAGAAGCCGGGGTAGCTGGCTCCGTGGATCCCCCTTTTGCAGCTAAAGCCTCCACATACTCCCCAGTCGCCTTAATTTTAAAGTTCGCCTCATAATCCGCCCAGCCAGGAATATCCTCAACGGTGCCGGAAATTTTATCAAATTCCTGCAGAAAACACTCGAAATGGTTGGCTTTTCCCTTGTTATGAGCCTTGATTTCGCCGCGCTCGAAATTTTGGCCGCATTTTCCACATTTCCCACGATTTGACAACGATTTTTCGGTTTTTATTGTGGACAAAATGACGGTAGTGGTAGAGAACAGGGGTGTCAGAGTCGGTGGCGATGCGGTTTTAAAGTGTTGAATTTCCTGGCGAAGCTTTTCCTGATCTTCCCAGCGAAGCCAATCGACTCCTCGGATTGAGCTTATATTGATGTCATCTCGGCCGCGAATCATTTTATTCCAGAAGCAATTGTAATGAAACCACGAATCCATGTTTCCATCGAAGAATGTTGACGGGCGATTCATTGACATTCTCAATTGATCCTGAAAAATTCAATTTTTAGGCTGATTTTAGGCTTTAGGCTTTTTAGGCTTTATAAAGCTCTCACCAACGCGATATTCTTTTTGCATGTTTTACAAGTCGACCGGCCAGACTTTGCATATTCGATAGCGTAGGGCAGTGGCTCGTTGGAATGAATCATCCGGGACCCGTATGACAATCTGGAAGATCTTTAAAAATTTAATTTTTAATTTATAAAGCTTTAAAATAGACTAGCGCACAACGTGCGCTATCCCTTCGGGAGTGGGGATAGGGTTAGTTCACTCTAAGGTATCAGCAAGGTAGCTGGCGCAGGTTCTCGGCTTTGCCTCAAACCTGTGTTGGGGTTCAGTGTGTTCACCTTGAAATTCATAATATATTCTAAGGATTTGTTTCTAATTTAAAATTTTAATAATTATTTAGCACCTGCGGCGCTGAGTTTCCAAAGTTTCTGAAAGAGAGAAATATGCCAAGGAGTTTTTCCAAGTTCAAAAGTTCTAATTTTCTAATTTTCTAATTTCTAAAATTCAAATTTGATAGAATAAACTATTTTCTCTCAGAATATGTAAAAACATAAAAGATATTTCGAAAACTTTGGTGAGGAGATGAAATTTTCGTTTTTTTTTTATTTTTGTTTTTGTCATAACTTTTTTCATTTTTAAAGCTGGAAAAAATTTCCACTAAAATTTTTTTGAACCTTACATATACGAATTTAGAGTCAAATTCTGAGTCTATTACAAAAACAGAATTAAAATTAAACTTAAACAAACCAATTCACAAACGCTCAAAGTTGAAAAATCAAAAATCAAAAAAGGCAGTAACTTTCTTCTCGGTCGATTATCTCTGTGATGTATAACTCGATTTTCAAAATTTTTTTGTCTCTCGCTTAAGAAATCTTCATGGTTTCATATATTTTGCTCAGAATCAGAATAGCTCAAACGACGGCAAAGTTATGAGAAGGAAAAAAACCTTTTTGGATAAAAAACTACAGTAACCCTACCGTATACCACCTACAGTGCCCTACAGTACCTTAGCATCAACTCCTAACCGAATACCTCTTCAAAAATAAAAAAGAAAAAAATAACACTCGGTGGGGGTCGAACCAAGACAATGCTGCTAACATTATTTTTTCCTATTATATTTAAAATTTTTTCCAAAATTTGCAAGTTTTCGACTTTTTTACATGTTTCAAGGTAGATATGTATCAAACTGTCTTAAAAAACAAAATCTACGTTCAAATTTGCATATGGACATCAAAAATTTAACAAAAATGTTGAGGTTAAACATGTTTTCCATACACTTTTCAAAATGTAGAGATATTTCAGCTATAAATTTCAAATTACTATAACTTTGCTCGCAGTCAATCAAATTGAAAAAACTAAAAATTTTTAACAATCCCAGACATACAGCTACCATATCAAAAATGTGTTGTACCATCACCTTCAACACTGTGCAAAAAAAGCGACATGACACGCAAAAAACGCGTTTTTTTGGTGTTTTACTCAGCTTTTCTCCTAAAAGACATGAACAAATCACATAACAATTTAGATAATAAGATAGAGCAAATATTTTCACATATTTTGAAAAAAAGAAATTTAAAAAAATATGCAGGTACAGCAAAGTTAGAGGCAAAAGTGTGGGCCCAGTTTTCGGACGGTGGTTTTGCGACACGCAAAACGGAGGTTTATGCTCTTTCCGGATTTAATATAGGAAGAAGGCAGATAAAAATGCTGAAAGAGCGCAAAATTCTGATTGAAATCAAAAAATTAAGACAATCTTTCAAAAGAAACATGTTTTTTCGCGGCGAGACCAATGGCAAGTCTGCATTTTGTCGTGACGGTGTATGCACAGAAACAATTTTTTTTAATTTGTTTTTTTTTGAAGCATTTTAAGCATTTAAAAACGAATTTTCCCCTCAAAAATCGATAAAAAGAACTTGTTTAGTTTCTTTTTTACAATTTAAAAACTCTAAAATTTCATTACAATCAGGAAAAGCAAGAGAAGAAGCGCTGAGGATTGATTTTTCATGCTGAAATCTATAGAAAAGTTTCTTTTTTTAAGTATGAATAACTCTTTCAGGGGCTACTAGCGCTGAGGAAAAAAAATTCTTTATTCTTTGATTTAAGTACATTTATGATCTTTTGGGCACAAAATGTAACTTTTATTTGTGCCCCACTGACCTATAAATGTACTTAAATCAACGAATAAACGCCCACTCAAAGACCACAATATTTATTAAAAAGTGATAATTAAATAAAAATTAGGTTCTAGATATTGCGACACCGAGAAGTTCGAAAAAATTTTGATTTTAGCTGAAAATGGGCCTTATTTTTCCGAACTTTGAACGGCCATAACTTTTTTTTGAGAAATTTTCAGAATGTCTCATTACGAAATTCGGTAGTTTTGGACCACAATTTGGGTCTAAAAAAGCAAAGACTCAAATTTCGGTACTCCATGTTGAAATAGTTGTTAGGAGATCACGAAATTATAATAGGTTTTCCGAAAAATCAAACATTTTCTACCACAATTTTAACAGGAAATTTAGATGGTGAAAATATGGAATTTTGGTTAAACTAGAGAAAAAAAATGTCGTTTCCAGTGATTTTTAAACCATAACCATTAAATCCCCTTATAGACTTGGGTCTGATGGACTACAAACTACAAAGAGATAATTAGCAGACCCAATTTTTTTAATGGAAATTTGTAAATTTTGGCAGGTTTTGAGTAAAATTTCGAAAAGTTCTGAGTTTTTAAAGGTAAATTTTTTTTATGAATAACTGAAATTTTGAGCATTGTATATATAGCATTATTTATATATATTGTTTATATATTTTTTTCAAAAATCCACTTAAAATGCGTTTGAAAAATCTCAAAAATGTAATTTTGGATGAAAAATGAGCTGAACCATGTAAAAATGCCTGAAATTTCTAAATTTGGCACTTAAATTGTCTCAAAAATAAGTGAAATTACACTTTTTATGAAGAAAAATCCAAATTTTTAGAGAAAAAACCCTAATTTTTCCTCAATTTTCAGACGAAAAAAGGGTCTATCAGTGGAAGAAATCAAGAAAATCGCCATTGAGATGCTGAATTTGTGGATGAAAAGCAGTGGAAAGTCCGGGAAGAGCTGCTCGCCGAGAATCCGATTCGTGAAACCGAAAAATATGCTCCAATATTCTCAGCAAACCGGAAATCTACGCCGAAAACTGCTCAGCTCAGTGTGGCAGAAGCCGATGATTCAGATGTACAAGAGGTGTCAATGGATGCTGAAAGTGGAGCAGAAGCTGCGAATAAAAGTGCTATGGTACGGGAAAATTTCGATTTTTAGCTGGAAAATTGACAGAAACGCTATTTTTTGTAGTCAAAGCTCCGAAAAACTCGATTTTTCGTAGTAAAAATACAGAAAAATTAGGATTTTTCCTAAAAATTGAATAAAACAGTGAAAAAATCGTGATTTTGACAGAGATCTCAGAATGTGCTTTGCTCTTAACCAGAATCGGAGAACAGCAGAAAGCTTACGAACTGTTAGATCTACTGCTTGATGAAACTGCAAGCAGTGGGGACGAAGCGACTGTTTAACCACGTGGACATGCTAGGCCATGGGCAATGGCAGAATTGTTCGAAGATGCTCTTAGAAAACGTGATATATATGCTGCAGCGACTTGCCTGCAAATTATGTCGTTGACCGCCAACCGTGCAAAACTTGAGCCTCTCGCCAATCGCATTTTCGAGAAATGTAATGTGAATCAAGAGCAAGTTCGAATTATTCAAGGATTCATTCGTCTTCGCCCACAATAATTTTATTTCGTTTAGCCTAGGATAGTTGTAAAGTTATTTTGTTTTTGTTTTGTTTTGCTTTCAAAATGTCTCCCATAATGGTGCGTCCATTATTCTGCGGAAAACGGGAATTTCCCGCGTGCGGAAGCGTCCATAGTCTGCGGAAAAACCGGAGTTCCTCGCTTTTTTTTCCTCAAAATTCAAAAAAGTAGGCGTGGCCAACCAATCAGCTGTTGTTTCTTGTTTTCCCATTGCTCAGCTTAAAATTTTACAGCCTCTAATCGGTTGAACACGCCCACTATTTTGAAATTGACCAATAACAAAGCGAGAAACTCCTTGTTTTTTTCCGCAGACTATGGACGCTTCCGCACGCGGGAATTTCCCGTTTTCCGCAGACTATGGACGCACCATAATAAAACTTATTTAAAAATTTGTTCAACATGTTTTTTTTTTCAAAGGCCCCACGAAAAGGGGAGCAGAACGAAAAGGGGATCTGCAAAAAGGGGATCTGCGAAAAGGGGAGCAACGAAAAGGGGATCTGGCACTGTGCCAAACGCTATTTTTCTCGAAGAAAACGATACAACGATGCTCCGATGTTACGCGTCGCGTGTTGCTAAGCGTATCTTCTAGAAGAAAATTTCAAAAATCAACGTGCGTTGCGTGAGAAAATTGCGTTTTGTGCGTTTGGCACAGTGCCAGCTCCCCTTTTCGTTGCTCCCCTTTTCGTAGATCCCCTTTTCGTATCTCCCCTTTTTGCAGATCCCCTTTTCGTTCTGCTCCCCTTTTCGTGGGGCCTCAGTTTTTTGTCCTAAAATTCGCGAAAACGAAACAACATTTTCGAGTTTTCTGCTCAGAAAACGCTTTTTGGAACATTTTTGTCGTTCGAAGTTGCTTAATAATTTTTAATATATTCAACATGTAAATTTTCAGCGACTTAAAACTGCTCCAATGCCTGAAGATGCCGAAAAATTAAAATCTAAGGCCAAAAAAAGATCCATAGGAGAAAACGGTATGTTAATTTTTTCTGATAGCATGATAACAATATTATTTATTTTTTAAACATTCAGACGACAATTCATCCAATGCGGAACCTCCAAGGAAAAGATCCAAGGCAATACGGCTACCGACAGAAGATGAAGACGCGAAGTATGTCGAAACGAAGCGTGCGCTGAAAAAATATTCAGCTGGCAAAACATCGGAAATGTTACGTGTGATAAAATTCGCTTTCAAAGCACCTCCTTTCAAGTTGGAACTTCCTGTGTATTTGCGATACTCCTCATATCAGTTGTCAAGTTATCGCGATCGTTGCCAGCTACTCAAGGATAATTCAGAATTGACAAGGATCAATGTGGAGCCGAACATAATAACACTGAACGCTCATTTGAATCTGCTGAAGAGAATTCGCAATGATCCCGAGCTGAAGACGTATTATGAGTACCAGGAAACTGAAAACAAGGACCTCGGGCGGTGCATGCGCTTCATAGCCCAGCGGATAGTAATGGCCAGGACTAATAATAATTCGATGAAGCATTTGCTGGCAGAACAGGGCACATCGACGGAAATCACCCCCGAGTAAGAATAAATATTCTTTCTTACTGAAAATCGAAAATATGAAAAAATTTTCAGAAGTCTAAAGAGTATTTCCCAGCTTACGAGCCGCCGAAAAACAGGATACGGATAAAATCTAACCTCACATTCAACGAGAATGACGTCATTCCAGTGTATTCGGATCTTGAAGGCGAGACTTTAGAGTCTCTGGAGATTCCGGTAACCCTTACCTACGACTACACTGACGTGAACATGGTTCACATGGCATCAGTTCACAGAGCCCAATTTAACGAAAGCGATCATAATGTCTGAGGAAAACGGAGAAAATATAGTTTGTAGCATTTTTTTTATTAAATTCACTTTTCACAGCAAAAAAAAACGTGTGATTTTATTCAGATCCGGTGTACCTGTTGCTCTTCAAAGCCGATTGTCCCTTGCTACGAGAACGAAGAATTCCCGTGCTTCATTATGAATCAGCGCATGCAAAGATTTCAAATAGCACGGGAGGATTGCGGAAAAACTGAATTCGTATGTGGATGAAGCTTCAGGAATTCTAGAAAACGAGCCAATGGGGCATGATTTCCCAATGTTTTTCATTTAAGATTTGTGAGAAAATATAGAAAAATACTTGTTTTATCTGAAAATAACAGCTATTTTACTTGGAACAACTAAAACAGTGGATTACCGAATTACACACCTGGAATCACTCCGGCCAGTGGAGCGCACTTGCACACCCCCCGCTTTTCTCAAACTACAGCGCGCTGCAGCGGCTCTCCTATATCTTCACCAAGAATGGTGTGAAATTCTGTGTTCAGTTGGCGCAGTGGGTAGTGCGCTCCGTTTGGTAGAAACGCTATTTGGTTCGATTCTATGTAGGGTGTTTCTTTTTTTTTTTTGTTAAAGTTTCACTTTTCTTTTTTTTTCCGGATAAAACTTATTTTTTGACAACTTTTAGCCCCTCAAAAAGCTCTGATAAAAGGCTTAGACGTCAGGTCCCAAAATTGAAAAAAAAAGTTCCAAAATTTTTATTAATTTTTTTTGTTTCTTTCTTTGTGAAGTTTTTTTTTTGTAAATTCGATGAAAATCGAACGTTCCTTATGAAGGCACCCTTAAAGAATACAAGCTGGAGTAAAAACAATGAGAAAAGCGGGGGTGTGCAAGTGCGCTCCGCTGGCCGGAGTGATTCCAGGTGTGCAACTCCGTTAGCGTCTAAAACAGAGCTCAAAAGTTGTTTGGAAGTGGAAAATTGCCTTTTGTGCACTTTTTCAGTTGTTTCAAGCTAAATAAAAGCTATTTTTCTGAGTTTTATCACTAAACTTTAATGAAAAATGTTGGGAGAACATGCCAAACTGGTTCATTTTGTAGAATCGCCCTTTCTGCTCTTCTAATCCCTCGAAATTTCAGATATCCTTCAAACCCATCTACTTCTACAACCGGAAGGATCATTACTACGATCACGCCGGGTTCGCGTGCTCCGAGCTTTGCGGATGCGGTGGAAAAATGCACCAACAATTCAATGTTATTGCCGCACAAGAAGCTCTTCCCGCTCGAAATATACCGAAATGATCCGGTCGTCGGATTCGTTGTCCGCTCAACAGTTATGATTCCGGCTGGCACGCCACTCATGGAGTTTACGGGCGAGATTGTCGAGCTGGAGAATATGGAGCCCGATAATAGAGACTACGTGTATCAAATCACGTATAGCGACGATGTAAAGTTCCGGAGGCTTCTCCAGGAGGTGAAATTCAGCAAGGAATACACGAAGCTTCTCGAAAAACTGTCTAGAAAGAGGTTCTTCATCGATCCGAAAATCCACGGAATGTTGCGCGAACTGTCGGACACGCTTGTGCTCCAAACATGGAAGTTGTCCGAGTGTTCCAGAAAAGTCTGTCCCCGGCTCATTTGCATCTGGTACTTGTCACACTGGAAGATGTATTCCCTGTCCTGAAAGATCGTTGTCGATGTGGAACTTTTGCGTGCCGACGAGGCGAACACGTTAAAACATATAAAAATTTTGAAACGGCCCAGGTAAAAAAAATTAAAACCTAATTAAAAATTTAAAAAACAATTTCAGCTTGCTCACTGCCTGAAAAAGATCCACGACACTCGGTACGATAAATGGAACAAGGATAAAAAGAAGATCGCGATTTGGCCAAGAAAAAATGAAAAAAGTGCATTTTAAATACGTATTTCGTCTGTACATGATTTCTATGATTTCTCCACAATATTCCCTCACAGTTCTAACTATTAAAGCAATCTTACAATGTTCTAATGTATTCTGATGTTTCTGTTGTCAAATAATTCCCCCAAAAATCATCTGAACTCGTATTAACACGCTTTTTTTTCCAATCTGTCATATTTGTTGTCATTTTCTATTGGCTTGTACATGTTTTTTTTTCCTTTTAAATTGAATTTTTCATTATTTTTTCTCCAATTTTCTTCTGATTTAATGCTAGAACATGCTGCATTTACATATTTTATTCATTTCTCTTGAAAAATACGTCTGAGAACTTAGTTAAGAGAGAATTTCGCTGCGTGACCCAATTGGTTACATGTGTGCGCCTTTAAAGGGTACTGTATAGTTATTAGTTTTATTTCGACGTCGGAGAAGATATTTTAGAGTTTTTTAAAATGTGCAGCTCGGAATTTTCAGGCATAATTAATAAATTTATGTTCCGGAGCTTGAGGTTGCAGAATTTTCACGTTTTAGTCCGTTCTCTGAGAAATTAAAAAAAAAACCCCGAGTTTCGTTGCGAGACCCAACTGATTACATGTGTGCGCCTTTAAAGGGTACTGTATATATTTTTTAGTTTTTCGAGTTTTTGAATTGTGAAAAATTTCTGTAAAATTATGAATTTTTAAAATATTTTTCGCTTTCAGGTTCAACGGACAACCAATCTACGCAGAGTTGTGCCCTGTTACCGACTTCCGCGAGTCTAGATGCCGTCAACACGAAATTACAACCTGCTCGAAAGGAGGATTCTGCAATTTCATTCAAAGGCAATTTCCGCCGAACTTGGAGATCGTCTGTATGGTAGACGTGGACGACGAGCCGACGCAGCTGGACATTATCCATCACAACGTGGAGGTTCCGGAGGCGGCGGCGGAGGTGGTGGCGGCGGTGGCTATGGAAGCGGAGGAGGATGAGGTGGCGGCCATACCTGTGCGGCATTCGGAATTTTTCGGCATAACGGCATAACGGCATATGCCGCCCAAAATTTTTTTCGGCATATCGGCACATGCCGATATGCCGTCCATTTTTCTTTTCGGCATATGCCGTGAATTTTGAAATCGGCATTTCGGCATATGCCGCGCTCCAAAAACCGGCATTATGCCGGCACTCGGCATTCGGCATTTCGGCATTTTGAACTATTGTTTTCCAGTTACAAAAAAATCAACAAGATTTCAATCAAACTTCCATGTGCTTTATATCATTACCAATATCTAAAAAATAGTATTCGTCTGATTTTGGTATGTGACGTAGCACTACAGGTATGCACAATTTTTGGCTTTTGACAAGATATTGAGTTGGGGTTACTGGTTAGATGTTTTTATGTTTTTGTAGGAGTACTTTAATGCGACCAACAGCTTTGAAACCCCCTCCACTTGAGCTGTATAGGGCATCTGCAAACTTTTTTGGGAAACTAATATTGACATCGGATGCAGCATACCAAAAAACCTCTGTATCTACAATTTTATACTCACATTTCAAAATTGAAGGCAAAAGAGCAAAAAGTTGAAAAGTAGACCGTCCAAATGCTATGGGACACCCTGACTAGCAATCCGTCAGAAGGTGCTCATGCGACTTACATATTGTGAAGCCCGCTGATAAAGTAGTAGTCGGAATCGTCTAGGCAACAGTCGGAATCGTCTAGGATTTTCAGGGAAATTTCCAGGTTTTCGGTTGAAAAAGTGTGAAAAATAAGGGGGATTTTGGGGGGTTTTTTTTGAAAAAATTGGAAAAAAATCAAGTTTTCCACTATTTTCATTGAAAAAATACCAGAAAATGTTAGATTTTCTCACAAATTTCTCGAAAAATCTTTAAAATTCACAGATTTTTGAAGGTTTTTAGGCCGAAAATCGATCAATTAGTGATTTTAGTCAATTTTTAGTGAAAAAATTCACATATTTTGAGATTTTTAGGCAGAAAATCAGGGAATTTTGGACATTTTTGAATGTTTTTAGGCCAAAAATCGGTAAATTTTAAGGATTTTTTAATAAATTTTGCAATTTTTGCCTATTTTCTAGTGAAAAATTCACAGATTTTCAGATTTTTTGGGAGAAATCGATTAAATTTGCAAAAAAAAAATCGGTGCACTTTTGAACTTTTTTAACGAAAAAAGTGTGAAAATTGTGTTTTTGAAGATTTTTCAGTGAAAAATATCGATTTTTAGGTGAATTTTGGGGGTTTTTCGAGAAAAATCGTTAAAAAAATCAATTTTTCCACTATTTTCATTGAAAAAATACCAGAAAATGTTAGATTTACTCTTTTTGTTTGGGTTTTTAGGCAGAAATTGGGGAATTTTGAAGGTTTTTTGAGAAAATTTTTGGAAAAATCATGAAAATTCTGCATTTTTCTGAAGTTTTTTTCGAGAAAAATGAGTTTTTTGAGGATTTTTAGGCAGAAAATCGCGGAATTTCAGAGGTTTTTCGAGAAAATTTGAGAAAAAAAAATCGGGTTTTTAAATGTTTTAATGGTGAATTTTGAAATTTTCAAGGTTTTTTCCCCGAAAAAGCAGCTATTTTTCAGGTTTTCCGTCAAAAATTCGGTGAATTTTAATGATTAATGATTATTAATTAAAAAATTATAGCAATTTGTTAAGTTTTCCACGGGAAAATGATTTAAAAAAAAATGATGAAAACACTAAAAACACCGATTTTTTGTCTGAAAACCTGCAAAAAAACCTCAAAATCGTCGTCTTCTTTGTCAGAAGTGTGGTTTTCCGTGAGTGTGGCGAATAGGATCGCAGTTGGCTTGATTTGCCGCTTTCCAGCCGCACGAGAAGCTGAAAATCGCGAAAATTATAGGGGGAAAAGCTGGAAAACGGGGGGGATCCTACTCATTTTGGTTAAATCTCGAGTTTTCCTCTGTAAATTAAAATATTTCGTGAAAAAAACGGTAGTTTGAAGCCAAAAAACTACGAAAAGTTGAGATTTTTGCCTGAAATCCGGACTTTTTTACTGTTGAAGCTGAGAAAATTCGGATTTTTCGGTTAAATCTCGAGTTTTTCGATCGAAAAATTCGATTTTTCCATTTAAAAATTAGTGCAAAATAGAAACTTTGCAAGTTCCAAATATTGGAAAAATCTGAGTTTTTAGCTGGAAAATTGAGAAAAATGTCGACTTTAAAACTCAAAAACTGCTTCATTTTTGAAGTTTTCCCGGTATTTTCAGCTGAAATTTTGCGCTTTTTTAAACAAAAATTGGATAAAAAACCAAAAATTGTAATTTTCAACCCAAAAAAACGACTGAAAACGTTGAAATTTCTTCCAAAAATCCTCAAATTTCCAAAATATTTTCAGCGATTTTTGTTTTTTATCCAATTTTTGTTTGCGAATTTGCGAATTTTCAGGCTAAAAAAGAGATATTTGTTAAAATTTTTGAGTTTTTAGCTGGAAAAACGTGAAAAATGGTTATTTTTTCATAATTTAAACAGAAAATCGCCTAAAATTCGCTCAAAAAATGAAGAATTGACTACAAAAATTTAAAGGCGCATATACTTTTACCGGCATAGAGGTCTCACCACGATTACCGTACCTGACGGAATTTATGCGAATTTTTGCTTAAAAAATGGATTTTCAGCCCAAAATACGTGGATTTTCAGGGAAATTTCCAGGTTTTCGGTTGAAAAAGTGTGAAAAATAAGGCGAAAAGTGCTAATTTTTACTTACTTCAACTGAAAATCATAAAAAATCGCAGTAAAATGGCCAAAAATCTCGAATTTTGTCTAATTTTTCCCATTTTCCATCGATTTCACTGGAATTTTCGAGTTTTTAGGCTAGAAAAAGTTTTGAGGTTTTCAAAATTCAACTTTTTGTGCGAAAATCTCGACATTTACTATATATAAAGCGCGTGTCCTTCTGTCCCTATGTAGTTTGATCTCTGATCAGAGCAACGAAATTTTGGGAAACCTTATGCTAAATGCGCAGCAGACATCGATAGAGGTCCGAGATAGACACCGTATATCTAATGTGTTTTCTCAAAAAAGTTGGGGGCCGCGCCGTAGTTGCGGTCCACGGCTGGTGTTGAAATATCACGCAATGAAAATGTCTAAAAAATTGAATTTCCTCCTAAATTAGATGCCACACCCTCTTTCGAGCCAATCAACGACATCGAACTTTGTACACTTCTACTGATTGGTCTCGCATTTGTCAATTTGGAAGAAATGCTGGCATATTCTGAGTATTTTACAGAAAAATCCTAATTTTCCGATCTCCACGTGGAGGTGCCTAAAAATTTTTTTTCCCGGAATTGCCACCAATGCCTGAAGAAGAGCCATAAGGTAATGAGAAGCCACCGGATACCCAAATGAGATTCCGACGGTTGTCAGAATTGTGATCGCAACGCACAGGCCGAATTGAATGAAGATGATTGCTTGGAGAATGGTCACAGCTACGGGACCATCTTTTGTGAGTGACATGTTCTTTTCCTGATGATGATTTTGTTGAGAAGTGTTAATGATGGAGAAATAACTTACTCAAAATGCTATGATAGAGATGGAAGTTGTCGATGAAGGACGTAATGATTCAGGCGGTATTGATGATAAACATTTTTTTTCTTTTTGGACTTGCAATTTGGAATACGTGGACAATTGAAATAGCGGGGGGGGGGGGGGGGGGGTGGAGGGAAAAAGTTCACGTTCAAGAAATACAAACTATGAATTTGATAGGGAACTGGTCAGTATGAAATAATCTACGTGTAGATAGGCAGGCAGGCCTACCTGGCCATCTGCGTGCCTAATTTATGCCTGTATGTCTCCACTGAAACCTGAAACCATCTGTAACCAGAAACCCGGATCTACCGAATCGAGACAAAGCGGCGTTCAATTTGTCATATTTTTCAAGGAAGAAATGCAAGAATTGTTTTTCCTGGAATTGTTAAGCGTCTGTTTTTGGTAGGCAGACACATTTTCAAGCTAACGTGTATCTAGGTAAGCTCACATCATAATTCCTTGACTGCCTACGTGCCTGCCTGATGACAAAGTGTCTGCATGCCTGTCTTTGCAAAGGGCATGCCTAGTACCTACAATTAGCTCACATGCCTACTGTGGGAAGTGACTTCAGCTTTATTTCAAATTATTTAGAATTACGACAACTGGATTCTAAAACAGAAAATCGTGGATAAATTTTAAAGAAAAATAAATTTTCAAATCGAATAACCCGTTCCACGTTTTTTAAAAGTAAAATTTTAATTGAAAACAATTAAAAATTGAGATGTATTCATTCCCTCATTTTCGTCGTTAAAAAGACGAAAAAATGAATTCTAAGAAATCGATGAAAAAGGATTCAAATTCAAGTTCAAATAAGGAAACGAAGCATGAAAATTTAAATGTGTCTGTTCTCGAGATTGTCGATGAGGACAATATTGGTCCGAACCAGAAGAGGGATCAATTCGGACTGTGACCTGAAGGCCTGTATTGCGTCTTTTGCATTCTCTTCGGAATTGCTCAATTTTACGCTGCCACTTCTAATTTCGAGTGAGTTGGATTTTTGAAACTTTTTGAAAGTTTGAACATTTTTCAGAACCCGGGAAGTCGCAATCATAACGAGAAGATGTTTCGCAGCTGTTGATGTCAGCTCCGCCCTGATTCCAAAAACTAAAATCCAATTTTTTCAGATCTTTGCTGGTTTGCTCGCATTTGTTCTAATTTTCAAATCGGTCCGAATCATCTACATTGTACTGACGGTTTTCTCAGGAATAACCATTGGGCTCGAGTCGTTGACTTTCATGGACACAATCTATTTGCTTGAACGTTTGCCTTCACTTGGCATCGATAAGAAATATGAGAATTGTGTTGAGAAGAGAATCATTTTTAGACTTCAACAAGAAAAAACCTTTTTTTTCAGTATTTTATCTGTTCATTGTCGCTCTTGTAGTGACTCTTTGGAAGATTGTTCTCGGCATCTTTTGTTTCTATGTGTTTTTGATGAGATCTTGGTAAGAAATAATCTAATATTCAGATGCGAAATGTTTCGATTTTTATCACAAAACTACAAGACCCGGTCTCGCAGCAACAAATTTATGTTAAGAGGAAAAGGGCGTGCGTCTTTAAAGGCGCCCGTTTTAAATTAAATTAGATTGTCGTGTCGAGACCAGGCACCGTATTTTTGAAGTAAAAATTGTACAATTTCGCGTCTGGGTGAATCAACTTTATAAAGTAATAATTATAATTGAATAAATATAATTGAATTTGAATTTTCAGTAAAAGTCAATTAACTCTGGAGACTGAAAGAAGAAAGAGCTCTTTAAAAATCTAAACCAGCTTCTCGACTGCCCCTCCTATACTTATGTCCTCCTCGGTGATTTCAATTTTGCAAACACCAAGTGGAATTCAAATTTTCTTCCCACGGGCTCTGAGTATATAATTGGATGAAATTTCATAATCTGGCACAAATGGTAAATTTTCCTACTCGGTTTTCCAAATCAAACAGTGGTACCTTTCTCGATCTCATATTTACCAATAATTCCGGTGTTCTACAAAATTTAAAACCGGGTACTCCATTCATAAACTCTGACCATATTTCCATTTTCTTCTCCTTATCTTTCCCCCAGCCCGCTCCTATACATTCTGCACCATCCAAGTCTTTTATGAATTTCAGAAAATGTGATTTTATCAACCTCAATAGATACATGGCTGCTTACAATTGGCCAAAACAGCTATCGTTCTTCGCTACACCTGATTCCAAACTTAATCATTTTCTCAAAATTTTTAATGAGCTTATCTCTGACTTCACTCCCCAATTTCCAACATTACGAGTTCAAAGTCCAAAAGTTACAGGCAAGAAATTATACAGAAAACTCCGTAAGCACCACCCAAATACTGTAACCTCAGTTTAAAAAAAAGGGTAAAATCAAGATTAAAGTTCCTCAGAAAGAAAAATATGGCTTTAGAAAATAAATTAATTCACTCTAAGAACTCTAAAAGTCTATTCTCTTACATTAGAAATCGTATAAAGCCTTCCAGTTCTCTCACTCACTTCTCTGTAGACAATAATAATGTTGATAAACCGATTGAAATGGCGGAAGTATTAGTTAAAGAGTTTTCAAAAAGTTTTGTTTCTAATGATCCACCCTTCCCAACTTTTCCTTCCTGTGAGAGCACACCGTCCCCAGTAGATACATCGCCATTAACTATCGCGAGTACCATTCTTAAACTAAAACCCAAAATAGGTTATTCCCTTGACAACATAAATTTTTTTATTTTAAAAAAGTGCTGCGATTCCATTACTATTCCTTTATCTCTAATTTTTAAAGAATTCATAACTACAAACTCATTGCCATCCTGCTGGAAAACCTCAATTGTGATACCTGTACACAAAAAGGGCAACAGTAGTGACCCCAAAAACTATAGGCCCATAGCCTTGACTCATCCATTGTCCAGATTATTCGAAAGAATAGTATTAAATCCTATCAGGAAAACATTCTCCCATAAGATATCCAAATTTCAGTTTGGATTCTTAAACAATAGATCGTGTATAACTGCCCACCTAAATGCTTCATCTAATTACCATAAAATTCTTTCGGTTCCCAATCAGTTTGTTGATATTATCCTTTTCGATTTCGCTAAGGCGTTCGATTCGGTGCCACACGAGCTTCTTATATGCAAATTGAGAAACTTCGGTTTCGATGATAACATTTGCTTGTGGTTTAAAGCCTTTATATCAGATCGCGTCTCAAAAGTGAAAATTGGTGATTCCTTGTCAAATTCTTCCTTCAAGAACTCTTCTGGTGTCCTACAAGGTACTGTCACTGGACCCTTTCTTTTTTTGGTCTATATAAATGACCTTCTTGATCTATTCCCCCCTGATGTTCACGTTATTGCATTTGCCGACGACCTCAAACTTTTCAGCAATAACTATCAAAGCTTGCGGTCATCTATTAAAATAATTGAAAACTGGTGTAAAATTTGGCAGCGCAAGCTAGCCGAAAATAAAACAAAGGTACTTCATGTTGGTAAGAAAAACCCAAAATATAAATATTATGTAAACGGACAAAAGATTGAATGTTGCTCTAAAGCCGGTGATCTTGGCATATGGGTCGATGATCAATTAACTTATGAAAAACACATTCTAGTCAAAGTAAATGCAGCAATGTTAAAATGCCGCCAAATACTCAAAAACTTCCGCTCTCTTAATATGATGTTCTACTTCAAATTATTTAATACTTATATTAGACCAATTCTGGAATACGGATGTGAAATTTATCATCCTAAATCTGCTTCCCTGACCAAAAAATTAGAGCAGCCCCTACGTTACTTTTCTAGGCATGTTTTCAAGAGATGTAAAACTCAATACGATTCATATGAGCACCGCCTCATTCAGTCAAACCAGCAGTCCTTGAAGCACAGACGAGTCTTCCTTATATTGAAAACATTCCACAACATAATAACCGGCAAATATCATTTTCCAAATCTAGCCCTCTATCTTAAAAATTCCAAATCTCCCCGGTTTCCATATCAAATGACTGCAATAGGCAAAGCAAATAACCAAAGTTTTCTCCACACACATCTTACAATATGGAATTTAGTAACAAAACATTTCCCGGTGCCAGTGTCAGGCTATACGTTCTCCAAGCGCATTTCTTGCCTCCCCCTTGAATCTTATGTATGATCTCATTTCCTCACTCATTTGTACATGATGTCATATTTATTTATTTATTTTTTTGTTGTTTTCTCATCAACTTTTCTTGGAAATCATTTGTTTCATCTGACCTCGGACATGTTCCAATCTGGTCACCTTATCATTCACATTTCTTACCTCATCTCATTTTTATTCCTCATTTTGCTCTTAATTTTCAAGCCAAGAAATAGTGAATAAATAAATAAATAAATAAAGAAAAGAGATCGCTCGTGTACACCTGAGAAAAAAATGGGATCGACCGAAATCGCTGTGATGGATTATTGAAAGTCTGGTGTCTGAATAAAGAATTTCTCAAAAACAGTTCATATAAATAGAATTATACAACAATAAAAATATTTATCAACAAAACTTTTCGAGGAACTCATTCGGCACAAAATCGAATTCATCTACCGGTACTCTTCTCATTTGAATTCCTTTATGAATACCCATCTCACTGCGATATTCTATAACACACGCATCTCCGTCCTTCTCAAGGCAGTTAAGAATATAAGTGAAAATTGTGGAGAGAAACTCGAAGCCGGCTCTGAAATTCCATGAGGCCCGCTGTGGGATCTCTCGGGTACGCAGTGACGTAAACGATTTGACGTGGCCTTCCTGTGTTCGAAGTCCGACGATGATGTGATCGACGTTGACCAATGATGATTGAAGCCACCATTTGAAGGATTTCGAGTATTTGTAGAATCCATGACCGAGCTCGCCTTTCTGAGTTTTTAGCTCGAGCATATTTCCGTGTCTATCCAGACAATCAACTTCTCCCGAATAGAATATTCCAATTGACCTTTTTTCAGGATTAAGACGTTGATCAGTTTGAAGATCATTCCGAAATACAACTGCATACTCTTCTTTTGTTGTTACTGGACTTGAAGTGTCTGGTATCTATAATTATCTATTTTTATAGATTTTCCGCAAAAAAACTACATTTCAGCATCACTTTTGCTTCCAGAAAACTTGAAATTCTCTGAAATTACTCCATTATCCGATTCGACACGAACATTGAAGTTTCCATGAAAATTAGTGGATCCCGCTCCACTTTTTCCCAAATCCACATAGAGAAATTGATCATCACGAGTTACGCGCAGCCACCTGGAAATAAATACGTTAAAAATCGAGTTTTAGGGGAAATTCCAACCATTTGATACCGAAATGATCCTCCTCTTCACTAGTATAATGCTCTGTTTTCTTCATGAGCCAGGCTTTTTTAAAATCGAATCGCAGGACGAACTCCTTTTTTGAATTGCTCATTTTATGGCGGAGATCTGAAAAAAATAATGGTTTTTAGCTAAAAATTCAATTTTTCCGATTAAAAATCGCAGAAATTTGAAGGAAAAAGAGCTGAAAGCACGGTGTTTCTGCAAGAAACAAAGAAAAAACATTTTTTCAAACCAATAATTTCAAATTATACGGTAGATTTCAGAGTACGCAGAGTGTTTGCATAGTCGGCATCATAATTGACGCAAAGTAGGAGGGTACTGTAGTTATTTTTTCATTTTCTCGGTATTAAAATCGATAAAACGTTTAATAAAACGAGATAAAAGCCAACAAAAAAATTAAGAAGCACTAAAATTTATTAAATGGCACATCTGAAGCGAGTAAAATGGAATTTGTTTGATAAAATACATATTATTTCATTAATGTGAGTGATTTTGTGAAAAGAGCCGCCAACGTAGAGTGATCGATGCTGGAAATGTCCGATGGGATCATAGAACGAAGACCGAAGGGAGATTTGATCATTGAAATGCAGAATTGCTTCAAATTCTCCAAATTAAACGTTATCGCCATTTGCAGCTTCTTCTTGTAGGTTTTTCCGGTGGTTTCGATGAGAAAATCCTCGCAAAGCTCGGAGACAAGCGGTGTTTGGTACATATCAGCCAGTAAAAGGATTCCTTCAACAGTGTTATCTGAAAATTAAACCTTTTTAGTGAAAAATCAAGGGATTTTACCATTAATAACCGGAAATCCGTACAAAACTTCGAGAAATTTCTGAAAATCGTCTACGTCAATGTCGTAGAGAGGCACTTCGGCAAGTTTCGCCTCGTAGAAACCGCCGAGGGACAGGGATTCGAAGAAAGTTGAATGAAAGGCGAGAAACTGGAAATTATTTTGATTTTAACGTTAAAATATTCAATTTTTGAACCTTTTTCAGCAAATAAAAAACTTCAATGCATTCAAACAATGTGCTTCAAAACAAGGTAGTGAAAAGGTTAATTTTTTGACTCAAAAATATCGATTTTTCGCTGAAAAATTCAATTTTCCACTCATTTGGCATAAAAATCGATGAATTCCAAGATTTTTGCCCTAAAAACGGCAATTTTCCGCCAAAAAGTCACTTTTTAGCTCAAAAATCGTGGAACTGAACGGAAAATATCATAAAATTCATAAAAAAGTTCAATTTTTCACTAATTTTGGCTCAAAAATCATGAAATTTCCACATTTTTTCCCTAAAAACCTCAATTTTCAGCCAAAAATCCCAATTTTTTTCAGGTATCCAAAGCTTCACGTGACCTAAACGCTACCAGAATGGTTGCATTCGACGAATCGCCAGTTTACGCAGGAGTTGCTCAAAAATTGGGTTATAAGCCGAAAAATGGTGGATTCCAGTAGTCCGGAGACGCTGAGACGGCAGCCGAAAATCAAAAAAGTACCAGAAAAACTAAAAGCAGTAGATTTTTTTTTATTCGAAAAAATTTTAGGGGTTTTTTCCCGATTTTTCCGCATTTTTCCTCTATGTAATGTGTGAATAAAGTGATTTTTAAGTGAAAAATTTGAAATTTTCACTGAAAAATCGATTTTTCTGGTGCAAAATATCGATAATTTCGGAAAAAATCGATTTTATTACCGGAAAATCGATAATTTTCGATTTTTCGGTGTTTGCGTACTTTTCGAGGTACAGTACCCCTAATTTTCAGGAAAATCGATTTTTTTTCGACTAAAAATCGATAATTTGGCAATTATCGATTTTTGAACAGAAAAAACACAAAAATTTTTGGAATTTCCAGTGTTTGCGTACTTTTCAAGGTACAGTCCCCCTAGAAGTTCATATTTTTTAATTTCCCGGGTTACTGTAGCTGGAAAAGTACGCAAACACCGAGAAATTCCAAAAATTATCGATTTTTCGGTTCAAAAATCGATAATTTCGGAAAATATCGATGGTTTTGAACTGCAAAAATTCAAATTTATCGTTTTTATCGTGAAAAATATCGACTTTTGTACTGAAAAATCGAAAATTTGACAATTTTTCGGTGTTTGCGTACTTTTCGAGCTACAGTAACCCGAAGAATTTGGAGTTTCCTAAAAAAACCGAATTTTCCGTATCAAAAATCGATAATTTGAGAAATTTTGCGAATTATTGATTTTTGAACTGAAAAATTCGAAAATTTCTCATTTTTTCAGACTTTTGGGGGGCTACAGTAACCTGAAAATTCGAATTTTTCAGAAAAATTTCGAAAAAAAAATTTTTTTTTTGGTTTTATCTGCAAAAATATTGATTTTTTCGGAAAATTTTTTAGTTTTTTCAGTTTTTCATCAATATTTCAACCAACAACACACACTTAAAAAATCAATAATAAATAAAATAAAAAAATTCGAATTAATAATCATCGTCAGCGGCTGAGGTGGCAGGATCCCTCATTCTCTTCTCGGCGAGCTCTCATTCGGTGCCAAATTCGTAATAGTGTGGACCCAAAATTTGAAAAGTGACGGAATCAGGGCATGATGAGGGACATTTTGAAGCAGAGAGTGAGGAGAATTCAAATTCGAAAATTGTTTCTCGGAAAAACAGAAAAAATTGCAAAAAAAATTGTTTTTCTTCAATTTTTAATTTTTTTTCACAATTTTAAAGTTTATACACAACCATGTTAAAATTCATATTCTTTTCATTTTCAGCTTTAAAATGACCCCAACATGACTATATTCCGCGCATTTTGACCACCGACACAGCTGAAACCGATGCTACAGTAACCCGCGTGGCAAGACCCAAAATTGGGTGAATTGGCGGAATCAGGGCATGATGAGAGTCATTTTGAAGCTGAGATCATGGAAAACTCGAATTTCAACTAAAAATCTAGAAATTTCGAAAAATACAATTTTTTTCTGAAAAAAACTTTTTTTTTAAATTCGAAAAAAATTTTTTTTTGAAAAACCTACTAATGCCCGCGACTTGAAACTTTTTCAATCTCAAATCTCTTCAACAGCCTAACAAGTTGACTCCGCACATTATCCGCCCTCATAAGCCCCCGATAATTCACAAAATGATCGGAGCACCACTTCTTGCTGCGGCCATTTTCGACGAATTTCGTGAAAACATTGAGCATTGTTATGTGATTTCCTTCTTCGACCGCGAATTTCTTTCGAATGACGTCAGCTTGATGACGTTGACGATATGGGGTAATAAAGACATCCTGGATTTGCATCATTGCAACAATTGTCACCATTTCTGTGAAGCACCCGAATTCGGCGGATTTCAGTAGACATTTACTGTGCATTGGTGGTAAAGGAAATTCTGCCATTTGTAGACCCAATGGGGATGTTAGTTGGGATCTGAAAAATTTTGAATTTTCAAAAAAAAAAATTTTTTATCGAAATTTTTTCCCAAACATTTTTTTTTAACTTTTCGCGCTAATTTTCTTGAATTTTCATTACAAAATTCAAATTCCCTGTTATTTTCTACCCTTTCCCCATGAAAGTTCAGGGTTTTAACCAATTTTCAAATTTTCAGGGGTACTGTAGCCCCAAAAGTACGCAAACACGGAATTTTGGGAGATTTTTGAGAACTCATGGGATCCGGTGTCAAATTTTGAGAGAAATTCAAATTTTGTGGTAAAAATCCATGAGAATAACCCAATACAGATGAAATCTGAAAAATTTGGTTTGCAAAATTTTTGTTTAACTTTTCGCCAATTTTCTTGAATTTTCATCATAAAATTCAAATTCCCCTTCACTTTTTACCCCTACAGTCCCAAATTTTGGTGTTTTAACCAATTTTCAAAATTCCGAGGGGTACTGTAGCCCCAAAAGTACGCAAACACGGAATTTTGAAAAATTTCGGGTTAGAGCTTTGAAAATCAGGGTTAAGGGGTAAAAAATGACAGAGAACACGAATATCATAACAAAAACGACGAAAAATTCGTAGTTTCTTGAGTACTGCAGCTAAATGCTCTCCGGTTTAAAGGTACATACGTTTCGTCGATTGCTCCAAGCGCGTACAGAAGCTCCAAACCGTTGATCATCGCCCAGGACGGGGGTGGCTGAAAATTGATCCAAACTTTAATAATAGAAGTGGTCTAAAAACTCAATTTCCCTAGTGGTGGCCAAAATTTCTGTGTTTACACATATTCCTGCATAATTTTTATTGTCAAATTCAAATTTATTTCATTTTTCTACCCTAAGAGTCCAGTTTTCAGGTTTCTAGTCGAATTTCGACCAGAATCGGGTTACTGTAGCCCCAAAAGTACGCAAACACCGACTACCGTAACCCAATACACTGGATTTTACGCGATTTTAAGCTACAGGTCTGAAAATTGAGGGTTAGAACGAAAAAAAAGCGGGGAATTCAAATTTGATAATGAATACCTCCCAAACGCAATTTGAAGGCCGAAAAAAAAAATTTCAAATGTTGTTTGATTTTTCATAGTTTTGAATTTTTATTTTTCTCTGCTAAATTTCAATTTGAAATTCGATTATTTCCCCACATTTTTTCACCCCTCCTGACGAAATGTTGGGAGCTCCAGCTAGATTTCCAAGAATTTCGGGGGTTACTGTAGCCCGAAAAGTACGCAAACACCGCGACTACAGTAACCCAGAAACACCGAATTTCACGTAATTTTAAGCTAAAAGTCTGAAAATTTAGGGGGGTCTGTGGTGAAAAATGACAGGGAATTCGAACTTGATACCGGAATTTTCTGAAAATTTTTCTTTCTGAACTATATATTTTTCAGAGCTCAATTGTTCACAATAATCGTGTTGGGTGGTCTGCTTCTGGGTGGTTTTCTGCTTTTCAGAAAGTTTAAAGGATCATTCAATATGAGTGATATGATGTCAAATATGACAAAAGGAAAATTCACAATTATCGATCCACACAGTGTTGAAGGCAAAAAACAGCTGAAAATTAAGTTTAAAGATGTGGCGGGATGCAGTGAGGCGAAAGTGGAAATTCGAGAATTTGTCGATTATTTGAAGAATCCCGGACGATTTACGGTAGGGATTTCGGGTCGAAAATTTGCCGAATTTTGGCTGAAAATTTCCCAATTTTTTGCCGATTTTCCAACTGATTGTTTGGAAAAAAGGAACAATTGAGTTTGAAAAATCAAGCACAATATACGTAAAAACTGCACAAAATTGACGAAAATTATGAGAAATAGCAAAAATCTTGAAAATTGGAAGAATTTCCAATTTGTCGTGAAAATCGACCGAAAATCGCCGGAATTAGTGCGCATCCAATGCGAAATTCGACTTCTCCATCATTTTCTACCCTTGGCACCCAGTTTTTAGGCTTCTAACCCAATTTTTGTGAATTTTGGGTTACTTTAGCTCCAGAAGTACGCAAACACCGGCGGCTACCGTAACCCAGAAACACCCGATTTTACGCAATTTTGAGCTAGAACTCTGAAAATTTAGGCCCAGGGGTAGAAAAATACGGGGAATCTGAATTTCGAGATGAAAGTTTTTGAAAAATGTTTTGAGAATCAGAAAACTCAATTTTGCGGGATTTTTCGGTAATTTTTTGTGAAATTCTATTATCAAATTCGAATTTACTGTCATTTTTTAGGCCTAAAACGTAATTTTCAAAGCTGTAGCTAAATTTTGGAAATTTTTCGGGTTACGGTAGCCCCCCAAAAGTACGCAAACACCGACTACAGTAACCCAAAACACCAGATTTTACGCGATTTTGAGATAAAGCTCTGAAAATTTCATGTGTAGGGGTAGAAAATAGTGAGAAATTCGAATTTGATAATGAATGTCGCTGAAAATCAATTTGAAACCCAGCAATTTCTGCTTTTCGGTTTTTCCAATAAAAAACACGGGTTTTCTGACAATTTTCAGCTCCAAAAACCCAAAAAACTTGAATTTTCAGCGATTTTCAGGCTATTTTTCTTTTTAAAAATCAAAACTTTCAGCTTATTTTTCACGGAAAAAGTGAACTTTCTGCATTTTGAGCGATTTTTTTGTGGCTTTCAGGCGATTTTGAACGATCAAGATTTTCGGGTTACTGTAGCCTCAGAAGTACGCAAACACCGAATTTCACGCAATTTTGAGATAGAGCTCTGAAAATTCACATTTTTGACGAGAAAATAACGGGGAATTCGAATTTCTGAATAACATAATTGCCAGAAAAAATTATTTCGAAATCTCTGAAATTTTGGATTTTAAAATAATTAAAAATTTTTTAAATTTTACAGGTGGCTCCGGTGAAGAAGAACAAACACTCAATCAGTTGCTCGTCGAAATGGACAGAATGGGTTCGGGGAACGGAGCTGTTGTTGTGCTCGCTTCCACAAATCGAGCCGATGTCCTTGATAAGGCTCTCCTGAGACCCGGACGCTTCGATCGACACATTTCAATCGATTTACCGACGGTTTTGGAGCGAAAAGACATGTTCGAGTTGTATATGAGAAAGATTAAGCTTGATCATGCTCCGCAGGTTAGGAAAATTGCGATTTTTAGGCGAGCGAAAAAATTGAGAAAAATCCGGCGGCAAAATTTGTGAAAATCGAGAGAAATTTTCGAATTTTTAAGCTTTTCTAGTACAGAATTTGGATTTTGCATCTCTCTTTTTTAAAGAAAAATCCGATTTTTGAAGGAAAATAGTTTCAAAAAATGCACTTTTTCCGTAAAACGACAGCGGAAAATTGGCTTAAGATTGTTCAAATTTCACTGAGAAGCTTCATTTTTCGAGAAAAATAGTCTGAAAATTGGCTTAAAATCGTTCGAAATCGCCTGAAAACCACAAAAAATCGCTCAAAAAGCAGAAAGTTCACTTTATCCGTGAAAATCAGCTGAAAATTCTGATTTTTTAAAAGAAAAATAGTCTGAAAATCGCTGAAAATTCTAGTTTTTTTTGGGTTTTTGGAGCTGAAAATTGTCAGAAAACCCGTGTTTCTTTTTTGGAAAAACCGAAAAGAAGAAATTGCTGGGTTTCAAATTGATTTTTAGGGACATTCATTATCGAATTCGAATTTCTCGTCGTTTTCTACCCCTAACCCTGCATTTTCAGAATTCTAGCTCGAAATTCCGTAAAATCTGGTGTATTGGGTTACGGTAGTCGGTGTTTGCGTATTTTTGAAGCTACAGTAACCCAAAAATTATAAAAATTGAGCTAGAGCTCTGAAAATTACGTTTTAGGCCTAAAACTGGCAATAAATTCGAATTTGTTAATAGATTTGCTCAGAAAACTTTCGAATCTGCCCAAAAATTGAGAGTTTCTGACTCTCAAAACATTTTTCTTAAAATTTCATCCAGAAATTCAGATTCCCCGTCATTTTCTACCCCTCACCCAGCAGTTTCAGAGCTCTAGCTCAAAATTACGTGAAATCCGGTGTTTCTGGGTTACGGTAGCCGCCGGTGTTTGCGTACTTTTGGGGCTATAGTAACCCAAAAATTCTAAAAATTGAGCTGCCGAGCTAGAAAAAAACGTGGCGGGAGTGGAAAATTACGAGGAATTCCAATTTCTGAATTAGATTTATCGAAAAAAACTGGAAATTTTGAATTTTATAAAAAATTTCAAAAAATTTTTTTTTTTTTTTAATTTTTCAAACTGCTCCCAAACTTTCATAAAACCCCATTTTTAGGAGTATTCTCAACGTCTGGCAGTTCTGACACCCAGCTTCACAGGTGCCGACATTATGAACGTATGCAACGAATCGGCAATCCGCGCGGCGTCCAATAAATGTCACGTGGTCACTATTAAAGATATGGAATACGCGTTGGATCGAGTTTTGGCGGGCTCCGAGAAGCGGAGTAGATCACTTGTTGAAGAAGAACGAGAAGTCGTCGCATATCATGAAGCTGGGCATGCGCTGGTTGGATGGATGTTGGAGCATACTGATGCTCTGTTGAAGGTGCTGCGGGGGGATTCTGAAAAAATGTTGAAATGGAAATTTTCCGGGGAAAAATGAGTGGAATTTTCGAATTTTCCGCGGAAAATTATGTGGAAATTGCAATTTTTGAATTTTCGACCAAAAAATCCGAATTTTAAGCTCAAAATTTGTGAAAAAAAAAATGCTATTTTCTGTACCCAGAAACCCAGATTTCCTCTGAAAACCTAAAAAATTGCCGACAAATCAAATTTTCCGCCGAAAAGTCCAAAAAAAAATCCAATTTTCAGATAGAAATCTCGGTTTTTTGTGAAAGTTTTTGTAGTTTCCTGCGCGAAGAATTCTTCAAAAGTTCAGAAAAATCCCAAAAAATTATTCAAAAATTCAAATTTTTGGCACAAAATTCGCCCAAACCCTCAAAAACTACATTTGTAGCCTAGAATTCGCCACATTTTTTGATTTTTTTGGCCAAATCCTTTAATTTTCCCAATTTTTGGCTCAAAATTCCCACCAAAAATTCAAATTTTCCATTGAAAACTCGCACTTTTTGGCCTAAAAAAAGTTCCTCAAAAATCCGGAATAGTTTTTGAATTTTCGACCAAAAAATTCCGAATTTTAAACTTAAAATTTGTGAAAATGTTGAATATTTTCCGTAAAAATTCAGAAAAATTCATCGGAATATTGAAAAAATTCACCTAATTTTCAGTACGAAAATTCACAATTTTCACCAAAAATTCACCCCCAAAACATCAAAAAGTACACTTTTAGCTGCCTAATTTTCCAAAATTCACCTCATTTTTTGACTTCTGACTTCTTTCGCCAAAACCTTTAATTTTCCCAACTTTGTGGCTCAAAATTCCCACCGAAAATTCAAATTTTTCATTGAAAACTCGCACTTTTTGGCCTAAAACTTCCTCAAAAATCCGGAATAGTTTTTGAATTTTCGACCAAAAAATTCCAAATTTTAAGGTGTGAAAATGTTGAATATTTTCCGTAAAAATTCATCGGAATATTGAAAAAATTCACCTAATTTTCAGTACGAAATTTCAATTTTTCGCCAAAAATTCAGATTTCCTCTCTGAAAACCTTAAAATCTCGCCGAAAAATCCAATTTTCAGATTGAAATTTCCATTTATTGGGAGAATTTTTGTGTAATTTCTCGCAAAGAATTCCCCAGAATTTCAGAAAAAATTGAAAAACTTTACCCAAAAATAGCTCTTTTTTTTCAAATTTTTTGATCTAAAATTCACCCAAAACCTCCAAAACTACACTGTGTGTGTGTTGTAGCTGCCTAATTTTCAAAAATTCGCCTAATTTTTGACAAAAAAAACCTTCTCTATTTTCCCAATTTTTGGCCTAAAATCCCCTCAAAAATCCGGAAAAGTTTTTGAATTTTCGACCAAAAAATCCGAATTTTAAGCTTAAAATTTGGTGTTACACGATATTCGAAAATGAGATAAATTGAAATTTTCAACAAAAAAAATCCCGAATTTTTTTTCCCAAATTTGATTATTTGGAACTTTTTTTTGAAGACAATTGCTATTTTCGAATTCTCCACATCACCAGCTTCCAAATGACTCCCATCACGCCCCAATTCCGCCACTTTTCAAAATTTGGGTCCCGCCACTCGGATTACTGTAGCACCAGTTTCAGCAGTGTCGGTGGTCAAATTGAACGGAATATGGCCGTGTTGGGGGGGGGGGGGGGGTCATTTTGAAGCTGATAACATGAGAAATTCCAATTTATTCTCCATTTTCCGGAATTTTCAGCCAAAAAAATTACCAGGAAGCGCTCCATAGCACGGAACCACCCACAGACGGTCGCAATTTTTCAAATTTCCAGCCAGCTCGCGGAGCTTCTCACAAACGTCTTCCACCTCGTCTTGTCCTGTCAAGAATACCTATCGCCAGGATTCTCGTGTTTGTGAATATTTATTACAGTATTCACCGCCGATTGACAGTAATCTGGCACAGACCTGGAAAAAATGAAATTATTTGAAATTTACGTTCAAAATTTGCTCAAATTTGTAATTCTGAGCTTAGTAGCTTCAAAATGACCCCCAACATGCCTAGGTTCCGACGATTTTGAAAACTTTGGGTCTCGCCACGCGGGGTACTGTAGCACCAGTTTCAGCTGTTTCGGTTGTCAAATTGCACGGACACCAGGCATTTTGGGGTTCATTTTGAAGCTGATGACGTAGAGAATATGATTTATTGAATTAAAATTGTTTTTTATTCCAAAAATTTTATTTCCCGAAATTTTACATGGAAAACTGGATATTCGTGTTCTCCAGGTCTCCAGCTAAAATGACCCCCAACATGCCTAGGTTCCGACGATTTTGAAAACTTTGGGTCTCGCCACGCGGGATACTGTATCACCAGTTTCAACTGTGTCGAAACATCAAAAACTCAATATTGCCGGAAATAGGGCATGTTGGGGGTCAATTTGAAGCTAAAAACGGCGGATCGAATTTCTACATAGTTTTCAATAAAATTTTGAATTGAAAATTTTTTTTTTGAAAAAATTAAAAATTTTTCGAAATTTTTTCTTTTTTGCAAATTTTGTCCACATCCACTAACGTTTTTGTATGATGAACTGCAACTGGATGTGTTCTTCCCTCCACTGAAATAATTCCAGCAGTATCTTTATCCGAATTTCCAGTCTCATTTTTTTTTAGCAGTTTTGAAGTTTCTAAGCAAAATTTCAGTATTAAATTCGAGATCCCCACATATTTTTATCCCAATTGCAGAAAAGTTAGGATCTCTAGCGTTAATTTCGAGATTTTCGGGTTACTGTAGCGCCAGAAGTACGCAAACACCGACTACCGTAACCTAAAAACACCGAATTTCACGTAATTTTGAGCTAGAACTTTGAAAATTCAGGGTTAGGGGCAGAAAATGACGGGGAATTCGAATTTAATAATGAAATTTCTTGAAAATTGTACCGTTTCAAGTTTATCCATATTATTTTTGATCAAATCAGTTGTCGCCTCGTTGGCTTTTGCCACAATCAGCGTGGCTTCTTGATCAAAAGTTGACGCGAATTTTTTCAAATACGGTTTAATTTGAAATCTTTCAGTATTCGGAAACGATAGCGGCCCAACAATTGAGCTCATTCCATACAATTTCACTTGAGCATACGCCGATTTTGTCATTTTTTGCAGGTCATCTTGTGCTCCTGACGTGATTCGGCCGAATTTCAGGTTCTCAGCACATCGGCCACCGAGCATCATGCACATTCGATCGAAAAGCTCATCTTTTGAGTAGAGATGTTTGTCATCACGTGGAGAATATTGAGCAAATCCGAGAGCTGCAGACGTTTGGGGGATGATTGTTACCTGAGGAAAAGACGGATTTTTGAGGGGATTTTGGGCGAAAAAGTGGGGAATTTCAGGTTTTTTCAGTGGAAAAATTGAATTTTTCAGTGAATCTTGTTGATTTTTTTTCTTGTTATTTTTTTTGGCCACAATGAGGGGAGAATTTGAATTTTTCAATGGAAAATTTTATTTTCAGCGCAAATTTGAATTTTGAGCCAAAAAGTGCAAAAATTTTGATTTTTTTGAGTAACATTTTTGGATATTTTTCTAAAATTTTGAAGAATTCTTTGCGGGAAATTACAACAATTTTCAAGAAAAATCAGAGAGATTTCGGTCTGAAAATTGAATTTTTTTTTTCGGCAATTTTTAGATTTTCCTTAAAATTGGTTATTTTCGACGTAATTTTATAGACTAGAAAAAGTTTTTTTTTGGCGGAAAATTGAAATTTTGTGTGCTAAATTTAGAGAATTTTTACAGAAAATATCAATTTTCACACAATTTTTGAGAATTTCGATAAAAAATTCAAACACTTGTAATTCTAGAATTTCCACGTAATTTTCCGCGAGAAATTCGAAAATTTCAATCTGAAATTTGGATTTTTCGGCGAGATTTTTTTGTAACGGAAAATTTTCAACATTTTCACAAATTTTAAGCTTAAAATTCGGATGTTTTGGTCGAAAATTCAAAAACTTTTCCGGATTTTTGAGGGGATTTTAGGCCAAAAATTGGGAAAATAGAGAAGGTTTTTTTTGTCAAAAATTAGGCGAATTTTTGAAAATTAGGCAGCTACAACACACACACAGTGTAGTTTTGGAGGTTTTGGGTGAATTTTAGATCAAAAAATTTGAAAAAAAAGAGCTATTTTTGGGTAAAGTTTTTCAATTTTTTCTGAAATTCTGGGGAATTCTTTGCGAGAAATTACACAAAAATTCTCCCAATAAATGGAAATTTCAATCTGAAAATTGGATTTTTCGGCGAGATTTTAAGGTTTTCAGAGAGGAAATCTGAATTTTTGGCGAAAAATTGAAATTTCGTACTGAAAATTAGGTGAATTTTTTCAATATTCCGATGAATTTTTACGGAAAATATTCAACATTTTCACACCTTAAAATTTGGAATTTTTTGGTCGAAAATTCAAAAACTATTCCGGATTTTTGAGGAAGTTTTAGGCCAAAAAGTGCGAGTTTTCAATGAAAAATTTGAATTTTCGGTGGGAATTTTGAGCCACAAAGTTGGGAAAATTAAAGGTTTTGGCGAAAGAAGTCAGAAGTCAAAAAATGAGGTGAATTTTGGAAAATTAGGCAGCTAAAAGTGTACTTTTTGATGTTTTGGGGGTGAATTTTTGGTGAAAATTGTGAATTTTCGTACTGAAAATTAGGTGAATTTTTTCAATATTCCGATGAATTTTTCTGAATTTTTACGGAAAATATTCAACATTTTCACAAATTTTAAGTTTAAAATTCGGAATTTTTTGGTCGAAAATTCAAAAACTATTCCGGATTTTTGAGGAACTTTTTTTAGGCCAAAAAGTGCGAGTTTTCAATGGAAAATTTGAATTTTTGGTGGGAATTTTGAGCCAAAAATTGGGAAAATTAAAGGATTTGGCCAAAAAAATCAAAAAATGTGGCGAATTCTAGGCTACAAATGTAGTTTTTGAGGGTTTGGGCGAATTTTGTGCCAAAAATTTGAATTTTTGAATAATTTTTTGGGATTTTTCTGAACTTTTGAAGAATTCTTCGCGCAGGAAACTACAAAAACTTTCACAAAAAACCGAGATTTCTATCTGAAAATTGGATTTTTTTTTGGACTTTTCGGCGGAAAATTTGATTTGTCGGCAATTTTTTAGGTTTTCAGAGGAAATCTGGGTTTCTGGGTACAGAAAATAGCATTTTTTTTTTCACAAATTTTGAGCTTAAAATTCGGATTTTTTGGTCGAAAATTCAAAAATTGCAATTTCCACATAATTTTCCGCGGAAAATTCGAAAATTCCACTCATTTTTCCCCGGAAAATTTCCATTTCAACATTTTTTCAGAATCCCCCCGCAGCACCTTCAACAGAGCATCAGTATGCTCCAACATCCATCCAACCAGCGCATGCCCAGCTTCATGATATGCGACGACTTCTCGTTCTTCTTCAACAAGTGATCTACTCCGCTTCTCGGAGCCCGCCAAAACTCGATCCAACGCGTATTCCATATCTTTAATAGTGACCACGTGACATTTATTGGACGCCGCGCGGATTGCCGATTCGTTGCATACGTTCATAATGTCGGCACCTGTGAAGCTGGGTGTCAGAACTGCCAGACGTTGAGAATACTCCTAAAAATGGGGTTTTATGAAAGTTTGGGAGCAGTTTGAAAAATTAAAAAAAAAAAAAAATTTTTTGAAATTTTTTATAAAATTCAAAATTTCCAGTTTTTTTCGATAAATCTAATTCAGAAATTGGAATTCCTCGTAATTTTCCACTCCCGCCACGTTTTTTTCTAGCTCGGCAGCTCAATTTTTAGAATTTTTGGGTTACTATAGCCCCAAAAGTACGCAAACACCGGCGGCTACCGTAACCCAGAAACACCGGATTTCACGTAATTTTGAGCTAGAGCTCTGAAACTGCTGGGTGAGGGGTAGAAAATGACGGGGAATCTGAATTTCTGGATGAAATTTTAAGAAAAATGTTTTGAGAGTCAGAAACTCTCAATTTTTGGGCAGATTCGAAAGTTTTCTGAGCAAATCTATTAACAAATTCGAATTTATTGCCAGTTTTAGGCCTAAAACGTAATTTTCAGAGCTCTAGCTCAATTTTTATAATTTTTGGGTTACTGTAGCTTCAAAAATACGCAAACACCGACTACCGTAACCCAATACACCAGATTTTACGGAATTTCGAGCTAGAATTCTGAAAATGCAGGGTTAGGGGTAGAAAACGACGAGAAATTCGAATTCGATAATGAATGTCCCTAAAAATCAATTTGAAACCCAGCAATTTCTTCTTTTCGGTTTTTCCAAAAAAGAAACACGGGTTTTCTGACAATTTTCAGCTCCAAAAACCCAAAAAAAACTAGAATTTTCAGCGATTTTCAGACTATTTTTCTTTTAAAAAATCAGAATTTTCAGCTGATTTTCACGGATAAAGTGAACTTTCTGCTTTTTGAGCGATTTTTTGTGGTTTTCAGGCGATTTCGAACGATTTTAAGCCAATTTTCAGACTATTTTTCTCGAAAAATGAAGCTTCTCAGTGAAATTTGAACAATCTTAAGCCAATTTTCCGCTGTCGTTTTACGGAAAAAGTGCATTTTTTGAAACTATTTTCCTTCAAAAATCGGATTTTTCTTTAAAAAAGAGAGATGCAAAATCCAAATTCTGTACTAGAAAAGCTTAAAAATTCGAAAATTTCTCTCGATTTTCACAAATTTTGCCGCCGGATTTTTCTCAATTTTTTCGCTCGCCTTAAAATCGCAATTTTCCTAACCTGCGGAGCATGATCAAGCTTAATCTTTCTCATATACAACTCGAACATGTCTTTTCGCTCCAAAACCGTCGGTAAATCGATTGAAATGTGTCGATCGAAGCGTCCGGGTCTCAGGAGAGCCTTATCAAGGACATCGGCTCGATTTGTGGAAGCGAGCACAACAACAGCTCCGTTCCCCGAACCCATTCTGTCCATTTCGACGAGCAACTGATTGAGTGTTTGTTCTTCTTCACCGGAGCCACCTGTAAAATTTAAAAAATTTTTAATTATTTTAAAATCCAAAATTTCAGAGATTTCGAAATAATTTTTTCTGGCAATTATGTTATTCAGAAATTCGAATTCCCCGTTATTTTCTCGTCAAAAATGTGAATTTTCAGAGCTCTATCTCAAAATTGCGTGAAATTCGGTGTTTGCGTACTTCTGAGGCTACAGTAACCCGAAAATCTTGATCGTTCAAAATCGCCTGAAAGCCACAAAAAAATCGCTCAAAATGCAGAAAGTTCACTTTTTCCGTGAAAAATAAGCTGAAAGTTTTGATTTTTAAAAAGAAAAATAGCCTGAAAATCGCTGAAAATTCAAGTTTTTTGGGTTTTTGGAGCTGAAAATTGTCAGAAAACCCGTGTTTTTTATTGGAAAAACCGAAAAGCAGAAATTGCTGGGTTTCAAATTGATTTTCAGCGACATTCATTATCAAATTCGAATTTCTCACTATTTTCTACCCCTACACATGAAATTTTCAGAGCTTTATCTCAAAATCGCGTAAAATCTGGTGTTTTGGGTTACTGTAGTCGGTGTTTGCGTACTTTTGGGGGGCTACCGTAACCCGAAAAATTTCCAAAATTTAGCTACAGCTTTGAAAATTACGTTTTAGGCCTAAAAAATGACAGTAAATTCGAATTTGATAATAGAATTTCACAAAAAATTACCGAAAAATCCCGCAAAATTGAGTTTTCTGATTCTCAAAACATTTTTCAAAAACTTTCATCTCGAAATTCAGATTCCCCGTATTTTTCTACCCCTGGGCCTAAATTTTCAGAGTTCTAGCTCAAAATTGCGTAAAATCGGGTGTTTCTGGGTTACGGTAGCCGCCGGTGTTTGCGTACTTCTGGAGCTAAAGTAACCCAAAATTCACAAAAATTGGGTTAGAAGCCTAAAAACTGGGTGCCAAGGGTAGAAAATGATGGAGAAGTCGAATTTCGCATTGGATGCGCACTAATTCCGGCGATTTTCGGTCGATTTTCACGACAAATTGGAAATTCTTCCAATTTTCAAGATTTTTGCTATTTCTCATAATTTTCGTCAATTTTGTGCAGTTTTTACGTATATTGTGCTTGATTTTTCAAACTCAATTGTTCCTTTTTTCCAAACAATCAGTTGGAAAATCGGCAAAAAATTGGGAAATTTTCAGCCAAAATTCGGCAAATTTTCGACCCGAAATCCCTACCGTAAATCGTCCGGGATTCTTCAAATAATCGACAAATTCTCGAATTTCCACTTTCGCCTCACTGCATCCCGCCACATCTTTAAACTTAATTTTCAGCTGTTTTTTGCCTTCAACACTGTGTGGATCGATAATTGTGAATTTTCCTTTTGTCATATTTGACATCATATCACTCATATTGAATGATCCTTTAAACTTTCTGAAAAGCAGAAAACCACCCAGAAGCAGACCACCCAACACGATTATTGTGAACAATTGAGCTCTGAAAAATATATAGTTCAGAAAGAAAAATTTTCAGAAAATTCCGGTATCAAGTTCGAATTCCCTGTCATTTTTCACCACAGACCCCCCTAAATTTTCAGACTTTTAGCTTAAAATTACGTGAAATTCGGTGTTTCTGGGTTACTGTAGTCGCGGTGTTTGCGTACTTTTCGGGCTACAGTAACCCCCGAAATTCTTGGAAATCTAGCTGGAGCTCCCAACATTTCGTCAGGAGGGGTGAAAAAATGTGGGGAAATAATCGAATTTCAAATTGAAATTTAGCAGAGAAAAATAAAAATTCAAAACTATGAAAAATCAAACAACATTTGAAATTTTTTTTTTCGGCCTTCAAATTGCGTTTGGGAGGTATTCATTATCAAATTTGAATTCCCCGCTTTTTTTTCGTTCTAACCCTCAATTTTCAGACCTGTAGCTTAAAATCGCGTAAAATCCAGTGTATTGGGTTACGGTAGTCGGTGTTTGCGTACTTTTGGGGCTACAGTAACCCGATTCTGGTCGAAATTCGACTAGAAACCTGAAAACTGGACTCTTAGGGTAGAAAAATGAAATAAATTTGAATTTGACAATAAAAATTATGCAGGAATATGTGTAAACACAGAAATTTTGGCCACCACTAGGGAAATTGAGTTTTTAGACCACTTCTATTATTAAAGTTTGGATCAATTTTCAGCCACCCCCGTCCTGGGCGATGATCAACGGTTTGGAGCTTCTGTACGCGCTTGGAGCAATCGACGAAACGTATGTACCTTTAAACCGGAGAGCATTTAGCTGCAGTACTCAAGAAACTACGAATTTTTCGTCGTTTTTGTTATGATATTCGTGTTCTCTGTCATTTTTTACCCCTTAACCCTAATTTTCAAAGCTCTAACCCGAAATTTTTCAAAATTCCGTGTTTGCGTACTTTTGGGGCTACAGTAACCCGATTCTGGTCGAAATTCGACTAGAAACCTGAAAACTGGACTCTTAGGGTAGAAAAATGAAATAAATTTAAATTTGACAATAAAAATTATGCAGGAATATGTGTAAACACAGAAATTTTGGATTTTTTCGAAAATTCCGGGGACTGAGATAGATTTTTTTTAAATCACTATCAAATTCGAATTTTTCATCTAAATTTACCCCTCGGCTCAAACTTTTGGATCTCCTGCTTAATTTTTAAAATTTCAGGGTTACTGTAGCGCCAAAAGTACGCAAACACCGACTACCGTAATCCAAAACACCGGATTTCACGCGATTTTGAGCTAGAATTCTGAAAATTAATGTCTAGGGGTAGAAAATGACAGGGAATTCGAATTTGTTAATGAAATTTTGCAAAAAAATATTTATAATTCTCAAATCCTAAAAAATTGCAAATTTCACGGTTTCCTAGTTGATGTTAACATATTTTAATATGAAATTCGAATTCCTCGCCAAATTTCACAAACGTCTTTTTACCGGGTATCTAGCGGACATTTTCAAATTTTAAGGGTTATGGTAGCCCCAAAAGTACGCAAACACCGACTACAGTAACCCAAAACACCAGATTTTACGCGATTTTGAGATAAAGCTCTGAAAATTTCATGTGTAGGGGTAGAAAATAGTGAGAAATTCGAATTTGATAATGAATGTCGCTGAAAATCAATTTGAAACCCAGCAATTTCTGCTTTTCGGTTTTTCCAAAAAAGAAACACGGGGTTTCTGACAATTTTCAGCTCCAAAAACCCAAAAAAAAACTAGAATTTTCAGCGATTTTCAGACTATTTTTCTTTTAAAAAATCAGAATTTTCAGCTGATTTTCACGGAAAAAGTGAACTTTCTGCTTTTTGAGCGATTTTTTGTGGTTTTCAGGCGATTTTGAACGATTTTAAGCCAATTTTCAGACTATTTTTCTCGAAAAATGAAGCTTCTCACTAGGGAATGACCAGAATAAATGGAGCGATATTCAAAAAAAAAATATTGTATCGGAAAGCTGACATTCTCTACTATAAGAATATGACTGAAATTTTTGCCCGTTCGGGCTGGAAATCTGAAATTTTTACGTCTGAAATTCTACACTGAAATCAGTGCATTTCCTATGGTTAACAGTGGATTTTTGTCTCTGGCGCCAACAGAAGTCTCACCACAATGGTGGAAGGGCGAAAACATCGGTTCGGTGGTCGAGTGGTGAACGCGTTCGCCTCTTGAGCAGAAGTTTGTGGGTTCGGTTCCCATACATGGTTTAACTTTTGGCCTTTTTTATACAAAATTTTCAGAACGGGAAACAAGTATTTAGAACATTTTTTTGAGGGTTTTACATAATTTTTTTGCTTTTTAATTGAACCATAATTACCCTGGAAACTTTTCAGAAATTTTAATTTTTTTCGAAAATTGTCACTTTTTTCTCCACCAAACCCATGAGAAAATTTGATCGAAAAATTTTTTTTTGAAATTTTTTTAAAAATGCATGAAATATTTTAGAGTGTCACAAATAACCTATTTTTCATTATTTTCAATGACCGAATCATTGATTCTGATGCCTTATCAAGACGTTTTACCAAATCGATATTGGCAAAACATCTTGTTTTTGAGGCTCCATATCTCTGCAGGAAAAAATCGCACTAAAAAGTGATCAACTAGAAACTTGTTAAACACAATGTGATCTAAAACATTTCAGTTGAACACTTTTTTGTAAAAAATTTCGTTGCCGAGTTGGAACCAATTGATTTGAGCTTCATTATTTTTGAATATTCTAAATAGTTAAAGATCTATATCTTGGCAACGAAATTTTTTACAAAAAAGTGTTCAACTGAAAAGTTTTAGATTACATTGTGTTTAACAAGTTTTCAGTTAATCACTTTTTAGTGCGATTTTTTCCTGCAGAGATATGGAGCCTCAAAAACAAGATGTTTTGCCAATATCGATTTGGTAAAACGTCTTGATAAGGCATCAGAATCAATGATTCGGTCATTGAAAATAATGAAAAATAGGTTATTTGTGACACTCTAAAATATTTCATGCATTTTTAAAAAAATTTCAAAAAAAAATTTTTCGATCAAATTTTCTCATGGGTGGAGAAAAAAGTGACAATTTTCGAAAAAAATTAAAATTTCTGAAAAGTTTCCAGGGTAATTATGGTTCAATTAAAAAGCAAAAAAATTATGTAAAACCCTCAAAAAAATGTTCTAAATACTTGTTTCCCGTTCTGAAAATTTTGTATAAAAAAGGCCAAAAGTTAAACCATGTATGGGAACCGAACCCACAAACTTCTGCTCAAGAGGCGAACGCGTTCACCACTCGACCACCGAACCGATGTTTTCGCCCTTCCACCATTGTGGTGAGACTTCTGTTGGCGCCAGAGACAAAAATCCACTGTTAACCATAGGAAATGCACTGATTTCAGTGTAGAATTTCAGACGTAAAAATTTCAGATTTCCAGCCCGAACGGGCAAAAATTTCAGTCATATTCTTATAGTAGAGAATGTCAGCTTTCCGATACAATATTTTTTTTTTGAATATCGCTCCATTTATTCTGGTCATTCCCTAGTTAGTCGCGGATTTTCTGGGCCACCGTTGCATATTTCGCAATAATTTTTACGGGAACGTAATCTCCACATCACCAGCTTTCATTTAAGTACCCACACGGCAAGGTTTAATTTTTGAAATTTGGTCGCGGATTTTCTCGGCCACCGTTGCATATTTCGCAATAATTTTTACGGGAACGTAATCTCCACGTCACCAGCTTTCATTTAAGTACCCACACGGCAAGGTTTAATTTTTGAAATTTGGTCGCGGATTTTCTCGGCCACCGTTGCATATTTCGCAATAATTTTTACGGGAACGTAATCTCCACGTCACCAGCTTTCATTTAAGTACCCACACGGCTTGGTTTAATTTTTAAAATTTGGTCGCGGATTTTCTGGGCCACCGTTGCATATTTCGCAATAATTTTTACGGGAACGTAATCTCCACGTCACCAGCTTTCATTTAAGTACCCACACGGCTTGGTTTAATTTTTAAAATTTGGTCGCGGATTTTCTCGGCCACCGTTGCATATTTCGCAATAATTTTTACGGGAACGTAATCTCCACGTCACCAGCTTTCATTTAAGTACCCACACGGCAAGGTTTAATTTTTGAAATTTGGTCGCGGATTTTCTCGGCCACCGTTGCATATTTCGCAATAATTTTTACGGGAACGTAATCTCCACGTCACCAGCTTTCATTTAAGTACCCACACGGCAAGGTTTAATTTTTGAAATTTGGTCGCGGATTTTCTCGGCCACCGTTGCATATTTCGCAATAATTTTTACGGGAACGTAATCTCCACGTCACCAGCTTTCATTTAAGTACCCACACGGCAAGGTTTAATTTTTGAAATTTGGTCGCGGATTTTCTCGGCCACCGTTGCATATTTCGCAATAATTTTTACGGGAACGTAATCTCCACGTCACCAGCTTTCATTTAAGTACCCACACGGCAAGGTTTAATTTTTGAAATTTGGTCGCGGATTTTCTCGGCCACCGTTGCATATTTCGCAATAATTTTTACGGGAACGTAATCTCCACGTCACCAGCTTTCATTTAAGTACCCACACGGCAAGGTTTAATTTTTGAAATTTGGTCGCGGATTTTCTCGGCCACCGTTGCATATTTCGCAATAATTTTTACGGGAACGTAATCTCCACGTCACCAGTTTTCATTTAAGTACCCACACGGCAAGGTTTAATTTTTGAAATTTGGTCGCGGATTTTCTGGGCCACCGTTGCATATTTCGCAATAATTTTTACGGGAACGTAATCTCCACGTCACCAGCTTTCATTTAAGTACCCACACGGCAAGGTTTAATTTTTGAAATTTGGTCGCGGATTTTCTGGGCCACCGTTGCATATTTCGCAATAATTTTTACGGGAACGTAATCTCCACGTCACCAGCTTTCATTTAAGTACCCACACGGCAAGGTTTAATTTTTGAAATTTGGTCGCGGATTTTCTCGGCCACCGTTGCATATTTCGCAATAATTTTTACGGGAACGTAATCTCCACGTCACCAGCTTTCATTTAAGTACCCACACGGCAAGGTTTAATTTTTGAAATTTGGTCGCGGATTTTCTCGGCCACCGTTGCATATTTCGCAATAATTTTTACGGGAACGTAATCTCCACGTCACCAGCTTTCATTTAAGTACCCACACGGCAAGGTTTAATTTTTGAAATTTGGTCGCGGATTTTCTGGGCCACCGTTGCATATTTCGCAATAATTTTTACGGGAACGTAATCTCCACGTCACCAGTTTTCATTTGAGTACCCACACGGCTTGGTTTAATTTTTAAAATTTGGTCGCGGATTTTCTCGGCCACCGTTGCATATTTCGCAATAATTTTTACGGGAACGTAATCTCCACGTCACCAGCTTTCATTTAAGTACCCACACGGCAAGGTTTAATTTTTGAAATTTGGTCGCGGATTTTCTCGGCCACCGTTGCATATTTCGCAATAATTTTTACGGGAACGTAATCTCCACGTCACCAGCTTTCATTTAAGTACCCACACGGCAAGGTTTAATTTTTGAAATTTGGTCGCGGATTTTCTGGGCCACCGTTGCATATTTCGCAATAATTTTTACGGGAACGTAATCTCCACGTCACCAGCTTTCATTTAAGTACCCACACGGCTAGGTTTAATTTTAGGCTTTTTTTCGGGTTTTTTGAAATGAATATCGTAGCTACAGAAACGGTAGTACACTCTTCTGAAAATACAAAAAATTTTCAATTTTTATAGCTAGGACACTTTTTGTCTGCCCAAATATAAGCAACCAAAAATAATTTCCAAGTTTTTGATGATTTGTTGCATATTGAAAAAAACATTTTTCGGGTTTTTTGAAATGAGTATCATAGCTACAGAAACGGTAGTACACTCTTCTGAAAATACAAAAAATTTGCAATTTTTATAGCTAGGACACTTTTTGTCTGCCCAAATTTAAGCAACCAAAAATAATTTCCAAGTTTTTGATGATTTGTTGCATATTGAAAAAAACATTTTTCGGGTTTTTTGAAATGAATATCGTAGCTACAGAAACGGTAGTACACTCTTCTTCTGAAAATACAAAAAATTTGCAATTTTTATAGCTAGGACACTTTTTGTCTGCCCAAATATAAGCAACCAAAAATAATTTCCAAGTTTTTGATGATTTGTTGCATATTGAAAAAAACATTTTTCGGGTTTTTTGAAATGAATATCGTAGCTACAGAAACGGTAGTACACTCTTCTGAAATACAAAAAATTTGCAATTTTTATAGCTAGGACACTTTTTGTCTGCCCAAATATAAGCAACCAAAAATAATTTCCAAGTTTTTGATGATTTGTTGCATATTGAAAAAAACATTTTTCGGGTTTTTTGAAATGAATATCGTAGCTACAGAAACGGTAGTACACTCTTCTTCTGAAAATACAAAAAATTTGCAATTTTTATAGCTAGGACACTTTTTGTCTGCCCAAATATAAGCAACCAAAAATAATTTCCAAGTTTTTGATGATTTGTTGCATATTGAAAAAAACATTTTTCGGGTTTTTTGAAATGAATATCGTAGCTACAGAAACGGTAGTACACTCTTCTGAAAATACAAAAAATTTGCAATTTTTATAGCTAGGACACTTTTTGTCTGCCCAAATATAAGCAACCAAAAATAATTTCCAAGTTTTTGATGATTTGTTGCATATTGAAAAAAACATTTTTCGGGTTTTTTGAAATGAGTATCGTAGCTACAGAAACGGTAGTACACTCTTCTTCTGAAAATACAAAAAATTTGCAATTTTTATAGCTAGGACACTTTTTGTCTGCCCAAATTTAAGCAACCAAAAATAATTTCCAAGTTTTTGATGATTTGTTGCATATTGAAAAAAACATTTTTCGGGTTTTTTGAAATGAATATCGTAGCTACAGAAACGGTAGTACACTCTTCTGAAAATACAAAAAATTTGCAATTTTTATAGCTAGGACACTTTTTGTCTGCCCAAATTTAAGCAACCAAAAATAATTTCCAAGTTTTTGATGATTTGTTGCATATTGAAAAAAACATTTTTCGGGTTTTTTGAAATGAATATCGTAGCTACAGAAACGGTAGTACACTCTTCTGAAAATACAAAAAATTTGCAATTTTTTTAGCTAGGACACTTTTTGTCTGCCCAAATATAAGCAACCAAAAATAATTTCCAAGTTTTTGATGATTTGTTGCATATTGAAAAAAACATTTTTCGGGTTTTTTGAAATGAGTATCGTAGCTACAGAAACGGTAGTACACTCTTCTGAAAATACAAAAAATTTGCAATTTTTATAGCTAGGACACTTTTTGTCTGCCCAAATTTAAGCAACCAAAAATAATTTCCAAATTTTTGATGATTTGTTGCATATTGAAAAAAACATTTTTCGGGTTTTTTGAAATGAATATCGTAGCTACAGAAACGGTAGTACACTCTTCTGAAAATACAAAAAATTTGCAATTTTTATAGCTAGGACACTTTTTGTCTGCCCAAATTTAAGCAACCAAAAATAATTTCCAAGTTTTTGATGATTTGTTGCATATTGAAAAAAACATTTTTCGGGTTTTTTGAAATGAGTATCGTAGCTACAGAAACGGTAGTACACTCTTCTGAAAATACAAAAAATTTGCAATTTTTATAGCTAGGACACTTTTTGTCTGCCCAAATATAAGCAACCAAAAATAATTTCCAAGTTTTTGATGATTTGTTGCATATTGAAAAAAACATTTTTCGGGTTTTTTGAAATGAATATCGTAGCTACAGAAACGGTAGTACACTCTTCTTCTGAAAATACAAAAAATTTGCAATTTTTATAGCTAGGACACTTTTTGTCTGCCCAAATATAAGCAACCAAAAATAATTTCCAAGTTTTTGATGATTTGTTGCATATTGAAAAAAACATTTTTCGGGTTTTTTGAAATGAATATCGTAGCTACAGAAACGGTAGTACACTCTTCTTAAAATACAAAAAATTTGCAATTTTTATAGCTAGGACACTTTTTGTCTGCCCAAATATAAGCAACCAAAAATAATTTCCAAGTTTTTGATGATTTGTTGCATATTGAAAAAAACATTTTTCGGGTTTTTTGAAATGAATATCGTAGCTACAGAAACGGTAGTACACTCTTCTGAAAATACAAAAAATTTGCAATTTTTATAGCTAGGACACTTTTTGTCTGCCCAAATATAAGCAACCAAAAATAATTTCCAAGTTTTTGATGATTTGTTGCATATTGAAAAAAACATTTTTCGGGTTTTTTGAAATGAATATCGTAGCTACAGAAACGGTAGTACACTCTTCTTCTGAAAATACAAAAAATTTGCAATTTTTATAGCTAGGACACTTTTTGTCTGCCCAAATATAAGCAACCAAAAATAATTTCCAAGTTTTTGATGATTTGTTGCATATTGAAAAAAACATTTTTCGGGTTTTTTGAAATGAATATCGTAGCTACAGAAACGGTAGTACACTCTTCTGAAAATACAAAAAAGTTGCAAATTTTATAGCTAGGACACTTTTTGTCTGCCCAAATATAAGCAACCAAAAATAATTTCCAAGTTTTTGATGATTTGTTGCATATTGAAAAAAACATTTTTCGGGTTTTTTGAAATGAATATCGTAGCTACAGAAACGGTAGTACACTCTTCTTCTGAAAATACAAAAAATTTGCAATTTTTATAGCTAGGACACTTTTTGTCTGCCCAAATATAAGCAACCAAAAATAATTTCCAAGTTTTTGATGATTTGTTGCATATTGAAAAAAACATTTTTCGGGTTTTTTGAAATGAATATCGTAGCTACAGAAACGGTAGTACACTCTTCTTCTGAAAATACAAAAAATTTGCAATTTTTATAGCTAGGACACTTTTTGTCTGCCCAAATATAAGCAACCAAAAATAATTTCCAAGTTTTTAATGATTTGTTGCATATTGAAAAAAACATTTTTCGGGTTTTTTGAAATGAATATCGTAGCTACAGAAACGGATACAGAAACGAAACGAAAACCATATCAATTCCCCCAAAAATCCAAAAATTTTTTTTGCAAAAAAGTGCAGTCATATGCTTGTTGAAATTGGAATTCAAGACAAAAACCCCTGTAGCGCGGCTGGGATGGAATATCTAGGTTCCAGAAATGTACCCCTGATATTAAAAAAAATTAGCAATTTTTTACCATATCAATTCCCCAAAAAATCCAAATTTTTTTTTTGCAAAAAAGTGCAGTCATATGCCTGTTGAAATTGGAATTCAAAAATTAGGTCCTCGGTGACTGCGACAAAAATGTTTGTTTGTTTTTTCTGGGCGTGTTTTTTTTCCTTTTTTTTTTGGGATGAAAAAATTCGCAAAAAATTTTCCTCCCGTACAATCGACAATTCATTCAAACCAATTAGTTTTGAACTCTCCTGTGAATGCTACAAAAAACTATATTTATTCTTCATTTGGCTTCTCACTAGTTCTCGCGATTCTCTTTGATCGAGAAATGTAATTTGTTGCTTGGAACAGAAAAGTGGAAAAGGGTAATACATGGCCTCTTTTCCTGTGTCTTTTTCCGCCGATTTCGTGAACATTAATTTACCCGCAACCGTTTGATGCGCCGTTTGCCCTAATTTTCCGTTTCTTGACTGTTACTCAATGAACAGATTGAATTCTCTCTCTCTCTCTCTTTCTTTTTTCACTTCTTAATTATTGTTTGCTATCCAACACCTACTTTTGTTTTTGTATTTGATGTTCTTTATTCTTGTTACTTTAAATTTGAAAAAAAAACGAATTTTTAAAAAATAGGGTTTGTCAATTTGTACAAGGAAACGGAATTTTTTCGTTCAAAGTTTCAAAACAAGACGTATGCCCATCAGATTATTTTGTTTAAACGAGCTTACGCAAAACACTTTTAGCTGTAAAGCTCCTACTTCAAAAATTTTAATTTCAACTTGAAAAAAGTTCAGCACATTTTCCCCAACTACCGAAATCTGAAAAATTGCGCCAAAAGTCGTTTCTTATACATTTGAAGTTTTCAGAACGTTTTAAATTGGCAAACATTCGGGAACTGTATTGATGGTGCTTATTATCCTCAAAGTTGGACTAGTGCCAGCGGGGAAATTGTTTTAAAACATGCCTATGGTACCCCAATGACCAAATATCATAGTAAAAAAAATTTTTTTTTAATTTTTGCTAAATTTTTATATGATTTTTTGAAAGTTGAAAAAATCTCGAATTGCATCAAATTCCCACTTGAATTGCCGCCAATAGTTCGATGTTCAATGGAGTGCGCTTGCCATATTTTTATCAATTTTTCTCATTTATGTCTGAATTTTAATTTTTTTTTTCGTGTAATTTTAGTGAAAATTTAGTGAAAAATTCAAGATAAATGTAAATTCTTTATCAAAAAGAGGACAGTGAAGCGTAAACCTGTGCAATTGATTGTTTCAGGCTCGACGTCGTTGGAATACGTTCTTTCTTTGTTTTTCAATTGTTTTCAATGCACAATATACATTTGTGTTGAATTTTTCACTAAATTTCTACTTAGATTACACGAAAAACATCAAAAATCTGTCAAAAATGAGAAAAATTTATTTAAAAAAATGTATATTTCAAGCACACTCCATCGAACATTGAACTATTGGCGGTAATTCAAATGGGAATTTGATGTAATTCGGGTTTTTTTCAACTTTCAAAAAATCATATAAAATTTAGACTAATTTTTTAAATTTTTTTTACTATGATATTTGGTCATTGTGTTACCATAGGCATGCCTTAAAGTAATTTTCCCACTGGCGCTACTCCACCTTTAAGCCCAGATTCTCTGAAAAATTAGAACATTTTTTGACTAAATCATTTTGAATGGTCAAAAGATGTAAATTTCAAACATTTTTTATAACCTATTTTCAAGATTATTTTTCAATTGACACAACTTGTAAATCTTGCAGCTCTTGGTATCAGAATGCGTCTTCTATCGTCTTCATTGCTTGTCTTGTTTCTTACTCAGTTTGTATCGTCCGAAAAAAAATGTCCGGCTGTGAAAAAAGGTAACCTGAACGAAGTAAACGTTTAGGTATAAAATTGATTGCGCAAAAATCTCTTAAAATCAATTGTTGTAAAAACAAAATCATGAAAATTGACTAGTGAGTTTTTATCGCTTTTTGACTTGAAATAAAACATTTTCAAAAATCGTTTGAAACGTTTTATTAGTCATTTTAGCAACATTGAAATAGGTTTTGAAAATGTACCAAATGTCGTGCTTAACCTTTACAATAACTCAAAATTAAGGCCCGTTCACTCAAGTTCCCATAATATATCTGGAATGGAAAAAAATACAACATTTCTTAGTGAGTCTACAACAGGGCTAGCAAATTGGACGAATTGGGTATAAAACGCGTCCCGTTGTCCGGTTTTAACCCGATTCGCCATATTCTACACATATATATATATATATATATATATATATATATATATATATATATATATATATATATATATATATATATATCAGCTTTGCTCTATGTTAATACATGCGTACAAAAAACATTGGTTTTCAGGGGCTTGCTGCACAGCACCTATCACCCCAGGATGTCGACTTCCCCGACAATGTTATAAATACATAATGTCAAACTGTCCAGACAGAAAAATTGCAGTTTTTTCCAGAAAAGTTGGAAATGATCGCCGCTCTGCTCCGAGAAAACCGTTGGTCAGTTTTATTTTGTACTGATATAATTGTTTGAGCCCAAGCTAATTATCTTAAGCTCGAGCATTTGGGCTCGAGCTCTAGCATCTCGGCAGCAGCATTTGGGCTCCTAATATTTCAGCTCTGAGGTTAAAAAAATACATGATTTCCATTAGTACTGTTCCAAAACAATTGTTTGATAATTAAGGGCAAATGTGGAACATCGGAGGTAAACTATCAACCATGCACTTCCAAGGGAATTGCGAACAAACTCTTTTTGTCGTGCTGTCAATTGTATGTTCCAGAAGAATGCCATCACATGTGTGTGTACGAAACTGATCAGTCGGTTACTAGAAATATGGTAAGTGTCCAAAGTAAATTCAAAATAGTAAGTTGCCTAACGTTATAAATGACAATAAAACAATTGTGTTGTGAGTACCTCTTTTATATTTCCAAAAACAAACTTTTTGCAGCTGACCAACATGCGGAAAGATAGCCAGTGCCGAATTAAACACCTGTCGTCAATTTTGTACTGTGCCAGCCAGAACAGAGATAATAGGAAATGCTGCTTGGATTTAGATCTCAATGCCCCTCAACTTCAGGTATATAAATAACTTGGAAGATTTTTTTGGAAAGAGTTTTCTATGGTGTGTAATTAATTGGTTATATCTCAAAAACCGGTAAAATATACATGTAAGGTTGTATATGCGCTTCTCAAAACACTGTTTTGCCTCACTGGTTCAGGTTATTAAGAAAACTGCTCCTATGAAAACTTCTCAGTCTCAAGTTACAGATGTTCCAAAAAGAATTGACAAAAATGAGCTCGCAAGGTGTCGGGCGTTGTATCTCTTGACTTTAATGTTTTGAAACGTTGAAACATGTGTGTTAAGATGTAGATCACATATTGGGCAACAGTTAATCAGTTCAACTTTTCTTTCAAAATTTCCTAACTTGAGGTATACTCATTTGAAAACTATGGCAAATTAGCGCGGCGCGGAACCCAGATAGTGTTGGCTGCGTGGGGCGCCGTATCATGGAAACCCGTTTATGTCAACTAATGATAATAAAAACTTAGGTTGGATCTCGTTGCTTGCGAATGTGTGATCCATCGGGTACTTCAATCGATAGAATAACCAAGGAAGATGTGACTTGCCTGTATAATTGGAATGTTATTATGTACTGTCATCATGCCGGAATACGCGAAATGTAACTCAACCACTTCATTTATTTATCTTTTTTAAGTTCACCCTTCAGCATACCAAAGGTTACATTTTTGCAGCAGTGCACTTATAATGTTGATAATAATAAAATATTAATTGGAATATGATGTTTGTTATCTTATCAGGCAATAGTCGACATTGATAAAAATTGGAAGATTGCTTTCAAATTGATTTTTTTTTCCAATTATTTTACTTTTTGAAACATTTCATTTTACAATTCTATTGTTCCTTGAGAAAAAAACGTCATAAGTTTTGATTTTTTGCAATGCGTTCAGTTATTTTCTGAACGAAACGTATTTCATTTGAAAGGACTTCTTCTCAATAGTCCACTACAAATAATTTTTATGCATATTCAGGTCAAATGTTTATTTTATGAAGTTTCATAGACATGGAGACATTTTTATATCTTTCAAGACAGCCTTTCAAAAAATTAGTGAAATTGTTTAATCAAGTCCATTAAAAATGTTAAATAAGTAAAATGTTTGTCGAATTTTTTGAATGTTTTTTTTGAGTTACTGGAGAATGAATCAAATGATTTAAAGTGGTCGTTTTTTACAGTAAAAAAGTATTATATTTTGAATGACTAATGTATTTATTTGATAATATAATTTCTTTCAGTAAGATACTTTATGTGTCCTATGCCTTTCCACTTCTAAAGCCAGAAGTGAACTGATTGGAAATTTTTTTTTAAGTTTCAATTTTGTACCCAACCGTAGAGTTCGTATATACGAGCATTCTCATTAATTTGCCAGTGTTTCAAAACAAAAATTCCAAGAAAAAAAAACTCTATAATTGCCTCATTTCTTCTGTTAGTCTGGCTGCTTGAATTTTGAATTATAAATGTTGACTCAGGACTTATTGCCAGCCCTAATTAAAAAGAGTATTTTTTCTATTAGCATGGTATTTGTATTGCACACATTTTTTACACAATTCCTATGAGATTGAAGTTATTAAGCCTTTTTGTTACAATTAAAATAAAATTGTCGAACTTCCATATAAAGTTTAAGTCTTTTCAAGTAAAAAAATAGTAAGTCCAAACACAGAAAAATGTTCTGAAAATTCCCTAATAACGGAATGACCTTTGAAAATTAGTATTGTAGCCATACTAACAAAAGAAATACGGCAATAATATCATTATAAAATATTGTAGTATAGCTATAACGCAAATACCAAACCTTCATCAGTGTGTGTAATAGAAAGAACAAGTGTCCTACTCAAACATACCAATAAACATACAACAATAAGGTGGGCCCAGGGAGCGCACGTATCATATCCTCTTTTTCTACACATACACCAGATGATGGAGCATCATCAGACAACTGACTTCAATTCGATGACACTCTGGATTATATGTATCAAGAGGGGGAAACAATTGAGGGGAGGGGGCAGATGAAAGAATCGTCGCTTGTGATTCTCAATTCAATTTTCATTTTTCTGTGTCTGTTTACAATATTAGTAGAGAAAAGCATTTGATATATGAACTAATGTTTTGGGGTTTGTATCATAGTTTTTTAATCACAAAACTGAAAACTTTATTTTTATATATTGTTCATGCAAAAATGTTAGCATTTCCGGTTCATGATGTTTTCTATCAATTTTTGTTGTGATTACATTTGCAAAATTATTTATTTAATCTTAAAGGTGGAGTAGTGCCAGTGGGAATTTTGTCTAAATACACTTATTTTGATCAAAAACGATCGAATACCATAATATAACGTTCCAAAAATTTTTTTTAGTGTTTTCATAATTTCTGGGCGAAGTTTTGGCAAATTGCCATAATTTTGAAAAATAAGAGCTTTTGAGGAAATCCAAAGAAATTACGCTTATTCCGAGCCCTATGTACAATGTTTCAATACAAATAATTAAAACAAAATTGCACTATAAAAAATAAAGGAAAATTTTTTTTTTGGTCGACTTTCAAAATGAGTGGCAAAAACGAAGTAATTGTCACTTTTTGACAGTTGATAAAAAATGTTCAAAAACCTTTTGAAAAGTTTTATTGTGATCTTTGGTCATTTTGGGACCAAATGAGTGGTTTATAACAATTTCCCCACTTGCGCTACTCCACCTTTAAAACACCAAAAAGTGTTAGGCTGTTCTATATAATTTGTGCCCAAAAAATATGACATCAGCATGTTCTTAACAATGAAAAATCTGTTGAGAACTCTGAGTCTCTTCTCCTGCATTTTTTCAATAGATCTACGTAGATCAAACCGAAATTTTTTTCGTGCATTTTTTTCAGTCTTAGAAGGGATAGTTTACTTGGCCTAAGAATACAAAAAATCCACAATTTTGTTTCTATAATCGAAGAAGTATTGTTTTAAAATGCATGTATGTGATACAAATGAATTAAATTTTAAACAAAATTGAAAAATTACTGTTTTGAAACCTGCAAATCTTATCTGGCCTAAATCAATGTTGACAGTCCGTTTACAATGAGTTTCATTTTTGTTGCTCAGATATCAAATACACAATTACACGTAAACTTTTGAAAAGTGTATTCATAGTTTCAAAGTTTTCGTTTTTTCTTCGTCCAGTCATTTCTTACAGTAATTTTTGATTAAGTTCTTAACTGTAACTGTAATTAATTCAACTCCACTTTTAAATAATCTCGCAACATTTGTTTGAAATGTTGTTGTTCCAGAACAATAGTTTATATGTAAATGCCGTACGTCGGAGTTGGAGCACAAACAGGTAATTGTGTCATTTTTTGTTTGTGTGCATTTTTGACTATGGTTTGAGGTGACCCTAACAGCTGTTCAGTTGTTCTTTTTGCAAGGCATTTATTTCAAAGCCAGCATCTCCCTTTTCATGATACTTTTTCTTTTAAAAATTTTGAATCACACAAATTTTTTTTAATGGGGTAGCGCCAGTTTTTCTTCCTTTTTCCAATAAAAATACACAAATAATAAAGAAATTCAGTAAAATAATGAGAAAAATAAAATAAATTAATGAAAATACTGCAAGTGCGCTCCACCGAACGAATTCAGTTGGCGGAAATTCAAATGTAAAATCTAGAAAATTTTTTTGAATTTTTTTATCATGATATTCGGTCATTGTGACCCCATGGGCGTGTTTTAAAGCAATTTCCCCATTGGGCGCACTCCACCTTTAATGTTTTTCTAAGCCTAAAAATGCGATTCAACTCCACGTGTCGATTAAACTGTTATATTTTCATAAAACTAAATGGAAAACAAATGGGAAAATATTTCTGGAGCAGGTATACTACACAAATAGGTATTTTCGAGTTATTCAATTATGTCTTTGTTTTGTAAAATGTATCATGTACTCGCAAATGTTTTATCACCTTTCCAATTTTTTTACTGAAAGTACTAGCCGACATCAGAAGAATTTGATTTTTACCGATACCTAATCATGGGATTAGGTCAATTATTTTTCCACATTGACTAAAAAATATTGACGGAGATGCTATTGCAAGATACATATGTATGTTAGTTTTCTTCTCACCATACAGTTTCTTTACTAACTGTGATTTTTATCTTTATTTGCAATTTCTGGTTGAATGCAGTTTCCAAGACAAATTTAATTTCAGTTTCCACAAGCTTAACAGGAGCGCCTATGGTGAAGGCATACATTGCAATTGCTGCCTCTTTGATTTTTGTTTTTTGTATTGCTGCGTTGGGTGTTCATCACTCGGAAAGAAAGTTCAACAAATTCAATAAAGTTTCAATTGATGGTTAGTTTTGATTTTGAAGAAATGCAGATACCTTTTCTTTCCTATTAGTATTGCATGTGAATCTATTTTTTATTTGGTCATTTTGCGTGCAAGTCTAATAGCGACTGCCATTCTAATAGTGAGTACAATTATATTTTTGATCAATTAGATTTATTGATTTTCAGATGTAATTTGAACGAAAAACATTCAATTTGCATTAAATCACCATAAACTCTCTATGACATCAAAATATGTATTTCATTACAGTTTGTGACGTCTAAAATGTATCCCAATACATTTAGCGACATTTCTTGAATAACCCCATAACAAAATACACCAGAGATATGAACATCAAAAAAAAAAATTTCTAACCGGAATAATCAAAGAGAGTGCATATTAATAATTCTATCGTTTACACTCAAAATAGTAAAACTGCGTTGCGTGTACACAGAAAACCCAAATTAAATGGAAAATCACTGAGAAAAAGCAAAAATCGGGACCCCAACCAATATCATGCCGCTGACATCTGACGAGTTCTGCGCGCCGCTGCGTTTAACTTGCAGCGTGCGGAGACCGCTAGCCACGCCCACAGTGATAAACATATGTAGCAGTGAGCGAAACCCGTGAGATGGCGACAACCTGATATCAATTGAGGTCCCAATTTTTGCTTTTTCTCCGTGATTTTCCAAAAAAAAAAAGGCGTGGCTTTTGGGTTATTCGTGCACGCCACGGTTGAAATAACTGAAAATTAATGAAAAGCAAGAATACTAATTTGATAAATGCTATTTTCAGACATTCATAAATCTGATGCAGGAGTTATTCAAGACAACATAAAAACGGAAAACATCAAAAAGTACCTCCGAATATTCACAAAAGATCCACATGTAGCTGGAACAGAAGCTAACAAAAAAGTCGCTTACGAAATTGCAAATGCGTGGTCGGAAGCAGGATTGGAAGATGTTCACACATTACCGTATGAAGTTTTGCTGTCGTATCCTGACTTTGAAAATCCAAATTCTGTTATAATAAAGTCGTCGGCTGGAAAAGAAGTATTCAAGAGCAAGGGAGTTAGTCCAGTTATTATACCAGACGAGCAATCAGGAAAGTGTGAGTGACCTGTTAAATGGGTTGAGATAAAAATTATGACCTACCACAAAACTTTATAAAATCGACAATATAATTAAATAAATCAGACAAAGAATAATCTGAAATATTTTCGTTTCGGTTTCAAAGTGGTCAAAAGTCGTGTCACCCTCAGCGACTGTGCTAAAAACACATTTTGGCGGAGTCCTGAAAGCTTTTCTTAAACTTGTAAAATTCAGATGCTGGGCACCAGTGGCTTGCATATGCCGGCAATGGATCCGCTTCTGCAGACGTCGTCTACATTAATCACGGAACAGCCAACGATTTCAAGAACTTGAAGCTAATGGGTGTAGATATTAAAGGAAAAATTGCTCTGATGAGATACGGTCATGGTTTCCGGGGTGACAAAATTCATAAAGCACAGCAGGCGGGTGCGATTGGAGCTATACTGTTTTCGGATACACAGGATGTTGCTCAGGATGGTGTAGAATCAGGTTTGTAGTGGTGAAGTGAAGCTGTACATTTCCAAGTTGAGCAGTTCAAGATTCAAATTTAAAGAGCAGTTTTTTTTTCAGAGAATGTTTATCCAAAAAAAATTTGGATGCCTAATGAGGGTGTTCAGAGAGGATCCCTTATGCATGGAGATGGAGATGCACTCTCTCCTTACTATCCTTCCAAAAAAGAACTTTTCAAAGGAAGAACTATTGAAGAGGTAGGTGTTAGGTACTTGTGTAGTAAACCTGCCCAAAAAAGTTAATGGCTATATTAGGCTTATGACTAGTGGTTTTCAAAACCTAAAGATATAATTAAATTTCACGTTTGGATTAAATGTTCATTTTCAAAATAAATTAATGAAAACTACATTGATTTGAGTACTTTCAGCGGTTTAAAAATAACTTATTCTTCCTAAATTTCATGATGATACCTTGAAAATCTCAAAAAATTGACAAAACTTGAAAAAAGTCTCCTTTGGTTTTTGAACATTTTTGATGAAAATAAATCATACAGATTTTGTTATTACATTTTTAGGCTAAAGAAGACGGCGTTCTACCTTCAATACCAGTTCTCCCTGTCTCCTATACAACAGGATATGAAATTCTGAAACGATTATCCGGTCGGCCGGCTCCATCGGACTGGCAAGGTTGTTCCCTCTCCAAAAAATAATGTCATATTTTGATAGACTTCAGGATTTGTCGGTGGAAACCTCACTTACAAGCTTGGTCCAGGCTTTGTGAATGGAGAGAAATTGTCCATCAATGTGCACAGTGAGCTGAGGACAAAGTGAGTTAGTTTGGAAATTTGATTTCTGCATGTTGAAGAGACACAAAATGAAAGCGTTGAGCGTATGAAAAATGACGTCACCACTTTCGGAAAAGAAGAGAAGAGCTAAACGAAACTAGTAGAGACAAACATTTTGTATTTCTACAAAAGTACCAGGAATTAAAAAATTAAAGGTCCAATTGCAAAAATAGTTTTAAAATATAGAAATTCACTTGATATACCTGTGCATAGTCTTTTTTTTTTGGCTGGAACGCTAGAAAAACTGCTTAAACGCTGGCTTTGGGCGCCTTTCTCTGATGTTTAATATAACCAAATTTCTAGTTTTCAGATGAAGTGATTTTCTATATTTTGACACTATTTGTCAAATAAAATCGTTTGTAGCACTGCCGAAAATAATTGGCACACATCAACACTAATCAAAAGTAAATAGCACCTTTTCAGACGAATTAGAAATGTTATTGGATATATTCGTGGGTCTGAAGAGCCCGATAGCTATATTATGCTTGGAAACCATTTCGACGCATGGGTCTATGGATCAATTGATCCTAATTCTGGAACAGCTGTGTTGGCGGAGGTTGCGAGAGCCATGATGCAAACTATTAACGAAACCAGTTGGAAACCAGGTCTGAAATTTTTATGATGCACCGCTTTGAGACCCCTTTGTTTGAGAGGGTTTCAGGCATATTTGAACTTTTTCATGAATAAACAATATTGGTGTCTGAGACAGCATACCGAATAATTTAAGTGCCCGGGCGGTCAGTTTTGAACTTTTTGCTCTGTGCGCCAACTCTTGAGATATCAGAACTAATTCCCAAAACGTATTTTGATCTACTCTTGTATTCGAAATGATGTTTTTTTTTTCAAAAAGCTCGGTAGATAAAACATCTCAGTTTTTGATTTGCCCTTATTTTGCTAGAAATGACGATACGATGTTATTCTAATTTTTTAGCTCGCACTATCGTATTCAACGCATGGGATGCCGAAGAGTTTGGACTTATTGGATCAACAGAATTCGTCGAAGAATTTGTAAATATTTTGCAGAAAAGAGCTGTGGTCTATATTAACATGGATTGTATTCAAGGAAACATAAGTCTGTAAGGTTTATATTATTTAAACAATTACTGACGGTGTACAGTGCCTAAAAAATGTGCACCATTGACTGCTCAGATATGACTGAACAAATTCGTCTTTAAAATAACTCAAACAAGTTGAAATGATCTGAAAACACCAATATTTTATTTCAACAAGTTTTGAACATAGGAGTTATTTTTAAATATCTAACTGGCATTTTATACATTTTAATAACAGAACTTGTTTTGAAAAATGTGTTTTTTTTTTCAATACTCCATCCCCTAACCGGCTCTCATACAATTTCCTTTTTACTCGCTCGAGTGAAATCATACTTTTCAAGTGAATTGATGTGAATTTTAGGCACGTCGACACAGTTCCGATTCTCGAGCACGCCGTCATTGAAGCATCAAAACAAGTGGAAAATCCATCAAAACGTGAGAGATCTCGCGGAAGAAAAACGCTCTATGACACGTGGATGAAAGTGTTTCCTGATAAGAAAGCGGGTGTTCCAAAAATAAGAGTTCCCGGCGGCGGATCAGATCACGCGCCATTTTTGAATTTTGCTGGTGTTCCGGTGATCAACTTCACTTTCAAAAACTACACAACATGGGACACGTATCCACTGTACCATACAATGTACGAGACGCCGTTTTCCAACATTCATCTATTGGATACAGACAACTTATCAGTGCACAAAGCAATTGGGCAGTATTGGGCTGAGTTGGCGAAGTGAATTTTTTTCGAGCTAAATTTTTTTAATTCAGTTTTTGGCAATTTTTATTGAAAAATGGCCCCCTTTACTGTTTTTTATTGACATGTGGGGCTATTTTTGAAACTTCACTATCTGACTAATTTGATGAGTCAAGCTATAACTTAGATATAAACTCATATATTGGCACTACTATTTTAGAATACGTGATAGGTTATTTGTGAGCTTCTCGTTAAGCTTTAATGCCTTAAAATGTGAGAAATTAGTTAAAATAAAGATTTCGATTCTAATTAAAATAGGAAAACCGAGATAAAATTGAGCTAATAACCACCCGGTTTCTATGTCACTTGTTTGTTTTTTTTTTGAAAAAAGTCAAAAAATGAGATTTTCTAGGAAAATTTTAAAAAATCCCAGGGACGCGGTCAACCTTTTAAGATTTAGACTGTGCGTGATCAGTTTTGATAATAAATTGAAGAAAACATGGGAACTGGAGGTTTTTTTTTTTTAATATCTTGAATCCGCATATAAAAATAATTTCCAATGCAAAATGTTCAGTTTCCGAATATTGATAAAAATTAAGGGTTTAATAGAACTGAACTTTTTTCAGGACGTTTGCGGATGATGTAATTCTCCCAATGAATACCACACATTTTGCGTCAGTCATGCTGAAAACCTATCTCCCACAACTGAAAACAACAATCTCCGGAATAAATGTTTCGAGAAGCGATTTCGAAGATATACGCACACAGTATGCACTTCTCTCAAAAAGTGCTCAAGATTTACTTACAATGTCAAAAAAATTCCAAGAAACCATCCATTTTACACAACACAGCTTCTCTCAGAATCCATACGACCCGAAACACGTGAATGCGGTCAATGAGAGATTAAAGAGGTTTGCCACTTTATCATATTTAAAAAAAAACATTATGTTTTCAGCACGGAAAGATGCTTCATCAACCCCCGTGGCGTTTCAATGCACAATCCCTCAGCTAGACATGTCCTGTTTTCAGTCAGCGATTCTGATTCATACTCGAGTTCTTTAATGGCAGGAGTACAGAATGCGGTTAGTGATATAATATAATTTATGCTAAAGAAAACTTCATTCAGATCAACAGTTACGACTTGAATCCAACCAAAAAAGGCTTGAGGGAAATAATCAACCAAATCTCCATTGTCCAGTACTCTGTTATTTGCGTTGTAAACACTCTACGTGATGTTATTTGATGGGTTTTACTGTAATAATGAACAATTCACATTATAAAACTGAATCTCTAAAAATGAAGTACCAAATAGTTTTAACATGTAACGCTTGAAGATTGGGCTCAGAGCATTCCAGATAGCTGGAACAATTCAACATAATAGGATCAAACAAATTATGAAATATCGGAAATATATTACAAAAAATTTGAGGAAGTGTTTTCGTGCTTCACCACACTTTCCACACAATTGATTATAATGTTATTTTGAGATAACTTCTCAGTTTGGTAAATAGTAAAAGTTAGGGCTTTTGTTTGAGTCCCGCGAGAACACCTCATTACGGTACAACGCCTAAAAATTGAAATAATGATTCTATCAATGGGACCTGTAAGGAATCGTATCACAGTCAATTTACAGGGGCGCAGCAGAATGTGGGCACATTGAAAATAAAATTATGCACAATGTGGACACCGCGACTCACACACTGAGCGCATTGTGATCGGATATGGAAAAGTCGCAATTAGATAAACACTTGGGTAATAGACAACAAATATTTTCAACAGATTATCACTTCATTCGTCTTAAAATGGAATGTGGCGGAACGTCTTAACATATAAAAGCTTTTAGAACAAAATTGTGACAATAGCTTACAATATCCTACTTTCTTTTGATGAGACATTGAATTGGTGAGTAGTAACAAGGCTTGAAACGTTTGTAGATTGGGTCCTTAATCTCGTCGCCATATTGTTTCGAAGCGCCATCCATATAAAACAAGGTGTTCGGCGAGCGTTCTCGCTGTTGCATGTTTGCTCTGGAAAGTATGTACTATAAATTAAACAAGTTTTCAACAGTTCAAAATTCAATTAAAGTTTAAAAAAAGAGACAACATAAAAGATTCATCTCTTTTATAACACTCACTATTCATGCCTTAAACCCTGTTCAACCTTAAGAACGTATGTAGTATCCAGCCGTTTCATCTACGAACAAAATTTATTCGCTTCATGAAAAACCCGCAACAGATCTTGCCTAAATTGTGTTGTAGAATAGAAGTGAAAAGAAACTACATTGCGGGGGATAGGAAATGCAATTGGGTTCTACTCATGACTTCATTCCCTTTTTTAAAGTGAGGATTCTCAAAAATTCGTGAAAAAAGGACTTCATGTAACTGGAAATTATATGTTTAATGTTGTACCAAATTATATGTACCAGTTTTTACGTTTCAACATGTTTTGTATTTGGAAGGGAGTACCAACAGTTTTCCAGTTTGTAAAAGGCAATATGAAAATTGGCAGTTGTCAAAAAAACATTTGTTGAGTAAGATAACGTTTTTATGTTCTGCAATAATGAACAACTTGCATTATAAAACCAAATCTCTGCAAAATATCAAAATAAATTAGCAAACGTATAAGCTACTCTCGGAAAAAATGTTGTCCACTTCGGAAACATAGTTTTTGACTGCAGAACAATTTTCATAATTTTTTTTTTCTTTCCAGAAAGCCACGTGAAAACCCTTCAGATTGTGCATTTTAACAATTGAATCGCATCTCAAGCTGGGCTTTGCGGCTCTTTTCTCGGCACATCTGAATATTCCTTTTTTTCAGTGTTTTAGCAAGAAAGAGTTTGCGAATGATTATACTAGTTGAACAGCTAGAGCAATAAGCTTTTCATTTAAAAAAAATGAAACTTGAAAAAAGTGTACACAACATTCCATACCATTTGCAATGCGCCGAGAGCCGAATGATTTGTCTCTCGCCTCTCGGCTCATTGGCTTGAAGCGTATAAATGAAATATTGGGATGCGCCGAAAAAAAGCCGCACAGCCCAAATCTCAAGGTTACTACTACAAGCACTTTTCCTTACACTAATGTTCCTCCTGGCAAGGTGTTGTGCTCTCAAAATATGGTAGATAAGAGTTAATTATGTTTTCTAGCAATTCGTTAATGAAGCAGCATAAAAAACCAGGAAAAACGAGCATGCAAAAATAATTAATTTCATTAATTGCTGTACAATATCAACAATGGCTGATGCTTGCGAAACATGCAATTCTTTTTTATTAGGAATTTATTGGCTACATTTTGCATTTCTTGTTTTGCATTTTCGCATTAGAGTGGGAACAATTGTTAATAGAAAAATGCTTTCTTGCATGTGTTTTTGTTAAGAAATTTAAAGTACATAGATCAGAATTTTGTAGCAGTTGAAAAATATAGGTAATGTTTTCTTAACTTTTGAAAAACAAAATACCTTGAGGTGGTGAATTTAATTGTTTTTGCTATGTTCCCAGTCTGTAGTAAGAAAAAACAAGACAAAACTCTGTTCAGTTGTCATGAAAGTTGGCATGGCATGCTACTTTTTCTTTTGTACCACTTATTGATTTTTCATGTAGAAATAGTAAGAATAAATTAAAATATCTGATTAGAAAGCAAATGTACAAGCATAAAATAGAAAAATGACTCATTTAAACTAGGCCAAGCCTGACATAATAAAATTTACCTAATACGCTTGTACAGTTGGTTTTTATTAAAAATGTGCCCTTTTATTGACCATTTTTTTCAAATATTCGGCAAGAATACACTGAAAAACGACGAATAAAAACAATGACAGGCTCAAATTTAATTCGACGCAAAAATTCAACCGTTTTCAAAACATGTCCTATACAATTTTGCGACAAGGGTAGAAATTAGTGTTTGCCAGCCCTATTTCAACAACTGAAACAAAAAAAGAAAAATGTAAACTTTGTTCACTTGGTGCTTAATAATTGATCAACCTTAGAAGCATACGTTTTTTATAAGTGGGTCCCACCAATATTTACAACATAATTTGCAACAGAACATTCTGCACCGTAACTGTGAACTTATATTAGAGCTGCAGTAATTTTAAATTGTGTTTTGAACAGTTAAGGTGCATTTTATAAATAATGTTTATAGATTCATCTTCTTTTTTTTGTTGAAAAAATCGTAACCTGAATGCGGCAGACGGAGTCAGGGATCCCAGTGCAAGCATTGGCTGCAAAATGGAGCAAACCAACATAACAGCAATAATCAGCGTTTTTTGAGCCATCATTTTAGATTGGAATATAGACACACAAGTGAAACGAGGAGAGCTTGAAAAAGCTATGTGAATGAGCAAGAAATCCTGACGCCTTGGGGCGGAGTCTCTGGTATTTTGATGTGAGCGGAGAAAGGCATAGTGACATCATTATTTTTAAAGTATCTGGAAAAATTCACGGATATTATATTGAAAAAAACGAGCGGCTTGTGACTTCCAATTGCGCTCCACTTTCGAACTATCTTTGAACTGGCAACCGACAACCAAGTTGCCGGTTTCCAAAATTTTTAGAGTTCCGCAACTTCGGCAGTAATTCTCAAAATCTTCTGTTCTCTAAATATTGGGTGCTTTTCGATGCCCTTTGTAGACAAATCAATGAGAAAATTGTCAATTTCTGAAGGCAGTAATTCTCAAAATCTTCTGTTCTCTAAATATTGGGTGCTTTTCGATGCCCTATGTAGACCATCCAATGGGAAAATTGTCAATTTCTGAAGGCAGTAATTCTCAAAATCTCCTGTTCTCTAAATATTGGGTGCTTTTCGATGCCCTTTGTAGACAAATCAATGAGAAAATTGTCAATTTCTGAAGGCAGTAATTCTCAAAATCTTCTGTTCTCTAAATATTGGGTGCTTTTCGATGCCCTATGTAGACCATCCAATGGGAAAATTGTCAATTTCTGAAGGCAGTAATTCTCAAAATCTTCTGTTCTCTAAATATTGGGTGCTTTTCGATGCCCTTTGTAGACAAATCAATGAGAAAATTGTCAATTTCTGAAGGCAGTAATTCTCAAAATCTTCTGTTCTTTAAATATTGGGTGCTTTTCGATGCCCTATGTAGACCATCCAATGGGAAAATTGTCAATTTCTGAAAGCAGTAATTCTCAAAATCTCCTGTTCTCTAAATATTGGGTGCTTTTCGATGCCCTTTGTAGACAAATCAATGAGAAAATTGTCAATTTCTGAAGGCAGTAATTCTCAAAATCTTCTGTTCTCTAAATATTGGGTGCTTTTCGATGCCCTATGTAGACAAATCAATGGGATTTTTTTCCTTTTTTTTGGGATGAGAAAATTCGCAAAAAATTTTCCCATCTAGGGCAAGAAAATATGTTATCTCTAGATTATTGTGTAGAAACCACATTGACTAAAGTTTGTAGCAAGAAACCGTGTGTTTTGTCACATGAAACCACTTTTTTTCTGACAACACTTTTATCTTCCTGTTATCAACAGCTGGGTTACAATCGTGATAGTATTTTAACAGTTTTTTTTAGTAATGTTTTTATAAATTGTTGTTCGTTGCGTTTTTCTTTTGTCATAATAAACACTGTTTGGACCAATTAACTAGTAAAAATAAACAAAATAAAATTTTTATATGTTATCTAGTAAAAAATACGATTTCGACTGAAAAAAGTGATATATTGGGTTTATATGGCTTAGAGACATCAGAAAAAGACGAAACTGTTTTTAAATAAAAGTTCACGTTTGATCACCTATATTCTCTAATTTTCAGAATTCTCGGTGAGCAATCAATAGAATTATGAATTCACAGTATGAATCAGGGCTGTGCGGTAACCGGCAACCAAGCTGAAATTTTCAGGGTTCGGCAACTTCGGCAATTGCCGGTTGCCGAAAATCTCGGATGCTGCACAGCCCTGGTCCGGATCCTTAATACATATGCTCAAGTTCAAATTTAAGAATTAATAATGCAAATTGAAAATACGCTCTAATCAAGTTAGAAACACACTGTCTTGTGCTTGTTACGTTACACTGCATAGCGCTTTTCTGTTGCTTGTCCACATATATGAGTACCAAGGTACAATGATTGCCTGCTACCCAACTCTTGTTATCAGTACGACGCGTCGTTTTTTATGAACAATTATCACAAAAAACAAGTGGACCAACTGTTGTGTTTTTATATAAAATATGATGTTTCAGTTGAAAATTATTTCAACAACAAATTCGAAAGACACATAACTTTTCTTCTTGTTATTCAAACTTTAACAAATTTTCAAACAAAATTCTATTTCAGTTATGGTTTACTGGAAGACAGTATCTGACATTTGCCTTGTTACTCTCACTTTTGCTGTTTTAGCAAACTACTTGTGAGTTTATTTACTTTCACATTAATAAAATCAATATGTTTTTAAAAAATTTCCAGTGACGATGCTTTAGCGCATTTATTCCAAGTACTTGTTCCATTGTTTCAGGATTCAACGAACTGAGTATTTCGAGTCATATATTGATTATAAAATGAGTAAATGTTTGACGAATGATGCAAAAATAGTAAGTTACTAACTCGATTTTAGTTTTGCGTGGCGTGTACGAACAACTTTTCCAAATTTAAGTTACTTGAGCGTTGTTTTCATGGATGTAGTCAAAACCCCGATCAAGTGATATATCCCGACATCTCGCGGGTTCAGCACCCCATTTTGTTTGGTTATTTTTTGGTACAACTGCGCGCCACGCGCACTGCGAGCCAAACATTGTGGTGTGCGGAATCGATGAAATGTCGAAATATATCACTTAGTTGGATCCCGATTTCGGTGTCATCAAATTCCTTCAAAGCAGACGCAAAAATCTGAAAGTTTCTTGATTAACTCGGGTGAAAAAACTCAGAATCATTCAAAAAATTGAACTTTTTGAAAAGCTTTCAAAATGTTCACCTATGCATTCATACTAAAAACATGAAAATTGGCCTCGATTTTACTGATAAAATAAACTGAAAAACATTAGATCGAAATTCGAGAAGCCGAGCGTTGTCTGATTCTTTATTGCACATTAAAGTATTTAAACTGTCAAATTTTTCAAAAAAATTTTAATAGATTTTGTTCAAGCTTCCAGTAAAAATTCTTATTGAAAAAAATATATATATATACATTAAAGTCAACAGCGTAAGCGGGCTCGTCTGAAAACTTAATGTAGGAGTGCATGCTTAGTGTGATCATTTTTAATAAATTTCTAAAATATGTGAATTTATAAAATGGAAATTTAAAAACATCTTGAAAATATTCGCTAAAGCGACGAGTTTACGTAAAAAACGTTCTAGAACATAAAAAAGCGAAAATCCCAATTTTAAACAAACTCATTTTTATGGTTTGATAAGTATTAAAACATGTACTACAATTCTCAATAATTTAATATCATTTTTTAATTGAGTAAAACTGTTAATTTCTCAGGAACAACTGGAAAAATGGGATGCTAACAATAAATATGAAGCTGCACCTCTGAGAAGTCAAGCATCATGGAATTTATATTGGTTCATGTACCGTGAACGAACATATCAAAAATTTCAGCACATTTTCCATTGTGATTATGTGCCTCCACATTTGAGATATAAAAAAATAGTGCTGACAGAAGGTGGAAAATATTTGACCTTTTCTTAAAATTTCTTTATTGTAAATTTGTAATGTCATTTTTTAAATAATTTTCAAACTTATGGGTACTTTTTTATTGAAGTGCTGAATTTCAAAATATTGTTTTTGAAATAATCGAATAAATAACTTCATCGCTTAAATCGAACGTTTTACAAAAAACAAGGTTTTAGGAACTTGATTTTTTATAAAAACCATTAATTCTATGTATGGACCAAGTATGATTATTTCTTGGTTTTAAAAGCCCATGCTTTATGAATGTTTGCTAATTCATCCTTTTTACTTATGTTACAAAAAATTGTGAACCTTTTGTTTCTGAGTTCTGAACTTACAAATTGACTGTTATTCATATTTGTTTTGTGTCTTTCAATAATTATTGGTCAATTTTTAAAAAGTTTATACTTCAATGGCAAATTTCAGCTTTCAAACAAAATTCAATTAAACAAAATTTTAAATCACTTCATTGATTTATCTCAAAGCCAATTTTTTTTTGGATTTTAGATCTTAATCGTTATAATAAGGTTTATTAAAAAATGGGCATAAAAATCGAAAATTGAAAAAAACCTTAAGCAGCAAAGTTCCACTCTCAACCTCGATAAATATCGAACTGAAAATGTTTCAGTGCATTTCACTTTTTTGAGGACCTGTAGATTTGTTTCAAAATTTTTTTGCAAACTTTTAATGTTTTTGTAACGTTTAGGAGTAGGTAAACATTTTAGGAAATTTTTGGAAATTTTTATTTTTGTTTTGAAGAAAATCTGAAATTTTTTGGACCGAGTGGAGTGAATTTTTCCAAAATCTCCCAGAATGTTAACATACTTCTAAACGTTCAAAAAAAACAATGAAAGTTTGCAAAAAAAAACGTTTTTTTGGAGTAATTGCATAGGCCTCCAAAGTAGTTAAAAAATTCACTGAAACAATTTCAGATCAAGTAGAAATATCTTCATAGAGAACTTTAAATTGCCACTTGTCTCGTTTTAAAGTCTGGCGGTAGAATAAAAACCCTTAATTTGTTAGAGAATGACTATTTGAACATGTGAACTCTTAGCAACACATTTCTGCCGTTTCTACACATCAACACATCAATCAAATTCTTGTACCACATCTACTTCATCTTTTTAATCTACTTCTCTCTTCATTCAATCAATGATATATGGTTGTTTCTTTTGATGATTTGCTATGTGATTTTCAACCGATTCACTATTTTTTTTAACGTTGAAGTTTAAGATAAGTATCCATAGAATGTGTAACCTATATAAATCTAATTTTTCAGTTGTATTTTTAACACTTTATTTTCAAAGTAAATCTAATGGCATACAAAAAATAAAAAACAATTGTTTCAAAATAAGTTTTTTTTAGTAAGTACGGTTAACCTGACATGACTAATCGTATAAAAATGAATTAATAAAATACATATCTAAACGGTGTAAACTTATTAGTACATTAGAGTACAAAATGAATAGAAGCTACAGGAATAATTTTTGATCCTAGATGTATAAGACTTATAAGAGGAAAATACGGTTTACGGCTGTAAAAATTGCAACTTTTTCTAAAATAACAAACTATCTTAAATCCAAAAGTTATAAAGTCTCACTAATAAGTTTCAGCTTCGGTGACAATTTTGAATTGATCAGAGCCATTTATTTTGCTTTCCCAACTTTAAAGGTGGACTACACCCTGTCGGGAAATTGCTTTAAAACACGCCTATGGAATCACAATGACCGAATATCATGATAAAAAAAAATTTTTTTAAATTTTCTAGATTTTATATGATTTTTTGAAAATTGAAAAAATCTCAGTTTTCCCCTAATTCCTGTTTGAATTTCCGCCAATTGAACTCGTTCGTTGGAGCGCGCTTGCATTATTTTCAATAATTTGTTTTATTTATTTTCATTACTTCACTGATTTTCTTCGTTTTTGGGGGTTTTTAATCGAAAAATGAAAGAAATAAACAAGAAAAATGCAAAATGTTTATTAATTTTCAGGCTCGTCGTCGTCGGATCGCGTAATTTCAGAGTTTTATGCATTTTCAGTTTTTTTTTAAATTTCAGCAATTTCCCCATTGGGCGCACTCCACCTTTAATCCTAAACCTGATATAGAATACAGGGTAAAATTTTTAAAATTGTGAGCAGTTTTGGGGTATACTACACAAATACCCATTACTATTTTGAACAAATGTTTCTCTGCGTATGTTCTATTATATTAATGGTCATTGTGTTTTTTTTCCTTTATTTTTGGGATGAAAAAATTCGCAAAAAATTTTCCCGTGGTGGAGAGTTGAACATCATTATTTTTTTCCTTTTTTTTGGGATGAAAAAATTCGCAAAAAATTTTCCCGTGGTGGAGAGTTGAAAAAGGTATAGCGTATAGCGTATAGCGTATAGCGTATAGTGTATAGCGCATAGCGTATAGCGTATAGCGTATAGCGTATAGCTTATAGCTTATAGCGTATAGCGTATAGCGTATAGAGTATAGCGTATAGCGTATAGCGGAAAAATTGAATCGGCGGAAAAATCTACCGGCGGAAAAATCTACCGGCGGGAAAAATATACCAACGGAAATAATCGAACCGACGGAAAGAATCTACCTGCGAAAAAACTCGAACCGGCGGAAAAATCTATTTGCGGAAAAAATTGAATCGGCGGAAAGAATCTACTTGCGGAAAAACTCGATCCGGCGGAAAAATCTACCGGCGGGAAAAATATACCAACGGAAATAATCGAACCGACGGAAAGAATCTACCTGCGGAAAAACTCGAACCGGCGGAAAAATCTACTTGCGGAAAAACTCGAACCGGCGGAAAAGAGTTGTGAGAGAGTGACGGAGAAAAAATAGAAACAACTGAAACCCCTGGTTTTAAAATCGAGAAAGACTAGCGGGCCTATGGGCCCGCCAGCCCTTCGGGAATGGGGATAGGGTTAATTCGCTCTAAGTTATTAGCAAGGTAGCTGGCGCAGGTTCTCGGCTTCGCCTCGAACCTGTTAACGGGTTATTCGAGATCTCTTTGAAATTATTTCAGGAGTGGGGTATATGTTTACAAAACTTGACTATTCAGGTTTGAGGCTTCGCCTTTAAACTTTGATTCATTGCTCCAGGACCGGCACTGTACGAATAACTTAGGCTGAGATTTTGTTCAAGAATAATTTGAATGTATTCAATAAAATAAGCGTGTTTTCAATCATCACTGTGAACTACAAAAAACGGTGAAGGAAAAGGAAAACTCATGAATACGGCCTGCTCTGCTTGGAATAGGATTAAAGCCAGCCCACAGTTTTCAAGAGTGTTCGGGCCTGCGGCACTCAAACCTGGTTATTAGGCTTGAGTGAATAACATATCTGCTTAGAATAGGATCAAAGCCAGCCCATAGTTTCCAAGAGTGTTCGGGCCTGCGGCCCTCAAACCTGGTTATTAGGTTCGAGTGAATAACATATCTACTTTTTGGAAAATCGTGAACGCCTGTGGGCCCCCCAGCCCTTCGGGAATGGGGATTGTTTTAGAAAACTGAAAATAATAAAAGCTTTCTAAATAAAACTTATCTAAGAGTAATCGCATATCAGGCCTCCGGCCTGGCTTGGTATAATGATTTTTTTTTTCTCTTCTGTTCTGTAAAAAAGCACTTTTTTAATTACCGGAAATAATGATTCTGAGTTCTTCACACGGGGCCGCATATTCGAAAAGTTTGCTCCTGGGAAGTAGAAGAGCACGCGGTCAGCTCTCCCCCCACTTCATCAGAAGGCCTTTTGGGCCTCCGGGGAAGAATTCCGGGGCGGTTCATTCGGTCGGGGTATTCCGGATTAGCTCCGCCCACAAAATCGTGCCTTGCAAAACGATGTTTTCCATTTCGAAACCGTGTGATGGTTGCGGAAAACACAGTTTTGTAAGGCACAGTTTTGTGGCCGGAGCCATTCCGGAATACCCGACCGAATGAATCCACTGAAATCTTTAGCTCTTGGCTTTTTTGTAAATCCTGAATTTTCAGAAATTTTTATTCAGGATTTTTTTAAAAGAAAAATTCGGGTTTGGCAAAAAAAAAATTGATTCCAATTTTTTGGAATCTTTGATTTTTGAGAACTAAATTTCGAATTTTTGAATCAAAAATGTTAAAGACAAACAAAATCTTACGTCTTACGGTCGTCCTTTTGCTGCTCCTTGCTGTTGCTTGGTGATTATGCAGGTGGTGGCGATAGCTTTGAATAGGAGTTGCTTCTTCATGTGATGCTCTACACCGTAAGAACTGCACATCATCACCCAAGTATTCCATAGAGCAAGAACCGCCCGATCGTATCGCAGTATGGGCCCAACATCGGTTCTCATTGTTCGTTAGGAACAGAAGTACTAGCATGATGTTGGTCATTAGCCTTTATTCGCTACCTCTGAGTACGGTGTATGATGTGTTTAAGCCTCAATTCCGATCTCCCGTTTCAGACAGTTGTCCTAGCGGTGTTATATTTAAACTTCTGTTTTTAGAAGTTTGATACTAAATGAGAAAATGATTGAGAAACTTCTGATTTCAGAAGTTTCGTACTAACTTTCCAACAAAGAGGGGGAGGGGGAAAGAGAGAGGGATGTAGCAGTGTCCATTGATTGTCCGAAGCACGAGAGACTGTTCCAGTAACAGTTCCAGAGAATCCATCCATCGTTCGATCCGCCGATCCATGTTCAAACACAAAGGGGAGCATGCAAAACATAACAGGTGCAGGGATTTGGGAAGGGATTGGGATGAGAAAAAAAGAAGGAAAGTTGGAAAGCGTACTTTTTCTAGAATAATTATTCTAGAAGTCGAGTGAAAATTGAGTAAAAGTCGAGAAGAGTCGAAGAATTTCAACTCTTTTCTTTGGATTTTTTTTGTTGGAAAAAGGTTCTTTTTAATTTATAAAAATTTAGATCGGAAATCCGCTTCAAACACGATCAACTCAGGACAAAAAAGGAGTGCTAGTAGCAGCGAAAACAGCTAACAACAACAACAAGAGCATGGTTTCCTTAACTGTTCCAGAACACGAGCCCCTAAATCGGACTGCGGACCTGGTTTATCAAGCAAGGAGCACATCTACAGGGTGGGATGTACTCACAAGAAGGGGGTATAAGCAAAAAGGAGTGAATGACAGAAAAACAATTGGGAGTTTGGATGAACGGAGACCCGGCGTTTCCCCTGAGCAAAGAAAGAGAGAGCGTGATAGAGGCGGAGACACAGACAGGAGGGAGACCATTACAGATCGTCTCCTATAGTGGGCTGCCGGCCGGGGGCGTTGTGGACCTGTGGGAAGAAGGGAAGAAGGGGGAGACGACCGCACGGGCTGTAAATGGGTACCTGGCCGTAATCACAAAAACGAGCACAGTAAAGTATATTTTCAGTTAATTTCCTGAAAGAAAACAGTCAAAAAGATTGTTTAACAGGTGATTCGCCACGGACGCATAATGCCTCAAGACCCATTATGCGCGTGTTTGCGAACGAGGACCTCACATTATGTGCGTTTTTGCGAAGCGTTCGCAGAAGATGCGAACGCTCGCAATGTGCGCATTTTGTTCGGCCGTTATTCCCATCACGAAAGTGCTCATTTCAGTTAGTTTAAAGCTATTTTTGTTTGAGTTCTCTGTTTATTGACTGTTTTTTTTGCTGATACTAACGTTTTTGAAAAACAAAACTCTCGATTTAGAAGGAACTTGTCAGATTTCGAAAATCATAAGGGTCCTCCCTTATGATATAAAATTTTTGATGAAATTTTTTTGTTTTGAAAATTTTTTCGAAAACATGTTGAACGTGTAGAAAATGATCAGTTTGATATTTTCTACAAGCGTGAGATTTCACAATGAATGTTCAGCCAAGAAATCATGGAACGTCTAGAGTTGGGTCATTGAAACATAGTATGTTTGAGAGCTCCTAACTTCCTTGAGACGTAAAATACAAAATTTTCTTCAACTGAAAAGTTGTCAGAAATGAACTGACCAACAAGTTATTAGTTGACCATATTTTTCTATCTTGCATGTTCGAGAAGATGGACACAGTTGAGTAAAAGCAAAACAGCACTGACTTCAACAAGCCATATTTTGGCACATTACACATATAGGAAACATTTTTTATTTTTAAAACGTTTTCCATAACTAGCTAAACAAATTTGTAGTCGGTCGTTTTTTGATATTTTGTATGCCCAAGGATGCTCACAGCTTCAAAAACCTATACTATTTTTTGAACCCTACAAGGAATAGTCGTTTTAAAAAAAAAACTTTCTACATAACGTTTAAATTGACACAAATAGAGTAAATATCATTTACTACTGTATCTGATGATTTAAAAGCAAGTTTTCAAAAAATTTTTTTTTGGATTTTTGAAATTCATAAGGTCCCCCCTTATGATCCGCTTTGAAAATCATAAGGGTCCCCCCTATGAAAATTTTTTTTCGTGGAAACTTTTTTTTTCAAAAAAATTTTGATTGTTTAATTTTGTGCAAAAACATTATTTCAGCATGTTTCACAGTTTTAACCGCTCAATAACGTTTTTGTAGCAAAAAATATCGAAATCTTCCTGGATTTTTCAAATGAACACCTTACTTGTAACACAGTTTTTCTCCGTTGGCAGCAGGAATACAAAAAAGTCGTCAACTTAAATGTTGTTTACAATGAAATGATTAACAAATTTTTAATTGACATTTTTTTCCTATCTCGCATTGCTTCAAAGTTATAGTCCTCTCGTTTTGAGCCCAATATTACTGATTTTCAGTGATCATATCTAAATAATGAACAAAGATAAAACGTTTATGTTTTATAATTGTAATATATCATTTCAAGCTTAATAATTAAGTAATTGATCGCTGTTTAATATCTTTCTATCCTGAAAAGATGTACATCTTAGACGAAATGATGTATGTGGTTGAAGAGTTCAAGAAATGGAGGTTTTTCTCGTTGGAAACGCTTAGTTTGACGTTGAAATTAACATAAATAATCACTTTTGTACTTTTCTCAATATTTCAAAGTTGTTACAACTTTTTCAAAAAAATTTTTTTTCGAGAATTTTGAATTTTTTTTGCAAAAACTGGAAAAAAATCCAAAGGGTCCCCCCTTATGAAAATTTTCAAAAATTTTTACAAAATTTTTTTTTGAAAACTTTTCAAAATACGATCAGATCTTTTAGAAAAAAAAGTTCAAAAAAGGCATTCACTTCGAATGCTTATATCTCCGTGGAAAAAATTATTATGACAAAGTGATTAACAACAAAGTTGTTTATCTTGAGTTGTTGTACAACTTTGTAGTTAATTGTTTTTTATCAAAAAAATCGGTGGTTGAGATATACAGAGAGAAAGAGAAAGAAAATACAATCATGAAGTTGCGGCACTTCTCACAACTTTATCTCAACCACCAATTTTTTTGATAAAAAATGATCAACTACAAAGTTGTACTTTTGATTAAGATAAACAACTTTGTAGTTAATTACTTTGCCATAAAATTTTTTCCACTAAGATATAAGCATACAAAGTGAATGCGATTTTTAAACATAAGAGTTCTACTATACCTCCGGTTTTTGTCTAAGCTTGTGTGCTGAACATCCTAACTCAAAAAAACAACAAATATTGCAATTTTGTATAACATCTAACAAAAATTTGAGAAGTTTTAAGAAAAAAAATTTCGAAAAAATTTTTGAATATTTTCATAAGGGGGGACCCTTATGATTCGAATTTCAAAATTGGAAATTCTACCGAAAAAACGTATTTTTTTGAAAAATTTTTCAAAACTTCTTTGATATCGTGGGAATAACTAAAATGTATTGTTTCTGTATATTTTTATGAGCAAGTTGCACTTATTTTAGTGTATAGAACTAGCTTTTAGCATCGACTCTGCGATTTACAAGCGAAAGAAGCAACGATACTCCGATATTACGGGGTGCGCGTTGTTTACAGTTTCATTTTTATTGAACAATTTTTCCGTTTTCTCATCTTTTTCAACGTTTTAAAGCAATTTCGCTCGTATTTTATGCAATTTTCATAACAAAAAATGTCGATAATTTTTGATTTTCTCATATTTTCGATAAAATTCGTACTATTCGGCAATTTTTTCGCAATTATCGTAGTTTTTGTTATGAGAATTGGATGTTCTTTCTTTTTTTCACTTTTTCTACTGTTTTTGGCAAAGAGAGACGGGATATTATAATTTTTGTTCTTTGAACTCTTATAAACTATGAAATAATGCAAAATTTAAAGATTGCCGAACAGCCACCGACCGTCGTGTCAAGCAGCGCGGAGACGATGGATGAACGCGGCGATATTGAAAATTCGCTTCAGTTTCCAAGGATTTCTTGAAAGAGGTAATATTTTAACTTATTTTAGCTTCAAATGTTTCTTTTATTTTTGCTATTATTCATGCTATCATTCATGGCAAAACCCCAAATTGACTTAACTCTACCTTTAACTTTTCAGTTCATATTGTATTTTCGCAAACAAAACACAATTTTATACAAAAATGTATTTAATTTCAGATTAGCCAATCGGAAACGCCACGGAAATCCATCTACAGAACAAACAAGTGCAGCAGAGACAGCGGATCGAGGGAAAATCCCGAAAAAATCTAATTTTTTTGCATTTTTTGAAATTTTTCTTAAATAAATTTTATTGAGAACTGAAGTTAAATTTGAAAATTTTTCAGCTGAAATAAGTGAAAAAAGGAAGCATAAATTGTTTTCGCAATGCGCGCATAATGCTCACGTCTGTTCGCAAAAACGCGCATAGTGCCCCCACTATGCCAGTGTTTTCATGTACTTTCTCAAAGCGTGCGCGAACCGCGTCTGAAGCATTATGCGTCCGTGGCGAATCACCTGTGTTAATGCAATTGAACAAATCTTTGGATATAGTTTTATTTTGAAACTTTTCATTTTACCAAGATTTTTTGAGTTAGTACTGAATTTCATTGATTTCTATTAAGTTTTTCGAATAATTCAAAATGCTTAAAGCACAGGCTCTGTGAGTAATTATGTTAAATAAATTAATTCGACACATTTGAACAAAGCCGGACAAAACAATTTTTAGCCAAATATCTCAAATAGAGTTTCGAAAAAAATTGGAAAAATTGAGTTTGAATTTTGATGAAACTTTTTGAAATCAGTTAATTAGTATGTTCCCCATATCAAACCCATTTAAAATCTATGATTGTTACTGAGAATTTGCAAAAATTGAAGCATTTTTCAGTTCAAACAGTAGGTATAATCTGAAAATTTTTATATCTCAAAGAAAAAACATTTGTTGAAAAAATATCAAAAACCTTTTTAATTTTACTTTCAGAAAATATATTTTAAACTCCTGTAGCTAATCAGGTTCTAAAGTTTCGTCAGTCTTGACCACAGGTACCCGTGTTTTTTTAAAATTTCTGTTGTGATAGCTTGAGAATTTGGAAAGTTCTACATTGGATAAGCAACTTTAAATTTTCCATTTTAAAAATGTTGTCTTTTTCATTTTCTTCTTCCTTTCCCCTTATTTTTTCTTTTTTTCTCTGTAGTTTTTGCTTCAAAAAATGATGTTTTTTTTCGTGTCGAAGAGGTTCAGACAGGCATACAACTCACACGAGATGATGAATGCATGTGCCTCTTGGCCGGGCCCCGTCTTCTAATGTCGAATGCTCTCTCAGCCCTTCACAAAATAGTAGGCGAATTTTGGAGAGTCATGTTGCGAGGGTTCGAGAAAAAGAAAATTTCAGTCAGCGCGCGCGCTGCGCCGCCACGTCCTTGTTTATGCCCTCTCCTTTCTTTCTCTTTCCGAGCTCCTTCACAAAATAGCAAAAAGCCAAAAATGCACATATACATACCGTGCAAAATTTCATTCTTTTTCTCACTTTCTTCATTTGAAAAAAAATACTGGTTGTCAGATTTGTCTCCATTTTTGTTTTCTCTTTCAATGATTCGGAATTTTTTCTCATATTCATTAGAATCCAAAAAATCAATAATAGAAAAAACATAATCTATAGCATATTTTTACTACAAAATGTTTACCAGATATTGGCCGTTTCATAAAGTGATTTTGAGCCGGCCGACAATTCTACAAAATGAGACGGTTCCCTTGATATTTTTCATTAAACTTTGATGATACTATATAGAAAAATATTTTTTCTATCTGAAAGTAAACTTTGTTTGATTTGGAACAACCGAAAAAGTGTTCAAAAATTGTCCGAAAGTGGCAAAGTGCCGGTGAAAATTGCCGAAAAATTGACATCAATTTTCACCGGCAATTTTTAACTGTCGGACAATTTTTGAACACTTCCACGATATTTTAAAGTCAAATAAAAATTATTTTCAACAAAAGCCAATATTTTTCTATATTGTACTATTAAATTTTGATGAAAAAAACCGTCTCGTTTTGTAAAATTGCCGAGCACCTTTCTTTGGACGTTTTCCATTAGTCACCCTCAAATTTCATTCAAAATCTTATAATTAAACTTCGTGAACTTTGCGGTTAAATTTAACTTCTTAAACTTTTGGTCCAATTTTTTTGTCCCAATGTCGCTTTTTCAAACAAATCCATGGTACTTATGTACACTGGCAAGAATTTTGAAAACGGTCTTTTTTTAAATAAATTTTTTTGAAAATTTTTTTAAATCGACATTTTCAAATAAATTTCCATTCACTTCGTCAACATTTTCAGCTTGAATAAACAATAAGCACTACTGAAGTTTCGTTAAATTTGGTTCCTATAAACATTTTGGCAGGAGATGAATACCTTGAAACTAAAAACGATAGTTCTTCCCTATTTAAGGATCTTTAAAAATTGCTCAAAAATATTAATTTTTGATATTCAACTTTTGCCGACTTTTGTCTAGTTAAGTGCTTCCCAGTGGAAAACATTTTCAAAATAGGAAAACATAACGTTATTTTTTAAATCTAAGAAAAGTGAAAACTTAGTTTTCATTATTTTTTGAGAGTCGTCATGCGAAACAAATTCGTTCAGTTTTATGTTTCAATTATGTTTTAAATAATTATATTTCAACATTTGTATTTCAACATTGGTGCTCAAACATGCGAGAGAGCTCTGGATTTTTTTTGTGATTTTTCCAAAAATACCCACGTATTCCGCCTTTTAATAAAATATGTTATTTTTCTCTCAAACTCGTCAGTTTTTATTGACGAAATTGTTTTAAGAAACATGCCTACTTGCACGTACAAAAAAATCGATAAAATCAAAGACATACATTCCCTTTTCGTGACTGGCGTGTGCAAACACCACCACGCGCAGTTGCGTACTTTTTTCACGGGAACATTTTAGTCAGGTTTTTCTCGCGGTTTTCACGTAGATTGTGTCTTTTTTTCAAATATTTTTTAAAATAAAATTCAACGAAAAAAATCGTTGATTCAAATTTGTCTTTTTTTTATAATTATGTTCAAAATTGAAATAATTGTCAGAAAAAAAGTGAAATCAGTCATTTTTCTAGAAAAATAGTTTATATTTTTAAATATTTTTTCTTGCAAAGTCTCCAATATCCACTTACGGTCAATTTTGTGTTCGGTATATAAACATATATATTTTCAGATGGCAAAAAACAAAACCTATGATCTCAGCAAACTGGAGGAATGGCTCACCGATGACTCAGTTGCTCATGGTACAAAAAACGCCCAACAAAAACCGCTTTCAAGTCGATTATTATTATTATTTCAGAAATTCTGAACTATCACAAATCGGCAAACGCATTCAAGCGACTTGTCAAAAGTGGTAAAAAACGAGCAGTGACATTAGACGCATTTTGCGAAGGTGGGGAAAGAATCGAAGTGACAGCTGATCCGAAAAACCTCAAACTCATTTTGCTGATGTGGGAAGTTATTAAAAAGTGAGTTCTAATTGTAAGCTTTCTTGAAAATAAAAAAAAATTTAACGAAAAAAATTGTTCTGAAGTTCTCCTAAAAATTTAAAACAGTTTTTTGGGATTTCTTAAAATGTCCTATTGAAGATGGAGTAGCGTCAGTGTTTTGTCTAAAGACACTTACGATCAAATGTTTTTTAGATTTTACATAATATCCGGTCAAAGTTTTGGCAAATTTAAACAATTTTGAAAAATATGAGTTTTTGAGGAAATCCAAAGCAATGTAGCATGTTGCGATCTCTACAATGTTTTAATACGAATAATTATAACAAAATCAAAGTATAAAAAATGTAGGAAACAATTATTTTTTGACCGACTTCCAAAATTATGAGTGGTAGAAACTGAGTAATTTCCACTTTTTAACCGTAAACAAAAAATTTGCAAACATTTTTGAAACGTTTTATTAAGATATTTGATTATGGGTTTCGTTTTCCCCAAAATGTTTTAATTTTCTAAATTTCAATTAACCACAAAAACGGGAACTTTTTGGAACGATTTGGAGAATTGAATGGTTTTATTTGCAGAAATGAATGCTCTGTTTTGTACTACTGTTCACGTTTTTGATTTGAAAGGTGGAAAACAGTATTTAAAAAAATTAAAACATTTTGGGGGAAATGAAACCTATAAGTACCAGATATTCTGTCATTTTGGCACCATAGGAGTTGTTTTTAACACTTTTCCCACTGGCGCTACTCCACCTTTAACATTTTTCGGGGTTCAAACTTTTGCTGAAAAAGCTTCTGTCACCAAGTATGTAAATTTTCAGAGTCTACTTCAATCTAACAACTTTTCAAGTCGAGATCGACGAGGCGTTAGAGAAAAGCTGTTGTCTCTACCTTGAAATCAAAATTTTCCAATTTAAAAAAGTGATCGAGTCGTGGAAGGAAAACGTGCGTGCCGTATTTTTAAGTTTCAAAAACACTTGTTCAAATTTCAGGGCAAACTGCCTCCGTCAAGTATGGATTATGGAGATTGGGATTGTAGCAAGGCTTCTGCTAAAGTTGCCGAACAGATGATTCTGATTGCAAGAACTTATGCGGGAATGACCGAAGAGGTTGCTGTTCCTGATTTTGTAGCGTTGGAAAACATGCTAGAACATCACAAACTAAGATGGGAGGATCATAAGCAAAAGAAACCGATAGTGATGGCTGGCGCTGGTGATGCTCAAACCGGATGCTATCTTGCTCTCCGGACACTGCGGAAAGTCACTATGTTTGTGAAGGACGAGGAAATGGAATCAGGACGAGAAATGTGCAATGCTATTTCTACAATGTAACCAAACCCACTGTCTACATTATTGTTTGATTAAATTCTAATTTCAGTTTGACTACTCATTTCGCAAAAAGAACCGGCGAGCTGAAAATTAACACTATGAACAGTTTCTACAAGGAGTACAGTCGAGATGATATCTGCACGGAAGCAACATTCTTCTTTCTTCCCAACATCTCAAAACTGGGAATGGCAATGTTTGCAGAAGTCTATGCCTGCCATATCCCATTCTTCTCCGTCGTAATGTCAAATCGTCCCGTGTACTGGTACATGGGTCATCCTCGCTGTGAGTCATCATTTTTGAGTTCGCCTGCCTTACTGAACTTAAATCAAAACGCAAAAATTCATGCCTTAAGCAAATACTTCAGATCGTCTGCTAGCCAATTCTGGAAGATATCGACCATTTAGCTTCAAAAGTAACAATTAACTCTTACCTGTTTTTAATGTGAGACATTGCTTATTTTAGGACCCGTGCCAAACGAGATTCATCTCGTGGAAAAGCAAAAACGCGTTTCGTGGATGCAATCACGCAACTACTATCGATACAGAACCCACAAGGTCGACTTCAAAAAATTGCTGAAAAAACAAAAAGAGTTTCCGAAAGCAAGAAGGTTTACACGGAATTTTTTGTACAACTGGGAGAAGGTAAATTCGGAAACAGCTTTGAAAATACACAACTAGCCCTAGCCCAAGGTACGATAAAAATAACTTTTTTGTTAAGTCAATCAAAAGCAAACTAAAAAAAAAAATTCAAAATCAAACTAATCAAAAGTTTAGCGAGAAACATTAACTGCACTTGAAAATTTGTAAAATCATCCAAGAATGTCTCCAAATGACTGGCCATAAAAGTGGAAGTACGTAGTTAAAATTGATGTTTTCAGGAATAAAATGATCTAACAGTTTTAACAAAATCAACGTTATTAGTTGCAGTAAAAGCTAAAAATCATAGTTCATTCATTCTATGTATGTAGTTTGATTTCACAATGTGAACATCTTCTTTTAGTTCTCTAAATATTACTCCTTTTTTAAACTTGATATAAACATTTTTAATTTATAATATATTTCCAGAAAAATCGATATTTCAAAAAGACTGATTTGATACTGGCAGTTACTCGTGGTCGCAAAGACCAAACTGATCACCACGCAAAGAAAGTGACGTTACCAGAAAAGAAGACGGATCACATCAAAATGGTCGTGAAGCAAGATGTCGTGCAAGAAGAAATTTCTGTGCACCCTATGTTTTTGGATGAAATGGATATTGCTGATGATGATGAATACGATGCAATTGCTGGGCCAGAGCATCTGCCTGGATCTTCAGATTTTGCTGCGGATAGCAGTTCAAATGAGCTAGCCACGTCCACCACACCAGTATCTACGTCATCCGAGTTTTCACTACCATCATCGACGGCAGAGCTGAAAAAAGAAGACTCGCCAGGCGGGTGTTCCGGATTCCAGAATGAAATTCAAGTGAGTGATTTTTTCTGTTTATAAAAATATGACTTTTTTAGAGCTCCATTAAACAAAATGCCAGCAGTGATGACGACTCGAAAACTTCCAAGATTTCTACACCACGTTCGTTTTTTTTCAAGCTTTTGTAACACTGACAGACAAACTATTGAATTTATTATATCTTATCACGGTTGTGAGTTGCGTCCGTTTAGGGCTGAAGTACTCTTCTGCATCCCAGGCATTTGTTCTGTTGCTCAGATAAACTGCACCACCCACGAAACACTTACAAACCGCGCAGAAGCCTGCCAGTTCCTGTGTGGTCTCTAATCGTTGCCTGCTTGGGTGTCTGCAGAAAAGCCACGCAGGCAGCTGAAAACCACGCAGGCAACGTGCGAGGACCACACAGGAGCTCACAGGCTACTGCGCGGTTTCTACGCGTTTCGTGCGTGGTTCAGTTTGTCTGAGTGATAAGCCCATGCATTTCGAAGTAGTTGTACAAATTTCTTTAACTTTTCAAACCCTCCGAGATTAATTAACCGAGCGCCCCAGTCGCACGGCACCCTATTTCTTCATCAAGCATTTTTTAGGAATGCACGCTACATCCGAAACAAATCAACTCAATTCAATGGATTTTACTCTAAATTCTGATGAGAAAGTTGATTTTGCACTTGAACGCCCAATAGCCGCTACACCTCCCGAAGAAGAGCCTCCTGAGACAATGCTCGCCGAAGAAGAAGAACAAAACGAATGGCAGCAACTGCTGATGGGAACCAAATACAAGTGTGCAACTCTTGGAGACGTTGTTCGACAATCAGTCATTCACCCAAACTACGCAGGTCGTCCGGACAAAAAGAGCAATCGGTTGGTGTCCAACAAACGGGAACAGAGAAAACGAAAGCCTGAAAAGGATGTTACTGAGCCGGCATCAGAGGAGGATCCGTATATGACTGCAGAAAGAAAGATTGATGAAGCTATTGCAAGTGAGTTAAAAATTTCAATGGTCGATTTTCCATATTTGCAAATTAATTTAAAAAAAAAAGAGAAGCTAACCTTCTAAAATCATTACCTATATATAAAAAAATAATTCCGTTTGTTCCGTAGTTTGTAGTCTGTGACGTCATAGCTTACAAAGGCAAGGCGTTTTCGGCTGTTGGAGGGATATTAGTTTGGGGTTGGTAGTGGGATATGGCCGGGGTACTGTAGTAGTACTGTAGAGGTACTGTAGGAGTACTGTAGGATTACTGTAGTTTAGGAAAAATTGAGTTTTTGTCTTTTGAAGAGATATAGGTTTGGGGTTAGTGGTGGGATATGGTCGGGGTACTGTAGTAGTACTGTAGAGGTACTGTAGGAGTACTGTAGGATTACTGTAGTTTAGGAAAAAATGAGTTTTTGTCTTTTGAAGAGATATAGGTTTGGGGTTAGTGGTGGGATATGGTCGGGGTACTGTAGTAGTACTGTAGAGGTACTGTAGGAGTACTGTAGGATTACTGTAGTTTAGGAAAAAATGAGTTTTTGTCTTTTGAAGAGATATAGGTTTGGGGTTAGTGGTGGGATATGGTCGGGGTACTGTAGTAGTACTGTAGAGGTACTGTAGGAGTACTGTAGGATTACTGTAGTTTAGGAAAAAATGAGTTTTTGTCTTTTGAAGGGAAATTGGAAACTTCGGGAAAATTTTGGAATGTTCCAGAACCTGGAAAATTCTGGAAAGCTCTAGAACCTTCTGGAAAGTTCGAGAAAATTCTGGAATGTTCTAGAACCTTCTGGAAAATTCGAAAAAAAAATTCTGGGATTTTCTAGAACCTTCTGGAAAATTCTGAAAAGCTTTAGAACCTTCTGGAAAGGTCTAGAAAATTCTGGAATGTTCTAGAACCTTCTGGAATATTCGAGAAAATTCTGGAATGTTCTAGAACCTTCTGGAAAATTCGAAAAAAAATTCTGGAATTTTCTAGAACCTTCTGGAAAATTCGAGAAAATTCTGGAATGTTCTAGAAGCTTCTGAAAAATTCGAGAAAATTCTGGAATGTTCTAGAACCTTCTGGAAAATTCGAGAAAATTCGTGAAAATTCTGGAATTGTTGTGGTGAGACCTATCGTGCTGAGACCCATTGTGGTGAGACCCTTAAAAATTTTGGGGGGGGGAAATTCAAAATTTATGAGAACATTTTTTTGAGGGAAATTCAAGTTTTCTGAGAAACTATTTTTGTATTAGTACCTTCTGGAAGTTTCAAGAACTGGAAAATTTGGAAAAATTCTGGAATGTTCTAGAACCCCTGTAGGACTTTTTCTTTGTTTTGCTACAGCAATGTTCAAAGAACTTAGTAATTAATTATTCAGACTTCTCCAGTTAAGGAAAGTTTTTAAGTTATTAAAAAAAAGTATAGCTCTGTAGAATTTTTTCGAAAGCCTGATAATGACAATGTGTTGGGAGAAAAACCAGAAAATTCTAATTGTCTCTGTGAGTTTTCTGAATCGTATACCATGGAAAGTGAAAATGCGATTTCATCGATAAAGTGCCAACTTTATTTTGATGAGGCATTTGTGAATGATTAAAAGGGCATCTATGTGTTTTACATTTTAAACTCCGCCAGCCGTTGGCCGCGCCGGAGGCGCGGTCATCGGCTGGTTTTTATATATTGTATGCTGTGGTTACTAACCGTTTTGTTTCATTTGAAACCGATTGCTAACTACCCAAAAGATAAACTCTTGCCGAGCTAAAGTACAATATATTTTTTTCAGCGGTTGCGCATCAAGGACGATTAAGACCTGCAGAGTCATATGAAAAACAACCTGTAGCCAAGAAAATCGAGTTGACTGTAGAAAACGCTACTGTGAATAACTTTCCAATACAAACTCAGATTCTTGCTGTCAATGATGCAAATGCTCCAACAGTTGAAAGAATTGCTATTCAACAGATTCAGTCTCAAGCACAACAGAAAACAACGTCAGCCCCGGTTCCGATTGATTATTTGGAGCATCTTTTGAAAATGTATCCAGGACTATTGAGCAATGCGCTCAACACAACAGTGGGAACACCTCCGATGTTGTGGAATCAGCCCCTGGTTGCCAGCAGGTGTTCGAGTTTGGCTCAACACGACACTGTTGCTATGCCTCCTCACCAGAATTTGTTGAACACTCCCAATAAACTCCCTTCCCCGGCGTCTGCGCCCACAGGAGCACTCAATATTTCACAAATTTTAGGCTCAGACTATAATGGGCAAGCCTTGAAAAACTTGGAAAGAATGGTTCCTCCAGAAAATTCGTCGGTTAATTGGAATTTGCTAAAACCGGTTAACATTCCTCAGCCTACAAGTTTAGATCGTCCGTATGCTGGGGTTTCGGTATGTGATTGCTTAAATGATTTTGTCCAATTTGAGCGGAAATTTTTGAGAACAATCCCAAAATTGCGTTATTTTTTGCAGGATGGAAACACACTTCGAATGGCGACACCTCTACCTTCTTTCAATGGTAGGCCTCCATCGGTTGTTCGGCCTAGAACAGCGTTCGACATGAACATACCTTACGGCACTGATTCGAATTTTATTGGAGCAAAACAATTCAAAAAAAATACGCTTTCGGTTGAGATGACGAATGCAAGACAACGAGCGAACAAGAAAAAGGAAAAAATGAAAGAAGTAGCGATGGCTGAGCAACATCGTCAGATGGCAAGTACACCGGTAGCGTCCAATATTCCAAACATTGGAATTCCGAAGATTGACCCTTTGGTGTTGCAACAGATGATTCTGGCCCAGCAACAGTTGTTAAATCGAAATATGATGGTATGCTCTGCATAATGTATTCTTTTGATTGAACACAGTTTTTCAAAATTTATTCACTCTGTATTTTGAAGGATAAAAATACAATACGTTTTTTAAGCGCTATTCACAGTGAACCTGGGGCTTTGATTTAGGACTGACAAACTGGACATCTGGTTTTACAAAGGTCATCTTTCAAGTATTCATGTCAAGTTCAAGATTTTACTAATTTCGGTTAAAAAAACTGTGTTAACGTACTGTGACAAGACAAAAATCATTAGGAACTATCAAAAAAAAATAGTTGAAAAACCTCTGCAACACCGAAAAATCCGGAGGACGAACGCCCGGTTTGCCAGCTCTTCTCTGATCTAAGAAAACTTCAAGCTGGAGACTGTAGCCGAAAAAGCACTTGTAGATTGCTTCCTGTTTGAAAATATTAAAAAATTAATTTCCGTACCAAAATGCACCGAAACTTGAAATGTTTATATTTTATTTCCAGGTCCCACAACTTCGCCCTAATGAAGTTCCTATGTTAAATCATCAGAATATCACTCAGCAGGTAACTGAAATAGGCGTATTCTAACTAAAAAATTGAGCATATATTGCAGCTACTAGCACAGTTCAATATCCGTCAAAACAACATGCAATTTTCTACTCCAGCTCCATTTCCTTCATTTTCAAATAATCCAATGCCGGCCTGCCCATCGATGATTCCCTCTTTTCCGGTTTTCAGCCCAGATCAGTTACATCAGTTTAATGCAATCAATTTCAAGTAGCGTTGAAAAATGAAGAAAACATATGTAAGTTGAAAGATTTTTAAAAAAAGTATAGAGTCTCTAGCATATAAAAAATTAGGTAAAAAAAAGGAACGTTCAGGCAAAAAAATTTCGTAGGTCTGTATAACAGGTACCTAAAAATTGGTCGCTTTTATATATAATATATATATATACCAGCCGTGGACAGCACCTACGGCGCGGCCTCCGACTTTTTTGAGAAAACACATTAGATATACGGAATCCCAAAATGATCAGAGATCAAACTACATAGTGACGGAACGACACGCGCTTTATATATAGTAAATTGATATATATATATATTTTGGAGTTGGTCGGAATTTTGCCAAAAAAAAATACCGCCAAAACAAAATTTTGTAAAATTGTTTTTTTTTGAATAAAAATCATTCTCTGATTCAAAAACCGTAAAATTATGCCCCAAGTTGTAAAAAGATTATCACTATCGTTACAAATTCTTTGAAAAAAAATTATATTATTTTTAATCGTGGCAAAAGTAAGTAATAACCGCAAATTTAAAAGCAAGCTGTGTATTTTTCAGATGACTCATGGTTATTTTCTTCTTTGCAACTTCACAGTTCTCTCACCCATCAATTTCTCTGAGTTTAACGATGCATTTGTGTCATTATCTTATCCTATCGCTCTCCCTCTCTCTATCTGTGTCACCTTCTTCCACATTTGTATTTCCCCGGTACTGATAAAATCCGATTAAAAAAAATTACATTTCAATTGTCTTTTTTCGATCGTTCCCCTGTATTTGTTTCTTTATGCAACTTGATCTCAAATGTTTGTAGTTTTTTTCTAACTTATTGATTTTTTGTAAATCAATTTCCAACAATTTTTACATTCAATCAACTGTTTTAATTTTTTTGAGAAACGTTTAAATGATTCATTTTTCTTTGAAGAGAAACCCCAAAAAACACATGGAATTCAGAAAATTAACAGGGATTGTGAGATGGCAATATATCAAACAGAGAGTCACAAAAAATACACAGAAAATAATTGGGAATGGTAAAATTATAAGAGATGGAATGCGATTTTTTTTAACAAAAAAAGGAGTACATCCTACTATGGACTTAAAATTTCAATTGGTTTTAAAAAACCCGGTTTCAAGATACGCAATGGAATTTTAGAATTTTTACTAAAGAATTTGGACTGTTTTACAATCATTTTTTTGCAGACTTTACTTTTTTTCAAAAGTTCCAAAACCTTCAGATTTTTTTAAAACTACAAATTTACAATACTCTCAAAATTCTTAAAAGTCCAAAAACCTCGTTTCTAGAGTAGTTCAACCAAATTTTGATTTAGTGAAAAGTATAGCAATAGCAAAACTAAAACTAATTTCATATTGCAAATCGAAAACTTTAAGAAAAGTTAATCTGACAACATTCAAAGGGAATTTTAGGAATTTTCCAAAATTAGTTTTTTCACCGTAAAAAAGTTATTAACTATTGGCCGTGGTAACGACAAGTCCATAATACTTCTCACATTCAGTTTTCAGCTGATCGAGAACGAGCGAAATTAGGTGAATACTCATCCCAGAGAGCTGCTTTTTCTCCATGAGTTACACATTTTGACAACATTTTCAGAATGCGTGCTTGCTTCGTTTGAAAAATCTTTTTCTGAGCATCCAACTGGCTTGTGTGATTGACTAGTCGTTTCATTCGGGAACTTCTTATTTCATCAACAACAGGAGGAATATTAACCGATTGATCTTTGTTAGAGACTTCATTTCCCGAACTTGTGGGAGTCTCGTGGTGATGGTCTTCCAGGGACGAGAACTGGAATTCCTTTTTTTTTGAAAATTTTACATGGCAAGTCAGTGAGTAAATAATTTCGGGGTCAAATTTCAAAACTCCTCAAAAGAAATTTTGACCACCAGAAGGCCTCGTTTTTTTAGGCTTCTGGCCAATTTTGTTTTCATTCAAAGCTTTTTTAAGAGGTTTATGTGTTTTTAATTTTACCGTCAGATTTCAAAACGAGACGTTGTCATTTGAAAGTGTTCTATGAACCACTATATGCCACTACAAAATTTTATGCGGCAAAGATCTACTAAAATTTAACCCCTAAAATTTTGATCTGAAACTGTTTCAGTGCATTTTGTCACTACTTTGAATGCCTGTAGAATTGCTCCAAAAGCTTTCAATGCTATTTCAATGCTATTTCAATTTTTCAATATTTTTTAATTTCAATTTCAAAATTTCAAATATTTCAATGCAATGAACGTTTAGTAATTCAAATTTTCCAAAAATCCCCCAAAGTGTTAATCTACATTATAAATTTAATTATTAATTTCTTAATGCAAAAACTGACTTAAAGGTGGACTACACCCTGTGGGGAAATTGCTTTAAAATACGCCTATGGGGTCACAATGACCGAATATCATGATAAAAATTTTTTTAAAAAATTCTAGATTTTATATGATTTTTTGAAAATTGAAAAAATGGCATTTTTCCCCTAATTCCTATTTGAATTTCTGCCAATTGAACTCGTTCGTTGGAGCGCGCTTGCATTATTTTCATTAATTTTTTAAATTAATTTTCATTATTTCACTAATTTTCTTCATTTTTTTGGGTTTTTTATCGGAAAATGAAAGAAATGCAAAATGCTTATTAAAAAGTAACTGTAAATGCATAAAACTCGGAATAATGCCAATTTCAGGCTCGTCGTTGTTGGATGGCATAATTTCAGAGTTTTAGGCATTTTCAGTTACTTTTTAATAATCATTTTGCATTTTTCTTGTTCATTTCTTTCATTTTCCGATAAAAAACCCAAAAAAATGAAGAAAATCAATCAGTGAAATACTGAAAATAAATTTAAAAAATTAATGAAAATAATGCAAGCGCGCTTCAACGAACAAGTTCAATTGGCGAAAATTCAAAACTGCGATTTTTTCAATTTTGAAAAAATCATATAAAATCTAGAAATTTTTTAAAAATTTTTTATCATGATATTCGGTCATTTGACCCCATAGGCGTATTTTAAAGCAATTTCCCCACAGGGTGTAGTCCACCTTTAACATTCAAATTTGAAACTTTAAAATTGAGCAGCTCCTAAGATTTTCAAAATGTTTCTTTAAAAAAATATGTTTTCAATCGCCATTTGAATATGACACAGCGAATTTAACTATTTTGTATTTTTAAAAATGGCTTTTACCTGTTTACATTATTTCCAACGCTGTACATATAAAAAATCACTTACTAGCTTGATTCAGTTGATCTTGTTCCGACATGTTTGATATGTAGAATTCATTATGTCCAAGTCTGAGAGTCAAAGGTTTTGTTGGACCAAACTCACCAGATTCCATGATTTCATCAACTGGTGATGTGGATGGAGCTGGCGGTTCACCGAGATTTATTAATCGACGGGTTTCCATTCTTCTGCTCGCAATTGTAGATCGAACATTGAAAGCTAGCTCCTCGACAGTGTTTGGTAGGCTGATCGTTTGTTCATCCTGTTTTCTTGCAAATCTGACTTGTTTTGAAATGTGATAACAAGAAGACGGGAACGGCTCTCCAGACAGACAAGAAAATTCGTTGGATACCATTGGTGCTTTATTTGAAGTTGATGGACTTGTTCCATCAAAGCCAACTGTTGGAAGGTGTGGATCGTATAGTGAACTAGCTTTGCCTTGAGATATCGTAACGATTTTCAAAGAATGACCATCATTCCATTTAAATTTCTTCACAGGGGGACAAGTTTCCTCGAATGAATAAGTTGTTCCATTTTGGTTTTGTATCGTTGGTATAATAAAAGGTTTCGCAACAACAACAACATTCAGTCCATCACAGTCGACGTTTGATTTTTTGATCAATAACTTATTGTTTTTTCTCAATATTAGTGCTTGAATATTTTCGCGTTTTGAAACAAATTTTCTTGGAACTTTAAAAACCGGTGACCTCGGATTTTCATGCCTTTTTGCGGTAGGGGACGGGTGCGGCTGGAGCATACAAGTATTGAGATTGTTCACAGTATCTCCCTTAAAAATCGGTATGGCATTTCCAAATACGGTGACAGGAGACTCACACTTTTCTCACGTCGCAACGGTCGGAAACTATGGGTCGGAGGATATAGGCTGTGTGTCTGTCTGCAATAACGCGATGACCAACTTTAATAATTTAAAATAATAATTCTAGATGTAATACGCTTCACTAATGTTGTTAGCATATTAAAATTAATTAAAGTTGTACAACATTCTAACACACGCTAAAGCGCGTGCTCTGACTTGCGTACTCTGAACTTAAATCTAAATTCAAAACTAGATACCGTATATTCTCTATTCGTGCGGCACCCCTACTGCCTTTTCAAAAATTAGTCCGCCAGTCTCTAATGGTGCGGCACCCCTTCTTTTTGGTTGCGAAAGCCACCTCAAATATTCGATTACTCCAATGGTACCTTGTCCATTTTTCAATAATTTATCATAAATTTTCACTTAAACATTGTATTACAGTGTCTTTGGGGGCAAAATACACAATTTTCATAGAATTTCACATAGAATATGAAGTTTTTTTTTTTCTCTAATAGTGCGCAAGTCGCAAAAAGCCCGGAAATTAGTGCGGCAGTCTCCAGTAGTCCGGCAGTCTCTAATAGTGCGCAAGTCGCAAAAAGCCCGGAAATTTGTGCGGCATACTAATAGAGAATATACGGCAATAAACCTTTCTAGATTTATTTCTTTTTGCAGAATTATTTTTCCATGTTTTTAAAATTTTTTAAGCATCATAAAAGTTTTTTGACTAAGTTTTTGGCAGTTATAACTTTGAAAAAGCCTAATGATTCTGGAAACATTTTCAAATTTTGGAAGGAAGAAAATTCAAGGTCACGGGGATTTTGGTCTTCCTCATTGAATTTTTCGCGCTTCATTGACAATCGCTTGCCGGACAACGCGTGGGAAAGTCGTGTACTCCACGCGGACAAATGCATTTAGTTATACAACTACATATATATATATATATATATATATATATATATATATATATATATAGCCGCGACGCGACATGCAACGCGCCGTAAATCTACCCCAGATATGGCCGAGCCAAGTTGTCACAAAATTATTACCCAGTTTCTGCGTCAAATTCCACGAAATTCGAATCGCACATCAGCAGAAGATCCTCGCGGTTTTTGGCGATCCAACGTGGTTCACAATTCTGATTGGCAATTAGAACCCATATAATACGAAGATTAATAATAAAATTACGAAATTCTTGATCACGCATAAAATCTGAAATGTTCTCAAAAACTGATCAAATCATTGTTTTCAACTCACCAAAACAAACGTTAATGTTGAATGATTTCGGGTACATTGCTAATGAAAGTTGAACCTGCAAAAAAACATCATTTCCACTTTGAGTACGTAAACAATTTCATACGTTTGTAGCCAAAACTTCAAAACCGGCAGAAGCTGATATTTTGTAGCATTTCAATTTATTTTCTTTGTCAACTGTCACAGTACATTGAGTTTGTTTGTGATTTGGATTGAAACCTAGCACAAGAAACAAGCCACTGAAAAATATATATTCATAATTAAGAATTTGGAAAATTTTTAATTTTTAGAGTTTTAGTTTTGGAAAATGTTGAAGAATTTTGATTTTATTAGGTTGGCAAGCAAGTCCTGTCCTATTTTTCAATCATTTATTTCTCGGAGCAAACTCAAACAAGAAATCAGTAATATGCTCCATCATGATCATCAAAGTTCTACCAACGTTGGGGTAACTTGTGGATCCCCTGACTGTAGAACCCAGCGGGCCGGGATTCAAAGTATAGATTCAATTCCACTTTGAGATTTTTTCTTATTGTGAAGGTTCTTCCTTGAACGGTTTGAGTCAGATAGGAGAAAATTCAATAATCACTTGAAGGAGAATACGGTGGCTGAAGAAGAATTATCCATCCATATTTTACCAGTTCCTGCATCACTTGTTTTGCAACATGTGGTTGGGCGTTATTATGTTGGGAATATACTTTCTTATCCTGTAAGGCTGAACGATCGACTGTTTTCTTCAAATTCCGTAGTTGTCTTGAGTGGGTCTCTCCGGTAATAAATTCACCCTCAGGTAACAGCTCCCAGTACAATGGGCCAGCCAGTCCCACCAAACAGAGAGCATACTTTTTTTTGGGTGATGGCCGAGTTTCGAAACATCCTGTGGGGTTTGTCCTTCTCCAATCCACTAGGCTTGTCTGTGGTGGTTAGCGTACAGCACCCACTTCCCGTTTCTAGTAATAAGCTGGTCCAAACAATGGTCAACGCCGGGGGAGAGTGAGGAGATTACATGAAACGTCAACTTGGCGGTTAAGGATGGCAAGGTCAAATCACGAGGTACGAATCGACCAAGAATTTTACTCATGCCGAGCGATTTCAATCCATCTGCTATAGAGTTATAAAAGACCCTAAGCTTGCTTGCAAGCTCACGGGTAGTTTCAAATGGATCTGATTCAACACTGGCTTTTAGTGCATTCAAATCCAACTCATGTGGTCTTTTGACCATTGCTTTTCAATAAAAGAAAAGTCGCTATTTCCGAAATGATCAAACCATTTCTATACGTTTTTATACGAGGGAGCATGTCCATCATAAACGTTCTTCAGAAGATTTTTGGAATCCTCTATAAGGGTGAGCTCCAGGAACATGTATAACAGAAAATGGTGAAGACCAATTGAGGTAGGTATATTCAGCGTAGGGCTGTTAAAAAGAAAAGAAAAGTCAACTCATTTCTCGTTTTTATGAGACAAAGTCGTCTCGTGTCTCACGTAAATGAGACACGATACGACTTTTTCTCAAAAAATAAGAAGAAACAATATTTGTCTCACGAAAAATAGAAAAGCACAGAAAATCTAGCCACAATAGTTCACGGAAATAGCTAATGACTGTTGAAAAAAACTACTTATTTTATTGAATTTATTAAATGTTTTTCATTTAAAAAAAATTAAAGATTAAAGGACGATCCGTTCTTCAAGTGCTATGCACTGCGGATCTGGGGTTCAGGTACACTGCCTGGTGGTGATCACCTCTGGGCTGTAATTTAAGCCACGTCCTAGCCGGGGACTGTGGCCGATAATCCAGTCGTGGATTGCTCCACTTCCCAATAGAGGCTGGGTGAACCTAGGGGGGTGAGACCAGACTTGAACTCGTGACCTCCAGACTGCTAGCAGCCACCACTACCGACTGAGCTATCTGCCCCCCCCCCCCCCCTTGAAAAAAGAGACATTATTCGTCATTTTTTGTCAGCTTATCAATCACTACGAGTGAATAAACACCGAAATTGATTTACAGCCCACCATGGCAAAACAAAAAATTAGGACACGACTTTCTTGCCAACCTAATATATGGGCCTGCAGAGGCTAGCAATTTTTATATATATAATATAATACATATTTCAAATCCTGTACCTTGGGTGACATTGATGTATTGGTTTATCTCCAAAATATGATCCTCGTCTAAATCTTCCATATTTATCTGACAAATTTATAATCCGGCCATCAATATTTTTTGTTCTAACAAAAACACATGGTGGGAAGTTTTGTGCTTGGCTAGGAACCATCTGGAAAAAATTGTTTAATAGTTTGTAAACTGCAGTTAAAGTTCATGAAGGTGGGCGAGTTTAGAATCGAAAATAGTTTTTAACCGACACAAAGCTGACACAGATTTTTTTTAATAGATTGTACACAACGTAGTGCAAAAGGTAGTTATTTGGATGCGGCCAACATGTTTGGGGTTCCGCGCCGCACTATACATGCGCATGCATGTGGATACATTGCGGCGCCTTACCGGCACCGGAATGGAAGCCCAACAAAAAAATAATCAACCTACTCAGTAGTGTAACAAAAACAAATTTTTTTCAAACTTTTTCGTTTCTTTTTTTTTTCACAAGTATCCACAATTAAATATGTCTAAAGGATCACGAGTTCACGGTTCAAAACGTTATCCTTTTTATAACTGTTATAATAATGCTAAATTCAAATTGTTAACTACTTTAGCAAACAAAAAGTATAACGTAGATAATTAAATTGCAAACGAGTTTTATTACTTATTTGCAAACGATAATTTTGTGAAAGTTCATCAAAAAGAATTCTCAACAAACCGTTATATTAGTGATGACATCAAATCCCAAAACATCGCAAGCTCCATCGGACAAGCATAACTTCATTTTTGGTTTGTCTGCATCAAGTATGAAACTTATGGAGGCTGAATTCAAAATTTCCAGCTCAAAGTCTCCGTAGAATATCTGTTGTGGATACATCTAAAATACAACGTTTTTTTATTTCAAAAATCAATAAACTCCAAGTGACCCCATAACTCCAAATTTTATAATAAGTCTTTTCAAAAGTTTGGAAAATATTATTATTCGTTTATTCGTTTTTTTGGCTATTCGTTTTTTTCGGCCAACGACTAATTAGGCTTAAGCCGATTTTCAACATTTTCGGCTAACGGCTAATTCGGCTAAAGCCGTGTTTCAAAAGTTTCGGCTAACGGCTTATTCGGCTAATTAGGAAAACGTCGGCTAACGGCTAAATCGGCTAATATTAGCCGAGTTAAAGGTGGAGTAGCGCTTGTGGGGAAATTTCTTCAAAACATGCCAATGACAGAATATCATATTTAAAAAAATTATAAAATTTTTCTAAATTTTATATGATTTTTTGAAAGTTGAAAAAATCTCGAATTGCATCAAACTCCCATTTGAATTACCGCCAATAGTTCGATGTTCGATGGAGCGCGCTTGTCATTTTTTAATTTTATTTCATCAATTTTTCACATTTTTGACTGATTTTTCATGTTTTTTTTGCGTAATTTTACTGAACATTCAGTGAAAAATTCAAGATAAATGCAAATTGTTCACTAAAAACAAGTGAAAAACAGAGAAAGAACGTTTTCCAACGACTTTGAGCCTGAAATAATCGATTGAACGATTTTACGCCTTCATCTCCTCTTTTTAATGAACAATTTGCATTCATCTTGAATTTTTCACCTGAATTTTCAGTAAAATAACGCAAAAAAAAACATGAAAAATCTGTCAACAATGTGAAAAATTAATGAACAAAAACTGAAAATGACAAGCGCGCTCCATCGAACATCGAATGTATTGGCGGTAGTTCAAATGGGAATTTGATGCAATTCGAGATTTTTTCAACTTTCAAAAAATCATATAAAATTTAGGAAATTTTTTTAATTTTTTGTACTATGATATTCGGTCATTGTGGTACCAGGCATGTTTTAAAGCAATTTTCCCACTGGCGCTACTCCACCTTTAACCGGTCGGCTGAAATTTGGTTAATTCCGTTAACTTTATCAGTTTCAGGTTTTTTGTTGATTCAGCAAGTTTTTCACTAATTTTGTGGGTAATCAAGTAAGTAACAACAATTCAATTGGTAACAGAAACAAAAAAACACTGAAAGCAATTAAACAATAAAAATTTGTTTGCAAACAATGCAATTGTGCTCCATTGTGTTAGCCGAATTAGCCGAACGGATATTTCGACTAATTCGCCTGTTAGCCGCCCACCTCTGATCCCCACTGACGACTTTCCATCTTCATAATGAAAATGTAAAGGTGGTGTAAGCAAATTTTTTATTGCTTCATTAGGCTTAAAGTTGCCTGAAAACATCGAATTTTATAATGGAACTTTATATTTTTTTTAAATTATGGCGGATCAAAGAATGACCTACAGTTAGTTAAAAGTTGAAATATGGTCGCTTTGTCAATGTAACAGCGGCTGGAAACTAGTTTTTTTTTTTGAAATCACAGTCTAATTTTGGGTACGTATGTTGATTATTTCACGTTTTCAACTCGATTTAGATTTTTTAAAGCCGATAGACAAAGAGATTTTTTTAAATGTTTTACCATCTCTTCATCCATCGAATTTAAAATATCTAACTTTTAAGTCGACTTGTAAGTCTTGTAAGTCGAGTTGAAAACGCAAAATAATCAACTTCGGCACCAAGAATCCGACGGGGATTTCAAAAAAGTTAGTTTCCAGCCGCGGCGACACTGACAAGTTGATCAAATTTCAAATGTTAACTTATTTTAGGTAATTGTTTGAACCGCGATAACATTTTTTTGAGAAGTTATCAAGAAGCTTCATTATGAAATTTCGTGTTTTCAGACAATTTTGAGTCATTACTTGTATATATATTTCCTGCCCATGGAATAATGAGTAAATGTCGCCATATTTTACGCGCAAAAAGCATTTGCGTCACTTTTTCTCGCATGCTATCTCAAAATGTCAATGGCGAGGGGGCGTTGGAGAAAAGAGACGCAGGCGTCTCCGCAGTTCTCATCAAATCATAGACACGTAAAAAAAAATAGTGTCCGTTTGTTTCAGTGACGTCCCAACGTGGTGAGACCCATTGTGGTGTGACCCATTTTAGCGGGAACTCAAATTGCTTCAGAAAAATTTCGGCGGGAATTCAAATTTCTTCATAAAATTTTGGCGGGAATTCAAATTTCCTCAGAACATTTATTTTTACAAAATCTTACCGTGCAAGTTATAGCATCATACTTATGTTCAAAATGCCACAGAATCTTATCCACTGTCTTTAATGAAGTTTGGGGAACATCATGCCCCATTGTATTCTCGTAATAGCAGTTCACTTCATTTTCTGTTTCTTTCAACTCTGCCAGCAGGGGCTCAATCTTTTTCCACTTTGCTTCTCCCCATTGATAATGGTGAGATGGATTAACTTTCGAAAGATAAGAAATATCGATATTTTTGACTTTCTCCTGATCGTCCACAATTAGCATATTTTCAAGATATGTTGGTGTTGACTTTTCAATTGCCAAGCTGGGCTTTGCCGCGGTTTTAAATTTTATTTCGTGAAGTTCTTGACACTTTTGGTTGATGATTTCCTCTTCTAATAATTTATTAGCTTTAACAAGTGATTTGAATTGATTCCAGACTTTCAAATTTCCGTGTTTACTATATCTTGCATTTCTCAAAAAATCAACTTCATTTCTTTCCATGCTCATCATTTTTTTGGCCAGCTCCCGATTATTTGCAGTTTTCAGTTGGCTTCGTCTCTGGTATCGGTCGTTGTCTCTTTTCAACGCCATTTCAGATCCACTCCACTCCACTGGTTGAAGATTTTCGTTTTGCAATACCAGATCCTCAATCATTGTTCTTAGTCGCACTTGATCTGAGACCTTTTCAAAAGATGTCCCCTCGTTTTTCTTTGATTCCACTTCTTTTTGTTGCCATTTTTTCTTTGCTGAGGGTTCTGCCACTAACGCATCGTCCCTTCGCCTCTCCTTGGTCAATTCTTTCAATTGTTTCACTGCTTGATCTTCACTTAATGATCCTATAGGAACAGTCAGTATTTTTGACTTCTGCTCTTCTTCACGATGTGCAGTTTTACGGGACCTTCTTTTTGTTTCACTTGATTTTTCTTGTTTCTGTTTGTAGGCTTGCGCCCATTCAGTGAGATTCTCGATTTGCTCATTTTCGGAGACTTCTGCTTGGACACGTTCAGCTAAACTTGCTGATAACAACTCATCCTCTGAGATGGAGCATTCTGTTTTTTTAGGTTCTGACAAAGACGTCGGCTTCGAAGCTTTTTTTGGTCCGGAAGTTGTTTCCGGTTTTGGTCGCTTCTGAAAATTTGGCGTATGACTTTTTTACAGGTAGGCAAAACATGAAATCTTCAGGCGCCTGCTACTGCGCTGCATACCGGAAACCCTCGGATTTTTGCCCTAATTATACGACTTTCGTATTGATAAGAACACAGAAAAAAAGTCAAAAACATACAATACGCTAAACACCAAAAAATAGATAATAGAAGATAAGAGCATTTCACTAGTTGCTAGAAAGTATATTTCATAGAAATTTTTTTTTGGAAATTGTTTTTTCACGCGTCCACAATTTTTTTATTGTTTGTATTGTTTTACTGTTAAAGGTGGTGTAGTTGAATTTTTTTATTGCTTTATTAGACTCAAAATTTTCTGAAAACACCGAATTTCATAATGAAACTTTTTGAAAACTTCTCAAAAAGTTATGAAGGCTCAAAAATGGCCTAAAATTAGTTAAAATTTGAAATTAGACTGACTTGTCAATATGATATGTATTCCCCCAAAAAGTTGTTTTTTGATCAACTTGTTCCTTGTTGCCTAGTTCACTTACCTATGCTTTCGTCGTTGAATTTAAAAGACTAATTGTAAGATGAACATGAAATAAGCTACACAGAATACTAAATTTCTAACCTTGATTGTACTTTGTTGAAGTTTTTGAGGATTGCGATACTTTTGTTGACCTTGATAGGTTTGGGTATAACCAATCCAAGGTGGAGCTGCAGCGGCTCGTTTATTCGGAACCGCACTTTCTCTCGGATCTTCCATCATTTTTCTATCATTTTCATTTTGATTCGAAAAAGCATTATATTGTTCCTGAACTTGTTGATTGGGCCCAACTCCTGTATTCAGCGGCCTTGAAACCAGCCCCTCCGGGGACAGAGCATTGGGATCAGGCGGTCCTACTGTGTTGCGAGGCAACGATGCATGTCCTTGCGTACTTCTTGAGCTGTCTCCCGATTCATGTCTTGACAGTGAATTTCTTCCAGGTTGGTTCTTATTTGTATAGCGCACTGGATGCGTAAAATCATGCGATGACATTATGGGAGTATCTGCAGATATTTTGTATGAAAGTTTGTTATTTTGCATTCAAAAACTAGGAATGTTCGCCTATTAATTTCATAAAGATTTTCGTCGACCGCAAAAAAAACTGTGAACTGATTTTTTCAACTTTTCTGTGAGTTTGCATTTTATTTTAAACTAAGCAAAATCAGCACAAGAACTTTAAAGGAAGCTCCAGAAAATTGTTTCCGGGCTAGGATGCCAAAAATTTGTGATGGTAATGTTTGCTCTGAAAACTGTATGAGCAAAACTCAAGTTATGATCAAAAATCTCAAATATTGTTCAAATAAATGAGCATGTTCAATTAGAAAGGCTTGAATTTTGCAATTTTCTAAAGTTTATCTAAAAAAAATGAAATGCAACAAAAAACTCATGACGTGTGACCCAGGGCTGGGAATTTTTTGGTTTTTTTGTTTTTTGTTTTTTGGTTTTTTTGGTATTTTGACGAAAAATCGATTTTTTAGTTTTCTCGGTTTTTTGGGACCAAAAAAACCAAAAAATCCAAAAAACAAATGTTTACCGTGTCTAGTCTCGACTCGAGACTATTCTGTATTAAAATACATTGAAACATGTATTTTAACACAGTTGTGACGTCATAAATGTATTTTAATACATTTTGCAACATTACTTGAATAACGCCATTAAAAATGAACTTAAGCATCAAAAATTTTTTGGTTTTTTTTTGGGTTGGTTTTTTGGGTTTTCCGAAAATTCCAAATTTTTGGTTTTTGGTTTTTTTTTTTGGTCCTAGCCCTGGTGTGACCCTAAATGTTTTGTTACCCTGTTTAATTTTAAGACCAGAATTTTCCAACAAAAAAATACCTACCAGTTTGTGCTGTAAAGTTTGGAATAGCCCGTATATCAGGTGGGTCGTTTACATTCATTTCGACTTACGAATATCTAAAAAAAATATGTTATAATATATAACGCAGAAAAGCAATTAAAAGATCTCTTGCAGTAGAATAACAAACATTGAAAAAGATTGAGTCAAGAAAGAATACCTCGGCATTCAGAGGCAACTTCCTGCCACACTTTGGCAACTTATTTAGTGCCACTAAAATAATTTGCCGAATTGCTGGCAGGAAGTTGCCGAGTTGTTGGCAGGAAGTTGCCACGTAGTGGCAGCAAGTGGGAAAGAACGCTCCTCGGCATTCAGAGGCAACTTTCTGCCAAACTTTGCTTACTTGCAACTTCCCGCCAAACTTTTGCACATTCCTGCCAACATTTAGATGTTGCTGAGCGTTCTTTCCCACTTCCTGCCAACAACTCGGCAACTTCCTGCCAGCAATTCGGCAACTTATTTTAGTGGCACTAAATAAGTTGCCAAAGTGTGGCAGGAAGTTGCCTCTGAATGCCGAGACTACTTAAAAAGCATGTATTTTAATACAGTTGTGACGCCATTAATGGGTTTAAATATGTACATTTTGCAACATTACTTGAATGACTCCATTAGGTTTTTGTGAATTTAAAGGTAGAGTAGCGCCAGTGGGAAAAGTTTTTTGACTACTCTAGTTGGGCCAAAATGCCCACATAACATTTTTTATCAATTTTTTTGGAAATTTATTATTTACTGTCAGAATGTAAGAATTACTCAGCTTTCGCCACTCAAAACTTGGAAGTCGACCGAAAAAAATGTTTTCCAAAATGCACACATTGGATTAGGATTAGTGTTGTTTTAAGCCTAAAAATGCAAATCGATTTCACTTTTTAATTAAATTATCATTTTGAAAGAAAATTGATAAAAAACGTGTTGAAAAAAAAATTGTTGACTAGTTATACTACACAAGTACCAAACAAAATTTTCAAAAAATATTACACAAATCGATGTTTGCAGAAAAATTAAATTTTTAAAGATGTGCTTGCAATCAAAAGATTTTGAACATCATTTGACTAACGGAATGAAGAAAGCATAGAAAACAGTAGAAAAGGAAAAGACCAAGGCGGCGAGACCATAAATTTGCCGGATAGAGAGGACACATCAAGTCGCTTCACCGGCTGCGTCTCCAGCCTTTCAACACGTTTTCTTGCGTTTCTTTGCTTACTGCACTCTCTTTCAGTGTCATATCGATTGCCATTAAACACGAAGAGCGAGCACGTGAACCACTGAAAAATTGACCGTTTGATTTGCAAAATATTTCTATATTAAAAAAAAGCATTTCTGTAAGAGCATTTGCTTCTTTGACGGCGCTGTCAGGCTTTCGTTACTTAACGAACCAACAAGTGTTTTACGTCAGCTAATATGAAAATATTTCAGCTATTAAAAATATGTATATCAAATCCGTGTCTTTCAAGTTGTAGAGCAAGCATAAATAGAGATTTTGTGAGCACAACAACGCTCCCATAATTATGGACCACCCTGTAACCCGTTAAAGGTGGACTACACGCTGTGGGAAAATTACTTTAAAACATGCCTATGGGGTCACAATGACCGAATATGATGATAAATAAATTCGAAAAAAAATCTAGATTTTATATGATTTTTGAAAATTTGAGAAATCTCAGTTTTCACCTAGTTCCTATTTATATTTCCGCCAATTGATTCATTCGAAGGACCGCGCTTGCATTGTTTATTCATTAGTTTTATTTATTATCATTATTCCACTGATTTTCTTCATTTTGTTTATATTTTTTTAAATGAAAATTGAAACGAAAAAAAACAAGATAACTGCAGAATGCTTGTGAAAAGGTAATTGAAAATGCGTAAAACAGTAAAATTATAAGTTTCGACGACAACAAGCATGAAATTAGTATATTTCACAGTTTTATGCACTTTCAATGACTTTTTAGCACACATTCTGCATTTATCTTGTTTTTTTTTCGATTCAATTTCCATTTAAAAAACACAAAAAATGAAGAAAAACAGTGGAATAATGAGAATAAATGAAATCATTACTTATATATTTTTAAAAAAATACAGCTTATTTTTCCTGTCCGTACCGTTTGTTTGTTTGTTTTTGTGACCTCACACCCAACTATACTAAGAACTGTTGGCGGGGTCCGTCTCCCTTCGTGGTCAGGCCCATCGTGGTGAGACCCATCGTGGTGAGACCCATTGTGTCGAGACCCGTCGTGGCGAAACCCATCTAGATGAGACCCATCGTGGTGAGACCCAAAACTTTGGCGGGACATTCAAATTTTCTGAGAAGAAACATTTGGGCGGGAAATTCAAACTTTCTGAGAAAAAATTTTGGCGGGAAATTTAAATTTTCAGAGAAAATATTGTGGCGGGAAATTCAAACTTTCTGAGAAAACTTTTTGGCGGGAAATTCAAATTTTCCGAGAAAAACTTCGCGACAAATTAGGTGAAAACTGAGATTTTTCGAATTTTTAAAAAATCATATAAAATCTAGAAAATTTTTTGGAATTTTTCAATCATGATATTCGGTCATTGTGACCCCATGGGAATTTTAAGCAATTTCTTCACAGAGCGTAGTCCACCTTTAAGTGTTGAACAAAGTTATAGTTTTCAGTTCGAAAACAAGCTGAATATGTGTTTATGATTTCTGATTTGCACTTGATTGTATTCACTTACTTTTCGAAATAAATAATAAATTATTAAGGGTAAATTAGTTTAAAATGAGCAAAGATTAAAAAAATTGTTTCTTTTTCAGAACTCAAAATTATCGTACTTCCTCCAGTTGAAATAAAATCTTCTATATCTATATTTTCAAAATCAAACAAATTGACAGGTTATCTTTGTATTATTGAATTTAAATGTTTTATCTTATTGAACAACAGTTATATTGACGTTATAAGCCGGAAAGGTGAAGGGGAGTTTTTCCAAAAACATTCCTGTAATAATTTCAAAAAATCAATTTGGAGTTGTCCTACTTTTTGGTATTTAATGCATGTGTTCTCGAAGGAAAATATTGGCTAAAATATTTTCTGAAACGTGAGATGTTTTTAATTCATTATTAATGAGAAAAATTACATTAAGTGACAAACATACAACGGTTTCTCCATTCATTGTAGAAATTAATGCAAGTTTCTAATTTTCGAAGCAAGTGAGATCAGCCAAAAGTAGAATACGGAATCATTTTGATTGAAATTGGATGGGATGAACATTGAAATGAACGAAAAACTAAGAGTTTATCTGATAAACTTTACTTTTAATAAAGTATATAGTTAAATGTTGATTTTGAAAATTATACGAAGCATAAGTTTTAATTAAATAATGAAACAGGGCTGGGCGGCAATTGTCGTTCGGCAAATTGATTTGTCGACAAATTCGGCAAATCGGCCAATTGCCGGAAATTTTAATTTTCGGCACATTGCCGATTTGCCGTTTGCCGGGCATCAGATTTGCCGGAAATAATCAAAGGGAGGGCCACTGTTTTGAAGCATAGGTCTCACCACGACAAAACTTACTACTGTAAATTTTAAATTTTTCCCGTTTTAATTTTGTGTTTTTGTATAATTCCGTTGTTTTTTATGATAACGTCTCACACTAATTGATGATTGACAAAATAGCCTTTGAAAAATCAGAAAAAATTAAGCGTTTATTTTTTCCAGTAATTTGCCGACAATTTTCGGCAATTGCCGTTTTTCCGGCAAATCGGCAAATTGCCGGTTTGCCGATTTGCCGGAAATATTCAATTCCGGCAGTTTGCCGATTTGCCGGGAAAAATTGTTTACCGCCCTGTTCTGAAACAGACTCTGAAGTTAGACAGCACAACTTCCGTTCAAAGTCCAGAAAAAAGACAAAAAAAAAGCAAGCGGTGCAGTAAAAATAGAGGCTACAGAAAAGCCAAGAAACAAAAAAAAAATTGTCAAAAACGAGTATATAGATGCATGTTATCTGGGTGAACTCACAAGTACAGTTTGACGTCTGACCCTTTCCAAACGCTCGAGTCGTAGGAAGTTATTTGACCCCGGAAGATTTGCAGGAAAAAATAAATGCCCATAGATCGATTGGCAAGGACTAGTAGTCCAGAACACGTAGGAAATATGTTTTTTTTTCAGTTCAAAAATAAAAAGGACAGACACTGCGTATCGCATTTTATACTTATGCATTTTCTGTCAATTCATGTTTATTAAGATAGACTAGCGGGCCCTGCGGCCCGCCAGTTGCAGGGGGTGTAGGGCGAGTCCCCCAATCGGACGTAGGTTCTCGGCTTCGCCTCGAACCTGTCAGAGGGTTCGTGACAATTGCAGTGAGCCAATGGGAGGAGAGGAGACCCACTCATATTTTGCTTAAAATCGAGCATTTCTATTCGAATCCCGATTAGCAAAAAAACATTTGTCAGTTGGGGGAATCGAGCAAACGAGCAAAATATTCACAGCCATACACACTAACCACTCGGCCATGCGGGAGAGACCCGACAGGGAGATGCAGGGAAGGGAAATTTCTGGAGGGAGTCGTTTTTCGATTCCGCTTTCTTCAATAATTACATTTTGAGAAAAGGCGTTCGAAAACCGTTTATTACTGATATGTCAGCGGGAAAACGAATTTTTGAAAATTTTATTACAGGATTGTACTCATTATTGATTTCCCAAAAAGGAGACGTATAGTTGAGGGCTATATCTTGTACACAGACAGATGTATAGAAAAAAAACAAGTTTTGGCCTGAAAATTAATAAAAATAATATCTCTTGGCAGAGTATTTCTAATGCGACGAAACTTCATCTTCCATCAAATAAAATCAAAAACTATGAATTAAAAATACATTCCGCAAAACTTTAGTGGATAAAATGTTCAGGAGACGCAGGAAACCACTCCCCCCAGTACTAAATTTTTGAATTATTTTTTTCTTGAAAAATTTTCCCACTGAACTTTTTACAAATTTTATATGTCTCGATGCGTCTTGATGAGACCTACACGTCAATTTTTGGAAAACTAAGAAAACTCGAAAACTGACCGAGTTATGATTGAAAAAGTAGATTCGCGAAAATGGGAAAGTGTGCAAAATGTGGCACTTATTCGTCTTGCTCGGCCGACTCATAAAACTTTTCTTAATTCTGAGTTGAAAATCGTGTTTAGCGAACTTTTTTACGTGGGGTAGAAAAAAAAGTATCGAAAAAGATGAAGTAGAACTTGAGATAAAGACGAAAAACAACTTTTTGCCTTTTGCACTTATGAACTCAAACTTTCTTTCAAAAAATTCACCTCTCTGAGTAGTATCTTGCACATAAATTTGGAACAAAACCGAGCAAAACCCGAATTTTAATTCAATTAAAACATGGTTTTTTGGGGGTAAAAAGAGCAACAAAAATTTTTTTCAAACTAAGGAAAACCGCCCTGAGCTCAGTTTTGCTCCAAACTTTGTGCAGTTTTTTGCTCCCCCGTGGTGAAATATTTCTAGTAAGCTGTCAAATATTATAAAATTCAGTCAAACGGCTCTAGAGTTATTAATGAAAACGAAGTGTGACATTTTTTCGCAAGCCAAAAAAAACGCGAAAAAACGCGAAAAAGGGGCGGAGTCGCCACACTCGGCATTTATTAGAGGCTGCTTGGCAGAATTGAAATGTATCCACACCAGGGCTATGCGGCAACCGGCAACCAAGTTTTCGGTTGCCGAAACTTTTTGGGTTTGGCAACTTTGGCAATTGCCGGTTGCCAAAATTTTCAGAGTTCGGCAACTTCGGCGTCGCACATCCCTGATCCACACGTTTTATACTAGTTTCCATAAAACAGGTGTCACACGTTGACATGTATGTTTGGTACACATTTCTCCTCCTGCTGACCCACATACCACTCAGCACCGAATCGATAACTATTGGTATGCGGCCATCTCTCATAATGCCTTCATTCTCATAGTCTTATTTGATTTTCTCAGATTTTAAAGTTTATATTTACCACTAATTTTGAAAGTTTAAATGCTGATTTCAATAAGATTTTTGCTTATTTTGAAAATATTGTTTTCACTATAAAAAATATGTATATATACTGTTGCATTGAACATGCTATTTTTGAATGATTTTATTCAAAATTAATAAAAAAAGACTGAAGAGAGTGGGATTCGAACCCACGCCCCCGAAGGGACTGGTGCCTTAAACCAGCGCCTTAGACCGCTCGGCCATCTCTCCACATTTTTCTCTTTTCACTCAAGCTGTTGACATGTTGAAAAAACCCCAACCGATTTTCTTTTCTGTCTCTTTCTCTTTCTCTGCCTCTCCACCGTCTCTCACTACACCTCTCTTGACGCCACAAACAACATTCCGATATTCCGATGGTGTCGTTGTTTAGAGTGTTATTGTAATTACTGCAGATGGAGAAATTTTTTATTTATAATTCTTGTTCTCCACTTTACTAAAACAACTCAAAACGTTTTCAGATAATTCTTAACTTATTCAAATAAATATTTTCAGGATGGACACAACGAATCAGTCAGAAGACATAAAACCTTGCGTAAGTATTGAATATTTGGCACTCATTTTACTTGTTTCACGTCAAAATTATTTTAATTCCGGCAATTTGTCGGTTTGCCGATTTGCAAGACCACCTCAGCTTCATACCCTTCTAAAACAGTTCTAATTTTAGGATTCTGATTTGATGGAATCAATTTTGATGTTTGATGAGCCCATTTCCGACATTTTAGCGCATAATAAATTGTGGATTAGTCATGCCAGGGTATTTCCAACGCAATAGTTAAGGCGAACTTCTTTGTTTTTTTTTTCAGACGAGATCCAATTTCTTTCCACAAGAAGGTCGCCACATTTCCAATCAACACACCGAAGCAGCGACATCGTTGAAAATGTGGATGCTTTCAAAAAATTTGGTGGTCATTGTGAAAAGAAAGGACGATATATTCCCTTGCAAAATTCTGGTTGGTTTTTTATCAAATAATACGGTTGAAAATTGTGATATTTTTTCGCTAAAGTAAGCATCGAAAATGACTTCCCGATAATAATATTAGTTTTTTAACTTTATAATAGTATTGCATCTAAAAAACAGCCAAAAAGAGTGCAAAACTCATTAAAAAACGTTATATAAAGAAAAAGTTATTTTTGATACCGATTTCCCTAGGTGCTCCAAAATAAGGATGGGCGGCAGTTGCCGTTCGGCCAATTTTTTTTTGTCGACGAATTTGGTAAATCGGCAAACTGCCGATTCGTTGTTGGATTCGTTGTTGAAATCGTTTGTCGTCCACCCCTGTTTCAAAATCACTTCACTGCAAAATCACTACAAAATAACTGCACGAAAAAATGTGCTGAACAAATGAAAAGCCAAACTTCCATTTTTATTTAAACTAGAATTATTCAAAGTCAGTCATGAAAAAAAACAATATGGTATTATTTAAGTACCTCTATGTTTTTTCTTCCAATGTTTAAATTTACGTTCACATTATCCTCAAAGTTTCAGACACGCAACCCGGAAAACCTATTTGTGGCTCGATTTCTTGAAAGCGGAAAAGAAAAGCATATTCAGGTAGAGTATTCGGATATAATAATGACAAGAAGTGAACTCGAAAAAGCCCTGCCGTAAGTTTTAGGAAACTACTAGTATTATTTCTGAATAGTTTTTTTTTCAGATTGTGCCAACACTTGATTCCAGCGAGAAACTGGGACGACTTTTACATAATCCGCGATTTTGAGAAAGCGACTCCGTATTTTGAACAAGGCTTGTCCGCATTAGTGAAACCTGGACAGCAATTTGAATTGCAACTTGAAGATGCACCGGATTTTTACGTCATGGCCACTGTTGTCAAAAATTATCGTGGTTTCCTGTTGGTTGAATATCAAAACGTCAGTTGTGTGCAAAAGTAAAATCTGGGTGCATCAAAACTTTGTAATAAACTTTTTTTGGTGTTTTGGAAACTTGAAAAACGGAAAATATTCAGAAAAACAATGCCAGTCTTTTTGTTTCATTTTTTAATGCTTTTTCAGTTCAAACGATGGATACATATGCTCAGCCCATACTGTCATGAAATCGGTTGGGGCAAAAACGAGAAGCAAGAGTATTTGAAACGTAAGTGGAAAAAAATCCAAATTGGCGCTTTCTCACAGCCAAGTAGCTATTATTTAAAGGTGGATGTGCGCCAGTGGGGAAAATTTAAAGAAACGTTTAAAAAAGTTAAAAATTACGGTACTTATCAGGGCTGTGCAACCAAGTTGCCGGCTGGCAAAATTTTCAGAGTTCGGCAACTTCGGCAATTGCCGGTTGCGAAATTTTTCAGAGTTCGGCAATAAACTGAGTAATGTAAAAGTTTAGATTTTCAATTAAAGTAATGAGTTTGATCGAGATTTTTCAATGATTACTTGCAATTTCCCCTAGCAAAAATAGTTTGAAAATCATTTGCAAAATCGAAGAGAAGTGATTTTACGATTTTTTCAGGAGGCCCCTACAATCGACACATGAACGTTGACCTGGTTGCCGGACTCGTGAAACAATCGACAAATCAAAAACTCGGCGCTGTTCCAGAAATAGTCTTTAGAAACAATTGCCCAGTTCCCCATCGTATTCCAGTAAGTGATTTGGTATACTGTAAAAATGTTAGAAGAAACTCAAAAAACTGTTTTACAGGAATACAGTGCATGTGTCTATCTGGACTTGGATCAGAAACGCTTTTATTTTGCTCACAAGGTCACTACAAAAACTTGCAGGAACAACCGTCATTTTTTCAATATTTCAATTGGAAAAAATCTTGTGACCAGTAAGCAAAATAATGTAAGTTTATTGTTCTAGTTCTTTTTGTTTCAATCGAGTAATTTTCCAGAGACCCTACGAGTTTCATGTCTATCATCCAAGAATTCTACCATATTCAGTTGCTAAACGGATGGAAGTTCAGATAATTCTACCGCCTGATGTCAAGCTGCTTCCTGATGAATCAAATTTAGATGGTTACCTTCGTACGTATTGCAATCCGTGTGATGTAAGTAATCAGAAAATATATATATAAAATCAAATACATTAAAGGAGTAAAGAAGAGAAACAGATGAACATATTTTGGGATGAGACAAGGGATGGAGAGAAAAATATGCCATTTGAATAAAATAAAATTTCAAATTTGAATTACACGAAATACGTTTTTTTTTTCAGAAACACAAAACAAGTGACCGAGTGCAGCCTTCGCCAAAAATTGCTAAGAAAAAGAACGGACCTCTTTTGCTTGACGATACTCCGGACGCAATGTTCAGAAGCAGGGTATGTAACTTTAATGTGTAGTGTTGCTTGTTTTTCTATTTTTCTTTTCTGAACAGATGGTAATTCTCCTTTAAAAATTTAAAAATTCCTTTTTTGACTTTTTTTTTTTGACTTTTTACATAGGCTCTTCAAAAGCAAGAGATATTCAACAAAACAATCATCATACATACATTAGACCAATGTCGAGAGAATTCGAAAATTTAATTGGAATTCTTCAAAATTTCTACCACTTAATTTTCCAATAATAAATTTCAGCCGCTGCTCGGAGACAACATTGGCGCGCACAAAGAGTGGACAAATTTCATGAATCATATACCAGATTACAAACGAAAGGATTTGCTTAAGAGCATGGATACGCTCAAATTTTGTGAGGTATTAAACGCTCTTTGTTTTTTATATTATTTTATCGATCAAAATCTTGTTCAGATTTTCCGGCCTACACCTACAGGAGCGTTGCAGTTGACGGCTGCCGAAGTGACTGGACAGCAAGAATGCATGCTACGGCTAAAAGTGAGCGGCGAGGATGAACCTGTGTACATTCACAATGCGTTAGTTTTTTTTTGTGGAAATATAAAGTATTGGATGTGAGAAAAATGATTAAGTTTGAAGTGTCAATTTTATGACCAAGAAAAAATAGGAACATTTAAATTAGTGTGATGAAAACCACTTTAAGTTAAGCAAATTTGAAAGAATTTGAATGATTTTAAAACTTGAATTTGCAAAACTTGTTGCTCGTTTCCTTTTTTGTATCTTTGAAGTATTCTGATATTGCATGCAATCATTGAAGTAAAGTTGCCAGCAAAATTGTTAGGTTGAATTTTCAGAATTAGAACTCTTGGTGTAGGCATATTTACTTGGGTAAAAGTAGGTGTGAGTACACCGGCTTAAACTCTTAGACATTACTTTAGGTTTTTAAGCCAAAAAACCAAAACAGTTGTAATTTTAACGAATTTTCATTATTATTCGAATCCTTCTCAAACTCCTCAAAATTGAAAGTTATAGGTTTCCAGGCTGAAAATGTTGTCCTAAGTTTAAGGAAAAAAACAACTTACCAGTCTCTCAACCTTTTGATGAAGGGTTACAATAATCCAACGGTACCACAAAAAAAAAATAGTAACTGTAATTTTCAAATATCCACATAGACACGTTCATTTTGTCTCAAACTTACTCACTCTCACTCTCAGTTTATTTTTTCAGCGATCCACATTTGTACCATCTGGGAGCTTGTCTTGACATGGAGCTTGCTATCAACTTTCACGGAGAGTTTTTCGATGAGAAGCCCCTCAAAAAGAACAAAAACGCCAACAACGGATTTTCGAGTTTTTGACTGGTCTCTCACTCCAATTCATTTTTCATACGCTTTCATTCATATGATTTGTCATAAATTACCGCTATTATTCTATCCTCCTTGGGTATATCTCTTTTCATACCTCGCAAACATTCGTTCGTTTCAAATGTGTAACTCACTAGCAACCTTCGTGTTCCCTTGTTTTTAAGTGTGCTGTTTATATATTTTGATAATATTAGAGTAAATATGATATATGTATGTAAAATTTTATTACAAAAGTAAAAGGTGGAGTATGTGTTCGGACGAAAGTATAGATCCAAAATACTTTTGTTATAAAAGTTGTTCGAATGGTAAGTTATAATTTCATATCGAAAATAGTGATTTTGAATTTTTTACAAAAGAGATGATAAGTTTTTTTTTTCATTGAGGGGGCCGAAGATGCAACCCCGACCTCGACCCGCCCAAACCAAAAAAGTGCACACTACAGTCCAAGTCTGGGTCAAAATTCAAAAAGTTTCATATTCGATGTTTTCAGGCAAGTCTAATAATGCAATAAAATTTGGCTACACCATCATTAACTATTCTAGTAGTTGCTGCCAAACAATTCCGCGTTGATAGGTTCAATGAGAGGGAATTGTCCTGCTTTATTCTTACTGTAGATATGATTGCTGCTCACTCGCAGCCACAACACTCAAATTTGCCGGTGAGTTTAATGTAACACACTCAAATTTCCGTGCGAGGTTTTTAGTTTGCAGATATTTTGGCCTAGTAGTTAAAACAACAGATGTATGGCAGTCATTCGTCACAATTTGTTGAAACGTTTTCGAATGCTTCCATCAGACATGTTTTGCAATTGAATATTCTTCTGCACATGAAACGACAGTCACGCCCCTCATTTTTGACTCATACGGTGTCGCTGGTCAAATCACTCTCCTCATTTTTTCTCATCTCTTTTATTCTTTCCTATCTTTTTTTGTTGGCACTTCAGATATGATTTTGCTTCGGGATTCTGAGCGTGCTGACCTCGAGCAGATGCATGGTCTTATCAAGCGCAAGATTCGCTATCAGGTGAATTAAAGTTTTCGAAAACATTTCCACAAAGATGTCTTTCCAGGTGTCACTCAACTCTCATGATCCGGCCATAAATAGGAAGCTCGAGGCTTACCGTTCGTTTCTTGTCAGAATAATGCACATTCTGCGTTTGGAGACATGCCTGCTGCATCAATCGGTGAGTCAGTAAAGTTAGCGGAAATTGATGAACTAATAAGACAGCTACGTGCAATACAATTTCCGTAGCCAGAAATAGTTGTTGAAGCAGTTTTAACAGACTGTAATCCTTATGCCATTCTAGAGTCAAAAACTAGAAATAATTATTTTTCATTAATGCTTGTTTCTTATTTTGTTCTACACTGTTTCAATAGGCCAAACAAAAAAGATCCCGAAAGAGAGAGGTTACAGTTCACTCTGTTTCTTTGTTGTTTTCCGGTTGTTTAGGTGGACACAGAAATTGAAATATTGTGAATGTACATAGTTTGATTGCGAGATTAAGTAAGATGCATCTGAATTCATGGTTCAACTTCACAATGATATAAGTCTGCTTTAACTTTTATCGAGATAAAGTCTTGCAGTCTAATAACACTACATGCATACTATGTAGAGCGCTTATCGTGTACGGTGTCGTCGATGGTCTAATCATTCTTCACAAATAAATATCTCTATGTTTTGTAAGCCAGAAAAAAGAAAGAAACTATTCTAGGAAGAATTTCCACTCTTCCGAGCTCATTCCTCAGAATACGAATAACGGTGTTATTTGAACAGTCCCGTTGAGAGGGAGTTTTTCAACCAATCATTTTTTGCACATGGTACGGAAGTCAGACATCTGACTCACCGCGAATGATGAACCTCGAGTAATCACTCTCTACTTATACTTGCCCGCTTTGCAAGCACTTTTGTACTATCGACTGCGAGCGAATGAGAAATAAGCAATAGAGTTTAATTATTAAGTGACCAGTACAAACTATGCTGGTGAAAAATCGCTTCCAAAGTAAAAAATGTTATATGATTTTTACTAGGGACTCTTTTTTCTCCAGACAACAGGCACCTGACCGGAAAAATAAACGAATCGATAAACGAATAATTTTACAAAACTAATTTGAATTAAAATTATGTTCTATTTGCCTCTATATCTGTAATCTTTTTTCTATAAACTTAATACTAATTTGTAAGCCAGAAAAAAATTAATTTGATTCTAAGTGTGACCACGGCAATTTTTTTAATTTGCCTTTCCGTACAAATCAAAATTGATTTTATAAGAAACATATTGTTACAATTTGTTAGAAGTTCATTAAAAATTACTCCATTTTCAGGCAAGCCGCAAAATGATCCGCGCCGAAATTCGTCAACTCCGCGAGCAAGAAAAATGCCTTATCGAAATTGTTGCCGACCGTCCACCACCACCTCCGCGCAATCATTTGCTCCGTCGCTTCATTCGTATTTTCACTACATGCTTCCAGTAGAATAAAGTTGTTTTTTTACTCAAAAAATTATGAGATCGGCTCTGGTAACGAGTAATTCCACTATGATACAATTTTTCGCTGTTATGTATGGTGCTTTGACATTCGGTTAGTGAATTTCAAAAATATTTATCGTTAATTTCTGATTGTAAGTTTTCTACTGAATTACGATAATTTGGTGTTTAATTAAGTACTTTGTGACTATTTTCATTCATCAACTTTCTTTAAAACAGTATTTTTTTCAAAACATGTCTAAGGGGTTTCATTGCGAGATTCGGTTTACTTGTGTCAATTTGAATCAATTAAAGTAATCAACAAAGTTTCGCGCCTCCACTTTTGAGAAAATACTCCTGACCCTCAACTTGTTCATCGTAGTAATTTCTAGAAAAACTTTTTTGGCCTATTAAGACCATGCGAAACTCACCAAAAGGAATATTTTTTCTCATTCCATTTCGTTTCAGGCGTGCCCTTTATTTGACATCAAAATGGATGCTAAAAGGATTTGTTTTTTTCTCACTTAAAAAAACGTCAGTTTTGTCTAAAACTTTTTGCGGCGCTTCCCACTTGCTTATATTGTTTCCGTACATTGTCTTTTTTTTCTTTCATATTTTGCTTTCAGTTTCCTCATTTCTCGATAAAAAAAAGAAACGTCAGAGAAATGTCTTCTAAAAGACAATCTGACTTAGAAATCAGAACACATCTTCGTCTTCTTCCACGGAAAGTTGGTAGTGGCTCGGAACAGGTAACATATTTTTCAAGAATTTTTTAGCTTTTACTTTCATTTCAGCAAGAACTGCTCCGTAATCGCAGCCAGCTCAACATTTGGCTCTGTCAACCGGAAGAAGATATTGCAAAATCGATTGTTGCAAAAATGATTGAAGAGCACAACAAGGTGTACAACTTATCAATTGAATTTTACACAGAGGCATGAGTTTTGTTTTGACTACTTATCTAGTAACTCGGCAGATTAAAGCTATTTATGACATGCAAATATATTAGATTTTCTACAAAAACTAAGTAAAAGTATACTTCACGAGAATATTACATTTGATGAAACTACAATTCTTTCATCTCCGTAAACTTTCTTCACGTCCAATCAATAGTGACATGAATCCTTCCGGCCAACGTCATGAAGATTGGAGCTGGCGAGATTGAAAAGGTACCAACTATGCTTGTTGGTTGTTGGTACACACAATTTCACGTCACTACATATTGACAGTTTTTCCCCACAGTTGGACACATTTATTCTGCACAAGATTATGTCAGCTCCAAAATTTGTACAGGCTCATCTGCTAAAGGGCACTCTCTTGCAGAAGAGCTAGGAGGCAGTTATGCTGTCTGTGTATCACAGGCTCACCTTTCTCTATAAGCTCACAAACCATCTGGGGGGGGGGGGGGGGGAAACTGTCACGGCATTGTGACATAGAAATTGTATGTACCAAGTACCAACTACATAGTTGGCACGTCTTTCATTTTGCCATCTCCAGTCCTTATGACGTTGGTCGGTTGGATTCATGTCACTATTGGGTGTGAAGGAGGTTTACGGGCCTGAAACAATTGTAGTTCTATTAAAAGTCGTAGTCTTATTCAGTACACAATAAATAATTTGTCCAATCTCGGATGTTTAAAATGTCCCTATTGAGATTTTTGAAAATGCCCCCTAAGAACACGATGCCCGCTAATTTTTTGCCCCCGTCTCAGTTTTCCCCGAAGTTTCTTTACTAGAACAGACTTGAAATTTTCACAAGTGAAAAGTAACTGTGATATTGTAACAGCAAGCAATTCAGCTATTTTATTCCAAAATTGTCAATTAGTTTCAGTCAAACCATGTTCTTTCAAATTTTTTTCGGAAAGCCCTAACAAGGGAAGGCTCTGAATTCGTTATCGGACTTCGTTACGCCACTGTATACATTCGATAGAGAATGGTTACAGATGATCACTCCAAAAGATTTACCTGCTTTAGAGCAGGTTCGACCAAGTTACGACACTTTAAAGTTGCCGAAAAAAAATCCTTGAAGACCTCTGAACCTTTGAAAAAAATCTAAAATTTCCACTGAAAAATTGTTTTTCTGCAAGTTGATAAAATAGTTGTAATCGATTTAAAATAGTAAAAAAACATATATTATACAAGTTTTAGCCCATCACTCTCAAAAAAAACCCTTAAAATAATCTACATATCCTGAGAAAAATACCAAAAAGTAGATGTTCATGTAGATCAATTCAAGGATTTTTTTGAGAATTATGAACTGAAACTTGTATGGTATGATTTTTCCATTATTTCCAACTATTTGAAAACGTTTAAATCAACTTTTCGAAAAAAATTTTTTTTGAATTTTTAAAAAGGGGTATTTTGGCACTTTCAAAATGTCGTAACTTGGTCGAACCTGCTCTGAAGCAGCTAAATTTTTTGGAGTGATCATCTGTAACTATTCTCTATCGAATGTATATAGTGGCGTAACAAAGTCCAATAACGAGTTCAGAGCCTTCATTTGAGCCTTCTTTCGAACAAAGTTTCATTTTCCGAACGCGGACTCTAACATTTTAATTTAATATTTAGAAACGGCGAGAACGGTTTGATAGGATGAAATGTTCACTCCGGCACCGTGAAAACGCATTTATTCAAGAAGTTATTCGTCGCAAACAAAAAATGGTTGAAAAGAAGCATTACGATGGCACAACCCAATTTTCAAGTTGTGATTATGTAATTATGGGAATTAAATCGATGTTTTGCTTCAAATGAATAATTCAATAAAGTTTACAGTAAAGTTTTATATATATTGTATTTGTATATACTTTAGATACTTGCGTATTACATGTCGCTTTTAATTTTCAAAATTATTTTTCTCATTTTTAACGCGAGACCGTTAATTTTTTCTGCAATTGTTTTGAAGTATTAGGTTGGCGGGAAAGTCCTGTCCTATTTTTCACTCATTTATTTCTCGAAGCAAACTCAAACAAAAAATCAGTTATAGGCTCCATCATGATCAACACAGTCCTGCCAACATTGATCTAACTTGTGGATTTCCTGTCTGTAGAATCCAGCTGGCAGGGATTCAAAGTATTGCTTGATATCAGTTTTGAGATTTTCTCGTGTTGTGAAGGTTATACCTCAAAGGGCACAAGCCAGATTGGGGAAAAGCCAATAATTGTTTGGAGCAATGTCAGAAGAATAAGATAGTTGAAGGATAATCGGCTATCCATATTTTGCCAGTTCCTCTTTCATATGTCTTGCAACATGTGGTTGAGCGTTATTGTTTTGGAAAAATACTTACTTATCCTGTAAGGCTGAAGGATTCACTGTTTTCTTAAAATTCTGTTGTTGTCTTGAATGAGTCTCTCCGGTAATAATTTTATCCTCGGGTAACAGCTCCCAGTAGAGGAGCCTTGCACTCAAGACCAAACAGAGACCATACTTTTTTCGGGTGAAGGCCGAGTTTCGGAACATTTCGGAACACACCCACAGGTTACTTACTAAGTAAGTAAGTAACCTGTGGGGTTTGTCCTTCTCCAATCCACTGGTACTGTGTGTGGTGGTTAGCGTACAACATCCACTCCTCGTTTCCAGTAGTGAGCCAGTTCAATCAACGGTCACCGCCGTAGAGAGTGGGAGATTATATAAAACATCAACTCGGTGGGAAAGATTGGAACGGGTCAAATAATAAGGCACGAATCGACCAAGTTTTTTCCTCATTCCGAGCAATTTCATGTTATCTGTTATGGAGTTATGAGAGACTGTAAGCGTGCTTGCCATCTCACGGGCAGTTTGAAATAGATCCGATGCAATATTGGCTTTTAGTGCATTCAAATCTAATTCATGTGGGTTTTAGAGCATACCTTTTCATTCAAAAAAAGTCGCTTTTTTCTGAAACGATCGAACTATTTCTGTATTGTTTTATACGAGGGAACAGGTCTATCATAAACTCTCATTAGAAGAGTTTTTGAATCCTTCATTGTGTTGTGCGCCAGAAGCATGTATAACAGAACATACCGAACAAAAATTGAGGTAGGTTCACTTATCGCAAGTTAACTTGAACCAAGAGAGAGGGAGAGAGATAGGGGGTTAATTACTGAAAACACTTTTTTCTGCTTATCAAACCCTAAGAGTGAATAAACAGCAAATTTGATATTCATTTCACAATGACAATACAAAAAATTAGGACAGGACTTTCCCGCCAACCCTTATTAATTTTTCTTCGGTGTAATGAGTACACTTTTTTCTCTCATCAGATTTGTTTTCTTCTCATTATTTTTGGACATTTCCTGGTGATTTCTGAAAATTTTTTGAATTTTCGGGATGCGGAGTTTCTCAGAATTCAGGTCACCCATTCTTCAGAAAACGTTCCGTTTCAAATAATTTTGAAAATTCCCTTCGACTCTAAATTCATATTTATACAGACTAGCGAGGAAAAAAACAAGTCTGATGAACATCAAAAGTGAGAAGAGAACTTATCAAGCCATTAAGCCATTTCACACTAAAAATAAAGAAAAATATCAATTATTAGAGACTAATCTTTTTTACCTCTGGTCACGGTAAGTAAGATGTGGAAAGTCATCTTGAAAATGAAGGCATGTAATATACAAGTACCATACTTTATTAGGAGATAATAAGTTCCGGGTCAAATATCATACATTTTGGTTATTTGGTTAACGTAAATTTGAAGTTAAAAAACAAAATTTTAAATTGCTCGGAAAGTTTTTGAGATGATGCGAGCGGTTCTACTGGTAAGAATTGCGTGCAATACGAAGAAGATGAACTCTATGTAGCATATACTAGTGTAGAAAGAATCTCTCAATTCTCACTCTGACGGCGGAAGCATGTGAGAAACAGTTGGTAAAAAACAAATCGCGGCTGTGGAATAACTCGACGAGTAGGCAAAGTGCTCGATTGGATCTCCTGTCTTGGATTGACAAACCTCTTGTTGAACATGAACTCAATCTGATGAATGTTTCTCAACATCACGTTGAAACTAGCCCGACGCTCCTGAAAAGATAGATGAAAAAAAATTGTAGAAAAAAAAAGAAGCTTGATTGTTGAAACTCCCTCCGTTTGTCTATGTTTTGTTTCAGCTTGTTCCAGCTTTGATTCAGTTTTTTCAGAATTTTTTTTTGGAAATGAGCAAATTGACTGTAGTTGCTGCAAATTTATTAAAAAATTAATTCAAAATATATTTTCTCTATTTAAGAAAAACAACAATGAAATATTGCTAGAAAGACAATATTTCGACCTAAATATCTCAAAATTCCCTTAAATTTGTTATCTTGACCTTCACAAGTACACTAATCAAATTGAGAAAACAACAATTTTCTCAAAAAACCACCTAAAAATATGATTTCAATTTCAGCAAAAGTGAGCTGGCTGGAAATCCCTTCAAATTATTTCTCTCAAACTTTTCCATTAAACTAAATCGACAATTTTGGTATACTCAAAAACACTTGGCATGCATACTTTCGGAGCAGTGCTTCGACAAAGTTGTGTTCAGACCTAAAAATTGAAGATTTGTTCCAGTTAAAGTGCCCTAGCTTAAAATTTCTTTAAATTTTTTCCTTAATCTTTACTAGTATATCAAACCGGCAATTGCCTATGAATCTATATAAAGACACTAGATTCATAGTTTTAGGTGGTTTTTTGAAAAAAATTGTCGTTTTTCTCGAAAACGAAGTAGGCAAGAGGGTATAAAAGTTTATTAAAATTGTAGATCTCAATTTGATTAGTGTATTTGTGAAGTTTAAGAAAACAATTTAAGGAATTGTTGAGATATTTAGGTAGAAAGATTGTCATTTTATTAATATTTCATTGTTGTTTTTCTTAGATAGAGAAAATATATTTTGAATTAATTAATAAAAAAAAACAAAGCTGGAACAAGCTGAAACAAAACATAGACAAACGGAGGGAGTTTCAACAATCAAGCCTCTCTCGTGAGAAAAAATTAAATTTTGGAACATCTTTTTTCGAATTTTTGTTTAAAAATCCACACTGTTTCTAGTGAATTCATGAAATTAAAGTTGTGTGACGTTTCCCAAAATTTTTAGAGGTCAAACTATGTGCCACACAATAACATTCGCTTACTTCGGTGAACGAGTAGTTGCCAAACTGAAACGCGTTTTGATAGCATCGATACAAGTCCAAGATCAATACTTGAATTCCTTTGCGGCGGTTTTCGGCAGTGAACTGAAAATATTGGGTGAATTGGTTTTGTAAAATATTCATGAACAACTCAAGGACTGACACAGCCACTAAATAAAGCAGGGATTTCAGAAAAAAACACTCAATTTCCATACAAAAAATTCCAACTTTACAACCAAGCTTAACAAAGTAGCCAAAGATTTAATATTTTATTTGAAGTTTGTTTTGTCTTCCTAGAAATTACACACTTAACGTTATTCCTTTAGTTAGTAAGAAATTTCGTTCACAGCTTCATTGGTTTCTGCAACTTCTAAAGGGATTTTAACAACTTTTTATAAATGTTTTGTTTCAAGTTGCAAGGATTTGCTTTAATGTTGGTACGTTTTGCCCAGCATATGAAACATTTTCATGGTCGTCACTTTATTTTAGTACCCACAATGTTGAAAATAAGTTTTTTTAGAAAAAAAGTTAAGTGCAAAAATTATTTTCACAAAGTTTTCTACAGTTTGCAGCTTGTTGTTTGATCACAGATTGACTGGGAAATAAATATAATGCAAAATTTTAAACGTAGAACTCAAATTTCATACTTAGAACATAATTCAAAAAAGCCCATTCAATTGTTTGACAGAGCAGTGGTTATATTGAAACACAAAATTAAAAATGGATGCAAAAAAAGTGTAAACAACGTATTTCTAAGAAGATTCAAAAACTGGTTTTTTGTGAATCATGTTTTATTTTTTGTATGAACTGACATGGTAGATTTTGACAGAATAGCAAAATGCATTAAATTGAAAATTTGGCGGAAATTATTTTCTTATCAAAATTTGTTTCCTAGTTTCAAAGTTGTGGGTCACTTAGTAATTCTACTGAAAAAAGGACCCATCGGATGGTAGCTCCTGTATGCTATTTTCATGCGACATTTAAGTTTAATATTGCTCCTCAAAAAATGGGGATAAAAACCTCAGTTCTCATACTGTTTTGACAAATAATCTAACTTGAAAATATTATAGAACAACTACAAAATGTGTTACGGGCAAACTTTGTCTCTGATAGTGAGACTAGCAGACTAAAAGAACAGATTGTATCTGTTTTAGTTTTTTTCTACTTACCAAAACTTCGCAGTGCTCCTCCAGAAGTGCGTTTTGCTCACGAAGCTTGTTCTAAACTTGAGATTTGTTTCTACAAAATGGATATTCTAAACTCACGAGTTCTTCTGGGGTTGCCACACGATTCCTCGGAGGAGAGGCTTGGTTTGTCGGGCTTAATTTGGAAAGCGTCTGCATTTTCAGCAAGTATCTGAATAAGTGATAAAAAATCCTGAATACAAAAGTTTTGGAAATGGCTCACCTCATTCGCCACCTCATTATACCTCATTTTTTCTTAGTTTTTGCGTGGGTAATAAATTGTGCATTATGTTTCTTAGAAATATTCTGTGTCACGATATGAAAATGTAGCAGTTTGCTCGAGAGGTTATTAGGTGTGCCTAATTGCTTACAATTTAAGATGTGATTTTGCCAAAATGGTGGAACGGGCTCAACGGTCACCGGACTGAACAAGTAATCTTTCAAGAAAGGGTCGAAAACAAGTAAATTTCGGCTTGGCGGAAAATAGTCAAAAAAAATGTAATATCAACATTTTAACAGTCACAGTGGGTGGCAATTTTTTTTTGTTTTTGTCGACGAATTCGGCAAATCGGCAAATCGACGGTTTGTCGATTTGCCGGAAATAATCCATTCCGACAAATTGCCAATTTGCCGATTGCTGGATATCAGATTTTCCGGAAATGTTTGGTAGAATTCGGAAACACTCAAAACTGTGCCTTTTTGAAATTTTTCCTCGTTTTCTTCAGATATTCTCATCGAATTTGTTTACGTTTAAAAATATATGCAGGAACATTCATAGGTTGCGTACAACTTTGCCGATTGAAATTTAAATTCTGAAATTTTCAAAAAAAGTGCAAAACCGCAATTTGCAGAAAATGTTTGGTAATTGCTGTTTTTTCGGTAAATTCGGCAAATCGGCAATTTGTTGGTTTTTTAATGGCAAATCGGTTTGCCAATCTGCCATAAAAGTTTCATAAAGTGCCAGAAATTTTGCAGGCTTTTTTTTTTGTTTTTTTGTGGTGTAATCGAATTCAAGACTATGCTCAAAAACGTTTAATTTTAAACATGATAGTTTGTGGTTTTGAATTGAAAATTTGAAACATAGTTAGTTTTTTAATAAAAGTATAATGCCGTGAAAATAAACACATAACGAGATGAAAATCCATTACAAACCTATTAGCTTTACCGCTACAATTGCAAGAGTTGCAGAAAAAATTATTGTCATCAGAGATAGAACTAATAGTAAGGCCAATTACTATCCCCACGTGCTCTTGAGCAATCGGAGCTGTGTGGATTTTTTCACTTGTGCCACACCCGATGGATAGCTAAAAACTTTTTTTATTAAATATGTCTTATATTCTCACTTAGCCGTGAATTTTTTTTAAACCTATTCCAGCATGACTAAATGCATTATTAGTAGGTTTTTAGAAACTTACGATCAAACATTTTTTCCAAATCGCGAGATGTTGAGTGCCATTTTTGACATTTTTTAATGTAAATTTCAAAATCATGTGTTACTTTAATTTAAGTTTCGAGCAAGACCCATTCCTTCAATACACCAATTTATGAAACAAAAATACATTTTCACAACTATTGACATGTTCATCTGCATAAGAGCATACTAACTTGAAGGTGGAGAAGCGCCAGTGGGGAAAGTGGTAAAAACTACTCCTATGGTGCCGAAATGACCAAATATCATAGTAAAATTTTATTTTTATTTGAAAATTTTTTTATATACTGTCAAAAAGTGACAATTACTCAGTTATTGCCATTCATAATTTTGGAAGTCGGCCAAAAAAATTGTTTTTCCTACGGTTTTTATATTTTAATTTTGTTTTAATTAGTTGTATTAAAACATTGTAGGGGTAGGAACATGCGACATTGCTTTATATTTTCTCAAAAGCTCATGTTTTTGAAAATTTTGGAAATTTGTAAAAACTTTGACCAAAAATTATGAAAAATCTAAAACATTTTTGAGTGCTTTATTATCATATTTGATTGTTTTGGATCATTATAAATTTATTTAAACAAAATCCCCACTGGCCTTACTCCACCTTTAAGCTTTAAAGAAAATAATTTTTCTGCGCACTTTTTTACCTTTGAAGTCCGTGGGATTGTTCCTTAATTTGATTATTGCAAACTTTTGATAAACTTAAAATAATTAAATTATGGGAAAAGTCTGACATTTTTGGAAACTTTCTTCTTTTTTTAAAATCTAATTATTATATTATTTGACCCGAAAATGCCAAATTTTTTTTTCTTTAGAACATGCCTTTATACCACGATGACCAAGTATCATAGTAAAAAAAATCAAAAAATTTTTCTATATTTTATATGATTTTTGAAAATTGGAAAAATCGCAATTTTGCCTTTTTCCTGTTTAAGTTATCGCCAAGAGAATTCGTTCGATGCAGGAAGCCTGTACGTTCTAACTTTTCAATTTTTTTTCTCTCATTATCTACCAATTTTCATGTTTTCAGTGTTTTTTGCACGAAATTTAAAGATAAAGTCGAGATGAATGCAAATTTAAAATTGTTATTTTTTTTCTTTCTTACGCTTGTGAAGTAGCCATTGTATTTAATTCTATTCTATGCAAAATCAATTTTTTTTCCATACATTGCTCTTCGAGGTAAAATTTACCCCGTTTACAATCCATGCATCTGCTACCATCTGCTTTGTGTCTTTTCCCCCTCTAAGAAAACCTTATTCCAGCCTCATTTGTCCTTTTTTTCTCTGTCAGTCTCTCACTTGTTTTTATTTTCAACGCTCAACCAAAATCATTGACTGAGTTATGCCCATTTTAGTTTAGCATTTTAGCAAAATGTATGTTTAGTTAGTTTTTAAATTGTAATAATCTGCGTCTTTTGTGTTATCAATTTTCCGGAAAATGTTATTTCTGAAAAAAATGTAAAAATGTTGGGGTTGCTTGAAGTTTTCAAACTGTTGAATCGCTTCAGTAATCGCCATTGAAAAAAACAAGTAGAATAATCCAGTGGGAAAAAAGTTGAAACAATTGAACCACTTTTTCAAAAATCTAAAGAACCGCCGCTGAAATAAAATATTTATTTTTAGTCCGAGTGAGTACATAATGTATTGTTTCTATGTAGTAGAACTGAAATCTTTTCATTTTTTCCTGAAAAATGTGTCCTCAAAAAAACTTTTAAAATGTTAAAATATCAAAATTCTATTTTATATTTTTCCCTTATATTTATATTTTAAAAAAAGTAAAACTTTGCCGTATTTCAAAAATTCTATTAAATTTTACACTTTCAATTTCTTCCAATAGATTGATTGACCGGAAAACTGAAATTCTTAAACTCTACGCAACCTGCGTCCGCTGTAGATCAGAGTAACAATCGAGCAATAAAATAAAAACTTTTTCTGTTTGCGCTGGCTTTTTGTAATCTTTTTGCACTTACTTCTAACATAATTGCAATCATTTTTACAATTTTATTGACGGACTCGCTAAGATACTGAAATGAAATTGTAGATTTTTCAATAATTATGCATTTGGATCAGGGGTGGGCAGCAATTTCTGTTTGGCAATTTTTTTATCCACATGTTTATTTTTTAGTTTTTATCCACAAACCGGCAATTTGCCGGTTTGCCGATTTACAGGGAATTTTCATTTTTGGCAAATTGCCAATTTGCCGTCGATCAAGTTTGCCGGAATTGTTTAGAGTAATTTTTTCAGAAGACGGAACTACTTTAAACTTAGCCTTGTTGAAATTTTATTCCCGTTTTCTCTTGATATTTTTTATAGGATTTGCTTATTTTTCAGAATAGATTTAGGAACATTCACAGGATACAATTTTGCCGATTGAAATTAAAATATTGAAATTTCAAAAAAAAAAAGTGCAAAACCACAAAAACAATTTACCGAAACTGTTCGGCAAATTTGGCAAATCGCCCATTTGCCGGTTTATCGATTTTCCGGAAATTTTCAATTCCGGCTATGTGCCAAATCGCCGGAAGTTTCAATTCCGGCAATTTTCCGATTTGTCGGAAAAAACAACGATTGCATTGAGAAACCACTCCCGCAAAAAATAATAAAAAATCTTGAGTACTAAGTTTGTTGCAGATTGTGGAGTGTGCAGGAGTTGCTCCAAACTAGACAAAACTCCCGAAAGGCTAAGATTGTAGCAAAAATCCCTAATTTCTATGAAAGAATATGTAGGAGTTTCTCTTTACGCAAGAGTTTCACTTCATTTAGGACTTTTTATTTTTGCCCGAGCATGAGATCATGAGAATTCCTACCGTTCCTCGTAGTGAAGGGACCTGCGTTTCTATTCGAAACATGCTCCACGGCACTTCGATATTTCGCGCCAAACCGGTAAGCATTATGACGATCTCATGGTTTCTTATTATTCATGTCTTCGTTAACGATCAGCGATGAAGGAGGAGTCTCCCCGATAACCGATCGATACGTTTATTCCGCGTTGCACCACACACACTCGTCTGTTACACAGTTCTTCATCTGGTGCGCGCTCTTTTTGATCGATCATACCTGCGTACGCATTCACCCTACACCCTCTTCCAATACCATTGCACACTAACCTCTTCTGTGCGCGCGCTCTGTTATCTTGCGCAAGAGACACATCTCACCCTCTCTCTTTCAAATGCCTTTGAATTTAGTTGGTGTTGCCTTTCATTCCTTTGCTGTGCGACTGTGCTGACGCTGTTTTTCTATTGATCTCTATTCTAAAATATAATTAACTAAATTATAAATACACAAACTATTCTTCTATTTTTTCTCGCTCTCTTTTTTCAGTTTCTTACATAAAATTTTCAAGTTCATAAAATTTCTTTCAGGTAATTTGCACAACTAATCATGGATCTCCTAGACAAAGTAATGGGTGAGATGGGCTCTAAGCCAGGCTCAACTGCCAAAAAACCAGCCACATCTGCGTCATCCACACCACGTACAAATGTTTGGGGCACTGCAAAAAAGCCATCCAGCCAACAGCAGCCACCGAAGCCACTTTTCACTACTCCGGGCTCACAGCAAGGATCTCTTGGAGGTCGGATTCCAAAAAGAGAGCATACCGATCGCACAGGTCCCGATCCAAAACGAAAGCCACTGGGAGGATGTGGGTTTTTTAGCAAGCGAAATTTGCACATATAATTGATTTTTAGTGTCGGTGCCGGATTCATTCAATAATTTTGGTACGTTTCGGGTACAAATGAATGCTTGGAATTTAGATATTTCTAAAATGGACGAGAGAATTAGCAGAATAATGTTTCGTGCCACATTGGTTCACACGGATGGACGTCGCTTTGAACTTTCTCTTGGCGTTTCGGCATTCTCCGGAGAGTAAGTGTATTTCTTTTTCATATTATATACAATTAAATGAATATTTTAGCGTCAACCGTCAACAAAGACGTCAAGCTCAATGCCTGCTCTTCCGGGCATGGTTCAAACGAAATCCTGAGCTGTTCAAAGGTATGACTGATCCGGCAATCGCTGCATACGACGCTGCGGAAACTATCTATGTGGGATGTAGCTTCTTTGACGTCGAGTTGACCGAGCACGTATGCCATCTGACAGAAGCTGACTTTTCGCCACAAGAATGGAAAATCGTTTCTCTCATCTCACGTCGGAGTGGGTCGACATTTGAAATTCGCATCAAGACAAATCCACCAGTGAGTTTCTTGAGCCGTCTATATCTTATCGACGCTGAAAATTTGAAACAGGAATTTTGACTTCAAAAGTTCACAAAAAGTTACCAATGAAGACGACTGTAAAAACATAAGTCCTGAAAGCACGGTATGACAACGTTTTCAGATTCTTAACTCATCTTTTAGCGTCTTTTCCTTTTGTATTTTGGCTGTCCCCGAGAACTTAAAGTGAAATGTTTGGGCGCTCTGATTTGAGCAAATTTCATGTTGCAGTTTTTATTTTTATTTAAACGGCTTCTTTTCAAACTACTACACAAACCTATATAAAAAACATGTCATTCTCCTTTTTATTTTTTCAAAAAAAAATTACAGATCTACACGCGTGGACCAAACGCTTTGACATTGGAGAACCGTTCTGAGCTAACACGTATCATTGAAGCTATAACAGACCAATGTCTTCACAATGAGAAGTTTTTGCTCTATTCGTCGGGAACTTTCCCCACGAAGGGGGGCGATATTGCCAGTCCCGACGAGGTTACTCTGATTAAGTCAGGATTCGTGAAGACTACAAAAATTGTGGATCGGGACGGTGTACCAGATGCAATTATGACCGTTGACACAACAAAATCGCCATTCTACAAAGATACGTCTCTCCTCAAATTTTTCACTGCCAAAATGGATCAACTTACAAATAGTGGTGGAGGACCCAGAGGCCACAATGGTGGCAGAGAGCGTCGCGATGGCGGCGGGAACAGTAGAAAATACGATGATAGACGCTCACCGCGTGATGGTGAAATTGATTATGACGAGAGAACTGTCTCACATTATCAAAGACAGTTTCAAGACGAACGCATTTCGGATGGTATGCTGAACACTCTCAAGCAGTCTCTCAAAGGATTGGATTGTCAGCCGATTCATCTTAAAGACTCGAAAGCCAATCGTTCAATCATGATAGACGAAATTCACACCGGAACAGCAGATAGGTCAGTTTCTCCAAAAACACTTTTATGCGTATATAATACTAACAAATTTCAGTGTCACATTTGAACAAAAACTTCCCGACGGAGAGATGAAGCTCACTTCCATCACAGAGTATTATTTACAACGGTACAACTATCGTCTCAAATTCCCACATCTTCCGTTGGTGACTTCAAAACGGGCGAAATGTTACGATTTCTATCCTATGGAACTCATGTCCATTCTTCCTGGCCAGAGAATCAAACAGTCACATATGACTGTTGATATTGTGCGTTACTTTTTAGTTTAAAAATAATATCGTTCGAGGAAATCTTGAATCTGGGCCAACTGTCGGCTTTTTCTTTGCATCATCATGTCTTACCTTGCAGATTGGTATAATGACCACGGTCGTTGTCAAGCCAAAAACATTAGTCAATTATTTCATTTTGTTATTTCAATTTATTCATTTTCATTTTCAATCAATATATTTATTTCAGCAATCTTATATGACTGGAAAAATGAGCAGCCTGCCTGATCAGCACATCAAACAGTCGAAATTGGTTTTGACGGAATATTTAAAACTTGGTGACCAGCCTGCAAATCGCCAAATGGATGCTTTCCGTGTGTCGCTCAAAAGCATCCAGCCAATTGTCACGAATGCCCATTGGCTCTCCCCACCAGACATGAAGTTCGCAAACAATCAGCTGTACAGTCTAAATCCAACCCGTGGTGTGCGTTTCCAGACTAATGGCAAGTTTGTCATGCCAGCCAGAGTAAAGTCGGTGACGATTATCAACTACGACAAGGAATTTAATAGAAACGTCGAGTAAGAATTTTCTTTTCGAAGAAATACTTCAATGATTATTTTTACAGTATGTTTGCCGAAGGGCTTGCCAAGCATTGCTCCGAACAAGGAATGAAGTTTGATAGCCGCCCGAACAGCTGGAAAAAAGTTAATCTCGGCTCATCAGACCGACGAGGTACAAAAGTGGAGATAGAAGAAGCCATTCGAAACGGCGTTACGATTGTGTTTGGAATTATTGCCGAAAAACGACCAGATATGCATGGTGAGTTTTTTTTTGTTGGATGAATTTATCCTACCAAATTGGGAGAGTGAATGAGGATGGCCACTAGGGCTGGTATCATTTGGGTCGCAATGCGATCTAGGTCGCCAGATCGCAAGTAGCATTGCGACCTAACACCTTATGTTGCAGGTCTACTTAGGTAGAGCACCACTTTACTAGCCACAAGCATTAAAGGTTAGTTGTGTGCGAGGACGCAAGGCATTAATTGTTACATTCGAAACTAAATACAAGAGTGTGCATGGAAAATTCTGAAATTTCTTATGTCAAAAACCGCATCACATTCTGATTCTGAAATTGCTTTTTCAGACATTCTCAAATACTTTGAGGAGAAGCTTGGACAGCAAACCATTCAAATTTCTTCTGAAACCGCGGACAAATTCATGCGTGACCATGGTGGAAAACAAACCATTGACAATGTCATCAGAAAATTGAACCCCAAGTGTGGAGGAACTAACTTCCTAATTGACGTGCCCGAGTCGGTTGGCCATCGAGTCGTTTGCAACAATTCTGCTGAAATGAGAGCAAAACTGTACGCAAAGACGCAATTTATCGGATTCGAGATGTCGCATACAGGCGCTAGGACCAGATTCGACATTCAGAAAGTTATGTTTGACGGAGATCCAACTGTCGTCGGAGTTGCGTACTCTCTCAAACACAGTGCTCAGCTTGGAGGGTTTTCATATTTCCAGGAAAGTCGTTTGCACAAGCTCACGTAAGTTTGAATTTTTCCGTGTTCTTAATCTATTTGATAGTTTTAGAAATCTTCAAGAGAAGATGCAAATTTGCTTGAATGCTTACGAGCAATCGAGCTCGTATCTTCCTGAGACAGTTGTTGTCTATCGTGTCGGAAGTGGTGAAGGAGATTATCCGCAAATTGTCAACGAGGTTAACGAGATGAAGCTGGCTGCAAGAAAGAAGAAGCATGGTTACAATCCCAAGTTTCTCGTTATTTGCACACAACGCAACTCTCACATCCGAGTATTCCCTGAACACATTAATGAACGTGGAAAGTCCATGGAGCAAAATGTAAAATCCGGCACTTGCGTCGATGTGCCAGGAGCCTCTCACGGATACGAGGAGTTCATTCTTTGTTGCCAAACACCTCTGATTGTGAGTTGATTTTAGCAAGGGATGTTGAGCACAAATGTTTTATGATCAATATTCAGGGAACAGTAAAACCAACAAAGTATACTATCATTGTCAACGATTGTCGTTGGAGCAAGAATGAGATCATGAATGTCACCTACCACTTGGCGTTTGCCCACCAGGTCTCTTATGCACCACCAGCTATCCCCAACGTGAGCTATGCTGCTCAAAATCTTGCTAAACGTGGTCACAACAACTACAAAACACACACGTGAGTTTGACCTGCTTCCAAGACAGTTTTAATTAATCGGTATCACAGAAAGCTTGTGGACATGAACGACTACTCTTATCGAATCAAGGAAAAACATGAGGAAATCATTTCGTCAGAGGAAGTTGACGATATTCTGATGCGCGATTTCATTGAGACAGTTTCCAACGATCTAAATGCAATGACCATCAACGGACGCAACTTTTGGGCATAATTGCCGTTTTTCCATTATCATTTTGCAATCTGTACTCTTTTGCCACCTCATCCTGTTTTTTTTTTCAAATCTCTATCAACTGCTCACTTTGCCTTACAATTCTTGATATCAAACTCTCATCCCCTTATACTTTAAGAAGTGTCAATGTTGTTTTTTTACTATTTATTCATTATGTATTCCTTATTTCTAACACTATGAACTTCAATATTAATTTTTTTAACCAACCAATAAATTCATGGTTTACCAGGGATTTCACTTGATGACTTGAGGGCGAGACATATAACGATCGGGGAGCACACTTTCAATGTTCAAATTTGAAAAAAAAATGGCAGAGGAGCACCTTGCACTGAAAAATATTGACCTGAAAATGTTTCAGTGCATTTTTACAGCACTTTAGAAAGTCTGATTTTACATTTGTTTAGGATTAGGCAAACTATCTGGGAGCTTCTTGGAAAATTTTATTTAAAAAAAATCTTTTATTCTAATATATAATTTCACTTTAGTTAACAAATGATTATTTGATTAATTAATTGTTGTTTATTCGGATCTAGATAAGATAGAACATTTAAAAAATGAGCATCGGGGTGAATCGAATAACACACAAAGTAAGAAAGAAGCATCAGAGTACATCCTATGTAAGAAAAGTAAAATATAATTCCCTTTGGTAAAATAAACCTTTGGATTTATACTATTTTATTTTAGTTCTCGAGATATTTTCTTAATACATCACTGCGGGTTTCACTGGTTTTTTCCTCGTTTTTTCGGTGGTGCTGATGTGCACGGCTGGGAGCATTCTGGAAAAAAACAAATTATTTAAAAGAACACAATTAACTAACAACCTCTTTCTGAACTGGTATCTTCGTTATTTTGCCGTTTTAGTTCATTCTCTACTAGCAAAAGTTCTTCACGTTCCGCATTATTTGAATCAATTTTTTCATCGTCCGAATCGTCGTCCGAATTTTCGGAATCATCAATGGATGTTAGTGTAGTTGGAGGCTCTGCAATGTTTAGAAAATTATTTTGAAATTTTGTGAAATATAATTTTCTGCTCCTTAAATTATCAATGTCGTGTGTTTGATTAGAAACATAAATTAATAGGTTTTATTTTACTGTTATTGGATCATTTTCTTTATTTTGGACAACTTTGGTTAAAAAATGATATAATAAAAATCAGTTGAAAATCGATGTATTTGCTGTTGAAAAACATGTTATATATTTCAGCTTTTTTAAAAATTTACTCATAGTAAACCTTTACCTTTTTTTTTATTATGCAATTTAATTTTTGGTTTTTGTTTCCTTATATTGTTTTCTTTAGAATAATTATAACAGTTTCTGACATTTAGTTGGATTATGCTGAAGAAGGATTAAAGGATTGAAGGATTAAAAGACGACCCGTTCTTCAAGTGCTATGCACTGCGGATCTGGGATTCAGTTACACTGCCTGGTGGTGACCGCAAAGGTGACCGCTAAATATTTAAATATTTGAATTTTTTTGAGATTTTTAACTGATTTTTGGGGTTATTTAACTAGAGAGCCCCGTCAACTTATGGTGGCCAATTTGCAGGGGCTCCCTAGTAAGATAAGTCGAAAACCCGAAGAACCAGCAGGCCTGATAAAACCTCTAAAAACTAACGATATTTAAAAGTCAAAAGTTCCCTTCCGTTTGATAGTTGCCGTGTTGTTTCTTTGGGTAATAATCCAAAAGTTTTATAATGTTTTGTATAGTTTCGCTCATCAAGACAAACTGAAAAAAGTATAAAATCATGGTAACAAATTAAGAAAAATTACCAAATAAATTCATACATTCCGATTTTGTCCATTTCAAAGAGACAAGCTGGTTCATCCAATCGTTATCTATCTCAAAAAGAAAGCATTGGTTTAGTTTTAGGCAAAATCATGAAGACCGAGAGAACCTGCACAAAACATGCCCGCTTTGTAAATCTGAAATTAGAACCAAAAAGAGAGCCATATTTTTCAGCGCACAATTAACATTGCAAGGTTTTTTTTTTCAAAAGTGAGACTCAATTTTAACAGTAGAAAATTGATGTTGGAAAGTTGCTTTTTTTGTTATAACTTGTATTGAACTGTCAATCAAACATATCAATACAATTAGTTGCTTTTTATTCTAGTTTGTATTTGCTCACGTGGTGTCAGGTTTTCCCATTTTTGTTTGATCTACGTAGATCTACGTTAAGAACGTGCTGACGCCACATATTTTTTGGGAAAAGCCCATTTCCCCCATTTTTTGTAGATCTAACTCTAATGGGACAGCCTGATACCACTTGTTTGCTTATTTTTGATTTTTTTTTTCTCTAATTTGATTCTTGTCATTACATACTAATAATAGACTTATAGAAACCAACTAATTCCAGACGTTTTCAGACCACAACATCTAGAAAACTTGTTTTGTTCGGTTTGTTTGTTTTGCACTATTATATGTCTCTAAGTTATCATCTCCAAAATTTCAAAATCTACACATTTGTATTTTTCCTAAATTTGATGTTCATTTTAATATTATCTCGGAGGAAAGTTAACATATAAATAACTGTATTTTATACGTATTTCTTCTGTTACCGTACGTTGTTCGTGCATAGAAAACCCAACTCACAAAGTGAAAAAAGTAAGTCGTTTCTTCTGTATATGAAGTCATGGTTATTTCCTTGACGTTGTTTTCACAAACAAAACGGTTGGTATTCGAAGGATCAATAACAAACATTAGTGAACTAAAATTATACGATACTTCAACAAATAAAAACTTGGCCTTACTCCGAAAAACACTGGAAGGTTTTCTGTTTATTTTTAAGCAAACTTTCCCACTTTTTCACATTCACCGGAACTTTCTCAATGATTTTTTGAATGCCTTGAGCAGACAGACGGAGTATAAGAGATGTAGGTAGACTACAGCAAAGTTGAGGGCTTGAGTACTGCAAAAATTGTTGTTATACAACAAAAAAAAATGATCCGGCACACTTCGGCACCTCGAATTTTAAAAGTTTTCCGAAGAATTGTGTAAGTACATATCAGGGCTGTGCGGCAATCGAGATTTTCGGCAACCGGCAATTGCCGAAGTTGCGAACCCAAAAAATTTTGGCAACCGGTAACTTTTGGTCGCCGAAACTTCAACAACTTTTCGGCAACCGGCAAACTTGGGTTGCCGGTTGCCGCACAGCCCTGGTACACATCTTATATTGCAGTCAAACACGGTCAACCCCGCTTTGTTGCTACTCATAATTTTATAATAGAAATCAACAGTCAATCCAACTTTTTAAAAAAATTCTGAAAATTTTCAAATTTTCCATGAGAATGTGGTTTGTGCAAAAAGTTATTTCATTCAAACATTTCCGACCGTTTCAGAAAAAAAAATCACAATAAATTTTGACTGAAAATTTATGACGCTTTTTAAAATGACAGATGCCACAGTTTTTACTCACCAGTACTTGAGACACATCAACGGCAGAGAGATTAATTGAAACACTGTTCTGTTTGTCGAGACTTGGTACCGGGAATTCAAATGCTACTTCACGGGTGTTTCCAGTCTGAATTTATCTGTATCCTAAATCATTTTCATTTTCAGAGTTTTTAGGTAACTGCAAAATTGTGGAAAAATTCTCAAATTGAATACTTTGCAAAAATTGATTATCATATACCGTATTTCCTCTATTAATATTGCAGCCGACTACTTAACTTTGAAACGTTAGGTACTTTATAAATTTCTTTTTCAGTTGGACAACAAAAAAACAAACATTTCTAACGGAAATTCGAAGAGATCTTATTTCCTTTTTCTTGTAGTTAAATTTGAGATCACCCCACCATGCTTGGCAAATTGAATACTGCAAAAAAAATTTGGACAAATTTTCGACGAAAAATCCAACCGTAAACTCCATTTCTTCCAAGCGTTTCATTCGGTTCTCATCCATTTCCCCATTTAATTACAATTCAGGACAGATGAATAAGCTGTAAAATTTGTAATTAAACAAGCTTAACGCAGAATTTTTGCTTAAAAAGTTTTCCACCATTTGTATGTTTAAACGTTGTCTTTTTTAAATTCAATAAAAGTTTTTAAAGAAATGCTGTTTGGTTTCAACACTGGATAATGCTAAGAAAATTGAAAAATTCTGTGGTTCATTATTTAAGAAATGTTTGTTTTCCATTAGACAATTTTAAAATCTTGTCTAATTAATTTTCAAGCTAATTAAAACCAAATTAAAATTAAATGTTTTCCATTGAACACTTAGAACTTTGAATATTTTCCGAGGGGTAGGTTTTCACGGCGGCAGACAATTTCCGAGTTTGGCCACTGATTATAAGAGTGGCCTAACTCGGAAATTGTCAGCCGCCGTTCACGGTATCCTACCCTTTGGAAAATTTCGAAAATCCTACACACCGGACGCAATGAATGTATCCGGTCCGGACGCTATACTTCAAAATTTGTCTTGAAAACCCAATAGACTTTTTGTGCTACGTATCCATGTGAGGGTGAGAAAAATCGCCATATCTTACGCGCAAAAAGCACCTGTGTCTCTTTTCTCGAACGCTGTCTAACGTCTAGGCAAAACGCCTATCGCGAGAGAGCGTGTGGAGCGTGTGGAGAAGAGAGACGCGGGCGTCCGCAGTTCTCATCAAATCATGGACACGTTATAAGTCAGTTTGTAGTTTTTGAAAAAAAAAATCCAGAAAACTAAGTGATGATAATACACTCTTTTTTTATTCAGTTGAAGGAAAACACAGATATAAAACATTCGTTCATTTCCGCAAGCCAACCAAATAAAAACATTTCAACAAGTGAAGAACATGTTAAAATACGACGTGAATACGCATTAGGATTTAAAAAAAAACAAGATATATGTTAATAAAAATAACGCATCAAAAAGAAATTTAAGTGGCTGGTGTGGCAGGAGTCTCGGTTGAGACTGGAACTGGGGCTTTCTCCTCGCGTGGCTCCACCGCGTAAATGGCGTGCTTCGCTTTGACTCCTGAGCTCGTCTTCTTCTGGCAACTCTCATGATCCTCATAACGGAGAACGTCGTAGAGTGGTCTCTGATGGATCATGCTTGCATTGTTGAGCACTTGCTTCAAGACGCCTCTGCAAAATTGAAAGTTTCACTTTAGTTACTCTACAGTTGCCTGTCAATTTTACATGTACCGCTGCTTTAACATAATTTTGGAATTTCGCTGACCATTAAGCAATCAAATTCTGTGGTACATATGAAAGATGCGCTAGACTGGTTTCATAACCAATAACGTTATGTGTTGCAAACGGTTAGCAGTGGAAAATTGTTTTTGAACGGATGAATTGCGTCTTGTAACACCCAGAAGTTGTCTGTGGCTCAATCAAATGTAATGATCAACTAGACTAGTTTCATAACCAATAACGTTATTTCTACAACCTCATTAGTTTTTAGACTATAAAAACCTACCCAATTCTCAGATTTGCCCCGTCATCAGCACTGTTTGTAGTCCAAACTGAGATTTTTGAGCCCTTTCCACGGACGTTGCAGACAATTCCGCACAGACTTTCGATATCGTCGGAAAACTGCTCTCCGATCATCGCCATAAGAATTTCGGTCCAGATAGTGTCCATGATTTCCGGAGTGCGTCCTTTCTCGATAGTGATAAGCCATCTTCCTCCATTCTGATTTTGTGGCACCTGAAAACACATTGGAATGTGTTTATGAAAATATTTATACCACGTGTGCATCAGCGCAAAAATCAAAAAAAAAATTCACCTCCCACATTGGCTCAATTCCATCTCTGAAAACATTATAATCTGATGGTGGATTGAGCCCACTTGGCGGCTTAATAGAGTCGTGAAGTGCCCAGAACTCTCCGACGCTGCTAAAGGTTTTCACGTTCTTGAGACGCTCCTCCCACGATTTGTTGCGCTCGTCGTTCAGATACCTACAAATTCGTTTATTCCTTATGTTCAAAAATTTATTCAAAATCTTGATGCCTAGGGAAAAGTGTCAATAGCTTACCACCAGGTCCAGTTGCGTTTCAGTTTGTAAACTGGGTGGGAGATGGTTCCAGGAGCTGCGACTGGTTCTTCGGACATTACTTGCTGAAAAGAAAACAATATGTGTGGCAAAATATCAGGCAGTAGTTTAATGTCGAAAAATTGAAATAGTCAAGTGCTAAATTAGGTAAAAACAAATGTGATATTGAAACAGAGACACGCAAAAACCGATATTTCCCAAAATAAGTCTGCAAACACCGTGACGGAACAATGCAGACGCGCGAGCGGTTTCTCTGTGTGATGCGGCGAGTGGCTGCAGCACCGGTGACAAATAAAAAAGAGGTACGCGCAGAGAAAACTATAAACAGAGAAGAAATAGTGTTGGAGTGTGGTGAATCAATATATATATCAATATATATTTCTGAGTTGCAAAACGGATAGAAATGAGAAGCCGGTGAAGTGAAACATTTCAATTTTTGAATTTTTAGAGGATTGAGAGATAATTACTTAAATGTCAAAAAGTTCCAAATTAATCATTTTGCTGTAAATACTGAACCTGGAGATTTTTTAACCGTCAAAATTGTTCGACTTTTTGCCCGGCAATGGATGCAAACAGGTATACACCGTTCTGAAACATATTAAATATTTGCATTCTTTGTTTTACAGTCGGATGGTGATACAAACAGGGGTGAGCGGCAGTCGGAAATTTCCTGCAAATGGCAATTTCAGCAATAGCCGAAATTGCCGGACATTTTCGGCGATTTTCAAACCTAATTTTATTTCGGAAATTGAAAAAAAATTTACCTTGTATTTTAGTGTTCAATAAGTCATTTTCTAGAACGAAACTGTCAATCCTCAAAAGATCATTTACTATATTTAAAGGGCTATGCCCTTCCGTTTCTATGTAGTTTGAACTTTGATCAGAGCAACGAAATTTTGGGAAACCTTATGCTAAATGCGCAGTAGGCATCGATTGAGGTCCGCGATACGCACCGTATATCCTATGTCTTTTCTAAAAAAAAGTAAGGGGGCCGCGCCGTATGTGCGGTCCACGGTTGGTTAAATTACATTGCGCTTGAAAAAAGAACATTATTCACTATTAGTAACATGCATGTTTAGGCTCTTAAATCTACAAAAAGTGTCAAATTTGTATTTCCTGTAATTCTGATTTCCGGCAATCGGCAGTTTCCACAATTGCGGGTTTTGGACATTGCCGAAAATTCGATTGGCAAAACGCAATTGCCGCGCACCCCCAATACAAATCATGAGTTCTTATAGCAACTTCTAAGTATTTTGAGATTTTCTCAAACTCGACGTTTTATATTCTATTTTTTCGTATGTTTGAAAATTGCTTACATTAGATCTTTTTACATCGCTGCTGTGCAAAAAATAAAAGTTTTCCGCGAAATGAGCGCATCAACCTTAAATTAAAGATGGTAGTTCATAACAGAAATTACACAATATCAGAAAAAGCGGTATGTAACCAAAAAAATTGTTGAATTTTGACCCGTAACTATTTTCCCCTCCTTACATATTTGAACATTCCTATCAAACGGTGGCCGATTCTGATCACGAGCAACCATTTTACATAGTTTTTATAAGAAGCTGAACTAGCTTTTGGAAAGCTTCTGGCTCTTTATTTGTATAGCATCTAACAATTGACCGTGATATTTTAATACAATTTGGTACGACTACTGGTGAGTCCGGTCAAGAAAATACACAACTGTAATAGAAATTTAATATTTTTTAAGATTACCTATTAATTATCCTAAAACAGACAAAGTTTCAATGTTTATTTCAAACTCAAAAAATTACTTGTACCCTTAAAATTTAGGAAAAGGAAATCATTCAAAATTAAAAAAATTGTTGAAAGAAAAACAACTATTCAATTATAAAAAAGTCACGACTGACATTTATTCACTTTGCCTTGCCAGCATATATCGACTTTTGCCAGTCGATGAAGCTGCAAAGGGTGATGTGGGAAACTCCAAGACGATTTGCAATCTGAAAATTAATTAGAAATTGTTAAATCATTACACAAAAAATGTATTCGGCAAATTTGCCATGCTGAAAAAACTGGAGACAAAATCAATAGTTAGAAATTGTATTGCCGTGCTCGGGAAATTAGGCGAACGGCAAACTCGGCGAGTTTGCTGCTCTCCCCCGGCAAATCGGCAAACCGGCATCTTGCCGATTTGCCGAATTTGCCGGAAAAACGGCATCCTATGAATCTTCCTACGTCTATTTTGAAAAGTAAGCAAATTCTAAGAAAATATGTAGAAAAAACGGGAAAATTCAAAAAGACAGTGCTTCCGTCTTATAAAAAATCTCTCTAAGCATTTCCGGCAAATCTGATATCCGGCAAACGGCAAATCGGCAATTTGCCAAAAATGAAAATGTTCGGCGAATCGACAAACTGACAATTTGCCGATTTGTCGAACGGCAATTGTCGCTCATCCCCGTTTAGATGTACCTTATTTAATAAAAAAAAAAGTGTGATAAACAATTGAAATATGCGACAAAAAAACATAATTGAAAAAGTTGAACTTCTAACAGCTGTGACCCGAAAAAAAAGACATTTGAAATTTTAGCTAAGATAAGCTTAATTTGCTTAAAATTTCAAACATAAACGCGAAACCAATACAAATATTCTAGTAAAAATTTAAACAAATCTTACTTGAATATATTCATCATTCGGTTTTCTTCGTTCCTCAGCAATTTTCATCATTTCATCAACTGTTTGCTTAGAGAGAGTTAAAAAGTCCTTCGGCGCATCTTTCCAAACTTTCAGTTTTCTTTCGGTAATCCGCTTCTTATTGAAATAGTTTCTGACTTGACGTTCACTGAGCCCTAGTTTCTTTGCGATTTTTTCTCGTTGTCTCACACCAGGCTTGTTGTTTTTTGCAAAGTATTTGTTCAACCCTTCAATATTCAGTTTTGGCAGTCTCCTACGACAAGATGCAAAGATTCTCAAAATGTTGTGTTTTTGCTGCTGCTCGGTAGAGTTTGATCCCGATGTTGCTTCAGTTTTCTTAGCAATCCAATTTTCAATTTCTTTTTCATTAATCTCCAATTGAGTTGAAAGAGCCTTGATATCTTTTGGTCGTAGCGTTTTATCCTCGCGGTTATTTGTTCTTTGCAGGAATGCTTCTTCGAGTTGTTTTGAAACTTCAGCTGACAATACACTGTTTTCTGAAAAAAAGTCTATATTATCAACCGTCAAGTTCCTGATGTATTAACACATTATTCTCACAGAAAACTTGTGAGTGTTGTTGCCTTCAACTTTAGTTTTATCTTATTCAAAATTAAGACAAAGTTTAAAAATAATTTGTTTCAGAAACAATTTGACTAATGATAAAATGTGTAGTAGTTAAAAATAACAATAAAAAACAGTTAGATTTTTGAAAAATTTCAGGCAAAACTTTGAAAAATTGTCACTTTTACGAATAAGTGTGTGTTTTTTGATTAAATGAACGGGCGGCAATTGTCGTTCGGCAAATTTTTTGTCAACAAACTCGGCAAATCGGCAAATTGTCGGTTTGCCGAAAACTTTCAATTTTGGAAAATTGCCAATTTGCCGTTTGAAGGATATCAGATTTACCGGAAACATTTAGAAGGATTTTTATAAGACAGAAACACTTAAAACTGTACTTTTTTGAAGTTTTTTCCCGTTTTCTTTAGATATTTTCAAAGAATTCGCTCACTTTTCAAAATACATGAACATTCATAGGATGAGTACAATTTTGCCGATTGAAATTGAAACTCTGAAATTTCGAAAAAACAGTTGCCAAACCACAATTTGCCAAAAATTTTCGGCAATTGCCGGTTTGCCGATTTTCCGGGAATTTCAATTTCTGCAATGTGCCGGATTGCCAAATAAACTTTGATTGTTGTTCGCTAGTTAAAGGAGGAGTTTAGGTTCTAGGTTTTTTTATGTAACTCAAAATGTGCTATTTTGTAGTGAGAATTTTCAATTTTTTTCAAAAACGTCTTATAGCGGTTCAAAAAAATTTTAAAGGTTTTAAATTAACTTTAATTAATTAAATAGCATAAATAACGTAAATATTTCCGCTTTTTACAAAACTCTCTCCTTTTAAGATATTTCCTTACCTGCTTCACTATCCCCGATTTTCCACGATCCACGATCCTTTGTCGAAAGCTTCCTTCTCCAGTTTTCATATTGTGCACGAATGTAGGAAGGTGCTAAGTCAGTTTTCTCCATTATCTGAAAACAAAATTTTTTGTTCAAATGCTTTATTCATCATATTTGATTTATTTTACCACATGAACATATCCAAGAGTGAACCTTTTCCGTGAGAGAAGGTGAAGTTCAATCTCGTCCTCCAATACAGTTTGCACTTCGTTCGTAATTTCTATGTAGGAAGTAGTATCCGTTTCACGAGACAAAAACTCCCGAATTCGACAACACGCGTCATTTGTCTCACATTCAATTTTTCCGTCTTTTCTAATTGTCTCAAAATTGTCAAAAATTGTCTTGTATCGTATTCCACACCGTTCGGATAGTTTCTGCATTCCAATCGCTGTTGGGTGGCAGTTTCTTGCAAAACTAGCGTTCAACTCTCGTCTCACTTGGCTTTCAGACATGATCCTTTTGTTGGATGGAATACTTCCCACTGAAATTTTGATATTAGATACATTTTGTCTGCACAGCGATCGACATTTCCGGGGCTGCCTTTTAATTACTTTGGCGTGTGTATAAATTGCATCATACATCAAAAAATCAAACTTTTTTTCTACAAACTATCTAGAAATATCAGACGATTGATTAAAAGTTATTCATTATCAAGTTATTATTTATTCATTATAAAGTTATACTTATCATTATCAATTTAGTATAAATTAGATGATATGATTTATAGCTGAACCAGCCGTGGACCGCACCTTCGGCGCGGCCCCCGACTTCTGTGGCTGAAAATTAATTTTTTTATAAAACTACCGTAACCCTACAGTATTCCTACCGTACCACTATTGTACCACTACAGTACCCCGACTATATCCCTACACTAACCCCAACTCACTATCCCTCCAGAAGCCAAAACTTCACAGACTACAAAGACTACATTGACCACAAACTATGGACACACAGAATAAGCGCTTTATATATAGTAGCTGAATAGTATTTTATTTGTAGCGCAATTCAGTTACCTTTCTTTGGGAATCCTGGACAGATCTTTTTAATTGGCAAAGACGAATCCGGGCGATCAAACAGCACAGAACTTCCCAGTGACATTTCGCAATCAAAATCAGTTGTATCATCTTTGAGAAGATCAGAAATGCACTGAAACTTTGGTTTCCAACTCGGAGTTTGAATCTGGAATAGAAACTGAGTTGAGCATGGGAGTTAAGTAAAGTTATCATTAAAGTTATGAGTTGTCAAAAAAAGCACTTCTTTCATTTGCGTGATTCTGAAAAAAGAAATACACAAAAAACAAAGACTTCCAGTCTTCATTACCTAGTACCTGACTAATTTTCGAATGTGCTACATTTTGAAAAAAAAATACTTCGTTTGGTGACGTTAAGAACTGAAAGGTTGAGCAGTTTTTCATAGTTTCAGTTTGATCATCTGTCAGTGAGAAATAACAAAAATTCCACAGCTAGTGTGACAGGAAACCAATGAAGAAATATTAGGGCTACAAGTAATCTTACAAATTATTGCAAAGTTCTATTCTACTATTTCTATTCTAAAATCTATTATTGAAAATTGTTAGTTTTGCATTTGACGTTCACTGTGGTAGATATTAGGATCGGTTTGTATATCTTATTATTTTCTCTTAAAAACTTACGACGTTCACATGTGTAGCTTCTTCAATAGGTTCTGTTTTTATGTCGTCAGATAGCAAATGAGTAGGTTTTTGTTCATCATCATGCAAACGAACTCCCACCTTTTCCAGAGCCGATCGTGGAATTTTAATCACTTTTCGAACAGTTGAGCAAATCTGTGTAAACAAACTAATCTAGTAGGTAAAGTCTAATATTTCTACCTTATCGGGAAGTTCTTCTTTGATATATCCTTTTGTAAATTTTTCCGGTTCAGTTTCTTCAAATAAATTTACATCTTGAATCTGAAAAACATGGAAAAATTGTAAGAAAAAAACATTAAAAAACTTGCATTCTCAGGCTCCTCCAATTTTGGAATCTTCCACTCAAATTCGTTTGATCTGTTCATTGCATTCTGAAATTAGCTTGTTTTCGTTCGATGGAAAAGCAAAAGAAAATAGAGTAAAATAATGGAGTAAAACTGAATCGTTTCAGAATCGATGATTGGTGGGGTACGCGGGAGACAATTCGAAGAGAGTGTGTGTGAAGAATTAGAGACGCAGTGTTATGTTTGTGTTGGAGCGCGGTTGCATTCTGAAACGACAAGAGCAAAAAATATAACAATTTTTTCTGTCAAAAGAACGGTTTAAATTTTTAATTCGAAAAAAAAAACAATAATTTTCGCTTTGAAACTTGCACATAAAAAGTTCTCACTCGAAACAACTTTTTTTATTTTTGACGCTAATCGCTGCTTTTCAATACTTCTCGTGTTGAATTCGTTTGCCGAATTTGCAGTTTGCCGAGCTCAGCAAATTTGCTGAATTTGCCGAACACGCCACTAATTGGATTATAAAAAATTTGACCGAAACTATTGATTAATTTAAAAAGTTACAGTAAAATATTATAAAATTGAGTTATTTTAAATGCTATGTAGGCCGACATAAACTAATGTTTTTTTTAATTACACTTGTGCTTAGAAGTCAGTAATTTTGGTGCTCTTAGAAATATCAACAAATTTTCTTGACTTTCGTAGTTTGTCCAGCATGGCAAATTGATCGAATTTGCCGTTCTTGAAATCTTGAAGCAAAATTCTGAAGATGAGGTAATATTAATCAAATTTGTTGATAACAGAATAATGAATAAATTTTTATACACGGTTTCTAAGTGAACTTTTGTTAGTAAATATGATTAAAATAAAATTTTGGGGAAAAATCGTTCCAGGAGGTGCTCCGATTGTGCAATGATTTTTGTGAAGTCTTCGCCCAAAATAATGGTTCTAATTAATGCATCTTCAACGATTCGAATTCTCCTGATCAAAAAATCGCATTTCGCTTTGTCCGTCTGGAAGAAAACGTGATGTGTTCTTGTAATGAAAGGCTTTTTTTTCCAAATTTATGAAAAAATCATGCCCACGTTTTTAAAAATCTTCATGAAATAATTAGTTTCAGAACTTACCTTATTGTACTCCTGTCTTCCAATTGATAAAAGATACATAAACCCTTTTTGCACAAATTCTATATAGTCAACGTTTTCATCCAGTTTGCGATATTTCTGTAAAAATCACGTTTTATCATACAACTATCCGTTGAAATAAGTTCTGGGTCAAAAATCATAACTTTTTTCGTGGGCTTTCGATTTTTCTGACAATTTGAGAATGTATGTTGTTAACTATCAGTTTTTGCTTGACGGAATTTTTGAAAAGTTTTGACCGTCTTAGGTATCGTCCTAGGTATAGTTCGAAGCACTTTTTTCATTTTAACAACATATTATAACACATTTCAAAATGTGTTTTGACAAATTGCTAAAAAGCAAAAAAAAAAAACCTTCACCTTATTCGATAAAAGTCGATGTAATGCCAGCACTTTACCGTTGTATTTTTTCTGAAAGCAATGAACAAATTTTTTATGAAGGCTAACAAATTAGTTGTAATTTTCCAAAAAGAAACAAAACAAATCGACCTACAATTTCCTCCTCTGTCAAAACCATATCACTTTTTACATTTAGATTGGGCATCACCTTGCTTTGGTTTTTGTTTTTATTTAAAATCTGAAAAAAAAATTCCGTATTTTGTAGTTTTAAAATCAGATGACTAGATTACCCTACCATTTTCTTCTGGACTCATCGAGAAAAACAATAAAAAGAGTTCCAAAACGTGTGTATATGTAGTCTGAAAAAAAATGTGTTGGGGAGGAAAAAAAACAGAACAAATTTCATTGAACATACGAAAACTTTACTAACAATTAAGTTTCACTTTTTTCAATCTTGAAGACAGATTGATAAGAATAGAAAGTCTGATTTGATATTGATTCCAAGAAAAAAGAGAAGATGGAAAGTTTGATTTTTTTCTACGTTAGATTCGTCAAGTTTACCACTCTAATGAAAACACTTTTATATTCAAAAAAAAACACCTATAAAATCTATCAAAACATATTTGAGTTGGTTGTAATTAAGTAACATAAAAAAACTAATTATCAGTTAACTGAGTAAATATTTAAAAATCGAAAAAAAAATCCACATGAGGTTCTAATTTAAAAGTTTGAGTTTTTTTTGAGTTGATACTGCATAGGTAGAAGACAACCTTTTTCTCAAAAATCGATAAAATAACAAAGAAATAGGTTTTCGTCCATAGGAAGATGGTTAGGTAATTATAGATGACAGAGCACACAAATGGAGTACGCAACAAAAGACAATGTGGTACTGTATTCTACAACAATATGGCCCACTTTTGCAGAATGATGTATCAGGCTGGTCAGATACAGTTAGAGCTTCGATTGAGGCGTTGTAAAAGCGCCTCGGGCGTCCTCACGACGCGACCCGTGCCCTAGCTATTGTGCGGCACGCAACCAGAAAGTGTCGACCGCTACAAAACAACTATCGCACTGAATGTACAAACACCAAGCCTTTGATTCCGCACCAAGTTGCGGAAAAGCGGCGTAAGGCGCCCCGCGCCATATTATCATGGTCCTAAAAGACAAAATACTAATGTTTTATTTTTTTCCGGTAATTGTAGAACTCATATGGACTGTACTCAAGAACCAGGGGACATTTGTAAAAATAAAATGATTTTCAAATAATCGTTCAATTTTTCATTCATAAACTTTGAACTTTTCATTAGATTTGTTAAGAATAAGATATTATTTGAAAACAATAATTGGCAAAAAAATTATTACAATTTTTGAAAAATGCATGGAAATTGGAAAATGGCATAAAATGAGAGAAACCCGAAAACAAGAAAAGTTGCAGAGCTTGAGAATTAGGCACATTGAAGTTGGGGAGCGGTAACTACGTTATTGGTGGTAGTCAATCTGGAAGAGAAGGTTTTCTTTGTTTTGAATAGTTTCTAACTGATAAAAAAATTTAGAATTTAACCCGAAAACATTATTTTCATAAAATTGCAAATATGATCTCATTAAAAATGAAACAAAGTTTGCAATACCATTAAAGTAGTTTTTCAAAAAAAACTCTTAGATATTAAAGATACCAAAAATAATAATACTTGAAATGTTGTGAATATGAAATGTTTAAATAGGTATCTTTCGTTATTATTTAAAAGTGTAGTAGAGTCATTTCCAAAAGTTGATTCAAATGATAAAAAATGGGCCGTAATGACCGAATATAACTGGAAAAATTAAAATATTATGATAAATGTTCAATGATTTTTGTTTTCAATTTTTCGAAAATGAATAATGCAATACCGGAATTCAACCTTCAAATAAAAATTATTTTTATTGTACACAATTAGGAAAAATGTCATAATTTTTTAACAACTATATCAGGACATTGTGGTTTAGTTTATGTCATATGAAACAAAAAAAAACATTTTTTGACTCTACTCCAACTTCAGTTTTTTTAATATCTAGAAGTTGCTGAGTTTTTGCGTGAACTTTGATTTTTGGTGGAAAAATCCACGCAAAAATTCAAAAATCTGGTCGTATGCGGTTTTGTCGGCAGGCGTTATATAAAACCGTATACAAAATTTAAAAGTACCTCTTCGCCATAAGTGTAGACAAAATAATCTGAAAATTGGTCCCAAAACGTACTTTCTTGCGGCACTTGTCGTTTTTCTTGTTTCTTTAGTTTTTGACGTTCGATTGAAATTGAACCCATTGAAGAGATAATTCCTTTCCTCATTTTCAGTTACAATCGCTTTACAAGGAGACTCTTCCGGTGCGATGCTTGTAAAACTTTCATCAAAGTGAGAGACATCCTCTAGATTTGCGAGAGTAGGTTTGAATGGTGGCTCAAAATCATGAGCCATCAGCTTATCCCAATCGATTTCTTCAAAGAACTCGTGTTCTTTGATATCAGGAATTGTAATTCGAAGCGTCGGGTCTCGCTTGATAATTCTTTTGATAAGGTCTTTCCCACTCGCCGAAAGTTTTGGGGGGAGTCTCACTTTTCCTTTCAAAATGCTTTTATCCTTATCCGCAGGTGTTTCTCCAGTAAACGGTGGTCCTCCCATGAACATATCATACATGAGGATGCCGAGTGCCCAGACATCAACAGCATGATCATGCCCGACTTTTCGAATCATTTCCGGTGCCATATATTCATGTGTTCCACAAAATGTCAACGTCTTCTCGCCTTTCTTAAGTTTATACTTGCATAGTCCGAAATCTGTGAGCACCACGTGTCCGGCTAGATTCAGCATCACATTGTCTGGCTTCAGATCTCGATAGACGATATCATGGCCGTGAAGGTGCTCAATAGCGAGAATTATCTCACTGAGATAAAATCTTGCATACTCTTCGGGCCAATCAGATTTTCTTTCCAGAAGAGTGTATAGTTCTCCTCCGTGCAAGAACTCAAGCACAAGGTACAACTTTTCATTTGTTTGAAATGCATAGTGCAGGTCGCACAAGAACGGCGAATTTATTGTTTCCAAGATTTTTCTTTCGTCTCTGGCATGCCTCAAGTCTTTCTCAGTTCCAGTTACTTTTCTTTTTGTGATTACTTTCATTGCGTAAATTGTTCCTTTGTCCTCGCCAGTTTGTTTTCGCACTTGGAATACCTAAAATGGAATTTTTAAAAATATAATTTTGACTAGCCAAAACGACTAGTGCAAAAATTATTATTTGCTCTATTAGTCTTGCATGCAAGACTAATTCTCAATTGGTCAGTAGGGGTACAAGACAGGGCTGAGCGGCAACCGAGATTTTCGGCACGCGGCAATTGCCGAAGTTGTCAAACGCTGAAAACTCCGGCTACCGACAACCAGGTTTCAAAGCCCATTTTTTGTGGAAACATTTTTTGAGCGTTTTGGAAAAAAGCGTGGTCGTTTTTTGTTTACCGTGAAACGTTAGCTTTTTCAGGCTCTCTGAATGTTTTTTCAAAGCTACAAACTGTTTGACATTGATATCGGCAATTGCTGAAATTGCTGAACACAAAAACTTCGGCAACCGGCAACCTGGTTGCTAATTTTCGAAAGCTCCATAACTTTGGAAAAGTTACTATTTTTGTTAAAAACTTAGCTTGGTGCAGTTTAAAGCATGAAAATACACTCTTTCCAATATCATCAGATATTTAAGTTTAATTTAATTTAATTACTTTTAAGTTTAATTCAACCGAAAAATTACAAATCTGTAAAGTTTTCTGGACTAAATGACTAATAGGGGTGGAAGCCTAATAGAGGCTGCAAGAATAATAGAAGAAATACGGTAAACTCGTTCATAAGGTGCCAAAATGACCAATAGAAATTCTTGAGTTAAAAAATCTAAAGCAGCGATGCACGTTCGAGCCCTTACAATTTTGAAGTTTGACGATTCCAAACATAAAAAGAACATAAAACTTTAAGTATAAATGTTTCTTTTGATTAATATTTACAAAAAATGGTAAAAACTTAGTTTTCCCCGCTTTTTGACTCAAAACAAAAAAATCCTTCCTAAATTTTTAAAAAAGTTGTTTCATGATATTTTGTGATTATTGCACCATAGCAGGTATTTTCAAATGTTCAATTTTTAATCAAGAACTTGGTTTTCATAAACTGGATAATAATACATCTTCTGAGTTAAATGAGGTGCTTGCTCACAATGCGATAAAGTATCTTACCTTCCCGTAACCTCCTTCTCCGACGAGCTTCAACCTTTCAAAGTCCTTTGGTGCTACGTCATCCGGGTAAAATAATTTTTCAAATTTTTGCATTGAAACTTGCTTCATCATTTTTTCTAATTGATCACAATTGTCTACCACATTTGCATGGGTTCTGTAATTAGCGAAACGTTTTTGCATAGACTCTTTTAGAATTTAAAAAAATATATAAATGTCGCGTCTGCAATAAATTCTATTGGCTTTAATTTACAATCTAATTCAAAATTTTAGAAACTTGGTTATGGAAAGTTGTAGCAACAAATTTTTGCATAAAAACTTACAGTTTACTGTTTTCGGTTACTTTGCCGCTCATTATTCAAAGAGAAATCAACAGAAATAGTACTTTAAAAATCAAATCTAAGAAGAATGTATATGGCAATCGAGTATTGTGCAATGTCTGTAAGATCTGACATAAGATGCACACAAGAAATAGTGTACGGTTAAGAGAGGGCAGACATCAGAAGTGCATACCATTGGCAGGTGTTCTTGTCGTCGTTGTTGTCGTCGTTGGCAGAGAGCCAAGAATTAGATGGCTGCATGGTAGATAAAAAAAGAGACAGTCCAGTAATTACTGACATGTTCCGCGTCTTGAAAACAAATGATTTACACTTTCAAATCGATAGTAAATATACAAATAATTTTATCATTCACACTTTTTTCATGGAAACGTAACGTTTCCTTCTTAAATTGTAGACATTTTGAAAGACGCTACCCAAAAATGAACCTGCAAGACGTCGATTGCTTCATATCCGCTTATTATTGTGATGGAATACATTAAAGGTGGAGTAGCGAAATCTGATAAATATTTTTAAATCACTCCAAATTTTCTTCTGATTCCGAATATCGATGTGAAAAAATTCAAAAAAATTTCCAAAAAAACCGATAAAATACGACAAAATGTATGAAAATAGTTGAAAAACTGAAAGAAGTAAAAATATATGGAGAAAATTAAATGAGGCTACCGCGCTTCAGGAAGAATTTATTTGGGGGCGCATTTAAAAATGCGCCCGGGGACGCAAATGAAATTTGCGATTTCAAGCTCAAATAAGGCAAATGTAGGCCTCACTCCATTCTCTCTTTTCTGTATTATTCCACATTATTCAATATAATTTTTATTTTTCCTTATATTTCCCCATTTTTACGTTCAAATAAACGTATTAAATAATAATAATAATAATAAAAAAATAAAATCAAGGAATTTTTTGAATTTTTTCACATAGATATTCGGAATCAGGGGAAAATTTGGAGTAATTTAAAAATATTTCCCAAATATATTTTGCTACTCCATCCTTAACCACAATAAACAAATGAACAAACTTGTGAACAATATGTTATCGGTAATATTTTTTTTGCTAAAGATTCTGGTTTAAGAGTTATAACTCTTCAAAAAACATGTAATATTACTGAAAACACTATTTGGGTCCGACTGTCCAAAATGGGAATTAAAAAAAAGAGTCAAATGTGTTGTTTATTTACGTGAGCATCATACCTACATAGTTTCCTAAGTTTTTATTCTAAAATTTTGTCCAAAATCGCTTCTCCAATCTGTGCTTCTCTCAATGCAGCCTTTGTCTCATTTCCGTATCTGTTTGCATCAACGTATCAATATTTAATGGTGAAGAAAACTAGATGAAGAAGAAAAACGGACGAGTGAACTTAAAGAGAAAAAAAGCAGCGGAAAATAGATAGGTTTAGAGAAAGAGGAAATTGTGAAAATGGCTATCATTATCACAGCTCATGTGCGATTTTTGTTGGTTATATTTTTATTTTCTTGTGTCCTTTTATTTATACTATTTGAATTTACTTTTATAATAGCAAAAACATTAAGTTATGTTTTCAAACAATTTTTGGAATTATTATCAGAAATCGTATTATATTTTTTAAAGTTTGATTCATTTTTTTTGACTGCTCAAATTTTTATAGAAATTTGCCGCATTCTTTACTGTCTTTCAATTTCTATGATAACTTTTAAGATGATTTTTTGAGGAATTTTTGTAATGTGCTTTTACATTTAAAACCAAACTAGAAACATTATCTGTATTCTCGCTCGGAAAGCCAGTTTTCAGTTTTTCCAAAACACTATCATTTTTTATTATATAAAAATCAACACACATTTATTATATTAAAATCAACACACATAATCCGAAAATAATTTGTTTCCCAACCTTATCATTATAATACTGTAAAATTTAGTCGATTTTCGTCAAAAGTTTTATTTTTGAAATACTCTGCAAAAATTCGAAACACTTGAATTTTCCAAAAGTTTCAAAAAATGTAGCAGTGGACAATTTTTAAGAACTGGGGAAAAAAACTATAGAAACATTGAAATTCTCATAGATTCCAGATTAAAAATCCACACATTTCAAAAAATCCCGAAGCTTCGAATATCAAAAATTCAAAACAAAGTATATATATATATATATATATATATATATTGGACGATGTTGGTAGGAAACGTACAAAAAATGTGAGCAATTTAGAAGTTATCATTAGTTTCAAGTTGTTCAACATTTGAAATTCGAGCCTTGCAAACTTTTTTAAATTTGAGATTTTTGACAATTGCCGTCTGCCATTATTGTTTTAATTTGTTTTGTGTTGATTCCTAATAGTTTATTAAAACATTTTCTAAATATAATTATGACTCACATGAAAGCCTGGCTATTCCCTTGTTAATTCACATACTACTCTGCATTCTCTTGACTTTCACTTTTTGTGTTTACAGGTAAAAAGCGTATGTACTTGTTTTGTTTGAAATGACAAAGTGATACCATAAAAAATTTAATTTGAAAAAAATTCAAATTTCAGTTTTACAAAAAGTTTTAAATTCCGCCATTTTGTGATTTTCTTAATTTTTATCATTTTATTTATATTACCTGTTTTTTTGAATTTCTGAATAAACAAAACATCGTAGTGTACTCATGAACTCTAGCAGCTATTAAAATTTATTTTGGCTAGAAACTAAGCTGAATTTTTCGAGAAACTAGAATTTTAGATTTTCTACGAGTTGTGTTTGGCAAATTTAAGCCACTTGGTGTGTTGTTATATCATTGAATTGTATTTTATTCAACAAAAAAAATCAAATAAGTTTTTTTCAGATATGCCTGATCAGGCGAGCTTCCGAACCCCCAAACGAAAAACGTCTCACAATTATGAACTGGAAATCAGGAAAATCGTAGAATCTGTGGCCGTGCCGAGCTCGTCAGTGAGTTCGTCTCCTACTGGGACAGAAATAACAAGTTATAAGCAGTTATTTGATGATTTTAATGAGCATTTCAGAGTTGAGGTAAGAATTTGAGAATAAATTTCGCAATTTTCATCTACTTAATCATTACTAGATGGAGAGTAAACAAGTTTTTCTTGGTGGCCAGCAAATTTCAATGCGGACCAATTGCGATCATACCATGTTTTTCATAATCAACACGGAATCAAAAGTGGTTTTGACATTTGGGCGTCACTACGTCAGCCTTCCCTTTGCTGAAATAGTTAAATTCACTGTAAGCTAACTTTGTTTTCTGGTTGATTATCTGAGAAAAATGCCATATTCAGATATACAGATCAACACGATTCGGATTTCGACACGCCATGCTTCTTCATTTGACTAGTCGTGGTAGTGAAATTGTCATTGAGGTTTCAATCTTTCAAAAAATGTTTTCAGTTTTTCCAAAATGAATATTCCAGAAGTTCCAATCTTTGAAATATCGTCTTTTAAAGTATCATGACGATGGCGTCGGTCCAGATTATATTGATCTGCAAAAAAAGTGAGTTTTAAAAAAAGACGAGATCAGATCCTAACAAGGGGCTTTTGTGCCAAAAATTAGTGTGCCATATCAAAAACCGCTGTGAATTCACAGCAAACCCTCTTGAGCCCCTAGTTTTTTCTATGCCGTAATCTCTAAGCCATAAGTATTTAATCATATGTTAAGTCTAACTTTAATACTGAACCTAAGCTCAATCCTTAATTAAATATTTCAGAACGCTGATTGTGTCCTTAGCGGAAAGAAACGTCTTTGCAAGTACCCCTGTGGCAGTGCTTCGAAGCTTATCGGAAAATGGTAAAGCTTTTCAAGTGAACGAAGGAAATTGGATCCGTATTTTCCAAATGATCAAAATTAAGCTGAGGCGCAATAATAACTTAGAATTGAATTTAGGTTACGTTTTATTTCTCTTGTAAAATGTCTTAATGTTTCTTTTTTATTAGAGCAATTTGATGAATACGAGATGGAAGAAACAATGAACACTCTTGGACTGAGTTGGTTGAAAACTGACAATATTTTTGAAATGAAAGACAGAAATCATTTGTTGAATATGATTCCGACAATGTTTATGGAGAGCACTTTGCAGTAAGTTGATTGGTACAAAATTCTGTTTTTGCGTAGAATGCGGTGATTGAAGATCACACAGTATGTTTCTAACGTTCAAGGGTGTCGATTTTTCGACTTTTTGAAAATTGAAAAATCGAAAAATTTCGGTTTTTCGTTTTTTCGAGTTTCCGATTTTCGATTTTCCGATTTTTCGAAAAAATTTTCGGTTTTTCAAAAATTAGCTTGATATTTTGGCCATTATTCTTCATTTTAGAAGAAATTTTATTGTTTTTCTTATCAATATAAACAAAATTAGATAAAAATCATATTTTATGGTTAATTTTCTGAAAATTTTTTTTCGATTTTTCGTTTTTCCAGAGATTCGAAAAATCGAAAAATGCCACCCTTGGTCGGGATCAGAGATCATCATTGGCACATGCCGAACAAGTCGGCACTTTTTGCCGATTTTTTTCGGTTTTTCAAAAATTAGCTTGATATTTTGGCCATTATTCTTCATTTTAGAAGAAGTTTTATTGTTTTTCTTAACAATATAAACAAAGTTAGATAAAAAATCACATTTTCTGGTTAATTTTCTGAACATTTTTTTTTTCGGCACTTCGGCACATTTGCAATGATACTGAATGACTTCTCAAACAAATAACATTCGATTTAGTATTGAAGCTAGTGTACTATACAATTAAAAGTAAACTATACAATTAAATGGCAAATTCCGTACATATTAATCAATTTTTGAAGTTTCTTTGGATTTTTAAAATTTAAAAATAAATTTTGGTGAATATGCCGAAAAGTGTCGAATGTGCCGAAATGTGCTGAAAAAAAGGTCGGCATATGCCGCACATCTCTGGTCGAGATCGTGATAGGCCTTCCCCTAGGGCACTAATCTCGCCCGCGCGCACCACACCGCGCCCTACGCTCTCACCGCCTTCGCACAATCGCCCTTTCCTGTTGCACACAGCTATAGTGGCGCGAGGTCCCGCGCAGCGTCGGCCGCAGTATACAGAATGCGATCGTGCGGGCAGACGCCGTGCGCCTTTTTCGAGCCGATCATTCGTCGAACGCTAAGTTCGTGACTTCGACCCCAAATAGTTTGCCGGTCGGTTCATCACGACATCACACTCCAATTTCACAGTAAAGATCTTAGAACTTCTAATTTCTATAAAGCTACTGAAAGCTATTTTATGAAATGTAAATTTTGAAAGATTCACGTTTATTATGTGCATAGTCATACAAAACAGAAGTTCAGTGCTATCAATATGAAAAAAAAATTTCAGTGGAGTCTGCGAACTAACGCGTCCCGATCACTTGATGCGTCCTTTAGCAAGAAAGCGAATGGTAAAATTTGCTTGATTCATAAAAAGTGTTCGTAATACTTTTTCCAGTTGATTTTCACCGACGATCTAGAGATGCGGTCAAGCAATCCAAAACAGACCTACGCAGTGAAGAATTCAAGTGAACATCCCCGAAATAAAAATGAAGAAGGACCCTCGCAAGATTTCAGCAAAACGCCCAACTTGGAAGAGTCGTTCAGAGGCTCAATTGGATACAGTCTCCTAGCATCTCTAATAAGTGATGACTCCGCTTCCACTCATTTGTCACCAAATTAACCAGAAAGTGTTTGGCCCCAAGGCTATGCAACATCTTTCAGCAAAAACTTTTTTTTTTAAGTTGTTCGTTTAAAAAGACATTCTTTAAAATGCAATTTCTATAGATATCGAAACAGACTGTGTAAAAATTATATTGTGATTGTTACCTCAGACACGGGAATTATCCTCTAATGGCCCCATTTTGTTCCCTTTCACTTCTCCTAATTCTTCAACTTCCATCTTGTCGTAGTGGTTTCTCTTTTCATATTCCCCATAATGAGTTGTTACGGAGTAAATGCTAACTGTATGAAAACTTTGGTAATAAACTTTTGACATGCATAACTTATAATATTTTACATATGTTAGAACAGTATTTTAGAAGATTAAATTTATTGAAATAGGATATCAAATATATTTTCCAACATAGTAACATTTTAACCAAAACTGAAACATAAAAGTGAAAGTGATTCAACACATAAATTCAACAAAAATTTTTGAGCGTGCAATAATAGCTAAAAATTAGGTTTTTTTTTCGAAATATTAAACCGTCTTAACAAATTTTTAATTAATTAAAAAAACAATTGATTCATTTAAGCACAGTCTATATTGGGGATGGGCGGCAATTGCCGTTCGGCAAACTGCTTTTCGACCAATCCTGCAAATGGAAAAACTGCCGGTTTGCCGATTTGCCGGAAATTTGTACTTTCTGCAATTTTCCGATTAGTCGTTCGCCGGGTATCAGATTTGCCGGAAATGTTCAGAAGGAATATTTTATAACACGGATCCATTACTCAAAACTTTGCTTTTTAAAAATTTTCTCGTTTTCTTCAGATATTTTCATAGAATTTGCTGTTTCAAAATACATGCAGAAAGATTCATAGGTACAATTTTGTCAATTAAAATTTTAAATTCTGAAATTTTCAAAAAAAAAAGCGCAAACTCATAATTTGCTGAGAGTTTTCGGCAATTGCCGTTTTTTCGGCAAATTCGGCAAATCGGTAATTTGCCGGTTCACCGATTTGCCGGATATTTCAACTCCGGCAATTTACCAATTAGCCGATTTTCCGAAACCTTCAGTTCCGGCAATTTGCCGATTTGCCGATTTGCCGGAAAAATTGTTTGCTGCCCACCTACATATACGTTCAAAATTGTTCGAACCGTTAGTCGTCCTTTAAGAGACTGTTTCCCCGTTTTCGTTTTTGTCAAAATATCTTCATCTTCGATATGCGATAAAAGGTATGCCCAGAGTCCCAATGTTTACTTTAGACTTGGTGCCTTTTTTGACTCAACGACGCCTTTTTTTTTTCGCCGACCGTTTCATTTTGTGAGTTATGATATTTGAATAATTTCCTGACAATAAATGGATAATCAGGGAAACATTTCTAATTTGGACACGCTAAACGTCTCAGGTCGATGTGAGTTGATTTGTTTGAAGCATGGAGTAATGTATATATTTATAACTTTGGGTGACCTATTGTATTTTGAAAAAAAAAACTATTTTTAGTCTACCTGCTTAGCTGGGCTTTGCCTCCATTAGCTCATCAATGATTATATGATTAATCAATTTTAGAAAATCAAAGATGTTTTTTCTTGGTTATTTGCGGTAGAAGCGAAAATGAATAAGTTATGACAAGTTTTAAAAGACATATTATTCCCAAATTTCAGTGATTTGGTACCAGTACCAAGAGGAATATTTTCATTTCTTTGAACACCACAGCTGCGAAACTGCCGATTTTGGAGGTAAGTATGTATCTCCAGAGGATTTTTTATCTGCCAATTTTGGTAGAAAGTCTGAGAATGTTTATCTTCAGAAATGAAAACCTCAGTTGGCAATTTCATTCGTGAAAAGTTTGAGTCAATGTCAGCGTACCCAAGTTTCTTCGATCCTCAAGCCAGGACATTTTTCATGTATGCCTTGGAAAACTACTCTACAAACTTGGAACTTCTTATGGACATTTATCTTCTGGACAGTATGTGGAACTGGGGTTCACATATTGAAGCAGGACGTGTGGAATGGTATCTTATGTACAAGTATGCACTTTATTGATATACTATTAATGCTGACCTGCAGCAATCATTTGTTTTAAGTTCAAACTATGTCACCTGTTTGTTTCACCTGTTTACAAACTTTGAATAATAAGAAAACAATATAAATGAGTACTTGCAATTCGAAAAAAAAACTCCAAAAGTTCAACGAAAATATATGTCTTACTAAGCGCGAAATTTTGGAAATTTGATTTTCGGTTGCTGAAATTACCGCACCTCAGAAAATTGAGACCACACAGGTCGCAAAACAAAAATGTCTGTGGTTTAGACGGAGGCTTGCGTGGTCTGCACGCAACGTGGGTTAGCATTCCGAGCTGATAACTGCTCTTGATATTTATTCGTTTTTTATGCTCTTAGAACCTAATTGTAAGAGATATATTGAACTACTCATTTATTAAACAATTTCAAAGTTTTCAAAAAAAGTACAAAAATAATTGAATTCAAAAAATACTCTTTTTGAACAAGTGTCCGGTTGTAGTTTTCGCAAGTCTCTGCAAAAAGTTTACAATTTTTAAGGCTTTTCTAGAAAAATCAAAAAAAAACTGGTGTTTTTATCGGTCGGGATTAAAACTTTTTAAGTTTTCTTGAGGAAATTAAGCAGTTTTGTAAAAGTAGAACAAAAAATATGCATAATATGCATATCATTTTTATTTTAAAATGTTTTTTTTCAAAATTTGTTAATTTTTTCTGAAGATGGTGCACGGCCAAATCAAAGGGATCAAATCCCTCCTCGCGCGAAATAAATGGGCAATAAGTACAATATGGAATTTTTCTAACAGAAACGCAGACATTGACGGTGAAACGTTGTGAGGTATGAAACGATGGAATTCCATAAAAAACGACACGTTGCCACTGGATACGCACGCTTATTTAAAAACTCTTTTCTTTTTGTGATGTTCAAAATTCAAACAAAAAAGATGGGGATAGAATACTGCCATATGACACTTGATATAGAAAATTTCGATGGAATTTTGTAATGATTATATTGCATTGGGGTGAACGATAATGATTTTCGTACTCTCTAATTTTTTTTTTCTCTTTTTATTTATTCTCATTTTTTTCCCAATAATGTTTTTGTGTTTGCATACATAGTATTGTAGTAAATGAGAGATACAAAACTTTCAAACTTGGCATTTAGTGCCTAAAAGCAGGTATTTGCCTGATGAAATCACTATTACCTGTCTGTATACTGTTCCATTTTCTCGTCTTCGTCAGCCAAGATTAAACTCAATTTTTAGTATAACTGAACTTACTAAGAAATTCAAAGATCACCCTTACATCGCAGCTGTTCGTTTTACCACTTTCAAAAGTTGAAGAAGTCGTGATTCAAAACCCACTGAAGCATTAAATGCTGTGCGGAACAAATAAAAAACCGGGAACTTCTTGAAGTCTCGAACATCAAATTCGCTTGGATTGAAGAAAGAAGGGTTTCGACCGGTTTCAGTGGAGAACGAAAAGAAAGTGTTGAAAAACGTTTTGAAAAAATGAAAAATAAATTATATGTATTGTATTCTTCTGACATTGCTCCAAGTGATTATTTAATTTTCTCCTATCTGACTCAAACCGTTCAAGGAAGAACCCTCAAAATAAGAAAAAATCTCAAAGTGGAATTGAATCTATACTTTTAATCCCGGTCTGCTGGGTTCTACAGTCAGGGGATCCACAAGTTACCCCGACGTTGGTAGAACTTTGTCGATCATGATGGAGCATATTACTGACTTCTTGTTTGAGAACCCGCCAAGATTCCAGTCATAATTACCATAACTGAGACATAACTGAGACATAACTGAGACATGACTGGGACATAACTGAGACATAACTGAGACATAACTGAGACATAACTGAGACATAACTGAGACATAACTGGCCCAAGCAGTTACCGATTGAGCCAGGGAGGATGAGGAAATCCTAGGTCCTCGGTGACTGCGACAAAAATGTTTGTTTGTTTTATCTGGACCTTTTTTTTTCCTTTTTTTGGGATGAAAAAATTCGCAAAAAATTTTCTCGTGGTGGAGAGTTGAACGCTCGGTTGAAATCTCGCCGACTCTGTTCAAATGTGCGTTCACACTACCGTCCACAGCCTACCCATTTTGGGGAATGTATTGGACTTTGTTTCTATAAATAATCCGGATCTTTATAATTTTATTACTATTATCTCCCCGTCAGGGTTGTACGGATATTTTTTTTAATAACTTTATTGAATCAATATATCAATAATTCTGAAAAAAAATATTTCATGTCATTTTCAAAATTTTCACAATTTCCATTTTTTAAATGATTTTTATTTGTTTTGATTTTCAAAATGTCATGACACCTGGAATTATTCATCCGTTTTCCCCAAAACCTTGTTTTGCTTTATTTCCAGAGCTTTCTCCCGAACTTTATTTCAAAATTTTCAATTTTTTATGATTCACCGCCTTTACTCTCAGCTCTCTCACTCAATCTTCTTGAATTCTCATGACTTCTCCAGAGAAAAATGAAGCTGACGGAACCGCCTTCTTTCCTTCTTTTTAAGCCATTTGCCAGCCATTGGTTGGTGAAGTTCAGTCACCTAATTTACGCGGAAATGCTTTTCAGGATTTTGCTGGTAAGTCACTCTATTTTTTATCTATATGACCTTGTAGTTTTTCACTTTAATAATTAATGAAAAATGCGCCTGGCCGCCTTCAATGCAGTAAGTTGCCTGATCAAATTCAATTGAATATCTAATTATTAAACCAAATTATTTTTTTCCAGATTGTGACCATTATCGTCACCAACTCAAATGCCTGGGTAACCGTCCCATCAGAGACCAAAGTATCCATCTACGACTTCTGTAGCTTCAAGGTACCATGCGCGCCGGGACATTTGTGCCACGAAGGTTTTTGCATTCAGCAGCAGTCCTTTTCATCTTTTCCACGATCAATGTATTTTCGTTCTCTTTTCCGCCGGCGCTGAGTGCATCTTTTTCAAATAAATAATTTTACAACCTTCATTTTTTACACTGGGACGAGCATAACAAACAAATTTGGATATCCATACGTCTTGGTTGTACGGACAGGGAAAATTATCAAAACTCATGCTTGTGGTGCTGAAAAGCCATGTATTATAATAAATCTTTTCAAAAATGTTATATTCAAAAAAGTAATTTTTTGCTAGTGCCAAAATTTAGCAATCGATCCTCAAAAGGCGTTTTTCGGCAGAGAAGAACGGGGATGTGAGCTTTTTTGCTGATTCTTTTTGCTTTTAGCATTTGAAATATTCATCTATGTTCCATTTATAAAGCTTTAAATGAACATTGTAGGGGTTCAAATAAGCAACAGTATTTGAGATGATTCCAAAAGTGATGCAAACTCAGTTCCCACAATTTTTGGCTCAAAATAAAACATTTTCCAAAACTTTTTGAAAATTTTTATTATGGTGGTTAGGCAATGTGATCATGGGAATGAGAATTCATTTTTTCACACTGGCCGAACTCCACTTTTACTGTGATAATTTAGGAGCATCAAATAATTTCCATGTCGGTTGCAATTTTTAAAAAAGGGTGCGAAGCAACATCCTACATAATTCCTCACGAAAAACTAATTTTCCTGCAAGTATTCAGCTTTGAATCGTGTGAACCAGAATGGATAATCTTTTTTCATTGACTTCATCAAAATTCAGACACCAAACATTTAGTGGGAGACTTATTTGCATTCGTTGGGACTGATGTGGCATTATTAACAAAATTGTATGGACAAGAATCATGAATATCGAGGTTTTTAGGAAGGCATACATTTATAACTTACAAGGTAACAAGTTGAAAGTAAATATAATTCAGATTACATTGTTTAAATTTGGAAAAACTTCGCGGGCAGTTCACTATTTCGTACATCTTCTCAAAAACCGTTTTTTTAAAATTTTTTTGGACAAGGACTCAAAAAGTTTTTTGAAATTTCAAAAAAAATTTTTGTGAAAAACGAGTCAGTCACAAGTAACAATACGAATTGTCAGCTAGTATTATATTATAAACATCTGATAAAACTGTTTTAAATTCTTACATTTTTTTGTAATTTCAATCATAATGCCAACTTTATTGCAAAAAACGCATTCAGCAAATAGGGATTGAACCACAAAGAAGAGAAATTATTTGAGAAATAGTGCTTGTGAGCTCGTTTTGGTCGTTCACTTGGGTGCTACACTTTGCGATTGCATTTAGTTGTGTCATATTTGCACTTGTTCCGAGACCAATTGCGAACGTTTCCAGACCAAGCTGAAATGAAATCAAACCAAACTTTCAAGTACCACTAAAATGTTCTAGCACAAAACAATACAATTTTTGTTTGGCTTTAAAGGTGGAACAGAACCCTGGCCAGGGCGCCAGGATTTTGTTTTAAAATGTATAATGATTCAAAACGACCAAACATCATAATAAAAGGCTCCAAAAAAATCCAATTTTTCCTAATTCTGGTCAAAGTGGCAAACTGCCAAAGTTTTGAAAAATGTGAGCATTAGAGAAAATCCAAAGCAATGTCGCATGTTCCGATCCCTACAATGTTTTAATACAAATAATTAAAACAAAATTATAGTACAATTTTTGAAAAAGTAGGATAAAATAATTTTTGGTCTGCTTCCAAAATCATGAGTGGCAAAAACTGATTAATTGTTTTTGACCTTTTGACATTAAATTTTAAAAAATTCAAAAGTTTTTTGAAATGTTTGATTATGATATTCGGTTATTTTTGCACCATTGGAGTAGTTCTTACACTTTTCCCACTGAGCGTAACCCTCTAATGATTTCAGACTCCAAACCGCCTATCTGCGTAAGACGTTTAACATTTTAGATCATATGTAGTAAAAATTTTTAATTTTTTCGAAGGCCAATATTTGGTGTAACTAACAAAAATGGTCCGACATTTGCTAAATTTTAAATTGGTTTAATATTGCAGTACACATTTTTGATTTTCTTAGGCCACGTGGTGTCAGAGTGTCTCACTTCGGTTTTATCTACGTATCTACAAAAATGCGGATTAAACCGTAATGGGGCAGCCTGGCACCACGTGTTAGGCATGATTATACAAAATTGTCGAAACATCAACATTGTAAATGGACATATGGAAGTTCCGAACTCCACTTTTTAAAAATAAGAAAACCACAACCAACCTTGTGAAGATTCCTAGCTGCGGGCGCTGGATCAGAGAAACCATTCTCTTTTCCCTCTGAAACATTCCCTTTGTCCCATCCCTGAGAACTTAGCAACATTAAAAACTTTCTCACAGGCGCTGGTCTGAATGGAGCGGAGTTGTTCTGCAAGACGATGTAGTCCATGACCCTTAAAATTTCCAAGTTTAGTTTCAATTATTGGTAAATCGGTATAAACTTCTTACGATTGAATGTTGTTCCCGTTGATTCCGGTGTATCCCAAACTGAATAAATCAGCAAGTTTGTTCTGATAAGCTTCAAACGTGTCGAGTGTGTTGAGATCTCCAGAAAAATGAGAAATAGCATCGTATGTACCCAAAAGAATGCGAGAGTGGTCATGTCCAATAGAAATTGCGTTCCCAATAGTATTCACTGCACCGACAGTCTGAAAAAAAACGAAAAAGTGGTTCACTTATTTTTAAGAAATGTCCTACTGCATAATACATCTCATCCGAAATGCTGCCTGAAGAGTCAAAGGCAATTATAACATCGAGCATCGCAGTGCTTGGGTCACATGTTTTGACTGTTGTGGCAGTTGTGAATTCTAGTGTTGGAGAAGCTGCTGATGGTGTAGCTAAAAACTAGAGTACGATAAAGCTTGATTAGTGGCAGTTCTTGTAGTCATATTTGTTTATGGCGCGGTTTTGTCCCACCAATGCTTAATAGTAAAGGTAAAGGTTGCCCATTGGGGTCAAAAGTGAGTCGACAAAGCTTGCTGCGGACAAGAGATTTACCAGAGAGTTACTTGCGGCATTTATATCTCTTCTAGTCTGAATTCAAGCTGTAGGGGTTTACGTAGGCTAAAGCCGTCATAGACTAGCGGTATGACCGCTTTACTTTTCGTGAACCAAATGTCACGACAACCGCCGGAAACCCTATCGCGGCGGCTGCCGTGAAGTCTATTAACAGCCTCCTCTGGGTTTTGTCGTTCTTTATTATAAAAAGGTTTTCTTTTATACACATCAAAATGGGCGGGAAATGGATTGGAATGCACTTAAAGTTGTGGGTGGATACATTCAATTAAAAGATAAGGGGATTGATAAAATGAAAGTACAAAAAATATAAAATCTTATCCTCTTTGTTGCAAAGGATTAGACACCAAATTCACTAAACTTGTTTCCGAGCCGGCTGGGTGAGCCTTTGGGGCGAGGTGGGATGGAACTTGCAACATCTTGTGGGACAGTGGTACACCACTACCACTTAGCTGCCCGTGCCCCCAGCTTTTTAAATGAACAGTGGCAGTTTTTGGTTATGGCGCGGTGTTGCGCCACCTTTGTCTTACAATAAAACACATTATGCAACTTATTATTAAGCACAGACCGTAAAACCTTACAATCTAGCCTTCTTCTTGGTACTAACTGGAAAATCAGAAAGGGTGTGTGCTCACAGTTCATGTCGCTAGAATTGTGTAAAAACGTTTAAGACGTTCGATTTAAATCAAATTTCTGCTAGCATTTTTCAAGCCTTAGACCTTGTGAGCAAACCTCTACGCGGTCTCTGGAAGCTTCAGGACACTTGCGGCCAAGAAAAATATGTCTATAAAACACCTACGTTGTGGGCGGATCTCCCCATCACAATGAACCGTGAATGTCCTTCTGAACGGGTGCCCCTCAAAATCAAGTCCATCAAGGGCTACCACAAATTGATTGCGATAACACTGGAATGTGTACTCCGAAATGAATGGATAGGCACATCCATCACGCTTGATAAGAGGGCTTGCCCAAGCGATTCTTGTCTCGTCCAAATCGAATATCTGAGCATAAGTGAGTGTACCTCCTTCTGAGATATCTGCTACTATTGCGTTCTCAAAATCTCCGCCTCGGGGAAACAAAACGGCTCCTCCATCGTGATAGCCTTGATCAGATGCAACGTCTTGTGTGAATCCAAGATCGACTTCTAGTTTTGATTGAGTTCGGATATTGAGCTGCAATTTTTTAGATTTTCGGGATATAAATATAACTTAAATCTACCAGACAGACACGCCTGTTTTCCAAATTATGAAATAACATACCGTGCAAGGGCCACTGTTGCTCATCCCATAGTCGACATCAATTGTCCAAACTCCTGGCTGCTCTCCGGTTTGCTTGAAAACCCTAACTGTGTTGGTTTTTGATTTCACAATTGAGAATGAATCAACTTGTTTGTCTGAATTTAAGTATATGAAGATTTTTTGATTTTGGTCATTGTGGTATCATATAAATTTGATTTAAATCGAACGCCTTAAACGTTTTTACACAACAGAACAACTTACTGTCAACATCATAAATTCCAATTTCTGGTGCGGTTTGCGCAAAAATATCAATGATTGCTTCGGTTCCATTAGCATCAAGCTGAATGTAGTCTTGATAATTCGAACAGTTGCTAGAAAAAATAAATGTTAAATTTAAAGGAGCATAGATTTTTCCTAAACCAAATTTTTTCGCTGCGAGACCAATAGCCTACATATTTTCTTATTCGTCTCTTTTTCCCTCTACAATTGAGGACACCGTTTCTCATGCGACTCTCATTCTCAAAGGTGTAAAACGAATCTCTCATCATCACACACTGGCAGAAAGGGCGGGTGAACGAATCTCTCGTCGTCGCGAGTGTGTTCTTTCAATACCAGGGAGAACCAGTGCCTGCGTCACTAATAGGTCTCTCTGTAGCGCTCGCCACTGTGGAGTATACATCTTTCCCCGCTCTGCCTACTATCGTTTCTCTGGTCCCTCTCTGTCTCATTGTTCATCAAGCGCACCCTTGTTTCTGCAGCCTCTCAAAAAGCGGAAAATGTATTGGAATGTCTACGTCCGGCTGAGTGAGGGAGAGCGTGGGGTTCCATGGTGTAGCGGTTAGCACTCAGGACTTTGAATCCTGCGACCCGAGTTCAAATCTCGGTGGAACCTATCGCTTTTGCAATGATTTTGAGGGAATTTCGAGTTGTTAATAGGCCCGTCTGCATAACATTTTTTTGTCAAAAACCTACTTCAACTGATGCGTAACGACATAATATGACTGGTGTAGACTTGCAAGTACAGAAAGCCAAGTTGTTTGAAGATCATCAGCAGAAGTCAACTGATAAGCAGCTCCACCAGTGATGTGAGCAGCTTCAAACATTGACCGCACAGTAGGATCATCGTAAGTTACAGCATCCCCCGGTGGCTTAGTATCCCCAATAAAAAGGAAATTGACAGATGAATGGGAGAGAGCTAGCGCTGAAATAACCGTCGGACGATCTAATGTGTCTTCTGCATTTCCGGCGGTGATAACAAACACTTTTGAGTTGAGCACTACGTTCTGGTTCACAATGGCTTTTACAATTCCAGTGAAGATATCTCGCTTCTGTTGACCTGCTGTGTAAGGGTTATTCTTGACTTCAGTTGCTAACATTGATGCGAATTCGCTGGAATTAGTTGTGGTGAATACTTTGGAAGTTGATGGAATTGGAGGATTTGCTTTTGCAGATTCAGCATCTCTGAAGACCACGCCAACAAAATTTGTGAACCATGCGGGGTCTTGGCTCTGGAAATTTGGTTTTTATTGTTTTCTTTTTCATTTTTCGAAAGCTGTAGGTCATAGATTAAGTTACCTGAATAGCTGTCAATACTCCATTAATTGTCTTTTCAATATTATCGTTGACAGATTTCATTATGTCATTGTTAGAACCGTCAAGCACGACAATAAATGTACGATGCACATCTCCAATAGCTGGCACATCAAGTTGGTTTCGATCGCAAATTGCTGAATCGACATAATTATATCCGAAATGAGCACAGAGGTCAACTTTTAAAAGCAAAAGTTGCTCCGAGTGCAGTTTTTAAGCTGTTTCAAACAAGCTCAATGTTTTGGAGCATTCTCATCACCTTTGAATACATATAGTCCTGCTAATTACCCTCAAGGTATGTAGAAACTGTTTCAGAAACAGTGTTTAGCAGACTCTTAAAGGTTGATTAGCGCCTGTAGGAATTTTGTCTCAATACACTTAAAATGATTTTAAAAAACGAAATATCATAAAACGGAACTCCAAAAATTTTAATTTTTTTTAAAACTTAACAGTGAAAGTTTTGACAAATTACCAATTTTTTGAAAATCTAGGCTTTTGAGAAAATAAATGTCACATTTTCCGACCCCTAGAATGCCTTAACACGGATAATTTTGAAGAATTAATATTTAAAAATTGTAGAAAAATTTTGTTTTGGTTGACTTCCTAAACTATTATGGGTGGCAAAAACTGAGAAATTGTCCCTTTTTGACAGTGAATAAAAAAATTCAAAAAAAAATTTTTTTTCAAAGTTTTAATAAGATATTTGCCCATTTTGGCCCTACTGGAATAGTTTTAAATATTTTTCCCACTAGCGCTATTCCTTTTTTTTTCAAAATTTATTAAAAGCTATATACATTCTGCGAGCTTTTTGAAAATTTCTTGTTTGTTTTAAAAATGTTCGCCTAATCCTAACATTTTCGAATTCAAAAAGAAGGGCTTAGTAAATTTCAAATGTTAATAACAAAACAATTGTTTTTTAAAATGAACTTACGCATTTCACAAAACTGTCCACCGAAATTAGATGGGCATGTGCATTTATTAAGGTTAGCCGACAAATACCCTCCATTCTGGCAATACGCATAATCACAAGCATCTCCGTAGAAATTTGGCGCGCAAATGCATGTTCCCTTGTAGTAGACTCCTCCGTTCGCACATGAGTTTTCATTGACACCGCCAATGCATGCTGCTGGAACTATGCGCTGGTAAAGGTAACCTGAGTCATCGATTCCTGAAATTAGTTGTCTTTAGCGGAAATTTTTTTCTGTTCATTTTTTAATTCCAACAATTTCAATAACATTTTCATTATATTCTTATGTTTTTCCATTTCAAACAATTACCGGTGATGAGCATTTGATAATAGAAATTCGGACAGGAAAACGGCGTCGAGATGAAACTAAACATGCAATTGTCACGATAGGTTAACGATTGAGCTTGGAGCATTGTGAAGTTGTCATAGTAGAAATGAGCATACTCGGCACCGTTTTTGTTTTCTACACCGTATGTGAATATAACAAGACGATTCATATCTGAAAATCGGAATTTGAGCTTTTGCAGTAAAAAAGAGGTACATTTTTATTTGACAAGAAACTTTGGTTTTTGAGATGCTGCTTCTGAATATGTTATTTACAAAGAATTCAGGGGTCTGATCGCACATTCCTGCTTCAAAGACAAAGTTGCGCCAGTAGGAAAATTGCTTTAAAACATGCCTATGACACCACAATGATCAAATAGCATAGTTAAAAATCCAATAAAAATGCTTATTAAAAAAGATATCCCCTTGAATTCCATAGTTTACATGATTCAAATGTTTATATTCAAACCGGCAAATTGGCAAACCGGCAAATTGTGGATTTGCCGAATTTGCCGGGAAAACGGCGATTGCTGAAGTTTTTCGGCAAATTGTGGTTTTGCACATTTTCATAATTTCAATTTCAATCGGCAAAACTGTTATTAAAAAGGTACAGTGCTTTCGTTTTATAAAAAAACCAGTCTAATCATTTCCGGCAAATGTGATCCGGCAAACGGCAAATCAAAGGCAAGTTGCCCAAAATAAAAATTTCTGGCAAATCGGCAAGCCTGCAAACTTCCGAAAATAAAATTTTCGAACCTTCGGTAAATGCACTTTTTTCATAACCAATAAAAAATTTTTAATATTTTTGTGTTTAATATTTTTTTACTGTGATCTTAGATTATTTTCGCGCCATAGGTAGTGGTTTTTGACAAAAAATTTGGTGACAATAAAATTAGTTGAAAAGCTGCTAATGTTGGCGGATAAGTTGCGAATGGGTAAAGTTGGCGCTTAAATTGCTAAAGGTGGATAAGTTACGGCGAAATGCCGAGCACCTTCAAATCTCACCAGTATTTTTATTTGGTTCTTCTTTCCCAACGTCATCGTGGATGTTTGTAGTAAATCTAGTAGCGACTTGCACAGTCGATTGTGACCTAATAGATATACTGCATTGGCCATTAGCGCGAACACGAATTTTCCAGATACCACGGGAAAGATGATCTGAACAAAAGTTGCCTGCTATGAAAAATCGGAAAAAACTCACTTATTTCAGGATCAGAAGGTGAATAGTCTGCGCTGTCTGAAAAATTGCATTTCACGTCAAATAATAATCAAATAATCATTAAAAAAAAATAACCAAAGAACTCGTTCGGAAAAAGAGTTTCTTTGTTATTTCCCCAGAGTTTCACAGTTGCTGCTCAGTGCTCAGTGCTCAGACAATTTAGTCAATGCGACAAGATAAACTCTACAAAATTGCTTTACTTAGTGAATTTTTTGTCTTGATTTATCATTTGTATGATTTCTTATTGCACTCTCTGGCAGAACAGCAAATCGCAACAAAAAAAAATTTATGGATATCAGTTTCATATCAAATTTTTTTAAATATGAAATCACCTGATTTTAAAATTGTAAGTTAATTAAAAATTACGATTAAAAACAGACCCGCCGAATATCAGCTTCTGTAACGTTTTCCGGGAAAGATTTATAAAACTTTGACTACGTCAGAAATGTAGAAAAAATAATCACCACAATTTTGTTGAAAAGAAACATTTTGCTAATTATCACATGATTTTAGCTATACGAGTTTGAAAAATACAAAATTATTTTTCTTTCTCTCGTTCTTGTCGGACTCGTAAGGGTCTCGACCTTTTTTTCTTTGTTTTGATTTAACTGATTGAAACTATACATACAAATACAAAAACTTTTTCAAATCACCGTAATAATTAAAGCGAGTATAATATTAATCGACACTGTATATTAGGAATGCTTCCATAATTTTCATGACCGACACTGTTTCAACTTGCAATCAAATACTCACATGCATGCTTCTGGCAAACAAAATAGTATTTTTTAGTGCAATCCTCAGTCATCCAGCCTCTGTAAGATTTGTCGCCCTTGTTTGAGTCCACGACACAGCTGAAAAACAAATTTACAGGGTTCTATTCAATAACTGTAAAATTTAAATAATTGTCAATTTTCCGACAGTTTCAAAAATATTTCAATTGTAGTAGCTGGGCTAAAAAAACCTATTTTTTCAATATTTTTGGGAAAATTTGCAATAACCTTTTCTTGGCGTCCAAAACTGGCTGCCCTGGCATCCAATTTGTGTATTGAGTGTCTTGAAGTGTCAGATTCAACTTATCGTTTAACGTGTCCCACTCCCATTGTCCTGGGTTCAACACATCACTTAACCCAATCCAAAATTGAGCTCCATCAGAGGAATCTGAAATATAAATTTTTATTTCGAGAACCTGGTTCCAAATTTATACAATGCAATCCATCCTGCTCAGCTTGGTTGAAAATTCCAGTCAGCACTGATTTTTCGCTATGGCAGTCAGCCAAGGCTGCATACCAAGATTTCTCTTCGAATGAGAATTTGAAACAATGAATGCCATCTGCAGTCCATCCGTCATCACACACACGAGCGACATGATCGATCCTTGCGTTTGTTCCAAGATCGTTGAATACATTTGTGACAGTCGAAAGTGAGTCTATAACAACAAGATATGAATTTCAGCTATTTGAAGCATACGGATTCGCTATACTTTAAGTCCACTTATTTGTTTTCAAATCATCTTTAAGAAATCATTGCCTAAACAGGACCGCCAAATATCGGCCGCTACAGCAGACGTATTAACTTTTATCAACAAAAAATGCACACATGTGGAATGACTACAGTGCGCCCAACTGCTATAGGACCCTCTCTATTTGAGCGGTTTAGGGCATTCACGAACTTTTTTCATAAGAAACTAACACCGGAATCAGATTCAGCATTTCAAAAACTTTTGTATACATCCTACTGCTCCACTTTGAAAGAGTATAGCTCGGTTTATTTTTAATTACAAAACTATTGAAAAATAATTGAAATTTATTTCTGCAATTTACTTCATAATTTTCTCATAAAGCAACAAAAACCGAAATTTGCGCAGCCAAAATTGAGCAGAATGCATCTGAAATAGAAACATGTTTGTACGATAACTTCAATTATTTCAAAAATTTTGGAAAATGGTTGGCTTCAAATCTACATTAACTATAGTCCATTTTGCATTACAATGTAGGGCTCCCATGAGGTCACCCGAACGACGCCTGCGCCGGCCTCACGCCGTGACCCACGCTGCATGTATCCAAATCTATAGTGCTGCGCTCATCAAAATAATCCGGCATATAACTTATACTTTCCAACATCAAAATCCGGAACATACCAGTTGGGGAAGTATACTGCACATCAGTATTCAAAAATCCTTGAACATAGGTTGTAAAAGATTGTGTGCCCACATCAATTGGAACGTAGAAGGTGGTATCAGTGCAGTCTTGAGCAATATTCTCGTATATCAAATTTGACATATAATTTGTGGGAACTTGATTGAAAACGTTTCCAGCATTCGGCGTGGTTGCAGTAATGAACGATCCGCCCGAGAATTGAGTCAACGAGATAAGACCGTCAAGGCTGATATCTTGGCCGCAAGGGTTTAAACTTGATTGGACAACGTTGATTTGTATTTTGTTAACCTCAATTCTCTGCAGAATCTTCTCATAAGAATCGAGGTCTTGAGCAGGTTGACCGTAAAGAAAAACGTAGATCATTCCACCCCATTGCACGCTTAAATTTGTACATTATTTTCAATAAAAACTACAAAACCTACTTGTCATGAGAAATAGCTTCAAGTAAAGTGGAATAAAAGTTGAGGCCAAGGCACGAGTATCCTGCGTGGTTACGGTTTTGGTCGTACAAATTGAAAATTCCAGTCACCAAATCTTGACCGCTCTCGCTATCAACAATCAGAGTATGAGTTGTGCTATTGAATTCGATGAGCTGATAATTTGATATCCATTTAGGATGCTGGTACAGGATATCATTGATAACTCGCGGAGCAGCGTCATTTAGCGTTCTGAGCGTCGATCTTGTAGTCAAAGAGTCATGAATCATTATCGTCAGACTTCTATGATTGAATCCCCAGAAACCATAGGAATTATATTCGAAACATCGGGTGACCTCACAAAACTGCCCGGAAAATCCGGAAGGGCATTGGCATGTTCCAAAAAGTGCATTTCCTCCGTTTTCACAAATAATCTAAAGAAAAACTATATACAGTGTATGTACCATCAGCTTCACCTGTTGGCACTTATCCCCACTAAAATGTGTTGGACACTGGCATGTACTGTTGTAGTATACACCGCCGTTCAAACAATTACTATCGACCGGATTTGGAATAGTAGCCGAGCAGTATGAAGTGGCGGTTCTCAGTACTACTTGACCGTAGCCGTCATTAGTATAGATCTGTAATTATTAAATATAAATTTCCTCACTGATGGAGTTACATCTGTTAATAATTTTGAAATTATTACCCCCCCCCCCTTTATGTCCACATTAGGTTTAGAAAGAGTTCTTCTAACCTTATATATGCCAATCAACTTTACGTATATATATATATATATATACATGTATTTAATGCATTTAACGATGTTTACTTTGTTGTTGCTCGAATTCCGATTAAAAAAAATTGTCAAAAATAGACTAGAGATGTCGGATGCTATATCTACTTCAATTGTTCTGAAACATTGAAAAATGTTTAACTATGGAGACAGCATTCAAAGCTAAATTCTGTTGCCGACTTTTCTTGTCAAAATTTTTGGTTTTAGAGTTAAACTCATTTTAAAATATTGAAAAACAGTGAAATCACACTGTATATACACAAAATGTCTCAAACTACGCGTGCAAAATTATTTTGGAAATTTTAATTTTGTTTTCAAAATTTCAAAATTTATATTTCTGCGTCATTTTCAAGCAATGAAAAAACTCCAAAGTTCTTACGTTAATATACAATGGAAGATATGGCTGAGGACAGGAAAACATTCCAAAATACATCTCATATTCACACTGATCTCTCCATGCACCCGATGACGCGTAGAGCACTTGTCGCTGACTTGTTTGAGGGTCTGTGAAATTGTATTGCAATATATTTGTTTCTACATTTTGGAAAAAAAGTATGCATATTTACAATCTTACCATTGAACCAAACAACAGCTTCAAGAGTTGTGTCGAGCGGATCGTCAAGGTAGAGAGAATCCATTCTTGCTACCAAATGAGATGTGGTTTCTGTATTAACTATGTTATCTTTCAAATGTTCGGTTTAAACCTACGATAGACGGGGGCATGATAGGTGTCGTCCGTGCCAATGTTATCGGTGACAGATGTATAGAGCCGGTAGGTGGATCTTCCCATTAAACGATATTGGCAAAATGAGTTGTGAGAACTGTTTGTGTTGATGTTTAACTGAAATAAAGCGAGTTTAATCAGGTATCCCTAAAAAATTATTTATCAGATGCTATTGTTTGTCTCTGAAGCGAACAATTTAGTTAGGTGATTCCCAATAATGCAGGCTAATACCAAATCTTAACATTGTTTGGGATATTGTCGAAATCGGAATCCCGACATCTCATAGGTCCCGCGTCCAAACAGTGCGGAGCGATGAAAACAAAGTAGAACGCGGCCGTGTGTAACGGCATTGTAACTCTGTGAGCCTCACTGAATAAAAAAATGTGCAACTTACGAAATATGCTCCAACTGGTGGTTTTTCGGTCCGCCACACATAAAAATCACCATTTGAGTAGAAAAGTTGTGGAGATAATTGCGTATTATTAGGCAACGTTAGTATTGGGGAGAGATTTGCTGAAATCGTCCATTGTTTGATAAATATTATGACTAAAATAAAAAGGTAAACAACTTGTTGTAAACTTCGTCCGACATCTCTCGGGTTCCGCCATTAGATTTGTTCATTTGTATGATAATAACTTGGGAACTCAAAAAATGTTGGACAAACACAAAAATAACTTACATCCGGAAGCTCTGAGAGTCAAAAAGTCAATTGATTGATCCACAAAAAAAGGCTGAAACATTGGCGCTTTTCTGCAATCCTCCAAGTCATTCGTCAAAATTGTGTCGTATTGCCAAAGGTCCTGAGCAACGGAGAACGTGGCATCTGAGAGTTGCATGAGACTTGTTTGAATCAAAAGTCCACGGGATAGTTGAGATAAAGATCGGAGTGATTCAAAGATGTTTGTGCTTACATCAACATTGCAGCTTCCGCTTGCAGATTCGGTTATCATGAACAAAATCTGAGCACGGGTGTTGACAATCTGCTCCATCAAAAAGCCAGCTGTAGTGAAATCGTCGTTTGCTGTCCCATCCGAGAAGACAAATACCGGCGAGTTCTGTAATTAAGTTCGATCGACAGACATCATAATGTCATGTGGTGTCAGGCTGTCCTATTTCGGTTTGATCTACCTAGATTTACTAGAAATGCTCAATTAATTTCGCATGGTTAAGAACGTGCTGACGTCACATTTTTTTGCGGACAAAATTCCCGCTTTTTTTCTAGATCACGTGTAATGCCACGTTTTAGTAGATATTAAAAAAAAATTTGAACCACCATTTGAATTTTTTTTTACCAGATGTCTTGTTTCGAAATTTTGCTAATCTTTCAACTTTCTTAAAGTCTAGTTTACTAACATTTGAGAACGCTTTGATTATGTCAACAACTCACTGGATATTTTTTGAATGCCGAGTTCTCCAATGTTTTCGATATTCCGGCTAATAATGCATCGTCACATTCTGTCTCAGTTGGGGGTGCAACTAAACTTCGAATCGAATTTGCGAAATCTTCTCCAATGTCATATTCGTGAGAGAAAGTGATTGCTGAAAAATGGAAAAAAAAGGTGTTTTTTGTTGAATTTAATTTTGTGAAAATTGGCAAAAATAGGTTTTTGAGCAAAATTACAACGTTCGTTCAGATATTTTATCACAAAATTAATGGAAAAAATTCACTTTTTAACCGTTTTTTAAGTTAAAATAGGTGAAAACGCCTGTCAGTTTTGTTGTGACAATGACACAAAAACTGCCTCGAAGTCACATTGTGTCAATCGGCACACTTACTTGGCACATTTTGATTTTTATGTAAGTTTTCGAGTAACTTTTAAGAAATTTCAATTACAATTGAAATTTTCTTCGAAAAGTACAAATATTTCTCTACGTTTTTATATAAATGAAAAAAGGGGTTTTTGTCGATCTGCCACAAAACAAAATCACAAAATTAAAAAAAAAACTGCTACAACACTACGTACCATTATTCGAGACAACTGTGAGTATAAATTTTTGGAAAAATATTGGATAGTGAAGCTCATAATATTCAACAATGTTTGTGGCTGCTTCTGCAATCTCATTCAACTGAGCTTTCATTGAACTTGAAGATCTGATCACAAAAGCGATTGCACTCTGAGCTTCATCAAAATTGTCGTCCGATTGTTGCAGACAAGAAATATGCTCACAATGAGCACCACTGTACCCAACATCACAAATGCAGCCTGCGTTGTCTGGAGTCGTGGTTCCGCCATTGAGACAAAGAGGAATCTCGCAGTTACCGCCGGTGAAAAATTCGCCACAATAACATCCCTGAAAAAATGTAGTGCTATTAGTAATCTCATACATATAAAGATGACATTTTCCTACATATGTATAAAAATTGCAAAAAGTGAAACTTCAAATATCCATATTCTAAGACTTTTTTTCAATCTGCTCCAATTTCTCAAATCTGTTTAAATTTTTGACAAATGTTAATCAGTTTTCGGCTATTTTTGATGTCACTTGGTCTTAGAGCTTATATAGCTTAACAGTCAAAAAAGTTACGCACTTGGAACAAAAAATGCTCTAAAATTTCCAGATAAGAATTGGAAAGGTTTTGATTTGTTCCTTTCATGAATTGTGGTTTTCAATTGTTTGTTTTAAAACTATTTTCAAAAATGCAGCTTGCGATCATTCATGTGTTGTTCGTAGTTTGTGACGTCAATTTTAAAATCTTCAAGAAATACTTGCATTTCTATAAAATTGATTTGAAATTTTGAAGCCTAAATTACTGTCAAAAATTTTGATTCGAAGGTTTTCTAAAACAATGAGTGATTTCGGGCGTTATATCAAATATCCAAATATATAAAATTTCATAAAACTACTATAAACTATATGCTAGAAACTCGTATTTATACTAGAAATACTAGAAACTAGAAACTATAAAAACCTGGAACATCAAATAAATTTAATGTCAGACTACAACCCTTTAAACTACATACCAACGATTTATTAGTTTGAGCTTCAAGAATTTTATATTCTTAAGAGGGACGCACAAAAAATCACTCTTCACACTATTTCTTTGTTGAATAGAGGTCAGCGGCTTTTAAAAATTATAATTTGAAAAAAAATTGGGACTTTTTCAAAAAAAAAGCTTCCAAACGTCCCTATTAGGAAATGTAAACTTATTCCCAAAAAATTAAAAATTCCAGAGAAAGTAGACAAATTTCAGAAAACTTACCGCGCTACATCTAATACTTTCTCATAGGTTTTTTTATTGGGAAACTGATGAAAATTATTTGAATTCATAATAAAATAAATTCGTATTTAGCATTTGAAAATTTGCACCAATGTATTATTTAATTTTTTTTTTCGAAAATTTAACGCATTTTCTCTCTAAAAACTCGAAATTTAGTGTGTTCTAAACAACAGTAAGCATACAATACCTTTGTTCAAAATTGACGTGCTTTCTGAACCAATATGGTTAGTTTCAAAAATTTTTGTATTATAGGATAGAAATATTTGGAAATAAATTTTAAAACCAAACTTATGCCTTTCTCTTTTAGTATCCCAGCTAGGTAATATTTTAGTATTTGCCCAAATCCTTGAAGTAAGGAGTATATAATTTTTGAAAAACAATAAAACTCCAGATAATTCATAGTTTTTTCTCGAAAGAAAATTTTTGAGATTAGTTATTGAACTTCATTTTTGAACATTATTCGTTGAAAAACACTCGCTTTGTCTTTATTTTCAAAAAAATTCCGATTTCCCCAACCAGAAAAAAAAACAGATAGAAGAAATTTCTCCTTAAATTTCATTGTCCATCTCTCTTGGAAACACATTATCTATCAAATGAAAAACGCATTTTTTTTCCTGGCAGAAAAATGAAATTGGTTAGATTACACTGGTTAGGTTTGAAGGTGTAACTTTCGCTTTCTCAGCAACTTTCAGTATAAAAGGAAACGGTCACCATTTAGAAAGACATCAGTTCATCAACATGGGCAAGCTCATTGTGGTTGGATCCTGCGGAGTACTTGTGTGCGTTCTTGCCTCGCTTTACACCATCGGAAACCTTCTCAATGAGATCGAGGAGCTTCAAGTTGAGTTCCAGGATGGTATGGTTGAATTTAGAGTAAGTTTTACATAAAGGAAGTTAGTGTTGTTATCAATTCACTTTGTGTTCAGGCTATCACCCAAGACACCTGGGCTCGTATGGTGAGCAAGCACATCAACCCAACCGGACACACAAATGCTCCACCAACCTTTGAGACTCTCTTCGGAGCCCGTACCGCTCGTCAAGCTGGATTCGAGCAATGTAACTGCGGACCAAAATCCGAGGGTTGCCCAGCTGGACCACCAGGACCACCAGGAGAGGGTGGACAGAAGGGAAATCCAGGACACGATGGAGACGATGGAAAGCCAGGAGCTCCTGGAGTTATTGTTGCCATCACCCACGATATTCCAGGAGGATGCATCAAGTGCCCACCAGGACGTCCAGGACCAAAAGGACCATCAGGACTTCCAGGATCTGCTGGACCAGCCGGAGGAAACGGAAGACGCGGACCACCAGGACCAGTTGGAGGACCAGGAGAGCAAGGACCACAGGGAGATGCAGGAAGACCAGGAGCCGCCGGACGTCCAGGACCAGCAGGACCACGTGGAGAACCAGGAACCGAGTACAAGCCAGGACAGCCAGGACGTCCAGGACCACAAGGACCACGCGGAGAAACCGGACCAGCCGGAAATCCAGGAGCACCAGGAAACGATGGAGAGGCTGGAAAGAACGGAAACGCCGGAAGACCAGGACCACCAGGGCATCCAGGAAAGAATGGAGTTCCAGGACAAAAGGGAGAGGATGCCGCACCAGGACCAGATGCTGGATATTGTCCATGCCCATCTCGTGCAGCTTACAAGGCTTAATTCTGCCTTTCTCTGTCTTTTTTATAAATTTTCGAACATTCCAAATTGTGTTCTGTTTCTGCACTTTTTTTTAAATTGCAATTTCACATGCAAATCAAAATACTTCAGCTTTTCAAATCTGGCAAATTTCTTTTTTTTTTTAATTTGGAACACTTTTTAAAAACCAACTCTAAAAACCAACTACTAGAATTATTTACCAAAATAGAAAATTATACCAAGATTGTCCTTCGAAATATAGTCCAGTTAAAAAAATTTTTTTGCCGGGCAGCCCCAGTCCACCTGAAAATAAAGCCACCTACGTACCGTTTCATTATACAGAATTCCTCCATTTTCACAAAACCTTGCTGGCGTCGTCGAAACGTGCACGGAAGGTGTTGTGAATGTAATTTCACTTAGGTCACAGCTAAAGTCGTAGATTCTCTGGAACCTGTTTCCATCACTATCGTATCCTAGAAACCGACAATGAGAGAAGGGAGAAAATAGAAAGGAGAAATACCTCTGAACTTGGCATGATACAAGTTTTGAGACGTACAGTTATAAGATTGTTGAGTGATATGAGGGGTACTGCAGCCGTATCTGAAAAATGGTTTTTCTGCCAAAGCAATTATGTTCATGATTCATCTTTGTTAAATCTAAATGTTCAGGCTTTATTTTTGAATTAAAAAATGCTTCTGCAATATAAACATGTATTTTTTTCAACAGAAAAAAGTTTACTTTCCTTCAATTTTTTTGGATCATCCAAAATTGAATAATGTAGAAAAATTGATTCTATTGAATAATGTAGAAAAAAATTACTCAATTCCAAATTTTTATCACTCTCAAACATTCACCTCAAGTTCAAATCCATTTTCTGATCGAATAGGCCGTTTACATAAAGATGCACCTCATCGGGATGAATTGGAAATTCTTCACTCTCGACTTTAAATGCTAAAAATGCTGCCTGATTTTCAAGTGGGAAACGGAATATTCCTTGATTTGCAGTGGAAAATATTACTTTCTGAACGTCATCGTCACGAACATCCTCTACAAACCCACCATCAACTGTCAGCTTTGTTGGAGCTCGGACTTCAAATATACACGGTCTGAATGATTTTATTTTTAAATGAGATAAGATTTCAAGAGTCTTTTTTTGATTTTTTTTTCACAATTTGGGTCATCTTGTTTTAATTGTGTGCTCACTTGTTCAAATCTGCAGAGAGCTGAACCGTATACGCTCCAGTTCCGTGAACATTCTTTCCGTTGCAGATAAGGTGAATTGTTTGAGTGACGTCCGTGGTGATATCTTTGCATGTGGACACTTCGCCTCCAATCGGATTATAAACTGTTGCCCGCGGATTGAGGGCGTCGAGTGTATTGATAATTACAAAGAACTCTTCGATAAAATTGTCGACGTAAAAAGTGAAAGTGTCGGAGCAAGTCGCACTGAAGATATGTGTATGTATTATGAAACATGTTATTAATCTGGTATTGGTTCTCGAATAACGTAATGAAAATCCAGATAGAGTTTTAGATTATTATTAAATCGCAAATAGAAACCGGAAAAATGAAAAATGGCAATTTTACTATCAACAACAAGTTTCACGTTTTTGACAATTTTCGAGTATTTTTTTTCGAGTACTTTAAAACACGCCTATGGTACCAAAATAACCGAATATCATGATTAAAAAATTCAAAAAAAATTTCTAAATTTTATATGATTTTTTGAAAATTGAAAAAAATCTCAGTTTTTGCCTAATTCCGATTTGAATTTCCGCCTATTGAAGTTGTTCGATGGAGCGCACTTGCACGTTTTAATTTTAATTTATTGTTATTTTGAAAGAAAATGCATGCATTTAAACGATTTCGAACTTGAATTTACAGATTTCACAGACTCACGCTTGTGAATTAGCTTTTTAATCAAAAATTAGCATTTATTTTGACTTTTTCGTCAAATTTCAGACAAAACTACATTGAAAACATGGAAAATTGGTGAAAAATATGACAAAATAACAATAAATTAAAATTAAAACGTGCAAGTGCGCTCCATCGAACAAATCCAATTGGCGTAAACTCAAATCGGAATTAGGCAAAAACTGAGATTTTTTCAATTTTCAAATTTTAAAATTAGAAAAAATTTTTGCATTTTTTTATCATGATATTCGGTCATTTTGGTACCATAGGCGTGTTTTAAAGAAATTTCCCCACTGGCGCCACTCCACCTTTAACTAGAATTAACATTTTCCAGATTCTATTCCTAAATTTTAATGAAAACACTGAGTGAAAATGTCCCACAGGCTCAATTTTTAGAACTGCTGGTTAGCAATCTCCGAGCACTCCACGATTTTCTACAATATTCCCTACTAAAAATGTATACCTGAAATCACTCTCCACTAAATCACCAAATTTTGCAGTACCGTCATGAGGCAGTATATCAATTGACTTATTGTAGCATGTCACTGGAGAGGTTTGATCCAACAGTTTCGGTCTTGAAGAGAAGGTAGGTTGAACCCGTTGAGAAGGTTCCGATAGATTTAGTGCAACAAGTTGTTTGAGTTTCGAATTCACTGAAATTTAATCCCTCTGGCTAAAACTGGTCAAAAAACGTTTTCTGTAAAGATTTGAAGAGGTTCTATTAAATGTGTTGGCTTGGCCTAGCCAGAAAGAGAATCCACTGGCGTTTCCACCAAATTCACTCTTGAAAAAATTGTTCTTAGTTGGTTATTTAATTCATCAAATAAAAATTCCCGCTAGAAGCACAAAAGTGAGCTCAATACCTTTCGTGTAGTTGTGACTCGGACCAGAACTTATGATGTAAACATTTTTAAGTAAGCCTGCTGTGTTTTTTCAATATGTCAAACTTTTGCCAATATTTTCAATTTTACGTGTTTTTTACTTAAACTTACAGCTTTTCGTTAGTTCGCCGTGTTGACTTTTATTGGGAATACTTACTCCACTACAGACCCGCAGTAGTAGAATACTTGTAATTACAAATTTGAGCATTTTACTGAAAAATCGTCTTTATTTAGAAGATATTTCTTAATGTAATAATTAAATAAAACTAAATAAAATTGTTATCAGGTTTTTTTTGTTTGAAAAAGTTAGTTTATCCAATTGAGGCTCTTAAATTAGTTGTCACTGATAATGCGATTATACTCTTCCATTGGCAAGTTGTTCTCATCTAGAATTCGAATAGAGCAGAGGTTGATGTGTTGTGAAAATTCAGTTTAAAATGTTTACATTTCAGGAACTTCTGGAAAAGACAGTGGGAAACAGAAATAAAAATGGTTAAGCGTTCCACTTTGCTTCCAGCTGTTGTTTTTACAGTCGAGAACTTGCAGGTTTTTTGTTACTTACAAGTTTTTTTATTAATCAAACAATTTTTCATGTGATTTATTCAAGTGAGTTATGTTTTAACAGTTGTATTACACTGGCAACGTTCTATAAAGCTTTATAAATTTTTTAAACCACCAATGAAACTTTGTTTTCACTTTAAAAAATGTTTATTTATGCTATTTATAGGATTATTGCAAAGTTTCCGCAAAAGTATAAATAAAACTGCTTTAAAAAGATTTTGAGGCAATTGTTAAGACGTTTTAGGCTGAACAAAAATTCTGAAATATTTAAAAAAAAAAATTTATTAAATTGTTTTGCCTATTTTTAGACTTTATTAAAAGCATTACAAAATTGCAAACTTCCTCATTTGTAATAGTTGCAAACGTTACAAAAGCAGTGAAAACGTGCTCGGAGAATATCAAATCGACTTCTTTATATTCCATTGTTATTTTTTGATGAAAACCCGCTTTAAGTTCTTATAAATTCAATTTGAAAGTCTGAAAGTGAGTTAAATTACTTTCCTAGTGAGTATAACTGGACTGCATGTTGAAGTGGACGACCTCTTCCAAGGCAAACCTACAACGTGTACGTCCTTGCAAGATTTGACTGACAATCCAAGTTTATGGAAAACTTCTTTTCTTTTCAGTTCTGCAATATTTCGAAAATTCGAATAAATTATCCAGCTTTGAAATAATAATTGTTTTTTTTAGTCGAAACTTAGATTGCACCTGACAAGTTGTTAGCGGAAGGAAGTAACTTCAGTGCCAGATTTTAGAACGAGTTTTCACCAACCAAGTTTTTTGTCGCTCTAGATAGTGTTCTGAATATTTTTTTACAAAAAATTTGAAAAGGAAAACTCAACTCGTACCCCTGACATTTTTCTCAGACATTTTTTTTGGTGCACGCGTGAAATGGCTCAAAACTTTATTGTTAAAATAGGGAGCTTTTTTCTCCAAAAATAGCTTTTTAAAAGTTATAATTTCTTGAAAAGTCTGAAAATTTTCTCCTACAATCATGTCTGTTTTTATTTTTGTGTGCCAATTTTTTAAATAAAAAATTGACCATTTTTTGTAAAATTTTTTTTCTGAAAAAAAAAACTTTATTTCTCAAAACATTCAAATAAAAAGAAATAAACGTGGTTGTATGTCAAAATTCTGAATAAAAGTTTTTGGCATATAAAGGGCTGAAGCACAACTGAAAAGCAGAGAAAAGTTTAAATTTGACAAAAAAAATTGAGAAAACGGTGGGCAAGATTGATATTGGAAGTGGTAGACATAAAATTAAGATGAATAATATTGGAAAGTAGTGTGACGGTAAGAAGGGAAACATTGAAAAACCATTAAAACTATGTGATCTGTGGAACATTGAAAGAGACAAAGAAAGCGATGGGAAATTGTTGATTGAAAGAAAGAAGGAAATTAAAGCCGGCTTAATTTCCCATCAAGGTTAAACAAGACAAGAAGCGACTAGAAGTTTTGCAGAACGAAAGATGCGTCGAGATATACAGCTAGCGATTAGGTGTAGCTTACAGACAAAAATCACAGCTGGAATGAAAAATGAAGTAGTGATTTTGCTCTTCGTTGAAGAGAAATTGTGGGGCACTGAAGATCAGGAATTCAAGGGGTACACCAGTATGACGGTTAAAGAAGGAACTATTGATGTGAAAAACTTAATGTTCTTTCGAAATTAAAGATAATAAGATTTTGAAAAAAGTTGGAAATTTTAATTTTATACGAAAACCTTCTGCTCAAGCTTTTCCTGCATTCCATTCAACAATCGCTTGCATTTTGCACGTCGATTTTTGAACCAGATCTGCAATTCGAATTCGATAACTAGTAATCAGTATTAATATAGAATATTACCTTCACATTGTGCTGACTAATATGCGGATAATTCTCTCGATAAGCGCAGTTGTTCAAGCATTGTGTGTACTGATCGATTTGCATCCATGTCGGGTGAGGATTCTCTTCGAACCATTTTTCGAGGACGGGTAGCTCGGTGAGTGGGTCGAACATCAGGCGTGAGCGAGCCGCTGAAAACACTAAAACGGAGATTATTTGCTTTATCGTTGAATTTTTTCAAACGTTCCGCGTCAGTGATTTTATCGAAAAATAGAAGTAAAATTCCACCTTAAAGTTTTCTTGTCGAAAAGATAGAGAATTTTTATGCAGTCATTTTTCATATGCATAGCAAACGCAATCTAAGAGCGTTTTAGAGATAGCAACCAATATAGGTTTTCAGACTGAGTATCATGAACATGGCCACCTTCTCGATAAGTTTGAGCCAGTACAAAATCCCTAGAATATTTCTCAAAATCAAGTTTGCAGTTGATTTTCTGTTTTATTTCTGTAAACACAATACCTAGCCTCATTTTTTTTTCCTCAGATCTCAGTGATCGTAATGGTTGTCTGTGCGAAATTCGACGCCCCACATTTCTCCCTTTGTTATGTGTCTTCGCGCACTTTGTGTATGTCTATGTGTGTTTGTGTGTGTGTGCTCGCTTCTAATTTATGAGTTCTTGGTTCAACCCATCTCCCTCTCTTTTCCGTTAGCCTGTCTGTTTTAAAGCTCTTTGTTGTACCTGATGAGTTGGCGTTTTGCATGGAGTTGGTGGATGATGAGTGGGTGCTGAATGCTCCGAGGTCGAGCCCGCTGAGAAGCTTTGGGGAGGTCGAGGACAATGATTCGCGCATTGAGTTTGCCATATCCGGGGAGGATGCAATTGAATCCTGTAGGAAATGTTGCTTGTTTTGGGATGAATAATTTTTAAAGGTGGACCATAATTGTGTCGAAAAATATTTTTAATTGGCGCTCAGCCGACGCTGACAGTTTGGAATAAATTCAGATTTTCGGCCGTAGTGTTAGGTCTTTATAACCTTATCGGTAATATTTAGCAATTTGGGAGATGTTATCTTTAATGTGAATCAGAATCGAAATAGCCGAAAATCCGTTTTTAGCGTGATTTTTCAAAGCTTTTCAGCACGAGCAACGCTAATCAACCTAACTATGGCACAAACAGTCAAACGTAACTTACAATTTCCGGTTCTGGTTTAATATTGATGGAAAACAAAGTATCTTGAATAGTTTCATCTGAATTGCTATGAATCTCATCATCGGCTGGAGATGGCGAGTCGGAGCCGCCGACAATCTTGGTTTCATCCAGTTTGTCGTAAAAATCAAATTTTTGACGTTGTTCTCCAAACAGGGACTGGAGCAAGTTGAGTTGGAATCCCGGGAGCAGCTGCGCCGCTGTCTGAGCTGACGAGACCTGCACTAGGTCTACTGGAGCTAAGGTACGGGAACTCGAGCGTTTTTGTGTGAACCAATTGCAAATCTGGAAATTCATTTGATTAATGGAGTAATATGTAGGCGCATTAAATTCACCTGTTGATAGCTGATCTTGGAATTGTTCTTTCTGAACGGACTCTGATTGAGCTGGCTTAAGTAATTGTTCATTTTTTGTTTAGATGGATTTGCATCGGATTTGAACCATTTATCAAGACGTGGAATTTCGTAAAGAGTGTTGAATCTTTGTACTTGTGTTGGGCTGAAATTAAATACATACATTATTATGTGTACTGAAAGTAATATGAAAGCAGGCGTTTATCTTTCTTGAGAGTGGAATGAAAAGAAAATCATGTAGCGTATTTCTTCTATTTGTATTGCACCCGACTACCTAACTTTGAAACGTTATATCTTAATTCATTTTAAAGAGTATAAATACACTTTAAAGATATACATATATTTTTAACTACGAATCTATAGAAAAATAACTGAAAAAATATTTTGTTAGTTAACAACTTCGAATAGCACAAACGATAACTGAGATATAAACAGTTAAAGTTGAACAATGTGGTACAATACAAATAGAGGAAATACGGTGTAATTACTCGTATACAAGTTTTTTGTAAGGATAGTTTTTAATCATTTTTTACTGACACTTTTTCTCCAATCACGACTCCATTCTGATAGTTATACTGGGTCCCCTTCTTCTTGTTTTTGCGCCCCCCCCCCCCCCCCGGGTAACAGTTTGGATATATCACTGTATGCACACAACGCATTCAATCTCCCTTTTTCTATTCTTTATTACTCTTTACAGAATGCGTCACCGCCGTCCTTTCCCATTTTGCCCTTTATTCTGCTGTTCCCATTCCCTCAGAGCAATATGTACATGTTTTGTATCCTCTCTTGTGTCTGTATGTCACAATAAGATTACTCACAACACAACTCAATTATTTGTACAGTTGGAAATTCGAAAATTTGGATGTGCTTCGATGACTGGAAAACTTGATTTCAGCTTTTTCTTTTTCCTTTTTTCTTCTCGTTGGAAGAAGGAGTTTCAATAAAGGAATATGTGGAAAACAACTGTCTCCATCACTTATAATTTGACTTCTTCCCTTTGTTGTCTCGGGAATGTAGATCAGCAGGCAGTGGCAGTTTCAGAGATGTTTTCACGGGTCAACAAGGGGCCAAAACCAGTCCTGATCTCTTAGCCTCCTTCTCTTGAGAAATTGAGAAAGACACAATGGCATGATGGAGGGCACTTAGAGAACGACCGAATTTGATCGTTTTGTCTTTTGTCTCGTTTTTTTTTTGAAATTAGCTATCTTCATCTCAGTCTAATACTGCTCTCTTATCCGGGCATCAACCGTACTGTCAACCGGCTTAGTGGAATTTATAGTTGAGTTACGAAATAAAACTTGAGTTTTGGTAATTGTTAAATTCTGACAAGCCACATATTTGGTGAATCGTCTCCTAAAAATTTTAGATTTTCAAAAATTTTTGAACTCAACCATTTTAAGTTGGCAAATAATAGAAGGCGTACGGTGTTTTATTATTTTAGCACTAAGAACAAGGAAAATTTTTGGTACTTGTGGATTATTTCACCTCATTTTGAAAAAATAAATTTTAACATTTTAAAATAAAACCGTGTGTAGTTTTTTATTTTTAGGCTTAGAAAAAAAAAAAAAAAAAAAAAAAAAAAAAAAAACGTTTTCTGCTACGCAAATGGGTAATAAAGTAAAAAAAATCAATTTTATATAACGATTTTACAGTTTCAAACAATTTTTTATAGATTAAACTTGTCTTCAAAGCAATTCTTAGATACTTCGGTATAAACTAGTGTTTCTAACTTCATTCACGTATATCTTCATCACTTTGCCTTCCCCTTCCCATTGAACCCATCCCCTACTCTTTTCCAATCCCAAACAATCATCGTTTTCGCACATTGTGTGTGGGGGCTGTCACTAATAAGATGAATGGTGATGATGGGCACCAAAGAAAGAGCAAATGATACAATCTGCCGGCTTGTTAATCCCCGACGCCTATCCATTCTGATTGTTACGACACTTGAAAACAAAAGGCGGGTTTTTGATGAAGACAACCTCAGGAAATTGAAATTCTGACGGGGGGGGGGGGGGAGCTCCAATGAATCCTTGCGGTGGAAATTAAACGAAACTAACTATTTAAGTTAAGTCCTCTCTTTTCAGATGTGAATAAGAATGCACAGACGTGGAAAAGTATATTGTTTATATGATATCCGATAGGAATCGGTTTTACCTGATATCTAGAGACAGCAAAATTCCATCTCCTAAATTTCCCCAAAAATTTATAAACAAAATGGGTGCTCTCTCATAACTTTTCCTTCAACCACAATGTATACACAATCCTGCCTGCAGCTCAAAATTCCTAACCAATCCATAAAGTCTATTTCTACAAACAAGCCGAGAGGGGGCTTAACTCGAGCACCGAATAGCGGCTTAACTTGGCGCTACCCCCCGTGTCACTGCTCTCTGTCTTTTCTCTCAAACTCTGCCCCCCCCCCCCCTCTATTCACATCCAACACGCACAGCGGGATTACGGTGGCTGGTTGGCTGACTGGCTCGCAACTCATTGCATGGGCGGCGCTATCTTACCTTCTACGATCCTCGTTCGTTTCCAGCGTATCAAGCCATTCGTTGACTGCACCAATTTGTTCGGAATTCAAGAGTGTTTCATCTCCGGCAATGATTGTGTTGATGACATCCTGCAATTATCAGAATTGAAATTGAATTATTGAGAAAATAGCAGCTACCCACCTTAACCTGCTGATTATCCACATTTGTTAAAACATTGGGATTTTTGTTTACTGCAGCTTTCAGGAGTTTATTCTTCACCTCACTTATACATTGCACAGAATTTGAATCCGTAGATCTGAAAGAAAATCATGATGATGGTCATAAAATTGTGTGTGTGTATAGGCATATGTGTGCCCAGGGATAGGGCTATAAAAATCGAATTCGGTCCGTGAATGGTTTGTGCTTTCATTGGTCTCATAAAAATTGCGTCGCAGGACAAAGCGCTAAAGCTTTTGCGGTATTTGTGAGTGCCATGTTTGATAGCAAACTAAATGCCAAATATCAATAGAATATGAACGATATAAAGAAATGAAGGAAGCGACAATAATCCGCAAACAGATAGGATAAGTCATACGGGGATCTAGGTAAATAATTTTGTTGGTCCCCGGACCCTCCCGCTCCTTTGACTTTTGATGACTAGAAATGCGCCCCAAAATGTATCTTTTTTCAGCCACCGCCAATTTCAATGAGTTTTCCCCCTTTTTTCCTTCCATCACTTTTTCTCTCCTGTACACATGTCTGAATGTGTTTATATATATGTGTGTGTGTGCGAGGCGCGCATTGTACATACCTATGTTTGCCATTTTCTTTGAGTAGTTCTAAAGAGGATGTATAGGGGTTGTGAGGCGCGATTTTGCTCACCTTTACAGAATGAGCCCCCCGGAGCACACAAACCTCCCGATCGACAGTCGTCTGGTTGGAGCGGGATTGGATGGGATAGATGAGGTTATAGTGCGGAGTGAAACAAGAATACTTCAGGAAACACTTACGGTTTTGACAATATTTTTAGCACTACATGTGATGATATATCTTTGAAGAGGTTTTCCACAGTGTCATCTAAATTTTCAGTAATTTGATCGAATGGCAAGGGTTTCCAGTTGTTTACTTGTATGAGGCCTGAAATTTCTGAATTATCGATTTTCGGACAACAAATGCAAAATATTTTTTTAAAAAACCCTATGCAATTCCCTTCGTTTTCTTTCCGATTTCCCTTTCACATGATTGCATAATCTTTGGGAAAGTAGATACCAAGGAGGCAAAGCCGCCGAGAAAAGAACAGGTTCGACAGTCTGTTTCACTTTCTACTAAGGTGGAAGAAAACGTGAAAGTGAGAAAATGGGAGGAGGGCGCTGAAATCGCAGAAATACCGTTGATCTGGCAAGAGGCGCAGAACAAAACACATGAGTGGGTAGGGTCGTCTTAGCCAAAAAAAAGTGGGTGATCTCGGGGTAGGAGGAAGATGTATATCTTCTTACAGCATAGCGAAGTTGCGCAACCACGTTATGCTTCAATGAGATTGAATTGAAACTGAAAGTAGTTGTCAAGAAAAGGAGATCCCACTCAATACTCAATTACTTACTCGCCTAGAGTAGGGTAAATCTGTCAATCACAAGATAGATCTGTTATCCGTTTTTGGCGAATGAAAAAAAGGAACAAAAATGAAAGAAAAGAAGATAAGGAATGTGTACTACTAATACCAAAATAGTTTAGCTAGTCACGAGGTCTATGGCAATTTTCAAAATGTTTTCTCAACTAACCTCGAGCACTTGTCGACATGCTCGAATGTCCAAGAGCTGCTAGTACAGTTTCGACGAGTTGATTTAATGTAGTGGTCCCTGCGACAATTGCATAAGTGTCTGTGATCATGTGTCCTTCGTTTGAGCATGTCAAGCAATGTTGAGAGCGAACTGTTTCCACGATTACCCTCATTGGGAACATATCTAGCTGAATGAAACTTTATATTTGAAATTTTTAAAATAAAAATGAGAAATCGAGATAAACTAATAGCAGAAGAATCGAAAGAAGAGCCAGAAGATAGTTGGATAGATTTAGCTCTGCGCTCCGATTGGTGTGCGGACTTCCCGCCCACTTTTCATAGATATGGAGGAGGCGGGGCTTTCTATGATGCGGGGAAGATAGATAGAAAAAGAGCGAGTAAGAGAGAGAGAGAGAGCAAGAGCAAAAGAGATATGGTAGTTGTGGCTAGTTGGAGCAAATAAGGTGGAAAAGAAAGCGCGCACCTATTCAACCGTAATTGCGATGGAATAGAGCGGAGAGCAACAAAAATGGAAGAAAGGGAGATAGTGGGATTTGTTAAGGCGATTAATGAAAAAAGAACGGGAGACACCAAGTTTGGATAACAGATTTGCAGTCTGTCCAAGAGGGGGTTAGAAATCTTAAGACACAAATAAAAACAACGAATCAGGCGACATGTACTCATTCTTCTTACTTCTTACTCGCTACTGAAGACAAGTTGAAGATGAGAATGGATGGAAACGAAAACGAAAACAAGATTTGATATGGAAAATCTGAAAGAAGGCGACCACGTCGTCGCCAAGAAGAGATTGAAGACGACGAATGGAGCGAAAGTAGTAAGGAGGGGTTGAGGGGGGGGGAGGTCGGGATCGAGATGGCATAATGTAGGAACCGGATGGAAGAGTCTAAAAGAGGCAGAGAATGCGGAAGATGAGGAGAAATAGGTAGGTGAGGTAGAAAACAGTGGAAAAAAGAAAGATGGGGCTGGTTGCCAACCCTCCCCCATCTGTAGAAACGATCATGTACTACTAGTTCGAGAAAAGCCTCGGGTCGTTGTGGTATGGCATCGTCTTAGTCTTCGTCGTTGAGGGAGGAAAAAAGAAGAATCGAACAAAGACAATCCACTTGTTCAAGATTTTCTCTCTCTCTTCACTCTTCTACCCTATAACCCCGCCTTTCTCTTTTCCTCACCGTCAAATCGAAAATAACGACGCTACACATCGCATAAGGGGCGCATCAGAATTAGAATTGTCCCGATGTGTCAGCAGAGATAAAGGTTAAGTTACTTATAGAAATTTTAAGGATGCGCGTTTCGGGAGAGGAGGGGGTCTGCCAGTTATAGATAAGACAGTGGTTGGAATGCAAGTCACTATTTACTTAGGAGCTCCGAGTGGGTTTGGGATTATTGTCGATAAGATAATGTGTACACTTTTGATACTTCGCCACACCAAAACTCAAATCCGTTTCTAGAAATTTATCTAACAAGGTTTATTGTTAAAATTACTATGAGTCAAAAATCAACAATTGGTATAAAACGTGGTTTTGGAAATATCTAATTTTTCAGAATTTTTGCAAAACTCTGTGAGACTCATTGATTAATCATTGTATTCTACACTTGTATTATCTTGCTCCATCTCCACATAATCAGTTCTAACAAACGAATGTTTGTGCCCCTAAGCCTAGAGGATTTAGTTTAGGTGTCATCGTAGCGGCTAATTGAAACAATTGCAATCTGGAGCAATACTGAAGCAAGGAGAGGGGGTTCGAATAAGCCGGAAAGAGTAATCCCGGTTGCTTGAAGACACCAACCCCGCGGATGGGATTATACAAGAAGCATGAAGTAGAAGTATAGGGTAAATGAGACCCTTCTTACAAATTTGAAAGTCGAGAAGTTCTAGACTTCAAGGGGCAATGCAAAAAATCTCAGTTTTACATATATTACGTATCGTACGGTAACGCAAAAGAGAAGATTAAAGAGGAGGGGGGGGGGGGGGAAGTCAATTGAAATTCAGCGGCCTTATCATACGATATACATTATATGTTTACCAACTCAATGGACCGGACCGAATGGAGAAAGAGATGGTAGGGAATGGAATAATGTGATGGGTTATGGTGGGTGCTTGCCCCTTGTTATATGATATTCAGTATTTTTGAAAGAGGAATTATAAATATTCTGATTTCAGTATGATTCTTCAAATTTGTTTTATTATATGATTCTTACATACAAAAACTGTAGGACATTCAAAAATTGAGTAAGAAAATCCTAAAGGTGGAGTGGTTGTCCCAAAATGACGGAATATCATAATAAAACTTTCAAAAATTTTTTTTGAATTTTTTCTATTTACAATCAAAAAGTGGCAATTACTCTGTTTTTGCCACTCATAATTTTGGAAGTCGACCAAACAAAAACATTTTTTCTACGTTTTTTTACTGTTATTTTGTTTTAATTGTTTGTGTTAAAACATCGTAGGGGTGGATCCATGCGACATTGCTTTGGACTTTTTTCAAAAGCTCAAATTATTCAAAAATGTTGGCAATTTGCCAAAACTTTGACCGGAAATTATTAAAAATATAAAATTTTTTGGAGTGTTTTATTATGATATTCGGTTGTTTTAGATTATTATAAGTGTATTCAGACAAAATCCCCACGTAAATTTGATACAAATTTATATGTAGCTTTCAAATTTACAATCTACTCTCAGAACACACGTGTGGCTGCGGCAAAACTGCTGACGTATGTAAAAAAAAAGATGACAAACAGTGATGTTGATTTAGAAATTGAATGTTTTTGGGTTTAAACTTCTTTAAATCCAGACTGTATGGAAAATAGATTTCAAAATTCTATCGTTGGTTTCGAAATGACCCAGTTCTAGTCATCATTCAAGAGCCAGCAAGGTTAGAGATAAGGAAGAAAAGTGTGGGCCAATGTGATCTTCAGCTCACCGAGCACAGCACACATGTCCACACGAGATAACACGTCGAATAAGGCGCGTTGTGTGAAACAGAAATAAAACCAGCCGGGCGGAGGAAAGCGCACTGTACAATGTCAGTCGACCATCGGTTATCAACATGAGCCTGATAATCCGTACCACCACATCTACATATACAAGAGTTGGGAAGAGAGAGAGAGAGAGGGGGAAGGGTAGGAGAAAAGGCATACTGAAAAGGGTATGAGGCAGAGCGGATGGTGAATAATATACACTGTTATGGACAGATATGAAAGCAGGAATGGGGGAGAACAAAAAAACCATTAAATCGCTGGAAAAAACGGAAAAACAAAACAATGGATTTTAGGAGAAAAGTAGCTGAAAAATGTTAATTGTAAAATTTTAATTTTAATATAGGCCCAATTTTGACTGGAAAAGCTGTCAACTAAAAAAATTGTTTCATTTGAAAGTATTAAATTTCAAAATCAACTAAGCCAGCTGTTACTCTGTTACTTTAAAAATCTCTGAAGCTTGTAAGTCAATGACCAGTGGCCCAGAAATTATTGGAACCGGCCTGTGTTCCATCTTACCTAGCATACTCTGCGTCTCCACCATTTTCTGGAGCATCTTTTGGTGATAAGAAAGCCGTTTCGAAAGAAAATGTCCCAGCTTGGATGACTCTTTGACTGTACCGAAAAAGTTGAAAAGTTTATACGAAGGAAGAAGATGAGAGAATCAAATATTGGTTCTGGATGGAGGGGGCGGTGGTGATGGAGGCCTCTTTTGTCTAATGCTTTGTCATCTGGGGGGACACAAAAGATTTTCTGTGGCCAGCACCTTGTGACAAATAATATCAGTTATCACATTTAAACAGTTCTTGCAGAATTATGTACATATTTTGGAATTGCACAATACTTTTGAAATATGAGGAAGTGGAGCTAGAAACTGTACCAAATGTATTACTATTTAAAAATTATTACAAAATACATCACATAGACATATTTTCTGATAATTCATTTTCCAAATTAGCGAAATCAAATCTTTGGAGTAGCGCCAATGGGAATTTAGTCTAAATATATTTATAATGACCAAAAAATTAAATATCATATTAAAAAATTCAAAAAATTTTAGATTTTTCATAATCTCCGACCAAAGTTTTGGCAACTTGCCAACATTTTGAAAAATATTAGCTTTTGAAGAAATTTAAAGAAATGCCGCACGTTCCGACCCCTACAATGTTTTAATACAAATAATTAAAACAAAATTAAAACATAAAAAATGCCGAAAAAAACATTTTTTTGGTCGACTTCCAAAATTATGAGCGGCAAAATCTGAGAAATTGTCGTTTTTTAACGGTAAAGAAAAAAATTTCAAATTTTTTTTTGAAAAGTTTAATTATGATATTTGGTCATTTTGGCATCATAGGAGTGGTTTTAAACAGTTTCCCCACTGGCGGTACTCCACCTTTAAAATGTATACATTATTAGAATATGGAGAGGTGGTTTAAAATAAAAATTTTCCAAAAAAATCTCAGTAAAGTAATTTTATTCATTATTGTAAAAAAAAATAATATGAGGACCACTGAGAAAAAAAAAAATTACTGTAATAGAAATAAAATAGTTTTATTTAATTATTTAATTTTTATTTATATTTGCAATTTTTTATATTTGCAATTATTTTTTGTTATTGAATTTAATTTTGCTTCGTTTCATTTTTTGGTTAATTTACTAAATTTTTAAGTATTAAAAACTTTATCTAAAATTTTTAATAACTTTGTAGAAGAAATTTTTGTTAAAATTATAGATTTAAGTATATATTTTTTTGAATAGTAATCATATAACCAAAAATTGAGAAAATTTTTTAAAAAATTAAAAAAAGTATATGAAATTTTCAAAAATGTTGTAAAACGTTTTTTTTTTCGAAAAAAAAATAAACAAAAAGTTTACTCAAAAACAATATTGCTACTTTCAGAAAAAACTTCCTCACACCCATCAAACTACATTTTTCAAAAAATAGATAAGACGTGTTCTCATTTTTTCTCTGCGTACTTCTCCCGGGGCACGTTGTGCAAAAGACTTGAACTGTGTATTTGATCCTCTGCCGACGCCATCCTTCCCATCGCCTATGACTCATTTGAGGTGTGATTTTTCCTTGAATGGAGGGGGGGGGGGGGAAGACTTATATTCTCTTTCAAATATCTTATCGGACTGTAAAAGTATTGAAGTGGGAGGGTGTGAATTCAAATATTGCCTATTATGGCTCTGGTATTTGCGCTGCTTTTGGCATTTGAATGGATGTTTGACTAGTGATTGGAGGTTGTGATTCAGAGAGTAAGCTCAACAAAGCTAGAGAAATAGAAAAGTAGAGTAAGAATATGTATGATTGTAGTTTGTAGTTTATTCTAAAAATCACAAAGACACTAATGCTCCGCACAAATTTTGTTTAAGCTAAACCACTTAAGATCGAGATTTTTTAATGAATCTGAAAACAATCAAAAAAAATTTGTTTTCACAAATTCTCATATTTTTTCGTAAATTGGAACTTGATTGAAACTATAATAGATTGTATTTTTTCCATATTTTATTGCTTGCTAACAACAACTGCCCAACAATCAACTAGATATCACCCTGCACCCATACGGAGCCACAATGTCGGCGCAGGGACTCACAAACCGTTTATCAGTGTGAATTGTGGAATATCGCCCCACAATAGGCTTTGAATCTTATCAGTTATCAGCCGACCTGGATGAAAAACACAGTGATGTTTGCTTGCAATCGACTTGTTTGTGGGAACATTCTGGCTCATCAAGTTGAGCTGATGTTGTGGATCTATTGAAAATGAAGCATGAGATGGGAGGGGGGAGTAGGAGAAACTTTTTAATTTGCTCATGGGAGATAGAGTAGGGTCAGTGGGAACATTTTTCAAAATTTTTTAGCGCTATATTTTAGTGATCTAGTGAGAAAAACGGTTTTGAAAATTTGACGATTTTAAAAGGTTGGGATTTTGCCTAAATAAACTTATAATAATCCAACACAACTAAATATCATAATAGAACACTCCAAAAATTTTTTAGATTTTCTTTATAATTTCTGGTCAAAGTTTTTGGTAAATTGCCAAAATTAAAAAAAAAGAAAAGCTTTTTTAGGAAATTTAGAGCAGTGTCGTATAATAAAAACAAAACTTCATTATAAAAAATGTAGGAAAAACGTTTTTTTTGGTCGACTTCCAAAATTTTGAGTGGCAAAAATTGACTAATTGTCACTTTTTGACAATAAATAAAAAATTTTCAAAATTTTTTTTGAAAAGTTTCATTATGATATTTGGTCATTTTGGGACCATAGAAGTAGTTTTTACGCTTTACCACTACTCCACCTTTAAATAATATTTTCGTACAGGTAAAAAGCATGCTACTACTAGAGTTTAGCATAGAACCTTCAAGTTGATCATATTGATTCACCAAAAACTATTATTCATGTAAGAGTCTTATCAAAATGTTCCTACTGTTTGAAAGACACTATGATTTACGTGATGATTTTCAAAAAGACATGTTAAAAACGCTAAACTGCGAGGAAATTTTCTAATTTTTAAAAGAAAATTCTAAGCAATTTCGCATGCTCAAGTTTTTATGCTATTTAGTTTTAAAAAAATTTTGAAAATAGTTAGAATAGAAAATTTGTTGGAACCAATGATTTGTTTGAAAGTTGATCAAATTAGAACTATAGGGACAAAAGTCAAAAATTTTGGGATTACAACCGAAAAAATTACTGTTGATCCACAGATATTAAATTACGAAATATTCAATTTTTATTTCTGAATTTTCCTATTGATCCGTTGAAACGGAACTCTGATTCACCACCAAAATTTTTCGAAAACAAAAAACATTTTTGCCCAGAAACCATGATCCCCCAATTCCCAGCATTCAATATTCCCAATAATAAAAACGTTTTTGGCTGCTGTTATCTGTGTGATATTCCCAACATGGAGAAAGACACACATATATGTACTTGCATACACATTCAAATGACACGACTTTATTATCGGCCAACGCATTTTTGGGTGACGGGGGGATGGAAGGAGTGTAAGAAGACTATATTAGCTCTCTCCGAAGCAAAGGGAAAGAGCACAAGAGAAAGAGAGTGAGCACAATCCCGAGACTCTGATAAACAACTGATAACAGTTTGGGAACAGGATTGGAATCTCTCGTGATTTGGGAAACATATTCATACGTAAGCAGTTTCCGTTTTACAGTACAGGGATGGAAAAACGTGATAAAACCAAAAGGTTGAACAATTTCGACATTTAGGAGATCTGTGAAGAAAAGACAAAAGGGCATAGAGAAGAAAGGGGGGGCGAGAAGCACAAAAAAGGGACGGGAACGGAATATGAAATCGCTACATAAAATATGGATGCTATATTTTATCTGTTTGTTCAAAACCAAGAACTGAACAGAACAGATCGAGATTTTTATATTTGTGCTTTTTTTTAGTTTTAAAACATTAAATTTAGATTTGGCAAACAAAGAATGGGTTTTGAGCTCACTATATGACATTTTAAAGGAAAACCTTTAAAGGTGCAGTGGCACCAGCGGGGAAAAAGTTTAAAAGTACTCCTATGGCTCTATAATGACCGAATATCATAATGAAACATTTCAAAAAAAATTTGGAAATTTTTTATTTACTGTAAAAAAATAAAAAAGTGAAGTTTTTCCATTCACAATTTTGAAAGTAGACCAAAAAAAATTTTGTTTCCCTACATTTTTTATACTGTAGTTTTGTCTCAAATATTAGTATTAAAGCATTGCTTTGAATTTCCTCAAAACCTCACTTTTTTCAAAATTTTGGTCATTTCCCAAACCTTTGACCGGAGATTATGAAAATCTAAATTTTTTTGGATTTTTTTATTATGATATTCGGTTGTTTTGAAGTGTATTTAGACAAACTTCCCACTGGCGCTACTCCACCTTTAAGCTGAAAATTGACATATTTCGGCTTACAATTAGACTTCCAAATAAAACTTTTGTAATTGGAAAGAGGACTTTCAAACTTGAAAAAAAAAACACTCTGAAGCCTATTAGTGCCAGTATTTGAAACACCCATAAACAATAGACAATCAAAGACTTAGAAAAATCTACATTTTAAGAAAAATTATGGTCCTCACTGAAAAAGTTTCAGATCGACTTTTTTCAAGGGTTTGAACTAGAAAAAACTAGTCACACTTTTTGCAGAACTATTTTTAAAACTTTCGGAAAATGTTTTTGAAGTCTGACTCGATGAAAATTATTCAGTATTTTGTAAGACAATTTTTGAAAATACCTCAAATTTTGAAAAGCTGGACAAAAATCAGATTTTCACACTTTTCTTTCAATGTGAAAATCTGAGCAATAAAAAAAATGTTTTGTTTTATTTTGTCCATTTCATCCAATTTGGCAAAATTTTGTTCTAGGCCTGTAGTGCGGGTCGGGGTCAAGTCCTCGTCCCCCGTCAGGCTTTCTGGATTAGGATCGCGACCTCAACCCCATTTTGTAAGTTTGCTTGGTAAAAGCTTTTTTTTTTAAAATTTTGAGGTGAAAATAAAATTGATAGAAAAGTTTGAAAAATCCTAACAATTTTGGCGTGTTTTTTTTTGTTTTCAAAATTTTTTTCTTTCAAAATTTTGTTTATCTGCAACAATTCAATTTTGGCGAATTTGTGCTTCGAGAAAGTACCATATCCACATTACCACCGACCTTCTTTTTTTGTGTATCATCAAAGGATTATTTTTCTACTTGGCAAACAAGTGTTCTACCTCCTACTCCCTAACACCGCCGCATATCTGTCTTGGTTCTCGCTCAGCCGTTACTTTTGACGGGACAATGTTAACGGGTGAATTGGAATAGGGAGTCTAGCTTAAATTTGAAAATTTTGTCGGATATTTTAAAATTTTAAATACCAGGGGAGAGGGAAAGAGAGAAGTTATAAAAAACTCATGATAAAATATTTAAAAATTGAAAATTTTCTGAAAATGTTTGGATTATAAAAAAGTTTTTAAGTCGCGAAATTACAAATAATAATAATAAAAAAATAAAAAAATAAACAATTTTTGAAAAACATTCTAACAACTCTTGAAAGTTTTCGCACAAAAAAAACCAGAAATATCATTACCTATATATAAAAAAATAATTCCGTTTGTTCCGTAGTTTGTAGTCTGTGACGTCATAGCTTACAAAGGCAAGGCGTTTTCGGCTGTTGGAGGGATATTAGTTTGGGGTTGGTAGTGGGATATGGCCGGGGTACTGTAGTAGTACTGTAGAGGTACTGTAGGAGTACTGTAGGATTACTGTAGTTTAGGAAAAATTGAGTTTTTGTCTTTTGAAGAGATATAGGTTTGGGGTTAGTGGTAGGATATGGCCGGGGTACTGTAGTAGTACTGTAGAGGTACTGTAGGAGTACTGTAGGATTACTGTAGTTTAGGAAAAATTGAGTTTTTGTCTTTTGAAGAGATATAGCTTTGGGGTTAGTGGTGGGATATGGTCGGGGTACTGTAGTAGTACTGTAGAGGTACTGTAGGAGTACTGTAGGATAACTGTAGTTTGGGAAAAATTGACTTTCCGTCTTTGGAAGGGAAATTGGAAACTTCGGGAAAATTTTGGAATGTTCCAGAACCTGGAAAATTCTGGAAAGCTCTAGAACCTTCTGAAAAATTCGAGAAAATTCTGGAATGTTCTAGAACCTTCTGGAAAGTTCGAGAAAATTCTGGAATGTTCTAGAACCTTCTGGAAAATTCGAGAAAATTCTGGAATGTTCTAGAACCTTCTGGAAAGTTCGAGAAAATTCTGGAATGTTCTAGAACCTTCTGGAAAATTCGAGAAAATTCTGGAATGTTCTACAACCTTCTGGAAAGTTCGAGAAAAAACTGGAATGTTCTAGAACCTTCTGGAAAATTCGAGAAAATTCTGGAATGTTCTAGAACCTTCTGGAAAATTCGAGAAAATTCTGGAATGTTCTAGAACCTTCTGGAAAGTTCGAGAAAATTCTGGAATGTTCTAGAACCTTCTGGAAAATTCGAAAAAAAAATTCTGGAATTTTCTAGAACCTTCTGGAAAATTCGAGAAAATTCTGGAATGTTCTAGAAGCTTCTGAAAAATTCGAGAAAATTCTGGAATTTTCTAGAACCTTCTGGAAAATTCGAGAAAATTCTGGAATGTTCTAGAACCTTCTGGAAAGTTCGAGAAAATTCTGGAATGTTCTAGAACCTTTTGGAAAATTCGAAAAAAAAATTCTGGAATTTTCTAGAACCTTCTGGAAAATTCGAGAAAATTCTGGAATGTTCTAGAACCTTCTGGAAAATTCGAGAAAATTCGTGAAAATTCTGGAATTGTTGTGGTGAGACCTATCGTGCTGAGACCCATTGTGGTGAGACCCTTAAAAATTTTGGCGGGAAATTCAAAATTTATGAGAACATTTTTTTGAGGGAAATTCAAGTTTTCTGAGAAACTATTTTTGTATTAGTACCTTCTGGAAGTTTCAAGAACTGGAAAATTTGGAAAAATTCTGGAATGTTCTAGAACCCCTGTAGGACTTTTTCTTTGTTTTGCTACAGCGATGTTCAAAGAACTTAGTAATTAATTATTCAGACTTCTCCAGTTAAGGAAAGTTTTTAAGTTATTAAAAAAAAGTATAGCTCTGTAGAATTTTTTCGAAAGCCTGATAATGACAATGTGTTGGGAGAAAAACCAGAAAATTCTAATTGTCTCTGTGAGTTTTCTGAATCGTATACCATGGAAAGTGAAAATGCGATTTCATCGATAAAGTGCCAACTTTATTTTGATGAGGCATTTGTGAATGATTAAAAGGGCATCTATGTGTTTTACATTTTAAACTCCGCCAGCCGTTGGCCGCGCCGGAGGCGCGGTCATCGGCTGGTTACCCATAATTTTATTGAAAGTTTGGGATTTTTAAACGCACTTGTTGCTTCAAAACATTTTTATTTCAATTTTGAAGTATTTTTGAAATATAAACTATTTAATTTTTGAGTTGCACAGTGGAAATAGTTTTAATTTTTCAAATCAAACTCCAGGAGATATATTCTGTGTAGTATCCAAAGTTGACTATTCAACCTAGGCCTAAACTTATGATCATAATCCGATTGTTGCTGAATATTCAAGTAACAAGAAGATATCACACCACTATCTTCAATAAGGGGATTATACATGTTTTATACGTTTTCGTACAGGTTACATGTGTGCCAATAATTTGAGGGGCAATAATGAGAAAAATTAATTTTTTTTGAAAAAAGTGGCGGTGAAAAAGTGTCTGAGATTTGAAGCACTTGACCCTCACGCCTTTTTTGTTTACTTTGTCTAGATGATGTTTTCTTCAGGTTTGCAATAACAGATATTCTTTTATATATATTTGGGTGATCAGTATATGCAGTTTCGACTGTATACAAGTTTTTAAATAAACGTTTTGAAAACGTTTTGAAACTAATTTTTCATTATATTATAAACCAGGAATAACTTGACAATCTGAAAGCTTTTTGGTGAACAAAAACTCAGAAAAAACTTTACATTTTTTTTGTTACAATCACGCCAATTTAAATTTCTGAGAAATAGGATATTACAAGTCGAAATCTCTCAGAATAGGATTTTTATATTGATGTTTTGTAATTTCTAAAATAATTAAAAGAGAATTTTTCTTGTGCATCTAGGTTTGAGCCACGTCTGCTGGGAACTGTGGCCGATCGAGTCGTAGAATGCTCCGCTTTGAAGCCCAGAAATCTGGGAAGAAGGCAGGCCTTGTATGCGTGACCTCTAAATTGCGACGGTCTTGAATTTTGACTGAAAGGGTACAAAACACCATTCAAAAATAATCATTAGAAAAATTCTGCAGGTATTGTTTTTTTTTTCAATCTGGAGCCATTCAATACTATAATATATTGAAAGCTAAAAAATCAAACAAAAATCATTGTGTTTTTACAGAACAAATATTTTCTCTTTTATGTATAACTGTAGATGAAGTTTTCTCAAGTTTTACTCCCTTTTTTCCTGCCACCTATTATTGCGCAACAGGAGTCGGAATCCGTCCTGGCAGTCACATTGAAAAGGGATTTTGCGCCCATCGAATCGGTTTCTATATTTTTTTTCTAGCGCAAAAAGGTTTTGTATCCTTGCAAAACGATTTTGTGACCTTATGAAAAACGTGCAGCCGACACCCGTAGAGGATCGCGATATGAAAGTATTTTCTATAAAATACCAACATTAAAATCTGAGAAAATGCTTCAGAGGAATAAAAACTTGCAGTCAAAGTTTTAGGAAAACTTATAAATTTAAAAATGAAGATGGAACTATGGAACTTTCCCATTTTTTTTCAATAGAATTCCAAAAACTTTAAAACTTTTTGAAAACTAGGTTATAGTTTTTTTTTTTTAATATTTCCAATTTTTGTTTTAAACTCCTTTTTGACTTGCAGAGTGTTCTAATTAAATTTTTTAAAAAACGTTCAAATTTCTCTCATTTCTCTTCTCTATCTCTACATTGTCTTTGTCCGTTCGAGATGACATAGTTTTGTTGGTTTTTGCATGTCTCACACCTAGATCAAGACTTTTTGTAACATTTTGGCTAATGTTTATGTGATGCATCAGACTGACAATGGGATACTGTAGTACACAGATAACAAGAAAACATTTGAATTCTTACTCCAACGCTGATGAATCTTTATGGGGGGAACATCGCAATGCTTTCGGAAACTCTTTATTCCTTTTTCTGTTTCAAATTTGAAATTTCGAATGATAATTTCCACATGACTCAAGTATTATTAAAATTATAGTTTTTGAAATTGAAACTAATCAATTTTGATAATCCGTTCTTCTTTTGCAGAACTCATATTACTTGATGGTGACTTGGCAACTGGAGAAGTTTCAGTGTCACAAGACTGTAAATTGAAACAAATTGAATTTTTTTTCTGTACCTGACACTCACCTTTGTCTTTATTTTTTCCATAGCTGAGTTTGAATCTCGTTCTTGAACAACCGCGTTCTGAAATTTCGAATTTTTTACCGGGAAAAGTTTTAAAACGTTTTTTTTATATCTAGGGCTGGCATGTTTGGCGGTTTTTTGAAATTTGAAAATTTTCCGAGCATAGGTATTCACGACGGCCGACGATTTCCGAGTTTAGACACTTATTATAAAATTTTATGACTAGTACAGTGAGTTGCCAAACTCGGAAATTGTCGACCGCTGTGAAAACGGTGAAATCGGAAGCCGGAATTTTGAAAACAACTTATAGAATAAACACACATATTAAAAAATGGTGCCAATAAACGTAAAAGTGTACATTCCACCACAATTCCTATAATAAAAAAGAAACTTAAAAAATATAATTTGAAGGTTTTGATTGAAAATATTGAGGCTTTGAACCTGGAAAAGTGTTTTATTTTCGAAAATTAAAACTTTGATGAAAATACAGAAGAAAAACTATAAAATTTTGGAATGTTTCAGCTAACTTAAATATTTGTTGTTTCAAAGTGGAGTACGATCAGTGGGGAAATATTTGACATTTTTTTCACAATAGTTTTTAATATGTTCCTTATTTCACCTTCAAGACATTTTTGAATAGCTCCAGTGAGGATTTTATCTAAATATGTTTACAATGATCCAAAAACAATTGAATATTCTTTTAAAACACTCTGAATTTTTTTTAAGATTAAAAAAATTCCAGTCAAACAATTTGGAAAATTGGCAACATTTTGAAAAATAAGAGTTTTCGAAAAAATCCAGAGCAATTCTAAATGTTCCGACCTCGAGAATAATTTAAAATTAATACATAAAACAAAAATTTGAGAGTAAATCAAAAAATTTCAGATTAAAAAAAAGTTTCACTACGATACTTGGGTATTTTGGCAATATTTCAAACATTTTTCCAATTGATGCTTCATCACTTTCAAGCCAAAATAACAACTAACCTGTCGACTTAGACGCGGACGCTGAAAATCTCCGGATAAGTTTTTTGACTTGGTGGTGTTGTTCATCTGGAAGTGAATATTACAATGTGTTTCAAAGAAAAATGTGAATATTTGGTGGCACAGCGTAGGTTATATCAACAGAAAAAGAAATATTAGACTCCAATAAAACCTAATCTATTCTCAAAATACATAGCAGAAACACGAGTCTGCATTAATATCTCGCGTGACATTTCGAATAGGACAGGGGTACTGGCATCAATTGTTAATTTATATAAACAATCCATGAACATCTGGAAGAATATAACACGCCGTCCGCATATTGTTTAAACAAAAGACTGTGATGTCTTGAAAAATTAATTTTCACCTTCTCAACATATCCCAGGTTGACGAAGCCGTGCTCAAATTCGTCAATTTTTGTGTTAAAGTCGGTAAGAAGACTCTGGAAATTGGATGTTAAAGGTGGAATAGCGCCAGTGGGGAAATTGTTGAAAACAACTCCTATGGCCTCAAAATGACATAATAGAACTTTAAAAAAAAACTTTGAAATTTTTTATTTACTGTCAAAAAATACAATTACTCAGTTTTTGTCACTCTTAATTTTGGAAGCCGACCAAAAATAATTTTTTTGTCTACATTTTTTAAACTGTAATTTTGCTTTAGTTATTTTTATTTAAACATTGTAGGGTTCGGAACATGCGACACTGCTCTAGATTTCTTCAGAAGCTCCAGTGCCAGTGGAGAAATTGGGTTGAAACACACAGATGGTACCACAGTGGCCAAATATTATATTTTAAAAATTCAAACAATTTCTCTGAATTTTGTTATATGATTTTTCAAAAGCTGATAGAATTTATTAATATGATATTCGATCATTGTAATACCATAGGCGTGTTTAATCCAATTATTCTAGTGGCGCTACTCCAAAAATTATTTTCTTTAGGTATAAAAATAAATAAATGTAAATTAAACTAATTTTTTTAAAAATGGAACCGTGTTTTTTTTAATTTCTGCAGGAATTCAATTATTCTACCTAAATCTACCTAAAAGGTGTTTAGGTTTTCTTTCGGAAATCTTTTTGAAAATTTCACTTACCGCTCTTGCAAGATCCTCATGGATTAAATCCATTGCCGGGTTCATCTAAAACAAAAAACATTTTATGACTATTTTGCTTGATTTTTTATGTTCACAAAAAAAGCAATTTAATAATTTGCAAACGTCCATGAGAAAAAGAAATCTTTTGAAAATTAAAAAAAAACTCACATCGTAATCCTCATTTGAAACAGACGCATATTCGATATGATTTTCATTTTCTATGGAAAACAATGATTTTCCCGAAAACCTGTCTTCTTCATTTTGCCTCATCTTCAAAAAACTGCCAATCTTTTTGAACATTGTCTTCTTTTTCGGCATTTTTCCAGAATTCGTCATTTTGTTCTCTAATGTTCCGTATATTGGTTTCTGGAATAAATTTTGTATTATTGCATACTTGAAATGACATGACGATTTTTCAGAAACTTTTCCTATTGAAAAGTCTTATCAGTATTTAGCTTTCTATAGTTACACCGTGTGGTGTGCATATGAAAAAGTTGACGCAAAAACTCCTTGCAGAATATATTTCAAAAATGTAAAACTAAAATATTACTCAGCATGTGCTTTAAAAATTTTAGTTGGCAGGAAATGTACTCGATTTTGGAATTCAGTTAGGCTCAAAATGGACAGTAGTGAAAAATTGAAAGAACAATTTGAAAAAAAAATTATTTAGGTGAGTGTTTGAGCTAAAAATCTAAAATTAAACTTTTAATGGTAGAGCCCGGTTTTTAAAAAAGCATTTCTATGATTCTGCTAAATTTATATTCCTACTAAACCCGTCTATCAAAAAAACAACGGTTTTTTCAGTTTGATGTAGAAATAATGTTTTAAATGCTTACAACACACGTGGTGTCAGGCTGTCCCGTGACCTACAAAAATGTGGGAATTTTTCGCTCAGAAAATGTGACGTCAGCCCGATCTTAACAATGCGAAATCAGTTGATATCAGCATTTTTTGTAAATCAAAGTAGATCAAACCAAATTGGGACACTCTGACACCACGTGGCAACAGTGCTTTAGTTTTGTTGAACAGCGGCAAAAGCTCACTATCAGTTTTCACAATTTTTTCCAGCTCGACAAAAAATTAAAAATTTTGCAACAATTTTTGAAAAGCTCTATTTCCATATTTGGCTATGTAAAATTATAGGCGTGTTTTAACAGATTTTGCACTGCACCCTACATTTTAAATAACTTCACACTAAAGTGAATAAACTGAATTTGTTTTTTTTTTAATTGATAATGTGTTGTTTTGAGATTTTTTTTTTGTTTAAAACAGCTTAGGTAACCTAGAAATAGATTCTAGAAATTCAGATTGAAGATATTAAAAAAATATAATCAAAACGTGTCGTCACCGGAAAAAACACTCGCCGTTTACTCACCTCAACTAAAACGCAAAAAATTGTTCAAACATTTCAAAACGGTCATAAATACATGTTCACTTCCTTATCACTATTGCTATCACAATTCAGAATGGGGTATTCTTCCTGTATTTTAGTGTTAACAAACAAACTAATTGAGTGGGCTGCGAATGAGTATTTTCCAATGCAAAAACTCACTCTCCTTATTGCAACCTCCGAGATTTCTGTTATTTTTGAGCTAATTTTGCTTTCGAGAAGTTTGTAAGCGTTTCTTGGAGGCCACGTTGGCATTTGGCCTGAAAAAAACTGCATAAAAAAAATGAATGAACAAAAAACGGGAAGTTGTATAGTGTAGCGCAGCCGGACTTTAGTTTGCTTTGACTGACAATTTTATTTTCAATTTTCAATGCTTGGTCAGAAATGTTTGCATTTCAGTGTATGGAACAGTTCAATGTTACTTCAGCACAGATTTTTCAGTATTTTTCCAATTTCGTGTTCCCAAATGCATTAATGTGGTAGTGCGTAAAAATGATTTTTCATTATTTTTGAGCACTAAGCTCTAACAATCACAAACGAAATAATATACATATTAGTGGGAAATGAGAGAAATGAGAGAAATAAATTAATTTAAAATATGACAACCTGAAAATGAGAAAAGGCAAAACATAAGAATACTAGTCAAATAAATTAAGTATTGCAGACATCATCATGGATTTTTTTGTAGATATTTATGGCACACGGACGTAACGAGGCTTAGCAGTCGTTCGTTTTTCGATTAGACTCTGAAATTGGCTTATTGTGATTAAAAATTGAAAAAAATGTTTGTAGCCTACCCTATGATCAATTGTTGGACCAGGAAGTACATGCCCACTGTACCGTTTTTTCGATGAACTCACTCTTCCGGAACTTCTTGTAGCGGCGGATGGTTGTGGGTTGGGTGGGGTCACACTTGCTGATTTGGTGGCTTGGTAAGTACGGATGGCATGGGCCTGATGGTGACCGGTTGCAGTTACAGTTGACTCATATATTCTAGGCTGGACACGGGCAGCGGGTTGGGCATTTCTTTGTCTGAAAAAAAGTGATAAGCGGGCATTTTTTGGAAACACGCTGAAATTATTTTATTCTAGAACTGTTAAAGAATTAAAGGATTAAAGGACGATCCTTTCTTCAAGCGCTATGCACTGCGGATCTGGTATTCAGGTGAACTGCCTGGTGGTGATCCCACTGGGCTATAATTTAAGCCACGTCCTAGCCGGGGACTGTGGCCGATAATCCGGACTTGAACTCGTGACCTCCAGATTTCTAGCGGCCACCACTACCGACTGAGCTATCTGTCCCCTTCCAAGAAGGCGCTACTATCGCCCACCCGCTCCGCTGTCCTCACACCATCGCCCTTTTTTGTTGTGCACATCAATAGTGACGCGTGGTCCCGCCTAGCGTCGGTCGCAGTAAACAGAGTGTAATAGGGTGGGCGTGGTGTGCAATCTTCCCACTCGCCTTCGTGGAAGGCCTAATGATGTCATACATTTGAAAACACTTGTAATTGCTAAATTAATTTTCTAATTTAATCTTGCTAATTTACTGCCTATATTAAAATTTGTAAAAAGTAGTGATTGGTAGCGCTGACAGTAGGGCAATTCAAGCAGAAAATACCCCGAGAGTCTAGGTCTCCAGTATCTGAAGCGTCAGGTCACATGATCTATTATTATTATTAAAAAAAGATACCTCTGTGCTCCAGTTGCCACTGATCTAGTTGCAACAGTTCCCCTTGTTTGTGGCTGAGAGTAAGCTTGGTGCAAAGCTCGTTGTCTTCTCTGATACTCTGCTGGATCGGTCGGACCGACAGACTGTGAGTTGAATGGTCCATTGAGTGGAAGATTCCCATTTGCAGCGATTCTTCTTGGAATAATCTGTTGCACAACTTGTTTGCCGTCTTGATAGTAATGAACAACTTGATTGGTATTTCCGTTGGCAGGCCTCTGAGGAGCAGTTGTGGCTTGGACACTTCCTTGCTGGAACACAACTTGTTGAGCGGCGCTAGGTCGGTTTTGGGCCGGTTGTGGAGCTTGCTGGCGGGGAAGTTGTTGAGAGGGGATGTGTGGTTGTTGGTTAGGTTGATGAGGCTGCTGTACTTGTTGCTGTGGAGTCTGTTGATGAACTTGCTGCACCTGCTGAGGTGTTTGGGCATTATACTGTTGTTGCTGAAGATAAATTTGATGTTTTAGTAAAAAAGTATCTCGAAAAAATTATATATTTTTTCGTTGGATTATCACTAAAATTTCAAGAAAAGTTCACACTTTCGAAAAATGGTGGCTTCTCTTTTTATGATCATGGTGATAAACTTTAAGGATCAGTGCGTCAATGGGAAATTAGTTTCTTGTAGTTTCTTAAAATTTGTTTTTTCTACGGGACTCTTACAAGAAAATATTGTTAGAAATTACTCACATTATAAAACTGTTGTTGTTGAGGTTGTTGAGGTTGTGGTTGTTGAACTGGGAATGGTGTCGAATAACCATATTGTTGCTGTTGATAACCTTGGGGCTGTTGAGTTTGTTGAGGTTGATGATAAGGTGGGAGGCCGTACTGGAAATTATTAGTCTGACAGGGGTCTATAAAATTTCAAAGGCGAAACCAGTACTAACCTGTTGATTATATTGATTATTTTGTTGTCCCCAGTAGTTTTGGGTTTGTTGTCCGTAGAATGGAGCCTGCAATTTGAATATGTATTTTTTTTTTTGAAAACCTAGAAACCTGGGTATAGTAAAACTGTTGCTGCTGTTGGTGGAACGGCTGCTGGAAGTGATTTTGATGGTTCCAGAAGTTGTTATACGGTTGTTGTGGTTGTTGAACTTGCGGCGCGACTTGTTGAGCAGTTTGTAGAGCAACTTGTGGAGCAACTTGTGGAGCAACTTGTGGATGAGTCGGAGCAGTCGGAGCAACAACCGACACTGATCTTGCTTGCTGAATATGCTTTGCTGATTGGGTAACAAGTTTTTGAGTCGTGGTTGGAGAATGGGTTGCACGTGTTGTAGTGGTTACTTTTGGTGCAGTTGTTGTAGCAGATGATGTTTTGGGTGCTTGGGTTGTTGTTGTTGTAAGAATTATTGGTGCCTTAATTAGACTCATGCAACTTGGAAAGTATGTATAGGAGAGTAGGTTTTAACTGACTTGATAGGCTAAGATGATGACATACGAATATGCTAAGATGTGTCAGTGGAGGTTGATGATTTTTTTTCAACTGTAAGTTTTGTTAGTTGAATTTAATAGCATTATCAATGTTTTGAAATGTATATGTAAAATTGTACAGGTAATACGTCACAACTGGTCAAATTTTGCATTGTGTTTTAAAGTTGAAATATTTTCCAAAAGATTCTTAACTAACCTCCAGTAAACTAAACACCTATACATCTTTAAAATCATAAAAGTTTGACGATTAATGTGCTTGTTGGAATCAGTTAAAAAACACCGATATTTTTTAGAAAATTAAAATTTGGGTTTCGCATTTGATTCAACAAATTTAGTGGTAAAGGTAGAGTAGCGCCAGTAGGATTTTTTTCTAAAACACTCGTAATGATCCAAGACGATTAAATATCATAATAAAAAACTCCACAATTTTTGAGATTTTTTTATAATTTCCTGTCAAAGTTTCGGCAGATTACCAAAATGTAGAATAAAATGAGTTTTTGGGAAAATCCAAAGCAGTGTCGCATGTTCCGACCCCTGCAATGTTTTAATACAAATAATGAAAACAAAATTAAGGTATAAAAAATGTAGGAAAAATTCTTTTTCTGGTCGACTTCCAAATTATGAGTGGCAAAAACTGATCACTTTTTGACAAAAAATAAATGAGTTGCAAAATTTTTTAGAAAAGTTTTAGTATGATATTCAGTCATTTCGGTATCATGTGAGTAGTTTGTAACATTTTCCTCACTAGAAAGCTATCTGGTTTTGAAAAACTAATTCCAATATATATAGGTAATACTATATGTACTAGTCTAGATCTGACGAGGTTTTCCGTTAAAATTCAATATCATTCCATGCACGTTCGCACTCACAATACTGGAATCAGTAAGATCTGGCAAAACTTTGAGCTCGTCGACTTGCTGCTGCACCACTATACTCTGCTCTTTACGCTGATTCTCGAAATTTGTGCTGATGATTCGCGAAGCATCAGTAATTTTCTGACGAATATTGTTTCTCTTGTCGGGAATGTTTTGCACCGCTGCATTGAAGTCATACTTTGCCGGTTTCTCAATGTTCTTATTCCCTTCCACCTACAAAACATAAAAGCTTGTTGAAAAGAATAACCAAGAAAACAAAGGCACCAGGAAGAAACAAAAAGAAAAAAAGAAATTTCAAAACTTACTTGAGCTACAATTTCATCAATTTCTTCCTTTGAAAGCTTGCTCTTTTTGAGCACTTCAACCAGCTTGTCAAGCTTCGGCACAATAGGTTGCGTCTTCGTTCCATGAGTAGCTATCACATTTCTTTTAAGTTCATCTGTGCTTTCAGCGTCGATAGTTGGAATCACTTGTTGGCCAATTTCAGTTTTCTTGTTTATCTGGAGAGAAAATATTTGGAATTCGTGAAAAAACTGACAGCTTAATTGAGGAATGGTTATTGAAACAGTTTTAGAAATTCATTAACTAAGTTGAAATTCTAACAACCAGCCTCACTATTCCAGTGAAACAAAATGTTTGACTATTAGGATATTTTATATATCAGAAAAAGTTTTACTATGTGGCAAGCGAAACTTTTCATTTTTACGGGGATACAAACTTTACGAACAGACACTAATTTCTACAGTAGTCGCATTTTTTGATTGGGTTTATCTTGAAAACGGCTCAATTTTTAAATAATGATGGATATGAAAAATGTTCTACAAACAATTTTGATACCCTCACACTTTGAATAGTAGAGCACACTCTCATGGGCGGAAGGGTTGCTGTTTTACAACTCAAAAAAAATTCTACAGTAGCTCAATAGATAAACAACAACAGAAAAATCTTCAATTTATCAATATCCGAGTTCAAATAATTTGGAAACCAACATCTGAATATCATGATAAAACACTCCAAACATTTTTATATTTTTCATAATTTCCGGTTAAAGTTTTGGAAAATTGCCAAAATTTTGAAAAGCATGAGCTTTTGAGGAAATTTAAAGAAATGTCGCATGTTTTGACCCCTACAATGTTTTAATACAAATAATTTAAACATAATTAAAACATAAAAAATGTAGAAAAAACAATTTTTTTTGGTCGACTTCCAAAATTATGAGTGGCAAAAACTGAGTAATTGCCACTTTTTGAGAGTCAATAAAGAATTTCAAATAATTTGTTGAAACGTTTTAACATGATATTTGGTCATTTTGAGACCATAGGAGTAGTTTTTGACAAATTCCCCATTGGCGCTACTCCACCTTTAAAAGATTTTTCGACTCGACGAAAACTCAGTTTGGAATTGTTTTTTAATTCCGTGGAAAATTAGTTGAATTTTTTTTTTCGATTATCAAGGTTTGAGAATATTTTTCACAAACTGACCAAATCCTCATAATCCAATTCTTCTTCAGGCTGAGTTTTCCCATTTTTGTCTGGCAGCTGAATTCTGATTTGACGCGGTGGTGGACTTGTTGGCTCAGTAGTTGCCTCTTCTTCGTACTGAAATTAGTCACATTCTAATTTTCTCCACATAAAAATTAAAAAAATACCTCGTCAGGTGTTGTAGTAGTTGTTGTTGATTCTGTAGTCGTTGTCGAGGTAGTTGGAGTAGTCGTGTCAACTTCATAGTCTTCTTCTTCAATATCCACAAGACCGTCAGGTGCCTTTGGCGTTTTTTTCTCTGTAACTCCCGGAATCTCAGCGTTCTCATCGTAATCGTCTATGTTCGGCGCGGGGAAGCTAGTCCCAAACTCTGGCCCAAGTCCGCCAGAAGTTTTTCCAGGTGCTGGACCAAGAGCACCAAGGTTCAAACCACCACCTCCTCCTTGCTTCATAAGTGCTTCTGCAAAAATTGTCTGTTGTTTCAATAGATCAGAAACGCTAAAATACTAACGAGAATTTTTAGCTGTCTGTTCTAAAACTGCTGGGAACCAATTTCCTTCCGAGGCCTGGTTTAGTACTCCAACTCCAGTTCCAGTCAGTTGCAGGGCTCCTTGAGCAAGCTGATACACTATAAGAATTTTAAATCCAATTTTTTTTGTCAATACCAACTTACACTGTCCAATCTGAGCTATCGCACCTCCGGCTTGACCGGCTGCCCCTGCTCCCGCAGCTCCCGCTCCAGCCAAGGCTCCCAATCCAGCACCATTTCCTGGAAAATTATATGTAAAAGTGTTTTCTATAATTGAAAATTTGTTACATATCTTAAATTTCGATCAAAATATACTTTTTTGTTGAATTCTATCACAAACAGGACATTCAGAACAAAAAAACCGATAAAGGTGTTTTCCATTCCTTCCGAATATTGCGTAAAAGATATCTCTTGTTTCCTAATGTATTCCGAAATCCAGTTCTTGCGTGATCTTCAAGTGTTTCTATATCTCTGCCAACCATCTCTGCCACCACTATTTCCCATTAGTTTAGAAGGAAATGATATTCGGCGCAATCGAACGGCATTTGATAAAAAATGAGGATTGCGTCGCCAATTCGCAACTGGGAGGAACGTGACAAAAAGAAGGATGCGGGAAAAGTGTATACATTGGTCAAACCTAAGTAGGGTTCTCAACAGATTTCACGAGGTTAACAACATGCTGACGTCAAATTTTTCTAGGCGAAAAATTCCTTGTAGGTCAAACCGTAATGGGATTTCCTGACACCACGTGACTTTGTTAAAATGCATATTTTTGAACAGTTGTAACGTCATTTTTTTACACTTTTTCATTTGCCGACACTACTTGAGTAACCCCATAAGAGTTTATCATATTATTTAACAGGGATATATATAGCATTAGTAACGTTGACAGGGATAAAAGATCTCTGTACCCACGTCTAGAGTATATATTCAAAGAGTTTGCAATTTCAAAAGCTAAAGCGTTCAGATTTTCAAATATAAAGCACACATTTGAAAACTGTAAAATAAAAATAAAAATACTATTGAAAATGACAAAAAATGGTCTTCCAAAAGTAGAGGCTCAATTTTAACCTATTTTTCAAGAAATAAAATCACAAACAGAATATCACTGTCTTGCAAATAAAAAAAATATACCAGAAGCTGAATTTAGTTAAATGAAAAATAAACTATAGACCCTACTCCAAAACTTTATAGACTCTGGTGTACGATTCCAAACGACAAGGTTCAGCAAGTTAAAAAAAATGACAATTATTAGAGTGTACAAAATTTTAGGTTTTTGAATACTCCACGTAATGCAATTTCAAGTCACAACTCACCAAGAGCCCCCCCGAGCAGGGATGTCGCTAACGATGCAATTTCCCCGAATTGTGCATCGGTACCGGAGATAAGTAAAAAAATGAAGGAGGCGAATTTCTCCCAACGCATGTCAAAATGCGCTGTCAATTCAAGAGCGAAGTGAAAGAAAATGAATTGGGGACGAGGCAAGGCGCAACCGAATGACTGTGTTTAAGACGATCAACACGGGCAACACGAAGCTGCTGCCGCTGCTTCTGAATGCTTTTCGGAGAGACAGCGAGAGAGAGGGGGCCTGCTGCTGACGAGCTTCTTTCTAGCCAACGAGGGAAGGGGGTGGAGGAGAAGAGGAACGAGATATGGTCGGAGAGAAAAAGAACGAAAGCTTCGGCAAGCACTGACGACGGTCAAGTTAATGCCATGGTCATCTCTTTTTCGGACTGGTTTCATCTTCATCTTCTCCCCCCTCAATGCCTATGGCTTCTTCTTGTCTACCGCCAACATTTTTCTGGCGGGACACACTGAAGACTCAACGCATATTATTGTGTTTTTAATGCTTTTTAGTTTTAAAAAGAAATGGAGAGAAAGATGAAGAATGGTCGAGTTATTATCCCGTTTCGTGTGTTTTCACTGAATTATGTAACATTTGGATTTCAAAGAAAACTTTGGGATGTAGTAAATATTCAAAATCTGAAGTACAATTAGACATAAAGTCAATCTTATCAAAACAGGCAACCCCACAAGATGCATATGCCAGGAGGTTTGCTTGAAATTTACGGAATGCTCTAAAATATTTTAGTGACATTGGGAAACTTCTGCAAAGCCTGCAAGAGATTTCTACTTTTCTGAAAAGTTAACCAAGTTTCCTTACTCTTGATTTTTTTGTGTTGGTGTTCGGTGGCTAATAATCGCAAAATCTAATATCAAGCTTCATCGGAAACAATTAAAGTGTTGCATATTACTAATTAGCAACAACATAGGCTTCTGGTTTATTACTTGTCTTGGCAAATGTTGGTGTAGACAGATCGTACCTAAAATCATTGTAACTTCGTTTGCAGTGACACAAATTGATTTTTCACATGCAAATTGATAAACCAGGCAAAAAAAGATAATCCACAGAGATCCCACAAACGAAGGTAGGCAGAAAAGCTGTTTAGTTAATTTTTTTATAAATTTTGAAAATTTTTTGCTTTCATTGGAATTACAATTTTGTTGAACATCATCATGTGTTACGCCTTCTCAAAACAGAAAATTTTTACTAAAAACTCAGAATATATACAATTTAATATTCAATACATTAATACAATTCTATACAACCTATTCAATTCAAAAATAATGTTTAAATAAAATGAAAAATCGATATTTGCAAACAAATATAACACTAACAGTGGTTGCCAAAAAATGTGGAAGTTAACGTTTTATGATTCTTTCTTGATGCATCCTCATTTAAAAACTTAGAGCATCGCCGGTGGAAATATAGTTTAAACACATTCATAATGATTGAAAAAGACGAAATATCATAATACAACAACCAAACAAATTTTAGATTTTCCATAATAATGTTTTGACAAATTGCCGAAATTTTGATGAATACAAGCTATTGAGAAAATCCAAAACAATGTCGCATGTTTCAACCTCTACAATATTTTAATTAAAATAATTAAAACAAAATTACAATATAAAAAAATGTAGAGAAAAAAAAGTTTTTGGTCGACTTCCAAAATTATTAGTGGCAAAAGCTGAGTAATTGTCACTATTTGACAGTAAATAAAAAATTTCAAAAAACAATTTGGAAAGTTTTATTATGATATTCGGTCGTTTCGGCACCATACGAATAGTTTGTAACATTTTCCCACTGGCGCTACCTCATCTTCAGAGGAGGACTAACGATTTTAAATGTTTAGACCCAAAATGTGATCAAACGAACGAATTTCATATTGAAACTGCTCAAATTTTTTCTGAAAAAAAAACTTCGGACCACTACGGCAAAGAAAAATAGGCTAATTTCGAGCTTTTAACTAAAGTCAGTCCCATTTTTCAGAAATTTTGAACCGCCATAAAAAAAAGTTGAATACAATTTTGAGAAGTCTAATTACGAAATTAGTTCATATAAGCACATTTAGAGATCATCATACGTTCAAAATCGTCTGAACCGTTAGTCCACCTTTAAAGGCAAGGTGTACTCATAAAGATGTTATCAATAGATTTAATGGGATCACTTCTTTTTATCAACATCTTGATTCTAATCTTGAGGTTATTTGGGTAAAAAAGGCAGATGTTCTGTATTCAATGTCTCTCTTTGAGAAATGTTTAGTTTTCTTCAAATACAAATAATAATAATATGGTTTGTTACGCTTGCTACTTTTTTTTATAATACATTTTATGTAATAGATGGCACTTTTCGAGTAAGAATATCCTAACTTTGCATTTTTTTAGTAGTTTTAATGTGACTTTTTTTATTTATTTTAGGAGTGGTGATTTTCTAAATTCAGTTTAATTTAACGCTCTGATCAAGCTATCGCTTTGACTAGAAACGGCTATTATACATGTTCAAAGAGGTTTTTAAGTTAAAGGCGGCCAGTGGGGAAAGTATTTTAATATAATTTTTATGGTGCTAAAATAACTAAATCTGATGAAAAACTGTTGACAATTTTTTGGATTAATTTGGAACATTTAATTCAATTCAAAAAATAGTGAAAACTCAGTTTTTTTGTCAAGTTTTTTGGAAGTCGTCGATCAAAAAAAAATTCAGTTCATTTCAATGTTTTAAGTACGTTGGAATATAAATACATATATTTATATCTCAACGTTTTACTGTATCGGTATGCAAAAAATGTTTCCATATTTAATTGTATTCCTGTAATATAAATAGTTTGTTTTTAATAATTTCCCCGCTAGCCGTACTTCAGCTTTAATGTACATAATTAGGTATACATATACATACATATTTATTTAATTGTATGGTAATTGCCGTTTTGTACCTCTAACTATGAAATAATAAAATGAGATTGAACCGTAAAGAAGACTATTTATACTTTTGTTTAGGTGATCTGTACATTTTCCATAAATTTTAAAACTGTTGTTATTTCATACGTGTATATATCAATTTCAAAAATAATTTATATACTCCACCAAAAACTTCCAACTCATCAACGCTTGTTTCCAAAAGACGGCATGTTTCCTGCGTCTCTATCTCGCACCGCCCCTTCATCTCTACAGGTCATGGACGTCTTCGAGTGTGTGTGTGTGTGTGAGTGTCTTATACATTCTATCCAATCCTTCTTCCCCATTTCTTTCTTGTAGACGTGGAACTTGACGCGTCGTTCTCTTTTTGGTGTTCTCATTAGTTGACTTTATATTTGCAGGTAATGTGGCGGCTGGTCGTCGCGTGGCTCCTGATTGGAGCACTTGATGCTGTCGATAGACAGAATTTTAAAACTTGCGAACAGTCGGGATTCTGCAAGTGAGTTGTTACAAAAAATTACATTATTTTCAACAAAACATAACTACCGTATTTCCTGTATTAGTGCTGCACCCCAGTACTCAACTTTGGCAGCTTATATCTCACAATCAGTTATCGTTTGTTCTATTCAAAAAATTGTCCACTAACAAAATATTTGTTAGTTTTTTATTCTTATTTCGTACTTGAAAATATATTGATATATTCGAAATGAACCGAGATATAATGTTTCAATGTTGAGTAGTCGGGTGCATTACTAATAGAGGAAAAACTCTTCTTATACTTGTTTTTAAAAATTGCTAAATAAGTTTGAAATAGTGTGCCATTTTCAAAAGTTCACCAAAGTTCTGAGATATTCACTTCACAAATAACTAAATTCTTGACTCTTCAAATATTCTTTGTAGCATGGAAGCTTAAGCAGAGTTTTTTAAACATTGTTCTGATCAAAAATTACTACACGTGTATATCCAATTTCGAAGTAAGCCATTCAAAACCGGTTCCAATCTTTTTCTGCTAGCATGCAACACGCGGAAGTTTCCACCACCTTTTTCTCCAACCAAATGTTTCTAGGCGTCATCGAGCGGTCACATCGCCAACTGGATATGAAGTTGTTGGTGATTCCGTGAAAACAAACGAAACTGGACTTCATGCTCTTATCAAGAACAAGGATACGACATTGCGGTTGAGCATTGTTGCTTTGAAGGATTCAACGGTCAGAGTGGTCATTGACGAGAACGATGGGGCTTTGAGAAAACGTTACCAACCATTGGAAGCTTTGGTTGACAGAGAGCCCGCGCAGCAAAAGTAAGAATATTTGCGTTGTGATAATCCAAAAAAGTTTGCCAGTTTTGTTACACCAACTACTCTATGTCATGAAAAAAAGTAAAAGTAAAGATTGTCCGTTTGGTTCAAGATTTAACAGGGTTACTGGTAGCGTTTATATCTCTTCTAGGGCTCCCATGAGGTCGCCGCAAAGGCGCCTCCGCCGGCCTTAGCGGTCGCCGCGCCGGACTCACGGCGTCATCCACGCCGCATGTATAGTGAGGCGCGTAACCGCGAACACACATAGCGGCGCGCGGCGTCGGCGTGAGGCCGGCGTGAGGCCCGCATTTCGCGCCTCACTCAGCTGGGAGCCCTAATCTCTTCTAGTCTTAATTTAGGCCGTACCGGGACTAGCGGTATGGGCGATTTACCTTTCGTGAACCAAATTCACTACCCACTTTCCGAGCCGGCTGAGCCTTTGGGGTGAGGCGGGATTGAACTCGCGACCTCTTGGATGACAGAGCTACACCACTACCATTTAGCCACCCGTGCCCCTTATAATTTTTTTTCAGAGTTAAGAAAATAAAAGAAGAAGCCACTGCGACCAAAGTCTTGACAACTGACGGAAACCGCATAGTCCTCCAACATAAACCTTTCCGCATCGACTTTTATGTTAAGGACAAGATTGTCTCCTCTATCAATGCCAAAGAAACTCTTCACTTTGAAGCTTTCAAAAAGAAAGTTCTGTTATCAGACAGAGAAAAAGGGTTCTGGGAGGAGACCTTCAAAGAGATCAAGGATACCAAGCCACATGGGTCCTCTTCTGTCGGGGTTGATATTGCTTTTGTTGGTGCTAAACATGTATTTGGTATCCCGGAACATGCAGAGAGCTATTCCTTGAGAGACACAAGGTAAGTGTTGAAAATTTTGATAATTTGAACTTTAAATCTCCAGAACTTATGAACCTTATCGCCTATACAACTTGGATGTTTTCGAATACGAAACTAACTCCCCAATGGCTCTCTACGGTTCTATCCCATATCTTGTTGGAGTTCACCAAAAACGGTCTGTTGGAGCACTTTGGCTTAATGCGGCTGAAACTTGGGTGGACATCGAGCCGACGACCGCTGACAAAGGTGGATTGTCAAAAGAGGTTCTTGACGCTGACACTAAACCTAGACAAGTTCCCCAGCATAATGCTCGTTTCTATTCCGAATCAGGCCTTATTGATGTGTTCATCACTCTTGGCCCACAACCAAATGACATTTTCCGTCAGTTAGCTGCTTTGACAGGAGTTACACCACTTCCACCAGCATTTGCTCTAGGTTATCATCAGTCCAGATGGAACTACAAAGATCAGAAAGATGTGAAAGAAGTTCACGATGGATTTGTTAAGCATGACATTCCATTAGATGTCTTATGGTTGGATATTGAACACACCGACAATAAGGCTTACTTCACATTTGACAAGGATGCCTTCGGAAAGCCAGAAGATATGATAAAGGATCTCGCTGATAAGAACCGCAAGCTAGTTACAATCGTTGACCCACACATCAAAAAGGATTCCAAGTATTACATTTACAAGGAGGCCAAGAAAAATGTGAGTTTATTTATTTTGGGAGTTTCTAGATGTTAGCTCGGAGATCATTTCCATTGAAATATCTCGCAAAAAATTTAAACAAATATTGGACAGATTTGAAAAAAGTTAACAGCATGAACATGCACTCAAAAGTTGTTATTTTCCAAATATACAGAAAATATTTTTAAATATCATTAAATATTTTTTACTACTATCTTTGATAAACACGGCCATGATATTTAGTTGTTAAGAATAATTTTTATCATCAAGTTATTGATATATTTAGTTATTATTGGTTAAGTTTTTTTTGCCAAAAATTGGTTTAAATGGACGAATTTTGTAATTAAACTCCTCAAAAAATTTTCAAAACCTTTTTATGGCGGTTCAAAATTTCGAAAACATCACCCTGATTTCAGCTAAAATCTCAAATTCTGACCACTTTTCCGTGTCACATCTGTCCAAAGATAACTTTTTTGGAACTATCATTATTTATTGCATATTTTGGTAGTTTATCTCATTCAATTTCGTTGTTTTAGGTACATTTAAAGCCGATAGGTAACCAATTTCGATGATTTTTGGTAACCTATCGATTTTAAATGTACCTTAATCGACGAAATTAAATGAAATAAACTACCCAATTAAGAAATGAACAATGATAATTCCAAAAAAGTCAACTTCGGACAGATGTGGCACGGAAAAGAGGCAAAAAATAAAGTTGCTTTTTTTGTAAAATTTAGTTTTTTTTTTGAAATTTTGAACCGCCATAAAAAATTTTTGAAAACGTTGTTTGAGAAGTCTCATTACGAAACTTGTTCATGTGAGCACATTTTGAGTTTATACATTCGAAATCGTCAGAAACCGTTAGTTCTCCTTTAAAAAAATTGATGACAACATCTAACTAGACATTGTTGATTACGTTAATTCAAAATACATATTACTTAAATATTTTTAAACTGAACATTCAGAAATACCTCGTGAAAGACGCCAAAGACACAATCTACGAGGGTAACTGTTGGCCTGGAGACTCCACATACATTGATTTCATCAATCCAAAAGCTAGAAAGTGGTGGTCTGAGCAATTCGCTTTTGATAAATACAAGGGAACCACTAAAGACGTTCATATCTGGAACGATATGAATGAGCCATCTGTTTTCAATGGACCAGAAATCACCATGCACAAAGATGCAAAACATCACGGAGAGTTTGAGCACAGAGATGTGCACAATGTTTATGGATTCCATCAACACTCGTCGACATTTGAAGGACTGAAGGCTAGAAGTAATAATGAAGTGAGACCGTTTGTTCTCTCCAGATCTTTCTTTGCTGGATCTCAGAGAACTGCTGCAGTATGGACAGGAGACAACAAGGCCGACTGGGCTCATTTAAAAGTGAGTTTTAAAATTTTATTCAATTTTTTTAAAATTGAAGTAAAATGTTTTTGAATAAATTTGGAAATAAACATCACATTTTCAGCAATCTATTCCCATGCTTCTTTCCCTCTCGACTGCTGGTCTGCCATTTGTTGGGGCTGATGTTGGAGGTTTCTTTGGAAATCCTGACGAGGAACTGCTTGTTAGATGGTACCAAGCAGGAGCTTTCCAGCCATTTTTCAGAGGGCACTCTCATCAGGACACGAAAAGACGGGAGCCATGGCTGTTTGCAGACGTGAGTAGTTTACAGTATGAAAGAATAGTTTTCAATCAGTCCTAATGACTAAAGAATCTTTTTTCTTCTGAATCGAAATGTGCAAAGAGATAGAAGAAATACTACAATTAATGAGCGAAAAAATACTACAACACTGTGGTGAGAAGTCCAACCACAACCTGCGTGATATTGCAACCTACGAAACTAAAGCTTAAACTAGTCATGATAACTTTTGATCTTGAATAGCTAAGAGTAGAGTGTGTATTTTAGTAGATATATGTATTTTTAGTAGATATACAAAACAAGTAATTTTATGATTTCAGAACACAACTGAAGCTATTCGCAATGCTATAAAAACCAGATACGCATTCCTCCCATACTGGTACACTTTGTTCTATGAGCATGCTAAAACCGGAAAACCAGTGATGAGACCATTCTGGATGGAATTCATTGAAGATGAGCCTTCATGGGATGAAGATAGACAATGGATGGTTGGAAACGGTCTTCTAGTGAAGCCAGTTCTTGAAGAAAAGGTCAAAGAGCTCTCAATCTACTTGCCGGGAAAACGTCAAGTATGGTATGATTGGGAGACCCACAAGGCACGTCCATCGCCAGGAGCAGTCCAAATTCCCGCAGAGTTAAACACAATCGGTCTTTACCACAGAGGAGGTAATATAGATTTTAAAATTGCATTTCTCAGCTAAAGTCTAAGAAACCACCCTATTTCCAGGTACAATCATTCCAAAGTTGTCAGAAGTGAAACTGACTACCAAGGAGAACCACGAGCAACCAATTATTCTCTACATTGCTGTCAACCAGAAAGGAGATTTCGCCAATGGAACAATTTATTTGGATGATGGAGAGTCGTATGCTTACGAGAAGGGAGACTTCGCATATTGGGGATTCACTTTCAAGAGGTAAGTAGAAATAATTTTCAAATTGAAATTTTGAGAAAGGTGGGGAAGTCACTTAGAGACTGAGTGGTAAATCTGAAAAAAACTATTCGTAATGAAGCATCACACAAGTACTGGCCCCACATATAACTACATAGTTTATGACTTTTAACCATTCCGGCGTAGGTAAACAAATCTGTGTTATGCCTGCGAAAGTTACACATTGTTAGGCATTCTTTTGTTAAGGTTTAGGTTTAGACTTAGGCTTAGACTGAGCGGGGGGAAGAACAGAAAAATAATAAATATCAGAAAACTCAAGAATTCCGAAAAAAAAATACACAAAAACTCGGCATTTCGTGTCTTCTTTCTCCCACCTTTTTGCCGGAAGGCGAAAAATGGCGATAACTAGGCGGCAAAAAGGTGGTAGAAAGGTGGCAAAAAGGTGAGAAGAAGGTGGCAAAAAGGTGTACAGAAGGTGGGAAGGTCAAAAAACGGCGGATCCACTGTTTTTTGGGCTTCCCACCTTCTGTACACCTTTTTTCCACCTTCCTCTCACCTTTTTGCCACCTTTCTACCACCTTTTTGCCGCCTAGTTATCGCCATTTTTCGCCTTCCGGCAAAAAGGTGGGAGAAAGTAGGCACGAAATGCCGAGAACCATCCAAAAATTTCCAGTATTTTCTGTTTTAAAATTATATGTATCGATAAAAAATTTGTTTAAAAACACAACAAAATAAATTCAAATATGATCAAATCAAGATTTCGCAATAAATTTCACGTTGTTAATTTTCGGGATGTACATTTCCAGGAAATTATTGTATTTTAACCAATAAGGCTCTCTTTTTAATTTTCTCAGTTTTACTTGACATTTAAAACTGCCATTTTTATTCAGTTTATTCTATTTTGTTCCAGAGAACACGACTACTTGCACACAATCACCAACAAGAATCTTGACAAGAAGGGTAAATTTGACAGTGACGTCTACATTGACAAAATTGTCATTCGTGGTGCCAAATTCTACCCAAGAAATGCTCACATCTTCCTTGACGATTTCTCGCCAGAAGACCTTGAATTCGAGTTTAATCGTGACAATTTCTTGATGGAAATTGCTAATCCAGGAGCTTTTGTCACCAGAGAGTTCAGAATTGATATTCATTCTTAATTTATCAATTAACTAGAACTTAAATAATTTAAGTTTATCTATTCTCATCATAATTTACGGTTTTTCCTATTTTTTCTCCATCTTCTTTAAATATAAAGTATAGTTGTTTGGTCAAAAAATGAAAGGGCAATATTTCATTTTCCGGGTTGGGAGAACAGTTGTTTCTAAATTAAATGATTTGAAGCGAAAGAAATGTCGTTTAAAGTTTTAACTTGACATGGTTAAAACGACCGAATATCATAATAAAAAATTCCAAAAAAATTTCGATTTTTCATAATTTCCAGTCAAAGTTTTGGTAAATTGCCAAAGTTTTGAAAAAATGTGACTTTTTGAGGAGGGGAGGTGTAGAATGTTTTAATACAAATTATTAAAACACAGTATGAAAAAGGTAGGAAAAAATACTATTTTTTGGTCGACTTCAAAAATTATAAGTGGCAAAAACTGAGTCATTGTAACTCTTTGACAGTAAATAAACAAATTTCAAAAAAAGTTTTGAAACGTTTTTTTAAACGATATTCAGTCATTTTGGCATCATAGGACCCCACGGTTAAGGAAAATCAAATCATTTTCAATAAATAATTAGTCTTATCAATTTCCCCCGCTTGACCCCTTATCATCTCCCAGTGTCGATATCCACTTCAGCGCGTTGTAAAATTGCGGAGTGGACAACAAAAACAAAACTCAAAAAAAATATAATGACCATGAGATGGAGGTCTCACTACCAAAGGGATAGGCATCGTTAATGAGCCGGTAAAACGAGAGGTTGATAAATATTGCGTCGTTTGGGAAGAAAAAAAGGAGGAAAGGGTGCAGATGGTTCACACGTGCTGCATCTTCATTTCCACACCACATGGGTGGTAGTAATGATTTGAATTTGGTTTTCAATTTGGCCACCATCATCATTAGCAACGCATGACACATCAAGGTTAAGTAGGTCTTGAAATGAGTCATCTCATACAACACACAGAATCTCTTGAAGCCTCATGAGTTGATGATAAATGCTCCGGTCCTAACTATAAAACCACCGGCTTGTCTCATATTTTTGAAGAAGTTCATTATTGTTTGGTTCTATGTAGGATTTAATTAAATTCTAAAATCTTTTGTCTCAGTTTTAAATAGAGTATTAATGTTTCAATTGGTTATAAGTCTAATAGGGACTGAAAATGTAATTGATAGTTTATTTTTCGATTTCAAAAAAGTATAATATAAAATATTTCAATAATACACCCTTCTTAAATTTTTTTTTTGTTTTTTATTCAGTTTTTCGAATAAAAAAAGTCCATTAGCTCGCAATTTCCGGTAGTTTCTCAATAGTTCAAAAACATTTCATTTATTTGTTTTTCTTTTGAGCACAATTTCCCGCGGATAGTAAAGTTTATATTTTTCGCAAATTCACTCGTGTCTTATATTCCCATAAAAATGATCTACCAAAATTAGTGTACGAGGATCAAAAATGAAAAATAATACAAATCAGTATTTGTATATAATAAAAACGAAGTTTTTGCCATTAAAAAAACAAATTCAAAGCTCGTGCAATAAATTTTTGAGCGTTTTTTTAGAGAAAATCAAAAATATATTTGATTTTTGAACCATGATTAAGTTTTGTAAGACCACAAAAACATTGTTTGCTTTTCCAGCTTCACAAGTTTCTGCATGGTATCCAAATGAAAACGGTCTCTGCGTTCATTCATATGTTAGAATAATGTTCCATAAAAATTATTCAAAAAGAAAAATGGACCATTTTTGGCCTTGTAAAATCGTTTTTCGCAACTGAAAAGCGACCGGAATTTATGAAAATTAATTTTAACATACTTAGTTTTAAAGCTACATAGTTCTCCATTTTTCATAATCGTCAAACTCAGATCATTCTGTTCATCCCATTCCGTCCGTTTTCCAATCTTTTCTAATTATTATAATTATATATTTCCTTCCATTTACGTCTTTCTGGGCCAGTTTGTTCCTTTCCCTCATATGTATTACTAATATCGAAAGTGTGAAAGTCACCGTTTTCAATTAGAGAAAAATAAGTTGGAAACGAAATAGGTCATGCAGGTAATAGTTTTAGAACTTGAATATAATATTAGGGTCTTTAGGACATATATCTAATAGATTTAGATACACTTTTAAGACTTCGATCTTTCAAAATTTTGATTTATAATATGATATAATCATTTCTCTGTTTTTCAATTTTTTTTTCTTACTAAAAAACAGAAAAAGTGAGGTGTAACAAGTGTAAATGTTTTTTAAGGTAAATTTCAATGATTTGCTTTCTTTTTTCTGCTTTCCAACTTTCAAAGATTTTGATGTTTTATTTATCTCACTGACAACGCTCTTAGCTCTGTCAAAATTCCGGAAATTACCACAAACCCCACCAAAACGTTGAGCGAGCCCCTTCAATGCGTCTTTCAATTTTAACAGGCCTAATAAAGTAAACTTGAATATCTTTGATCTGATGAAACATAATAAAAAGTTTCAAAAATCTCCGAAATAAATAACAAACATCAATCTCCACTCATTTTCCCTTCCTCCGCAAATTGTTACTCCCCCCCCCCCTATGTCTCTCAGCTGTCAATTCCCCCAAGAAGGCAATTTTCATCAGAAACATTTGGTATCTCAAGTCTCCATTTCCTTTAAAAAGTCCGTGTATATTCTTTGTTCAGGTCCCATGGGTAGAACTCTGTCTCTCTTTTTGTTTCCCATCTGCCGCCTCTTCATCCCAATTTTTTCCATTGTGCGTTTCTTGCTTGTTATCATTTTCAATGAAGTGGTGGCGGTTAGCGGCAATTTCAAAATGTATAAAACATCATTTTTCTACTTGCTTATATTTAGTTTTAGTCTGATTATATTTAATTCTACTAAAAAATACCAAAATGATTTCGTATTTTAACGTAACATGGGTTGTGCACTGAATTTGTGCAAATATTATTTGAAACTAACTATAATACATTACCTATTGGGTAGCGTTTCCAAACGAATGTAGCATCAGTGGATAGCTGATTTTATGTACTTTTCAAACCTACAAGACTGTTTTTGTCGCGGACATCTAGAACTTGAGATATTTGCGACCAAAGTTTAGTGCTCATTTCAATTCACTCCCTTAAAATCTTCTTTTTACTTTTTGCCAAATCAAAATTGCCGTTTTCTGTCCGAATAGTGTGTGACTTCATCTCATGAGCAGAAGGCTGTGGGTTCTGTAACTGTGACAAATAAAGTTTCACTTTTAAATCAGAGAAAAAATCAAGAAAACCCAACGAGTTTTACCAGAAAACGCAAAAATGTCACAAAATGACGTCACTCATTTGCGCGCGAATTCAAAAATAGGTTGACCTTTTTTTAAACCAAAATTGAAAAAATCATAAATATTTTGAAGTTAAAAAACAATTTTACAGTTCTATTCGGCATATTGGGACTGTACTTTGTCATTTAAGCCAAAAAACTTACAAACTTACAAAGGTAGTTCACTTTCTAAGAAACAATGCAATTTTGAATGACAATGCTGGGCTGTGATGCCAGAAATTGACAAAACGATGACATTAGAATTCTGAGTGAGCTTACGTTAGGACCTGACATTTATTTTCTAACTTTTACATCCAAAAAAATTTGAAAACCTTCCAGAATGTTTGCCTACCCCTGAACATTCTTTGAGTCATCAATAGTTGAAACAAATGGGCCCAGAAAGTAGTTTTGAAGAGCGAAAACGTGTTAAGTCTTACTGGTTGAAACCGGAACATGTTTTTCGTAATGGCTCCTGCTCAGTTTTTACTAGAGTAGCGAAATGTTACTATCAGAAGAAAATTCACAGCATTTTCCAAAAAACAGTTCAAAACAACATATTTTTGTTTTCCTCAACAAAATTACTACTAAAATAAGAAATAACCCACCGTTTACATCAAAATCCCCATGGAGTATGAATTATGAGAAACACATCATCACTCACGATGCTTCTCAACCCCCTTCTCAATGTTCCCAGGCAGTTTCATCTTGTAGTGTTTACTTATCCGCCCTCCCCTCGTCGGTTTCTGAAGTTTTTGTTGTTCAATTCCCACACACGCTGTTTGGTTGTGTTCGCATACATTTTTCACAAACATATTGAATTAGATACTTTGTAGCTTGAAATTTTAAATTTTAAGGTTCAAGAATATGTTGACTGATTGAGCATGTACTATGCGAGATCGAGTTATAGCCATTCAAAAACAGTTCTAAATTTCTAATTTAAATCAATATAAAGCATTAAAATGTGATGTAGGGTCTGTAGGTCTTTTTTCCTTTTAATGTGAGAATACTTCAGGAAAATTTATTAATGTTTTCTTAGCTTTTTAATGATTATTTCAAAAAATAAAGAGGGTCGAATTATTTTTGAATTCACGCGCTGACGTCACTGACGTCATTTTTATTTTAAAAGTTTTTCGTTTTACGGCCAAACAAGTTGGTTTTTCTTTATTTTTTCTTTGTTTTATATTTTCAAACATAATTTGTCAATTTTTCAGATACTTTTCCGTCAAGAAAACTTGATGTTTGCAAATAAACTTACCAAAACTACGAAATTGGCCAAAAAATCGATTATTCAAAGTTTAAAATTACAATCAATGAAAAACTGAAAATAGATATATTAATATAGCCAGAAAACACGAAAATGACAAAAATGACTCAGTACTTGAAAAAACGCAGTTAAAAATAGTTTTCACTAAAGAATGAAAAATTAAAGAATTCTACATTTAAAGGAATTCTGAATTTATCATGTACATTTTTTTAATGATTCTGTCAGTACTTTTATCCAATTGTTTTTCAAATATTCTTACACTTTCACGGCGGCGTTAATACTCTGAAACTGGGGTAGTTTATTAAACTTACTATACCAAAAATTGGTTTGGTCAATTTTCTTAATGAAAATGACCTTGAAAATTGAATTTTTCTGAATATGAATTGAATTTTGTGTTAATAAAACTATATCCGGCGTTTCTAACAATAAACAAAGGTATATATTTGCAACAGGCAATTTTGCCAATTTATCGAAAATTTTTATTTTCAGCAAACTTCCGATTTTTTGCCGGATATCAGATTTGCATTGTTTAGAGGGATTTTTCATAAGGCGGTTACACTTAAAACTGTGCCTTTTTGAAATTATTTTTCCCGTTTCTTCAGATATTCTTATAGAATTTGCTTACTTTTCAAAATAGATGTGGGAACACTCATAAAATGTTTACAATTTTGCCGATTGAAATTGAAATTTTCAAATTTCAAAGAAAGTGTGAATTTTCGGTAAATTCGAAAAATTGGCAATTTGCCGGTTTACCGATTTGCCGGAAATTTTCAAATCCGGCAATTTGCCAATTTGCCGATTTCCCAGAAAATTGTTCGCTGCACAGCCATGTATTCCATTACAGTCACCCCAGTAAATGCTCTCAATTTATTCGTTTTTTTTCAAGATTATTTGCTCACAAACATCTAGGATTTTGCCAAAAAATACCAATGTGCTATACGTTTTTTCTAAAAATTTTATTTCAGATTAAAATTTTCCTGCTATATTCCTTCTTCTCACAAAAATATAATTTGAGAAAAAGAAAACGAGCCACAAACAAAGATGTTCAACGAAATATATCATGCATATTTAACATTGTCTCTAAGTTCTCTTCTCCCATCTGTCAATGTTGTCTACACCCGTTCTTAACTAATTGGGACATTTGGACCAACATGTAATTTGTTTCTGGAAAGGAAACACAGTTTTCTGGCAATTTTTTCAAACTTTGTTTCATTTTCTGAAGAATTAATTTTTAAAAAAATTTTGAATAACTATTTCAAATGTTTTATTTAGAAACTGGAGTGGTGGAATGTTTTTCAAAATATTCAGACAAGCTTAAATAACCAAAAACTAATATTACAACTGGAGTGACGCCAGTGGAAATTGTTAAAAACTACTCCTAATGACCGAATATCGATGCCGAAATAACCCAATATCATAATAAAACTTTTAAAAAAATTTTTGAAATGTTTTTATTCACCGTCAAAAAGTGACAATTACTCAGTTTTTGCCACTCATAATTTTGGAAGTCGACAAAAAAAAAAAGGTTTTCCTGCATTATTTTATACTGTAGTTTTGTTTAAATTATTCATATTTAAACATTGTAGAAGTCAAAACAGGCGAAACTGCTCTAGATTATCTCAAAAGCTTATATTTTTCAAAATTTTGGCAATTTGTCAAAACTTCGACAGGAAATTTTGAAAAGTCTAAAATTTAAATTTTTCGAGTGTTTTATTATGATATTCGATCATTTTGGATTATAATAAGTGTATGTAGACGAAATCCCCACTGGCTCTACTCCACCTTTAAGAGCAATTTAAAAACTTTTTTTATGGAAATTCAAAAAGTCTAACAACAATTTTATCATTATTATTATTCAAATATCTCCTTTTTGCACTTTTTTTGCAAAATTTGAAACCGCATTTAGTTATTTTTTTTAAATATATTTTAAAAAAATTATGTTTACCGGCTAGAGAACTGCAACATCTAACATCAATTAATAATATTAAAAAAATGCTAAACATTCACAAGACAACAAACAATTTTCATTTCAATTGACAAAATTATTCGAATAAAACAACAAAATACGATTAATTCCGAGGAAAGAAATCCAAAACAAACGTAATTATTACTCTTTGTATAATTGTTGGCTGTCTTGTTATTTCCTTCCCTGACGACTGAAAACAATAGACTAAAGCTGTTAGAAAGCTCAGCGAGCAGGTGTCTATGTAACTTCTTTTTTGCTAGTTGAACACCTCATAATCGTAAAAGTTTATTTTAATTGTCGATTAGTGGTTTAACGGTTTGAAACAGACGCTAGGATGCGTCCATTTTCATTGCGAAAACCAATAAATCGGTTCAATTTTCGACTAGATCTCATCAGTATACACTTTCTAAAACAAAGTTTTTGTACAGAATGAAAGTTTGCTATATTCCAGTACTACTTTCAATTATCATGTTTTAGTTTTATTTTTTAAATGTAGATTTAACTTGACTACTTTGCTTGTTAGATTTCTTCAAGTGTAGTTTTTAGTCTTTAACCAGTCCAAGTGCTTTTGAATTGAACAAAATTGCTCAACTGTTTCAAGCTGAAGTGCTCAAAATGCACTCTACCAAAAGAACGATTGTAGGTTTCTTGGTTGTGTCAAAAACATTTTAATCAACTAAAACGAGACGCCTTTCCATTTTCTTTTGTGAGAAAGCGTCCAGCTTCCCCCCCAATTCTTGCCAATTTTTGACTGTGCTCTCCCGCTGCGAAGGAGACGAAGAAGTCATTTATTGCCCCCGGTCATAGTGATGACCTCTCTCGCATTCATTGTTTTACCCTACAACTTTTGATGTCGTCTCATTTTCTTCTTGTTTCTACGCGCACTACCATGTGGGGTTAATTGAAACATGATATTTTGGTATTTTTATATTGACTACAGCTGGGGCTGCAAACTTTTGTTAATTCGGGACGTTTTCGAAAAATTTTTGAACTTTGTCTCAGGCTTCTTTGCCTAAAATTCCAAGAAGAATGTTTGTGGACAAATAAACCGTTTCAAAACCTCTAACGCATCAGGTAAAACTAGTTTTTGGGGAATGAAAATCTTGTAAAAAAACGAGTGAAAAATATCATTGAACCATGTATATTTCAAATCCAAAATTTATGTAATAGGAGTTCCGTAATGTTTTGTTCTAATTTTTTGCTTATCGTGAAAATATATAATAGTTTTAGAAATTTAAAAAATTTTGGGTTTACAAAATATTTTTTTGATAAAATTAAAGAAATTTCTTTTAAAGGTGCAGTAGCGCCAGTGAGGAAACTGCTAAAAACTACTCCTAGTGTGCCAAAATGACCGAATATCAAGATAAAACGTTTCAAAAAAAAGTGAAAATTTTTAATTTACTGTCAAAAAGTGACAATTGCTCAGTTTTTGCCACTCATCATTTTGGAAGTCGATTCTTTTTTGGAAGTGGGGGTCGGACCATGCGACATGACTTATATTTCCTGATAAGCTCATATTTTACAAAGTTTTAAAAATTTGCAAAAACTTTGACATTAACTTATGAAAAATCAAAATTTTTTTTGGAATGGCCTATGATTATCTGTCGTTTTGGATCATAATAAGTGTATTTGGTACGTGTGTATTAGAAAAACGCTAAATATGAGAAAAAATTAATTTAACTCAGCTCATTTTTATTTTAAATCAAAATTTCCACTGGCGCTATTCCGCCTTAATTGTTCAAGATATGACAAATCCGTTTTAAAGCAAGTTGCAGCAATTCAAAACTCTGAGAATGTGCTAGATAATTCAATAAAGATATTGATTTTTGTAAATTTAAATAAATTTAAATTAACACTAAAAATAGTGTTAATCCAATTTTTCATTTGAAAAAAATCTTGAAAAAAGTCAATAATTTTTTAAAATTTTATCATGCGCATTTGTCTCTTCAAATTTGTGGCTGAGAGATGATTGAAACACAAAAAAACGAGAGGGAGAGGAATCACAAAAGAACGTCCTTTTGTCTCAAAATTTGATACCAAGTTCCCGTTTCGCTTATAATTCTTTTTCTCTCAATCTCCCAGTAAATTTTTGTTCGAAACCGAAAAAAAAGAACTTTGATTCAAAATTTAAAATTAAATTTTCACGTTTTCTGAACCCAAGTTAACCTATTTGAAAAAAAAAAAAAACGTTTGAACATCGTTAGTGTGGCTTTTGGTTTCTTAAATTCAATTATTCAATTTTGTGGGAAACAGCAAAAAGAAAAAAAACACATCAAAATGTTTGTTGAATCCAAGACAATGCATCAATTAAAACAAATTTGCTGTGAATGGATTTGAGATTTTCTTTCTTTTTTTCAATTTTGTTTTTTTTCCGCTGCCTGGGTCAGGTGACGTTTTTGTTGATAATCTGAATTGATAAAACATTTCAGTTTATTTTTTATTTTTTAAATTTTACCTTTTAACTTACGCTTGCTTGTGTACCTATTACTTATCATTTTCAGAAAATTTTTTGGCATGATATTCGGCCATTTTAACACCATAGGAGTAGTTTTAACTGGCGATACTTAATTTTTTAAAAACTGGAAAATTGAATAAGCTCCCTTATTTCAAAATTTTATCATGGTTGGTTAAAGTAAATGGCACTTTTTCAAAGCCCTGATTGATTAATATAACCTCATCTGAATTTTTCATCTCTCTTGTGACCGGAAAAAAGAGACCGCTGACAAAAGGCCTAGCAAATCTCTTCTACCGTGCATAATTGACATTCTCTATATAATTATGGCCAAACAAAAGTTTTGTTGTGTTGGCTGTTTTTTTTTTCATCTTCCCCCATTTCCGGACTTTTTCATACATCTTTTTTTTTACTACTTTCTTGTATAACGTTATCATTTTCAATCAATTGTGAAATACCGAAACTAAAAGAAACAATTCAGTCATTTTCAATACAATTGTTTAAGTTTGTATATATATATATATATATATATATATATATATTTATATATTTTTGTAAAGTGAAAAAAAAAAATCAAAAAGTTTAAAATTTCCAAATATTTTATACCATTTTTTTGTAAATATTTCATGTTGTTCATTTACTTGCTCCATTATCTGATTTATTTTCAAGTTTCAATTTTTTATTGGTTACCCACTAAACATCCGGAATCCTATTTCACACTTGAAAAGCTTTCCAACTTTTTATCTAAAACAACTTCCGGAGTTCCGTCTCCCTGGCCCAGCTTTCGTTTTTTTTTCTCATTCTTTGACCTTAGCCAGCATGAACTCCAACTCTTTTCAGATGGATTGTGCTGCAATTTGTTTGCTCACTACTGCCGTTCAATTTATTCCACTTTCATCAACCATAAACTGCACGTATTGCGTGGAAGCTAGATCGACGTACGAGCATTGCTTCAAGGATGTTATAGAATGTGCATATCGGGATCCAAGCTCTTTAATTATTTGTTTGAATGTGTATGAAAAGAATGGGTTAGTGATAGAGAATTGTCAACGTATAATCATCTAAAATATTTTGAAATGTTTTCATAAAACTTTCAATGCTACGGAGATATGCTTACCTAATTGCATATCTCTAAAATTATGAATATGTATGCGTGTTAATCAACGATGTTCTACGATTTGAAATTTTCAGTGGAGACCCCGCCATAATTCAACACACAATTCGATGTATATCCTACCAAGACTACTACGTTCCAGACCATTCAATAAGACAGGTTGGTCTTATACAATTTTTTTTTCTATCTGTCTTTAATTGATTTCACTTAAACCATTTAACATGTTTCTTCAAAATCAATTTGATGTCAGGTCAGCGCCGGCGGCTCGTGTGCATTCGAGCACATTCAAAAGTGTGAATGTGATGTGTGCCGATCACCAACTACATCCACAAGCACCACTACGACAACCACTCAAATCACCCCATCCATGCATAGAAAGTGAGTGGTACTATCAAACAAGTATAGAAAAAAAATAGAAATAGGCTGGAATTTTGCTGAAATTGTTTGGTTTTTTTATATGCAGCAGGGATGTTTCAGAACATTCCAATTTTCAGTTTGTGAGAGAGTATTGTCTTGAAAATTGTTATATAAGCTGAAAGGAAATAGCCATGAAAACAATAATTTTTGAAATCGCCTGTGCACACAGTTCAAAAAATTGCGGCGATCTGATGGGAGTCCCCAGGCTACAATTATTTTTCCACCAACCAACCGCAGAAAGTTTTGGAACATTATTGTGTTGTGCACGACTGTATTTGTATCGCAGGACTTTTGGCAGGAAAAAACACTTGTACAATTTTGATTATGCGGCGGTCGTCCAGTAGATTACCAAAAACAGTAACTTGAATAAACAAAGTTCGTGTGTTCAACAAATCTAATGGAAAGAGGATACAAAAAGTGGCCACCGTTCATGTTTTTTTGTGATGTGATCCACTCATTTAAACTTGTATTTGTATTTCTATTCAAAATATAGAAAACAGTAGTTACTGGAAGTTTGTGAAAAAAACCTATAATTTGAAAAATGTATTACAGAAAGCATCATCATCATCACCATCACAAGGAGAACTCCAGTCACTATCACAAACATGATCAGCTGGTATTTCCAAACAACACATTCGCCCAGCAGTACCGGGATAGTGGATATTATCTGAAATCTGCAACATCGAGCTTTTCTCTAATGATTATTACGGCTTTCGCCACTATTGTTCTTATTCTGTAAAACCGGAAAGTCACTCACTTTATTCAAAGTTCGGCCTATTGTAACATTGAGTCTATTTCTCCTCGTTTAATTTTTTCGAATATTATTACTCTATTCTTATTTTTGTTTTTTATCCTCTACCCCTTCACCAATATAACACGATCCCTCTGTTCGACAATGTTTCTCTTCATCGAACCGTGACAATTTTGCATTCACTACTCGGGTACACACTTTTTTTACACACTTTTTTTTGACTATTTCACATTGTATAATTCTGTTGAAATAAGTGTTCAAGTAAATAGTAAACGATGAAGTTTAAATTAAGTTTTATTTAGTTAACAACCTGAAACACTTCGATTTTTTTAATGCAAATTATGATGATTTAGGTTTATTACCAGCAGTTAGAATTTTTACATAATTTGCAAAACGTACTAGGTGCCAAAATTGAAAATTCAAATAGTATGTTTTTTTCTAAAAATTCTCTAAGAAATATTTCAGAGTTCATTTGTATCAGGGATAGGCGGTAATTGCCGCTCGGCAAACTTTTTGTCGACAAATTCGTCAATTTACAAATTAAATTGCTGGTTTCCCGACTTGCCGGTTTTTTTTCAATTCCGGCAAATTGCCGGTTGGATGATTTGCAGGAGTATTTCAATTCCGGCAAATTACCGGTTTGCCAGTTTACCGGATATTTTCGATTCCGGCACTTTGCTGGAAAAATCGTTTGCCGCCCAACCCTGATTTGTATCACAGACAAATTTTAAGCAAAGCAAAGCAATCCACATTTCTCAAAAATATGGAAAGACGAAACAATTTATAGTTCATAAAACGAATAGAAAAGGGAAGAAACAGCTCGTTTGCATATGAAAACACTATATCGAACTGACAAAATATCATCTATGGGAAAACGCATCATATTTTTGTTCTTCTCTGATTGAAAGATACCAGCTATATTCCAATTGATCTTTTTCTTTCGTTTAACAATGAGCTCAGCGACTGAAGTGGAACTGAATCAAGATAAACCGGTAAACGAATTGGATTTGAAGATTGTTATAAAAAAGGCAGAACTGATTGGATCGTACATGCACCCAGCGATGAAAAGTTAGGCATTCAAACACGTTCCGGGATATAGATAAGACTGGTATTACAGGAATGAAACATTTCTACTATTATAATGGAAGAGAATTCTGTCACGCACTTCAGAGATTCTACGAGTGGAAATATCCTGACTTTAACTGTAAGTTACAGCTGAATTTAATTTTTTCTTAATATAATACTAGCAGTCTTTAGTACTATATTATCAAGCACAACTTCACGAAAAACATCTTGTAATAATATTTGCAATGGCAAAAGATAGTGTGAACTAGGCCCAATAATGTTTTGTAAGCCAGTTCTCAATGTTTTCTGTTAGAAGTGTCACACATGAATGAGTCTCGCCACGAAAACTGTAAAATGGTGCATTCGAATTTTTCAGAAATTCTGAAAACTCAACACTTACGGATTTTTCCAAAATTACAGAAATTCAAATATTACGAATTTTTCAAAAACTCCGAGAATTCATAATTTTCAAAAAAAAAACATTACTTAATTTTTTGAATGATTTTCTCTTTTTTTTTGGAAATTTTCTCAAGTTTTCGTGACGTTTTATTTCAAAATTTGCTCGTTTGGGTCTATTCGTTTAAAATTTCCAGATCCGTTACTCCTCCTATAAAAAGTAATGTGGGCCTGTCCAAACGTTTAAATTTTTTACAAACACCCATTGTGTGTTTAGGTTTTTCCTGTGTACCACTACAAATAAAGCACAAACTTTCAGTTATAATAATGGTCACCCGCAAGTTCATTCAAACTCGTGTTCAAGAAATCTTCAACAACCGAAACAAGTGTCGAGTACTCCATATGTACCGAAATGCCATTCAATGCTTCAACCTTTTTTTCTGCAGAGATTTTTTTGCGATTCTGCGCTACCAGGAAGACTTTTTCAAGTTTGAAAGACTCGAAAGCTTTCTCAGCTACGTCTATGATCCTTATGTCGATTCTTTGAGAGACGTCTCATCAAAAGCGTTTTTGGTGTAGGAGAATAGAATTTTCAATGGTTTCATGAAATTCGGTTTTTGAACATTTTCTTTATTTATGTAGTTAATTATTATTTCTTGTATCTAATTTTTTTGATGTTTTATTAAATCCACTTTAACAAATTTAGAAAACATTATTTTCGTGGTATAATCGGAAGTTTTTATTTTGATTCAAACTTGACACCCAGTCCAAATATTTAGACAAAAAACTTTCAAATGTCCTAAATTTTATCAAACAGCTAGAACACGCATTTTTTTCACCAACAAGCATTATTTATGTCCAGATCAGGGGTGGGCGTCAATTTCCGTTTGGCAATTTTTTTGCGGCAAATCACCAAATTGCCGGTTTGCTGATTTGCCGGATGTTTTTAATTCCGGCAACTTGCCAGTTTGCCGACTTGCCGTGAAATTTCATTTTCGGCAACATGCCGATTTGCCAATTTGGCGGAAATTTTTATTTTCGGCAGACTGCTGATTTGCCGGAAATGTCTAGGGGGATTTTTTTATAAGACACTGTGCCTTTCTGTGAATTTTTTAACGTCTTTTCTCAATTTTTCATAAATTTTTTTACTTTTCAAAATAGATGTGGAAACATTTATAGGATGCCTACAATGTTGTCGATTAAAATTGAAATTCCGAAATTCCAAAAAAAAAAAAGTGCAAAACCGCAATTTGCCGGAAATTTCAATTCTCGAAGTTTGACGATTTGCTGATTTACCGGAAAAATTGTTTGCCGCCCACCCTTGGTCCAGATGAAAAGTGCAATTTCTAATTGACTCTGTCAACATTGTACAGAATAAACAGATTATTTCAAAGATTGCATTCACATTTAGGTATACATTTTTAACTGCATCTAGCTCTCAACCTTCAGAAATAAACAGGATTTGCTCCCCAATAATGATCCGATGATCAATAGGCATTACGAGCAGTAGCTCGAACAATGTACACCAAGTTATTTTTCAAGTACTACAGAATTTCGGGTCTTAAGCGGAACCGAGTAATCGTAGAAATCTCCCGAACAGTGGCGTATGCCTAGTACCGTCAAATGTAATTTAGATAAAAAGCAACAAAAAAATTCTCAGTTTTGTCTTCCATGTCTGTTTCAATTTTTTCTTTATTGAAATTTTATTTAAACAGACAAAAATTTGAATCTCCCTCATCTCACCAGATTCTTTGTTGATGTACACCTGCGGTGGTACTCTACTATTAGTTCCTTCTCCTCCCGTCTTGCCGCAGCTCTCTGAATTGCTGCCAGCTGGTTGTCATGGTGACTGCTCGCGCATGGCTCAGCTAGTGTTTGCAATACGTTTTTGGTTTTTCGTTAATGAACCCTCAGAGATTTGGGCTAATCAATTATTTTCTACAATTCAGGCTTTCAACTTTGCAGAATGAAATTAAAACTATCGGCGTCTCGGAAAACACGCCACACAGAAATGGTTTGTGGGGTGGGATGGATAGGCACCGAGGCCATATTGTCGGCAGCCGATGATCATGTTTTTCTGCTAACAAATACCGCCACAAATGAATCTCAACAAATTTTGAATATGCCGGAGTGAGTTTTTTTTTCATCATTGCGAGGCGAAATGCGACTACTCTAAATTAAAGGTGGGGTACCGAAATCTAGGAAATATTTTTAATTGATTCCAAATTTGCCCCTGGTTCACAATATTTAACTAGGGACTCTTTTTTGGTGACAAAAGAGTTATGGGACGAATTATATATTTTCTGAAAGCTAATACAATGCTCATATCGAATTCAAAATAAAACCTTGCCCAAATTGATGCTAAGACAAATGTTGTCCTCCGAATGCGTATTTAGGTTAAAATGTCATTGTTTTTGAAGCTTCATATCTCGATGGACTTCAAAGGTACAAAAAAATCAATTGACAAAATGTTAAGAATAACACAAAAATTCCATTTGATATGTTGCGTACTCCTGTAGTTATAAGCATTTAAAATATTAAAATTTAGCTTAAAATTTCATCGTCTCATATTTCGAAAGGAAATGGAAAAATTAAGTGTTCATATTAATAAACAAGGAAAAAATATATGGAGAAAATCATATAAGGCAAACGCGCTCAGAGGATTATTTATTTCTGTGCCTATTTGAAAAAGAAACCGGGGCACACATGAAATGTGTGATTTAAAGCTCAAATATAAAATCAGGGATTTTTTTTTGAATTTTTCACATTGATATTTGGAACCATAGGCAAATTTGGAGTCATTTAAAAATATTTCCCAGATTTCCGTACCCCACCTTTAAGTATGTACATACATATGTATATATTTTAATTTTTATAACAAAAAATCTAATTTACTTTTAATTACAATAAAATGATTACGATTTCATATCAACTGACTAAATTTGACCGATTTTCTCAGCTGCAATTAATTAGCTCAATGCAATAGAATGTTGCAGCTTTTGTGGTCTGACAATTAGAACTGCAGCAAAAACAAAAACTTCAATCAAAGAATTTTAAAAAATCAGAATTTTATATTCCAGAACTTTCTTCCCCACGAGTCTTCATATTTTTCCACGTTCCCAAACTAAAGGTGGTCAAAATGATGTGTTTGCAGTTTCAACTTCTGATGGTAAGTTTTTCTTTTGTATTTTTTTTTCATTCTTAACGAAAATGTATACGTATGGGTTTTGTTTCAAACCCATAAACACCGAAAATGAATTTCAGGAAAGATAAACATACTTTCGCGAAACGGAAAAGTTGAAAACATGGTAGATGCTCACAACGGAGCAGCTCTCTGTGCTCGATGGAATTCTGATGGGACTGGATTGTTGTCAAGTGGGTTCAATACTAAAATTTCAAAAAAGTATATAAAGAAAGTCAGTTGCAGGCGGAGAAGATGGGTTTGTGAAAATGTGGTCGCGGAGTGGAATGCTGCGTTCAGTGCTGGCTCAATTTGCAACAGCCGTTTACTGTGTGGCATGGGACTCTACGTCTTCCAATGTTTTGTACTGTAACGCTGACCATTGTTATATCAAATCGTTGAAAATGCAAGTTGCTCCGATAAAATGGAAAGCCCATGATGGAATCATTTTGTGTTGCGACTGGAATCCAACTTCGGATTTGATAGTGACTGGCGGGGAAGATTTGAAGTTCAAGGTGATTTTTGAGTCTATACTCCAATCTGTCTGAATTTTATACTATAGGTTTGGGACGGATTTGGTCAGATCCTGTTCAATTCTTCTGTGCACGACTATCCTATAACAAGCATTTCGTGGAACACTGATGGAACTCTGTTTGCTGTTGGATCTCATAATATTCTAAGACTATGTGATAAGTCTGGAGTTAGTGGTTGTTTTTAAAGAACTGAAACAATAATTTTTATTTCAATTCATTTCAAATTTTTTCAAGGCCAACATCGGCTATTTAAGCTAACATTTTCTCTGCTGCTCCACAAAAATACTGAACTAATTGCCCTCCATGAAAATTCATTTTCGATTTACCAGCAAATAAAAAGAGCAATTTATACTACTTTAACATCAAAAAAAAGTTTCAAAATTACAGTGGTCTCATTCTTTGGAGAAAATGAATGCTGGATCTGTGATGGCACTCAGTTGGTCACCTGATGGAACTCAATTAGCCGTTGGCACTGCTGCTGGGCTTGTCTTCCATGCACATATTATTGATAAGTAAGATCATAGGGATGATTTATTCATTACTAATTAGAAAATTCCAGGAGACTGACTTATGAAGAATTTGAAATTGTTCAAACCCAGAAAACCGTTATAGAGGTTCGAGACGTCAGCAGTGAAGTTTCCCGAGAAACTCTCGAAACGAAAGAAAGAATATCGAAAATCGCGATTCTATATAAGTATCTGATTGTGGTCACATCATCCCATATCTATATTTACAGGTATGATTTGAAAAGCAAACTAGCCTCCTATTTTTGTTTTCAGCTCCAAAAACTGGAATACTCCCACTATGATCGAGTACAATGAGAGAACTGTGAATATCATTGTGCAATGTGAAAAGTAACGTCTATTGAATGTTTTTGTACTTACAATTAGTAACTTAATAATGCAACAAAACATTTTTACAGAAACTGATAATTTTTGCTACAAACGCTATTAATTGAAATAATGGTGATTGCGTATTATTGCCCCACATTAATCAGTATTTGTTAATTTCATGTTGGGAACCAAAATTAAAATTTTTACAAACTTGTATGGGTTCATATTTTTAAAACATTGCAAGACATTCAGACATTCTCCATCGCACAAAAATCTTTAAAAAAATAAAATTTCAAATTGGCAAACTACAAATTTTTCAATCATCTTTTAAACCAACTGTTCACAAAACAAACGATTAAAAAATTCCGTTTTCTTCAAATTTTTTTTTGTACGTTTCAGCAAGTTATCAAAATTTGACGCGAATTCTTAATTATTAAAGTTATTTTCAAATCATTAGACTTCATAATTATACCAGCATAATGTGTGTATAACTTTTTAAGGATATTTCTTGTGTCCGATGGAATGACAATAACTATATTCACTTATGAGGGAAGAAAACTTATAAACCTAAACCCACCGGGTCAAGTAATGGCTCTACTAGACGAAAGAAAGATCGACCTGGCGAATGATACACTTGTGGTCCGAGATCGTGCCGACAATAAAGTCTTGCACTTTTTCGATCCAACAACAGGAAAAGCACAGGGTGATGGAAATTTGAAACATGAGGTACAACGTATATATTAACTATTATACATAACTAAACATTTCAAACTTTCAGCATGATATTGTAGAGCTGACTGTGAATCAGTGCGGACCACTCAATGATAGAAATGTTGCCTTCCGTGATCAAATCGGTGCAGTTCACATAGCTATGGTGAAGACTTTCGGTGTCAGCCAGAGGATGGTAAAAATAGGATCACTAGTTGAACAGCTTGTCTTCAACGATGTCACAAATATGCTGTGTGGAATTTCGGAAGGAAAGATTGGTAAGTTCCAACACTTTATTCTCAACTTCAACACATGTTTAAGCTGTTTGGCCTCTTCCAAACGTTGCCTTCCACGACAGAAATCTTCTACAGAAATCATTAATACAGAAGAACATCGGCAGCGTCGGAAAATTTCCACAGTTGGCTAATTTTGCCGGAAATACAATAGTTATCAGGAAATCAGATGGATGTTTACTGCCAACTGGGATTCTTCCGTTCTATGGAACACTCATCACAATGGCATCTCAATCAAAATGGGATCAAGCAATACGACTATGCAGAAGTATTGGAGTGAGTGAATGTTTTGAAAATGTAGATATGTCAAATTCATTCAAAATGCCGCACGGCGCATCTCACGTCTTTTGTGTAGTGCGTTTGGAATCAATAAAATATCATTCCTTTTATACAAAACAGTGACCGTTTGTTGACTATGTCCAAAATGGGCGTAGCCGAACATCGTGGCGAGACCCTTCGTGGTGATACCCATTGTGGCGAGATCCGTCGTGATGAGACTCATCGTGATAAGACTAAAAAATATTGACAAAAAATTCAAATTTTTTGAGAAAACAAATTTTTGTGGAAATCTCAAATTTTCTAAGCATTTTTTGGTGGAAAATTCAAATTATCTGAGAAAAAAAGATTTGGCGAGAAATTCAAATTATCTGAGAAAAAATGGCGGGAAATTCAACTTTTCTGAGAAAAGTTTTTTGGCGGAACTATAAAATCCATGAAATAGTTAGCGGGATTAATTTTGGGTGTAATGTATAAACGTGTTGCTATAAATGACCTATTTATCAAAATTGAGAATGACACAATGTGGGCGACTTTTGCTGGATTAGCTGTTCTCCACAAAAATATGATCGTTATGGAAATTGCCTATGCAGCATTGGAGGATGATGAAAAAGTTTCCCTGATCAACGAAATCAAAGACAAAACCGATAAAGAGACTCGTCAAGCTATGCAAGTGGTATTAACTGGAAAGCTCGCAGATGCTGATGTCTTGCTAGAAAGAAGTGGACTAAGCTTTCGCTCGCTTATGTTGAATATACAAATGTTCAAGTGGAAAAGGCAATTCATAATCAGATGTTTTTTTTTTAACTTGAATACTTTCAGAGCACTCGAACTTGGCTTGAAAAATAAACAGTGGCTCGAAATTGTAATGGGATATCGTGAGAAATACTTGAAGAACTGTGGACAAAAAGAGACAGACCCTCTTTTTTTAAAGCACATGTCAGAGGTAAACCAACTTGTGAAAGACAAAACATCAAAAACTTTTTTGAAAATTTCAATTTACAATACATATTATTTCCAGATACATTTTATTTTGAATATGAATAGCTTATTTTTCAGGTCGAAATCGACTGGGTGCATATACGAGAGCTGATTGCCGCGGAAAAAGCTAAAGGAAACAATTGACTCCATTTTTGTATTTGTTTGATGTACCCATTCGAATTGTTATAATTTACTCAAAAAATTTCTAATTTCAAGACAGCAGGGCAGAAGCTAGAAAAAATTGCTCCGAGTTCGAGCACTTGGGGCGATCGAAATTTTTTGAAAATATCATCAAATGAAAGTAGGACTTATCGCCACCCCTGATATATAATGAGGACACGATTTCTGAAAGCTCTGAGTAGTTTTGAAAATTTTAAAAATGTTTTTCAATTTTCCAAAAGCTCCGGAACAAGGATGTCATCACGGTAGCATAGTGTTAATGAAACAAAAAATCAACAAATAAGAACACTTTTTTCCAGATGTAAATTTTACACATTTTTCTCCATCTTACGGTTATATTCCTTTCTAACAATTTTCCTAACAATGGTCCATATATCTTTTGGTAGCCGGAGAGAAAAACTACTAGCGGCATTGACAAAACAGTTTTTATCTATACAATAAATCTGGGCTGGGAATAAATTCGGCACCTCACTCTTCCTAAAGAATTATCTTTTAAAGTACAGCTGTTTTTTATTTCAGACAAATGTCTTAAATATATAACTGATCTTAAATAAATTGAATACTCTTGTTTCTATCAATTGTGATCAGGATGTTTCTCAAACAGTCAGTCATCATTTCTAAGTTAATCAAGAAAATTCCAAAAGGGATTATAACATTTCTTGCGCCGTTTTCTTTCTTGATCCCCCCGAAATCACTGGAAGGCACTATGATTCAACTAACATTTTTCTTTCTTTCCTGCAGTACATTCAATTTGAAATACAATTAACTTCACATTTTATTATACAATTTTGTTTTTTGAATACGGGGAGCGCTTTGCCGAAAAAAGTTTATAGCCGCTTTTTTTTTCAAAAATTGATAAAAACTTGTCATTCTATTATATCACACATTTCAACTGACAACAAATCCCCTGAGACTTCAAGATTTAATGAATACATCCAACCATCAAATCAATAAATTACACCTTTCATATTCACTTTTTCTAGAACAATTAGTTCCTTACATTCAGAATTTCCTTGGCCCATCGCAGTATAATTTCGAGTTTGAAAAAGACCAAGAAAAAAGAAACACCATCGAAGAAAAGTAAACTATCACATTTCGTGTCTGCTGCCTCGCCTCATCGAATTATTGGATGAGGTCAGTTATGGCAGTGAAGCAGTTAAATTTCACTTGTACCTTCGTTTTTCATTTTAATTGTGTATTGATCGCTCGGAAAAGTTGTTTGAAACAAACTGAATTTGTTTTCGTTGAAAAAGTTATATTTGTTATACTTGGTTTTTTATTCAACATTCAAAAAAACATTCAAAATTCTCTGTTTTTCCCACGCGATAAAGATCCACAAACCGACGCCCTTATAGCTCAGTGGTAGAGCGTTGGTCTTGTAAACCAAAGGTCCGTAGTTCAATCCTGCGTGGGGGCATTTCTTTTTCCATTAAAAAAGGCTGAAATTCGTTTACTTTTGTATATGAAAGCTAGATGTTTTAATCAAAATTCTCTAGAAACATAGTATTACATTCCCTATCAGTCTTGCAATTATGATTGGTAAGTTTATCTGAGAAGTATTATTACAACCGTGCTAATAGCATGAATACAGTAGTGGTACAAAACCAATAGCGCTCAAAGAATATCAAATTATCACAAGAATCAGATAAGGAAGCGTAATTTAATGACCTCCTGTTATTTACTTTTGCTTAAATTTTAAATTCTCATCACAAGCTCATAAAAAATTATTATTTTCGAAAAGCCGTCAAAAATCCCAAAATTCAAAAACGGCCAACCCCCGGTGCGACTCTGATTAATCACTGTCTCCTCCCCCGTCACCCTCCTTTTCTTTCACGTCCTTGGTAATTTTCATATGTATGTTTGCTTGCGCACACATGGCGAAAAAGACAGTTTCATAACCAGAAAGCGTACGCCAATTTCTTAAACTACTTTTCCAAATGACGTTTTTAAGACATGAGAAGCCAGGAAAAACGCGGTAAAGTTGTTGCGGTAATTCTATACCAAACGTTTTTTTTTTTCGTTTGTCCTCTGGTTACTTGTCTACCGTTCAGTTTTTCATGTGATGTTTAATAATTTTTCTGAGGTTTAAAGTTTTTCAATGGTTTTTTTTGTTTAAAAGTGGACTATACTCTGTGGGAGATTTGCTTTAAAAGATTCCTATGGGGTCACAATGACCGAATATCATGATATAAAAATTCAAAAAAAATTCAAGATTTTATATGATTTTTGGGAATTTGGAAAAATCTCAGTTTTCCCCTAATTCCTATTTGAATTACCGCCTATTGAACTCGTTCGTTGGAGCGCGCTTGCATTATTTTCATTAATGTTTTTATTTGTTCTCATTATTTCACTGTTGTTAGTGAAATAATGAGAACATAAAAATTAATGAAAATAATGCAATCGCGCTCCAACGAACGAGTTCAATTGGCGGTAATTCAAATAGGAATTAGGGGAAAACTGAGATTTTTCGAATTTTCAAAAAAATAATTTAAAATCTAGAAATGTTTGTTGAATTTTTTATCATGATATTCGGTCATTGTGACCCCATAGGCAAGTTCCGTATAGGTGTGATAAGGTAGCTTCGAGAAAACAATTAGACTAAAATCTCATCGTTTTGAATTAATTTGGTTCATGTACAGATCTTTCATTATATTAACTACTTTTTATGCTCTTTGCATTACTTTCAAATTCTGTCATTACTCCAGAAGGGGATTTTTGCAAATTTCTGAAGATTGTAGTAGCATTTAAGGGTATAGCTCTTCCGCTAAATTTTTGCGGATACCTACTTTCAAAAAAACGAAAACATGTTTCTTGTAAGCTTTAAAACCTACTCACCAACAAAGTTATATTTTGTGTGTGTACCACATGTATGAAAATGTCATCTTAATATGATGTCCAGTCAATAGTTTTCCTCAGTTTTCTAGTTTCCCCCCTCATCTCTTATATCGTCTGTCTTTACCAACTTTCCTCCGTCTCGATACAATTGTCCGACAACTTCAAGTTGTAATTACAATGTGTTTTGAAAGAAAAAAGTGACAAAAAAGTTGATTAAATTCTTGTTTCTGATCTGATTTCTTCCAACGAACACCGCCGCTTCTTCTACGTGGCGTCTCAGCCGCTCGATTATGTTACTTTTGTAATATGTTTTCAATTGCATTTTTAGTTTCCGTTTTTGTTTTACCCAATGTGTGTCCCCGCTGTGAAAATCGTTTTACAGGCATCCATCTTTGATTTCCGACTCTAATTTATAAAATTCCAAGGTTGGTCCACTTGTTCATGTCACAATTAAAAACAATGATTTTTCAGGTGCCCGAAATGTGAGCTATGCTCAAAGTCCTACTCACCCTGATGTTGTCGACAAACTTTCGGAATACATGGTGAGTGTCGCAAAAAAAGTTCTCCCCGGCCGGGAATTGAACCCGGGTCTCGCATGTGACAGACGCGGATACTCACCACTATACTACCGAGGACACATTAATAGGAAAAGACGAGAGAAAATATAAAGGCGGGATAGGAACATGTTGATAGAATACAATAAGCGCAGGGAGGTGGTGAAAAAAAATTCATTGATGGCTTAAAAATTAAAACGACGAGCGTAAATTTATAAGATTCATTTGTGAAAACCTATCCGTTTTAATTTTTTTTAAAGTTTTTACCACCAAAGTGTTCCGAAGTATTTGAAAATCTCTTTGAAAAAAATTCACATGAAATTTGTTCCCACTATATCAACTTTAAAATGAGTTAAACCGATGAACTCGTAATATGCCAGACATTGCGAAAAATTACTTTTTTCAGTATCCCCAGTGAGGATTCTATCTAAATACGTACATAATTATTTTTACCATAACCGAATTTAAGAAAAAAATTCCAAAACTGTTTATTTTGGTATCTTGTAAATTTTTCGGACAGTTTGACCTTTTGAGAATTAAAAAAACAATGTTAATCATGACTGTGAAGAGAATTTTTGAAAATGTGAAGACAAATTTAATTTTACATTTAGAAAAATTTATTCATATCTACTTGAAAAATGTTTTAGTTTTAGGAGAATGTATACTTCAACCTTAAATAGGCTCAATAAAAAAATTGCAGCGCACGATTTCAAATAAAACCAAACGTTCATTATCTCGGTGAGACCCATTGGCAACTATTCAATGAATGCAGCCAAGGCATGTTACAGTCATTTCTAGGCTCCCTGAACACAAGGGGATATCCGGACAAACATTGTCTAAGTGAGTTTTCATTGTTCCGTTCAGTATAGCTATGAGTCATCTGTTTGAAAAGTTTGATGTCATCGAAGTAAGAACATTGATGCAATATTATATGTTTGTAGCCGATTGGAATGTGGTTGGAGAATGGGATGGAAAGTTTCGGTTACAACATGCACAGTCGAGAAAGTTTTTGTGCTTTAACAAAAGAGCAAGGATAACTTTGAGGGTATCAACTTTTTTTAAACCTATTTTTTCAAAATTAGGGCTCCCATTCGGCGTCTCACGCCGCGATCGAAATGTTTATAGCGATGCGCGAAACCCAAAGAGAGTCCGACGTGGAGTTAAGTTTGCACGAAATAGTGCTATAGGGTATGACACTATTTGGTGCAAACTTCGTTTCGCGTCCGGGACTTTTTGGGTTCCGCGCATCGCTATAAAGATTTCGATCGCATTTTTGAGAACTAAATGGATGTATACGAAACACATGCGTACCCTGAATATTTATAATCCGTTTATTAAATGATGAAATGTGTGCACAAGAAAGTTGGGTACATATGGGGGTTTTTCCCCAAAATGCTTTTTAATAGTTTTTTCACTGATTTTTTAAAATTTTACGCGAATGTTTATTTTAATACTATTGTTCATTGAAAAGTATGCTTTATCAGGTAAATTTTTTTTAAACTCAATTAAAAACTAACATTAAATTTACAACATTTCTGAAAAAACAATCCGAACATTTCAGTTTAATGGAAGCGACGCCAAATGCACATTTATTGAAGAAGTTCGGGATAATGGGTTTTCTCGATTACGGTCTTCATGGAAACCCGAACTTTATTTAGGTATGTGATGGAACTGCAAAAAAAATTGAATGAATACATTTGAAAATGGAAAATATTATTGGAAAAGTTAGTCATAAATAGTTAGTTGCAATAATTAATTTTATTTGATTTTTTTTTCAAATCTGGTCGTCCATCTACCTCAAAGTACCTACATTGAGCTGAAAACGAAAAATGATGTACTGCTATACACAAAATTAAACGGTTTTAAATTTAATCCTTTAAAAAAGATACTTTGACAAGTCGGTCAAATTTCAAATTTTAACTAATTTAGGTCATTTTTTGAGCCGAACTTTTTGAACTTTTTTTGATAAGTTCTCGAGAAGTTTCATTATTAAAGCAATAAACAGAAATAAACTACACCAACTTTATTCCAAATTAAATTTTTACAGGCTTCAACGGTCGTGGTAGATTTCAAAATCCTTTATCCTATCATTTAAAGCCAAGATGTTTTGACTGGATCAAGCTTGTCCGTTATGTTGCAGAATCCGAGAAAAGCGTCTGCTCAACTCCCCCAAAACCAAAATTATCACCCTCCCCACTTGAGCACTCGTCATTTGTCCATCATGCAGTTCGTTCAAATTTTTTGAAAAAAGTATCTGCCACACATGATAGTTTGTATCGTACAATGAAATCCAGAAAATCATAAGATAATTGCATGAATATATCATTGTTCCAGATAATTCCGAATGTTTGTATATGTACCATTATAGAATATGTAAACCGTCAAAATTATCGAATAATAAAATGTTTAAGTTTGAAAATTTTTTCGGCATTTGTGTGTTTTAATGAAGTTTACGTTTTTCTGTCTCTAAACCAATCAAAAAATCAGTTAGCAATAATTATTTTCAGAATTAATTTCAGATTAATATCAGATTCATCCACGTAGACTTGCCATAAGTGTTCAAAATCTAGTTCCAATGTTTCCAAGTGTTTGAAAAATGTTTTCCATCATCTTTTTTGAATAATTTTAAACAATACATAAAAAAGCAACAAAAAAATCCGGAGAAAATTATTGAATATTATTGAATATTTTGAACATAATTAAAATATAAAACTGAATTTTTTAAATTGACTCTCAAAAAAAACCAATTCAGGTGTGCGCTGCAATTGGCAATTTCGGCAATTGCCGGTTTCAAAAATTTTTGGCTAATTACGGTAATAGTTGCCGAAGTTGCCTAAATTGTCGATTTTTTTCGGTTAGTCATTTCCTATCAGAAAACGTTTAATCATGGATTAAATCATTTTGAGTTTGAAGATAGAAAATTGTTCAGTGAAATTCATGTTTAGGCTCCTTAATCTACAAAAAGTATCAAATTTATATTTCCAGCAATTCTGATCCGAAAATTCAATTGGCGACCGGCGTTTGCCGCGCACCCCTGCTCTCAATCTCTTAGGAGCGTATCTGTCAAAACCAGTTTACTTTGTTATTTTACAAGATTCACAAAAAAACCACCTCATATTTTCAGTTTAACATCAGTCAATCAAAACGCGTGTTAACCCTGTGCCATCTGTCTGATCCGACTCAGAAAACATGCAAAGTGAGTAAAAGAGATCAACCTGCCGAGAGAAGTGTGGCAAACAACAGTCGAATCTTCTCTTCGTCTTTTCTCTCCAGCTCGATGCCAAATGGCATCTTGACGCCGAGGCAAGAATAGTGTAAAAATTGAGAAAGTGCTCGAGTTGATGAGACGACTGCAAAACGAGAGGGAGAGCCCCGTGAGCACAACCGCTCAACAAAATTCGATGTGTTGTTGTTAGTTTCTGTTTTCTTTATTTGCTTTAAATTTCCGAACTTTTTTGTATATCTTTGCTTTTTTCTGAATACAAGAGAAGAGCATAATGGGCGCTGATCTTCCACCGAAATTTCAATATGCATTCCGAAGGTGTCTTTTCTACACTTTTGTACTTGTCGCCTGGTTATTCATTGGAATGATATTGTTTCCCGCATTGTGTACCCCAGCAGTCAAACAGGTTAGCAGACCGTATTTCGGATTTTTAAATTTGGTACATTTCGAAGCTCCATTGTAAAACAATGGTGAAGAGACCAAAATCAACTGAAATCAGTGCTAAAATTTTGAACCAAAATATCTCGGAGCTCCCCGATGATTAGCAGCTGGATTTTTCCGGATGATATAGCCAGAACCTTCTATTATCGGATGGCAATATTGTCATCTTGATGTCCGGTGTCTGGTGTAAAAACTTCCCTTGTGAGGAAATTCAAAAATTTTGCCACCTCTGTTTTTCACTTCCGCAGCTCAAATGTCAGTTCTTGTTACTGGCTGAGTAGCGTCAGTGAAAATTTGGCATCCCCTTTTTTGTGTTTTAAAAGTCCAAACCTATTCAGAATTAGGAAAAATTGACTTTCTGAAAACAAAAAAAAGATATTTTGAGACTGTTGGTTTTGAACTTAACACACTTAAAAATCAAATAATGTCTGAACACATGAGATGCGGAACAGTGCATGCCTTGCAAAGATCCACTTTAATAAAATTCAGGACGATAATGAAGCAGGAATATTCCGGTTAGATGCAAAACGTTCAGATTTATTAAATGTGCTCTGGGCAGAAACAATAACCAACGGCGAGGATGATTGGTCAGAGCTTGCAGATCAAAAACTGGAATTGTATGAAAAAGTAAGTATTTTTCAATACATTTAAGCTACACACCTACTTGCCTGCTCTCAGTGTGACCGAAAAATTGACATCTGCGAAAAACAACAGCTACCAAGAAATAGCTGCACCAAAAAATTAACATTGTTAAAAAAAGAGCAGTCACTTAAATTTAGGAAATACCAAAAACTAGTGTCTTAGAATAATAATCAGTGCGCATCAATTAGTAGATGTCCAAAAACTAGCACGCACAATACATTGGCAGAACCAAAAGATTAGCCATTCTTAAAGATTTGATTTGGCGAAATTGTTGGTACACCAGCATCGTTGGTACATACAATATTTACGACACAACTCTATGACAGTTTTTTCCCAAAGAAGAAGAAAAACAATTCGTGTGGAAAACTGTCAAGATGTTGTGACGTAGAAATTGTATGTACCAACTATGCTGATGCCAACTACCAACCAGCATAGTTGGTACCTGGTCTGTTTGGCAACCGAGATTTTCGGCAACCGGCAATGTTTGGTTACGGCGGCAACTTTTCGGCAACCGGTAACCTGGTTTCAAACTTTTTTGTGTTGAAATTATATTTTTGAGCGTTTTGAAAAAATCATGGTAGTTTTTTTTTTCGTTCACAGGGAAGATTAAGCATTTTTCAGGCTCTCTGAATGCTTTTTTTCAGAGCTACAAAATGTTTGACATTGATATCGGTAGTTGCCAAAGTTGCCAAAAGAAAGTTCGGCAATTACCGAAGTTGCCGAACCCGAAATATTTTGGAAACCGGCAAGTTTAAGTTGCCGAGACTTCGGGAGGTTTTCGGCCGAAAAAGAAAAAGTTTATGGGCCTGAAACAATTGTATTTTCGTATCTTGACATTGATAAAAGTTACTTTATCCAAATTTTAGGCACTCCTTCAACATTATGGCATCGACTTGGATAAATCCGATAAATCATTTGCTTCAGGATTGCAAAAATCCTTTGCAATTTCCACAACAATTGGCCCCCTGGATGTTGACGATTTTACAACGTTAGGCAAGCTAATTGCAGTCCTTTACGCACTTATAGGTAAAAACTCGGTATACTGAATAAAAAGATACAAAACTAATTTCTCAGGAACCCCGCTATTTTTAACAGTTATTGGCCAGCTTGGGAAAATGGTGACGTCAGTGTGGCAGGTCAGTTTCTGTTTCCCGTTTTTTTTCCTTCTTCACGGTCAGCAAAAGGCCAAAAGATCTTAGACAAAAGATCTTTTGTTTCAGGGAACAACTCTTTGGATTGTAACAATCGTTTACATTTTCATTTCCGCTGTTATTTACGATATTGTGGAAGGGGGATCGGATGATGTGGTAAATGCGTTTTCAGAGTGATGTTTCTTCTAATCTGAGTTTTCAGCCATTTATTGAAGCAATTTTTTCGATTTTTCTGCAATTCACGACAGTTGGAGAGGTGGATAATGAGTTTCAGTAAGGATTTAAGGAGTTCTTATAGATATTGAAATTTCGCAAGATTGTGGGGTTTTATTTAACAAAAAACCCCAATAATTTGATTATGTACTTAAACTTACAAAAACATTAAAAATATGCAAAAACACTCCCTAAAAAGTCAAAACTATTGAGATGGCTTATTAATTAAATGGGGTGCAGCACTAATTTTTGAATGGCTTGTTAGGGTGTAGCACTGATAGAGATGCCACACTAGTAAAAAGCATACAAAATACACATTTTATTTGCTAATTTCATAGCCAATTCTCGGAAAAACTTGAATAATTCAGTGAACATTTTGATCATATAAAAACTGTTGTTTATGTAGAAGAGATTTATTGAAAAATGTTCTGTTTTTTTGGATTGAAACGTAAAATTTTAATTTATCTCAAAGCTTGAAAAACATAGACAGTTTTACTGTAATGATTACGAAGTGGTTTGGGACCGACTTTGAACAAAAAAAAAAGATAATTAATAATTTAAAGAGATATTGGGGTTAAACTAAACAAGTACCTCCAAATCATTCGTGTACTTTTCTGCTGTTCTAAAATTTAGATTTGGACCTAAACTTCCTATTTCTAATTTTCAGCGGTGTGCTTCCCTACTGCATTGTAGTGCTTGGATTGGCTCTTATCACAGCGTTATATCAAGAAATGCAACACAACATTGAGCGATTTATTCATCCTTTCGAGTATTCATTTAACAGGTAACGAAACAGCAAAAGAGAAATGTTCAATATGAACTCAAAAAATTCAATTTACAAACATTAGGGCTACCATGAGGTCGCCGCGCCGGCTTCACGGCGTCACCGCATGCATCCGAATCAGGGGTGTGTGGCAAATTTGCCGAATTTGCCGAATTTGCCGTTTGCCGAGCTCGGAAAATTTGCCGAATTTGCCGTTTGCCGAGCTCGGAAAATTTGTCGAATTTGCCGAGCACGGCAAATTTCAAAAAAGTAGATTTGCCGAATTTGCCGAGCTCGGCAAATTTTGAAATTTGCCGAGCTCGGCAAATTTTGAAATTTGCCGCACACATCAAAAATTTGACTATACAATTTTGACAAAAACTATTGGTTTTTTCCCCAAAAATTTAGTAAAATGACACAAAATTGAGTTACTTCGATGCTTAAGCAGACACACTACACGGAACTTATCCAGAAAACAGATGTATGTGTTAAAAATTCAGTAGTTTTGGTGAGCCAAAAAACATCAAAAAATATCAAATTTTTCGGAGTTAGTTAAGCACGGCAAATTTGCCGAATTTGCCGAGCTCGGCAAATATTGGAAAAATAGATTTGCCGAATTTGCCGAGCTCGGGAAATTTTGAGATTTGCCGCACACCGCTGATCCGAATGTATAGTGCGGCGCGGAACCTCGAACGTGTCGGCCGCTTCCAAATAACTATCTTTCGCATTACGTTGCGCACACACAGCGGCACATTTCGCTTCTCACTGGGTTTACCTACATATACATGTTCCACTAAATTTTTGTTTCAGATTATGCGGAAATGTTGAAAGATGGGCCGGTGAGAAGAGTGAAGATAAAAAGTCGATTGTAACATCAAGAATAGAAGAAGAAAATGAGGACGAAATTAGTGATTACGAATAACTACGACTATTTTCAATAATGAGCAGAACCTCCCCTCCCTCCATTACGAAAAAATGTCATTTCATTCAAAGTTCTTTCATTTTGAAACATTTCTATTATAAGGATGTCATTCATTTATTATCGTTTTCTTTCGAATCCCTCTGCAAAAAGCAATGATAGTCACAAACGGTGAGCATAGATTAGATCTTTAGAGTTTTTTTTCGCATTGCAACGTGTACATTATTTTATCTGGAATTTCTCTTTTTTTTTTTGGTTTTTTTGTCTGGTCTTGTTTTCAAAAATAGAATCGATTGATTGAGTACTTGGTTTAAATCAAATCACTATCAACTTAGTTCGAACATTTTGCAAACAGGTTTTGTTAATGATTTCAGATTAAGTCGACGTAAACGAACAAGTGGTTGCAAATTCATTCAAATTCTTTTTTTTTGTTTAGTTTTTACTTACACTTTTTATATGTTTATAGATTTATTTTCAGACAAAACTTGATTTAGCTTCAAACATTTTCAATGAATTTGCTTTCTTTTCAAAATGGATGTAGGAACATTTATCTGATGCGTACAATTTTGCCCATTAAAATCGAAATTCTGAAATTTAAAAAAAACTGAAAATTTTTGGCAATTGTGGCTAATACGGCAAACTAGCAACTTGCCAGTTTGCCGTTTTGCCAGAAATTTTAATTCCGGCAATTTGTCGATTTGCCGATTTGCCGGAACAAATCGTTTTCCGCCCACCCCTGATATACACATTTCGGAAGTTTGTCTCACAAAAATCAGTTTTAAATGTATTTTAATTGACTAAGTAGTTCTGCAGTTTTCGGCAACTTTTTAGCAAACTTCTCCACCTTTCAAAAAAAAGGTCCACCAAGCTTTGAAAAACCACGTCATGTTTAGTTAGTCAATTTTCCATATCCAGTCTTTCGAAGGAAACAGTTATGATTTTGTAATCAAATCAAGTAAGACCTCATTTCCAATTCGGTATGTCGGAAAATTGCCGGAATTGATTATTTCTGGCAACTCTGCAGATCGGCAAATTGCTGGTTTGCCGAAAAATGGCAGTTTTAAGTGTTTCCGTCATATAAAAATCCCTCTAAACACTTCCGGCAAATGTATGTTACGGCAAACTGCATGATGTGCCGAATTTTTTCTCGACAAAAAAATTTGCCGGACGGCAATTGCCGCCCACCCTTGTGTTGATAGCATTATTAGCATTTAGAGAGTGTATTTTTAGTCTTGTTCAGTTCTCCGTTTCAAACCTGTGACTCTCAAGTGATTTTTCCTGTTTAAACTTTTTGGAAGGAACTAACTTTTGTGTATTTTTTTAAAATTTATACGCCTGAAGTTCTCCAGAAATGTCAAAACTTCATGGCATGGCTGTTAAATTTCAGCCCCACAACGCATGCTAATTGGGCCCTCGAGGGGTAGAAACAGTGTGAATTTGGAAGAGGTGATAATTATAACAGAGGGGTCCTTTGATTGATGTTCTTCTCTCTTTGGTTCTCATTTTGCCGTTTTCTTTGCATCTCTCAATCTTGACTTACCTCTATTGATTAAAAAAGAAGAAAAAGATAAATTGTTGCCTCTCTTCGCTTTCTCTCGTGCCCCTCTCGTCAATATTTCTCATTTCTCATTACTCTAAACAACCGTAATTGGGGCTATCATCTTAACTAATCGATCCTCTTCACCTCCTCCTCCTCATCGTGTCGTCAGTTTCGGAAGCCGAGACAAGGGACCGGGGGAGGGGGGAGGGGGACTGATAAATGACAAATGAGTGACCGTGAAGAATTGACGAGTTGAAAACAATACACACCACTATTCTGTTGATGTTCAGTGTGATGGTCAGAGTTTTGTAGAAAGCTACAGTGAAAATATAGCATTTGAGTTTGGTAGTTAAAACACGCAAAATTCACAAATCAGCAAGGAATTAGCAAAGGGGAAACTGTAATTACTTTTCTAAAAATAGCGATTATTAATTATTTTTAAAGGTTTTGTATTGGATCCGGTGGCGTTTACTGATGGTATCTCTTCTAGGGTGAATTTAAACCGTACCGGGACTAGCGGCACGGCCGATTTACCTTTCGTGAACCAAATATCACTTTCCCACTTTCCGAGCCCAAGTACCTAATTTCCGAGCAGGCTGGGTAAGCTTTTGGGGTGAGGTGCGACCCCCACTACCACTTATCCACCCGTGCCCATGAAAATTATTGCCATTTTTCAAATTTTCCCATAAAGTCCGGAGGCGCAAAATGTCTATCGCGGACCTCGATCGATCTCTGCTGTGCATTTACCTCAAGATCTGAAAAAAATTTCGTTGCTCCATTCTAATACCTTAGACCTTTCTACATAAGGAGCGCTTTATATATAGCAAGTTACATATTGAGGAGCCTAATTTCCAACTCTGGGTAAATTCCATTATTCATCAATATTTTACTCTTATGAATCAGTCAAAAGCATCCTCTATTCTATTCGTCGCTCTCAAACTCATTACAACACAATTTGTAGACGACAATTGGAATGGCCTCATTCCGATTCATAAATTAGTTTTTGTCAAATCTTGGAAATGAAGTGATTGAGTACGAAACATTGAAATATGAGAAAGAGAATATTCGGATGATTGCCGTTTTGAGAATTGAGTCCATGGTTTGAACAGGCTTATGAAATTTATTGCTATATATGTTTTTTTTTCAACAGATAGTTTCAGCCTGTTAGGAATATTTAAAAAGAAGCTTCTAGCTACAACCTCAAGTTTGGTCACTCTTACGCATCGTGGCGTTCGGATGTTGATGTTTTTTGAGTTGGTTAAAATTGCATATTTTGGCTATTTATATCATGTTATTTTGACTACTCAGGTATTTTTTAAGCCGATAGATTTCGAAATTTGGTAACCTATCGGCTTCAAAAGTTTGATTCATAAAATTCATTGATTTGAGCACATTTTAAATCTATATATTTCAAAAACAAAAATTCATAGTGAAATTTTAAGTTGCTTTATTTTTTCAAAAAAATTTGAGTAGCTGAAGCCCTTGCCCATCTTATATTTTCTTATCAATTTCACACATTTTCGTTCTGAGATTTTTGATTTCTCAATTGTAACCCGTTGAAAATTACTTACTAACTGCGGTGCTATTTTCTTTTCATATTCTCTATCGTCTTCACGACACAACATATCAACTTGTAACAGTAACAAAAAGAGACTTATCAACAATCGGTTGTTTCTTTCATTCTCTCCTTCTTGCCAACCGTTTTTCTAGTGTCCGAAAGAAATGAGAGATAATGATGAGTGAATGAGTGTGTACGGGTGAACTGGTTATTTTTGCAGGCCAAAGAATGAACGAGTAACACATACTGTGTCCGTTTTTTGGACATTTGCCAAAGCAGACAAAAATTAATAAAGTAATGCTATACAAACATTAAAACGTGCCTGCCTGCAAGGCTTCAAAAGAACTCAATGAAACCTACTGAGTGTAAATAATATTCAATGTAAGTCTACCTATCTGGTAGTTTCCAGCAGCCGTATTTGAGGTTATCCCTGGGCTCATGGCTTGGAACTCATATCGTCTATGTAAGATTTTTAATCGATGTCAAAATATTCAATAGCGTATGATCATTGTGAACTTAAGAAAACAGGAACTAAAAACTTTTAAAAACTTTTGAACTCTTTCCCACAAAAACTTGAAATTATTTTTACATAACAAGTATTTCTAAAAGTTTTCAAGAGTTTCTATGTATATTAAATTTTATTATAAATTGTATTTTTATCATTATTTTATGTTAGCAAACATTTACTTTCAAAACAATTTCAAAATGATTCCCACTTAAAGCTGAAAAAATACATTATCAGTATACCCAATTCAACTTTGACAGATCATTTTTCAAATATTTTTTCAATTACTGATGGGACATAAGGTAAACTATTACACTATGAACCTATTATTAAAATAGTTACCGTATTTCCTCTATTAATATTGCACCCAATTGTTCAACTTTGACAGCTTATATTTCAGTTATCGTTTGTCCTATTCAAGTATTGTCAACTGACAAAATATTTGTTAGTTATTTTTCTACTAATTTGTTGTTTATGATATATTGATATCTTTAAAATGAGCCGAGATATACCGTTTCAAAGTTAAGTAGTCGGGTGCAATACGAATAGAGGAAATAAGGTATTTGATTTTAACTTTTGAACACCGTTTAATAGCTACAAAAATCTAATTTTTAGGTTTTAATGATTTCAAGGTTGCCTTCGAGTAGGGTGGATTTTTGTAGATCCATGATAACTTAAGTGTGGTTTGAAATTAATAAAAGAAAGCTCTTCAGGTACTTTTCAACTGAACAATTTAGAATGAAAGTTTTTTCAATAGAGCTCAATGGTAAAGTAGCGTCTTTGGGAACATTGTTTTAGGCCACGCCATTTTTTTTGAAATCGATACCTTCTGATTTTATTTTCTACTTATGTTTAAAATATTAATATTAAAAGTTTGTAAAGTTTTGAACATGCGACAGTGCATTAGTTTTCTTAAAAACTGCCGAAAACTCAATAATTGTGACTTTCTATTATAAATGGAAAATTTTTTTATTGGTTTTCAATAACTTTTTGAACTTCTTAAGATGGATAGGAACTTTTTCTTAGTTCAAAAATGTTCCTCTGCCGTTAACTACAAATTTTTTTCTTTGACACTTGGAAGCTCAAATAAAGGAAAAGGAATAGTTTTCCCCGTTTTTCTATCTTGAAAAAATACGTTAAATTCAATTTTATTGCTGACATCAAATCTTAACCATAAAAAAAACATCAGGAATAAAAAATAAAAATTCCAGATTTTAGAAGAATTAAAGCATTGAGTGGTAAAGGAAAGTGCAGTGCATGGGAAAATAATTGGTTGCACATTAGTCATACTGATACCCAGTTTGGAAAAGAAAATATGAAAGGAAATAATATACATAACACAGCTTGAATCTTTGAATTTTAAATCACAGACTTGATAGATATGGTTAATAAAGGAAAGAGGGGGAAAGTAAGATGACAAAAGTGAGCAGCTGAAACATAAGTAGCACAAAACATAGTGTAAAAGTTGTCAGTTAGGAAAGACTACGCACTGCTGTAGCACCAGTTTCCAGAGACATTTTCAGAGCATGGAAATGACTGAAGCCTTGTGTGAGGGCAATATTATGAAGGACCGGAAGCTGTGGAATCCCGTGGAAGGGGTTTTTGGGTAGAATTGGCCCCAAATGAGCACTCGTCGGTGAATGGGTCTTCTTATGACGTAGCAGGTTGTCTTTCCTGTTGAATCTGAAAATATACATGTAATTCGTTTCCATTTTTAGGGTTTCCATTTTTTCATTTTATATTTGAAAAGCCTTATTTTTTACCTAATTTTTGTTACCTAACCTAATTTTTAACCTAATTTTGTAAACTCGTTTTCTAACATTTAAAACAAGTAAAACCAAGCTGTCAAAGGAAGGTAATAGTTTTCAAAGTAAGATGCCATCATTCCTAGAAATTCCTTGAACTCTTATCATTCTTCAACCAATCATTCTTCCTATCACCATAACTACTTTACAAATTGCTTCTCATTATCACTTGGGTCAAATTCGACGTGCCAAGGACGCCAGTCTCATTCCTCACATGACAATATTATGTTGCGCTTTGTTTGAAAAGACAAAAAGGGAAGCATAGACTGGGCAAGTTACTCACTTTTTGTGGCAGTGTGGACATGTGTGTGGACGGAGGCCGGTATGAATGAACATGTGCTTTTTAAGGAGGAACTTGTTGGCGAACCGTTTGCCGCAATTGTTGTGCATGCATATGAACGGTTTCTCCAGGGCTGAAAAGTTGAAGGTTAATAGAGATTTTAAAAAAAGTATAAGAAAGCAACTCACCACAGTCTCCATCTCCACAGTTCGGTGATATCATTGGTCCGGTTGAAGACGATGACGACTCATTTTCAGTGATATCACCAGTTGATGGTGATGGTGACACTTCAATCTCTCCCTCGTCACTTTCCACGTCAATTTTTATATCTTCTGCATCAGATTCTGTGAAGTGATTTGAAACTGGCAGTTGTGGCACGGTTTTCATAAAGTTGGCGGCGTGCATGGTTCTGAAAACAAAAATTTGTTTATGGATAGAAACTGTTGATGAACATTAGAATTTCGAGCATTTCTCTTCTCGCAATCAAAAGTTACAGAGATTTAGTAGAGAAATATTGTTATATACAGATCCTCATAACGACTAAGTGTGCATCCAAATCACTAGTAAATGGAAAACCCTAATTACGTTTTTTTTAAAGCACAATCATAAATTATTATGACTAAAATTAAGGATTAAAAGACGACCCCGTCTTCAAGCACTATGCACTGCGGATCTGGGAGTCAGGTACACTGCCTGGCGGTTCGTCCGCTGGGCTACTTACTTAAGCCACGTCCTAGCTGAGGACTGTGGCCCATAATCCAGGCGTGGATTGCTCCATTTTCAAATAGAGACTGGTGGTGAGGCCGGTCTTGAACTCGTGACATCCAGATTGTGAGTGGTTACCTTTACCGACTAAGCTATCCTGCCCCCATATGTATTTCAAACTAACATGACGATGTGAAGATGACTTATTAGAAGGTGTGACTTGATTTTGGCTAGCCCTAGGTCCATGTATACTGGGATGTAGCTCAGATTGAAGGGGATCTTCATTAGTTCTTCTTAATGGTTGAGAAATAAGTTACATTATATATATATATATATATATATATATATATATATATATATATATATATATATGATCATCTTCAACCGAATCTATCTATCAGTCACTCTCATTCCTCGGATTGCCCTCATTAACAGAATCCACTTTCCCCATAAATATTTGAATTTAAATTGTTTCTCCCACTTCGTTATACATATATCTCTCGCTCGTCTTCATCCTTATCAGTGTTCCTCTCAGTCTCATTTCCTCCATACTCAATTGGTAATCAATCTTGACGACGAATGAATTACCTCCTTCTTTTTCTCTCCATTGCATCTAGTGTTTCTCAATTGCGGCAAGTTGTTGTGTCCATACCCTCTACAGTAACCGCCCTCAATCTCGACGTGTCTCTCTCTCTCTCTTTCTCTGTTCCGCAACACATCAATCCTCTTCACTGATTCCCTAATTTTTGATTTTTAACAAATAAGTGGAAAGGAAGAAGCAAAGAGGTTTTCCAGATGGTAATCTACACTTGTCTACACGATATAACCTACTCCAAAGGGCGCCGACTAGTGAAGTTCTCACATCGAATTAGTCGAAATTGGTGTTGAGCTATTTATGCGATTGCCTACCCCGCTATTCTTACAAGGCCATTCTAACGGGGTTTCCGGAAAATTATTGTTCAGTTTTTTAAAATTCGAATGCCTCAAAAGTTATAGTGCTGATTGAGACATGACACTCAAATTGAGAAGTGGAGATTTCCCTCACTTACTCCGATTTTGATCAAGATAAGGGTGACATTCATCACGATCAATCAAGGTGTTGGTCGCGTTGAAGTGTTGATTAATTTCTAGGTGGTTTTCGAGGAGATTTATTCAATTTTGAAATGAATAAGGTCATCCAGTTTTCTTATCTGAAGTGACAAGAACAACAAAAAGTGAACCATTGTAAATTGCTTTTTTTGTTCGGGCTAACTATCTTCCTCTTTCTGATGTCCCGGATGCCAAATCAATTGCTTTTCTGGCTGCAACAAAATTATGGTTGCCATCCATTTAAGATGATCAGACCAGTTACCAGTTGATTTATTATCACCTACATTTGTTTACGCTCATCATCACCGTCGTCACTCCTTCTCTCGAGAATGCGGTCCGGGGGCAAGTTACCTCCTTTACTCTGTCTCTCTTTCTCCGGGGACGGGCGGTTACTGTAGTTTTCCTATTATACTCCTCCCCCTCCGCTATCTTCTCAAACTTTCACAACGAGCAGCAACATCCATACCCGTTTCAATTGTCTCTCATTTGTTTTGTGTGAAATAAACAAAAGGTAGGAATGCGTCAGCCGGGAGGCGCCTACTGATACAGTTGAACAAGGGTTGACAGACAAAAAAATTTGACAAAGAAGTAAAACTTACATTTTCATTAAAGCAGCAAATTGCTCTTCTGACGGTTTTGGAGCAGGTTGATGTTGAAACATTGCGTTCAAGTATGCAGGGTTTGTCAATGGGTGCCCTAGCCATCGCTGCATTAATGCTGCGTTTGAAAATGGAATGGGAACTGGGATCTGCGGTAGGACAAATGGAAGTGAAGGTGGTGGAGGGGACACTGAATTCTCTTTGGACAACATTTGAACGGTATCCTCCAAACTTCGCTTGGCTCGCTTACGAGATGGCATCTGAAAAAAATGGAATAAAATAAAAATAATATGATAGCAAAAAATGAAAAGAAAAATGTGAAATAGAAAGTATAGAATCATTTCAAATTATGCTGTGTTTGCCCAGTTAAAAAAGTGGTAGAGAGTTATGGAAAGGCGGAGAAGAATGTGATCGAAGAAATGCGATTTGAAAAATAGGGGGAAATGTGTGGGAATCTCAAATACACTGAAATACACTAAACGGAAACTGCCTCACCCCTTTCACGGAATCATCTGAGGAAAAAATTGGCGGTGACACAACGGGATTTTCCATCGCCTCTACTTTGATTTCAATAGGCTCCAAGTCTAACGACTTTGAAGAGCAAAGTGAGTTGAACAAAATCATTGCTGGCAAAATATCTGGTGCTTCAGAGGAGAGTGGGGAGATTGGTGCGAAGTTTCGGGTCTGAAACGTTTTTGACAGGATAATTGAGGTGAGGAAATACAAGAATGCAAAGGAAAGTGTGATGGTTATCAAGATGGCGGAAAGGTAATTATGGTAATTAGTTGTAGAATATTTCAAAACAAAAATTGAACTAACCTCTTCCAGCAGTTCGTCCACTCTGCTTAGTAGGCAATCAACAGTTTGGGTGACATCTTCGGAGATCTTGGATCTGAAAGAAAAAAAAACTGTTCTGGACGTTTGGTATCTAGCCAGTATAATTTTTACTGCCTATCCCATTTGTGCACGATTTGTGAGCCTCTACAAGCTGAACGTGAATTGTATTGTGGCTTTGGTCAGATTTTTAAACTTCAAAAAACTTGAATTTTGTATTTCATTTAATAGTCTTGCAGCCTCTAGTAAACTTTCACCCTCATTAGTCTAACAGCCCTACCAGCCTCTAATTGTTTTGGAGCAAGCCGTTGCGAGACTGGGCGTGTTTTAGGGGACTCCTAGAAAACACTTTAAAATTTCAAAAGATTTAACGGAATTGATGAAAAGTATGTAATACTCAGAATTGAACTATTTGTGTCCAAAATTTACTATTTTTTCAAAGCAGTGTCGAAAATTAGTCTTGCAGCCTCTTGCGATTTCTATTAGTTGTGAACCAATACGGATCAATTTAGAAATAGTATTGCTTGCAGGGCTGATAGAGGAAATACGGTACCTGTATAATTTTTACGTTTGGATAAAAATAACGTTTTAAACCTTATTTAGGACATGAAAGCACCTCCAAAGTTTCTCTTCAAAAGCTGAAATCTAACCTTTGAATCTCCTCGAGTAGTGAATCCCGAGCGTGCACGATTGCTGACTCTAACAATGTCATCTCCTGCTCTGAACACGTGTGGCTCCTCAAAGCATCAGAAACTGGATCCACCAACTGCTTTGAAAAAAATTCCGAGAGGGGTTGTGACTTTTCCATCGTTGTTGACCTCAAAAAAAAGAACAATCGTTGAGAAAAAAGGTGACAGACTATAAAATTTCAATAACGAGGAAAATCAAAATAAGAATATGGAGTAGAAAAAGACGATGAAAAAGGGAAGCAGAAACGGGGGAGGAGGGGAGAGGGCAAAAGTAGGCGTGTAAATGATAACTGTGAGGAGGAGAAGGAAATAGGAGGAGGACGAAAAAGAAGACGACGACCGTTTCCTTTTCTCTCGCCCCCCCCCCCCCTGTCATTTGTCCACACACACACACACTCTTGAGGAGTTACAACAAGAGTGATTTTGTACAATCTGTTCTGATAAGGATCTGCGAAATCGCGGTTGAGATATTCCTCCTCGTCAATTTATGATTGAGATACAAAAAGGTGTTACGGTTCTCGCGTCAGTTCAGGGTTAGGGCCAAATTCAGTTACAGCTTCTATAGTTGAATTTAAGTTTTGATTTGAAAAACGTTTTTTTTAGCATAATTGGCTGTTTTGCCTGTTTTTAATTTATCATTTCGAGTGTCGTACTAATTGATGCACAGCTCAAATAGATACTGTGTGCAAATTTTTCAAACAATTTTTTTAAGTTGGAATTTGGGATTTTTTTAAAGAAGAAACAAAAAATCAGAAAGCAGAATGAAATTATTGCTCTGATTGTCAGAATAGTTTTTTTAATTAACACAATAACAAACTGAAGTGCAATGCTAAGCTTGAAATTTGCAACAAAATTTTCCAAATTCTACTAATATTTCATCATTCTGAAATATTCGAACACATTTAGACTCAATATGTTCAAAAAATTAGAGGATAATTACCAATAAAATTCATAATAGTAGAAACATGAATAGTAACATCACAACTCGAAAAAAAAACGTCACACCAAAGCAAGTACGGTTGCATATTGCAAAGAGCCAACCAGGAAGACAACGGGCCATAAAAAGTGGTGATCCTGGCAATCGCGCACTTCCCATGTACGGACGCTGTTACAGAGCATATCGGGAAATGGGCGGTGTCCTCTCTCTCTCTCTCCTGCCCTCACAAAACGATTAGAGATATACTACAGAAGATGGTAATGAGAAAAGGGGTTAATAGTGATATTCAGAAGAGGAATAGTTTCTAATTCAATGAGGAGACAAATGATGATGTGATTAAAATGGAACTTATTGGGTTCGAACTTTTTTTCCGTTTGGCGGAATGAATGGGTAGGGCTACTTAGAATTTTGAAGAAAAGGGCTTTTATTAAGTTAAAGTCTTCAAATTTTTTTCCAATATTGACGCTCAATATCAAAAAAAGATGTTGAAAATTTATCATAACAATTTCAATTACTTGAATGAGTCACCAATTATCTCGATGTTACGTTATCGATAGAGTCACACAAAATGTTGAAAACCGATGAAAAAAATATATCTAATCGCAACCAGTGAGCACCAATCAACTCATCATCAAGAGAACAAAGGAACCTTGCTATTTTTGACAATACGGTGATAAGATAGTTTTGGTATGGTAGGTGGACTTTTTTCTGTGTGGATCTAGATGTAAAACGATTGTTTCAAAAATCAGTGATCTCGGCATGGGGTTAGGAAATAGCATGAATTTCAAAATTTTTATAACTGGTCACTAATGTTATGAATTTACATTTTTTAGGGTAACTTTGCAGTACCAATTTTGGAAAATGCTAGTTTTAGTGGTATTAAGGAAGCAATGAAAATTATATAAAATTAATAAAAATATATTGATTGAACTTAAAGGATTACTAATGGATTTGAGTATTTTGAAAATATAGACGCTGAGTATGCTTGAATTAACTACATATGTGACTTCTTAAAAATATTTTCAACAATTTTTATTGGGTTTTGCAGATATTTTTTTAGTAGCTAATTTTAGCTAAAATATCATATATCAAATTTTGCTTTTTGAGTGATTTTTGGCTACCTATCGGCTTTGAATGTATCTCAATCAACAACATAGGATTTTAAAAAACCACAATGTGCAATAAACGGTGATAGTTCTAAAAATGGTAGTTCCTAAAAGCTGTGTCACGGAAAAAATATTTGAGATGAAATAAAGCTAATTTTATCACAATTTTGAACCGCAATAAGCATTTGAATTATTTTTCTGAAGTCTCTTCTTGCCATAATAAAAGTCTTATCTATCTGATATTTATCTAATCACATTTTAGGTTTATACATTCAAAATATTCCGAACCCTTGGGCATATTTTAAGCAAATTATTTTCATAAGTTCACTTATTTACAGAGAGAAATACAACTATTTTTTTGTTTGTCAATTATATTCAAACCAGGCGTGAACCGCACCTAGAGCGCGGTCCCCGACTTTCTTGAGAAGCACATGTGTCTATCGCGGACCTCGATATTTTTATATATATATATATATTTTTTTTTTAAATTCAAGTTTAAAAGTAATCAAATTTAACTTCAATGTTGACAATTTAAAATTATTTTTTAAAGCATTTTCTCTGGGAAAAAAATTTTTAAATTGTTAGATGGCAGCCAACTTGTTACCATGACGATTCCGCAATAAAAATTGGTACTGTCATATTCTATTGAAAAAATTCCAAAAAAAAACTCCAATATTCAAAAAATTCCAATAAACATGATTTGAAAAAATTCAACCATGAAATACATTTCAAATTATGAGTTGGTAGGGCGACTGCAATCATTATTTTCTTGTCCCGGCTCGTCCATGTTTTCAATCAATGTAATAATGATTTATTTGGAGTATCTTCTCCCAGGTTGTAAAAGTATTGAGAATGTTAGTTGGTACATCTTCGTTCAGAGCACACGACGCTCTCAATTGACCAACGCTTCGTAGACAACTGCTTCAAAAGGGGTTAAGGATATTTATAGATTGGATGACGTCACATTGCAATGTACAATATTGACCATTTTAACTCTGAGTTTCGAATATTATCGCTTTTGTGTTTTGTCAAAATGGCACATTTTCAGTTAGTGTTACGAGAAACTCTAATCTAATCATCAAATTTGGTCAGGGTATTTTTATATAATTTCATAATAGTTTTTTTACATATTTTTTTGATCTGTGATGTACTGAGTTTGATTAACCTACTACGTATCGCGTTGTGCCAACTTTGTGTAAGTTGTCTTATGTACCAATTTTGGTACAGCTAACATTTAAAAGCGGTCGATCCGGTTGAAAAAAAAACAATTATTTTAAATTGAGTGTTTTTTTTGCGAAGTTTCGAAATAAAAACTTTAGATTTGGACTGTCGAGCTGTTGAAAAAAAAATTAAAGTACCGAAATGTTCATTTCAGTTTTCCATGCAATATTATAACTTTGAATTGTATAATTTGTATGAAAATATTATTTTGACCATTGAAAAGATATTCGGAAAATCTATAATCTTTAATTGAAAAAATGGTTTTTCACAATCGATAAAAAACAAGATATATAAAGAAGAAAATGAGTTTTCAAAAATCGACATATTTCTTTCAAGCCTTATTTGTTTATGGAAGGTTTTCTCCTCCCTCGTAACACTCTTGGTGCATATATAATCACTTGTTGTCCAAGAGTCTGTATGCGGAGCATGTGTCCATATGTCCAGGTGTTTTAATGATTCACTGAACACATTGTGAGATGGTCACGGCGGCGGCATGAAATTTAAAAACTATTTTTGGAATCAGAATCACTGAATTGTTTGATATTGTTGAAATATACACGAATAGGATTCTAAAAAAATTAAAAACTTAGGATAAAAATAACTGATTTTATTAAAGTGTCAAAAACAAATCGCAAACCTACTCACTACCACTCAAATATGATTGAATAGCAAAAAACGTATTTTAAAATGACGCAAAGATAAAATTGATAAATTATAAAGACAACTTGGTTTGAAAAATTCATCTTATCAAGAATGAGCTTTCATTTACACTTTTTGGGAGTGTTGAATTGATTGCCCGAACATCTGTAATCTTTAATTATTAAACACATTTACTAAACAGACTATCCCAATTTTTCTCACTTTTGTTGGCAAGTGTGATGTATGGAAATTCATATGACACACCGACGGTCAAAACGTTAGTGCAAACGTAAATGAATACTAGAACATAGACACCGATGATAAGGAAGTAACCTGAAAAATTAATTGTAGAATTTGGAGAGATCGCAGCATAGTTTGGCTGCGATAGTTTATGTTCTATATTTTACTATTACCGAAGTGGCATTACCAAATTTTCACACCACCAAATTAGAGATTGATAAGCGTCATCTGACAACTAACCGGGTACACTGCGCTACCGTCAACCTTGCATTATGAGTAATAAAAGTGGGTTTTCATAGTGAACCCGCTAGTTGTTGGATTATGCTCATCAGACTCACTCCTAATTATGAGTTATTCTAATTATTTCAGTGTAGAAAAGACCTTAACCTTACCACGAATTGCACGCAACAGTGAAAGAAAAATACTAATCTTAGAATTAAAAATGTAATGTAAGTTCAGATCATCAATTTTTATAATATTACACCAAGAAAATATTGTGAATTTTAATTTTTCTTTCTATTTTGTAAACTTACGTTTAAAGTTGTAGTGGTCTTCCTCGTAGGGTTCAAATTCTTCTTTTGGTGGCTCCACTTTACGATTCTTCCTGCCCTTTTTTTGATTCTTTCTAGCACTTTGAACATGCTTTACCACTACTTTTTTCTCATTTTCAACTTGAGGCTTTTCCTCGGTTTCCTCTAGCTTTTCCAAAATCTGCAGGAAGCCAACATGCCTTGAAATCGAAATAGCTTTGGATTTTTTCAAAGCCTTGGTTTTCGCGCTCTCCTGAGCTTTCTCTACCTTTACCACTCTCTTCATCTCTTCAAAGCGGGAAAAGGTGACGGTTGGAGTTGATACTGGTAGTACGATGGGTTCTGGTTGCTCAATGACCTCGAGTTTGATAACTTCTTCTTTATTCTCTACAACTTTTGTCGGCGGAGTTGGCACATCTGCAGGTTTCAAAGTCCTTAGTTTTGCAGCTTTTTTACTCGAAACCTTTTGAAATCCGTCCTCATCAATTTCAATTACCTCTCTGAAAAAAAGGAAAAATTACACGAAGCGACAAGGATGCATAGGCAAATCGCGTCCCGTCCGCGCTACAGGAGCAGCGATTTACCGAATTTACCTCTGATGACCCGCTACTTTGTCACGAATAACATTTTTAGGGTTTCAGGCAAACGCGCATTGAGCAATACACCGGGTATATTTTTACTGTTATCTTTTTTCGCAGCAAATTTGGCCTAGAATACCGCTTATATATACACCGATGTCAAAATCAAAAAATTTGATAGGAGACTTTTAAAATGGCTTCTTTTAAAACATTAGCAAATTTTTATAATAATTTCAAAAAAAAATTATTTGAAAATAGTCGTAAAAGATTTCAGATTTTGTCCAAAAAATTAAAATTGTTGAAAACGCCTAAAACGGTTATGATTATAGAAATTCAGGAAAACAACATTAAACTGGAAAAACATCAATTTTGGGAATCTTTTCAACCACTATTTGATGAAAAATGGCCTGAAATATTTTCAAATCGCCTTTTTTCTAGCTCAAAGTGTTTCTCTACTGCAAGGTATTCTCACTGCTACCCACAAACTTACTTCTTTTTTGGAATCTTTGCAACTATTTGGGCAAGTTTTGTCATTTTGTACATATTACATTTATACTTCGATTTTCTGTTCTTCTTTCGACCACTTCTTGCTTTTTCTTTTGTCTCCAACTTCATGACTTCCACATCCTTCTGCATTCCGACTAATAGAACCGGTCCACCAAATCCAAAATCAGTAATTGCATCAAACTGGTAGAATTTCGACGGGACTGGCTTTATTTCGTGATCTGGCGGGCAAGATTTCTGTACAACCATTTTTCTGTTGAGCTGTTGCGCTTTAAAGTGAGCCTCTTTTAAAATACGCTGTCGTTGTTTTTGTGAAATTCTGCTGCGAACACCAGAACGATTGATTGGCGAACTATTGGCACTGATTGTTTCCGCCGATGAGTCATATCCAGAAGTTGAATAGTTTGAAGAGTCTTCTTCGTTTTGTTCATTTGTAAAAGTTCCGATACTCGGAGTGGTAAAGTTGAACCATTCCGCACCTTTTTTAAAGTACTGTGCAACAACTCCAGCGTAAGTTGTTACAAAGCAACAGTTGATCCATGGATTGTTCAAGAAATTTCCTTCCATCTGGCTGAAATGAGCCCGTTTTAACAAAAATTATGTTGATTTCTAATTAAAAAGAAGTAAGATTTAATTGATTTATTCTAAGCAAATTTTGGTGTTTTTTTTGTGGAAACTCATTCTAGCAAGCAAACTCATTTGAACGTTAAGCTATTCATCAACATTTGAAATGACCGTATATTCTCTATTAGTAAGGCGCCTCTATTAGTTTTGCACCTCTAATAGTTTTGCACCTCTTTATTTGTTCCCTTTTTTTAGGAATTCAAAATTTGCATCATAAAATCGTTTTACAAATCAGGAAAATTTTTACAGACTTGGTATAACAAGCCAAAATTGGCAAAATATGAGTACAACTCGGACAGTTTTTGCGTATCAGCCTTAAAATTCGTCCATTTTGGTTTACAAGGTGTTACTGAAATTGATGATACTATACCATAACTTAATGGAAAACATGAGAAAAAACCTGTTTGAAAATTAGTTTTGCACTCTCTATTAGTTTTGCATCAAATTAGGTGTCCGAAAATTAGTTTTGCACGCCTTACTAATAGAGGATATACGGTATCAAATATAAAAAAAACATTCCGGACAGAACTGGCTAGTTTACCAAAACGATTGGAATCCAGGAATATTTTTCTACGTAGATCATACAACAATTATGTTTCAAGCATTTGTTTCTGAGTGTTGTAAAGTTTTGAAATTTTGACAGCGCTCTAAATTTCCAAAAAAGTCCGAATGGGTAGTTTAGCCCAAATTGTCAATATTTCTGGAACCAGCATCAAACATGGGACATTTGAAAAATTGACAGCAATTTCATCTTATCTTATCCACGACTGGATTATGGCTTAAATTATAGCCCAGTGGGATCCCCAGTGTGCCTGACTCCTAGATCCGCTGTGCATACCGCTTGAAAAATAGATCGTCCTTTAATCTTTTTTTAAAGATTTAAATAATAAATTTCAACAAAATTACAACATCGAGAAATTTCAGAGGAAAAGCCTGCAGTGAAAAAAACTACAAACACATGATATATTTCTTATCAAATTCTCACGTTGCATATAGGACTACGGGAAAAAAACGATGAAAATGCTCATATCCCTTGAATAATCCTAAATACTCCTGACTGGCACCAAGGCCGCGCCCACCGGATACAATCAAAAAGATGGATTACACTTGGATTATCACCGGATATCACATATATCACATTAAGCAACCGAGCATTTTTTCAAAGCACTTGGTATCAAGATTAACTTTGAGAATTTTTTTTCATCTAATATGAAGAGAAATGATCTGGGTGTGTGTGTGTATAAAAATTTAAGAATGTTTACAGCCGGAAACATACACTTTATCGGCATCCACTGCAGGCTTTGCTTCCAGGTTTGAAGATTCCAGAAAGGAGTGGTTCTGAAAAAAAAACTACTAAGATATTTGAAAATTATCTTAATCCAATTAAAAAGAGGGTGGTCCATTTTTTTTAGCTACATACATAGTATATATGACGCCATACACCACCTTACAAGAAAAGCAAAAGTTTAAATTTTACCTTGAGTCTTTAAAACACAACAAATAATATATTTAAATACTCATAGATAACTTGGCATTAGTGCCTTTTAAGCTGTGAAGCGTCATTTTCATTCCCTTAAATCTGAAACTAAAACTTTTCATGAATTGTGTGCCCTATTATTTTAGCTGATTTTTCTGATTTTAGCGGGTTTATCGATGAAGTAAGACCCATGATTATCGATGAGGTAAGACCCATGATATTGCCTGGCTTCGAACATTCGACAGTGCTTTAGATTTCTCAAAAAGGTGCATCAAATCAGTTGAAAATGTTTCCAAAAGGTTAAACACATTTTACTATGATACATATTTGGTGATTATGATACTAATCAAATGATTTTTAATCTTTATCACGCTAACCGTACCCCACCTTTAAAGGTAGGCAAACACTTTGGCAAGTGTTTGGAATTTTTTATTTTAAAAATTTAATTTTGCAATGAAAAACTGTATTTTTTCATTGCTAGATTCGTTCCCAAAAAGTTACAATAATTTACGTGTACATATGTTTTAGAATTTTTTCTCTAATTTCTAGGATTGTAAAATTTTTAAAAATTTTTTTGAGGGTGATGGATAGGCAGACAGATTAAAAGATTCTTTGAACTTTTATCATTTTTCAAAATATAACTACACAGAATGTTGTACGAGCATCAATTTTTGCCAATATTTCGCCTGGGTTGGGTTGTAGACACAAACCAACACTTACACAAGGAATACGATATATGTTAATACATATAAAACATCTTTGTAGATTAGTTTTATTCCGAAATGTTCCGATATTAAATTCAAAGTAATTTGTTGAATTATATATATATATACCAGCCGATGACCGCGCCTCCGGCGCGGCCAACGACTGGCGGAGTTTAAAATAAATGTCCTTTTAATCATTCAAAAATGTCTCATTAAAAAAAGTTGAAACTTCATCGATTAAATCGCATTTTCTCCTTCCATGGTATACGATTCAGAAAATTCAAAGAGACAGTTAGAATGTTCTGATTTTTCTACTAACACATTATCATTATCAGGCTTTCGAAAAAATTCCACAGAGTTACAGTTTTTTTAATAAGTTAATTTTTTTTTCCTCAACTAAAGAAGTCTGAATAATTAACTACTAAGTTCTTTGAATATAGATGTAACGAAACAAATAAAAACTCCTACAGTTATGGGAGGTTGTAGAGCATTTCAGAACTTTTTTGAATTTTCCAGATGATTCTAGAACAGTCTAGAATTTTCTTGAAACTTCCAGAAGGTGCTGAAACAAAAAATTGATTCCAGAACAAAAATTTGGATTTCCCGCCAAATGTTTTCCTCAGAAAATTTGAATTTCCCGCCAAAATTTTTTTTCTCAGAAAATCTGAATTTCCCGCAAAGCTTTTTTTTCCCAGCAAATTTGAATTCCCGCCAAAATTGTTCTCAGAAAATTTGAATTCCCGCCAAAATTTCTTTTCTCATAAATTTTGAAGTTCCCGCCCATATTTTTAAGGGTCTCTCCACGATGGGTCTTGCCAGTTCCAGGTGGTACTTAAGCTAACAAAAAGTTTCTCAGAAAATTTGAATTTCCCGCCAAAAATTTTTCTCAGAAAATTTGAATTTCCCGCCAAAAATGTTTCACAGAAAATTTGAATTTCCCGCCAAAAATTTTTCTCAGAAAATTTGAGTTTCCCGCCAAAAATTTTTCACAGAAAATTTGAATTTCCCGCCAAAAATTTTTTCACTGAAAATTTGAATTTGCCGCCAAAATTTTTTCACTGAAAATTTAAATTTCCCTCCAAAATATTTTTCTCAGAAAATTTAAATTTCCCGCCAAAATATTTTTCACAGAAAATTTAAATTTCCCGCCAAAATATTTTTCACAGAAAATTTAAATTTCCCGCCAAAATATTTTTCTCAGAAAATTTAAATTTCCCGCCAAAATTTTGGGTCTTACCACGGTGGGTCTCACCACGACGGGTCTCACCACGATGGGTCTCGCCACGATGGGTCTCACCACGATGGGTCTTTCCACGATGGGTCTCACCACGGTGGGTCTCGCCACGATGGGTCTCGCCACGATGGGTCTCGCCACGATGGGTCTCACCACGATGGGTCTTTCCACGATGGGTCTCACCACGGTGGGTCTCGCCACGATGGGTCTCGCCACGATGGGTCTCGCCACGATGGCTCTCGCCACGATAATATCGCAGCAACATTTTTTTAATTTTCCAGAAGGTTCTAGAACAATCCAGAATTTTTCGAATTTTCCAGAAGGTTCTGGAACATTCCAGAATTTTCTAGAATTTTCCAGAAGGTTCTAAAGCTTTTCAGAATTTTCCAGAAGGTTCTGGAACGTTCTAGAATTTTCCAGAAATTCCCAGATGGTTCTGGGACATTTCAGAATTTTCCCGAAGTTTCCAATACCCCTTCCCAAGACGGAAAGTCAATTTTTCATAAACTACCGTAATCCTACCGTACTCCTATAGTACTCCTACAGTACTATTACTGTACCCCGACCATATCCCACCACTAACCCCAAACCTATATCTCTTCAAAAGACAAAAACTCATTTTTTCCTAAACTACAGTAATCCTACAGTACTCCTACAGTACCTTTACAGTACTACTACAGTACCCCGACCATATCCCACTACTAACCCCAAACCTATATCTCTTCAAAAGACAAAAACACAATTTTTCCCAAACTACAGTAATCCTACCGTACTCCTACAGTACTCCTACAGTACTACTACAGTACCCCGCCCATATCCCCCTACTAACCCCAAACTAATATCCCTCCAACAGCCGAAAACACCTTGCCTTTGTAAGCTATGACGTCACTTGTTAACAAACGGACACTATTTTTTTATATATAGGTAATGATATAATGAAATGATAATGAATGAAAGTTTAGATTCTTATTAACTAATCCTTTATAGACAATAATAACATTTATATATGACATTTATAGTTTTCCATTCATTTTATGTAAAGGTTAATCAATTGGAGGATTATCTTAATGTAAGCCCTTGAAGATACATGCTGAATCACAAGATTTTTTGGTTGGAAATGTAGTTGGTGTGTCTAGTGAACTCTGAGACTTAGTGCGTCACAAAAGGCAATATTTTTAGAAGTATGTATCATAACTTTTTAAAGGTAAGGTTGACTCGAATTTTTTTAATAGCAAGTTTTTTTTAGATAAAAATTTTTCTACAACTTTTTTAAAATCAAACTGTAACTTTCTAAAAAGTTTAGCTCATTAATTGCTGGACGCTCTGAAACATAATCCTTTTCAGCATATTGCTGAAAACCCACTATTTGAAACCTTTTTTCTTTTGATTCGGATCCATCACAAAACGCTCTCAAAACAAGAAAAAAGTTTCCACCGGTGCCAGGTGTTCTTCCGGTGTAATAATTTCAAGGCACACTCTTACACAGAGGTAAGAGAAAAAAATGTGACGTCATTTGGTACCGAGAACAATTTTAATTTTTTCTGTTGTAAAAAGCTAGACGTAAACAAATATGTCAAAAAATCTAGTTAAATAATTTTTTTCGAACAGAATCTCAATTAAGAAATTTTGAACATGGCCAGTTTGAAATACAAGAAAAATTCAAATCTTTCGGGTTCCGTTTTACACTAAGGTAAATGCCGGACCATACTTTTCAGTATCACTCTCTTAATTTTGAATTGATTAGAAAATTCATGTGGGTGTGTTAAAAGCAACAAAAAAACTTCCAGAATATTCCAAAATTTTGTCTGCAAAAAACACAAATGATATTTTTTTGAAGAAACCGATATTCGATTTTCTGTGCTATGTAGAATAGTGATTTTGGAAATTTCCGCAACTTCCAATATAGGAAATATGATAAAGGGGCATGTTCTCACAAATTGTTATGGCTGACCAGAAAAGCACGTAAGCAAATTCCAAAATTCTTAACTTGAGCAAAATATATGAGATAAACAATGAAAAGACATCTGGTTGTGATGAAAAGAATGTGAAGAGAGCAAACGTTTAAAGTAGCAAAAAAACCGAGCGGTAAAAACGAGGTTCCTAGAAAATTTTGAGATGAAATATATCTGTTCGGAGCAAGGAGGTTTACAAAGTGCTCTCGGGGTCGCGACGTTGCGTTTTTCGACCACAGGGAGACTAGAATAAGGGTAGTCTTTTTGTCAGGAAAAACTTATTTAAAAATGTTTTTGTTTCAATTAAAATAGCATGTTAAATATTTCTGATAATATTGATAATATATATATATTGAACATAATACCATAGCTTTCTAATAAATTTAGCTTTAAAGGCGGAGTAGCGCCAGTGAGAAAATTGTTTTAAAACATGCCTATGTTACCACAATGATCAAATATCATAGTAAAAAAATTTTTAAAAATTTTCTAAATTTTAAATGGTTTTTTGAAAATTGAACAAATCTCGAATTGCATCAAATTCCCATTTGAACTACCGCCAATACATTCGATGTTCGATATAGCGCGCTTGCCTTTTTTTATTCAACAAATATTGCTTATTTTTGATTGATTTCATGTTTTTTTTGAGTAATTTTAATGGAAATTAAATAAAAAATTCAAGATAAATATATTTTTTTTATTAAAAAACGAGCGCTAAAGCCTAAATCTGTGAAATGGATTATTTCAGGCTCAACGTCGTTAGAAAACGTTCTTTCTTTGTTTTCAATTATTTTTAGTAAACAATCTACATTTATCTTGAATTATTCATGCAATTCCCATTAAAACTACTCAAAAAAACATTAAAAATCAATCAAAAATAAGAAAATTGATGAATAAAAATAAAAAAAAAGGCAAGCGCGATCCATTGAGCATCGAACTATTGGCGGTAGTTCAAATGGGAATTTGATGCAATTCGAGATTTTGTTCAACTTTCAAAAAATCATATAAAATTTAGAAATTTTTTAAAAAAATTTTACTATTATATTTGGTCATTGTGGTATCATAGGAATGTTTTAAAGCAATTTTTCCACTGGCGCTACTCTACCTTTAACTTTTATTAAAACATGAAAAATGAAAAAAGGAGAAAACTTTTGAAAGTTTGAAATTGAAAAGGGTTTTTTTAAATGCAAAAAAAATCCGGGACTATTTGTTCTTACAAATTCTACTGAAAATATTTTCTCATGAAAAACAAAGAAAAAACACAGAAAAAAATGCACACCGATAAATAATGCGGAAAGTCAAATTGCTGATCGCATTTATTTCAATTTGACGTTGCCGAATATGACATTTCCTTCAAGGAACCTTTTTCACATTCCAGCAAACAACGTTTTAAACAAAACTATGATTGCCTCCATTTAACTCTACAACATATTCCTAACAAAAATCACCAGGAAAGTGCGTGAGAAATGAGTCTCAATTCTTTGTTCCCATTGCCTACAAAGTGTGAGAAACAGTATGGAAAATTGACTCATATCTGATATCTTGTTAAAAATATTGGCATTCATATTGGCACGTAAATGAGCTAATATTTCATGGACTTTTAATGTCACAATCCGTCGAAACAACCGACAATTATTTTTAGCCAAGCTGCTGAACGTTTCCGGCCAATTGTAAATGGAATTTTTATTTATCAGTGTCAGAAATTTCAATTGTTAAACTACAAAATGAAACGCGTTCTATAAGTTTCCCGATAATTAACGGAAAAATAAGGTTAACTTAATAAAAAATTTCAAAAACATACAGTTATAAATGTTTTTGCTTACTATTAGGTATACATTTTTGTTTGTCTTTTAAGTCTTTTGTCTCTTGTCGGCCCATTTGACCCTTTGAACAAGACTACATAATATGAACAGAGCACGTGAAATAACACTGATAAAAAATTACCACGTAATTTCCAGTGTAAAAAGCTTGTCCCAGATTTGAAAAGAGCTCATCGGATTGTTGTTGAACAACCGAGGGATTTGCTGAATTGTCCACATCTACGATATTTGATTTCTGAAATAAATTTAGTAGAAAAGTAATAGTAGGAAAGTAATACTAAAAAATGTCATGTGAGAACTCATAACTAAATCCAGTATGTATTACAAATTTCCCGATTTATAGTTAATTACCTTTTTGTGTCTTTCAAATCCAATCGGAAGTTGTGGTTTGACTGTATTGCCATCTTTTTTAACTTTAGAAGAATTTAACTGATCAAGAGTCTGAAAATTCAAAGTTCATCAATTTTCCACAATTTGCACAATACTTGAACAGTAATCACGTCATGTGGATTGCTGAGCGTTGCAGGAAGTGTTCGAGACACAGAATTTTTCCGAGGGGCTAGAAACCTGTTCCATAAGGTATGCATTTGTTGTGGTTCTTAAAAAATGCCCTAAACATTTAAAAAAAAACTTCAGATATGGAAATAATTCGTTGATTAAGTGGTTAAAACTGAAATAGTGACATAAATATAAATAGGCATGGTAGGATATGGAAAACCGTTTTTCGTGTTCAGTACTCGCTCACAAGGTAGTTCTGTACTTGCGGCAAGTTATTTTGCAAAAGGTCTGAGTTTTTTAGGTTGGTTCACATGGGAAAAGTTTGAAGACGACTTGTGTGGTTATTTATGTACAAATCTTTTGAAAAAATAAATACATCACTGATTGATTCTTCATGCTCTATATTTTAACATGAAGATAACGTTGACATATGCACCAAGAATAACGAAAAGTCAAAGTAACATGTAATTTTAAAAACACTCCACAATTAAAAAAAACTCTAATTATTACCTGTTGATTAAATTTCCGCAAACTTCACTTACAGAGTTATTCTTTTTTGATGTTTCAGTTTTCCTAAAATCGAGAATTATACATTTTCTAAAGTAATTTTTGCAGCGATTTTTTAGCACAAAATAGAGTTAATAACAGTAATAGAAATTTTATGAGTTGGTACTTATTTTTACCTATTTTCATACAACCTATATTTTGAGCATAGGTACGGCAGAATATAGAAAATTTCCTTTCAATATTGTTGAAAAGTGACAAAAAAAACTTCCGGCTCACTTAATTTCACACGAGAGCTTACTTTTCAGGTTCTCAAAAAAATTTAAGATCAAATGTTTATACTGAGAAAACGTTCAAGGAATAATTTCAAAAAAAAAATGTAATAATGAGCATAGACCAGCATATTAACAGATACCAGATTTCTGTGAAAATTAAATTTATAAACGTTCAAGTTAACTAAAAAAAATTTACTAGACACAGATAGCTAGCAATTTTTCATTCAAAAAATTGGAACGAGTTTTTTTTGATATTTGAGTTTTTCTGAAAATATTCATGCAGTATTTTTCTACAGTATGAAAAATGTGTTCTAGATTAAAAATATACATGTATTTATACATAATGATGTTCTGATTTTCTGATTCAAATAAATTGAAACGAAAAATCGTTTTCCAAAAAATTTAATCTGCTTCTACGTAAAAATGTTAAATTGTTTGTTCTGACACCATCCAAAATATCTTTTTAAATTCAAGACACAATGAGTGTGTTTAGAAACAAGTGGTCAGAGTTCATCTTTATAGAATACCAAATGGATACAGTGTATGGTAATTCATGTATTCCTGGATGGCCAGGAAACAAAGCAAATCACTCAAATATGCCAGTCAACAGTTTTGTCAAGTTGGAGGAATGGCAACAATGCAATGTGAATTGATGATTTCTTTGTTGGCACGGTAGTCACGCGTTTCTCATAAAAATTCTAGAGCAGGCTAATGGCCAGTTTAAATAAAATTTTTTTCAGTCGACAAGTTTGGCAAATCCCCAAATTGGCGGTTTGCCGATTTGCCGGAAATTTTCAATTCAGGCAATTTGCCGAAGATTTTTATTTTTAGACGGAAACACTTAAGACTGTGCCTTTTTAAAAAAATGTTCACGTTGAATGTGCAAAAAAACCAATTTGCCAAAAATTTTTGGGATTTGCCCTTTTCGGGCAAATTCGACCGGAAACTTCAACTCCGGCAATTTGCCGATTTGCCGACTTGTCGAAAAAAAAATCATTCGCCGCCCACCCCGGATAGACACTTTCAAGCAACTCAGGTTATGTTCAATGTAGAATGTTCATTTGTACTAATAGTAAGAAAATAGATTAAAAAGGTTATGGAAAAAAGTGTTAAAGAAAAAATAACGGATAGTTTGAACGTATGAGCAAAATGTGCATCAATAAACGAATTTCGTAATAAACCTCTGCAAAACATTTGGAAACATTTTCATGAAGGTTCATAATTTTGAATATAAATAACCTGATTTGAGTTAAAATCTATAATTTTGGCCACTTTTCCGCGTAGAAGCGGTCTTTGAAAACTTTTTGAAAATGTTCATGACAAAATTTGTTTATTTGAGCACATTTTCGGTTTATATGTATTAGGTTGGTCGAAAAGTCTTTGCAAAATTTTGATTTTTTTTTGGAAGTAGTATTTTTTCAAAGCGAACAAGATTCAATGGGTAATATATTTACCATTAATGCCTATGACTTCTTGCCAACACAACGGAAGTTGAACAGTACCCTCCGCCTAGAACTCCTGCGATTAGGAGGCAAAGAAGTCGTCCAACCCCGTTTCGACGACCTTTCGATCATGAAACTTCTGCCCGGCAAGGTGATTCTGGAGTGAGCGGAACAGATGGTAGTCAGTAGGAGCCAAGCCCGGCGAATACGATGGGTAAGATAAAATTTGGATTCCGACTGTCTGGAGCTTCTGGCGGGTCTTAAAAGTTGTATTCGGTCTTGCGTTGTCATGGAGCAGCAACAACTTTGATCCTCTAGGGCGATGTAATCGATAAGCATGGACCATCTTTTCCAATTAAATGCAGTATAGGCCAGCGTTGATTGTAGCAAAGTCTGGAAGAAGCTCTCTGGAAATGACACCCTTACTGTCCCGCCCAATTGAGAGAAGCACTTTTTTCCGTGAAGTTCTAATTTGAGGTCAGGTGTCGCGGTTTCCTCGACCGGGACCAACTCTTTTTTCCTGGTATGGCTAACATACAATACCCATTTATCATTTCCAGTAATGATATCCTTAACCCAGTCCGTTGTTCGTTTCCTAGTGAGCAGCGAAAGAGAGAGGTCACAAAACAATTTTTCTGAGAATCGGGCAAATTGTGAGGAACGAGTTGACCGAACTTTTCTACCCTTCCGGTTTCGTGGAGATGGTTGATGATGGTTTTTTGAGGATGCTTGAGAGTCGCAGAAAGTTCGCGGTTCGTTGCTCTTGGATCATCTTCCAGGGCTCTCGAAATATCCTCGTCGATATTCAAACGAGAGCGATCTTATCTTGGTTTATCATCGAGATCGTAGTTCTTTTTCGTGAACTTTTCGAACCAAAACTTCATGGTATTATAGGTGACAGAGTTATTGCCTAACACTGCACACATGTTACGACGAGCTTCGTTGCAATTGCAGATTTGGGGGAACTCGTACAGAAAAACCCATCGGAGGGCGTGACGTTCGGCGAGCAAATTCTCGGTCATTTTGAACAGCACCCAAAAGTTTTTTTTAAATATATTAAACATGCACATTACGTACTATGCAAATAAAAAAACAGAATCAGAAAAAAAATGAATTAACGCTGAGAAATGAAGAAAAGTACAAATTTTGCAAAGACTTTTCGACCAACCTAATACGTTGAACCAAAACAAGTTGGGAAATTTTCAGATTGCACCGAAATTTATCTTTCTTTTCGGAAAATTTGATTTGGCACATTTTTACCATATAAAATTCGGTTGTTTGAGGGTATTTACAGTTTTTTGAGCAAAAACCCAACAAACGTTGACCTCTCCCTTTTTAAAAAAGTTGTTATCATTCAAAAAACAACATTGAATAAAACCTTGAAAAATATTCAGACCAATGAAAAATGTGTGTACAAAAATATATCTTTCGTTTTGTTGTCTGATATTTATCGTTGCTTATACCCATATTTGTTTCAATTGCGTGCAAGTTGAAGGTTGTTTCTTTGTCCCCTCTCTGGGTCGTGGCGACCTTTTGCATTCTGGGAAAAAAACGGGAATTTGTTAATGTGACACAAGCCAAAAAACGCGCCTTATATTCATGTTAAAAAGAGGATTTAAATGAAATGTACAAAACAAAACCGACAACAATTTCGTTGAAGTCAGAACTGAAAATGTTAGCTTCGACCATGAGACTTAAATACCAAACGTGTGAAATGTTAGCGCTCTGTGTTTAAGCCGCGTGTCACAATATCTGATCACTTCGAAAATCGAAAAAAAAAATAGTCACGTTTTGGAATGTGCAAAGCATGAGAAGTTTATCGAAATTAATACATTTTTGAATTTCTTTATGCCAATTTCAGTAGCAATAGTGAGAATGGATAGCGGAACACGGAAAAAGTTTGAGAGCACTTGAACTTAGAAAGAGGAATCAGGGATGGGCGGAAATTGCCTGTAAACAAATTTTCTGCCGACAAATTTGGCAAATCGGCAATTTGTTGGTTCGCCGATTTGCAGGAAATGTTTAATTCCGGCAATTTGCCGGATTGCCGATTTGCCGGAAATCTTCTTTTTCGGCAAGTTGAAACATATTTTACGATCCCGACTTCTAGAGCTGAAAACTAATTTTTCTGAAACTACCGTAATCCTACAGTACTCCTACCGTACCACTATTGTACCACTACAGTATCCCGACTATATCCCTACACTAACCCAACTCACTATCCCTCCAGAAGCTAAAACTTTGCAGACTACAAAGACTACAAACTATGGACAAACGGAATAAGCGCTTTATATATAGTAAATGATTAGAGACCGTGAATGTGAATAAGAGTCAAAAAAAGTATAGTTTCAAAGAAAAACATACACAACTTGCGCGCCAGCAAGAAATTTGATTCTTAAAGTCTGTGGCGCCGGTAAAATTGGTAACTTTAAAGTGTTTTACCTTATTTTGTTCTTTAGAAATTTGGCAAGACCTGCATTACTGAACTATTTTTTAAGCATTCCCTTCGGATTTTATAAGCAGAAGAATTTGTCAACATAATTATGGCCCACGATATATAATATATATTGCTGTTTTTCCGGCAAATTCTGCAAATCAGCAATTTGCCGGTTCGCCGCTTTGCCGGAAAAAAATCGGTTGCCGCCCACACCTAGAAAGAATATCGATTTTGGAGTTTTGTTTGAACTTCTTGCAATGATCGAATTTCATAATGAGGTGATAACTTCACAAAAAATTCAAAATTTTTTTGCGGCTACAAATAGTTTTTTAAAACTAATTTTATCAATCTTTCTTGCACTTTTGGTAATTCAAGTTTTTTTGTTTATATATTTTTAAAAATTTTTGAATTTTTTATCTCGATTTGTATGTTTTTTATCTATCGTAGCCTGATAAAGTTTCAAAACATCAGCAAACTATAACATCTACGTATTTAGAATGCTAAACTGTATTTTTAATAGAACACAATAAAAATCATATTTAATCTCTCTTCGATTTGCCCTTCTTTTCCTCCACATGCCCGAAACAACTGAACTTGTACCACCCAAAAATGGTAGGTATCACAAGAGAAATGCTAAGCCAAAATACTGGAATAATCACATCTAAATTGTAATAAGTCCAAGTTGTTTGACCACGGCTTTCGAACTTAATTTCGTCGAGTCCGTGATTTTTGATTGCCTGCAAAAAGTCGTATCATTATCCCACGCTATTTCCTTTCTAAAAATAAATTTAATAACAAGTTTGCTTAAAGTTTCTCAAAATGTGAACAATTATAACGTGGTGGGTTTCGAGCTTTGGTTTCCCCCAACAATGTTTTTATTGATTGGTTATGAATACTATGCACCTACACAGATATTATCTACCCGCTAAAACCTGAAACTTTGACTTTGATTTTTTTGTTCAAACATTTTTTACAGATCTTACCCATTCAGTAGTTTTAATCAGTAATTGAGAAGAACTGAGGGGTTTTGATTTGATAAGATCGCGTATTCTCTGAGCTTTCAAGGAGTACCTGAATCAATAATTTTTATTCAAATACTAAACGCAAAGGTAACATACTTCTTGTTGTGAATAATTTCAGAAATAGCCTTTTCAATTTCCTCGGGCTCCGTAAGCAGTTGTTTTTTGTGTCTTCGGATTCCCCAACCTTTTTTCTCAACTGCTCTGCTGTTTCTAAATTTGAAAATGATTCATGTGGGGCAGTATTTCGGAAACTTACAAATTCTGATCAAACATAAAAGGAATATTGATAAGTGGAACTCCAGCTCTCGCCGCTTCAACAATACTATTGTAGCCAGAATGAGTGATGAAGAGTTTGAGGCGAGGATGGTCTGGAAAATTAAGCTATTATTTTTTTTTCGAATATAAACATACGGAGAATTGCCGGTTGTGGTAGCCAATCAGACACAAAAGCGTTGGAAACTGATTTAGCATATTCTCGGGTGCTCTGAAAAATATTAAACAAGTTTTACGGGTGGTTGCAAGACATTTTATAAATGTTTGAGTTCACACACTATACAAATTTTTTTTGAGATATTCTCAAAATTGAGTGTGATTGATATGTATGATCCGACATCTACTGAGCGCAAGGCTGCACTATAAAACACAAATTTGTCAAGTTCACTGCGAAGTTAAAAATAAAAAAACTGGGTAGCTGTCGGATCATGATTAACTAGATTTGACACTTTCATGTGTATTCATGTGATGACAAAAAAAGAAAATATGTATTTTTAAACATTTTTTCTCCTAAACATATGTATCGGTAATAAGTGTTTCTTAAAAAACGCATGCATTTTTCAATATTTTTCAACATTTTTCTATATTTTTTTACATCGACCGTGGGCTGTCGGCCAATGTAGAAAAATGCCTTAAAAGGTCGTAAAATGTCGAAAAATTAAAAAAAAAAGCATGCGCCATTTTTACATTTTTAAACACGCATGAATAGAGGAACAACAAAAATATAAATATAAAAACACATTTTTGCATTTTACGTCATCGCATGAATAACCCCATTAGAAAATCCAAATTTTGCCAATGATACACACCATGCCCGTGTGCCCGCACTATCACACCAGGAGTCTTCGCGGGACTTTGCACCACTATAGCTGTGTACAACAGAGAAGAGCGATGGTGTGAAAAGCGATAGTAGCGCCATCGTGGAAGGACTAGTTCAAATTGTTGAATTTTGTGCACACACGAGTGCAATTCGGTAGAAGGTAATAACATGAACAACAATAAAACTCACCAAGTCATATTTATCAGCTCTTATCACAAAATGATAGTCGGGGAACTTCTTCACAATGTCCAATACGGTACGCATTACCTTGCTATCAATTTTAGTAGTGTTCGCAATAGTACCCAGCGAAAAATAAATGACGCCTTCCTTCCCCTTGCTCATTTCACTTGCAAACACATTGTCCATTTCAGCGACGTCGTCATCAACTCCAAGCCCTCCGACGTGGACAATGTTTTGAAGAGTAGTTGTGGAAATGTCGATTATTTCATCAGTGGCCACAAAAATGACGTCAACATCGCTAGTAACACTGTAGAGAGATGGGAAATGTTCTCTGAAATTACTTTTTCAAAAAATCTGTCTTAAGCTTTATCTCAAGCTCACCCAAATTTATGCTGGAAATGCGCCTGAAGGCGGTTATTCAAAAGAGTAAATTCGAGTTTTGTGAGAACAGCAACAAATAAATTTCTGGCTCTTTCAGTGTACGTTGGGCTTATGCTCAAATCGGCAGCAAATGCTACAGTTGAGGTGGGCATTGGAAGACCAGTGAAATCGTATACTGGAGCAGCAAATGGGCAACTGAAAGTTTTAGTTTTTTTTTGGTAATATTATTTTATTAAAAAAGGGGAAATATGGTCAAATTTTCGATCTAAATTATATGCCAGGTTTACGATACATTCCAAATTCAAGATATGACTTGGAAAAATTTTTTCAACTCCCTATTTTAAGTAATTGTTACGAGATCATATTTCAAAACAATTTTCAGATGAACTATTTATGTTGTTGTTGTTGCTGCAACGGCAGCGCAGCGCCGGTCTGTCACGGCAAAGCACTCGCTCCTTCTGGGTCACAGGTGAGCGGCAGGCCTAGTCTTCTGGCCGCCAGTTTTGGGCTTTTCCATAGGTCTTCAATTTTGATCGGGGGTTCTTCCACATTCTAGGAAGTGGCGTAGGTCCCCTGATGAGTTGCCGCATTGGCAGGGGTCCACATTGATTCCTTTAATTTTGGCTCGGTATTGCGGGACGAGTAGCGGGTCACCACAACGCAGTCTGGCCAGTTCCCTCCGGGTTGATTTCGGGAGCTGCTTTTCTTCTTCGTTCAGTTTCGGCGGCTTCTTGTTTGTCGTCCTGACGTTTCGTTGGGGAAATCCAGTGATGGTTCTCTTGGCCTGTCGGTTTTCCGCTCAGGTTGGCGCCTCGCTTTCAGTCCGCGGTTCGGGTGGGTGGTTGATTTGGCCATGGAGAGGTAAGCCTGCTGTCTAGCGAGTTCACATTCTTCGCGAAGAGGGAGCATTTGTGTTTCGGCATAGATGTGGACGATTGGCGTGTCCTTCGTGAGACCGGCGCAAATCCGTAAGGCATTTCTGTAGCATATTTCCAGAGTGTTGAGTCGTGATTGGCTCAGGAGCTGGGTCCATGCTGGTGCACCGTATAGTGCTAGGGATTTGATGATAGCCTTCGTTGTCTGCAGTAGGACTTCCTTCGAGCAGCCCCAGGTTGTCCCAGTTAGTGCTTTCAGGATGTTGCACATGGAAATGGTCTTCTTTTTAATGGACTCGACGTGTACCCGGCTATTTATACGCGCAATGTGCTACAGCTAAATATTTGAATCAAAATTAAACACAAATACGCTTTATGCCAGTTTCAACCACTCACCTTGAGATCAAAAAGTGCCTCGGAATTTCCAGAGCGTGTGCATAGCCAAAACCACACAAATTGATTTGCTCTGCAAAGAACCCATCAAACTTTGCATTTTTGAGCTCATTGAATATGTCATCCATCTTCAAAAACTCGGCACACAAGTCATTGTACACATTCTGATAGGCCCACCATCCCTTGATCTCGTCTGTGAAGCTTGGCTCTTCCATTACAGTTTCGGAGAAGCCTAAAATTTATTCGAGTCAAATTTTTTATCAGTGCGTTTGCAAACCGTGAAGAACATTTTTAAAATTAGTAGATTCCTGGAAACCATCGATAATGCGTTTTTTAGCTACTTTGACGCTGTTTGTGGTTTGGGAGATTCCAAGAAAATCTAGCTCCAGCACTGTCTGAAAATAAAAAAGTTCACAGACTGTAATTTTATTGCTTTTATGCAGACTTTTTTAAATGTAATACATCCTTTTTGAAAAGACTTATTATAATTGACTAAAGTGATTTTTTGACCTACCACATCATGACCAGCGCGGGCCAGTTCATCAGCAAGCCTTCCATTTGAAATTAGATGAGATTTACTTGTTGCAGGCGAGAATACTAAAATTTTATAAGAAAACGCTGCATTTACAAATGTTGCTAGTAATACAAATATCAGCCGCATAGTTAAACGCTAATAACGCGTCAAGAATGCTGCAAATTAGTTTTTACACGTCTTATCAGTTCTACAAAATGATAAGACAAAAGTGGCGACGAAAAGAGCGGCTGTTGATAAGATCACAATGTCATTTTTGTGAACTGATGGCGTTGGGTGTAAATGAATGTTGTAGTTGAATATGTAATATATATTTTGTGTTTCTATCTTTGGCATTTTGGCCTTGAGGTCCTACTTCAAACACTGACGAGGACTTCTTAATACACATGACATTTTAACTGGAATGACAAAATTGTTGACAGAATTTGAAAACGAGTTTGGAATAGAACTGAAAAATGGCTGGATTACAAAAATTTTGTGAAATAGAGAATGACTTTTTCTGGAATATGTGCCTAATATGTTTGAGAAAAACGTTGTGAAGAAACATTGGCGCCAACTTTATAGGAAATAATAATTATGATGAAAGCATGGTATTAAATATTATTTAACGACGATTTACTTTCCATATCCACATCCACAGCATCCTCCACATGGAACTGGAGACACTGCAGCTACAGTAGCACATCCACACCCACAACCGCATCCATAATATCTCTTGGCGCGAATCATAACTTCAGACTGGCCTTCCAGGGCTATGTCGGTTGGAAGTTCTTCACCATTCACAGCTAATGCAAAATTTGAAGAATCTTGAATTGGACCCGATTGTTCCAAACTCTAAAATTAAACATTATTACATTTTACCAAGCTTTTTTTTGTTTTCAACCTTATCTATAATTTCTGAATTAGCAATAGAAAATACGAGGATAGCAGCGAAAAGAACAACGCGGAGCATTTTTGAAGGCAAACTGAGAGAATAAAAAAATAGCTTGTTCAAAGTGTGACTGACATCAATGTCTCTTTGCTTTTTATACTTTTCTGCGCGGTAGACAATATGATAATATTGTTTGAACATGTGTTTTTGGGAAGCTTGATCGGCTAATTTATTCCCGAGACTAACAAACATTGAATTTTTGGTGAGACCTTCATACACCAGCATCGAGTACTGAATTTTCACGTCATTCCCTCCCTATTTATTTATGCATTTATTTATTTCAATACGATTTTATATTTTTCATAAAGAATACAAAAGTAATACACATAAGATTGGATACGCATAAAAATAAATCATTTTCAGCTTATACATCATAAAAATAGTTTAGCAATCTTAGCAATCTTGAAGAGCAGAATATGTTTTTGTAAGTTGAAAATATCATGTCCCCGTTTTGAAAAACTGGAGTCTTCAAATATATTATTGTTTTCCGATTCCGCTAGGTTATTCTCTTTAAAAAAAACATTTTTAAGGTATAACTGTATTTATTCTTCACACATGTATGTACTTTGTTCATATGTTTTTTCAATTAGTTAATTAAATAAGCCTTAGTAACTAAGCCTGTTTTGTATCTACATGTTTATATACAGCAAATTTCGGATACATTTTATTGCGCCTATACATTCTGATCGGAGAGTTTTAAAATATATGCTAACGATACATATTTTATTATAAATAGTGTCAGAAACAAAATGAAATGATGTTAAACGTTCAAGATAGGCAAGTTTGACAAACCAAAATGTTTTTATAGTAACTGATAGAATTGTTTTCCGCTTTGAAAATAAAAACGTGATTGTAATAATATTTGAACTAATTTTAATTAACTGTATGTAATCCTATTTTTTTTACAAAATCGGTGTTTGCTCACACATTATTTTAAAATTGAATTAGTTTATAATCGTATTAATTTAAAGCAAAATGCCCAAAAGGTATAAAATTTCAAAAAACAATGAAAAACGGGGTAAAGCAAGGGGTGAACCCATGAAAGTACATGTAAACGGGAAAGTGAATGACTTTAAAAGTCGGCTGAAATGCTGATAAAAAACCAATGACAAAACGGAAAAAGGGCCCATAAGAGTTTCAATTGAAAATCCTAGAAAAAGGGTAACATTTTAAATTGAAAAATTAGAATGAACGTAGAGGTTTATGTTTTCAAAACGTTGGAATCGGGAAAATAGGGTTCAATAAACGGGAGAAGTGGCAAAAGGGGAACCTATTGGTCAAAAAGTCCAGTGAATACTTGGCATGGCAATAGAAAATGATATTGAAATCCATTCTTGTTGGATGACTAGTTGTTGCACAGGGATGGGTCCGTGAAGTCAATATCAGTCCAGTAAAGTGGGACAGGGTGTCTGAAAATTACAATCGGTTTATGTTTCGGACAACTTCAACGCTAGCAATAGTCGCGGCACATTGACTTGAAAATTACATACATAATGCATAAGTTCTATATGCAAGTAAACTCTAGAAGTACAAAATAACTGCAATTTGAAGGTGGAGTAGCGCCAGTAGGTTTTTTTGGAATACACTTATAATAATCCAAAACGATAAAATAATGAAACACTACAAAAAATTTTAGATTTTTCAAAATTTCCGTTCTAAGTTTTGACGAATTGCCAAATTTTTTGAAACAAAAAAGAGCCTAGAGCAATGTCGCATGTTCCGACCCCTGCAATGTTTTAATACAAATAATTGAAACAAATTTACAGTATAAAAATGCATTTAAAAAAAATTTTGTTGGTCGATTTCCAAAATTATGAGTTGCAAAAACTGAGTAATTGTCACTTTTTGACTATAAATTAAAAAAAATTAAAAATTGTTTGAAAAGTTTTTTATTACCATATTCGATCATTTTGGGACCATTGGAGTGGTTTTTGATGATTTCCCCAATTGCGCGGCGCTACTCCACCTTTAATACAAAAACTCACTCAAAGGTCGGGAACTTCGTCTGTTTGGTTTGCTCCGGGAAGCACTTGAAGGTGCTGATCATCTCAGCATCCGGAATGAATGGTGGCACAAGCTGGAAGTTTTGTAATTTTAGATGAAATAACTGTTCGAATTTTAGTATATGAAGATGTTATACCCCTTTTTAAAGTTTATTCTCACCACCCTGCTCTGCAACATGTCGTCAGGTAAGGTGCTTGCGTACCTCTCAGCGTACGACAGTTCGTCGTTCACTGATTTTCCTTTCATTTACCAGAAATACTTTTTTGCGATAAAATATAATACATTAACTGTCCTAGATACATTTACATGTCAAAAAACAAATTCCTTCGTCGCTTTCTCGACTAATGTCTCTACGCCAATTGGTGTAATGTGTCGTCAGATTCAGTGTTTGCGTTGCATTTTAATTGACGATATCTCGAAAAAAAGGCGCAGTTGCATTTGGGTTTAATGAAACATTTTTGCTGCAAAATGACATAGCGTGTGAAAAATGTAGTATACAGATGCTTGGCAACTACACACGTGATGTCAAGCTGTCTTATTACGGTTTGATCTATAAAAAATGCAAGATTTTTTTGCCAAAAAATGTGACATCAGCACGTTCTTGACTATGCAAAATCAGTGAGCTCTGCGTCTCAAATCCCGCATTTTTTGTAGATCTATGTAGATCATACCGAAATGAGACACTCTGACACCGCGTGACTACAGTTATATGGGTATTTTGAACATTTTGACAGTTTGATTGCTATAAAAATTTACCTTCTTGGCGAGCACATCCTCCCAGACAACTCCTTTGAACATATCATGTGCCTTGACAGTTGCAGTTCCGTCCGGTCCGTTGCCAAGACGTTGCGTCGGATCGCGGACAATCAGTTTGTTGACAAAACCTCTCTCACGTGGGCTTAAAACTTTTGGAAGTCGTGGGCGCTTCTGGAAAACGTGTTGAAATGAGGGAAAAACTGTAGGACACTTACCTTTGCAGTGCTATCAGAGTACTCTTTGCTGTCAGCGCCATCAAATACAGCCTTGTCGGAACGCATATCGCAATAAGTGATTCCAACAGCCCACCAGTCGCAGGAAGTGCCGTACTTTTTCTCCAGGTGTACCTCCGGGGCCATGGTATCTAAAATTGGGATTTTAACCACTTAAAGTAAATGTATTTAGAACAATATTTTGTTCTTTTTGAAAAGATGAGCTTGTAAGATATATTTTATATTAAAATCATGGTAACAGCTCAAAGTTTTTTGTTGTTTGCAACGATAATTTTTTAGTTTTGTGAATTTATAATACTGATATTCATTTTTCCACAGTTTGGTCTACTATATTGCGGTTTCTCAGTGATTGTGATGAATTTCAGCCGGCAGAAAATACATCAGAATTCGGCTTGCTTTTTTTTTTAAGTGCAAATAAGGAAAAAATCGTACGGCGAGTTCCGATTACACCCTGGATAGCGTCTTCAGCGTCACATCCAGTAGCTGAAAGACCATAATCCGTAATCATCAAGTGTCCATCATTTCCAATTAGAAGATTCTCCAGCTTAACGTCTCTGTGAACGATGTCTGCAATGCATTTTCAATTTAATAAAAATCTACCGATTTCCAGAATCAACTCACGTTTTTCATGAAGGTATCCGATCCCTTCAACAAGCTCACACAAGTAAAAATGAGCAGATTCCTCGATCAAACACTCATTTTCCATCATTGTGAGCATGTCACCACCGCCAGCAAAAGGCATAACAAAAACCAAATGCCGTTTCGTCTGGAACGAGTAGCTCATTTTCATGAAGAACGGGTTGTGGATTGTGGTGAGGATCTTCCATTCGTGCTAAAAAAATTAAATTTCAGGTTTGATGTGTAATTGTTTTGGTTGTCATATTTGTGCAATAGAAATTGAAAAATAAAAGTGAAATAATTTTGTACGATTTTTATCATTCTCTACTGCTTACCTTGAAGCTCAAGATTTTGTTCATGCACAGGGATGTGTTTTGCCAAATTTGCCGAGTTTGCCGAGCTCGGCGAATTTTGTGGTTTGGGCCGCACACATCACAAATTTGACAGTACAATTTTGACTAAAACTATTGATTTTGTCCCCAAAAAATTTGGTAAAATGACACAAAATAGAGTTATTCCGACGATTACGCAGACTTGTTCAAAAACCAAAAGTGTGCAATAAATTCAGTCCAACAGTTTTATACTCATTTAATTTTACTTCAAGTTCTGCTCATGTCATAATTTTTGACAGAAATAGTTGAATCGAGTATTGGAAATATTTTTTAACCAGAATACTTTGTGATTTTTTTTTTGACCTAATCAGTTGTTTTTGGGGTACTGGTATTTTTTATTTATTTTGATGATGATTTTTTAATGCGCTACCTCAACCATATCCTTGTGCTTGGACATCCTTCTCTTCTCCATCACTTTCATCGCATAAATCGTTTCAGTATCGCACCCATTAAGCTTGCGTACGGCGGCCACCTAAAAATCCAATAGTTTACACATATTTATAATCAAAAAATTTGCTCACCTCTCCATATGCTCCGCTTCCGATGTGCTTCAGAATTTCAAAATCTTCGATTGTGGCGGCTGGTGCACTGAAAATGAATTGCATATTGCGTACCGAGTAGCGATGCATTTTTGAAGGTATCACTTTATTAATTCAAATTAAAACCAAATACATGTAATTTGGTATTTTAACAGTATGGCCTGGCTGTGTAATCGATTTTTTTGCTAATAAACCAATTAACTTACTGATTTTCTCCATTCTCGCCGTTCGTCATGTTTGTGGACGACTCCGGACACTCTGTCATCAATGTAGGCTATAATAATAAGTTTTAAGCCACAAAAAAATTATGCGGAAGAGATAGAATAAAACAAATCGAGAAAATAATAGTGGAATAGCCAAAAAAGAGGCGATTCGTGTGTAAAACTGCGGGAGAGAGAGACAGAAGGGCAGAACGGGTGCAACGTGTCCTCCAATGTGTGAGAAAGAACATGAGACGCAGATAGCTAGAGAGGTGAAAATGACGAGACACTGGTACAGTGGATATATTGGTGAAACGGGGGAAGACATTGATGACGTAGAGAACTGGGAGACGCAGGAGGGCAGTGTTGTGCGACAGAAGATTTGGCACATTGCCAAGAAACTATAGACAAGAAAGCGAGCGCATGAATCCATTTTTCTGCAAATGGATTAATTCTCATGATTTGGGAAGTATAGGTACATACCTGTATTTATGCAATATTTAAAATAAAATAGAAATGCCAATTTAGGGAATCCAGCAAGCGAGTTTTAATGAAAATTTTATAGTCAGGGATAGAACTTAAAATTGTCGCAAACATTTCGGATGATTGTTCCGTACACAATTTGACGTGAGGTTGAAAATTCAATTTGAAAAAAATAGAAAAAAACAATAGTTCTGCCAGCTTTAAATCATTAAATTCTCAATGATATGAGCAATGATATGAGAAATGTTGGTAGCTGATCACTTTTATGACAATATAAGGATTAGCAATAGCATTTGAAATATGAGAAATGAGGCACAAGAATGAATGTAAACAGACACGAAATTGTTAGGAAAACACTTCATATTCACGAGAAACTGAATGCAGAAATACCCCAAATTTCGGTGAAATATTTCGTAATTTGCATGACAAAATTAGAGATCAAGATTTCACAATAAGTACAAATGTTTTGAGATCAATGGGACAGTTGTGCTTTTTTTTGGAGAAGGGGGGCGGGGGAGGGTGGGGGCAAAAATGAGTTTTAAAAATCGGCAATTTCTTAACTATTTTTTTGAAAATTTAAAGTTTGACCTTGCCATAATCCGTCCTTTTTTCAATAAAAATAGTCTTTTAGAGTGGGCCAAGTGAACATTCTGCCACAAAATACATATATACTCGCAAGAAAACAGTTTGACAATTTTTGGTTGTGAAAATGTTTGGCAAACGGCAATTTCAGCAATTTCCCTAATTGCTGAAATTAGCGAAATTGACAAACAGCAATTACTGCGCGCGTTTTAGTTCAAATCTAGAAACAATCGAGATTAAACCCTGTGAAAATGTTATAATTCCAAAGTTCCTGACATGAAATGTAAGGAAAAAATTCTTAACATTGATCCAAATACAAATCTTGCAAAATATATTAACTCAAAAATGATAGGTAATTATGCACAATATTTTGTTTCAAACACTTTTTTTTCTAACGAAAAATGAAAATAATCATAACCAAAAAAAACGAATCTAACTCAAACAACAAATGAAATTATGGAATAGTGAGTATTCTTTTGTTGAAAAAAAAAAGAAAAATTGAAAACGAGCAAATGTGAAGTTAAAGATTTATAAATCGAGAAAAGTCCCCTTGTCCTATTTGACCAGAATTTTGAAAACTTGCTTCTGACCTTGAAGTGTGGTGTAGGTTGTGGCGAGCAGAATCTGAAGATGTCATGTCCAAAATCCAATTGACTTTTCTTATTAGTCACCGTTTTACTAACCTTGAACTTGGAACGTTTTCCGCCAAAGGCGATTGTGAACATATCCTTGAGACATTTATAAATTGGGAAAATGAATAGGAAGATACAACCAGAAGTGCATTTATTCATCAGTTTCCAGGTTTGAGTCAAAAATTCATCAATTTGATTGATGCTCATATTTTTCGAAGTGCGGTAAAGAATGCGGTCAATTGATTTAAAATTGAGAAAATCTGAAAAATATTTTTACAAAAGTATCAGTTATATACCACTATACCTGGTAAATTTTCAAAAGATGGCGCCAAGACCAGATTGTAGTGATCATTCTTGAAATTTCGGCTTTTGGCATAATCAATGTTTGTTTGGATAAGATTTTTTTGTTTCTCACTTTTGACAAGTCCAATAGTTTGGCACTGAAAATATTGTTTTAATTATAGCTTGTCAATAATAGAAAACAATTTATACGGATCTGGAATCGTTACGCATTGTGTAGATTATAAACCGGTCATGGCATTTTTTTAAAGTTGCGGGCATTTTCACTAGTTTCGGGGTATTATCAAAATATTTAAAGTGTCACATCAAATTTGAATCCAACCAATCCCGCGAAAAATTCCCTCTCGATTTCGCATGCCGAAAATTGGCTCGAATCGAGAGATGTGAAATTCGGGATATGCTGGAATCAAAAATGACTCCGCCTACATTCTTTTAGATTTCCGCCGGGCACAGCAAAAAATGAAAACGGGAGGGAAATACCTGGCGGCCGACACCTCACGACTTCCGCGCCTCCTTGTGCCTAAAGTTAGGAAGCTACTCCCTTCGAAATACACACCAACTCCGTGGGCGTGGCCTCCTAACTTTATTCACAAGGAGGCGCGGAAGTCGTGAGGAGTCGGACGCCAGGTATTACCCACCCTTTTCATTTTTGCTGTGACCGGCGGAAATCTGAAAGAATGTAGGCGGTGTCATTTTTGATTTCAGCATCTCCCGAATTTGTCATCTCTCGATTCGAGCCAATTTTGGGCATGCCAAATCGAGGGTATTTTTCGCGGGATTGGCTGGATTTAAATTTAATGTGACGCTTTTCATATTTTGATAATAAAATTGTACACAAGGATTCGGTTCCGGTTTCGGTTCTCATTAGTTTCATAAAAGTCAATAATTATGTGTTTTACTTGTAGTTTGACGTTTTATCAAATATTTTCTAAGGAACTCAGAAGTTTCCACCAGAATAATTTGAACCTAATTAACCTAAAACCTGGGCACTTTTCTCAGTCAAACCTTAAAGATCTCACATACGGATAAGGCCAAAAATAATTTGTTTCCAATTTTTTTACAGATTTTTTAGAAGCTTATCCGCAATTCCAAAGCATGTTACAAAAGTGACAGTACCGGAAATGAAGCACGATATGTTTATTGAAAATGTCTTGGTTCATCTTACTTTCGCAATTCTTGGCATTTCCAAAATATTTTCTCCTAATCCAGTGTTCAAATCAAGCACAAACATCCCATTTTTGATATCCACCAACTTCAAGAGATCTATAATTGGAGATCCATAACGAGCAGAAATACGAATTTGCGGATAAGTTTGTTCCCATCTGGAAATAATGGAATTAATTTGTTTGATGAAAATTGAAGACAATAACCCCAGAAGCTTGATGCCGAAAAAATAGGAACTAGTGTTCATGTGGATCTCAATATGGAACTTTGTGCTGGAAACCTCTTTATCCAAGTCAACTGCTTGAAACTTCCACTTCAGATTGTTCTGAGCGGCATGTAACTCATAAAGTTTCGGCAATCGACGTTTGAGTTTCTGGAAATTATATTTATACGCTTATTTTTTTAAAGTAAATAATGGGTACGATTCTGGAAAATATTGAAAAATGAAAAAATGCGGGCACGCCACTTTGACGTACATTTTAGAATATAATCCCTGCATTTGGCTCTAGCTTCTTGCCCAAGTTTGGTTTGAAAAATAGTAACTTAGATCAGAAGTTGGTTAAACTAGGGCAAAACGTTGGGCAAAACGTTGGCAAAACTTGGATTCAGGCTGCACCAAAGTTTTGCCCAAGTTTCACTCAACTCTTGCCAACCTGTCCAAGTTTCAAACGAAACAAGAAATGTTTGGACCAAAGATTGACAACAGATGGGGTGAAACTTGAGTAAAACTTTGGTGCAGCCTGAATCAAAGTTTTGCCAAAGTCCTGCCAAATTTTTGCCCAAGTTTAGTCAACTTCTGATCAAAGTTAATATTTTTAATCCAAACTTGAGCAAAAAGCTAGAGCCAAATGCCGAGATCGTGAAAGCGAGGGTGTAATTGATCTTTAATGTGGAACTGACCAAACTTTTGCAATTGTTATTTCAAAGAGTCTCAATGTAGTTTGATTTTCGGTACCTGAGCAACTAAAGCATGGCTGATGGGCCTCTAGCTTATAGTATGGAATACGAATCACGCGTATCCTCTTCATTGAAAAAAGAATTTTTGCAAGTAATTTATTTTATCGTTGATGCCTTTTTATAAATGTGCAAACTACATTTCATAGTTATTTTAAAAACCACGAAAACACTGTGTACCTTGGCTGCAGTTGAATGATTTGGATCGCTGTGGAACACGTCGACAAGAAAACTGAGATCTTTCAAAGTCTCTGATGTCTTTTTGAAGTACTCACAATTGTCGATGATGAGTCTAGCTATTTCAGATGTGTAATCGTTACCAAGCTTGTTGAAGTAAACTAGAAAATTTTAAACATAAAAGTTTTGGAACAAGTTCCGATTCCAATTTGGATATGTAATAGTCCCGTGAGAATTTCGAGCCAATCATGTACATCTCGTCGGCTACAAACCATAATTCTTGCGGAGTGTCAACTTTAAATGTATCATTTCTATTTTTGGGCTTCTTCACCTCCTTTGTAGATGGTTTAGTTTTTGGTAAACAATCTTGTCCTGCTGGACGTGTAGGCGGACGTGATCTTGCTCGGCCGCTGAAGACGTGCCTAAAAAGGTTCCCTAGGTTATTCTAGTGTGTTTCATGGAGTTACAACATTTGCCAGTTTTGCCAAAATTTTAAAAAGTGTGTTTAGAGTTTTTCCGGACTGTCGAACGGATGTTGGCAAGCTAATTTCTACATACAGGGAAGCCCATAGTTAATTTCAAAATACGTTCAAAATACCTAGAATCGATACTTTTCCTTTAAGGTAAAATTTGAACTTTTCTTCGATTTCATTTTCAATTTATTTTAAGTGGTATTTCTGTTGTATGGATATAAAAATCATAAGGTTACATTTAATTTTTAATATACCATTTTCAATGTAAAATTTTTCAAAAATTAGCAGAAAAACGAATTAACTTCCAACCTAAATATATAGGCAAAATATGCTTCAAATAAATTTAAAACTGCAAAGGAATTTTATAATAGTTCCAAAAAAACGAGCATTTTTAATTTTAAACTGATAATTAACATACCTTCTTAAAAAATTTCCAACCGAACGCTCTCCCATTGCTTGAGCCAATAGAGATCTCTGAAAATATATAATCAAAATGAAAAGATTCACAGAAGGAAAACAGTGAAGCAAAAAAAGAAGCAACATGCCGTTTTTATTTCTCGTTTCTCAATGTGCGTATGTGTTAGCAGTTTGACAGAAAAAGAAACGGGCGTTCTTCTTTTTTGATTTTATAATTCGCCATAAAAAGAGTCAATACGGTTTTGAAGCGATTTTGAGATGTATGCAGTTTTTGAGCAGTGGGCAAAAATGGACGAAGATGAAAAAACATTTGGCACATTATAAGCATTTGGGGGAACAATTATTTTTTGGTTTTTTAAGTTTTGGTTTTTGCTATTTCTACATGTGGTGTGTTAGATGTGTTCGATGTGTTCGCGACATTGAATGACGGAACACGGTACTCGACGGTAGACTTTAAATATGCTTACCTTTAAGTCAAGTTGGCTGATGAGTCAAAGCCACTGTTCACGGTGAATACGCACAGAGGCTTGAATGAGAACCAAAGGTTAACATTTGGTGCAAAACCATCTGCCAACAGGGCTATCCGGATACTTTTGTTTCGGATAATGGGACACAGTTTGTGTCGAAAGAGTTTGCCGAAATGTGCGCAGCTACGGTATTGAGCACAAAAGGTCACCAGCGTTTCATCCATAGTCAAATGGACAAGTCGAGCGCTTTCCCGACACGTTGAAAAGAGGGTTGAAAAAGTTAAAAGGTGTCAATAGTGAAATAATGTCACAATTTCTGCTTCACTACCGAGCAACGCCGTCAAATGCTCTTGGAGGATTGACACCGGCGGAAGTGCATATTGGAAGACGTCTCAGAACGAGAACGTCTCTGATGATGCCAAGAAAAGATCATTCTGAAGATTCTACAGCTTCCACGTTAGCTATGAAAGATCAGTTTGATAAGCATAATAGAGCAAAAGCAAGATATTTTCATGAAGATGAAAAAGTGTTTGCTAAAGTGTACGAAAGAAATAGCTGGTCATGGAAACCAGGAAAAGTTGCTAACAAGCAAGGAAAAGTAGTATATGTCAACATATTAGATGATGGAAGAGAAAGAGCGGTTCATGCAAATCAGCTAAAGCCAAGAGTTGATGAAAAAGAGACCGTCAGGGTAAATGCATGGAAAGATACTATGAGTGACACTTCTGAGTTGTTACCATATGATAACGAGGATTATGAAGTTATTGAAAGAAAGACTAAATTGCCAACTATCATGCCAACACTGAAGGAGGACAATTCTGGAAGTTCAAGTTCAACGACTCCAGCTCAGCCAGTTCAGTCGCCAGTTGTTCAAGGACCAGTTCAAGGAGATCACGCTCAGCAGCAGGATGCTCTGGTTCTTTTGCCGAATGCTCGAGGACCATCACGTGCAACATCGCCAGTTCCGATTAGACGATCTACGAGACAGCATTCGATCAGATTCGATCCATGTGCATAGACACGTTCATGTCTATATAATTAATTACCCAATCTTTTGTTCTACGTACCCCCAAGTTTATTTATACAAAGGGTGGTGTTGTGTGTTACTATTAGGGTGAGCAAAAAATGTTACTATTAGGGTGAGCAAAAAACAAAAAAAGATTTTTTGTATTTTCTCAGTTTTCATCCTTTCTCAAATATTTAGTATGTGGTACATAGTAGTCTGTTAGTAGTACAAAATATATTGATGTCATATATTTCCGCCAACTTCCAGACTGATTGATCCTCAAAACTACGTTCAAAAAAATTTCCAATTTTTTCGATTTTTTCGGATTTTTTAAGATTTTTTCGGATTTTTTCGGAAAAAATCGCAAAAAAAAACGCATAAAATCGATAAAAAACACGACCTCTAAGCTACTCACACGTAGAATGAATCCAAATTTTCTGGATTTTTTCGGATTTTTTCGGAAATATATCAAGCGTTCTTCAAAATAAATTTGAATGTTACTCCAAGGTTTTCCCCCGGAAAAATCGTTGCACCCCCATAAAATGATGACTAATCAGAATGGCTGAGTTCTGCAGATACTCCGTGTGTTAAGTGGGAGGAGTGAATGACATGGAGTTCATTCGTCATGGGACGCTATGTTGGCTTACTATTCTGAGCTTTATTATTTCCACTCACATTCTCGCTCACTAAAATATTTCTCATACATCATCGGTTCTCAAATTTTGCGATTAAATTAATGAAATATTACAGAATGTTAACCGGGCAAAAAATGCAAATCCCTTGCCCATCCGTCCCCGCTGATGAAGAAGTCTGCGAGAACCCACCAAAAGAAATCGGTGACGAAGAATACGACCAAGTCATCATTCAATCCATGATGGACGAAGCGAATAGAGATCAGAAGGGGTATTGGATCCGGTTGATGGAAGAAGGAGATGCTCATCCAGCGCGAAAGCAAAGTTAGTTACTCCAGCCATATTGTCAAAAATGAAAAAACTTTCACCAATGCAGTTAATATCTGATAAGTTAATCCTTAAGTATGAAGAGAGGATGCCGGTATGCCTCAGGGCTGTGCAGCAGTTAGATTAGCCGTGCCGTAAAATTTTCGGCAACCGGTAAGGTGCGTTTTTCTAAACAAAAAATGAAATAAATAGTTTTCATTTGTTGAAGTTTCCAAAAAAACTGTTTGACAATCGACAATTGAAGCTCTGGTAGTAATTTACTATTAAATCTCTGCGCATCCAGCTTTGAAGTTTCTAAAGGGAATGCGCGTCCCACATCAGTCAAGGACCGCGACGAATGACTCGTGCCTCTTGAGCAGGTTATGGCTGAATATGAAGCACATCTATCATGTAAATAGTATCAATTTTTGTTAAAATACTGTAAAGTTTCGGCTTGTCCTTAGGCGCGAACGACATCCGCTAGCTGCTGACATTGTGAAACGATATTGTAAAAAATCCTTAACGAAAGTCCCGCCGGAGATCAGTTGTTCTTTTGATATATGACTTTTCCGACTGTGTGGTGGAATTCTGTAAAACACCAAACAAACCATAATTTATCTCTCTTTCTTTTCAGTGGGAAAAGTAGACTTTCGTAACTTCCTGAACATGCGCTACGAGAGAACCAGCCGATCGAGCTGTAGCGAAATTCAACGACTCAACCAGACTTATGATTGGCTCCGCGAGTTCCACTTTGGATGGGAGAGAGAGATCTTTGTCGTCTACACCCATTTCGATCATCCGGCCTCGTTCGTCATTGAGAAACTCTTCTTGGACCATATGAATTTATCAATTTCTGAATTTGAAGATCAGACCAGCTACACAAGCAAGACGACTTCCCGTAACACCAAGTACATCGATTATTACAAGCTGTCGCAGTTGATGAAAGACTTTGTCCCGTTGGATATCAGTTTCTTCAGATAATTGTTTTTTTTTTAATTTTTGGACTTTACTCTTCCCCTCCTGTCACTACATAGATTATTAAATTTCATCACTTTTATTTTTTATATTAAGTGTGAGTATGATTATTCAATAAATTATCTTGAAACAGAACATACAAGTTTAGAAGTTCAATCAACAGTCATGTTTCGTCATATCAATATGCCTTGGCGATTTATGAAAAACAGAAAGAAGTTGCCTGTAAGCATTTCTCAGAAAATAATGTACTCAATCACGATAGACATTCGGATCTAGTTATTTTTTTTCTTGTAAGTATTACTATTTCTCGTTGGCGTTGACGCAGTCAAACTGAAGGATCTTGTCGTACGTTTAATTTTTATGCAATAGCAGTATACCACCAAAAATACATTTCCCATTTCTATGTTAAATTGTTCTTTATCTTAATTGAAACGAAAGGTTGTTTTGCATTTTTACGCAGAGAAAACTACCATATCTAGCCCTAACATTGTAGCAAAGCTCACGGTAATAATTTTTGGTAACTATTGTCAAAATACAAGAACTGTCACATGAAATTTGACTGCAGGTGATGACAGAAACAGGAGAATGAAAAACGCTAGAAACAGCAGTTTTTGCGCTGTATCATCGCATTTTCTTGTCTCCCGTTTCTGCCATCACCCGCGGGGCCAGCTGTTTTTTCGGCATGCGGAATTGAGAGAAAAAATTTCGCGCGCGTTGCTGCAGTCAAATTTCATGCGGCAGTTTTTATGTTTTGATAATATGTATTTCAATGAATAACATTTTTGGGGTACGGCTACTTCATAAGTTTCAACTTTTTCGTAATTGATTCACGCATCTGCTTAAATAAGTATAGACAATAACCCTGAATTTAGCGTGACCCAGTGATACTAGTAGAACTCACAATCAGGAGACCGTTTTTCTCACAAGGTTTTCATGTCTTCCAATACAACTAGGAAACGTAAGGAGTGTGAAAATTTGAATAAGTTTTTTTTTTAAATTTAAATTTAAATCTTCTCAGATTTCAGGAGTATATTTTGTTTTATAGGACTATTGAAATATGTCAGGTAAAAACAAAAAAAGGGGGGGGGGGGCAAATTGATCAAATAAATGGCAGAGCAGGATCAATAGAAAAAAAACAAAAAGTTTGGAATACCAGAAAAAAAATGAATCGAGTGGGCAAAAAATGGCGATACTGGCAAAAGGTGTAATTTTCTGACCTCCACACTAAGTACTACTGATATTCAAAATAGCGTTTGTGGGCTCTCATTTGATTGCGCATGTCACACCAAGCGAGAGAATCGTCCTTTGCAACGCAAAGGAGCATCAGATTTTCTGTGAACCGTTTGAAGTATATGATCCTGTCAAACATCTGCTCAGCATCTACATCGTCGTTGCTGAAAAGTAAGAGATTATGAATTTGCGTCGAATTTTGTGAAATCTTACTCGGTTGTGACGGGATAGAGGTACTTTGTGCCGATTTCCGGGTCGTCTACCATTCCCATCTGGCCGATTTGCAAATTGGCAATGATCAGGTAATTAGAGTACTGGACCAGAACAATTCGCTCCATGTTCATAGATTCTCCCATTGCGCGGAGTTTCTCCTTCCAGTGACTTGGCTCCTTGAAAGTATTCTGGAAAACAATGCTCCAAGCTTTGAAGAATGTGTGATCGTAAACAGTCGTGGGGAGATACTTCATCTTAAAGTTGAGCGCAATCTGGCAACACATAATGGTTCTGTTGCACTTTATGACTTCAGTTTTGACGTACTTGAGCTGCTAAAAAAATTTGTAAGCTATAGTAGGTAGAAAATTCAAACCGTTATTACCTTATCCTCGTCCACGGAGAGCAGGTCAGTCTTGGTAAGGAAAATGAAAATCTGAAATAAGGTTTTGTTAGAAATGCTAGGTAACATTTTTCTGTGCCACAAATGCCAAAATGCGTTTGAAAACTTAGAGAAAGCAGTTGGAACGTGGTCTCAAAAACCAAACCTCCACTGTCTGTAATTCAAAAACTGAACTTTTGTTGTCCGCTTTTTGCTTAACCGGAATAAAGCAATGATTTTTTTGCGACTAAGCATAGAGTTATAAGATTTAGCCCAGTTAGTACCAAAACGCAGGACCTGATATTCCGATCAAACAACTACCAAACAAAGGAAGTCCAGTTTTCGAAATCCCGACTTCAGATCACATTGTAAATTCAGATCCCCTTGCTTTGGTCCAGTAACGTCACCTTGTTATCAAAACCCAAGACTAGCCAAAACAGGAAAAATAATAAAGAATGATAATTAGAAGCAGAACTTCACAGTAATTTCAGAAAAAAAACTAATTAAAGCAAAGCACAGCACACAACACAAACTCGGTGGGTTACTTACTTCATTTTCCATTTAGTTTATCTCTGAAAATCAATTCCTACGCTCAAAACTAATAAGGTACTTTTGTAAAAAAAAAACAAACTTTCGCTTCAGGAGAATGTTTCAGAAGCAACTTCAACGCTTTTTGATAGTGATCGAAATCGGCGGACATGTCGTCGACGCTTGCATCAAAGAAGAATAACATCGCGTCGACGTTTGAAAACGTTGTCGTTTCATCGCGGAGCTGATTTTCAATTTCTTCCTTTGTACCCCCGTAGTCCTGCATTTTAAGGTATATTCCAGCATATCTGGAATGCAAATTCATTGTTTTTCAGCCATTGTTGCTTCAGAAATTAATTTTCAAACTTTAATCTAGGGGTGGAATGAGTGCGATCTAGACCGCTAGATACACCCCTACTGTAAACTTGTGAAACGCCTGAGTGAGAAATGAAAATTGCTTCCAACTCAAGCTCTTATGATATACCACAAGCAAAAGTTTTCCGAGCATTTGAAGAGTAGTTGACTACAAACTACACATTAAGTACTACGAATTAATTACTATAAACCACAAAATACAAACCACAAACCACTCACCACAAACTACACAATGGAAGTTGCAAACTACAACCTACAAACTAGAAACTTTTAGATGGAAACTAATAACTAAAAACAGCTTGAAAGTACAAATAAGATTACTTTTACTTTTACATACTGAAAAATCTGTCCTTCAAGTCAAAAACTATGTACAACCCACAAACTACAAGCTACAAACCACTCAGTGGGGCAGGTTTTCTTACCTGAGAGAAGAGTGAGTGATGTCTCCGGTAGGAGCGAGGTTATCGAATTGTCGGCGATCATGGAACTGAGCACCACGCAATGAAGATTTGCCAGCACCGGTGCGACCCAGCAATATTATTTTGCGGTAGCGAACAACCATCTGGAAATGAAAAACCCTGGAAATTAAAAAGTTTAATAAAAGAATATTTGAATACGGAGGAGGGTTCGATGAATGTTTTTGTTGGCTGGCGCCTACCACATGCGCGTGGTCACCATTAAAGAGCAGAGGTATAAATGGACATATTCTTTTTTTTTTGATTTTTCGGTCAAAAGTGCTGGGAAATTACAAAAAAGGCTAAATTAAACGTAAAAGCTTTTAAGAAATACTGCCTCTCTGAGGGCACTAGACACTGAATAATAAATGCACTTTCTGGAAAAAAAAGAACCATGTCACGTGATTCATGGCAGAAAGGCAACATTCATGAGGATGTGTCATAATTTGGGCGGGCAGTGACTGTCCCTCCTTTTTTCTGTGAGTGGAGTGGAGAAAATGGAGAAAAACTAAGAAAAATAGTATGATGATGGGATTGATGATAGAATGGTTACGAAATCTGTGCTAGATTATCAATTTTTAGAGCAAATGCTGATTAGAATAACCAGTACACCAAAACGACCATCTATAATAGAACTGGGAATCAGGAACAGGAAGAAACACAGTTTGATCTCTTGTATTGGACCTTTTCAGTCAGAAGTGCGCGGAAATTGCGGACTGGAAATTCTACAAAATGAGCCAGTGTGACATGTTCTCCCATTACTTTTTTAATCTGAAAGTAATTTGTATTTGACTGAAAGCAACTTAGAAATTTCTGAATCCACGTATTGCCACGACTTCAGAACAAGGGCCACGCTGATTACTCGCGATGTTAATTATGTACCGTAACAATCTCAAGAAAAACGTGAGATTCTTCCAAATTTCATCTCAGGAAAGTTTTTAACAGTCGCCCTCGATCTCCCAGAATAAACCGAAAATGAGAAAAAAAATCAGGGAGTTCGGGTAAATACGGTGAACAAATAAACATCTTCATCCGTTGTTTTGTGACCTTGGAGAAGTCTAGAGAAAAAACATATCATTTTTTGTAAAGAAATGTAACTTCACATGACGCTGAAAAATATGTACATATGCAAAATTATAAGTTTAATATAAAAATTAGGGAAGGGATTTTGTCAAACTATGGATACTATTGGTAAACGGTAAATAAACCATTTTCTGTAAATTAATTATTCTCAAATCCAGTCAATTTGAAAAACGGGATATGGATACCATTTCGAGTCGAACTATCTTTCACAAGCCCCGCTGCACAATTTTTATTCAGTCTTTCATTTTTCAAAAGAATTCACCCAAAACTTTAGGAACTATTAGAAAAAGAAAAATATGTACGGCTCTTGCGGGCCAGCCTAAATTATATATTTATTGACTTTTCATTTTCTTTTCTTGATTCAAGTCAATAAACAATACAATATGCATTTCGGGGTTGGCAACTGTGCTCAGACTCCGTGGTGTTGCCAGTTTTCCCGAAGAAGTATCTCTGTTGCACCATACTGTGCGTACAAGTTCTACACGCCACCCCCTTGAGCCTGTGGCCACGTCTGTATTAAAAAAAAATTTTGCTGATGCCATTCAATTCCAAGTCCTAATTACCCATGAGCCTAAATTTTCATGACATTACCTCAAAAATTAAAAAAAATGAGGTCAATAAATCAAAAAATTGGCTGTACAAGTTGTATACGCCACCTTTATTTTTTGGTAGTTTTTCAAAACTTTCAATTTTAGAGAGGCAGTGACCATCAAACAATCCGAGTGAATATCAGTGCAGAATAGCTGTTCCTAACGTAAGACCGTAAGACCTGAAACATGGATTTCGGCTCCCACGTGAGATTTAAATTCAGAATCGTGAGGATTGAATAAATAAAGTCAAAGTTCATAAACACAGACTTTATTTGCAAATGAAACGAAAGTTATGAGGTCTGGAGCGTCATAGTGGTACGACAAGCTGGGCATGTGGGATTGATGCAGGTCCATTGTTGAAGACACTGAAGTTTCTATTTTTAGTTGGAAAATCCGAAAAAGCAAGACACCTACTCTTTCATGAAACTTTTTGCGACACGTTGTGCATTTTGGAAAACGCATCTCCTCCTTACATATGGCACATTCGGTATCTTGCAGCTCATTTTCTACATGCGTCGGCGTCGGTTGCAGGTTTCGATTAACTGATTCTTCGTTTGACGACAGTGCAGCACTTATCATTGCCAAGGTGTTCACTTGCGCCGTGTTCTCGTTATAAAGCAGTTTCAACGTTGAATTTTCTTCTCTCAGCTGTCTGTTTTCGTTAGAGAGATTTGAGATAGTAACAACTTGTTGAGCTCCTGTTACAGACAATCTGAAAAGAATTGGTTTTGAAAAATCAACACAAAACAAGTTATGCTCACTTTTCCACTTCTTGTCGCCACACATTTTCCTGCACTTTCCTGACTTCCGCCAATCTATTTTCATTTCTCATATCTGATTCGTTGTTTTTTGATAACTGATTTGAGTTTTGTTGTTCCTCTTTCAATTGGGTCACCTTTTCATTTAATTTATTGATTTCCTTTTTTTGGTTTTCAATTTTTGTTTTAGCATCACTGAGTTTGCTAAAAAAAATTTCACATCGGGAGTAAGCGACAACTGGCGATTTTGATTAATATGTGTTGTTTTTATAAGAAAATTATATATACATAGGTTTGAGAAAATTGTTGCTAGAGTTTTACACTAAATTACATGTGTTATGAAAATTTTCAGCAATCGGCAATTGCCAAAATACCTTTAGAACTATTTGCATTTTTTTGAAGCTGACATATTCCATCACATTTCAATTAGGTTTAAAAAAATCGTAACTTTTTTTAGACTTAACGATGATGTTTTCTACTCTGCGGTTGCAATGAAACTGTATGACTTGACGAAATTGTCATTTGGTATTTCTCTACATAAAGCCTTTTGCCATTCAAAGTAAAGTTGCGTTAGAGGGAAAGCTGCTTAAAATCATATAGAACTTTTTAAACTTATACTTCAACAATTTTCTTAAATACACAAACATTTTCTTAAGAACACAAACATTTTCAATTACATTTTTTTTCAATTTTTCAAAATATATTTTGGCTGTTCAACAATACATATATGTATTCTATTTCCTCTATTAGTCTTGCAGCCTCTATTAGTATTGCAGTCTCTGACAGTCTTGCACATCTATTTTTGCCTTGCCAGTAATAGAATGAGGAAGCTACAACAAATTTGAGATTTTTTGGGTAAAATGAACTCAAAAGTGTTCAAATAGCAAATGAAATATTGGAATTTTTTTTCATGGTTTGAACGGAACAAAGTCATGTTTTTGAACGGAAATTTACAATCTGTCCAAAGTTATGGGGCATTAGAAAATTTGTCTTGCAGTCTCCTATAGTCTTGCACCTCTACAGTCAATCGAAAATGAGTCTTGCATGCAAGACTAATAGAGAATACTGTAGATGTGTTCTTACATTTATATGGCATTTTTCATCTTTTCATAGTTTTTGAATTGTAAAAAAAAATTTGGTTTAGAACTGCGAAAAAAATGACCCACCTTTCATATTCTAGGCTCCACATGTTTTCTGTGACATTCGGTGTTTTTGGTGAGTTTTTCTCTGATAATTGAGTTTCCAAGTTTTGCTTTTCCATTTTCAATTTTTGAATTGCTCCATGCAACTGAGTGATCGATTTCTTCTGGTTTTCAACTTTCAAATTTGCCTCATTGTACTTTCTGAAAATTGGTATTTGACATAACTTTTTTTCCAAACTAGAAATCAAAACTTATATCTGAAAACTTACTGTATCAATGCTTTTTGTGTATAATTCTGATTAACCAAATTGTTTTGCAACGAAGAAACCTGCGAAATCGCTGAAGGGTTATCTGGGTAGCTCATTCTGAAAAGTAGTAAATATAAAATTAAAATCAATTTCACTAATAGGAAAAGAGAAATGGGGTATGTTTTACTATGTATACAGGCGCACAGCAACTGATAAAAATGTGTTGCTGTATTGACAAACCGTTATCATTTTTCTTTAGCTGATTCACTCTACATTATTTTCGGTCTCTTGAAACAAAAGTAGTTGGCGAAATGGTGAAAATATTGTTTATTGTAGCCAAGAAACACAGCAACCGACACCTCACGAGTTTATTTTTACCAACTTCTATTCAAGCATAACAACAGTTCAATTGTGTCAGTTACATTTATTTGAAAACTGTGTAAAATGAACAAAAAAAATGCATACATTTCTGGTCACTACTGTATATAATCTTTAGCGTGGCAAAACCAATCGCGGCTTAACCCGATCAAGGGTGTCGGTTTTGGAAATCGAAAACATTGAAAAATTGGCTGTCACGACCGAACTAATTTTTTGGTTATTAGAACATTTTCTTTGTTGTACGTCTGGTTGACTAATTGTTGCATTACAAGTTGTTTTGAATCGAGATAATGGACAGGGTTCCCAAAAGTTGAGCTGGAAGTTGGAAAATCGAAAAGTCAAAAAATCAACAAACAAAATCGTTTTTAAATCGTTCCATAAAAAATGCTTGGGTCGGTATTTTGAGTTAAAACATTTTGAAATGGAACAATCAATGACCCAGGTGTTCAATAAAAAATAAATTTAGATTATCAGCTGAATAGTTCAGTTTTGGCAAACAATTTTTTTTGAAACCGACACCCGCGAACCCGATATATCCATTTGAAGTTTCATTTCTATGGTGCAGAGAAAGAACAAGAACACGTTTTGTTCCTCACGGAAAGCGGGTAGAAATATTATTCAATTCTTCTTTATTCTGCGATAACATGCAGCCGTTCGCTGTAACTAGTATTCTAATGCTAATTAATTTCAGATTTGCAACTTTATGTTTAAACTTATACTTATTGTTTGCGATTTTTTGTTTGAAACGAATTACCTACAGACATGAGCTGTCACTTATTTATTGTAAGTTCGCGATTGATATAATGTTTCGTTTAATTGGCAAGTTTGGCCAATGGCATGGAAAATTTACAACACTGACGGCATCGAATTGTTAAAAATAGCTTCAAAATGTGTTTGCGAATTCGTATAGAGTTTATTATCAACACTTCTATTTCTGCGATTATTCATTTGCAAATTATTCTTGAAATCTCAAACTCATACCTGGTCTTTTGGTTTATCAAGAGTAAGGAAATCACGGCGTTATAAATTCACATTTTTATATTTTCAGGCAACACAATTAGCCTTTCTGGAGTCTGCAATTGTTATCGTTTCCAATATTTTTCCATTGTTTATTTACGCTCAATTTTCAGCGATCAACTTTCAGACATGTGGCCCGATTACTACAGTATTGAAGTTTTTTGGATACGTTATAGAAGCATTGATAATTTATAACATTTTTGCGGGAGAAGGTCAAGTCAATTACAAATGTGTTTCCGTTATCTTGAATATTCATTTTTTAAACTCATTTGATTATATGTCATTTTTGAAAAATGACTCAAACAACTTCTGCCAACAAAACAAAAAAAAAATTTCCAATATGCCTTGTTGAACCTAGAAATTATTTTCTTTTCAGTTTTTTTAAAATTATTTTCTTTTTTTTTCTTTTCTTTATAATATTTTCTTTTCAGGCTCGTTGAGCATTCACTGTTGCGAAAAAGTTGCAGGCAAAATTTCGATACATATGTAGGTGAAGTTTACTTAATGTAAAAACATATTCACGTGGTGTCAGGCTGTCCCATCGCTACACTGCACACAAAATGCGCGAAATTTTTTTTATTTTGTGAAGTTACAGCGCATTTCGAATAATTGTTTTTTAGTTCAAGCACGAATTTTCGTGAAGTGGAGCTATGGGACAGCATGACACCACGTGCATGTATTAGAATTTATTGATTAACATTTCTTTTTTAAACAGTACGTAGAAAAAGTACGGGATTTAGGTATGCATTGTGGAGCGACATGTTGGGCATGTGAACTTTTGGCTAACCCATCTGTCGACACACTGAAAAGTAGAATAATCAAAGCTATCAAAACATCTTCAAACTTACACTTTTATGAAACCTTCTGCGACATGTATTGCATTTTTAAGACGCATTTCTTCATGACAAATGACACAGTCGGTATCTTGCAGCTCACTTTCCAATGCTATTTCTTCTGTCGGTTGTTGGTTGGTGTTATGATCAGTTAATGATAAGGCAGCACTTATCATTGCCAATGTGTCAACCTCTATGATGTTCTCGTCGTATAGCATTTTGAGAGTTGAATTTTCGTGTCTCAATTGTTCATTCTCGTGGGATAGATTTGAAATCGCCACGATATGTTCATTGACTTCTTCGGTTAATCTGACTCTGTTCAATATCATGTGAAAAGTCCAAAACATCAAAGAACTTACCTCACATTTTCTAGCATCGTATTAATTTCAGACAGACTAAGTCCAACACCGCCATCCTGGCCCAAAACTGCATTTGAGGTGTCCGGTGGGTTGTTCGCTGGCACCTGAGATTCCAACTGTTGTTTTTCCAGTTTCATCTGTGCAATTTTTCTATGTAACTGGGTGATTGCCAGTTTATGCTTCTCATTTAGAGAATTAGCCTCGTTGAGTTTTCTGAAAAAAATGACTGCAGTGGGGCTGGCGAGGCTGCCAAAAAAAACAGTCCTAAACTCAACTTGCAACTATGAACAGATCAATTGAAATCTTATTCAAAAACCGTGTTTCGGAAACTACAATGGTTTTTGAGTACCATCAAAGTTACCAAACGTTGACTGACCAAGCATTAAAGAAGGAGTATTCTGAATGGGGGAATTGTTTTAAAATGTAACATTTGTGCTCAAACTTATGAATATAACAAAAGAAAACGGGAAAAATCCGTTAACATTGAGCATTTTGAGACAGAAAAATCGGCAAAAAATCTTTAAAATTTAACTAAAGAAATCCTAGGCCATGAGGATTTTCAAATATTTAACCTGTTCTGTATTGTATTTTGAATAAGTATTTTATAAAATTCCTTCTTCTCAGTTTTCTTAAACTTTTTGAGAGAGAAAAACTAATTAAAGTTGGAAAAATGAAATTGATATCAATGTTTTGTTGAACGAATTTTTTCTAGGAATCGCGTGGTGGCCTAAGATTCATTCACGCGCAAATTTGAAATTAATTTTTCCCGTTATTCTTTTGTTATTTTCGTAAGTTTGAGCACGATTATTACATTTTAAGACAATTTCCCCATTTAGGATACTCCTTTTTTAAGAACGTGAGTATAAAACAATCAGTGATAAAACTTACTGAATCAATGCCTCTTGCTGATTATCCTGGTTTTGTAGAACGATTTCTGGATGAAACTGCTGAACAGCAGTTGGGATATAACCACCTCTCAACCCCGCTCCTCGTCCAGAAAACCCTCCTCGAAATGGGCGACGAAAGCTTTGAGGTGACCCTATTTCGACGGATTTGGCTGATTCGGGTAGTTCGTTCTAAAAATCGTAAGTGTGGGAAATCTGGCCACATTCAAACACTTACTGTATCAAAACATTTTGTGTGTCATCCTGATTAGCCAAAGTGGCTTGTAACAAAGGAACCTGCGGGATAACTGAAGGGTGATACACTCCTCTGAATCCTGCTCCTCTTCCACGAGACCCTCCGCGAAAAGGACGTCGAGAGTCTTGAGAAAACCCGCGGAAAGTTGGGAGAATTGGAGGGTTTGTATAGCTCATTCTAAAAATTATTTTAAAAAATCAATGTTATCAAAAAGGAAGAGAAAGTTGCGGCATGCTTGCTTGCGTGCAGCAACTGATAATGTATTACCTTTTGGCTCTTAATGTTGAAAATAAATCAAATCAATCAAACTGATAACAATGGTTTGCTGTATTAAAAAAAACTGGAAATCCTTCTCGAAATAGGCGACAAGAGATTTGAGAAAAACCTCTGATGATTGGCGGGTTTGAAGTTTTCCTGTTGCTCATTTAAAAATGGCAAAAACGTAGAAATTGATAAAAAGGCAAAAGAATGTTGAATGATGCAAATAAACTGATCAAAATGAATGTTTTATTGACAAACCGTTATATTTTTTGTTAAAAGGAAAACTTTTAATGCTCTTTGAGAAAAAGCTTCGTCGCTCTTTTGCATTGTTTTCAGATTAAGATAGAACAATGTTACAAACCAAAATTGTGGAGTTACAGTCGTTTTGATTTTAACATAAAATAGGTTCTCACGAGGTGTCGGCTGCTTTATTGGTTCTGTAGATAGTTCAAACATGTGAAACTAATAAGCATGATTATGTGCGATTGTTTGATAGGTGAACATTTTTTGAAACATTTTTAGTGTTTGAGTTATGAGCGGGGAGAATGGCAATACCTATTCATTCACATTTATTAATAGAAAATTGGTTTTTTTGATAAAGTTTGATTAGTGTAAAAATTGCATAAAAATGAGTGGGTAAAACAATACACAATTAATAAAAATAAATATTCAATCATAGTTCACAACAAAATGACATTCTGGCGGGACCCATTCTCCATTTTGGTGTGCATAGCATACTTCAATTTTCGAATTCAGATGTGAAGGCGTGGTCAAACTAGGGTCTGAAAAAAAAGTTATTAAATTTTAAGATCAATTGATAGAAACACTTTTTCTGATAATATTTCTAAATCACCTTTTTGATGTTCATCTTTTAAATTATTCGAAGAGTTTTCTATTTCTTTCTCCAAAATCCTCAATAGATGAGATATATATTGCGCAGCTGACTTTAAGGTCTCCGCTTTCGACGGTTTTCGATCTCGTAATTGCTTCGGAAGATGGTTGCGCAACATGTTGAATGCGTTGCCGATTCTAAATTTTACAAAGATAATATTCTGTTTTAAATTTGTTCGCTACATAAATAAAATACAAATAAGCTAAAAATTTTGCAGGTTCCGAAAAGTTTGAAAAGGATCAATTTAATTACCGTATTTCCTCTATTAGTCTTGCATGCAAGACTAATTTTCAATTGTTCCGTAGGCATGCAAGACTAATAGAGAGTGCAAGACTATTAGAGGCTCCAAGACTGATTTTCGAATGCTTCAAAACTCCGAAATGTGACCATGAAAAACTCAACTTGATATCGTTTAAATAACAAAAAATACATCCTTTTCCAATATTTCATCAATTATTTGAACGCTTTTGATCAAAAACTCGAGTTCAATTTTTCCAAAAAATGGGCCAATTCATTAACGCTGCAGCCTCTATGCAAGATATTGCTGGACAGGAAAAAAGTCGGGTGCAAAACTATTAGAGACTGCAATACTAATAGAGGCTGCAAGACTAATTTTCGATTAGCCCGTAGGGGTGAAAGACTAATAGAGGCTGCAAGACTAACAGAGGAAATATTTTCCAATTTTTGAACTACAACTTGAAAATTATCTGAGGAACGTAATGGAGTCAAGTTTAAAATATTATAAACGGATTAATTTTAGAATGATTTTTTTACGCATGCAGAAAAGAGTATTGTTGTTTCATAAAATCTAGAACGTTTCATAGTTAATTATGAAAATAAAACTTACAGTTGAATTTATATTCAAACTTAACTTATAATAAACAAACAAAATTTGCAAAAAGAAAGCCCAAATATAATATTGAAAAGTTTGGAGCACTTACGATTTTTGCCGGCATCGTTCTCGAGCGTTAGCACGTTCACGTGACATTTTGAATTTATAAAATATCACCAATTACGTAATACTGAAGAAAGCTAAGTATTTTGTTATCTTATGTTCAGACAAATGGTAAGCATTCAAATGTAAGGGGTACATATGTATTGCTCTCAAGTGGGTCGTCATAATGGAGACAGCTGTTTTTGATGAGGACTCGGACACAAGGGGGTAAGTAAGTGTATCTGAAATGTGCAGAGAAATAGAACTGTTCCGAAGTAGCCTGATTGGGAACATCGTGCCTGCCTCGTGCCTGACTGCCTACTGGAAGAAAAAGTGTGAAGTGGTTTGCTAAATCTGCAAAACTTTATTTTAGGGTTTGGTCAATTTTAAGAAAAAATTGTCGCGGAAAGTTAAAAAAAAACGATTGGGGTGTTTCAGAAAATTGAAAATTGTTCCTGATATCTCTAGTTATGGTATTTGTGAAGTATACCTGTTCAAAAATGTTAACCATTTTGAAAAGTTTTCATAACTTTTTTTGTCCCTATCAGGCTCAGAATTTACTTTTTCCTAATAGTAAACCTAAATGTGCAAATAAATTTCACGTTTTATTAATTTGTCATTGAAAAAAACGAATGGAAAGCATATTGGAAATCATTTTTTTGCAGGTACACTTTTATGGGTTTTTTTATACTGGGTGCATACGTAACTTTTGAAAAAATTTGCGTTCTTTTTATTATTAATTTCTTATTCTTATTATTGACCTAATTTTATTGATCACGTCATAGCCACAGTTACGTTCAATAAAACATAAAGGAACCTGACCCTAACATCTGAATCACCATTGTTGGAACAATAGTTAGCTAGTTACTGCAAGGTGAAACCGAGAAAAACCTTGAAGCAAACCTGTATGCCAAGTCACTAACGAAAAACCCGCGAGTTTTACAGCTGAACCGACGGAAGATGTGTCTAAGATGAGTCACGTTAAGCGAAGAAAAAGAAGAAAAAGAAGAAGCTTGAAGGGGTGAGAAAAGATTCGGAGACAGAGGAGTGAAAACGAAAAGCCAATCACACAACTACAGTGGACGATCGGCGGCAGAAGGCAAATCTGCGCCTTTCTCTACCCAATGCCTAGTCCTTCTTACAATCGTCACATTATTATTGCCTCATGTTTTTGTTGTCTTCTTATTTTTTCATCAGCTGCGCGAGTTCCGAAAGCTTCGAAAAAACATCTTGCCAGGGTGAAGCAGCTGCTGAATGATGAAGCTGAAAGGTAGGTGACATTTCAGCCAAGTGTGAAAGATTTCTAGAAAAAAAGTGATTTTTAGACACAATACATTAATTCAAAGCGATTCAGTTACTGTCTTTGATGATATACAACGAAATCCAAATACAGGAGTACATCACGTTGGTCTTTTTACTCAAAACTAAATAATTTAAAAGTTTATGAACCGGCTTTTGAATAGACATTTCAAGCTTGAAATTGCAATAAAACCTCGTTTTTTGATCGAATTATCCATTGAGAGTTTAATTAACTAGAAGTATATTGAAAGCTAATTTCAGTCAATCATAGATATGGAATCATAGATATGGATGTTTCAACTTATTGTGTTTTCGTAGTATTTTCAATGTTTTGAGTGCGATTTCTTTAATATTTTAAAAAAATCAATACACATTACATTTTTAATACATTTTTATTAAAAAAAAACATTCCCATAATGCAAGCTACACCACCTTGACACATATCAAGACCAGTTTTTCTTCATGCTTTTATCTACAGGATGAATTGGCAGTGAATAACGCTGACGAGTATTTCCAAGGAGATGTTGACTTGTCTGAACAACAAGTGAAAATTATTGAAGATCAGTTTACACAGGGCAAAAGAGAAAAAAGAAAGGTGAAAATATGGATTTTTGAACAGCGTGTCACCCAATAATTTTTAGATTGGAAGAAATCCATTGTATAAAAAGTGGGATACAAGAGGGCCTATTAGTTTTGATTATGCCGAAAGTATACCGTTCCAAACAAGACAAAAAATCAGGTGTGTGAAAGACTTAGAACTTATTTGTTAATTGAAGTTTCAAAAATTACAATTGTTGTATTTTTGTAAAGGTGGAGTAGCGCCAATGGGGATTTTGTCTAAATACTTTTATAATGATCCGAAACGATCTAATATCATGATAAAACACTCTAAATTTTTTTTAATTTTTCATAATTTCCGGTCGAAGTTTTGGCAAATTGCCAAATTGAAAAGTATGCAACTTTGAGGAAATCCAAAGCAATGTCGCATGTTCCGACCCCTACAATGTTTCAATACGAATAGTTAAAACAAAATTTAAGTATGAAAAATGTAGATTTGATGGAATAGGTTTTGACACTTTCCACACTGGTGCTGCTCCACCTTTAAGTGAAAGAATCTCTAAATTCAGAAGTGCAATGCTCCTATGGCAGCAACATACATGCCTCCGATTTGAAGAAGGAGGTCCAAATGTGGATAGACTAGAGTTTTTCGATGGAGGAGGATGTTCTTCCTTTGTTGGAAGAGTTGGTGGAACACAGGTATTAATTTGAATATTAATCAAGTTTCAACAAAAAAAAAAGTTTCAAGGGAATTTCTATTTCAACTCCAGGATGTGATGTTGTTGGGATTATAAGTCACGAAATAGGACACGCATTAGGTATTTTCCACGAACAAGCTCGACCGGACCAGGTTGGTTAACTGAATCTAAATACTTTTTAATTTAATATTAGAAGTTGTCGAATTTTACAGGAACGACATATCGCTATCAACTACAACAATATTCCACTCTCCAGATGGAATAATTTCCAAGCTGTTGGAGAAAATCACGCGGAAACTTATAACCTACCATATGACACCGGTTAGTACTAATGATACATTTTCTCATTCACGCCTGTTCGGTTTGCAGGAAGCGTCATGCATTATGGTCCGTACGGGTTTGCGTCTGATCCATATACTCCAACTATTCGGACACTTGAAAGAGTTCAGCAGTCGACAATTGGTCAAAGAGCTGGCCCATCGTTTTTAGATTACCAAGCAGTATGTTAAGCAGCTTTTAATGATTGAAAATGATATAGCTCGCAAATTATGTGTGCGAAAGAATTTAAAATTTGCCGAAAATAACTCAAACTCGGCCTAATCCGCAAATTTTCCGTGTTGAACAAATTTCGATATGTTCTGCAAAAATTGCAGTGTATTGGTTTAAGCCACTATAAATAATGGAAAAAAGCTCCGAAATTTTAAACTTTCTAGATTAACATGGCATATGGATGCACAGAGTCGTGCGCAGACCTTCCATGCCTTCGTAACGGATACACCCACCCCAATAACTGCTCCATGTGCGCATGTCCCGAAGGTTTATCAGGAAGATATTGTGAACAAGTGTACCCGTCAAACGCTCAATGTGGTGGGGTTATTTTTGTAAGTAACATACAGTGTCACGACCATTTTATTATATTTATCTCAAGCTTAATATTCACTGTGTCTCTTTTTAAATTGATTATACTATTGACAACGAAAGGTTTTTAGTTTACCGTCACAATTCAAAACGAGACATGTGTCATTTGAAAGTGTTCCACAAGGATATGTCATTGCAAAATTTTAAGCGGCAAAGTTCCACTCTCAACCCCTCTAGCATCGATCTGAAACTGTTTAAGTGCATTTTTTCAGTACTTTGGAGGCCTGTAGAATTGCTCCAAAATTTTTTTTGCAAACTTTCAGATTTTTTTCAAAAAAATTAAAATTTTCCAAAAATCTCCCAAATTATTTTCCTACTTTTAAACGGTCTGAAAAACATTGAACGTTTGCAAAAGAAAAATTTTGGAGCAATTCTACAGGCCTCCAAAGTAGCTATATTGCAAAAAATTTGAGCTCGTGGAAAACTAACCCGTGAACGTCATATTAATGAACGTGAATGTTACCAATCGGCCATTTGGACAGTGATTTTTAATTTAAAAAATTTGTGTAGACTTTTCTACGCGTGAAAAATAGAGTTTACAGGAGAATTAGTACTAAATTTTCAGATCGAAATTTCAGCTGTTCAGAGTGGAGATTTGGCGCTTAAAATTTCGTTGTGACCTCCCCTAGGGTAGTACTTTCGAATGTTACATGACTCATTTTGAAGTCTGAGGGTAAACTTAAAACTTTTCCTTGTGAGAAATAAACTTAAATAATTAAAAAATCACAAAATTGGTTTCCATTTTCAACAACCTTTTACTATCAAAACATGTCTTGCCTTCTACAAACGTTGTTTAAAATTTAGTTAAGAATAGTGTGAAATAATATGGTTTTCACAATGAGAGTTCTGAAATAGTACATAATACAGCTTTATTTTTGTAAACAGATATAAATGATATTTCTGAGTTGATACTTAAATGATTATTATTCCAAGTGAAATTTTTTCAGGCTACAAAGGAAGTGAAGTACATCACTAGCCCAAATTACCCTGACAAATTTCCAATTGACACCGAATGCAATTGGATTATCGCAGCGCCAATCGGTAAAATATCAGTTTTAAATTTTACTACTATCATTATATTTCAGAAGGAAGAGTGTTCATGGAATTTGAAGGAGATTTTGATTTTCTCTGCGAAGACACTTGCGACAAGGCATACGTAGAAGTTAAATATCATAGTGACAAACGTCTTACTGGAGCCAGATACTGTTGCTCGCTGCTTCCAAAAAATCGATTCATCTCTTTCAAAAATGAGATGATTATTATAATGAGAGGGTATAGATCAAGTGGAGCTGGGTTTAAAGCCAAGTTCTGGTCTAATTTGGGAGAGCCAGAAGGAGTAAGTTGTTTTTTCCTTAGATAGTTTAGAAAAAATTGTTGCATTAGTTGTGAATTAGGTGTGTGTTTTTGAATGCACTTATCAAAAAATTTTGATTGATTTTTTACCATGAATGTGGTGTAGTCGATTTTTTATTATACGAAAAATTGTCTGAAAAAAAACTTAATTTTATAATGAAAATTCTTGAAAGTTTTGAAAATTCAAAAAAAGTTTTTGCTAAAGTTTGGGGTGATCTCTGACCTAAAATTAGTTATCAGCTTTAAAATACCTAATTCGAGTTCAAAAAAAAGAACTAAACGTAGATATAAGTATACTCAAAATTAGACGGTGATTTCAAAAAAAAAATTAGTTTCCAGCCGCTGCGACATTGACAAATTGGTCAAATTTCAAATAATTGTTAATTTTTGGCCATTTTTTGAGCCATCAAAACTTTTTTTTTTGAGAAGTTTTCAACAATTTTCATTATAAAACTCAAAGTTTTCAGTTTCAAGCTTCAAAAAGCAATGAAAAAAATTCGACTTTCAAAAGCTTTCAAAAAATAATTCAAATTACGCTACAATACCTTCTCAGGAAATAGTAGTAATATTAAATGTTGTAGGTTAGCACTCCATTGCCGCCAACAACAGCTCCGCTCCCAGAAATTTCGGAAACAACACAAAAGCCAGAACCAACCACTGTACAATCTACAACTACATATACAACGGCAATTCCGCGGAGAACCGCAAAAAAACAGTTCTTCACAAGAAAACCCATCACAATCCCATTGACACCTCTAACTTCCTCGTCAACTACAACGGAGTCTACCACTGTATCTTCTACGACACAATCAACTGTAAGGGGAAAAACGTGATTCGGCTTACAATCAACATTTTTAGACCTGGTTGCCAACTGAACCATCATTCGCTACCGGCGAAACGGAAATCACAACTGCAAGCCCCACAATCACGTTATTCCCAAGTTTATCAACTATGTTAGCTTCCAAGTTTTTTTGTTGAGAAATTGTTTTTTTCCAGACTTCCTCCTATCAATTCGTTAGCTGGAGTTCTACCATCTACACAAGCTCCAGATATTATCAATAGTGTATTAGGTACGGCGGCTTTATTCAGACAAAGTTTATTATTGGGTCTAGCAGTCACTATGAACTTACGAGTGTTTGTGACCGTGTATCTACAGTTACGGTAAGAGTTATCCAGTAAATACTATAAATTGTAGGAACGGATCCTGATTCTATCTGTAGAGACACAATTAAGAAACAGAAACAAAATGTGTAAATTATGGCTAAATTATGGTGAAGCAAATGTTTTCAGAATGCGGCTGTGGAGCTTGGTCTGAATGGCAAGGTGAATGCTCCCAGCAGTGTGGCGGATGCGGTCATCGACTGAGGAAGCGAGAGTGCAAAAAAGAAGCTTGCAGGTTTGGAAATTAAATGTCACATTTATGTCTATCAATAACATTTTGTAGAAAAGAAGAAAAACGCCCATGCAACTTCTCAGCATGCCCCGACGGCACTAACTTCCTAATCAACAATGCTGAATTCCATATTCTTTGGAGAGGGTGTTGTGTTGGGTTGTTCAGGTATTATATTTTCAATAAACAAATTTCAAAATAGCTTATCTTAGATCCGGAGATCAATGCTCCGCCCTGGAAACTGAATCGAACCCATTCTTCAAAATTATCAACAGCCTGCTGAACATTCAAGATGCTAAGAACAATGATACGTTAATAGCAAAAAGAATGATGCGAGGAGAACACTAATGTATTTATTTGTTATAATGTCAACTATGTATATGTGTTATAATTTGTCAGAAACTCTAAATAAAGTATTCAAATTTTTAAAAAGTAAGTTTAAGAAACCAACAAATTTATTCGTATTATTATAATGCAGGGAAAAAGGAATTAAGATCATTATCAAAAATATATGATTATGCAGGTCATCAAGACATTACAACCAATTAAACAACATTGGCATCTTTTGCCATTGAGTAGAAAATTCCATCCGGGTTTGCGAGAAGGTTCTTTGGTGAATCGAATTCCGCAACGCGTCCTTTGTCCAGTACCAAAAGACGATCACTGTCCATCACCTTAAAATTTTCAATCATACAAGAGCGCTATATTTTTCTAAGTATATGACAGTTCACATGTTCAGTGGTACCAAAAATTCAAAAAAAGAGTTCAAATGTCCCAATTGTTCCTTCCAAATTGAAAAGAATTGATTAAAAAACGTTTTTTTAGGCTAACTAGAACTATTCCTGAGCCCCAGAATGTTTAAAAAAATTCTTGTAAACTACTTAAAAGGTAAAGGTGAAAGTTTTAAAACCTCCTGCGGGCAAGAGATTTTTCAGGGTTACTGGTGGCGTTTATATCTCTTCTAGTCTTAATTTAAGACGTACCGGGACTAGCGGTATGGCCAATTACCTTTCGCGAACCAAAGTCACTACCCACTTTCCGATCCGGTGGTACACCACTACCACTTAGACACCCGTGCCTCATCCAAAACGCAAAAATGTAAATGGTGACGACTTACAGTGTTCAGACGATGTGCAATTGTTAGAACAGTACATTCCTTGAACTGCTCACGAATTGTTTTTTGAATGAGACTATCCGTCTCCACATCAACCGCAGCGGCTGCCTCATCAAGCACCAGTACTTTTGTTTTTCTGAGCAGTGCGCGCGCCAAACATATCAGCTGCCGTTGGCCAACACTGAAATTCAATTGAAATTTTTGAGATTTTGAACCTGCAAACCTCAAATTTTCACCACCTTCTGAAATTTTGTGTTCGAGACCGTCTTGTAAAGATTTCACAAATGGCTTTAAATGAGCATTTTCTAAAGCTTCCCACACTTGTGAATCGCCTGAATTAAATTTTTTATTGTGCTTTTGAACAACGGTAAAACTCACTATAGGCAGAAAATGGATCTAAGTTCATTTTCATTGTTCCGGAGAACAACACAGGATCTTGTGGCACAATCGTTAAGCAACTTCTCAACTGCTCCAGTTGAAGATTGGCAATGTTAATACCATCAATTTCAATACTCCCTCCATCAGCCTCAATAATACGGAAAAGTGCGAGGGTAAGAGAACTCTTTCCTGCCCCAGTTCTTCCAACAATTCCGACCTTCTCACTTGGCGCAATATGTGCTGATATTCCGTGGAGAACCAGGTCGAGTCCGGGGCGGTATCTAACGCTGAAGTTTTTTATGGAAATCTCTCCCTTTTCCGGCCAACTTTTTGCTGCCAAGCGGCGCGAATTGTTTCCTTCCGTCGGAGTGACTGTATACTCCTTGATTCTTTCCACCGATACAATATTAGTTTCAAGTTCACTAGTCATTCGGACAGCCCAGTTGAGAGTTTGGGTGATCTGAAATAATTTGTCATATTCGGCTTTGAATAAAACAGTCTAAGCTCACATTCAAAGCATAAGAAACTGATAATCCAACTAAACCAGCCGAGAGTCCAGGAGAATCACGGAAGTAAACAGCAGCTCCGGCGGCAGAAAGAACAATCAGATTACCAACCATTTCCAGACGAACAGCTAGCCATCGATTAGCAACGATACTGGGATAATATGCAATTAAATGATCATCAACACGTTGTTGAGATTGTTTGATGAAATTATCAACAACGCCAAAAGCACGAATTGAAGATGCACCTTGGATAGATTCCTGTAACTTAGATATTAAAATTCAAAAACTTTGACTGTTGGGTTTAAACCTGGAAATGAGAGTAGATCGGCGATCTTGAAGCAGATTCCAGACGTTTCAGCTGTCGTGAGGTGCTAATATAGAATCTCTGGAAAAAAACTATGTCCTTCAAGTAGGCCTTCGATGAGGTCGCCGCAGCGGCACCCGCGCTAGCCTCACGAAACCCTGAATGTGTCGGCCGCTTCCAAATAACTACCTTTTTGCACTACGTTGCGCACCAAGGGTGTCGGTTTTTCGATTTTTTGAAAATCGAAAAATCGAAACGTTTCGTTTTTCGTTATTTTTCGATTTTCCGATTTTTCAAAAACTAGCTTAATATTTTGGCCATTATTCTTCTTTTTAGAATAATTTTTTATGTTTATATATGAACAAAATTAGATTTAAGAAAAATCATATTTTATGGTTAATTTTCTGAACATTTTTTTTAGATTTTTCGATTTTCCAGAGAATCGAAAAAACAAAATTTTTTGATTTTTCAATTTATGAAATTTGGAAAATCAAAAAATTTTCACTGAAAAACATAGAAAAATCGAAAAAACCGAAAAATCGAAAAATCTAAAAATGACACTCTTGTTGCGCACACTCCAAACTGTGAGGCCCGCATTTCGCGCCTCACTCAGCTGAATATTAGAAGAAAACTAACCAGCACAATAAAATAAATGACTGAAAGAATCGCAAAAGCTATTCCAGCCCACGGAGTTGCCCACATAATCACTACAAGTGTGGCGACTACATTGAAAATAGTCATACTCATGTGACGGATTACATCTGGAAGAGTTCGGTCAATTGCTTCAATGTCCTGCAATACAAAAAATGAAAAGTGATAAACAACATATTATCCAATTACTTTTCCGATTCGATTCAATATTCTTCCAATTGGTGTAACATCAAAGAATGCCATCGGTGATCTCATAATATTTCCAAGAAGTCCTGCATGAAGAATTCGGCTAGCTCTGAGTACTCCAATAGTCAAAATAATTGAGGCTATTAAAACCACAAATGCTGAAATATGTCTCGTGACTTTTGACTTACGAATTTTAGCTAACACTTACATTGGCCCATTCCCAGTACAGCATAAATTCCTAACTCCATTTTTGCATCTGAGGAAGTTCTATTTCCTGATTTCGCATGATCGGAAAGTTTGGCTAAATAGAAGTTGCTGAGAATTCCGAGCCCACTGCTTCCAACATACAAGAAGAAAAACAGAAGAGTGATAGGGATACTGATAGCTTGGAAGTAAGCGATATACACTTCAAACTTCACTTTTCCAGTCTCCACAGTCTCCTTTTCAATAAGTTGCGTGTTTTCTTGAGCCGGGACGTCTTCCGAAATGGCTCCGAGCAATGCTTCATTCTCTTCGTGTTGACTTCTCGGACTGTGTAATAGTACCGATCTTCTACTGCTATCACGAGAATATTCTATGGCTCTGGCTGATGTATCTTCCTTATCAGATTCTTGTGACAAATGGGATTCCAGACGTTTGAGGATTCCGGGCTTGACTTGGCCAAGGTCACGGAGAATTTCGTCGACCTCTCCAGCTAAAATTAATATAGGATTGGAAGCGGTTGGATCTGTGGAAGGTGTTGGTCCCTAATAGTTTAAAGGTCACAAACAAGCCTAGTCTCATCCCATATGTTTAACAAGCCTGAACTAGGAGTTTTAAAAGGCTGTGTTTTTTTTTTTGCTTATGTAGACCCGAAATGCGCCCAAATGAACAACTTACGCATTAAAACTTCTCCGAAAATCTTAATTTTTTTTCTTAATTTTTTTAGGCAATTCAAAATACCAAAAAGAAAAGATATGTTGTTTCAGCTAGGATCTCCAATTTCGCCAACTATTGCACATTTTGATCTTAAGGAAAACTTCATAGAGACTTTCGTACCAACTCACTATTATTTGCCGTATTTGAAACTTTAAAAAATACTAGCCCGCCTCACGGCCCGGCAAAGGGTACATCAGTGTAAATGCGCCCTAGCGAACACAACGCAAAAACCAGGTTAATACACGTTATGGAAAAAACTTCACCTACAAAAATTAGATAATTTTTTTTGTCATTTTGTTTTTCAAATTTTAAAAAATAAAGGTGCCGTTTTTGAGAAAAACACGTAAACGCAGCCGCGGGTACGATAGACAAATTGCGTACAGGTACCACTTCTCGGGCCGTGCGACTACCCCCTACTTACATCCATCTCCAATACTTGCAACTCTGCCTCTCGTCTTTGATTCTTCAATCAAAAATTCTTCCAAAAACTCTGCAAATGCTCCACTGTTGTTCAAAAGCTCCTGGTAAGTTCCCAATTCACTGATTGTTCCTTCTTTTAGCACAATCAATTGATCGCAGTGTTTCAGGTATGTCAAGCCATGAGTGACAAGTACTCGTGTTTTGGAGGCCAGGCAACCCGTAGAGGAGGCTGAAATTTTAATAATTGGTTTTTTTTTTCGACTAGAGCAACTTACAGATAACATTCTCGAAAATGTGTTTTCCAACATGTGAATCCACTGCAGATAGAGGGTCATCAAGAAGTATAATATCAGGGTTTTGATACACTGCTCTTGCAAGAGAAACTCTCTGTTTTTGCCCGCCAGACAAGTTTATTCCCTGAAAGTTTTATTTTTGAATACTAAAATCAGGACTCATAATCTGTGATACCTTTTCTCCAATCTCAGTTCTATCGCCAGCTGGTAGATTAGCCAGATCCTCCTTCAACGCGCAGTTCTTCACGACGTCTTCGTAATTTTCCAAGTCATATGGCTTGTTGAAGAGAATATTGTTTCTCAAACTCATATTCTGAATCCAAGCCTGTTGTGGCACATAGGCAATGTTTCCGTTAATTTGAACACTTCCGGAAAGTTTGTTCATTTCCCCAAGAAGTGCATGTAACAAACTGGACTTTCCCGATCCAACTTTCCCAACGATAGCTACAAGCTGACCTTTCTGAATTTTAAATGAGATCTCGCGTAAAGTCGGATCCTCATCCGAACTCCATGAGAACAATCCATTTTCCACTTCGATAGCCGAGTCTGGAAATGTATAACTTGATTTGAATAACTTGTTCACTTGAACTTACCAGTCTCCCCATGTGAAATTGATGTTTGAGGGCTCATTTCCTCTGCGGCGAAAAATTCTTTAAGACGCGTATTACTCACGGAACATTGAACAGCTTCTCCATAGACCATTGCAACCATTGCCAAAGGCATTCTCAGAATGTCAAACAGCGAGAGGGCTACAAACGTAATTTCTGGCGTGAGAACATTGTTTTCTGGATCCAAGTACACGTAAACAACAAATGAGATGACAGATGCTAGAAATGGAGCACAGATCCAAGAAAATACGATTGCAGCCATGAAATAAGACAACTTCTTTAATATGTGTAATTCACGCTCCCGAATTTTCAGAACCATGTTCTCCATACTCCTCTCCCAAGAGTACAACTTCAAAACTTTCATTCCATTCAGAATCTCCGACATCATTTTTATCCGTTCATCTTTTAATTTCATTTGTTCGGTTTGGCACTTTCGCATTTGAATTGCTATCAATCCGTTGACTGGGAGAGCAAGAATCAGTACAACAAGGCCAGCCAAGGCTGCAACACCAAGAAATTTCCAAAGGAAGTAAATCGATAGGAAGATCTGAAATATATGGAAGTTTTTCATTATGATGCATTTGACTTCTTTGGTTTATATTTTTAAAAGACGTGGAAAATTAAGATGGACCTTGGACATATACCAGACAACGAAACTCATAAAATCGCGCTTACCCCCACTTCTGGACACTACTAGGAAAGCCTGTCAAAAAGACGAGGCTTGTCTGCCGAAAGTTTGGCCAAAGTTCGCTCACTCTTCGAGAAATTTATATATAAGCGGATGATTAATCAAGGAGCTCGCTTAACTTGAAATTCACTAATTTTAAACTAGGGCTCACAGGAGGTCACCGCAACGACGCCCGCGCCGACCTCACGACGTCACTCACGCCGCATGTACCTTAATGTATAGTGCGGCGCGGAACCCTGAACGGGTCGGCCGCTTCCAAGTAATTGTCTTTTGGCACTATGTTGCGCACACACCAAACTACTCGTTTCACGCCAAGCTGCAGAGCCCCGAACGTGTCGGTCGAGTCCGAATAGCTACCTTTTTTCACTTCATTGCATACACACTGCGACGCCGGCGTGAGGCCGGCCAGCGTGATTTCGCGCTTCACTCAGCTAGGAGCCTTATTTTTAACATAGAACTTAACTACTTTCAAACTTCTGACAAACTACACGTGTCCGAATCAAATTTATGTAAACTAGATGCTTTGTCGAAAAGTTTCATACCTGCAGCGGTGCTGACCAGAAAAGCATGATAGTTGGTGCCATATCTTGAATTTTTTGAATATCCACCGACATCAAGTTGACAATTGCTCCGATGGTTTTCCCCTTTCTTGCCTCATTTGACAAATTCAAAGCTTTCGAGTAGACCGCACTCGTTAAAACAGAGCGAACATGCATTCCAAGACGGAACATGGAGTGATAGTACTGATGAAGAAACATTGACTGCAAAAATGAGGAGAAGAACATAATACCAACAATGGAGCAGCCGATCCAAACTGGCTGATTTTTGTCTTCAATGAAACCGATAAGCTGTTTTAACAGTTGAGGAGCAAGGAACTGGAGCATATCAAAACACAGTTTGTAGAAAAACCCGGCGAGCAGGGTGTACTTATAAGTTTTGAAAATTGGAATCACAAATGATGGATGATTTTTCGGTAGTGCCGCTGATGGATCCTTTTTAATGTTCTGATGGTATTCATCAATGCGGGGCTTCAAGTTTTGCATGAAAGAGGGAATGAGGTTCTCAGCCTTGTCGATTTCATTCAAATCCCAAAGATCCTCATTTTCAAGTGATTTTTTGTTTCCGAGGTATGCTAGTCCAGTGAACCATTGGAATGTCAATCGGTTGATGAAGGATGCTGTGTATTCTGGACACGAGCTTTCCTGGAAAAACAAATTCGGTTTGTATGTGATAATTATTCAAGATGTGAATTTTCCAGAACAACCTGATTTCCGAAAAATCTGTGCGTCACAAACTCCAACTTACACTTTTGTACATGTCAGATGGTACATCTGCAAAACAACACAGGAACAACTCCAATGCCGAAAAAGTGAATGCGATAATATACAGCGTAGCACGAATTCCTTCAAGAGCATACTCGTTGTATATAAACCCACTCAGATAAAATCTGAACTCTGGAATTCCACACACAACTACCAGCAGCCAGTACAAAGTAATTACTCCGGACGTGATGATCCCTTTGTTTTTACAAGCAACTGTAAGGATCAGGGCTAGGCAAATACCTGAAAATTGAACATTTTTCCAGAATTTTTTTGGTCAAACCAAACCTCCGAATTGAACAAGGTCTCCATAAAAATGAACAACTTCAAAGTTTGGCGATTGAGAGACGTAAAGATACAAGTCGTAAATAACCGTGGCTATGAGATCAACAACGAGTAGGCAGCCCAATATCTGTTGGAACCACCTATCATTTTTATTTCCATGTGTCAACTTACAATTCTAAACGATATAGGTGAAAAGCATCGAAGTTGAGCAGTTCGGGTATGAAGAAGTTGGTAAATGACGATGAACGAAAAAACTACCAAAAACAATGTGGGTATTGTAGAGAAGTCAGTGTGCTGACCACACTTTGTGACATGTGGAATGCTGCTGCGGTTTTTCCAACCAGGTTCGAGGAGCTGAAAAATTCGTTAAAGGTGGACAGGTAGCGCCAAAATGACCAAAAATTATAATTAATTTTTTGAAATTTTTTTATTTACTGTTCTCTCAAAATAAAAAAAAAACTACGTTGCGTCTACGCCAAAATAAGCCCCGCCTTTTTTTCAAAAAATCACGGCAAAAGGACAAAAATCGGGACCCCTATCAATATCAGGCCGCCGACATCTCATGGGTTCCGCGCACCACTGTGTTTGATTCTCTGTAGGCGTGACGAGCTGTCCCGCCCGCTGCGAGGAAAAAACAGTGACGCGCGGAACTCGTAAGATGTCGGCGCCCTTATATTCGTTGGATTCCCGATTTTTGCAGGTTTATTATTTTGAGTGTAAAAAGTGACCTTAACTCAGTTTTGGCCACTCATAATTTTGGAGGTCGGCCAAAAAATAATTTTTTTCCTACATTGTTTTTTAATGCAACTTTGTTTTAATTATTCTTATTAAAACATTGCAAAGGTCGGAACATGTGACATTTGTTAAGATTTCCTCAAAAGCTCATACTTTCAAAATGTTGGAAATTTTCCAAAACTGATCGGAAATTATGAAAAATCTAAAATTTTTTGATGTGATTTATTATTATTAATTATATTCGGTTGTATTTGATGCATGTGTATTTAGGCAAAATTAGCATTACTCCATGTTGGGGCTAAACAATTATTTTTTTGAAGTTTTTCGAGAAATCATGTTTGAAAAACACGATTTCAAAAAAAAATTGAAATTGATACCGAGTTCTGACTTGATTGGTAATCTACATTTGATATTTTTATTAGCAGGAAAACTATTTATTGATTATTTTATCATTATATTTGGAAAACAATTTATAATTTTGATTCAATGAGACTTGATTATTTTGATGCCAAGAATGTGTTGCAAAGCGATTTATTAAAAAACAATTAAGTTTTGTCAAATATATCACTGATATATTTTCAGGGCTTTCCTACACAAAATTTGTGACATGGAATCGATATTTGCTCATATTTTTCTGCTTTGTTTGTGATTTGTGCAAAAACCTGCACAACTTTTTTTTCTATTTCATTTTGTTTGTTTTGTTAACGTTTACTTTTCCGTCATTCTTTTCGTCTACCTTTGATGTCTTCACAGATTGTGTGAAGCACAATTGAAAAAAAAGAAAATTTAGCACGTTTTTAGGAAATTTTCCAAAGAAGTACACACAAAATAAAGGAACAGTACATCCAAAAAAATAGACCTAGCCAAGATATTAAGTGCAAAATTGAGTGTAAAATTAAAATTCAAGCCTACCTCCGTTTTATCTCCACAGACAAGCTCTCGCACGAGTGGAAACATATTTGGAGTTAATTTTTCCAGGAGTCAGCAGCAATTGTCAACTGTGGTCGTAAGCCCCCTGAAAATTGAATGTGTGGCGGTGGAGATGTTTTGAAATTTGAGTCTACTGAAAAAATGGCCGCAAGAGTGTAGTGGTGAAGAAGTGTCTATGAAAGTGGTGGTGATGTCAAGTTTGTGTGAGGGAAATTGTATTTTGAGGTTTTTTGAATCAGAAATTCAACAACTTATGCAGTTTTGTGAATTGACTTTAATGAAATGAATTTCTAGCAAGTACAATTTGGGCAATATGAAAATCCGCCAATAGGTAACCAATTACTTATTAAAATAGTTTGTTAAATTTAACCAAATCTTTTTGTATGTGTATCAATTATATTCAAAATATATACCATTATGTGTGAGGCAGAACTCCTTTCAAAAAATGTTTTCATCAAAAATTTTTGTTTTTCTTTGAAAAAAGTTTAAAGTGAAAAAAGTGGACTTGCAAATTGTCGACCACATTTGTCGACCAATTTTTGTCGACCAATTTTTACTGTTCACATTTGAATATAGAATTACTTTTGCAAAATTCTTAAAATTCAAAAAAAAAACAATTTTCAACATCTGAATGATGAATGAGTTATGAAAACTAATCAAATAGGCGGAGCCGCACAATTGTGAAATATTCTATATATCAAGGAGACAGAACCCTCAAAGTGGTAAAGAAAAAATATCTATAAGTGCTAAGAACTCTACACATAGACGCAGACAGCGTGGTACGTGTTCTGTGATTTTGTGTCCATCTGTCGCGCGTCTCCGTCTCGTGTAGTAAATCTTTGTGTATTTGCGGACGAGATTTGAGATTTCGCAATGTGCTGATGTTCTTGCGCAATAATAGTTAAAAACCTCATTTGATGAAGTTTTTCGAAACGAAGGTGCGATTGAGTGACCCTCAAACTATTTCGAATTAATCCGATGTTGATGTTATGGTCTTTTGGTCGGTCATGCAAAAAAGTTTATTGTAATACGAATTGGGAACATTAATAAATTACACACTTTGATTATTATATGAAAGTTATGTTTAACGCCTGAAAACTCACCTAAGTTAGCAAAAACGTGACTAGAAAAAAAAAGTTTCCGGCAGCTGGAGTTTTATAACAGTATTGAATTTGACTAGTTAAACTACTAATTTTACTACGAAACATTTTTTATCGGAAGCAAAAACGTCTTTAATTAAAAAACGAAATCAAACTTTTCGCCAAAAAAAAAAACAAAAAAAAAACGTAAAAAATTGAATTACTACACGTGGTGTCATAGTGTCCCATGTTGGTTTGATCTACGTAGATCTACCAGAATTGCGGAAATTTTGACGCAGACTTTTTCTCAAATTTTGCATATGCTGACGTCAAATTATTTTGGGAAAAAAATTGCCGCATTGTTTGTAGATCAAACCGTGATGGGACAGTCTGACACCACGTAATACTATAATTGGTAGTTACCTTTTTTTTTTGGAAACAAGAGTAAACTTTTCAGAATTTTAAAAGCGAATAGATAATTTTTTGCTTTCTTTCTTTTTTTTCCACCTGTTCCCGGTAAAAGCAAAAAAAAAAAACGAAAAACAAAAAAGCATCAGTAACAAAATGTAAAAAATAAACTATCAAGAAAAACTTTCAGAAATCGTTTTTTTCACAAAAGGGCCACCAAATACCAAAAAATGAGAAACACAAAAAGGGTAAGCAAACGTATTCTTGTTTGCCTATGCGCGGAATTTTCGTATAAGAAAGGTGAGTAGATTTGTCAGCAAAAGTGAAGAAAAAAGTAATTTTTGTAGTTTATGGCCTACAAAATGAACAAATTTTCTATTCAATCCGCAACACCAATATGCTGATTTACTGATGATGTGGGAGGGATTATACGGAAAACAACTGAAACTGGTTCACTGGTATATAGTGCATACATATGCGCATGTGCATATATTTGAAACTGCTCATACAACTGTTCTCTCATCGTCAGGTTTATTTGGAAAAGGTGCAAGTAGAAATATAGTCAACATTTTTCCGCTCAAGCCTAAGTAGATCAGCAGAAAGGATTTAATGAAATAGCGCAAAAGCGCTGAAGATATAAAAAAAACCAGTCAATTGGAAACCGAAGGAGACATTCTAGAACACAGTTTTACTAAAAAAAGGAGGTTTACTGAAAAGTTTGAAATTCGAAAGGAATCGGCTGGGGGGCATTTATGATTTAATTCGTCGATTTTCTTTTTTGGAAATAGGTCATATTTCATTTGATTTACGTGGATCCATTTTCTGAAACATTGTTTATTGTTTTACATTAGACCTATGAAACCCACTACAATGATGGAGCATGCTAACAATTGATCAAAAATGATAATTAGTGTTTGTAAACCTTCTGCGAGTAATCCAATGTGAAAAATGTGGCAGCTGAAATAAAGTCCAAACCATCAAAAAAAAATATTTTCTCATGACTACAAACATAGAGAAAATTATAAATTATTCAGTTCCATATCATATTTTATCAGAAATGTCACGAAAAAATTCTCTGGGAAAAAGCTCTCAACTTTCTTCCAAATTTTTGGGAATTAAGGTTTTGTGCAGGTTTTGTGGCTTATTCCCATTTTGTGTCTGAGCATAAACCACAAAAAACATTTTCTCAGCCAGTTGTGTTATTTTTTCGTTGCACAGACAGACGCAGAGATGTTGTGAAATGTTTCTTTCTAGCTCTGGCACCTACTGCACTTTCAATTTATGTGAAAGTTTGCAAGGGAGCAATTATAATTCTTAAGATAAATTCTTGTATGTATTCTCCTTATGTCTCCAAGTTTTGCAGATTTTTAAACCTGAAACATAACGCTTATCTATATTTACAAATACCTTAAAGGTGGAGTAGCGTCAGTGGGAAATTGCTTTAAAACAAGCCTATGGTACCACAATGACCAAATATCATAATAAAAAAATTCAAAAAATTTTTCTAAATTTTATATGATTTTTTGAAAATTGAAAAAATCACAGTTTTTGCCTAATTACTATTTGAATTACCGCCAATTGGATTTGTTCGATGGAGCGCGCTTGCACGTTTTTAAATTTAAATTTTTATTTTTTGTTATTTTCCACCGATTTTTAATGTTTTCGGTGTATTTTTGCTTGAATTTTAATGAAAAAGTCAAAATAAATGCAAATTTTCGATTAAAAAGCACGCTTACAGGCGTAAAAATGAAAAAGTAACGTTTTTAAACGATTTCAAACCTGAATTAATTAATTTCACTGATGTACGCCTGTACGCTTGCTTTTTAATCGAAAATTTGCATTTATTTTGACTTTTTCTCTAAAATTCAAGCAGAAATACACCGAAAACATTAAAAATCGGTGGAAAATAACAGAAAATAAAATAAATAAATTTAAAAACGTGCAAGCGCGCTCCATCGAACAAGTCCAATTGGCGGTAATTCAAATAGGAATTAGGCAAAAACTGTGATTTTTTCAATTTTCAAAAAATCATAGAAATTTTAGAATTTTTTTTGATTTTTTTTATCATGATATTTGGTCATTGTGGTACCATAGGCATGTTTTATAGCAATTTCCCCACTGGCGCTACTCCACCTTTAAATATCCGTTGAAAAGCTAAATCATTATTCACGAACTTTTCTTATTTTCTTAGTGCTTACGAACACAAAATGGAGCCACATATTAAAAAATTTATTCAGAACTTTGATTGTTTTTTTTTTCACTGACTGTTAGAAAAATATATAATTTGATATGAATGAAGATTTTTAAAAAATTTAAAAAAAACAAAAATAGACATTCTTTGGAATCATTATGCGTTTTTGGTAATAGTTAATTTTCACAGTGTCTACACAACATTTGCATCTTTTGCCATTGAATAGAAGATTCCATCCGGATTTGACAAAAGTTTCTTCGGAGTGTCAAACTCGGCTACACAACCTTTGTCGAGAACAAGTAGACGATCACTATCCATAACCTGAAACCAGTTTAGCATTGGATTTCACACACAAATGCTCGAGAAATGTACCGTATTCAGTCGATGGGCAATTGTGAGAACAGTACAATCTTTGAACTGCTCTCGAATGGTTTTTTGAAGAAGACTATCGGTTTCGACGTCAACTGCAGCGGCGGCTTCATCTAACACCAACACTTTGGTTTTTCTGAGAAGAGCTCGAGCAAGGCAGATTAGTTGTCGTTGTCCAACACTGAAAGGTTCACAATTATCTTTTTCATTAGAATTTTTTCAGTAAATCAACATTTTCCAAAGGGACTTTTGATATAACCCTGTTTATCACATTAAAACCAGTGGTGAGCTGCGAACGATTTTTTTCAACGGCAAATCGACATATTGGTGGAATTGAAAATTTCCGGTAAATCGGCAAACCGGCAAATTGCCGATTTACCTAATTTGCTGGAAAAACGGCAATTGCCGAAGATTTTTGGCACATTATGGTTTGCGCATTTTTTCTTTGGCAAGATTCTTTTAGGCATTTTCATAGGCAAAATTTTATGCATCCTAAGAGTATTCCTACAACTATTTTGAAAAGTGAGAAAATTCTATAAAAATATCTACAGAAAACGGGAAAAAATATTTTGAAAGGGCACTGCTCAAGTGTTTCCGTCTAATAAAAAAATCCTCTTAACATGTCAGGCAAAGCTGATATCCGGCACACGACAAATAGGCAAATTGCCGATAACAAAACTTTCTGGCAACCCGGCAAATTGTCGGAATCGAAAATTTCCGTCAAATCGACAAATTGGCAGTTTGCCGATCTGCTCAATTTGTCGACAAAAAATATTTGCCGCATACCCCTAATTAAAATTTCAAATTTTGCCAGATCTGCGAAGCGAAGAAAATCTAGTAAAAAATTTTTTCTTCAAGTTTTTGATTTCAATTTCTCCTTAAATTTGAAAATGTTTAATACAACACAATTTTTTATTCATGCTCAAAAAATTCTGATAAATGTGATAAACAGACTAGAACCAACCCAGTTAAGCAAAATAACTAAAAGTTATATAAAGGTTTAATTACCAAGTTTGAGGCTCGTAAACCCACGTCAAGGGTGTCTTTTTTTTTCGATTTTTCGATGTTTTTCAGTTAAAATCGAAAAATCCAAATATCTAAAAAAAAATGTTCAGAAAATTAACCATAAAATATGATTTTAAAAAAACTAATTTTGGATGTATTATTAAGAAAAAAACATACAAATTCTTTCTAAAAAGAAGAATAATGGCCAAAATATTAAGCTAATTTTTGAAAAATCGAAAAATCGAAAAATCGAAAAAACGAAAAACGAAATTTTTAGATTTTTCGATTTTCAATAATCGAAAAATAGAAACATTTTTGTTTTTCAATTTTCTGAAAAAATTGAAAAACCGACACCCTTGACCCACATCCAAGAAAAGCGATATAGAACCCGGAATGGGTTTCTACAGCTAGAAAAGTTTGAAAAAAAACTTGCCTCAAGTTCTCTCCTCCTTCAGAAATATGATGATGAAGACCTTCTTGCAAAGATTTTACAAATGAATCTAAATGAGCGTTTCGCAACGCTTCCCAAATTTGATCATCGCCTGATTATTCAACATTATTTCAAAGTCGGAAAATGTTCAAACTTACTAAATGCAAAGAAGGGATCCAAGTTCATACGCATTGTTCCTGAAAACAATACTGGATCCTGTGGCACGATTGTCAACCGGCTTCTCAGCTGTTCAAGCAGGAGATCAGCAATATTAGTTCCATCAATCTCAATGCATCCACCGTCGGCTTCGATAATACGGAAAAGTGCAAGTGTGAGGGAACTCTTTCCGGCTCCGGTTCTTCCAACGATTCCAATTTTCTCGCAGGGAGAAATGTGTGCGGTGACTCCGTGAAGAACCAAGTCCAGTCCCGGACGATATCTAACACTGAAGTTTTTGATCGAAATTTCTCCATTCTCTGGCCAACTTTTCGGTGCCAAACTCTGAGAGTTGTTTCCTTCGGTTGGAGTGATTGTATACTCATTGATTCTTTCAACAGCAACAATGTTTGTTTCAAGCTCACTTGTCATGCGAACAGCCCAGTTGAGGGTTTGGGTGATCTGAAAAAAATTCATATTGTTTTGTTTATTTTAAGGGCGATTCGTTGTTCAAGTGAGTTCAAAAAACGAAAAAAACACGCCTCGTTTTACCGTTTTATTTAACTTTCAAAATTCAATTGTACTGTTGTAAATTTCAGTAGTTAAGTTGAATAAATCAATTCAAATGAAAATGTTGGTTTGTTTTAAAATAATAATAATAACATTTTCCTGTTGATTGCTTCTAAAAAACGGCTCGACTTACATTGAGAGCGTAGGAAACAGATAAACCAACTAAGCCAGCAGAGAGGCCGGGAGAATCACGGAAGTAAACAGCAGCTCCGGCGGAAGATAGAACAATCAGATTACCGACCATTTCTAGACGAACAGCCAGCCATCTGCAACTTTTTCTATTGGGAAAATTAGCAAAAAAATGTCAACTCACCTGTTGGCTACAATACTTGGATAATAAGTTGCCAAGTTTTCATCAACTCGATGCTGAGACTCTCTGATGAATTTATCAACAACTCCGTATGCTCTAATTGAAGATGCACCTTGGATGGATTCCTTGAAAAATTAAATTATAGCAACTCGATATGCTTGTGGTGTAAAATTACTTGAAAATGCGAATAGATTGGAGATCTTGAAGCGGATTCCAAACGCTTCAATTGCCGAGAAGTGCTAACATAGAATCTCTGAAAGCCGCAAGATTAGAATAAGTTATCCAATTGTAAGCACCCATGGCATGCAGTGTTAGAGAAACAAGGAGGAGACGTAAAAAATCAAAACAACGCATAATACGCACCAGAACGACAAAATACACTATGAACAGAGGTAGTAAAAGCGAAATAGCGAGAGGTGTTGCCCACAAAATGATTGCAATGATCTCGATGGACGATACGGCAGTCCGGATAAACATTGACATTGTGCGAGGGATGTCGGTGTCAACTCCATCGACATCCTGGAGGAATACATGTCACCCAACACCAAATGGTTACATTAATCACGTTTACAAACATTTTTTTTTGGTAGATTTCAATTTAAACAATTTTCCAGTAAGCGTTTGGTATCTCAGTAGGCGCGTTCGCACATTCTGCGCACATTGCTGTTGCTGTGCCCTTTTTCTTATTAGCCTAGCCTCGTGCGCACAATCTGCGCAGACGCCTACCGAACTATTAAAGAGCTAAGTTATTAAACCTTCATCAAAATCTGAATGGTTTCTCATTTTTGTACATTTGAAGTCACATTTAACAGGACGGATTGTAATAGCTTAACCATGCACATGCGATGCTAACCAAAAGAAAGTAGTATCCTATCAGAACTATAGTGATAGGAAATGATGAGAGAGGAGTTGCATAGATGGGCACTGCAAATATAGTGACAGCTTGAACGATGGCTCCAACAAATGTCATGATGCATGATGGGAGTCGGTAGTCGATGACGTCAATGTCCTGGATAAATATTTGAAAATTCATGCGTTTATATCACTTCACACTATTCACACTATCATTCATTACACGTTTTTCTTTTTTTTTGTGGGAGTATTTTGTATTTTAAATGAAGTTTTAAAAACACAACCATGCAAAGTGGTGGTTATAGTCGTACCAAGACAACAAAGTAGACGAATCCGAGTACGAGAAACCCGATTCCAGCCCACGGAGTTGCCCAAATAATCACGAAAACTGTGGAGATGACGTTAAAGATAGTCATGACCATTGCACGAATCGAGTGCGGAAGTGTTTGGTCGATGGCTTCGATATCCTGTATTTAAATGAAAATCAACACATAGAAACAGAGTTAGCATTTTTGCATTTGTGGGGTTATGCGTTTTTGGATATTTTTCGTGACAAGGACATGGCGGGTGAGTGTGTTGAGAATGGAGTTCGGGTAGAAATGACAGATCAGAAACCGTGCAAGATGTGGGGTAGGTCAATTGTTGAGAAAATTGAATTGATTTTTTTAAGCCAACCCTTCACAAAAAATACGCAAAATTTGAACTATCCAAATTGGCTAGGAAAATTAATCAGGGAAAAATTTGGATTCATTTAAAAATATTTCCCACAGTTCGGTACTCCACCTTTAAAAATTTTGAGCATTGCCTGATTAAAATCTGGCTAATGCCTGTTTAAAGTAAATTTTTCCCCAATCAAAAAGGCTCAACAATTGACTACCGCCAGAACAGATTTCAATAATTACCAGAATCGCAAAACATCCAATAGCGATGAGAACAATTGGAAAAATTGCAAAAGGCGTCGCATAGCTGGTAAAAACAACACAAGCGACTAGTTCAGAAAAGGTGAGTAAGAAATCGCCGATATTGTCCGGTAAACGCTCATCCACCACGTCCATATCCTGCCAAAATGTTTTTAGTAAATGCAAATTTGTTTTGTATCAGCTGTTAACGATTGTTTGAACACATAGGTAAAAAGAAACAAAGGTTGTGAGTGATTAGAGCTTGCATTATAACCGGACCCTTGTCAGTACGACTTGGTGTTTTTAGACTGTCTGTGGTAGAGCTCGTTCGGTTTTTTTTTTGAAATTTTGAAATTGTCCGATGGGTAGGAGTTTGGCCACTCACTATAACCAATCATATAATTTCATAATGAGTGGATAAACTCGGAAAATGTCGGCCGCCGTGAAAACCTACCCATCGGAAAATGTTCAATGTTCTAAAAACATATCCGGACGCCCGATATGCCAGACTAAGCTTGTGGACTATTTAAGAGTGTGAGTGATTGGCTATTTTTAAAGTTATTGGTGTTCATTTAAATGATTTTGAATTTTTTTTTCTTTTTTTTTATTTTAGCAAACAGCCGCTCCTAATTTACTGAACTTATTTTTGTTCATGTCATGCATTTTCTAAACATCTGCAAAAGTTTCCTTTAAAAAATTATCTGATTGAAATTGCTGAAAAATGGGAAGTCAAAACCAAAATACCTTTCCGAATCGGTTCAAAATTCTTCCAAGTGGGGTTACGTCGAAGAATGCCATTGGAGATCTCATAATGTTTTCGAGAAGTGTAGCGTGAAGCAGTCTACTAGCACAAACCATGCCAAGCGCCATGATGATTGACGCAGCACAAACGGATGTTGCTGGAAATGAACTATATTAGGCACAATAATATTTTTTGTGTCTGCTTTATGGCTTCCATTTCGGCGGAGGTTAGGCGCCTCCGCCGGTCGAGGCGCCTCAAACAGCCTCATGCCGCCACTAACGCCGCAATGCATCCGCATCAGGGGCGTGCGGCAAATCTCAAAACTTGCCGAGCTCGACAAATTTGCCGCACACTCTTGATCCGCATGTATAACGCGGCGCGGAACCCCAAACTTGTCGGCCGCTAACTGTCTTTGGCACTACGCTGAGCAAAACTACGGTGTGCAGCCGTAGCCTCTCTACGCAAACACCGGAGTTCACGCCAAAATGCATATCGTGGCGACCGGCGACGGCGAAGTCCGGCCGGAGGAGAATAAATGATAATACCTTGACCCATTCCCAACACAGCATAGATACCCAATCGAATTTGTGTCTCACTGCTACTTCCATTGCCTGACAGTGCGATTTCCTTGGCATCGTCTGACCATCTGGCAAGATACAAGTTACTGAACACTCCAAGCATACTACTGGCAACGTAAACTAGGAAAAAAACCAAAGCAATTTTGATTCCGATGGCTCGGAAATATGACATGTACACTTCAAATTTCACTTTTCCAGTTTCCACCGCTTCTTTTTCAATGAGCTGTGTTTTGGTTTGCTTGGGTGGTTCTGGAGTCTTTTCTTTTGGCGATATCGCTCCAAGAAGTGACTCCTTCTCCTCGCTTTTTCCGATCGAACTGTGCGCTGTTTGTTCGTCCTTGTGAAGTCCGTTGCGAATGATTTCAGCGTTTTTGTCATCGGTCTTCTCAATTTCTTGGCTCATTTGACTTTGGATTCTTTGCCGAATTGCAGGGCTTACTTGATCCAAGTCTCTGAGAAGTTCATTGACTTCTTTTGCTGGAAAAAAGTTAATTTGAAACAATATCCTTTCTATCAAAATTTCCCAACTCACAATCCTCTCCAAAACTAACACTTCTTCCCTTATGCTTTGACTCTTCTAACAAAAATTCTTCAAGGAACTCCGAAAATGCTCCATTACTATTCATAAGTTCTTGATATGTTCCCATTTCACTAATTGTTTCATCTTTGAGCACAATAACCTGGTCACAATGTTTCAGGTATGTCAATCCATGGGTCAACAGAACACGAGTTTTTGTTCCAAGGCATCCGGTGGCGGTTGCTGGAAAAATCCTCGTTTCTTATCGAATATTGGTGTAAAACTCACAAATAACATTTTCAAATATATGTTTTCCGACATGTGAGTCCACTGCTGATAGTGGATCATCGAGAAGTACAATTTCAGCATTTTGATAAACTGCTCTGGCAAGTGAAACTCTTTGTTTCTGTCCTCCGGACAAGTTGATTCCCTAAATTATTAATTAAAAAATTATAGATTTTTAGACACTTACTTTTTCTCCAATTTCAGTACGATCTTCAGCTGGAAGACTTTCCAAATCTTGAACCAATGCACAATTTTCAATGACATTTTGGTAAAGTTTCGCGTCATAAGGTCTATTGAACAAGATGTTATTTCTCAGACTCAAGTTCTGAATCCAGGCTAGTTGTGGAACATAAGCTACGGATCCGTTAACTTGAACACTTCCGGAGAGTTTGTTCATTTCACCAAGAAGTGCATGTAACAAACTGGACTTTCCCGATCCAACTCTTCCCACAATGGCAACAAGTTGACCACGCTTGATGTTGAAGGTAATGTCATGAAGTTTACGGTCTTCTTCCTTAGATCCCCAAGCAAATGACCCACCGTCCATTTTGATAGCAGAGTCTGAAAGTTTATTTTTGATGGATTTTTAAAAAAATTACAGTGACTGTGCATTGTTAAGTTAACTAACCTGTTCCTCCGTATGCAATAGAAGTTTGAGGAGACATTTCTTCTGCGGCGAAAAACTCTTTCAGGCGAGTGTTACTTGCAGAACATTGAACAGCTTGACTGAAAACCATTGCAAATACTGCAAGTGGGAAGCGGAGAATGTTGAAAAGAGCCAAAGCCACGAAAGTAATTTGAGGAGTGAGCACATTGTTTTCTGGATCCCATAGGACGTAGAGACCAAATGTCAGAACAGCTACCTGGAAGTGATTAGTGAACCTCTGATGTTTGTGTCTAAAACATACCAAAAATGGAGCACAAGCCCATGACAAAGTAGTTGCTGCGTTGAGATAGGATAGTTTTTTAAGCACTCGAATTTCCTTCTCACGGACTTCCAAAACCATTTTCTCCATGCTCTTTTCCCACGAGTACAGCTTGAGCACTTTCATCCCGTTCAGGATTTCCGACATCATTTTGATTCTCTCGTCTTTAAATTTCATCTGCTCCATTTGACAATTTCTCATTTTAACTGATATAAAAGAGTTGAATGGAATAAGAAGAATAAGGATTACAAATCCGGCTAGTACGGAGACGCCAAGGAGTTTCCAGAGAAAGTAAAGAGAAAGAAGGATCTGAAAATTTAAACTGATCAGAAAGTTTTGTAAGTATGAAATACCTGTAGCGGAGCCGACCAGAAAAGCATTATGAAAGTAGTCATATCCTGGATTCTTTGAATGTCCACAGACATCAAATTCACAATTGCTCCGGTAGTTTTCCCTTTTCTCGCTTCATTCGAAAGATTCAAAGTCTTGGTGTAAACTGCACTAGTCAACACAGAACGGATGTTCATTCCCAAACGGAACATTTCATGAAAGTATTGATGAAGAATCATTGATTGCAAAAGTGACGAGAGGAACATCAGAAGTGCAATGGATACTCCAATCCACATTGGTTGATTCTTGTCCTCAATGAAACTGATAAGTTGTCGTAAAAGCTCAGGAGCAACGAATTGGAGCAAGTCAAACATCAGTTTGTAACATCCACCAGCTAACAATGTAAACTTGTAAGTTTTAAAGATTGGAATCAATATCGATGGGTGGTTCTTTGGGATAGCAGCTTCTGGGTTCTTCTTAATTTTCCGGCGATATCCCTCCACTTCTGGTATCAAATTCTCGATGAAGCTAGGAATAATGTTCTCGGCTTTGTCTCTTTCGTTCAAGTCCCACAAGTCTTCCTTTTCCAAAGATTTCTTGTTTCCAAGGTAAGCAAGTCCTGAGAACCATTGAAAGGTAAGCTGGTTGAGGAAGGAGGCCGTGTATTCTGGACAGGAGTTTTTCTGTAAACGGAAGCATTAATGCTAAGAGCGTTAAGGAACACTCCAATTAAAGGTTTAGTTAACAAATTTTTTGGAGCGTTCATTCAAGCACTCTTGTTTTTTTTTAAACAAAAAGTTTTGAGGTGGTGTAGTCGAATTTTTTGTATTGCTTTCTTAGACTCAAAATTGTCTGAAAACACCGAGTTTACGGGTTTCTGGCTCGACCCCTCTCTCGAAAATTTTGGAAGATGGCGGGAAAAAATATTTAAGTTTGTCATGAAAAATTTCACCGCAGCGCGTGGAAAAATATCAGCATTTGCGCGTGACTGTGTTTGCACAAAATACACCGAGGGGTCGAGCCAGAAACCCGTGCGAATTTCATAATGAAACTTCGGTAAAACTTCTCAAAAAAAGCTATGGCGGCTCAAAAAATAGCCTTAAATTAGTTCAAATTTGAAATTTGACCAACTTGTGTCGCAGCGGCTGAAAACTTAATTTTTTGAAATTGCTATCTAATTTTGGGTATGCAAGTTGATTATTGTAAAATTTTCTGAGTAAGGACTCCGACTTGGGATTGTTTTTGTAGACTTGTTTAAAATTTAAGATCATGGAAAAATCTTGTTAGGCCCCTATTCTTATTAAATAAATTAATCTTTAAAATAATTTTTAAAAAAGTCAAAACTTCATTGCTTACTCCAATATATCCATTTGATGGGGTGTCCGCAAAACAACTCAGAAAGAGTTCCAGTGCGGAGCATACATACGCGAAAACGTACAATGCTGCTCGGCATGAATGAATTTCGTATTCTTTATACAGGCGTCCGGTGATATAGTATCTCAACTCGGGAACTCCACAAACAACGACTAAAAGCCAGTACAACGTGATGACTCCCGATGTGATAATTCCTCGGTTTCTACAAGCAATTGTCAGAACAAGCGCAAGGCAAAATCCTGAAACGAGACGAATATTTTACTTCCTTCGAGAAAACCGTTGTTTACCTGCATATTGCACGAGGTCACCATAAAAATGAATAGCATTGTAGAGTGGAGATTTGGTGAAGAGAAGATAAAAATCGTAGATGACAGTGGCAGTGAGATCGACAACGAGTAGGCAACAGAAGATCTTAAAAAATAGATAATTAGAAATATTTATGGTGATGTTATTTATAGTTTTCCTGAAGATTAGCACACTATCTTGGAAAAGTAGTGTTTCTATTCTGTATCTTTTTTCACGACTATCAATACTTTGAAAATATTTTTTGATTAAAAAATGACTCACAATTCTGAGAGAAATAGCAGAAAAGCTTCGTAAATAAGAATTTCGGCTTTTGTAGAGTTCGTAGAACAAAATGGGTGAAAATATCACCAGAAATAAAGTTGGTATCGTTGAAAAATCTGTGTGCTGGCCACAATTTGTTACTTGCGGAATGTTGGAATTGTTGCGCCATCCGGTTTCGAGAAGCTGGAAAAATACATTTTGACTACTTAAACTTGTTTTTCATCATTTGAATCAGGTGTGGGCGGTAATTGCCGTTCGGCAATTTTTTTCGACAAATTCGGCAAATCAGCAAGTTGTCGGTTTGCCGATTTGCCGGAAATTTTGATTTTCGGCATGTTGCCGATTTACCGTTTGCCGAACATCAATTTGACGGATATTTTTAGAGGGATTCTTTATAAGACGGAAACACTTAAAACTTTGTCTTTTTGAATTTTTTTTCCCGTTTTTATGTTCATAGAATTTGCTTATTTTCTAAAACGGAAGTATGAACACTTATAGGATGAAATTTTGCCGATTAAAATTGAAAATTTGAAATTTCCAAAAAAATGTGCAAAACCATAATTTGCCAAAAATTTGCGGCAATCATCGTTTTTTCGGCAAATTCGGCAAACCGAGAATTATCTTGTTTACCGATTTGCCGGAATATCCAGTGCCGGCAACTTGCCGATTTGTCGATTTGCTGGAAATAATCGTTTGCCGCTCACACCTGATTTGAATGTCCATTTAGAATTGTAAAACAAAACTTATTATAAAATTATGTTGCTCAAAATCAATTTTTTGATATAAAATACTTTCTAAGGCATTGAATGAAGAACGGTAACACGTTCAACCTTCGTCAACTGCAAAAAATTAAAAACTGATAACTTTGGTAGAATTGATAGTTTAAGAACGTTTTTTTGTTGCATGCAAAACAGATTTTTTAATTTTTGAGTCGTTTTAATAATCAAAGTTCCGAGCTTTATTTTTATGATAGCAAAGTGAAATTTGCCCACTTGCTAAACTGCACTTGCACTGAACATTTTCTACGATATTACTGGCCTAAATTCTCGTTTCAAAATAAGAACATAATCTTTGACAATTGTCAATTACCGGAAACATTAACTTTTTCCAAAAATTTGAAATACATTACTTTAAGTTTAACAATGTTTTATCACCACTGTCTCACCTCATAATCGCTTCCACACACCAGTTCACGAACTAACGGGAACATTTCTTAATTGGCTCGGTTCGGTCTTTTTTCTTAATTGTTGGACATCAAACTTTACATTCCATTTGTTACCTGAAAATCTTGTTTGAAAATGTTTAATTTTCGTAGAAAAGTTAACTTCAAAACAGTGTTTAAAACTTAATTGTTGAATCAAAAAGCGCCGGAAACAGAATAGAAAATTGTCCGATAAGAAGTAACTATTCACATGAAACTCACGAAAGAGTTGACACCTTGGAATTTAAATTTGGGACTGACTGCAATTTTCTTGTTCAGGAAACCAAAAAAATCTATACTGATATGTCCAGTCAAGTATACATAAAAAGCCGTGAATAAAAGCAGAAGAAGCAGAGAAGAGGCAGATGGAAGAAAAGCTTAACGGCATTACCCCGCAACATTGTGGAGGTGTGAAAAAAGTGATAGAGACGTGTGGTAATGCTGACAAATATCTTATAGAACAGAACAAGCCCATGCTAGTACAGAAAAACCAACGTGTGCGTAGAGAAAGAAAGCGAGGGGGGGGGGGAGAAATCAAAAGGAAAACCCGCAATTCAATGTTTGTTTTAGTATTTCAGTCTAGCCAATTTTTATTCCTTCGTACAAATACACAAACTTGATATGGAAAATGCTAATCAGATTGAAACCTTATGAATATAAACTAAAATTGAGGATGGAATTTGTCTAAATTGGAATTTGAAACATACGAACAAATACGCATTTTATTTTTTAATGAGTACCAAATATTTTTACATTTTAAACATGTAAAAATTGATGTCTGACGTTTATTTAAATTAAGAGCGCATAAGAAAACAAAATTAGCATTTAAATGCTGGTTATCATCATTTACAAATTTTCTATTGAAAAATACTATGAATTCAAATGTTAATCTTTAATTTCTTAATGTTTATCTAAAAATTTAGATTATTTAAATGGAGAAGTATTGCTTGTGGGGATTTTAAAAATGTGGGGATTTTTAACCATAAAAAACAGTCCTTATATTTTGTAAGTGTTGCTAAATTTGTTTCATTCAAAGCGACGATGCCCCTTCAAAACATTTTGGATACAAGTTATAAATAGTAAAAAATATATAAATAGGTCGGCTTTAACGCGTTATAAAAAGTGACTAATTGCTATATTTCCATTTTTGGAGTTTTTCGAAGAAGTTTAACAATTTGAATAATATGAAAATATAAAAACAATTTCCTCACCTACTACTGGTTCTACGCTTTGATAAATTAAAAATTAAGATATCAAAAATCATGTTAGTCCAAAAATTTCGTGTTCACATTCAACACTTCAAAGAACAAACTGATTATTCAAAATATCCAAGAAAACTTTTCGCGTCAGACACACCCGAAATTCGGTCAAGAATTCCAAATTTCGTTGGAAATGAAATGACCTCAAAACGAAACAACTAGAAAGTTGTTTGATGCGAGACGCAGCAGGTGAAAGTTTGAAACGATATAATTTGCAAGGAAATTAGAAAAAAAAACATGCCGATTTTTGATTTGAAGTTGTCAATTAGTTGAAAGCGGAACAATTTTGTGAAATTGAAAAAAAAATAAAACAAAAATATAGAACACGAAATTGATGGAATAAACTCAAACTCTTAGAAAAAACTTTTTTAAATTCCATAGTGACAATTTTTTGATTTTTATGAAAACAAATCACAAATCAAATTGATCATAGCAAAACTGGCCGTTTCTATTAAAATAGGCAATTCGAATAAAAAATTTATGGTTCAAAAATGTATTCAAAATGTTTGAAACTTGAGACATTACATTTGACATCATTTACTTATATCAAATATTTACACCCACTCTCAGCAGATAAGCTCCTCACATTTCATTGATAAAACAATGGACTAGGTGATGCAATTTTTGAAAAAGAAAAGGGTGGAAAAAGTTGCTAGCAAAACTGGGGCGTTTTCGATGTAAAAGAAAAATGCAATTTTAACGCTAATTTGCAGAAAACTACGAGCTTGAATAGAAAATTGACAACAATCAAGTAGCATTATCATGATGATGAGCGTGTTGATGTACATATTTTTTAAATTTTTGATAATGTTAAATGTAGCAAGGTTATTAGATGAATTTAAATTTATTAAGTTTTCAGGTTTAAAATAGGAACGAATTAAAAAAAAAACTTTAAGTAAAGAATAACTCGTATACCCATTTTCTTTAAAATTATGCTCCATTCTGCATTTTTTTTTCTTATTTTTCACAGTTTAAAAGCTGTAAAATTACTCGGGCGGGAAACACCATCAAATTTTCAAGAATTGACTCAAAGTCTCTCTTGAAAAGATTTGAGATTTATAAAATTAACATTTGTAAGAGATCAGCTTCAAAAACGAAAAACAAATTCTCAGCACAAACCACGAAACAAAACGTGCTTAAAAGATAGATCAGCTTCACAAAATATGAAAATTCCGAGTAGAAAAACAACAGTGCAGGATCAGTGGTGGCCGGCAAAAGATTTTTTTCCGTCAAATCGGCAAAGTGCCGAAATTTAAAATTTCGGTAAATTAGGGTTCTGCACATTTTTTTTGGAACTTTCAGAGTTTCAATTTTAATTGGAAAAATTGTAACCGTCCTACGAATATTCCTACATCTATTTAATAAGCAAGCAAATTCTATGAAAATATCTGAAGAAAACGGGGAAAAAATTCAAAAAGGCACAGTTTTAAGTGTTTTGGTCTTTAAAAAAATCCCTTTAATTTTTCTGGCAACTCTGATACCCGACAAACGGCAAGCTGGCAAATTGCCAAAAATGAAAATTTCCGGAAAATCGGCAAACCGGCAATTTGCCAAATTTGTCGACAAATAACTGGCCAAACGGCAAATGCCCACCCCTGTGCAGGATATTCAAAAAAAATGAAAAAAGTAGACATCAATTCCAATTTGTAATTGTTTGTTGAAATTGTGAAAAAAAAATTCTAAAAAAATACTGCTTTCCATACAAAATTTAAATTGTAATCACGTTTCAAATATTTTTATTCAAAAGTTCATGCAATATTACTCTTAGTTTTTTTTTGCCAACTTATCGAAACGTTGACTGGAAGTTTTCGAAAATCAGAAAATTTAGAAGCATTTCTTTTGTCATTATGCTTATTTGTTTTGGGTTGTTAAACGTGTTTTGGCACAATTCAAAGCCTCTAAAGTTTACCAAAAAAAAAATTTTTCGAAAATGTTTCTCGATTTGAAACATAGCAGGTTGTGCTCAGTATTTAAAGAGTGAAAAACGGGATAAATGTGCGAAATGATGAGTGCGCGAGAAAATAAAAGGGAGAGATGACTCTGCAGTGAGATTGCCGAATGAAAATCTCCCCTTTCTTTTGATTTTCGCTCAGCAGCCAACGAAATTCGGTTCGATAATTCCATCGGGGGGGGGGGGGGCGAGGTTACTCATACTTGACAAAAAAATTGTTTCGAAAAGATGAAGGAAAAAGTCTTGAGATGCAGAGAGAAAGCGCTCCCACTTGGCATTATTTGTTTGACGGTGGGAGCGAGAGAAAAACGAGAAAAGACAAAACACAACTTTTTTGGGTCGATTCACAGGTAAACATGCAATAAAACTTTCAATGAAACTTTTCTGAAATTAAAACTGAAAACCGGAAACGATAGCTTAAAATTTCAGATTCATAGGAAAATATAATGAAAGTAAGTCTAAGAAAAAAAGTTTAACAACACAATTTTCGAAAAGTGATATAATTCCCGGGATTTTAACCAGAATGCAAGCTTGTATAACTTTTGGATTATGCAATTTTGTGTCAAGTTTTCCCAGTTTTCAGAGCAACTAAAATGATGACAAATGGAGGAAGTGTCGGACCCGAAAAGTGTATGCTCAGTGTTTTGTCATCATTTTTTCAGTGGTTGGGACTGCTCTCCGAGCATGACTCCAAACATTTCCTGAAGTGTGAATGGGCAAATGCAACTATTACAGCAGCACAATGATAGAAAATTTGGTTAAACTTACAAAATATATATATTTTTTTAAATTTTTGCGCTGACAAAACTTGTCGATGTACTTTTGAGAAATTAAACATTCATGAACTTGCAATTTACTTGCTAGACCAAAAATAATCCGCATAAAAACAAACATTAAAAAATATTAGAAGTCGTTCAGCATTGTCTGAATCTTGAAACAACATTCAATGATGTAATGGCAAAGAAATGTCCTTTCAAATTAACACAAATCATTTTGAAGTAATCAGATTAGGTTTTTGATTTTTGATTGTAATAAAATCTTTGAAATTGTAAGCGATTACTAAAAGTATTCCAAAAAGAAAAAGCACATAAAAAACCAAAAAATAAAAAAAGAAAGAAAAGAAACACAAAAATTCTTCACATCTTCATACTTGTCTAATCCTCTAATTGACGTTAAGTAGGTGCAACACTTAGAAAGAATTGGAAAAATCAGACTTATTATAATATAGAATCTTAGCTTTTGAAAAATGATGACAAAGGTTGATTTCTTTGACGATTTATTGGCAAGCCCATTGACCATCTGTTACCCAGATATGCTTGTGTGCGTAAGAGGGTTACAGTGTATGAGGAGGCTCAACTACATTTTAGTTATTCTAGTCTAGATTTAATACATTTATTCGGTCAAGTATAGTTTTTGGAAAACTAAATATGTTTGAATTCATTGAAAAAAATGTAGTTTAACCGAAATAAATCAAGATTTTCATTTTAGATCGGCTCCTTTCACTATCAATGCATTTTTTTAAATATTAAAGACCCAGCTCACCGTTTTCAAGAAATTTAAAATCCAATACACAAAATGTTTTGCAAGTTACTTTTTTCAAAATCTCAAACTAAATAACTTTATAATTGACATACCTAAAAGATAAATAACTAACCATATTATTTCTTAATAGTTTTAAATTTCGTTTTTTGTGCAGTCAGTATCCATGTATACAAAAATTTTTTTCGGCAACAAACCGTACACTAAAAATTGTTCACTGCACCAGTGCAAATTCACGGTACCGATTAAACGGGTGTAGCACCTGTATCAGTGAACTAGTAGATAGAAAGTTTTTGTAGGTCATGATTAAAATGTATATTTTTAGTGGTTTTGGTGTCAGGACTCACAATACCGATTAGAAAAACGTTTAAGAAGTATAATTTTTCAAAAGTTGAAATCAAAAGAAAACCGACCATATGCCGGTTCACATGAAACTAGGGAAGTTTGAAAACTCAAAATTCTTTCTCAGAAATTTTGTGATATGTTTTTTGATTTATCCGTCTGATAAGTCAATAATTAAAATCCAATTTCCTGATTCTTCGGCTTAAAACTCACACAACAGTTATATACTTAGATAATGTACTTATCCAATATCACTCAAAAATGTATTAAAATTTAATCTTGCTTATTAAAACCCAAAATATTCCCAAAATATCTAGCGAGTATAGTGGTGTCACCCGGTCAGATACGCAAAACCCACCTTCAATTATACTCTGCCGGACAAAATTTCGTTTAGTATAGATGTACGAGACGCGTAATTCTCAATTTTGGATATTCAGTAGCGTAATTTTTTGCTAGTAAAATTGCAAAATCTTTGTTGGGGAAAAACTGAGTATGTCTATAATTGCTCGACTATCATAAATATTAGTTACAAATTCAAAAAGACAACTGAAAATTCTCACAAAAAAAGTTTATTGTTTCCTATTATCTTGATTTGTTGTTTTTCATTCTGCCATTTCCTTCGTTTTCATAACCCTATCCATCTTATTCTTTTTTATTAGCCCCGGAGCCCCGTTCTCACATTGACATTCCATTGCCTGGAAATCCATCCAAACTAACATATTTTGCAGGTGCGCACACACTAATTACCTTCTAAGTCCAAAACGCGCGAGAGCGGCTGGGGGATCTATCTCCAGTTGTTATCTAGTGAGAATGGGTAAATAGCCAAAACGAGAGCGGGAAGAAAAGGAGAAGAGAAATAGAGAGACACAACAACGTCACAGAGAGCGAGAGACCCTAGAGTGAGAAGAAACAACCCCTCCTCATCTACGCTCACACATCCATACTCCTTCTCTGTTCTTCGCCCAGCTGCCCTGCCTTCAATGTAACCCAGCATCTTGCCCTTCTCCGACCACTCTTTTATGCCACCAGTGTCTCTCACCTTCACAACTCTCGTTTCTCTGCTTCTGGCGGACTGGGCACATCGGCAACGACATCGGCCCCCGAGCACAGAGCTACTCGCATAGAGACAACAACCACATGGGCAGCGTTCTGTCGTTTCTCTGTACTCTCTTGACTTGATGTACTCTTGAAAACCAGTGGTCTCTCTGTTCTCTCAGCGGTGGCCAGTGTGTAGTAGTGGTGGGCCTTTAGTATTCATTCACAGTTTGTGTTGCTCTTCTTTTTTTCGCGTTTGTTTATACCAACAATACCTCTTTCAGTTTATTGTTCGCTTTTTCAAATTTGAAATTATTGAACCCTAGTAACCATTAAACAATTTCTATTATCCTCTATGACAAAAAACGACGTATTTTCTTGATTTGGTCAATTTATCGATTAGAAAAATGATACATTTGTTGTTTCAGGCAAATTTCACTACCGGAAAATGCCAACTACTCGAAGTGCAAATCATCCAGCTCCAAAAAGAGCGATCTCACCGGATAGTGATGACGGAGAAGAGGTGTGTTTAGCAAATCAACATATTAAAACCAATGTGTAAAAAAATAATTTATCAAATATAATTACTCAGAACTATAAAAACAACATTACAGGACGATTTCAAATCAAAAAGGACCCCATCTGGTCGTGGACGTGGTGGCCGCGGACGAGGACGCGGCCGTGGCCGCGGAGGAGCCACCGCCGCTGGGGCAACCGTTGAAGGTGGTGAAAGCACCCGAGGAGGAGGAACTGGCCGTGGTGGGAGAGGACGTCCACGTGGATCCAAGAATTCAGACGGCGGAGCAGGAGGTCCGCCAGCCAAGCGTGGAAGAAAGAAGAAGGCAAAGTCGGAGTCTGAAGATGAGGCTGAGTCGGACCATCTTCATGACGAGCTGAAGAAGTGTCTGTCGATTTTGAAAGAGTTTGAGAAAAGCACACATGATGTAAGTTTTTTTTTTGGTGAAAGAGCTTCTATATTAAAAAAAACTATGGTCAGAAATTAACCTTTCTGTTTCTGTCACAAAATTTTAAAACCACTTAATATTAATCTAGATTATTTTCAATTTATTATACGACGCACAATTTTTAATCAATCTTGGAAACTATATCAAATGAAATAATTTATGTTAAAATTGAAAGTTGAAACTGAAGCAGAACAATCTAGAATTACACAATGTGTTTCAGTCCTTCACATTTCCATTCCGTAAGCCAGTTGACGTTGTCCTACTTGGCCTCACCGACTATCACGAGGTCATCAAGAAGCCAATGGACATGTCAACCATCAGAAAGAAGTTGATCGGCGAGGAGTACGACACTGCAGTTGAGTTCAAGGAAGACTTCAAATTAGTTAGTTTTAAGATTTGTTAAAAGTTGATATTAATTTTTATTAACTGCAGATGATCAACAATTGTCTCACTTACAACAATGAAGGGGATCCAGTAGCTGATTTTGCTCTTCAATTCCGCAAAAAATTTGCTGCCAAATGGAAGAAGGAATTCCCAGAGGACGGAGACAGTTTTGGACAGGAGAAAGGTGAAAAAGAAGGAAGTGACAATGAAGATGACGAGGAAGAGGTTGATGAAAAAGAAAAGGAAGAAGAAGTAAAAGAAGACAATGCAGAAGAGAAACCTGCTGAAGAACCTGAGCAGCCAGATGAGAAGGAAGAAGAGGATCATGAAGATGAACGAGAAGAACAGGAGGAGGAAGATTCCAGTGATGAAGAGGATGGTCTTGACGATGATGACGTCAGGCGTCACATACCAGCATGTAAGTTTCAGAAGAAAATCTATTATAACAAATTATGACCTGAAGAAACAGTATAGCGCTTAAGAGAATAAGAATAAGCAGAAATTCGTGATAGTGATGATTAAACAGTGTGCGCAGGTGCCCGATGTAGCTGGAAGATTTTGGACGTCGGAGACATCCACCGTCGTACTAGATTTTACAAAAACCTTTTTGAATATAAATCACACACCTCCGCCACTATATACCGCATAGACACTTGCGCTGAATTGGTTTTTTTTTAAAGTTAAACATCAACCCATGTAAACCAACATTTCATTTGCAGCAACATCAGCTCCAGTCGCCAAGCATCCAGAAGCCGCGATGCCAGAGCCAGCTGCCGAGCATTCCTCAATTCAGTCATCCGAAGCTCAAGCTCTGGGAGAAATTTCAGGAGCACACCCGATACACATCGGCGAGTCGGAGATTGCCGGACATGCCGCAGACTCCACTACGGGAGAGAGTCATGCCTAGGCACAAATTCAACTTCAGAAATGCTGTTGGGAATACAGTATACTGATAAAAACGAATTCAAAACAGTAATCATCTTTTATTTCACACTAAAACCATGTCAACTGATTCCCAGCCGCTTTTTGTAAACAATTTTCAACTTGGACCAATGTATGCATCTCTTAAATACCCACCCACTCATTTAGAGATTATTCCTAAAGTATTCCAATTTGTCATGCAGTTCCTTCAGTTGTAAGAAACATTATCCCGATACTTCTTTTTGTATTATGAATCTCAATCGACCCTTATGAATTTATTTGACAATTAATGCTTTTTCAGCGTTTCCCTTTCCACCCTATTCCTCATTTTATACCTCAATTTGGTCCACCAAACTTTTCCAATCGGAAATCATTCCCCCACTCACAAAATAAATGAGCACAAATCAGCAATATAGTACTATATAAAAATTTATCTCCAATCTGTATTTTGAATCAAATGTTCAAAAAAATAAATTACATCAAAATAAATATTTTTTTTCAATTCTTGTTAATCAGTCAATTGGTGGCTTCAATGTCATGAAAAATTGATCAAATGGGAAAAGTTCCTGATTGTGCACATGAATGGCTAATGTAAATTGTTGATCCAACAATGATGACCAGAGATTTTTTGCTTTAGTGTCCAGGTTTTGCTTGACATCGCTGAAAATAATTTAGAATATTAATTAAAGGAATGAGCGGATGCGTTTTGCAAATCTACGAAAAAATTTGTAATTTTTAAATTTATTCGGAAATTTGCCGGAATTGAAAAGTTTTGGCAAATCGGCAAATCGGCAAACCAGCATGTTGCTGATTTGCCAAATTCGTCGACAAAAAAATTTGCCGTCCACTCCTGGTTATGATATCAATAAAATTTCAAAACCTTTAAATCTTTGACGAGCTTACATAATTTTGGTTGCAGTTTTACGTTTCATTTTTTCAAATGTAAAGTAAGGCTTGGATTTTTGAAAAGCAATGAGTGAGTATCTGGGATGAACTGTGTTGATTAATGCATTCTCCTTCACGTAACTGTATGTTTCAGTTTTTGGATTAAATGTTGCATTTTTCTGAAAACTATACTTTTTCTTCGATTGTTCGAACAGCTCTCACCATGTAATCATATGTGCAAATATCTTTATGACACGTGTCCAATACCTTCAGCGGAGCATCACTGAGCTCATCGGATATTGCTTCAACCGCTTGTGGAGCATGACTGGGTGATGTCACCAAAATTCGTGACTTTATCTGAAAGTTGAGTGGAGTTGCAGTAAATAGCAATTTAAAACTTGTGAAATTATTCTACCCCAAATGCCAATGTACTGAAGGTGTGTCCACGGCTGTCTGAAAGCTTGATGTGTTTTCTGAGCCGTCCATATGCTACAGCAAGTTCTTCAAACGTGTCATTTTTTAGATTCAGTGGGTTACCTGCAACTTTATAGCTGTTGAGAATTGCAGCATTTTCAAACAATTGTTTTCTTTTAACTGAAAGTCAAATTTGCTTTGACGATGTAACTTAAATGTTTTAAAGGCGTCGTAGTGGAATTTTTTTATATTGCTTCATTAGACTCGAAATTGTCTGAAAACACTGAACTTCATGATGAAACTTCTTGAAAACTTCTCAAACAAAAGTTATGGCGGCTCAAAAAATTAGCTAAAATTAGCTAAAATATGAAATTTAACTAACTTGTCAACGTCGCAGCGGCTGGAAACTAATTTTTTTGAATTTACCGTCTAATTTTGTTTCCAGAATTAATATCAGGTAGAATAAAGTTTAGCTTACAAATTAAAACACAAATTACCTTCAGTTTTAAAGTCAAATTTAATTTACTCACTAACAATAAGAACATGTAAATTCATAATTTCATCAATACAAACAAAATTTTTTTAAAAAAGAATCTAAAACCTTTTTCCTTCAACTCGACCAAAAAAATTTAGCTAAAAATTTTTATTGGCATGTTGAACTCACCAGCAATATTTTTTGTTGAAATTGCATGTTTTCTCAACTCGTCTTCAAGTTTTTCGTTTACAAATTGCCCAAATCTAATTGTAAATATCTCAGTAATTTTCTGTACATCTCTTGTTATCAGACTACGCCCGGAAGTTGCCCAATGTCTGTAAAAAAGATATACTCCTTCTATCAAAATCATTGTTCAGCTCACGTGTTTTGTCGCTTTAGTATCACTTGTTTCAACCTGAATCTAGTTCTAGTGAAAGCCATTCCAAAGACGAGATATTGGTCCAGGACTCGGGCACATGAAAATTTCATGATATTCATCCACCCATACATTCCTTTGTCGTACTGAAACAATGACAATTGTGGAGGTGGACCGAGATGATGTCATACTAGAGTCGAAAAATATGTCGAAAATTCCTACTGTTTTTTTTTTTTGAACGGCTTTAATTTGTGATCCAATTTATCACTATCAGATTTGCCGGAAATGTCCTTTATAAAACATAAACTCGTAAAGCTTTGCTTTTTTGAATTTTTTTCCCGTTAAAAAAATGTGCAAAACCAGAAGTTGCCCAATTTTTGGCAATTGCCGTTTTTCCGGCAAATTCGGCAAATTGCCAATGTGCCGACTTGACGGAAAAACTGTTGGCCGCCCATCTCTGACTTGAACGTTTAGGAAGTAATTTTTCCGGTAGGGCTGAGTCATGAGCAATTTGTCTCAATGTTTTGGCATTTTACACTGCTCATAGAGTGATATTATTGCATGTCGCTTAAAAATATCCTTACTCCTTGTTAAAAATAGTTGTTTTCCTAATTTCGTAGTACTTTCTATTATAATTTTATCGTACAAAACAAAAACAATAGAACAACTATTTTTAATAGACTTCAAAATTCATAATTTGTTTTTTTTAATTCTAGGTATTACAAATATTTTTAACTAAATTGCGCATTTGAAAAAAATCACTTTAAAATTTTTTCTGCATGTTGTTTTTTTTTAAGTATTTGCAATTTACTTTTTCTTTCAATTTTACTCCTTCTCCAAAACATACCTTAAAATCATGTTCACTAAACGAGCCAAACTTCAATAGTGCACAATTTGCAAATTCCTCACGGATTTCATTGATAGGCATCCAGGGTTTGTTTTTTAATGTTCCTAACTGATCTTCCATTCGTATTTTCGTATAATTTTCAAGTTGAGATTTATGAAGACTGAAAGTTGAATCTCATTACTAGTCTTACACTCTACACTGAAAATAGTTAAACTATACGGCTTTGTTTGCACAGATTTCAAAAACTTTACGTAATTAAGTCTTTGCTTAAATGTTGCGTGGGCTTGTTAGTTTCAGTGTGAAAAATTTTTTGGACATATTTTTTTGGACCTGCAAAGGACAGTCAAAAATTTTCTCCTCAACAATGTTTGCCAAAACCGCACGATTTTGACCTTCTTTTTAAAAAATGTGAGTATTCTTCAAATTTCTAAATAAAACTGTTGAATATTTTATCAGAACTTACATTCCAACCTTGAAAAAAGTGTCATTACTAGTATCCTGAAAAGGAACATATCGTTCAGCAGAGTGATCGGCTCGTCTTAGAAAAGAAGTATAGTTGAACTCGGATTTCAGAAAACTTGCTGTAAAAAACTCAACTTATCTAATATTTACTTTGCAAAACGTTTTCGTTACTGTAACTTACCGTACATAGCATCTTTGTACACTTTGTCGAAATTTATTTTTTTGGAACATGAAATTTGAAATAAGAAAACTAGGATTAACCGGCAAAATATCATAATACAGAGGGATTAGGAACGGATTTCTCCGATGACGGTGTGGTTTTATACGAATGCCACTGGACAAACACCTTGCCCCGCTCGCACTTTGTTTGAATCTGGTTCCTGAAGCTTGAAATTGCTGTTTTGACACTCTTTGCTCAGTCTTAGGGAATTGAGACAGTGAACCGTATGGAGATAATTATTCGGAATCTTTTGAGGTATCTTAAACAATTATGTTAATCAGTTAAAAATAATTAAACTTCCGAATCTCTGTGAATTTATTTTAATGGTGGAGTAGCGCCAGTGAGGAAGTGTAAAAAACTCTTTCTATAATCTCAAAATGACCAAATATCATAATTAAACTTCTCAAAAAAGTTTTGAAAATATTTTAGTTACGGTCAAAATGTGACAATTACTCAGTTTTTACCCCTCGTAATTTTGGAAGTCGACCAAAAAAATTTTTTTCCTACTTTTTTTATACTGTAATTTTGTTTTTAACGTTTGTCATCAAACATTGTAAGGGTCGGATCATGTGCTATTGCTTTGGATTTCCTCAAAAACTATTTTTTTAAATTTTGGCAATTTGCCAAAACTGTAACCAGAGATTATAAAAATCTGGAATTTTTTTGAGTGTTCTATTATAAAATTCGGTCGTTTTAGATCTTTATAAGTGTATTTAGACAAAATCATCATTACCGCTACTCAATCTTTAAGTGTAAAGTTTTAGTGTCTCCACAGTAACCCAAACGTTTTCATCGGATGAACTCCCCGAAAAACCGTTCAAACCCTGAAAGTAATACTGCTATTTCAAAACTACAAAAGATAAAAATTTCAAAATTTCAATAGATTTAAAAATGTACATAATTGCCTGCATTTTTTGGGCAAAATGTTCGCTTTTCCAGTGTGCCAAATTTTACCGAGTCATTGCTTCTAAAAAAAAACGAAAAACTAACGAAAATTGAAAATTATATCAAGCTTACAATATTTAATTTCAAGAACACTGCCCAGTTTAAACATTTTCGATTGGCGCATACCAGGGATGTGTGGCAACCGAGATTTTCGGCAACCGGCAATTGCCGAAGTTGCCTAACTCTAAAAATTTCGGCAACCGGCAACTTTTCGACCACCGGCAACCTTTTGACATTCCATCTGGAACACGCAATTTTTGAAAATTTGCAAAATTGTTTGCAGAATTGTTAGCAAACTCCCATTTTTCAATACAACTTTTAATGAGCGTTTTCTATTTGTGCCACCTTTCTGTTTACATAAATGATTAGCACAATTACACACACACGTGAAAGTGTATGTTTCCAATTTCTGAATCAAAAATGTGTAGTCTGCAAACGGAAAAAGAACGAGTTGTGCAGCTTTTAAGTGTGGTCACAAGATTTTGTGGTCACATGAATATGTCATCATTCGATCTTTCAAAATTATTGTGATTGACTCTTTTTGCTCATTTTATGAAACTTATTTCATCATGTTATCCTCTTCATATTTGAATTTCGTAAAAAGCATTCCTCATATTTTCGGTTAGTATTGTTTTTGCTGCCGATTGCTTTGGTTAAATTTTAAATATAAAAGTAAGTCAACGGAAGAAAAACCTGCCGTAGTTTGCGTTTTGTTTGAAAGCGCACAAAAAAGAATTTTGATTAATCTTTTTGTTTTGTGAAATTTAGTGTCTAATTTTTTCACTTTGCAATTGCACAAAACATAGATTTACTCAAACAAAGTTGTTTATCAAGTTCCTAAATGGAGACCAGAACTAACCTTGTCGGAAAAATTCCCAACTTTTGAATTTTGAGAACCCCTTTTGCTAATCCGATCACTTCTGCAGGTTCTTTTTCGGAAGTGTGCAAAACCCATTTAACCCAACTCATTATCGCGCTTTTCGCTTTTATTGCATCTTTCATCGGAGCACCCATTTATTTCATCAATTTCATCGCTCCCGTCTCCTCCTACCCTCCCCAACCCCCGTCTTCAACTAAGGAGAGGCAGCAGCTCGGAATAAAAGTGTGCGTGCAAAACAAGGAGATTGGTGTGGACGGGGGGGGGGAGGAATGCCAGAATCGGCGGTCCGTCCTTCCCTCTACTTCGGTGGAGTCGTGTGGTCTCTCGCAGTCTTGTGCTTGGCCTTTTACTCTCGTCGTCTGTCTTCACTTGCCTCCCTCCCGTTTTCCAAAACAACCCCCTCCTTTTTCCAGATACACAGACACACACACACACACACAATCCTTGTGTTCGTCGTTCACTTCTTCATTTCAATTCATTTAGTTTTATCCCTGCTTCTGAAAATTGTTATTTATAGCCTGTTTTCTGGTGCACCACAGACATTACAATCCTGTGAATTCTCGTTTCCTAGCGAATTTTTTGACTTTCTACCACTCTGTTTGTTTGCACCAACTCATACCCCTCCCCGTAATCTTTATGTACTGCTTGAAAACATCGTCTTTAGGACCATGTGACTTTTTTGAGAAATATGCGCTCTTCGAAATCTTAGCGGTGTTTGGTGACTGGGGTCCAGCAGAAATGCTATGTTTTCTTTAGAATTGCATTCATATATTATATATTAAAACGTTGCTTTTTATTTATGTTTGATCGCACAAATTTTTTTATCTTGTATCTAGTTTTCTAGTTTGATTTTTTTTCAGATTTGAATTTCATCACTTCATTCATCAAAACTGGATTTCATATCTATTCATCATGATGGCTCCAATAATTACAAAGGACATGAGGCTGTTTCCAATACACAAAGTGCCTGTAAAAAACGTTCGGAGTCGTGCTCAATCTCTTGACCACTTCCAACAAATTCAAGGCTCCGCTAGCACCATTGACCGGCTTGTTCCTATCAAGCCACGCGCCGCAATGTCAGCTGGAAATATCTCGGGTAAAACTTTGTCGAGTCGAACGAAACAAGTTGCTCCAATCAAGTGTGCTCCGAGAAGTCCTCCAAAAACAATGCTGTCAAGGAAATCGACATTGACTGCAATTCAAGAAGGAGTGGAGTTGGCCGATCAGTCGCAATCTCATAAAATTATAAGCCATAGTCGGAGGTAAATCGGGAATTAAACGATTTGAAAGTTTAGGAATTTGACGGAAAGCGAAAAAAAAGTGAAATTTGAATTTAATCACCTTTTAAACAATGCTCAAGTAAAATTGGTTTATACTCTCAGTATGGTCGTTGCCTAAAGCTGAGTCCTGGCGTTTTTGAAGTTTTCCCTAGAGACATGCGATTTTTACATATGACTGCATTAAAAGATCAAAATTCTTTTTGCTCTTTAGCCCATTTTTTCATCTTTTTTTCCAGCGAATCGTCGAGCGTCCAAACGGAAGGCACCGCAACAAAAAGTAGCTCCAAATCGAGCAGCGACGCGAACTTTGAAGAAAACGGTGCGAGCGCGGAAATTGACGAAGAGACGAAAAAGAAGCAGCGCGGTGTGTTCAAGTGGATCACTAACACATTTCGAAAGTCATCACGGGATAAAACTCTTGACAATCGGAGTACTTCCTCTGGATGAGTGAGTTTTTTTTTGTTATTGGATTTTTGAATTTGAGAAAAGGGGCAATAATGATTGGTTATTTAGACTTTATAAATTGGAAAAATAAGCATAATAAAAAAAAGTATATTCAATAAAGTTTCTAAGAACTAAGGAGTTATGACGTTGCCGTTGTTTTTATTTTTTTGAGTATGAAGATAACTAATACTATCTCAATTAAAAAAGATTTAAAAAAAAAGGATTGAAGGAGGATCCGTTCTTCAAGTGCTATGCACTGCGGATCTGGGATTCAGTTGCACTGCCTGGTGGTGATCCCACTGGGCTATAATTTAAGCCACATCCTAGCCGGGGACTGTGGCCGATAATCCAGTCGTGGATTGCTCCACTTCCCAATAGAGGCTGTGTGAACATAAAGGGTGAAGCCGGACTTGAACTCGTGACCTCCAGACTGCTAGCGGCCACCACTACCGACTGAGCTATCTGCCCCCAAAATATAATTAGGCATATTATTATCTTTTCTATTAGTTTATATTAATTGATTATGGTGCACTATTGTGGAAATATTTGACCCAGTCAATCTAGTTTTTTTTCCCCCGAAGGTTGACTTTTTGGTCAGCGCAACATTAATTTCAGTCAGTGCATGTCTAAAACTGCACCTATTTTCAACAACATATTTTCCAAGTAATTTTTTAAACATTTTTCATTTTCCAGTTCCCCTTCCCCCGGCACATGCACTTACTTCTTTGCTTAGGACCTTTTATTATTTGCCCAGGAATTTTCTGTCTCTTTTTTCTTTTTTTTGTGTTCTTCTAGAGGTTGATTTCATAACAATTGGACAAAAGCAAAGAAAAATAAGCGAAAAGCAATAACAAGGAAAAAAACCTGGGACCAATAATGTTTTTCTTTTTTTTTCTCACAAAACGAAGAGAAACGCTTCCTCCTCTCGTCATATTTTGATGGTGAAAAGATGAGATGAAATTAGATGGGACGGACACTTTTTGAGTAATAAAAATGGCTTCTAACTTCTAGTTTTAGTCTAGTGATGTCATATGAGCAAAAAAAGAGAGAACACGATAGCATATAGTTTAGATTAGGTAGTGCTCGATGAAAAAAATGCGTTTTTCGTTTATGCATTTTTTTGCAATATTTATTTATAACAACACATCTTGAAATTGACCTTGTTTTGGCTGTCGGCGCCAGTCGACAGCCCAGTTATTGGTTTTTTCAAATATTTAGACAAACTTACAAAAAATTATTATCAATAAAATTGCCCAAAATATGCTCCAATCAGAAGGTATTTCATATATTAAAGCTAAAAATAATAGAGGGATAATAGTTTTTGACCGTCTTTCAACGTATATTTGAAAAATTCTGTCTGTGAAATGAAAAAAGCTGACAGCCGACAGCCGAGAAATAAGACGGGCGGACCTGCGCAGCGTCGGCCGCAGTGCTTTGCTTACGTGGAAGGCCTTCGTAGACACAGACACAGCGGTCGTCATTTGACAAGTCCATTTTTGGCTATCCTTGAGTTTATCCATAAATATTCAAGTTTTTTAGTTTTACTAATTAAAAAGTAAAGCAGTTTCAAACTGTACATCAAGAATTTTCAAAGTTTGAATTACATTTGAATTATTAATATTTTCAGCAATAGCTACGCGGCCAATATTTGTTCGGCTGCCAACATTCCCTTCCTGGCTTATTATTCTGTAGAAATGTTTAATATTGTGATTTTTATTCCAAAAACCTTTCTCTCATACTTTCTTGTCAGTTTCTCCACATTTTCCATCTCATCCTCCTCATCTACACACCGGTTTTCCATTTGTACATATGTTCTATCTCACATACTTTGTGACCCAAATTCCCAGTGCTTTGTTTTATTTTTACCACTTCGCTAAATTCCTAAATTTCCACCGTAGTCTTACTGTGATGACAACTTTTGTTGAAAAAAAATCAAATAAAGGTTTTTTGTCGTTTAAAAGTAATGATCGGGAAAGGGAAAGTCGATTCAATAAATTCGGAGTTAAATCGATGAAAAACACAAATTTCTTATGGCTTCTGAAGATCGTCAGCGTATTCATCACCCTTCTTCGTGAGCTTCCAAACTCCGAGAACAAAGAAAAATCCGAAGATGAGTGCGAGAAGGATGGCTTTGAAGATCAGCTCAAGGTTGCTTGGCTCAAATTCCAAGTCAACCAATTCCTCGGTCTGAAATTTAGAAAATGTGTTTTTTTGCGTAGTGGAACCGTAAGAACAAGTTTTTTGGAACGCGTGACGTACTCGATTACAGACCACAGGAAAGACTGAAATTGTTTTTTTGCTTTGTTTTTTGTCACCAGAACAAGAATTAAAATATGATTCAAAAATTAAGGGGTTTGATGATGGTGAGAAAATAATTCTTGAAGAATTTTAAAAGACTCCCAAAAGAATTGTTATCCGTTTATTTCAAAACAGGTGTTTTAAGACATTTCCAGTACGAAAATTTTTTGAAATGAGCTAGTAAAACATTTCAAAAACATATACGAAATTTTTTTAAAATTATTACTCAGATTTTATCTTCTTACTTGTCGATAAAAATGTTTTTTTCTGCGACTGTTAATTTTCCAAAAAAAAAAATCCACTCACTTTCTATTTCAAATACTAGCCATTTTTTAATAAAAGCTTGATGGAAAATGAAAAAAAAAACAGTATTAATTTTTTTGTGTTCTTTTTTAAATATGGCTACTTGAAAAAATTTGCAACTTTTGGAAAGTTTTACTCAATTATTTCTTATTGACATATTCAAAAACTACCCCACTCATCTCTGACATCATTTGTTTCTTTTTGATATCTCTTCCTTGTTTTTCATTTACTACAAGCCACTTTATCGAAATAGTGATTGGCCAGCTGCTACCAGAGACTCACGTGATTCAAATAGATTCGATGCCAGAATACCAAAACAAGGTCAGAAAAACAAGGTACAGAAGTGAAAAACGAAACAAAAAATTTGGTTTTGCCCACGGGACGCGTGTTATCAGTTTCAATTTTTTTTCTGGAGCAAATGTTTTCTAACTTCAAAGTAATGTTGAAATTAAAAAAAGAGTGCAGGTTGTTCGTCGAACACACCAATTCTGTCATAGGTACTTTGGGAAAAGTGAAGAACCAGTTATCAAGTCATCTACATAACTTGGGCAATGATCTACGTAGTTTAGACATGAACCTGTGATATTTTAAAATACTGTTACGTGTTTTGAAAAGACCCTAGGTGATTTGAATATGGCACTATATGGTTTGAAAAAATTATAATTGATTTGAAAGAACTTCTGTGTTGTCACGCGGTGTCACAGTTTCCCATTGCGGCTTGATCTACGTAGATCTACAAAAATTGCGGGAGTTGAGACGCAGAAATCTCAATTTATTTTGCATATTTAAGATCGTGCTGATGTCACTTTTTTCTGTGCAAAATTTCCTACATTTTTTGTAGGTCAAACCGTAATGGGACAACCCAGCAGCACGTGTTTTGTGTTGACGGTGATCTACGATATTTGTACGTGGTCCGGTATGTTTTTAAATAAAGCATTCGCAAATTTCATATTCTTATGCTTGGCTTGGTCATGCTCAGTGTTTTTTTTGAAAAAGCCTTGCTATCACTAGTTGCAAAACCCTCAGTAGTTTGATCAGTAGCATAGAATTCAAGTTACCGTATATTCTCTATTAGTAAGGAGCCTCTATTAGTTTTGCACCTCTATTAGTTTTGCATCTAAAATCACTGATCGAAAATTAGTTTTGCACTCTCTATTAGTTTTGCACCTTTAATAGTTTTGCACCCCTTCATTTGTTCCCTATTTTTAAGAATTCAAAATTTGCATTATAAAATCGCTTTACAAATCAGGAAAATTCTTACAGACTTGGTATAACAAGTCAAAATTGGCAAAATATGAGTACAACTCGGACAGTTTTTGTGTATCAGCCTTAAAATTCGAAAATTAGTTTTGCACGCCTTACTAATAGAGGATATACGGTATGTGACCACACGAAGCTTATAGGTTCGACTCTGATCTCTCTATCTGATTTGATTTTGATCTGATCTGTTCAACTCTGATCTGATTTGATTGATTCGACTGGTTCGACACTCTTTGTATAGCCCCATATCTAGAGTACGTTCTGATGTGTTTTGAAACTCACGTATTCAATGGTGTCAACGTCCAAGTTAGCAATTTGAGAGAGGTGTCCCATGGCCTTCATTCTCGTAGCAATGGATTCAGCATCGATGAGATCTTCAATAGCGAATGGAAGAGCGCTGGAGTTGGTGTCCTGTTAAAACATATTTTTTGTAAGTTTGGTCTCAAACTCAAACAAATACTTTCTTGAGGATAACAAATTGAATGGTCAAGGTATCATCAGTTCCAACACAGCTGGTGCGAAGAACAATAACATCTTCCTTAAAATAATATTATATACTCATATTTTTACCCCCGTTCGAAGCATACCTCGTCAACACGGAGCGACGATGAAATCTTGTCTCTGAAAGCGTCTTCTGGGAACTCTTCCAGTGCTTCGGCGGAGTTGTTCAGGTCAAATTCTACGGAGACTACTGGGAAGTTTCCGGTTTCCAAGTCTCTTGCAATTAGGGCATTGCAAGAGATTTCTGGAACTGGGGCTTCCTGTAAAAATAATTTTTTAAAAAATATTTTTAATGTTCGAGTTTAAATTAGTGTTTATGAAAGATTTGTTTTCGAATTGCTTAAATGGGTGGTTTTCTGTTTGGACTCCAAATTTGGAACAAAAAAAAACTACCGCATCAATTTTGAATTTCCGCGTTGATTACTAATGTGTTACCAGCTCCAAATTTCAATTTTTTCTTTTACCAAATAGTAGAAAATCTCAGATTTTAGTATGAAAAAATCTGAATTATATTCAAGCGTGTTTCATTGTTTCGCAATATTATAGACCGAATAAACATTCTTGAAATAATCTAACATTTTTATATCGACTTTCTATAATTCAAACCATCAAATTGAGACACCTTTAAACATGTTTTTTGAGAAAAAGTTGTTGGAATGGAAAGTATATTGCAAATATAATGAACCCCTGAAGTCATCAAAGAACAGACATATTTTTTAAAACCACTCCTATGGTGCCAAAATAACCAAATTCATAGTGAACCTTTCAAAAATTTGGGGGTTTACCCACTTTTTTGGAAATCGTCAATGTAAAACTAATATCTCTTGAATTTTATGATCTACGTATGTTTCAAAAATTGATATTCAAACATGATAGGAATTCGAACATGCAACAGTAATATATTTTTCTCAAAAAATGGCGAAAAGTCCTCAAACAAAACCCAACAATTCTCTATTGGCCTCCAATAAACTTACATCTTCCTGAGAAACTGAACAGGTGCATGACAAATGCCCGGTGTTGCAGATGGCATGCTTGTCCATTGGACAGATTTCGGCAAAAACGAGTGGCACTAAAAGGACGGCGAAAAACCGCATGTTCGATCTGCAACGTTTCTAGTAAAAAATTTGAAAAAAAACTGTTGTTTCTGAGCAGTCAAACTTAAAAGGTAATGGAACATAAAACAAGAACTCTCAAAAGATAGTAAGCGAACAACTTGGTATGGCAAAGTAAAGGAAAATGGTAGGAGGTTAAAGTACTTGATGGGGGGGGGGGGTAAGGTAAGCACCCCCCCCCCCTTACCCCGTACCGTCTTCGATGGGGTTTCAAGAGCTTTCTACTTTCATCCGATAAGCACATCCACTTTTATCCTTTATCTCTAGCTCTTTCTCTGTGCACTGAGCTCAACCCTCGCACTTCGCGCTTCACAATGACAACGACAAACTTCTGCACAGTCCAGCATTTCAAATAACCAAAACCAAATACTAGTGAAGAGAGATGGATGTTAACGTAGTAATGCACACAATAGTTTGGTAATTTTTGTGGTGATAAAGAAGACTTTGTGCAAGGTTCGTATCGTACTGCTTATGGAAAAGATAACCTGAATATAACAGTTTTCAAAACTTTCCATAAAATTTTCAATAAACACATGCATACCTGAAACGGTTGAACATTTACATAATTTTTTTTTCGATTACTAAAGACAGCAAACATAAAAAGATATCAAATTAAAAAAAGGGAAACTCTATTTTTTAAGAAGATCAGAGGAAACATTATAAAAGCTTTTTTTAAATTGTTTACTGTTTTTAGGTTATAGGAAATTGAAAACCGCTCTTGGAGTACGTTGAACTTTCAACTTAAAAAATAGCTTCGATTTTTTGCTGGTATTTTTGAACAGATTTGTATCACAAATATCATGAATCAGTACTGTTAAGTTTCTGTGTTCAAACAATTTTTGATGAGTAATCTTCTTTTAACCAATGAAATTTTTTTGAAAACTCAAGCCTTAGCATTTAAATATGTGGCGTCGAAAAATACTAACTCTTCTATTTGTGATATGAGATACGTTCTTCCACAAAATAAGTTATATAACAACTAATGTAGTTACAAAACTGAAAATATAGCCATCGGAGTTCACAAAACCAAATTGTACGATTCAGTACAGAAATCACAATTTGTGTCTTTGAATAATAGAAAAATTATTTGGGAAAGGGAAGAGAAGGAAATCCCGTTGAGATTAACACAATTAAAGAGGAAAAATTGGATATTCTAACAATGTTTTTTTTCTGTCAAACTATTTCTTTTTGCATTTTTGAGATATAACCAGTTCTTTTTCAAAAATCACTTTTTTTTCTTAACTATCAAAATTATAATACATGACCACTTATTAAAATGCAACGTTCCAAATGTTCAGGTTGAATGAACAAAGCCAAAACTGAAAAATGAGTCCTGCAAACTCTCAAAGACATCAGTTTCGGGTCTACTCAGGTTACGAAAAGCATCGCGGCCACCGTGAGATTTGACAGAAAAATCGGTTTTTGTTGAGGTGAGGCCTCTAGTAATGCGTGTAGAATTCGAGATTTTTTTTCAATTGAGGAAGACTTTGTTTTTTTTTTCAATTGAAAAACAGATTTGATGAAGCTGTTATTGTTAATCAATTTTTTTCAAGACTTTTCTGGAAAAGTACTTGCGTTATGAAAATATTGCAAACCGACAGACTATTACTTTTCGATTTAATTTTTAAGAATTGCGGTAAATATTAAGTACCATTAAATTGTACATTAATTGAAAATACGTCATAACGCAAAATATACTTTTTCAAATAGTTTCATGCCAATAAAGTCTCTGATAAAAAATATAACTTAGGTTTTTTTTGAAACAAAAATCAGATAGAAATATGCTAATTGTTGAAAAAAACAAAACGAAACTGAACTATATTTGGTTTGTGTGTTTTTTTTTCAACCGACACTGAAAAATGTTTACTGAATTACCGAGTTATATAACAAATTGATTTTTGTTGCTTGTTTTGAACAGGGCTGTGTGGAAAAACTGCTTATTTTAATATGATAATTCACTTTTTTCATTTAAAATTGATATATTGCAGAAAAAGTTTGTGAAATAGTATTTATGATCGTTAAAAACCTTGAAAAGGCCTTCAAATGGTGCCTCAGAGTTGTCGTTCGTTGAAAAAGTACCGTTACAAGTCTTTCAGCAAACGACAACTTTCAGCCATTATTTGAGGCAGTTTTCAATCTTTTCAACAAACATATTTTCAAATAGAAAAAACCTCTTTCTATATTTCTATATCTAATTTAAATCAAAAAAAAGTTGGACTATCATATTGAAATAAGAAATGATGTGCGTTTGCCAAAAAAAAAGGTTGCGTACCTCTGGGTTCAAGAGCCTAAGAGCTTCTTAGAGTCTGTAAACTAATTATTGTAAAAATGTTTTTTTCTAGAAACGAAGTATTTCAACCATGGCCGTGAACTGTTAAAAAATTAAATAAAATTTCTTTAATTTTTAATCAATCTTTACTGAGCTGAGAATAAGCCAAAAATGTGAACCTGAATAAAAACAGAATGTCTCTAGTTCCTGTTAAATCAAAAACTGAGCTTCTGCTCAATCGAACGCATTGTTTAACATAAGATTTATGACGCGTCGTCGCCGATTACAAATCTCCCGTCTCTTGACAACATTTCCATGGTTACATTTTAGTTTTTTTGAGTTTTTCTGCCGAGTAAACATTTATTTATAATACAGCGGACACAATATGCACGAACCATTGATATGTCAAAAGACATGGGAAAAGGAGTAAGGTTTAAATAGATAATTGTGTAGTTTTTTTTTTTCATTTTTAAGTGGCCAGACTTGTGGAGACTATGCACAAAACTAAAAGATTTTTTTTGAAATTGAACAGGTTTTAATGAAGATTTGAAAATATTGTGTTACTAAAAACTAGAAGTGAAAAAAGAAGAAATTGTTTTTTTTTGGGAGGAAAGAGGCGGGTGGATTGAAAAATATTTGGAGAATAATCATCCGACGATGTAATAGGCAGGTAGGTGAGCTTTGAAAAACATCCGAAAAGAGGAACAAAGAAAAAAAAATTGAGTTTGTTGTCTTGGATAGACAACGGTTTTTTCATCTAAAGTTTAGTCATCTAATGGGTCTTCATAATCATCGTAGTCCGGGTCTCTGTACTCTGTGAATCGGCTTGTTACTGGACGATTTCTGAAAAAAATTGTTGTTTTTTTTTTATATTGGCAGGCAAAATTGGGGAGTTGTGCAGGGATATGAAAAAGTGTAGATAGTAGGTAGACATTTAAGGGTTTAACAAGTAGTTATGCCCACCGCAATAAGGAAATTAATTTTGCGAGAAATGAAAAATCTTGTAAATTTTTATTTATAGGCCCAACACGTTTGACTTTGGGAGCATGTATGGTGTTCTTTTCAGCTTTTTTCTTCAGTTTAAAAATTTGGAACGTATTTTATTTAAAATGAATTAAAAAATTTCAAACAAAAAAAAAAGATCTTGCGTTTTCAAAAACACGAAAAAAAAATAGAATAAATATTGAAGCTGGACTAATCTTCAGAAGACTCATAGATACTGCTATAAGTAGTTCAAAATCACAGAAAAGTGTTTTTGTTTGTTTGAAACAATTTAAAGCGACACTGAATCATATTGAATTTGGACGATTTTCCGGTTAATTTTTCTGTAACCATTTATTAGGAGAAACTGATTTCCAAATCGGTAAATTGGCAAATTGGAGGAATTTTAAATTTTCGCCATTTCAGCAAACCGGCAAATTGCCGATCTGCAAAGTTTTCCGAAAAAAACGGCTTCAAAAACGGCAAAAGTTCATGCAACATTGCTCAAAGTTTTTTTTTTCCAACTTATCGAAACGTCAATATTAGTGAAAAATAAAAAGTTAGTATATATAGAGTATTAGTTGTCAACATATATTCTCACGCTCTGATGTCTTGCAGTGTGCGTATTCTTCTGAAACAGACATCACAATAACAAGGACCACGACAGAAACCAAGTAATATATTTCACATTTCACAAAATCGCCATTTTACAACAATTATCTGACAAAGTCACACATAGCTTATTTTTCAATTGCTCATTTCGGGTGCAACTCTATTTTGGACAATACGGTAGTTTCAAACATTTAAACAATGTTTCACACAACTATGCGTCTTACAAAAAATTCATAAAATATCACAAATTTGTCGAAAACTTGTTTTTTCAAATAAGCTTGACATTTCTATCAATATTCATTTTCGTCACCGAAAATGTAATGGACCAATATTAGAGCTCACCTGTTGATGCTCTCCAAACTAATCGGGTTGCTGTCTCTCACATGTTTCCCGATGTTTTCGAATCTTTGCTCCCAGAATTTCGGAGTACGGAGTGCCGCGCTCAAGTACGATGTGTTGTTGTTTCTCCAATCGGTATCTGGCTGAAAAAAAAACAATTAAAAATGAACTTAAATCTAAAGCTGCCATAGCGGCGCCGATGAGGCGCCTCAGACAGTCTTACGCGGCCGTAATGTATTCGCATGTATAGTGCGGCGCGGAACCCCGAACGTGTCGGCCGCTTTCAAATAACTACATTTCGCAATACCTCGGTAAATCGGCGCCATTTCTGAACCAACTTTAGCCACTTTCTAACTGCCATTTACATAAGTGGCGAATGTTGGTCATAGTTGGCTGAAGTTGGTCGAACGAGGCAGCGTTTTTACGCTTTAAACAACTGAAAAAAGTGTGTGAAAGTTGGCGAAAGTTGGCGAAAGTTGGTTTAGAAATCGCGCCAAATTGCCGAGACGTTGCGCACAAAAGCGGCGAACGGCCGGCGTGGCGGTCTCACATGCCTTACTTAAATAGGTTGTGAACTGAAAATTGAAAATGGTTCTTCAGAAATGTTAGAAAAATCAGCTTTGAAGGTGTGACATAACTATGAAAATTGAGTTTAAAACACGAGCGACACTCCCTAAGGTTGTAGCATTAAAGGAAAGATGATCACAGTTTTATACGGAAACTAGTGAAAATGGAAAAATTACCCTTGTGAACATGTGTCCGGATAGTGGTGCGGTTCCTTTTCCAGTTGATTCACTGATCAATTTATTCTCCCATTCTTGTGGCCTAAAAATGTTGATGATTTCATACGCAAACAAAAAAAAGTTGCATCGAGAAATTTGAACTTCCTGGAACATGCGAAATTTTTCCGAAAAGTTTTTTGTAAGAAAAGCAGTCTATTGTGTTTTATTTATTTTTCTGATATTCCGTGTTTTCCCGATTTTAACAATTTTTCAAACAATAAAATTTTGGAGAAGGTTTCGCGTGATCTGATACTTCATATAAAAATAAAGAACATAGTTCCTAGAAAATACTAACTTTCTTGGAATATATCTTCCTTCTGGTCTCTTGAACATGTCCACGGAGTGCTGCAAGTCAAAGTCAAAATAGTCTGGATCATCTCGATTTGGACGGGAGTAATATGGTCGGGCAGTTGTGTAGTGCTGAAAAATACGTATTCAGATAAGGAAACGTTGGAAACGATAACCCACAGAAAAGTCATAGTCGTCCTGCTCAGAGAAGCTTCCTGCAGATGGCTCTGGAGCTCGGCGGAATTCTCGTGTCGTAATGCTCTTGTAGCGTTCAGGAAGGGGAGCGTTTTTCAAAAGCCTAGAAAGTGAGAAGTTGTTGTTTGGAAAACTGAATATTAAAAAATTAGAAAGAATTAAGAAAAAAAAACATTTAGCATTACTGCAGGTTTCAACCAAAATGTATAAACAAAAGTGTAAAAATTACTTTATAATTACACGTCGTGACAGAACGTCCCATATCGGTTTGATTTTCGAAAAATGCGGAAATTGAGGCGCAGACATCTCTACCGATTTTGCATGGTTAAGAGCGTGCTGACGTCTCATTTTTCTGGGGAAAAATTCCCGTATTTTTGTAGATCAAACCGTGAAGGGACAGCCTGACACCACGTGTAATGACCAATTCAACAAAAATTTGAAATTTTTTTCCACAGTTACTTTAATTAAACTTCCCCAAATTTTTATCGAAGTGATTTGTAATAGTTTTTTTTGATTTATCAACAAAATGTTTTTAACTCAACAATAATCTTTTCTCAAAAACCCCCCTTTGAAGTTTACTAAATCTTACATCAATTCCACATTATTGGCTCTTTCCTCGTATCTTGACTCGATTCCTTGAGAAATAGTGAGTGCAGGCGCTGCATATGGACCAGAACCAGCTGTTATACATAAATCAGTTAATCACATGTCGTAAATGTATATTTTACCCCTTGCAACCCACAAGACAAACCCTTACCATTAAACATATTGGTGGTGGAAGACGATGTAGCCAGCCGCGAACGATCAGACAGCGATGGCCCCATTATACTGCTCCTTGATCTGAAAAACAAGAGTTTTGGAATCGTGATAGTTTCAAAAATCTGTTAGAAGTAGGGGTGGCAAGAGTGCGACCTAGGTCGCTAGGTCGCTGTTTTCATTAAGGTCGCATTGCGACCTGCGACCTAGCGACCTAGGTCGCTTTGCGACCTGTGACCTAGCGACCTGGGTCGCTTTGCGACCTGAAGTACTGACTTTTTTGTGCTCTTTCGGTTTTGATTCACTTGAGTTGTTAAAATCTGTATAACTCGAAAACTACATAAGATTGCAGAATATGTATACTAACAAATTGCTACAAATCATTTATTTTACATTGTTTTCGATTTCTTATCCATAAGACATCTTGTCGAAAAAAGTTAGAACAGCCGACATCCGCCGGATTTGCTGCTGACTAAAATTGTTTCAACTTGAAAACTATGTTACTTATGGGTTTCGTTCCCCCCGAAATGTTTTTACTTTCTAAATTTCAATTTTTTTGTAGAATTGTAGAATTTGTAGAAATCAATGCTTTGTTCTGTGCTTTTTTTTACGTTTTTAATTCGAAAAGTGGAAAATGAAATTTTAGAAACAACGCATAAACTTATAAAATCTTAATAGAGAAAATGTTTGAATCAAAACCGAAAGATAACAAAATGTCGGTAATTCAGGTCGCTAGGTCGCAGGTCGCAAAGCGACCCAGGTCGCAAAGCGACCTAGGTTGCTAGGTCGCAGGTCGCAATGCGACCTAGGTCGCAATGCGACCTAACCCTCTAGGTCGCAGGTCGACCTAGGTCGACCTATAGCCACTCCTAAGTTAGAAGCATTTCGTAACTCGGCATTTAGTGCCTCCTTTCTCCCACCTATTGTGGTCTAAAACAGCAGCGGCAGCATTCTGGTGAGACCAAAGCTGCCACCGTTTGCCACTATATGTTGTCTTTTGTAGCACTTCGTCACCTTTCATTATGCGCAAAGATAGTGCTGACGCGTTCTCGGATGTTATCCTGGCACGGTTTACTCTCCGATATAATTTTTTAAACAGTTTTTTCTTCAACGTTTTGAAATCGATTTTTTAAAGGTTTCTGCCCGTTTTTTTTAAGGAAAAAAGTTGGTAATCTGAGATTTTTGTTTGGTAAATCGTAATTTATCTTTCTTTTTTTGTTGCAAGTTCTCATTTTGTACTGAAAATTATTTTCTATTTTAGTTTCCATTTTATAGGTAAAACAAAATAGACGACGGCTCGACCCGAACCTGGTTGCACACCGGATATTGAAAGGCAAGGATTTACAAATTCTGCTTAATAAACAAACATATTCTTGTTTATGTTTTAGCAGATTTCGAAAATTGATGGGGAACACCACAAATAACAGGAACACTTTTGCTATGTAACAGCAACCTGTGGAATAAGAAAGTTTATTATTTGAATAAAACGTTAAAATTTTTTATTATGTATATATGATATTTTGTTTTATAAAATAAATTTAGATTGTATAACTTAATTGCAGTTTGTTTTTGTTTATTTTCAGAGTGAAATCAAAACAAACATATAGCATCGTTGCCGCCTTTCACTATCCATCCATATTTCACCTTTCTACATTTTGGTGGGAAGAAGGTGGCCAAAGGGTGGGAGAAAGGGGCACGAAAAGCCGAGAAATATAATGCAATATTCAGAGCATGCTTTCACGTTTTAACTGAATTCTGTAAGGATGTGGAGCCAATTTTCTGGCTCCATAAGGAATTGAAGCTAAACAGCTCAACTTTTTGAACAATACAAGGAAAACGTCTTTAAATTAGGAAAATTCTACTTTTGTTTGAACCAAACTGGCTTGATAGAATATACAACAAATTACTGAACAATTGTTTTTTTCTACAGGCGGGGCCACATTTATGACCACCACTTTGCGGCAATTAAATTTCCCGAAAACAAGACTGTTTACAATATGGAACAACAAAAACGAAAGACAAATTTTTCAGCTTCACGTTAACACCAAATTTGGTAACCCTGGGTTTTCAGAAAAAAAAATTTTCCCACGTGGTCCTGGTCGTCATAATTCGGAACCATCCTGTTTTTTACAGAGTGCCTAGCACCTCTCTTATTTTTTTTTCACTAATGGAGAGTAAAAAATAGTTATTGTCATATTCGTATCCAGCAAAAAGATACATTTTTCTTTGTGTTAAATATTATTTTTCATAAATTTACCTGACAGACGGAATAAATCCAGTGTCCAATGAGAGGTTTCTATAAGGACTTTCTCCACGAATTGGACGGGCTCTTCCTAGCATCATATTATCCATGAACTCATTATCTTCTCGCTTCTTCTCCGCGCTCACTTTGACCTGAAATTTGAAAACTGGAGATACTTGCCAGGCCTCGGGGTGAAAATATTTCTACCTTGTGATAAGAGTCTTTAATGTTTTCCTGCCACGACTTCCATGCCGGCTTGTTTGGATTTAGATCCTCAAGTCTGTCATCAAAGTCGATTCTTTTGAACCTGGGAGTTTTCACACTAGCGAGCCTGGAATATTTTAAATTTATAAAATTTTACAAAACATATTTTAGATTTTTGGAATCATTATGTGGGTTTTGTATTCGCTAAGTTTTGTTTATATATTCTACCAATTTTTAAAAATTTCAGTTAGTCTTTGAGCTCATCTCTAAATTTTTGCACCATAAAGACTTTTGCTCAATATTTTGAAATGAGCTAAAAGTTTTGCCAATTTACACTATAGTTTGGCAACATTGTTTATCCAAGTTTATCTTAGTTGGTAGTGGTCAGGACTAGGACTTTTTCGTTTTTTTGGTTTGGTATTCTGACATAAATCAGGTACTAGACACCCAGACCCATTTGGGCAATAATCTCACAAATGCCAGTTCACCTCACTTTCAACTCAATTTTCACTTGTAAAATTAGTATTGTACTCAGATTCTTTTTATCATATTATTTTAGACTTCCGTCTTCTTTCCCGGTTTCAAGTACTTATAATCAGTCATCTTCACCACTCTCACTCTCTCACAACCGTTTCGCCGAAAACGCGCCACCAAATTGTCGTTTTTTTAAAGCGTTATGTCGCGCTGGTGTTTGTGATGGCAGAGAAGCCGCCCGCGCAAAAGTCAACCCTTCGTTTTTTTTGAGCTAACAGTGTTTACCTACGATGAGTACTTGGAAGGAGGGGTGGGGATCTCCGTGTGACTTTTCCTTTGCAGATATTAGAGGTTTTCGGAGGTATCGAAAAATAGGATGCACTTCAGTTGGACGGAGAACAGAAAAAAGGTCGTACGGTTCAAGAAACAGTTTTTGTCTGAGTGAATGAGGAAAGTATTTGAAAAGACTCAAACTGTGATACAAAAATAATAAATTATTAAGTAATAAGTTCAGACTACGTCCGAATCTCACTAAACTGAAAACCGTAAGAACAATTGTCACGCAAAAACAAAGGCTTTTTAAATGTTCACGTGGTGTCAGGATGTTCTTTCACGGTTTGATCTACAAAAATGCGAAAATTTTTTCGCCCAAAAAATGTGACGTCAGCACATTCTTTACCATGCGAAATCAGTTGAGAACCTTGCGTCTCAACTCCCGCATTTTTTTGTAGATCTATGTAGATCAAACCAAAATGAGATACTCTGACACCACGTGAATGCTGGAATAGCGCAGATAAGAAGCGAAAAAAACAGTTCTGCTTCTGAGTTTTTCATTTTTAAATTTCTGAAACGAGCAGTTTTTTTAAGTTTCGCATGTGATTGTTTAACTTAAACTAATTTTCTTAGGCTTGTTTTTTTACTTAAAACCAACTATGTGTTTAAAGCATCACATGAAAACATTATTTTGTACATTATTTCAAACATTTGGGGAAAAACAATATTTTTCAAATTATTAATGACTCTATCAAACATTGAAAAGTAATACATACATGATGAGGCGCAATTATAGAAATACATTTCTATGAGCTTAACGATTTCTTTAAAAACTATTAGAAAGGTTACCTTAATAATTTGCTTGTTTTCACTTTTTTTTTTGTATATTTCAGCAGTTTACAGTTAAATTTATCAGCGGTCTTTTAGACTTTGGAGCCTCCCACGTTATTTTTTTCGAATGAATGCACGTGCGTTCATAACAATTGGTTAGAATTGCATTTTTCTAAAAAATCTAAGATTTTTTCTATCATTTTTAACACTAGAAAGTTTATTCCGAGTCATGCCATTTACGAGAAAAAATCATCTTGTTCCGTTGTGAATGAAACCAATAAACATCTACTTCCAAAATTTTCCATTGATATACACAAATTATAATAGAATTTTCTCTAAAAAAATGTCACAGACTGAAACACTACATACAAGAAAATTTTTAAAAATTCCCAATTTGGCAACCGATTTTTTTCAAATTTTACAAGCTCTATAATTAGTCCTTGAACACCTAATATAATTGTCATGAGTAAATGTTTTACTATCAGTAATATCAAGCTGTGGAAGTTCAATAAATTGTATTTAGCAGTTACAGTCACTTATAGTGTTCTTGGAATAGTCCAAATTAAGTTTTCAGACATATCCTCCCTGTATCCAGTAGGTACATGACAGCCCGGAGAAAAATTAATTTAAAGTCAACACTGCTAACATGTTCAAAAACATGTGAAAAGAAGGACTAATGATTATGGTAGAAGTGGGAACATTTTTATTGCGATAGTTACGATCATCATTATGGTGTTACCACTGCGTAGAAAAGTTGGTCAAAAATACAAGATTCTAACGGTATTTTTCAATCATCTTTGCTTCACGGCAAAAATCACAGTTGAGGTAACTGAGAAGTGGAAATCTTTAATATTTTTATAAAGGTTAAAATTTAAAAAAAAAGAATAAACTAGGAATCAAAAAACAATACTTATAATTTTCACTGTCAACAATTTGCTACTGTAGCCTGAAGACGCATCTAGTTTTTTTAGCTCTCGTCACGATTTCAGTGATAATTCTTGCTAAAGGTGTCAAATTACACCGATTTGTTCTTTTGATAAAAAAATAAACATTTAAAATATGATTACTTTGGATTTTGACAAGTCCTAGTTGATCTCTTTTTCACCGCGTTCAAAACCAAAACATTAACAAATCTAATCAAACTCTGCGGGTCATTGTGTAATGTGTTGTTTCCGCCGTACACATATCTCACTCAGTTACACATCTGGCAGAAATCTTGCTCTCGGTCATTTTTGATAACTCTTACAATCTTGTTTTTGTTCTTGTTAGGTACTTTTTGAGTTACATTTGCTAACATAGTATTATAGGTTGCAGAACCATAATTCAGCGAAAATTTATTTAAAAGTAGTTGAAAATTCACACGCAGATGAAATTCACTTCAAGCAATAGATAAAAGTAGCTAAAACCATTTTTCAAGATAAATATGCATTAATAAAACCAAATTGATGAGTGAAAGCCTCAGCCGAAGCTTAAACCCGTGGAGGAAAAAACAATCAAAATATCTTTTATACACGGTATCGTAAACTTTTGAAATATAATGGGAGCTCACTACTTGAAAGAAAAAAGTTCACTAACCTCTCTGACGTCAGCCCGTAATCTGGACTTGGGCACGTTCTATCCAACAAATCTACGGCAACTGGAGCAACATTTGGGCTCAAAGAAGATTTGAGGTTGAGCAGAGATAACCCCTCTTCTATTAATGCTGATGAGGTTCCGGAAATTTTCTGGAAAATGGAGAGTATTCGGATTTATGCAATTACTAGAATTTCTAATTCTGTCATAAACTAAAGCGTGAAGATTTACCAATTTCAAATTAATTTTTGAGAGTTGCATCCAATATAATTTTTGTTGACGTTATTAGTCTTTTTTTTTTACAAAACTGCATAAACAGTTTTTTTTAAATCTCGTACTGCGAATTAATCAATTGATATCCTAATCTATCCAGATCCCAAACTACTTGTTTGTTTTAAGAAACATTGAGTATATTTAATAAGATGAGCGTTTTGTGATCATAGTCTACATTTTTTGTCTATTTTAATCCTCTATATTTTTTTCGGCATCACAGAAAAATTGTCTAGACATACACTACATTCTATATTATGCTCTTGTAAAATGTGATCAAAGATTCTCAGTTCATATGAAAGGGAGGTATTGACTTTTGAAAAACTATTTTCCAGTTCATACTTTTTTGTATTCCCTTAGACTTTAAATCAAAGTATTTGACATTCAAAAATCCCAACTGAAGAGAAACAATTTCAAAATTTTCAACTATCTTCAAAAATAGGCTAAAGCTTTTCGAAAAATGTACGGACTGGGTGCAAACCGATAAAATGTAAAATGCTGCCTAAACTCTCAAAAAACTCAAAACTTTCAAAGCATATACATATATATATATATTTCTCGTTTTTCACACCACCCTTCTCTTCTTACAGGAATCTCATTTTCCAATCCGCTGTCTGATCTCACAACTGATCGAACTTTGGGTTTCTCCGGATCCAGGTTGAGATTCACATCTTCAGTTTCACTCATTATCCAAGTCTTCTGGAAAGTAACAGCTCAGGGATGAGTAGAAAAAGATGAAAAAGTTGGCAAGAATGTATGAGACAGAAACTTTTCTGTTTGAGAAATTGAGTGGTGCTCAGGGGATTTGCTCACCGCCTTTTTGATTGGAATGTCAATGTCGCGCGAGAGTTTCAAGTTTTTTTCGGGATACAGGTAATGTTTTTATAGGGGTATCAGTGTTTTTGGCCCACAATATAAAAAACAAAAGTATTTCGCAATAGTTGGTTGGAGGCTTTTTCAATTAGAATTTGATGCATGTTTTCAAATATATACATGTAAGTTTTGAAGATTTAGAGAAATTAAACATACTTAGCAGAGCAAAATAAAAAAGTTAACAAAATCGAAAAATAAATTAATTAAAGCACCAACAAAAAAAAACAAAAATCCGAATACAAAAGATAAAAGAGTGGGGTGAATGTTGAGAGGTCTTCCCGTGAATAGAGGAGAAAAGTGTGCGTGCTCAGAGAGCCGGGAACGACTGCGCCTCTCTGATCACTGCACTCTCGCCCCCCCCCTCCCGACTACCTCCCGTCTTCTTGACGATCTCAACACAAAACCTGTGTAAAGCCAACGGGCGTATCTCCTCTCTTTCTCTCTTCCTTGTCCCTCGGCAAAAGAGCACTAGCTGCGATTCGATGATTTTTCTCAAACCCCCCCCCCCCCCCCCCCCCACAAATCGGGCCGGCGTCCTCGTGTTTCAGTTTGTGAAAAATGGTGCTGCCATCGGGTTACTGATTTTTTCAAGTTAAAGTATTGCAGTTTGTTTTACAATTATATGAATCTAATCAGGCTTGATCAGGCCGCTGAAATTTGAAACGGTAATTTCAGACAAATAATAGCCGTATGGGGGATGTGAAAATCTTCTAGAACAACTGCAGAATCTCAGTTGCGGCTACATGCTTGGGAGATAGCTTAACCTGAAATCTAAAAGGGCTTCTAAAATGTTCTAGCTGATGAAAAAAATCATTTACTGTACTTCAATTCTGTAGACTGAATTCGTTTTACTTTTTTCCCAGTTTTTAGATTAAGATAACTCCTAAGATTTATTGTCAATAACGTTTCTTGAAACAAACAAAACTAATTTTCTCTTGAAAAAAGGGAAAAAGGGTGACATTTAACGCCAGGTAGCTCTGAAAATTTGAATTATCAAAAAAGTAAACCTGAATCAGAATTAATCGAAAGATAATCAAAGCAACAGTGGCTCGTACAAAAAATGGCAATATAAAAGCAGTGAGGAAAAGACCGTCATTTCCGGAATCAAAGATAACTCTCAAAATTTCTGGAAAAAAATCTGTGTTGACTGAAATACTTATGATAAAGTTGATCAACAATTTTAGATTTTTCTTAATCATTCAAACTTCTTGGAAAATTGCCAAAGTGCTTTCGAAACCAGGAAAAAAAACACAAAATCAACATTATACTTGAAAAAACCACTATAGCTTAATTTTTGATTTTAATCTGGCGCGCAACTAAATTTTTGCCAGATCCCTCGAAAGATCAATAATTTGAAAGCATCAACACTTTCTCCCGTCAGATTTATTCTGGACTCGCCTTCATTTTTCACTTCAAATGGTTTCTTACGTAGTCACTTAAAAGCTCCCTATAATCTTGACTTGATTTTTGTTCCCAGTTTGATGAAATAAAAACATTTTATTAATTACTAATACGAAGAACATGATATAACTTTTTGGACATTTTGTTAGTTTTTGAATACAAGACTATTATTATTTAATTTTCAGGTTTTTCCAAGTATATCAGCTAGCTAAAGACTATGTTCAAATAGAAAATAGTCAGAACTACAGTTTAGATCACAACATTCTCAATATTAGAAATTATGTGCAATCAACGGCAATTTTGCTGAAAAATGACAATCATCGTTTACTTTTGTAAGTGAAAACTTGTGATTTTCCACATAAAACTAGTCTAAAAATCAGTATTGCACTACTCATTTGCTTACGAAATTCTCTGAACATACTAAAAAAATATACGTTTTCAAAATTTTATTATAAAGTTTTTCATTTTAGCTTCATAAGGCTCCAACTTCAAAAGAGAGTGTGGTGTAAACTTGAGTGAGTTCGAAAAAGGTTTTCAATCATCATATTAACGTCACAAAGTGTGTTTTATGTAAACGTTAGGAAACGCGCTTAGCACCGGAAGTGCGATATTTCCTTAATGTTTTCAGTTTCTGATAGTTGCACAAATATTTTTGTTCCTATCTACTACAAAAACATCCATGTTTTAAATTCCTCATTAAACAGATCAGAATGAATATTTTGAGTTTCAAGAATCAAAGTAACACTGAAAAAAAATCATTCATTCAGCATTTTAATAATGTTATTTTGTTTTTCAAAGTATAAATTATTGTACATCAATTCAAAATTTGTTTTTTTTAATTTGATATACGATTTTTGAGCTAGAAAGTTGGATTTGAGCTATTAGTTGAAAGCAACAAAAAAAACAAGTTTTCAAATGATTGACAGTAGATTTAAACGCGTATTTTGTAGCTTGTACTGGTTAAGTCCTACTTTCAACAAATCTTTCATTTGAATATTCCCAGTTACTTTCCGGCAATTTTGTTTTTGTTTTAAAAAATTTCAAATTTATTTTAAAGTGCAACATTTAGAAAAAAAAACATATACGTAATAACATATCCGAAATGTTAAGGCATTTCCAACGGCTTAAAATTTTTATATTCTAATTTCCTCCCACATTGAATTTGTGTTTTGTTCATGTTTGAAAAAAAATTGCATCTTAAACAAGGGTGCGTTAATGTAGCAGGTGTGCGTAACTTTTACAAATAATAGGGGTGAAGCCAAACGTGGCTGAAGAATGCTGATTTAATTACAGTCGCATGATCAAGTTTTAGACAGTTTTTTACATATAATTGTAATATTGAAACAAAATGAAGTAAAAACTACATTTTCAGGTCTTTCATATGAAGAGGAAAAGGAACTTTAAATTTAAAATTTGTGTTTTATGTTACGTGATCAAAAAAATAAAAATAGAAAAAAACGGAATTTTTCTTACTTTTCACTAGTTTTATCATGATTTTATCATGACGGTCATTTCAGCATCATCGGAATGTCTTATGTTAATTTCCCCACTGGCTGTACTTCTTTTAATGTTGATTACCGCAATCTAAAAATTTGCGTTTACAGACCCAAAAAAATCCAAAGGTATTGAGTTTGGTAATGAACCGTTCTGAAAATTTCTCAAAAAAAAGCAATGGTGGTTCAAAGTTTTGGAAAATTTTTTTTTTTGTTTTTTGGTTTTGGTCGTTTATTCCGCACTTCTTTGTTGATTGAGGTGCATTTTTAACCAATGGGTGAAAAATTCAATTGTAACATAAAAAATTCGCTTCTGACACTTCCAAGTGGTCAAAATTTGAGATTTCAGCTAAATATGCTCGGATAGCTTCCTGCCTAAGTTTGGGCTAAAAATATTAGCATGGATCAGAACTTGACTAAACGTGGGCAAAAGCTGGACAAAACTTTGGTAAAACTTAAATTCAAGCTGCACCAAAGTTAAATAATTCAAGTTTCACCCAACTCTTGCCAAACGTCTACCCATGTTTAAAACGAAACAAGAACAGTTTGGGTCAAAATTTGGCAAGAGTTTGTTGAAACTTGGGTAAAACTTTGGTGCAGCCTGAATCCAAGTTTTGCCAAACTCTTGCCCAACTTTTGTAGTTAATACATTTTTTGGGCAAACTTGGGCAAGAAATTAGAGCCAAATGCTCAGTTTGCCTTTTTGAAACATTAAACCGCCATATCTTATTTGAGGAAATTTTCAGAGCGTTTCATTACTAAATATGGTAGTCTTTGTTCCTTGTGGATATGAAAAAAGAAAAGTCTCAAATCACGGTACTTTTGCATTTAATACCTTTAGAAAAAACTGCTGCAGTTTTTTCGTTATAAGACCTGTTTTTCTGTGATTTCCCTCTTCGCTTGTGCAAAAATAGACTCCAAATCCTCATCTTCTCAAAATGTTTGTCACGTTGTCTACTACGTACTTGCTTAACATTTCGTTGTATCCTATAATAATAATAATAGGAAAAGGACAATTTCAAATAACATAAACAATTTGTGTGTGTGTGTGTGTGTCAATGGCTTAATCTTGTTAACCAATATGTGTTCATGAACTTCACATTTGAACTTTCCATTAGATTAATCTAATCCAATGAGGCTTCTTGAATGAGTTTCAAAGTAACTATGAGAACAAGCAGTTAATCAAGTCAGTCAGCTTTAAAACGGATTTATTAAACATTTTTTCTCTCCACATTTTTCTTTTTAAGTGAGGGTGGGTGGGGAGGGTGGATTAAGGATGTGAAAGTGCCCGTTCCGGAAATGTTGTTGATAGATCATGCTCTTTCAATCAAACAGCTCTTCAGTCATTTCTGAAAACTAGTAATTTTCAGTTAAAAAAATCTTCATAAACATAAATTACACCTCCATTTCCGATGGTTTTTTTAAATTTTGGCAAGGTAACCAAAGTACTCTAAAGTACTTAACAAGAAAAATCTGGGTACTTAAAGATTATAGAGTATTTCCTGTTCGTTTTAACAGAATATTGAAAATTTTTAAGATCAGTACTTATTTAGAACACTTAAAAGAACAAATTGGCGTATCATATCATGAAGAAAAATTTCTTTTTTTTTTTCGGAAAAATTGTAAAATCTTTTTGTTTTCAATTATAAACACAAAACATGAATTTTAAAAAAATATAGTAGGAATTGACTTAGCAATTTTTCTATTGCAATGTAATTTTTTTCTCACATTTTCAAGCTTAGAAATTACGATTTTTACTATTAAAAATTATTATTACTATCACCTTTCAGATAAAAGGTATTTTTTAATAGAAATAAATTAAACTAAAATTGTAGGGTTACTACTTGAAACTTTAAAAAAAATTTTAGTGTTTTGTAAAAAAAACTCAATTGTACGAAAATAACAACATTGAATTGTCGTTTGAAAAAGCCCTAAAATGTTTTTTTGGAATATTGTCCAATGTATTTTACCCTTTATTTTCTCCCAGAAAACCTTGTAGAACAAATTTACAATGCATTCTTTTCAATACATTTTTTTATTCAAATTTTTATAGTTGATGGACTAATAAAACTACACAATACACAGAGATTAATCCAATATCTAAATATTCTGAATTGAAATCTTTGAATTCGAAAATCCAAAGTTTAACAAATTCATTGAAGGGATTAAGTAGTACTTACCTACCTATCAAATTACATAAATCCTCCCTTCCCCACCAAGTTTATCAATTTTGTTCAAATCTTTTCATATCGAGAATAACATATTTCGAATCTGTTAACAAAAAATTGTCCTTGTGTGATTTCTGACTCTACTAATTATGGCTTGGTCAGTTTTAGCGACTTACTCAGAATTCAATAGGCCATTTTGATGACGATTTCTGATAATTTGTGAAAACATAATTTCTGTGATTGTTCTATGTACTTCGTGTATGTTTTCCAAAATGTTACAGATTTGTCTTGATAATTGGTGCCCTGAAAATTAGGCCTTTCCAAAATTGCTGTAAATTTGAAAAGTTCAGGTTATAAGGTTTGGTGGGCACTTTTACCTTCAAATTTAATTTTTAAAAATCGTCTCAATGTCCTGTAATTTTTTGAGCTCTTTGCAAAAAACACCTCTTTTTATTCGGAGGTAGTAGACAAAATTGGAAAAAAATGCCAAAAGGACAATTGGTCAATTTGTAGGATCGCCGAAAATAATTGCCACCCACCCCTTTATTAGGGCGTTTAATGTTTGTTCCCGCGAACTTGACATCATACATGAAAAGTACTTTTTGATTGGAAATTGATGGAAAGAATCTAAAATTTTTTACTTCAAATTTTGATCTTAAAAAAATTATGTTTATTGAAAAAAACGTATAAATATTCAGGTGTGTCTTCATAAATTTGCAAAAAAAGGTTTCTCTTTAAAGTAAGTAAAATTGCTATTTTCCACCCTAAGACTGCTTTATTGCAATTTTTTTATATTTTTTTAGGCTTGTAGAGCAAGTCCGAAAACGGTTCCTGAAAAAATTTCGAATTTTTTTAAAGACACCAGAGGTATATAACATTTTAAGCAGTGACAGCTAATGCGTTGTCAAAAAAGTCCAATTTATGAATTTAAAAAATTTATATTTCTAAGAAGCTCCCAGAATGTTTGCCTCTTATTGAATATCTGGAAATTTTTCAAAAATCAGCCTTGAGAAAAAGTGCACTGGATTTCATTTCGAAAATTGAACTAATGTGTTAACCATTTTATTTTAGAGTCATTTTAGAGTCAGTGAGTAAATCAACTTTGAAACCACTTTCTGTTATTCTGTCACAAAACGAATATAAAACTACCAGCCGTGGACCGCACCTTCGGCGCGGCCCCCGACTTCTGGGGCTGAAAATTAATTTTTTATGAAACTACCGTAACCCTACAGTATTCCTACCGTACCACTATTGTACCACTACAGTACCCCGACTATATCCCTACACTAACCCTAAATCACTATCCCTCCAGAAGCCAAAACTTCACAGACTACAAAGACTACATAGACTACAAACTATGGACACACAGAATAAGCGCTTTATATATAGTAAATGATTCTGTGAATTTCATATGCTTTCCATTTTCTTTGTTCAATACCATGATAAAACCACCAACTTTCCAAATTTATGTATCAAAACATGAATAACGTAAGTTTCTCTCGTCATTTCTCCGATTCAAAAATATTTTCATTCATAATCCTACCATCAACGACTTATCAATGAGTCTACCATCTCTGTTCAGAGCTCTACAAAAGCTAAGAGCGTTTTCCTCCCGCGTGTTTCTTCCTTCTAATCTACCCTCCTTGATCTGAAACAGAGAGAAGGGCGGAGAAGCGAAGGCTTCCTCCTGTCCAAAGTATAACTCCGCCCACTTTCAGCCATTTTTTGGCGCTTTCTTATTTTTCCTTTTTCTTGTTTTCGTGGATGATTTATTTAATTTTTTGTTCAGAGCTCCGCCTTTCAACCTTTTTTTGCTTACATTTTTAACGTTGAACATGGGAACAATTTTTTCAAAAGCAAAAGATGAGGCAAAATTTTTTCAATGCACATTATTCTTTCACTAAAAGAAGTCTTCGAGTAGATTCCAGTTTCACTGATCAAAATCCTCTCACATACTATTACTTTCATGATCGTGTGCCCCTAGTTTAAAAACAATTTCCCCCAGCTTGCTCTCTCTTTTTTTTTTCAAAAAGAACAATGTCTTATGCTCGATCGTATTTCCGTATTTCTATAGAACCCCTCGCTCTTATTCTCGAGGTGTCTCAAAAAGTTTCAAGAGTTTCAAAAATAGTTTTGACCTTTGAAAAGGGGGAAAATGATTATTTCTCACCTTTTTTTTGTTTTCTAAGTTGTTTTGTGCTTTATTCCGGAAGTGACGACATAGGACCTCGCAACCTTCTTCTTTAAAAGGCTACCCTTTTCTCATCACATTTCCGGCCCACGAATTTCGTATTATGTCGTTCAATTTCAATTTCCAGCTCAAAGGACCAAGACAAATCCCTTGTAGTATTCTGATTGAATCGAAACGAAACAGAGCAAAAAACAAAATTGTGTTTCTACGATTTCTCACGAGCTCCAGCTCTCGGCCCCGAGAATACCGATAACCCACGATTATTGTCGTTGACGTTTTTATTTTTGGGGGTTGGCTCAGTCTCTCCTTCTCTCTCTCTCTGACTTTTCTCTGACTTTCTCTTATTCACGATCTCAAACTGAAATCATTTTGTGACGTAGCACTTTCACAATTTCCACGGACACACACTCCAAAATTAGAGATTTTAGAAATACAACTCCTAGACTGAACTTTTCTTTTCTCTCTAAAACATGTCTTATTACATTTCTAACTATTTTATTTTCAGATTCTATTCAAAAATGAATTTGCGATGTATAGTGTCTTTAATACTGTTAGCTACCTTTCCAACCTTATCGTCAACTATGACGCTAGTGAGTTTTTTATACAAATTCCAACATAGATATTCAATTTTAATTCTTTGTTTCAGAAACGACACTACCGTAGACCCGTGTGCGAGCCCACTCAGTCCTGCTCCTACAGCTACCAACAGTTCACATTCGAGCTCTGTGATTGTCCGGAGAGCAAGTCGTGCCCAATGGACAACGGTGTTCAGCTTAAGGGAATTACATATCAGGTTGGTGGAGAAGTGCAGAATCCTGATCACAACGCACTTGCGTCACTTATGACAAGGGATTGAGCTAAATTTGGTTTTTCGTCCAGCCGAGAGAGCCTCCTGATAAGCTTAGAGGAAAGCTTGGAAACATTCTTGTTTTGGTATAAAAATAAAATGACGAGACATAAAGAAATAAGGAAACTCATTTGTGGGAGTGGATCTTTCTACCTTCAACTGTCGCAAACAAAGTACTTTAGTTACATCTCACCTGTGTTTTGATACTCCCGTGTCTAGTCATACTCAATATAAAACTAAAAATATAAAATGGATGTTTTTTACTGTCTAATCTTTCTTCGGCAAACGTCATGTACATCTGAGATAACTGAAAGAATGATTATGATTCAAATAGTGGCAAGGAAATAAAACCCACTTGAGCAAGTTGACGGGGATTTTGAAAACATAAAGTTTTAAGAAGCTTTTAGATAACAGATAATACTAAAACTACTAAATATAGTTTACCAGAAATCAGGTCTTACGTGAACACATGATCTTACATTCAAACTTAACATATCAATTCAGTACCTTTTTTCAATGAAACAACGAACGACATATCAAAGAAAATGTGCGTGAGACGAAGCGTTATATAATTACAACCCTATCGGGTTATTCCCATGTCTGCTTAACAATTTTCAGAAAAAAAATTGGCACTTGTGTGAATATATGAGTTACCCCAGATTACGTAGTATGTCTCAACTTAAATATGAACGAAACATTGAGCATTTACGTGGGAATGGAATTCAAGTCTACACACTTTTTTTAGAACAAACTTTGGATGTCTTGAGTTTAGCATATAATTTATAGAACCTATAAAATGAAAAAAATCCTGCTGAAATTTTTTGTTCATTTTTGGGAACACTGAAAGTTACAATATCAATTATCGAGAGCTCATACTTTGAAAAATATCTCAAATTTCAGTGGCTAAAGTTGACCCTATTTTCCGGAAATTTTTATTTTTATTTAAAAAAATATTGATTGTTCTGCAAGTTTTTAGTGATTTAAACAATTTTGACAGCAGGGAAACAATTTTGAATTTTTTTTTCCAAAATATTTCACTACTCTTGAACACCATTAAAACTATCAAACACGAAATTTCAGGAGTGTATTTTGAATCTCAACTTTTAGTGGAAATCGGAACGTTTGAAAATAATGTTTCATTTGAATCTATTATATATAATTTGACAGTACGTAGTTGAAAATATTTGTCAATAAATGCTGGAGCTCCGGAGCTCATTTATGAGATTTTTTCATTTTTCAAAAACACTATGCCAGTGTAACTGACAATGCTAGTTTCGAAATAACAAACATTCAAATACATAGCCCAATAGATCTTAAACCTTGAACTAGTATTTAACTGTTGAAATATTCTAGTTTCCTGTAAAAAAAAACTTCAAAAATCTTTCAGTTTTGTGCGGCTCGAGAGCTGCCAGAATGCGCTTCCGACGAGACGGCAGCCGAGATCAACATGCTGCAAACATCAATTTACTGTGTATGCCCACCCAATCAGATTTATGTCAAACAGAAGGACACGTCAAAAGCCAATGCTAAATACGTGTGCCAGGAAGTTAGTTTTTTTCGTTCTTTTATATTGCGTGTTGTGCCGTCGTGTCAGTCAAAACCAAACCACAAATTGTTTTGACATTTTCACATATATAAATATTTTTTTAGAGTTTTATTGGGGTCTATATATCTATCTAGGGTATTTAGGACTCCAAATCTAAAAGATTTTTGATAGGTGCCACAAAGTTCGCGGAAAACACTGTTCACCGAGATTTACATCAAAAAGTCTTTCACCATGGGTATGAGTTTTTGAATGAGATTTTCGTAACCTTTTCTAACCTTTGAATTCACACCACAACACACATAACAACATTTTTTGTGTGTTCTTTTTTTTGACTTCACCACCCTCCCCTTCTGCTCTCCCTTTAATTCCCGGTATTAAAGCTAAAAATTACATGAATTATTCCGTTTACATGACGGGAGCAGTTTGGCATTTCTAACCGCAAGAATGGTATGATGTTGTTTGAGAAAAATAATGAGAAATAATGGATGAAACATTTATTATTCCTTTCATGCTTTTCAGAAAGCAATGTGCGAGCCTGGACAGATGTGCGGAGTTGGCAACCCAATCGTTGGCATCAAGTAAGGGAATTTCAAATTTTAAAGCAATTTTCGGTACATAACATACATGGAGGCATGTATTTTATCAGGAAATTGGATATTCAAGTTTAAAATTTATAAATTTAGGTATTTTTATCAAAAACATCTTTAAAAAGGAGCTGTAAATGTTGAGAGGTTCTTTATGCATTTATGACCTGATCTCTGCAGGATACATGATAAATTTGAAGTTTTTGACATTTGTAATAATTGGAAATAGTTCGGAAAAATTGGGAGACCCTGTTTTTCACGTTTGCTCCATACACTGTAGCTTACCAGAAAAATAGGGAATACACGTGGTGTCAGAGTGTCTTATTTCGGTTTGATCTACGTAGATCTACAAAATATGCGGGAGTTAAGCACAGAGTTCCCAACTGATCTCGCATGGTTGAGAACCTGTTGACGTCACATTTTTTGGGCAAAAACCTCCCACATTTTTTGTACATACATCAAACCGTAATGGAACAGCCTGGCACCACGTGGAGATAAGTAAGCATCTAAGCAGGCACCAGCTTGCTTTTAAGGCGGCCTACGCCTACGGTCTTTTGAAATATCGGCTGCTTGATTGTACGCTGGGAGATCACTAAAAAGCAACATCAAATATGCGGTAGGTAGGCATCAGGCTGATGCTGAACAATTTTCAACACTCGTTTGTTTTCTAACCCAAGAGATATTTATTGAAAACACTTTTTCCAATTTCTAAAACAACCTTATCATTTTCCAGACACCTCTGCCACTGCGACGCCAACTCCCAATGCCAAATCACCTCACCGAACGTTTTCAGTCCAATGGTAATACAAAACGCAACCTGCCAGCCAATCTAGAAGCCCAGCTTAACAATATCATTTCCATACTAATCAAAATTTCCAACGCAATCTCTCACAAAACGTAAAATCACAAAATCCCTGTGACCCTATTATTCTGAGATCTTTGCATACTTTACAAATATTACGTGTTCCTCCATCATACTACCCGAAAAAAATATATTGTTAATTTACATAATGATGCACTGTCCTGTCTTTTCGATTTTTTCCATTCTTTTTTTCTGTAATTTTGTACTGCTTCCGAAGCTGTAATTATTTGTGAAATAGCCCTTTTATTTGTATATGCTTCCCTGACACAAATTTTGATGACTCTGAATAAAGAAAAGAGCCAGCAAGTTTTGTTGTATGAAATTTGAAAATTGAGATTTTGAACTCCAATTGAAAAATACAAACAAGTGATAAGGAAGTATTATTTTTTATCACATCATCGGATTTCGCATTTTATCATCACATAAACATGCGGTACAGAGATCAGAATATCTCAATCGAGATGATTGAACATCACATTTTTTCCCATTAAAATTGGAGCAAAATGTGCCATTACTCCAGAAGTGGCGGGATTTTTTGTGAATAAAAAAAAACACAACTTTTATTCACATTTTATTTCCTTTCTATCAGTTTTAAAAACGGGTTTTAATGAGAGTTTAAGTTGAATAATTTTGAGTTCAACATTCCAAATAATACTTGAAATTGTGTTTTACTGAAAGAAACTCTAAACTGTCAATGCAAAGACAAAACTAACTGTTTGCGTTACGTTCAATAACATGTTCAGTTAATTTTCAATAATTCTGACTTTTTCTCATTAGAAGTTTATTCGTGTTTTGTGTTTGCTTCCAATGGTTTAAAAAGTAACTTTAATAAAAAACTCTTGAATTTACAAGTCAATAAAGAATAAAGTACATAAAAATGAACAACTGACAACTGCTGAAGATCGGGTAATAAATACGTCAAAGGTGACATGTTGAGGATGTGACAATATTAATATATTTTGAAACACAGTGATCACAGTTTTGAAAAAAAGGTTTTGATCTACCTCGGGAAATTGACCTACAAAAATTTATGTCGTTTCCAAAATGCGTGCATTGCTCATCAAAATTTTCAACTTGTATTTCAGGTATTTAGACCAAATTTTTTTTTCAAAACTTTGATACTTGTTCCATAAAAGTCTGACTTTTTAATACGGTGACCTAGTTAACCATGAGACAGAAACGGATTAGACGACTGTAGCTGTCCGAGGCTTCTTGCTGACGCTCCATTAGGCATTTCATCCTCATCCTCACCATCCTTACGTACACGACGCCATTTTGCCCTTCTGTTTTGAAACCATGTTTTAACCTGAAAAGATCAAATGTTGATCATTTGTTACGTCAAGTATTTGTAGGATGTGACGTCGCGAGAGAAATGTTGTTGTGACAAAATCAGAAAAACCTTCCAAACCAACTACATATTCGTGTCAATTCGTGGCAATTTTAAATTTTTAAATTTTTGAATTTTCATCCGGGTGAGGGTGGTCTGAATATTTCAATCCAAGGGACTTTTCGTCAGTTATAGAAGTTTCTTTAAAACTTTAAAGGAAAAATGTTGCTGTTTGGAGTTTGGTTTCAAAAAAAAACAGTCAAAGCGTGGGCATTATTATATTCTACATTTATAAGTAGTAAAATTTGCAGCATGTTGTTGAAAATTTGAAATGTCAGAAAAATAGGATTGACTATTGGTCACTTCATTGTGGTGCGAAGCACTTTTTGCACATTCTAAAAGAAAATATTGTCATAGTTTTTTGCAGAATTTTCAATAAATATAGCCACCCACACGTAAATAGAACTGAACTATTTTTCTTTCACACTTTTTAAGAGGACAAAAAAAAGGTTGTGTGCTCCAAATTAGTGCGCCATTCATATGCTTTTCTCAAAAATGATTTTATCAGTAAAGTTAACTTAGTTTAATATTTTTCTGCAAACTTGAAAACAGCAAAAATATAAATAACTAGAAGGTTGGGGTTATTTTATCAGAAAATTCAAATGATATTTTTGGAACAGGGGATTTGATTGGGCCCTGCTCAAACAGACGCAAATATTGTGAAGTTCAATTTGATGTTAAAGTTTAAAAGCATAACTTTCTGAAAAGTATATATATATATATATATATTTTTTTTTCAAACAAAAAAAAATTGAACACGTTTTAGAATATGACTATAACACAAACTGGGTGGAATAGCTCAGTCGGCGGTCTCAAGCGGCCGCTAGCAATCTGAAGGCCACGAGTTCAAGTCCGGGCTCAACCCTAGGTTTACCAGCCTTATTGGAAAAAAGAGCAATCCACGACTGGATTGTCGGCCACAGTCCCTGGCTAGGACGTGGCTATTATTGCCCAGTGAGAACAGCACCAGGCAAAAAGTAAGCATTGTCACATTTCTTCAATACCGTACTCTTATTGACCCATTCCCGCCCTTTCGCGCACCTCCAATGAAAACATGGAAATTACCTGTCGCTCGCTGAGGCTCAAAGACTTTGCAAGTTTCTTCCGCTCTTGGGGACTCAAATACTTATGTGAATCGAATTTGTGCTCCAACGCATCGGTTTGCTCATTGGTGAATCTGAATCGTATAGTATCGTTATGAGAACATCGAAAGGAGACGTGACATTTATAATTTGAAATGTCGTTTCGAGCAAGATTATAATAGAAAATGAACCTTATCTGTCCTCCTTTCCTCTTCTGCGGGGACTTGCTCATGTACGGGTACAACCATGAAAGCCGAGGATCCCACATATTTCCCATCGTCTGATTGACATTCACTGCAAGTAAATAAAGTAAATAATAATTGATATTAATACACTGGAAGCCATTAAATTCTCATAATAAGATGAGCTCAGTGTTATTTGCACAACTAATTAGATTGGTTACCCCTCCTAATCCCAGTGGTTCGTTATGATTAGTGATCCGCTGCTGCGAACAAGATTTAATGTTTGTTTTCAAGTCTCTAGGTATTTGATTATTTGATATGTAATGAAAAGTCAATCAGCATTTGAAAACTTTTTTCAATAAAATTGAAAGGTTTATAAAAAGTGAATAAATGAATAATGTAGACTTCGAAATAAATGTGATTGCTTTTCAAGGAAATGACTACAATTCTTCAACTGAAATGCTTTCAAAGCAAAAGGAAGCGAGTAGTAAGTTGCAAAATTTAGTGAAAAGTTTACGCTATACTGATTATTTGTGGCTAATAGTCATTTTTACAGTCTCTTTGGTGAAATTATCAAAACTATAGAAATTAAACAGGGGTGGCCGGCAAATCGGCAAATCGGCAAATTGCCCGATTTTAACAATTCCGGCAAATCGGAAAAACGGCAATTGTCATAAATTTTCAAGAAACTGTGATTTTGCACATTTATTTTGGGAATTTTAGAATTTCATCTTTAATTGGCAAAACTGTATGCATTCTATAAACGTTCCTACATCAATTTTGAAAAGTAAGCAAATTATATGAAATCATCTAAAGAAAACGGGAACAAATTTCAAAAAGGCACGTTTTTTAAATGTTTCACTCTCATAAAAAAATCTCTAAACATTTCCGGGAAACCGGCAATTTGCTGATTTGCCGAATTACTCGACAAAAAATTTTCTGAACGGCAATTGCCGTTCACCCCGGGCTTTTTCCATTAATTAAAGCACTATATTTTTGGCTCTGAGCTTTTAATACGAAATTTTTCAGTAACTTTTTTCACTACTTCCGGGGCTTGCACAATAGCTCTAAAACCAGTCTTTTGCATATTTTTCAAAATTCTGAACATGCTCAGAAAGATTTTTCAGAGTTCTATAATAAAAAGAATTTCAGAGGCTGATTTATTTGTGACAATTTTAGGGAGTCTAGGTATATAGCCAAAAACATGCCATCGAATAGTTAACTAACTTTTAGTATAGCTAGTGAAGCTTCTTAAATGTTGCAGGCTCAATTCGTTGATTCAGTTGACTTACTGTTCAGAAGCGGAACTTGATTTGGAGCACCAGGTCGATTTTTACCGTTCTGTGATAGCTGTGCTGCTAGTTGCTGGCTAACATGACATATCCACGGATTAAAGTCGAGAGTTCCATTAAACATTTCTGAAATATAACAAATAGTTTTTTTACGAATAATCAAAAAGCCTAACTTTTATTTGGTTCCATCTTTTGATCTAAGGTTGTGTCTGAAGATTCATTGAGAGAACATTCGCTGCCTGTAGGTATTGGTGACTCAGATGATGTTTCAGGTTTCTAAATAAACGCAACAAATCAATATACAGTTCACTAGAGCACAAATACCTCTTTAGACGGTGTATCTTCTTGTAGCAAGCTAGAAATATAGAACTTTTGATCCATTCTCACCCCCAAAATCAATTTTTAATCCCCACACAAGAGATGAGGCTAATTGAAAAGGCGGTAATGTGAAGAACGGAGCAATGAAAGCGATAGCCCTGCTTGACATACACAAAGGGGCGGGAAGGTACGGTAGGGGAAGAGCTAAGAGTGAGAGGAAGAGCATATCGAGCAAATAGTGTCTATTCTGATTCCGACGCTAATTTGTTGGTATCGTATGTCTTCGTGGAAATTGAATAGGGGTATCAATTCACAAAACATGGAAAAACACTGAAAACAAGTATTAAATTGATTTCTATTTAGAACTGTGTGGACTGTATTACAGATGGTGAGCAACAATTTGCAACGACACCTTTATTGGTAAAAGGAGCCTGAATATTTGGAAGAGCACATTTTCAAGCTGACGCTATCAGTATTGCAGTTAGTGTCGAGCCTAGTAAGTAATTTGGTAACTGGATAATTTTTCGGATAAAAAACTATAATTATTCAAAAGCTCCGAAGAGGCAAATAAAGCAGATACTGTATGTTTCACCAATGTAGATCATCACCACATAGTTCAAAAGGTAGCCAGAAACTATCAGCCGTCTAAAGTAAGATGAACATTTAAATGTATTAAGCTCTAAGCATCCTGAACTTGTTTTTGATAATCTTCATATTATAAAAGTTGAAGCAATTTGTTAATGCCCAAGATGGGCAAAAAAGCATTTACTTCGTTTGATTTCAACTGTAGATTGCACATTTCTACCACATTATAATTTAGTGATCACTTCACTTTTCAATGATCCTTCATCTATTTGTCTCCGATTTCTTGTACACTGCAAATCAGTAGCTCGTATATTTTCCGCTCTGCTTTTCTTGTCAAACACGATTGAATTACGGTATCATCAAAGCATTATCATCAATCGGGCGGAGGTGCCTCTCTGTCAACCACCGCTCAATTCGCTGCTATCAACCCTTTTTCTTGCTGTCTTTTGTGCTTTTCTACACAAATGATCAAATAGTGGGAAGAAAGCAGCACTCAAATCAAATTGTCGAGTGATTTTTTTATAGATAGAAGACTTCTTTCTCATTTGATGAACGAGCGAGAAAGACAATTGTTGAGTAGGCGGCGCGCGGATACTGTAGGTTTTTGCTGATCATTTGAAATTGCTATTGCTGCGGGGATTAGAGACAGTTCACCTGTGCATTAGTCTGTGTGAACTGATCTAGTTGACCGTTTTCAGGTTAGTGCAGTTATACAAATAGTTGGTGTCTGCATCATGCAGAAATCTTTATATTGGGCAATATGGTCATTGCAAAACACGAATTGCATTATTATGGTCGGCGCCGAAAATAAATCTGGTCAGTGTCGCACCTAGCTGCATTGTGAATCGAAGTACAGTCTACAGGCCTGTATTTCTGGTTTTTCAAATTACAGTCCAGTTACACGCAATTTACTTGTACCCATCTGCGACAGACCAAAAGCAAATAGCCCGTCTGGCATCATTTTTGGTCAGTGCAAAAAGTTTCATAGAACTTTCATGACGGAGCAAAACAATATTATTGACAGTAGTCAACATTATTTTGATAATTTCAAGTCACAAGTCTTACTCAGCCTATAATTCTGTCGCCGATTTGCCGGAAATTTTTTATTTTAGTCAAATTGCGGATTTGCCGTTTGCCGGATATCAGATTTACCGGGAATGCTTACAGAATATTTTATAAGACGGAAACACTTGAAACCATTCCTTTTTGAAACTTTTTTCCGTTTTCCTTAGATATTTTCTTGCAATTTGCTTAATTTTCAAAATAGATGTAGGAAAATTCAATGGATGCGTACAATTTTGCCGATATTTAAATTTTCCGGCAATTTACCGATTTGCCGATTTGCCGAATCGGAAAAGAATCGTTTGCCGCCTAGCCTCCTACTCTGTACTACGGTCATGACCGACTGCTAACCGTCCATTTCTTTGTTGCTCAATACATCGCCCATCTCATACACATTGTATTCAGTGAGAGTCGTTTTGCTTCTTGCCATATCAAATAACGGTTGGATTGACTCTTGTTGTGTAATCAAAGAAGATGTACGACGACTAATGCGTTGATCCCTCCTCCCCTGCTCTTCCAAAATGTATTCATGACAATTCACGGCGTAACTCGTGTTTGTATAACAAACGAAACTATGCAAACAATTGTAAGATTGAAAAAAAATCAAAAGAAATTGTGTTTTCAATGTTTCATTTAATAAAAATCTAACAAATTGATAAATAAAGTACCCATGTGATTTTCAACAAAAAAAATCAAGTTCCTGTGAGTTAGTTTTTAAATAAAAATGACCTAACTGCTTGAATTTTGTACAAGAATAGATATCTAAAACTATAGAATTTTTTTTGACTTTTTCAGCAATTTCCGAGAATGTACTCCCACAACATTATGACAACAACGCGCAATATTTCAAAATACAGTTACGGTATTTCTATAAAGTTTTAAACGTAACACCATATAATTCTAAAGCAGACACTAACAAGCGAGTGTGTTCAAAGAATAACATTTTATGAATATTAATTACTGTTTTGTTAGTAATCTTTAGATATTTTTTTTTCACTAGCTTCTAAAGTAGTTTGAACAAACATCAACAAAATATAAATACTGTATTGAGTAGAAGAGTCATTTAAAACACCCTTAACGTCATCTTAACGCGTCTGATGACTGATCACATATTGACTATGTATATACACAGGAAAAATTAATAACCGGAACTATGGAGTCAGAGTTAACTATTACAATAACTTGGGTGTTCATTCAAAAAATTTGATAAAAAATAATTATTGTTAAGTTTGGTAAATCTCAGTTACCGAAAGCATAAATACTTATTACATAAACAGCCCATGATAATCGGAATTCACATATTTTTTCCAAATATTCCAGATCTATTGTGACAGTTCAAAAAACAGGATAAATGCAGTTAAAAAACTTTGCATTTTTAAGTTTTTCGGATTAAAAAATATTCACTATAAAACACATGTCGTATTTTGAAAGTTTCATTTTAAACTAATTTTCTGAATTGCAAATTTCTTTTGAAAAATGGGATTTTTTCAGTTTTTGTTTGTTTTCTGATACAAATGCATTCTCCTTTGCTATACATAGTATATTACTTTTGCTGCTCAAAATGTTTTCAACGTGAACATGAATTTCGAAATAAATAGTTGTTCATATTTTTGCCTTATTGTTCGTTTTTTTTGCACCAGATTTGTTTTTCATGTTATTGATCGACAAAGATCTAATGTCTTATTCAATTTTCATAACTCTTAAGATCTACACAAAGTTCTAAGCCAATTCCGCCGGAGAGATGAAGTATCAATAAACATATGTTGTGAAGATTATCGCTAGTCGGTTTCCCATTGACCCGCGTGTTCAACAAAGACAAGTGTCTCGGTCCACAGTACTTCGGCACATCTTTAATCTTTTATTTGTCATGAGTGATATGACACTTGTATTAATAATGTATACGAAACAACTACCCGCAATCTGTTTGCTACCAGCCATTTGGTTTTAGCAAGGTGGAAATTGAAGGCTGAATGGGCGAAAGGTGCATTCCAAATTGCATGAAAATTTTAGACTAGAATTATGTAAGCGATATTGTAAAAAAATTACTTTATACAACGTGCTCTTGTAGTTTTTGCTTCAAAAATTCAGCTTTGACTTTTGAAAGTTTTTGAAAAAAAATTCAAATTTTCATGTGAAACCTTTTAAACCTGTCGTTAAATATTCCGAGAAAGAGTTTTCAAAAGGTTTTTTTTGTAAAATGGAAAAAAAAGAAACTGAAAATTAATCAGAAATTTATCAGAATTTATCAGAAATCAGAATATATATATAAATATTTTTTAAATTGTTATGTAAGACACATATCACTTGTTTTCTTTTAATTTTCAAATTGCCATTTATTGCAAAAAAATATTTATACAGAATATACGATTTACTCAATAGTCATTTCCATTTCAAACTCATACATTTCCATCGATTCCATTAGCCGAATTCCGGTGATCTTCTCTAAGGGGACAGTGTACTTTAATGAGAAGATGAATGTTCCTCCTGAGAAAACCTCGAAATGGTCATTTGTAGTGATTATTTGAATGAAGAACGTATCATTTTGTTGAATCGGATTTTTTGCAAGGACCTGGAATACTGAATTCTTAAATTTAATATAATTCCTGTACTTGAGTTATTATTTCTAATTTTCGTTGCCCGCCAAGTTTATCTCTGACTAGATGAAACACAAAGCAAAAAAAAGTTACCTCTCTTGACCACGTTTTACTTGAAAACGATTTAGCACTGACCAATTTTGTATTTTCAAGATTGAACTCAATGAACATGGCGATTTCTTGTGAAGAAATCAATGCAATCGAAAAGTTTTGAGTTTCACATCGTCCAGTAAATAAGAATCGGGTTCTCGGCCTGATGGGTTTGTAAATTTTCAATGTTTGAGGAACTTTCTGGAAAAAATGGTGGCAAAATTAGTTGTGAATTAAAATAAGTATATTATGATCCCTGAGCCAGATATGACTAACATATTTTTCAGGCATGGAAGAAAAATCAATTTTTCTGGTCTGGTTTTGATTATGTTTTCAGTAAACTTTTATGTCAAATTTTTGTGAAAACTCACGGGAAAAGGAATTTTGTTCATAGTTGGACATAGGAATGAAAAATGAAATGTCTTATCTTACCTACTTTCAATAAATATGGAGTTCCTGTTTTGATATTTTGAATGCAATAACAAACAAACAAGCACTACCAGGCAGAGATGAAACCATCAACATTAGAAGTTTGATTGAGTGCACCCTTAATGTCATCTTAACGCATACTTGTAACCGATTAGAGTCATCTTGAATAAATATTGCAATGAGTCTTGAAGAAGAAATTAGTGTATTAAGCTGTACTATTTTTTGTGCAGGGAGTTTTGAAGAAATTAAGCAAAAATAATTCTGGGGTCTGACTTCAATGCCTAATTACAAGTACATAGGTTACATAACACTTACGTTGTTGGAAAGTTTTGAAAAATCGCAAAACCTAGGCAGAGAATAAATTTTAAAAATTTGTAAAAATGTTTCTTATCAATTTCCAAAATGATCCAAAATTGAATGGCAAAAACTGACATATTTCTATTTTTTGAAAGTAAATTTGAAAAATTCGAAAAAGATTCCTAGTTAACTGATATAGTTTGTTCCGCTCAATTCGTCCAAATTTGAATGGCAAATGTTACAATTTTTTCCAACTTCGTAAAACGAAAAAAAAAAATAATCAAAGTATCATCAACAATTTATTTATTATTTATCAAAAAATATAGTACAATTTAAGGTCTAGTCAAGGTAGACAAACCAGGCGCGTTCCTGAAAACAGTTTTCAAATTATTCAGTGATCGATTTTTAAAACCAACCTCATGGGGTTCGGTGTAATTGTACATTGATGTTCTAGCAACAGTAGAATTATCAAATGCATCAACATCCATAAAGAACTGACCAAGGTATTTTCCGTGTCTGTGGTTAAACTGAAAAAAGTAAACGTTGTGCTCAAAAATTACTAGCTTTTTAAAATAAAAAGTACTTTAGAAGCTCCGGTTAAAAGAAAAATAATAGTGTTTTTAAAACATTTTTTAAACAGCATGAATGACTTACCCTCACAACTTCTTGTGGATCAAGAATAAGAGGAACATTAATTTGAGCACTTCCAAGAACTTGGCCGTTAACTGATTGCTCAATCTGAAATTCAAGGCGTTTTTGTTTTAAAAATCTAAACCAAATTCAGGTTCTAAGCGTACTCTAAAACCTCCAACATCGACACGTCTGATTTTGCAAATGTTCTTCAATTCTATGTAACTTGGAGTTACTTGCTGAAAATGTGAGAAAAATTGATTTTCAAAAACTCTAGGTTAAAACAATACATTAATAGAAATGGTTCCCAAGTACCAGCTGTGGAAATGACGTCCGGATTGATCAACTCCCTTTTCGTCGTGAACTCTGTCTCTTGGTTTGTCGGTTATCAAAGACGATACTGAAACCAAATGTTGATATTGAAATTGAATTGTGGGTTTAGTTTTCTTAGCGATGAGTGAGCGCAATATTTTTACGATTAGAACGACCTGGGAGCTCAGGGGGTCCGGAGCAGGATGGAAAAACCCCGTTTTTTTGAGCTACGAAACTTAAAAAATGAAAATCGTCTGTCTGTCTGAATGTGTACAACCCAAACTTTTAAAATTCAGTTTTCAATTTTTATAATACCCCCCAGGCAAGCACTCGGTATTAGGGAAACATGGGAATATTGATATTGGGGTGGATGACAATTTTTCTGTATGTTTCTCTGTTGATACTTGTGTACGTTTTTCAGTAGTTTCCAAAGTTCCAATTGCATGCGCAGCATCTTGATTAGCAGCAGAATTTATTTACTTTCATACAAAATAAAAACTTTCAGAGATAGAATAGAGATTTACAATCAAACGAGCGGAATAAACATTGAAAGAGACAAGGAAAGCGTCGACGACTAAATGTAAACATTATGAGAAACTCAGGCATACAGTCTGCTATCACCGTTTCAGGTTATTTGGTGTCGAAAAAACCGTAAACCGGCTCATTTGGTATTGCATGGGACAACACTTTAATTAGCAGAGACAGAGGAGGCATGCAGGGGGAAAAGTCATTTCTGCTAACTAATCAAGATCTGCTCGAGAATGAAAGTAAGACACGGGATACATTGGAACGGCAACAAGTTGTGAAGGGGGGAAAAGTGAAGAAGATGTGATTAAACATTGAACATTAAGAAAGAGCATCCTTCCTAATGATTTGAAGAGGAGTAGGAGTGGTGGCTCTGTTGATACGTACCACTTCCTCTGTGCGCCTGAACTCCAGAGCCAATGATTCCTCCTGTCGCATGGGCCGAAGCTCCGTGCGATCCAATGGTTCCTCCAACTGAAATTCCTCCAACGTTCCCACTGATGGAGTAGCCGCCTCTAGAGGCAGGGACATTTGAGTAGCTCGTATTGCTGCTGCTGTGGGTTCTCGTGGTTTGAGATATAACGCGGGTTGATCCTCCAACAACACCACCGACTGCGATTCCAGAGCCGCTTCCGTGCGTATTGGAGGTGTACGTTGTCACGTTTGCTCCGTTGAGGAGGATGCGATAGCGCTCGATTTCGGCGCGGAGGGACTGAAAATTAAGCTAGATAGTGAAGGCCAAATATCTAAAAGAACTCACAATTTCGTTGTCACAGAGTTTCTCCATTTGAATGCTGAGCTCTGTGCACTGGTCACGGAGGGTCGCAATCTGGGCGTCTCTCTCGGCAAGGCTGATCTCGAAGAACTTGGCTTCCTCGTTGTTCTTTAGGTCATCAATGAGCCGCTCAAGGAAGAAGTTCTGAATTCATAAATATTCACAACCGTCGGAAGGCCTAGAAAAACTCACTCTTCCTTCAACCTCGGCAAGTCTGCTTCGGACATTTGTCACGGTCGTGCGGATGGAGATGAGTTCTTCCTTGTAGAGGTCTGGGTTGACGCGAACTGATTCGTCCTGAATCTTTCTGATTTGCTCACGGTACCACACTTCAATGTCTTGACGGTTGCGGATGCTGATCTAAAAAAAATATCATGTGAATTGTTATATCTTACTATTTTAATGTCTTACGGCTTCATAATCGGCACGGATGTCACGAATGGCGGCTTGAAGCTCATGTCTGAAGTAATCACGGTTGTCGGCAGTGGTGTCACGGCGGATGAAGACAAGTTCTTGCTCGATTCTGACGTTGTTCTCCGTTTGTAGGAGGTTGATGCGCTGAAGAAGATCGGAGACATTCAAGCTGCGCTCATTCTTCAGAGCAATTTCGTTATGGGTAAGCTGCTTGATTCTGGCGATTTCATTGTAAATTCCGTCATTTTCTCTGCGAATTCTGATGACGTCTTCCTCAACAATACGGATCTTTCTTTTGAAAAGTGAAATTTCAGCTTCAATCTTGGCAAGTCTGTCCAAATCCACATCATGGTCCTCACGATGAGCTTTGACGGCGTTGACAGCGTCCAGCCATTTCTTTCTGAACACTTCAATCTCCGCGGAGAGACCAGTGATGTCTCTTTCAAATGTGGAGCGGTGAGCGGTTGTTTGCTCAAGAATATGCTTTGCTTGCTGAAAAAAAAACCATTATCAGTTTTCCATCGCGACTTCTTATCAAGTGTGCTTGAAGAGAGAGAGAAAAAATGAAGTAAACTCACGTTGATCTCAGCGTCAAAGAGTCCAGATACATGACCTCCACCGCTGAATCCGTTGCGAAGAATATCAATATCGTGGCTGAGGCATCGGTTTTGAGCTTCCAGAAAACGAACCTGCAATTGAAACTTTTAGAACACATGTACACTCAAAACAACATCAGCCGAAGACATCTCACGGGTTTTGAACTCCACTTTTTTCAACGTGACAGCGCACCAGCCGATCATCGGCTTTCCTTGCTAAGAGCGTTACGTTGAATATAGTGAGGCGCAGAACTTGTGAGATGTCGGCAGATGATGTTGGTTGAGGCCCCAATTTCAAGGCGGGGCCTAAAATTTGGGCTCAAAATACTTGTAGTCACGTACCTTCTCAATGTAATCCGCGAGACGATCGTTCAAGAGACCAATTTCTCTCTTCTCACGTTCACGCGCGTCACGGATTTGGGTTGTGCAGATGGCTCCAGCAGATGACATTCCACTGACAAGCTGGCCAAAGCCAGAAGCATATGTTCCACTGGCAAGTCCACGACCTTGATAAGTAGAAGTAGTATAGGCCGCGTAAGTCGACATTTTTTGGTTTTTTTTTGTCGATTTTAGAAGTTAATAATGATAAAAAATGAGAAAATGGCACTGATTAGACAATGTTTTATAGGCAACCCTTGCGACTCCACCTATGCCTTCAACATAATGCCAACTGTAATCAGTTTGGCGCTGGTCGCTGTGTTTCTCCGTTTCTCACTGTCATCATATCAAAATTCCAAGCTGTTTCATTTAGAGTTGAAAATGTCAAAAAAAAGAAAAAAGATTATGCTGTTAAAATTGGAGAAAAGAACGTCGAAAGTGTAAAGAAACTATCCGTGACTAGACTAAGAAGTATTAACAGTTTAAAAAATTTCATTTTTTGTTGTTCTATCACAAGCCAGAAAAAGTTCAAAAAAGTGTCAAGATCAGCGACAGTTTTTCCTAAGTACAAAGAAAGTAGTGTATAAAATGAACTGTTCCAAATGTTTGGTTTTGATGTTCCAAAAACTGTGATAGTGGTACAGTAAGCATATTGTAACTACTTTCAAATTTGAAGCTTAGTCCCGCAAAGTTCAGGTTACCTTCCGAATAAGTCCTCGACATTCCACTTCCCAGAACTCTTCTTTCATATGTTCTATCGATTGATCGAGATCGATCAGAGTATGACGAATACGAAGTTGGTGGCTGAAAATGGTATTATTCCAGGAACTCATTTCAATAGCTACAAACTGACTCTCTCAGGCGGTTGTGATCTGTCTCTCAGCCTCTTGGTCGTAGAGTACTCCTCATAGGTTTTAATTCGATAGTCTCTATCCAAAAACTTATGCAAATGAACTTCATTTTGATCGTTTTCAATTTTATTCTCAACTTTCAATTCCTCCTGTTTTACTTCTTGTTGCTGAGGAGGAATCGGAGTAGGAGTTGGTGTCAGCGGTTTCTTTTCCCACTCATATTCGACATTTTTCGCAATTTCCACAACCTTCTCCTTCATTTCAGCGTTATCAGTGACGCTATTAATTTTCTCCTTGGCCTCCTGTTTGACTTCTTTTGTCACAATGGAATGCATAGTGATAGCGGTGTGCTGTGTTGTTTCATCAGTTCTCAGAACCTCTTCAGCGATATCAGAAGTTGGAGAAGGAGTTGGAATTGGTGGCGGAGACAAAATCGTCTCTTTGAAGACAGGAGACGTTACTGGGCTTTGGGCTCTTGGGACGATTTTCTGGGGGGTTTGGTCAGAAGATTGTTTGACAACCACTGTCTTCAGTTCTTCATATGTTTGAAGCAGTCCTCCAGATTGTGTAGTCCTTGTAGGCTCAACTCGATGTGGTAAAGGGGAAATTGGGATGACACGCTCGGTCGGTTGGGATTCACTTCTTTGGTGAACAATTATTTTCTGGAAAAATAATGATTGAAGGATGTCATTGCCATCCTTCACAATCTTAAATGTTTGATCTACTTAAGTTCAACGGCTTAAAATCATACCACTTCCAGCCTTTTAAAGCTCTGCTTAACACTGTCCTCAATAGTCTTTTATCAAATCTACGATTCTCAATCTCTATAAACATAATTTTAGTCGTTTCAAAAATAGCGAGTTGTGCAATGTTCTCTGCCCGTTTGAGTCATACTCAAAAAATGGGAAGAAACGATAAATGCTTCCTCTACCTCTTGTGCGGATCTTGGCACATTATCATTCATATCAACTCGTGATACCGAACGTAGTTGTTGATCGCTTGCGTAGAAGCGAGTAGTAGTTCCTGCAACATTTGGTCTTGATAATGATGTTTATCTAGTTTTTTTAAATATAATCTCGACGTTAGTCGGTCAGCATTTCCACAACAGTATGTACAAACCTCCAATCTTAGTTTCCCAGCGATCAATGACATTTTTCACTACATCAATGGGAGATGTATCCACAGGAGCGTCAACTTCTCGATTTTCAGTTGCACTGTAACTTCGCTGGTTGTAGTTTTCTTGCTTTTCCTGACGATGCGTTTTGTATTCTCTGCTCCGGTGCTGCTGTTGTTGCTGATATCCTTGCTCTTGTCTCTGATAGTTTGGAGAGCTTCCATTATCATATCGCTGAACTATGTACTCTTCTTGGATCTGAAAGCAAATTAAAGGCAAATTCCAAAAAACTGAATAACAAACTTTATACTCCTCGGTTCGTCTTCCAAATCGTGCTGGTTCAATGTCAACAATAGTGGTTGTTAATATGCCGCCTGGTGAGTAAACAATGGCGGATCGATTCGGAGTGTAGGTTCCATTTTCTGCAATTCACAAAAATGGGTGCTGGTCTATTATTTGTATGCTCTCATTTTGAAACAAAATTCTAAGTTATAAAACATAAAAACGTAAAAAAACCTTTTCCGGTATGTAAATGAGTTCCGATCAGTTGTTTTTATACATCTTGTATATAAAATTTATTTATCTATCGCAAAGTATATACATCGACAAAGTTCCACTAAGATAATGGAAAAATTTGTATTTTTCAAGTTTCATGGCAGTTTCATGGCGAAACCAATTATTTATCAATGTTTTATTTATGTTTTATGTTTGCATAAGAATTCACACGTTGATTTATGACATGAGAGATTAAACGCCATGTTTGAAAAAGTATATATGAAAATTTTTCAGGTTTACAGATATCAATACTAACAAAAACTTCGCTCGACATAACACTCCGATACTGCATATATTCAAAACTAAGTGCCAAAATCCCAACTCACTGTGACTTTTCATCTGTGACTTATCAATAACCACAACACGGCTCCTCGAATTCCCATTTCCATTGTAATCAACATTGGAGCTTTTTCTTGGTTTCAACGGAACGACTTTTTCCTGCTGCGACGAAATTTCAAATTGTTTGGTCAAGGCGTTCACAGTTGGCATCTCGGTTTTGATCTCTTTCTTTCTAGTGGTTCGATTGCTGGAAAACTGATGATATTAAACTGCAAACAACTTTTTTCCAAAAAAAAAACTGAACATGTAAAAAAGCAGATCGTAGGTGACTTGGATTGAGGGGGGAGGGGGGGGGGGGTAAATCTGGGACAAAACAACGTAAAAACAATGCGGTGTTGAGATTTAATCTCTATACGTTTGTATCTCTCTTTTTGACTGTTTTGCTGTTACGAACTGTTTTATGCAAATTCTTTTTGTGAACTCACTTTGATGTAGTAATAGTTGTCAATTCCTCAAAAGTTGTGCTTTCTGAAACAATCAAATTCTGAGATAGACCACTATCCAATCTTGCAGTTGAAGCCTGATCAAACGAAATAGGTGTCTGTCTGGGAGTTGGTGTACTTCTTGTTGTGTAAGACGGACTTTCTCTGCCAGCTTTTATTGCCGACTGAGCAGAAAAGTATGGTATCGGATCAGCTTTTGCTAGAATAGTACATCAATACATCAAACTCGCATTAAATGTTAAATTTACCTGGAAACTCAGTCTCTTTTCTGCTTGCTGTATAAATTCTTTCTGCCGATTCAACTTTGTTCCCGTTGGAACGGTTTGACAGCTGAGAATATGTGTGGGAATGAAGGTCCTCTAAACGTTTCGAATTTGAGGAAAATGAGAAATAAAATAAAAATTGGATTGCCAAGAAAACTGGCTTATTACAACCACCCCTTTTCAATAAGACTATATTTGGCCAACTCCACTGCGGAGGTGTTACCAAGATTACTCATTGTTTAACCTATTTGGAGTGGTTAACTTTTTCCCTTTTTCAATTTGCACGACAAAAAGTGACTTACCTATTTCTGAGTCCAGGGAATATGGTGAGAAGGCAAGCGGCAGGTCATGCCTTGAAGGCTTAACTGTGGATGTGTATGGAGCGGAATATGAAAGCGATACTTCTTGAATTAACTGCTTTTGGAGGGGAGGTGACATCTGAAAATACTACAGTGTAGGATTTCGAAAATAAACTCAAGTTTTCTTGAGCTGTAAAAACAATTTTCGCACAACATTTAATTTGAAAATGTATATATTTTCCCAATACTCAAGCAGATATCTTCACAAAAAGGAAACACACTTTTTGAACCAAACCAAAACAACATCGGATCAAGTGAAAGTTTTTTGTTTTTTTTTTTTTATTTTCTAGTAGACTCACAAATAAAATAGACAATGAATCGAAACTTACAATTAATCGCTTCTAAGCTGAAAAAATGTGAACACCAAATAAATGTTGTTTTTCAATTAAAAAACTGAGAAAACTTTGAAAAAAACCTTTATCTATGTACTGAAAAACATTTTTTTCAATCTGTTAAGAAATGCCCAATAATGATGCCCAAAAACCTAGAAAATATATAGTAATTAAATCTGTATTAAATAATTTGTAAAACAGTTTCGACTTCAGCACTTTGGAATAATTCAAAAGCCACTGGTCTCACATCAAAAAAAAAAACTTACCGCAGAATTGGTATACCCACTGTATCGCTCATCGTCGGTACTAAATGGTGTGGATGTTAACGACATTTGTGATGAGGACCCTAGAAAAAGAACAATAAAAGTGAAGTGGAAAGGTGATGGTAGTAGGGAAAAGAAAAACAGAGGAATAAACGCCAGTCACCTAGATGACAGGCATAATTGCCTACTACTCAAGTAAATCTTCGTGGTCGCCTGACCTGTTTGTTTGTGATGAGGAGTTTTTTTCGACGGTTTTTGTTTCGAAAACGCGCATTTAATGAAATGAAACACAAAGTGAGAGTTATTGAAGAAAGATGAAGAGTAGCTCCAGTGAAAGAAGAGTGGTAACTGATATGTGTTCCTGTGACGTAAGGACTTTAGAAAATACATAGCTTGTTCAGGTTTGTAATGTTCAGGTTTGTAAGGTTTCTTAAGTTGCACATTGAATTCATTAGAAAATTAATTGCACTGACAAAAACTCTGCTGCTTACAGTTAGTTCTGCCAGCTCATTTCGGAATGCAAACTTCAAAAATGTGGCAAATTTAAGGGTTTTGACGCAGTTCAACTAAAAATATCTTTCTAAAATAAAAAATAAATTGCTGTTTTTTCGTGTTGAAACAAAATTAAGTGAAAAATATTTTTGTTGAAAATGCACTACAAGAAAAAATGTGATGCTGGACTATACACGTGCCAACAACATTTTCTCCACATTTCAGATCAGAAATAAGGAAACAGACACAAACAAACACAAAGTGGGGGCCATCCCCCTGTGTATTCAAATCCAATATGAAAAGTTGCTGGTTGACTGTTTGCCGAGCACTTGGTAAAAGATGCGCGAACACTATTGCACTGTGAACAAACTGATGATGATTGGGCAACGTTTGTGCGGGCAATAAAAAAATATTTATTGCGGCGTTTTTGACACTCAAAAAAATTGGAGTAACCTCACTTTCGGGGAAACGCAACAAAAAAAAAACTAGGAATGCTGGGACTTGGGGAGAAAGTGCTCAAAAATGTAGCTGCACTGACCAAAAAAATTTAATCGCAGATACATGATTTACAATGAATTACATTTCAAAAATAGAAATACAATTTATTTGACACCCGTTTGATGTGTAACTGCGCATTAACACTTTTCCACCAAAAAAAATGCCCCTCTCCAAAAAAAGCGTGATACATATTATTTGAATAGACAGTTGTCCCATTTGTGTCGCTACTTCTGGTACATACACAGTTTTCTTTGAACTACCAGTTTTTCTTTCTCTTTTTAAAGATACACACATACACTCCCCATTCTGTCTTCTTTTGTTGTTCCGATATATTTGTGCAATTGGCCGAGAGGAGGATTAGCTGAAGAACACATTTAAATGACGTATTTGTCAGTAATTTGGGATGAATGTGAAAATTTGAACAAATGAAACAAGTATCCTTCCGTTTTCAAAATCCTTTCATTTTCAGGTAATGAAATCTCTAAAAATGTTAAGCGGGTTCCAGAAAGTTTAAGACCTGACACCTGAAACATCAATTTGCAATGTGACACAAGATAAACTTCAGCCATTGTCCAAATGTTCCATCAGTACATCAGCATTTCGGTTAGTGAATAAAATATCCGCAATCAGTGTTTAACATGCCTTTTTCCGTTTTAAGTTTGTTTTCCAATTTCGTTTCGCTTAACTGTTTGCTTTTATGGTTATATGTCTAAGAGTGTGCATTCAAAAAATTCCATTTCCCTCTCACTGCTTCGTTATCAACAATCTATTCTCTTGACATTTTTTTTTGTTGAAAAAGTAAACATTTTTCTAAAGAATGTGCCGTATTGGCTGGCAAAAGCAAATAAATTGAGCGGTGATAAAAATGGGAATGGTTGGAAGTTTGTGAACAAAAACTGAAAATTAAAATGGAAGAAAAGGGACTGTTGCCAACTTTCCTGAAAACATTTCACTCTACTGTCGTTTCAAATTGCACGGAAAAAGCAACAACAAAGAACTCGAAAAACTAGTGAAAAATGGGAAAAATAACATTACCATTTTTGTAGACTGTTTTTCTAGTCTGTGGGTACAATTGCGGAGTGGTCATGGTAAACACGTGAGCAGATGTCACATCTTTTGCCTGAAAAAAACTGATAGATTTAAAACTAAAAAAATATTTTTTTTATATTGTTTCCCCACAATTTTTGAACACATTCGTTGTAATGTTTTGAGAATTATAGGAGTGAATTAAAGGAAGGTGGAGGAGGGCCTGTGGGGAAATTGTTTTAAAACATGACTATGGTTCCATAACTACCAAATATCAAAAGGAAGAAATCTCAATTTGCATCAAATTCCCTTTTGAATTGGAGTTCGACGCTTGCCTTATTTAAACTTTTAATCATTAATTTTTCACAATTTTAGACTGATTTTTCATGTTTTTTTTGTGTAATTTTACTGAAAATTTAGTGAACAATTCAGGATAAATGTAAATGTTTTATTAAAAAACGGATCTGTGCAGTTGATTATTTCAGGCTCTACGTCGTTGGAAAACTTGCCTTGTTTTTTTTTAGTTTTTCGGTGAGTAATTTAAATTTATCTTGATTTTTCTTGCTGAATTTCCGATGAAATTTCACAAAAAACATTAAAAATCAGGCAAAACATAAGAAAATTTGATGAAAATAATTTAAATACATAAGACAAGCCCGAACTATTGGCAGTAATTCGAATATGAATTTGATGCAAATCGATGTTTTTTTTAACTTCCAAACTTCTCATATAAAATTTAGAAAACTTTTCTGAACATTTTTACTATGATAGTAAGTTATATAGGCATGTTCTAAAGCAATTTATCCACTGGCGCTTCCACAACTTTAAGTTTCAGAATTTTCAAAAAAAAACCGCTTCGTAAATGCTTATCGCCTATTTTCTGCATTTTGATGTGAAGAATAGCTTTTTATTACAAATTCAAATCGGAAAAAGAACATACCTCATCATCTGTAAATGACACAATAAGTGTGCACAATGGAGCTTCTTTCAGCTTACACTCATTCCCTTTCACCACATTTGATGGTACCACGTGATTTTCTCGCCTGAAAACCATGTCAATATCAATTGAGAAATCTCCATAAATGTGTAAAAGTTTGCTTTACAAGGGAAGTCTTTGAGGGGGTCCGTAGATTTGGGGTTCTCATGTTAAAATTCCTACAGAAGAGTGTTAGTTATGATCTCTCCAAAAAATTTAGCTGCCCCGGTCAAGTTTCAGCAAAGTTATGACGTTTTGAAATTTCAGTTAAAAACACCATTGAAATCCACTGTCTTACCATGCAGTCCACGCAAATCTCAGCTTGCGTGACCACCGAAAATGTGACACCCATCACATTGAGTTGAAAAATGTCCTCGGTGGACGAGTTAACTCCCCAATTGGGAGTGCGCGCGTCTGATAAGATTTAAGCTTTGGTTCGATTCCTTCTATTTTTGAAATATTTTTGTAAGTTGAATAAAGTTGTAAAACAACTCATTCAAACATTTTTGCGCATTTTTAAAGTGATTTTATTCTTATTCGGGAACCTAGAATCATTGTCCGCACTTTTTGGAAATTTTTATTTTTTTCATTGTTGCTCAAAATTTCTTGATCAACACCAAGCAAAAAATTCAAAAAATTTCATTTTTCTAAACAATTATGAAATTGCTATGTTGTTGTTCAGAAATGTATGAAACGTACATTACACAAGTTTTAACTCTCTATTCGCAAGTAAACCGTCGAAATGATCTACATCTCACGAACTTTGTGCAAAATATGTAACCAACTTTGAAGTTGCATAACTTCGTTGAGATAAATTATTTTGAAAAATGATCAACTAACAAAATGTTTGTTGAATAACAGTGAACAAAGTTTTAGTTATAAACTTTTTGATACCTTCAGCCACCAAAAAGTTGTGACCGTTTTCCAAAACACAATGTTAATAGAAAAACTAGCCAAATGCCAACCTTGTTTTCTTCTTTGTAGCTGGAGGTATCAAAAAGTTTATAACTAAAACTTTGTTCACTGTTATTCAACAAACATTTCGTTAGTTGATCATTTTTCAAAATAATTTATCTCAACGAAGTTATGCAACTTCAAAGTTGGTTACATATTTTGCACAAAGTTCGTGAGATGTAGATCATTTCGACGGTTTACTTGCGAATAGAGAGTTAAAACTTGTGTAATGTACGTTTCATACATTTCTGAACAACAACATAGCAATTTCATAATTGTTTAGAAAAATGAAATTTTTTGAATTTTTTGCTTGGAGTTGATCAAGAAATTTTGAGCAACAATGAAAAAAATAAAAATTTCCAAAAAGTGCGGACAATGATTCTAGGCTCCCGAATAAGAATAAAATCACTTTAAAAATGCGCAAAAATGTTTGAATGAGTTGTTTTACAACTTTATTCAACTTACAAAAATATTTCAAAAATAGAAGGAATCGAACCAAAGCTTAAATCTTATCAGACGCGCGCACTCCCAATTGGGGAGTTAACTCGTCCACCGAGGACATTTTTCAACTCAATGTGATGGGTGTCACATTTTCGGTGGTCACGCAAGCTGAGATTTGCGTGGACTGCATGGTAAGACAGTGGATTTCAATGGTGTTTTTAACCGAAATTTCAAAACGTCATAACTTTGCTGAAACTTGACCGGGGCAGCTAAATTTTTTGGAGAGATCATAACTAACACTCTTCTGTAGGAATTTTAGCATGAGAACCCCAAATCTACGGACCCCCTCAAAGACTTCCCTTGTTAGGTATCTACTCACTTTTTGCCACCGGAGTCAGACGGAACCAGCATATTCAGTTCTCAACGATTGAAAACAAGGATAGTGAGGAAATTGTATAACTTACAATTGTTTGTTGATATTTAGTTGACAAATAACGTGAAAACTGTTGGGCAAGGGAGTTATTCCGCCCCAAACTTCTCAATATTCAAAAGTGTATTCCGTAAGTTGGGATTGCATGTAATTGTATTCAGCTAATCCTCTTTTGAGTGCTACATTGATTCTCACACGTTAAGTTCACAACTTTCCCGAATTGAAGAGATAATATTATATAACCGGAAGTTTGAGGTTTTTGAAACTATTGAGAAAGTGTCACAGGAAAGAGACATGCCAAAAAATTTATCAATCCAGTTCAGCGAATTTTCTAACGTTCACAAAACTGATGAGTAGGATCAAGGGGGTCGATTCATTCAAAAAAGGCTCGGTTCAGGAATGCGTGCTGGCACAAGGCAATGCTAGTCCAAGCAGGCATGCAGACATTTTCTCCTAACTTTGTGATATACAAAGACAATTAATGTCCCGTTGTTGTAAGTAGAAGACATACCAATGAAACAAAATCATATAAAAAAATAGTATAAATATTCCGAATTTTATATGATTTTTTGAAAAATGGTATTAAAATTTTGCTATTTTTTTAGAAGTCGTGGAAAAATTGTTTGTTTCCAAATTTTATGTTTTATTTAAGTTTCAAAAAGTAACATTCGAAAATTATTAGAGTTCGAGTGCTACAGTTCTCACAAGAAGTGGCCTAAACTTAGTAATTGTCACTTTTTGACTTTTGACAATCACAGTTATTGAAAAAAATTTGTATTATAATATTTGGTTATTTTGGCACCGTTGGATGTTCTTAACAGTTTCTTAACTAAAGTTACTTCGCACTTGATCAATTTTGAAAAATGTATAATTATTTTGCTCGCTTTGTTTTTACGTAACACAATAGCACACCCACAATAAATGAACACTGCTCGACTGTAAACTTACAGTTAAATTGTTCAATCCGGTGAATTTTGGTCAATCTCTACCCCTGGTCAACCCTGGTTAATGATTCAAATTTAATTCCCCGGAATTTTTTTGACGCCCTACTGGAAGCTGGGAAATGTACGGACGTACACTTTCATCATAAACATTTTTTTCAGGAAACGATAAATTCACTCGAGCTCCTTTAAACACTAAATCAAAAAACCCGTTTGAAATCAAAATTCAAATTTTTATCTGAAATTTTATTTTTTCTCATAAAATTCAATTCTGAAAATCTTTTCCTTTCCATTAAACCGAAACTAGCCGCAATATAAGCAATAATCAATTAAAATTATAAAGAAAAAATCCGGATTTTTTCTGACAGTGCCAGTGATTTCTCTTTTTCTCACTGTCATCTTTCTCCCTATCCGACATTCCTTTTTCCACGGAGGAGACGATATCCGCCGCCTGACACTATTTCGGTGGTGGTCGTCATAATAATGCGGCATAATAATGGTCTATATCACGCAACGTTCTACTTCTTTACTATTATTATTTTTTTTTCGTTCTCACCTGTAAACTGTCAGTTTTTGGAAATATTTGGTTTGTCTACTGGAGATGCGGGAACTCATGATAGGGGTCCGTTTCAGGATCTGGCTACGTAAGTTGGTTGACAAAAGTATTTATGCATCGTGACTGCTTTTTTAGTCGGTTCTACAGATTTATCACAATTTTTGCAAAAAGATTCCTCAAATCATTAAAAGCTTATATTTACAGAATTTCAGTTAGAGCAGCTATAATTTGAAAAAAAATGTTTTCAGTCAATCGGTCGGTCTCATGAAATACCTGCAAACAGTGCAGAAGAATCCAGACAACACTCTAGCCAAAAAGTAATGCTGTCTTAGTTTTTAATAGAGTGTATTTAAATTTTTTAAATATTCCAGATTGAAAAACCCATTACCTTCTATGAATTTGGTAGATGGAATGCCTGTTGTGCCAGGTCTTTTGGGAAGTTTACCAGGAGCCGGATCGTGTTTGCCACGTGGATCACCGCTTATTAAGGACAAGTAAGCTTTTTTATGACCAAAATTCGTGGGAATGAATGTATTTGAGAAGTATTTGTAGTCTGTTTCAAATCAACCTTACAAAAGTTAGAAAAAACCAAAAGAGTATGAATCATCATTCATTTTTCTTCAAGGTCACCAAGCTTCTTCCAAAATATCTTGCGCAACATACCGGGCGCTCAGGATTATCTGGCCAGTTTATTGCCCGCGCCAAAAGTCGACGTCAGGGCTTTGTATGGCAAGTTCCAGTGGGTGAGTGTGTGTGATAAGAGATCACCATAATGATCAGAAAACAAAAGTAGTGTTAAGCTCTGTCATACATTATTTGTATTATGTAATGACTTTTTGAAACTAAAGAAAAAATTTTTAACAACGGAATGACACAGAACATGAATTTTTCTTTCAATACGATTGTCAAATTTCAGCTCAAAAAAGGGAAAAAGTGACAAAGTGATTTTTTAACAACTAAAAAAATATACATCTTTTTGACGAGCAAAGTATGTATATGGTGGAGGGTTACTTCCAGACGAGTCCCATTTAAAACTTGTGATTTCACTAATCTATCACAAAAATTGAAACATCCACTGAATTTTCAAACTTTAATTTTTTCAATTTGTATTTTTTTCACAATTTTCTAGTACTGCAGAAGTGCTCCAAAAGTTACTTTCTATGAGACAAACATAATAAAAATTTCTGAGTATTTTTTTTGTTTTATTTAAAAAACGTGACAAATTGACTTCCACCTTTAACTTCGAAACATTAGTTTAAAATATATCAGTTACAATGTTTCATTAGAACAAAAAATTCGAGTTATAGAATTTCAATGCGAAACGAATACAATACCTTTCCAGGCTCTGGACACTCCATCTGTTCATAATCGGTATTGCGCTACAACTGAGTGTAAGTGTAATTTATCAACCCCCAACAAGAAATGTATTTCAGTCATGCCCCAAGCAGAATCGGGAAATTCGTCAGCTTTCAGTTTGCAGGAAAAGTTCAGAGCAGGAAGTGTAGATGCGGGGGAGAAAGTGAGTATTAATTACTAATTATTTTGAAGAATATTATTTTGAAAGTTTAGGTTGCATTTGGATACGGAATAATTCATCACGAGAGAACATATGTCTATATGCAGGATGATCCGTGTCCATGTAAACTTTTTTGCTAATTTTCACATATCACAAAAAACTAATTTCAGATCAAATTGTAGTAGTTGGCCCAATAAATAAGCAACACAACCAGTATGAATACCTAATTCTCTCAAATTGGGCTCGTTTCCCAATGATTGGTTTAGTTCGAGATTTGAGAAAGTTCTATAAAGAGTACAAGGATCAAGTGGAGACCGATTTGGAAAAAGCCGGATTCATGGATGATGTCACAGGGTAGGTTGGGCTTTTGGGCCCGCAAGATGTCCTTACATTAATGAACGGAAAACGTTTTTTAGTATCCGACAACCGTTGGGAATTCATATCGAATTTGACTTTTCATAAAAAATTATTTTTCAGAAGCAACCCTATTCATTACGCCGACTGGTCACAGTGCAAAAAAGCAACTCCATACAATTATCTTACAAATGTTCTCACTGATCTTTTTGGGTAAATTATCAATCATACTTCAACACTTTCATTTAAGTACTAACGTAATTTATTTTCCATTTTATTGTTTTTATTGAATAAAACAATTTTCAAAAAAAAAGTGGCAATTAATTTATTTTATCCCGAACCTGTTTTAAACTGTCTTGATTGTTCAGTTCCAGTCATTTTAATATGCTTATTACAAATTTTTTGATATTATAGTACTAAAATGCGTCTTTGATTTGTTCGAATGGCCTCAAAGCCAAGTCAACCGGTAAGTGAATACTATATTTGTGAAGACCTTCGAGAAGTGTGTAGAGTTCCTCACAGCCTGAAAATAACGAGTTGAAAATGGAAAAAAGAGAAGATGGTACCCACCTGTTCTTGCAACATAACTCCAAGAGTTGTAGCACATTTCGACAACTTGTCGGGTTCGAAATATGATCCTGCAAACAAATTTAATTAGTTTGGACATTTGAAATAAGGGCAATTGACGGGTATTAATATATGTAGCAGCTCAAGGATTTGATATAAAATAATTGGTTTTTTGTTTGAGATCACCCTAAATAAATGAACTCGTACGAGATTATTAGCAATAATACTAACAAGTTAATTAATGTCTTGCAAAGTTCTAATAGGTAAAACATCAAAATTCTTATGGAATTTCAAGCGGATAAAGTCCTTGTCAAGATGAATATTTATTTCAGACGTGTTTCTACATTTTCTGAGGTTTTCAGTCTAGGAGGAACGGCATGATCTAAAATTGCACTGTATTTTGGAGTGCGTCTTATTTTTTGTGTACACAAAGTGGTAAACGTATGATCTAAATATTCAAAAGTTGCGCGGTTTTTTTACGAAAAAAAGACTTCCGTACCTCAACCAAGCAGGTAATTTTTTCTCATTCAAAGCAGCTGAGACAAATGCTTTCCAATGCGCATCTTTTGATCTTTTTAATCTTGCGTGAGTCGAGATGATGTTTTCAATTGTTGTCAGCAAAACCTAAAAAATTAATTCGCTTGTTCGCGTCCTTAAAAAAACAGATTCTACCTGTTTTGAAGTTATGCTTCTTCCTCCGACGTGATCCAATTTAAAGGATTGACTCAATTTTCTTACAGGAGCATCTGTGGTGTCTCTTCCAGTTTTTAAATTATAAAAGTATAAAATCACATCCCAAATATGACTCAATGACGTTGATTTCTCGTCCGCCGAGCTTTTTGCGACAAAACAGCCTAACCCCGGTATCCGCTTGTGCACCACTGTTTCTGAGAGCATCCCATGCTCTAGAAGGGCTTTCAATGCAAGACACAGCTGCTTTCGGACAATAGTTACCACTTCCTCTTCAGATCGTTCAAAGACCTCCTGAAATGTGATATTGCGAAATGAAATATCTCCTCATGTGAGAATTTGTGAATTTTGTGCCCTACGTCATTTTCTACTTGAACTTCTTCTAATTGGCCTTTTGTTGCCGAGTCGAATGTCAGTAGGGTGTATTTTTCCAGCACTTGTTGTGTGGCGTCTACTGCTAGTTGCACATGCGCCCGTTCGTCTCTGCAAAAAGTTTGAATGAAAGATGCTCGCATAATGGAAGTGAATGTGGGAAATTGAACAATAAAATCGTGTTTTTTTTGGCAAAAATATTTTGATAAACCGAACATTAAAATTATATTTGGGAAGTTACATTTTTTGGTCAGTGGTTAGTGCAAAATTTAATTTTGTCAGTGCTAGAACCAATTGAAGATTGTTCGTTTCATAATCAAAACTTGAAAAAGTGAAAATTAAAATTTTTTATAATCAGACAAATATCCGAAACCCAAAGTTCTTGTAGTATGTCAAAAACACACATCATTAAAGTTTGGCTCAATAAATGTGTGCAAATACGTGATCTGTATCTTGTGGTTTGAGCAAACACGTATAGTGGTGTTTTTTGCTCACATGTTTGTATCAAACTTTTAATAAATATTTTTATCGATTTAAAAAGCGTAAATATTTTTCGATCACAAACTTGAGAAACTAACCCATAATGATTTCCTTTCAAAGTATTTTTCAGCTGATTTTTCTGAAACCTTCCTGTTGAGCACCCGATGATTCCACTTAAAAATGATCCGTTTTTAGATTTGGCACCAGACAGCGGCGTTGATCCCATGCTCTGAAAGAAAAAATTGACTAGAAAATTAGTGAAAAACAACAATGATCATACCCGAACCGGTGTAGTTTGATTCGAATTTTCAGCATTCTCTTTCTGAAGAAAGTTGACAAAACGTTCCAAATCTGTGATCTGAGTCTGAAGTTGGTCTACTAGTTGTCCCTTTTCTTTGAACGGATTGACAAGTTGCTTCAGAGCATCATCTACTTGCCGTTGTATTTCTGTTTGGTTCATTTTATCTATGTCTAGATTTAACTCGATTTTTTCGCGGAGTTTATCCAGAACGGCTTTCTACAAATTAAAATTCAGCATAAACTCTTACTTTTATACAAACCTGTTTCTTCAAAATGTCAGTACTTGGAAGCTCGCCTTCTCCATTTTCATAGGCAGTCCTTTCCAAGTCTTCTACTTGCTCGCGGAGCTGTTTTAGCAATTCTTTTTGTCGTTCATTTTGCTTGTCTAGTACATCATTTCCACTTTCACTTTCACTTCGTAGCCTTTGCAGCTCGTTCATGTCTGTGCAACCCTTGAAAGCAAATTTTTGAAGATCAGAGAGCAACTTCTGGAAAAGACATATGAGATGAGGCAACTGAGCCTAATAGCTTACTAATCTATCGCTTGGGTCCGCTTCATTCATTTGCTTTATCCGGAACTGCACCTGCGCAAAATGGGAGCTCAGGGAAAATAACGAGTTATTGAGTCGTTCCTGCTCTTCTTCCAATTGTTGTACCCGTAATGCATCGTTTAAGCTTCTAAAAATTGAGTTCTGAGTTTATCAGTTAAAGGTAGTGCAGTCAAATTTTTTTTTATTGCTTTACCGAATTTCATAATAAAAATTTTTGAAAACTTCTCGAAAAAAGTTATGGAAAAAGTCAAAAAATGATTTTGATGAAATAAAGCATTAAAAATAATTGGACTACATCAATTTAATGAGATATTCAGGATTAAAATTTTTGAACCTACTGTTGCATTGACCACAATTTACACAAAAAGCTTACCCAATATCATCACTATGACTAGAAGACAACCGAGCACTTTTCCATTCAGTTTCAGACATTGTGTCATCTGAAAACAATTATTTCAGAAAACAAAAATCACTTTTAACTCACAAAAATCCAATCCATCCACAATTTCTTTTGAATCTTCGGACGCTCGCTTTTTTAAGGATTGACCCAACTCTACTAGCAAGTCGCTGGCTTCCAACTCGTTCATCATTTTGGCAAAATTTCTGGCACCTGAAACAATACGTTGAAAAAAAATTAATAAAAAAAATAATTATATATTATTACGAATGAATAACACGTACATTTTCAAAATTTTGTTTGAAGTGATGATTATTTTGAGATTGTTAATTGAAAGCTGAACAAATTCCATTTATTGAAACAAAATGAAAATGAAAAATGGGAGTGGACAAATAAATTACATCACGAAACATTAAAAACAATATATACTTTACTTTTTTTTCATTTTCCAATTTCCGTTTTTCTGCTAAAAGGGTTTTCAGAGAAGAGAAAAACTGAAAAAGAAAAAGATGACGTATGCTTTTAAAAAGGATTGCCGGACAAAAAAGGGGAAAAAGAAGGAGAAAAATAACGGAGCACGCAAGAGAGCAGAGAAATGAGGCAACAAACTGCGTCTCGTGTTCTTCATGCACTCTCACGTCGTCGCTCTTGGTTATCGACCGCCATGGGTAACGTGGAGAAAGACGGAAGAAGCATGGAGAAGGGACGCTTTTAGTCTTGGAAATGACGAACGAAATCCTTGTGGGCGGACATAATTATGAGAGCTTTTTCGACATGGAGGGGTTTAATTTTCATATGGCTTTGAAAATGCTCCAGGGTTGCGCGACGACGATTTCTACAAAAACCGAAATAGCGAACTGGCGGATTTAGTTTCATGTTTTTGAAAAACTGCCGAATTTGTCATTTGTCAAATAATATATTTAATAATATCATCAAAACTAATAAAAATTATTTAATTATTTAAAAAAGCATTCACAACTAAGTTTTTGAAATTGTTTTCCGTTTTTGATGTTTTTTGTAGGAAAATGTGGCAAAAGTTGTATGGTATGTTAAATTGGGTAAGAGAGATTAAAGTAAAAATGAAAGAGGTTTTTTCTGTATCTCAAACGCTTTTTTTTTGGCTAAGAAATTCTGATTATCTCGCTCTGAATCATTGAAAACAATTGAACACATGTTGGCCAAAGTTTGCCATAATTGGTTGAGAGGTGGCTAAAGTTGGTTGAAGTTGGCTAAAGAAGACTACAAACGGCGAAAGGTGGCGAAGGTTGGTTGCAAAGCGACTGGTTGCTTAAAAGTGGTAGAAAAGTGGGCAAAGTTGGTTCAGAAGTGGTTAAACATGGTTTGAAAGTGGTGGGAAGCTAAAGTTGGTTGAGAAGTGAGGAACGTTGGTTTAAGAGTGGCGCGAATTTATTCACTTTTCGTGTTGGCTCTGAGAGAATTTAATGAATGCATTCATTTTTAAATTTTCGAAAATTAAATTTCAAAATTGAAAAACCAAAAAATGTTCAGCAATTGCCGTTTCTCCGTAAATTTCGCAAATCGACAGTTTACTGAAATTTCTGAAAATTTTAAAATTCAGCAATTGCTAAGACTTGCCACAAACATAAAGTTTCTAATTTCCTAAAAGTTCTCAAGCCTATGCATTTGTTGTTTTACTTTTAAACTCGAAGTATCTGAGACCTGCTAATATTTTAATGAGAAAAACCTGTCGAAACTTTCCAAATTTGATTTAACGCTATATAATGAAGCTGATAGTGAGATCAAAAACAAAGTTTTATGTTTCAAGAAAATTTGAAAACATTTTATTTAGTTATTTAGCAACTTAACATACACATTACTTAAAAAAGTAAATCTTTTGCTCACTTCTCAATGAATTTATATTAAAACAAATAAATTTTTTTTGTCTAACTTTGAGTTTGTCCGCATTTTCGGAAATTGCCAAACTTTAAAATGTTTGACAAATTGGTGAGTAGGGAGTTTGACAATTTTTTAATAGTCTTGGCAAATAACAAATGTCAGAAAAAAATAAATAAAATATTTTTAAATATAAGTTGTTTTATTTTTTAATATTTTTAAATACAATTTGAAATTTTTCTTTTTTCTTTTAGGAAATCTTAACATTTCGATAGTTCGAAATTTTAAAAAATATTGGGATAGTGATCATTTGACAATTTCTTGTCTTTTTGCTTGTATTTTTATTGCTATACGTGCCTGTTTTCACGACTATCAATTGTAATAAAATTGAATAAAATAAAATTAGGATTGCCTTCCGGCAATTGTCAACCGCTCCCTGTAATATCAAAACCTATACTAGTCGAGCCATCAAATAATCTAACAAATACTATTTCAAAAATAAAAATAGTCGATGAGCTAACTGTGGATGCACAAGACTGACCAGTAAAATGGGCGAAGCAAACAAATTCGAGAGAGGAGAAAGACAAAAATAAACGGTTTTTTCGTTCTTTGTTTGTATATTGTCAAGCTTCCCCGTCTCTATTTACGGAAAAGCTGGACAGTTGCGCATAGGTTTCTTGCGACACTTCCGGTATTTTGTGAGATTCATGTGAGGTTTCTTATCTTTGAATGCCGTGGATGATTGAGTTGTTAAAAATCATATTGTTTTTTTTGTTTGGAAAATAAGCAGCCGTCTTCAAAATTAAACAATGACATTTTTGTGCTTTGACGGCTAATATCTCGGTTCTTTTTAGTTTTAGAAAAGCATTTTCAACTGACAAAATGTGTGCAAAATATTTTTCTACATTTTGATAGCAAGTAATTTTTTGATAACATTCCACGACTGGATTATCGACCACACTGTATTGGCCACACCATAGCCCTCCGAATAGGACTTAGCTTAAATTTTAGCCCAGTGGAAACACCACCAGGCAGTGCGCCTGATTCCCAGATCCACAGAGCATAGCTCTTGAAAAACGAATTGTCTTTCAATTCTTAATTAATCCTTTTAATAGAAAACCACATTTTTCGAGCAGATTGCCGAATTCCGATTCTTGACTTTTTGAATGATAAACTCCCATTTTCTATCATTCAAGCAGCTTCTAACAGTTTTGCACAACTAGTAATAAAACATTAAATGGATGACAGTTTCTTCCAAACAACTGTGCAAATACATACATTCAATCTTCCCCATTCACATATTTTATAAATGGTTCATTGGGACATATGAGGAAAATAAAAATAAATATGAGGCTTATTTGTGACGGAGAAAAAACGGTCACTCATTTTTGATGAGGTCTTGTATAATTAGCTCGACGCAGTGCCAGATCGCCAATTGGGTAATGAAGCCAATTGATAACTCCAATGACATCTTCATTTGTAACGTCATCCGGTATCTGGAGAATATACAAAGTTATATATATATATATATATATATATATATATATATATATATATATATATATATATATATATATATATATATATGGACTATTGACGTAATTTCTGACCTCGGTAGAGCTTGACAATGTGATGAATGTGCACAAAAGAACAATTGCGATGACAATTACAGCCACAGCTATAGTGCAGAAAAGAGAAAGAGCGAGAAGAGATGACCGGGAAACTCTCCAGACAGAGGAGCCAATGACACACTGAAATTGTATTAATGAAGATATCAGGGGTGTGTTTGGAATGTTATTGATTGTCTAAATCATCTTATTTATCTCTAAAATTTTGAAATAATTTTCAACTTTAAGTTGTAAATTTAAAAGAATTTGACTAAAAACTGCAATCTCAATTTTCATTTGATCATTAAAAAAAAAAGATTAAAAAAAAACACAAGTAGTTAAACTTTGCAATTGGGAGGTAAAAAACATATGCCGATTATTTATTTAACATCAAAAGCTTAGAAACGCTCAAAGTGCTCTTGTTTTCTCGAATTGTTTTTTTTCTTATTTTCCAATTTTCAAATGTTTAACTAAAATCACTTTTTTAATACTTTAAAGCAAAATTTTGTACTGAAGCAAGCTAGCAAATTACTTGAAAAAAACGTTTGAACAATCATTTTTCAAACAGCAGGTAAAAAATAAATATCCCGACGCATTATAAATTACAGAATTAAAAAAATTCATAAATGTATGGGATGTCGCTTTAAAAGTAAAGTAAATACGCAATTCGCTCTCACATTTAGAAGATTCTTTTTGAACAACAGATTGAAACGGGTTTGTATTTTTAGCAGCTTTGAAAGAAAAAAAGCTGGGAAGGGGATTTTGTTACAGTATATTGCAAACTACAAAATAACTATAATTTATTTGGTAAAGTACAAATTCTCCACCACTTTTACATCGACGAAATTTTGCTTTGAAAATTGTTTCAAATGTATGAGAACCTTTTAAAAAATCTAAAATTTTATATCTTTGTCGTCACGCTACATTTTTTGTACTGAATATTGCAAAATTGATTGTGACTTAAAAAATAATCACACCTATAAAATAAGCTAAAACACAAACCTCATAAACACGTTCTCCAACGAATTCCTGGTCATAGTCATCTCTATTAAAAGTTCTTGCGGCCTCTTCTGCCAATAACAAGTTCCGAGTCTCCTGATCATTGTAGAAGTTGGCAACGTTCAAACGCAACTCTGATGCTCTTTTCGGCTTTACAGTTTGCACATCCTCCGACATTTTCAATAAAATCTTTCACCTCAAAAAAAAAAGAAAATAGTTGGACGATCAAAAATGACAACAAAAGTGTATGCAAAAAGAGTTTGAGGTGATTTGAGTGAAAAGTGCCAAGCGAAATTAGCCCCAAGGCCATCAGTGGGGGCACGCGATTTGAATAAAGTGTGCGAATAAGAAGAAAGAATAGAAAAATGCTTTCTTTGTATATAATAATTGATACATAAAACAGAAAAGAAATATGGGTTTTTTTGCGGAAAAATTTGGAAATTCTAGGAACGGCAAGCAATTTAGTGGATTTACATAATGTGATATTTTTGTGAATTTTAAAATTTTGAATTCTTCTGAACACGTTCAAAATTCTACTAAAAATCAGTTCAATTTACCGAAAATTTTAAAGACCAAAAAAGCGTTTGCAAGTTCAAAAAGCAGGTGAAAACAGAAAATAAATCAAAATTCATGGAATGGTTCCAGGTTTTTTGTCACAGATATGGGAAATGTAATTTTTTTTTAATTTTTCAGTGGATGCAAGGTGGTACATGATTTTTTTTTGAATTATAGTGAAAAAGTGGTAATTGCTCAGTTTTTGCCACTTTTTTGGAACTCGTCGATCAAAAAATATTTCCATTCAAATTTTATTTTTTACTCATGTTCGAAATATTGATCTTCCAATAATGTATAATATTTGAAGATCAATTATTTCAAACATGAGTAAAAAATAAAATTTGAATGGAAATATTTCCCTACATAGAATCTCAACGTATGGATTTGAATGACAGTGCTATAGTTGAAATTTTCAATTTTTATTGACAGTTTAAAAATGGCAATTACTGAGTGTTTGTCAAATTTGGAGCACTGTCTTATGTTTGAATCTCTACAATATTTGAATATATTTCCAACCAAGTGGTAAAAACTGACTGGAATAAAAGACCATATTACTGGTTTTTACAATTTTCTTACTAGATCTACTGCACCTTTAGGCGTGAGGTTAAATTTGACACAATGTTCAATAAATTCAATTTCTACAGTTTGGAAGTATACCAAAACTTCAACTAAAATATGGAAATACAAAATGTTGTTAGAGCAATGATTTGTGTGATAAAAAATAAACTATTATATATAATAACTGTGATAAATATTAAATATTAAACTAACGTATATTCTCTATTAGTGCTGCATGCAGCACTAAGTTCCAGGCTTGTTTTTAATTCAGCACTATTATAGACTGCAGTACTACTGGAGACTGCAGCATTATTTTTCGAACGGCTATTTTCAATTATATATCACTAGTTTTTAGTCACAAATGTTCATTTTTTAAGCAGAAATTTATAAAAATTGCGAGCTTTTGTAACAAAAAGACCCAATAATTCAATTACTTTCGAAAATTATCAAAAAAATCATCTAAAACATACAAAAAAATACCCAAAAATATCGAAACTGTCAAGTGACTTTTTCAATAGAAAATGAGATGCAGCACTAATAGAGACTACAGCACTATTTTTCGGACCCTTTTCGAATGCAGCACTATTAGAGACTGCAGTACTACTAGAGATGCAGCACTAATAGAGAATATACGGTAGATAAAATCATTTTATAAAAAGTATTGTAAAAATTTGAAACACTACATACACCACAAAAAACCATGTGGAATATGCATTCCAAACAACCTAATACATATTTTCAAGAATTCGAAGAAATTTATAGTCAAAATTCGGCGGTGACATACACGCATGACTCTGTTTATTCAGTTTTAGGAGCTGAGAAGCATATGAAGAAGGTTGGGCAAAAACGAAATAAAAATGGAAAGATACTGCTGAAAATATATAGATGCACACACACACACACAAATGTCTGGACTTGACGTGTCTTTCTGCCTCCGTTTGCTTCATAATTTTTCCAACAAGCACAATTAAAATTAATTGGGTTTTGGGAGTGAAGACGAAAACGGATATGGTAAACAGCCTAAATAGTCATTCGAATTAATGAACTTTGAGGTTATTATCTTTAATTGGAAAGGGTAGGTTTTGACTCAATAAAACTTTTTTAGGATTACCTGATGACTATTCTAGATGGCCGCATTTGAAATTAAATGAGCTCTAAATTGAGAATCAATATCGAAATTGGTCAGTTCCAGAGACCATATTGTTCAGTGCAGGGATATCCAATCTTGGTTTGGTCAGTGATAGTAGTCATTTGGTCAGTGCTGATAGCAATTTGGCCTGTCGATCAGTTAAGTATCTAATTTGGTGAGTCTGATTGGTTAGCTTAATTATATTTTTCGGTCAGTGACGGTAACAAGTTCAGCAGATGAAAACTGTTGTCAGTACAATTAAAGACTAGACATAGGAAGAACGTTCAAATAAAAATTATTTCAGAGATAGAAAAACTTTTTTCAAAATGATAAGTGAGTTCCAAACATTTTTCCCTTAGGCCATGATGAATTATTTATAAACTTAGCCCAATTTCAATACGAAATTTGAGTGCAAAAAGTAAAATAAAAAATTCATTTCTTGGAATGGTTTTCCGGACAACATAAAATGCCTGAAGGTTCCGCAGAAAATAAGCAGAATAACTCGCTTTTTCAGAAAAAAAGGGCGGATTGGCGTGTGAAGGTTTGAACCTAGAATGACTTCCTTGTTGTAGGCTCAAATTGGCGTCGATTTGTTATTCGTGGGATGCACTATTTGGTCATTGGTGTCCCGTGCTCATCACTCGATTTTGTGAAAGAGAGAAAGATAAAGGGCAATGCTTAAAATATTATCAAATTAATTCCATAGATTTTGGAATTTTTATTATATTTTCCAGTTTGCAAAAGTTTAAAATTTTGTTATGATAATACGAGATATGAAAAAAAATGAAATACAATTTTTGAGTGGTTTAATCTTGATAATTGGTCAGTTTAGCACCATATCTTACTTGGGTAGAAGCACTGACCAAAATGATCACCTGCACTGACCAAAATGATCACCTGCACTGACAAAATTTAACTACGGCGCGGATCAAAATTGTTGTATGTACAGATCAAACTTGCCACGTGCACAAGTTGAAACCTAGTAATAATCTCAAACAATTTCCAACTTGTATTGCAACAATAATATAATTTTAAGAACTATTATTTCAAGTCTTAAGTTATGTGTTTCATGACATCTACACAAGAAAAAAAAAAAAAAACTAGGGAAAAGCTTTGAGAGGTTGCACAAAACTCAATTGAGCACCTGAATTCGATGATCATCCCTCCCTCTATCCACTCCCATCGGTTGCCGAAAAAACAATTGGTGGTGAGTTTCCACTCGGTTAAACACGTACTTGAGTCTTCGGACAGGAGCACGCACATTCTTTTTTTTCTATTCAACATGCAATTCAATTCCATTTACGTTAACCTCCATTTTCCCATTTTCTTCGTGGGATAAAGCATGTGGCTTTTAAAAGAAAACCGCTTGCCGCCCAAAAATAATGGTGGATAAAAAAGAAATGTATAAGAAGGAAATAGAAAAAAAAGATTTATTGTTGTTTTTATGCAAAAGTAACAAAAAATGTAGAAAAAACAAGCAACTTAAGTTGTCACTCGGACCCTGATGATGTTTTCGAGTCGGTGGAGCATCCCGAATAACGTTTTTGGCGGTGTGTTTCTAGACCATTCAACACACGTAGTTTTTTCAAAACCTTTGAAATCAACATTTTTCTGAAAAAAAAAGTTGATATTTTTTAATTTTAATATTTTTTATTTTTGAAGAGCTGTTTATGGTGGAAATGGGAATTCAACACGATGCTATACATTGCAAAATAAAAAACGGTGATAAAAACTGTTTGTATAGTCATTTAATTTTCAAGTGAAAACAAAATTGATTATTTTTGGAACCCGAGCAAAAAGGAACTCACTCCTTTTCTGTGAATTTTTCTGGAATTCCAGGATTGTTTTTTACTCGGAGCACTTCTATATTGGGACAATTTTTCTGAATGTTTGCAAGAAGCACTCCTAGGTTTCGAATCTGAAAAAAGAAAATGGAAACAGTTTTTCAATTATTGAACTCACCTTATTATTTCTGACTGAAAGTTCTTTAAGATTGGCGAACTTTGGCATATTGAAAGAATTTTCAGTAAGAACATTGTTGTCCAATGTGAGTTTTTCTATACGAGTACGGTTTTTGAGAACTGTGCTTGGAATACTACTGAAAATAGGCATTTCCGATTGTGAGTGCTGATAATTATTTTGGTCAGTGCTAATGGCTAACTTGGTCAGTGCTTAGATTTTAGGTAGTTAGAACAAAACAATATATATATATATAGGTATACTTGATTTGTAACAATTAGACAAATTATATAAAATACACTTACGTCAAACAAAGTCCTGAAAGTACAACATGTGAGTTTATTTCATTCTTCATAGAAATTGGAGAATTTTGGTAAATTTGATGGGCAACACAGGCGTGTACAGGCTGAAAATACTAACAGTTTTTTACTTGTTAACAAAGTTTATAACACAACCATTTTCGAAATCAAGACGGGAACGATTGAGCACAGACACACACACCACGCAGCAGCTGTCAAAAAAGAGAAAGTGAGGGGAGGGATGAGGGTAAAAATTCCTTATCAAGGTCAGCCTCATGCTCAACTACATCAAAAATGTTGAATGTCAGGGTTCTTTCGTACCGGTCACTCGATAAGTTTTCTTATCAGAGAGTTGCATTAGTGGTAGTGGTGACCAAAAAGAATTTGAATTTAATTTTGAGAATAGTTATCGGAGAGGAAAAACAGAAGAACCTTAAAAAATCAAATCACAGGTTCAAATGAGGGGTGGGCGGCAATGGTTTTTTTTTCGACAAATCCGCAAATCGGCAAATTGTCGGAATTGAAATTTCCGGCAAATTGGCAAGTTTCCGGAACTTGAAATTTCCTGCAAATCGGCAAAAACCGCAATTGTCGATTTGGCGAATTTGCATGAAATTTTCAACAAATCGTGGTTGTGTACTTTTTTTTTGGAAATTTCAGAACTTCAATTTTAATCGTCAAAGTTGTACGCATGCTATGAATGCTCCTACATCAATTTTGAAAACTAAGCGAATTGTAATAAAATATTGAAGAAAACGGGAACAAATTTGAAAAAAAAACACAGTTTTGAGTGTTTCAAAACAACCTCTTGGCAAAGTTTTCCGGCAAATGGGCAAATCGGCAATTTGCCGATTTGCCGAATCTGTCGACAAAAAACTGCTGAACGGCGATTACCGCCCACTCCTGGTTCAAATTACAATTGCAGAGAAATTTCAGGTCCTGAACTAACTGAAATAAAAACAAGTATAGTTTCAAAGGGTTTCTGTGAATTTTTTTCAGATTTTTTAGAAATAAATTATATATTGTAGTACTTCTTTTGAAAAAAATATTTTAATTTTACAATCAGTATAAAACATTGAATAAATTATGTTACAAATTACTGTCAATTAAAAGTGGAACTTTTGAGTAGATCACCTATATCTGCTTTTATAAAACTTACACTTCAAAAAACTAATTTAAAACGTGTAACACGAAATGAAAAAGAGGTGACCATATATGTATATACATTCTACCAAAACCAGATTCTTATCATTTCTTCTTCCAAAGCAAAATGGACAGATTTCTCATAAATTTTCACTGTTCATTTTCAATGTTCTGTTGGTTTTCCAATGTTATGTTTCTCTTGTCATCTTCTTTTTCGAATAAATAATTTGTGATTTATTTTCAAATCCGATTTTTGGACTAATGTAATAAATTTGGAACGAAATTAATTACCTCTGATAAACATCTTTTGAGCGAAGTTTGAGTAAACACTTTTTGATATAAAAAAACGTTCACTTTGTAAATAAAATAACTTTGAATTGACCAGATACTGGAAAAGAATCTCTTAATTTTATTTACCAGTAAAGAAAAAATTCTATTCAGATCAAAGCTGATTCAAAATCAACCAACAGGAAATTTTTTTTTAGATAGGTATGCTTTTTACAAAAAATTTACAAAAAAACCATGTGAAAATGCGAACAAACCCCAGAAATAGTAGAAACAAAAAAATTAAGTTTCAGGTGGAGAAGCCCCAGTGGGAGTTTGTTGAGTAATATCATTTTGATTATCGAAATAAACCGAATATCTTGTGGTCTTAGAATTTGACTCAAACAAAAAAGTTGAAACTAATTTGACAGTTTTTACCGTGTTATTTTATCACACAGAAATGGCTTTTCACTATTTTTTCTGGCGCTATTCTACTTTTAAAACTAAATTCTGTAATCAATCTTGTCTTCAAAAGTATTTTCCTTTTTTTCCACTTTTTCTATCCGATCGGTAAAATCCCGCCTTGTTGTTTTTTTTGCGTTGAATGAAGAGATATTTCTCCCTAAATTTGATAAGAAACATTACTTACAATTGGATTGAAGGGGGAATGCAGTTCTTTTCTTTACTCTCTCAATTATTTTTCTTTTTGTTTCCTTCTTAATGAATCACTTTTTCCTTTTTGTTCACTTTTTCAAATTCTCAATTTTTGATGCGAAATTTAAATTACCTATGTATCAACTTTTCACAGTTCTCCGGGTTTTTTTTAGCAAATTTAAATTTCTAGTCAAAATTTTTTCTCAGAGAATTTGAACTCTCCGTCAAAAATTTTTCTGAGAGAATTTGAATTTCTCTCCAATGACCTAATATGGTGGGGCCGTAGAATTTTACTTCAATAACGGCAACTTTTTTTGTACTTTATGTTACAACTCTTTTTTTTCTTGAGAAAATTCACTGGCATCGTGCAGATTTTTTTAAACAAAATATTCTTTCTCACTACTTCATCCCTGAAAATAATTTGATTTATCCTAATTTTTTAGACCTGATCCTTAAAATGAAGTATCGCATTTGGATACTGTTGATTTTTATCCCAATAGTAGTATTATGCGATGATTGCACAAGTGATGAAGATGTGATTGCTGATCTCTTAGGAAGAAATTCACATTCTTCTGGTAACTTATTGTGAAAAAGTGGTGTTGAAAAAAAATAATTTTCAGGTGAAATTGTGATAAAGTCGAACTATAAGATTGCCAAATGGTTGTACAATTCAGTAGCGCACGAGTTGAGCACAGAAGGTTTTTTTGAAATGAGTTGGACTGTGAGTTAAATTTATTTCCAAGAAGTGATTTTGGACTATTTTGAATATAAATATGTTGGGTAATTCTGTATTATATCCCCGCAATGAAGACAAGTGACAATTTTATTAAAAACATAACAAAAAAACGTTCACTCTAAAAAAGTTTTAAAAAAAAGCTTTACTTTCATCAAACATATATAACATGACTGAACAAGTTTTAAATTTCCTGATTAATTTTTGTTATTTCTTCATTTTTCAATGAATTATACAATTTTAAGCATCTTTATTCATATTTTCAAAAAATATTCCAGTATAGAAAATTTGATAATTCGAAAAGCTCCTGCCAAAAAAAACTTTTGAAAAACTGGAAAATCTTTTTAAAAATAAGAAAAATGCTGTAAGTTTAACAGTTGTATCCGGTTATTTTGGCTTATTTTTCATAACTTAAAAAATCTCTACTTTTCAGATTTTTTGAAATTTTAGATCTCTATCCAGGAATGTTTATATTATTGCCACTATTTATGTTAAAATTTACAAAAACTTACATTATAAAATGTGTAAATTACTTTGTAACTTACAAATTTTTTTTTGAATAAAACATTTTCTGTGCTTTCAGGAAATGAGAATAAAGAAGTAAACTTTATAATTGAAACTTTTTTTTTAAATTTGAGTTATACAGTGCCGGCCATAATTCTATCCAATTTTCGATTTTTGATAAATTTAAAAATTTCAAACGAGCACAACTTAAAAACTGGACATGCAATCAAAAAAAGTTCAACTAAAGAAATATTGTCAATAACTACGTCTACTTGTATTTAGTTGTTTAAGTTGTTTACCAGTGTCATGACAAGAAATACAGCGACCGACATCTCGTGAGCCCGTTTTTGACAACTTTTACTGATTCGGCCGTATCTCGAAAACTAATTTTTTTTCTGGAAATGTTTTTGAAGTAAAATAATCTTCATTCTACTTGCGATCATTTGTGCCTACTCACTTTGTTCTGAAAAATTCAGCAAAAAAGTTATGGAAGTGCAAACTAGTCCCTCACTTGGCACTGCTCATGCGTGTTTGTTGTCGTACACATTTTATTCAAGTTTAATCTCTCATAACTTTTTTGCTGAATTTTTCAGAACAACGTGAGAAGACACACATGATTTCAAGTAGTATAAAGATGATTTTACTTTAAAAACACTTCCAGAAAAAAATTAGTTTTCGAGATACGGGCAAATCAGTAAAAGTTGTCAAAAACGGGCTCACGAGATGTCGGCCGCTGTATTTCTTGTCATGACACTGGCAAACAATTTAAACAACTGAATACAAGTAGACGTAATTATGGACAATATTTCTTTAGTTGAAATTTTTTTGATAGCATGCTCAGTTTTTAAGTTGTGCTCGTTCGAAAAATTTGTAAATTTATCAAAAATCGACAATTGGATAGAATTATGGCCGGCACTGTATGAAGAATATATTCAAAGTGGCGTTACTTTTTATATTTTATTTTTTAATAAAAAATTTTCAGAATACCACTTTGGATTTTACCAATCTCAACGCCTGCCACAAAACTGTCCGGATCAGTAAGCAAATTCTTGTTTCAAATATTTGATTTTTTTTTCCAGAAAGTTTACTCCACATTTTTTGGTTGCCCCATGTATATTTTCCTTTCTCGTATAATCTCGAAGAAAGTCGTAATTTATACAACATAGAAATCCATGAAAGTGGTAACATTACTTTGTCAAAAAGGTATTTTGAATTAGATTTTTTTTTCTTCAAACGTCATAGTAATCTATTTCAGATTAAAGCAAAGTATCCCTTGTAAGGAACAATCTGATAGCCATCCATTCAGCAATAACACGTGTACATTGAGCTGGAAGTACACAAATCTGGATAATTATCAGAAAATCGTCATTGAACCTTCAAACTTGATGGATTCAGTTGAAAGAGAGCATAGTCGGCAGTTCATACTCAAAGACGTTACTTTTGAATCATCAGGAGATGATGAACAACGATTGCATTATACTATCACACAGACACCACAATATCTTCTATTACATTTTTTCTTCCCGGCATTGTTGTTTTTAATTCCGCCGTAAGTTTGAGGCGTTATACATTGCTTAGGCTTGAGCCAACTAGATATTCCATTGAAAGTGCTTTTGCACACATTAAAAAAAATATTTTTGAAAAATCTTTCCAGGAATTAGGCCATTTCATATTTGGTTCCTAGACCAAAGGCAAAATAGTTGACAGTCAATAATTTGAAATTTTCCCCACGTGATGTACACATCCAGGTTTCAAAAGATTATCAATAGAGCCTCTTTCCTTGGAAACTTTAAAGGAAAGGAGTAAAGACGTCCGTGCTTGCAAGGTTCTCATTAAAAAAAAAAGTCCTAATGTCAAACATATTCACGAATCGGAATAACAAAACGAAATTTAAAATACTATTTGCTCATTCGTTTTCAATGCTCAAACGTGTTTTCAAAATTAAACACATTAACCCCAGACTGAGCCTATACCCAAGGCTATGCCTTAGCTTAAGTTGGTATATGTTAGCGCAAAAACAATCTCTCAAAAAGTCAATGTCAATTTCAATGTATCACCCCTAAATGTTTAATTTTCAGTTGGTTATCCCTCCTACTTGGACCAATGGCAATTACCCGGTGTATCATCTTGATGACGTCACTAATTCTATTGTCCAACCACTATGATCGAAATGTGACTGTATTTCCAATTGATGCAAGTTTAAATGCAATTTCCATCTGGCAACTGTTCACTTATATCTACGTCATCGGAATCGTGATAGAACTAATTATCATAACACTTTTCGCAAGCATGGGACGATCAAAAACGTGTTGTTTCGCAAAACGGAGGTCTGCGAAATATGAAATGGAGCCACTTTATGAAGAAATGAATGACTTGAGACAAAGAAAAACAAGGTTATCCTAACTTAAAATAAAGTAAAACTGATCAATTTCAACTTCAGAAAAACCAGAAACTGTTGCCGTAAAGCTGCATTATTTGTGGATATTGCTAGCTTCATCTTTTTTGGACTGATCTTGGTTCTATTCTGTTACGGATTTTATACACAACGTGACTCTGCCGTAAAAATGATCCATGAGTTTGATATGGAATCTTTAAATATTTTCTAATGTTTTATAAAATCATAAATTGAGCTTAACTTTTGGAAATAAACGGTTCAATTATTTTCTCATTTTTCTTCAAGTTTTTCAGCGTCTCCTTCTTCCGGTGTTTGTCCGTAGTCAAATCTGCCTTTCGTAGCTTTCATTCCATGACAATAGAAATATGTTCCAAAAATGCTGAAATTAATTTAATTGTTCTATTAATTAAATGTAACACTCCTTAACTTCGTTCTACCGTATTTTTCCTATTTTTTTGCTTTCATATAGTTTGATGGCCAAAATGTCAGCTCAATTTAAAAAGAAAGTGTTTTGTCATAATAGAATTATGCAAATTTTTATTTTGAAAATCAGTTCCAATTGAAGTTTGGTAATACAATTTTCAAGCTAGCTACATTATAGAAAATTTGTTTCAAATTATTCAATGGAAAGATCAAACAAACAAATCAAAACCACATGGTAATTTGAGTTTGGCAGTTTGATCCTGTTCAGATAAATTTTCAATTTCTAACTGGAATACATGTTTTATCGGATAATAATTTTTTGAAACAAAAAAAAAACTTCCGAGTTTGTCAAAAACAGGATTCCCTGTTATTATTTCAATAGAAATGAACTAGCGTGATTTGCGTGTCAACATCCGGTATTACATCTCTTTGCGGAACAAAAGATGATGAATGGAGGTGTGATTAAAATGAAATTATCACCACATGAAAGTGAACATTCTTAGAGGGAGAGATGCCCTTTAGTTGATCAGGGATTTTCGAAATGTTTTGTTAAAACAAAGACATAAAGCGCTCAGTTTTCAAAATTTGTTTACTGCTGTTGTTACCAATCTTCAATTCAAAGAGTATTTGAAATGTTTAAAAAACCACACAAATACCGAATTTTTCAGTAGAAGAACATTATTCAAGAACTGCATTTCAAAATTTTTCAAAGTTTCCGAGTAGTCTAATTTTTTGAGCGTTGACTGAGTAGAACTTTTTGAGTACGCATCTTGGTTTTCTTACAAGGGAGCAAATAGCAAAAACTTGACTACCTTCCTTGTATAAAATTTGTGCAATATTTGGCTATTAGGACCCATAGAGATGTAGGTAACTTTTGTAATATAAATTTCTGATAATAAAAAAATTGTGGCAGGCTGCCTACTTCTTGAGGAAATTTTAAAAAAACTTACGAAACACTTAACAGTGATAATCCCAGAATCACCAATATAACACCAGCCAGATTGGTCCTAATCACTTCTTGTCTTGTTTGTTTCCCAGTTTTTTGTTCTTTCAAATGTGCAATTTTACTCTGCCACTCACTCTCTTTCATTATCGTACACTTCTTGAAATTCTGAACTGTTCGAATATACGGACAGCCGATGGATGGACAATAGTATGTGTCTTCAGAAAGAGCAATTAACGAGATGTTGTAGTTTGGACCAGCGATGAGGCGATTCCACAGCCATTTCGCCGCGTAGGAGTGTCCTTTTCTATTGAGCAGCGGTTTCCCGGGTACCAAGAGGGTTTGCGGGTTGCGGGAATGGATCGCTAGAGATGGAATGGACAAAACTCCAAATGTACCGTTGTCTACATTAAATTCTGTCTGAACAAAAAATTGTGTAAAAATTTGCTATGACGCTAAAAAAATTAATCTGAAATATAACTTTAATTTCTGCCGAAAAAAATGAGTTATTAAATTATGAAATTCAACAAATTCAGACAAGTTTTTATTTTTCCCATTGTTTTTCAGCCATATAACGACTACCCTTTTTTGTTGGTCGAGAAAACATACACTATTTTCTGAAATTGGACAGTTTTTTATTCAATACTTGTTACCTAGCAGTTCTCTTTTTTTCTAGAAGGTTCAATTTTTTAACTTAAATATTCCTTCATTTTTTCATTGAAAAACCCCCTCTCATCCTATTTTTTTACATTTTCATTTTTCCAACGACTCACTTCGAACTCAACAAAATATCTTTTCCAGACATCGAACAATTTGCGGTAATTGCTGCCAGTCATCTTCTCGAGACATTTGCAACGAGGTCGCATCAGATTAATATTCTGCCGGTAGGTCGATGCCACGTGCACCGGGCCTAATAACACAATGAGTGCGCGTGGAAGACCCCTGCGTAAGACTCCCAACGCACGGCGGATTGATGTTCGACTTGGTGGCTCGCATTTCTCGCAGAACTGGAATATGGCTTGTTATCGTTGTATAACTTTACGGAATATTTCAGTACCGTTTTCCAGCACTAATTTAAAATACTTCTACATTATTTCTTCTTTGCCTCAACAGAATATTCCTACAGTTTCCTTTTGTCAAACTATATTACACTATTGTAACCTCACATCAGTTCTAAAGTATCCCATCGGAACAGTACAGTAGCCTTCATATACCCTGAGACTTAGTAATGAAATTTTCTTACCTCTTCGGATCCTGTAACAATGGTAATCAGTGCCCATTTGTTTTTTAAAGACCTGCCAATATATCGTTGAATTCTGTGCACCAGCTCTAAAGCCTGCTGCGGTAAGTCTTCCGTTTCTGCGCCAATTTCAGCAACATTAAACTGATAATCCGGTAAAGCACGTTTCGATCCCATTCCATGAGAAATTCCTTCCAAATTTGAACCAAATTGACTCAGAATGTCTGAATTACAAATGTTACTTCGCGGTGAAAAAAAACCATACTGGGAATAGTTACTAGCCCATCCATATTTGCATCACCACCAATTGGAAAAGCAGCACCGCGAAACTCAACATCAGTGAACGGCCAAAGTCCACGTCCCGACTTGAAAAAATATTTGAAAATATTGAAAAAAAAAACCAAAAAAATTTACCGCTAACGAGTCTCCCATTGCGCCTACAATTTGAATATCTTCCGGAGATAATTGAGCAACTGACTCACCCTAAATAAGGTATATCAAAATTGGAAATTTACGAAAAACTTTTCTTAAAAAATTATTCTGATTAATATTGAGACTATTGTTAAAAAATATCACGTGAAACCAAAGCTTTTTCTCCCAGCAAGAACCATTCGAAAACTTTTTGAAAATGTGCATTGAATAATAACAATACTACGTTTAATTAAATAACAATTGTTTCAACCCCGTAAACTTCTTTTACGTCCAATCAATAGTGACATGAACCCTTCCGACTAACTTCATAAAGATTGGAGATGTCGAAACTGAAAAGGAACCAACCATGATGGTTGTTAGTTGATAATAGTTGGTACATACAATTTCTAAGCCACAACATCTTGACAGATTTTTCCCACAGAGAGCGTCCTGTGATGGGGAAGCCTGTAGAGATACGCAGACAACGTACCTGCCTCTTTCCTATTCTGTGAGAGAGTTACCCCTAGCAGGTAAGCCTGTACAACAGTTTTGGAGCTGATAAAATCTGATACAGAAAAATTGTGTTTCCAGCTGTGGGGAAAAAAACTTTCAAGATGCTGTGACGTAGAAATTGTGTGTACCAACTTTGCTGGTGTACCAACGACCAACCAGCATAATTGGTACCTCTTCAATTTTGATATCTCCAATTTTTATGACGTTGGTCGGAAGGATTCATGACAAAATGTATTGGCTCGGACATTACTTCAAAAAGTAACCCAAACCTTGGAATCAATTATTTTCTACAATGAAAACCCCAGTAAGCGGGGAAATATATACCGTATGCAACATTGGCTTTGCATGTGGACACGAAAAACTTTTCTTGTTCGAGAACCCTCCAGAAATTTCACTTTTGACTGCTTTTCGATCGTCTAGTTGGTCGACAATTCTGAAAATTGTGTTTTCTTTTGGAAACATCTTTTTTAACGCTTCTTAAACACTTACACATCATCATCATCTGGAGCTCTTGTTGAAACAGGTGTTGTAGCTTCTGCTATTGGCTTTGCAGTTAACCAGTCATAATCGTACTGGTCGTAATCAGTGGCCACATAAATTTGCAGTCCACAAAGTAAAATTAATAATGTTGAAATAAACTTAGTTTTCATATTTTCTGTTTATTCTCAGCATGAGAAATCGAATGAATACTCGACACTTACTCATGTTTTCGATTAGCATAATCATTTATTTTCCGTGAGCGGAGTGATACTGTTGAATGTGATACATACAATCGTTTGCCGGCAAAGTAGACAGGAATGTGGAAAAGTTGAAAAAAAACAAGAGAAACTGGGAAGAGTGAAGAAAATGGCGAGGACTGGAGATATTTTGGTACTGGTTACTCGGCAATTTGCTTTCTACGTTTATTGCACGTCCTGGTAAAATTTTAATGCGTCACTCAATCAAATCTATAAATGACAAAGATAATTGAAAGATATGTTGGTAAGTGCAGTGCAAAATGAAAAACCAAGCTGTGGGGGGAGCTTATTTTTGGCTTTCAAAGTATTTTTTACGAAAATAACAGGACAATCTAAGCTCTTATTTTGGTAATTTAGGGTTTAGTGTCTAAGTGTTAAGAATTTCTTTTTTTAGTAATTTTTTGTCTAATTAGTTTTTTAATCACACCAACCGAAAAGATAAACATTTGAAACAAAAATTGTTTGCAAATTTACTAAAACCTTTTTAAAATGTACAAAACAAACTGCCGAGTTGTGTAATACATTCCCATTATTGAATTTCGAACGTGATTTGTACTTTTACTATTATAATTGAAAAGATAATTTTCCTAAGCCAAGGAATTGAACTACAAAATTGTCACGTTTGAGGGATATATTACAACAAAAAATAAAAACATTTTATTCCGTTTTTTTGGCGTCAAAGTTATCGACCAAGTCTTCGACTACCCCGACAATCGACTTTTTTTCCTGAACTGGCGAAGCAAACAAGAACGAAGAGTCTTCAATGACACGGATCAACTGGCGATGGAGGCCTCCTAAATTATTGATTGATTTTAACGTTTTTTCAGTATAACTTTTTAAATATCCTTACCTTGCCCATCAACAAATGCGTGATAGAAGATGTTGCCCAGAATGAGCAACAGACGAAGAGTGCCTGACCACCATGCCACTAATCCATGAGAGGCCGTTGATACTGAAAACGTTTGTTTTTGGATGAAATTAAAACCTTTCAGATACTCAAACCTTTTCAGAACTCAATCTATATCAAACTCGGCACAAAATTTCTATTATCGACACTCGAAATAAATAAACAGTGGGGCGTATACGCACAAATCCTAAAATAATTTTTTTAACCAGCCGCCAACATCTCACGGGTTCCGCGTGCCACTTTGTGTTGTGGACAGAGGGTTACGCCCTCACTATCAGCGTTCAACCTCACTCTGAGGGCGTGGCGCGGAAAACGTAAGATCTCGGCGACTGATATCAGTTGGGATTCCGATTTTTGACATTCTCCTGTGAGTTTCTGGAAATAAAAGACGGGACCTAAATTTTAGAATTTGTGCGTACACACCAAGCAGTTTATTATTTTAATTGTACATTGAGGATTTTTGTTCAGTCATGTGAGTTTAAAAATGATAAAACTTTACTTGAAATTCTCAGAAGGAAGCTCAATATTGCTTAAATAGAGCCGAGTGAACCTCTGAACTCACATGACATACCTATAAGTACAATTATATGAAAAACCGCAGTGACGAGCAAAAGAAGTGCAATATCAGCGCGCGTTTCTCGTTGTTGCAATATAAACCTGAAATTTTAAAATAATCGGATCCAGTTTTTTCTTGTGTTTTTTAAACTTACTTGAAGAGAATTCCGAATGAAACTAGAGTGACGCCATAGTAGCGAACAATGACTAGGGCTTCCGGCGGAATTTGTTCAATTCCGTGATCCAGGTATATGCCAAGACGGGGTAGGACTAGGCACTGAAATATTAAAAAACTTTTAAAACAAAGTCAATCCACTTTTTCAAAGCATGTCCGCGCAACATTTTTTTGTTACACGTGTGCCAAGTTTGGGACCAAACGGGGGGGGGGGGGGGGGGTGGGTAGACCAAAAAAGTCAACCCAAGTAGATAGAATAATGTCAACTCACAATTGTACCAATCAGGAGAAAATACAGCGAGTTCAAGGTGTTCCATACAAACATTCCTCGTGGCAGACGAACATACAGTGACTCGTTTATACCCAGTAGTTGGGAAATCTGAAATTAGATACTTTTTGAGATTCCGAAACCAAATCAGTTAAGAAAAACAACTTACTTTTGATTTGTAGACTTCTCCATTGTCACCAGCCAATTCTCCGACACCAAGCAGCTTCCTTGTCTTGAGACGACTTTGTAGATCGCTTGCAGACTGCTTTCTACTGACAATAGTATCATCAGTCGGTGTTCCAACTTTCAATTTTTCATCTCTCATATTTTCAAGCAACTGCTCGTCCAAAACGTCGTAGAACTTCTCAGCTACCAAACTAATCTCATTCATCGCGCTGTCCCCTAGGTTGATGAAAAAATGATGATACTTGTGGGAAAAAAAAGAGAATAGAGGGAGGACTTAATAATCTCGTGGAGGAGTTTGGCAATGAGAATCGCGACAAAAAAAGGCATGTGAGATTTTGAAGGATTTAGGCTAGATGGGCAAGGAGGAAAAAATTGATAGAACAACAATATCAAAATTGTATTTGCAAGAAGTAGACCGAATGTAAAATGAATGTAACAACTACTGCAACAAATGTATGAAACTCATATCTATTTTACAAATGATTTTTTTTCCAACTTATGCAACAAAAAAAAATAGAAAGGGCTGCATTTATTTTGAGTTCCCGCGCCACCGGAGAGTGACCTAGAACATTTCTTCAAAAAAAAAGGTTTATTAGAAACGTTAAGTTATCAATTTTTAGGTCAATTTTTAAGTTTCAGTAAGTTTCTTTATGCTTTCCAAGTTTTTTTACAGAAAAAAGGTCTGAAATTTAGACAAGCTATATGTTTGAAATCGATGATTTAATAAAAGTTTGAGAAAAATCAGTTGTAAAATAAGGTCCCTTATTCTCGGGGGAATTCAAAAAACAAGTTAGCCCTTTAAATATTTTATTTTTTTGTAAAATTGGAGCTTTAACAACTTTAAAAAATTTATAACAGTGTTCTAAATTTCTTTACAGCTGTATTCAAAATCTTGAGAAAACTTACAGACTTACAGATCATATGTAAAACGAATCAGTTTAAAAAAAAGAATAACAAATTATTGGCAAATGAAAATAAAAGTATAATAAAACTCGACACTCATTTTCTTGCAAAAATGTATGGCGAAATATATAATCAATATTGACTACAATCTGACGAGCAAGAATTGAGCTGGCGAAAAATTCTCAATTAGCATAAGAAGCTCTTTTGAGTCTTTGGAATTATGAATTATAAATGGCGAAAAATAAAAGGAGGGGATATAGAATCAGCTTCGTTTTCGAAAAAAAATGCAAAAAAAGAATGGCATATACATAACTAGAAATAAAAACACACATAAGTCTTGATGATTGCCTAGAATTATTTTTTGGTTTCTCAACAAAAAAATACATAGAAATGTTTTAATCTAAAAAAACATTCACGTCACTTTAGATTTTATTTTAATATTTGAGAATTTTAGATTGCAATAAATGTTTCTTTACGTCTGACATGAAATAAGGTATAGTTTTGAAGTTGTAAACGGAATCGACAGATGTATTTACAGCACACGCAATATTCTATGAATTTTTGGAAAATACTAAAGTGGGGGTTTTGCTCTATATAATGAGACAAAACTGTAACAATTGAAAAACACTGTTTAAAATTTGTTTAAAGTTAATCTAAATTTATTATAACTAGTCCATCTTTGCAAAAAAATGTGGCCAAATCAAGAAAAAAATTAATGACCTCTATATTAATGATGTTACAATTTTTTAAATGATGTTTCGTTTTAGAGCAAATCTAAAATTAATGATGTTTCGATTTTAATAAAATTAGGAAAACGTTGAAGTTTTGGTTTAAAAAAAATTTAATCCTTTTAAGTATAAAGTTTTATTCTGGGAGCTCAGACACCCTTGTTTAAAAATTTTTCATCAAAATTTATTTTTCATCATTTAGACATCAATCAGTAGCCCTAATTATTTAAAAGTACAGAGAATGTACTTTATACAAAAAGTTATTAATAAAAATATTGAACTTATATAAGTTGTTTCATACTGCTGCCTTAGTGGAATTATTCAAGTAGTGTCGGAAAACTAAAAAGTGTTGAAAAATGTTGTCACAACTGTTTTGAAATATATAAAATCATGTATTTTAATACATATGTGACGTCATAAATGTATTTAAATATTTTTTATCAATTACTTAAATAACCCCATAAATTCAAATAATATTTAACATGGGAAATATAAACTTTGTCTTTTGGAAATGTTTTTTACTAATTCAGTTTAACAGATCAGAAATCAATAAAATATTTTGGTGGTTTTGAGAAAAATGCAAAAGAAATAACATCTTTAGAAAAAAAAACTACATGATGAAAAAAGAACACAAATTCATTTGCCAAATCTTGGAATGATGTTTAAATGCCGGTTCTATATGTTGAAATAAGTTGGCATTTCTTTAGGCCACTTTGAACATGTTATTAAAGTGTTATGTAAAAAGTTTCTGCCAGTTTTGAACGCTAAAAATATTAAGGTACAGTACTAATTTCGATACATTTTCAAATCAAATACGTGCTTACTGCAAAGCTAGAGCAACACCTCAGGAAAATAATGTGCTCCACATTTACGACGCAGTGTTGTCAGGAAAATGAAGTGAGGAAAAGTGCGATTTGCACACAGCTCCTTCTCCTCCTTCTTCTTCTACTTTTTCACAAGAATACTCCATTTGACTCGTCGTTCTCTTCATCTTCTATTCCATTCAAATGCATTATATTGAGAAAAGAAAAAGAAACCGGACATGCAATTACGGCACGAAGAAATAGAGCTGTTCCTACCAAAGTGAGGCAAATGCTCTTTCTTTCCGTAGGGTTTCTGAGTCGCTGAGATGCTTCTTATGTTGCTGCTCCTGCTCACAGGAAAAGACACCGGAAATGGGTAGGAATCAAGAAGTGCGCCTTTTGAGATAAAGTGTGGGGATGCAAAGATGAAAATAAAATGTGAAGATAAGGAAAATGAAAGATATAACACAGAGTTTTGTCTGAGCCATTTTTAGGTCACATGAAATTGAATAACACATTTAAAATTCACCTGCTTTTTCTGTTTTTCTGTTACCCAACTCCAAAGTACAATTTTCTGTTTTGAAAGTAAAAATTGCTATGTTCAATTGAGAATTTTTTGAATTTATGGGGTTATTCAAGTAATGTTGCAAAATGTATCTAAACACGTATATGACGTCACAACAGTATAAAACACATATATTTTAATACAGTTGTGAAGTAATTTTTCTACACTTTTTTATTTTCTGACACTACTTAAATAACCCATTAAAGCCGGTATTTGTGTATTTTTATACCCCCGCCATTTTAAAAATTAATCAAATTTCCATTTATTTATTTGTTTAAATTAAACGTGATACCAATTTTTTTTGTTAGGCTTAGGAATGGTGTTTTTCTTAGCCTAAAAATACAAAACTATTTCACACGTTTTCATTTTATAAGGTAAAAAATTAATTTTTAATATGGCGGGGGGTATAATACACAAGTCCCTTAGAACCATTCCAAAGTAAATTAAAATGTAGTGAAGATAAAGAAAAAAGTGGTTTTTAATCAAGGAAATCTTCCTTAAAATTGATTTTCTAAATTTTATTCGACCATAATAAACGTTCAAAAAAAATCAAAAAAAATCTCAGCAGTCGACCATAAAAATGTTATAGAGCAAACTACAATTGATGAAAAGTAAGTTTAATTTCGAAAATAATCTACATCTTAGTATAGTTTAAAAAAAAAACATATTTCTACTAGCTTGTATTCTACAAAATGTGATTTTCGCAGCGCTCGACAATACTTCACTGACTTCTTACATAGTTTTTATTGTTCAGATATTATTGTGCCTACAACCAAAATTTATAAAAACATGTTATGGCCGCACATGGCTTCAAAATTATTATACGGTTGATTTGCATTGCGAGACATCCTAGATTTCTAAGAAGGTAATGTTTTAAAATTATTATTAAGTTGGGGGTTGTACAAACCTAATAGTGTTTTATTTGAGAGTTTTTGAATAGTTTATATTTTTGGTAGTTTCCCAATAGTATCATCATTTCCCCAACAACATTTGTAAGTCAGAAAAATAGCGCAAGCATAAACTGTTGAAATCAATATCAAACCTGTCTTCGGTGAGCCGATGCTTGTGTCTCAATGGAGTTGAAGATGAATTGATAGTAGTAGTTGTGGGGGTGTCAGTCATCTGAAACGAAAAGTGAATACAATTCTTGTTATGTCGCTCTGAGAAATAGAGAGAAAGTAAGTGTGTATGAACAACGAAAAAGTGAGGGACATCCGCCAGACACTAATTGTTTTCAGCATTTTTTGGTGGTGAAGAAGAACATAAAAATGTCTTGCGGAAAATGCGGCTCCAAAAAGGAAAAAAAATGAAATTGCACGGGAAACGTAGAACGGATTTGTGAGGGGAAAACACAGAAAATCGAAATAAAACCGATATGTTTATGAGACGGAAAAAAAGAAAATGAAAACATAACATTGAATTGAATGCAGACTCCACGTTATTTATTTTTTCATCTTCTTTTTTTATTTTTCATCATAACTAATAAGTGGAAAGATATCTGAGGGGGGCTTAGTTTTAATGAATAGGGCATTGGAAAGATCAGAATTTATGAACAATGGTAATTTTTACGAAAATTGATTATCTTGGTTTTTTTCATTATGCGAAGAAAAAAAAGAATTTATATGTCTTCCGTTGTTTAATCAGTGCAACCCACATTGAATTGAAATTTGGTCAGTGCGACTTCAAAAGTCTACCAGTGTTTTGGTCAGAAAAACGAAATTGTGCGAAATAATAAAAAAAGACCGAGAATTTTGATAGTTATGGTCAGAGCAGCAAATATTTTTCTAGGAACATTTTGGGCAAAACTTCTAGGTTCTTAAGCAGTGCTGCATAAAATAGTATTGAATTGATTTTTATTTTAAGAATTTTGTTACAAAAATGTTCCTCAATATTATTAAAACAGTTCATTATACTCCAGTGTCTAGACAAGTTACTGTGGAACACACATCCTTCTACCCTGAACATTTAGCAACAAAAACACAAAACCTCAACTGAACCCCTTTTAAAATAATTGAAATTTTTTTTTGCTGAAACCTTTGAGAATAATTTGCGAGTACGAATAATGATAAATGACGACGCTGAGGACATCTGTGAGAGAAAGAGAGCAGTCGGAAATTCAATTCTATATTCTCTCCCTCTTCTCGAAAATGCTCGAAATTTAATGCCAGGACGTCGTCAACTAAGATTCGATGGCGTGAAAGCGAATTGAGATGTGGAGAACAAAAATGTCTGATGCGAAATCCTTTTGTTCCTAACAAGAATTTCAACAGAGAAAAAACCTCGAACTTTTTTGAGAAGGGAAAAAAAGGAAGAAACCAAGCAGGCCAGCCCCATAAGCCAACACTGAATTCGATTGAAAATGGGCTTCTCAATGTTTCGACACTTTTCTTGAAGTTGTAGTTCAATTTCAAAGTTTGAGAAAAGAAAAAGAAATAGAGAATAAAGAAGAAAAACATGTTTCTTGGTCTTGGGCAACAAGTATTTCAGTTTTTCTGCCAATTTATTTTTGACTACTCTTATTCTATGTTAATTAGAAAATTTTTAACAATACACGCACTGACCAATCAGTTAAAATTTTACTTAAAATTTAGAAAATTCAAAATTAAGGAAAATTAAAAAATTCAACTGATGAGTAAAACGTTTAAGAAAAATGATTTTTTGATTACGCAAAAAAAAAATGAAACGCCTGTTTTTTTTGGTTCTCTTGTTAAATTCGTTTTTTTTTTAAATTTTTCTTGGTTATCTGATTTAAAACGTTTTTTTGTCAAACTTTTGATATTATTCAATTAAAAAAACTCAATAACTTTCAACAAAAATTGCTGAAACTCTACCATATGTTCAAAATTTAATAACTTAGGGTTGGGTATCTACGTGTACCTAACCCTCAACGTGGATATGAAGATAGTGTAACGTGAACTCATTATCTACGTATACTGACATTCTATGTATTCCTTAGTTTAGAAATGTAATAAACTACACGTCTTCGCCTTCTCGAACATAACACTCAGCATGTTCATTTTTTAAATTTTATGAAACATTTGACAAGCATTGTTTTGAATCACTCAACAGAGGAAAAAATATACTTGAACATAGTATAACTATATTTTTAAACTATTTCAAGTTATATATGTATTGAAATCTTGCAAAATTATACAAAACATTTTCCAATGCTTCAAACTTCTGAAGAAAAAGAAGTATTCTGTTAATTAGCAATTTGATGGCTGGTCACAAGGAAATAAAAGAAAGAAGCAATTAGGTAAAGTTTGAACTTTTCCTGACAGAAGCATTGCCGTCGACCACTAATTGTATTTATTCTAGTAACCGTTGTAGTTTTCAAATATCTACGAATGGATTCAGAATTTATGAAATTAAAAACCAAGTCAACTAAAAATCATTCAATAATTCAGGTAAAACAACAGCAGTTTATATTGAAAATCGTGTAAAGAAAAATAAAAAGAAGATATTTCGGCAAATCTCGTGAGCCGTGTTGTTGATTTACAAAGTCGTCATGTTAGATCAAAGATCGAATGATTTGATAAAAATAATTTGAAAGTTTATAACAAAAAAACTAATATGATTGTTAAATATAAATTTTGCAACCTCCGATCAAGAATGCAAATAATCATTTTAATATTTTAAAATTCTGTAAAAATTTAGGACAAACTCTAAAATTTGAATTTGAAAAGAATAGGAACGTATCAATAGAATAATCAAAACTTGATATAGAATAAAACAATAATTTCTCCAGTGTGTCATTAACCCATTTTTTATATACTACCAAATAACTATAGAGATTAGTTGAGTCATTAGATAATACTTTCAGATAAGAAATTTTGTTCTTCTTTTTAATAGGCTGTTGGGAAAGTGTTGTTCTTTTGTTTTGGTTCAAAATACACTTTCAAAACTTTTAAAACAAAACTTTTAAAAGCTGCAATGGTTTTTATTTTTATTTTTAGCATTGTGCTATGACGGTATGGCGTTTTGCCAAAATCATGTACTAGATTTAAGTATATTCCACACATACAATGTCCCTGATTCATTCCAGCAATACTCCATTGATTGGTCAATTTTATTTGAAAACGGTTTGTGGTTAATTAACATATTCATTGTTATTCAAGTACTTTTTTGATTATGAATGTTTATTGATAGTCAATTGGTCTCTTTAACTTATAGGAAAATAACCGATAGTTATATCTATGATGATAAGATAACAATACTGTGGAGTTACATAATGACATTTGTTTTTTGGAGAAAGAAAAAAAATCAAATAAATAAAACCATTTGAAGAAGAATCACCTATAAAAATTCGCTAAAAGGTTGAAATTCTTTACAAAATCCGAGGTATGTATAGTGACAGAAACTTGTAATAACTTTTAAATTGATTGAGACGGACCAATACTCTAGATAATTCACAAAGAATTTGAAAGCCTATCAATTGAATTAAGTTATTGGTTTTTTAAAGGTTTTACGGCGGCATATGTTATTCTAGCAAATTTTATTTATGTAATACAAAACAAGTATAACATTCAAAGCTGCGCAGCTAAAGTGCCAGCTGTCTTACAGTTTTAGTTTTATTTTTAACAAACTATATTTTAAAATTCATAAATTCCACGTTTTGTAAATACATACCACTATTTTATAACTAAATTAATTTTTCGTAAATCAATACATATTTATTAAATTGGATCCTTCTGGTTGTATAATTCAAAAGTTCAACTTATTAAAATTCTGTGGGCAGTTGCCAGAAGTCAAAAAAAATATTTGGAAAAAAGAAAATCCCTTCTGCAAACTTATGCTTCATTTCTCACTTCCACGAGTTCGAGAATTCCCATTTATACGAAATGGTCGTTCAGCCCGTTTAGCCTTTGCTTTTGAGAGTTTTATCGCAAATTAACTGTGTTGAAAAATGGCAAAATCAAAAAAAATTTGAAAAAAATAAGTAAATAAATAGAAATCAGCGCAATTTTCAACAACAATATCGAAAACACACGGCGAGCCCATGTTGTATTAAAAAAGTACACAATAATAAATAAAAAACGATAGCATTTTCCAAAAAACACAATACACACATGGAACAAAAACGATTATATTCATTTTGGTAATCTTCGGAATTTCATTGAGATTCCTACTGCCATTTTATTTTGTTTATCCTTCCCTTTTTCCTCTCTTACCTCTCTATTTCTCCCCTTTTTTACAAGAGAGGCTTTTAGTAAGAAGGAGATGGAGAAAAAAGGAGGAATTTGCGCTTGATATCCCCCTGAGAATTCTATTGGTTATAAACAATATATTTGTCGGTCGGACCCCCCTCCGCCAAAGTTATGCGAAGAGCATGTGTTTGCACTTGCTTTGAGTGAGTTGTATATATAAATGTTGTTGAGCTTAATAATTGATCATCAAGATTCGTTAAAAAGGGATGATTTTTTTCAATTTGCAAAAGCTTATTTTCAGAACTAGTTTGTTGTGAGAAAAACAACTACTAGTGCCGTTTCCGAATAACAAACTTATCAAATAAACTGCAAAACCCAAATTTTTATAGGAGGAAATAACATATCATTTATAAGTTATTACAAAAATGAGTCATCGAAGATTTAGTTTTTGCTGAACTAATATAAATTATTAGCATAATATAAATCGGAAAATCGTTTTAGAAATATATCGAAGAATCCACAAAATACAAATATCCTCACATAAACTTCATTTGAAAGCTAAAAAACATGATCGGGCAGAAGCCTGAAAAAAGTTGTTCTGAGTTCGAGTACTTGGGGAGATCGAAAATTTTTGGAACTATGGTCAAATGAATGATTATTACAAATAACATAAGTTTCCTAAAATTCTTCAAAAAAAACGATACGCTACAAAGTAGTTATGAATTTTGACTCATGACTTTTTGGCACCCCTAATGTATTGGAGGTTTTACAAAAATCATTTCGACAAAACGTAGAAAACATGGCAACCTCCTGCAACTTAATAAAAAATGTTATAAAGCCGCAACTGCCTAGTCTAGTCTAGTCTAGAAACCAAAGCAGTTGTAGGCTCAACTTTTGCTGAGATCCTGTAAAATTTGTCTGAAAAACTGCAGGAATATGTTAATGTGCAATAAATGTTTAACGGATGGTGAGAAGTTGCAACATTATAACAATCATGAACAACAGTAAGTGGAAGTTTATCCCCCTAACGTTTTTGTTGTGCTATTCAAAAATTAATTTTTAAATTCGTAAAAAAAAAAGAAAAATGCAATTTTTCATCCAATACCAAAATAAAAACATTCGAACTCTCAAACTATTTGAAGCTTTCAGCTTGTTCTCAATAAAATTTTTCGAACCAATTTTTTTAAATCACTGTCATATTCAACATTCTCAAGACTGGAATTTTATTAAATGATAAAATTTCCAAGAGTTTTCTGACAACTAAATATTTTGGCATTTGTTTTTGAAAATTACATAGATTAAAACAAGAGTCATCAAATTGTGAAGAATATTGTTTTTGTCAACTTTTTAAAACCTTTTTTGTTTAGATAATAACCAAAACAATTAATTCTGTGCATTGGATTATTTGAAATAAAATTCAAATCTTGTTTTTACAAAACAGGTATTCACGATTTTATTTGGAACAACCACAAAAAACATTCTCAACACTTATATTATGAGATAACTTTGGAAATTCTTGTCAACAATGCATTTATTGCTTCCAAATTTGACAAAATATATCCCGCTCGCACTTCAATATATCAAAACTGTTCAACTATATACATTAGTTGACATATATGTATTACATTTTGCCAGTGCCTCAAGACTGTTGTGAGTACTTCAAACTTCGTCATTTGTAAATAAGCAATTTTGAAATGCAAATTAAAAAATTAAAACTTATATTTCACGCATGCAACAATTAAAACAAATAAAATAAGTAGAGCACAAATGGTTAACAAACTTAAATAATTTGCCATTTTATCGAATAACTGCCGATTTCAGGAAAAATAAACAATTTCGATATTTGAAACTCAGGAAAAATTAAAAATACAAGGAAAATTTTTACGTATTTTATACGTTACTTTTTCAATTCAAAATACTCATAACCTTTTTGTGAAAATTACGGCATTTCCTACCCAAAGTTGACATTCTAATCCCCCTCAATCCTTTGATTATACTCTTCAAAATAGTCTGTTTATTTCAACGCATTCAAATTTTTTTTACAACGAACAAACATCAACTGCATCCCATTTGATTACGTAGATTATGATAATGATAATAAGTGCAACTGTTCAGGATACCTACAATAGGGTGGGGTTTCATATCTACGTGTGTCTGTGTGTTTGCAGAAATAGTGTTCTCGGGTGGGAGGTCGCGCGCGAAAATTGGGGCGTGGCTTGCAGGCCAGGCACAAGGGGTGTAGTGGTAAGGAGGGGGGTGCATTCAGTTCGAAGCAGCAAGCCAAAAGCACCGGCAAAGCACAGGATGATGACAAGGATCGTGTGGCTTTTATTACTGTTAGCGGGAATACCAGCTATATCAGGTTAGTTTTGTTTTGTTTTCTTTTTTAATTTTGGTTTGGAATCATTTGCTGTCAAATTACACCTGTTATGGCGTCAGGTATTTTTTTTTGTTAATTTTGTAGCTAAGGAAAATAGGCTTATGTTAGATTTGAATCTGGCAAAAAAAAAACCAACATTTTGGTATACCTTCAGTTGCTGCTTGGAACGCTCTGAAAAATCAACTTAAAATTTCATTCATTCCTTTTTCATTTTTCTTGAAAGACTCATTATTCTTCTTCCAAGCCCTGCAATTCCCAAATAATTCTTTTAAAATCCTTCCTCTAATTCTCTTTTGCGAACCGAACTTTTTTCTTTTCTCTGCTGTTTTAGTTGATTTTCTCCATTCCTTTCTCATCTGATGCTCCATTTTTGGGGGGGGAAAGTAATTCCCTAGAGTAACTGACCTGAAATGTAACTTTCCCAATATTTTCCCCTTGATTGCTTAATCGCCCTTTGCGTGAATTCGAGTAGAAATTTGTGTGTTTTCTTAAAAGAACATAGAAAATCTCGGAGACTTTTGGCGCCGACACACATATTTACATAATAACCTTGAATGTATCTCTCGTATGTCATGTGCCCCCCCCCCCCCACCACTATTTTTTTCTTTTTTTCCCTTCTCTGATTCCTGCTCTGCCTTTTTCGCTCAATAGTTATTCGCGGCTTTTTGTTTCTCTTTCGGAGCTCCTTTAGTTCAGCCGTTTAATAGTGTGAGAGGGGAGAAGATGCCCGAAATCAGTAGTACTCATGTTCAAACATTTCAAACATTTCAAAGAGAAAATCGGTGAGGGGCCTAGGGATGAGTGAGTAAACCGCCTCCGATAAGAAGTTGCTTATTAGCTAGAGGTAAATAAGTAGGTTGAAAAGTGGAAGTGCAGTGGCGGGTTCGATCACACAACTTACCAAACAAAACGGGCGGCCAGCCAGGGGGGGGGCACACTCGAAAATAGAGACGATTTGATGATTGGCTCGTTTAGGAGAAGGCAGACAGTAGAAAGTTGAAGGGGAAGAAGCGAAGGAACATGTTTCACATCTAATCCCTCCAAAACTCATTGAGAGTACCGCTAATAGGGCGCAAATATACATGTTATTCGAAACTGCTGCTTGCCCACATTACGTATGGAAGGGGTCGGAATTTGTAGTTCGAAAGCAGGCATAAATATACTTCCAGGACATACTTTTTTTGGTTTTGAGTGAGACTTGTAGAAATATAATTTTTTAGGTCAGTAGGAAGTGAAAAAGCTATTACTCACAGTTTGACTGTAAAATTGCAACAAATGTGTACCCCAATGTAACCTTTGTAACACGTCCATAACTTTCAAATAAATAATTTTCTTCCAACAATAGAAATTATTATTTTAAGCTTAAAAGTATTATATGAGTTAGCGTTCTTATAGGACACCAGGCCAGACTTTTGCAAGATTTCTACCCAACTTGCTGTTTAGACAAAAAATCTAAATATATTTTTCAGGCAAAATGTTTTTTGATTCCACAAAGAAACCATTTATTTCGTAGCCTACTTTAATTTTTTTTGGATATTGAACTTTTAGAAAAAAAAGAACTTTTCGGTTTTATCGAAACGTTCAAGTTGAGAAAATATATTTTAAAGGATTAAAGGATTAAAGGACGATCCGTTCTTCAAGTGCTATGCACTGCGGATCTGGGATTCAGGTACACTGCCTGGTGGTGATCCCTCTGGGCTGTATATTTAAAAGTCTATTTAAAATAGAACTCTAAATAAATTGTGCTCCAAAAATCAAAAAATGAAAAGTATCTAAAAGAGTTATATTGTCCAGCTTTAAATTAATCAACTTTTGTAAAGAAACCCATTTTTAAAAGTCAGTTTTGTTCCCATTTTTCAAAATTCGGTCTTCGAGCATCTTCAGGTAAAGAACAAATTTTTCTATTAACCTCTCTTATATTCTGCCCCTCTTCACATTGTTTTTAACAGTAGCTATGTAGCTAACCATGATGTTTTTGCGATGCCAAACAGCACTTGTTAGTCCAACTCGGCGCAAATGTGTCAATGACATTGTGTTTGCGATGTTCCTCAAATCTCAACTACAAACAGTGTGCCATCGTTCGTTTTTCCTCGGAAGTAGAAAACGGAAATAGAAGAATAATCTTGATTTTTTTTTTATTATTATTATTGATACTTTCAGGATGGACGTTGAGCCTGAGCCCAACAGAAGAGCGACTACAGAACAGAAGGTCCGGTGACAACTTTCTTGTTGTTTGCAAGGTCAAAGACTTTGATGGTGCCGCCAGTGATGCCAAAATCGAGTGGTATAGAGATGGGAAGCTGATTCCACGGTTTGGAAGGTGAGAAAAGTGATAGATCATTTAAGGGTCCTGGGTGGCATATGGTCATCAATTACAATTTGCACATGATCAGCACACTTTCTTATTTTTATTCAATGCACCCCTTCCTCTTTTCATGATGCAATATTGTCAAATGATGAATGAATTGTTTGCAGTACCATGACTATTGAACGAACCTATTCAAATCAGTTGATGATAAATCGACCCAAGATTTCGGACGGCGGAAAATACACCTGCAAGACGGAAATTCAGGGCGAACAACAGGAAGTGTCGGCTGAAATCAGTTTTGTCGGTTGGTTTTTATTTGATTTGAGGGAGAGACAAAAAGTGAAACATGAAACATTTTGAAATATTTAGTGCACCACTGCACTAAATGTATTATGATAATTAGATATAAATTGACCGAATTTTTTTTGAAAACTTTACTCTCCGTAAACTCTGTATTATTACCTTCACTGCCTCAATTTGGCTGTACATATCTCGCTTGCCTTTGGTTTTTTTACATATAATTTAACTAGAATCTTATATAAAATAATTTCACGGTTAAACATTTGTTATGGAACCGAAAACCATCAAGAGCTGTCATACCAGCAAAAAATGGTGCAAAGTCTTGGGAAGTCAATGCATAGGGGATGCAATCTGAAAAGAATAGATACTCCTACTTTCTAGAAATCTTCAACCTAAATTTTTTTTCATTGCCTGAAAGCGAGAAAATCTTGTTTATCTCGTCTTACTAAATACTTGAGAACGTGCTTCCTGACATTGAAATTTGAGTTTTTACTTTTTTGCTTGTTTTCCTGTTTTCAGAAAAAAAATTTCTATCTCATAATTTCAGATCCACCAAAGTTCCTGAACGTTCAAGAATCCCAACATCCAGAGGAAGGAACACGTGCTGAAATCGTGTGCGAAGTCGAGGGCACTGACCAACTCGAGGTTTTCTGGCAATTCAATGGTGTCACATTAGACGAGAGTAAGTATGCACATGCCAGTGTGACCTTTTGCACAGAGTTGCGCAACTTGCGCATATATGTCACTCGACTGTCATCACATCTTACCATCTGATCATATACGCCCTCTCAATGGTCCAACTGCCTGTAAGAGCGCACGTTCAAATAATAATGATAATGACGGGGTTTGTTCTCGCATTTGAAACAATGAATTTCCTCTAGTGATCCTTAAGCGGATCCTGGACAATTCTTGTCGGCACCCGTATACAATAATTCGATTGTGCAATTTCAAGAAGGATCAGTATATTCACGGCAAAACGCGTTTCGTTTTGGCAGGTCAAGTGACGCTTAGTATCTCCTAAGCCTTTTGTTAGACCGGTGGTGTTCACTCATCAATTGGAAGAAGGAAAATGAGGGGGGGGGGGGGGGGTTGAGAAAATCCCGAATCCAACCATCTGGACGACCTGTTGTACGGAATTGAATTCTGGGAAACATCCAAAGCTTAGAGGACCTTAACCAACTGAAGATAATAAAAATATGACTGCAATTTTGCAAAGCTGAACAAAGAGCAACAGTGGAAAATGGGGCTTGCACTGACAAAATTATAACTCGCATTGACAAAAATACAACTTGCACTGACCAAAAAAGATTTGCATTGATCATTTTTGCTTTCTCAACTTTTCTAAAGTGTCCTATCTTTTCAGCTTCTCAACGCGGGTACGAATTTTCTGAGAATAATCAAATTCTCTACATTCCACATTTTACCGCCAAAAAAGATGACGGAATCTATAACTGCAACGCTGCCCAGTACTCTTCATTCGAGACCCTCTCCGTAAATGTCACTGGATATGGTGAGTGTGGGAAAAATTGGAATTTCAAATAGCCTTATCGATACATAATCTCATTTTCGTAGCGCAATACTGCCCCTAGTCACACATTAATTATTTCAGCGCGCCCTACAATTACCGTGTTCGATGTGCCAAATGGAAACCGAGGAATCGAGGGGCACACGATTGAGCTCAAATGCGGAGCCGTCGGAAAACCAAAACCCACCTATAAGTGGTTTTTTGAGGTAATACAATTTGGGGGAAGGATGGGCTAGCCACCTGTTGCAATGTTTATCAATTAGTAATTTGAAACTGAGAGCGGCACCGGCCTCTTTGTGTGCTCTCAATATGCCATAATGGGATTAGGGACTACTAGAATGCGCCGATCTTTTGCATATGGTCGGGGTGAGAGCACAAAAAAATGCAAATATTTTGCATGATCTAACTTGTTGAATTTTTGTATTTAAAAAAAAACCTCTTCTCTCAATATATATTGCTCCTGCACCTGTCATCTCTGCTCGGTTGCGGCTTTCCCTGTATTTCGAGATCTTAGAAAATTTTTCGAGGTATTTCTGATGATAGAATGGAGCAAAAGAAAAGCAAACATTGGTCAGAGCCTTTGCACACAACTAGTACAATCCGAAAGCTTTTGCTTTTACCTCTGGCTTCAAGGTTCTCTTACCACCGAAAAAAATGAGTTGCCTTGTCACCTTGACTGTACCCTTTGTCTAGAGGTGTCGGGAAACGTCAAAAGCCAAAAAGTAAGAAGAGAGAGAGAGAAAAAGAATAGGAAAAAAGAGAGCGGGGGTGTACTCTAACTACAACGTAATTAGAAACAGGAAAACAATTGAGAGTTAACTGCAGACGAGAACTCATAGAAAACCCATAAATAGGAGAAGTTAGTAAGGACACGAAGAGTTATGCTGAAGAGAAAACCCTCAAGGGAACCTTTCTTAGTTTCTTACTCACCCCTCAACTTTTATTCAATTTACTGAGAAAATGGAAAATGAGCTATGGGAAAGTGTACAGCAGTTTTCGTAGTTCATTGTGCAAGGGATTAAAAATTTGGAAAATAATTTGTAGCTAAAGAAAAAGTAATTAGATCGGTTTTTTGAGTGTTAATAGGTTTGCACTGACCAAACTAGCACCGGCACTGACCGAATTGAAACGCACCAACTAATAGTAAGTGAAAAAACTTTCACGTATGAAATGGAAATTGTGGATATACAAAACACGCCCGCCGCTCTCTCTTAACAAATCTGGACTTTTTAATTTTGTTTCGAATTTCTCCAAATTGTTTCCTCACATTCCTCACTCAACACCTTCAATTTCCTATGCCTCCTGGCACCATTGCGGTAAATCATTGATGAGGATGTATATTGATAGGGGGTCATGAATAATAAAGATAAACAGACCAGCGTGAAAGTTAGCATATGCATGAGGTATCACGCAAAAGGTCATTTTGTGGGCAGCGGGACCCCTGACTCAGTAATAAACCGATTATTATCTCAGCATGACGTGGAATGGCAAGAGGGTCCAAACAAGGTCAATTCACAGAGTGAATACTCAATATTAGGTGAGAAATTGGATATAAGTGATGGATTAAGGGCGTTTAAAGTTTATTGCATCTATAAGAAATATTCGTTAAAATAACTAGTTATAAATCTTCAAACAGACAGATTTTTAAAACTACAGTTTTTTCAAACTTCAAAACTCAGAGGTAGTCGGCGGTTACACTTTCATTTACTTTCTCACACATTTATTTTCACCAAAAACAGTTTCCTCCTTAAATAAAACATGACTAAAACCAAAATATCTTGCTCCTTCAGAACTTATCAAATTTCCCCATGGACTTTTGTCGCCATAGCAAACTGCTCTTTTATTTTTAAATTCTCTGCTCAACAGGTACTTGCGCGAAAATAGCCTGCCACTGAGCAAGTGCCTAACAATGAACTGCAGATGTTCTGTGTATTGTTTGAGATGAACAATGGTGGTAGCAAAACTTAATCGTTCATCTTCCCCCCTAACCTCAGTCACAATTTGAGAATAACAAAATGCTCATCTTTTATTCATGCTCAGTCAGGTATCCCCGGCTGTCAATATTGGGAAGGTAGAGAGAGGGGCAAGGGGGCTATGGAAATGAGGGAAAACATATGGAAGGGTATAAGGTTTCCCAGAAAAAAAGTTGACTGGTTTTGTGTTTCACGCATTTTAAAATTACTTTTTACTATGAAAAATTCTAGGGAGTAATAAGAAACATGTTAGGGACTTGAACAAATTTATTATCAATACAGTTTTCAAATGCTCAACGCTTTTTAGGACGATGAAGTTCCAATCGCCCGTTCCGACAAGCATAATGTTGAAGAAGGACTCCTTATCATTGAATCTCTGAACTCTGAAGATGCTGGTACTTATAAATGTGTTGCTAATAACACAGTTGGATCAAATGAACGCACATTTGATCTTGCAGTTTTCCGTAAGTCTCTTAGTTTGAAAATGCAATTTAAATCAGTAAATTATGATTTCAGTGAAGCCAAAAGTTGATCTTAAACACGAGTACGTTGTCAAAGAGGGTGATGATGTTGAACTGGTATGCAGCTATCATGGAGAAGGACATGTTACCGCCAAATTTGTCTCTGGCCACAGCGAATTTGCAGTTAGAAATGAAGCAGTGAGCGCAGGAAATTCCGAAGAAATTCGTCCAGAATCCAACGAGTCGGAAGAAGTGACTACTACCTCAGAAAATTCCGAAGAAACCTCTACTCAAGATGAAGTTGAGCTGAAATCAGCTGAGAATGTGAACGATGAGGAAGACCATACTTCGCAACAAGATGATGGAGAACAGGACGAGCAAGAAGAATCCAAGAAGTGGAAACGAGTAAGTGCTAAGTCGAAAAATTCGAAAATTGAAAATATGACTGGAAATCTAGACTGGCAGAAGTTCAGGGTTAGCAAGTTCGGTAGATTTATTTTGGGTTTCGCGATACTTTATAGTGGGATAATTACTTGTTGAAATTAAGTGTCACACATTTTAAACTTCAATTTGCAGTTTGCCGATGATGTGAACAATCAACGAATCTCTGTTAGAGCTGAGGAAAACAAGCTCATTCTAACTATCAAAAGCATTTCCTTGGAGGACGCTGCAGACTACACTTGCGCAGTCTCCAACGATGCCGGAACTGTTAATAAGGTCACTCAAGTTGGAATTATTCGTTAGTTCTTCAAAATTCGCTACAAAATTCGACATCAAAGATTTCAGACCCACCAACTCTTCGACACTACACCGGGCCACACATTCGCTCGTTTGACGGGAACACTGTGTCAGTTTATTGTGACGTGTCAGCTGTTCCAAGTCCAAAATGGCACTGGTTCAAGAATGGAAAAGAAGTTGAGGCCAACGGAGTATCAATTCAAATTTTCACCCAAGGATCATCTACAAAATTGACTTTGGAAAACTTTGATGGGAGTGATAACTTTGGAGTATACACTTGCAGAGCTGACAATGGAGTTGGACAGCTTGAGAAACAAATTGACGTCATCAAAGTTGGTAAGTAGATTTTTTGCTGAAACACTCATGGAAGTTTCCCAAAAAAAATTGTTATCCAATTATTAAAATTTCCAATTTCAGTTTCCCCAGCAACACCGTCAGGAATGAATTGTAAAAAGATGGTCTACCCGAACTATGGAAAATGTTCATTTGAATCTGACATTTACGAAAAAGAAGAGAGCAAGCCACAAACCATGGAGCTCTTGGTAGCAAAGTTGGAAGAAATGGAGTCGGACTACAACTGGAGCCACGCTCAACCAGTCTCTGTGCCGTTTGAAGATGATCTCACCATTCCAAACTTGACTTCAAACACACAATATGTTATCAAGGCTCGTGCTGTTAACGAAGCTGGAAGCAGTGAATATTCTGAAGAAATTAGCTTGGAAACTACTGATCCATGGGCTCCACAAGCACCGGGAAGTGTTGCCATGAAGTGCTCAGATTATTGCACAGTATCCTGGGATACACCGAATGACCACGGAAGTCCTTTGCTGAAATTCAAGGTTACTATTCAAGAAATGAAGTACAAAACAGATGATGATGAGGTAGAAGAGAAGAGTGACGAGAAATCGAATAATAACTCTGAAGAAACTGAAACAACGACGAGCGATGACAACGATGAAACAGAAGCCTCAAACGAATCAATCGAGATAAAAGAAAATAGTGAGGAGCAGGAGACAACCCTTGCTCATGAAGACTCTGCTGAAATTCTACCAACCGATCCAAGCACTTCAGTGGAGAGAGATGAGATGGTTCCATACGGAAGCCTTCTTGTTCTAAATGTGGATTCCGAGGAAAATCAAGTGCAGCTGACAAATATCAAGCAGCACTCTTATTACAAAATCAGTGTTGCTGCCGAAAATGAAAAGGGTCAAGGAGAACCAGCGGAGATAGACTTCCAAACTGATGGTTTGTTTTTTAAAGGATTCTGTAAAGAGTATTTAGTGGTACGTAGTCTGTCACGTACAAGGAAATGTGGGTCAGGTGGTATTTTTAGTCCTGGATGATAAGTAGAAAGGTCTTTAATTTCAAATTATACATTTGTTTTAACACTTTTGAAGCGAGAAGACTAGAAAATAGATTTAATATTTAACTTCAAATCTTGCAAGTGTAATGGGTATGAATAGCATGTGTTTTAAAATGAAAATTTCAACGACATGAAAATAAGTGTAGATTTTTCAGTTTTCAGGTTTCTGAAATAACCCTATCAAAGACTATAAATTAAAATTGCATATAACGTTTGAATTAAATAAAAAAATAACTGAACATCGTATTTGTTTTCCAAATGTTTAAGCTCTAAAATCAAAAACGAAGAGAAAGATACCAAAATTACAACCGGAAGCCAGATTCTGAAACTCAGTCTTCAGAGCATACAGAGCAACACGTTCTGAAAAATAAAAGCTCTGTCACCAAATTTTTTATGCGGCTCAGAAATTGCTCCTAGTTGAAAAATATTATTCAGAACGAAAAAGAATAGAAAAAGGATATTATGTTTTTTTTTTCAGATTCCCCAACAAAATACGAGGAAGGAATTGATTCTACTCACTTGATTATTGCAATTGCAATTGGAGTACTTTTCTTACTACTTCTAGTGGATCTAGGGTGCTTTATCACAAATAAATGTGGGCTTATTTCTTGCATATGTTTGAATCTTTGCGGAAAGAACGCTGGTGCTAAACAGAGAGATTTGGAGTCCGGAAGGTAGGATCTTAGTTTAATGGCATCTAAAAATTATAAATTTTTGCAGAGGAGGACCTGAAAGCAACAGATTGCTCGATTCAAGTGGAGCTAGGTAAAATGAGTAAAATGATAGCTGACTGTGAAATGTCAATTCGTGCGTTTTTTATTTTATTTTGGTGAGTGACGTGCATTTTTCGTATTTTTCGTCGGTTTTTTTTGAATTTTGTTAAGATTTCGCTAGATGGAAATGTATTTTCAAGTTTTTTTTTTTCAGATTTATGCACCCGCTCACTACAACCGTGTAACCATGTACACAACTCTCATTTGTTCGGTTGAATCTTTTTCTAGTAACTTTATACAATTCAATGCTTCATCATCTAACTCTGGTCCAATTCTTTGATTTTTCTCATTTGCTAATGAGTGATTTGCCTCACTCCTTCCGTGTTTTTTTCGGGAGGTCGGGTCCACTTGCTATACTTAATTGTCATCCCGAAGTTACATTTTTTTCTTGTTTGGTTTCCATGTTTCATATTGCATTTTGTCATTCATCATTCATCCATCACTTTACTGATTTTTTTAAAATCTAATTAATTTTCAAATAAATATAAACCCGCGTTATTTACAATTCAAATGTTGAGAAACAAAGAGAAAGAACAAAAATGCATAGAACAATCACAGAAATGTATGAAAGGGCATTGAAGATATTATTATCCATGTAGACTGACATTCAGAGTTGATGAGCCTGAAATGTTTGGATTACACCTTTAACTGCAATGAAAACAAATGAGAAGTTGAAATCAAAAACACATACACAACAAAACACGTTTATGATAAAAATCAAACGTTAAAATGATAATCAAAATTACATGCAAAAGTGGAAAAAAGGAACAAATATTTCCTTTTCTAGCTTCTAACACAGAAAATTTTTTAAAAAAGAAGCTAAAAAAACCCTGAAATGTGAACACTTTCAGAAAAATTTTGACCGTGCAAATAGAAAATTGATCAGTGCGTTACCAATTTTGGTCAGTGCATTACCAATTTTGGTCAGTGCATTACCAATGTTGGTCAGTGCATTACCAATTTTGGTCAGTGCATTTCCAATTTCGGTCAGTGCAAATTGAAAATCGGCCAGTGAATTACCAATTTTGGTCAGTGCATAGCTAATTTTGTTTAGTACAAATACAAACTTAGTCAGCGTTCAACCTAATTTAGTTAAAACCTGAAAATATTTTAGAAACGAAAAATCCGATGTTAATTAGTTGTTAATTAAAAAAGATTCTGCTGTAAAAGTATACCACAAGCGCTACAAGGAAATAATCAAAATTTAAAAAAAAACGAAAAAGAAGTGAGAAGCTGTAAGAAGTATTGTGACATGCTCTAATAAAATGCAAAAAAAAAGAAAAATAAAAAGCCTTTGACAATTTATGAATGAGAAGCTGGAGGAGCTAACATGCCTCTTCGAACGGAACAAGAGTTCTTGTGCATTGGCTGAAGAAGGTGAGAGGTCGAGTTGATGATGGGAGATTGAGAGCGAATTGAGCACTTGTGGTGAATTCCAAGGTCAACCTGAAGCTTAGAAGATAATAGTATAAAGTACGAGAAATAAACTAACCAATTCCATACTTTCCTCTCCAGCATCAGGGTCTTCATCACTGTCTCTTCGCAAAATTTGTATCTGAAAAGTTGAAATAAGTATTCACAGAACGTCTATTTCACACTCAAAGCTGTGAAAACATGCTTCCTATAAGACTTTCTGATATACTTTTGAAACCAAAAATAAAGCACACTTGAAACCAAAGGCAATGTGAAACTATAATCATGCGAGTCTTCAACTCTGGTTCTATAATATCTGGACGGCTCATTGCAAGCATTTCTCCATCAGCTTCAAGTTACCTGTGGTACCTGATTGAGATCTATCGAGTCGCGAACCGGTGACATTTCATCATTATCAAGAAGATTGAGCTTATTGTCTGACGGTGGGTACATTTGGTACTCCGACTCGTTGAATATCCCTTCTGACTGCAAAACAAGTTGAAAATAGGAACTGTGTATATTTATATTTATTTATTTTTATCTACAAGTTTTATGAATGCGCATTTATGCGGATTTCATGCCCCGGTTTGTTAGTTTCAATTTTATATGAAAAAGTTTAGCAAAAAACATATACTTATACATAGTTGTTGGGCTCATTGAATACCCTATTAAACTAAAAAAAAAGTTTTAAAAAATATTTTAGTTGCCCGGTTAAGAAGATCACAAATGTTGAGAAATTCTTTATAAGTTTCCGGACATTTACTCTATCGCAGACCCTTATTTGTCATACTTGCGACCCCTAAATAAAATCAACTTGGTAGTTTTAAGCAGCACACTTTTTGTGTATACAACCCAAAAAAACACAAACAAACATTGTTTTTTGGTCTGTGCTAATAATTATTTATTAAAAAAAACTATATTTCTGGTCATTTTACGATCATGCTTTATGAAAAATAATAATTAAAATTTTCTAGTTCAGTTTTTTTAGATCTGAGAATTTGGCCTAACTGGTTTTGAAAAAATAACTGAATTTAATTTTTTCAGGCTGTACCAAAAAGTTATTAAATATAGGTTTCTGGTTTAAAACTATTTTATTTTTTTATATAACCCAGTATATCAACTTGGAATACATATAGAATATTTTTCCCCAAAAAAAGACAAAAATTAAGAAATTTAGTAACAAAGGAACTACGATGAAATAATGAAGAAACAGATTATGGTTGTCTTAGCCTATACATACTTTTCGATCAACAACGGAGCATAATCTTTTGAACACTATTCAACTGATAATAGTCATGCGAAAGATACCTAGAAACTTTTAGAGATTAGCCCAACTCACCCTAAGCCTTTCAATTTCCGCTGCTGAGCATGTCGGGGTATTTACAGAGTACACGTTGTGAAATTTGCCAAAGTCAATGTTATACTGGCCATTTTCCTTCTTGTAGTGCACCAGTTTTTCAAACCTAAAAAATGTTGTTTTTTTATTTGGAATAGTAGGTAGCATAGAAACATATTTTAAAATTTTTGCTTACCCACTCAATTTTTACAAATATAATATTAGAATCAGTGAAAATTTGCGTTGTCGAATATCATATTAAAAGACATTTAAAAACTCAGATTTTCGATATATTTTCAGTCAATGTTTAAGAACAAAATTCTAGACAACATATACTTTCAATTATACTGGAAAAAATACCTAGGCTCTCGTGATAACATCAACTACTTCCTCAAATTTAAAGTTTTAAGCCATCATCTTGGTGACGTCCAAGTTCAAAGGTTTTCTCGAACAGCAATATGTTGTTGTTATGCTACTACATGCACATCTCTCCCACCACCACATTTATTTTGAGAACCTTCTCCGGTCGCAAGCCGCGTCTTATCCTCGTGTGACGTATGAAACTGCCGAAATCTGCCTCCCCTTCTCCCCTCCTTCATTCTTTCCTCATGCTCTGTTCCAAGGAGCAGTCAAAACGTTTTCTCACAATTATTTTTGGATTTCTCCATTTTTTCTTTTGAGTATTACCAGTATGAATGTACATTTGAATTTTACCTGTGCCCCCATAATATTTCCGACGGAAGGTAGCTTGTCCGTGCTTGGGTAGTTGAACCGACGCTTTCCACCACTCCTTCCAAAATTGCTGAAAATTTGAAAACATTTGGATTTTCTATTTATCAGCTTTTGAAACGCCAAATATGTTTTTTTATAAAAGCAGAACAATGTCTGTAAAATTGAAATTATTGGTAACAAAAAAAGAGTAGAACTAGATCGGAAAAAAATCTCAGACAGGACACGATGTGCGCATCAAAAAAACCGACATTTGCCTATTTGAGGTTCCTGTTGGCAAATTACATAGCTAATTAATATTGTTTAGAACTTACTAAAAACTATGTCAATCTAAACAGTTTTTTTGATTTTAAACTTTTTTTCTGGAAAATTTTTTTATTACTAACAAGCACTTGAAACTTTTCAAAATGATGTTTTTATTTCGATTTCGGCTTACCAATAATCTCAAATTTTGCGCTTTTTAAATCATCTGCTCCAATCTCCCAAAGCGGGCTCCTTTCATCAATTTCATGGCATATCGTGATTGGCCAAATGACAAAAACTCTGTCAAGCCCTTGATCATACCTTAAAAATTGAATATTTGAATAGGGATAACGAACGTTGTATTACTCACCCGACATCCATGTCAAACTGATGAAAAGGCAACAATTCCCCTTCGTACGTCACACATCGTTTGATCATCTGAAAATGAGCTTTATTCACACTGCCTTGTTCATGATTTGTCATATAAAAGATTTTGAAATCCGAAAATCATCTGATAACAATTTTCAGACATAATAGCTACATTTGCATAGCTATGGAGCTTCCCCAAATCGAATATTTGAACCCTTTAAGTCTAGATCAGATTGCAATTCGCAAAAGCTCTTTTTCCACTCAATCCACAAGCACTCAAGCACACAGTGAAACGGAACTTCACCCTTCCGAAGAGCCTCAAAAGTTCGTTTGCTCCATGGTACTTTTTTATAACTATTAACTTCAGGAAAAGGCGGACTGTTACATTCGGTAACATTGACATCACCGAGCTTAACTATCAGGCAACAAAAATTCCACCGGAGCAGAGGAGGCAGTGGAAGCGGCAAGCAATTCGGAGAAGAATTGAGAAAAGTGAGTTGCAGATTTAATTTTTTTTTTGGATTTATCGAATTCTCAAATTCGGGCGCTTTTTTCACGATTAAATGTTTTTGTGATTGCAAATCTGCATATTTGTAAATCCTAGGTAAAAAGGAAAAAAATTTTCATATTTGCCACAGTTCCCTGACAAAAAGGTTAAGTGCACTGACCGAAGCAAAATCTATTGTTTCTTTGAAAGTTTTGTATCTACTTAAAAAACAGTTTTATCCTATTTGATTTCACTTAAAAAAAACAACTTTTATCAACAAATATAATTTTCAGGAGAGTTCTACCGTCGCATAAAAATGGGATTCCTCAAAGGATGCATCATATTCCTTTTATTCACTTTATGCTCCCTGATAGTTCTTCTAGCGACCGCTCAAGGAACTGGTACAAAGCTCAATATTTAGTTTATTTAACTATTATAATGCCTACACATCAAAACAAGTACCTGCAACCGAACATGCGCTTCCGCCAAACTTGACTTTCTCATGTCACCAACTCGAAATAACAGACACAGTTTCCCATCTCGCAGACATATTACCTGTGATTTAATAAATTATTTGTCAATTTTCTAATTCGATTGAATTACCGCATTTTTGGAGAATATCAGAGTTGCTGCACGTTTGATGGGTCTTGCCAGCTTGGAGAAGATAATACCAGCCATTAAAGTCTGAATTAAAACATATTTTTTATGCATTAATAATAACGGGAAGTTTGTTTGAAAATACTACGAAAGCTAAATGAAGTTTCAAAACATCAAGAAAATCTACAAAAAGCTTTCCTGGCCATCTCATTAATCACAAAATAATTTTCAGAATTTTGGTGCTCAACTACTTTAAAACAGAAAAATATATTGAATACTGTTAAAAACGAACAAACCTGAGTCATAACACCCCACATGAACTGGAAGCACATTGTGACAATTGTCAAAGGACATGCGTCTGTTGGGTACCTGAAGAGTATTACTAAGAAAACGTTTTTTTTGCCGACAAACAAAAAATTATTTTATCTTCCAACAAAATACGTGTAAGATGCTTTTGGAATTCGGAGCTAAATTTTTTTAGTCTTAAACGGCTGAGACGTGACCTTCCGAACAGAGGTGCTCGCCAATATTTTTGTCCCTAAAAAGTGGTTTTATTTATGTGGGCGAAAACAGGCAGGCTGCCCTGGCTAGCAGTCGTAAAATCGTCCATCGGTGAATGGTAAACTAGCCGTATTAATGGAATATGAGCAGATGGCTAACTTGGTACATCGGGAAACTTTATGAGCAAGCGTGATGGTTTCTACACGCTGAAACCGTCAAATGATAAAAGGCAAACTAGCCGAGTTACTGGAATGTGAGCAGGTGGCTAACTTAGTACATCCGGGTCATATAGATTGAATTCATTTTTAGTGATACATAAATGAAATTTAAGCCAAAAGTTATATCACTTTACCTGAACCCGTAACCAATAGTGGTTTGAGTTGTGAATGAGAATAAAAACGCATTGAGCTCATTGTGCACATTCACAATACACGGTGTCCATGTTGCATTTGCAATCTGAAATATGTATTATTTTTATCTACTAGTTTTTTTACCAGAATGTATGTACCTGTTCGATATCTCCATGCTGTTTTGCAATAAGGAAGTATACTGTTGCAAAGAATGACCAACTGATCATGAAAGACAATGAAAAGTACAGCAAGCACCATCTCCATTTCATTTCAATGACTGTCGTGAAAATGTCACTAAAACTTTAAAATTAAGAATAAATTGTGAAAATTTGAGAACTCACGAAAAATATTTCCTCCTTTGTTTTGGTACATTTTTCAAACTGATGTTGCAGAGACCCTGTAAATTATTGAGATTGAGGACGTGAAAAAAATATATATATTTATCTATAGGGGTTGCATAACTATGTTTGAAAACTGTGCAAATTAAAAAATGAAAGTTAAGCGTGCTAAGTTTTGGCTTGTTTTTCTATACTGTTGTTCATATCAGTGAGATAATGATGGGAAAATGCAAAAATTTGAGTACGGAGTACGCCAAGTTTATTTCGAGATTAAAAAAATATTTCGTCCAAAATAATGTTTTCTTCCTTTTGGTCCAACCAAAATAGTTGCAGTTATTGATTTGTAACAGTTAAACAAACTCCTTCCATACTCTATTAAATGGGAAAAATTTGATGTATGAATTATACACGTTTTCTGCATAAAATCTGCTTAAGCTCACTAATTAAAAAAGAATATTTGGAATTGTGGCAGATCTTTGAAATTGGAACCAGTGCTCCTATAATTACAAATCAATGCGTCTCTTTTTTGCTTTTGCAATCTTATGAATAAACCCATGTCTTATTTATTCATTTTTTGACGAAGTTTTATTAAGTGCTTTTTCAAAATCAGAAAAACACAGTTTTAAACTTAAATTCTTTGAAACCTGGAACATCAAAAGATCGTCATTTTTCCAAACTGTTTCTAGATATAGCATTATTGTTTCAGTCTGTTTTAATTATGCGATAACGCATTTAATTTTGCACCTATAGAGCAATATGTATTCTAAAAAGGTCTAAATAAGTTTTTTCACAACATAAACCAATGACAGAAGCTTCAGCAAATGTTAGAACTTCAAAAATTAGTAGTGATGCTTATTGAGAAGGGAGAGAGCCACCAAAAATTGATTAAATGCTAGCATAGCCAAAAGCTCAAAAAAAATATATACATACCGGACTCTGAAATGATTATTTGTAATAAAATCGAAATAAGTCAATGGGTGACGTACCTGCTTCTGTACCAACCGATTGCGTATCCGTCGTGACCCGCCAAGTCTGGGCGTTTTGAAAAACGGGTATTTCTTGTTTTTAACCAACGGCTCCTCAATGTCCAACATCCGTTGAGCTGTGAAAATATCAGTTACAGAAGGGGACATTGCCACAGTTGTCTTTCGACGTCTCCCATTTTCAGAGGCTTTAGTTATCAAATTATCAGTTTCTCTAAAACTGAATTGCACAGATTTAGAAGGAGGCGTAGATGCAGAAGACATTTGATTAATAGTAGAGTAGAGTAGTGGGAATTTTTGAAAATTGAGTAGTAAAATAGAAGAAGTGAAAAAGAAGATACGCACTTTAGAGGTCGAGTTTCTCAAAAAAGCAGGCTAGCTCATTTCGGAGCAATACGGAGCAATACAGTTGGCAGAAAATGAGAGTGTGGGGTGTAGAATTCGAATTTGTATGCTCTCGTTCCTATGTTTTTTTTTCAATTCTCTTTTCTTTAACTCTCTTTCTTAAGATTGGAAAAGGAATGTAGTGTATGTGTATGAGTGGCAATTCACGAGTTTGAGGAAAAGAGGAGGCTTTTTTTGTTTTTCATTTTTTGCTTGCTGCTTTTTCCGTTTCCTATTGTCAATGCGTCTTTATTCATCGCTTTTAATTTTTTCGTAGATTTTTTGAGACAAGGAACATGGTGAAAACGGAACAATTTTGGAGGAAACTTGAGATTTTTTTAGCTTCTGATTCATTTCAAAATAGAAGAATACTAGGAAACGAGGTGAGGATAAATAAAAGCTTGTTAACAGGATTTTGAATTATGATCTGAAATTTTTCGAATTTCGCAAATTTTTGAGTTTAAAAGTAAATTAGCGTAGCAAACAAAGTTTGTGTAGGATTAAAAAAAGATTAAAATGCTTGGAGCTAAAAAAATTTGGGATTCTTGCAAAATAAGGATTTTCGCAATTGCTAAAGATTTGACGATTTTATTGTCGTTTTTTGCTATTCGACAAGAAAAAAACACTCCATTAAGGTCGAACTTGGTGGTTCTCAATTTTTAATAAAACTGAAAAATTAATTTACAGAAATTTTTGTAACTTGGACCTTTTCAAAAACTTCTGCATAATAAGATGTATATGTTTATTTAGATATGTAACAATTGAAGGAATGGTTGTCATCGTCTAAATAGTATAAGTCGTTTAGTATAAGTCAACAAAAAATTAAAAAATTACGCAATGAAAAATATGTGTAAAACTCGAAAAAATCTTGGATTGGACAAATGAGCAATAACAGAACCGCAAACAATTGTTGAAAACAGAAAGAAAATAGGCTACAAGGCCAAAACAGTTCATCTAGTCAAAATGTTACAATTGGGAATGCAAATTCCAGCTCAACACAATAAAAAATGATGTGCAAAATTATTTAAAGAAAAATAGAACATTCAACTTTTGAAGACGACACAACACACCGTACAACTTGGCTTGCCCTCGGGCAACTTTCTCAGGGTTGAGTGGCGGCGCCACAAAATGTGAACACAGGGCGCTGAGTAATCATGTGTGAGAACAAGAATGTACTATTTTTGTTGAAGAAAAACTGAAATTGTTTTGGAAACATTTCTACTTTGGATTGACAGAGCAAATAATTTTTGTTTAGTTTTTTCCATCTAACTATGCAAGAAATTTGATTCAAAATGTTTGCAGTGCACTGACCAATAAGCTTCGTATTTTTTGAACACTAATTTTGCTTAGATTGAGACGCGGGAGATTGTATCAAAAACGTAAGATAATCGACAACAAGCAGTGCATTGATTGCTCAGAATGTTCAAAACAACCGTTGAATATAAAACAGCTAATCCTGACAGACTAATATCCGCAGTCATACCTCAGTGCAAACTCATCAAAAGAGCATTCAAAGAGTTAACGACTGGGCTGGTTTCGTTTCAAATTTTAATCACGAATGTGTGAAAATGTAGTATGGGTCGAAAAGTTTGGTGGGGTGGTTGTCAATGCACTGACTAACAGGTAAGAAGCACTGACAAAAAATTTCAATGCACTGACCAAAATTTTTAATGCACTGGCCAAAATGTTCAATGCACTGACCAGAATTTTCAATGCACTGAACAAACTTTGCTATGCACTGACCAAAATGAAAATGTATTAGCTAATATCATGATTACTTGAAGTGGCCACGGAAAGAACAAGTTAAAATGTATAATTTTTCTTTGTGGATTTGCAAGGTCATACATACACGCAACGTGAAAAGCCTTGAGAAACTATACCGAGAGAAAGAAAGAGAGAAAGCAGGAAAAGTGTAGAAATGTGGCATTAATAAAAACAGTTGGAAAATATTTATTGGAAACAGTGTTTCGTGATGTTTTTCATCACAAAAAAAAGAGCACAAATCTTATTAGATAATTGATGAGAGTGCTGAGAGAAGCCAAAGAAAAAATAAATGAATAGATAATGTTTTTTGGCAATGAGCGCATCATTGGTTTATCCGTTTTTGGTGAAAAGAAGGCATGTGGAGATGAACACTTAGTATAATGTTTTTAATTTTTGGGCAATAAGTATTCAGAAAGTATGTTGTAAACAAAACAAAAGGGGCCAAAATAGAGATGTTTTCTCAAAAGTAGCTTGATTATTTTTTTGGTACTTATGGGTTTGGTTCAAAATTCTGAAAGCTACAATAGGTACCTTTTTTCATCACATTTCATAGTTCTCAATGCTTTACTTGATGGAAGGTTTGCCCAATATGCAGGATTTGGTTATGATGAAATAGTAAATGGAATTTTTGTTAACATGCATATGCCATTTTTTAATGTAAAAATTTAGTTCGCGTCTAATTTCATTTCAAGTTACCGCTCAAATCATCAGTTCCATAAAGCGCGTTTGTTTAAAAAATCCAATTTTAGCGTAAATGAGAGAAAAAACCAACGCAAGAACGCTCCATCAAACAGTATATTTGTGGCATTAAATTTAATTAATTCAATATGAAATTAGAAATCTAACTTTTTGAAACATTGCTATGATAGCTGGACATTACAATTAACGTGATTCAAATCGATTATTTTACTTTGAAAAATTCAGAGAGTACCATTTTCCGAAAGTAGAAAAAAATAGCCCAAACACGTAACTGTAAAATGTGCAATAGTCGATCAAAAATTGATTCATAAAGAAAGGAGAGAGGCCTACAGAAAGTGGGTGGAAGGCGAATAATTAGAAAAGCTCAAAAACAAACGCTAGGTTTCACAAATATTGAGAAGGAGAAGTGAGCCGCTGGCTTTGTGCTGTCTACAAACATTTCTCTATTACATTGAGTCGGAAGTACCTTCTCACCTTTAACTTGTGAGTAGACAGTATTTTCTATATATGTGCATTTTCAGTATGGTATACAACCATACAATATTGGTTTGATACAGCTAATGTTTACTTAAATTGAAACTGAAAATTTACCTATAGTTCTAAAAACGTTGTAAAAAGTAACAAAAACGTTTTTTTTTATTCTTAGATAATATTTTTTGATCTAACTTAAGATAAGTAAGTAAATTCTGGGAAAAAGTGATTAAAACAGTTGACAACTTGGATTTTTGAACTGATATGTAAGTTCTAAGACTTTTTTGATTGATTTTAGATTGCTTCAAGGCCAGCAACTTTCTTCCCTCACTTTAGAAATCAAACACTAATTCAAAATGTATAGACATCATGAAGAGGTCAGTACCGAAGATGGAAAAGGTCGAAACTTACTTAGCCTGCTCATTTAGATTATGCTCAGTGGACTACTTTGTTTTGTATTGAGGGAGAGAATTGAAAGCGAACAGCATTCTTTTTACAATTTCCGGAGAGGAAAGTAAAATGCTATATGAAAAGTTTCGAGGAACTTTATGGAAGTCTGGAGCTGATAGTGTGAAGTTAGATTATTTTTTGAAAAATAAATTTGCGCTTATCGTTTTTCGCATGGCAGTTCATTTAAGAACTATTTTCAAAAAAACAGATTTGGGTAACGAAATTCAGATAGAACTACTAGAGAGCCCCAAAATACGTACAAAAAACAATAGTTGGGAGGCAGGTAGGCAGGCAGGCAGGCAGGCGAAGTGTGTGCCTATCTACCCCGGAAAGTCAATGGCAACAAGGCTTTTTGTTTTAAAAAACTAAGAAAAGAAAGTTTCCAGTTGACAAGTTTTCATCTGTACTGTAGATTGATAATGTGCAAAGCTAGGCACAGGTTATTAACATATTAAGAAAAGCAAGAAAAGTCAAGCTTACCTCGAATTGCTTTGTACATTTGCAACCAACAGAAAAAAGGGGAAAAATGAAAGAGAAAAAGAGACATGAGACCTATTTATTGTCTTTCTTCCCAACTTGTGTAGGCCTCTGAGGCAATGCAACACTGATTTGTTTTCTGACAGCAAAAAAAAATATAGATGAAATATAAAAGAAAAGGTAAAAGTAAAATGAAAGAAAAAAGTGGAGGGTGAATATAAAAGATACATATAAACGTTTTTGGTAAAACTTACCTTGTTCTCTATCCAACAAAAGCGATCTACCAGGGAGACGTCCATTGGCGAGCGCCAATCGTTCAACTCGTTCCACGAAATTCTGGGGCATACCCTTTCTAATTGAGATCTGGAATTTTAGGCCTAATTAAATACAAACAAAGACAAAAAGAGAAAAAACGAAGTTTGTTGAAAATTTTGAGCAACAACAAAGGAGTATCCTTGTTTATTAGTTTTGCCATGTTTATAGTTTTGTGTATGTGGGAGGAGGGGGTAGTTATTAAGGTGGTCAGTGCGAATTTGGCGTTTTAGGTTTTTTTTAACGCCAGCTTTTTATTTTTGAAACTCAATTGCAAAGGGGTATCTTCATTCTTGATTTCTACTAAAATTTGCCACAATAGTCTGAAATTCGACATTGACGAAAATAATAAGAATGTTCAGAAATCTTCTAAATTATAAGACCAGACTATTCTTGGACAATAATTTTTTTTTGAAATAATTATATTATTGATTTATTTTTTCAATTCAGTTATTTACGTTTTTCAAAGTAATTTTTTTTCTGAACTAAAACAATTTTTATAATTAAATTTAAAATCTTCCTACCAGGAAAAAATCAATAATTGGCTCAGCGTATGTCATGGATTTCTGTTGTGAAATTTAAGCATAATTTGGAAAAATTTGGGAATCAAGTAAACAATTAAATTGTTAAATTTTAAAGGTTGGAGTTGCAAATCAATAAATTTTTATTGACTCCAATTTCAGGCAACAAATTAATTGACTAGACATTTTACAGGTGATAATTTATATACATAAAGGTATTGATGCATAAAAACTGGTTTTGTAAAATTTTATATTTTCGGCGCAGGAAAAAAAGAATGAAAGTATCAAGAAAATGAAAAAGTCAAGAAATTCAGGAGCGGCACAAAATATAGCTGCAATTTGAAGGTAGTGGAACAAGAATGAAGAATGAAAACGGAACGCGAAAAAAAGGAAAATAAGGAGGAAAGAAAAGAAGTGAAAATGTTGAAAAATTGGAGGAAAAAAAACTGGGGAGGCGTAGGGGTGAGCTAAGGATTCAATATAGTAGTGGAGCATTCTTCGGGCCGCAGGTGTCATTTTCGTGTCAGATTGAATGGCATTAAAAAGTTCGTTCGGGTTTTTAGAGGGCCACTTGTTTTTTGTTCGTCCACTAGTTTCTCTGCATTGAATTTGGTCTCCTTATTCGAGTGTCATTTTGCATTTCTTTTGTTTCTTCTTCACTGCATTTCGGAAAAAAGTAAATCTTTTCTATTCCTTCCTACTTGTTTTCATCGGAGTAACATGCCCAATGCTTGGGTCTTCTCCCCCTTTCCGAAAACAATTTAATCATGCTCAAAAAAAAGGTGGAGCTTTTTCTTTGTTTGCTAGATCAATACTGTTTTTTTAAAGAAAAATGATTTACTTATTTAGAACGTGGTAAGTTTTGAAATTAAACAGTCTCCTTCAAACCAAAGAAATCAATTCCTAGACTTTTTAAATATGAACATTTGTAAAATTATATAAAAGCCACTACCCACTTGTAAGTAGCACTGACGAAAAGTTGTTCAGCACTGACCAAAAATTTGTCTAGCATTGACCAAAAATTGTTCAGCACTGACCAAAATAAATATGCCCACTGATCGAAATTTGATGTGCACTGACCATAATTTAACTCAACTCATTTAACTCATCAAGAGAACTTGTGTTCTGACCAAATTTCCATCGGGGCTAAATCAAAATTTTAACTCAACATTTTAACTTTTTAACTCAACATTTCAACATTTTGACAGAAAGTTTCGAACCACATCAATTTAGCACTGACCATAATAAAACTTAAAAGCCTAAAAACTAGTGTTTGCACTGACTAAATCAATTCACTCGTGCCAGTAAAAAAATAATTTTGTGAAGTGGAAAATTTCAAATTTGCGTTAGAGTCAGTAAAAGATAACACTAAAATTTTCACAGTAATCCACACTACGTCATGGATTTTCCCATCTTAACATTCAAAACGGACGATAAATATTTTAAATCTGTTCAGAGAAACAAAAAACGAAAAAACAGGGTTATAGAAGTTTACAACGTTCGTATAATAATTGCTTCCGTTCAAGCAAAATTTAAGGAAAAAATAACCTCGAAATGACCTGCTTCTAGGAAACGTTTACTACTTAGAATTGGTTTTTTGATTGGTTTTTAAGACACTTACATTAGGTGTGAATTTTGTAATGTAGATGCACAAAAAAAGCTTTATTCTAGCTTAAAATTTGACAAAATTAAACTCCAAGCTTCACCTTACACATAAAATTTTGAAACTACATAGACAGAACATCTGGACATTTGCCATTGACGTTACCCATCATATAAAATGAGGAAAAAGAAAAAAATCAGATAAAAGAACTAAAAACAAAAAAGTTTGCAAGATCCATATTTTTTTGAATTTCAACTTTTTATCTTTAATGATCTGTAAAAAAGTTGGAAATGGAGCGGAAAGAGCAAGTTTTGATCTACTCAAAAAAAAACACGAAAAGTTGAAAGAGCAAAAAAGTCATCATATTTATTATGTCAATCTTTTTGAGCCACAATTTCCTTATTCTCAAAGTTGCGTTTTTAACCGCCTGCATATCTCAATCATAGTAACTTGGAGGTAATTATGCATTTCTTTGGCTTTGAAATGTTACTTTGAAAAAAATCAATGATTGGGAAAAGTGTTAAATATAAATATATTTCATAGTTAGAATAGTTATATGATCAACTATACTTTATGAATAATTCATTAGAGAAGGAGTTTTTTCCTCTGGAAATTAGAAAAAAGCTAGTTTGAACACAAGATTCAAAACCTATCAAGAGTGGGTAGAAAATGTTTTTCTGAAATAACTGAACGTGTCGATCATCCCAACTTCTTCATTTGTTTAAAACAGAAGCTTGGTTATTATAGAAAAAACTAAAATTTCAGGTTGCTACACATTTCGAACAGTTGCCAAATTTCCGAAGAAAAGTGCCGGCTATTTAATTTTTTTCCAGGCAGTAGCGCCAGTGGAAAATTTTTTAGATTGTTTTATCTGTTTGTCTTTTCTGTTGTATCATATTTTAAGCTATTACGTTAGTATCTAATTTGAAGCTATTTTCAATAAAATATCTAGAAACAGGACCCCCCTTTTCAATTTTTCACGTGATTAGAGCTTTCCATCAACTAATAGTAAGCACGTATGCATATCTAGATATAGTTGCCATTTGAATTACAGTTTTGACAGTTATCATGATTTTTTATTTGCAAAAATGGGGCATCATTAAAACTTGGTACATTATGTAGTTGTAAATCAATCACGATATACAACGTATATATATACAACCTATTAACCCAAAAATGTTAATTGGGTGAACATATTTGAATTCTACTGTGACGTTGTTGGCATGTTACAACCCTTTCTGTCGAGAATATGTATTGTTTACGCGATCGACAACGTTATTGATTTAAAATTCGAAGGAATCTTCTAACATTTTTTTAAAATTTTTATTCCCAGTCAAAAAGTAGCAATCACTAAGTTTTTGCCACTTTTAGAAAAGGCTTTTTCGAGAAAACGTAGATATATTTTTGATGGACGAATTCCAAAAGTATCAAATCATATTTGGTAATTGTGGTGCCATGTGCATGATTAAAGCAATTGTCCCTCTGGCGCTACTCCATCTTTAGACATTCACATACATTTGAAAAATAAAAAATTGTTTTTGAAAAATTAATATTGTATTTTTTACTGCACCCTATTAACCTATCAAACTACATTGCCGGTACTGCAGTTACACAATAAAAAACAAAATGGAGATAGTGATAATTCTCTGCTTCTGCGTTAACCTATAAAAAGTTTCGAGAAGCGGGGAAAAAATGATGAGATTTCGGAAAACATGCGAAAAAAACGAGGCAAGGGCATGCAGTACCTGACGGTACTTGAGAATAAGGATAAATGAGCTTTTTCTTTTACTAAACCGAGCAAAAGAAAGAGAGAGAGAGAAAGCACAACTAGATTGTTGTAAGTATTTTATTGACTGACCCTGGACGAACAGCGCCCATTACATTCTTCACTTTTTTGCATGTTTTTTCTAGTTCAAAACAAAACCAAAAAGCGGTGAGAGGATTAGAGAAGAGTTGTTAATTTGTTGGAGCAGTTGACAGAAAACCGAGTCAGTTGATTGAGTACTCTTTCAAAGTTAATTAACAGGAAAAAATTCAAACTCTGAAATTATCGCAAACAAAAACTTGGGAGATTGAGCTCAAAAAAGTGAAAACGAGGCAGACAGGAGAAATTGTCATTTTCGGAGAAGATTGGATTTTTATGTGAAAATGTTGGTTCATATAGCAACAAACGATCTGGAGCTCGTGATTGGAATTATATAGAAGTAGGGGGTATTCAAAGAGCATTTTGAACATCATTTTTAAAGGACGACCGCTTATTATTGAAAGAGACAATTTTAAAAGAAACCTTACAACTGTTCAGTGTTCTGAAATGCAAAATTAAAGATCGCCGCTTTTTAAAACAAAAGTGATGTCCACCATCTAAAATGGAAAAGAAGCCAGAAAACCGGAAACAGTGATCAAGATCGAAAGTCTAAAAAAGATATTCTGAATTTGGTATACAGGCTAGCCATATCTAAGAATCAAGACATCAGCAAAATTGCAAGAAAAAAGACCTCAACCTTTTTTTAAAAACATGTGAATTTGGAAGTTATCAAGATTGTCGGTCACCGAGTTTTTGGAATTGTTACGCTGCCGTTCTCAAATTATTCAAAAAAAAACATATTGAATACATTATTCTGCACAAAAAGCATTTAGAGCAAACGTGTTCAGTAGGATTTTGAGACATGGTCCCAGAAGACGCTGTAGCACCTTGCACTGACCAAACAAACTGGTACTTACCCCTCATTTTTAAAATAAATTAGACTTATATTTTTTTATTTATAGTAATACGTGATGTCCATTTTCCCTCTTTAGGCTTAAAAATGGTCGTATTTAAAGTCTAAAAATACAAAAACTCTACACGTTTTTTATTTAAAAAAAATTATTTTTAAAAATGAGGGGTTATAATACACAAGTACCCAAATTTTTCATACACTTTTTAATCAAATTTGTAAATGCCAAATTTTCTCTATTAGTCTTGCGTCTTTCAGTAACCATACACCCATTCTTGTAATTACTTACAAGTCAATTCAAAGTTATATTGCATAAACTATCAATTGCGTACTGCGTTGTTTCCAGACCAGTCGCACTTGTTGAAAGATTTGTTAAATTTTTAGGTTTTTTAGAAAACAGAAAGATCAAACATGATTCGAAAAATTAATTTCAAAATTTCCTAACTAGACTTAGGAATCTGAAGGAAATTAACAAAAGTAAATTAGGCTATTTGTTTTTTGTCAATTGCCAATTGCCGAAAATTTTGAAGAGCGGCAATTGCTGGAATTGCCGGAAAACAGAATTGCCGAAAGTTTGAGTTTGATAATTTTGTCCATTTCGGCGCCTAGATATGCAATTTTGCCCTTTTGTCCTTTTGTCTTTTTCTCGAGCTCAAAATGTATTAAACATTGAAGTCTTAAATGTGTTCTTTTGAAAAATGACTAATCGAAAACTTAAAAACAGCCTGAAACTTGTTTAATTATTGCCGAAAATTTCAAAAACCGGTATTGTGCCAAAATTGCTAGTTGTCGAAAATTTCCGATAGCCTCGCAGCTCTGGTCTGTTTTACCAAATAGTTTAACAATTTCAAATATTTTCAAACTTTTAATTTGCACAAATCCTGAATTAAGTTCGGAAAAACACTTTTTCTTTAGTGGACTCTGCAGCGTCGTGCACTTACCAGTTCGCTTTCTGTTACACTTTACATATTTATATTGGAAACGTATGTATTTTTACTATAGCTGACATTTCAGCTTTTAAGTTTTAGAGTAATAAAACGATTTTTAAAAAGTCTAAACTTGTTTTCTTCAGAGTGACACATAGAAAATACACGACAGGTTGGGGGCGATGGAAATTGTAGAATAGAACAAAATCAAACGTTTCCTGAAAACTCCGTAAAATCTGGGACAGCGAGAGTAAGAAATTAACATGAAAATTTAACAAGATATGACATGATTGCTTACCAATAGGAGTCAGAACGCTGTAGGAAAATTGACAAAATTTGAAAAAAAAACGGAAAGGAGTAGGCGAAAAAGAAATAGAGATATAATAACGTTTTAACAAAGAATGATGTAGTGTTACCAGTTCTAGTCACGGCAATATGTTGTTGTGGAAGAATAGTTCTATGATAAGTGGGGGAATGAAAATTGCAGTATAAAGCGGTAAGATGAACATTTACACAAGTCTACTCCCGCTCACTGTTCGTATTTGTGTATGGGTGGTGTGGTTGGTGCTCGCTCGCTGATAACCTTGGCGGTAGTGGTGGAGCTTGGATTGAAGGCGCCCGTTGCCGGTTTACCACTTGTGCCAATGCTTCTCCGCTTGTTTCAACATTTTCCAGCTCTTTGATGTTCACGTATGAAGAGGATGTTTGTGACGACTGAAAAATACGGTTTTATGATGGGATTCAAAAAAATTAAAAATTTCAAATACAGAGAGGATTGGCGCTTGGAGCCTTCAAAACTTTGATCAAACTAGCGCATATAGGGTTTGGCTGAAAACTGCCGGCATACATCGACGAGAACTGAGAAGCCTGGTTGTGTTTCAAATTATAGAAAGTTCCACACTTCAAGGAAAAATGGAGCTCGAAATATTAAAGTTGGAGTAGCGAAAAAGGGTGATTGTTAAAACCTACTGCGCCAAAACGACCAAATATCATAATACTTTTTCAACAATTTCCTGAATAATTTTTTTGGTAGTCAAAAACAAGGGCAATTACTGAGTTTTTGTGATTTTTTGAAAAAAATTTTTTGAGAAAACGAAGGAAACATTTTTTGATCGACGACGTCCAAAAGCGTAGCAAAACTGAGCTTTTCCGACTTTAAAAAAATTCAAACTTAAAAAAAAAAAAAAAAAATCATACAAAATTTAGAACTTTTAAAAAATGTTCTTACTATGATATTTGGTTATTGAGATGCCTACGCGTGTTTCAAAACAATTCCCCACTGCCACTACTTCAACCCAAAAAAGGTGCTGCTATAACAAATTCTTAGACACCTAGTTCGCAGATATTACATGCGTGTCAATATAATTCATTCACAGGTAGGACATGCCTAAAAATACAAAGGCTAATTTTTCACAAAATTCATTTTTGATCTACCGTGTGAACACTTTGCAATTGTATTCTTTCGATAATATACCGTATTCACTCAAATAAGCTTTCCACCTGAATATACAAGCTAAAAAAGTTTCACTTTCACAAACCAATGTATAATTCTTTTACATACAAAACTTATACGGTATGTAGATTTGGATTATATATGTACAAAATAGGCCCACGCATCACCTGTGTCGCAGTTATTGCCGCGAGACCTTTCCAAAAATATAGTAAGAATAATAAACGTGCATTTTTTTCAAAGCAATCATACAAGGTCTCAAAAATAAAATCTTGCAAATGAAAAATATATTTGTAAAAATCAATAAAATAAACTAGTTGTTCTTCCGTAGTACTGTAAGATCTAAAAACTCAAGCATAAGAAAACAAGCAATTCTGTCTCAAATATGAGTTGCTTAGACTTAAACAAAGCAATGCAAAGCATGCACATTATCTCAAACATTTCAACCCATGCATTTCTCTCATATTTTCTAGTTTTCCATAATTATTCTTACATTCAAAGTGTCCAGGGTACCCAATGCTTTCGGTGGCAACGGTGGCGGCACCAACGGCAACTCGTCGACCGACGGAATTGAGTTTGACGCGTCATGCAGCAAACTTTGAGAACATTGGGACACATACTACAAACATTGAGAAGACAGTTGTTGCACCGTTGTTGCAGTGCTCAGTGTACTTACCGTTCTGGGAGGCACGTCGGGAACTAATGAGATCAGCTTCTTCTCCGCAGCAGCTACATTTTTCGCTTTTTCAATTTCTACCGGAGTGGGCTTGAACCTGTCAATAATCACACGATTTGTTCCTTTGATTTCGTAGCGGCAGAATGGACATGTGTTGCCACCACCATCCGAATCCTGAAAATCCAGACTTTTGAAATATTTTTCTTTGAACATGAATGCGTGAATTTAAAATTCAAACAATAGCTTAAATTTACAACTTTTTCAAGACAATTGATACCAGTTGTTTTCCTAAAAGACTTGTCAAAAAAGTATCTAAACTTGTATTATTTCGTAAAAGTTGATAATATTTGGAAATTACAAAAATGGCAAACTGTGAACATTTGAAAAATGGGAGTGTGACTGATAAGTATGGTTCGACAATTACCAACTGATCTGTCACATTGTTTTCATTTTCTCACAAAATTTCACTCTACTCGGGCGTGAACAAATGCTTCAAGTCTATGCATAGACGCCGCAACACTTTTATTGTAACTTTTCACAAAACAATTTTCCATTAAATCGCAATGCCCAATCAGTTACACACTTTCCTTCTCTTCTCTGCGTGTCTCAGAATCGATTAATTCTGATAATAGACAGTCGCACACAGAAGCTGAAAACTATGTTTGTCTGCGTTTCATATTATTTAGTGTGCCTGCTCATCTAATCATTGTTCTTTTCAATATTTGTTACCCAATTTCATTAACTTGTTTTTTATCTATTAGCAAGCCCAAGCAAATTTTAAAAATTTTGTAAAAAGAAAATAGTCGTTGTTTTTTCCAGAAAACTAACCTGCCAGTTAGCCAAACATTTTGCGCAGAGCAAATGTCCACATGGCTCAATTTTGATGTTCTTCTCGTTATCGTCACAAATTTTGCACAACTCGAATGTTGTGCCCATCTCACAATACAACTCGTATTGTTCACTGGTCACTTGCACTCTGTCCGCTTGTGGCACATCCATCAATTTGGATAAGTTAATATCTTGATCTCTACCGTTCGGGTAAATATAACTGTAAGTATTTGATTTTTATTGTAGAACAAGTGAATCCATCAACTTACAATCCTTCTTTATGGCCTTCATGTAGTGCTTGAATCAAACTTTTATTCTGTGGTATTGTCTGATAAATCTTTCCATCCGGAGCTACGTATCCTATTGCCCATTGTCCAGGACGTGTGCATGATAACCGGAAGATGTAGCTTCCAGGTTTTTTCGTTAATTTTTCTAACCGTTTTTTGACCTCATCGTATGTGAGAAATGCACAGTATCCGGGATGGGCGGTGGTGAGTGTTTGCCAATTTTTGATCAGTGTTTTGAAAGGGTAGAATAACCTGAAATTTAGCATTTTAACTTTTTCATATTTTAACAAGTTTACTTATTCAGTATTATCATATTTAGAACTATAAAAATGATGGACTGTAAAGTTTTATGAAAGCATTTTGGTCAGTGCAACTAAAAATGTTGAGAGCAGTGCTAATTTTAAAAATGATTAGTCAATGAAAACGTAATAATGTTACACTGAAAAAACTATTTCCACCTTTCTTGTTAGAATTTTAATTTATCGGCAAAAGACTTGGTTCCTACATGCTTGCGGTTTGGTCAGAGCTGGCGGCCAATCTGGTCAGTGCTGGCGACCAATTTGGTCAGTGCTCGCGGCCAATTTGGTCAGTGCTGATAACCAATTTGGTCAGTGCCGAACGCAAGAAAATAAACTCACGCTTACCTTGTAAACACATCAAACTCAAAATTCGAAATAAAATCATCTCCGCTCAAGTCTATCGTAGCTTTTAATTCGGCTGCTTCCATTTTTCCTATCGTTGATCCATGGTGCTTTTCTAATGCAGTAAAAAATGTTGACCAGGGTACAATGTTTCTGGAAAACTCATAAATAATTTTTTTTGAAAATTAAACGCAAAAAAAACTTACTTTTTTGTAAAATGATGACTCCAAAAGCTTTCGGCTTCCTTCTTTGTCATCCGAAACCGGTCTTCAATATAGATACCTTCCGGAAATAATGCTTTAATCTCGAAAAGCATATGTGAAAATGTTAGTGACATTTTCGTAAGCTTCCGTCGTTCTTCAGACTGGTCATTGTAGATAGCTGACGTCTTGAACAGTTTGATGATCTCTTTGCACTTGTTGATCATACTCTCCAGAAAGATTTTCAAGTAGTCGTTGTCTTGGAGTATGTCATTGTTTTGTGTGAATATCAGCATTAACTAAAAGTGTTTGATTTATTTTTGGGTTTTAGTCTGAACTTTTTTGTTGTTTTGAGTTGTTGTTTCAATTACCTGGGCAATTTGGCAAATCTTCTTATCAAATGCAATTTTTGCAATTGAAAGTTAATTAAAATTAACATAAAAACATCGGAACAAGCCTGCTGTTTTTCGGAAAAAACTGCGGTTACAATTGATTCAACAAATGATTGTCTTCAACAAAAATACTTTTTCAACAAAAAAAGTTTCAACAAAAATAACTGTTTTTCAAATTAATCAATCATTTTCTTAAATTTCTAAATTCGACTTTTATATTAAAAGTTTGATGATCATATCAAAAAAAAATAAAACGTTGTGTAGATTTTTAGAAAAACTTGAAGAATTACAGTAACTGGATATGGTTTTTGAAATTTCAAAAACGAAGCAGCCCCGATTGGACTTCAGCAATAATAAATGGAAACCCACATACATATTTTAGAAAGTGCTTATCACGATAATACCGCTTAGTTTTGTAGCAATCCTGTTTTCAAAGAACTACGAAAAAAACTCACATGCGTATAAGTATCAGGTAGAATGTCCAAAATGAAAGGCGGCGAATTTTTCAAATTCAGTCTTGGGCTATGACAACTCTTCACTACTTGATCCATAAACTTGCATGCTTTGAGCAAAAATCGACGATCCTAAAAAAAGCTACTGTATATTTACGATTTTCCGTTTTTTTTTTACTTTTGAAACTTAACGCTTCCGGATTTTTTTTTGTCTTACTGTATATTAGCAAGAAAATGCCTAAAGACGGGATTATTAATTTTTTGTTCGGAGTATAAGCTACAAGTGTGAAGCAAAATTAAAGAAGGAAATGCTGGTTGCAATGAAGCATTGTGTGCAATTGTTAATTTATAATAAAAAGCTGAACTCAAAAGCCAGAGATTTGATAACACAAAAATTCACAATACCTCTTCACTGCAGAAACCGGGCATCTCCGAAGCTGATGGGATTTCGAATAGCTAAAAGACACGATTTCCTATCTAGCTTTTAAGAGGAAATTGATAAAAACAAAGAAAGGGGAAATGTTGTCTCATTCGTCATCTTGGGAACAAAAAAAAACCATGAAAAACTTACTGAAACTGTGCTGGGAACAGCTCTCGGACTGAGTGTCAACGCTTCCGTCGAGTTGTTTGTGCTGGGAACAAATCGCTGAAATTGTTCCATTCTGATTCTGTTTGGAGAGCGAGAAACTTACCGCATTATTGCCTGTGCCATTGACAAACCGATGTATCCGGTGAAAAATTGTGTTTATTGAACCCATTCCCGGTGAAACGGTGATATGATGTGAAGTCCAGTGGCAATTAATTAGGATGTAATGATCATAGCTGCAAATTGGTTTTTGAGGGCGGTAAATTGAATCAACAATCTGAGAAAAATAATGTAAGGAAAAGAAAGTGAATTTACTATTAGAGAACAAAGATTTTTCAATTGAAAATAGAGATTGGACTGACAAACTAGAAACAACACTGACAGACTAGGAACAGCACTGACAAAACTAGGTAAAGCACTGACAAAACTAAGAAATGCACTGACAAACTTTAACTTTCAGTTAATACAACGTTAAATAGTTAAGCAATCAAGTTGAATTTTAGTTTCTACACAAACACGTTGACTGAAAAAATTTCCCTGTATTCACAAATATTTTTTTAATTCCTTCTGTTAACAGAAGCCTATACTAAAAACAATCCATGCCCTTCTGCGTGTGTTTTTTTTTTCAGAGAACTAATTTTCTCCTGAAATATCACAACAAAACAAGAGACCGCGAGTGATGGAAAGAAAACGGAGCTCGGCGGAAACGCGTGCTCCACAGCAGGGAAAAGATGCCACACGTATGACTCATTCATTTCTCATGTGTTTTTTGGGAAGGAAAATTGGAAGAAAATGATGCGTGGGTAGATGAAAGAAATTTGAAAGCATATGGAACCGACACATTATTGAGCAAATTGAGCTTTCTCGAGAATTTTTCTTTTGAGATTTCATGAAAAAAAAATGCCAAAAAATAGTTTTCTTATAGCTATTAAAAATCAGTTGTGTTGGTGAATTCATGAACATGACATAATTTTTCAAACTTTCAACGCGCTAAGTAGAAATATGACTTGCTGACTCAACGAGATGAGAAGGGGAATAGATGGTGACATATTGCCGGTTAATCAAGTTTTTCGTGATGCATGTGACCATTTTGTGAGGAAATTCGAGAGACAGTTTCACTAGAAAATTGGTCACTTTTGTAGTTAGGAAGAAAAAAAAGTAGTGATACAATGACTAATTTCCGAAAACAATAACAATTGAACAATCTGAAATGACAGATAACATGAATGCACAGTCAAAAATAAGACTGCAAAGAAAAATATAAAATGCTCTGAAAAACATACATAAGTCACTGACCAACAAAGTAAATTTTTGTGTTTGCTTTCAATACATTTTAAATTAATTTCTTATTAAATATTAATTTTTTTTGTGGTTTTGTGGCTGAAAAATGATTAAATTGTGAAAAATAAAGAAAGTTAAATACACTGACCACAACAAGAATGCTTCTGATCCTTTCGAACAAGTAATTAATTTTGCACTGACAATATTTATTTTCAAATACGTAGGGTATTAATGCACTGTCATTTTTTTTGGCAAAATTTGTATTCAACACATCAACTCTTGCTCTTCTAGTTTTTCGCTAATTTAATCTAAAAGTGAAGGATATTCTGACAACCAAAAAATAAACATTTTGTTAGGCTCGAAAATGATTAATTTGTGAAAAATAAAGAAAATGCACTGACCGAAAAACGCATGCTTCTAATTCCTTCGATGAAGCAACTAATTTTGCACAGACAAAATTATTCTCAAATACGCAGGGTATTAATGCATTGTCACATTTTTTCAGGCAAAATTTGTATTCAGCACATTGTCGCTTACTCTTCTAGTCTTTTGCTAATTCAATTTAAAAGAAAAGAATATTCTAAGAACCAAGAAATATTTTTTTTTAGTTTTTGTGGTTCCAAAAAAACTACATTAGTGAACAAGAAACACATAGTTATGCTTATACATTCAAAAAAAAATATTTAATAACAAATGAATTAAATCGTAGAACTCAAACTTGAAAACGGCCGAACACATGGCAAAGAGAGCCACAAAACATTGTGTGTATGTTGGGCAAAGGGGGGAGACAGAACTAAAGAGAACGTCATATTAAGAGACGCAGGCACGGCGGGTAGTGCAACGCGTTTACCGAAAATAGCGCGTAAGGCGCGTAGTGCGCAGGCTGATCAATCGATAATTGAGTTGTGTCAATGGGTTGCGGGAGACGTAGTGGTGTGTGGTAGGGTGGACACACCGGCCGGGACGAATGAGAATGCGGTGACGAAGACCCAGAGAGCGGAGCGAACGAAGAGGTTTAGAGAAAAGGAAATGCAAAGGACAGGGGTGTTTGTGGGTGAGTCATACTTCTATGTCGTAAAGACAATCGCGTTCGGTTTGTCTCTTGAATTTATTGTACTGATATGAAAATGTGTGCTTTTTTGGGAAGAAAAACGTTTTTTTTAATCGAAGAAAATTCTTCAAGAAACGCGAAATATGTTTGAAGTGGTTTTTTTCCTTTTTTTTTGAATACCGATTTATATTTTTAAACTCTAATTTTTTAGATTACAACTCGGTTAACTTCAGGGACACAGTTGATTTTTCAGAAAAAAAAGTAAATTGTCGTTGATCGCGCTGATATTCTATTTTTGAGGAGTATGACTCAAAAATGAAAAAGGATTTTATAACTTCTATCTACTCGCAATAGCTATAACAAATATCTTCTTTGTGCAGCTAACACGTGATCAGGTGTTTACCCATCTGCTCTATGAAAAGCAAAACCTTGCGTTCTAAAAAAATCTTTCATTCAAAAAATAACTGTAGTTTTTGAGTCAAAATGCAGATGGAAACTTTAATGAAAAAAATGTTTAAAAAAATAAACTAGCTGGACATTCATTTAACTTATCTGTGATTTTATGAAGAAAAATATTTAAAACAACATTTGGAGAGAATTAAATTATAAGAGGAAAATGTTGAAATCAAAAAATTCAGAAAAAATGATAAAAGTATAAACATTTTGAGATAACTACTCAATATTGGACTGACATTTAGGAATATGTGTGGTGCAACATGTGTGGTGCAGCTGCCCTTACTAAAAACGATCATTGGAGACAGGGATGGACGGCAATTACCTTTCGGTAAATTTTTTGTCGTTAAATTCGGCATATCGGCAACTTGCCGGTTTGCCGATTTGATGGAAATTTTCAGTTCCGGCAATTTGCCGATTAGCCGGAAAAATAGTTTGCCGCCCACCCCTGATTGGACGTTTATTACATAGAATCAAAAAAGGTAACAAATTTATTAAGACTGAAGAAGTGAGATGTTCCAGTTTTGTAAGAGATAAATTTTACCTACTTTGAAATATAACCTACCCTGGAACATGCTTAGATTTCAAAACCGTTGACTACTCAGGCGAATTCCTCTGGGCAATAAGGAATCCTTTTTTAATCTAATAAGGAATGGATGTTCACTTATGCATTACTCTAAAAAAAGATGATATCGTGACACATCATATCACTAGAATAACAGGTAATTGATCTGACAAAACATTTATTTTGATGAGTCAGTTTTCTGATAACAATGATAATGTTATCTTGTGTTTTCACCAAATGATAATAAGTATAGAAAAAGTGATTAGTTTTCAGGAAGTATAAAATTGTTTTAAATGTAATTAATTAACATTAAAGAATGTTCCCTGATATTCGTAAAAACACTGTTGAATGAATTAAAGATTTTTGAATTTTTAAAATGATCATTCTTCAATTTGAACATATTACTATGTTCTTGGTTCAAAAATTAAAAAAAACCTAAAACTTTAATTTCGAAGTTTTTCTCCAAATTGCAAAGCAATAAAAATCATTCACAGCACGTTTAAAACTTGTTCAACCTTACATATAATATTTTTAAAACAGCCCGCTAATAAAATTCGAACAAAAGTAAATGGTGACCCACACCTGTTCTGAACTGAGTTTCAACTTGAAGTAAGTTTCACAAAAGTTACTGTTTTTCATTGGAAAATTACCGTTTTTTTGTTTTTGAATTGACGATTTCAAAGAAATTTAAAAGTTCTTGTGTATTATAATATATCCTCGCCATTTTGAATCAAAACTGAATTTTTTTTCTGCCCCCATTTAAATTAAGCGTGATATGGATTGTTGCTCTTTAAGCTTAGAAATGGTTATTTTCTAAGGAAAAAATATTACACGTTTTTATGATAATTCGAAAATATTAATTTCAAATAACGGGGAGATAAGAGAAAAGTACTGAAACATTGATCATATTTACTTTATTTTTTTCGACAAATTTTTTTTCGAATTGATTTTTTTTCAAATTTTTCTGTAGTTTTAAACTTTTTTGAAATTTAGCAAAATCCGCAAAAAAAAACTCAGATCTCTAGGCTTGAAAAAAGGGAAATCGGGCACAAGATAGTTTTGTCTAAAATACTTGATTTTTGTCTTTATTATATACAACCAATAGGTACCGAATATTGAGACTTTGTTTTTTTAGATCCAAAATGGTCCAAAACTACCAAATTTCAAAAAAATAGTTATGGCCGCTCAAAGTGTTGGGAAAAATGGCCTATTTTGGCAACTTCTCGGTGTCGCAGTTGTTGGAACTCATTTTTTCTTTGATTATCATTTTTTAATACACGTTTTCGCAATTTATTAGGTGTTATTTCGTTAATTGAGATGTTTTTTTGGTCGATGCTAAAAATTATCAGAACGTCTCATTTCGAAATTTGGTAGTTTTGGACCATTTCATGTAGGTCTAAAAATGCAAATCCTCAAATTTCGGTACTCCACCTTTAAAGAATATGCACAATGAAAAGCAAGCAAATTGTCACAAACTAAAGGTTAGTGCAATATTATTTTTTAGAAGGCTTCTACTTAGGCTTTTACATGTTATTTTGAGTTAGGGCTCCCATGTGAGCGCCGCTCTCACGCCGCTATCCAAAATCTTTATAGCGATGCGCGAAACCCAAAAAGTGTCGGACATGGAGCCAAATTTGCACCAAATAATGACATACCCTATCGTACTATTTGGTGCAAACTTAGCTGCGCTTTCGACACTTTTTTGGGTTTCGCGCACAGCTATAAAGATTTATGATCGCGGCATGAGAGCGGCGCCCACATGGAAGCCCTACGTTAAGTCTTCTGATAAATTGATCAGAATCATGTCTTCTCCGTCGGTCAAAAAAATGCCCCTTTTTAATTTCTTACCAAATCTTTTTTCAAATCATGTACCTACTCACTTATGCAACTCACATGAACTTCCCGGCGGTTTTCAATGCGAACTGAAGTTTATTTGCGTCATGGGAAATTTTTGGCCATTTTAATGGGAATAACCACTTGAAAACATCTTCAGACATACGTCATATATTTTCATTTTTGAAAAAAATCTATCATTCATTGTTGAACCAATGTATAATTGAGAAAAAAGTTAACAAAGCTACAATGCTCGAATAAAAAAAAAAGAAAGTTGGAAAGAAAGATGAAAAAAAAACAGAGATCGTGATCCGACCAAGTAAAAATTTAAGTACTGAATGTTATCACTGGTGAAAAATGAAGAAAAAATTAAAAAAGAAAAAAAACCGGTTGCTACATTATTGATAAATTGAGCAAAATGGATAAGTTAAACTGCACTGATTTTGGTATCCTTATCGGTGTAGTCCAAATTCTGAAAATTAAATCAGTTTTGAAAAGATGAAAATTTCCAAGGCTTGGAAGCTGGATTTGAAACAAAAAGAGTAGCACTGTATATTAGTTGGATAGTTTACGATAAGTTAGTAGCTGCCGCTAGAAACAAGGAAATTGTAAGCAGATGTTCCTAACGCAGAAAAAGTTTGAACAATTTCAAACTTTTCAAGGAAGGCCGTTTATATAGATCACTACAAAATTTTAGTGGCAGTAGAACATTTTGAAGCGGAAAAAGGCAAATGACTCGAAATAAACGTTTGAACACTTTTTAAATGCATTTGTGTTAAGCTGATGAATCTTGTAAGCCTAAAAACAACTTGAAGTGCTTTAATGTTCAAGGAAAATAAGAAAAATTTCAAGTCGACCTGGAGAAGTTTTTTTCTTCAAAAAAATTTTTTCAAAAAATGTCCAGGATGTTTGCATATGCTCATTCCCTTTTTGGCTTTTTAAATATCAGAATGGACGCCCATTTCTTGGTTTATTGAACTCAGTGTATGTATTACATTTTTCATTGAATTGTTCTGAACAAAATTAATCAGAATATAAAAAATTACAGTGACTAAGCTTCTAAAGTTAGGGTCTCAGAGACATTCACGGAAGGTTTGTAGAAGCGATCAGGATCAGGCAATGTTTTTCTATTTAAAAATATTATTAGATAAGATTAATATTTTTTGAAAAATGACTAACGATAATTTTTTTAAGTGAGCTGATGAAAAGACATCTGTGAGATTCACTTTTTTTAAGAAAAAAAAATCCGTCAAAAGTACACAAACTTTTTTTCCTCAACCGGGTCCCACTGATAAATCAAAAATTAATTTTGCAAACATTATTCCATAAGACGTTCAAAATTCGAAACATCATTTTCCAAAAAACTAATTTATTTCCACCATATTCAACACTGAAAACTGCAAATTTCAAACTGCAAACTCAAGCCACTCTTGCAAAAGAATAGATAACAATACGGTAGCTATACACATTTGAAAACCGCGCAACAGTAAGATAGGCATGACTTTCAAAAAAAGTCAACTGAAAAATACGCTAGAAAAAAACGTCAGGCAACTTACTTAAGTTAGTTCACACATAAAGAATTTCCTGGAATTTTTAAAAGTTTTTAGAAGCATGTCTAACCTTTATCAGAAGCTGGTGTCTTACATGCTCGTCAATTGTTCCGTGCGATTGAGAGGAAAGAGAGCCGGCTTGATCAACCAATGATTTGGTGGCGTCGTCTCGAGTATTATTTTGAAAATCCTGGAATTAAGAGATATTTTTTTTGCATACTAGAACTAGAGGAACAAACTCTGGGGGTCTGTATGCAAAACTTTTGAACGATAATAGTGGTGTAGTTAACTTTTTTATTGCTTTTTGAAATTTGAAATTCTAACAAATTTTAGGTCATTCTTTAAGCCGCCATAACTTTTTTTTGAGAAGTTTTCAAAAAGTTTTATTATGAAATTCGGTGTTTTCAGACAATTCCAAGTCTAATAAAGCAATAAAGAGAATCGACTATACTACGTTTAAAATTAGCTACTGCGCTCTGTGATGTTTTCAGTGAAAACTTTTCACAACAGCCACATCTTTTTCAAGGTGTGCGAGTGGGGAAATCCCAAAAACTTATTCCTATGATGATTAAAAAGCCTCATAACAGTTTTAAAAAATGTTCCAATTTGTTTTCTTACAAGCCAAAGAGTGTTCACATATTTTTTGAAGTCGTCTGTCAAAAAAAGAAACCGTTCAGATTTATGTTTTAATTATGTTCAAAATAATCACATTCCAACTGTAGAAGGTTCGAGCATCCCCTCTAGGTATGGTTTTTGATTATTTTCTGTTTTGAGAACATTTTAAAAGGTGATAAGATTATAGAAAATAATAATTTATACTTCAGGAATAATTAGAAACCAAGTAAACTTCTAGCGCAACGTTTTCAGGCTTGAAGACCAAACGGGCAAATTTTAAATCAATCAAAAAAAATCAATTCTAAATCAATTCTGGGACACTGACTGCAACATAAGTATTGTCAGTAATCTTTTCACTGCTTCATTCACAAAGATCCCTGATAGACATAAACGTTTAATGCGATCAGAGTGAGTGTAATCTGTGGTCGAATAAAGAAGTTGTAGAATTTTAAATACATGTTTAGTACCCAAATCTACATGACTAAATAAAGCAGAGCCTGCAGCTTCACTTTTCAACCGTTTCTCACCGTTTCAATTTTATTGGCAGCCGCGATTCCGCGCCCAAACAACGTCTGTTTCCTCTTATTTTGAGCAGTTGTTATAACATGATGTCGGCAAATGAGATAATGAAGTTCCCGTCGAAGTTGAGTGTTGAAAATGATATAGACTGTTGGGTTAACCGAGTTGTTGATGAAGAATAAGGATGTCATTACAAAGTACGCCCATTTGGATTCGGACATGTAGGGCAGCCACTGCCAAGTTGTCCAGGTTAGTAGGAATACCAGGGAGACCACGAAAAACTGAAATAGATAGCATTTTTAAAGGGTAGCGGAAAATAATTTGCAGTATCAAAATGTTGTTTAAAAAATCATTGTCAATTTTCAATAAAATAATCAAACCTGAATAAATAACCGCATTTCCTTTTTGCTAACTTGACTTCTTGGCGGCCTAACTGAGGAAGTTCGCCCGCATTCACTCATTTGACAGGACAACGATACTCCATTCACAAGTGCATTTTGTTGCTGAAAATTTTGAAAATTTTTTGTTGTTGATGGAAATGTTTAATAATTTTTTAAGGAGTAGCAAAAACCGACACAAAAATCCGAAACATAATTTTTTCAACGAGTCATGCGGTGAATACTTTCAAAATATGTTTTGGAATTTGTTTGTGCAGTTAAATTTCATTTTACCTATGCTATAATTTTGGAAGTCCAAAAAAGTTTTTCTACATCTTGAATGTTTTAATTACGTTTTAATTAGTTGTATCTAATTATATAAAAAATCAACCCTGCGGCAATGCTAAAAAAGTGCTTTAGAAAAAAACAATTTTTCAAAAAAGGCTGCTCAATGCTAAAAAAAAATGCTCAAAGCCATTTCGAGAAAAAGATATTATTTTTACACAAACCCTTGTCCTAATCGTAAGCTGATACTTGGCCATGGCACGTCCACTCGCGCGAACTTTTAAAATAATAACCGCATAGGAAATAATCATCATGCACAGCGATATGCTATTTACAGCCATGTCAACGTACTTGTATCTGGAAAATTGATGGTTTTAATAAGATGAAATTAGAGAGTCTGAACTTACAACGTGTCTGGCTTTTCGTACACTGTGATGTAATAATTCGAGTCCCAAAGTGTATGACAGCAATCAAATAATGTTGGTAAAGAAACGAGAAAACCCAGGAAATATCCAAATAAAATAAGATATAACGACCTTGTTCGCGAAAAAATGTGTTTGTACTCCATAGGGTACACAATTGAAACAAATCTGCAATTTACAAAATTTCCATTAAGTACGGAAAAGACATCAGACTTACCTATTTCCAGCCATCAACCCCAGCTGAACAACTCCGGTGTACCAAAACAGGTCGTAGAAAAATATCATAACAATATTTCGAATCGATTTGAATTGTACATATTCTTCATGAAATGCAGTAGCTGGTACTAAATGACCAAGTGAGATAAATGTCATTAATATGTCACAGATTGCAATTGATATGATAAACCAGTAACTGAAAACATAGTGCATTGCTTTTCATTTCTTTCAGTGCAATTTCAAATTTGTCAGTGCAAAAGTACATTTTGTTTGTTTTGATAATTTTGTCAGTGCGACAGTCTAACTTGGTCAGTGCGCCAGCCTAAGTTGGTCAGTGCAGGCGTTCATTTTGGTCAGTGCAACATGCTAATTGAAGACGATTTCGTTACACTACAAACGCAAACTTTCAAAACTTAGCTCATTAATTTTTTGAAACAGCAAACCGTATTAAAAAAACATTTCTCACCTTGTGGCAGATCTCATAGTTGAGCTTCGAGCAATTCCAGCTAAAATGAGCATGTTTGAAATTAAGGCATAAAGTAGCATTATGGTCCATATTGATACAGCTATGAAGTCATCTCGACGGTTTGCTGAGGTGCTGAAAAAAACACAATATTTTTTTGCACTGCAACCTGTGTGTGCCAAAATGATTTTCTTTTAATTTTTTTTTAATTTTGGAAAGAAAACAACAAATATCTACATTTTTTAAAATATTTAAACCATACAATAAAGCTTGCAATGTATAAAACGACACATTATGTTTCCAAGAATCGTCAGTCTGCATTATAAATCCGATATCCAAATTAATCAGTTTGAAGTTTTTAGGACCTTAATTCAGCAGTATAAATTAGAGATCATACGTAATATAAAACAGAAAAATAAGAAATATTTGTTTCCGGATGAGGGAGTGAGAAAGAAAAAGATTTCCGACTTCTTGCAAGGGCGGGTTCGAATTTCTGAGTGAAAATTGGAAATCTAGCAGTGACGATTGCGTGTTGAGAATTGGTGATTTGTAGTGTGGTAGGTGTAAAAAGGAGCAAAAAAGGAGGAAGTCTACATCATTTTTTAAAGTTCATGAAATGGAAAATACAAATCATTTCTAAGTAATTTAATGTGTGTTTTCAGAATATCCCGAATTTTTAAAAAAGTCCAGAATTTTCTAGGTTTTTTTAGAAACTGAGATAAAAAAATAAATATTAAGCAAAACTGAATGCAGACACTATTGAAAATCTTAGAGAGCTTCAGTGATTTTTTATCCGAGAACACTACCTAGGGGTGCCTGTGGGATACATAGCCCTATTAAAGTACTGCTCAAAATTAAATTATTGGAACGGGGAACGCAAGTACAAACAATATATTTTCAATTTTTTGTGTTTACTATTTTAAGTTACTTATTAGAATTGAGAGCGATCTCTGGCAATTTTTTTAATAACTACTTCGTTTTGAAGAATACAAGCCAGGGATGTGCGGCAAATTTTGAAATTTTTCGAGTTCCGCAAATTCGGGAAATCGACTTTTTTATATTTGCCGAGCACGGCCAGTTCGTTCGGCAAATTTGCCGTGGGCGCCATTATCGATAAATTGCAAATTTTTTTTGAAGCTCAGAAGTGTCAAAAGAAAAACTAACTTAAGTTAAATGGTTTTTGTTAGATTTTTGCCTAATGCGCATGTGGATTTCAAAATCCTCCGAGCTCGGCAAAATTGGCAAATTCGACAAGTCCACATTTTTGAAATTTGCGGTGCTCGGCAAACTCGGCAAAATTGGCAAATTTGCTGCACACCCTTGATACAAACTACTGCAAATAATTGTTTCAATGATCCAAATCAGTAAAGTGAAAGAAAACAAAACAGTGAATTATTTTTTAAACGCGAAATATAATAACACATATTAATAAAATCTTCAATGAAAGTTTAAGAAGAATTTACAAACTATTTTGAATTCTGAAAACTTCAATCTTATATTCAATTACCCGAGTGCTAAAAAATCAAAAAAAAAACTTCACAAAAGGTTCTTATCTGAATCGACTTTTGGATAAAATAGTGTTGTTTTTAAAGCGATTTCTCAATTTCTAGTAATCGGTAAAATATACAACTTATTTCAAACTTAAAAAGCCTTAAAATACAAAACACAAAGATTCGGAGGAAAGGAATACCTATTGAAATTCACGGATGTCCACATTTGTCAGTTTTTTTGTTGTTAAGCTTTTCAAGGAAAGGGGCGCGCCTAGACAAGAGGAAACACAAAACTCAATAGGTTTTCGAGGTAACCCTCCCTATTCAGTGAATCCATTTCTTAGGCTCCTAACGTGAATGAATAATGCAACCGTTTTCTCGTCTTCTTTTTCCCATTTTTGGAGGTGTCGAAACTTTTTTTTTCTCACCGTTTTTTAATAATACATGAGACGCGGACAATGGCACTAATTTCGTTCAAGTTTTGGGGGCGCGGGTCTATTCAGGAAGAAAAAGGCGAATCAGTTCTTTTCATGGGTATTCATTCAGAAAGTTCTGATGATCAAGCTGAACTTCTGAAAATTATTAACTAAGAAAATGCACGGCATTGGTTTGGAATTTGAGGAAATGGAAACAACTTGAGAGAAATGTGTACTTTGGCAGTAGCTGTCGCTTAAAATTTTAAACACAAGAAATTACTTTCAAAAAGCCAATAATTTTTCTAGTTCTATTTTCATTTTTATTTCAATTGTCACATTTTACTATTTTCAATATTTTTGTGTAATTATTTGAATCCAAATATAATGGTCATTTCAATTGTTAAAATAATTACTAAAATGGTAACGATTACAATATTGTACAGCAAAAAACCATTTATTGTACATATAATTTTTTGTAAATTTCCTATTTTTAGACAATTTTTAGAACTAGTTAATAATTTAGTTAGTGGTTTTGGAATTATAGCGCTAGAAACTACAAGCTCTATTAACGTCAGGGACTACAAACTATACTGAAACGTGATACTGTTCAAAAAACAATTAAAATATATATATTGGAAAAATAAACCGTGAAAATTGTTATAACTAGCAAAAATGCTTGAACAAGGTATTTGTAATTCAGAATTCAAATTTCGAAAACTTTATGAAAGACCTTTGAAAATTAATTTGATTTTTCGCAAAACTTGAAATTTTTAAAACTATTTTATACCTATTTAAAATACTTTTTAGTAAAAAAAATCATCAGATATTCCGGAACAGTTCAGTTTCAAGAACCGGTAAAAAAAATTATTAGCACATACTGCGTTATATCAACAATATTTCAATATGACATAAACGCGATAATTATTTTCTGTAACTAGAAAAAATGCATCCAAGTTCCGTGAAATGAAAAATTGAACAAGGAGGATTAATTGGATCACAAGAAAATAAAACTTGAAGCTCTGGAACGGAACGTTCGATCTTTGAGCCATACACGAGGAAACAGCGGAGAAATGTTCAGGAAGATATTGTCAAAATATGACGATGTATAAGAAGCAGGAGCAGAATAAAAAGCAAAAAAAATAAACGGAGAAAAAAGCTGAAGCTCTTCTAGCAATCGATCTTGACGTGTGGAAGGAGAGGAGATGAGGACTAAAAAATAAATATCAGCAATATAAATTAGGAATACGGGAATACCAGAAACGGCAGAAGCATGTCATGGGCCCCTCAACCAATTAATGATTTATTCATTTTGCAAAAACACCAACGGATTGGAGCCCCCAGATGTCCGCCGTTTTGGCGATCCTTACTAGATATCGAAAGCCAAAATCTCCGTTGCAAAATTTTTGTGAAAACAAAAAAAAGGAAGACAAGAAAAAATGAAAAAGCTAAGTGCTTTTGGAACCAGGAAAAATGGAGAGTACTCTCAAACCAAAATGACACAAAAAGTGAAGTGTTTTGGGGTTGGATTCAAGATTTGTGAGAGGAGAAATTAAGTTTCTAGAGGAGAATCTGATTTTGGGTACTAAATAGTTGATAACACAATAGTGTAAATAGTGTAAATCTTGAAAAAAACTACTTCAATGTGTACTTGGAAAAGTAGCTCCTAAAGTAGGTCAAAAATTTTTTCAGCAAAATGTTTGTGTTTTAGGGTATAGAAGATTTTTGGAAAAGTTGGAAAATTTTTCTCAAATGTGAAAAGAGAAGTAAACGTGAGCTTCTGCACAAAGCTAATAATTCAAATCCAATCCGTAAAATTTTAGTTACGTAAAAGAAAAATTGAACATGGTTTGTTACAACCCTGAATTAAGATTCTAAGCCTATGATTAGAAATTCAAGCGGGGTTTGTGTACACTACACATTAAAAAAAAAAAAATTTTTTTCATTTTTTCGAGAAGACTGAAACTCTTGAAAACAGGTTAATTCACGGATTAAAAAAAGTGATGTCTTGATCATTCAATGTCTAGTGAAATATTTAATTATCAGGAAAGTTAAAACTTTTTAAAGCTGATTTACAGTAAATTTTTGGTTTGAAATTACAGTAAATTATTGTGTCATTTTGCTTGTAGAAACCTATAGTAGTTTGTTATATGTACGTGTCATACAAATAACATTTCAAAAAGTGAAGGTGCTATGCTTGCTAAATTTCCAAAAATAAGTGGGGGGGGGGGGGGGTGACTAGAAACTAGGTATGAACAATCTATGCAAAATAACTAAATATTCATCCAAAATGAATATATTGCATGTTCATCAAATATTCCGATTTCTAATAGGGGGAACTTGTGTAGTCGGCAAATGTCTAACACAATCGCCCAAGGTCCAAACACTAATATGCTCTTTTACCGGGTACACCACAGAGCGTTGGAAGAAAAAAGTGGAGAAGCGGAGGTGAAGTGAAATTGAAAAATTGAAGGAGGGCTTCCCATTGGATTACTTTACAGATTGAATGGAAAGGTTTTTCTCGTGTCTCTTGATTAGGTTCAGCAGAAATTACAAGGTTCGCTAAATTCTGACATTTGTCATGTCTACTTTTATTCACCGATTTTTTCACCGACAACTTTCGATGACAAAGTCAGCTTTTTATTCAAACTTCAGCTTTTGTAGAAGTTATACATTTATCTGAACATATATTTGTTGATCTTTACGTTTTAGGATTAAATATTTGGCATTGCAACATTCAAAATTCCACTTTATTATTTTCTTATCTAAGTATTCTATTAAAAAATTTTCTGAACCCTACAATTTTGAAAACCTCGAAATTTTTTGATTGATTTATTATAATATTCGGTTTTGTTGGACTACTATTGGTGTGTTTGAACAATATTCCCTCCCACAGGCGCTACATTCAAAAAATGTAAGTTAATTAATTGTTTTTATATACAGATCAAACAGGAAAAATATTCAGAAACAAATCAAATTAAATACTTTGAAACTTGAGTAATCAGTCATAGAAATTTTAAAAAAATTCTGAAAGTTGCTCAGAACTTCAAACTTTGAATAATTCGCAACTCTGATTATATTTTATTATCAACTTTTACTTAAATTCTAAAAACAGTTTTCATCAATAAATGCAAAATTCTATCTATCTAACTAATAACTATCTATATAGCTATCATAATCCAAAAAAAATGAAATAAATTGAGGGGCCCTTTGAGTTGATTGCCCACTCTCAACAAGTTGACATGTGTCTTGGCCATTCAAGGAAAACTAGACAAAATATTGAACAAAAAATTGTGTTTTTTTGTTTGGTGTCAGTGTATTGTTGTCTCATAAAAATTCCATTAACGAGAAACCAATTGCGATGACAATTGAAAACAATGGATGTTTTCTGGTAGTCTCTGATGGTGAATCAAAAGAATAGGTATTAGCTCTTTTTTTGAATAAATACGTCGAAAGGTTTCATGAGACGATTTTTTTATCCTTTTATCCTTCCAAAAACCGGAAAATTAGCAAAAAATAATGGTCTTTTAGTAATTTTAGAACTTTTCGAGTCTATTGATGCAACAAACCTACCAATGCTACTACCTCCTTTAGTTAAAAAAAAACCCATCAGCAAAATCTTGAAATACATTTTTCCTCCAAACATGTTTGTATCGTTATCATTGTTTTATTACAAGTAATGGGACAAAATTCAAATTTATAAATAAAGTCTACAAATGTGCAACTACCGGGAAACTGAAAACATTAAGTCAAAACGTAATTTCCAAAATAAGCAATAAACATTCCTAGAATGGCACGAGAACTTGATATCTCACTTTTCACCTGGCTATCTGATTTTCTCAGACTAAAAATTATTTCTTTCGATAAAGCTTTAGTGTATGTACTTTCTAGTGATGAATAATGTTTTCCGTCACACTCAGACATTAATTATAAGCTTGATAAAGTGCTTATTACTAGGCAATGATGTTCGCAAGCACACAATGTTCTTGCAGATGAGAAAAATTGCATGAATGCTACAGGTTTTATTGAAAAGTGGAATATGGTCAGAAGAATAATTTTTAGAATTTGGAATTACTTAAAAGCACTTTTTAAAATATCTAAAACTATCGCACTTCACGAAGTGTTTAATATTTACAAAATGACTGTTTAACAGGAAATCATAGTTTTTGCAAAGCATTATATAAAAATTGTCCAAACGTTATAAAATTGGATTTTTGGCAGTTTTTTCAAGATGTCTAAACATTATGAAAAAATGCACTGGAAACACTTTAGAACTAGCTTTTTCTAGTTCCAGCTTCTTCTCTCCTGCTAAATTATTTGCGATAACGGTCACGGAGGTGGCAGAAGTAGAGTTTGCAAAGTGTGAAGAAAGTTTGAATAAGTGCAAAAAAAAAACTGCAACACACTGCCACAATCTCTTTTTTCTTTTTCCTCTTCACAACACAAAGAAAAAAGGACTATAATAAAGAAAGGATACATTGAGTCAAAAGATAGCTCATAACTTAGTCCTGCTCACATAACCCGTAGAAGATATCAAAGGAAAACGGCGTGGAGGAAAGAAGGGGAAAAAATGAGAGAAAGTGAGCTGGAATAACTGAGAAGGGGGGGGGGGTGTACAGAAAAAGTGAAGAAGTAGGAAAAAGAGCGGGGGTATTCTAATATCACTTGAAGAAGTCATCCTTCTATAGACTTCTAAAATTGAATCATAACTTTAAGCCCCTAGAGCACTTAAAACATATACGTCCCCAATTTATGCAAAACGTTTTCCTTCCGTGTCCCCCTTTTTTTTGAGGAAAAGCTGAGGAAAATAAAGAAATAAAAGAAAATGTTGAACTTTATGCTGCGTTTCGCATTTTTGGAAAGCAAAAAGGGAACACTTGTGTATTATTAGTTTGGCCATAATTTTCCCCTAAACTTTATTCCAAGACAATTAAAAATATTTATCATCTTTTAGTTTCAGTTTGTTCTATTTGCACAATTTTGGTGCATTTTGTTTGATTTTGTAAGCTTGGCTATTTTGCACAATTTCCAAGAAGAGGGCCGTCTACTGCAATGCTAACTATTGAGAGACATTTTTGATTTTATTTTTTTGAGTTGATATATTAATAAAGAAAAACAACTTGAAAATTTGATGAAAATAAAACTGAAAATTACAAAAGTGTAGGTAATATGTCGAGGGTCTTAATGCTACAGGTCTTGCTCCGGACTACAACTATATTTTGAAGCTTGTACTGAATAACTGTTAGAAATGAATTATGGAATCTGAGCATTTTTGTGCTTATAAAATACTTAAAAATTGCTCAAAAATCTCCCAGATTTTTGGGTATTGAACTAATGCCTGATTTAAAAAAAAACTCATTAACAGTATTAAGTATACCAAATGTGTTTCAAAAAAAAATTATTCAGGTACGCTTCGCAGTTGAAGATAGATGTCTAATAGTTTTAATATTACAAGCAATAGTTAGTAGTAGTATTCTGATTGATTGCATTTCTAATTGAAACGAAAAGCGGCTGAGTATGAAGAAAAACAAGAAATAAAGTAAAAAAAAGAAAGCAATCCCGAACACAATTCAAAACTACAAACAAAATTGAACTCCTTTCTTAGAAAATAAAAATTCCGAGAAATTGGGTACTTGTACGAATATAAAAAAAGTATGTGAGCGAGAAGTACGATTTTGTTTTGAACAACGTTTTTGAGTATCTATTTCCGAATACCTATTTTTTCTGCTCAAAAACCAAAGTGATGTGCATATTTTTGCCTGGGAAAAACTCTATTTCCTGTGTGGAAATAGGTTGATTCCTGGAATGGAAAACTCGAGCTGTTGCCGACTTTAAACAAAATTCCAGCTTTTGATCTTTTTTCAAACATCAACCTATCAATGAATTTTTACTTTCAGATTCAAATTGGAGCAAAGCACAAAATTTAGATTGTTTGACAAATTGACTGACGCTCTTTTTATTTGATTAAGAGAACAGCAAAAAATATCCCACTTCCGGATTTGGTGGTTTTGCAAACGAAAAAACCAATTTGTGAAAAGAATTGTAAAATTGTTTCTAGAAACAATAAACACCAAGTTAGAAAAACACAAATGATATTGACACGAGTGAGAAAATATTCAACTCCCAGATTTTTTACTTTTCGCATAAAACAACAATGACCAATGAGAAAACAATTATTAATGTTGGTCAGTGGGAAATCATTTCGGTCTTCCACCATTTCAATTAGGTCAGGGCATTGAGCTCTGGTCAATACATTTTTGGGGTTGATCAGCTGTCTGGAAATACAGTTTATGACGCCAGAGGGCATATAAAAAAATTGAAAGCGTAGGTGGTAGAGAGGTGCGACCTAATTGAAAACAGAGACCTAGTGACCTGGGTCGCACTTATTCCACCCCTAGCAAATAGTTCGCTGTTGATAAATAGTGGGAGAAATGCAATGCCTTTTTAGTATTTTGTAAATTCACTAAAACTTCATTTCGGATGGAATCATGGCTAATACTGTATTCGTATTACCTGTTTTCAAACAAGCCATAAAACGTATTTCCATAAGTTTTTTGGCAATACATAAAAATCATTTTTAGTCTGTCCATCGTGAAATGTGAATAATGCCCTGTGGAATTTGGTTAGTGCTTATTGAAATTTTGTCAATGCATTTTGGAGTCTGGTCAGTGCATTTTGAAATTTTGTCAATGCACCTTGAAATTTGTCAGTGCATATTGAAATATTATCAACGCATCTTGGAATTTGGTCAGTGCAAAAAAGTCTCGGTTTAATTTCAAATTTTATAGCGTAAATTGAGCAGTGCCAGTATTCTAAAAATAATTTGGAAGCAAAATTTTGCGCTTAGTTACAGCAACTCATAATATAAGTTTTTTGAAATGCATCTCAGAATTTTGAGAGAGTTGAAAAATAGGACTCTTTAAAATTATTGAATTGGTTTTTAACTTAAATAGTGCAGCTAATAATATTATTGGAAGTTGATGATTAAAATATTAGAAAACAGAAAGTGTATTTTGAATTTCCACTGCAAAGTCGAATTATTTTTGATTTGTTTTTTTAATATAAATAATAGTCATTAAAACACACCGTCCAAGAAATTCGTCAATCCCAGCCGCCGATGTAGTTGAAATGACGGAGGTCGTCGGTTCCGTGATGGAAGTCGGATGCTTCATGAGAAGAAGCGAGTCAGAAGCTGAGGTCAACCTCAACGTAGACTAACTTCTTGTTAACGTAATTAAAAAAGTGCCTTTCCCTGAAAATTGTGTTAGGTTAATGATGGGCTTGTTCCTAAAATAAAACACCAAAGAAGAAGTTATGAAGTTTTTTTTTCTTGTTCAACAAAAAATCTAAATTTTGACGGTAAACAGAAAACAAAGTTTCGAATTTCACAATAATAATAATAATGGACGAACAAATGAACTTTATGAAAACATGTAAAAATATTAGCTTTTTTACTAGAAAAGACGTGGTTTTCTAAAATTTGGCCACAAAGTTCTCAGGGACTGAAGGAACTTGCTCTGGGAAAATTAACAATTTTTTGGTGTTGGATTTGGTCAAAGAAAAAAAAAGTGGACCAACCATTCTAATGAACAGCTCAAAATTCAATGAGCACATTGACAAAACATATGAAAATGAGATTTTAAGGTTTTCATTGAAAGAAATAAAAAAAATGCGAAGAATGAGAGATGGAGACGAGCAGTTTTTATGATTTTCATTAATAACGGTAAGTTTTTGGCAAATATTAAAGTTTCTCTTTTGCTCCTGGCTATGACAGCATTGAGAAGCGTTGAGTATTATTAGAAAATAGAAACGAACTCCGTGCGTTTTCTCAAAATCGAATGAAATTGAGAACTGTGAATGGGAGAAAAAATTTTAGAAAAATTTTAGGCGGCGTTTCGTTTGCAAAGTTTGGAAAAAAAAAACTAAATTCTCAAAAATACAAAAATCATGGCAAAACTATTCAAATTTTTTGATAAGTTGTGTTTTTAACACCTAAAATTTGATAATTCTCAGTTTTTACTTATTATTATTTTAAAAATGCAAGGAAAGACAATTTTTACGAGTGGCATGTATATTTATACTAAGTATTATTAAATTGCATTTGACATTTAAGGCGTGGTAGGTAAATTTGGTACAGAAATTAGAAGCCTCAAAATATGACAGCGTAATTCCAGTTCAATTTCTTCTTAAACTAGTTGAATAAGAAATTTTTGAATATATTTCTGCAAACTGCTCCGAGATAATATTCTGCCATACTTTCAAATTTAACGTTTAAAAAACTGAAAACTAGCCGGGTCACCTTGAAATTTGTGTTTACGCGGTCTCTTTCTTTCGATAATTTTTTCACAAGTTGTACAAATAAATATAGTTCCAGACTCCTGTCTTAGTTTTTTAAAGTTTTTAAAATGTTCAAAAAAAATCTATTTCTTAGTTATCTTTAGAGAAAAATGTGTGAAACTGTAACAAATTCAAAGTAAGCCAATAATTTGTACCTGGTGAACGCAAAAAAAAGCCTGAAATAAATCATATACCTATACAAAAATGAGGCCATTTGAAATATTTTTCCAAAAATTGAAAAAAATAATTCAAAATCTATTTCATTGTTGTTAAAGTTACTTATATTTGGTGCATGTTCTGTTACATAAAGCGAAATTTCCAGAGCCCACGCCTTACATTTGAAGCTTTAAAGGAGGACAAACGGTCGGTCGATTTTGAACGTATAAACCCAAAATGAGCTCAAATGAACGAATTTAATAATGAAAATTCTCCAACATTTTTCAAAATATTTTTGAGATTATATTTCAGAAAGCCAAAAATCATCGAAATTGGTTACCTATCGGCTTTAAATGTACCTTAACCTACGAAATTAAAATGAGATAAACTACCAAAACATGAAAAAAAAATGAGAGAATTTAATTACGAATCTTGTTAATTTGACCCCAATTTGGGTATATACGTTTAAAATCGTCCAAACTGTTAGTTCTCCTTTAACTAAAAAAGTTTAAAAAAGTCAGTAACATTTAAAAAAATTCCTAATGCTGGTAGCCCCCACTTTTCATTTTTTTCCTAACAACCAGGAATAAAGTCAGTTACTAAGAGTTGCATGAGAAGAAAGAAGAAAAAAAAACGTATGTGACATCACAGCTAAAGCATACCCTCTTCTATTCTTCCATATATATATTCAACACCTCCGATTTGTGGAAAAGCAGAAACAGAAATCTGATACTATTTGCGCACACCTCTTTCTGTGTTGGTTGGCGCTATAATTATCATCTGGAGGCGCGCAATGTATGATTCGGGATGAATAATAAATGTATAATATTTTTCCAAATTTTATTTATATAACTTTTTTTTTATTAAACAGAAAGAAAAACAAAGCGGTGAATTTTAAAAAGCAGAAACAAAGAAGTTCAGTGTTATTGTTTTATAAACATTGGCCACACACTCTTAAGAATGCTCCATACGCACATACACACTAGACAGATGTGTAAACATTTTTTTACACTTTATAAAATTTTGGGAAGCTCATTTTATATAATGTTTTTTTGAATGTCTTTTTTTGTCTAAAAATTACAAATTTCCATTGTTCTAATCGAGTATTTGTTTAACTTGTTAATTGTGGTGTTGCGCCAGTTGAAATCAATTTTTTTTTGAAAACACCAAGAAGAAAATTTTAATGGTGCTTTAAAATTTTGAAAAAAAGGGGTTTAAGTTTTTTAAGCTTACAGTCTAACTGTTTATTGATTGCCTCTTGGCTCGTACCTTCTGGAAATAAATGATCAAAATATGACAATTATTACAGGTGGGAAACTTGAGTCCGTAATGAAACTTCTCGAAAATGTGATCGCCTTTAAAGCCGAAATTTGGTTTTTTTTCAAAATTCATACGTTTAAAATACCCGCAACCGTTCTTTAAAAAGTAGGTTTTGCACACAAACTCATTGCAACTGTTTTTCTATTAACCATAGTGATGCCTTAGTTACAGTTAGAAACAGCCAAAATACAATCAAATAGTAGAACAATTATTTGAAGTTAAAAAAAAAACTTTCAGGAATATGAAATAATACAAAAACATCAACAGTCAGATAAAATTAAAAATAGAATGTAAACACAATCAAATAGTAAAGCGCTTTTTATAAAAATATCAACGCCCTCCTTCATTCCTCCTTCTCCTCTTTCTCCTCCTTAAATGTTTCCTTGATGGGGCATTTCCATGAGAACATAAATCTTTTATTGAATGGGACTAATCATTTCTTTGCTGAAGAGAGGAGGAGAAGGACCCTCCTGTTTTATATAGTGACGATGACGCTAGGAACTTCCGTAAAATCATCTGGAACTAAACATTTTTATTTAATGGGCTTTTAACTATAGATATAACTAGTTTCGGAAATTTGTAAACGATATGACGTTTGGTAGCTACAGCCTACAGATTGAAACGGCTAACGTTTTTTTCACGTGCCTATGCCTGTCTATCACCTATGGCTCTGAGTGTTGCAGTAAAGTCGGCTTGAAAAAGCACTGCAAGTTTTAAACATGGCTAAAAGTTTGTGGTACGCCCAGTACTTCAATCATTTATGAGGTTACTGTATCTCTATCTTAAATTTTGCTTGCAGAACTTATATTTTATTAGTGGTACGCAAGGCTAAAGTGACTGAGAGGTTTGAAGAGGCAGAAAAAATTGAAAAACATTTCGATGACCATAGCTTTAAAAAACATAGAAGTTGGCGATTGTATTTTGGTACTTATAGCTTTTTCCCCCAAAATGCTTTAATTTTCTAAATTTCTGTTGACCACATAAACGTGACTTTTTGAAACGATTTGTAGAAATGAATGTTTTGCTCCGTAATTTTGTTTACGTTTTTAATTTGAAAGGTGGAAAATTAAATTTCAGAAAATTAGAACATTTTCGGGGGTAACGAAACCCATAAGTATCTGTATTTTTATAAAACAATTAAAGAAAACTTTCTTGGCTGACCTCAAGGCAAAGCACTACCATTACCAGGTGCAATACTATAATAATATTGGATTAAAAATAATTTTCAAATAGCTTGTACAAGCGCAGAACTCATTGGGGAAATACGGTACATGTCCATTCAATGATGCACAAAAAAATTCCGCCTCTCCTTCTAAAGGAAACATTCGAAAAAACATGCAAACAGCGTCGGAGAAGAGCAAAAGAAGTGCAATTTTCTTGCTTCTCATCTTTCCCCCCCAAAAAAGCACTGGTGTAGCTCTCACGAACGTACAAGAAATGGAGCGTTGTGAGAAGAAAATAATTGCCTTCTCCTCAATGAACAATAAAAACACGTGTCAGAGTGAATAAATCTTCTCGCTTAGGCGCAAGAAATGCGGATTGGCAGTAATGTGTACAACTTTGGTTAAGCTTAAATCGGAAAAGGTATGAACTTTCATGCAAAGTTTGTGAACACTCTGAAAATTGTTTTCGACGGTTTCGGTAACATCAAAAAGTTTATAACACTTGAAGGTGGAAAGAAAAAAACAAAAAAAAGAGAAGTTAGAAAATATTTATAAAAGTTTCAAATTGACAAATAGTTTTTGAAGCTTATATTCAGTGGGTTGAACGTTTTTCTTTTAATTTGGATATTCTCATTTATTTAATTTGTCTGTACAGTTATTATTTTGTTAATTGCGTATTACATGCCCTCATTTAAAAATTAAGTTAATTTGTTTTTAAACGTCTCTATTTAAATTAAACGTGAATGGATTTTTACGTATTAAACTTGGAAACAGTTCTTTCCAAAGCCTAAAAATACAAAAATTGCCCAATTTTTCATAAGTTAAAAAGATATTTTAAAATTAGGGCATATTATACACAAGTTCCATTTCCAGAATTACGTTATGTGAAAATTTTGTCAACTTCTTAAGTGTGATTGAAAAAGAAAATAAAATATTTTTTGAACAGCGGCACTATGCAATTCAGTAAGTTTTACACCATATAAAAAAATTAAACATTTTCCCCACTGCCGATACTCTACTTATTAGAAATGCCAGTATGAATAAAATTGATAAGGAAAAAACCAATAATAGAAAAAATAGAGTATAAGGTACTGAAAAGTGGTCAATCATTCATAGAGTTTGTGTAAGTTGAAGCAAAATATAAAGTATCTTAGAAAATAAAAAAAGTGGATCCACCTCTAGAATTCTTTTATTGACGACTAATAATCATAAAACGGAACTAAGTGAGGTTTGGCACTAAGAACTAAAGATATACGGCAAAAACGAAAAGAGGATCGTAAAATAACGTGAAATTGAAAAACGAAGAAGACGAACTCCATCTTAGAAGATTGGATGGCTCTGGGATTTGTAGATTTGTACTCTTCAATTCTTTTTCAGACATTAAATTCCAATTCGCTCTCTTTTTTTCAATGACGCTACGATTTTTGGTTCAAAAATACTGATCTAGATTTGAAAACTTGAATAAAAAACCTTCCTGTAAATAGCATTAAATGTAAATTGAAATAGTAAGCATCATGCTTGATGAGAAAAATAAACAAAAATTTCTTAGATCATTCGTCATAAGAATAAACTCAAAAATAGCTGAAATTGTGCGTCCAATAAAACAGAACGATGCCAAGCGCCTACGTTAGTTCCGTTCAATAAAATAGCGCAAAATTTTTGTGCACGGAAAGGTGGAACGATATGGCGTGGCAGTATCATAAAAATACACAAATTATGTGATTCAGAATAGTACCAGGAAATTGTAGAAGAATAGCTTCTACGCCCACAACATTTTTTTGAACATTCTTTTGATTCAAGTAAGTGAGAATTTAATTCGAAAACCTAAAAAAATTTATTGGATGCGTTAAAAATTTAGTAGTTCTGTGAATAATGATTGTAAAACATGTAAAAAATCAGTGTTAAAGTATTCAACTTTGTGAGGTGGTTTTGTGAAAAAAGAGAGCAACTCTTAAATTAACAGAAACGTAGTAAAAAACTTTGGAAGGTCAGTCTAAAAACTTGTTTCAAAGAATTGAAAATATTATTTCAATTGAAGGTGAAAATTTATAGAAAGAATAAAGACAACGTTTTTTTTTTTGAGGATAACTTTCTATTACAAACTTTTCTAAGCACTGTGATTTTGTCTACAAGTTTACATAATTTTTAGATTTTAGATTTTTCTCTACTATTTTTAAATGAAGTTTTGAAAAATCTTTCTGGAAAATCTGGAAAATACAATTCAAATTGAAATTGTCGGGAAACTTAAAAGCAGACCCAAAAAAAAGAGGGGGTGAAATCCGTAAAAATAAAAGAAATAGGCTGGGGAATTGTATGCTCTCATCGCACAAAAGCAGCTTCCTTACGCTTTGCATATCATTGCCGATTTTCTTCGGCTCGTTTAATTCGCTGACTTTGTCACAATGATTGAAATGTGTTCAGGGAGTTGGGCACTCTCGCCGGGCGGTTAACGAGAAGACGCCACAAAAATCGGCGAGCTCTCCCATTTTTGCATTATCATATGTTCAAATCTTTCAGGATCGCATTTTTGCATGTTTGGATGAGATTGTGGAAGAATAAATCTACTTGATTGTGTATTGAACATTCTTCTAAAATAACAACTAAATTTTGAAAAATCCAACGTAGGGTTGAGCATACAAATCTGAAAATGGAAAAGTGTATGTCTGGGCCATATAACTCAAAATATTACGTATTATCATAAATCAATTGTAGTTGAGTTTGGCAAGCAAAAAAATTGCGTCTGATAATTGAAAAAAAAAGCCAACCAGCTCAGTGCAAAACCTGAGCAGTAAAAAATTCTGTCAGTGTAAAATTTTGTTTGGTCAGTTCAAACAGAAATTCGGTTACTGCAAACAAAAATTTGGTCAGTGTGAAACTTGTACTGATCAGTTCTTCACACCCTTGATCCTGAAACATTTGTTTGCTGCTTTATTAAGAATAACTCACTACATGAACGACAACAAAACATGTAAAAATTTTGATTAATTTATTGCCAATAAATAATTGAAACACGACCTACTAGGCTCTATGACAATTTTGAGAAGAAACGAAATGAAGACAAAAGAAGTTGGCCTGGATAGAATGTAAACTCAAAGCAAGTCAAGCAAAAAAAAACGGAGAAAACGACAAAAAAGGAAAAAGAAGAAAGAACATGACTAAAATTGCACTGTCATAAAGTCAAATGTGAGTGTTTTATATTATGTTATGTGTATCTGTATAAATTAATTAAAATTCAAATATCTACATTTCTAAGAAATCGAGGAAAACAAGAATAAAAAGAAAAAAGTTCAAATTTATTTACTATGCTCTTCCTTTTTGTGTCCAGCAGCTGCTAGGGAGAAGACGCACAGAACTGCATAGCAAATCTGATCTGCCTGTAAATTTACGGGGGATTTATGTAGTCGTAGTCGTGAAAAGCACCAATCATCATCACATGACCACAATCAAAGCATGCTTTGGTATGTACAGCAGTAGTAATAAAGCAACAATACAATTATGAGAGATGCTCTAAAAATATAATACAATTGAAATGATAACTTTTGAGGAAAAAATAAAAATGTTGGAAAATCAAACAAGATTTACATGGTTAAATATCTAATGACACGTGACAATTTCCGGATTCCGCGGCTCGTCACGGTTGTATGCAATAAACACAACTAGTAGCCGAACCCAGAAGATGTCAGGTATCAGTTTTAAAATTACAATTTTTTAAAATCTCACTTCAAACTCTATTTTCGGCTATACTGTTTCACAGTTGGCCTCATAAACATATGCTTCCAAGAAACCAATACTCTTTTGAAAGACAAACACAAAACCAAAAAGTTTTAAAAATATGTCACTTAAGGGATATTATGTTAAATTGCTTGAGACAGTTTTAACAGGCAAAATTTTGGTTACGAGTCAATGCTAGGACCTGGGACCTATACCTATGCCTACATATACCTAGGACCTAGCACGAGGCGAATAAATAAGAATGACGAGTTTTTCTAAAACAAAATTCTCACTAAAACTGAAATACATTTTGTAACATTCTGAGAAAAACACGTAAAAAAAGTTTTACTTGAATCTGAAACTCGTAGCAACCTCACTTGTCTGTTATATGACGTTGCGTACGTTTTTCATTGGTTTTTTTTTTCAGTAAAAGGTTTTAACTTTACATTTCTAGAAAAATAGGTTGCCATACGTGGTGTCAGGCTGTCCCATTACGGTTTGATCTACAAAAGATGCTGGAATTTTCCCCCAAAAAATGTGATATTAGCACGTTCTTAACCATGCAGAATCAGTTGAGTCTACGTCTAAATTCCCGCAATTCTTGTAGATCTACGCAGCTGGTTACTTTGGTAAGTATGGAACCCACAAAATATCACCGCGGGTACATAATTACAAAAGTGTCTCACTATCAATTGTTTTTGTTGTCGGATTACATTAAAACTAATGTAATACTGTTCTATATTCAGAATATAATGTCATTTAAAGCAACTTTGAACCAAAGCCCCTTTAGTGACACCTCATTTTTAAATCAATTAAAAAATTACACATAGTGAAGAAAAGTTAGTGATTGGGGGGAATAATTGAAGAAAACCGAATACACGAAATACATGATATGATTTCAATTTCTCGCATCGAAGTAGCAGAAGTTATGGAACAACATCAATTGGTGTCTTTTTGGCAAGAAATCGCAAACTGCACACTAAATACACGATGCATCGCCCATGCAATGTCCACTGCCTGTAAACACTCAGCCAGAACATCACAATACATATAGATTAAGGGTAGGTGAATGTTAGTGATCGTTTAGAAAAGAAAGTTCAAACAAAACTTGTTAGAAGTGCAGCTATAGTGCGATGCAATAAGATTAATAACCTACCATTTGTGAAAAGTAGCGTCTCTGAATAATTTCTCCTTTTTTGCGGTCTGTAATATTGATTTTTATTGAAATTACTGATTTGTTAGAGTGCTCGTACCAAATTCTTCCAAAAGAAAAACATTCCCGCCAAATGTGTTGCATTTCTTAATATTAGACAGCCCAATAAATATTTGGTTGTGGGCAAAAATAACAGCAACCCCGTCACAACGTACCTGTAAAAATGCTTTCTATACGTTTTCTTTAATTGTAGTGCCGGTGAACCTTATTCAGAAATTATGTTAGAACTAACAACTAAAATTTAAAAAATGCTCTTTATAATGAAATAGTAACCAATAGGCATAGTTTGTCATTGTCACCAATTCATTTGCTACAGACTTTGATCATATTTTTCTGACCAAATAGCAATTTTTAAATTTATCCTCTTTTTGCAAAATTTAAATTCAAAGGGACAAAAGTTGTTGCACGAGCGGATTGTTATTGCAAAGGAACAAGGAATTGTTTTTTTTTCCAAACTTACTTGTAGCAATCCGCCTTGATTAGTTTCAGTGTCATGAACTGGAAACTCTCCTCCCAGGGCTCTTCCCTCAACATTCACTTTTCCTCGTGCAGCCGCTCTTTCCATTGCTGCCTTCATACATTGATAAAGTTCTCGGCACTTTTTCGTGTGGAATTTATGCATATGCACTTTATCGTCATGTCGTCTCCAAAGACAAAGAATCTTTGTTTTCGGCGAGTATGTGATATTCACAAGACGCTCGTACCACCAACGCTCAGTTGCCGCACCGGTTATTGATCGGAGGACAACTGCATCATCGCAAACCTGAAGAATAAATTTAGCATGAATTCATATCAAGGTGACATTCAGAATGCACGCTTTTGGGTTTTGTTAAACGTTTCACGTTCAGAAAACGTTAACGGTCACCCGCCTAGAATTGAATTACCAGTTCACGTTATCCTGACACAAAGCATCAGGTTAGGCAATCTGAAGGTTGGAAGACCCATGAATTGTTCTATTCGACCTAGCACTTGTTGTTTGGGCAAATATAAATCCCACAAGAAAAATGATATTATTTTAATGTGAGTGAACGTATAAATTATACCAAAATGGTGTCAACGCGTGAAAAACTGAAGAGAACGCATGCTGATTTCTATTATCACCTTTTTTCAATCCGCTATACTATTTCATTACTCGGCAATTCGCAGCATCTTATTCACCAACTTTCGCAACTTTAGAAATGCCAAGTGCAAAGGTTGCTAAAATTTGGTTTAAAAATTGTTAAAGTTGGGTGAAATTGGTTCAAGTCGTGGATGGCCCCAAACATTTGCACCGAAAAACTTCTTAGAATTGGTTGAACTTGGTTAAAAAGTTGCTGGAGAGTAAAGTTGCCGGTTAAGTTGCTAAAATTGGTGAATAAGTTGCGGCGAATCGCCGAAATTATATTTCTATTGCTACTGCTACTGATCGTGGCCAGGCTCTCGTGGCTCTCGTGGCTCTCAATATACGGAGATGTAGTATTGCACACAGGTGTATTTGACATCCGAAAATCGCATAATGCATTTTTCTAAAAGCTCATCGAAAAATCACGCACCTCCATAAACATCATCTGACCATCTGAGCTTTGTCCAGGACACACTGTGAACGATTGTTTCTGCACTAGCCGGCTTCCAAGTGGCTTGAGTGGAATGAAGTTGCCTTGTGTTGACGGCAATTCATCAAGCAGCTTATTTATTTCTTTTGAGCAAACTAAACCAATGTGAGCTTTTCCTAGAAGTCGCCGAACTTTTTGCTGAAGAGCCTTTTGTCCGGTTCCACACATAATCATGTACGCAGTCATATTGTGAAGTAAAGTCGAAAGAAGACGATCTTCTTCCAATTCAAGGCGCTTTTTTTCGGAATCGTTTAACGCGGAGTACCTGATTTTCAAACTTTTACCTAATTTTTAGAACTCAATTTTTACCTGTCAATCATTTCCGATGGCTCTTGGTCCATTCCGACGATTTCGCGTTCCTGCGCAACAAGATCCACAAATGCGTTTTCCCAGAACTGTAGATTTTGCCAAATTTGATGTTGAACTGCCACTGAAAAATGTAATCGTAATACAAGAAAATTTGAAATTTGACTTACATATTAATTCTTGATAGATATAATGTCTCACTGGCTCATTTGGAGTTGGAAGCACTTTGCAAGGTTCTTGTTTCCCAACAGGTAGTGTTGTTGGTGGTGCTGGTTTCAAAAGTGGTTTCGTCTGTTCATCAGCATCAGCAAGAAAACTCGGAGAGCTTGGTTGTGCAGGTTGGTTGTTTGGCACAAGATTTTGCGGAGTTTCATCTACCGCTGTTGTTTTAACTTTTGGTCTCGGTGGTAATGGAGGTGGAGCCCTCGCTCCTTCGGGCACTTTTGGTGGAGCTCCTAGAGGAGGTGGATTTCTTTTTGGAATTGGTGGAGCTTCACGTGGAGGGACTGGTGGTGGTAAGGCTGGCGAACGAGTGGATTGTGCAATTTCATGATTATTAGTCGATGTTGGTGTGACGTTTTGTCCAAGCGGTTTGGTTGGAGTACGGAGATCAATTGTAGAGGCGGGAAGTTTTGGTCTAGATTCTTTGAGAATGTCATTTGAGTGTTCGGAGGGTGTTGTCATCTGAAGACAATTTTTTAGCAAATTAATTTTGTAAATCTGTGAGTTCACTAGCCCCCTGCCGCCTAGCGGGGTAGGTCGCACTTCCTAGAACATGCCCACAAATATGATTAAATATAATTTTCAAATGTTTTATATTATTTTGCAAAATTTCAATCTAAAACCAACCGTGCTTGGAGCAGAACTGCTTGGTGTTATAACCTCTCCTCCACCCATCGCCCAGTAATGTGTGTGAGCAATTTCAAGAACATGGAATACACTAGCAAACCCGCAACATCCAGGAGTGTTGAATGACACCTCGATTCCTTCCAGACACGCTTTAAGGATTTTCACATATGCTTTGAACTGGCCTTTTGTCAATTGCTGAAAGTAAAAGGGAACTCATGAAAAAATAATATTCACCCCTCCCTCTTACCACTTCTTTGACATATTCATCTTCTGATAGTTTGACTTCTAACCCCAGATTTAATTTCGAGCAGACAAGTTCTCGAAGACTTTCATCCTCCATCAGCCGCTTCAATTTTGGAGCAGAAAACATTCCGACGCTCTGTCCCACTAACGCTTGATCGCAGAATTCTTTCACGGTTTGCTGATTCTTGCTGAAACATATTATATAGTTTTTAATCCGCTGTTTTATGTAGATTTCAGTTTTTTTCAAATTGTAATTTTCTGTACCTCTGCTGATTTGCAGTTTGTTGACTTGTCGGATTCGGCTGGGTTTTTGATCTCACAATGTGCTGACTTTGTTCAATTCTATTTGCAAGGGGCTTCATTGTTCGCTCTTTGAGCGCCTGAGCCTTTGGAGCAGTTTTGTTGATTACTTGACTGAAAACACTTTGACTTTTCTCCGCGTATCCGTTGATTGCATTCATTAACGAAGGTCCTAACACTTTCTCACCAGAGTCCGTTAGTGTGGTGAGTCCCTACAAATCATATTTGAACAATTTTGAATTTATTTACAGCTTTAATGTTCTGAATACCGAACCTAATTTTTTAAAGCAAATCACTACTCACTTTCATTCTTAATCCAGATTTAATAGAACCCCTACTAGTAGGTGTATCGGAAGCATCACTTCCAGGATTATGAATTGTCTTTCTTCTTTGTGACACTGGAGTAGATTCATACTCAGAATCGCTCCCATGATCAAACGAGAATGCTCCTTGAGAATTAGATTTTAGTGCTAAATTATCTGCAAGTCTTGCAAAGTCCGCTTCACTATCAACTGCTGACGTGGAAAGTGAAGAGTCCGGACTACTCCTTCCACTGCTCAATGAGCTGTCAATTGACACGACACTCTCGCTTTGTGGGAGTTCTAATGTCATTGGCTCTTTGTAAATGTAATTTACTTCGGCGAGTGGTTTGGTGACTTCTCCTCCGGCATCTGAACAAAATGGGTTGTGCAACAAAATAAAGTATATAACCTTAAATTACCTGTAACTTGGTTTTCATCAAATACCAAATCATCAATGCTATTGGAGTTTTCCGTAGAAGTTGCACTATCATCTTCATAGTCATCATTATCAATTTCAGCGTTGTACACACGAATGGCAGAGTCTAATGTGGAATTGTTGGGGTACACCTGAAGCAAATACTTGTACTATAATTGGGTCTACAAGAAACCGGACTTACCATAAAATGAACAGGCATGAGTGATTCGCTGAACCACTTCGGTTTATCGCCAACTTGCTCGGCACTCTCAATTCCCGCTTGCACTCTAACAAACGTCTCATTTTTGGGACAAAGACAACATTCTGCAAAATATTCCACTGCTTGAGTTCGACACAGGTCAGTGATCAATTGTGTGCATTGCGGACGACTTCGAAGAAATGAGTCCGTTTGCAACGACACCACTGGCCTGGGGTAAAGCCGGAGGGTTCTGGTATGTTCACTGAAGTTTCCGAAAACATTGGCCGAGTTGAAGAATTGAACCTGGACAATGATGCTTTATTCAGATAGGTTTGAAAAATATCATATACCATTGCAACTCGACATGCTACATCGACACTGTCAATGTCGATTCCAAAATCTGCATCTGTCACGCTGGTCTCATTGTCCACAGTCATAGTAGTCATTTTGTTAATGGCATTTTTCAGACGTTCCTGAAAATGCTAGTTTTTGAGATTAACCACCAACATACGAAACTATCAATATGCTACAAAATATATTCGAAAAAGGACGTCGTTTTTTTTTAAATAATCAGCTCACTTTCAAATGTGTGGCGTCTGGTTCAGGAAGATCGGGGATGTATAAATCATCTGGAACCTGTAGACAATTTGTGTCCAAGTCAACGAGAATGACATCTGACGGGAGCTCTCTAATTTTGCGATGATGGAAAAACGATGAAGGGACACCAATCAAAAACGGAGTCGGAGCAAGAAGAAGCTGCTCGGCGGATGGCATGTAAGCTGGCAGGAGAGGTATGACAGGAAACATGTATTCCAGTGGGTATAAAAGTGCTACTATGGAGAGTATGCACATGCTTACAGCGTTGTAGTTTCGGGATTGAATAACAATCTGAATAATGTTAACCTTTGTGAAAAAAAAAGTTTTTAGTTCAAAAATTACCTTAAACTCCAGCATTGCTGCGGTCAAAACACGAAGAGCCATGTCGATACCGAGGATTTCAAACGGAATGTGCAATGGGAAGTCGATTAGTGTGAATCTGGTATGATCCGGAAGGGCAAACTCAAAAACTTGTGACAGATCCATAGGCATCACCTGAAAAAAATGTTCTGTAGAACAGTTACTAGGCATCTAATAATTTAATACATAGAACCTGTAGACATAAGTAGTAAAATGTGGCTAGGTTTTGCGAAATTGGATTTCAAGGTCTAATATATTTTTTGGAATTTAAAATGTATTGGAAGAATCTATATAATTCTAGATCAATTTAAAACATTTTCTTGCCTCAATTTGAACTTTGGTTTTTCCTGGAACAGGCACTGGGGAGCTTAACAACATTAAGATCCATGTCTCAATCTCCTTAATTTCCTTCATCACCTCCGGTACAATTGGCTCATTATAATGACCTGTAAGTATTGCCCAAACGACGTCTCTGTAAATATAGAATTCATGACGATCGCCTCCTTCACAAAAATACTCACTTGAGCCCAGTCCGCTGTGCGGCTCTGTGATTGCTGCTGTCAATGATGCGCTTGAGAAGAAGAAGTACTTGATGAAAAATTGAAACGAAGGGATGGTGTGAAATAAAGCAGAGACTCGTCAATGAGACGTGGGAGTCGCGTCTGAATTGCAAATTTTTTAGTATTATAGAAATATTACCACAGAGAATTAAAGAAGACAAAAAGATAACATACTTTTTGTGGTGAGCATCATCTGGAACCTTCTTGATTTCATCTTTAGGAGTTGAGCGTCTGTCGAAAGATTGGTAAAAATTAAGGCAGATTCCATATCGAACTTTTGCAGAGTCCTTTTCCGTCAGCATGAACACAAAAAATTGTGGATCATTCCGTGCATTTTTGCGTAGACGTGCACCTGGAACATATGTATTCTAAATATTTGTAAGGTTGTGATAAAAAGTTCACCTCTGGGTTGAAAAAAACAAATATTTCAAAATATAGAAAAACAACATTCCTCAATCTCAAAAAAAGTGAACCATGACATGGTAATTTTTTTGAATATTTTTTAGGGGAACAATTCTCCATGAAGACCAAATTAAATTATGAAGTGTAATATTAATTTTTTTTTTGAAATGGCATTTCAAACAAAACGACTCACTCGTAGTAGTACATCCTTCCGGTTGGCAAAACACAGTGACATCAGTTGGCAATATAAAATCTTTATGATCATCGGTTGGGTACCGTCTTAGAATTTCAGGATATGTGACTGTGGTGTCTGTAGTGGCATCCGGGCTGCTTTGACTGGCTCCTCTAGTACGGTTTCGCTTTCCTACGACAACCAGAAAGTCAATCAGACGAGGGCATATCTCTTTTTCTTTGTCATTCATTTTTTATTAGGATAGGTACATTGGTGCAAGCCTGGACAAATTTTGAAAAAGTTAGAAAAAAAATCCAAGATACAAAATGAAGAAAAAAAAGTATGCTCTAAAAAAGTTTTTTTTTTTAATTTAAAAAAATAGAAACAATAAGAGGTAGTTATTTTAATTTTTCAAATATTTGTTGTGTAACTGTTTACATGATAGATTACAAACGAAATTTTAAGTAAGGTTTAATATAAAATTTCATAATAGTAAAATATTACTTTTTTTTAAATTTCAGAAACTAGACAGATAATTTCTAGAAATTTTGAGTGTATAAACTATATATTTCAGAATAAACTATAAAGGTTTTTTTTGCAATTTTCACAAAACGGAACAGAAGAAATTAATTTTGTGAAAAATTGTTAGAGAATACATTACATTTTTTCTTAATACAATAATCTCAAAATTTGTTTAAAATTATTTAAATAAAATTCACAACATATAACCACATCACATACTTTTTCCAAGTTATATTATACAAAATTTCAATATACTTAACAGTTGAGTTATTTATAATTGCTAGTCTATGCTTTGTTTTTAAATTTTACATATTATTAGTCTCATCTAAAACCTTAAATTATAAAAAAACGAGTGACGTCAAAAATTGCGATTTGTTAAAAAAAGATGACGTTGGGTTCGAAAGAATAATTGATGGCCGGAACGTGTGTCAAACGCACTTTTCCATTGGGGAAGAATGTAAAAAAGGAGCATTTCGCAAGAAAATCAGAACATATTTTCTGACTTTAAATTTGGACTTCATTTGACTGGAATTTGAGTTTATATAAAAATGAAACTATAAGATTAAGCAACAAATCACAATAATAAAAAAGCTAAAATATTGGATGTCGTGGGAAGAAAGAGAGGAAAAAGGGAGGAAAAAAGAGGAAGAACAGAATGAAGCAGTGGAGGTGCAAGAGCCCCCCCCCCCCCCCCCCCCATGTGATGGAGAAGTGTGTAGACCAAAAAGGGGCATAGGAGGCCGATGAGAGAAGAGACGTGTGTATGTGTGTGCATGTGTATTCCTTCTCATTCTCTTTTCCCTTTTCTGTTTCGCCCCCTCGCTGCTATTTTTGAGAGGAGTGAAACGAATGGATGGCAAGAGAGGGAGGACGAAGCAAAGAAGTGAAGACTGAGTTCCAAATCAATAGAGGGAGAGAAAAACAGAGAGATATACACGACAAAACATATAAGTTTGTTATTATGGGATACCAAATTCCCAATTTGTCCAACTTATAAATGTGGGAACACTTTTTGTATCGTTTTTCACATGGAGAATTGAAGCGGCAGTTTTTGTGGAAGCTTTGTATTTGAAAAAAAAATTCAGGTTTCAAAATTTTAAATAATGTGTTTTACATACTCAAGTACCTATAAAGCAAACGTTTATATACTGACATGATCGACATCAAAATTAAAAAAAAAAATGAAAGAACTACTCACAAATATGCAATTGAAGTTTTTTTTATTTTAAAGGTAGAGCAGCGCCAGTGGGGAAACTGTTAAAAACTACTCCAATGGTGCCAAAATGACCAAATATCATTTGAAACTCTCCAAAAAATTTTTGAAATTTTTTTATTTATTGTCAAAAAGTGACAAAAAGTGACAAAAACAAATTTATTTTTTACTTGTTTTATACTTTAATTTTGTTTTTATTATTTGTATTAAAACATTGTAGGGGTCGGAGCATTTGAAATTTCTTTGGATTTCCTCAAAAGCTCATACTTTTTATAATTTTGGTAATTTGTGAAAAATTTTGACCGGAAATTATGACAAATCTAAATTTTTTTGGTATTTTTATTATGATACTTGGTCATTTTGGAACATTATAAGTGTACTTAGACAAAATTATAAGCTATTTATTCACAGTTTATTTATTCTTTTTTTTTCAAATGCTCCATCAGTCAAATTGAAATTATTTGAAGTGTCAATTGACCATTATAGAATGTTGGAATGTTATTCATTGTAAACATTTAGGGGAACAAGTGATACACAAGTACCAAATATAATAACTACCGTAATTTCTCTATTAGTCTTGCTTGCAAAATTAATTTTCGCATTGCTCGTAGGGGGTGCAAGACTAATAGAAGCTGCAGGACTAATAGAGGAAATACGGTATATAGTTGTACGTTATAAATTTTTCAAAAGTTTTCAGCTTTTGAATGCCAATTCAGCGTGGCTGCTCATTAGGAAACTACTGAATTTATACATGAGAATAATAATTTTTTAACGAATATACTTGCAAAAAAAAAGTGTTGTCTCGCACCTTTTTTTTCTCTTCTGGGGGTTTCCGAAGATTTTGGATATTCAATATGTAATTTCAAATATGAAGTCTCTTCAACGAAGAAAATATCAAACAATTTATTTCAGGTGCTGAAGCTGGGAAATATAATATAAGAAAAACGGGAAACCCCCGTTCACATTGACAATTATGGCTGAATGTACATACCCGAATTTGAGTTAGTTTCGCGCGCGAATGATGTTTTGCGGAAATTCAATCTTATTGTTTTTTGTACATATATATGCTTATTGTGATTGATTTCTTTATATTTTGTTGATAGTTTTCTATATACAGAAAGTTTTCAAATATTTTTCAAAAATGAACCTCTTTCTAAAAAATAATGGACCTTCTGGAAATTTTTCTAAAAATTCATGGCGATTCAAATTTCATTTTTTAATTGAATTTTCATTACTGAAAACGGACTTTTCTCGGTTTTTTTCTTCAATTTTTGAAACGTGCTGAAATGTACTATTCAATAAAATCCAATAATCCTGAAAAGTAGACCACAACGTAGCACACACGAGTAATTAGCGTGTTCCCTTTTTTTGTTGGTCTCTGAAATCGTGGCAATACGTGGATTCAAAAATTCATAAAATATGACGTCACAAATTTTTACATAGTGCAATTTTCATTTAAAAAATCATCGTGGCGTCAAAGCATTAAAGCCATGTGGCGCCCTAATTTCCAGAGGTCAACCTAAGATGGGACAATCTAAATACCCATAACCACAAGAAAGTAGAAAAAAAAATGGATTGTATTATTATGTTTGTCCATATAAAAAGATAAATAAAAATTAGAATTATTGACCAAATTAGTTTGTTTTTTTTTAAATAAGTAGTCTAGTATACTTGTAACTATATATTTTTCTAACGCCTACTACAAATGACGTCATATTCAATTTCAGCTGCCTTAAACAAATGACATTTTTTACGTTTCGTTCATATAGCCTATTTCACGTTTTTGCCTACTATTCTAGATTTTGGAACTTATGTTTTTTTTTAAACGAAAGTTATAAGTACCTCAATATTAAACAGGAAATTATAAATTTAAACATATCTCTACAATAAATGTTAGCATTCGGCTTATAAACAATTTGTTTATGTTTTTATCAAATAAAAACAGTGTATATTTAAATAAAGGATTATTTCTATTTGATTTCCACAATCGCGGGAAACCTCTGAACATTAAATCATAATTTTTGATCTACATGAGAAGCTTCTACTTTGTTTTTATAGAGCTAAGAACGAGTCAATGAAAAAATTATATTGTTAGATGAAGATTGTTTTCCTAAAAGTTTCGATGTGATTTTCATAATATATGTAAATCTGCTAAAAACAAAATTTTCCACGATTTCTTGTACTGGTCGCAATTTGACCACCATTTATAACATTCCAGTCTACTTTCTTCTTTGTTTTCACCCATTTTTCTGACGTATTATATAATCAGAAAAAAATACAATATATTGTGCGAAAATTAAAGAATTGTAATCAGTCACAAAATACCTCAACTAAGACACATTATTCTGCTGCTCTCATCGTCTCACGCACTCTTTGCGCGTAAGGTGGTCTCCATGACAACGTGCCCCCTGCCTCAACAACTCGCCACACAGCGCCACCTGATATTAGCGTGCTCTCTCTCTCTTGCGTGTATTACCGCTGTTTCATTCCTCTTTTTTGTCAGCATTTTTCACCTTAATATTGTTTTTCATGTATTTCATGTTTTTCGCAACTTGTAATGAGATTTTTGCAGTAAAAGTGCGATGAGCGTTGAGGAAACTCGGGAAATTCTTGAGAAAGTAATTCAAAAACCACAACTAACTGATCAACTGCTTTCACGACCACCATTCAAATTTATTGTTGATATAGTTAGCAATGTGATAAAGTCTACGGGGTATTTGAAGGTGGGTATTTGAAAATTTTATTCATAATAAAAAATTATGCGCGAAAATGTAGATTTTAAGAAATGTAATGTGGTATGAGAAAAAAAGAGAAAAAACCAGTGCCCAACTTTAGTTTTAAAGTTTTCGTTTGTCAGTGATGCGAAGTTTTTGGTCAGTGCTGTGCCAAGTTACTCAGTGCTGTGCCAACTTGGTCAGCGCATAAATTTTCGCTAAATTTTCATTTTAACAGACTGACTTCACCGACGATGAAATAAAGTCCGCTGGCAACGACAAAAACACCAAAACTGCCTTTCTTGACAAGCTGATCAAGATTCTAGATGACGGAAGTCTCAAAAACGTCAAAGCCGCCAAAATAATATCGGGGAAGGACGCGGAAGAAACCAACAAAGTGAGTTTACATTCTATTAACAAGAAATATCTGTAATGAAAAAAGAAGGCGCAGAATTTTAAACAGAATTTACAATTCGATGTGAAGTCGCTTCAATCAAATTTTAAAAAATCTGGTCAATCAGAAATTTTTTTTTAACTTAAAAAAAAAATTCGATTTCTTCCGTAAATTATATCAAACTAAATTAGTGCCCTAATCATTTTTTCTATTTAAATTTTCTGATTTTTTGTGATAAAAATATGCTTAATAGTAAGATAAAGTATTTAAGCCGTTTTCAACTTGGTCAGTGCATTACCAGATTGGTCAGTGCTACACCAAGTTAGCCATTGCTTTCGCTCGTCTCAGTTCTTAGTGCTTTTTTTACCTTTTACATTTATTCAGATGCTGCAAATGTTGGGAACAAATGCTACGAGTTTCAATTCAAGGAATGGTACCGGAGAGGAGAAAAAGAAGAAAAAAGTAAAGAAAGAGGACAAAAAGGGAGATGAAGAAGAGAAGTCAACTACTAAAAAACGTAGCAGTAAGAAGGTAGAGTGCACTTTTAAATATTTGTTTCCCCATAAACTCAGTTTTATCATTTTAAGGAAACGCATGAAGAGAAGGAAAAATCGGAGAAGAAAAAATCTGCAGAAGAGAAAGAGAAGAAGAAAAAGTCTTCGAGTTCAAAAGAACGGCATAAGTCTAGTGACAGGTCTAGCGAAAAGTCAAGCGAAAAGTCCAGCAAGGAGAAAAAGAAGGAAAAGAGCACAACAGACGAAAAACCCAAAAAGAGCAAAAAAGACCCGAGTGAACGGCATTTTAAACGACAAGACTCAATGATTGCTGTGAATGGAGATGCACCGGATACTCCGAACAATGAGAATGGAGATGAGGGTTATGACGATCATGAGATTTCTGAACCAACTGTTATATCAAATATGGAAACTGATTTGTCAGCTCAATCACTACTGATCCAACAGCCAGTGACGTCACCCTTGAAAACTGATGATAGTGGGATGGGTGAGAGCCCGAGAATGATCAAGCCCGAAGATAGACCCCCGTTGATAAGGTAACCTCTTACGGATTGGGTTTATCTTCAGTTCATTTTAAAAAATGTAGTGCACACTTAAATAATTTTCTGAAATTGAATTATCCGGCAAATTTTTGGCTTCAACATTGTTGGTTTACTCCTTCTTTGACCAACATTTTTTCAAATTCTAGAATAAGTTGTCAAAGTGAAATTTACACTGAGATTGAGATGATGATACACACAGTTTAATCAGCTTTTGACATAGAAAATTCCAGACCAATGACTGGTGCTGGAGGTGGTAGACCTATGACATCAATGGGAAGACCCGGAACCGCGGCTTCAAGGCCAGCGCCTCCAAAACTGAAAAAGAAACAAATTGCGACTGTTGACTCAACGCCACAAGTGGTAATAACATTGTTAATCAGTTTATTAATTCAATTTTGATACCACTTTAGGTAGTCGAACTCAAATCGGAAATCATCAGCGATGCTCCAAAAGTGGAAACCGAAGACGATAGCAATTTTATAATGGAAAATGACGAGGAAGATGGTGATAGAACCGCTAGAATTGAAGATTTAGTTGATGAAGAAGATAGAGGAGCTTTGGTGCAAAAAATCATGGAGACGAAGGCTGAAATTGAAGATGGAGGAGGACAGGATCAGGTTGAAGAGTCCGATGCTGATAAAATTATGACAGTTGAAAGAGAAAAGATGAAGCAACTGCAGGAGAAGCTTCAGGATTTAACAAGATCTGCTTATCCGCTAGCAAGGCTTTTTGATTTTGCAAATGTGAGTTTAATGAATTTCAGACAGTTTGAAAAACTTGGAAATGCCCGAAATTTTCCGGGCTCCTACGAATTTATACAGACAACGGAAGATGCTAGGGCTTTCAAATGAAAGTTGTTTTGGATGATGTATTGATACATACCGTATTTTCTCACTACCTTTGCACTACTTTACTTTGACAGCTTATGCATATCGTGAATTTTTTTTAATCAACATTTTTTAATTGGGGTTTTTTTTATATTTAATTTCAGTGCACGTAAGTACTATTTTACACATAAAATCAATTTTTTGACATTACATTCGTTATAAAAAATATATTTTTCAGGACGACATCGAATCAATGATTAAAGAACTGGAGCGATGGAGAAGTGAGCAGCGACGGAATGAGCAAGAGGATCAGAACAAAAAAGCGGCAGGATTCGGAGACAGCAGTAGACTCTACAACATCATCGCAAACTTACAAAAAGAAATCAATGACACGAAAGAAGAATTGAGCAAGGCTAGAGGACGAGTTCTCAACAATGAAAAACGCATTCAACTATTCATTTCCAATGTTTGATCTTTCAGTTTTCCCTATTCAGAAGGAGATTTTCATTTTATTGAATTAAATGAAAAGATAAACAAATAAATTATTTTATATTACTTAGAGCTTTGATACAATGTTACAAATTCGAATGAAAATTGAAGTTGCACCAATATGTTGTTGTAACTAAAACTAAAACTAAAATGTAACTAAAATGTTGTAACTAACAAAATGTTTTGTTTAGGTCCAACACTATTTCTTATTGGAGACAAAGTGGAGGAAATTTCCAATGCCACTCCTTAGCTAATTAATTATTAATTGTCTAAAAAGTCCTTTTCAGGATTAGTTTTAAATTCCCGAGCGTTCAACACTTTTTTTGATTGACAATGGCTTTTTCAAATTTACAATCAAGTTTATATCAAGTTTATAATTTATTTGTAACCCAAACAAAGAAAAAGAAACGTTTTTAACAGACCAGTTTGTTGGAATAACACAAAACTCAAGACGGATGGGATAAAAAAGTTGAATTAGTGCCCGATGGGCAGTCATTCGATGGTTTTGAAAAGAAAAAAGAACCCGCATGGGCAATGCAAAAAGGAAAAATGAACATTTTGATAAAATTACAATAACTTAAAAAACAACGAAGGAGCATTTCCTTAAGTAGACTTCTTCTTGATAACATTTGGGAAGCGAGCCTTTGATTGTTGGAAGAGAAGGAAGGATCCGAGAGTGGTTGGGGCGACGATGAGGAAGAAGACGAGGAAGTAGGTGTACTTTGGAGCAAATCGTCTGTCGTACTCGCGTTGGCGGTAGATGTATCCTGGAAATTCATTTGATTGTTAAACAGCACAGGAAAACCCAGATTAATGATTTTTTGGTGCTTCTCAACCGCCTCCAACAAAAACTACAAAATTTCAAATAACCAACCTTCTCCAGGAGTGTTGGTAAGGGTGACGTGATGGTTCTCGTTGTCGGTGTAGTAAGTGACCTGGGCGGCGGTGTAGTTGAAGAATCCGAAGGCTCTTGGGCGGATGACAACTGAGTGGGTCACGTTGCTTCCGGCTGGGATCTGCTCGAAGTGCACGAAGAGAAGTCCCTTGACGATGTCGAACGAGTTGGTTGGGAACGAGTGACGATCGTCGATGGTGACCTGGAGATAAGATAAATGTTCTTTGTAAAAAATAGAAAGACGATATTTACCTTCTGCGCTGGCTTGTCTCCGACGTTGTAGAGTCCGTATTCCAAGACAAAGTCCATGTTCTCCACGGCATATGTGGAGAGTGGCTGCTTGTGGGCAAGGATGAAGGCATCCTGGAAATTGTTGAAATTTGAATTTAAAAAACAAGTTTTAAATTTTACAAAAACAAGAAAAAATTACAAACCCTGGTCTGAGTTCCTACATCAACGCAGCTGACCACTACAAAAAGTAGGGCGAAGAGTGAGAATTTCATTTTTCTGAAAAAAAAAGAACAATTTAATTTAAACTATTACAGTGGAAAACAGGCAACAAAAAGTAGGCAGATTCGAAGAAGGCAGACTAAAAGAGTCGGACAATAAACGCGACGTGCATTGCCCCGTCGTCAGTGGGGGGCACGCAAAATACTACAGCAGTGCATAAGATACGCAGCATCGTGTTTGCAGTCCGAGTACGGTGACACTCGTTTCGGCGACCCCCCTGCAGCTGTCCGGTGGAGCGCGTTTGCTCACCTCGTCTCCCCCCTCGATTACCACGTATTTTACACACTTTCGATTGTTTTTCACTGGTGCTAATGGATTTCGCGTAGTTTTTGCGATTTCATCATGTTTTTCTAGCGGAATTGATTTTGTTTTGAAGAACTCTAATATTTTTGATTTTTTAATTTTAAAACATTATTTAGACTTCTTTTCCGCGGAGTTTTCTCTAGTTTTTAATTAAAAATTTCAATTTTCTGGTTCAAAAGCTTTGATCCGAATATTTTAAACTAAATGTTTTTTTTTTCAGGATAATGAAAACAATCATCGCCCTTGGGTTTCTCTCCCTAGTCGTCGCACAAGACCCGCCTGGCACTGCTCCAACAGCAGCGGAAATTCTCGCCGAAAACATCAACGGACAGACTGTTCACGAGTTCCGGGGCTACTACAAAAGAGAGCATTCGCTTATTAAACCATACACAGGTGAGCACATTTAATTATTCAAAAAGTTATATCTCAATAAAAAAAGTCTGTATCAGAAGCAACTTAGCTAAAACATCAGTAGATATACCAACTTGTTTTTCAAAATTAGAAACTCAACTTTCAGGTGGTAGTTTATACCAACATTATAAAGATATGACTACATTCTCCACTGAAAAATTTTCGATTTTCAGGTTCCGGGGCTGATATTCCAAATTGGAACATTATTGGCAGCACTTTCGTCTCTTCCAACCAAATCCGACTGACCGCCGATGAGCAAAGTAAAGCTGGAGCACTATGGAACACTCAAGTAACATTTTTTACTTTTATACATTGCGTAACTTTTAAAAATTTTAGCCAGTGTGGTCACGCGACTGGGAGCTCCAAGTCTCATTCAAGGTTACTGGAAGCACTGGAGATTTGTTCGGAGATGGTATGGCAATTTGGTACACGTCGGAGCCAAACATTTTGGGACCAGTGTTCGGTGGAAAGGATTACTTCCGTGGATTGGCTGTGTTTTTGGACACTTATAGTAATCATAATGGGCCACATCAGGTATGAAAATTACCGAATTAGATTAAATCAAAATTTCGACTTTAGAAGTTTTTAAATATCCGCTTATGATTGCAGCACGGTCATCCATTCATTTCTGCAATGGTTTCTGACGGCAGTCTTCACTATGACCACGACAAAGACGGTACCCATACTCAGCTCGGAGGAGAAAATACTGGATGTACTGCCAAGTTTCGTAATAAGGATCATGACACTCAAGTTCTTATCAGATATGTTGGAGACACTCTTTCGGTATGTTAAACCTGAGTAAAATAACAACTATAGCTGCTCTATTTCAGATTTTCTCTGACATTGAGAACAAAGGAATATGGAATTTGTGTATGAGCGTGAACAATGTGCAATTGCCAACCGGATATTACATCGGAGTCAGTGCCGCAACGGGAGACTTGTCCGATGCTCATGACGTTGTGTCCTTGAAAATGTTCGAGCAGGAGTTTGCTCATGTTGAGCGTGTTGGAGAGGTAGGTGTTCGTTATTGGAGTTCGATCCTTGTTTGAAGTGAAAATTCTTGGAAGCTTGGAAGCAAGCGTTGATTAAAAAAAACTTAAATTTTGCCCGTTTAAAAAACTGAAACAAAAAAAATTTGTTTGATGACATAACAATTTTAAATGATAAGAACCCAGTTGCAAAGACATATCTTTCCTAAATTTCATCTTACTTTTCAAGTGTCAACTGGCCCTTTTCACTGGCCGCAAAACTCAAAAGCTATACTAAAGGGTAGCAATGTGGCGCGTAAACAAAGCCTTGGTGTTTGGACCAAATTTCGGCGCCTGCATGAATGCCGCTAGAAAGCGTGTAAACCCGGCACATGTCGGACGGTGCCCCTTTGCCATGGTTTGATTCAATAGTTTAATAGTTCATGATTCAATAGGCAAACTTACACTAGTAAAAATTACTAACTTGGTAACATATAATTATCATTTTTGTTACCTTATATCAACAATATGAATACTTCCAGGCTGATCGTCGCAACGTTGTGCCCCATGCTCAATTCACCGCTTCACCAAGAGATCACACTGACGACGCACGACCATCTAGCCTTGGATGGGGTGGAACGATCGCTTTGGTGATTGTGGGGGTTATTGTTCTTGTCGGAGGACTTGGATTCGGTTTTGTCTACTTCCAGAAGAAGAATGAGCGGCAAAGAAAACGATTCTATTAGTTTTATTTCATAACATAATGTATCATTTTTAAATTATTATACTTTTCAATAGTTCTTGCTTGCCTTCTCTCAACCTCTCAACCCAAAAAAACCAATTTAACAGGTGTCGTTGCCTTTTTCTTTTTGTCAAATGGGGGATACTTGTGATTTTTTGATTTTACTCATTGCAATAGGTAAGCTCTAACGTTCCGGGTTTCTTTTTTTCTGTTTTCCTATTGTTCGAATTCTTTCAATATTGTTTGTTTTTTCACAATTCAATAAAACATTGCATGTGGGTGTAAGATATTGAAGATGAAGAAAAATCTATAAAAGCTCGGCTCGCTGAGCTATTTTCTCATATCGAGAATGAACAAGATTTTGATTGTCTTGTTTTTCGTTGCAGCTGCAGTGGCATTTGTAAGTTTTTTTAATATCACAATAGGAATTGTTAAAGTTTTAAATTGGTATGCTTCAGGAGGCAAGACCGAGCAGAATCTTCAAGGAGAGAGTTCGCAGCCAACAAGCATTGACTACTACTCCATCTTCAGAAGAGCACGAGGATCATGAAAGTCATGAAATGCCTGATATGCCTGTTAAGAAGGACGAAGTGATGGGAAGCATGGATACGTTGTCGTCGCTTGCAAAAGTTCAAAGAGATCAAGGTACACATTTTGACGAGAATTTGTTTTTGAGCAGAAAACTGTGAAATATATTTTAGCAAAATTAATAGTTGTTTGACGTATTCAGTTGCATACATTTTTGTAGAAAACAGATAACAATTGTAAAACTTTTCGAAGAAGTTCCTCAAACTAGCAAATATTTTTAATTGTCTAGAATGAAAAAATTAATTCCAGAATGTTTCAAAACGTTTCAACAAATTCTAGAAAAATCAAACATTTATTTTGAAATGTTTTAAAAGCGCCTAGAAATTGTTTAATACGTCTGAAACTTTTGTGAGCTCAAGAAGTTGTTGATGTGTTTCAAAAGCTTCTAAAACTATTAAAAGTATATCTAATACAAAATTTAAAAATAAAGTTCTAAAGTCTTTTTAGAGCTAGGACAAATCCATTCGCTGTTTTTAAAGTTCCAAGAGCTTTAGAATAACAAAAAAGCTCTCTATAATATTCTAGAAGTATCTATGATTCTAAATATCAAATATGTCAAATTCAAACAAGGCTAACCATCAATATTTCAGCCGAGACATTCCGCATGTGGTCAACTCAGTTCCGTACTTTCAAATCCAGCGTTATGAAGTACATGGAACAATCCAGCGATTTGCTTCAAAAACACGAGAAAAAGATCCAAACTCTTCAGAGAGTTGCCAGTAAACTCCACGAAGATATTAATCATTGATTTGACTCTGTTTTGCTTTTTTTTCATAATAAAATACACATAAAACGAATATTAAAACTTGATTGTTTGTTCTAGAAGATGTTATATTTTATAGAACGGCTACCGAAGAGGTTATAAAAATTTTTAAAATTTCAGAAATCTGCAGCAACTTTGTAGAAGTTGCAGCGTTTATATTTGTAGAATGAATTAAAAATTATATTTCAAGAAACACAAGATTTTAAAACTTTAATTTTCAAACTTTTATGAATTTTCACGTGAACTTCAAAAGCTGCCAATTTATAAATAGTTTTTTCATGTTATTTCTGTTTTGACATTTCATATTTCAAAGCAGTTTGCAAGAACAAGTGCATTGTTATTATAGTTCCTTTTTATTTTTAGTCTCCCAATCTTTGCCCTTTTCCAAAAATAAAAAGAAGAACTTTCTATCAATTTTCACATTTTTCCGCCCTTCCAGCAGGAGGAGGCTGTCTGATCGGCTGTTCGATTAGGCCTTAGTGAAGGCACTTATCTAGATTGGCCCATATTTCTAGTGTCCTCCTGTTTGGCATTGCGAACCGTCCATTTCTTCGTCCAATTCGCTGCAAGGTCACACTGTCCTCTTCCTCTCTTTCATCCACCACCATCAAACAATTCATCCTACTCGTTTGTTGGCAGCCGGGACTTGAAGAAAAAGATGGGAGAACAGTGAGTTTATCGATTTTTATTTCTAAAATAGATTAGGAAATTTCTGTAAACTAGAGTTAGTGAAAAAATTGAAAAAAAAAATCAAAACGGTCTGGTCCCGAAGAAACTATTTTCTCATTTGACATCTATTTCTAGAGGTTCGTAATTTTAAAAAAAAGTGGCAGAGATGTTAGCGCAAACCGTTTGAATTTTTTATTTTTTATAAGTAAACAACAATGCTTCAAATCGACTACCTGTAGTTTGTTCTCCCAAAATGTTTTCGAATAAAAAGAGTCAAAATTTAGAAATAAGTCAAACTTTTTTTTCGGAAATTGACAATGATTTTTTTTGAACTTTTCATGGCGTTTTCTATTAGAAAAAAAAAATAATTGCAAAATTATTCAACATTAGCTTGTTGTGGAACTACATTTTGTATGTCAATTTTAGAAAAAAACATACAACATATGGAGGTTTTGAGGCATTACCCAAACTACCGTATTTATTATGCTAGTAAGTTCGCCAATTGCATCAAAAACGGAACAATGTGATCGTATATCCCAATTAATATGAAATGATTGGACAGTTTAGTTTACCCGATTAAAAATTTTTTAAACTGTCACTATTATTAATTTGAGGAATATCATATTTTTTATTTGAAAAGAAGCAAAAAAACGATTTATCGATAAAGTGCTTACATTTTGAAAAAATTGCAAAACAATCAGACACTGAACATTGTCAAATAAGGATGTCTTTTACAAAATACTTTAAAATTTTTCCTCAAAATACTAATACAAATTTTCAGTAAAAACTGCAAATGCAATCGTTGGGTGATCAGTTTGCAAGCCGCATTCGACAGAGATGATGTGAGTTCATAAATCGTAAATTTCCTAAATGGATTGAAAACTAATTTTAGTTCGAAAAACTGTTCCGGAAAGCTGTGCAAAGCATAACTGAGGAGGAATTCCAACGAATCCCAGAGTTCAGACATCGCGAAGATGCTCTTGCTTGTCTTTTCGGAAGACTTTTGCTTCGTCACTCTGCTCAGAAGTTTAGTGGAGAACCATGGAATACCATCCGGTTTGAGAGAACTGAGAGAGGAAAACCGTTTTTGGCAGTTCCAGCAGACACTACTTTTGGGCTGAACGTTTCTCATCAAGTGAGTTTTCTAGGTCTGCAAGGCTAGTTAAGCTTAAAGGGTGTTTAACTGTAAAATTTAAAGATTTATTTTTTAAAATTCTTGAATGCTTTTGGGGAATTCGCGAGAAATGTCACCCTCCTAGAAACCATTGGCTAATCAAAACTATCCCAAATTACCTACACTTATATACTAAGGTTAATAACAAAAAAAAAACGGTCATATATTAAGTAACCATGAGTTTATGAGAATGCCTACTTTGTGGCGCGAAAGTAGTGGCATCAGAGAGAACATGCGGCGAAGAGAGATTTAGGTGCCTTCGCTACGAGATATTCCCGCGCCAAAACGGTAGGCATTCTCATTATCTCATGGTTTCTTAATAAGTTTGCGATATGAAATTTGTTTCAGGGAGATTACGTTGCTTTCGCCAGCAGTTGCTCTTCCAAAGTTGGAGTTGATGTCATGAGATTGGATAATGAAAGTGAGTGATATTTCCATTTTTAAATAGTTTTAAAACCCTGCAATACCTATATAAATGCTGTTAAAATTTAGGAAACAACAAAACCGCCGACGAATACATCAACTCGATGGCCAAATCTGCATCTCCTGAAGAGCTCCGAATGATGCGCTCGCAGCCAACCGAAGCCATGAAAATGACAATGTTCTACCGCTATTGGTGCCTCAAGGAAGCTATTCTCAAAGCCACCGGTGTTGGAATCATGAAGGATTTGAATAGTTTGGACTTCCGTGTGAACCTTCAAGATCGCTATCGCCCAGGTATGCGGCGAAAAGTACGATTGTAGTCTGTACTTTCACTTTTTAGGAGCATTTGTGACTTCGACTACTGTCCTGGAGGATGGAAGACTTCAAGATCAATGGATCTTTGAAGAAACGTTTGTTGATGCGAAGCATTCTGCTGCGGTTTGTAAAGAGGTAGGTTTTGAGAATTCTGTAACGATTTGCAATAACCCGCTTGCTGCTCAAACCCAAAACACAATTGCGTTTGTTTTGCGGAGAGGAACTTAGTTGTGAGAAGAACGTTTAGAAAAAAAGCATTGTTTGAGCACACTGAACTACTCTTGCTCTTTGATAGAAAACGATTGAAAACAGGAGAACGCGGTAGTGTGTTTTCCACAAAAAAGTGGTTCGCCACCCGAGGGCAGACGTTCGTTTCGTGAGCAGACCACCTAGCGTACTAGATTTAGATGAGCAATTTGTTTGCATTTCTAATCAATCAGACTAGCCACGTTCTTTCTGGACCAGAATTAGAATTATGAGGGCAAATTGGGCCTGTGATTCACAAACTAGCCCTAACACTTAAGAGCTATGATGAGTAATTTGTGTCTTTGTTTTCAGAAAAAACTCCCACGCGAATGTGTGTTTAGACAAGACCCGGAAGCCAAAATTTTCTTCAGCAAGGTTTGAACTTAGATAATTTTCGTAGTAATTGTAGTAATATTTTTCCAGATTACATTTGAAAGTCTTCTCGAAAATGCGGAAATCACCAATCCCATGCCGAATAACGCAGCTGATATATTTGAGGAATTCATGGCGAAGCCGAAAAAAACATTTTAACTATTCTCATTAGTCCATGTTAATCCGTGATGCCTACTAACTAAATTTTTGCATTTCAAACAATCTTCGCTTTTTATTCTTTTAACGAAGAAATATTGAATTCCACAGTGTTAGATACTTTTGTGATTACTGTATTTTGACGTTATTAATAAAGTGAACAAAAGGCAATCTCCAGATTTACAAGCTATGGGCCAATAACTTCAAAAAAGGATAAATAAAAATCAGCTTGGATAGGTGGAACTACCTCCGATCGAACTGGAAGCTGATGAAATCATCTCAATAAAATTTCGAAACAGTGTACTCTTGACCAAAAGTATGAGAGAACTGATTAAATTCTGCGGTGCACTGACCAAATCTAATTCTGCAATAGACAGGTTTATTTAAAAATAATAATACTGGTTATAATAACACTAACAATAACACTACCAAATTTTCAATGACCCAAATTTTCAATTGATAAACTGAATAACTGTTCCCATATTCCGAATTAATTATACTTTCACTTATGACCAGGAGTACTTAAAATCTCTTGCTAAGTTTGTATTTGCAAATCAACTACTTCATCCTTATTCTTGAATGAAGTTGATTTATTTTTTAGTTTCGGGTTTTTTCTAAAATTCTAAAAAATCATAAAATATAAAAAGTGGAAAGATCAAAAGAATCTTTAAAAGTGCATCCATGTCTTGGCTTTTTTTTGCCGCGCAGCAACGCTTCTCTCTTCCCTCGCGTTATCTGTAGTTTCTTCCTGTCACTTCCAATCACTCGGGGGGTCGAGCAGCGACGATAGCGACGACATATGTGTGTTTTTTAGTTGCTAGTCCGTGGTGACCCAAAGACGGGCAGTGAATCGTGATTTCGAGTGATTAGACTGATAACCGAGCCGGAGAATAGAGAAAATGGAGGCTCATCCTCGCGACCCGGCGCGCAGTTCGACACGCCATGTTCTTTATTTTCCACCCGGAGCAACTAGCCTACCAAATATAGACATGACATGAAGTGCGGACCGCCCATAAGACTACCTTATCCTTGTGCCTCCTTCATTGAGCAAGCTAAAAAGTGGCACTCACCGTTCATTCTTGCATTATCTGAAGGTCCAGGAGCCGCATCTTATCAATTTATTTATTTCTGGTGAACGTTTTTTTTTCAATTTGAAATACTAGAAGTTATCTATCATTTGTAACAAATATTATAATAGAGCCACATCTTAGTTCTTATGATGCTTTTATTTAAAACATGTATATTATTTAAAAAATGTAATTTAATTTTGAATTATATTAATACTAAACTGACAAATATTTGTTTTTTGAGATACCACTAGTATCTATAAACAGTATGCGGTTTTGTAATGTTCTCGTTCTTTAAAGCAAAACTAAGATTGCAAATGTTTCGATTCTAGAGACTATTACTAAAATTCTTTCAGCAAGCACTTTCAATTCATAAATAAAATAATTTTTCTTAAGTAAACCGCATTAAAAATTTTCTTGTTATCTCCTATCCCACGTGGTGTCAGGCTGTCCTATTACGGTTTGATCTACGAAAAATGCGGGAATGTTTCGCTCAGAAAAATGTGACGTCAGCACTTGTACACCATGCAAAATCAGGTGAGACCTCTGCGTATCATTACCCGCATTTTTTGTAGATCTACGTAGATCAAACCATAATGGGATACTCTGGCACTATCCTTTTTAAGTTATTTTCAGTAAATTTTACTAGTTTCAAAAATACTTCTCAATTTTTAAATGGTTTTATAAAATGTGAACTTTTTCAAACTGAGATATGCAAATATATGTAGAGCAAAAAAATAGATACCAATTTAGCTAAAATATGTTAAAACTACACTGTACCTAGACATTAAAACCTACCTGCCTAGAAACCTACCTAGACTGCCTAGACATTAAAAAATGGCCGAAAAAAAACCTCCGGGCAAACCTTAGACGACACGGATTTTCCGTTGTGTTTCCCAAGTTTTTTCATCTATTTGGCAGTGTCCTTCCTCCCCGTCGTCCGTCAACAATTGTTCGTCCAGGTGTAGTGACCACTGCGAAACGCACTTTTTTGTTGGCTCATTTCAAAACAAACACACACACACACACACACACACACACACACCGAGACGGACAGCGGGGTGCTACGATAATGGCTAGAGACCAGAAAAACTGGAAAAAGAGCAAAAAACCGGAGAATCAAAGGGGGACTCTCATTCATTGCTCACCCTTTCCCCCTTTATTAGGCGGCTCCTTTTGCGCGAACCGAACATGGTGGTCATCTTGAACAGTTGATTCAATTTAAATTTCGTTCTTAGCCCTCGGATTTCGTTTCTTCTCATCACGCTTAGAAATATAAAAAGGGCGAACAAATGTTTGTTCAGTGCCATTTCTCTGTTTTCCTGAAGGTTCGATCTGCCTGTCCAGTGCTCGCTGAGCATATTCCTTTCATTTTTATTGTGTTTTCATTCTTCCTATTTCCTCACTTGTATTGAATCATGCATTTGCAATACTTTTTCTTTTTCTTCCAGGTATCGGTGCACAATGAGAGAATACGTGCTGATATTTCTAGTAGCCCCAGTTTTTGCAGCCATCTTGGGTCCATATGATATTCCACCAGAGCTGCCACCTCTGAACGATGAAAACTTTGTAAGTTGGTTGTTGCTGATAGCTTATTATTCTGAAAAATTTTTTAAATTTTAATTTTACTGATTTTCCAGTTTGACCGTTCCCACTCTGAATATGAAACTGTGCTCACCCCAGAAGACTTTGAGCTCGGAACTCGCATCACCGCTGCAATGGCTCACGACAACGGCGACGACATCTGGGATTCGGATGCCATGTACAGCAAAGACAGATTTGAAGGAGATATCGCTAATGATAATGTTAGTTCTTTCCTTAAAGGATCCGATAAAAAATTTTTGTTTCCAGCTCAATGCTTCTACTGCTGAGCTTTTTGCGAATGGTGGCTCCGGAAAGTCTGAAGACGGAAAGTGGTATAACGCTATCAAAAACCGACTTCAACTTTGGCCAGAGGGCAGAATCCCATACACGATTTCGTCTCAATACAGCTCTTACAGGTTCGTATTTCTAAGATCATAAGACGATCTTTTCAAGTGTCGCATCCGGTCAAGCCAGACAATTCTATTGGTACTTTTTTGTATTAGCAAAGAGCAAACAATCACAGAGAAAACATGAAATTTGATGCGCGCCTTTTGTGGAGTACAGTTTGAGAGATTGTCCAGAAACTTGAAAATCAAACAACAAAGATCAACAATTTATTTTTTGCAGTCGTTCTCTGATAGCTGCGTCTATGCAAGAGTATGCATCACATACTTGCATCAGATGGGTTCCAAAAGAGGCAGCTGATGTCAACTACGTCCACATCTACCCAGACAGAGGATGTTACTCGATGGTGGGAAAGATGGGTATGAACTAGAAATATATTTCTTAGCGACTAATCACAAACTGTTAAGGAGGAAAGCAATCGCTATCACTTGGTTCTGGTTGTATTCAAAAAGGAATCATTCTTCACGAGTTGATGCACGCCGTTGGTTTTTTCCACGAACAATCCCGAACTGATCGTGACGATCATATCACAATTATGTGGAACAATATTCAAGCAGGAATGCAGGGACAGTTCGAGAAGTACGGCCACGGGACTATTCAGTCATTGGGTACTGGTTATGATTACGGAAGTATTATGCATTATGGAACAAAGGCTTTCTCGAGAAATGGACAACCAACTATGATTCCTAAGAAGAATGGAGCCACTATTGGACAGAGAAATGGGTTCTCAAAAGTTGACAAATTTAAGATCAACACTCTTTATGGATGTCCAGTTGGTATGTTTACATCAATTCTCATTAACTTATTCAAGAAGTTAAATGTAACATTTTCAGAAGGAGAAAAACCAACCACCTCCGCTCCAACATCGGGACCAATCGTTATCACTGTGAAGCCAGTTGTTATAACAACCGGAAAGCCGCCAGTCATTCAAACAGTTTCCCCAGCCGTCCCATTGAAGCCAAGCGAGTGCAGAAATCTTAGAGGAGATTGTGATGACCTTGCTAAACAAGGTTCGCTGAAAATAAACTTTGAAAAAAACCTGAAAATGTGTTTTTTTTTCAGGATGGTGCATCAGAAATCCAGGTTGGATGCGTGCCAACTGCCCAATTTCATGTGGAATGTGCATTCCAACCAAGGAAACTCAGAAGCCATATGTCCAAACTACGACCCAAGCTGCGACTACAACCGCCAGACGTAATTAGACTAATTAAAAATCCACTAACCACTCACTAAGTTCATCTTGAGTTACAGCACAAAAGCCAGTCACCCAACCAATTCAACCCCTTCCACCAGTCCCGCCGCTTCCTCCAACTACCCCAGAAGATTGTGAGGATCTTCGTGTCGATTGTCTTGTATTGGTTTCTCAGAGGTACAGTTATTATTTTCAGGGGTCATCTGTGACATTTAGAAAAGAACAACACTTTTAAGTTTTCACGTAGCTATTTTAGATACTGCAAAATTTCACAAAACTTCATGAAATCTTATTGTGCAAAGAGCTGCGGCTTCTGCTTCAAGCCACCTCCAACCGAGATTCCGGATAACCGCCCGACTGTGGTAACCACTAGACCACTAGTCACACTTCCACCGTAAGTGTTTTCCATTTGATTTTTTAACCTTACTTCACCCTTGCCTCACAAGATTCAGACCATCTTAACTATCGTCACACATTTTTCTCATACACCCACCCACCACATATCCCTGGAATGGCTTGGTTTCATTAACACTTTCTATGATCAACCACAGGCTTTCAGAGCGGTCATCCGGTCGCGTTCTCCGGCTCCGCCCGTTTCCACCACGACCAAGGCTGCTCCAACAACCAGTACAACTAGCGCAGCTCCTTACTCCCCAACTCCACTACCCAGCGAGTGCTCCGATCGCAAACATTTTTGCTCACACTGGAAGAGCGCTGGATTCTGTGAAGGAATCTTCATGAACTACATGAAAAAGAACTGCCCAGCATCATGTGGCCTTTGCTAAACGGTACCATTCCACAATTTCGAGTGCTTTTTCTTCTATTTATTTTTTCCAAAGCCCTTCCACCGAGTTGATACTTTTTACAACTCTTTCAAGAGTAACGTCGTTGTTGGCGTAAGATTTCCGGTTTTCATCTGTCATTTTCTCACAAAAAATTCATGATTTTATTATATTATATTTTTGTCCACCATATGCACATATTTTATTTATATTATTATTTATTTATACATTTTTGACGAACGTTTCGTTAGTTACTGAATCGACAATGCCGGTAAAAGATTCAATAAAATATGATTTATGAGAAATTGTTAAAATTGAGACAAAAAAAATCAAATGATTGTAAGAGAACTCTGACATAAAAACATGTTTTTGGAGACAGAATGCTAATAAGTAAGCAATTTTTTTTTCTTGTTAAGTTCAAATAAGTAAGTTTAATACAAAATGTTTGAAGAGAAAAAAAACATTTAAGTGTGAACATTTTATGTTGGCAAAGATATGACCTGGGAATGCAAAAAGGAAACAAGGAATTAGACAGATCTTTAGTAATTTTGTGACAACGAGAAACTAGATCAAAGTAGTAATTTTGAGGTGCACTCCTAAAAACAAAGGCCTGAAAAAAAAAACTATAATCGGATTTTTGCAAACGAAACAAATTTTTCTAATATAATATAATAGCTGTATTTTGAACCAAAAGAGCTTGTGAAGAATTTAAAAAATTAATGAAAAAATGGACTGGTTATTCAAGCTAAAAGAAAAATATATAAAGAGAAGTTCATTAGAATAAACTGGTATATCTTGGGGAATATCTCTGAAAATGTGAAGTTTTTCAGCTGAAATTAAACAAAAGTTTACCTTTGCAGTTTTCCATGACACACATGTATGTGGGGGTAAGGGTTGTTCGTATTCCTGAAAGTTACATTATTTTTTATTCCAGTCCAATCAACAAAAAAAAAACCAAACTAACCGTTTCCCAACAGTTTGTGTAAATACCATTTGTATCAGGAACTTCTAAAATGGCATTGTCATCTCTTCCCCCTCTTTGGTTGATTTCCGTCCAACGTCTTCGTTCGTTTTGCAATGCTCTTTTTTCGACAGATGGCATAGTGTCCCTGCCCTGAAAGCGTACGATCTTATCACTGGTTTATGTTTATCAAAGTCACATCTGCCTGATTAACAATAGCATTTCTAGTTAGATGATACCCAGCTTTTCCAAAATATCGATTATGGTAATTATCTCTGGCTCCATTTGCACCGTCACCATTCTGATTGTCAACTCTCCAATAAACATTTGAAAATCTTGTGGAGATCTGGAGAAATTACTTAAACGGACTACTACACCAATTCTGTTTGGAGTATAATCTCACCTCCTTAGCAGCAGGGCTACTGACAGATGCTGTAAGATAATCGGAATTTTCCGATTCTGATGCTTCTGGTATGGCGGTTGAAGCAAAATCAGAGGAGTAGGAGTCGGATACGACAAAACATCGATCCCTTTCGTAATCTTCGTCTTGTTGTCGGAGGTAAACATTTTCATAACTATCAGCATGCAACTGGAAAAAGAGTTTTTAAAGTTTAAAACTAGTTTGATATTAATGGTATCTTAACTTTCACATCTACGAATTAAAAAAACATTATTTTAACAGTCAAAGTATTGATTATTAGTTGTTCAGAATTTTTTTTTTTTGATAATGCTATTTCAAGCTGAATAGACTACCAAGCTTATGGTTGACATACGAAACTAAACTTTATCTTGCATATAATTTCTGAAACTAATATCCCAGTTGTTCTAGATTTATCAAAAAAAAAAGTTTCAAAGTATTCTTGCCAACATGTGTAACTGGGAAGTTAGGAAAATTTTCCGAATTTGCCGAGAGCGGCAAACATCAAAACTGGACTGGCCAGGTTTGCCGATTTTGCCAAATAAAATAAAGTGTCGTCCACAGTCAGTTATTTCATTTCGAAAATAAAATAATTTGCATAAATTTGTTCACAGAAATCCACCCACACACTATGAAAAATCAAACATTTTTATTTCATTTCGCCATGTTTGAATTCTAAAAAATATCGCGATTTAGCGAGTTTTTCGACCACTAAGACCTTATCTCATAATTTTGTGATTTTCAATTCCAACTGGAACAACCTAGTTGCTACAAAATTATCAAATTACACAGTACCTGCACAGCAATAATTGGTGGATTTACGTTGTTTGAATCTTCATATTCAACCTCTTCATCATCATCATACTCGTCCTCCTCAATTACAATTCTAACTTCTCTTCTTTCAACGGCCAATCTCCTTTCTTCTTTTTGTCTATTCTCATCATTTTCAAAATAAGTTGGGCTTGTGAAAAAATAATTCCGTACTTGGCGTTGTTCCTTTAAAAAATGTTTTTAGCAGGTAAGCGAAAATAGAACGCATATGATTCTTGCAGGATGTGCATTTTCAACAAAACTAAAAATGAAACGTAATGAGGATACATTATTGGCAGATATTTATTGACTACAAAATCATTGACTTTTTTCATAGCCTTTTTGCGCTCATTGCCTACCGATCGCTCATTCCCATTTCCTACCCTCTGTTCACTACATACTCTTTTTTCATCAATCATTGGGTAGGTATTATGAAAGTATTTTAAGTCTAATATTGTATTTGGCGGCGAAATCAAAGCTGCACCAACTACGCTGATGTACTAACTATCAACCAACATAGTTGGTACATTGTCAATGTTGCCATCTCCAATCTTGATGCCGTTTTGGTCGGAAGGAGTCTTGCCATTTATTGCTTGGACGTGACGGAGGTTTACGGGGTAAACGGGGTAAACTAACTAAACAATTTTTGATTTTTCCCCACAACGGAACATGCGATTTTTTTTCTTCTGCATTTGATAGGATTGTTAACTTCAAAACTGCGTGAATTTAAGTTTTTTCTTAAAAACCTCTTGACATTCACAATCATTTGAAAAATGTGTTTTTTTCACAAAACTGTACTCTACTGCTTAATACTATTTCTCAAAACTACTTTAAAACAACTTGAAAAAACTGTTTTTTTCCTATATTTTTACCTCTGAATACGTCATCAATTCAGATCCCATAGATGCCAATTGGAAGTAACTCTCAAACGACAATAGGTGTGACTTTTCTGATGTTTCTACACTTTCTGGCGTCGATGGTTCGGGTGTTGCTGGTAGGACACGCCGAGGTCTTCTCTGATCACCACTACCACATAAAATCCACCTCTGGTACAAGTTACAGGTGTTAACTACAGCTTCTTCATCTTCTCCAGAATCGATTTCCGAAGACACATCTGACTGTAAGAAGGAAGCAGTTTGAAAGGTTTTAAAGTATTCTCACAACTTCTTCACTCCAGTGTAACGACGGTTCCTTGCTGTTTGCGTTCTCTGATAGGGAAAGTTTACAGAAATATGTAGGTTCAATGGCAAACTGAAATTGATAACCAGGATATAATGCTGAATGGGTCGAAATGGGTCGATTCGTGCGAAATCAACAGGATTTAACACTAAAATTTCAGATGCAAGTTTTAAGACATTGAGACCGAGATGGCAGAATTAAATGTTGGTTTCAGGTAGACAGTAACATCATCTTTCGATTGGTATACTTTTTGCTTCATATTTCCACCATATTTTTACGGGGTTCCCTAGTTAGGTCGTATCATTAAAGTTAAAATATTCAAAGAGCTATCAGCTAACTAAAAAATGTTTCGTATTTTTGATCCTTGCTCGAAAATTTCTAACCAAAATTGCTAACATCCCAGTCTTTTTTAATTGAAATTTTTGATTAATGAAATTATCACAGAGAATTTTATTGACTAGCAAATTAAGAATCAACCTTTTCTTTCTTAAAACGTGAATCTTTCGCACGTTCCTAATACATGTTTTCGGCGTGAACTAAACAGTTTCAATCTGCAATCCAACTCACATATGAAGCACTGTTTGCTAGAAGTATATGCCCTGAAGTAGTGTGATCCGTGCTACCGTAGCTCATGAACTGACGATATAAATCTATACAACCGGGTCGTTGGCATGCGCTTTGATTTCTCAATGAGCTTGGACAGTTCACGTTGTATAATGAACTGGTGCGTATGATTTTCTCTGAAACTTTTCAAATTCAGCTTTAGGGATTTGCTTGCTCTTACTTTTGATAGACTCGTCAGACGATGAAGCCAATGAATCGTCATCTTGATCGATATCGATCGAGACTGATCTACTGACACGCCAACGAATGTAAATATATTCAAATATGCTCAGAAACAGCATAACTAGGCGAGTCGTCTGAAAAGTAATATATGAAGCTTGAGACCAGAAGTCAAATTGGCGGCATTGTCTTATTATTACACAATTTATGGAAGTACTATATGAAAACTCAAGTTTTGAACATTTTGGTGGCTCACCTAAAATCAAGTCACCTGATCGTATGCTATTTGATACATATAAGAACTTCCTTATCTATGAATAAGCCAACTTTCTTCAAACTTCAAATTAAATGCATACCTCTGACTCTAAATACACGCGTATTTGGTTTTCTGATATAGCGGAATTAACTAACCGAAAAATCAATTAATTATGCGAAACATTAACGTTTCAATTTGTATGTACAATAATACTCAGTTTGATATTAATTTGAAGTTGCTTGTTTGGTCAGTAGTTAGTAGGGAAACTCATAACTTACTTTGAAGAACTCCCAAGCCCTGCGAAACCATTTCATTGCAACGTGCACAACAAGACTGATGCTTAGAAATGTTATATATGTGCAACCTACACAATTAAACAATGACTCAATTTGATTGAGATGTACACCCCGATTTCTATCGAGGACGTCCAATAAAAAAGCCAGAACGGAACCCGAAAAAGACGACTTGACACCTGAAATTAAAATCTGCCTCCGATGCAGAAACTGATGTAAAAATGAGATCCAATAAAACTGGTGGGTGCGCTAGAACAAGGTATCCTGTTTCTTATATTTCTTGATAAATGAAATTGAAAGTGGATGGGATGTATTTCCATTACAGTAAGCATGCCATTCAAGACATTTTTTCAAATACATCGCTTTCATAAAGATAGAATAAATCTTTCTAGCATGTCAATGTAGAAAAGTAGCAATCAGATTAGATTATATAATATTTTGAAAAGTCAATTCTACGGCTTCGATTTTTTCTTTAAAAAAAGGGCAAAAGTCTATGGCGTCGTGGGCTACGAGACAATACAACTTATTTTTGCCAGAAACACCTCTAATTCTAGAAAATTTCACTTTGAACGTTAATGACGCACAGTGTCATCTTGTGAAAGGGAGACATTCTCCCTTTGCCTATTTCCTAGTGGGTTGTGGTGTTCACCGGCGTAGAAAAGTGTAGGCTTTAGATTTAATGCCGCTTCCATCATATTTTAAACTAGTCACTTATAAACCTTGAGGAAAAATTAACCTATCGAATTAAAAAAGTAAAAAATTTCAGATGATTCTTTTTATTGCAACTTGAGATTTTAAACAATTCATTTGTGCATATTATTTTTTGGAAGCATTTGATTTATCATATCAAAAATAGTTAGCCTTGTTCTATAATTTTTTATTAGATCCGATATTTTAAAATAACTACCACTTTGCACACTAATCTACATCCCAAAGCTAGTACATTCAATATTGTACCTCCTCCTCTTTATGAATAAAACACGGCTGCCAACAAAAAGTGTACGGTGTTGCGTTAAATTAAACACACGTTTTTGACATCCATATTTGTGCTCAAGGTTTCCCTTGATTGATGATTAATTGTGTAAGGAAATTGGGTTTATTCAGAAGGGTGAGGGTTTGCATGGAAGAAACAAAAGGAAATTGACAGCCCTTGTGGTAATAACATATCATAAAGATACATAGAATAAAAACCAGCGATACTAAGAAAAACAAACGTGAACTGTGCATCAGTGGAAAATGTTTCAGAAGTATTGTGTAAATTACTTTTTTACCGGATAAATCCGTTCTTTGGCTAGTTGGTGGGATCATAAATTTTCAAGTTTTTCGATTTCTTACTGGATCATGGCGTGATGATGTTTTCAGTCGCCTCTCATGTGGTTATTACTTTTCGCAACAAATTCGTCCATCGCATCAAATCGGAAAATTGTTAAGTTTGAATGAAAACACATTTCACAGGTAGTTTCTCTGTAATACCTTTTTATATGGTACAATAAAACAGTAGCAGAAAATCACTACAAAAATGAATGATCAAATGTAAAAAAAATAAAAGTGTCCAGAATATGCAACGAAAGATGTTCATTTAACTAAAACTAACAGTTAGTTTGGCAGTTAGTTTCATTTCAATTAATATATTAGAACCAGCCATCGCAAGAATTGAAAATTAACCTGAATAATTAAGCACTATTTTGATTCAAGTCTAGATCCAACTTTAAGAAAACTGGATAGGCACATTTTATTAACTCACTGAGTTTGCTGGAACAACTCTGGATTTTGTCTTTTTTTTTGAGAGGAAGCAAATTTATTGTTGTTGTTAGGAGATTTTATCAATGATTCTGAAAAATAGCGGTTTCAATGCCGAGAGCCAAATTGTAACCAATTTGATATAACATAAAAATTGGAAAATGTATTGTACATTGATACACAATTATGAGTCTCACTATTTCATGCAACTCCACAAAACTTTTTATTTTAAGTGTTTTGAACGCTTCTTCAGCTCGATTTATCTAACATGGGTTTTCTTTTTGGTAATGTAGAAATGAATCTCAATTTATTTTCAAACTTTGTAAATCCTCTAGAATGTTTACGGAGCTGTACCAGGTACCAGGTAAGCTACCTTAAAAAACTTGATTTCTGGTGTCCCAGTTCGCGACAGCCATTTGCCAGCTTTCTGCAGAACCTTGGAATTTTTATATGTAAAATTCAACTCTCACTTTAAATCTTGTCGCAATTGGCTGCACTTTAATATAGCTTAAAGGTGAAGTGCGACCAATGGGGAAATAATTATAATTACTCATTTGATGCTAAAATTACTAATGATCAGAAAGCAAAAACAATTTTTTCGACATTCATTCAAAATTTGGGAAAACTGAGTTTTTGCTGCTTTTTAACTCGACATAAAACATTTTCGATAAGTTTTGAAAAGTTTAATTGTGATATTTATTATTTTAGTACCATATGAACTGTTTTTTAAAATAATTTTACTGGCCGTACTCTACCTTAAAATTGTTTCGCTTGTATTAATAATAGATTTGATATTTTTAAGAGATTTATTAAAATCCAGCCCGATATAATTAGTTGTAAACTGAGTTTTCACTGCGTTCAAATTTTGTAAAATATGTGAAGCAAATTTCGACACACTGTAGGAAAAATACGCGCAAGTTGTTTACAAAGTTTTTGTTGTACCTGTGAGCCGAACTTCACACTTCGTTAAAAAAATTGTGATCGTATTTTCCATATAATACATATTATCGTAAAAAATACAATCGCGAATTTTTCCCAAAAACTGAATTTTGATCTACCTGTAGGAAAAGAAAAGCCGGAAAAACAAACAACAAGGCCACCAAATTTGTATATTAATATAGTTTTTGTTGAGACTATTTTTTAAATTAAATTTTGCGAAAATTTTGTTAAAAACTTCCCTATTTCCTAGTCTTTGAACTGGCTCCCGAAAATCCAGCATTATTTTTCTTGCCTTCATTAATCATATTCGATGTGATACCTGACTAATTATATTTTGCTATACGGCGATAATAATAGAGTCTACTCTCACCCTCCCATTATCTAGTCACACAGATACATTTCGAATTGATTAAAATTCGAGAATCATTCCCAAAAGAGTATCAAGAAACCATAGCAACTGCGATGATGCACAGCACCCATCTCTTCCTTTTTACAAATGTATTCATTCGTAGACAGCTTCGTGTGCTGTGTGTTCTTTCCGAATCGATACCCGGGCTAAAAAGTCTCCGACGTCTGCGTTTCTTCTTCTGACATTGTGTATATCTCTCTTTTGGGCGTCTGCGTTTCTTTTTGAAAGCGAAGCATTGTGCCGTTTTCTTTTTTTCGATATTATTCTACGTGTCATGGTTTTGATTTTTCTTTAGAATAGAGCTATAATGTATTTATTTATTATTTTTTCAGGTGAAAACCAAACCGAAAAAAAATCGAAAAATCAACGCTAGTTTTCACAAAAACCGCGATGAGTAAGTAATTTTATTAAAACTTTTAATTTAATTTGAAAAAAAAAACGCAGCTTTTCAAATGTTTCAGACGCTGACGATGAAATACTCCGGAGAGAGTTTGGGCAGCCGGGACGAAGTATGGCAAGCGTGTTTCCATATGGTGGACAGCCGGTTCATGGAGTTTCACTTGCGCACCACTTCACTTGTAGGTTTTTAAATTTTAAATTAATCAAGAGAAATGCAAAAAAAAAGTGTCTTTAAAAAACTTGTTATTTTTATAATACAGCTGGTTTTATTGGAAATAAAAACAACTGAATTCAAGAATTTTGGTTTTTTTTCTAATTTTCAAAGTTTTCGGTTTGAAAGGCTATTGCAAAGAATACAAGTTTTTCTGAACTTCGAGCTACTACAAAATGCGAAATTTTACAAGAACTATCGCATTTTTCCTCAAATCTTTTCACTTTCCTGTGGTAGAGTAGACTAGTAAAATTGTTTGTAAAAAAGGTTGCGGAGCAATTGCAGTAGTTTTTTTTAGTTTAAAAACAACCATGAACCTAATAATTTTATAACATAATAAACTGTTTGTTATGTATCCTTTTAAATAAACATATTTAAAAAATAAGGCTAAAAAATTGCATTTTGCCAAACCTGAAAATTCTTTGAAAAATCTCTTTGGACGAAAATGTTTCTAATGACGCTATTTATGCTCCTGGCTCCGAATTTTGATGTGAAAAAATTCAGAAAAAAAATTTCCTTTGTTTTATATTAAATTATTAAAGTCCGAAAATTTATTGGTTACCTGATGTTTTATTTTCAAACGACAGAATTTGCCGCCAGAAACGCCACCCGCCGAAATTCGTCTGAAAACAGAGTATTTATCTCACAGAATTATGGAATTACCGTAAATCCACATCTGCTGTGGCACTGTTTTTATGATTGTGGCGCCTCTAGCGGCAAATTTCATTGTTTGAAAAAAAAACACTATGTGGCCAATGAATGTTCTTATTTTAATTTGATTAATATAAATTAAAGGATTTTCTTGTTGAATTTTTTTATATCGATATCCGGAATTAGGAGCATAATTAGCGTTTGTAGAAAAATGTTATCCGAATCTTTTTCCTACTCAAATTTTCTTACTTAAATGATGTTTAGTTATAAAAAACAAGATAATCCTCTATTTCCAGAAATTTCACTTGAAAATTTGAAAAATCATTTTATTTCATTAATTTTTAAAAATAACAAACATTTTCACGCATGCGCACAATATTTTTCAGAACTTTCAAGCAGTAAATCTTGATATTCCAGCTCGTATATTGGAACCTCCAGTACCTTTAAATGGGTGCATAAGAGCCACTCCAATCCTCAACCAACGCTTTGGACCACACTACAACCGAAGATTTACCCAACCAAATGGCGCACCTTATCCACTAAGACCCCATTCTGACACGAGAAACGCCCACCGTGTATATCCAATTCCAGTTGAACCACCCCAGAGAGTTCATTCAATTCCGCCAGTCTATCATCGGCAAAAAAGATCATACGCTAGTAGTGTTCAGCAACAGAAGCCACCACCAGTTCCTATAAAGCAACAAGTACCAGTACCATCAGTCCCTGTAATAGAGTCAATAGAGCAAATCCCTCTTCCACGGCCACAACGAGAACCCTTAATTCCTGAATCAAACCCAGCAGCATGGCAGGATGTGCATTCCAAAAGGGAGGAGAAAATAACAAATCAATTAATGGCGAAATCTATGGAACTCGACGAGTTCAAGAAAAAGTTCCCAGATGGAACGTCTATAAAGGAAATTCTGACTTCTGGATGGTACAAGGACAAGCTGACGGGACGCTTAATACAAGGCAAGGATCCTAATATGAATGTGAGTTTGCAAAAGTAACAAGTATAAAAATTCAGAAACTAATATTGTTATTGTTTTACGTGATGTCAGAGTGTCCCATTTCGGTTTTATCCACGTAGACCTGCAAAACGTGCGGAAGTTGAGACGCAGAGTTCTCAACTGATTTTCCATAATTAAGAACTTGTTAATGTCGCATTTTTGGGCAAAAAATTCCATCATTTTTTTTTAATCAAACCGTGATGGGACAACCTGACAGCACGTGTTGTTTCAGGAAACCCCATCGGAGCAGCCATCTGACAAGCAAGTAACTGAGACAGATTTGGACAGGGCCATGCGTCTGGTGAATTGTAGGAGTCATTGGAAGGTTGGTTCATTTTTTCTGATTTTTCTTTCCTTCTTTGTTTCAACTTGACATGTTCTGTTGGAAAGCCTTTTTTTTGCGTGTTTACATTTTACATTGCATGGGCAATCGCGCTCTAATGCTCATATTCAAACAAACATTGAACAATAAAAAAGGAAACAGGACGGTTTCCATGAGTTTGCTGAACGTTAAGCATGCACAATAATGCATTATGAAAATGCTATCAGTTTCAGAACAGTCGAGGCCATCAGCCCATCCGACCTGCGCAGCCAAACATTCATCCGATGTCTCAAAACTACTCTGGACCACGAAATGCACATCAGCATAATTTACTGCCTGTTAAAGTGAGTTGGTTCAAAATTTAATTTTTTCAAGTTTGAAATGCCACAATCTCAATATTTGCAGATTCAACAAATTCAGTCTCACTTTGTTCAAAATAATTTACCAAGTCCAGCACGAGGGGCTCAGGTCTCCAATGCTTTACCCTCTACATCTTCTTCGGAATCTTCTAAACTTACTGATGATATAAAACAAGAGCAAGCAATGATTTCAAAATCCAGCTTGGAACATCCGCGCCAACAATCGACCAGAGAATTCCTTATGCAAAACCAAATGGGCCAGAAAGCGCGTTCTCTTTGGAATCAAAAAACTTCCGGTCATTTTTCTGAAGAACCAACACCGCGACATCCTGTGACCCGTGTGAGCAAGTATGCCATGGCAGAATTTACAAGACATACACCAACAGGTAAAACTTCGACAAATTCTGAATTTATCAAACTGAGATAATACATATTCGTGTTGTAGGAACTCGCTCAGCCACCCCAAACATTTTACGCAAAAACCGAAACACAGATGGCTGCCCTTCTCCTATGGGACTTATAGATCACGCATTATTTGGATCATCAATGCCACCGACAGTTCAGTCACTGAATAAACTGACTGGAGCAAGAAGTACACCCGATACGCCGAAGCAATTGAAACCAGAAGAGCCAGTGAGTTTTATGGGTCTTTGAAAAAAATTAATTTTTAATTTAAGGCTTCGGAAACTCCACGAAAACGACAACGAAAACAAATTTTGGTTTCTGATCACCATTATCAATCATCACATCTTTACTCACTTCTACAAGACGACCCCGTTAAGCATGAACCGCCTTCAGAGAAAGAAGAAGAACAATCAAGAAGTAGTTCAAACATTGTGCATTCAGCAAGCCAGGAAAATACAAAATTTGATGAGGATATTGTGAAAGTAGAAGCTCCAGAACATAATCAGTAAGTTTCTTGGAACTTTGAAGCTTCCAAAACAAAGTGTTTGCAGCACACCACCACCAGTCAAAAAAACTCGAGGACGGCCTCGCAAAGATCGATCACAAGAGCCAACGGCAGTACCTAAGCATATGCAGAGAATGCGGAAACCGAAAAGTAAGTGCTTGAGAGTGTTGTGCCACCTGCATGTTGCTAAATATGTTTTCCTCTCAGCTCTTGTACACGACGGTGCACTGATTCCCGTTGCAGAAACTAAACTGAACCCGGAAAATGACGAGAAAGCAGAGGAAGAGAGAAAAGCATTACTGCAAGCGCTGCCAACAAATCTGCTAAATGCAATCCAAGCGCAAAAAGCTATGGATAGGGAACAAGATAAGGTAAGATTTATATAAGTAATTTTACAGTTGAACTTTCAAATTACAGCAACCAAGAAAATACACAAGACGAACACGTACGCCAAAGAAGTTGGCTACTGAAAATCAGCCATTGAACGCAGTCACCGCATCTCTTCAGTTCCTGCAATCAATTACAAATATCGACCCAAATGTTTTATTTTCCGGATTGAACTCGGAAATATTAAACGATGAAGCTGTGGAAACTGTTGGAGAAGAGAAGCTTGACGAATCCTCAACCCTATTACCTACAGCAACAGTGGTTGCAACTTCTGGAAACCCGCTTACGTTAGACTTTGATAACCCGTCCAAAATTGTTGTTGCTCCAATTTGGACGGACGACACTGGTCCGTTGATGCCTATTTCAATGTATCGGACGGATAAAAAAATTGAGAGAAAGTTGATGCTTGATCCCGTGCCGAAGCCCGTAGAATTGATGTCTAATGGAACGGTGGGATTTTCTTGATGGAATGTTTCAATTAAAATGCTTATTTTTCAGCACCCAGCTTTATCAATCTCTTCCTCATCTTTACCAAATCAATCACCAGATTCAATTTCCATTCCAACAAAAATGTTTAGTTTTGTAAATGCAGAAGATCTATTAGTACCTTCTGCTCCATGTCAATTTGAAACTACATCAATACCGATGATACCAGTTCACAAAGAAACTAAACCACTGGAAACAAGAACCTGTGATTCAATAAAACGGGTTCGCTTTTCGCTCGATTGTAGTTCAAAAAATTCGATATCAACGAAAGAAAGAAATCTTCTAACGCTGAAGCTCATGAGAAAGTATCAACTTAAGTTTGCCAAGTTCAATAATGTTCTGTTCGGCAAGCCAAAGCCACGACAACGGGAAGGTTCAATTTCCAAGACAAAGGACATGCATACAATCAGAAAAATCAATGAACACTTCGACAGCCTAGTGATAAACTGTGTCACTGCCCACTTCGATGAACAACCCGACGCCATAACTTCTCACCAACACAATTCAATAGTGACCGAGTTTCCAATTGACTGGGAGAGCACTGACACCGGATGCAGATGGTTTCCATGGCACGAACGGATTGTTAACAATTGTGCGAAGGATGCTGCTTCTGATATGGTTGACTCTAAAATCAATGAAATCAATAGCGTAATCGCATATGTGGACCCGATGATTAATGGCGTGACTGATCTGGATGTGAAGGAAGAGCTGTCCGATTTGGCGTTTTTGATCAGAACAATGTATGACAACTTGGATTCTAAACTACAAAATCATGTGCGGTATGGCCAAGTTTCTCTGCCAAAAACGTTTGAGCTCAAACTGAAGAGCATTGAGCAGAGGCTTGGACAATGGACGAGTGTTAAGGAAAAATTTCGATCGAAAAATGTGGATGCGAGCATTTCCAAATGGAAAGTTGCAATGAACAATTACATTGCTGCCACAATGGATCGGGAGATGAAAAAGCAATGTTTAATGGACAGCTATTTAAAACTCAAGAAATCCATACAATGTTTTGACGCAATTGTAGATATAACAATGTTCGCGTCTCGGCTTCAAGTCCTATATTACCACGCCTGTCGGGTTTACAGAAGTCCATTGAACTTGCTGGAAGTTCAAAACATTATGAGATCAGTGGAGGATACTGAGTACTTGTTGCTCCTCGCAGAGGTGAAGGTGAAGCTTTTTGAGGAGATTGACGTAAATCCTCGAGTTCGAGAACAGTTACGACCAAAAATTGATTTAATTGATTTATATATGGCGGCGGATTCCATGAATGTTGCTAAAGGAAGACTTAGAAGGCTTCTGCGTTTGAATACTGACGATGGCTCAATCAAAGCATGCGAGAATGATCTATGTTGGAAAGTTGACAAATTTAAGGACAAGTGCAAGGATTGTGATATTCCAGAAATAATTTCTCTGCTGCCTTCAAAAAGTTGGCCCCAGGTGATCATAGAAGAAGAATCTGCAAGAGCGACAGGGGAATACCCGGAACGAACAAACTTGTTTTTAGAAACTGAAGATTTTGACTTTGACTATTCACTTGAACTTCCAGTAAGACTGTTTGCAAACAGCACACTTGGAGGAACATTATCTCAAATGTGTATCAGTCTACCGCAGCTCACAAGTATTGTGGATGAAAAGTTGAGAGAGCGAGCGGAAAAAGAAAAGGAAGAGCCCAAAAATATCATTCAATCTGTAATTCCATTATACCGACAACACTCAAAGTTTTATGAGAAGAGATGCCAAATTTTGATTGAAGCCAGAAAACAAGCCAATATGCGAAAAGCTGAGCATTCTACTCATTTTAACTCCAATGATCAGAAGCTGGTGAATTCCATTCAGCGGGATGTTAAAATGTACGGGAGCGTAGTTTCTGGAGACCAGCTCTTAGATTATAAACCTGGAAGAGATGACGAAAAACAACTAGATGTGGAGATACAAAACAAGATACGACTTTTTCGTGAACAAAAGCGGGCTGAAGCGTTGGAGAGAGATCGACTAACCAATCTGAACCGACTTGGGAGGCAAACTGAAACGACTGAAATTAAACGAAAAAAAGCTCCCTGTGAGAAGACTGAGAGTACCTTTGAAAATGGGGAAATCGATTATGACAATATTCACCATGGTATTAGGATCATCGAAAGTGAAAGTGAAGAATCATCGGATTCCGATTCTGATTCTGATGAAAACGTGGAGCAAGAAATTATAGATGGGCAAGTCATCTCCATGTCACAAAAAGATTGTCAAAAACTACTCGAGCAGCATCGAATTGCCTGTGACAGAATTCGAGAGCCCAATAATTTTCTAAGAGACCAGAATATTATGCGGAACAGTGAGAGGATAAGGCAATCTGATTGGGAGTACGAGTATATGCTAGACCAATTAGAATATCTTGAGAATTTTGAAGATGATGAAATTGATGTGGAAGAAGGTAACCCGTTTATTTGTTTTTGTTGGAGATGTTAAATGGACGTTTGCAGATAAAAAATTCAAGCATAATGTGTCTAGTGTTGATGAAGAACCTGTGGAAAAGCGAAGGAAAAGTTAATAAATAGGTGAGCGGAGGAGCAATTTTTGGTTGATTAGTGAATTTGGGGTTTTTGAAAAACAATTTTCGGTTTAGTTTTAACGTTTAACAATTAAATTCCATTTTTAAAAAGCTGCATTACAAAAGATAAAAAATTGGCTGCCGGCTAACGACAAATCAGCCGAATTTTTGAAATGTGGGCTAACGATTAATTTGACTATTATTAGCCGGTCGGCACACTCGGCTGAACCGGCTATCAGTTTCCCAGCCGAAATTGATACGTCACATTTTTGCCATACATTTTTCTACCTATATTGAAATGAAAGTAACAATCTAAAGAATTGCTCGAAAACAAACGCCAATAAGCTTTCTATTTATAGTTACCAGGTTGTAACTTGGTTACTTCTTTTGAACCCTCAACAGTTTACCGTGTCAAAGTTCATCGAAATATGTGATACTATAATGTGCAAGATTTCGAAAATCCTGTCACTAATTTGAAATGCGTGGGGGTTTTGTACTGCTCAAAAACTCAAATTATGAAAGTGAAATTTCATTTTGCAGAAAGATGCAATTGCATTTCGTAGCTGTGCAAATATTACTGATGTGTCATTTTATGGATCGAACTTGGATTTTTAATATATATATTAATAGAGTATCATTTCACTTTTATCATTTTTTATGTTGAAATATGTGTTTTTTTTTAGTGTCATCATGTTTTTTTTTGTGAGATTATTACAATTATAGTTGAACGGTGGTTTTAAAATCATAATAACACATCCCTGTATTTCTATTTGATCCGCCGCTGGTTTGAACTTTTCGAATTTAATAAGTTCAATTGAAAGCTACCGCTTGGTAAATGAATATTTGAGTATCACGATCCGTTTCGATTACACATAAAACCTCGTCTCATTTCTTGTAAAACATTCAGAAAAAATCGAACAAACACACATCAAACAACACATTATTTGCCAGCTTACCACTTGTATCTTCCATCTCCTCCTCGGGGATAGCAAAAATCCTCTTCAAACCGACGGAATTATCAGCTTTGCAAAAATGGACACTTGAGGTTCTTCTTTTTTGCCAAAGAAGTGCACGTAGATGGGTATTTTCAGTGAAATGCAGACTTTGTCGATTTGTGAACGAATTTTTGAAAAAATTTTTCTTGAGTCCAAAAATTCTTTTACTTATCAAAGTTTTCGGTGCACTGACCAGAGCAACATCGGCACTGATTAACGCTACAACACATTGCTTGAATATAAGTTTAAGCCTAATTGTTTTTGTTTAATTTGTCTGTAGTTTTTCTATCACATTCAATATTAAATCATGAATCTTGTTACGGGAATTCCTGTTTGTTGGGTTAGCAGATTTTTGACAAATTTCCAATATTTCAAATTTTCGAGATAAAAAATGATAAACAGTTATGTACCTTATTTTTTTAAACTATAAAGCAACTTTGTTATTTTTAAGATATTATTTTTCACGGAATTGAAATGAAAAAAAAGTGTAATTTATAAAATGTCAAGCTTCCATTGTAATTTTGTAAATCCAACTAATGGTTTTTACGAGCCACTCCGTTGTACTGACCACATTGAAGGTTGCACTGACAAACGTCGGATTTCGTTAGTTAGAAATATGTTTAAATTCAACAAGAACGTATCGTTTATAAAAATTGTTTTAAAGTTAGCAACCAATAATTATACATTTTTTTTTATTGGCGTTTAATTGTGTTTCAAAAAACCCTCTGTCACTTTTTTTCACAACAAAAAAAATTTGAATGACCTTTCGTACACCCACAAATCTAAATTAAATCGTGGGAATTTCTTGGTCTTTCTTTGTTTATTTTTGACATTTTTGGAGCACTTCCAAACTCCCTATTTCTGTTGCAAAATTTAGCTGTCACATAATCCTCCTTTCTTCCTACGTCACCCTTCTGTTTTCTCAAACAAATTGTGATTTCATTCTTTATGTTTTGTTGCAAAGTACGTCATTAAATGAGAGATCTCTGTTTATCCCTGAGTCATTTTCTAAGTTCATTGGAATTTAGGTAATTTGCCGATGGCTTCATCTTCATCATTCACTCTGTCCTCAATTTTAATAGCTTTTTAGAAGAAAAAAAGGAGAAAATTAAACGCATTTCCATATATCTTCTTTTTGCTCGGATAGAGGTATTCACAGAAAATGGTGTTCTAGGTACTCACGTGCTATTCAAGGTGAAACGCCCTTTTGCTTTATTGAGCTTTCAGTTCAGTTAACTAATGTCACCTTTTTTCTAAACAAAAACGCAACATTTTTACATCTCATTCAAAAAACCGCTTTGAAATGCATCGAAACTTTGTCGAAACTTTCACATTCTTTTTCCAATTTCAGGACCAGCTATTTCTAATCGGAAAATTTTTTTAGTACGTACTTTGTGAAATTGCTGATTTTTTACATATAAAATTTAAAAAAAATTTTGCTCCGTACCAACTTTTGTCTTGGTGGCTCTCTGAGGCAAAATTGCTTAGTTTTTACGATAAGTCTTGTTATCTTTTACGACACTCTATATACATGTTGTTATTTTACTATGCAATAAGTCCAACTGTTGACCTTTTTTTTTCAGAAAAAGCAAATATTTTTGACAGTAATTGGGAATCCGATGTCTTTTCAACTCAACTATTTTAAAATGTACTTATACTTTATACTTTCCCCATGAATTAATTTTGCGCCGTAAACTTCAAGTAATCAGGCGGAAACTAAAAGATCTCATGATTTCTTCTTTTATATCCGACCAAACTAAATATTGTACTGACTACCATTTGTCCTATTCGCGATCTCTTGAGCCTAATGTTTTTCTATGTTTATTCTTTAAAATTTTTTTTTGTTTCAATCACTTATCAGTTTTGCAATTTTCTCAACTCTAGCTTTAACCATATACGAATTTCAACCTAAATGTGTTTAGTTTTTTAAAATATAAGACAATCCACCATGCTTTTTTAGTTTATTTTGCTCATTATCCCCACTACCCCCCTTCACTAGAGGAACTCAACCAAAAACTATATAATTTCGTTTTTTTTTCATTTTCGAATATCTGATAGTGAGTAATAGAAATAGAGGAAGTAGAGTGTTATTTTGTGTGACAGCAAATGAGTGTTAGCGTGCTGTTTTTTTTTTCAATTTAAAAACATGTTGAAAGCTTCCAGAATTAGTTGTCGGATTGCTCACTTGGATATACTGATTTCAATAGACCTCATTTGAAAAAACACGAGAAAAAATTATTCAACGTGTTCTTTACCTTAAGTGCAAGAAACTAATCTAGATATTACTTCAAAAAATTTCTTACTGTAGTAATGGAGTAGTTTTTTTTTGAATTTTGGTAAATTTGTGCAGTCTTTAAGATGGGGTACCATCTGTGGGGAGATGATTAAAAACCACTCGTATAGTGCTAAAATGACCGGATAGCAAATTGAATGTTATCAAAATACTTTGGATTTTCTAAATTTCAGGTCAAAAAGCATTGTAAGCTTAGTTTTCACCATTTTTTTTTGTAACTTGTCGATTAAAAAATGCATTCGGTTTTATATTTCAATTAAATTTGAATTATTCGTATTTCTACATTGTAGGGGTCCAAATAAGCGACAGTGCATTCGATATCTTAAAATGTGGCGCAAACTCAGTTTACCCGGTTTTTTGACTCAAAATTAAAAAAAAAAAAAATAATGTTTTTAAATTTTTTAAAATTTCTTCATCATGATAATGAGGCATATTAGCATCTTCAAATGGTTCTGAACATTTTTCCTCATACATGCTTGAGTAAAAAAGTGAGTAAGTAAGTACGTGCTCTATTTTTAACGACACGAAATAAAATACCAAACTATAGCGATAATCAGAAAACATCGCTACGAACAAACCAGACGAATTTGAGCTGAGTATTTTTTATTAGTAACTTTGAACCGCAATAAAACTTTTTTCACCGTCTGCAAAACAATAAAACGTTGAAAAATGCCAAAAACACCCACACAATCCTTTAATTGCTCTCACGGTTGTGTTTTCTTGCACTTTGAAGTATGTCGTTTCTTTGTTGAAAATTCCCATTTTTTCCAAAATAATTTTTTTCTAATTTATTTTGTTCAGAATAGCAGATTTTACTTCTCATTCACTGATAGGAACAAATCTCCGACAATTGTTAGTTTTCCTTAGATTCTTGGATTCTTGTATTCCAGGACCCAAATGCAAATCTGAAACCAGACACCACATTCAGAGATTTTGATTTCAAATTCTAAATTTTCCCACTTGTTAGGCAACAGCTGCTCCTTTCTTTCCCCCTATCCCGTGGCTCTTGTGAGCACATAACATAGATTTTTCAAACTAAGGAGAGCAGAAAAAAAAATTAAAGTGCAATGTAACACACATTGTCTCATTTTTGTTGTCAAATTTGACAATAGATGAGGAGAAAACCGTAAGAAAATTGAAATTCGAGACGATTCTCGAAACCCCCTCTCGAACTTTGTCTTTGTGTGTTTTCTTCTCATTCATAACCCCCCCCCCCCCCCCCACTCTCTACCCAACGATATTTGATTTTTCTTGTCCTCTATATTCTCTTTCGAACTTGGAAAGACACAGATTTCACTTCACTTTATGTCAATACTGGGTCCGCATTTGTATTGTTCTGAAATATTTTTAATGTGTTTCAATTTTTCCAGCAAGAACTGTGTTCCCTGTTTTAATTGAGCCCAAGAGATCTTATGGTAGGAGTGCTCTGCATTTAGTCGCATGAAAGAAAGAGTAGAGAATGTAGGAATATTATTTCGTAGAGCCAGTTGGGTCAATTACTTAAAAAGATGCCTATGGAACCACAAAAATCAAATATCATAATTCAAACATTCAAAATTTCGTTTTTTTTCCTGATTTTTCTTCCACTCAATAAAAAAATGCTCTCGTTTTTTTAAAAATATACCTTACAAGGAAAGCTTTTTAGTTTACCGTCAGACTTCAAAACGAGACATGTGTCATTTGATGGTGTTCCATAAGGATATGTCATTGCAAAATTTTAAGCGGCAAAGCTCAACTCTCAACCCCTCTAGCATCGATCTGAAACTCTTTCAGTGCATTCGTTTCAGTGCAATTCTTGGCCAAGAAATTTTCAGATTTTTTTCAAAAAAATTAAAATTTTCCAGATTGTTTTCCTATTTTTAAATGTTGTGGAAAACATTGAAAGTTTGCAAGAAAAAAATTTGGAGCAATGCTACAGGCCTCTAAAGTAGTGAAAAAATGCACTGAAACAGTTTCAGATCGATGCTAGAGGGGTTGAGAGTGGAGCTTTGCCGCTTAAAATTTTGCAGTGACATATCCTTATGGAACACCTTCTAATGACATATGTCTCGTTTTGAAGTCTGACGGTAAACTAAAAAGCTTTCCTCGTTAGTAACGGTTATCAATCTTAAAGTTTCAGTAATTTCCCAGTGAAGTAGTAGTGACGAAACTTAACAAGAAAAATATCTGAATTTTCTTTAATTGGCTTTTTCTGCCACTTTTATACAAAAATTGTTAGGCTTTGCTTCTTCTATTATATAAAATTGCCGTTTTCTGAATTTTCACTTTTTTAAGAAAAAAAATTTCAGCTGGTCAAAAATTTGTCCATAAAAAAAATTTTTTGTTGCGTTTTTGTGTATTTTCTGAAAATCTTTTTTTTCGAAGTAACATTAAAATTTATTTATTTGCCTTCCAAGTTAATTATTCACTTTTTTTTCACATTGGAAATTTTGAGGCTGCAGTTTTTCTCATTTTATCTCACAATCAGTTTTTTTTCAATACCACATTTTTGGTCGAGTAAACCTTATTCTGGTACAAAAAGTGACTATTTTTGACAATAATTTTTTGGCAAGCAATTTGTCTCTAATAAGAGCCGTAACAAAAATGTTCACACTTTCGGAGGTCTGTCCTAATTTATTCATATTCATATTTGGACATACTCTCTCATGACATTCACTAGATGTTGCTTGCATTAAAAATATCTTTAAAATGTCATGTTAGCTTTAATAGTCTTTTTTTTTTTTAATAATAGGACACTTGCCTTAAAAATTATAAAAACTGAAATACTTCCTTCTCCAATTGTCTGTAAATCTTCACACGCAGATATCATATTCTGAACACATTCATAATATTAAAACGCTATTTTCTTCTATTAACGTTACTCTCAAAGACTATGAAAAACACCACACCACGACACATTTTCCAAATGAACACCGCGCACAACTTCCGGCCGGTGTTTGGTCATCTCAACCTTTTAAATTCAATTTGATTCTTTTCACACTGATCTCAGTTTCCGAAATTTCAAGTATGTAGTGTTTGGACATGATTTGTGTCTTTTATTAATAACTCTGAACTTTGTACCTACACTTTTGAATTCAATCTTAACAACTCTAATGCACTTGCACTGAACCATAAACCTTGAGCAAACATTTTTCGTTCTTTTTTGGAGAGCAAGAATAACAAAAAATATTATAAAAAGGGAGTTTTTAAAGTGAATAACAAGCCCCTCATTTTTGAATAGATCAATGTTGGGGTGCATAATAAAATTTTAATATATCAATTCAGTTCGGCAGACTAGGGAAATTCCACTTTGTAATAACAAATGTTAATTATATAAACTTGCTGAATAGTTAAGTTATTGATAAATAATTACAAATAATTTAAAAAAGTTTTGTTTGAACTCGATACTATATTTGACTTTCGGAGAATTGCTCCAGAATCTTAAAACATAGTATATTTAGGGATTTTCTATTTTAATATTCATCCAACTCCAATGTAGCACAAATGGCAAAAATTAATTTTTCAGAACAATTTGGTCAGTGCTCAGAATTATTCTTTTTTCTGTAGTTCGTTTTGTCAGTGCTTAATCTATTTTGACTAGTACTATTACCCAGGTTCAAAATTTCTGAAGTTTTCTCTCTAGAAATGCGGTACGGAATCTCGAGAGGACAAATTTTCTGTTAGATGCAACAGTGATCTGATTGGAATTTTAATTGATTTTTCATAGTCTCGTTCTCAGATCCTGTTTTTGTTTTTTCATGCTCCACTTTAAGCTTTCATTTTCAAAAAAATAAAAAGCTTTACATTTCACAAAATAAACGTCGTGTCGAGACCGGTAATCGTATTTTTGGGCAAAAATCGTAAAATTTCGCATCTTGGTAATGTTGCTAGTTTGGTCAGTGCTAAGATTACTTTTTTCTACTGTTAGCTTTATCTGTGCTATTTTTAGTTGTGTCATTGCTAAGACGTGCTTAGGCCCCTTCGGTCAATGTTATGGTGAACTTGGTCAGTGCTCAATTTTTTCATTATTCTTCCAAATTTATTACCATTAGAACATCCCAGATGTTTTCAATTTTTCTCGCGAAGCCGAAGCCAAAATATTGTTTGCGGTGTTCTCTTCTCGTCTTTGATTAAGCCATTATGTGAAAATAAGAACACAGAAATCTCTTCTTCGTATCATTCTGTTATTCCCTATCGAATTCGTTTTTTTTTTCAGAACACATTTTCAATGAGTGTTGGAACAAATTTTGACTGGGATTTTCCCGATTTTCCGCTGGGTAATTATTCATCTTCAGATTTTCCAATAGAAAAACTAAGACATGGCGATGATGAGGTAACGGAATTTTTTTTTAATTTTCTAGCACTCTTTGTTTTTCAGACTAACTTTGAAACTATTGTTGGTATCGCAGTTGTGTTCTCTGCAGCAACTGGAATTTTTGCAAACTTTTTGGTGATTCTTCTATCATTCGGTCATGTGCAGGGAGATTTTCGGTTTTTCGTCGCAAACCTCGCTTTAGTGGACATACTTTGTGGTTCTGTATTTATGTTTATGGGATATATTAATGTGAATGATGATCATCATATTCCTAGCCAGTGAGTTGATAAGTTTGTGAAAACATTTCCAAATTTGGTGTGTACCAGATTTCTATACTATATGACATTGGCGTTTTATGGATCATTTGGTACAATGATATGCGCAATTGTGCCGATTTCATTGAGCAGAGTGCTTGCTTTATCCAATGCTTCTCTTTATTCTACAGTAAGTTACACAAATATGCGCCAAATAAAGTCTTTATTTTTCCAGTGTTTCGGTGGTCGCCGTTCATTGATCTTCTGCATATTTTTGGATTTCCTTCCCGTTTGCATATTATATGTAAGCATTTCTGGTTTTACACAAAATCAAATAACAACATTTTTAGCTTATCTGTGTAGTGGAGCATGACGTCGCCAAGGTTCTTTTTTACATCTTTGCATTCATTACCACTTTGGCGTATTTTGTGGCATTTACCACAAATTACATGGTTTTTCGAGTTGTTGGTGAGCCCTTTTTTAACAGTTTGTTCATAAATTGAATTATATTTTCAGCAAAACATATACAAGTAGTCGAAAACCTTCATGACCAAGCAAGACTGTTGGAAACAAGGCAGGTTGCAATTGCGACACTGGCTCAAGCTATAATTCCACTTTTTTGCCAGGTAAGTTTTGGTTGACACCGTCTTTAAAAACTAAGTCGGTTTATGTTATACAAAATTACTTTTTCATGAAGTTCAACATTTCTCTTACAGGTTCCCGCTTTTCTGACACTGAGTTCAGTGCTACTACTCTCGGAGCCAATAACCAACGGCCATGTGATTATAACAACACAACTCTGGCTTGCGTTAAGCCCATTTCTAGACGCGGTGATTACAATTATAGTCATTAAGCAATATAGGTGAATTTGTATGGTCTGAAACAGTTTTATTATAAACTTCATATTACAGGAAAAACTGTCTCACTTGTGCATCTACCATGGGTAAACGGATTTGGAAGCCTAAAAATACAGATGCTCTATACACAGAGGAAAAAGAAGCTTTCGAAACTAGGCTTTGAATTTACCAACTTTTCCCCTTTTTTGCTGTGTTTAATTTTATCACTTTTGTAAATCTAAAGATCTCATTTTCATTCAATTCACGGTTATTTTAATAAATATTCTGTTCGTAAAATTTTCGGAAAAATTGAACAATCAGCTGATATCTTATTTAGAAAAAAAACGTCGGCCCTGAAACTTGATATCCTTATCATCTTTGAACGTCTGTTGAGAAACTTGCAAACACTGGTCAATGAGATTTGGTATTTGAACTTTCAAAGAAACTAATTCAATTCATCATTTAAAAAATCCGATTATAAATTAGTATTTTGTTGATTTAATCTGACTAAAACATGCTGATTTCAGAAGAGAATACACATAAAAATTGCGGTTCGCGTGTATGAGATGTGTATTCAAATTTCGCCACAAAATTTTAGTACAGTAGGGTAATTTTTATAATTTGGCAAAATTATTTTTGGTCATTGACTTTAAAAACTCAAAATTTCTAAAAAAAACCAAACATCGTAATAATTCTTTAAAAAATTTCAAATACTTTATAGTGGTTTAAAGATATTGAAAAGTTTTGTAGATAAATCTAAAAATTTTCTGACTTGTGCGTAAGAATAAGTTGCCAAATTTTCACGTGTTATCAATGCTGTTTTTGGTTTTTCAGGACCCAGTTTTTGCTTTCCCAGTTTGAAATTTATTTCCATGGTTGCTAACTGGACTAAACATCATTGTGAAAAGCTTAACATTTCAAAAAATACAGACAAACTGTTACTCATGTGAAAGTCAACAAAAAGTCTTGTCTACGAAATTTATATTCTCATAATATTCTTATTGTTTATACTTAAATGGACTTCAAACCTGCAACAATTCTTATTTTAAAAAACAAGTTTTTCCTAGAAGCATTTTGCCAAAAATGTGACAGGAAATTTTAAAGAATTTAAGAATCTTTGAAGAGTTTCATGAAGGTTTTTTAAGACTAAGGTCTCTTTTTTAAAAAACATCTCTAATTTTGAAACGAGAATTTTATAAAAATAAATTGTTAGTCAGACCTGTCCTGCTTACCAGTGAATGGCCAAAACCCAGAGTGGCCATTTGGCAAAAACTGAAATGGTATTCTTACTCCTGACAACCTCAGCTTTCGAATGACATACGTCTCGAGCCAAATGGCCACTCTGGGTTTTGGCCATTCCCTAGTTAATTTTTTATTTGTTTCTCTATTTTTAAATCAAACAAAAAAATCGAAATAAAAAATCCTACTAAACGTGAGTGGCAAAAAAATAACACAACAGAAACAAAAAACCATGTTCCATGATGCAATACTGTTACGACGACCGTCGTATAAATATTATTTTGATCTACCTTTATTGATCTGCCCTCGTGTCTTTGTAGTATGCACTTTCCCACTTTCCCGCGTCTTTCCCCCTTTCCCGTTCACCCCTATAAAAGGAGATGACTCGTTCATTTCTACACTCTTCTACTGGCCTAAGAGACTGTTTTACCCTTATCTCCCTACCTTGCCTTTAGCCCTTATTGCTCTATTGTTTCTAACTATTTTTTCAATAAATATATGATCTGTGATCATAACAACTGGCGATCAGGATGAGATATATGATCTGTGATTATAACAAATACACAACAATATTAAATTGAATTCCCATAACGGCTGTTCTTATCTTCAATAAACCGGACCACAAAGCCCACAATCGATCAAGAAGATCCGACTCAGAATATAAACATATTCAAAAAAATCGGAGGTATAAAGATTCCCGAAGACACTTTCCAATTACCCAAACTGTTCAAATTCTTGGTAAAATCTTCTTACTGGAACACTCATGACATAGTAAACTGTTGGGTCATTTCCTCCATGGTTACATTGAACCAATCATGATCGAGCAAAAAGATCCGACCCGTACCAATTGTTTTTCAAAAGTATTGGAGGTTTGTGGAACAGTTGGATAATAGTCGAAGATTGATAGTTAGTTCTCTGACTGATTGGGGACCGGAAAGATAATCACTGAATAAAAAATGAGAAGAGGAAAAAATAAGGAAAAAAACCTTGTTTCCGTGTCCTTGTTAAATAGTTTAAAATTTGTTTTTTATTGTTTACATTAGGAAAAACTTCCTGTTTTGTTAACAAAATCCGGTAAATAAGTTTTACGGCAATTCACATTGGTATCTAGAGTCGTATGGGTAGAAAGAATCGTATTCTTCTTTATAAAGAAAAAGTGAATATCACATCAAACTTGTGTCGTTGCGTCGTTGTTTATTTTTGTGCGATCATATTTTTTCTATAATAGTTATTTTAATTTAGCAAACACCCAATGCCTGAAAACAGTTTTGAAATGTTTTATTTTCTGAGTAATACATATCTTGGTCGTATCTTAATTGTTTTGTATTCAAATAGTATTTTAAAAAATATTTTACTTCTTGTATAAATTACAAATGAAGTAGCTACTGTTTTAATGCAACTATTATTTTCCCCTGCCAATTCCCTCTTCGCATTCCGCTTTTATTCTCCCTGTGCGATTATCGCGCAGGGGTGTTTGTTGCTGCGTCTCTTGTGTGGTCTCATCCGATCGCAAGCTAATTGTTTCGTTAAACCGATACGCGCAGGGAAAAAAAAATACGCAGCTGAATTATGAGAAATAGTACAGGGGTCATTAGGAACACAGCCGTGGCAGATTAGATTTGTGTATTAAAATTTCTAGAAAGAGAAATTATAATTTTTAGATTTGAAAAAAAAGGAATTATATTTTTTCATCACAAACGTACACTCACTTCAGTTGTAAAATAAAACATTTTGAACTTTTTTTCTTGGCTTAAACTGTACAGCTTCAAGGTATTAAAAAATATTTTGCAAAATTTTTATGCGAAAAAAAAACTATTTATGATCCATTACTTTAAATTAAAGTCTACAAAACATCCCACATCAAAGATTAAATTAAATTTCACACTGTGGTTTCAGGCAAGCTCCAGAAATTCTAGTTGACAAAATCGTTGAAACCGATGGATCTGGAAAATGATCATATTTTAATTAAATTTGATTTTGAATAAAAATAAACTTACGTGTTTCGTTGCAAATATCGCACGTTTTTGGGCACAACGCTCTCACAATTTTTCTATTAAACTCTTTCTGATCTTCACATTTACAATGGTGATGAGGGTGTTTTGCACATTTTTCACACTTGGAGTGAGAGCACTTTTCACAAGATTTCGAGTTTATTGGGCAATCCTGTTCTTTGTTTTGTTCTTTCTGGTGTGCAGGTTCTTGTTCTTCCAAGCTGAAATTATTTAAATTTATCTTGAAAAAAAAATTCAAATCGTTTTTGATCGGATGTTATTCTTTTGCAAAACGGTTAATTACAAAAAATTTTGACTACTTCCTTTTCTTACCAAAACCAAATTGGAAATGCTATTGTTAACAGTTTTTTGTTGAAAGAACTTACAAAACATGATCTATGAATTCCAACATTCTCGATCTATTTTTCGGATTCGTCGAGAACTTCTTCACTGCTTCTTTCAAAAACTTTGCATTTTCTGCCTCCGTATGGCAATAGATTCTTAACTTGTCACAATCTTCCACAAAATCGGTGCACTTCTTCAAAGGAGCAGCAGTTGTCGTTGCAATGGTAGTTGGAATTGAAGTAGTGCTGGTTGTAGTTGGGGCTGGGGTAGTTGTGGTAGTAGTTGGTTTTTGAGTAGTAGTTGGTGCTGGAGTTGTAGTGGTTGTTGTAGTGGTTGTTGGCTTAGGAGTTGTGGTAGTAGTGGTGGTAGTTGTAGGTAGAGGTGTTGTTGGAACTTCTCGTTTTACAGAATTTCCCTTTCCATCTTTCCCTGAATATTTGCCGGTGGAAGTTTTTTTGATAATCATTTTTGTGCGCATGAATGAATAATGTTTTTTTTTTCAAAAACTTTACAAGGGACACTTACACTGCTCTACCAAAAAACACTATCGATGTCCGAGATTAAGAGTAGTACATGTTAGACCAAAAATAATCCCACTGAAAAAACTCATTAGAATCAGGTAAGCTATGTCACTTTTTTCCAAAAAAATTTATTTTGGATCTACAGTGAAAACTTCCAAAATTCGGACACCAATCAATTATAAATTCTAAACTTTTTTCTGGCTCTAAAATAACAATTTCATCTCATAAAATACCTGAAACAATATTGCTCCACTGCTGTTTAGTCGCTGTCAACCACTTCTCCACTTCTTCTCTTGTCATCATTTTTACGATATACCCAGCAGTTCCATTCAAAGCACAATGCACGTATTGGTCTCCAAATTGTTGAATTGCATTTACCGTTATCATTTCCTTTGAATAAATACACCCGACTTGTGTCCACTTAAACTCGACAGTTCCATCTCGATTAATGCTAAACCCACAGGATTCCAGGCGGTCTCCGTTTCTAGCACGATTTTCAAATTGGATGATATCGCCGGATGTTGTTGTGCAGCCCTCTCAAAGTTAAAGATTTTGGTTTTATAATTATTACCAATCATTTTCAATAACTCGGTAGATTCTTTTAATGAAATTTCCTATTTTTCAATATAGTTAGATTCATAAAACCAACGTCGTATAAAGCGAAATGTATTTGTATTGAAATAAAAATACAGAAAATAACCACGTTTTAAAGTGATTACCGACATAAAATCATTATCGAGTTCCAACCTGTATATAGTCTGTTCTATGTGATATGTCTACCCCGCTTGTGCAGTGTAGGGTGAGTTCTTGTGTGTAGCATTTTAGCCTCTATGCCTAGCCACAAAACGGTCGGTAGCTCATTGGTATTTTTTTTATTAATTTCCTTATGACTATGCACATTAATATGTCACCTTACAACATAATTTATGTTTTTTTCTTGTGCGATAACCCGAATACCCTACTAAATATGTTATGCAAACTCACTCAAATCTCCGAATGATCGAACTTGTGTTCCTTGAAAACAATAAAAAGCGTTTCCATCAACGTAGCGAATTGCATACAATGGAATAAGGTAATTTCCAACAAGGCATCCTTCTTTCTCCACTTTCCCGAATTGGCATGCATAAACCGTGGCACCATCTTCCGAGTTCCATTCCTCATTGTGCCTGTATACTTTTCCATTGTGTCTGCATCCGAGTTCTAATAGAAAAACCGTAACAAAAGTTGTAAATTTTCATTTACGATTTACCAGTGACTTCAGCTTTTCTCAGCACACACTTCCCCTCAACCATTGCACATTTGACAACTGCATCGTCTACAGTTCCGAAATCTTCTGGTCGAATGTATGTGTTCTCTGCAGTTAAGCAGGCTGGAATTAAAGTTGTAAAGTTGGTTAATACGTATCTTTTTAAGTGCAACCTGCAACTTCTACAACAAATGAGCCATTTTCCGATTTTTTGCATTGCATGGTAGATCCCTTTCCAACAACTTTGTTCTCTGAGCCAATCTGAGTTAAATGGAATTTGGAAACTGGATCAAATTTGCAAAAAAAATTATGAAGAACTTGAATCACGTTTGATCCAAAATCCAGTTGATCAAAGTTAATAGCTTACACGCCAATTGTCTTTGAATCTACCCCAAAGTGTTACTACCAAATATTTTGTACCGGTTGTTTACATCTTTACCTATCCTTAGTATTCACTTACGCATATCAAAACATTGAATCAACATATGCGCTAAAAAACATAATTTGAAACTGTTAGAAGAAATACAACTAAATAGATTTTTGACATTCACTCACAATGATAACATCTTCTCGTCTATCAATCCATGTAGCTCTATCTCCATAAACTTGATCGCCGACTTGACATCCAGCAGCTGAAATGTTGAGAACAATTTTACAAATCTGATAATTCATCTTCATTGTTAAAAATTAAACAATTACAAAAGTTTGCCATATATGTAGTGATAAAAAAGATTATTAGGGATCATACAATGGGAATAATTGAAAAATTACAACAGATGGATGCATTAGATTTCAACATCACCATTTGGTCGAACGATGACATAGTTAGCTGGCACAATCGCATGATAAATCATGTATTGCTCACTTGTTTGGTGATTCAGCTTGACCTTGTTGCGTTCTATGAAGCATGTAAATGTTTCTCCATCTGGGAACGAGCGGGTTTTTCCGACTGGTAGAACTTCTCCTACGGGGTCGAGGCAGGCTGCAAAGTTATGTAACTGCGTTTTGTGTATTAGATTACCAGTTAGCCAAAATTTTAAACAGGGGTACATGACTAACAAACAAAAATCTCCTGACTTACTCTTCACAGAGTACTGAGCATTAGTTCCATCAATTACACAGTGATACTTGAACCATTTTTCGTTGTGGGTCTCCCACTGTTGCAAAGTGACACCGGTGAGATCATTCGATGGTTGGCATCCTAAAAATTTATTTTTTTTTCTTTTTAATTTTCTAATTCAAAACCCACCAGCAATATTGTAACCCTTTACACTTCCACTTTGATAGCATTGGTACTTGATATAGTTTTCCACAAAATAACTTCCCGGATTACAATTCTCCAGGTTAATTGGAGAAATTGCAGCTGAAAGTGGAAATATTCCGAAAAGTAGGAAAGTAACGATGTTCATGTCGAAAAGACAGGAATGAAAATTTGGGGAGCTGGGATGGGTGAGGGATGTCAAAAAGTGCAGTAAAGAATGCAAAAAAACATGAGGGGAACAGAGATGTGGGGGAATTTAGGGAGAACGATTTATCAACCGATCGGACATGTCTCTGCGAGTATCAAATACATCTCTGGTACATTTATTATTGATCGGGCTTTATTTAAAAAAACAAAATGGGGAGCTCATAGAGCTCAATTATATGACAAATGTTTATTTTTTAATGACAATAAATAGACCATAACGAGACCACAGTCCTGAAACTTCTCAAACTAGGGAAACAGTTTTCTGCTAGTATTTTTTTTCCTAAATTGTTTTACTACGCTAACGCGGATTTCTTGAAAGCTTCGAATCTTAGATGCAGGCTTTCTGGTGATGGTACTAATTTATTGTTAAGTAACTTGGTACTTACTTTTCAAAATTCTAAACATTTATTCATTTTATAGTTATCAAAATTGAATATATATACACAACCAAACAAAATATTCAAATATTGTCAAACTTTTGGAGCTCTGACAAGTGCTTCTTGAGCAGTCGAAATGATAAGTCGACCATCACGAGACCATAAACGGCCTTCAATAAATGCACGACTTCCACCTAGAATTTAACGCCATTTCTTAAAAAATATTTTACAGAATTTTATACCAGCTTTTGAGCTAATTGTCTCATACAGCATCCAATCATCGATTCGAAACTCATTTTCATGCATCCAAATACAATGATCCAGGGAAAAAGACATTGAAGGGATGAATCCGTTTCTGATATGAGGTCGTACTGCCGTGGTGAGCATGCTCAAGTCGGTGAGGTAAGCAGCGACGCACTGATGGAGACGGTGATCATCTCCTGAATCATAGTATTGAAAACGAATTATTTTGAACTTCTAACCCAAATTCTCTCTTGCTCGAATCCAAATCATCGACATTGGCTCAGTATCTTCTTTAAGCAAGTACTTGGCTGGGTTGACCGGGCGAACATCAAAAACTCGCTCAAAAGCATCTGGAATTTCTTTCAAAAAATGTTGGATGACACCAGCGGTGACTTCATCGACTTCTTTCGTGCGGAGCACTTCCAGCGCTGCTTCTCGAGCTGGCTGGAAAATATATAATAATGGAAAGTAAACCTAGAATTGCAGTGTAATGTTATTATATTTTTTAGTTATATTTCAAGCTTCCATGGGAGGTGGGCCTGTTTTCAGGACGTGACGCCTGCCTCTAACCTGCCCGCCTCACGCCGGCCTCTCGCCTTATTTTTACGCCATGGCGAACAATCAAAGGCTTCATGTTTGCACCAAATAGTGCCAAAGGTGGTTCTTCCGTCGCGGCACTATACAGAAAGCGCGTGGCAGGCGTTTTGGTGCCTGCATGGAAAAACTTGATTGTTTTGAAGCAACCTACAAGCAATTGTTCTGGAGGTGTTACTTCCGGCATTTTGGAGCTATGTTTAATTGCATCGGGTTCTTTCTGAAAAGTATCTCTTTTTTTATTCTCTGTTCCATTTCCCCAGCATACATGATGGAAACTAATTTGGCAAGAAAAAATTGCCTCTCCATCCTGCACAGCCTTCACCACTCGCGTACAAAAACTTCTTCCGTCTCGAATGCGGTCGATCATGTAAAGAATCGGTTTGTCCACACTCCCTGAAACACACAACACAACAGTTGCCGTCTTCTGTTATCAACTGACCCGTCTTGATGAAATAGCTATGTAATGAGTGAGGTATGAAACAATCTTCCACGGTGGCAGCTGCTGCCGCCAACGATTGACCAACAACCTAAATATTTGAGGATGATCGGTGGGAACTGATATATAGGATTTGGAAGTTTATATTGAAAATTTGAGTTTTCTTACCTGACCGCCATAAACGGCATTGTAGGAATGACGACCCTTCAACAAGTGGCGAGCGCTGCAAGAAAATCTAATGTTCTCATGTTTTGTGATGATCGAGTCAGGAATTGTGCGACGTGTGATGTCACATCATTCAAAAATATATTATAAGCAGAGTCAAAGACTTTATTAATAATGCACATGCCTGAACACTTTTTACACTTTTAAGGATATTTTTGTAGTGACTGTTCCGAAAAATGTTTGAGCTGTCTCCGAGCACCAATCAAAATGTTGTTGAGCAAAATTTGAAAATACATCATTTTTCCAACACTTACATGTACAGATTGGTATCGATTCTCTGTAGATTCAGAAAAGTATCAATGAGCCCTGCTTTTATATCATTTGCTCTTGACTCAAACTCGATATGCTCCACGTTGCACAAAGGAGTTCCCTAAAAATCTTTCAAATTGCAATTGAAACAAACCCTAACATACCTCGGTTGGTGCTTTCGGTTTTGCCATGATCAATCTGAAAATTGAAAATAATAGTTCAAATTTTCAACTGTGTACGCGAAAACATGTTTTGAGAGACGCAGAAGTTTGGGGAGAAAATCATTGAGTGGAGATGACGAACAAAACAATAACGACGCAACAGTGTAGGCTAAATGAGACTTTGAAAAAAAACTAGAACAGGAAGTGATATCTAATAATTTGAACAGTTTAAAATGCATTTGCTACTAAATTCAGAATTCATACTGTTCAAAACTTCAAAATTTAAAAATATAAAAAAACCGTTTTTTTTTTTGAGAAATTGCATTTATAATAATTTCAGAAATGCAGAAAATGCATATTGAGTTGCCAACCAATGATTTATAGTCAGAAAAAGCGGAAACTGGAATTTTGTTGCCTAGTATAGTGTGGCCAAACAAACAAAATACATAAGACCTCACGTGTACAGTTTATCAGTACATTATTACATTTCAAAGTGATCAAAGAGGAACTTCAAATCACATACGCCTGCTAGAAAAAAAAAACACCAGAGCTGCTATATAAAGAACAACTAAAAAGGCTTTTGCGTTTCGAAAAAAGTGTAGAAAACCCTGCCCCAGTGACGTCACTTTTTTCAACCATCATCAAGCCTACATCTTCTTCATAATCAGGTTTCAGAAACAAAAAGGGAAAGAGTACCAAAAAAAATTTTTTTGAATTATTTTTGATCTACATTGGTAAACTGAACACCCCACCTTCATCCGATTAATGGTTACATAGAAAGTAAAATAAAACATTTTATTCGTTAATTCATAAAACATATAAATAACATGAAAATTGAGAAAAATAAATTCTTCAAACTTTTGCAAGTTCAAGCCGTACATTTGAACATGGGTGGTTTGAAATTGTGAAATTACAATACTCAAAATTAACAAAAACATGACAATCGAAGTTGTTACAATAAGGAATCGTTGTATGCCGAACCATAGGCGTGGTAGGAAGTTGTTCTAGGGCCTGACTGTGGCAAGGGTGGCGGTGGAGCATTATAGGTCACGTGGGTTTGAACTGTGGTACGGAGGTGCTCAGCGTTTTCCATTAGTTTGCGGTAATGGTTGATTTCGTTTCGCAAGTTCTGGAAATTATTAAGGAATTTACAAATTTGTGAATTTAAAACTTTAAATTTTGAACATACGATCTGGTTCTCTACTAATTTGTCAAGTTCCACTGAAAGTTTTGTGCATTCCTCTCTCATTTTAATTACTAGATTTTCTTTTTCATTGAGTGCAATTTCGAACAATCTTAGATTTTCCTTGTCTTGGAAGTGCAAGTCGTCGATTCGTTTGATAAGTTGTTGATTCTGAATTCAATAACGTTTCAACAAATGATCCCAAACTCCCAAACTCACGATAGTTTCAGAATCTGAAAGCTTTCCTCGGAACTCGTTGACAATCGACCTAATTCGAAGAATCTCTTCTCTTGCCTGGTTTTGTATTGAGCTATAGCTTTCGGATCCCTTCTTGATTTCCGTGATCTTTTTGTGATACCAATCCTCCCATGTCTTTCTGGCGGCACGTGAATCCTTCTCGAATCGGTCTCGAATCTCTTTCATCGCCGCGTGCAGCTCATTGTGGAAATAGTCCCTGTTCTTGTTTGTTGTGTCACGTCTAGCCTTGCTAATTTCCTCTCGAATGGCAATGTCGTGTTGTGAAATGCACCCGTTAAGACGCTTCAATAACTCTTGAGACGAACTTGAGTGCTTGCTGCGTTCTTTGTCTCGCAGTGCATGCACTCGTTTGATATCACTTCGGAGACGCGAAATTTCAGAGTGGACACGGCTTTTTTCTTCTTCACAGTCAGTTGTGAGACGTTTGATGTAAGAATTCTGTAAATTGTTGGATTTGAGAAATCGGAGAACTCAAAAAAACAATTTGAAAAATGGAAATTTTACTGTTGCACCAGAACTATTGCTAGGTCAAAAAAATAATTTTTTGTATTAATTTTACACAAATTGTGTCTACTAACCTCTGCCTCCAGGTTTGACAAAATTTTCATTTGACTTCTTTTGTCTTCTCTTGTTTGAACTCTCAGCTGGAAAGAGCTTTCCAAACTGAAATTATATGTACAACTAGTTGTATAGTAAATTTACAAAAAACTAACTTTTTCTTTGCAGAAATCACATCTGGCTCCAGTTTTCTGATATTTTGCTCAGCCGTCGAGATCTTAGCTTTGTTTTCACGGACCAAAGTGAAAAGCGACTGCAATTTAAAGTTAAAGCTTAATAGAAAAATGATTACTTACGGCTTTTTCGGATTCAAAATAGACAGCAATTCGTTCCGAATGTGTGTGTGCTGCATTACGGAAAACACCAATGTCGTTTTCAAGAACTCGATTTTGTGCTTCAAGGAAGCGCACCTGAAAAATAGTTTTGTTCAAACAGAATATTATACAATATTTAATATTTTGGTAAAGGCTCAGTGTGCACTTGATACTTTATTCAGGTTTTCCGGATTAATTTATTTAATTATAAAAATAAATTTAAAAAACTTGGCGCACTCCATACCAAAATTATTTGGACAACAATGATTATAAACCTATCACTTACACAGTTTCAAAATCTAGTAAAATTCAACTAACCTTCTCTACATATCGTGCCAATCGGTTATTCAAATCTGCAATTTCAACCTTCTCCCTTTCACGATTGTCTCTGATGATAGCAGCCGCATTTTGAGCATATGCAGAAAGTGCTCCACTGGTAGTTATTCCGGTTGGCAAATTTGTCCGCCCGCTTTCAATAATTCTTGCAAGAGCGGGATGATTTTGCAGACGCGTTGGGTTGAGAGGGTCAGTCATGGCGTTTTTATTCTAGAAATTAGTTTTGAATAAAAAAAAACAAAACTTGAATATTTTTAATTTGAATATAAAACACTGAAACTAAAAAATGAGAAAAACTGAGCCGTTCCAATCACTATTATCTAAATAAATAATAGTTGTATAGCGACATTAACGGTCTGAAACACTTAAAATGGTAAAACGGGGCGTTATCAACCGCCTCCTTATCACTTATCACGCAGGCTAGCTCATTTGGAATGTGCCTTGTAACGTACAAAATAGGTGAATCATAAAACTGCTCAAATTCTTATGGAAATTGACATTTTCCATAATGACATGGCGTGGGGGTTAGAAAATAGCTTGATGACTAAGGAAGAAACGGAAGAAATTTGTATTAGTTTTGTGTTTTTGATAAATAATATTAATGCTTATTTGTCAAGATAAGAGTTACACCGGAAAGAGGAAGAAACGTGAAAATTATGATTTAAACAAATAAATGAAATGGCCAATTGGGCCGGCTATAGTTCGGGAGATCAAGGTGGGGCACTTGGTGTCAGACTGTCCCATTACGGTTTGATCTACAAACAATGCGCTAATTTTTTTCACAGAAAAAGTAACGTCAGCACGTTCTTAACCATGCAAAATCAGTTGAGAAGTCTGTGTCTAAATTCCCGCGATTCTCGGAGATCTTCTTTTCATTCTCACGTCCTTTTTTGATTTTGATTAATTTGCCAATAAGTTGACTGAAGTAATGTAGGATTGATGAGTTGCCAAGTGAAGTGCTCGCAGAGACCTTTTTGATGACGTCATAACTGTTGGGTATCAACGTGTATTGACCCACGACGTGGCTAAGAAGATCGTGCAACGTGAACTCTATGAACTAACTTAATCATTCCTTAATTTAGTAATGTAATAAACTACTCGTCTTCTCTCCTTGTTCGGCCTTCGAATACATAACCATAACATACTTCAGTAACACATATGCAGCCGACATAAACAGAGTTAAGAAATGGCCGCTCACATTCGGCATATGCTTGAGTTTTAGGAGTGGCATGGTAAACTTGATTACTATGCTGCCTGGAAACATTCCTGCCAAAGTGAAAAGTTTTTACTCAGACATTATACATGATCTGAAATTCAAAACTCATGATTTTCGCAAATCCTTATAATTTTATTTTTGCTGAAATTGACGCTGATGTTATACGCCCCAAAAACCTGAATTCATCATCTTTGATCGAGTTTCCAAAAATCGCCCAGATTCGCATTGACCATTACCGTATCCAATTTATTTGAATGGTTTAACGACGTTTCTTATGTCCTTATGGCAAGTTACATCACTGTTCCGTCAAATTTTTTCAAAACTCGTTCCAAATTCCAGTATTAAAGATGGGCTAAGAATAGAAGAATATTAATCTGCAGAATTTTATATTCTTTTATTCTTCAACATTTTCAAGAAAAATGATTTTCCAAGTGCCAATTGATCATTTTCCGCCACTTAATTCTTCTACAAAAAAGATGAGCTCTTTCTCGTTTGATTGTGGCTTCAGTCATCAAATGAAAGCGATGAATCAAGCTTTGGGAGTTCTTAACAACGGTAAGCTCGTAAACTTAAATTTAAGATCAAATTAATTAAAATTTAGATAAACGTTTCTATTCGGAACCGGCGCTATCTGGTAGCAACATCACAAAAACCATTGTCAAAAAGTTGTCTCGCGCGTCTGCTCCGATGAAGTTTACTGTTTTCCACAAATTGTAAGCAAGTTGTCATAAGTTTTGTGTAATATCTGTATTATTCACTCAATAAACGCTTACTACGTTTTTGAACCTTCGGCTCTTATTGTAGAAGATTTACCAAAAAAGGCGTAGTTGAGTAGCTGGTGTGAGTTCCGATCGCTGAAAGTCTGTTTTTTTCTCTATTGAAAATTATAAGTTCTCTGTCTGTAATTTAAGTTTAAGGGGCATTAAGTTTACCAGAAAGTGTACTTAACTCCTAACAAACTGCCTATGTTTTCTTTATTTAAACATGATGTCCACAAAAAATACATTTATTACTCAAAATGGTGGTTCATCAATCATATTCACAAGTTGGGAAGAAAATATATTAAAAGTTACAATAAAAAGGGCCACGGTGCAATATATGACATATGCGAATCGAAAAAATTGGTGCGGGACCAGTGACTGATGACTATTAAAGATTGAGGTATGGGATACATTGTCCTTCTATACAGCTCAAAGCTCACAATGAACAGTTGGTAACTTGATTCTTATCAAAAGTTGTTAACATATCCTATGTTTGTATTGAAACTGCTTGGAACTTGTGATAACATAGTATGCAAAGTTCAAAGGAAAAAGTTTGATATCGTTGGATGATTTGGAATAAGACTAAATCAGTATCTAGTAGGGTGAGTGAAAAAAGTTATCATTTAGTCATCACTGACGTTGATTCCCAATTTTGCAAAATCTTCCATTCCTAGCGGCTCGAAGCAGTTGGTTATGTACTGGCAGATTGAATCCATGAAATCGTAGGCACTGAAATTACACATTGGGATTTTTTTAATGAACATGGGATTTTTTATAAAACTACTTTAGATTACTAACATACCGTATTTCAGGTAATAGGAGTTTTAGTACCCCGATTATTTTACTTTAGGGCGCAAGAACGCCTGCCATGCCCGTCTTGCGGCGGGCTTCCGCCTGCTGCGCGTTGAAAAATCGTCTCTCACACTATTTTTTGTAAAAACCAAGTCTTTTACTTCTCGATGTAGTGCAGAAATGAGGCGAGAGGCATATCCATAAACAATCAACTCAAAACGATAGAGAACAATTAGCAAATATTTTTCAGATGATAGTTTTTAAATGAGTCAAACGGCAACTATAAGCTGTCGATGTTGAAATTCGAAACAAAATTTAGTTTCAAGAGTAAAAAATATTGTTTTTCAATCTATACATGAATTGTAAACTGCGCGATATTATGCTTGTACCGAAGCTTGATAATAAGACCCGTAAATTTAAGAAATTATTCTGGCGGTCCTAGGGCCCAAAAGGTAGTTAGCCAACTTTCAAAAATTTTGATGGGACCACAAGGGCCTTGAAAAAAAAAAACTAACATGTTGATTTTCAACTCAATCCAAACTGGACAATCATGAATTGACGGGCGTTCTGGGTATGCTTCTCCAAATCCTTTGCAGAACGAGACACGGACACAACAGTACTTGGCCAATGAATCAGTGGTGCGTGTTGCTTCCTGAATATATTTTTATAACTTCAAACAAAATCTTACACTCAAAATTACCCTTCGCAGCTCTTCCTGAGTCTTCTTCTCGTAGATATAATTCATCGGAGTCAATTTTCCTTGCAAGTACATTGTTGCCATTTGCTTGGAAAGAAGCGCGTCTCTGATGATTTGTTTGGAAACGTTGAAGCCAAACGTTTTGATAGACGCACATCCGTAAACTTTGTGCACTTTATCCTTCTTTAGGCCTCCTGATTGCTCGTCGAGATACCCAGAAGTGACAAATACCGGGTACTTCATGCGGTTTTGAAGCCAAACACTCCCGTCTTTTTTGTAGGAAAAGCGAATTCCATCCACTATTGCTTTACTGAAACATTTCAATGGTTCAAAAGCTTTAAAAATTTGTGTTATTTCTTTAGTTAGAAAATTCATAAGCTGGAAACTATCGAACAACATTTCCGAATTTGGATTGGATTGTTACCCTGATACTGTCATTGCCCAAAAAATTGGATTGTAAAAAAAATTGTACCTATGTTCTATAATATATCAATAAGTTTCAGATTTACTTACCGAACTTTAAACGCCACTGGTTCTCTAATTGGATTTGGCTCAAGTCCGAGACTGTAACGATTCTCAGAGCAAATGAATCCGCCATCCACGTGGAAATTTCCTCTCGAACATTTTTTCTCGCCAATTTGCAAATTTTTCTCATAGTACACAATTGTTCCCCATTTTTCGTTCACTGAAAAAAGCAAGCAGTTTTTTTTTATGTTGTGAACATTTTAAATTTACTTGATCTTTTACATTTTTGGGTATTTATGTATTATATCCCCGTCGTTTTAAATGAAAGTTTTTAAGAAATAAAGCATGAAAACGTGTGGAAGATTTCTTGATGATAACCATTTCTAAATCTGAAGAAGATAATCCATATCACGTTTAATTTAAATAAAGTTATGAATGAAAATTTAATTTAATTTTATGTTGGCGGGGTATAATACATAATTACTCATTTTGTTTTCAATCACTAACACGATTTTTTAAAGTGAACTTTAGAGAGAAAAAAAAGAAACTTACAATCACTAACTTCTGGCCCCTCTCCTGAGAAAGTTACACTTTCTGATGTGAGCCTAAAAAATACTTGGCTTTTAATTCCATGAAAACTAGAACGAACCTCAAAATGAACTTGCAAATGTCATGATATGGTGCATCTTCCGGCATGATGTTCTCCAAAACCTCACCGTCTGTCATCCGCGGTCGAACAACTGTCACACCACAAATCGGCGAATCAAATTCCTAGAAAAAACACAATATTCTTGAATGAAAAACAAAAATCGTTTGTTTGATGATTCAGAAAGCAAAAAGTGACATTAAATTCAATATTTTGTTTGGCACCTTATCGACACAACTTATATGCGATAAGCTGTCAATCTTGAGTGACACGTACATAGTAGCTACATATTAGAAATACTTACTTCAATGAATTTGTTACTAGACCGAATTATTGCGCCGGATTGTTCACTTTCTCCTTCAAAAAATCGATTTCCAAATGTCTGTCTACAGTACCGACGGAACACGTCCAAGGTGACTGTTGATGGTTGTAACACTGTAATTGAGTTTACTTCAAGTTTTACAAATTTTAGGAATGAACTGAAAAGGCGACAAAAAAATGTATCATGTATGATGAAAAGTAAAATTGTTCGCAAAGCGGCTGTAGAAAATCTCTAAAAAAATGAGTTTTGAGAATCAAAATCACTGCTTTTAAACCAACTTCTTTATGCAATAAATCACCGACTATACAACTATAATCATACGCCTCGTGGTCTCAACTTGGCTATTTTTTTAGAAAATAAATCTGATAACTGATATGAAATTGGCAGGACACCTTTTCAAAATGTTGTAAGTTGGCATTTTCCAATCAATTTCAAATAAATTACATGTGTCTACCAGAAGAAGATATTTTGATGAGATCTAAAATAAAAAAACTGCAAAATGTTTATCGAAAAAAAAATTTGCAAAATTGATGCCTTTTCAAACCTACGTGCAAATTTAAAAGGCAAATATTTGAGGGGCTTCATCCTTTCTCGTTATTATCAAGTACTTATATTAGAATTTATGTATAAGGATTAAACTTAACATTAAATTTCCTGCAGAGATTTCTTGATTATTTTGCGAAAGAATATGAACTCTCAATACTATTCATAAAATTTTTTCATACTTAATTCTAGAGCAATTTAGTCAAAATTGTAAAAGCTGCACTTTTAGTGAAGTTTGAAAACGCTTCGTTTTCATCGGAAAAGGGCGAAAATCCAATAGAAAAATTCAAATAAGGCTCTGTTAATGGACATCCCAAAAAGGATTAAACTGCGGGAATTGGCTATGCACCTGTCCGCCTACTTATATTCTACCCCTTTATATAATGAGGTACCCATAAATAATATTTTGCCGTTTCTGGTTTGACACCTGGAGATATTAAACCTTTGTAAATCCATGCCTTGATAGGTGGCAGTATTGTGTGGCTGAGTGACTAAAATTATTAGCTCTCGGCTGGAACACCAAACCAGGGGTGAGCGGCAAACGATTTTTTCAGCCAAATCGGCAAATCGGCAAATTGCTTCAATTAAAATTTCCGTCAAATCGGCAAACCGGCTAATTGCCGGAATCGAAAATTTCCGGCGATTTGCTGAATTTGTGGACAAAAAAAATTGCCAAACGGCAATTGCCGCCCACCCTGACAGCGGACCGGCACATCCTGCCGACATCCGTTCAAAGTCGGAAATTTTCGGCAATCGACAATTCTTGCAATTGCGGCGTCCCTCTAGTTCAACCCTCATGCCTACTGTCAGAATAACTTTTTCTCCTTACAACAACTGTTTTTTTTTTAAATCATACGTACCTGGTCTTGAAATTGGTGGATCATTCGGTACCTGACCTTGGTGCCCTGGTTGATGACTGCCTTGTTGGGACGTATGGTTTTGTGATAGTTGTGGCGGCTGGTGTGGTTGCTGATTGAAAGGATGGTGAAAATCCGGATAAGGAGTTGGAAACCCGTACAAGTTCGGACCACAGTCGTAGGAATAGTGATTTGGATGGCTAATATCATTATAATGGTGATTTTGGTGGAATGGATTGTTGTTTTCTGAAGAGCAACTCGGCCCATTCATTCCATATCCCTGATGGAGAGGTGGTGGCATTTGTGGCATTTGCGGCATTTGCGGAATTGGGTTCATGTTCAACGGGTAATGGGTCTGTGGAGCAATGGAGTACGGATGTGAAACCCCTGGGTTATGTGGCGCCTGATGTGGGAGAGGATGGGCAAACGTTGCGCCAACTGAAGGCAATTGTTGAGGCATAGGCTGAGGCCTTGTGTGCATGTTCATCGGAGGCGGACGAATGGAAGCTGGTGGTATAAATCTACTCATATCGTCAACTGGATCCTGCCGACCTGGAGTGTGGTAGCGTTGATGTGGCGGCGGCATATCTCGATTGTCATGATCCCTCTGCCCAACAATCATAGTTCCAATGACAATTTCGTAGTGATAGGGATTCACGCATACCTGTAAGGCCTAATATTCATATTAAAACTTTTAAAAGTCACATCTTCTCAACATTAGGCAATCAACTTAATCAAACAAAGGTCACAGAGTTAACCGAATAAGGGAAGAAGCTAACATGTGCCACATCACATCAAAGGAAAAATGAAACAATTCACACTTACTTCACCTACCATGTCACTTTTCATTTCAAATGCGTGCTTGCAGTGGTCCACATGACGCGTTTCGTTTTTTGTCATTTCATTAAACCTCCACAGTTTGCCATAGACTACGTGAGGGAAACCTTTTCTTCCGTGGACCTGTAATTTGTATGGAGTTTGTGGGTACTTTGATATCATAAGCTGGTCTAATACAAGTTTCATAATGAAACGTCTCAAAATAAATTCCAAAACTTTTAAAAGTCGGATCATTTATCTAGCGTAGGTTCGTTGAAAGATCATAATTTAATGTCTATAGGCTCAAAATGTGTCCTAGAAATTTTTTTTGATCTCACCTGTAACCGGCCATCAAGTGTCCTTGGAATTGTAATGCAACCGGTATATTTTGTACCTTTTGAAAGAACCACATCAATCAGGTTCTGGAGATCATTCTTCTTATCCTTCAATTTTTTCACCAGGGACTCGCAAGCTTTTTGGTCGAACTCTCGATCAATATTGTTTTTGACCAAGTTCAACGATAATCGATTTCGTTTTGTCCGATACGCATTCAGTTGTATGAGTTCACTTTCTTTTAACTGAAAATGCAATATTGTAATCAGTACTACAAACTTAAGTATTTACCGTTCTATAATACATCAAATATTCTACAATTTTGTTTGGCGGCGCACTAGCGTCGGGAACTTCGATCTTTTTCCGTGCTTCATCTACTGCTGGTTTTCCAAGCTTCAACACATCCAAATCGTACTCGGTCATATTTGTGTTTTTTGTGTCAACTGAAAATATATTAAGTTCTTTTGCTCACACTTTTTTTGCCACTTACATAAATCTGGATCCGGGTAGTTGACACCATCTTCCGGGTCATCATCCTGACTGTCTGGATCCAAATATGGCGGGATTTCCATTTTAATACCACTCCGTTGTAGAATCTTTGTAGTTGTATTCACTGGTGACATCATCGGTGTGTGCTCGTCGGGAACTAGAAGAGAAGTTGCTATTAGCTTCATGGTCAGAGAGAAATAAGGTTTGATAAGCAACGAAATTTGGCAACAATTCGCTTATCAATACGTGTGTTAGTGACTGCCAGACGGTAAACATCATGAGGTTCGTGTTGAAATTTTAGATTTTTTGTTGGCAACAAATTCTTTTGAACCTTCTATTGCACCATTTATGCATCATATTCAACGTTTTTTTTTATTTTCAAGCTATACTACTATGTTCGACGTTATTTACCTTCAGTTTTCGGAGTGATTAGCTTCAACCCGCCATTGAATGCCAATGACTTGTTGGCATCACGAGGTGGTTTCGTGTCCAATGTGATTATTGGTTTAAATTCTGAATTTCAGTTTGAAATGTAAAATTTAAAAAGCAACAAAACGGGGAAGGTTTTTAAAACAAAAAGGAAAATAAGCATATCAAACCAACACAAACCACCATACACCACGACTACTAATCACGTAGGGAAATTGATTTGGTTTTCACTAGATTTCAGTGTTTTACAGAGTTTGCATTACTTGAAAGTTTAAAAAAAATTGAAATTTGAAAATAGAAAGCGAGAATTAGGCAACTGTTAGAAATGCTACGATTTTATTTGCAATTAGAAATACCTTTTTAAATTGATAATGTTGCAGTTTTGCAGCTAATACCAAGGTTGTTTCAGAGTATTCTATGGACAAAATTGCATGTATAACTATTTTTGGTACTTGTGTATTATGCTTCCGCTATTTTAGAAATTAATTTTTTAACTTATAAAATAAAAACTTATAAAACTCGTATTTACCATTCCTGAGCCCAACGAAGAAAATAGATATCAAGTTTAATTTAAATAGATAAATTAATGAAAAATTGATTAATTTCAAAAATAGCGGGAACAAGTACCCTATTTTTTATTTGGTATTTTTTGAGTGCAAAATTAATTTTCAATGTAAGTAGATATAAGAGAATGTAAGAGAATTTTGAGTTCCGCACTACTCGTTGCCACCTTAAAATACTAAAATTTTCTCTAGAAATGTACTAGATTAGTATGTACAAAATTAATAGAAACTGCAAGGCTATTTTCCAACTAGTCACTTCGGGTGCAAGACTAATTGGAAAAAGAAGATGTCTGTTAACTTATCAACATTTGTTCTACTACCAAAATAAGCGATTTTCTGAATAATTCGAATCTATTTTAATTGATATTTTATATCCAACACGACACTCCAAACACTTCACTCCTATAGCTACTATTTAAACTCACCATTAGCCATATTTCCTACATTGAGCAGATTAAAACCTGCTCCAGCCCCGAGCAGGTTCCTCTCATATTCCTCTACATCAGGAATATCTTCCAATCCATGAGAAGGTTTTCCACCATAAAGCGGCCCTCCGGTGCTGGTACCGGGCTGAGAATAGTTGAACTGTGGCGGGATGGAGGTACCGGGAAGGCCTGTAAGTTGGGATATGGACTATGGAATTGGTTTTTTTTTCAAAACTGAAACAGAAGATCCTGTTTTTTTATTCAAACTGTAACTTTTTTTTAAATAACATTCCGAAAATAAAGTAATTTCAATAAAACAAAAACTCACCCGTTAAATTATGATGATCACCCATTTATGTGTACTCTGACTATTAATATTTTTCCTTTACAATTTGATTACCTGTAAAATTGAGTTTTGGAATAAAATTAAAACAACAAGGAAAAACCGGGCGGCAAAGAAGTAGGAAATACAATACCAGCATGGACAATAAAAGGTACAAACTGTGGTATAAACCTGTTTGTCTTTTTTTTTTGAAATATCATGTTTCGTGGTATTTTTGGGAATAAAGGGAGATTGTGTTTATAGGGGAAAAAAAAAGTTGAGAAAAACTTTAATTGTAAAGCTTGATATTTTGAGCTACTGTCAAGATTTTTTGGTGTTTTCAGTAAAAACATATTCAGAAAGGAAAACCAAAAAACCACAGATTTAACTTTTAAAAAATATTATGATTTCGAAAAGAAAATTGAAAAGAATTGTGTTAATAGGAACTTGTTTGGAATCAATTTAAGAGAAATAAAAAAAAGAACGTGTTCAAATACGGGGTATTAAAAGTAATTTTTGACAGTCTATTAATAATAATAATTGACAATTCGAAAATAAAAATAAAAATATCCCAAATTAAAAAAAAAAGATCGAAACCAAACCACTACTTGTTTCTTCGTCTTCTATCTCTTTTTCTCGTTACGCACACTCTATCTCGCTCACTCTTAAACTACGTACGTGTGTCTGCGTCTCTTCGCCCAGCACACTATTTCATTGCTAAAAGTGTGTTGAGGTGGCAGTGCTCGCTGCAAAGAATCGATAAGTTGAGCGTAGTTGGACCAACAAGTGAGAAGACGGGGGGAATAAGATAATGAGGGAACAAGTAGAGAGCTACAAGAGAGTGCACATGACCTCGGTTTGATGTTTTGATCTTTTTTTACTGAAAAAAGAGATTGATAAGAAACTTACAAAAAACCTCTCGTGCAAAACAAAGGAAAAAAAGAACTTCAAGCGTTTTTACCTAAATAATTGTTTTTTTTTATAAGGGTAGTTTGACCTATGCTAAGCATAAAATAGTGAGCTAACTAGAAAAAATAAGTGGTAGACCTACATTGTAAGTACTCAAACATCACAATTTTTAAAAAAAGATCTACAAAATGTATAGATCACTTTCTAGATGACTCATATATATTTTTTGTTTTCACTGGTCTCATCTCAGTTTGATTTTTTGAAATCTCGCCAAATTGATGCGTGTGATATCAGAATGTTTTGTATTAGATTTGTGCAATTGTTTCAGCGAAAAAAACGCTCAAATTTTGTGACCAAAACTGTGTCATAATTAATTAACAAGAAACCACTGAACTATTTGAACATAAACAGAAAAAAAAAGTTGGCTAGTCATTTGCTTTTGGCGAAAAAATTTTGTTTGCATTGATGAAAGTTCATTAGTTTGATCAAGCGGTCAAAAAAAACCGCAAATATTTGAATGAAATCCGTAGATACAATGTGGGCCGAAGGTCAGAGAGACCATGGCATTTTTCAGATAATTTTTTTTTATTGAAAAGGTGGCCACCATAATTCTGAAAAAAAAACCGCGTCTACAGAGAGTATTCAAAAAAAGTTAAATTTTTTTTGTAAAGTTGAAATAACAAATTTTGCCCAATTTAGTTATAACTGTTAAAAATTTGTGGTAGACATTTTAAACAAGAGGAATAAGAGAAATTTATATGAAAGTCGTTAAGGCATTTTTCATTGCACAAAAACTTACAAGATTAAAAAAATTACAATCTCACAGTCCAAACAATCAAAAAACAAATTCAACTAAAGAATCGCGTGATCTTAGCCTTGAAACCGTCAATTATTAACACCTCTAGTACTATAAAAGCGATGGTTTTTCAAAAGATTTTATCGTGAAAGATATCACAGCAGAAACAAAAAGTTCAATTTTTATTGAAGACACTTTTCTTGTACTCTAAACTTGTGAACACGGAATTTTAAAATGTTTACAGAGGCATATAAGATATGTGGAGCATTCATAAAATTTTCTTTAAGAAATGGGGATTTAAAAACTATTCATTAATTTATAACAAAAATCTGATATGATTGTGTTTTGAAAAAATATACTATTTCCACTCTAATGTTTCATTTTCATTCCTCCTCCCGCCTGATCAATCTCTAAGGTTCTTTTCAATCCAATGTTTTCCTCAAAAGCACACCTAATTTATAATCAAACGACACACAAACATAGAAAAGCAAAAAAGCTGTTAGATGGAAAAGGGCGAGAGAGAGAGAGAGAAAGTGCTGAAGAGGAGCCACGCGTACCCGGTTGGCCTCTTCTATGCCTTCACTATTTCTGACACAATTTCGTTGTCTGTGTATCCCCGTTGCGCATATCTTGACTCGATTCTTCTGTTTTTACTTGTTGCTGGCAGAAAAAAAGAAGATGGCAGTAGGCATAAGGGTACAACACGGAAATGTAGTTGGGTTCTATCAAGAATTCAATTTTCTTGAAATTTAAACTGATAGAGTGCATCGTCTATAGTCCGTCTCTCTCAGGTCCCAAAGTGCGGGAAAATCGTGCCCATGAGAAATGTGACGTCACATCAGTTGAAAAAAATACATGTCAATTGGGTGCAAAATCCAAAGGTCAAACGGAGAAAAGACGCTATAACTACTACAGTGAAACAAGTATCGCAATTTTTTACAAAGATCATGTTTGATCTACCTTCCACATATGTTATTCGTTATCTTCATTTATTCTAATTATCCTAATTATCTTAACCTAATCCCAAGGTAGATCTCACTGTCACTAATAGTAAAAAAGTTCCAAAATAATTTTGTGGTAAAAGTTGCGATAGTTCCCCGATAGTTTTTAGAACAATCTGAAAAAAAATTCTGAACAAAATATACAGAAGCAATCAGGATTCAATAATTTGAATATGTAAATAACTCTCAGAAACGGCTTGAAATATCAGGTCTCATAAATTTCATAGAAAATGTCTTGTGTTGTTTGATGACTCATTATATGAAAACACGTGAAAATAAAACTAAAGTCACAAAAAAAATCAAACTACGAGCAATTTTCAACTTTAGTGAAAACTAACACAACTGAAAACAGCTGCTACTAAATTTTAAACTTAACAGCCTGCCACCGCTACAAATTGATATTTCAATCAAAAAAAGACGAATAGATAAAAATTTAAAAGTAACCACTAAAGCATTTAAAAACTATGCTTTATCTCTCAGTAAGTTACAATAATTATTGAAATCTAGGCTGGCTTGAAACCTGCCTATAAATTTAGAAATTGTGGGTGATACTTTCCATGATTAACGCAACTTTTTGGGATAAATCGGAGAGGTATCCTATAACTGCTAGATTTTCAAAAAAAGTAAAACCGCATTTCTAAAAAGTCAAACGTGAACTGAAACAAAAAAATAGAAAAAAAATTTCTCCAAATTGCCTTGTAGCTCAAAAATCTGGTAAGACAGTGTCAACCACCAGAAAAAGTAAAAGGCTATGTCGATGACACCAATTGAGATTGTAATCTGAGAAAAAGACACCTGTGCAGTAACTGTAGTCATCTATAATAAGGTAGTAGAAGGAAACCTCTTTTTGGTATGTTTTATGTTTTATGGAAGAAAAACCGTGAAAATAATAATTCGATAAAATAATCATTGAAAATATTGCAAATTGCATAGCGTGCATTTTCTGTCGTGCCCCATATATAATTTTTGTGGATTTTTCTCTATAGTTTGGTGACTTTTTTAATTCGAGTAAAACTGCCGAAACCATTTTCGAGATTCTGAAAATTATAGCAACTGTGGCAAGATAAAAAAGTGGTTGGAAAATCAGAAAAATCCGTGTTTTTATTTTCTACCGCCAAGATTATTGCAAGATTCCAACCTATTTAGACCCGTTTTATCCAGAAAAGTTATTGTCCTGTCGAAAGAACAATCACGGTGACCTTCTTCGGAATGATGGCACTTATGCGTTCTCTTTTCCTTTGACCGAGAGAAGTGTACATATTATACGGGAAAATAAAATGAACTTTTGAACTTTCTATGGGAACACCAAGTAAACAATTCGAACTTGATTGGTTTGAGAACGCGGGAAATCGAAAACTAATTAGAAGCAAATTGCATTGTAGCTTTGCAGAAGTACTTCAAAAGTTGAAATGGAAAAGGGGTCTGTGTTCATTTTTTCAATCTACAAGATGATTCTAATAAAAAATAGTTAACCTTATTGCTTTCAAAGCGGTTAGGTTGTTTCAAACTGAACTATTTGCAGTGGAAAATTATGGGAAAGTTTATTTTTTCAGCAAGCATAGAAAGTAGTTTCTGACAAACTTTAGAGATGTAATTTTTTAAAACAATTTGTTTAATTGAAAATATGGAGCTACAATACTAATTTTTCGGAACTTATAACCCATATTTTGAAAATAAATTAAAAGTTTCATTCATACTTTTTTTAAAAATATAACGTGATAACAATTTTTTTTGCTTAAAAGTAGGATTTTCCTAACCCGGAGAATTGAAAAATAACTCACGTTTTATTTGAAAAATTAATTTTTAAAAATTTTGGCCATAAGCCATAACTATTCTTTTTTGTTTAGTATTCAAGAAGTCGAACATTGTTTTTTTTTCGCTAAATGTTTTGCTCCAGATTGGGTTCAAAACACAGTTCATTCCAGATGAGCACATCATGTATCACAAGTGAAAATCACCGTTTTCGAATCTCTGTGTGCTCATTGCATGCAAATTCGTTCATGTTTTCACAATCCCGATAGACAAAGTTGAACATCACGTTGCAAAAATCTCAATGACAAATTTTCTATCAATTGAAAATATTGTGTTTCCAGCCATTTCCTAATACATTTGATTGTAGTTGTATTCTATGTACATTTCCAGTAACGTACTGCTATACACATTTCCCATGCCATTTCGAGCCGTTTCACCTGCTCGAAAACATACAATTTCTTGGACAGAAAACGGAGAGCGAAAAAATCTAGAAACCCCAAGACTTAATAACAGCCCACTGGTTTTCTCGTTTTGTCAGCTAACGCACCGGCCGTTTTCTCGCAATCACCATGGTTACCTTCCACTAGTTTGTGTGCTGAAAGACAACCTCTAGAACCGGTTATCACTGAGAGAGAGAAAGCTAGTTAGCCGCGGTTTGCAAGAATGTTTGAGAAAGTGAAAGAAGTCGCTCTTCCACAAGGTACAGTGTCTCCATGGCCATCAAATCTGGCTGTTTGCTGGTTGGACACTAGAAATATTACCTACGTGGCAGTCATCCAATCTAATAATGTAAGTTGTTTTGATGCTCAATGAGCACAATGTGCTAATCCTTTTTTGTTGCTATAGCTACTGATTAGAGTGTTAATAGTTAGTTATTCTTTAAGCTGTTGCTCATATCAATCAAAAATCTGTGAGGAACGTAAACAGATCCTTCTATCAGGTTTTGAATGTTTCAGAATAATAGGGTATTCTGACGTACCTTAAAAATGTTTTTCGAAAAACTATAACTAACAGATTGTTTTCTGTTTTTGCTTAAACATAATTATGGTCTCAGAAGCCCAAATTAAATACTGAGAGAGCTTTTTGAAACGTTACGGATCACAGTTACTTGCTTGATAAAGTATGCTTGACTGGAAATCAGGAAAAACTATTTGTAGTGAATCACTATTAAGTAAGGTACTCAGAAATGATAATCAAACAATAAGTTTAACATTATAACATAGCCATCTATTAGTACTTCACTTTAAACACCTTTAAATTAGTATGCAATTTTTTCAAAGTTTTTTTGCCATAAGTTGATTGCTTTGAGATGATTTATGTGTATTCTTTAATTCGACATAACGAAATAACCACTCAAATACTGTCTTAGAAGTTTAAGGCTTTTTTGAAAAAGAAAGTACAATGTGAGGGGGTACGGCAATTTTCACTCTTCACTATTTTTATTTTGGAAAAATACTGCAAAACGAAAAAAAAACCGTCATTAAATAATTTTCCGATAGTGTCGAGATCCGAGCACCAATTTTGCACCTCAGGTTACATATGTGAACAATTATAATTTATAAATCTAGTCGCCTAAAAGTCAGGTTGAACATTCTTCAGAGGCCAATGGATTTGTTACAATATTGTAGGAGCAATTTAAAACTGAAAATGTGAGATATGAAAATATTAATGCTGTACTTGTAATTCAGAAATAACATACTTTTCTTCACACTACATATTAGAACAAATCTCAGATTCACATCGGAAGTTGGGACAATAAAGCTGAGACAGAAGTAACTTGGGAAACAATCCAAACATCTGAGCCAGTTTCCATCACCGAGAAAATCATCGACGTCACTTCGGTATTAAATGAAAAATTTTCGCAGTGGTATTATTCAAGTTTTTAGGTCGGGCTAGTTCATCCAAACGCAAGAAACTTTCCAATAGTAATCGTAGGGTCAACTCGATTTATTCATGTTTACGACGCCAAGAAAGTTACCCAAAAACCATTGTTCTCAATTGCGTTGGGTGTGGCGTTGAGAGACTACGTCCCCGCGGTTGGGAAAGATGTAGGACCGTATTGTAGAGGTGTTACCTGTAACGATAATGCTGTATTGGTTGGTGAGTTTGGTGGAAACGCCGATGTCGCTTAAGGAAATACATACATTTAGGAACACATACCGGCGAGATTGTTGTCATCATGTGCAATGGGGACTCCAACTTCTCTAGTCGTAAAAACCTCAAGGTAAATGAGTTTTTTTAAAAACACTGCTCGTTGTGTTCTGCTCTATTAGTAGATTTTTGTTAGTGGGGAGTACCGAAAACAGGCTCTCATGCGCAGTAAACTCAGTCAAGGTGTATAAAGCAGTAAATTTGCAGTCACTAAAAACGGAAAATTCTCATTTCACTGACAGAATTTTCATATTTTAAACATTCCTAACAATTTTATCGGTACATTTTCATGGAAGTAGTGAGAAATCAGTTGTGGAGAATCTCTTTGAAAAGAAAATGTATTCAAACTGTCTTCTTGCTTTGATCTATGGGAAAGTTGGGCCCCCACCCATTTCTTGGCTTCGTGCAAGAAACCCCTCCAATTTCAAATAATGTTTCAGGAACATCGTTGTGCCATCACGGACATAGCCACGTGTCGTTACGATGAAATAACTGTCAGTGCCGATTCGAACGGAGAACTGATCATATGGCAAAAACCCGTAAAAGGGGTGAACTCGAGAGTTATCACAAAGTAATATACTCTAAGTTTCTGACGTAAAATGTTTATTTTAGGCAGCACATCAACGTAATAAATGTGTTGAGAAAGCAGGTGATCGTGGGAACTTTGAGAGGAATTGTTCAGTATTATTCGGTAACTACGGGAGATCTTATGTGTGAGGTAAGAATAGTTGAGGGGGAGGGAATCGGAACTTAACAGAAAATCAGGTGAAAAACTTTGGGATAGCTCAATCGGGATTGATTAAACAATAAATTCACTTGTGGGTCATCCTCAAGGCAATTAAAAAAAATCGGTAATGGTGGCCGCTAGCAATCTGGAGGTCACAAGTTCGAGTCCGGACTCGCCCCGCTAGGTTCATCCAGCCTCTATTGGGAAGTGAAGTAATCCAAGACTATCAACCACAGTCTCCGGCTAGGACGTGGCCTAAATTGTAGCCCATTGGGATTACCACCAGCCAGTGTACCTGACTCCCAGATATGCAGTGCATAGTGCTTGAAGAGCCCTTTATGGAAACATGACTGAAAACTCGGGCTTCTTCTCGATACTTTTTCTATTTTCATGCTTGTGAAAATGTTGCTTATAATAATTTCTCACAGATAAATGCTCATTCAAGACCAGTGAATAGTGTTTCTGTCGCACCGGAAAGCGCATATGTCTTGACTTCTTCCGAGGATGGCACTTTTATCGTTTCGAAGCTTCACACAAGAAAACCACATGCTTATCAAGTTAGTTCACAGAAAGTCGAGAACATTTAGGTATACACAAAAACTCAATTTCAGGTTGAATACCGTTTCTCTGACAGCGATCCGTCCAACGTCATCATGGGAGCGCAATTCACAAATGGACGCGGGAGTGCAATTGCAATTGCCGCATTTGATAGCAACGTCTTGGTGATGTACAAGATTATCAAGAAAACTGCTGTACCTGCTACATAATTATATTTTACTGTGTATCTTCAATTAATATATCTGTATTTGGCTTTTAATATGTTTAATAACAAAAAAACATTACACTCCATGTAGTCTATTTTGCTAGCAAGATTTATCTGTAAAACTAAGATCTGAGTTGTCAAAGCATTGCTTCGCAAGACTAATAATATAATAATTATATAATTTCTCAAAAATGTATTATTCTTTTAAATTCTGGCATTCGATTATGAATTCTCTGTGCATTCTCTCTTTTTCCATTTTGAATGAATTCCATCAATATTAGTAAATGAATGAACTTGTTATTCTTTTATGTGTTTTCTAAACAAAACAGGATTCTGCTAAAAAATGTATACTAGCTTCAAAATATTGCTGTAAAAATGAAGGTTTTATTGATTCTAACTCATGAAACACTCCAAATACTAGAAATCCCGTATTTCCTCTGTTAGTCTGGCACCCCTACGGACCAATTGAAATTTAGTCTTGCATGCAAGACTAACAGAGGAAATACGGTATACATTTCTAGAAGTTGAAACGTCTTAAAAAATAATTTCTCACTATCAGCAATAGCCTTTAAAACACAATTATACCCTATTTTCCCAAAACTGACAAAACTGACATTTTTTAACCTGAAAATTTTTGATTATGTTCTTATTCGCTTTGTCAAGTTGAATAAATTGAATATTATCGTTTTTCTACAAAAATAAATATTCATAATTTATTGTTCCTCCTCAGTCAGCTAGTTATGTTTAGGACAGCTGTTCAACATTCTGCCCCTCCACTCTCTCTCTAGTTCCTCTTGACGCGTAGTGCTATTGATTTATTTTTTGGCAACATGAAAATGAAGATTTTATAGAATTTTTGCATTTTATAAGTACATTTGATTTTGAAAAATAAGGGAAGTTATATTTCGACTGTATTTTTATATCGAAACTCCAATGCCAATTTATTTTCTTGAAATTTATTTAACTGTTGATTTGTTAAAATTTTCAATATACCTAATCAGAAAGTTTTCATTTGAATTTTGAAATCTTAAAATTGTATTGTTATATTTATATTTTAATATTTATTCAACACAACAATTTTGTTATCCCAATACCTCCTGGCCTAGGTTTCTCCACGACACAATGTGTCTCTTCCATTTCCTCTGTTCAACCCAATAAAACGTGGATTCCACTAAATTCCGTCACTGCTTATCTGATTCATCTTTTCTCCTTCCGTCAGAACTTTACACAACACGCTTCTTATTTACCAGCTTTTGTCTGTTCTATTTTACCTTTTTAGTCAGTTTCAGGCACAATGAATGTTAATTGGAAAGAAGCAATACTTCAAGCACAAAAACGAATTGATCAGGTGTTGGATATCAGGCCAGAAGCAGCCGAGGTTGAAGTTGATGTGCCAGATGAAGTTCATGCTGAGCAGGAATGCTCATCTCCGTCACAAGGGTCCGAGCCATTAGCTGACGATATTGTTATGTTGGAACCTGTTTTACCGCGTAAGTTTTTCTTAAATTTAAATGAATAAATATTAATAATTAGTTCCCGTTTTCTAGCATTTCATAATAATCGATATATTGGAGATGATATTCAAACAATTATTTCATCGGACATTGAACATTTAACAAGGTAAGAATTATGTAAACATAACAATAATCTGACCATAATGATAAATTTGTGGATGTATTGACTATAATTATGAGTGCACTAACCCAACTTGGATTATGCACTGACCAACTTGACAGTTGCACTGACCAAGTTGACAGTTGCACTGACCAACTAGACAGTTGCACTGACCAAACTAACAGTTGCACTGACATTACTGGTAGATCTACTGACTAAAAGAAAACATAACTTCAGAGCATCTTCACGGACAGCGTCACCGGATCGATTACGAATAATACCAATGGAGTTTGATACGGTGAGTAGCTACATTAAATGACATCATAGTATACATAACACACAGAAAGTCACTTTCGCTAAGACAAGACAATGATCTGATCTTGAACAAGGTATCAGGGAAATCCTAGACAAGATGTGAAGCGGCAGAAACTAGATTTAAATTTAGAGTGATGGAATTTTAGATTGTGATTTGAATAATGATTTTGTTTCGGGGCGAAGTCTCAGAGCAAGTCAGGGATTAGAAAAACATCAAACTTTATCAGATCGGATCCCAATCCGTTTTGAAATTTGTAGAACGTTTTTCAACAAACAATATACTAGTAAACAGCAAAACTTAGTAATCAAGTACAATACTAATTATCATTTTTCAATACATATATTATTAAAAATTACAGGATATCTCAATATCGAGTGTTGTGAGCCCCGCTGCAGCTCTGACACCTGCTCCAGCACCGGCTCCAGCTCCAGTTGCTGTGCCAGAAGTAACATTACCAAATCCTGAAGAAATTCTCAACCAAGCAATTTATGGATTGCGGAAGGAACTAACGGAGTACAAAAAAGCAAATCAATTCTTACAACACAGCCATGCAAATCTTGAGAGAGAAATGGAGGAAAATAGATTTTCCGTGAATGAAAAAGTTGTGAACATGCTTAGTGAAGGTAAGAAATACTTTTTTAGAAAATATAGATTCAATGACTAAATTTTTCAGAACGGGATCACTTTCATCAAGAAATCTCAAATCTCAAACATACTTGCTCCCAATTAACAAAGGAGAAAATTGAATTAGAGGAAAAGTACCAAAATAGCACAGATTCGTGGCACAGAACTCAAGATGTACTTCAATATTTTAGAAACCAGGTATTTTTTTTGAAAAAATTTTGAAAATTAGGCTATTGTCTTAGATCTCACAAATGAAAGGTGCGCTACAAAAAACAGAAGAAACATTTATCAGTGATTTCGAAACTTTTGGAGCAGAAATTAAAAGAAGCTTGGAGAATCAAGCGAAGAGGAAATCCTCATCACCGAAGATTATACAATTACCCTGTAACTGTGAAAACAAGTCTCGGGAGCAAACGAATCAAGTCGTCAAACATGATGAATCTACACAAACTAAATCAGTATACATTGATGTGAGTTTTTGCTCTAATGGACAATTTTTTGCACAACCGTACTCGTAAATCAATGTTTTAGGAAAGCCATCGGTGGGAGAGAGAAGAAAAGGAAATCGCATCTTCTCCAAATGGCAAGAACGGGAATGTGACCGACCTTCTGCAGATAATTGAACAATTAGAGATGGAAAAGAGACTTCTTTTGGCGCAGAGACGAAGTGATAAAGCGGAAATTGAGGTGAGATAAAAATAAATCGTTTGGGCAAATATCGGTTTTTGCATATTAGATTAATTATTATTTCGGAGGTTAATACCGCCATCTAATCTAAATACACGCTGAATAGTCCAGCACGAGAAAAGATCCTATTACGATATTTAAATTTTGTTTAGATGTTTCAAAGTTTTAAATTAAAGTTTTTATAAAATGACAAAATTATTCAAAGATGTGTAATTTTTGAATGATTTCGAGCATTAATGCAGGTTTGAACACTGAAAATATTTGAATATGATTAATTGACTAGCGGATATATGGGCCCGCCAGCCCTTCGGGAATGGGGATAGGGTTAATTCGCTTTAAGTTATTAGCAAGGTAGCTGGCGCAGGTTCTCGGCTTCGCCTCGAACCTGTTAACGGGTTATTCGAGATCTCTTTGAAATTATTTCAGGAGTGGGGTATATGTTTAGAAAACTTGACTATTCAGGTTTGAGGCTTCGCTCGAAGCTCTTACTGTGTAAAGTGAAATCTCTTTAAACTTCGATTCATTGCTCCAGGGCCGACACTGTACGAATAACTTAGGCTGAGATTTTGTTCAAGAATAATTTGAATGTTTTCAATAAAATAAGCGTGTTTTCAATCATCACTGTGAACTACAAAAAAACGGTGAAGGAAAAGGATTACAAGTGATAAGAACTTCCGAAAATCCCAATTTTTTTCCCCAATTTCAAACAGCAATCCAATTTTTTAGAGGCTGCAAGAACAACTCAATGAGACCTTAATCATGCATGGTGAAAAGATCGAGCAACTTGATGAAATCCTCGTGGACAACGAAGAATTGAAAGATATTTTGAAGCAACAAGTAAGTTGGATCATCGAAACAACAAGATTTTACTTCCCTTTTCAGGCGTTGGCTCTCACGGACAATATTGCACAATCAGATGAAAAGGGTTCTACATAGCATTTTTCACAAGTTTATTCAATTGATTACTAATTATGTAGATTTTATATGTGATATTCAGTTGATCCGAAATGTCTTTTTTTTAGTTTTTGATTCCGATTTGGCTTTCAATTTGAATTTTTTGGTTATTGAATGAAGGGTTTACTTAAAAATTACTTTTCAGCCAAAGAACTATAACAATTTTTGTTTTTTGTAGTTAACCTGGCCCAACAGTATATTCCAATACGGTTTCCATTCATTTCTTCTGAAAATGCTGAATTAATCCAAACGGAAAACTGATTTCCATTTTAGCTTAATATGAAGAAAAAAGGTTGCCCACGTATATTACACAAGTACCGAAATTTAAAAATTTTGAAAAAAAAAACATTCACCAAAAATATTTCTTGACAAAATTTAGAACTCACTAACAGTTGTCTTTTTTTTTATTCATTTGTTCGGATAAGACTTTGATAGTGAAATCATGAAATGAACATTGTTTGTTGGTTTATTTATTAAGAGATAATGACGACGAGTGTATACGATAGGAAGTTAGAAAAATAAAAGTTAGAAAATTTGAAGACAGAAATAATATTAATCTCTGGGCATGAATTCGTTGGAAAGTCTGCGCTGTGAAAAAATTTCGAATATGGTTTTTTTAGTTGTGATCAGAATGGTCGGATTGAAGGGAAGAGTGACTTCTGGATGGAGATAGGCCCTGTTCGTCCAAGTGTTTTCGTGTCAAGAAGCCTCTGAAAAAGACTTGGAGTTGCTAAGTTTGTCATATATATCACTCGCAACATTTTCAGGTACCGTTTGATTTACTTCAAATGTCTCAAAAATTATCAAACTTCAATTTTATAGCAAGTAGGTCTCCAGCAGTTAGTTTAAATAAAATAAACAATTCCCTGTAAAATACTGTCTTCTGCATTCAATCTAATAAAACATAAAACAGTGCTACTTAACCTATGACGTTCTATAACACATTCAGAAATTTTTTGCAAGGGTATAAGTAACTATTACTGATATTTCAAGAAGCAACACAAATATTTTTAACAAACCTAATATGTGCCTGAATCTTAGTTGCCGCGTCAGTATCCTCCTTCTTCATCTTATCAACGTGCTTGCGAGTAAGAAATCCGCGAATTTCAGATTGAATCTTGGTCGCGGCTCTGTCTTCCGGAGTGTCCACATCAATGGTGTAACCTCCCACGGAATGACGCCTAAATTCATTTAGTTCAGACATTTCTATTCTATTATGTAGTACTCACTTTTGATCTTTCTTGTTGTTGGCAGAATCAAGCTTCTCAGAAGAAGAAGTTCTAGTGCTCATTCCATACTTTTCTGGGTGAGCGCGGACCTGGAACTTTACACAGTAATACTTACATACTACAAGGCAGAGGATTAAAACAAACCAAGTGTCCTTTGAAAGCGGCTTGAATTTTAGTTGCGGCAGTGTCCATTGGACTGGCTGGTCGCTCAACTTCAGCAAACTGAAATGAGAAAAGTTTGGCGCGTTGAATTTGTTTTGATATTCACTGAGTCATGTGGCTTAAAAATATAATATTCTTGGTGGTAGCGTGCAAATCATCCAACAAATTTGTTTCATTTCAAATTTTAAAACACTTAAATGTGGAATAGCGTCTGTGGGATTTTGATTTGAATGACAAAATAAAGTCTCAGTATAGCGATTATGTCACAATTTTAAATTAAAAAATATTTCTTAATTATTAACGATTTTTTAAAATTTTCCAAATATTTCAATTGATTTTCCCACAATATTGAAAAGCTTTTTTCGGTGTTTCTTTAGCTATTTAGTTGTAAACGTCAAAATGAAACACAAAAATAAATTCCTGTTAGGTTTGCCGGAAACTGCAAAGGGGGGAGCATGGTCTAAAAAATCTTATTAATGTAATTTTTGAGTCAGCGCACAACGTCTTTAAACAAATTTTAAAAATTCTCGGGAAATTTAATGTTTCTGAGAAAATTTTAGTTTTTGATCTCACTATCAGATCATGTATCACTCAGAAATATAAAAATTACTCTCTTATATGAAAACACTAAAACTGAAAATTCATCTCAAAAATGTACCTACTTTCAAAGTCAGAAAAAAATGATTGAGTCTCTATATGACATTTTTCGACTCTTTGGAACCAAAGTTCACGAATAAATCTATGTTTGGCAACGCTTTCTAATTTTTTATTCGCTATTCTCAAATGTACGCAAAAGTTTCCATATTCTGACTTTCCTAGCATCAAAGTTTTTTTTTAGTTTTAGAGTTTCAAAAAGCAAACAAGTATTTGCGTATTTTTGAAATGTAAGGAGTAGGTAAGTAATAAAAGTTTTAGAGTTCCCACTTATCGCTTTAGACAGAGTCCAGTGTATCATTTTATGTTGAATTAAAAAAATTTTTCTAAAAGTTTACCGAAATGTATGTTCCTTCACTAGTTAGTGTGAGAAGAAAACTGTTTTTACCAGATGCGGATTTTGGTATCTTATATCTAGTTTCCGTTTCATGAAAAAACGAGAAATATTTTTTTAAACTCTGTTCTTCCCAAAAGTTGAAATTATTTTTAAAATGAATTTAGATGTCGAATTATGACACCACTTATAAGGTTGAAAAAATTTCCAAAAAAAAAACGATTAAATATGAAACAGCGGGAAAATCCTCAAATAAACGTCGTGCTCAAAAATGTATCGTGTATCTACTCTCAAAGTCAGAAAAAGTGTCATTTGACATAAACATCCAATTTGACCAAACTAACACGCCAGAGCTACGAGATTAAGGAGAAAGTCACGTTAGAGTATACTTTGTTGTAACAAAGGCAATTTATGTTTTTTACGTGTTTTATTTTCCTATTTTGAAAAATTCAAATAAAATAGTTGACTGAGTCAGTGAAAAAACAAATCTGAAAGGAATAAACTTCGATAAAGCCACACGAATTATAGTATTAGTTTTTGTTTTTTTTGTGGAAATTATAAATTTTTATATCTTACCTTCTTCTGGAGATCAGCACGGAAAACTTCGTAAGCCGCTGGATCCTTTAGAATGTTCCTGTTTTCTGAAAAAAAAATGTGGGAATTATCTTTGATTCAAATTGAATTCAAGTTGAAATTTTCACTTAACAGTAAATTTTTTTGTTCGAAATTAAATGTTTATACGCCTGATAAATTTTGCTCTCTTTGAACTGCACTGAGTCTACCTTTTTTCAATTGGTGCATTAAACTTGCAATTCTTTGAAGGAAAAATAGACACACTATGAAAATTCTTGTCAAAAACAATACTTGGGAAAATGTTCTAGTGTGCATATTACTAATAATTGATGTTCTATTTTTAATCCAAAACTTTTTTTTAAAAGTGCAGTTTTAATATGAATAAGTCGGTATTTGTTTAGTAAAACAGGGGAAATACTTCATATGTACTTTCTGATTTTCTTCGAAAGAAACTTTATTTTACTTGCATGCATTTTATAATTAGCAAAATCCTACACAAAACTTGAAGGAAAATTGCGGCACAATGATGCTCAAGCTCAAAATATGAAAGTCCAGGGAAACAATTTCACATCTCATTCATGCGTGTGCGTGCCTTATTGCAAATCTGGATATCAATGGAAAAATAACTAGAATCTCGTAAATAATTCAACGGATTCTTTTCCCCAGCCTACTTTTCCCACCAAAATATATGACCAAAAGTTCACCTCTGCGATGTTTCAAGTACTCATCGAAAAACATGTGGCCAAACTCGGCCACATCCGATGGTTGACTTCGGAGTACTTCACGCGCCAACGCTTCCAAAATTGGGCGAAGATCGTGGGGAACGAAGCACTTATTCCGCTGATCCATTGCCTGAAAAATGTATAGTATAGGACTAGATTTTAGAAAACTGCTAAGCTTAAACACGTTTTTTTAAAAGCGGTAAGATCTATGAGCTTGAAAGTTGGAACTTTTATGCAATATTGTTTTACCGCGAGTTCAGAATTTATTTTTGAGAGTATCTGTGGGAAGTTGTGCAACTTGTTCGTAGATCACAGTTTATTTGATTCATTTTTTAACCCTGTTGATTTTTCTTTTCACAAAAACTATCAAAAAGAATGTCTGAACCAGCAATAAATTGTTGTGATACACTGTAGGAAACTGAAAGAAAACCAACAAATTCGTAATTTTTAAATATACGGAATTCTAATAGTATGCCTTGTAAAGTTATATAACATGAGGTTTTTTTCAGAAAACTAAAATAATTTTTAGTTGGCTTGGTGATACAAATCTAGTCTGGAGATGATTGGATTACGAAAAGATTATAAAGAAATTTTTAGTTTGCGCTGATTGACATATTAGTTTATGGTTGTTCAGATATAAATAATTTAGTGACAAAGCATAGTGGTGTGTATTGAAAAAATTTAAAATAATAGTATTTGACGTGAAAAATATAAAACACAGTGTAAAGAAACTTTCGCATGTAAAACGTTGTTTAAATTTGGTTAAAAACACAGAGCTGTTCGGTAATGGGCAGACGCCAATTCATACTAATTCATATTTGGCAGAGTTATTGTTGACATCAAACTTCAAAATGTTATGGGAAAAATGATGCTTGCTTCTTTTCAAATTTCTAAACATGGTACTCACATTATAAAATATTAGGAAACTTTGCCATTGACAATTGAAAAAAAAAAAATAATTTTCAACCGGCTATTTTTAATTTTTAGACCGTTTCATAAAAATGGCTGAAGTGGCACGGCGTTGGACCAAGGGTTTATTTTTTAACTCTGAAGCAAAACTTTTAGCACAATTTTATACTAATAGTCATTTTATGATTTCGTATCACAAAAATATGATTAGCTATTTAAATTTGGCATATCAAAGTTGAAATCTTATTTTTACTAGTCGTGGTAGATCTTAAGTTTTTACATATAATTCTCCTCATTGATTGATTGAAAAACATTTGTTATCTAAAATGTTATAGGATTAGTGATAAAACTTATGAACGCTATTGCTATGGTGATTCTAAATTCAATAAAAAATCTAGCTCGATTTGACAAAATACTATTATTTTCTAGTTGAAATGATAAAGGCTCTTTTTATCAAAGTTAGGCTTAGGAGAAGTGTTTTTCTAAGGCTAAAAATGCGAATGAATTCCACGTTTCTAATTGGAAAATATTTCTGGAAGAGCTAGGTATACAACACACATACCAAAAAATCTTTAGTTAGTTAGGTTCTCAGAAAGTATTCCATTTTTGCTGCTGTTAACCAGCGTTTTTGAGATTTGTAAAATCAGTTGATCAGAATTTCAGACAAAATTTCAAAGTTACATAAGTTGTAAACCTTTTCTCGTGGTCAAAATGCTTGACTTTTGTTTGAAATGCTTGACTTTTGTTTTAATCAAAGTATTTGCCGTTGAAAACCTCACACAGAGGTATAGCTAACCGTTAGATATAATTGAAAAAAATCGAAATGATTTCCAATTTTACCAGCAACTGATAAGGAAGACAAATGTTTTTCCGTATAACAAACCAATACTAAAACTTGTTGTGAAAACTTTTCAGAAACCAAGAAAAAATGATTTTGTGCGAAAGCAGCAGAATGAGATGAAATCGGAAGCGGGAAGACAAAAAACGAACAGAAAAAAAACGTTTGTCATGTTTAGATGTTTTCTTTCACTAAGCTTCCTTCTTCTCCAAAAACGTCAAAGACACTGCCGGAAATCTGGGCGACATCGATTTTTCTTGTGCTCTTGCTCACCAGAGCTTAGGAGCACTACACTATCTCTCTCATTGCCTTCGTTTTTTTTTGCGAGAAATTTAGACGAAATTTCGGGAAATTAACAGAAGGAGGGGGTTTGTGTAGATAGAGCAGAGCGCGTTGAATGTCTGAACACTAAGCGGAGGGAAACAATTGAAGAATTTTATTCGGAGAAACTAGGTTTTAGTTTCGCAAATTGAAAATTGTTTTTCTCAAATTAAACATGGGGGAGGAAAAATGAGACGAAGAGCTCAGCTGACTTAATCATGAACAAAGAACTCTCAAGTTTTAATGGATTGAAAGTGAAAACGGGGATCTAGATATAAAATATGTTGAGTACATTTTTGAAAATGAAAGAAATAAGTTTATTGGAAAAAATAGGATTTTGCTTGGACCGCATGTAGGCACTGACCAAAGTAGTGCTTGCACTGACCAAAACGGTAAATACACTGACCAATACTAAAAGTGCACTGACAAAAACGAATATCTTATTTCTAACTGCACTGATAAGTACAAGTATTAAAGAAGGGGAAAAACTGACTAACTTTACAATTTTAAGCGGAAGACTTTCCACTTTCTGAATGTCGATACGAAATTTTTCCGGGGCCTCTAGAATTACTCCTAAAGCTACTTATTATATGTTTTGTTACTATTTGATGATGTTTAGAAATCTGTTAAAACTTTTTCAAAATAATTATATATTTTTATCGAAGAAAACATTTTTTTGAATGAAAAAAATGAGCGAAATTTTTTTTTTTTCAAAACATTGAAATACTTAAAATGCTTTCAGAATCTACATCTACATCTGAGCACACCAAAAATATCAAAAATAGACATTTAAATCTTTTAATAAATTTTACATACCTAGTTTAAGTCTAGTCTAGAGTACTCTGAAAAATTTAAGTATGGAAAGTAGATCATTTTTGGTGTAACTTTTTGTTAGAACAAAAAATTTTGTTAAGTTAAATAAAAAGTTTCCTTCGTGAAAAAATCCCAGCATTTATTGAAAATTCCTTTTTTTATTGCACTGACAATTTTGCAAAATAAACTTCAAAAAAATAGAACTGCAATCATCTAATGTATAGTTCTAATGGAAAAATTGAAAGTTGAGATTACGGTAGCTTTATAAGCAACACACAAGTACGAAAAAAGAAGGCTCGGAGTATTAAGAAAAAACGAAAGAAAAAAAGAAACTTGTTAGGTTTACAATTTACTACTTTTTTATTCACTGAACAAATTCAATGTGAAGCCAAAGGAGGCGGGTGCCGTGTGAGGTAGAAAGGAAAAGAGCTTCAATGAGGGAGGGAGGCAAGAGATGGAGATATCGACAAGAAATGTTGCTCTTGCTCTCACACGATCTGCCCCCGTCTCCTGCCCCTCCCTTTTTCCTTCATCTCGGCTCCGGTGGGGTCGGCTTTTCCCATTTTGCCCCGTGGCTTCTTCATCCTGCACACACGGAGCAGGAAGCCCGAAGCAACCAAGAGCAACCGCCCCATATGATTTCTAATAAAATTGCGACTGGACGGAAGAGATCTGAGAAGGAGTCAAGTGAATACGTATATGGGTGGATGAATTCATAAAAAGTGTTTAGCAGAGGGAAATTCTGAGAATTTGGAATGTATACTACGTGGGTGTATAGCCAAGAGGCTGAGAGAGTAAAGTTGCATTTGGGACCGAGTGTGTCATCAAAAAACTCAGATTGTATTATGATTTTTTAAATTTTTAGGAAATGATCAAGAATTAATACTATAATTTTTTAAGTTTAAAAAATGTACGGAAAATGAAACTATAAATTTATGAAATATGCTGAAAAGGAAACCAGTTTTTTTAAACTTTATCTAGAAGTAATAAATTTATTGTTAATTTTCAAGAAAGAATAGTGCATATTTGACTGCCAAACTCTGCGTGCAATTATCTGAAACATTTCAAATTTGTAGAGAATTTTTATTTGGTCGGCATACCATGATCGGCAAAAATTGAGTATTTGTTTTCGAATGTTAAAAACTTCAAAAATATTTTTTAAAGCTTTACCTAAATTTTTCTAGACATTTTAGCAATGTACAAGTTATTTCAAACATTGTTCTTACTGGAACCAGAAATAAACTTTGAAAAAATGTTTCACGAGTACTTCGGCGGAATGTAGACACGTTCTATTATGCCAACTGAGCCAAACAAACTCAAATATCATCAAAAAGTCCAAAAACTCAACTCAATTCTAACATCCGTCTCTAAAATTGCTCGAAGGAATGTGTTTCTAATAAATATATAATGACATTCAAATTAAAAGCATATGCGGACATTCATAAAAATTTTGTGTGTTGTTTTAAGATTAACGCATACATAATTTGATTATAGAATTTTATTAAGGAAAAATTAGAGCTCAAAAAAAGCTCAAAAACACACTGTTAAGTTAACTATCAACACGTTATTACTGTTGTTTAAACGACCCGAATATTTAACAACGTCATACAATGAAAGAAGTTTGTGAGGGGGGAAGAATGACAAAAAATATGACAAAATTAAACAATAATCTCTCGAACGATTCGTCGATCTTCATCACTGTTCTCCAGTACATCACCGTTTGTAAAGCCGGATAGTGAAGTATCTGAAAGTTGAATCGTTTGGTCTACAAAAATTGCGGCAGGATTTAACAAGTGCGTCTGTAAGTTATATAGCCACCCGTGGTGTCAGAGTGTCTCATTTCGGTTTGATCTACGTAGATCTGAAAGAACGCGAGAGTTGCGACGTAGAGTTCTCATCAGATTTTGCATGGTTAAGAACGTGCTGACGTCACATTTTTTGGCCAAAACGTTCCCGCATGTTTTGTAGATTAAACCGTAATGACACAGCCTGACACCACGTGTAGCCAGCTACCAATTAAGTTCACTGTATGGCTAAAATGGAATAAAGCATAATTACTTAAATGGGCAATTGCATTTATCAGTCAATCGGGAATTGGGCAATAAGTTAGTAGTAGGGTTATTGATTTTATTATAGTGCAGAAAATATTCAAGAAAATTCGATCTACTTACCAATTAATCTTTTTACATATCTAGGAAATAGAATTTTCTAACTCACTTTTTAAAACTTCTGTATTTTCTTGTAAATAACAATCTGTGGACACATCATATTCCATATTCAAACCGGGCGGTTTCGTCGACTTTGCATCATGTTGACTAAAACTTTTGAAGTTATTCGAATTTAAATATTCTCCTAACCTCAAATGATTAGTTTCGTTTTCCGTTATTGCAAATGTTGCGTGCTTTGGTTCTTCATAATCTGCAGGCCTTTTCAATTCATCTCCAGGTAGGGAAGTAAGAATGATTGGCCTAAAAATGAGTAAAGTAGGAAAACATATATTTTAATTTTTTTTGCTTACGAAAGTTTTGAAGTTTTTGGATTTGATCGAGTTTTGCAGCAGACAAGGAAGAATACGCAGATAGCAAGACCAATGAAAATGAAGAATAAAAATGGGAAAAACACGTTGGTCTTCCAAACTGAACCAGAACCGCTTGCTGAAATTTTATTTTGGCTTCAGACTAAACTTCACATTAAAAAAAAACTTACAAATAGTTTTAGAAACTGGTGAGCATTTAAGTCCATTAGCAGTTGTGCAGAACCTTGCTCTATATTCTCTTCCAGGAATGATATTTCCGATAGGGTTGCTTGATGTATGGCAAGTGCTGGTTCTCCATATTCCATCAAGAAATACGTAGAGCAATGTGCAAGCATCCGATGGTAGTTTTGGCTGAAAATATTGACTAGTTTTTTTTCACGATTCAGTCATTGTGCATAGTCAATATCACGAAGTGAGCAACAAACTGCATAACTAGCACTATTCCGTAAAAATGCCCCTTGGATTTCCAATATCCAGAGTCTGCCATTTACCCACCTCAACATTAATCTTCTGTTCACTGGAATCCAGAACTAGGCGGCTTGGGGACATCATGTTCGCGTCTTCAACGACGTCTTCAGTGGAGGCAATTAGAACCGGCGTAAATTCCGATTCGCCTTTCTCGCTAACAGCTTGAATGCGTAAATTGTAAGTGGATAATGGGGTAAGCCCGGTGAAGTTGAAGATGTTCTTCGACACTAGCGTGCCGTCGATCTGCGATAAAAATGGAGATGATTATGAGTGTTTTAATGGCGGTAATGGAATAGTTTCTGGTCGTATTTTTGAATTGGTCAGTATAAAAAAGAGTGGAATCTAGATGTTTCTGAGACGGATGTAATAAATAAATAGGTTTTTTTTAAAGTTGGTTGGTGCAACGTAATAAAAATCTGTTGGTGCGTAACCCCGTTATATATTTCCAAATCAATCTACCAACCTCCTGATCTTGTTGCACGGCATTAATATTCAGCTTTGACACTGGAGCATTTCCGTCGATTTCTCCAGTGAATGGGTCAATCTTCCTTGTTTCCAGCACATACGTTTGATCAGCACCTCCGTCAAATTGTGGGACCCATCCAAGCAGAACAGAGTTTGAAGTAGCCGACAGCTTTTGAAGGTCCAATGGAAGTGCTGGTGGACTAGTCTTTCTCAATTCAATCACAACATGGTCGCCGCCATTGCCATTTGTTGCTCGGCACACGTACTCTCCGTAATCGGATTCTTGCACACTTTCAATTTGGAGCAATTGCTCGTATTCATCAGGTTTTCCAGTGATTCCGACAGTATGGAACGAGTGTCTCTCATTTTCGGAAATTTCCGAGTCTCTAAACATCCAATGAAACTCTGGCTCTGGTCTCGCAGAGACTTTGCAACGGATGATTGCTTGGGATCCAATATCAGCAGCGGCTAGTGACTTTTCTGGGAACTTCCTGTTTAAGAACACCGGCTTATGAAGAACTCGAACAATTGTCCACGAGCTGCTGTCTTTATCGGTTTTGTCAGACCCATTATCAGCCACACATGTAAAATTTCCTTTGTCCGACCATTTCAGAGGACCCGCAAGTGTCAAGGTACTAGCAACCGTCTGAGTACAGAAATCCTCTGGAAGGCATTTTGATTCGGATGTTGCAGATGAAGCGTAGATGCTCTGTTTTACTGGACGCCCATCTTTCAGCCATTTGATAACAGGAGATGGATATCCTTGAGCCTCACACTCCAGTATTTTCCCTTGTTCTCCAGATGTGAAAATTCGCTCAGTGGCAAGGGGACTAGAAATTCGAGCTTTTTCAATGACCTGAAACAAATAGGTTGGTTATGAGAAACTACAGTATTAATTATCTTACCGTGATCATTACTGTTCCAATTTTTCCTTCTCCTAGATCGTTGTATGCCTTGCAAGAATATACGCCATTATCCGATAACTGAGCATTCCTGACTTCAAATGACTTTTCTGTGTGGCCTTCCAAGCCGAAAATTCCACCGGATGATGGAGAAGCCCACTATAAGAATTTTCCTAAAATTCGGAGAACATTTCAAGCCAAACTCACCGTATAAGAAGCACTCGGATTTCCTGCATCTTCAGCTTGACACATCAACTTGATAGTCTCTCCAACATCTACGTTCTGTCGAGCACTAACAATTTGAGCCTGACCAGGCTTTCGCTTGACGTCAACAATTGTCGTTCCTGTGCCCATTCGTTGCTGTGACCCAGAATGTCCGTAGACTGTCAAAAAGTTGGTCGCCATACATGTGTAATTTCCACTTTGCGCTCTAAATTGGAATTTTTTAAAGTGAAATTCGAGAAAAAATATTTTTACTTTGAAATTGATGTAATTGTCAATCTGGACCCATTCTGCTTGAAACCATTTGGTCCAACCCATTTGATATCAATGACTTCTGGAACTGCACTGACTTCACACAGAATATCAATATCTTCCATTTCGTTAGGGCTGATTGACTCCTGAAAAAGTTGTTATAAAAATTTTTTTTTTAAGTATTTGGTTTGTTATGTTATAGCCAGATATTGACCGGGTAGTTTTTTGTTAAAAAATTATTTGGGTTCGCGATTATTCCAACAGTATAATCAAAACTAACCGGAACATTAATTCTTGGTATGTGCTGTACAACCATTTTCAAAACAGCTGTGCCTTCTCCCAGTTCATTTGTCGATCTACACTCGAAATCTCCGCTCATTGAGCTGTCAACTCGGATTGGCCAGATTTTTCCCTGATATCGTTCCCCTGACGCAATATGCTTCCATTCATAACTATGAGCTGGGGGATTTGAAGCTGAGTTGCAAGTTAAATTGACCAGCTCTCCTTCTTCTACTGACAAGTGAGTGAGGTTTTCGGTTGGCGTTACGAAGACGACTGGTTTGTAGAGCACGTTAAGCTGGGAACTTTTCACTTGTTTTGTTTCTCCGCCAAGCATGGCTCTGTTAGTGACGTCACACTGCACGGATTTTCCGTCATCGCTTGAGGTTACGCGGAAACTGAAATAATTGAATTGTTAGTAGAATTTTAAAGGGAGGTTATTTAAATTATAATCTAATTTTTTTTAAACTCACTGTAACAAACTTTCGGTTGCACCGTCCCTAAACTGAGTTGTAAAAATAGCTGAACTCGCAATTGTATCATTCGGTAGTGTCCATCTGAAAAAAATTACTTCTAACAATCCCCGAACTTTTCGAGAACTCACGTGAATGTTGGCTGTGGGCTTCCACCAACCGAGACACACTTGGCAGTCATAAAGTCTCCTTCAATTACGCTCTCGGAAGGTGTAGTGCTAATAATTGGGTCACCAGGTGGAACTGAAATATGTATTTCATTATTTGACATGAACATGAGTGGTAGTAATTATTTTGAAATTGACTTGTTGCGTTGAAATACGATATGGTTGGTTTTCTGGTTTTCTATTAAATTTTACTTTTTAGTTCATTTCTGGAAAATTGTTCTGAACAAAGAAATTAGTACCAGCAAAAAAAATTGAATGGAGATGTTTCCGGTCGCACTGACAATTTTTAGTGACACAAACAATCAAGCGAGCACCGACCAAGTTTATCAAGGCGCTGCTCAAACTTAACAATGCAGTGACCAACTTGAGTTATGCACTGACAAAATTGAAAAATGCTATAATTTTAAATAAGTAATTATTGAGTAATGCTACTTGAAAGTAATTTTCTAGCCTAACCCTGTTATTCTATGTATATCGGGAAAACTTAAAATTGTTTTATCTCCTCCATAAAACAAAAACGGTCACCAAAATAACGTTTCTAATTCAATACTATATTTTCATTTTTGTTCTAGGAAATTACTTCCAACAAAAAGGTCAGCATTATTAGTGCCAGCCTACTGCGCATAGGTCAATAATTGGCAGTTGTCATGCACAAAAAAAAGTACAAGTGGTAATGGGTTTGGAAAGAATAACTGGACAGTGACAAAATTGATAAATGCACTGATTAGTATGAGCGGTGCACTGACAAAGTTATCATTGAAGAATGTTAATTCAGGTAGTTAAACTGGGGTTTAACAACAATTTTTCTGGAGAAAGAACAATATTTGATCGCATATTTGAAAATCACCTTATCAATTGAAAAATGCTAATCTCTTACCTAAAACAACAACGGTCGCCAGCGCGGAGTACTGCACATCCGAATCATCTGTTCCAATTACATTACAATGGTAAGTCCCTTCGACACTATTCTTTTCCACTTCAGTGATTCGAAGGCTATAGTTTCCTGTCGCCGAATCATTCTCCAAAATGAACCTTGAATGCTTTTTTGCGAGAAGTTTGTCGTTTTTCGTGATCATTCTATAATATTGACATTGCAATTATGAAGTTGATGGGATTCGGAGAATAGAAATGAGAAGTTTCATTTTAACCACTGTTAGAGTGAAGCATGAAATTGGTGAGAAACTTATTGAAAACATAAATTTGAAATTTGAAAAATGCTCACCTCAACTGTCCATTATTGTACCTCGCCCAGTTGATTTCATACTTTTGTCTGTCAAAATACTCTGGTTTCACGACACATGGGATGACAATTCCCTCATTTCCTTCTTGGAGAAAATACGGTTCCGAGCTGGGTTCTTTTAAGAACACATCTGATGAATCTGAAATTGTCAATAAATTTTTTGTTAAAAATTTTTCGAATTTCAATTACCTGCACTATTGGTGAGTTGCACTAAAAATAAGAAAAATAGGAAAAATAACCGCTTCCCTCCCATCTGGTTGGTAGAATTCCTCTGAAATTATTTAAACTTTGTAAGACTGTATTAAACAAAAAAAATAATGAGAATGAAAAGGATTACAAGAAGTTGAACATTGAATTGAAAATGAAAAACAAGACAGAAAGTATCAAAATATCATTAAATGACCTTTTGAAAATAATCGAATTTGATTTAAAAAAACAATCAGAAGGGTTTTTTTTCAAAATTAGTGAACTTTTTTCAAGGTCTATGAAAACAAAGTCCAAATCTCAGGCCTATGCTTAGGCTCAATATTAAGTGTGGGCTTAAGCATAGGGCTAGGCCTTAGACTTTATATTTTTAGACTTTTGAAATGAAATAGTTTTTGAGATGACATAAATTCGCTTACTGAAAGATAACACTGGATTTTAAATCCTCTATACGCAAAAAAAACCAAAAAGCACAAAAAGTGTAACATAAGGGTGTTCAATTTCACACCAATATTTCCACATGGTTGCTCCGCAACTCTCAGATATCCAAAATTCTATTTCAAATCTTTCAAGTGAAACTAAGTAAAAAAGAGAAAAAATAAGCACGAAAATTAGACAGGCCGAATCAAAGAAAAAGAACCGATGGAACTGGTTGAATGTGGGAGAATTGGAGGCAAAAAAAAGATCGTGAAGATTAGTATTTAGTTCGGCAACAGCCTTCTCCTCCCGTAGTCGGGAAATGACACATTTGTTGGAAGATGGGGAGAATGGAGGAATTAAAATTTAGAAGTTTGCAACTTAGATACTCTCGATTTCAAAGAAACTCACACATTGGCGGCATGTTGAGTGCAACAAGCGTTGGTTTAGTTAGGAATAACATGCATAGTATTACTGTATTTCTGGTTGTTTTGGGTTTGTGCCAAAAAAATATATTCAAAATTTTCTTGCAATTCGATGATTCGGCAATTGCCGAGTTTTAACATATTTGGTAACTGCCGAAATTTTTTTTATTATTTTTCAACAGCCCGATGATTCAAAAATTAGGCAATTTAACATTTATCGAGTACAAAAATCACAAAACAATTCAAAAAATCAGCTAAAACTAATTTGTTCTGTAATTTTTCCCAACTCTGAATATCTGAAAATTGGATCACAAATTTGCAAACTTTCTGATCAAAAATGCACTAGCAATGCATATAATTTGTTAAAATAATACAAAACCCAGCACACCGGCACAATAGCAGTAATTAGCTGGGTTTGACATACCTTGAAAAGGGGGGGGGGTATTGTCTAAACTAATAAAACCAAGGCAACCACCATGTGTGGAACACAAATTTGTCGCAATTCATATTGAAAAGCTGTCAGAATGGCAATGAGGTGAGGGGACGTGCTTTTGGAGGCTACTCTACCTAACCACCATGTCCGCGATTATTTTTCGGAGAGAGGGAGACCGAGAGAGAGAAAAGGGACTGACTGTGGCTAATTATGAGACGTAATTACGGGGGGTGCGACGCGAAGGACTTAGAAACAAATAAATGGTAGGGGCGAACGAAAGAACATACAGCCCCACCGACAATTCATTCACACAAGCCCCAGCAGCACCAATTAAAAATTCGTTAGCCGGTGTTCCTATTTAGTTGTTTTTGGTTTCAGATTCCGCTTGTTTTGGAATTGTTGGAAGCCGAAAATTGGCAGCTTCAAAACGTTAATTATGACAATGTTTAAGCTGAACGGGGATGGAACATATAACACAGCTTAAACAGGCTATTATAAATCGAGAAGATGGCTATACATATGTATGTTTGGTGATTAACCAGCGTTATGTATGAAATTGTCTTTTCAAAGCCTTCAAGTTGAACATTTAATTTAATAAAATTAAACAAAAACGGAATCAGACGACAATTATGCCGGACAAAAGTGACATTATATTTGGTGATTGACTGGGGTTTCCAAGTTTTGTGATTTATATTCATAGCGATGGCTACAAAAAATAATGGCTTTTTAGAATAGGATTTGAAAAATGTAAGAATCAAGCTAAAAGCATAAGAATTAGTTTAACAAGCAACTTTTACTCTCTAATTTCCTGTCAAGCCTAAAATTTTTTTTACAAAAATAGTCTCAAAGCTTTTCTTTTCTCTTAATCTCAAGACAAAAGCCCAATAGCTCAATTTCGCCACCACGCTTGGCTCTAATTATGAAAACAGTTAAAATAATTCAATCAAAATACCCATTTATTTCCCTCACACCACCCGAACATAAATCTCCTCATTTAAGTGTACACCTGATCCAGATAGAGATTTAGTAGAAATGTGAGCCGGGCCTACAGCTCAGGTAGCACCTGGACACCTTTTCTTAATCCTAAAATGGGGGATTTTAGTGCAACTGGGGAAGGGGGAAGGGGTGCTAATAATAATTTTTGGTTTTGGGTAGTAATTGTAATGAGGAAGACAGGACACAAACCTAGAAAAAAGGGAAATGTGATGCGAGGTTTGTTCTGAATCAGTATTTGAGAACTTATTCAGATATCATAATTAAACAGTTATATGTAAATTTAGTTAGTAACAAAACAATGATTTAAAATGTTAACTAATTTTGCAATGACCGCAACGCAAAGGTGAGAAAAAACCACTCGTGCGTGTGAAAAACCACTTATTGAATTACCGAATTTCAATTTTTTTTTTGAAAAACAAAAACAAAGCCAAATAGGAATTTTTCAAATTAATTACATTTTCAAATTTCAAAAAATTGAGCGTTATTTTTTTAATATTTACCAAGTGCCACATTATAAAACTTCAAAACCCATTCAAAAAGTGTCAAGAAACAGAGAAAACGCCGAGAATGGTAAGAAGTAGTGGGCAGCAGGAGAGCAACAGGAGCCCACCAAAGGTAAATAGTGTGGGGGGGGGGGGGGGACGCTGACCTGTAGCTGAGTGTGCAGCCGAGCAGCAGAATAGGAACGAATAAATTTGACGGTAGAGACGGTGAGAGAGAGGGGACTTGTTTGGTTCCCGTTGCGGTGGTGCGCGGGAAGAGCCTACCATGTTTTTGTGCGGCGAATTGTGAATTGCTTTTCTTTTTTCTTCATTTTTATTGGAACTGGAAGTCGAACTAGGGTCTCGAATTACAATATGATGTTTCTGTTTTGTTCTTTTATTGTTTCCGGAACTTTGCTTTATGTCTTTATTCTGGATGCTCTCAATGGCAAGCATTTTGCAAATGTGTTGAATAATGTCAGGGTAAAACAAAATGCTTACAAACAAACTAGATGGATATGACCACAAACCTTGGCAGGAGCATTTATTATACTTGTTAAATTGAGCCTTGTTAAAATTGAAGCAAAGAGGAAGCATGTCCAGAAAGTATTCATTACTTCTTCTACGTTTTGCAGTGTATGGAACGAAAAAAAAATCTCGAAAAGTTTAGCCAAAAAACGAACTTAATTAAATATTATATGTACATAAATTTTTTTGAATTTCTTACAACTATAATAAAATTTACTCGATTCAAATCCCCGGAACTACTTTTCAAAAAGCGTGATTGGAAACGGTTTCGGAGAGCCCTGTGGTCACTAATCGTTGAGAAGTAAGCACAAATTTGCGTGAGTTTGTGCAAAAGATTAAGCCAATTGGGAGTTGACTTGCTCACGTTTTGATTTGCTCAGGGATGAAACAAAAATTGAAGCTAATCTATTTGGAACCGGAATTACTACTAACTGGAAGATTTGGCAAATTTCTATAGTTTCCTGAAATCAAAATTTATGTAATTGTTGAATATAGAAAACTAAATCAAAGTATATTGAAAAATACAATCATGTAACTTTTTAGGAACTGTCAGCCGGATTTTAGACATTTTTCACTTTTATGAAATTTGAAAAAATGAGGGAGAACTACTATTTTACGTGCCATTCCAAAAACTTATCACCTATTCAAGCTTAAAAGTACTTACAAATGTTGCAAAGCCCTTGAAACTTAGAAATAGCGTGAGAAACGGTTGAAATAATAAATATACAAAAGGATAAAAAGATAAACGTATATTCACACTGCTTGGAATTTTTGGGCATAAAAATGAAACTATTTGGGAGCCATTTTTTACAGTCTTAAAATTTCTACTTTCAGGTCTGTTGGAAAATTTGTGAAAAGTGCTGTAAATATTTTTGAAATGTTTGCGTAAACACTGAACGTTTTGCAACGTCCTAATTGACAAATAAAAAAAAATAGGATAATCATTTTCATAAATGTTTCTAAAAAACCTGGCCTGACAAATAGAACAACTCAACCAACTAACAACACACACACATCAAAGAGAAACTAAGACGTTATGACTTATTAGTGTTCTAGAGGTACACCGTTTCTACAGGTCAATGCGCATATATTTGCTCAGACTCTGTCTTGCACCGCAGATTGCTCTCCAGCCAAGAGTTTTGGAAACCACATGCGGAAAGGGTGGGGGGGGGGGGGGGGCATACATAAATAAATGTGATGTTAATATGAAGTGTACTAGTACAACCATAAGGAAGTCGGTAAGATCTCATCTAGGGATTTAGGGCAAAAGTTTGAAAATCTTGAGAAAAAGTTTAATTTTGATTCGCAAAGTCTTCTCGGCAAATAGGGCGATTGATGTCGATGATGATAATGTGGTGTTGATTCCTCTGGGAGACCCCATCTGCGTAAAGGGGCTTTGTCGTTTTAAACATAAGCATGCATAAAATGCTCTTTTTAACAAAAAAAAGTGAGAGAGGGTAGAAACCAAAGCTGGAAAAAAGTTTTTTTTTCTAAAAAGTTTAAAAAATCTTGTTATTCTCTCTATTAGACTTGCATTTCCACTTATCAGTTATGACGGATTATATTTTGAATTTTTATTAAAAATGTTTAACTTTCTGAATAAAGAGAAATTCTTCATGTATTTTGACAATATTTCAAATAACTAGCTGAGTAGAGCTAGGTGTGCGAGTCTAATAGTGGAAGTAAGGAAAGTTGTTCGAAAAACCTTTGGCACAATTGAAAAGCTTCAAGTTTTTGTTATAGTGTTCTATACTGAAGTCACGTATCTATGCTAAAAACATTGCAATTGTTATCATTTTGATAAGTTAGGAAAGTACAATCCCAATGGTATTAGAAAATTTTGTTTCAGTGTGTTGGAGACCGAAATGCTCATCAGGACTGTCAAAAAAAATTATCAATTTATATTTTACCAAGTACATTAAAATCCGTGAAAATTAATATAGTCATTTTTTAAATGTACAATCAAATCTTTTTAAAGTTTGTATACAATTTGAGAGTTAAACATTTCGATGAATCGTTTAATTGTAGGGTACTTCAATAGGTGTAAAAATTCCGAGAAATTAAAAACAGCTTATCATAAATTTCTTACAAAGTTTTAAGTATTTTTTAACATTTTCAGATTGCTCACTATAAAAATGCTCAAATTATACAAAAAAATGAAAATGTCTAGAAATCGAACCACGCAAAAATCGTCAAAAGTGTTGGTAGTCATAATAAACGCTCAGAGTCTAGTGACACTTGAGAATAATAGTAGAAGCTATGAATTTCTGAAAACATGCTTAAAAGAACTGAACTAACTAACAGAAGTGTGTGGTAGTCTAAAATTTAGTTGTCTTATACATATACTTGCACCACACAATTGTGTTCAAACGAAAACGTTTACAGAGTTGTTTAAAAAAAAGGGTAAATTATAAATTAATATATAAAAAATGGCAAAAATGTGTTAACACATTTTTGACAGGAAACATACAAAAAATTGGAGCAGAACAAAAAAAGGTAATTAGAATTTTTTGAAGGTATGGTGAAATAATAATAGTAATAGTGCTCGTTAATAGAAACACTTAAAGGGCTTTTCAATATTTCAAGTAAAATTATTTGAAAACTGTTGGAAAGTATGTGCATATTTTCAAAACCAGAAAATTAATACTGAAACAGTATTAAAGTTTTAGTTTTTATGTTACAAAGATGAATGCAAACAGAAGGTATAATTTTTGCACATAATATGTTTATGTTTCTGTCGTTTTCAATTGTAGAGTTATTGTAAAAAATTAAGTGAGTTACAGAATTTTTGTGAATTAGTGGTCAGTGTCTATTTCAGAAATGAAATGAAAATGAATAAGTAAGTATTGTATTGTTAGGTGTTTGGGAGACGCAAGCTCATATTCCGAAACACTTGAAACTCTGATTTTCATGCAAACTTTGGAACACTTCACACATAAACAAGCACAGTTGTGAGAGTTCAATTGGTATCAGATTTCAAAATTCAAAACTGCTCAATTGTTTAATAAAACTCACTGATGGGTCTAACCGAGGGACTGTTGATGATGGTCAAAACCGCGAATCAAACAATAAGCGGCTCTAGCGCGGAGCCCCCCGGGGCGCCTTCGTCCGTGAGAAGATTTAGCCAACGATCAAACAAAGCAAGGAGTCCCTCTCTCTCCGGGTGGGAAGTGCGGGAGCCCCCCTCCCGTCCCTCAAGGTAGTCTCGTAAAACAATGTGACTAAAGCTGATGAGCAAACACAAATGACCATCTCCTTTGCCTCATCCTTCGCCACTTCTTCGACGATTTCGCGAAACAATAAACACGCCTCCGATGCACGAATTGACTCTCAAAATGTGGAACTGTCGTTGCCTCCTTCACTCCTCCCCAATTGCGCCTCTTTAGCGGTTCGTTTGTCGAGAAGGGACGTGTTGATGGGAAAAACACGAACTTTTTTCAAGTACTGATAACACTATGACCGGCTACCGATGTGCTCATCATAGAGCACATGATGTGATGGGGAAAAACAGGGAAACACGAATAAAAATAGAGTTGCTTTGCATTGGCATATTTGTGACTTGTTTTCCTTCATAATGGTCTGCCATATAGAGGTACCGAAAAAATGAATGCCATGACAGCTGTTTAAAACTCTGTACAAGGGCTGTGCGGCAACCGGCAACCGATAGTTGCGGGATGCCAAACATTTTAACGTTCGGCAACTCCGGCAATTGCCTCGCACCCCTGCTTTGCACCGCCAATTGTGCGATTCTTTCTTGAGCGTACCTCAAGTTGTTTCAGGCCTGAAAACCGGAATGACTGCAAATCTGGAATAAAACTCCTGGTGTGCAATTTTAAGTTAACGGACAGAAACCATACAATTCGAGAAACTCTGTTTTGTGCTTAGACGATTCTCTTGCGGGATGAGTCTAATTATATTTATTGATTTTTTTCTTCTCAATAAATGAACATATAACTAGCCAGAATTTTCAATTTTCGCCTAGTTGTCACTAAAAGCCTAGAAGATGGTTGGTTATCCTATTTTTTTTCTGAAATCTGTGACATCACACTACAATCTGCAATAATTTTCTAGGAAGTTAATAAGTTATATTGCTTAAAGATTGGCGTGATCGTAATGACTGATAATTTTTTTGGAAAAACTTTTTTTTTTGAAAAACAAATTTTTGATGATTACATGTATAAAACTCTACAAAATGTAAAGCTTGAAATATTCCAAAAAAAAAAATAATAGAGCCAGCTAATTTTTGAGGGTAAATTCCAAAGAACTGAAATTGAATTTCTAAAAAAGTAGTATTTTTTTAAATTTCCATTCGTCTGAAAAGGTGAAGTGAAGTCGAGTTGTGATATCCCAAAATAACTGTTAAAAAATCAAATAAAATTCTCTAAATTATTTCTGAGTTTTCAATTTTGCACAACACACAATTAAAATCTGGCGGATTAGTATTTAAATTCTAGCGCAGAATGATTGGCCTAGTTTTGACATTTCCGCGTTTTCCTGAAATCGGCGATTTTTGATTTGTCAACTTTTCCACAAAAAAAATTATAAATGAATGTGAAAATTACCTTGTTTATTTTTGATAAATTGGGGAAAAATGAATAATTTTTTTAAAAACTTTAAATTTTTCAATGCGACCTTTTTTTAAAATGTTTCCTGTTCAATTCAAATGATTTCATATAACTTCTTTTTTTAACCCTTCCGCTCAACATTATTAAACCCAAATAAACTTTTGTTTGCCACAAGATTGCAAGATATCTGCCTTTGAATTTGCCATTTTTCGCAATCTTGAATGCAACACAATTGTAACACAATACTCATGTAAACGCAACAGATTGCATGAATAGTGGAGACACAGACATAAGGGAGCTTCTCCGGCTTCTTTCGCATCGATTGACGAAGAGAGGCTCACTTGTGCTCAGCTCTTTAATGTTCCCGTGTTTTGCTGTTTGACTGGAGATTCTTTTGGGAATTAGTTTTTCTGCAAAGCAGACCGAAACGGTGGAGGAACGGTGAGAGTTTGTTTTAAGTCTAGGAAAAAGTATGAGTTTATAATTTTTTTTTAATGAAGTTAAAAAAAAACTATATTGTAAAAGGAATTTTACTGACAGCCCGTTAAGAAAAAATACAAAAAATTAAAACGCTTATTTTCTGATGTAAAAATAGAAAAAACAATTTTCCCATTAATCCTTATTCCTAAATTCAGGTAACGCTTTCTACATGATAAGCGTCACCGTCGCTGCTCAAGGGAAGCCGAAACGATTATTTGGAGGAAATTTCAGAGTAAGTCATTCTAAACAGTGAAAATATGCAAATTATTTGAATTTTTCAAATCAGAGATTTATATTATAACATTCCAAGATTTATGACACAAACATCCATAATCGTAAAACACTCGAAAAATTGAAATTTGAGTTTTAAATACCATATTTTGATAAACGGTCAAGATAAGGGCGAAGCAAGCAACATTAAAAAAAAACAGGCTCCGCTTAAGATTTCGGATTTTCAATTAATTCCCACAGACTAGTCAAATTTTCAGGCATACGGCAGCGGTCGCCTTTCAATATGTGAACTAGAAAAAGACCCAAACGCCTTGAAAAGCGATGAAAAGTAAGCTCTCCTTTATCCTTCTGTTCCAATAATAATTATCACATTCCAGAAAATTCTCATCTTCAACGGTCAAGGTTTTCTTATTTGTGAACAAACTTTTCGAGCTGCTCACAACAATTCTTCATTATTGCATGCCGTACTTGTTCACACAGAAACAGCAGTGGTATCGTCCAGCTGTGCAAAAAGAGGAAATAATTGTAGAGCCGATTGCTCAGGTATTTTTTTAATTAAAATATCAATACCAATAATTAAAACTTTTCATAGGATTTTGAAAGCCACATTCTGGCAGATGTATTCAAGTATTTGGATATTGATGACCTGTTGAATTGTAAATTGGTATGCTGGAAATGGAACGCTACAATTGGAGAAAATGCGTCCGAACTTGCTAGAACCAGAACTGACCAGGTTTTTTTAAAGTTTATAAGCTTAAACATTATACATTTTCCAGATAAGAATTTTGTTCGATGAAGGCGAAGTTGTGGTATATCCAATTGACGAAAAGAGATGTCCAGTCAGGCATCCGCTTCCACCATTACAGGTAATTCAATTGTCTGTACGTATTGGATTCAGAAAACTTTCAAGCATTGCGCAAAAATTTCATAATTTTATCCCAAAAATCCTAAAATTTGAAAGTTGAAACATATTGTAATAACAGGTTGTTTTGTAAACACGAAATGAATAGCTGTACTCATCAGAAAAAGTTACCCGTCTGCTAAAAAAGTCTCACTATTTCAAATTTGAATCCGTATTCCAGGTTCTCCGAAACCGGCTGCGCCATTTAACCACACAATCTTTATTTGTCCGTGGCTTGATTCCGGTGGAATCCGGCCCAGTTTTACGGTTACTTTTAAGCTTGACACTTCAACCACAACAAATGTATTTTATCTGGAGCAAGTTTTCAGCTGATTCCATATTTTTGGTTTGTATATTTTAAAGTTAATTTTTTTAAAATTTAAACATTTTCAGTTTGAAGAACTGGTAAAACAAAACTCAGATACTGTAACAGACTTTGGACTAGAGGAATGTTCCCCTTCACATCTACTCACTGATCGTCTTCTCTCGCCAATTCTGAAAAGTTAGTTGCAAATTATATTTTTTCACAAAAAACACATTTTAAAAAATCAATAATGCATTTAGATTTAACATCTCTCCGTTTGTGGAACAACGGGAAAGGATCACATTATGGTGTGACGGATGACACGCTAATTCGAATCAACGAGTAAGTCTTTGATGTTTCTGCAAAAGAAAAATTTGACCAAATTAGATGTTCACAGTGATCACTTTTATCATATTACCTAAACGACCATAACAATCGAAATGACAGAAATGACAGAAGATGTCAATTTGATTTTTCGCATTGAAAATACCTTGTTCATAGCTTGCAATAAATTTAACGCGTTGACCACATCATCACCTTTGAAAAATAAACTTGAGGACAAAGTCTCATAAATAACTAAAATTGTTTTTTGGTAATGCGGTATTTAAAACAATTATTGTGCTAGCCAACAACTTGTAATGTCCTGATAAAGAAAATTAGCGCACCGATCAAACTTTGTAATGCACTGAAAACTTTGACCCTGACCAGATTTTTCCACAAAATTCAATATACCAGATTTTTTACGAGATATCAAAATTTATAACTTTGCAGCGCAATTCTAAATGGATCTCCAGTGGAAACCATTGATCTAGGCACATGCTTCCTATCAAGTGAAGCTGTATCCCAAATTGTGCAAAGCTGGGAGCAAACTTCAACCAGCGACTTGACCATCATGTTGAGTCATTGTTATCCGGTCAACAAGTGAGTAAACACTCCATTTTTTTCGGTTTTAATTGTTCTAATGAGTACTTTTCACTTTGCAAGAAGTGTCTTTTGTTTCAATTTTCTTTGAGACTTCCTTGTTTTACGCGGTTTGAAAAAGTTTAAAAAAATACCACCGAAATAATTCATTGCAACAAAATCACACAATTTTTCAAGATCACAGTTATATTTTTTGCAGACCGGATGTGATCCGACTTCTACAGGATCGTAATATCACACTGAAGAAAAATCAACAATTACATTCCAAGAACCATATGCTGACACTTGTCTGTTAATGAAGATTATAATAAAGAATCAACACGTTATTACATTGAGGGATATGTTGTTTAATTGCCATTCTTAGATCCTCTGTAGTCAACTTTCTTGCCGTACTTTGAGTAGAATGTGACGGTGCATTGCGTTTTCTTTCCGGTTCTCTGAAATATATTCAAAAAATATTAAAAGCCTTCGCCGATTGACTAACCTCATCGAATGCATTGCAAGTACTATATGGAGGGATGTACAAGTGAAGAGAGACAGCTCCGTTTGAGTGACTCAAATTTTCCATTCTATGAAGACCAAGCTCATCTGAAAAATTGCAATGAAGTTGTTATTATGTTCCTAGCATTGTTTTCAAGTTTAGGCAACCATGTTGTAAAAGACAGATGCATTAAGTGTTTTCAAATATCTTACCATTCATATAGGAAACTCCATTCATTCCATAAGTCTTATTTTCTGAAATATCAAGTGGCACGTGTCGTTTTCTTGGCCAGGCATATTTGGTCTCAGTGAGCTCTCCATCAAGAATTTTCACAAAGCAATGAGCATCAGTATGATCGTGAACACTAAATTTCGTAAAATGAATGTTATATGATGATAAATCTCAGTTAACGTACCTGCTAGCCATACCGGGGCCCCAACACAAAATCATCAAGTTGTACTTTCCATTTCCAACATCCACTAGGTTTCTTGTGTATCTGTAAAAAAATAGTAAATTTTCGTGAAAAGACTTTTACCAAACTGACTTGAATTTATACTGTTCTAGTTCTATTTTCACCATCCTCTGCTAAATAATTGTTCGAAAAATGTTTTCTAATTTTATGAATTTGGTAAAAATGTTAAGATTTTCAATATTTCTTTTAACAGAACCAAACACCAATATAATACATCACGATCATTCATAATTTCCGAAGAATTCTAAAAATTACGCAGATCTTAAAAGTAGATTAGTCTGTAATCTCATCTTCCCCCAAAAATGCATTTCAATTTTTTCTGGAACAAACCAGCACTCACTTGTTCATATCGAAAATGGCAAATCTTCGCCACTCATTTGCGTTGCTTTTGTATGAAGCCATCAGCTTCATCACTTCGTCAACATCTATCAATTTCTGTTGGAAGATTTCACGAATTTGAACAACTAACTGAACAAATGATATCATTTTTCTGAAAACAGGAATGTTGTCATATTGAATAGTAAATAAAAAAAAAGTTGAAAATAAAATAAATAAACTCCTAAAGAAAATTTACTAACTGAAAAAAAGTAATGAAATAATACGAATCATAATTTCTTAGACGTCTCCAATAGGAATAAACAACTTCTAGTAAACCACCAAAAGCTTGGGGAACAATAATCCTATCAATGTTTCGAATGTTCAGAATAATCGGAAAAAATTGATATGATAGTTACCAAATTTGCAGAACACGGTTTTTTAGGCTCACATGCATAATGATACTCGTTTTGTGAACTGACCAAAAATAGATATTCACTGACCAAAAATAGACATGCACTGACCAAAAATAGATATGCACTGACCAAAAATAGATATGCACTGACCAAAAATGGATATGCACTGACCAAGAAACGTTAAGGACTAACCATCATAAAAATCACTAGGAATCCTGTTAGATAATAAATATAACTGTACACAATACACTTAGACTGACAAGCTCAAAATCTAAAAAACTTTATAATAAAATGTTATCAGTTACAATTACAGTAGTCACACATACAAGTAACGGCGAAATGCGAAGGGGAACACAACGTGACAAAACCAGTCATTTACAATAAGAAATCGCTAATCGACCATCGTTAACAGTTAAGGGAGAAGGAGATACTTTGTGAAAGAAAATATGAAAACGACGACAGATTGAATTAATAGTGACACTTAATGAGTGGAAACAAGAGAAAAAAGATAGAATCGGAAAAAGATCGGCAAAGCATTGCGAAAAATAAACTGTATGTCTATGTCTGCCACGTGAGATTCTGGTTTTTTCTTCTTTTGGAAATAATTTTTTGTTTGTTAGGTTGAACATTTAAACTTTTAGAAGTTCGAAATCCAACTGATCAGATTCAGTATTTATTAGGTGATTAGTGTTATCACAAGTTACCGTTACAAAGGGGCGTGGTTTGGAAATGACGTCATCTGATGTGAAACTGATGGCGTTAGTCGACTAATATCTTATCTTATCAGACAAAACCTTTGCAATTGTCACGTAAGCAAGGCATTTTTGTAGTTTACAGTAATATCGGGACTTCCCGTTCTTGAAGTTTTGAAAATTGGAGATCGATCTGGAAGGGAGTTATGTACAGGCATCTAGTAATTTTGAAGAGGCAACTATTGACAATCTTTAAAGTTTTATTTTTAAAAATTAGATTTGATAGGTATTAAAGAAACACTCTCCTAGAAATTATAGATTCTTCAATTTTTCCAAACGTACAAAAAATACGAATTTTTCCATTTTCTCTAATCGCCTGCAATAGTGTAGCATGTTTCAAAAATTAAAAATCGTTTAAAATTAGTTTTTCATACGCAACGTATATATTGACAAAAAAGGCAAAGACCGAGGGCAAATAAATAACATAATAAAGTTTAAAAAAAACCACCATTTCAAACAAAATTAATATATATCAACAGGAAAACGATTTTTAAAAAAAATGCATCTATGACTTGTGCGTACTGCTCCAACCGCGAAAGTTCAAATTCACCGTACTTCGCTGTAGTTCGGAGGATTTGATGAGGAATGCCACGTCACCATCACGTGATAAACAACTCGAGTTTAGTGCCATTACGTCGATTGGCTGAAAAATTCTAGTTTAGAACGGAGAAAAGCAAAATTAGACATTGTGCAGGAAACTTAACCACTTCTCAGCGCCACCTATGCGTTGACCTTTCAGAATTTTCAGAAGGCAACACGTGCACACTTGGCGCGTGCTAGCGGCTGGCTTAAAAAACAACCAAAAACAAAAAAGAAATCCGTCGAACCGGATTCGAACCAGTGACCTAAGGATACCTGCTGACTCTACAGTCCTCCGCTCTACCAACTGAGCTATCGACGGCACGGAGGTGGACGGAAAAATGTGTCAATAAAAATGTTTGTTGCTTGAAAGACTTTCAATGCGTCTAAGTGGCAGATACGTAGTTACAATCGTATAAAACGGTTCCTGGCGGGACCTTTCTGTCTTTACTCACGTCTATAAACTTCCTCGACTCAAATGAAGAAGCTTTTTGAACAGAATGAACCCGTAGACTTCCATCGTTTGCTACCAAAACCACAAATGATTCGAAATTGTTGGAATCTGAATCTCAATTCATATTAAATGTTTTTTTTTCAAATTCAGGAAATCTCACTCTTTTTATTCAATATCCTAGCCACCATTCCATTTTTGATCTTCAGCCCTTCCAGCGCAGTGATCTTATAACTGTCGCGTTTCACCATCGGCTGACAATTATAGATTCGCAGCTGCTCCTCGGTGATGACGACGATTCGAGTGGATGCGGAGAACTGAAATAACCAAATAAATTGAGTATGAATAATTTCACGGAGTTAACTGGGGATACGCTAATGCCGCGGAGTCGCGCACCGGGAAATTTGAAAAAAAAACACATGGGAGACACGAAAAATTCTAGAATTTTGACTACATTCGCATAAACTAAAAACTGGCAATTTTGCAACTCTTTTTCATTCACACTCCAAATCTCAACTTACATATCCTTCCTCATTTGTGATATCTAGATTAACAACCGGTTGCTTGTGAGGAATCGAGAGTTTCTTAATCTGTTCCGCTTTGAACGTCATTCTTAGTCCAACATCATGTTCGCTGATTGCGTAAAAGTAGACAGAGCCTTCGTGGAGCCCCACAGCTATAATGTCATCTACATTTTTGTCGTCGAGCACCGGAAAGCGCATCATTCGGAGACATGTTACGGTTCCTTTGGAATCTGGAAATATTGAAATTTCAGGGTGAGATAGGAATTGCTTTTGATTTTTATTCAGAAGATTTGAAGATTTTGAAAAGCATGTGACCACGTTTAAGGCTTTTCACCTAATCTATGAGCACTTCAAAAAACCCCGTTTCAGATTTCCACTTACTCTCAGCATAGCAATCCAGCACTCCCAGCTCTTCCCTTGCTTCAATTGGTCTCTCCATGAACACCTCTTCCTCTTCAAAATCGTCAATTCGCTTTGGACTTGTCTCATGCTGCACATGATTTGAAGATGAAGCCACTGCACCTCCTGAATCCATTAATGTTTCAGTGCCCTTCTTTTTTCGTCGGAACGTCTTTCGAAGTGACTTCTTGAGACTTTTGAATCGTTGGAATTGGTTGGCACTGACATTACTTGAATCATCTGAAATGAGCGTAGACTTCGAAGATGCTTTATGTTAAAGGCGGCCGAGCTTCATGGTTTTGAAAACTGGTGGTTTCGATAATTGCTAATTTTCAAAATTGTTAGCAATTTCCAATCATCCCGGGGTCAGACTCCCCAATCTACAAACTTTGTTCTTTCCAAATTATCTGAAAACTCACTGTTGTCATCATTGAATGAATTCGCATAGACAAGATATCCAAAGTTTACATCAAGCATCACAATTCCAAAGTTACTTCCAACTGCCAAGCAGTGATACTTGTGAAGATAGACAATATCGGTGATTCGGTGGCTGGGATGCATTGAGAACACCAACGGTAGATCACTCTCGTTTTTAAGCCGTATTTGATAACCCGCATTGTACTTTAATTCTGCTTTCCTAGGCTTTAGCGCTCGTTTTCTCGTGTCTGGCGGAGAATTATTGCAGCTGATCGGTGTGGCCTCCCAATGTGTGAGAGTTCTCGCAGAATCCCAAAGTTCATACATTAGTACATAGCCACCTCGATTCGTTCCAATCACAATTCCAGATTTCGGATCAAAGTGCACACGGGTGATACACATTTCTTCGTCGTCATCAAACGGATCATAGAGGCCAATTTTGCGCACTGGTTTTTCAGGTTTCTCGTCGCTATTGTAGTAATTTGAATCTTCGTTCTAAAAGTTTACACACAATATTCACTGTTTCCTAAAATAGTTACTTACATCAAAACTAGATGCGCCGTCAAACTCCAATGAAGTGCGGATAACTAGCATCAAGGACATTCCAACTCCACCGGAAGACCATATACAAATATTTCCATTTGAATGACCACTCAAATAAACTTGTCGGTAAGAAGCTCGTTGATGGTTCGCGTCGGTGACTATCTTCTTTTGAAAGTTCAACGGCCAGTCTCTGGTTGACATCTGGTTAGTCTCCCAATAGGATTTGCTGGCCTGAAGAAAACATAATAAATGACTAAAATAACTATAAAAATTTAACAAGGATGCAAAATGTTTTTCAAGTCAAAAAGGTTTGCGCAACGTAAAAATTGTCGAATTTCAAGTTCAGAATTTTCTACAGTAGCAGCAGGTAGTTTTTCATTGTTGTATAGAAGTTTTTTTGTGGAGACATACTGAACAATATTATCACTTTCTGAATATTACTTTAGTCTTAATTGAAAGTTTTGAGAAGGTGCTCAAAAACTGACTCAAAAAGCCAATTTGCCGGTTGGCACAGTTACGCGGCACACTGCGACTCCTAGGCAGTTTTCGAACATTTTCTACATACGTGCATTTGAAGTTAAATTTTTTTAGAAAGTATAAATATTTCTCTATGTTTCTATATAAACTTGCAAATAAAAAATTTAGCACTACCATGACGAATTTTAGCACTACTATGAGAAATTACCCTTTCCAAAAGTTAAAAAAGAAAAACAAAACCTAACCGATTCCAGACGATTCCATACATTTTCCTCAATTTCAATAGCTCTCGAGTGGGTAGTTGGCGTACTATTATTAAAAAGGATTAAAGGATTAAAGGACGATCCGTTCTTCAAGTGCTATGCACTGCGGATCTGGGATTCAGGTACACTGCCTGGTGGTGATCCCTCTGGGCTGTAATTTAAGTCACGTCCTAGCCGGGGACTGTGGCCGATAATCCAGTCGTGGATTGCTCCACTTCCCAATAGAGGCTGGGTGAACCTAGGGGGTGAGGCCGGACTTGAACTCGTGACCTCCAGACTGCTAGCGGCCACCACTACCGACTGAGCTATCTGCCCTACTATGAGAAATTACCCTTTCCAAAAGTTAAAAAAGAAAAACAAAACCTAACCGATTCAAGACGATTCCATACATTTTCCTCAATTTCAATAGCTCTCGAGTGGGTAGTTGGCGTACTATTATTAATCGAAAGAAAATGTTTCGGCTGCATCATATTCAACGACTCCCTTTCCAAATCGATTCCAATGATCTCGCATTTTGTGCATATTAATACCACTCCACTTTTCTTGCAATCTTCTGGAACATATTCAAAATTAGGAAAAAAATAGTTCGAATAATTTTCAGTACCGTAACTACCACTGACACCAACAATCCCTACAATTTCCGATGAGAGCTCCAGTTTTTCAACAAAGTCGCCATGGCTAATTGTGATCAGATCTCTATCGTCGTACTTTCCAGAACTTTTGCCTCCTTGGTAGATGAGGAAGTTCTCGTTAGGATCCCTGAAATGAGGCAAATAATTATAGTAAATCCAAGCAGAGAAACTCCGAGAAGGCGATTTGTATGAAATTGACTTTATGAAAATGAGTTTTTATTTTTATTTTTGAAACAAAACCTTTATTTTGAAAACTTTAAACGAAAACTTACGACGCATCAGCACAAACAGAGAAATGTCGAATTTGATGGCAAGGATAGGGTCCAAATTGATTCGCACTGTAGACATTCACTTCTTGAGCACTTATCTGACAGTCTTTTCCAACTGTAAACTCCCATTTTGTGTATTTATTATTGCAAGAAATGCCAAAAGCTACATTTTTCTTCTTCTCGCTACTCCAGTGAAGTTTCTGTAGAGAACACATTTAAAAAAAGAAAAAAAAAGTTTCAACACACCTGTATAGCTTCATCCTCATAGTTCCGTAGACTGGTCTTCATGACAAACTGTGATTCGTTAAATACGCCAACACAACCGTTTTCCGCAATGAGCATCAAAATTGATGGCTTTTCCGGTAAGCAGGTTATACTGGCGAGCTCTGTGTCGTCAGGCAGCCATTTTTCAAAATCTTCAGCTTTGACGAGAACTTCTGATTTGAGGGTTTTGGATTTGATTCGGTATATTGTGTTATTCATGGCTGTAAAAATTGAAACTTTTTGGACTTACAAGCTATCAAAACCATAAATGCTTTCTGTTTTGCTCACGTCATAATGAAGCTTGATTGAAAATAAATTCCTGTTACGGTAAACCTAGTTTCCAGTTTTTCAATATTTTTTCACACTTATTTCGGAGTCAATTTGATAAAGTTGAAAAGAAAGTTTGGTTTGACTGAAATGCCATATTGCTGTAAATCTTACCATTTTCAATTTTTAATTGTTTTTTTTTCTCTGGGAAGACTTTTACGCTTTAGTTTGAAAATTAATTTGCACAACTATATCAACATCGTGCAATTTTTTTGAAACTAAGTTTCAATGAAAAACTTACAAAAAACTAGGGCAAATGTGTCATCTGATAACTTTTGGACATGCGTTATATCCCATTTTGATTTGTGATTTTCGTTAAATCGCAGTTCCTCCTTTTTTGTTATTACACCATCTGAAAAATATAATTTTTAAAATCTTTTAATTGAATTTACAGCCGATATTTTGCCGAAATTGTTCGGCGAAATTTTGAAAACATGTCGTTTGGTAAGTTTCAGAATTTGCCAGGCTTAACAAATTTGGATAAATGTGACTTAAAAATTTTTTTTTGTAGGACTACTACTACTGACTGAATGCTTGGAACACGTTAGATTTTTTATTAGGTTCTTTCTTTTCTATTAGTAAGTAACTTCATCTACAAATTTTTTAATATGAAATCAAATTTTTTTTTGTAAATTTGTAGCATGTGCGGCAAATTTTAAGAACTGCCATACATTCCTATTTTAGTATAATTTTAAAACGAAATAACCTTTGATATGAATTGGGATAATCAGCTGTCCATCACAAAGAACCAATGCAATGTTTGAGGATATGAAGAAAATGTGCTCGATTCTCGCTTTATTCTCACTGTCCTTGCTCAAGCTAACTGTCCATGAAGCTCCTCGGTAGCCGTAAAATGTGACTTCTCCGTTTTTAGATCCAATTACAACACATCCGTTGTGGTAGTCAAATGCTACGACGTCAGAAGTGAATCCACCGCGGTTTCCCTAAAATAAATAATTTTGAACTGATGAGCGGGGAATAAATTAGAAAATATTTCGAATTTGGCAATTATTGTTCAGTTGAAATTTGACAAGTTTTCGTTCCCAGTATAACTTTTTTAAAAATTTTTCTGATTATGTGCTATTCTACAGCATTCTTAAAATAAATTTTCTGGATGACCTAATGCAAATTAAAAGAACATTTAAACGTTTCAAAATATTTCAAATACATGTTCAACCAAAATCTAAACACATACCTCATCGAAAACCGCATATTGTTCTATGGCATGCTCCTCGGGTTCGTGATAAAACTTGGACCGGATAAATCGTAAGATGCTGCTCATATTAACCCAAATTCGAGGTGTCTAAACCGAAAAAAGTCACATAGAACCGTATAAGTGAACACGGAAAAAGGAAAGGAATAGACCCAAAGCGAGAGAGTAGGACGGGGAGAAGAGAAAGAGAGAAGCGAGAAAAGATCAGGTGAACTGAAGAGACGCCGAGTCGGAACGCACCCCTTGTTGTTTGCGCACAATTGTGGTGGGGTTGAGAGGGAAAAGAGAGGTGGGGGTGACTCAGTCATTTGAATGAATGTTGCTAAATGAACCGCACCAGTGACCGCTGGGTGGTCGATAGGTAATAGGGTGCCCTAGCAGGTGTTGCGAAATGCGCGAAGGGTGTAAACGTGTTGGACACGAACAGATTGCAAGTAATTCAAGGTTATCGTACCTATTGACCCAGATAGCTGCTGCTGCTACTGCACTGACCAAACTTAGAATTAACCAAACCTAATGTACATGGCAAATTAACAAGCAAACATAACTTTTGTTTACTTTTGAAGCGTTTTTAAGTTATACACAATGACTCAATTAAATTGAACTTGCCTGCTAAACATAAAGGCAAGGTCCTGATATTTGGGAAATAAGTGGCAAAATTAGAAAAAAAATTGAAGTGAACAAAATATAAAAACTGGGATCAATATTTATAGAAAAAAAACAGTTAATGAAAAACAATGAATATTTTAACTCCTGGGGAATGCGGAAATTAAAAAATGGGCGGCAGAAGGATTTTATGAGCTATAAAACATTTTTGGGGATCTCAGTGGTAGGAGAATTTATTATTATCATGAATATTCAATAGATATTACAGTGTCATTTTATTAGCAGGAGCGGAATTTGTATTTTCTCATAAACATCACCATATAATTTCTGACTTTGCTAAAAAAAATAGCACGCACTGACCCAAATAATTTTGGCACTGGCATAGATAAGTTTGGCACTGACCAAATGAACCTTCGCACTAATCAAATAATGATCGACACTGGTTTATACATGTAATTTTAATTAGGCGGTATTTACTGACCAATCATGAATTTGCCTAAAAAAAAGTTCGCAATTTAGGGCTTTCACGTAGGTGACGAAACGCCTGCAGCGCCCGTTTCACAACAACCGCATGCCTCGCGCCGCGAGCCGTGCTTCCTGTGTAGTGTGGCGCGGAACCCAAGAAGTGTCGGCCGCGGCGGAAGAACCACCGTTCGCACTAAGTGGAATGAGCATCAAGCCTTTGACTTCATGTAATTATGCAGAAATGAGGCAAAAGCTTGGCAGGTTGGAGGCCTGAAACCGCGCCTGCCTTCCATGGAACCGCACTTATGACGGAATGTTCGGCAAAAACTGAAACATGCACGGATCGGAGTGAATAACTGGAACCAACTTTCAGATTACCTTTTTGTTCATAAATGTCTCGTTTTCCAATTTCTTACTTTTCTCAACAATTCCTTCTTACAAGATGATGACTTTAGAAAGACTGAAAACGAATCTGCGACTAGTCAAACAGAAATAATTGATAACGATAGTGATTTTGTAATCATTCCCGCTTGATAAACTGTGCATTTTTCACTTTTTGGCAAAAGTATAGGTGTATATCATTCTTAAACTTTTTTATTTAGGAATGTTGCGGAATTTATTGCTTTTACTACTACCTTTACTGATTGAAGCAAAATTACCTCCATTTTTCTTGGGAAGACTAAATGGGAAAACATTGTTGAAGTAAGTAGATTTTTTGATGAAAATTTAATTTAATCTCTTTTTTGAATTCTAGTCACCATTTGGACCGGTTAACAGCGTCTGATGGGGCAAGCATTCAAGAGACTTACCCAAATTTGCAAGTTCATAATTTCACCCAGAAGCTGGATCATTTTGATCCATACAACACGAAAACATGGAATCAGGTAATTAATTCAAAGAATAGTTTTTTCAAACTGCCTTAATTTACAGAAATATTTTTACAATCCAGTATTCTCTAGAAACAACTCAATCATTTTCTTAATGATTGGAGGAGAAGGCCCAGAGAATGGAAAATGGGCAGCAAACCCAAATGTTCAGTACCTACAATGGGCTAAAGAGTTCGGAGCCGATGTTTTTGATTTGGAGCACAGATTCTTTGGAGACAGTTGGCCAATTCCGTATGTGCAGCATTTTTTTAACGAGAAGTTTTTAAGTTCAGTCTCTGAATAAAAATGAGTATGTAAGGTTTGGAAAATTGCCTAAAATCTTTCGCGCAACTTGTTAATTAAAGTGTGTTTATTTCACAAAAAAATAGCATTTATTTCTCAAAAAAATAGCAGATATGTGAAGTAAGTATCAGGGAAATGGAATATTTTTCTACATTTAAAAAATTAAAGAACAATTGTGCTCTTTTTCAGAGACATGCAAACGAGTTCTCTCCGTTATTTAACCACTCAACAAGCCCTCGCCGATTTGGCATTTTTCATAGAGTTCATGAATCAACAATACGGGTTCAAGAATCCAAGATGGGTCACATTTGGTGGTAGTTATCCAGGCTCCCTTGCAGCATGGTTCAGGCAAAAATACCCGCAATTAACAGTGGGTTCAGTTGCTAGCAGTGCTCCTGTCAATTTGAAACTTGATTTCTATGGTAATCTACATAGATTTTTAGTACTTGTAAATTATATATAGTGTTCCAGAGTACGCAATGGTTGTTGAAGACGATTTGAGAATAACCGATCCAAAATGTGCTCAGGCTACTAAAGATGCATTTGTTCAAATGCAAAAACTGGCGTTGACAGCTGAAGGAAGAAACTCATTGAATAATCATTTTAAGTATGTTAATTAAAAAAAAAGCTTTCAAAACAGTTTTTAAAAAACTGGTGCTCAACTAATAGCTCAATTTTTGAAATGGGATCTTTAGGTTTTCTATGTGATTGTGGAAGCTCTGGAGATACAAAATTAGTCAAGTTTGACTTTTCTTTAAAAAATAACAAAATTAAAAAAAAATGCATCCAATTTTCAGTCTTCAACCTCCATTCGATGCAAACACAACAAAACTCGATATCAATAACTTCTTTGGCAATATTTTCAACACTTATCAAGGAATGACTCAGTACACTTATGATGGACAGGTAAGACAATTTTCGTTTTGATCTACCTTACCAAACCATACCTAACTGATTTAACAATACATTCCAGCTTATTGAATAGATCAATAGTATAATTTATCAACAGCTTACAACCATAATTAACCCAACTCTAACTATACACTTTCAGAGCAACAGCACACATTCTGATAAGACCGTCCGCAAAATGTGCGACATTATGACTAATGCCACTGAAACAGATGTGGTGATGAGAGTGGAAAACTTGTTCCTGTGGTTCAACCAAATGGAGCCCGCAAGCGCAAATCTCACTGTCATGCCGAACAGTTATTGGGATGTGATCAGTCAAGTGGGAAGCGGAGATTTGAACGTTTTGGGACCAGATGGAGGTATTACATTTTTCGATAGTATATAAATCAAAAAGGGGGAGCTTAGCATAACGTTGAAACTTCTAGATTATTTCAAAATAAAGTCAAAAATTTAAGCTGCCGCTCGTGGATGGATGTGGTTGTGTTGTAACGAGATTGGATTCCTCCAGACTACAAATCAGGGAAATAATGTATTCGGAACAGGAGTTCCATTGAAGTAAATTTATTCCTAAAATACTTATGAACATAAAATAATTTTCCAGCTTATTCATCGACATGTGCACAGACATGTTTGGTGATAGTATGAAAATGAGTCAAATCATGGGAGGCAACAAGAAATCGCAAAACTACTATGGAGGCGCTGACTTTTATAATGTAAGTACAAAAAATCAATGGAAAAATACCCACCCATAAGCTTTGTCTCCGACGCAGGTAATGAAATTGGCTATCGATTGAGGTTTTTGCGAATCTCTAAATTCCAACTGATTTCCAAAGTTGTAAAACCGGCCGAGTTGCATCATTCCAGATACCATATTTCCTCTATTAGTTAGGCACCTCTATTAGTTTTGCACCTCCATTAGTTTTGCATCTAAAATCACTAACCGAAAATTAGTTTTGCACCTCTAATAGTTTTGCACCCCTTAATTTTTCCCTATTTTTAGGAATTCAAAAGTTGCATTAGAAAGTCGTTCTAAAGTCTAATTAGGAAAACTCTTACAGACTTGGTATAACAAGTCAAAATTGACAAAATATGAGTACAACTCGGACAATTTTTGCGTATCAGTCGTAAAACTCGTCTATTTTGGTTAATAAGTTGTCATTGAAATTGATGATATTATGTCATAATTTAATGGAAAACATGAGAAAAAACCTGTTTGAAAATTAGTTTTGCACCTCCATTAGTTTTGCATCAAAATTAGGTGTCCGAAAATTAGTTTTGCATGCCTTACTAATAGAGGATATACGATAAACAGATCTAGTTTAAAATAAATTGGAATTTTCGAAATTACACGCAGGTAAAAATCGATTTTTCAGGCTACGAATGTCGTTCTTCCAAATGGCTCTCTCGACCCATGGCACGCTTTGGGTACTTATGGGACCATCAAAAGCCAATCTCTTCTTCCATACCTTATCAACGGAACTGCGCATTGTGGAGACATGTACCCATCATATGATGGAGAGCCGGGATCTTTGCTAGCGGCTCGTGCTTTTGTTAAGGAAAATGTTCGGCAATTTATTAGTGAGTGGAGATTTCTCTTTTATTCGGCAAAGTTTTCGGAAACTAGAGTGACCGGTATTCAGTTTTGTAACTTATCACCACGTCATAAAATCAGTAATAAGTATAGTGATACTTTCAGGATACGATCCAAATGTCGATGGTCCAGGTGGCAGTTCATCTAGCGCTTCACTGTTTGTTGTGGCTTATATTGTTTGTGGATTCCTCTTTGTCTAATTTTTTGTTGTTCCTTCGGACAATAAATATCAATTTTTATATGAGTGTGTGTCAATCCAATAAAACAAATTTTACTTTCATAGTTGTGAATACATATAACCTAAAAATTGATACGTCCAACAAAAATCATTTTCATCAGCATTAATCAGGTGCGCGGCAATTGATGAAAATTTTGAAAAACGGTTACCGAATTTTCTGAAATTAGAATTTTCAGAAATATATACCTGAAAAGAGTTAAGACGTGTACTATTTTGTTGTGAAATATTGACTTTTTAAGCTCCGAATGTGATAAACAGAACGATAGGAACCTTTTTTTTAATTCTCAATGAATACTGAACAAATCTGGTGGAATTTAGTAATTTCTTAACTATAGTTAGGTTTTTAAAATCCAGGAAATTTTAGCAACTATCGAAATTGACAGTTCTGCATCAATGTTTTTCTTGATACCTAATTTTCACAAACTATACATTTCACTTTCCGTATGGAATTTAGTGAGTCATCCTTTTTCGCAAAAGTGCACATATGCATGTAGTGTGTTGCAAGTCGGGGGACCTCCCATCATTCTATTTTTTCTCGCTATTTTTCTTTTCTTTCATTTTTGCTAGACCTACATGCGAGCAAATGAGGAGAGTTTTAAAAGTGACGTGACGTGAAAGTGATGTGTCTTACGCGAATTTTTATTGTTCGATTTGTTTCGCAAAACACCGTCTGGCTTGGGTTGATGAATATTAAGCTGCTCCATTTTCCAAAAACATTTCAACTTTGAAAAATTTACCACTAACCAAATTGCACATTTCTTCTGAAATGTACTCGTGCTTCTCTTGACAGCTGACTTTGCTCAAACTAAATTATATAGTTTGCATTTTATTTCAGCATTAAGATATTTGTTTAACATAACACTTTTTTCCAGAAATGCAAATATATATTTATTCAACTCTTCAACTTTCAACTTTCTTCAACTTTTAGTAAAAACTATAATTATTCAACAATGTTTTGAAATTGTTTTAAGGAATAGGAAAATTCAGTTTTAACTTTTTGTTGGTACATCTATTGTGTTTGATTGAAATAATTTGAACTGATCTGAATCTTTTCCAGTTCAGTTTTACAGATTTACGTCTTTGTGTTTCTAAAAATGTAAATTGTTTCATTAATAGTTCGCATTTCTTTGTGCTTCCTTCATTTTCTCTTTTCACTTTTCCTCTCCCCATTGTCCTTTCCGAGATGATATCTGTGTCTCTCGTTGTTTGTTGCAAGAGACAAGCAAGTTCGCTCCGTCGCACAAACGCGGGGACACACTCACGTAGTGTCTCTCTGTCCTCTCCTTCTCTGCCTGTATATCGGCCCTTTCCTCGGCCGCTTCGAATTCTTCATTCGCGTTTTCTAATGGATTCGCATTGTTTCAGGGTGAATATGGATCCGCAGCAAGTGAATAATGATGAAATACGTGACAATTTGTCCAGAAGTCGATCATCGCTTTCCGCTCATTTTCCGCAAATTCCTTCATCAATGCACGATGGGATTCAATCGTTTTTTGGGGTTTGTTATTGTGAAATTTTTTTGAACTTTATAGTTTAAACAGTGATTGAATTATCTACCAATTTAGGGTTCAAATACGGAATATCAAAATCAATCGACGTCCGCAAGTTTTCCGAATGATCGAGTTTCCATGTCAAGTTTTGATGAGAATCACGAGGCAACGGATGCTGATGGAAATGAAAGAGATCAATGTTAGTTGTTTCTTGGAATTGATACAAATTTTTTTTTAAATGTGCAAGGTTTCTAAGCGTGTTGGAAAAAAAAAACAAAGTGATCTATTATATTTCAGTGCTTGGCTCCCAAAGGAACATTCGTGAAAACCTTCAACACTTCCGAAACAGCTTAGACAATACACGGGAAGGACAGACGGTTGTGAGCATTACAAAGAGCATATTTCCCTTCTTGGCGCTTTTCGCTGCAAATTTCGTGTTTGACCATTTGTATGAGATATTTCAATTCATCGTTGTATATCTTATCTTTGTTCAAGCTGATGTCATTGTTCAGAAAATGATGGCTGGAGGTAGGTTGCCGGGAATAATTTTGACTGATAACAATCTAGTTTCAGGAATTGCGAACAAAATCTTTCAAGTTGTATACTTTTTTGGATACACTATTGTCACAGTTGTTTACTTGCGCAATTATTCACTGGATGACTTTGAGTTTTCGAACACATTTGGATTAAATATTTCGGTTGGTTATTTTTTTAAATATTGATGCACAAAAATAGTTCATTCGTAATGACAATTGGATGTCATGAAAAAAGTCATGTCCTAAAAACAGTGGAATTTCAAGAATACATAAGTGATGCTCCTAAATGAAATAGATACCTTGTCCAAAATATTTAAGGGTTGAGAAAAATTAATTATTGCACTGACCACAACAAATGGATTCCTAATCCAACTACATAAGTATGCTCTTGAAATTAATAAGTATTATACAATGACTAAATTATATGTTAAAATAAAAATGAATGCATGTTTCAACATTAAACAGAAAGATTTTTTCAGTACTTCATGAGCGGCGAGTACAAAGAACTTTCAATGTCATCAACGCTATACGGAGTTGTGATGACGGACACCTTTTTCAAGCTGATTACTATTCTGCCAAAGTCATTAGTAAGATTTTTTATGTGAATTCTCAACCTTAATATCATTTTCAGATTGTAATAGTTCCGGACACTTATGTAACAACATCATTCAAGAGAAAGGTCCTACAATTGCTGGAATACTGCTCTCAGGTATTTGAAGATAGCGGGATTTAAATATATATAAAGTAATTTTAGCTATACCGATGTGCTCTTCCCTTTGGACCATGGCTCCGGCACTTCTTGTTTTCGAATCCTGGTTCCGGAGTTATGATCTACTTTTTCTCCATCTCTTACTTCTCTCTTAAGGTTTGCCATAACAAATCAGCATAAAAAATCAGTTTTCCCTAATAACATTTGTTCCAGGTCGGAGAAGTCTATCGATACTCACTTTCAGTGAAGAAATCAGTCGGAAACTTGTTAACGGTATTTGTTTCTTACGTGCTGTCCAAACTTATACTTTATTCTTTCAGGACAGCTCAGTAGGAACAAAATCCGTGGATCACGAGGAACAGCCATGCGCGGTGTGCCATGGAGATTTGTTACAGCCAATCAAGCTAGAATGCACACACGTATTCTGCAAGTTTTGTATCGAGACCTGGCTGGATCAGAAGTCAACATGCCCAATTTGCAGAGCTGAAGTAACTAAAGATGCTGTAAGTTTTTTTTTTTTAAATAAATGTTTTTGAAAAAAAAACAGTTGATTAGTAAAAACGGGGTTTTTAAAAGAGCCACGTGAGTCTGATAAAAATGCTTGAAATGTAGAATTGTAAATATTGTCGTTCATACTTTCACAGCGGATTTTCGCAAAATTAGAATCTGTTAATTCAGCCAACATATCTGAACCTTTTGTTCAGACTAAAACAATTGGCAGCCTATGCCCACTTTTTTCTGATTAACTATAAAGCACTCGTGTAATGCCTTTCTTCCGGAGAATATATGGGCAGCTTCACGAGAAAGCATGGATTGTGTAGGCATGTAGGTAGGCATTTCGTATGCCCAAAAAAATCAGGCTCAAACAATGTCATGTCAAAACGGTTAGCATCTGATTTTCAAAATTTTGCTCAAATTGTGAAAAACAACTGTTCAATAATTTTATTTCAGGATAACGATTGGAAAAACGGCGGCACCAGTCTTGCACTTCGCATGTTCTAACGCAGCTTCTTAACCTATTTTGTAAAAATTGTATACCTTTTTGTTTCTTCTCCCAACCAAATTCCGTCCAACATGTGCTCAATCTTGGTGGCAGTAACTATCTGCGCCAACTATCGAATCGCTTAATTGTGTGAAGTCGGGTGAAAATGTCATTCAATACATTTTATATTGTAGTTTTTAGTTTTTGTATGATGTATTTATTTTGTGAACCAATGACTATAAATATTTGATTCTCAAAAACAGTTTGAATAAGAAAAAAGCTAGTTTCACTCAGAATATCTATCCATGGGTTTTTTCTTCAGATACTCAATTCTGAACATTTTTTTTTCAAATAGAGTATAGTCGACATGAATAATCTTTTCTTCAAGTGAACGCTTGCAGAAACATTTTCAAATTAAAGTTTTTCTGGCAAGGAAAATAAGTCTGGCTATGTTCAGAACTTGGAATGTTATTCAAAAGTTTATGTTTCGACTAGTTCCTCACAAAAATTTTAGCGACGAAACACAATTTTGAACCGCTGAAATTGTCATCTGAAATTTTTTCAGTTCAGATTCAGGTGAACTTTTTAGTCATCAATATAATTGACGTATAGACGTATAGATACAGATGATATAGAATAGAGATAACTTATATTCTGTTTTTAACAATGGCAACATTCCACTCTCATACTGAATGTCTTTAGATTTTTAATCCTTATTTAGAAGCCGCAGACCCAGTTAAATTTTTGGTTTTATTCTATTCATATAAGGTAGTATGTTAATTTAAGTGAGGTGAGGCTGTATTAAAGTTGGATAATGTTGAGGATGACTAATTTTTCGTTTCTCCTTCTTCCATCACACATTCATCATAAGTCTTCACGACAACTCACAATTCGTTTAGCTAATGAGCGGCAAAGTTAGAATCACACGTATTTTATTCAGCTCTCCTTCCCTTTTTATTATTGCTCAACCGCAGCTCAATCTCCATGACAACCGTGTGCCGCCGCCGCCAGCGAGATTGTTGTCTTCGCTTACCCTTATTCTTTCCGGTTCGCTCTCAACAAGCAAACTAGTTTGAAATTTGCTCTGGTTTTTGTTTTTTATTTTTACATCGTCATGGCTCATTTGAATCACGCCTACCTAGAAAACCCTCAAAATGGAGGTCAGGATCCACAGCGAAGAGCACTGAACTCGCTGTCACCAACATTTTTCATAAAGCCCAAAACCACAGGTCTTATCAGTCTTTTCATACAAACAGTGATTCTCATCATAAGTGCAAGTATATCTTTATTCTTTTTTTACCACGTTGGAGGCTATGAGTATACCCATTGGAATGAGAATTCTACAATTTTGGAACCAATCAATCATAACATCAACAAGATTCCTTTGCCGATGAGTGAAGGCGCCAATTCACTGGTTTCAACTGTGTCGAGAAAATTGGATTTTCTGGAAATTCCGTACTTGGTAAGTCAAATCAAAAACCATTAACATCAGGTGACTGAATTCTTAAAAAACTAATTTGAATAACCAAAATTGCATGAGATTTTGTTTGATTGCACTTACTACATCACGCTCCCAACTGGAAAAGCAATTTCCGAAAAACCGCATTTTTTTGATTAATGGGAAAAGTTGTAGTGATATTAAAACAAAAGTAATACTTATCTCATAGTAAATGCTTTATTTAAAAATTGCAGTACAATGATAGTGCCGATGTGGAGACTGTTAATCTTCTTCTGGATTCATCCGGTGTTCCAGACATTTTCATGGAAAACGCATCGTTCGGGATTGAACAAGTACCAATGACAACAGTGATAATTGGAGTGAGTTTTGAGAGAGGAAACTGAATTTTGAAGTGTCAAAGCGCCTTTCAGGACATTGAATTTGACTGGCTGGAAGTCATTCGGATATCCACAATCGTTTATCTGGTCATAATTTGCTTTTGGTTTGGTAGTGGAGTTTTCTTCATATTCACAATTCGGTGTGAAGTGCTAGATACTGCAATTTTCAATACAACCATATTGATTTTGGTTGTCTTGTTTCAAATTGCACACGCGGGACTTGTCACTTCGTTAATATTTTTCCAGGTAATAACAGCTATATGAAAACTATATAGATAACATTTTCAGAGAGAAATGAGTTGGAGAACGCTGTCAATAACAATAGGTACTATTGTTATTCTGTTCTGTTGCGCGTTCTTAGGATTTGTCTGCATAACACTCAACTGTGGATGGGTGAAATACATTGACTATATGCACGGAAAGAAGAAGGTATGTTATAGGGGTTTTTCACCCAAGAAGAAACTCTTGTTTCTGCACTTTCATCTTATGCTATTAGCGCGGACTAGAATTTTGAAATCAATGACTGTGCTTTCTAAAGTTGTACTCAAAATGTCACAGTCGCTGAACAAAATTTCAGAAGCACTGACCAAAATTTTAGAATCACTGACCAACATTTCAGAAGCACTGACCAAAAATATAGTAAAACAGTCCAAAATTTTTAACGTACTGACAAAAAATATAGAAGCACTGACCAAAATTTTCATAAACAAACAACACAGTTTTACTAGCAATTTCCCATATTTCAACACTGCTACCTTATTTTTAGATCCTCCTCTGGTCTAAAAGATGTTTTTTCCAAAAAAGCTTCGTATTCCGTTTTTGGCCTACTGATCCCATTGTACCCAACCAAAAACTATTATTTCTGCACTTTCATCTCTCCGACCTTTTTGGTCGCTGCATGTTGATAGTACAAGGCCAAAATGTATCCCGATCAGATATCAAATTTCCAATACGTCCGCAAACTTCATACTAGAGAAAAAAAGTTCACATGCAAAACATCCAATACCTTACTGTTTACAGTGCTCTATTTGCTCATTGTTCTCCCTTTGTTGCGGTAAAAAAGAGCCATTGGAAGCGGCAACTAGCAATGGAACTGCACCGACAAATACCAGGCCGTATGAGGATGATGTGCCGCTGGATCGATTCGATGCGTTCTAATTGTTTTTCTTGCTGTACACTAAAACTTGGGTAGAAAATCATATTGCAAATTTTCTCCGAATTTAATCAATTTTGGGCACTTAGTGTTTTTTTTCAAATATGATCAATCGATAATGTGTAAGCTGAAAGTCAAGTTCTCTGTCATGAAGTATATAAAAAAAAGTAAAAAATAATCTGATATCTCAAGTGTACCGTAGTGCTCACTTTTTTCTCAAAAAATCTTACAAATTTTTCAAGCTTTGAAGCTTTCTATCTTTTTTGTAATAATCTTTTACATCATTTTTTCAAAAATCCTAATTAACCCATATTCATCAATGTTTAATTAACCAAAAGAAAAGTCACGATTTATTATTATTTTCTCTTACTTGACATGATTGATTCGACATATGACAATTTGCACTCAATAAGTACATATTTCTCACAATAATACTTGGAACTGAAAGGCTTTTGTAAATAAATATTTGATACATGAAAAAGTGGTTATTGATCAATAAATTAAAATTGAGAATTGTAAAGCAACAGTTTTGAGAACATTTTGAAGACAGAAAAAAAAACAAGGTAAACATAATAAAATTAGATAAAATGAATCATTTAAAGTTGTAGAACACTTTGAAAATCTGTGGTTTCATCGATATAGTCCGGTGCAAAGCCTCGTGTATCACAAATTGCGACTCTCATATTATCAATGGCAATTGCTGCTCTACTTTCGGATTTTTCACTGCTGTGAGCCACCAAGTAGAACTACAAATTTGGATGTAATAATAATAAAATTTCACGCTATGAATTTAGACATTTTAGATTGAAACATTAGCTTCTTTGAAATTAAACTGAAGTTCTACGAAGAATGAATTTTTCAAATGCAAGTTTGCTTCCTACGAAGAAGAAAATGGAAAAACCATTCCCAAGTAAGTTCAGGCTAAATGGGACCTATAATACTACTCCAAATAGTTTTTAATTTTGGAAAGATACACTGTAGATTGCTAGCAGCAACCAGTGCCCACTATTAATATGGGCCAGAAGGTTTCTTTGGTACTTATGTTGTAACCATACCCCAAAAATTTAAACCATTACAAAAAATCACAGTGACCTTATTTCTATAGCAATGGTAGTTTTCTAAGCCAGACATTGCAATTAAATTACCATTGAAAATAGGAATAAATGAAATAACTACTTTTTTTCCTAGGGAATTTGGTAATATTTTCCGATGAAATATATTTCAAAAAACAAAGCATTAAGTCTTACCCAAAAATTTTGTTGTAAAGAAAATTCATCACTATAACTTTGTTTTAGGAGTTTGGCAAAAAATTTCATAAGCTTATTGATAAATGCTGAAAACTAAGTCTATCTCCTAAAACTCACATGCGTAGTTCCTGGTGGCAACTGAATATGCACCGTGTTCCATCGATATGCATTTTTTGAAGTAACAGATCTCAGAATCGACGGGCATTGAACGAATGAAGACACTGTTCGCATTGGATTCGTGTACCTTGACCCTAAAAAACACTGATCTGTAAACTCAAAGCTGTTAAAAAATTGATACCTAAACATAATCGAATCGTTGTCATCTGAGATGGTCTGAAATACTGGAAGAGTAGCACGTTGAGACTTCTGGTTGCGTTGAACTTTGGTGACTCCAAAATGGCAATGTCTTCAGCATCCAATATAGCAGAAACAAACTGTCCATTTGTTTGAGTTGCCCGGATATCAGTAGTTCCGGTTAATGGATACCCGTACCCTCGGTTTCTCAATGTCCATGGCTTTTTTGTGAGACCATGGTTGAGATAGTTGCATGCCGTATCTTAAAATGTTTAAGGCTTTATTATTGATATGAGATTCAGATGTACCATCAAAACTGCAATTTAAAATATCACAATAGTCATCCTGTTTTGGCTCCGGTGTAGTAGTCCAGGTGGATTTTCTGAAATGACCAATTTTTTTAACGACAAAAATAATCCTCACTCTACCTCGGTTTTGAAGTTTGCGTGTAAACTTCTTCAGGGAACACAGGTGCAAATGTTGTGAATATTCGTCTGAAATTATAAGGTGAAATAAAAATAAAATGACGTGGGGGCTATGACACTGGAAAGGTACGCAGATTGAAAAACCGGCAATTGCTTTAGTTCTAGCATCTGCCGACTTGAGCAATAATTATTGGGAGTCCATGTACCACACAAATATGTTTATCTATAGTTTGCTCTATGTGGTCTGTCTGCTGGTGACCTAGAATCTTCCCACTTGCCCTGTGTAGCTCCTCTGTGTGTATGGTGCTTTATTGTTCAGAAGCTCTCCTGCTTTTACTGCTTTTCTTAACATTCTTAACACTGTCATCAGGAAAAATAATACACTTTTAAAATTTTCACGAAAATTATTTTTCATCCAGCACGTGGTGTCAGAGTGTCTTATTTCGGTTTGATCTACGTATATCTTCAAAAAAATGCGGTATCAGGCGCAGAATTTTCAGTTGATTTTGCATTGTTAAGAACGTGCTAAAGTCACATTTTTTGTGCAAAAAATTCCCGCATTTTTTGTAGATCAAACAGTAATGGGACAGCCTAACAACAGGTGATCTAGCTGGTACAGTGGAAAAGTCCCTCGTTTTTTTATTGTTGTTGTTGTCTTTTTTGTCGAAGAAAGGGGAGTAATAAAGTATTTCACCAGGTAGGTCAAAGATAAATACCGTGAAAAAATAATCCTACTGTACTCTAACAGTGATCTGACCTAAGTTATACATTTTACTCAAAGACTCGCTTTAGAGTCGCAACATAAAAGTTATGAGTTTCTGTAAAGACCGTATAACTTTTAAAAAAGTTTTCCTTTTTTGCTCAACATGTATTTTATGAAAAGTTCGAAAGAGTGAATTGCAGTAATTATAGATACAGTCAATTCGAGTTTCTTCAAATTCACAAACCTTTTCTTTGTATAACCACTTGTAGTAGTTGTTGGCCATCTTCTTGTAGTCGTTGTCTCTTCCTCTTCCACAACTTCTTCCTCTTCAATTTCTGGAACTTGTGTTGTTGTGGTTGTTGGCGTCGGTGTCGTTTGAATTCTCCGTTTGGTGCCAGCAATTGTTACCTCTTTCGGTTGAGTTGTTCGTCCGAGGATCAATGGAGCTTGAGAAGTTGGCTCTAACTTGCTCTTGTCGCATTGACCAATGTAAGCTATCTCGTCTATTACCAGGAATCGATTTTTTAAACCACTTTCCCATTGGGGTACTATGTTTAGCTGAAAACAAACTTGAAGTTGCAGCTAAGAGTAAAAACTAACCGTAAAAGTTCCAGTAATGTCCTTATTGAGTTCAAAAACGGCAAGTGTATTCCTCTCGTGCCTTGCAGACCTGGATTGCTCTACACAGTGAATTATATCATTATTGTCTCCTTAAAAATTTTAAAAATACGTGTTCATCAAACAAGTTGTGTGTCTACCGTGTCCCAATGCACAAACTTGTAGAAGGATGTCCCCATTGGACCAATATCGAAACAGAACTTTAGCGTTTCCAGTCTGACATTGAATTGGATCACTTGACAACATTGCGGTTCCTTGAAGCACTAAACCAGCTGGAAATGTTGGAAGAAGCAGAGGATCTGCGATGGAATCTTCCAGAGATGGTATTGCACCTAGAAAAATAGATATCGATACTTAAAGGTTATTAAAACAAATTTAACTTTCTGGGAATTATCACAACAAATGTTAAACTTGTAAAAACACAACTAATATTTCAAACTAGGTAGTGTATACCTTGTTACCGTACCACTTGTCTGTCTCTGTTCATATGTTTTGGCAAACGGTCATTTCCAGCTTTTTGAAATTGAAATCTAACAATCTTGTTTCAAAGTTTATCAAGTTTGCTCAAAAAAATCACAACTAGAGACATTTTAAAAGTTCATGTACTCAAACAAACGTTTGCCAAAATAAAAGTACCCACCGCTGTCAATAATTGCCCAACGTCCAGCTTCAGGACCCCACCGACATGCAAATTCATTATTGAAGTCACACAAAAGTTGAGTCGAATCATCGACTATTTCTCCAGATCTCCTATCATTCAGGGGTCGTGTCCTGTTTCCAACAATAAGCAAATCAAAAGGGACTTCCGTTGTTGGTCCCGATGGCATTGTTGTCGTAATTTCCTCAGTTGTGGTAGTCGTTGGCAGTTGCGTTGTCGTTGTTGTAGTTGTCGTAGTTGTTGTTTCTTCCTCAATTTCTTTTACGGGCACTACTTCCGTTGGTTTTGGTTTTTTTGTTTGTTTTACTGTCCATGGGCGAATTCGTTTTGGCGGTGAAGTTGTCTGTGGTGTTGCAATTTGAATAGAGAACTGGACAGCTGTAAGCTTACCATAAAATCCGGACGACCTCTCACAGAATTGGTTTCAGGGGACGTATCAGGATGACAGATTGAGGCGTCATATCGAATGTCATCCAACACAACGACTCCCGGATCAGAACTTGGTTGGATCATTATCTAGAAAAAAGTACTTCATACAAAGTATTTTATTTTTTATCTGCTTAGTCTTAGAAACAATGCCAACCACAAAATCAATGTAGAATAACAATAAAAATAGCCTTCGTTTATCAGGTGTGTACGATAATCGCGAGGTCCAGAATGTTGGGGGTTTTTTTTCAGAATAATCGTTGACATATTTTTGTTCTCATCAATTTGGGATTTTTAAGGAAAACATAGTGATTTTCATAAGTGGTGATATTTTTTAAACATTTCACAGACCGCCTTCTTTCAATAAAACTAATTTAGCACAATGAGAAAATTTTTAATTTTTTTTTGATTTTTCCGAACCCCAATACATAAACTATTTGGGCCTAGAATTTTTTTATGTAGTATCAGTTAAAAATTTTCCGCGGTATAAAAACATCACACAAAAATATGATGACTCTGTTTTTTTCTGTACTAAAAAAATGCGAGTAAATCCAATATACCTACCCTAAACGGCTTTTGAAGTTCTGGTATCTTCAATGAAACTTTGCCTGGCATAATTGACGAGTTTAACACTCCTGTACAATTGAACTTTCCACCTTCCAAATCAGTGAGACATATTTCTATATCAGCGTTTCCTATTACCCAATAAGTGAATGATAGTTCGGCGTATCCCATTTGACATCTTATCGCGTCGGTGACTAATGCATCTACTGGATTGCCACGGGATTCTATTAACGCGTAGGGTTCTCCTGAAAATTCAGTTATAGTTTGGGACAGGAACTAAAATTAATTCAACAATTTGGTTAGGTATTTTGAATGTTTGGTTATTGCAGTCACAATATAGTTTGTTACCGCATAGACATAGATATCCATTCACAAATCTGTACTTCTCTACCATTTTCGTTGTTTCATTTTTGAGACATTTACAATTCATAAATAAATAGCTATATAAAAAACTTCAAAAAATTTTAAAACCATCTTACTTGGTATCTGCATGGTCCCAGTGGCAGCTAACCATAGTAAACTATCTGGCTCGCCTTTTGCAACTCTCCACCGATCTACATTATTTCCTAATGACATCCATCTGAAATTGATTGAAGTTAACTTTGTTAGAGTTAGAGTGGCGAAATTTGATATACCGGCAATCTGAATGAAAAGAGCAATCGTAGGATAGCTGTTCATGGTTCGGAGATAAAGGCGGTAAATCTGAAGTTGTAACGAATAATCCTAGGGCCACCTGAAAAGTTGTAAAATTTCTCCACCGCTGAAAACGATCTACCTGAAGTATTTTGCTAACAATCGTATTTTGAGAATGTGCCGAAGCGAGCTGACTCATGGCACATAGACCTTCTGAAAAAAAGCGTTGGATGTGACGATGAGAGACTTTTGAACCGTTGACAAGTGCGAACAGGTTAGTGGCAAACTAGAATTTTGTATGTTTTATTATGAGAATAAGAGGCGGCCTGGAGAATGGGCGGCTGCTGGAGGAGAGAGGGGGGATGACTGTGGCTATGCATAACCTTTATACCGGTACGCAAACATATACTTTCACAGGTCTTGAACATTACGGCTTTTCTGTTAATCTTGTGAATAACGTTACGAGAGCATTGTTTATTGTGAAAGATGAACTGTAGTATGTGTCGGGGGAAGAGTCATGAAGTCAACAATCGGCGACAAATTTTCGAACAAAGTTGATATGAGTTGAAGTGGAGAAGAAGAGAGTAGCAAAAGGGGAATCACATTGATATCTTCGTTAGTCAGGTGTTCAAACTTAAAAATTTACTTACAAAGAGCACTAATAAAAAAATTAAAGTAAGTTTAAAAATTGTGCAATTAATTTGCATATTACTTTTTGAAAAATAATACATTGATTTTTGCAAACTTTTCCATTTTTGAGATGTTGGAGCCGGAGTAAAAGCTTACATAAAATGTTTTTAAGCATACATTTTTAAAGTTTTTGGCAATTTTCAGCTGGCACGGATAACCATGATTTTATAAGTTTAGCAATTATTTTTTAAAGTTCTAGTATGGTGTAAAACTATTAACTGACAAAATATGTCAAACTTCTCTTTATCAATTCTTACTTCCCAAAGATAAAAGGTTTTTGAGTATGTCAATGTACTATGCTAAAAGTGGAATAGCGTGCAATTTTTATTACACTTATGCCTATAATCAACTTAGAAAACAAATAAGTATCGGACAAATATGTAAAAAAGACATTCCAATTTTTCAACAAGAAGTATAGCTTATTTCTGTCAAAAAAATCGAAATCAAAGTTAATCGAAAGCCGAATCGGTCAGTGGAAAATAAACTATTAACGCGGCCCTTTTTCGCAGGCGGGCGTAAGGCGACAAACGAGCCGATTTAAGTGGATCAGTCGAGTGGATATGGTCACACGAAAAAGGCACGAATTTCTACTCGAGAGCCTTTTTATCGTTTGATTGAACTTCTATTGTGATAGATATGATATATCAGCGAGGGTGAAAAAAAAACATTGGAAATAGGTACATGTAATAAAAGGTATAGGTATTGAATTTCGTTTAAAAATTAATCCATTGACCAAAAACGTTTGGAATTGAAAGTTAAGTTTTTAATTGTTTCTGTAAAAATGTTAACAATGAACTTCAAGTATTGTACATTTAGTAAGTGAAAAGTGCAACTGCTTGATTTGTGAAGTTCGGTGAGTTGGAGCATCAGATGAAACAAGTTCTTTAGCCGCAAATTATGGTCAGTGTTTTTTTTTGTTCATTTTTTGTAATTTTTGTTGCACTATCAAAGGAGGCCAATTCAGGTGCAAAAACGGTTTTATGGCGCAAAATGTGGCCAGTGAGCCGCAAATTATGGTCAGTGTGACTTTATAATACTGCAAATTTTTGTCAGTGCTGCCATCAAGTTCTTCACATTCTGGTCAGTGCAAAACTCACATGTATATGGAAACTGCTTAATGTGTGCATTTTGATCAGTGTGGTTATCAGAGAATTTTTAGAGCAGCAAACATGATCAGTGTAACTTTGTAATAAGGCAAACTTTGGTTAGTGCGGCTCATAAATAGTGCATATTGTGGTCAATATAACTTTTTAATGTGGCATAAGTTGGTCAGTGCTAGTCTAATTTTTATGATCTGGAAATAAAACTTAATTTGCATTTTGTGAGAAGTGCATTAAAATATTTTCCGAATAAAAACAACCAAAAAAGTCAATCCTTAAAAATCTCGCTTTCACACAAGCAAGCTGTGTCACGAATGGTTGACTTTTCGGCAAATGTTTCGATTTGTGTGTACCAATGCCTATTTATGTAAATACCAATCTAGACCCCAGACACATGATCAAGAATCTCATATAATCTAATAATAAAATGCTTGTTACAATTGAATAAATAAACAAATAAATAAATGTAAAACTAATAAAAATGTGAAAATCAAATCCAAAAACGGGGCGGCCGGTGGGGGTCAAACGGTAAATAAAATGGATCTACAAACACTGCTCTCACTACAAAAAATAACATCTCACGAAACGCCACTTGTATCTAAATAAACCGACTCATGACATAAGAACTCTTCTTTTTTCTCTCCGAATGGATTTGTAAAAGAAATTGTTTGAATAGTCTAATGCGGTACAAGTTTGGGTAATGTAACTCAATTACAAGTTGAGTGTACGGCTTTATATCGACTCTTGAAAATTTCGAAAAAAAAATTCACGCACACTTTTATTTTGGGAATTTTATCCGTAAATGTTACATTTTTTGAAACTTGTTTCGTAATTAAAATGTTAAAAAATCAGAAAATCGTTTTCAAATAACTAAAAACCCAAAAAACAACAAAAAACGAAAAAGTGAAAAATTGGCAAAATTAGAAAATCAATAAAAAATTTGCCTCAAAATTAATTGTTCTCTACGAAAAAAAAACAATTGATCAGGTAGGTCATTTGTTTTTCATAGGATGAATGGAAATAAGACAAAAAAATCTCGATTAGCTTTATCCAAATCAGATCGATATCAATGATTACGAAACAACAAGATCTTGCGATAAGATTTCTAACAATTGGCAAATTTTCATACACAGGAAATGTGAATAATTTGTAGCCTAGGAGGTGAATTTTTAAAAATCCGTATCTTTTAGTTTTTTTTGAAACGTTTCCAAAAAAGTTTTATAGGGACTATTGGGTATTTTCGGCTTACTAGGAAATAACCATTCCTAAGCCTAAAGAGATAAAATGCATATCACGTTTAACTTAAATGGAGAAATTAAAATAAACATTATTAAATTTCAATTTTCGTGTCGATAATATACAAATACCGGGACTTTCATAAAGAGAGTATATTCACATTATTCTACTTGGTGCATCGTCGGTTAGCGAAAAAGTGAAATTTGGTATTATATTTTTATGGTAAATTTTGACCATTTCCGTGCATTTATGAATTGAATTTTCAAAAAAAAAATGTACGACGCTGTAAAATTTTTAGAACTGACGTGTCTGATTTTCATGAAATCATAATTAAACAAGTTGTCGCATACGTTTGGATAACTGGCGCAATTTCAAAACGGAAGTATGTTTTATATTGAAACACTCAAAGTTATTATTTAGGATTACTACAAATAGTTTAAGTGAAGCTTTTACGACCAAGCGTCCAAATATTAATTATTGCCAACTCTGGCGCTCTTGTTTCAGATCAAGTGGAACCCCGGAACCAGCTCCCAAAAGTTGCGGGGGACAAGAGCGTCCCTAATAACAGCCATAACTGTATGTTGAACAATCAGGAAAATGTTTTCATGAATAAAAATGTTGACCTAGAGGCTCAATAATTATCATTTAAACATTAATAACATATAAGGAAAAGTTGAATAAAAAACCAAGTGTCGGCATCTTTGGTATAAATTCAAAAAAGGAAACAAAATCTATCAAACCGAGTTAACTAATCAAGAGTGAAGCTAATTTTTAACAGTGAAAAAAGATGAGAAACGAGAATTGGAGGTTTCCGAGGACAACAGAACAAGGCGATAACTGGACATTGAATGCTATTGGAGAAGAAAACGCATGAAGAAAAGATGACATGACGATGCAAGATAGCTGTTGATCAGCCTCCCTCCTCGATGGCTTATGGTAAAATGCCGTCATCATCCGACGGCTTTTGCCTCTTCTCTCCCACCAATTTTCTCATATATTCAAGAAAAAACGCGTAACTTTGGCAGCCAATTCAAGTTTTTATTCTTATTTTGTACATACAAGTCAAAGTCAAACAAATATAGTTGGAGCAAAATGCCTTTGGTTCTAACAAAAGTTGTTAACTGACAGATAAGAGTTGCAAAAGTAATAGAAAAATACAGTATTTTGAAATTTCACTAGCTGAGCATTCTATTAGAATGAAAGTTGATGGAAAATAAATACAAATGAAAAATGACAAAATGGTAATTATTAAATAATTCTATATTAGAATGCATAATCCGCAATTTTCTTGAACATTTTCTTGAACTGTGACACCTGAAATATGAAGGTTTGGGAGTAAGTCTTCCACTAGGACGCAGCTTGCGCCCGCCGCCCTCACACTTTACTCTTGCACGCAGTTACACTCAAAATAAAAACTGCGTGGCGTGTACTGCAGAAAACCTAATATTTAGGCCCCGCCTTTTTACCGTCCACTCACGGGGAAAAGGCGAAATTCGGGGCCCCAACCAATATCAGGCCGCCGACATCTCACGGGTTCCGCGCGCCGCTGCGTTTAACTCGCTGTGGGCGCGGCGAGCTATCTCCGTTGGGGTCCCGAATTTTGCTTTGTCCCCGTGAGTGGACGGTAAAAAGGTGGGGCCTAAATATTAGGTTTTCTGCAGTACACGCCACGCAGTTTTTTTATTTTGAGTGTATAGTGGCGCGCGCTTCCGTGCATCGTCGGCCGCAATACACATAGTTTGATAAGGCGAGCGTGGTGTGGTGAGCCTACCTACGTGTCTAGTAACTATCAAAAGCTATAAATGGGTGGCACCATATGTCACTTCTTTTCAGTTTGTGGCAAATTGCCAATTGCTATGTTTTCTAAAATCTGACAATTACCGAAATTGCCGGTCTTTTTAAAAAATAGCGATTTCCGAAATAGCCCATTTTCGAAATTTCTGAAAACCGACAATTTGTAAAATTCCATGATTGCCGACAATTGCGAAACGGCGAGAACCAAAAAACAGAACTGCCGAAAATGTGCATACGTTAGATAATTGTTTGTAAATTTCAACACGGAACCATGCAATATTGTTGAAAAATGGTTACTTTTCAAGATGAACATTTTATCAAGTAAGATAATTTGTCGAATGGTAAAAAACGAGGTAAAATTTTTTAATTTTCCGAGATTTGTTGGCTTAGGCAAACATCATGTTTAAGCCGAAAAAATTCTTATAGAAATATTTTTATCCATTTCAGTTAAAATGGATTTCAAAAAATTAGAACCAAATTTTCAAATGAAAACGTCTGGTTTGCAATAATCTACAACTAAATTTTCAACTTACTTTATTCTCACTAAACAACTTGGCAACAGTCATTTCCAACAAACTGCCAACTCTTCTTAATCGTCGTGTTGCTCCTAATGGAAGAACTTTGCTATCCATTGTTGGGTGCACTTGCATGTAAGATACATTCAATGTGAGCACGTGATGCTTCAAAGTGCCTAGTTCGATCATGTTGAGTCCTGAAGTTTGAAAGTTAAAATCAATGTCAGTTATTTAATGAAGAAATGGAAAACCGGACTCACAGCAGTTGGGACTTTAAAATAAGTAAATAAAAAACTGAAATCGTAGCAAACGACTTTTTACAAATTCACAGAATTATATCTTTTAACGAATTTTCACCCTGTTCTGTGGGTTCTTTTACAGTTTTATAACACACACAAAAACCAAATCATATGCTTTCCGAACAAAATGACCCACCTTCATTACTAGTACTGAGGATGGCGACCTCTGGTGGAAAGGAGTTTGGCTTGAGAGTGATAAAACCGTGCACAACACGTGTATCATCTCCAAACCAAGATGTGCTTCTGAAAATTGAGTTGGTGAAACATGATGATTATTAAGTAAGTAATGGATATTTTATTTGAAAAGTGCGATTACAAACTGAGCTGCTGCTTATAGAAAAAGATTAGTGTTTTTTGTTTCGTTTTTTTAGTTAGTTTTTTTCCGGCAAATCGACAAATTTCCGGAATTGACCTTTCCAGCAAATCAGCAAATCGGCAAATTTCCAGAATTGAAAATTTCTAGCAAATCGGCAAATTGGCAAATCGGCAATCCGGTAAATTGCCGATTTTCCAAATTTGTCGACAAAATATTTTGCCGAACAACATATGCCGCCCATCCCTGTCTTAAACCTTACCCTAAAAATAATTTGCCATGCACTTTTTTCTATCGAAAATGAATTTTAGGTGTATAAATTTTTTACAACAAAAAACTTGTCATGCACACCTTGCAATAGGCCTATTAACACGGTCAGGCAACTAATAGAATAGACTTGGTCCAAGGCGTCCACAACAGGGGTGTGCGGCAAGTTTGCCGAATTTGCCGTTTGCCGAGCTTGGCAAATTTGCCGAATTTGACGAGCACGGCAAATTTCAAAAAAGTAAATTTGCCGAATTTGCCGAGCTCGGCAAACTTCGAAACTTGTTGCACACATCAAAAATTGGACAATACTATTTTGACCAAAACCATTGATTCTTTGCCCAAAAATTTTGTAAAATGACACAAAATTGAGTGATTTTGAAATTTAAGCAGACACACAACTTATTCAGAAACCAGATGTGTGTCAGTAGTTTTGGTTCTCCAAACACATCAAATTTCTCGGAGTATGTAACTTGGCACATATGTAGCACGGCAAATTTGCCAAATTTGCCGAACTGAGTATATTGGTGACCTACAGTCTTTCTGATTTTCTCTGTGCCCCTCCCTCTTTTTGTGTGTCAATGCCTTGCCGTTGGGCGGCAGAGCAAAGCGGAAAAACTGTAGGTTGCTACATATGTGCCAAGTTACATATATAGATTGCAATATAGATAAACATCTTTATACCGCTTAGTGGCAAGACATTTGGGCATTCTATAGTGCAATCTATATTTGTAACTTGGCACGTTGCAAGCTACAGTCCTTCCGGCTGGGACTAGAATTACACACAAAAAGAAGGGGCGACGCAGAGCAAAACGAAAAAAAAAGTAGGTTGCGATGTATGTACCAAGTTACATATATAGATCGCTTCATTTGCTCAATAAACTCTTCTTGTACAATAACAATACATAACAATAGACATCAGGTGTGTGCGAAAAATTTGAGAATTTTTCGTTGGCCGAGTTCGGCAAATTTTGAGATTTGCTGCACACCCCTGGTCCACAACTTACACTCAGCGTCCATCATGTCATCCTTCCAAAACTCGGGGACAGGTTTGGCTTGGGGACGCCTGGGACCTAGCCTCTTTTTGAAGTGGATCGACGCTTTTGATTTTTTAACAGAATAACCTTTTAAAACATATTATAAGCTTAAAAACTAAAAAATATTTGAATAAATCCTATGGCATATTGTTAATACTACAGCTTTTCTAAATTTTTAAGTGATGTTGCATAAAAACTCACGTGAAATTCAAGGATGGTGGTCCGAACATTGGAACATTTGCTGGAGCAATATCAATTATCTCCTCATACTCAGTATCGTACAAATCAGTGGGGAATCTCAAGCCTTTCGAAGCTCGTGAATGCCATTTTCCCAAGAAAAATTGCATTGGCTCGAGAGCTGGTGCAAGTGGAATTTCAGGGGCTACGTAGTTTGGGTCAGGAGAGCACATTTTGCAGGATATAGCACAGTTGACGTCAAAGAAGTTGGTTTGAGTGAGAATTGTGTGGCATTTGTCTTCCACGGCCCATCGATCGCAACTCTTGTAGATGTTACGACACTTTCCTGTAAAAATGTGCGATGATTTCATTTGTGCGATATTTTGTGCAATAGTTCTGGCGTTTCAAGACGTTCAAGGTTATAAATTTAGTTTCGCTTCGAACTTTTACTTTGATTTTTCAAAAAATGTTACCTTTAGATTTTTGTTTCCACTTTCCGATTAAACTTTTTTTTGAATTTCAAACCAAACTACTGTTTTTCCTATAAGTTAGATGTCTATTAATTTTATGTCATTTTCTAGATCGAAACAAGTAGTAACTAGTAAAAAACCGATAAAAACAAATCACATGTTTGTCTAAGCTTTCCCTTGTTATCTGATTGATAAGATCAACTTACTGTGACAATATCTTCCCATCCATCCAGTTGCACATGTACATGACAGTTTTCCAGGTGTACAAGTCCCTCCATTCAAACACGGATCATTCTGACATGTCTCTTCTGTGAATCTCTTGAATATTAATTGTGTTGTTTTCGTACCCGCTGGAATATAATGTAATGTGATTAGAGATAAGACTGTTACAATTGATAAGTAGTTGTGTGTGTAACATAACTGATTGCATAACGGCTTATGGGTGATTGAAAAAATGGTTTGATTGATGAGGAATAAGTTGTACGCGAATGTTTATTTTTAATGTTTGATTCTCACAAAATGAGATATCCTGGAGAATCTAGTACGTAACATTTTTCGACTACTTCTAAATTATATGAGTGTTTTTACCGAGGTTGATGGTTTGTAAACTCTCAAGAAAATATTTTGATGATATTTTCATTTTTTGCTGATTGAACTGTAGACCATTGTAGAGTATATAACACAATTCGATGTGTCGTTTTTGGCAAAAATGCTGCTTATCTCTCAATATGCCAACTGTTACAGGTTTGTTGTGTGGTCCTAACTTATCAATCTGTATACAAAGTGTTTCTCTTATCTATAATTTGACCCTCTGTAGGAGGATATTGTGAATAAGAGACGTTCTAGTCCCAATGGTTCCTTAGCGGTTGCCCAGTGGCCCTTTTGTATCCACTACGTTTTGTGTTATCCTAATAATAAAATACGATTATTTTAAATTGTGAGGACAGAACAAGGTTTTACACATTTCTAATTAGTTAAAACAATCTAAAGACCTCAAGGAATGGATTGATTTGATTTGCATGTCTCAGTAACTATGTGCGTGATTAAATAAGTCTAATAGTGCAAAATTGTCAACAGCTTCCAAAGTTTTGGGGTCTCGGGCATGCTCCAATTTTTTTAATCCCAAAATGTTACCAAACAGATCGAAATAGATACGAAATTTTAAGCGAAAAATTATTCGAAACAATTCAGTATTGATAAACAACAATTTGGTAAAAATTGAGCTAATAGTTTAAATTTTTGCGGATAGGTGTGTTTTGTTTTACTAGCTGCTCGAGAGGTTTTATGATTTAATTTTGAAATAGTTTGAGAGTGAAAAATAATCATGTTACTCTCATTATTTTACTGAAAACTTATCAATCCGAAAATACGTTTGCAACAAAAAAAACGTATCACATGCTAACAATTACGTTAGAACAAGAAACAAACTTATCTTGATCAGATTTACAATGTGTTGTTTTTTGTTGGAAAAATATGGCAACACGACAATGAGATAACATCTAAAATGTTTCATGGAAGTTGCCACATTAAAAAAAAACAGAAAGCGGCTTAAAACTATTGCCATCCCAAAATTTGGAAAATTTACTTGAAGAAATCAAAATTTGGAACTGATTCTTGCGGGCACTGTTCAATTCTTCAACCACAATTTACTATAGCTCATTTTCTGGATATCATAGCTTCGGCGCCGCAGTTGGCAACTCCAGGAGTCTTGTAAGAACTGCCAAGAAAACATTAACAATACATTTTGTACCTCCAATTGCCATCCACCTACGTTAACAAACATGGATAAAATGCTTCAAAACCATACCTGCCGGTATCCGAATAAATAAACAAATAAGTAGGCATGTGAGAATACGAGTAATTGTCATTGGTTTTGGCGGGAAAGGAATCCAGATATTCGGATGAAAAGAAAACAGCGTCAGTGGGAGGAATATGCAATGAACGTGTATATGTTGACAGCCCTCAAACAGAAGTCGCGATCACACAACGAATATGCCGATCGCTCTCTCTGTCTCCTTGTTCGGCGTTTCCAACCGGCTCTACACCTCCCACCACATTTCGACTTTCTCTGCTTCACTGCGCCGTTTCGTCTTGGGTTGTGTCTCGTCTCCACTTCTTCGTTGCCTTCCCAACCTCTTCACTTGTGCGTTCCCCTCGTTCCGATGAATATGATGATTCTGACAAACTGGAATTCAATTTTGAAAACGAAAACGAGACACCGAACCGGGGGGCAAAGCGATTCTCTTTCCCTTCTCAATTATGATGAACAATTATATCCAAATTATCATGAATTTTGATTGCGGAATCGAATTTTAGGCCGGTTTGGTGAAACTTAAACACATATCTCTATAAGGAAAGAAAAATGTAGCATTGAATTAAAAGTATATGTTTTTTTCCAATCTTGTGATAAGTAATTTTATAGATATTTGCATTGGGCAATAGGCTCAATGCCCGTTTAAGATTTTAGTCAGTGCAATGAAATTTCGTGGTCAGTGCAATTAAATTTTGTTGTCAGTGCAGTTGAATTTTGTGGCCATTGCAGCTGAATTTTGTTGTCAGTACAGTTGAGTTTTTTGGTCAGTGCAATGGAATGTCGTGGTCAGTGCAATTGAATTTTGTGGTCAGTGCAGTTGAATTTCGTGGCCAGTGCAGCTGAATTTTGTTGTCAGTGCAGTTGAGTTTTTTGGTCAGTGCAGTTGACTTTCGTGGTCAGTGCAATGAAATTTCGTGGTCAGTGCAATTGAATTTTGTTGTCAGTGCAGTTGAATGTTGTGGTCAGTGCAGTTGAGTTTTTCGGTCAGTTCAGCTGAACTTCGTGGCCAGTGCAATTGAATTTCGTGGTCAGATGAGGAAAACAAATCTGGTACTGTTTTTTACATGTCTATGTAAAGTTTTTCGTGGAAACAGAAGCCCCAGAACTTTTATCCAGAACTTTCATTCAATCTTATCGCAACATTGTGTTCACCAAGGAAGTACGCAACCAAAAAAAACTGGAAGCAGCCAGCCAGTTTCTTTTTTCGAACGCAATGTTCCGGTTATTGCGTCAAGCGATATGTTTCAATTACAATTGCGCAATGGAACACTTTAGAAGTGTAGGATTTAAGCAACGCTGTATCAGATTTCGGATTTTTGATTCCGCGTTTCCCATTTCTACCCTTTTTCCATGTTATCTTTATCGTTTGACACAAAATGCGCAACAACAGGTTGACAGACCTTGGGGTTTCAAAGAAAATTAGGAAAAAACTGGCATGAAGTGCCCACAAGGAAGAAAATACTTTGAAAATATTATATTTTTTTTGGTTGTGCCCTCAAATTCTTAAAATTTGTTGAGTTTTTAACACAGCAGATATGATTTTTATAATCCAAAAATGTGAAATTTACATGTAAGCTGTTTAATGTATAACTTAAAATAAATTACTAAAACAACGCATTTAAACCTCCTTGATTTGAATGCTCGGCCGCACGGGTGTTGGGCTATTTGAACTTTCCGATTCCAAATCCTCTCGATTTTCATTGGAAGCCCTCCGACTTCCATACAAATCATTTGATCTTTCAAAAAGCATTGCATCTACAAAAATTATCAACCTAAAAAACACTTTACACAATAGTTTTCAATTCGAAATGAATTACCACCAAGTTTCCACTAATGCCGCAAACAATGTAACTCCAATTAGAACACAAGCACTAGGCATAAGTATTCCGTTTTGACTGTCTCTCGGGGGTTTTGTCCACGTCATAATAATGTAGATGAAAAATGCGAAGAACTCAATGATGGTCCACTGAAAAGTACAAAATTGTATTGTTTCCTGTCACTTATAAGATATTTCTTCTCCTAAAATTTGATAAGAATATGTAAAATTAAAAATTTCAAAAAGATCAACGAGAACAGGCAAAATAGTTTTTATCGTTTTTTTTTCCAATTTCCACTAATGTTTTCGAAAGTCGATGGAATAATCCTAGTTTTCGGCAAATTGGCAATTCGACATTTTTCGAGTTCAAAAAGAGTTGAAATAAAAATCTTCGAAAATACTTATTTTTTCGATTTTTCTACAATACTGAAAACGTTTTTTTTGGCATTTTTAGATTTACTTATGGGAATTGAAAATTTTTGACATTTCGGCAATTCGATAATTGCCGAATTTGAAAGTTTTCGGCAATTTGGCAATTGTCGTGTTTTAAAATTTTTGGCAACCGTAGTTTTCGTGAACTGCCGCACATCACTGGAATAAAATCAATATAATTTTGAAAACCCTGTACCTGCCAAATAACATGTATAAAATACCAATTCCTCCTTCTGCTCTTCCACATAGAGAGAGTGAACACTGAAATGTTTTTTTTTTCAAAAATTGAAATGGAATTTTCACTCACAAATTATTGCAATTGACAGAAAGAGAAACGCAAAGTAGCTCAAAGCTATTTGAGCTCCATAGCCTTGAAAATTGTCGGTGTAGAATGTTTTCCCGTCATTTATCCAGAAATCGATAGCAATCGTCGCGCAGAAAACTTCAAGTTTTTTGAATTAAGTAGAGGAAAATAAGAAAAAAGAATACCCAAAGCGAAAATTTCCACCGTGCAAATCAGAGGGATCGCATCACGGAGAGATATACATCCAAGGCAGCATTTGTGCTTTGAACAGGGTTTAAGGAAGAACACCTAGAAAAAGCCAAAAGAATATGTTGGTCAGTGCAAATCCAAATAATTTTCGATAACTGACAGCTACAGAGCCGTTGAAAACAACCCGGTTAGTTTTGGAAAAATGCTAAGGTATTTAATAAGCTCATTTCAAAATTAGATAAATCTTTTTTTTTTCTAATTTTAAACTTCCCTTCCAGCGCTGTAGATTTTTGGTCAAAAAAATTTTTTTTTTCCGCTTTTTTTTGTTTTTCGGTTTCAAAAAAACTTTTGGATTGAGCTCTATTCCCTACCATTCATTTTCAAAGCTCGTTTGAAAAAGCAATTGAAAAAAAAAACAAAAAAACCTACCCGTAGTAACGACATTTTAGTACAAACGTGACTAGGAATCCAATCAAAATACCTATGTCTTAGAAGTACTCACCAACATTGCCGGAGAGCGGCTCACACACTTTTCATGTGGTGAACGATGACGTCTATGGTCTCGTGGGTAACCACGATGCCCGGATACATGAAGCCTTTTGTCTACTCGATAGCTCATAAGAGTAGTTGGAAGGCTTTTCGAATTTCAGAATAGGTTTCAATATGTCAAAAACATGCATTTATGTAGGAGTATTGGATTTCCGTTTACAATCTTTTTCAGCCCCTTTCACATGACATCTCAATTAGCAGTTTCTATTCTCATATTTTTGCAAATGTGATGCTTCATCTTTCCGTTTTTCAACTCACCCTGGATAATGAAAGTACCGAGAGCCGAATGCTACTCCAAGCAGATGACGTTGAAAGTCGGGAAGCGTATGGATCCCGGGGTGGCATTAGCTGAAAAAGTTGTTGTTTAAAATTTTTGGCTTTTTGTAAATGCAGTTGAATTGTCAAATAGTCGAAAACTTTCGACGACAAAATTGAGTACAACCCAACAAAATCAAATACAAGGTACCTTTTTTGAATTAAACTTTATTAAATTAGAAACATAAAATTGAAAAAAACTCAAATTTAATTGCAAATTTATCGAAAATTTTTTGTGTAAAATTTTGAATAAGCGAGATAACTAGGCTGTCGATTAAAAATTATAACGATATTTTGAAACTTCTAAAAAAAATTATAAAGTGCTACTCAATGTTTCAAAAAAAACCTGCTCAAAAAAAGATGCAATATTTAGATTTCCTTGCTCTGTTTGAAAGTCTAGGAAGAGCACATGTTGTGAGCCAATCAGTAATGTCTTTTTGTTCCTGGTTTAGACTTTCTAACAAACACATAACATAACGTTTTGGAAGGTAGTGGAATATACAAACAAAATGTTTTCTGCTATTTATACAGAAAGCTGAGTTTTCGTAGAAATTTGAATTTTAGAACTTATCAACGGCAATTTGAATTTTCAATAATTTAACAATTCGCCAATTGCAGAAAATATAAAATTCACAAACAATCGCAGCTCCCTAAAAAATTTCGGAATTTCAATTTTTAGGTTGTGAAATTATAACATTGCCAAAATTTTTTGAGACCCCCATTTGAATTCCTTCCCCCGTTATTCAGAGTGACTTTTTACAATTTTAAAAGCCCAAAGTGTCAAAGACTAGGCGTGTAGAACTCCCCCGGAATTCTTTGAACAATTGTTTAAAGGTTGTAAATAATTAACCTCACGCCTGTTTTCAGAAAGTTAACAATTCCAACGTACATGACAAGGAATCAGCAGATCATTATTACATCTTTCTTTTGATTCCGGATAGTTAATTGAAAGGGACGAGTTTCTGGTTCCTGTGTATTGTGGAGAAGATTCACTATTCCGATTAATATAGTTGGAATTATTAGTGGTCAGTGACAAGTAGTTGGCAGAATTGTGAGAAGTGGAGTCTGATTGATCTTGAGCAGGAGGGTTGATGATAGGTAGCATAAGGATTCTGAAAAATATATGAGATTTCAGAAGTCGTATGTTGAAAATTAAATTAATCATAAAATCCAAAATAAAATGATGTGCTTTATTGCAACAATATGATTAAATTCAAAAATGTATACACAGAAAAGGTAGAATAATTTTTTAAAATGATTTTCTCGTTTTTATCGTTACAACAAAAACGTTACCACAGGACAAAATGAAAAAATACTTTAATGCTAATTTTGAAAAAGACCAGGAAAAAAAGAAAAAAGTGAAAGTTCACACATTGAAGCAGCACTGAATAATTAATTGAATTTGAAAACAGATTTCTCCGGTGTCTTGACAAATTTCTTCTTTAGATGTTTTTCTATTACAATTCAACATGTCTGAGTGAGTGATGGAGACTTTTCGGATAAAAAAAAACAAACTCGTGGATTCTGTTTTCAGTTTTGCCACGCTTCTAGAATACAAAAACTTCTTTAAATTGGATTTTCTGACTTTAAAAATAAAGATTGATATGAGACATGAAACTGGAATTGGAAAATGGAACTGGAAAAAAAAACATATGACGTCATCACAATAATTATTTTCCAATTTTTTTTGTTTTTACTAAAAAATGTTCATGAAACTATAAAGCCCATCAAGTTAGAGGAGAAGTTGTACAAACCAGGGGTGAGAGGTAAACGATTTTTCCGGCTTATTGGCGAACTGTTAAATTGACAGAATTTGAATTCCCGGCAAATCAGCAAATCAATAGACAAATTGCCAGATTAAAACTTTACGTACAATCGGCAAGCCGGCAAATTGTGGATTTGCACATTTTTTTGGAAATTTCAACTTCACCTGGTAAAATTGAACACATGCTATGAATGTTCCTACATCTATTTTGAAAAGTAAGAAAATTCTATAAAAATATCTAGAGAAAACAGGAAAAAACTTCAAAAAGATACAGTTTCGAGTGTTTCCGTCTTCTTTTTCCTTCTAATCATTTCCGGAAATTCTGATATCCGGAGGCAAGCCATTAATTTGGCGGAATTTGCCGGTTCGACTGTAAATGGCTATTTTCCGCCCATCCCTGGAATTTGCAGGTTTTCGGTTAAGCTTATTTGGGTGTTGCCAAAAACCAAAATTTTTCGTTTTTTTTTGGATTTTACAGTTTGGTCGAAAAAACCAAAAATCGAAAAATCAAGAACATTTCGGTGGTACCCCTGATCCGCAAAGCTCTCGTCCGGATCATAGCATCCTTCCAAACCTCAAAAACTGTTTTATCGTTAAGATATTACGGGACAATGAGATCATGAGAAGATGCCTATTTACTGGCGCGAAAATATTGGCAGGCCGCGGCAGCGAGATATCATGTGACGAAGAGAGACGCACGTCGCTTCGCTACGAGATATTTGGCGCCAGAAAAATAGGTATTCTCATGATCTCATAGTTCCGTAATATCAAGTTTGGGGACACCGGGGACCAAGCCTCTCTTTGAAGTGGGTCACAAAAATTGGAACAGTACCGTGAAATAGAAAAGGGAAAGAAGACTAGTTCTCCGCCTGCCACTGCGATTCGAAAATTAACCAAGGAAAGAAATGAGACCTAAAACTTTTATTCTAGAATTTTCAATTCGCCTTCTTTTCTCTATTTCACTGTGTTCTTTTTTCATCCAAACGTTGTTTTTGATTTGAAGCGGAAAAACACTCATTCAATTTCTTTTTTTTTCTCCTTCTATTTTACTCCACGCGTCTTTCTTTTTTATTCACGCGTTCCCTACGTTCCCCAGAAAATTCAATTTCTAGTGTTCTTCATTCATTTCTATTCAGAAGGAAATGCCAGTGGGCGCCTTGTCTGAAAATGGAAAAAATAATATTAGAAAACATGAAAACAAGCTTCAGAAGGATTTCAGATGTTCTTTTTTATACTAAATAAGAGCAAATCCAAATTGGAAACTGAAATAGTCTGAAAATGGATTTATTCAGTTCTAAGAAAAAGTTCAAGTTGAGTGGCGTGTCTGGACAAACAAGTAAAGTGGGCCGGAAACAGAATTGGCAGCTGAAATCTTCTGAAAGTTGTCAAAAAACAGGAGTACTTAAAAATATGACGTGAAGTTCAGAACTACATATGCAAAACGTTTTTTGGACCTACTGACCAAAAACTGGGAAAATGTAAGAAAAATTTTAAAAACATTAGTTTATTTATTTTTAATTTTACAAAAATATAATATTTTGAATTTTTGATCGGCCGTTCAGAGTTTTCCCGGGCAAATTTACTGGTTTTTACTGTTTTTTGTTCAATTTATTAAAATCAGGGGTCCAAAAATGTGAGCATGGCATAATCAGCTATAAGAATTTTTGCAAAATTGAAAAAAAATTGAAAAAAATTAGAATTTAAATAAAAAATTTTCATACTCATTTTCAGTCATTTTCAGCCAATTTTGTACTACATATTTAAGGCAAAATCCACACGGACAAATTTTTTGAAAGCAAAATTAAAACTTCTCAAATCCTATTCTATCGTAGCCGCACTATAGCTTGTACAACAAGGAAAAAAATCTATATTTTCATATCTTGTTCGCATGATGTCAGGTTAATGTATTCACGAGAACAAACCTATGAACAAAAGTGCCAATTCACTTTGCTTCAAAATAGCAAAGTTGTGTTTTAAACTGAACTATAAGAAACTAGTGATTATGTTTGTAAAACGGAATAATTATCTGCATATGTGAAGATTTTCAAACTTTGAGACAAACATTGTTTATTAGTCTGAAACAATAAGATAAAGCGGAAAAAAGTGCGACGTAAAAGTTCGAAAAAGTTCCATGATAGGAGAGGAGCCTGATTTCCAAATTAGTTAAAAATCAGTTGCAGCCAACTTTGGATGTTTTGAAAATGTAGAAAATGTTTTTTACACATGCAAATATTTGTATAAAGTTTTGAAAAATATGGTTTTTTTGAAATGTTTAGAATTTTTCAAAAACTATTATGTATTATGTATTTCTATTTTCAAACAATTTCAAATCCTTTTGCTATCCTGAAACTGCTTTCCCGCGACTTACTTGTTCAAAATAATCCGGAATAAATCTTGCAAAATCTGATTTTTTTCACTTAAAATTTCAGACGAAAAAAAAGTTAAAAGTTTTCGCCATTTTTGATTTGTGTAAGGAAAAACTAAAAAAAAAACAACTGCTCTAAAAATCCTAGAAAAAATGCTGCTAGCAGACCATAAAAAGTGTTCGTTTTGTCTGAACAGTGAGTTTATCCAATCTAAAAAATGCTAACATTTGAATCAAATTCTGGAACAATTTGAATAATGAATTTGTAATATATTATCTTGTACTGGTTCCCATTTCTTTCAGATAAAATTCCCATGAGAATTTGTAACTAGAATGTTTGTTCTTTTTGATTTTCTCTTTGATAAGGTACATATGTTGCTGTTTCACTTCCGGGATTACGAGTGTTTGCGGAATATGACCATTGAGCTCAAGACTAAAAATTTGAAGGGGATTTCCTTTTTAGATTTTCAAACTAGAGCAGAAGAAACCGGTACTTTTTCGATTTCTGCCTCCCAAATTTTTTTTAATTCAATGTTTCAATTTAAATTCTTACGTGAATGTTTATTTCAATCCTATTTCAATTTTTAAGCTTAGACAACAACAATACTAAGCCTGAAATCACAAAAAAGTTCACGTTTCATTAATGGAAAATATCGAAAACATTTTGGGGGGCAAAAATCGGAAAAGTACCCAGATACCTGTTCGTAAAATGAAATTGAAATATTTTTAAACAAATTAACTCAAGTTTTGAAAATTTTCGTTATGGGTAAAATTTGAGAAAAAATCAATTGATACAAACTCTCGGCATTTTGTAAGGGTTTCATTTACAGTTATATCACGACGTGCACATAATGCCGAGCAAACTGTGGTGGTGTTCTCTAAATACCAGATTTTGTTGGCGATGTAGGAATCGTGCATTACAATGTCACAATCAATATTGTAGTTTATCTGTAAAACAAGCCGTGTCCTCACAATAGTGATACTAATGAGGTTTAAATAAAGATAGTGAATACGAGAAGACCACCCATGGCTAGGGAATGGGATAAGATGGAATCTTATTTTCAATCACCTCCTACACAGGGAGAACATCAAAGCAAGCGGAAAAAGTTCACGTCATATTTTACCGGCAAACAGGCCGCACAGATCAAACTTTAGATAAGACATATTTTGTGCACAGGACCACACAACAAATCTGAAACAGTAGGCATATTAAGAGATGACAGGCCGCTTTGATAGAACAAGACCTGCCTAAAAAGTAAAAAATGCTGAAAATATATGACACGAATTGTCGAAAAACTTAATTTAGTCTTTAGCGAATTTCAGAAAGGCACTGATAACACCTCGAATTGATACTCAAAAAACATTTTTTAAAAATTATTCTATATTAGTCGAAACAGTGCGTATATTTTCTTAACGCCACATCAACATTTTGACTTGTGGTTTTTTCTGAAAAACTTTGGGAGAAGACGTTGTTGTCACCTGTTTCGAACATATGTGCTACCGAAAAACCTATACTCTTAAAGTTACAAAGTGATACCTAATTTTCACGCAAATTGGAGCAATAAATTGAACAATTGATCGTAGATGTATTACACGTCACCTCCAGAATTTTTGATATTTTTTTAAATTTAAAGTTTTATATTTCTCAAATAGATTGCGATTCTCTGTGTTTCAAATTAATTTATATGCTGAGTTACTTATTTTAACGTCGGAAATAATTTTTATTTCCAGCCGCAGTCTTGTTGTGCTTTTGTGAAACCTGTTGTCCTCGGCTTCCACGTAAGATAAAACAACACGCTGTAATGATATGCTCTGAACTTTTGAATTTCTGTGTTGTTTAAGTATTAATATTAAAACTTTCGAAGAGCATATTTTTTGGTACAGCCGATCGGTCCAAATCGGCTATCGGTTATTGGTGCTGAATCGCTGACAAGTCGGCTAACTTCAGCGAATCGGGAAAAAATCAACCATTAGCTAGTGTGACAAATATTAACCGACTGTGTTAATTGACTAATTTGACTGAAATAGTTATTACCCGCCGACCAGGGATGTGCGGCAATTTTGCTAAATTTGCCGAGTACCGCCAATTTCAAAAAAGTAAAGTTGCCAAACTTGTCGAGTTCGGCAAATTTTGAAATTCGCCGCACATTTCTGCCGCCGACCTGAACTTGTTCGCACTTTATTCTGGCTCAGATATTGTGTTGCAAAACAGTGGAACAACGTGTCACAGTGTCACTTCTTTGGAATAGGTGCCACCTATAAAATGACATATTTACACACAGTTCTTCAAATCCAATGTGCAAATTGATGTAGTGTTTTATGAGATTTGCTCACTTTTTGCCCCCAAAATCTTGTTTTATTGCTGTACGATTTTATGAAGGTTTTGATTGTATCCTAGAAGCCATTTGCGTGTTCAGTATCTCCATTAGCCCCGCATTTCTTGACTATAACTATTTCATTGCTTCTTCCAGCACTCCACCACGCCTCCATTTTGGACTCGGGGGGTAAATGGGGAGAAAGTGGGCTGGGCATTCGGGGGGGCGCGGCTCTTCTCTCCGAATTGTGGCTACTAACTCGGTTAATTGTGTGTGGCAAATGGTGACTGCACGCATTTTCGCTTCTTTTGCTATGCATTAGTCCCCTCCTCACTTCGCCCGTCAATTTCTTACATTTAGTTGGGGAGGATGCTCTCCGACGTTTTTTTTTTCATTTTATTTTTTGAAATTGAGTTGCCGGCTAAGCAGGAAGTTTTTCGAAACTTCTTTGGCGTGAAGTGTTTTTGTCTGGAACCGAGCTTCAGCTCACCAATTAACAATAGCTGTTTTGGAAAATAGTTGTTTTTGAAAAATAGAGGAGAAGTTAGTCAGTACCTCATTCTTGCTTTCTTCATCTTTTCCAGGTCAGATTTTTCATCTCAGCTATCAGAAATTGTGTTGTATTCAATTTTTTTTGATCCGTACTTCACTTTTCGGTCAGTGCCTTACTCTTGTGGTTAAAACATTCAAACTTTTTGTGCCAGTGCAGTCCAATATTTTTGGTCACAGCTTTTCATATTATTTTTCTAAATAATGCTTATACATATATTCTCCGTTTTTTCATCCATTTTTTCAGACAGAATCAGTCTACATAATTAGCAAGTCTAAAGGATCTGAAATTAGGTTTTTCGTATGCTTGCCTGCTCCATTTTAAAGTAATGCAGAATGATCAATGAACCTGGCCTATGAAATGTAAGATATCTAGGTTTTGAAAATTTTTACTCTTAGGAAATGTCTAGAACATTTCTTAACTTTTTTAGTATTAAGCGTGAAAAAGTTAAATTAATATGCATCTTTTTCAAAAGGTTCAGTCAAAGAATGCCAAATAAAAAAAAACGCATTTTTAGTAAATAATTTAGGCGTGTTCTAAACCTTACAATGTTGCATACAATTTATTAACTGGCGCTACTCCGCCTAAATAGTATTACCTAGACAGGTATATTACCTACCTGTGCAACTTTGAGTTTCTGGCCTAAAATTTTACATGCCTATGGATACTGTGCCAAAAATGGCCTTACGGCTCAGGTGCTCAACCTGAATGAAACGCATTTCCTGAAACTTCACAGGAACATCTCACAACTTGACAAAACATTTTAAGTTCAAATTTTAAAAAAGCTATACAAGATAAATCTGTCAATCTCTCTGCTTTGATTTCCTATTCTTTTAAATTTTGTTAATCTCCTTAACACGCGATATTTCCTTTTTCTCAAACAATGATGCGATAAGCATACAAATAGGAACATTTTCTATAAGTCTCCAACGAAAATTAGTTAATTGTCACTACTTTGTTTTTGCTGCTTTCTTCCGCAATAAGTTGGCTTTCAGCATCTTAATGGAATTCTGAATGAGTTTTGTTTATAAACTTGTTGATCTACAAATTGTAAACAATTACGTGATTTTTGTTTGACCAAAAATTCAATTTGAAAAAAAAACGTTCATAAGTACCAGGAAAATTTACGTAAAAACAAGAAAATTCCCCCAATTTTCAGATCTTTCTTATGGCTAGATTTTGAAGCTTAAGTTTTTAATAATGTTGTTTTTATTTTTTAAAGTACAAAAACAGCAAGGCACACAAATCGATGTCCGCAATTGCATAACTGATACATTATTGCACTTACCGATTTTTATTTAATATTCACGGTACCATCTGAAACTCCGTAAAACAATACTCCAGGGTTACTGTAAATAATGTCGTGTTTAAATTACCAAAACGTTACAATGAAGGATTCGTATAAAAACATAGAATGGTTTCTAAACAAAACTGTAGCTTAGATTTTTTTTTAAATTAAAATTTAAATGAAGATAGCACTAATCTGACTATAATCCACAAACAAATACAAATTGAAAGTATAATTGAAATTTTTGAAAGTTCTACTGATTTCGTAACATAAAAAAATTTGGTCTGGTCTCAATTTTGCGGACTCCTTCTGGACTAATAAAATTATGTAGAATATTTTTTCATATTAAAATAACTGCCAAATCAAAGAGACATAATTTTAACTCTACCCTATACTCAGATTTAGTAAAGTCAGAAATTAAAAATAATCAAAAAGTAATATTTGATCCTTCTACCTAAAAAAATGCAGCATTCTAATTTTAAAGTAAGCGAACCTTGCTTCCTTCCGGAGCAAACAAGTAGTAATATTTCATGTTGCTCTCAAAAGCGCGGGAGGAAAATGAGAAGAAAAACATTCATTCGCATTCCATATAAGCATTGCAAGACACATTAATTGAAAGTAAACGAGATGCGAGAAAACGAAAGACGACATGGAGCTGCGTGAAGGAGTGTTGTGCCGTCGAGAGGGGAGAAAACCGGAGGCGGCAAGAGAGCTTGAAGAAAACCTGCATTTTCTGTATATGTCTGCTCACTGCCTTCTTGCCCAGAGAACGAAGATGAGGAAAAAGAAGAAGAAGAAGAAGTATCACATGATTCAAATCCTTCTCTAACTCGCATATGTAATCTAGATATACGGCCCCGAGCACGCCGTCTTTTTTATTCTAATTTCTATATCTAGTGGGTGGCAGCCCAAGCACAACCATTCGTTTTGACATTTATTCATTGAAGCTTGTCTAGGTTTTTCCAAGGTTTGGCTAGCGACTTCACTTGGTTGGGGTACTGTAGGTAACCTACATGTTCCATTCTAGCATTTCATTTTTCAGTTAACTATCGCAATATGTGTTTTCGGTAGATTTCTGCAAAGTCTAGATCTGCTCTATTTGATTTAAAAAGTGGGATATATAAATCACTTGTCAAATGTTCTTAACAGAAAGTTTTTAAAAAAAGTAATTTTTGAAAAACGAGGACTATCCCCTTTATTTCGATAAAGATAACTTATACTTGTTAGGTTTGTTTGCAAATTGTAGGGTTGATTTTCGTATTTCTATGCAGCTACATAATACAAAACATTGTACCTTGCGTGACCAGTTGTAAATTTTTTGCACTATTCAGCCAGGTACACTCCAAATAAAAATTTTCGTCACACCCAACGTTATATTCTGGAATAATGTTAAAATCGGGATGCTCGAATGATATCAAACGTCTACATCTACAGGGTTCCGTGTTATGCTTATGTCGTAGTTAGCGCGGCGCTCTGTCACGTCCAGGTAAACATTGCGCACCGCGAAACCCGGTAGATATCCGGCTTTGACATTACTTTTGGTCCCGATTTAGGCATTATCCCTAAAAGTTACTTTCAAAGAGGACTTGTCAAAGTTTTTCGGATTTGTACGCGCTGCAGTTATACGATGAGAATTTATGCGCAGTAGGTTTGAGCTTTCCTAAGAATAAGAGAACCTCAGGGTGCTGTAACTACTTTTGATTATTGCCAGAGTTTTTTGTAAACGGCTCATACCGTCTTAACCGATAGTATTAATACAAAAACAGTTTTTTTTTTCGAAACTCACAATAAATTTAAAAACCGTAGTTAAAAACTAAAAAATACCTATACACAACTTCTCCTAGTTTTCGAAATATATTTGTCAGAGCAGAGAAAAACTATAAGTAAAACATATAAATCTTGCCTCAAGTTTTAACAAAATTCCCGGATTCATTATGCCATCAAATCAATTTAGTATTTAGTTATGACTGAAAAGTCAACTGTCTTATATAATTGCAAATTGTGTAATTTGATTCGCTTACTTTCTATCTACTATAGCTATAAAGTTTAAAGGTAAATTTATAAATTCAGGCTAAAAAAAACTCGGATAAAATGCCAAATATTTGAAGAGATCCTAACGACTATTAGTCGAAACAAATTGCACCTCCTTTCCTTGACGTCAAAACAAATTGGTCGTAAAATAACCAGATTCTTGCAACCTTGTGTTTATTTTTTCCGAATTAAAATTAACGCATTCTATTTTTTAAGAAGATTGATTTTAAAAGTGTTGTGAAATTGTTTAATGAGATAAGTTTTGAAGTAATGTATTGAATTCCCAACTGAAAAATTTAATTTTAAAAACTTGTTCATGTTTCAACTTTTGTAGAAGTCCACAACAAAACAATAACGCTGCATCTTTAAAAAAAAATTCAAAAAGTCACCCTGGTTTGGTTTCTTTTCATGCAAAATTGTTTTCTTTTTAGGATTTGATTTCTATTGTTTCTTGTGTACTTCCGGTTGAAACAGGAAACAAAACGTCTATTGGAAGTGCGGCGGCAGATTTATTTTTTCATTTTTCATGTCATCTTTGGTTGCTTTGTAGAAAATCATAGAAAAGCAAGTAGCTTACATTTTCTAATAGAAATGCTGTCTCACTGGTGTATTGAGATACTTTTAATTAATTTCAAACATATATTTTCGAAAAAACGAAAACAATAGAAGATATTGCAGTTTTACTTGTGACTTTTCTATAGTTAAAATGAAAAGTTAATTTTGTCAGTGCATTTGATGATTTGGTCAGTGCATATGCCTTCTTTTTGTCAGTGCCAAAGATTTTCGGGTCAGTGCTTATAATCATTTTGTCAATGCAACGGTTTTTATCTCCGTTTTCAAAAAGTGTGTTTTTACCACTAGTGGGAAAAACGACAATTTACAAGCTAATTTAACAACAAGCTTTTAAATCTTAAATCCACTACCATTTCTAGAACCAGTGAAGATTCTTGAAAAGTCCGCAAAAAAAACTAATATATGCGTGTTTGTCCAAGGTATAATTAAAGCCTTCAAGTATATGCCCACGGGGCCTATGCTAGACGCGGAAATATATCAAATTGTGACGCTTTTTTTCCACGAAAAGCGATCAGACATATGTTTGGTGTCTTTTTTGCTGCTCCCCTTCCGAATTTATTTTAAAAATAGTAATAATATTATTCGGTAAAGAAATTAACCGAAAAACTAAACCCAAAGAGCGCTTGGTTTTTGCTGAAAGAATTTTAGATTGTTTTCTCTATCGCCCGGCTGGAGCTCAATTATTCTAGTAAGCTAGTGAAATTTATAAGAAGAATTGTGCGTTTTTTCTTCATTTCAAAAATACAACCTAACCACCGAAAAACCATTTGAGCGTAATAAAGTTTTCTCTATTTCTTTCTCATTTCCTGTGACTCTTGACTCAGGAGACACTACTCCCATTTTTAGTACTTCACGTTTTATTTCCTGCTCACAATTTCTGTTTTTTTTTTAACACGACTATTTGTTATAGGTTACGCGGCAGGATGGTTGTGAGCTGACCGAAATATGGAAAGTTATCAAAGTGGACAGTACAGCGAGTCGGACTCGTATTCACACGAGTACAGTCTGAATACTGTACAAAATGGATTAGCTGGGGTAGGTTAAATTTTGAAAATTGATTAAGGGTGAATTACAAAAACAATTTCCGTTTCTAGACCTTGGAAGATACTCACTAGGTGGCTTTTAAAAAGGCAGTAGTAGTGTATTTTAGAATTTTTCAATTTAGTATATCATTTTGAGTGTATATCCACAATTCGAAAAGTGGAACTGATAAACAACAATGGCCTCTTAGGTCCGCCCTGATAGGCACAATTTTGTCATATTTATTTGAAAAAAATCGAACTACTAGATTCCGTCTTCAATTTTTCTTGAAATAAATTGTGTGCACCTTGCTATACATACATACATATAATTTGTATACTAAAAAATAATTAACATTTCTTAATCCACAAACAGTCGCCAGCTTGCTTCAATTAAAATGGAAAAGAAAAAAATCGAATATGTTACATTTTTTTCTTATTAGTATTGCATGCGAAACAAGAGCGTCGTCGAAGAGAAAATCAGAAAAATCAAAAAATCGATCAAAATAGCTTTGTAATTTTCCAGGTTCCCATGTGGGCGATATGGTCATTTGTCATTTGTGCTGTATTAATAATTGCTGTGCTACTGCTCGACTACTGTGTGATCCGGCGCAATGCTTTAGGGAACACTTGCTGCACAAAAGCCCGTCAAAAACGCGGAACCATCAACGCGGCTCACCAAAAACGATCGACCAACATGTTGCTTAATGTATGAAGAAAGATCTTTTCGGATTTTGAAAATCAAATTACGTTAGTTTGACAGAAGCGAACGTACTTATTTCACTTTTTTCGGTAGCCCTTCAACCAGTCCAACCAATCACTTGATTTTTTTTTATCGTGACTAGAATGATCACTTTTTATTAAAACAAATGTTTGTATTTAAATCCTGCATGTTTGTACAAATTTTTGTTATTTTATTTTAAGACTTCCCAAGTTGGAAAGATTAATGCAAACATGCAAATTCAAGTGAAAGTCTCCTAAAAAACTTGAAGTTAAAAATTGCATTTTCACATGCATTTTCTAACCAACTCAACAATTATCTATTTAATAATTTATTTATATCACCCCTGTCACTTTTTTTCCCATTCAATATTATTTTTGTTTCCGAAAGCAGCTTTTGAAAGTTTAACATTATCAAAATTTTAATGTTGTCTTATTCTGAAATTTCCAGTTATAATAACTAAAGTTTTTTAGAAATTGAACCGAAACGTGGCTCAATTGGACCAAGATGTATAGAAGTTCACAATGCTCAACGATGCACAAATCATTGGCTCCTCGGACATAATCAAAATCGAAACCAAATTTTTTCTTTTCACATTCCCATTTTCCTTTTATTTCAGAACACATTCCACGGTTTAAATTCAATTTACATTTTCATTTGATTTCTGTTTACCTGACACGATAAAGTGTACAAACATCACACGAAGCTTTCATTAGCTCTTTAATAAAATATTTGACAATAATTGTGCATCTGGTAATGCGTTTTAAAAGAATAATCTAATTAGAGTTTTGGATGAAAGTTGTATTAAGATTTACAGCTGTGTCAGTGTCATTCAAAAACATTCCATACATTTTTCAAACCTTCCATAACATTTCACAATTTTCTAGAACGTCCTAAAAATGTCAGAAATTTGCTGAAACTTCCGAAAACAGCCGGAAGTTTACAAAAGCTCCCATACATTTTCAGAACTTACTTCAATATTCTCCATATCCATATTTTTTAAAAATGGCTGTGCATTAAGCTCATCGTCTATTAAACTAAAAGAGGTCATATTATATTTAGTTTCCAATGCCAAAAACTCCCTATCCCAGGTTTTCACAAAAATATGTGAAAGACTGAGGAAATCTTAAAAATAAACGTCCAACTTTCATAGCACCCCTCTGATCTTTGACAATTTTTTAGATAGAGCTAAAGATATTACTGAAAACATTTTATGATGGTTTTTTAAAATTATGTATGTTTTCATGTCTGAGTTACTAGTTTTCCATTACAAAAACTTAATTCTGATGTGACATTTATGAAAATTGCCGACCATTGCAATAAAAAGACACAATAATTTGAATAACAATGACCTCAATATGATAACATTTTCAAGGAGGCTATAGCAAAAACGTTATTGTCGTTATACAGGATCACTAGCTCAGTGCATTTAATAGTTGGTCAGTGACTTTATTTTTCAGTCAGTGCGCACATCTCGCCCCATGTTCCATACTGGCAATCTGCACTCAACAGTTTTATTCTTCATTAATGCACGTAAACAAATGATGACGGCCCGACTCGTTGAAAAGGGATACCTCCTATTTCTCTACTACCTCTACTCTCTATACCCTCCTTCTTGGCCGCGGACTAGGTTTCCTCTTCCTCCTTTTCACCCTGCTCAGGGTTGACACACTTTATCGATTCTATTAATTAGCTCTTTCACCTTTTTTGTGACATTTTTAAATATTAAATTAAGTTATTTGAACGTTTCAGATGCCTTCCACAAGGAGACAACAGGAGGGCGGAGGTGCAGATGCGGAAACACATGTAAGTTATTTAGACATTTTATTTTTCTCAAGAACTAAATTGTTAAAATTGCTACAATGCATTGTTTCAGACCGTTTACGGTACAAATCTGATAACAAATCGGAATAGCCAAGAAGACGAAAATGTTGTGGAAGAAGCGGAGCTGAAATACGGAGCATCTCACGTTATTCATCTATTTGTGCCGGTGTCACTATGCATGGCTCTGGTTGTTTTTACGATGAACACGATTACGTTTTATAGTCAAAACAATGGAAGGCATTTGTAAGTTTTCTAAAGAATTGATTGATTAAAAATATTTGATTTGTTTTATCAATTTGCATCTGTGCAATCGCACTCTTTGTCAGTGCAAAATAATTTTTGGTCAGTGCAAAATAATTTTTGGTCAGTGCATTGGTATTATGGTCAGTGCATTTGCAAGTCTGAGCTTTAACTATTTTCGTGGTTTTAATTTTACTCAATTTTCTATCAATATTTCTTTGGAAAAAAGTTGAAGATTTACTCTGGAAATTTCGAAATAAACTGTAAATGGAAAAATCAATCAACACAAACTTTGAATTATTTTCAGACTATACACTCCTTTTGTCCGGGAAACAGACAGTATCGTTGAGAAGGGATTGATGTCACTTGGAAATGCTCTCGTCATGTTGTGCGTGGTCGTTCTGATGACAGTTCTGCTGATTGTTTTCTATAAATACAAGTTTTATAAGCTTATTCATGGATGGCTTATTGTCAGCAGTTTTCTTCTTCTTTTCCTATTCACTACAATCTATGTGCAGTAAGTTGATATATTACTATTCTCATAAAAATATCAATGTTGCAGAGAAGTTCTGAAAAGTTTCGATGTGTCTCCCAGCGCACTATTGGTTTTGTTTGGACTGGGTAACTATGGAGTTCTCGGAATGATGTGTATACATTGGAAAGGTCCATTGCGTCTGCAACAGTTCTACCTTATTACAATGTCTGCACTAATGGCTCTGGTCTTTATCAAGTACCTACCAGAATGGACTGTGTGGTTTGTGCTGTTTGTTATCTCGGTTTGGGATCTGGTTGCCGTGCTCACACCAAAAGGACCATTGAGATATTTGGTGGAAACTGCACAGGAGAGAAACGAGCCAATTTTCCCGGCGCTGATTTATTCGTGTAAGTTTCCTAATTTATGGAATTAATATTCATGACGTTTCAAATTCTAAAACATTTTCAGCTGGAGTCATCTATCCCTACGTTCTTGTTACTGCAGTTGAAAACACGACAGACCCCCGTGAACCGACGTCGTCAGACTCAAATAGTGAGTATCACCTAAAATTTTCGAATTTTTATTCCAAAACTAATTTCAGCTTCTACAGCTTTTCCTGGAGAGGCGAGTTGTTCATCTGAAACGCCAAAACGGCCAAAAGTGAAACGAATTCCTCAAAAAGTGCAAATCGAATCGAATACTACAGCTTCAACGACACAAAACTCTGGAGTAAGGGTGGAACGGGAGCTAGCTGCTGAGAGACCAACTGTACAAGACGCCAATTTTCACAGGCACGAAGAGGAAGAGAGTGAGTGAAAAACGTGCTGAAAAAGGGCAAAAGGGGATGTATTTTCGCAAATTTTACTCGAACTTTCTCACTTCTAACTCAAATGTTTTTTCTTGACAGCACAAAACGAAAATATTGCCGTCTACGTTCGGTATCGAAATACCCCCTGCAATTTTCATTCGTTTTTTTTTCACTGTTTCAATTTTTCTCAACTTTTGAAGAGCAATGCCGCCCACTCAGCTGAATATATTTTGTTCATTTAAAGTTCAAAACTTTTCAGTTAATAGATTCAAGAAAGATCTCAAATAAACTTGCAAGCTTGCCACTTGCGCTAGTCACGAAAAAAAGGATTTCTTCAATAACCCTCTGTTCATATTTTTTTTAACAATAATTTTTCATCTCTTCATATTTTGATATGTTTTGCAACAAAAAAATGATTGCAGGAGGTGTGAAACTTGGTCTGGGCGACTTCATTTTCTACTCTGTTCTCCTCGGCAAGGCTTCATCGTACTTTGACTGGAACACGACTATCGCTTGTTATGTGGCCATTCTTATCGGTCTCTGCTTCACTCTTGTCCTGCTCGCCGTCTTCAAACGAGCACTCCCGGCTCTGCCAATTTCCATTTTCTCCGGACTCATTTTTTACTTTTGTACCCGCTGGATCATCACCCCATTTGTTACACAAGTCTCTCAAAAGTGTTTATTATATTAATTCTCTGTTTTTGCCATTTCTTTGCATCATCAACTTTTCGATTATATCTTGAGCGATCTCAAAGCTTTATTTTACATACCTATTTATTTTTGAACTTTGTCATTTAAGTTATATAAATAATTTATTAAACGTTTCTGCTATTTTTTTTTCATTATTCTTGATCCTATGCTTACAGGTGCTTCAGATTCCTTTTTTGCTTTAGAAGTATCATCAAAGTGTTTATTTAAAGTATTTCAGATGTTTTCTTCACGTCATATTTTATCAAACGTTCGTCCAATAATAAAGGTAAGTTAAGGTAAGTAGACATATTCAGTTCCAAAGTTGGAAAATTAGTGAAACAACATTTTTTATAAAGTAGTTGAAATACATAGTGAATTTCTTGTTAAATTAAAAATGTAGCAGAAGTTGGGATAAATTAAAAATTTTACTTTCAGAATCTAGACCTGACCAGAGGGTTTTCCGACAGGAAAACAAAATATTTTGACTTGAATGACCTTATCAAAACTGTAAATGTTACCTACAAGACTGGAGTAAACCTGGAGGAAACCACAACTGTCGAGTCAAAATATGTAGTAAGTTTTTTTGTTTTTTTTTTCAAAAAATTAACCTTTAAATTATTGCTTCAGGATGTCACACCTTCATCAAACACAAAAGGAACCGTAGTGACACTATCAGGATCACCTGGTACACATAACGATTTTAAGTACATGAAATCGTTTTTTGAGCAGAAGAAAATTCGCTTAATTTGCACCAACTATCCCGGGTCGGAATTTGTAACGGGTGGCTTGCACAATAGTTATACAAATCAAGATCGAAATTCGTACATGAAAAGTTTAATGGAAACACTGGAGTTGAAAAATGTAAACCGACTTATTATAATGGGACACTCGAGAGGCGGAGAAAATGCACTGCAACTTACAAGTATGTTATCGGTGAGTTGTCTGAAAAGTTTCTTCATAAAACCTTATGTTCAGAATGATGAGAACTGGCCACTGGTTGGGGCAGTGATGATCAACTCGCCAGGGTTCGCTCCGCATAAAGGAATCAGTAAAAGGTATGTACCCGATTTTTTCCTTAGTCTACCTACTGAAAAAACTGCTTGCTGTGGCATCAGCTTCAGTTCATCTACTTTGATTCCTTAGCAAATACTTTTAAAACGATGTTTATATCAATGTGAAAATACAGTAAAGGTTACATTTCGGTTTAATTAAAACAGATATTTTTGGAAAACCAAAGCTGAAATTTTTACAAATCATTTGTAATTTGTATTAGTGGCCACATCCCACGAATGAGCAAATTCAAAACTTGGAAAACTAGCTAAACTAGCTGTTCAAAAATTTAAAGAAATTAACAAGTTTTACAGAATGGGCACTATAAACTTCATTATATCTTTGATCAAACGTCACAACAAAACCATCAACTCAATCCTTCATCCAATTTTGCATTATTGTAAGATCCCCACCCCCTTCCCTCCAAAGATTAATATAATATTTTAGTCTACAACAATCTCATCGGTTTGCGTGTTTCTCATGGAAAAGTAGCAGCCGCTGCAATTCTGCCTATGCAAACTTTTGCCTTTGACGAGCAAAAACTTTCAATTGACGATCTACGTGCAAAACCTGGAATTCGCGCGTTCTATGGTTACGGATCTAAGGATTTTTTAATTGATGAGCATCAATCGGAAGAAGTTGCGATGTACTTTTCTGAAGAAGATCATTATGTAATTTCCAACAAACAAGACGCGGAAAAAGCTATTAAAGAAGCCAGGAAAAGCTTTACAACTGGAAAACAATTTGTCACAGCAAACTTCAAAGAAGAAGGTCACTTTCTGCAGAAGACATATCCCGAGTTTATTGTAGAAGTTGTGGATTCTATTTTTGATGCTGACAAAGAAGTCGATACCAAAATTTAGATGCATGTGTAAATTTAGATCATATAGTTTGATGGATAGAATTATGAATTTCGATTGTTACTCTCTGTGTGCCTTGCCAGCAAGTTGATAAACTGGTACTTTAGAATATGAAAAAGTGATTTTTTTTTAATTGACAACAATTCATTCATGTGCATTCAATTTTCATCACAATAACAAGAATAAGCGATATGAGATTCTTAACCAATTTGAAAGACTAGTAAATACCTAACCGGACTCAATGGATTCCATTTGTGTAATATTGAAACGAGTCGTAAAACCGTGTTGTGTAACTATCCCGAGAACCTTCTACAAGCGTGTCGACGAGTTGTTGGAGCTGCTCGTCAGTGCTGCTTACATGGAATCTAGCTTCTAGAGCTCGAACAGTCTCTGCGCCAGCACGGAAGCATTGCATTTTTGATCCTGAAACTTTTTTAGTTAATTATCAAACAACTGAAAAACCCCCTCTTTACGGAGTTTCGCTAATATTTTGGTTTTTCACAAGCTTAAACCACTGAACAATTTTTCTGCGGCACAGTGATAAAGATTAAACTTTTATTTTGGACTAGTTAAAACCGAATCTTTACTTCACACAGCACTACTGTTTTTACTACGCACTGGCCAATAAATTACGCACTGACGACAATTACCACGTTCTGTTTAACTATCATTGTTCAGGCCAAAACAATTAAACACAATATGAAATGACTGAAATTACTTAACACTGACCAAAGCTATGATGCACTGACCAAAAATATGATGCACTGACCGAAAATATGATGCACTGACCAAAGCTATGATGCACTGACCAAAAAATTATATGCACTGACCAAAAAAATTAGATGCACTGACCAAATTTACGACGCACATATCATTATTACTTCATAAAACTTGCTACATTTTACAATGACAAGATCAGTTAAGCATATTTCAAATTTTGAAAACTAGAGCTCACTTGTTTTTGGCCCCTGTTCTATTGAAAATTAACAAACAAATTCTACCTATTTTTTGTGGCACAAAACCCTGCCATTTCCCTCTACCAATTTCATTACGAATTCAGCATTCGTTCTACTGCTTAGTCAGGTTTCATCCAATTATTAGTAACGTAGTCTCGCTTTTTTCTTCATCTCGGGCGAGCGGTACTAATAGCATGCCGAGAATGAGAATTGGCATGTGAAAAACCTCACCTGCAGACATAATTTCAGCGAGCGATACAATCCGTCGGTGGTGTTTTCTCGCTGCCATTAATCCACGGAGTAGCAAACTTTTGAAATACAGAAACATGTCGCTGTCGATCCCACCCATCACATCAACTGGAGTTAATTTGAAATTAGTATTTGAAATACTAAAAATTCAGGCAAAACTTACTAATTTCAGTTGTCAATTTAAATGGCGCTGTTTCAAAACCCAAATTTCTAGGAGACGAGGAAAGCAAAAAACCATAATCAATATGGATCAAGTGACCGTCCATATCCAATAAAATGTTTCCATTGTGGCGGTCTTTCAATTGCAGATAATAACTGACAAGGCTATAGGCCGCTGTGCTTTGAATGAAGTTTTTCTGAGCACTGAAAAAAGGTAAAATTGAAGAAAAAATGTGAATCAAAATATTTTTCAACGTACTTCACATAAGTTTCACTATTCACAGGTCCAAATACATTTTCAAAGTGATGTTTCAGCGATGGTGTCGTTACATTTCCATTCATACGAAATACGTTAGTCAGATGACGTTTGATTTGGTGAAGAGACAGAGTATCTAAGACCGGCTCAATGAGCCCTGCGTCAGAGCCAATACATACTATTTTATAGGGGCGAAGGTATAGTGGAACACCCTCTTCGTGCCAGAGATCCTGAAAAAAAAAAGAAAATAAAGTTTCAATTTCTAAATAAAGGTACCGGCTCAACAGTCTTACGTGCATTATATCCCAAGTCTTACACTAACCTTAAAAGTAAACAAAAGTTGCTGTGCAAACGCTTCCTGAGAAAGATCGTCTCCGGTCTTCACAATTACAGGAATCAAATCCCATTTCTGATGATTCTCATAACGACTCGAACCTCGAATTCGAGCCTTCTTCTCCGCCCAAGACTCGGCAAACACTGCAATCGATGGATCCGTCGAGTCGTGGTAGCTCTGAATTCAGAATGACAGTTCAAATACAAAATTGGTGGATAACTCACTTTATTTTTCAGAAGAACACTCTCACTTTGTGATTTTTTGATTCTTGGCTCGACTGATGATAGTGTCTTGATGTTGGAGTTGTAGTTTGGAGACGAACGAATCACTTCCGCAAAGAACACGTAAGGTACCTGAAAATCAAAAATTGTGAAAGACTGGTTGGTGATAATAAGAAACGTTTAGCAAAAAATTATTTGGACTAAACTTTCCGAAATCAAAATTTAAACCACTCACCTTATCTTTACTATTCAACACAGCACTCTCATTAACACAAATATTGAACATTGTGTTCTCAAAATCAAATGGAATCCACACCGAGTTGGGCAGCATTGAATTCAGCATGCTAAGCTCTGATTGAAGCGCGATCGTTTTTTCCTGTTTAGAACTTAGCAAATGATGCTCTGTGAGCTTCACTCCAATATAGACAAGGCGACCGATAAAGTTCTGTTGGTTGGTGAGAAGTTTCTAAAAAATAGTAGCATACCGGTGAAATTTGATCATTTTTTAAACCTACCGTGCTGATGGGACCACAACGAGATTTTTCATATGAATCATGCTCCGCTGTTAATGTGGACTCTTTCTGGATCGCAGCCCGTGCAAGTGCTCCAGCGCTTTTACCGTAACTTGAGCCTGAAAAATGATGGAGTTGAAGCACACAACAAAAACCATAATTCCTGAATTTGTCTTGCATGCAAAACTATTTTTTGCTTAGTCAGTAAGGGGGATCAAGCGTCTCATAGTTTTAAAATGTAATCGATGTATAAGAATCAATGTATGAAAATTATTCTACAAGCGGTATGTAAGCACTAGCTGTTTTTCTCAAAAAAAAATCGATGTCATCAATTATATTCTACAAAATACAAGTTATAGGGTTATTCAAATAGCGTCGGAAATCTAAAAAAATCTTTTAAAAAAAGACGTTACAACTGTAATAAAATACATAGAAAAACATGTATCTTAATGCAGTTATGTCGTCATAAATGTATTTAAATACATTTTGCATCATAATTTGAATAACCTTATTAGAGCAAGACTATTAAATAGTACATACCATCTTACTAAAGCTTGCAAGATTTATAGAGGAATTACTGTATGTTGTTATACAACTGTTAGAAATTCCAAATAATCTTTTTGTTTCAACTCACCAACTGTCCAATTGGTTTCTTCAAGCCGGTCTAACGACAAAGTGATCATATTATCTGCTGATTGAGAGGTTCCTGGGACGTTACTCCTACTCAGTAGGCTCTTCAGCATGAGTGCATGATTTTCATATTTGTTTGGAACATTTTTGGTGAAACAATTCAGGAGCCAAATGCACAAGACGGTGAACTGAGCGTCCTTTTTATTTCTAGAAGTAAAGAAAAGATCTTGAATCAAAGTTGATATTCCACCCACCTTTCTTCAATATATGCATGGGACACACTCGCTGCATCAACTTTAGTCACGTATAAGTACATTAATTGTGGAAGGTAGAAATCCAAGTCTTTCTCCGGCAAGTCAAATAATCGCTTTCCTGAAGTGTAAGTCAGTTTTATGACAATTTTTAATGTTTTTTCGTACCGAGAAACGTCAGACTAGGCTTATCTTGTATAGAGTTTAGGTACTCAACCGCCATTGGAGCATTGAAACTTTCTGAGGAGATGAGCCGCATTGTCCAACTCTGCCTATCATGTGTTGGTTTTGTCTGAAATGTTTTTCATAGAAAAGTTGATTCGCGTTGAATTTTTGCACGTCGACTTTTGGCATCTTCTATTTTTTGAACATTGTACACTGGCCAAGTATTTTTAAAATTGATTTGTTTTCAAAAAGAAAAAAACAGAATAAAATTCAAACTGAAAAGGCATTTTTAATTAGGATTACTTAGTTTCACTTTTTAATTTTTCTGAAAACTTCTTAAAAGTAGCGCTTTTTTTTGCGAAAAAGTCTGGTTTTTGAACAATTTTGAGTGAAATCAGATACGAAAAAGGTCGATAGTTGCAAGCTTTACTAACTTAGAAAACATTTCTTAGGTTAAGATTAAAAGCTATTAAAAGTGACTGGGCCAGTTGGAAAGTGAAATAATATTTCATCAAAACTATCGAAAATGATTTTTTCCAACAAAAAAAACCTCACCGTATCTTCCTTCTCAATTTCAATTTCTTTGTCGCTTGTATCATTCTCCCCAACAATAATCGTTCCATCCGCCAAATTTTTCGCACTTTGCGTCGGCACATCTGTCAGATCGGGTTGCTTGATAGTGTATTCCACATCGCTTTCGGATTTCATTTCTGAATTTTCAATAGATAGGTGACAACAAATCAATTTTTCTGTGAGAAATTGCACGAAAAAAGTTAAAAAACAATAAGAATAACTGATATCTGTCACGCGTAAGAAACAACAGTGAAGGTGTGGGCAAACTCGCTCCGCTGGACTGGGGGACGCATAAGGGTATACACAAAAAATTGCGCGAGAGAGGGGAGAGGTAGCAGAGAAAAACATCAAACACAGTCATTGTTTGTTGTTCTTCCTCTTTTCTTTTTTTATTTTTGTTTCCCACTGAACTGTATTTTTACTCTTTTTTTTTCAACGTTTTTTAAAAACAAAATATTCAAGTTTTTGAGAAATTCATTATCTAAAGTTTGAACGCTGATATCGATTTTCTCTCCACTTTATTCTAAATGACCTTGTTATTTGTTTTAGGCGCAAGCCAAAATCGATTTAAAAACTATTTTCATTTTAGATTTTTTGTTAAAAGTACAAATTTCAACGGAGCATAATAGTCAGTAAATGGAGGATTTTAAAGATTTCACAGAAGTTACACAATTTACAAATGTAAGTCTTTCAATTAAATTTTTAAGAAATGGAATTGACGTTTCAAAAAATTATCAAAACTGACATATAATAACATAAATTCGTTTCAATAAAGTGAATACAGTTTCGTCAGTGACATTAAAATTCTGGTCAGTGCAATTATAATTTTGGTCAGTGCAATTAAACTTTTGTCATTGCAGTTAGTTTTCAGTAAACTTACATAACTTTAGAAATGATAATTATATCAAATCTAACTTTTAAAAAGTTAAATGAACATTTTGGGCAAAAATATAACAACACGAATTTTGAATCCAAAAAACTTACAAATTACAGGTTCAATATCTCGGTTGCTCACAGCTGGTCAATAATGATAATGACAATGAGATGAAAGCACTGATGAAGGTAACTTTTGATGAAACTCGCAAGAAAAATAATAAACACATTATATTCAGGTGCTCGATGAGCAGAAAGGAGCACAAACAATTAACGTCACCCTAGTTGTTCCGCATAATATTTCTGGCACAGTGAAGTAGGCTGATAAAAAAATGATAGAAAAATATTGTATATTTTTTACAGATTGATTGATGCACAAGGGAAAGTGCTTTCTTCGTTTTCACTTGTCAATATTCGATTTTGCATTCGTGGAGAAAGCTCCACTTCACAAAATAATTGCTTTGGAATTTCATTTACTCATAAGATTAGTGTGTGAGTTTTTCGTTATAATGTGTAAAATTTAGAATACAATTTATTCAAATTGTTTACAGAGGAGAGCATAACTCATCAGATATTCTACATCAGTGTCATGTTTTTCGGACAAGTAAAGCTGAAACGGTATTCAAAATTTTAATTTTAGTTTCATTTCTAAATCAATAAATATTGCAGGCGGCCAAAGCCCTTTACTCATTCTCCTACGCATTCTCCAACAAAAATGTGTCATCTGAATCGAACCGGTTAGAATTTCAATTTGAAAGTATTTTGGAGGTCAAAGAGAACGATGGAACTGTTGAGAAGCCCAGCTGGAAACTGTGTCCTCAACATAATGGGGTGTTCAAAGTGCGACGAGATCGAGAGAAGAAGATTGTTGTTCAGTTGAGACAGGTAGCTAGAAAGAAAACAGTTAACTTTTACTTTAGAAAATGAAAAAATATATATCTTAGATTGACGGATTTCTTCTTAACATTAAAAAATGTTTCGGAATGTTATTGGCAGCAGGGAGGAACTTGAGACACTCAGATTTACAATTGCTAGAAATGGATAGAAATGCAACAGGTGGGAATTTTAAAAAAGAAATCGAATTGCAGTACAATGTTTCTAGTTAAATTTAGAATGTGTTAAATGATCAAAAAATATGATGCACTGACAAGTTTTTAAAGCACTGACCAAAAATGCAACTTGCACTGACCAAAAAATGCTCAAACAGATTCAAATAAAGAAACCTAAATGTTATCATTGAAAATTTTTTTAAAAACATTACTGATAAAGTCAAATAATTAATTACTGAAATAGTCAAATTGCAGGCACTGACTCAGCCGTATTCGTGATCGAAGCCAATTGGGATCCGCGTGTGCACATGTTCGAAGTGTTAAACACGGAGACGCCGAGAGGTGGGAGTTTTCTCTTCGTTTATTGATTTCTCATAAAACAATCTTGTTCTCTTGTCGATTGTGTTACACAAACATAGGCTACACTTACATACTCTATTGATATCTATTTTTACATGAAGTCATACGAATTTGTTGGTTTTCACAGACTTGTAAATCGATTTTACAAAATATAGTTAGGCAGTAACGGAAGGATTTTCATTTAAGTTTGAAATACAAAACAATTTAACTCTTAGAAAAGCTAAAATATCTTAGAAAAAACAATATAACTATATTAGAAACAAAAAAAAATGAAAAGCAGCAAGTACCACTTCCAAATCATTACACTTTTAGACACACGAGTGTTCATGACAGTGGCGATTGATGTTATTGTCTCGGAAATCAGTGAACCAATTCGATTCTCGATGGAAGCAATGTCACGTGTTTTTCATGAACACGAACGATTCTATAAAACACCACAAACGGTGGTTTCTGAGGAATTTACACTAGTTTTGGAGGTGAGAATTCGTACTGAAAAGCTTCTTGAAACACATGGAAACATGCTGCTCAAGTCAGTGCCAATTGACTTTGCGTGGCAGTTGGAAGGTGTATACTTTCTCCCAACACCTTCAGTCAGGTTTTAATCATTGTTTTCCGATAGAAAATGTGGAATTTTTTTATTACTAGAATACACGGAATTCGGGTTTTTGAAGAAATTTTTGGTGGAATACTGGGTTTTCCGCTAAATGCACTTTTTGTTTTTGGCGATAAATGAAAAGTTTGCCAGACACATGGGATTCTGTTCTATATCGTGATTTCCAAGTAAATTTAAATTTTTTTGATTACTCCGAGAAAGATTGTAGATTGATAAAAAATGTGCCAATTTTAGTATATATAATATTTCTTTTTTCAAACGTTTTCAAATACATTTCGAGAATGTTGTTTGATATATCGAACAGACAAATCTGGATTTTTACAAAACTTTAAGACATTTCGAGCTGTTTCTTTAGATTGAAAACCTTAAGAATTGCCATTTTTCTTTATAAAAGTCTTCTGAACGCCCACTTCTTTTTTAGAATTGCTCCTAACAGTTTGTCATAACTACTTTCAATTTAAGTCAACATCTGACCAGTGATAATGATCATCTCGTCCGACTCTATGATTGAAAAGAAAAGTGAATCGAACAAGTCACGAGAAACGTTCCAACATAACAGAGAATCAGACGGGAAAAGAAAATATCGGGGGCCTCTCTCTCTCCCACCTCTTTCTATTTTTTCAATAGCCCCCTCACCAGTCCGTTGGCTTTTGCTCTCAAACTGTTTGTGAGAATCTTTTTGCTCTTTATGAACTATTTTGTGTAGAGTCGTAGTTTTGTGTAAATCCTAAAAAAATTTCTGTATAGCTTCTGATTATCTGCGGCGTAAAGTTCAATCTCTTGATCAAAGGTATTATAAAACGTAACAAATCAAACACCGACTAATTTGAACTTTTCCTCATCACTCTGAGTACGTGTAAAATTGTAGTTTTTTCACCACAATGTAGTAATTATGTTTTTGAAGGTTTCCAATAAGTTTCAGAAAACTTTTACAAAAAACATTTTAACCATGTAATAATTATATATCAACTTTGTTTCTATTTGAAAAAATTGAAATTTTGCACTTTTGAAGTTGGGGTTTTTTAAATGTTGTTAGATTAAAAAAAAAAACGATACTTGTGTATTACCGCCACACAGTTTAAAATGTCGTCCGTTTCAGTTGAACGTGATATGCATTTTTTGTTTCGCTTTAGTCCAACATTATTAATTGATTATTTTTTAAACCTAAGAACACAAAAAAACAACAAATTTTAGTTTCTGTTAACTTAAAAATTTAACTCAAAAAGCGAGTCATACTCAGGTGCCAAAAAACTTTAGTTGAACTATCATGGCAAATAGAAAAGACTATATGAATTTCACTCATATTTTTCAACATAAACAAATTTCTTATACTTTTTGTTTGAAAAAACTTTTTCCTAGCTCTAGTTCTATGGATTTGTCGAAATATGCAAATTCAAAAGTTATATCAAATTTCAAAATTTATATCAAAGTTATGACAACCTGCTCGTTTGAAAACAAATTTGCTATTTTTATTAATTACGAAAAAATTATTTTTATTTTTCTGAAAAGGTTTCTTATCCATAACCTCAAATCAGAAAATCAAAATTAATATTACCCAAAAAACAAAGATCATTTAATAATTGTCACCCTTCATTTGTTTATTTGAACAACCAACTTCTTTCCCTTTGTTTAATATTTTCATTATGTCAACACCCAACATATTGAATTTTGTTTTCAGAAAAGCTGCGATCAATCGGATCCCAACGACCGGAAGCTTACGTTCATCTCACTGGAATCGGATAGCGATCGTAAAAGATCAAAGCAAAATCTTGGCAAGAGCCCATCCAGAATGCCCACACAACTTTTGCATCCAACAGGCGATGATGAATCAGGTAGAGACGGTCGATTTCAGAGGCAATCTTCAACAAATCCGTGAAAGATTCAGATTGTGACGAACCATTGTTGTCGGGCTCGGGAAAAGTTTCACAGGAGTGCAAGGAGGAGCACTTGGAGATGTGGGATCAGTTGATTGAGAACTGGGATCAGCAGAGTGATCGGCCGCAGAAAATATCGGAACTTGTGTTGGATGGGATTCCGGATAAGCTTCGTGGACGTGTCTGGCAACTTTTATCAAATGTAAGAATTTTGGTAATGAGTTTTTTTTGTTGTTAATTTATCCCATTCTGTTGACTTAATTAATTATCAAAAATTTATCAATAAAAAATGGAGTCCATTCTTTATTTTAAAAAACTTTAAAACTAGTTATTTTAATATCATAATTTCCAGGCGATTGACCAACCTGACCTTGTGGAAAAGTACCACATTTTCTTATCGCAACCATGTCCTTCTGAACAAGTAATTATGAGAGACATCCATCGGACATTCCCGGCTCACGACTATTTCAAAGAATCTCAAGGAAAAGGGCAACAGTCGCTGTACAAAATCAGCAAAGTCTACTCCCTCTACGACGAGGAGGTGTCCTACTGTCAAGGGCTCTCATTTCTGGCAGCCAGTTTATTGTTGCACATGCCGGAAGAGCAAGCGTTTTGCACACTTGTCAAAATTATGTTTAATTATGGATTGCGTGATTTGTTTAAGCTGGGATTTGACAATCTGCATTTGCGCTTTTTTCAACTTACCGCTTTATTGAAGGTGAGTGTGGTAATACGCACGTGGAGTCAGAGTGTCGCATTTTGGTTTGATCTACAAAAATTGCCGGAATTTAGACGAAGGTTTCTCAGCTAATTTTGCATCGTCAAGAGTGTGCTGACGTCTCATTTTTTGGGCGAAAAATTCCCCCATTTTTTATTGATCAAACCTCAATGGGACATCCTAACACTACGTGAATACATACACTTCAAGAGACTAAAAATAATTCACCCTGTGAGGCTTTTTTATTAGATGAAAATATTGGATCCCTTGCTAGGCTTCTGAGAATGTAATACTACTCTTCTTGGTCGACTTTTACATTATTATTTAGATTATTAATTGGTTGCTCACCAACACATTGAATTATCTAAAAAAAAATTACGCAACATTGTAAAACTTCAGAATTTTGTGAAATTTCCAGGATTATATACCTGATCTTTCGCATCACTTGGAACATATCGGCATTGAAACACATATGTACGCATCTCAATGGTTTTTGACGCTTTTCACCGCAAAATTCCCACTTCAAATGGTGTTTTTCATTTTGGATTTATTTTTGAGTCAGGTAAGTATTTTTTTAGAATAGGATCAGTTAAGAATATCTATCTTCAGGGAATGAACACGATCTTCCATATATCACTTGCATTGCTCGATGATGCAAAGACCGATCTTTTGCAGTTAGATTTTGAGGGAACCCTAAAGTAAGACTACCTGCAATTTGCAAATGAATCAATAAAACTATTTTCAGATACTTCCGTGTGTCCCTTCCCCGCAAATACCGTACCGAGGCGTCGACCAAGTGCCTGATTCATAAAGCCGTGAAATTCCGTTTGAATCATAGCAAACTCGAAGTTTACGAAAATGAATATAAACGCATTAAGGAACTGGAACGGGAAAATGAAGACCCTGTGTTGAGGATGGAGGTAAGTCAATTTTTTAGCAAGAAATTTCCTCTTTTGGCCTAGAGAAACACTTCTGAACGCAAAACGCAATTTTTGATTTTCAGAAAGAAATTGGCCGTCACCAAGCGAACACTTTACGCCTCGAGCGGGAAAACGACGACCTGGCACATGAGCTGGTGACCAGTAAAATCGAACTTCGACGAAAATTGGACGTAGCTGAAGATCAAATTGAAACGTCTGCAAACGCGATTGAACGGCTCACACGACAAAATATGGACATCTTGGAGGAGAATAAGAATTTGATGAGAGAATACGAGCAAATCAAGGAAATGTACAGACGGGATGTGCTGAGGTTGGAAGAGAATGGCTCGAGAGCCGAGAAACTGCTGGCGGAGTATAAGAAGCTGTTTTCGGAGAGGAGTAAACGAGCCGAGAATGAGAGGGAACACTTTGAGGTGCAGAAGAAGGCGATTATTGTGAGTTTTTTTGTTAGTTGGAAAAGTCCACATAGACCAAACTGGAATAATATCGGTTTCTTTGAGAGCGATCTGACATTATTTGAGTTCTACGCCACGTGTTGTCAGGCTGTCCCCTTACGGTTTGACCTAAAAAAAATGCGGGAATTTTCTCGCCCAGAAAAATGTGACTTCAGCACGTTCTCTGCGTTTCAACTCTCGCATTTTTTGTAGATCTACGCATAACAAACCGAAATGAGACACTCTGGCACCACGCTTATACTCAAACTACTTGTCGACGTAAAAGTTTTAGAACCACCAGAATTTGCGCGCCAATTCAAACTTTCAGCAATATCAAGTTGCCCATGATTATGTGCGTTCTTTAATAAATGTTCCCTTGCCAACTTATACATGATCAGATTTCAAATAACTCAATATTTTTCTAATATCAATATCACACCAAATTATGAACTGTAAAATTGCCAAAAGTGTAGAGAAAAAAATTCATGTTCCAGGCAAGAATCTCCGACTGCGACAAATGCTGGCCAGCAGTTTGTGAATGGGAGAAGAATCGGAGTCCAGTGCATTCGGCTTCCACACCAACCGGACCAGATTTGCTCACGAAATTGGAGGAACGAGAAGATCATATCAAGTTTGTGATATCATTTTTAGTATACTAATTCGCTAATTGCTAAACTTTTTTTCAGAAATCTCGAAATCGATCTGGCACAAACGAAACTATCATTGGTGGAAGCCGAGTGCCGCAATCAAGATTTGACGCATCAGTTGATGGCTCAAAGTGAAAGTGATGGGAAGAAGTGAGTGTTAGAAGAGTTTGTGTATTTGCAAATAAAATTTAAAAATTTCAGATGGTTCAAGAAAACAATCACGCAGTTGAAGGAAGTTGGTAGCTCGTTGAAGCATCATGAACGATCGAATAGCTCAGTGACGCCGTGAACAAATTTTAAATTGGTCATAATTTATTTATTTATTTTTATCTGCTTTGTGAATATATTTAAATGAAAAGTTTCAGATTTTTATTAAATTTGGTGCATTTTCTGAATTATTAGTACAATTTAAGAGGATACGGTGTTGATCAAAAAAACTCAAGTAGAGTAGAAAATTATTTTTAGTAGATGAAAAAACTTTTCAGTAAATTTTCGAACTCTTTTTCTTCACATTATATAATTGTTAGTATGGTGTGCTAATTTTGTAAATTAAGTTGTCAATTAAATTTTGAAAAAAAGTTATACGTTCCACCTGAACGAGGATTGATATACGTTCCTGAGCACATTTAAAGTTTTGGTGGCACATTTTTTTTGTAATATTAAGTTTGTAATTTGAAAGTTACATGCATGAATTTCTGTAATTTTTATATATGGAATAACGCATTCAACTACTCAGTTGTGAGCTCGGAAGTGGTGGAACTTCAGAAAATAAAATTTCCAGAAACCAATCTTCGGAACCTATACCCTCATGATTCTGTAGCATGTAATCTCCAAAATGCATGTGAAAGATCACATTCCATCAAATTTTTTATGTACTTTACAAAAAAATGTACTTCCTTTTCTTTTCTTTGCATACAAAAATTGTCATTCGGATAATGCATTCAATTTCATTTTGTCATCGCATTTTCCATTTTCTCCCGCCATTTTGCTTTCTTTTCCAAATCCCTTCCCCAATCTTTTCGTTTCTACCCTCCAAAGAGACGAAGGAAGATTTCCTGATTCCACGGACCTCTGAGCTCGTGGAGCTCCTACGTGTGTGTGTGTCTCTGTGCTCGGCGAAGCTCGACGAAGTAGCGGAGATCCCAGAGAGCATAGAGAAGACATGAGGGGGATAGCTGGAGCTCTGTTTGAGCACATATACGCAGACAAAGTAGCAAGCAAATTTTCCACGCAGCAAACTTATTATTCTGGCATAGATGTGAAAACAAAAAAGTGCGCAAAAAAGGGGAGAGTGGTGCGCAAATTTTCCTTTTCTTTTTTGAAAATGAAGCTATTTAACTCTTTTTTTTTTCTTTTTTCTTCCCTTTTTCCTATTTTCTTCTAATTTTTTTTTCTTCAATTTTCACTTAGTAAAGAAAAAGCTGAAGAAAAAAGGCATGCCTAGTAAAATCGATATGACAAATTGCCCTCATTTCTCACATTTAGACAGAAGAAAAGACGCTGAAGCTCAACTTCTTAACGGCTTCGTTTTTTTCTTTTTTTTTTTAGTTTTTTCTTCAAGCTGCTTCCTGTTTGTTATAAGATCAAGCCTATATAATTTTAAAATAATTAAAATTGTAAAGTCTAGGCTCTTGTAATGAGGTGTTTTTTTTGTCACAATGTATATTATTAATTTTCAAGCGCTTATTTTCAGTTTCAGAACCCGTATTTTCTCGAAAAAAATTTTATTCTAAAATCGGCAAAATACTTGAACATTTGTTGCGTTAAGACTAAGTGTTCTGAAAACTCAATTTACGCCTAACAACAGAAATCATAACTCCGACTAAATTTTATTTTCTTCAAGGAATTGTAGCTTTATGTTTTTTGCTTCTTATTTCCACTTATGCTTTTAGACATTTTTCTTCAACTTTTCAACTGCAGATGGATCATACGGAAACCACAACTTCAAATAATATCGGATACAATTCGTCGTCTGAATCATTCGCGGTTCGTTTTATGCAAACGCCGTCAGCTGTTTTGAAAATAACCAATGGAGAGGTAAAGTGATTTTAAATAACATGTTATTAGAGAAGGTGTAGTTTTGAAAGTAATAATGCCTAAAGTCTAGACATGAAAATTCTCAAGTGGCTTGTACACTGAAAAACATCCTAGTTTTTGAGATGGTTGTTTTTATAACCACTCTGCCATATTAGTGCAATTAATATGAGAAGTAAATATACAAACATGCTTTATTAGTAGTGCTGCACAGTTTCTAGAAATTAAAATAAATGAGTTAAAAGATGCTCATTATAATTCGCAAAAGTAATTTTTTCCCATTATAAGATAGGTTTCTAAAAATAAATAATTAACGTTTCTGTGGGAATTTACTCTACTAAAAACCCCAACCAAAAAAGAGCAAAAGTTAAGTTGCACAAAAGTATGAATAGTTTGAAAATGTTTGGAACAATAAATAATTTTTGTCCTTGACTACTTTTTCCTACTCATTTATGAGCTTTTGAAAAACCAAGATTATTTATACAATTTTTTTCAACTTTATAAGATATTAAGTATTTCGAAAACTAGCTCTATTCTCAGAACAATAATTTTTAAATTCAATAAACCGCTGGAATTTCCAGATGACTGAGGACAATAACAATATGCTGCATGGAATTAATGGTGTTGACTTGCTGGATTTGCAAAGTACTGATAACGACGATCAATACTCAAATTCAAGCAGTTTGGAGTCAAGGAACTCTCTGACAAATCATCAGGGTAAAGCTGAAGATTCAACGTAATTTTTTAATGTTTTTTATTTGTTAAATTTCTAGGAAGTCAGGATGGTGACGGTGAATCTGGATCAACTTCCTGCTCGGAGGACTCTTTTGAAATGTCTAGTACTTGTAGTGTTCGGGAAGAGTTATACGAAGGTAATTTTCCAGATGCTCAGATTTTCAGGCTTCCTAATGAGGCGAGGAGTTTATCCGGGTACCCTATATTTTAGACGATGCTCAAAAATATTGCTTAAAAAATACGACAGAATCTGAATCCAAATTAGCGTTTTCATCCAAAAAAAACTTGCCAGCGAACTTTATAGACATACATTTTTTTCAAACAAAAATACTTACATCATATTGGGCGTAGTTGGTGTCCAGTATTTTTGAATAAATATTTTAAATAACGTTCGAAATGGTAAAATTTTCAGATTGTTTAGATAATTAAAATTGAGTTAACAAAAATTTGCTGGACAGAAACAAATTGGGAAATTAGTTATGAGAGATTTTTCCCGAGTTTGATGTTGTAAAAGTAGAAAACAATTCTAGCCCGTATTACGGCTGAAAGTGCTCACCAATAACAAATTAGCAAATTGATTGCCGTCTTGTTCATGCACAACTTGTAATTTCAGAGCCCACATTTTCCGACTTAATATTGAAACAAGCATCATTTTTTCTAGATTTTTGTCTTAATTTATTAGAGAAACTTTGACGCAAATATGTTTTCAGTAAAATGCTCCACCCAAACCTGACTCCACTTTTTAAGTGCAAACTCTAACAGTTTTAGCTGATAGTTTTAAATTTATTTAACAAGCCTAACTTAAACATGGCTACGTTAGAAACAAAAATTCAAAACACCCAAGATCCACCCGCACAAAACCCAAGAATAGAAATGCTCTTTATAGAGGAAAAGCGACGGCTGATTGAGAGGAATGAAGTGACTTCACGGAGATCGGATTTCAGCAAAGAAAGCAGCTACGAGAGCCAGTTTCGGTAAGAATGTGTAGAAAATTTTACTGAGTTGGCGTTTCTTGGATACTAATCTCTAATAAATATAATGTGTGATGTTTTGTTTCTACTTGTGTATCCTTATCTTTTCAAATTGGACTTAAATTATAGACCACCAGCATCTCAAATTCAACAACACAGCGAGCTGGATTCGGATTTGCAAAATGATTTTATGCGGAAAATCCGGCAGTCAGTAGCTAACCAAATTGAGCACATAGATACTGGTAAGAAATAAGTTTGACGTTCTAAAAAATTGGGATTATTTTTAGGGCTTCCTCAGTTGGATTTCGTAAAGCTAGAGCAGCAACTGACAACTGCCGCAAAAGAAAGAGAGGACGTGGAGAAAAGGATGACGTTTGATAATGTGAGCACAAATTGTAAATTAGTTAAATTCTAAACATAATTCCACTGGCATTGCTACAGTAATCCTACAGTACCCTTGAATCTCTTGCACTGGGTCAGTAGTACATCCAATGTTCAAGATAGGGCTTCCATGAAGTCGCCGCAACGGCGCCCGCGCCGGCTTCACGGCGTCACTCATGCCACATGTATCCAAACGTATAGTGCGGCGCGGAACCCCGAATGTGTCGGCCGCTTCCAAATAACATTTTAGCGCCTCACGCCCTAGTTAATGAAAATAACTTGTGCATAAAATAAAAACGAAATTTGAAACGGACTATAATTTATAAACAAATCCATTTTCTAATTTTAAGATATCCGAGAGAAAAGAATGTAATGATTCATGGAGAAGGTACCCGTCATTTCAACACCAAAAGAAGACGAATTCAGTTTTACGACTCCCGCCCAGCAAAAACTTACAGGTACAAATTAACTTTTAGCATGATCAATCTAATTACATAATTTCTAGGTTTGCTTCATGAATGAGCTCAGTGAAACTGACACGGAAAATGGGGAAGACTCTGAAGATTCTGATATGGAGCACATGTACGTTAGGAAAAGTAAATCGGTGCCGAACTTCAAGAATGCTACAAGTCCAGATGTGTTAGACTCGAGGAGTTTGCAAGAGTTACATGAGAAATTGGAAAGGAACTTGACGTTAAATGATAGTAGGTGGAGCGGAAATTAGAAAAAAAAATTCTAAACTTTTCTAAACATTTTCAAAGGTTTTCAGTAAAATCTAGTACCTACTGAGAAATCGGATAGGTTTCCTAAAAATGTAGAATCTATTCGAAATCTTCTGTAGGAACTTTGGGAGGTTTAGTAGATTTCATAGACGAATATTCCGAGAAATTTTCTGAACATTCTAAAACGTTTTTGAAAATTCTAGAACATACATACATTGAAATTACAGATTTTTCCAGATAATTTTTTAAATGTTTCAAAAAATTTTAAATCATTTCTATCAACTTGCTAAAATTCCAGAAAAGCTTTAAAAAAATGTTCAACAATTTTCAATCATTTAGAAAAAGACAACTTTCATTGGAAAATTAGAAAACAGTTTTCAAAAATAAATTTGAATACTTTTTTCAAAATGAAAAAAATAACAATTTTCAGATGAGCGGTGTAAAATGTTGAAACACGAAGCGCATCGGGTTATGAAAATTGCAGAGGAGAAGGCAAGCACGGCACTGGCAGAGTATCGAAGGTATCATTTTCTTTTTTGAGGACGCAAGAAAAACAAGAAAAATAATATATTTCAGAGGAAGATCGAAAGCAAGTGAGGTGCCGCGACAAGCAAGGCAGTATTTGAGCAAAACAAAGTTGCCGGATATCCAGATTATCCATCAGCAGATTGAAGAAGCCATCTGTAGTGAGTTTATCAAAATATGAATGATTTGGAAACAGATTAGCATACACACTTTTCAGGAAAAAACATGGAGCTTGTTGGTCTTCTTTTGGAACGGGATAATCTACACATGGAGCATGACTCTTTGAGAGTTGATATCGATGACTATACTCAACAAAAATCGCCGGTAAGTACAAATATCCGCGTGAACTTTAACAGAATTAATTTCCAGTTGATACTCCTTGATATGAAACGGCTTCTGCAATTACAGAAAGGGCTCGAAAGCAATTCACTTGGCACTAAGAAATTCTGTTAGAAATTTTTTAACCTCAATAGTTTTTTGTATTTATTTGCATTTTTGTTACATTTTTGTTTCAGTGATCTTTCATTCAGTTCGGTATATTTATTTCTCTACTTATAAACTCAATGAAGCAAGTACAAAACTTTCATTTTCTGTAATTTAATAGGGATTTAGTTATAATTTCTGGGCAATACGTGAACCTTTTTTGGCACAAAACATTTCACACCCAGTTATAATATTTATGGATTTGGAAATTCAGGCATTTCAGATTGAGATTTTTTGTTGGTCAGTGCAAATCTAATTATGTTCGGTGCCTGTTCAAATTTTGATCAATGCAATTAATCCTTTAGTCAGTGGGAAATATACCGCAGTCAGTCCAAATCAAATTTTTCGACAACTTAATTCAAACTTTGTGCAATCAAAACCTTTGCCTGTGTTCCTTAAAATTATGTCAGTGCAATTAAAATTTTGGTCAGTGCCAAACAATCTTTGGTCAGTGCACTCGATCAGCGAAACGTAAATCAAAAACGTTAATAATTTTTACATTAAAGGATTATTTAAAATTTCAAAAACTAAAATAATGTTTTAATTCTCAAATCACATTTCATCATAGTCACCAAATTTTTTACAACATTCATTTCAAAAGGAAATAAAATAATTGTAATCTTATTTCTCACTCATAGAAAATGGGAAACCGATTCAAAAAATATAAAACGTCTGTAATTGGTATGTGCAAATGACTTTGGTTTATCAACAAAAAAAAAGAAAAGAAAGGCGTTGATAAGATATGCAATTCTGATAAGAAGAACAGTGGAGGGCTCCGTCTATTTCACAGCATCATTTTCTTTTGTCATTTCAATACCTGAACCTATTTATTCAAAGATCAATTAGCCTCATGAATCAAAAATGGTAACCTCCAGGTATGCTTTTGTTCATCTTTGTATTTTTAGTTTTTCAAAATTATCACAACTTTTCAGATATCTCATCACAGTAACCACTGTAGTATTAGGCGGAAGCGCACAATTTTACAGTTATGGAGTAGTCAACCCTGCACAAGTGGTTATCACTGACTGGATTAATCAGACTTATATTGATAGGTACAAAATCAAAGTTCAAAAAAGATAGTAATATCGATTTTTATAGGTATAAAGCGCCGTTGTCATTAACTGTTTCAAATGTTATATGGTCGTTTGTTGTATCAAGTATTGCAATTGGAGCAATTCTCGGAGCATCTTTTACGAGGTACATAGTGTGTGAACTGAATTTCCAGCTAAACCTGTTAAATTGTAGAATAATTGGAGAGAAGTATGGAAGACGAAACGGGATGTTTTTCAATGGAATTCTTAATGTTTTTGCTGCACTTTTTGAATTAGTAGCCAAAAGATTTAGGTAAGAAATTACAGAGTTACACACAATATTAAACATATTGTTCAGCTCGCCAGAATTGTTGATATTTGGACGTTTTGTGTATGGAATAAACATGGGTTTATCAAGTGGTCTTGTGCCGATGTATTTGATGGAGATCACACCGTATAAGTATCGTGGACCAGCTGGAACTTTGCATCAGGTATTTTTATTTTTTTGGAACAGAGACGAGCGGCAAATTTTGAATTTTGCCTAATGGGTTTTTTTCTAAATTGTGCCAAATTATGTTTTTTCACTAGAACTTTCAAGAAAAATTAATAGTTTTGGAAGAAATTATTTTATTCAAAAATGTGCTGAAATTTTTGAAATTAATATGCATATATTTTTTTCATTTTTAATAATTTCAATGACCTTCTAAATGTTCACGTTTCAAAATTCCAATTTTTATGTTCTCTTCACTCTTTTGGTCTGAAAAATGATTTTTACTGCTTGATAAGCGGTACCAGTTTCGTTCTTTGCAATCAACCAGTACAAAAGTAGAAAATACACTATTCACGTGTATTTTCACTTCGATGCATGTGGAATGGTTTCTAATTATTCAAGTTTTCAGATAGCTGTTGCTTTTTCTGACTGGTTCTCATTGCTAATTGGTTTGCCCGAAGTTCTCGGAGACCAAAATAACTGGCCATTAGCATTTGCACTTCCCGGACTTCCAGCTCTTGCTCTGGTCTGCATTTTACCATTTTGTCCGGAATCGCCAAAATACACACTTGGAACGAAGCATGACAGAGACAAAGCATTGAAGGATGTTGAGCTGTTAATTGGAAAGGAGCAAGCACCTCACATGTTTGAGTCAATTGTCAGGGAGGTTGCTTTGGATGAAGTTAGTTTTTTTTGCGTTTACCTGTATACAAGGATCTCTCTATTAGGCTTGTATCTCAACTTTGGTAGCTGATGGTAGAATATATTTACGAAAAAATGCATGGTACTAATTTTTAGCAAATCATTTGGCCACTACCAAATTTTGGAAGAAAAATGTTATACACACAGCTCTGAAATTGAAACTTTTGAGTTCAAAACTGAGAGGGAATGCCAAACTACATGGCTATTTTCAGGGAGATGGAACCTTCCGGGAGCTCTTCACTAGACCAGATCTCAGAATTCCCCTTGCCGTCTCTATAATCGTCATGATAGCTCAACAATTCACCGGATGTACAGCAGTATTTGCATTCTCCACTGACATGTTCCTTAATGCAGGGCTCACTCCGTGAGTTTTTCCCGCACAAAAGTGAAAAATTTCAAGTATGTATTTCAGAGTGATCGCAAGATTTAGTACACTTGCAATCGGCATTGTATACTTTTTGTTCGCATGTACAAGTCCGTTCCTAATTCACAAAGTTGGAAGACGGTGGCTATCATTGTTCCAGTTAGCCAGTTGTATGGTGGCTTTGATGTTGCTCTCTTTATTCACATTTTTGCAGAATTACGAAAATGTGAGTTTTGAATTGTTATATTTGAAGGTGAAACGAGGTTGTGGTTTTAGCCGGTATATGAAATAGAACTGAAATTTAAAATGGTACATCAGCATAGTTGGTACATACAATTTCTACGTCACAACATATTGACTGTTTTTCCACACAGAACCTGTGAGTCTGTAGAGAGAAGTGAGCCTATAAAGATACACAGACAACATCACTAAGTACCTCCTACCTTTTCTGCGAGAGAGAGAGAGAGAGAGAGAGCCTGTACAACAGTATTGGAGTTGATAAAATCGGATGCAGCAAAAAATGTTTGTGTGTGGAAACCTCTCAATATGTTGTGACGTAGAAGTTGTATGTACCAACTACCAACCAGCATATTTGGTACCTTTTCAATTTCGCCATTTCCAATACTTATGGCGTTGGTCGGGAGGATTCTTGTCGCTATTGATTGGACGTGGAGGAGGTTTACAAAGCTGAAACAACTGTAGTTCCATTAACCGTGGTATTCTTATTCAGTACACAATTTAAAATGTTTCCCTTTTAGATTTTTGAAATGCCTCTTTGAGGTTTTAGAGAATGCCCCGAGCAATAACCCCCCAATGACCTTTTGAGTAATGCCTCCTTGGAATGCAAAAACACGATTTCCCCTAATTTTTAGCCTCCTAGGAGTGTGGGCCAATAAAGACCAATTTCTGGTTGGACTAGTTTTAGTTTCAGTATATTTTTTCAACAAAAAACCAACAAAACTCTACTGTCCTTTGAAAATGTAGTGTTCTAATGTTATTACCTTCACGAATATACTGGTATCCTGCTAGGTGGTTTGGCTTTAAAAAATGTAGGATTATAAAAATTGATAAACTGTTTTTATAATAATTGTCAAGTTGAATTGTTTTGTTTCATAAGACAATGAAAAACTAATCAACAATAAAAAAATGCAGATCGAATGGGCTAGATACGGAACAATATTTTCTCTGGTGTTCTACATGTGTGTCTATGGTGTTGGTTCTCCAATCCCATGGATCATTGCAAGTGAACTTTTTACACAGCAGGTTGGTTGATCTTTTCTCAATTTTATCATACAGATTTTGAATTTCCAGTTCCGGGCAACCGCTGTGACAGTGTCGGTATTTGTTGCGTGGACATTTGCGTTTATCGTTAGCACATCTTATCTACCATTCCAGCAGGTAAGTGGTTCAAATTTTTCAAACAAACAAAAATTAATTTGCAAAAAACTGAGGCGCCTGAAATAACTATAAATAGGCGCAGATTGAACTAAAAGTCGGGGAACTAAAAGTCTTCCCGTGTTTTGATATTTTTTTTCTGTGTATTGGCCAAAAAATTCGTGTGTCCCTTTAACCGGGAAAATTTTACCAAAAAGAAAAACGACGCAAGTTAAAAGTTCCGCTAACCATTCGCTGACTGAAAAACTAGAAAGTTTTTGAATTTTACTTTTTGTTTTTCAAAAAATGAAACTTGAAATTATAGCTATTGTGATAATTTCAAATTATTCAAACAAGAAAAAAATTTGTCGGCATCCCTGGTCGCAATACATTCGGGCCAAATATACATAAACAAGTAGGCATCTTTTGTAACCCTATTGACAGAAGCACACAACTTTAATTAATCTTTCAAAACGTTTTTTTCACAGTAGTCTTACCGGGCATTTTCGATTTGCTAAAATAATTTTATATGGTTTTTTTTCAGCTTGTTGGAATCACATTCAGTTATTTCCCCTTCATCATCGGGCTTGCCGTTTTCGGTATCTTCATTTATGTCCTACTTCCGGGTAATCGCTCAATTTTTTAATGTATCATCTATTAAATACTTTCAGAAACTCGTGATCGACCAATGGTTGAAATTGTGACAGAAGTTCATCACCGAACAGCTTCCTTGTCAGCTGGAAGACCATGGGATGCTAGTCGGCCACCAAGTCGTCAAGAGGTTCAACGTCTGTTGGATACAATGGATCCACGGAGTTATAGCTCTTATGATAATTCCACTTTGGAGGATTAATGTGTCATTTTGTTTTTATTTTCTGTTGTTGGTTAATGCTTCTATATAAAAAAAACTTCTGATTTATCGTCTAACGTTCAAAAATACACTGAAAATTTAATAGTTCTCTCAATAAGATTTCGCTTGAGTTTTGAAGGATTTTTAATTTTCATGAAAAGTTTAAAACTATACTCGTTTGTATTATAATTCAAACCAGCCGATGACCGCGCCTCCGGCGCGGCCAACGACTGGCGGAGTTTAAAATGTATAACAAATAGATGTCCTTTTAATCATTCAAAAATGTCTCATTAAAAAAAGTTGAAACTTCATCGATTAAATCGCATTTTCTCCTTCCATGGTATACGATTCAGAAAATTCAAAGAGACAGTTAGAATGTTCTGATTTTTCTACTAACACATTATCATTATCAGGCTTTCGAAAAAATTCCACAGAGTTACAGTTTTTTTAATAAGTTAATTTTTTTTTCCTCAACTAAAGAAGTCTGAATAATTAACTACTAAGTTCTTTGAATATAGATGTAACGAAACAAATAAAAACTCCTACAGTTATAGGAGGTTGTAGAGCATTTCAGAACTTTTTTGAATTTTACAGATGATTCTAGAACAGTCTAGAATTTTCTTGAAACTTCCAGAAGGTGCTGAAACAAAAAAATTGATTCCAGAACAAAAATTTGGATTTCCCGCCAAATTTTTTCCTCAGAAAATTTGAATTTCCCGCCAAAATTTTTTTTCTCAGAAAATCTGAATTTCAAGCAAAAAATTTTTTTTCCAGAAAATTTGAATTCCCGCCAAAATTTTTCTCAGAAAATTTGAATTCCCGCCAAAATTTTTCTCATAAAATTTGAATTCCCGCCAAAATTTTTCAAAGATAATTTGAATTCCCGCCAAAATTTCTTTTCTCATAAATTTTGAAGTTCCCGCCCATATTTTTAAGGGTCTCACCACGATGGGTCTTGCCAGTTCCAGGTGGTACTTAAGCTAGCAAAAAGTTTCTCAGAAAAGTTGAATTTCCCGCCAAAATGTTTTTCACTGAAAATTTGAATTTCCCGCCAAAATGTTTTTCACTGAAAATTCGAATTTCCCGCCAAAATGTTTTTCACTGAAAATTTGAATTTCCCGCCGAAATGTTTTTCACTGAAAATTCGAATTTCCCGCCAAAATGTTTTTCACTGAAAATTTGAATTTCCCGCCAAAATTTTTTCACTGAAAATTTGAATTTCCCGCTAAAATTTTTTTCACTGAAAATTTGAATTTCCCGCCAAAATTTCACCACGATGGGTCTCGTCACGATGGGTCTCACCACGATGGGTCTCACCACGATGGGTCTCGTCACGATGGGTCTCACCACAATGGGTCTCGTCACGATGGGTCTCACCACGATGGGTCTCACCACGATGGGTCTCGTCACGATGGGTCTCACCACGATGGGTCTATATAGAACATTTCTCGAATTTTCTAATATCCCTTCAAAAGACAAAAAGTCAATTTTTCCTAAACTACAGTAATCCTACAGTACTCCTACAGTACCTCTACAGTACTACTACAGTACCCCGACCACATCCCATCACTAACCTCAAACCAATATCCCTTTAAAAGGCGAAAAGTCAATTTTTCCCAAACTACAGTAATCCTACAGTACTCCTACAGTACCTCTACAGTACTACTACAGTACCCCGACCTCATCCCACCACTAACCTCAAACCAATATCCCTTCAAAAGGCGAAAAGTCAATTTTTCCCAAACTACAGTAATCCTACAGTACTCCTACAGTACCACTACAGTACTACTACAGTACTACTACAGTACCCGACCACATCCCATCACTAACCTCAAACCAATATCCCCCCAACATCTTAAAACGCCTAGTCTCTTTACGCTGTGACGTCACAGACTACAAAGACTACATAGACTACAAACTATGGACAAACGGAATAAGCGCTTTATTAATAGTAAATGATGATTTTTCCCTGAAGAAGTAGAACATGGGAAAGATATAGAGTAAATGCACAGTTGATGATTTGCAATAGACCAAATATATCTTCATCTTTACATTAACATTTACAATTATGTTAGGTCCTAATTGTTAGGATGATTTTGTTGGTCTCGTAAATGTGTTTTAACATTAATAAAAATAATATATTGCGCTTGAAAACAATTTAACTGAAAATGAGAACAAATTGAATGTTTTTCTCGAATTTCCTCATTTCTAACCTTGTTACACTTGGCACCGTAATTTAACCTGAATAGTGTACTACCGCTTAACAACAATACAACCAAACAATAATTGAAAGAAAAATTCATATATAATTATTTGCAACCGCATTTTTATATTCTGCTTTTCATAAATCACCATGTAAAGCTAGAAATTCATCGAGATCAAAAACATGTGCAGGAGGAAAAATTATGAGTTTCAAAGGGGGAGAAATCGAAAGAAATGAGCAGGAGGGGCATTTTTGCGGGAAAGAAAATGTGTTGTTCGTTGTGTTTAATTGAAATATCTCGTATGGAGCATCGTATTGTACTGGAAAAGAAGTAGGAAAAACCGCTTTGGGGGAAATACAAAACAAAACATTAACAACAAAAAAATGAGATAAGCAAAATGTCGAAACTGAGGGGAAGGGATTAAATTTTGATTTGAAATTAAACCAAAACTGGGATAAAATAAAATGATACAAAATAAAAAAAAGAGCATTAAATTAAATTAAAAGTAATACATCAAATTATTGCAATTTGTAGTTGATACGATTCATAATGGTGTGCATTCTTTGAGGGCCTTCCAGCGGCCAATTCCACTTGTTCACCAATTTCCCGTCCGCAACATCCGATTCAAACCAGTAGCACAACCAGAACCACCTGAAAAAAAATTTTTTGAATTTTTGATAATAATTTTTCGCGAAAGTTGATATTTGAAGACAATTCTATTTTGGGCACAAGTTTGTTCGCAATAAGAAAATTTTCTCAATGTGCTTTACCCATTTACCAGTTTCTTTGCGTGAATATCATTAACTTGGCCAGTGCAGTTTACCACCAATTCGGTCAGTGCATCTTACCAATTTGGTCAGTGCATCTTACCAATTTGGTCAGTGCATCTTACCAATTCGGTCAGTGCATCTTACCAATTTGGTCAGTTTACATAGCTTATTATGTACAAATACTTCCAATTACCTTCTTTCAGTAATTTTCTACAACTTTTTCTCCCTAATTATCAACTGTTTTCAATTCATTTCCTCACAATCAGAAGCTCTTAACTAACCAAAGTCGACTCAACGGCGCCTGTGGTCGATCGTCCTTTCGCATTTCGAAAATTTGGTGATAAGACCAGAAAACGTGACTTGTCAACCAGTACGCAATTAACACGTCCATCGTATAGTGACCGCCTGACACGACGAGAGCTGCGATTCCGAGGAATGTGATCGGAGCGGCAATGTATCTAAAATACAAAAATGAAAAAAATGAATAATGTTTCTCAAAAAAGTTTTTCATTCAAAAAGAATCACCTGAGAATAACGAGACCACGCGGAGTGTACTGCAACTGCACAAAATACATAATTGTGAGAACGACAGTGTGCCCGCTAAACATCAGATCACCGCACAGAATCTTGTCTTGTCCGGATGTCAAGCCCAAAGTGATGACGTAGGTGAGGAATCTGAAATATGTTTGAATTCAGTTCCAGGAATATTTTTATATCGCAACTTTAAAAAATAGGGCATTTTCCAAACGTTTGCCTGAATATTCTATATGTATATCTAAATTTTTTGGTACGTTTAATCATGATGTTTGGTCACCCTGCACTTTAATAAGTGTATTCACACAATAAATCCGTTGGTGCTACTCAGTAGTGGCATATTTTCAGAAATGTGCCCAATGTAAGCAGAATGTAAAAAACGGCATTAATTTTAAGTCATTGAAATAATTTTTAACCCTTAAATTTTATTACTTCCGTAAAATGGCAAAAAGTAGTTTTGCTCACAGATGCCGGTTTTTATGAATTTTCCAAATTTCCCTTTCAGATCTTCAATTAATATTTCTCTCAAAAAACTTCCAATTTCGATTCGCAGTTCGAATCAAGCTTTTCAGTTCTCCCAATTTTTCCCACAACCTTTATTATTTTTTCGATTGTTACCTCGTCGCGATTTCCATGCCGTACATAGCGGTTCTGTTGACTTGTGGCTGGCAAATTTCATCCCTATTGTGAAAAGAGGGCGGCAGGAAAGTGACACCGAGAATCACGGCACGCAGGCCGTACATGATAGCTCCCAAGAGGAATGTGCGGCGGAGCACAATCCACCGCTGATGGTGAAGGAAGATGATGGTGAAGGCGACGACGGAGCTGAAAAACAAAAATAAAAATTTGGGAGTTTGGCCGTGGTTTATCATATATGCACAGATTATTCTTTATAGGTCATTAACGTATTTCTATCTCAATGGTTTTTTTTTTCAAATATCATTAAAAATCAAACAACTTCATTTTTCTTAAACTTTTTTTCACATGCCCCATGATTGTTTTATGATTTTTACACTTTCACTGCGTTTTATGACTTCTGGTTTTTTCGGTCAGTGCTCTAATCGATTATTTGCATAGTATGGTAGGCTTTTTCTAAAAATATATTTTAAATACAGATTTCTCAGCAAATAACATTTAAGCCTTGCATTTTTATGACTCTTGTATAGAAATCAAATTCGTTCATCTTGAAGAGACAATAATGAATACGAAAGAATAGTGGTTGTAGTTAAAACCAAATGTGAACTGAATTTCTGAACTTATGATTACCACTAGTGCCAAGGTTTATCCAATTATAATGTTAACTTTGTTTCTGACTAGCCTTAAACAAAACGGAACTTTTTCTAGTGCCTACATAATTTCTTCTATATGAAATTCTTCCAACAATTTTTTTTGTCTTTTCAAAATCACACAGAAACAGTTAGCTTCTAGGTAAGACCTAATTGCAAAATAGCTTACCTAACAGTCGAGAGCACATCTCCAACACTCCACGCCCATCTTTGTTGTGGAATGATCATGAAAGTGAGATCGGGAAGCGGCTGTCTAGGTACCACGTCGTGAATGACTGTGAGCAAGAAGAAGTTGAGAAACGCTGATAGCATGAGACACAAAAACGCCGTCAGTGTCTTGAAGCCCTCAGAGTTTCCGTGGTGCTCATGGTGGAATGTGTCTTCGCAGGTGAACTGTAATATTTAATTTGTAATTTTATTAGGCATTTGTTGATATTATTTTTGTACCCTATTTTTTTGGCAGCTTAAATGCTTTTCCTTCCTTATTTTAGAGCCACTAGTAAAACTATTTTGCATGTGTGTGGTTTTTTTCTGGTTTTTTATCGAAACTAATTGCCAAAGCCTTTTTTTTATTCCTCCATCTTCACGTCAAAAATTTGGCCCCGTTATAGTTGCAGCTGTGAAACTGATGCCCACGCACTTTCACTCATGCGGAATTATAATATTTCGTCAATTTCAAATTTCGTTCTCAAGTTTAACGAATAGCCGGAATGAATCACCACGCAAGTACGTGGAAAATCAGGCCAATTTCTCTCAGTTTCTAAAAGTCATATGCCGTCATGGCAGTGCACCTGGCTTTTTTCACACTCCAATGACGCTTTATTCACCGTTTGACGAGTGTTTTAAAGTTTCAAAAGCAGGCTACATTTTTACAAGTTTTCAAAATATTCAAGAGGCACATTTGTATACTGTAAGTTCCCAGCCTTTATAATGGAGATCTATAACTTGTGAAAATCTAACTTTTGAGACGTTTCTCTTTTCAGTTGGTTTTAGTGTTTTTGTCTGTCTGAGACTTGCATTTTGTGGTATAAAAACCTTTCTGTTAGGCAGTTCCATATATTTTGTTGCCTACTTTTGATTTTGTCAGTGCCCTGCACTAAGTTTGCCAAAAATCAAGTGTTTTATAACTTTTCGGTAGTTTATTTTTTTATACTACAACTAAATGGCTTAAAAATTTTTTTTGAACCTTTTTCATTCCACGTGATTAGTTTTGTTGTTTTTGGGTCCTAGAGGTAAGCTGCGCAGCAATTTCCAAAATTTCCAAAATCCGGATCTTCCAGAAACCGAAAACTGTCGAAGTTTTTGGCAAATGTCAAAATTTTCGATTGCCGTTCATTTCAGCCACCGGCATTTTGCAAAATTTTGGATTATTTAGATACATGGTATAAATCCAAAATTTCTCAAAGTATTTCCTAATTTCCACTAACCTCTTTCCTAATTGGTGTTGGCTCCGGATCAATTGGGTCTATATTGATAACTATCCCATTACTAACACATGGGTCCCGTGACTGGAGCACATCTGTGAACTCCGAACTGTTTGTCATCTGGAATAAAGGTTAAGTTCTTTAGCATTTTTTAAAATCAAATAGAGAAAAAAAAATAAAACAGGACATGGATTAAGGAAGCTGGCGCATATGACAATTTTTCATTTTAGAACATGAGAGAACTTGGAAACTAATGTGAAAAAAAACTAGACAAAAACTTAAGTGAAGAAAAAATTTGTATGTGATGTTAAATAAATTGCGCACGAAAATTGGGTTTATTCCAACTTACACTGATCAAAAGTTAAGAAAAAACTTAATAAACTCATAATTGAATATATAAAATTTGTAGGCAAAACACATTTTCTTTTATTAGTGACGAAAACAGTAATCGCTACATTTGAAATTAAAAGCTTGCCAAAATTTTAAAGTTGTGTTCAAATGATTAACTGTCATGGTTGGACAAAGAATTGAGCTTTTAACAATTTTTTTAAAAACAAATCACTGCAAGTTGTCTTTCAAAAAGGAAGTTATAAAGAAAATGTTCGATGTAGAAAAGCAATGTCAAAAACAGCTCAATAACAATGCCAAAATCAATAAACAAACCGGTTAAGGTGGTATTGAGCAACAAAAAAAAGAAGCGAGAAAAGTAAAGTTAATAGGCTGTTTTTCGCGTATTCTCTCTTTCTCTCTTTGCCTATTTTTCCAAACAGAGATACAACGAGAGAATGAGAGACGACACAATTGTGACATAGACACACACACATACACAATGAGATATTACAAGGGATAGAGAAGGGAGGAAGAGGGGTTTATGGGTGCATTGGTGGGTGCTCTCTCCCTCTCTTCATCTCACTCTCTGTGCGGTGTCTCAATCCGCCCGATCATCCTCACCGGTTTCGAGAAGGAGGCGTACGCAATGTGTCGTCGTTTGTGGCGCAATTGCGGACGCCCCCGACCGCATCATTTGTTTTCAAATGAGGACTCCTGGCCAAACATACATGCTAATTTTTTGCTCTCCATCTCTCTCTCACTGCACACATTTTTTCGCTTAGACTTGTGGTTTTTGAAAGTTTTAATTAAGAAAAATAACTTGAAAGTACTAGAAAGTTTAGAATGTAAGCTTCAGAACCTAATTAATAACTAATAGCTATATCGATTCATGTCACATTTTTGTTGGCACAGAGAAATTGGAAACCAGATAATAACGAGATTGGGAGTAGGAAAAATTGAAACCTATGTGTACATATGTACAATACCTAAGAAGGTATTCAATTTAACTCAATTAAGATAATTTTAATAACTAATTTTGGTTTTATTATAAGAGTAGCCAGTATGAAAAGGTCAAAACCTCAGCTAAAAGTTAATCTAAATTCATTCAGATCAACTAATCTAGGTATTTTACACCTGTTATTAAGGAGTAAATTATTTTCAAGTTTTATGCCGCTCTCGAAATTAAATCTTATATTCAGCTGTGAAACACTTGCCATATTTTTTGCACTGACCAACATGAGCAGCATTAAAATAGCACTGACCAACTTGAGCATCATTAAAATAGCACTGACCAAGTTTTCAATGTATTAGTCAACTTTTCCGCCACATACAAATTTTACAGTGAACAATAAACATATGAATCTTCGATCTTTTTTTTATTATTATTATTTTCAATAAAAAATAGTTGGAACGTTTTAATAGGTTCAAATGGTTCGCTTCATATTTTAATTAAATTATTTTTATTACGTCAGCAACTGGCAACACAGCTACTGCTATCGACTCCATATCCTTTGTCTTAAATAATTCTTGCTTCCTCCAATTTTATCCTCGAATCCAGAATTCAATTCGTAACGCGTATGATTTATTCAAAGTTTGACGCTTATTCTCGCTACGTTTTTCTCTTTTTCTCTCTTTTTTTTGCCTAGGTGTCATTCATTTCTCAATTTCGTTCACTTTTCAATTTTCAGCTCGATTGCTAGTTTACTAGTCAACAATGGTAGATGAGGACAAAAAATCGGGCACAAGGTTGGTGGAACTGGGAAAATAATTTTTTTTTAACTTTAAACGTATATAAAAAAAGACAAATTTTGCAGAGTGTTCAAAAAGACGAGCCCAAATGGAAAAATAACCACATATCTTGGCAAAAGAGATTTTATCGACCGCGGTGACTATGTCGACTTGATAGGTGAGAATAAGGGCACCGAGCCACAGAATGTGGGCTTTATACTGACTGGTTTATCGCGTGATTTGGTTTAGAGCGTTGATTGGTTTTTTGCGCGTTTTCTGAGTATGGAAGTCGGTTGGCAGAAACCTCGCAAATTTTCTATTCGACGTACAAAATAAGGAAAACGCTTTTATTGGTCATAGCACTGACAAAAAATGTTATAGCACTGACCAAAAATGTTATAGCACTGACAACATAGAAATGAACGCAATTACTGAATAGTGCGACTAAGACGGGAGTAGTCAAAAAATTTTACCCTATTAAGAATTAATTTTAGATGGAATGGTTTTGATCGACGAGGAGTACATCAAAGACAACAGAAAAGTGACAGCCCATCTGCTAGCAGCTTTCCGATATGGCCGAGAAGACCTCGACGTGTTAGGGCTCACATTTCGAAAGGATTTGATATCAGAGACATTCCAAGTGTATCCACAGACTGATAAATCAATTTCTCGACCGTTGTCTAGACTGCAAGAACGGCTGAAGCGAAAACTTGGTGCAAACGCGTTTCCATTTTGGTTTGAGGTTGCGCCAAAAAGTGCAAGTAGTGTTACTCTACAGGTTGGTTTTGTTTTTTTGTGGCCTGTTTTTTCTTATGAATTCAATGTTATGAATTTAGTAGTTAAAGCCTATCAAAATTTCAGCCAGCCCCCGGAGACACCGGCAAGCCATGTGGAGTGGACTACGAGCTGAAAACATTTGTGGCAGTAACTGACGGAAGTAGTGGAGAGAAGCCGAAAAAGAGGTAAGTATTTAGAATAATATATGGATTACAACAACGGAAATTAATTTTTAGCGCACTTAGCAACACTGTCCGTCTTGCCATCAGAAAACTGACCTACGCACCATTTGAATCCCGTCCCCAGCCAATGGTCGATGTATCCAAGTACTTTATGATGTCCTCAGGACTTCTCCATATGGAGGTCTCCCTGGATAAAGAGGTACCTCGAATTATTTTAATTCAATGTTAAGATAAACGTTCAAATTTTAGATGTACTACCACGGCGAGTCGATTTCAGTTAATGTGCACATCCAGAACAACAGCAACAAGACGGTCAAGAAGCTGAAGATTTACATCATTCAAGTTGCTGATATTTGTCTCTTCACAACTGCTTCGTATTCCTGCGAGGTTGCCAGGATTGAGAGCAAGTAAGATTTTTGTTTTACTATAATACATTTGATTCGAAAAAGTAGTACATCAGTTCGCATTCTGCCCTACTAGCGCTACACTACTCTTACAACATTCTAGTTTTCCACAGTTCACTGTCATTTCTAGAACGGAGGTACAGGAGATGCACAATTGATTGTTTCTTGTTCCCATGTAGCAAAATTTGACGTTTTAATACTTCAATTCTCTTCGTATCCCCTAAAAAAAGTTTCAGTAATTTTCATTTTTCTACGCCTCATTTTTTGTACAAAACAATTCATACATAAGTGTCCATCTCTATTTTAATATTCAATTCCTCATTCCACAATCTATTTTTGTCCTCTAATCCAATATTTATTTCAGCGAAGGATTTCCAGTCGGACCAGGCGGCACTCTTTCAAAGGTCTTCGCAGTGTGTCCTCTATTGAGCAACAACAAGGACAAGCGAGGGCTCGCATTGGATGGACAACTCAAGCATGAGGACACTAATTTAGCTTCAAGCACAATGTGAGTATAAAGTCGATAGGAAAGGGAAAGAGAGGGCGCGCAAACATATATATATATCGGGATGCCGAGAGAAGAAAATGGGGGGAAAGGGAAAAGAGAGGGTAAACTTCCGCCATTTCCTTACTCAGAAGGTTCAATTTCCCCCCGTCTCCTTCTACAAACGAATTTCGCCAGTTCTCCATCTACTTAGATACACTTTTTATGTTAAGCAAAAGAGTTCAGGAGAGTGGGGAACGAATTGAGATGTTTAATTGGATAACGTTTTGGAAAGAGGAATGTATGTTTGGAATGCATATCTGCTCACTAATGGAGAACCGGGGGGTTTTTATGAACAAAAAAATTGTCGATTATTTTCAATGGAAATTTCAAAGGATATTCAGAAACAGTTGGATAGGATGTGAGACATTTATTTATCTTTTTTTAATATTTAATTAGCACACTAAAGAACCACTAAGAAATGCTATATGTACATTGAAACGATACTGCATAGTTCAACGAACTATTTACAAGTTGGCTGCCGAGACCAGGCTACCGGCAAATGGGCAATTTATAAGTTACAGAACAAATATATCGTCAATGTTAAGTTTAAGAAAACCAAAAAATCCTTCCAATTTAAAGGATTGATTTGAAAAAGGAAACTAGAAATTTTCTACAATATGTATCAAGCTTGCTTACCATTCGACAATTCAAATTATGATAAATTTTGTTGGTATTCACTAGCCAGGCGATATGCGTGTATATACAAAAAATTTTAGTTCAAAAATGTGTTATAGCATGATTCTTAGTTAACAATTGTACGTCAAAATCCAAGACAACAATGATATGAGTTTGAGCAAAAATATTTTGGCAATCAAATAATTAATTTTTTGCAGATTGGACTCTAAAACATCAAAGGAAAGTCTTGGAATTGTAGTTCAATACAGAGTGAAAGTTCGCGCAGTTCTTGGACCACTAAACGGAGAACTGTTCGCCGAGCTGCCGTTCACATTAACACACTCGAAGCCTCCAGAGAGCCCCGAGAGAACGGTAGGTTTTAATTTTCAAAATAATTTTTTTACGAATCAAATTTTGAATCCATATTATTCAATTTCAGGATCGTGGCCTTCCATCAATCGAAGCAACAAATGGCTCCGAACCAGTCGATATTGATCTCATCCAACTACACGAAGAATTGTAAGTTTTTGATTAGAGTTGAATGATTCAATTTAATACACAATGATTTTTCAGAGAGCCCCGCTACGACGACGATCTAATCTTTGAGGATTTTGCCAGAATGCGTCTCCACGGAAACGATAGTGAAGACCAGCCATCGCCAAGCGCCAACTTGCCGCCAAGCCTTCTATGAATCTGTACAATTTATCACATGATATTGTGTCACTCTGTCATTCAACTTTTCTACGTCTTTTCCACCTTTTCCCCATTTTTCATTGTTTCTTTGTAAGTACATCTTTTTGTCTATGCTTCAAGTCAATTTTTCTGTCAAATTGTCACCTTTTTCGTTTTCTTTCATTTCATTTTTTCTCATATAAATCTATTTTGCCAATTTATTTTTAAAAATCAGATTCAAAGGTTTCAAATAATATTTCAATTGTTGTTGTTAATTATTGGAATGCTATCAGAAACCTTCTATGTAATTTTCAGATTGTGGGTCTGAATTCAACGATAATCTAGAAAAAAAAACTAAAACATCTATAAAAATACAAAAAATCATTTAATTGACTAAATAATATGTGTATGAAATCAATTTACAACTTGAAAAAACTTATGAGAAAATTTGAAAGCAAGTAAGTTGAAGATTTGTTTTTAATTGGCCAGTGCATTCAGAACTTTGATCAGTGCATTCCGAACTTTCGTCAGTTCATTCAGAAGTTTGGTCAGTGCATTCAGAAGTTTGGTCAGTGCATTCAGAAGTTTGGCCCTGGGAATTTTCAAATTCGATTAGTCCATTTTCAAATTCGGTCAGTGCATTTTTCAAATTCGATATGTGCGTTTTCAAATTAGGTCAGTGCATTGTCAAATTCGGTCAGTGCATTGTCAAATTCGGTCAGTGCATCATGTTTCCAAGTGAAACAAAGAAAATCGATGATGCCCAACGCCGGACATACAACGCGATTAGATATAGTAGTGGACCTCTCCTCTTCACGCATTTGACCCGTCCTCATTCTCGTCCTGTTCTCTTTTCTTTATTTCCCTTGCCGAACGACACTCCGAAATAACTCCCTGCGCGTTGTTTATTAGCTGTTATCTACTGGAGGAGAAGGTTCATCTCGTCAAAACAAACTACTTATTTATTGGATTTTAGTTATGCTGAACAGTCTATTTTTTGTAAATAGTAGTGGGTGAGTGATTTTTGATTTGAAATTATAAAATTTTTTTGTATTACTTTTCAAAATTTCAGTGATGTATTACTTGAAAAGCATTGGAAATCTGTTATTCATCGATCAATTTGCGATTATTTCTTTGATATTCAGAAAAAGGTTAGCTTCTAAATTTTGTTAAATTAAACTGGTCTGACCAAATTCCATACATTTTCAGAGCATTCACCCCGAAGATGTGCCTCCAATAATTTCAACTCCACATCATTATTTGATAAACGTATATCAGAACAACTTATTTCTAGTCGCAGTTATCACAGTTGAAAGTGAGTATTTTTTCGGAAAAAAAAATCAAAAACCTGACCACACGATCCTACTTAATTTTTTTCCAGCACCTCCCCTCATGGTCATCGAATTTTTACACAGAGTAATTCAAACCTTCACACAATACTTTGATGAATTTTCGGATTCTTCTATGAAAGAAAATTGCGTGATGGTTTTTGAGGTGAGCTTTATAACTTCAAAATTGAGGCTTAACATTCCGATTTCCAGTTGCTCGATGAAATGCTGGACAACGGCTTTCCACTGGTGACGGAAATGAACATCCTTCAAGATTTGATCAAGCCGCCCAACTTTCTGCGCAATATTGCTAATCAGGTCACCGGCCGTACAAACCTTTCTGAAACCCTGCCAACGGGGCAGCTATCAAATATTCCATGGAGGCGACAAGGAGTGAAGTACACAAATAATGAAGCGTATTTTGATGTGATTGAGGAAATTGACGTGATTGTTGATAAGCAAGGATCCACTGTTTTTGCCGAGATTCAGGGATATGTGAGTTTTGAGTATTTGAAACAAAAAATCAAATTATGCCTTCATATTGAACATACTATTTTGTCCTGTTTATTAAAACATTTTTGTAGAACCAGAGGTTTGCGGACCTTTGTAGTAGTATTATATGCCAAAATCTTTTAAACTTCAAAACTTAAAACGTATTTTGCGGAAATAAAGCGATTATGGCTACTGATAATCTCTATCAATTTGTAATTGTAGTGAATATCGGATTGCAAAATTGTTTAGTTCTGTGCACCTCTAAAGATTTAAATACAAAATTATAAATAAACCAAATGAAAATATTTTAATAATATAATACTTCACACCACCAAATTTGGGTGCTGACGTTTTGAACTAGCATGTGTTCTGGAGGTAAAAATTCTGAAAAATATTTGGAAATATTAAGAATATATTCATCTTATCCTTGACAAATTTCAGGTTGACGTTTGCTGTAAACTGTCCGGAATGCCTGATCTCACAATGACCCTTATCAACCCAAGACTTCTAGATGATGTATCCTTCCATCCATGTGTCAGATACAAGCGCTGGGAGGTAAACCGCTCATAACATTTATATCTTAATCACAATTTTTTCAGAACGAGAAGGTTCTTTCATTTGTTCCTCCAGATGGCAACTTTCGTCTGTTGTCCTATCATATTGCTGCACAAAAGTAATGATTTTCATTCTACAGATAAAATTTCTATAACTTAATTAATTTCAGTATGGTTGCCATTCCAATCTACGTTAGACAAGTGATCTCCTTGAAACCAAATGCTGGAAAACTTGACCTCACAGTTGGACCAAAGCTAAGCATGGGTAAAGTGGTGAGTTTTCGAAGATCTAAATCACAATCCCTCTAACAAAAACGATGTTAAGCTGGAAGACGTTGTTCTTGAAATCACAATGCCAAAATGTGTACAAAACTGCAATTTGGTGGCGAGTCACGGAAGAATCGCGTTCGACCCGACGACTAAACTATTGCAATGGACCATTGGAAAAATTGAAGTCGGAAAACCATCAACACTCAAAGGATCAGTTGCTGTGAGCGGAACTACTGTTGCAGAGAATCCACCAATTTCACTGAAATTCAAAATTAACCAGTTGGTTCTGTCCGGATTAAAGGTTAGCTTTATCAGCTTGAAGTGAATACCCCTATACTTGCAAAGTAAAAACATGCAAGTTTATAAAAAAACAAATCAAGTAATCAAATTTTTAATATGACTAGGAAAACTCTTGGTAGTGGTCCTAAAAATCGTCAGATATCAATTTGAATGACCAGGAATTATACGGAAAAATCATCCAGGAAATGTAAATTCTTTTTAAAATTATATTTGTCTATCAGCGCTGTGCGGCTGTTTATCCGACTTTTTGGAGAAGTGAGATAGAATTTTAGTGAGATAAAGTTTTAAAATTTGGAAACTTTCATTCTTGCCCAGTCTCACAAAAAGTATATTAGTAGAATTCAGAAATTGTCTATGTTTTTTAAAAACTTGGGTAGAATAATATGACCGTTCGACCGTTCTCCAAGTGATCAACAATCCTGTACCTTATTGGTTGCGGTGTTACCTAACCGACTTTAAAATTTTTTTCTATACATACATTTTAGTTAAAAAAAAGTCATATTTTCAAAACTATCTTCAAAATAAGCATGCTGAAACGCACAGACATCAATTTGTTTCCAGGTCAATCGTTTGGATATGTACGGCGAAAAGTACAAGCCGTTCAAGGGTGTGAAATATATAACGAAAGCCGGTAAATTCACAATTCGCACTTAGTCTTCCATCAACATTCTCTGTATCTCATCTTGGTCTCAACACTGCTCTTTCAACCAGTTTACTTAATTTATAAAATGGCATTACTCTTCTATTTTAAGGACTTTTTAGTTTATTGATTGTTCTTAAAATAAAATTGTTTTATTGTTTGCAAATCTTATCGATATTTCTATAATTGCACGTTTTTGTTGTTTGGTTTTGAATGCCAGGTTTATTTACTTTTTTTAATTTTTTTTTTTTAATGTTTAAGTCTAAATTGTGCCGTAGCTTTCAGGATAAAACGTATCGGGTATCATAGCAAAGTTAACAAAAAATGATTATTATACTTGCCACGTGGATATTGATATCTGGAGTCAGTGCTCAAGCCACTGGAAAAGAGCTTATCGAAACACTGAAATTCAAGCCAGAATCAATTTCCAAAGCGTCGATTATAAGAGAGCACGAGCAACTCAACGATCAGTTCCACATTCCGGACAACCGAGAAGGGCTCACTCAGCTGGCGTATATTACACCGGTTATTGAAATTTTACATAACAAAATAACTGTATTGTGTTTCAGTGGAACCGGCATGGCTACGAGTTGGCGGAGAAAACAGCTCACAAGCTGACTCACGTCTCTCCGGTTTGGTTTCAAGCCAAGGCATTCAGTGAAAACGGGAAATTGGATGGCTGCAAGATTGAAGGAACACATGAAATTAACCGAGATTGGATTGAAAAGCTCCGTGAAAAAAACGAAAACATCGCGATTGTGCCTCGAATTCTGTTTGATGGTTGGAGTGCTCAGGAGATGAAGAACTTGTTGATGGATGCAAAAGTTGCAAGACATTGTTTCGAGGATATCGCCAATTTTTACAGCGTTAGTTCCATTTGAAATAAAGAATTACCGTATATTCTCTATTAGTGCGGCATGCCGCACTAATTTCCGAGCCTTCCACGACTTGCGCACTATTAGAGACTGCCGGACTACTGGAGACTGCCGTACTAATTTTCGATAACTAATTTTCACTTTGAGGTTACTACTTTCGAGAGTAGTAACCTCAAAATTCCCTCATAAAAGCTCATATTTTATGTGAAAAGTAATGAAAATTGTGTATTTTGCCACCAAAGACTCTGAAATGCAATGTTTACGTGAAAATTTATGAGAAATTATTGAAGAATGAACAAGGATACCATTGTAGAATCCGAATATTTGAGGTGGCTTTCGCAACCAAAAAGAAGGGGTGCCGCACTATTAGAGACTGCCGGACTACTGGAGACTGCCGCACTAATTTTCGAAAGGGCAGTAGAGATGCCGCACTAATAGAGAATATACGGTAAATGATTGTCTGTCATTCAAGCTGAAGGGTCTGTAGCTGAAGCTTCCACTGGGCTAATGTTAAGCCTCGCTTGAAACTTGGACTGCGGCCGGTAATCCAGTCGTGGATTGCTCCACTTCTCAGTTATGGACAAGTGGACCCATCGGGATAAAGGGCTTGAACTTGACTCAACGACATAAAAATACCGTCTAGACTATCCCCGTCAGAAACACAAACATAAAAATCACCATCATTTTTCCAGAGAAACCAGTTTGAAGGCGCTGTCGTGGAGCTCTACATGCAAGCATTGATCTCTGTGCAGTCTCTAGAAGTAAAGGAGTTTATCATCGAAAGTATACAAGACTTGTCGAGGCAAATGAAAAAGTTGCATATGCAAGTGATTCTAACAGTTCCTGCGCCCCTGGAATGGAATAAGTAGAAATATTGGTGATAAGAAACTTGGGAAAAATTAACATATTTTCAGCCAACCCAACAATCTCGTGACTCCGGATGACTTTAAGAAGATCACAGCTGTTTCCGATTTTGTTCAGGTAAGTGGGAGGAATTTAAGTTGTGTAGTTGAAAACAACACTGTAAGAAACTTCTGTGAGATTGTCAATTTTTCAGATAATGACCTACGATTACCGGGGAAACAAACCAGCTGGTGTGGCTCCATACGACTGGGTTAGTTTTCAAAAATTTTATTCACTAAAATCCAATTTCTTGGGGTTCTTTAAGAATTCAGCAAGATTCCAGCAAACTTTTGAAAAAAACTAAGAGAGAAACACATTAGTTTCCGTGGAATTCTAAAAAAAATTATCTCATTTCAGTTTGAGAGCTGTATCTTCTACTTGGGAGGTGGCCACAAAACACTGGCGGGACTCAATTTCTACGGCTATGAGTTCTCCAAAGGCAATGTGGAAGCAATCACTGCGGATAGGTGAGAATTAAGAAAGAAAAAAGAGTTGTGCGAAAATGGAAAGTCTTATTATACTGTTGAGCTACATAGAAAAGAAAATAGAACAATGTGGAAGAGATTTGCAAGTTTAACAATTGTTCACTGGGAATTGGGATGGCAAACCGGACGTTCTTTTTTTTTAGTTCAATTTTCTAACTTTTTTTTTCACGTTCCAAATCTTCCAGATTCTGAACAAGGCCACCTTTGTAAAGTTATTGTAAAAATTGTGGAATCCGGAAAATATTTAAAAAAAAACAACTGTAATACAGAAACTGGATTGTCCAAAATTCGGTAAAGCCAAACGTTTGACATAAAATATTGCCAAAGTTCTTAAATCATTTCTTAATTTTATATATTGACAAATCAATAGTTAATTAAATTACGACAAATTAATTATCTTTCAGATACTTGACACTATTGAAATCTGAAAAATCCAAGTTGGAGTTTGACGAAAAGTCAATGGAGCACAGAGTAAAGACCTCTAATTCCATCGCCTATTTCCCATCACTCACCTCGCTGGAACTTCGCATCAATATGGCTCACCGCTACGATGTCGGAATTGCCATTTGGGATTATGGACAGGGACTCGACTATTTCACTAATTTATTGATTTAATGTTTCAACTTTTCACATTTTTCAGCCTATTTCATTTGAACATTTTAATCTATGGAATTTGATATGTAAATAAGAAGACAAATATTATACTAAAGATTCTTTCATTTTGACGAAAAAAGGGGACATAACGCTTGATGATAGTGTTTGCAATTTTGATATAAGAAAACATATTGAAATGCGTCAAGAGGAGAGACCCTCATACAATGAAAGAGCATGCACAATTGAGGGGTCAGCTTTGGCTCCTTCTTTGAATTCTTCCAATGTCAGTTGAGCATCGTTATTCTGGAAAAATTTGGAAATTATTTAATGCTCTAAAAATTTTGAAAGTGGAATTTAGTCGATACCACAAATTTGTTACTAAAATCACCAAACAACATTGTAAGATTTAAAAAAAATGGAAAAAAAACTCAGTTTTTAGTTTCAAAATTTTAAACATTTTTAGTTGCGTTTTAACTGTATAAATTTGTACATTGTAAACGTTAAACTGTGCAGAAAGTCTTGAAATGTTTAAATAATAATTTTCAAAATATCTGGCAGCTTAATACTTTGCTTAAAATGATAAAATCTCAAAAAAACAATTTGAAGTGTTTTGTTACGATGTTTGGCCATGTTAGATATATAACTTTTAAAGAAAATTCTTGTTGATGATAAGCTGTTTGAAGTTTAAAACATGTTGAAAAATTCTTTATACTTTTAATTTTTAACTTTTAATTTTAATTTAAACGGTGTTTTTTTGATTTACGAAAATCTCGAATTTTTTTCGAAAAATTTCCAGAATCTGTTCAGAAAAAGTTTTTATCGGATTTTTGAGCCAAACTAAAAATCGAAAACCGGAAAACCGAACAACGTAAAATGAAATATTTACGGTTTTTGAAAAATAAAAAATCGTCTAGCTGTAGTGTCGCCTGTGCGGAAAATCGATTGGCCAAATTCCACATTTTTTTCAATAAACTATGAAACCAGTTTTTCAAAAAAAACTGTGAAAAAAACGATGGTATTTAGGTTTTTGTTCAAAATTCCCAGTCAAACTTTGGCAAATTAAAAAAATATACAAATAGAAAGTACACTTTTTTCAAGTGAGTGAAAGCAATTTTTCACATTGAAAAAATTCTAAATATCTCGAACCCAAACTCATACCTTATCCATCATTCTAAAAATCCGATCAACTCTCTTCTCGGGCGTATTCTCTTCTTCCGGTAACTGTACACTACTTCCCACCATTTTATAAATCGAATCTACAATCGACAGCATTTCATTTCTCGTAATAAATCCATCTTGATCCAAATCATATAACTTGAACGCCCCTGAATCATATTAATTCTTGTGTTTGGTTCCCAACTTCTATAAATCTTTGCTTACAATGAAGTTTTTCGTCTAGATTTCCACGAGATGTAATGGATAAAGCTCGTATAAACTCATGAAATTCTATAGCACCATCCTGAAATCATTTTTATGAGCACATCAATCAAACAAATTGGACGGAAGTCATGCCAGGTACCACTCACCTTATTCTCATCAAAAACTTTGAAGACGAATGATGCGAAGTCTGATGGATCACCTTGTGGGAAAAATTGTTTGTAGATTTTTTGAAAGCCCTGGAAGGAAGCATTAATATGAGTAGTGCATTTTGCTAGTTATGTGGAAGATTTTATGTACTACAAACCTTCAGTTTTCCCAGGTTAACAGCCAGAATAATTATAATTTAAAATCTTCTTACAAGGAATTTACTTTAGCATACAATTACACTTTCAAATTAAATCTAAGTCATTCAAAAGGTGACTGACCTTCTATATAGACCCCTACAGAAAATTAGCTGTAGAGGAGTATATTGAACTAGAAAAAAGTAGATTTGAAAATAAGTCAGTGCAATTTTTCACTACTTCAGACGCCAGTGAAGTTGCTTTAAAAATATTTTTTGAAGATTTTTAGGGGTGATTTTCAGGGGTGAATTAAAAAAAATTATATTAAAATTTGTTCCACACACAATAGTGTGTGCCTTTTTTATTCCAATTTTCAATTAAAAACTAATAATCACCAATTCAAATTATTTTCATGCTCTATGTGATAGCAAATGAAGCAAAACATTTTTTTTGCCATAAAGTACAAATCATACCAAAAAATACTCCCACGGTTCACATATAAGTACATTTTTCAGGTTTTCATAACAGACATGCTCACATCAGAAAAATAGAAAGTGATGTTATTTGATAATTTACATTATGTGATGTTTCGATGGAAAACAGGACCAAAACATCGAAAAATGGGTCCATACACTTTACAGGCCTACGGTAAAAAAAGAAAATTTTTGTCAAATTTCTACAAAATATCAAACTCTGATATGTCACTTTTTTCTGGTACAAAACATTTCACCGTTGGTATGTACAGTTCAATCTTTAAAATTCATATAGTATTTGAATACAAACAATTTTAACATACATACTTAAAGAATAAAAGTTGTAGAATAATTATTTTTGACCGACTTTCAAAATTTTTGACTGCATTAAAACAAAATTATAATATGAAAGCTGAAAAACCACTAACCGCTTCTGTTAGCATTCCATTTGGACAATCACGTACAAATCCTTTATACCATTGCTTGATTTCTTTTTCGGTAACTGTAAATAATTTGTTCTATAATGTTGAAAAAAGTAAACTCACAATAAGTCTGCTCAGCAAGATCTCTTATTTGAGAAGATTTCAACTTGCTGTTCCCTTTGCCCATTTCTTCGCAACAATTCTAATAAAATAATTTTGATTTGCAACTTGATTCTCTCTTTTTTGTTATCTGAAAATAAAAATAGTAGCAACGTTCAAATACGGAAACTAGACAAAAAAAATAATATAGTGAAAGCAGATTGGGGGGTGTGAGAACCAATAAAATGACATTAATTGAATAAAAACGATGTGTTTCGGCGGGTTCTCAATGGTATAAAGGGGTAGAGAAGTGGTAAGAATATAAAGAAAACAAAGTGTAGGGAGCACAATCAACTAAACTCCAGGAAAAAAAGAAAACTAAATCTTCGAAAATTTACTTAGGTTTTGGAGGATAGGAGGCTTGAGTGGAATACATTTTTACCTGGAATTGAATTTTTTTTTCAGTTTCTTGGGTGTTCAAGCAACCGTAAACTGGCAAAGTATTTTAAAATAGCAGTTGTATTAATATACTCGGCAACTTAAGAACAAATAAATAACATTATATATTTTGAAAGCTGTATCAAATTTTGATATGCTTTGGTGCAATAGGAAAATAGTTGATATCTGAAAGAATATTGGTCGGTGCAGAATAAAGTGCTAAAAATGTTGGTCAGTGCAAACAAAACATTTTTGCTATTGCTTAAAAAATTTTTGGTCAGATCTAAAAATTGGTCAGTGCAAAACGGTAGTCTTGGTCAGTGCGCTAGGACTTGACTATTTTGTTCCATCATCGTAACTAACTAGTTCTTCTGCAAATCTCTGGTAAAATAAGGGCAAAAATTTGATGAGCAAAATGAAGGGGAAATATGAAGTTTATGCGAGTTATCTCTTCTTTTTTCCAGTCACTCAAGGCCATAATTCCAAACTTCCTATAGGGGAGAAGAGCCGCCTCAAACGTCACCAGTAAGCTCCGGATGCCCATCAGTTTATCCGTCAGAGGCACACAGAAATGGTGTGCGGAGCGAGGAGAGAAAAATGAGGTGCACGGCGGCCGGCAGTATATAGATATCAAAAAAAGGGGAAAACCGAATATGTGAGAAAATACATATGTACATGAGAGCAAGTGTGCACGAGATCCATAGCAACCCAATCACTGGCGTAGCTAGGATTAGCGATTTTGCTCCAAGGGGAAGGCAGAAGAAAAAAGAAGACAAAATCATGGTGCAATACAATTTCTATTTTCTCTACGACTCTCTAACTTTTCTCTCTAGATGTATATTTCATTTTTATGAATAACCACAAAATGAGTGTGCATAAAGGGGGAAAATATCTCACGCACGCGCAAACAGACATATGGTTTTGGAGGACTCTAAAAATAGAGAAAAGATAGTTGAGTTTACATGTTTTGGATTGGAAGAAAGTCGGAGCAACCGATGGAGTAAGAAGTTTTGATGAAGTAGCATTACTCGACAAAATCTTGATAAAAAGTTGAAAAATTTAGAAATTTTACGCAGAATTATTTTATTTTGAATTAAAACTGCTAAAGTAAATTATTTTTGGGTGCTAAGTCACAACTAACCAATATCAAAGCTATGAATGTTTTTGGAATTATTCAGATCTTAAACAAAACCGGAAATCAAGATGAATCTGTCATATCATTGAAAGAGAAAAAAATATTTTAAAGTTTACTATTAAGAATTATCCCCTATCACGAAATCTATTATTATTACCTGATTAGAATTTTTAGGTGACAAACCTATTTTCTGAAAACGGTCAATGACCGATTGCCGGAAATCGCCATAACCAAGCCACTGCTGGAATTTTTTTGGGTGCTTGTGTAATATACCTGGTTTTTTCCATTACAACTATGATTAAACCTATGATTTTTCATTAAAACTATGATGTGTAATTTTTTGAAAACAGCCAGTCAGTAGGAATTTGAAATTGAGAAATTCCTTGAAGAAATTCCACTAATAGTAAGATGGCAAATGAGAGGTCTTAAAACTTTCAAACACTGCAAGAAAACTTCTAGAAAAAAAGCAAAAAATTAATATCTTCCAGACTGCACATTTTGGGTCAGTGGCTAATGGCTCAGAAAACCCTCAAAAGTTCACATTGTGCATCGGAGCAACATCAATTGTTTCACGTGAATAAGAAATCAAAAAGCAGTTTTAAAGAGAGCAAAGCTCTGGAAAATGATCAAAATTTTTTTGGGGATTGATACTTTTTTAGATGTTTTTTTTTACTTTTATCTGGGTTGGGAAAAATGCATCAAACTTTGCCCAGAAGATTACCCAAATGCGTTGTGCCTACCTGATTGTGAGTGTCTACGTAACATATTATTTTTTACGATTTTATTTTTCTGATTATATTTTAATTATTGGAATACGAAAAAAAATAGAAATTACTCTGTCCTTATAAAAAAAAAACAAAAAATTGGAGCAAACGAAAACGTATTTCCTCTATTAGTAAGGTATGCAAAACTAATTTTCGGACACCTAATTTGATGCAAAACTAATGGAGGTGCAAAACTAATAACGGCGCCTTACTAATAGAGGATATACGGTATCCCAAACTTTTCGAAGCTCTGACTGAAAATTTTCAACCTACAATTTTTTTAAATCTTATAAAATTGAATAAAATCTTTAAACCAATTTTAAACGTGACTTCCAGTAAAAGATTAAATTAAAACAGCAGTAACATAGACTGAAAAGTTTTCAGGAAAACCCAGATAATTGGGAATGTTTCTTTCATCAAAAAAGAGCAAATAGATCATGTTTCCACTTAACGAAATAATGATCCACACAACTTTCGCGCAGATTTCGGCGACAGATCATGTTTCTACAAATTAAACATTTACAGAAATTCATGATTTTTCACAATACTCGGTACAAAGTAATAGTTTTTTTATTGATAGAATATACTTTCTTGAAATTTGTTCCGTGTTCCGTGTAGCAAGATTAATCAGCTATTAACGTCGCTTTTCTTTCCTCTGCTGGTCAAGGCAAATTATTGATTTTTTTCAAAAAAGGCAGAGCTAATTTGTTGATTGGTTCACAACAGGCGGAGTCAGTTGCTCATTGGTTTAGAAATAGATTGACCTAACTGCTGATTGGTTTGAAAATGAGGGAAGCTATCACTACATGGGTTGTTAACAGATCTAGTTAAAAGTAGGTGGAGCTAATTGATGATTAGTTCAAAAACAGTAAAGCTTATTGCAGATTGGTTTGAAAATTTAAGAAAAAAAAAATCAATCAATTTTCGATGTGATTCCTTTTTTGTCTTTGTAGTTTAAATTGTTTCTAATTTAACCTACTATTAGCTGAACCAATGGCAACAAAACTCCAATTAGTAAATTTGAAAATTTGAAGCAAATTTCATTTTAAATCAAAGTTAAATGAGTACTAGTAAGCCTCTGCAAAAATTAGAAAACATTTGTGACTATTCAATAAAAAACAACTGTACAACTAGATACCACCAAGCAGTGAATGAAAAATTAGGAAAAAAAGAGCATAATAATGTTAACTGACTAATAATTCATCGAAGACTTCCTATTCCAAGCATTGCAAGAACTCAGAGAGCACAACTTGAAGAAAGAATAAAAGCTTGCAAAATAAAATGTACAATTTTTGTAAAACAGAACATGGAAAACAATCTTGAAGGGAGAATGTGTGGGGGGTTTTTTTTTGAAGGATTAAATATAACTTTTTTTTAAATTAAACTTTTTCAAAAAAAACAGTTTCCGTTAAATTTCAGTTGGAGTTTTAAATATTGGTAGGAAGCGTGAAGTTTTTGAAAGCATGAATTTTAATGAAAATTTGTTCGCAGTAATGAAAAGTGTATACATTTGTAAATAGTTTGCAGGAACCAAAAAATTATACTGCATTGCAGGATTCACCGTAATAGAATTTGTGATTTGTAACATGCATCAAAAAGTTTTGGTGTTTTACAAATGACGGAACATCCGAGAAACCATAAAGTTAAAAAACTTCAGTGGGAGTACTTGAAAAATCATACAAAAATTTTTAGACGAAAAAAGAAAATCATCTTAGATTTTCAAGTTATAAATTTTGAAAATAAAAGATTTTAACGTTTTTGAATAGAAATTCCAGTAAAACGAAATTATTCTATTTCAATTTTTTTCAAAAAATTTATTTTTGATCTAACTGGATTCCGATAACACAGTCGCAACAAAAAAAACCTACAGGCTAGGTAGACCAAAAAATAAACTTTCTTACCCATGTACACTTATAATTTTTCTAGAATACAAAATCCGGAACGCTGAAAATTAGGCATTTCAGAACATCAAAACATTTCGGAAAAATTAGAATTATTTTTTTTTCTGAAAATTTCTCAATTTCAAGAACGTTTTCAATTTTGCAAATCTAGAACAACATTCATTGAGGATGCTTAAAACTTTGAAATTGAATTAAAAGTAATTTTTGAAAAAATTTCAAACTTGAAAAGAATGGGGGTTTTGAGCGTAGAAAAGCAACAAAAAAGAGAAAAAGAAGCAACGAGAAATAAGAAATAAAAAATAGGAATAGGCACATACAAGGACAGAAATAAGAATAAATTTCAAATTTCAAATTTCAAATTGCAATTCAATTCTTCACACCTCTCCTCGCTCTTCTGGGCACGGCTCTGGAGATATAGAGAAATTGAAAACTGCTCTTTGCCTGCTCACACTTAAGCATCAGCAGCACAGAGAGAAAAGAAAAGTGAGACGGAACAAATTATTCATCAGAAGTAAACACGGTTGGAAGGGGGGATAAGTTTCATCTCTTCGGGAGGCGGACATGGATGCTCCCTTCACGCCCGCTTGACCTTTGATTAAAGTGTTTGGGGTGGCGGCTCTGCACACGGTCACCGCTTCCCTTCTTAAGCTGCCCTGCGGATTTAGTATGAACAACAACGACAACAATAGTGGTTTTAGAGCTGGAGTGTGGCATCGAGAAACACTAAAATCTATGCATACTTTGATGAAAATTCAAGAGCCAGAGACTTTTGGTGTTTCGATGGTTCGAGCACTTGAAGAGACTAAACAAAAAATCCCAAATTCTAAGTTGGGACATGTGAAAGTTGAATTAAAGGTAAAGTATCGTCAGTGAGAAAATTGATTATAGCCACTTATAAGTTGTTAAAACTACCAAACAGTACAGTACAACTTTTCAAAAAATTTTAAATTGTTGGGATTTTTTATGCAGTGAGCTTCTGGTGAAAACTTTGTTTCCACTAATCAAACATTTGGAATTCGACCAGAAAATGTTTTTGAAAGGTTTTTTGTGTTTGAACACTTGAAGGGTAAAATTTCACTTTCTTAGAAAATTAGGCAAAATCAAAACTTTGCCAGAAATTTTAGAAAAATTCAAATAATTTTTATTTTTTAATCATGGTATTTGGTCACTTCTTATAGGATTACATTTTCGAGTGTCATCTAAAGTTATGACATCCCGTGATGTAAGGCGGGAACGCTTGAAGCCGAGTCCCCTTTTTCAGACCTAGTTATCATTAAATTTGTGTTTCCATTTTGATAATTTCTAAGTTTTAGTTCCAGAAAAATAAATTAATTTGTTACATATACCTCTTAACAAAATGCGCTCAAAAAGGGTTTGAATTGAAAATAAATTAATCGCACTAAAAAAAAGAAACAAGGAATGCTTGGTAAACGTGCCAAAAATCCACATGCTCTCGTTTTTCTCACATTGCTCATTTTTCTCCCGCCAGCCTGAATCCGTGAGAATCTTAATCCGTAAAATGTAATTTTGCTCTACTAGTTAAAAAATTATGGAAATTCATTGGTTGATTGTAATTACGAAAATCTGAAGTTGGGCTTGAGACTTTTTTTTTGAATTTTTAAATTCTTGCATAACCATGAAGTCATCTCGTTGTCATGGAGATACCACGAAATGGGCTCTTTTTTGTGCAATATAATAACAAAAGTCACAAGACAGAAGTTGAATGGAAAATTATTATTTGGTTGAGACAAAAGTGTGTACGGGGAAAAAGACGTAGGGAGACGCAAAAAAGACAAAATCCAAATTAAAAATTCAATAAAATTACAAAGATCACACATTTCGAAAAAATTTACAAATTGTTTCAATTCAGAGCAACTATCAGCGCTCTTTATCCTCCATTCCGAACTTTCGAACTCCGAGAGCCATGCCTCCGAACAGATTGAAATCATCATTCTCTGTGTTTTTTGATGGAATCAATTCTTTGAGGCGCTCCGAGTTGCCATGTGTTATTGCGATGACGGATGTTCCTAAAAACTCATTTAAAAACTCAATTTTTTGCGTGGGTTAATGAGGGACTGGTGTCTGAGTTTCATGAGTACATTTTTTTAACCTGGTTTTGATTGAGACGACAAAATTGATATTATCCAAATACACTGATAAAAAACATTGGCACTGACCGAGTTGAAAATTTGCACTGACCAAGCTAAATCCCTGCACTGACGAAACCAATAGAACTGACACAAATTTATCACTGCACTACAAAATAAATAGTACTTCCCAACCTCTGCACTAACCTAGAACATTATGCTATGAACAAAAAGGCTTAACATTATGCTCTAGCAAAAATTTGCTTCGGTCAAACGGCTTCCACATTAATTCGAAAAATCATCTATGCACTGACCAAAAATCTCTGCGCTGCCGATAAAATTTGCACTCACCAAATCAAATTTTGCACTTATCAAGAATATTTCGTGTATGTCTATTTAATTTTTACACTCACAAAAAAAATGTCGCACTAACTAAATTAAATTTCGCGCGGGACACGTTCTACACTGAACGTTAAAAAATTTCACAAACCGCTTGGCTAAAATTTAAAACACTCAGTTTTCATGGGCTGATTGCAAGCTTGCAATTTGATCAATGCTCAAAGTTGGTTTCAAAAACTGTAGCAGTGCATTAAACGTACCATTAATACTTCCTAGCGAAGTCTCTTCAATGGGAAAAGCCTGCGATTGGATAGCCAAAATTACGATAAAAACTACAGAGATAAGTTTGAAGTAGTAGTCCATTGTTCAAGTTGAAGTCAAGTGATAAATCACACTAAAAAGGTTTTTCGAAGGTGTTTCGCTTTAAGGTTTTGTTTCTCTTGACGAATGATATCAAGAATTTTTGTTGTCTTGGTCAGCCAGTCACGCACCACCTAACACTACAATTCACTGACAGTATAAACGAAACGGCGCCAGTTTGGTTAGCAAATTAGCGCATATATCTGTTATTCACTATTGGCAAAGGACACACACTATTTTTGGGTGTGTTTGGGTTTTCAAAACGACACGGTTTTGAAATGATAAATTCACGTATAGGAAATATTTTTGAAAAAGTGTTTCTTTGTAAATGCCTCTGGTAAATTCGGTTGATCAAAAAGCTTCCAAACATGCTTCAACTTACTCAAAAGCCAAGCGGTAGGCCTCTCCACGGCTTAACAGCGGCTGAGCCAATAGGGAGACCGTTAGTGGTGGCACTGTACACAGTACATATTCATTTTAAAAAAAGCAATTTCATAAAGAAGCTCAATATATCACAAGAAAAGATGACAATTCAATTAAATCAATAAATAGACTCTGCGAGAAGTTTTGAAACTTTTGAGATATTCAGTGAACAGCTCCCGTATTTTTGTCGACGTTGGCAAACTCTTCGAGGAATCTGTAAATTTAACTTATTTTCCATTCACTACAGAACCATAACAAATGCAATAGCCAATTGAAATTAGTATTATAGCATTAAGTATACCCATTAATCGAAAAACGACAGAATTACTGCTTAATGTCTGCCCGCTTAGCCAAAACATTTTTTACCGGGGACGTGGTTTCATTTTAAAGCCTGTATACTCACGATTTTGTATTTAGCATGCTACTCCCAGCTAGAACAACAGCAGGCCCTCCGTATCCTTGCATCCGCTTTTCATTCAAGCTTCTCACATAAGCCGCCTCCTCATATGTGGCTCCACCCACAATAAACACAATAATATTATCCATTCGGTCGCTGAAAATTGAGTAGCTTGAAGCATTATAGTAGATCTAGAACTTACCATTCATTGCTAAGAAGCGGGTAGTTGTCAAGCCTCCCACGCTGGCAAGACTCGATCATGTTCTTGAGATACGGCGAATGCTGGGTGTAAATGTTCTCAACTCCTTTGAGTCCTTTGATGAACCTGAAAATTATAGGTAGAATACCATGTACCTTTTGTAAATCTTGAGTCTTTCTTTAGTGCTACTAATGTTCAGTCAGTTTTGTCAAATTATTAGAGGTGTCAATAAATTTCTGGTCAAATGAATTAATATTTTTTGTTGCAAAACTCATTTGTAATTCTTTTATAAATAAAGCAGTTTTTAATCGCTAAATTTGCTTACTGTAGACAAAAATTAATTCGAAATTCTGATTTAGACAACTAGTAACGGATAAAATTGAACCAAATCAGAAATTGCTGAAGCCGCCAAATCAACCGAAACTAAGCCCAGATTTCAGCCCAAATATTTGATTACGCTGATTCACTGTTGCTCACCTCTTCGTAATGTCAATAGTCGATTCACCACCAAACAAATCGGCAGGTCTCCTTGAAAGTCCACCATATTTGAGCAGCGTCGACACCGTTTGATGGATTTTTGGATGCTGAAAAAGCATGAAATTTTTTTAAACCCAGAATACACCAGTTGCCTACCTGTGGTCTGAGTTGACTGATCAATGAGTTTAATTCGTTGCCGGGTGCGTTTTCGAAACGAAGAGCGTAGAGAAGCACAAGACGGATGATGTCCTGAAAATGGGTGTACTGATCGTGATAACTAAATTCAATTAAAAATATAATTATATACTTCTATGTATCATTTAACAAAATAAATTTTTTAAAAATATAGCACACACTTCAGTGTTGTGTGCCTTGAAAAAAAAAATTTGCGTATGCACTGACCAAACTTATGTTTGCACTGACTAAATGACCAGCTATTTTTCCTAGTTTGTTGAAGCTGTAGTATCTAATTTTAAAGTAGCTAATGAATTTACTTAAAATTATAGGATACAGGAAACAAAATCCTTTCCTGAGCACCACGTTGGCGAAAATATATACCGTATTTCATCTATTAGTCTTGCAGCCTCTATTAGTCTTGCACCCCTACGGACCAATTGAAAATTAGTTTTGCATGCAAGACTAATAAAGGAAATACGGTAATTGGTCATTTGCGATAACAAATCTCAGTATTTTCTCGTGTTTGTTTTGGCATTCAGAATCTAAAAATGTTCATTCCGGATTTTTTTGCGGTGTATGTTACTGTTACTCACCACTTCTCTGGTTTTCGTATTTTTCAGCAGTCCTCGAACAAGATTGATACATTTGCCATGATCCCCATCTGACACAATTGCCTGCTCTACCTGAAACCACTTTCTACGTTTTGACACGTTTTTTTAAACTGTATTACCTCTGAGACTCCTAATAAATTATGCTTCTGAACAAGATTACTAAGTTCGCCTACAAGGCTGACGTGTTTCGACACTGTTCCACTGATCTTCTTAAACTGTGGATAGTCTTCCACAAACTTTTTCATATCCTGAATCGACTCCAAATTCTTGTTAATATGCTTTTTCTCCTGAAACTCGCTGATCAACGTCTTGATATTTTGCCCGATTTCTCCAAAGTTGGCAGTAATATTTCTCGCAAAAAATTCATCGTGAAGCTCGCTGAGCACAATGTTCTGATCAGTACATGTGCATCTGTTATTTGTCAATGTGAGCATTTCATGGATCATCGCTTCATACGTCCATTGGTTGAGCAGAGGAGTCACCGCGTCCTGGGATCTTTCAATAATCAGAAGAGTGGTGTCAGCTCTAGAGTTTTCGAAAAGCCCGTTTTCCCGGCGAATGAATTGTGCTACATCATCGGCCACTTTTTTGCAACTCGGTGAAGACTTTTGGTATCTGAAAAAAAAACATTGTAAAAGTATGCAACAAAGTAGTGACAATTGCATACAGTTTTTCGCATGTAGCAGCTCCCAGATTACAATAAAAACAAAACTACAGCGTGTTATGTCTAACAATTACAAGCATTGCCAAAAATTTCTGATTGCAGCACACTTCTGCTCAAGCGATGTAGTGCCAATTTTCAGCTGCGCGATAGTTATGATATGTATGTATATGTGCAAATTAATTTATCATACAATCGTATTGTTGGGGTAAAGACTTCTTTTTGTTTAGAACAAGGAAATTGGGTACAAGACGAAAAACAAAAGCAGTCACGCAATTGGATACTACTTGTAGACCAAAGACAAAAACAAACGAATGAATTTTTTTTCTCAATCGTATATTTTAGGGATCAGTTTTAGAGAAATTGAATCAATCTTTAGAATTAAAAGCTGCGAACACTCTCTAAATTGAGATACCTTTATAAAAAAGCATGAACATGACTAATAAATAACCAAAATTTCAAAAAAAAGGTCAATGTCCGCAATCCTTTACCAATTTTCAAATTAGAAATTTCAAAACTCTCACCGAACAGCTGGAGCCTTTTTCAACTGCAACAATAGCGCAATAATTCCGCACTTGATCCTTTCAGCGGCTTCTTCTTTCAACGTGAATGATGAGTCGAAGATGTGTGTCAAGTTGAGAGTGAACAAGTCTTTACGAATAGGAACTCCATCTAGAAACACTTCTTGAACCTCACGCACCTGGAATTTGTTGAAAAATACACTATTGACATATCCTATAGCGTATTAGTATTGCTTAAAAGTTTTTTGCATCGTTAAGTTATTGTCGGAAAGCAATAAATCTTTTTCTGATTCTCATAATTTAATCACGCAGCTTGAAAATTAGTTCTGTCCATAATAAAAAGTACTACTTACAGTCTCATTTTTGTCTGCTTCAGCCAGCCGCTTCACATCATATTTGTTGATTGTGTTTGTAAAATCTGAAAAGCATATTCATTGAAAACTAGTATTTTTTCTGTAAACTCACAAAGATAGTACTGGCTGAATCTTGGCTCCTGGAGCTCTTTCACCAGTCGCTCAATATTTTTGGGTGTCGGCCGGACGAATACCACGCATTTCAAGTTTTTGATGTTTTCAGATGAGGTCTTGTTCTCAATTCTATCGAATATATAAACTTCTTTTTGCATCACCTCCGACTGCGCAAATGCGCATGACACTGTTGGAGTCTGGAAAAAAATTTAGCGTTGATTTTATTTGAAAACGTGTGAAAAAACTACTCATCATTTAAAATTGTATGTTTATATGATTTTTCATACTAATCTAAGCATTAACTTTATTAAAAATCTATAGCTGATATAAATTCATAATAAACATTTAGGCTATTGTGAATATACAATACGTTTTGCTCATTTTTGGATTTCCTCTATATTTTAAGTGTTTATTATATTTATTATTTATTATTTTGTTAGATTAAGTAATTCAAAAATAGACATAAATGTTACTGAAAAATTTGCAAAACGTGTTGTTAATTTACGTTTTAGTATAACTTTTTGACACAAGTTTTAATTATTTTTCCTAACCGAATAATTACATTTTTACACTTTCAAATCAACTCACTGTTTCCCCATCCATAAGTAGTAATTTCATCTGCGAGCCGGCAAGTTGGATCATGTCCTGTATCAATTTTCGGCTTGACTGCACGAGATCCATGGTTGATTAGTAGAAAGAGCTAGTGGCCAACGTGTATAAAAACATATGGTAAAAGAAAAGAAATGGAGAACTCTAGGCCGCGGCCGTCTCTGTCACCGCGTCGGGTGAGTGTCCAGTGCCAGCATCGATTTTGAGAGATGGCTAGGCTAGTGGAGACGTAGACGGAGGAAGGCTGTGGAGAGTGAGGAAAGATGGAAAAAGTGGAAAAGTGGAGCAGAAGTAGAGCAGGAGAATTTGCATTCTGTCGGAGAAAATCTGAAGAAAACTGAATCTTCTCCAATTTTTCATTATACTAACTTGGTCCTGAACAAAAGTCTATGAAATATGTATAAGAATTATTATCCGTATGCGTGATGTACTAGGACAACAATTATCATTTACTATATATAAAGCGCGTGTCCTTCTGTCCCTATGTAGTTTGATCTCCGATCAGAGCAACGAAATTTTGGGAAACCTTATGCTAAATGCGCAGCAGACATCGATCGAGGTCCGCGATAGACACCGTATATCTAATGTGTTTTCTCAAAAAAGTCGGGGGCCGCGCCGTAGGTGCGGTCCACGGCTGGTACTAAAATAATTAACTCGTATCAGAGCTTTTCAAAATTGTTCCCTGTACTTATGGTAGGGTTTTACCAAAGCTCCAGCTTAACGCAAACTTCACAGATTTATGACTATTCAATGCAAGGTGGCTGGTTCTAATTTGAAGGACATAACACAATTTTTCGTTCACATGAAACTGCAGCCAAATATTAATTTTACACTATTTTCAATTCGTGTTTGAAGTTTTTATTTGACAAAAAAAGAGTTTCATCTAGTCATATCTGCAACCATTAACTCTTTGCACATTTAAAAAATTAAATTAAAATCACAATAATAATAAAAAACCGGGATGTACTGAAAAACCTGATATTGTTCAAAAAGTGTAATAGTCCTAATAATACAAAAATAATACGTATAATTTGAAAACATTGCACAATCCATCAAAGCTCATGAATAATCATGGAAGATCATATTTCCCCATTGCGAGAGCAACTTTTCCACCATTCCGCGCGCATTTGGATCAGCAGACTCCATGAAAGCAGTATGTCCTCCGTGATTGGTGATAATACCGCAAACGTAGTCGCTCTCCATTATATCTAATGTAGGGATGCCTAAATAGGGGAAATGTATGAATAATTATTAAATTTGGTATTTTGTTTAAAAAATGTAATTAGAAAACTAGCTTTTCAATTACATATTTAATATATATTTCATAAAAATTCCACACGTTTTATAATTTTTTGCAACCCGCAATGTGTCGGTTGCTGTTATTACCGTAGAGCAAACACGTCTAATTATGAACTAGAGAAACGTAGCAAGCACTCATGTTTGTATATGAACATTAGTTTTCAAAGCTGTTCAAACCAAAACTTACATTCCACCGGGCTGAAATAATCATCAACAGAATTCAGTGTTACACATGGAATCTTGATTTTGTCTACCTGGAAATTGATTTTTCAAATTTTTACAAACCAAGTTTCAAATGTTACCTTTGTCGCCAAAGTAGCCTGTCTGTAATAGTCATCGCAACTCTTGAACCCATACATGGGAATCACAAAAGATCGATCAAACCCTCTAACCGTATTGCATCTGCACACTTCGTCAAAATCCACCATATCTTTGAATAGCTCGCGGTACCTGGAATTGTGGGAGCTACTTATGAACTCAGGGGTTTGGTTCATTAATAGCTTAGCAGGAAATACTAAAAATTTGGGCGTAAAGGAATTGCTTCAAATTAACGCGCAAAAACCAATCACTTAATGAGAAGCTTGCCAGCTCTTTGAGCACAGGGCCTGCTCATGTCTCCTCAAATTTTCTCAATGCCAATTTTTTATACCAACTACGTTTGTTGTTTAAAAGTCATCAGATTTAAAATATTAAAAATAAACACCTTACTAATATAAACGAAAAAACATCAAAACTTACGGTCTCACCATATCTACCAAGTTCTTTGCAATAAAGCTGTTGAAAATAAGTTGTGGAATAAAGCATTCAATAGAATCAGAAGCAACAAGGGGATCCCACGGAGAAGAAACAATCATGCCTCCGTCCAGATCTGCATTTTCTCCAGTCATCGCTAGATAGTTCCAGAGAATCATTCTGAAAATAAGCGTGTTGCTGAATCTTTTTAGCTCCTAAACTACACTCACCCTCCCATGGAAAACCCGCATCCCAGCTTCTTTGCATCCGGATATCTTTCATTAATCATCTTAGCAATGAACGCAAAATCATGTGGAGTGGCGGCATTGTACGTCCTAGTAGTTCTCAGCTTAACACCACCAAGTCCTCGTGGGTTCACGACCACACACTTCCAGCCCTTATCTCTTGCTTCTTTGACAGGATGGAGAACGTAGCTGCTGTCATGAGTACTTCCTGTGATTCCCGGCAAGAAAACGACAATTGGGGTGGTGTCATCAGCACCTTCAGGGATCAACCAGTCTATTCCAGCTGCACCACCATCGTCGAACTCTACTATTTCTCTGGAAATAGTTTGATGAAATGACAGCGTCTCCGTTTTGATATGAATTAACGTACATCAAGTTTATGAATCTATGAAACAATACATAGTTAAGATTTTCAATTATTGTTGTTTTGGCTATTAACTGTAAATATACCAGTTGAACCAACTAGATTCTAAATCGATTCAGCTATTCAAATTTTTGCTCAATTGAACTAAACTGTTTCTAAGCACTAGACTCCACAGAAATGACTATCACATTTGTTTCTAGATAAGACGTGTGTTTTAAGCTCGGTTCAATCGACTAGACAACACATTTTTGTACTGAATTTTCACACCCTTACGTCCTATATAAATTCAATTTTTGAAGTTCTGAACTCCAACTGAATATCTCAAAACTAGTAAACAAATTACGGTATATTAAATACAAAATATATACTTAACACTTAAAATTGAACAAACCTTGTAAATGGTAGCGATGGACAATCCCGGAATATCTGTCGTACTACGGTTTGAGTCGTGCCAAAGGGGCACCACCAACTAGGATGGTACTTTTGCTCCAAAATCCTTAAATTCGAATGAACCTTCTTTTGAAGCTTGGTACCAGGCTTAACATAGTGCTTCGGTATCTGCAATCTTATTCTCTTAACGGGATATTTACAATATGAAACGTACTGCTGAAATGTACCAGGAATACATCCATAAAAATATCGGAGCAACTATCACCAAAGTCAAAATCAATGGCAGAACCATATTGAGCTGAAAAAGTAAAAAACTGATTTTATAAAAATTTAAAGCAAAATTGCGCAGTTATGGTGCAAGAAAAAGCAAAAGACTCTAAAAAATGTATACTTTAGCAAATTTTTTTGATTGCATCAAACCTAAGACTGCTGAAACATTTTGGAAAAATTGTTTCCTGGGTGCATATTTTGGTTGGTAAGCCGAAAATGCTCTATTAATAAAGGTAAACAGAAAAAAGAAGTTAAAAAGTTAAATCTTTGAGAAATGTTAAATTATGAAAAAAAAAACTGAACAGAAAACCAAAAACCTTTCCGAACAGAGAAAAACCAACTTTTTTCGCTACCAATTCACAATTCAATAATTTTCAATGAAATTGATGGCGCAAAAGTTAATGGTTTCGATAAGAAAAGTTCATAGAACGAGCGGTGCAACATTAATCAGCTTTGCATGTACTTGAAGATCTGATAACAGTGCCGTTTTGTACTAAAAATGCCTTGTTATCACCGAAAAAACTCAAGGTTTTTGTCTGATAAGAGTCATCGCAATTTTTTTGACAGATCAGGCCAGTTTTAGTGAAAGCGTTTTTTTCTGCGGCGAGAACAAAGTTGAAAATTTTTTGGTTTTTTGGTAATGATAGACAGAAAAAATAACCGGAGGGCAACGAACATTTTACTATAAAAATATGAGTTCAAAAGATATTATTATACAGCTGCTTAGAAGTTTAAAAGTACACGAAATACCAAAAACTCTTTTGAATGGAAAAAGGATTTTTCAAAACAAATGTTCACAAAATCTGTAACTGAATTTTAATTAATCCATCCTTGAACTACAGAGCTGTGAAATATGTTCGATCTATTTTTTGCATTTGTCACTACATACGAAATTTGTGTATTTGCAATCAGAAAACATTTTGGAAATTTTTTTGTAAAACTTTTAAAAAAATCTAAAACATTGAAAGTTGGCAAAAACTTCATTTGAAAACATTTTGCAGGTCTTCAAAGTAATCAAAATACTCTAAAATTGTAAAAATAAAATTAAAACTGTGAAATTTTGCCTAATTTGCCGAGCGCGGCCAAATGCGCATTTCTTGAATAAAAATGAAAAAAAAAACACGATGCTATATTTTCTTTCATCAAGTATCTTATCGAAACCATTAGTTTTGGATACAATTTTTATTTAAAATTGTTCATGTGTGCAGCAAATTTGGCGAGAAGTAGATTCGGCAAACGGCAAATAAATTTGTAGCATATGCCACTACATACTCACAAATGTTTTATCAAACTACATATGTTTTGTCAGTTAATTGTATTAGTATATCATTTCTATTCCACTAAAGTTTTCAAGCTGAAATAACAAACTATTGTAATCTGTATTTAAAGTTCACGTTCAGGGTACATATTCCAACGAAAATATAAGAATTCTAATTTGCCAATTTACTGGGACTTTGTTGAAGAATAGCTGTATTTCATTTTTCATTTTAACAACAAAAGTACATATCGCTCACATCACATCAGAACAGAAGATGTTTGTCATCGAATTCCTTTCTTTCGAATCCACTTTCAATGATTGCCACAAAGATTGCGGCTTCAACAAACTTTCAGTCTGCATTTCGTACAGTTTTCCTTTGGCAAATCTTCAGATATTATAGATTGTAGTTTCGAGTTCTTTATTCAGCTTGCAAAAAACTCTAGTAATCATTAACAATCAATAGTTCGTCTTGAAATGAGAAAATCTGTCGTTTTCCCTCTTATGAAGAACATTCGTCATCTGTTTTTGCCGTTCCACTTCAAAAACCCAAAAGTATTTCAATAGACCACTTTGGTTGATGCAATAATAAAAACATGCAGAGAACTTCATTCTTACAATTTTAATCTGCTGTAACAGATTTTACTGCATTTCATTTATAAAAATTGTTGTTTATTTCGAAATTCAAATTTCCAAATTGTACCAAATGCACTGAGCCAAATTATGATCAGTTTAAGATTGCACAATACAGTAGGGATTCGAGCTAAACCATGTTCAACACTATGTGTTGCACTGACAAAATATCACATTACGTTTTATTGCACTGACCAATATTCACACTAGCACTGACAAAAGTTCACATCACGTTTTGATTGCACTGACCAATATTCACACTAGCACTGACAAAAGTTTACATCACGTTTTGATTGCACTGACCAATATTTACCCCAGCACTGACTAATTACTACATTGCACTAACAAAATTAGAACTAAATGTTTTAGTTTCACTGTTTTCTTTTAAATAATCGGCATTGTCCGTCTGTTACACTACAGTTCCTGAATGTAGGTGATACGTTCACCTTCTAACTAGTGATACAATTCCTTTCTCTTTTACCCTTGCTTTCTTCTTCAAAGTAAAAAGTATTGCCATTCTTAGACAGATTGCGATTGGTATAACTCAAGGTCGAGTCTTGCGGCGGCAAATAGTGCGTTCTTTTCTTGCGTGTCGTCTGTCGTCAAATCCATATAAACTGTGTAGATTCCATCATGCACTAGTCCCCTTCCGTCCGACACATACACACATACATCCCTACCCGAAAATAGGCCATCGGTACGGTGTACCGTCTATCTTGATTGTCTTTTCCACCTCTATTGTACGCATCCCTTTTCTCCACTTTTTTGACGTACTTCAATTTTGCCTTATAATTTTTATTGGTCTGTTCTACGACTTTTGAACACATGACAAAATTAGAAATTTATTTTTTGAAATTAAATTTTGGTTCGAAAAATTGTGAATTCACAACCTTTCCGAAAATTGCAGGTGTTAAATCAAATAAATCATGGGAGTAGTGAACTTGGCTTTAACATTTGACGCAGTTTTCGCAGCTGTTTCCGGGCTTGCACTCTACTTCTTTCCCGGAAAATTCGGAGACTTGTGTTTTGTAAGTTTATTGTAATATTTAATTTCTAAAGAGAGATTATTGTGGTCAATCTGTCAACCGAAACTGGAAAATTAATCCGGCACATGGTGGTATCTTCTACGTAGGAGAAAACAGACCACCAAATTTTTCTCGGCCACATAGAAAAAACCGTAATGTGGCGTGTTGTTTCAATGATTTTAAAATTATCTACTTGTTTCCTGATTTATTTGAAGAACAAATCTAGGTGCCTTGGAAAATTTGCTTATTTTTCTTTCTCTGTACTCTCGCAGTGTAACTTTTGAACCAAACTTTCAAACTATTAGAAAATGGTTTTTTCTCGATTTTTGGGAAAAAGTGATTTGCAAAATGGCATCAAATTTTTGCAAAATTTAATCAATTTTTGAAAAGATCATCAATTTTCCAAAGCTCTGACTCTTTACTGCAAACAAAATGGTATTTTTTCAGCAAAAAGAGACTGATGGTGTGCACTGGCATCTTATCCGTTGTATCGGAGGACAAATCTTCGCCTCCTGTCTGGTCTCCCTCAAGTTTCGAGGATCTAGTCAAACGAGCCAATCAGTTTGTCATTTTATCCGATTAATTGTGAGTAACTTCTTGATTATCAGTAATGATTTTCTAAAATTTCAGCCATCGATTCTCATTTTAATGCTGGTGCTTCAAATTCAATCGGTGACGCCAAACTTGGTGGAGCCAACGGTAAGATATCAGAGAATCTATCATTTATTTTTAAGCCATTTTCATTATTAGATTCTGAAATTTTTTAAATACCTGATGATCTCTACAATTACGCTCCATGTCACACTTCTATCATTTGCCGGATGGAAAACAGGTAACAAACATTAATTTTAACAAAACAAACATTATTATAAACTTTTTTTACAGGAACAAGATTGCTCCCAGGAAACCGATTTGGAAATTTCTTGTATCAACTAGATGCACTCGCATCAATTTGCATTGGAACTACCTGGATGACTTTCCCAAAATGGCTTCTTCATCGACAGGTACCGTAATTTTTGAAAGTTGATGTAACATTTGTGATATGTTTTGTTATAGTAAATTGAAACAGTGGAATTTGAAAAAAATTGAGATTTGGTTTTGAAACTTTAAAAAATGGAATTTTTATTTTATACTAATTTTATAATACAAATAGTTTTCACTAGTATATGTAGAAGCAGTTAAAATTGGAAACATGATAAAATTAGAGTTTTAAGGGTACATTGATTACTGTAATATTATTATTTGAAAAAAAAATTCTCACCACACGTGGGTCAATTTTCTTAAGCGATTTCTTAAAATGAAAAATTGTTTTAATGCTTTAATGAAATTTAGTATCAGAAATAAAATATTATTTGGCATTCTGAAGTTGGCTGCACGGTAGTTTCAGAATGTTGAAGTTTAGGAAAATTTTGTGCAGTTCTCCTAATTTATGTGAAACATTATTCCGTATAACGAAAATTCAATTTTTCTTTGGCACAAACAAAAAAAATTAATTGCACCCACAGACCTTCAAACAAGACAAAAAAATTTTGAAAAGAATCGGTACTGAAAATTTTTTAGCTGCAAAGATTGCTTAAATTTCAATCAGAAATCGTATCCTTTTTCTCAAAAAATGACATACTACATACTCCACCCACCACTGAGCTGTTATCAAAACTCGTATCAAAATTGGGTTTTTTAAATTTAGATAGTTTTTGAGAAAGTCCACGAAAACGTATTCAATTCCTATCCAGGTCCTTGTCGAGCTTGACGAGTCTCATGAATTCCTGGGAAGAGTCATGGGAGCTAACTTCATAGCGTCGTACATTGTCTCAACTCATGTTCTCCACTGGGAATCCGAACAAGACAGAAACGTGGCAGTTGACGGACGTGTCATTTGTTGCATTTCAATCCTTGGCGCCCAAATCTGGTCACAGACCTATGCCCACTGGTCCGGAAACCACTGGGTTGGAATTAGCCTCTTCTCCACATGGACTGTCATCTCCTTGATCTACCGCTCCTACCTAGTGTGCACCAAGAAAAGCCATAATAAAAAGGAATAATTTCTTAATTATTTTTTTTTCTAATTTGCTGGTTCTGTTTATCTCAAGCTTTCTGTGTTATTGAAGAGAAATCAATAAAAATGCATTACAATTTTATTATAGAAAACATCAAATAAAATAAATATTGAACTGTTGTAAAAAATTAAATTTACAATCAAGAATGGAGTAGCACCGGAAATGAATTTTTTTGAAATTTTCTGAAATTTTTTTCAGAAAGTGCAGATTTTTGCTGCTGAAAATTCTTTCCCGCTGGCGCTACCCCACCTTCAATTTTAAAAAAATAAAATGTGTCCAGGCTCATCAAAACGTTAATTTTGATATGAGATCTAATTTTTTAAAAAGTTAAATTCTGAAAAATGTAAAAACCAAAATAAATAAAACTAGAATCTTTTATGATTCTTTTTTGCGAGTTTCACTAAAATATTCCGTTTTTCGCTCAGAAATTCTTGTTCCGGGGATGCCAGCGGAGCTTCGTCGCATTTTGATTTACTGCTCCCTAAGTTGCTGGACCTTCTGAAATTCTGTTCCTTTTCCATTTTCACCAACAATTCCCTTACCTATGTGTTGAATTCTTGTGGTGAGACTCTTTTCTGTGTGCCGAACTTTCTCTATTATTCGGTTTGTAGAGCATTTGGGCCTGAATACATATTTTGTAGTTTTTCAACACATTTCTGAAATATAAAATTCTGGGTGTTATTATTTTTTACACAGACATTTTGTAGTAAAATGAATCTGAAGACATGTGGCACAGGGAATTCAACATTCATGAAATTTTTTTAAGGAGCAAATTAATTCCCATTTCGATGCCAGTAATTGACATTCAGAAAATATCTCTAGTTAGCCACTCATATCTCGTTAGATGTCAGTTTTTTGTTTCTTTTCCCATTTTTGATGAATTAATTTTCTAGACTCTGAAAATGCACACATTGCTCACAAACACGAAAGACAAAAAATTGACAAGAAAACATTTTTAATTTAAAAAAATTTACTAGTTGTTTCATGATGATGAAAGCTGAACTTAAATAATAACATACCAAAAGAAAAGAAGAACATCAAATTTACGACAATGCCAAGACAAATACTATAAAAAAGTTGTGTGGAAAGAGATCATGATTGCAATAATTTTGCTTGAAATAATAAAGAAAAAAAAAGTTTTTCTGCGATTTGTTTCACGAGGTTCTGAATATAAGAACAAATGGAATGGAGCAAAACGGATAAAAATTGGGACTATTTGATTTATAAATATTCAAATATTCTGATCATAATGATAAATTAACTGATTAAATTTATAAGGGCACTGACCAACTTCATAATTGCACTGACCAATATCATAATTGCACTGACTAATTTTATCAGTGCACTAACCATTTTTATCATGGCACTGACCAAAATAAGAATTGCCATGGACAAATTTATCATTGCGCTAACTAAAATTATTAACTCATTGACAGTTTTTCAAGAATTTTGAAATCATAAGTGTTAGCTTAAAAATTAATAAAACTTCCGTGGCTTTGAAAACTTAGGGTCACAACAAAAATAGTGTTGAAACTTTTAAAATGTATAATTAGATACCCGTTTTTACCCGTTTCGCCCACATTTGCCCGCAAAAAACGCAATGGACAGGATGAAAATGATTGAAAGATTGAAAGAGAGAGAGAGAGAGAGAGAGAGAGAGAGAGAGAGAAGAAAGAGTATTCATTCAGAGAAAAGCGTCGCCTTCCTCATCAGAATCCGCAGCTGTATTGTCGGGCGTCGTTTTGCCATGATTTGGGTCGCCGAGTGTTGATGGCACTCCGAGTGGTCCTGACATTGACTCGGATGTCTCCGGATGCGGATGAGTTAGAGATGTGGCATTTGTGGCGCCTCCGCGTCGCGACTTTTTTGCTTTTTTCAACATTTGTGCCTGTAATTAGACTCAATTTGTACTGCACTAAAGCGAAGCTGATAAAAATTGGGGTGGTGTCAAATGGAAGAAAAAATAATATATAAAATTCGATTACCACGATTTTAGAGCAGGGTGGTGGGGGGAAACAAATTGCGTGAATGCAGCGCAAATTAGAAAATTTAAAATATTCACAGAGTCACATCAATAAAATAAGACAATATGATGACGTCACTAGGACATGGAGCCGCAGCGAAATAATAACATGTCAAATTATAAATTGTAAAGAAACTTAGTTTTAAAACAAAATGCCCCAGGTTATTTTTTTTTGTATTTTCAATTTTTTTTTCGTTAGGAAAACTGTTTAAACGTACTTTCAAAGCTGATTTCAATATTGTGATAGTTCCCGGTGGCTGGATATGAGGTTCGCCGTCAACTTGAACCGGCCATTCTTCATGTGTAGTAATTCGGATCTGGAAAACTCAAAAAATAATATGCTGGGGAAAAGTGGAGAACTTACACTTCCACCTTGAGCTATCCTAATTCCCGCGGCGAGCTTGGATTGGATGAGTCCCAGGCGTGATACATCGGATATTCCGACCACCTGAATTTAGAGATTATTAAAGGGAATTTTTAGAGAAAGGTTAAGTAATTTAATTGTCAAAGGATATATAATAGTTATTGCTAATGACTGTCTTCTTATTTTTCCGAAAAATTTTCTAAGCCTCTGTACAATTTCACAGTCGTCTACAACAGTTGCTTTAAAGGAAATTAATAAAATTACAAAGTTTTTGATCATATCAGTTCACTTCTTTCATCCATTGGTAGGCTGTCATTTATGAATGCAACATATATGTAAATTAGAAAATTTTGATATCAGTGTAGGATTTGTGGCATTATCTCTCTGTGTGTTCCACAATGTATTTTTTGATCTACATAGTTTTAAAGCTTTTATTTCAGATATCTTCTTTTTCTTTGACACTCTAGAAATACAATCACTTCAAATTACCTCTAGCAATCCATCATAATGAGTAGGCTTTGAAAAGTTGCCCTCCTCCTTCGATGTACCCCACGGATTTGCACCACTTCCCCAACTGAGCAAGTTCAGTACAACAATCCCTTCGATGTTTGGCAATTCGATTATACGACCGTCAACCTGAAAGTTTTATAGTTTTATTTAGGTTTTTTCTGGTAGATCATACCTCTAATTCGATACGTTTCCATAAATCTTTACATGTCCTTTCGAAGAACATTTTCTGAAGTCCAATTTTTGCATATTGTGTTTTGTTAAATAGTCGAGATTGGAATTTTTCCGGATTCGCGTCTCTCTGAAAATCAGAACATTTTTTTACTGCGACCTTATTTAAAGAACCTTGTTATGAAATTTCAAGCAAACATCTGCATCAATTCCAATTCCAAAATAATTGTTCATGATAATCATTGAAGTTTGATCCTCCGGATTATTCATCGTCTGTTCGTTCATTTCCGTTTGATTTCCAGACGAAGTCGGCTGATTTCTCTCTTCTTCATGGAACACTACAGCCCATCTGTCTAGTTTCACAGTGTCGGCTTCAATCACATCCTTGAGAATATCCATCGGATTTTCTTCTCCGGTATAACCACCACCCCACCGGAGAACTCTTGCCAAATCGTTTCCAGTACCAAGTGGAACGATTCCACACGGCGGGGAAAAGCAAGCAGCATCCTGGAAGTTTATAACTAGAGCTTGATGCCCTGTTTCAAATTAAAAAAAGTCTAAGCATTAGGGCTTCCATGCTAGCGCCAATACGCCTACCGCGCCTGCCTTGCGGCAACCTTCACCTGCCTCACGCCGCGAGCCGCACCCCTTAGATAGTGCGGCGCTGAACCCGAAAAGTGTCGGCCGCTGCGAAATGACCCCCTTTCGCACAATGTGGTGTGACTTCTCGCCATAGTGCATAAATAAGGCAAGAGGCTGGCTGAAGGCGGGCAGATTGGAGGCCGGAAACCGCGTCTTCCTTGGAAGCCTTACTAAATACTAGTGCGCCCAGAATCTGTAAAAATGTCAAGTGAAAAAAAAATCACTACTGGGCGAAAAATGAAAAATGTAGTTCAGATGCGGATTAGGTTAACACCAAGAAATTTGCAGGAAGTAGATAAATAACTTTGAAAAATGTACGCGAAAATTTTTTTTACTGAACAAGAACACTTTAAACATTCTGACGATTTTGAGATTTTAATAAGGTTTTTGAGAAATTTTAAAAGATAAGAATTTTCTCCCTCCTTCACTAAATTGTTTAAATTCTCAAGTTAAATAAGTTCATAGACTAAAATACGTAATTCCATTAATGATAGGTATCGAACAAGCTATAATGAATAGGCACTAAATTACAGCCTTCTCCTCTAACCACCAACTCATCAACTGAATACCCCCTTTAATTACCTGTTTAGCAATATCTAAACATTGCAGTACCCATCCAATTGTTCCATCTCCACCACATGCAAGAATTTTGTATTTTGGAATGTTGCGAAACACGTATAATCCAACCAACGGTCCTCCATTCAACACATCAAAAACTTGAAATGGGTTGAGGAGTTTGCGGAAAGATTGTATTAACTCGGTTCCTTGGCAACCTCCTGACTTTACATTAACTAGCACAAGGAGTGGTTCAACGTCTTTTGGAATCATCTGTGGTTGAACATTTGGCAGACATAAAACTATCAGCTTCTTTTCCTCGTATATTGCAGATTGCAGCTTTTGAACAGCTGCTGTGGCGGCCTTGGGTGTGTTGAATGTGATAATCAAACTACCGTATTCAAAGTAGATCGGCCCGATTGCAGTAAATGGTTTTTCTGGAAACAATTACACATGTCTAATAAATTAAGTTTCCCAGGTATACTCACCTTTAGCACCTAGAAGTTTCAGAAGAATTCGTTCATATTGACGCTGTGCGAGTGACACGGGTAGGTTTCCAACAAAAACCGCATGATCATGAGGGTCCTCTTTTTCTTGGACATAAAACCGAACAACGTGGTAGCGCCGCAGGGAGTCCTAAAAATAAAGCATTTTATATTAAACTCTCATGGTGTTCAGACTGAATATTAAGCAGGTATAAGGATGGCGAGATATTGATCTAGGCCGTTTAGAGCTTGGTTGTAAAACTATGTGATGTAGAACATTTTCTACGCAATTTTGAGCTCAAAGTTACTGTTCAAACCGATTACTTTAACAAAGTAGTTCTTAGTCCTCAGCCGATAAAAAAAATTCAGAGTTAGCTGAAAGGTCTCGTTGGAAACGAATGTAGTCTACAAATTTGCCTACCATGATACAACTACATTGAATTGAAATTTCAATTCGAGATTTTGCAAGTTTAAAAGTTTGTTTCTACTGTCAATATAGCAAATTGTCTGCCGTATACCTTTCTCAAATTTCGGACCAACTGAAGAACATTCTCTTGTGGATTGCATGTTCTCTCAGCAACTCCTCTATCGAGGGAGACTTCTATGAGATTGTACCGATTCCAACACGAACCATCAAGCCCGAAGTGATACAGAGCATCAGTGACCAAATCCTGCACAACTGTGTCCTTACTGACCGAGATCGCGCAGAACGTGACTGGAACTTTACGCAACCACCCTCCGTACACTTTCACCTCGTCTTTATCCGGATCATCATAATATCTAATAAATATTTGAGCACGTTTTCCCTCAGGACGCTTTACATTGCGCAATGGGACCGGGTCCTCGAGGATTTCCTCCTCAACTGAAATGAATTGAATTCGAATAAATTATTCGTACGCGGTCAGGCTTACCCTCGCCGACCACTTGAGTAATATAATATCTTTCGGGTGTATCGTTGATGTGAAACCGGCGGAGAGCAGCGTCGCGGACTTGTTGCACCGACACGTGTTTGGCAACTACGATATTGCGCGAAATCTAGAAATGGGGGAAACGTTGTTGGAAATTGGGAACAGGATGTTTTGTTTTTTTTTTAATTGTGGTCAGTGCAAGAAACAATTTGGTCAGTGCAAGAAACAATTTGGTCAGTGCAAGAAACATTTTGGTCAGTGCAAGAAACAATTTGGTCAGTGCATTCATTAGTGAACACATATAACTTTTTCTTATTGTACGCTTACCTGCGATCGATATGAGTTGTTCCCGTCAAAAACTCGAATAATCTCAAAATCTTCCCGTTCTTTGACGTCTTCTCCAGAAGTCGAGACGTCATCCGCTTGAATTTTTGATGGCGATGATACTGAATAAAAAAGAAAATGAGTCAGAATGGGATAAGACGCGGGAAAGTTTGAATAAGAAAACAAAGACAGATCAGAAGATAGCATCTAAAGATCCGGAGTTTAGTTGAAAACTTGGGATAGTCAAAGCAATTCTGATAAAAAAACAGAATTAAATCGTTTTTATCTGCTGAATAATGTTTTGACGAAAATTAAAACTCGCAATGGTAAAGTTTTTGTTTTTTTTCTTTTTAGAATTTTTACAGTGTCATGTTTTGTTTTAAAACAAAACAAGGACAGGGTGAAGTCACAATAACAAAGGCTTTTTGGAGAAAGTGTGGAAAAAGTGTGAGAAATAAAACACAAAAACAGCTACACTATCCAATTCCGGTCGGCCTAATAAATACGTGGCGAATTATTTTACCGACAGACAGGATAGTGAAAAATCTGACCCTTACGAGACTGTGGCTGATCATGAGAGGAGATATTCAGAAGTTGCTCCATCGGCAGCTCGGTTCGAGGTATTGTAAGGCACATTGGTGGTAGCATGATTTTCCGTAAAACTCCAAAGTCACATTCCTTGTCCATTTGTCGATAGCAAACCGCGTGAGCCTTTAAATTTCTGATGTCAGCAATAGAAGTAAGACTGAAACTAACCGTCTGACCACACCATTCACATCGCATTCCGGCAAGGCATTCCGTTGAGAAGCACGTTTTTCGGCAAACAATGCACTTGGATTCTTTTGGAAGATTTCCTTCGCGCATGTGGTGGTACTGGACAGTGTTTGCCTGGATTTGATATTGTTAAAGATCTGGCCTATTTTGTGATTACTTTTCAGTGTTTCCTTAAGTATTGTTAAAACAATTATTTAAGTTTGAAAATCTGCTAGCAGTTCATATGGAAATCGAGTAAGTTGTTTTAAGAACTTGTTCTATTAATTTTTTTGGGAAGAAAACCGAATTTTTTTTGCATTGTGGGTACTATTTTGGCTTTCATCAAATTAAAAGTAATAGCTGATTTCAAAAGTACCTCACTCAATGTCAAATAACATAGTTTTCGTGAAAAATGTGTCAAGTAAACTATTATACCATAACGTTATGTGCCTTTTAGAAAATAATCTTAATAATTTCCTAGGTACCTAATTTTAATGACTTTATAAACAAAACAAAAAGGTTTCATTCCGGCAGGCAGCCATTTTGAAAAGAGGTTAAAAAACTACATTGTCTTTTTTCTTAATCAAATATAAAATAATAATTAATTTTTTTTAACTCCCAGCTGACTTACACTCTCCATATTCGCAACATATGTCGCCGCTTCCTTGCAATCCGACACAGCAAGATCCGAGCAGTCAACATGAACGTAGTACTCGCAAACTGAAAATAATTCCCCCACTATTACCATTTCCTTATATTCTTCCAAAAAATACCTTCACACTCGACGGACAACGCATCATCGGTTCGTTTTCGGCAAACGCAGCAGTACTTCCTTTTAATCAAACAGGGAGCCGACCACGTATGTGCCACCGGGTTTTTGATCAGTTGCAACGCTACACTGCTGCAGTAGGAAACAACGGTTCGCAGGCACTTTTCGTGACAAACGAAGTTGCACACTGGAAAACGAATTAAGTGCAAAATAACTTTCTGGTCAATTTTCCGAATATTTGTTACATATGTTTTTGTCCCAACCGATTCCCATATACCAGGCTTAAATTAGACTGCATTATTTCCTGTTACTCTCCCTCATCCCATCCTGTTTACAAATTGTAGGGTAGATGTCAGAGAGCCGCGTAGAAAATGTGTGTGTGTGTGCTCTTTAATTAGACTGGTACTGAATAATCTGCCTTACTCTACACCCCCAGCTTCATTATGCTAATCAAACTGTACCACCACCACGCTAATCCATTTGCAAAAAGGGCAAATAGCAATTGAGAAGAGTGTTTTTGTGCTCTTTTTTTGAGGCTTTTTGGTTTGGGTTCTTGGGTGTACTGCTTGGACAAAAAATGGAAAAAATAAAACTAAAGAACAAAAAGTTCCCAATGTATCAACTCACTTTCGCAGCTGTATCCGGTCGTCAACATGCCCCATATTTTGTCACAACAGTGATGGCAATAAGCTGGCTTTCCGAACGTCTTCTTCACAAAATAATGACCATGATTTGGTCGCATGTCCACCAGATTTGCATCAACATTGTGCCCCTCAGCTGCCATCTGGAATATCTCTTTTGTACGTAGAGGAATTTATAAATAAAAAGTGTTATCCAACATTGCATTTCCCTTCAAACTTACGGCAGAATTTTGATGTTTTTCGCTGTCAAATGAATTTCAAGTTAGCATGAGTACATAACATTCGAGCCTGGGGAATTGAAAAACACTATCCAACAAAAACGGGATTAAGGAGCCCGTGAAAGGTTCTCAACTCAAAGTACTCTCTGAAAGTGGGTAAGAGTTGGAATTTGAATTTCAAATTTGAAAATTGCGAATTGGAATTTGGAATTTGGAATTCGGAATTCAAATTCAAAAACGAAAAAAGAGCGATTTTTAAGTGGTTAAAGAGAAAAAGAGAGAAAAATGATGAGTGGAATTATAAGTACACTTATGTTTGAAAAATAGTAAGGGAACTCATTTTTTCTGTTTTGTCTATCCATTTGTATGCTTATTAATTCAATAACGTATATTTATACACGCACTTTGGGTGGGAGGCGCGTTCACCAAAAAAGGAACAACTGGTCAGTTTCAGCGGCTTCAGCTTTAACAGATAACATGTAGTAAAGTTTATCAATGTGGTAATTAAACCGTATAAAAAGTAGAGATTTGGTGAGTGCAAACTGTTTTTGGTCAGTGCGAACATCATATCAGCAAAAACAGATTGACTTTTGTGCAGGACACTTGGCCTAAAAACTAGTTTTGATATGCACAACTTAACTTGGAGTTCTTCATTGAATAAGTAAGAATATTTTGGCACAACCACCCTCTGTTACAGTAGGACCGGAACCTAGATGAATTCACGTGACTCACTCACTAAAATGCCAAAAAGCCCATAAAAATTTGACAACCCAAAAAAAAAGATGAAGAAGAATAAATGAGGAATAAAGAAGTCGTCGAATTTGGGAAGAGAAGACATTCCAAATTGGCGGCGTCACATTTTTAGAAACGAATTTTTTGACGAGCGAATATGGTAAATATACTGTTAAAAAGGAATTGCATCTAAAAAATGTTATTAAAAAAACTAAAAATTTTAATAGTAATGAATTTTAGATCTTCAAATTGTTTCTAAAAATAAAAAGAGATTAAGATTAAAATCATTTTGAAAAAGTCAGAAAAACGTTGTACTTAATCTCATAAAGTTTAATGAAGACACTAGGGAGATTAGTGATTTCTGCGATTTAGAAATTTGGATTTTCGTATTTTTGACAAAAAAAGAATGGCAAGAAGGCAAAGACATGGGAGGGATGTGAGAAGAAAGAAGAAGGAAACGTCAAAAAGCTTGGGCGTAATCATGCAAAAGTCAAGTCAATGTCGCTAATTTCTTGTGGTTTTTCCTTTTCTTCGGGCTCTTTCGGGCTCTTTCGGAGCAAAGTGATGAAGGGAATGGAAAAAAATGGAGGGATAAAGTAGAGCAAAAAAGGGAGCGCGGTGAAAAGGGGGAGGTGAATACTCACTACTTAAGACTCATTTTGTTTCTTTTTATTTTTTCTTCTTTTTTCTGCGTGAATAATTTTTGCTGCAATGTTCAGAAGGGTCCCTACGGCAAACAAGCAGCACCTAGAGAGACGGAGAAGAAGCAAAGAAAGAGAGCAGGAGCATGTCTTGCATCCACAGGTAAGAAATACCACGTGAATTAGAGAGATGGAAAAGCCCCCAAGATGGAAAACTGCTGTGGCAGCGGCTCTCTCTCTCTCTGCGTGGCCACAAGCGTAAACAACAAGATGGCAACGAAAGACGCCTTCAGTAGCAACAAACGACGACGGCAACCGAGGGCCCCGCAGCGACGACGACGACGACGGCAGTACGGAGAGCACGGAGCACGGAGCACGCAGTCAGCTCTCTCCTTCTTGCCCCTACTCTTCTCTTTCTTGATTCCCTCCACACCACACTCCGAAACGCCGGAGAGAAAACGCACAAAGAGCCGATGGGGAGTGGAGAAGGAGGCGAAGCTAACTGAAATCTCCCTGAATGACATGCTATTTCTCATGGGGGTACATCGAAGGGGTGCGGCGGGTGAGGGAGAAGGCCCCCCTCCCCCCGTTGCCTATATCTGGACTTGAGCAGTAGGAAGGGATAGCGAGAGATAGAGAGAGAGGGAAGTGAAAAAACATCTTTGATGCAATGTGCCGAGCCTGACGGAGAAGGATGGAGAATTGCGGAGAATCGCGGAGAATAACGAAGGGAAGAAAGGAAGAAAAATGCAAAGAAGAAGAAGAAAACTATTCAACGAAGGGAAGAGAAATAAGAAATTTCTCGCTCTCCCTATCTCTCTGTCCCCCGGCGAGTTAGTTCTTTTTTTTTCGAATAGGATAGGGAGTTGGGGGGGGGGGGGGGGGGGGGATGGAGAAGTTGTGAAGAGGCTAGTTAGTCGACTCTTGCTGAAAATGGATCCCCCACCCGACTGATTTTGTCTTTTTTCCTCTTTTCATGTTTTATATACGAGCCAAGAAGAAAAAAGAGGAGAAAAGTTGGATCTTTTTCAAGAGAAAGAAAAAGAGAAAGAGAGAGAGAGAGAGAGACAGCGGGACCCGGTATCTGAAAACTTGTTTTCCATGAAGCCGGGATCTCTGATGACGTCTTTCAACTATTTTGAATAGAAATTCTTTCCAGATCCCACAGATTCTTCGTTTGTCTGAGAAAATGACTCCATAACTTTGGAGAGGTGCCAATAAAGATTGAGAAAATGTTAGGGGAAATCTATTGTTTCCCTAGATTAATTGAGTCGTTTTTGAGAGCAACTGAGAGCAAAAAGGCAGATTTATCTTCTCATGATTTCATAAAACATCTTGTTCTTTAGGGAAAGATCACAACAAAATTACCAAGAAATGTATTATGATTAGTATGGTAGTCTTGGAGTTTGAGTAACTCTGCCAATGTTCGCTAAAACGGTAAGAAAATATGAGTGAGACGACATTCAATTTGGTAAAAAAATGAAATGGGCTAAACTTTTTGGATAGAAAATTGTCGGAAAATGATGATAAGTTGTTCACGGTAGTTTACATCAATCTGTACAAAAATGTACATATAGCTTGTAGTTTGGGATGTTCATGTGCTGTTAAAAAAATACAAAAATGTACTTTAATTTACTTTTTGGCCTATTTATAAACTATATTGAAGAAAATTTCTGAAAAATTCATCAATTTTTAATATTTTTCGATATATTTTTTTCATTTTTTAAAAATAGTTTTTATTATTTTTTCAACAGCGTAGATGAGCTGAGTCTGAGTGTTCCATTTCAGTTTAATCTACGTAGATCTACAAAAATCGCCGGAATTCAAGCGCAGACTTTTCAACTGATTCCTCATAATTAAGAGCGTGCTAACGCCACACTTTTTTGTCAAAACAATTTCCGCATTTCTTGTAGATCAAACCGTAATGGGACATCCTGGCACCACGTGCCCTGTGGCAAGACCATGCGGTCGTAGAAGTCGTAGAAAATATCAAGCTTTTTTCCAAACTTGTAAAGTGTGAGTTAGCAGACTTTCAATCATGGAAACAGGTGGTATAACATAAAAACTTTTAACAAGAATTTCTCAAGTTTAATCATGTTTTTCAGGTGTTAATTAATAGATTTGTTGGAAAAAATTGTCATGGGCAGTTCTAGGAAAACAAAATATGTACATCCCGGTTTTGAACTTTCAGTATTTTTGAAGTTTTGGAGCGAAATTGGTATAGTAAACTTTTAAAGGAATTTTAAAAATTTAGAAGACAACTGTAATATTAACAGTGTTGATTACATCTTGAAATTGAAACAATTGGAAGTACAGAAGTAGGTATGTTTTTTTTTTGGTGTTGCCTTCATGCCTACCTGCCTAAAATGCAGACATAACTAATTGGTAAGATGCGAACTTTGTCATATATGATTGTGTTTTCTAATTAAATTAAAAATTTGTAATCTGAGAATATAATTCAAGTTACAATAAACTTTTTTAAATATAATTTTTTGACATTAAATTTGCCCCAAAAGTTTTCAAAAAAAACCTGAACTAGACTACAATACTTAAATTTTGAACTTCTTTTGGAAAATCTTCAGATTTGTCAAAACCTCGCATTCACATTAACAATAAAAAAATCTTACCGAAAACTTGACAGGTTGAATAAGAATTCAGAACTAACTATAAGAATGAGAGTCTGCGGCTTAAAAACTGAAAACTAAGCAGGTGAACTCACCATTTTATGAAAATGGAATATAGCACGCGGTACAAACATGACGTGATTGGAGACCAGAAAGAACATTTTTGAGAGTTTCAGAACAAATTCGTATACTTGGAAACGTTTTTTTAAAAGTTACAGTCAAAAATTGGTGAAGCTCATATTTTGACGTATTGGAAAGTGGAGTATTGTCAGTTTAATCAAACAAAACTTCTCAGAAACTATTTGAAATTTTTTTGTCAATTTTACAGAAAACTCCGTTCTCGCTTATCGTAATTTTGAAAAATGACAAAAAAAGTTTTTCTACGGAAACTGAATTTTAACTACGTATGTTTTAGTTATTCGTATTTGAACGGCTCGGAAAAAATGGATGATTGTTTTTTGAAAATTTGCCAATTTACTAAGGCTTTTACTAAAAATTTGTGGTATTTTACTGTAATAAATCTACTTGGGCTGAACCCCTACTGAGGATACGGCACATTACAAAAAAAGTAAGTAAAACTTGAGGAATTCAAGAATTTAGAAAAAAATGTAAAGGGTCAACAAATGCTTGAAAATGGTTTAAAAATTCTAACTATATATTTCAGAATTCTTAGTGGTCAATTTTTGGGAAACTGAATATATTCAAGATACATATGAGCTGCAAAAATTTCAACTAAGTTTCTTGGAAAAAACTTCGTTTCCAGGTATACTTTTTATTCTAAAACCCAAAATAAAATCGAAAAGATTTTTTTTCAATAGAAATTTATAAAGCTTCCTTGTTTTCCATCCAATCTCCTGAACATTTGTTCCACCCACAATTTGATTCCAGGCGCCCCGATATCAAGAACTAAGTACTACAAACGAGAAATGAAATACATAAAAAACAAAAAAAAACAAAAAACAAAACAAAAAAACGCTTTTCCGAGTTAGAGTTCTGCGGGCAGGCTTCAACCAATTTCCTGGACCTCACACAACATAAATCACAGGCTGGAGGAGCTCAATGAGCCGCACTAAAGGCTTTCTTCCGGAGTGGTAGAGACGATAAAGAAGAAGATGAACTGAATCGGAATCTAAAAAAATGAAGAAGGGAGGAAATTGGAAAACGACGGAGTGGTATCAAAGTCACCAATCTCCAAGAGAAAAGAGAAAGGATTATTACGTCGGATTTCTATTTAATTTTGTATCCAATGGCATAATGCAAAAATTTGTAAATACTTATTTTTGTAAATACTAGTGCAAAATGCAATCTAAAAAGTCCTAAATATAGACAGCAAATTGAGGATTTTCAAAATTGTTCTTCAGAAAATTTAGATTTTGCATATGTGCACTTCATGTGCTAAAACTTTTAAATATATGGAAAGAAAATCGTGAAAAAAAATCCACGATTTTCATAAGTGGCTGATAGTGTCTGAAGTATTAAAACATGTCCTAAATTTTTCAATCCACACTGACAATACTTTTTCAATGTTTCAAATTTTTCCGAGAATTAGAACAATTTGGCGCAAAACTGCCAAATTCTTCAATTTAAAAGGTCTTAAATGGAGACAAGAAACTGCAAAATCTAAAAAAAACATTATTTTAGAAAACCTGTTTTTTTTTTAATTTTAGTCGAAGAATTCGAAGATATCTTTTCATTTTATAGAGTACTTTTCAAATGTCAAATTCAAAAATCGTTCTGAAAATCGAAGAAAAAAAGTTGAAAAGTGCAAGTCAAAATGGCGAAAACGTACAATTTAAGAATAATTATTAGTATTGGAATACGAAAGAGCGTTGCACTTCGAAATCCCATATGTAAGGTTTGAACTTTGTGATAATTTTGCAAAATATGCTATGCCAAGTGCTGTGCCGAGTGGAACCCATAAAATGTCGGGCGCTGCTGAGAATTTTCAGTTTGCAGGTATCGGACACCTCTTTAGGGTTTTCAGGTCCAAAATGATATTGAAATAAAAAAAAAAAGATTTCTGAATTATAAAAATAGTTTTAGCTTACTTGTGGGCCTTCTTCCGGTTCTTGATTCAAAACTTGGCATCCTTTGAAAAAGTTGTGAAGTTTAGAGTACATGACTTGTGAAACTATACAAAAATAAGACAACTTTTGCGCAGATGGGAGGAGCTGAGTTTCTATGAAACCACAACTTGGATACCGTTTCTAATGTCGTCATTTGCAATTTTATGCTTTCAAACAGAATTATTTTTAGTCAACATAAATCTTTGGGAAAAAATGTTGTACACTTCATTTTCACGGAATTTATGAAAACGAACCTTTTTTGGAGTTTTTAGAGCCTTTTTGTGAGAATTTTTTCAACATCAGGATAGAAAATTGCAAACTAATAAAAAATGTGTTATTTAATCGAAAAAATTAATAGAAGTTTCTATTTTGTTAAATAATTTTTTTTTCTATTTTCAAAAAAAATTCGAAATATTTTAGATTTCCCGTGTGACGTCACTTTAGACATTTTTTTTCTTTGATTTATAATTTTAAAAATAATTTTTCAAATTTACAGACATTCTTCCGTTTCGGTATGGTTTTCTTACTGGTTAGCCAGTTTTTTTTTATGGAATAACACCTGATAAAATTGACAAACTGTGTTTCAAGTGATGAATCAAATACAATTTTTTCAAAAAACGAATAAGTATCGCCGGAAAACGCAAAAATATTTTAAATGACGTCACATTATTGCGTGTTAAATTGAAAAAGTGAAAAAAATATTTAAAAATTATTAGGAATATTGAGACTCTGTAATATAGGGCAAAAACCGACAGACTTTTGTTTTAAAAAAGTTTTTTAAAAATCTAAAAGCGAAAGAAGAATTTTCAGATCCGGACTTTGGGAATATTTTATCTATCCCTAGTAACACTGTTTTAATTGCTTTAAATATCCAGAAAATATCGGAAAATTATATTTTTATTTTCCCGCCAAGTCTCTCTGTAGCAAGTTGCAGGGAAAAACTTAGTACTTCACAAAATAAACAGAGGTTTTGAAATCTTAAAATACAAGTTATTGTACTGAATAATTACTTATGTAAAAGGTTGATAAAGTATTGAAACAAAAAGTTTGAAGCTTGAAATCAACAGTACGAAAAATAATTTTGTGATCATCGAAAAAACACCCGCACCTCTTATTTAAGCTGTAGGATTTAAGAAGTCTCCTTGAAGCCACTATAATCTTGGATCAGAAAAATTTTGAATCATTTGAAGAAGCAAATTGATCATACAAAATTATACATAAAGGCCATAGATTTCTTGTTGTTTTTGTAAGGCTCCATACATTCGACAGCTTATTTCACTAGCATTTTTGTGACTCGTATGAAAACTCATATGGCACTGGTTTCACAAATTTTGGTACTTGTGTAGTATAACGTCGTATTTTAAGAAATAATTAAAACAGCTATCAGGTTATCGATTTTTTATCAAACATGATATGTTCATTCATTATTAAGCTAATAAGCAGAGTATTTCAGCTTACAGTGCTGAATGAAATCTACAATAAAAATGAATGAAGATCTTCAAAGTAGGCCACTACAAAAAATTTAACTGCAGAAGAGCACTTTGAAGTCGGAAAGTTGTGCAGAATTTTTTAAATGGCTGAAACAATTACAGACTAAAAAAGAATGCAAAGAGCTTCCAGAATGTTTGCTTGCTCTTAGAAATCCTAAAAATCATCAAAAGTTTTAAAAATTAATATTTGTTGCAGACAAGGCTGCTTAAAGATTATGTAAGTTTTCCACACCAGCCAAGATGCTTACACCTTTGCCGCGACCAAACTTTTTCATAAATTGAAAGACCTTCGAAATAAGAATTTCCTGAGTAGAGGAAAATGGGTTTTTGCCAAAAACCCGAAAACAAGTAAAAACGTGAGCCAGACATCTGACAAGTCAAAATTATTTTTTTATACCTCTATAGTAACTGTAGCATAACTGTAGCTCTAATGGATTTTTTTGCTCTAAGTTTTGACATAGCTTTTAAAAAAACGTGTTTTTTTAAAAAAAAAAAGAGTTTCATTTCTTAACTTTTTTTTTCGAAAATTTCCACAGATTATTAGAAATGAAAATTTAAAATTCACGTCAAAATTATAAAAAGCGGCAAACGGCAAAGGCGAAGGCCGGCGTGAGGCCCGCATTTCGCGCCTCACTCAGCTGGGAACGCTACAATTAGCTTACCTTAACTGAATACTCAGAAAATGATTTTTCTTCACGCAAAAAAAAAAGTGAAAACTATAGAAAACTTGAATGCTGCCAAATTTGGATTTTGAATAACAATGTGATGAGAAATCTGCACGCCTTCTCAAGAAAATATATGAATTGAAGTAAGTGTGAATTTTGACAAACAATTGAAATGGAAAAGAGAAAAGGGGGGTCTGTTGCTACAGCTACAGTATGATAGTGTAAATGAAATTATTTTGTTGCAATAACAATATTATGTAGATTCACTTTTGAATGTAAACTTCTTTACGCAAAATTGCCGAGAAAATGTGTTTTTTTTTATTTGAAACTCCATAAACATCCAGTTAATTGAAAAAATTTTATTGATTAATTTCAATTCAGTGACAGCATTTGCAACGTGCCCGACAGTTTGATGATGTCAAAAATAGTCTAGCTAGACAAATTATGGTACGTAACTTGGCAAATGTTTAACAAAATTGAAGAAAACCAATTGGTCAGACTTGACATATAAAATGCCCGTGGCCTGTGAAATTTTCAATGCTTTTTGAAAAATTTTAGTTAATCAGATCCCTCAGTTCAACAGCTTTTTCAAAATTTTGAACGCTTTAAAATCAATAATTTTACGGGACACGCTCTCAGGGGCCAGAGGGAAGTTTGAAAATCTCAGTGGCTGCTAATTTTTTAAATGTGAATAAGAATACGACTTTAAATGGAACTGCAATTGTGTCAGCCTCGTAAACCTCCTTCATGTCCAATCAATATTGACATAAATCCTTCCGACCAACATTATTGGAGATGGCAAAATTAAAGAGGTACCTACTATGCTGGTTGGTAGTTGGCACACCGCCAAAGTTGGTACGTACAATTTCTACGTCACAACATCTTGACTGTTTTTTCTCTCTACAAACTTACAGGCCACTCTCTCTGGGAAAAAACTATCCAGATGTTGTGACGTAGAAAGTGTATGTGCCAAGTATGCTAATGTTACGTACACAGTTTTGGAATACTTAATTAGGTCATTCTTATGTAAAACAATATTGTCACAAATTACAAAGAACACAAATTTTGCAATGGCCAAAAAAATGAGGAAACCGTCATTTGCCCAATTGCTGGAAGTTCTTCTGCAGTTTTATGAAATTTCGCGTCTCGAAATTTGCCAAAATTTTCGAATGTATGTTTTTAAACTTTTATTTTTCTAATATTTTTAGAAAATCTAGGAAAATTCATAGAGTAGCTACGATTTTGCAGTAAAAAAATAAAGAAAATCAGCAATTCGTTGATTTGCCGGGAATTTTACAACATTGGCAAGTTGCCAAATTTGCTGTTTTCCGAAATCAATTTAATGAAATTTTTAAAGAAAGTCTTCATAAGGTGCGCGAAATTTTGCAAAAATTCAAAAAACGTCAACTTTCTGATTTTGCCGTTATTGAAAATTAATTATAATTTTTTGGCTATACAGGTATACGTTATATATGTATCAGATGTATTTACAAGGCTTGATCCAATACTCACAATCATGAAAAATGCCAGCTTACCTTAAACATAAACATTGCTGCTCAGTCACCTAGATACTCTAGATGAATGCAACCCAAATGAGATATCTGAAAGTAATCGTCTTGAGAAGAACAGCTCAAACGGCAATGAAGAAGCACGGAATTCTGGCAGGCGGGCGCATTTGCAATTACTGGGCGTTTGTGCCATTGCGCGGGGGGGGGGCACAATTTCCTTTATCGCGGGCATGTCAGATAGCAAAAAAAAATCAGGAGATAGGTCCGACTTCATATCCGAACTCTTTCGATCATTGCCCGTGGAAAACAAAATATCCACATTTCTTATTATTTCCTAGGACAAAAGTCGAGAACACATGACGTAGTTTCGAGCTCGTCGAAACTGTTGAAAATTTCTCTCAAGATGGACTGTCCTAGGATTTTTGATTCAAGTTTAAAAAAAATTCCCACACACATACAGAATGTAAGTTACAGTATTAAATTGAATTTTTGGAATAAGTAACCCCAAAAACGCGTTTCGCAAAATGTTTTTCTTGTTTTTCAAAGGGAAACAACAAACACTTGTGCCATCAATCGAACATCTTACAAAGCAGCCATTTTTTGACTTTAGAGTGTTATATTACATATAGTTGGATCATTCTCTTAGCACTGTAAATCAACTAGTTTTTAAGAAATTTTGAGTCAGGATTCCAGCTTCTAGGTGACGGTGGGTGCTTGCAAATTACTTTACGCGGGAGTTCAACTTTTATGCATTATATTGCTTGTAAGTTGATACTATTCTAAATTTTTGTTACTGTATTTTATTTTTCGAAACTAAATTTGTTCTTCTTCAGATTTCTATAATCTTTTGCAGATTACAGTTTTTATAGTACATTTGAATAGATAACTTTTAAATTAGATTAGCTATTCAAAAGTTGAGTGCTTACCTGTGAAATATTATTTTGTTGATTTTCTGAGAAAACTGAATTTGAAAATGACTGAGCGAATATTTTTCAAAATTAAACTAACCATGAGAATCCAAAACGTCTTCCGGCGAGTCTCAATGGGCATGACCAATGTCGGCAAATTCTGGCTCCTATAATATTCGGAGCAAAAGTACTAATGCACGACAGGCGCCGCAAAACAGCAGCCAATGTCTCCTCCCCATATTATTTTTCTTAGCTTCATCTCGAGTCAGAAACGCTGATATTTTGTATTTCCCCTTTATTCCCTCCATGTACGAACACAATTGCCGCGTGCCGGTTAGCGATGTACATCAAAAAGTACAATCCCACAATCTTTACTGGTTTTCCGTCCGGTTACCCAATACTCACTGTCGGCTGGTGGCTACTGGTGGGATTTAGAGATATAATAAAGTTCGGAGAACAGGGAGAGAGAAATAGTTACAGAAAAATAAACTAGGTTTTGAAACTGGTGTACTTATGACATAACGAGTGATTAATGTTTTGCTCTATTGAATAAACAAAAACGGATTAAAAATTGTTGTTGCAAACGAAAACTTTTTTTTCTCTAAATTTTAAAAAATATTTTTAAAAAAATACGTAAACCTAGGCATGTTAAAAAATTGTCCCAATTTAAGACTAGGTTTACCACCAACGCGTTCGCGACTCACCTGTACTGTCCAGGGCACGGTACCCTTTTAAAAAAAAGAAAATGAACTCAAAAACTTTTTTAAATGAGATATTTGGTTCGGAGGCGTTTAGGACCGTTTTTTTTTTGAATCGGTCGGCCCTCTCTGAGCTTCTGAGCAGGCATACATACCTGAAACAGTTTGAATACCTGCGGAAAAAATTTGATACCTATATCTGCATAATTAATACGAGAAGGTCCTGAAAAATAGAACGAAAAAAAAAATATAGACGTGGTAGACCGAATTGTTATTTGCACTGTCCAAAACATTAATTGAACTGCACAAAATTAGGATTGCATTGATACAATCAGCGGTTGCACTGACCACAATTTTAATAGCACTGACCAAAAAAATCGAAGTAGAAAAAGAAGCTGCATTGAAACAGTATTGCATTAATAGTACTGAATAATAATTAAAAAAAACACCCAACTTATTTTAAAAACCATCCTTCTTCACGGCGGGATAAATTAAATATTTTAATGCCCAATTCAAGCGCACAAATAAATTTTATTTCATTGCCCAGCTATTGATTGCACTGACAAAATCAGCGATCACACTGACCAATAAGTTATTGGCACTCACCAATATGTTAATCGCACTGACCAAAAAATTGAAGTAGAAGATAAGAAGCTGCATTGAAATAGTATTACTTTAATAGTACTGAATGGTAATTTTAAACAGCACCCAACTTATTTTATAAACCTTCTTCAAGGTGGGATAAATTAAATCTTTTAATGCCCAAGTTAACCGCACGAACAAGTTTTATTGCACTGACCAATGTGTTAATTGCACTGACAAAAGCCACCGTGACCGATATCATGGATGCATATTGCACTGGCAAATATCACGTCAAAACGTTAAACGTGGTGACAAAACTGATGATTTAATCATTATATAATAATTTTCAACTTCATGCTACACGCTTTCCCTTCTAACCCAAACTTCCAATAATTTACACCTTGAACAAAAGAAGCCTGAACATATATGCATATAACTTTCCCCTCTTGAAACGTCTTCACCTTGACTGTAGCTTTTGTTTCTAGCTGAATCTGAATCCCAATTGTAGGTTTGTTTTCCTTCTACCATTCCCTTTTTACCGCGCTCATTGTATGCGGGAAGTGGCGGAGAGAGGAAGGGCGAGGTAAAATAGCCAGTTTCCCCTTTCAACGAAAGAGGGGCGTATAACCTGTGTGCGGATGTACCGAGATGAGTATTTTTCGTCTGTATCGGACGACATGGGCGTTCTGTTTTTCTCATATGTTTGTCATAAATCTTAGTTAATCTGACTAATCAGTACCGTTCTGGTTTTAATTTTGAACTGTTGAAATTCAATGCTTGAAACTTAAGACATTCAAAAACAAATAATATTCTTTGCATGCAATTTCAAATAAAAAAAAACGATCTAGCGTTTTGTTCACCTGAAAAGCATTTAAAAATTTCTCGTAAAAAGTTATTCCCCAAAGAGTGTGTTCGCCTGGTTTTAAGCCTGTTGTAATTTTTAAAAGCTTTTCAAACCCGAAAACAGCTTTAATCATTTCTCAGATACTTTTTATTGACAAAATAATCAATAAAACTGCTAAACTAATAAAAAACTATACCTGTTTCAACTTTTTTACGTACTCTATAATCTAAATTATCTTTTATGTTTATTGCTTTAACTTGTATTCCAGTTATTTCACATGCGATCCATCATATTAATAATATTGGTTTGTTCAATAAGCTTCTGTTCCGGCCAAGTGATTATTGCTAAAAATACACAAGGTAAGTTAACATTTAAAATTTATAAAATTGATATTTCATTCTTTCCGTTGTGTAGTTTGTTTTCCAATTGCTGTTTGAAAATTTTGAAATTTTTTTAAAACTAAGGTTTTAAGTTTCGATTTTTTATGATTTTCTCAACATTTTTTGTAACCAATAATAATTTGAGAAAATTTTTTGAATAATTTTTCTCCAATTTTGTTGTTTAGAATTCATTCATGTCTTTCAAATTGACCGAAAAATTAGCAGAAAAAAGCACAGTTGTAGATCAAACAACTGTTTTTTAACCATTTATTTTTGATCAATATTTTTAGAGTTTTATGCTAAACGTTCAGAAAAACCTAAACTGCTACTGAAAACCATAAACCGGCGTGGCATGTGTGCACAGATTTTAAAAATTTGGTGTAAATTTTGAAATCTCTTTTGAAATCGCCACACAGTTTCCTTAAAATTTTCAGTTTGGCTTCAAAAAATTCCAATAAAATAATAGCATTTATTTTTTTTTGTATGATTAACAGTTTCACAAAAGTATAGTTTATTAAACTTCCCTATTATGAAACCCAATTTATTACACCAAAAGTCATTTAGTATCTAAAGCTTTCCATCGGAAACGTTTACTAATTGTTATAGAATAACCAAGTGTCTTTTCGACTTTTTCTCTATCTTTCCATTATTCCAGGCGACTTTCTGTCTTTTTCCGTCGCTTTCCTCTAACCTAGTAGTAATAGGAGTAGTACTCCAACCCAACTCGTCATAATTATGCCAGCAGGGTAATTATGATTCCGAATCGTTGTTGGTAGGTGGGTGTCGCATGCCGGTATTGTGACAGTAGCGGTAATTATAAAGAAGACTGTGTGTGTATGTATAGATTTGAGTTGAATTGGTGGAAAAGAGAGACACAAGAGAATAGATTTATACTTTTTGCAAGGAATACCTTTTCTTTCGTACGCATCTCAAAACAAGGTCATTGGGAAATGGGTAATTTGAGCTGGGAGTTGATGAGTTGAAACAAGGAAAATTGTAGTAACGGTTTGGCCAGGGAATTGGCGAGAATTGACAAGTATTCAGTACAACTTCTCTTCGAAAAAGTGGAAAAACCCGGTGACCATCATTGGAGCGCGCTTTCACAGCTTTCGAAAATATTTTGTTAATGTAACAAGTATACGAAAAATTGGTAAAAATGTATCGATAGCTTTAGAGATCAGCCAATGTTAGTTAACAAAGTGAAACAGTACAAATACATCCATTTTTTCAGAAAATTTCTGGAATTAATGAAATTGTCAGATATAACAAATCAATAAGTTTTATACAACTCAATAATCTTTTTCAGTAACTCCCCGATGTGGTTCTCAGCTTATTTCAATTGAAGTCAACTTTGACCCGACCCAACTTCCCGGTGGAAAGTTCACAGATTGGATTATTGTCGGAGTTTCAGGTTTTAGAAAAAACAATTCATTTAGCTCCCAATTTTTCATTAATTCAGGACGTCCGGAGTGCCGACTACGCGGAAATGGAGAAACAAAGTATATTATTGAAATTGCTGTTTTTAATGATCCCTGCTTAACACAAATAGTGAGCTAGTTTTCTGTGACCCAATTGTACAAAACAAATTTCCAGCCTGCTCGAAATGTGTTCCAGAATAGAATTCGGATTGGTAAGAATCCAGTGGTAATATTGGAAGAAGACCAATCCGTTACTGTCAAATGTATATATGGCCTGCCAACTGTGGAAACTATGACCCTTCCAATTATAAACTCAAATTTCAATATTGACAAGTAAGCTGCAAAATAAGCCAGACACATCACAGACGTTTCAGCTTTGGACACCCTGAAGCGGAAATTCGTACAACATCTTCAAATTCTTCGGATCTATCATCAAGCATATCTCAATCAAGAGCTAGTTTAAGTGTAGACGAGAGCACAAAAGTGAGCTTTTATGTTTTCCAGTTTAAAAAAATCAATTCGATTAGTGTTCAATTATCATAGCAAAACTTTAAAAAAACATTGAAATTTATTGAAATTAAGAGCTGACCCTTACTTAATTTTCGCAACTCAAAATTTTGAAATTCAACTAAAAATCAGTATTTTCTACGTATTTTTTTATTTGTATTCGAACACTGTCGTGGATTAAACATGCGAAATTGATAATTATATTATTAATGAGAATAATATAAAAGCAATTAAATACTATGAGAGACCCCTTAGCGTTTGCTCATTGGAATAGACATTGAGAGTGGCTCTCAGTTACAATCACCTGCAGAGGTAAGAACAACAGAGCAAGAGGGAAGACTGTAGACCATAAATTGTATTATTGTGAGTATAATAAACAGGCAAACATGCCGCATATCTAGATCAAACTATAGATAAGACTTATTTTGCGCACAGGCCCACTCGAATATCATATGTAAGTAACCAATCAATATTGGTTTCAGGAATCCATGCACCAATCATTTGAAAACAGCGAGTCAATTGATAGCAACCAGAGAGGTATTTTACATATTGAATTTCACGTTCATTTCATATTGACCCGGAATTTCAGCGACTCAAGTGAGGGACTCTTCAAATTTCGGTGGGACTCCCAATCTTTTGCCAACTCAAGGTTTCAACTCTGAACAATTTGCTGCAACAACTTTACGAAATGGGCAAAACATGAATGGAAATTGGGAAGCAAATCGGAATACGAATGCTCCGAATAATTTTCAAGTGGAAACTGGAAATGATGAGGCGATAAATGGGAATAGCATGGGAAGTGTTCCAGGAATGGGAAATAGTTTTAATAATTTTGGTATGGTTTTTCCCCAACAACTACCAATTGCTCAATATTTTTTTCAGATACATTAAACACTGGTCAAAGTTCTAAAAAACGCTCTTTCTCTATGATTTTCATTACTGCCGTTATATTAATTGTATTGGTATTCCTTGCACTGTTAGGGTTCTGTTTAATGTTTTTACGGCGGAAGCTTGCAAGCAGAAATCGGCGGTTGTTGGTAGACCGAGTCTCAGACAGAACATGGCCTGCAAACACTTCAAATGATGAATATGGAACTACTTCGTGAGTTTTTCATATATGGGATAGATATGGAATGCTTTAGTTTTTTGCATAGTTTGTAGTATTTGTAGTTTGTAGTCACATTCAAATCATTTTCAATGTCGGATAATCTGTAGCATAAGTGTTGTGGTACAGTGAGGATATTTTTTTTTCTTAATTAGGTTGAATAAAATTGGACTCAATTGGTATTGGAAATAGTATTTGAAAATAGAAAAATAGTAAAAACCGGAACAGATCAGCCGGGCATTGTGCATACCAAATAAAACGGTGGAAAATTAAGTTTGAATTTTAATTTCAGACCACCACCAGTTGCTGCTAAACCGAAACACTTTGATAACAGACTGGAATCCCATAACACATCTGTTGGGAGACATTTATTCAGGTATCTGTTGATAGTCCCAGGATTCTAGTAACAAATTATGTTTCAGATCTCCAGCAGCAAGAAACTTCCCGGATCTATCAATAGTAATCAAATCCGATGTAAGATTATTTTGTGTGGTGAAACAAAAATTGTAAAAAAAAGTTTATTGATTTTTAGAGCACGAATGAAAATGACAAAACATCTGGAAGACGTCGACCAAGTGTAAAAATATCGAAAAAGAAAACGCCTGCTCCGAATGCAAATCTTCCTTTAAAGTAGTTCCCTTTTTCCCCTTATTTTCCTCACCGTTCAAAATCAATTTTCAGATCAAATCTAGAAGAGTTTGTGTCAAAAACTTATGCTCTTGGAGAGTACAATAATTTGGCAAGTCCAGCTTACGCCTACACATCCGAAATTCACGACGAGAGAGAAGTAGACGTGGGGAACGATGTGCGATATGAGGTAGAGTTTTCCATTTAATTTTGGGAAAGGCTAGGTTGAAACTATTGGGAAACTTGAGAAGGAAAACAATTTTCCAGAAATAAGACTGCCTATGAAATTTGAAGGAAAGCTCATCATATTAACAGTAATATATTTCATTGAAAAACTGAACAGCTCCTAACGTATTTTGCTGCATTCCAGAAGCCGTACGAAAAAAGAAGTGCCAGCAAACCAAGAGCCCCAAGAGTCGAGGACGGAGCAGTATCATCATTCCGATCAATCACTGAAATTGTTCATGCCGCGGAGACAGCAACCACATCGCAAGGTGAGGAATGCAGTAACCAGATGAGTTTTTGCACTGACAAAACATAACTTTGCACTGACAAAACATAACTTTGCACTGACAAAACATAACTTTGCACTGACAAAACATAATTTTGCACTGCCCATTATAACATGTTAATTAACCTAAACAGCGTGTTATACACGCAACGCAGCTTTTCTTTTTTTTTAACTGTAAGACGTTCAGTTTTTGTGACAAATTGTTCATTGCTCAGTTTTTATTTATTTTGGAAACATATTTTGGAAATTTTTATTTACAGATCAAAAAGGAAACGGTGATTCCAGTGAAATGCAAAACATTTTGATGGATTGTGTTTTATCGATAAGAGGGTTCGGATACCGAAAGCTCACAGAACAAGAAATAAGTTAGTTTCAACTCAAATTCGCAAGACCCAACAAAAAATCCTATTACAGTTCGATGGAAAAACTTGATTCAGCAAGACTCCCACATCCGTGAATTGCTAGTTTCCTCAAAAAGTTCGGCAGAAATAGAAAACATATTTGAGCACGAGGAATATAAAAATATGTTCACGTCATCTAAATGGCATGAAATCGCACTTTGTGTGCATCGAGCATTGGTAATTAATTATTTTTACGAAAAGTTGATGCTAAAACCAATTAAATTTCAGACGAACTCGCTAGACCGATCAAATTCTAGATCTGAGTTGCAGTTATTCGTTGGAAATGTGCATACTGATTGGTAACTAAGCAAGTGTTTGAGAACGAAACAATACGGGACTGTAGTATCCATGTTATTTAAATAATATACTTGTGTGCAGTTAAATAAATCAATAACAATCAATTAATTATCTCAAAACAAAAACTGCTCCAGGTTCATTGTACAATAAAACTAAAAAAATGTGAGTTCATAAGCGCTCTGACATGTACTTGTCGCAGAATTGAATGGTGCACATGGTGTCAAGCTGTCCCATTACGATTTGATCTACAAAATAATGCGGAAATTTTTTGCCCAAAAATGTGACATCAGGACGTTCTTAATGATGCAAAATCAGTTGCGAACTCTGCGTCTCAACTACAAAGTTTATTGTAAATCTACGTAGATTAAAGCGACATAGGGCACACTAACACCACGTGCAGACGCAGATCAACATTTTTTATCAGCACTGACCAAAAAGTGTCAAGCGCTGCCCAAAATGTGACCGCACTGACTATACATTTGACTGGCACTGACCAACATAGCTGTAGCACGACCCAAATTTGCAGTTGTGGTGGGGGCCAGGGCAGTTGCAAAAAAAATTGTCGACCAAAAAAAGTTTTTGTATGTATTATGTTTTCTCATATCAACATAAAATTTGTTGATAAGAAAGCTCAAGTCTCAGCTGCATTAAAAACTTCCTGTGCAATCAAAGGAACAAAAAACCCGACGTGTATATATTAAAGTTTGTTAGGTTGTTATAATGAGTAAATTTAGCCAGGTTTCTGAAGTTTTTTAATGATTTTTCTTGTAATGTGCAATCAATCAATTCATGAAATAACGTTTTGTTAGTTTTGTTATACACAGTTCATTACAATTTAAAGTTAACGGCAACTTAAAAATACGTTCACTCACTTGCCAACTGATAAAAAACGGTAAGAAAAGTGCATTTTAGTTGATTTGATGAAATTTTACCTCGAGGTGAAAGAAAACTGTTATTGTTTCCACCGTATAACCATTTTTATGCTAAAACAAGTTCAAATGGTTTTTCTTGGGATGCTAAATTATTTTGATTCGGTTTTTGCGTACCCCTGTCCGCTGATGTAAGAAAAAGGTATGAGACATCGTCAATTGATATAGACAAACACATTTTAGATAAATAGTTTTTGAAAAATGTGAGCATTTGTTTATTTTTTACAAATTTTGAAATTTTTCCAAAAAAATCCTTATTTTGATAGATTTCCTTAAATTTGACTTTTTGGGAAAAAAATCTGCTAAAATTTTTAATGATTTTTTCTCAAATTTATAATTTTTTACAATTAACTTGAATATCTTCAAATAATATCATTTCATCTCTGTGGATTCGGAATGATACCACTTCTTAATAAAAGGGCTCGTCAAAATGAGAGAGTGCGCGACAGTTAGACGTTTGGTGAGAAATAGTGTACGAGATAGTGTAGTCATAAGTTGTTAAAGGTTTGATAACAGAACTAGTATATAAATTCACAGCAGGGGCAGATAGCTCAGTCGGTAGTGGTGGCCGCTAGCAATCAAGTCCAAGTCCGGCCTTGCCCCGCTAGGTTCACCCAGCCTCTATTGGGAAGTGGAGCAATCCACGACTGGACTATCGGCCACAGTCCCCGGCCCATTGGGATCACCACCAGGCAGTGTACCTGACTCCCAGATCCGCAGTGCATAGCGCTTAAAGAGCCGATTGTCCTTTTTTTTTAAATAGTCATAAGTTGTTAAATGTTTGATAACAGAACTAGTATATAAATTCACATTCTCCGCGTGCAAATTCAAAAACTATTGATAAACCTCCCAATAACTCTGTTTTATTGCTTTATTAACGTTTCGAAGACCGGTGCCATAGTCTTGAGTTAATCTTTGTAGAAAACGTTGTTATATTGTTATACTAATAAAAAGTTTATTGATAAGAGGACACCAGTGTCCTCCCCAAGAAGGATGATTGTCTTATCTTCTACTCTCACACAATGTGTTGTCCGTCTCTTCCCCGCCGCACCGTCTAACTATGTCATATGGCATTGCCTTGTGACACAATCTAAAAAACCACGGTCATGAGACAACAGAGACCAAATTAATGAATTAGCCTCTCGCACTTAGTAAAGATTCAAAAACTTTACCTAATGATTCTTTCTCATTTTTATCTTTATTGATTCAACATTTCAAAAACTTGTATTTTTCATCTAAAACTATAAAATGTTTCAGATTGAGCAAGATGGGGATGTAGTCAAATCACAAGAAGACGCTCGCGCGGAGCATCAATCAATCCGCGAAGGGCATCGAGCTGAAAGAGAGAGCAGAACAGCGGAGCCAAAAAATATGGATAAGATGATGAAACTAGTCAATTCTCTCGTAGAACGTGTCGCTTCGTCATCTGATGCGGTTGTTCCAAAGAATCCATTGTCCAGCTCCACCAAGCCAGCGAAAAAGTTCAAGTCTCTCGATGCTCGTCGATCCAGTTTGGCCAAGCGGACTGGAGCACATTGGAAAAAATAATTGGAAAAGATTAGAGATGAGGAAAGCAAAAGCCGTGGTCGATGCTGAAAGGTAATTTCACACTTTTGATTTTTTAAATTATAATGTGAGTTTCAGGCAGAATAAGTTCAACCCGATTTTTTCCCGACAAAGATGGAACTCAAGGATCACCTCAGAGACAATCAGGGAGAGGAGCAAAAGTGTGAAATTCCCTTTCAGCATCGACCACGGCTTTTGCTTTCCTCATCTCTGATCTTTTCCAATTCTTTTTTCCAATGTGCTCCAGTCCGCTTGGCCAAACTGGATTGACGAGCATCGAGAAACTTGGACTTTTTCGCTGGTTTGGTGGAGCTGGACGATGGATTCTTTGGAGCAACCGCATCAGATGACGAAGCGACACGTTCTACGAGGGAATTGACTAGTTTCATCATCTTATCCATATTTTTTGGCACCGCTGTTCTGCTCTCTCTTTCAGCTCAATGCCACAGCGCCCATGGTGCCCCATCTTGCTCGATTTGAAAAATTTTATAGTTTTAGATGTAAAATACAAGTTTTTGAAATGTTGAATCAATAAAGATAAAAATGAGAAAAAAATGAAGAAATGAATGAGAAAGAAGGAAAAAACTAAAAACAAACAAATGCAATGTTTGATATCAAAAGTGACAAAACGGAAAATTGTCATGAAATATTCTGTAAACGAACGGAAGGTTTTTTGTTCTTCTTTGTTTAATTTTTTGCGGAATCAGTGTTGTAATTTATTTTTTGATTTTTTTTGGTTTTTTTGGTCTCAAAAAACCAGCAAAAAAAACCAAAAAACAAAAAATCAGCCCTGGTGGGGGCTATGCACTGCAGTGTCGTGCGGCTCTTGAAAAAAGTCGGCTCTCGGCTGGCGCCAAGAGATCTCACTGTCCAAATTGTTTTATGTGTCGATACAAACAAGGTTTAATTATCAATGCGTATTTATATTTTCTCAGAAAGAAATCGAATTGACACAAGTTGATACTAATATTATTTCCTAAACAAACAAGTCCAGATGACAGGCGAACTTTTTTTGGAATTTATAAAATTTGTTAGTAAATGAAATTTTGAAGGATGAGGGAATGGGCATACAAAATTTGATTTTCGATCACGTTTCAAATTGTACTAGATATATAAATGCACAGAAAGTTTAGTTTGAAGGGTTTTGGACAAGATTCAAAAAATTTGAAAAAAAAAAGAAAGAAAACATGGAAAGAATGAAGGAAATGGAATCAAATCAGCCGAGTTTTTTGTTTCTTTGACACATGAGAATTACACTTTTGAAGAAGGGGTAGAGAAATTGAAAAATAATTGAGTGGAAAAAAGGTATAAGGCGATGAATGAAGAATCTACTATAACAACAACATAAATCGAAGAAACAACAATGAAAGAATCAGGAATTTTGGGCGTTTTGGTGATGCGCTTGATAAAAAAACAATGTTACTGCTGGTGTCACTCCGTTTTGATTTCCGAATCTGTTTGAAACGCTTGTGGCACTCCTTTTTCCGCGTTTCACAGTGAATCTGTAATTAGACATAATTGGCGTTTTTATTTGACACTTGTGAAGTAGTTGAATTTCAAAAATGAATTGCTGGTTTATTTTTTTTAATTTCTTTTAAGAATAGAAAATTAATCAAAGCGTGGGTGAGGTTTACATTTAGTCTCAGAAAATTGACTTATCTGGGTTTATACTTGTAAAAAATGTCATGGTAAGTTCAAATGTTTTGGCTAACCTGGGTCAACCCATAATAATCCAAAAAAAGTCTAGGGGCTGAAATCTGCACAATTTCAACGTTAAACAGAATCTAGTTTAAGCAATGACATTGATAAAAAACAATTGAAAGATAATTTTGGTAGAATTTTGAAAGTCTGCCCGTTTCTGAGAACTTTTAGTGTTTAACAACTTTTTTTCTATTTTCTAGAAAAATGAAAAAAAAATTAATCAAAAAATGTCTGGTTAGTTTCAGAAAATTACGAATTTTTGGAAAAATATAAAAAAAATACCGTTACGATTTTACTGAAACTTATCTAAAAAATTACTTATACTCTTTCGTGCATTCTCATTAAATTAATCAAGTTCAACAGATAAAAATTCAAATCTTACAAGTGATTTGATCGAAAAAATATTTTCCTGAATCTCAGTAAAAAAAATAGTGAAAAGGGTGAAGGCAAAATTTTTCAAACAGTTTCAAGTTTTTGGGATATGGCAATTACCAAATATAATTTGTGATTTCGTATCAAATTTTAGTTCCGTTTACTCCAACAAACCTGTGCCGCGAAAAAGTCGTGCTGAACTGAAGGAGCGTTGCCCATTGCAACACCTGGAGCTACAATTCCACGAACATCACACGGATGGATGCAGTCACATTCGTGGCGCCAACTGTCAATGTCCATATCTACAAATTTTCATATATTTGTCTCTGTTTTCAAGTTTCATTTTAAAATTTTTAAGCCGGCCGTTGAATTTTTTGCTCTACCCAACCTAAATATTAGTAGTTATAAGCAAGAGTTATATATTTTCGTGTATTCCATGTTCTGGTTTTGTCGAAGGTAAGATTGAAAAAAATTGAAATTTTTCAATAACCCGCGTGAAATGATTTCAAATTTAAATTAGTCAAATTTTCAGTTTAACCACATTTTTTTCCAGCTAAAAAACATTTATTCATAACTTTCCGCACCTTGATTTCAACTTTCAGGTTTTTCCTCTTTGAGCTTACTCCCTCAACAAGTAAAAATTCGATACCATTTAACTCCTAATATTATTCTCATATAGGTGCGGGATAGCTCAGTCGGTAGTGGTGACCGCTAGAAAGCTGCAGGTCACGAGTTCAAGTCTGGCCTGACCCCTAGGTTCACCCAGCCTCTATTGGGAAGGACAGTCCCCGGCTAGGAAGTGGCTTAAAAGCCCGGTGGGATCACCACCCCCAGCCTGAAGAACGGATCGTCTTTAAATCCTATTTTAATCCATCAAAAACCTAACCCCTCCTCCTCTCTTGTTGGATTCAAATTCGTCGTCCAAAAAAAAACGTTGGAAGTGGACCAGAAGTGCGAGTCAAGTACATGCAAAGGCGAGGTTTTTGAGAATTCAGGAAATTGAGTAACAGCACAAAGGACACACGAAAATAAGTAGATTGTGACAGATAGAGAATGAAAAACTCGGAGAAAAAAGAAGTAGACAAGCTCTTTGGGGTTTAAATAGAATAGAAGTATGAAATTGAAGATACTTGGTTTTTGATTCGATTTTTTAATAATATATACTACCACTGTTCAGTAAAACTCCAAAAAATTTTAAAATGTGACGCCGCCTGCCTACATGGCGTAATTCGTCTAAAAACTACTTGAACCGAATTTTTTTATTATACGAACTATTGGTTGTGAAAAAATTGTGAACTCAATTAAAAACCATAAATTTCAATAAAACCATTTCCTCCGTTTTCCCCTCACTGAAACTTTAACATTTCCTGTACTTTTGAGATGCTCCCTGATAAATTTTCTTACCTCTACACTGAAACGACGGATGACCTGCGTAGTCCCATAATTTTGCAGGTGCGAGATGTGGGCATGCCAATTGAGTATAGTAGCACCAGTTAATACACGGAGGCCGTTGCCAGATTTGAAGCGATTGAACCAACAACCATCTACGATACCATATCTGAAACAAATTTTTTTTGTATGCTTTCTCAGATCTTTAGCTTTCCAATACAAATAAAGATCAAATGTAACTACCGAATTTTGATCATTTTCAAGTTTTTTTTCATAAAAATTTCATAAAAGTGGGCCTAATAAACTGACAAACTGAGAAAATAAGTTCGATCAAGAAAACGCCAAATTTTTTAAAAAGCTTTACGAAAACGAAAGATGAGTTTTTAAAAGATTTTGAATAGTGATACTTTGAAAAAAAAATTAAAATTTTTATTTGATGTGAAATTAGACTAATATCCTTTAAAATTTGGAAATTGCCTTAAAAATACGTACTTTACCGACCCAGTTGAAGTCAGTGCACTTATTAATTTTGTCAGTGCACTTATTAATTTTGTCAGTGCACTTATTAATTTTGTCAGTGCATTGGATTAAAACATTTAAATTCGACTATTTTAACAGGCCCAAAAATGCAATTTAACATGTTTCATTTTTAAAATTTTTGCAAGTTTCCAAATTGTTTCAATCATTTTGTCCAATCGTTCCCTTTTATCACATTCACTTTTTATTTGAGAGCCCCCCACTAACTTTACAATTATCACAAGTTGCGTTCGGCGAGAACGGTCTTGTTGCGGAGGCAGTGTCCACCGCTGGAAGGCAGTCGAAACGAGAAAGAGTTGTGTCGAAAGACCGATAGGCTTCATTAAGCTTACGAAGAGTGCCTGAAGCAATATTCATTATTATTTGAGCAAGAATTCGTGTCTTCATTTGCTGCTTCCTCTTTTATACTTCGAGAAAATTGTCTTTTCGTTTGTCACTAATTCACACAATTTTAAAAGGTGGGATTGAAAAAAGTTGATGGGTAATTTTTGCATTTTCCTGCTGAAAACAAACCTGAGATCCTCCGGAAACACGATGTACACCGATTTATACTTCCCGAAATGCAATCATTACCCTTCTCGCCGGCATTCAACTGCCACGTGTCAGTGTTTCTCAAGCCGACGGCGAATATCTGCAAAACCATTAAATATCGAAAATTGTTAACGAAAAAATCTCTCACTTCAAAAAATGATAACGGTTGTAACTCTGGAAAAAGGAACACATGCTTTAATATTCTAATACGTGATTGTGTGCCAGCTGAGCAAATTTCAGGAATGACGTCATCAGACCAAACTGTGCAACGATCAGTTACATTGTCGCTATGCTGAAAAAAAATTTGCAAGAGAAAATCAAGGATTTATCACATATTGGGCTGAATAATGCTGTGACTTTTCTGTCAGTGCATTGATAGTTTCTGTCAGTGCATTGATAGTTTCTGTCAGTGCATTGATAGTTTCGGTCAGTGCATTGATAGTTTCGGTCAGTGCATTGATAGTTTCGGTCAGTGCATTGATAGTTTTGGTCAGTGCATTTAAATATTTTTTTAAATTTGTCTCACTTCTTTACTGTTATTTTGATAGAAAGAGTTTTAAAAAATTTGAAACAATATGCATCTATTTTTCTTAACGGACTTGCCTTTTAAGGTGCCAAATTAACATACCTGCGCAAAAAACCCAAAATTTTTACAAGGAGGAATTGTGTTGGATAAATGAGATGAAGAAGCGCAATTGAATAAAGTAAATAATTGAATAATAAGAATACCCTGAAAAGTTTCAATATTTAATGATATAATGGTTTTCACAAAATTTCCATTAAAACTTTCAAACTCACATCGGTTAAATATCGGCGAAAATTCTTGGCCCAGCACCTTCTTGGAGAACTAGTTTTCTTCGAATCGGATAAAATTTGAGGCGAAGGCACAATATCAAAAGGCTTTAACCATAATCGTTCAGTAATATCATTTTTGAATTCAAAGTTTGGCTCGTCAGTTGAACTGCAGCTTTCGTCTTGAATGCTCGCACAAAACGACTGGATAAAATCGGTGATCGGCGACGAATTTGCTTCTCGCCGGCCGAATACTTCTGTAGTGTCTGGACGAGGAGCAGCTGTAGGAGCAGGCGGATGAGTGGGTGGAGGCTTTTGATGACGACGCTCGTATCGTAGCGCTTCTTTTGTGTAAGGCGTGCGAGGCCGCATCGTGCGCGGAGAATCCACGCATGTCAGGCTAGCCCGCGCACTTCGGAGCACATCTAACTACTTTCTGAAAAAAAAGTTGTAGATTTTTAAATTATTTCGCAAAAATCTGAAGTTAGCAAGAAGAAAAAAAAGATTTTCGTCGATTTACAAACAGAACACAAGAGCTTTGATGCATGGGGGACTTTTGGCTCCGGCAAGCGCTCAAACCGGAAATAACTCAGAGGTATTTTGGGGTTAAAGTTTAAAAAAAAACGTAAGTGGTTACCAGACACAAATTGCGCTGCAATTCAAAATTCAAGGCTTATAGGTTATTCATAGGCCAGAGCACATAGATTTTGTTATTTATATATACTACTGAATATTCTAGAATCTACATCAAACAATGCTGCTCGGCCAAATTATTTAAATGTTTTCATAATTTTTGAAGTTTTCTACTAGTATAAACCAATAAATTTGTGGTGCTATACTATGATGGCTAGTATCTGGGGTATATTTAATTTTTTTAAAGTTGTTTCACTATGTATAAAAAATGTAGAAACATTTTTTTCCTGTACACAAAAAAAAATATGGGAACATAACATTCATTTTGAAATTCTTATATTTTATGAATACTAGTTTCACAGTCTCAGGTCCATATATTTTTTTTATTAAAAAAAAACTCAGTATGGCCGAAGACTAAAAATTCAAAAAGTTTGGAGAAACATTTGAACAGATCTTCAAATTTTTAACCGAAATTTTGGTAATCAGTAAAACTATTTTCAGATTATGGTTTTTTATTAAAAATTGACAACTAGTTGGTCAATTTGTAAAAAAAATATAAAAAAATTCAAGAAGCAAACAATGTATAACTTTTTGAAAAAAAAAGTGTTCCCACAAGAAGCAACTCTCGAAATGTGAAAACGTCTATCTTCGTATAAATAAAACAAAAGGCATGCGAAAAGATGTCATGAAAATACACACCATCGGCTCGCCAATACATCCCTCTTCTTTCCCCCCTCCTCTCTCCGCTGGCATCCCAACGCACACACATTGCAGCACACACACACACACACACCACACCAAAACGAAAGACAGCGAAAAGAGCACCACTCAGAACAAATGAGATGCTCAAAACCAAATTGAAAAACCAGGACAACGACAAAAAAGGAATGTATAGATATCGATCTGGAAAAAAGTAAACGAGAGAGAGAGAAGGAGAGAGTGATGGGGAAGCAGAGAAAAAGAGCTCCTCCTCTTCTCTCGAGTTGAAGCAAAGGCACTAGCGGATATAGGACTTTAAATAAGTTATCGTGACGAGGCGGTCCCATAGGACCTAATTTAAATTACGTCCGGCTTGGTGGGAGGGACGACGTGAAAGGAGGAGGCGACGGGCGGGCTGCGGATGATGAAGGAGGAAGATGGAAGAAAAAAAAGAAGAAAATGGTGAAGAAAAAGAAGAAGAAGAAGAAGGAGAAGAAGATGAAGAATTTGAAACAACTACTCGCATTTCTGAATGAGAAGCAGAAGAAGCAGACACGCTTTGTTTTAGGCACTTAAGGGAATTTTCTGGAAATTTTGCTTCTGCCTTTTTATGATATACTAGCAAGGTTTTTGTTTGAACAATGTACATCGTTATCTACAAAATTGAAAATCCTGTAATTCTACTATTGAAATTAGAAATTTCGTAAAAAGTTGGACATTATTGCAATTTTGCCGTATTTTCATGATTTGCTTCATAAAAACGTCACCTATTACAGAGCTGTGTGGCATATTTCAGCAAACGCACAAGACTGCTTATTTCATACATGAGCACCTAATTTTTTCTAATTTAAAATTTATGTAAATGTAGAAAAAAGGTTTTTCTATCTGCAAATAACATTTATTTGTGTTGAAAAGCTTTTAAAAGCCGCATATAGTGCCCAAAAGTTGTAGTTAGCCGAAAATGTGCCGTTGAGAGTTTTTCGGCGAACGACAACATTCTGGTACTATTTCAGGCTTTTTTGAAGCTTTTCAACAAAAATAAATATTATTTTAAAAATAGAGCAAATACAAAAACGAACTCAAGAAAACTTGCGCTTGGAAAATAAAACAACTCAAATTTGAAATTTGAAAACGTGAAAATTAAGAATAACCTCTTAATCTGACAATAAACAGGCAGAACGTTCCTAGGTAAGCTTCACAACTAAACATTTTGTCACAATACGACAGAAAATTGCAAAAAAAATTTCAAATATATGTACATAAAATTAGTTTACATTGAAGTATTTTACGGTGAAAAAATGTCTGGAATATTTGAAAAAATAACGATTTTAGAATCACGTGAATTATTTCAATAATCAATTTGTCAAAATGTGGAATTTGTCAGTACCAACAACATTTCCAACACGAAAAAAAAAGAATGTAAATGTGTTTTGAGCAAAATACAACAGAGTTCATTTCCACTCAAAAAAGTTGTTGGAAAAGCCTCTGAAAGGCGTAACAAAAGGGAGCAAACCGCCAGCACGACTCCCACCAAAAGTCGAAGCAGCAGCAGCAGCCGCAATATTTCGAAAACGGGAAAAATGGCGAGAAGTGAAGAAACAGAAGGCAAACTCAACAGCTCTAAAGTGTTATGACTGACGTTTTGAAGAGACGAAAAACTATTATTTTGAATACTTTGAAGATTTGAGGAAAGTTTTTTGAAAAGTTCAAAAATTAACTGGCTTTTCTGTGCAAGGCTATCAAATGTCCGAAATGTTTTAGCAACCGGAGAGAAAGAAAACATTAAGGAATCACGGAATACCAAAAGATGATAGTTAAGCTGATTTAAGCGAGTTTTCTGAAACAGTTGCTTACAAAAAAGTCCAGTCGGAGAATACAAATGAAAATTTTGAATTCAAAATCAAATTTTGCTCAATCCAGTGATAGGACAGTTTTTTCTCTATCTGCCAAAATATAAGAAATAATAAAGCACAAAAATCTTTCCTCTATTTCTGTGGTAATTACTAATGCAATACAATGCTAAACTAGTCTAATTTTTTACAAACTACTAAAATTATTATTTTAATAAAAACCTCTATTCCCATATCTGCAAAAACTGATTGAATACCAACAATTTTTGTATGGCGTCCTAATTTTTGTAGCTTCATTTTCCTCCTAGACAGCGGTGAAAAAAACAAGGCTCTTTTAGTTTTAAGGCTTACATATGAACAACCTTAACATTAAGTCGGGCACGACTTTATTTGGAATTCAAAATTCATATTACATTGCATGTCAAGAAATGAAATAATTTGACGCAAAACACCGAAAAAGTGGTGAGTCGCAAATTTCTTTTTCCATATTTTTTACTACAATTTTAAACAAAAATTGAGTTTATTATTGAATTTTTTTGTGAGTATAATATTTGAAAAATGAAAAGAAAGTTCAAAAAACAAAATTAATAGGTCTTCCAATGAGTTGCTGTAGTTTTTTGAACACAAGTTTGCTTGAAGCTTTCCGAAAGTTCTAGAATTTTTCATGATTCATGATTTCATGAAAGTTCACGTCGTCTCAGTTTCACTTTGTTAAGTAAAACAGTCTTGGCAATTCAGCCTGATTGAATATGGAAACTTTAGGTGCCTGAACGGAACATGTGGTTTGGAATATTTTGATTTTTTTCTGAGACTTCTGAAAAATCCAGAAATTACCAGAAATTACTAATTAATTGGCTCAAGGTAGTGGACATTGTTAGTGTATGCCTGGATTCATATAGAAATGTGTTATGTCTAAAAAAATTGTTTTAACTTTTTGGCTCAACTAAATTCGAATTTTTGAAATTAATCCTGATATCGTCGAATTACTGTTTGATTATCATTTGGGATTTACTAGTCTCGAATACACTTTTTGGTCGATAACTGAACTGTAAATAGTTAGTTTTCCAAAAACTGTTGTCAATTTAAATCTAAGATTGCACATTTATTACGCAGCTCAAGTTTGGAAAAAATCTGAATCGTGGATTTAAACCATTTTTATACCGCCGTATTACAGTAATTACGTGTTTAGTTATTCAAAGTATCTGATTTTTTTGAACTCAAAACTAGTTAAACGTTGTAAACTCAGGATACGGTAAGAACTGACAAAGGCTAACCTCTAAAGAACATAACTCAGTTACTGGACTCTGATGCCTCTTTTGTTGATCGGGGACTTCCCTTCTTACCCTTTCAATTATTTAATTAGAAATGCAGACATTTTTGAGTACATAACCTCCGTGTGAAGTAAGTGAGTTATGCCGTAAAAAATAACTGTCAAGCCAGTATTTAAAACGCTGACGAGCAACACAAAAAAAAACAAAGAAAAATGAAAAAAAAAATGCATTTCGGACTAAATAGAAGGCAAAACGACGCAAGATGGCAAGGCAAAGCGAAGAAGAAGAAGAAGATGGAGAAAACGAGGGATGATGCAAAAGAAGCAGCAGTAGTAGTGACGAGGAGCATCAACTTTGAGCAAGGGTGGAAAGGAGGGCTTGGGAAGAAGGGGGTAGGCAAGAGAAAGAAGCAGGGGGCCTAACCACTTCAGTAAATATCTTGCCAGTAGCATTAGCCCCCCCCCCCCCCCCACCACTGTTACCCTGAGTCTCCGATGAATTCATACTATTCGTGGGGGCCTTCGCATGCCTTCTTCCCTTCTCCGGACCCTTTTTTCCGTCGTGTCTTCTGTCTTCATACGCGCGCGCGCGCAACGATGCTCTCACCAACCGCGACAGACGCAGCGCTTTCGCTTTACAACAACAACTTCTTTTTGGACAAACTCATAGTTGCGAAATGGAACAGAACAGCGCCTGCTCTTCCTCGCGCGCGCATCCCTCTTCTCCTTCTGCTTCTTCTGCTTTTTCTTCTTCTTCTTGCTTCATCCAACTTTTTCCCGTCATCTCCATCTTTTCTCCCCAGCTTCATCTTCTTCCCTTGTTTAGTTTTGATAGGGTTTGTTAATTGTTGACTCTCTTCGTTTGTTGTTCATTTTTTGTTGTACGTTGTAAACAATAAACTTGTTTTCTTCATTTTCTCAACCGAGTTTTATTGTTTTCAAACGAACCGAAACTCACAGATTTCTGAGTGTTGTGGCTGATGTTAATGGGGTTTCTATCACGTTATCACACTTTTGATGGTAAATGAAATCCTTTTTTAACAAAAAAAATTTGTTCAGAATAACAGATGTTAGTTTCAAAAGTTTCAAATAGATTTGGTCAGTGCAATTTCAACTTTGGTCAGTGCATTTTAGTCTTGGTCAGTGCAATTTCAACTTTGGTCAGTGCATTTTAGTCTTGGTCAGTGCATTTTAGTTTTGGTCAGTGCATTTTCAATTTCGATGAATGCACTTCTATTATTGATGCGTTGCAAACCGTACTTTTCTTACTTATTTTTGGTGCATTTACAACCTTATGCACTGCAGTTTTTTCATTGATTTTTAGTTTTTATCACAAAAGTCGTTAGTTATAGCTAAAGCGCCAAACCAAATACTTTGACTCAAATTTTGGCAAGCGGCAAACTTGGAAAATTTAGTTCGCCCAACTCGGCGACTTTGTGACAATCTTTTGGCGATTTCCACATGTCGGAAAACAATTTGCCATACAACATATTTCGAAACTCCTGGCGCACTATACTCTGGAAATATCACTTTTCTGTTTGAACCATGGAAAATCTCAAACTTTATCAATCTATAATAACTAGATATGCTAGACATTCTCCTCTGCGCCTAACCTGCACATCCTCATAAAAAATAACAGCATGACTTTCATATGTATGTTAATGTGTATCTGGCATGGAATATCGGATAGATCAGGTATACATCACATTTTTGAATAATGTAATGGACTTCCGCAGTTTTTTTTCTGGAGCAAAAATATGGGATTGTCTGATGTGAAAGACTTTTGGTGAACTTATGAAAAGTTAAAACATACAATCATTTATTATTTGAAGCCACTGGAGTTATTTACTTTGAAAAACAGAATTATGGAAGGAAGTGGCGACAGATAGATGCCTAGAACAAACTTTTGATGCGCTTGAAGCCAGTGAATGCCTCGATCTGAATATTGAAAACTATTTTTCAAAAAACACCATAACAAATCTTACCAGGAACAGGATGAAACCAATAATAGAGAGCGCGATGAGGCCATAGCAGGTCCAGCTCACTAAAAATAATTATTAAATTTCATAAAAGGTCCAATAAACCAACTCGGCTCGGCTTTCTTTTCGATTTTGTAGATCCTCTCGGCTCGCTGTCGCTTCCGGATTTCCGTTGCTTCTTGTCCAACACGACGTCTACGAAGTTCTTGGTCAGCCATTTGGCTCAGCTATATGTTGGGAAGAAATGAAACTAAATGATTAAAATGTGGATTTTAAATTTTACAAAATGTTATATCACAAAAAAATATTTTTAAACATTTTAGCATTTTCTCGTATAATATTGCAACTAGAATTCAAAATTTAAACAGAAAGCGGAAGAGAAGTAGTACTAAAGGCTTACCGAGCTAATCAATGCGAAAAGCGCTGAGCCAAGAGTTACCTAGGTAACTATGATAACAATAGGTTAGAGAAGCTGAGAGATTTCACTTTGTGAAGAGGTTTTGAGAAAATTGAAATATGGGTTTTTTTTTTCTGTTTGAAAAATGTTTCTCGATAAGTTAACTGGGAATTTAAAATTTGCATTCAACCTCATTCAACCTCTAAGAAATTGAATGAAACTGCTTGAAATTTAATTTTTTCCAAAATTTGTAGTTATAAACACACCGTTCCTACAAATTTTTAGAGGTTAATCTGGCGTTCTCTCGGCTGAACCCTTGTCTGATGTTAAAATTTTATACGAATAAAGGTGGAATAATTGATTTAGAAAATTCATTTAATATATTGAACGTTCGACATTTTTATTTGAGAATGGAAACCCTACCTGGGTGCTTTAAAAGTTTTTGGCACCACCAGATACTATAACAGCCAATCTCTCCCTGGGAGTGTTTGGGAGTCCTCAAGTGTTAAAAATTAATTTTTTTGATGTGAATTTATCTTTATTTGAAATGACCAAATATCATTTGAAAAACTTCAAAAAAAAATTAGATTTTTGAAAACTTAAAAAAAAAATTGAATGTGTGTTTATCTCATTTTAGTTTTATTCAAAATTTTAATTACTGTGTCATATTAATATTTCTGGGGTTTTTAATTTAAAGTGTCAATTATTTCAAATTCGGATAGACAAGCATGCACTTTTTCCATTTGAACTTTTTGCTTCTCATTGATATCCGTTAGCTCCGTTGAGTTGAAAGTGACCGTCAGTTCTTTTGTATCCGGTGAAAGCGTTCTCTTTTCATTGGTATCCGTTTGCTCCGGTGATAGGTGTGCTGCTTCAGATGTGTCGGGCTTGCTGTAAGTTGCAGGTATTATAAAAACCATGTGTTTGGTCCTACATTATTCTTACAATAATTATATAAGTAGTGCTGTTATGCTGTTATATCTAACCAGCAAAATTAAGAGCCTCTTTTTTTCGCGGGTCTTGATGAAAGTCGGCTTTCTTCGTTTTGCCAGATAAAACGTTAATATCAGACTATTAAACACATTGTTTTTAATACATATAATAACCAATCAACTAACCTTAGCGATGGTTTTATGAATCCAATCGACTCGAGAATTGCTTCGGCAGCTGCTCTTTTTGATATTATTTTACTTGGACCTCTCCCTTCCAGAGTTTTGTTTTCAAATGTTGCTTGGATAACAAATTCTCTGTGCTTGCCCACGGCTTGTTCTTTGACAAACTCGAAAGTCGGATACTTCTTATAAAATTTTTGTGCATATTCATTTAATTGAGCCACTGGGTTTAGGACATCAATCTCCTCATCTTTTTTCATTGTGGCCTGATTCTTTTCGGTTTTGCGCACATTGGCAGCAAGGGCTGAAAAATATAAATTTATAACTGGGCAACAGAAACTATTCACAAAAATTCTGTTTCAATAAAGACTCAACAACTATAAAAACAACAAATTTGCTACAAACCTGTTGAGCCCTCAGTTTCTCGGTTGTACCTATTTTTCTAAAATTTTCTAAACTACCACATTTTTGGCACACGTCATTTTTTAAACTCAACCCCTATGGAGGAGCTTTTTTTCCACAACTTTCGGAAAATTTAGAAAATCCTTTCTTGTTGTGCCGATGTTTTCTTTTTGGAAGTTTAAATTTAAAAAAAATAGAAAACTGCTTTTCAATTTTAAGTTTCCAGAATTAGCTGAAAATTTGCCTCAAATGAACCAATGTGCTATTAGAAAAACTTAGAAAAACTCACTAAGATGCTCAACCGTAGCCAAAAGCTGTGTGCATGCTTCCTGCTGAGCACTCTTCTTATTTTTGCCCTTGCCCATCGCTTTTGCCTTCACCACATTATCGTCCGCCACCAGAGTATACCTAACAGCATATTGTCTATTATGTTGATCACCTCCCTCCTCCAAAACTTCAAAGTTAATTTTCAGTTTTAGCTGTTGAGCTTTCTCGTGGATGATACTAATCACTGATTTCTCGTTGAGCAGTGGGCTCAATACTGTGAGGGGATCAACGGCAGCTTTCTGTTCTCCGTCATCGATAACCTAAAAAATAACAGTCACTACAGAAAAATTGTTAAACTTCAAAAATACCCCTTGCACTTTGGTCCTTGCGACCGCGCTGGATTAATTGGTAGAGTTGGGAAATTTGGTGAAGCCATTGATCTTGACGAAGATGGGATTTGATGGGTATCTGGAAATATTAAATAATTCTTTTTTTTTTAAATATAACACTTAAGAAGGTTGTAATAATTTCGCGAGAGTTTAAAATCTTAACGAAGGAGTATACATAGAATAAAGAAATTGTTTCAAAATGTAGTATCTGTGACAAATTCTTAGTCACAGAATTTTTAGTCATAAAAATCAACCTTTAACATTTAACTAGAAAAGTCCTAGGCCACGACGTTAATTTGAATTTTTATCGTTTTTTGAATCGTATTTTTAATAAATAGTTTATATAATTTTTTCGTCTCAGTTTTCTTAAACTTTTGTTTTAAAAAATTGAGGAAAGTTACAAATATGGCCTAAGAATTTTGTCATGGCCTAGGAAAAATTTGCGCACGAATTTCAAATTCAACCACTTTTAACTACTTTCTGTCAATTCCAAACACCAAATGCTGAATTTTGACGGATTTCCCCGTTTTTTTCCAAATTGCTTTCACATTAAAACCCCAGCTCCCCACACGTCAAAAAATTTATAATGAATGCGTATCAAGGTCCACAGTAGACAACTTATCAGCGACTAAATAAACCTCGTGCACTTCTAAAAAATTTTAAAAAACATGTTTACAGACAAGAGGTAAAAATTATTTTAGACACTCCGTTTTTTTTTAACTATAGGCGGTGGTGACCTTGCGCACTTCACACATGACTTGATATGTCTTCACTTCACGTGTAAAAGTGCGCGTACAAAGTTTATTGGCATTACAGAGACACTTTTGAACGACTACCTTCTTTTCACAATATGATAAATGGGTATTGATTAAAAATCTACTCATATGATGACAAATAATCTTCTCGACGCGTCAAGAATTTATTTGGAAAACGTGGACTAATTAATAAATTTTTATTAGCAAAAGTTATGTAGTGGGTATAAGATGACTTTCTATAAACATGGCTTAAAAAAAATAATTTATGCATTTTTGTGTAAAAATCTATGTAGGACCTTGTTTCTTTTTAAAATTATAGAAAAAGAACAAAAAAAAACGAATAATTTGAGTTGAAACCAATGTGAAGTAGGGCACGGGAAAATAGTCGGAGTATTGAGGAAAAACAAAGAAAGTTCAAAATTAAAAAAAAAATAGCAAGAACCATCCAAAATCACTAATTATTTCTACAAACTAAAAGACTGTTTTATTTTTATATGTAGTGAACGCTAATTCCAAATATTGTTACTATTGTTACTGTGTACTCTGATATTGATGATAACATGATAGATGAAAGTAAGATTAGATGATAGGTAAGGTCAAAAAAATAAGTTGATGAAATAATACTGTGATAAGTGTTCAACCGTATACACATCGTCGACCATCTCGCAGAGGCCAGCAGCCGACACTTACCTGGTGAACATGAAGCGGTAGAAATTATAGCCGCCAACTCCTATCGTGAAGTGACCGACATCTCCTGGGTGAACACCTCACACATGGACACAATTTTTGAAATAATGGTTTCATTAAAATTCTCAATAAAAAATCTATTAATTTGCAGAAGACTTATAAAAAGGCATATTTAACAAAAGACAAGATATGAATTTGGAAAAGCAAACTTTTTCAAAAAAAAACACACAGGAATGGGGGAGAGGGGACATGAATCTACTGTTTCACAGAAAATTAGTATTTTGTTTATAAAAAGGATTCTAAGGCCAGATGAATGAGAAAACCGCGTGTTTGTATTACATTAGGGGAATTTTTAAAGACTTGTAGAGAGATGGGGTTTGGAAAATTGAATTGCATTATGAAAAACTGTATTAACTGTATCTTATAATTCTTTGGTTGCCGTACGGACTTGGAGGCAGTAGTTTAATTCTGCCTCTAAATTTCACATAAAAATTGAATCAATTATTGACAAACTATGGCATTTTTTGCAGCTATCTAACGGTTAAAATATTGTAAAATGTGGGGACTATGTCTTGCTCGCTGAGAGCTCCTTGAGCTTAGCAATAGCGTCAAGCGCTGCATTCTCATCAGCTTCAGTGGTGCTGCAACCGGTACCATGTCCAACCTGAAATTGAGACCTCATTTTTTGCAGTTTTCAACGAAATATTGTAGACCGTGTTACATTAAAATTAAAAAAAAAAACAAATTTCTAATTGTAGGCAGGCTTAGGTAAGAAAGCACCCGTTTCAACTCAATTTTCAACTCACCAGTGGTGCTTCAAGTCCTATTGACACGATTGTAAAGTGCTGATCAATGCCAACTTGTGGAAAGCTTGTGTATTGTAAGCTGAACTTGAAGAAGTCGGACAGCTGCTCCAGATGGTGATGGGCGGATGATGATTCTGTATGTTTTTTTTGTTTGCCTTTTTTAATCAGGAAGTATTCTTAAATCAAAAATAAAAAACTCAAAACAAACTTACGTGAACTTTGAATCGTCGTGTTTTTTGTTTGCAGGTAGGATTGAGCTCTTTCGGAAAGTTCCACAATTTGCTCAGCAGTTAAAGCTCTTCGGTTTTCTTTGGACCTCTTGAGCCGGCGGATTTTGCCTTCGACAATTGCATCTTTCTTGAGTGATTGAACAATTGAATTCGGGTAGTCTTGATCGCCTGAAAATGATTAATTTTTGAGATTTGGCTGAGAAGAAAAGTTGTCTAGAAAACTTGAATTCTGCTGCGGATTTATAAAACCTTAAAAAGGTGACATTTTTCCAGACAAAATTGTTTCTAGTTCAAAGTGCTTTTGTGCTGATCTAAGCTGTCTTGTGGAGAGTTTTGAAATTTTTTCAAATAAAATAACTAAAAAATAATGACTAGAATTTGCCAAAAATCAAATTTCTAAACAAAACACATACCTGGAGGAGGACAAGCATGTACTTGAGAGTTAAAAGTAACTCTTCGTTTTTCTGTATCCGGTGAAAGTTCTCTCTTCTCACTGATATCCGTCTGCTCCGGTGATAGTTGTGCTGCTTCAGACGTGTCGGGCTCGCTGTAATTTATGGATATTTAACAAAGCTAACGTAATTGTAAACTACATTTATAGTACATCCACTACACCGGTCAAATTGACTAAATAAGACAGTTGCGGACCTAGATTCATGCCGGCTCCCCCTACCCAAGTTTCACTAAACAGAGCTCCATCTATGAACTATTAAAACAATTGCAATTTTCTCATACATATGCACAACAACCAATCAACTGACCTCGTCGAAACCGAAACTGCCGTTGGCGGAGGACCAGTCCAGTGAGAAATTTCTGGCAGGGAAGGATCACAGTCTATCATTTTCTTAAGCAAACTTTTACCGGGTGGTGGTAATGGTTTAACGAATCCTATAGACTCCAACATCGCTTCAGCGGCGGCTCGTTTTGCTAAACGCTTGTTTGGACCTTTGCCTTCTTGAACGTCGTCTCCATACTTGACTTGAATGATGAATTCTTTGTACTTGCTCACACCATGTTCGGCGACCAACTCGAACGTCGGATGTTCCTTGCTTTTTGCCTGAGTCACTTGAATCAATCGTGACACTGGATTGATTTGATGTCCATACAGGGGATCCATCTTCTTGTCTTTGACAATTGTTTTTCGCTTTGGTTCACGGTTCATTGCAGCCAGCTTTTTTTGAGTTTTGCACACGTTGGTGGCAAGGGCGACCGGATTGTTTTCAGGAGCTGGAAAAAAATTGAAATTTAGTTTCAAACTTAATTTTCAAAATAAAATTATTTTGTAGAAAAAATTGAAACAAAAATTCAGGTAATTTTCTACAGGTAACAGATCACTTTTACTTAAATTTAGAACGGTAAAAATTTACTATATCGAGGATGTGAAAATTAAAAAATTAAAACAAGAATAGTTAGATTTTATCAAGGATTCAAGATTTGGTCAAATTTCGGATTTAATATTTCGGGATCTGACACCGTGCCAACTACCGTTTTCGCAGTTTTCTGAGAGCAATATGTGACAACGACGCTCCGTTGTTACTAGTCGCGTGTTGTTTAGCGTTCATAAAACCTTTTTTCGAAAAATTCTGAAAAAACACCATTGGAGCTACGTTGTCACTTATTGCTTTGAGGAAAAAAACGAAAACGGTAGTTGGCATAGTCCCAGGAAAACGTATCTCCGGAAATAGTAAATCTAAAAGCCGTAGATCCGAAACTTGACCATATCTTAATTCCGTGGTACCTCCAGCTCCTCAAGCACTATGCGTTGCAGAGACTGGCAGTCAGATACCGTTTTTTTTTAAATTTTTTTTGTGACAAAATTTTAAAGTTACAACTAAAATTGAGAACTTCAAAAAAGGTAAGTAATGTCCAAATAAAATACAAAAATGCTAAAACTCACTAAGATGCTCCACCGTAGCCAAAAGCTGTGTACATGCTTCCTGCTGAGCACTCTTCTTCTTTTTGCCCTTGCCCACCGCTTCCGCCTTCACCACATTACCGCTGGTCACAAAAGCACACCTTACAACATATTGCCTATCGTGTGGAGGGCCTTCTTCTTTCAGAACTTCAAAAACCACGTTTACCTTCAGCTGGTAGGCCTTCTCGTGGATATCACTTATCACAGATTTTTGTTTGTGAACTGGGATATTTTCTTTTCCAAATCCATTATCAGAGCCATTTTGGTGCTCGCGGAGCAGTGGACTCAAAACTGCAAGGGCTTTTGCGGCTGCATCCTGTTTTGCTAGTGGATAGGTTTCACCGATTCCAGTTGCAATTGATTTTCCATTGATGTTAACGATGACCTGAATAGGAAACAATTTACCAAAATCTTGAAAATTTATTCAAATACCGCTTGCAATTTCGGTCCTTGCGGCCGCGCTGGATCAATTGGCAGAGTTGGGAAAGGTGGTGCATAGAGAGCCATTGATTCTAACGGCAATAGAATGTGCTCCGGTAACGGGCATCCTGGATCGGGATAAACCGGCGGATTGCAGGAGATGTAGTTAGGCATTTGGTATTGTAAGGTTCGACAGACGTTTTGAAGAACGCGGTGGGGTTTGGTGGTATCTGGAAATATTTGTATTGTCTTTTTTCTAAAAAACAGGGCTCGAGAGGATTTTACTAAAATTTTCTAAAATAGTTATGATTTGCAGTTGAAGAAATACACAAAACTGCATGAGTCTTTTAAATATTTAATAAAATAGTATTGGAAGTCGTTCAAAAAATTTTTTCACAAGTTTAATATTTTTATAGGGATCAAGCATGCAGCAATGACCAAAATTTGATATTTTTGAAAAACATCGGCTCTGATTCAAAACTTTGATTGAAAATTGTAAAAAAATATAAAGGCCAATTTTTCACGCTCTTGCTAACTATCATTCTATGTAGAAGCACAACAAATTTTAATGGTTAAAAACCTTCACAAAGATTCGAAAAAAAGTGAACCTTTTAAAGTTGACAATGCTTACCAAATTATTTAAAAGTTACTGTTTTTACCCTTAAACCGCTATAAAGTTATATATTTGTTCATTTATCTAGTTTAAAGGTATAATCAAATCAAAGAGAAATACAATATAAAATGATCTTGAGATAAAAAGATAAAGTGACCAAATCTTGACCGGCAACAGTCAAAGGTCAAGTGGATGGGATAAGTCACGGGGATGGAATTAATACGCGCAGCAAAAGCCGATGGACTCATTATTTCAGGCAACAGTCTAGCTACGTGGTTCCATAATGACAAGTTAGCATGTAGAAACCCGTTATTTGGTATACCAGTTGAATACAACATATATGGAAATCTTTTGGAACGAGAACATTTAACATAGAGAAATAATGATGGAAAATGATATGACTTTGTGACAATGTTATAGAATGTTTTAAGAATCATAAGGAGTCTTCTGTGGAGGGTGCTTTTCAATTCAAATTGGGAAAGCCTATCATAATAGGATGAGAATTTCAGATTACATCTTTGAAACACTTTACGTGAAAAGAAGCGAAGTGAGGACTCTAGTTTATCTGAAAGGGCAATAGTGGACGGGTGAAAAATCTCGCAACCATATTCCAGGATTGATCTGACATAGGTGTTGTACAGTTTGAAATAGAATTGGGCATTGGAAGGCTGGAATGATCGAAACAGCTGACGGCATTTCAGTCAAGCGGCATTTGAGATTGAGATAATGTGTTTCTCAAACTTCAGGTTATCATCAATAACTATTCCTAGAGCTCTGAAACTGTTGTGCATCGGGAGGGAATAGATCGAGCAAATCATTTATATAAATTAAGAAGAGGTACGGTCCAGCTACAGTTCCTTGGGGCACTCCTGAAGTGACATTTAGGGTGTCTTGAGAAATCAGGTTTCCTACTTTGACTCTTGAAGTCCTTTGATTGAGGAAGGATCTGAACCATGAGCACGTTTTCGAGTCAAGGCCATAGTTTTGAAGTTTAAGGACGAGCAAGTTGTGTGGAACTGTGTCGAGTGCTTTCTTGAAGTCCAGATAAATCACATCGACATACTTGTTTCTGGTGCTCAGGATTCTGTGGATCAGTGAGGTGGATTCCAGAAGTGCTAGGGTGCAAGATCTGGAGTTTTGAAACCCGTATTGTTGACTGGAAATCTTTGAGTGGAACTCTCTTTTTAAGGAAGTGATAACAACTTTTTCAAAAAGTCGGGAAATCGAATGCGTGAGAGAGATTGGGCGGAAGTTGTTACAGTCGGTGAAGGAGCCTTTTTTATGAACGGGGATCACAATTGACGATTTGAATGCCGAAGGAAACTTTCCACAGTTGAATGAATCGGAGAATATTAATGAGAAGGGAACTGATATGGAATGGCAGCACTTCTTGAGCATAAAGAAATTGATGGCGTCTGTTGAGAATCCAATTTTTGGAGCCAGTTTAGTAATGATCCCTGCAATTCTTATTGGCGAGAAATCGATTGAGTATTTGTGCGGTCGACGAGCTGGCAATGCGGGGAAGGGATCACACTCGGGAGTGAATAATCTTGCGAATGTACGGATGAAATCATTGCACATCTGGGTTGGGTCCGTAATTATTACATCTTCTTTTGTAAGACAGGTCAATGGGGGAGAATAGGAAATTCTCTTCTTGATGAACTGGAATAGTGAACGCGGGCTTTTGGAGTTTACAACATTATAATCCTGTTTGGCGAGTTTTCTCTTGATGCATGTCAATTCACGTTTCACTCGCTGCTTGAAGTTGACGGCAGTCACGAGTGGGAAGTTTCGTTTTACGGTTTTACGAATACGTGACTTATCACTTGTGGTTTTATGAAACCGTACAGGCGAGGTAGGCGTGTAGAACCTGATCAGTTCATTAAAAAGCTTCAAGAAGTGATTGATCGTGGTATCGGTGCTTGAGAAATACGAGAGTTGACGTTCCCAATTGAATGAGCTCAAATGTGCATTCAGTTCCCGGAAGTTGCATTTTCGAAATAGAATGCGAGGCTCGGTTGAATCGCCAATCTTTTTGTTGGTTCGTCTCGTATGCATTTGAAGTGTGAACGATATCGAGAGGTGATCCGAGAGCAGAAAATTGGGGAGTAGAGTTGCATTGAAGGATTTGTACAACCACTGGGATTCCACTTGAACTGGGGTATGTTAAAATCACCGAGGATATAATGGCATTTGATGGTTGGACATATTAGTGATGAGATATTGGTGAAGAGACTAGAAGTTTGAGATTTAGTGGAATCAGGCGGTCTATAGACTATATCTGGAATTGGTGTGGGGATGGTCGAGGACTAAAATATCGCAGTGGTGGTTGCTGTAAAACTGACTGGAAAGAGAATCAGCAACATTTAAAACAATTGAGGGAGTGTAGAACACTACAACTTGTTGTTTAACCCAGAGCCACAAAAGAGCAAAAAGGAATTTTTGCCTTGAAGGAATTCCTACAAATAACCACAACAGAACAATTTCTCACCGTTTATCCTCTTTTTAGTGGGTTTCTCAGTTGGAAGTGGAAGTTTCGTGCCCTTGAGTGCTGCTTCAGCGGACGCTTGTTGTGCTCTTTTGATTGATGTTCCGCTTCCTGAACAAATTTTATGAAAATTTAGCTTTTTTTCTAGAAAATTTTACCCTCAAATGTCTCAGCTTCAGTCAAAACTAGCTTCACCGTGAACAATTTCTTGTGAGCCGGCCCACTTTCGTCTTGCAAATTGTAAACGTGCCGCAGCTTGTTGAATCGAGCTATCTGGAATTTTTATTTTATGAACGCAAAGTTTGAATCTGGAATTTTGTTACCTCTGCCACTCTACACATTGCCGACTTCTCCTTCTCTTTTGCATTTGTGTAGTCATAGAAATTCGTCGGCGAGTCTGCCTCGAATTTGTGTTGACCGCACCAATGTTGGGGATGCAGGCGTTCTGGTTTTTGCTCCGACTGAAATTGATGAGAGTTTTTTCCAGCAGTGCTTCAGAATTAGAAAATTGCAATTTTTGAAATTATTGAAATTTTACAGCTTTCCAAAAAGTACTGACTTTCCAAAAAAAATGTTTTTTTTGCAAAATATAAATTCTTGTTCAAAAAATATGTGCAACAGCTTAATGTTTCTTTGTAAAATTCGTTGTTTTTTTAAAAACATTTTTGGATGTTTTAAGGGAACCGATATCTCAGTATTTTATAAAATTTTAAAAGAATACAAAAATTAAAATTAAAAATTTCAAAACCAAAACCAAAATTCAAACAAAATTGAACAATTTCGTAAAATTTCAGTACTAAGTGAATATCTTAATAGCTATCAAAATGGCTCACATTTTGTTAAACGACATTGTTAAAAGAAAACTTAAGTAGGACAATTTTTGAATGGCCGGTAGTTTTTTTTTTTGAATATACCATCCTCGTGAATAGTTTGATTGGCCATTTTTTCCAGAGTTGAAGTTTTTTTAGATTTAGCATAGGTATTTTATTGATTTTTGCATTTTTTTTTTCAAACCAAAAAACTTACTTTCTCCGCAGAAATCGATGCATTTTCCAAAGTATCTGCCAGATCCGTAGTCGTCTCCTGTACTATCATCACTCCATCCATCTTCTGTGTGAGCGTTGTTTCAAATACAGCCTGCATTGGGACAGAGGAGGTAATCAATACATTTGGATGCACATCCCACAACACATACACACACTGTGTTCTCTTCTCTTGCAGGGCAATTGAAGGGCTGGCCAGTGGAGCGCGGTTGCGTAGCTGCGGCGGCTACGTGGTTAACAGACGTTGCCCTTTTCCTTTCAATGCGTATTTCACCATCGTTTTTTGCATTTTTTTTATGGAATTCGAATGTTGTTTTTGGATTTTTCAAGTTACGATTTAAAAATTTAATTTTCGTAATTAAAACTTTCAATGTTTTTGAAAACATGTCCGATTTAATCCAACTTTTCGCATTTTCCAACAAATTGCAAAATAATTTCTTCTATTAAGTTTTTATTTTCAGAGTAATGGAGCTAACGCTAATTGCCCGTGTACGAGACGGCCTTATTTTGGCCACATCGATTGAAGGAAACAATGACGGCAGTGTAAGTTGCCATTTTTCATTTTCAAGTTAATTTTCAGAAAACATGTTTCAGGGCGACTCAAGTATGGTGAAATACTCGAATCAAGCAAAAATGCTCTTCAAGAAGCTGAATGGGGCTCCAGCACAGCAAAGTGTAGAGTCAGGACCATTTGTTTTTCAGTGAGTTTTTGAATTTTAAACTCTAAAAAAAACATTTTGCTCAATATAAACATTTGATTCATTCCAGCTACATAATCGTCCAAAACATTTGCGCCCTGGTCCTCTGTGATAGGAATTTCCCGCGTAAAGTTGCCTTCCAGTACCTCAGTGACATTGGCCAAGAGTTTCTAAACGAGAACAGTTCGAGAATCGAGCAAGTCGTTCGTCCATACCATTTCCTCGAATTTGGTAGGTCAATAAAGTTTTGAAAATTTGCAACTGCGACGTGCTTCAGACAAATACATCCAACAAGCTAAACAAAGATATGGAGACACCAACAAACACGCAATGAATACGGTATCCAATGAGCTCCAGGACGTCACAAGAATTATGGTCACTAATATCGAAGATGTCATTCATCGAGGAGAAGCTTTGAATAGTGAGTTGATTTTCTTCCTGAAAAATTCAGCTTTTCTCTAACTAATAACTATGTTTGGACCTTGCATTTATCGACCTTGGTCAGTGCGCTAGATGATTTTGTCACTGCACCACACATTTTTTTTAGCTTATAAACGTTTTTTTCCCGATAAGTGATTTTTCAAATATGTTGTATTTAGTAGTACAATTCAGTATTGTTTGGAAATTTTAATAATTTTTAAGCCAGTCGCCACGTTTGGACAACTCACTATTTGAAACTGTTCACAATTTTGATTGGTGTTTTTGAAAATTTACTTTTTTACTTTTTAACTTTAACAAATAATTAAGCTTATTAATGTTTTGTTTTTTTTTATTGAAAAAAGTAGATAATCAAAAAGAAAAAAAGAAACGTTTTTTTGCACGTACATTCCTTTTGGTCAGTGCATTTTATATTTTCTGGTCAGTGCATTTTATATTTTTTGGTCAGTGCATTTTAAATTGGGTCATTGATAAGTCGCGGAAAAAATAAGTGGTCATTCGATTGCAAACTCTCTCAATTTTCAGTTCTGGAAAACCGAGCATCCGAATTGTCTGGAATGAGCAAAAAATACAGGGATGACGCGAAAGCCCTGAATCGACGATCAACCATTTTCAAAGTAGCAGCCTCGATTGGAATTGCCGGAGTTCTTTTCCTCATGCTCCGCTTCATTTTCTTCTAGAATTACAAAATTACCTATTTATTTCTCAAACAAAAAAAGAATCCTGATGGGTGTTTTTCTTTTCTCGCTGCTAAATTATTGTGTTTTTCACCTTCCTTCCAAATCATACGAATACTGTGTTAAATGTATTTTATTTTTTTGAAATTTAATGAAAAAAATTACAAAAAAAACAATACAAGCACACATCAGATTTGCCGCGATTCAGCTGGAGTGAACGTTGTAGACTGAAAATTAAAGTTATATTTTTCAGGGTATTTGAAAACTTGCCTGTCCACCAATCCAGGCTTTATATTGTTGATCATTGCCATCTGTATTATGTTGAGCTTCAAACTTTGGCATAGAGGAAGAAGGGGCAGAACATGCTTTATCTAAATAATTATATTTTTTAATTGGAACTTTCAGATAAAAAATGTAACTGGTACAAATATTTGTAATGTTTGCGGAACTTTTTTTTTGGTGACCAGAAAATTGAATTCAAAATCTAGAAGTATTCGAAGTTTTTACCAGAAAAAAAACGTTACAAATATTTCACTTATAAAAACTATTGAAAAAAGGAGACTGATGGGCATTCACTGAAGCTGCTCACCAAAGCACTGACCAAGTTAACCAAACGCACTGACCAAACTTATCAAATGCACTGACCAAGTTTACCAAACGCACTGGCCAAAGTTATTTCTGCTCTGTTCAACCTTGTACTCAGTTGAGTTTTTATTTCTTACAAAATCTCACCTTCTTCAGATTTCTCTACATCTTCGGTATCTTCATCAACTTTTACATACTGAAACATAAAAATACTCAAATAGTAGCACCCTTCAAGCACTCACTTCATAAATAACTTTATCATTTTTCTTCCAAAACTGCACATCGGAGTCGTTATTGAGCTCTAAGAAGATAAAATATTAGTACTATTGAACTACTGAAATTGCCCAAAAAATTAAAATTACTCGTGTTCCGGTTTGTTCCAAATGCAGGCTGTCCCTTCTGTGAAGCGAATTTATTGGAGCCGTATTCCCAGGAAATATAACTTGGCAGAATTATTTTTCTCTTGTGCTTCTCAGCTTGCTTTTTGGCATACTCCTGGATAACCACAACATGAAGTGTGAAAAATCTTTTCTAATGGTCATTATAGAATTATGGTAAAATTTGGTAAAACGGACTAACTTTTTAAATATAAAATAAGTCTGACGTCACCATATTCCTAATAATAACTCGAATTTCCAAGAAACTGAAAATATTTGTCTTTCGATGTTTTGCTTTTCGACTTTCCAAATTTTTGGAAAAATTTCATACTTTCGAATAAATTCACTATTTTTGAAAAAAAACTTATATTTTTCTCTTCAAAATCACCGTTGTTTTATTTATTTATTTTTAGACTTATCAATGTTCATACACATCAAAAATTAAAAAAAATCATTTTGTTTCTTCAACTCACTGTCTCATTTTGCATCTTGTTTCGACAGTTTTTGAAGAAAAAAAATCAATAGAATCACAAAAATATCTAAAGAAATATCCGCTGCTGCCAAGTTGAATGTTTATTTGAGTCTCGAATGAAACCGAATGTTTGTTCAGTGATTTTTCCAAAGCCACCGGGCTCTAACAGTGTACGCGGTAGAGGAATAAGTGCTTTATAAATATAAATTACTTTATTACAAACTACAAAAATGCTTAGTCATGTGAGAAACATTGAATATCTGAGACATGAAAAAGGAATGCAAATCACAGATCGAGAAAACTGTTACAATAAAGCGATGGGTTTTAAATAATATGTACAATGAGATATCACAAGTTTTTAACGCCTGCACTTTTTGATGATGATACCCAGTAGAACGACAGTACTCTGAAAATTTTCCAAAAATATTCAAAATGCTTATGCAATTTCTGCAGAAATTAAAAAATATGAACTTACCAAAATGATATGTAAAAATGCGATCATAGTAGTTGTCCATCTAAATCCAACTCTTTCAACTACAACGCTACCAAATGTGGGACCAATGAAAGATCTGGAAATTTTTTTAAAGAATTATTAATCTGCAATCAGATTTTTAATTTATTACCCAAATCCAAACGCAGCTTGAAAAATTCCAGACACGCAGCCATAGGTATGGAAATTGTCGTCAAATCCTTTGTCTCTGCAAAATTTTGATTTACAGGTAAAATGCTGCCACATAGTTCAAGTTAGGTCTTCCATGGGAAGCAGGCTTGGTTTGAGGGACTGCCTCAAACCTGCCCGGCCTCACCGCGCAATCCTGCATTCTGTCATGAAATGAAAGGCTTGGTGATTGCACCACATAGCGCGAAAGATAATTATTTCGAAGCGGCAGACACTATTCGGGCTTCACGCAGGTTTCGACGCCACAAGGTAGCCGCGGCAGGCTTTTGGCGCCAACATGGAAGCCCTACTTCAAGTGCATAAAATGAGACGGTAAGGCACAATGAGACTGATGATTTTATAAAAACTGTATTTCAATTGCTGTAACAAAGAAATTGACGAAAATCTAAATTTCAATAATATTTGACAATTTTTTTTTTCGAATTTTTGAACGGCCAAAAAAATTATCTGAAATATTTTGAAAAGTCTCATCATGAAATTTGGTTGCTCATAACTATAACTATCTGAAAAAATAAAAAAAAATTATCTGAAATATTTTTATCTGAAATATTTTGAAAAGTCTCATCATGAAATTTGGTTGCTCATAACTATAACTATCTGAAAAAATAAGCGGTTCCTATGAAAATGTTTTTAAAAAATGGGAAACATTTTTAAAAGTACTTTTTTATTCGTTAACTTTGCAAAATTCAATTTGCCAAACCGCAACTGCTTAGAAAATAAATTAAATGACCCCACAACTTACTTGACTTCATCTAAACACATCTGGAAGCATGGAATGTAAAGCGCACTGGCAGCCAAACCAAGAACTGCCAAGGAGATACCAATTACCCAGAGATCTCTAAAATTGTTCCAATTTTTTCTTCAAAAATTAAAAATTTGAAACTAACTTCTCAACATAACCATTCAACAATGGTGTTGGGCCAATGAAAAACATTGATAATAAAGTAGCAATTGATCCGAAAAGTAACAAATTCTCTCCATTATGAAGTCGGTCCATAATTGCTCCGAAAACCGGGCACATTACCGTGTAAAACCCACCACACAGTAGGAACATGAGTCCAATTTCAGTAGGAGTTAGTTTGAACTAAAAATTGCAAGTATCTTGTTTTTGTACACTTCAAATTCAATTTAAAAAATCAAATACCGATTCCAAGTGGTTTGAGAGTGTTGGATCCAAAAATGACAGAGAGATTGCACAGGATACCACAGAGAAAATTGGGAGCCAGATTTGAGGTAATCGCAAAATTTCCAGCATTCCTTTATCTTCAGGGTTACTCTCATCATCTGCAACATTGTAAGAAAAATCAAACAAAACGCTGGTCATTGCATTCAAATTTTAAACAGAGTAAAATTTGGTTTCGATCAGCGCACATAATTTCTTGTCAGTGGATCAAAGTTTTTGGTCAGTGCATTACATTTTTTGTCAGTGCAAGTTTTATGGTTGCATTACATAGAATTTTCAGCCAACTTAGATATGTTTTGACCAGTGATAGTTTTAATCGGCGCACAGATTATTTCTACAGATTTTCATAATTTTTCATTATGCTCATACCTTTAGTGTTTTCGATTAAAAAGAAGGCTAGTACACTAGCAACTAGCAGCACGATTCCTAACACCAAAAATGGAAGCTGAAACCCGCCAATGTCATAAAAGAAACCACCAATCACTGGTCCAGCAGTGTATCCCAATCCAGCAAATGTTTCCAGAATGCCCTAAAAACTGATTCAGCTAAAATTAAGCAAACAAAAGAAAAACAAACCACAACAAATGCGACATTTTTGGGGAAACTTTTGGCGGCAATAGCAAAACTAGAAGTAACAAACGCGGCATCTCCAACAGCTTCCAATATTCGAACAAGGACACTGAACCAGAAAAATGTGTTACCCGATGGGAGAAAGTTGAGAAATCTGAAAGCAAAAGTAAAATTGAAGATTTGAAAAATTGCCAGCGTCAAATGTTTCTGGTCAGTGCATATAATTTTCTGGTCAGTGCATATAATTTTCTGGTCAGTGCAAATAATTTTGTGGTCAGTGCAAATAAACTCACCCAAACAAAATTGCCGTAACCCCGGTAACCGCAATTCCAACAATGAACATAGTTCTAGCTCCAATGAATATGATCTGAAAAAAAATTGTACAATCTGTTTTATAATGAAAAAAATAAAAAAAACTCACATATTTTCCAAAAAGCGGTGAAATGATAAACATGGTAAATTCAAAAATTCCAAACACAATTCCTGTCTGCGTTTCTGACAAGTTTTTCAACTTGGCTTCTGCTGGATAAAATGGTGCAATACATGAAAATGCGATTGTTGAGCACAAATTGGCAAGACTAAGCATGGAAATTGAAAGAAGTTGACGGGAAGATAGAGCAGATACTGTGTGAAGAGCACTCTTAAAAAACATTTAAATAAGGGCTAAAAATTTTAAAAAAATCAAACCTTCAAAAACGGCACCGCCTGCTCTTCATCGGAAATCGCACTGAAAATTGGGAAATCAATTTGGATACTTGTTTCTATATTTCTAGATTTTCTTACAGAACTTCAAAAGTATCACATAGCAAACAATTATCATTGTGAAAATAAATGTAAAATTTAGAATTTCAAAAAAGAAAACATATTTTTGGTCAGTGAAAAAATTGGTCAGTGCAAAATAAAGCAATTCAAAAATTCTCACCTTTCCTCATCCGAGTCGCTTTCACTACCTTCGGACTCCTTAATACTAAGCCGTTCTGCAGTTGACTCATAATTGATTTTTGCACTCAGTGCTGACGATCTTGGCCCATCCACTGAGATTTGGGTGGAGATCGGCATAAACGGAGAAATAATGAACGGTCTAAAAATAGTCAAGATAACATTAACAAATTTTTTTGAAAATCTATCCAATCTCCTAGCAAAATTCCCCTGACTTCCCGAATCAGAAAAAACTTTGGAACTATCGGTTGGTTTGAAAAGATCATTGACGATATCTGGTGGACTACGTCATTTTTCACATTTTTCTCCTCCAATTTTTGATTGATAGGTCAAGTTTTGTTTTTAGATACTTGTTCTATAATCATTATAGAATTTTTGAAAAAAGAGTATAATACTACTTTTTTAAACAAAACGTATTAACACCAAATTTACATTTTCCATTTTCATCTTAACGGTTTTTTTTAAGTTTTAGCGCCAAAATCAATAATAGTTTTTTGAATAAAAATTTCCAAAAATTTATCAAAATTGCTAAATGTTCAAAAGAATATTGAAATTTTTTTTCAGTTAATTGAAATATACCATTCTCAAAACTATTTCTCGACATAAAAAATAACTTCCTAACCTTGAGGCGGTTCAAGTAGCCGGAAGACGGTGGAAGGGGTTGAAATTTTGAAAAAAAAGCATTACAATTTTGTTACAGTTTATTCACATATTACAAAAAATCCTAAAATCGAGAAAATTGATTATGTGTTTAAAATAGCCAATATGTGGGTGGAGCCAAGTTTCAAAGAATTTCAGTTAATTTCAAACATTTTGACACAGTTAAAAACATTGTACATTTTACACTGGTTATAAAAACTCTATTAAGTACAAGTATCTCAAAACAAGAACAAGCTAAAATATTAGTGGAGCAATTTTTATACTTGAACTGGAATAAGCTCCGCCCAAAAACTGGCTACTCTTTGAATACATTTTGTGCTTTATAATTTAATGTCAGACAGTTTTAAGGAAAAAACCAATAAAAAGTTTTGCCAAGTATAAGAAAAATCGGCTCTAAAGAGCCAAAATATAGACGGAGATTTTTTTGGAGCTGTCCTTGAATTGACCATATTTTAAAAAAAAGTATACCAAAAATATGCACCGCCAATAAATGGATAATTGGTGTATACGGCATGGTTCAAAAAATTCAAGAGAAGTGTAACTGGCAGCAAAAATTTCGAAAATAATGAAAAACACCTGTACCTGCTGTTTTCACTGGTTCGAACCATAGCAACAACCGAAAAGAGACAAAATGCAATATTTTGTCCAATTGAGTACGCAACCAGTTATGTTTAACATAAAAATGACAATCGCCTGCGCGTATAAGCTGTACCGTCAACATTAAATTCGTACAACCCGACATATCTAGGCACAGGGAAGGGAGGAGATGGGATGTGGAGGACGGAGGGGGTGAACACAAGAACGCAGTCCGTAAAAATGCAACTTTTTATGTGTTCTTTTGTGTCTTCTTAGTGTGAAATTTATCTTGTTGATAAGCCAGGGAGAAAATGTGTCTGCGCGGTGGTTTAAGTGTAAAGTGAGATGTTTCGATTAATTCATAATTTTTTTCTGCCATCTTCTCCTTTCAGGCTTCTTTTTTTCTGGGCTAAGAATAGTATTTTAATTTAAGTATCAATTTTTGAAAAATAAATTTAGGTACCCATTTTGCAATTTTTTATTATGCGCACCTAATTTGTGTCCACCAAAATAGGCAATAAATAGGTTTCAGGCAGGAGAAAGAGCCTGAAACATGACTACCCAAATTTATATATTTTGTGAAGTTCAAAATGTGAAAAAGTTCAATTAAAAAACATTTAAAAAAAACAAAAACAAGAATAATTATTTCTTGTTTTATGTGTTGTGAGGTCTAAAAATTCACTGCCCCGACTTAATTTGAAAATTTTTAAATTTAATATCCTTTCAGCCACAATTTTCAAAAATTCGTTTTCAACTTTTTTTAATCAGTTCAGATTTTTTCAAACAATTACGAAATGATGTCGAAATGCGTTTGAACAAATTATCATATTACAACAGATCAATTTTTTTTAAATCTTTCAAAATGTTCAGTCAAATTCTTGGCTACATTTTTGAAATAATTTGAATTGTTTTTAAACTTACAATGTTGATATAAGAATTTGTTAAATGTTACTGTGACATGTTCATTTTAACATTAACAATTTCCGAAATTCTGAACTCACTCTCACTTTTTTGAAATTTTACTTTGAAAATCTAAAATTCCGTTTTAATGTCATCTTCATCAATTTAAATAACACCCGAACAGATAAAGAAAAATAATTTTAAAATATCAATGAGTCATTTGTTGAAAAATAAAATATTAAAATAACTCGGGCTTGCAGCAGATTTGGTTTTTATTCTCTATACCTGCCTAAGTCTCTTTAGATACAAAACATGACGCAACTTTCTAACATATACGCAGAGTTTTTTGAATTTTTAAAACATGATCGCTTTCTAAATTTTACCAATTTTTTTCCGAAAAAAAATCAGGACTCGGGTGAACTATTTGAAAATCCCACTTACTTTTTTGTCATTTTTGAATATCTAAGCAAGCTTGAGCTTCTACTGAAAATTGAGGAATCAATATAACAAAGTGTAAAATCGGCACGAGGGGAGGTACTTTGCCAACACAAATATCGGAAAACAACGTGGTGGGAGAGAATTTTTGCCGTTTGTTTCGACACCTTCGTCTACTATCTCTCCCACTTTCTCTTTTGTTTTGTTATTATGATTTCAAATTTTCATGAAACATTTGTAAAACCGAGAGCTTATGAAATATTGCATCACCTTGGCTTTTTCTTCCGGTTTAATCCCTGCAGAGTGTTGAATCTCGGACGGCGTCTTTTCTTTCGGGCAAACTCTCGTGGACCAATCTGAAATATGTTTTCTACCCACAAGAAAAGTGCCTGAGCTCGCTCTACATATATAATACACCTGGTTTTTTTTTAAATAGGCCTTTCGAAAAGTTAAATAAGAAAAAACCTAAAATTTTATCTTGTGAATTCAAGAAAAATTATTTTTCGAAATTTTTTGAAATTTTCAAAAAAAAAGACTAGCACTGTGTTCGGTGCTTTTTGTGGCACACATCGAAAATGCCGAATAATACTAGGCCAGTCTGGCAGAGGCTTAAGGGAAATCCAACATCAGAAATTCAAAATGTCAAAATTGTGTTTAGTAATGCCAAAATAATATATTCACACATCGTTAATCATTGTTGTTGGAGCTTCAAAAATGCAATTTCAGATTTACGGTTTTTCACAGTTTTTGAGAAATAAAAATTTGAATATATATTCTATGTACAACTGATCCAAAATAGGACTTAATCAAATGAAGATGAATATTTAAATACTTAAATTTTTGTGATCTGTTATTCAAAAAAAGAGCTTATTTGATCTTCTATGCCAATGTGAACATTGGAAATTAAATATGAAATCTATGAAAATTTGAAAAAAAATTGTTTAAAATTATTGTCCGAATGGAGCTTCAATGATCGGTTCAATAGTTTTCTGGGCACTTTGAAATCGTTTCATTATTCCTTTATACTAATGAAAAATATAGATGACGTTTGAAATACTTGTTTAAAAGTGAACCAAAAAAGTTATCAGTCAAAGTTCTGGCTAATTGTAAAAATTTCCAAACTAATCAAAACACACGGTATATTAATTGTTACTTTTCACTCGAAAAAACAAAAAAACCTCTGATCTCGTGGTTGTCGGTGGGTTGTGTCCAGCTTGGTAATCCTCATTGAATCCGTCGTACCCAACAACTGTGGGCAGGGAACTGAAATAAAGCGGTTTTCAAATAGACAAAAAACAACAAAAAGGCACGTTGAGCTTACATTGATGGATGGAGAAGTGGTGTTAGCTCGTTGTCAATTGCATTGGATGTTGAATGGTTTCGTGTTTTTAGGTGCTGAAATTGATATTCTACATATATTGACAATGGTCTGTCTGTTTACAAGTATTGAGTATCAGCAAAGCCAAGGTGGAACAGTAAAATTTGAGTCATTTCTATGTTAGACTATGAATAGCTTAAAACTACAAACTAGTTAAATTCCTAAATGAACGACTTGAAACTTTCTCATATTTTTTTAAACTGAAAAATCACATTTTCGTTCTAAATCTTCAAAATTAAAAGTTTAATATTAAGCGATTTTTTGATAAAATTCCAATCTAAAAACATACCTGTGTAGACTTTCTAGTGTCCGCTGTATTAATTGAAACAACTTTTTTCTCCTTTTTACCAGCTGATGTTGACCCGCTTCTTTCATTACTGGTACCACCGTAGCCCACTAATGTTGGATACTGAAATATAATTTAAACTCAGCAAAACTTCACACTTTCTTACATAAACTTCACTGCTAGTATCCATGTCTAATGGATCCTGATCGAACGTGTATGGCATGTCGGTTCCAGACATTTTTGAGCATTTAGTTGTTGGTTGTGTTTCTGGAAAATCTGCAGGTTAGAATTTTCGAGAGGGAAAAAGTTGGAGAAAAAAATTGCAGAGAAATTGAAGATTTTAGGAACACAATTCCACATCAGATTTGTTTTCAATATGGTCGGGATGAGTACGTTTTCAGAATTTAGAAATTTAATATAGTCTGTAAATTTTATTTTTCACCCGAAATCTTCGCACTTATCTCTGCAAATCACAACTGTTCCAAAGATATTGCTCAAAAAGTATTCATTTTGAAAAAACATTTCCTTCGAAAATTCAAAAAAACGATTCAAAACTACCGCTCAATAAAAAAACAAGGAGACATGAATACGCCGCTAAATAGTTGTGTGTGTAACCATAAATCGATTATTTTTGTCTAATCGAGACTGTCTTATCGGGGCACACAAACACCCAAGGACAAACAGGCACAATTAGAGATAATAATTAATGAGCACAATGTAGTAGATGTCTGATAGAAGTCACAAACTAGAATAGCAAAAAGTACACGGTCATGCAAATGCGGTATTTTAACGTGAATTTTTATATGGAGTATTATCTGTGAGTTTTTTGTGTTGAAAACAACAAATTGTTGTTAACTTTTTGATGTGTTCATTTCTGTTTCTTTGGGTCATAATAACTTTTTCTAATGTTTCTATAATAAATATGCTATGAAAATATAAATGTTGTATTCGTATAAAAAAATATAAGCACAATTTTGAAAGATGAATATTAGAATTAAATATTAAAAACTGAAAGCTCACTTTTCAGACAATTGTTGAGACGCTTTGGGTCTTTACGGAACTTGGTCTTTTTACAGACACAACAGCTGTAAACAAAAACAATAGAAATAAGCCAAATGATTATTACAGTAATTATCTAGAATATTGTTTGGAAGATTGAATGGAGCTGTGCAGAAAATTGGGATATGGAATAAGTTGCGAAATTGGCAAGCAGCACAAAATTCCTACTGTGGAATGCATTATCTGGAGATTCAAATCGTTTATCTTCACATCAACACCTTCCATATTTTTTCTGAACTTCTCCATTTTAGCGTGATTCATGTGTGTGCTCTACTTAAACAATAAATTTTCCAGACTTGGGCACAGTGCGAATTGTAGTTTTTCTGAATTCCTCCATTTCAACGTGATGTAAAGTGGATACGAATGTGGAGTCTCCTATTTTCTTAGTAAAAACCTTGTCCGGGGTGTATACTTCTTTTACTTCAGAATTCTTAAATGAATTCGATGTGCAGTTTCCACGAGACGTATAGCAGCTGTAGTGTCCTCCAACTTTTGGCATTTTCCGGCAGATATAGTGTCATTCAAAGTGAACACACCAAGTCTCAATACCAAAAGAGCACTCCATTGTGGGTGAATGAGCCGACCGGTGCAACCTAAAAAATGTGTGATTGAAATCTTATCAGATACATATGTTAACTTACGAGCTCCACTTTAGCAACAAGACGAGGAGGGTTTTCTTTTCCGCAAATTTTCACGTTGTAGTGAACTAGACATCTTCCACACAAGAGTGTATAGTCCAACAATGGAAGGATGTCGGTTCCAAACTGATACTGATATCCAAGATCGTTTAACAGTGCCTACAACTTCTCATATCAGGGGGCAGGATAGCTCAGTCGGTAGTGATGACCACTAGTAATCTGGCGGTCACGAGTGCAAGTCCTAGGTTCACCAGCCTCTATTGGGAAGTGGAGCAATCCACGACTGGATTATCGGCCACAGTCCCCGGCTAGGACGTGGCTTAAATTATAACCCAGTGGGAGCACCACCAGGCAGTGTGCCTGACTCCAAGATCTGCGGTGCATAGCCCATTAAGAACGGATCGTCCTTTAGTCTTTTAAAATATTCTCCATTCCCATAACAATCTTGAATTTATTGTAGTGTCCTGTGATTCTTGTTGATCCAATCACAATTGTCATTGTGCGCTCTACTTGAACAATAATTTTTCCAGAGTTGGGCACATTGCGAATTGTAATTTTTCTCAACTTCTCCATTTCAGCGTGATTCATGTGGTGCATTTGTTTTTCAAAGTCGACTGGAACAATCTTGAATTTATCGTGGTGTCCTGTGATTCTTGTTGATCTAATCACAATTGTCATTGTGTGTTCTACTTGAACAATACATTTTTTTAGTGTTGCAACAATCGTCGCGTCTACCAACTTCTCAGTGAACACCTTGTCCGAGTTGTAGACATTTTTCACTCCACAGTTTTTGTAGGATTTTAATGTAAAGTTTCCACGTGTCATACACATCAGTTTTGTGTATTTAAGCTTATTACAAAACAGATGTGAACAAACGAGTTCAACAAAAAAACTCATTGCTATTCATGAAGTCGTTGAGATCAAGCAACTGGCTGAAATACTTGAAATTAAATTTTAAGTTTCATTTAACAAAATACATACTTTTCCGTAGTGTTCATTCCCGATTGTAGATCTTTAACACCCCATCGCAGATCATTTATTTGTTTGTTAACAATCTCGGTGTAATGAGAGGTGGCGCCATGATCGTATACAGCGCCGGCCGAAAAAACTGAATAATTTCATCTCTTATTAAACCCCTGCTGCTCATACCTGAAAAACAAATGGCATATTTTTCGGATTTTTTTTACAACAAAAAACTTACTTTTGCATTCGGATTGCAGCAACTGGGTGAAGGAGTGGAATGGATTTTGATTGAAGATTAATTTTTCCGGAACGCATCTCTGTCGTTGTGCTGCTTCTTTTTCAACGTATCCAACACCAAGTCGAACAGATTTGAGCTCTCTTTGCGTGAAGGGAGCAAGAATCGAAAGAAGTCAAAGAATAAGAATAAACAGTTTCATTCTGAAAATAAATGGAAACAGAAAGTATGTAGAATATACAAAGTCGAACTGAATATAGAATGATGATGTACATGTTCTCCAGGAAAAAATGATGACAACTCCGACGCAGTTTTTAACCGCGTTTCTCAAATCTTGCGTTAATCAATATTTTTCATAATCATTATTGATTGATTTTTTGTCATCTAAGTCATCTCCTTGATTTACGGCCCAGAGTCCATACCTATTGTTATTTGATCCCTTGTGATTTTCTAATTCCTGTTTTGACTTCTATTCTCCCAACTTCATATGTTGTGTTGCTACTTTTTTCTTTACAATTTGCCTTTTTTTGGATAAGCCGCAGCTTGGCCTGCACAATGGAACAAAATTCAGCATACTCCGAAATTTTTGTAAATGACGCACACCTGCGAAAAGTACGCGAACAATTGGAAAAAAGACAAAGCGAGTTCAATTCGAGTAAACATGTAAGGCAAAATTGAAAACGGGAATATTTTAAAACGTGTTAAGATGATGCTGAAATGATTATTAAAATATAACATTTCAAAAATGTTCGGAAAATTTTTAGGTAATGAGCAATGAAAACTGAGCTTGGTCAAGACGTGTAAAGCACTGTTGAAGCACTGACCCCTACAATACTGAAGTTTTCATGTTTTGGACTATATTACAGCGTATAACTGGAAGATATAATTTTTTTTGATGGACGACTTTCAAAAAATTAATAATTTCCCCACTGGCCGTAGATCACGAAAAAGTTGCGGTCAAAAATTGACCAAAACCTGTCAAAACAAACTTGGAAAACATAGTAGCCGCCAAATTTCAAGAATTCAAAAATAAAATTAAAATTAAAAAAAAATTTCAGAAACGATACAAGATATTTAATAAATTCAAAAATAATTTATTACCATAAAATAAATAAAATAAAATCACATGAAAACTTGAAACATTAAATTCAAAATCTGCTATTGTACAAACAAAAAATCCTTGATTTTATATTGATGGCGATCACCATATGGTTTACCTGAAAATAGAACAATGATGTCACTGGCCCCGTGTAAAGTATTGAGGTTTTCGTCGTGTTGTGCCCGAAGAAAATTGGATGGATCTCGGTGGTTGGTCGGTTAATTTGACAACATCTTTTTTTCTGTTTAGGTTCCAAAGTTTTTTTTTCTCAAGGAATGAGTCATTTTATTTGAAAATCACGATGTTTTTTTCTTTCAGAAAAGTCGCGGTAACTGATTTTTTTTTAAATGAAAATTTGTTTTTTTGTTGCTACCAAATTCACATGCATTATCATATCATTGTTCAATTGCATTTAATCAAAATTGAATAAAAACTAATCTGAATAGAATTGTACTTCTATTCACTGGAAAATGAAAAATTGAAGAGATCTTGTGATTCCAGCTGCTGATTATTTCTTTTTATTTTTACACTTTTGTTTGGTTGTGCTGGCATCCAAGCATATTCAGCTTCCCTTTTTTTTCAAACTTTCCAATATATTGTTGTTACCTACTCAAGCCTAAAAATCAGAGACGAGGGCCGTAGGCCCTCTGACTCTTAAAAAAAGTTCTCAAAAAATTATCAAAAACTTCAAGGGGCCGTAACTCTTCAGTTTTGTTCGTAGCGACCCCATTTTTTTCGGGCCCCCAGGCCCGCTAGTCAATTCGCATATTAATTTTGGTCAGTGCGTAAAACATTTTCTGTCAGAAAATATAGTTTTCGGTCAGTGAATAAGCATTTTTTGAGCTGTGCATTAAATTTTTTGGTCAGCGTATAGAAACTTTTTGTCGGTGCATGGGAACTATACATATTTGGTAGTGCTTAAACAATTTGGTCAGTGCGAGCAAAGTCAGAACAGGTTTGAACTTTTTTGTAATTTTTTTTCATGGAAAAATTAACTAAACATTATTATTTTAAGCTAGACTTTCCCACATAAATTTTTCAAAATTTTGATTTTAAGTAAAATTTAGTGTATTTATCACCCCGGTTTTCTAAGCTGCTTATTGGTAGACGCCTGTGAAAAAAAAGCTTTTGAAAACATGTGATATCACCACGCCAAACAAGTTGAAATATATGTTATTTGTGAAAAAAACACTGATCAAAACTCAAAAAATTTCAGCGTCATCCCACCTGTCTGTGTCAAAATAACTTTTGGCACTGATTAATTATCATCTGTCAGTCTCTGCGTCTCTCAATCCATTCTTCTTCACACCTCGAAATCTCACTCTCTCATTATTCTTGTCGAGCCGCGGAGCCTCTCGCCGTTTTTTTCCGTTTGTCCCCCCGCGCTGCCGTGTCTCATTGCTTGGGCTCCTGAGTTGCTCCGTGAAAATGAGAGATAGAGAAAGGAGGCAGATATACTCTATCGAATAAAATCTGAATGATGTCGAGAGAAACTTGTGGGAGACAGGAGCCAAGGGGGGGGGGTCTGGGGATTGGCAAAAAGTTGTGTTCTACGCTGCGCAGGTTTCCAGCTCTTCCTCTCATTGATCTTAGTTTCAAGTTTGCACATGAAAAGTACATTCCTTTGTTGATGTACTTTTTTGCTATTTATCTTTCTGTAAATGTTTTTCTAAGTATTCAGTCAAAGTTTTGCACCTCTCGTGGCCTTGTTGGTGGAATTTAAATTTTTTCATGTTCCTCGAATTTAATAAAGTACTAGTTTGAAAATAGTTTTCTTTGTGAAAAAGTGCAAAAGTGGAAATAGTTTATTTTTATGAAGATCGAGAAAAGAAAAATGCTTGATTTTCGCGTACTATCCAATTATTTTTCTATTTATTTTAATGAATCCCAGCTCCTTGAAACTTTTTTTTCATAAACTCAAATGTCCCAAGCCGCGCATTTCTGAATGGAACAATTAGTGATATTATGGTCCGACATCTACCGAGTTCTGCGCTTTTTTTAGCAGTGACCAACATCAATTACAAACATCTTGTTTTTGACATCACGTTTTTCTGCAATAGATTACAATTATCGGAATTTTCCAAAACTTCAAAAAATGTTTTTTTTTCTATTTTAATTTTCCTGATCTTATTTGGTTTCTTATTCCTAATATATTTTCTCTCACCAAAGTAATGTTCCGATTCTCGAATTAAGAAAAGGGTCCGAATTTCCGCCTGACTAACTACATTTAGTAGTTCCGTTAGGGCGGGTGTCTAGAAAAAGTTTGGTAGAAAACAAATGTTTTTTGAATTTAAGATTGCCAAAGTAATAGACAAAAAATTAGGGGTTCACTAAAGAGTATTGTTTGGTTTTTTCAAAAGTTTTTTTTGAACATTTACATATAAGAAACATTTTTCATTAGTGTTGGCAGTGCTAACACATTTTGAAAATTGTCAATTGCCTAAAATTTTTGGTTTCCACGCACCTTCTCGTTGCAAATAAATATTTAACTATTGTCAAATATCATGTTTCTTTATTTTGTTGCTCATTTCTCCTTGCTTCCTTGATTTTTTCTGTTACTTCAGTTATTCAAATCGCAACTTTATCAAAATATATATAATACAAGCTTTTTGCATAAAATTGCCTGAAAAACGTAACTTAGCAGTTAACATTTAGGTGCAATTATTGAAAAAGTAACGAAAATTGTTGATGCACCATGATTCTTTTTTTTTAATTTTACAGAATACTGAAAAATCTGAAAATACTACGCTTTTTCGACTCGACCATTCCAATTTTTACTGAAATGACAACTTGAAATTTTATATTCAAACTAGAGCATGATACAGGAAGGAAAACTGGCAGCAGCCAAAAAATTATTTAAAAATATAAGCTTCTGATTTTTTATTATTTCGAAGCAAGTGGGTCAGCTTTAAAATACTGAAACTATCCCAAAGTTTTGGAATACCTTACAAATCTGAAATTGTTATACGATATTTTCTTGTTATTTTTGTTGATTATAATTTTCCAGACCTATGGTTTATCTTGAGCAATCCAAAGCAGGAGAATGTGTGATTCAAATATCGCCAGAAAGTATCTATTTTGCACTTTCATTCATCCCTCAACACTTTGACCTCCCTTCAGGTCAAATTGCGTTTATTTTCATTTTGAAGACATTGAAACCTAGGCTAAACTCTCTCAGGGGAGCATTTCCCATGTCTTCCTCCTTTCCGACATCTGTTTCAACCCGACTTCAAAATGAGAACCAGACTTTTTACACGTCATTCCCTCTCATTTTCTTTCCCTCTTATCCCAATAGTTTTTTGTTTCCGGATGTGAATAATTTATTAATTTTTTTATGTAGCAATAATTTTGTGCGGAAAAATTGATCAATTTTTGGCAAAGTTGGTGAGGACATTTTTTTCATGATGTATAAGAAATTTTCTCTGTAACCATAAATAATACTTTTAAATTTTCAAATTTTAAGCATACATTCAATGTATGTTAAATTAACAAGCTTCAAATTGTTTTGTCGAACATTTTTTTTCAATTTTGATTTTAAAATTGAACTTTAAGAATTCCCCCTTTTTCCAGTTTGTAAAATTCATTGCACTTTAGGAAACAAGCAAAAACTGAAATTAGTTTGTAGCAAACGTTTTGTCCCTAAAATATATCCCTCACAAAACTGAAAACTGAAAAAAAAAAGTTACTAAGGATTTTATTTGTTGGTCAGTGCAAAAGTTCCTTGGTCAGTGCAACAGTTTCTTGGTCAGTGCAAAAAAGCGCATATTCTGTAAGATCATAAAGTGTTCGGTCAGTGCATAAACATTCTTTGAGGTGTGCAGAACGTTTTTAGGTCAGTGTATAGAAACTTTTGGTTGGTGGTGCATGGAATTTTTTTTTGTCAGTGAACAATTGGTCAGTGCGCGTAAAATCAAAACACGGCTAATCAAAAAAAGTTCTGCTACTTTAACAAGCGCTGTAAAATTTTTGGTCAGTGCAAATGACATTCTGGTCAGTGCCTTATAGACTTATAAAACAATAAGTTATAGAGTTGTAATATCTTTTTTTTCTCAACTTTCAATTTTCCTATCTACCCATCTCACTTTTTGGTTGTAATTCTCAATAATAAATGTTCATCCTCACAACCAATTCATCATTATATAAATAGATTGGCAACAAGAAGACAACAACGTGACCAAGTGTTAATGAAAAAATAAAAAAGAAGAAGAAGCAACAACTGTTCGGATATAAGATAAGCAAACGAATCAATCACAGTGTGAAAAGGAGCGGGATCGGGGAATATGGGAAAATCGCAAAGCAAAGTGCAGACGAAAAAGAAGGCAAACAAGAAATTAACGACGGAAGAGGTACAAACACTAGAACAAGTCACTTATTGTAAGTTTGATTAGGAAAATGTTGAAAGTGGTTGTGTTTTATTTTTCAACGGTATGGAAACCTGTAAAAAATTTTTCCATGAGCCAGTTAAAAAAAAGAGTCTTAATATCTTAAAAAGTTTTTATGATAGTCTAAAATTAACTAACAAGTTCCAATTAGCCAGGTAAACCTGAACCAACTATACTTTGTAGTTAAACTTAATTGACTTATCGCAATCCTTGATTAATATTGGATGCATATTTTCAGTAAAATTTTTCATAGTTTAGAGAAAACCATCAAGTAAATGTGATTAACCCTAATTAATAAATGTTCTTCTTTCAGTCACAAAAAAGGAGCTCAAAAAATGGTACAAAGATTTTGTGAGAGACTGTCCCAGTGGAGAACTCAAGATGGAAGAATTTCAAGGAATCTACAAGCAGTTCTTCCCAAATGGTGACCCATCAAAGTTTGCTGCTTTTGTGTTCAATGTATTTGATGACAATCACGTGAGCTTTTTCAATTCGAAAAAAAGTAACCGGTCAGAAATGTATTTTGATCGTAAGTTAGAGTAACATGCGTGGGGATTTTGCTGGAATTGGTAAAAAATTCAACGTTATGATAGTAAAAACTTTAAAAAGTTTAATAAATTTTTTCAAAATTTTTGTTTTAATTTTGCAAAAGATATTTCACAAGCAAATGCGTGATTAAGTTATAACCACACTTTTTGAGTTCTCCGTTTTCCGAAAAATTTAGATAATTTTTTTCGATTATTGGTTTTGTGATTTAATCAAAAATGTCACGTATCAAAACTAAAAACCTATAAACGCCAAGAAAAATGAAAAAATATCAATTAAAAAAATTTAGAAAAGTGGTATAAATTTTTAATCAAGTATATTACACTATTGCAGTCTATCTTCTGATATTTACGGAAATCTAAAAAAATGACCGTGGCAATAATCAGTCATTACAAAACCGTTTACAAAATTAAAATACTATCAAAGTTTAGATAAATTTTAAAGCAGGTATAAACTCATTTTTTGGCATTTGAAAATATTTCCGCGACAATTATTATTAACCTAAAAGACAATAATTTTGTATTAAAACTTTCAAGAAAATATTTTAAAAAAATTATGATCCTTCAATTTTTTTAACGAGCAATAAATACAATTTATAAATTTTATTTCTTCAATTTATAATTGATTGGAAACTGATTTTTTTTTCGTTTTCGTAATTCAATGCGTGTGTTGCTTTTGAGCATTTTCAGTCGATAAGTATTTGAATATGATTACTTAAAAGCTTGAAGCATGCTTAAATGTACGAAATTAAGCTAAATATATCTGGGAGTATTAGCTAAAATTAAGGATTATTTTCAAGTTCAAACTGTAAAAAAAAGAGAGATTATAGTTATGCAATAACAAATTTTTTGTTCATAGACTCCCACTCCGATACATACTTTCAGGATGGTCACATTTCCTTCAGTGAATTCATTGCTGCATTGTCAATCACATCCCGTGGCACATTAGACGAGAAGCTAGATTGTAAGTCGAAAAAAAAAATGCAAAAAGAGACATTATTGAAAATGTATGAAAGTCACTTTGCAGGGGCATTCTCACTATACGACGTGGATAAAGACGGCTTTATTACAAAGGATGAAATGGCTGATATTGTCGATGCAATTTATAGGTGTGATATGTAGCAAATCTTAATGTGCAGAAAAATCTAATACACTGTGAGAGAAAAAAAATTAGAAGCCTGCAATAATTTCAAAAATTTTGGTTTAAAGGAATTTTTATTTGTATTTTTGTATTTCAAAAATTGTTCAAAAAAGTTTCTTTTTAAAATTGGTTAACAGCTTGAAATTGGAGTTTCCGCGCAATGACTTCAAATAAATTCTCAAACTTATTTTTTAAAGTTTATGTTTGGTGTTTGGAAAAAAATTAAAAAATGAGCCAAAAATGAATCATGTTAAAGGGCAAAAATACTGAAATTCTGTAAATTTTCAGTAACTCTATGCAATAAAAAATTCATCAGATTTTGCAAAGGGTTTTCTCGCACTCAACTAAATTATCCCGTTTTTCTCACTGTCATAAATATAAGTTCCGACTCTCACAGAGCGAGTTTCAGTAATTTTTCAATACCCTCTACTCCTTGAAAATTTATAATTTTCAGCATGATTGGAAATATGTTGGAACTCCCAAAAGATGAGGACACGCCTCAAAAGCGAGTGGAAAAAATATTCACAAATATGGACAGGGTTCGGAATTTAAAATTATATTTTTTTGTCCACTCATAATTTTTTTTTTTCAGAACCTAGACGGTCAATTGACAAGAGAAGAGTTCAAGGAAGGCTCAAAAGCAGACCCTTGGATTGTACAAGCGCTCACGATGGACATTTCAAGCTGATGTGAGATGAATGTGAACATTAAATGAGTAAAAGTATTATAAATTCGCCTGATATGTACACCGTATATCACAGATTTGCCTTTTCCTGCGATCCTCATTGAATACGTAATAATATTTTGATTATCGGATATTGAATAAAATGAAAAATGTTGGTAAAAAATCAAATTTTTAGATATTCAGATATATAAAATTGGGATTTTTATTTATAAAAAGTTTACAGCAAATTCAAATGCGCAGCCGACAGGTTCGCGAACTTTTGCATGAAGTTCTCGGACAGCAGCATATTGCTTATAAGTAGCTTTTGATAATTAGAAATCCCAATTTTCCAATGTTATAAATGTCAAGATCAATATTTTTCAGGCAATCTCAAATTAATAAAAATCACTTTTAGAAAAAAATTCCTGTCCTAACTTCTCGGAAAAATTTGAATTCTTACCCATACTTTTTTTTTGAAATTTTTGAATTAATGACCACAATTTTTTAAAGAAGTTTGAATTCCTGCCAAAATTTTAATGCCATTCCGGAAAATGTTTTTGTAATTTTCTATACTTTGCACTAATACTTTAAGTTTCTTAACCAAGGATGAAAAAGTTTTTAGATTGTTGCCAGAAAAACACTTCAAAAACTCAAAAACCTTTGAAGTATACAGTTCTAGAAAAAAAAACGGTTTTTTTATTTTTATATTTATTTTTTTTTGTTAGTTTTGTGATACCGCTCATTTGTGGTATTCAAAAATTCCATGATATATTTTCCTGAACATTTCACAGAAAATTTAATTTTTTTCTGATACTTTCACATAATAAATAACTGATTTATTCATGAATATATAAATGAAAAATAAGAAGAACTAGAGTTTCGTAAATTTTGAAAAAAAGTTCAGAAAATACATGATCGGGTTGAATGACAGTTGCAAATCGGAATTTGGGGGAAATTAGAGAGTTTTGTGTTTTGTTTGGCTGGTTTTTTTTTGTGCAAATCGAGAACGTTTAGGAAAGTATTGGTAGGATAAAGGCTATTTGAAAGATAATTGTATGTATATAGACTTTGAATTAATACAAATGATTGATCTATTAATAATGCACTATCTGGGATCCAAATTTCAAAAGGTGCAGCATTTATAGAGAAAAAAAGGAAAATATGATTATTGGTCTTTTTTCATAAATGCTCCAAACATTTCCACAGGTACGGGGAAAACAATTGTAGAATTGTGCTCAGCTCTGAAAAAAATTGGATTAGCGATAGCTCGGTTCCTCTACGATTTTCCATAGTTTCAAAAATTGGTACAATTCAAAGTTGGTGACTAATTCGAAATTCAATCCAAAAGAGCACGCATCTCTCTTCTCACCGAAATTAAATTTATTCGAGAAGTGTGGCAACTTACGCAATGCTGTTGAGTGCTTGCAAGTGACGAAGCTGAAGAGCAACTGGGTTCGCTTGAATGACATCGGCCGCTTCTTTGAGAGCCCGTGACGCCTTCTGCTCTCCCTCGGCGGCGACAACTTTGGCTCGAGCTTCACGCGCGGCCTCGGCTTCGGCGGCCATGGCACGTGTGAGTTGTTGGGGGAGACGGATGTCCTTCACTTCCACACGTTCTACCTGTAATGGAATGATTGATGGCTTTGAATTGTCAGACATGAAATTGACTAGATTTGAAAAAAAAAGTAACATGATAGATTTTCTATATTTTTTTGCGACAAAAAATAAATGTTTTCTCAAGAAAGAAGAAGTTTTTGAGTGTGAATTAGTTTGGCAAATCGCAGAAAGTCCGTTCAGTTAAAATATTGTTTTACGCAAATTTTTCAATTTAACAGTGCATTCAAAATTTTGTCAGTGCAATTGAAGTTGTGGTCAGTGTAATTAGAATAATGGTCAGTGCAATAAGAGTGTTGGTCAGTGCAAATAGAACTTTAGACAGTAGAATTGAAGTTTTGGTCAGTGCAATTAAAACTTAAAGCAAAACATTTCATTCTTGTAATTATTTTAGAAACCAGAAACTTTATCAAAAACTTTTTTTTTTGTCAAACTTCCACCCCTTAAAACTACTGCCCATCATATTTACCCGTTCGTCGAGATTTCTGGGTATTTCTCCAACAAAACATACTTGTTTATCCCCAAAATAACTACTAACTCTCTGGAGGCTAATCGGTGTGTTTGTTTGGGTTACGAAATTGTTTTTATTGAGCTTCTCAGTTTTAGTATTATTTGGCGAAGGAGCCCCAAATATGAGCATTGAGTGATCAGTTTATTATACTTTTGGGAAAAAAAATCTCACCTTAACTCCCCAATGTTCAGTTCCTTCATCAAGAATGGTCTCGCAAAGTTGAGCAATGGCTTCACGTTCTGTGAGCATTTCAGTCAAAGTTTTCATACCCAAAGCGTTTCTCAGCGTAGTTTGCGCTAGCAGTTTGGTGGAGTAAATGGCATCGTCAACATTGTTGACGGAAGCAATCGGGTCGGAGGTACGGAAGTAGACAACGGCGTCGACGGATACAGTCACAGAGTCTTTTGACAGGATTTCCTGCGGTGGAACTGCGTACGAGACAACACTAAATGAGAATAATAATAATCATAAACGTTTCTTCGAGACATTAAGTCAAATCATACCGAAGATCAATTTTTCGATAAGTATCAATACAGGGAATGATGAAGATCATTCCAGGACCACGAGCTCCTCCAAACACCAAACGACCGATACGGAAGATTACAACTCGCTCGTATTCTTTGATAACCTGGAAATCATTAATGTATCATTTTAGGAACTTTTGGAGTTAATATATTCCAAAAAAAGGTATCGATTGTGTTTTGAAAATTTGATAGATTTTTGAATAAAAACAATCAATAAATAACTTTGAACCCCAAGTTTTCTACTTCTTAAAGAAAATTGATTAATGTCGCTGTTTGACTTAAAAGTGAGCCCAGGTCAGAAAATCAGTGCAGTTTGAATATTGCATTGCGCAAAAAATATTTTTGACCAGTGCATTCAAACTTTCAGTTAATCCAGTTAGATTTGTGGTCAGTGCAATTAAAGTTTTGGTCAGGGCAATTAGAATATTGGTCAGTTTTATTGTTAATTGGTATTTTGCTCTGAACGAGGCAATGCCCACATTTTTGGAGTATTTAGTTAATGGCTCTATTTTTTTTCTTCAGTTATTTCGTTATATTATATTACATTACATTATTACATTACGTTACATTAGATCAGAAAATAACAACCAAAAACCCAAAAATCTAAGAACCCAAAAAAGTGGGCGCTGTTTAATTAGCCATTTGATTTTTTTTTGTTGGGAAAATTGAACAAAATTGAAAACTGTGAGACAGAAAAATTTTTAAACAATTATATTTGTTAATCTTAATTTTTAAGAAAACAAAATAATCAGATCATCATACTCTTCCATCAAATTGAATATTGTTAAATCAGTAAAAATCGAAAAAGTTACAATCTACGCTTTGAAACTTCAAACAAACGTTTTTTACACAGAAAATTATTTTTGATTGAATTTAGTAAACAAGAAACGTTTTTAAAGTTGTGTTTGATTTTCAACTAACTTTTTATACAAAGTTGTTTTGCCAATTAATTATCATAGTTTTTTTTTCGAGTATGTGAAGTTTAGAAAAATCGTGAAAATTTTCGTTTTTAGCACAATTTTACGTGATCTTAATGTTTTATTAATGTTGATGTCAAATTGTTAAATGAAATCAATACCATTTTGGGGGAAAAAATTAAAAAGCTGACTATTTTTAAATTGACCATTTTTTAAATAACGGCGTTTATGGGTTTCGTTTCCCCCACCAAATCCACCTTTAAAAACACTCAACTTCTTTTAAATTTTTCCCCGAAAAATTAAAAACTTTTTCATTAGATAATTGGAAGAAAAAACAAACCTTTAAGCATACACACATGGAAAATGGAAACGTGACAATAATAAGTATCCATGAAAGAGCTTGTAACGCATAACCGAAGATTGTGCCAATCGTCTCGTAATCAGGTGGCACATCCTGCAAAGTTAATTATCAATATTCAAGATTTTTCCATATCGATTCCATATTTTACTCCAAATTTTGATGGAATGCAAAAAGTATTGGAATCTTCGGGTATTCAAGAAAAGGAAAAGGGACTCGAGACATAAATCAACTTGGCCTGAGATAGAGAGAAAAGAGCACATTTAAAATGTACCCCCCTCCCCCACTTACCCTTTCTTTCCCAGGGCGACTCTTTTTCTCCGTAGGGAAAAATAATTATTCTGAGCGTAAAGCGAAGTAAATTGAGAATTTGCGAGAACTTTTGACGTGCCCTTTGATAAAGTGCTTGTTGTTGCGTGTATAAAAGTACATATGGCTAATTAAATAAAAATTGCACGCCAAGGAAAATGAATGAGAAGCAAAATTAGAATCCCACCCATAACAGAAAAAAAAACAACTAATAAATATGAAAATTTGAAAATTGAAGTTTCTCAATTTAAAATTTTTATTTTGGGAATGTGAAAATATTTCTTAAAAAAGCCAAATTTTGTATCATTAATTCAAAAATTAACAAAAAATAACTAAGCTTTTAATAAGGAAATATACTTTTTCAATCTGTTAATCCAATTCCATTTTTGATTTGGTCGACTTAATGAGAATCGTTTTACATTTTTTTGGAAAATTTTAAAATCGACAAATTAAGCTTGAGTAAGTTTTTTTCTGGAAAATACTGAAGTGTATTGAAAACATAAAACTCAAAGTTAAAAAAAATTTCAGTTAAAAAACTATAGTGGCACAACTTTTTGGTATTTGTGTACTGTAACGTTTTAGAAACATCGATTTCATAGTTTAAAGAAAAACAATCACATCATGTTTAATGGTGGAGTTTAGTCAGTGGGAAAATTTTTTTAAACAGTAAATGATAAAATTGGAAGAAATTTGTTTGGTTTTTTATGTGCAGTCAAAAAATGGTAAAAACTCAAACACCGATCATAATTTTGAAAATCGCCCGAAAAATGATTTTTGTTTAATGTAAGTTGTGTATTCTAATTACAGTTCAATTATTTTGTTTTAACTCGCAGAAACTCTTCAATTTCACAAAAAGTCCTTTTCTTCTGGAAATTTACTAAAAAGTTGATTTTAAAAATTTTTAAATCTAAAGAAATGTCTGAAGTTTTTTAATATTATAATGGCCATTTTAAGTGTATTTAAAGCAATTTCCCACTGACTGTATTCCATCTTTAATACACGAGTACTTGTTTTTTAAACAAAAAACAGCCCTGATATGCACTATTATCTATAAAGTGCAAAATTCATGAAATTCAACTATCGAACAAACTAAAAAGAACTTATGAATAAAATAACACTTTTCTTAAAACCGTCCAATTAAAAATTACACTACTTCCTGCTCGTCACAGCCCTTATTCAGAATAATTCTTTGTTGTTGGTGTCGCGAGTCCTTTCTCTTCCTTTTCCTTTTTTTCCAATTCCCAAATCGTTAATATTCACGTGTGAAAGAAGACAATAACAAAGCGACAACATTGTGAGTTACAGAACGGTTACTCTGCTCAACAGCAGAAGCATGCTCAAAAAGCGTGGATAGAATAGATGTGAGTGATGGTTAATGCCAACAGTATTTTTTTTGGATTATGCTCAGATCAGATAGGGAGGGGTTTTGTGACTAGACGTGTGAGGGGGGAGTTTGAAAAATGTGAGTGAAACACGCACTTGCTGTGATACCTGATTTGACGACGGCGTTACCCACTGAGGCTCTGTTCTTTCCTTGTTTGACATTTACCTGGAAAACTTTTAGGACGGTTAAAATTAAAAAAAAATAGTTTAGAAAAAAGAACGGAAAATATAAGAAATAAACTGTTTCTTGATGGGTCAGTGCAAAAACTAATTTTGTCAGTGCAAATTCAAATATTGTCAGTGCAAATTCAAATATTGTCAGTGCAACTTCAAATATTGTCAGTGCAAATTCAAATATTGTCAGTGCCTGAAAAATGATTGGGAAGGACGTTTTTTCGAATTTTAATTAATTTTTATATTATGTTTCAGTTATACATTTTTCAAAAGACGAACAAGATGAAAGAAAAAAAAAGAAAAAAAACTTCCATTTGACTAGAGAGAAAGAATTGACTTTGGGCAACCATGAGCTACGCTTCGCAGCTCAGAGTAATTCAATAGGGGAGAAAGAAGGGGGACCCCTCTGCAGTTCCTATGCTCCACCCACTTTGGCGAGGGAGCTTCGGAGCGAAAAAGCTGAGAGAGGCAGAATAGAAAATAGAGGCGAAGAAAATACGGACGAAGAGTTGACGAAGGAAAGAGGATAGCATTTTTTTTTCTTTCAAGCTGACGGCTAAAGTGGATGAATCTGTTTTTACTTTTACTTTTTTAAGCGACTAAAGATACTTTTACTGATTTTGGCGGCGAATGAAATAAGAACGAAAATTTTGAAACGAAAAACATAAATCACGATAATGTTCGTTTGAAAGTACTGAAATTAAATCAAATCTGCATTGAAAAACTAGAGTCTAAATTGTTAGGTTATGTTTTTGAAACATTTTTATATGAAAAAAGGAGTATGGAACTTGGAAACACTGAAAAACAATATCACCAACAGAAAACGCAAAGAAAAAATTACAGCAATCATAATCATATGAATTCCTAGCTAAAAATCCAAAAAAAAATCAAATTTGCAAGCAACTTCTCGTTATTTGGCAGGTGGGTCTCCATGTGCATACATACTTCTTGAAATTGAAAATACTAAAGAAAATATCACCACTTTATTTTCAATTTGAATGCATTACTATTTTGGAAAACAATAAATTTAATTAGGTAATTTTCACTGACCAAGATGATAAATGCGCTGAACAAATGATAATGGCAATGACAAAAATGATACAGGCACTGACCAAAATGATATTGGCACTGACCCATTTTCAATCTCTGACAAAGGTTTTTCAAAAAATTTATGACGATGAAGATTATCTCATTTTTGATATTACTTTAAGCAAAGTTAAATCGTTGAACAGCGACACAAAATATCAAGAATTATATTTTTGAGTTTAAAAAATAAGCAAACTGAAACATTTTTTTTTTAATTAGGAAACATTGCTGATCCATGTTGATCAAGATGTAAACTGAAAGGATATGTAACTATTTCACAGAAACTTGAAAGAAATGGGGAGCTGTGGCAAAAAAGAGCGGAAAACGAGTGAAAGATCATCAATGTTGCGGTTGCGCTTGAGCAAAGGGACCCTAAGAGTCTATTGAATCGAAAATGAATAGGAAAGAGAAAAAAAAAGAGGAAAGGGGTGGGAGAAGAAATAAAAAATGATAGAAAGAAGAATCGAAAAAGGCTCCACTCGCGTGAGAAAACCAAATTGTTGTGGTTTCTCGTTTTGCAGACAAAGCTCGTAGTAATAAAAGCAAGATGGAGGCCCCCAAAAGAAAAGCGTGCCCACATGCCAGCCACTCCCCAAGCCGCGGGGAGCACACGTCGTCTCGAGCACAATCGATGTAGGGAGAGCACATCTCTCCCTCTCTCTGCTCCTTCGTCTTGGGGTGCCACCAGCTTTACAGCTCCGGCCGGAGCATCTGAAGCAGCAGCGGCAGCAGCAGAAGAAGAAGCTGCGAGGAGATGGAGGCGCGCGCGCTCTCTTCACTCCGAGCATTTCCTTCTCCTCTTTCTCTTTCTTTCTCTCTTCTTTTTCACTTTCTTTCTTTTACATTAATGGTCCCAGGAGAGACATGAAAGAGGAGTGAGGCGTGTGTGTGTGCCAGCAGTCCATCAGCCTACTTTTGATATTTTGTCTAACTTGAAAAGTTTAAAGTGTGTGCATGTGCCTTGAAATGGAAAGTGGCGAGAATTTGAGAAGCTGAGCAAATGGTTTTTCGCTTTTTTCAAAATTTGAAAATGGTGTGAACATAACAAAACTAACGTTAAATTCAATCTAACAGACTATAGCTGACAGTTACTTTTTATACAAGAACAGTGTTCGAAGTGAAGAATTAGTCTCCTCAAAGTAGGCCACCAAAAAATTAGTTGTCTTTGAGCATTTCCAATAAGAAAATTAGCTTCTGTAAATAGGACTATTAAATTTGTGAAGATATTCAACTCGCTTATAGAGCAGTCGGCTTTTACGGATGTTTTTAAGGTTTTAAAATAAATATGCAAAATTCAACCTAAATTTGTTTTTTTTTTTCAAATTTCTAAATGACAAGAAAATCAAAGGGAGATCTTCTTTCTTATTTCATCAAACTGTTCAAAATTGTTATTTTTACGAGAAAATTCCAAAAAAAGTAGACTAGCTTTTACAGATGTTTATAAAAAAATTTTCCATATTTAACCACGATCGACCCTCAACACACTCACCAGGTCACCAGGTACCTACAGGCAACGTTTAAAAAAAAAGATTTTTTTTGAATATAATCAATTTCTTGAAAATACTGCAAATTGTTCCCATATTCACAAAACCTCATAAAAACCACATAAGATTTAGATTAAGTCGACACAAATTGGATTTTAAATATTTTCCTGGTAAATGATTTAGAAAATTTATAGATCCACTTCTCCCAAAGAGATTGTTTTCAGCTACTTGGCATGCATTTGATTATCTTGATTTTCATGATTACATGATTTTTAATGTTAACATCATGAGTTAACTTGCAAAACAGTTGATATTAAATGTTTCTATAGTTTTTCAGAAAATGATCTATATGATTATTTTGGCAGGAACACGTGATAAAAATTTGGAAACGTTTCGATTTTTGTGAATTCAGAGTTACACACAATTTAGATTGTTGTAAATCGCACTAGAAATTGTATGAAAAATTCTGAATTATCCGGGGAACACCCCATAACTTTGCTTATGATGGTGCCGTCTTACTTGATATTTTTTTCAAAATTTTGAATTCGATTATAAAAAATGTCTAAAATTTTATATTTTAACTGTGATATCATTATTTCTGTTTGAGTAAGAGTGTGCTAGTGCTCCAATTTTTTTTAAATGAATTTTTTTTTTAATTTAACGATTAATCAAAACTTTGACTGAAAACTTTGAAATATATATATATATATATACCAGCCGTGGACCGCACCTTCGGCGCGGCCCCCGACTTCTGGGGCTGAAAATTAATTTTTTATGAAACTACCGTAACCCTACAGTATTCCTACCGTACCACTATTGTACCAATACAGTACCCCGACTATATCCCTACACTAACCCTAACTCACTATCCCTCCAGAAGCCAAAACTTCACAGACTACAAAGACTACATAGACTACAAACTATGGACACACAGAATAAGCACTTTATATATAGTAAATGAAAATGATTTGTCAAAATTGTGAATGTTGCAGTTTCCTCAAATTCGATTGTTTTTCGAAATTACAAATTGCACCAAGTTTTTCGAGGCAATCATAGTTGGTGAAACTCAAAATAGGGCTCTCACCTAATATGCCGAGCCCGGTAAATTGTTGAATTAATACTTGGCGTTGAGTGTCAAATCCCCACAAACACTCAAGCCCCGATTGATATGATAATGCCTTTTAGCTTTTCAACCTTTTACCTGCCAACCCTTTAGTGTTTTCGTCATGCCGCAAAGGAACGGTAAGTGAGTAATACACTTTTAGGTTGAAAGGAAGACGACCTTTCACAGTTAGTCATACCATTATGTTATGCGTCGCGAGATATGTTTGCTTGTCCGGGTGGTGGCTTCAGACAAACAACAAAACGGCGGAAAAGTTGATGAAAGTGAAGTTTTCGCATTTTTTGTTTTTGTTTTTTGTTTTTCAGAAAGGCATTCCTTCTGAGAAGTATAATGGGAAGAAGGGAAGGTGAATCGTAGCTCCAGTTTTCTTTGTGCTATAATACGCAGAGCATGAAATTGACAATTCTAGACTGCATTGGTAACAAAACCTGCAAAATGTTCCACATTTGGCAATATCTAGGGAGTTCAACGTTTTAATTTAAAAAGGAATAAACATAAAATGTTGACAGAAAAAAATTACACGCCAATTAAAGTTTAACGAAATTTCTTCAAAAAATGATGCAAATCCTCGTGAGCAATTAAACACAATAAATATGTATATTGTTCATAAAATTCAAAAAATTTCTATCATCTCCAAAACTCATCGCTTCGATTCCTCATCATTATCTTCTTGAGCATTAAAAGTTTCTTCGTTGCCAACCGCCTCGATTCCAGCCAAATCCGCTATTGTTGTGGAGACATTCTGAAAAGATTGATATTAAAAAAATGTCCAAATGTTTAAATGTTTCTTACGTTGGTGGCATGACTATTACTGCTCTTGATTTCCGTGCTTGTGGAAGTGAATTTATATGCCGTGTCGGAGCATTTGATGCTGACATTGATTTCCAGATCAACGTAGCCTTTTGTTGATGTTCGGCAGGCTGGAAATGGCGATAGTATTAAGTTTTCAGAACAGGAGAAGTACGGAGATTTGATAAAAAGTAATGTGTAAATTTTAAAAGTAAGTTTAAGGCAGCAGTTATAGGGGTTTCATTTGACAACTCATTTTGCTCAATTTTAGTAACAGAGGCCGCTAGTAGTCTGAAATCTACGAGTTCAAGGCCTGCGTTCTCCTTAATTTATCCAGCCATAGCTGGAAAGTGAAACATTCCACAACCGGATTATGGGTCACAGTGCTGGCTCGGACGTGGCTTTAAGTAACTGAGCGCAGTGTGAAAACCACTAGGAACGCTATACTTTACTCTCAGGTCCGCAGTGCGTATTTATCTGAATATACATTATTGGTTTCAAAATTTTTTTTTAATTTTAAAATGAGATAATTGTTCCCGGTGTTACTTACTTCTATTCTCACAGCAAAAACAATTAAATTACAAAATTTTGATTCTTACCATATCTTCCATCTGCATTCGCCGGTAACATTGGATCCACAAACTCTGCATTCACTCGTCTCAACTTTGCAATCAATTGCTGAACTGTCGAAGAAGGTTCTGGCAGGAAACAGTGTACTCGGCAAACGTGTCTGAATTGATTTGAACTAAGTGAAAAATTGTTTAAAACTCACTTTCCAGGCTCTGTTGGAATCGGAAGCATACCATAGCCAGTCACACAATCTTTACCAGAATGGTCTTTAGAAAAACAGTTGAGTACAAGACGAGGCCCTGAAAAGTTGCACTTTTAGTGAAAATATGTTAACAAAAATTTATTAATTATCTTCCAACAACTTCACTTTAACAGTACATTGGTTTTTACAAAAAATAAGTCAACTGCTTTATTTGTTTTTTTGTAAGTTTAAAATGTAAAAATAACTGATATATATATATATATATATATATATATATATATACCAGACGCTGATCGCGCCTCCGGCGCATCCAACTGGCTGGAATAAATTTCAAATACCCCTTGAAGATAACATTGAAATTTTGAAATTAATTTGATTTTTTTGAAAATGAAAACTTTCAAAGTAACGGTAATTTTGCGTGTTGGCATAGCCTACATTGGACGGAAGGAAAATTTACTTTATATATAGTAATCTTCCAACAACTTCACTTTAACTGTACATTGGTTTTTACAAAAAATAAGTCAACTGCTTTATTTGTTTTTTTGTAAGTTTAAAATGTAAAAATAACTGATATATATATAATACATATATCAAAAATGTACATAAATGTATTATTTGTTTGAAATTACCTTTACAAAATAACTCACACATAAAAGGGCTGCTTCCTTTCAAACCACACTCGAAGGGCAAATCGATGAAAATCTGATTATCAGCGCCTCGAAATGAGAACGAGGATAGTGAAACTGTCTCTCCATTGATTATTTTCCAATCGCCTGTTGCAACAGTGCTCAGTTTGACACAAACATTGGATTCTTCCGGGAACTGAAATTAGTTTTATTATAGTTTCAGTTATATTTAATTGCTCGGCACATTACAGCGAAAAAAGTTATCTGTTTTTGATCTATTAAACTTTGCAGATATTATATTCTAAAAAAAATTATCAGAAAACTATTTGAAAATACATGGTTGTCAAAACTTCCACTAATAAAACGGTAAGTGCTGCTGGTTGTGCAAATAATCGTATTTTTCAAAAAAAGCACCACCAACAGCTCTGCAATATCTGTGAAAACCTATCTAATCGACTTTTTGGAGTTTTTTGGCAAATACGAATTTTTATTATAATATGAATTTCGAACTTATATTTCAAAAGAATAAGTGACTAGTTTTTGAAATTTTCACTTGTTTTACTACCTGTATTAACAAATAAGGTTAAGAAGCTCTCATTTTTTTTCTGAAGTTATAACAACAAAAATAGGAAAAAAATTACCTCGGTAGTCCGAACGTTTCCATGAATTGTCAGTACAATACTATCAGCTTTCTCCATCGTTTTTCACACTCCAAAACTGACAATCAATGTCAAAATTGTGAGAAGCGTTACGTAAACTAGTCTCTAGGTTGCCAAGGGAACATCTGCATAGAGAGAGCGTGCAATGCGGAGGGACAGACAAGGAAGGGGGAGGGCACCTGCATTTCGCGCACTCGCAGCAGATGGATACGACAACCAGCTGGTAGAAGAGCTGGAGAACCGGAAGGAACTGTCGATTGGTTATTAGATGTTCCGGATTTAGGAGAATATAAGGATATAGGACTTTTAGTGAACAAAACTGAAAACCGAGTTTCGGTATTTTGTTTGAGCAATGCATGCGATGAGATTAAGTTCACATATTACAGAAATGTGCATCAAACCAAAAATTGCAGATTTTTTTGGATAGTTTCAGTTAAAACTTGTTCAGTCTCTGGTGAATGGACAACTGTATTGAAATTTTATATTTATTAAGAAATTTGACGCAATATTTAAATTCCTTCAACATTACAATACATTTGTAAAATTGTAAAATCTTTTTTGAGGTGGTGGGAGAATCCAAACAAGACAATTTTCACGTTTTGAAAAATGGTAGTTTTATCAAACACAATTACCTTATTTCCTCTATTGGTCTTGCACCATACTAGCCAATCGAAAATTAGTTTTGCAGCCTTTTTTAGTATTGCACCATCTAATAGTCTCGGCAAAGACGTCTTTTGGCGGTCCAGCAAAACTGTGTGAAAACTCCAGAATTTTTTTCGAAAAACTAGACTTAAAAGCGTTCAAATTGTTGACAAAATATAGGAAAAGTATGTACTTTTAGTGATTTAATCGGTATCTAAACGGTTAAGTTTTTGATAAAATTTGGCCACTTATTTCAAGTTATGAGGCTGTCTCTAGTTGTTTTGCACCCCTACGGATCAATTGGAAATTAGTCGAGCATGCGAGACTAATAGAGGAAATACGGTATATAGCGTCTAAGACTTTGAAAACTGCCTTTCCAAAGCCAAAAACATTTTGTTGAAATTATCAAGCATACTGCGGTACATCAAAAAAAATACTGTGATAAAAATTTTTTACGGATAAAGCATTCTTTTAAAAATTCAATAAAACATATCAAAAAAAATTTAAATTTAAAAAATTGTTCAGTTCTCCAGGTCATGCAAAACAACGTCACTGGAACCAGAATCGATACGAGTTGCAGAAGAAATATGTCAGAAGATACGAAAAGTACAAAAATTTTGTATTTCTGGTGTTATGAGCGTTTTCCTGCTATCCCAGCAAAAAATATTGTTGCATTTTTTTGGTTCAATTTATAATAATTTAATAAATTTTTTTGCATATGTTTCAAAATTTCTTGTAGCATAGGTAATTATAAATTTAATATCTTATCGACTAGCGGGCCCTGCGGGCCCGCCAGTTGTAGGGGGTGTAAGGCGAGTCCCCTTGCCGGGCGTAGGTTCTCGGCTTCGCCTCGAACCTGTTAGTGGGTTCGTGAAAATTTCAGTAGGTCAATGGGAGTCTTCTTGATTTTTGAGTTCGGTTTGACCAAAAACAGAAGCACCCGTTGAATCAGTTAAAGCTGAGTTTTGATTGATTGAAGTTTGAGGAGGCACCCATATTTATTAGGGGAGACGCACCCATATTTTGTATAAAATCGAGTATTTCTATTCGAATCCCGATTACTCACAAAAAACAAAAAAGTTTGTCAGTTGGCAGAATTGAACCAACTACCAAAATTTCTGAGACATACGCAATAACCACTCGGCCATGCGGGATATTCCTCCAACAGGGATGTAGGGAAGAAAATTTTCTGGAGAGGAGTCGTCTTTCGATTCCGCTTTCTCCAATAATGTCAATTTGAGAAAAGATGTTTGAAAACCGTTTATCACTGATAAGTCAGCGGGAAAACGAATTTTTGAAAATTTTATTACAGGATTGTACTCATTATTGAATTCCCGAAAAGGAGACGTACAGTTGAGGGCTATATCTTGTAAACTGTTTGATTTGTAGAAAATAAACAAGTTTTGGCCTGAAAATTAATAAAAATAATATCTCTTGGCAGAGTATTTCTAATGCGACGAAACTTCATCTTCCATTAAATAAAATCAAAAACTATGAATCAAAAATACATTCCGCAAAACTTTAGTGGAAAAAATGTTCAGGAGACCCAGGAAACCACTCTTCCCAGTACTAAATTTTTGAATTATTTTTTTCTTGAAAAATTTTCCCACTGAACTTTTTACAAATTTTATATGTCTCGATGCGTCTTAATGAGACCTACACGTCAATTTTTGGAAAACTAAGAAAAATTGAAAACTGACCGAGTTATGATTGAAAAAGTAGATTCGCGAAATAGGGGAAGTGTGCAAAATTCGGCACTGATTCGTCTTGCTCGGCCGTCTCATAGAACTTTTTTCAATTCTGAGTTAAAAATCGTGTTCAGCGTACTTTTGTACGTGGAGTAAACAAAAAAAAATATCAAAAAAGATGAAGTAGAACTTGAGATAAAGACGAAAAACTACTTTTTCGGAAAAAAATTTTTTTTAGGCAAAATGTCATTTTTTGGCCTTTTGTTTTATCACAACTTTTTTCCATTTGCACTTATGAACTCAAACTTTTTTTCAAAAAATCAGTCTCTCTGAGTAGTATCTTGCACATGAGTTTGAAACAAAACAGAGCAAAACCCGAATTTTAATTCAATTAAAACATGCTTTTTTGGGGGTAAAAAAAGCAACAAAAAATTTTTTCAAACTGGGGAAAGCCGCCCTGGGCTCAATTTTGCTCCGAACTTAGTGCCGTTTTCTGCTCCACCGTGGGGCAAAATATTTCTAGTAGGATTTCAAATATTAGAGCATGAAGTCACACGGTTCAGGAATTGTGAATGAAAACGAAGTGGGACATTTTTTCGCAAGCCAAAAAAAACGCGAAAAAACGCGAAAAAGGGGCGGAGTCTGTACACTCGGCATTTATTAGAGGCTGCTTGGCAGAAATTTGGTTGTCCACTGCCTAAAAACGTACGTTGCAATAAGTTGGAAAAATTTTGAAATTTTCGTTATTCATGTTGCTATTTTTCCCAAAATTTTGAAATGCTTTACAAACTATCAGAGCTTTTTTTTTTCAAAAATTTTACTATGAAATTATTTTATAGGGTCTTTAAAAAAAATAGAAAACCGTACTTTCAGAATTTTCGACCCAAATTCTAGTCATACCCCAAATTTTTCCTTTTTCTCTTCTCTCCTTTCTAAACCGCCAAAAAATATCAGTTTTTTGGTGGTTGTTGTTCACACAAACAATACCACGGATACTGTGGGTTTGCAGTGTTGGTTTCTAATTAGAGAAAGAGGCGGAGCCTGTGTAGTTCAGGTCACAGTGTTTGTCAAATGACACATACACTCTTATAAACCGAGATGCGTTCGTTTTTTTTGTTGCACAAAGGGGACCCGTCGGCACATGAAAGGGGGAAGAAGAAAGTAGGAACAGAGCCTGGAGAAGGTGAGTGTAAGAAATTGGCTTTCACCGTAACACGTTCTACAGGTAAATAGTGGTAAATATAATTTTCAAAAAGATTCTGGTTTTTAGACCAGATTTTTTGTTGAATTTTTGTCTCTGGTAACTTGAAAAGATCAGAAACTAGGATAAATGCCTGCAAGCTCACAATTTTTTCCCAATATTTTTTTAGAATGCTCATAGCTCTTTTTTTTTATTTTTGGCTTCATTTCTTTTACAGGACAGTTCAACGTTAGTTTTTCCAATAAGCCTTTTGTGAGCCATATTGAAATTGTAGTTGTATGATTGAAAAGGGATATTTTGGATGAATGGTGAATTACAAAATTTTCGAACAATATTGCTTTTTATGAAACGTTGTGATGCGGTTACCGTAGCCCTTATCCACCAACGCAATTTACTACAGAACTCTCGGTGAGAGAATATTGTTTTCTGATGGGAATTCTTCGTCAGTGCTTCTAAAATTTTAATCAGATCTAGAATTTTTGTCAAGGCATATTCACTGCGCTTTTGAAATATTAAATAGTGATGTCTAAACTGTTTCAGTTCTAGTCAATGCTAACAGTTTTTAAAGCACATTGTTTAGTTTTCATAATTTTTATAGAAAAATTGTAACATTTTGGTCAGTGCTTCTAAAAACTGATCTCGTCTGAAAAACTGATAAGTTTTTTTTTTTTGCAAACATTTTTGTCAGTGCTTCTGAAGTTTTGGTCAGTGCTTTGGAAGTTTTGGTGGTACTTGTGTATTACATGCCCTCATTTTTAAATTAAATTAAATTTTCATTAATTTCTCCATTTAAATTAAACGTGATATACATTTTTTTTTCTTTTTAGGCTTAGAAATTGCTATTTCCTAAGCCTAAAAATTCAAAAGTGTGGTTCACGTTTTTATTTTGCATAACTTAAAAAATTACTATTAAAATAAGGGCATGTAATACACATGTACCGTTTTGGTCAGTGCTTCTGAGGTTGTGGTCAGTGCTTCGGAAGTTTTGGTCAGTGCTTCTGAAGTTTTGGTCAGTGCTTCTGAAGTTGTGATCAGTGCTCTGGATTTCCTAAACGGTGCGTAAGCTTTGTTTGGCAACATTCTGACCAGAGTTTCTGCAATTTGGCCAATGCGTTGAGACTAAAATTTGCAAAAAATTGAAATTCGAAAAATTCAATCACTTAAAACTCGCCATTATCCATCCGGTGGGCGTTTGAGTTTTTGTTTTTTTTTCTGTTGCGAAAGTGACTTTTCAAAAAATTTCAAAACATAATTCCATTATATTTTTTTATTTTTCAAGTTTTTCTAACTTTATCCATCCACTTCACCAAAAAACCCAAGCTCAAGGTTGCTTTTTTTGTTCTTCCGTTTCCTGCAATTTTTACTAAATCATTTGATTTTGCAGAACTGAAGTGTTTTGGAGCAAATCGCGGGAGCCCATCTTACCCACCTGCCTTTCCTTCCGTCACATCATCCGTCCCTCAATATTGCACATCTTCACCCATAGGCTTTCAAGGAGGCCTTCCTCCTCCTCCTCCTGCTCTGCCCCTCTTTCATCTACAGTATCCCTCCTGAAAGCTCAAGATCATAGCGACTCCGCCCACATTTCTTCTATTTGAGATAACTCTCTCTTGCTCCTGCTCTCTCTCTCTGTGTTTTGTAGAAGACCGGAGGCAAAAGCTCAATCTCATGGTGTGTATCGTTTATCCTTCTGGCGCGATGGAGAGGTGAGCGACAATGTTTTTTCAATTAAACTTGACGTTTTATTCGGGAAATTTATTTTTTTCCACAAATATTGAATTAGGTTCTTTTTAGAAGCTCCTGTGAACATTTAGTTTTCAAATTTAAATGTTCCGAATTTTTTCTACCGTTGTGAAAAATCAAGGGTCTACCAAAAAATGTTTTCTTCTACTTGGCAACATTTCTGCTATTGTCCAAATTTTTAGAAAAATCCAAAAGCTTATTTGTGTGTCTTAATGGATGGTACGGTGGAATAACGCTCTGGAAGCTTTTTGAAAAATCTAATTTTTTTACCGAACGTATTTTTTAAATCAAAAATTAAAAGTTTCAAAAAATCTTCAACAATTTATACTGATCTCTGAAGTACCCTAAGAATTGACTATCTTCAAAATCAATGCTTTTGGAGCAAATCTACAAACTTCCTCGTAAGACCGTCCCCATTTTTCCAGAGATTGCGACATAGTAGATTTGGACCAACCCTCTCTCGGAACAGTGATCAGTATCAAAGATGGATCAACGCCCACTGATATATGTAAGTCTACCAGGAATAAAAAAGAAATGGATAGAGAGTAGAAAACGAATAAAACTAATATCATATTGAAAACAATCAAAACAAGTTTTAAGCTCATAAGGTTTCCAGGGGCGGAAAGCTTGGTGAAGCACCTTATAAGCTTTCGAATAATTATTTTTGATGAGTCTGCTCCTCATTTCAGCGACAACGTCTAGTACAACGGAAGACAAGCTTTGTTCTGGTTGTGGGTGTCTTATCAAAGATCGGTATATCTACAGGGTAAGTATTGAACCATTTTTGTTTTTTTTTTTAAATTCATTCAGCAAATCATTTAATTTCTCACTTATTTCCTTGTCTTCCTGTAAATCATGAAATTTTTTTTGAATTTTTTTTCAATTGTATTTTAAACCGAACTTAACTTTTTAATTGATATAGACAAATCAGATCCAAAAAATATATTACAACCAGAATATTTTTTTTCTATAAGAACTTGAAAAGTCAACAGTCTGGTGAACATTTTGGAAAATGTCCCCATCTTTGAGATATTGGTCGGGTGCCTTAATTGGAATGATACAATTTTGAAAACTTGGTAGTTGTGGTTCTTTTAATGCCTTTATTCCAAATATCCCAATAGTTTTCAACGGAAAATTTTGAGGTTTCCAATATTTCTAAAATTTGGGGATAAGTACTACCAAAGAAAGGCGACATAATGCGGATTTCTTGTTCAGCCACATTACCCGGTTATAAACTATTATGATACCGTATTGCTCATATTAGTACTACATTTTATTGATAAAAATGGAATCAGGGGTGTGCGGCAAATTTGCCGAACTTGCCGTTTGTCGAGATTGGCAAGTTTGCCTAATTTGCTGTGCTTGCCTTTTTTCTATTTAAAAATTGTCTACTGCCAAAATATTAGTTAATTTCTTAATTTATTTCTTCCGAGTTACAACCTTAAAAAGCAGTAGGGTGCGATACTAAAAATGGAAAAACGGGGGTTATCTGGTATTTTAGTTTTATATTTTAATCGTCTTAGACAAAATTTAAATTTTTTTCCGAATTTTTTAAACAGTATACACGGCCACTTTTTTTTCGCCCTCTTTTTTTAAAGCTTTTTTTTGACAATTCGCATTAAATTTTCAAAACAACAAATGGCTCATATTTTGTTAGTTGACATTTTTATAATCTTGACTACAATAGTTTTAGACTCTAAAAGTAATGTGAGATATGTTATATATATTTTGGTACAAGACTGAAAGCGTATTTAAAAAAAAGTATATATTGTCAATGGAAATAATGTTGAAAAATCTGAATACAGTTGAACGATTAGTTTTGAAGTGGGACGGTAATTAGATAACACGTTTTGCTCACTTCGTAACTTACAATATTATATTATGACAAAATAATGAAGATTTTCAAAATCTTGAAATTCTCAGATTCTCCTATCAAAAATTAAAAAGTTTATAAAATTAGAAACTATTTCAATTTCATACAAAAATAATCTCTTCCATATCAACATTTTCAGGTAATGGAGGACAGTTACCACGAGAGCTGCCTCCGATGCTCGTGCTGCCAACTGTCTTTGAGCTCATTCAAGAAGTGCTTCTCACGGCATGGAAACATCTATTGTGAACACGACCATCAAATGTAGGCGCCCTTCTTGAGATTGCGTGCGGGGCTCTTCTATCTCAGACCACTTACCCAGGCAAACGTGTTTTGGGTTCTCACAAATGAGGGGAGGGGGGGGGGGGGGGGGTGAAACATTTTTATGCTTAAAAAGCCAGTATTTTTATTACCCCAATATCAAAAAAATTAACGTCTCTGTTCAAAATTAATTCTTGCATTTCAATTTATGAGCACAGTAATCCGGGAAAGTAGGTGGAGGTGGAGCCCCACTCAAGGGCCGTGGATTATTGCAACATACATATAGGGATTAGTGGTTGAAGTGAATCATTGACATGGTCACCTGGATAAGAAATCAACCAGGTCAATGTATACAAGAGCTTCTCTTTCTGTTTTGTGACCGGTTTTGGAAGAAGACGCTGTAGTATGAGGCTAGGGAAACCCAAAAAGTTGGGAGATTACAGCAAGAAATTTCACGAATGTTTGAAAAAAAATCTTGAACATTGTGCTAGACTACTACACAAAACTAGCATTCTAGGCCATGTACCTACCTAATTCTCTGTACCTTTAAGGCATGTGCTACATAACTACCAAATCAAAAACCGTGTGCAGCCTTGGTGCAGAGCTTAGATTTTTAAGTCCAAAAGCTTAGCCAGTTGCATAAATATTAAAGTCAAATGTTCAAAGGAAATAATATTCTGACCCGTGCTAATGCAATATTTGGTCAGTGCCAATGAAAATCTCCATTTTCTAATGAATTTTACGATTTGCAAACAACAAACATTCCAGACAGATGCGCGAAATGAGATGGCTGCCTGCTACCGTAGTGCTTTGTTGATTTAACACACATTTCGCTTCAAGCGTTTTGGTGTTTAAGAAATTGCGATTTGAATTTGGAAAAAAGGTTCAAATCAAAGAGAATTTTAGCAAGAAGCTTAGAAAATTCACGTAATGTATGCACACTAATTGATAAGAACACAGGATAATTTGGTAGGAGCTTTGTTTCAAACTTCTTAAAAACCAATTTCTTCACAAAAAAGGTCCAGAGCAATCAAAAAAATGTTTTCCAACAAAATTAAAAAAAAAATCATTATGAAACAAATTAGTAACTTGCCTCACTAAAAATGAGTTAACGCATTTTCAATATTTTATTTCCACAGAATCTTATGTAATGCGCGAAGCTTCCTGACACCCTTATAGGCAGATGTCTCCAATATGTCAATCTTTCAGGCTATATGGGAAGCGTTGCCGGAGATGCATGACACTGCTTCTGCCAACTGACATTGTCCATCGCGTACATTTTATGTACTATCATGCGCAATGTTTCAGCTGCTGTTCCTGTCAACGACCATTTAATCTGGTGAGTTGGTTTTAGATAAAATATTGTGATTTAAGTTTTCAATCGTTTTTCAAAATGTAAGTGAATAATATTTCACATTTTACCTGTGTTACCCTGGACTTTTGGAAACTCCCTGCGGAAAGAGCTGACCTATAGGCTCCCTTTATGTTGATTTTCTGTAAAATGTGATTTGTAAGGAATAACTATTTCCTAATTCAGGAATTAAAAGTCTGAGCACTGAAAACGTTTAGTAATACTTGAAAAAATATTGGAGCTTATTTAATTATCAGGACTAACTTTGTTGCAGGGTGATGAATATCATGTATTCGATGGAGAAGTATTTTGTCGGAATGACTACCAGTCCATTTGTAATTTTCAAACAAGTGAGTTTCACTATACCCTTACCTTCACAACTTTTGCAATTTCAGTATCAAATCCAGACCCTCTCATGGAAGAAGTAGTACGGTCAGAAATCCACCGAAAAACGCCAAAACGACCAAGAACGATCCTCAATGCTCAGCAACGGAGACAGTTTAAGACTGCTTTTGAAAGAAGTTCAAAACCAAGTCGAAAGGTTGGTTGGCTGACAGAATTCTGAATTCAAAAAAAATTATTCTAAATAATTCTGCAGGTCAGGGAGCAACTCGCAAATGAAACTGGCCTCAGTGTTCGTGTTGTGCAAGTTTGGTTTCAAAATCAGAGGGCGAAGATCAAGAAGCTGAACAAGAAAGATTCGGATTCAGGGGATACATTTAAACACGGGCCTGGAAGTGAGGGACGGAGCACGGAAGACATTCGAAGCTCTGATGATGAGGAAGAGTCTGTGATAAGTAAGTTGAAGAGAATAGGTATAGATATTGGCGAGTTGTGGCTTTACAAATTGAAATCAGTTTTTCAAAAAGTTAGAAAGTTTGTTCCGTAATGTATCGAGAGCTATAGGTACAAAAGAAACATTACACACGCCTGGTGTATATCAGTCTAAACTACACCATTTTTGTCTATTCTCGAATACCTAGTTAGACCACAGGTGATGCTGAAAGTTTCTAACAATCGGCAATTTTGAGAAGCCCGGTCAGAGCTCTAATCTTTGCACGCCGAAAACACTTATGTTAGTCCGGTTAAATTGGTCAATCTTTTCTTGACTAGCAATCCGGTGTAAAATAGATTGATCCACGTTTTGGGAATATGAGGGTTCCCGAGCCCGGCAAAATTGCGAACCTTAAAACAATCAAATTCAAGAAGGCTTCACGCGTAGTACACATGGTACGGCTAGCCGATACGGTCCGTGCTTGTGTCGGCTAACCATGCCAGGTGAATTCCTATAGATTTGTATAACCGGTGAGGTGTCGGGCGATGCAGGCCCAACTCGAAATTTGCAGCAAGATCGGCCTAAGCTTCACTATACTTTTACATAATTGTTCAGTTGGTCAGTCCCGGATAGCTGAACCAAAAGGGCTAAAACTATAGACTTCTAGAATTCAAACAATTGTTCTTATCAAAAAAAAAATTCAGACCTGGACGCTGACGAGGTGGAGACTTCGGAAACTTCAAGCTACACGGACCCAATTCAAAAACTGTATAATATGACATCTTCCCAAATTTATTTTCCATATCACTCTTGACTTTTTTTGTTCGGAAATCAAACCACCCGCTTTATTTTGCTTTTCACCTCATATTATTTATTTCGAGTTGCTATTTTTTTGAATTTTGAGAAAGATAAATATTTATTTCATTATTTATTTATATAAAAAAGAAACGAAATGAAAAAATACAAAAAAAAAAATGCAAACATGGATGGCAAATCGGCAGGAGGCTTCGGGAATTGTGATCAGTACTTGATGGACCTGAAGTAATCGGCCAGGGCTCCGGTGGTCTTGCTGCACATTTCTGGTTGGAGTCCTTTCTCGTAGATGGAAATAATAACGGCTAAAAGTTTCAGAGATTGTTTAAATCAGTCTAGTAATCCTAGTTAGTTCACCTTGGATAGTTTTGTAGATGAAAAATCCAGATCCTCCTTGCTTTCCAATTATTCTGTCATTATCTGCGTTGAGGACCAAGAATTTTTGTCCTTCCAAGCGGAGGCCGGTTCCAAGAAGAGCATCCTGAAAATTAGAGGGTGAGAATGATATTAAGAGAAGCAAAAGGTACCAAGGAGGTGAAGGCTTTTCCTGCGGCGACGGCTTCTTCGACGGAGATCTGGAAATACGTTACTATTCAAATTGTACTGCTTGATCTACTACAGTGCTCAGTGCCCCGACTCTAGCCTCAACTTATGTTTTCCAAAAAATAACGAAACCTTATTTTTAGGACTAAAATAATCCTACACTACAATATTCCTACACCATCTTCACCGACGATTCCTTCAATAGATAAAACGTATTTTTGAACAATAGTAACACTAAAGTACTTCTACAGTACACCAACACACCTTTCCTACATGAAGACTATTTTTATAACAAGCTAAATATGCTTTCAGTAACAAAACTCACGCAGGCGGTATTTGTTCATTATCTGTCAATGCACCATGTACTAATCTTTCAAAACTGGTGCAGACAAAATATAGATTTTGATAGAAGTTTACAGTGTTTTTAGATCAGAGATGAGATTCAAAGAGAGGTGGTGTATCGACCAGGAGTTGCATTCCTAGAGAAATACCTAGAATTCTAGCCTAAGAAAATTGCAAGTCCTTTCCAGTTTTAATATCTCAAAAAAGTTCTAACACCAATCACAAGCTGATCATGCCACTGAAAGTCGAGATTTTGGCAACTTGACAATTTTAAAAACTTTGAAAACTTACATTAAAGTTATCACTCTTTGCCCATACAGCTCCGTCGAATCCAAGAATGGCAGCCTTGCTCACATTTCCAGACCCGATAAGGTTATTGTTGATAATATCAGACCACGACATGTTTTCGTTTTGTGTGTGCTGAAAACTTTGAAAGTAAAAGTGAAAGTCTAGAAGCTCAAAACGTGGAAAACGGGGCACAATTGTGCAGTGCGTGGGAGAAAGAGAGAGAGATATGGAAACAGATGACGCTTGGTTTCTGACGTTTTCCAAAAAATCATGAAGAAATTATTTTGAAATAGCAGTTTGGAGAGATGAGTAATGAACACATGTTGATTAGATATCTGATCGCATGTCTGGTAAACGATTATGAAATCAGGTCTAACTACCTGCTTAGGAGAAGCTAAAACTTGGTTTTATAGAAGCTAAAACTTGGTTTTACAACAAAATTTTTTTTATAATTCGTTGTTAGGTAATTCGATGTCTATAAAATATTATTAGAATTTTCAGCGGATACTTTTAGATGGAAAGCGGCAGTTATTTTTATAGCAGTTTTGTTTTAGAAAATGACGTAAAATTTTCTACAAATTTGTGCCACCTTCAAATTTCTCAACTTTTACAAAGCATTATAGCAACATTAAATTAATACGACCAGGTGCTTAACATCAATATTGAAATCAGTGAAAGTTTGAGTTTGAGCCAAGAATTACAGAGCAAATAAAAAACCTTGAGATTTCTTGTTACCAGTACTGGAGAATTTAATTATTGAGGTTAACTAGAAAGGTCTCAAATCTAAAACCTGTCTGAGATTCAAAAAAAGATAGAAAGAATAGGCCCAGTATTTTTATCCTTAAATTTGAAATACCCACAATTGGATAGTTACTTTTAGGAATACTGTAAAAACCGGGACCAGAAGTGTTATCATGACTCGACATCTACCGGGTTACGCTCCGCATTGTGCTTCCATCAGTAGTGAGTTAGCTTATTGCAAGACCGAATCCCGGTAGATGTCCGGCCATGATATCATTTGGGGTGCTGATTTTTGGCATTTCCTCAGAAAATTATCCTCAAAGTGGATGCCTACTAAATTTCAAGATTTTCACGTACACGCACACCAGTTTTGTTACATTAAATGTAGTATTCGAAAAAAACATATATAAAAGACTTTAGAGCCACAGCAGGTAAATTATTTCTTAACAAAATTTTCATTTTTGGTCAGTTTTGCAATTTACCACTTTTTGATATTTTCAGAAAATACGGCAATATGGGGAAGACGTCATAAATAAAAACAATTCGAAAAAATTAACAAAAAGTGAGAAATCTAACTTTCAAAAAGTTTCAATAAACGTTCGTTTCAAAACCGGGACGCAAAGAGATCGGAAGATATTTGCGTGGGGTTCGTTGCTCGCTGAGCCTCTGTTGGACATAAAATGTGAGACTAAGACTGAATTGCCGCTCAATAGCCGTAAGACACCAGTTTGTCTCCTTGCCTCCCGTGTGTGTGTGTGTGAGAACAGTGTGTTGATCCTGAAGAGAGCGCGCGCCGATTGGAACAGTGTACGGGGGAATGAAGTACCGCAGATAGATGAAGGGCGGGAGAGGAGTCGCTGTGGCAGAGGAGAGCCTATCCCCGGGGCAGAACTCGACAATCATAGTGTAAAGCTGTCGTTTGCTCTATGTCTTTTTCTCTCATTTGCTTTATCTGCAGGTTCCACTGACGCGACGAAAACATTCAAGAGAGAGAAAGGGAAACGGATAGCCCCGCTCACCGACGGCCATCGAAATTTCAAAAACTATTGATTGATTTGCAAGGAAAGTGTCTAATGAGATCAATGTCGAATTTTTGATTTGCGGCTTGCACGCTGAAACATAAGGATGCTTTTTAGGACGGCTCATTTTGGCGTCCACTCAACAGGAAACGTCAGCCTAAAAATTGAATCTAGATAAAATTTGATGAAATAATAATATTTCGTTTTCAAAGTTCATGTGCCAAAAAACTGGAAAAAAACGATTTGGATCATAATATCTTTACTAACACGGTACGAAAAAACAAAATTTCCTGGGGCACCCAATGAAATTTGGTTTTAAAAATTAAGCTCTACAAAAAAATTCAAAAATTTCAGAGTTGGTACAGTTGATTTGTTGATCGAAAAGATGACCCCATTTAGTTTTTAGAAAAGAGTTTTTGTCAATGTCATAAATTAACAATAAACTGTGACAAAGAAATTAGCAAAATAAAGTTAATGTGACCATCTCGGCAAAACGGCCTAACTTCATAGCATACTCTTGCAACTTCTTAACAACAATTAGACATTTTAGCTTTTAAGCAAACTTCTGCAGCTTTTCAGACGACTTTTGCAATTTCTTAGTAGATGTAAAGCTAAATTTCGCTCACAATCCCGTTGGTTTTCGCAACTTCTTAACAGCTTTTTACAAAGTTATATAAATGTTTTTATTAAGTTGCAGGAGTATTCTATGAAGTTGCGACGTTTTGCCGAGATGATATGAATTACATTCAGAACATCGAAACTTCGGAAACTCAGTCCATTTTCAAAAATGGGTTTCTGTTAAACTGGAATGTTTTCAAATGGCTTTACGTGGAGTGCGCGGCAATCGGAATTTATCGGCAACCTGCAATTTCGGCAATTGCCGGTTTTGGAATTTTTTGGCAACGGCAATTACCGAAATTGCCTCAATTTTGATTGCAGCGCACTCCTGGAATGCTTTTTGTAAAATTATTTTGACAATTGAAAGCTGAATACCGCGCAGTAGATCAGAAACGGCAAATTGCCTAACTTGCCGGTCATTTGTCAAACGACGAACTTTTTTTAATTCTCAGACTATCAAAATCAAAAATCACCTGAACTTTCGAACATATTACGGTATTTTCAAAGGTGCACGGTCGTAAAAATGGTTTGTTTGGAGTAAAGAAGTTAAAAGCTTCTTATTAAAAACTGACGTGAAAATGGATTCATATACGGGCAAGTTCACCATAAAAATAGTCAAAATTTTGCTGAATTATTTTTAGCCAACACTGTTGTTAGTCGTTGTCAAATCGTTGTTGAAATTGGCATTCGCAGAAAATAGTGATTTGCCGACACCCCTAATTGATGGAATTCACCAAAATTGGGACCCTAACCGCCGACATCTCACGGGTTCCTTGCCCCACTATATTTAACTCGCTGTGCGCGCGGCGAGCTGTCTTGCAGTTTTCTTATTTTGAGTGTAACTTAATGTTATCAGCTGAAATTTTATTCATATCAGTGATATTTGTTATATTTATTACACTTTGCAGGTGAGCATGTTTCAATAACTTCAAATGACAACTCTTATTTTGTGCACTTTTGGGAGAAATTAACACTAGATATATATTCAGAGGAAAATGTTTGATTAAAAAATGACCAGAAGACTGAATGTGCGATTTTTCCAGTCTTCAAAAGATCAAATATAAGTAGCAGTATGCCTAGTTCTGTGGAATGGACAAAACTGTATGCTCGTTTTTAAATATTTTGTCAAAACTTGATATCATGAAGTTTTAGCAGTTGTCGCCAAATTTGTGTATACTTATTTAAACACGTGGAGTTATTTTGATTTGATCTTCAAAAAATGCGGGAGTTGAGACGCAGACACATAAATGTAGAATGATCTGAAAATGTTGCATTTTCTGTTTTCGAACCATAGAGCTTATGCCCTAATAAACTGGACAATAAATAAAGTTTCAAAGTTAATTTTTTTTGTTTCAGTATGAAAAACCAACAAAAAAAATAGTACGAAAAATGATTCTTAAAAAACACACGACAAAAAAACTGAGGCAAGTTGGTAGAGGTGTGAGAGAGAAAAACGTTTAGACAAACAAAGAGGCGTCCACCCGGAGACTTGCGAGAGCCCTAAAACTATTAGAAAACGTGAAGGGGCCAATTTTTGAATTTCTGAAAAGATTGGGGGAGGGAAAATACAAAGTAAAACGGTAGAAAAGAGATTTTGTAAAATGAAGATACATGGAAATTGATACAGTCAAGATTACAGATTTTTGACTTGACAATCTATTCATGAGCATTTGATACACTTTTGATGTTGGGCTTCAGAATGTGGCCAACACGGTCAGTAGCCAGTTCGATATCCTGAAAAAGGTACTTATCAGTTGATCTCCAGATTGAAAATTCAGTTGAAATAAGGAGATGACCACTAGTTTTAGGTTTAATTTTAGACTAGGTAACTACAAAAAATATCGCATAGTGATTTAACTCTGAACTCCTGAAAATTCTCCAACTCTGAACCTTCGGTAATATTGCTAGCGCATTTTTCCACTATTTAGAAGGCCCAAAAAGTCATAGGTAGGAAAACATTCTAGGAGACTTTTGAAAATAAAACTAGTTTTAAAAGAATATCTTAAATCTTGTGAAGAAGTTGGATGAAAAAACCCTTTCAGATTTTTGAATTTTCTGAGTTCTTCCAAATAATAGTATTAAATCAGCACTGACCTTTATCAACTCCGAATGACTCATCAACATTTTTGAAACAGTGTCATCATCACCAATGTTGAATGAGGCAAGTGAAGAGACTTCCGAGTTGTCAGATCCATCAGAAAGGCCAACTGGACGTGTGTGATAGCTGATGTCTGCTTCTTCACCGTGTCTGAAATTTTTTAATTATTTTTTTAAATATCATCTTTAAATTTGCAATACCTCGGCGGTGTAATGTTGTGTTTTTCAGTTGAATTGCCATTTCCAATCAGCTGCTGTGCCAGGAGAATGACTCCGGAGCCAAGGGATCTCGAATTTCGTTTTTCTCCTTCCTCCTCTTGCTCTGTTTTGATCATATTCAACACAATCGAGTCATCGTCCTAAATACAGAAAATAAATGTGCGGCCGACATGGATCGAGGTCCACAACAAGCTTCTCATAATGGCTGAGACTCTGTCGGGACAAGTATAATCTCTTACCTTATCAATAATATACTTGTCTTCGTACGGCGGCGGTGCGGTAGGAGCATATGGCGGCGGATTACCGGGAAGGCTCTCACTACTTTTGAAGTCACTTTTCTGATCTTCTTGATCCGATGACACGGCGCTTTCTAAGGAACCAGTAGATCTTTCCTCGTGAATCCGTTCACTGATTCGTTCCAAATTCCTCAAGGACGTTGTGTAGTCGTTCTTCTTCTGACGTACTTCTGCTTCGAGGCATAGAATTGTGGCTTTTTGGGCTTCTAGTATTTTTGTGAATTCCAGACGTTTTTCGAAGTACAATCGTGACTTTTTAATGGCATATCTAAAAAAAATCAGGGTTTTTTGTAAACAGTAGCGTTCATAGTTTGAATTTGAGAAGAAGAGTTCCAAAATTGTATAAAACTTTGAAGTTAGTAGTAAGTCAATGCTTTTTTGGTACTGTAGAGTTATTATAAAATTACTGCAGATGTATACATTGGTTTGGTGAAGTACTGTACAAGCAATTTTGAAAATAAGTCTCAAACTCTGAGCCAAGTCTACATTCCTATGCAATTTGTAACATGCTGTCGTAATACTGATACGGTAGTACTAATAGTACTGTAGAAATACTGTAGTAAGGTTTTTTGAAAAAAACTATCGAGTTAATATTGTATTCTTATTAATTGGTACTGTCAATTGTTCTGCATTTTTCAATAATATTTTAGTGAAGACTTTTAAATTTTCCTAATCTGTTTGTTGGTACCAATTTTTTTTCAGATTAAAAAATTGATTTTACTTTCTTCTTCCTAGCTCAACAACTTCGCATTCTTCTCCAGTTTTTTTTTTCAGAATACGTTTTCAAGCATTCTAATGGTCCCCCACCCCCAATAACTCTAACTTGTCCCATTTTTCATCTTAGATGTTCACCTGTTATCCTTCTCCATAGCCCTTATCTTCTCTGCCAAATGTAGCATCGCGTGAGCTTTGGACGCGTGCAATGACTCTGCCGCAGTTCGTTCTTCCTCCACTTCTCTGACCCTTTGAATATGATGATTGAGCACCTAGAAACGGGATTTGTACTTTTTTTTTTGTTTTTTTTTTTGGTGGTTTGAAATTTACAATTTCACAATTCTCCTATTTATTTGCACATCTGGATGGTATTATCGGGGGGCATTTTGGCAAACTATTTTCATATGTGTGTATGTGCCCTCCCTTAGTTTAATTTGGAAAGTGAGAAAAAGCGAGAGAGGGGAAATAGACGTCACAAAGTATTGCGAAATGTACCATAAAACCGGCTTGAAAGCTGTTTGAAAGTTTCTATAAAATGGAAATGTGTCTTTGCAGACTCCGAGATAAACATCTGATGTTTTTGTATTTTAATAGCTGTATGAAAAATGGGAAATTACAGATAACACTTTGTATTGAAGTATCAAATTCTACACTAATAGAGAACCTACGATAATTTCAAAAAAACATAGGCAATTTATTTGGATACATCTGGTAGTCTAAAAATTCTCTAGAAATTTAGTAACTAGCCTAGTAACTGAATAACTTGCCTAGTGACCTAGTAACTTACCAAATAATACAGTAAGTTACCAAGATGTATAAAAATTTCACTAGTAGCTAAAAAACTTGCCTAGTAACTTAGTAAGCCAGTAATGTACCTAGTAACATAATAACATTCCTAGCAAGCTAGAAAGTTACCTATGTAGTAACCAAGTAGCTCACCTAGTAATATAGTAAGTTAACTAGCAACAATGTAACTTATCTAGTAAAAAAAAATTGATAAAATTCGAAAACTGAACTTGACCTCTTTAAAGTTTTTGATTTAATTTCAAACGCGCAGAACTTTGAAAATTGGCATCAAGTTCAAAACTCCTTTAAACCTAACAAGTTCAACTGTAGTTTTCGGACAAAATCCTACCTCTAAGCACTCTGGAAGTACTGAAGTCTGCCGGGATAAGCTTTCCTGCGTGAGGGACACTTGTTGCTTTGCGATGCCTAAAATCGACGTAGCTCTCTCGAAACGTTCAGCGGCTTTTTGAGATTCTTCCCGAAGTGATCGTTCCTGAAAATAGGGATTTTGTAAAATGTGAGAAATTAGATTTTCAGTTAAGGTGAAATTTGGAAATTGACTTAAAATAAATGTAAATCGATATGAACAGTTAAAATGTATCCTTTTCATAATTGAAATTTTGAAATTCAAATTATACAAAATTTTTTGTTTTCTCGTTTTGTTCTAAAGCTAACGTTTTCTTATACACTCACCTTAATTTTTAATTCATAAAACGGCCGAGCTTTTGCAATCTGACTTGAGTACTGTTTTGACAGCTCTTTCAGCTTTTCTGACCACTGTACTTGTGTTTCTCTGTAATAAAAATTTCAAATTACCAATTTCAAATTTCCACAACTTCCACAAACCTAAAATCCGCCCTAGCCAAGTCTAACTGAACCTCCATTTTGTTAATCACATCTGTGGAAATGTTGAGCTTTTCCAGTTCCTCATGAATCATATTCAAATGACGAGTTTCCAGTGGAGGGTGTCCATCTTCTTCGAATTGTCTTGTTGTGGGGTCTGGAATTCAAAAATTCTGAATTTTAGAAGTTAAGAAATAAGATAGGTTTACCTGAAACAAATGTTTCGGTGACCTCCGAAGAAGTTGCAGTTTCGTCCATTTTTGTACTTTTATAGGTTCATGCAATTTTTGTGGTGTGTTTTGTTCTGGAAGTAAAACAATTTTATGCGGAATGAGGCTTTTGTACAATGAGTAATAGGAAGACAGGATTTATGAGAAAAAACTATTTCAGCTCAATTTGAAAATACCTAGAAAACTAATTTCAAATTAGCAACATTTTGATATAATCGAGTAAAATAATTTTGGGAACGTTTTTTAATTTTTTTTTAAATACAAAATGAAATACTATCTAGGAAATTTTAAAAAATGAACCGCAAAGTTAATTTCTCAACAAAATTTGAAAAAAACCAGCAAAAACTAAGATATAATACAAGCCGCAGAGTAAAAAAATCCGTTGCTGGAAAAAATATTATGTGTGTAGTTGACGAAAATCTGATTAAAATGGAACATTTCCCATCATTTTCTTCCAGAAAATGTATAAATGAGAAGCCTATTTCCAGGATCTACAAAAACCGCGAAAAATCTTAAGCACCTCCTCTGACAAGTTGCAAAAGAGTATTTCGAGCGTTCGTAAATGAGTCGAGCAGGTAACGTGAAGTGAGAAAAAACGGATCCTGATGGCATGTGTGCTCATGGAGCAAAAGTTGAAAATGAGCACACACACACACACACACACACACACACACAAAGGTAGAAGAACGACAAAAGCCGGGTTAAGGAGAGAGAGGGCGAAGGAGAAGGAAGAAGAAGCAAATATATTGTGACTCGTGTTGGCGGGAGTTTTATGCACACACATATGAATGCAAGCATGCACATTGAAATTTCAACTTGCACCTCCGAGAAATGTCGAATCGGCGCGCGCACACACACAGTAGCAGGAACGTGTAGGCGGAGAGGGGGGAGGGGGTTCAAAATAAAATTCAAAACTGTAAAACAAAACTATTCTTGTTTAAAATAAAGAGATCAAGTTGCCATGGTCATTTGATGGGTATTACCCATTGGGGATATAAATGATAGGCTTCTTGATTTTTGAACACTTATTTAAATTTCCACTTGCAAAATAGACAATAAAAATACTTTTTCCGGCATTTCAGTTTAAAAAAAAATATACGACCACGGCAGGGATCGAACCTGCAATCCCCAGATTCGAAGTCTGATGCCTTATCCATTAGGCCACGCGGCCACACGCCACGTTTTCACGGGGGTATCATGTTGCGATCGGTGGGCGCCTAAAAGCCGATTTTGCCGAACTTGCCGAACGGCTGATTCGGCTAAATAGGCTAGTAGCCGCCCACCCCTGGTTGCAAGACAATCCCACCTGTATAAACGTGGCGTGTGGCCGCGTGGCCTAATGGATAAGGCATCAGACTTCGAATCTATGGGGATTGCAGGTTCGATCCCTGCCGTGGTCGTATATTTTTTAAACGTTTTTTTCCAACAGGAATACCGGAGAAAAATACCTATTTCACAATTTTTTTTGTAATTCGGCTAATTTGCCGTCAGATTATTAGAAGGAGAAGATAAAGCTGTCACTATCAAGTTTTAGAATTGTTTATTTTTGCATGCACTGAAATCAAAACGACAGTTGAGTAAAAATTTCAAACGGTACCCTAGTGTCAGCTCGTGTAAAACAGCTAAACAAAAGTACTTTAGAATAGTTCCGTGCGAAATTTGGTTGAATTTTTAAAAGTATGAATTTGGAAATTTGAATTCCCTTACTAACTTGGATTCGCCACCGTTAAATAGGCAATGCCTTTAGCTGCAACGTGGCGTGTGGCCGCGTGGCCTAATGGATAAGGCATCAGACTTCGAATCTGGGGATTGCAGGTTCGATCCCTGCCGTGGTCGTATATTTTTATCTAATTTTCAGTGGTTTCTTTCAAAAGCTTACGACTAAAATACTAATCTTTTACACTTTTTTCCCATTTCCTGACTCTCACAACAAAAGGAACTTCAAGAATGTCTAATAACCTGTAAATCTCGACAAACATGCAAACATACAAAACATATTGACAACCGGCGTGGAATGTACATTCAACACGACCACACAGTAGTAGCAAAGGGGTTAAAGCATGAAAGATGGGCGCGAAAAAAAAAGAGAAAAACGGAAGGAATGAACAGAAAACGAGAGAAAAAGGAGGAGAAACTGCCAATAGACAGCATGTAAATAAATTGCGCCCCCCCCCCCCCCCCCCTTTTCCCGCTTCATTGCCATTTCTCCCCCGGCATTAACTTGTCCTATCGTTTGCATTCCAATTTTTTAGGTTGAAAAATTAAGAAAATTCGGGATTGATATTCTGATCTTTTGATATCAAATTTGTGGAATGTTCTTGACAAGAGGCCCTAGTATTTGAGCTCGGGTGAAAAAAGTAAAGGTTATGAGTGGTTTCTGGTATTCTGATTAAAAATTTAAGTGGAAACTAGAGTAACTCGAAAGTTGGAAAACAATGAGTGAATGCATATTGAAAAAAACATTTCCAGAAGTATATGGGAATTTGACATGAAAATGCAAACATCGAGATTTTAAAACTACAAATTTTTTATAAATGATTTTCAACAAACATTGCTCAAATCTAGATATTAAAATGAATTCTTTATAATTCCGTTTTTTTTGAACTAGCATCGAATTATTCTTTATAATTTTCCGGTGATTTCTTTTAAAAATTTCAGTTAAATTAAAAATAATTATCTGCGTTTAAAATTAAAAATAATTCGAATTTTAAACTAAATTTTTCAGAAAGATTAAAAAGTTTATTATATTCAAACAATTTTTTTTTAACTTTTTGAATTAAATTTAAAAAAAAAACAACCAAATTTTAAAATTCAAAGCTTTTGAAAAAAAATTATTATTAATTTTAAAATTAACACAAAAATTCAACTTACAAAATTTTAATTTTTTTCGTAATTAGAAAAATTACAAAAAAAAATAAAATTGGCTTGTATCAAGATGACAAACTAACATAGCTCTCATCTGAACAATTTCCTACTATACAAAAAAATCTTCAAAAAAATCCGCATTCCTTCCATGAAAATGCTTCGGGCCAAAACGTCGGAAGTGCATTAAAACGTGTCCTGTTACCATAGAGATGGGATGTCAATTTCCGCAAAAACAGAATAAAATACCTTTGGTTGCAGTTGTACGTTGTACAAAGTTTGCTCAAGCGACGGAGAAAGTTATTAGTATACGGGGGAGGCAAGTGCGAATTTTTGTTTGCGTGGGCTTGCAATAGAATTTGGAATAGAAACGGAAAATGTTCAGGAAATAAATAACAAAAATATTTTTAATGGAGATGCTTATATCAATAAGATTTGGAGAGAAAAATAACAACAAATGACGTCTGTTGGTTTTATAAAAAATATCATGCTTTTTAATTTTGAAAATGTATTTTTTAATTATTTAAGTCAAAAAATAGAAAAAAAATTTCAAGCTCTTAAACTAGTACCAAAAATTTTTCCCCGAAAAATCAATAATTTTCTATTATAAAAAAGAAAACCCCAAAAAGTTAAAAAGCGAGACCCCGGGAGAGATTACATTCTCTTCTTTTCCCTATCACATTTGCACTTTTTTCAAACACTTTTCGTCACAAGACTTTTGACTGAAAAATTCAACTTGCTGGATTGAAAATTTAAATTTTAAATTTCAAGTTGGAAAAATGTGTATATAAAAGAGCGGTATCACGAGAGAAGTATATAACAATTTTTTTGGTTCCGTAGAAAAATTGAAGATTTTCCATGGTACCTAGTGCAAGTCAACTCCGTAGAATATGAAAAAATTGAAGATATTTTCAAAGAGAATGAATTCTTAATAGCTTTCGAAGTAGCAGAAGTATATAAAAGCTACCGTAACCTTTTGGAAATCACTGCTCATTTTGGGGGACATTTTCTAATACATGCACTTCAACGGAACTCTGAAGATATGGGACCATTCAATCCCCAATTTTGAAGTTTTCTCAACAAAAAAGTACCTCAAAGTTGGCGTTGGCATAACTGAATTACAAATTGTAAAAAAGTAGAACAATGGTCAGTGTATCACCAACAAAAAAAGAGAACACATAGAGTTTTAATATAAAAATGAACTACAAACATGAATTGAAAACATATAAAGTGGCATGTTTCCTCGTACATAGGTCGTTCAACTAATCGATTTGGCCAAAAAACCCCAACGGCGAGTGTCATCTCGAAGGTCGAACTTGACGATTTTTTTTTGTTTTTAATTTGATACGGAATACTAGATTTGGTTTCTAACCTAGATTTGTTTCAGTAAAAGAGTAATGTTCGAAATTGTTAGGGAAAATAGATAGAAATAAAGTATTTGAACTTAAAAAAATGAATAAAAACAACCAAGGACGGTTAGACTTTTCAAAAAAAAGGTTATGACAGTTCATAGTTTCGAAAAACTGCTTCATTCACTGATTTTTTAGCAGAGAAAAATTTGAAATTTGTTTCTTTTTTTTGCTGAGAGTACATTTTTTTTAATATTTTGGACGATGACCATAATTTCAGAAATATCGGACAAGTTGTCTATTTTAGCGATATTTATAAAAAAAAACTACAAATAATTAGAAAAACGATAACCAGATATTTTAACAATTTAAGGAACAGAGTAAAATTAGAATGTAAGCCTGATAGAAAACAGTAGTACTTATCAGAAAAAGGATTTTTTGAAAAATAAATTATCTCGAAAAATATTTTTTTTTTAAACATGTAAGACATTTTCATGAACTTATGCAACAACTCAACTTTATAACTACATTAATAAATTTGAAAAAAAAAATGCTACACCTCATAGTGGCCCGAAACATTTATTTTTAAAAAATTCTCTAATTTGAAAGATGTTAATCACTACTATGCCTAGTTATTACTTAACATTTTTTTTATTTTCTGGCAAAAAATGACAGAACTACATTTTAAAATTAGTCCAAAAACATGACAATCAAACTAGTTTGTGGCAAAATAAAATTCAAACCAAAGGGTATATTATGTGAAATTAAATTGCGAGATACTAAAAAAGGACTTTAAATTTTAGAAGGAGATTAATCATAAAATGACGTATGAAAAGTGTAAAAAACAAAAAAAAAGTGAAAACCAGAAAAACAAAAAAAAATCAGCTGTATGTTTAAGGTTCGGGAGTTCAGAGTACACAAACTCACATGTGTGTATGTATATCTCTTTCTCTCATTCTCTTTCTATTGGTAGAGGGCATAGAGAAAGAAGTGACAGCTCTACCCTACGTGCCGCGTGCCTCGCGAAACGAGTAGATGGTGAGGGTGGTAGAGAAAGAGAGGGGTAAAGAAAAGAGAATAATGGGTGGTAGGAGATGGGGGGACAAGGAGAGGCAAAAGAGAAATGAACGGAGCGTAAAAACGAAGAAGATGAAGCAGAGAAAAGACGCCTGCTGCTTTTCCTTCGTCTCACAAGCCATTTCCACATGAAACTGGATTTTTTTTCGACAAAAAACAGCAAGGGAAAACGACGGTGTTTTGCTTTAGTTTTCAGTCGTTTGAAATCAAGATTATTATTAGTTTTCGTTTGATATTCGAATTCAATTTTACAACGAGTTGATTTTTGAAATTGAAAGGGCGAAGGAAAACGTAATTTGGTTATGTTTCACCAAAAATGTTTTGGGTCTCCTAGGTTAGAATTTTCAGCATCATTTATTTTTCCGAGCAAATTTTATAAAAAATGCCTATATCGCTTACAGATTTGACAGTATTCAGAAGATCTAAAACAAAATCAACAAACAAATTTCAGGTGATCAAAATTTTCACTGAGCTGAAAATTTCTACAACAACAGCAAGTCAAAAATTTTCAGGAAAATTTAAAATTGTACTGCTATCAAATTGAATAATGCCCCCATATTCTGGATTCCATGCTTCAAATTGTTGTTGTCTTTATTTAACGCTTCAAACATCGCCATCAAACAAAATGTTTACTTAGTTGCCACTTTCTTCACAAATAACTAATAAGTTTGAAGCTTTATAGAAAGTGTTCAAAAGAAAACATCTTATTGGTAGATATTAAAAAAAACATACGATGATATCATCATCAAATCTTAAGCTTTGGTGACTATTTAAAAAAACACATAATTGGGATAATTCAATTTTTAATGGTCACTGCAACTCATGAAGGTGATTAATCAGCATTAAAATTGGTCAGTGGAATTTTGGATTTGGTCAGTGCGATTTTTTAATTGGTCAGTGCAAATTTAAAATTGATCAGTGCAAATTTAGAATTGGTCAGTGCGATTTTTAAATTGGTCAGTGCAAATATAACATTGGTCGGTGCAAATTTAGAAATGGTCATTGCAAATTTAGATTTGGTGAGTGTAATTTGAATATTTAAAACAGTTCGAAAAATAACTGAACAGTTAAAAAAAAACTACGGATTATGAAAATTAATGTATCAAATTGTATACAGCCCATGTTGTTATTGAAAGTAAATTGACGAATGGGAAAAAACAAAACGTGATTCGACTTGTAATTGTACACAAACAAGGAATGAAAGTATTAATAACTGATTGGAAATTATTTGAATTACATGTCACATCATTTACGTCATTGTGCTCAAAAAAATGTTAAGAAGACAGAACAATAGAAAAATAATGATGATAAAATGACTCTGTATTTGGGCGTAATACACAGTACATCCGTAATGGTTAAATTTTTCTAATTTTTAAGTATATTTATTTTTGTTGCAAAAAATAAAAAAAGGTTTTCGATTTCAAAAAAAAAAAATTAAGTGACGAATGCTAAAATGCAAAATAGGCAGAATAAAAATCAGTTCCCACAAAGTCGTCATCCCTTAAAATATTAAAATTATAGTAATCGGATCACAACCAACTCCCGATCACCACGGAATTACCATACATTAACCTATCACTTTTTTTGAAAATCACACCCGGTCTCTTCCCCCCCCCCCCCCCCCCCCTCCTTTTTTCACAAAAAACGGGATCACTGGCAAATAGAGCAGCAGACAAAACAAGCACGGAGCTCTCACTTTATGAGTCATTCGGAAAACTTACGGAAAGTTCACATAGTTGTTGGCCTGTGACTCATGGTGGGAAGCAGTATAATTCTAAATGACGCGAAAAGTGTGATGTTATAAAATTTGGTAAGCTTCAGAGCATAATAATTGATAATCTGTGCAACTTCTACAAGTTTTACAGATTTTGACGATTCAGATCAAATTAAATTAATATTTTTGGTGGCCCAAATTTGATTCAAATTTTTCAGTAGTGACTGGGCTGGTGCAAACATTTTTTACAAATCTATTGTGTCTTGGAAATGTGCCCAAAAAATTGGTTGACAACACGCTTGCACATATAAAAACTGTGCTCTGCAACCCCTATAAAAATTTTTTAAATTTGTGATTTGGTCACTGCAAACACAAAATTGGTGATTGCGCTCATCAAGCTGGTCAGTGGCAACACAAAATTGGTCAGTGCACACATAACCGAAATTACAGTTGCAAATAATATTTCTTATTGAATAATCCAAAATTTTATTTTATTAAATAATACATAGAAGTGAGCAAAGTAGTAACCAGCAAAAAACACGATTCATATCCGAAATCTGCAAAAAGTTGTTCGTCTCGGAACGTTTCCAATTCCACAGGAGCTCTGCTTGGGCTCTTAACTGACAACCAGTTGGGAGATTCTGATTTTAGCCTGAGATCTGAAAAAAAACACTTACAAGTCTGAAAAATTTTTAGAAAACCCACCACGAGAAGTTTTAAGTGTTGTGCAACCTTTGAACAAATCCCCTTTGCAGTCTACAGCAATTGTTGGAACAGGGAATTTTAGAGACTTTGGGAAAGCTGAAAATTTGTCCGTGGGAATTTTCAGTCAAAATTGAAAAATAAACCTTTACTCGGCGGATGTAAATGTATCTTGATTTTTAGAAGATTCTTCATCTCAAATGTTGATAGGTAAAGCTTTTTCTTGATGGCAAAGAGCTGAACGTATGATTTTTTAATGAAAAAATTTCTAAAAAATGTTCATTGCTTACCATTTGTGAATTGGTTTTCTTTACCGGTAAAACTATAAAATCATAGCCAAACCTTGCACTTTGTAACCTGAAACTTATATAAACTATTAAAAATAATCAAATGTTTATAGTCTTACTCTCTTTCATCAACATAGACACCTTCCGGAATCTCGATTTTGTAGAGAATTCGGCATTGAGGAATTCTGGATTGAGTTTGAATGAATGCAGGTAGTTTCAGTTCTCTGTGAAGTCCATAACCGTTCACCTAAGTGTTAACTAGATTTATTACTGCAGTGGTTCTACTTCGATTATCACGAAAGTTCGAGAAGCACTGTTTCATTGCTTTACTTTGTAGATAGGCCCAAGTAAATTTTATACGGGGACCTTTCGAAAAATTAAAACAAATTAATGTTGAAATTATTGTCAAAAATTACAATAAAGAGGACAACTAAGCTGTACTCTCAAAGGATTTAGTAAAAAGGACTAAAAATAAGTTTGGAAAGTCTAATTCTATAAAATAGAGCACTGCATTAAAAATTTTTTTTTTTTGAAAAAGGAGCATTAATGTATAAAATGTTTGACACTTCTGATTGTTAAAAAAAGGTAAACGAAAAATAAAACCAGTGGAAAAATATTTTTAAAAGTATTTAACGTATATTAAAACACTTCACAACAACTTTGAAAAATATTTCTGATATATTTAATCATGTTTTTGAACATTTTTCCTGGTTTTGGTTAATTTTAAGTTTTATTTAAGACTTTTCTGTAACAATTCCTATTCTAATTTACCTTCATATCTCCATGGTTATCTTTTGCTAGCAAAATGCAACTTTGAACATTTACAATTAGTATTGCAAATAGCAGTGTGAATAAACCATCTTTGGCCACCATTTTCCCGATAATCAAGGTCCCTCCTCCGTTTGCCTTTAGGAGGAGGTGTCGTAAAGTGTGGTGCATTGTGTGCATGGCCACCGTGAACCGGTGTGCAGACCCGCGCACTCATCCTCTCTTTTTCTTTGTCTTTTCTTTTGTGTTACACCGATTTTTTTTGAAAACTGAATTTTAAATAAATTTTCTTGCTTAATTTTTCTTTTTTTTTTTCAGGTAAATGGCCGATATCATCGAGCGGATTCGGTCTCAGGACGAGTATCGGGAGTTTTATGAGTTGGCCACCAAAATTCGCAATCAAAAATTGCTTACGGACGCTGAGGTAGGAATTTTGAAGTTTTTAAAAGTGATTTCAAATACAAATTTCAATTTTTCAGCTCCACTCTCTGAACAGACACCAACAAGAAGTATCGGATAACGAAATTAAGTTGCTCACCGAGGCATGGAGAAGCTCCTACTGGAATGTAAGTGTTCTTGATGATTAGGATTCCCACTAAATATTGTTCAGAACGTTGGACGTCAGCTCAAAAACCAGGCACTCGAGCCAACAATTGCATGCAGGCTTCTCAAAGAGATTAGTGAAACTGAAGCTCTCCCAGCATACAAGTGAGTAAAGAAAAGCTGAGCTGCAACCGACATTTTCCGAGTTTTGCCAATAAATTGAATTTATATGAAGTGTAGTGAATGACAGAAATTATCGGTCGAGTTGCACCATGTCATAAAATATTGGATATGTCGATTTACGAACCTAAATTTTTTAATTAATACAATTTTCGATAACTGAAACTTAAATGAGCAAAATAATTTTCATGCCTAAAACCATGAAAACCAGAATGATCACTTTAACATATTGCCCGTAAACTCACATAAAATATGACTGGAAAATTTAAAAAGACCACTATTCCGAAAATGCCATACGAGCCAACATAACAATACAGGAAAAATGCAAATTAAAAAATTCAGGCACGTCGGGCATCACTTTTCCACTCTTGACCAATTGCTGACAATATTGTACAATGAGCCCCAGTCGGTCGCCGAACTATTGAATAGCATTGACAGAAATGATGTGAGTTTTTCCATTGTTTCAACACATTACCTATAATTTCCAGATTACATCAAACGACTCCACAATTCAAGTACTCTTCCACCTCGTCTACTCGTGCGCTCTGTACCCAGAGGATGAGCTCAAGATTGCACAAGTTGTGTGTAATCTTTTGAAGCTTCAACTATACAGATCTGGCAGTGAGATGAGGACAATTCTGCGGAAGGAAACTTCCATATCAACGAGATTCTACAAGCATTTTGTAGAACTAATACATCCGACAATGGTATATCTAACAAAAGCTTTGAGGAAAGGGGTTTTGGATGTTATTCAGTTGGGCAGCTTTTGGTTGGATATCGATGCAAAACAGGTAAATTTTATGATTCTGCACTGACCAAAACTAGGATGTGGAAAAGCTTATACAGTAACCACAGAATTCGGTTCAAAAATTGCACTGACCAAAATAGTGTTACTAGCTGTTAAAACAATTGTTAGTGTAGTATATGTCATCCACAAAATACTTAAAGTTTCATTTCAAGCTCTGTAGGCTTGAAAAGGCTTGACAATTTGTTTAAACAATTTCAATTTTAAAAACCTGGTTTTGGTTTAGCTGCTGGAAAAAAACTCACTTTCAAGAGAGCTTTTCATACGTCTATATTTTTCAGTCCACGGCTCGGTTCTTACGTGATAACAAGCAGAATGAGGATCGCCTACCCGAATACAGAGCTCTCGTTGTTTCCAAGCTAGTCGATTTTGTTGACACTTTTCTGGAAAGTGAGTTGTTTTCCGCCAAACAGAACAAATATAAAATTTTCAATGCATTTAGATATCTCGAAAGCTCTGCCAATGCTTCCACCAAATTTGAATTGGATCATTCGAGACATATTCTGCTCGCTGTACGAGGTGGTCGATGATGTGTCAGCTATTGAGCTGAGTCATGCTTGCAAGGATATGATTGTTTCAAACCTCATTTGCCCGGCAATCATCAGTCCGCAAAAGTTTGGAGTTGTGGATAATGATGTCAGAGTTGGGACAATTGTAAACCATAACTTGGTTCAAATCGCGATGATTATCCAAATGATTTCATTGAGGGAGTTTGAATCGCCGCCGGAAGAGTACAAAGAGTTTTTGAGCCAGTGTCGGGTGAGTTGTCTTTGGAATTGATACTGCTCTCAACTAGAAGCTTTTCAGAACACACATCTCATATCAGAAATGATGGATGCTTTACTTGTGGAGAAACTTGCTCCCGACGTTGAGATCACGTCGCTTATCGCGAACGGGACTGCTGAATCGGATATGGCTACGAAATCGAGTTTTGTTGGAACTGTGGCGGATGTTAACGTTTTGGTGAGTCATCCCTAATATCAAAATTTTATGAAAGTCTAGACAAACGCTCTTATTGTCAAGACCCAAAAGTGTTAGGCTCGAGGGACGTCAGTTTTAGAAATAGGCTAAAAAACAGTGATAGGAAAATCAGTGATGATGTTGGTTTCAGACAAAAAAGCTACTAGACTTAAGTCAAAAGATATCAGGCTATAGACCCAAATCCAAAATCTGTATGGCTATCTTAGTCAGCTAAAGTGTTGTATACCCTCCAAAATTTCACCAGGTGGTAGGATAAGCCTGGAGGTCTTCGAATATAGAAAAAAAGCGAAATTTCTAAATTTCAATTCCAGATTAAAATTATTCGTAATGCACCATCAACTTCTGACGCGAAGCTCTCAAGAATTTTATCAGTATGCGACAAGCTTCCCGCCACAATCAGCTCCACCACTCAAAAGTCACACTTTGACAACCTAGAGGCTTCACCAAAAATATCAACACTTCGTAATATTCATCGAAAAGGTATACACCCAAATGGGAACTTTTTTCATAACTGACACTTTTTTTCAGTTCAACACTCATTCAAACGAACCGGTGACTCTTTCAACGATATCAATGAGCTCGGAGCAAAACAGGGAGAAGCACTAGCTTTTGGAAAAGAGAACTTTGATTTGTTCTACTTAGAGTATAGCCCCAAAAACTACAAAGACGTTGCGGAAGCTGATCGTCTAAAAAAGAAGGCCGAGGAAAGGAGACAGTTGGCTGATTTGGAGAAGCTTCTGGAGCCAACTCCAGCACCGAAGGAGACTCCAGTGGAAAACAATCTTATTGACTTTTCGTCTGGTTCAGCTGAAACTAACAGCGAACATCTCAGTGACTCAACATCAGTGTCCCCCGAGCCTCTCACATCTACAGAAGAACTTCAGATTGGTGATCAAGGAGTTGGTGGCGAGCAACGAGGAAAACTTGCTAAACTGAAAAGTTTGAGCGATAGGATGAAGAAGGGTAAGAAGATTACTATTTTACTAAGTTGAGCTAATTTTTTTGGGAAGTACCAGGCAGAGCGGATTACCTGCGTAGTTAAAGTTCGAGTAGTGAAAGGACGCAGAAATTGAACTGTTGGAGAATTTCGGCATTTAGAAGAAATTACCATTTTCCGGCAATCTGTGATTGCTGAAATTCCACGCACCTCTGAAATACGTGGTTGAAAAACTGATTCTTAACATTTTAAAATGAACTTTAGTCCTCCCACTTTCAATTAGCTTTCAGTTCCATCCAGCGCGAATTCTCAAACATACATATTAGCTAGAGTTTTAGGAATCACACAATCCAACACCCTATCCGACATCCGTGAGCACCTCCGTCGTTCGGGATCATTTGTAAAACCACCTCCGTCAGGCATCCCCACTAGCAGCAGTGAGCAAAACCTACCAGACGTTGCTACAGGTCCACGTGACGATATTCTGGCTAAGTACGCGTCGATATCATCGATTAAAGAGCAAAAACCAGCGCTCGGGAATCTAATTGATGGCACTGCCTCTGCCTCATCGACTCCGAGAAAAGAGCCACTGGAGCCGTATTATTCGTCTGAAAATCTGGTTGGTTGTCGGTAAGTTTTTTAATTCATCTATATTATCCAGATTATGGTGTTTCAGGGCTTTTCAAGACACCCTTCGAAAAATGATCACAGTTCTCGGGAACATTTCCTACTTGCCAAGGATCGGGTATCGCAACGAGACAAAGCAAAATGAGTGGGACAAGAAAGTGCTGCTTGGGAGGTTTTTGGATGGAGTCCTCGTGGAAACTGAGCACAGGAGAGAGTACGGGCTTGCGGCTCAGTTGAGAGAAGTCAAGCGATGCATCGAACTCTTTGAGCACGCTGGGTAAGAGCGGGAATGAAACTATTCGAAAAACATTATTTCAAGCAGTGAAATACGCGATAGAAACAATCTTCATTTTTATAATGGATGACATTTTTCGAAGGTTCATACAGGCTTAAGCTTAGGCTTAGGCTTAGGATTAGGCTCAGGCTTCGGCTAAGACTGAGCCTTAGGCGAAAGCTTTGGCATAGGCTTAGATTTAGGTCAAGGCTTAAGCTTAGACTCTTTTCATACTAGCCAAATTCCATATCCTCAGTATTGATTTGTAGATGAGACCTTTAAAAATTTCAGCGTTGAAATCCTCATGGACCATTTGAAATTGAATGAAGCTGAGCAGGACAAAATCGTAAATGGAATGCGTGAGGAACGTGCTTCACTAATGAGAAAATCGAATGATATCTCTTCGTTGGAGCAAAGAGTTTTGTTGTAAGCATCCTTCCTTTATCTGTAAATTTTCATCGATTTTCATTATTTTAGAAACCGCCGGCTCACCGAGCAAATCCTCGTTGATTTCCTCATGCGCACTTTTCTGGAAACGGGCTTCAACAACAAGCACACAGTTGGCAAAACTCAGGAAGTGACGGCCGTGCTCAAGTTTTACGACGAATTCAAATACCTTCGAGCTCAGGATGAACGTGCCGAGTTTTTGAAGAATCTACTCACATTTTTGAGGGATCGCTTGATGCAAAACGTGGATTGGAATGTAAGGAAGCTAGTATAAAGAAGCTAGTAATTTATAAATGGTTTCAGTTTGCCACGGATACAATGATGTCGCGAGCCATGACAACCATCGAGCGTTATGTGATTTTTGCGGTTTATGATAACGCATTCTACCCGAATAGAGATGCGGATCATCACAGAGACAAGTGAGGATTTTTTGAGACTTGGGAGCTTTCAACAAGTGTAATAGCTAGAAACTGTGATGAAAAATTTGGCTTACTCTTGAAGCCATGCTCCAGAAATTTTGTGCAAAAATTGTGGCTTTTAAGCTTAAAATTGCTATTTAATATTAAGGGAGGGGGGCAGATAGCTCAGTCGGTAGTGGTGGCCGCTAGCAGTCTGGAGGTCACGAGTTCAATTTTGGCCTCACCCCCTAGGTTCACCCAGCCTCTATTGGGAAGTGGAGCAATCCACGACTGGATTAACGGCCACAGCCCCCGGCTAGGACGTGGCTTAAATTACAGCTCAGAGGGATCACCACCAGGCAGTGTACCTGAATCCCAGATCCGCAGTGCATAGCACTTGAAGAACGGATCGTCCTTTAATCCTTTTTTTAATCGAAAACCAAAACTTGAACAATAATTCATGTTATTTTCTCAGGTTGCTCCGTGGAACCATCGCCAAAGTTTCTGACGTAGTCACGCCGGTCAACGACTTTTTGAAAATTCCAGAAGTTTATTTTTTATTATTTGTTTTTTATTGAATTGAAAAAAATTGACTAACATATTGTACACAATAAAAATTGCAGCACCTCCACGGTGAAGCTCCCTGGCCGTCTGCTCAGGCGGAACTCTCAATGCTGGATATTTATGTGACTGCTCAGGACAAGCTCAACTGTGTGGTCCGATGCTGTGACGTCATCAACAACCTGGTGGCGTTGTCTTCGAAAAACGCGGTCGCATCCGCAGATGACCTCACACCGGTTCTAGTTTTTGTGATTATTAAGGTGAGAGAAGCAGTTGAAATTTCGTTTTTGTTTTGGAAAATATTTTAAATTTAATTTAAAATTTAGGCTTCACCGCTGCAGACTATAGTAATAACTAAAAAGCTGTCAGTTATACATATATCTAGTTAAAACATTTATGTAGTTGAACTTCTTTTTTTTAAATTTCGATATTAGCTTGAAGCTTTCAATTTTCATTTCCAGGCGAATCCACGTGCTCTTCTGTCTAACGTGCAATTTGTTGAAACCTTTGCCGGTGACCGCATCGAGTCGGGACGTGATGCTTACTACTGGGTCAACTTCAAGTCGGCTGTTGAATATATCAAGACAATTCTGTGATTGTATATTTTGAACCAAATTATTTTTTTTTGAATATATTTTATGGGAACACTTTCGTTCCGCAGCAAACTCAGTTTTTATTGTTATGTGTATACTTATTTATTACAGCTAATTGCGAAGAATGAATGTTTGTAGATGTTCTTTTGAAACTAATTTTAAAAAATAATATCACAATTTCAGTATTAGCGTAAAAAGCGTTAAAACTTTTTTTCATAGCTCTAGCACACGTGTAATTGTCTAACTTACCCGAGTATCATAATAACATTTCAACAATTCGTAGATTTTTGGAAAATTTTCAGTTGTGGCAAATCGCTAAGTTCTCCAGAAATGAAGCCTTTTTGAAAATTTTTGAGCATCACTGTAGAAAATATTTGTTGTCAAGCTTAGCTTGGTGCTTAAAAATCTGACTTTGTGCTTGCTTTACACCCTGCTCCACTTAAAACAATTTTTTTCTGTTGAAAAATTTTTTATGCAGCATGTGAAGGGTTTGGAAATTTTTCCCGGCTGGCGATATTTCACCTTCAAGCCCGGGAGCTTATCCCACTTTAAAAGATCAAACTTTAAATTTATGCTCTAAATTCAAGAGAAAATATGTTTCACTTCACTTTGGCCAAGAAACATATTTACTAATGCATAAATAACGTTTCCCCTTTTCCGTGGTGCCTCTCTCTCTCTCTCTCTCTTGTTGTATGCGCAGATCAATAACGTTCGCCCCGTTGCCCCAAAACCTCTGCGTCTCCCCAACCGTCAATACTGTTTCACTTCAAGAGACTCAGAGGTCGTTTGTATGTGCTGCTATCCTCAACAGCCCTCCCCTCATCTTTTCACAACCACCATCGTTCCTCGTTTTATGTATTTGTATCAAAGCGATCGAGATTTTGTGGACTCCGATAATCGGAATATTTATTTGATTATTTATTGATTTAATTGCTCAATTACATCTTTTTAAATATGATTTTTCAAGTGCAAAGGTGTTTTAAAACGCTTTTAGAATTCCAGTTGTTTGACACGTTAAAGTTTAATTTTCAGAGATGGAAGCTGAAACGTCAACTCAGGAAGTTGTGAAGCAGGTCAAAAATTTGCCAATTTTGATGGTAAGATTTCACTTTGCAAAAGTAAAAGTTGGTGAACAAGTAATTTTTGAAATTCAAAATAAATTAACTTCTGAATGGAAAACATTTCAAAAAACCACGCGGTTTTCCAACCAATTATATCAAATGTTTGATGCTCCATGCTCGTGAAAACATGAAGTTTAAGTTTCCAACAGCTTTTTAAAATTTTGTTCCAGTACACTTCACACTTCAAATCCACTTATCCTATCTCCAAACTCACCTTGATGAATTCTAAGTGGAGCTTGCCCTCTAAAAAATTCCATATTTTTCAGGAAGATGCTCCGGTCGGCTCTGACGATCACCAACTTCAATATTCATACACATTTTCGTATTTCATGAGGCCAACTGGCAAATTCGATCCGGAAGATTATGCTAGTTATGTGCAGCCTGTTGGAATAATGAAGTCTGTCGAGCAATTTTGGAGTATTATGGTGCATTTCAAACGGCCAACTGGTAAGGGTTTTGATAGTGGAAAGTATTTAAAAATAAATCAAAAACTATGCTTTAAAAATTAAATTTGAAAATATAAAAAAAACTCCAGTAACCTTATAAGAGTTCAGGGGTATTATAAATAGTGAAACTTAAAAGTACCTAAAGAATAATTTGACCTAGTAGTGCAAGACTGATAAAGTGTTTGAAACGTAGTTGAACACTTTCAACTGTTCCTTTTTAAGTTTTTCACAAATCTTTATGAATATCGAGTTTTTAAACTTTTTTTTAAGCGACGAATAAATTTTTTGATACTGCTTGAATGGTTTCAAAATCTGAAGTTAAAAAAAAATCTGAAGCTAAGCTAAATTAAAAAAAAAATTGCCTAAAGTATATTATTAACCAATGTCTAGATTTGCTGATAATTGACACAGAATTTCCAGAAATTTTTTATTTTCAAAAAGATTTCCCTTCCATTCCATTCCATAACTTTTACTTAATTCCAGAAATGTGCGACAAAGCTGACATTCACTTCTTCAAAACTGGCGTCAAACCAGTGTGGGAAGATCCGGCGAACTGCAAAGGTGGAAAATGGATTATCCGACTGAAGAAAGGATTGTCGACAAGAATTTGGGAGAATCTGCTCATGGCAATCATTGGAGAGCAGTTTTTGGTTGGAGATGAGCTCTGTGGAGCTGTGTGCTCAATTCGCAATCAGGAAGATATTATATCATTATGGAATAGGTTAGTGCTGGAATTTAAAAATTAAAACTTGGAGTATTTGGGAACTGGAAAACGTGAAAAAAACAACAATGCCAAATTGTGCAAGACCGACAAAAAACAACTGAAAACATTTCACACCATAAATCTTAAAAAGTCTTAGTGGAATTTGAAAATGTCAAAAAAATCTACTAGTGCTTCTGCCAGATGTGAAAATAGTGTAATTGCAAATTTTGTTAGCATATCTTTTGAATGAACGCGCCTGTTGCTTCAAGAGGTCACCAAATCTTGTTAGAGCTCCACTTTGTCAGATCAAATTTTGCGTAATTTTACACTTATTATTTTCTGCAATTTTACTTGGAAAGTAGAACAGTTGTGGAAAATTGAATCAACAAATTTGCCATACACCCTGATGACATTCCCAACTACATCAATTTTCCAGAAACGCAGACGACACCCCAGTAACCAACAGAATCCGAGAAACTCTTCGATCGGTGCTCCAACTGCCTCAGAACACGGTACTAGAATACAAACGACACGATGACTGTCTCAGAGATCAGAGCTCATATCGTCATACTACTAAAAATATCTGCAAATGATCATGCTGCTTTACTATTATTTTTTTCGATTGGGAATCATTTTGGGTCCGGAGAAAAAGAAAATGAGAGGAATCTCGTTATTGGTTTTAATATATTCTGTATAATGACTAGTTTTATGATTTCAAGTTTTTTTTTGAATATGTGGTTTAGTCTGGCGGCTCTTGGAGCTGATGGACACTTTTAAATAAATTTATTCTATTGAAAATTAATTGAAGAATTCTGCATTAACCAAACAAAATAATTTATTAGATTTTAAAGAATCATCATTAAATGTTAAAGGAGTTGGTGCATCACGTTACTTTCACAACCCTACATTAAAAAAAAAGTTATTAAAATACAGTCGTTTGGTAATCATCATGAAAAATGGACTCACGAGATGTCGACCGCTTTAATTCGTTCCATAAAATTTAAATAATATAGACATACAAAAACATATAGACCGAGCCATGAGCTATGTTTTGTTAGTTGAAAGTGTTTTGATAGCATCTCTAGTTTTGGAGTTATTCTTATTTGAAAGTGGATATCTTCTTGGCCAGCACTGTACTACGTGATGACCTAATTTTCAACTATTCAGCTACAAAATCAGATAGCTCAAAGTCGAAAATATATACCCCTCTTTTTTCAAAATTGCAAGCAAATTCACTAACGAAATATAAAAGTTTATTGGAATTAGAAGTGTCAACTGTAAATGCCACGTGGCAACCTCAGATTGAATCGGATGTTTCAAAATTCGAAAGTCCATAACCAAAAGTCGACGCACCTGAGTTATCCGAATTGTAAGTACATTACAAACTGAAATATATAGTTTTGTCTAAATCTTACGGAAACTGCCTCCTGCTGACCTCAATTTCAAAACTACAACTCCAGCAATTAGGTTAAAATGTAGTTCACAAAATGTACAACATTTTGTTACTTGACAATTTTTCTGTATCTCTAAAAAGAAGTGAGATACACTATCCAGAAAGTGACCATCTTTTCCCCCTCGAGCCCCCAACAGCTTCTGGATTTATATATTTTATTTAAAACTCAAAAACCGCAGGGCGTCGTGGCGGGCGTCTGTAACCTAGCCGGGGGCTGTATTCAGGGGGAGTTGACATCAAACCCTGTCTTTCTTTCATGATGTCATTACTAAACAAACTAAATTTTCTTAAGTGGAGCTTAACTCCCAAAAAAAAAATTTTTTTTTAATTTTGCGCGCGCGTGCACGTGGCATGGCCTCTTCGACCTTCAAAAATTTAATGCCCTATATCTCAGCTTAAATTAGCGATAGAAACCTGAAAATTTATCTATAAAGGTTTTCGACTCTGGGCTTTCAGAATTTTAAATGACATTTTAAAAATTAGGTTACCACGTGGCAATTTTTTTAAAAATTTCTTTGCCTTTTTTGCAAGTGCGCATTTAGGCCATAAGCGGCTACTAGCTAGAAAAAGCGATAAATTTCTGAAAATTTATGTGACTAGGTTTTAGACTGTGACCTTTCAGAATTTGAACATTTAAAATTGAAGTCATCGCGTGAAAATGTTGTTTAACTCGTATACATAGCTTTGTATTTCCCTGCTGAAAGTATGTAGTCATCTTAAAAATCAGACATATAGGGTTTCAACAATGAGTTCTCAGATTCTGATGTAAGCAACTTTAGTTTATACCTGTCCAATTTCTCAATCAAATAAAAATGTAAAAAAGAATCACGTGGAACCTCTCAAGCTGAAGTATTCCGCCTGAACCAACCATTTTTTTATGTACAACTCTGTCTCCAAACCTCTCAAAACCCTTCAAACTTTTAGCTCCTTGATTTCTTTGTAAATCTATTCCACCTCGATAATCCATCTTTGTAACCTCTCTCAATCCTCATTTAGACGTCAAGGATACCCCCTACCATTAGCCGCCCTCCGAGGAAAGGAACAAGTATAATTGTACAAGCCTAATGTCACCCCATTTGATGGACATGTGTGTACTTGTTCCATTAGCCACCTACCTTTTTTCATACTTTTCCATTTCAACTATTCAATCTATGTAGACTACCTATGGATAAATTTCATTCTCTGCTAGTAGCAATATTTCTGTTGAGAGCTTTGGAAGGTAAATAATATGAAAGTTATTCAAAATCAATTAATCCGTTCAGAAACGTATTCAACGTATCATGGAAATATCTATGGAATCCAGAAGTTGAAGGGCAACAAAACTGGAAAGTCGGTTTATCAACATTTTTGGTTTAAAAGGCATCATGTGCATTTGTGAGTTCACGTATTAATTTTAATTTTTACATTTAAAGTTAGGTGCTTTGACTGTAAGATACAAGTTGTCAGAATTTGAAAAATGTGGTGTGAATAGAAGTTGTCACGTGGCATTGGCAGCTGACATTTTAGATTATTAAAAGAAACTTAAAAATAGAAATAAAACATTATTGTCATTAATTTTGAAAAAAAATGTGAACAAACCCTTTAATTTTTATCTCAACAAGTAATCAATTTCTTTGCCTAAACTGCATTTTTGTGTGAAAATATTATGTTGCAGAAGACAACGGTACCCAAAAACGCTAATGTTTGCAAGGATGTCGATGAGCCAATGCTCCAAGAAAAAAGTAATATTTATAAAAAAAATTAATCATGACAGGTACAGACAGTCAGAAAACGCAAGTCCAGATAGGTTTTTTTTGAAATTTGTTTCAAGATTTGAACTATAAACTTTCAAATTTATATGTTCCCCCAATCTTAAACAACTTTCAACAGATTAATTTAAAAAAAAACCCCCCTTTTCAGAACATCAAAATCATACAAGTAAAACGAATTGGTGGTGATTACCCATATGGTCCAAAACTGTCATCAATCTCTGAAAACCAGATATGCCGCCCCACAACAAGCCGCTCCTCCTCACCTCATTTTTCTTCCATCGCTTTTTCAACTTCCCGACAACTCAACTTTCCCAAGGTCCGTTTGTTGGTGTGTTGCATTTCTTTTTATCAATCGAGGGCTTTCCGTGCACTATATGTTGTAATACTTTGTTGAAGACCCCCTGTGTACGTTGGGTACACCAGTTGGGGAATGAGATAGACAGTGATTGATTACTTGATGCTTTGTGGTTTGTCGGGCGGGGATTGAGTCAGTAGATCCAAAGAGGAGAAAACAAATATTGTTGCTCGGGTACATGAAATTAGCAACATAGTTTCATGGTGTATCGACATGAATTGAATTTTTTTTTTAAACTTGCTAACTGAAATTTTCTAAAAATGCTTTTGCCTTTAGTTTTGTAATTGAAAAAAAACTGATATGTATTGTTAAAACTCGCAAGGGTCACCGTTGAGCAAATTTATAAGCTGGTGATTTTTCTGTCTAGAAATGCAATAAATCTTTTATTTTGAAAATAAAAATAAATAGAAAATATTATGGTTTTTTTAAGGCGAGACCTATGTACCCAAATTTGTATGTACCTAAATTTGATTTTTTTTTTCAAACCAAAATATAAACTGCAATTAAATGAAATTGATCAGTGTAAATTTTATTAATTAGTACATATAGTACAGTATAGTGTATAATATAATATGCTATAAGATAGTATAGTATAAGTTAAATGTGCTTTAAGTTTCAAATCAAATAGATTTCAAAATTGTATTCACCTAAAGTCTAACCTCTGTTTTGAAATATTTCAAAAGTGAAAATTTTTCCACTGTGAAATTCAGTGGCAATGATTCTTTAGTAATGCAAATTTGTTAGAAACAGATATACAGTTTTTTTTTATGAAAAAAATATTTACTCGTTTTCAGGTCTTTTTGGAATTGCTATGCTGTATAGAAACACTCCTAAATTTTCAAGTAGAAATTGTAAAAGAAATTTCAAATTAACTGTTCCACGTTGCAACTAGAGCTCTCTAGAAAAAATCCTTTACACTATAAATTGGAAATAACTCTAAAATACTTTTCAGAAATCTTCGAAATCTCTGAACCAAGTTCATATCAACCTGGCAAAGCGAAAACAGTGGAAACGAAACAAGGCGTGGTGTACTCATTGTGAGTCATACTGGAAGATGAAGATTAATTCGAAACAGTTGAAGTCTAGATACCCGTGCTGTTGAATTATTTTGAAATATTTTTTTATTTTAAATAAATGCCTATTTTCCGCGTGAAATTATAATTTTTACTGCAAAACGACAACCTGTGCTCATTTCTTGGATTTATACTGAAAATTTGAGTTTCAGGTTGTGCTTGAACTTTGTAGATTTTATCAACATTTAAACATCCAAACTTCTGGAAAGCCCAGTTGGTCAGTTTTATTGGCGTTTTAATTACTGTAAATTGATACTTGATAGATGCGCAGACAATTCAACTATAAAAATATTTCGAAGACATTTCTCACAAGTTTCTTACAAGTACACCAATTTGTAAATGTAGTTGTCTTCAGGAAACCCCATCAAATCCAGGATACACATATAATTTGCTCTCCGAGCACTGACCTTTTCTCCCGATAACTATACAACTTGCTCCTCCCCCTTGCAAACTCTCAGAAGTTGCCCGCCGCGGTGCAAAAAAAACAACAACAACCTTCGATATAATATCAATTCTCTCCTCTTCTCGCACATTTTATAATCCGCCGAAACTCGGAAACACACAGTTTTTATGAGTAGTGGGGGGATTTGGGACTTTAGGTCACATAACAGCTGCTCTTTTATACACATTCCGATGCTCTTTTTTCGAAGGAACTGACTTTTTTTTGGCGAATGAAATTTGTATCAAAACATTTGATATAGTGAAGATACTAAACATTTTTTGAAGTTTCAAAGTTCCGTCTTCAAAACAAAAAACAAAGCAAAAAAAAAGTTCAGTTGGTTTTGGGTGTGCACCTAGTCTCAACGCCATATGACAGAATGTAGCGTCTGCTGCTGCTGGCAGTTACGGCTCTGGCACGCCAGATGCCTACGCCTGTTGTGTTTCATCTCATACCTCTGTACTCGAGGTTTTACCCCCCTCCTACCCCCACTGTTTATTACTTTGCTCGACATGTGCTGTTCTCAAGTTATTTGGCATCCCTTAGCATAACCCACCTCCTCACGAACTTTTTTTTTACTTTTTTTTTCCCCATTTAGTTAACTTTATTGTTTAGTTTTTTCAAAAGTTGTTATCTGATTTTTCATGTTTTTCACTTCATTCCTTTATTCCGTTTAAAAATTCTAGCTTGTGAAATTTTCATGATTCCACCTAACACCTCAAAACGTATACCAACTCGTTGAATTCTTAATTTTCATATTTAACTCCAAATTGAAAGAGTTTTCTCACTTCCAGAAATTGCTAAAAATCTCAGTTCCATATTGATTTTACGCGATTTCTAGAATTAGAGCAACTTTCTGAATACAACTTTCATAACTTTCGTTATCCTTTTTTTAGAGGCTTAAACCTATTTTAACGTTATAATGTAACTGTTTAGTTTGTAAATAATGTCTACGTAAATTTATAATTTGTATTTTTTGTTGTCTGGTTTTGAAATATCAAACCCCAAATGTTAGATTTGAGAAAGCCCGTTTAATTTTGAATTTTTCTATTGTGAGTACTTTTTCAGTTCTTTAATTTTTCATTTGAATCCCCAAAAAACTCAATTACTGGGCTTGAATTCATCTAGAATCTCCACATTTTTTCGAAAACACCGTAATTTTCTGGTAAAGTTGACCCAATTTCGATAACTTTTTTTCAGATGAAAATGAAAATTGAGCCAAAAAAAAACCCTACTACTCCCGCCCTTTCTATATTGCTCTGAAACCGAGAACATTCTGGAAATCTGGTTAATTTTACAGTCCCAAATTTAATTTTTTTACTTCAAAAACCATGTTATTTTTAATATGCACAATTTCAAGTCCACCATCTCTTTTTTTTCAGAAATCATCACAAAATGAAGTCCCGGATTTTTTTTATAACATTACTGACAATAGTTGCCGCTCAAGAATCCGCAGATCAGTTATGCAGTAGTTTCGATGCCCAGCAGAGCTGTGGACAGTGTATCAAAGCACATGCAGAGTGTGCATGGTGTATTGATCCCGTATGTTTACTTTAAAGTGCAGGGGTTTTGAGAGGGGGTACTAAAAAGTTGGACGTCTTAGATTTCTGACCTTTTTGTAAAATTTGATATCTAGCTAGTTACTTTGAGTTAGTTCAAAAGATTTTCCAACTAAAGAATTATTTAAAATCGTTTTCTATTTGTATAGTTCATTCCTTTTAACTGCAAATTTTCAAAAATTTTAAAACTGGGTTTAAATTTAAATTTAAATTTTATTTTTATTAATTTTAAATTTTAATTTTAAAGCGCCACTCTACATGCACCTGAAAAATTGTAGAATATCACATTACAAATGTTATCTTAGTTTGTAATTATTTGGAAAAAACCGAAGAATTAAATTATAGGTGCTTTATGATGCTTTATGATGCTTACAATAATCGTGCAGTTACAAATTCAGAAAAATTATAAGTGCATATGCACGTGGTGTCAGGCTGTCCTATTATGGTTTGATCTACAAAACAAGCGGGAATTTTTTGTCAAAACAACTGTTACGTCAGCAAGCTCTTAGCCATGCGAAATCAGTTGAGAAGTCTGCGTCTTTTCTCTTGCATTTTTTGTAGATCTATGTAGATCAAACCAAAATGGGACACTCTGACACCACGTGCATATGTGAATACTTTTGTTTCGCAAAAAAACTTTCAGCACTCTTCCCTTACAAACCGATGCCAGCTGAAATCCAAGTTTACCAATGAGACATGCACGCCGCACTTGGTGTATTCTCCACAAACCGCTCAGGTCAAAATTCAACAAGTAAGTGTTACAGTGGTATAGATCCTCGCTGTTTAACCTTTAAAATGTTACAATTTTTGAAAGTAAAACAGCGAGGAGGCATACCCATTGGAGCCTAATTTTCCAACTTTTTCTCCAGAACTTACCACTTGAAACCAAACAGCATGATGGTAAAACCATTGTTCGACAACAGCCACAAGCGGTTTCCGTCCGTCTAATGCCATGTAAGACTTGCGTTTTATTTTTTAAATACGTAACATTTTCGATAATTTGCAACTTTGTAGCTCACTCCGCCACCGTTTCTTTCAAGTACCTGCATCAAACTGACCCAAGCAGACGGAGCACCGAACCCGAGACTATGGAAATTCAGACTTCTGATGTTAAAGATACTCCACTGCAATTGAAATTTTTCATTGTCTGTGATGGGTAGGTGAAGATTTCGAAAAACAATTTTTATAGGAATCATTTCAGAGAGTTGAAGGAGACCAAGTCGTGCCGTGTGCAGAATAATCAAATCGTTGAATTTAAGATTGAAGTGAGTCTTTTTTTGTTGAAAATTTTGTTTGATCTCCAAAACTGGCAAAAAAAAGTTGTGGATTGCTCGTCACTGATATGGAATCTGCCTCGATTTTTCGAAAACATAAATTTCTCCTAAAAATTGAATTTTTTATCAAAATCTGAAGGCAGTGACCTAGGCAGGTGCCTCTTTTTGAATTATTGGTCGTATGTTTTCAATTTTGATGGTAAACTTGTGAAAAAATGGGGACAGCGGTTTTTTGACATGCTAAATCCGAATATAAGGTTCTATGGTAATCATTTAGTTTTCCAATATTACCAAATTTGAGAGGGGTTACCATAGCTGCAAGGCAAATTAAATTTAACAAAGGGTCGCCCATCACTTGGTTTTTCAAATTTTAATTTTAAAAAGCCCCGCACGTGTTTTCAGCTTGACCATTCGGTGTTATTTGTGCAAACACCGTCACGCGCAAATGTAGACATTTTTGCACGTGCGGTTGTGAAATTCCTCTTGGCGAATTCAAATATTTTTCCCGCCTTTTTTGAAAATTTTCGAGGCGTTGGTCTAGCTGAATAAACGTGTCCTGTGAAACACAATAAAAAAGGGCATACCTTATAGACACACCCCTAGTAACCAAATTTGCTATTCAGGTACGCTAGCAGAGACCAAAATCTGCTACTGAAAAAAGCAAAAAAGTCGCTAACCAACAAGACAAGTAAGCAAAAAGTACAGAGAGCTGATCGACACTAACCATGGTTCTAATAATTTTTTTTCTGACCAAAAGTGCTACGCCTAGACAAGCTACAAATTTTAAATATTGATCCACGTTTTATTTCCGAAATTTCAAAATTTTCAGGTTCTCGTCAACTCGTGTTCCAGTACCGGCGATATTACACTATCAGTAGGTATTCTTAGACAACGCACAATTGCTGGCCTCTACGTCACCACGATTTGCGGGTGTGAATGCGAAAAGCATCCGGTAAGATGATCCCAGCCACTTAGCACTTTTTACGAAATTTGAAACTTTTCTCTTTTGTTTCCTAATCACTGGCAATCATCAAAAAAGAATAATATTTTTTTTCGCAGGAAATCAATTCTCGATTGTGCCATCAAAACGGACATCTCGTCTGCGGACAATGTGTTTGTGATCAGTCACGTGGTGGGGATAAATGTGAATGTCCGCTTGCTTCGCATGGAGTTTCCAAGGCTTCTGAATTGGAGGACAAGTGCAGATTGTAAGATTTTTGAAATTACAGAGCGTGAGAAACTAAAGTTCTCAATAATACAGTCAACATTAGATGTTTTTAGCAAAGACTAGTCTGCCAAATTTGACTTTTTTTTGAATTAGGGAAATACATAAAGTTGCTGAGAATTACACTGACAATATTTACACTAAATGCAATAACCATATTGAGAGAGCACGTGGTGTCAGAGTGTCTCATTTCGGTTTGATTTACGTAGATCTACAAAAAAATACGGGAATTGAGACGCAGAGTTCTCAACTGATTTCGAATGGCTAAGATCGTGTTGACGTCACCTGTTTGGGCAACAAATTCTTGCATTTTTTGTAGATCGAACCGTAATGGTACAGATCAGAAACTGATCAAACTGTAATCCTTTGAACTCTACTTGCAAATAAATGTTTCCTGGCAAAACAATGTCAAGCTGGGTGATTTGTATCGTTGAACTCGGGGCAGCAAAAATGACGAGTTCTGACCATATTTTGATAACCGAACTACCAAAGTTAGGTTGTTGTATTATATACCAATGACGACCTGTTTGATCCTTTGTGCTAAGGTAGCCTTGCTTAGCCTTATAGTTTCGGAGTTCTGGAACTCTATATCGGGGACAAAAACCTTCAGAAGTAGAGTCCTCTCAAAACCAATCGAGTATTTTTTCAGCAATTCATCTTCCCCAGTATGCAGTGCATCTGGAAAATGCAAGTGTGGACAATGCCAATGCAACAAACCTACTGTAAGTGGTGTTACCCTCATAAAAATAACTATACAAAATTTTGTGTTGTTTTGAAATTTAATATCTTGTTATACATCATAGGTGACCGGCAAGTTTTGTCAATGCGACAACGACAGCTGCCCGTTGGCGGTCAATGGAAAAGTGTGCTCTGGAAACGGAGTGTGCGACTGCGGAGTTTGCAAGTAAGTGGTCGTAGTAATAATAACATTTGAGTGAACAAAAAATAGAACAATGAAATTCGTATATGTTACATCACAATCAGCTTTACAAATTCGTACTTTTTGCCAGATGCGAGATGGGATGGGAACGTGATGATTGCTCGTGCTCGACGGCATCCAACAATTGTGTGGACAATGGGGTAGGTGGTTGGGGGTCTGAAAATGTGAAGGCCAGGGTGCATGCATGGAAACTAGTTTATTAGTATGTCACCTTATTTGTCTTTAAAAGAATAAACTAGCTTGATATTGCCTGTGAATTTGAGTTTTCTGGAAAAGTGCAAATTGATACTGCATGTTGTTCAAAAGCTTGGAAAAACATCTCAAAAATATTTCTAATTAATCATCCAGCAGTGTATAAATTGTAATTCATTAATAGATAAGAAAATGGCTGCAAGTCTAACAATATATATTTTGTATTGTGAAAACTTTTTGACCTTAACATTCTTAAATTTATTTTTTCTAGGCGGTGTTTTTTTTCTGGGATACTTTGCATATTCAAAATTCTATAACACAGGTCCTCTTTGCATTGCATGAATTCACTTTAAACCTCATTCTTTTTACATTTTGAAGGAACTGTGCTCGAATAATGGGCGGTGTGAATGCAATCGTTGTGTTTGTAATATGGGGAAAACTGGGGCCTTCTGTGGATCTGACGAAAAGGTGAACTTTGTAGAGCTAGATAACGTCTTCTAATTGTACGGCTCAAAATCACAATGAATTTAACATTTTCAGACACCAGCCCCAGAGGAGAAGGATAAGCCAGAATCGGTGCCGGAGGAGCCAGAAGCCACTGAAAAACCAGACGACATGCCGTCTGACAGTGATCTTGAGAAGGAACTGGATGAGTCATCGAGTGCGAAGGAAGAGCAAACTTCCTCCAGTGGAGTTGTGTCGCGAGTTTGTGTATTGTTAACCTTTTTTCTTCTTGTTCTGAATTTTTAAGTAAAGCAATGAGCTCGATTTTCGATTTCTAGATTGCTCTTTCATCCTCTCTCGGTTTTCGAAAGTTGAACCCCACTTCTTTACACATGTTTCTAATGATGCATGTGTATTATAGGTACTTAATTTAATTTGGAAATTGCTGTAAAAAAGTGTACCGCTTTTTAAATGTGATTTTCAGGTTTAAGAGAAACCTTTTTTAGCCTGAAAAGTTAAAATAATTTAGTTTTACTTTCAAAATGCGTGCCTATAATACACAAGTTTTTTTTACCTTATATCTACATTTCTCAATATGGTTTATTTCTAAACAGTCAACTTGTCATACTTGGTAAAATCATCCGTTAATTTATTCAGAGTATCAAATTGTACTTGATATGCTTTTGGATAAAAGTTTTATTTTCTCTCAGTTTGAATTCAAAACATATGGAAAAGGGGGGTGTTTTTATTTTTATTTTTGTAGGTGTTAGAGGTGAAGCTTGCAATTTGTAAATTGCAAAAAAAATTCTGGAACTTCAAACCAATAAAAAAATAAATCTTCGTTTTTCAGTAAATTTAAACTCTGAGATTTAGGCACTATAAAAATTTCAGAAGCAAAACTCAACTCTGAATATCTGAAAATTGAGCCCGAAATATTTTCAGATACAGATAGATAGGTTTTTTCAGAAACGGATATTTTCATATTTTTCCTCGTATTTTTCTCCTTTTTGGCGATCTTCAAACATACTCTGCTAAAATATTATATTATGAAATTTATTGGAAGAAAAAATAATACATTTATCAGACCAGTATTTGACAATGTGACGGAAAGCATTAGAATTAATATAATATGAATTATTATTTCGAGATGCTCAAAATATTACACCAGAATTCAAATATTACTCCTGGTCCCTTACGCACAATAAAACTCGTCTCCAGCAAACCGTGCCTGGGACGTGCCAACGTGTTGCTGATAACGTTTGTACCGAACTTGGTCAGCGATTGACATTGTGCAGTGGAATGCCACACGGCAGACGTAGACGGAGACTGAGAGGAATGTTAGTGAGAGGCACCAGCCGACAATGCACAATTGGAACGTGGCTGGAAATAAAGTTTACTTGAATACTAGAAAAATTTACCATGTGAAATGGAACTGCTTTGCATTCTTCTTTTTTATCAAATAAAGTGTTGCCTTTGCACTTCATTTAAAAAATTTAGGTTATGGTGCATCGATAAGTCCAGTGTTTGAGCTCGATTGAAAATAATTGAAATTTAGTGATTTACTTGTGCTCCTAAACTCCTAAACGTTGACAGTGTATTTCTGCTTGCTTTGGGTTTACGAAAAACTGGCCAATTGACATGATACTTCTTATTTATTTTATAATGATTTAGTGGGAAATTACTTCTTGATTTTTTGATATTTTTATGTGCGAATCAAAATTTAGATTTAAGTACAGTTTCCGATCAAGTTTTCAACAATCACTTACCATCTACCAAATCCAGCTTGAAATGTGTAGAAACAAGTTGTGCACCCATTTTTGTGCACTGCAGGAAAAACATGAAGAGCTCACTTTCCGGCTTGATAAGCGCATAGGTAAAAGCCGTCAAGAAGACGGCACTGACAAATGTTTCAAGAGTCTGAAAACGGAAATTGGTTGCAGAATTGCTTTTAAAATACATTGACGTATGAATGTTCGTAACCCCTCGTGGGAACGATTTGAGCCGCTTTCACGTGGCGTCAGGCTGTCCCATTACGAATTAATCTACAAAACATGCGGGAAATTTTCCCCAAAAATGAGAAGTTTGCGTCTACATTCCAGAAATTCTCGTAGATCTACGTAGATCAAACCGAAATGGGATAGCCTGACACCACGTGTGATTTATTATTAATCCACGAAATAAAATTTTGAGCCACTAAAGACAAGACCAGCAGAAAATATTTTCAAAGTGATCCGAGTACGCGACTTGTACAAGTTTTATGAAAACAATTTTGAGTCGCTACGAACACTTTTAATTTCTTCAAAAACTCACTCTTAAAACAACGAATGGAATGCAGAAAAATGGCTGCTGGCGGATGATACCAATGTGCATCATGAGACTTGTCAGCACAATTCCACCCATTACTGCCGAGACGTATAGGATAAACTGAAAACATTTACGGGTTAAAATTTCACATTGGAATCAAAATAACTATGCTTTACCTTGTTTCTGATCCCATTGTAATACATAAAGGCATTGAAAGCAATCACAATAATGGCAAGGGCACAGTAGATGAAGGAAATACAATGGGCAGATGAGGACTCCTAAATTTCTGATTATTAAGTTGAAAGTTCAATCAGGGAATTTGCTCCGAACTTTGAATACCACAAATTTATAACCAGATCAACATCATATGAGTGACCTTCAAAGGGAAGGGAAAAAATGACATAAAATTGATTAATTCTCTTGCGGTTTTAATTATAGGCGCGTCGGCCTTTTATGTACCCAAATTAACAAATAAGAGCAGATGGGTAGAAAAAGGAAACATCAATTTTTTATGTCTTCTCTTGGTATTCGGCAGAAAATTTGTAAGAAACCAACATGCAAAGTAGCAAAGTAACGGAAAAAACCGACTCCCTATTTCTATGATAGAAAAAAATTTCAACATTTTTACGCGGAATCTATCGAGTTTTCGTTCCGATTATTCATTTGAAGTTATCCGTTTTTTTTTTCAAAAATCACTACCTCTTTGCCAGATCCCCGCTGACTCTTGGCAGATGTTCCTTGTTCTGGCTCTCTTCTCATCGGCGCCGACGACGGATTGTACTCCTGGCCGCTATTGTTTTTCGGCTCAAATCCTCCGTAGTAGTCATCTCTCTGAAATTGAATTATCAATGTTTGCAAGACATCGTTTGAAACTACCTGTGAATATGTGGAGTATGTGTAGTAGTCTGCAGTGAGGCAAGGTGCTGATGGTCTTGTCATTTTTGGGTCTGAAAATGAAGGTTAGAAATGAAGGGGTACAGAAAAAAGAAGAAAGAAAAGAAAAAAATTGCAACGACACTATCATTAAATTTAGAACTTTTTACATAGAATGATCCTAACTCGTAACAACTTAACTGTAAAAATTATATTAATAAATATTTTGTCAGTTGAAATGGTCTGACTGAACTAATGGGACAGCTACGGTAAATTGACAGCACTATGGCTCAATTTTTCGTGATATTTAACTTTTGATTTTTGGGCATACAGATAAGTTACTCTCGAAATTTATCAATCGATCCTTGGACTTTTTTGTTCGGCAGAGGCTGGCGGAGTTTACAAGCGTACGACGAGGTTTAACTTTTTTTACAGTTTTATAAATGGGACATAGATGAATATTTCGAATGCTAAATGCAAAAAGAATCAGCAAAAAGCTCACAGACCTGTCATTTTCTGCCGAAAAACGTCGTTTAAGGATCGATTGCTAAATTTTGGCAGTAATTTTGGGCACCGTTATTAAAAATATTTGTTAAAAGTAAGAAAAAGTATATTATTTCAAAAGTGAGCAAAACATGTTGTCTATTTCAAATGAGAATATTAAAAATTAATTAAAAGGTGCAAGTTAAAGAAGGCTGTAAAAAAATTAGCGTATGTCAGATCTATGTAAAAGTTGAATTATTAGTAAGACTGTATATTGTAGTACAGCTGGTGGTGTTCTTGAAAAAATTTTCAACATTGTTTTCGACTTTGTCAAAAGTTTTTAAAAGATGTCTTTGTAATGGCCAAAAATTTGGGATTTAAAATTGGTTTGAACTTGTGTTTGGTATTTTTTGAGACAAAAAATGATACAGGTAAATCAGGATTAATATAGAAGAATTACAACAAAAAAATCAGACCTCCCGTTCAGTTGAGCAACGGGAGACTAGGACCAAAAAAAAACGCGTGGTGTGCTCGGCGGGGCTCACACTCGTTCGGACCCCCGTCTCGTCGAGTGTGGGAGAAGAAGGATACTCAATGACAATAAACGGCGGGAAATGAAGGAGGAAGACGACGAGCAGTAGAGAGACAGACAGAGAGAGATGGAGAGGTTGACCTCTCCTTGCGAGTGACCAAGCGGGTCTCTAGGGCCGATCGATTCTCTGGACCAGAAAGATGACAGGGGAGAAGACATGGGCCAAACGACAATTGAATAATTGAGTTGATGAAAGCGAGAGGAGGGACATGACGCACATTTGTTCTTCGGCTCAGTGAGCATGATTGAATAATGATAGATCTCATTTATTTTTCATTTTGACAGGACAACCAACATGTTGAAATATAATCCTGGACGATTGCATGAGGAAACGGAAAACATGAGAAATAGGAGCAGCGAAATCAAAATGTTTCGAGATTATTTCTAAAACGAGAACTGACATTTTATATAACTCAAAACCTGAAAAAACTTCTGAATAGTGTACAAAATCATTTTAGACGTGTACGCTCAAAACACTGATCGAATTTATGTCTAGGCTAAGAAAACTAAATGTCTCTACCTTCACGCGGTGCCAGGCTGTCCCATCACAATTTGATCTACAAAAAATGCGGGAATTTTTCACCCAAAACATGTACGTCAGTTCTAAACGACGCGAAATCAGTTGAAACCACTGCGTCTCTTCTCCCGCATTTTCTAGATCTATGTAGATCAAGCCGAAATAAGACGCTCTGACACTACGTGTACCATGATTTTGAACATTTATTTGTTATTGTAGCTATAAACATACACATGGTTGCATACGAAAATTCAACTTATGAGAGTTTTAAGGCAGTAGATTGTTCTGTTTTCGGTCAAAAAAAATTCCCATTAACCAGAGATATCTAGAATTAATTTTAAAAAATTGTGAGTTTTAAAATACACTACCACCTAATTATAGGACATTGAAAGCTTTCGGACAAAAATTTGCGGGAGCAAAGCTCAACTTTAACATCAAAAGTTACTTTAAATCAATGTCTGAAATGCGTCAATTCTTTTTTCTCACTACAAATTTTCTCTCAAAAAAAAATTAAACGAACTAAAAATTTCTGGTAATTTAACTTTTTTGGTGCACATTTTCACGTTAGTAAAGCTGAAAAAAGGAGCCATTTTTGCAAGTTTTTGCATAAATTGTCAAAGTGTAAAAGTGTCATGTAGTAGTTTTTCATTAAAAATGCAATATATGCACACTTTTCTCAATTTAGAATTCAAATTTTGTGTTGCGAAAGTTGTCAGCTTCTGACTAATGTTTTATAGGGAAACTTAGAGGTTATATTGAATAATAAATTCCAACTTACTAAAAATGTTTCTAGCCATGAAAAACGGGAATCTCATCCAGCTTTTCAGTTTCGTAATAGTCTAAGGATGTTATGAAATTTTGAAACTTTCTGTTGCTGTGAAAAACTAATTTATTTTTTTTTGAAAATTGAAAAAAGAAAACATTTTTGAATAGGAGCAGAAACTTTATTTATCAATTTTTTGTAAATTACCTAAGCATTTTTGATAGTTCGAAGTTTACTTTTCAAATTGAAATACCGAATTTCCAGTTCAAATGCCATTCTCATATTTTATATTAAATTAACATTTTCAGATTAAAAAAAAACTGCATACATGAGACAGGAGACCATTTTCACAAGAAATGTAAAAAAATAATAAGACTGAGTTTTTCGTGGAACAGTAGAGTAAAGAGGTCTAGCTGATGCTCATGTTTTAAAAGTTTTTAGGAAACTTGCATTTCAGGGTGCTTAGCTTTTCTGAAAATCTAAATTAAAAATTTTGAAAAAAAAAGAGATAAAAGTGAAATTTTCCAGTACCAAAAGCCTCTCGAAAATAGAATATTGAGAACATTTGTGTCATCAACTACAATTTCTTCATTTCCTCCTCCTCTTCGGACTCCTCTGCCATCTTCCTTCCCCCAGTTTCTTCAATTCTATCAAGTAAAAGATAGCCATCTTCCATCCTTTTGCCCGTTGTTTCATCTTCTCAAATACTACGCGCCAAAACCACGAGTCAGTCATACAAAGGGAAAGATTTATTGGTGTTATTTTTGAAAAAGGGGAATGAGAGATATGAAGATGTGAAAATGTAAAGAGCTATGTGTGTTGTGGTGGGGAAGAAAACAATTGAAACAATAGATTGCCTTCTGTTTATGGTGCATCGAAGAGGTTTTTGTGATTTTCTGAAAAATCTACATGGCAAGAAGAGGAGATTAATCAATTGGAAAAACTGCGATTCGAGATCTCGCAAGCTTCCAAATTTGACCATCAGCAGTGTAGTGTACCTAAAAAAAATTCCACATTTGGTGGGAAAACGCTTTTAGGAAAACTTGGTAAAATTAATTTTTCACGATTGAAATATACTAAATATTTTAAAAAATTCTAAAAACGTATAAAATTAGTACTGTTTCTGACAATGAAAAACTGTATATTTCAGATTTTGCTTCAGTGAGCAAACTAAATTCAAACTCTCTAAACATATCGTTCTCTAAACCAAAAAGCCTCAGGTACTTACCCTCTCCAATTCATCATTAGAAAAATAATCCCCTGAATCATCCGATTGGAAGTTCTCGATCACAAGCGTGCCATTTTCATACATGTGCTCACGGCCGTCTCCGGACTTTTTTGCGTTCTGAATTTTTTAGGTTGTTAAATTTTTTAAAACTACAATTTTGTTTCAATAAAAATGTTTCCAGTTTTGAAAAAATTAGATATCGAATAAAACTTTAAAACAATCTACTAAAAATCTTTTACATTAAACGATTTTTTTCCGAATTTGAATTCCCTCGCAAATAAATGACCCATCTTAAATTTTTTTTTTGAATTTTTTTTTTTCGAATTTCTGATTTTTAATTGCAAAAATACAGGAAAATTTACCGTATTTTCTTTATTAGAGTCGCTTGCTAGTCTATATAGTTTCAGATGTAATTTCAACAAAAACTATCTGACTTTTCTTAAATTAGTCGCATTATTTGTCAAATTGAAAAAAAAATTATAGGAATTCACCAAAAGACAAACTAAATATAAAATTTTGAAAAATACTAAACCGTCAAGAAATTTACAAAAAAATCGAAAAGGAATATTAAAAAATCACAATTTTCTCAAAACAACTTAGATTTGAAAACATAATTTAAATGTAATGAAACAATTTTCAAAACTTAACAAAAACACAATTTCTTTAATTGTTCAGTTCACCTTTGTCACCCATCCATTACAGGTGTCAGACGTTTTCTCATTTTTCTCGCAAGGTCTTATGGTTTCTTCAATTCCATTTCTGACGCGCTTCCATTCTTTTACCTCTCGTCCAATGTCAAGTATTAACGTTTCACCGACCTAAATATATGTTCTTCTATATCTGATTCGGTGATTCAGGGGTTTGCAAAATTTTCAATGAAATGTGCATTTCTAGTCTCAAAAAAAAATTTCAAACATTTTTTATAACTAACAATTGTAAGTCATGGTGCAACAAAGAAATTGTGTGAACTGTCAGCTTATTTCTTTGGGTTTTTTATGTCTGTGTAATTACCAGTTCAACTTTTAAAATGTCAATATTTTCCGATAATGTCTTGGTTTTTCAGCTTCGAATTTCAGAATTTTTTTCTAGATTTTTTAATATAAATTTTTAATAATAATCGTTTTTGTTAAACTCAAACTAACCTTGACTGGATAAATCGTTAGTGCACCATCAACTAAAAAATTGTTAGATGCAGTAATAAAAATTAATAGAATATTTACAAAAAAAGTATGCATAGTTTTTAATTCGATGAAAATCCCACAGATGAACACCAGAAAACAAGAGACAATAGAAGATGAACGTTGAATGGCGGGTCAAAGAAAAACGCTATGTGATGGGTTAAAAAGAAGATACGCGCAATCTTTTTATTTTGAAATTTCAAACAGAGTAGAGAAAATGATAGAAAAAAAACAAGATTGACACAAAAATAGGCTGGAAAACCGGTTGATATCACATTTTTCTCTAATTTTTTTTTCAAATTTTTAATTAGTTTCACTAATTTATTGTCACGTGTAGTTGACCTGATAATTGTGGAAAAAAGAAATATATAATTTGTGTTTTTCAATAAATATCATATCTCTAAAATGACTTTTTTTGAGATTTTTGGAAAAACCCAAATATAGCCGAGAATTACAAAAAAAGCATTTCATAATTTATTATAATGGAACAAATTTTTTATAGGCAAAGCTACTAGGTTAAAAAATTTTACGGGAATACAAAGAAAAAAACTGATTATTAGAAAAAACAGAAAATGACTGGTAATTATTGAAATTTTTAGAATTTTCCAAAACATTAAAAAATTTAGATTTTTTCAAAAATCATAAAATACACTTTTGGTACTGACGGCTTAAGTATTTGAAAACATACGTTTTAATTTTTTTTTAATTGTGACGTCACAATTTTTTAAGAAAAATTTCCCTATGATATCAATTTGAAAAAATACTTTTGAAAAAGTAGATGTACAATTTTAATATAGAAAAATTATAATTTTTAAAGAGACTAGACTAAACTGTAAATTAACCAACTCCTTCACATTTCTAGAAGTTTTTTTTTCCGTTTTTAATAACTTGTTGATGAGTTAATAAAAACGGAAGAAGATTACGCATAGATCAGTATCACAAAACTGGCTAAGTTTCTATTTTGTATCTAGTCTGCTTATTAATCAAATTAGGTCAGCAAAAACTAATTATCAGTTACGTACTGCGTCTGCTGCTCAAAGCTGACATCTCTAAAGAACCTGATCAAACATGCAACTTTTTTTGAACTCCGGATGTCGCGGAAAATTTAGCTTGAAAAATTGGTAAGGTCAAAACTTTGTAAGAAAAATTTCCTAGAAATAAAAAAAAATACAAAACTGAGTTTTTAATTTTGGAATTTTTTAATTTTCAGAAGAATCCCAATTAAAAAACAATTATCAAATCAGAAATTAATTAAAACTTTCTATATGTTTTTCTAATGACAATTATAATACAAGCAATTTTTAGTTTGCAAAGAAAAACTCAAAAATGTATCAGATTTTTTTCAAAATTTTTTTGAGTCAAATAATTACTACATACATATTTTATTTTTCTAGTCGAGTCAAAAGAGTGAAGTTCCAGTTTTCACAGAAAGAAAACTCGCTGACCAGGATCTCTGTAATGTTTCATAAAATGTATAACGACTATAATAAAATTTAAGTGATTGCAGAAAACAGATAACGCCATGCCTTCTACTATTGACGTTTGTGCTCGGCGGTTCGATAAACTCTTGCCGCTGCTTTTGAAGCCTTGTTTTTCAACATTTACAACAAGGTGGGTTTAGGTATTTTAAAGTTTTCATAATTTCTTATCAATTTTATTATTATCAACAGATGAAACAAAAATGCACCTGTTCATTATTTATAATGGTTTTAACATTTATTTCAATAGCTGATGCTGCTTCAGATGCTGCGAATAAGGGAGTTTATAAGGTGAATGTTCTCAAATTTAATAAAGCTTTCTAAAAAAACAATAACGTATTTTACAAAAAACTCATTTATGAAAATATGTTTTTTTTTTGAAATTTAATTTAGAACATCGCCTAGCAAATTTAATTTTTCTAATTTGGAAAACTTTCTTGAAGCTACAAAACTTTTTATTTTAATTTTCCAAATCCTGACTGCAATTTTGAATAGGCGATTTTGGCTGTTTTGTCTTGCATTATCAATTCCAATTTGAAATTTTCTGAAATTTTTTTAAAAATTACATTTAAGTTTAATTAAGAAACTTAATTATAGAGTTGAAGTTTTTGTCAAGCAACTATCCCAATTTCAGGTAGTAAATTCTACAACAAAAGAGCCGTGTATAATATTCCAAGCAGATATATATTTATACCTAACTTATCACACCAGTGACAGTGAGGTAAGTGATTTTTCACTATTTCGAAAATTCATCCAAAAGTGAAACAACTTGAAAACCACAAAAACTGAATAGACTACATTTGACATGTCTATTTCTACAATTATCAGCAAGTTCAAGCCATGTGTCATTTGACATTTGTGTAGTTTTTGGTATTTTGTGACTTGTGAGGGTACGTAAAATAAAAGAAAAGTAGGATTGAATAGTATCCAAATTTTTTTGAAATCTGATTTTGAAGCTTTGAAGTATAATGGCTTTTAAAGGTGCTACACGTAGGTAGGCAGAAATGTATTCAGGTGTATGTGCTTGCCTTTCTATATTTTGCATTTTGGCATTCAACTTGTCGGTTTAGCAAACAAAAAGCCGTAATGTAGCCTACAAGGACGGAAGTAGTGAATCACTGAAGTACATATAACCAAGGACCAAAAACATTTTCAAAACGTAGTAGGCAATTTTTCATACGACTAAAGCTAGATTGTAGTAATTAAAAACGTCGATGCACCATGATCAAACCTGAATTTTTCCACAATTCTCGTTTTACAGAAGGACGTGATAGTTCATGTGCCAACATCCTCAACAGCGGACACTGGGGTGTCATCATGCAACGTTACGATAACCACGTCTGGAATGTCTGTTGAATCTCAGTTACTGAGAGTAAACTTGGACCATGTAAGTTTTAATTTATATACTTTATTTGTAAAAAGTTATACAAAGTTATAACAACTATTCAAATAATTTTTAACATGAAAGGAGTAAATAGGTAGTGAAACATTTTCGTATAGCTTGAAGTTTTAAACAACGTGCTGCATAAATTTACTATAGACGTACCTGTAAATTCAAATTTTTCAGATGAATGGCTGGACAATTGACTTTGCATTCACCAAAGATAATCGATTCAAAACGGAAAAAGAAAAACAATTTGCACTGTATCAAGTGAATATCACTGCAAACTTTGCATCCGATCCAACTGCATTTCCCGATTTCAAATATCCCACTCAACAGTACTATCTTCATGTGGATCCCAACGATTTGTCGGATATTGGAGGTTCTATATTTGCAAGTGTGGGGCATTCATATTATTGTCCAAGTGAGCAGAAATATGCAATCAATGACAATGACAATGATAAGTATGGACCAATGGCCTAGTAAGTTTTACTACTAAATTTGTGACAAGTAGTAACAGAAAATTTGGCCAATATTACAAAGTTTCAGTTTTGGAGTTTTTTGGATCAGTATATTAGTTTGGTACGCTGATTGTACCACTTCAGCCCCAAAATTGGCCAAAGTGCCAAAATACTAGATTCAGATTTATATATTCAGCATCAAATTTAAATTGACAACAATTCAAGCGTTTATGGAGGACACTGATTCCTTTGGGCCAAGTAAGTCAATTTTTTTCAAAATGTTTTTTTATGCCTGATTATGTTCAGAAGAAACTTGTCCAACTGATCAAAGTACATTGGATTTGGTTCCAATTATTGTCGGATCCGCACTCGCTGGACTCATTGTGCTCACTTTGGTTGTTTATTTGGTAAGTAGCTCTACGTTAAATTGTTTACCTATTCATGGTGCATCGGAGGTTTCGGGCAGATTTTAATTTTTGAAAACAAAAAATTGGCTGTGAGAATAGTATATTCAGGTTACCGGCTAAATGTGAAGCCGGGAGTTTTGAAGCAGAACTAGGTCTGTAACAAAGCTGTGCAAAGTTTGACAAAAAAACCAGCAAAATGCCGATAACTAGAAACTGTAAATGTTCTACTTTCCCACACTGTATCAAAAATTCCCAGCGATTTACATAGTTTTCCAATTCAGATCTATCGAAGCTTCTTACCAGAGGAGGTGCTCAATTTGGTCAACCCAGAAGCTCATTTTGACAGTGACACAGCTTCCAATGACGAAATAGACAAGACATCTTCAATTGAGCGATTTTGATTTTTAATTTTCTTTTTTTAAAAATTTTTCCACACTCTTGATTTAATAAAATGAAGGAATTGTCGAGCTTTTCAGTTTCTTTTACAAATTAATGTTTTTTTGAAAAACTGAAGGTTGGTTGTGGATTACAGATTTTTGCCTGGAATATTTTAAAATACTGAAAAATCCAAAACTATTTCGATGGAAAAATTTCTGATTGAAGTTTTCAGTTGTTTGATTCAAAAAAAATGTCACCTGCTTATTGACACGTTACTATAGGAAACGTGGATTTTGTGGGCAAAAAAAACTGAATTTTTTGAATTGATTTCTTAAAATTCATAATCAAAATTTTGCATTTCCCATATTAAATCACGTCAATTTTCCAAACCGGTTTCTTCATAAACACGACAATAAAACATTGTTTTCCATTCTCCTCGCCCCGCACGCGCGACGAACGATGACTAACAAGTGCAAGCGCGCTCCGCTGCACACCTCCCCCTTCCACATGTGAATGGAGGTCAGTGTGTGCACACGGACCGTTCCCTGTGTTTTTTGCAGTGTGCGCGTCGTGGTCCGCACATCGATTCTAGCCAAAGGGGCGACTATCGATTTTGTTTGTTTATTTTTCATCTTGTTCTCTCTCGTTTTTAGTTTATCTTTTGTTGGGGAATGATATTCTATTTCATAATCTGTTTATTATATTGAATTCGCTCTGAATTTCCCGTGACTTGCTTAGTTTTCTCTAGAAAAAATTTCAAATTAATGTTTAAAATTTAAAATTTACAGAAAACCAAATCTTGTCCACCTGGAAATGTTGTCGGAAGAGGACGTTCACACAAATTCCTACGCAGGACGCACCGTTGCAGTTATGGAGCAGCCGGACTTGTTCAGCGACGACTGCGATGAGATCAACTTGGGGAATGAGGACACGCCGCCGTCCAAGCTCCGGCTTCACACGACCGAGGAGCCCAAGGAGAGCAGCTCACCGGCGGTTATCAATTCTATTGAGGATCACGATCAGTGAGTTGATTTCTTTTTTGGATGAAATTGGCAATCAAAAAATGTTGGAAGGTGTTTGTCTGATAATTAAAAAAAAATTAATAGATTTTCACGTTTTCAGAAAAAATATTGAAAATTTGAACTTTTCAAATAATTTCCAGCTCAAAAGGAAATTTACAATAAAATTTTGCAATTGAACACAATTTTTATCTGTCAAGTGTTTGCAACTGTCTAAAGAAAGCCGCAAAACTTAACAAGTTTCTCTATAAATCCATAAAATTTTTTCTGCTTCAAGATTCTACAGGAGATATTATTTTCCAGGTTAGCAGAAGGCTATATAACAATTCTGGAGAAATTTACAAATTTTGAGTTTTCGAGAAGCTTGAATTAAACGTTCAATTTCAGATACGTCGGCAATGACAATCACTACGCTCAAATCTCGCCCGAACCAGCACTCTCCAACTTCAAAGTCACAATGCGGGAATTCGAGAAGCGCGGTGACGGCATGAACGCCTATATTGTATACAAACTCGAGACTGAGGTACGACAAGCCGATGCCAAAACGATAAAAGAGCTCTTTGGTTTCAGGTGTCCGGAGTTGTTGGATACACAAAGCAACACTATGAGACGTGGCGCCGGTTCTCGGACTTCTTGGGACTTCATGGCAAGATCGTGGAGAAGTATCTGGCCAAAGGAATCGTCATTCCTCAGCCACCTGAGAAAAGCATCTCAGCACTGACCAAGACAAAGGTACTTGGAATATAATATGAGAGAGCTCTGGAACATTATGGAAGCTAACTTCAAAAAAAATTCTGAAAAATTATACAACTCTGAAAAAAAATGTTTGCTCAAAAGAACTAGCGGGAACACTCCAGCCACGCCTTCTTACCAAATTTATCATGGCTTCCAATATTTTGTCTATAAATTTTGGATTCATTTTCAGAAAACGGTTCACAAAATGTGCTCTTTTTAAGGGTTGGGTTTTTAAAACTAAAAAAACCGCCCGAAACTGTTTTCTGAGCATTAACTCTGATTGCTGTTGTCTGATATTGCAAACATTTCGAGAACACTACGAAATTGTAATTTATTAACATTTTGATCAATAAAACATTTTCAGACAAACTCGGACCCTGCAATGAGCCGCGAAGTTGGAATCCAGCGTGCCCGCCAGCTGGAACGCTACATTTGCCGCCTCATCCAACACCCACGGATGAGAAACGACTGCGATGTGCGCGACTTCCTCACAATTGAGTCGGACCTGCCAAAAGCCGTGCAGACGGCTGCACTGTCAAGCTTCGGAGTGAAGAAGATCTTCAAGAACTTCCAAGTCGTCTTCTCCAAGATGGCATTCCACATGGAGGAGGGTGATCGATGGTTTGAGCAAGTGCAATCGCAGGTTGATGAGCTTGATGAGGCGTTGCGCAAGCTGTACACGGTCACGGAGACGCTAGTGGCTTCTCGTAGAGATATGGCGACCAGTGGAGAGCAATTGGGGAAGGTGAGCTTCGGAGTTCAACTTGAAGCTACTGTGTATTAGTTGCCATTTCTACAACTTTAAAGGAGGGCGTATTTATGCGAAATGGTCTCGCCACGCGCCACCCATTGATTTCGGGGCGCGTGGCGAGACCAATGGGGCTTGCGCGGTGAGACAATTTCGCATAAATGCGTCCTTCTCTTTTAAAATCGTAGAAGTGAAAAAGTACACAGTATTGCTTGTAAACTGCTAAGATAGAAGTCCGGTAGGGGATAGGCCCACAGCTAATGAAGCCCTGACGCTTATCCCTTTTTCAAAACCAAATCTTAATTCATTTCTCATTCCAGGCCCTGTCAATGCTTGCTGCTTGTGAAGAGTCCACATCACTTTCCCGTGCCCTCTCCTCACTGACCGACGTCACTGAGAACGTCTCTGCTGTGTATGGGAAACAAGCCGAAGTTGACAACTCGAAGTTCTCGGAGTCGATCTACGAGTACATCATGCTGATCTCGGCGCTGAAGGATGTGTTTGGTGAGCGTGTTCGTGCTTGGCAGCAATGGCAGGATGCTCAACAGACGTTGGCTCGCAAACGCGATCAGAAGACGAAGATTGACTTGTCGGCGGGCGGCAGAAATGAGCGGTCTGATCAGTTGAAGGGAGAGATTGAGGATACGGTGCAAAAGATGGATCAGCTGGAGCAACACTTTATCGAGCTGAGCAAGGCGATTCGTGAGGAGGTTGCGCGTTTTGATGCCGATCGCAAGCAGGATATGAAGAAGATGCTGGTCGAGTATATGGAGAGCATGATTCATACTCATACGGAGGTAAGGTTCCAGCAGGCTTTGTGTGGTTTAAAAATACTGCGAAATCTTTATTCAAATCCAGAAAACCATCAAAAAATGTTCTTAAAATTCAGCATTCTCAAGCTCTCAAAAACTTTTTTCAAACAGAAAAGCGCAGAGTTTTAGTAAAATAAAATTACGTATACGTAAAAAATCTATACCTCTCTCGTAAATTGAAATGGCCTAGGTTTACACTCTTCCCCGGCCACCAGCATAGGCTAGTCTTTGTGAGTGGTGTGTATGCTCGATAGGAATTGACGCGTTGAATTTAGTGCTTCCGTGAATTTGGCTGATGAGCAATGCTCATATGAGTTTCACATGATTTTAGTTTGTCACTTCAAAGTGTGAATTAGTTATATGCATGAGCAAGCCCTAAAATTGAAGCGAGAAAGAAAAGAAGATGAAAAGAGGGAGATTCCTTAAAAATACGATTCCTTAAAAATTTTCTGGCTAAAAACACTAAAAAAATTTTTCAAAAGCTCTACTAAAAATTAGGGAGTGTTCAGGAGCAATGACAAATGTCCAAGTTTGCAATTGAATTGAGGGGTTGCATAATCACTTGACTGAATATTAAATACAACTCTTATAGAATTAAAAAAAAGTGACCTGATGGAATTTTAAAATACCCTAGTCACATCCAAGCCGGGGCTGTGATCAGGCTTTGATCAGCCCAGTTGTCTGTTAAAGCTAGGTGAACCTAAGAGCCAGGAAAGATTGGGACTCCTAAGATTGCTAGAAGCCACCAATACAGACCACCACGTTCTATAGGATTCTTCAAAAATGTTCTGGCTAAAAACACTTAAAAATTTGCTTATTCAAAAGCTCTACTAAAAATTTTTCCAGCTGCTCCATTTGTGGGAGAAGTTCGAGCCGGAAGCCAACAACATTCGTGTCTAACCTACCACTAGTGTAAATTATTCATCCTTATTTATTGCCAAAATCAATCAAACTCCTCAAAATGTCAATTTTATATTATTTTGTGCACTCCCCCTCTCCCCAGTCGAAATTTTATTATCTGTGATTTGAATGCAAAACTTCTAAAAATCCCCGTTTGATTTTGTTTCCTACCAACTACATATAGTCATTATTATATTTTATAACTTATTCTCTCCATCACATTTCACCTCGTCTTCATAATGTCTTCACAAAAATATCTATTGGTTTCTTTGTTTTTGGATATAAAGAGCTTCTTGTCAGATTCGGCAAAAAATGAGACTGTTTCTTCTGGCTACGGATTCCTGTCAGCTTCATATTTAACAGAAATTCAACTGATCAATTCACAGAGCCAGATTTATGTCGGCTGCTCAAATTTCGCTAAACGGCTTCGGCCTATGCTTGTCTTCAGATCATGCTCAAGTGTCGGACTCGGATTTGTGTCTGCTGCCAATTTTGCATACCTCAATTCAAATTGGCTTCTCAACTTGCGCGCCCTGATTTAAAAAACCTTGATCTTTGTTGGCTTTTAGAAACTTGAAAATGTTTGGTTTTCTTATTTATTTCAACTTCTATAACAAATGACAATTTGCAAGATGATATTTAAAAAAAAAAGAAAATAACAAATAGTATAAAGTATTCACAAGATATCTATATATCTATAACTTGTTTGGGAACGTGAGCTGCCAGGCCGTGTATTCTGAAATTGAATTTTGTGTTTATATATTTTTTGTTTTTAATAAAATACCATTTGAAATCCAATCCACAAATCCGCCTAATCGATCACCGTTCAAATATAAGTCAGGGCTGTGGGCCACTCTATCAGAGGTCAGTTGTGTTCCGAGAACCTGCATATTGACAATTTTTAGTATTAGAGAGTATGGCATTTATTGCCCAGGAGATTTGGAAAAGTGGTCATGTTGCATCAACTTTCAGTTTCAAATGTTTTGCTAACTATAGAAATTTAAAAAAAAATTCCACCTAATATTAATTAATTTTCTACTGACGAAAAATGTATTTTTATAAACTTGTAGTTTAGAAAAAAACTATTAAAACGAATTTTATGAATAGAAAATAAATTGTCAATTTTCAGTTGATTCAAAAAAAAAAATCACAAACAGTTTTCGATGCACCATAACTGAATTTTTAATTTTCCCACACTTTTCTAGTATAAACTTTCAATTTTTCAACCAAGTTGCAATTTTCCAAAGTAACATAGATTCAACCTTCAGCTCAAAAAAGTTACCTGTGGTGTATAAGAAAATGTGCTGTTATCAAAGTTTGTCTGAATAACATAAGTTGAGTATCTAGTGTTGAGATGTCTTGATGTTGGACCGTCGATGTTAGGTGAGATTCTGCAAGAAATGTATAATTCCTGCTGAAAAACTCTTGAAGCTTACGTCTCTGATCCAGTAATAACAATAATATAGTTGGGCCGGTTAGGATCCACACCAAACTCTGGCTCGTTGAGAATAATTGAGTCGATTCCTCTGAAAAAAAAGTGTATATTTGAATTTTTATTTTGCCAGTTTTTTTTTCTAAAAGCTTAAAAGCTCTTCTTCTCAACTCTTCTCAACTTCTCCCCACAAATTTCAGAGCATTGCAAGTCTAATTTTACATGCTTTGAGATCATGCTCGAAGAATCTACCCAGTTTGTGTTATATACCTACCTTCTCAAGTTGCTTATTCCAGAAGATGTGGTGATTTGGAAGTTTGAAATCTGAATTCTCAGTGACGTCACATCTTGTAAATCCGTCAAACTCCACACAGTGTTCACGGATCTTCCATATGTCACCACAGCCATCTTCGTATCATTTCCAGTTGATGTAAAGTTACCAACATTAGTGATAAAACTGTTCAAGAAGTTCTGCACATTCTGTGTATAGCCTTCTCCAAGAGCACTGTCCACCAGGAATATGTAGTCTGCCTTAACAGCATCCTTGCCGGAAATTGGTGTTGGGTAGATGGTGTTCTTGTAATCTGAAAATTTATGTTAACATTTGGATAGCGTTTGGTTACTCCAAAATTACAATAGCAATAAGTTAAGGGCACTGTAGCATCACTATCAAAAGTTTTATACAAAGGTAGTGCAGTCTGGAGCTTCGATAAATTTGCGAAACATTACCATTGTTCAGAGTTACCAAGAGATCGTTGACTGCTGGAGAATTGATCGATAGACTAGAAACATTTCTGACAGTCTCGTAAAATCCTGTATTTGTGAAATTTCTAACATAGTCAAATCTCTGGTTGTTGAGCCCCAAAGCAAATACCTTAAAATGATTGTGTACTCAAAACTGAGCAACCTCCTAGAACTTACAGAAGTCAAGTTCTTGATTTGCATTGCAGTGCCAGTATCTTTTGTATAGAAACTATCGGCGTGAGATAAAATGATTGTATAAGTGGTGACGTCATCTCTCCATCCGTTGGCCTCAGTGAGGAAGAAGAAGATTTCCTGCTCAATAGCTCCTGCCAAATCTGCGTCAGTAGAGTTTTCAGTGGCCTTGGCCAGTGTTAGCTGTTGGATTCTCTGCTTCACAACGTCATTGCTAGTTGACTCGAACAAATGGAAACCGTCCTGAAAATAATGGGATGTGACTAGAAACAAAATGATTGACTTACATGAGGAATGGTTCTTCCGTTATATGTCTGAAGAGCAAATTGTGTGGAAGATGGACCGACTGAGAATTTGGATGTGAAGTCTTGAAGGAAAGACTTCATGATCGAAAAATCAGAGTCAGTGAGACCAGTTTCATCCAGAAGGAAAATGATGTCGGCGGCAATTGAGGACGTTGGGAACGTGATACTATCTTCTGATTGTTGGTCTGCAAAATAACAACTGTCAAGTTGAAAAATGTCATGTTTTCCATGATCTTGTAGCTAAGTGAGCTCTCAACTTTGCTCAAAACCGTTTTGAAGTTTATGGAATCATAGCAATATTGTATTTCCCACTCACCACTATAGATTCTATTGGAAAGTGCCAAAACTGGATTTGGTGTAGAAACTTGCATCGATACCACACGATTGAGAAGATGAATGCTTGAGGAGACACTAAACCCGGAAATTAATTTACTATTTTTTATATGCTAAACTTACGAGAAAACATTGTTCGACGAATAAACCAGCTCCTGGAAATTGGTGCTTGCTGACTGGTTGTAATTAGCCACGTATAGTTGCTGCCCGGAGAGGAGCTGTTTCGAGTAAGACGTACCGGTAAGACTGAAGAATGTTATTTTGAAACGGGCAAATTAATTTTGAAAAACTTACTTCGTGGATCCAACAACGTAAATAATATAAGTTGGGCGGTCTGGTTGATTTCCAATCATATTTGACACGTATTGAATTGCATTTCCAACATTGGCTGTGTAGGATGAAGACGACATTGAGGACTTCCATGATGTCAGGTATTGATCCACAGCCTGAAAAATTTCAAAGTTTTCTAAAATATGCGGTATACGATAATTTAAATTCCGCACAGAAGTTACTTCTCGGTAAATCGGCGCCACTTCTAAACCAACTTTTTTTTTCTATCTGCCATTTACAAAAGCGGCAAAAGTTGGTTGAAGTTGGCTAAAGTTGGTTGAATGAGGCAGCGTTTTTACGCTTTGAACAACTGAAAAAAGTGTGTGAAAGTTGGCGAAAGTTGGCAAAAGTTGGTCAAGAAGTAGGCAAAATTGGTTAGAAAGCAGATAAAGTTGGTTTGAAAGTGGTTAAAATCTAATGGCAGATAGAAAGTCACAGTGTACACTTCTCCCAAAATGACTGTAAGAATGGACTCCTTATATGATTTTAAACCCGACTCTGGACATACAAACTTCTCTCAAAAAGAAAATAGACTTCACATGTACACTTCTCCCATAATGACTGTAAGAATGGACTCCTTATATGATTTTAAACCCGACTCTGGACATACAAACTTCTCTCAAAAAGAAAATAGACTTCACATGTACACTTCTCCCATAATGACTGTAAGAATGGACTCCTTATATGATTTTAAACCCGACTCTGGACATACAAACTTCTCTCAAAAAGAAAATAGACTTCACATGTACACTTCTCCCAAATTGACTGTAAGAATGGACTCCTTATATGATTTTAAACCCGACTCTGGACATACAAACTTCTCTCAAAAAGAAAATAGACTTCACATGTACACTTCTCCCATAATGACTGTAAGAATGGACTCCTTATATGATTTTAAACCCGACTCTGGACATACAAACTTCTCTCAAAAAGAAAATAGACTTCACATGTACACTTCTCCCAAATTGACTGTAAGAATGGACTCCTTATATGATTTTAAACCCGACTCTGGACATACAAACTTCTCACAAAAGAAAATAGACTTCACATGTACACTTCTCCCAAATTGACTGTAAGAATGGACTCCTTATATGATTTTAAACCCGACTCTGGACATACAAACTTCTCTCAAAAAGAAAATAGACTTCACATGTACACTTCTCCCAAATTGACTGTAAGAATGGACTCCTTATATGATTTTAAACCCGACTCTGGACATACAAACTTCTCTCAAAAAGAAAATAGACTTCACATGTACACTTCTCCCAAATTGACTGTAAGAATGGACTCCTTATATGATTTTAAACCCGACTCTGGACATACAAACTTCTCTCAAAAAGAAAATAGACTTCACATGTACACTTCTCCCAAATTGACTGTAAGAATGGACTCCTTATATGATTTTAAACCCGACTCTGGACATACAAACTTCTCTCAAAAAGAAAATAGACTTCACATGTACACTTCTCCCAAATTGACTGTAAGAATGGACTCCTTATATGATTTTAAACCCGACTCTGGACATACAAACTTCTCACAAAAGAAAATAGACTTCACATGTACACTTCTCCCATAATGACTGTAAGAATGGACTCCTTATATGATTTTAAACCCGACTCTGGACATACAAACTTCTCACAAAAGAAAATAGACTTCACATGTACACTTCTCCCATAATGACTGTAAGAATGGACTCCTTATATGATTTTAAACCCGACTCTGGACATACAAACTTCTCACAAAAGAAAATAGACTTCACATGTACACTTCTCCCATAATGACTGTAAGAATGGACTCCTTATATGATTTTAAACCCGACTCTGGACATACAAACTTCTCACAAAAGAAAATAGATTTCACATGTACACTTCTCCCATAATAACTGTAAGAATGGACTCTTTATATGATTTTAAACCCGACTCTGGACATACAAACTTCTCTCAAAAAGAAAATAGACTTCACATGTACACTTCTCCCAAATTGACTGTAAGAATGGACTCCTTATATGATTTTAAACCCGACTCTGGACATACAAACTTCTCTCAAAAAGAAAATAGACTTCACATGTACACTTCTCCCATAATGACTGTAAGAATGGACTCCTTATATGATTTTAAACCCGACTCTGGACATACAAACTTCTCACAAAAGAAAATAGATTTCACATGTACACTTCTCCCATAATAACTGTAAGAATGGACTCTTTATATGATTTTAAACCCGACTCTGGACATACAAACTTCTCTCAAAAAGAAAATAGACTTCACATGTACACTTCTCCCAAATTGACTGTAAGAATGGACTCCTTATATGATTTTAAACCCGACTCTGGACATACAAACTTCTCACAAAAGAAAATAGACTTCACATGTACACTTCTCCCATAATGACTGTAAGAATGGACTCCTTATATGATTTTAAACCCGACTCTGGACATACAAACTTCTCTCAAAAAGAAAATAGACTTCACAGTGTACACTTCTCCCAAAATGACTGTAAGAATGGACTCCTTATATGATTTTAAACCCGACTCTGGACATACAAACTTCTCTCAAAAAGAAAATAGACTTCACATGTACACTTCTCCCAAATTGACTGTAAGAATGGACTCCTTATATGATTTTAAACCCGACTCTGGACATACAAACTTCTCTCAAAAAGAAAATAGACTTCACATGTACACTTCTCCCAAATTGACTGTAAGAATGGACTCCTTATATGATTTTAAACCCGACTCTGGACATACAAACTTCTCTCAAAAAGAAAATAGACTTCACATGTACACTTCTCCCAAATTGACTGTAAGAATGGACTCCTTATATTATTTTAAACCCGACTCTGGACATACAAACTTCTCTCAAAAAGAAAATAGACTTCACATGTACACTTCTCCCAAATTGACTGTAAGAATGGACTCCTTATATGATTTTAAACCCGACTCTGGACATACAAACTTCTCTCAAAAAGAAAATAGACTTCACAGTGTACACTTCTCCCATAATGACTGTAAGAATGGACTCCTTATATGATTTTAAACCCGACTCTGGACATACAAACTTCTCTCAAAAAGAAAATAGACTTCACATGTACACTTCTCCCATAATGACTGTAAGAATGGACTCCTTATATGATTTTAAACCCGACTCTGGACATACAAACTTCTCTCAAAAAGAAAATAGACTTCACATGTACACTTCTCCCAAATTGACTGTAAGAATGGACTCCTTATATGATTTTAAACCCGACTCTGGACATACAAACTTCTCTCAAAAAGAAAATAGACTTCACAGTGTACACTTCTCCCAAAATGACTGTAAGAATGGACTCCTTATATGATTTTAAACCCGACTCTGGACATACAAACTTCTCTCAAAAAGAAAATAGACTTCACATGTACACTTCTCCCAAATTGACTGTAAGAATGGACTCCTTATATGATTTTAAACCCGACTCTGGACATACAAACTTCTCACAAAAGAAAATAGACTTCACATGTACACTTCTCCCAAATTGACTGTAAGAATGGACTCCTTATATGATTTTAAACCCGACTCTGGACATACAAACTTCTCACAAAAGAAAATAGACTTCACATGTACACTTCTCCCATAATGACTGTAAGAATGGACTCCTTATATGATTTTAAACCCGACTCTGGACATACAAACTTCTCTCAAAAAGAAAATAGACTTCACATGTACACTTCTCCCAAATTGACTGTAAGAATGGACTCCTTATATGATTTTAAACCCGACTCTGGACATACAAACTTCTCTCAAAAAGAAAATAGACTTCACATGTACACTTCTCCCAAATTGACTGTAAGAATGGACTCCTTATATGATTTTAAACCCGACTCTGGACATACAAACTTCTCACAAAAGAAAATAGACTTCACATGTACACTTCTCCCATAATGACTGTAAGAATGGACTCCTTATATGATTTTAAACCCGACTCTGGACATACAAACTTCTCTCAAAAAGAAAATAGACTTCACATGTACACTTCTCCCAAATTGACTGTAAGAATGGACTCCTTATATGATTTTAAACCCGACTCTGGACATACAAACTTCTCTCAAAAAGAAAATAGACTTCACATGTACACTTCTCCCAAATTGACTGTAAGAATGGACTCCTTATATGATTTTAAACCCGACTCTGGACATACAAACTTCTCTCAAAAAGAAAATAGACTTCACATGTACACTTCTCCCATAATGACTGTAAGAATGGACTCCTTATATGATTTTAAACCCGACTCTGGACATACAAACTTCTCTCAAAAAGAAAATAGACTTCACATGTACACTTCTCCCAAATTGACTGTAAGAATGGACTCCTTATATGATTTTAAACCCGACTCTGGACATACAAACTTCTCTCAAAAAGAAAATAGACTTCACATGTACACTTCTCCCATAATGACTGTAAGAATGGACTCCTTATATGATTTTAAACCCGACTCTGGACATACAAACTTCTCACAAAAGAAAATAGATTTCACATGTACACTTCTCCCATAATAACTGTAAGAATGGACTCTTTATATGATTTTAAACCCGACTCTGGACATACAAACTTCTCTCAAAAAGAAAATAGACTTCACATGTACACTTCTCCCAAATTGACTGTAAGAATGGACTCCTTATATGATTTTAAACCCGACTCTGGACATACAAACTTCTCTCAAAAAGAAAATAGACTTCACATGTACACTTCTCCCATAATGACTGTAAGAATGGACTCCTTATATGATTTTAAACCCGACTCTGGACATACAAACTTCTCTCAAAAAGAAAATAGACTTCACATGTACACTTCTCCCAAATTGACTGTAAGAATGGACTCCTTATATGATTTTAAACCCGACTCTGGACATACAAACTTCTCTCAAAAAGAAAATAGACTTCACATGTACACTTCTCCCATAATGACTGTAAGAATGGACTCCTTATATGATTTTAAACCCGACTCTGGACATACAAACTTCTCACAAAAGAAAATAGATTTCACATGTACACTTCTCCCATAATAACTGTAAGAATGGACTCTTTATATGATTTTTTTCTCTTTCCTTTTTTTTGGGAAAAAAAAATTGCCTAGATTATTTTTTAAAGCCTCCAAGAAGTAGTCATTTTCTCAGCTAGAAACTCTCCACCGAACGTTCTGTTATTTTTTTTTAAATCGTTAAAAAATTCGTAAAAAAACTTGACCGCGTGGGAGAGTTGAACTCATCAGAGAGTTGAACTGGACATACAAACAAAAAATGATTAACTTCAGATTTGTTTGTTCAACTCTCCTAGCGGTCAAATTCTTAAACATTCTTAAACAGTCATCGGACATTGTTAAAAAGCGCGCAAAGCTTAGACACTAGTTGACCTGAAATGTAAGCTGCCAACCGTTGATCTACTGTTTTGAGCTACACCTAAGCTTCGGTGTTATACAAGCTTCAACATGAAAAAGTGCACTGAAAAACAACCTACCAGCTGTGATGAAGAGAGTTGCAATGGAGCAATGACATTGTCAGAGAATGGCACAATACTGATTTGAGTTCTGTAAAACTTTTTCCAGTTAAACTAAATACCAAACTCCTAAAAATGTTACTTAATATTTCCCACAAGGAATGGAGTCACGGAGTCTGACACAAATTGTACAATATTGCTATGATCCGCATAACTATTTCCGGATTGGTCAACAACATAAATCAAATTTCCGAAGAAATTCGACGTAGATGGTGTACGCTTTTTAGTTGTCATTTGATAGATTCTATCAGCCAAGTTGTAATTTGTGTCGATTCCAGTGAAGGAAGAGTTCCAATCGGATACCATGAATGCATTCTGAGCAAATGAAGATAGAGCCGAGGGAGTCATATTTGAAGAGAGGCCAATGGAAATTGTGCGAATACCCTTGCGTTGGAGGTTCGACAGCTCCTGGGATACAGAGGAAGATGACCTGGAAGCAGTTGTTGAAAAACTTATTTTTGAGGGGTTGAACTCACGATCCAAGCGTGAAGAGCACGAGGAAGTTCTCATTAAGTGCTCTGTAGCCAGAAGTTGTATTTTCATAGACATTCTGTCGAACATTAGCAAGAACACTTGCAACATCCCTATAATTCTGATGGGATCTTGAGAACAGAGATAGCTTCTCATTTCTGCAGGAGCTCAGGTCGTAGTAGTTATTGGTCTAAAAACTTGATTAGAGAGGAGATACACTTCACAACCTCACCTGAACAAAGATGCAAGAGTACTCAACAGTGGTTCCATCAAACGTGGCTAGTGTGAACCTAGATCCCTTCTCTCCCACTGAATACTTGATCAGAAGGATGTCAAGGAAAGTACGGATCTTTTCAAAGTAGACATCTGTCATCGCGTTGTCTGGGCTTGAAGATGTATCGACTAACAGAGTGATATCTGGCCAAACACTTCTAGCCTTGACAACTGGAATTGGACCAGGCAGAGTTGGACTTGGCGATGCTGGCTGTTGAGTTGGAGCTGGAAAAGGGATGTGGCAACTAGAGTTGATGGTGGGACTTACGTTGAAGTGGAAGGTAAATGCAAGTATGTTGAGTGAGGGAGTTGGCCAGTTGTCTCACTGAGTATTTGTTGTAGCCGCTGAGCTGGAATAAATTACTGTGAGTTGGTTAGCCAAACACTGAAATGTTAGGTCAGGCACGGACAAGCCCAGATGTATATTTGTTCACATTTTGAATACTAATCTAAGTGCTAGAGTTGCAATATTTTCTGTGCCTAATAGTATAATTTTCGAATCTATCGCATCTATCACATCACAACCTCACAAAAACCTTATTATAGAAAATTCGGGATAGGACAGATTTGAAAATCCCTACTTCATTTTTCCATCATTTACCTGATATGCATTAATATTGACTTGATAATCAGCTCCCGGAATAGTGTTTGTATTGATTGTGAGAGCAGATGTGTAACCTCCAACAAGCTGAACCATGGCGTCGTGCTCCGAGAATGCATTCTCCATGTCACTAATGCTGAAATCAGTATGGTTAGAATTATCCCCACAGCTTTAGAAATGTTCTTACTCCATTCTGTCCGTGATTAGAATCACATTTTTACTGGCGTAGTTTCTTCCGTCTTGGAAGATTTCAATTGCCTTCTTGTAAGCTCTGCAATATAAAATCTGTGCTGAAATTTCAGCCAAATTTCCAATTTCTTACGTAGACAAAGTAGCAGTTCCTTGTGTGGGCCGGAATGTGATAGAACTAACCAAGCTTTGATAATCTGCTGGGCTCAGGAGATATGTGAAATCAGCATGCTAAAATTGCAGTTCACGCAATTAGATTCAAAAACTAGCTTTACTCACAATCAACACATCCAAATAGTAGTATGAAGCAATTGCAAAATTGATTGGTGTCGATGAGGTGAGTGCTCTTCCAGAAACTGCTCCAGTGGCACCTAGCAGGTCAGGGATCAGCTGATAAGCGGTGAAGTTGAGGATGTTGTTCCAGTTGTTCTGGTTATTGGCGTGAAGGAGGATCAGTGTGTCGATTGGGTCCTCGCAAGGTGGGTTGACTGAAAGTTTGATTATATATAAAATATGTCTATGTACTTGGTATTTCTGAAATTATTTTTAGTTTTGATATCAAACTAAATTTAGAGATTCTAAAATAAGCAGCCGACACTGATCTACGCTCGCGATGGACCAAGTGGGAAAGATCCTCATCAGTTTTAAGACTTTGGAATACCAGTAATCTTCCTTACCAAATTGAGGAATTCCTGGACAATATTGATTGTTCATGAAATTATCCACCACTGGTAGAATTGCATCGGAGATTTTCTGTGCTACTGATGCACGGCTGTCTGTTGTCTGAAAATTATCCTCCTCATAAATTAAAAAAACCACAACCCACATTCAAAGGAGAAGATCCCATGATTGCATTTGCGTCAATTGAGTTTGAGCCAGTTAGCGCGTCCAATTGGTTTTTAGAAGAATAGGGTCCGATCACAACTCCTTGAACAGTGGCTAGTTGTCTGACGGCGGCGGCGTCAGCAGTAGGATCTGGGCAACAGTTGGAGAGCTTCTCGTAGTTACCACGGGCGAAGAAGATGACTAGGTTGTTATTTTGAAGGTAGCCGTTTCTGATATTGTTGGCGGTCAGGGAGAATCCGCTGTAAAGTTAGCAATTCTTTTCTTGATTGTTTTGATTCCGATTCATATTAGAAAATCAGTAAGCTAAAATAAAAGAAGCTCACAGTTGAAGATCAGAAGCCGCACCAATTGGCAAATTAGTGTTATTCAATGTGTTTATAGCAGAGTTTCCGTCGGTGGCATGATCAAGAAGCACTGCACTTTGACCGGATTGGTTAGGGGCCAGGTTGTCTGGAGATGAGAAGTACACCAATGACACCGACATTTTGAACGGAGAAATCATGGACTGGTAATGGCTCATCACATTCAATACGGCACGGGTTTCCTGGAAATTTTGGTGTAAAAAGTAAGAGATTAGTTAAGATTGACATCTGTTATGCGTGAATGGAGTCTCAAGACTTGAAATTACAGGAAAATCCAAAAACAGTGCCAAAGTTCTAGAACAATTTGGAAGTCAAACACAAAATCTAGAAAAAAATAGTGTTATAATCTATATACATAATTATACTTGTCCGATAACTGTATGTATAAACTGATAATGACAACATATCAGGTGCTAACTATTTAGACTGTAGACCGAATTGCGACATAAGTTATATCCTTGTCTAAATTTATCTTACAGATCATAAGCTATCTTTAACGCCTCAACTTCACGATACCAGAAATGGTGAGACACTTACCACATCAATGTAATTAGCTCCCTCAGCTTCAGAAGTTTCAATGACAAAAGTGAGTCCAGTATAACAATTTGAGTAGTCTTTGCATCTCAACTGATGATTTGTTGAGTTCAAAATGTTCGCATCGAGAATTCCATTTGGTTGGCTCACTCCAACGTAGATTGACTGACTGTAGCCATCGTAAACTCCAAATTGAGTGGCATTCTGCACATTCTGCTTGCTCTGCACAGTTTCGATGAGATCTAAACCGATAGAGTTCGAAATGCTGAACTAAAAAAGAACATTCCGTACCAACTCCAATAACTTCTGTTTGCAATTGAGATCTAATAGTTAGGGTGGTGTTAATAACTTTTGGGACTAGTCCAGCGTAATCCGTTCTGGAATTGGAAATTTTTATTGGAGAGAAAATCAGAAACCTTACCCATCAGTGATATAGTAGAGGAGGGAAGTGACGGAGTCGTCGTTGTATTGAGATTTCGTTTTGATAAAGTTGAGAGCTTCATTGAATCCTCTGTAAGACGAGGTTCATGTTTGATTGGTGCTGTTTTCCATAAATTTTAAAAATTTTAAGGCTTTTGGCAACTTTTACCAATACATCGTTACTTATTACTTCATATCGGTAAGACTGGCACAGTTCTACTATAACTTACACAGTAACATCTGAAGTACCAAGTTGTTGGCCTGCATTGCTAATTGCACCGGTGAAAGTTTGAAGATCAGTGTACCCGTTCTAAAAGTTTAAAATGTTTCTAGTTATAAAGTTCTGATCTATTTGAAACTTACCGATTCTGCGATAACAACTTGGTTGTAAATAATAAACGCAAAAGTTGTCTGAGAGTTGTATGTTGATAGTGAGGTAGCAGTGTTTTTGGCAAATTGGATGGCGCTCTGTAAGTGGTTTTTCGAATTTCTATACAACGTATCAAATTAATGTATAGGCAATCCATGCTACACAATTCACCCTGAACCTTTATGCAATTTTTATTTCTTACATTATATCCACTGAGTAGAAGAGTCTGTGATTGATCGATCAAGAATAGAACATTCTGTTTACAAGAAGCAATTGGTGGGAACAATGGATTTACTGTAGTCCTGACAGCCGGGTTCGTGGTAGTTCCGATTGTAGTGATCAGTGGTAGTCTGGTTGGTGGAGGCGTTGGTGGGGCTGCAGTCGGGTAGAATGCTGCACAGATCCATTGAGCTTGGGTTTGAAGGACTGATGGATTCATAAGATAGTCGACTGTGTCGATCGGGTAGAAATGAGAATAATCGGTTGCCAACTGCATAACGACTCCTTGTTGGGCTTGAGAAGTGGACATCAAGATGAAGCCGAGAGAGAAGAAGTATTGGCTTTTGAGAGCACTGGCAATTGGGGAAGCGGATTGAGCTTCATCGAAGTCGCTGGAATGTTTTGGTTTTTAATAAATGTAGTCTGAATATTTTGAGGAACGTCTAAACTATGAAGCATCAAATTATTGAATATGGCCATACACTATCTTGTGAGTCTAGCGTCTGCAAAACATTTACGGGATATTTCAGCAGAGTCTGAAAAACAGTTATCCCATGATCGTTGAGGGTATTCACTCCGCAGTAAGGAACGATGATAAAGATTCAATGTTCCCGCTAGACTTCAAAATGCCGACTATATTTTCAAGTCTAATTTAAAGCCCACAAAAACTCAGCAAACAACTTACAATCCATCTCCAACAACAATGATATTTCCAGCAACTCCTGGAATCGGCCGGTAATTGTTGTATACAAAACGAAGAGCACTGAAATTAAATTTCTTATCAACCAGATAAAACAAATGACTAACTCAGTGAGTTGATGTCCATCAGCACCAGTTGGGTTCACAATTGACGAGTTGAGGTTGGCAACGATGGAAGCCCAGGCTGGTTGGTTGCGGGCACGTCCCATCGGCGTTCTGAACGGACAAGAAAATATTTTTTGCTTCTCAAATGTTTTAATAAATCGGTTTAATTCTCCAGAGATTTTAAACAGTTCTTAAAAATCTGCAATATCTCAAAGGTTCAGTAATTTGCACCTAAATTTTTTCCAACAAAAAAAACTAACGGCTCATTTGCTCCATAAACAACAAGCCGGAACTCTTGATTATTCCAATTAGTATTTTGATCTAAGTTTACCAATGAAGCAGCATTACTCAAGTAGTTCGAAATCATTGCCAGCTTATTATCCAGCGTTCCAATAATTGGCACGGATACGTCAACCAAGAAAATGTTTCTGAATGGCGTGGAAGATGAATCACAGACTGCGCCAAGTTTCATAGGAGCTGTGGTAGTGGGCGGCATATTTGATGGTGGTACAGATGGAGAAACAGATGGATTGACCGGTTGAGTAGGAGGAATGAGGCCCGAGCATTGCGATGTTGAAGACACTGAAGAAAACTTGTTTTAACAGTAGATAACGTTTTTTAGTTTCTAGTCAAGTTTCAACCATAGTAGTCCCGATTCGTAGTAAAATGTTACCGTTTTAGTATGATATCATGAAGTACATTTGTGTTAAAGGTAGATCATTACTCATTACTAGAATTTTATTACTAGAAATACTAGACTCATTACTAGGTCATTACAGAAAACTGCCGGTAGTAAATATTTTTCAGCTAGCACAAATTCCAGAGAAATTTAAGCACAATTATTTGTAATTAGCCTTCAAAACTTTAACTTAGATTTTTCAAATTTCAATTTCTCTTTCATATTTCACATATTAGAGTAATTTTGAGCAAACTTTAGTAGAATATTACTTCTGTAGGCAATATCAGTAGAATATTACTTCACTAGGCAATATCCGCACATCTCAATATTATTCAGGAAATCTGAAAAAAAGTTCAAACCAACCGAATGCGTTGGTCAGGTAACCCTGCGACGAAAGTGCATTTATAACAGATGCTGGTGTTGCTGTTGTATCCGGGAAGATCAGCTCAGCGTAGAAGTTAACTCCATTTGGATTTTGGCTGAAAACTTGACTCTGGCCAATTGATATACATTTTGTTCTATGCTTCATGACTCCCATTTGTGACTACTTATTTTTTATCGGCTTATCATATATCAATTATACAACGCCCGAGCATCTGGAAAACTGATAAGGAACTCACGTAAACGCATTAATTTGAGTTGTGAGCGGTGCTGAGCCAAATGAATTTGTTGGGCTTGTGTAGGCATTTGAGATCTAAATAAAATTAGCTTAAAAATTTTAATAAATCGTTGAGATGTAAATTTTTAAGTGACTTTCAAAAAATCTTACGTTTGTCGAAATTCCAGTGGCAAGAGTTTTGAAAGCATCTGAATTCGAATTTGCATAATCAGAATTCCATGAAATTCCGGCTACAAGAGAAGTCGTGAAAATTACGACTGGTTGGATTGTCGGCACAGGCGTTGTAGTAGGAATGTCTTCAGGCATAGGTGCTGGAAAGTAACCGATTATGGATTGTTTTAAAAGTAATACTCTTTCTATTTTTTAGTTATTAGTTCTTTTATATTTTACAATATAGTCTATTCCATATAGTGTAACATTTTTACCCAATTACTCTGACAAGGCTTGTGAAATAAGATGTCCTATTTTGAAATTTCAGACCTAGTCTTTTGGTAAACACATTTTTTGAGGCTAATGTTTCCAGGGCGGCCTGAATCTCGAAAAGAGAAATAACGTACTTGATAATGAAAAATTATATAAAGTGGTCCATAATTATGAGCTCCCTGTATACAAAAGAAAACTCACGCATGGGTGGTATACTTGCAATCGCCACACCTAACATTACAGATCCAGCAATCAGCATGGCAAGGGATACGAAGAAGAATCCAATGTTGACCCATTCTCGAAGTTTTAGACTTTTTATAAAGTCTGTAATAAAAACAAATGGGATTATTATTACAGTTCACAATGCAAAAAATACTCACCTACAAACCCCATATTGAACGCCAAAAAATGAAAATCTAGGAGCTTGGCGCGGAAAAAGAAATAAAACTGAAGTAAATCAAGGCTGCCGCCACCCGCTTATCTATATATCAGTGGCACAGTGAATTAGTGTTTGGAAATGTGTGCCGTTGCATCATATTATTGTGATAAGCGCTTTGATTTCACCCGAAAAAGGAGCACAAGCCTTGATGTATCATTGCGAGTTAGATGATGAAATTTATGACTTGCTACTGATTTTTCGGAGACACAGAACGAAATCAGCGCTCTTTGGAGTGACTGTGAGGAAGTTTAAGCTTTCGAAACTTTTTAATTTTTAATTGTGATTTTAAAACGTTACCGATAAAATACTTTTCCACTTTTTTATAATTTAATTTCAGTGTGTGTTTTCACGCAAGTTTTACTTTTTTTCCGAAACTTACGAAAGCCTAACATAAAAGCCTACAGTCAAAACGCTTCAGCCTAAAAGAGTTTGTATTAGAGAAATCTGGTCAATTTACGTCACGTCTCAGTTTGTACCAGACATATTGTCCAATTTGTCAGTTGAGAATATTTTTGACCATACAAAATAAATATTTCCGAAATGAACCAAAATTGTAAGAATTTCTGTAAAAACTTGTTTTCACTTTTGAAGTACTTTTGCAGTAGAGTATGCAGCTTTTTTCTAAATTTTACAGTTTTTACAAACCTCATTTAGGTTCATCCAAAATTATTTATTATTAAATATTACATTTTGCACACATTTGAAATATTCTTTCTGTAAAACTTTCACAGAAAAGTACAACTCTAAAACAATTTCCCCGTGGCGATCATTTTCCAAGTGTTTAATCTCAAAATTTAGATATAAAGGCCACCGTACCAAATATTTCAAATGGAAAATCTGTGCTCAAATTTTTGATTCGAAAATGTTAGCTTCCCAACTTACATTATAATAATCTAGGGTTGCTCCATGGCAATTTTCATTCACCACTAGCATGAATTAAACGATTTCAAAATAATAAAAATAAACTGAGATCACCACAGTTGTTGTGATCTTCTGCAGGTTACCACAATTTTTTTTTAAATTTTTTTTTTAACTCTCGAAATCTCAATACGAAAAAAATAAAAAAGTACCATTTTCTTGTGATGAAGCTCAATGATTATTGTCCGCAAACCCTCTGTCATTTCATAGTGAATCCATTTGCGGGGGACTTCTGAAACATTAGAATTTTAAAAACGTAGTTTTTTTTTCGAAAACTAAGAAATTTAGAATCGCACCCCATTAGTTTTTTTAAAATTTACCTAGAATCATTCTAAAAAACAAATAAAAAAAATCAATGAAGTGTTATAGAAAATTCGATTAAACAAACATTTCAAATGAGCATGTCATTTTTGCAAACATTTCAGAACATCAGAAACATTTTTTTGTTACTTGAAATTTCTTTCTAAATACTGAAAAGTTGAGAAAATATTTCGATTCTTTTGAAAAAAGTGTTATAGTTCTAAAGCCAAAGTGCTTTAAAAGTAATACACAAAAATCAGAATAACAACTGAAAGAAAAATTGAGTAAAAAGTGAAAAGTGGGCATTTGAAACAATGCTATTTCTAAATTGTTGCTATAATTACATAAAAGTTTTGAAAAAATAAATCTTTTTGTAACTAACTAGAATCATTGAAAAAAACAAATGTTTCTAAAACTAACTCAAAATTAAAAAATATCAATGTATCTCTTTTTTGTTGATGCAATTCAATGACCATAAATCTATGAGTCCATGAGTCCCTGGAGCTCCAATTTTGTATAAAACTGAAAAAGTAGTATGTTATTGATAATTCGATAAAACAAACATTTAAAATAAGCACGACATTTCTGCTAAAATTTCAGATCATCAGAATCATTCTTCTTACTCCTTGAAATTTATTTTCAAGTTCTGATTAGTTACGGAAATAGTCCGATTCTTTTGAAAAAATATTATATTTTTTTAAACCAAAATGTTTTGAAAATAATACACAATAAAGAAAAATGCGTATAGTGAACGATCGATATTCAATGCCCTCCTTGCTGTTAACAACTGTGTGTTGGCAAATTAGACTTTGCGCGCAGCCGCCATTGAGCAAGATCATTATCTTCACTTTTGATCTACCAATGAACATTCCTAGAATTAAAAGAACTGCTGAGGGAATTATCAAAATTTTGAATTATTAAATAGATTAACATAATAAAGTGCTATTGAAATTATTTAAAATGTTCTAATTTCTTCCACGCAATTTGACTCTTCTGCTAATCTGTTGCAAATTTCTAGTTCTTTCCAAAAATAGTAGCAAAATCTCAGTAGTTTCCAGAAATTTAAAATTATAACAGAGACAAGTACTTATGTATTATGTATTAAATTTTAATATATCATCAAAAATATTCAAAAACTGTACTATTTACAGCTCTCCACCGATATTGCGAAAAATGTGCAATTCTAATATTGAGTGGAGCCAGAAAGTGGTAATTCTTGATTTGAGATCTTAATTTGATAGCGTGGGATAAATTTTTGTTCATATTCTTCTATACTGCAAAAAGAAATCTTAAGAAAAACAGAAAACCCCGTCAAACAATTCAATAGAGGGCCCCACCCAATTTTTGGTTTATCAAAATTTTAGACTTAAGTTTTTAAAACTTATTCGAAAAGAATTCCCGTGTCAGAATTTATTATTTGAAATCTTTTTGCAAACTGGGAATATGATTCTAATATTAACAAAATAAGTAAAAATTTTAACAATTGTATCCGGTTATTATGGCCGATTTTCTACAGATTTCGCCCAAAATTCCCCCTTCCCAATTTTTAATTCTTCAATTTTTTTCCATGTTCAGGTCATGCAATTCAATGCCAGAACTAGTAATGGTACCTCGTCAGCAACATCATTTTTTTGGTGAGTTTGAACTGAAAATCTGAATCTAGTCGAATTGGAGTTCATTTTCAGGAAACCTATGTTCAATCAAATGCACAAGTTGGTGATTGCAGAGATGGGAATTAAAATTTTCATAATGAATTTGATTTAAAAAAAAAAAATTTTTTTTAATTTTAAACATGCAATGCTTCTTCATGAACACAAAACCCCCGAAACCCAACTGGGCAAAGTTCTTAGGTCACTTCTGATAGATCCACGAGGTTGAGCAAGCTCTACCAAATATATATTTCCAGATTGAGTTTCAAAATGTTCTATTTCAAACGAACAAGCAATTTTTTTTTCTAAAAATCTGAAAACACTTATATTTGTAGTAGAAATACAAAAAAACACATCAAGCCTAAAACACCAAAAATTCATTGAAAGTTTTGGTATATTTCTAGATTTTCAAAAAGTTGTGGATTTCATGCCGATTCGAACCTTAACATTTTCAGTTGACAACTTTTTTCTAACTTTTTGTTTCTTCGAGTTCTGAAATCAAGGTGCGAGACTTTTCGATGGACGTCTACTGAAAACCTTATCATATTGAAGTACAGATCTCAAGGTACTGAAATTGTGCTCCAAGTTTCGTTTAGTCTCCATCATTAGGAAACTCTGCAAAATCAGGGGGACAAATGCATTCTGTTAATATTCATTGTTTTTCTATCACATGGAGATCTCTTAGAAAAAAGTTCAATGGATTACTCGAGCAACACGTTCTCCCCGCAATCTTTCATATCGAAACTCGAGAACCAATCAACATGGGGATACTCTTTGACGAGTTGATCGAATATTCCAGCGGGGGTAGCACATTTCTCAATTTGTGACCACGCTTCACGAATATATCCATAATTCACATCAATTTTCATATCACTTCTTCTCTGAAAACGATAGTTGATTTTTCAAGAGTAAAAAAATAACAAACTCACGAGCTTCATTTTGTTGCTCAACACAACATTCTGTGGCCCTTCAAAGCAATCAAGTCCACTCATGGTGATAAGAGTGTAAATAAAACTCTTGTAATCGTCCCATTTTGTTGGACTGATCCCTGTGCCACTTTGATTGATGCGTAAGCTTCAGCATGCAAGTGTGGATTGAACGGATTCTGCAGATTGAAGTCGGATACGAGCGCGGTGTCGAAGGCACCAATTTTCACACTGTCGAGCTGAAACAAGAATGATTACTAAACAATGATAATATTTGGGTAAACATACAGAGGAATCGAAGAAAAGTGAAGCAGGAGAGATGTTGGTGTGTACTATTCCAAATGTGTGGATCTACTCCAGTTCTTTCAACATAGTACAACCGATCCGCCAGGTGTTCAGGTAACTCAACTTTCGAACATTGTATTCGTCGAAGTATGATTGCATTGAGAACATTTCATCCTTGCTGACTGAAATAAGGTGTTATTTGGAGAGAAGGAAGCTCGAAACTCATACTGATAACACTAAGATTTCCAGCCACAATGTGATCGGTCATCATAGTCGTGTTCTTGTTTCCAATGAGCAGCTGAGAACAAAAAATATTCTTTTCGAAAGCAGAGTTTGCCAACTCGTTTCCAACCGGAAAAGCACAAAATGAATATTGTTCGCCAGTGTGCAGTTTCTCTGACACGGCCTGGATCCCGAAACGACCGCGTTCGACTTTTTCCACAATTCGATGTCCATTTATTATTTTACCGACAGAAATCACCAAGCTGTAATGAAAAATTCAGCAAGGAGATGGCGTTAAATCCAAAAACCAATCAGTCTATCAATGATAAAAGAATGATATTGATTACACCGATTGTTTCATGGATCTAAGGCTCGAAAATTCAAACCCAAGAGAAGCTGGAGTTGGCAGGCGAGGACCACATGGAGCACGATTCATGTACATTACGATGAGCAGTAAAAATGTGATGAGCACAATCAGAAGTTGAATAATCGCTTGAAAACGATAAGTGATTTGAATACCAATTTCTCCGACTTTTATATGCACAAATTTGAACTTTATCTTTGTTTCTGATCTGTTTGTCCTTGTTTTTCTGTTTTTTGAAACAGGTTTTTGTTTTTCGAAACAATTTTTTCGAAACAGATTTTCGTTTTTTTAAACAGGTTTTTGTTTTTTGAAACATGTTTTTATTTTTTGAGACTGTTTTTGAATGTTTTTTCGGCATCCACAGTTGTTTCTGCAACTTGAGGAGGAGGCATAGTCAGACCCGTAAATGTTAAATTTCGAGCTTTCAAGTCAATATATAGGTCAAAAAATTGAATTTTTTATACGTCCATACAAAGGTCCGAAACTTGAGGGGTAGGTATAATCACTCATGCAAAATTTATTTTTTAGGTTTTCACGTCAAAATATAGATCACAGAAAAAACTTTTTTGTACGTGAATACAGAGGTCTGAAACTTGAGGAATAGGTACAATCCGACACGTAAAATTTGTTTTTTAGGTTTTCACGTCAAAATATAGATCACAGAAAAAACTTTTTTGTACGTTAAGCTACAGTTTTGAAACTTGAGGAGTAGGTACAATCAGACACGTAAAATTTATTTTTTTAGGTTTTCACGTCAAAATATAGGTCACAGAAAAACTTTTTTTCTACGTCCATATAGAATTAACTTCATTTTGATACTATCAGCGGTTTTAAAACTATAAAGCAAAATACTGTTTCTTGGCTTTCACAAAGATGACAGCCCTAGTATGGACGTGTGAAACAGGTTTTTGTGACCTGTATATTGACGTGAAAACCTTTAAATTAATTTTCACGTGTCTTATTGTGTACAACCCTTAAGTTTCAGAACTGTAGCTTCACGTATGAAACATTTTTTTTGCTGACCTATATTTTGACGTGAAAGCCAAAAAAATAAATTTCGCATGCCTGATTGTACCTACCCCTCAAGTTTCAGAACTGTAGCTTAACGTACAAAATTTTTTTTTCTGTGACCTATATTTTGACGTGAAAACCTAAAAAATAAATTTTACGATGTCTGATTGTACCTACCCCTCAAGTTTCAGACCTTTGAATTTACGTACAAAAAAGTTTTTTCTGTGACCTACATTTCGACGTGATGACATAAAAATAAAATTTTACGTGCCGGAGTATGTATACTCCTTAAGTTTCAGAACACTGTATGGGCGTACAAAAAAGTTTTTTCTGTGACCTATATTTAGATGTGAAAACCTAAAATATAAATTTTGCATGCCTGATTGTGCCTACCCCTCAAGTTTTAGACCTTTGTATGGACGTATAAAAATTCAATTTTTTGACCTATATATTGACTAGACAACTGGAAATTCAACATTTACGGGCCTGATTATGCCTATTTCTCAAGATTCAGAAACAATTGTGGATGCCAAAAAAACATACAAAAAACTGTCTCAAAAAACAAAAAAATTGTTTCGAAAAACAAAAACTTGTTTCAAAAAACAGAAAAACAAGGACAAACAGATCAGAAACAAAGATAAAGTTCAAATTTTTGCATATATAAACCGAAGAAATCCGTATTCAAATCACTTATCCTTGTCATTCAAACTTCTGGTTGTTGCTTCTGCCGTTGTCATCCCTTACCATCTATGCTCTACAACACGTCTGCTCTCTGTGCTCCAAAACTGCCATCCATCGGATCTCCAATGTTCGTAATTTTTTGCAGTCATGTGAGAATGACTTGTGGAACCAGGTGTTCTTGATCCATGAAACAATTCATGGATGAACCGAAACTGAATTTTTTATTTCAGATCGGTCATCAAGACCGGCGATGTTGTTAGAGACTATTTTATCTGCGATAAGGTGTATCTTGGAAAATTCGGTGTAGAGACAGTGTCGGAAAAAGTCGACGGCGGTGGCGCATTCTCTCTTCAACTGTATCCGACGAACAACGAAATTTCCCGTGTAGCTGCAGAGAAGAAGGTTCTATGCGGACAACTTCTGACCGGCTTCCGTCATTGTACACAGTTCAATGAACGCTTCTCATTTGGAGATTACTACGTGATTGGTACGATTTTCGATGTCACTTCTTTCCAAATAATATTCCATTTTCAGTTTCTGATGAAATGCTCTCGATGGAAACTTATATGGAGGAGTATAACGTCAAGAAGCTTAGCTCCGGTAACGTCTGGCCATCGGGTGCGTTATGCTCAAAGGTCTTCATCATATTCATCAACTGGGCGTTACGCATAACAACTTGGCACCATCGTCTTTGTTTTTTGATACAAATGTTTGTTCACCCAAGTTCAGTATAGTTTCACAGTCATTTTTGTTGCAGTTGACACGCGTTAAAATCGGAGCATTTGATACTGCCACTGTTCACCCCTTGCCAAATACATTCCACCATTTTCTGCATCAAGAAGCTTTCAGTTCAATTGATGTGGCAAAAGGAGAGCGTCCGATGAAAAAAGACGATTATGAAAGCATGATCTACCTTGATTTCTCTGAGTGGTCTGGACATTTTTGACGGCCCTAAGGAGACGGTTTCGCAGATAAAAAGGGATCTCGTGAGTTTGTTTTTTTTTTCGGTCATAAATATTCAGCTATTTTTTTTTGCAGAGACGAGGTGTGATTTCGATTGATAACGGACTTGGTTTTCTGAATTTGATATGAAAGACTGCGGGAGAACATATTCTTCTTATGTAATGTGACAAACAAGTTTGGCTCGAAGGCACGAAATCAAAAGTATACAATATCAAATGACAAATAAATTACTGTAGAAAAGTTGCATGTATTTCTTTTTTGTTCTGCAAGGCTCCTTTGGGGCCTAATTTTTTGATACAATTGTAAATTTGGAAATTATGTTCGTTACGGGTCTCGCAACGATTCGCCAAAGAAACTGAATACTGTGGATTGTGAATAGAAAATTTTAGTTTCGCAACATACGTTTTTTGAATAACTGAATATCAGGATTTCGGGCTATTTGAAAAAATATAAATTTGAATTTCGCGCAACTTATTTTTTTGCAAAATCAAATTAGGAGAGAATCTGTCTGAAAATTCGACGGCGAATGGAATACCGGCCAATGAGTACCTGTAAAAAATGGTTCAATAAACCTAAAAAAAAACACATATTGTTCGGTGCACCATGAGCAATACACCTGAGAATTTTTTGAAAATTTTCTAATTTAAAGGTGGATAGAAAATGGTCCAAAATGTTTTTGGCCACTTGGGTTTTTTTCCGTAACTTTTGTGATAATCTATGTGAAACACCGATTGTCTATTTCGCAGATTTTTTTTGTAAAATAATTATACGTTCACATGAAATTACGACTTTTAGGCCTTTTTTTTCAAGTTTCAGCAAATCTCTTTCGGGATATAATTTTCTCTTAACGGAAAAAAGAAATTGACAACCGGTGTTAACGGCCAGTGGGGAAATGATAAAAACCCATTCATATAGTGTTAAACTCACCAAATATTGTAATATAACTTTTCAAGGCACCTTTTTGAATCGTATCATTATTGACAGTTTATAAGTAGCAATTTCCGATTTTTTGGCATTTCTAGAGCAAACGATTAACTGAATAATTGCCACTTTTTGACTGCCAATGAGATATTTTCAATGTTTTTTTTTTTGAAAAGTTGAAATATATTAGTTGTCCAATTTGGGACCATATATATAGTTTATTACAGCTTCCCCACAGTCGCTACTTCACCTTTAAATAGATTCTGAACAAGTGTCAACAATTTTGTCTCCAGAAGTTTCTTCGAGGTTTCTAAGGGGGGGGGGGTCAAATGTTTAACTTTAGTAACATTTCGAGTCTCACAATTTTTAAAAACCATTCGAGCACACGTCCTCTGTACAAGTACGTGTCGAATGTGGCCGACTTAAGGGTCGAAACTTGTGCACCCGCACTTCCGGTGTCTTGGTGTTTATGCGCACGCCTCGCAAAAAGGTTGCTCATTTCTTTGCGAGTGATGGTTGGGGGTAATTCCAATTTCCCGACGCCTTCTGAATCGGGAAATTTGGCGACACCGACTGCCTCATCAACATCGTTTTCCAGGATGGGTGAGTGTGAGATTAAAAATCAAACATTAGAGGCTGCAACTTTCATTTTGTGTTGGTTTTTGTCTGGAGTTTTTAGAGTTTTTTTTTTCAACTGAAAAAATTCTAAAAATCTGAAAAATCTTCTACATAGTTAGTACCTGAATTGCACTTCACAGGTTCCACTTTTTGATATCCAATTTCACTTTTTGTAACAGAAGCGGAAACTAGTAAGTCATCAAACACCTAATTGTTTACTGATAACTTTTGAAAAGATTTTGAAAAGAAAGAAAGGTTGGTTCAGATTTTGAGAATCCAAAAAAACTCAAGCTGTATGCAAGATTTTTTTTTGAAAAATTTGAATTTGAATTCCTGCTGAAACTCCTTATTTAAAAATATTCTGAATTCCAAACAGTTTCGCCAAAATGTTCAAAATTTGAACGCACACCAATTTTTTTAAAAATTTAAATTGTATTCCCGCCAAAAAAGTTTTTATGAAAATTATAGTTTGAATTCTTACTAGAATATTTGAAAAATTAATTTTGAACTCCCGCCAATTATTTTTGGAAATATGATTTTGATCTCCAATGAAAAATTAATTGAAAAATTGAAAAGAAATAAATTCCCACCAATTGTTACTTGCCAAAAAATGAATTTCAAATTTTCACCAGAATTCTTTAGAAAAAATGAGTTTGAGTTTCCGCCAAAAACTAAAGAAAAAAATTCTCAATTCCTGCAAATTTTTTTTGTTGAAATATAAGGTCTCGAGTTCCTCAGTCAAGAGCGAGTCACGGCAACTCGGTCCAAAACCATTTCTAATTAGTAAACTCTCAAAAACCACAACTAAATAGCTTAAAACCATTGTAAATTAGCTTATTTTTGCTAAGTAGCAATGATTTTAAGCTAATTAGTTGTGGTTTTTGAGAGTTTACTAATTAGAAATGGTTTTGGACCGAGTTGCCGTGACTCGCTCTTGACTGAGTCGACTAAAAAATTAATGATTTACATTTTAATTCTATATCTATTTTTGAAAACAACATAAATGAAAATCTGGAAAAAAAGAATTAACTATTATTAAACATTTTTATGCCATAAGAATCAAAATACCTATGAAATTTCTATATTCCAATTGATTAAAAATTGGAATTTTTCGAAAAAATGACGTCTGTTTTTGGTCCTAAAAATTTTGCAAAAAAAAATATTAAAAAGGACATCCCTGGTGCACGGTAGGCTAAAATTTCGGGTTTCAGGAAACCTTGTGTACATTCTTACAATTCAAAACAGAAACTTAGATACTATCAAGTTTCAATTTTCAAAGAACAAAAAAATTGGAGACAAAAGAGCAACTACAAAAAAAGCGAAAAGATCAAAGAAATGCTCTGTGGGAAAATTATGATGACGGAAGAATCCCTCTTTGTGGCCTGGCTCTGTCAGTTTCCGTGTGATGTGATATGAGTGATATGAGCAACATAAGATAAACGTTTTGTCGCAAAGTTGTCAGAGAAGGAGAGAGGGTCCCCCCACCAAGTGATTTCACAATCACTCAATGTCCTGCTAGTCGTTACGTTTTTGAATTTTTGAGATACCTGCGCTTTTTTGTTGGGTTCAGTATCGGAATATTACTAGATATTGTATTCTGATGGGTTTTAAGACGGCAAGTCATGATCGAAAATCATAGGAGTAAGTTTTTTATTTATCTTTTACAGTTTTAGTGAGAAAAAATTACTGCTATATAATAAGAGGTGGTTAGATTTGTAGTTACCTTATTTCTCCAGAATTATTCAAATTGAGTGTGAATAGGCAGCTAATAAAACTATCCTGAAATAACGAGATTTAAATATTGTTTTCATTTATATTTTTCGAAATTCTTTTGCGTAATTTGCCACAATATTTTTGTAAAACGGATTTTCTATAGAAAGTTAAAGCTTTAAAAATATGTGTTTTCTTGGTAAACAACAGAGCCAAATTGATTTGAAAAAGTTCATTACATATAGTTTAAAATTTGACTATGCTTTTTCCAGCACACACTTTTTGAACTAAATTTTTCACAACTTCACCTGTGACAAATTTTCAAAATTTTCAAATTTACACTAGCCTCTTTCTCGGTCCATTTGTGTCCACGTAGAACATCTCGCAATTTGATAGGTTTAAAGCAACAGCAAACATAGACACATCCGAGACGAGGCTGGGCACACCTAATTTCTGTTAATGCTCCTCGTTTCCCCCAGCCCACTGACATGTCCACATTTGAATGTTGGCTCCGGTGGTCCGGCGCAATTAGCTAAACAAACAAACTGTCTTGTAGAATACGAGAAAGGATGCGCAATTTTTTTGTTGTATAAGAAAATCTTTGTTAAGTTCCCAAATTTTTAAAGTTTAAAATTTTATTTAGAAATGAAAATGGTTAAAACTGAAAGGTTTGTCTGTCAGCTTTTAAAGACCAACTTAGGCGTAGCTCACCTTCGCGAGGCATGCCTACATTTTAGGTACCCGGAAGAAAAATATTGGTTTTCGATTTTAACTTTTGGGTGAATATTTGGGTGAATATAATTTTTTGAATATATTTATATTTTTTTAATTTTTGTAAGTTTATTAAGAATTTTTTTCCTTTGGGCAAAAATAATTCTTCTCTTCTAGAGGTATAGTGTTTGCGCGGTAATTCAAAATCGCTCTAAAATTGCTCTAAAAAAATTTTTTTCGTAAAAGTTTTTTCAAAAATCATATAAAATCTTACAATTATTCTAAATGTATTTCCAAATTTGGTCCATTTTCGGTTAGTTTTTAGGGATCAAATGTTTTTTGAACCACTTTTTTCGAATACTTTTGACTTTTTTTTCAGAAGGTTACTAATTGAGGTATAAGTTCAACAAAAATTGCTGGAAAATAAGAGACTAATAGTACTGATAAGAATTCGTCAAAAACTGGACGTTTTGTGGTAGGCCGTTCAATTTTCTATTGGAGAAATTTTTAAAAAAAGTTAGCTTCTAGGATTTTCTTTTCTGCATTTTTCCACCCCATTTTATTAGGTTTAGAATTTTGGTAGTTTTTCAAAACTATTACCGTACTCTGTCAAATTAGTCATGTCCTACAATCTTTGTAAAGCCTGTTTCTCAAGTAAAAAAAATTGAAATCAAAAATTTTGAAACAGCGTTCAACAGATTGTCCAAATCCGATTACTAGTGATCCAGCGCTTTGCTCCAAAAAATTGCATTCCTTTTTCCGATTTGCTCGCCTTCTCACTCCTCACGAAAATTCTTCATTTTCTGCCCTTTTCACGCGCGCACTTTTCAAAGCCCGGAAGGACCCGTAGGTGAAAAAAGTGGTGGCGAGGCGAAGGAAGAGTTATGACAAATTTCATTTGTTTGCAATATTTAGACACACATCCCATCCCTTGGGGTGAATGCATCAAGGCTCCTAGCATGCCTTACATTGTTCGAGCAATGACCTCTTCTTGTGCCTAGAGAGATGGAGAGAGAGGAAGAGACAGAGAGTGTACATCCAGAGTCATCCCATCTCCCCCCTCATTCCCATCGCTTCTCAATTCTTGTATTTGTTTTCTCGAAATAGGTGTTGAAAGTGTTGCCTCTTGGGACACCCGTTAGTCTATGTTTTATTGAATTTTGCCGAGCGCACTCACTTTGTTAAATTAACTCTCCGGCTAATTTTATGGCGGCGGCCTATGACCTAGAGATTTTAAGTCCAATTTTGGAGAAGTGCTTTTTTGTCATAAATGTAGGCTACGTCAAGGTTTACGTGAACAATTTTTCTTATTTTTGGAATACTAAAAGTTTTTATTTTATGAAAATTGCTAGTTTTATCCTAGGCGACATAAGCCTACCTTAAACCAATGACCTAGAGATTTTAAGACAACTTTTGTGATAAGGTTTTTGTGAAAATTTTTCTGATCTTTCAAAACACTTAGATATATTTATGTCTTGAAATTTTTGTCTCGCATCTTAGAACTTTGTAAAAAAATGGATTTTTGAAAAATCGAAAAAGAGGCCCATCCCTACCTTAACTTGAAATTTAAAAATCAATATTAGTCTTTTTTTAATTTTAATACAAAAATTCATTATTTTTAGAAAAATGTAAAGTCTCATATATCTCCATATTTAGAATTTTTCTTTCAAAAACCATATTTTTAAAATTTAGATATTAATAGTAGTACTTTTAAAAACAGAAGTTTCATGCTGAAATCACCTTGTTTCTCTGTAGATTAAAAAAAAATATTAGGTTTTTCAGAAAACCTGCTGCGTGACTGAAAAACAGTTGAAAAAATATTTTTAAAAAAGATTGCGTGTGAATTCAATTTTTATTTAAAAAATTAGTACGAGAGCTAAATATAATTATACAAATTATGAGTTTTGTCTTGATGAATTTGTTTTTCAATTTTAATTTGTCTTACAAATGTTTTGAAAATTCACTGTTTCATGGCGTTCACTTTTTTTAAAGTTTGGTTGTTTTTTAATGTTTTAATTTTTAATGTGTTGTCTTGCAATAAAAACTTCAAAAGATTCTTAAAAGTTAACGTTAATTGTGGCTTCTAGTTTATCGAAAAAAGCCAACTCTCAATGTTTTTTTAAACCATTTCCCATGCTTTATAAAAATTGTGTTCATACTCGAAAAACTATCGAAATTTGATAGAAAAATGGAAATTCTAAATACATAAATTACCACTTATTCAGGTGGAGTACACGATTTCGATGGAGCGCATTTTCTGGCCAAGAACTTGCATTTCGAGTTGAGAAATATTATCAATAATCTATCAAAAATAATGAAATCATAATTCCCCCACCGAAAAAAATTCCTTTTCCCTCCTCCCTCCTTCACATGTCAAATCTGTCGTGTGTGCCTTGATGAGTTTTGTGGTGGGGGTTGCCAATTCAATTTAGTGCCCAATAGCCACCGACAATCTCATATTCTTTGTGATTTTCTAAATAGCTCCAAATATTTACCCCATCCGCTTTCCGTACCCAAAATATGTCAAAAAGTAGGTTCAAATTATGAAGAAAAATTTGAAAAATGCAAATTGTTCCATTAAAATTCAAAAAGCTGTGATGAGATGACACTTTGAACTTTCTAAGAGGAAGACAATTTTTGGTGGGACCATCCCTTCCAAGTGGTAACAAATTGGTTCAGAGAGTTGACTGATTCCCATAGGGTGAATTTGTGGCCAAAAAACTTACCCACTCTTATACTTCCCCCCCCCCCCCACTTACAAAACTTAGCTTAAGTTTTTTGGTGACCCTTTTTGTTTCCTTATCAGTTTTTACAACTTTCTGAAGAAACTGACAAAAAATTGTTACCTAACAAAATGATTTGTAATTTTTTTGGTACCTGTTAATTACAACCGCAATATTGAACAATTATTTAGGTTTTGATCGTAAAATTTATTTGGCTTAGAAAATCATATTTTTTAATAGTAAGCATAAAATTAAAATAATATTCACGTTTTAACACGTTTTAAAACAATTTTCTTAGTTTAATTCACAAGTACATAAATTTCTTCATTTTTGATTATTTTTTGGCACCTAGATTCAGTATAAAGTATGACTGTTAGTTTGGCAAAAACTATGTTTTGTACTTATTTTTTAACTGTTTTTGTCAGCTGAATGTGGCAAATACCATAAAAAAAATTACGGCGGTAGGCAGGCACGTAGGTACACCAAAAAGTTTATTTTTGCATTTCGTTGTAAAAAAGTTAAGCAGTTGTAAAAAGTTGAGCATTGTAAAAAAGTTTGAGCAACCAATATTGATGAATTTTTTTAGTTTAAATATTTTCACAATTTTATTATATAACATTTTTTCAGAACTAGGAGGCGGCGGTGGCGGAGTGTTAAGCGGTGTGGCGTGCATCGTAACACCCACTCTTGCTCCGACGACTATCAAAATGCAGGAAGCGGCAAGGAGAGCGTCGCTACGCAAGGAGCACACGCCAACAAATGAAAAGTTTGGAGATTTGTCAAAGCAGGTAGGTGCTTGAAATGGGCAATTTGTGTGGGATTCGTTTTTAGAGTTCACTTTCCAAAATAAGTTCAAAAGTAGTTATCGGCTTCAAGATGAGAGTTTATGCTAAGACAGAACCATCACAAAATTGTTTGAATTAACTGATAATTTTCTCATAGAATAATGGAACCTGTGCATTATACCACCTCATTTTTACCATTAATTAAACTATAAAACATGATGCCTATTTTCCCTATTTAGGCTTAGGAATAATTATTTCCTAAACCTAAAAATGAAAAAAAACTCCACACGTTTTTATTTAAAAATTTATTTTTAAAAAATGAGGGGGTACACAAGTACCAAAAAAATTGCAGGACATTTGAAAAAAACATGTCGAAAAATTTTCAGAATGGAGCTATTCTAAAAATTGCAGAAAAATTACAAACAACTTATATTTTTCAGTGATTTTATGAGCTTTTGAGTATTTTGAAAAATTTTAAATAGAAAAACACGTTGCTTTGCCAATTTGCCGAATCTTTGCGTTTGCAAAACATTCAAAAACATTTATTGATTGCTTTCTGTTTTTTTTTTCTAATTCTTGTAAAATCTGTAGAACCTGATTGAAAATAAAATTTTCCAGAAAATTATCGGAGTTTTACAAAATTCAGAATTAAAAAAATTTATGTACTCCGTTCTAATCAGACCTACTAAGATGTGTCAAAGTACATTTCTCAAATTCGCCGACTTTGATGCTCTAGGAATGCTCACAAGGGAATTTCGTTATCTTGATCTTGATGTTTCATAGAGAAAGAGAATAATGAACTATGAATGAGCATTCCGGAAATTATTAACTTTGTTGTTGTAATCAATAATCAATAGAATTTTTTATCTAATTTTAATCATATCACAGTGAAAACTAGAAAATGGTAAGAACGTTCAAATTGGGACTATCAAAATATTTGAATTTTATTATACTAATCACCAACTTTTTTTTCAAAACACTACATGTAGACTCGCAAAGTGTATAATTGAAAAAAAAACCCATTTAAGCTTGGCGATTTTATATCTATAGTGCGCCCAATTGTTATGCGGCACCGCATAAATTTTTGGTTTTCAATAATTCCAAGCAGTTGCATGACAAATTAATGTTGAGATCAGATCAAACATGTCAAAAATTTCAAAGGGTACCTGTAGTTGTTAATCGGCAGATTTTTTAATTTTTGGTGCATTACTCCTTATTATTGAAATAATGAAATGGAAATTGTGGTAAAAGAGGTTTTTGATGCCCTGAACATCATATCAGTCTAAGTTTGTCATGAAACTTTTTAGAAACATTTGAAACACCGAAACTAAAGAATTAAGGTGGTATTTTCTATACAGTTATGGTAGACAAATAATGTTTTCGTGCTTGAAAATATTCTTTTTTTCAGGATTCGTTGGGAGAAAGAGCGTCTTCAAAACTCACCTTGGATGATGAACTCTATGACATTCTCTACGCGTTTGGGTTTGTTAATTTTTATTTAGTTTTCATGATGGTGGCTGAGAATTCAAGTGTATTATTTCTTGAACCAGCTATGGGAGACCTCCTCAATTTAAGCCATTGCTATCGCAAAAAAATTGATTTTGGAAACAGATTTAACACTCCAAATAGAGTTTGTCTTTCAAGTTCTTCTATAAGTTTTTAGAAAAAAATCAATACAATTTTGTATGTTGATGAAATGTTATTTATGATAGCTGACCTGGCCATATTGTATTAAAAAACAATGAGGTTATAAATATTACATTTCTCTGTAATAGTAGAGCAAGTTATAATCATAATTATAATTGTTAAATAATTACAATTGTAATTATACAGTTTTCACAATTTATTTTTTATGTTCTAAATAACAGTTTGCAGTAACCTGAAACTTTTTACAGCCGGAAATTTCAGAAACTACTTGTCTCTGAAATTCTTTGACAACTTATGTAGTTGCTGAACTTGTCCTTTTTATCGAAATTTTCAGCGATATTGAAACTTGGCCTTTTTAAAAGAAAATTTGAGGTATGTGGCACTTTGTGCTTGAAAAGTGAAAACTTTGGCATATTTTCATGATTTAAAATTCTCAGAAATTTTAGGTGTTTGTGCATTACACAAAACGTCAAATTTTTTTCCGAACAAACTTAAAATATTTAGGTAATTTAGGGTTAGACATATTTATTTCTAGTTGTAAGCTTTAAATTAATGTGGTTTCAGGCTGTTTTATCTACAAAGAATGCGGGAATTTTTTCCCCAAAATTTGTGACGTCAGCACGTTCATAATCATTCGAAACCAGTTTAAAAGTCTGCGTCTAAATTTTCATAATTTTCGTAGATCTATTATACGTAGATCAAACTGGAATGGGTCTGCCTGATACTACCTGAAAATGAACAAAACAAAACTGTGAAAATTGTAAATCGGCAATACCGACAATTACCTCGGACCCCTGGTTTTCAAGTTTCGTGATTTACATTCAAATTTTTTTAATTCCCAACTGGTGACAAAAAATTGGTGGTGCAAGTGGGTGTTCTTTTGCACATCACCCATCAGGCCCCATCTCAAAAAGTTCTTGTAATAATTCCCTCGAGGGAGCATTTGAACAGCAACCTCCCCCCTCCCACCAACCCAGAAAGCTTTTTGACGAAAATATATATTCGCTGCTTCTAATAGATTTCGAAAAGAATTTTGAAAAATTTCACTCCAAGCGGGAGAAGCAAACAAAAAAAAACAGAACAACTACGACTGTTCCCATCACCCCCTCCCGGGTGTGCTCTTCCAATTTTTCTCATTTTTCCCAGGGCCAGTAGAGCTCCCAGGCGGGAGAGACACATTCATTATTGAGTTGTCAAGAGGTGTGTATGAGCAACTGGAGCAAAAGAGCATCTCCCCTCTCGTACGCTATTCTTTTCTTTTTTTTCCGCCGCTGGTCCCAAAAAATTGCTAATAATTATGATATAAATTTTTGACATATTTACTCTTTTATTCTGTACATCAGTGTTACATATGGAAACACTACCCGAAGGATTGCAAAATAACCCACTAGTCCAGAGAAGAGCCTCAGTATTCCATGACTTGATAACGGTTTTCCGGAAGAATACGGCTCACCGGTTAGCTCATAACACCCTAGATCCATTCTCATCGCCTTTTATTCCATGGAGTGCAAACCCTGCTCAGCCGTGAGTTTTTAATTTTTTTTTCCTGTTCCTGACTTAAAAATGGGCTAGGTAGATTTAAAAATTTCAAATTTTTTGTGTAAAAATTATGTCTGTCACTTAGTTTTAGGGATATGTGAAGTTATTGGAAATTTGCAGAAAATTGCTGATTTCAGTTCTATAGGGTTAAACAAACATTAAGGATATTTTTTTTTCAAAAATTTAGACCACATTTGACAGTTTTTACAATATGAAAAAAATGAAAAAAAAATTCAACTGCAAAAACAAACAGTCCGAAAAAGTCGACCAAATTAAAGCATTGTGTTCTAAAGCTTTAATTAAATTTTTTTCGTTTTTCAGATTGAAAAAAAATAATCAAGTAACAATTTTTGTAAATCGATACTTTTTTATTGTAACAATGAGATTTTTTGATTTTCCAATTTTTGCATCGTAAGGAAAGTGTAGTTTCAGTTTTTTTTTTTTGAAAGACGAAAAATGTTTTAAATTAAAATTTAAATATATCGAGGGTCAAAAAAAGTTGTCGATATTTTGTGAAATTAGGCTTACACGGCCTGAAGTTCCTGTACCGGAAATTGGAAATTCAAAAGTAGACGCCAACTATGACTAACCCCGACAGGTGGTGTCAGGCTGTCTTATTGCGGTTTGATCTACAAAAAATGCGGAAATTTTCCCCCTGGAAAATGTGACGTCAGCACACTCTTCTATGCTTCTGTTCTCCCGCATTTTTCAAAGATCAAACCAAAATGGGACACTTGGTCGGTCCGATGCATACCAATTAACCACCCCCCCCCCCCCTCCTCCCCCTCCCAACAATCAACGAAATATCTTGCCGCAACACGACAAATCAATGAGTGATAAATCTTCGGGTCTCCTATCATTACAACAACGTAATGTTGCATCACATCAAAAGCCTCGATGGACTTTTTTTGTGTTACGTAGGCACTCTCGTATCTCATAAAACGTCAAAAATGCCGCCTAAAAACACGAGGAAATGTGTATTTGTGTGTGTGTTTTTGTTTGAATTGTTGGCTGTTTTGCAACAACAAAAAATGGGTGCAACAGGGGAATTAAAAAAATGTTCCAATAAAACTTGCGCAATTAGAAATTTATTTTAAATACTATTGCTCTTAAAAGTTGCAGGATGAGAAAAAAAAGTTAAAAGTTAAAAACAACATTTTCAAAATTTGAAGTAAAATGTTCATATTTCAAATGGGAAAAAATGATCGATAGGCAAGTCCTAAGGCCTCAGTCCTGCTTGCCTACGTGCCTATTCAACGCCTACGATCAAAAATACTTCAAGTTACTTCACTGAATTGATTTATTTAACTTGGTAATGCAATTTCACAGCAATTCAATTGAACTTTAAAAGAATCAATAAAATTTTTTTTTTGAAAATTATAAAAAATTATAAACTCTCGATGATCTACTCTACTTCAATATTTCCAGTGAAACCGATGCATTCATCAACAAGGGTGATAAGCAACGGGAAACTGACGAGGACGGGAATCCACTGACACGGCAGGCACTTCTCGAGCGTATTCGGCAGAAAAAGGAGGTTATTGGAAAACTTCGGTGTCAGGCGTGGAGTATGACAAGGAAGCGGCGGACATTGAAGTGAGTTATTTACTTCCTTGAAAACTCTCGAATTCACAAAAACTGTTTTTTTTGCAGACTGGCTCAAAAATATCTGGAACAACACGAGTCAAAAGTTTCGCGAAGTCATCTGTACATGGAAGAGATGAGAAAAAGGGCGAGGCTTATGAAACGGAGTTTTTCAAATTTTAAAACTTACCTCATACCTTGGGAGTCGAAAATCAAACGGATAGAAAGTGAGTTCAGACGGCAAAATTTCAAAAAATAAAAGCGTGTTATTCAGGTCACTTCGGATCAGTTGTTTCGTCATATTTCACATTTTTGCGATGGATTGTTTTTGTGAACATAATGATCACTTTGATAGCTCTTGTTTTTGTGGTTTTACCAGAGGTGGGTAATTTTTTTAGGATATAGTTTGTGTAGCAAAAGTCATAAGCTTTGAATTTTGATTAAAGGTAACTTTAGTAGTCAATCTTTTAAGGCCTAATCCAAGTTTTGAGCCATCGCAAACAAAAGCCTATAAGATCTTCAGGCTCCCAAGCCGGTCCCTTGCAACAGCTAGTCCTATGACGAAGGTTTAAGCCTCTTTAATTTCAAACAGTAACTAGAAGGACTCCAATTTACAATCGCCTTTTATACAGGGAGAGAGGGCAGGGAACAACAGTACCAGCGGGAAAAATGTACGTCACACTATATATATACCGGCAGACCGGCCGCATAGATCAATCTGTGGGTAACACATTTTGTACAGGAAGAACACTGAGCAACCGCTCAGTACCTAGGCATTGGGGCTAGAAGGACTCTCTTTTACAATTACTTCCTATACAGGGAAGAGGAGAACAACAGAGCAAGCGGATAGAGTAGGTCACAATATACCAGCAGACGGGCCGCATAGATCACACTATAGATATGACATCTTGTGTGCACAGGACCACACAGCACTACTAAATTAGGAAAACATTTTTGTAACTAGGTATAAACAACTTTGATTGAAGAATATATAAACTTGATCCGAGTTCTGTTTTTTGTAAGTGACAAAGTCCAGTTTTTTTTGAGCTCGTTTTTTCTTCCGCCAGTAAAACTTAAATTGTTCAGACCCTTGCTGACTCTGTAGCAAATGAAGGCCGTTTCAACCGAACGAAAACGCGGAAACAAATTCCAGCCAACGAAAGAGTTCATGCAGATGAGTTAGCTGTTGTTTGGCATTATGATGTAAGTTTTCGGAACTTTTTTTAAAATGTTGAACTATTATATAAAAGTGGTAGCAAACCCATAAGTACTTAAAAAAATTTAATACAATTGCTTTTCAGGGATACCTTCGTTACTCACCATTATTTTATGGGTACTACTCCGACGACCCTTTTCTAGGAAACAAGATTAAATATGCTCTACCACTTGCTTATTTCATGGTGACACTTACAATATTCGCTTACAGTTTCTTTGCAATCTTGAGGAAGTAAGCATTTTTCTTTTCAGTTTTTCGAGAAACTAATCGTGCAAAATTCAGAATGGCTGCCAACGCTAGAATGTCAAAGTTATCTGGTAGTAAAGCGGAACAGTATATATTCAATTGGAAATTGTTCACCGGATGGGATTATACCATTGGAAACTCGGAAACTGCTAGTAACACCGTGATGGCTGTAGTGATTAAGCTTAGGGTATGGCTATCAACTAAAAATTGTAGATTTGCCAAAATAAAATTTTGGAGTATTTTTATGTTACCGTAAAATCAGAGTAGCTGAAAAAATTGAAAACAATTACTAAATAAACTATTGAGGCTAAAACATGAAGTTTACTGGTAAAAATAAAAATGCACTGACAAATCCGTAAAAAGCACTGACCCAAGATTTCTTTGCACTGACAAAAATGTCAAATTCACTGACCAATAGTTTGAACGATTTTTACAACAAAAAAAATGTTGGACCTTAATAATTTTTCTTTTTTTAGGAATCAATTGCCGATATCAAAAAAGATGCACATGGAAAATTTCGACTACTGCAATTCTCTTTAAGGTGAATTTCCATCTTTTCTGTAAATATTCCATCTAATAAAAAATATTCCAGAGTATTCGCAAACATCATAATTTGTGCGATGCTTGGCTTCTCAATCTACTGCATCATATTCGCAGTGCAAAAATCCCAAGTGCAAGACGACGGAAATCTATTCACAAAAAATCAAGTTCCATCTGTCGTCTCGACAATTACACACGTCTTTCCCATGATTTTCGATTTGATCGGAAAAATGGAAAATTATCATCCGAGAACCGCGTTGAGAGCTCATTTGGGCAGGTATGAAGCTGATATATAAAAATTTTTGAGTGTTAAAAAATTATAAATTTCAGAGTCCTAATTTTGTATACTGTAAACTACATCACTTTGATATTTGCATTGTTCGAAAAAATGACCGCACTTCGAGATCGTGTCAATTCAACTTCCACATCGTCTAGTCACAGAACGAAAAGACAGCAGGGTGGATGGAATCCGGTAAGTATTTTGGGAGTGTGTGGGGGAGGGGTTCCGTTAAAAATTGTAAAAAAACCGAGGAAATGCAAACTAGGATACGCTAAACACTAACCCAGTCAATAAACACTAGGGCTTCCATGAGGTCGCCGCACGCCACGCTACTCGTTTCACGCCAAGCTGTGGAACACCCGAACTTGTCGGCCGCTTCCAAATAACTACTTTTCACACACAACGACAACGTCCAGCCGGCGTGAGGCCCGCATCTCGCGCCTCACTCAGCTGGATGCCCTACAATAAACTATACCTGAGGTGTCTAGTAATTTTCTTACCGACACTCTAGGTTGCCTAATTCCAGTTAGCTTAAAATCTGAAAAAGCTAACCCAAAAATTCCAGAATATGCAACGACCACCGCCATATGCTAGCCGAGCAGAAGTCCGCCAAATGAGTGATTTTCTAGCTGCGAACACCAGAAGGTTCCAAACTGTTAGCCAACGTACAACTCGTTCAGTGACTACACCTTTCACTGTGGGTTATCACAATTTCTATTCAGCCTTTTTATTTATCATTTCTGCAGGTTGCACCTCAATTTGGCCCATTTAATGTGAACAATCCCAATGCAGTATTTCACAACGGAACTCATTCTACCAGTTTTGAATCGCAGATTCTTGGACCTAAAGCGTTACCGATATTCACACCACCACCGCGGAAATATCCAGGATTTACGCCGGGAAATGTTGGACAGGTACAAGTTTGTTTGAAATTTTGCACACTACATCTTTTTGTAAACGTGTCACATTATATAGAATTCAAATAAACAGGAAACTTCCTGATTAGTTATTTAGCTGGGGTTCTGTTAAACTTGTAAATGCTCGGATTGATTTTTCAGCTCTGAAAAATTTGTCGTTTGTTTTAAAACGTGCTCATGACACCACAATGACTAAATATCGTAGTAAAAACTTTTTTTTTAAGTTTCAAAGTTTTATATGATTCTGTTGAAAATTTGAAAATTCTCTGTTTTTGCCACTTTTTTGGAAGTCTTCAATCAAAAAAACATTTCTTTGAGTCTACTTAAATTTGAAAAATCAATAAAAAGTAAAAATTCAAACATGCGACAGTGCTATAGTTTTGTCAAAAAGTGGCAAAAACTCAGTAATTGCCACTTTTTGGCCGTTAATAAAAAAATTTCAATTTTTTTTTGAAATTAGTAGTTTTCAACAATTTCCTCACTCGCGGTATTCCAAATACTCTACCATCAATCAACAATATTTCTTACAGCAATTCGGAGGCCCTGACTTTCCTAGAAACCAAGTATACACAAAATCGACTCCATTGCCACGTGTTCGAACAAAACCACCTTGGGTATACACGACGACGCATCCACCGTTAGTTCAGAATCGTGCAATGACTACAACAATGAGCAAATCAGCGAAGAAAGGGAACTCAAAAAATTTAGATGATGATATATTGCTTTCGAACGGTAAGTGGTAGAGTTAGAGGGGAGCTGTGAATTTGCTAAAAGATAACACTTTGAAGTTAAGTTTAGTGGCTTTATTTTTTTTTTAATCTCTCTTTTGCTATTTTTCCTATGGCTTCCATGCAGGCGCAAAAACACCTGCCACGCCGTTCTGGCGGCGACCTCCGCCTTCCTCGCGCCGCAAGCCTCGCCTCTTGTATAGTGCGGTGCAAAATTCGCAAAGTGTCGGGTTGGAGGCAGGCGTCAGGCCTTGAAACCTCGCCTGCCTCGCATGGAGGCCTAATTTTATCTTATTTTAAACTCAATAGAACACTAAACTGTGCACAACATTTTCCCTCACCTGAACAGAAAGAAGTTTCAGAGACCATTCAAATGTCTGAAGCAGCTCTTCGCCGAAACCACGACGGGCATAACAATGACATATGTTGGGAAACCATCATTGGTCAGGAAATCGTCAAACTCGTTACTATGGATCTCATTTTTACGATTCTCTCCATCCTAGTGATCGACTTGTTTCGCGGCTTATGGATCAAATACTGCTCGTCATGGTGGTGCTGGGATATTGAGACGACGTTTCCCGAGTATGGAGAGTTCAAGGTGGCGGAGAATGTACTGCACATCATCAATAATCAGGGCATGATTTGGCTGGGATTGTTCTTTGCGCCCTTGCTTCCAGCGATTAACAATATCAAGTTGATTATTTTGATGTACATTCGAGGATGGGCAGTGATGACTTGCAATGTTCCAGCGAGGGAGATTTTCAGAGCAAGCAGGTGAGTTATTAGGAGATATTGGAAAATTTAGTTGGCACAGAGCATGTAGACCATCACACGAATCTTTTTTTATAGATCAAGCAACTTCTACCTTGGAATTCTTCTCATCTGGCTGCTCCTCTGTACTCTTCCAGTTGGCTTTGTCATAGCCTCAATGAGCCCGTCCCGGTCGTGTGGCCCCTTTGCGTAAGTTTTTGACTGCTCTATTTCTACATCCTCTGTACATATTTTAGTCGATATCAACATTTCTACACTGTGGTAACTAGAGAAATCGAGAAAAGAGTCGACCAAACAGTTCTGTCCTACATTCGACACATTGCTTCACCCGGAGTTGTTATTCCTATTATATTGTTTCTGATGTAAGGTTTTTGAGTTTCTGTATCACATTTATTTGATGATTTTAGCCTCATAATTTATTTCCTCTTTTCTCTGGTAAGAGGTCTCCGGGAAGCAAACACCGATCTTCAAGCTCAACTTGTGCACGTGAGTTTAGAACTTTAAAACATGCAGAAAATTGCGTGCATATAAGCACAGTAATTTTAGAGAAAAACAACGATAAAGGTTCAATTAATTTCAGGAACGAACTGAAGAGAAGAAGAAAATCTTCGAATTGGCTGGTGGAAAGAAAAATAAGTTTGAAAAAGATCGAGATAAGAAACGATCAAACGACTATATTCCACTGATTGAACAGCGACGACGTGAGCCATGGAGGCAGTACCATGAGGTAAGAAATTGGCATGACACTTTCCTAAACTCTTTCAGTAAAAAGTATACCATTACAACATTCAATAGAATTGTTACAGATGGAAGCGGATCACGCTTTGGCATCAGATTCATCTGAAGAAAGTGACATCAACGAGGATGAAGACGACGAACGCCAACCGCTGACTGCATATCCATTAAGAGCAATTGAAACACCACCAGAGACACTTCAAGTCACTGCGTTCCATCCATCACTAGGGTTGGTAAAGTTACTTTAGGAAATGGACTGTCTGATTTTGTCAGCTTTTTCTGTAGAAATTTGGCCGAAAAATTACTTAAGTTTAGGTTTAAGCTTAGGCCTAGGCTTATGTTTAATATTAGGTTCAGGCCAAAACTTAGGCTCAGGCTTAGTCATAGGCTTAGTTTTGGGTATCAACGTGTATTGACCCACGACGTGGCTAAGATCGTACAACGTGAACTTTCTAACTAACTCATTTATTCCTTAGATTAGAGTAATAATAAACAACTCGTCTTCGCCTCCTCGTTTGGCCTCAATACATAACACTTAAGCTTATGCTTTGGCTTAGGCTTAGGCTTGGGCTTCGGCTTGAACTTAGGCTTGGCGTCGTCGTCTCGTAGTGTGAGGTGGTATTTAGGGTTAGGTTAGGCTTAGGCTTAGGCTGGAGGGGTGGGGGAAGAAAAAACCAACCTAAAATACGCCTAATTGATGAATGTTTAGTGAAGAAACATGTAGTAATAATCTAGACTAAATAAAAGCATGCTTAATTTTTTTAGACAAATTATTTAACACACACCTAATTTTGAAAAACTCAAATTATCCCAATTTTTCAGACAATATTCAAATTCTATAAGTTTTGCAGATCTCTAATCGAAAATCGAGAAATGGAAGATGAAGAAAGTGCAAGTGGGGACCAACTACCAATGATTCACAAATCAGTGTCTTTCCAAGGTACACATACCAAATAGGATGCCCCCATATACATATACTTAATTTTATTTCTCACAGGACCCTCTCATATGCAAATGCGGCAGAGTATCTCAACAGAAAGTTGTAGTCAAATATCAAGGAGTGCAATTCAAGTGGCGACGCCTGAAGAAATACGGTTAGTTTGAATGCAATTAATTTGGAATGATGATATATTTGGTTTATAATTTTATGGATTGAAGTGGGAATGGTATTAATAGCATATATCCAGTAAAACAAATATTACAAAAAAGTTGCACTTTTTGCTATTATTTATCATGAAAATCATTCCTATAAATACAGATACCCAAAAGAAAAACGTTTAGAAATTTTTTTAACCTTTCTGATAATATAAGTGTTCCCTAACAACAATTATCTGCATGACGCATGTTTGGGAGTTCCTCCATATTCTTACAGAGCATTGCTCCGACCATATCTTGAAGCCAAGTATGGCATACCGTATCAGCATGGAATCAAATCTTTTCCCATTGACGTGCACACCCCTCCAAATAACACACCGTCCAGGAGATCGTCAAAGTATAATTCGTTTGTGTCACTTTATGAGCATACGAGAGATGATCACAAGTTGGTTTTTTTTTTCAAATTCAGACATTTTTCTGTTTTTTTTGTGTAGTGCACCTTATCAGTTTTGAAATATCCATTTGTTTTAATAAGTTTTAAAATAATCAACAAGTTCTAGAAACTTCGTTGCGTCGACAATTAAAGAAACCGACGAAGACCCTGGCAAATCTGACAAGAAACAAACATCCAGTAAAGATGTGGCTCCCGATTTTATGCCTTGGCCGTCTGCAGATGAGGTAACTAGTGTTTCTGCCACTTTATTGGAGATCGTCGATCAAAAAAAATGTCTTCAAATATTAGTGCTATAGTTTTCTCAAAAAGTGACAAAAACTTAGTAATTGCCACTTTTTGACTGAGAATAAAAATGTTTTTCAAATTCATTTTGAAAAGTTTTATTATTACATTAAATTATTCCAGTACCAAGTAGTTTTGACCAATTTTCCCATTGGCGCTACTCTATTTTTAATACTGACATGCATTATTACCAGGTACACCCATGTGACGGAACATTGTCACTTATTCGGCAACTACACTCAAAATAAATAAAAAACTGGGTGGCGTGTACTGCAGAAAACCTCATATTTAGGCCCCGCCTTTTTTTCGTCCACTCACGGAGAAAAGGCGGGCCTAAATATGAGGTTTTCTGCAGTACACGCCACGCAGTTTTTTTATTTTGAGTGTAAAACAGTTTTTTTTTCAAATTTGCATAACCGTTTTAGACACTACACACTTAAATTTCAGGCACGAGCTCTACGAGAAAAGATGAAATCCAAAACTCCGCTAATGCTCACAAAAACAACTGTGGAGGAAAAACCGAAAGGCGGAAAATCTTCAGAATCGGAATTCCGACCGCCTGTACCAATTCATAGAAAATATAATATTCAGGTACTTAGCAATTTTTAAACAACTTGGACATTTGAATTTCAGACAACGGAGGAAGAAAACGAGGAGGAGGAGACAGACTCAGCTCCGGAATCTTCCAAAAAACGCTTTAGAATTTCCGTGTCGCCGACGAAGACTATAGCTCCAGCATCTGCAAGCAGGTATAAACTTTGAAAAAATATAAATGCAGTATTTTATGGCGCTAATTATAGTCCATGAAATAAAATTTGGAATATTTAATTCAAAAAGCACTGACCTAAATTTGACATGCACTGACCAAAATGTCAATATGCACTGACCACAAAAATGCTTTTCTTTATATGTTCATTTATTGAGAAGAAAAAAATCAATAAATATAATTAGATCCCGCAAGAGAATCGTCATTCTTTCACTATAGGTTGTCCATTTTCAGTTTTTTGACAGGTTTTCGTTATTTTTAAAGTTAAATTGACCCGTTAAAAATTAGAACTAAAATAAATTCAAAAATAAGTTTAAATATCAAACATAGCAGTAATACTTAAAAATAAAACGAAGAGCGATATTTTCTTCAAAATTTTTTTTTGTATTGTAATTCCCCGGATTACCATTGAAGTATGCTGACAGCAATGTGATGTTCATCTCTATCAAAATAGAATAAAATAATAGTAAAGTTCTAGAGCTCAACATAAAATCGTATCACAAGCATCGTCTAGCAGCTCAATTCCACATGGACGGCAACCGGATCCAAACAAGAAAGCGTCGCTTGTTTTGCCGCCGTTAAGAGCCCCACGTGTTCAGTTTGATGAGGATGACTCTCCGCGGCAAATTGATTGATTTTTTTTTGTTTTTTTCGAAGAAATCTTTTGCTCCCTCCGGTGGACTTGCTCCTGGCTGCAGGAATATCCGGTTGAAATATTTAATCTAATTCTAGTTTCATTTCGTTTTTTTTCTCTTTTTTTGCCATTTTTATTTGTGAACATTCCATCGAAAAAACTCATTTTCTGAAACAAAAATTCACAAAACTCTTTCTAACTGATCTCTCTGTTTTCTTTTCATATATTTAACTATTTTATTCAATTTCTCATTTTTCTGTCACTACTACTCTATTTCTAAAATACCCGCAAAGTAAGGTACATTAAATGATCTTGAACCCCTTGCAAAACCGTTCCATTACGTTTTTCCGGAAACTTTTCCTGTTTTCTTCTTTCCTTTTCAATCATTTCGGTTCGTTCATATCACCTTAATAAAGCTTGCTTTTATAAACATTTGGAGCTCACCCATCAATTGTGGGAATTGTATACCAGGGAAGTGCGACGGCAGACTCGTCAAATTTTCCAAACTCGGTAAACTCGGCAAATTTGGCAAATTTGCCGTGCTGGGCAAACTCGAAAATGTGACAAATAAGTTTTAATATTTTTTACGTGTGGTCTGGCTTCATAATATCCGAAATAATTCAATTTTATGTCATTTTACTAAATTTTTTTAGTTTTTAGGGCAAAATCAAAAGTATCGGTCAATATTTGTTTGTTTCCAATTTGCGGATTGTGCGCCAAATTTCAAAATTCGCCAAGCTCGGCAAGTTCGACGAATTCTTTTTTCAAAAATTTGCAAAAATACGGGCGAAGCTTACTGTAACGTGTTTCCATTTTAATTTAATGTTTTATTAGATTAATTCAAAAAAGGTTCAGTGATAAAATCACTTAAAAAATTGTTTTATCATATCTAGACCGTTTTATACAACTGTTAACTGGAAGATATTGAAAACTGCAATTTTTGAAAAGTTTATTGATAACATATCATATCTAGACCAGATATTCAAACCAGAAGAGTGCGGCAGATCATAGTTTCCCGCGAGCTCGACATTTACCAGTTTTAATTTTTTTTTTCAGCTATTGGTAAATTCGGCTAATTAAAAAAATGAAGGTTAAATAGTAAACATTCGATTGTGTAGTTACAAACTACTGGTTTTTTTAATTGAAAATAAATTTACCGTATTTCTTCTATCAGTATTGCACCCCATTGTTCAACTTTGACAGCTTGCATATATCTCAGTTATCACTGGCTCTATTCAAAAATTGTCAACTAACAAAATATTTTTAGTTCTATTTTTTTATAATATAATTCCGTAGTGATATATATATATATATATATATATATATATATTGAAGCATATGCCGAGATTTGTATATCCTCCATATAAATTTATTAATCTCTACCAGGGGTGGCGCTAAGTTGCAACAGGTCGACCTGCCTATTTCACAGCAGCTTCACCAACAATCCAATCATAATTTTGAAGATAAAATTACATTAACATGGCGGCCCCCTTGCTCAAATTTTCTTTTTCGAGGCCGACACTTTATTTATTGAGGTCTCTACAAGTGTTGGAGCAGGCCGACCTGTTGCGACCTATCGCCACCCCTACTCGTAACTGTATGCATCTCTTCCTTTTTGCATCCGGTAGTCGTAAAATGACACACGCAACAGAGAAATATTAAAATCTCTTTCCAGGAGTGTGTTAATAGCCGTCAATAATAGGTAATAAACATTTCTTCTCAATTATTATTTACAACTGTGTACATGACGTCCGATTTGTTTTTTTTTTCTAAACACCGTTTGTCGGTCACTGACTGCCGGCGAACGGAGGCTGGCAAGCCAAAAAGTGCCCGCCGGTGATCGGTACTTTCCTGAACGCTTTTTTCCTATTGGGTTGTGATTGTGAGTTTTATATATTCAATTCAGAGATCGAATATTAAACAGATCATGTCTTTTTAATACAGTTCAAGCAAGTTCAATAAGCCACCTCAAGCAAATATGAGCACAGAATTAGAATTTTCAAAAAAAATGGTAGTGCAACTTTTCTAGGACATTCGTTAAAATTTCGTTAAAAACAACGGAAAATAAAGTTTTTTCAGCGTTTTTCAAAAATGATTTTGTACTTTCATGGATGACTGTGCTTTGAGTCAATTTGTTATATATTTTGTTCAGATTTCGTTGGTTGAGACATGAACTTGTTTGGTGGCTTATAGTTTTGCGCATTTTTGTGGTAACTTTTTCAGAGCACTGCTCATAAGAATTTCAAAATAGTTACTTCTGAATTTTCAGCAAATTACATCAATTTTAAAAAAACGGTAAAGTATTTAAGTACATTTTTTGAATACAGCTGTAAGTTTTGCAGGAATCAGCTAAAATTTTCAAATATCGGATAACTAGAACGGTTGTGTCAATTTTTTAAAGCCGGTGCATTTTTCAACTTATCTCTCAATTCTGACTCAGAGTTGCATAATGTTGCTGAAAATCTGAAATGCAAAACTTCAGTAGCACACTTTTTTTCTTGAAAATTCTCGCCATAGTTTGCAGGCACTCACTTTTTGAATTGCGACAAAATGTGACAGCTTTTGTTGTTTTTTTTTTTCAGTTTTCCACAGCTCACTCAAGCTATTATGAACATCACAACATCTATATAGCACATTATTGTTTTTTCGGAACATTTTCTTGGAGTTTTTCCCACCATGACCACCAACTCTTGGTACTCGAAAAGACAAAGGAGGGCTGGAGGCGGAGTTAACTAGAGCCTTTTTGCTCCGCCCCAGATGTTGGGCCAAAGGATGCTCTCACGGAAGAGAAGAAGGCGCTTCTCTCAACTCTCGCCACGACGGGCAATCATTGAGCGAGACTTTTTTTGTGTTGGAAAATTTGATGCACTCTTTTATTTCGTTCTGTTTCATTTCTCGAACTGCCAATTTTTTTCGATTTTTTTGTCGGTCATTTTTTGCTGAAATTTGGTTTCCCGTGAAGTTAGAGTTTGGAGAATTTTAATGGAAAATAGTTGAATTCTGCAGGGAAAAACTTAGAGTTTAATGCAGAATATATTATACAGAATGAATCGCATAATTTTTTGGATCTTGAACTTTTCTAATTAGAATTTTCAAAAAAAAAAAAATTTTCGTCATTTCTTATTTTGGAGAATTAAAAAATTACCAAAAATTTATGTTTAGTTAATATAGTTTAAATATAATTTTAAGGAGATTAGGTGAAAAACTTATCCACAAAATTTAAGCCATATCATGTGTCGGCTTTGATGCACCATAGAAAAGTTGTAATTATTTTTTCTCGTCTACTAAAATAAGTTCTAAAAAGTACTTTTTTGTTCTAAAAAGTATTTTAAATAAGTTCTAAAAAGTACTTTATTTTTTTTCTCAGTGTGTGTCGATGTACCATGACCAAATTGTCTCTTCCTCTCGGTGATTATTGTAATTTTACTGTACTTTGTTAGAGTGCTAATGCACTATTTTATTTTTTCTTAGCCACTATCTGTATTTTAACACATTCCACCGTCAAAACTTTATCATTGTTAATTTTTTCGAATTTCTAGAACCAGAATTGGCCCGTCACTGTTCCGTGGTTGCTTGTCAATCAGCGAAGAGCTGTTTCGAGATAGCCGAATGATCCGGTTATCATCTGCATCTCTAATTTAATGCTGCAACCGAGGCCTCACTGGATATCCAAACTGCTCATTGCACTTTTTTGCTCAGCCAACGTGTTTGCATATTCCGAATACAGGTTTGAGCTTATTTTTTGGTGATGCCCTACAAAAAATGTATTTCAGCTCTACCACAAAATATTGCTATAGCTGCATGTCAGAAGACTTCCTACTCCATTGGCCATATCTTGATGAGGTGAGAATTTGGTTTCTAGTGTAAAATATTAAAATTAAATTTTACTAAGCTGTAGTAACTGCCTGAAAAAATAACTCAATGTCATGTTCTATCACGTCAAATGGAGTTATCCTAGCGTTCAACAGTTTTCTATTACTCAACAACGTCTAAAATAAGCATTTTGGGTCTTAATGCACCATGACCAAATTTCTCAAGTGACCGAAAATTTTCCAGTACTTGGTCAAGTCGAAAATGACTGTCATTTTTATTTTATGATGCACCATGTCCGTGTTGTTCACAAAAACGAGATCGTGCAATATTTGTACTTGGCAGAGGTTCTTTAGATTCCGGTTACGTATAGAATATCTCATCTTTGAATTGATGCACCATGACCGTATTTTTCAAGTGACCGAGTCACAAAAACAAATGCGTCTGGAACAAAAATTTATATCATAAATTGGTTACTAAACCCGCTTCCCAAAAAATTTGTCTCATGTGATCCCGTGATGACAAGAAAATTGCAGCAGCAACAGAAGCACACCAACGGCACATAGATTGCATTTGATAATGGGGACAACCTGTCAGCCATTCATTATCTCACTTTTATGTGATTTCCATCCGTTGGTATTTAGGATGTTTAAATGCATACCTATGGAGCAGTTATTTATACACATATCCCTCCCGAGAGAGAACGAGTCCCCCTTTCACAACTGTTATTGAGAGAACGAGCGCTAGGGGGTGTTGAATTTCGGTGTGAGGTATGGGGGGAGGGGTATCGCTAAACCTTCTAAACGTATTAATTTTCACTTTGCGTGCTCCTTCAAAAATTTGAAAATTTCAAAATATTTTGGGAAAGAAAATAATAACGTTTTGCTCTTCAAATCCACAACTCATCTTCCGAAATCCACATTTTTCTGTCCCGTGGCAATCAAATTTACATAATTTTCATAACAGGGAGTTTGTCGAGTTTGTCACATGTTTTTCCCTCTTTCCCACTCCAACTTTGACCCTTCTGACACTACTAAAGCCAGAAGAGATTTCTTGAAGCAAAACGAAAAAAATTTCTCTCCGGAAAGGGGGTCATGATATATCTTCAAGCCCCCCCCCCCTCATCTAACCCCATAGGACTCGCCAAACAAGTATGAAGATTTGGGAAAGAGGAGCACAATGTCAAATCCTCAAAACCAGAGGCTTGGCGACGACTGGGGGTCCCTGCAATCCCTTGGAGACCGTCCGCATATATCAGAGAAGACAGCCCGATGTCGTCGACGCGAGGAGCTTGGAGAAGGGGAAAAGCTTCTATTGCAACCACAAAAAAGGGGGATCGAGAGGGGGGTAGGAGGGGAGAGTCATAGAGAAACAAAGAGGGGTATTTGGAAATTGTATTGTAAAAGCTGAAAGTATGGTAGAATTTTTGTAGCGAGCGGAATTAAAATTTAAAAAAACATGAACAGAACAGTGTGTCTTCGAAAATATACCGACAAATCTGTAAACAGGAAAAATAAATTATATATTGATCAAAAATATGTTGGTATCAATAAGAAAAAACATACATTAAAAAATAAATCAATGACCGAAAAATTTGTCAAAGTTTGAATTTTTCCAAAAATCAAAAAACGTGTAAAACATCCTTTTTTCATGTTTTTAAAAAAAAATTTTACAACACATTAAATTGATTGAAAATTGCAAAAAAAACTTTCGAATGACATCTAATTTTTTCTAGTAACAAAATTGTTTCAAGCACATAAGAGTAACTTTTGTAGCAACTATTCAAGTTAATATATCATGTTGTTTCAAAAAATTTGATCATGGTGCAATGCGACACGGACGAATATACACAAAATAAAAATATTTCAAATTGAAATTTAGGATTTTGTGAAAACCGAGAAAATATACAATTTCTTGAAAAAATCGATAATCTATACATTAATTATTGCAGGTAAATATTGATATAGCGATTTTTCAAAAAAACACCTTTTTTATTTGAGACCATCAAGCCTAACTAATATAGCAGTATTGAAAAGAATAAAAAATTGTTTATCAGAAAACGTGGCCTCGGAAAAGAAAACTAGCTCACGGTGCACGGTTCTCTGATTTATGGTGCATCGAAAAACTTTACAAGGCCAACATTTCTTAATAAATATGTTTTGGCAACATGTACCAATGTACCAATGTACCAAGATCTTTTCAAACTGTATTTCTAAATAAATAAATCGAAAATTTTCCAAATTTCAGGTGTACTATCGCCCTCTCAACTTCACCGACCATTGCTTCAAAATGACCCCATCAGTAATGGAACTTTAAAAAATCAATAACTTATACAATTATTGCAGGCAAATATTGGAACAATGCCTTGCAGTCATTCGATGTGTGTGACCGTCATTGAGCCGAGAATTTTAGCAGGTAAATTTATTGGCTTCGAAAAAATTTGAAATTTTGAAAATGTTAGAAAAATATTCACTAAAACTTAAAAGTTTTGCAAAAGATAAGAATCGCAAAATTCAGGTTTAGAAAATTGAAAAAAAAACAGATTAAAAAAAATAATTGTATGTATATTTTCAGCTAGTTTTCAAATCTACCTTTATTTCATTTTAAAATGGCCCCGTTTTCATTTTTGCGGTCATTTCTATGATAAAATTTATTTTCTGAGCCGTTCAGTTCAAAAATGTCTCCAACTATTTTCCAACTTCCTCCTCATTCATTCATTCCCATTTCCTAATCCCATTCATCAATAACAACAGCTCTGGGGTACCCAGGTGTATCCTATCCATCAGGGACGGCCGAGGGGAGGGGTGGGAGAGGGAAAGAGTCGAAAAAAGTGCGGTAAACGAGAAGGTGTCTCATTGAAAATGATGGATCTGTTACAATAAACCACTTATCTTTCACATTCCTTTCACTTGATTGTGATGATTAAAAATGTTGCGTTTTTAATCAAAGGATACGCTTTGAGAGCTACTTTTTGGTTTTTGATGCATTGAGGAAAAAAGTGGTCTTATCTTTGAAAATTGAGCAATTGAGAAATTGGTGTAAAGTAACAAAACGTCTGTAGTGTGGCATTTTTCAACGGTGGCAGAATTTTTAAAAAGTATGCTCCTAAGCATTCAATAAATAGGTATATGTTTAAAAATACCACATTGCCCGATCCAATCATGATGTATCGACTGCTGACTGTTAAATAAAAGTGATCAGTGTAGAACCTAAATTTGTCAGTGCAAATGATTAAATGGTCAGTGCAATTTGCCAAGTGGTCAGTGCAATTGGTCAAGTGGTTAACGCAGAATTACCTTGTATTACAAAACATAAAAGTAAAATGCAATGACTTTTTCAGTTTAACTTTCCATCTTAAAATTCTGATCATTGTGAAAAATGTTTATAATAAAAGTTTCAAATTCTGCTGTTTTTCCCAGAGATTCTAAAAAAATGTTCATCAAATTTTCCAGCAACCAAAGATCGCAATTTTCAAGTTCAATATTTTCCGCTTTACCGCGTCGAATGACCTCCAACTGCCCTTGTGTGTCGCAATGTAGTTATGCTCAATTGCGACTTGTTCACTTATTCTAACTCACTGTGCGTCCTCCTCTCTCTCTCTGCTGCTCCCCCCAATTATCTAATCTAATCCTCCTTCCGTTTCGTGTACAGAGCAAGATTTCATGGAATAAAATATTCTTGTGGTGCTCCAAGATTAGTTGTGCTCTCTTTTCTGCACACTGCCGCGCTAGTTCATTTTTCGGGATTTTTTTCCTGTTGGAACTGGGAGGCCTGTGAGGAAGCAATTGGTCTAATAATATTATGCAAGGGAGACAGGGAGAACAGCATCTGTTAATCAAATTACAACTTGATTGCGATTGAGTTAGAGTTTGTTGACTCTTTGAGCACAAGAGCCGGGCTCCAGGGAACCGTCCATCAAGATTTTGGACCACCCATAAACAGTCTCCAGAGGTTAAGCTGCACTAAACCCAATACAAATTGGCTACCTAGGATCGCCTCAGTTGAAAACTTCTAAAGTTAAGGCTATAAACGGCAGCTTTTATCTAGATAGTGTTCACTCCTAGTTAAAGAAAAATCATCAATTTTCCACGGTTTTTGCAATTTACTGATAATCTAGTCTAACTTATAAATAAGTTGAAATTTAAATTTTCCAAATCCAACACGAGCTTTGACTACTTCGGAGCAACATGTTTTCAGAAAAAGAAACAAAAGGATGCAACTCACCAATCGGATTACCCTTTTCTCTTTTTCTTTTTTTGTGAACGTTTTCTGATTCCCACAAACTTGATCCCTTTTATTTTATTATTTTTCCAAAAATACAGGGGAGAGGGGCGAATGAAAAATAGAAAAAGTTCAATTTTGATATCAGGAGTTGGCTCAAAATCTAGTTCAAGCTGTTGGCCAAGCTCAAGATCAAAATTGTGCTCGAGCCGGTGCTCAATTGTTAAAATCAAAGTGGCCGGCCGCATTCAATACGTCAGACTATTTCAGTTTCCGCTAGTCTGAGTCTAAGCTTCTAACCTCGCTGCGTTATAATAATCGATTTATGGCCAGATCAAGCTAGCTCCAGCCTAAATTTAAGGCACGGCTACTAGCAAGCTCGGGCCTAGTCTATGTGCAAGATTGATGATGGGTTTGTTTTTTAAGCCTTGTACACGGTCTCACATACGCTTTTAATTAAATCCTCCTTATAATGAAACTGCAGCAACAGTTGCTCAAGCCTAAAGATATGAGCTCGAAAACGAAGCTAAGGAACTTAACATTTGATCCGCATACTCAAAGTCTCATCAAAATCAAAAGCTCTTGGCTTTAGATCTCTGTTTTTAAGCCTAAAACTTGAGCTTAACCGCATGATAGCTCCAGGTCAAGCCTAAAGATCCAGCTCCAGGCTCTAAATTAATAACAACACCATAAGTGGCACACTTCTTTTTGTCCCACCAACAACACAACAACAACTACTACAACTATTACGACAACTCCAAATCCACTCGAAATCTCCTGTAGGACCCTGGGATGAGGCACCTCCTGAACAACTTTGATTGGTTTTTTTGTTGAGTGTGTGTGCATGTGCACATCACAAAATAAAAGCATAAAAAGAGGAGACAAGAAGGAGTGCGCGCGAGAAAACGAGAGGTAATCGCATTGAAAATGGAATTTGAGTGGAAAAAGAGGGGGGGACAAATGAAAGTACATCATTTTGATGATGCAAACATGTCCTCACTATTCAACTAAAAATATTTGGAGGGAAGGGTGACAGACAGGAAAAAAAAGGAACATTTGTATGGGAACGGTACTGATAATTAAAATACCTCAACTAAAATTACCGACAACCATAGTAAAACTTTTCATCAAATTTTTGAATTATTTTCTAAATTCACATCCAAAAAAGCGGTAATCTCATATTTCACTTGTCTTAGTTTTGGAAGTTTCACAATTTTTTTATTAAATTGTTAAATTTCTCAGATAAGTCCAATTTTTAAAAGTGAACTTACCAATTTGCCAAAACCTTGATTGAAAGGTTTCATTGTAAAATTTTCTAGGCTAAAATTGATTTTACGCATAACTTTCACTAGCACCACTCCACCTTCAAAAAATTAATTTTAAAAACTGTAAGGTTTTTTTTTGAGTTGCTGCCCACTTTCAAGTCACTTTTTTTCAAGTAAGATCAATTTGATTGAAACTGTTAAAATTTAAAATTTCTGATCTAGAAAAATTAAAGTGCAAAAAAAAAAATTTAAATAAAAATTGCAGTGAGTATTTGGAAAAAGTTTTTATCTTAAACCTTTTTGTAAAAAATAACGTTGACAAGTCTATTTCGGACAGTACTAAAGATTTTTGAATGTGTTTCAAGCATTATATGCGAAAATGAAACTTTTTTTTCAAGCTAATTTTTTTTAATTTTTAAATCTGAAAATTTTAATTTTTCAACTTCAACTGCAAGTATTAGATCTCAAAAAATATCCTTAAATATTATTTTTTGGACAATTTTTTAAAAACCTTGTAACGCTTGTTTTGAGAACAGTTACCTAGTTTCTATAGAAAACTTTCGGTTTCAGACAATTCTTTCTGGTTTTTATTTTGAAACAATTTTGCTAGCTCTCCCAAAATTAAATCAATAAAACGTATCACAGGTCGAACAGTACACATTCCCACAATGTGCCAGAAAAAATTATATGGGATCAGAGTTTGAAAACTTCAATTTCATATGTTCTAAAATGAACATCTATTTTTAAAATTAATTTCCCAATTCCAGGTCAACACATTGGAAACAATATAATACGTGGTTGCTTTTCCGGTGTTTTCAAATATGGATCAACGCCGAAATCTCAAAGTCAACAAGTTTTAGGTAATGTCTTTCAATTTATAAATTTTTCCGGCTGACACAAACCTTGATAAAATGCCTACTCCTTGAATATACGTCTCAAATTTCAAGAAATGATATAAGTTACCCTAAGTATTGAGTTTCATAGAGTATGACTAAAGTGATCTCTTAAGAAATATTTTGTGCAAAATTTGAGACATTTTCAATAAAATTTATAAGAACAAAAGGCAACACATTTGGAAAAGGAAATTGCAGAAACATAGAAACTTTGAAATTTTTCAGATACCTCATGTAGTCGAATGCCTGCACATAAATTATTACCACCCCGGCTGGCAGCAAGGAGCAGCAATCGAACAGTCGAACTGTGCTGGTGTGCTGGACAGCTGTGTAATTATTATCCCAGTGTTGCAATTAATCATAGGTAACGTTTTTTATGCGGAAAATGAAAAATGGAAAAAAAAAGTTGGATTATTTTATATTGCAATTGAAAAATTGAACTTTATCGAAATTTTAAATTTTTTCGGTCAAAAATTTTAATAAAAACTAATAAACTAGAATATAAAATTTAGAATGTTATCTTGAAACTTTTTTATAAAAAATAATTACTTACTGCAAAGGTTTCGAGTAAAAATTTGTTTAACAATTTGGTCAGTGCAAATTTCCTATTTGTGTCAAAGTGTTCAGTGTAAATTTCCAACTTGTGAAAAACTTTAGAAACATTGCAAAGATATAAAATCAAGAAATGTTGTTAAAATACAAAAAAAAACCGTTATTTTTTCAGTACTTCCCTCCACGTGATAGCTGCACTTCCAATCTTCCTGGTTCTCATACTGTGCTCATTTTGGAGTTGAAACGCGCGCTGAAATCTCATTCACAAACGTCTAACAAAAATCCTGGAGTCTTTGAAAAAGGGTCTTTCTTTGATATTTTTTGTAATTTCCTTCCTTTCCAACTTCTTATTCCCAAGAGAAAACCGTACACTTGAGAGCTTTTCTTACCAAATGATTGATCTCTATTTTTATCTTGTCTTATGTTTTTTTGAAGAGTTTTTTTTTTGAAAATAATTTTGATAATATAAATTTATTTGGAATTTAATGTATTGTTATTTTGTAATCGTAGTATTCGTAGTTTTCAGGATTTGTATTAAAATTACTTTGAAACTATGAATACAGTTTCGGCCAAAACTCGTGTTTTTGGTGATTTTACAAGTACGCATCACTAAAGATTTTTTTTTCGTTCGTCTATGTAAAATTTTGAGTTGTGAAGGGTAGGAGCAGTGAGACACGTGAAAATATAGGTCAGAAAATTAATTTTTCATACTTTCATGCACAGGTCTGAAACTTTAAGGGTAGGCATAATGAGGTACCTGAAATTTATTTTTTAAGACATCACGTGAAAATACAAATCAGAAAATCAATTTTTAATACTTCCATGTAGAGTTCGAAAACTTCACCCTCTGCATCAGCGACAAATGTGTCTCGATTTATACAACTGGAAGACTTCTTCAAAAAGATGATGGAACCTTCTATTCACCATTTTTCTATCCTACGTTCAATTTTTAGTATCATTTTCTTTTACGCAGTAGTACTCCAATTTCATACGTTTTTTGTGATTCATAAGCCATAAACATAAAAAACTAGGTAGTCAATATTTGAATAAATTACAATAACTGATTAGTGTTGATTTTTCCAAGTAGAGGTTTGAGAACTTTGATCTGATCATTTGTCACTCCACAACATCCTCCGATTGCTGTAACGCCTTTTTCAATCCATGATGTAACCAATGTTTTAGTGAACACATTACTCTCGTCGATTCTGCAAAACGTTTTTTTCAACGGAATCAATGAACTGTGACTCAAAAATCACTCCACTGATAGTCAGTAGTGGTGGCCGCTAGCAATCTGGAGATCGCAAGTTTGAGTCCGTCCTCATCCCCTAGGTTCACCCAGCCTCTATTGGAAAGTGAAGCAATCCACGACTTGGTTATCGGCCACAGTCCCCGGCTAGGACGTGCTTAAATTATAGCACAGAAGAATCACCACCAGGCAGTGTACCTCCCTCCCAGATCCGCAACACATAGCGTTTGTGGAACGGATTGTCTTTTAATCCTTTAATCTCTTAATTGGGTTTATCAGAAAAGTGGCGGGTTTGCAGCCAAAGGTCAATGCGAAACCCCACTATTGATGCCGTGAAGAAGATCCAAATCAAGGATGGGACAACTAGGCCAGTCGAGTATCTTCTTACGGTAATTGATGCCTACGTCTTTATACTGTCATCGCTAAGAAAATAGGTCGTATGAAGTATGACTAATCAACTTATGTTGCATTGGACATATACAAATTTTTTGTTGATTCTCATGTTTTTTCTGACGTTTGGTGTTAAAGTTACACAACAATATTTCTGTGGCGGCAATTAGTAGGGATCTACTACATCAAACTACAAACTACAAACTACAACTACAGCAACAAACTACACGCAGGAGTATGTCATTAGGAGCAGTAGAAAAAGCTATACCAGTAACAATAATTTATCGTTACAATTGCAAAATTTTGTGTAAAGATTATTTTTCAAACGAAAAAAAAAATACTCACCCTTCTTCTAAAAACTTGGAATCCCCCTTGTTCGGATACACAAACACTTCGGAAAACGCGAAAGGCTGTAATTCATTTAAGGCGGGCAATACGTTGTTAGGGTCCGTGCAATTAATTCCTATTCCCAAGACTTGAGGGCTTTGTTTCATCTGCTGAGCGACGGAGGTTATTTTCTCTCCATGTCGTAGGCATCCGTGCTCCTGGAAGTTCATAAAGATTTTTCATTCGATTTTAAATATCAATGACTTTCACTCTAGTTATGTCAATTTATTTGCAAGATTTCACCAAATTTTCAAGTACAGAAATTTGCTTGATGACAATTTTTCAACAAAATAGAACATTTCTAGAAGCGGGTAATTATTTTATTTGAACTACCTTAAAAGTAAAACTGATTACAGCTTCAAACTCTGGGAACTCCTGAAGAACATCTAAGGCAACTGATCCTTCATCTGCAGATGGAATCGTTTCAAAAATCAATTTCCGAATGCTTGATCTATTATGGAACAATGTCAAGATGATCTTGAAGTAGTCGTAGGCGGTTTTCTGGAAAAAACGGAAACTATTTTTGTTGTAAATGTTTTTTCTCAGTTGAATGTTTTATATCTAGTTATAGAACTAGTTTTTTTGTTGAAAAAGCGCCGAATATATGATCAGTTTTTGAATTAACTACTTACTCATTTGCAAATTTGATCTCATATTTCTATCACCTCTATAAGTAGTGACTATTCCAAACTTCATAAAAACTCGCCTTCGCTTCAGATTGGTCCATGTATGCTCCAGTATACTCTGACAAATCATGGTACATTGTTGCAAGAGTGCCTACTGATCCCCAAGCTTCCACATCAGAACTTCCTGTTGTCAAGTGACACAATTTCAAACAGGTTTCTTCGAAATACTTCTCATAAAGCTCCCTTTTCTCTGCATTTTCCGGAATTGTTTTGTCAAGTGTGCTTCCAAAGTGGTATGTATTGCTGGTTATGACTTTGACTTCCAGGTCCAAAAATCTAAAATTTAAGATACATTGGCAAAGGAATGAAAATTGAATTTCCTCACGATTTATAAACGTTCTCCATTAATTCCATATCAGCATTAGCAGGGAAGGACCAGTGCGGCTTGTTTTCCTGCTGCTGAAAATTGTATATTTTACTATTAGAGTTTAGATAGGCTTCTGCATCTGCTTTGGCCAACTTTGAAAAATATAAGAACACACTTACATTACAGTCATACCCAAATCTAAGCAATTGAGATGACATGGATCCATCAAGAAGTCGAACCATTCTAAAACTCTGAAACTACGAATATTATTTTTTTGAAAGAATTAATATTAAATTCGTAGAAACTATAGTGATAGAAAACCGACCAAAAGTGCCAAAAGTTAAAGAAAAAAGCATTATGTGTTTGTTATCAAATTGAAATTGATAAGATATATATTACCTGTACAGAGAGTGTAGATAGTTAGAGAGTGGCAGACATCCGGGACCCAAAGGGGAGGGGCGCGGGGAAGAGACGAAACGATTTACGAGGTGTCGGTTTACGGAGCATTTCTCTTGATTTTTTTCTTTAGCGCAGACCGATTTTCTTCTAATTTCTGTTGTTTTTATCCATTTTTCTTCCTCTTTTTTTTGTTTTCTTGTAAAAAATAATTATAAAGGTATGTTTAATTTTTATTTTATTTTAAAAAATCTAAATAATTTCTATTTGAGGGTGTATCCTTTCAATTTTCCATAAAAAATAAACAGAAAACACATTGAAAACATATTATCTTTATTCAAAAAATTATTTTTTACAAGAAAACAAAAAAAAAGAGGAAGAAAAATGGATAAAAACAACAGAAATTAGAAGAAAATCGGTCTGCGCTAAAGAAAAAAAATCAAGAGAAATGCTCCGTAAACCGACACCTCGTAAATCGTTTCGTCTCTTCCCCGCGCCCCTCCCCTTTGGGTCCCGGATGTCTGCCACTCTCTAACTATCTACACTCTCTGTACAGGTAATATTAATTTTATTTTTGATACCAAAGAACGGTTTGAACATTAAAAAAAAGAAGAGAGTTTTAACAAAAAACCTTGAATAAAAAGAAACTAAATTTTTTGCACAATTTTTTATTTTCAAAGATTATTTTCAGACTTCGAATAAATCCAGGTTGATTAAAATACAAAGTTCGATAAATAAAACAGAAAACGTCGAAAAAATGCGCTCCACTGCGAATATATTTGAAAGTGTGTCGCGGCAGCTGGCCTTGCGGGTACATCTATTGTAGGAAACGGGGAAGGAGGAAGAAAGTACGGCTGTTGGTTGACCCTGTGTCATTAGGCATGCCGCCTGCTACGTTTCACACCATTTATTGTTTATGGTTGATGACATAACCATTCAGATTGCAATCTACACCATACATTTGCAAATGCTAGTTGTTCTGAAACATTTTGCCTCACTTCTTATCTAGTCTTTTATTTTTCAAGTGCGCGAATATCCCGCTGGGTCTCTCCCTCAAAAATGTTTGAAAAATGCGGGAAAATTTGTTTGAATTCACTTGTCTGCATATATACCGTTTTCTTGTTTTGATGTGCACAGAAAATACTTAATTAGTTAGAATTTAGAATGTCTTTGTCTGTACTGTTCAAATTTTTTAGTGTTTTTTTCTATGATGATAGGGCATTGATAGGGTAGCTGATATTACTCAGAATTTGGTGCTAGCCTCTTGCCCCAAGTTTGGGCAAAATTTGTTTTAGGCAGCTTCCAAGTTTAGCCCAATTTTGATATAATTATTACCGAACTCTTACCACACTTAAAAATTTGAGGAAAACTTTGGCACTAGTTGGGTTAAATTAGGGGTTGTCTTGGACACTGCCTGCCTGAAATAAGTCTTGCCAAAATGTTGCTTCAATTTCAGCCAATTTCCATTTTCCGAATTTGGTCAATTTCAATTCCAAGTAAACACTTTCTGGACCATACTTGAACAAAGACCTAGACCCCCCTAGACCCAAATTTTTTTTCCACATCTAGGTTCCCAGAACCATATTTATTTAGTGAATGGTGTCTTAATTCAGGCGTTCCGCCGTTGGATTATTTCTTCACGCGGTGTCAGAGTGTCTTATTTCGGCGTAAATCTACAAAAAATGCGGGAGAAGAGACGCAGAGTTCTCAACTGATTTCGCATGGCTAAGAACGTGCTGACGTCACTTTTTTTTTTGGAAAATGGCTTTCCGCGTTTTTTGTAGATAAAATCTTAAGGGGACAGCCTCGCATCACGTGTTTCTTCAGTTTCCCTTAGAAGTTCTATAAGTTTTGCCAAAAACCGAAAAGAGATTTTATTACCACGATCTCATATTTTCCAGGTGTTTTTTTAATTAGTGTGCATCGGTTTGCACGGGGTCGCTTCTTTTTTATCGCAGCAAGCGATCTTTTTTCTTGCGGGCCTACACCATTTCCCAAAAAACGCACTCCGCGAAATTTGCGATCAGAAAAATTAGATTATTGGGAAAGTGTAGCAAAACAATGGCCTAATTTTGCCACGCGCTCTTTCGATTTTATTGCCCGCCAAAAAGTTGGGTATTCCAACCACTCGTTATATACAAATTTGTACCATTTTTCAAAACTTTCGAATGTTTAAGTTAAATAGAAAAAAACCTCATATTCGTTCACGAATACCTTCAAAACCCCAAAGATTTAAATATGCTTTTCAGAATGGAAGAATCAGACGATGAGCTTGAAATTTTCTACATCGACGATGAAGACAATGTGCAGTAAGTTTTTTTTTCGTTGACTGTTTTTTAAATGAAGTCTAGTATACTCTGAAGTACACCCAAGTTTTATAGCCCCTCCAAAAATTTTAAGTCAAGTGAAACTCGGGGAGCATAATTTTTTTTTGTTGATATTTGCTTCCAAACTACATTAATGTCTCCAAAAGATATTTCGTAATGTACCAAATGTGAAAGTTAAAAGCACTTTATCACAATTTTCAGAGGTCCATATGGAGCCAAACACGTGCTGGGATGGTACCGAAATGGTCATTTTCACGACGATCATCAATTCAAGATTGTTGATTGCGCGCAACATGGCGAGCTGGTTACTTATGAAGCTTATCTTGGCGATCTAAAGTCCAGATTTGGAGTTGAGGCTCCTATCCCGACAAAGATGGAACAGTTTCAATTTCGGGGGTTTCTGCTGACTCCAAAGTCAAACAAGAAGCCAATTTCCGGAGGTCCGATGGACTCAACGAGTGATGAAGTTCCGGAGGAAACTGGACCAACTGAAGAAAAGATGGATGAGAATCATGAAAATGATTCTAATGTGGTCAGGAAAGACGAACCGCCAGCACACCCAAGAAAGAGCTATATCGCAAGCCCGGTATGTGTTAGCCAAAAAAAAATTTTGGACCAAAAAACAAAAAATTGAAGTTTTTGAAAAACCAAAAAACCAAAAAACAAAAAAAATTGACGGCGGCATGACGATTGCCTGAAACCCAAAATTTAGTGACGTGAAACGTACCCTTTTTCTAAAAAACATAACAACAATTCTTTAACTTACAATACTTTTGTGCCTTTCGTGACCTTTTTGTTCTCTTTTTCGATTTTTCTGCTCTCTCAATTTCTCTGAAAAATTATTCAGTGTGTTTTTTGCAAATTTTCCATCACTAGAAAAATGACAAGTTCACGATCCTCAGGCAGGCAGGCGACTATGCCAATAATTTTATGAATTTTGAAAAAGAAGAGGGATATCTTTTAAAAGTTTTTAAAGAACAAGCAACGTTAGGCTGAGAAATCATGAAGAGTATTAAGTTGTGGTGTTGGATAATTCGCAGAAAGTTCAAAACTATAAAACCGAGAGAACATTTGCACAATTAGCATCTGAAAGCCGTCTCAGCCTTTGCCGATTGGCTAATTCCACTGAAAACTGCGCTCTAGCAGAGTCAAAAATTCTGTCAAAAATTTATAAGCCTCCCCTGGTTAACACTTACCTAGAACTACATATTAGTTTGTCTCACCTTTTGAGCGAATTCTTTTTCTGAAAAACCATAAGAAAAATACGTCGAAATACAAAAAAAATAGTCGAATGAAACGGAAATTTTAAACGAAACGTCGATACAAAAGTCAAAAAATTGAATGATATTCAAATTTGACAATGTGATAACAACCAGAAAATAAAAAGAAAGCGTGAGACTTTTTGTTGCATGGCACGGAAGGCTCCGATCATAAAACAAGCTTGTGTCGATATTTTTGTATCAAAACGAGATCTCATTGTGTAACGGGAAATCGATTGTTAGAGATTGCATATAGTTTCTGTTTCATATTCATAGTGTACAATGCTATTAAATGACAGCATGAGAGATTTTTGCTGAATGTTGAAAAAATACCATCAAATGTTTGAGACATGGGAAGCGAGAAGAACAGAAAACATGAACAAACTTATCGGAAAAACTATCAAATTGAATTATCTTTATGAGTTCTGTATATCATACTTAAAATGAAGTAAAAGTGAAAAAAAAAGAGAGAGAGAAAAAATTCGGAATATTGAATTCGAAAAAAATATTTTTTTTCGCATAAATATCTTTCGAAGAAAATTAAAAGTGCAAGGAGAGATTATCAATAATTTTTTCTGAGTGCTTCGGGATATTTTTATGTTTGCCACACATGGGGTTTCATACTCAAAGTAAATTTTCCAACAAATTATTGGGAAATCTGTCGTGCCAGATTAAAAAATCAATAGCATTGCGTGTCTTGAGTACAGTTGCCATTTTCCCATCATTTCGCTCAACGTCAATTCCCTTGGCACAATCGACGCTTCCGATTCCATCACTGAAAATGTCATAGTTTGGTTTTTGAACTCAATATCAATCTATTTTTTCGTGTAACAATCTATTTTTTCGTGTAACAATCTATTTTTTCGTGTAACAATCTATTTTTTCGTGTAACAATCTATTTTTCGTGTAACAATCTATTTTTTCGTGTAACAATCTATTTTTCGTGTAACAATCTATTTTTCGTGTAACAATCTATTTTTCGTGTAACAATCTATTTTTCGTGTAACAATCTCTTTTTTGTACAATGTTTTGCGCAACAAAGGTGGTTATCTGGAAGCGGCCGACTCATTCAGGGTTCCGCTCTGCGCTATACATACAGATGCATTGCGGCGTTAGTAAAAGCGTGAGGCTGTTTGAGGCGCCTCACCGGCCGGCGCTGAGATGGAGACCCCCCACCTTAATGAGTTTTTTTTTTTGAAAATATTTTTAATTTTTTGGTGATTGAAAATTGAACTTCGTCCTTGCACTGAGTGATACTCAAAATCATGAAAATATAAATTTCAATTTGTATACTGCCTTCAATCGAAAAATAAATTGAACGTGGTACAATGAATCGAAAAGGAATTTATTGCAAATACAAAAAAACGCGGGTTATCAAAAAAATCACCAATTGAGAATGATTACGAAAAAGTTTGAAAAACAGAGCACAGGGAAAGATTGAAAATAAGAACTTGAACAAATTATCGAAGATGACATGGAAAAGTAGATGAGAACAAACGATCAAAGGTGGGAGAAGATCATAACTGGGAATGGTGGGATCTTTTGAATTGTGCATATGTGTAGAGAGCTAGAGGAATGGTGTGTAGGAGTTCAAAAATTTCAGAATAGCAAATTATAAAAAAAATACTCCAGATGAGAAAAACGGTAAAAATTGGATGATAATCCAAGTTCAGAGCTGAGCAAATCAGTACAAACTGGGCAAGAAAACAGGGATTGAGAAAGTGGACCTGCAAAATAATAATTATCAGGAATCCTATGTCTTATTCCATGTCGTTGTTAGCTTTCGAGCAATGAGGACGACCCCAGAGGACTGAAATTGAAAGATGTATTGATTGAAGATGCTTCAACTAGAAGCGCGAGGCAATTGCTGTTCGGCAATTGCAATTTCGACAATTGTCAAAATAGTCTAGTGCGAAAAATTTCGAAAATCAGCAAGTGCAAAAATTGCCGATTTGGTTGCCGCACACCCCTGGTTTCTGCTGAATTTTGTAAACTTACCGCTCTCTTCAACCAGTTGAAGTGGTGCTGAAAATTGAGAAATTATGCTATAAATTTACAGAAATTAGAATAGTTACAAGAAAGTGTAAAAATGGCATCAATATGTTCTTCAAAACTGTCAAATGTCATCGGAAGAACTTCTGCTTGGATCATGGAAAAGGACAATTCCGCTGGATCTGAAAAAAGAGAGTTTCAATGCAATTTCAACCCCAGACAATACGTTTGAAAGTTTTGAAAAAATCTATACCATGTCCGGAATCCAGAGACTCATTGGACGGTTCCATCTTTTCCAGAATCCCATGAGAGATATCGCTTTCTGCAAAAAAACTTTTAATAACTGAACTCGAGGGCTCTTTTTGCCTGAAAGTCCTGATGGAAGGATGAGGAAAGCAAAACAAGTGGCAAGGAATCGACAAGAGGACCTCGACGAGCAGTGCCCCGCGTGGATAGATAAGTTAGCCGAGGTATTCAGAAAAGCGCTACGTGAGGTGATAAATGAGCCTATTGGTGAAGAAGTTGGCAAAGTACGCACCGAGGTGCAGGAAAAGCCGGACACAGTGCAAAAGAAGACCAAGAAGTCACCAAGACCAAAGCCAAAGCCGACGAAAGGAAAAGTAAGATCAACTGTAGGAAAGTTTGCGAGGTTTGGAGCTGGCGGCCATCTCGTAAACAAAGAAAAGCACCTGCATATAAGGAATCTGAAGAACAACACACTGGGTCACGGAATACATCTTTTGGGTAGCGTTACGAATACGATTTGTTTGGTGAACTGTTCAAACCGCTGTGCGGCAACAGGCAAGCGAGTTGCCGGTTGCCAAAAAGTTGCCGAAGTTTCGGCAACCAAAAGCCGGTTGCCGAAATTTTTTGGAATCGGCAAATTCGGCAATTGCCGGTTGCCAAAAATCCCGGTTGCCGTACAGCTCTGTGTCGTACCTCACATCCCGTATCCCAAAAAATTATTAAATTTTAAACATTTAGACGGGAATTCTTTTTGGATTTTTAGGGTTAGAAATATTTTTCGTAACCCGAAAAATGAGAGTGATATTGAAATATTAGTCAACGTTTTAATTATCGAACAGTTTGGGGTACAGCTACTACAACAGTTTTGTTTCTATTTTTGTTACAATCCCTACCCCTCTTCTACAAAGACCCACCCTTATATGGAACGATTTTTCCGTCGTCAACACTCATTGAATCATTTTCATTTTGTCCAATTCTGCCAGCTCTTTCTGGAAAATAAACATATTTGATAGAAAATCCAAGCATTCATTTTGCCTGGGATAGGAACTTGTTCTGCAATTGGGTAATTCATGTCGTTATCCTCAATTTCCGCGTGTTGAAGTAGGACATCTTTTTGACTCTCTGGAAAACTAACATTTCCTTTAAAAAATAGTACCAAAAGTAAGTCGTGGTTTTTTTTGATTTATGGATTAAAATTCAATTATTAAATATATCACTAACCGGTATCAGAGTCCATTTGAAGACCATCACCAAAAATATCGCTTAAATACTCTGAAAAATGCATTCATATAAAATCTGAGTTCAAGCTTTATTCATAAGTAACTTACCATTACTGCGAAACTCTGAGGTATTGTGCGTAGTATTAACGTCCAGTGGTTCCGAAACCTGTGATTTTTTTAATGTCGATGTTAAAATATGAACCTCCAGGCGGATCCATTCTGGGATTCAGAGCAGCCACCCAATCCGCCGACCGATTTCTCGGAGCCTCGTTGTTCCCATTGCCGATGCCTGAAAATTTCAATCAGAGATGTACAATCTTAAAGAAAAGCGGGTCATCATAAAAAAACAAACCTCCATTTCTCCTGAGTGTACCCGCGCCTCAGAAGAAGCACGTTCGCAGCTTCAGCGTTAGCTGTTTTTTTGGATCGACCGTATCCGATTCCTTCGAGCCCAAAGACTGTAACGGTAGACTCGAAGGAACTACCATCCTCATAAAGACCCTCTACGCAATGAAATCTTGGAGTATCCATTCTTCCCATTCCGGCAATTTTGCACAGTCTACTGACTGGATCCAGTTCCTCGCCGAAGGTGGGACTTGCAATTTTCCTAAGATTCTTCATGAACTTGTTACGGGATTTCGCCCTCATTTTCTGAAGCGTTTGTAAAGTATGGGTATTAAAAATAAATTTGAGCGATTTTAAGTTGGAAATTAAGAATGATAGGATTAATACAGTGTATGGCGTTTGAAGGTATGCTATGAAAATTTAATTTTTACAAGGGCAAAACCATGGTAGTGCATCATAGAATTTATGCAAAAATGCCTAGACTGCCACGACAAACATTAAGAAAAAACTGTTATATGGTGTTGGTAGGAGATGTCTACAAGATAGTGTAATTTTATGACATTACCAAATACCAAAAGTAGAAAATAGAAAAAGTAGGGTCATGGATTCCAAGAAAAAAAATAAAGAGAAATTGGAAGTTCGTTGATTTCTTCAAAAAAAAATTACCCGAAAATTCATTGATAACATTATCATGGGCACTAAAGCTGGCCTGATAGAAAAATAGGACAAACGTCTCCTCGAGACAGGGTGTCCGGCTATGAGTAATCTGTGAGAGAGAGAGAGAGAGAGCCTGTATTGATCGGAGTCGCAGGAAGCTTGATGACTGTAGGCTCTCTCTGATAGGAGACAATGTCTACCACTTTTTGAATATTAGGCAAAGTAGAGGAGAAACTATGATGTCACTAGATAAGATGAGAGCAGAGGTGGGAAGAATAAGTTTTGGATTTTGAAGCGAACATATTGAATTGGTGTGAAAATATAACTGTAGTGTGTTGAATCATTTTCGGTAAATCGGCGCCACTTCTCAACCATCTTTAGCCACTTTCTAACTACCATTCACAAAAGTTGCAAAAGTTGGTCAAAAGTTGGTTGAAGTTGGTAGAATTGGGCAACGTTTTTACGCTTTAAACCACTGGAAAAAGTGTATGAAAGTTGGCGAAAGTTGGTTGAGAAGTGGAGTAAAGTTGGTTAGAAAGCAGATAAAGTTGGTTGGAAAGTGATTGATAACTAATGACAGTTAGAAAGTGGACAAAGTTGGTATAAAAGTGGCACCCAATTGCCGAGAATGTTAAAAAACATTGTAGGCGTTTCTTTTTTGTTTTAAAGTACTGAAAATATCACTATGAACCCTGTGAATAAAAAAAAATATGCCAAACGCGTCATGAGGGCAAAAAAACAACATTACGTTTGTTTTGACCTTGAAATATTTTATAATGCACACCTGCCCCAGTACTTTTTAAGAATCAGGAAAAAATAATAACCTTAATCAGCATAGAGAGTTGAGAGTGAGGCTTCCATGTAGGTGTTAAAACGCCTGCCTGCCTGCCTTACATTGAGGCAATCTATCCGCCCTTTGAACTACATATATATGATGCCAAGTTCACAGAAAAATGGTATTTGCAGAGGAAGTTGAGATGAGAACATGGAAAAATTTGGAAGCCACAAGTTTTTGATGTAATGACAGCTACTACACAATTTATGATCTGCGATAGTCATAATAGTACATATGCAGTATATCTACCAAAAGCTCAAATTTAAAAAAAAGAAGAGAAAAAGAGAAATAAAAAATTACAAGTTGTTATGAACATTAAAGAAAAAAATATGCTTACCGCCCCTGCTACCATAACGTATGTCGCAGCTTGTGAAAAATGATGCAAACGAGTGTGAAAGAGACTGCTAGAGAGATATTCTAGAACGTATACTTGCATAGAATGAATATCTGCTCAGACATTGGAGAAGTAGACCAGATGTTGGATACAGTGAACCAGTTGTCCGAAATTAAAAAGAGAAGTATTTAGCGGTGGTAAGAGATGGGTTAGAGCTAGAACAAAGAATAAAAATATCTGGGAAGTTAGGTAAATGGCAAGATAGAAAAAAAGCAGGATAGAAAATGAAAAAGAACAGAATTTCTTTGAGGCACGGTACATCTCTCTGAGTAATCTGAGAGAAAGCGTGTTCTGATTAGAAACGCAGGAGGCTAGACGTTTGAGGCTCAATGGTCTGATAGGCGGCATCGTCTACCCCTTTCGAATATTAGGAGAAGTGGAGAGAGAAATATGATGTCACTCAAAAAATCAGTTGGAGATTATAAAGTGGTAAAAAATTCCTTGACAATTATTCCAAATTTTTTTTATTGAGCAAAAATATAAAATTGTGGAATGTCGAAAAAAAAGACACCACCAGGATGTTATGGAGTAGGAAAGTTGCGTTGGCCTTGAAACAGTGCGTATTGCACAACTGCCTCAGTTAGGCAAATGGGAGAAAATGAGCCTTTCAATACAAATAGTCACAGATATAGTTGAGGATTTTGACGGAACTGTATAAAATTTTTTATAAGCACAGTGAAAGAATTGTTGCGTTTTGCAATGCTATAAATCTTTGGGTGTTTAAGAAGAAACATAGGCTCATAAGGTAAATACGGTAACAATATTTTCGTATGAACTAGAAATTGGAAAATCTCTGAATCTTTAACGCGCACGAGGATTCACATTGGTAAAAAATTGAATGATATACAAATGTGATAGGTGATTTTAAAAAAATCGATAGTAAACGAGAGATCTTCGTTTCATGGCACAGAAGGCCCCGGTCATGAAAGAGGCGGTCTAAGGCATAGATGGGTGACTCATAGAACTTGGAAATCGGGAAATCTATTGTTTCTGGGAATGCCAGAAAAAAGCTTAGTTCTCTCTTAAACTCTTCATGTGAGTTAAAACCGGACTCAAACAAAGTTGTTTGAAATTATTGCAATTTTAATCAAACAAGGGAACTTTTTGGCGCATGCAATTTAATTTTCTACTGATGCAACAATAACCGAATTTGCTGATCCAAAAGAACTCAACTTAAATGTAGCATTGAAACATTCCCTGCCTTAACTTTCAATGTGAAATGTGACAAAAAATGTGAAAAAACGACATTGGCGAGCAGAGAATTCATGAGAAAATCAGTACTATAAAAAGCGATCATTACAAAAATATGTAATGGGGGGAGGTGTCCAAAACGCGAATAGGTTTTTGTTATGGCGCAACTCAGGTGGCCGGAAATTTTTTAGGAAAACATGGTGCTGATTGGAAATTGTACACAACTTGAAGGATGCATACTGTTACTTGAGCTACTGTAGGTAAAACATTTTACCATTATGTATATTTTGTTTCTTATTTCCAATTAATAAGCCTTATCTATTCATGTACTTTTGTTGCAAGTTGATAGTAAATGAAGAAAAAAAGCATGAATACGTCATATTGCTGAAGTTCCTTCAATTTCCTAAATCGGCACTGTGCTCCCATCCCATTGACACTATCCGTAGAACTTACAAGGATACGCCGTTAAAAATATTTGTCTGTCAGTTATCACCTCTCTCGCTTTACTTTTTGCATAGAGAAATCAAACGTCTAAGTTAATTTGAGAAGAAAACACAAAGACAAACTAGTTGCTCCGTTGCTCCAGACAACACTAGAAAATTATCTAGTTTCCTTACTACGGATTAGCGAGGAAAATAACACGATTTGAGTACATAGTAGCAGGAAAAGCACAACTACATTTATTCCACTTGTATAACATCTAACATTTTTCAATGTTCCCGCTTTGAACAGTTATTCAAAAAAAATTTTGAGCCGTTTGGAAATTGAGGCTTCTTGATATTATAATATGATATATATATATTATTCAAATAGTTTTAACTAATTGGGATATTTGAAAATAGATTACTTCACAGGCATCAATGCAATGTAATTGCAATTACTTTTCATTTCATACTTTTATTTCAAAATGAGATGGTTTGAATTTGAATATTCAAATTTTCAAGACAACGTGCACTCGAGGACACAATTAGTGATAAAATACTTGCAAAATGAATAGGAGTAAATGAAAAAAAATTTTAAAGAAGTATGGAGGGAATCATGTGGAAAGGTAGATTGAAAATTTTGAATTGTCTTTGGTTCGATGATGAAGGAAAGTAGCAGAGAAAGTTGGAAAGGATGAGAATTTTGGAAAGTTCACAAGATTGATGTAAAATAGAAGAAAAAATTGTGGTTGTAAATAAGATGGGGGGACATAATGAGAATTTCAGAATTGCTTCGAGATTTATATCTTGTGGATTTCTTCTAATGATCCGTGTTCTGAGCCTCTCCATTGGATGGCGTTGGGTTGACGGCACCATGCTGCGGCGGGTTATAATTTGCCATGAACATGGGATGATGGTACATTGGAGGTGGCGGCGGTGGATAGGGGAATCCTCGCGGTGGGCCATACCATCCGTATTGTGGAGCAAACCACCCTGGATGAGGTCCGCCGTACGGGGCAGGAAACCACGGCGTCGGTGCGAAGCCAGGAGCTGGGCAGAATTGAAGGAAGGGTGGACGAATCGGAGCTGTCCATCCTTGCATTGGAACAAACCATCCTGGAACACCTTGGTGAGGAGGAAGGTGCTCCGGAGCATATCCTCCTCCGACAGGATCCGCCGGTGCCTCGGTTTGTGGCAAAGCCTGGCCGTTTTGCTGATCTGTTCTTGGCGGGAAGACAGTTGCGAGCACATTTGCTGGAAAAATATTAAACTCTTCATAGAATTTTTTTTGGGTGTTACCTATTTCGTAGACTTGATCTAAAAACTCGATGTATGAGTTGGCACCTTGTCTGTATCCTGAAAAACATTTTGGGTATAGTTCTTTCTGTAACAATTACCTAGGGCTTCCATGTGGGCGCCGCAAACGTCGTTCCACGCCGCCCCCATCGCCACGATCCAAATCTTTATAGCGATGCGCGGAACCCAAAAAGTGTCGGATGGGGGCCCAGTTTGCACTTAATAGTGAGATACCCTGTCGCACTATTTGGCGCAAACTTGGCCCCCGTCCGACACTTTTCGGGTTCCGCGCATCGCTTTAAAAAATTGGATCGCGGCGATGGGGGCGGCGTGGAACGACGTTTGCGGCGCTCACATGGAAGCCCTACAATTACCATTTGGATGTGGTGGGACATTTTGTTGTTGAGAAGCCTCATTTGCTGAGGTAAGTCTGCCGGTTTGTGCTGAAACGTTCTACTATTATTTATCAAAAAATAAACATTTTAAAGGTCAGCATCCAGTCCCACTTGAGCAAAAGAAAACATGGAAACTCACGAATTTCCCGAGAGCGTTCCACATTTGCTGGTTGAGATGAAGTCATCGAGGGGTTCATGTTGTTCCCATCTAAAATGCATCAATAACTTAATTTGATAAAGTGAAACTCACTTGCAGGGGCGCACGGTTTCTTTGCCGGCGGTGGCATGGCGACGTCGCACGTTTCTGGAAATAACACAAAAAACGAATATTGGATGTTTTGAAATACACAACGACGCGACCTCTTCCGGTTGGCTGTTTTTGTGAGAGGAGACGCAAAGGACATAAGATTTGCGGGCGGTAGCGGCCCATCGCGGACCTCGATCGATGTCGGCTGCGCAGTCACCGTAAGGTTCGGGAAGTTCCAATTTCTCAGAGATCAAAGATCAAACTACATAAAGACAGACGAGTTTGCTCTACGTGGTAAATAATGCTAGTTTTTGTATCGCCCATTAAATCATAAGTTGCTATCCCCTCCGCACACTATGAGTAAAAATCGGAAAAAAAAACATAATCGGAGTTTATTCTAATCAACTATTGGCTAGAGAAAATAACAAAATGTTTATGGATGAAGATTTGCCGAGCACACTTTGGCTATTTGTGATATCCAATGATTCACATTAATCACGTGGCATCATGTTGCCCCATCATGGTTTGATCCACAATAAGTGCGGGAATTGTTAGCCCAGAAAATGTAACACCAGTTGAGCAGCATTCACTGTAGACCAAATCGTGATGAGACAGCGTGACACCGTGTGTATAAGAAGAGAAAGCTGGCCACAAAATCACTTTGATGAACGATTGACGACTCGACTTTGATATAAGAAAGTTGAATGGTTTAAGGTAAATAGAAAACCCCTGACTACTCATACATCAAAGGTAATAGTCCCCCTTATAGTTAGTACTCCATAATAAAATATGCATATGATATCAATGAAATGTCCTAATTAGTCACTGACTAGAGAAACGCACGAGATTCTCTATTGCTCATATCAATAACAATCCTCACGTGATATTCATTGATAATGTGGGATGAAGTCTATTAGTCACAAGCGAATGTACGAAATGTACGAAAGTAATGTCACATCATAGCTTGATCTAGATTTAAAAAAAAACGGGAGTTATTAGCCCACAAAACTGTGACGCCGCATGGTGCTCAAATGCAACATCCGTTGAGCAGCATTTACTGTAGATCAAATTGTGATGGGACATCGTGACACCATGTGATAAAGAGGAGGAATCTGATTGATAGAGCATTCTGATGAACGATCGGTGACTCCGATAAAAGAAAAAAGCCTAGTACTCCATAAGAGTATATGATAGCAATGACAATTTACTAATTAGTTGGGCTAGAGAAACTACAGGGTGGGCCAAAAGTATGGTAACACATGAAGCGCTCTTTTACATGAGATTTTCGCGCGACTGCCACGTCATACGTACATTTTTCTATCGAATACTGATAGCTGAATAAATTTCCTTCAATTTGGCCCAAAATTTGTAATGTTTCCCAATAAGGTGCGATTTTAATCACCTCGGCAATTTGGCGAACCCTTTCGAAAAAACGGCGTTTTGGCACGCGGCACTTCCCACACAAACGCACCTCCCACGCACGCCAATAATTTTCAGATGTATGATTTTTATGTTAAATTGAAAGTTAAAGAAGTGAAGAAGCGTTTTTGATTGTTTTTGTATCATATAAAAATTTTCTGTGTCGACACTGGCGCCTAGCAAGAACCTTTGAATATTTCATGAATTCAACTTTCCGAAATTTACTCAGTTTTTTTGGTTTCACAAGGCGTAACGACCCACAAAATCAGCAGAGCTAATTTTTTTCTAAAAATTCTGAAAAGTCAGGTCAAACCGTGCCAAAAAGTACTAAAATAAATTTTGCTGCATACTGCTGCCGCCGCTCACATCCATCTTTCTGGCGACTGTGTCATTCAAGACTTAAACTACTGCCACAGTCCATGACAGAAATACCACGACAGAAATTTTTTGGATTTTTGTTTTTAAAGAATCTCCAGACCAAGAGCATTCTTTGAACTATAAAAACTTGTAAGATACTTGATGGATTCCTCGAGAAAAATGTAGAAATCCCGCAGAATGCCGACTTGCGTGCCATAAAGATCGTGATCTCAAAAGTTCTTAAGGTCTGCAGCGATTCGGATAGGGAAATTTTGAAAATTCAAAACATTAATCTGGTCAGTAGTTTATGGAGAACAAAACTTGTACACATTGTTGTAATAACTCTCTCCACACGTGAAGTTATAGAGCTGCAAACGTGTTACCATATTTTTGGCCCACCCTGTATTGTTGCTCTCTATTGCTCATATCAATAAGAAACCTCACGTGGTATTTATTGATTATGTGGAATGAAGTCTATTAGTCATAAGCAAATGTACGAAATTCACGAAATTTACGACTATTACTCTCTACAAAAACTACTAACCTCTGCTTCTTCCCTGCTTCCCCTTTGCCGGAACTTTGTCGGCCATGCTTGGAATCGTAGACGGACCCTTTGAATAGTTTCTTCTCCTGAAAGCATAAGTTCTAGTTGATGAAAATCTGTTAGGTTGAAACGAAAAAGAGGAACACTTAAAAAAATGCCGCACTGCTGCCCCCTGTCTAAAAGAAATCACAATGTAAACACATTTGCCTAAACGGTGGACCGCTAGAAAATGTGATGAGAAAAGAATGCCGTCGCAGCCTTTGATTTTTCATATGCGGAGTGGGAAAAGAAACAAGAGGACGGAAAGTGGGCGGAGTGAAAGTGCAAAGCTCTATGGTAGGGTGAATGTTTTTTGTTTGAAAATTGAAAAGTAGGGACCAGGAGAAATACCAATACCGTCATATTTTATCAATTCCCAATTCGGGTAACCAGTATGCTTTATCATTTTTTGGCCTCCAAAACCGTGGCAGTATGTTTATGTTAAAATAAAAAATTACTGAAATTACCTCTGTATCCTTTCTAGTTTTGTAGGATTATTGTAATTTTGGTAAAAATGACTTGTCGTCTTTTGAAAGGGTAATGGGTGGAGGCTCGTGGACGGACGTTGTCGGGGTACTGTAGTAGTATTTCAGGGGTAATGTAGGAGTACTGTAGGGTTACTGTCATTTTAAGTAAAATGAGTTGTTGTATTTTGAAGCAATATTATGTTGGGGTTGGTGTACTGGTATGACTGGGACTGTACTATAGGGGTGCTGTAGGAATACTGTAGGATTACTGTAGATTTACTAGGGAATGGCCAGCTTAGGGGTGAGGTACCGAAAGACGCCACATATGCCAAACGGAAGCTGAGATCATTGGCTACAAGAATATGCTTTCAAATTCTGCAACGGACCTCTGGGAGTCTGGAAATTCTTGTCTGAAATTATGCTTTTGAATGCTCGAAAGTGGTAAGAATTTAGAATTTATTACAGAAAAACGTTTAATTAATAAAATTAGTTTTATACTTAAAAACAAGTACTGTATGCACTGTATCAAAACACATTTTCATCTTTTCTAGGTATTCAACTTCACGTTTTTCTGTAATAAATTCTAAATTCTTACCACTTTCGAGCATTCAAAAGCATAATTTCAGACAAGAATTTCCAGACTCCCAGAGGTCCGTTGCAGAATTTGAAAGCATATTCTTGTAGCCAATGATCTCAGCTTCCGTTTGGCATATGTGGCGTCTCTAGGTACCTCACCCCTAAGCTGGCCATTCCCTAGTTAGGGAAATGAATCGTTGCATTTTGAAGCAATCTTGAGTTGGGGTTGGTGGACGGGTAAGGCTGGGGTACTGCAAGAGTATGTACTGTAGGATTAGTTTGATTTTGGGAAAACGAATAAAAATTTTTTTTTAATTTCAAAAAGATGTTGGGATACTGAGTCGGCGGGATTACAAATTACAACAGAAAATATTGGTGAGAATTCAAATCTCTCCATTTTTCCTGGAAGTTAAAAAAAATCAATAATCTTCTAGATTTCTTGAAAATTTTCTGAAAGTACGAAAACTTGAGGAACTTCTGAAAACAATCGGAGACATCAATAATCTTTTGGAGAGTTCTAGATGTTTCGAAAACCTTGAACAACATTTGAGAAAAACTTGCAAAGAAGTAACTTTTGCGGTAATTTTTGAAAATTTCAGAAACTTCTGGAATTACTCTAAAGTCTTATGCAATACTAGTTTATCGAAAATAAGTATGACATGTCAAACTGCAGTGTACCACAACTTCCCTTAACTACAGCCCCCTAGGCCTCTTGTCGTCGCTTTTTTGCAATTTTTTTCGCTTGAAATCTGGAAACAAGTCTGGAAAGTATAAGAAATTACAGTGAAAAATTGATTTTCACAGACACAAAATAATTAATTTCTGAATTTGCAATTATTGAAAATTTACGTGAACATTTCATTTTCACAAAAATCAAAAATTCAATTTTTCTCGAATGATTGAAATGAAATAATTTTCATTTAATTTTCAAAACTTTTATATTTTTTCGTGGAGGCTTGGCACATTGGTAGACGCTTCAACTATCAATCAAACGTCCTGGGTTTGACCCCCACTCCGGTTCAACATTTTCTACTCGTCATATCGATCGGTTCTTCACTAATGCATACAAAACAAATACCATATAATATGTTAAAATCGCAAAGAACAAAGAGAACTATTGTAATTGAATGAAAACTTTTTTTTGAGTTTTGTAGCTTGTGAACTAAAAAGCACGTACACATGTTTATTCGAATAACTTCAGGACCGTCCAAAAAAAAAAAGACTGCGTCAGTATATAAGGCAAAATACTGATATGAAAAGTTTTTTGAATTTCGACTAAAATTTAGGTTCTGTACCGATTAGCAGCGATTTTGAGCCAGAATTTTAGCATTTTCTTTAGAATGTGAGCGATGAAGAAGTCATTTTCAGCGAAAATTGTGAGGAATTAGTTTCACAGAAAATGCTTGATTAGTTCTATAGGGTTTTTATAGCTAAAAAAATTGTCTTTTGAAGGGAGGGGTACTGCAGTAGTACTGTATGCGTTGGCGGGAGTTCAAATGTTTTCAGAACAGTTTTGTAGGAATTCAAATTACTCCAGTGTTTCCTGAAATTTATTGAAACATCCTAAAATCTACTTCGAAAATGCAATACTACCCAATTTTTTAACACATGCATATGTTTTCTTTGGTTCAATGAGGGTTTTAGGCATGAATATAATTTTTCGTGGTTAAGCTTGGTTATAGTTGAGCAACAGAAGTATGCAGCAACCAAACTCTGCAATTTTTGTAGCGTCCCGTGTTTCAGAGACCAAGCTTTCCGGTTTTTGAATTTTGTTAAAGGGGTCCGTGCTCCTGGGGCAACTATCGGCTCAATTGCCATTCTTCAATAAAACTTTTTAAAAATATTTTTTTTTCAAGAAAGTATACAGAGTGTTGTTGCAGTACACCTTTTACTAATTATCCAGCTTAACTGTTCTATGCTCGCACCTCCTGCCTATATTTTGAGTAGTTTCGAGTTTAATTATAAATACCTGCAAAATGAAATTTGATACATGTACTAGTCTATCCTTATCAGATCTAGTTGATACTGGTGATGCATCTTCCCCTAGCAACAGCCAATGATCTCCAAGGTCCAAAGTATCTTTTGCTCGGGCGTAGGTGATGCATGTCACACCACACCGACGGGACCTTCTGAATTCCCATATGGGCGTGGTCTACCTGATATGCTTTCTCGAAAATTCTCCCCATAACAACAATGATTCATCATATCATGAGTTCATTCAAATGATTTTTCGTTGACTTTTTAACTTATTGAATTTATTCTTTTATTGTAGGTAGCAACTCGCGATGGTCAGGAAATTCTACGAAAAGAAGAAGCCGAACAAGAAATCCAATAAAAAAGGTCAGTTTTCAATTTATTTTAGTTTGTGCTTAAGTTCTTTTTTTTAACGTACTCTTTATAATGGCTATATGATAAGAAAAAAAATCTACAGAAAAACTTTCTCAAAGTTGGTAAAAATAACAGATTTGTAACTCATTTCAGATGCACAAATCTCCCAAAAATTAAGCTCCATCCCATTAGGTGGAGGCTCACGTCTGAGCACAAACAGTGTGGTAAATCCGTATTCAAGATTAATGGGTGGACAACCATATCCGAATCTTCACTCCTCGTTAAGACCAGATTTAATGAGAAATCCTCGTGAGTTTTGAACAAATTAGTAAAAATATTATATATTTTCAAAAAAATATGATCGTAAAATTTTCTCATAATTTATTTTTTGATCTACCTTGTTGACTAGGCTCCTCCCCTTCCTTCGACAAGACATCCACAACAAAATAACAACGGCAACAAGATTGGGGGCGGAGTCAAGTTCAACAGGTAGATCAAAAATAAATTTTGAGAAATTTTTGCGATCGTATTTTTTCGATAATATGTGGTGAGAACGCCAAGCCATTAATTACTCGCCGTAGTGTAGAAATGAGACAAGAGGCCGGCGTGAGACGGGCAGATGGAGGAAGGCGTCAGGCGTCGGAAGGCGTTTGAAACCGCGCCTGCCTCCCATGTCCTACATTATATTAATAAAATTAAGAACCCTATGGCACAATGAGATCACCACAACCAACTATGGGGCCCGTCCCACCTTACGGTCAGCCTTTGAACAACTCTGTGTTTGGTAAGGAGCATTATTTAAACTTTAGAGTTTATTATTCAACATTCAGGTAGTTCACAGTTTCCACTGCCACCAATGCCAGTTCCAAACCTGGTAAACGTGCAGAATGATCTAGCGTTTAATAACTACAGTATGTTTGTCAAAGACCCATCTCTTGCAGTCTAAAAATTCTTTCAGTCCGACATCTCTCCCAACAGCTGAACGCTTCAATCCCAGGATTGCCTGGAGTCGCTCCATTACAGCTACCAGTGCCACCAGGACCTTTCAACTTTCCTGCACTACACCAACAGTTGGGAGCACCAAACAACATTTTTCAGAGACCTACGTTTCCAACTCAAGAAGAGTATAATTTATGTTTTCTTCCGTACACTCCTGAACGCTACGAAGCACTCTTGAGAGCTCACAAAAATCTGAAGCTTCCAGGGAGACTAGTCTTGCAAAAAATCTGAAAAAGTAGTATCTTTCTACGTCCTTGTTTTATTTCAACTTCTAAAAACAAAAATAAATTCCAATTTCCAAAATCAAATCTTCGCGTTTGTCATATTATGATACATTAGCGTTCAAATTTTCACATTTGTTGTATGAATTCTGATAAATGAATGTGTATTGAAAATATTGATCCGTTTAGTATGTTGCCTTTCACGCAGCCTTCTTTCTCAAAGGTTTTCAAGAAAATATTCACGAGCTTCTTAGTTATCAAGCAACAAAGTTTGAAAAATGATTACAAGTTTGAAAAATGTACGTTAAACTTTTAATAATATCAAATTCCGGAATTTATTCAATTTTTTCTGTGAAAATGATTTTTTATAGGATTTTTTAATTATTTTTCTAGCATTTGTTCAAGCGAAAAAAAATTACAAAAACTTCTAGTCTGCCACAAAAAAGCATTGAAAAGGAAGGTAGAAACATGGTACTCCGAATATATCTACTACTATATCTCTTTTTCTTCAAGACTTTTGGCAACGTGACACCTGCGAAGTCACATTGAAAACTGTCTTTGGCCTCCGATTTGGGTAGTCGCAGTTAAAGACAAAGTAGTGCCAAAATTTTCTCTATCCTTCAAAAAACAACTTGGTGACAATTTTCCGTGAAAGAAAATTATTAGTTTAATTCAAATTATCAATTTTTAGATCAATTTTTGAATTTTAGCGTACTTGTTTTGTGATATCAAATTTTATACAGGGAAAAGTTGTCACACAAATTGACAAGAGGAGTTGTTATATATTTTTAAAAAAGCAATAAATTTTGCCCAAAAACGTAAAAATGCCGAAAATGACCTCACTCCTTCGCGCATAAAATATGGGCAAATTGAAAAAAAAGTTTTTAATTCAGAAAAATTTTAAATTTTTGAAAGTTATAAAATCGGTCATTACGGCCTATTTTCTGTTAAATTAAATATTGGCATAATTCCACTCTTAACAACTAATGCTTTCAGTTTTAACAAATATTTTCCTCCGGTTATTTAGAACTATTATTCGTATAATAGACAAAATCCCTGCCATCGATTTAATTCAAAAAACCTCCTAAAATCAACACGTGTTTCATTCACAAATAAAAGTTGAACAAAAAATTGAAAGAAAAATTACAATTCAAAAATTCAATAAAAATCAGCCCGTAAAGCAGGTGAACCGTTCGATCATTCAATAAATTTAGGAAAAAAGAGAGAGATGATGGGCATGCAAAAATATTCTATAACCTATAGAGAGAACGAAAAATTATGACTTTTTAAGTGCTTATGAGGATATCAAATTGTCCATTGCGCCCTGAATGTCTTGGAGCATTTCGTCAATTGTGGGCTTGTTGCAGCTTCCCACAGATGAGTGATCACTGAAATTTCACAAAAAGTTGAAAATTTTGTTTTTACTTTTCTCGCAAGTTTTTGTCTCAGCACCCAAGTACCAAATGTCAACAAATATTTCAAAACTGACAACTTTCTTTCAAAGGTCTGTATGTATGTATGTCAAGAAAAAATAGTGTGATTTACGAATAATGAAAAATGAAATTTCTCAGTTTCGTACGTTTTTTTTTTTCATTTTTCTACTTCCTTCAAACAAAAATGCTCGATTTTTATGAAAAACTCCACAAATTCTAAAACATTTCAATTCTAACCTTGCATGATCATCGGATAACAATGGTGGTAGTGCCGCCGGAATGTCAAAAGCAGTAGCCGGGCGTGTAGATGAATATCTGCAAAATTTTTCAAGTGTTGAATTTTCAGTGTAACAATGAATACATCTTCATGCTCCTACAGTAACCTACAACAATTATTTCTGTATTATGATTAATTAAAAACATTATTTAAAGTATTGTAAGCTCTTACCTTATTGTACCACAATTTTCATTTGCAAATGGAAACTGATCGTTGCTGAGTGAGGAGTTGAAGGAAGACAGGTTGCCCGACGAAATGTGATGGAGACCCACATTGCAGTGTAGTGGAGCTGTAAATCTTTCCGCTTAACCTAATAGTGTGAGAATTTGGCTGCTCCGCTTTAAGCTCGAGTTTTGCCAGTAATAAACATATAGGAAAATTCTGTAGCTTGATTTTAACTAGAGAGTTTTCTCATTTTCTATTTTTTATAAATTTTCTCAAATCTCTCAACGCTTTTTGTGTACTTGAATAGTTAAACTGCCCCAAAAATATTTTCCTAAACTTTTTCAATATATGAAATTGATTTGGATTTTTAAGCCAATAACAACACTAACCCTAAGCCTAATATGCGCGAAAAGGATCCCGAAAATTGTTTTCAAAAAGTTAATATTTTGGGGCAGGATATTATTCAAGTTTTTTTTCTGAAAGTTACTAGGAAATACTTACCTGGGGGTGGTGGGCACTCATTTGGATCATCCAGCTCTTGATCCTCCTCCTCATCCTTCTTCAACTTGCTAATATCACTCAATATCTTCCCAGTAGGCACCAAATTTAACCGAATTGGTGTATCATCTCCAAACAACAAATCCGAAGTACTTTTCGGCTTCACTGACAAAAACGCCGGTGCCTCTGGAAGAGCTGACGCCGACTTCCAGTTGTTCTGCTGATAACTGAGGTAGTCGATTTTGTCGCAGCTCGCCCGGAACGCTCGATTCGGTGCCGATGGAGCTGGCGGCGGAGGATCGTTGAGCCTTGATGCAGATGCGGGCTGTCGCTGAATGGGAGAAGGTGTGGAGTACCCGAATGACTGTGGAGAACTGTAGCTGCTGTTGTAGCTGCTTGTATTGGAATGAACTGCGTAGTGGGATGGGTGCAGGCTATTCGAGGCATGACGCTGGTGATCCTGTAACAATCGGGGAATGAGAATTAAAATATTTTCTTGTTCTGTCACATCACACAATAACAATTTCTAGTTTTTTTTTCTTGGGGATTCTTGGGGAAAATTTTTGATTTCAAATTTGTTTCAATTTTTAGGAGCTACTGAATGCCCTGTTGCTTGATTTTTTTTGACTTCCAAAAATGTTGGTTTAAAAAAAACTGAGTATTCATCGTTTTTTTGTCCGGAAATTGAAAAAAATTCAAAAGATTTAGGGAAGTTTTATTATAACATTCTGTTACTTTCGCATGATGGGAATAGTTTTTAATCGTTTTTCCAAAGGCTGTAATCATCTTTAATTCTCATTTCTTGACAAAAATTGCCGTCTTTCAGAAAGACACTTGACTCCCATTTAGAAATTTCAAGAAATTAGTAGTATTCCAACATATAAATTTACCCATAGACTTGATAATTTTGGAAATAAAATTTGAATTAGCATCTTAACACCTTGACAATAAAATACTCACTTTCAATTTCTTGATCGTCAATCCAAACCGCTTCAAATGCCCCAGTCGCTTGACACCAATATCCTCGAAATCTTCCCATTGCAAGTCCAAAACATCACTGACAGATGTATAGCGTTGACTTTCAAACATTGGAATGTACTCGGCTAGTGCAATTGCATGCAGCCACTCTCTCAGACTGTTATTCGGCACAACCGACGGCCATTGGTCAATTATTTTCCAGCTGTGGATATCAGACATCAACTTTTTACGATGATCCGGGTTCTTGATTCCTAGACTGAGGAGATCGGCTGGGGTACATCGGGCTGAAATATTGATTAGTTTTTGTTGTGATTTCTATTATTTAATTTACACCTGATTTTTAGCTCATATCAGTTTTGTATCAAATAAAATTTCACAGAAATTTGAAGATAACCAAATTTTGGGCAGTGCAAAGTATTTTTGGTCAGTGCAAAAGTATTTTTGGTCAGTGCAAATGCATTGTTGGTCAGTGCAAAGGTATTTTTGGTCAGTGTAAATGCATTTTCGGTCAGTGCAAGTCTGTCATTTTGTCATGTACCAAAGCACCTTTGTTTTAAATCAAACATTTCCAGCACAAATTTTACCGATCTTTGAATTTAATCAACCATCAACTCACCAATAGTCTGTAGATCATAACCTTGCTTCAAGAAAACCGCCAAATAATTGCTCATATTGATACTATCCAGCCAGTTGGCCAAAACCTCCGCGTGCGGCACACCACTCTGCACCATGCTGGTCACATCGACCTCGTGAATGGAGCGATACAAGGAATCATCCAATCCATGAATTGATGATGAGGAGCCGCTTCCACTCTCCACAGAACGCACACTGTGTGCTGATTCGCATCCAGATTCATTGCTTTGCACACCCGACGGGAATGATGAGGCGGACGTTGACGTCGAGCACTGGAAATTTGGTTTTGGGATTTGGAGAAGGTGTGGGTAGGAATTCAACTTCTCAGTGATTTGAAAATTCGCCAATTTGGAAATTTGCCTAATATGTAGATTGTCACTGAATTTAACCCAAAGATCTAAATTTCAGTAGGAGCTCTTTAGTCAGTGCAATTACCTTTTGTCAGTGCAAATGTAATTCACCAATTCTCTGTAGGTTGACCCAAAAAACTATCGGTTTTTATAATGTTCTGTAGTAAATTTTTTTAGTTGTTAAAACTTTTAATTTACACGTTTTTCTTGTCAGAATTAAACCGTTAACCTAGATACCACTATACAAAACATTTAAAAATATCTACCTTTGCACTTTCGAACCCAGAGCTACTCTGGCTTGAGCTTGAGCCAATTGAGGCGTAATGATTCTCAACTTTTACAGGATACAAGCACGATGACGATGAATACATAGCAGTCGGCGGATCTGTAAAAACAAATATATGAGCACACGTACACTTTTTTATCTACGGAAAGAAGAAATGGGAGTTGCTGGGGGGGGGGGGGGGGGAGTACTGGAGAAAAAACAGAGTTGCTCTCTACTCAGCGCTGTGTACGAGTAAAGGAGAGATATCCGATGACAATGACAACACAAAGTCAAATGTAACAACAACACGGGTTTCGACTTTCATTCCTTTTTTAGCGGGGGACATTTCTTCGAGGAATATACATTTGGAGGATCAAAGACGAAAATCTCTACAATTTATTACTGGACAAAATTATAGTCAGAATCTACAAAACTGTGTTAAAAATTGAATATATTTTGAGAATTGCCACAAACGTCAAAGAACCTAGCAAAAAAGTTGTAGCTTGCGGCGAAAATTGAAATTTAAAATGTGCTATTATTTCAAAATGGAATTTTAGTAAATATAACGTAACTTCTCGCAATCCTTATCAAATTACGATTTTTTAAAACTTTTTTTTTAAATTAGGGTAGTTATGCGTGCTGAGACATGACTTGACATCACTTCTTGCTCATTTTTGTTCTTATGGATTTCGTTACTCACGAAACTTTTTCTATATTTTTTAAACGAGACGTGACTTTTTTTTAATTCTCAGGCTTAGAGAAATGTTTTCTGGCTTGAAAATAATATAAAAAAAGTAGAATACATAAATATGTTCCGTGGTAAATAATTTTTAGAAACCTAAAAAACATTCTGGGGAACAAAACCCATAAGAACCAAAATAAACAAAACTGGACGTCAATTCATATCCTGGTAGGTCTACCAAATCTGCCAAATTTCGACTGAGTTCATGACTCAAACTTTGTAAAAAAACGATCTTATCAGTTATAAGATCGTTTTCAGTTTTGCGGAAATTCGTTGAATTCCAAAAAAATCGTTCTGGTCTGGGCGTGAACAGAAATTGACAACACATTTTTCTCTCTGTGAAAAGTATTCAAGGGAATTTCAGGATATTTCAAATGTGTCCTTCAGCGAGCAAAAAAATGCTGTCAATTTACACTTTTAAGGGTCTGGACAATATTACGCTCAAATTCAAAATCGGTACAATTTTTCGAGTTTTTTTTTTGTATTCACTCAATCCTAGGCCCTAAACTTAAACCCTATAAGTTAGCCAAAACAAAAAATAAATTCTCATATCTTCACTTTTAGAAATACCAAAAAGTTTTTACAAAGAAGCCGGGAGGAGGAAAATGTGTGAATAGAGTGTGTCGCCGTTTCCGCTTAAAAATGCAGTTTTGTCGGCACCACTGAATTCATAGTTTCTCAATTTTCCGCGTGTATTTTCTATCAGAAATTCTCAAAAACTTTTCAAAAGTCAGATGGGAGACCTGTGCCTGAATTAGTTTCAATTTGAAAAAGCCAATATTTAAGCTTTTGAAATGAAAATGAAATTGAAAAAATTGAAAAAGTAAAGATACTTGTTTACCAAATTTGCCGGAAAAAAGGGGAGAGATGATAGACAGACTCATTAATACTTTCACTCTTCTTTTAGGACAGCCCAATAATATTTTTCTCATATGACATTTCATTTTGAGAGCGGAAAGATGCAAAAAATCCCGCATTGCTGGGCACGAGCACGAAAGAAAAAAGTAAGCAAATCCAATTACTTGAGGAGAGGGAATCTAATTCCTGCTTCTGGGGAACAATGACACTTGAAACCTCCAGGATGAGAAAAAAACTGATTTTTTGTTTTTTAAGGATTACATTCAAAACCTAGTCAGAAAAAAAAGTCGCGAATGAAGCTTTGGTTCCGATTTGAAAATGTTAAAAATTTTAGAATGTTCTTTTTAGGGCCCGTGACGTCACATGCTACAAACTACAATTATTGCACCCTTAAAAACTTAAAATTTTAGCATTCATTTGTATGCATATACAAATGGTTAGTTTCAGTTTAAGTCTAAGTCTGTACTTAAGCCGAAACGTACGCCAAGGCCTGTGCCAAAAAAAATGCCAAAAGTGTGTGCTCCTGGGTTAAACATAAGTCTATGCTTTGCCAGAGCTTAAGCCTAAGATTAAACCTGAGCCTAAGCCAAAGCTCAAGCTTAAGCCTAAGCCTGTCTGAGCCTACGTCTAAGCATGAGTTACAGCATAAGCATAAGCCTAAGCCTAAACCTAACCACTGAGCCCATGCCTGAGCATAAGTCAAAGCTTAAGTCTCAGCCAACGCTCAGGCCTGTACCGAAAACATAACCTACGCCTGAACCTAAGCTTAAGCCTAATACTACGCCAAAGAATATGCCTAGTCTTATGCCTCAGCCCAAGCTTAAACCTAAACTTAAGCCTAAGATGTTTTAAGGAAAACAATTTCCATAAAATCCAAAATTTCAGAAAATTTAGATTTTTCTGTATTCTCAGTTGACGCGCTTAAAACGTGTCGAGTTCCTCAAAAGTACGCAAAAATCGCTCAACAAAGCGGAAACTTCTTCAAATAACTTTTTTCTTCTTTTCAAAAGAACTTTTCTGGTCAAAATCACGTTTCCTCTCATATTATTTCACAACATTAAAAACCACAACTCACTGGGCGTTGAGGTGCGACTGCCATTGAAGACATGAAAAGAGTCGGAGCCAAAAGAGCCAGAAGTGGATTTCGTCATCATGTTATTTGGTCTGAAATATATTTTTAAAGAGAGGGTAGGGGATAACAGGAAGCTTACCGCTGATTACTGGTATCACCATAACAAGAGGTTGTCCTTCCGAATGAAGACATTTGAGATGGGGTGTTACGGTTGATGTCTGGAAATTGAAAAAATTGAAGTTTTACTAAGTTCGGTATGTTTTATCCGGGTTTTTCAGGTTCACATCACTAAAGATATTTTCTAGATTTTATTAATTAATTTGAAATTCCTCAGAATCATGTACAGATGTAGGAATTCGAAAAAAAGTTTGACCAATTTTTTCGAATATTAATATGTGCAGCTTAAACATCTAAACTCCTTGTTAAAGTGGGACAATTTTAAATTTTTGGGAAACTTGTTACTTACCATGATACTGAACAATGGAGCAACTTCTGCGTGGAACAGCCGGTGCGGGCACGGGTTTGGAAAAAGTGGATGTTGGATTTTTTGGCGTCTTTGCTAGTCGGGAACTCATTTTGTTGTCTGAAAAAAAACCAACCAATTTAATTTTATTAGTACATACATATAAAAACATTTGAAAGTGTAATAGGTCCATTCCCACAAGTATTATATCTGAGCAATTTTAGGCAGTTTTTTAAATTAAAAATGGGCTCAAGGTCCAAAATCTATAAGCTTCAACCTGAGAACCTAAGCTTGGCGGCCTATTTATCAGCCTTTGAGTCGTAAGTGACCGAAGCCTGAAGGTTTACGCCTAAAAGCCTGATATCCTATAGCCCAAACCGTCGGGACTGAGCATTATGGCCTAAAAAAATCCTCCAAGCTAAAATGTAAGAGCCAACGCTATGAAAAAAAACTAGTGTAAAATGGAAAAAAAACTACAGTAAAACTGTATGAAAAACTCACGATTTTTTCTGGTCTCAATCTTGGGCGTCGTAAGAATCCCGTCGCTCGCCCCCGCGTCTTCAATCACGTTTGATTGGAAAAATCCGCTACGAGAGTTGCCTTTCCTTCCGAAAACAATTCCCTTCCAGACTTGTGTTGTGCTCCGTTCGATAACCTGCAAAGACGGCATTTCGTTCAATTTTATACAAAATTTGTGCTCAAAAAGTAACGTCGTTTTTGTAGGTTCGAAAAACAAACAACAAGTGTGCAAACATTATTACTCACCCAAACTTGGTCACCTATCGATAAGCTCAGCTCGTTTGCTTCAACACCACAAAAGTCCTCAACTGCTACAGCATTGGTGAACGTGTGGAAGTCTGGAAAAGTCACTTTTTGCAGGAAAAACAATTAGTTTTGATCTATTTGGTTAGTGGTGTCCCAGGTAGATCAAAATGAACAATAGTTGAACATTTTTTTGTCAAACTTCCAAATTTATACAACCAGAAGAAATTGAATCAGAACAGAGGAAAATAGGGAGACATTTGGTATTCTAATATATTCTGATTTTATTGTCCCATGGTTTGGAAGAAAATATTCAAAAGAAAAGGGGCAATGTGTGAATAGAGGCGGGGTGGCACAATTTCTTTAAATTTTAAAATTTTAATGAAATTTCCCCTCAATCCAGGGACGCGAAAAATTTTGACAAAAAAATTTTCCAATCTTAAAAACTAAACTAAAATCATAGTATTTTACCTATAAACAAAATTTAGAAATGTGCACAATTTTCAGTTGGACAAACTTTATTCAAAACAATGCTACTCAGCTTGTTCCAAAATTTGAAAAAAAATTGAAAAAACTTTCGAAAAATGTCCAAAAACTAGTATTAGGTTCAGCTTTGAAAATTTGGAAAGAGAAATAGGTTTAACTTAGAGTAAAAAATTAGATATATATTTTTAACTTCACTGTTTTTTTTAAGCAGAAAAAAAACCTGACGAAAAAGAGAAAGGCAGTAAAAGTTGAAAAAAAAAGGGGGGGGGGGGGGGGATTTGAGTGTGAAAAGATGTCAAAAAGCCAACGCGAGTTGAGGAAGAAGAAGAACTGGTTCTTCTTTTCGTTTGCTGCCTCAAGGTGAATTGCGGCATTTGATGCATTTGAATGCAAACAATCATCAGTGATGCATATGGCCGATATGCCTATCAGTTTTCAATTGCTTTTTCTTCAAATGAATACTTGGAGGAAATGATATTTAACATGGTTTGTGAGGGTAGAAGGGGGATTTGGAATTGGGGATTTTTGTTGGAATTCAGTATGGGATTGATAGTTTTAACTACAACCTTATTTACGAAGAAATTTTGAAAAAAAATCTTTGAATAAGAAAGATCCAAAAATTTACACTTAAATTTATAGGCAGAGGATCACTTTTGACTAGAAAAACGTAGATCAAAATTTTTTCCAATTTTTTCAGACCTTTAAATAATTGATAAAATTCGATTTTTTTTAATGAAAAAATTCCGCCAAAAAATTCGATTTTAATAGTTTTTTGAACATTTAGAAAATGGTCAACTATGTCTGAATTGATAGTTTTGATATTTTGGCACACGATTTCACTATAAATTGTGAGTTTCTATGAAATTTTACGGATATCTAAAAGTTTCATAAAGTGAGATGCAGTAAACTTTCTAAAGAAAATTTGTTTTTTTATGTTGAAACCAGCCGTGGACCGGCCCCCGACTTCTGGAGCTGAAAACTAATTTTTTGAAACTACCGTAATCATACAGTACTCCTAACGTGCCACTATTGTACCACTACAGTACCCCGACTATATCCCTACACTAAGCCCAACTCACTTTCCCTCCAGAAGCTAAAACTTCGCAGACTACAAAGACAACTACAAATTATGGACAAACGGAATAAGCGCTTTATATTTAGTAAATGATAATCATTTCAAACACTGCTGACCATTTTCCAAGGTTTCAAAAAAATGTAAGCTTGACGAAAAATTTTTGTGAAATTTTTCTGTTCCACTTAAACAAACTCCGAAAAAGATCATTTCAAGATTTATTCAAAAAAAAGTTTTGGAAAATTTAAAACCTTTAAAATTTCAACACTATGATTTTGGCTAAAAAGATACTTGGTACTCATTAATTTCACTGTTTCCAAAAACAACTCAACTCAAAAGTGAAATTTCTGCTCGAAACCCTTTATAAAATTGAAGAAAAAATTATGACCAAGCAGAAAAATGAAAAGACGTAAGCCAGTCCTTTGAATCAAAAAGAACATCTGGTGAGGAAATTAAGTCACACTCGAGTTCGTTGTACATGTCCGATTTATTTTCGGGTTTGGCAAAAAAAGAAGTATGCATCGTTTTTATTTCGAAATTTGTGCTTTTTCTAAAAAGAAAGCTTATAATTGTGCAAATTTGGATAGTTAAAAATGAGAAAAAACATCCGAAGATAGATACTACTTCCTAAAAATCTCAAGAAACCTACTATAAAAAAACCGAAAAAAGAAATAAAAAAAGGCAAGCGGAAGATGAGACCCTCTCATCATGCGGGTAGGATAAAAGAAAAATAAAAAAAGATTTTTTCCGAGTGGGTGAGCACAAAGGTGCCTTTTAAAGAAGAGTGAGGGTTCGGTTACAAGTGAATGAAAGGACGGGGGAGGAAAAAAGAAGGAAAAGAAAGAAAATGAAGGGGTTTTTTGAATACATATGACTCTCGTACTTTTATAATCGTCCCGTCAGTCCCGGAGAGATTTTTCTCGCCGATTTTTTTTAGTTTTGTTTTTTATAGAGCCGTGGTTTGAATAATGTAGGGGAGCTAGTAATATCAGTAAGTTTTTAATGTTTTCAGAGTACAAGAAATATCAGGCAATATAAAACGTAATAGTCTCAATTTGTCGTAATCTATTGTTTTCGAGCTTCTTATCAGCAATAATCATGAATAAGCACTATTTATAATGAATCTGATTAGAAATTAAATAATTAGACACGAAATTGTTTCAGTTTATTAAGGAAATGAGTTTTAGAAAACATTTCTTGCACTGACCAGTTTGGTTGGTGCACTGACCAAACTTGTTTTTGCACTGACAAAAAAAGTACCTTCTAATAAAATATAGTCAAGAAAATAAAAATGCACTGGCATGAAAAATTAAAAAAAAAGAAACTCACTGTTGCTACAAACTCCAAATAAAGTTGATAAACTTGCTTAATCAGATTTTTGGACTACAGATCAAAAGAAATTTTCAATTAACTAATCAAATGCGCGAATAAGTTTCAAGAAAACGAGAAAATTTCCAAAACGCATTGACAATATATCAGATGCACTGACCAAAACTGATGTTTCACTAGCACTTCGGCTCTCCTTCAGAAAAGGTTTTCTTCACTTTAATATTTACAAAATTAATTTGTGAATCAGTGAGATCAAAAATTTGAAAAAAAAATCAAATTTGACCACCCAAACTTGAATTTCTTAGGTTACACAAGTCCACATAAAGACCACAAATAGTAAAAGAGGGGGATTAACATCTCTCAAAAAACCAACAAATATTCGATTTCTCAAACATCGATCAAACAGAAACAGAAAGAGAGAGAGAGAGAGCAAGAGACAAAAAGAGGAATAGGAGGGGTGTCTGTTGGGTTTTGCCGCCAAAATCAATAAATAACGAATGGTGTGTGCAGATGGTGCGCGCGAGGGGTGACCGTGAACTTTTCGGCATACACACTGTCCGCCCAGACGGACGACGGCAGAGACACATTTTACCACCTCACCCTCTCGCGCATATCCTCAATTAATTACAATAAGGAGAAGAGTCAATAGTATCCGTGAATATGTAGATAAGAGTAGGAGTGTAGTGGACCAGAAAATTTTAAGAGAACTTTTAGAATTTTAGAATGAAAATTTCAGATTACGTTTTTCACATAAGAAAAGCTAGAAAAGCACTGACCAAAAGCCTCGTGCACTGACCAAAAAAACTACTGATGCACTGACCAAAAAACTACTGATGCACTGACTGAGACAGTTATTAGAACAAAGTTACAAATTGACTCTTTACCTTTAACTAAATTAGCATGCCATAAATATTAGATATTGATACAAAACAGTGTTCAAATTTTTCAACAATTGATTTTGAAAATTCTACAAAAATTCCTTTTTTTCTAGGTTACCTACGCCTACCTACTTTTTTATAACTGAAATTTGTATTAGGATGAATTTGCAATTGAAACTGTAGAATCCAAACACCTAACTTAACGCTTGAATGCAAAAAAGGCAATAAATGTGCCTGAATACCAAACGAAAAATTGATCAGTCACCTAATTTTTCTGTAAAACAGTCAGAGAGCGATATACACCATAAAAACCATAAATCAAGATCAAATACCGATCTGACAAGGAAACTGAGATTTAACACCTGCTCTCACCAGTTGCTCCTAACCTAATTAGCGTCATTAGTGCCTGTACCGGGCGGCGAGATAAGAAATCGGGACTAGCTTTGTTAGATCAGATTTTTTCCCACACTAATTGGGAGATGAAAGGATATTGAATTTGTTGTGAAAAAAATTGTGAAATGAAAATTGTTTTGAAATTTTTTGATTTAAATCTACAATTGAGTAAGGCGAAACTGTAAAAAAGTTTGAAATTAAAAAAAAAGAAAAACTGGGAATTAAAAACCGTACATTTTTCTAGATTTTCAAGGGATCTACAAATGAGTTGCGCCCTAAAAATTAAAGCCTTTATTTTTTTAAATTTTTGAATCAATTTGATGGAATTATTAAAGAAATCTCCTAGCCAATTTTAAGTCTCAAAAAAAAAACTATTCAGAAAAAATTTCCAAATAAAAATCTGCTGCAAATTGTCAAAAGTGAATATGGCTGGTAACAGTATTTGAACTTGTATTGTTCTTTTCAAAACAATGGTTGTTATGGTACTTGAAAATTATTCTCTTCTGACGTTCGGTGCTGTAAAATGACCTGTACAAACACATGCGTTTTACCACCTCTCCAGTGCCCCGTTTACCCACACCCCCCCCCCTGCGCATACCCCAATTAATAACAGTCTCTTTCAACGTTTATTGTACTGAACGCATGAACAATAGGTGTGGGGAAGACAATAGGTTGTGGGGGAGAAATGACGTGTCTGGGCGAATATGTTGATTTAACGTTTTCTACAAACCGGAGAAGAAACAGAGAGAAAGAGCGACATACGGAGCGCGCGGCAAGGAAAACCGCAAAAAGCATCTCTCAAAAATTGTGTATGAATGATTGATGATTAATACGCGGTTTTTTGATCCATTTATTGCTTGGTGATGGATTGCGAAAATGTGGTGAATATGGTGACAGCTTGTGGTACGGTGAGTGGTATTGTGAAAAGAGAGAGAGAGAGAGAGAGAGAGAGAGAGAGAGAGAGAGAGCACTCACCGAAATTACTTATCACTGTGAGTGGGTGTTGTCCCAGTTCTGGAGCAAAGGGGTTATATAGTTATCTTGTTGAATGACTGCCACACGGGTCAGAATCATGGGTGTGCGGTAAATTTGCCAAATTTACCGTTTGCCTAGCTCGGCAAAATTTGAAAAAATGGATTTGCCGCACAAACTAACAATTTGACAGAAAAAGAATGGCCAAAACTCTTGATTTGGCTCCAAAAAACTCTAATAAAATGACCTGAATTTATATTATTTTGATCTTTATGAAGTCAACCCACACATACCTTACCACAAAATTAAACTTCTTTTAGGAATAACTGTAATTGTTGTGCTCCAAAAAACCTCAAAAATTCTCAACATTTTTCTCAGTTTGCGAGCTCGCCAAATTTTTAGATTTGCCGCACACCCCTGGTGGCCACAATCGTAGTACAAATTATATGTTTCGAAGAATGATGAATGAAGTGTTAACATAAAAAACACCCATGAAACCTCAGCTAAAAATTCGACAATTGACAAAATTGAAAATTTTCGACAAACTGTCAAGTCGGCAAATTGTACGTTTTTGTCCAAAAAAATGGCAACTGCCAAAAACTTTCTACAAAATTTAGTTTTTCAATTTTTTTTATGAATTTAAAATTTCAAGCTTTAAATTTTGAACTTCTATATCAAATCAAAGTTTCCGACAAATTAGCGATTTCAAAATGTTCTACAAATGAGGAGAACCGACAGTTTTGCCGTCTTTCTAAATTTGCCAAACGGCAACAGTTCCACCTGAACTATCGCTTGCTGAGTTATTTTTCTATTTAGTTCTACTCAGTAAGAATATGGAAAAAATTGTAAAATGTTGAGGTGTGTACAAAAAAATTCGACTGAAAACGGCTTAGCCTAAACCGAGACAGAGGTGGAGCGTATTATCGATTTTTTTTGTAATTTAGGCGTAACTTGAAATGAAGTATGATACCAACTCACTAGCGTATTTTGACAATTTTCTGAAACTCTGAAATCACAAAATACGTTCAATATAGTTTATTAAATTTGTTACTATGATCTTTTTCAATGCAAATTATTCTAGAATTTGCAGAAAAAGAAAAAAGCAATATAATTAAAAGACTAAGTTCAAAGTAAAATAACTCCCATTGAATGCCCATCACATTCAGGAAAAAATAGAGAAAAAAGAAACAACCAATACATTTTCTGCAACACAGATTAATTGTGTGTTTAGTTCTAGTTCTTTTCATAAGCTGTGTTAATACCCGAGAAATTACGACACACAAGTGAGTGTGGTGTGAAAATGAATGTAAATACTCAAAATGTTCAGATTTTTTTTGGGAGCAAATTTTGAGAAGTGCTCATTTTTTAAATATAGTTTTATTACCGAAACGGGGGTAACATTTTTTGATTTTTAAACTTTCGCGAATAATTCAGTGTTTTTTAAAACTGAAACACAATATTCTTAGTCCAAAAATTAGATGGTTTTTATTCAGTCTTCGGGTTAAACAAAAATTGCATTACTTGGAATTAAACATTTTTAACTTAAAAGTGGTACCGTAGTCCTTTTTTGAAAAAAAACCAAAAAGTGAGTAGGTGTACAAGGCTCTTTAAAAATATCTACAAAAATTAAGAAAAACAAAAAATTTTTGGTTCTAGAAATTTCAGAGGAAATTTTGGCAATCAGTGTTAGCTATGTGAGTATATTTTAATGAAATACATGAAAGAAAATAATTTTTCAAAAGTGAACCAATAGTTTTGCATATAATAATTATGATTTTTTGCAATCCCTCACCCCCCCCCCCCCCCCCCCCTCCTCTTCTCAAAACCCTCACAGCTGTCACAATGAATACCCATCAACGTCCCATTATACATATTCTTGTTTCAAATATTCAACACATGCACCTATGACAACAGATGATCATCATCACCTAGACTCACTTTTCAGCAGAAACCGGATCTCCTTATACGTTATTGGATTGCGACTGCTATTCTTTTTAGCCCATGCGTAGGCTGTCAGTCCGTCAGAGTTTGTAATGTTGATATCGATTCCGGACTGGAAAAAAAATTCAAAATTAGAAATTAGTTTTGAAGAAGATGCTGGAAAATTACATAATCAAACAGAAATACATTTTAATTTTGGTCAAACTTAAAAATTATAATTTTTATCAAATATTTTTGAGTGTCTCAATTATTAAAACCAGGAAAACATATATTTACCCCAAAAAAACCAACTATCTGTGCAGGGCTGAGTCCAAAAAAATGATTTTGGACCAAAAAACAAAAAAAAATTTTTTTGAAAAACCAAAAATAAAACCAAAAAAAAAACCAAAAAATGTTTTGATGCTTGAGTTTTTTTAATGGGGTTATTCAAGTAATGTTGCAAAATGTATCAAAATACATTTATGACGTCACAACTGTATTAAAATACACTTTTTTATGTATTTTAATAAAGAATAGTCTCGAGTCGAGACTCGGCACGACAAACATATATTTTTTATTTTTTTGTTTTTTTTATCCCAAAAAACAGAAAAAAAACTAAAAAATCAACTTGTCGTCAAAATACCAAAAAATCAAAAAACAAAACAAATCGATTTTTCGTCAAAAGACCAATAAAACCAAAAAACAAAAAACAAAACAACAACCCGAAAAAGTCCCAGCCCTGCATTCGCACAGTGCATATCTAGCCAAGATTTCAAAGTTGTGAAAAATTATTAGGTTGGTCGAAAAGTCTTTGCAAAATTTTGATTTTTTTTTGGAAGTAGTATTTTTTCAAAGCGAACAAGATTCAATGGGTAATATATTTACCATTAATGCCTATGACTTCTTGCCAACATAACGGAAGTTGAACAGTACCCTCCGCCTAGAACTTAGGAGGCAAAGAAGTCGTCCAACCCCGTTTCGACGACCTTTCGATCATGAAACTTCTGCCCGGCAAGGTGATTCTGGAGTGAGCGGAACAGATAGTAGTCAGTAGGAACCAAGCCCGGCGAATACGATGGGTAAGATAAAATTTGGATTCCGACTGTCTGGAGCTTCTGGCGGGTCTTAAAAGTTGTATTCGGTCTTGCGTTGTCATGGAGCAGCAACAACTTTGATCCTCTAGGGCGATGTAATCGATAAGCATGGACCATCTTTTCCAATTAAATGCAGTATAGGCCAGCGTTGATTGTAGCAAAGTCTGGAAGAAGCTCTCTGGAAATGACACCCTTACTGTCCCGCCCAATTGAGAGAAGCACTTTTTTCCGTGAAGTTCTAATTTGAGGTCAGGTGTCGCGGTTTCCTCGACCGGGACCAACTCTTTTTTCCTGGTATGGCTAACATACAATACCCATTTATCATTTCCAGTAATGATATCCTTAACCCAGTCCGTTGTTCGTTTCCTAGTGAGCAGCGAAAGAGAGAGGTCACAAAACAATTTTTCTGAGAATCGGGCAAATTGTGAGGAACGAGTTGACCGAACTTTTCTACCCTTCCGGTTTCGTGGAGATGGTTGATGATGGTTTTTTGGGGATGCTTGAGAGTCGCAGAAAGTTCGCGGTTCGTTGCTCTTGGATCATCTTCCAGGGCTCTCGAAATATCCTCGTCGATATTCAAACGAGAGCGATCTTATCTTGGTTTATCATCGAGATCGTAGTTCTTTTTCGTGAACTTTTCGAACCAAAACTTCATGGTATTATAGGTGACAGAGTTCTTGCCTAACACTGCACACATGTTACGACGAGCTTCGTTGCAATTGCAGATTTGGGGGAACTCGTACAGAAAAACCCATCGGAGGGCGTGACGTTCGGCGAGCAAATTCTCGGTCATTTTGAACAGCACCCAAAAGTTTTTTTTTAATATATTAAACATGCACATTACGTACTATGCAAAAAAAACCGAATCAGAAAAAAATGAATTAACGCTGAGAAATGAAGAAAAGTACAAATTTTGCAAAGACTTTTCGACCAACCTAATAGTTCCTTTTGAAAATTTCAGAAATTAGAAACTAGCTAAAGATGTATCAGAGTGGTCTGCGGAGTTAAAAAAAATAAAATAGACCGAAATTGGTGAATATTTTTAAAAATAGATACATTAACCTTTTCTGAATTTTTATTGATTTTTTAAATTTCGCAAATGAAAAATTAGAAAGCCTGAATAATTTCTAGAGCTCCATATGTAATTTATGGATTTTTTGTAAATTTTTAATTTTCTGTTTTATGTTTAGATACATCGGTTTTTGAAATTTTCTAATCAAAAGTGAAATATCGTTTTTAAACGTAACTTTATTTTTGGAAATGTAAAATTTTGCATTCATTTGAAAACGAATTTAAAAATAATTAAGCCACTTATTCCTTTTTTTTCAAAATGGAAAAGTTAATACTCTTGTAATAATTTGATTTTTTTTAACTAAAAGCTAGTAGCCATTACATCTTTAAATTTGATTTTTCAAAGATTTTGACCATGGCTTTTCTATTATTCTGAACTATGTAAGTTTTCGTTCAATGGTTTTTACACAAATTCTGGCATACAAAATAACAGATAGCCATTTTTATTCAACTTGGAAAATTAACAATAAAAAATTAGGCACTTACATTCAGCAAAAACCGAACAACTTGAACTTGTCCAGAGCCAGCTGCCATGTGAAGAGCCGACCCGCTTTCTGTCACAAAATTCAAATCCCAATTGTGTTGAAGTAACATTGATAAAATCTGGAAATTTAATTTTAGCCTAGATTTCTAGTAAGCTGAAAATTTTGCCAAACCTGAACTTGACCACTTCCAGCCGCCAGGTGGAATGCCGAAGCTGTGTGGAGATGGTCCATATATTGGAAATTGATCTTTCTTAGGCCACAGCTGAATAATCGCTCCAGCATCTGAAATTTCCTGTTTAGCAATGCAAGAGGTAGGTAGTAGGGCATCCATACAGGCGGCAAAAGAACTGCCGTGTCTATCTCGTGCCGCAAACCGCGCCTCTTGTATGGTACGACGCAAAACCGAAAGGTGTCGGCCGCGTTGAAAGATCAACTTTTTGCACTATGAGGTATAAACACTAAGCTTTTTGCATCTCGCCATAGTGCAAAAATAAGTGCAGATATTTGGCAGGCGTCCGGTCTTGAAACCGCGCCTCCTTCCCTAGTAGGTAGCAAACCTTTTCTTGTCCATATTCACATGCCAAATCGAATGGTGTTCTTCCACTTCTGTCAACTAAACAAATGTCTGCATGGTAGTAGATGAGTAGGTTAAACTGAAAATTTTTAATTCACTTTAATGAAATTACTTTGTTTTAAATTGAAACATTTTTATACACCCTTAATTCTGTCATTATTAAAAAAAGCTTTAAAAAAACTTCCATTTTTTATAAACTTTACGTAACTTCTCAATTTTCAATTAATAAAGAATCCCTGATTTAACACAGTTTTCTGTTTTTTTTTTCAATTCGAAAAATCTAGAACTTTAGTGACTTTTTTTTTGAAAGGGTCTCAAAACAAAATAAAACTGACGCAGTTAATATATTTTCAGTCAGTGATAGAATAGTGTTTGAGATTTTTGGGAGCATAATTTATTAACATGCTGAATCCGAAAAAAGCAATAATTCATTACAAAAGTTTTTTATTTACCCATTTTTTTAAAAGATGGGGTCCCATAGAACTGACACATAACTTTTCCAATCCAAAAAACCTACATGATCAATCATACCGTCTTTACATGCAATATGACATGCCGAAATTCCATCATAATCTACGGAATCCACGTTTGCACCGCCTTTCAGTAAAAGTGACGTCATTTCGGTATCACCGTAGGTGATGGATAAGTGGAGAGCAGTTTGGCCTAAAAATTGAAAGTTTAATACAGTTTGGTGCACGTTTTAGTATTTTTTGAAGTCGAATTTTGAAATTGCCGCTCAGAAAATGCTTGATAATTCAAAACGGGTTTTTTTTTTAATTTTGCAAAAACTATTATTTTTTAAGAAATTTCAAATTACCTCTACAATCCGGCTCATCTATCCACACTGATTTCGAATCTATAAAATTCTTTGCCATAACTGTATTTCCCATTTTGACTGCATTATGTAAAGGTGTAAATTCTTCATTATCACAAAGGTCTCTTTTGGGTATGCTAAGAAGATCTGAAATAAACGAAAAAAAGTGTTTTACTCCCAGAAATTATTTTTTCTCAGTTAAAAAATTTTTAAGAACATATATTTTACAATTATAAAAATGAAAAACTGAGCTTCTTTTCAAAAACCAAACAATCTCAATTTTCTGCTCCTATTTTAACAGGAGCACTGACCATGTCACTGACCAAGTATTTTTTATACTGACCATGCCTAGAGTTGCTAAAATCCTTAAATTTTTATAAGAAATTACGCCAAACTTGTTTTTTCCACTTTTGATGTTAATTCTGCCACATGATCTCACCCACCTGATATACTTGATGAAAACCTCCTAAGAAGTTTTTTGCTGGACATACCAAAAGATCTCTGCAAGTTTAACTAAATATTTAAAAAAAACCGAATTCTAAAAAAGGATAAAACATCAAAAACTGCAGAAAGAAGCATTTTCAATCACAAAAATACACATTTTTAGTGCACATCCCTTCTCCACTTGAGTACTTCCGCCAGAGAACGAAAGACAGCAAAAGGTACGGGTGGATATTCGGGGGGTAGAGAGAGGGCGACGACTTTTGTGATAACAAACGAATGGAAATCTACGCAAATAATACAATCCACTTTTGCTATTTTTTTGTGGCGGTTGTGGCTCAAGAAGATCAAGGAAAACAAATTTTAAAAAAAGAATCGTAATAATTAGTAATGGGCTTTAAAAATTTCCTTAAAATATATACCGAATTTAAAAAAATCTTAAACTATTCAAATTTTATCGTTTTGGAATTGACTATAATTATGAAACGCTTGAGCCTTCTAAACTACAGCTACTATAAAAATACTTAAAATTTTGGAAAGCTTGGTTAAAAATGACCAGAGTTGAAATTTAAATAAGCTATTTTTAATTATTCTCAAAATCATTTTTTTAAAGTATATAAATCAAAAGCTCTGGTTTTGTTGAAATTTCCGACGAACAAACTTTTAAGAAAAAAAAAATCGTTTTTATATATTTTTTATTTCAACGTAATTTTCCAAACTTCCATTTTTAATTCTCTTATTTTATTTACTGGCAAATAATTTTAGAAACATAATTTACCTTCAGAAATTTCCATTATATTTTCAGAAAAATTCGAAAAAATTAATTTTCTATAATTTTTGTATTTCCATTACAAAGTCAAAAAACTGAATATGAAAAAAGGAAAAAATTACAAATTTAGTGGACGCGTCATGCAAGTGACAGAATAATGATATTAAAAAAGATTAAGCTTGTTTTTTGAAATAAATTTTCTTTTCGTTTGCCAAAAATGAGTTTGTCCGTTTTTAAATTATTTTTGGTTATTTTCTTTTTAAAAAACTTTAAGCAGACTAGAAATGTTCACAAACAAAGTTTGTTATTAGTTTCTTGCACTGACCAACCTTAGAGTGCACTGACCACTTTATTTTCTGCACTGACCAAAATAATAAATTAAAAGGTTTTTGTGAATATTTTCTGGAACATATCTAAAAATTAATTTTTATAACGAAGCAAGTTTGTTTTGATACGGTACCCGGTCTCGGCCAACAATTTTTTATGCAAACTGAATAAAATAGAAAGTTAGAGGAAAAAAAAAAAGAAATTATGAAAAATTAGTGAAGCAAACATTTGTCGTCTCAAGACCATCCAAGATATTTGTGTTTAAAAAAATCGCAAAATTAAATCATTTTTGTGACGATTTTCCCTGTATCTGTACTCCTTCGAGAGATACATATAAAACTTAAAAAGAATAAAAATGTTAATTCTCATAAACGCCCTTTTCCTCTTCATCATCATCTCATTGTTATCATTATTATGTTCCGTTTTCCAGATAAGAGACCTTGAGATGAGATTTGAACAAGGGAATTCGGACGCCCAAAATCTGTGTCTCTCCATCAATAAATGTGTATGTACATTTGTTGTCATGATCATTTGTCATATCATCTCACTTCTTCGCAGGTGGTGACGAAAAGGGTCAGTGCGATGTAAGGGGTGAATATGGGAAAATCTATGATTTATTTGAATTCACAAATTTTAATCTCATAAAACGATTGAGGAACAATAGGGGAATAGCTGAAAACTTTGGAAACTTGGAGTTTAGAACAAAAATATGTCTGTTCAGTAAATAAAACAAAATGGCAAAATAAACTTTTAAATTGAGTTTTGCACTGACCAAATGTTGAAACGCACTGACCAATTTTTTGAAAGCACTGACCTAATTTTAGAGCTAACTGACCAATTTATTTATTTAATTTTGCTGCTTAAACCAACTCATCAACTATCTGCATTGTAAAGTTTTTAATTTTTCAAAATGACCAGTTCCAAAGTATCCAACTAAAGGTATATACCCCTTTACAACTCAAATATAAGATTCTGTAGATTCTTCTGGTTCTGACGGTTCTTTTTCTGAGTTCATCAGGTACGGTATCTCCTTTCTCATTATTTTCCCTTTTTCTGATCTCGGAATGAAGTCGAGCACTATCACTTTGTTGATCGCCATTGGGATGTGGTGTTCTAGAAAAATAACAGTTATTTAATTTATTATGGTGAGTAATAATATTTTTATGTTCCAAGTTTTCATAATTAAAAAAAGGTATTTTGAAGAAGATCTATGTAGATTTTAGCCCGTGAGTAGTAAAAAATTTATGACAACAGCTTTTTTGGAAAAAACTTTCATTTTTTTAAGCTAGCCCAATTTCCTATTTAACTTTCTTACTTTTTAACAACTTTTCCAACGTCTCCCCGCTTGGAGTTTCATTTTCATTTTTCAGCAGCACCCCACACCACACATGTTGATCATTTTGCATCACAACCACGTCATGGACCATTTTATGCTCGCATATTATACTTTCCATCATCTCTGAAGAAACCTGAAAACTTTGAGTTAAGATGAGAATGGGTCATGCATTTGCCTTACCAGCTTGTTTTGTGCAGTTATAAGATCAGAAATTGCACCTTCAATATGTACCCTGTCATTCTCATCAATCATACCGTAATCACCTGGAATATGGTTATTGAGGGAATCACAAAATTTAGGCCCCGCATCTTTATCGGAAATGCTATGGGAACAGTTCAAAGTAGGAGACCCAACGATTTGCCGACATCTCACGGATTTGCAGAACCCGTGAGATGTCGGCATATGATATTGGTCGGGGTTTCGATGTGTTTTGGTCTAGGTCCCAAGATTGGATTTGAGCGTACCAAATCCTCCAATAACCTTCTTCAGACCCCGCAGGCATATTTGTAATTATGATACAGTACCCATCGGCGGTGGTTCTTGAACAAAATATATCCCGAATACAAGTGAAACTTTTCAAATCTTTAGTTGTCTAAACCAGGGCTGTGCGGCAACCGACAACCAAGTTGCCGGTTGCCGAAAAGTTGCCGGTTGCCGAAATTTTCCGGGTTCGGCAACTTCGGCAATTGCCGGTTGCCGAAAAATTTTGAGTTCGGCAACCACAGGCAAAGCGGAAAGTGCCCAAAACGGTCCGTTCACGGACCGGGAACGGCTCAAATTTAAGAACAGTTCACGGTTCGATTCCCGGTCCGTCAACGGACCGTAATTGAACCGTAAGGAGACTAAAAAATGGGAAAATTTTTTCACCCTCCAGCTGCCCCCTTTTTCTTTCCCAATGCTCCACCGAGCTCCGGTCTTGCTCCAGACCGTCTTACGGTGATCCTTCGTTGTAGCAATTCTATCTGCCTCAGCCGGGGTTGAACTTGTCCACTGCCTGTCGATTGATTACTGGCCCATCACCTTACCGTTTGGCCGTTCGCGCACGAGTCGAAAATCAATAGACTTCGCATAAATAGCGATCAGCTCGCGCTCGCGCATTTTCTTCTGGTTTTCACGTCTTACACCAACTTTTTCGATTGTATTTTCAGTAGTTTCTGATTCTCCATCTTGCCGTTGGGCTTATATGAAAGCGAACGATAACAATTGACAGTTTCGTGTAGTTCAGAACTTATTTCGCATATTTCTCAACATCTACCTATACGTGCTCCATCTACATGTAATACAGAAATGGTACTTACCATATTTCCTCTATTCGTCTTGCATGCAAGACTAATTTTCGATTGGACCGGGTTACAATACTAATAGAGGAAATAAGGTATATGCGTTCTACTTGAATGATACCTTAATTTCTTAAAATACACACGGAACAGAAACGATATCAGGAATGATTCCAGAATGTATTGTTAGTAAAATATTTTATGATATTTCAAAAAATGCTCCTGTTGCTCAGCTGAAGAATACCAGCAGAGAGAGAGTGAACGTTGCGTATACACAGTATCTACCCAATTGTGGCATTTCATCTTTTTTATTGATATGTTTATAGGATTACATTAATATAACCTCTTTTACACACAATGTCATGCTGAATAGCCTCAGTTAGATTGCATGCGATTACGGGCCGAGTACGGACCAGTTGGACGGATGATAGACAAAATGGTTGCCCAGAGGAATTTTTTTTTCATGAAAATTGTGTTTTTGAAGTACCTACAATGCTATTTGGTTCATTGTAGCCAGTTGGCTAATTTTTTGCCTGATTCAAGGTTTAGTTTTAAAAAGTGCAGTTTTGCCGATTGGGACGGTTAATTTACGGATCATCTACGGACCGGCTACGGCCAAACTACGGATGATCTCCAAAACGGAGGATAATACGAAAAAATTTTTTCATGAAAATGGAGTTTTTGAAGTGCCTACACTCTCCTTTGGCTAATTTGAGCACTTTTTCCGTGCTAGAACCTGAAATTTTCAAAAACAAAAATTTGGTGCTCGGGACGGTTCATTTACGGTCCGTCTACGGGCCGGCGACGGACCGTCTACGGACCGGAAACGGCCCAACTACGGCTCAAGAGCCATCTCGGTCGGTAAATGTGGTTTTTGCTCTAAATAATGCATTTAACGACGTAAAAATGCTTGAATTAGCCAACTGGTATCATAGGTATTTAAAAAAATTCGTTTTCTTAAAATCCATTTTTTCCTCTTAATGGCCATTTTTTACATTCCCCGTAGATTGCCCGTAATTGGTCCGTCCCGCTTTTCATATCCGTAGTTCGCCCGTTAATGGTCCGTTCCCGGTCCAAGATCCGTAAACGGACCGTACCCGCTTTGCCTGTGAACTTCAGCAACTGCCGATATCAATGTCACACATTTTATAGCTCAGAAAAAAGCACTCAGAGAGCCTTAAAACTTCTAAAATTTCACTGTAAACGAAAAAAAAACGACCATACTTTTTGCCAATCACTCAAAAATATAATTTCAACAAAACAAATTTTGAAACCTGGTTGCCGGTTGCCGAAATTTTTTGGGTTCGGCAACTTCGGCGATTGCCGGTTGCCGAAATTTTTAGGGTTCGGCAACTTCGGCAATTGCCGGTTGCCGCAAATCTCAGTTGCCGCACAGCCCTGGTCTAAACCGAACTTGAATGAATTTTTTTAACTTACCAGTTTTGAACCACGACTTTCCGAACTTCCTACTTGTGTTCAGCTCCTTATTTCCAATGTACTCTTTGAGCAACTGCCGCCCACTCAAAATAACTTGCCCCCACTTCCCCTTTGCCATTTCCTTGTCAGTTTCCATATGGGCTATCTGAAAAAAAAAATTACGATTTTTTCTAATATTTGAAAATTTCGCTGACTACTTTGATTTTGACATCATCAATTGAGTGCCCACAGTTGACGAGCTGCTTATCCAATGTTTCATCAAAATCTCCAAAACTGGCAACACCAAACTCTGCGGCAGAGTATGCTTGGATAAGGGTGACGTCTAAGATTTTCTTGACTTTTTTGGCAGTGGCCACTGATACCACAGCCCCATGGTTGGCTACAATCTGGAATAGGAGTTGAATGAGATGTTGGGTTATGGAAATAAAAATGAAAATGGGGCTTACTTCGAGTGATGATAAGTTGTAGATTTTGTGAACTTCATATTTGATAAAACATTTCAGCAGTTGGGAGTTTGAGAAGAGTAGGGTAACCTAAAAACTTTCATTTTAATTTCAAAAATTTCAAGTTTTTTTGGCAATACAAGCCTGTGAGCACAAATTGATTGTCTGGGTGAAAAAAATGTTAAGTGCACACATGCAAAAACATTTAAAACCAACCTTATATTGCTCGATAATCCCAGCGATTCGATCTAATAAAGACGCTCTCCAGACATCCATCGTCGACTCCGCAAGTATACAACTTTCGCCTTTTGTAAGGATTGTGTAGAGGTAGGATAAAGCGTCATGACAGTGAAGCCCGTCAGTGATTAGGTGATTTTTGGATCCAAGCTGTTCAGTTTTTTTTAGCATACCAAATAGCTGCTCGAAGTAGTCGTGGCACAGGTGGAATCCACTTTCCTGTGAATGTGAGATGTATTGATCGTTTTCCAGACTGAAAAATGTGAGTTTTATTTTAATATTCACTTCTGTACTGCAGTAAAACCGCAGTTACAATTCAACAGGAAACAACACCACCCTAGCTGTACATAGTTTGCCATCATACGCGGCGTGGAAATTAATGAGATCTTTGTGTTTTATTTTTGTCAATGAATTTTCAGAAATTCAACTTAAGTCAGGAGCAATCTGAAAATCAGGCAACTCCCGACAGCATGCCTCAACTTTTGTCGGCTGCCTGATTAAGACACCTAACATGCTAACTTGAGAGCCCCATCCAGTATTTGAGCGGCCCCGCCAAAGTCGGCTGCTCATTTTTATAGTAGTTACCTTCCGGGTATAATAAATGCCACACTGTCATTCGATTCTTCAATAAACTGGTCGCAGACATAGTTTGGTGGGAATCCTAAAAACCCAAAAGCATCAATCACCCAAACGTGCCGAGCAAGACTAATCGCAGCAATATCCTCGGCCAAAACGAACACTCTCTGAAAAATCGTGTTGTTGGCAGTTTTTTAGTAAGTATGACTAGCTGACCTCAATACTTTGAAGTGTACTTTGTGAAATTCTGAGCATGTGGCCGTAGTGCTCAAAATCCACGATAGCTGTTGTGCAGCCGATGTCGCTGAGTTTTTCGGAAGCTGAAAAAAGAACATTTTCCGTAAAAGTGTGCATGAAAATTTTTAAATTTGTGTCGTAAAGGGGTACTTTACTTGGAAACTTTGCAGCTGGTCACAAAATATAGAATTTTGAAATACAGATAGTCGAGTTGGATTGAGCGGTAGAATGCAAGAAATAATTTGGTCAGTGCAATCCAAAATTAGGTCAGTGCGTTCCAAACATTGGTCAGTGCAAAAAAATTGGTCAGTGCGTTTCATGAATTGGTCTAGTATCTTATGGGGAGTCTTAGATAATTTTAGAAAATTTTCAGCATTTTTGAAAAATTTCTAGATAGCTTCATTCAGAATTGCTAGTACTATATAAAACTACCAGCCGTGGACCGCACCTCCGGCGCGGCCCCCGACTTCTGGGGCTGAAAACTAATTTTTCTGAAACTACGGTAATCATACAGTACTCCTACCGCACCACTATTGTACCACTACAGCACCCCGACTATATCCCTACACTAACGCCAACTCACTATCCCTCCAGAAGCTAAAACTTCACAGACTGCAAAGACTACATAGACTACAAACTATGGACAAACGGAATAAGCGCTTTATATATAGTAAATGATAACGACAAAACCTTACCAATATGGCTTGGATTGATTAGTACTGGAATCGCACCAAGCAGGAAGCCACCGAGTTGGTACAACACGTACTCCACAGTGTTCTCCATGCACATTAAGATTCGATCTCCGTTTTTAACACCGTGATGTGACATGTAGTTTGCAGTTCGTTTGGACCCATCGACAAGTTCCTCATAGGTTACACATCGTACTTCTGAGATTTCTTCGATCTGAAATTTGCTTCGATTTTCTTTAAACTTTTTCTTTGCCCACCAATGCAATTTTCGCTGGATTATAGTTTCTGTGATAGCTCAAATTGTCAAGAAGCCATTCTCGGAAGTTCGCATTTTCTGGAGCCTTTTCAGGAGGATTTTCTGGGGTTTCTGTGTTTTCCTGGGTCGGTGTCGGGCTCGGCTTTAAAACTATCGTACAATCTGTCGTTTTATCGTTATCTTCGGTGGTTTTGTTTAGCTTTTTTAAATCCTGAAAATTCTTAATATTCTTTATTGAAAAATGTATTTGGTAGTTAATTTTTAATTATATGTCTCGTCACAGTGATAACTGCAAGACTTGGTTGTAGGTTAAAGCTTATAGGTTTAGGCTAAGGCTTAGGCTTAGGCGTAGTTTTAAGATTAGTCTTAGGCTTAGGCGTAAGGTTAGCCGTAGTATTACGATTTGGCACAGGCTCAGGCTTAAGCTTAGAAAAACTACAAAAAAATTAATATACAGTATTCAAAATAGTACATACACTTTTAACACAAAAATTGAAACCTTACAGGATACAACTTAGGCTTGATCGTGCCCTCGTCTTCGTCCTTAGCGCTGGAACTATCATCGACTGTGACCGTAATCTCGTATTGATCAATATTGAAGTCGGTCATTTGTTGAGGAGTCTGAAACTTGAAAGTATCTGATTTGGTCGGTCTATCGGGGGCAAGGTTCATGAGCAAATTTTTTGCGAGCTGGCTCTTGAGAGATGAGAACAGTGTGCAGTGTGTGTGTGTGTGTTGAAAATAACCTCTACGTTTTCGCTAGCAACCCACTTGACAAAAGCACACTGATGGGGCGAGGGGAGTATAACGGAGTAACATTGATTGTCACTAGTAGCACGAGCGGACAAAAAAGTATGTTGAGATGAATTTTGGTGTTAGCAACAAAAAAAAGATACTACATACACGGCACAGGTAGATTCATTTTGGTGAAATTCCACGTTACAGATGAAAATGTTAGACTTGCCGAAAGATTTTGAATTCAGCAGATTGTCTAAATTTAAAAAAAATCTTTGAGTTTGAAAATTTCCGAAATGTGTAGCAATCGGAAAATTTCAGCAATTTTGACAATTTCTTAAAATGCGAATTTTACCAATATGGCGAAACTACCGATTGCTGAAAGTTTCCAATCTCTGGTAGAAACCAAAATTTAATTTCAGAAAATCTCTAAGATATGTTGTTTTCTAGTATGTTCCTTAGAGAAATTGTAATATTATGTTTTGTTTGAATATTCTTAGAGGAGTTGGTGCACAATATGCTAAAACAAATTTCGAAAAAAAATTACAGTATTTTGAGTCTACATTTTGAACAGCTATTTATTTATTGTTCAAGATTTTTTTAAATTGCAGTACCAAAAATTTTCCAATCCTAAAAAAAAATACTCCAAAAAGTAGAGAAATGTAAAAAAATGTGAATTCTGAAAAAAAAAACATCTAGTGAAAATTCTAGTTTCATGTTTGTTTTTTTCTGTTTTTTGAACAAAACCAACACTTCCGCATTATGTTAATCCCCAATTTTGTTTTGTGACATTTTCTCCTAAACATCGCCAACAAACATTTAAAAAAACCTATAACACTAAACTCAATACATGTTCGAATATTAAAAAAACTGTCTTTAAAAATCGCTTAAACATGCATATTTTGTTTTTAAGGGCGCAGATATTTGAGTTGACCAATGTGATCTTATGAATAACTGGAACATCTCAAATGACATTTGTAAAGTTTTCGTTATGGAGCGGACCAAAATATGTATTATTTATGCTTTAAAAAACTATATTTTTAGACGACATGTAGGTGTTCTTCGAAGTGTTGAGTTTTAAAAGATGGAGTATCAGTTTTTTTAAAGCTTTCACTATATACAAAGTATTTCGACAAAGTAAGGTAGTGTAGTGCCAGTGGGGATTTTGTCTGAATAAACTTATAGTTTTCCAAAACGACCTTAGATTTTTTTATATTTCCAGTCAAAGTTTTGGCAAAATGTCAAATTTTCAAAAATATGAGCTTTAAATGAAATCCAGAACAATATTGTATGAAATTAAATTAAATTAAATTATAATAAAGTATGAAAATTGTGGAAAAACATTTTTTAGGCCGACTCTCAAATTTATCAGCGGCAAAAACTGTTACCTTTTGACAGTAAATGAAAAATTTCCCGTTTTTTTTTTGAAAAGTTTAACTATGATATTTGATTATTTTGGTACCATAAGAGTGGTTTTACCAAAGTTTCCCCACTGGAGCTTCACCAATTCAGTTTATTTTAAAAACTCTGTGAAGCAAATTTGCTAAATTTGGATAACACTTTGGAAATTTTTGAGCACTGCTTTATGTTTGAACTACTGACATGCCAAATCTCGTTTTAAAAAAATATGGTCAACTTCAGAAATGTCAGGAGAAATATGAATTTTCACCATGTTTTTAAACTTCGAAATAAAAAGTTACAAATAATTTTTTTCAAGTTTTTACTTGGTATTTGCTTTTTTCAGCAGCATTATTGGCGCTACACCACCGTCAAAACTCGGGTTTAATTTTAAAATATCAATTTCGTCATGTAAAAATACTTTAAACAAAACTTGAGTTTTAAGAATTCAAACAAAATGTTCTTGGGAAAACGAAAAAAATGGAAAAGTCAATCTGAATCCCATTTCAATGGTTTAAAATCTTGAAACTTGTTCATGCATACAAATCACTGCATACATCACTTCACTTTGACTTTTTTTGTATTCTTATACGTCGTTCCTATTTTGTTCTATACACGTCATCATGTATTCAAAAAAAATTTATATTTTTTGTTTATAACCTCTGTCTTTTTCTTGATCGGGACCTGGCATATGATAGGATTTTACAATTTTTTTCTAAAAATTAAAAGTAAAAGAAATTCAGATACCAAGATAATTTCTGAAAAACTGAAACAAAAATAAAAATTGCACTTAGTCTCTGGATTATCACAAAACACTGCCAGCAAATAAAAAAGAAAATAATCTTAATCTTTAGCCAGAATCACATGGTTAATCTGAAATTTTACATAATGATATGTATCGTAAAATTAGGCTGTGCGGCGACCGTGATTTTCAGCAACCGGCAATTGCCGAAGTTGCCGAACCCTTCGGCAACCGACAACTTTCGGTTGCCAACGTATCGGCTACTTTTCGGCAACCAGCAACCAGGTTTCAAAGTTTTTTTTATTGGTTGAAATCATATTTTTGAGCGTTCTGGAAAAAAGTATGGTCGTTTTTTTCGTTTACAGTAAAATTTTAGAATTTTCAAAGCTCTCTGAATGCTTTTTTCTGAGCAACAAAATGTTTCACAGTGATATTGACAGTTGCCGAAGTTGCCGAAAAAAAGGTCGGCTCTTGCCGAAGTTGCCGAACTCTAAAAATTTCAACTTGGTTGCCGGATGCCGCACAGCCCTGATGGAAATATATTCGAATTTTTTTAAAATGATTAGGTTATATAGTTTTCACAAGTGTTATATAATTTTGAGTGGATTAAAAATTTGACTGTTCTGCAATTTTTCAACACATGGACAGCTTAAAGGAAGAAGTTATAACACTAATATTATTAATAATACTTTTTTCAAAAGACTAAAATTTCCAAAAACTGGTAATCACTTTTTGGATGATTGTCCCATCTTTTCTGCCAACGTGCTCAACATTTTGGGGTCAACATTTTGGGGCCCTTGATGTGGGAATCTCCTGAAAATGGCAGGCAGCTACTTCTCTTCCATACTCCAATATTTTCATAGCGAGCTTCTGAAATAGTGTGTGTCATTTGTTTTCGCGACTACCTCCAGTAGTCACTTCCGCTTGTGTATGCATTATTTCCAAATCTGCATTCTTTATAGAACAAGCTTTGAGAAATTGAAGATAGCAGAAGCAGAGACTGACACCAATTTTTCTTCCTCTCTCTCTTTGCCCCTTTACTTCCACCTTGGAGATTCCAATTTAAAGCGATCTTCAGGGAATTGATGGGATGGAGGGCTTTGTCTTTTTTTGCACAAAGTGCACTTGTCCCTGTTTTTTAGTTTGCTGGAGGGGAAAATGTTTTTTTTTGCCATAATTGCCATTTTCACTACTTTTTGAAACTTTTCTTTTCAAGACTTTTAAGTTTGTTGCAAGGTTTTGAGCAAAAATTTGAAAAACGCGAAAATAGGCGTATTTTTCCAATAAATATTTTGCAATTTTTGAAAAAATAGCAAATCGCTAACTAGTTTGTAACGCTATCAGACATTTCTGGGGGAAAAAACCTATATGAGAACTTGTCAATTGGCCAAGAAGTGGACATGTAGACTTCGCCCATTTAATGGTTTACAAGTGCAAAGTACAAGCCAAATCATTTTTTTTTAATATTTCGCTCAATAACAAAGCTTTAACTAAATTAGAAATGAGTTCTCGAGCAAAGTCCTTGCATCTGTCAGGTACAAAAATGAAGACTGTTTCAAAAATAGGCTACGCCCATTTCTTGGTTATTCGAAGTTTGTGAAAATATGAAATTTCAGGACAAATTTTTTTCTTGAGTATTTTTAAGACTATGATTGTAAAACTTTGAACCGAAAAAAATTTAATGGGGTTATTCAAGTGATGTTGCAAGATGTATTTGAATACATTTATGACGTCACAACTGTATTAAAATACAGGTTTTTATGTATTTTAATACAGTTGTGACGTAATTTTTCTTCACTTTTTTAATTTTCCGACACTACTTGAATAATTCCATTCAAAAAAACGAAATTCGTAATTTTCTTCAAAAATAGAGGTTTTCAAATTTGGTGCCAAAAGTGTTCTCCATTTTGAGTTTAACTTTTATTTTCAAAAAATTGTAAGAATTTCTGGAAATTTTTCTTGTAAGATTCAGTTAAAATTTTATATAAATAATTCAACTTCAAACTCCGCACACTTATAGGTAATTTTACAATTTTGGATGTTTATACAATTTTTCCATTTATTCAAACATCCCATAATAAAATTGGCATGCCACCTTCAAAAACATTTCCTTAAATAAACAGAAAAAAAACGTTTCTTTAGGAACATTTGCTTGTCAGTTAAAGCTTTGCGTGAGGAGAAAAAACATGGAAAACAACCTCAAGTGTCTGTGTGTTTTTCTTCTTCTCTTAAAGAAAAGAAAATTGCCTTCCTCTCGTACCTTTCCAAATGGACATGTCCGTGCGAAAACATTTTTCATTTTTACACGAGAGACACTCTTTTTCCCGCTTTTTTTCTCAGTTTAGCGGGTACGCTTTTTTTTTGGAACACGTTTTTGTAAAATTTCTGAAGGAAATGAGAATAGTTTTCTAGTTATGAAGTCACGAGAGCAGATGTCTCTGATGTCCATCTGTGAGTTAGCTATTTTGTAGTCAGATGGTGTTTGTATGTAATTACAGGCGCTGACCAATGTTTTATTTGCACTGACTAAAATATCAGAAGCACTGACCACAGTTTAACATGCACTGATCAACTTTTCATTAGAACAGTTCACATTTTCAATCGAACCGACAAAATACTATTTTCTTTCACATTTGTTAGGTTATTTTTTGCAGAAATTGATTTTTTTTTTAAACTGCAAAAAAAACACGTTTTTGGGCTTGTGAATTGCACGCTGGAATGAAAAACTAAAAAAAAGGTTTTAATTTGCACTGACCACATTTTTATGAGCATTGACCAAAATACAATATTTTTTTTCCATTTCGGAAGTGAACCTAAAAGCATTTTGAATATCATTTTAATAGTTTTTTTGCATTCGCATATAATAGATTAAAAAAATTGAAAGGAGCTATCATTTTTTTTTCAAAGTTACCCTCTTGACTTCAAAAGCTTATTCGCACTAGAGAATCTGAAGAACTTCAAGAATGATTATTCAAAAATGCATATGAATGCTGTAAGCCTAAAAACTATGAATATTTGCCAATTTTGTGAAATTCAGTTTTTTACACGTCTGATTTCCAACGAACATTAAATCAGCTAGCTAAACTTGCGAAAAATTGTCAAACTGGCGAATGCCAAAACTGTGATGGCCCTCTACCAGCTGGGTGTGAAGCACCGGAATGTTAAAAGTAAAGAGAGTAGCCCGGTGGTCGCCCCGTCTCTTCTTCACACCCTTCCATTAGCCACTTTCATCGCTAAATAGAACGCGTGCGCACGCGACGTACCCATCCAACACTCACACACCAAAAAAATCGATGACGCAAATTACCTGCACTCTTCTAACGGCATGTCGGCTAGCCGGACGAGAGGTGGGGAGACGTAGAAGAGACGATTGCCCATGACTAATACGTACCGGGCCGTTTTCATCAATCCCAACAGCACCCACCCACCACCACAACCTGTCTGCACATTACTGCGTATTGTTTCCTGAACGTTCGTTTCATTTGTTTTTATTGGATTTCTCGTGATAGTTCTAGGTGTTTCTTTATAACAAAAATTCTAGGCTCATAATTTTAAAAACAAGTTTCCCTTTTTTTCAAAACTGATCTAGCTAAACTAAACGGGAAGCTTTTTGTTCTATTTGCACAATTTCTAATATTTACTAATTTAGTCATCCCAAAAAAAACAGATGCTATTTGAACATGAGAACGTAACAAGCGCGTGCCAATTTCAAATAAGCACTGAACACATTCAAAATTGCACTAACCAAGTGTCAATTGCACTGACCAATTTCTAAGAAGCACTGACAAAGTTCCAAGAAGCACTGACCAATTTCGAAGAAGCACTAACCAATTTCTTAGAAGCACTGACCTTATTTAAAACTGCACTGACCAGGCTTGAAGATGCACGAAAGAACTTTTCAACTTGAGCTGACTAACTTTTCAAACGTTTTCAGAAAATCTAAGCGACTTTTTGGCATTTTTCAATTTTCACAAACTAAAATGCTTGTTCGTAAGAACAAGTCAAACAATATTAAATCTCACTTGAAAAGAAAAGTGAATTTGCGATAATAATTAACCTGGAAAATGGCGTTAGGTCCGGACGAAAAACGAGATGCAAGTCGTGCGCTAACAAGATTATGGTAAAACCTCAGCAGGAGAAGGGAGGCTGTTTTTATTTGCTGACCTCTCGGGATGTTAAACACAACATTTTTGTCCGGTCAAACAAAGACCCCCACCTGTATTTTCGAATCGCAAAAAGTCCTTGACTGCTTTTTTCCGTTTTTTTTGACAAAAAATAGTGTCATTGAGCTGAATTTTGCCAATGATACTTTTATTGATTTTCTCAAATAAACAAATAATAATTAATGAATTCAAATTCGAAAATTTCAGAATATAACAAAAATCTTCTAGTTTTCAAGAAAAACTTGTAATGTGCTTCAACTATTTTATTATAACTTTTCAAATCTCTTGAAACTTTAATCTCATGCATGCGTCTGCCAAAGTAGGCGCTGAATAATTTTTCAATGCACTGACCAATCTGGATAATGCACTGACCCAGTTGTAAAATGCACTGACCAATCTGGAAAATGCACTGGCCAAGTTGTAAAATGCACTGACAAATTATCGGCCCTATATTTTTAAACTTCAATTTATCAAAACAATTTTCTTTAACAAATTTTTCCATAAGTTATCAGTTTTCCACTTGAAAAAGGGAGAGAAATGAAAATAATAAGTTTACTTTCTTATCAATTTTTCTTTCTAATTCCCATTCTTATCTGTTGATTTTCACCAGTTTCCACTTCAAACCGAACTTGCATAACTTTTTTTTGTTTAATTTAATCAAGCAACTTTCTGAAATTCAACTGAAATTTTTTCCAGAGACAAACAATGGTGTGCGGAAATTCTTGCATAAAACTATTGTTCTTTGTCATCAATTTTTTCATTTGTATATTTGGAGCACTTATCTGCGGATTCTCGTTGTGGGCAAACTTGGACAAAAACTTTGGAAGCCACTTGTCGGACTTTGTTCGGCAAATTGAAGGAATTGACCAGAAATTGGTTAATGAGATTGCTGAAGTAAGTTTGACCACCAAATTGTGGAATCTTTTTCAATTAGTTAGGTATCAAAAAATTTCAAAGAAAATCCTGTAGTTTTTGAGAAATTTGCAGATTGGCACGAGTTTATCCTAAAATAAATCCTAAGATTTTTAAGGGGGAAAAAACATCAAAATTGCTTAAACAGTGTTTGCTTGAACAAGAAAAACTTTAGAAATTTGTCAACTTACTAATATTATAGTACCAAGCGTCTCTCTGGATTCTGGTTGCTGTTGGAGCCCTTCTCTTCCTTGTCGGATTTTTTGGATGCTGTGGAGCCGGATGTGAAAGCCCAGTACTTCTCGGACTTGTAAGTTAACTCATTCTTAAATTTCTAAATTACATGCCCCACATTTCCAGTTCATCTTCATCATTGTCATTCTCACCGCTGTCGAGCTCGGAGCAACTGTGTTCGCAATGACTAACCGGGAAGAATTTGTGTCCTCGATTCAACAAGTCCTTAAGAAGTCCTCGGCAACTTATGAACTCCGCAAAAACATCAAGCCAATCCAAAACGTGTTCCAGTGCTGTGGAGCAACTGCTCAGACTCAGAATCGTTACATTCAAGATGGTTTATGTGGTCCTGAACCGCTCAGTGTAAGTTTGTTAAGAATTTCTAAACTTTTAATCATTAAAAACTGAATGCCTACCAAAAAACAGTAAAAAATATGATAATTTATTCTACAAGTCTTCAAGCGTAATATTAGGTTAACCACTTTTATTAAACCGACATAAAAAATTTGAAAACTTGTGGCACTGACCAAAAAATATTTGGTTCTGTTCGAAATCACTGTTTTATTTAAAAAAAATTTAACGAACAGATTACCTACAATGAAACTGTTTTGTAGATAAAAGTGTTTTTGTTTGTTGAAATAATCCTAGTAACTATCTAAATCATTCTCTAGACATGTTCGAATCACTGACCAAGTTTTCTGTTGCACTGGCCAAATTTTCTGTAGCACTGACCAAACATTTTCTTTCGCACTGACCAAACATTTTCTTTCGCACTGACCAAACATTTTCTTTCGCACTGACCAAAAAAAGTTTCCAACTCCTCTTAAAAATACAACACAAGTCAAGACTAAACTCCAATTTTCAGGCCCCGGTCAACTGCTTCGACCGAATCTCACATATGGTACAATCATGGGGCGAATCCATTGTGGTGGTCGCTTTCCTGCTTCTAGCAATCGAGCTGTTCGCAATCCTGTTCTCTTGCATTTTGTGCAGATCATCGCAAGAAATCCGTTACACTCCGTACTATTCGTAATTGATTCGGTATGAAAATTGAAACATTTTCTCAAATAACGTTGCTCCTCAATTTAGACAGCTTATTTTTATTTGGTTCTATCAAAAAAAATTCTCAACAAACATAGTTGAAAATTTCTTGATAGCGTCTGAGAAATGAGCTTATCCTCTTAATCCATGCTCATTCCGTTCTCCTTCTCATGCTAACTCTGATTTGATCTACCTCGGGTTTTTCTGTCCTATTGTCTTTTTTTCTTTTTTTTTTGAAACATATTCAACTAGCTTTGCATTTATTTTTTTAACTTTCCCAAATACGTTATTCTCCTGAAAACAGTTTAATTGTCAACTTCATTCACTTTTGTTCTCACAATAACATATTGCAATAAGTAAATTAAATCAATAAATTTGATGTATCAACCAAATCGTAAATGACCGTCTGGTTTCTTGTAAAGCTGCATGATATTGCTCCGGAAACCGTCTATCCAGGAGTGCTTCTGGGTGTAGCTTGGCCCAGTTGATGAAGCATCAGCGGCAACACGGAAGTTTCTGGAATATCGAAAATTTAGAAAACCAAACTTGGTTAGGTTGGACTTTTCGGTCGGGGACTGGGATCACATTGCTTTAAAGTGAATTTACCCCCTAAACCCGGTTAAAAACTTTTTAAGGCTTTTTCAGCTCTGAACGTGGCTCTGCCAATTTGATAAAAACGCCACAGTCCTAATTAACTTCAAAGTTGCTCGCCGAGCCCAGCTATTCCAGGAGTGTGATGCCTGGCTACCGAAAAAGTCGTGCCGGAGTCATGTTGGCGCACAGTGCTCAAGTTTTCTCTCATTATAAAGTGCAAATTATTCCTAAAATTTGTATGCATTTTTTGGTAAGTCTTGTCATCTTTGTCAAGTTTTAGTTGCCCAGAGCGCGTAGCTACTGCATCATTCAAAAATTGCTGAACCCTCAAAATGTCGGCTGCTTCTACTTTTCAACTTTAATGTTTAACTCTATAAAACACTCACCTGTTGACTCTAAATTCTTGCTCCTGCTTGTCAAACTCCGACTGATTCACATGTTCTCGAGAATCTAAAATCTCGATTTCTCCTTTCAAAAAAAACTTATCTAACTCACGGAGCCCATTGCAAATTCCAACGACTGCTTTGTGGAGAACTACAGCGCCTGTTTCCTTGTCTCGAAATTTGAGAGATCTAAACTTTTTCTTTTTTGCATGTGTTCTTGGGGGAAAATTCTGTCCTACCTATAATTTGGGGTACATTTCAAGTCCTGACTGCTTAGAACGTCCAGCTCCCCGTTCTCAACAACGAGGTCACAAATGCAACGGTTATATTGAGTAGGGACCACACTTTCTGTCATTTTTATCATTTCACACCGGGGAACGCATTCTGGAAAATTTTATATATTGAAAATCTCAATGGTTTTGTATATTTAATTTTCACAACAACGAAGTCTTGCGTGCCTGCCAAATGCCTATCGGCCTACTTGCTCTACTTGCCTGCCTTCCTACCTGCCTGATGTGAACCAACCTGCCTATCTACCTATCTACCTATCTACCTAATAGATATTTGCCTACATATTTGCTAATAAGCATTCCGTTTGCCTATCTGCCTATCTGCCTAGGTGCCTGCCTGATACGTTTTTGTGCCTCCATTTACTTATTTCTCCAACTATATGCCTTTCGTTTGCCTACCTACGTTCCTGCTGCAGACAAATCTGCCTCTCAGATTGCTGCATGGATACTTGCCAACGCGCCTACCTGATGCCTAGACGTCATCATTCTTGCAATATACCTTTTTTTGCTTGAGCCTGTTTTTGTTTGCCTACATACCTACTCATGCTTACCACCTACCTAAATACCTGCGAAAAATTAACTTACACATCTACGTCTATCGGCCCACGTATGTAACTGTCTTATATCTATTGGTTCTACGTGCCTGTTTCATATCCAAAAAAATGTCTGCTTTAGGCCTATTTGTATTTTAGCGTACCTGCCTAGATGTCTGCCTTAAGTGCACTCGCATTTTCTCTTTGAAATTTTGTTATCATACTCATAAACCATTCACTGAACTAAGAAACAGGTCGTTCTGCTAAAAAACATGCTACCTACGCCTACCTAGTTACATTAGATTTTCTCATTTGAGCACACTAAAAAATAGGTAGGCAGATAGGCAGGCATTAAATTTCGAAAATGAATACCTGCAAGATTTTGCTCGGCAGAATAGTTAAACTGTATGAAAAGGAGCAGTAGAGTTAGCATTTTTGAGAATACTAAAAACAGCTGGTAGCTTCTTTTTGTTTTTAAATACTGGTGTCAACACTAAGAAGCACTTGAAAGCTGATCGTTTTGGAGCCTTTCGGAGGCTCCGCGCGCGAGGCGTTTCATTTTATTTCCGCCTCAAAACGCCCTCTTTGTCACAATTTTTGGTCCATTATAGCCAAAAGTAGTCATCAGATTTCTCCCGGCGTGTCGGTTTCTGTTTGTTTTTCATTTTTAACCACACTTCTTCATCTCCCCCCCATTTCAATTTTGAATGGAGCCGGGAGGGGAGGGGATTTTTCAGCGCTGAATTTTATTTTCATCCACAAACCACACAATTTGCATTTGCGTGGGGGTCTGAAGAGAGCTAGAAGTGCCTATACAAACCGATGACGGAGGTAAAATGCAATTTTTTTTGCAAAACAAACCCTTTTGACTACAAAATTTAATAATTTTCTAGTCTAACGGAAAGCCAACCCGGTGATAGAATTTTTTCTGGGAGAAGGTTATTACTGAGAAATCACCAAAACTGAATGGAACTGTGTTTTGTAATGCTAAAATTGACATTTAAGTATATTAATCAAGTACTATAGTTTTGGTAAAAAATTCGAAATTTTTTCCCAGAATTTTCAAAAAGTTTGTTTTTTTAGGACTAAATGTTCCTACGCTGCAATTTGCGTTGGTACTTATTAAACAGCTCTTTTTCAAATTATACATTTTCAAATAAGAGTAAATGAGCTCAACTACTATCAACGTAAATACTGAATTTCCAACTTTATGAAAGTTGCGTGGGTTTTTTTTGAAGTTTCAGAAGCTCAAAATAACTAAATAGAGAAACTAGAAATATTCGAGCTGCATTTTTTTTAAGCCGAAATTGTTTTCATCAATAGATTTAAGAAAGCTTTCAGCATAGATATTATGATGTTTTTTGAAATAAGTTTAGGTATTCGACAATAAATTATTTAAAATTTAAAAAAATCCTTCAGTCAGGCATTTTCTTCACAGAATCGTGGTAATTTTAATTCTAGGAAAGAAGAGTAATGAGTCACTGCGGAGTTAGAAAATGTGTACAGCATTCCTGGTGATACAGTAACCCTACATCAATTCTACAGTTCCCCTACAGTACCACTACAGTTCATTGTCTTAATCCTCCACCAACTCCCAACCCAGTACCGTTTCAAAAGCTAAAAATTCGAATTTTCCCAAACTACAGTAACCCTACAGTAGTCCTACAGTACTTGAACAGTACCACTACAGTACCATGGCATTGTCCCCCACTAACGTTCAACTCAGTACCCCTTCAACTATAGAAAAGAGTTCAGAGGTCATAATTGAATTATAACCAAATCCTAGCCGGGGAGAGGCTGGAGTCGATTGCTTGTGACCACCTTTTTGGAACATCTTCAAAATATATTTTTTTAGAACAAAAAGTTTGCCCCCACTCGATCTAAAAAATTGGATTTTTATAAGAAAAACACAATTTTAAAAAAGCTATAAAGAATTTTCATTTTTGAAAACCCCCTGCAAGCATGTTAAAAATTACATTTGCATATAATACTCAAACGTAGCGTTTGCATTTTTTAGTGTACACAGTATACACGTGGCGTCAGGCTGTCTCATCACAGGTTGATCTACAAAAAATGCGGGAATATTTTTGCAAAAATTGTGACGTCAGCACACTTTTAACCATGCAAAATCAATTGAGATGTCTGCGTCTCAACTCCCGCATTTTTTGAAGATCAAACCGAAATGAGATATTCTGACTCCACGTGAGTATATACTTTTGTCCCAAAAGATTTTTGTTATCATTCTTACATCAAATCCCCCCTCCCTTAAAAAAAACAAGCTTTTTTGACCAGTTTCCGATGAGTAGTTCATTAAAATTCACTTTCCTGTCTCGAAACGAAGAACCAAAAACTTCCATATCCATGACGCCATTTGTTTTGAAAAGCTGCCGAACAATATGGTTGTTCAACTCAAAAATACCCTAAATTTTCCGCATGACTGCGCATTTCAGTCAGTCCCCTCCCTAATCTTCGGTCACTTCTCTCAAATTTGACCAATCATCTCTCTTATGACAAGCTTCATTTACAAATCTTCATATGTGAAACATAATAGGCTGAATCAGCAACATACTGACGGAAACGAAAAAAAAAGTAAAAAAAAAGAACATCAAAATCAAATAAATTAGGTTTTAGAAGCGTTTTGAAACAATGACGGAATGATTTATTGTTACCCTACATGTTTTCTTAAACAATCACAGCTGCTCATCTTGCTCCATCGCACTCAGAATCATACTTTCATTCATTCTCTGGAAGGTTGCTGGCTCTGCAGTAGTTACCGTCTTACAGCCTCCACGGCTTCTGAATTCAGTGCGCATACTTTTCTTGAGCGACTCTTGCTCTCCAAATATCACGACTCGAAGGGATCTGGAATATTGCGATATTTTTTTGAATTTTCAGATTTTTCTACAGTACAACCATCTATAATTTTCTTCAAATTTACTCATTATTCCGTGAGCCTAATCTCCGCAATTTTTGTAGATCAATGGTATTACGGGAACACAAAATTGTGAGAATGCGTACTGCACAACATATTTGACGCGCAAAATATCTCGCAGCGAAAACTACAGTAATTATTTAAATGGCTACTGTAGGTCGATTTAGGAGCTTGATTCTCAAATTGAATTAAAATCATTTGTTTATCAATATAATATATAAATTAAGGAGGAAAATATAACAAAAACGAAAAAAAATGGAATATTGATGTCCCTATTCAAAAAGAAAATCACTTCAAAAATTGAGCCCGTAAATCGACACAAGCACTACAGTAGTCATTTAAAGAATTACTGTAGTTTTCGCTACGAGATATTTTGCGCGTCAAATATGTTGTGCAATACGCATTCTCAAAATTTTATGTTCCCATAATAAAGGACCTCTTTATTATGCGTGTCAACTTAGGGCGCTTAATTGGTAGATCGCTTTTATTTTCTGGGTGTATCACGACTTTGATACAAAAGCTGTAAACCAGGCCACACACCGCAACAGTTCTTCTACCAAACTATTACAGTACCTTGGTAGTTCCTATTATATTTATATAACTCTTGAGGAAAGGTTTTCCACAGTGTAATAGCCCCACTGTGTTTAGACCACCTGCCGGCAGGGTCTTAACACGGCAATTTTTTTTCAAAAATTGGAAGGTGAGCCTTTAAAGAGTACTGTAGTTTACAACTCATTGTTTTTATCAACTAATTTTACGAAAAAAAAAATCATCAAATTAATAATTGAAAATTTGAGAAAACCGTATGTCTATGAAAAATTCATGAAATTTTAGCGATAATAAAGTTTGAAAATTACAGTACTCCTTCCTCAAAGGCGCACATACTTTTGTATTTAACAAAAATGTATCGTGACGGGACCTGGTACTGGACGTTTTTGTGCAAAATGACAAAATTGCAAAAATTTTCCACCAACTTTACACATAAGTGTTACCAAAATTAACTTAAAATGTTCACAAACCTCAACCCAACTCTATCGAAAAGATGCATAAATTCGATCCGGAAGTTATGATTGAAAAATGCATAGATCAGCGGATTCAAGCACGCCGAGCACATTGCCAAGCAGTGACAGATGCTGAACGTTGTAACGGAAAAACTGTTGACCAGCTCGAATGTGTTGAACTGAAATTTGTTATGGTTTTAGTGGAACATAAAACGAAAATGCTCCTACGATATGAAAAACGTTGAGTGGCAGCCAGGCGACGGCGAATACAGCTACAACGCATACAAGAAGGAGGTGGGTGCGTCGTTGACGTTCCACGACGGATCTGGAACTTTTTTTAAAATAATTTTATTTCGAAGAACATCTATTTTGTACAATAAATTATGTGAAAAATTTTAAGTTGTTTGATTTTTGAATAAGCTCAAAATTTAGTTCTCCAGGCAAGTAATGATCCGAAAGTTTCAAAAATAACTTGAAATTGGGTGATTGGGTTAATTTCAAAATGTTGTAGATATCAGTTTAGTATAAGTTCATTCACATGATTTTTTTACAAAAAATTAAAGTTTTTTACTAACATTTTTTGAAAATTTTATGACCGCAGATAAAATAACAAATTTTGAGCACATTTTTCTCGAAGTTTCACAGTAGTAAAGGTGGAATAGCCCAAATGGGTAAATTGATAAAAACAACTCCTATGGTGTCAAATATCATAGTAAAACATTTCAAAAAATGCTCTAAAAATTTTTATTGGGCTATTTATTTTTTTTGCACAAATAGAGATTTTCCCAATTTTCAAAAAAAATTACATCAAATTTAGAAAATTGTTTCAATTTTTAAATTGTGGTATTCGGCCCAGGTGGGTCAGATTTTCTCAGAAAAGTTCTGTTAGAACAGTGTTTCAAAAATTTCGAATGCCACTTAAAACGTGGAACTTTACATTTTTCGAAACAAAAACATTTCAAAAATTTCTTACCGTCTCCTCTGACTCGTATTGGTATTTGTTGTCACATTCTGATTTCGGTTTGCAAATCTCAGCTTCATCCGATGTGCTATCCGGGAGTAGGCGAAGACTAGTGAAAACAGGGGAAATGCGTATTGGGTGATAAGAACTGCCAACGTGTAGGTGCCTTTTGATATGATCATCTGGAAAAATTGGAGTTTAGCCGAAATTGTCTTTTTTTATATTTGTTTTTATATTTCCATACATACTGGTTAATATAATACCAGTTAACATGTTTTCAGAAAACTGAAAACTTTAAAAAGTCATTTGAAATTTTATTTGAAAATTTTAAAAAATCGGAACAATTTTTTTAAATTTTTTTTCAACTCTTTTATGTATTTGGAAATTATGACACATTTTCTATTACTCAAAGCAAATTTCCATAGAAAGTATTAAGCAAGTTCCCTTGACTATCGTCACACCATATTAACCTAATTATTACAGTAATACTACAGTACATAGACAGTTTTTATATTTCATTAATAGGAGCTGATACATGAAGCTTATTGTTTAGTTTATAGTTCATTTAGACCACTAAGAACCAACCTTTTCCCATATCTCATTTTGCTCATGGCAAATGTAAAGAGCCAAATCGCACGATGGCTCAACGAAAACCGGTGTCAAATCAGAAGCCTGCAGAAGTGGAACCGCAAGGATTAGGGAAATCACCCAGATCATGATAAAAAAGCAGAACGACAGATTTTGTTGTCGTTCTCGCTTCGTTGGGAAGATAATGAGCACGTATCTGAAAACTTGTTAAATGGCATTTTTAATTAAAAAAAATATATGTACATACCTATCAACAGCAATTGAGGCTATCGAGAATGTGGATAAAAATATGTTAAAGCCTTGCAGCGAACCCGCAATTTTGCATAATGTCCTGCTAAATGGCCAGAACATGTAGAGAACCGTGTATAATGTGGTCGGCGCTGTCACAATACAAACCTGGAATTTTTCAAATTGTTTCCTATCTTCAATAATTCCAGCAAAAAATACTCACAAAAAAGTCCGACAGCGCCAAGTTTAAAATGAAAAAGTTCCTTGTTGTCCGCATTGCTGGGTTGAGTATGACTACGATGATTGTCAAAAAGTTGCCTATTGCTCCAAACAAAATGATCAGCATGTATGCGAATGTGATGAAATATCCGAACTGAAAATTTGAATGTTAAGTTTTGAGTAAGCACTGACCATTTTTAAATTTGCACTGACAAAGTTTTGATTTGCACTGACAAAATTTAAAAAAATTGTCTTTTTGAATACCAACCTCTTTTGGTGAATACTCAGTCCCATTGATAACCTGATCATCTCGAAAAAAGTAGTTGATTTTGTTGAAAATTTCTACATAATTGTCACATGATTCATTCACCGATCCCATTTGTTGAAAGTTCTGAAAATACCGACGAAAATACAAAAATACGGGAGATGAAATTGAAGGCAAGAAAAAAAATATGTGAAACGCCAATTTTCTCACACAGAAGGGAAATAAATAAACGAATATTCCAAGAAATTGAGCATCCAGACTAGTGGTTAGTCGGTCGGTTATAAGAGAAAAATATCAAAAAATGAGAGGTAATTACTGCGAATTATAGAGAAGAAATGAAAATTGAAAAGTGAAAACTATCATCTCATTTAACTCATTCTCCCGCCCCGGTGTCTACTCCCATATCCCTTTTAAATTGAAACTTTATAAAAACAATAACGTTGAAAGACAGGGGTTTGGGAGCAATATGTGCACCGAATTTCAGGAATAACTTAGTTTTTTTTTTTAATAATATTTTTTCAATTTTACCAGCCACAATCATCTATGTTATGCTGCCTAAAAATACACAACTTGCACTGACAAGATGTTTAGTTGCACTGACCAAAACTTCGAATGACTTTATCCAATGGCTATCATATATGCCAATTGCACTGACAAAATTTTCAGTTGCACTGACCACTATATCATTTGCACTGACAAAAATTTTGATTGACTTTATCAGTTGCACTGACCACATCTCCATTGCAATGACCATAATTTTTGGTTTACTGTTAAGAATTGCACCAAATTCGAAAGAATCTCGCAAACAGTCAAAAGCTATAGGAAATAGCAAAAATTAATAAATGTGTGGGAGCAGTTCATGAAAAATAATTTTGAAAAAACAAAAGAAGCGGTGAATGAGCTCACCAGAGACAACCAAATACGATTAAACCAAACTAGTAGCATCACCACAAGAATAAAAAATTTATATGACTTTGTTTTGACGGAACTCGTCTTTTCAACCGCCATTTATTTCGGCCACCCAGGTCGGTTTTTTTAAACATTTCTCTCTGCCATCTTGTGGTGGATATCCATAAACATCGGAAATGCAGGAACGGGCCGGATATGAAATGGAGAAGTGAAACACAACAACAACATCAACAAAAGAAAACTGGTATCAGAAAACAGAACTTTGTGTGTTTTTAAAGGTGGAGTTCCAAAATCTGAGACCTTGAGACTTTCCATTTTTCAGACCAAAAATTTTCGAAAATTTTTTTTTCCGAAAAACAATTGTAGAAATGAGGGGTTTTTTGAGCTAAAATCTCGTTTTTTCACAATTTTGCCAATTAAAAAAGTCCCAACTTGAAGAAATAAGGTTCATTAAATTATCACCCCCTGCGACACATTTTTTCGATTTTTTGATTTTTACAGGGAAACTTTCGAAAAATCGATAAATTAAAATGTTTGTTTTTTGAAAATCTGAAGTAAAAAATTCCGATTTTCTTCAATTTTTTAAAGGGAAAATCGGAAAATCGAAAAATTTTTCCATTTTTTTGAACAATTAAATCGTTAATTTTGTATAAAAGTTTACAGAAAATTAACGATAAAATTATAATTTTTAATCAAAAACCAAACAAGAAAATGTTTGATTTTTTGATTTTAGTTAAAAAAAAATCAATCTAATCTACTGCAAAATCGGATTTTTCCAAAACTTTGATCCAACTTAACTTTGTTTTGAGAAAATTTTAAGCAAAACTAAATAACAATTATTTTATCAAAATTTTGGATTTTATAGTAAATTTTCATAAAGGGTAATAATTAAATGAAACTTACTTATTCAAGTTCTGATTTTATTTAATTGAAAAAATTTTAATTTTGGCTAAGATACAACTTTTTTTTCCAAAATTTTACACCACCATTTCATGTTTTTCGAATAAATTTCAAAACCTTTCAGTACAAAATTCGGTAGTTTCATGTCAAATTGAATCTAAAAAAAGCAAATTTTCAGATTTCTGTTATTTTTCCACCTTTAAGAATCCCGTTGTTTTCGGTTTTTATCAGAACCAGGAAAAGTTTATTAAAACCAGGAATGCTCTTTTCTTCCGGAGCCACACAAAAACGCTATTGGTGTTTTTGATGAGAAAGCCTGCTAAGTACTGCGAGAGAATGCTCGAACTTTTTCTATAATGCTGTTTGTTCACAATAAATCAAAGATCTTCCGTATTTTTCACTTTTCAGATGATTTCTGAACAAGAGGAAATTGTTTCAAAATTTTTGAAAAGGTGGCTGAAAATACTTTTTTTTTCAAATTTGGGGAAGCCTCACTGCGACCATCACGCCGCAAGCCAAGCCTACTGCATAGTACGGCTACTGAACTCGGAATGTGTCGGCCGCTGCGAAAGTATCACCTTTTGCACTATGTGGAAGCCTCTGGTTTCATATCAGAATGCGGAACTATGGCGATGAGGCAGGCATCAGGCCCTGAAGCCGCGCCTGCCTCCCACAGAAGCCGTACTTATGGGGCCTATGGGGCCTGCCTATCAATCATTAACTGTGTCTTAAAACATATGCAGTACATCTCTGATTGGAAGCAATTTTTGGAGCTAGACATGGTGAAACGTTGACCTAGGTGTTATGTTGCAGGCCAGCTTAGGCCAGCGCTACTTGGAGCAACTTTAGATTGGAGCACGGCCAGTGAGGGAAGTGATAAAAAACTATTCGTATGAAGCTGAAATGACCAAGGAAAAATTGTTGTAAAACTTTTTATTTCGAGTCAAAAAGTCGTCAAAGTTTAGTTTTCATTTATTTTTCAAATTCTAGTTTTTTTTGTTTTATTGTGCTAAAAATGTTTTGTAGTCCAACATTTTAAAGGTTCAAATATGTGCCAGTACTGTAAATTTCATCAGAAAAAAATTTTCCATAGAAAATGTTTTTTGAAGAATTCAGGTACATATTAAGTTACATTAAAGTTGTGGAATCAGGCTAAATTTTAATTTTTGTAGAACCAAACGTTTTCCAATAAAATAACTACATATTTTTAACATATTTTCAACGGACAAACTAAAAACATCGAAAAAAAAAAGTTCTTCAGAAAAAACATAGTTTCGTGTGTACTGCTCGAATATTATGTACTATTGACTAAATTTACATAACTCACAGTTTCCTAAACCTACCATAACTTGAAAAAAATGCGAAACAAAAAAGCGGCAAAACCTATTTATCACCTTAATATAATGAAACCGCATAGCAAGAATAGTAGGAAAAGTACGGAAAACGTAGAAAAAGTTAATTTCCGCGTGACCTTCAATCAACAAAAGTATAAGTTATCACCATGAAAAATAATGTATTTTCAGTCAAAAAAAAAAGTGAGAAAGAGGAGGCTGGTGGCATAATTGAAAAACCAGCGGTCGAGAGAATCAATGAGAAGGAAATAAAGGGAATTTGGAGTGAGCAAAACACGTAGGAGTTAATGAGAAGAATGAGAATGGCAAGAAGATTTGAGTGCGTGTGTGTTGATATAGTTTGGTGGACAAAAATGGAATACAAAGTACTTGTATGAATTCTCAAGAATACGTTTTTTTTTCTTTTTATATACCTAATACAAAGATATTATACATTGCACAAACAGGGTGATGTACATGTTTTTCTTGTTTTATACTGAAAATGGACCTGAGTTGGAAATTCCTGGAATTTTTGAAAGTTCACTACTAAAAATTTCAAGAAGAAATGTGATTTTCCAGAGCTTTTTTATAATCTGCTTAGCTGGCTTAGAAGTCCATTCCGTAGACTGACTAAATATCAAAATTGGAACCTCCAAATTTTTTTGAGATTTTTTGAAAAACAAATTTTTAAGAATTTTTGTCTGTTTCATTTTGAAAAAATTCAAGAATCCGTTAACATTCTTGTTTTTATGACACATTCGAATAAGGGGCTAAAATCAGATTTTCAATAGCTCAGTTTTCCTGCTAAACCGGTAATCCTAATTTGATATTTTTTTTTGTATTTTATAAGAGTTAATCACTAAAACATCAATGTTGGCAAATACTATTCCACTAAAAGTTAGTGAAAGTTGATCACACAGTACCGAGAAATAAATATATTTTGTTATTTTTATTGAGAATTTTACCTTTATTTACTAAAAAAAAGTGAATGCCAATTGGCTAAAAATTCAACAATTATGAAAACAAAAAAAATTGAAAGGGAGTATCGCCAGTAAAGATTTTGTCGAATTATGCTAACAATATTTTAGCATATTATAAATTACGGATTTAAAATTTTTGAAAAAATTGTTCAAAATTTGCAAACGATTTTTCTGGCAAATCGGCAAATCGGCACATTGCCGGAATTGAAAATTTTCGGCACATCGACAAACCGGCATATTGCCGACTTGCCGAATTTGCATCTAATTTGAAAAGTAAGCAAATTCTATGAAAATATCTAAAGAGAAAGGGAAAAAATTAAAAGGCACAGTTTTAAATGTTTCCGTCCTATAAAAAAATCTTTGAACATTTCCGGCAATTCTAATATTTGGCAAACGGCAAATCTGCAATTTGCAGAACATGAAAATTTCCGGCAATTCGGCAAACCGGCAATTCGCCGATTTGCCGGATTTGTCAACCAAAAAAAGTTGCCGAACAGCATTTGCCGCACACCCTTAATGCAAAAAAACATAAGAAATTAGAAAATAATTAACCCTTGGTATGAAATGGTTTAGCTACAGAATTGTCCTAAAAGTTTGTGATTTTTTTAAACAATTTTCTGTCAAAGTATTTGGTATATAGCCCAAGTTTTATAAATGTAATTAAGAAATTCTGGAAAACAAAACTATTTTTCAAATATTATTTTGGCAGATATTTTGTGGAAATACAAGCAATTGGAAAAAATTTTTAACATTTAAAATTTTTTAAAAATGGTAGAAACGATATTTTTGGCCGACTTCCAAAATTATCATAAGGAATACATTTTTTTAAATATTAAAAAAAATATATATCAAAAGTATTTTGAAAAGTTCAACATGAAATTTGGCCATAATTTTACCATATTTTTGGTAGCTGAGAAAATAGGGAAAAATTTGCAGTAAATGTTTCTCAAAAAAAAACCAACAAAAAAAATTCCAGAAGCAATTTTTTTTCATTAATTGTTCATGACGTTTACAGCTATGTAGAAAAAATTTATAACGCTGAAACTGAAAAGTCAAGGTCTCTGGTTTTTTTTCGGCTCTCATTTGCTTCATGCGCGAATGAATTCATTAGTTTTTTTCCCAGTGCCATCCTCTTGTTTTTGCTATATTGATAAAACAAAACAAACGGAGGACAAGAGGAAAAAGCTGGAAAAAACAACAAAAATGTAGATGAGAATCATGAAACAGGAGCGAGCAAGAATGAGTGTTTTCCGTGTGTTAATGAAAAGAAAACTACAAAAACCGAGAGGCTTATTCATAAAAAATTTTTGCGTTTCCTTTTTCCCACGTTCCAGGCTTCCGACAAAAAATGGCTTCCACACTAATGCAAGTTGGCAGAATCCGTGCAATCAGAAAAATGGATTTTTTGTTCCAAAACATGTTGGAATTATTCTTCGGTAATGAGTAGTCGGCTACTGAGTGGGCGGACTCTATACTTTTTGTTTTGAGTAATAAGGAATGACGATTCGAGTTGACAAAAAATGCACTGACCAATTTTTTATTTCGCGTTAAAAAAACTTCCAACTTGCACTGACCATTTTTTCTAAAAAAAAAACTTTCTGGAAAATTTAGAGCATTTGTTTCAAACATTGAAAAAAAAATTAGAACTCAGTTTTAACGGGTAGAAGACACTTGTAGACTGTATTTAAAGCTTAAAAGAAACTTGAATACAAACCGGGTGTCCGAATAGGAAAATTACATTGGTCAGTGGACAAATTAGTTTTGGTCAGTGCAAAATCCAATCGGCCAATAAAAATATTTATAAAATTTTTTAACACGAAAATCGAAAAAAAAAGCCAAAAAAAATAGAGGGACATGTTAAAAAACGGAGACACTTGAAGATCAGTTGTTGTGTTTTTTTTCTCCTTTTGAATGATGAAAACAAATGAATGGAACGGATATAAATATAGCCTAAAGGCGCTCTCCGTTCCCTATTTTCACTGCCTCCTCCTTTTTTTTGACAAAAAAAACACTGCCATTAATTTTATATTTCAGCTTTCAAGGCCAGATATCTATTTTGAAAACATGTGTGATTTGAGAATGAAAAACGAGTGAAAAACCAGCTGCTTTTCAGTTTTTTCAGCTTTTTTCAGTTTGCCATGAGAAACACTCAAAAAATTGTTAATAATACATCGAAACAAGACTAATTGATTGTTCACCTCATTTTCAATAACATAAGAAGATAAATTTTTAAAATTAATATTTGAGTTCTAAGCGTTAATTGTTTAAAGCAGAATAAATTAAATTACCATCAAATTAGAAAATTTTCAATTAAATTTTTCAATGGAATATGAGTACGCTGGAACTTTTTTTCGGTGTTCTTTTTTCAAAGAATTTTTAAGAGCAAAATTTTCAGACACAAAATACCACAAATATTGCGCCGATAAATTGAAAAATTCCGGGTAGGAATCCCAATTCCGGCCCGAAAACAAGTCACTGAAGCCTGGGGCAGCAGATATTCTTAATTCTAATTTCAAATTCTGGGGAAAATGAGAACAAAGGTCTCTTTCCTCCTCATCTTTTTCATTAGAATTTTATCCACGACTACAACGACTACGTCATTTTCTAGTCAAATGTTTTTGTTGATATGATTGTTGAAAATTTGGAAAGGTTCAAATTCCGTTTTCAAATTTTTCCTAGTATTGGTAAACAATTCAGATTTTTCAAAAACAATAGTTCACTATTTTTGTTTTGAAAGAATTGGCTTTTTGCACCAAGTTTTAAAAAATTTGAATGTGAATTTGAGCTTCCAGTCTATAGTTCTTAAATTATGAGTTTTTTTTAAACTTTTTGTGCTGGACTATTTGAACAAATAAAACTTGGTTAGTTCTACTGACACGTTTGTTAGTGCAACTTTAAAAAAATATACAAAATTGGTTAGTAGAAATTGATCGATGAGAAGAGCCGTAATTGTCAGCTTTGTAGATTCCTTTAAATTTTCGAAAGTGTATCAAATTTTCCATTTTCAGAAAACAACCCAAAAATAGAAAATATTGAAACATGATTTTTACTATTTTTCAGAAATTAATACATCTTACTATTAGAGTTGTAAAACCAATATATGGGTGAATCACAAAAATTATGTGAAAGGATTTTTAAGGTTCTAATCAATAGGTCACGTAAATTAGAAATTTCGATATAATTTTTTATATCATAAATTCATAGCAAAGCTGCAACTGGAAAATTTTTTCTGGAACAATTTTTTAAAGAAAATGTTTCCTTCGAAGCCAAAAGAATCAAAGAGCTTCTTCTCACATGGCTGAAAAAAAAACAACCCCACTGTGTGAATTGTGAATTTTGAGGCAGGAAAGTGAGAGGGGGGCGTGTGTATATGCACGGCCAAGGTGTCAGGAAGTATGAGTAAAAAAGGAAGGGTAGAACGCGCGCAATGTGAGACAAGCATCAGAAAAAAAGTAGTGCTGAAAATTGGATCTGCTAGCTGAAAAAAAAGGAAATCTGTTTTTTCCTGTGCTATCTGTTTAGCACGTGAAGCTGTAATCTGGGTTCCAGTTCTAAGAATAAGTTATGAGAAAGGATAACTTAGAAATAGCTCGACAACATCGGAAAATTTTTTTTGAAATTTTTGGTAAAAGTTGGTCAGTGCAAATGAAGAGTTGGTCAGTGCAAATTCGTTTCAGACCAATTTAGAGGTACTCTTCAGTAATTTCTCCAATTTTCTTTAGACAAACTTTGCTAGACAACACATTTTCAGCTTTAAATGTTTACTGAGAATATGTAGAGGCAAATGAAAAAGAAAGAAGTGAAATAATGTCTGAAAACGCAATTATCTGACGGAAATTGCAAAATCGACGAATTCGCTCCATTTCCAGAAGAACCAACTGAAAAATACAATGATGAATAGGAAAAATCAAGGTTTGTTGTTTGAATACTATCTCAAATTGAACAAAAATTCCCGTATTTCCGGGTTTTTGAAAAGTAAAAAAAAGATGAATTGATGATAAATTTAGAGTTCCAGCATTTATAGCTTAAACTTGTTTGAAGCTTTAAAAACTTGGAAAAATGCAAAAAAAATATCCAGATGAGGAAATTCGCGATTTTCGCCGCGAAAATACTGTAATAGGTCTCGACAAGTATTCGATAAATGCAAAAAGGTGAAGAATTGAAATTTATGAGTCTTTACTAGAATATTTTTTTTTAACTATGAAAAATCGATGAAATTGTTGCAGTAAATTTCGCTTTTAGAGACCCACACTTTTTTTAAACTTACTTAACAAAAAACAATTTCGTGTTGAGACCGTGTACCGTATTATCGGCCCAAAATTGCAAAAAAAAAAATTGTGTCTAGGTAATTGAAATTGTAATTATTTGCTTTCACCAAAAACCAAAAAAAAAAAAAAGGAAGATTTTTAGTACTTCAAACAATTTTAAATGATGTCATGCAATTTGGACGTATGTGCAAAACTTAGTTTTTTTTTTAAATTTAGAATGTTTTAATCAAAACCAATTCAAGATTTTTTCCCGACAAAATAAAAATTCCAAGTAGCGTCCAAAAAATTGGCGCACTTCCGGACACTTTTGAAATTATCAAAAGACTGCCAAAATTTATTTTGGGGTGTTGTTCTGCTTTTCTAAACTGGTGAAAAATTTCACTGGAAAATATTCAGAACGAATTTTCAAGAAATATGAAAAATTTGAATATTTTTCAGACAAAAAAGGCATGCGACTCGATATGTTACATATTATTCTAGCCAAAACTTTGATCTTTATGAATTTGAAAAAATATCTAAAAATTAAAAAAATGTCTTGAAAAACAAAAGTTTGCAAATTTTGATCCGATCAGCCTAATGCCAACGCAGCAAAAAAACAAGTTTGTCGGTTTTTTTTTTGTTTTTGCAGGAAAGACTCATTAGATTTGGGCAATTCAGCCCGGTCTTGAAAAGAAAGATTTTCAGATTCTCAGAGAACTGATAATTTGATATTCGGATTAAAATGAAAATACAAAAAAAAAATCGTGATTTTTTGCTCATTTCTATTAATCTATCATTGAAAAACACCTGTTTTCTGGTCGGTTTCTCTGTAAATAGCATTCACCCAGACTTGTGCAATTTTCGTGTTACAAATCCGCTTATGGTGCATTCTAGACATGGGAGTGTATTCATGTGTTGTTGTTTTAGGAATAGTGCAAAAAGTGTGAAGGTTAGGGGCAAGAAACAAAGTTCAGTTAGTTAGAAATGCAAAGTTGTTCTGTTTTTTGAAGAAAGAAATGCACTGACCAATGTCCTAATTTGCACTGACCAATGAGATAATATGCGTTTTTACATGCGAGCACGGAGAACACCTCTACAGAATTTTCATATCAATAATAAAACCCTATGTAAGAAATTTATCAATAAGTGGCAATGTTTTTTTGTTTTAAATTACATTTTAAGAAAAATGCAAGGTTAAGCATGTCCATTTGTAAGCTTCGAAAATCACCATTCCTGGGTCTTCATGAAAAGCCTCAATAATTTTCAAAATTGGTTCTAAGAAATTTGGGGTACTTGAAACTAGGCCGTCCTACATAACCGTCTAAATAATGGTGAAAAAATTGTAGATTTTTAAATGGGTTAACAAGAAAACTTTATAGGTATTGATAAAAGAGAATTTTGCACTGACCAAGTTGAATTTGCACTGACGAAAAAATTAATTTTTTATTAACGGTTTAAAAGTTGCCTAGGTCTTGTTTTTTTAACAGAGAAATGTCTGAAATGTATCAAGATAACTTGCGGTAATATCGAAAAACCTAGCAATTCAGAAATTCAGCGAATTATTCAATTTCTCAACTCGACACCACAATGAAAAAAAAATGGCGATGGACGGGAGGGGAAATTGAATTGTTTCCAATTTTGACAACGAAACAAATTGGGAAGGTTCATGCGCTCTTCCGGCTTCGCGCATATTGAGAGACTAATGCACTCCATGCGGGATGCCCGGGGGGAGGATAATCGAATTGGCGTCAGGACCCCGGGAAGGATAGAGTAGCGATATGTGTGACATGCAAACTCTTTTTGCCATGTATCTACATATATCTTTTTTATTTTCTGTTCTATTCCTCTTTTTATGTCTTTTTTCTTGACGTTTTTCGTTTACCCGATCCTAAAAAGATGAACACACAAACTTAACACGGAGAAAAAAAAATTTTAGTAGGAGAAAAAATGATGAGTAGGAGGGTTTTGGGAGACGAGAAGCTCTTGAGAAGAAGTCGAGAGCCAGCAAAAGTAGGAAGAGGAAGATGAAATTTTTTAAGCTTGTCTTCGACTTTTTGGTTTGACTAGACTGAAAACAACAAAAAAACAAAACATTTTCAGGAAAGGAGTATTTGCGAATATTAGCGGGAAGCTGAAACTATAGTTTTGCAAATGAACCATGAAATTTGGAAATTGCTGCATTAAGTTTGTCTCTGAACTATTTAAATTCCTATGTATTTTTTTAATATGCACTGACCAATTGATCTAGTAGCACTGACAAATAAGATAAAATAAATTCACAAGTAGGATGTTTTGCACTGACCAAATATAAATTTTGTACTGAAATTTATAAACTTCTGTAAAGATCAGTATATTTTTATGTGAACAATATTTTCTTCCTGATGGTTGCATTGAGACCAGGTACTATGATTTTAGGAAAAAATGTGTGTGTTTTTTTGAAAGTGAGGAACATTGGTTTTATAACTAACCAATACTGCCGAAATATATGAGATTTTTCGATAAAAAATGTTTGTTTTTAAAATCGAAAAATCTGATAACATATTTTTGAAATACTTCCTCGATACTTGATTTACTGGGTTTCTGAGTTTCAGGAAAAAATCCTTGTCTTTTGATTATGGGAAACATAAATTATAATTTGTGAACGAAGTGTGAAAAAGGTTAAAATTTTGTTTTCAAATAGAGTTTTAAAAAATTAAAATTCTAGTTAGAAACTTTAAGTTGTCTTCAGCACTTAGAAATTCACCAACCAGCACTGACCAATGAGAAATATGCACTGACCAAATTGTTGGTTTGCACTGACAAACTATAAAATGCACTGACCAATTGGATAAATGAAGTTTTATTTGAAAAAAAAATCATTTCAAATCATTTCATTCATTTCATTTCATTTCATTTTGAGTTGAAACAAGTTTATTACGATTGAACTAGGATTACTAATAGATAGTACTTCTCCTTTATTAAATTCCCTTAAAAAGAAATTGACTAACAAAAAAATGGGAGAAATCCAAGTAATATTTTGCACTGACAAATTTTTCAGTTGTACTGAACGTTTTATTTTCCCAAATTCTTTGTGTTACTTTGTTCTTAACATCAGTAGGAAGTAAGTTTTGTTTTCAAATACAAAACAATCTTCAAAGAAATCTGACACTTCGTTTTTGGTGTCTTCCTTCAAGAGCTCACAAAAACTTCTCTGAAAATTGATTTAGCATCACCGAGGGAATACAAGTTCAGCTGAAAGTTTTCAAGAAAAAAACACTCAAAAACAACTGCTTTTCTGAAATCCTCGAGAAATTACCAAAATCTTTAAAGAAATACGGCAAAAAATATGAAGCCAAAGTGAAATGGCAGGAGTTGGTGGGCTTCAAACGGATCTAGATTAGATCAGTTAAGCTCAAAAATTTATAAATACTAAAATTGTAATCCTCCGCCCGCAGTTTAGTTCTTTTAGTAAAAAAAATATTAGATAACAAGATTTTTGAAGGAATAAATTTTTGACTGAAACTTTACAAATTAAAACAAAAATTTCAAAAACTGGTCACATCCAGACTATTAGCCCAAGATGTAGGCGGAAGACCAAAAATTAAATTTAAAAAATATTTCCTTTGCGGGGGCGTACAAAAAAGCGCCAAAATTATTTAATTTTTTTGTTGCAAATTCACAGAATAATTTTCTTAATTTGTTTTTCACATTTACTCTGAAATTCAAATTCTTAGAAATTCGAAAAGCATCTGCTCGCAACAAAAAGTGACGACAAAGTTGTTTTTTTTTTCGAATAATAAAAATTCCAAGTCCAACATCTTAACGAACTACTGATTGGGAGGCAAAACGTTCCGAAAAAAAAAAGAGAATTCCCGGTAAAGAATGTTTCAACGGACATTTTGTTTGATTGAACTTATTAGGGCATCATGAGTTGAAGAAAAAAATTTGAATAAAAATAAAAAAAACTAAAACTAGGGGAGGTTACACAAGGGCGGGGGAGTATTTAAAAAAGTTCAAGGAAAGGCGATAGGGGTGCCTATCATTCATTCTCAGTGGAAAAAAGTTACGATTTTAAAATAAATGTTATCTCGAAAGAGGATAATAAAAAGAAGAGTGAATACAAAAGGGCCGCTGAGCAACAGGCATTGGGACTAGAACGACTCTCATTTACAATCACCTCCTACAGAGGAAGGGTGGACAACAGAAAAGAGATCGTAGGTACCGACAAACAGGTGCCATAGATCAAACTACAAGATAATAAGACGGAAAGTGAATACAAAAGGACCACTGAGCGCTTGCTAGACATTGGGACTACTCTCATTTACATTGACCATTTACACCTCTTACACAGAGAGGGGGAGGACAACAGAGCAAGCTAAAAGAATATAGGTCACAATATAACCGGCAAACAGGTGCCATAGATCAAACTGTAGATGACAGATTTCGTGTTCACAGGACCACATACCAGTTTTTTTTTAAGTTTAAATGAATGTGGGAAGCGAGTGTCCGCAAAACTCGAACGATGTCGGTTACACATTTATTAAGTTGAACCCCAAATTTTTCCGATTAATATTCAAATGTAAACTTCAAACTACAGTCAGACTGCCCCATTACGAGTTGATCTACAAGAAATACGGAAATTTTTTTTTTTCAAGTCGGAAATGTTGAGTGGCGTCATCACGCTGTTAACCATGCGAAATCAATCAAAAAATCCGCACCACAATTCTCGTAGATCAAACCGAAATGGGACACTCTGTTACCACGTGTTCTTATTCGAGCATGATACACTAGAAATGAATCTGTAATTTGTTGTCCGTTCCTTGAAAAATTTAGCTGAAAATTTTCCAAATTGTCAAAATTTAACACTTTAGCATGCCAAAAATAAATCTGGCTCGGATTATGAAAATTTTATTCATATTAAGATTTCGGGTGGGAGGAACCCATAGTTTTTTCAAAAAAAAAGATGAAAATATAAACTAATATTAAACAAAGTGAATCTGCGACAGGGAAAAAAGAAAAGAACGATTTTTGAGATTTTATGTAACAAAATTAAACAGCGTCCTTTCCTGTCTAACTAGGAAAAAAAGAAAAAAGTAATTTCTCAGAAAAAAATTCATCTCAGAAAAAAAAATTCAAAAAACGCGATTTCCAAACCTCCTGACTCTGAAACCGCAGCTGAAATTTTTAATCCATATACCTCTATTTCGGTTATTGAATGACGAAAACTGGGAAACGGGACATAGCATATTTTGTGGTCTTTCAGAAAAATTCCACAAAAAAAAACCACAACAATTAGCACTGACCAAAAAAGTTACAACACTGACCAAAAAATTATAGAGCACTGACCAAACTTACTTGAGCGCAAAAAATATGTACATAAAACTAGGACATCTAGTCTTGATAAATATATGTGCATTCACATATATATATATATTTTTTTAATACCATTTGTTTTTGCGGAACTAATTTCTGCATACGTCAAAAGAATATTGGTATCAATTATTTATATGTTTTTATTAATAGACAGTTTCACTAGACATTGTAGGATTTTGTTTATTAAAAATCTTGTTAAACGGAAGATATATTACTAGGATAATATTAATTTTAAAGTTGCTCAAGGAGCATCCGGAGCAAGGGTGGATACGTTCATTACAAGAAACTTCAGCAAATTTCAAATTTTTGGCATTAAAAAATTGAATTTTATAGTTTCTACGTATCGTTTTTTTGTCGATTTCCAAGAAATTTATTGATTAAAATTTTTTTAAAATATAAATATTTTGCATGAAGTCTTAATTTTTATCTGAAAAAAAACACTGTTTTGAAAAAAGCAATTCCCAAAATAAAAAATAAAACATGGAATTAATAATACGCGACATAGAAGTCAAAATGACCGAAAACTTCAAGCAGGGTGTTGCTCATTATTGCCCAATTACGGGTGTCATTTGTAAACGAAGCCAATCTCAAAAAGTACGTGGTTGTTCAGGAATACCCGGCAAACGGTAACAACTATTCACAATTAGTTGAACTTAATGCGAATAACGTCTAAGAGTAAAAAGGAAGTTCATTTCGTTCTCAGAATAGGATGGCTGAGGGTAGAAAAATGATGAGGCTCAGTGTTTGTGACGCTTGGCTTCATGCAGAAAAATTTTTTGCATGATAAAATGTTTAATCATTGGTGAAAAATTCACTCTTTTTTGAGTTAAAAAACATTTATTTGGCTCAAAACTTTAGCTTAAAAAATCTGGAAAATAAACTTAAAAAAAACCTTCTACTCTTAATATGTATAATTTTTCTTCAACCTCTATAAATTGCCCCTCCGAAAACTGCTAAAAAACCGTCTCACAGTAAATTTCTTGTGAGGGGTCCCGCAATTTGTGGAGCTCAAACGGCGAGAAATGCACCTAAATATTAACATGAAAATTTATGTGAATTCTAGCAAGTAAATTTAATTTGAAAGTCAAAAACATTTTTTTTTGACTATCACAATCAAACTTGTTTGTTCAAAACTTTTACTGGTTTCTGTTTCCAAATCACTTATAAAAACTCAACCCTGTAGCACATTAATTTCAATTAAAAATTAAAAAATCCAGTGATTGGAGTGTATTTTTCATGACAAAAACTTTTGAAAAATGGTCAGTGCAAAATGACAATATCGTCAGTAAAATGAAAAATTTGGTCAGTGCAAAATTAATATTTTGTCAGTGCAAAAATTTGGTCATTGAAAAATATGTCAAGCGTTTTTACAAATCCCCCACCCAATTAACATATTTCCCAAAGTTTTCAAAAACATCCACGATGCTGGTCTTTGCTGTACAACTATTCTCGAGTGTTTTTCGCTGAAATCCTTGACAACAACGCTGGAGCAATCTTTAAAACGTTGTTCGCCTATTCATTCACCAATTTCCATAACGACTCGTCTCAAAAAGAGAGACCATCGCCAGGAGCAACGCGAAGAGTGGTACCGCTTTAAAGCAACAATACGTTTCATATTTCTAAATTCTATTGTTCTCTTCTAAAAACCAAACCGAAGAGGGAAAAGGCGGCTAGTTCATTCTCATTATTTTTGACTTTTAGCAACCGGCTGCCAATTTGTTTCTCTCTAAAATTTGAAAAACGATGACACTTGAATTTTGGATATTGTTAGTGCTATATGCTACAGGTAAATAATTTTCAAATTTTAAAGTTAAGAATTGTTGGTATAATTTTTGTTTTTTCAAAATTCCAATTAAAAAATATTTCAATTTAAAATTTTGGAAAAATGTCCAAAAGCTTCATTACGGACACCTAAAATTGTATGATTTTTTCTGTCAACTTGCCAAATTTTGCAACAAAAAAAGTATGTCAGAAATTGACAGCGAATCTAGGTTTTTCAATTTGTGATAGCTATTTTAAATGTTATTTCTGCTAGAAAAAATTTCTAAAAGTCGTGTGAAAAGCAAGTGAAAGATTAAATTAAAAATACAGAGTTTCATTGTATTTTTGTTTTTAAAAATTTTTCGGAAAATTGGTATTTGGCAATTCGGCAAAAAATATAAATGTTCGGCAACAATTTACGGCAACAAACTGCCATAAATTTCAATCCAGTTTCGCAACCAAAATTGCATCAATTTTTTTGGGTGCAATATTTTCAAAAAACACACATTTTTTTTAACAACAACATAATTTTTTCTAGGAACAAGTGCTCTCAACTGCTACCAATGCAATGGATGGCATGGGGATTATCCGTTGCGGTAAATTATTTTTCGTTGCATTTTTTTTTGAAAAAATTAGTAAAATTATAGTTCTCAAAAATTTCAGATACTCAACTGCTGCCACCTGTGACAACAGGAATGATCAATGTCAAACTACTCAGGTTTGTAGATTTTTTGTTTTTGCGTTATTTTTAAATGTGTCACTATGTGGCGACGTAATGTAATTTTTTTGTCAGTGCACTCATCATTTTGGTCAGTGCATGACCAAGTTTTTGTCAGTGCATGACCAAGTCTTTGTCAGTGCATGACCAACTTTTGTCAGTGCAGGATTTTTATTGGTTTTTATTGTAATTTTTTGTGATATAACTTGCCACATAATCCGCTCCAAAATTTAAAAAAACTAAGCAAAATTCAAAAACAAAATAATAAATTTCAGTACTGCGTGAAAATCATCGACCCAATGTCTCCCGGAGTGAACTACGTGACCTTCAAATCCGACTGCTTCTACCAAACTCAAATCCAAGTGAACCCGACAAACTTGAGTTATATCCAAGGAAAAACGTGCTTCCCATATCAAGATGGATCGGCTCCAGTCAAAAGGTGGGTATTTGATTTTTGTGTTGTTCAGCCAGCTTGCTGCCGCCCAGTTTTAGGCCGCTGTAGGCCAAGCTGCAGGAATACATGTCAATTTGATTTTGAAAAACTTTGGCTTCATAATTTTCTTCCAAATTTTGTAGTTCAATTTTCTGCATTCTCCTATTTCAAAAACTCCCACTTCAAGTAAAGTATGTTTTAGTCTGAAGTCAAAATCAAAATAACTATAAAGCTTAGTTAGTAAGCAGGCATGTAAACCTACATGGCTGCCTACCAATCCTCTCACTATTCAGATGGTACTACTGCTTCTGCAACGACCGTGATTATTGCAACACTGCAAATGGATTTGGAATCGGGATTGTACTTGTTTCTCTAATATCTCAATATTTGCTCTAATAAATAGATTCAATAAAATTAAACTTCACACTATTAGAGTACTTTGAACTTTTGATTGAAAAAAAACTGGGTAAAAAATCACTATACTGATAGTTATCAGTAATTTTTTCAACACTTCCCACAGTCCAACTCAATTTTCGTACAGCAGCTGATTGACATTTGTCAGGAAAAGGTAATAAATTGCGAAAGACGCTGAAAGTCGCGGAGAACATCTGACAATCAGTGGACTCTCAGTCACAAGTGGCGCCATTTGATAAGAGAACATATCAACGCAACCTCGGAAGAAGAAGGGCAGTGTGCCTTTATTTGGACAACGCTCTGTGCACAAATCAATGAGTCAAAATACAGAGTCGCAGATGTTGGTGGCGTTGCCTGCCGATTATATTCCAGTGAGTTTTGGGTAGTTAGGCTTTTGAAAAACAAACGTAGGAATCTGAAAATTGTGATCTACAAATTTTGAACAAATGTTTTCAAATTATATTGTCATTCTATTTGAAACTGAAAAGACATCCTCATTTCAAAATGTGTGTTAAAAAAACAGAACATTGGAAATATTTGCATTCGATGCACCATGTCAAATATATATATATATATATATATGTATATATTTGCATCACATTTAAACAATAAAATATTGAAGTGATTTTTTAAAATCTTTTTTAAAATCATACCCGACCAGCACACCATTTTTGCCGGCCTACGTAATTTATAGTTTTCTGGAAATTTCTTTGAAAAAATGTTTGCTTATTTATTTAAAATGTACAAATTTTATGGCAACATTTTTTTCTGTTTTAAAGTTTTTCAGTCGATGCACCATGTTAGCATGCGTTTCCAGAATATATCATTTTTACGGTTCCTGTTGTAGCAAAATCATGTTTTAAATATTACCACTAATTCAAAAAATTTAGTTTGAACCAAAAATTAAATTTCAAAAGTTTCCAGGCTTCTTCTTGTGTAATCCTCTTGAACATGTATTAAACTATTTGCCTATAGAATTAGTATTAATGTGATTATAATGATAAAATACGGCGACAAATTAAATTTCTTCCTGTGTCAGTATTAGAGGGCAAAATTCAATTTAGGATAGCTTTGCAAAATTTGGAAATTTTTGAGAAAAATAAAAATAAATAACATTTGTATTCCAGGAAGCGTCTAGAAGATGCAAAATCATCGTTGTTGGGGCCAAAAATGCAGGAAAATCGACTTTTATTGAACGTGTAGAATTTGGAAAGTTTCATGAAGAGAAACAGACGGAAAAGTTGTATCGTGTTATTGCAAAAAAGGTGTTTGAACAAACATTGACCGTGGAACTGATAGAGAAAGGTTCCCATTTTTCTGTAATAATGTCTATAGGTTAAAGTGAATTTTCTAGATCTTGGTGGCTTAACGAATGAAGATAATGGATTCAAAAAGGTAAATTTTTATTGACATTTATTCAGGGTTGCTGAAAAAAAAATTTTAATCGGAAAAGTTAGGTATATTACAGAAAATTCAAAAATATTAAAATTTCTTTGAAAATTGATAAATTAAATTGTAAAAATGGAGAAATTTTTTTAGAAATCAAAAAATCGAAAAAAAATATATTTAAAAAATTCCGTGTAATTGAATATGTGCTTAATGGCTTAATAATAAGAATAATTAGAAATTCCAAAATTCCAGACTGAAATGAGAGACGTGGATGCAGTTTTATTATTTTACGCGGCTGATGACCTGGAATCTTTTAAGCAGCTCAAGGAGAACCTGGTACATGTTCAGAGGAAGGTTTGAATTTTTATTCCTAATATGCGGTGCTTAAAAAACACATTTTGACTCATTCCAGATCCCACCCAACGCAAATATCACAGTAGTCGGAACAAAAGCTGACGTCAAAGAGATGCAGGTGCAGTGGCAGGAAGTTGATAGTTTTGCTGAGAATCAGGGTTTTTCTTGTTTTGAGACAAGGTACCGCATTTGAATAAGAATCCATAAAACTCAATTTACAGCTCAAAAACTGGGGTGAACGTGGAAATAATACTGCATGACATTCTGGAGACCATTTTTGAACGTAGATTTGCAAGTGATGATGATGAAGTTTTGAGCAATCAACCTGTAAGTTTGAAAGGGTTATAAATTTGGAAATTTGCGTTTTTAACATTTTTAAAAATACTAGAAACTTCAAAATTGGCAAATAACAAATTTGCCAAAAAATGTCATGTTCATCAAAGAAAATTGTGTATCAAAAATATATTTATCCTGAAAAAAAAGTACAGTAATTCTGAAAATAACGGGGAAAATAATTTTTCTAGTGCTGAAGTGCTTCACCGGTTTCCGACCTGCCTTCAAGACTGCCTATCCCTAGAATATTTTTACAAGGCAGACAGGAAACCCCCTTTTTACATATCTCAAATTCTTGTTTTAAAATTTTTGAAGCTGGAAAATGTGCCAGCATGCTAACTACGTGCACTAGACTTTTACCTAAATTTCAATTTCATTTTCCAGGTCTACGCCTCCACGGTTCTAACGAGCAGGCAAGAAGAACCACCACGTGTTAATGGGTACTGCTGGATGCCGAATATTCCAATATTTTCGTTTTTTCGCAGTAATGAATAATCCCTCTATGTTCAACATTTTTCAGCTGCTGCTTTTTATCGCTAGGAAAGAATAACTAATTTTTCAAATATTTTTTAAACTTCTCGCCGAACAAATAACATGCATCAAATTATCGTTTTTAATAGTGCTCTTGGGATTTTTGCTCTGTTTTTTGACACTTTTTTTTCTGGAAAACAAACCAAGATTCTCAATTGCAAAAAAATTGTATTTTCTTTTTTTGAATTTATTGCCTTTCACTGTCTGGTTTTGTTTGTATATTGGAATCTTTTTTGCAAAATGAAATATATTGTGGCTTTTTGGAACAGCTATAAAACCTTTGAAAAATCTTAGAGCATTGCAAAAATGAATAAAAATGCCTAAATTGACTGAAAAATTCAAATTTTTAAATTATCTTTTGTTTTGACTAGTCTAATGTATGAAATGTAGGCAAGTGCCAACATTTATTTTTGGGCTCAGACTTCCCCTGAACCTGAGCTCAAAGATTAGAGTTGGGCTCAGGTTTAGGATTAAGCTCAGACTAATATTATCTATTCATTTGGTCAATTAAGAAGTTCGTTTTTCACGATTTCCAAACAAAACCTAATTGTTCAAAAAAATTTAAACTTTACAGATAATTTACAGTCTGTTGAAAATACCATATATTTTCTAGTTAGCTTTTTTCAAACCTAAGTACATGCATACATTTTGATACTTTTTCACGTTTCAATACTTCAACTGTGCAATTATCCCCAGTGGGAATTTCCCACAACCTAAAAAACTGGGAAAGTTTGTTTTTAAACCTTTTCATCATTTTTTTATTTAAATTGTTTTTAGATAAAGTGTATTATTTCAACTTCAATTGAAACATGATGCTTTGATAAATTAATTAATGTCTTTCAAACTTGGCACCAATATTTGGTGACATTTGAAACTTTTTTTTTGTTTTTTTTTCCAAATGCAGTGGTTTTTCCTATGCACAATTCCCGCAATTTGTGTAGATCAAAGCGTAATTGGACAGCCTTAGACCACATGTAATGATTAAACACTCCGTTTGTCACTTCTATAGGTTGAAGTTTACATTTTCATTTTAAGTGAAACAATTTGGGGTTCAATTTGGCAAATGTGCAACCGACCACTCGCTCTCCACATTCATTTAAATTTTTAAAAAACTGTTATGCATATATGGTTATTATGTGGTCCTGTGAACACAAAATGTGCTATCTACAGTTTGATCTATAGCACCTGTTTGCCGGTTATATTGTGACCTACGTTCTTCCAGCTTGCTCTTTTGTCTCTGTAGGAGGAGATTGTAAATGAGAGTCGTTCTAGTCACAATGCCTAGGCACTGAGCACTTGCTCAGTGGTCCCTTTTTATTCATTTTTCTTTTTATTATCTTCTAGTTTGATCTAAGCAACCTGTATGCCGGTATATTGCCACCTTTGTTTTTTCCGCTTGCTCTGTTATCCTCCCTACTCATTGTCACAGGTCATTGTAAATGAGAGTCGTTCTAGTCTCAATTCCTAGCCACTAGGCTCATGGTCTTTTTGTATTCCTTTTCCTTAATATTATTCTCACTAAAATGTTATGAATCAATAATAATAGTATTCGTTGAATAGTATTCTTATGAAAATGATATGATTATCAAAAATTGTGACGACATGGTAGGTTTTTTCATTTTTTGCGTGGTTGTAAGCATTTTCAAAGCTAATCAAGCTTCTGCTGCTCATTTAAAAAGTTGCGGATGTTTGAATTGATAATTTTCCTCAAAAAAATTGTGACGACATGGTAGGTTTTTTCATTTTTTGCGTGGCTTTAAGCATTTTCAAAGTCAATAAAATTTCTGCTGCTCATTTAAAAAATTACGAATGTTTGAATTGCTAATTTTCCTCACAAATTGATCGAAGACTGGTTTGGAGTTTCTGGTACAGCAACTACATAAATTACCTTTTATTTCAAATTAGATAACATTTCTTATTTCAAATCGACGGCAAAAGTTTCAGATAAACTTTTGAGACACACAAAATAACTTTTTTACTAATTTCAACGTGTTTTTTTTTTCATAAAAGCAGAAGCTTCATAGTAAAAAAATTAAGTAACTTAATCCATTTGAGTGCATGAGAAAGTTATGTCTCTGGCAACACTCTGAATATGACAGAGAAGGCTTTGTTTGCAATTGGCATAAAACAAGTATGTGGTTTTACGCGTTTTTCTTTTTCTCATTGGTCAAATGACTCAGCTGCTTCTTCCATTCTCTGAAAATCAAATCTTTTTGCTCTTTGCCCTCTTTTGTTGAACCATGGATTAAAAAGTGTGCTGTGTGAACTTTTACTTTTGAGACAGGGAAACTTTTTTTTCAAAGATTTTTGGCCGGGTAATGTTTTTGCAGAATTTGGAATAGGACTAACTTTTTCCAAATCTTTTTTTCCAATACATATAATTGAAACAGGATATATACATTTTTTTTCTTCAAATAAAATCATGGTACATTTACCATTAACTATTTTAGTAAATGTAAAACTATTGGAGTAAATTGCAAACTAGGAAGTAATTTTTGCAGATTGTTAAATTTATATCTCCAGACAAATTTTAGTTATGCTTAATCCGCCTATGATTTTTCCCATGCACAAGTAATTTACAAAACCTTTTTTTTAAGTTGAAAATTCAAAAGTATTTTTGTTTAGGCCACAATCTGCAACAAAGCTTCCAGCCAGCTTCTCCCACCCATTTACTACAACTTTCCCACATGCAACTTTCCAGAAAAAACCTATCAAAAACTGCACAAAGTGAAGCCAATCATGCGGGAAATTCATTTTTTTTTCCTTATTCTTGAATATCTAAACAATAAACTTCCACGTCAACTTTCATAATAAAATCCATTTAGTCGAAGAATTCTCAAGGTTCATTAGTCCGGAAAACTCGGCAAGAATTCCATAACTAGATTCACTTCTCTGACAATGCCAATTAATTCCGCACATGTCTTAATTGGAATGAGTAAGTGCAGTCGGTTTTGCAACTGGACCAAACTAGATTAGAATTTTTGTTTTTGGTTTTTTGTGAAAAAAGTTAGGACTAATTTTTTTCAAAAACCCCGTTATTCTAACACAGGGTTCTTTTATCTTTTTGCTATATTAAATGAGAAGCACAAGGTTCTCAGGTAGGCAGGTATTTTTCTGCCTATTCCTATTTTGCATAGGTACATTTTTCTGCCTTTAAATGCCAAAAATACATATCTTGTTCATCCCAATGATCTTACAGTTTAGCTCATTAAACATCAGCTGAGAAAATATAGTGGCTTTAGTGGTTATTGCAACGTAGCCATATTGTATAAATCCAGCATTACTCGTACACAAATTTAAACAAACATGGTGCCAAGCTTCTGATGTGTTAAATACCTTCTAGAATCCTACCTGCCTTCTACACTTTCAATTTGCACTGGTTATTTAAATTCCCCCAACTTAGATTGGTAATTTGCAAATGATCACTTTTTGTTGTTCATAATATGAACTCGGATTATTTATCTGTCTTTTTTTTTCATTCACCCTGATCAGGTTCATTTGTGCACCAGATTGGTAGTTTTAGTTTGGCCGGGTTTATTCCTTTTTTTTGATACTTGAAAACAAATTCACAACACAAATATTTGAAAAGGCTTGAATTATTTTTCTAAACTTGGTCAGTGCGAATTGTGCACATGGTCAGTGCAAATTGTGCACATGGTCAGTGCAAATTGTGCACATGGTCAGTGCAAATTGTGCACATGGACAGTGCAAATTCTGAAATGCAAAGTTCCCAATAGTCGGAACACTTATTTTATAATTATTATATTTTAACTCCGAATTGTACAAATTCTATTAGAACTGCAACAGAAAATCATGGTCTTACCAAGTTTTCATGCTAATTTTTGATTTCTTTTTTCCTTTTCAAAGTTTACCAAAAAATATAGAAAATCAGTGCAAACTATTCATTTGGTCAGTGCAAACTATCCAGGTAGTCAGTGCAATTCCTCCAATTTGTCAGTGCAAATAGCTACCAATACGCTGACATTTTTATTTTCCCAGTTTTAGTAATCCCTACAGTTAAGCCCAATTTACGTCACACTGAAACGAGGTTCCAAAAACCACGTTGTACACACTTCGATCTTGTGAAAGGGAATAAATAAAGATTATCCAAGATAAACAACTCTTTAATCCATTTCTCCGCGAGCCACGTGTTTGTACAACGTCCAGTACTCAAAATTCCAGGGGAACAAGATTTCTTGACCATTGGCAGGAGATTGATGAAATGTTAATCTTCTCCCTAATCATAGTTCTAAGTACTCTAAGTTTCTGAAAACATTTTTTTGAAGATTTTCGTAAGATTAATTAATTGCTTGACAATAATTTTTTTCAACTTTCGTTCAACACAGTTAAATTCTATACCTAACTAGGTGTAGGAAGCATACGTACCAAAACCTTTATTTCAACATCCGATATTTTCCGGGTTTGCCCGGAACTATACGTATTTTGGTCAAAACTTTACAGAAACAAAAAATATATTATCCATGTTCTTAGATTTCCTATATTCCCAGTAAAGCACAATATTTTCAGTAGAATGTTGTGTTCGGAATATACTATTTTTTGTCGTACTTTTTCTAATAGAAATTTTTTTCAAGTAATTCTAAAAGTTATCCGCTCACTATCAGTTGTGGAATTTTGCTGAAAAAAATTCCACAACTGATAGGGAGCGGATAACTTTTAGAATTACTTGCTTATTAAAAATTTCCTTTACGGTGAAAGTTGGAATTTGAGCTTCAAAAATGTCTGCCTGCCTGTCTTCAGGATTACTCACGCCTACACGCCTATACGCCTTTCACCACTCAGCTCATTTTTAAACCACTGTAAACGAAAATAAAATACAGAAAGTAAGAAAAAACCTTAATTGACAACCCCTTCCCCAGTTTTTTTCTTAATGTTTTCCAATCGACGATACCTCCGTGTTTTGTTCACCTCAGTTCACCCAGTTATGAATAAAACAGGCTTCGGAACAAAAAAGGGGATAGATTGGATATGATATGGCTCAGGGGAGCACACTCATACCCCCACCCTTTTATTTTCCCTTATTCTTCCCCCCCCCCCTCCTATGACTTAGAACATTGTAAGTCTTCGTTTCCCAGACGAATAGAAAGAAAAAAGAGTCTTTTCAGTAGTGCTAATATTTCTTGATTCTTCGGTTTTTAGAACTTTTGGCAGTTGATACTCAATGCGAAAAAATATTTTTGAGAAATCACCAAAATAATTTTGAAAATAAAATTTGAATTCCCGCCAAATACATTTTTGATTATTTGAACAATATCTCATCTATGTCTTACAGTAATACTGTTTTTTCATCAAAAATAGGAAACCAGTGCAACCTACCCATTTTGGTCAGAGCAAGCTATCCATTTGGTCAGTGCAAGCTATCCATTTGGTCAGTGCAAGCTATCCGTGAAAAAAAATTAAAAAAAAACAGCCAAGATTTAGGAGAGATTTATTTTGAAAAATGATGAAATTATACTTAAATTTGAAAAAAAAACTAATCAGCTACAAAGTCCTTCCAATTTTTCTGGGTTAAATTTTTTGTTTTTTGAATACAAAATTTGTTCTACCAGTGGGTTTTATAAATTTTTCTTGAAATTTGAAATTCGAATAAAATTTTTCCCATCCAAAAATCTCTCCATTTCCTCATGTTTTCATTATTCGTATTGAGCGTATTAATGTGTGCATTAACACGTTCCATAGTGCCCAGATGTTCTGATTGATTGACTTGGGGGTTTCATTCTTTTTCCCTGTTGTGCTTTATATTGAGATTTGAAAATGTATATTTTTAGTGAGATTTGCCTTTTTTTGAAATTATTTGGCCGACATTTTGGCAATTGTTTTTATAGATGAATTTTATTGGAAAATGTAAATTTGAGCGGCCCTTTTTAGTATTGATTGATTTATAATTTTCAAAATGTTTAAAATATTGGTTTTTTTTTGAAAAAATTACTTTATATATAGGTTGTTATTCAAAATTTTAGAAACCGTTAATTTTTTTTGGTAATTTTTGTAATTTTATTTTTGGAAACTCACAGTAAAATTTTTTAAAAAATTTGAAAAAAAATCTTGCTCTCTAAATTTCTTAAACAATGGAAAAATATTATCTGAGCTTTTTTTTTTTGATTAAAAATATTTTGAAAATATAGGTGTTTTTAGTTTTAAAATATTTTTACAAAAATTTAAACAAAATAAAAAAAAAACTGTTCTAAAAAAATTTAAAAAATTTAAAAAATTTAAAAAAATAGGTTGAAAAATGTCTCGAATGCAAATTTCTTGATTTTTGGCGTTTCCATGTTCTAATTTGACATTTGGACTTTTGTTTGGAAATAAAATTAGATTAGTGACAAATTCGTGTGGTGTTTTCTTTTTTCTACCACCCTTCCCTCCGAATTTGAACTGTGACACATTTTTTTTTGGGACGGAAACTAGTTTTTTGTTATTTTTGTAGGTCACACATATGTATCATAATAAAAAAGTTTAGATCAGGTGTTGAAATGTTGTTTTCAGAGAGGAATTTGAACTATTTCCGACATGAAGATATTTTTTTCAAAAATTCATTTTTTATTGAATATATATATAAGTTTCGAAAAAATAAAATTAAAACTTTTTTTTGCAATAAAAATGTGGCATAAACTCCCAAATTCATTTGAAAATAATTTTTGAAATTAAATTTTTTATTGACAATTTCAAGCTTTGGGCTTTAATTTTCATCCTCCGTCCCTATTTATTTTCTTTTTGAAATTGTTATTCGCAAATTTTTTAAAATCAAGATAAAAATTTTTAGATTTTGTTTTTTTTTTCTTTTTCATATCTATTCTCTTCCGACAATTTCGAATTTTTTTAAACTGAAATAATTATTTTTAAGCCGAATTTTTTTTGTTGATTTTATAGCATTTTAAAAATTTCTAAAAACTTTCATATTCTTCCCTTTTTTCCTGCTCCAATTCCGAAATACATTTATTATCCACCCTCAACTCCCCATACACTGAAAAAAAACCGCTAGACACAACTTTTTCAGTCAAGAAAAAAAAAAGATAGAGCCATTTGTCAAATGGGCTCATTAAACTCCGTTATCACTCGTGTTTTCAACCGTGTTCTCCGTGCTCTTCACTTTTTCAAAAAAAATTGACACATTGGAACAGCGGGGCAGAAGATTTAAAAAAGTTCAGCTTCTGAGACCCCCCCCCCCCCCCTTCCTCTTTCTGAAATTTATAGTTATTTACACAGAAGCAACTGAACTAGTTTTTCTTTAAACATTTTTTTTTGAATATTATTTTGTTTTTATGGAGAAATCCTACATAAGGGAAAATATTTTTTTCAAAAATTGAATTTGAAAAAAAAATACTTTTTGTTTTTGTGTTTTTTCAGCACTTTTTATCAAATTTTAATTGTTAGTTTGATTTTCTAAACAACCAGATTTCACTAAAATAACTGAAATTTAACCCAGTTCTGTAGTACTTTAAAGGTATAGTTTTGTGAATTTTCTGACAAAACAAAACTATTTTTATAATTTTTTTAAAATTTTCTTAGTCAAAAAACTCTTGATTTTGAATTAGTTAAAGTATCGACTTGAAATTTTTTTCAACTACTCCGTTATTAATTTTTGATGATTTGTTGAAAATATCCTCATACAAACTTTATAAAATTAAAACAGAATTTAAATTCTGAAATTGCATTTTTAATTTTCTCAAAACCTGCTTTATCAGTTTATTTTTTCCTTTCCAAAAATTATTCTGAAAGTATAACCCATGATGCTCGTTTTTAAGACTTCTAGTTCACCTTGCCGCCCCTATCATTTTACGTGACACTTTTTAAAGCCCACTTTCAAAACAAACGAGGTACACTGCCATTTTGTTTTTTTTTCAAGTTTTGTTTTCTATTTGAACCCGGACATTTTATGTGAATTCCTAGAATTTCTAGGTGTCCCAATTTCTAAACGTTTTGAAATTGAGTGCTTTCGAGTATTTTTCTTCCAAATTTCAATTTTTTTCAAATTTTGGCAAAGGATACTGTATACCTAAAGTCATTCTTTTTCGATGAAATTTTTTTTAATGGACAAAATACATCTAGTACTTTTTTTTTTTGAAAATTTACCAAAAGTGTAGTGGTATTCTAAAAAATAATTTTATTAGCTTTGGCTTTTTCTAAAAATTTTTGGTTTCTTCGTAAGTTTTGTTTTACATTTTTGCATCTGCCAACTAGACTTCTCCAAAACAAATTTCTGCACACCGCTGCCTAAAAAAGCCCTAACAAGCCCAAAATTCCAGACAAAATCTGAAAACAAATTTTTAGAATTTCTCGAAAAAGTTGCACTTTCTTTTATCCCTTCATCGCTCATTACCCTCATTTTTCAACTTGACGGGTTATGTGCACCGCTGTTCGTTTGTCACTGCTGGTTAATAAAATTGTCACGTATGTTTTGAAACATTTGTTTTTTTGCAGTGTGGCCAGAGATTCTTTGAGTTTTGGAGTTTAGGATTTTTTGTGAAAATTTTGAATTAAAAATTCTTGGAAAGTTTTTCATTTTAAAAATTTTGAAACTTTGCTAACTATTCGAAAAGTTTCCCGGAAAAACTCCAAAAATAATTATCTATCTGAATTTTTGAGGCAACAACTTTTCAAAGTTCCCAACAAAAACTCCGAAAACTACACCAAAAATATTCCGGAATCTCAGATTAAATATCTGAAATTGAATTTTAAATTCTCGCCAACACCCGGTATCTATCGAGTTTGGTTACAAATTTCAGGTCCCGTTATGTGTCGGTCGCACTTTTTTTGTTAATATACAAACGGGTGACACCGGTCTTGAACCAATCTCACTGTAAACAGCAAATCTGTCCCGGTAGGTGTCGGTTGCCGATTTGAATCTGAATGTATACAAATGTGCAAATTTTGTTATAAACTACTAGTCTAGGTAGATGTCGGCCGCAGATATTATTAAGCAGTGTAAGCAGCAGACATACACCGAGTTTAATAAAATTACCAGTTCAGTTTAAAATTGTAGAGACTCTTAGATGTCGGGCGCAATATTTTAGTTTCGGCCGGCATCCGTGCAGAGCTGTTTTGGCAATTGCCGATGTTACCGATCGCTGGAATATCACTGCGAGCACCCCTGGTCAAGCAACAGCTACCTTGACGATTTCTGACCTTTCGGAATTTTGAACTAAACCCCTCTAAACTTCCAAAGATCTCAACTTGTACATCCCACGCAGCCTAAACTTTTCATGCATACTTTACGTTAAAGTCAACCCAACAAAAAAGCGGTTTTCCCCATTTTTTTCGTCCGCTCAAGATAACGCATTAAATGGAGCATTTTTCTCGTTGAAAGGGTGCCGGGGAAGAAAGTTTACGCATCATTGGATGGTATGCATTAAGAGAAGAGGGGGACCCTACTTTACATTAATTGCTCACTTGTTGGTTTTTTACCACCTTTCTCTACGACCAGCCTACATTTATTTTGCGTCTGATGCTCTTTAACATTCTGTTGTTATTTTGGAAGAATTGATTGGCTTTTGGTTACCTAGCCAACTAAGTTTTTTACAGTTGCCGAGCCAGGTTGGCTAGCAATTAAAAATCTGGTTTTTGATGAAGGAGATCATGGCCAATCTGAATGTTAAATTATCGACGTTTTTCCGAATTTGGTTTTTATGAAAAAATTTTACATTTCGCTAACGTATGCTCTCCCCAAACTAGAAGCCGACCTGGTAGATAAAAATGTAAATTTTCATAACGTGAGCCATAAATAAAAAACAGTCACGGTTACGTTTCAACAGTTTTGGTCGGTTATGTATCGTCCTGTGCACACAAGATGTCTTATCTATACTTTGATCGGCAGTGGCTGCAAAACCACGCAGGCGACGCCTACATACCACGCAGGCAGCCAACGTTCAGCCACGCGCGGGTTTCCTAGGCCAATGGCTGCGTACTCCTCTCGGACAACCTTTTCTTTTAATTTTTTTTCCCAATTTAATTGATTTACCTGTCTTTTTTCTTGCGAAAAGCACTTTAATGTTTGTTTCCATGTCTTTTTGAAACTAAATATATATTTTCAGCTAAATATGTCAACCCCAGCCCGTAAACCCAGAAAGGAAACCGAAAACTGTAAGTTGTGAAATCCCCGGATTTAGCTACAATAGTTTATTTTTCAGACAATTCCTCCAGAGCTCCTTCACACCTTCAGTGTCAGCTCGAAGTCTTTGAGTGCTGATTTTGGAGACGTTTTCTCCCGACAGGTGGATCAAAAACTGTAAGCACCGTATTTTCTATTTGTATTTCCAAAAATCAATAATTTTTCAGTTTGAACGCAAAAACATGAGCAAGGAAAAGGAAACTTCATCACACTGATCACTGGGACGAAAACAACTGGCTAAAGACTTAAATTTTTTCAACCTTTTTTTTTTGTTATTTTTGAGATTTTCGTTGTTAGAATTTTGTACTTATTTTTCGATTTTTTTCTGTTAGATTTTGTTCGGAATTTCATCACAATTAGTCAGATTTTCTGTAAATTTCGTGACTTTTTTGGTAATTTTTGTTTTTTTAGTTTATAAATAAACAATATTTTTGAGAAACAATCGTAATTTGCGTTTTATATGGTTAAACGGTAGGAAGGGGAAGGAGCGGGCTGCGAACTGCCATTGCTGCAAGACCACGCAGGCGTCGCCTCCAAACCACGCAGGCAACGCGTTGAAACCACGCAGGGACTGGCATTCTTGAGCGTGGTTTGTAGGCGTTGCCTGCGTGGTTTGGAGCGGTGCCTGCGTGGTTCGATTTATCTGAGTAGTTTGAAGTTTACATTTGAATTTTTAAACGGAAAAATTTTTGGGTTCAATTTTGTAAAAATGCAACCGAAATCGTTCGAGTTTGGCTGCCAATCGAATTTCACATTCTTTCAAACTTTAAAAACTGGTGTGTGATCCTGTGAACCCAAGATGTCTTATCTATACTCTGATCTAAGCGGCTTGTCTAACTGTACATTATGACTCAAACTCTTCCCGCTTGCTCTGTTGCCCCCCTCCCCTCCTATTCTTTTATGGGTAGGAGGTTATAGTGAATGATAGTAATTATAGTCCCAATACCTAGCCACTGTCTAGGTTCTTTTGTATTCAATCCCCGTATTATCCAGGTTTATTTCAATTTTTTCTTCTTATCACAAGCTTAAAAGCTTGAACTAGCTCAGTATATTCGACTGAAGTCACTATTTTCCAGATCAGCACTTGCTCCTGAATTCTAAAGGCGGAGTAGCGCCAGTGGGGATTTTGTCTAAATGCACTTATAATAATCCAAAACAACCGAATATCACAATAAAACAATCCAAAAAATTTTGGATTTTTCATAATTTCCGGTCAAAGTTTTGGCACATTGCCAAAATTTTGAAAAATACGAGCTTTTGAGGAAATTTAAAGAAATGTCGCATGTTTCGACCCCTACAATGTTTTAATACAGATAATTTAAACAAAATTAAAACATAAAAAATGTCGAAAAAAAAAAACGGAGTAATTGCCACTCTTTGACAGTAAATAAAAAATTTGTAAAATTTTTTTGAAACGTTTTATTGTAATATTCGGTCATTTTTGGGACCAAAGGAGTGGTTTTTAACAATTTTCCCACTGGCGCTACTCCACCTTTAAAATACAAAAAAACACTCTGAATTATTCGATTTACCAGTCGCACAGCTTTGTTTCAATTTGTCAGTTTGTGATTTTAATGTCAGATTGTCATCTGAACAATTAAATAGGTTTCTTCATCGGCACGCCAATTTGGGGTTGCATAGCCAAATCAACTATAGATCGCTGAACCTGACAGTGAACATTTTTGGTGTTTTAAATGTCAAATTCTCTAAAAAGAAACAATTTATCTTTCTGTATTTTATCATTTTTCGTTTTTGTTCTTCTTCCTCTTCACAAGATATATTTTATTTTTTGTGCAAAAAATATTAACCCCCCCCCCCCTCTCGTCTTATATGGTCGTTCGAAACACAAGCCGTTTACCCGAACCCTTCAGACACCCCGCCTTTTCATTCACATCTATGAATTTATTTTCAGCTCATTATCTATGAATTGGGGCTCTGTGTTAGCTCACTTTCACAGAAGGAAGCCAAGAAGTTTGTGAGGTTGGAACGAGGCTTGATCAACTGCTTTTTGATCTACTTTTATAGAAATTTTGGGGGAAATATTAGAATTTGGAATTTTTTTGGCATTTCGGTAGTTTGACATGATGTCGAGTTTTGTGGTGTTTCCAAATTATGAATTTTGAAAATATTTGGAATATTTCAAAAATCTAGGTACTTGGGTTCCTGCTAATGGGACAGTATTCAGAGAATTTTTACAATTTTTTCAAATAACCTGGCAAGTAGCCAACCAAGTGAACATATTTTTTTTAATTGCCTAATTTTTTGAACTTTGTCTTTTTTTTTACCATTTTGCAACTTTTTTGAATAGTTATGGTTTTGGTATACAATATATACAATAAGTTACAAATTGTAGGTAATTTTTTTTTTCAATTTTTACAATTTGAAAATTTGGCATTTTACAAAATCCTGTATTCATATAGTTTCGAATTTTTAAAGCTGATATTTTTTGGCAAATTGTCCGTAACGGGCATTTTTGCATTTTTCTGGACCTTAAAACTTTATATAGACAATTTTGAAATTCCAAATATTTTTTGATAGTCGGCAATTTTTAAAATAAATGACAGGTTTTTGGTCATTTGGTTAACAGTAGTTGAGCAGGCAAACCCACGCAAACAGCATTTTTAACTTTCAATTAAATTCTCATTTCTATTATCCAAATTCCAACGTCTAGAAATAGTTGAATAGTATTTAATAGCATATCCTCTCATTTTTCCAATGACGCGATTATTTTTTGCTTACTGGAAACAGCGAAAGGGAGTGAAAACTTAATGGGTTCGAAGACTGAATACTCACATTCATTGTGCTACTGATGAACAATTTGTTGTTTTTTTCGCTGTGGGTTTGGAGCAGTTCTTTGGAAGAAAATCGGTTCTCTGAATTTTGGAGCTCGATTGGCTCTCAGTTTGATAGTGTCTAGTCTCTCAAAATCGATATTATTGAATTTAAGGAAATTGTCCTAGCCTAATTATTGATGGACTTTCATTTTGTCCCTGTAAGCTTTTGCCAAGTTTTGTAGTTTAGTAGATTTTGAGCGTTTTAACAGTTTTCTCGTTTTCTAGGTTTGAGAATGAAAATTCAGTCATTAAGATATTGTCTGCCAAAGCTGAGTTCTACTTTATTATCCTGAAACAAGGGGATCCTAAAGCAGACGAGTTCACTGTACATATTGTTAGTCAATTGGACATTACATGGCATTTTGAAATTTTAGTAATTTTTATTTTTTTATAGTATAAACTAGGTTTTACAGCAGATGGCTCCTGCTACAGAATGCCCATTTGACTGTTAATCTCCGTGAAGGCTAGCGACTAGGCTTTAAAGTCCGGTATTCAAAATAAGTTTCTTACCTCAGTTGTCATTAAAGTTACTGTTTCATAGTTTTCGTACCAGCTTCCGGTTCCAAATTAACTACAAATTTGGCAACGGGCTACCGAGGTGTTTTCTAGACTAAAGCTGGCATATTTGACGTCCGGTCGTCCGGTTGACACACCGGACGCACGGCGTCTGGTTTTTGAAATTTGACAAAATTTTCCGAGGTTAGGTTTTGACGTCGGCCAACATTTTTCCGAGTTTACCCACTCATTATAAAACTATGTGACAAAGTACAGTGAGTGGCCAAACTCGGAAATTGTCGGCCGCCGTGAAAACCTACCCTCGGAAAATGTTCAAAGTTCTGAAAACCTGGCGCATATTCGTTCGGTCCGGACGCCAGACGCCCGATATGCCAGTCCTATCCTAGACATATGTGTCGGTTTCTATTATGACTGCTAATACGGTTACAATTGCCGAGCTGCCAACTCAGCTTCTAATTGGCAGGTGAGTTTCCGGAACCTTGACCTTAATTGACAAATAAAGTTTTGGTCTCTGCAGTTCTACCATTAGTGATTGCCGAGCCAATTCCCGGTTCTTTTTGATCATTCCATCTTCCTCCGGTGACCTTGATCTTTGTACCAGAAGAAATAAATGAAATAGAGGGAGGCATTCCGAAACAAAAAAAACGAATCTTCTCATTTTTCCCTTTCCCAGGATCTATTTTCCCATGTTAGGGGTGGGGGGCCCGTGTAAAACAAACGCCGAGGACACTTTGTCTTGCGCGGGTGAAAGGATCCAATTTCTCAACTCAACTCATCCTAATGAGCGTTAAATTCCACGTTTTTTTGCGTCTAATATTTCATCACTTTTTCTAACTTTTTTTACTGGTTTTTAAAAAAAATTTTTTGTCGTGATCGTTGATAATTGTTTTTTCCAACTGGAAACAATATGTCTCACGGCTTTAAAACTAATGTTTTTGTCTAGGCAAATAGATATGATCGCCTTCCTACCTACCCCAACTTTTTTCTATTAACTATTTATGTAGGACATTCTATGGTCAGCAAGCTTTAATCCTACATGCCTGCCTATCGTCTCTTATAACCAATAGATTAATTCGTTTTGCAAAGAGAAATACTTCTGAGTACCTCAAGGTAGGCGATGGTCGTTTAGAAGGCAGGCGCAGGTCATTTTGTAGGCATACATAGGTCGATTTGAAAGCAGGCATAGGTCGCCGTAAAGACAAGTGTAGGTAATTTTGACTGCATTAATAGGCCGATTTCAGAGCACGCGTAGATCACCTTTAAGGCAGGCACGATTTTCTGTACTTTCGTAAAAATTCTAACTATTCTACGCTTTTTTTAAAGATTCATTTCATTTTTGTATTAATGAACCCGGCATTAAAACCTTAAAAGAAATTTGATTTGAAAATTAATTTAAAAAAAAAAAAATTTTTCTTTAAAAAATTGAAAAAAAAACAAATTATCAACACCCAAACTACAAAACATGAGCATAATTCTCATATTTTTTGCCTTCCCAAACTAAAAATAACAACATTGAAAAAACCTATTATACCCCTTATTTATCTGCTGTCAAAGATAAATATTCATATCTTCATATAGCTAGAGAAATTTATTTTTTCCCATTTTTTCCAACTGGTGACTTGAAGTCACTAATAGAATAGGACAACGTCAAAAAAAGGTAAAAACAAAAATAGGAAAAAAAAAAAAGAAAAAAAAAGATTCCTAACCAGAAAACACTATTTCACTTAAAATGGGACTAGGGGCTTCTTCCGATTTTTGCAACTTTTTTTTGGTTTTTAGTCCAGTGAATGATCTTGGGTTTGAATTGTTTTTTTTTTCGAAAATTAAAAAACATTTTTTTAAGAGCTTTGTGGTTTTTTTTTTGCAAAAAAAAAACTTTAATAAAAAAAAAAGTTACTTTGTTTCTAAAAAATAGGTAACAAAAAAACGCCAATAAATGGGCGGAGCCTGTTCATGGTGTCTTATTCTGAAAACGTAAAATTTCCCAAACTTCTGTTCTGTGTTATTTTTTAAACTTTTTTTGAACTGAAAAATGCGAAAATTCAAAAATTTGATTTCGAAAGCTCCGTCCATTTAATGGCTCAATTTGTAAATATAAAATTAACCTACATATATTGTTTTTAAATTTTTCAAAAAATTTGACTAAAAATGAAATTTCAAATTTTTTACCTAACAAGTTACCTAGTACACTTCCCCCCTCAAGGTATACCTAGAATTATTCAAATAAAATCTACTTTAAAAATTGAAAAAAAAAAATATATATTTATTTAACATGATCTCTTACATAAATCGCTTTTTATTCCTCTGAAAGCCAATGTCTAGAGTATGTGGGATGCCTGGCAATTTTCTCAAAAGTGTTGCTAATTACATTTCAGAAATAACCAAGAAAACACAAAAAAAACTAAGATTTAAGGAAATTGTGACTAAAAATGAAATGTTCGTTTTATTTTTTAGATTGTTTCTGATTATGAGTTATTTTTGTGATGGTTATTTTTTTCCAAAATTTTCAAATCATCAAAATTTTCAAGTAGTGGCCAAGTTTTAATAGCCCTGTTTTTTTTTTTGAAATCCATAAAATTAACCACACTTTTTGCTCAATTTACAGAATATTCTTTTTTAAAATTTTTTTTTGTTATACAAAAAACCAGCAAAAAGTGTTTTCCTTTTACATTAGCAATGTTTCTTGAAAAATGTAAGTTATCAGAAATGTTCATTTCTTTTCGATGTGGCTTGCATGAAAGGTAGGATTATTTTTATGCCAACGTGCCTGCTTTCCTGCCTTGTGCCTACATTTCAATGTTTCTATGTATAAAACATCCTAGGATGAAACATAATTAGAGAACAAATTTTGCTCATTAATGATTTTTTAGTATAATTTTCCTGTCATGAAGGCTATCAGAAATATAGATATTTCAAACATGACTAGAAAATAACTATTCAAAATACGTTTCATAAAAGGTATAACTATTTTTATGCCTACGTGCCTACCTACTTGTCTTGTACCTATATGTCGGCGTACAAAAAAAAATTCAAACTTAAAAGCTGACAACACAACTTGCTCTTTTTTACGATATATGAAATTTCTCAATCGTTTTTTTTTCAATCTGGTTTTATGATATTATGGTTTCCATGTGAGGTCGGATTTATCTTGCCTACCTGCCTGCAAGCCTGCCTCGTGCCCACTTGTCGCCGTCTCTAATGTCCAAAGCTAAAATAAAATTTGACAACAAACTCTGGCTTACTTTCCAAATTAAACATTCATATTTATTGTTCATCTATTTTTACACACGACTGTTCCAGAATTATGTCACCCCAATTTCTGAACACTATGACTCAATCATCTATTTTCCCTTTCCCTCCTCCCAACCAAAAAAAAATAAAAAGAATTAGATTGATAGGTTTTTATCTTTTCATTATATATATATATATATATATATATATATATATATATATTCTCTCTTGCACACATTCAAATCCCCCTGCCGCCGTCCCAACAATTACAAAAGCCCAGCCAGTAATTGCTGTAACCTTTTGGAGATGACTCCCACGGATTTATGAGCATTTGCATATGGCATTACATACTTATTTGAACAATTTTCATTTTATTTCGCTTTTCTTTTACGGCCAAAAATCAGAGGATTAGGATTTGACCTCCAATTGTATAGTGGGGGTGGCATTGGTATTTGAGTCATGTAGTTTATCACAATAAAATAGGCTCCACCTATTTCCTGGCTCTTTGAGTATATGTTTGTTTTCTAATCTCTAGCTCACCTCACTGGGTTCATTGAATTGAAAAAAAACCGCGATTTGATTTGAATTTGATTTTTTTAGTTTCTCAGAATTAAATTTTCTGTAAAACTAGATTTTTTTGAATTTCTTCGAATAGACCAATTTGGGATAGTTTTAAAAATTCAAAAAAAACTTTTTATTGTAGAAATAAATTTTTAAAATTTTTTAATTGATAAAAAATTAAAAAAACAAATTGGCAAATATCGAAAATTTGAAAAGCAATGTCGCAACAACGTTGAGGTGCATTTTTAAAGAAAAAGTCTCTATTGAAAATAACAATTTCTAAAACTTTTTCTCAGATTAACTTTCAAAATCAACAAATTCGATTGATTATAAACTATGTGACCATTGCACCCGAGAAGCCATTCAAATGTTAAGAACATGCACTGATTAGTTCAGTTTGAAACGTTTTCATAATTTTGTTTTTTTTTTCAAATTTTAATCTCGAATTTAGTTTTTGAGCCAAAGTGGTTATGGCCAAACATTTGTTTGAAAAATGTTTGAGATTATTCAATTTTTCAGTATTTTTTGTATTTTTTCAAAGTTTACTACATAATACTCTGCATTGACCAACATAAATTTTGCACTGACCAACACGAATTTTGCACTGACCAACACGAGTTTTGCACTGACCAACACGAATTTTGCACTGACCAACCCTTATTTTGCGCTGACCAACACGAATTTTGCACTGACCAACACAAATTTTGCACTGACCAACACAAATTTTGCACTGACCAACACAAATTTTGCACTGACCAACACAAATTTTGCACTGACCAATACGAAATTTGCATTGACCAATACAAAATTTGCACTGACCAATACGAAATTTGCACTGACCAATACAAAATTTGCACTGACCAATACGAAATTTGCACTGAACAACACTTATTTTGCGCTGACCAACATTATTATTTCCACTGACCAGTATCAAATTTTTTAAGTTTTGTTTTTGATTTTTGCTACACTTATATTTTTTTTCCAACCAAATAAAAGGTTTATTTTTTAGCTTTTAAAATTTTGGCTTACCTAACAAAATTAACACAACGCACCTTACTGACCAATGTTGACATTTTGCTGTGACCAAAATTCACGAATTTATCACTTAAAGGCGTTGTTTCTTTTCCTAGCTTTTACAAGCACTGCATGTTTAGATACATTAGTCATCCTTATAAAAAAGACCACGTCAATATTATTAGGCGCCCGGAATGCTTCCAACTGGGTCCGGGTCCAATGTTCAGCGGGGGGTAAAAATAATAATTAAATGATAAAACACATAACTTAACTCATTTTTGTGGGTTTCCTTGCATTTTCTTGTTTTCTTCCATCTCCCGCGACGTTTTTTTTCTGTCCGGACCCCCTTTTTTCTTGAGTCATTTCGTTATCCTATTGGGGGCTCTAAACCACCATCTGGGTAAATCATTCCTTTTTTCTTTTTTTGTTTCGTCTTTTTTTTCGCAAATAAACTCCGCCCACTCCTTGCTTTGATTACATCCTCCCATGTCTCGGAATGGAAGAAGAAGGAAAAAAAATGGAATAGAATTGTTCTTGAGACATCGAATCGAATAAAGGTTACTTCTTTTTGGTGATTTAGCTGAGGTTCCTGGCTTTCTTGCTTGGTCTGTCAGTCTGCGACTTGGATTTAGCTTAGGCTAGGGTTTCAGCTCAGGAGCTAGCTCAAGAGCTGGCGCAGGTAGGAGCTTGGTGAGAAAATTATTTTTTGGCTAATTTATGTTCAGGCTTCGGCATACTTAGGTCCAAGGTTTTCCTTTTTTTGGGTCAAAGTTAGAGCCAAGTTTTGTTTAAGCTCCGGCTTCAGCTTTGATCTCGGGCTAGTCCGTTAGATCACGCTCAAGTTCTAGTTGAAACTTATAATGCTTATAGTGACTTTAGCTATATGGCTACAGTTTTGGCTAAGGCTCGCGTTGATACTGAAATTGGGCTTGGGCCACGATTAGGCTTGAGTGTACCAGGCGCCCAACTAGGCTCAGGTTTTGGCTCTGGATGGGGGTTGGGCTCATTTTCAAGCTAAGACCAACGCTCTGGGTTTGCTTTGAGTCAAACGGGGCTCAGGATAGAGATTGAAGCTTTGGCCCAGGTCAGTGATTGGCTTGAATATTTGACAGCCTACAAAAAGTCTTAGAAGTGAGCTCAGGATAGTGTGGAAGTTCATGTTCAAGATCCAATTCCAGTTTGGAGAATCAGCTCTATTGCAATTTTAAGCTCTGGCTGTAGCTTTGCAAAACTTCTTTTTACTATTTTTTTTATGTTTTTTGTCTGCCACCTCGTTTCCCGAAACTCCCAGATTCACCATCATTGCTTGCCGCCTCATCGTTCTTTCCCCTCATTTTTTTCCTCGCTGTCTGAACTCGGTCGACTTCAAAAGTTCACAATTGGATAAACCGGGTCCGCAATCAAATTTGGGGTGAGGCGGCTGTTTGCTAAAAATATGCCGACGACGACGAAAAAAAATGAGGCAACCACCAGATTTTTGTGCCGCTCAAACGATGCACGTCGTCTTGTTTTCTCTGTTCGAAACTGGAAAAAGAGAAGATTTGAAAACTGAAGAAATAGTCGGAGATGGCTCACATCCTCCTTCTCTCCTCCCACGCCCCTTTACAAAAACCTTTTGCTGTTTAGTATGTTCCATGGGATGGAAACCTGTTGGTTTATCAGTTAAGCGTTCGCACTGACCAATTGTTTGTATTTATTGATATCACCGTGTTTAATTCTCAAATAAAACTGCCCTCCTCCTTTTTTTTTTAATCTTTTATTTTTCAAAACTCTTTTTCCTACTTATTATTCCCTTAATAAACCAATATGCATATCATTTTTCAGCAATTAGCCTACATCAAAATGTTGGCTTACGGGTCTGATCCGAACGCCGAAGACCTCTATATCACAATGACACCGTCCGTCTCAACAGAAAACGACACCACAGTCTGGGCGACAGAGGAGCCGGCGGCAATTGTGTGGAGACATCCCCTATTGGCAATTGCATTGTTTTCCATTTGTCTGCTCACAGTTGCTGGAAATTGTCTGGTTGTGATTGCAGTGTGTACTAAGAAGTATTTAAGGAATCCCACTGGGTGAGTTTGGCACAGGAACTCTGAAATATCATATATTTATGCTCAATTTTAGCCTGTGTGCGCTTTTAAAAAATACAGTAACTTTCTCGCTGCGGAATTCGCAATGTCTTTTCAGAACATTTATTGGCGGAAAGGGTATCATTTATTGGAAATTTGCTGTGCCGAGACCTAATTTTAAAACAAAAATCACAACATTTCGCATTTGGGTAACCCGTTTGTTAAATGAAAATGCATTAAAACTCCTTATTTACCCGAAATTCAGAACTTTATTTTAAATAATTTTGGTGTAGATTATAATTTTCTTTACAATAAAATAATGGTCTCTATAGGTGTGTTTAAATTTTGAACTAACATCTTTAGTTAATAATTCTGTTTTACTCCCGAAAAAGTTGTACGGAAAAGAGATCCGGACAAAAATGTGATCTCGGTTCAGCAATCCAACAAGTAGAAAATAAACCAAAGTCTACTGGGAATTGGGCTGAAACTGATTCTAAATAACTCTGGAATTTGATTTGAATTTTTTTTGGTAAACTACTGAACCCTCTGAATCTGTACATATGTCAACTGAAAATTTAGTATTAGAAAAATGAGCTCTTAAATTTACTACACTTTTTACTCTTTTTAATATCAAACTTAAATTTCAGGTACCTAATTATCTCATTGGCAATAGCAGATCTCATAGTAGGCGTGATAGTGATGCCTATGAATTCATTATTTGAAATTGCAAATCACACGTGGCTTTTTGGCCTGATGATGTGTGATGTGTTCCACGCGATGGACATTCTTGCGTCGACAGCTTCGATATGGAACCTATGCGTCATTAGTCTAGACAGGTATGTGAAAATTCCAAAATGTTAAAAAAATTTGATGAAGCTTTTTTGAAAACCAAAAACTCTGAACTTTGAACCTTTTTCTTGACTTTTTCTTCTCTTTTGTTCAAATCTAATTTCTTCCCCCCCCCCCTCTACTACTACTTTTTTTGTGAGTCATTCAATTTCAAACTGTGCTTTCTTTGACCTTGCACAAACTTTCCGTACTTTTTTCAGATACATGGCCGGTCAGGACCCAATTGGCTATAGAGATAAAGTCTCGAAAAGGAGGATCTTAATGGCTATTCTGAGTGTATGGGTGTTGTCTGCAATTCTATCGTTTCCTGGAATTATTTGGTGGCGGACTAGTTCTCCGCATTTGTATGAAGATCAGGTATGACAATTGGCACTGGCCAAACGGGACTTGTCTAAAATTGGCACTGTCATAGACTATCATCTCACTAATTAGCGCCACAAAATTGACAATTAAGTTGATTAGATAGGGGGATGGTGGTTGGACAAAATTGGTCTGCACTAGAACGTGCCTTGCACTGACCAAACTTAGAAATCGCACTGACCAAACTTAGAAATCGCACTGACCAAACTTAGAAATCGCACTGACCAAACTTAGAAATCGCACTGACGAAACTTATAAATCGCACTGACCAAACTTATAAGTCGCACTGACCAAAAATTCAGAGTTTGAACTGATAAAAATTCAGAGTTTGAACTGATTAAATGCACTTTTAAAATTAAAGAAAAAAACATTTTTCTTTTTTCTAGTCACAATGTCTATTCACGGACAGCAAAATGTATGTGAGCTTCTCTTCATTAGTTTCGTTCTACATCCCGCTCTTCCTCATTCTCTTCGCATATGGAAAGGTCTACATAATTGCGACGCGACATTCAAAAGGCATGCGGATGGGTATCAAAACAGTCAGCGTGAGTAAATAGGAAAATATTTCAGTTTTATAAGTCGTGTTTTGTTCAGATCAAAAAACGGAATGGAAAAAAATCCAACACGGAGACAGAGAGCATCTTGTCCAGTGAGAATGAGCCAACATTGCGGATTCATTTCGGGCGGGGGAAGCAGTCGAGTTCCAGCTTAAGAAATAGCAGGTTTCATGCCAGAGAGTCCACGAGGTTGCTTTTAAAGCAGGTATAAAAACTACTTTGATTTTTCAGTTTAAATGTTCAAAAATTCTAGCGAAATTAGAATTACCTAGTTAGCATCCACAATGTTTCAGTTGCAGGTATCCTGTAAATCATTAAACGATCGTGGCGAGCACAACAATAATAACACGGTGCGGCAGCCATTGCTCCGTGGCACAGAAGGTTGCCATTCCGACTCCATTAGTCGTTCCTCGCAACGTAACTTTCGTGGCAGGAATGTTACGATCGGGAGTAACTGCTCTTCGACTCTTCTGCAAGTTGATCAGGTAAACATAGCGTCTGACTTCTTACTGTTCCAGAATACTGTAACAGGGTTAGTTTTCCTGCCAAAAACAAAAAAAAATCCATAAAACGTGTCAGAAACCATTCACTCAGTCCTCCTCTAATAATGTAAACATTCCATTAAAAATCCCCCAAATTTTCCAGCCGGATCGTATGTCGCTCTCCTCCAACTCCCAAATGGTGATGACATCTCCCTTATCAACGCGTCGAAAATTGAATGTTCGAGAAAAATCGCGCCAAATGATGCGCTACGTCCACGAGCAACGTGCAGCTCGGACACTTTCCATTGTGGTCGGAGCATTTATTCTCTGCTGGACACCATTTTTCGTGTTCACTCCGCTCACCGCGTTCTGTGAAAGTGTAAGTGTAGGATTTGATGACCCGCTAGATGTCGGGCATGCAAATTTATGTTTTGGTAAAAAATTTGAACGGTATTCTAGTGAACGAGAGTTTTTAGTTTTTGAGGGGAAGGCGCCTGGTGAACTTTCCGGTTACTTGCAACTTTTTGAAAAATTTCTGAAAAATGCTTTTATCAGAAATTGACAAAGCCCCTACTATGATAAAACTCGACTCACCATTGCTCCAAAAACCAAAAAAAAGCCCACAAATAGCCGCGGCTAATTAAATTTCCGTTTCAGTGTTTCTCCAACAAAGAGACCATCTTCACATTCGTCACATGGGCCGGTCACCTAAACTCAATGCTCAACCCGCTCATCTACTCGCGCTTCTCGCGAGATTTCAGACGGGCATTCAAGCAAATTCTCACGTGTCAACGCCAGCAAAAGGTGAAAACCGCATTTAAAACGCCACTGTCACTCGTGTTCACTCAACTCATCTCGGTCACCCAAATGTGGGAGCAACCGCCGAATACTTCAATTGAATAGTTTTTATTTTGTATTTTTTATTTTTGATTTTTTTTCAATTTGTAATATGAACAGTTTTTTGGAGTACAGCAGAAGCTCGCTCTGAAAAAAAATTTAAAAATTAGAAATTGGTATTTTGAATTCAGCGTGCCAAGATTATTTAAATTCGAGTTGCTTATAAACTTTATATTTTTTTGAAGTTTCTGAAATACAGTGCAGAAGGCTTATTTGTAGGTACAGAAGTGCCTGCCTGCCTTTTTCAGTAATTTTTATTTTGGAAAATCTTTTAAAATCTTCAAAATCTTCCAGAATGTTTACCTTGTTTCAAAGATCCTGAAAAACATTAAATATGTGCAAAAAAACCACTTGTTCCAAAAGTTTTTCATGAATTTATTTAAAGGTGCCTAAGAATTATCATCGAAAAAAATACGCTCGCAAATTTTTCTCATAATTAACATTTGATCTACCTTTGGAACTTGACTCCGCCGCTAAATTTGTTGCCGTTGTTATTTCGTTGTGGCTGTCTTAACGAAGAGAAAGGAAGAGCCTAGTGAACAAGGTAGATCAAAAATAAATTATGAGAAAAATTTGAACTTTTTGAAAAAAGAAAAAAGCAAAATTTTATCGTATTTTTTCGATAATAGTTAACATTCTGAAAGCCTTTGAAAATTAAAAAAAAGTTTTCACAATCTTCAGCCGCTTTCATCTTCTGAACATAAAAAAAAAACCATAAAAAATCTGCAAAAAGTCATTCTTGGAGCAATGTTACAGACTTTGAAAATGGTGAAAAACTGAGGAATTAGGTAAACGTTTAGGGTCGAACTTCTCATAGTTCAAAGACTTCGTGTACAGTTAATTTTTTTTCTTAACGTGCCGGATAGTTCTCACGGTAGCACAGAAACTAGATGGATTGGTTCATGATACTCAGTCTGGAAACCTATATTGGCTACTATCTCGAAAACCATCACAAAATCGATTTTGCGATGCATATAAGAAATGACCGCAATGAAATTATCTATCTTTATTTGTGATGAATTTTCGATTTTGTACTTCCTGGCCAAGTTATGCACGTTTGTTCGGTGGAGCGCGTTTGCACCCATTTAGCAACTGAACCACCGTGTTCTATTAGGCAGGTGAGCCCGGAATACATACAGAGTTCTGAAGTCAGACCGCTAATTATAATTAACAAGAACAGGTGAAAATGCAAGTACATCCTATAAAGCATGAAAACTATAACAAAAGCTGAGAATTACTTCCTTAGTTTTTGACGATTTTTAGCGAATCTGACAAAATAATATTACAAAAAGGGCCCCCTTCCGATCCAGTGGTTCCAAGTGCCCCCCCCCCCTCCTCCCCAAAAAGGCCATGACGTGACATCTCTAAAAGTGCATATCTTGCGGTTGACTAAACAAAACCCAAGATAAGAAAATTAATTACGCTCTCATTCACAGAGACGTCCATTTAACTGCCTATGAATCATCTTTTCCAGGGCACCGAGATTTTCTTCATTAGCTGAGATTTCCTTTCGGTTCATTATATTGAATTTATTCATCTGATTTGAATTTTCAGTCGGCGTCGTTTCGCCAAAAAATTAGCTAACGAGGTAAAGCAGCTGCTCTGGCCGCGTGCGATTTTCAGGTAAGTTCTTTCAAATTTCAGAAATTTTATCGGATTTTGTTCGCACAACTGGTTTTTGTAAAAAAGTTTTACATATCGATTTTCTTTGGTATCCTTTTGTTGTACATTGTCTACCAATCTGATAGTGAGTAGGTTGAATAAATTTAAAAATAAATTTTAAAGTAATACCTTCAAAAAATTCTTCAAAAAGTTTTATTTATAACTTTGCATATTATGTATGATTTAAATGAATTTTTTCCAATTAAAAAAGTTATATAATCTTAAACTTAGGCTTAGGCTTAGGCTAAGGCTCAGTCTAAAGCTCAGGCTTGGGCTTAAGCGTAGGTTTAGGCTTAGGCTAAAGCCTAGGTCTTGACTTAGGCTTATGCTTTGGCTAAGGCTTTGGCTTAGGCTTAGGCTTAAGCTTGGGCTTAGGCTCAGGCTTAGGCTAGGTTCCCTCCGTTTGTTCTCTGACTAAATTTTTTCCAAAATATTCCAAGTAAACCGGCAATTGTGAGCCAATGAAATTTATTAAAATTGAAGGCACATTTCAATTGTTGTCTCTAAAAAATGAGACTGTAAGGATAGCGTATGGTATATATATCTCACCCACATGGTGTTCTAAGGGCCTTTCGTTTTTATTAGATAATATAATTTTATAAATTGAACATTTTGAGCTTACACGTAAACAACATGAATATTATTAAAAATCTGCAAACATTAGTTTTTGGAGAACTTTTACTTGCCTCAAAAATAGTTGTTAGAAAACCTAAAGTTTCATATTTAATTATTGCCAATCAACAGTGTCAGTATGCAGTTAGAATTAATTTCAAGTCGAATATTTTTTTTGATTTGTCATGTTTTGTCATGTTTCCCTCCAAATGTTGCTCTTTTTCGAAATGTCAATTTCTATCCCCTTCTGCATCTTGCTTTTTTCAATAAATTTCCTTTTTTTCTAGTTCATGATTTGTATGTAAGTTTTTATAGTTTGTTTTTCACTTTGTTTCTGATATATGTAAAGCATGACTATTTGTTACCGGTTTAGATTTATGGAATTTAATTGAACAAATAATAAAAAATTAGGTGAAAAAAGAAAGAAGTATTTTTAGTTGGAATATATTACACTTTGAAAAAATCTAAAAGTTATAAATAGTTGCGGGCTCGAAAAAAAAATTAAGTAATTGAAATTAGGTTCGAAACTAAGGTTACGCATAAAAAACTATAAATTTCACATCTAAAAGGTTTGAAAAATTTACTTCGAAAAAATGTGGAACCTTTTTTTTCCAAATAAATATTCTACTTTTGTCTGAAAACTAAAACTTCAACTTTCTACAAAATTATAATTTGGCTTCTGAAAAAAACTAAACTTTACAGCCTGAAAACTCAAAAGAAACTGCTTTTTTTTTAAATTTAAAAAAAAAAAAGCTTTTCGCCGAATAAAAACTTAAATTTTCTAAAACTTTTCATCACATTTCTGATTTGAAATTATTTTTTCCAAAAAACATGGCAGTTATCTGGTAATTTACGTTTGAAAAGTCTGAAAATGTTTTAACTGAAAAAATTATAGTTTTATATTTTCACTTTAATAAATTTCTAAATAACCGAAAAACTAAAATTCGTAGGTTGGCAAATCCGCGAAAAATTAAAAAGGCACTATATTTCGAATTTTCACGTTTATCACAGAAAAAAAATGTGCAAAGTGTATCAATATTTAAGCAATTCAAATGTTCCGAAAATTTTCATCACTTTTCTGGTTCCGACCTGGTACTGACCGGATATGAAGTATTTTTGGAAATTTTTTCGTTTTTGTCATTTGGAAGTGATCCGCAAAATGATTTAATTCAAACGATGTATCCCGGCAGCAACAGCTCAAAACCTTAGAAATTTCAGATTTTTAAATATGTAGATTTCTTAAAGAGCTAAAATAGTAATCTTCAGTACTAGAGAATTCCTCGAACAAATCCCAAAAAAAATTTAATGAAAAAATGTCAATTGCAATGTAGAACCTCCTAAAGCTATTCCATTATTTTTTTGGAAACATGGGGGGAGAGAGCAAGTGAGAGAAGACGGGGGGAGCACATTCATGCACAAACACACACTCGCACTTGGTTGTTCCTTACCCCCTCACTGTTTCATTTTCTTAAGCCTACATATATACTCTGCGTCTCCCAGCTCTCCCCCAACCGAAGCAGCAGCAGCATCGCCGGGCACCCTATGGCCGTGGACTAGTTCCCCCCATTTCCCGCTTCATATCTCTGCTCGCCCTCTTCCTTCTGTGTGCTCTCTCGGATCCTTACGCAGTAACTGACCATATGGTCAAGTGGTTGGCGGGTGTGCAGTGCTAGTACGATTGTCTTGTCTATTGATTCTTTTTTTTGTCATTCGGAGCTTGGCTGGAATTTTCTGGTTTTTAGGTTTTCAATAACAGCGTTTTATTCTTATGAATTTAAAATTTGCAGTTTTTTCTTTGAATACAACTTTGAAGTTTTCAATTTCACATATATATATATACAATAACTAAAATTATATTTAATTGAGAAAAAATTAAATTTGCTTATTTTTTAATTTACAATATTTCCTGAAAATTGAACTATATACCTATTCCAGTTGAAAAAAAAGCGTAAAATAATATTTTCTTTTTAAAAAAATTCAAACTTTGAAAAATTTATTATAGAGCATTATATTTTGAGTAACAGTATGTAATAATTATTTATAATTTGGTAGCCTGTTAAAACTGATAAAATAAAATAACTTTTAAAAAACCTACTCGAAAAAACATGAAATAATTTTTCCCATTTTTTTTCTACCATTTTGTGGTATTTTTTTCTCGAATTCAATATTGCTGCATCCGTTCCTGTTCAGTTTTTGTTCAATTAATCACACCAAAGCCAATAAATGGGCGGAGTCTAATGAGATAATTTTGTTGAATTTTATTTTAAAATAATAGTCTGGTTTCTATTTCGTAGAATTAAAAATTAATTTTGAGGTTTCAGCGTAAAAAATAACTTGAAATTTTAAAAACCGGAATATTGTGCCAGAAGTGTCCAATATTTAGGCGGAGCCTATTTTAGGGCTGTATTGTTATCCAGAAATTTTTTGAATATTTTTTTTAATGGAACAGATTTTCCTGTAGGCCTTTTTAAAATTTCAAACTATTTTTTGAGCGACTTTGTAGTTTAAAAGTTAAAAAAAGAAACCCACCAACAGCTTGTAGTGAAAGGTTTCTTTTGTATTTATGAGTGCTGGAACTATAATTTTCAAAAATTGTATCAATTTTAAGTCAATTTCCCCCCGAAATTAAAGGTTTAATAAAAGAAAGACTACATTTCAAGTGGACAGTTTTGAGAAATTATTTTTTTAAGTTATGAAAATTAAGAAAAAGTAATCTAATTAGAAATAACATTAATTGAACAAAAATCAGCTGTGAAAATTTTCAAATTCTGTATTTAACCTAAGAGGTATCTTAGAAATTCAATTTGGAGCGTTTGAATACCGTATTTCCTCTATTAGTATTACACCCGACTACTCAACTTTGAAACGGTATATCTCGGTTCATTTTTAAGATATTAATATATTACAAATAACAAATTGATAGAAAAAAAACTAACAAATATTTTGTTAGTTCACAATTTTTGAATAGGACAAACGATAACCGAGATATAAGCTGTCAAAGTTGAACAAATGGGTGTAATACTAATAGAGGAAATACAGTAACTATTAATAATAGGTTCATAGTGTAATTGTTTACCTTTTCTCACATGTCTCATCAGTAATTCAAAAACGTGCTTGAAAAATTATGAGAATGCAAATGCGACCAATTGACAAACTTAGATCCTAGAGCTAGCCACCGCCTATAGCTTCTCTCTGTAATTTTTGCTGACATGTCTAAAATTAAAAAGTTTGAGACAGGAGTTTGTTCATTTCTCATTTTTCACCGACTAATTCCTTCTGAAGCAGACTTATGCTTAAGCCTTTTCAAAACGGAATCTCTGTATATATCCCTTCCCATGTGTTGTCTCCGCTCAACAAAATCATTCTAGGAAGCTCTTCTGTCTGTTTTTATTCCTCGCCCGTTTCTTTTTGTTGGCTGGTTGGGTTTCAGAGGAGACGAAGCCTTGTCTCCGTTTGTTTGCTCATTCCCCCCCCCCCCCTCTCATCCTCAACTCCTCTTCTGGCGGCTCATTCTTCTCTTGTTTGCAACAACTATCGCATTTTCTTCGACGGCTGAAACAGAAAAAAAGCCCCCCGACGACAGCTATTTTGAAACAAATCTCTCATACATTCTTAATGCTTTTTTTTGTTTTTCAGAAAGATTCCGGTCAGGCTGGTGATGGATACGAGGAAGGTGTCGGTATCAAATACAAGTGAGTCTTTTTTTAAAAACATAATAATTCAAAATTGCGAACCCATTGCCGATGTAAAAAAATTTTAAAAAAAAACTCCTTAACACTTGGTGTGCTATGAAAAAGTATGAACCTGCCAATTTCAATAGATGCGAAGCCTAAAGCTGTCGTAGCTATTGCCCAGTCTTCTATTTTTTCTGGAATTTTGAATTTGCTAAATCTTGAAATTCAAGTAGTTTGGTGAATTCTCATGATTTTCCTGACACATAAAAATTGTCAGTATAAGCTATACAAATTTTGTTTTAACTTGGATCAAATTAAAATTTAGACTTTTACCGAGTTTTTTTGACACGCGACACCAAATACAAAATTTCCTAGTCTCCAAGTTTTTGTAATTTTTTATCGGTGTTGTAACTCAAAACCTAAACAAAAAATGTATGTATTTGTGCCCTAAAATGTTTTTTTAAAGTTTCACAAATTAATACGGGACATCTTTTTGTATTTCTAGGCTTGTTAGGACAATTGTTAAATATTATAAAACTGCAATTAGAATTTCAAAAAATTGGTTTACGTGTTTTGAGGTTCAGCTACTATACAAGTACCAAAAATATAACAAAAAATCCAAGTGATGTCAAAAACTTAAAAATTAGTGGGAACTTTGTCATATGCCAATTTTTTAAAAATTGTTCTATTTTGAATTTTGTCGAGCTAAATTGACGAGTCCTTGAATTATAGCAAATAGACAAATGTGCTCAATTTTTGCTAAAAATTTTAATTGTTCAATTATGGCGTAAATCTAATTTCAAAGCTACTGTGTAATCAACAATTTCAAATTAAATTCAAAGTTTAACATTTAAAAACCGCATTCCTTTCCGCTCCTCTGAAACTGAAGCTTCCCAAAAAAAAATAACACCCAAAAAATTTAGCAAATCAAAATTGGAAAAATTAAACAATGCTGGATTTTTCACAACCCTCAACAAAAATTTGTTAATAGGAGCGTAGAAGCCATCAAAATGTTTTAAGACTTTCAGAATCAGCTTGTCAAAAAAATTATCCAAAAACGGCTTTACTTCGGACAAATAACTAAAAGTTTATTTCATCGAGCTAATACGCTATAACTACCCGCTTTTCGTCTCAAAATTTTTTGGTATTTTTGGCTAGCCTGCTGAAAATTTACTGCTAATTTGTTCAGATACAATATTCCAAATTCCATTTTCATCGCGAAAACATTATGTTATTCATCAATTCTCAGTTTCCCGATGGTACTCATTAGTATTCTAAAACTTGAAAAACACGCGAGTTTCTCTCTTGATAGCTAATAAGAATTCTCCAGAGATTTAATTTTCTGTTTTCGAACAAAAAAAAAATTACACAAAAAAACCGCCTCACTATAGCAACCAACATCGCTCAGTTTCATACTCTAGGCACCGCCCACTGTGTGGCAGAGCTGTGAGAGCCCCTCAAATCACCCCTCATTCTTACTCAATTTCCAGCTTCACCACGACAATCTTCTGACACTGAGATGAGCTCCTCATGCGCCACCTCAACAGCTTCAGCCATCGACGAGTCTGACGTGAGATTCTCGTTTCAAGACACAATTCAAGCCATCCGACACATGTCGTCCAACACTGATGACTCGACCAATCAGAATGGGGTGGCCGCCGTCAAGACCAATGGATTCCACTATGGGTCCAGCTCGAGCAGCTGGGTGCGGCTTAATGTTGGCGGGAAGGTTAGTTTAGTTTGCTCCTGGTTTTCTTGATAAACAGATAAAAAACCACGAAAAAGTTACGTGCGTAGCGTCGAAACTTCCAGGGTTTTTTTAGCGATTGCTTTCGTTTCTGGTTCTGCTTTTGACCTGAGACCACAATTTTGTTTTGTAGTCAGAAGAATATCAAGTTTACAATTTTTCAAAACGTATGGCTAGTTGATCCAAAAATCTAAGACATCATCACACTTAAAAGCAGTAAGTAGGCCCTAGGCCTGTTCAAAATCTAGACCTGCTAAAAATACCTACTCGTCAAATATTTTTTTTTGGCTTACCCTTCGCTTATCATAATTGCGGTTTGCGAAAATCAACAATTTTTAGTGAAAAGATAATGGTTGTTTTCCGTTTCGCATAATTGCAGAGTCCACGAGAATGTGGGAAATCTCTGTGGAGTTTGAGATTTGAGCTAGCTAATGAAGACGTGTGATGTTAAAATTGCTTTAGAATTTGGAGAACAAAAATAAAAAATAAATAGAGCAAGCTAGTTAAAGCCTGAATTTGTAAGCTAATCAATATAGCATATGTAGATAGTGGTGATTTTTTCCAATTCTACAGTGATCCAAACATTATTAAAAATAAGCTTCAAGCTTGAAAACCACATTTCTATGTGCTTCTTTGAAACTGAAACTTTATAAATAGTAGGTTACAAAGCTTGAACTTGACAGAAAATTAGTTAAGTAGGTAGTGGGGACAGCCTGCAACCTAGTAGCAAGTCTTTAATTTTATAAGGCCAACAGATCTGTGACAGAAATCAATTAGATATGTATTTGGCTCTAGGTGGCTTAGTCCTGTGACAAGATCTACAGAGCTACCTAGAGTTTTTGCTACAGCATAGTTTAAAATTGAAATTGAAGATCAGTATTTTGATGTAATCTACTGTAGATTTTCTAAAGAAAGGACCTATATTAAGGAGTTTTTAAAGTTTCTACAGTAGTCCAATTGGCATTCAAGTGAGTGCTCCACATTACCTCGAGCTTCTATGAAACTGATCAATCACAAAAATTGAACACCTATGAGCATTTATTCAAAAAGCATTCGAGCGAAAATTTACAAATTACATGAAAGAACAAATGCGTTCGACCGGACTCATTAGCTCCAAAAAAACCCAACTCCTAAAAAATCGAGTTTAGGTATTCCAAACGACAAGATCAACGCTGATGCGTGAGCCGTGCTCGTTTCTCTACCGCCTGTGCCAAGACGAGATGGGCCTCCCAACTGATCGGGATGAGACCGGCGCCTACTTGATCGATCGGGACCCGGACTTTTTCTCGCCCATCTTGAACTATCTAAGACATGGCAAACTGATCATGAACCCGGGACTTTCGGAAGAAGGAATTCTTGCGGAAGCTGATTTTTATAACTTGCCAAGTTTGAGTCAGCTGATCATGGATCGTATTCAAGACAGGGAGAATAGTGTTAAAGATGCGGTAGGTTTGGATGAAGCGGCTTGTAATTTTTTTTTCTTCAAATTTCAGACTAACAAATTTGTGTACCGCGTGCTGCAGTGTCACGAGGAGGAGCTCGCTTCGGTGGTATCTGCTATGACGGATGGGTGGAAGATTGTTCAAGTAGGCGCATATACCTCCTAACCCGCCTAAATAAAAAAAATTTCAGGTAGTCCCAATCAACTCCAACTACACCAACTACACTACCGAACAGCCTCAAGAGTACCTGTGCATCGTGGAAAGAGAGTGCCCCGACAATGGAAGTATGCTTGAAGGACAGGATCGTGCAAAGCTGCTCCAGCAAAGAGCTAGACGTTGGTTTTGAAGAAGTTTTAAAGTTTCGAGCACTAGGGGTCGAGTATAGGTTAAAGCTAAAATATTGAAATGCGAATGGAGAAAGCTTCAGCTAAGAAGCTGCCTCCACTCTCACTTTAAAATTTATGAAATTGCTGGTGTCGTTTTTATGGGAAAATTATTACGCTAATGGACATAGTCTGAGTCGAGAAATTTTGTGTTGTGCAAAAAAACTCACAATCAAAAGATATCTAGTATTGCTAAGAATTTGATGAAGCTGGAAATATTCTGCTATTGAAAAAAAGTTGGTTTTTTTAGTCAGACGCGAAATTTTGCTTTTTTTTGCTTTTTTTTTTTCAAAAATACAATAGCCCGTCTTAAAATAACAATTTTTTAAAAGGTACACCATGAAATTTAAAATTTTCTGGATACAATTTTTCGCAAATGTTACTCGACAAAAAACCTATAAATCTCAACAAATCGTTAAAAAATCAAGAAATACAGTACTTTTTAAAGGCGCACATTTTTTTTGCATTAAGAAAATTGTCGAGACCGGATATCGTACTTTTGGCACGTTTATGTAGTAGAGAAACTATGTAGGTGAAATTGCCGTATTCGTACTTCTACAGTACCTCCTTTTCTCAACATTTTCTAGAAGTCGATGTATTATATTTTCTAAAAAATTCAAACTTTGCGCGGAAATTTTTTTAATTTGGCTGCCTACCAATAAGCGACATTTGCGCAACCTCTTATTGGTCAGTGTTTTTCGAAGTTCCCCAAAGGGACCGCCCGACATATTTCGGGTTTGATCACAGTGTGGCGGAACCCTAAAGATGTCGGGCGCTTCCGTTTTGAAAAATCACAAAATAATGCTGAAACATTTCAGATAATTAATATTTCGAGCCGGACAAACTTTCATCCAACTATCTGGACAACTATTACCCTTTTTTTTAATTTTTTTTCCCTAAGTTTCACCACATTCGTACTCAAAAACTCTTTGTAAGAGTTTCTCCACCTATGCTTTTGTCTTATTTGCACATGTTTCTCCCCTTCCGAACGTGATTAAATCTCCAGTTTAGACATGTATACTTTTTTTTTCTTCTGATTTCTTATAATTTATAAGTATGTCTTTTTTGGACAGTTGAATTGAAGAATTGCCACCAGTGGAGTTGTGGCTATAAATTATATTTTTTAAGAAACCTTCAAGTAACTAGTATTATTACACTTTCTCCAAACCACTCTTGCGGATCTGTCATTTCTTTCTAAGGAACATTTTTTCCGTTTTTTTTGTTTCTCTATTTTGACTTCAAATTCTGAAAATTTTTCAACCTATTTCTTCGTGTCTCCCCAAATTTCCCTTTCTACACTTTTTTCCACTAATGAATAATGATGAAATGATAGACAGTTTGTGATACATTCATCGTTTCCGAGAAAGTCAGGAAAAAAAAAGAAAAGAGAAGAACTTAAATGAGAATCAACATTCCTTTTTCGCCTAGAACGTTTCAAGTTTTTCTCGTTTTCCGAGAAAGGGCGCCGGAGAACAAGTGAAAGGAATCAGAGGGATGGGTAAGAAAAACATTTTCCTTTCGATATGATAGGGGCTTGATCAATATGAGATGCGATGAGCTTTCACTTGCGCCAGTGATCTACCTGCCAATTTTGATGGGCTTCAAATTGGTCAGTGCGTACGGTAAGTAAGACCCGCTGGAATACTTATTGTAGGTTCTTATGGTCAGTGCAAGATGAAGCATCGAGATTATTGCAAGCAGTGCAGAAATTTTCAGATTATTACTGGGCTTTCCACGGTGCTTACAGTCTTGGGACTGGAAATCCCCTACAGGTACTTTGTCAGTGCGAACATCACAACAGTTTGTTGGATTACTGTCTAAAATTTGATTGCCCCACACTTTGCAAAAGCCGAACAATAGCCAGTGTACTAAGCTTTTTGCAGATTTTGTCATTTTTTATGTTTCAAAAATTATTTTTAAAATATCGCAATTTACTGAATTTGCCAATTTTGTAGAGCTTGGCAAATTTCGAAATTTGCCTCACACCCTGTTTGAGATCAAAATCCTTACTTGGCAGTATTGTTCTTGTAACGTTACTTTTCTATTAGTATGAATGGTATATGGTATATTTAAAAGTTTTTCATACGTCAAAGTTAAGCACAATGGCGGAAAAATCCTTACTAAAATTCCCCCGACTCTTTCAATTATACCTAAAGTTGCAATAATTTTTCTACATACCCATTCTAATATATCAAATATGAGTCACTCCTGGGTAATTAATCAAGCTGAAAGCATCATAAAACGGTATAATTCGACTTAATTGTGAACAATCCATCAAACACACAGAACCCACCATCCATAAACTAGTCGAGGCGGCTATTCGGAAGCGTTTACGCATGCTATTGCTTTATGTCCATCAAGATTGAACGGGAGAAAAATGTTGTAGTTGTTTTTGTGGGTAATAGTCGCACATGAATGTTCTAGTCAAGAAAATAAAATGGAAAAGTACAGTTACCGTAGGCTTTTGCAACCATTTACCTGGGTACGGTAGATCTTCCGAGGTGCCTACTGCCTGCAATCGAAACACAAATACTGCGTGGTGTGTCTAAAAAACAAGGCTCTGGTTGTAGTGGGACCCCAACCAATATCATATACCGACACCTCCCGTGTTCCGCGCTCCACTGTGTTTAGTTTGCTGTGGGCGTGGCGAGCTGTCCCTCCCACAGGTAGACATAGTGGGGCGCGGAACACGTGAGATGTCGGCGTATGATATTGGTTGTGGTCCCAATTTTAGATTTTGGGATTTGTGCGCAACCGTCGCGCCTGCCTACCAACTTTTGTAGGTTCGGCAAAATCAGTGATATGAAGCTAAGCTTGACGGATTTGCTATCTCAGCTCCCCATTCAACAAGTGTATAAAGTAATTTTGAACCAGAATCCCGGTAAATGTTTGTAATGTCATTTCTTTTTCCCGAATGTGTCGCATATATTTATTCTGTCTTATCGTGTCTTTCTATGGAATTAATGCAGAGAAGGGGGGCCTGCGAACCGGAACATCTCCTATTCTCTCTCGCCCACATATGTTTAACACATTCAACGCCTTTCGATCAGATCTCTCTCTCTGTCCGGCGATCGGATAAAGTGAAACTGGACAACTTTTGCCCCCTTCACCCGCATTGGTCACTACAGATAAAAAAGAGTGTGGATAAGTTCGAGACCATCTCGGGATGGCGGGTGGACCGATCCGGAGAAGTAGGAGGAGAGTGAAGAGAAACGTACATATCTGAATGTGACCTCTTTTCCATCAGAAAGTGTGTGAGGGGGCCGGAGAGAAAGAGAGAGAGAGAGAGAGAGGGAGAAACCCAGTTAGGAACAACCAGGATTGCTGCTGGATATCTCATTAACCAGCATTTTCAAATCGACGAGAAGTACTGTTTTATTTTCATTTGCGCACGCCGACGCAAAAGCCTAAACGATTTGTTTCTTTTTACAGCAGGCCTCCCACCATCATGATAGTCTACAGTATCCTTGCGTTACTTTGTATTGGCTCAGTCACTTCTAAAGCAGTCAAGGCAAAAGGTAAGTAATCACTAAAATGTTTTCACTCTTTATCAGTGCTGATTAGAAACACCAGATATAAGCGGTGATTATTGAAACATTAGTGTTTCTTTTTGACTACAGTTTGATAACGTGCCACTAAAAATTTATGTACGTAGCTCTAGGAGCTAAACTGTTTGATATTTTTTGATCAGTAAGCAAAAAAGCCCAATTTTTAGCTGATTAACTTATCAAATATAGACTAGAATCACATTATTTTGTCAACTTTGCAGCGTTCAAAAGATATTAAAGGTGGAGTAGCGCCAGTGGGGATTTAGTTTAAATAAACTTATTATGATCCAAAACAACCGAATATTTTTTAGAATTTCTGGTCGCGTTTTGGCAAGTTGCCATAATTTTGAAAAATATGAACTTATGAGGAAATCCAAAGCAATGTCGCATGTTCCGACCCCTACAATGTTTTAATCCAAATAATTAGAATAAAATTACAGTATAAAAAATTTAAAAAAAAAATTTGTTTTTTGGTCGACTTCCAAAATTATGAGTGGCAAAAACTGAGTAATTGTCACTATTTGACAGTAAATAAAAAATTTTCAAAAATTTGTTTGAAAAGTTTAATTGTGATATTTGGTCATTTTGGGGCCAAAGGAGTGGTTTTTAACAATTTCCCCACTGGAACTACTCCACCTTTAAAGCAGCCGACATTTATCAGTTGTCGGTGGCTATAATGTCAGTCGGAATTACCGCTATTAATTTGTATCTTGTTTGGGGACAACTTTTACAGCGTAAAATTTAAACAAAGATACAACCCAGAAATATTTTTCATTTTGGTGACGTTTCCAACCTGAAAAAGCAATATTTCAGACTCTTGCGAGGAGAGCAAAACTCACTTCTTCGTAACAGACAATGCCAGTCTGCAATCAGCCGACCCAATTGTCTACAAAGCAACTTCCGAAGAAGAATGCTTGTCAGCTTGCACAAAAAATAGAGTGAGCTCCACAAAAAAATTGCTCCTAAATTCCAAAATTTCATATTCAGGACAAGTTCGACAGACCAATCGTTTGCCACTCTTTCACCTACGACCACGCCAGCTTCTCCTGCACCATCCACAAGGAGAAGTCAGCTCCAGTTGGGTCTGCTCAAATTGAAAATTCGGTTGGAAAGAGATACTTTGAGAAGATTTGTCTATCACGTGAGTTATTGGGAAGCTTTCAAAATGTCTTCTAATTGCCAAGTAGCAAAACCAATCAATTCTTACCGTTTACCTAATATTTTGGGTTACGGTAGTTAAGCCATCAAGCTTTACCCACAATTTTTAGACAATATCCCACAGCAATGCGCCCAGACTCAATTCATCCGTGTTGATCAAAGTGTGCTCGTTGGCTATGCGGTCAACATGACGCTCACTGACAGCATCGAATCGTGTGCTGCTCAATGTGTACAGGAAGCCGATTGCAAGGTGATTTTGCTCAATTTTCTGTTGCTATAAGTCATTTGTTTCAGTCTGCCATGTACTTCTACGAAGACGGAGAATGCATTACCAACAAGGAATCTGCAATGACAAAGCCAGCTGGATTCACAAAGGAAGAAAACGACAAGGTGATCTACTTCCAGAATGGATGCGACTTGAACAAGAGTTAGTTTTTTGGTTTTTTTTTTTGCAATGTACAATTTCAAATAAAATTTCAAATTTCAGAGAACGAGCCAACCGTCGAGACTGAGGAAGTCCAAGAGGAAGTCAGACCAGTAGCTCATGTGCTTATCTCTGAAACGACTCCAAAACCAGATTCTCCAGTTGAGAAGGTTGTTGAGGAAGTTGGTGAGGAGGTGAAGCCAGAGATGAAGCCAGAAGAGCAGTTCGATGAGAAGCAAGAGGAGACCAATGCACAGACTGGAGAGGATGAGGAGGAGTACGGTAAGTAGTTTAGTAGTGGGGTCGGCTTTCAATTTGGAAGTCGTGTTTCCCAGACTGAGAAGTAAAGCAATTTGCGACTTATATGCACTGGCTTGAGACCCATGAGTTTTTTGAAAAACTCAAAGGTATTGAAGTCGGGCGCGTTGTGCTCTTTACAATAAATTTCTGACAATAAATTTTCTAGACATCAGGATACAAACACAGAAACAAATATTTTTGGTATTCTGGATCCGATGCTAGCCTTACTTTTATATTTAAAAAAATTGGGAAGCTTCTCGAACACTTTAACTAAAAAAGCTCACCGTATATGCTAATCGGCAAGTGGAGTCAGAATGTCTTATTTCGGTTTGATCTTCAAAAAATGCGGGAGTTGATACGCAAACATCTCACCTGATTTTGCATGGTTAAGAGCGTTCTGCCCGCATTTTTTGTAGGTCAAACTATAATGAGACAGCCTGACACCACGTGAATTGACGTATACAGTGAGCTCTATTTTCTACTGCTGGCGACACACACTTAACTTACCTTCTGGATTTTAAAATGCACATTTTGGAATTGACAGAAGCTAGTTCAGTCTTGCAACCAGTTAACTCACAGGAACTTCATATTTAAACAAAATTTTTAGAGTGTTTGGTACTGGCAAAGTTCAGAAAATGTAATCTACTTTTTCTTGATTTCAACTGGAAGTATGATAAAGGCCCATTGAGCTCTAAGAAAAATATACCCAGCCTAAAAATTTAATTTAAAATTTCCAGAAGACGAAGAAGTCACCGAAGAAACCACAGAGGAAGAAGTCACAACAACCGAAGCACCCACCACCACCACCACTACCGAGGAGCCAACAACCGAAGCCTCGGCTCCAAAACGCATCAAGGCACACCTTCACAAGAAGATCAAGAAGCACCCAAAGAACTTTGGATCCAAGACTTATGAGATTCTGAAGAAGCAAGAAACTGTCAAGAAGTCAAAGATTGAGTTCCCAGAAATTGAAGAGCAAGAAATCACAGAAGACTCTGCGGATTCTTCTAGAGCCATTGAGCCACAAGAGCCAGAGGAGGTTATTTTAAAATTTCCAGTATAATACATATGTTCCATTTCCAGACCTACTTCTCCGACTGGTCTGACTGGACTCCATGCACAAAGAGCAACGAGCGACAGGTCCGTAGAAGACGGTGCCTGAACTTGAGAAAATGTCTCGGAGCTTTGATGCAAGTTCAGAACTGCCCAGAGATTATTCCAACAAGCAGTGAGTTAAGAAATTTGTAAAGTTTTGGCTAAGACGAAGGCTTACTTTAGGCTTAGGCTGAAGCTTAGGCTTAGGCTCAGGCCTAAGCTTAGGCTTAGGCTTAGACTAATACTGAGGCTTAGGCTTTAGCTTAAGCTTAGGCTTATACTTATGCTAAGTCTTTGGTTTAGGCTTAGGAATTTTCTAATAAAAAAATTGAAAATTGTGAAAGATTCGTGCTTAATCAAAAACTAGCCCCCCTGAGCAGAGCCAATGTATAATAACACGGACTTTCATGATATGATAAACTATGAAAACTGAGCAGTAGCTGAAGTATAAAATCTAGAAAAAATCAGTAAATCCTGTGAGCTCTGTTTCTCTAAAATTCTCAAAATGTTCAAGCGGCCGAAATTTTGTGGGTCCAACTTCCAAAAAGCTTTATTTTCCAGCTCCACAAAACAACGAGATGATCAGATCAGTTGTATCAGTTGATGGTGATGATGAGCCAATTGCCGTTGATAACATTTCAGTTGACTCTGCACCAAGCAGCATTTTGCCAGTGCTCAACGAGCAAGTCTGGGGACACTGGCAAGGAACTTGTCAGGTAAGGATTCAGGAGACCCCGCTTTATTATCAAGTTATCTACAAAAAAAATATATTTTTACAATCAGTATAATCAAGACCTTGACAAGGCGGTTCAAGGTTTCCATGAACATTCCTTATGTTGAAAAACTTTTGTAACTTTTATCAAGGTGATATTTGTTCACGTGAATGTAGATTCATGATAAATTGGACAATTCTCTGTACCCGACAAATTCAGTACAAATTTCAAATTTGGCTGCCATGTTAGTTGGCTTTCAATAAAGTTTGTAGATCATTGTGCCGGCCACAGTTCACTGAACATTCCTGGAGTTTGTACCAGTTTTTTGAATGTTGTAGCTCAAAAACTGTCAAGTTTAGAAAACAATTTCTAACTGAAAAATTGTTTCTCAACACGTTGTTTATTTTTCTGTTATATATATTTTTAATGTCTTACTATTAGCACTGTTTTGACAAGAGATGTACTATTTGAAACGGTAGATCAGAGTTCTTATAACTTTATACTGTTTAGGTTCGGTTTTTTAAATCTGTAACAGGTAATATTTCGCTTTTTGTATTTTTTGACCAATTTTTAAAATAATATTTCAACTTTTAGTTTTTCAAAAATATATTTTATATTTTCAAAATGAACAAAACCATAAAAAAAATCAGCAAACGTGTTAAAAATTGAAAAAAAAGTATTACTTTCTATTTAGAATAAACTAGTCTGTAAGAGAAATATGTACCTGCCTTAAGCTTGTCTGCTGGCAAAATGAACTTAAATTGAAAACGCAATTTTATTATTTGTTTGATATAATAAAACGCCGTTCTTGTACATATAATTCAGCGGCAAGTAAAAACTTAAAAACGTTTCGTAATTTTTTTCACTTTTTCTGTTAGCTTAAACTTTTTGCTATTTTTTTTTCAAATTAAAAAAAATTTAAAATTTTTTTTTTTTAACTAGAAAATTCCATTGAAAGTTTTTCAACTCCTATAAAACTATAAAAATTACAGCCATTCGCATCTTCCCAGCCATGCAACAATGGATTCATGATCGGATTCGAATCACGCGAGTGCATCGCCAAGGACCCCGCTCAGTGTGAAGGACCATTCTTCAGATACTGCCAACATTCTTGTTAACTCCACTACCGCTTTTAATTGACCACTGACTGCAATTTCTCCCACGTGTATTTTGTAATCCAAATTTTAATATTAATGGTTTTCAATTAATAAAGTTATTTTAATATTTTTTGTTTGAAGTATTTCAGAAATATTGTGAAAATTCTAGAAACTTTTTTTACGCAAGACAATTATCTGTATAAGTATTGTTGTATTATAAGCTTAGAACTTGTGATGGTTTTTTTTCTTAAAAAAAATTTATAATTTCAATCAACCCTTACCTAAAAATGTTTTGAAAAAATTTGTTTTTGTAGATTAAAAATCAAAATTAAATATTTCTAAAAAAAAGCGAAAAAAAAACTGTAATTTGCCAAAAACCATGCTTCATTGAGAAAGTGGAAAAAATTATCATATTAAACCGTCTTTAAAAATGTTTGAAATATTATTTTTTATTTAAAAATGGCGGTTACTCACTTTTTGCTAAGTATAATTTTAGAAGTCACCCCCAGTTTTACCAGGAATAGCTCATGAGTTGAAAAATTTAATATTGCTCTATATGTCTCAAAAAGCTTTACTATATATATATTTTGCACTTTTTCAAGTGTTTTTTGTAATGGCAGTGTAGTTATATTATTTACAAACTCCCATTGACCGTGCCAAAATTTTGATACAAATTGTTATTATTCTCGTAAAAATTTTTTAAAAAAGTAAAATGACCTAATCTTGACATATTTTTTTAGTTGAAGCTTGCTGATATTTAAAAAATGACATGAAAATCTCAAATTTTTAATTTGACAAAACTCTACAAAACTATGTACAGTAATCTACGGTCATATATTGTACTGTCCGTATTTTATACTTTGAAACAAACTCGTCAAACGACTCTTAAATAACGACTTTCTAAATAAATATATATATATTTGAAAACTAAATTTTCCACCCCATTTGATAGACGGAAAGGGGCGGGACCACCATCCGACGGCTAGACATACTTCAAGGTCGGTTTGGAAAACAACGGAACACAACAAACCTTGAAACATCTGCAAGGACGTATAAATAGTGCAACGAAAAACTGATGTTTCGATACTTCGCCTAGAGCTTTCAAAATCCATGTTTTTCTCAAAAATCTTACGTTTTCATACTAGCTAGAGTTATTTTATCATTGCTGTAGGAGTACCGTAGTGGTGTATTATGTCTTGGATGCTTTCAGTATCATCAAGAAATACTTTGTCAACTGAAATTTTTTTTTCTCAAAAATTGGTGTTCCATACTTTTGTTGATAAACATTTTTCAAGAATAGGCCTTCCATGATGGCGCCAAAGCGACTTATGTATAATGCGACGCCAAACCCAAAAAGTGTCGGCCGCGGCCAACGAAGGTGGCAGGCAGGCGTCAGGCCCAGAAACTGCGACTGTCCCTCATAGAAGCGCTATAAAGTACTCTATAAAGTACTACTATTTATTGCACACTGTAACAATTAATATTTTCTTTGTAAAGAATAAAATTTTTTTAATCGTTTTCTGAAGTTTTATTGTCGAAAATTGATATACGTACATATTAGTGTTCACGTGAATCGTTCCAATGTCTCCAGCACGACTCTCCTTTTTTATTCGAAGTTACCTAAATATACTCAAAGGTTTTGAAATCTCCTAGTTTTTATTCGAATATTGAAAAAAAAGGCAAACTCAGCATTTGGCATACAGTTTTTGCTAAGGATTGGACCAAAAATATGAACTATGTTCTATGTAAGAGTTGGAAAGCTTGGGTCAGACGTGAAAAAGGCCGCGTCAACGTTAACCCCAAAATAAATACTCTTTCTAGTGTGGTTTTTTTGCTTTAGTGGCATAAATTAAAGCGAGGGTTGAACCAATTTTAGGCTAACTGTAAGTAAAAAAATGTTGCCCATGTCTTGCCAGAAACTTCTAAACCGAGGTTATAATTTTGGCTAAACTTTGCCATAAAGTTCGTACCAGCTAAACATTTGTTTTATTTTTTAACGTGTTTTTAGGAAAAAAAACAATATTTTATATTTTAATTGACGTAATCAAATTTTTTTACCTGTCATTTTTTCCAATATATAGGGTCGGAGTTATAACCAAGCAACCACGTAATAATAATATTAATTTTTAAAAAACTTTTTTTTTAACTTACAATGTTCTATACTTTTAGTTTTTGACGTTATTTGTGCTTTTGGCTAATACACTTTTTGATTAAAATTTTTTTCGGATTCATATCCAGTTGACACTTAATTCTCTAAAAACTTTTTTTTAACTTGGCCATTTTTGTATATTTTAAACCCTGAAATATTGAGTACAAATACGTAGCAACAACTCACATTTACTGGAAAATAATAATAAAATGTTCAAAACTTTCGAGAATTTTCTAAATATTCTGGCAAGGTAAGTTTCTAAAAATGAAAAAAAAACATACTTTTGAAAAACTTTTTATAATGTTTAGATACAAAACATAAAAACTTAATTAAACTTGAAAAATAAAAGAAAATAATTTTTTTGTGCGAGTTCCAAAATTATTTTCTGTAAAAAATGGTTTTTTTTGTTTCGATTGCACATAAAATTTTAATGTGTTCGATGTCTCCCGCTGTATCTCTTGATCTGAATTTTTTGAAATGTTGAATCAAGTGTTAACAGGTAGACAAGATTCTAAACAACAGTTTATCTGTTAATTTTTTTTTCTAAAATGCTTAGTTTGTGAGTTATACTCATTTGAAAGTTATAAAGAATTAGCAAAAATTGTAATTTTTCAACCGAATCAGAACATGTTTGAATGTTCAAAGCCTTAAAGCCTAACATGTAAAATTAAAAAATATGAAATGGTTACAATTATTTATTTTTTCAGTTTGCTTTTACTGACAAATGTATTTTTTTGATAATAAACAAAAAAAACATAGAAAGTTGCAATTTTGGACATTTTTTCTATTTTTTCACATTTTTCAGTGTTATTGACCGAGCTGTAAGTAATCCCAGCACATTTTCCATGTCACTCCAATTATCCCTGGCGCTTGCTTTCAGTCTCAATTTTCCCAAAACTATTTCTTCAAAAACATTTCCAAAGGCGCCCCTTGTGTCAACTGCAAACACTCGCCCCGATGACGTAACTTGTTTACGACGAAAAAAAAAGTGTTTCTTCGTGGTTTATAACTCAACTTGTTGATTTCATTTTAGTTCCGGGAAACAGAAAAGCGGGTTTCTACATACTACATACTTTTTGAGGAACAAGCTGAAAATCGATAAATGGTGTCAGTGGGCGGGGGGCATGGCAAAAACAACACATAGACTTGTGCCACACACACACACACACACACATCCCACACACAATGTTTGTTTGTCTCCGGAGAGGCGGTGGACGCTGACGAAGGGAGGCCTCCCTGAAAGCGATAACAACCGTACTTGTTGCGGCTGCGTCTCTTCGGCGGCCAGCGGCCCCTCGTCTTCGCTCATACTCTGCTTCCCGGGGGGTCGACGCTGCAACACACACGCGCGCACCGAGGCACTGCGCGGAACGGCCGAGACGCAGAAACGCACACAGACTTGCCTTTCGTCTAACACTTATCAAACGCTAGGCAATTGTCTGTGTTGGTTTTACCGTCGGTTTTTCCTTGCTTTTTTCCGAGGACTTCCTTTTTTTCCCAATTTTCTTTGATTTCAAGATAATAATGTTTTTTAATTTGCATACTTGCCATATTTTTTTTTCTTTTTTTTTGTGTTGTTTTCCGTGCCCATATATCTTGCTAGAAAAATCTGAAAATACAGCAGTACACGACAAAAACTTGTTCGATGGTTTGCCGCGATAATCGTCCCGAAAAGTAGCTGAATTAGAAAATGAGAGGGTGCTAGACAGAGATGGAGGAGGGGCCTGTGAATGTCTGTCTGAACACTTGAACTTTGCTTCTTTCTCTGAAACACCAGACTCATTTTGTCTAGATTTTCAGCTTCTTAATTTTTGTTTGGAAATTTCTGGTATGAATCTGATGCTTTAACAATTGTTTGAGTCTTATGTTTAAAAACATACGTGTAGCTAAAACTGTAAATTGGACGAATTTATCATCGACAAAAGCTCAGTTGCACTGACCAAAATTAAGCTTGCACTGACCAAATTCAAGTTGACACCAGGGGTGGGCGGCAAACAAAATTTTCCGCCGAATTGATTATTCGTTAGTTCTCAATTAAAAAAATACTTTAAAAACAATATTCCACTGTAATAAGTGTTATTTTGGAGAATAAGTGTAATTTTTTTTCCAACTTAAAATATTTAGAGATTCTGAATTTTTATTCTGGCAAAAAAGTGTTGGCCGGTAATTCCAAATTCAAAATTTTCGGCAGATCAAAACTCAGGGAGTTGCCGAAATAAACATTTTTTGAATAAAATTAGCAATCGGCCCTTTCGACAATTGCCGCCCACCCATGGTTTGCACTGACAAAATTTCGTTTTGCACTGACAAAAACCTTTGCACTGACAAAATTTCGTGTTGCACTGACCAAAAACAGATTTTCCTCAAAGCTATATGCAAAAACCTTGTTTTTCAAATGTTAATCCTCATCTGTTTTTGTTGGAAATCAAGTATTGCAGTTTCCTCGTTGTTTTCTAGTCAAAAGAGAGAAGACGTTCGCCTTTTTTTTGTTTTCGCACCGCGCCGCTGCTTCGATTCATTTTCAGTCTGTAATTCGAGCACGCTCGTTGCTAGGCGGTTTTGTGCGCCAAAAACAGCAAATAAAAACAGGAACACTGGAGTCGGCCAGTATTTTCGAATAATCATGTTCTAATCATATTCTTCCTCTTATTATATGTGCATAAAAATCCAGTAAATGGTAAAATTTTCAATTTCAGATCCATCTCGATGGAGGATCTCACACCAACTAACACGTCGCTCGACACCACAACTACTAACAATGACACGACATCGGATCGTGAAGCGGCGCCAACGGTGAGGAACTAGTTTCTAGACGAACATCGGAATGCGGCTTAAAGTTCGGGTGCACTTATCAAACTAGACCCGTTTTTTAGACCCTCTTTCAAAGCGGGGAACTGCAATACACTTTTTGAACCTAAAACCTAGATTTTTGGTGTTCTAAATTCTTTTGTGAATTGGAGAGCCAATTCAACCGGAAAACTCTTTTTTATAGGGAAAACGTTTTGCCACGTAGCAGATAAGTTAAATAGAAAATATTTTAAAATATTTTTTTTTGTCTAGGAAAAATTGATAAAGCACCTGGTCCAATTTTCAGAACGTTCCAATTTTACCTACAATACAAAATTGGCCGGCAAGCTTATGGCTTCTGTTTGCCTACTTCTAGCTTGAACATTCTAAGGCTCCGTAGCGAAAAAAATTTTTTAGGCTTTTTTTAAATAAATGTTTGGGCCGGAACACTTAACCGAATAGCATGATGAAACGCTCTAAAACTTGAATTTGAAAATTTGCAGTTGATGCTTTAATATAAAAGTTTTGAGGTTTCACCTGCCTAAGATCGTTTTAGCATAAATATGTAGATGACCGAGAGTATACAATTAAATATTAATTAAATATGAATTTCGAAATATGAATTTTGGTTGACTTCCATTATGTTTTTTTTTTCACATTTTACAACTATTCTAGGCAAAAATGAAAAAAAAAAACTTGTAGAATAATTTTCAAAATTTTATTTTCCAGACGCTCAACTTAACACCAACAGCAAGTGAATCGGAGAACAGCTTATCCCCAGTCACCGCCGAAGATCTCATAGCTAAAAGCATTAAAGAAGGATGTCCGAAGAGAACTTCCAACGACTTCATGTTTCTTCAGAGTATGGGCGAAGGAGCCTACAGCCAGGTTGGTGAACGAGGAAATTTCCAGAAATGTGTGCAACTAGTATCAGAGTACAAGGAAAAGCTTGGAAAATACTCGGAATGCCTGAATTAGTGCTTGAAGTAAGCTTGCCCATTTTTTTCGGAACATCGGTGATTCTTTCTTGGCAATTCAACTGATAGTACTGGTATTACCTAGCCGCAAAAAATTTGCAGTTTTTGCCACAAATCTATCTTGACACAATATACCTCACTATTAGTTAAATGCTGAGTTTTTATCGATTTTTATAGCTTTTTTTACTTATGTATATTCAAAATGTATGTGTTTTTCAAATCTTTTTAAAGGTTTAGTACGGTCATTAAAAAAAATATTTAAAAATCATCTTCATGGCGCTAAAATGAGCGACTATCATAAGAAATTAGAAAATTTGGAAAATTGGTTTATTTTTTTCTAGTCCTTGAATTTTCACCTTCCCATTTTTATGCTCTAACTGTGTTTCAAATACTCATATTCCAACATTGTAGGAATTCTAGAATTGCTTTAGATTTCTCTTTGTTTTCCAATCTTTTTTACTGTAAGTTATCATCATTTTGGCACCGAAAGGTTTTTTTAGGTAATTTTACCACTGACCGTAACACTTTTCCAATGGCGTATACAATTTGAATTTAGCAACAAAACAAAAAAAAACAAAAATCGTACCAAGACGGACTACTGTATTTTTTGGCGGAAAAATCGGCCAATTTTGCGTCAGGGTTACACGACTGTGGGAATTGAACTCGCACTATGTAGGCCCATTCATGTTGTCTCCCCCTGTCCAATCTCTTTTCTCCACAACACTTTAATCTCATTTCGCATGGAGAAGAGAAAGAAGAAGATGCAGAAAACGACGACATCGTCATAGAATTGTCTACACAAACCTAGTGTTCTGCGTCTCTTACACAAAATAAGCCACGCGTCTAGCACTATCAACATTCGCAAACAGCTATACATGTGCTTGTTGAAGGGAAAAACGAGACGTTTGTGTGTATTGGGGAGGGGTAATGTAACCGTGGTTGTTGGGTTCATCAAATTGACAGCGCACAGGGATTTGATTTTGAACGTGTTATCGCTTTGGACCCTGAGGCATGTTTCCTACACCTAGAACAACTACCGTAATGAATCTTTACATTGACTTTCGGAGAGAAGGGTTTGTACTCTGACTATGTATAACTCAAGAAGAATGTAGGGAATTTATGTCGTTGGAACTTCCAATTTGGAAGTACAGTTTTTTGGAAATTAAATTTTTGATTCTTAAAATAGTCGACTTGAAATAATTTTTCGTTATTTATCAATCCAATGAGTTGAAAAAGTGAATGGAAATTTCTTGACTAAATCCGTGGAAAATTATCTAGTTTTGTTTTTCAGATAAGTTGTAAACACTTTGATAGTTAAAATGATTGTTTGTAGTGATCAGAAGCAGAAAATCTGACTAGTTTCCGCCCCCCCCCCCTATACATATGATGCACACTTAAAATGTCCAAGTGGTGTTTGAATAGCAAATCTTGAAAACGTAAAAACAATAATTATTTTCTATATCTGTAAATATTTTCAACGAATTTTCAGCTTCCAAATTTTGGTCGTTTTTGGATCTTTTTACAAAAAAAATATTTTATCAACTGACACTGATAATATTTTCTGCCTCATATTAAAAAATATTCCTCTAGCAAAAACTGTAAGTTGAACGAATTTACAATAAAAAACACAGCTGCACTGACCAAAAAACAATTACACTGGCCAAAATTGAGCTTGCACTGACCGAGTTTAGCGACCATATCTTTTTTGTCTAATTTGTGGTGTGTGCGGCGAATTCGGCAAAATTGTCGAGCTCGGAAAACAGAAAATTTGGCAAATTTACCGCAAACTCTTCAACTGAAGCCACTATTGCACATTAACTGTCAAAATTCTGGATATAATTAGCAAAACAATAAGTAACATTTCTGAAAAATTAGAACCTTTCCCGCATTGTATTTGTAGACGCACCTAAAAAATTTCAAAACACCAAAAAACAAGCTTCCAGTAAAACCCTAATATTCCAGGTATTCCGATGTCGCGAAGTGGCAACAGATGCGATGTTCGCCGTCAAAGTGCTCCAGAAGTCGTACCTCAACCGCCATCAAAAAATGGACGCAATCATTCGCGAGAAGAATATCTTAACATACCTGTCACAAGAATGCGGTGGTCATCCGTTTGTCACACAGCTCTACACACATTTTCACGACCAGGCTAGAATTTGTGAGTTTTTTCCAGCGCCAAGGTTCTTTTCTGAACCCATCAAAATCCACTTGTGATCATTTTATTCCAATAAAAACGTCAACTTAAAAAAAAAATTAAACCTCAATTAATATTCAGATTTCGTGATCGGACTTGTTGAAAATGGTGATCTTGGCGAGTCGCTGTGCCATTTTGGATCATTCGACATGCTCACCTCAAAATTCTTTGCCTCGGAAATCCTCACCGGACTGCAATTCCTACACGACAACAAAATTGTGCACAGAGACATGAAGCCGGACAATGTGCTCATCCAGAAAGACGGTCACATTCTCATCACAGATTTTGGAAGTGCCCAGGCGTTTGGCGGTCTCCAACTGTCACAGGAGGGCTTTACGGATGCGAATCAGGCAAGCTCGCGATCTTCGGATTCTGGATCGCCGCCGCCAACTCGATTCTATTCGGATGAGGAGGGTAAGGTTTTCGGAAATTTGACTGAAACAATTTTTGCCAGTTCCAGAAGAGAACACTGCTCGACGTACCACATTTGTTGGAACTGCTCTCTACGTGAGCCCGGAGATGCTAGCTGACGGAGATGTGGGACCACAGTAAGCTCCGATTCTTTGTAGAATGTCAAATTTAACAGTTGGATTTCAGAACCGACATTTGGGGATTGGGATGTATCCTTTTCCAGTGTCTAGCCGGACAGCCACCATTCAGAGCCGTCAACCAGTACCATCTTTTGAAAAGAATCCAGGAGTTGGATTTCTCGTTCCCAGAAGGATTTCCAGAGGAAGCGTCGGAAATTATCGCAAAGATTTTGGTAGGTTGACATGAAACTTTAAAAACTGAATACGTAATTTTCAACTTACAGGTGCGCGACCCGAGTACCCGTATCACCAGTCAAGAACTTATGGCTCACAAGTTTTTTGAAAACGTTGACTGGGTGAACATTGCAAATATCAAGCCACCAGTCCTGCACGCCTACATTCCAGCCACATTTGGCGAGCCGGAGTACTACTCTAACATTGGGCCTGTCGAGCCGGGACTTGATGATCGTGCCTTGTTCCGTTTGATGAATTTGGGAAATGATGCTAGCGCATCACAGCCATCAACGTGAGTTTGAAGCATTTTTTTCTTGCATTAAAAGTTTTACCTTGCACTGACCAAAATTTATTGAAACTATTAATTATTTGATTCTGATTAACAATGACCAAAAGATTTGAACTGACAAAGTGCAAATTTGCACCGACCAAAAAACAGTTTGCACTGACCACCTCTTCATTTGCACTGACCACCTCTTCATTTGCACTGACCAACTTTTCATTTGCACTGACCATCTCTTCATTTGCACTGACCAACTTTTCATTTGCAATTCTGGCAATGATTCTTTTGCATCTACTGATCAAAAATTGATTCAAATCAATTAATTTTCTTTGACAGTACTATGCCTTATTCAAGGAGATGCTGATCTGAAAATTCTCAATAGTTGATAAAAATTACTAACCCCTTAGAAAGTTTCAGACCGTCTAACGTGGAACATCGCGGAGACCCATTTGTTTCGGAAATTGCACCGTGAGTGATTTGCACCTAATTGGTTATTTTTAATAATCATTAAATTATAGACGCGCCAATTCGGAAGCCGAAAAGAACCGCGCCGCACGTGCGCAGAAGCTCGAAGAGCAACGTGTCAAAAACCCATTCCACATCTTCACCAACAACTCGCTCATTTTGAAACAAGGATATTTGGAAAAGAAGCGAGGATTGTTTGCCAGACGCCGAATGTTCCTGTTGACCGAAGGACCGCATCTCTTGTACATTGATGTGCCGAATCTTGTGCTCAAAGGAGAGGTACCATGGACGCCGTGCATGCAGGTGGAGCTAAAAAACTCGGGAACTTTCTTTATACATACGGTAGGTCAGAATAATCATAGCTGTCTATCTCATTATAGTACTCAATGAATCTGAAAATTTCAAATTTTCAGCCCAACCGCGTCTACTACTTGTTTGATCTCGAAAAGAAAGCAGATGAGTGGTGTAAGGCTATCAATGATGTTCGCAAGCGGTACTCGGTGACTATCGAAAAGACTTTTAACTCTGCGATGCGTGACGGAACATTTGGCAGCATTTATGGAAAGAAAAAGTCCAGAAAGGTATGAATTACTGGAAGGCCCCCCTCACTGAGTTTCCAGCAAGTTCAGAGTTTTTTATTGGAATTTTTGCCAATTTTCATTAGACTTTAGAGCCTATTGCTATTTTGTGGACAGGTTTAAACATTTTCAAAAAAAAATTGAGAAATGTCTGAAAAAATTTGGAGTGTGACAGTTTTCTGAATTTTGAAAATTCTGTTCTCAAAATTGGATTTTTACAGAGCTTGTTTCGAGATTTCATAATCCTTCAAAAGAATATAGAATATTTGTGTTCAACTTTTCTTGTCAAAATATTTTTTTTGGACAATCTAGATTCTGGAAAATTTTCAAAAAAAGATAATCTCTAAACAAAACTAAATTCAAAATGTTCTAAAGGTTCTTTATTTTCCATGCAACTCTAAAATCTTCCCGTATATTTTTTTGGAAAGTCTTATGATGTTTAGACGGTTTAAATTTTTTGATGATTTAAATTTTTTAGGGGTGGTCTATAATTTTGGACCACCCTGTATAATTATGGACCACCATGTACACTTATAGACCACCCAGTAACAAGCATTTTTGGACCACCACGCAAATCTTATTATTATGGACCACCCAAACTTAGAACACCTTCAATACTTCTTTTCTGTTCAAAAAATGATCAACTTGCTGAAAAAAAATTTTTTGTAGGAAATGATGCGTGAACAGAAGGCGCTGCGCCGCAAACAAGAAAAGGAGGAGAAAAAGGCGCTAAAAGCCGAGCAAGTGAGCAAGAAGCTTTCAATGCAAATGGACAAGAAGTCGCCTTGAAGGCTCACCTCCCTTCTACTCCCCACAAAATCACCATCAAACAAATCACACTTTTGTATCATTTTGCGTCCTTACATCTCCTTTCATTCCTCACTTTGGTTTTTTCCAACTGTCATTAAATATCTGTAGGTACTGAGATATCCCCCCACGTCACACTTGCTCTCATCACACACAGGCTGTCATAGTTGTTTCACACCTTTTTACACACTTTTTCTCCATTCCAACTGCTAGAATGCACACTGTAGACGTAGACGTCTTTGTCTTGTACTATTTTGTTTTTTTTTTGCTTAAATTGGGTTTAATCCTTTTTCAAAAATTTCACAATTTTTATACACTGCGTACGTAGAACCACACTCTGTTTTTTTTGTCATTTTTTTTTGTTTCCCTTACAATGATCTGTTTTTCTTTTTTTTTCTCCCTGTCGATTCGTACCATTTGTTAGCTGAAAAGTTTTCATATTGAAAGTTCCTATAAAATGAATTTTTGGCTCAATTTATGGTATATTTTGCACACACAAATGTAAGTTAAAAAGGAATTAAGAACGAATCGAGAGTGGCAAGAGACTCAAACTCTTGGGCTGTGGATAATCTGGAGGATTCGAATGATTAGCGATAAAAAAAAGAAAATTAATTATCTTGTCCCAAAAGTTGATTATTCAACAAAAAATTGCTGTTAATATGACTTGAAACCACTGAGATGGTTGAATTGCACATCGGGGTAGAAGGACGTTGGGCCACTTATCTGGAATTTGAATAGTGTTAATATCGGTTTTTTATGAGATTTTTTTAATGAGACAGTTTGTAACTTGATACAGGTACGTTGACAATAAAATGTTTCCAAAATTTGTTTGACCAAACTTTTCGCTCACTTTTTTTTCCTGACTGTTTGATTGCATTTAAGACGCAATACGAAAAAATCAAGTTTTTCAGCTTAAGGATATTGGCTTTTGGATTTTAATTTATGAAATACAACATGTTGATCGAGCTTTTGAATCAATTCCTAATGATCTACGGGGGTAGGCAAGAATTTTCAGATTTTTTGCCATATTTTTGACCATCGGTATTTTCGACAATTTCCGAATTTTAAGAAGTGGCAGCAATTCAAAAATTCTAGAAATTCTGAGTTTAAAAATTTCCGGCAATTCGGCCAAATTTTTGAAAAGAGTTGAAAACATTTTAAAAACTTTTATATGTTCGGTAATTGCCAATTTGTCAAATTACCAAACTACTTATATTTATAGGGTTCAATAAAAAACGAGAGATGAGAAATATACAACTTTCAATTTTTTTACAATTTAAAATATTAAGAATTTGTGATCCATTTTAGCCTTCCCCCCTCCCCCTCCCCCTCCTTTGAATTTATTTTTTCAGTATCACTAATTCAGAAGCTTACAACGCTTATCACTCACTTGACTAACTGACGGGCTCTCAATAACACTCTCTGCTAAGTGCTGCTTGTGAATTCGATCCTTATGCCGGTTCATGAGCCAAACGGTGAGCAGAGCAAGGACAGCAAACACGATGGTTATGAGCACCATAACCAGAAGAGCTATCGCCCAGCCAAACGATGTACTGCGTCTAAACATATAAGAAAATGGCTTACAAAATTAAAAATAAAAATAAAAAACACTAACGCAGCAAGATCCGAAATAGTACAACATCCATGGCTGCAACATCCAAGTTCGCAAAGGTATGGGATTGCTGTGTCGGCTGTGTTATAGCGGTAGAAGCAGATAGTCTGACCGGTTTCGGACACTTCTTGACGGATGAAACCACCTAGGCTGTGGCGGACAAGGTTTTGAGCAGCAGTTGCCACGTTTGTTCTGAAATAATAAAACATTGAAATTAAGAATACGTGTTTGAAAAAAAATTGAAAATTTCAAGCTGGAGATATGTTATTTCTGTACATAGTCTGTAGTAAGTATGGAGCACCGTTTTTTTTTTGAAAGCATCACATGTAGTGCACAACGTCAACTGTATGGCGTTTGAGCATTGAAGTAAGGAAAACCGAGTAGGCATACGGTAGGGGTATTGTAAATGAGCCTCGCAACCATCTGGCAAAAAAGCTCACTCAGAGCAATTAACTAAATTTTCCTAATTTTACAAAAATGTTAACTGGATTACTGTCGCTATTATTTTTTAACAACCAGGTTGCAGAATTATAGTTTTTAAATTTTCAAGCGTGTTCAAAAATTGACCTGCTCGAGAATGCGTAAAGTCTTATTAATTTTCCAAATGAGCAAGCTTGCATGTATATTTTTAGCAAACGTCAAATTGTGCTGCATGGGTGGAACAGGTAATCAGAATTCACAATTAGGGACTGTGTACACTTTCCTGACTTTTTTAGAAAAAACCGGCAAAATTGCCAACTTACGTCGTTGTAGTCATCGTTGAAGCTAGGTAGGCTTGTTCCTGTTCGCTTATTGGAAAGCTCTCCCAACGAGTCATTTTCTCTGTAATAATGAAATTTTCTAAGAAAAATATGATAGAGAATTGCAAAAAAGTGATAGGAAACTTGCTTCCTGCTAAAAGAAAATGTTATAGTAATAGCATGACATAAATTAAAAAATTAATCAATTTCATTTGTTTTGGCAGTTGAGAGCTTGTGGGGTTTCTGTGTTAAACTATAATACTTGGTCGAATTAGTGAGAACACACAGTGTACAAAACTATGCTAGTAAATTCAAAAAATGTGAGTTAAAAAAGTTAAAAAAAAAACAAAATAAAGCAGAGCCTATTATTACATTTTTAATATTAATAACGTCTGACTTTTTTATAATATTTTAATTGCAAAAAAAAATAATTATAAGCGAGGTCTGTAAATGGGCCTTGCTCCTTTCGAGGCTTGAATTGTAATCTAAGCCTAAGCCTACGCCTAAACCTTAACTTAAGCCTAACCCTTAGCCCAAGCCTTAGCCTAAGCCTAATCCTAAGCCTAAGCCTATTGGATTTATATGCAGAACATTTTTTGTTATATAAACCTACATAAAAAAGGCTAAGTACAGAAACTAAACGGAAACTTCAGGAAATTGTCAGAAAACTCATTTAAAAACTGAGAAACTTCAAGCTCCACGATTCAAAATTGGTAGATCATATTGCTAATTTGTAAGAGGAAAATATCTGGCAAATTTCTGACAAAGTCAAAAGCTGCCAAAAGTTAGATACTACATGATCTGCAAAAAACATGATAAAAACACAAAGAGCACAATAAGACTAGACCAACATGTAAAAATGAAGAGCCAAGCTTTTTAACAATGTTTATCTCCCCAAAGCCCCACCACTCAATGGTCATAATTGACCTTTGAGAAGTCACCCACTCAGGTGGCGGACTGGTCATGTCGTGTTTTGCTTTGTTTCTTCATCATCTCTTATGTCCAATAATAATCGCAAATACAACATCCTGTTCGAATGCTCGGCGGCGGTGGCTCTCAAGATATACAATATGCTTAAGCTTAAGCCTAACATCCACTTCATCAACTCTTTTTTCTGTGAAATATTTTGAACTTCCTCATTTATTTGGCTACGACACTAAGAATATAACACCAGAGAGGGCAATAAAACTCTCAAAAATTCCATATATTATTCTTAGACTTAGGCTTTGGCTGTTCAGGCTTAGGCTGAGATTTAGACTGAGGTTTAGGCTTAGGCTTAGGCGTAGGCCTAAGTTTACGCATAATCTTAGGCTTACGCTTAGGTTACACTGCTTACTTTTTTCACATTTCAAAAACCGTAAGCGCAGTAGATCCAAAAATTAAAAAAATTACTAAGTATCCGACTGATTTTTTGAAACTATGGTTTTTAAATTGAAAAAAATGCATGCAACACAAATAAAAATACTAAAAAAAACAATCAATACGAAAAAAGTTATGAATATTGATCCGGACACCTAATACACCAGGCGGAAATTAAATTTTTCAATAGCTGTCGAAAATATCGAATTGCCAAATATTTTTAATTTTGGTTCTAGTCAAATTGTATAATTATCTAAAAAATTGTGCAAATGAAAACAATGATTGCAGTAGAAATGAACTTTTTGAGTTTTTTTTCCACATTTTTAGAATTCGAAAGTTGTCTAATTTTGATATTGCCAATTTAGCGGCGTGTCGGAAATTTTGCCGTTCGGCAATTGTCGAAAACAGCTGAGCTGTGAAAAATATGAAAACACGGTAATTGCCGAATTATCGAATTCTAAGAAATGTTCGATTGCCGCTCACCTCTGATTAAAAATGAAACTAAAAAAGTTTATTGAAACGTTCTAAAGCAACTATTAAAACGAATCAAACTAGATTTTTAAAAAAATTATTTTTTCACAGTGATATTTACTAGTAGCAAATAATAAGAAAAATTTTCTAAAGTTTTCGAAAAAAAAAATGGTACCCATCTAGACACAGTAGATTTTTTTAAAGTGAAATAGTTGTTGCGTCTTTAAAGAATCTCTTGTAAGAATTTTTATTGATTTTTACCACTTATTCAGATAAAACTCATTTTTTTCCCTTAAAATTAAACAAAAAATATCACTTGGAAAAAGGTTGGTAAACACAAAAAAAATGAAAAATCTATAAAATTTCTGCAGCGACAAAGACCTCCAAATTCCACTAGCCTTTAAAGGTGCATTCAATTTTGGTGGCCAGGAAAAAAATATAATTTTAATTTTGCAGACAAAAAACTAGACATTTCAATCGAATCAAATCGGATGTGCAAAAAATCAAAAAATTTCGAAAAAAAAACCGATCAATGTTGATAAAGCATTTAGTGATTTTAATGAGTTCCCCTTCCAATCACAGAACACATCGAGCGATACATATCGCTGCTCGGTCACAAAAACAAACAAGGTGGCTCCGCGAGCAATAGACCTCACCTCCCTCCGGTCATTAGCCGATAAGAAAATTGACAGTTTAGTCATGAAGGGATCGACGCGGGATTGGACAGTTTGCACTTCCCGTTCGTTTCGAAACAGGCGGGTGGTATTTTAGAAATGGAGGAGCATGCTTTGGGGAGCATAAGAATAGTCGAAGTTCTTGGGTGGCATGGGATTTGTCAAAAACTTCGAGAAGTGTCTGTGTTTTGTTGTTTGACCGATATACAATATGAATAATTTTTAAATAAATTTTCCAGTTGTGCAAAAATAACTTAATTTCGACTAAACGGGTTGCAGTTGTTTGCAAATTTTCAAACAGTTAAGAAAAGAAAGAAAATTGCCGAATAACTCAAGCTAGTTTGAAATTCAAAAATCGCCCACTTTTGAACACAATCCGTCCGAAATTTTGACAAACTATGTTTCAAACTACATATCAAAGCAAAGAAAACAGAAGAAAACCCAGCAAGTTCGTTCAAAATAATTATCCTTTTTTTCGGAAATTGACTAAAATCTAAACTTTTTTTGCATATTAGAGTAGTTTTTTAAAAAAATCCACAAACTCGTTTTCAAGCACTTAAGATAAAATTCTGATCTTGCCCTTTTGAAAACTTCCCAATTTTAGATTGGAGAGTACTTTTCCGGTTTTTGTTCTCCAAAATGTTTTCGAAATTTTCATTCATGAAACGTGAACTTTTTTGTAATGTTAGGCTTCGTATTGTTGTTTTCTAAGCCTAAAATTTAAAATAGTTTTGAAAAAAAACATTCGGGTGTGAATTTAAATTGAACACCTGGGTGTTATAAAATTGAAAAACATTTTGGGGCAGATATCGGAAAAGTACCCATTGGAGTAGCGGGAAATTTCTAAAAACCACTCTTATGGTGCCAAAATAACCAAATATCATAGTAAAACATTTTTTAAAAAATTGGAAAAAATTTTTTTTTAAATTTGGTTGACAAAAAAAAATTATTTTCTACGATTTTTATATTTTAGTTTTGTTTTCATTATTTGAGTTAGAACATGCAGCAGTGCTTCCTTAAAATTTGCCGAAACTTTGACTTGAAATTTTGAAAAATCTTAACATTTTTGAAGTATTTCTTTAATGATATTCAGTCGTTTCGGATAATTTTAGTATCTAAACAGAATTTCCACTTGCGCTACTCCGCCTTTAAATGTTATTTGGCACTTTGAATACAGTACATACACGTACTATTTTTGTGACACCACTGCTGCTAATTATTTTTTTTCCTACGAACAGGAATCAGCTCAATTTATTTTCAAAAAGTATGAAAGATATGGACTAAAACTACAGGCCTTTAATTTACAGGAAATTTAACTTTACAAAAAAAATTCAAAAAACTAAAATTCCACAGACCAGAACCAAAAAAAAATGCTCATGAACATGTGGCGCTGATTCGTGAGAAGTTGTACATGGCTGGACAACAAGCCCTGTTAAGGGTGGGGTAGGCGTTTGAGTGTATGAATCAGTCAAGTACCCCCCCCCCCCCCCCCCAACCAACTACGAACCGTTTGTTTTTCCAAGACCGCACAGAATGCATGGAGAGGGCGACTGGTCCAGGCTGTTTAAATAAAGCATTTTTCGAAATTTTGGTCAATTTTTTGGGGGACACGCAGTATATTATGAAATTTTTTTTTGAGTGGTAAATGATGTCATTGTGTTTGAGCAGGGAATTAGGCTTAAGAGGTCCCAAAATAGGAAATATTCTGTAAACCAACCATTTTGAAACTAAAATCTGTAGCAGCTACTATGTACAACAGAAAATAAAACTTCAGAAAATAAGAATTTTTATTCGAAAACAGTTAAATACTCTAGGTCAGTGAAAATTTTGGTCAGTGCAAAAAGTTGGTCAGTGCAAAAAGTTGGTCAGTGCAAAAAGTTGGCCAGTGCACAAAGATGGTCAGTGCAAAATTGATGATTAGTCAATACAACTTAATAAATTCGATTTTTAACAACAGTCAAATACTTCATTCACGATTTTCAAAATGAAATACTGGTAAAACAAAGTGAGTTCAAAAATAAATCCGTCAACTCTCCGACTCAAAAACGGAAGCAACTCACCAACAACCAAAAAAAAAAAGAATCAAATTCACAGACTATTGGGGGATGAGTTTGCGAACCGTGAGTTCAGCCTTTCGCTGTTTTGTTTTGAGATTTACAAAACAGAGACACCCGGGAAACGGCTTGAGCTGACCAAGTACAAAACATACGCACTCCCCTCCCCCCCTCCAATTCGATGACCGGTGTATCTTCCTCTTTTCGGCCGCTTTATTTGTTAGGGTGCGGGTTTACAAGAGGTTGGTTACACAATGTAAAGAGAATAGTTTTTGTGGACACGTGTTATGATAAATTCCTTAAGAAATGTTTGTAGGACTATAAGTTTAGGCCAACTAATGTTTGCTTAAAATTTGTTTGATATCCGGTTTTGTAACTAGAGTTTTTGTAGCAAGAAGTTTAACAAAAAAATTTGAATTGCAAACTTACCTAATGGATTTTCGAAATAATATGTATTACACGGAAAACGTTTTTTTTTGTATTAATTAACTTGTGAATAAAAATTTTTTCTATGTTTTCTTAATTTTCTTCAATATGGAGGAAAAAGCTGAAGAAAGCACTGACCGACTGTTGCACTGACCAAGTTTGCACTGACCAACATTTGCACTGACCAACTTCCATACTATTTGTTTTCTAAAAATTCAAGCTAAAAAGATTGGTCCTCGGGAAACAAAAAAAAATTAATTGTCAGGGTTTCTCAGAAATAGAACAATCATAAATTAAGACGGTTCAACCAGAAAAATCCGAGAAAAATGGTGAAATTTTTTACAAAAAAAAAACGAGAAAAATATAGATTTATCGAAAGACTGTTAATTTTGATGGGAAAAATAATTTTTTCACTTAAAATTAGAGAAATAACCTGGAAATATTGCGAATTTGAAATCTGTTCCAAACCATTTTTCAAAAAATCGAGAAACCAACAAAAATTAGATTTTCCAAAAAAAAAGGTAATAACAAGTTTATTACAACAATAAAGAAATCCCTGAACATTATTATATTATATACATATTCAATGTACATTTCTCGGTGAAAATTAATAATTTCAGTGCCTGCAATCTCGTTTTTCATTTCCAAATCCCAATTCCAAGTTGATAGATCCCAGGTCGAAAACTGGGATTTTGTACAAGTCAGTGCTCACGTACTTTTGAGGAATGTCCCAGAATAATCGTTTTTGGCATTTCTAAAATTAAAAATATCAAACTTAAAAAATGAGAAAATAAAAACTTACATGATTACCATCATTGCAATCATGATAAATTTTCAGGGCTGGCTCAATTACAGCTTTCTCATAAGTTCCTCCAGTAACGTGGAATTTTCCCTCTTCGTCGGTTTTCTTTTCATCTAGCAGATCGTCTCTGTCGTCACCTGAAAATTAAAATGTTCTAGATGAAAAACATTTTTCAGACTACAAAATTCAAAATTCCGGTCTTCATGTCATTTGTTTTGAAATAGTATTTGATATTTGTTTGATAAGAAGTAAGCGCCTGACTCTATTTTGCATACTTTGTAGCACTGACATTATTTTTGTGTAGAAATGTGGTTTTTTTTCGATTCTCCTTTTAAAAAAATCAAGAGAAAAATCGAAAAACTTCCAATGACGCCCTTGTTCCCAGCACATAAAAATTACTATATATAGAATTGTTTCCAAAATATTAAAGTTCGATCTGAATTTTTGATGTGCATTATTTCACTACTTTCGATGCACTTAAAATTTCTAAAATCTGTTTTTGCAGACATTTAATTTTTTTTTGAAATAAACGGTGTAAGGTGAACCTTCTCGACCGTTTAAAAAAATTATGGATAAATTTTCTATTTTTTTTCCAGAAAATTAAAAATTTCTAAAATCTTCCAGGTATACGTAATAACATTTGAACATTTTTAAATCATCAAAACTTGGCAGAACCCGGATTCGGAGTAACTTTATGGAAACCGATAGTATTTTTTTAGAAACACTGAAAATTTTCAGATCGATAAAATTACCGATAGAATTGTCGTTAAGAATTTTTTGTGAAAAATTTTTGTGAATTTTGTGAAACAAGAAATATTTTTATTCTAATAGGAGATTAGAAATCTTTTTTTTTGTAAAATTTTGTCAGCGCCAAGTTTTTGGTCAGTGCCAGTTCAAGCTGAATACCACAAAAAAAAGTTAGGATCAAAATTTGACCAGAAAAGTTTTCAAGCCAGAAAATGGTATCAATCATTTTGGGCCTCCAACAATTCCCTAAAATTTGGTAAATTCAATTTGGAAAATCTATTTTCAAAGTTTCCTACATCGAATCAATATAAAAGTATAACTTCAATCCCCTCACCATGATCTTTGTCAATTAATTTCACTGGAATCCCAATGAGCGGCTTGTCCCCACAAAATAACCGCCCTGACGCGGAAATTGCTTGAATCGGAAGCTCATCGGATATTTCGACGGCTCGCGGAGCAACTTGCAGTGTGTAAAAGGAAAGGAAGATGGTGATAGTTAATGATCTCATTTTATGGTGTCTGAAAAAAAAAATAGTTCGAAAAAATAAAATGAAAATTGCGAATAAACAATCCTACTGTAGGTAGTTTTATACGAGAAAAATGCCTAGAAAAATAAGAAAATCAATTGTTTAAAAGTGGAATTTAAAATGCGTTACACTGAAACTTTCAGACCTTTCAAAGTTATTTTCGGCCGTTTCATATCACTAATACGTTATTGTTGCTTTCCTCCCACCGCTTGCCGAGCTGAAACTCGCTTCGTTGTCGGTGATAAGACCCGAAAAGAACTTTGATTTGTGTGCGGGTGTCAAAGACAAACTATGATCATAAGAGGAGCACCTTTTGACGTCAACTGACACCTTTTACCACGTCAATTTTGTAGTGGTTTGTGTCTTGTCCGTATGATTGATGATTGATATAAGGTTTGCCGTATTGAAGTCCAACCTTTTAAGAGCAAAGTGTGTGGGGAGCTCTTTTTTCTTGTCGGTTTTTTTCAACTAATAAAATGTTTAACATCATATAGATGGGGTAGCAGTTTTGCTGTCTAAATTAGGTACGCACTAGACTTCTACAACTACGACAAAAATTGGCCAAAGTCTCTAATTTCTTAAAATGCTGATCAATGAGCAATTTGAATTCACATTTTGAGATTGTTCAAGTGATGGTGCTGTCCATATGAAACCTAGATGTTACATTTCAAATCAAGCCTTCTCTGAAGCCTTAACTATAATTGAGATTACTTCGCGTTGGCCTGAAACATCGGAACATTGCTATATTTGATAGATTTCAGAATTGCTCAAATCAAAATGAACTTATATACATACATGTTCACAATACACAATATGTATACATATATATACATATACAGATATACACAAATTTCTAAATAACGACACAGTTCTCAAAGGTGGGCCCTTCAGCAAATCGCCAAATTGCCGGATGGCCGATTTGCCGGAAATTTCAAATTCCGGCAATTTGCCGGCTTGCCAATTTGCCGAAAATTTCAATTTTGACAATTTGCCGACTTGCTAAAAAAGTGGTTTGCCGCCCACCTTTTTATGTTCTTCCCTGATCAAACTTCAATCATATGTCTAATTACCGCTCCTCTTATTCTTATCAGCTAAAATTCAATTGATGGAAAATTAGAAAGTTCACACTATACTGTTATTGTTGTTCTGCACATATTTTCAAATACTTCGAGTGTACATAACACATGACAATGTAAAATTTGACATAGTCTAGCAAAAAATTTGAACCGTACTTACTTCTAGTCCAACTGTTATGTCCCCTCCGCCTTCATTTTGGAAGTTAAGCACATTTGCGAACTGTAGAAAATCAATACTGATATAGAATTCAGTGTGTCTGAATTCAAAAAAAGGTACAGTTTCATTCTGCCATTTAAACATTCAGAGCAAAATATTTCTACATTAATATGAACTTCCTTATTTAAAGTTGTATGAACCAACAAAGTATGGACAAATTACATTTGAAAATGAATTTACTCGAGTTGAACTCTTTTGGGGTTTGCCCCGTTTCATTCGTTTATTTAACAAATTCTTCTTTTGTATTATTGTTTTGTTGGTTTTCTTCTTGAAGTAAAATGAATTCGAATTCAGAAAAATCAATGTTATCTAAATATTGGTAAAATCTCATGAAATATGAGCCAATTTCAGTTACAATATATCGGGTTTCGGAGTGATACAGGGTGCACAACTGCTATAAGACTCTCAACATTTGAGGTATCTGGTACATTTCTGATCCAGCATACCATAAAGCATCTGTAACTACAATTTCATATTTCTATCTCAAAAATTGAAAACAAAACAGCAAAAAGTTAAAAATTGAGTATACAGGCTCTCCCTGAAAGTTTTGGCAATTTTGTTGTACGTCTTCACAAGAGTTTCTAAGTCCTCCAGACAACTCTTACAAGGCACAACTTTATTCAGGTCTAAGAAGTGCACCGATTAGTCTTTCTTGTTTAAGTAGTCATGTACTCACCAGTACTCACCAGGAATTTGTTTTTTTTTGGCAAAAATGAATATTTTGGTTTTTTTTGTTTCTTTGGACCAAAAAAAACGACAAGTCTCTTTCAAAAATGCTATTTTTAGTTGGTATGATGAAAAAAAAAAACGATTTTTTTTGGTATTTTTGATATTGGTAATTTTTGAAAATTTGTGGGTTTCTATCGCGCAAGGAGACTATTCTCCCTTGGGAAACCTTTATCTACATTTTCAATCTCGTGGAATCTGTCAGTAAGCATGGAGATTGTAATCTTGAAACCTTTTTTGATTTCAAGGTTGCAGTTCGAACAACTAAAAGGAATATCAGGGACTGGAGCTGAAAATATTTGTTCTTATGCAATGTTAAAAGAGATAGTATTAAAGAAATTTTGCTTTACGATCTCAAAGTTTGCATATTTCCAAATTTTACAAAGGGGCTTCAGTGAAGTTGTAAAACTTATTTCAGAAATTAATTCATTCCACCCTCTTTCTCATTCCACCCTCTTTCTCATTCCACCCTCTTTCTCATTCCACCCTCTTTCTCGCGTTGTGGACGGTGACCCCTCTCTCCCCTCTCTCGACACCAATTATCGATTTTATTGCAATGGGTGCTAATAAGAAGAAAAGAGCTCGATCGGAAGCGTCTGATGAAGATCCTCCTCTTTTGACCAATTATAAAGACTACAAAGCTCTTCATGAGCATGTAGTTCTTCTTACGGAGTTGGTAAATAATCTTCACTCAGCTCTTGTTTCTTCGTCCTCTGCTAAGGAGCTCGCTGAGGATATTTTCTCGTCGATTCCGCAATGTGCTCCTGTTCCTGCCTTGCTTGATCCCATCTCTTATTCTGACATCGTGCCATTCTCGTCACCTAATCATTCTACTCCAACGACTGTTACTGTCTCTACTCCTGCTCAACCATCGTACGCTGCCGTGCTCAAGTCCGCTGTCCGCAACACCAAAGAAATGCGGGATTTTTCCCGCACCACCTCTCAGATAGAACGTAAGTCTATGAGATCAGTAATGGAGCGACTTCCAGACAACAGACATGACCCGCATCAAAACCAGTCTAACTACAACATGCTCCAATATTTCTCTCGAAAATACAATCTTCCGATGCCTACCCATTGCTACCGCCACGAGTGCAAAGCCGACTGCCGACCGCTCAAGATTGGGTTCCAATCTGAACTTGACCGTGATACCTTCAACGCTGGCTTCAACAAGCACAAGAAAGAAGAGCGCGGCATCACGTCAATCTTCCTGATGCCTCGTCTCCGGCGGGATCTGATGCCCGACGAGCTCACTGAATTGAGAAAGTCAAGGAAGTATGTGTATGATGAGAATTTGAAAGCCGGCAAGTCAGTTTATATTATGAAGGATATTTCTTACGTGAAAAACCCCAAACCCCAGGTTTTTCGCATCTCTCAAACTTCAGCCCTCTAAAGAATAACTTATCTTCTACTTCCTCTTTATTACTTTCCTCTATCAATTCCAATCTTTCTCACAATTCAATTCCTCAAACATCTCCCAAGCGGATTTCGCAATCCTCCTCTTTCTCTTTTTCCCTCCCCCCCTCTTCTCTCCCTCTCTCTCCAAAAATCGATAATCACGTCATACATAAAATTAAGAATATTAATTTCTCTCTTGCCAATGTTCGTGGAGTATCAGCCCTTCCTAAGATAATTATGCTAAAAGAGTTTTTTGCTTCTTCTGACATAGATATACTCCTTCTTACAGAAACTTTTCTTAGTAATATCGTACCTTCTAGTCTCTTCAATGCTCCTAATATGTCATTCTTAAGATTAGACCGTAATCCTGAGCTTCATTCTAAGGTGTCTGGTGGTGGAGTTGCTGTCATGCACAAGTCTTCTTTAAACATAACACTCCGCGATATTAATTTTGAAACCCATTACCCCAAACATCGCTGTGAAATTCTAGCTTTCGATATACACAACGCTGAACCAGCATCTTCAGCATCTTCCCCTTTATCCATATTTCTGATATACCGACCTCCCTGCTGCTCTGTCTCTGAAAACGCTGCTCTTATAGCTCATCTTGAGAGTTATATTCCTCTTAGTCGCACGATACTTGCTGGGGATCTCAATTTCCCACAAATTAATTGGTCCTCCGCCAATTCATCCTTACACCCATTTGCTTCTTTTCTCAGCTCCATCAACCTTTCCCAAAAAGTTCAATTTCCCACCAGATTATCTGCCTCCTCCAGCAACATTCTTGACTTAGTGGCCTGCTCAGCTGATATCTCTATCCTCCATCTCTCCCCTCAGCCAGCTCTTCTGAATTCCGACCACCTTTCGGTTAGTTTCAAGATTCCTATCCTCTCCCCTATAGACTCTCCGTGTCCTACTTCCCAAGACTCCAATAGTTCTCCCATGTTTGACTATAAAAAATGCAACTTCCCCCTCCTCAACAGAGCGCGTGTTAACTGGGACTTCGAATTCTGCTCTCAAAAATCCGTTTCGGAAAAATTTGATCGCCTACTTTCGATTCTTAACAACCTCCTTACTCTACACTGTCCCACTAAGTCAATTAGTGTCTCTAAGTCTCCTTCACCTTATCACAACATTCATCGAAAACTGAAGCGACTAAGGAATAAAATCAGCAAGCTTATTCTATCACGTAAATGCACATTTGAAATTATTAAAACCGCGCAATCTAAATACCGAAAACTTTATCGGAACTTTAGAAAATACGTGCGCCGTTTTGAAAACGATATAATTGCCAACTCAAATTTTACCAAAATAAGGCGTCTTATTAATAGTCGCCTCAAATCTCAGAACCTTGTTCCATCCATCATCCTTGACAATAAATCCATTGTCAATGATTCAGAGAAAAGCGAAATTTTTGCTAAAATCTTCGCCTCGCACTACTCTGACGATTCCAGCCAGTCTCAAAATTCTCTACATAGTCCTTCACCCACATCCCATTCCTCTCTTCAGAATCAAACATCCACATCTCTTCATTTAGACTCATTTCAGCCTTATATGATTGAAAGCGTATTGTCGAAGCTTCCCCCTAAATGTGGTTTTTCCCCACACTGCGCCAATTATCTAGTGCTCAAGAAATGTGCTACTCCTCTTGCTTTCCCTCTATCCATTATATACAAACAATCATTTGCCGATTCTAAAATCCCTGACTGCTGGAAAAAGGCAATAATCATACCAATACCCAAAAAAGGTAATCCTTCTTCCCCCAGCAACTACCGCCCGATAAGCCTCACTGACCCCTTTGTTCGTGTTATGGAGCGTATTATATGCTCTCGAATTCGCGCTGATTTTGGCCATCTTCTGCCCCACCCCCCCCCCCCCCCCCCATCAACATGGGTTCCTCCACTACAGAAGTTGTCCTTCATCATTAGTTCGATCTGTTTCTCTCTACCATTCCCTTCTAAAGAAGGAAAAATCTCTCGATATCATCTTTTTCGACTTTGCTAAGGCATTTGATAAAGTTTCACATAGCATTCTCTTAGGAAAACTTGCTAAGTTTGGTCTCGATTCTTTAACTTGTTCCTGGTACAAGGAATTTCTTGAAAACAGAACTTTCTCCGTCAAAATCAACAAATTTGTTTCGAAAAACTCCTATCCCATCTCTTCAGGTGTCCCACAAGGCTCTGTTTCAGGGCCTTTACTTTTCATTCTTTTTATTAATAATTTATTGATTGACCTAGCTCCCACCATAAATATTTCCTGTTTTGCTGATGACGTTAAAATTTTTCACACTGATCCTACTATAATACAAAACTCCATTGATATTATAGTTAGTTGGTCCAAGTTAAATGAACTTCCTTTAGCTCCAACTAAATCTGCGTTGCTAGCTCTTGGCACTCGTAACAAAAACCAATCATATTCTGTTGATGGTGTCCCCATTACCCCATCCTCTACTGTTCGAGACTTAGGTCTAATTACTGATTGCAAGCTAAAGTTTGAACACCACATAGTTAAAGTTAGTTGCCTAGCCATGCTTAGGTCTAAACAAATTCTCAAAGCATTCTCCTCCAATTCCCCAAAGTTCTACGCCCACCTTTATAAAACTTATGTTGCTCCCATTATGAATTATTGCTCTGAAGTCTATGCTCCCCACTCAAACTCAGTGCTTTCAGCAAAACTTGAACAACCTTTAAGGCACTTTACCAAGCGCGTTCTTCAAAGATGCAATACAAAATTCTCATCTTATGAAAATCGACTCAGTATAATGGAGCTCCACTCCACCAGACACAATAGAATTAAGGCTCAATTGAAAGTACTGTATAGACTGTTAACAGGTACCTCTCATTTTTCTAACCTTAGACAATTTGTTACTTTCTCTAGTTCTAATAGGCACCCAATGATTTTAGTTAGGAAGGACAAATGCTCCACGCATTTCTTTGCTCTTATCATCCCAGTCTGGAACAATTTATTCAAAAATGTTACGGTTTTTATGTCCCCATATCAGTTCTGTGAATTTATTGATCTCAACATCCCCCGGTTATAACTACACTTTTACCTCCATTCCCATCTTTCGCCCCTTTACTCTTGTTCCCTATTATCTTTTTATTTTTTTTTTGTTGTAACTTTTACTCGAGTTGAACTCTTTTAGGGTTCGTCTCGTTTTATTTGTTTATTTCTCTTCTTTTAGTTAAATAAACTCAAATTCAATTCAATTCAATTCTGATTTCCTGGAACCTGAAAAAGTGAAGAATCAAATCTTGAAAGGATTTCAAGATTTCAAGATGTATAGCAGAACATGGGCATCCGAATCTGAGCAGAGACTAATCTGAAACAAATCCAGTAATCCTTTGATTTTCTTTTATTATTCCGAAGCCATGTAGTATTTTATTATGCAACAAACCAACAAAGTGCGACTTCGCACATTTTCTTTTCTTTTTTTTTATTAACAAGAGTTCACACAGTTACAATGAAATTTGAGAGAGTAAGGTAGAAAATTATTTTTCGAGGTGGGGGATATTTGAAGGTAGTGTAAACGGAGTGGAGATCGGACAACTGGGCAAACGGAGAGTGAACGATGGAGCATTGATCAGAGCAGGGTGACGAAGTCGTCTTTGACCTGCTCAAAAAACTCGGGGCAGCAGAGCTCCCCGACGTGTTTGATGGTTGGTGTGGTGGTGTTGCAGATCTTCTGCATTGCTGTAAAATAAGATTTTTAGTTTTAAAATTAAATTAACTGGATTAAAACCAACCCTCCATGTTCTGGCATTCCACTTGGGAGCAGAAGGAGATCGTCATTCTGAAGATCTTGTGGATACAGTCTTGGGGGGTGCTGATGTTCAAGTAGATAGCCAGCGGCTGGGTATTAGCCTTGTGGAATGGAAACTCGTCGGCTGCAACGGTTGCGAAGACTTCCTGGAGTTCCGGGATCGGAGATGACGTCTTGGTTGAGAACTTCTTGGCAGTCATTTGCTCGGCTGAGCAGAAGACCAGGAGTACAGCAAGAAAGAAGAAGGTGTTCATGGCGGAAGCGGCTGAAGCGGCTGAAGCAGTGAGGGATGAAGTCGGACGAGTAGCAATTGTGTGATAATCTATCACTTACCTCTAACAGAATTTTCTTACATTTTATACTGCGCTAATTAGCTCCACCCCCTTTTCAGACATTTTCAGCTCCACCCCTGATACCCCTTTTATCTCTGTCTTACAGTCACTCGCTGATTATTTGTCTGGAATCTCGAGTCTCTAGAATCTGTAATTTTGCTCCGCCCATGGGCTCATTTGTGGGAACATTGGTAAGCTAGAAGGTAGCCTATTTTTTGCAAAAAAAATTCATGCCTGTCATCCTTGGAAGACTTAAAAAAGTTTATGAAAAACTAAAAGTATGATTTTTCCCAACTTCGGAGTTCCACATCAAAAGCTACCAGTTTTGAATTTAAATATGGGGTGTATTTTGAAAAACGTTGCTGCTCAACACTTATAGGAACATCATCAAAATTATAGGAATTTTTAGACTATTTTTCGAGCAGATAATTTTATCCACAAAATTCTGGTCAAATACCCAACGGTTAGCGGTTTCCAACCCAACATCTTCGTTTTAACCCCGACAAATAAATTTCTACACTCTACTACTGCAACTTCAATTTTTTTCCCTGTCAAAAAATCTTGCCCCTTTCCGAATCTCGATTTCTTGGCCATATACATTTATCCACACAATGTCATTCGCGCAGGGCAGCTGAGCCCTTCCGCCAAATTAGGATGAAGTGTGTGTGGGGAGGAGGGTAAACTCCTTATTGATTTGTACAGTGGAAATTTTACGTTAAAAAAATTATTTGAGGTTAACAAACCACTTGATGAGATTCTGAAAACAGACGATATTTAAAAAAAAAAAGTTCCAGTTAATTTTATTGGATCCTTCATGGTTCTGTGCGTGGTAAATGATATTTGTAGGGCTTTCATGGGAAGACACTTTTCGAGTTCCGCACCGCACACTCGCGGCGCATGGCAGTCGAAGAAGTTTTGGCGCTTGTGCTGGAAGCCTTAGGTTATCCTATATATATATATATATATATGGACAGTTTTGCAGCTCTGCAGGTTTACAGTTTTGGCTTCATTATTGGTTAGGTACCGCTTTTTCAATTCAACATGTCTAAGTTTCACCGTCTACGTGAGAATCACACATATCTGAAACTGAAACAACGGGTATTTGTATGAGATTATTTTCCGACTGTAATCTGCCTGAAAATTTCCTCGCATGATTTTGTTTCGAATAATCCTGGCTGAAAATCAAATAAAAAGTGTATTCAACTAAATGGAGATTAGAAATTGATAAGGGCGATTGTAATCCGAATACATATTCCTCTGATAATCCGTCTCAAATGTTTATTTCGGAATTTTTCTTCATTTCGTGCGTCATGGCTTTGATGTTCTGGAACGTTTTGCAGCTCTTAATGTATCTCACATAAGTAAAAAGTATTGATAGCAAACCGGATAAATTCGGGCTTTTCTCGTCCGGATTCTGTTTAATATGTATTTTTGTACGGTACACTCTAATCAAAAACTGAGCACATTTCGCAGAGCTCACGGAGCTCAGATAAGAGCATTAGAAGCATTAGAGCTGTACGTGCAACTTTTGCATACTTGTTGATGTGTGATGTTAGAAGTCTCTTAGTCTGAAAATACATCTAATAAAAACCCCGTAGTTTCGCTAGAAATATTGTAGTCAACTTTTTCTGAAACTTGTAATTTTAGAGCAATTATCCGACGAGCTGTATGAAGATTACACGCTTTGACTTATTCTCAACTTCAAGAGCAAAGGTGGATAGATCACAAGGCATATGAAAAAAAGCTGGAACTTTAACTTTCGTTTTGCACAGGACAGAGAAAATAATTTGTATTCACTATTACGGTGCATTTTTTTCAAAGTTGCGAATCCCAATTTGATAAAGTTTTGTTTTTTGGGAAGCTGAATAACATTTACATCACGGGAAAATTGGTAAAAACTGAGATTTTGGTTAGAATTCGGTAATTTTTTTAGCAATTCTCAAGAGATTACTTTTCAGAATTTGGTCTTTTAAAGCCATATACAAAGATTTTATTTTAGTACTAAAATTATTCAGTATTAAAAGTACTCTATTTTTTCACCTGAATTAAAACAATTTTAAAGTGGAGAGTAAATAATAAAATTGATGTTTAATTTACTGTCGCATGTTCGAATTCCAGCAGTAATGGAATATGAAAATGTTTTAACATAATTTAACCACAAAATTGAAGTGAAAAATTTTTTTGTTCAACGACTTCCAAAAAAAAATAGGTGAGAACTGAGTATTCACCACTTTTGAGTTTGAACAAAAATTATTTTTTAACACGATGAAATGATTTTTAAATCTCTCCTCCACAAACCGTGATCTACCGGCAAACAACTTTTGAAAAACTATTGAGAAGTTTCTATGAAGATTATATTTGTGGAGTCAACATTTTGTTTGAAGAAAACACCTATTTTGAACTATTAGGACGCATATTAAAATGTTTTTCCTTTTTAAATGCTTTATAATTTTTTCTGGCAGGTTACCGTATTCCTTAGTTGCACGTTTAAGCGTTGATTAATGGTGTGTCAACCTGAAAACTTTGCAACTACACAATTTAATGCTACTTTAAATCACAAAATATTGACACTTTTCGAAGAATTAGGAATTTTTGGCAAAACTTTCGAAAAACTCAGGAAAATCTCATAACGTTTGCTACATTGCTCTCAATTTTCAAAAAAATCTGATACAAGAATTTGGAGAAATGGAACTGTAACTACATCATTGTTTTGAAAGCAGTACTGAAACTTTACGGGTCACCGACGGACCGATGAACCGATTCGCTGCCACCTGCCCATTTTACCACTTGGCCATCTTCACAAAAAATCTCTTCACATGACACTACTGTAGATAATCCGGACTGAAAACCAAATGAAAAATGTATTCACCAAGATGGAGATTAGAAATTGATAAGGGTGATTGTAATCCGAATACATATTCGATTGATAATCCGTCTAAAATGCTTATTTTGGAATTTTTCTCCATCTTGAGCGCCAGGTCTTTGATCTATTGAAATATCTTGTAAAAGGGGAACAAATAATAAAAAAAATTATTTGATAAATTTCATACAACATTTCAATACCGTTTACCTATATTCTGTTAGTTTGGCGTTGCTGGTAGTAGAAACACAGTTGTAGTTTCTATTAGCCATGCGTTTTTTTGCAAGATTCACCTACTAAAACAATTTGTCTCAATAACTCTCACTTTTGACAATTTTAAAGTTTTTAAACATATAATGAATTAAAAGATAATTGGCATCTGATTTGGACCGTTCCAGTACTATTAACAAAGTTTTCAAAAGTCAGAAGAACAAAAAGTTTGTTTAAAATTTTCAGTAGTTTCTCAAGTTTCGAAAACGCTTCCCTAGGTGAAAAAATTGGGACTAACTCATTTTCATCTCTGTGCATAGCTTTCTCTGTTTTTGACACTAATTATTATTTGTATCTTCAGTTTTATGTTTCATGCCTTTAAAAATCTTTGTAAGCAGTTATTGTTCAAAAACCAATATGCAAATCTGAAACTTAAAGAAATTGTAGCTTTGTAGCTGACATTTTCTGAAACATGTATTTCGTTAATTATTGTCCGTTGGGGTGTGATAATGGTGATTACACGCTTGAATACATAGAACTTCTGAGAAACATATGCGTGGGCTCCTTCAAGAGCGAAGGTGGCTCGAAAATGGTGATGATGCTTCATATTGGTGTTTGTGGAAATTTTAAAGGGTTTTCAATAATGTATATTTTGTTTGCAGACATCACAAAATAGCCGCAAACCTTTGGATATCAAAAAATTGACCGATGTTTCAGCATGAGCACATCTTCATGTTATTCTGCTTCTGGTAATAAAAATTAAACTGTTAATAATCAAATAATCTTCAAAATTGTACTAGTAGTGAACGGCAGATGTATCTTCATTGTGAGCAAGAACTTCTAGCAGAAATACATTATCCGTTTTGGCAGCATCGTCTTCAAGAACAGAAAGAACTCTGCCGGATAGCAAACGCTTGGACGCTGCTGAATTGTTTTTTTTTCAATAAACAGTTTTCAATTATGGAAAAAAGAAACGAGCAGAAAAGATGAAAACAACGAGGATTTGAAAACAGAAAACAAGAAAAAACTTTGCACCGCAAGAATTATCGAACGGTTTGCAGACAACACTCTATTGCGAGAGACGCAGGGGGGAGAGAGGAAGAGGACCTATATAAAAATGGTTATGGCAGCCCAAATGCTCATCACAGTGCAATTTTTGAATGGGGACTTTTGTGCAATGAAACTCAAATCAGAAAACTGCTCATTGAAAGCATAACAGCCTGAAGTTTTTGATCACGTTCGCCAAGCTTATGAAGATTTGAAGAAAGTCAAATTTTAGAATTACTGAAATAGTTTGGAGAAAAGCAGTTGTTAGCATGGCGTCTGGTCTTTCTGAATCTAGGTAGTCCTAACTATTATATTTGAATTTCTGAAGCATTCTACAACATTCCACTAATTTCTCAAAATGTTCTTGAAATGCATCCAATTTTCAGAGCGTGTTAAAAATTTTCAGAAGCTCAAGAGTTTTTAAAATTTTGGTATAAACCAAATTTTTTTTAAAAATTAGCATTTTAATTTCCAATTTCCACTTCTACAATGATCATGCTCTATACATTATTAAAGTACTCCTATAATGCCGATTTTAAAATTCGCGGCATATGCCAAAAATGCCGTTATGCTGAAAAGAAAAATTGTTTTTCTTCGAGCCCGAAGAAAAATTGAGGAAATATTTTTCTTTCATTTGGAAACTAGAATGATAACTAAATTCATTTGATTTATAACAAAGGGCTTTAATTATTGTCCAATCGGAATTTCAAACATATTTCTGTGTGAATTTTCAGAAAAAAAAATTGAATTCAAACAAAATAATTTTATTACGGAAATATAGAAGAAAATAATAAGAAACTGCAACGCAGAAAGGAAAACGGGATTATACAAAATTTTGGGGACAGTTCTGGGAATAAAAAACGTTGTTGAGAAACATTATTTTAACATAGAAACATACAATTGAAACGATTAAAAGTCTGAGACAAAGGAAAGCTGGAAAAATAAAAAATTGGAATTTTGGAAATTATGGAAACTTGGAAATTTTTTTTTTGTATTTCGTACCGGATATTTGTGATTTTTTTTTTCATGAAAAATAGATTTTCCGGTAATTATAAATTTGAAAAAAAAAAACAGTTTTGAGTATTCGAAAATGTATGGGAAAATATTGTTTCTGGTCAAAAATTTTGTTGATATTTTCTTGTTTTCATTTTTCACAAAGAATGTGGTTTTTATTTAGTTTTAAGTAATTGGGTTTTCAAGTTTTTTAAAACATTTTTTTTGGTATTTCGCCAAGAAATTAATTAAAAACAATTTTTGGTTTCAAATTCCAAAAAATCGAATTTGAAACGATTTTTTGTTGCTTTTTTTTTTGAAAAATAAAATATTTTTTGGCATCAAAAACACACATAGAAAAAGTTTGAAATTATATTAAAAATCTGAAACATTTTTCGTCTTTTTTTTTGGCATTTTTTTGCTATTTTTTTGGTTTTAAAGTTCAAAAACTCAAATTTGAAACGATTTTTGGACGGTTTTTTTAAATTGGTATTCTGAAAAAAAATGTTTGAAAGTTTTTTTCCAAAACTTGAATAGATTGATAGAACTCTTAGTTTCAAACAAATTTGGATAATAAAACAAAACGTGATTTTAAAAGAAATATATTTTTTAAAGTTTTTTGTCAGTTTTTTTCAGACATAGAATGATTTTTTTGGTTTCAAGAACATAAATTTGAGCGTTAAAAAAACTTGGTTTTCAGAAAGTGTTAAAGATTTTTATAGGTTGAAATTTGGAATTCCAGAAAACTTTAAATTTTCTGTTTGTTTTTATTAATTTCTTGTTTGGTTTTGACTTCTTTCAAAATTTAAAAAATTACTCGTAATCCTCGAGAACATATGCAGGTGCACCAATGCAGTGGAAAACTCGTAATAATTCGTAATCCGTATTGTTATAATTTTGCCGGGCCTCAATCCCGCAAACCTCTTCAATTTGTCTGGGTAGATTGGGCTCGTATAGTATATGTATGCACTTTCTGAATCTTCCCTCCTTTGAGAAATCGGAGACCATTAGTTCGAGGTAAGTATGACTTCGGTATCCATTTCTCTTTTGCTGGAAATGTTTAAATTTTAATGTTTTAATGTTGAGTTTTAAAAACTAAAAGTATTAAGATGAGTAATAGGTTTTGTCGGTTTTTGTCGAGCGCCATTACTTTTCCAAATTTTTATATTGCTGTTATAGAAAATCGTAAGTTAAGTAAAATGCGAACGATTTCTATATTAAAAATTACAAAACAAACTAAACACTTGTTTTGTCAATTTCAGTCAAGAACAGAGAAATTGAAAAAAAAAATCAAAATAAGCATTTTTCTCAGAAAAATAATATTTTGAAGCATATAAGAACAGCTCTAATATGGGTGCTATTAACTAAAAGTACATAATTCCCGATTTCCTTCAACTATCATGTATATAATTCAGCCTACTCGATTGAAAAAAAAAACTTCCCACTTTTTTTAAATTAAAAAATTTAGCGCCCGAGAAAATTAGTTTTCGGCTCTTGGAAACAGTGTTAAAATTGAAATATAAAATGGTTTTTAAGTATTTTTTAGGATAATATTACAATTTTTCCCTCAAATTTTTCATATTGCAAGAACTCGAAAATGTTTCATATTTTTGAAGATTTGAAGATATGAACCCAAAAAATGCCCAAAAACTAAATTCAACTTCAATTTTTAATTAAAACTTTGTAGAAAAATGTAACTTAACATTTATAGAAGTTACTTAGAACTTTTCAGTTAAAAATAGTAATATTATATATGCACACTGTGAATTGAAAAACTACTGAAAACATTTCCATAACTTCAACTTTTATGAAATATGTTTAAAATTCTTGTAGTTTTTGATCGAACCTATTTACACTAAATTCACTAAATTTCCAAAATTGACTAAACCAAATTTCAAATAAAAGGGTTTTCTTCAAATTAAGGTTTTTTCTTAACCCTCTATAAAAACTCACATTTCTCAAACATTTCCCCAAAGCGCCTTGAAGAATACTGAGTCTGGTGCAAATTGGCTCAACATCGATCAATGGAAGCCAGCAGCGGCCTTTTGATGTCCATTGGCACCTCTGAAATGTGTGTTGTTAACCAAACTGTTTTCTGAAATCCGAAAAACGGGAACTCACGAAAGTTGAGCACACTTTTCCGAGAACCTCAATTTTGTTTACAGGCAACTCCAGTAACTCTTCACTCAAGTATGGGTACTTTTCGAAAAAGGTGAGCCAATATCCAGCTGAGGCAGCATATTGCATGCAGCGGTCATATTCAGGTCGATCGCTGACTCTGACGCTCATCTGAATTCAAAATAATCAATGATAAAATTTTAGTGTCAAAAATGTAATATTTTTTATCTACTTTTGGGTTTTAGAAAAAATCGAAAAATTAGTAATTTCTCTAAAAAAAATGTTTCAAAAATTCGATAGCAAATTCAAAAAAAGGATTGTAATGATGTGTTCTAAAATTGTTTGAAAAAAAATTTTTTTTCTAAACTTTTTTTGATTTATTTTTAAAATTTTTAAATAACCGCGCAAATGAGTGACGTCATTTTTACCATTTTTGCTTTTACCGGCTGTATTTATAAAGTTTTGTTTATTTTATTTGATGTGTGTGAAACACAGTTTGTTAATTTTGAAAATATTGTTCCGTAAAGAAAACACGATGACATAACCCAAAAGAAATTAGATACTTACTACTTAGTACTTACTTAGGATACTTAGTCGATCCGTTCTTCGCCTGTGGCGCGGATCACAGCTTTCCAAGCTTTTCGGTCCTTTGCTTGGGTGGACCATAGTTGTTTGACTTGTCCGAAGGCGTCTCGCGTAGTGACTTCTTTTCTTAAAGAGTCATTCCATCTCATCGGTGGGCGTCCAACGGGTCGTTTCTCGTCTCGGGGGCACCAATCGTTCATCAGAGTTGTCCATCGGCCATCCGTTCGTCTCGCCACGTGTCCAGCCCATCCAAGTTTCCTCTTTTTTATGTGTATTAGTGGATCTCTGAGTTTTGACTTTTCTCGAACTTCTTCGCGATGAATGTTTCGTTTGCGTTGTTCTGTCAAGGTGAGTCCAACTAACTTTCGTTCGAGGGCTGCGTGGGTTACTCTGACTCTTTCCGCTAGCTCTTTTGTGAAAGTCCAAGCTTCAGAGCCGTAGGTCAGGGCTGGGAGAACCGTAGAGTCGAAGAGATTTGCACGGAGGCGTGGGCAGGTGATCTGGTCCGTGGTGCTTTTGATGTTGGTAAAAGCAGCCCACGCAGCTCTTCGTCTTCTATGAAGCTCAGGTAACAAGTTGTTACTGTCGTTTATTTGGCGCCCGAGGTAGATGTATTCGTTGACATCATCAATGATAATGTTGGTGGTGTTTGGGCATCGGATCTCAACTTTCCTCTTATAGGCAAACCTGTTCCGAAGGACTTTGGTTTTCCCTGTGTTGATTTTTAGACCAACACTACTACACTTTTCCACCAGTTCCGTAAGCATTTGACTTGCCGTTCGCGGATTATGAGCCACGAGGACAATGTCGTCTGCAAAACGGAGGTTGGTGAGATTCTGACCGTTCACACGTATTCCTTCAGTTTCGTATCGTTCATCTCCTTTGAAGTGTTTCCAGTTGAGTTGTCTGAAAACATGTTCCAGACACGCAGAGAAGAGGTTTGGTGATATTGGGTCACCTTGTCTGACTCCTCGTGTGACCGGGACAGTTACGTTTTTATGGAACGGCGTGAAGGTGGTCGAGCAATCGGTGTAGCATTCTTGGAGGAGGTTGATATATCCCCTTTGCACTCCTTGCTGCTGAAGACTATCCCAGACATCTTCTGGTTCGACACTGTCGAAGGCTTTTTGAAAGTCTATAAAAACAAGTGTCAGTGGGATCTGGTACTCTCTTCCCACTTCGAGCAAGCGTTGGACTAAGTGGATGTGATCAATTGTTGAAAAAGATCTCCTGAATCCGGCTCGGACGGTAATTCTCCAGACTTTCACAATCCCCTTTCTTAAAGATCAGGGTGGTTTTTGAAGTTTTCCAGTCCTTGGGGATATTCCCGCTTTCTAGATACCGATTGAATCTTCCGGTGATCAGACGGATGACGTAGTCGCCACAGGATTTCAAGAAATCTGCGGTGATTTTGTCACTTCCAGCTGCTTTTCCATTTGGAAATGAGTTGATCGCAGCGCGTATTTCTCCAAAAAGAAATGGTGGAAGTGGTTCCGCCATGATGGGAGGTGGAGTTGGTAGTTGAGGTGGAGGAGGTGTTTTTCTACTTCTGAAAAGTGAAGTATAGAACATCTCGATCTCCCGTTCCATTTTCTCCCGGGAAGTGATTCGTTCTCCAGTCGAAGAGCATTTGAGGCTAGGGATGAAAGACTTGTATTCGTTTAAATCCCTGGCTACTCGCTTCATGCTTTTTCTAGACTGGGCGGCATTTAGCAGGCGGGCACTGGCAAAGTTCTCATGGTCTCTCTCGACTGCTTCCCTACATTTTATAGACAGTGACTTAAAATTTGGGTCCGATCTGTCCATAAGACGTTTTTTGAAGAGCATTTGTCGAGTTTCCTTCGAGAGCCGGTTGGCGGAGTGGTTGGATGGTTGAATTACTGATTGATCCTGGGCTGTTTTGAGAGAGTCGACAAGGATCTTGTAGTCCTCATCAATATCTCCATGAGCAGGGGCAGTAATTGTTGCGCTGACAGCCAGAGCTGTAGCTTTATCCAAGACTCTTTTCGGGGGTTTTCTCCTTTTCACTTGATCTAGTTTCGCCAAATTAATGTTGAAATGGATGTTACTTCGGAGGAGACGGTGGTCGCTTCCGTTCGTGAACGACGGGAGCACAGATGTATCTGTTACAAACTTTCCATTGGCCAAGATGTGGTCGATTTCATGTTTGAACATTCCATCAGGACTTACATGTGTCCAACGTCTATTTATGGGTTTATAGAATTGGGAATTGATGTGCCATAGACGATTGGATTCACAAAAGGTTGCGAGAATTTCACCAGTATCGTTACGAGGCTCCATGGCATGAGTGCCGATGTAGCGCTCGGTTTCGTCTTTTCTGTTTCCGACTCTAGCATTAAAGTCACCTATTATAAGTTTATACTTGCTTCTGCAAGCGTGATAGGTATCTTCAAGCTTTTCATAGAAGTCGCTGATCTCGTCGAGTGTGGATACGGCAGTGGGCGCATAGACTTGGATGACTGTGCATTTCCACTTTCTGTTCACTTTAAAAGTGATCAGGCCGATTCGATAATCGATAAACACTACTTCAGTGATTCGGGGGAGGAGGGTGCTTTTGACGATGAAGCCGACCCCTCCTGAAACAGAATTTGGGTTTCGAGATCCTAGAAAGATCCCGACCCCGTCGGAGCCAATTGAATGCATTTCCGTTGCTCTTTTTGTTTCAGAGAGTCCGATAATATCGAACTTGATTCTCTTCGTCTCTTCGAGCAGTTCTGCAAGCCTGTCGTTGGAGGAGACAGACCTGCAGTTGAAAGTCGCAATCCTGGCGTCGATTCGCCTTGTTTTGGGCCGGAGGCTATCTTTTAACCGTTCCGGGTGACAGGTGGTGGGTACTCCGAGATTGGATGGCCCCTCCCGATTTGCTTGTGGATCTGTCGTACCACTTGCAGAGGTCGGAGGACTGGGGCGCTTGGTATTGCTGTTTAGAGCAAGGTTTGTGTCTCTAGATACTCTATAATGACCTGCTAAGCCAATCTAGAGCCGCCCGGACAGAGAGTATTTGACACTACCTCTGACCTGCGTGAGACGGTGTACTTCTTGGCCAGATAATTTGCACTTGGTTCCAAACCAAGCCACTCTCGGTGTGACGAAATCGCCGAGTTTGTTGAAGTGGTTATCTGTTGATCCCTTTCGCCGCGAAGAGGCTCAGTATAGAAAGAGAAAAAAAAATCGAAAAAAAACGCCAAATTTTGACAAAATCTGAAATTTCGCCAACTTTTTTTTTCACAGCAGCTGCAATACAGTTTTTATGAAATTATCAGCATTTAATGTATATTTTGATAGTTTATCTTTCGTCGACTAGTTGTAAGACAAATATTTTTTTACAAGTTGGAGCAGCTTCTGTTGTTGGGAGCTCTGAGGTGAAAGCTTCGGTTGAGCTGGGGGACACTGAAATATTAGGTGTGTGTTCAGAAATTCTTCTAAGGTAGAGGCTTAGCTAATCTTACGGATTGTGCTGGAAGAAAGAATCGATTCTTCGAATGTGGATATCAAATGAGTTTCACTTGGTGAGGCTGTTGTCGGGAGCTCTGAGATGGAAATTTCAGTGGACCCGGGGGATACTGAAACATTGAATATGTACTCAGTGACTTTTCGATTCTGGAATTTAAAGAGAATCTTACGTGTTGAAGTGGCAGGAATCGCGGATGTCGTCGGAGAGGCTGAGCCAGAGGAGTTTGTAAGATTTTCAAACTCGGGATTCAAGATGGCTATGTTAGAGTCATTGATAAAGGGAGTAGAGTCTGAATTATCAGTCGTGTTTAGATAAATTACTATAGACCTCCCTCGAAAAGACCAGAATAAATTAAAATTGCCGAAAGTATCAGGGGAGGGGGGGGGGGGGTTCTACACACTTTTAATTTTTAATATATGTATATGCGTGAAAACTTAGAATTATAGATTTTTGACATCCTACATCTAAATATCACAATAGTCTTCAGCGAAAAATTTGTAGTTTTCCAAAACTTAAAAATTTTTAGAAAGGTCCTATAGCACACATGTATTTGAAAAATTCATCAGCGCGCTAGCTCAGAAAAAATTTAAACTTACTGGTGATTAGAGTCATCGGAAGCGGTTCTGTTGCATTCGTTGATCTACGAGAAGCGGCATCGACGGTCTCATTGATCGTGGTTGGGAGCTCTCCGCGGTTGCTTGTGAGGCGACCGCTCACAATGAGCGACAAGAATGTGAGGAAGAGTAGATGAAATTTCATGACAACTGAAATTAAGCTGTATAAGAAGGTTATTTAAACAAACAATTAAAAATAATACGATGGAAATTGAAAAATGTAAAAACTGCCCAACAAAATGCGGCGAAGTACAATAAGTAGGCATGTATGTAGAATGAGACAATATTATTGTCTTAAAAGTATATGTATAGTATGTTTTTAAAATCAAAAATCGATAAAATGCGGTTCTACGTTGTTAGTTGTAATTTCAAAGAAAACTCACTGATACTGATACTCCCAGTTTACTTTTAAATATGTTTAAAAACTGACTTTTCTATAATATTAAAAAATAATCAAATTCTTACGGAAGGAACCTGAAATGGCTATGAAATTATTTTTTTGAAAAATGTAAGGTTCTAGCGTTCCAAATGGCCTTATATACACGGTACCTCTTAAACAAACTCCTCCTCTTTTTGTCGACTGTTGAAAAAAGTTGCGTCCAATGGAAAAGTACAAGGGAGGCTGAGAATTTTTTTGGGGTACTGTAGTCGGGAGAGAAAAAACTCTATACTTTATGATTCAATAATAAAACTTACATTTCAATCCATTGCAAATCCAGAATTTGAGAACTCAAGTTTAAACTCCAAAATCCGTTTAAAAGTTAAATAGAATAAGTAAAGATTTTCCACCAGAAAATCGACATGAATACCACTGATTTTTGAAAATGATTTTACGATATAAAGTTGAAAAATAAGATACCAAGATAAAGTAATAATACCCCTAAAATGCATGAAGAAAATGCATGCAAAAAATTGAGAACAAATTTGAGTTGTTCAAATTGCCGGTTGTTGAAGTGAACCACTATGCATATCTAACACAAGTTTTAAAGCATTGCACATGGTGCATCAACTTAAAATTTTTTTGAATGATTGCATCAAATTTTATAGACGCCAGTATCGGTCCCCATAATTAGGGACTACCCTGTATATTTGGAAACTTTTTTTCTTGAAACTATATACTCTTTTTTTTGGCATATTAATCAAAATTCAAATAAGCAAAAAAAGTTGCAGAAGAGTGACCACTTGCCTGAAATAGCTTCTTGGAAAAAAAGGCTATTCGTTCAACAAAAAAATAATGATTTTTTTTGGGTACAATGCATTTTGAAAGATTTGTGACTATCAGAGGGTTATTAAAGTATTAAAGAGCAACTGATCCCAAACAACAATTCAACAAAAACTGATTCTTTTATCGAGTTTAAAATTATAAAAAATCAATAAAAAAATCAATAAACTACAATCCCTGTTCACACGATGACAATAAAAACAAGAAAATTTCATAGTCCTGAAAACATATCGGTGATATCCGGGGGAGCTGCAGTAGTTGATGACGTCACGAAACCATGGTCAGGTTTTATGGGGGAGCTAATTTTAGGAACACCTTCTCTATTCTTCTCAGCAGTTGACACAAGCTGCTCAATTTCATGCTCCCTTATGATGAACAAGCCCAATGACACAATGAATATGACGAAGAAGATCATAGCAATAACTTTTCCGATCTTCACCCAATGGATTTCCTTTGGCTTCTCCTTCCATGCATTTGTGAAACTATCAGTACGAAGCACCTGAACATGAAAAACACAATTTTTATGATGCACATAATCTGACAGACTTATTGTTAATTTCACGTCAAATTACTAAATACTGTGTAATGTGAAAACCCGTTCTACTCACCTCCCGATGATTCAGGCTACACTCCACAATGTTCCCAAAGATCTTGTCATCATCATCTGCGTCAGTCTTCTCTTTAGCTTCTTTGCTAGCCTGAAAACGTTATACATTGCAAAAATTTTAACTGTTCTGACTTGACAATCATCAGTGATTTACATATAACGAATTTGAAAATGTTCTAGAAATGCTCACCTTTGGCTTGTCGTCTGAGATTTTTGCAGACTCCTTCATTATTAAAAATATGAGCAAAAAAAAAGATAAAGATAAGTTTGCTCAAAAAGTCAATATTCTGCTAAGCGCCAGTTGAAAATGAGTAAGCTATCACCCTCTGGAGATTGCTTCATTATGGAAAAAGCCCAAAGTTCCATAGCAACAGTTGTTTTCGACGTTTACTTTTATTCATAAAAAGTGTGATGTTTCGAAGAGTAGAGAGCACAGCCATTTTGTCACGATGACTTGGTAGCACCGACTAGCACGAGGAGCCAAGGAAGTTGTGCAAGTAAAATATGATCAGGGGTGTGCGGCAATCGCCGAAAATTCCCAAAACCGGCAATTGTCGAAATTGCCGATTGCCGGAAATTCAAATGTGATACTTTTTGAAGGTTTAAGAGCCTGAACATGCATTTTATTGAACAATTTTCTTTTTTCTTTTTTCAAGCTCAAAATTACTTTTTTCAAGCTCAAAATTATGTAATCCTTAAAGGGTTGAATGTTTTCTGTTAGAAAATGACTAACCGAACACTAAAAAACGAGGTGAAATTTTGTAAATTTCCGAAATATAATTAGGTTTGAAAATTTGCCGAAAATTTCCGGCAATTTTGGCAATTATCGCAATTGCCGATTACCAAAAATTCACAAAACCAGCAATTGCCGAATTTTCCGATTGCCGTAACTTTTCGATTGCCGCGCACCCCAGCCTGGGATCTTCAATATTGCGTAGATCGTATGTTATTGACTATGATCGTATATTATGGCAAAAAAAATGGGACAATACTTTCCTGACCGCCTGATATTTATATGAGCTTTTACAAAAATCTGTGTAAATTCTGAGTGAAGCAGATTTTAGTAAAGGTTTAGCGGTTGAATCGGTCGAAAGTCAAGGTACAGCTGTCGAAAATCTAGGTACAGCGCTTGAAAGTTAAGGCACATACGTCGAAAGTCAAGGAACACCTTTCAAAAGCCATGGAAACCCAATCGAAAGTCAAGGTACAGCTGGCAAATTCTTTTATTACTCCCAATTAGAGCTGAGTATAGTGAGGTGCCAAACTCGGAAATTGCCCGCCGCAGTGAAAACCTACCACTCTGAAATTTTTCAAAGTTCTAAAAACCGGACAACCGGACGCCACACATGCCGCCACTACTCCCAATTAGCACGTCAGGTCTGACTATCTAAAACAACTGAATTCTGAAAATTCGTGCTCGTGCTCAATCGTGCTCAATGTTTATTTTATTTCAATCGGATTTAAATTGGTAGAAGGATACTTTAACTGTTACAGTAAAAGATTTGTGATTACAAAAAAAAAAGCTGGTGAACATCGAATTGAGCCAGAAGCCTTCAAGCTTTTGCTGCCGGATCAGTGTCTGGAGCAGCAGAAGATTTGGTTGGAGGGACTGCATTGTTTGGTGCGAGCTGTTTTGCCGAGTCAGGGTCAGTGGTGCCAAGTGCCTGCTCCTTCAGGGCAGCTGAATCGGCGGTGATTTCCTTTGAAGAAGAGGGCTCAGTACTTGCTTGAGCTCTTTCAATTTCCCCAGCTCCATTGGTGTCCGACTTGTTTTCCTCTAAAGTAGAACAAGGAGTAGAAACAAGATTTCCTGCAGTTTCAGTCTCCGGTCCCAGTTCTTTCAGATATGCAACAGCTCTAGTCCACCAAGTCGGTTGCTCGGCTCCTTTGATTTCTGAGTTTCCAGTTGCAATGTTAGTTTCAGTTTGCCCAAAGTGACGTTCCAGGAATGTGATCAACACATCCAACCAAGTAGAACCATCATATGACTCATCAAAAAGTGTTGCAGTGCTATCGGGTTCTTTCTTGACGCTTTCCTTTGACGGTAGGGAAATATCAACGACCATTCCAATTTTCTCCAAAACATTGATCGGCTCTACAGCTCCACAAGCTTCAGAGGATCCCGAGGCATCATGAATAAACGGAGCAACTGCAGTTGTTTTCACGGCCAGTGAGCAGTACACAACCAGAAGAACAATGAAAACTCCCAGGACGCCTGCAACACACTTCCAGGCGTTATTGGCAGATTTGTCATCATCGACAGCTTTCTTGTTGGCTTGCATCAATGGCTCCGCGGTTTGTGCAATATACTGCTCGAGTAGTTCAAGCCCGTTCATTATCTGAAAATAATTCCCATAATTTGTCAGTATTTTTTATAATTGAAATGCCGTACCTTACGACTTTCAAGTGCTGCCAGGGCGGCACCATCCACATTGTAATTGATCTCCGAATCCTGTCTCTAAAATTAAAATTTAATATTCAAATACTTTCATATTCAAAAATGCTCACCGCTTTCTCAAGAGACATAGTTATCAAGTTTGTTGACTTTCGAGAAGACCTGCAAAAAATTTAGCTGGTTAAAGATAGAATCTGAAGAGTAGAGAAAAAATGAGATTAGAAGAGCTACAACTGCCTTTTATACCGAGCTTTTCGTGGTGAGAGTTCTAGTATTTCGAACTATTATTCTCCGAGGAGAAGGAATGCGTTGCAAATATGATCAGAGTCCATACTGCTCTGTGAAAACATGACAAACAAGATCAAGAACATTTTGCAGCAGAATTTTGGAATTAGAATTGAGATTGAGGCGGAATAGGTGATTGCTTAAGTTGTCAGCAAGCTGTCAGGAGTATTTTTTATGATTATTGCTTTTCTAAAAAGTTTTCAAATTTGGCAGATTGACTAAACCTGGAAATCAGGCGTGCGCGGCAATTCGACAAAATGAGACGGTTGGGCATGTTCCCCCGATATATTTCATTAAAATTCAATGATACAATATAGAAAAATATTTGCTCTATTTGAAAATAATTTTTATTTGACTTGGAACAACCGAAAAAGTGTTCAAAAATTGCCGGAATGTTGAAAATTGCCGATGAAAATTGGCGAAAAATTGACAGCAATTTCCAACATTCAGCCTATTGTTGAAAATTTTCCCAACTTTTTCTACTAAAACACTAGTTATTTTCAAATAAAACAATTTTTCTTTTTTGTATCATTAAGTTTTAATGAAAAATATCGGGGGTTCATGCCCTACCGTCTCATAGAAGAGAATTGCCGGTCGGCAATTACCGCGCACCTCCTCGACTTTGTGGACCACGCCGCTGAAATCAGAGGGGCTGCACCAATAATTCTCCTGTAGTAACGTTTGGTCAGGATGTGATAAGGAATTAATTTTTTGTAGTTTTCTTATATAAGACAAATGCATTTCAAGTTGGATTTCTACTAAGATCTAGTCGGTCCCATCTGCAAACTTGGCTCATGCACTTAGTTGTAATCCGAATCAATGTTCAGTTTCAACATTTTTTTTTCAAATTTGTGATGTATAGGTTTTTGCTTCGAACCAGGAGTCCAAAAATACAAGCCATCAAATAACAAATGATCAGTTTAGAACAAAAGTGATCTACTCCTTGGGGATCTTATTTTGTGACCGGGCACAAAGATCTAGCAATTTTTGCAGAATTCCATATGTAGGGTAAAATACTGTTATTTTAACAGTCAGCGAAATTCAGGTGAACCACACCAAGTAGGAAAAAAGCCTGAGCCACGTCTCGGACCCTTACACAAAAGTTGAACCACAGTCGTTATTTTAAAATTTTTGTTTGAGAACCGTGAGCCGATATAACGCTGATGAAACCAGTCGTTGTCGAAACTCATGTTTAACCTTATGTTAATCACTGTCTTGCGTGTCCATCGGGTACTCTACAATCAGTACTGCAAGTGTGAACTTGTCAAGATTGGCGATCTAGTCTGCAAAACACTTTCATGCACTAAATTGTCATCCGAATCATTGTTCAGTTTGAAAAATGGTTCAGATATGTGATGTTTTGGATTTTTCATCGAACCAGGAGTCCAAACGTGATAAGTACGAACCACCAATTAGGAAATTATAAATTTAGAACAATAGTGATGTACTTAAATTTCTCCTGGGAACCCATTTTGTGCCCGGGCACAAAGATCTTGATGATGAAAGCAATTTTTGCAGAGTTTCATATGTAGTTTCGAATGTTTAGAAAAAACGGATCAAATATGAAAATTTTGATGGTTCGGGGGGGGGGGGGGCATAAGTTTGAGTATATTCTACATATATGAGCCCAGCACCACTGCAGCATTATAAAAGCCTGCAGTACAACTGGAGACAGCAGTGCTAATTTTAAGATAGGCCACACTAATTGAAAATATACGGTATGAATTTTGAAATTGAACTGTATGTATTTCTTCTATCTGTTTTGCATGTGAAACAAATTTTTATTTTATTCTGTAAACAACAGTTAAAAAAATACATGCTGTTTCATAATTTTTATTCACTCATTTTCAAACGTTAAATTATTTTTTTTTCAAAAAGGGAGTTTATCAAAAATTCAACAATGTTCATCATAATAATAAGACTTCTAATTGTGATTACATTACGGGGAAGGTGAAAATTTATGCAAAATTCAATGTATATGTATGAGAAAATGAATGAACTTATAAAAATCGATAAGATTAATAAACAAATAAAATATTCCGTTGTTGTACTTGATTGACATTCTTTTGATTTCCGGGCCCATATTTTCAGAGCAATGACGTTCATGCTTTTTGGCTCGGCTCACAAATAACTTGTGGATTGAGTTTCTGAAATTAAAATAATTATCTTTAGCAACCAAAACACAGAGGTGCTAAAGTTTGCTAGATAAGTATGCGTCTTTTTAAGCTGTAGAGGTCGAAAACTACCCGAACCTTGACATACAGTCAGGTGTGTACCAGATTTAAATTATATCGGTTTTCTGTAAATCAATCTACCATAGGTAACCGGCTACGATACTCCTCTTCCATTTCCCACGTCGTTAAGATTTTTTCTAAAAATAGTATTTTGTGAATGTGACAGATCCGAAAATTCAATGACATTTTTTACAGAATTCATTTATTAAAATTATCAGCTCATTAAAGTGAATTTTTTGCAGCTCACTTACATTTTGGCAAACGTTGTGCTCGGGAATAAGCTTTTGCTCTTCTTTGAACGGTGAAAATGAAGCCATCTGTAACTATATTTAGAATTTGAGCCATTTCAACTAACGTTTCAACTAACCTTTTCAGCATTTGTGTACATATCTGATGGAGAGATTTTAAAGCTTGTTGGAGATGGAGATGAACATTTAACTATTTTTGGGTCCTGTTTTGGTGCATCATCAACACCTATTTTATTCTGAATATTATTGTGATTTTTTCAAGTTTGAAGACATTTCAAACTTACATCTAACTTATAATTCCGCACTTATTTTTTCAAAGGGTCCGGATGCTTATACTCTTGGATCCAGTTGTCCAGCTGAAATTGTCGCTAATTATAGGCAAATGTAAAAAAAACTAACAAATGCCATTGTAATCCCAAGCTTTTGTGACCAAGCCCTTCTGATTTCTTGATCCGGCGACGGTATGATTTGGATCAACACCAGTAGGTCATCAAGCTTGGCCTTCTGGTTCCTCAGCACTCTTGCTTGATCTGCCAAGGCACGTCGTTTTTTCTGCGCTTCCGTTCTTTGTCTTTTGTGCTGAAATTGGAACGGAAACTCAAAGATATGCCTTTGAACACATACCGATTTTTTGGCCCTCGTCTGCTCAGAACAACTTTTGGTGGACATTTCTGAAAATATATGTAGAATGTTGAAAACAATAAATGAAAAAAAAATCGTATTCAAAAAAAACCGCGTATGCATGCTTCTGCCATCTGTGTTTCTACGCTTTTTCGGCAAAAGACTGCAAAGGTTTCGATCCTGGCCCCGCCTCAATATGAAACATGTGATCTACAAGCTTAGATGCTTACAGGGTTTTGATGTGTCCTGACGAAAATTTATTGTGAACTTTGAAAAAAAGGGGACCGTTGGTTTGATCAAGTGGAACTGGGTTGAACAAAATCTCAGTACGTGTTACAATTTATGAACTTCCCATCAAACAAGATGCGCCAGACATTTCCCGGGTTTCAACTAATTCTGCGTCTGATATTGATGCAATAATCAATTGCAGTATTCAGACAATGTCTTATGCACTCAGTTCTAAATTTCGTGCAGTTTTGTAGGGCACCAGTCATGTTTTGGTAGTGTTTTATAAAGTGGCTTCTGATTTAGAGATGGTAACTTTTTTGGTTTATATTATTTTAAAGCAATTTCTTTCCCCTACCTTTTGCCAAAATTGTCTTTTTCCTTTCCTTTTGATTAATCACAAGTCGGTTAATTATCAAAAATCCAAATCTGATTAACATTTGCGTCAGCAATTAGTTAATGAGCAGCGTTGATAACAATACGAATGAACTAAAATCTCTAAGGATGCTATGATCTCATATATTTTTGTCAACTATTTTCTAGGTAAATTTTATAAATTTTTTTTTTGAAGTTCCGGGTTCCAAGTCACCTTTTTGAGTTTAGGTGAATCATTCCTCAAATTGTGGGAGTACCTTACAACATGAATACTTGAAATGACTTCCATTCGCTCTAAAAAGAGGCCGGGTATAGGTTAGTGACAGGATATTTGGGCACTTGTGTATTATAACCCATCATTTTTAAAATTAATCAAACTTCCATTTATTTACCCATTTTAATAAAACCTGCTGTCTTTTTTCCCTCTTTAGGCTGAGAAATGATTATTTTCTAAGTCTAGAAATACAAAAACACCACGCTTTTTCAGTAAAAATGTATTTAAAACATGAGAGGTTTTTGAGACGCAAGTACCGATATTGCTTACGAGATTATTGTAGTGATACGGTAGAAGTACTGTAGGAGTACTGCTGGTTCAAAGTTACACGACTTGAACGGACTATGTACTTAACCAATTTTAAATAAAATTTGATTGGTGTGTTTTGTTTCTTTCGAACAGTTTGTTAAATCCTTTTATTGCAAAAAATTTAAAAAAAAACAAGGTGAGTTAATTTAAAACACGAGATTGAAAGGGTTTGAAGCACCAGTACATGATTGCACCATGAAAAGTGACCCTAGAAATGAAAAGAGGTAAGATATTAAGTCAGTGAAAAATTCGGGGTGAGAGTGGGATTCAGAAGAGGTGTAGATTTCCGAACTCGTCTGTAAACGAAAATTATAAATGTTTCCAGTTTCCCAGTGCCCTACCTAAACGCTATTCTCCTCTTCATCGTTGAGATTGATCTCTTGCATGTGACCCAAGGTTTGCTCAGACGGGATCAGCGGCTCGTTGTCCGGGGTTTTCTCCTCTTTCACCTCCTTCTTGCATCCGTAGTGCAAAATAACAACGATAGCACAAATGGTACCCAGGGACAAAATGGTGCCAGTAGTGCTGCTTCCTTTTTTGAGACTCGGCTTGAGAGTTGTCATAGCGGCTGTAGTAGTGTTAGAAGTTCTTGTAGTAGGCCTTGGCGAAGAGAAAACTCCTTTGCACTGACCAATTGCGCTGAACATTGCGTTTTTTACCACGAAATCTTCTCCCATCTTGGTGAGGAAGCGAGCTGAAGGTTTCCGACCGTTGGTGTAGTACATCTTCTCAGCAACCTTGATGATAGCCTTGGAATCGCAAGTTGACGTCGACAATGAGTTGTTGAAAAACGAGATAATGGTGTAGTCCCGAACTTCGTAGATCTCATCAAGAGCAATCAAATCCATATCACTGTTGAGAGCCTCCGCGAGTGTTTCAATAAAAATCGTGCGGTAGTGTGGGAAATTGTCGAAAATCTCCACGGCAGGATCGGATATTACCAACTTGAACAAGTGGTTCGGAGATGGATAGTCTTCGACATCGATTTCTATCGGAACCTCGTGAATTCTTCCGTTCGGCTCGTGGAAAGCGATCAGGTAATGGAATTTTCCCTCGGATATGGGTACACCAATGAAATCTCGACCATGTTGCGAATCCATCCAAACTTCGGCGTCATCAAGAGAGTGAATGAAGACAGTGGCGTTCTTTGAGATTTGCAGTTGATCGGAGACATCCATTCGGCAGATGCTACCACTGAAAAAAGTTTCCTTTTTTTACGTGAAAAAAACTAATTATAACCTCTTGCACTTGAAAATCATATGTTTCTGCTTCGCAACATTGTCATCGTTGAGTTTGGTCTTGGAGCCCTTAAGCTGCTCCATGTCAAGTGCATTCAGAACAACCTCCAATTCATTCTTAGTTTTCGGAAGTTGCTCACCAATCTCGTTCTTCATCCTCGATTCTTCCAGGTCATCCAGAAGACTCTCCGACTTCCAGTCGACAGTGCGGTCCGTAGGAGATGTAGCCTAAAACGATTTAGGTTTTTTACGAGATTCAAGCTGTGTTATTGTTATTGTGAGATTTTATCTTAAACTCCCTCGAGGGCTGTACAAATCGGAGTCCGGACGTCTGATTTTGACACCACCGGTTTGGGGTAGGTTTCCACGGCGGCCGACAATTTCTGAGTTTCGCCGCTCGCTATACTAAGCATAGAATTTTATAGTAAGTGGCAAAATTAAGAAATTGCCGGCCGCCGTGGAAACCTAGGACGCCGATTTGTACAGCCCTAGAGAGAGTTAAGGGTGGAATACCAAAATTTGAAGAAAAACGTAAAATCTCAAATTTCGGCACTCCACCTTTAACTCTCTCTAAAGCTGTACAATTCGGCGTCCGGTTTGGGGTAGGTTTCCACGGTGGCCGACAATTTCTGAGTTTTGCCACTCACTATAAAATTCTATGCTTAGTATAGCGAGCGGCGAAACTCGGAAATTGTCGGCCGCCGTGGAAACCTACCCCAAGCCGGTGATGTCAAAATCGGACAACCGGGCGCCAATTTGTACAGCCCTAACTCCCTCAATGAAAAGCTACTTGGATTTGCAAGATTGTTGACAAAGATTCAGTGGAGGTAGGTGGCGGCGTCTGTAAAGGTGCATTATTTTACAGTACACCCTAAAATCCTATTTCTATTTTAACTTCATTGACATGAACTCTATTCTATTCAGTGCAACATTTATGAGTTCAGAACAAGTATCTTTGCCGACTCAAAGGTCAGTGGAAGTAATAGTATTGTACTTTAGATTTGAAAATTTGAAAAGAAGTCATACCGTAGTTGAATCGCCAAACGCTGCCCAATCGATAGCCTGCTTTCTGGAGACAATGACGCGAGCGGTGAAGACGGAGCTCAGCAGTACGAGGAGCAAAAGGAAATTCGGTTTGGGAATCATTCTGAATTGGGAGATTATTTGAGGGTTAGAAAATAGAGAAAAAAGTACAAGGACAGTATTTCAGATTGAGTTTTTTTGAAGTCAAATTGTTCATCTGCTGTTAAATTATTTCTAGTGATTCAGTTTGCGGGCTTAGGCTCCATTCAAAGCATAAAAACAAGCTGAGAAATTCTCCTTGTTAGCATAGAGTCTATTTGATTTAGAGGCATGTATAATAAAGCAAAACAAAAATACGAAACACCTATGAGTCACTATGCCACTTCCAGTCAAAAAAAACTACACTCTAGCAATTATTTCATAGATTTACAATCAACAAAATGTATGTTTTTCGTGATTTTCTAAAGGCAACCTACAGTCCACAAGATGAGTAGGACACCATGTCATCTCATGACATTTTCTTATCAGATTGTATGGGTGTAGGATTCAGTAAAGTGCTCATGTTGAGGGATACTTAGGAAGCTGGAATTTAGCATAGTGTACTTGAAAGCTCAAAAAATTAGACGTTTTAATATTACGAATTCACGTGGTGTCAGGGTGTCCTATTACGGTTTGATCTACAAAAAATGCGGGAATTTATTGCACAACAAATATGACGTCAGCACGCTCTTAACCATCCAAAATCGGTTGAGAAGTCTGCGTCTCTTCTCCCGCATTTTTTGGAGATCTACGTAGATCAAGTCAAAAGGAGGCAATCTGACACCACATGTGATTTTGTTAGTTAGCTGGAATTTACAAATCTCAAACTGTCTAAAGTTCAATTACACCTGCAGACTGGATTACTAACTGGCTTGAGGTTTACAAAAACTAAACCAGTTTCAAATTTGAAACACCGGCGCAGAGACATGTGAGGGGAACTGTGAGCTATTTCGAATTGAGGAATGGTGTGGTGGGACAGAAAGGGGGGGAGGGGTTCCTTCACGCGGTCATGTTTTTCGATACATATGCGGTCTGAGGAGGGCTGAGAGAAAAAAGTGTCGTTGGAAAAGGTCTGGCAATGAGTGATAATGGATTTCTAGAAGGGGCTGAGAAGCGGTTGTAGAAATTGTTGTAAGCGACCAAGGAAACTCAAAGGGGTGGAATTTTTGGGGGATGTGATAAGACGGAAAAAATTACATATATGTATCTATTTTTGAGAGGTCCTAGAATCCCGATTGATTTTTTGTGCTGGAGCGTTCAGATTAAAGAACTGTCAGTTGAAATTCCTATCACAAATGTTTTGGAAAATTTCCAGAATTTGCTTGAAGTTCTAGGAAAATTTTTTGGCGATTTTTGTGCACTTACAGCATACAGTTTCAGCGAAGCGCAAATTTCTAAAAATAAAGAAATTCAAAGCCGCCGTGCCTGTAAGAGACGTTGATTTTTAAAAAAAATTCATAGTATCCCAAATAATTTCTGTTCAAAATAGGTAGTTTATCTGAACTTTTGCGTTGTGAGATCGTGCTCATCGTTTTTACTGTCAATGGACTGGCTCCAAATTCAACAGGCTCAAAGAGGAAGTAGAACTAACTAGGTAGTCTTTTATCGTGTTCAGAGAGTTATGGGCTTTTAGAAATCTTGTCCAACTCGATTTTACGACAATTTGAGACAATTATAAAACAAATACAGATTGGCATAATTTTCCATATTTTGGCTTTTTATGACAAACTCATGACGTTTAATGTATTAGCTTTCTGAAAATATATCATTTGACCTAACTAGTAAGGGTGGGGGCCAAATTTGGCAAGTCAGCAAATTGCCGGGTTGCCGATTTGTTGGAACTTCTGGTTTCCATAAATTTGCTGATTTTCCGTTTGCCGAACATGCCGCAAGTTTTTAGAGGGATTTTTTATAAGACTTAATACTGTGCGTTTTTGAAAATTTTAACCGTCTTATTTAAATACTTTCATAGAAATTGCTTACTTTTAAAAATAGATGTAGGAACATCCATTAGATACATTTTTGCCGATTCAAATTGAAGTTCTGAACTTTTCAAAAAAGAATTGAAATTGTCATTTTCTGCCATTTTTCTTTTGCCATAATTGTCATTTTACGGCCATTTCGGCAAATCGGCATTTTGCAGGTTTGCCGAATTGCCGGAACATTTTTAATTCCGGCAATTTGCCGATTTGCCGAATTGCCGGAAAAAATCGTCTTCTGCCAACCGCTGATTTGACCCAAAACTATCTGGGCACCATTAAAGACCCTAGTGAGCACTGGTTAAACTCAACAAATAAAACAGGGGGACGCTTTTATCACGCGGTTTTGAATCTCGTATTATGTGCGTTCGGCGACCAAAGAGAAAAAATACTGTGAGCTATTCGAAAAAAATTGGGCAAACGGAAAGGGGGACGGTGTCCCTTTGCTTCATGTTTTTGGAAACATTGCTGTTCGAACGGGGTTGAGAGAAAGAGGGGTGGTAATGAGTGATACTGGATTTGTAGAGGGTGCTGAGAAGCGATTGCAAAAATGGTTGTAAACATCTGAGGGGACTCGCGGGGAAATATAGTTTGGGGAATATTGATGTCAGATTTTGTGGACAAAAAAAATTTTATCCTTATGTTTTGCCGCCCATTCAAATTTTGATTTCAGAAAATAGCATCGCAACTCTGTTATAGCAACCCTTTAGCTAACGTTTTGTCCAGCTTCTGCTAGTATTTCGATATCAGAATTAACGCTTCCACGGGAGGCAGGCGTGATTTCAGGGCCTCGCGCCTACTTCAGGCCTGCTCGCCTCACGCCTGCCTCATCGCTTCAATACTGCGTTCATGGTGCTTGCACCACATAGCGCGAAAAGTGGTTCTTTCGGTGCGACTGACATTTCTCGGGTTTCGCTACACAGGAGGAGAGGCACGCAAGGCAGGCACGGCAGGCGTTTCGGCGCCTACATGGAATCACTAACTAGAGTATGAAATATGGAAGCCAAGATTATATCTTTTTTATTCTGAAATGAAACAATAGTTGGAACACCTGGTTCTCCGAATACCATTTTATTTTTTTTTTCGATTTTTTAAAACAAGTCTTTTAAACACAATCAAAGCCATGCAAATTTAATTTTTCTTGGTTTTGTTGATTTGTTGTGCAATCACCGTGACGATTCCACCGCACAAGACAATAATCGCTGCAAGAAACGCTGCAAAGTAGCCTATGTTTGACTGCTCCGGCTCCGGTACCTGTTCTTGATCGGAGGATCGCATTTCATACACGTCTTCCTAAAAATAGATTTTAAGCCAGTTTAAAATAGGCCTAATACAAGCTTACTCTACGGTGTGGACGCAAGCCGGCTGGATTCATTTTTTAGTGATTGTTGGGACAAACGATAGACTGGAGACTGGAGCTGGAAATTTTGTGGATTTGAAGAAAAAAAATTTGTCAATTACGTGAGAAAAATAGAGTTGTAAAAAAAAGAAGCAGAAGGTTGACTGAGAAAGAGCATAATTTCAAAAAAATGGGCGTTTCGAACATCATATCATTAACGGTTTCCATGGAATCCGGTAGAAGAATGTTAGCAGAGAAAAACTCACCGTTTAGATAGTAGACTCTTTCAAATGTTACAAAAAGGCGCAGGGAAATTACGGATACCCTGCGGGGTTGTGAGTTTGTGAGTATTTTCGAAAAGCAGAGCACATCCACAGGCCTCGTGAATCATATGTATTAGAATAAAAATAGCACACATTAAGTATAATAATTTGGAATTTGAAGAGTCCGTTGACTAATACGCTGAAATAGTAAAAAAGGGATGACCAGTTGAAAACTGTCATGAAAAGGTCTTTAAGCTATTCGATTAGTTTTTATATCCGGCAATTTGCCGATTTGCCGTTTGCCAAACAATCATTTACCGGCAGTTTTTAGAAGGATTTTTTATAAGACGGAAACACTTAAAAACTGTACCTTTTAAAAAACAATTTCCCGTTTTTTCTATATATTTTCATAGAATTTGCTCAATTTTCAGAATAGATGTTGGAACATTCATAGGATGCGTGCAATTTTGCCGATCTTTTCCGATTCCCGGCTTCTCGCACTTTAAGCTGCAGCTTATCAAGATCTAGTTTTGAAACTCAAATTCCAAAATTTGTTTGAGAAGTTTTATTTTGATACTTGGTCATTTTAGCATTATAGGAATGATATTTTTAACTTTTTTTCTTTTCACTGGCCGTAGTCCACCTCAAATTGCGAACCTAATTGGGAATCTGACCGAAAAATACAGACCGCGATTTTTGGAAATTTTCGGTTTTTTTTTTCTTGCAAGTTCGAACAATTTTCGAGTATTGTTACTTTGCTCTTTGCGCAAGCCCCCTTAAAAATCTATGTATCACGCCCATCGTATTTATTTTCAGTGTCAAAGTCAACAATGATCTTTCCGAAAAAGGTCACCGCTCTTATCAGTCTTATCAGTGACGTTTACTCAAGACTCCATTTTCAAGGTTTTTCATAAATATTGATAACTTTTTCTTTTTTTCTCGGTTCTTCTGTACCGGCTTTTGCAATTTATTTTTACTTGTTGAGTTTTTTTTTTCAGAACTCCATTCCAAATATGAATTGTCTACCAACTGATAAACTTTCGATCAGAGCTTGCATACTTTACGAAGCACTTGAGCACCTGAATGATGAGAAATACGTTTACTCAAACATCTGCAGAACATTCGGTTACCACTTAATCAATTTCCAAGAGTTCAACCATTGGTATTCCAGATTTCAAAATGGAAATTTGGAACTTTGCGATGAAAGTAAAGATGTTGGGTGAGTTTTCTAGTTGTCTTAGTTCTTCTTCTGATATGTGAATATTTTGTAGGGGCCACCCGAAGAAGCTTCAAGACAGTCCAGCTTTGATTCGGACCTGCATTTTTTACGAGCTTCTTAGATTTACAACCAAAAGTGTAGAATACAATTACAAAAATTTTACCAATATTCTTGGCTTTGACGTGATTTCTTACCAATTATTCGATTACTGGTTTTATAAATTCTACAATCAGCTGAATAATTCGGAAAAGTTGGACTTAAACATTGATGACAGGTATGTGTGCATTCAAGTTTTCTAGTCAAGGCTTCCATGACAAGTAGGTGCGGTTTCAAGACCTGACCTGTCTGCAACCTGCCCGCCTCACGTCGGCCTCTCTGTTTATTTCATAGTGTGAAAACGGGTTTTTCGACGCAGCCGACACATTCCGGGTTCCGCGCCGCACTATACAGAAAGCAAGGCTTACGGCGCGAGGCAGGCGATGGTCTTCGCAAGGCGTGCGCGGTGGACGTTTTTGCGCCTGCATGGAAGCCCTATCTTTAGTAACTTATTCAACATTTTTCAGCTTCGAATACGTGCCCATACCATTTGCTAATTTACCAAACGACATTTTATGTGAAATTTTGGACAAAGTGAATGCGTACCAAAAGTGAGTTGTTACGGTCGGAGCACCTTAAATTAGGGGTGGCGATCCTCCTGAGTCTTGAGTCAAAACCGTATTGTTTTTCGATACACTTCAGTTTTTTAAAATAGTGGGTTATTGAAAGTGGAGTCAAAATTTTTATTTCGCTAAGTGACATAAAATAGACCATATTAACCGAATATAACTGTATAAAAAATATAACTGTATAAAATATAATTCAAAAATTTTCTCTATTATAAATGCAAAATTTGAAAAAAATGAGGTAGTTATTTTTGAATTCCCGCGCAACTGAGTGACGTCATTGCGATATTTTCGGCTTTACTAAATGCTTTTTCTTGCCAAATTGTTAGCATTTTTCCGTAAAAAAATTTATAGGAAATTATTGAATTTAGGTCAATTGTTTGAGCAAATTTCTTTTGGGATACCAAGTTTTTTTGAACGGATAATTAAAAACATCAAAAATGACCTCACTCATTTTTGCGGGAATTGAAGAATAAATCGCTCATTTTTAAAAACTTTTGCTATATTGAAAAGTCATTTCAAAAAAATTGAGAAAAATTTTGTAAACTTTTTTACAGTTATATTCGCTCATTACGGTCTATTTTCTCTAATTTCAAGCAAATTTTTTAAATGTTTCGGAAAATTTCAACAACTTTTATTTTTGCATGTTTAAAAATAGTTTAACCTTGTTAATTTTTTGAGCTAGAATATAATTTGAGCATAAATCCCCACTGTTAAATTTTTTCCAAATTTCCGAATTCCGTTTCTCCAGACTCTCCATCCGAACAATGTCTCGAAAACTCTGCCAACTTATTGATAATCACATTCTCAAAGTTGATAAAATAGAACTCTACCAGTCTAATCTACATGGTCTATACCGAGTTATTATCGGATATGATGCCATCCGCGTTGTCTACGAGAATACAGAAGTTGGTGGATGTACGCGTTCTGTCATGGTAGCGAAAACCAAAATTGAAGGGAAAAGCTGCACGGAGATGACTCTGGAATTCCTGTCGGAAAAGTTGAAGCATCCGAAAATGCAGATAAAACGATTTTGCATTGAGGCGGACAATAGTAATTTTATAGCATCTGTTTTGAAAGTATTAAAGTCAAGAAAGACCATTCTTTGTGTCAAGGAAATTAGTATTGATGGTCTTGAAGAGTGTCAAATGGCGGAGATGCTCTCATGTGTAAAACCCCGTACGCTGGAAAAAATTGTCCTACAAAAAAACTACGACGAAAATCAAACAATTGAGCTCAAGGAGATTGTTCAACTGGAGCAATGGAAGTATGCCAAAGAGCTTGTGACAGAGTTTAATGATGGAGCAATTGCTGTTAGGTATCAAGATTATTGTCATTTTGATAAAATCTCTGTGAAGCTTGCTCGGTTTCCAAAAGAAGACTTTTACAACATTAGAGATGTATGTAAGTTATGTGAATTTTCTAACTTCAAATTGATATTTCAGATTCTCACAAGTCGATCAAGTTTTCAAGAAGCTAAATTTCAATTTCCACGAATAGAACTCCATCAAATATCGGAACTGTTCAATCTGGGAACTTATCAAAAAGAGGAATTCGAGTATCCTGGAATTGAGACATTTTATAATCACGAGTTTAATGGCAGATTCAGGGTGTCTATTCGTCCCAGTCGGCTGCTTATTACACCTGTAAAACAGTGATAACTTTAACATCTTACAATTATGTACTTTTTTTATATTTTACCAGCCGCTGCCCGCGCCTACGGCGCGGGCAACGACTGGCACCATTAAAAGTATTTGACACACATACCTTCAATCACTCAAAAAATTTCTCATCATGAAAAAAACTTGAAACACTTAAAACGCGGTATCAATTTAATGGCACTGTTACATGTATGTATTTTTACGATATGCATGTTTCAAAAATTCACAGACAGTATGAAAACTTTCTGTTACTTTTTGACCAAGACAGTAACCTTACAATACCATTACAGTACCTTGACATTATCCTCCACCGACTCCTAACCCAATACCTCTTCAAAGGACAAAATGCCAATTTTTCCAAAACTACAGTAACCCTACCGTATACCTACAGTACCCCTATAGTACCACTACAGTACCTTGACTTGATCCCCCATCAACTCCCAAATAACTACCTCTTCTAAGCTCAATTTTTCGGAACATTCCAGAATTTTCTCGATTTTTCTAGAAAGTTCTGGAACACTCCAGAATTTTCTCGATTTTTCTAGAAAGTTTTGAACATTCCAGAATTTTCTCGATTTTTCTAGAAAGTTCTGGAACATTCCAGAGTTTTCTCGATTTTTCTAGAAAGTTCTGGAACGTTCCAGAATTTTCTCGATTTTTCTAGAAAGTTCTGAACATTCCAGACTTTTCCCAATTTTTCTAGAAAGTTCTGGAACATTCCAGAATTTTCTCGATTTTTCTAGAAAGTTCTGAACATTCCAGAATTTTCTCGATTTTTCTAGAAAGTTCTGGAGCGTTCCAGAATTTTCTCGATTTTTCTAGAAAGTTCTGGAACATTCCAGAATTTTCCCGATTTTTCTAGAAAGTTCTGGAACGTTCGAGAATTTTTTCGAAATTTCCAGAAGATTCTAGATTTCCAGAATTTTAGTTTTTCACAGAAAACTTAAATTTCCCGCCAAAATATTTTTCACAGAAAAATTAAATTTCCCGCCAAAATTTTTTTTTCAGAAAATTTAAATTTCCCGCCAAAACATTTTTCACAGAAAATTTAAATTTCCCGCCAAAATATTTTTCACAGAAAATTTAAATTTCCCGCCAAAATATTTTTCACAGAAAAATTAAATTTCCCGCCAAAATTTTTTTTTCAGAAAATTTAAATTACCCGCCAAAATATTTTTCACAGAAAATTTAAATTTCCCGCCAAAACATTTTTCACAGAAAATTTAAATTTCCCGCCAAAATATTTTTCACAGAAAATTTAAATTTCCCGCCAAAATATTTTTCACAGAAAATTTAAATTTCCCGCCAAAACATTTTTCACAGAAAATTTAAATTTCCCGCCAAAATATTTTTCACAGAAAATTTAAATTTCCCGCCAAAATTTTTTTTTCAGAAAATTTAAATTTCCCGCCAAAATATTTTTCACAGAAAATTTAAATTTCCCGCCAAAACATTTTTCACAGAAAATTTCAATTTCCCGCCAAAATATTTTTCACAGAAAATTTCAATTTCCCGCCAAAATATTTTTCACAGAAAATTTCAATTTCCCGCCAAAATATTTTTCACAGAAAATTTAAATTTCCCGCCAAAATATTTTTCACAGAAAATTTAAATTTCCCGCCAAAATATTTTTCCACGATGGGACTCACCACGATGGGTCTCACCTCGATGGGTCTCACCACGATGGGTCTTACCACGATGGGTCTCACCACGACGGGTCTCACCACGATGGGACTCACCACGATGGGTCTCACCTCGATGGGTCTCACCACGATGGGTCTCATCACGGTGGGTCTCACCACGGTGGGTCTCACCACGATGGGTCTCACCACGGTGGGTCTCGCCACGATGGGTCTCACCACGATGGGCCTCGCCACGATGGGTCTCGCCACGATGCGTCTCGTCACGATGGGTCTCGCCACGATGCGTCTCGTCACGATGGGTCTCACCACGATGGGTTTTTCACGATGGGTCTCACCACGATGGGTCTTGCCACGATGGGTCTCGCGACAATGGGTCTCGCCACGAAGATCTCGCAGCAACATTTTTTTAAATTTTCCAGAAGGTTCTAGAACAATCCAGAATTTTTTCGAATTTTCCAGAAAGTTCTGGAACATTCCAGAATTTTCTAGAATTTTCCAGAAGGTTCTAAAGCTTTTCAGAATTTTCCAGAAGGTTCTGGAACATTCTAGAATTTTCCAGAAATTCCCAGAAGGTTCTGGAACATTTCAGAATTTTCCCGAAGTTTCCAATTTCCCTTCCAAAGACGGAAAGTCAATTTTTTCCAAACTACAGTAATCCTATAGTACTCCTACAGTACTCCTACAGTACTACTACAGTACCACGACCATATTCCACTACTAACCGCAAACCTATATCTCTTCAAAAGACAAAAACACAATTTTTCGTAAACTACAGTAATCCTACCGTACTCCTACAGTACTCCTACAGTACTACTACAGTACCCCGACCATATCCCACTAATAACTCCAAACCTATATCTCTTCAAAAGACAAAAACTCAATTTTTCCTAAACTACAGTAATCCTACCGTACTCCTACAGTACTCCTACAGTACTACTACAGTGCCCCGACCATATCCCACTACTAACCCCAAACCTATATCTCTTCAAAAGACAAAAACACAATTTTTCCCAAACTACAGTAATCCTACCGTACTCCTACAGTACTCCTACAGTACTACTACAGTACCCCGTCCATATCCCCCTACTAACCCCAAACTAATATCCCTCCAACAGCCGAAAACGCCTTGCCTTTGTAAGCTATGATGTCACTCCTTAACAAACGGACACTATTTTTTTATATATAGGTAATGATGGGTCTCAATATCTAAATAAACATTCGAGAAAAAACTTGAAGATTAGGACAGCTGTGATGACGATTATTAAAATGATGAATGAGAAGCAGATGTCGGCAAGTATCAGCGCGTTATTTGAAATTCGGCGGAATAGATCCCTGTCACGATCATTATCGTTTTGATTAGCCTGGAAAACAACCAGATAAGGAAAAAGTTTAGAAAAAGTTGTAGCTTACGTTTGGCATAATTTTTGAGTAGGCGTAGGTTGTGGAGTAGGTTGTGGAGTAGGTGACCGCTACTTTTAGTAAACCGCTACTTGAACATGTTAAAGGTGGAGTAGAGCAAGTGGGAAAATTGTTTTAAATCATGCCCATAGCATTACAATGACCATAGTAAAACAGTTTTTCAAAAAAATTTCCAAATTCTTTAAAAAAGTTTTGAAAAGTGGTTAAATCTCAGTATTTGACTTTTTTTTTGGAAGTCTTCAATCAAAAAAAAATGTTTTTCCGTTGAATTTTTCGGTTTTTGGCAAAAAACTTAGTAGTCAAATTGAGGGGGTGCGGCAAATTTGCCGAGTTTGCCGTTTGCCGAGCACCGCAAATTTTGAAACTTAATGAAAGAAAATAAAGCATCATTTTTCGGTATTTGTGTATTATTTCCCCTCATTCTAAAATTATCCATTTTAATAAAACGTGATGTCCATTTTTCCTCTTTGGACTTAGAAATGGTTAATTCCTAAGCCTAAAAACACAAAAGCTCCACACGTTTTTATTTAAAAATTTATTTTTCAAAATGAGGGGAAATAATACACAAGTACCCATATTTCTTTAATTTTTTTTTCAAGAAATCCAAACGCGCATTAGGGAAAAAACTTAATTTTTACCATCTTACGTGGCACTTTTTGAGCTCCAAAAAAAATGCGATTTACCGGGTAAATTTGCCGAATTGCCTTGTTCGGCAAATATTGTTCGAAATGTGGCAAAAACTCATTATTCGCCACTTTTAGAGGATCAATAAAATTTGAAAACTTTTACATTGGCCGTTTGGCGCAACAGGAGTGGGTCATAGCATTTTCCCCACTGGCGCTACTCTACATTTAAGGTTAGGCACAGTATTCTTAAAAAAAGAGCAAAAATTTTTGGGAACAAAATCAAATTTCAAATCACTCTCTTCAAAAGGTGCTCCTCATTGTTTCTATAGAGACTGGGCATCAAGAAGATAAAGAGGAGAAGTATGAGCAGAGAAATGCTCACAGCTCATGATCAGATAGAGTAAATGAGAGTGAGGTGGAGTTAATCAAAATTATCGAAAAAGTCTTGTGAGTACGTGGATTGTGTGAATTAAATATTCTCTCTTTTTGGGGAGAATTTCGCAAAACAATTTACAATATCGGTAGGAAACATTTTCGGTAATCACCTTCACCTTTGAGCTCTTGGAATTTGGCACAATGTATCTTCCAATAACGTCCCTGCGTTTTGTTGACTATTACGAGAAAACTTTTGTCATCAACGGGTCAAATATTGTTTTTGTCAAATAACAAGTTACCATAGTCTGACAAGGCACACTTGAGTAGTTTTTGGCATTGGTCACCTGTAAAAAAGGCCTGATAATCAATATTTTCATTGCGTTCTTAATTCAAATTTGAGTAAACCTTGAAGAGTACAGCGTATTTGATCAGAAATCCATACATCCATCCATATGAGAGCCATATCTGCTAATATCCTACATCATCTCTCTCCTATAATTTGAAAACCATCAATTACTAAGTTACTAGGTAGGTTAACTGTCTATTCAAACAAAAATGAACACTTGACCACTTTTTATAAAAGTCTTATGAGAAACGGATTTCTATATATGAACTGAAACGACAATACACTCCAAATAAAAAAAAACTGCGTGGCGTGTACTGCAGAAAGCCTAATATTTAGACCTCGCTTTTTTCTCGTTCACTCACGAAGAAAAGGCAAACATTTTGACCCCAACCAATATCAGGCCGCCGACATCTCACGGGTTCCGCGCGCCGCTGCGTTTAACTCGCTATGGGCGTGGCGAGCTGTCTCCGCCTGCTGCGAGTTAAACACAGCGGCGCGCAGAACCTGTGAGATGTCGGCGCCCTGATAATGGTTGGGGTCAAAATTTTTGTACCTAGGTGGCCAGGTTGTAGGTCGCGCATTCCAGTGTCTAATAGATTCGACATTTGTCGCCCTCTCACCACTTTTCAAAACATTTCTGCGTTCGGGGGGAATCGAACCCCCGTCGAATGCTTGGAAGGCATCCATGCTGACCATTACACCACGAACGCTCTGGAGACACAAATACTGGTGGGCCGTGAAAAGAGCGCGAGGGGTAAAGGGGAGGAAGGCAGTTGTCGCGTGGAGAACGGAGAAATGTAGAGGGGGCGAAATTTACTTTTTTTTTCAAAATTACGTATTAGTTGAACAAGTTGAATTTATAGGGTTTATGCACATAATTTATATTTAAAAATTATTTTTTTAACTTGAAATTGATTTACCAGCGCCCAAAGTTTCCTAGAAAATTTTCACATTTTTAAAAAATTGTTATACAACGCAGTTCATAAGTTGTCTGTACTTTTTTGTTTATTTTTTTTTTTCACTTAATTCTTGAATTTTCTGGAAAATTTTATTCTGATAAAAGCTCCTAAAAAATGGAATTAACTGTACCTGCTCTATCGCATAACATTTAATTGAAACCTGTACAATTTTTTTTTTAATTTTTGATTTTTAGTACACATTTATTGTAGTTCTTGGTTTGGAAATTCACAATGGCAAATGACAAATTTGGCAAATTTGCCGCACATCTTTGCTAGGAATGCCAAGCCCCTGGTTTTTTTTACAAAAATTGTTTAGCATTTTTTGTATTATTCTTTATTCATAAGTGTAAAAATAAGGGAAGCGTAATAAGAATTCAACCTAAAAGGAGGAAGCATATTTCAAAATTTGGGTCCAGGAAAAAGCAAATAAAAAATTGCGAACAATACAGCTGCAGAGATAATGTAGAAAAAGACGTAGTAATGTATGATTCTAAATTACCTTGGGAGCACAATAATGTGGGCGATATTTGGAAAATAACCGTTGTCGGTAATAAATTTGCAGACGATGATAAAATAGTACTGAACAGTCAAGACAGGAGCCAAACCTTCTGGAATCAGGCTTCACGGGAACGCTAGGAGATCTGAAAATACATAGACAGGATTGAAACATTGAAAACGCATAATTGAATAGGGTAATATATTCTACTGCATGATTTGTTACATGGGATGAATTTCAGAAAATCAGTTTTTTCCAATGTATCTGGATAAAAAGAAATAAAATAAAAGCCCAACACTTTTTGGAGTGCGAATCTATGAATAATATCAACATTTTAATGTGTAGTAATCAGTCATATAGATAATTCAGTTATCAAAATTAAAAGTTGTTCCAAATTCGAAAGTCGTCAGAATTCAAAATCAAAATTCCAAAAAAAAAATTGTTCAACCAAAGCTGACAATTGCCGATATCAAAAGGCCTGATGCGGACCTGAAATACATATTCAACTACTGGCAACAGTTATCAAAGTTGCCGGTCGATTTCAGTAGCGCTGATGCTAGCTCTAGTGGTATTAGTAACTGTATGCATTAGTTGGACTTCCGTTGATTTCAATGCAAAATTTAACATCTGCGACTTTTTTCGCACACCACCAAAAAAAAACCTAGAATATTACACACTTTCAAAGACTTTATTAGGGTTTTTTTGGATGAAATTTGTTAAAAACAGGTAATTCATATATACAAAATTCAGGAAGAAAATCTAGGTTTAACCCACCAAAAAATATTAAAAAGTGGCAAAATTGGGCAATTTATTGTAAAAAGTCACAATTTTGAAACTCCTGTAAAATGACTAATTTTATAGCTAGAGGGCTCAAAATTTATCTCCAAACCCTAAAAATTGCCCTTTTTCAAAATATAATAGTTTCTAACGTTCACCCAAAAAAAAACCCACATATTTAATGTCCACCATCAGCTGAGGATTGCTTAGATTTGGTGTCTTCTTGGCTTTTCGGTGGCTGAGCTTTTGGAAAGTCGATCATCATCGCTGCCCAACGTTTGGATTGAGATTTGGATTCCGGTGGAATTTGAGATGTTGACGGAACTTTTTTGGGTGCCGGGACTGACGAACTAGTTGAGATGTTTTTCAAAGCTTCTCGAGCCATTCTCTCTTCATACATGAGAGTTTGAATACGGCATATCTCTTCGGCATCCTTCACAAGCTGTTCCATTGTCTTTTTTGGGGGCATCTGGAAAAGTAAAGTTGGGAAAAATCGTAAAAATAAAATTGAAAACCTGAAAAATGAACCGAAGTGCATACTCATTGTGCCCCCTGGGATTGCTTCGTTGGTGGTTGCTAGGTATTATATCCAGATATCACTGTTGTCGTTGAATCAGAATTTTAGAGTAATGACAAATTCATTAACGTAGGGAGTTGGATTTTATAAACCGACTAATGTAAGGGATCGCGAGAATATTTATCGAGGTGAATCTGGTCGCAATTATTAATAATATTGATTGATTAATAATTATTCCGTATCACTTTTTTGACAATGCTTAAAATGAATTATACAATTACCTAGAACAACCATTCAAACCGAAAACAAAAGAAACCATATTTTGAACCAGGGCTGGCGGCAAAATACTTTTTCCGGCAAACTGGCACATTGCCTAAATTTAAAATTTCCGGCAAACTCGGCGAATCGGCAATTTGCGACACATTTTTGGCAAGTTATAGTTTTGTACCTAATTTTTGGAAATTTCAGAAATTCAATTTTAATCGACAAAATTGTACGAATTTTCTATGAAAATATCTTTTAAAAAACGGGGAAAAATTTTCAAAAAGGTACAGTTTTAAGTGTTTCCGTCATATAAAAAATTCCCTCAAAACACTTTCAAAAAATTGATATCCGGCAAATGGCAAATCGGCAATTTGCCGAAAATTAAAATTTCAGAAAAAACGGCAAACCGGCAAATTGCCGTTTTCGGTCAGTCAGCAGACCGGCAATTCGCCGATTTGCCAAACGGCAATTGCCGCCCACCCCTGGTTTAAACTACCAAAACTACCACTTCAGGATCCTCAAGAAGTCGTCTTCCTCAACTGCACCTAACATACTATGACCGTTTCAAAGATATCACCTTGTTATAATTGAAGTCACGACAAAACAGTACCTTTAAAAAAATCAGCGACATCGATCCAGCCGTGACTTGATATAAGAAAGATTAATACTGAGCCCTCCGTAATTTGTACCTCCTCTGTTTTTTTTAGTTACTATAATATTACAATCAATACACGTGGTGTCAGAATGTCTCACTGCGGTTTGATCTACAAAAAATGCGGGAATATTTTTCCAGAAAATTTGTGACGTCAGCTCCAGGGGTGTGCGGATAACCGATTTTTTCGGCTAACGGATAAATCGGCTAATGCCGATTTTTTGAGAACCGGCTAACGGCTAATTCGGCTAACGGCTAATTTCAAAATTTTCGGCTAACGGATAATTCGGCTAATCTCAGTCATTCAAATCGGCTAATTTTCGGCTAATTCGGCTAATTCGGAAAATATTCATTTGGTTAAGCTTTTTTTGTTCATTCTGTTAATTCAGGTTTTGGGTTAATTTTTCACTGTTATTGAGCAAATTCAGGGATGAACGACTGTTCAAATAGGAAAAAATCATACAAATTCACCACATTTCGTTTTCCAAAAAAATATGTTAGTTGAATTAGCCGAAATAGCCGATCGGCGAATTCGGCTGACATCGGCCAAAATCGGCTAACGGATAACTACGTATTAGCCGAACTGCCAAAAAGTCGGCTAACGGCTAATTTGGCTAATCGGTAAAAAGGTCGGCTAACGGATAATTCGGCTAATATTAGCCGAGTTAGCCGAATTAGCCGATCGGCTAATTCGGCTAAATCGGCTATTATCCGCACACCCCTGGTCAGCTCGCTCTTAACGTTTTTGGAAATGGGTCTTTTACCGATTTCCGATGACGAAGGCGATCTCTATTCTGTAATAAATGGAGCAAATTTCTAGCTGACAAATACGTGCATATCACCACTATTCAATTTTACTACTCATTCATGCACTCGTAAAAGCTGATCACCATTAGATCGCCACCTCCATGTGGACCTCTTGCTTAGAAAACGTACATTATCGATCCCTCATTCTCAATTTTTATTGTATAGAACAAACTAGAGCGTCCATCGACCTGCCGTCAAGAAAGAGGATGCGCTCTCGTCTTGCAGCGAACAATTTTGCACACACACACACACAGTGCGGCTAGCATTCAGGGTTCGAAAAAAAGAGAGTGCGCTGGCGGCGACGGAAAAGAGTTTGCGCCGCCGCCGCCGCTGGTGTAATACGTAGAGAAATGCGCCGTCGGCAGTTTTGTTAGCCACGCGACAAAACTAGGAAAAAAAACATGCGCCGCCGGTGTAGATGGATGCGCTAGCGGCCTACTAGCAGGCCAAATTAGCAAAGGACGGCCTACGAGCCAGGTCGTGTTGAATTTTACGTGCCTGCCCCTGAGATGCATTGAGTGACATTTTGCCGGAAGAACAAAAAAATGACGAGACGTGGCATCCAAAAATCGATGAACTCGTGGTGAATAAAGTGAGAAAACGAAGAGATGTCAACAAAAAGATCCACGTGGTGTAGTGTCAGAGTGTCTCATTTCGGTTTGATCTACGTAGATCTTCAAAAATTGCGAGAGAAGAGACGCAGACTTCTCAATTAATTTAGCATGGTTAAGAACGTGCTGACGTCACAATTTTTTAAGCGAAAACCTCCCGCATTTTTGTAGGTCAAAGTGTAATGAGACAGCCTAGTAACACGCGAAGATCGTCTATTTCCCAAGATGAAAGGACGCCTGAAACAATCTGAATAAAAAAGAGAAAAGAATCAATACAACCCTTTATAAAAAAATTAAAACACAGAAAGAAAAGTTAGCCAGCGGGGGCTTCCGGTGGGGTGACAGGGCTTGGGGGAGGTCCCCATTCCCACTGGAGACCTCCCATCATTTGCATCAACAGCCCAGGCTTGAGGTCGGTGTCTGTAACAAACATTGAAATTGATAGGGTACATATATTAGAAATGTGAAATTAAAAAAATAAAACTTACTCGGCATTTGGAGTCCATCGTCTCTTAGAGATATAAAGAACAAAGCCAAAATAAGCAGAAGAACAGTGTTCTTCATTTTCGTGACAATGAAGTGACGATTCATGGCTGTGCCGCTGCTTTTATGTGGACGATTTTTATTATCCGACCATAAAATATGTATGATTTCCGTCCGAATTTGCATATTGTCTTCCAACACATCGAATTTTTATTACAATTGTTGTTTGATTTTTTGGCTTTTTCGCAAAACAGTCCATTTTGCAGAGGCTTCAGTTTCCAGGCAATAACCGAAAAAGCTATGAAAATTGAGAATTTACTGAAAATCATTACATTATACTGTGGCATTGAAAGCATGACAGGAAACGTCTGTCAATAATTGGAAAATTATTTGGAAAAACTTAAGGTTCCACTGCAATTTTGAACGTCCTTATTTTATCAAGATGACAATAATTTACCGTGTTTTTGAAAAATCTAAGAAATTTATAGATTCAGCGAACTTAAATTAATTTCAATGGAAAATGTATAGGGTTTATTCAAAAAATGAAAGCCTCATCGAAAAATATATTTAAGGGAAAAAAAAATATTATAAAATATATTTTAGGAAAAAAAAACGAAAAAAAAATATTTGAATTATTTATCGAACTGTATAATAAAAAGAAACATGGTTAAACATTTTTAATCAGGATTTTTTAAAGTCAATTTTTTTTGGAGCACATTAAGATGAAAAATAGTCAACCTGAAATATATTCAGTGGATACTAGGGGTGTGCGGGATATTGTAAAACTTGTATTTTACATGAATTCTTTTTGCAAACGTCAGAATTTTCGATTTTTCTATAAGTTCCGTGTGGTAGCATATAACTCAATTTTATGTCATTTTACTAGAAATTTTTGAACAAAAGCAATAGTTCAGTAAAGCTTTTTATTCAAATTGTGGTGTGTGCGGCAAGCTTCAATATTTGCCGAGCTCGGTAAGCGAAAAATTTGCATTTTTTTCATTAATTTTCAAAAAAATTTAAAGTTGGTTTTAGCAGATTTTAAGTTATTTCACAACGTCTGAGAGTTTGCAATTAAGTAGAAAACTAGGTATTAAAAAAAAAAATTTAATTTCATATTTTTTAAAGAAAATAACACGATAAAAAGCAGCATTTTATTAGATGAAGTTTTCCTTGACTCGAAAAGGATCTTTCTGCTAGTTTTTAATAACGATTATATCTATGGATTTAACATTTTTGAACGCATGCATGGAATCTCCAGTTTTACTAGGGTACTAGAGTTGATAACGCTACTGAACAATTTTTTCGAAAACAAAAAAGTACTTTTTTGAGGAAAAAAATTAAGAAGGATCTCTGTCCTCAAACACTTCAGGTACAGCTCCCCTTGACCAAAATTAGTAATTGCCGAAAACTTTTTTCAATTGCTATGCACCTTCGAGTGGTTCAGGGTAATTCATCAAATCTACCTTGTTAATTTCTATCAAGCCACCGAACTTCTGAATCAACGCATTGGCTATCTGAACAGGATACCTAGCAACCACTAACGAAGCAATCTCGGGGGACCCGATAAGTATGCACTGCGACTCACTTTTCGAGTTTTTCATTTTTTAAATTTCAACTTTTTTTTTCGATTTAAAAGTTAACTTTTTCTTTTTTTTCAGTTGACTTTCGGTAAAATTAATATTAAAAGGATTGAAGGACGATCCGTTCTTCAAGTGCTATGCACTGCGGATCTGGGAGTCAGGCACACTGCCTGGTGGTGCTCCCACCGGGCTATAATTTAAGCCACGTCCTAGCCGGGGACTGTGGCCGACATGCCGTGGGTTGCTCCACTTCCCAATAGAGACTGGGGTGAGGCCGGACTTGAACTCGTGACCGCCAGATTGCTAGCGGCCACCACTACCGACTGAGCTATCCTGTCCCCTCGTTAATTTCTATTAAGCCACCGAACTTCTGAATCAACGTATTGGCTATCTGAACAGGATACCTAGCAACCACTAACGAAGCAATCTCGGGGGACCCGATAAGTATGCACTGCGACTCACTTTTCGAGTTTTTCATTTTTTTAATTTCAACTTTTTTTTTCGATTTAAAAGTTAACTTTTTCTTTTTTTTCAGTTGACTTTCGGTAAAATTAATATTAAAAGGATTGAAGGACGATCCGTTCTTCAAGTGCTATGCACTGCGGATCTGGGAGTCAGGGATTCAGGATGGTGATGCTCCGACTGGGCTATAATTTAAGCCAAGTCCCAGCCGGGGACTATTGCCGATATGCCAGTCGTGGGTTGCTCCACTTTCGTCTAGAGGATGGGGTGAGGCCGGACTTGAACTCGTGACCCCCAGATTGCTAGAAAAAATCAAATTTTTTTCTTTTTTTGGAGTCAGGCTGGTGGTGCTCCCACTGGGCTATAATTTACGCCACGTCCTAGTCGGGGACAGTTGCCGACATGCCGTGGGTTGCTCCACTTTCCAATAGAGGCTGGGTGAACCTAGGGGGTGAGGCCGGACTTGAACTCGTGACCGTCAGATTGCTAGCGGCCACCACTACCGACTGAGCTATCCTGTCCCCTTGTTAATTTCTATTAAGCCACCGAACTTCTGAATCAACGCATTGGCTATCTGATCAGGATGCCTAGCAACCACTAACGAATCAATCTCGGGGGACCCGCAAAGTATGTAACCCGACTCACTTTTCGAATTTTTCAATTTTTATCTCAACTTTTTTTTCGATTGAATAAGTTAACATTGCTTTTTTTTCTGTTTTTTTTTCAGCTGAAATTAAAAAAACCATGGAAATTCGTATCGAACCGAATGCATCAACAAGAAGTTCATCACTTCCACCACTCAAAAGGGTCACTTCAACATCTCAATTTCCGCTGAACTCCAATTCACAATACAGACCTTGGGAAGCGAACTTCCCTCGAACTGGAACACTTAAAGTCCAAGAAGATATTGTTGCCAGATCCCAGCAATCTTCAGCTGAGACGTCAACATCTCAGTTGCCGCCGCTATCCGAAGCACAGTTGAATCGTCCAGCATGGAGGATGTTATACGATTCACCGTTCCCTTCAGTGAAAAAATCTGAGCAATCTTCAACTGGCACCAACAAAGTAGTTTTGGAGAACCCGGTAATTAAATATGTCTACTTTGTTTTTTTTTGTTTTTTTTTCAGGTGACTCCTGAAAAAACTGAGAAAACTATGGATGATGAGCTGATGAACAACATTGGTGAGAAAAGTTATATCCAAAATATCATGTGCGAACAGGAGGTTGCTAACGAAAAACTAACGCCGACATGGACTGGAAGTTCATCACTCCCAGCACTTGAAAGGATTATGTCAGAAACTCAACTACCGCCACAATCCGATGCTCAGCTTCGTCGTCATATAGGAAGAATGAGAGACTTCCCACGGTTACTTCCAAAACAAGATCAGCAATCTTCAGTTGGCACTAGCGAGGTGATGAGTCCAGTGAGTTTATTTTTGCTCATTTGTAGGTTTACTTTCTTTTCCTGATGTTCCAGATGCCTCCTAAAAATACAATGGCTCAAGGCCGCCGTTGGGATATGTCATATCCAAAATATCATGCATGCACCAAAGATTGCTACAGAAAAATCAGTAACAACACCGACTAGAAGCCTATCAGTCCCAACACTCAGAAGCATCACATCAACATCTCAGTTTCCACCGAAATCTGATTCCGAGATCGCTCGTCATATAGCGATGATGAAAGACTTTAAACCTCGACTTCTACCATTGAACGGACTGGCTCAGAAACCTCCGAAGTATTCGACTGGTGGAAATTATTAGTGAATTTTCCGGTCTGGTTTAATAAAAGAGGTATAGACTTTGCAAGTTTTTATAGCGATTCGAAATTTCAAAAAAAAAGGCTCATTTTAGCGAAAGTCACCAATTTTGGCCGTTTATTTGTATTGCAGCGGTCTGGAATATCATTCTTCACTGCATCTTCTGGTCATTTATCTCACGTTGGTTTAGGTTCTTTTTTGGTTACGTACCTTAACTAACAAAATAAAGCGAGATAAACGACAAAAATATGCAATGATAATTAGAAAAAAGGTCAATTTCCGAAAAGTGGCCAAAATCGGAAATCATAGCTCAAATTAGGTTTTTTTTGTAGGAAATGTTAAAACAAAAAAATTTCTTTACTTGATCACAATTTGGGTCAATCTCACTATCACTCCTTGATATTCCATTTAATCTTTTGCGTTTTAATCTTTTGCATTTTTCAGGTGTCCTACTACTTCCATTTCCAATCATCATACCCAAAATGTGATTCCAGACAGCTTGGCTCCAAGGATAATACGATTTTTATAATTTCTATTGGTCTGATCATTTTCTTACCGTAATTTCATAAGTTTCACCTCCGTTTTTGTCACTTTTTTACATTATTGAACATTCACAACATTCCTACCCTGTCTTACATCCCCAATGTTTTATTCGACAAGTGTATTTTTCCATAGTCATACCCCTCAAGCTTTGTTTAATTATTTTTCTTTTCTTTTTAGTTTATAATGTTTTCCAACACTACTCGAATAATCCCTGTAAGAGTTATCTAAACTGCTGAGATTTGTCTGCTTATACCCCATAATCAGTTGCTAACTTGGAATTTTTCTCCCTTTCTTCACATATTTTGCACATTTAAACCTTCTTAATTTTTAAAAAATTCCCATGAATATCCCATTATTTGCAATAACTATAGTTTCAAATGACTTACTGTTTACTGTGAGAAAATTTTGAATTTGAAGGCGCCGGCGGCATTGGCAAATGCAGTTGCGCAACAGGTGCATGGGAAACTGAAAAAGCAGCTTCCATAAAATTTCAAATCCTGTAGCAAACCCTATTTTTTAAGCCAAATAAAGCACGTAATGATTTTGGAATTCAAGTTTACTAATGAAATATCATAATGTAATGTGAGTCAGGAGGAAAATCATTTTCGCAACTTGCAGAGATCAAGGTACAAATCCAGCTAATTAGTAATATCATGTGAGAGACTTTATTATAAGCCAACTATATACTCGGGTGTCCGGTGGACTATTTCATCAGATAAACTAAGGGATATTCTCTACCTTTTATATATCCACACGTTTCAAAAATACTCAACCTATGTTGTTCTGATCTCATTTGTCTCAGCTAACATATCACATTGTAGGCGGAGTAGTGGTGTTAAAATAACCAAATATCAGTGTAGTAAAAATGTTCTATTAAACTTTTGGAATTTTCTTATTTTTTTATTTTGTTTCATTTTGTTTCAAAAAGTGCCAATTACTGAGTTTTTGGCACTTTAAAAAAACTATAGCATTGTCGCTTGTTTGAACCAGTATAATATTTGGATATTAAATATTCGAAGGTAATTATTAATTACATCTGACCACACTTTAAAATAATTTTTTTTACAATGGAAAAAATTTACTATTTCATCTGGTTATTTTGGCACCATAAGAGTGGTTTTTAAAATATTCCCCACTGGCGCTGCTCTACCTTTAATGAAGCGTTGAAGAGGATAAAAACTGCAATGTGGCATTTTTTTGAACAATTGCAGATCTAGTGCCTATTTCGTGCCTACCAGCTAGCCTATAAATTCACACATTTCTTGTTAAAATCCACGTTAGAATTATTTTTTTTTGTGGTGAATAATTCAGGGCAAGATTGTCAGAGTTTTGTTACCATGCCTATGATGTAACATTTTTTTTTCAAAAACAAAACCGCTCACACTCAAAGTTATGCAACTCAATGTGAATTGCTTTTATGGAAAGGTTACTAACCAACCTTCGTGTTGGCGATTTTGGAAATAGATTACTTGATCCTATTTCTGAACAAAATATTGATAAAGCCTAAAATTAAACTGAAATGGCCGTACTCTTAAAGGTGGAGTAGCGAATTTTTAGACGTTGTTTTTTTAATCCCACAGTGGCCCAAAACTATCGAATTTTGTAATAAGGGGGTTTTATAATTTTTCAAAAAAAATTGTTATGAGAACCACTAGGAATTATTCATTTAAATTTTTAGATACAATACTTCCCATCGGCGTTCCCAATCCAAATTGCGCAACACAGCCAGCGGCGTCTTTTCCAACTACGCAACCTTTTACTGTCTGAATTTTTGACAATGGGAAACAACATTTTCTGAAGTCAAAGAAAGTACCGCTTTTTTAATTTGTGTACTTTTTTTGAACTTACGGTAATTTCAAAAAGGCGGAACCTGAGACTAGAAATGGGCGGGGCCGCCAGGCTGTATAAAAAGCCTTTACTTCAAGCTCCAGATTAAGTCCGAGCCAAAACACGGGCCTTATTACTTTATAGCTACATTTATTCTTACTGTCCTCGAATACAAACTGGCGGTTTGCATTCACTTACATTTATAAGACAAAAATGCAAGTGATACCAGACCGCTAGTTTGTAAAAGGGATAATTTTATGTGAAATTCACTAAATCTATGTATAAGGCAAATAAATATGTATTAGAAATTAATAGTTCTGCAGAAAAACTACTTCAATAGAGTATACAAAAAAGCTCCATCTCAGATTTTTTTACGAATTGAAAAAAAACAGATAACCGAAAATTTAACCGAAAAAAATTTTTTCAAATAACTCCAAATTTTCCCCTGATCCCGAATACCGGTGTGAAAAATTCAAAAAAAAAGTTCCTTGATTTTATATTCGAGCTTGAAATCGCAATTTTCATTTGTGCCCCGGATTCTTTTTTTAAATACGCGCCAAAATGCATTCTCATTGGAGCGCACTTGCATCACTTAATTTTCTCCGTATATGGTTACTTGTTTCAGTTTTTCAGCTATTGTCATCCAATTTTATGAAATTAAAATGTTCAATTGACACAAAAGAATATATTTTTCAAAAAAAAAACTATAAAATACGACAAAAATGGATGAAAATAGCTGAAAAACTGAAAAAAGTAACCATATAGGGAGAAAAGTAAAATGAGGCAAACACCATCTATTTTCATTTTCTGCATTTTCTTTCAGAAGATTCTGCAATATTCCAGAATTTTTTTCAAAATTTTCAAAATTTCCATTTACAAAGAGCTTTTTCGAAAATAGTTTTGCTTAGAAATGGCCTGGGTTCTACTCTGTTTTCCGAAGCTACAGTAATTCTACAGTACATTTACAGTACCTTTTAAGTATCAAAGTTTTTTAATTGAAATTGTAGCTCAAATTCATAAGCTTCTAATAATGCCGTTGAAAAATTACAACAAGGTAGGTTTTCAAAAAAAAAGAAAAGAAATCGTTCTGAAAAAGTTATTGCAAGTATATTTTATTGAAAAAAAAACAAATATACATATATAGAGAACATGCAAAATTAGAAAAAAAAACTAGAATTTTGTTAATAATAATTGAATGCAAATGCAAAAATGTAGTAAATCAAACATAGGCGGAATAAGGAGTGTGATCCCAGTCAAAGAACATTTGTGGCCGTGGCTTCTCGGTATACTGAAAAAATTTTTTGAGTTTGCCAAAAATGTTCTCATAATAATTGAATTCCCCAGCAAAGTTGTTTCTCGGAAAAGTTGAGTTTCCCGCCAAAATTTTTTTTGTAAGAAAATTTGAATTTCCGGCAAAATTGACGAGAAAATTGTCTTTCGAGAGGCCGGGTGTTTGTAAAATTGAATAGGTGGTAGGCAGGCACTCATGCAGGCAAATAAGTAGGTTTTTTTCAAATTGTGAAATCTTACCGGTCTATATTGCAAAATCTTCTTTGTGAAAAACGACTGAACATCTGAATCCGTGATTTCTTGTACAAGCCTATCCACAACTAACGGGTTATCAATGAGCGCGATTTTTTTGAAAACCACGTCAATTTCGCTGAAAGTCATTCACTAGAATATAGTTAGCTTCCCGAAAAGTCTAGATTACCTGTAATTCTGACTGTGAAGTAGGTAGCAAAGTTGGACCAACAACTCGGTGTCATATATTTCGTTTTGGAAGGCTTCTGGAAATATTTTAGTTTAGAGTTTACGGGTTTCATTTAAATAAATTTTTCTTACCACTATTTAAATACTTGTGAACTTCCCGTTTAACCCACGGGAAGACGAGGCGGTCCGAGAAATATACTAGTGGTGTGATGTTATGTTCTGAAAAATTAAGGGGGTTTTCAAGTTTACAAGTATTGTGAATAAATTTAGAATTTAAATTGAAGGTGGATTCACCCAAGTGTGGAAAATTCCAAAACTGTAGTAGTACTTTAAAAATAACTCAGGTTCTGTTACATAAAAATTTGGAAGTGTTTCAAATATGTTTTACTGTACATTCAAAGGTGATGTACCGAAATCTGGGAAATATTCTTAAATGACTCCAAATTTTTCCCTTAATCTGAATATCTAATTTAAAAAATTTTAAAAAAATTCCCTGATTTTTTTATTGAGAATGAAATCGCGAATTTCATTTACGCCCCCCCCCCCCCCCATGAGATTTTTCAAATGCGAAAAAAAATAGCTGAAAACTGAGAGAAATAAAAATTGATGCAAAAAATCGAATGTGGCAACTGCGCTCCAATGAGAATTTATTTTGGCGCGCATTTGAAAAATAACTTGGGTGCACAATTGAAAATCGCGATTTCAAGCTCAAATATAAAATCAGGGATTTTTTTTTCGAATTTTTTCACTCAAATATTCGGAATCAGGGGAAAATTTGGAGTCATTTAAGAATATTTCCCAGATTTCGGTACTCCACCTTTAAAACTTGGAACCGGTTTTTTAAAATTATTTTTTTGAGAACAAAATTCACATGCTGTCAGAATATTCGGAATATTTTTGAAATTTTAGCTGAATTTTTTGAAGAAAAACGAAAAATTTTGGAGTTGCTTTGTGCACAAAATGCTTCATATTACCATATTTGAGAATAAAATAAAAAATTAAAATTTGCAAGAAATCAACTCAAAATGGCAAAATTTAAAACATGTTGGAAAACGTAAAAATATATTTTTGAGTAACAAAATTGGATTTTGATATAAACGAAAAATAAAACAGTGTAATTTTCTACCTTTGAAATATAAAAACTTGAAGAAAAATAATATTTATACAGATACTTAAAAATTAATTCATAAATAATTTGTTTTAAATTTATTTAAAAACACTGAGTCACAATAATATTCAGTCAAAAAAAGCTAACTTACGATTAATAGTTCTGTCAAATTCAAAACCATCTGGGCACACATATGACAGAAAAACTACTAGATCCTCTGCAAAAACATCATTCAAATTAACTTTCTCAGCTGTCATTTCGGAGTAGAAGCCAGTGCGTAGTCTGCAAAATTTACATTTCTTTTTTTTTTCAGAAAAAAACGATGTTTTATTAAACTTACATATGAAAATACTCGGAGAGCTCTGCCAGGTAGTTGAGGTTCACGTAAATTGTGTCGGATTGAGTATTGATTTGGAATTTCCGAAGAGCAGTTTCAGTGGAGAACATGTGCATTTTTTGTTGAGTCATTTTCCTAAAAAAAATGTTTTGAATCAGTGGTGTGAGAAAATTAAAAAAAATATAGATAAAACTGAATCAAGAAAAAGTTTTTTTTTCGCCAAGAAAAAAAATACAAAAAAAGGAAAAAACACGTGGTGCCAGGCTGTCCCATCACGGTTTGATCTACGAAATGTGCGGTAATTTTTTGCGAAAATATATGTGACGTCAGCACGTTCTTAACCATGCAAAATCAGTTGAGAACTCTGTATCGGAGAAATCCCGCATTTTTTGGAGATCTACGTAGATCAAGCCAAAATGAGACAATCTGACACCACGAGAACAACGAAATAAAAAACAGTTTGAAATTGTTATTTTGATTAAATTTCCACTTTTAATTTTTTTTTTCAAATTATAGGTAAAATTTTAGTCTGAACAAAAAAAACTGTTCCGAAATTTGGACTTTAAGAAATGAAAAAAAAAATGTGTTTGCCTGATACGTTATCAGTCGGGTACGCTTAAAACAATAGCCTCAAAAAAATAGAGAATAAAGTCTCAAAAGTTTGTTTGTTTTTCCGCCTCCCCCCCCCCCTCCCCCAACTTATGATGATATTACATCAGTCTCTGAAATGTCCCACCTCCCTCCCCTATTTTCTCTTTCTGTGAACAATAGAAATCCGGAATTTCTGTCGTCAGATGATGATAGACATCTAACTTCTTACACTAAACGACTAGACACCACGGGTGTTCGTTACGGAGAGTGATGTAATTGGGGAGTCTTTTTTTTGATAGCTCATGTATGTATATATATCGGTGGTTTTTGGATATATTTTTAAAGATGAAGTCGCGCTAGTAGGAATTTTGTTTAAATACACTTGTAATAACCCAAAATGACCAAATATCATAATAAAACACTCAGTTTTGGCAAATTTCCAAAATTTTAAATAAATATTTGCTTTTGAGGAAATCCAAAGCAATCTCGCATGTTCCAACCCCTACAATGTTTTAATACAAATAATTGAATCAGAATTAAAGTTTTAAAATATAGGAAAAAAAATTTTTTTTTTTGGTCGACTTCAAAAATTATGAGTGGCAAAAACTGAGTAATTGTCACTTTTTGACAGTAAATAAAAAAATTTCAAAAAAGGCTTGAAAACTTTTATAATGATATTCGGTCATTTTGGGATCATAGAAGTGGTTCTTAACAATATCCCCACAGGCGCACTCCACCTTTAAAAAATTGTTCAAAGTAAAATTGTGGGTGTTAAAATTTCTAGGGAAAGCTTTTTTAAGGCATTTTTTTTAACTCTACACATTATAAAAATTGTTAGAAATTAGCAGAAAAACCCGAATTAGAGCCAAGAATTTACCGACATAAATTCAGAATTAAAAGCAATTGAAACAGTCAAATATCTGTGAAAAACTGTATTAAAAAACCGCGAATTCTAATTTTCTAATTAAGAAAGTGAGAAATAGAAAAACTAAAAACTAAAAAAAAATTATTTTTAATTTTTAAAATTAAAAAAAAACCAACTTTAACTATGGAACTCCGAGTTCACATTTTCATGAAAAAGTGATTATTTTGTCATTTTCAAAGTATTTAAAAAAACCTTTTTTGGCTAAATTTTTTTTTCATTTTGAAATCGCGAAATTTTTTTGAAAACATTTTTTCGTTCAATTTTTTTTTCTTTTTTTTAAATTCAAATTTTATTAAGCGTATGCGAAAAATTAAATATGTTGCATTTTAAACCTTGAAACAATTTTTCAAATTAGAAAAAAGGTTGTTGTTAAATAAAACTTAAAAATCAAAACAAAAACTTGTGATCCAAAAAAACGAAAACCAGATAAACATCAATATTTTTCCACACGTTTTGTTTTTTAAAGATCTATTATTAGTCGGTCAAAATCCACAAAACAAGGATCACCATTGGAAAATAAAATAGAAGAAAACAAAAATTGTTCATTGCTCCCTCCTAGATCAGTTATCACTGAACTCTTGCACTTGGCTGTATATTTCCGGGTGCAACGAATCACTAGTCTGGTGGTCATTGTAAAATCCCATGAAATCAGCTGCAACGGGGGTTTAGAGAAAGATTGCTATCTTTCTTATCACTTGATGAGAGAACGTTCAAAATGACGTGGAGAGTGGAGAACATGATTCTCACGAGACTTTTCCGTGAGTTTAGCAGGGGGAAATAATGATGACTGGACTAGATTTTGTGGTGTCTTACAATACTTGTTAAAAAATGATAAATAAATAAAAATTAGGTTCCAGACGTTGCGACACCGAGAAGTTGAAAAAAAACTGAATTCAGATAGCAGGAAGACTTATTTTCTTTATTTGAAACTACATGAATTTGAATTAAAAGTACATTTTATTTAAAAAAAAAAAGGAAAATTAATATTCTGCCGTTCCTGGTGCCAATCTCGCCACTTTTATGTTCTTTTTTTCGCTATGCTTTTTCCATCCAATATCTGAAATTTTTACAATTATAACATGAAGCTTGACTTTTAAAAAACTTACTTGCTCCGATAGAGTCTGGGCCATTATCCCGATAGAATTTGTATCGAAACAAGTTCACAACAAATTGGGGCATGAGGTGTGCTCATTGAAGAAGAATCGGTAGAAGTCTGAAAAGAATGATTTGAAGATAGAGTAGCGCCGGTGAGGTCCTAGTTGGCTTAAATTGATTCAAAAAATTCTAGATTTTTTTATAATTTTTTAAAGTCAAAGTTTTGGCAATTTTCAAATTGTTGAAAGCATGAGCTTTTAAGAAAATCGTGAAAAATTGTTTTTTTGGGGTTTGAGGACAAAAGCCCGGAAAGTGAAATAAGGTACTTACCTAGAGTTTGATAACTTCTCCACTCAATCAATCGCTCAGCATTTAGTATCAGCTTGCGGCTACTTTCGTTGAGCCGCTTCCTCCTGATCTTCCATGTTCTCCTGCTGAACCACTGAACTCCTTCATTTCTCTTCATTTTTTCTCAGTGCGACTCGTGTTGCTCGAAGGAACTGGCGCTGGAGTCTATCAGAGTTTTCAAAAAAGTTAGTATTTTTTGGTTGAGCCGCTTCCTCCTGATCTTCCTTGATCTCCTGCCGAATCACTCAAAAGGAACGAGACTGATTGTTGTTCTCCCGGCGAAACTGTAGTCCTTGGAACTTTTAGGTTTTCCTCCTCAATTGAGCACAGTCAAGATCCATAGATTCCTCTAGGTATTCCACATTTTCAGCTTGAGCATCGTGATGGTTGTTTGACGCCAAAGAAGTTTCCATCGCCTTTGGAGTGTTGGGACCACAAAGTGCTACAACTTTCTTTTTTTTCCTCAGCCAGACTCGTGCTGTTGGAAAGCAACGACAGTTTTCTTCCTCAATTTCTTGAGCACAGTCAAGTTCCATGCATTCCTCTAGGTTTTCCACATTGGCGCTTGAGTCCATCTAAGTTAGGCTTCTTTGGTTGATCCGCTTCCTACTGCTCTTCCTTGATCTCCTGCTTGATCACTTTGAAGGAACAAGTCGGTCTCATCCACTTCCTCCATTTTGTCTCAGCCAGACTCGTGTTGTTTGACACAAGGAAGTTTCCTGAAGAGCGAGGGGTAGCACAGGAAGAGTACCACCAGATTTGGCAGAGGCGTTGTGGTCTTGGTTGAGCATTCTGTAAACTTGAAAAAATTCATTCAATATAACAAGTAATGGTTTGATAATGAAGAAAAAACTACCATGAAACACAAAAAAAAATTCGATAAAGAAGTGGAAACTAGCTAATAAGAATAAAGAAAGAATGCAAGAAGCAGTGAGCAAATGCCTGTCGGACCCCACATCCACAAACAGAATGTAGAGCGCGTTAAAACAAAAAAGAGAAAAAAAAGCTCGAAAATAAAAGAAACTCCGGTTTTTATACTGGCTGGAAGGGAGTGAGGCCGGCGGCGACGCACACTCAAAATGAGAATACGCGCGCGCGCGGTGGGTCAAAACAAAAGAAATGGATCAAAAGCTTATAAGTCTAGACAGCGATCTCGGTGAAAAGTGAGCGACGCGGCGACTTCAGATTGGCAACGGTTTTATAGAAGAGGGTCACCACCAGTGACCCGAGTAAGATAAAAAATGGTTGTGAATGCAGAATGTTGCAGTGCAGCTGCTGTCGTCAGTGTAATGTAAACATAGTAGTAAAGCCATTTTTTCCTACGCACCCAGATGATTCCTTTTAGTTGGAAAGAAAGAGAGAAAGTTCGAATATTATAATCTAAAAAATAATAAAATTAAAATTCAGCTAATTTCACTCGGTATATTAAAAATTCATATTTACTTTTATTGTTTTTTTAACGGGCAATTCAAATATCTGTAGTGTTGAGTTTTGTATTATATTTTGGTGAAATATGTACTGCAAAATACAAGAAATTAATTAGGTTCATTCATAGAGAACACTTTAAAAATCTAGGAAACGGTAAATAAACTCCCAAGAATTACAAGTATCATTATAACAAAAATTATTCTTTCTGGCCACAGCATTTCCTCTATCGTTTCCATTTCTGCATCAATCACATCAGCCATCCCGAATGTCCTTAACAACTGAAAAAAAACAGTTAAAAATTCTAATGAAAAATTCTTTCTTAGGGTGAAAAATACGTTCTGGGTAAAAAATCATAACGTTTTTCCTATCGATTTTCCCGATTTTTTGGGAACTCGTTTTTCAGGCTCTCGCCTGTCCAATGGTGCACCTTGTCAGCTTTTATCTGAGTTTTGATAGGTGGATTTCGCATAAATTGGGCAAACATGCAAGAATTGAAAAAAAAAACCATTAAAAATGTTTTCGAATTTTTTTTTGTTGGACGAACTTTATTGATTTTTCATACAACTTTAAAAAAAAAGACCTAACATAGTCTAAGGAAACTTAGAACACACAAATCATTCGAATTTGAAATGTCAAAAATTCTTTTGAAAAATGGGGGGTGGGAGGGGGGAGGGGATGAGTTCAACCCTCCACCACGGGAAATTTTTTTGCGAATTTTTTCATCCCAAAAAAAAAAGGAAAAAAAGGTCCATTGAACTTGAGAAGGAAATCCTTGACCTACATAGCAGGGACAAGCGGTTGCTTTGATTTTTCGATTGATCGTGATGAGGAATGCCTCGAAAACTCCACGAAGCTCGGCAAATAGGATTTTCTGAAAATCGAATTTTCAAAATAATTTTTTTTCCATGAGAACTGTAAACCTTATCAACATTAGTTCCAATTGACTTTTTGATTTGTTGCTTGAGCTCCTCGAGTTCCCTACTTTTGAGAAAGCAAATGAACTGGGTCAGTTGTTTCAGGAATTCAGACATATTAATGGGTTCATCTGAAGTGGCTCCAGTATTCGCGGAAAGACTGATTTGTTGACGATCGAAGCGTGGAACACCAGTTTTTTGTTCTTCTTGCACATGATCGCTATTCGAATTATGTGGTGCAAATCCTTCGAAGATTGGTTCAGGCTTCGGCTGTCCCTTCATCGCTCCGATGTATTGCACCTCATCGTCGTCACTGTCCAATTGAAGAGATTTCACATAAATAGTTGGCTGATTGTTCTCTTCCATCATCACTTCTTTATATTCTTGCGAATGATCGATGAGCAAATTATAGGTTGAATCTCTATTGAGGAGTTCTTCAAAATCGAAATCAACTGGCTCAGGCTTCGGATATCCGTCCACAGTTTCAATAATCTCCAGATCATCGTCGTCGTCACTCGAGCTCCTGAAAATAATCAAATAAAATACTGCGTAATATGAAATTGACAGGATATACATTTCAGTTCTCGCTCTTTTCGGAGATCTAGGAAGAGAAGTCGCCGAATCTACGCCATCTTCGTCGCTCTCGGCTTGGTTCGTCGTCTGACTTGCATTCATGACCATGTGCACGTGTCGACCAGCCTTTCGGTGATATGCAGATGTTCTTTTCATTCTTGCCGAATGACTGTGGTCCGCCTCCAACTTCAGCTTTCCATCACGTGATGCATACTCGCAAATTCGTTTGCCATCATTGAGCACGACAATTCCCTCCGTTTGAACTCTGTAAATCACTATTCGTTAACTCAAAAACCTTTTTAAAATTTTTTACTGTGTCAGAAAGTCGTCCGAAACTTCTCCAACAAGCCCAAGCATCACTCGGAGACGGCTTTCAATACTGTAATTGTCCAGTTGATCCATGTTTGGCGCAAGCTTTTTATGGAATCTAAATCTAAATTTATTAAAGAGAACCAGGTATAATATTCTCACTTTCGATAATAGGCTCCATCCGAACATCTGGCATTTTCTTTTTTACCGAACTCCATGAAAACTTTTGTTGCCACCAGTGGCTCATTGGCTTCTTTCGTCTTTTCAACAAGAAACGTCATCAATCTTACGTCATCGGCGGAGAGCATGATCTTCGTTGACCTCTTTCGTGCTGCCTTAGAAGATTTACTGTGGATTCTTTCCAACGTGAGTTTTCCGTCGCGTGACTTATAATTGCAGATTCGCATTTTCTTGTCAATCTTAACAGTGCCAGTCGATTTGATCCTGCAACAAACTAAATTCATAAATCTGAAGGTAACATCTCTCCTCACAATGTCATGAACTTGTCCGACACTTTTGCCGACAAGGCAAACGTCACTTGAATGCGTGACACGACACTGTATTCGTTTTTTTCGTTTTATGTTCCGACCCCTACAATACTTTAATACGAATAATTGAAACAAAATTACAATATAAAAAGTTTAAGTTTTAAAAAAATTTTTGGTCGACTTCCAGAATTATGAGTGGCAAAAAATGAGTTGTCAATCGTCATTTTTTGACAGTAAATAAAAAATTTCAAAAAAATTTTAAAAAGTTTTGTTGTGATATTTGGTCATTTTGGCATCATATTAATAGTTTTCTAATAGTTTTAGCACTTTTCCCACTGGCGCTACTCCACAGCATTTTTGAATGCTTTTCTTAAACTCTTTGAGTATTCCTACACAGTATTTTAAACTTAAAATAATCAATCCACCTTATATCAAAGTTAATAAGCAATATTTGAAAAATTTTAATGTTTCATAATAGAATTTAAAGAGTATAGCACTATCTCAGCGGTTTTAAATAATTTTCACCAATGACAAACACCTACTTTTAAAAATTAAAAAAATTTGAGAAGAAAAGCCCGAAAATTCAAATAAAGTGATAACCAAGAGTGTTATCAGTTTTCCAATTTAATAAATTTCTCAAAATTTAGCAACAAATTGCATATTTTGAAATAAAATTCCCACTTACCTGTTGAAACAAATTCAAAAAAAAACTTACTTTTCTACCAATTAATATTACTAAAGTAAAAATAGGAATAACATTAGAAAAGGTTCATATAGAAAACTAGAAGAATAGAAGAGGGTCACCACCAGTAACCCAAGTAAAACAAAGAATGATTGGAAATGTAGAATGTTGCTGTGCAGCTGCTAACGCCAAGGTTATATGAACACAGTGAGTCATTCTTTTCTACGTACCTATCTAGACGGTGACAACATGTTTGAGGGTTTTATGGTGGGGTGACAATATGTTGTCGACTAAAGGAATCCATCCATCAATATTTACCAATATGAATAATATTTCGAATATATTGTAATTTAGGAAGTTCTCGGAATACATGTGACTTGAATAATACAACTTTGAATGGGGTTATTCAAATAGTGTCGGAAAATTAAAAAGTGTTGAAAAATTACGTCACAACTGTAGGTATTAAAGGTGGGGTACCGAAATCTAGGAAATATTTTTAAATAACTCCAAATTTTCCCCTGATTCCGAACATCTATGTGAACAAATTAAAAAAATCCCTGATTATATATTTGATCTTGAAATCGCGTTTTTCATTTGCGTACCCATGAGATTTTTCAAATGCGCGCAAATAAAACTATACAAAAATTATTTTAGAGATTGAAAAACGTTGCCCCTATTATGTTGTCCCGAGGTAGAGTTGGCCACAGGACTGGGACCAAAAAAAGTTTGGACCAAAAAACAAAAATTGAAATTTTTGAAAAACCAAAAAAAAAAAAACGAAAATAAATTACGATGCTTAAGGATTCGTATTAAAGTATTGTAGGGGTCGGAACATAAAACGAAAAAAACGAATACAGTGTCGTGTCACGCATTCAAGTGACGTTTGCCTTGTCGGCAAAAGTGTCGGACAAGTTCATGACATTGTGAGGAGAGATGTTACCTTCAGATTTATGAATTTAGTTTGTTGCAGGATCAAATCGACTGGCACTGTTAAGATTGACAAGAAAATGCGAATCTGCAATTATAAGTCACGCGACGGAAAACTCACGTTGGAAAGAATCCACAGTAAATCTTCTAAGGCAGCACGAAAGAGGTCAACGAAGATCATGCTCTCCGCCGATGACGTAAGATTGATGACGTTTCTTGTTGAAAAGACGAAAGAAGCCAATGAGCCACTGGTGGCAACAAAAGTTTTCATGGAGTTCGGTAAAAAAGAAAATGCCAGATGTTCGGATGGAGCCTATTATCGAAAGTGAGAATATTATACCTGGTTCTCTTTAATAAATTTAGATTTAGATTCCATAAAAAGCTTGCGCCAAACATGGATCAACTGGACAATTACAGTATTGAAAGCCGTGTCCGAGTGATGCTTGGGCTTGCTGGAGAAGTTTCGGACGACTTTCAGTAGTATGTGGAGCTAAATTTCCCACCCCCAGCCAGGGAGCTAAATTTCGCACCTGCCACTCAAACCGCGTTCATGCACCGATTTTTTTCAAATCTATATCGTTTTCTTCGTCAGGAGAACAGAGAATTACGCAAAATAATTCTCAATCTCGAGGCCCTGGATGAGATTGAAGGACTCATTAGAGTATGGTGAGTTTTTTTTCTTAGTCTTTTTTTACCTTACCCTACCGTTTACAGGACAGAATAAATGCTTCTGGTCTCCTTGCCATTCAAGTCACCATTCAAGTGCCACCGTGTCTGGTCTCCTCGCCATTCAAGTTATAAATTACAATTTCCATTTTTTTCTGAATAAAAGCTTTGTTTTCGTTTTATTTGTTTAATAAACAATTTGGATGGAAAATGGAATCTTTTATCATTTGTGAAAATCTTTGAAAATAAAAAAAGTTTCGACAAAAAACTGAATAATTCTTCAAACATTTAAATTTGATACATCTCCTTAACTTTATTCTTCAATCTTGAAGCTGAAAATTCCGCGCCGAATGCACTGATAACTTTTGAGAATACATATAAAATTGAAAACCACCGACATCTCACCCTTCCACCATCTCTCTCATGGGTGGCAGGCGGGAAATTTAGCTCCCTGACTAGGCTTGAAATTTAGCTCCCCGGCATCACTCCAGCCTTCCCCCTTTTCTCTCATGGGTGGGGTAGGTGCGAAATTTAGCTCCCTGGCCTTCGGCCATCACCGTAACTGAACTCACCTCTCCCCCTTCTTTCCCTGCAGTGTGGGTGGCAGGTGCGAAATTTAGCACCCTGGCTGGGGGTGGGAAATTTAGCTCCACATACTACTATGTAGCGACGAATTCCGTCGCGCCATCTCCTCAATCTCGCCACCAGTTCATCCACATCATTGAAATGACGAAGAACTCCGTCAAGTGGAATTGAAATCTTTGGTGCACAGAACAGAAACACTGCAATATGATTACTGACTTTAAGTAAAAAAATTCCACGGAAGCAGAAAACTATCTACAGAGATTGAATAGTAAGAGTGAGGAGGTTTTTGTGGGAAACCTGATCAAACTTATCGGCAAAAACAAAGAAAACGATATAGATTTGAAAAAAATCGGTGCATGAACGCGGTTTGGTGGCAGGTGCGAAATTTAGCTCCCTGGCTGGGGGTGGGAAATTTAGCTCCACATACTACCGCCGATGACGTAAGATTGATGACTTTTCTTGTTGAAAAGACGAAAGAAGCCAATGAGCCACTGGTGGCAACAAAAGTTTTCATGGAGTTCGGTAAAAAAGAAAATGCCAGATGTTCGGATGGAGCCTATTATCGAAAGTGAGAATATTATACCTGGTTCTCTTTAATAAATTTAGATTTAGATTCCATAAAAAGCTTGCGCCAAACATGGATCAACTGGACAATTACAGTATTGAAAGCCGTCTCCGAGTGATGCTTGGGCTTGCTGGAAAAGTTTCGGACGACTTTCTGACACAGTAAAAAATTTTAAAAAGGTTTTTGAGTTAACGAATAGTGATTTACAAAGTTCAAACGGATGGAATTGTCGTGCTCAATGATGGCAAACGAATTTGCGAGTATGCATAACGTGATGGAAAGCTGAAGTTGGAGGCGGACCACAGTCATTCGGCAAGAATGAAAAGAACATCTGCATATCACCGAAAGGCTGGTCGACACGTGCACATGGTCATGAATGCAAGTCAGACGACGAACCAAGCCGAGAGCGACGAAGATGGCGTAGATTCGGCGACTTCTCTTCCTAGATCTCCGAAAAGAGCGAGAACTGAAATGTATATCCTGTCAATTTCATATTACGCAGTATTTTATTTGATTATTTTCAGGAGCTCGAGTGACGACGACGATGATCTGGAGATTATTGAAACTGTGGACGGATATCCGAAGCCTGAGCCAGTTGATTTCGATTTTGAAGAACTCCTCAATAGAGATTCAACCTATAATTTGCTCATCGATCATTCGCAAGAATATAAAGAAGTGATGATGGAAGAGAACAATCAGCCAACTATTTATGTGAAATCTGTATGCAAGAGTTTGCAAGCTCCCCTTGAAAAGCGATCCCAAAGAATTTCAGGGGAACATCCCACGAAAGGTCGACAAAGGACCGAGTATTCCTCGAAGGAAACCGAAGAACTCAGTGTTCAAAAACGATAAGAAAGTTCCCATGAGGGACTTCACGACGGATGAGGAGGAGAAGACACCGCGATGTGTGTACTGCCATTATCATCATCATTCCAATCGATGCGGGCACACGAAAGGAACTTTCGAAAGAAAGAAAATCCTCGACAAAGACAACCGTTGCCACTTGTGCCTGGCAAAACGAGAAGGAAGACATTGTTGCACCTAGAAACCCTAGTAACATGTCATCTGGTTACGCCCTCTGGACACGCCCATGACACCAAGAAGAAGAAAGAAGAGAAGAGCAAGGTAGTGTGGTGGTGATGATGGTTCCTGAGTGGTGATGGTGTGAGCTCTCATTCTGTTCTATCTTTATTCTATCTTTTACATCTTAATCCTCATTATTCTTTATATTCTTTAACTTCCAATAATAAACTCATAAGTAACATAACCGCTACACCATGTTAGTAAAATATATAAAGACCTCATAAGAACCCTGTGGGTATGATAACATCAATGTACTCCAAAGCCATGTACGTACTGTAAAAGGATCAATCATCATTGTTCCATCTGTATCGAGGATCCCATTCAAAGAAGCGAAGATCAAAAGTAATGCAAGCTGTCAAGATCATCATCATCACACACTCATCAAATCTTATCATCTACTCAAGCCAAGCTGTCTACTCAAGCCAGGCAGTCTACTCAAGCTCAACAAGGAGATCAAAACAAAATCCGAGGCTACTCATCGTGCGGCGCGGGGAGTGTATGAAACCTCTTTGATGATTCATACCTCTAAGCAAAAGCCAAGGAATGCAATAATTGATTATAATTGATTTTATTGTAATGTTTTTTAATATAGGCTAAGAGCCTCAACCTTTCCCCCTTTTCTCTCCCATACCATACCGCCGCCCCGCCCCAAATTCCTCTTTCTCCCTCGTGTCTCTTCAGAGAGGAGACAGCATAAAAAACTTGTCCTGAGAGGGACAGGTCACTCGTTTACAAACCGCTGGGTCTTTGAGTCCCCAGCCAATACTTTCCCATTTTCCCATCCACAATTTCATACCATTTTTTCTGTATTCTTACTTTTCATATAATAAAGTTCATTCTTATCACAAGTGTGAGCTTTCTTTTAAAATCTCTTCAATTGGACAGTGACGACGATGAGGTGCAATACATCGGAGCGATGAAGGGACAGCCGAAGCCTGAACCAATCTTCGAAGGATTTGCACCACATAATTCGAATAGCGATCATGTGCAAGAAGAACAAAAAACTGGTGTTCCACGCTTCGATCGTCAACAAATCAGTATTCGAAAACAAATATGCGACAAATAATGAATCCGACATTCTTCAAATTTTTGTCATACTGGCGCCGGTTCGGATCCCATGGAAATGGAGAGGAAAAAAGTATCTCCTTGAAAGGAATTTGGAAGTATTCGGCGCGAGACTAGAGGATATCGATAAACACATTGTCAAGAAGTTCGTCGAATTTGGGAATGTAAAAAAAGTGATATTGTGTGCTACAAATGGGCGCTGCCGGCACCTGAGAAATATGGTTAGGTAGTTTAATTATTTTAAACTTTTTTTTTTACCAAAAAAATTACGGATTGTCAAGGTCTTGGACAAAGCTATTGAAAAAATCCACATCAAGTATAGACGCCGCCTCACGGAGTTCACACCAATCAATGCAGAGGAATACATACTCATCACAGCACGTGCACCGATAATCTTTTTAATGAGGACAGAGGTCACGAACCGAATAACCAAAGTGAAATCGGTGATACGGACAGGCGTGACAGGAAAGGTTGCAGGGTGGCGTGGAAAGAAACAGATCGACACAGCCTTCATAAAGTAAGAAATTTTGAAAAAAAAACATCATCAGAAAAAAATATAAACCTAATTTCCAGAGTTGCTCGATACCCCGACCCCTTTTCTGTCAGAACGTGCGAGGTTGAGGAAAAGGGCAAAACACATTGGGGATTCCCATTCGACACAAGGGGAGACTGTAGATAAAATAATTCTAGACACCGCATTCAAGCTGGCCCCATTTTGATTGCGGTGTCTAGAAGCCGTGTTAGAAAATCTAGTGATATATTTCTCTCTTATAACGGAGTCCAAGTGTATAGTGGTCTTAGTATCCATATATACACCACACCTGAGATTAGCGCTGTGCTTGAGGAAAAAATGAAAAAAACTGTATAACTAGACTTTTTTCCACAAAATTTTAATGACCACATTTGTTCTTCCCAAACACTAGGAATTTTGTATTATGAAATATCGTTCTTTTTTTGTATCCAAAAGCCTCAATATCTTTGGAATTGTAGTCAGTCGAATTATTACACTTTATTTTCTGACTACATTTTTTAATTAAAAGTTATTGAATGTATTTTTGTATCTTCTGTGATTTTATCTTAATCATCATTCTCCATCAACACCCTATCAAGTTCTAACGGATAACACAATAAAGTATGCTAGTTAACCATGCTGATAACATCCAGATTGATGAATATATTCTGTTGAGCACCATTCTGTATATTTTTTGCAGAGCGAGCAGCGATTTTTTTCTTATTCGAATCTTTTTAATGAATTCTGATTTTTTTTTTCAATTCTTTTCTAAAATTGTAGAATTTTCTCCAAAAACTAAGAAATCAAAATACGAAATATTTCAAACTGAATGAAAATTTTTCCACGCTGTTAAGAGATTCTTCAGTTCATATTATAGATGATATGGTGCCAATACTGATGTAAAAGTTTTCAAAAATTATTTTAGAGATTGAAAAACGTTGCCCCTAAATTGTTGCCCCCAGGGAGAGTTGGCCCAGCCCTGTTTGCACCTATAAGATTCAAACGACGTTGCCCCCAGGATCTTTAACATAGATAGGACACAGACTATTTGATTTAACTTGAAATTACAAAAATTTCAATTAAAACAATTTATTCACTAAGAATTACAAAAGATACCAACAAAAACTCATAATAATTCTTTCTTCAGAAGTGGGGCAAAGTCGTCTTCGTACCGTGGCATCGTTATCGTACCGTCGATCTGTTGTTGTAGGTACCCTTCGCTACTGATCAAGGCTAGAATCAGGTCTAAAATACATCCAAAGCTGGCTTTTTAAATTGATCTCGAACGAAGTATTCCTGCAAATTGAAGTCTGCTCATTTCTGGGTCAGTCGGCATTTTGAGATCTTTGGATTTGTGGTCGTAGAACTTCTTAGAAATATAGTAGGAATTAAAAATAGATTTTTAGTAATTAAAATTTACGTTACGGTTTTCAAGCCATTGGTTTGCCCTTTGGCTTGCCGACACACAGTTTTTATACTAGGCTCAAGGGCAGTCCATGTCCCCCACAAAATAGCCGAAATCAAATTTTCAAGGCTACTTTTCGATCTGAAAAGTTTTCGTAAAGAACTCGTTTTTTACTCGCACCAATTTGTCATTTTGTCTCTCAGAGTGAGGCTAGTCTCCAGGTAATCTCGGTACCCCTTATCTGCCGTCTCCATCTCCAGAAGTGTTTAATAAAATAATAAAACACCTTTTTGTTTTTGAATACATGCTTAGTGTAATGACTGAAACAAATGAATTTTGAGAAATAACGTCTTAAGTTTTTGTTTGAAATAGTCTGAATACTTGTGTTGGTAATGCTTGTGGAGCCATTCTACATGACCTTCAGAGTTATTTGAATTTTTTTTCTTTTATTCAAAATCTTAAAACCCAGAAACACAGTCTTTTTTTTTTGGAAAATCCTTTAAAGTCTCGGCATTTGGCGCTAACTTCTTGCCCAAGCTTGGACCAAAAAATTTGTAGTTGGATCAAATGCTTAGAGCCAAATTTGGGCGAAAAACTAGAGTTAATTCCCAAGGTGGCCTCTGTGAGTTTTTTATCCCTGCTAAAATGACCAAAATCATAAAAAAAAAACTTTTCAGGAAAATTTTTTATTTCGAATCAATCGGCGGTCGAAACTAAGGATTGATATTATCTTTAATACTGTTTATTTCAAAACAAAAAAACAATACACTTGTGTTCCAATGTACAGATAATTTATCTTATAAATTATACATTCACTGTTTATCTTCTCTTGCAGCACTGCCCATTTCCACACGGAGAATAGTTTTGTTGGCAAGAGCAGGAGTTGGCTGATTGAGTGATGCATGGCATCTGAGCTGGCTGAGCAGCAGAGCAGGACTGCGAGCATGATTGGGTGCACGCTGTTGCGCATTGCTGAATGGGTTGCAGTTGTTGAATGCATTGTTGTTGGCATGATTGTTGGCATTGTGGTTCACATTGAGCAGATTGAGACACTGAAGCTTCTAGAATGACAGCCACAACTTGTGGAGCAACAACTGGAAATTGGCATGCTGATTGACATTGCTGGCACTGGGGAGCTGATGGCTGCTGACATTGTGGAATGCACTGTTGTTGGCACTGTTGAGTTTGTTGGCATGAAGCTTGGCACTGCTGGCACTGTGGAGCTGATGGCTGATAGCATTGTGGAGCACATTGTTGCTCACAAACTGGAGCAAATTGCTGGCAAGTATTCTGACACTGCTGGCATTGTGGAGCTGATGGCTGATGACATAGCGAAGCACATTGTTGCTCGCAAACTGGAGCAAATTGCTGGCATGTATTTTGGCACTGCTGACACTGAGGAGCAGCTGGCTGTAGACATTGTGAAGCACATTGTTGCTGACAAACTGGAGCAAATTGCTGGCAAGTATTCTGGCACTGCTGGCATTGTGGAGCTGATGGCTGATAGCACTGTGGAGCACATTGTTGCTGGCATTGTGGAACTGCTTGCTGACAAGCTGTCTGGCATTCTACGGTGCATGGCTGAATGCACTGTTGAACTGGATATTGCTGCTTAATGCATTGTTGTTGGCATGATTGTTGGCATTGTGGTTGACATTGAGCAGATTGAGCTACTGAGACATCTAGCATAACATTCACAACTTGTGGAGCAACAACTGGAGATTGACAGGCTGACTGACATTGTTGGCAGGCTGGTGCGGATGGCTGGTTACATAGTGGAATGCATTGTTGTTGGCACTGTTGAGTCTGTTGGCACGAAGATTGGCACTGCTGACACTGTGGAGCTGATGGCTGCTGGCATTGTGGAGCACATTGTTGCTGACATTGTGAAACTGCTTGCTGACAAGTTGGTTGGCATTCTAGGTTGCAGTGCTGATTACACTGTTGAACTGAATATTGTTGTTGAACGCATTGTTGTTGGCATGATTGCTGGCACTGTGAGCATTGAGCAGGAGCTTCCAAGTTGATATTGATTAACTGAGGAGCAACAATTGGAGCACATCTTTGAACACATTGCTGATGGCATTGTGATTGACAATGTTGAACTGGTTGAGTTTGAACACATTGCTGAGAGCACTGCTGTTGGCATTGTGGCATGCATTGAGCTGGAGCAGGTGGAGTATAACAGGAAGTAGTCTGACAACTTTGTTGGCAGGAAGATTGGCATTCTTGCACAAACGGAGCAGAATGACAATGGATCTGGCATGACTGCTGACAAGCTGGAGCACACTGAGAAGTCGGCACTAGGTAAGTTTGTTGCTGAACTGGTTGGGCACACGAGCAGGATGTCTGGACTGGAGCAGTGTTTTGACAGGAGCAACTGGTCTCTTGTGGTTGAGTGTAAGGGGTTTGTTGGCATGAGCAACTTGGTTGAACTTTTGGAGCACAGCCACATGATTGACGTTTTTCGCGAATTGATGTCGTCTGGAAATAAAAAATTAAAATTGTTTTGTAAGACGTCCAGTTAATCAGTTAATTCATATAATTGGCAACAGTTAAACTATAGTTTAAAAAAATCGTACCTCAATAAGAAGAAGGCTAGAAGCAAGAAGAGCTGCTATTGCAATAAATCGCATTGTTAATTCGTTCAAAAAGCTGCTAAGAAGCAACTGATGTCTTTTTCTCAAATTTTCAAACTTTTATACCAACATACTCCAGCTTTAGCCATCGACCATATCCCGGAGATTTCCTCCCCACTTATCAAACTCCATCCATTAGACCGGCTTCATGATGACCGCAAATATGACATGGCAATGGCTAACACATATATCCACTCATAGCCGTACATTTGATTTTACAAAACTATTTTTACGTGTTTATTTACTCTCCATGCCACTCAATACGAACAAAAAAACTAACAAAAGAAATGTTTCTGTGTTCGGACACTTATCACTTTTGCTCATGGTAAATCTTTGAAACTTGACTTTTTGGACTATTTCTTCCGCAATACGGCTCAGCAAGTCGACAAGCTTGTACTGTAAATAAGGATTGTTAAGCCTAGCAACTGAAAGAAGAGGAATGCTATTAGGGTGAGCAATACATTTTTTCGTATTTTCTCAGTTTTCATCCATTCTCGAATATTTTGTATGTGGTACATAGTAGTCTGTTAGTAGTGCAAAATATATTAATGTCATATATTTTCGTCAACTTTCAGACTGATTGATCCTCAAAACTACGCTCAAGGAAAATTTCCAATTTTTTCGATTTTTTAGGACTTTTCGGAAAATCGAAATGTTAGTACTCCGTGAGGTATTAGACCATTAGTCGTATACATATCAAAAATTGAATTCAGAACTGAGCAGTATTAGGTACCTTTTTTCTCCATTATGTTCAGAAAAATGACAAAAAATAACAGCGAAAAAAGAAATTTTTACTTTGAGAGGGCACAAAACAGATATCGCAAAAGATACAAGCACGGATCAAATTGCAACTTTGTTCTTCAGATTAATAGCAACATTTCACCAGTTGAGCACTTTTTGATTCTTAAAGCCAGTAAAAAGTGACAGTCTATTGAGTCACGGGAACTCATTTTCAATGAATCTGCCACATTCTTGCATTTCCTTCCGTAGTTTTGTTAAATCTTTATTAATCAAAAAGAGTTCAATTGCAATGTTGTTCATTATAAATTTGTGCACAATTTGTTAGTTGATCATTTTTTGATAACAATGATATCCAGGAAGTTATAAGCCTTGGAACATGAAAACCGAAAAACAAGAAAATTTCTCTAAATTAAATCAAAAAAATTAAATCAAAAAAATTCGAGAAAATTTATTTTAAAAATAATTCCGTGAAATGCATGTATTACAAAAATCACGTTAAAACAAAAACAAAAAACACATTATTGCATGCTATCATTTCATATTCAACAAGTTTGGTCGCTTTTCTTGGAAACCCTCCACCTTTTAGAACGTTGTTATTTTGAACAAAAAGGGAGAAAAAGGTATCTAATACTGCTCCGTTCTGAATTTAATTTTTGATATGTATACAACTAATGGTCTGATACCTCACGGAGTACTAACATTTCGATTTTTCGAAAAATCCGAAAAAATCGAAAAAATTGGAAATTTTTTTTGAGCGTAGTTTTGAGGATCAATCGGTCTGGACGTTGGCGGAAATATATGGCATCAATATATTTTGCACTACTAGCAGACTACTATGTACCACATACAAAATATTCGAGAATGGATGAAAACTGAGAAAATACGAAAAAATGTATTGCTCACCCTAATAGCATTCCTCTTCTTTCAGTTAGGTAGGATAGGTAGGATAGGTAGGATAGGTAGGATAGGTAGGATAGGTAGGATAGGTAGGATAGGTAGGATAGGTAGGATAGGTAGGATAGGTAGGATAGGTAGGATAGGTAGGATAGGTAGGATAGGTAGGATAGGTAGGATAGGTAGGTTAGGTAGGATAGGTAGGATAGGTAGGTTAGGTAGGTTAGGTAGGATAGGTAGGATAGGTAGGATAGGTAGGATAGGTAGGATAGGTAGGATAGGTAGGATAGGTAGGATAGGTAGGATAGGTAGGATAGGTAGGTTAGGTAGGATAGGTAGGATAGGTAGGTTAGGTAGAATAGATAGGATAGGAAGGTTAGGTTTTCCTTTTTTTTCAAATTTTTTAAACAAATTTGGCCTTCAATTCGTTAATTTGCAATTATTTTTTAATCAAGCAAAATTTCAAAAAATTGTCGATTTTGCTGTTTGCCGAAAGCGGCAAATTTGCCGATTTTGCAGTGCTCGGAAAATATTCAAAAAGTCGATTTGTCAAATTTGCCGCACATTCCTGATATTGCATTAGGCGAAAACAGTTTTTTCACATAACATATAATTTATCGGTCAAGTGTTAAAGTGAAGTAACAAAATAATTTTCTGGGCACTTTTCAGAAAATTTATGCACTTTTCAAGTTCTAAGATAGAAAACTCGAAATTGCTTCTTACAAACTCAATTAGGTTGTTTTTCCACAACACACCCCTAATTTTTTCCCCAGCTGCAAAATAAGAATAGAGTATTTTACCACAACTTCATTCAGCGATTTATTTGTAAAATATTGCAGTTTTGAAAAAAATAATGGATTGCCTTCAACCGCCTCCATATATCTACAGGTGATGAGAACCAGAATCACTAAAAAGTATACCGTACGCTTCACGTGTTGCTCTTTTTATTCAAATTTGAGAAACATTTGAGAAAAAGCGTTAAAAACTACTCCCATCGTGTCAAAATGACCGAATATCAAAATAAAACTTTTCAAAAAATTTTTGAAATTTTTTTATTCACTGTCAAAAAGTGACAATTACTCAGCTTTTGCCACTCATACTTTCAGAAGTCGCCCAAAAAAAATTATTTTCCTACATTTTTTATACTGGAATGTTGTTTTAGTTACTCGTATTAAAACATTGTAGAGGTCAGAACATGCTAGATTGCTTTGGATTTTCTCCAAAACTCATATTTTTCAAAATTTTAGAAATTTACCAAAACTGAGTGGAAATTATGAAAATAAAAAATCAGAAATTTTTTGAAAAGTTTTATTATGATACTCGGCTGGTTTTGGATCATTTAAGTGTTGCAAAAGTGCACTACTCCACTTTAAAGCATATCCCTTTCACGTGTCTTTCACCAAAATCAAATTTCAGAATAATCACTCAACCAATTGCTGTTATCAGCTTTCCAACCTATTTGACTGTTTTCTTGGCTTTAACATTCCTGAAGTCCGATGTTAGCCGAAAATACCAATTATTTCTTATATGGAATGTTATTGAAAACTTTGCACTTGACGTGTACCTTATATTTTTCTTGGTGCCAGCCGTTCATTCTCCTTATATTTTGTTCAGAGGGACTGGACTTTTGTCACACCTTGGGTTTAGTGGAACAATTCAATTTTTGATTACTTGTTTGATTGTAAATAGTAAGTCGAATATAATTTCAATAATGATATTATTGGAAAAAAAAATGATAGTAACATCAAAATGGCTTTAATTTTTTAAGTGGTTTTTGACGCTAGTGTCAAAAAAAAAGAGATTGAAAAAAGAGATAGTAGGAAATTCGTGAATAGGATCACAATTTGAACAGCTACATACGTGGCCGTTGCAATTATTGTTTCCAATAGTACTTGATAAAACTTATAGTGTTTTCTGTAAGGCTTCCAGGTGGGAGCGCCGCGGCGTCAGCGCCTGACGCCGGCCGGCCTTTGTCGTTGTCGTTCGCCGCTGTTGTACGCAACGTAGAGTAAAAGTTTTAGATATTTTATATAGTTTTAGATATATACGTTCGAGGTTCCGCGCCGCACTATACAGGGGGGCCCATAATTATGCGGACCGAGTTGCTCTCACGAATTTATGTTTTTTTCTCGCCTGACAAATTTTTAGTTATTGTCTCATATGTTAATTGATAGCTGACATTTTTTCCTATTAGTTGATTTTAAAAAAAGTTAATTTATCAAACTACGCAATCTAGGCAGAGTCGTCAAAGTAGCATCATCTCCCACACCGACGACTTTTTGGCACGCAACATATTTTTGAGTGTTTTGAGTCTGGAAGTTTCGAAACCGATTTTTTTCTACAGTAATGCATGTGTTTTGGATGCAAAAAATATATTTTCATAAATACTGACGTATATGGAATTTGTTTCATATAATTCCAGCTCCTGCTGGGTGAGTGTTTGACAATCACCAAAGCCGATTTTACAAGGAGTTCAGTAGCCAATGACAGTTTTTGGTATATCTCAGCCATGAAATGAGATAAACATACAATTTTTTCCACAAGGAAAGAAGAAGATTAGTTGAACTTTATGGTTTTTTATCGAGACATTTACTTTTCCCATAACTGACATGCCAAGTCGAACGTCGGCTTTCCGATTTTTTTGACTTGTCTTCCTTCAATCAAGGACCACGGCATTGCCAGATACAAGCAGCCATGAAATGTATTGGAAAACAGATTCTCAGAGAAAAGTCAGTCCAAATATGATTGTGAGAGTGCTCATATTTGCAACAGCACCTAGAAATGACAATAAAAAGAAAAACACCTATGAGTTGCATGCCAACGGCAATGTTTTTTTGGACTGTCAGCAGGCCTGTAGAATTGCACAAGCAGATATTTTGAAAGTTTGACATCATATTGTGTTCCTTAAAAATTTTTTAATAAAATATGTGTTGTTATCATAATTTTGAATGCTCAAAACAGATTTTATAAGCGCGACTTGTGGTCCGCATAATTATGGGCCTATTTAATTATGGGCGGATACATAGCGGCGGCGTTAGTGGCGACGTGAGACTGTTTGAGGAGACTCGTCGTATGCGGAATGGAAGCCTAGTTTTCTGACAGATCATTTTTACAACGTAATATGGAGTTTTGAGCAGGGGTGCGCGGCAATTGCCGTTCGGCAATCTAATTTTCGGCAATTTTGACAATGGCCGGAATTGCCGATTACCGGAACAAATTTAGCACATTTTGTAGGCTTAGGAGCCTAAACATGCATTTTAATAAACAATGTTTTAAATTCAAGTTCAAAATGATTTAACCCTTTAATGATTGACCGTTTTCTTATAGAAAATGACTAAGCAAATACTAAAAACCAAGCTGACACTTTTTTCAATTGCCAAAATATAATGAGGTTTGAAAATTGCCAAAAATGTCCGGCAATCGGCAATTTCGGCAAGTTGAAATTTTCAAAACCGGCAATTTCCAAAATTCCCGATTTCCGGAAAATGTGAGCTAATCGAAATAATTTCATATTACAGTCCATACTCTCTACATGACTGAAATCTTTTACTATCGCTACCAATCTTGTATTTTCAACTACAAAACTCATAAATTCAGTTATTTCGTGAAATCGTATGTTTATTTGATACGAACCTTAATAATTACCACTTCAATATTCCACTTTGCAACTTATCAAGATGCAACTAAAATTGAAGCTCATAACAAACTAAATGCTTTAAAACAAAACAAAACAGATCAATTTTTGAATTGTTCATCCTCGTTTTTGCTCATCCCATTTACTGATTACGTATCCACATTTGTCCTAGGTGCTTGGATATTTATAACAGTTATTCTAACATTCTCACTACCAATCACCGCTTTATACATCAATATCAGTATACCACGATCCACATCTCACGTTAATTGGAAAATCCAAAAGCAATTATTGAAGCGTTTGGTTATACAATTCGCAGTACATGAGATTTTAATGGGAATACCACATTGTATGTTCATTTACGCAGTTCTATTTGGTTATCAAAGTGAAAGTGAGTATTCTGAAAAACATTTGATGGCTAAATTGAGAATTTCAGCGCTAGCTTACAGCGGATTCGTCTCTTTTTCCTATCACGGAATCGCCTCAACGCTTTCAATCATTTTTTTGACTAAACCACTGAGAAACTATATTCTAACAAATTTGAGATTAGAAAGAACTCCTATTGTAAAAATCACAAACAACAAATGCCACTTCCCGATTAGTTCTGTAATGCATAATTGATTTTTGCAGATTAATAAATGATGTATGTATTATATATAAAAGTTCCAAAATGTCTTGCTTTAGTCTTGCCATATGCTTTCAATGTGACCATTAACAACCAAAAAGTAAAAAATACATACAGTGCTGACCAAAATATATCCTATTTTTGGTTTTTGAGAAATTTACAAACAACAGAAAAATTGTTGCAAACTCGGCGAGTTGCTTACCTAACTATACTTTGAAAATTAACGAGTTCCTTTTTTAATATTTTGCTAATAATTTTCTTCTGTTCAATTTGCATTAAATTTTTTTTTACAAATTTCATCAAACTAAGGTTTTTTTGGCAATTCTAACTTTTTAACAATAGGCAATTTTAGTCATTTTTACACACCTCTAATTCCACTATCTCTATTCCAAGTTGCACGGTTTTTTTCCATTACTGATAGCAGTCTCTGCACCCTCTCCAATCACACACTCTTTTCCATTCGTTAAGGCAAAAGCGCTCTACTGGTAATCAGCATTTTTTCGAATGTGAAGCTTCAGACCCATATTTTCATTCTCTGGTATGCTCGGACCCCTGGTGGGAGTCCTAAAGGGTTTTTTTTTTCAATTTTTACTTTATTTTTCCAATTTGTGTCCTGGCTTATATATTTCAAAACTTCTCGACGTAATTGTTTGCTCGGTGTGTGGAAGGTGAGATTTCGAAATAATTATTTTTTGAAGTGTGAAAATCTCAGGGATAGAAGGTGCTGCATCTGTTCAGTTGGATTTGTCCGAAGATGCGATTCCTGTACAGAAAAGAGTTCCAAAACTCTTTTCTGTACATGGTGACCCTTCGATTATCGAACCAAGCTTCATCTCATCATACAGTCGAAAACAATCAGAATGCACATCGGACTGGCGAGGAGCCATATCCGACATGTTCTCGAGGAAGTCGACGAGCTGAGCGATGAGCAACAGATTCAAGAGATGTCCGCAGACGATGTCTATGTTGAAGTAGAAAGGATTGTGGACGTGTCACACAGGATCAATGTGGAGATTGTAAAAATACAAAAACCAGAGGAGGCTGTTAATAGACTTCACGGCAGCCGCCGCGATAGGGTTTCCGGCGGTTGTCGTGACAGAATCCTGCTCAATTGAAAAGTGTGGATCCTCAGACATCAACGATGACATTCCGGAACTTTCACCAATGCCAAAGGAATGACCAGGATTTATGTGGCACTGATGCACTATTATGATTGTGGTATTACCCAAAAATTGTGAGCTTTTTTTCAAAATTACCCTGAAAAATCAGAAAAAAAAATTATGCATCAACGAGGAGTTGGAAATTCCTTTTACACTAAGCAAAGGTATCAAGACCAAGTATTTTAACCCAAAAATTGCGAAATTCCGGTATCTGGGTGATCATGGTCATGTTAAAAGTGGTTACAATTGACAAAATTTTTGCTCATTTTTCATAAAATTTATAAATAACTTTTTTCGGTGTTTGTGCATTGTGACAAAAAAGGGTGCAAAGTGACCAAATGTCATAGTAAAATGTTTCAAAAATTTTTAGAAATTTTTTATTCACTGGCAAAAAGTGACCAGCTTTTGCCACTCAACATTTTTTGGAAGTCGACCAAAAACTTTTTTTTCTACGATTTTTATATTTTAGTTGTGTTTTAATTATTTGTGCTAAATCAGTCAATGTGACATTGCCCTTGATTTCGTTAAAACCTCATATTTTTCAAAAATTTGGCAACTTGCCAAAACTTTGACTGGAAATTTTAAAAAATCCATTTTTTAAGTCTATTTAGTTTTCTAATGTTTTATTGACACTAAATCACCTTTAAGACGTATCGAAAATTAGTTCGAAAGATGGAAAATTTTATTTTTTTTTAAATTGGTATTCATTCAAAATTTGCGTGCCTATAATACACAAGTACTGTTGTTTGTGTCCAAAATCAAAAATTTGAAAAAAAATGTTTAACTGTGCTGTACCCTGAATCATTATTTTTATTTTATAGAACCCTATCAATGAAAAGAAGTGTGATTAGTGAACTCAGAAGGAAAAAAAATGTTTACAATGATTTAAATATGCCCGGACACGACGGATGACTTGAAGCAACTCGGAAACGGACACAGCGAGTTTTTAGGATTTTGAGCTGGGAACAACCGGAACTTGGCTAGCAGTTTCAAAAGAAATAATTTTATTTTTCAATTCGATAACTACTTAAACTATGAAATTATTCAACTTTCACTTGGCTTGGTATTACAATGTAAATTTGAAGTTGTTTTATGCTACATACAGGTTTTCTAGCCTGATTTAACATGTTTAAAAAAGTGCTCCAGGGACTGATCAGGGGTGCGCGGCAATCGGAAATTTCCGGCAATTGGCAATTTCGGCAATTTTCAAACCTAATAATATTTCCAAAATTGAAAAAATTTAACCTCTTTTTTCAGTATTCGGTTAGTCATTTCCTAAAAGAAAACGTTCAATTCTTAAGTATTTAATTATTTTGCACTTGAAAAGATAAAATTGTTCAGTAAAATGCATATTTAGGCTCCTAAATTTACAAAAAGTATCAAATACTTTTTCACGGCAATTCTGATTTTCGGCAATCGGCCACCCCGGCAATTGCCGAAATTGCCGAAAATTCGATTGCCGAACGGCAATTGCCGCGTTCCCCTGGGACTGATCCATTTTTCAGGGTACCCTGGTACTATTAGGAAGAAGCGGAAGAGTAGCGGGAAAGTAACGGGCAAATAAAGTGTAAGTACATCATGCGAAAATCGATTTTTTGAATACTGAAAATTGTTATAAAAATTTAATCAGAACCTTGATACTTTACTGATTTTGCCAGGCATTTCTAATTTTTCTGATTTCCCACACTCTGATTTTAGGTTTTTCTTTCCATTGGAGATTTTTTTCATTACTGATAGTGAAGCAAGTCTCTGCGTCCTCTCCAATCACACAATATTTTCTAGCTGCTAATGCAAACACGCTCTACCGCTAATCATCAATTTTGTCAAATCTAAAGCCTCAATTATCATTCGACACTTTATTCGGACCCTTGGAGAGGGTCCCCAACCTTTTTTTCCAATTTTTATTCTGGCTATTTTTATCCGCTTGGGAATGCCTGGAAGGAAAAATTTTGAAGTTATTTTATTTTGAAATGTAAAAATGAAAAAGGTTACAGGCGAAAACCAAGCTAAAAGCTCATAGTCAGAGATATCGAGGATCACACATGGAACAAAAAGATCTACAAAGTGATGTGAGTATTTTAATTTTTGAATTTAATTGACAACACGTTCGTTTTGCTCACTTTTCTGCAGTTCCAACAAATTAACAATTTTATTGAATAAGCCGGACTTATTGTCAATTTTCACTGCTCTAGTTGTGATATTATCCAAGTCATGTAGTTTATTAAAAATAAAAAAAAGAAAATTAAAATCCGTTAGACTAAAATATAGAATTTTTACAGAAAAAAGGACGTTTCCCAATGGTACTCGCTGATCAAAATTAAAGATTTTGGAGTCAATTTATGATAATTGGAAGTGCTTCCCACATTTTTCATTGATTTTTTTGTCAACTAGCAAATAAATATTTTAAATTCCCTATACTTTATAAAATGTTTTACATTTTTAGGTCCACCTCAATATTGATTACAGAAAAAAGTCATTGAATAGCTCCAAAATTGCACAAAAAAGCCGAAGTATTTCATAAATTTTGCGATTTTTCTCGCTAGAATTTTTGGATTAAAAAAATGTTTTGAAATATTTATATATCGTTTTCTCTGAAGATTTCAGACATTTTTTGTTAATTTTTTGAAATTTTGTGAACTTTTTCGCTGAAAATTTTAGTAATTATTTTTGGAAAATTAGGGAATTTTCTGGGAAAAATTTTTAGATTTGTATGATTTCTGTGATTAATTTCGTGATTTTTTCGCTGTAATTTTCTGATTTTTATAGATTTTTTTTCTGGAAATTAAAAAAAAATTGATAAAAATTTCAGTCATTTTTTAAATACTCTTTCTATGTATAATAGGAAAAATTTAGAAATTCATTGCAAAAAAATTCAGATTTAATTTGTATTTATTGTTTCTGGTTCTAATATCTCTATTTCAAAATAGCCGTGGAGATGCAGTTCAACGCTTGCATTTCACTGATAAGAGTCTCAGCGCCTTCTTCAATCACATACTCTCTCGTACCCGTTAGTGAAAAAGCGCTCTACCGCTAATCATCATTTTTTGAATATAAAGCCATAGGCCCAATATTCAACATTCTGCTCGGACCCCTGGTGGGGGTCCTAAGATTTTTTCTCATTTCCTATGTATTTTTCTTTCAATTTTATTTTGTCTTGCATGTTTCAAAACTATCCAAGTTTTGAAACATGTTTTCGTTTTCATCAGACATGTTTGGAAGGTGAGATTTCTTGGAATTAATTTCCTGAATATAAAAAATCAGAAGTTTTTCAGACAATTATTATGCTAATACAACACAGCTTTTAGAGGCACGGTGCTACATGGATCGGAAAGCTTAACGTGTGATGTGAGTGTTTTTTTTTTAAATTTAGCAATAGTCAATTGATAATGTACGTTAAATTTTTAAAAAAATTTTTTACACAAAAAGGGGCCAGAAAACAAACAAACAAACTATGTATTAAGTCACATTCACTGAGGGAAGTACATATGTTTACAAGTTGTGTAAGGTAGAGTAGCGCCAGTGGGAATTGTGTCGAACTACACTTAAAGTGACCCAAACGGCCAAATATAATAATGAAACACCCCACAATTTTTCAGGTTTTTCATAATTTGCAGTCAAAGTTTTGGAAAATTACCAAAATCACGCCGTGCCAGGCTGTCCCATTTGTGTTTGATCTACAAAAAAATGGAGAAATTTTTTGAAATTTTTGTAGATTTTTTTTTGTAGATCTACGTAGATCATGCCGAAATGAGACACTCTGACACCAGGTGAAAATTTTGAAAAGTAAACAATTTTGAGGATATTCAAGGCAATGCCGCATAATCCGACCCCTACAATGTTTGAATACAAACGATTACAACAAAATCGAAGTATTAAAAATGTAGGAAAACGAAATTTTTTTTGGTCGACTTCCAAAATTATGAGTGGGAAAATTGAATAATTGTCACTTTTTGGCAGTAAAAAAATTTCAAAAAAACTTTCGAAAAGTTTCATAATGATATTCAGTCATTTTGGCACCATAGGAGTAGTTTTAAACACTTTTCCCGCTGGCGCTACTCCACCTTTAATAGCATGTGTATAATGTTTCTTGTAATTTCAGTCAAGACAACTCTCTCACATTCTGACAACTGTCCATGGCTCAAAGTGTGATTACAAAGGATTCAACGGTTTTCTAAAATCAAACTCACCATTGGTTTTGAAAAACAAAAATGCGGTCATCGGTTAGTTAAAAATTTGTAAAAAAAATTAATTGATTTTAGTCTTACTAATTTAACTAACTTTAAAGAAAAAACATTGATGAAGAGGTCAACATAACAATTTTTTCCAAATTTTTTAAGGCGGCTAATGTAAACTCACAACACCTTTTGCTCATTTTTTTGCAAAATTTCTCTTTTCCAAGTAGGTAAATCGACTATTTAGTCAGATGATTATGACGGGTTGTCAATTCAATTGTAATAATTTTGGTGTCACCCAAATATTTTACTTTTGATACAAAATTCGGTATTATTAACGGATCGACGACTGGTGCCACAGTCTCGTGTTAATTATTGTAGAAAACGTTGTTTATATTAATATAACGTTTATTGAGAAAAGGACACTGGCTGGTGTTACTACCAGTGTCCTCCCAAGAAGAATGATTGTCTTATCTTCAACTCTCACACAATGTGTTGTCCGTCTCTTCCCCGCCGCACCCTCTAACTATGCCACATGGCACTGCCTTGTGGCACAATCGAGGAGACCACCGTGACGAGACTAGAGAGACCAAATTAATGTTTTGGCCTCTCGCATGCCGCCCTTTCAGAGAACAGCGTCCCGAAGCTTGTGATGTTAGACTTACGGAACACAGTTTTTCCAAAAGGAAAACAATAGATGTTCCTAAGGACAACACATTCCCCCTTTTTCAAAGTTGCTTTGTCTCTTAAAGCACTGATGTTTTTGGGCAATAGGGATAAATCAACTCCAAAAAAGAATAAACATAAAACGAAAAAACTACATCAAACTAATATGAAATTCTCATCAATATAAAAACATTAAACAGACTAAACTCAATAACAACTATCTCAGCTTAACAAAGAATGTTACAAATCGCGGTACTGAGGAAAACGGAAAACGGAAAACAATGAAATTGAGAAAAATCGAAAGGAAAAATGACATTTTCGGGAAAAAAAAACAATTTCGTTTTGTTTTCAAAATTCTAATGGTTGCAATGGAGCGCATTTGCACCATTTACCGTACTCACCATTTCTTCTTGTTGAGAAGCTTTCGGGAAAAAAAATCGAAAAATCGGAAATTAAATCTGTTTGGATAGCCCATTTTTGTTTTTCAGTTTGCTGATCACAGTGCCCAACGAATTCTAGCGGCCGGAAACAACAAGGCGGCAGCAGCGGCAGAGACCAGTGGAAGTGCGCCAAGAATGGAGGCAGAAAGGGATGGTCGACAACCGACGAACACGACAACCAAGACAACGAAGACGCTGGAATGACAGAAGAAGAGAAAGAGAGCGTGGATACGAGCGCCAATCCCAACAAAGAAATGACCCCAGGGAACATCGTCATCAGGACCAAGTCGTGTACAGGAACAGTGATCAAAGAAACAGCAGGCGGGATAGCAATCAATGTTGCTGTCAAATTCTAAAATGGATTGCCGAGACATTGGAAGCTCAACAAAGGACAAACGAGTTACGAAGAAGATGCTGAGGACAAGGAACGTGGATGGATGCCGATTTTTTTCTCTTTTTAAGTTTTCTCTTTATTTTTTTCTTACTTCTTATCAACCCTTCTCCCCCCACCCCCCCCCCCCCCAATTTAGTTTTCTCTCTGACTTTCCTTTTTTATTTCTTTCTTCATTTTTTTTGTTTTTCCACCTTTACATATTATTTTTCTTTCTTTTTAGTGTAATTCTTTTATCACTTCATTCCACATATAATGTTTTTCTTTATTAAAAAAAAAAAAAATTTCCTCTTACACTTAGCGTCGGGACGCCACTAATCTTCCGTGGGGGGATGCTGGCGGATGGTTGGCAAGCCCCATATCACGTGGTGTCAGGGTGTCTCATTTCGGGTTGATCTACAAGAATCGCGGGAAATTAGCGGATTTTGCATGGTTAAGAACGTGCTGACGTCACATTTTTTTTGGGAACAAACTCCTGCATTTTCAGTAGATCAAACCGTAATTGGGACAGGCTGACACCACGTGACATATCACAAGAACAATGTAGTATACATAAGTACCAAAAAAACTGATTAGGTAATTTTTTTTAGTTTTGCAGAGCATTCATGTTGGGTTTTCCAAAATGCTAAAAGTTAATATAGATGCCGGGCAAAAATCGATATTCTTAGATTTTTCCAATTCACGATGCGGCTGTCCCACTAATCCATGTCCTTTCCTCTCACCCTTTCGAAAAAATGCCTGTTTTTCTCTACTTCTCCAGCTTTCTCGTACGGCGACTGTTTGTCACAGAGAGTACTCATTCCGTCTTTTTTGACGACCTTCTGCATGGGTGTCTCACAAAATCTTTTTGGCTATTGTGATTTTTTTTCTTTTCTAATTTTTTGGTGACATTGGATTTACTGTATTTCCTCAGGTGTATGGAGAGTATTAAGAAGTCTATGCACATTTTTCTGTGTGCTCCGCTTTCATCCAGCTATTGTTTTCCACGGCTTTTTCAGAGAGCCCTTACGACAATCAGAATGCTATATTTAGGCTCAGTGAGCCCGTAGGGTTTTGGCTCTCTTATTTCTCATTCTGCTGTAGCTATCCTCTCAGCACATGCTTTTTCCCTTTTTGAGCTTCTCAGTTAGAACTCTCCACGAGGTCTGAGGACATCTCTTCGCCACACTGAGCTCATATATTCTCTGCTTCTCGCGTACCCCGGCTCAAAACGGAGCACACAGAGAAATGAGCCGAGCTCCTTCAAAGTCACTCGCTGAAACTGCCACTGTGGCTCATTTTCATAACGGGGAGCTATTGCAGAGTAAGAGTCAAGTGAGCTAACGAGCTCACGAAGCCAAAACGAGACTCCCAGATGATAAGGCAAAATAGGCAGAGCCAGGAGCACATATAAAACAAATTTTTTTATTCAGATTTTCCATTTGTTTCTTTCGACTACCTGGAGGATGGTCTTCATATTGATTTTTATCTAAATTATGTATTTTTAACTTTAATATTTTAATTTAAAATTTATTTTTAAATACTATATAAATAATTTGTGAGTTGATTTGCCATGTTTCTGCTGAAGTTCAAATTGGACTCTTTCAGGCACTATGAAACAACCAAGAAGTCGTAAAATTGATTTTGGTGATATTTTGTAAGTTTATAACAGAAAATACAAGTTTCAATTCTATAATTAAAGTTCTTTAGGCCGACACAGTTTTCTGCTACTGCATTGTTTGATTTTTTTTGATTCGTGAGTCTATTTCAGATTTATCTAATGCTAAAACCCAACCTTAGTAGTATAGTGGGAATAGTTGTGCAAAAGACGTAAAGTTGCGCATTTTTGCAAATTTCTCGGTTGGTCCCCCGTTTTGGAATAATGGAGGAATTTCACCGAAAACCACGTGTGGCCATTAATTAGTGCTACAGGTGTGCCTAAGTTGAGCCATTGTCAGTGTTTCTGGGATTAATTAGTGACGCGGTAGATCGTCTTCCGGCTTTTCTTTTGCGACGCTGCCGCTCTTGAACACGACCGAAAAACATATGGGCCCACTAATTAGTGCAAATCTGTATTCAAAATTATTAGTGCAAATCTGTATTTCCAAACACGACCGAAAAACCACGTCGGGGCACTAATTAGTGCAAATCTGTATTTCCAAACACGACCGAAAAACCACGTCGCCCCACTAATTAGTGCAAATCTGTATTCAACATAGAAAAACAATATTTGTCGAATCTTACACAGTGGCTGCGAATATCTTATTTCGCAACAAATTCTGTGCTTAAGGCTCGTCACACTATTATCCGCCATCGATGCTCAATGGGAGCAAAGACCAATTGAAGAAATCAACCGTGCTCTGGCACGCATGGGCGATGTGCGGGTGGAGACGCGGTACAACAACCGCACAATTGAAGGGGTGCTGGTCCTCTCCAACAACAAGTGAGTGATCGTTTTTTTGCTGATTTTTGTAAACAATTCTTGTTCAGCGCTCAACTGGTATTTGGGCCCACGCGGCTCCAAGTCTCGGTGGAGCGGTACTTCTTTTGGAAGTACCGCATACGTCTCACCAGACCAAATTGGCCGCTGGTGTTCCTTCGAGGAAACTCCTCCAACCAGTTCCCAATCGAACTAATCGAGTTGATCTGTAAGTTTTTTATTCTTCTAGTAAATGTAAAAGTTTTGGTTTTTCAGGAGCCCACACCCCCGCCACTCTACATTTCGCCACACCCCGCCACTCTACATTTCGCCACACCCCCACACCCCCGCCACATTTCGCCACTTTTTTTCAATTTTTTTTCAATAAATTTTTACGTGGAAAGAAGTAATATTGAGTAAAAATACAGGATCGTGATGGATTAAAAAAAAATGAAACGGGTGGAGCAATAAAAAGGTTGATATTTACAATAGGTGTAGGAAGTAATGAATTATAAAGAAAGTTCATTCAAAGTTCAGGTTTTACGTTCCGTCTACAACAATTATAAATTTGAAAATTCTTTGCAAATGCAGTCCAATGAAAAATCAATAGTATTTGCCGCTTCAATGTACCGGTCATGGAGGAGTTTGCGAAGCTGAAAATTTATTGTAAAATTGAACCAAACAATTTAAAAACTTGCCGTTTGCATTGCGCCAGGATACACCGCATGCACAAGATACTCCCACTCCATAATAATGGATTCTTTGGTTGGAGACAAAAGTGTGCATGTCGGACTGCAGTGGTGGTTGTTCACCACATGTGTAATGCAATTCTCAAGATCATCAAAATAAATCCAGCACACTGGGCATGTCTTTGCGCGAACTTGAGGAATATAGGCGTTTAGTGAATAAAATAGACGTTCAGAAATACAGGGGGGTGGGGGCTCGACATTGTGCTGTACTTGGGAAACATGGTCCTTTTTGGCACTTTCATTGCCAAAATGCAGGGTACACTCCCGACAAAATGTATTAAACGACATGAGAAAAAAATTTGGTCACCGACTTGCTCGGTAAAAAAAAGACAAAATGATTTTTAAGAGTAGCCGTGGTTGTCATACAAATACCTCTTCACAAATTCATCATCGTTGCTAATCCCATCAAATATATTACACAACGTTTTAAACTTGAACCCTCGAGCCATCATGGCTTGTATAAAAATGCAATATCCGCCACAAGTAACTTGTGTAGACTTTTGTTGTTTGTTCTTGTTGAATTCAATTCTTGGGAACCGTTTTAAAAAGTTTGAAATTGGTAGAGCAGGTTTTTCACCAAGAGAGCAAAAAAGTAACACGTTTTATCGGCATCTACAAAAATACTTTGCCAGTGTCTCCCCGGCTGATTTCCGTCGTCGGTGTTTACAACAATTCCATAACGTTTCTTTCGGCGGGGTTTAATTTGATCAAGTTGGTCGGCGCTGAACACACCGAGAAACGTCCTTTTGGCAAACGGATCCTTTTTGAGAATGGCATCAATCTCGTTTGAAAACATGTATAAATAGTGAGCGAAAACTCGTATTGTACCTGCTTTTATAATGTCCCCGGTTCCTGTCGATTTTTCAAAGATTGATTATAAAATTTTGTTGCGGAGGAACGTCCCTGGCTATGGCCCATTTATGGGAATGCGATATCAGAGAGGTGGACAGCGCGGTACCGGACTTGGTGGTGTGATTAGTGCAGTTGCAGGCCTTTTGCCGAGATTTTTGAACTCTTTTGCCGGACAACATCTTGTTAGTGCTGGCAAAGATTTGGCCGCGAATATAGCGAGCGGACAAAATTTAAAAACAAGTCTGAAAAGCGTCGCTACAAAGAAACTGAAAGAACTATCCGGCGGAGGCGGCAAGCGCCCACGAAAAAAAAACGTTATAAAAGGGCGCCGTGTTACGGTTTTGAAACCTCATTTTGCACCCGCCACTCCCCGTGACAATTTTCTCTCCAGCCACAATGATTAGCCGCATGGACCCGAAATCCCATGATGTGATTGTTGACGAGCTAGATTTCTCTACAATGCCTGGAACTCAGTCTGGCGTCCTTAATTCTCGATGGACCCCGATTGGGTTGAAAAACAATTTTCAAGCCGCCGGACCCTATGAATTCATTTTGACAAACAACTCGCGTTCATATCTTAATCTAAAACGCACCTACCTCATTTTCACATTTAAAATTACAAATTCTGATGGAAATATTGTAAAGATGGAGACTGACGAAGCAAAAAACACTCAAGTTTATGCGCCAATCAATAACATTGCTCACTCTATTGTCAAAAATTTCACACTACACATTAATTCACAATTAGCTTTTCACAACTCGTCAAACTATGCGTACAAGAGCTATTTTGAACACGTTTTAATGTACGGGAAGGAAATTCAAAACTCCACTCTAACCGCGGCCGGTTTCTATCATGACCCTGTGATTGGCGACCACCGTAGTCCTGGGTTTCAACAGCGTTGTGCCTCAATTTACAACCAGGGCGAAATACAAGTTGCGGCAAACATTTCGATTGACTTGATGAATCAGCCGCGAGTGCTCTTGAACGGTTGTAATGTGAAACTTACAGTTTACCCAAATGATAGTAAATTTTTGATTGAGGCTTACAATCGCGACAACAACACAGAGTTTCAGTTCAAAATAACCGACGTTTACGCTCTGGTTAACGAATTCGATCTTGCCGACGGCCTATCTAATGCTCTAGAGAGCTCCATTATTGAGCACAAAATAATCCAATATCCTCTAATATCTTCACAGGTGCGCAGTTTCTATATAGAGTCTGGACGTCTTGACGCGCCGGCTAACACACTCTTCACAAGCAAGATGCCCCGTCGAATTTTCATTGGTCTTGTTGATTCTGACGCGTACAATGGCTCTTATGATAAATCACCATTCAATTTCAAACCACATGGTATATCTGATATACATGTTGATTATTGTGGAATGACACTCCCCGGCCGCCCTTTTGCCTTAGATTTTGACAGAAACAAGTTTATGGAGGCATACATTCAACTTCAAGAAACCCTCGGTCACTCGCGAAGCAATTCCACATGTAATTCTATTAGCACCCAAATGTTTAAAGAAGGCGGATATACGATTTTTGGTTTTGAATTGAGTCCCGTTGCTCAGGACACTTCACTATTTGAGTTGGTGCGACAGACAAACGTCAGCATTCGTTTAAATTTCCGAGAAAAGGTTCCCGTCGGCGGTCTTTACTGCATAGTATATGCAGAATTTGACCAAATTTTCTCACTTGATTTTATGAGAAATCCGATTGTCGACACTATAGTTTAATTATAATTAGATTCTTCGTATTTGGCATGTTTTCCTCATTACCGTTATTGTCGCGTTCCGTACCATTCAGGCGTGAAAACATGTTTTGGCTTTCAGTACCAATCAAGCGTGAATATAAAACGTGCTATAAGTTGTTATGGAGCTCATCACACACACACACACACACACACACACAGGCAGAAACAAACAAGACCACTACCTCGAAGTTTAAAAAAGAGTGAATACACGAAAAGGGTTGCATTTCTGGAAACATACACACTTTCTTGTATAGCCTGCCTCCTCCACTTTTCAGTTGTCTTTTCGAATAGCCACAATTTTCCCTTATGTGCACCGCATTTACAAACTGCCTGTCATTTTAGATTTTTGTCACGATCGGGAGTGGTGCGCGCAATGAATCCTCTGTATTCGGACCCCCGCCCCGCCGTGGTCCCGCAACCGGACATGTACGGTCGCTATCACTGGTCTCAATTAACACCGTCCCCACCAGCAACTGGTAATTTTTCACGTGTGTAACGTTTAAAAACCTATTCTTTTTGCAGACTCTGTAGAGCCCACTGTGACACCAGAATTGACTACACAAAATGAAAATGCCGGTCAGTTTTCCAATACGGTTGAAAAATCAAGAAAACCACGCAAGAAATGCACCAAACGCAAAGTGTTGAACGATTTCGTCTCTATTCAATTGTGCACCACATGTTTGAAACGTGCCAATTTTAATTCACCATTGTTAAGTTTTACCTTGTGCGAACCTTGCATTTTTCGTAATTTCAAATGATTTTCCAATAAAATTGTTGTATTGAATTTTTTTTAATAGACACTTTTCTCGAACCGTTGTTGGCGCCTAACAATAACCGATTTGTTGTCCACCCGATTGTTCACCGCGATATTTGGGAATTTTACAAAAAGGCCGTTGCCTGTTTCTGGACTAGCGAGGAAGTTGATTTGGGAAAGGATATGAGCCATTGGGAAATATTGACTAGTGATGAGAGACAGTTTATTTCGTCTATTTCGTCTGCCCGATTTTTTTAATGGATTCCAGATCGCAGTCGAGAACATCCATAGCGAGATGTATGCAAAATTGTTGGAGGCTTATATTAGAGACGACGCCGAGCGCAATATTTTATTCAACGCAATAACAACTTTTAAATTTATCAAGGCAAAAGCCGATTGGTGTCTTCGATGGATTTCTGATCACAATGCCCCGTTTTCCGAGCGCTTGGCCGCCTTTGCTGCTGTTGAAGGAATATTTTTCAGTTCTTCGTTTGCTGCAATTTTTTGGCTGAAAAAGCGCGGTTTGCTCCCCGGGCTGACTCATTCAAACGAGCTGATCTCAATGTTTTTGCTTCACCCAAATTGCTTTTTCTCAACTTTCAATTTACAGAGACGAAGGTTTGCACAGAGATTTTGCGTGTCTTCTCTTCTCTAAACTTATCAGGAAACCCGCAGAGTCGCGCATCACAGAAATTATCAACGAGTCCGTGTTGGTTGAACAAGATTTTGTTCGAGAATCCCTGCCCACAAACTTGATTGGAATGAATCAGCACATGATGTGTAAATATGTTGAATTTGTCGCTGATCTTCTGCTTGAAGAGTTGGGTTACTCCAAACGCTACAACACAAAAAACCCGTTTGATTTTATGGAAAACATATCAATAGAGGGAAAGACAAACTTTTTCGAAAAACGCGTTTCCGAATATCAAAGACCTGAAATGATGGTTGACGAATCTGAAAAAGTTTTTGACCTTTCTGCTTTATTTTGATTTTTCCACACATCTCGTTATCATCATAAACCCCGCCTCTCTGTGCCTGTATTTAAACAACCGTACTTGAACGCTTTTTTCTTGGTTCATTTTGTTATGCTTATCTTTTACTAGTTTACCGATTTTTTTTTAGCTATGGGTGATGACGACCGTTGCAAGACGGGAATTCTTATCCGGTGTCTTGGCGATCTTCAAGAAATGGAGGACGGCTACCTTCGCAAAATGGAAGTCATGGAGAAAGAACAGGTGGCTGCCGAAAAACGACTTGTTGAATGCAGGGAAGACGTTGCAAAGTTACGGGCAGAAAACGCACAGTTGGCGACCGATATCGACAATCTCAAGACTGCAACCGAAAACACCGGAAATGCAGAAATTGCCCAGTTACGAACGGAACTGTCCGCCGTGCCCCGCCCTTGTTGCGCGGTTTGTCTCGATTCATACGCCTCCCGCGGTCCAAAAAAACCCAAGGTTTTTTCCTGTCTGCACACTTATTGTGACGCGTGCATCAGGGAAATTTCGAGCCGCCACAATGGTGAAATGAAATGCCCCGAATGCGTTGCGGACGTCCGCATACTGGGAACAAACTTTGGGATAACAAATGCGTTTCGGTCATGAACCACTTGTCACTCTTCACTTGCACTTGGACCACTTGTTAGTTTACTAAAAACTCTCCCCTCCGTAGTCCCAACCAATTTGTATATACTTTTTTTCATTTTTCAATACAACGTTTTTGCACTGTTTACCCGCTAGCTATTTTCCCCACATTTTGATTGTAGTAACCACATTTAATCTTTTTTCCCTCCATTCCATTTGTCATTTTTCCCGTGAGTATTATATTTAATCTTTTTTTTTTAACAAAATGTTAAATCTATTTCCCCCACATTTTTCGATTGTCAGTTTTCCCGCGAGCATTATTGCGTTTATCAGTTTTCCCGTGAGCATTATATTTAATATTTTTCCCGTTTGTCAGTTTTCCCGTGAGCATTATATTTAATATTTTTCCCGTTTGTCAGTTTTCCCGTGAGCAATACATTTAACCTTTTTTTTACCAAAAAAACAATAAATATGAGTGTTAAACAAATTGTTATGAGAGATAATACCAAAAAGGCGCAACTTGTGAAATTTTTCACACTATACAAAACCTTAAGCACAGAATTTGTTGCGAAATAAGATATTCGCAGCCACTGTGTAAGATTCGACAAATATTGTTTTTCTATGTTGAATACAGATTTGCACTAATTAGTGGGCCCATATGTTTTTCGGTCGTGTTCAAGAGCGGCAGCGTCGCAAAAGAAAAGCCGGAAGACGATCTACCGCGTCACTAATTAATCCCAGAAACACTGACAATGGCTCAACTTAGGCACACCTGTAGCACTAATTAATGGCCACACGTGGTTTTCGGTGAAATTCCTCCATTATTCCAAAACGGGGGACCAACCGAGAAATTTGCAAAAATGCGCAACTTTACGTCTTTTGCACAACTATTCCCACTATACTACTAACCTTTTTTAGGATTTGCCACCGCCCTCTGAAACATTTGTTAAATTTGTTATGGTTTTTGTAAATATTAAATAAAATATTTTTCTAAATAATTACAAGTTCTTGGTTCAATTTCAGGCTTGGGGGATCTGGAAATGCATGAAGTTTCCTTATTGGTCAAGACATTGTTTTTTTATTTTCAGAGACTTAAAATGCCTTTTTTTAGTGTTTTTAGAATGCTACATAACTTTTTTTTCAGAAAAATCTAAACGATTTGAGTTATTAAGTGCGTTTTCAGGTAATTCACAAAATCATAATTTTTTTTGTGCTCGCAGAGCTGTAGTTTTGCTGTATCTGATGAAAGAATATGAAGAATTTGGGATCTTAGGCACTGGCTGGAATTTTGTCTGGAGGAGCACTGCGCGATCATATACCTTTTTTTCGGAATACTAGAGAATCATCTAAAAAAATTTACAGAACAATTTTACACTTAAATTTAAAATTCTTAGACTACAAGTTTTGATTAGATGTGTAATATAAAAACTGTGCACTAGCTTCTTGGTTACTCAAAAAGCAAAATTCAAAACAAAAATTTGTTTATTTCTTAATATACATGAGTTCTATTCGCTAAATAAGTCCTTTTTCCTTTGATTATATGGTATTTGTTTAATGCAATTGTTGTAGCACATTCGAGTTGACGAGTAGAAATTGGCGGAGGCAGTGGGAATTGAACCCAAAACATATGATCATTTTTGATTGTTAGTCGAACTTGTTGCCACTGAGCCATGCCTCCACAGGTAAAGCGCGGTGAGCGAACGGTGCCTGATGAGTGAGGGAAGGGGCCGCGGTGAACGACCGATGCCTCAGTGGTGGAGGAAGGAGCGCGGTGAGTCAAGAAATGGCGAAGGATGGTTGAGTGTTTTGGTGTTTAAGAGTGTGTCGGCCGCGGTGAGTCGCGATGAGCCGCGATGAGCGAAGAGTGACCGGCTGATGAACCGCGGTAAATGGGTGATTTATGAAATGGAAAAAATTCACTTGAAAATTTCGAACATTATCAAAAACTTATTAGATAATGTAGCAGTATTTTACATTTTTACGTTTTTAAAACAAATTCGTCATTTGCGGCCGAAAATTTCACAACTCTTTGAATTTTGAAGAACATTTTCACATAAAATTTTTTCTGAAAACTTTTTCAAAAAATGTTCAACGTTATAGAAAATCACAATTTTGGCTGTTTGTACAAGTTTAAACATTCATATTACATTTTCAGTCGAAAAATCACTTCAATTTGTGTTGATTGAACATGGAGACGTCTTACTTTCAAATACTTGTATCTCTGTTGGTGTTTAGAATAATGAAATGTGGCCAACTGAAAAGTTGTTTACAATAATGTGAAAAATATTTTTAAAAACGCGTTCACTTTGGATGCGTATATCTCCGTGGAAAAATTTTTGATGGCAAAGTGATCAACTACAGAGTTGTTTATCTTAATCTGAAGTACAACTTTGTAGTTTATTGTTTCTTGTCAAAAAAATTGTTGGTCGAGATAAAGTTGTGTTCATTTTGGCAACTTCATGCTTGAATTTTCTTCTTCTTTTTCTATTCCTGTCTCAATCAACAATTTTTTTTAAACTAACGTTTAGCTACAAAGTTATACTTCAGATCAAGATAAACAACTTTGTAGTTGATCACTTTGCCATCAAAAATTTTTCCACGGAGATATACGCATCCAAAGTGAACGCGTTTTTTGAACTTAGGTGTTCTACTACACCTCAGGTTTTCGTCTGAAATCGTGTTCAGAACATACAAACTAGAAATAATTACAAACATTGCATTTTTCTATAACATCTAATCATATTATAAAAAGTTTCCAAAAAAAAAATTTTGAAAAAAATTTTGAAAAATTTTGTAAGGGGGGACCATTTGGATTTTTTTTCAAAAATCAAAAAAAAAATTTTTTCAAAAATTATCAAATTTTTATCAGGTATTGTAGAAATATGTTGAATTGTTTGTTTCTATAAGTTTTTTTGCTAAGTTCGGTGCTTTCGATAAGTCAAACCGACATTCCTTGGAGCTCTGAAAATTAAAACCTCCTGTATTAAAATGGATGTATCTAATTCTAGAGGCAAGATATCAAAAAGTTATCAACTACAACGTTGTTAAGTTTAAAACAATAAACATATTTATAGTTGTAAGTATCTCTTCATCTTTATCGAGAACTGAGATATATTTAAGTACAGATCTAGAATATTTTGGACTTCTTTTGAGGCTCATATGTCCACTGTCACTGAAGATAACTAAAAGGTACCAACTAACAAAATGTTTTTCACATGGTTGTAAACAACTTTCCTGTTGATGAAAATATTTTATTCTACGTGTCAAAGAAGCTAGAAGCTCTCAAGCCTTCTAGGTTCCTTTGATCCAACTTTACATTTTCTACCATTTCTTGGCAGAACATTCAGTGTGAACTCTCACACTAATAGAAAATATCCAACCTGTTACTTTCTATGTTTCCAACATGTTTTCAAAATTTTTTTCAACAATTTTTTTTCAACAATTTTCATCATAAGGGGGGACCCTTATGATCAAAATAATGATTTATCAAATTGGATGAAGACGGGCCATATTTAGAATTTTTATCGAAATTTCATTCGAAACGGAAATATCTTACTTAGTGCTATTCGATCTATTTTTCAGCGTTTCAATACGTTTTTCAACACCAATAAATCATTTCAATTCAACGCATTATGAGTTTCATAGCAACGACACTCCGAAATAACCCTAGCGCGCCCTCTTTAGCGAAAATTTTATTCAATTTTTTTTTGCATTTTTTGCAATTTTTCTCGTTTTTTTTTCACGATTACCGCTTATTTTGCGTGATTTTGTGAGCTTTCCGCACACCATATTTTCTTTTTCACATTTTTTATAATTTGCAGATAAAAATCGAGAAAATCAACGAAAAGGATCCTTCAAAACGACGGAATAGGAAAAAGATGCCAAAAATCAGGTATTTTCAGAAATATTGAGAAACTCTGCGTCTATTCTTCTGTTAATTAATTATAATTGGTTTCTTATTCGAAAAATATAAATTTTTGTCACGAAAAAAGCGAGAAATAATCTTCGAATTCAGATATTTCGTCCCGACGCAACTTCGCCGGCTTCGACGAGGAATCCTGCAGCGAGGGATACGATTATGAGCTGTTAAAGTGAGTTTTAAAGTTTTAAAATGTATTCTCCCGAAAGAAAAACCGTTAAACTAACTCTAAAGCATGATAATTTTTACAGGAGTGTCGCCGGCACCGACTCCGAACGAGAAAAGCTCCGACGACCGCAAACGAGAGCCGAAGGAATCCGGAAAGCGAAGGTAATATTTTATTTTCAAATATCGATACTTGTTTCTAACGAGCGAAAATTTAGAATGTAATGTAATAATGATTAATCGAGCATTTAAAATTGAAAAAGAGGAAAATCGTAAATTTATCGATATATTTGTTCTCTATTTGAGATTTTTTCAGACCGAATTACGTTCAACGACACAAGATTGGAACTTCCTGCCCCACTCTTGAAGAGCACGCCGATTTCGAGGTTTTCGGATGGAGAAAGGCCGGAATTTTTTATAATTTTAATTATTTTCCATGTTTTTCCCCAATTTTGTTCCACTCCTCATTGTAACTAGCTTTTTGTTGTTCTCCTAATTTTTTTTAAAGTTTTTTTAAACTATTTTTTGTCTTGTTGTATCATAAATATTATTTGTTAAGCAGTATTTTAGCTTTAATTGAGAAAAGTATGAAGCGCGGATGCCGGAATGTGGGGTTGAAATTTGGAACCGCGGTGACCCAAGAGTGACTGTGTGGTGAGCCGCGATGAATGAAGGGCGAGCCGCGGTGAACGAAGGGTGAACCGCTAGTGACAAGTCGATTGTTCTGCCGTCGCTCACCAGCGGTCGACACTTCCCTCACCCTTCGCTCACCGCGCTTTACCTGTGTCCGCCAAAATACTATAAAAATTTTGCAAATTATATACAGTCCACGTAAAAATTTCAATCATTTCATTTTAATTAAAATTTCATTTTTGCGAAAATAAAATTTCCACGTGGAATTTTCATCATTTGTAAATCAGAAAATTACCAAGTTTTCGTTTCTGTGAAAATTCTTTTTTCACGGGATTTCCAAGTTTTAACAAATTCTCCTATTGATTGTTGCAAAAACTGAGGAAAAAAAATTTTCCAATTTTCAAACGGTTTTTTCCAAATTTTGGTACAATTTGTCATTTATTCCTTAGATTTTATAGCATGAAAGTTGGCCCAGCACCTAGAGCCCATACATGCATTCGTTTTCAGAAACTGCGCTCTTATGGAAAGCAGAGAAACGAGACCCCCGGGCGGAGCTAAATAAAATGTTTAAAAAGGGATTTTTGGCTTGTATTCTTCATTCTCCGTTTCTAAGACTACTTGGTGCGTAGTCTCTTATATTTTTACTAAATTAAATTTCTAAAACTATTTTTGTTCAACCGTAAGTTTATTCAAATGGGAATAAGTTTATCTGAACATATCATATTTTAGAGTCGGATGCAAAAAACTGATATGATTTCATGCTTCTCAATGTACAAGGCTATCATCAAGAACGTAATGCCATATGTTTATTTATAATTTTTGAATAAATGCTTTTTATATTACGAGTATTCATATAACAGCTTCAGATAAAATTTATGAGAGCTCATTTTGAGCTCAGAACAGATATATGCTCTGGGAGCAGTCTGCCACGAAAGCATGGAAAGTGTAGGGCTCTCAGGAGCTTATTCAGCCAAGTTCTCTTGCCCATATAAAATTGCGCAGAATCTGCTAGAGCTCATTCAGAGCTCAAATCAAAGTGCTCATAGGAGCTCATCGAGCCATGTCTTCGCTTCTCTGTGTCTCTGCCAAGTCTTCTTGTCTAAATGGAAATTGCGCAGGGAGGCTGGGTATGAGGACACTGGAAACGTTATGTATGTATTGCATTACATTTTGCGAGATTTGGCGGCACTACTTGAATACTCCCACAGTGTAGGGGGTACAAAAACAAAAAGCATGTAAAGAAAGCATGCTCAACAGAGGATTGAAAAAGCGGTAAAAATTTCTAAATCGAGTTAGTCCAACTACTGGATTCTAATAGCATTTAAAATACACAGCAAAATATTATGGAATCTACATACAGTACAACTGTACAACAACTGTACAACAACTGTACAACAGTACAACTTATGATTTTTTTTTTTGACAAACTCTACAAATTCCACGTGGTGTCAAAGTGTCTCCTTTTGGTTTGATCTCCAAGAAATACGGGAGAAGAGACGCAGACTTTTCAACCGGTTTTGCATGGTTAAGAATGTGTTGACGTCACGTTTTCCTGTGAGAAAAATCCCGCATTTTTGTAGATCAAACCGCAATGAGATTAGCCTGACATCACGTGACATTCCAAATTCAGCCTGGCGCTTCTTTTACAAATTGAGACGTTGCAAGGTCCCTCTGAAAACTTTAACATTTGAGTACCGTCCCAAAATCATATCCCCGCTTTTTCTTCATCCATCTTGCAAGGTGAAACGTTTAGTATTCCGGCAAACAGCTCAAAATCACAGGATGAAGTCTATGAGCTCTTGCCAACAGCTTCGGACACCCTGGAGAACATTCAATAAGCCTAGAGTGTCAAAAGAAACAGAGTAACACAATGTGAGAGATTCTAAAATTAGAAGAAAAAACACAGGCGGGGCCAATGACAAGTATAAAACGGAAATTCTACTCCAAATTCTTCAACTCCCATATTTCATTGACTACTTGGTTGTGTGGTCTTTTCTATTATTTCCAACTTTATTTTTCATTTGAAAAAAAAACATTTTGTGTTCATGAGTAAGATAATTTAAATAAAAACCTGTTTTTAAAATAATTATTTAATTGTTTCAGAGACAACTGGAAACAAATCAACGCGCGTGCATGTCTATATTGGAGGTGATTTTTATTTTTCCTTTTTCGTAATCCATAACCAACTTTCTTGTTCTTTGTTATTTTTAAAATACATTTTTTCTAGTTTTTATATTTTATATTTGAGAGTTTGGATATATTCTTACGAATAATAGGTTTCAAAACAGAGAAGAAAGCCAAAAGATCTCATGTCAAAAATATCACAATCAGGCTCTGGGTTTAGAAATGGATAGCAACGATTCAGGTTTCAGGTTTTCAAAAGTTTTGGGGTTGGGTCAAATAGGCCAGAAAAAACCCAGCCAGAAAAAACTAAATTCAGAAAATATTTTTGGCTTCAAAATTTACAAATGCCATAAATCAATTTTTGTGGTTTATGATAAATGGCTAACACAAATAAGTACATTTTTTCATGTTGAAAAAATTACATAGGTTTCCGTACTACTTGGCTGAGTAGAACCAATATAAGTGTAAAAAGTTCACCGGAAAAGCCCAGCGCTACTTGAAAACTTAATTTGACAATCTACCTGTGATAAAACTTACTGCAAAACTTGTGGCTCAAAAAATATTTCAGAATTTTTCTAAGTTGAAAAGTATGTATACTCTCGATGCACCGTACTCACAGAAAAGTTTTTGTTTTAATTTTTGAAAAGCTGATGTTCTTTTCTTTATTCGATTTTGGTCCCACTTTCCAAAGCTATTTGAATATTTTTTGTTGAAAACCCCTCGACATTTTCTCACGTGCTGCTCTCAATCTCTAAATCCATACTGCTCCATACCCTCCCTTTCAAATCTTCATATAGCCAATATTTTGTGGCTGGTCACATGCATTAAGCTCAGAGCTCTGCCGAGCACATTGACCAACCGACCAACAATCGTTTCCTTGACGACGGGCACCAGCTCACACATTTGCTCGGGTTGCTCATGTGACGCCCAGAGATAATAAAAATAAATATGCGGTTTAAAAAAATTCCAATAGATTTATGCACTTTACGCAATCAATACCCGAAAGATTTTCACAGAAGTATAATAAAATAAATAAATATTGATAAAACCCTAATTCAAGACAAATATTTCCGGCCGTAGAGTGTCGCCTTTTGCTCAAACGCCGGCGACTCAATGACGTCATCAATTTCGTAGAACGGATTCATGGCGTGCTTGATGTAGGTCTCGTACATCTCCTAAAAAATTGAGCTTTTAGTCAGTTGTCGGGCATTTTCAGAATGTTTTTTACCTGGAAAAATTGCTTGATTCCCTCGTCGGCGCGATGTGTGTGAAGCATGATGAAGCGGATGCGGCTGGCGGTGACGAACGCGCTCACGTACCACTCGTTGAACTTGTCGACCATCTGAAATTTAGAACTTTAAGTTGACATTGAGGGTAGCAATTGCCTTCTGATTTTTCTTCTGAAGTTTCTGATTTTTTCCGCTCTAACTACAGAAGCTGAAAATTCGCTAAAAGCTCCCGGCACTGACCAGAACTATCATGCACGTAAACTAACTGGGTTGACAATTTTCTCTCTACACTGACAAAGATTTTCCAGCTCAGGGCTTTCCAGCATTGACTGGACTATCATATTCAGAAATCAACTGGGCTGATGATACCCTCTCAGCTTTGACCTAAATTTTCCAACACTGATCACGTTCTGTTCATAAAATTTTCAGTTTTCAATTGCATCCGCACTGACCAAAACCTTCTCAGCACTGACCAAAACCTAGTCAGCACTGACAAAAACACATTTCCACCCGACACTCACCTTGAGGTACATCTGAGAAGTGGTCAGTGCGTGCTCGTCGACAATATCCAGCGCGGCGTGACCAATGTAGTGATTGAGATGCCGAGTGCCTTCCGACTCCTTCGTCTTCTTCTCGCCGACCGGGAAGTCCATCTCGAAGATCGGCTGGTCGCAGTGTCCAATGATCGCAAAGTAGAACTCCTTGGTTGCCATTTTGCCGGAGACGCTGAAAATCAGATTGGCTGAATTATTACTTCTGAAATTAAAAGGGGAGAAGTAGATCACAGAAGAAAACTGCCAACATTTTTAAAATAAAGTTTTCGAGTATTTATATTATGAAAAAGTTTTATTGAAAACAAACATCAAAAAAGTTCTCCAGAGACATATTCTACAAAGAAACAGAAAGAAGGATTCCAAAAATCACAGCTGCAAGATAAGGCTTGATACATGATAACTAATGAGAGCGGAAAGAGAAAAATACCCAAAAAAAAACAATATATTACGGGTTGGAAAAAGAACTAATGGGGGGGGGGGTCAGAAATGTGACTAGAAATGTGGAAAATGCAATTTAATTTAATTTTTTTTTCTTCCGCCACTAAGCTTGGCTCATCTCATCGTGATCCGCTTGCTGATCAAAGCGAGAGCGGAACGTCCGGCGAGGTGGCTGCTCGTCAAATCGATTTCTCCTCGGTGGCCGTTGATCCATATCCTGGCCTGGAGCATCATCTTCTCCCTGTCTATCAAACCTACTGACACGGGCTCTCTTAGTCGGAACGGGATCCTGATACTGGGATCCATGTGCATTTGGGGATCCTAGATGACCGCCATCATCATTGTACGCTGGCTTCTGGTCGAATCTCGAGTTGTTCCGAGGAGCAAAGCCTCCACGAGCATATCGTGCTCCACGGAATCCTTCAGTGTCGCCAAATCGGCCACGGTTTCCGCCTGCATTGTCTCTAAAGTCGCGGTCGTGGTGGTTGTTGTAGTTGTTGCGATTGTTGTAGCCTCCACGGAATCCGCGGCCTCGGCCACCTCGGAAGTTGTCGTGGTGATGATTTGGACCGCGTGGTGGGAGCTCTGCCATCTTTTGACGTCTCTGAAAAAGAAATAAGTAAGAATGGAAAAAAAATAGCTTCAAACTGCCACTTACCATCTCCTCGTCATGAATAAATCTGCACTGATCTCCCCGATTACATCCACCCGGGCGGCTGATAAAGTAGACACATGGCTCTGGAATCTTCCAGCCGGATTGAGTCCATCCTTCCGAGTTGCGAGAGTCCTGGCGACGCTCCTGAGCCATCATCTCTGGAGTTGCAAATGTTGCCTGAAATTTTAGACTGTTGCTAATGTATAAATAAGGAGGACTTGGACCAGCGTCGTGTAAAAGTGGGCCGATACCGGGCCTGTCCCGTTTTTGAAGTAAGCTTCCATGGGCCCACACATTTTTAAAGCGGGTCGGACCATTTCAAGCAATTCCAGCCCGTTTTTAAAAGCGAAAAAAACTCACGACATATCCATCCATTGGATAATCTTGCGGCACTTCTTCACTTGCATACGTGTTCCCCTGCTGGAGCATCATCTGCTGAGCAGTCTGCATTGCAGCCGCCAGTGGATCAACCGGCGGTGGAGCTGAAGTCGTCGGCGAAGGAGTCTCATCCGACGAGACGAACCCCTTCTTCTTGAGCTGGTTGAGCATCTCCTTGAGGTTCGATGGAAGCTCGAATCTGCTGGCAGGCTGGGCTGCTGGAGCTGGCTCCGGGGTCTCCGGGACAGAGGTGGTGGCCGTGTAGTAGTTGGTGACCGGTTCCGTTTCCTGGAACACTTGCTGGATGTGTGGAGTCGGCGTCTGGTGGGCTGATTGCTGCTGCTGCTGCTGTGCGTACATCGGACGTCGAGGGTTCTCCGGGCGTTGGCTATGGTAGAGTGGCAACGTGTGGAATCCCTGGTTCGGCTTGACCTGAAGCAGCAAATCTTGTGGACGAACACGTGGCGGACGGCCCGGAAGTGGCAAATCGCGGATAGTGGCGAGAGTGGTGGGCTCCGATGGAACACTGACGGTTGGGATGATGGTCGGCGTGTAGTTGGCACGGTCGACAGCTGCCTGCTCGTTAAGCGCTGGGTTGTCCTCGAGTTGGCACATTCTGGAAACGCAAAAAATTTAAAAAATTTTTATTACAGGTCAATATATGCCTAAAAACTTACCCAAACATGGCCCCTCTCATAATTCCTTCCTCTTCGATACGTCTTTCTTCCCGTAGGCCCGACTCTGACATTTCACTGCGCGCCGGTTTGGACCGCTTCACCGGCACCAGCGACCACTCGACATCCTCAAAAACTTCCATCTCCTGGCCAAACGCGGCGGCCTCATTTCGCTCCGAACACCGATAGTCGGCAACATTCGAGTGGACTGAAAGAAGAGGCGCATTAGTTTTAGTGGTAGGCTCTAGTGGCGGCGTACTTGCTGCAATACGTTCAATTTCCTTAACATGCACCAGTGGAAGACCTCGCGTGTCGGCGAAGATGAGGCGACGGGTGCCACGCTGATTGAGGTTGGAGATAGCTGGACCACGGAGAATTCCACGGTTTGGCTTCTGAAAATACTTGAGGGCGATTAGTAATAGTTTTTGCTTGTTTTCAAGAAAGTAGCTGGATCAGAGCTTGCTTGTTCTAAAAAGCCATAATTTTGGGCTCGAAATTCATTTGTAGAATTTTTTTTCCGAACTGTCCAGTACCATGGACGAATTGGCGCGCAATTACACTCAATTTTAAAAGGTAAATTTTCCAAAATTCTAACACCGCCTCATTGAAGCAAATGCGCTCTACCGAAACTGAGCAAGTTTGGTTGTCAAATTCCCGTTGAACGATTTCTCAAAGAGCGGGATCAGAGCACGCTTGCTCCAATAAACCATAAATTTTGAGCTCGAAATTCATTTGTAGAATTTTTGCCCGAACTGTCCAGTACCAAGGCACACAACTCTGCTCAATTTTAAAAGATAAAATTTCAATTTTCCTAGCAGTCGGCGTTTCCAACAGTCTAGCACAGTCTCATTGAAAAAATGCAGATGCGCTCTACCGCCACAAAGCAATTTTAGTTGTCAAATTCCTTTTTTAACCTACCAATTTCAGTGCGGCAAGTCCCGCATCCTCTCCATCATCTGTGGCGTGTCGTTTTCCTGAATAAATCGCCGTCGGCACCGCTGCTGCTGCGGCAACTGCTTCCGGCTTCGGTTTTCGCTTCACAATCCGGATTCCTGGGTTGGATGGCGAGTAGGAGACTGAGCCTGAAAATATTGATTGGTATTATTGAGATTTTCTGGAATTTTGAAAAAAAAAATTAAAGTATTCAAACAAACTTGGCATCAAGACTGAAATGTGCTCTTTCTGAAACGGTATGGGTACGGGGCAGGGGAGACGGGGAAATGGGAACAATTTTGTAAAAGTTTTGAGGCGTTTTAAGGGGTTCCCATTCAAATTGCAAGAAAAAAATCAATAGCGCTAGATTACGTCACCTAGAAATTCCACGTGTTGAAACATCCGTCGAGGTATAAAATTGTCATTTTTTCGAGTTTATGAGCGTCTTTTATTCCGTGTTTTGAATTTTTATCCAAAAATTTTTATAGTCCAAACTTTTTCGCGGCAATCTTTTTATTGATTTCCTTATCAATTTTTTAAAGTAGCATCGTTTTTTTTCCAAAAAATTCCAATTTGTGCGCAATAACTCACAAGGCATATTCCACGGTTTATTCCAAAAATAGAGCGTACTTGTTCATTATTGTGAATTTAAGTTTTGGCCTACAAGGGGATACCAATAGGAAAATTATCTCACCGAGTTTTGCAATTTATCGATTTTTAAAAAATGTTTTGAGTAAAAACAAAAGAATCGTCGTAAAATTTAATACAAAAATTGACAACTGAAACGGCTCTTCATCGGAAACCTCGAAACATTTCAATTTGCAAGCAATTTTCTCTAAAACATTTCTACTAGTAGTAAGTACAGAAATCAGATTTTTGGGAGATCAAAATTTCAAGATTACAACGTTTTAAGCCACTACAAATTTGGAAAAGTCACATTTCTTTGCGAAAAATAAGTAAGTGTTCTTCAGAATTCATAACGCCTAACCTATCCGACTATTACAAAAATTCAGACCATAAATATTAATTTTTTACATTTTCTCAATCGCTGAGCATTCTAGACATTTTCAAAATTCTAGACATCCTTCAAAAATGATCTACTCAAACTTTTCTTTCAAATTCCCAATCAAAAATGTTCAATTTATCGATTTCCGCATTCAAAAACGTCCACGGGCGGCAATTTTTCCAAAATTTCAGCCCGTGCACTTCTGATGATTTTTCTGGAATTTCATATATCTTTCATATATATCTTCTCCGCCATTTTGCTCGGCTCTGCAAACGAAACCACTGTAGAATATTCCATATGAAGCTGAGAGCATCTGCAAAAAAACTCCGGACGCACAAAAAAATAGAAAAAAAGAAGAAATCAGAAACATAGAAAAAACATGGAGAACAACTTATTGGGGAGTCTGAAAAGTGATGGGGATTCACAATTGAGAAGAGGCTTCCATAAGAGTGACCATAGTTCCCGGGTATCCATAGTCTTTTTTTAATAATAAATCTCGGTTTTTGTCCGCTTTTAAAATTACATTTTCCCATTTTTCCAAGACCTTTCAAAATTTTGCTAAAGTTCTGGAGAGTTCTATAATTCATTAAAATGTGAATAGTCGTATCTACGCTACATAGAAATAGGGGCTGGGAAAGTGGGAATCGGCGGGTGGGAAGAGCACATCTCCATCTCATTCCCAAGTGTCGGAGCTTCCATGTACCTGAAATGTGATGTTAGGATACAAATTCTAAAGAGTTTTCCACCTACCTCCATATTTCTGCCGCGTTGTCTGATCCTCGGGCTTCACTGGAGTCGTCTTCGATGTGGATGGCGCGGTGAGTGGTGTCGGTACGTAGACTGCTGAAAATTTGAAATTTAAAATTGAATTTGAACTGCCTATTGGAAATTATTAGAATATATTCAAGGAAGATTCAAATTTTCTTGTATTTTTAGAGTATTTTTTATCTAGAATATCTGGAATCTAGCAGTTTCTTGAAAAAATATCCACCGAGAAAAATGTCGGAACGTAAGAAATATGTCCAGAAGTATAACAATTGTTCAAAAAATTCAAAAGCTATCAGATACATGGAACAAAATTTGCCAGATTGATTCCGGTCTACTCAAAAACTCGGTCAACTTCCAGAACTTACCCGTACTTGCCAAAAAAGCTCCAGTGAGTGAGCAAAAGTCTGCAGCTCTTACTGAAGATATAGAACTTCCCTAAAAATGCCAGAAATCTGCAGAAAGTTAACAGAAAGTATTCAAAAGCCTTCCACATTTTCTTCAAATCCCATAATTTTTCTAGACTTTTCCAAACTTCTAGAAATGTTTTCGAAAACTGTACAACCCTTCAGAACTTGGCACAACTTGCCAGATATTTTCCATGCATTCTTATGTCTTTGTGAACTTTGAATGAATTTGCCGTAATCTTGCCCGATCATCACAAAACTTCCAAAATTCTCCAAAAGACCTCAGATCTGTTCAGGACATTTCTGAAATATTAAAAGTAGTCGCAAGTTTCAATCTAGTTTCAAAAAGCACCATAGACCCCCAAAGTTTAAAACGAAAAATTCCAGCTGTACTAAAATAGTCGGATTCAATTTTTCCAGCATTCTACTAGAGGATAGAAAAAAAAATAGGCCACAGCTTCAGCATAGTCAGCAAGTTGTTCGAAATCAGGCCGTTATCACTTTGTAATAATTGTTTCCCTATCCCTTTTTCTCGCGGAACCAGGACACATCTTATCTTCTCTATAGAAAATACGTAGTCACTGTTCTCAACTTGAAATTAGGCCCAAAGAGGGAAAAAGAGAAGAGCGAGAGCCTATCCTAAATGACTTAAGCTTCTGAGCCTTGAAGTGAAAGCCTAATAATCCAAGAAACATAGCTGGTTCCTGCTAGGTAGAAGCTTGAAGTTTTCCTGCTGGTCCCATATAGCCAAAGTTGAAGTCCAAGTCCAAGTATCTTGACTTCTGGATTCTACTGCTCTCAGCACGTCAGAGGTGCTCCAAGATGCCGAGGGCACTTCAGAACCTGAAAATTCGTGTCCAAAGCCCGGTCATCCCTTTCTGGGTATCCGACCACATCTGGGGCATTTCTGTTCCTCACATTATTTTCCTTCATATTGTGCGGTTAAAACAGAACTCTTTATTTCAATTGTCTCTCTGAAAACGGTTTTTTCTTTTTCGCCAACCCGGAACTGTGTCACAAAGAAAAATGAAAGTGCTTGATATCAAGATTCGAGATCGAAGAAATAGGATGAAGTGGAGAAGAAAATAAGGAACTTGCAAATTAGAATTCAAATTCAAAAATAGTAGAATTCCGATGACTTACCCGGAGAGTCGATGGAGGTGTTCGGGGATCCCACTGCTGGCAGGAAGGCGCCGTCCATTGTCTTGGTCGGGGTGTAGACGTCGGCCATTGGAGACGGTGTTGGTGCGGAGTTGAGCTGCTGGCGGCTTCTGCTGCTTCTGCTTTGTGTAGATTTTCTGGAAATTTTGTAAGAGTTTAATTTGAAGAGAATATTAGTGAATTTAAAAAAAAAAGAGGAAAAATCAAAGAAAATTTTAATTTTAAAAAGTTGAGGGAAACTAGAAGAAAACCAGGAGAAAAAACTCGCCAAAATCAGCCTAATACATTTTCGAAACGCGCAATGTGTGCGGGAGAGTGTTTGTGTGAGCGTGCGTTTCCCTATCGATCGTAGACACAAGAGACCCCCGGCAGTCAAATAGTGAGGAAATATCCCGAGCAGGCAGCCAGAGAGTGGTTAGAGATCGCCCGCAGTCGACGAGAGAGTGCAGGTGGCGAGGGAAAAGAGGCACGAGACGACGAGAGCGTGTATCATGTGGGCTGTCGAATGCGACCACTTGGGTCCCTCACCGATGTCTGCATACACACTGACGACAAGTTGCGGAGCGTGTTTTTTGGAGAATAATGGTTAAATGCATATTGGATATTGATGGAAGTTCATGAATTTTGTGAGTTTTTAAAATTTCAAAGCAATTTTTTTTTTGAATTTGAAGCTCAGCCAACCAAAAACTTATATTTTGAGAAAAGTTTTCAATCGAAAGACCATTCCAGAACAGTTTCACCAGAACAGATTCTAACGACTTTTCATGCAATACTAAAAACTAAAAAAGTTGATAAAAGTTTGTCGATGCACCATGATTTTTGCAATTGCTTCAGGAATTTTCAAATGAAACATAAATTTTTACAGATTCCTTTTTGGCTGGGAGCAGATTGTCAAAAAATCGATAAGACTACAGAAAATCAGTGGAGTTCAGGAAAAATAATTGGTTTTTGAAAATTATTTCTAGCTACATATAAGGGAAAGTATTCGACAGACAGGCTACCCGTAAAGACATAAAGCAGGAGTTAAATGGAATTGTGAGGAAAATTGTCAAACGTGCCAATTTGTTGAAAATCACAGAAATCGATGCACTATGATGTTAGCTTACAGAAACTTGAACCGAGTTTACATGAATTTTTTGGTGAAACAGAAATTTTTTCACTATCCTAGTCAACTGGAAGAATACTGTCGTTTTGAATAAATCATTTAAAAATGCCGTTTGAAAATAATCGAATCCAGACAAAAGTCTTCGATTTTGAGCATTTCTCACAAAAAAGTCCATTTTAGAGATTCTATGAATTAGGTTTACTATTTTGAAATTCACAAACTTTGATGAACCATGATGTTTGCTCTTAAATACGTGGACTAGTTTGTCAGAATCGTTTTACAGAAGGAACCTCTCGGATAAAAGAAAATTGTCAAGATAACGTGGAAGTTGCAGGGAACTACCAGATGTCAGGGAAAATTATTTTGAAGGGACTCAATTGACAATTAGTGCATGAAGGCAGACAATACAGGACTCGAATGATACTTTAAGAGAAATTAAAAAAATGTCGATGCACCATGATGCTAGCTTCCACAAATTTGAACCGCGTTTAACAGAAATTTTTGCAATTTGCTTGCCGGATAAAAGAAGATGAAAAACTTCTAGAAACGCCTGAAAACACTTAAATTGGAATCAAAATCCTGGAATTTTCGAACATTTTTCACAAAAAATCATTTCTTTGGCAATATCCTAGAATAATTTTCTGGAAATTAAGTGATTTAATAACCAATTTTTGATATAAAATTATTTATTTAGAGAAACTTTTCTTCTTTAGTAGCAGTTTTGTATGTAATCTTAAAAAAATGACAGTGAACAGTTGTAAATGAGCAATTCTAAACTGAACGTTCTAGTGTTCAGCATTAAAATTAAAACTTTAGCGTGAAATTTTGATATCCTACAAAAGTTTGCTACTTGTAAAAAAAAAATATAATTTCGATTTAAATTTAAGAGATACTGTCAAAAGCGTCTTAATTTTTTAAATCACAAACCGATGCACCATAAGCTCATTCAACGGGAATTTGTACAGATTTCTTTTTGTCTGGAAGAAAACTGTCAAACAATTGTGTAACATTGTGAGAGATGCTCATAATTCTAAAACGGAAGGAGAAATCTTTAATGTTCATCTTTTGCTAGTTTAATGGAGACAGTATCGTGGATTTGGCCAGTTTTGAAAAAGATGGTTGGAACCTCTGGGTTTCGTCCCCCCCCCCCCCCCCAACAAGATATCCATATTTTTCTTACTATTAGCGAAGTATTTTTCTAAGCTTGATATATATATATATATATATATATATATATATATATATATATATATTAATATTAAAAAATTTATTTGACGGGAAACAATATTTTTGAAAAATTTTAGAGATGAAAACTCAGAAATATTTAAGAGATCGTGTTGATTTTTTTTTGAGGTATTCCATCAACAAATTGTGAAAGAATATGAGATTTCATTCGAGATTTGAAAGATGCTTTCAAAAGTGTCAATACTATGAAACTCAGAAACTTGAATGCAGCGGGATGTTAGGACATGAATTGGCTTTCCACAGGAATTTTCAGATGTAGTGGGAAATATCTGTAAAAAAAATTGAAATAAAATGGAAAGTTTTTTATTGAAAAATTTTATTGAACATTTTAGAATGATATTCTGTCATTTTAGTACTATGAAAATGGTTGGTACATGTGTATTATAACCCCACATTGTTTTTAAAACGCAATTAGTATCTTCATTATTAGGCTCACAAGGAAAGTCTGTCAATCAAATACTAGGACATCTAAACCAGGGCTGGGCGGCAATTGCCGTTAGGCAAATGGATTTGTCGGCAAATGCGGCAAATCGGCAAATTGCCGGTTTGCTGATTTGCCGGAAATTTTTCATTCCGGCAATTTCCCGATTTACCGATTTGCCGGAAATTTCAATTCCGTCAATTTGCCGATTTGCCGATTTGCCGGAAAAAATCGTTTCCCGCCCACCCCTGTTCTAAACCACACATATTTCATTTGAAAGCTTGTTTTTTAACTAGGTCACCACAAAAAGTTGTACGGCGGAACTAAACTCTGGTATTCTAAAAACGCGGTCTGAAATAATTTCAGTGCATTATTTCACTAATTTGGAGGCCCGTAGAATGGCTCCAAAAAGTTTTTGGGAAACTTTCGATGATTTTAAAGTTAAAAAAAAAAAGAAAAACAATCTGAGATTTAAAAAAAAATTACATTTGTGGTTAATAACTGCAATTTGTTTTATCAAATTGCTTGAAAAAATTTCAGAGTTCAGTTCCGCCGCAAAAAACAGTTTGTGGTGACTTAGCCCAACCCAGGAATATGCGGCAAATCACTAAACTTGTTGAGTTCGGCAAATCCAATTTTTTGAAATTTGCCCAGCTTGGCAAACGACAAATTTGGCAAATTTACCGCACCCCCTGGTTTAAACATAGTCTAATTACACACGTATCGTTCAGAACTCTATATATAGATTGGCAAAATTTTCTTGTTTGAAAATATCATTTCCTAAGCCTGAAAATTCAAATGAATGTCACTTTCAATCGATAAAAAAAATTAATTCTACAAATGTGAGGCTATATTGCAATGGTTTTTAATCGCATCCAAATTTACCACACTCTACCGTCAATAATTTTTTAAAATTTAATATATCGGTTTCATTTAGTATCCGAAATAATTTACTCATAAAGTTGAACTATCTCGGCTTTTCTTTTTCAGATTTTGGATTTTCGAGTTGTCTAAGTTACAATAAACTCTACTTATTTTTTCCACGTTTCGGCCAGAATTGCAGTAAAAAGGAGTGATACTAAATAAAAAATTCACTAAATAATTGTTCAAATGTGCAAAAATTCCAGACATTCCTAAAAGCTTCACAACTTCTTTTTCTCACTACAGCCTAGAATCGATATTCCTCTCCCTCTCCACCACAACCTCGTTGCCTAGCCTTCTCGAACAAACGTGGTGACTACGAAAGCACAGCAAATGCGCTGCACTGACACCCCGCCGATCTCTGGGGTCTCTTGGTTTTGAACGATATCTCCCATTCGTTTGTCCATCGACAATGGTACTCTAAAATTCATGGAGGTCTACCAATCCAATTTTTTTGCTACCGAACTTCATCTTACTAATTTCAAACTTTTCCTAGAGTTTTGAGACTTCATCAGCATTTTTATGCTTTCATTTCATATTCCAAGAAACTGAATTAAAAATCAAATTCTAGAACCTTCTCACAACATGCCGCCAGGAGGATCATCCGATAGATTTTGCGGAGCCGATTTTTTTGATGAGTACGAAGTAAGTGTTTTCAGTAGGGTAATGAAAAAAATGTTGCGAAATTTTCGGAGAATTCATTAGTAGTAAACATGAGTCATTGAGCATAACCTAGTGAGCCAAAAAACATTAATTTTTGTTTAGGAATTTGTTAAATAAAAAACTAGAAAATTGACATTGAACATTGGAATCGGTGTAAAAACTAAACATAACTATGTAATTTTGGTCAGTGCAAGCAGATATTTCTCTGTTTTAGAAAAAAAATCCAGTTGAAACAATTGCCAATTGGCAAAATTTTGGTCAGTGCTATTTTTCTTGTCAAAGCATTTTTTGGCTTAAAGCAGACAAAATTAAATGAGTAGTACGGTAAATTAAAACTGAGTTAGTGTTTTCAAAATGGACGAGAATTATAGCCATTTGGTCAGTGCGATCGTTTTTCATTTGTGCAAATCTTAAAAATTTGAACCTTTTCAAGCTAAAAATTACAAAATCTGAAAATTTTGAGAAATTCTCAACTTTCAGCCCTGCTCCCTTTCCCCGGAAGAAATCCAGCGACGCCGTGCCCAACAAGACTCCCTCCGGCTTTTCCAGGACACGTTGGAGCAGGTCCGCCAGCTCGCAGAGCAACTCCAGGAGCAGTTCCGACAGGCGACGGAGCAAACCGCACGGATCCGAGAGGAGCAGAAAAAGATCCGACGAGCTATCCGAAGACAGAAAAAGTTGACTCAGAAGCGGCGAAAAATGCTCGTAGAACGTGAGGTGAAGCGGAGACGGGTCGCGAAGATGTTCTTTGCCTGCAGGTGAATTTTGAAATTGGCGTGAAAATTTGATACCTACTTGGACATTAATTTCTATTAATTTCTATTAATTTTGGAAATCAATAGTTTCTAAATACGTTTTTCCGAAATTGGGTCCCAGAAAAAAACCACTTTTTTCCAAAGTTTCACCTCAAACCTCCGTCTGATAAAATGATAGTTATGCTCCGAATGCTCCAAATAATCTTCATCAACGTGTGACACTATACGAAATGTTTCGAAATGTTAATGCCTTTTTTTCGACCATTTTTGTTATGGGCTCCTGTTATCTTATTAATCAGTTCCTCAGTAACTACAGTAATCCTAGTTAACTACAAAGTACGAAGTACAAACTACAACATTTTCAGAGAACGCCGCCAAGCCTTCCCAGACCTGGCTAAGCAGTATCTCCAGAGCATCAGCTGAGCCATCTGGCATTATCATAATTATTATCTCAAATCTCTGTAAAATTGTATTATTATATGTAGCACAACCCCTGGCTAGTCAAGCCCCCCACCGCAATATATTTATATATTTTTGAAATTTTTGAAATTTTTGACTATAGAATTTGGAATCCTAAATGTAAATTTTTTGAGCACTGATGAATTTATTTCTATTTAGATAAAATCAGCGATCAAAAAGAAAAAAACAATAGAAAAAAGGCAAAAATAATAAAGCGAATTTGAAATTATCAAGGCAAAATTAGTTAACACATGTTCAGGGGGGATAGGTTTTCAGACAAAAAATGCACTAGTTGACTGGAAGGGGAAACATTACCAGTGGTGTAGGGATTGGAAGAGGATCTGGTTTTTTGCTACGTGGTGTTGAAAGGAAGTTAAGGAAAATTTTCCAGCCAATTTCGAGTTATTGGACTTTGAAGCGCAAGAGGCTCTGCGAGCAACTCTCAAAATATAGGAAATTTCAAGTTTCACAACTAAGTAACAAAATAACTTGCCAGCAAGTAAACGGGGGGAACAGATGAAAGCTCAGCTTTGGGGGGAAGGGAGAGAGATGGAATAGAATTATGTACGGTTTGATGCTTGTTTTACACTGGGAGACTAGATTGGGATCAATGAAGGGGGGGGGGGGGGGGGGGTCACTGGAATGATGGGGGGAGAATGCCGTGGAATAAATATGAGGATCCTAGGTGTCTAAATTATTGATTGGTTAATTGATGAAGCTGCAGGTTACTTGTTGAAGTTCTCGAGGATGTGGCGTTGGGGCATGCGTTGCTCTTTCATCGGGCCTCTGAAATTACAAATCGTTGAGAAACACTAAGGGTTTTATTCTGACTCACTTATTCCTGAGAAGCTGCTCCAAGGTGTCCTGGTCCCGACGTCTGGCGTCACGCTCGGACTGGAGGAGCCCTTCAAGCTCGGCGATGCGCCTCTTCATCTTGTCGTGCTCGGCTTCCTTCTTGTCCTGGAGCTCCTTTGCCTTTTTACGCGATTTTCTGACGGCATCATTGTTCCGGGCTCTTTTCAATTTGTAGGTCGGCTCAGCCTTCTCCTCGTCTGCCTTGAGTTTGTACTTTCTTGCTCTGGTCTGTGGCTTGAAGTTTTCCAGTCCGGCGGATTTAGTTTTCTTGCTCTTTGGCTCAAAGTAGGAGTCGTCAACGCTTCCGTCGTTATCCGTCATATCGCTGGACTCCTCCGAGTATTCCTTCTGGTAATCGTCATAAGGAACTGGGCGTTTGACAGCTCGGCGGGTCTTGGTAGCTCCGAAATCCGGTGTCTCAGCTTTCACTTCACAATTCATCTTGTACCCATCCTGATCATAATCCCCAGGCACTCGATAGCCAGTGCCGTACGCCACGTGGCGCTCATATCCGTTCAGCTCCGGTTGTTCGTAAGGATGCTCTCCGTCGTAAAGGATGTTGCACTTTTGGAGCTCGGCATCATCAAAATCCACATTGTCGGTAGGAACGTCAAGATCGTGGAGCACTTGCAGGTAGTCGCCAAGGTCCAGCTCAGTTTCCATAAAGTCCACTGGATGGCGTTCGCGGTCACGTTGCTGGAGGGATGCGGCAATGGTAAGAGAGTCCTGAAAATATCGATGACTAAGAGTGAGCAAGAGCACTTTATCCACTTACTTGTCTTGCGAAGGATCCGGCGGAGGAGGTGGAAGCTCCGTTGTTCGGCATGTCAGTGAACCCACGTACCTCGGATTGCTGGAGTCTTACCAGGTGTGGATGCTTGAGGGCCTGGTCGCCCTTTTGGTGGCTGTAGTTCAGCTTGCTATACATTTTCTTTATTCTGAAAAAAATACACTAAACTTAAAGAGAAGTTAAAGAGAAATAAGAGCAAACAGTTTGCGAAAAGGTTTCGAATGTTCTCGGTGAGAGGCGATGAGAAATAAAAAGAGAAACAGAGAAAGCAAGGAGGAAAAATGAGAAAAGTGAAATGATGACGTCATTGCCGCCGAATTTAGCAACCAGCTGCATAAGGGTGAGCAAGCGCTATGGGACACACCCAGAAGGTTATCAGTAGTTATCAAATGGGAGTGTGAATAAAATAAACTAAAAAGGTTACATTTCTTACAGATTTTAGAAACGATAACTCAAACTTTTAGACTTGCTCCAACACTAGAAAATGGATAAAAAATAGATATTTAAATTGTCTATAAAGTTGAAAAATTGTCAGAAAGGAAATCGACATCACAAATGACTATGTAACTGCTAATTTAAGAAGAAGGATTATCAACATAGAAATCGGCTTCTAACACTACAAAATACTCAAACCAGCTCGAGGAGCCCTCCACCAGACCCAACCGTCTCCGGATTGCGAAATGACAAACCCCGACACTTTTTTCCACGTCGACTTATAGCCATGGGCGGGGCGAGTTGTGTACAATTAGACTCCAAGGAGATGGATGAATACCGACGCTAGGAGGCAGGGCGCAAAGTATTGCGAAATCGGCGGCAATGTTGTGTTGTGAGAAGAGAGGAGGGGACAGGAGACGCAGAGCTTGCGATGAGTCACAACGCCGCCTCTGCGTCTCTTCCCGCTGCACACTATGCGGGGCGAGAGGAATGGGAGAAGCGCGAGTGGTTTTGTTGTTTGCTGGGAAAGACGCAGAGAAACCGAGGGAACTGGACTGTGAGTCATACATGTCATGCATACTGCAAAGTCATGAAAAACTGTCGTGGGGGAAAATGGAGATTGTAGGAGAGAGAGAGAAAAAAGAACAAACTAAATAGAATTGTTCCAAATTTGAACATGGTGCATCGGCTACACACTTCGACTGGTAGCCATAAAATAATCATTTTTAGTTAAAAAACTATAAAACAAATACTATGTTAGTTGGCAAATTGTTATAAATTCATTCAACATCTGTTCAGTTAGAAGGTAACGGCTCAACAAAAACTATTGCTCATCGTGCATCGATTGGGATCACAGTTCCCATTCTAGATCCTTGCTGGTAAATATTCCTATTTTTTTGAAAAACTATAAATTTTCAACTTCAAACCGCTAGAAAACGTAATAATAAGAATTTTTTCAATTGAAAATTTTCTGAAAATCTCAAAAACAACCAAGTTATAAGCTGTTCAAGTTAGAGTGCAATACTAAAGTGATTTTAATACATGGTGCATCGACAAGAATCATATGAACTTGACAGTCCATGTGTTGGCACGATTTTAGTTCTAAACTTATTTTTGACTACAAAATTCGAAAAATGTGATAAAAAAGTATTTTGTCAATTGTTGACAATTTATTACCGAAATCAAAAACAACCAAAATATTGTTTTCAAGGTATAAATTTATTCTTTACTACAAAATTATAGAAAATGTGACAAAAACAAATACAAGTTTCTCAAGTTAGAGAGCTATACTGAAAGAGTAATAACTAAACATGGTGCATCGATAAAAATCATATGACTTTGATAGTCTATATCAGGGCTGGGCGGCAATTGCCGTTCGGTAAATTGATTTGTCGACAAATTCGGCAAATCGGCAAATCGGCAAACCGGCTATTAGCCGATTTGCCGGAAATTTCCAATTCCGGCGATATGCCGGTTTGCCGATTTGCCGGAAATTTTAATTTACGGCAAGTTGCCGACTTGCCGATTTGCCGGATACCAGATTTGCCTGAAATGTTTAAAGGGGTTTTTTATAAGACGGAAGCACTTAACACTGTCTATTTTCGAATTTTTCTCGTTTTTTCTACATATTTTTTATAGAATATGCGTACTTCTCAAAATAGATATAGGAAAATTCATATGATGCGTTTAATTTTGCCATTTGAAATTGAAATTCCAAAAAATAAGTGCAAAACCACAATTTGCCGAAAATTTTTGGCAAATTACCGATTTGTCGGCAAATTCGGCAAATCGGCAATTTGCCGGTTTGCCGGAAATTTTAAATTCCGGCAAATTGCTGATTTGCCGAAAATTTCAATTCCGGCAATTTGCCGATTTTCCGATTTGCCGGAAAAAATCGTTTGCCCCCCACCCCTGGTCTATATGTCGGTATATTTGGAATATGTACGATAATTTTCTGATTCAAAAAATAAAGAAAACCTGCTAATACACATATTTATAGTCAGATAACTATTATAAACCTAGAAATTTTTTAACCATTAGTTGTTCCAGTTTAAAGTAAAAATTGAACATGTTGCATCGAATGGGAATTTGGAAAACGTTTTAAAAAAATTCATTATTTTTCAGCAGAAAAAATATATCAAAAATAAATTTTAAAATCTTGTCAGTTAAAATTTCAAAAAAAAAAAATTAACTTTCGAATCCTCAACAAACTGAAAAAAACACATCACAACCTTCGCGCCCAAAACAAAGAAAAATCACATTTCTGATTTCGAGTGCGAGGAACGCGATCTAATTCGATCAAGAACCCCCAATCGGCGCCTACGCCTCTCGATTTACGAACAAAAATCAATAGCTAGCATATATGTCATATGCCTAGAAAATGATGACAAACCCGTGTAATATAAGCGGGGAGAAAACTTTGTTTGCTAAGGGTAAGATGACAATTGCAATTGAAAACACTAGGTCATGTGGTAAAAATTGGCGTAAATTTGGAATTTGATTAGTTTAGAATATTTTAAATATGTTTTTTTATTGTTAACTGGGTTAGTAAATAAGAAATTTAAATTTAAAAGTTAGGTCAAAATTCGAATTTTTAAACTTCAAATATAATACAGTCAAAATTTTCAGTTTTCAAGGTCATTCAAATACCAATTCACTAAAGTTTCTCTCCTGTTCCCCTTACCCTCTTCCCCGTAAAAAATATGACGTGTGGGCAGCAGGCAGCACCCAAATGTCAATAAAGAGTGCCTCATTGAACGTATCAGATGATAGGATGATGAGGGAGTAGAGAAACGACACATGAAAAAGAAAAGAGAACAAAAAACAACAAGAAGGAGATCCCTGGAGGAAGAGTGTTTATTAAACAGCTGCTGCTGGTCAGTGGCCCAGAGATTATGACAAATAAAATATAAAACTTCAAATTTTTCTTATATTCTTCAAGTTTCTAAAGTCGATGCATCATGATAAATTACCTAGCTTTACACCTCAAGTTTAAGTCAGATATGAGCTATCAAAATGAGAAGATGCAGGACTAACTAACCCTATCGATGCACCATGACCACTTAAAATTTTTTCAGTTTATAAGTTTTTCATCAATTTTGTGATGGATCAATTTTTGATATTTTGAAAGTCACACTATACACAAACCGCGAAAATATAGAATTCTGGGGAAAATGGAGAAAAAGAAGAAGAAATGTGTAATGGGGTGTTATCAGTTTAGGTTAGTCAGTGCTCTTTTTATAGGCCAACTTTATTTTTCGGGCTTCTTGTGGGTGGAGTTGCGTTTGGACTGAGGAAATGTGCACTGACGGGACAAAGAGTGGAGAGTGATTAATTGCTTTGTAAACAAGAAACAGATAATCTTTCTGGAAAGATATTTGCAGATATTTTCAGAAAAGCATAATCCGGTCCTCCCACTCAACACAGAATTTGCTAGAAATTGGGTAAGGAACCAAAAATGAAATTATTTTTGCACATGGTGCATCGACACAGGTTGAAAACCACGAGAAAATATGACGTCATTTTGCAAAAATAAGCAAAATTCTAGGTATTTGGAATAAAACGTTAAAATAATAATGCGCTCATTTTGGTGTAATTTTTATCGAGAGTCTTTTCGTGGCCACAGAAAAAGAAAACGACCCGTAAAATGAGCGGATTTTGAATTTTCCATTCAATGACGTTATTATTTTGTGGCCGGGAAAAAACTCAACCACGCTGTATTGGTGAACAAACACTCAACTCCTGCTAGAATCAAGGAATTGCAATTTTACTGTTTCTACCTAAAAGGAACTATTTAAAAAAATGGGAAAAAAGCAGAATACTTATTTTAGACAATTAGGACAAAAGGAAAAAAACCAGAAATAAAAATTAAAATTTTTTGTTGAACTTTTCGAGTTTAAACAAAAATCAAGGTGCTATTGAAAGTTTAGCACACAAAAATCGGAATTTTAAAACTCCAAGTAACAAAAAATTCTTCCAAAAAATTGTTTTACCAGTTGTTGTATTTTAAAAACCACTACCACTACCATCAAAACACTACAAAAACCATTGATCGGTCTTTGAGCTGATCGCTTATGCGGGGTAAATATTTTGGAATCACACTTCTATAAACAACATTTATTCGCTTTCAACATTCAGTTGGACCAGTTTTGTCTTGCCTGAAGCCGTGGTTTCTCGTTTCTTGCATTTTTAATTTGACAATTTAAGTTTGCTGTTTCAATGTTATATTTAATATGAAAATTATTTTTCCAAAATTTTTGTTTTTCAAAATCTGGTTTTTCTGTTAAACATGATGCATCAAGTGTACATACTGTGAGAAGTTTTTCGGCCTCTCTTAAAAACCATTATGATATTTTCCAATTCCTAAATTTTGTTAATACCTCACCTAGATCGTCCAAAAAGTGCCCAAAAAAATATAGTGCATTGACTAAGTTCTACAAAGAAAATTTTTTCCAAATTCAATGCACAGCGAGCTCATTCGGGCAACTAAACATGGTGTATCTTATTTCAAAAATTAAAAAAAAAGGTTCTTGAAATTTTTATCAATGCACCATGAGATGATTCGGCAGTGGAACATGTTGCATTGGCAATTTCAAATTTTTTTTTTCAAATATTGTAGTTGCACCACATGTGCTCAAAACATGGGGTGCACTGACAAAAATTACAATAAATTTTTGTGAATTCTCCAAATCGAATAATGTTGAATTTGTTCCATTTTTCTGGAAACTTAAAAATATTGATTTTCCTAAAAATTTTACTACCCCAAAAATAGTATATTTTATCACAATCTAAACCTCTGTTCAGATAAAATCTCTTCTAACACCGCAATCCCACGTGCGGGGAGACCGTTTTCTGACCTTGACATTGATAATTGTATATCCCCCGCAACATTCACTTTTCTCTTACTCTTTTATATTTTTGGCCTGTACCTGTTGTTCATTTAGAAACTTTAAAAACCAGCTATAATGTCCAACGATCAACTCAAATCGAAATTGAGGGAATTTTTCGATCGGCAGCCGGATCAGTCGGAGGTAAAAAAAAAATTATTTTTAAAGTTTATGCTGAAAAAAAAAATTAAAATTTTCCGTTTCAGAAAGCCCATCAAGACTCAAAAATTTTCGAGGTTCTCTATTCCCAATTCCTCGAGAATCAGCACTGTATTGACTGGAATTCATGGAAATTTTTAGAGGAGAAGCACCAAGTCACTCTGAAGGATTTGGAGCCTTTTGACAAATCCAGGCTAGTTTTATCAATTTTTTGCACACGAAAAAATTGAAAAAGTTTCTTCAGATTTAATATTTTGAATAAATTGGCAGTGATTAAGCTTAATGGAGGGCTCGGGACTACTATGGGCTGCAGCAAGGCCAAGTCTTTGGTCGAGGTTCGAGAAGGCTACACTTTTATGGATCTGGCGGTTTTGGAGCATCAGGTACGCAACTTTTTTAGTTGAAAAAAAAACACATTTCTCAACAATATGACGTCATTTTGGGACCTAGGTTGTGTTCAAAATAAACATGGTGCATCGAACATCGACACTTTTCCAATTGTAAACTACCCGTTCAAAGTTCAAAATTCTCCACAGTTCCGGATTCAAATGACGTCATTTTGTATAGTTTTACGATAAAATGTTTATGATGATAATTATGATCATCATCATCATCATCATAATTATTTCCACAAACTGGCACGAAACTATGGAATTTTAAATCGGGTTCCATGTAAAGTTAATTCTTATCAGTTGGCATCAAACATTTTTCCAAGACAAACATGTATACGGAATTTGATAATGATGATAGTGAATTGAAAGTGATGTTGATGATGGTTTTGGGGTGGAATTTCTGTGACAACTGGGGTGAAGTAATGAGGAAAATTGTTAGTAGGGAAAATTGGTGTTTCAAAATTTCCAGCCAACGTTTTGGCAAATTGACAATTTTTTTTGGAAAAATTTGAATTTTGAAGGAAATCAAGAGCAATGTCGCAATCCTAGAGTAAATTTAAAACTTCCAAACATTTTTTTCGTACAGTTTTACATTGATATTTAGCTGCTTTGGCACCATCTGGCGCTACTTCATTTTTAATCGAAAAAAATTGGTCTAAACCATTTCAAAATGCTCCAAAATCAAGATTTCCTTCAGAAAATGTGTGAAGCCCACAACGTGGACACCCCACTCTACCTCATGAACTCATTTTACACTGATGAAGACACCAAAAAGTATTTAGCGGAAAAAGGTTACTCGAATGTAAAGACGTTTGTGCAGTCGAAATGTCCAAGGCTCGATGCTGAAACCAAGTTGCCGATTGAAGATGAAAATGAAGATTGGGGAGATGATGCGTGAGTTTTTACGTACTGGGTATTGGGGACAAAGTAGGTAATAGGTAAGGTAGGTAGGTAGGCGTGCGGCAAATTTACCATGCTGAGCAAAATTGGAAAACAAATGTTTTCCGCGCAAAAGTAGTAGTAGTAAGGACTAATTATGTAGTTAACTAGGACTACTAGGTACTAGATACCAGGTACAAGGAAACTTAGATATTACGGCACTAAGCTACTAGCGTATCATGGGACTATGGTGCAAAGATCTGCACGGCCGTCATTCACATTCTACAAACTTTTGGCAGGACTATGTATGACTACTCCCCTGACAAGCGCTTGATCACTTTTTCCTTAACTTTACGAGCAACTTCTTTTAGAAATCAAAATCAAAGGCTGATTCAAAATCTAAAAACTAAGGTAACTAGGGTACTGAAGTACTAAGAACATTTTTTCCAGATGGTGCCCACCGGGACACGGAAACATCTTCCAATCCCTCCAAAACAGCGGAGTCCTCGATCAACTTTTGGCTGATGGCCGGGAAATCATTTTTGTATCGAATATTGATAATACTGGAGCAAACACTGATCTACAAATTGTGCAGCTTATGCTGGACAAGAATGTGGACTATATTATGGAATGCACGCCAAAAACTCAAGTTGACGTCAAGGGAGGCACTCTGATTGATATTGGAGGCCGTATGATGCATCTCGAGATGCCACAGGTACCGGCGGAAAACTTGCCGGATTTCTGCTCTACTAAAGTTTTTAAGTGAGCTTCTCAAAATGATATACAAATCATATTTTGACGTTTTCAGAATTTTCAATACCAATAACATTTATGTGAACCTAAAAGCTGTGAAAAAGTTGTTGCCAGACATCAAGAGCGAGATTATTGTGAACAAAAAGACTATTAGAAGCCGGGAAGTTCTTCAACTCGAGTTTTCAATTGGAGGGTGTATCAAGAATTTTGATAACGCTTTGTGTGAGTTTAATTTGAAAATTTGAAAAATTTCAAAATTTCAAAAGTTAAAATTCTGTGGAAAAACATGGTTTTTTAAAATTATTATAAATTCCCGAGCATTTTTATGAAATTTAAATCTGAGAAGCATTTCTATAAGGCATGCATTTTTTCAGTGATAATTGTTCCAAAACATGGTGCATTGAATGGAAAAAACTTGCGACATTTTGAGTATTTTTTGAGATCTGAAGCAGCTCAAATTAGGAATTTAAGGTTTAATTAATTTTGCACACTTTCTGAAAGTGGTTGTTTATAAGTGGAAAATAAAAAAATTTAAAAAAGTTTTGAATATTTCAAACAAATCTGACACCCAAAAAACATATACTTTTAATAATTCAAAACGACCGAATATCATAATAAAAAACCCCAAAAAATTTTTTCATAATGTAAAGTCAAAATTTTGGCAAAATGCCAAAATGTTTGAGCTTTTTAGAAAATCCAAAACAATGTCTCATATTTCGACCCCTACAATGCTTTGATACAAATAATTAAAACATAATTACAGGATAAAAAAGTAGGACACCATTTTTTTTGGCCGACTTCCAAAATTATGAGTGGCAAAAATTAAGTAATTGTCACTTTTTGACAGTAAATAAAAAAATTTCAAAGATTGTTTGAAAAGTTTTTTTAATGATATTTGGTCATTTTGAAACGATTAGATTAGTTTTTATCATTTTCCCCACTGGCGCTACTCTGCTTTTAAAACTAATACTATGTGTAAAATATCCACGTTTTTTTCAAAAATATATTATTTTATTAGTTCAAAAACCTGGTAATTTTAACATTCTGCAACTGTATAAAAAACCTGAAACTGTGTAAAAATTCCGAATCCCATTTTTCCAGGCGTCCATGTAGAAAGAAAGCGATTCCGTCCCGTCAAGAACCTCGGAGATCTTCTATCCCTCCGTTCCACCCTCTGCGACCTAGACCACTCCACCTTCAAAGTGCACCATAACCATGAACTAGGAGCTCCACCAGTGATCAGCCTAGATCCATCGATCTATAACTCAGTAGAAGTAGTGGATCTGAAATTCCCTCATCCATTGGTTATGGACAATTGCTCCGAGTTTGCTGTAGTCGGAGATGTGACTTTCGGGAAAAACGTGAAGCTTTCTGGAAAGGTTACTGTGAATGGAAAGACCGAGAGCCCTGGCGTCGTGCCAGATGGTACGGTTTTGAAGGATCAGGAGTATATTGCTGAGTAAAAATTATTTTTTGGAAAAAGTTTGATTTTATTTGTTTATTTTATTTATTTGAATAATTAATTATACATTTAAAAATAAATTTAATAGTGAAAATGAAGATGGAGGTTGAAAAAAGATCAATGTTTCAGAAAAGGAATGTAAAGCAAATATTATATTACTGGAAAAGTGGAAAACCAACATTCTTAAAGCGTTTTTTTGTGGCACATTGATAAGTATACAAAAAGGATTTGTTGCAGTAGCCAAGAGATGGGCGGAGCTTTTATTTTAATTTTTTTGTGAATTTCTTGCGTTCATTAAGTTCATTCATATAAACATTAAGTATTGATATATGGCTCCGCCTATTTCTTGGCAATTTTCCCTTTTTATATATTTACTTACAAATGATAGACCACCATCAAAAAATATAATGAATTTTGAAAAAAAAAAATTAAAGTCGAATATCATAATGTGGAGGAATGCGAGCAACCAGTTGATAGTCGAAATACAGCGCACCATTAACCATTGTCACCGTACGACCCTCGGCCTGGAAATTTGTATTTCAAACATTTTTCTATTTAATTCCGTTAGAACATGTTAAGTACCAGCAATTTTTGAAATTAACAGACATTTCCAAATTTTCAGATTTTTCAAAACATTTAAAATTAAAAAAAAATTGGAAGTTTTGCATTTTCTTTTTTTTTATGCAAAAATTTTCTGTAAAAATTTTATCGAATTTTTTTTTTGAAACTTTCGGCATGTTATCTACAGTGTCTGAATTGACAGAAAAATGTTTAGACCTTTCAAAAGACACAAAATAATTATTTCTACCAGTTCAAAAAACAGCTGAAAAAATATGGTTTAAGTTTCAGAAATTTTTTATTTAATTTTAACTGAAACTTTGGCATTTCAGATTAAAAAAAAACATATAATTTTTATAAACGTCTTAAGATGTTTCTAGAATTGTCAAACATCATTAAACTAACGGTTGACTCTGAAAAAGCAAATTTTAATTGAAAAAATGGTCGGAAAAATTTTACATGAAATTTGTGCAGCTGTATTTTTTTTTGGTATTTTTTTAAAATTGCACTAACTGATCCGGAATTTTTGCAGACTTGTAATAAATTTAGGATGGAAATGTTCTGAGAAAAATGAGAATTCAAAAGATTGTATTTAATTTTAAAATTTGTTATTCAACTCGATCAAAACATAATGAGTTTTTAAACCACCTTAATAGTTCTTCTAAAATTCAAATATATATATATATATAGAAATGTAATATTAACCTCAGAACATAATTTTGAACATTTTTTTTTGGTTTTAAACAAAATTGGCCAAAATTTTCAACTGCTGCTAAATTCATGTTTGGAGTCATATTTTAAAGTAGGGCTTCCATGTGAGCTCCAATACGTCTGCCGCGGCTGCCTTGCGCCGCAAGCCGCACCACTTTTATGGTACGGCGCGGAGCTCGAAAAATGTCGGCCGCAGCGAAAGGGAACAGTTAGAAGGCAGGTGTGAGGTCTTGAAACAGCGCCTGCCTTCCATGGAAGCCCTATTTTAAAATCTACTCCAACTATTACAAACTGTAATATTTTCAAAAATAAGCCAAAACACGTCCCTTGAAAATCTGATGACAAAAAAAAATCCCAGCCCACCTTAGCCTTCCGTATCTGTGACTGAATCTCTGCTGCTTCTGGCGGTGGCGGAGCTGCTCCGACAAGAGCTCCAGCTTGTTGCATCATCATAGCAACGCCCATCCCAACACCCATAGAGCTGAAATTACGGAAGTAAAAGAAAAGTGCTCTGGAAAAGTGTGGTGAGAGTGAAATCGTGCATACTTCTCATCAAACACCACTTCGTGCCAAAACTATAATGCAACAACGTGTTCTAATATCTAAAAAATTATAATTCAGTGAATTCAACAAAAAACTGCAATTCAAATGTGTGCTCATCGCATTACAGTTTCGAAAAATTAACGAACGATTGCCTTCTTTTCCGAGCCTCATGAATATTAAGGAACTGATGATGAGAGTGTGGATGGAGGTGTTGATTGGCTGGATCGTCGTGATCCGATGACATACAGCAACCCATTTAGGCCATTTTTTAAGTTTCCGGGGGAATGTAGAAAATTTGTCTGAAAATTTGAAAATTCAGGGCTCAAGAGGAAAGTTATGAGAAAAAACAAATTATAAGGGTATGGTAAACTGTACTGTAGTGATACAGTTAGAATACAATACTGTAGGGGTACTGTAGGGGGACTGTAATTGTCTTTTAGAGGTACTGGAGGGGGTACTGTAGAGGTGTTGCAGGGGCAATAAAAGAGTGCTGTAGAGCATTGCCCTGGCACTGTAGGGATACTGTAGGGATAATGTAAATGCATTCTAAGAGTACTGTAGGAGTTCTGTAAGGGTCTTTTGAAAGTACTGTAGGGATACTGTAGAGGTGTTGCAGGGACACAATAAGAGTGATGTAGGACATTGGCGTGGTATTGTAGCGATACTGTAATGGAACTGTAAGAATAGTGTAGGGATAAGGTGGATGTATTGTAGGAGTACTGTAATAGTTCTGTAAGGGTTTGTGGAGGTACTGTAGGGGTACTGTAGAGGTGTTGCAGAGACAATAAAAGAGTGCTGTAGGGCATTACCGCGGCACTGTAGGGATACTGTAGCGATAATGTGGATGTTTTCTAAGGGTACTGTAGAAGTTCTGAAGGGCCTTGCGGAGGTACTCCAGGGGTACTGTAGAGGTGTTGCAGGGACGCTATAAGAGTGCTGTAGGGCACTGTCACGGCGCTGTAGAAATACTGTAACTGTAAGGGTACTGTAGGGATAATGTGGATGCACACACATATCGTAGGAGTACTGTAAGAGTTCTGTAGTGGTCTTTTGGAGGTACTGTAGGTGTACTGTAGGGGTGATAAAGATCTATTTTTGGAGTACTGTAGGGATACAGGGATACACTATATCTGGAAAAATCATATATAAAAATTGGGGCGCTGGAATTGAAATTACTTTTTAAAAACATGTTTTTGATTAGCATTGGCAACTAATCCCCGTCTATTCTCAGAAAAGTGTAGGAACGGAAAAAAATATTGGTGAATATTTTTAAATTTGTTTTGATTAAAAAACGGGAAGTATAAAGAAAGGTGAACACATGAAAGGAAAAAGCGAGAAAAAATAAGAAAAAAAATGAGGAAAAGTTTCAAATTTCAATCTCATTTTGCAACATCTCTTCTTCTTTTCATGACGCCGTCATTTTTCACTAATTAGCCGTAGGATTTTTATTATTATTTGTGAGTCATAAAAAAGGTCTAGCACTAAATATTGAGCAAACAGTGACATCGCGGAGCCTGTGATCTACAACTGAAAAAATTGAAAAATGTGAAACGACAGTTAGACAAAAGAAAATAATAAAAAAAACAAAATGAAAAAATCAATTTTGAACATTTCGAATGTATAATTTTTTTTTTGAAAATTTGAAAATTTCGGAAAAGTTTTGGTAACCTTTTCACACTTTCCACATTTTCCCAGAATTTTCAGACCTTCCTGGAATCTTACTGAAGTTTTATTGAATTTGGCAGACGTTTCTAGTATATTCCAAAAGTTGCTGAAATTTTTTGAAGAATTTATGGGCTTACCAGACCTTTCTAGAGACCCCAACAAGATCCCCAAATATTCAGAAATTTTCTAGAAAAATACAATAACCGTATAATATTTCTCAATTTCAGGGCCCCATCCTCATTAAATTTAACTACAAGCTACAAATTGGGTAAGCTGAAGAGCTAATGAAATTTAATTTTTACGGTTCATTTTATACAGTTACGATTAAATATTTCTCAAAACTGTCAAACAAGCTGAAACTCTATAGAACCAGGTAAAAACGAAAAAAAGTGACAATAACAACTACAACTGATATTCCTGACTAACTAGTAGATCCCGCTGCTGGAAAGAAAAAAGGTTGTTGTTTCCTTCTGTTCGTGTTCAGTGTTCCGTCTCATATTCCAACATGACTTTTTGATGTTGATGAAGGGACACAGGAGGAGGGGTAAGGAGGAAGAAAAATGAAGAACAAATTGAGGTAAGAAGGGAGGGGGACATTGAAAACAGAAAACTTTATTCAAGTTGGAAATAATTTTGTGTGATCAGCGGTGTTAAAGTTAGAACAATTTCTGGAAATTTTAATAAGTGAAGTGAAAATTAACAAATTTTTTCCTAAATATGTATGTAGTTGTCGTGAAACTTAAACATATATTTATATTTTTTCGAAAAATTCGAATTGTTAGGCTTTAATATATTTTGTTTTAATTCGCGTAATATTTAAAATTATTGACATAAAATAAAAAAAAACATTTATAAAAAAACATTTACATTTATTAAAAAAATTCAGAAAAATTTAGATTTTTTCCGGGAAATTTATTTTTTTTTTAAACTATAAAACGATTTTTTAGTATTTCAAAAAAATCGTTTCCAAAAATTTCAAAATATTTTGTCACAAAATCAAGTTTCAAAAAATTATTGCTGAATTTATCTGCATGGGAAAAATTTTGCTTTTTCAGATTGTGCATCTTTGTATAAAAATAATTGAACTAATAAAAATTCGAACTGAAAATATGTTTTTTTATTTAATTTAAAAGGTAACAATTTTTTATCAAAACTTAACGAACTCCTAACCCAAAGCCAATTTGTTACTCCAAAAATGTCTCGGCTCAAAAGCGGAACAGAACAAATTTATGAGGTATGACGGAAGCCACTCGAGCTCAAAAAACGCTGCGCCAGAAATTCTAACAAATGAGTAGGAGCCGTCGGAGAAAAAGGTTTCGAAATCGGGAAATGTAAGTTCTACTGTTCACCAAATTTTTTTTTCAAAAATTAGTGAGCGACCTGAGCTACATGAGATCTGGGTATAGAATTTCCTGAATGAAAACTGCACATTTCTGAAACCATTGTGTGCTCCGTGAGCACACTTACCAGGAGGATAAAATGCAATAATATTCGTCATGTTCCGTAATGTATTTGTGAAAAAATTGAGTGAGCCCACATGTTTTATTTCATTTATTCAATTTTTTGCGGGGTGGACTTTTGAAACTTTTGGGTTAAGGCTTAGGCTTAGGCTTAGGCTTAAGCTTAGGTTAGACTTAGGCTTAGGCTTCGGCTTCGGCATAGTCCTAGGCTTAGGCTTAGGCTAAGGCTTAGGCTCAAACCGTTTAGCGTAGGACCTTAAAACACAGGACCTTAGAACATTTTTTAATAGTTTTTCTGAAACAGTAGTTGGAAAAATTGCTCATGGTGCATCGACCGAAAAATTCACAAAATTTTTAGCAACTGCTTAAAATACAAAAAATTGAAAAAAGCATTTTAAGCCAACTAGAAAAAAAAGAAACAAAAATTTTGAGAATTCTAAAAAAAAGTGACAAAACATTTTTTTTCGAGTAAACATTTTTTCGCAAAAAAGGGGTTCTCTCAGAAGCAAAATTTGAAAGAAATCGGGTTTAAAAGCACCCTTACACACCCCCGACTTGGAGCACGAAAAAAACGTATCTTTTGACAAGAAAACGAAGAGGTTTTGTCAAATAAATTGAACAAGTTAGATTTGATTTTGAAACGACGACGGACCGCCTTTCCGCCGGCACAAGACACCTCCTCCCTCAACTTTTCCGTGTCTTTATGTGGAAAATATATCAAATAAGTGACACATGCTGCGCGGGGGATTTTACGGGGGCATTTGCAGGGTGGCAGTGAAATTGATGGTGGCCGAGTTTTTTTTCTTGGCGGCCGCCATAAATTTGAAAAAAAAATCCAAAATTTCTAGAAATTCTACTTGGTCGAAGTATTTTTTTTAGAACAAGTTCTAATTTCTAAAAGCTCCATTTTTGAGGAATTTTTTTTTCAAAAAAAATTCCAATTTTTTTTTGTTTTGAAAATTACCAAAAACGTACCTAACTATTTTTGACGAAAATCCAAAACTACGTACTCAACTGTTACACCGCGCAATATTCTAAAAAAAAGTTGAAAAAATGCAAATTTTTGGACTTGTTCTGGGCGAGCTTTTGAAATTGTTGCATGTCTAGAGTGTGGTCCCGTAGTGGCCGGCAATTGGTTTTTCGATTTGCGGGTAGTACATCGAAAGTGTTAACATTGGGAGAAGTACATTACTTCCTAGTTTTGGAAACCCGAATAGTTTGAAAATTTCAAAAAAAAATTCGGAGAAAAATTAATTTAAAAATTATAATCCTTAGAAATTATGTTTCAAAAAAATCAAAAACATGGTGCATCGATAATTGAATTTTCAGTATTTTCAGACTTTAAGCTATCTTTTGTTCAGTAAATTCACTGAATTAAGAATAAATTGAGATTTTGAAGCATACTATGAAACAAGTTAGGAAAATTTTCAAAAACATGGTGCATCGACTGGAAATTTTTTTCAAAATTGTGAAATGAGGATATTATTATAGTTTTTAAAATAATTCGATTTAAAATATGAGAGAATAACGGTTTTTCAAATTTTTCAAAAGGTGGTGCATCGCCTAGGAAATTTAAAGTTTTTCAGAATTTTCGGCTGTAAAAATTTCTAAATTTAAGATGATTTTTAAAAAATCAAATGTATTTTTCAAATTTTAATCTGAACAATTTCTAAGTATTATATTAAATTTTAAAACTAATTTTTTGTTAGAAAAGAAACATTACCACTTGAAAGCTGGAGCTCATCGAATGATTTCTGGTGAAGTAGACTTGGGGGCCGGGCTAACCTCATTTCTGGTTTTCTCGTAGTTTTCTTTTCTCTATTCCAATATGGTCACTGGCAAGAGGTAAGGAAAGCGAAATGAGCCGTTTCACTGGGAATTAGGGTAAAAAGTAACGTTTTGAAGCGAAAATTAGGTAAAGGGTAATGAAAACAGAAAAAAGGCTAGTTACACTTTGTAAAGGGTAATTGGAAGAGTTTGGAAATGGGTTCTTTGGAATTGGTCTTTTGATATATGATAACAATTTAAAAATTAAAAAAGCTCAACTGCGAATGTTGTATGGAATCCAAGTTCTACAGTTGAAGCAGAAAAAAAATTTACCTGAAACCTGAAACTTTTTTACCACAAACTTTACGGCGAAATTTTTTTGGAAGTTTTTTCTAGTTTGAAATACTGTCAGAAAAAATCCTACACGATTTTTTCCTGTTCAAGATGAACCATCAACAGCAAAAAATTTTTCTAGAAAACTATGATTTATTTGAAAGTCGAAAGTCAAAAAAAAATCAAATTCTTTTCAGAAAAGAATTAATTTTCACAAAGGCTCGTGTTTTCCCCCGCAAAAAAGAGCAAGGAACATTGTTGCAAAGTTGAAATTGTAAACATTTTAATTTCACAAAAATTATTGGAAGCAAAGATTGGGTGGAATTTGTGATCTATGGGCTAAGAAGGGCAAGTAAATTATTACGACTTTCAGCAAAATTCGATTGAAATTTTTTGACTGAAACTTTTCGTATGGTAAATTTTTCTATAAAATTTTTGTTTCTTTGAAAATGAATGTTTCACGTGATATTCTTATATTTTGTAGATTTATTGAAAAAATTTTTTCGTTGTAATCACGAAAAATGAAGAAACAAAATTTCCATCCCTTTCCCATTGGACCAATTTTTTCAGTGTAGTTCTCAACTACTAGTCTTCACCTATAAAACTGTAATCCAAGAGTGGTTCCTTCAAAAATTTCAGCTACGGTGGAACCGATCTAAAAATTTTTTAGTTGAAAATTTCACAATTTTACTTGAGAGACAAAAAAGAGTGTTTTTTTCCAGCTTTTCGATAACTTCAGATAGCTCAGGAGTAGACAAACAATCTGGAATATAAGAAACATTTTTGGTTTTTTTTCGGTATTTCTTTCAATATATTAAATCCAGCTTCAAAATGTTCTGGAAAAGTTTCAGATCCCCATTTCAAGAGTCCAGTTGATTCCGCCGCTGAAATATTTGAGGTGACCTATTTTATAAACTAAATTAATTTCCTTGTTGAAAAAAAGTGTGCATGCAGATATTTTTATTAAAATTACTCCCAAAAAATGTTGGTATTTTTTCCGATATATTCAATCCAGCGGAAAAAATGAACAGAACAAATTCCACATCGCAATCGCCAATCGATATAATCGCATATTGTTCCCACCACGTCGAATTTTCATAACACTTGTTGTTTGATTTCTTGGTCTTTTTTTTGCAAAACTGTCGATTTTTGGAGAGATTTTAGTTGGAGCGGAATAACAGAATGATATAAGAAAAAAAATTGAGGATGGAGAATGTAGCGGGAAATATAAATTTACTGTGAGGTCAGAAGCTCAGAGAAGCTTAATGAAAAAATCAGGCTTTCCTCCCAACTGAAATCTTGTAAGCTCTGAGATTTTCATCAGTGCAATTGATTTCACGAACTGCTGCATGAGGGCAAAATGTCAAGTTCTGAAATTGTATTACTTTTGCTTATAACAAAACTATTAATCTCAATTACCTCAAAAAAACATTTCTTGATATCTACTCTCAGTGTTCGCAACGATTCCGTCTCCGAAACGTGATAAAGTGAGCCATTATTGAAAGAAACGCACTGCAAGTAAGGAATAATTAATGAATGTCAACTTTCGTCAGTAAAAACTATTTACAATTATGAATTTTTAACTACGGATACACTCAAAATAAATAAAAAACTGCGTGGCGTGTACTGCAGAAAACCTAATATTTCGGCCCCGCCTTTTTCTTGTCCACTCACGGAGAAAAGGCCAAAATTTTGACCCCAACCAATATCAGGCCGCCGACATCTCACGGGTTCCGCGCGCCGCTGTGTTTAACTCGCAGCAGGCGGAGACAGCTCGCCACGCCCAACGCGAGTTAAACGCAGCGGCGCGGCCTAAATATTAGGTTTTCTGCAGTACACGCCACGCAGTTATTTTTTATTTTGAGTGTATCGTCGAGGTGAAAAAAATCGTGGTGAGACCCTTTGCTGGGAGATCCTACTGAACAGCGGCGAAAAGGCTTGCGCCGACGCCGTTTCCGCTCTCACATGGAAGCTCTACCACACAAACAAGTTTCTCATATAAAATAAAATAAACTTACTTTCTTCACACGGTTCTGATGAACTTTTGGAATTTTAAGGTTCAACACGATGACGACTCTAGAACGCTTTTTACGTTGGTAACACGTTGCATCTGCCGCAGAAACATGTGATAGGAGGTATTGGTTTTCGATTGGAATTCTTTTTTTTATCACCTGAACAACGAAATTTCAGGCGTTTTTTTTGATGATCTTGCCACCACTCACAAATAAAACTTTCGGGTGATTGAGAATTGACTTCGGAATTTTCTCACCACTCATCAGAATTTGAATACTCGTTCGAAAATATTCTTCTTCTAGGTCTCTATTCATTTTCTCAAGTTCGAAGTAAAGCTTAATTAGCCCTCTGCCCCTGTACAGGTCTCGGAGCAGCTGCACAAAACTGATCACTTTCACGAATTTATATAGAAAATGCGCTCCTTTGACTATTGCAAATCTCTTTTTTCGTTTGACCGAAGAAACTAAAATTAATTATAACATTAAGATCAAGGCTTTAATGGTGAAATAGGGCCAGTGGGGAAACTGTTAAAGAACATTTATGTGGCCAAATATATCAAAATAATTTTTTTTTGTAAAATGTGTTATTTTGATTTGAGCACTGTCGAACATTCGAACCACATTTTTTATATTTCAATTATTTTTTAATGTTTGTATTAAAACATTGTAGGGGTCGGAACATACGACAATGCTTTGAATTTCCTCAAAAGCTCATACTTTTCAAATTTTTGGAAATTTTCCATTCGGCCATTTTGGATCATTATATCTGTTTTTTGACAAAGTCCCCACTGGCGCTACTCCACCTTTAATTCAAAATTGACAAATAATTCCAATGTTTTTCTAGAAATTTTATGATGGTATTTGGTTACTCTACCAAAGAAAAAATTGGGTTTCAATCATTTCCCCTACTGACCAACCGTTTTTCTCGAATTTGCACTCTTCCTGTACAATCTTCGCCATTGAATCAGGATTCATGCCTGTTCTGGAAGTAAGTTGCAGTTCAACTTGCTCTTCAAAATAGTCAGATTTGTCAGGAATCCACCTGAACAATATAAAGTTTATTTAGTGAGCATTTACAAACTTACTTACATTATCTCTGTAGTATTGCATGTTGCTCTTTTACGAGTAAAAGACTGAACATTTATGCAGAAAAACCAAACAAGAATAAATGTTAAAAGGTGCATAATGGCTGACTCACTTAGATACAGTGAAGCTCAAAACATGGAACGAAGTTTTCTTGTTTTATACATCTTCCTGTAAACATAGGCAGACTAGTTTTGACGTGATAATAATAATTGTAGAACAATTTTAGAACTCAAAAGTTTACCGGTCAGGCTTTTCGCTGGGGCGAGGAAATTGCCAAGAAAACAAGTTCTCAAAATTAAAATCAACTTTACGGACTCAATGAGTCATTGTTTAGTTACCTGGCTTTCAACATTAGTTTCAAAAACAAGACAGACATTATTTGATGAGTAATCAGTGATGTTACTCATTTTAAAATTAAATCGGCCCGATGAGTCGGCAAAACAGAAAAGGCACACACAAGCAACACTCCAAAGAAGATTAGCACATAATTAACAGGAGATGCATTCCGTTTTTATCGAATTTTTCTAAGACACTAAACAATTTAATTCACATGATTTTATAAAAAAAAACAGATAAAAACAAATCAAAATGTATTTCTTATGAACGTTGATTTTCGACTGAAAATAGAAAAAAAATTCACTTATAGTTAGGCCCCTCCTAGAAAACATTTTTTGAAAACTATTGAAGAATTTGCAAAAATTGGGAAACTTTTTGAAAATTATGGAACAAAAATTGGAAAAAAGTGTTCCTAATTTTCCAGCAACTTATGTAACGATTACTGAAAATATATCAAAATTTTAGAAAAGTGTTGTTGATTGGAATTACTTTTTTAGTCGATGGGTGCACAACTATGATACAATTCTTACTCCAGTTGATCGAATTGGACCTAAATCAACGAAAAACTCGTAATAAACGACTTAAATATGTATTGGAAGGTGAAAGTAAAAGAAATATTGAGTTCGATCCACAGCAACATTTGAGATTTTTGAAAACTAAGTTCGAGCTTCTTGGGTACTCAAACAGAGAAATTCAAAAATTTCTTTTGATCTTTATTCATTTAACACATTAGTTCACAAGAATCCTTCACTTTTTGTTTATGATGACGATTATTATATATAGTGTATTTACTGTTTATTGCGAGTTTCGGCCGACGAGAAATGATCGAGTTGACGAGTAGAAATTGACGGAAGATGCAGGGAATCGAACCCGCGTCTTGTGATGAGCTTGGATTGATAGTCGAGACTGATATCCACTGAGCCATCCTCCGCCGAAAAATCAGAAAAGCTTTGCAAATTATATACATATCACGTGAAAATTTTGATTTTTTGAGAATTATTAAAATTTCATTTTAGTGAAAAAATTTCCACATAGAATTTTCAATTATTTCTGTATCAGAAATTCATTAAATTTTTGTCTCTATGTAAATAAGTTTTTCATGTGATCTTCTCATACTTTCTAGAATTTTTTAAAGGTGCTTTTCCTTGTAGGCACAAAAAAAAAAGAAACAAAATTTCCACCCCATTGGAAACAAACTAATATAAATTTTTCAGTGACACGTGGCAAAAACTCATCGTGTACCATGTTGTATGCTGAACAAACAAGACATGAAACTTTGCAAATTGGATGATTTTTTTCAAATGGTCTTTTTTCTGTGTGAATCTATCTTGCAAACTTTGATTTTTGAAACTTCCCCTCTTCTCTCGAATTTATTATTTTAAAGAATTGCAGGAGTCTTTTCTTTTTTTTTCTTTTAGCATATATAATTAGCATCTTAATGGTGGGAGCTGCGTAGTGAATAACAACTTTTTCGGATTCGATTTTATATATATATATATATTGTTTTAATTTAGCATAGAAAAATCAAACTATTAAGAAAACTTTATGCTTTCGTTAAGTTTTGTGAAGCTAAATAGGCCAGTTTATCAACTTTTTCAAATAAAATTGACAATTCAAACTATAGGCAAAGCTATCTATAATATAGTTAAGTAAGGTTCTATAATGTCCATGGAAATGTATAATTTTTTTGTCTAATATTAAAGCTACAAATAGTGCTTTTAGGACGTTAGTTTATCAACTTTTTTTTCATAAATTAATTTCAAATTTAAATAATATACCACACACTATAGTTGAATAAGATTGGAAATAGCTCGTGGAAATTATCATTTAAATATTTTGTATAAAATTGGAGCTGAAAATGTTATAAATAAGCTAAATAAAATCAATATGGAAACATTTTATTTAATTTTTAAATGAAATTGAGGTTAAAAGTGATATTATTTATCAAATTTGTTTTTAAAATGGGTATTTTAAATATCATAAAAATCTATTAGAATAATACTTTTTAAAAAATCCGTTAATTAGCTTTACTATTAGGGTTAAGCTTAGGATTAGGCTTAGAACTACGTTTGAGCTAAAACATACGTTAGGCTTAGATTCAGGCTTGGGCTTAGGCTTAGGCTCACGTTTAAGCTAGTTTTCAACTACAGACAAAATAAAAAATACAATAGTTAAATAAGACAAAAATCAACATGACTTATTCAACATTTTATTCAATTTTTTATATGAAATTGTGGCTAAAATGGTTTTTTAGTTTATCCCTCAAAACGGGGAATGTTAAAGTTCATAAAAATCCATTAGATCATCACTTTTCGAAAAATCTGTTAATTAGGACTAGGCTCAGGCCTAGGTTTAAGATTAGGATTGGGCTTAGGCTTAGGTTCGCGCCGGGGCTCTGAGATTTTTGGAAACCGGCAATTGCCGAAGTTACCCTAAAAAGTTTTAGCAATCGGCATGAATTTTCGGCAACCAGGTTTCAAAGTAGTTTTGTTGAAATTATATTTTTGAGCGTTTTGGAAAAAAGTATGGTCGTTTTTTTTTCGTTTACAGTGAAATTTTTGCATTTTTCAGGCTCCCTGAAAGCTTTTTTCTGAGCTACAAAATGTTTGACATTGATATCGGCAGTTGCCGAAGTTGCCGAAAATAAGTTCGGCAGTTGGCGAAGTTGCCGAACTGTAAAAATTTCAGCAGCCGGCAATTGCCGAAGTTGCCCACTTGTAAAAATTTCAGCAGCCGGCAACTTTGGTTGCCAACACATCGGCAACTTTTCGGCAACCGGCAATTTAGTTGCCGGTTTGCCGCACAGCCCTGGTTCACGCCCAGAAACTGAAAAGAGTATTGGCCAGATTTTTTGCTCATTTTCTCCTTAATTTTTTTAAAATTATTTTATTGTTTACCGAGAAACGCGAAAAACTCTTTTTCTCCTTTTTTCTTCACCGCCCCGTCTCCCATTGTTCAAATTTGCGTCATGTTAAATTGCAGATTTCGTGACATTTGCCATGATTTGAGTTGCGCGCGGGAGGCCCTTGTTTTGACTCCCGCACAAACGCGCGCACATTATCCATCGAGACAGTGCCCCACCGCTGTGTTTTTCTCCGCGTCTCTCGTGCGGCAGCGGACACGCCTCCCCACCGCAAAGTGGGTATATAAGGAGAGGATTTTCTCATTTTTTCCCCATTTTGTTCATTAGACTCTCACAATTTTTTTAAAAATTTTTTCCTTCATTTCGTTCACGCCGAAAAGCATTTTTCGTAGTTGTAAAAACTCCTCATTTTCTGTAATTTTCGCCGCTTACACTCACTTTTCAGTGTTCAGTTTTTTTCTTCAAAACGCATTATCCAGATTGAATTCTTCCCACTTCCTTTCTCTTCCTCCCACTTAGATTCTTCTAGTTTTCGCTATGCTTTGTCTAGTGCAGTTCGCTGCTTTCTGACTGACAAATCGCGTTTGGAAGACAACATTTTCCGGCGGCAGAGCTTTTTGGAATCGGTTTTTTTTTAGTTTTGAAAATTTTTGTTCGGCTCCTGAGAATTATAGTTTAGTCTGGGTCATTGATTTTTAAAGATTTTTGTCCCGATTTTGCCGAATTTTGCAAATGACTGATCATGATTGATATAAATTTTAGAACAGAAAATAATGAAAAATCCAGTAAACCATGTGTTTATCTCGATTCTTTCCACTTTACAACGACAAATTTAAACTAAATTTCCACAAAATTCCACCACCTAATTTTCTAGCAAGATTCACGTAAATGATGACAATTAATTGGCCTGGTGATTGTATAAAACCTGCTGAATTTTCAACATTTTCAGAAACTTTTCGATAAATTTTGCGTTTCGAATAATTTTATTTTAAGCTTGAACTTGAATGTAGTACGTTAATTTCTAAAAGCTCTCGTTTTTCTGAAAAACATGGTGCACACAACATCGGAGGCTAATTTTAATTTTAAATTCAAAATTTCCCTATTTTGAATAATTTGTTATAGGCTTTGGAGTTACAAATGTTTTTTGAAAAGAAAATTTTTATATAAAAGCTTTCCACAAATTTACCCAAAAGTTATTCGTTTTTGAACGTGATTTTTTTTAAACAAATTCTCGTAAAATTAATACAATTTTCTTTTTTTTTTCATTTTGAAAACTCCTAAAATATCTATAAAAATCTTGCTACCCAGTTCCACTACCCCAAATCTTTTCCTCTTTTCCTCCGTTTTCTTCCACGCCAGTTTTATCCATTTCGTCCATGACCTCAATACGTTGGCCTCCTCCTCCTTCGCCTCCTTTTCCTCTTCTGACCGTCCTCTCTCGAATCCTTATCCATTTTCCGTCTACCCAGAAAGTGTACCCGACAAGAACGTTTTCGGGATTTTTTTCTTGATTTTTAGCTACTATTGTAGTCTAAGTAGTAGGCTAAAAACATGCCAAAAAACTTAAAATGTTTGGATTTTTGAAGAAAAAAAAAAGAAATATTGATGTAAAGTTTTGTATTTTCGAATGATTTTTTTTACCATCAGTTTCAACAAAAATAACACTAAATTTTAAGACGCAAAAATCATCCCCATATAGATTTTCCAATTCCAAAAATTTTGGTATTTTTCACAGACTCTTTTTCAAAAAGGTTTCGAAAGTTTCGGCATGTTTTTTTTTTAATTTTCAGAAAGTTAGGCAATTTATTATAATTAAAAAAGAAACATTTCAAAACTTTTGGCATTTTTTTTCGAAATTTTTTAGAAACGTTCGAAATTTTGGCAGACTTTCAAAATTTTGGCAAAAAAATTTAAATTTTAAATATACAAACAACCAATTTTTTTCCAATTCTCAAGTAGGATTTTGTAGCCGCCTTCTCCATTGATCACTGTCGTTCGGGTACATCCGTATCTCTCCAAATTTATTTTCCTTATCAGTCGTTATCAATTTATCTTCAGCATGTTGTGATAAGAATTCGAATCGCACCATATTTTCGGGTGAACCTCAGCGAGAAAAAAAGTGGGAACACCACGAGAAACGCACATGTTTTCGTTTTTGCACAAGTTTTTAGCGGCATTTTCTAAAATACGGTGATAAGGAGATAGGTGATACACGTGTAGCTAACAGACCATCACACCATCTTAAGACTGACCACTCCTATAAATGAGTGGTGGAAAGGTCAGGAGCCTAGAAAGTAACTGATAATATGTAGTTTTTTTTGTAAAACAGGAAAAGCTGATGCAATTTTAAACTAGACTTTTGCATTGAAAATAGATTAGTTCAGTTAGAAATTTACTAAAAAAATCCAAAATCCAAAATCGTTCAGAAATATTTATTTTCGATATTACTTAATAGAATTTTTTGCACAGATGAAAAATGTTTGCACTGACAAAAAATGTTTGCACTGACCATTATAATTTTTGCACTGACCATTTTTTTTTGCACTGACCACAATAATTTCCTTTGTTTATAACTTTTATAAGTGATCCTTTCCTAAGCCAATGCTTTAACCCGTCCACTTTCTTCAGAAACTTAAGAAAACTTTTTTCCCTACCCGCCAAGCCCCGAAAAATATTCTCCATTCTGAATATTCAATTGCTTCTCTTCCTTTTCTCCAACACAGAACGTCACGTTTTTCTTCTTTTTAGTCGTTTTTTTTCTTCCTTTTTTAAAAAAAGAAGCCCCCGCAACTCTTTTCTTTTTGGAAAAAACGGGGATAGATGGGATGGAGAAAACGGAGAGCGAGAAGCTAAAGTTGAATCCCAAAAGGTTTCTGATTTCCATGCCGCTTTTCTCGCATTTCTCCGTTTGGTCTTGTTTTCTTAGACTGAGAAAACAAAAATAAAATGGAAAATCACGTTTTCTAAGTTTTTTGTTGGAGCTCCTAGATCTAAGCATGAGCCTAATCCTAAGCCTAAACCTATGCCAAAGCCTTAGCCTCAGCCTGAGCCTAATCCTAAGCCTAAATCTATGCCTAAGCTTAACACCTAAGACAGACCCATTTTAAAAATCCAAACACAAAACTCTTCCAGTGTTTTGCACTTTCCCGAGCTAATTTTCTTCTATTTTTTTGAATTTTTTGGTTAGTGCCCTTTTGTGAATGCACTTTTGCTCAAAAATTGGTATAAAAGAGACATTCGTTTTCGAACACTTTGTGTAATTGTTTCAAAAATCTGATGCAAAAATATTAATAACTTAACATTGCGAAATCCGGAGAAGCTAGAGACGCAGACTTCGCGGAGCAGAAAAACGTGTTGTTTACTCAAATTTCCTTTGACCGCCTGCGTTCGCCTCAAAACACTTATTCCTCTCTTGTTTTTTTCTGAGTTCCTTTTTTCCTTCTTGTGGAATTTTTTTTAATTTTTTATGCTACGTGGCATACGCTTTTTAGTATTCCCTCCTAATTCTGAATTTCTTTCAGGTAACTCGTTCTCTTTGGAACAAGTGAACAATGTCGGCGAAGGCTGTGAGCGAGTTATCTGGAAAAGAAGTGAGTGCAAATTTCCAACTGGAAAAAAAAATTTTAATTTAAAAATAGAATGATCCCACCAAACTTCTTGCAATTTGACATTTTTAACAAATTCTCAACAAAACAATCTAAATTTTATTCCAGGTTCTCTACAAATACTTCGAGCCAAGCGGACTCCTCTCAGCTCCACATGCGTTTCACGTGAAGGCTGGCGAAAATTTTGACGAAATTGCAAACAAGTACGAGTGGCTCGCACGTGATAACAAGGGAGTCATCAAGCCCGACCAGTTGATCAAAAGACGTGGAAAGCTGGGTTTGGTCAAGATTGGAACACCACAAGAGTTGAAGGCATGGTTCGAGAAAACTGGTGACAGTTATGTGAGAGTTGGTCAAACCGAGGGACGGCTTCACACTTTTATTGTCGAGCCATTTTGTGCACACACTGAAAAGGATGAGATGTACATTGCGATCTACAGTGAGAGATTTCGTGACGTCATCATGTTCTATGAGCAAGGAGGTGTAGATATTGGAGATGTTGAGGAAAAGGTTAGTTTCCCGGAAATTTTTTTTTGGATTCAAATTGCTCCGCAGTTATCATTTTTGTAAAATAGGATCATTTTCATTTAAAAAAACTCAACCTTTGCAATTTCCCAATTACTGAGAGTATTTCCAGGCTCGCACTGTATCCGTCCCCGTCCAGCTCAACGAGAATGCCATGACCCCCTCGGATGAAGAGCTCACCACCCTCCTGGGCCCACTCAAGGACAGTGACATTGTCAGAAGATTTGTGGTAGAGCTCTACAAAGCCTACAAGGACCTACATTTCACGTATCTCGAGATTAATCCATTTGTCCTTTTGAACAACCAGATTCATGTTTTGGATTTGGCAGCTAGGCTTGATGAAACCGCCAATTTCTTGTGCGCAGACAAGTGGAAGAGCCGTCTGACACCATATGGAGGACCGAACCACGTGGAGTTCCCAGCTCCGTTTGGACGTGATTTGACGTCAGAGGAGCAGTACATTTCGGAGATGGATGCGAAGACGGGAGCTTCCTTGAAGCTGACGATTTTGAACAGAAAGGGAAGAGTTTGGACGATGGTGGCTGGTGGTGGAGCTTCAGTTGTGTTTACGTGAGTCTAAAATATAGAATTTAAAGTCTAGCCATATTTGTTTCAGCGACACTGTCTGTGACCTCGGTGGAGCATCAGAACTCGCCAACTACGGAGAATACTCTGGAGACCCGTCTGAATCGCAAACCTATGAATACGCAAAGACACTCCTCTCCGTGATGACCGAAGGTACTCCGAGACCTGATGGAAAAGTCCTCATCATCGGAGGATCCATCGCCAACTTCACAAATGTTGCTAAAACTTTTGGTGGAATCGTCAGAGCCTTTGAAACGTTTGTCTCAAAGCTCAAAGAGCACAAGGTGACAATTTTCGTGCGTCGCGGAGGCCCAAACTACCAGGAGGGACTCAGAAGAATCAAGGATGCTGCGACAAAGTTGGAGCTGCCAATTCATGTATTCGGACCTGAGACTCATATGACGGCGATTGTTGGAGCAGCGCTCGGAGTGAAGCCAATGCCAACAGTTCCGACAGCTCCACAGACTACCGGACAGTTTTTGTTGAGCCCTGAGAGAAATGTAGGTTTTTAGGACCAAAAACTAGCTACGTTGGTGCGAGGTGTCATGCTGTTTCATTACGGTTTGATCTGCAAAAAAGTGCGGGAATTTTTTTCCCGAAAAAATGGGACGTCAGCAAGCTTTGAGTCATGCGAATCCAGTTGAGAAGTATGCGTCTAAATTCCCGCCATTTTCGTAGATCTACGTAGATCAAATTGAAATGGGACACTTTGACACCACGTTTGTTGGTGCGAAGCGGGAAACATAGGCCAGCCACAAGCGGGCTCACTTAGGGCCTAGTGAAAAATCGAAAATGCCCTGTGCATTCAGATCTAGTGAACTTGAAGAATCCATTTTTCTACAATTCAAATCTATCATTTTTCAGACCGGAGGCACTGAGAGAGCTCCACCTTCGCCAGCAGCCAACGCCACTCCAACTGAGCACCCACTCACCACTGCCCAACAGAACAAACTGAAAAGCTTCCGTGGACTCTTCGAGGACGACACCAAGGCCATCATCTGGGGACAACAGGCTAAGGCTATTCAAGGAATGCTGGACTTTGACTATGTCTGCAGAAGAAGCTCCCCGTCGGTTGTCGCGTCCACCTACCCGTTCACTGGGGACAACAAGCAGAAGTACTACTTTGGGCAAAAGGAAATTCTCATTCCAGCCTATAAGTCGATGGCGAAGGCTTTTGCAACTCATCCGGATGCTTCTATCATGGTCACTTTTGCCTCGATGAGATCTGTATTTGAGACTGTTCTCGAGGCGCTCGAGTTCCCACAAATCAAGGTTATTGCGATCATTGCTGAAGGTGTCCCTGAGAATCAGACTAGAAAGCTGTTGAAGGTAAAGTTTTCCCCCACCGGAAATAGAAGTATTCTGATTCTAATTATGCTTGTTTTCAGATTGCTCATGACCGTGGAGTCACCCTTGTTGGGCCAGCCACCGTCGGAGGTATCAAGCCGGGATGCTTTAAGATTGGAAACACCGGTGGAATGATGGACAACATCCTTGCCTCAAAGCTCTACCGCCCTGGAAGTGTCGCCTATGTATCTCGCTCCGGAGGAATGTCCAATGAGCTTAACAATATCATTTCACAAAACACTAACGGAGTCTATGAAGGTATTGCAATTGGAGGTGACCGCTATCCGGGAAGCACGTACACTGATCACGTGATTCGCTATCAAAATGATGATCGTGTGAAGATGATTGTTCTTCTCGGTGAGGTCGGTGGAGTTGAAGAGTACAAAATTGTGGATCTCCTCAAGCAGAAGAAGGTGACAAAGCCATTGGTCGCATGGTGCATCGGAACCTGTGCAGATCACATCACATCGGAGGTTCAATTCGGTCACGCTGGAGCATCTGCAAATGCTCTCGGAGAAACCGCTGCCTGCAAAAATGCTGCTCTCCGTGCTTCAGGTGCCCTTGTCCCCGAGTCATTTGACGATCTTGGCAACAAAATCCGTCAGACGTACGACGAACTTGTCAGCCAACAAATCATCGTTCCACAGCCAGAAGTTCCACCTCCAGCGGTGCCGATGGATTACGCGTGGGCTCGTGAACTGGGACTCATTAGAAAACCAGCTTCCTTCATGACCTCAATTTGTGATGAGAGAGGAGAAGAGTTGAACTATGCGGGAGTACCGATTACAAAGGTTTTGGAGTCGGATATGGGAATCGGTGGAGTGTTGGGATTGTTGTGGTTCCAGGTGGGAATTGAGACCTGTTTTCAGCACCACTAATAATACATTTCAGAAGCGTCTCCCACCACATGCCAACAAATTTATCGAGATCTGCTTGATGCTCACCGCCGATCACGGACCAGCTGTGTCGGGAGCCCATAACACTATTGTGTGTGCTCGTGCTGGAAAAGATCTGATCTCTTCGCTCACGTCTGGTCTACTCACCATTGGTGATCGCTTCGGAGGTGCCCTCGATGGAGCCGCTCGTCAGTTCTCTGAGGCTTTTGATCAAGGATGGTCGGCGAATCAGTTTGTCAGCGAGATGAGAAAGAAGGGAAAGCATATTATGGGAATTGGACATCGTGTGAAGAGTGTAAGTGTAGAGACTAAAATGGTTTTGAGTACCCTTACAAATGTCTCACTGTAGTTACTGTAGTAGTGTACTACAGTGATTCATTTTAGAAACATAGTGTCCCATCTCGGTTTGATCTCTGAGAATTGCGGGAACAACGTGCCCAGGAAATTTTACCATTACGTGGTGTCAAGTTGTCTTGATCTACAAAACATGCGGAAAATTTGGGTCCAAAAAAAATGTGACGTCAGCACGTTTTTCTCAACTCCCGCATTTTTTGTAGATCTACGTAGATCAAACTAAAATGGGACACTCTGACGTGTACCATCAAACCGAGACGTGATACTCTGACACCCACCAAGTGTCAGTATTGTCAGAATTAGCGTAATCCAAGTCGGTACTCTAAATAGAACGTCTAATACCGAAGAGCTCAAATATTGTCAATTTCCAGATCAACAACCCTGACAAACGTGTGGAGATTCTGAAAAGATTTGCCATGGACAAGAAGGAGTTTGCCCAGGAGACGCCGTTGTTCGAGTATGCTCTTGAGGTCGAGAAGATCACGACCGCCAAAAAACCGAACCTCATTCTCAACGTGGACGGAGCGATTGCGATCTTATTCGTCGATATCCTTCGCCACAGTGGCATGTTCACCAAGCAGGAGGCCGAGGAGACAATCGAGATTGGATCGCTCAATGGGCTTTTCGTTTTGGGTAGATCTATTGGATTTATCGGTCACTACTTGGATCAGTCGCGTCTGAAGCAGGGATTGTACCGTCATCCATGGGATGATATTTCCTACATTATGCCGGAGAGCAACTTGGTAAAGTTTTGAATATAAATTGCTTAAGGTTTTACGCACTGACCAAGTTTCAAAAAAATTCATATCTAATTTCAATGATAATTATGAACAATTTTCAGTAAATTCCGCAACCCTTCAACATTCTCCTGGACCAAGCAACTGAAGCATTCCAATTTTTTCTAATCACTGTACCCTAAAAGTCCCCTATCTCCCCCCAACCAAGCAATAATTTCACAAGGTTTTTTTTCTCAACTTGTTCATTAATTTATTTCCCGTACTCTACTCTCAACTTTAATATTGCACCCCATGAGCTTTACTTTTTAGCTTACAAAAATGTATTTTTCTTGAATTTGATGATATTTATTCAGCTTAGACAATAAAGCATGGTATAGTATGGAATTTTCTGGAACTTAAGAAATGCTAAGCCAAAAAAATTTAGCACGGGCCTTTTTTTTTAGCTTTCTTTTGTGTTCAAAAACTTATATAACTAAAAAAAGGTTTAAAATACAGGTTTTTACCCAAAAATTTCGGCCGAAATATGTATTTTTAGATTGTTTTAATGAAAAAAAAACTCTTATTTTTTAAATGAAAAAACCATCTCAATCGCAATTTCTTGAGTTTTGAACCTAGTACAAAAATGAACCGAAACACTTTCCAACGGTAATTTTAGGGGTTCAGAGCTGAATTCTGTCCCTGAAATTTTTGTGGTGACCTAGTCTTAACATAGGCCTTAAACAGGCCTCATCTGGAAATTGGATTTTCAGGCTTAAAAATTATGGAAAGGTTTAAACGAGAGGCTCTGAAAATTGACTTTTTATTTTGTCAATTTTTTATTATTTAAATTTTCAAAATAGGAAAAAGAACATGCAAAAAACATATATTGCTGAAAAAGTAGTAAAGCTCTGTCCTGATAAATTGCAGAAATCGTAATTACAGCAACACGCTTTAACATCAACATCACCAAGCTTTTCCTTTTGACAGCTCACTCCGTTGGTCTGAAACTTATTATATTTTTTGTAGACCTCTCAGCAGTTTTGAAAACGCTTTTGGCTTGAATTTTTACTAAAGTTAGCTAAGATCAAATGAGCAAAATTACTTAACCAACGCTGAACACATTTGAAAACTCAAAATAATATGTGCTATTAAAAACTTACATCACAATTTGTAATAGACACTGTCGGATCGGGACACGTTCCATTGAACACTGTGAAATAAGATGCTTGCTCAGAAAGCGTCAAACAATAAAGGCCATTGCAGGTGATAGCTGTCTGAAATTTCATTGTTATAGTTATGATTGAAAGGTTGGAGCCCGTTTCAGTTTTCTGGTGGCACTTGTTTCAGTTTAAGCCTTGTTCAAGCCGGGGACCAAGGCCTATAATCCAGTCCTCTAATGCTCCACTTCCAGATTAAGGCTGGATAGATTTAGGGGAGCTTGAACTTGTGATTTATGAATTGGTAGAGGTCCCTCTCAAAATTGAATAAAAAGAGTAATGAAGTAAACGTTTTTTTCAACAATTGCACTGACCAACAACAACTCAATTTAGTTAATACATTTTTTATAGTAATATAAATGTTCAAAATTAATTATTTTTTCAAACAACTTTTCATTTTCCTTACCTTACCGACTGTATGCGTCTTGCCTTCATAATCCATTTGTGAAAATGCCCAGCACTGTATCGAAGCTACCGGTATAATAAAGGTAATAAAAATCGATATAAATAAGAAATAAGTAGGCATCATAAAATTCAAAAGTGTGCAACTGTTGCTTTATCAGTGAAAAGCATTGGAAACTGTGCTTTCGTCATGTGAAATGCAAATTTTCAGGTTTTGTGATTTATTTTCAACTAGTACTTACTTATCAAATTGCGCACATTTGTATGAAATTGCATGCCATAATTGTTGATTTTCTGTCAAATATTTTTAAATTGGAATTTTAAGTTCAGTTTGAACTGCAAAACTAATTTCTGAATGTGTTCATTGCGCCGTAAACATTCAAACTATTTATGCAACTCGTTAACTTACCAAGTGCACTGACACCACTTTGCACTGACCATTGACCATTTTGCATTGACCAATTTGCATTGGCCATTTTGCACTGACCAATTTGCACTGACCAATTTGCATTGGCCATTTTGCACTAACTAATTTGCACTAAACAACTTGACATTTTTTTTGTTGTTGAGCACATGTAATTTTTTGATAAAACGGCCTGAAAAAATCTTGAAGTCACACTATCATCGGGTGATTCCGAGCTGTTCCCAATTCTCAAGTTTACAACTCCCGAAAACTTCACAAGTCACTAATCACACATCACTAGGTTCCTCCGAGGTCAAACTTTTCCCGTTGGAAAAGAGACAATTGAAGAGTGAGAGGTTGCATGACGTCATAGACAAACGTCCAAGTGTCTGTGACCTCTCATTTGCATGTACTGTCTTGTCGGGGAAGGTATATATTGATCATCTAGCGTTTGAAACAGCGCACCAGTGTCTCTGTAGTTTGGGCAACGAGCAGTCGGTAATTATGAGTGCTTTGCTGGGAGGACGAATTGCTGTGGTTACCGGTGAGTTGTTTTATTTGCAAAAAATTATTTTGAAAAAAAAATTGCAAACACCTAATTTAATATATTTTTCAAGTTTAAAATAGAAGGAAAAAAAAATTTTTTGGAAAAAAAATTAGCAAAAATTAAAAAAAATTGTAGTGATTTTGAGAATTAAAAATAAAAAAATTGAGCAAATATCGTTTCGTGAGTTAAATAAAAGAAGTAAAATATGAGTTGACATTGAAGTTGGTCAGTGCATTTCACACGTTTAGTCAGTGCATTTGGTCCGTAAAAAGCAAAAAACATACCAAGTGCACTGACCACCTGACTAGATCAAACCGAAACCCCCAGAAATTACTCTCACAAAAAACCTGCTCACTTCCAGCTTTTTGCAACATGAAACGTACTCGAAAGTCACATTTTTTCTGTAGTCCTGAGAAAAAACGTTAATAAAAAATGTTTTTATTCTCATAATCCAAGAAAAAATGAATGTTAAAGTGTGGGAAATAGAATACGGTAGCTTACGCTATATGTATATTTATAGCGTTTTTCAGAACTCACAATGTAAAAAGAGCAAAAACCAAAAAGAGCCAATTTTCAGGTGGTGCATCCGGCATCGGCAAGGCCATCTCGCAGACGTTGGCCAAGCATGGAGCTCGTGTCGTAGTTGCCGATTTGGATTCCGGCAACGCTGCAGCCACTGCAAAGGCTCTTCCAGCTAGCCAGAGCCATTCCTCGTTTGCCTGTGACGTGTCAAATGCAGACAGTGTGAAGGGGCTCAGTGAGCATGTAAAATCGCTGGGAACACCGTCGATTTTGGTAAATTGTGCAGGGATCACAAAGGTTCGGTTTTTTTACAAATTCATCCTAAATCGTACACCTACAGTAATCCTTTGTTACTAAAAAGGTGCTGTTGGAGTCAAAATATGTGTCTAGCGAACTAAAGAAACAAAAATTTTTTTAAAGGATTCTACACTTCTAAAAATGAAGCAGGAGCAATGGGACAGTGTCATTAAGGTCAACCTTACCGGAGTCTTCCATGTGAGTTTTTTTTTCTGAAAATTGAGGCGAAAAAGTTTTCCGATACAGTGTGATCCTAGATTATTTTTTAAAAGTGATTGAAACACTGTCAGAATAAAGATAACAAAATCAAAGAGGTAATAATATTTTATACCCTTTTTACAGTTTTTTTTTTTAAATTTTGACTTGCGACTACCGATCGTGACGGCGCACAACTTTAGACTCTCCCCCAAATTTTACCATTGGTTGTCAGATAAGAAAGCTTGCTCAGCATGAAAAAAAAACTATAAAACAAAAATTTAATATCTACTTGAAAGTTACTAATTTTTACATCAGTTCCAAAATGTTTTAAATACAATTTCAGGTATCCCAAGCATTTGTCAAAGCATCAGTTGACAACAACAACCACCCATTATCAATTATCAATGTTTCATCAATTGTCGGCAAAATGGGAAATTTCGGCCAAACCAACTACGCAGCCACCAAGGCCGGAGTCATCGGGTTCACAAAATCTGCAGCGAAAGAGTTGGCGAAAAAGGTGAGTAGTTTCTGATTTTGCGGCAAATCTCAAATAGAAATATAATATAAAATTTATACGAAAATATAGTGAAAAATATCTAAATCTACCGGCCCATACTTTTTTGTGCACACCTCTGTTGCACTATGTTTTAAAATAGACAAAGCAATAAAAAAGAGATTTCGTTGACGAATTGAAACTAAAGTTTTGTTTCCCAAAAAAGTATCACGTCGAAAACAATAAAATGCACTAGACTTTCCTATGTTCAAATATGTTCAAATATGTTCAAACTGTTACGAAAAATTATTTTTTGGTGCACTACGTATGTTTTAAAATGAGCTTTGTTATATTCTGCTAAAAAATTTTTATTGAGAATTTCATTAGTGATTAGGTCTTAAAAATTAACATGTACTGCCAGAAAAATGTCAAAACTGGAAAACTGCATAGTTTTTTTTCTTTTCGATGCACCATGTTGCAAAATGAATTTTGCATGATTACTGAGGCCTGAACTTAATAGTTCAATTCCGCTTTGAACTTTGGAGAACTATGTATTCACGACGTTAAAAAGCATTCGATGCACCATGTTTTGAAAGGAATTTTGCATGCCTGGTACTGGCTGTACATAGAAAACATTTCAAATGTAGCTATCATTATTGGAAAATTAATTTAAACGTTTTTTTTTAAATATTCAGTAGATATACCAAAAAAAAATTAAAATCTCGATGCACCATGTTCGGGGGAATCGCCTTTTGACCACTACCATCTTACTGAAATTTTTTCCAGAACGTACGTGTGAACGCAGTGCTCCCAGGCTTCATCAAGACCCCAATGACAGAGGCAATGCCACCGACTGTGTTGGCCGAAATCTGTAAGGGAATTCCAATGGGCCGGATGGGTGAAGCCGAGGAAATCGCCAACTCCGTCTTGTACCTTGCCTCTGATCTCTCCTCATATGTGACTGGTGCCACTTTGGAAGTTACCGGTGGATTTAGTATGTAGATTAAATTTAGACTTTTTACTTTGACGGTTTATATCGTGGATTTTAAAACTTCTGGAGATTTTTATTTAATTAATGTATACTTTTGAAAGTCTATGAAAAAATCTGAAACTATGCCCTCAAAGTAAGCAGGTAGCTTGGTTTAGAATCTTTGTTGATATTGTGATTAACTTTGTTTCATGAAATGAATATTTGTTTTAAATCGGGATATCTTTATTAGTGATCAAATATACATTATAATTAAAAAATGAAATAAATGTTATTCAAATTATTGCACGAAGGTTTAACAAAACTGTTTTGTATAATTGTTCAATTGAAAACTTTCACGTTTTGTTAACAAAATTTGAGTATAAGGTTATTGATAAATAGGAAAACTCTAAACTAAATGTTAATGAACCCAGCAAATTACATTTTTGTCAGTGCAAACATTTTTTGGTCAGTGCAAACATTTTTTGTTTAGTGCAAACATTTTTTTGCTAAATGTTTCTTAGTCACTGCCCGAAGTGAAATATTTTAATTTTGAAAAAAAACTCAAGTAACTTATTCAAAAATGTCTAGAAACATTAATCGGAGAATACTCATCAGGCTTATTCACAAAATCCAAACTAATGTCACAAATTTCAATAGGAGCCGACTCGTCAATGTCTTCCTCGCGGGAGTGTGAAGTGTTGATTCGAAGTTGAGTGGAACGTGTTGGTACCGTGATTCTGAATTTATTACTTGGAAACTGTATAATTTTATTTTTAGCAATTGAAAATGTTAATGTCACAAAAACACCTGTTTCTAGATTTTGCGCATAAAAGTTTGAACTGAACGTAGACACCCATGTGGTGTCAGGCTGTCTCAATACGGTTTGATCTACAAAAAATGCCGGAACTTTTCCCCAGAAAAATTGTAACGTCAGCAAGGTCTTAACATGCGAAATCAGTTGAGAAGTCTGCGTCTCACCTTCCGCATTTTTCGAAAATCAAAACGAATTGGGACTTTCTGACTCCACGTGATTACCTGGATGGCCCGGGCGCCGACGTTTGTAAACTACCATGCGACAGCTTCCTTGTCGGAGACGCCTTCTCCTCAATGCTAGCTGGAAAGGAAGAAAATAAAATTTTCTTGGCAAGACCATAATAATTCTACAAAACTTACCGTCACTGAAACTCTCCCTGCTCATCAGACGTGCTAGTTTTGTGATAAGTCTCGATCTGGTCTGAAACTTCTCAAAAATTTTATTTCAAGATGATAAAATTCTCACCGGTTCAGCGACAGTTTTGTCCTTGTGAAAATATTCCATTTCCTCTCTGGTCATTGTGTACTTCTTGTGGTGCCAACCGTACACAAAATGAATTTTGATACTTTGTATAATCTTTTTCCAGACACTTTCTATGATTTTCTTGTCATTATTGCATACTGGACCTTCGTAGCATGTGAGAGAAATGAAGTCAATATGTTTCTGAGAAAATAAATAGTTTAGGCTTAGGCTTAGGTTTAAACTTAGGCTTAGGCTTAGGCGTAGGCGTAGGCTCAGGCTTGGCGTCAGTGGCGAACGTTAGCCTACGATATATCTAATCAAATTAAAGCTTTAACTTACTTAATTACTAATGTCCATATCTCTCTACCCATAAGTTTTAGCAAACAAGTTTTAACTGCTAATTTGTTTATTGGGACTTTTAAAACAACTTTGCAGTTGACAACTTTTTTTTATTTTACCCGTCAACGGAGCTGGAAATCTTTGAAAGTAGGTCCTTTTCGTGCAAAACTCTAGAGAAAACAACAGTGGTTTTCATCTAAAAATGACATTTGATCCTCCAAAATTGTAGAAATACCCAAACTAATGCTGTTCTTCCAACCCAAACACTTTTTGAAAAAATTTTGAAAAATTGTTTTTAAAGAAAAAAATTTGAATGAAAACTTCCAAAAAGTTTCCAAATTACTTTTATGATTCCCAGGAACCAAAAAATGTATTCCGAAGTTACCAAAAAACGGAAGAACCCGTCTTTTTGTGCATATTTCATTCTCAAAAAAACATTTCAAAAAAATTAACACCTAGTGGGGAACGAACCCGTGACCTTTGAAATAATAAACATGAGTGTTCACCAATCGGCCAATTGAAAGGCGGCTGCAGTGCCAAACTATTATGTAGCATTTTCTACACACGTAAAACGACCATTTTGAGCAAAAAGAGCACTGATTTTTAAGACGAAAATTTTCAGCTTTCTGACCGAGTTTAGCAGATTCCAAAAACTGATTCTTGTAGCCAAAGATCTGATCTTTCATTTTTACTTGGTTTTGTCTTCCTAGCTATTGCAGGATTAACAATATTCCCTAGTTAGGCATAGGCTTAAGCTTAGGCTTAGGCATTCGTTTAGGCTTAGAATTAGACTTAAACTTAGGTTCCGATCTATAAAGTAAAACGGAAATTGACTACACTCTTCGCTCATTCTCTCGTTATATTTTCTAGTTCAATTTGAAAAAAAATAAAGACAGTATGTTATTAAAAAATGGGCAAAAAATCTTTGAACATATATTGCTATTTAGGTTTGGAAAAGCATTTTACTAATGTTCAATTTATAGCTCATTAGCTCAACTCGCTCTATTGGGACAAGTTATATTTCAATTCCGTTTTGAAATGTTTGTCTCTGTTTTTACAGTACAATGAAACACATAGTTATTGAATTCCATTCTAATAGAAAAAATCAACATTTCAAAGTTTAAACCCTGGTTTTTCAATTCTAAAATATTATCCCTCTGTAAAACTGACCTCCGCCCATAAATTGAACAAATGAAAGTACTCCTCAACAGCCACCAACGGCGCCAACGACCTGTACCGTCCTCCAAAAACATGAAGCTTTCTATAAAATTCCTCATCAACAGTGCCGTTATGATAACTAGATATAGTCTCATGAAACATTTGGAGCATATGAAGCACACATCGGTCCAGAACAAAATGTTGTTTCCAGGAATCACTTTTCACTTGTTCCACGTTGAATAGTTTTGTTAGATGGTCACGATCAATTAAAAATGTCTCGAAGGCTTTTGCTCCGATATCGTAGAGTCTGGAAAAAAAAGTTGAATCAAAATGAGAAAGAAAACAAAAAAATGAGCTCACGCTTCAAAGTTGTCCGGCCAATGTTTGTGGCAAAGCTCCATGTGATTTGGCAAAACGTCTAGCTGGTTGGACTCCGGCTAAAAAATGTGATAGTTTGGAGAATTCATATCGCGAAGGGTGCATATATCCCTTTTTCCTATTTGGCGTGAGAATATTGCAAAGGTAGGTTGCAATTTTCTTTAGTGTGTATTTTCAAAGAGACCCCTGATGCGTTCTATGAAACAATGATGACAAACCTTGCAGATTTTAATCTTCGCGCAGGAAATTAACATGCATAATGGCTCATGTGGCCGGAAAATCGTAGCTGTCGGAAATTAGCCTTGCTAAAGAGAATGGGACATGGAAAAATGACATGCTGTGCAAAGGTAGCTTAATAGGTAGTGGTGACCGGCCTTCACTGCTGGCTTAGCCGGGGACTTAACGGTGGAGTGGCGCCAGTGGGAATTTTGTCTAAACACACTTATAATGATCTAAAACGACCTAATATCTTAATAAAACACTCCGAAAAATTTCAGATTTTTTTAAAAACTTTCGGTCGAAGTACTGGCATTTTGCAAAAATTTAAAATGTATGAGGTTTTCAGGAAAACTAAAGAAATGCCGCATGTTCGGACTCCTACAATGTTTTAATACAAAAAATTATCACAAGTTTACAGTGTAGTTACAGCATAAAAAGTGTAGGATAAAAAATTTTTTTGGTAGACTTCCAAAATTATGAATGGCAAATATTGAGCAATTGAGTGAGTAATTCGACAGTAAATAAAAAACTTTCAAAAAAATTTTGAAATGTTTTATTACCGTATTCGGTCATTCTGGCACCATATGAGTTGTTTTTAACACTTTCCACACTGGCGCTATTCTACTTTTAAATTTCTTTGAACATTGTTGTATTCGATGGAATGATCAGAGGTGATATTGAAAGAAACTAAATGAACGAAAAGTGGTGAAAATGTTCAAAATTTCAGTTCACAAGCGTAATTGAATAAAAACCGCTATTACTGCCGAAAATCATAAATTTTGTTTTTGTCTCAGCCTTGTTCAGAAGCAAGAAAAGTCTCTGACAAATCTGACAAAAGACAGAAGCGGAATTTAAAACAAACATCGCAACTTCAATAGAACACCCCCAGAATATCAATAGATTCAAAAAAATACTGAAAAATGATGAACCCAAAATTTAAACGTATTGCGGAGTTCATGTAGTTTTGCTAGATATTCTTTGTATTATTCAAATGTTTGAAGAACTTTAAATTTAAAAAAAAATCCTGAATACAAAATTAGTAGTCTAACATGGTCACTCTAAGTTATTTCTATAACTTTTTGAGCAATTTTGAGCATTACCGCTGGTTCAAAATCTTATTCTGTTTAAAATCTGAATAATTTCCATTTTACTGTGAATAATAAATAATTTTTTCAAAGAATTCTGAAAAAGTAAAAAAAAAAACAAAACAAAATTTGGCTATTTTCAAAAAAAAAAACATTTGAATACTGCTTTGAGCACGTGAAAAAAAAGCATTTATGTAAAAAAACCCCCAATTAAAATTACTTTGAATTTATTGTTGTGTGAATCAATTTTAAGAAATCAAGAAAATCGAAAAACAGAAATTTTTTTTAAAAATTAAAAATTGTTAATTTGCTATTTTAATTCCAATCTCTCAGTCTCTCAACTACCAATTTTCCCCCTAATTTTCCGGGAAAATGACAGGTGAATCTGTGGTTGTCATGGGCGCTTAGCCTTAGCTTGCCCACTCGTAAGTAGGTTTTAATATTGATTGGGGAATTGCAAACTTAATTGACAACACTTTTAGCTCATTTTTTAACTCCTAAAAATATGTGCTTGTTATGTATTAATTTATATATTTCATTTTTAACAAATGTTAGTGAACTATTTGCTATTTTGTAAGATTGAAGACAAAAGAAAAACGTGTTGTCAATTTACTTTTTTTCTAATTTTTTCACTTAATTATTAAAGCCCTAATAAATTAGAAATCTTGTCAGTTGGCAATTTTTAAAACTACCAAATTTCCGTACAAATTAAATACCACTCACCAGCAACCCCTTTTGCTCGTAGAGCTGATGTGCTTCCTTGTTCTTCATAATATCTAATGGGTCCGAAATTAGCGTTGACATTATTTTTAAATTCGAGAATATTGCGTTGTAAATGAAAGTGGAGGGCTACTCTCGACAACACCCGAGCTCCGCCCTTTCAGCATTTTTGCACCTGCTCGACTCCGCCTATCGGATTTTCTAGAAAGATGTATAGAGCGAATGAATAATTGGGCATTTTTAGTGGAGGGGATTTAGAAAAGTTTTCATAAAAATGAAGTTTTTTGTGAAGTTTTAGGTACACTCAAAATATTCAAACTGTTGCGCGCAAGTGTACAATTTTCGAAGCTACAAACACGTCATTCTTGATTAACTAAACCCCGAGTAAATTTATGGTCCGCCACCTGCCGAGTTATTTACTTCACCTTGCAATAAAAGGTATGGCGCGCCATGAGGTGTTTACTGAGCAGAACCCGATAGATGTCGGGCCATAGTATATCAAAGGCTCTCGAAATGGTCGTTTTGTTAGGTTTAAAGATTTACAGCAGAGCTATGAAGGTGTTCAGAGGTCAATGGTATGAAAACTTTTTGGATCCGGTTTTATGTTTTGAAAGAAAAATCTGAGATTTTTTTTCAGATAAAATGATTTTTTTTTGAAATCGATGTACCTAAACGTATTTCAATATGAATTTTTGGAGACTTTTTATAACTTCTGAGTTTTTAAAAGTTTTGAAAAAGATATATTTATCAATTTTTACGTGTTTTAAAATTAATCTTATGAGGTTATTGAAAAAAAAATAAAGCAACAAACTAAATAAATACAAATTCAGAGTTCAATATATATTTGCATGAAAGACCGGTAAGTGAAAATTTGGAGGTAATTGGAAAAAGTTCTAGGACTAGAAAAGATGGTATAATTTAATAAAATGCAAAAAACAGGAAAAGAACCGTAAGAAAAACGAGAATAAGCTTGTTTTTAAAGTTATTTCCGTCATTGCACTCGTCGGTGGAGCAGCAGCAAATGGTGCCACCGCTGTCGCGTTTGTTGCATCCCTCGCGCTGAAAATATAAAGTTAAAGACTGATTTTTTTTAAATTTTGAGCTGAGTAGCGCTTCCATGAGAGGCAGGCGAGTTTTCAGGGCCTGTTGCCTGCCTACTTCCTGCCCACCTCTCATCTCATTTCAACACTATGGCGAGAAATCAAAGGCTTGGTGTTAACACCACATAGTGCGAAAGGTAGTCATTTTGCCGAGGCCGACACTTTTTGGGTTTCGCGCCGGGCTATACAGGAGGCGCGTCTAGCGGCATGAGGCAAGTGGAGGAAGCCTATATGGAAGCCCTAAAGCTGAAATTTGAAAAAGTTCCAAATCATGAATTAAACGAAAAATTTAAATAAATAAGATTTTAAAAATCACCCGGCACTCTCCAAAATCGCAGCTGTACTGAGCTCCTTCGTAGTGTCTCCGTCCAACGTGACCATTCGAGGGGAGTCTGTAAAAGTCAAAAAATGATTTTCATTTTGCAAAAAAATATTCGAATAACTTTTGGTGGGGGAGTAGCAGGTGGAAAGTTGGTGGGGGTTCTGAAGGTTAAATTTTGGTTTCTTAGAGTTTTTTCCGAAAAGACCAACACGTATGAACAGATTCAAAAATCTTAAGAATCTCGGGGATTACAGGAATGGCAGGAAATTGTTGGGTAATTTTACAATAATTATATTATACTAAAATTTTTGAAATAGTGAACCAAACCTCAAACTTCTACCTGAAATTAAAGTAGGAAAAATTTTCAGATTTTTTTAACGAAAAAAAGCCTAACCCTAAGCCTAGGCCTAAGCCTAAGCATGAGCCTAAGCCTAGCCCTGAGCCTAAGCCTAAGCCTAGACTTAAGCCTGAGCTTAAGCCTGAGCCTAAGCCTTAGACTTAGCCTAAGCCTAAGTTTGAGCCTAAGCCTAATCCTAAGCCTGCCTAGCCAATGCTGAGCCTAAGCCTAAACCCAAGAACTTTGTTTACGGCACAGGCTGTTTGGTGGAGCTAAGAAAGTTTAATTTTTAACATTAAGAACATTTTATTTTGGTTTTGATCAGAACTTCTTGAATCGGCAATTCCAAAAATGTATCCCAAAATTACTGCAGTTCCCGCATCATTTTTCTATTCTACCACCCAGCTGACTCAATCTCCCGGGCCGTCTATTTACCTAATGACCTTACGTGTCCACAACAGGTCCGCCTGATAATGCGGTGTGCAAACTGGCAACTGTTCGGTGGGGGCCCCCTTAACAACCGAGAGTAGAACGGCAAATAGACACTAATCTCTCATGTTTTGCAATTTGGGACAAATGTTCATTGGGAATTAGGATTAAAATTAGTTATGGAAAGGGAGAGGTGGTTACGGTAAACTGTGTCATTATATAATAAAAAAAATTTATAGTTCACCAAGTACATCAAAATTTGTCAAAAATTGATCAATGAGTGTTTTTTAAAAATTGTTTTAAAGACTAATCATTTGTGTAAAATTTGGCATATTCGGTTTGTTCTAACTTACTTTAGGCAAAACTCAGTTCCATTACAGTCCAGAAGCTCAATTTCACCAATGGCATCCCCATTCACTGATCCTTGCATTCCTGAACAAAAAAAAATCAATTCAAAATTGCTTTTATCAGTACTAGTATTTTAAATACAAACACCTGTAAAAATTGAATTAAATTAAATTTATATTGTTGAAAAAATTCAGTGTAAATTGACAACACGTTGTGCTCAGTTTTTCAGGTTTTTAAAAAACAGTAAAAAATTTCGTCGATTTGCACGTAGAATATTTGATTAAATATATAAATGAAACTCTTTTTTGGATATTCTTTGCAAAAAATATAAAAAAAATTATATTCTCATGGAAAAATTCCCCAAAAACGGGGTTTCGCATACTTTTAATGATTTAGAGTCATTTTTGATTAAAAAAAACTATTGAAAAATATAATATTTTGCAGAATTTTTTTTTCCAAATTTCCAAAATGATTTCAGAATTGTCCGAAATTTTTATCACCTCTAAGCACCTTAAAAATTATCAAAATTCTTAGGAACTTTATTTTGGACGCAATATACGCGCTTTTTTAGTCTAAATATTAGCTTCCAAATAAAACCTACAATTTCAAATTTCGTTCAAATTTTGAACAAGATTAATTATTTTTATTTTTCTGGCAAATCGCCTGAGTTGAGCTGACTTCTAAACAACAAAATTATTCAAAAAAGGTGCGGCTGTGTATCTAGCTCAAAATCAAAAATAACTCACCACTATAACATCGGATCGTGTAGATTGCTCCGAACAAGGAAGCTGTGAGAATCAGAGCTCTGAGCATTTGAAGTCTTGGGACTCTATGCCAAAACTGAAGCCAACAAAGTTTCTGAAAACACTCAAATGTGTAAGATGTATAAGTAAAAGGTATTCGATAGACACCCTAACAAAAGGGCAAATGTTCTCTTTTGTTGTTAGAGGGATATGCAAAGTGAGCAAGTTTGTGTTCGGAGCGTCCCACAGTCCCCCGGTGGGGACACTGTATTTGCATTCCCTTTGCCGATACTATTCATTCTTAGACCCCCTCCCTCCCTACGGTGCGGGGAGAGGTAAAAGAAGGAAGTGAGCAAATAGGGAGGTGAGCTCATTGTAAGAAGTCCACTTGATTAGGAGATTATTGTCACCACCTCACTTTCCGGTAACCTACTTCGAAAAGATAACATAACGAAGAAAAGAGATTTTAATTTTTAGTTTTTCAGAAATTTTTTTAAAATGAACAGCATCAGTCAACAGAATTTGTGAAATATGTCAAAAGTTTTCACTTTTTTTTTTAATACCACAAAAATCCGGAGAATGTCGAATTTTGCAGAGATCTGATTCAGAACTACAAATCTAGATGTTTTTGTAATTGGACGGACATCAGTTAAAATTTCAAGTGTTGCTTCCGTGGGAGCCAGGCGCGGTTTCAGGGATGCCTGCCTTCAGCCTGCACGCTTTCCTTGCAAAAACTCGAAGGCTTGGTGTTTGCACCACATAGTACGCAAGGTGGTTCTTTCCCCGCGGCAGACACTTTTTGGGTCCCGCGCCGCACTATACAGCGCCTGTCCTAAAATCAAGTAAGTAAGTTTATTAATAATGCAACCGAATACTTCAGGTTTCCTGATTTTTTTTTCATTCATACTGCTACCCCGATTCCTAATTTTGGGGCATATTTTTTATTTTTCAAGTTTATAGTGTTTCGAGCCTAATATTCTACGTATTTTAATTACAAACGTGACTGTCAAAATACTAATATGCAAAGTTTAGTTAATTCTTAGTTATTCTAATTTTTCAAATTTAATTGAAATTGAAAATTGCCGAGGACTTCCAGTAACTGATGATATATTTTCAAAATTTTAGAAATTGTCAAACTTCCATGCCGTTCTCCGAAATTTTATGTTCTGAAATTGTTCAAAACTAAAACTTTTCGCGGTATCAAGGTTATCTGGAATTTGATCCATTTTGGATGTTTCTTCCTATAAAGATTTCATCCAATCCTAAAATATCTGGAAAAGTAGAAGTCAACAAGCCACAAAATAATTTGCTTTTCTGGTCGTTTTGGGGAGTTTGAATTGGTATTTTAAACGTGCATCATAAACTTGTATGGCAATTCCAAAAATGAAACGAAATTTACTGGGCTACTGCTTTCTTCATAAACATATTTTCAGTCAAGTCTCCGACGTTTTTGGATTTTATTGGTGATAGCAGTGCAAGAGCAATATGGCACTTTCTCAAGCTTCAAATACCTCCTTCAAAGCACCATCTCTTATCCGTGCTGTAAGTTGCCTCCGAAGTGTGCTGCTAGAGCCGTTGATTCAGAACTTTGCCAACGTGATCCGGTATTGAATTGTGTTGATAAGGTTGTTCATATATATCTGAAGATTCTCCTAAAATTTTTCACTTGTAAAGTTCTTCTAAATCTGCCCAGTTTGTCGTTGAAATATGATCACCATCAGGTGCGGCAAGTATTTCTCGTTAGTATGGTTTGATTTTTTTTAAAAGTATTTAGCGACTAATATAGTCTACTAAGAATTTTTGTACTGCCGTCGGCGTGAAGTATCGTTTGACAACAAATTCCGAGTGACGAAGAGAACAGGTAAATCCTTTTGGGTGAAACATTGACGCCCCTCTATTCTGATTCCTCTGAGTGATGTTATTTCTCCTTGAAAGTTGAGTTTGGTTTTTGCCAAGTTTTTGCTAAATTTTCCTTTTATTACCTGGCGAGTTGGTCTGAAAATTTTTAGTTTTTGTACAATACTTTATTTTTGAAATTGAAAAAGGCAATATAAAAATTGTTAGTAAAAAATTCTCACCGACTGCTTTAGAATCCCCGTGTGGAATATATTTTAAGCCAACGAATCAATATACTTTCACTTTCATAAATCTAGTAAATCCACACAAGTCCGCAATGCACCACACCGAAATTGACGACATTTGCCTGACTAACAATTGACGGGGAAGAAAGGAAGGAAACATGGAAAAGAGACCTCAGTTCACAGCAAGAGACAATGGGTATCGGTACGTGTAAAAGAGAAACTGCTGGGAAACTTGCGAGAGAGCATCGCAGACAGTTTAAACGTGGTTGGCAACTGTGAGTGAGCACTACCTCAAATGTTCACCAGAAAATTTTAAACCTCTAAAAAGCTAAAGAAAGTTTGCAAAAAGCACAACACACTCACATATTGTCAAGGTGTCTCATTTCGGTTTGATCTACCTAAATTTACAAAAAATGCGGGAGTTGAGAACTTATTTTCCATGATTAAGAATGTTGACGTTAAATTTTTTGGGCAAAGAAATCCCTCAATTTTTGTAGATCAAACCGTAATGAAACTGCCTGACACCACAAGTCACATAGTAAAAAAACATCTTCAATCTATTTATTGATTTTCAAAGCTCTATGATGAAGTATTACCAAAAAAAAAAGAAGCACAATTAAAAGCATCGATTAATTTTCACAAAAAAAACGGAAGAAGCACTAAAAAGCAAAGCCATGACTAGAACATCTTCAAATTTAAAACGAATATCGAAAATTTTAACAGGCATTCTTAATGACATTGAAGCAGTCGTTATGGATAAGCCAGACACCTTCGACCTTCTTCCAGATCTGAAGATAAGCTCCCGATTCGCGACCTTTAGTGCCGTCCAGGTGATAGCTTCCTCTTTCGAACGCCCAGTCGCCACCTCCGTTCACCTCCTCGGTGATGATCTGAAAGAGCAAGGTTTATATGTATACGGGCTCTAGTGGAAACTCACTTGAGCAGTCTGAACTCCGTCGGCCATGTCTTCTTTGAAGTAGGCTTCGATTCCTAAAATGATGTCACTTTTATGGTGCATCGGCTAGAACTAAACCAAATTGCTCAACAAATAAAAATAAATTTTTATCTTTTTCTATCTGACTCACCAGAACGCCCCTTCACCGGATTACGTCCATTTGGCATGAAATAACCATCCGGGTCATAGACAGATGCAGCTCCGGCGGCATCTCCGGCGTTGAACGCCTTCATAAAGTCCTGCTGACGGCCCTTGACTTCTTGGAATAGAGCTGGAAGTTGTTGCAATTTTTTTTTGGATTTTAGAGCGTATGTTTTGTTTGAAAAAAACTGTATTGTTTAGTCAAAATTGAGCCCAACTGTTAAAGTGCCAAAGTTTGGCAGTTTTGGTTATATAAACAAGACGTCTGCCGAGGGGTAAGATTTTGATGAATTTGATGACTTATTATCTACACGAGTAGATATATCAAGTTGCCACTCTACTTAAAAAAAAATTCGACCGTCTGTAAGACGACTAAAACGGCCGTGACTTTGGAAAAACGGTGACTTATTTAGCAAAATTTTGGTAACGGATTAGCTACTGAAATATTAAAATTTCCGTATTTTCAGATACTGGGGAACCATAAAAAGATTCTGAAACTGTAATTTCGCAAAGTGGAGATTTTTCAGGATCTTGGTAGCTCCAGCAACTCGGCATGCTATACAACTTTTGCAATTTTTCAGGTTAATTTATATTAGGTTATTAGGCTATATTAGGTTATATTAGGTATAATAGGTTATTAAATTAATTCAAAAAAATCCTAACCACTTACCAGAATTCACATTATCTAACAAGTCGTTGTTGAGTCTCAAATTCGAGAAAAAGTTCATGGTTACTACTTTTCCAAGCGCCAAAAGCCAAAAATGTATAAAAAATGAAAAGTAAAAAATGAAAAAAGCGCACTTTTCTTTTTCCAACCACTTAGTTCCCACCCTATCATAAATTTTTCGACGAAAAATTTACCATGATTGACTCCATTAAGTTGGGAGTTGCTCAGTGGAATATGGCGGAACAAATTCATTTTTTTCTGGGCTGCCTGCCTGAGAGCGGGGGGAAATATTATGCGCAATTGACTTGAGTAGTATAGAATATGAAATGAAAATCGAAAAAGGTTGTGCCCCCCTATATCGCCCCACTTCAAACTCACCACTCATCGCTTCTGAAAATGACAGCTTCTTCTTTTGCTTCAGATAAAACGGGCGACAAATCGTGAAAATGACACATACGAGCGGGGTCTTTTATACGTAACCTTTCCAATAACCCAGCTATTATCCCTCCCACCGGAAAACAATTACGGTAGGGTATAAATGAAAAATTGCTTCCGCAGATTATTATATTGCTATAATATTGTTTTTGTTGCGGAGGGCTGCATGTAAATACCGGAAAATGCCAATGCAATGTTTGATGTATTCCGGAAAAAAAAAGAAAATATCGGGTGGTTTTGCACGTAAAGAATCAGAATGTCTGTAATTTTTGTTTGTGGTCAAGTATGAGGCCGGGCACCAGAGGCTCGTAAAATTGCTCAAAATGTGATTTTTTGCAGGTTTTTGATGATTTTAAGGCTGTCTAGGTAGCTTTATGGAAAATTTCATTTTTCAGGGCTCCTCAAAAAATATCAAAAGTTTTCATTTTTTACAAAAAGAAATTATTTAGACCTGTCAAATAGGTTCCTAAGAATTTTTTTTCAAATAAAAATTGCAATTTGTCGATGTTTTTTTTCCAAATTTATAACATTTTCAAAAGCTTGAAAGAAAACGGCTAATATCAACTTTAAAAATCTTCAAGTTGTTTCACATATTTTCAGTACAAGGAGATTTGGAAAAATTGTTTCTGAAAAATTCTTATTAGAAATTTCTCATTTTTAATATTAAATTAATAATTGAAAAACTTATATATATATATATTGTTGTTCATTTTTTCGATCAGTTCATGTTTTTAAAATTAATTTTAAAAGTACTACAAAATTTCCTAGTCGAGCCTCTGATAAGTAAACCGTAATATTTTTCTGTGATTTCTCCATCTCCACGGGTTTTTTAATATCGTTCCGTTATTCCGCTCCAACTAAAATCTCTGCAATAATCGACGGTTTTGCAAAAAAGACCAAGAAACCAAACAACAAGTGTTATAAAAATTCGACGCGGGGGGAACAATATAGAAATTCGGACGGTATTGTTCCCAACAATTACATTTTTTTTGGTGGGATACTAAAAAATCGTCCGAATAAAAGCCGGCCGCACAGCCAAAGATCGTCACTTCGCCATGAAGAATTGCATCATCGTTCTAATCATGCTCGCAGCATTCTCAATGAGAGAAAATGGGCTCCCAGGAGAAAGTCGTGAGTTGTTTTTTAATTCAGTAGTCTACTTACACAATTTTCAAAATAATTTATTTTTCAGTTAACGACCTTGCCATTGGATCAGCAACTCATCAAGGGAAAAACTGGCTGAAGAACGGACGGTGGGGGCCCACCCAACACCCCGGTCACGAAGAGCTCGATCGCCCTCCCAATGGCCGACGTGCCCCCACCGTCGCCTGTGAGCCCACCGAAGAAATGATGATGATGCCATATATAATTGTTGGTTTTTTTGGGTAAAATAATAAAATATATGTATACCATCACACTTGTTATCAACAAGGAAATAAACTTAATTTAAAAAAAATAGGTCACAGCAAATATTTCAGCGGCGGAATCAACTGGACCCTTGAAATGGGGATTTGAAATTTTTCCAGATTATTTTTCAGATGAATTGAAAAAATCGGACAAAAACACCCGAAAAAACCAACCTTTTTCTAAAAAAGTTCATTCAGAAAGTTTTAGATTCCAGATTGTTTGTCTACTCTTGAGCTATCTGAAATTATTGAAAAGTTGGGAAAAGAAACACAAACACTATTTTTTGACTCTCAAGTGAAATTGTGAAATTTTCAACTAAAAAGTTTTTTCGATATTTTAGATCGGTTCCTCCGCAGCTGAACTTTTTGTAGGAAGCACTCTTGGATTACAGTTTTATAGGTGAAGTAGCGCCAGTGGGGATTTTGTCTAAATGCACTTATGCTGATCCAAAACGACCGAATATTATAATAAAACACTCCAAAAAATTTTAGTGAGTTTTCATAATTTCCGGTCAAAGTTTTGGAAAATTCTCAAAATTTTGAAAAATATGAGCTTTTGAGGAAGTCCAGAACAATATTTATAATACAAAACTAGTACAAAAGTATATTATAAAAAATGTAGGTAAGTTTTATTTTTGTCTTGATCAACTTCCAAAATTATGAGTGGCAAAAACTGAGCAATTGCCTCTTTTTTCCAGTAAATAGAAAATTTTCAAAAATAAAAGAGAAGAAAAGTTTTATTATGATATTCGGTCATTTTGACACCATATGAGTAGTTTTTAACATTTTGCCCAATGGCGCTACTCCACTTTGAATTTGGAAATTTTTAATTCAGCTCAAGCACTACTTTTACTTTCCTGTAACTCTGAAAACTCTCCGAGAACTCAACAAGGTAATAGCATTAAAAAATTTATTCAAAACTTAAAACAAAAAAGAAAAAAAAGAAGAAAAAATCAAATTTTTACAATTACTTTTACAATTTGAATTACAAATTACAAGCTTGAAAAATTTTTTACAAAATACCAAAACAAAAAAAAATTAAAAAAGTAGGTTTTACCCATTGACTCAACCAATAAAATTCCGATAATTGTATCAAAAACCCGTCGTCGCACGAAACAATTTACTTGAAAAAAAAACAGAGAACCATCATCAGAAAAAGCGTTTGTTTTTTGTCATTTTTGTGTGTCTGAAACGTGTCGGCGGTTATTTTTTTGCAGGCCGCTCTTCAAGCTTCTCACCATTTATATACATTTTTTTGGATTTTTGTGTTGCAGAGCATTTGAAGAAGTGCTTCCATTTACGAGAAGTCGAGAATTGTTACAGGGTTCCTGTGCCCGGAGGATTGAGGAAAATTGTCAGAAGTCACATGGTTGAGCCGGTCAAGTTTTCTGGAATTGGAGAGAAATGAGGTAAGGAAATTGGGCTTTGATATAGATGGAAGCAGGCAAGTTAGGTAAGGGCTTAGGATTAGGCTTATTCCTAGACTTCGGCCTAGGTTTAGGCTTAGGTACTACTTGCCAATTTCCACCTACATCAAAGCCATATTTATAGAAAAGCGGAACCTTTAACTCAAGGTATAGCTAGCTCAAAAAAAGAATACTGACTGAACACAGCCCTATCAAAGGGGTATTTATACAGCCGCTCACCTGTTGAAAACAACGTGCAGAATGTCATAAGACTAATGCGATAAGATCAGGTGACTGGTAAACATGAACCAAAAACACGGAAGAATGGAAGTTTCTCGGCAACAACTGACGGTCTTGTGACCGGCTGGAGTGTGAGTTTAGAGGCAAACAGGGGGGAGAGCGGTAAACTGTTTGCAGGGAGGGGGAGTGTGATCTATGTGTTGGGGCAGTCGCCTGACTGTGAATGTTGATTAGCGATTTTTGAACAGATATGTTTTAGAAGAGGTTTTCCAAAAAAAATTATTGGAAACAATGTCGTATGTTTCAGTTGTTTAAAGGTAAGTTGTATCAAAAAAATTCAAACCAAAAAAATTCAAATTTCAAAACTGATGTGCTCACAAAAGGGCGGAAATTTTACGGATTGCTGAAATATAAGCGGCAAATTTTACAAATTAATAAGAATATATTTTTTACATATATTAATAGTTTCAAAACATTTTTTTTAAAGTGTATACATTGAGAATTTTTTAAGAAGTTTATATTAGACAACAAAAACTGATGAATATTTATGGATAAAGTTGATAAAAGCATCCTCAAATTGCTTGTTATAGCACCCGGGACTTCGCGGGACTCCGCAAATTAGAAAAAGGGCCCGTGAAGGGTCGGGCGCGTTGTGTTTTGCAAAAGATCGTGTTACGCACCGAATTTTGATGTCACCGATGCACCATGATCAACTCAACTTCGAGAGCTCAGATCGGACGGAAGGTTTTTTTTTAATTTTGCAACCTGCCACAATTTCAAAATCACATAAATATTGTTCAGTTTGCTTATTTTAGGAATTTAGTTTTACAAAAAAATAAAGAAATTATAATATTCGTGTAACAAATTGATTTTTCACTAATAAACTTTTTAAATAATGTATCGGATCAGAAAAAAAGTTACTCAAAACATGCTACTCACAAACCAACTCACGTTATAAAGACGCTTATTCTACATGCTAAGAGAAAGAAAACAAATAAAGCCTACTGTAATTCCTCGATATATCAAAGTTTGTAAAATTCACAGAGAAATAAAACCATATGAAAAATCATTCAATTTGCAAAGTTTATTTCTTGTTTGTTCAACATACATGGTACCTGCCGATGTTGCCACGTGGCATTGAAAAAATTGGTCCAATGGGAAAGGGATGGAAATTTTGTTTCTTCATTTTTCGTGATTACAACGAAAATTTTTTTTCAATAAATCTACAAAATATAAGAATATCACGTGAAACATTCATTTTCAAAGAAACAAAAATTTTATAATTTTCTGATTTAGAAATGATTGAAAATTCTACGTGGAAATTTTATTTTCACAAAAATGAAATTTTAAAAATTATCAAATGATTGAAATTCTTTCACGTCATTTGTATATAATTTGCAAAGCTTTTCTGATTTTTCGGCGGAGGATGGCTCAGTGGATATCAGCCTCGACTATCAATCCAAGCTCATCACAAGACACGGGTTCGATTCCCCGACTCCTCCGTCAATTTCTACTCGTCAACTCGATCACTTCTCGTCAGCCGAAACTCACAATAAACAGTAATTACACATATAACATTCATATAATAATCGTCATCATAAACAAAAAGTGAAGGATTCTTGTGAACTAATGTGTTAAATGAATAAAGATCAAAAAAAATTTTGAATTTTTCTGTTTGAGTACTCAAGAAGCTCGAACTTAGTTTTCGAAAATCTCAAATTTTGCTAAATGTCGCAGCAGATCGAACTATATTTGGGACGTTTATGATAAGTTTTTTGTTAATTTAGGTACTATTTTGATCGATTTGTGCAAACATTGTGTCATATTCGTACACCAGTCGAACGACTTGTGCTTTTCAAATGAGCACTTATTTTCGCAAGTTCTGACTTTGTCAATTTGGTAAAATTTCAAGTTTCAGTTGAGAATAGGTATTTGCCATAACTATTTTTCCAGAAGCTAAACTTACATTATTTTTTCAAAATTATTTTTTCGAGTTTAATGTTGTTTTATATGTATGCTTTCTAATGTTGGAATTCGACACAAAAACCTCTCTAGCGCAACTTAAATTTACTTTCCTGGCCCACAAACATACCAATAATACTTTTAAAAAAATCTAGAATCCAAATCTATCAAAACATTTCCGGAATTCCATAACTTTTATTTTTGTTTTTTTGTGCCAGTGAAAATTGGAATTCGACACAAAAACCTCTCTAGCGCGGCTTAAATTTATTTTACTGGCCCACAAACATACCAATAATATTTTTAAAAAATCTAGAATCCAAATCTATCAAAACATTTCCGGAATTCCATAACTTTTATTTTTGTTTTTTTGTGCCAGTGAAAATTGGAATTCGACATAAAAACCTCTCTAGCGCGGCTTAAATTTATTTTCCTGGCCCATAAACATACCAATAATATTTTGAAAAAATCTAGAATCCAAATCTATCAAAACATTTCCGGAATTCCATAATTTTTAATTTTGTTTTTTGTGCCAGTGAAAATTGGAATTCGACATAAAAACCTCTCTAGCGCGGCTTAAATTTATTTTTCTGGCCCACAAACATACCAATAATATTTTTAAAAAATCTAGAATCCAAATCTATCAAAACATTTCCGGAATTCCATAATTTTTATTTTTGTTTTTTTGTGGAAAATTGGAATTCGACCTTTTTTTTGGGATGAAAAAATTCGCAAAAAATTTTCCCGTGGTGGAGAGTTGAACAGTTTGAACTTTTGGGACTAAAAAATTTTAAGAAAAACAAGCCTGCAGTTCTTCATTCTTAAAAGTGTGAATCGAATACAAACGATCCAAAAGTGTAAAATTTGGCCATTATCCGTCGGGGATCTAAAAATTTATATCATGTGGACTTTTCAGGTATTTTTGGGAATCAAAAATGCCTGAATGATGTGTGTGAGTTGTAGAGTAGGTGTCACAAATGTTCCGACATTTTTGGAGTCTGCCAGTTTTACTTACTACTAGATCAAATTATAGATAAGTTCAGTGTCTAAATTTTTGAATTTTTTTTTGCTTAAGGGAAATAATTAAAAAGAAAAAACAAACAAACATTTTTGTCGCAGTCACCGAGGACCTAGGATTTCCTCATCCTCCCTGGCTCAGTCGGTTACTGCTTGGGCCGGGGGGTGGACCTGTAAAAAATGAAATTCAAAATGAAAACCCCTCTAGCGCGTCTTAAATTCAATATCTAGGTCTAGAAACGTACCCATAATATTTAAAAAAAAATTAGCAATTTTATACCATATCAATTCTCCCAAAAATCCAAAATTTTTGTGCCACCCTTTTTTTGCAAGGTTTTGCATACCCATTAAAATTGAATTCGAGACAAAAACCCCTGTAGCGCGGCTGGGATGGAATAGAATTTTTTGAAATCTTCTGGAATTTTTAAAACTTTTCTGTAATTTTCTGGAACGTCCTAGAATTTTCTAGAACGGGCTGTGATTTTTTGAAATTTTGTAGATTTTTTAAAAGAATTTTTAAAAATTTTCTGAACCAGCTCACAGTTTTTTCTGATTTTTTTCTCAGTTTTTGTAAGAATTAAACAGAGTTGCCTGAAATTGCCTGGAATTTTTCTTTTTTTATTTTTATGCAGACCTATCCTACACTAGGCAGACCCAGCCTACCCTAGGCAGACCTAGCTTACCCAAGGCAGACCTAGCCTACCCTAGGCAGACCTAGCTTACCCAAGGCAGACCTAGCCTACCCTAGGCTGACCTAGTTTACCCAAGGCAGACCTAGCCTACCCTAGGCAGACCTAGCTTACCCAAGGCAGACCTAGCCTACCCTAGGCAGACCTAGCCTACCCTAGGCTGACCTAGTTCACCCAAAACAGACTCAGCCTACCCCAGGCAGACCCAGCCTACCCTAGGCAGACCTAGCCTACCCTAGGCAGACCTAGCCTACCCAAGGCAGACCTAGCCTACCCTAGGCAGACTTAGCCTACTCTAGGCAGACCTAGCCTACCCTAGGCAAACCCAGCCTACCCTGGGCAGCCCAAGTCTACCCAAGGCAGACCCAGCCCACCCTAGGCAGACCTAGCCTACCCTAGGCAGACCTAGCCTACCCTAAGCAGACAAACGAGAGAGTTGGGTCAGAGACCATTCGAACGTGCGGTTTTACCCGGCTCCCCCACACTTAGCGGGGGTCGAAGACATGCGGCACCCAACAACGACCGCCCAAAATTCACCGATAACCCAGGAAGCTCCCGAAGTTGGCTGGCCCTCCGCCAGGCCGGAGATTCGCTTTCGCAGGACCCCGGCAGATCCCCAAAAATTCATCGATAACCCAGGAAGCTCCCGAAGGCTTGAGGGAGAGAGTTAGCTGGCCCTCCGCCAGGCCAGAGATACGCTTTCGCAGGACCCTGGCAGATAGTGGGACAACAATATGAAAGGAGGTCATCTTCTGGGTGTACGGACATCTCACGGGTTCCGCTAGTTGCAGTGGAAAGAATGCAGGTTGATAGGAACACTTATCGATCGTAGAAGAGACGAGCAAGGACGACGCCGCACGTCATCGCCTCCCCGTCTTGACGGGAAAGGCGAACCACAAACGGAAAAACGGTGTATATATCGATCGAGTGTTTATATGTAGATGGCGCTGGTGTTGAGTGATGAGTTCAATTCCAAAAGAGGGAATTTCTCTTTTTTAATTCATTTAAATGGATGGGGTAAAACATATGAAACCTATAATAGAGCACCCAGACATAAAACAAGTTGTGAGTTGAGCCATCGTTGCCGAAAAAACTAATCGCCGACAGAGCCGGAAATGGGAAAAATGCCAGAGTGTTCATGAATATTGCCCAGAAGCCTTGAGAAATCCAGAGAGAAAATTGCAATTTTAGATCTAGAATTTTATTTTCAATTTTTTGTAGTTTCCTAAGCCTGAGCCTAAGCCTAAGCCTAAGCCAAAGACTAAGCCTAAGCCTAAGCCAAAGACTAAGCCTAACTTTAAGCATAAACCTAAGCCTAAGATTAAGCCAAGTCTAAGCGTAAGCCTACCCTCTTAAAAAGTCTGCAAGACGGTTTTTCCTTCCTTGGCGCTTGGAGCGCAAAAGAAAAGAAAAAGGGCTATTTAGACTTAGGAACAAACCCAATTTGAATAAATCATAGGAAATCCCCAATCCGACAAGCCTAAGGGCCCGAAAAACATACTAGGATTCCCAACTGGAATAAAATATTGAAAATCCTCATGACTCACTGGCTTAAGCCTAAATAGCCACTTTTATCAAAATACATTTAAGCCAACGCTTGCCACTGACGCCAAGCCTAAGCCCAGGCTTATAAGCCTGCTAAACTAATAAAGTATTTGCAAAAAAATATTTTACGTTCCCTCTTCTTGAAAAAAAAAGTTGCTTTCTATAAAAAATTTGGAAAACAATTTTTTTTCCAATATTCAATTATAGGTTTAAAAAAATTCAGAATAAACTTTTCAAGGTCAAAATTTCAAATATTTTTAGTGATTTTGTGTAAGCAAATCTTTTTTCGACTAAAATTTGATCAATTTGAATAAGTTTTATAAAATTTTCTTAAAACAACCTTCCTGCCAATATTTTTTTAAAAACATTTCTTCGAGCTAACAGTGTAAAAGCATCATAAATTCATTTCAAATTCAGAAAGAAAAACATTTACAAATAAGGTCAAGGAAAAATCATATTTCGATGAGAGGAGCACAGCACATTTACATTAGAAATTTCAAAAAAAAAAAAAGAAACAAATTCCAAAAAAATTGGATGAAAAGCAGGGAGCATTTGACAGAGAGAAAAGAGAGAAACGGGAGAGGGGGTACTGTACTTTTTGCGTCGTTTTCTCAAGCAACAAGAGACCCGCGAGAGCAGTGCTAAAAGGGAAAGTTTGTGGAGAGCAGCGAGAGAGATGAAGAGAGAAAGATAGATGAAATAACTGAAAATGTCTTAAAATTTCCGGAAAAAAAGTATGGTCTTATTTCTAACATAGAAAATACACAGTAAATTTTGAATTTCAAAAAAAAAATTCAAGGATAAATTAGGACGGGACAAAAACAGATCAAAATGACACGAAAAAAGAAAAAAAGAAAAGAAAAGAATCAATAATTCATAAAGCTCGGCTTGAACTTGAAGAGCAGGAAGAGCAACAAAAAAACACCGTTGAATATGTGGCAAAATGTGCGAGGAGCCGGGTTGATGGGTGGCGGCTCAGACTTTTCCGAACCAGGTGACTTTGAGATATGAGCTGGGCACGAAACCATCCGCCGAGTTGTTTTCTCTGCAAAAATTAAGTATAAAAATTTGATAGTTTGGGAAATTGACCATTTTGTGGGTCCCTGTTTCAAATTGGCCCAAGAACCACGCCCACATAATGGCCGTAACCATCTCCTAAACAAAAAAAACTCACTTTCTCACACGGGTCCATCCATCGCCTTCGTCCTTCTCAATCAGCCACAGCTTCTCGTTCGCCTCCATGCGAATCGTTCCATCTTGAGCTCCGTCAAATGCGAATTGAGCAATTGCTTCACCGAGCACCGGGTTAGGATTGGAGCATTCTTCGTAGAGCTGAAAAAATCGGAGAAAATTAAGTGTATTTGTCAAAAATTTGCATTGAAAAGCTGGAACATTCACCTTTTTAAACACTACAGTAGTCCTACAGAAAGGGCTAACAGTACTCCTACAGTACTCCTACAGTAATCCAACAGTACCTCTACAGTACTTCTACAGTACTACAATAGTGCCCCTACAGTAGTCCTACCCACAATACACCGACACTGACCACGTCCTCTTCAAAAGCTTGAAGCTCACTTTTCTAGTTACAGTAACCCTACAGTACTCCTACAATATCTCTACAGTGCACGTAAATTACCAGTGCAGTATGTCCACAATACTCACCTTTTTAAACACTACAGTTATCCTACAGAATGCTTACAGTACCCCTACAGTACCCCTTCAGTACTACAATACTACTCTAGTACGCTTAAAGTAATCCAACATTACCCCCACAATACCCCGACAATGACCACACTCTAATTTCAAGTTCACTTCTCTAGTTACAGTAACCCTACAGTACTTCTACAATGATACTGTAACCTCACAGTACTCCTACAACAGTACATGTAAGTATACAAAATTTCCACGATACGGTAACTTTGTGTCAGACTAAAAATTTAATGCACCATGACAAAATTTGAAAAAAAAACTATTTGCAAATCAAAGTTTGACCTCTGACCTCAAAACGTCGATGCACCATGAGCCTATTACACTTCCCAGCCTGATCTATCAAACCTCCCAAACATACCTCATCACGTCCATGTCCATTCCCGTTTATTGTCGGATCCGTGTCACTACCGCCATTACTTCCGGAGAAACTTTCCCGACGACCTCCGCCCACCCCTCCATTAGTCCTGTGCGCATCATTGATCGTGTTCACTCTCGACGTAACGCCCGACGACGCCGACGAAACCGACCGAATCGATGGCGGCGTGTCACTCCCGCCAACGCTCGTCGCAGACAATCCACCAGCTCCCAACTGAGCATTCACATCGTCCAGCAGAATCTTAAACTTTTGAATTTGATTGCTCAACGCGTCAATCTCATGTCCATATTGTGCCAGCTGAGCGTCACAGTCGCTCGGATTGCCGAGCTTCGGGTTTTCCCGGTAGGCAGCCTGCATCTTGCTGACACCCTCGCGACTCTGTGTCGCCCGATCCTTCTCCTTCTCCAAGTCGCTAATCTTTCCGGCAATCTTCCGAGCACGCTGCTGTGGTGGTAGGGTGCCATAGTCTCCGCTATCGGTCTTCTTATCCGCGGTGCCTCCGCCAAAGAACTTTTGGTGCATCGACTGTTTTCTGGCGACTCCTTTGCCATTTTTCGACATCAGGGTGCCTCCCTTCTTCATTGTAGCGTCCATGCCATCTGAAAATTTGAAACGTATAGGTTTTTGGAAATAGGTTCGCACAATCTATCTAAAATGTTCTGCTTTACTTTTTTCGCATACCTTGTTTGAGCTCCAAAAACAAATTTTTTCAATTTTTAATTTTTAATTAAAAAAGACACAGTCTTCTAGGAACAGAAAATCATTCCGAGATTCCAAAAAAAAAGAAAAAATAGTCACAAATTTTTCAGTTCGACTGAGCGCAGTTGAGCGCTATTGCGTATCACATTTTTTTGATAAGCTTAACCTAAGATAAGCTTAACCTATAAGATTTGAATGTACTTTAGTCAACAAAATTAATTATTTTATTTTATTTTTTCACGTTGAAGGCTACTTTTTCCCCAGAAATTTTCCACTCAATGCTTACCCATGGATCCAGCTGGTCCCGACGCGCCACCTCCCATAAACGAAGACCGATCCTGTGGATGTCCCAGATCTTCAAAGACGAACGGCTGAGGCACAGGATGTCCCGACTTCATATTCTCCACCACCAGGTTCGCATCACGCGATGGATCGATTAGGCCAATGTCACGTCGCATGTCGTTGTGGCAGCTTGCTGAAAAATTATTTTGAACGGTAAGACTGTTCGAAAGAAAAGCGGACGGGATAGCTCAGTCGGTAGTGGTGGCCGCTAGCAAGCTGGGGGTCACAAGTTCAAGCCGGGCCACCCCCACGGACCACCCAGTCTCTATTGGAAAGTGAAGTAATTTATGACTGGCCACCCAGCTAGGACGTGGCTTAAATTATAGCCCAGTGGGATCCTTCCCCTGTGCCGGGATTCCCTGATCCGCAGTGCATAGCGCTTGAAGAACGGATCGTCCTTCAAAAATAGTGACCGTACTAGAAACGGAAACAATTTTGTAACTTGTAAGCCCGACAATTTCTGGTTCCCATAAAACCACCTTTTTACTCACCAATAATCTGATTAACACAAGACTCGGCCTCAACACACTTGCTCAAAATCTCCACCGTATCCAGGATCCGATTTGTGTGCAGCTTCTTATAATTATCCAAGAGTTGTGGGAGTTTCCGGTCATAGTGTGCCGATTGTTCCTCGTTCGCTTTTGTAGTCATTACTGCATAAGTCTGCTTGGACTCTTCCAGCATTCCACACTTTTGTTGGTAGTTGTTCTTGGTTTTTTCCAGTTCTAAACGTGAGATGTCCATGTTCTTCTCGGCTTTTGCATATTTCAGCATGGCGGCTTCGGTTTCTTTGTAGCATTTTCTGGAAAAAACAAGATTTTTTTTCGGTGATTACTTCGTGGACTATTTGATAACTGGCTAACGCTGAACCCCAACGCTTTGAAAGTTTCTATGCACCATGATCAAAAATTATATGATTAGTGAGCACTGTTATGTTTAGGCCAAAAGTCGGCGGAACGTATATTTCTTATAATTATACATTTTCCATAAATAGATTTTGGTCTAATTTTTTGAATTTCTGTCCTTGTTCAAACTATTATTTTACGAGGTTGTGCGTGAATTTTCAACGAAAAACAGTCTAGAGCGGGGGCTTACAGGAGCTCAAAATTATGTTTCAGTGTCTTAAAAGATGATAATTTAAACTTAAATTTAAGTATATATGTGACTTTTAAAAACTGCTACTTAGTGGTTTTAAATCAATTATTTTGTATTTATGAAAATCTCAATATTTTTGATATAGGTTTTTTTTCCAACTCAAAGTACGCTTTTACCTATAAAAGGGTCCGTTTTCAAATAAGAAAAAATATATTTAAAACTTAATAATTGATTTTTCTCGATGAGGATTTCACAATATTTGAATTTTTCCGACTTTTAGAGCTCATTTTCCAAGTACAAAACACCTACACATATTCCTTATGCGATTTCGCCATTTCATCGATAACCATCCGTAACTGCTTTCCCAAATTACTGTTATCCGACTCTAGCTGCTTCTTCGCCACCCGGTACTCGGCAATCTTTTGCGTTGTGAACGGGATGACTGCGCTTTTCAGATTTTCGGCAATCAGCTCGTGTTGTGTGGCAACTGGGACGATTCCGGCAATGACGTCATGAAATCCTTTGACGTATGACACCGAATTCCACAGCTCGCTTTCACTCTTCATTTTCATCGCCGTCTTCTTGGACAGGGCTCTGTAAAAAATGTTTGGGGTTTGGTTGAAATGCATATTGTTCACAATTTACTAGATTTTTACTGAAAAACTAGGTTTTTACTGAAACATTCAAATTTATTTTATTAGCCGGAATAGTTCAATTTCGGCAATCCTAGAAAAATAACAGTGATATTTTTTTAATCTGGAAAATTTTCCAACAAAATGGAAACTACCAGAATGTTCGAGAAACTTTTGGTAGTTTCCAGCCATTATTGCGAGGCGATCAAACTTTTGAGAAACTTCGGAAAAACTTTCGCAAAATTTTGAAGATCTGGAAAATGTTTGAAAATTTCTAGTAACTTTCTGAAAAATTTCCAGAAACTATTGCGAAGTAATATAAATTTTTGTAAAATTCCCAAAACTTCTAGAACCATTTGGAAAGTTAAGGATAGACTTGTTAGGTTTTGAAAGCTTCCAAAAACATTCGGAGATAAAAAATTTTGTATTCCGAAAATTCCGGCAAATGAGTTGCCGTTAAAGCTTCTAAGGTGTGTTTTTTCCGGTAAACTCTGCCAATATAGCTGTTGAGTAGTCAGTAAAAACCTAGAAGTTTGGCAACGTTGCCAACTTTTTTTCAGGATTCCTAGGTAGGTACATTCCTGTACGTTCGATTCGAAAAATGTGGAAATGCCAAAAATTTATTTAGCTGGTAAAGCATTTCTCTGTAGCCTTTTTTCAATTTTTTTTTCAAATCTTTCCAAAATTTGAAACTCTCAGCAAGTATATCTAAACTATAGCTTCCCTAAAGTTTTTCTATGGAAATTTAGTAGTTTTGGACCCTTTGATGTACAAATTGCAAAATCACTCACTTCAACTTAGAACTGTACTCCAACTCGATGCTGGCTCGTTCTTTTGAGTAAGCCATTATCCGCTCCAGCAGGTCGATACCTTTTCCAGTGTATTCATTGAGAGTACCTTGTTGGTCCTGAAAATTAGTCCAGATTAGTGATTTTTCATTTACTGGGAGCAGGTCCTAAAATGCCCCAAAAGGTATAGTTTTTTTTCTTTTCCCTCAATCAAAATTCCTCAGTTTTTGGGAATAAATCTCCTGTAAATCATACTTTTCACGTTGCCAGAGCACTCTGAAATTCCCCCGAAATATCGATTTTTAACTTTTTCGTACCTTTTACTCGTCCGACATCAAAGTCCTTACTACAAGTGCATCCCGCGCCAATTACCTTCAATTCGATACTTCACTCGCCCTTATTCAACGCAAAACACTTGACTTCTCACCCCCGATTCTATTCAAATACCACGCGTGGGTGAGCACACGCTTCGCTGTTCACTATATATGTATATAGTTTTTTATAGCAAAAATACATACTTTTTATATAAAATTCCGTACGAACACAACAATAGTGCTGTTCGAACGAAAATACAAACAGGAAAATGGGGGCAGTGTTTGCTTTTGGCATTTGAATTTCGCAAGAAGAACGCGGAGCAAGCAATTGATTGTGCGCCGAGAAACAAAACAGGCAAACGATGGACTGTTGCAAACTTTAAAGGTTGGGCTCTTTGAGCAAGTGGGCGTTTTCAGCCCTGCTTTTGGACTAAAAACTTGTCAAAGACCCTGAAAATGTAGGATGTATTTAATATAACCAAGACGTAGCTCCTACTGGAGTACTGCTCATTGAGCAAACAGGTCCAAGACTGAAAAATTGCTTTTTTAAAAAAAAAAACTGGTAATATATAAATACCGGCAAAATATAGGACTAAATTTTGCACGTAACATCTAAATTATAGTATACTACGGTATTTCTTGGGGAAACAAATGCATAGTACCCAGGGGGTCCCGCTACTCTTGCGACTTTTAGTGTTATCAGCAGCGGCCGACAATTTTCGGGTTCCGCGACGCACTACACAGAAGGCACAGCAGGCGCTCTGGCTTCTGCACGGAAGCCCTAACTATGGGTTTTTCGAAATGGAACCGAGTTTCGAGACTCCAGAATGTTCTAAACTTCTTCTGCTCTTTTACGACTTTCAGTGATATTTTGAAAGTAGCTAGAATATGTCTAGACTTGAAAACCTCTGGTCTGATTTACGCATACTTAAATGCATACCTTTGTCCCATAAATTCGACTAGCCGTATCTTCCTGATACCCGTGGTTGTGGTTGTGGTGGTTGTTGTGATGATGATGATCGTTATTGTTATTCGTGGCAAACGCCGAGTGAAACAAGTCGACCATCGATGCACGCGACAGACGGACTGTGTCACGTCCGGAACGGAACATGTCTGTCAGACGATGATGGTTGATGAGGTTATCAAAGAAAGCGGACGGGTAGAATGAGATGGAAGGACGGTATACATATTAGGTATAAAAAAATGTATAGATTCTAGTAGAACTAGTAGATCAAAAATGAATTTTTTGTAGTTGAAAAAAAGGTTAGATTTCACAAAAAAAAGGACTGAAACATGAGCCTACAAAGTGGAAGGTCCAAAACTAAAGAGGAACAATTAGAGGTTTACATTTGAAATTTTCTAGATTTCTAGTTAGACTAGACGGCTAGACTAGAGCTAGACTGCCAGAGAGGTTCTCAAGCCACAATCCATATGTAAAAAGAGAAATTTGACCTATGACTTTCCAAGCCCTATATCCAATATCCAATATCCCAATCGGATTGAATTGTCAAGCATGATGTGTCGTCGTTTTCCCGAGGAACCCCAGGTCAGCCGAAAGAGAGATATAGATGGAGAAAGGAACAAAAAGTGCGGGAGAGTTGTGCCGCGCCGCACCGCACCGCTGTCGCACAATAATATTTCTCCAGTGGAGAGAGGCAGAGATCAGAACGGTGCGGAGAGGAAAGAGGACGTGGAATGGATTAAAAACTCATAATAAATGAGTGGTTGTTCGGGAGGAGAGCGGCGCGGAATCGGAGCGAGAGAGGGTGGAGGCGCATACGTTCCATTTGACGGTACCCTGTTACTTTTAACAGCTGGGAGCACAGGGCACCGTGGAGCAGCTGTAAGTAGGCACTGACGCTTCTAGAGAATTTTGAATTGGTTTTGAGTTTTGTTTAGTTTTACAATCAAGCTTTTGCGAGGCAAGACAAACTGTTCAAAAATACCAGGAAAATAAAATGTACTTTTTTTGGTTCTGAATTTTTAACTATACATAAGCTGCCTTTAAATTTTTAAAGAAATTCACTTTTTTGTACAGAGTTCTAAATCCAAAGTTGGGAAACTTTTAGTTTAAAACTGAAAATTGAGGAATTGCGTCAATTTGTGGAGCCTAACTATGTAAATCAAGGTACTTGGAAAAAGCTAGAATTGGAGCAAGAATTTTCAAATGTTTGTCCATTCTACGAGGTTGAGCTCATTAGGTACCTAGATTGACGACTTTCAAAATTTCAAAGAAAATTAACTAGAAAAACTGTCTCCATAATTAATTCAAAAGCAAATATGTATATTGTTTCCGATTCTCTAAGAAACCAGATGTACATACAAAACCAGCACACTTTCAAAAAGTTTGAGCAACTTAAATTAAGAGCTCATATAGTCTAATTTCCATGTAAATCAGACTTAAAGTGCCCCAAGCAAAAACTCAAACTTTGCAGAAAAAAGGTGCGGTGAGTGTCCAAGGCGCGGCGTCCTAGAAACTATCGCCAGGACGGAAGGGCGCAATCCGAATGCAATGTGATCTACATATACAATGAATTGTCGACCCCAACACCGATTGACGACGCGACTAGAAGAAGAAGAAGAAGTTAGAAGGGGGAGGAGGAAGGGAAAATGAGGGGAGATGAAGAAAAATGGTTGTAGAATTGAAATGGATTGACAGTAAGGCTGAAGAAGTAGGGGGGAATGGGGAACGGAAGCAGAATGACATTTTCGTTTTGAAATGTTCTCGGTAACTTTTCGACTATTACAGAAATTTTTCTCAGAAAACTTGAACATGGTGCATCAGGTAAAAAAATCGATATTTTTTGAAGGAGCAGCAATAATTTTGTCTAGAAAAATAAATCCGAACATGGTGCATCGACTGGAAAAGTCCGATAAGTTTGGCGGTAAAACCTGAAAAATATGTGAGAGCCAAAGAAATTTTTTGAACATGGTGCATCGGACAAAATTTGTCATAGGAAATGACGTTCTTTTTGGCATTTTATCATATTTTTTCAAACAGAGAAAAAATTTCACTTTACTAGCACAAATTTTGAATGAATAATATACTGATAACCCTTAATATGTATGTAAAAGTGACAAGTTTCAACCGTAAACTTAAAAATTGCTAGTGTAGTTTTCAGTCGATGCACCATGTTATAAAATTACATCCAAGGTTACAGGGACCCCACAAAAAATTTTCTTTTTAAAAAACCTTCTAATCTTATTGATAATTCCCTGCTAAACACAAATACAATCACAGAAAGTACGATTTTGGTGCCGAAAAAGGGAGAAAAAGAGAGTGAAGCTGTGTTTATTTGCGCTTTCCGCCCTTCCCCAACTACCGCTTTTGCCTATTAAATTGGCGAGAAGTGAACGATAAGGAAAGAGCGGAGAACCGACGATCAGAAAGTTTGTGCAATTTTATTAATAAAACTGTTCGGAACCATTATTATATTAAAACCAGGGCTCCCATGTAGGCGCCGCGATCCGACATTTTTTGGGTTTCGCGCATTGCTATTAAGATTTCGGATCCCGGCGTGAGGGCGGCGTTTGCGGCACCCACATGGGAGCCCTAATTGAAAATTTAAAGAGTAAATCGATAGAAAATCCAATTTTCAGAATTCATTTCTCAAGTTACATGCTCTCAAATTTTGAGCACTAGAAATTGAAGACAGTCTGCACTCTCCCCTCGTCCCACACTCTCTCGGCTTTAAGTTCTATAAGCTTGTATCTCTGCGGTAGATTACTGTTATAAACGACAAAAAACTGGCTGAAGTATTGGGAAAATTTGAAAGAAAAAAAATTTTGCTGTTTTTCTGAATCAAATTCAAGCACAAACTGATATGTTCAAAAAGATGTGTCATACTGGCATTTCTGAAATGTTCACAATTTTTCTGTAAACTGATAAGAAACTTTGGCGAAAAAAAAATCGGATTTTGTAGTTTTTAAGAGAAGTTTTTGAGAGAGAGTAGAAAATTAATTTTTTTGAAATCAATTTTTAAAAATACAACGTCTTAAAAAAGTAGGCATAATCAGTGTGAACGGACCAATTTAATAAAAAAAAATGTTTTTAAAATATATTATAGAAATTTCCACTCCATTTTTGAATTTTAAAATTAGAGCGCATTTACCAAAACATACTAACGTGCGCCCAGCAAACCCACTAGGTAACCCTGTTTTTTAATTCTGCGTCTCTCTCTCTCTCTCTCTCTCTCTCTTTCACTCTCTCTATACACCTCCCGCCACTCCTTATTAGTATCCACCTCTACATTAGCAACAAATGACTAATTCAAGTGTGTTCGGAGGGTGGGTGAGCCGCTTCCGCCGTTACTTTGTGATCGCCCGCCACCCCCCGATCTTGCTTACAACTACTAAATTATGTATGCGGGAGACGAGAAGGTATATGTGATATGCGAAAATGTATGTAGGAACGAGTAGAAATGTTTGGTGGGGGGGAGGGGGGGGATCATTAGATTTTATTAAAAATTTGAGAAAAATCCAAGGATTTTCCACATCGAAACTATAAAATTGCACTAGAAGTTGGCAAACGCCAAATTTCAAATTCATCCGAACTTTAGAAATTTCGGAATTTTACCGAATTTCAAAAAGTATCGGGACCGCCCATCTGTGATCATGCCAGTATCAGTACCCCAATATCGATACAAATGATATTATGGTCCGACATCTAACGGGTTTCGCGCCCCACCCAGGCAATTGCAAATAAAATATAGTGCGGCGCAAAACCCTGCGGACGTCTTGCCATGATATCAATTGAAATCCCTATTTTTGCATATTCCCAGAAAATAATCCTTAAAGTGGTTGGGCCCGGAATTTCGTCAAATTTTGGAGTTTTGAAACTGCGGCGGTCTCGAAAAATTCTAGGTTCTGGAAATTCGTGGCGTGGGTGCTTTAGAGCTGTAACAGAATTTGGAAAAATTTTATATTTCCAATTTTTTCCAAATTAGGCATAATCCTGGTATCTTGGAACTTTGACATATTTTTTAAAAGTTCAGCAATTTGAAGCAGCGCCCAATTTTGAAAATCTGAAGTTTCGTGCCATTTTTCTCATTTTGGTGGAAACCTTCTAACCTTTTCACAGTGTGAAGTGCATAACATTACAATTTTAGGCACATATGTACATACTTTTAATCAGTAGATTTTTTGAAATGTTGAACTAGGAAAAAAGGAGGATTCACGGTTTAGAATCGTAAAAAATTCAGCTCAACATTTGGTGATTTTGGCCATTTTTTTAGACCCGCGGTTTTTTCATTTTAGTAGCCTGTTTTCTTATTTTAAATTTTAGTTTTTACCAAGGATTCAATAAAAACTTACCCATAGCTGGTCCCAACTGCAACTGTCGTTCATTGTTCGCCGCTTCTTCAAAAGGTTGTTACCATCCAATCCAATCTCGATTCCTTCTTTTTATGAACACTAATTGGAACTTTTTCGAGTTGAAGTCTGAAAAAAAACTCAAAACGTTAACAGCAATGAGCAGCACAAAAAAGATCCGAACAAACGAGAAGGAGAAAAAAATTGAAAACTTTAGTTCGTAAATAGGAACAAAAACAGTAATCTAAGCTGTTGACGGTTGGGCGTGTCGTGGAGCAAAAATGGAGAGCAATTTGTGGTTGGTGCTCATGGCACCGGGAGGCGGAAGGAAGCATAGGTATAATTGTGGGGGCTCAGGAGGGGGGGGTAAATTTTTTGTGGAAGAGCAGAGTATTTGGAGTGCTATGGGAGGTTGAAAAAAGGTGGAGAAAATTATTGCAAAATTGAGAAATTAATAGAAAAAATCAAGCTTAATCAAAAAAAAAACATTTCGCTAAAACGTGCTAGATTATTCGAAAAATCGGAAAAAGTTTAATAGCCGAAAATGGCCTAAAACCTCCAATTTTCAAACTTTTCCATATGGTATAGTTCACGGTTACCAGGTACCAGAAATTTTCAGCTACCGAATTTACAAAAATAGCATCAGCAAATAGTGAAAAAATTAAGAAAATCAGCAAACAATTTTTCACTTATTTCCGTTGAAACAGGCTAGACCCCAAAGAAACATTCCAATCCCAAATTTATCCGAGAACAGCAACACAGAAAAAAACAAGATAGGCGGTCACGAGAAGTGGGGTCCGCGGTCAGCTCGAGCACCCAGCTCGAGCTGCAGCAGCTCGGACCTCGAAAAGTAGCTCCCAAGAGAAGAAGAAAAAGAAGAGACGCTATTTCTCGCCCAATAGCATATGTATACACATGTGTGCGTCTGCGTATCTTGCTATCTAGGATAGACCTCGGGGTCCCGGGGTTTTCGGAGATATTGATGAGCGAAAAATGAAGAGTTTACAACAATACGCACGGCGCGAGATACCTAGTCTAATCAATTTTTTTCGAATTACGTTGAGGGAAATCTCGTAATTTTGAGTCTGAAGCTAAGCCTGAAATTAGGCCCGAGCTTGCCTAAAAGCTAAAGGGTAACCTAAAAGCTTAGTCTGTACCGAGGGACTCAGTTTTTGAAGAAGGGCATTAAGCTAAGAGCGCAGCCTAAAGGCTTAGACTTCAGGTGCCCAGCCATTACTTTGGGCTTCTTTGGGGCTTGGCGTTCGTGGGCTCAGAATTATCCTTCAACTACGGGGCTTAACCTTCTTGGTCTCAAACTTTGAAGGATGATAAGCCTGACCTCAAGGATTTTAAAATAAGCCTAACCTCAAGGAGCGGAAAAAATGGAGATGCGGCTTTCAAGGGCTCAACCGCCTAAATGCCTAAATAAAGAAAGTAAAAGTTAGCCTAAATGGCTTAGTTTTTGAAGGCTCAACTTTCTGGGTCTCCACTTTTTGGCCCTGACATATATTTTAGCCTTAACTTCACCATCTGCCTTGGCCCGAAAAAAAAAAAAAAAAACCTAAAGCTGACTAAAATATATATATATATACTGGTTTCAAAGGACTTCCAAAAAAGCCCTACAATCACTCTCAGAAAAAACTACCCAAAAAATGCTATGCTTGTCGTACCCGACGTTTCTCAAGGTAATATGCAAAACAGGCCTCCTTTTGTCCCCCCTCCTGCCTCGCCAATCTTTCCATGGCCAAACGCAAAAGTTCAAGTGACCCGCCAAATCGACGACAACACATAGGTAGTCGTGTCTCGGAAGGTTGAGTAGAAAAAAAAGAAGAATGGGGAAAAGGAGGCGAAGAAAATGTATTCGGAAGTTAGTAATGAAAGGTAGTACACCTAAGACAAGGTGACATTGGGACTGAGAATCGGTGACAAGGGGGTAAAATTCGAAAAATTCGGAGTTGTTCTAGTCTAACTAGAAAGTTGGAAAGTTGCAGCTTTGGTCAATGCAAACAAAATGTTGGTCAGTGCAAATCGAAATTCAAAAATTTCGAAAAAGATCTCCTAATCCTTCCCGCATGTCAATGACATTTGGGCTCTCAGGAGCAGGTGTTCCGGCAAATTGTGCATTGCAAATTGACCAAACCGCATTTCAAATTCAATTTCCCATTGCAGAGAAACAAAGAAAGGTGTCAAGAGATTAGGGCAGTGATGTGAAAGGCTTAACTGAAATGAATCAGGGAAATGTTGATAAATGAGGTAATTGGAAATGGAAACATGGAGCTTGGAATTACAAATAAATTATACACTTGTGATTTTGAGGCAAATTTTAAAATATAAAGCAAAAAAAAAAACAGAAAAATCGGTCGTTCTATTTTTTGAAAGGAAAGTAATTCCAGAAAAGCGTCTGGAACTCGATAGCATTTACCAACACCCAACTAGCTTCTCATTGGTTTTGCCACAACCGCAAGACTACTTCATCCGAAGCAAATGGCATATATTGCGCAATGAATCAAAATCCACACAAAAAAGTGACAGAAGCTACCGTCAAAAGTAAGAGGGGTGCGATAATTATACCCCACGCCGGCTTTCACCTCCATACTCATTACAACGGTGCCCCCCAAAGCACTGTATACACACGTTTTCCATGTGTTTGATGACTAATGATATTACTGTTTTTTTTTCTGAAATTATATTATTGCTATACACGTGTTGCTGCGTTTAATTGCACAGGTGTATTACAAATTGAAGAGAAGGCTAGGAGGGTAGATGGAGGTAGTTTTAGTGAGTGAATATGATAAGAGCCACATAGAGTATAGAGTGGGTGATAAAAACTAAAAACAATAAATATTTCCTGTAGACTTCCTTAGAGAATTTTAAATCGGCCAAAGTGGGGGTTGCTATAGATTAAAAAAAATTTGTTTCGCACTGAACAAAAAATTTGTTTCGCACTGACCAAAAAATTTGTTTCGCACTGACAAAAAATTTGTTTCGCACTGACCAAAAAATTTGTTTCGCACTGACCAAAAAATTTGAAAAAAAAGAAACGATAACGGTTGACTTTCACAGATATACTTCTGAATATAAATTTTTTTAAAGTCATTTGAGAAATACAAAAAAGCAAAATTTTCACAAACAGGCAACCCCTGGTTTCCAGGACCCCAAATATGCCAATTTCAATTCGCAAATACTTCACAACATCTCTCGAGGTTTTCCGAAATTGACAAGCCCCCCCCCCCCCCCCCTTCTATTCTTGGTTCCATGCTTCCTGGCCGGCTGGTCTAGAGGGCCTCTTCACCGACATAAGGATTGAGCGACACGTCTGATGACTAATTCGACACAACACGGGCTTCGAGAAAGAGAAGAAGAAGAAGAAGAAGAAGAACACATTAAATAGAGAGCGGAGGTGACGAGACGCAGACTGACAAAGAGACACCCTGGGAAGAGGAAAGGAGGAAATTGCTGCTGCTGCAGCCGCTTGTGGTGATGGTCAATGCTTTGGGCGCCAGATGTTCAAATAATGGATTTGATGAAGAGACTCGCACTGGGAAATTTGCAAGGAATGGAGAACGAGGATTAGAGAAACTGAGGCTTTTTTAGTTACGGAATAGACAGTTAGAAATTTTGGTTTTCAAGCTCGGATGCACCATGTTAAGAAAATAAGGATTGGGCCATTTTAAGCCTTCTAGGAAATAGGCTCGACTAAAACCGGCAAACTTCCGGTGAAACCTGACGATGCACCATGTCTTACAGTAAAAACAAACATCTACTAGCTCAGGCTTAATTGAATATTGCAAATCACAGGTTGCATTTCGCGATTCACCATGTTCCAAAGCGTGCAGGCCTAGGCTACAATTTTATGTTACTGGAACTCGAAATAACACGCCATATGGCTCATCAAAATGCTCATTATAAGGTGCTTCACGACGAATATGGGTGTGTGGTAAACATGGTGCATTAGGATTTTTCAAGAAAATCTAATTACTAATGGTGGTGACAAATAATTTGGTGCTCAATTTCTTCAAAAAAATTTGAGTACATGGGATGACAAAAACGTTCCCCGAAATTTTGAAACTAACGTGTGCTTCTGCTATACAACAAAATCAGAAATTCATGGCAAAAATGTTGTTTTGTTGCGAAAGAGGACGGGAAATTCTACACTTCTTGCTCCGCGAGCCGGGGAAATTGGAACATTTTCGGGTGGGAATTTGTGCATTGATTTGGGAGAGGGAAGGTTTCCCAAAAAAAGACACAAACAAATTTCGTTTCAGAAGCTTGAAAATCAATAAAAACATCTTGAAAAATGTGTAAAAATCAATAATCAGTAAAAATGAATTTTTCAGTTTTAGGTTTTAGAAAAATCAATTAATAAAACTAAATTTTCAGGTTGTTTGACTATTATAAATGGCAAATTATTGATTTTGGAAACTATTTTTGTTGAAAAGTTTTAAGTAGAAATTTACTAGAAATTACCAATTTTTTGAATAAAAATTGTCTAAAAACTCAAATTTTCAAACTAGAAGCTCAGCTCAAAAAAAACGAACCAAAAACGCGGCATTCTAACAAGAAGTGTTCTCTACAAATAAAACCGTGATAATATGATAAGAAAAACCTTCGTCTTTTCTCTTTCTTTTTCTTGTCCCGGAACACCAAATGAATCAGCATCTCGGCATGTGAAAAGGTCATGTGGAGGACAAAAAAAAAGCAAAAAAATCCAGGAAAAAAGTTGGAGCTGCTCGGCGAAAAACTGCATGAAGAGCCAATGTATCTGAAAACTTAATTTTTTTTTTGAAAATTAGGGAAATTTTCGAAAAAAAAATTAGAACGAACTCGTGACTATTTCCTTTTTTGGAAACAAATGAGGGTAGCGACAAATAGAAAAAAACGGAGAAAAAAATTTTCGCGATCAGATAAACATTATGAGTCACAGGGGGAAAAGAACGTCTTGAGATGTTGCCGAACATTTCCCAGAGAAAAAAATAGGACACAAGTTTTTTTTTTGGGAAAAGCTAAAAAGTTTTAGTGGGGTTATTTAGTGTCACTCCATTTTGAAAAAAAGTACCAAAAATTGCTCACAAACCGGAGCGGGTTGGAAACGGAAAAAAGAGCCCCCCGGTGGTAGATGGTAGAACGGGGGAAAAGAATTGTGGAAAGTCGTTGAACAAACAGTTTCAATTCATTCAGTGGTTGCCCCCCGCCGTTTGTTGCTTGTTTTTTTTTCTGGCTCCACAGCTCCGCCTCTGTGCAGTTTTGTGCAAGTTTTCCTGGAATTTAAATTCCTAACCAAAAGCACAAAATTTGGTAGAAACTTATGTCAAAGCCCTTAAAAAGTCATGCAAAAAAAATTGAAAAATACGAGCTAGTGAAAAATCAGAAAAACAAATTTTTTGAAATTTTTTCCAAAAAATTAATTTAAAAAAAAATTTTCCTCGAAATTCCCATTTTTTAGGATATTAATATTTTCCATAGTTAAAATCAAAATTGTGAACTTGAGCGTTAAATTCAGTTGCAAAATGGAAAAAAACTGGAATTCTAGTCGGATGTGGTGAAGCTTGAAATTTGGTGGAAAAAATAATTTTTCAAGGAAAACTGGAATTAGAAGGAAAAGTGAGAAATTTTCCATTTTTGTAGGTACTTGGATGTTTCAATTTATAAAAAAAAATTTCAAAAAAAGTTTTTTTCAAAAAATTGTTTTTGAAGAAAAAAATTCAACAATAATGTTTTGGTCTACTTTTTTTCAATTTTTTCTCTCAATTTCAAAAAACCCAATTTTAATTTAATTTTTAATTTTTATATGGTAATTTTAGAATAAGAAGATTTTCCAAAATTAAAACCTGTGAATTTTACAAAAAAAATTTTTTACAAAAATCTTACACCATTTTTTTTGGATTTAATAAATTTTATATCTAAATAAACAATTTGATACAATTTTTCTCTGATAATATCACACTAATTTGTACAATTTTTTTGAAAAAAAAACCCCAATCAAAACCGGCAAGAACATTTCCAAAAAAAAAAACCAAAAAAAAAAAATTCACACCATCAACCTCCTCCAATTTCAAAAATAAAATGAGATCAACTACATGTGACGGTCAGTTGAGTGAAAAGTAAGAGACGGAGGGGTATACTACTCCTCCAACAACCCCCCACTGTCGCCCTCCTCGATACAAACACAGAAATGTAGTTTTTATAGAATAGTCAAAGTAGTAGTAGCAGTAGGTATTGTATAGATATCTAGAGATAGATATGAAAGTGAGAGAGTGCGGAGGGGTGCGAGAGAAATTGCGCCGCGGCTGCCGGTGGTTGTGATGGCAGCAGATGATAACATGTAAAGGTCAGCAGAGACACTAACAAGTTAAGTAGGATTTTATGGGTGTCACGGAACTGTGAAAAAAGTTGGTAGACAAGTTTTTGAAATAGTAGCTTACAAATGTATGAATTGTGAAATTTTGTTCAAATGGCTCAGTGGGATTTTTGATGTCTACTAATTTGGAGACCGGGGTTCGAGTTCGCATTGCGGCCTAATTTTTTTGTAGCTATTTTTTGAAAGTCACATGCAGTAAATAATCTGCGTAGAGTTTGAATTTTTGGACCAAATATGTACTAAAAAATTGGACTTGAGCAAATTTAAAAAAATTGTTAAAGGTTTTTATTATTAAGAGTATAGTTAAATTTAAAAAAAAAATATTGTTCCCCAATTTCCAAAACATTTGAAACATCATGAATCCTCCCCCCCACCCACTACACCTGCTGTTTGTCTCATTTGTGATGGGAGAGAAAAAGGAGGGAAATTTATAGCACCAGCTGGTGCGAAGTAGAGTATTGAAATAAAAATGGGTCTTTGTTTCAGGTTTTGCATGTTTTGAAATCTAGAATTTTCAGAGGAAAGGTGCAATTAAGTTGATGCAAGTAGAGAAGTACGTAGTTTTTGCGAAATAAAAAAATTTAAATGGATTTTTTTCGGGGAGTATTGCGAAATAGGAGTGGGGTTTCGTTATTTTGAAGGCTGGTGTGATTTAGAAAATATAAAAATGAAATGGAAATTTTCTTTCAAAATTTGGTAAACCCTAGTTTTTGAAAAATTAAAAATTAAAATTCCAAAAAAAATTGACCGTAATAAAAATTATTTTCAAAATCCGGTTATGCAAAAAAATGCTCCCAAAAAATTATGAAACATGATCTCGTACATCCGGAAATTTCGATAGATTTCGATTTTTTGTAGGAATTCACAAAATTGGCTGAATTCAATTTTTACTTTCAAATCTTTGAAATTATCAATAATTAAAAATTGAATAATTTCGAAGCTTAAAAAATTTCAGAACTTTCAAATTTTCCCATTTTTATTTTTTTACAAAAAATTTGATAATATCAAAAATGTAAAAGTGCCAGAAACAAAATAATTTACAGGAAAACGGTATAAAATATAATTTTGAATTTCGGAAAAATTGGCACAACTTTGAGAATTTTGTTGGAATAAAAAACAATTTGTTTAGACTAATTTGTAATAGTAATTTGAGATAACTTTTTCTCTGAAATTAAGCTCTAAAACTCTAGAACTTGGCTCAAAAACCTACAGTAAAAATGTAGTAAAAACGTTTTTTTTTTATTCTTTTACCTAGAAAAGTATATTCAAAAAGAAACCTATAAATTTGGAAAATTCATACCATTTTAAATTTTCAGTCTAAAAAAAAGTTTAAGAAACACATAAACAGTAAAAAATATCAAAACTATACACAAACTTTCATACTAAAAGAGAAAAGGAAGGAAAAGCTGCTCCGTCAAATAGCCTGGGTGACCGGAGACGGGTGTTGGGTGAAATGAATGGCGGGAGAAGACGGGCGGTCGAGTGATGAGGGCCGCGTGAAGAGACGCAGACGGTGTGAGGGAAGAACGTCTTGAGGCTCGTGTGGTCCGATTCTTTGAGGGAGAGAGCACAGTGTGAGTGAAGAGACGCAGGTGGTGGGAGAGGTGGGGGGGGGGAGGGGGTGCTGTTGACATAGTATAGGTTAAGAGTGTTAACCTTTCCTTACTCATACTATTTTTGGAAAAAAATATGTATAAGAAAATGTCTGTATTTACCTAATATGTCATACTTGGAGATTGTGGAAGAGAAATTTTTTTTTGAACGATGTTTAAAAAAATATTTTCTGTTACTTTTGCTTATAAAAAGTGTGAAGATTTTGCTGAATATTTTGTACATAAAAATTTGATTTGGTGTGATCTACTATAAATTTGGGAATTTCGACAAGTAGAGCTCAAAAGATTTCGTATGGTTAAAAGCGTGCTGAAGTCACATGTTTCTGGGGAAAAAATTATTCCCGCATTTTCAGTAGATCACACCAAAATTGGAGAAGCTGACACCACGTGTTATCTGCCAGAATATTTTTGAGCTGTGAAAAATTACGTTCTAATTCGGATGTATATCGGAAATTAATTACAAAGAAATTACGATTTTCTGCAAATTTTTGCACAGAAATATGCTATCAAAGACATTTTCGAATTTTTTCTTCTAGTCGCCCAATTTAACTGCTTATATATTGGCACTATTTCAAGAAATTGAAAACAATAAGGAATACACTTATAAACTTTTAAAAATTTACATACTTTGTCAGTTGTCAAAATATTGATAGAACCAAAAAATAAGCGAAATTTGAAATACTTTCTGCATATTCAGGCTTTGTATTTTATGATTACATAACAAAACGACATAAAATTTTTTAAAAACATAGAGTTTCAAAATTAAAAAAAAATTAACCCAGATAATGGAGGGCTTAAGTTTTTAACGTTTTATTTAATAAATGAATGAGCAGGGCCTTTTTTGTAATTTTCTGTTTTCCGGCAAAATTAGCTGCTACTTTTCGGATTTTATTTCCTAAAGTGCTTAATTGTATCAATTCACAAAAAACTAATACAAGCCGGTTAAACTAGCTTAAAGACAAAAAACTTCAAAAAAATGAGCAGGACATAATCAGCCACTTAAAATTTTTTGAGAACAATAAAATCAATTTTTAAGAAAGTTAGAAAATTTTTTGATAACTTTTTTTTCGATTTTATTTGTTTCATACGGTAAATTATTTTTCAAGCTAAATATTTCAAAGCCTACACTCTGTTCCACTAGTTGCGGAAAAAAAACACGAGTGATAATCACTATGTAGCTGCTCAATCGTTTTTCCACGACCAATGAGTTCATCACCAAATATTGACCAACATCTTGATATTATGCTCCCTCTAATTTGTAGCCCTTTTGGAGAAGACTGCTTGTGGAAAATTTAGAAAAGAAAATTATTTCCCGTGTAGAGCAAAATCAGCAAATTTTGTTGAAAATCAATTTAAAAAAACTTGCTTGAAAAAATAATAATGGTGCATTTCTAAATTAAAAACCAAAAAATGTTTTTTTTTCCAAAAATTTTAACATTTTCCAAATTTAGAAAACCCACTATTTCAATAACTAAAGATCTTCCGCAAACAAATTCAAAACTGAAAAAAAATCAATCTAAATAAAAGTGAAATAAACGTAAAACAACTCGAAAATCACACAGAACAAGAGAGAAAGAGAAACACAAAAACTGACCACTTGAGAACCGTTTCTGTCTATTTTTCATTAAGTGTTTGGAAGAGGAGGAAGAGACGGGAAATAATGTCCTCCTCTGGACATTTTGAGCGCGGTTAATATGTATGAATGGTGTTGCAAATTTTGAATGAATTGTTCAAAAATTATGTGCCTAAAAAGTTTACGGATATTTTTTTGATTTTTTGAAAATAATTTCAAAACTTTGAAAACATTGGAATTTTTAGAATATTGATATTTTGAAAAGCAATTTTGAATACTGGAAATTCCGCATTCTAGGAAAATTGAAATTATATAATTTTTAGTATTTTTCGAAAAATTTGAACATTTAAAATTTTCTAGAAATTACAACTAAACTGTTATGTCAATTTAAGATATGAATATTAGAAAAACTGAAATTTACTGGATTTTTCGATTTTCGTAACGAACCTACTAGCAGTGTCTGAAATTTCAATTTTTAGCGTGATCAAATTTTAAAAAAACCTTTTTTTTTGGTCGAAGAGCATTTTCTTCAAATGTGTAAAAATTTGAAAAGGTGAAAGCTTTTTCCGGGAAATCTAGAAAATTATGTTTTTATTGGATTAGTATTGTAAAAATTCAGTAAATTTATAACTAAAAAACCCGCCGAAAAAATGTGTAAAAATAGTCCAAAATGACTACACCGTTTTTTTTTTGAAAAAAAAACAACATTGAAAGTTTGCTCTTTGGTGTTATGCCAAAAACTTTGCTCACGTAAATCTACAACACTTTTTGCTCATTTTTCACAGATTTTTTAAAGATTGTGCGTATCAATACAATTTTCAGGTTAAGTATCGTGCTTAAAAACAGATCCTAAAAAAATGAGGTACTCTGAAGCATGGTTGTAATCGTAACACTTTAAATTTTTTCAGCCTTACAAAAACCGAAAAAATCATTCTGGTACAGTGACCTTAAATTCATCAAATCAAATATTAAACTTCTCCATTTCGGAAAGCCCGTGCTCCTACAAAACATTGTCCAAAAAGACTACACCGCATCGTTTTTTTTTCCCTAAAAACGAAAGATGCAACTTTTGGTTTTAGTTTTCCTTGAACAAACCGCAAAGCTTGCAAACCTTAGTTCGTCGGCCTCAATTTCCTTAGAAACACATGTGAATAATACAATGAGGGGGGAGGGGTGTTGTTTCTCGCCTCGAGAATAAAGACGTTGTGTGTCTGTGTGTTTGGGGTCGCCAAAAGTGATGCGCTCCGAAATTGTGCGCAATTAATAGTTTTGTTCATTTTAGTCGTCAGAGAATTGTCGCCGAGAAAGGGAAGGGACTGGAGACTACATCTTGTCATTTACACACTTTTAAATGGAGGGAGGAGGTTATTGAGTATATTAGGTTTTGGATGAATAGGAATGAAAAAAAGAAAATTTATGCTTGAATGGAAATTGACAACACTTTTTGCTCGTTTTCCAAATTCTTACTGGGAGTACAGAAAAATTGTTGAAAAAATAACAAATTCGATAAATATTTTAAGTACATATATAAAGGTGTAGCAGAGGTGGGCGGCAATAGCAGGTCGGAAAATGTTTTTGTCGACAAAATTCGGCAAATCGGCAAATCGTCAATTAGTAGGTTTGCCGATTTGCCGGAATTTTAACTTTTCGGCAATTTTGCCGGTTTGCCGATTTGCCGGAAATTTTCATTTTTGGCAAATTGCCGATTTGCCGTTTGCCGAATATCAGATTTGCCTTTTTTTAAAAGATATTTTCATAGAACTTTCTAACTTTTCAAATTAAATGTAGAAACATTTATAGAATGCGTACAATTTTGCCGATTAAAATTGAAATTTTGAAGTTTTCAAAAAAAAAATGTGCAAAACCACTTTTTTAGCGCCAATCAGAAAATTGTTAAAAAACCACTAATGATTAAAACATTAACAAGCAAAATTTTAATTGCCTCCAAAAAGTGGCAATTACTGAGTTTTTGCCACTTTTGAGAAAACTTTAGCACTGTAGCATGTTCCAAATCCTATAATATTTGAATATTAGTATTTGAAACAAAAAAAAACATAAGTAGATCAAAAACTCAATGGAACATTTTTTTAACAAAAAAGGTGGCAAAAAATTTCTTACATTTTTCAAAAAATATTATAAAATTTAGGACTATTTTTTGAAATATTTTACAAAGTTATTTAGTCACTGTGGTTAGAGTTTGGAAAAATATAGAAAAAAAATAAAACCTCGGAAATCTTTATTGAAATTGAAATTGGCAACATATTTTGCTCGTTTAGACAAAATTTTCTTCAGAGAAAAACTTTCTTGAATCTTGCGAAAAAATAATATCAATTTCTCAGTTAAATGCGGAGGAAAAACCTAGTCACGCAAATTTTAATTTAAAAATTTGTTCATTAATTTTTATTCAATTTTTCTTTGCTTTCTATCATATCTGAAAATATAACTACTGCGAAGGAAAACAATTATTTCAAATACAATGAAGAAATCTAAAACAGCGAAGAAAAAAGCAGAGCATAGCTCAGTGGGTCAGGAAAATCCTGAAAAAACTGTAGATCATAAGATCGTGTTACGCAATTATATTGCAACATAAATAGCACAAATCGACCTTTTCACTCCAAAAAAAAATCAAATCATTTTTCCATTATCACCAATGCAATCATTCATACTTCCTCCCCCAACATTTTCTTACAAAAAAACCCCTCGGATGACTCAAAAATGTACACATAAATTAGAAACCCATTTCGCTAGCACCAAATTCATGACTCAAGTGAAAAAATGTGGGGGGAAGGGGGGGGGGGGATGCAACATTATTTGCGCAATTTTTTTCTGTATTCCTCGTGTTAAGCCGATTGCAATACTTCAAGGTGAAAAGGTATTAGGTTCTGAGAGAACTTTTATGGCTGGGGACTGAGGGGGGAGGGGTGAAAGTTCCGAAGAAACACGTGAAGAGAATTCGAGGAAAAATTTGTGAATTATTTGTTAAGTTTTAAGTTTTTTTTTGGCTGAAATTCAAATTTGTCGTTGACCTCATGGTGCATCGACAGAGATTTTCAAACATTTTTCAGATGGGAAAAAATCAATGCTAATAACATGATTTCATTCGAAAATACTAACATGGGACGTGTTACTGCAAAATTTCCAGATCTAAATTTATTCCATGATTTTTGTACATGCCTCGAAAGGTATCTAGAGAACGACCTAAAATTCAGGTTAAAAAAAAAAAAGTAAAAAAGTTTTTTTGCTTCCAAACTATAGGCATAGCTGTGAGCACACTAACGATACCAAAAGCATGAAATAAGATGTTCTTAATCAACATATGACTATTTTTGAACATTTTCAAAATTGTCAGAATCACAAAAAATTATGTTTTTTTTTTGCAAAAATTCTAACTCTAGGACTTTTTAATAATGGTTTTTCTGATGCAAGTAAATTTTCAATTTTTTTTTCCTAAATTTATCAAGTTTATTGAATAGTTTCAGAAAAAAAATTACAAAACAAATCAACGGAAAAAATTTAAAAAAAATTATGCTTCTTCAATAATCTGGAGCTCAAAACTACTTTCTGGATCCTTCCGACGGCTGCGATATCCCATGAAAATACAGTAGAAACCGATGACCACCAGACAAATGCAAATTAGTAGCAGAGTATCTGGAAATATAGCCACTTGTCCTAAATTTAAAAAAAAATTAAAGCTTACCCATTACACCCCACCCGTGTTTGGTATCTTCGATGGTGGCAACTGTGCTCTCAATAAATTGGCAAACGTCGCCTTCAAACCCAGCTTGGCAAAAACATCGCGGCTCCCCCTCAATTCTAAAGCAGTACCCTCTACTGTGACATTCGGAGGGGCACATAGAATCAATCATGCGCGTCATCATTATCTGGAAGACTAATAATTAATAGATTTGGAGCAATGCAAAAAAGTCGGGTTTGCTATGTAACTAAGGTTTAATGCAAACTTAATACAAAATATAATCCCTGAATTTACCTTACGTAGAGAAACAACTACTAAAACGTGAGTTTGAACTGGTTTTGACACCATTTATCAACCAGAAAATGTTACTGGCAACGGTACAGATTTGGTCCTTTTTCTTAACTACGGAAAGTGTTAAAAAACATTCTATGGAGCTTAACTAATCAAATACCATAGAAAAAGTTTACAAAACATTTTGAATTTTTTGACAGTGCAAAATTAGATTGATCGGCACCTTCCAAAAATGCAACATAATATGGTATATTTGCAATTAAAAAAACCAAATAAAAAATTACGTAATTTTTGGACGTTTTACTATGAATTTTGGTTTATGTGGTGCCATAGACTCTACCTGTAACATAGTTAAATTTTGTTACTTGGTAGTGAAACTCATTTTCTAAAGTCTATTGATCAAATATTACCGGATTTATAAAATGTGGAGTTGAAAAACTAGATATCTCAAAAATGATAGCTTTTTGAATCGAAAACTTGATGGAATGCATAGAAGATGATCAAAATCCCAGCAATCTGGTGCAAAATGTTACACAAAATGATAAACTGCAAAGACAGGCACTTTGACAACTTTTTTCTAAAAGATGGTGATATCCAAATATATGCCCAGCACTGTGAAGAGTGAGTTATAGTGCATTTTCCCGTGAGCTCATTTTGGTTCTGATCCTTATCAGTCATTAAATCAGGGATTGGCTGCAAATTTTTTGTCGACAAATTCGGCAAATCGGCAAACTGCCGGTTTGTCGATTTGCCGGAATTTTTCAATTCCCGGCAAATTGCCGGTTTGCCGATTTGCCGGAAATTTTTATATTCGGCAAATTGCCGATTTGTCGATTTGCCGTATATCGATTTGCCGAAAGTGTTTAGAGTGATTTTTTTAGTTTTGCCGATTGAAGTTAAAATTCTGAAAGATCCAAAAAATAAGTGTGCAAAACCACAATTTGCCGGAAATTTACAGCAATTGCCCGTTTACCGACTTGCCAGGAAGTTCAATTACCGCAATTGCCTGTTTGCCGATTTGCCGAAAATGTTCAATTCCGACGTTTTGCCGATGCTCCAATTTGCCAGGAAATTCAATTCCGGCAATTTGCCGGAAATTTTGATTTCGGCAATCCTACCCTAAATTAAATGACGTTTTTATATTTAGAAATCAAGGTTTTGTGTATCAAATCCAAATAAAAATATTCAATTTTTATACATATTTTGCGATTTCTGACAATTTTTATATCTCAAGTTTAATTCGAAATCCCGATGCCTCTGAAAAAATTACTAAAGTAAATCCAAAAGCACTCCATCCCAAAATGTTTTGCAAAAACACACGCTAGCAGCAAACAAATCTACCCCACTCCTCGTACTTTATGTTGACCTGTTGCTCACATGCCCTCCTGTTTTCCTTTGCTCAGATCTGATCAACTAGCTTTTGTCTGGCACACTCTCTGATCCCTGTCCTATTTTCTTGCATCTTTCCACCTCTAGACACTCTTTCTAGCCCTCTCGAACACTTAATAGTTTGTCTTGTGATTTTTGCCGATTTCTCGTGATTTTTTCCCTTTTATTCTAAACAACAAATCTTTGTCGACTCGATTTATATTATAAAACGGTTATAAAACTGCGCAAAAAATGTTGCTCCATTTGAATGAGCTCGTGCTGGATTATATCGGAAAGCAGCTCAATGCGAAGGTTAGTGAATAATTTTGGTTTGACTTTTAAATTTAAAAACTGCAATTTCAGGACCTTCTCCGGCTCTCCATGGCTAATAAAGCTCTGCGGGGGTTTTTCGATAATGAGTGTTACTGGCAGAAATTGATGTTTAAGCGGTGGTGGGTGGATCGGAAATTTGTAAGTTTATAATAACGAAAATTAAAAAAAAAAGTAGTGTAGAAAATTTTTCAATTTTCAATTTGGTTCAAAAGGCTTCCAAGCAGGCGCCAAAACACCTGCCTAGCGCAGCGTGCCTCGCCTCCTGTATATTGCGGCGCGGAACCCGAAAAGTGTTGACCGCGTATAAAGAACCGCCTTTTGTTCTATGCGGTGTAAACACCAAACCTTTGACTTTTCGCTATAGTGTACAAATGAGGCGAAAGGCAAGCGTGAGGTGAACAGGTTAGAGGCAGGCGTCAGGCCCTGAAACTGCGCCTGCCTGCCAAAGAAGCTTCTTATGTTCCTGTGAATTTTTTTATTTAAACTGAAAACGTACGTCCGGAATTTCAGAAAATTTGACCGCGTCACTGTTTTAGAACTCTTTTTACCCAGTAATAACAAAATTAAACATCTTCCGTAAAAATTCAAACAGAAACCTCTAGATTAAATAAATAATTAAAACTGAAAATGTACGTTCAATATTGAAAAAGGCCGTGTCAGTTCTTTAGGATCCGTGTTGAATCAAAATTTTTTGACTATTAAAAAAATTTAAAAAAAAACCTATAACATTAGATAATGTCTTTTATTAACATACCCCTACATTCCAGTTCCGCTACCAAGACGACTACCTCTTCATCCTGAACAATTTACCCGACCGTCTCCAGGAAACCACAAACTTTGACAGGAAAAACGTGCGATTCGTTTCATATTCCCACGATGGAGCTGTGATGGCAGTCTTTGCCAATGGGTGTACTCTTTGGGTTTGTTCGATATGAAGCCTAAGCTTAAGTCCAAGTTTAAGCCTACGCCTAAACCAAAGCCTAAGCATAAAGCTGAGCCTAAGCCTAACCCAAACAAAAAAAGATTTTCCAGGTTTATCGAGAAGATCAGGACATGCTAAACTGCGAACTTCACGAGGAACGCGGCTGGGACAAAATCCTGTCCGTCGAGTTCTCGCCAGACGATTCTCACCTACTCGTAACAGGCTCTAGAGATCAGTTTAGAGCCTTGACGAGAGACCACGAGGTTCTAGTCTTTAAAATTGGAGGTGTGCTTCTGATAATTTCACCCGATAGAGCCTGAAAATTTTCAGAAGATTCTGCTTCCCTAAGATCTTTCATTGATATCGATCGGAACATGTTGGCTACTTGGTTTGACAACTCTCATTTTCTCTACATGCAAAGTGGCGGAGAGTAGGTTTTTTTGGTTTTCAACTTGTCCGGTTAATGTAAATTGATTTGTGAACATTGAAAAATCGGCAACGGTTTAGTGCTATGGCAAATCAAACCCTCTCACAATCATTAGAATACCACAAAATACTCACAAATCCCAAAATTAAGGCCCCGCTAAATTAAGGCTCCGCGTTAAGGGTCGTTTTATGGAAGCGACCCCCCGCCCACCAAATGATGCATCCCGACATCTCACGGGTCTTGTTTTCTACAATGTTCACCTTGCTGTGGGCGTAGCAGCGCGCCACACACATAACGAGATCCACGTAATGAACTGCGGAACCCGTGAGATGTCGGGATACCAATTGTTCAGAGGACAGGGAGGCGGTTCGGATTTTTGCATACTCGCCACGCAGTTTTTTCATTACGAGTGTATCATCAAATTTCAGAAGAGACCGAATGCGGATCTTCATGAGTTCTGTGAACTTTTCCGATGAGATCATCGTCTACCCAATCCTGAGTTTCGACACGAAAATTGTAAAAATCCTTGTCGCTCAGCACGTCTCTCCTCGGACTCGGAGAATCACACAGATTGCTGACCAGGCACAGGAGGAGGGGAAGGTCCTTTTTTTTGGCTATCAGCTCAAAAAAAACCATTTTTAATTCCAGACTCTCACCCAAAAATTAATCGACATCGGTCTAGAATCAGGAGTTGACGTCACAAATATGAGTGAGCTAAGAGCAATTTTAGACCAAGAAACCCAATGTATGCCGTGCTACCGACTGCATTCTCATCACGACGCAATTCCAACGTCCAGGTGTACTTGTGAGTGCCATCACAATACCGATAAGCTGCTCATTTTTCATGGAAGTGATGAGAGGGTGCACGTCAAGGTGATCACGGAGACGTTGTTGGAGAAGGCGAGGGAGGCGAATCGGAGACGAGGGTTAGTTGTACGTATGTGGTTTCAGAGGAACATGGTGCATTCATCCGGTTAGGGCTTCCAGGTTTCAGGGCCTCACGCCTCATGGCTTGAATTCAAAAGCTTAGTTTTCGCACCACATAGTGCAAAAGGTGGTTCTTGCGCAGCGACCGACACTTTTCGGGTTCCGCGCGGCACAGCACGGATCGCGGCGTGGCGGTCGTTTTGGAGCCTGCATGGAAGCCCTAGACTCCGTATTAGAGCTGGCAAAAAGGTAGCCTACATAGTAATTTTTTGTAGACCATGTGGGTTGACTAGACCTTTTTCCAACCTTCACCTTTAAGAATAGGACCGAAGATAAGCTCTAAAAGCCCAGGGCTTGATTCTGAAAACTAAGTGCTGAAAATTCGTAGAACCTTCTACAGGCCAACCTAAACAAGGATCCATTCATTAAAAAAAACCACAGATATCTCTTCAGAGACCCCGAAGGATCCCCGGACCGTAATCGCCTCTACTTTCCTCTCAACCACTGCACAGTCTTCGACACCGTGGACCACGTGTTCAGAACCGGCGCATCGCTTGTGGACAGCTCCATGTGCTTGACACCCGACAACAAGTACCTCTACGTCACTGGGACAACAAAGCGTTCGGTTGATGGGGAGATTGTATTCGAAGTGAGGAGATTTGTTTGTTTATTTTGTAGTACTCATGGGAGTTGTTTTCAGGTGAAGCCGATCTGCCTGGATTTGGATACGATGGTGCTGAAGAATCAGCCGGATTTCACAAATATTCCCTGGGTTGATTGTGACTATGAAGTCAGAGTTACTGCGAATAATGATTTTGTGGCAATGTAGGTGTATTTTCCGTTTCTAAATTGGTAGCTAAATTTATTTCGTTTATAACTTTTGTGTCACAAAATTTTGAAAGCCCAGCCGACATTGATCAAGGACCAATTACAGAAAATTTCTAGCATTAAATTGTCTGCGTCTTTCAGCTTACACGTTTCAGGTACAAAATTAGAAATTTCTAAATTTCTTTTCCAGATTCTCCGGTCATGACGTCGCCATCTGGTCTTCCTACCACCGCGGCCACATAGCCGCTGCCTTACACTTCGACGGCCCCGTCTCCTGCGTCGCACTCCATCCCTACCAAAATTCCATGTGCGTCACAAATGAGAAGCTCGTCCACTTCTACCATAGTCCCGTCATGGCTCAAGAAGAGGAATAGCACTGACGAAAAAAACATGCTTCGAACATTCCAGAAAAAAAGTTCTGAATAGTTACAATTGAAGAACTTGATTTACGTATTTTTTTTGAACAAAAACACATACTAAATTATCTGTAATTACTGTTATTTATGTAAATTTTGTAAAAAACATTTTTTTAATTAGCTTTCATTTTTTTGTTGTATCTCTATTTTCTTTCCTAAAAACCTTTTTTTTATAAAAATTTTATTATTTATTTTCTTATTTCTGTAAAAAGAGCTAAATAATGTTTAAGACTACAAAAAGTACGAGAAAACAATTTCGAGCTCTTATGCTGACTCGAACGCTGGACTTCAGATTGGTAGGTTTTAGCTTAGGCTTAGATTTAGGCATAGGCTTAGGCTCAGGCTCAGGTTTAGGATTGCCGTCAGTGGCGAGCGTTATCTAATACGCCTAAACAGCGTCAGTAGCGTTAGCTCGCTACTGACGCTATTTAGGTTTATTAGGCTTTTAGGCTAAGATTAAAGCATATGCTTTGGCTTAGGCTTAGCCCAAGGCTTGGCGTCAGTGGCGAGCGTTAGCTCGTATAGGCCACCAAGAAACTTAAGTCTGAAGTTTCAGAGTGATTCGATTAGGCTTAGATTTAAGCTTATGCGTAGACTTTGGATTAGGCTCAGGCTTAGGCCCAGGCTCAAGTTTAGGATCAAGCTTAGGCTGATGCTTAGGCTTAGCTTCAGGCCTACGCGCAGGCTCGAGTTTAGGCATTTGAACTGAGTTGTATTTTGTTTTCTGACGTATTTTGTTACTTTTTAATTTAGGTTTTTTTATTAGAGTAGCATGTTTTACCAGTAAAAGAGAGTTCCTTTCAGAAATTTCAAAGATTAAAAAGATTATCATGATTTTCAATTGAAATCCGTACTTTACAAGTGCAAACTGAAACATCTCAAAAAAGCAAGTAAATGATAAAAAACCAGGAAATGAAATTGAAATTTACGCGTCGTATTCAATTATGAAGTAAATTTAAAGTTTAAATTCGGCCAGAGCCGGTGCCGGGGCCCCACTGACAAGCTATGCTGACTCCGTTGTTCGCTAATTATCAGATCAAAACTCCAACAACCCAATCAGTCTTTGCTCAAGCAGCTCGGAATTCGACCCGCCAATATCGTAAAACCCGTGACGTCAGCACCATCTTGATAACTCAACACCTGATTACAAGAGTCGACGCCCCGTTACTTTTTTCCAGTGGGAATATGGTGAAAGCACAAAAACCATAGGTTACCAGTGACACTACACGCTTATCAGTTTTGTGAACAGGGAGGTTCCCGGATTGTGGTGACGCCCTGTTCACTTTTTGAGCCACACTCTTTTTATAGTTTGTTTGTTCCAGTTTCGATTAGTCAGATGGTTTATAACTGCTTGGTTTCCTAACTTTGCTATCTTTGAGAAATATTACATATTTGACCTTGATCTACACTATACTTCCATTATCAGTTTTTTTTGGGAGCTTGTATCTAGATTGAATTGGCAAAAATAGAAACTAGAAAGCAAGATTTGTATTGTTGCTCCAAAAGCTTTTTTCGCAATTTTTCAATATGTACGGGGTTTTAGTTATTAATTTAAGAAGCATTTTAGCAGTTTTTGGAAAATAAAATTTTTCCAAAAAAATTTTTTTTTTCAGATTTTTTTTTCGAAAAAAAAATCAATAGTTTCAAAAACTTTTAAATACCAGAAAACAAAAAATCAAATTTCGTTTTTTAATGCTTCATCAGAATTTTTTTGTATATTGAGAATATTTTTTTATATATTTTTTTTGCCATATCTCTAAATTCCAGAATTTTCAGAAAATATTAATTTCCAAGTTATTCTAAAATTACATTCATTATATATATTCTGCAAAATTTTTCATGTTTGTATTATCTTAATGTCTTACTTATCAGTTTTTTTTTTGCGGTGCAGCATATTTTCAGTCAATACATAGTTTGGTCTTTCTTTTCACCATCAAACTTATTTTCAAGCCAAATTTGAATGATGGTGCGGGCTTTTTCTGTATTATTTATGAAAATGGGATGTCTTACTACATACCGACATCATAGCAGTTGATATGTTTTATTTTCAATTTAAAATGCAGTGAATGTGTTCAGGGTATCCTTTTTGTAAGAACTTTTTTGTAGGAAAAATCTTGCCAAAGACTTTTTTGATTCAATTTTTTCCACTTTTTTTTTTAATTTTTAAATTATGAAAGTTTGTAATTCGAAAGTTGATGCTCTAAAAAACTCTCAAAAGCTTTAAAATCGCTGAAAACGTAAGAAGCTTGCCAAAACTGATTAGATATTTTATTTAAAATTACATTTGAACAGTTTTTCAAAAATTTGTGAAAAGTTTCGTCACAAATTATCACATTTTTCTCATTTTCAATTTTTAAAAATAATTTTAATATACATAAACCAGCCGTGGACCGCACCTACGGCGCGGCCCCCGACTTTTTTGGGAAAACACATTAGATATACGGTGTCTATCGCGGACCTCGATCGATGTCTGCTGCGCATTTAGCATAAGGTTTCCCAAAATTTCGTTGCTCTGATCAGAGATCAAACACATAGGGACAGAAGGACACGCGCTTTATATATAGTAAATGATTTCAGAATTTTTTCAACTGAATTTTTTTTCTTTTTTTTTTAAACATTACTTTCTTAATAATTTTCTTCGGGAAAAAATCTTTAAAATTTAAAAAAGGACGTTTCTAACTTGAACACAAAAATTTAAAAAAAAGACCTTTAAATTTAAAATTTTCTTTTAGCGAAATTGAAAAAATAATTTCTAAAATGTAGAAAAATGTTCAAAGTTTTTTTTTTCAAATAATGAAGTCTTATAATTACGAAATTAACATATTTTGACAACTGTATTAAAAAAAAACTTACTTTAAAATTTGTATATTTCACTGGAAATAGTACATCATTTTGCTAATAATAGTACTACAAAAAGTACCAATTATTACATGAAATAACCAAGAATATTTTAGATTTATCGAAAACTTTTTGCAATTTTAGGAAAAATTCTAAATGTTTCCAAAAAGTGTGACTTTTTTTTGAATAATTTCAATTATTACCCAATTTCAATTATTACTCCAGAATATTATTAAACAAATTATTAAAACATAGTTATAGTTATAGTCATAGTTATAGTTGTAAGTGACAGAACTGGCATTAAAAAAAAAATCAGCCAGTCATGTGATTAGTATCAAAAATTTTGCCTACAGAAAATATTAAATATTTCTAAAAACTTATCTCAAAACTAACGTTTTCCAACAACTAAACTAGACATATTTCCCCTTAATTACTCTGTTCAAGCTCCATTTTTTGCACAAATTTTGATATTTAATCTACTACATTGTCATGCATGTTCTCCTCCAAACATCCTCTTTCCTGCAACATTTCACACCTCTTGGCACAGATTATCACCGTATTACCCTAGCTTGTATTTCAACGCAAGAAGTGGTGCTTCACGTCTTAAATCATTGTGCATTGAGCTGAAGGAGCTGAAGAAAAGGCGTGATAATACTCGGAAAGGCTGACGCACTTGGAATGTTTGGCAGAGTAAAAGGGAGTACTATCAGTTTTCTGAAAATTTTCGAATTGAAGGAGGAGGACGGGGGTAGTGATAAGACTGTGAAAGAAGGCACTAGTGGCGGCCACACAACTGTATTCTTTGCTTTTTGGCAGAAAAAGAAGAGTAGAATGGAAGCTTGTACAATTTTGTTTTACATTATTTTTTAGAAATTTTTTTTTTTAATTTTTGCACTGACCAAAAAATTCAAGCACTGACCGAATTTTTTTATACGACTCAAAGAACTAACTTTCACTGATTTCTTTAATTGTACAAAACTGTAAGAGCAGACCACAATTTTGGGGCGCTTACCAAATATCATTCATTGAATTTTTTTTCAAATTTTCTGGTTTCCATAGCTCGCGTTTTTTTCTCAAATTTATTATCTTACTACATCTGTCAAATTTGAACATGTCGTGACAATCACATGACACTTTTACGACTTCAAAAAAATTACAAAATGTACGAAATTTCTTTTGTTAATTTTTTATTTATTTCTATATCTGAATTTTTGGTTCGAAAAAAGAAAAGCAAAGTAAATCTGATTTCGCTGGAGAAAATTATCAGTGATTCAGAAAAATTTTCCATTAAGTCATTAAAGACTGAGTCATTGAAATAGGGGGGGTAGAAACGTTATAAAATATAAAAAAAACTCCTGAATTGAACAGTTAAATCTTCTACAAAAAACAATTCTTCCAATTTTTGAACTGTTTATTATCACTTTCTGAACCTAATTTTTTCTGATTTTTTCTAATTTTTAAGCTCTGATAAGGTTGGAATACTTTTTTCTTATGTGTGCAAAACTATTTCCTTTATTATTTCTAATTAGACGCAGTGATAAGAAACTTTGTAAATGGCAAAATTTAATCATTAGTAATCATTAGCAAAATGCCACGATTCTTCCTGTTAATCAAAATGTCAAGTTCAAGAAATTTATGATCTACCACTCATAAATTGTGACATTTATATTGTTATGTGGAAATTTGAATAAAATTTGAATTTCCACCTTGATAATTTCCTTTTCAAAACATATTTTGTCGCACTGACCAAAATTATCTGAGCACTGACCAAAATTATCTGAGCACTGACAAAAATTATCTGAGCACTGACCAAAATTATCTGAGCACTGACAAAAATTTTCTGAGCACTGACCAAAAATATTTCTGCTCTAAACGATTAGTCTAAATTGCACATAAAGAAATGTTGTTGTTTTTCAGTCAGTACTCATATTTATTTAAATATCCATCAACAATTTATCACCTTTTTTGTTAGTTCTCCGGCTTATCCCTGCTCGTTTTCCACTTACTATTTATTTGACCAGGCCAACAATTTTCTACACTTTTGATATTTTGATCAACTTTTGCATATCAATTCGTAGTTTTTTATTTTTGTACATGAGAAGCTTAAAATTTTTTAAATTGCAGCCTAACATAAATTCACATCACTCTTTGCTCATGCCTCCGAGACTTGTGGAATACAAAAAAAAGCCTAAAAGCCGATTTTTTTTAAATGAAAAATTGTTCCTAATTTCCCAATAACTGCCCAATATTCCATTTTCTGCCATTTCCAGTCTCTTATCAAAACTTATTTGACTTGCAACACTTCTCCTCTATTCCTTCACTGTTTGTTTACAAGCTGAAAATAAAATGCTCGCTTCTCCTCAACCTCTTCTTGTGAATTCCGGGGCTTTTCGATGAATCATCCACATGTTTGATTTAGTTGAAATATTTTGAGCAAGTGTCATAATTAAAATAATTAAAGTTTTAAGACCTTTCAAAACTACTTAATTTTTTTCGAGGACGGTTTTCGGTTTGAGCATTATTAAACTTTCAATAATAATAGTTTTACAACAAGTTTTGCTCTAAAAATTATAGAAAACATTTTTGGCCGATTTCCAAAATTATGACAAAATTATGATAATTACAAAGTTAAATCTATTTCCAAAACACCATTTTCCTTGGAACATTTTCTTGTATTTTCCCCTTTTTGTTGTAAAAATATCCACCATCACTAATATTTGCATTTTCAATATAAACATTCCTCCATTTATGACCACCCTTCACTCTTTATGTTTCCTTTTTCTTCAAAAATATGTTCCTTAGTCATTTTTTTTCGAAAAGTTCAAGTTTTTGGGTGTTGAAATGTTTCAATTGAAGTTATGAACTAATGAAATCACAAGGTAACTGTGATACGAAGTGGAAATGTAGTGCCACTGAACTTTAAAGGACAAAGGTGTATGTCCCTCTATGTAAATAATTTAGAAGGTATGCAAAATTTTTTAGTAGGTAAATGAAAGTGTCTTGATTAATTTTTTTGTATCGGGCCTTTAGAATAGCAAAGAACGATTAAAAAATAATTTCAAAATAATTTTTAAATTTTTTATTTAGAGGCCACATTTTTTTAAAAATTTTGTTTGTCCATTTTTGAGGGTTTTTCTCCATTACAGGTGGAGTAGCGCCAGTGGGGAAATTGCTTTAAAACACGCCTATGGTACCACAATAACCGAATATCATAATAAAAAAATTCAAAAAAATTTTCTAGATTTTATATGATTTTTTGAAAATTGGAAAAATCTCAGTTTTGCCAAATTCCGATTCGAATTTCCGCCGACTAAATTTGTTCGATGGAGCGCGTTTGCACGTTTTTACTTATTTTTTTTTTTCAAATTATTGGTTTAAAAGATACCTTACAAGCGTAAATCTGTGGAATTAATTAATTCAGGTTCCAAAACCTTTAAAAGCGTTATTTTTTCTTTTTTATGCTTGTAAAGTGGTTTTTTAATCGATATTTTTCATTTTTCTTGACTTTTTCCTCAGATTTCAAGTAAAATTACACTGAAAAAAATTGAAAATCAGTGAAAAATAAGACGAAATAACAATAAATAAAAATAAAAACGTGTAAGCGCGCTCCATCGAACAAATCCAAATAGCTGAAATTTAAATCGGAATTTGGCAAAAACTGAGATTTTCCCAAATTTCAAAAAATCATATAAAATATAGAAAATTTTTTTGAATTTTTTAATCATCATATTCGGCCAGTGGTACCCTAGGCGTGTTTTAAGCAATTTCCTCACTGGCGCTACTCTACCTTTAAAGTATGGCTGAAATTCAGATTTGTTCCTGTCGATGCACCATGCATCATAAATTCAAAAATTAAGTTCCATTTCGAACTCAATTTTTGAAAATTTGATCACCAATTTCGTCAATTATTGGGTTTGTAGCCAAAACTATAAGCTTGAAAATTCTCAACGTGTAAAAATGTTCAAAACCAGACAACTACTTTCCGAAGCTATCCCAAATTTCCTAGTCAAGAATCATGGCGCCTGCTGCTCCAAAAAACATAGTAGTTCTTATCAGCGCTCACACTATATTTTCTAATGGCTCTTTTTCTCTCTTTCTACTTTACAATCTTTACATTTTTAATCGTTAAGACCAAGTTTTTCTGCCGTTTTGCCTTCATTCACTGCAACCCTATCGGGCAAACATAAATGTGTATACCACACCTTTAAGTTGAGTTTAAGAGTATTTAAAGGTTAAGGGATTAGTGATGAAATAGGGGGGTTTTTTTTTTGGATTTTTTTCACGTCATTCGGTATGTTTTAGGTTGAAATAGTTCGGTTTCTAGGAAAAAAAAAGAATACAGTTAGCACGTGTCTGGAAATTTTCTGAATAATGTGCAATGGGGCATGATCTACTCAATTCTCAAATAATTTTCTATCCTGTAAAATCTGGCAGAATTTCAAATCTTAGAAGAAACTCCCAACCTCAAATTTTTTATTTTATTGAACTTTCAATCTCATTTCTCATATTTTTCTATTCGCCGTTTTTTCGCCTTTCCAAATTCTAGTCCACACATTCCAGACATGAAAGTGCCGCGTGGCATTGGTCTTGTCTTCATATTTGCGGTGGCCGCCGCGTTGGTGGCCGGCCTCATCCTGACCATTGTCCTCGTCAGTCGGCCCAGTCCAGCAGAGCGTAAGTAGTCCTTCAAAGTCCTTCAATTTCAATAATCTCCTACATTTCAGCATTCACTGGCCGTGTCATAACTGTGGGTATCTGTAATTCCGGGTCAGAGCCTTCAAAAGCTTCGAGCTTCCGGTTTAAGCGGGATGCAACGACAAGTTGCTCATTCGATGCGGTAAAAATTAGAGTTTAAAATTTTAGATTCAAAACTAGATGAATTTCAGAACCGGGATCAGTTGAAAAATTTCTTATCCAGTTCAGCGGCAGACACCAGCTTCATTGTAATGTCCTATTCAGACAAGCCTTCGGTGAGCATTTATTCTAGGATTCTATGGACAAAAAATTACATTTCAGCCATCAACTGTATTGCCCAGAGATCAAGCTATAGAATTGCTAAATAGTATGAAAAAGGACGGGTCTAAAACTATACAGCAAGCCCCGTAGGTTTTAGATATTTATTATTTGAAAATTTTTTAAAATCAACCATAAATTTCAGCGCATTCGCAAGTTACGATCCAAAAGCTTATGAAAACTCGGATTTAGTATTTTTCACTCCATGTAAAACTGATTATACGTGAGTTTTTATTCTTCAAATGCATATAATGTGAAACATAAATGTTTTCAGAGGGTATGACGCAGATATGGCAGCAGTGCGAACCACAATCAATAATGTCCAAACGAAAAAGTATGTGATTGTATCTTTGGCAATGGATCAGGGTAACATGACTCAGAAGTATGGAGACTTGAACACCCATAACATTGGAAATAATGCAACAGATATCACTAATGATATTAACAATGTATTAAATATCACAGGTAGTTTTTTGAACAAATGAAGATTTTGAACAAATCCAACAATTTCAGCGACAACTCTCGGGCCCACAACGACAACAATAACTCCGACTACTACTGTCGTCCCAGCCAGCACTAGCACCCAACCAGCTCCGGCATCCAGCCCGACTACTCAACCGGCTCCGGCAACTAGTCCGACTACTCAACCAGCTCCCGCAACCAGCCCGACTACCCAGCCGGCTCCCGCAACCAGCCCGACTACCCAACCGGCTCCGGCAACTAGTCCGACTACTCAACCGGCTCCGGCAACTAGTCCGACTACTCAACCAGCTCCCGCAACCAGCCCGACTACCCAGCCGGCTCCCGCAACCAGTCCAACTACCCAACCGGCTCCGGCAACCAGTCCAACTACCCAACCGGCTCCGGCAACCAGTCCAACTACCCAACCGACTCCGGCAACCAGTCCAACTACCCAACCGACTCCGGCAACCAGTCCAACTACCCAACCGACTCCGGCAACCAGTCCAACTACCCAACCGGCTCCGGCAACCAGTCCAACTACCCAACCGGCTCCGGCAACCAGTCCAACTACCCAACCGGCTCCGGCAACCAGTCCAACTACCCAACCGGCTCCGGCAACCAGTCCAACTACCCAACCGGCTCCGGCAACCAGTCCAACTACCCAACCGGCTCCGGCAACCAGTCCAACTACCCAACCGGCTCCGGCAACCAGTCCAACTACCCAACCGACTCCGGGAACCAGTCCAACTACCCAACCGGCTCCGGCAACCAGTCCAACTACCCAACCATCTCCCGCAACCAATCCTACAACGCAACCGTCAGTGTCATCCAGTGCTTCAACGCAACCTGCTCCAGCTACAAGTGGTACGACACAACCAGCTCCGGCGACTAGCGCAACTACGCAGCCGGCTCCAGCTACCAGCGCTACTACCCAACCAGCGCCGGCTACCAGTCCGACAACACAACCAGCCCCGGCCACGAGTGCAACAACACAGTCTGTTCCAGTAGTTACAACTCAGACAACTATGGGTACAAGTCCAACAACGGCTGGAATCAGTTCATCTCCAGCTGCAACCAGTCCAAGCACCGCTGTAACGAGTCCATCATCACTGGGTACAAGTTCATCACCATTGCCAAGTTCAATTAGTACGTCTGCACTTCCAATAGCTAGCTCTTCTGCTTCATCTAGTCCATCTGCAGCATCTAGTACAACCCCGGTAGTTTTGTCTAGCTCCACTATTCAAAGTTCATCAGGAACTTTTCCAAGTTCTGTTGCATCTAGCCCATCGACGGTAGGATCTACTAGTGGAGCAGCTTCATCTAGCTCGTATGCAACAGTGTCAACAATCGCAGGATCTACTGGTTCTACAATTACACCTGTGCCAGGATCATCCAGCACAATCGGATCCTCAACACCATCTGCATCATCTAGCTCTTCCGGAACGATGTCGACTATTTCAGGATCAACTGGTTCCACAGTTACAGTCGTGCCTGGATCCTCTAGCACATTTGCATCCTCAACACCAATAGCTTCATCTAGCTCACCTGGTTCAACTGTCACTGTTGCCCCAGGATCTTCCAGCACTTATGGATCCTCAACACCATCAGCGTCATCTAGTTCCTCCGGAACTATGTCCACAAATTCGGGATCAACTGGTTCTACAGTTACTGTTGCACCAGTATCGTCTAGTACATTTGGATCCTCAACACCAATAGCTTCATCTAGCTCATCTGGTTCTACTGTCACCGTTGTCTCAGGATCTTCCAGCACATACGGATCGTCAACACCATCCGCGTCATCTAGTTCCGCTGGAACTGCGTCGACAATCTCAGGATCAACTGGTTCAACAGCTACAATTGTACCAGGATCTTCAAGCTCGGTTGGATCCTCAACACAGTCGGCTTCGCCCAGCTCACCTGGAACTATGTCCACAGTCTCTGGACCAACGGGTTCTACAGTCACAGTTGTGCCAGGATCATCTACATCACCAGCTCCATCAAGCTCACCAAATCCATCTTCCTCACCTGCATCGACCGGCTCAACAATCACAATTAGTGGTTCTTCAAGCATAATTGTTTCCACCGTCTCCGGTTCCACCGTCTCCGGATCAACCGGAACATCCCAGTCCACACTTGCATCGTCAACTGCGACACCAGGTAGTAGCAGTACCGTTCCATCCTCATCAAGCCCCCAACCATCCAGTCAGTCCCCTGCACCTAATACGGGATCCACAACCCCCTCCCAGACCTCGTCCCAATCTCCTTCCCCCAGCATGAATCCCTCTTCATCGACACCCACAGGATCATCGCAGTCTACAATCACACCGGAAGGTTCGACAGCTAGCAGTCCGACTGGAAGCACTGGATCCACATTCTCAGTTGCAACAGAGGTCACATCCCAATCAACCGTTCCTTCGGGCAGCTCTCTTGGAACACAATCGACCAACAGTTCCCCATCCCCCAGCTCTCTCTCCCCCTCTACATCTGGAATGAGTACTTTGACCTCGGAACCATCCCCAAGTTCCACACAGTCATCAGGAGCACAAAGTACATTAACAACACCATCCCCCAACCCATCCCAATCAACCAGCTCACTGGAATCATCTACATCAGGCGCCACCACGTCATCTGGATCGGCAGGAACTACTATGACATCCCCCTCCCAATCATCATCAGTTGGAAGCTCGCAAGGATCCACTAGTCCAGCTGCATCAACGACATCAGGAGAAATGACATCTCAAGGTTCCACACAAACACCTGGATCTTCAGTATCAACATCTGCTGCGATTTTGACATCAACGCAACAATCCGTGTCTACCAATAGCCCTGGATCAACAGTGACTCGACCATCTACTGTTAGCGGTTCGACGAGTTCTGGAAGCACAGTTACCGTAGGATCCACGGAAGCGAGTACATCAGGTAGTTCAGTTGCTAGCAGTTCCCCCGCCCCATCCACTTCCCAAAATCCCAATCCTTCAACTTCAAGCGGAAGTTCCATGATTACCCAATCCCCTTACCCATCCCAATCTACCAGCCCAGTGGAGTCCTCTACCACACCATCTCCTGGGTCACCTGGAACCACTTTAACATCCACTTCCCCCTCCCCATCCCAATCAACTACAATTGGAAGCACACAAGGATCCACAAGCCCAGGTATTTCAACGACATCCGAAGAAATGACATCCCAAGGTTCAACTCAAACACCAGGTAGTACTGGATCCACAGTGACTCAGCCGTCCACTGTTAGTGATTCGACAAGCTCTGGAAGCACGGTCACAGTCGGATCCACAGAAGGAAGCAGTTCCCCCATCCCATCCACTTCCCAAAATACAAATCCTTCAACTTCAAGCGGAAGTTCCATGAGTACCCAAACCCCCCAGTCGTCCCAATCTACTAGTCCAGTAGAATCGTCTACATCCGGTGCTACCTCATCTTCTGGGTCACCTGGAACCACGTTGACATCAATTTCCCCCTCCCCATCCCCATCATCAACAATCGGTAGCTCTCAAGGATCAACCAGTCCAGTTGTTTCAACAATATCCCAAGGTTCAACGGAAACACCAGGTAGTACTGGATCCACAGTGACTAAACCGTCTACGGTTAGTGGTTCCGCAAGCTCTGGTAGCACAGCTACAATGGGATCTACGGAAGCAAGCAGTACATCAGGTAGTTCATTTCCTACTATGAGCAGTAATTCCCCCGTCCCATCAACTTCCCAATCTCCTAACCCTTCCACTTCAGGTGGTAGTAGTACTTCCCCCAACCCATCTCAATCTACTAGTCCGTCTACTTCCGGCGCTACCTCATCGCCTGGGTCATCTGGAACAACGTTGACATCCATTTCCCCCTCCCCGTCTCAATCATCAACAATCGGAAGCTCGCAAGGATCCACTAGCCCAGTAGTTTCCACGACTTCGGGAGATATGACATCGCAAGGTTCAACTCAGATACCAGGTAGTACAGGATCCACAGTGACTCAACCGTCTACAGGTAGTGGTTCCACAAGCACATCAGGAGAAATCACATCCCAAGGTTCCACTCAAACACCAAGATCTTCATTGTCAACTTCTCCTGCTATTTCTACATCAACGCAACAATCAGTGTCCACCAATAGCCCTGGGTCCACAGTGACTCAACCGTCTACGGTTCGTGGCTCCACAAGCTCTGGAAGCACAGTTACCACTGGATCTACAGAAGGAAGCAGTACATCAGGTAGTTCATCTGCTACTTCTTTAAGTAGCAGTTCCCCCGTCCCATCAACTTCCCAATCCCCTAACCCTTCCACGTCCGGTAGTAGTACTCCAACCCCCAACCCATCCCAATCCACTAGTCCAGTTGTTTCAACAACAACTGGAGAAATGACATCTCATGGTTCAACTCAGACACCAAGTACTATTGGATCAACAGTGACTCAACCGTCTACTGTCAGTGGATCGAACAGTTCTGGAAGCACAGTTACCATTGGATCTTCGGAAGCAAGCACCTCAGGTAGTTCGTTTAAAACATCCCCGAGTAGCATTTCCCCAGTTCCTACCTCTTCCCCTATCCCGTCGACAACATTCGCAAGTAGCACATCAGGTAAGTGAATTCTAAAAAATTGAAAATATCCAGAAAGTGCAGAAAAAATTAGTTTTGACTAACTGCTAGGGTAAATATTGATACTCTAAATAATTCAAAAAAAAACAAGTGAAATCAAAAGCTTCTCAGGTTCCACGATCTCGGATGTCTCTTCAGTCTCTACGACTTCACTAGCGCCTTTGTCTAGTTCCCTCCCATCAACAGTCCCATCTAGTACCCAATCCTTCAGTAGCACGTCCGAAGGATCTTCGAAAGCCTCTTCCTCCCCAGTTCCCTCCCAAACAAGTAGTACCCCCACAAATCCAACCGGCTCGACTGAGTCCTCAACACTTCTATCTTCGACCATATCGGGCTCCACTCAGCACACAACAATGTCAAAAGCTAGCTCGGGCTCCACAAGCCCTTCGACAAATTCTCAGACTGGAAGCACTGTAACCATGGGATCATCAAGCACTTCCGGTGTTTCCACATCTTCAGCATCCAGTACTCAGCCTCAGATGAGCACTTCACAAGGAAGTTCAGCAGGATCCACAGTTGCTTCTTCAACAGCTAGCCCTGCTGCGAGTTCCACAGCTCCATCTTCAACTGGAACTATGAGCTCCACTTCTAGTGGAACAGTTGGATCTACAATTTCTGAATCATCGACAACAGCATCTGCAAGTTCTCAGACTGGAAGCACTGTAACCATGGGATCATCAAGCACTTCCGGTGTTTCCACATCTTCAGCATCCAGTACTCAGCCTCAGATGAGCACTTCACAAGGAAGTTCAGCAGGATCCACAGTTGCTTCATCAACCGCTGGCCTTGTTTCAACTTCCACAGTTCCATCCTCGACAGGAACAATGGGCTCCACTTCTAGTGGAACAGTTGGATCTACAATTTCTGAATCATCGACAACAGCATCTGCAAGTTCTCAGACTGGAAGCACTGTAACCATGGGATCATCAAGCACTTCCGGTGTTTCCACATCTTCAGCATCCAGTACTCAGCCTCAGATGAGCACTTCACAAGGAAGTTCAGCAGGATCCACAGTTGCTTCATCAACCACTGGCCTTGTTTCAACTTCCACAGTTCCATCCTCGACAGGAACAATGGGCTCCACTTCTAGTGGAACAGTTGGATCTACAATTTCTGAATCATCGACAGCAGCATCTGCAAGTTCTCAGACTGGAAGCACTGTAACCATGGGATCATCAAGCACTTCCGGTGTTTCCACATCTTCAGCATCCAGTGGTCAGCCTCAGATGAGCACTTCACAAGGAAGTTCAGCAGGATCCACAGTTGTTTCTTCAACAGCTAGCCCTGCTGCGAGTTCCACAGCTCCATCTTCAACTGGAACTATGAGCTCCACTTCTAGTGGAACAGTTGGATCAACGATGTCTCAGTCTTCAACAGCAGCTTCCACAACTTCTCACACGGGAAGCACAGTAACCCTCGGATCTTCAAGTACCTCCAGTAATCAAATGAGCACTTCACAAGGAAGTTCCGTAGGATCCACAGTAGCTTCATCAACCGCTGGCCTTGTTTCAACTTCCACAGTTCCATCCTCGACAGGAACAATGGGCTCCACTTCTAGTGGAACAGTTGGATCTACAATTTCTGAATCATCGACAACAGCATCTGCAAGTTCTCAGACTGGAAGCACTGTAACCATGGGATCATCAAGCACTTCCGGTGTTTCCACATCTTCAGCATCCAGTACTCAGCCTCAGATGAGCACTTCACAAGGAAGTTCAGCAGGATCCACAGTTGCTTCATCAACCGCTGGCCTTGTTTCAACTTCCACAGTTCCATCCTCGACAGGAACAATGGGCTCCACTTCTAGTGGAACAGTTGGATCTACAATTTCTGAATCATCGACAGCAGCATCTACAAGTTCTCAGACTGGAAGTACCGTGACAATCGGTTCAACCAGTGGAACAAATCCCTCCTCGCCCCGTTCCCTATCCCAGATCACAATAACGCCGAGCCCATCCCAATCAACGGAGAGTACCCAAACATCCCTCCCATCCAGTTCCCCCTCCCCATCAACACATTCTGTGAGCAGCTCAGAAGGAACAACAATGTCTTCTGGTGCAACGACATCAGGAGACAAAATGAGTTTTCTGTCGTCGACAGGAACAACAGTGTCGTTCAGTTCAAGAGGTTGATCTGTCTATCCACACAGTTTGTCCAGCCAAACCATCACCAGTCTCACTTCGTCCATCACTTCTGGCAGCTCAACAGTGAGCTCCCTACCTACCCTTCACACTTCAACTACTCCCAACTACCTATCAACCATAACAACTGAAAGCTCGGAAACTACCAATGATATTTCGAGTTCACCAACTTCAAGTTTCCCCTCCACATAACCCAATCCGTCGTCTACTTCCTTTACCACCACAGAAAACATTCTCACATCTCCCCTTCCTCCCCGGTCATCCCCATCCAGTACTGTTCTCATTCCGTCTAGTTCTTCAGAAACGACACCTGGTCCAACGACCCCTTTGAGTCCTTCATCCTCATCCCTCACAACCATTGCAAGTTCTATATCAACAGAAAGAACCTCTCAAATGTCCTCTCTGCACACCGAAACTCCATTGTCCACCTCCGAAAGTAAAAATCCATCCTCACCGACTTTAATGAGTACAGATTCAAGCCAATCAATATTCTCAACCCTCCCACCCAGTTCATCCCAAACCCCATCCAGTACTTTTTCATCTAGCGTAACGACTAGCACCGTGTACGTACCTCCATCAACATCCAGTATTCCCACTACTCCGTTCTCATCTCCAGACGTAACTCCCTTCAGTTCCACATCAATTTCCACTTTTACATACGAGCAAACGTCGTCCAAAACATCAACACTTTCATCAGTAAACCCAAGTATTTCCACCTTGTCACATACACCCACTGGTACACCACGGACTAAACCTTCCTCTACAACGGCCAGTTCCATATTCCCATCTTCCAGTAGTGCTTCGTTGAGATCTTCTACACCATTGAGCCAAACTTCGTCACAAATCCCGGTTTCCACAAATTCTAATACTCCTATAAATACCGTCCTTCCTACTTCTTTATCGCCAACTCCCCAAAACACAGTGGTATCCAGTTCTCTTGTCCCATCTTCCAGTAGTACAACCTTCATGCAAACTTTGTCTAGTGAAACCACTACAGAACACCATATTTCGACCTCTTCTCGAAATCCATCAACTACTGATACCATGTCAACGGAAATCTATTCCACTAGTCCGTTATTGCCCAGTTCTGTCACAACAAGTATTCCTTCAACTTCACAGTCTTCTTCATCTCGTCCACCAACGACACCGATCCCTATCTCGACGTCTTCCGAGAATCCGTTCAGCACTGATCCCCTAACCACAAGGATATATTCAAGTACTTCAGTATTATCCAGCTCTGTCACAACAAGTTCTTCGCCTACTTCATCGAAATCTTCGACCATTCTCCCTTCGTCTTCTGAATCCCCTCGTACAATAATAATCTCTTCAACGCAAACTCCATTCAGCCGAACCACTTCTCAGACCCCTCTTTCCACCTCTTCCGAGAATCCATAAAGTGATGTCATGTCCACAAAGATCTATTCCAGTACGTCAACGTTGTCCAGCTCTATCCCAACAAGTAGTCCTTTAACTTGCCCGTCTTCTTCATCGGAATCTTCGACTAATCTTCATATTTCTCCTGAATCCTCCAGTACACCCATAGCCTCGTCAACGCAAACCTCATTCAGTCCAACTACTTCTCAGACCTCTCTCTCCACGTCTTCCGCGACTCCATCAAGTATTGATCCCAAGTCAACAGAAATCTATTCCAGTACTACAGTGTCACCCAGCTGTGTCCAAGCAAGTAGTCTTTTAACTTCCCCGTCATCTTCATCGGAGCCTTCGACTAATCTTCCTTTGCCCACTGAATTTTCCAGTACACCCATAGCCTTGTCAACGCAAACTGCAATCAGCCGAACCACTTCTCAGATCCCTCTTTCCACTTCTTCCGAGGCTCCACCGAGTTCTAATACCATGTCCACAAAGATCTTTTCCAGTACTTCCGTACTCCCTGGCTCTGTCACAACAAGTACTCCTTCAATTTCCCCTTTTCCCCTGTCCCATCAAAAACTTCAAAAAGCTTCCCATCTACTACAGAAAGCAGCGTCACTACACCATCTCCCAGTAGCACCCCAATAATACCTTCCACTCAAACTTCATCTATCCAAAAAACTACAGAAATTTATATTTCGACCTCTAACGAGAATCCATCAAGTACTGGTCCCATGTCCACAAAGATCTATTCCAGTAGTTCAATACTGCCCAGCTCTGGCACAACAATACATTTTTCACCTTCCTCGACTTCCTCATTAGAGTCATCAACTAGTACCTTCTTAACTACCTTGCTCTCATCCTCAGTGAAAACACCAACCAATATTCACTCGTCTTCCAGAAGCAGCGATACACCTCTACCTCCTAGTAGCTCACCAGTAATTTCTACCAATCTAACGTCATCTAGTCAATCGAATACACAAATCCCCGTTTTCACCTCTTCCGAGAAACCTCCTAGTTCTGATTCCATATCTACCGAAACCTACTCCACTAGCTCAGTCTTGCCCAGTTCTGCTCCTCTAACTTCCTTGTTTACTTCATCAGAAGTTTCTAGTAGTACTCCATCGCCCACAATAATTCATTTAACTAGTACTGAACAGACGACTTTGCCCAACACTTCCCCAACTACCACTCTGATCCCATTGGCCACCTCGTCTTCGGAAACTCCACAGAAAACATCATACCTTAGTAGCGCCTACTTGTCGAGTAAATTCACTACGTCAATCCCAATTTCATCTACTTCCACGATTCGTTCTACCCTATTCACAACATCCGGAAGTTGAAGTAATAATGATTAATCAAAAATCATCAACTCTTATTTCAACCCAAATTTTAAATTCCAATTCCACTAGCCTCTGAAGCTCCACTATTCAAAACTATCAAAAAGCAGAAGTTCGTATCTCAAAGTAAATTAACCTTTTGTACTGCACAAGGTGAAAGTACATGTATGTATATACCCAGCATCACATATATTCCTACAACAAATCTATGTTTTTTATATTCCTACACTCTCTACAAAAATGGATCCAAACAGGTATAAACTGCACTTTCTAATCCTCACTACTGCATTCAGATCACTCGTACCGTACCTACTGCACATTTGTACTAATTTTACTGTTCCGCCATTCTAATTAATTTTCAGGTGTTGTTGCATCCCACCAATAGTATGCTCATGGACCACTTCAAGGAAGGATTAAAACTCAGGACTATTTAGCTTTACACACCCTCCCCTCCCCTATCCCACTCCCATTCAATTAATCCCCATTTTTTGATAAATTTTAATGAATTACAGGTTAGCAATGGTGCTCAGAAATTTTGATTATTTAAGCTTTGAATCTTTAAAACAATAACTAGTATGTTTTCAGGTTCATCACTCGCCACAACTTCCGCGCCAAGTGAGTTTCTTTGAATTTTATTCTGAGCTTCGAAAAACAGTTAAATTTAAATTTGATACATTTTCAAAGCTGATTTCTGAATGTGAAGTATTAACAATATTTAAGGGAATTGCATTAGAAAGTCACAATTAATATATTGAAATGGATTGTGCTTTTGCTTTAACAAAATTTGTATTCTTAAATTTTTGGTCCAGTAAATTTGAAGCATCTTAAACTTTAAATAAATATTATTTTAAATAAATATTTTCTGAAAACTTATTTTCATATTTTCAGAACCCAGTGTGACTTGTCTGTTCATGTACGATACACAATCCAAAGAAATAGATCAAACAGCTATAAACACGTATAAAACTGTAAGAATGTTTTGATAGTCAAGTTTGTATTGAACATTTTTAGTATTTCAATTTCGCTCTACTGGTTGCTTCCAAATTGAACAATGAATCAATTTTGACTGGATACATCGATAACTTCGGATACAGTGCTGGGTTGAATGATCATCAATATTACCCTACTGACGACTACAATGGTATTAAGTCTGTACCTTTCCCAATTGATGGCACTGATGACGACATTGATCTTGATTTGAAAGAGTAAGGTTTCACAATTCGCAGAAAATTTAAAATAAAATTTCAGTGTCGACAAAAGTTTGGCAACAGCAGATTGGACACCACCAGTGGCTGACCAAACCTGCATGATTTTCATTTCTGCTGCGTAAGCTCATTTATTGGAAACATCATTTTGAAAAATTTTAGAAAAGCAACTAGAAATTTCGAAAAATTGTAAAAAAATTCGGAAAATTTAAATTTTGGAAAAATCTCTGTTTACTGAAAATCGCAACGGTTCACAAATAGTTTTGCTCATGTTCTAAATTTTTAAATTTTTTATTCATGTACACAACTACAAAATTTACAGTCCTAATGTACAATGTTAACATGACGACAATGTTAACATTGTACAATTTTAATATTAGGGCTGATGGTATTTTATTGCAGACCAGAAGATGAGTATGGGGGCACTACTATAAAATCGACTTATACTTACTTCGAGACAGTCGTTGGAGTTCTTGTTGGAGGTAAGAGTTCATTCCAAGTTACCAGTTTTAACAACTTGTAAAGTTTTCAGGAGCTAAAAGTATACCGGGACTTTCAATTGACAAAAATATAGTTATCACGAACAATACAATGAACGACCGTGACGCTAGTGCAGTTGTCAGCAAACTTCTAGAACTTCTTCCAACGGCGTAAATTACATCATCCGAATATTATGCCTAATCAAACACCCAACGGTTTTTCTTCCTTGTATCAATTTCCAGCTTTCTGAAATTTTCAATTTTATCAATTTTTTAAAAGTCACCAAATCAAATCTCATCCCGTCCCACCTTCATGCCCATTGATCTTTTCTTTTTTATCCCATTCAAAAACTTTCTCTATGTCCTGAATTCCCACCTAAATCCTTCCAAACAACTATCCAGAGCTTTAACTCTCTCTCCTTTTTTCTTCCTATTTTTTTCTGTCATTCGGTTTCTGTGTCCTTGTTGCTCAATAATTGTATTTTCTAATACTAAAATAAAATTGCATTTTCATGTCCCCCTAATCCTTTTCCATGTTAGAAAGAAGATGAAGCATTAGAACTTCTACGAATAAAGTTCGATTTTTGAGAAAAATCACGTGAATATATTCATGAAAAAATTAGGCCATTAGCTTGGTAATAATAAAACAAGCATTGTAAATGAGAAAACAAACGAGGCCGAAGCCTAAGCCTAAGCCTATGCCTAAGCCTACGTCTACGCATAAATTGAGCCTAAGTCTAAGCATATGCCTAAGCCTACGTCCAAGCCTAATGTTAAGACCAAGTCTAAGCCTAAACCTATGTCTAAGCCTAAGCCCAAGCTTAAGCCTATCTATAAGCCTAAGCCTATGTCTAAAGCTAAGCCTAAGCCTAAGCCAAAGCCAAAGCCTATGTCTAAGCCTAAGCCTAAGTCTAAGACTAATTCATAATTTTTTAAAGGAGGACTAACGGTTCGGACGATTTTGAACGTATAGTTAAACGAATTTCGTAAGGAAACTGCTCAAAAATTTTTCAAAAATTTTTTATGGCGGTTCAAAATTGTGAAAAAATTACACTGATTTTGGCTAAAATCACGAATTTTTCCCATTTATCCGTGTCACATCTGTTCGAAGTTGGATTTTTTGGAATTATCGTCTTTTTTTACATACTTTAGTAGTTAATCTCATTTAATTTCGTCGATTAAATAACATTTAAAGCCGATAGGTAACCAATTTCGATGATTTTTGGTTACCTTTCGGCTTTAATTGTACTTTAATCGACGGAATTAAATGAGGTTAATCACCAATATATGTAAAAAAGGACGATAATTCCAAAAAATCCAACTTCGGACAGATGTGACACGGAAAAATGGGAAAAATTCGTGATTTTAGCCAAAATCAGTGTAATTTTTTCAAAATTTTGAACCGCCATAAAAAAATTTTGAAAAATTGTTGAGCAGTTTCATTACCAAATTCGTTCATTTGAGCTCATTTTGGGTCTATACGTTCAAAATGGTCCGAACCGTTAGTACTCCTTTAATCAGAAAACTCACTGTAAAATTAACCATCTGGAACTTTTTGATCCTTCGAACTGAGCAAATGTGATGTATGAGCTCTGATTGGTGTACCTGAACAATAAAACTATGCCTGAACATTACACTATATTAGACCTAAACCTACTCGACTGTGTAAATTAGATGACGACTGCAGAAATAACAGAAATCTTGCCGCGGGCTGTACCGACAAATGTTATGGATATATTCACAAAATTTCAAATGTTAAATTAAAGTAGATATTCAAAATTCTGACGTAAATAGCCGTACTCTGGACTGCGAAAAGGGAAGAAAAGTTAAAGTTTATTGCAGACCTTAACCTTAACCCATTAAAAATTTGAGACTTTGATAAAGCGGATGCAGAAAGGCGTCGGTTTAGTAGGAAAAACTACTGATAAAAAATGTGGAATGTGGTACAGAAAAAAGGAATTTAAAAATGGAAATAGCAGCATGAAAAAAGTGTGGGTTACTGTAATTGCTCCGAGAGTAAGCCTAAAACAAAAATTTTTAGTAACTGCCAACTTTGAAAATTTTGAAGTTGCCGAAATCAAAATATAGTCAAAAAAATTTAAACCATGTGTATATTCCGTCAAACTTTCCATTGAAAAACGATCAAAATTTCCCCTGAAAATTAGAATTATTACCCTCATAAAAATGATCAACGTGCAGGATTAACTTGGAATTTAAAACTCTATCAAATTTCATTTACCTATGCACATGGTGTATCGGCCCCGAGTTCATGGTGCATCGACTAAAACCTTGGTTGTACTCTGACAACGTGCACAAAAAATTTGACGCTTGCTACTGGAATACCTCCCAAAAATAAGTGTAACTTTATATTTTTAGATGTTATCAGCTCACAGGAAGCAGTTTATCATTTACAATTATGTTGGGAGTGACGATCTTCACAATGAGTCAGAACATAGTGGGTGTGCACATTTATCGAAGTTAGCATATATATATATATTTATTCAATCAAAAATTTGATAACAGACAGGTCATGATAATCACCGGATAAAAGATTGAATGTTAAAGTGATCTTGCTAACCGGTAATAGTTAAGAGATCACAATTTTTAAGGGAGGAGAAAATGCAAGGGAATAAAATTTAATCGAGATGCAAACATTTGTCGGCTAGTTTTCTCAGGGATCAGTTGGGCAACGCGGTTCCATATTTCCAGGTTTGCCAGTAGGAAGCTTTTGTCGGCGGGTCTAACTGATTTCATCATGAGAGGAAATCTTGGAGATCGTGCTTTCTTCAGGGATGAGACATTTGGGAAGTGGTATTCTCCAGATACAATGTTGTGGAAAGTCCGAAGTATCTGAAGAATTCGTAGATGTTGGACTGACTTCTGATTCATCTGGGCAAGACGGTCTTCATATGACGTGTATTGCATATTGCAGCGTTGAAATACCCTTCTAGAGTAGAATTTGAGTGGCATTTCAAGTTGCTTTATCAGGCTTTTTGCAGTTGGACTGAAGACTTCACTTCCATAGTTCAATAATGGTTGAACGTAGACGTTGAATAGCTTGAAGTAGAGGTTTGCATTTGTAGAACGAAACGATTTGAGAAGCTGCTTGCATTCCAGGAGAGCACAGTTAGAAATATAATTGATATGCTTTTTGAAGTTGAGCTTGTTATCCACAAAGACGCCAAGATCTTTCACTGAATCTTTTTCGGAAATCTGGATACCATTCGCAAAGTATTTCGTTTTAGGGTTTTTGTTCCCAAGATGAACCACATTCGTTTTGTTTTCGGCCAGGTTCAGTTTCCATTTTGTACACCATTCCGTCACAATGTCAATAGCTCTTTGAATAGCAGTGCTGTTGTCTCCCAGAATTTTGATATCGTCGGCGAAAGCCGTAACGTACACATCAGATGGGAACATTTCCAGAAGATCATTCAGGTAGATCAAGAAAAGATATGGACCACTCACTGACCCTTGCGGCACTCCAGATATGACGTCAAATGAATTGTCCGATACGTAGTCATCAACTTTGATCACTGATTTGCGTCCACATAGAAATGACTGGAACCAGTTGCATAATTTCATATCCAAGCCAAATAATTGTAGTTTGCAGAGTAGCAAATTGTACGGCACGCAGTCGAATGCCTTCTTGAAATCGAAGTATACGAGATCGACGTAGGTGGAGCGGCGCGATAGTAGTTCGTATGCCTTGGAGCAAGAGTTGAGTAGGGCGATGGTGCAGGATCGACGGTTCATGAACCCGAATTGAAATCGTGAGAGTTTGTCACTGGTCAGGCTTCTCAACTTATCCATTACAATCTTCTCGAACAGTCTAGACAGTGGATGGGTTAATGAAATCGGTCTGAAGTTGTTCGCATCACAGAGCTTTCCTTTTTTATGTATTGGTATCACAACTGACTGCTTCCATATCTCCGGGAAATGTCCAGAGTCAAATGATTCGGAGAAGATGTGGGAAAGTGGAATTGTTAACGCGTGGACACAATTTTTTATAACGTAGAAGTTAATGTCATCTCGAGAATACCCAATCTTCGGACGTAATTTCTGTATAATTCGGTGTATATTGACTGGCGAAAAATCCGGCGTAATACTGGAAGGTTTTTTAGCCGGCAGTGCAGAAAAGGGCTCCGAGGGGAGTGTAAAGGATTCGGAAAATGTTTTGATGAACTCATCCGTGATTTCTGACGGGTCCATTGTTGTTCGTCCGTTGACCTCTAGGCAAGTGATAGCATTTGAATGTTTTATTCGCTTTTTGACCAAGTTAAATAACTGATTGCTGTTTTTTGACTCCACGATCCGAGTTTCTTGTTTTGCCAATCGTTTTCAAACCGCAAGTAGTCGAGCTTGATAATCCTTTTTGTATCAATGTGAACATTCCTAGACCTCCGTTGCTTCATTCTTCTGTGTAGATTCCTTCTATACTTCGTAGAAATTTTGGCACGCTCCACAGCAATTGGTGTATATTCTCTAACCAACTCATTGAAGATCTTCAGAAAATGTATAAGTTTGGTTTCACAGTTTGAGAAATAGGATAATTGACGCGGCCAGTTGAACGATTGAAGATGTGCATTGAGCGATCTAAAGTCGCATTTTCGGAATAATAAGGCACGATGCTTCTTCAGAGATGGTGCTACTTTTGGTTGACTTAGCACCAGATCAAATTTAATGGAAAGATGATCTGACAGTAGTAGCGGCGATTCCGATTTGAGGCTTGATATTAGAGATGGACTGTCTGTGAAAATCAGATCCAAAATATTTTCCATTCCAGATAGAGCAACTCGTGTGGGCTTGTTCACAACCTGATACAAATTGTTGGAGATCATAAATGCCGCAAGATCGCGATGAATGTTACACGGTAGCCGTGCCAAGTCGGTCCATTTAACGTTGGGCAAATTGAAATCACCAAGTATGTAGTTGCGACGGTTTGAACTGTTTAGTAGTTCCGATAAGTTATGGTAAAGTGCAGCAGTTTGTGATAGAGACGTATCCGGAGGTCTGTACACGATGATAAATCTTGTCTTCGATGGATTGTGATCAATTGCTAGTATATCGCAGTGGTGTTGGTCGTAGTATTTTTCGATCAGTGCATCGCATTTTGAAAACAGTAGTGAAGATCGATGGAACATTGCAACACCACCTCCTTTTGACTTTGGATGCGCATCCGAGCGATCAGATCGATGACATAATATATCCGTCGCACAGCACAGAGTAGACGGCGTTAGAAATGTTTCAGTTACAAAGAGTGCATCAATATTCATCGATCGAATGTGACTATGTATAAAGCTCAGGCGTTCCACAGTGGAGACTGACCGCACATTCGCTAGGACACAACCAACGGGAAATACTTCTGGGTAATTGCACGTTTGCCTGGCGCCGGTATTAGAAATTGATAGATCCTTAGTTGCTGCATGTACTTGAGATAGATTAGTGAAATTAGTGAATATATTAGAAGCCACCACTGGACACGATAATGTAGATGAATTACTATGGTTGAGGTGATGATTAGCGGTCCGGTGGCCGAGTTCCTAGGCTGAATCCATCAGCACTGGAGTAGGAACCGGTGTCTCCTTTTGAGTTGGCAATGGTCTCGGTTTTGATAGCTGTGCAACCTTCAAGTCTTGAACATAATAACGAATCTCACCCGCTTTGAGGTTCTCATTGTAGGCAGTGGATCGCATTTTCTTGAGCATCAGCAATTCTTCAGGAGTCATATCTCTACGGCAACGGATTGGCCTGGGGGTAATCGGACGGTCTGGCATGCTATGCAATGCAGTAGAAAACCCACGAATGAAAGAGTCCCGTTGCGCTTCAGAGGAGAATTTCAATTTGAGTGGACGACTAGTGATGTCAGGGTTCTTGCATTTCAAACGATAAAATTCCGTTGGTTTCGGAAGATCTTCAATACTCGACAACTTCTTCATAAATTCCATATCGTTGGGAGATTTTCCTTTCGCTTTGTCATCAGTAACATTCTCAATAATCGTATATTCGGATTTGGAGTTCAGTTTGCGCAAGTCCGATGACAAATGAGTGAGTGCCGTGACTTGGCCAAATTGAGGATCACTTTTAACAATATCCGAGTACAGTGGGCATATATTCTTATTCGACTGGCTAATTGCTGGTAATGGGGAGTTTTGAGCCGCTTTCAGTTCCTCGATGGTTTTTGCCTGTTCAGCGACAAGGTTCTCCAAGTATGTGAGACGCTCTAAAATATCCTTGATGCTTGGCTGACTGGATGTTGGGGTAGACGGGAGTCCATGTACTTTTTTCGGTGGATCACATTTGATAGAAGTTCGATTTGCCGGCGAATCATCGGTAATATTAGCAGAATTATCGTCAGGCGGCGGCATTTTGGCGAAAACCAATCAATACCAGAGGAGGAGAGAGATGCGACCGTCTCGTAGCAAGACGGAAAGGGCGAGTGAGCATATCTTTTGGTATTTAAAATGGTGTTCAAAATTTATTGCAGCTGAGCTTCAGTTTTAGTATTTTATTTTTCTTCGGCTCATTTTCAATTCAAAATTTATTCCTCTGAAAAACATTTTTCTTGAAGTTCTCATAATTTGAACTTACCCCAGTCCCGCTTAACGCTTACCTAAAAAAACGTTTCCATCCGCTTTATCAGTTTTATTGCGTTGCAACATCATTTTTCGAACAATCTGGTAATAAAAAGTTGCACCATCCTTCCAAAACTCTGATTGTTTGTCAACTTTTTAATTACTTTCAACACTGAAATTTTAGACTAAAGTATCTTTTCGATAGATTTCAACTTTATCACTACAACTTTTTCTTACCAAAACTATTGAAACTACATAGGTTGATATAACTGGACAATTCGAAATTTTTCAAAATGAAATTTTCACATGAGCGCTATATTTTCAGTTGTTAGAAAACCAACAATTTTAAAACACGTCTCAAATAAAAATCAAAACATTTTCAAAGCTCTGAAGAGCCAAAGAACTAGGCCTACATATGAAAGACATGCCTCCATTTTTGCAATTGTCCCACCGTGATTCAGAACTATGTTATTTTTGCATACCATCCTGTTTTCATGGGAGTGTCCCGATAAGAGAGCAAATTTAGGGTAGGAAATTTACACGTCATTTGATAATAGTTCAAAACATATTTTTTTATCTGTAGACATTATTTTTGGGTGTCGGGAAGTGGTGCTAGGCATAATTGAGATTATTTTTAAAAAATTTGAGTCTAATAGGATTAGGAGCAGGGGTGTGCGGCAAAACATATTTAACGGAACGAAGAAAGAAAACAGATTTTCCAGAAGTGTTATATTAGCGATGAGTAGGTAATAAATAAATTGTCTCAATGATGGTTTACCACAACGGGATGTTTTATTATTTCTATAAAGCGTTTGCCGGTCACCGGTTAATGAGTGTCGACGACATAAAATATCAGTGAGGTTTAACGCGGACCTGGAGCAATGTCGGCTGCACATCATAGTTGAAATTTCTCTTCTCGACGATGAGCATACAGAGAAAAAATGTTTTAACCAGTTGAAGTCAGTTGAGAAGAATGGAGATTTTCTCCTTCCAAAATTGGAAAGTTTCAAGCAGTACTTTGATAGGTTCGATAAAACTATTTTCTTAGGCTACTTTTCTTGACATATATACATATGAAGCTCATTTTCTTAATAGTTAAGATGATTCAGTTCAAAACTATTTTCACATTCTTTTGAAATTTAGAGAGGTCTACCTGATAACAGCACAGGAAGAAAATCAAAATAAAGTTAAGAAATAACTTTTTCCGGGCATGATGTATAAATAGTAAAGTTTGAAACTGAAAGTTGTGCAATTTGTCGAAAACTTTTATCATTACAATTCATATAAAGGTTGCATATGTTTTTGATATCTAGTATGTACTGCAATGTCCTAGTTGCACCAAAATTTATCAATTTTCAATGTTAGTCACTGTAGTTTTCGTATAACTTCTCAGGTGAAATTAATATGTATGGGCACTTTTAGCTTATATGCTCGGCATGATACGTGCACAGCCAAAACAAATTCATAGGTTTACTGCTTCAGCTAAGATTGCCGGGACCCTATACCTCTCTAGAAGTGCTACACTAATAGAGAATGCCTCCTCTCTATAAACTTCCAGCTATTTTTCTTACCATACACTTTTCATTTTTATTTGTTTTATCACTTGCACCATTTTTATTATTTGTTTGCGTTATTTCCCTCGAAAATTGAAACATTTCAACGGGTTCAAAAATTTTGCTGCGTGTGTAGTTTTACGTGTGACTTTGACCTTTGTAGTTTTAATACACACTTTTTAAGCAAATTATTCGATTCAGGTTATAGTACTTAAAGGTGGAGTAGGGGTTATTTAACTCCAATTTCTGCTAATTTTAACACATTTATTTTTTGAAATATCAGAAACATACCGTTTCCCCCTTTTTCGGCGTGCAAATTTTGTTAGCTTTGCACTTCTGTCAAAAATAAGTCTAGACTGAAGTTTTAAAAATGACGTATAACTATTTTGAATCTAGTTATAATTAAGTGTTCATTTTCCCAGCTCCTCCTATACCCTCCCAGACAAAACCGGATCCAAAAAAATTGCAAACATTTTGTGAATCGTATTTTTTGTTCGTGATGCCTGGCTGTCTTTCGTAGCACGTCATTTTTTATCTCATTTCACACCCCAACTCCTTTTCAAGTATGGCGACGCCCAGTTTCTAATGGCTGTTTTACTATCAACCCTGCTATTATCACTGAGAACATCTTTATGGGTTGCCGGTGCACAGGGTTTCCAGTTGTTGCCGCCTCCAGCACATTGTTCTCATTCCAGAGGGTGGTGGCTCAGTTCAGTCACGGTTTTTTAAGGGGCACAGATGCCTTGTTTTTATGTGTTAGGCAGTTGGCTACCGTATAAAAAGGTCGCACGGCAGTTTCCATTAGTGTCTTTTTTTCAATTTTGTTATAGTTTGGTTTGCACTGACCAAAATATTTGCACTGACCAAAATAATAGCACTGACCAATTTTTTTTGATTTTCTTCTTTTTTCGTTAAACTTTTTTCTAAACTCTTCAATTCCTCTTGTTTTTCTTGTACGTGTTTTGCATTTATAATAATAAAAAAAAAGTAATTTCAGACATGAAGCTGAAATTCAAAATGCCACGTGGCATTTACCTTGTATTCATTTTGGCGGTGTCAGCCGCTTTGGTGGCCGGCCTGATTTTGACTATTGTGCTGGTTAGCAGGCCTAATAAAGCTGCACGTAAGCCTAAATGGAAAAAAAAGCCGTCATTTCGAATTTATTCAATTTTCAGCATTTGATGGTCGTGTCATTACAGTGAGCCTGTGCAATTCGAATTCAGAGCCGCAGATTTCAAGCTTGAGGTTTAAGAGAGATGCTAATACAGATTGTAGTTTTAATGCAGTGAGTTTGAATTGCATTGCTAAAAAATTTTAACATTCACCAAAAACTTGACACTCATCCAAAAAACTTTTCAGAACAAAAACCAACTTCGAAATTTTCTCACAAGCTCTGCAGAAGATGCAAATTTTATTCTGACTACCTACTCCGGTACCTCAACGGTAATTTCTCAAAAGTTATTGAAATTCACCTCAAATTTTTGAAAATTTCAGAAAACTGAACCACTTACAAAACAACTTGCATTGGATCAACTTGAAGCCATCAAGGCAGACGGCTCTTCAGCGGTGAAGCAGTCTTCGTGAGTTTTCTTTTTTTTCAGATTTTTCATAGTATCTGTAAAGTTGTGTTTTAGAGCTATTGAAAGTTACGACCCATCTGCATATAGTAACACGGATTTAGTTTTTTTCACGCCTTGTCAGACAAATTACGAGTGAGTTAATAATTTTTCAAATAAAAAAAAACTTAGTAAAAAAATTAAAATTAAAATTAATTTCAGCGGGATCGAAGATGATATTAAAAATGTTCAAACTGCCATCAACAAAGTTATTACAAAAACATTTGTGATTGTGTCACTATCACTGAATAGTACTGATATGAACAGTAGATATGGTGAAGCAGCGCATAATATTCCAACAACTCCGACAGAAGATATTTCGAATAAAATTAATAATATTCTGAATATCGGTAAGATTTTTTAACTAGATATATTTTTATTAAACTAAATCTTAAACTCCAGGAACAACTCAAACGCCACCGGTAACCACATCAACAATGGCTACAACGACTGCCAATGTAACTTCGGCAGCTCCAAACACTACTGTCACAATTTCTACATCTCCAACAACGGTTGTAACAGTTCCAAGTACAGCTCAAACAAGTTCTACTACAACAGTAACGGTACCTACTACGACAGTCACAGGCCCTACTACAGTAGTAACCGTTCCTACTACGGTGGTGACAATTCCAAGTACAGTAGTCACCAGCCCAATCACAACGCCATCTACGGTAGTAACAGTTCCTTCCACGGTTGTGACCGTCCCTTCTACCGCGGTGACAAAACCAAGTACAGTAGTCACAGCACCGTCTACTGTAGTGACAGTCCCTTCTACAGTGGTCACAAAACCAAATACAGTAGTCACAAGTTCACCGACGGTAGCGACGACTCCTACTACGGTAGTCACAACGCCATCCACAGTAGTAACAGTTCCGTCGACTGTAGTAACAGTTCCTACTACGGTGGTGACAAATCCAAGTACAGTAGTCACAGCGCCGTCCACAGTAGTAACCGTTCCTACTACGGTGATGACAAGTCGGTCTACAGTAATCACAACTCCAACGACTGGCGGATCAAGCCCATCTACTGCTGGAACAAGTTTAGCAAGCACCGCTGTAACAACGGAAACTTCTATCGGATCAAGCTCCACACCACTTCCCAGTCAGAGTACATCCCTGTCAATGAGTTCACTTTCAACATATACTCCATCCTCGAGCACCGCTGGAGCTACATCCCCTGCCACACAGCAATCAACTAAACCGACAATAGGAACAAGTATGAGCTCAGGACCTACAACAGTAGCACCTGGTGCTTCTACAGAGTCTACTGTGCTCCAATCATCTACTCCGTCTGGCACTACTGTGACTCTACCGTCCGGTTCTTCCACCGCGACAGCTGGAACTTCACCTCAAGCATCAACCGTGACTACCGTAACAGATATTTCTACAGTCAGTGGCTCTACAGTTACCTCCCAAACTGCAGAATCGTCTTTGAGCACGGAATCTCCAACATCCGCTGGCTCATCCATTTCGACAGTCAGTACAGTATCTTCTCAGCCATCAACGTACATCCCGGTATCATCAGCATCTTCCATTTACTCTACTTTGAGCGGAAGCACGGGATCTACAGCAAGTCCTGGAACAACAGAAAGCTCAGGATCGTCTACCAGTGGACCATCAACCATATCTGGATCGTCAGCCTCCACCGTCACAGGTTCCACGGTCACGGAGGCATCAACAATCAGTGGCTCAACGGAATCATCAACTATACCTGGAAGCACGGAATCAACCGTTTCCGAGGCGTCAACTGTGTCTGGTTCGTCGGTATCAACAGTCAGTGGAAGTACGGAATCAACATCAGCTGGAGCGTCAACAGTCTCTGGTAGCACGGGATCGACCGTAAGTGACTCATCAACAATCAGTGATTCGACAGGATCCACAAATGCTCCTGGAAGCACGGAATCAACTGTTACTGGATCATCAGTATCAACTGTCAGTGGTAGCACAGGATCAACTGGGCCTTCGACAATGAGCGCGTCGACAGGATCCACAAACACTCCTGGAAGCACTGAATCCACCATAACAGATGGATCAACTGTCAGTGGCAGCACTGGGTCAACCGGTTCCACAAATAATCCTGGAAGCACAGATTCCTCCACCACTGGTATTTCAACAGTATCTGGATCTTCTCTATCGACAATCAGTGGCAGCACTGGATCAACGGTCTCTGGATCTTCAGATATGACGGTCTCCACCGGATCCACAAGTTCTCCAGGTAGTACAGAATCAACGGTATCTGGAGCGTCAACAATGAGCCCGTCCACTGGATCCAGCGTGGAGACATCTACATCAGGCTCATCAGTGTCAACGGTTAGTCAGAGCACAAGTTCAAGTACTACCGGACAATCGACCGTGTCAGAGTCCTCAGTATCCACTGTTAGCTCAGAATCAACAATCAGTCAGAGCACTGGATCAACCACTACTGGCGAGTCCACGGTATTTGGCAGCACCGGATCAACGGCTACTGGATCATCAACGATGAGTGCTTCCACAGGATCCACTGATACCCCTGGCAGCACTGAATCAACCATCACGGGATCGACCGTCACTGGAGAATCAACCGTGTCTGGGTCGACGGGATCAACCATCACAGAAGGATCAACAATTTCTGAATCTACGATGACTACTGTCGGTGTAAGTACGGGATCAACCATCACCGGAGAATCTACCGTGTCAGGGTCGACGAGATCGACCGTTACCGGAGAATCCACGGTATCTGGATCAACGGAGTCTACTGTCAGTGGGAGCACAGAATCAACCCCCACTGTACCGTCAACCGTGTCAGGGTCGACGGGATCAACTGTTACTGGAGAATCAACCGTGTCTGGATCAACGGCATCTACTTCCAGTGGAAGTACTGGATCAAGCACAGAAGCAGGATCGACCGTCTCCGGTTCATCAGCATCAACTGTAACTAGTAGCACTGGATCAAGCACTAGTGGAGAATCTACGGTGTCAGGATCGACCGTATCTACTGTCAGCGGAAGTACGGGATCCACCATCACTGGAGAATCAACCGTTTCTGGCTCGACAGAATCTACCGTTACTGCGGAATCTACAGTTTCAGGATCATCCGTGTCAACTGTGAGTGGCAACACAGGATCAACCATCACTGGAGAATCAACCGTATCTGGGTCGACGGGATCGACTGGAGAATCCACAATTTTAGAATCATCCGTCTCAACTGTAAGTGTCAGCACAGGATCTACCATAACAGATGGATCAACTGCATCTAGATCTTCAGTATCAACCGTCAGTGCTAGCACAGAATCGACGGTTTCCGGGGGATCCAGCGCCTCGATAGGATCGACAAACACCCCTGATAGCACGGAATCCACAATTTCTGGATCAACGATCAGTGGCAGCACTGGATCAACGGAGTCATCAACAATGAGCGCAGGAACAGGCAGCACTGAAACTTCAACATCAGGAGGATCAACAGTGTCAGGATCATCTCTATCCACGTCTAGCACAGAATCATCGGGGTCATCATCCACACAACCACCATCAACAAGTACAGAGTTAACAGGCGCGAACAATAAATTTGGACATTCCATATAAATCTTTATCGATTCTGAAAGACTGACTTTCAAAATATTGTTTTTTTTCAGGATCGTCAGTGCCAACAACTTCCATAACAAGTTAGTTGCCAGCAAAACTTTGGACTAGAAACTCATAACAATGTGTCACTATTCGAGATTTAATGTCATTTTTTACAGGACGAGGGCTCCTGATAATTTATTGAAATAAATAATGTTACAAACTTTTTTCTCGTCTCGGAACATCACGTGTAGAATCATTCGATTTTCTCTAACAATTGATGAACCGTAGAATAGATATTAACTAGTCAGCTTTAGTCCAGCTAAAAATTTAGAATTTATAGTCTCAGAGCCTCAGTTTCAGAACCTACCGTAACCTGCCTTTTCATGTATGACACACAATCTTCTGATATCAGTCAAGAAGCTCTCACTACATATCAAACGGTAGGCATATTGAATTTTCGGAAAAAAAACTGGTAAACGTCTAATTTTCAGTACTACAATTTTGTCAGACTGATTTCGTCCAAATTAAATGACCGATCAATTTTGAGCGGAAATTTTGATCATTTTGGATACGGTCCCGGAGGCGAAGATCATGAAACTTATCAAATTGATGACTATGCAAATATGAACAGCATACCATTTCCGTTACATGCATCTGACACTGACATTGATCTTGATTTGAAAGAGTGAGCTAATAGGTTTTATAAATTGAAATGTTTATTTTTATGTTTAGTGTGGATGGGAGCATGGCTAGTGCAGGATGGTCATCAACTGTCAATGGTGAAACCTGCATGATTTTTATTTCTGCCGCGTGAGTTTTTTTTAAATTTTACAGAACGTCCTTTTTGTAAATTTAGTTCAAAGAAATTGTAATTTCAAATTTTTTAATAAGAAATTATGTTCCGATAATGATATAATTATTTTTCCAGGACAGGAACTGCCTACGATGGTACTACAATTAAGCCAACATATAATAATTTCAAAACAGTGATAGGCGTATTAGTTGGAGGTACTTGAACTATAGAAAAATATCACCTAGTAGATTTACAATTTCAGGAGCCACAAGCATTCCAGGACTGACTACAGGTACAAATGTGGTCACAGCAGATTCACTGAATGATTCCGATGCTGAAAATGTTGTGAACACGTTGCTGGGACTTCTTCTATCTTTGTAGATGTTAAATTATACCTATATTATACAACCTGTACATGATATGTATCGATAACAGAGCTTTTTGTTTTATAGATAAACATTGAATTGAAATGTGAAAAATGAATCTACGAAGAAATTTAAAGGTGAAGTAGCGCCAGTGGGGATTTTTTCTAAATACACGTATAATTTTCCAAAACGACCGAATATCATAAACATAATAAATAATAAAACACTCCAAAAAAGTTTTAGATTTTTTATAATTTCCGGTCAAAGTTTTTGGCAATTTGCCAGAAATTTGAAAAATATGAGTTTTTGAGGGCAAAAACTGAGTAAATGTCACTTTTTGACAGTAAATAAAAAATTTACTTTTTTTGAAAAGTTTTATTATGGTCTGTATTAGGTATTTCCTTGGCTTGTATTACCTTGGCACCATATGAGTAGTTTTTAACAGTTTTCCAACTAGCGCTATTCCACCTTTCACGTGGTGTCAGAGTGTCTCATTTCGGCTCGAACTACGTTGATCTACAAAAAATGTGGAAGTTGAGACACAGAGTTTCAACACAGAGTTCTCAACTGATTTGCATGGCTAAGAACGTGCTGACGTGACAAATGTTTGGGCAGAAAAATCTCGCATTTTTTGTAGATCAAACAGTAGTGATACAGCCTGGCCTTTAACAAATTGATTTCTAAAAGATGAAACGATAAATTTTTTAGCCTACCTTATTTTGGGTTTCAAAAATTTTTTTACGAGGTTTGGATCATCTTTCTTATTAACTTCTGGACTTGTGATTTTTTTTTTAATATTTGGAACGTTTCACTGCAAATTACATATTCCTAATATTCAAAATGTCAAAATTTGGAAGTACAGAGTATTATAATTTGTATTTTTTAGAAAATATCCTTGTTCAAGCATTTGCACCAGGGCTGTGCGGCAACCAGCAATTGCCGAAGTTGCCGAACCCAAAAAATTTCGGCAACCGACAACTTTTGATTGCCGAAACTTCGTCAACTTTTCGGCAACCGGCAACCTGTAACAGCCCTGTTCTGCACCATAATTTGTTTATTTTCAAAAAATTCTATTTTTGCTACTAAACCTACTCCAATTCCAATCCCCCTTCTCCCTCTCCAGTCCCCCAAATCTTCAACAAACGGAATCAGAAGCCCAAACGAGGAAGATAGTGAAAGATAGGAAAAGATACAAGGGGGTGGTGATAAACAGGAAGGTTGCAAGCTTGTTATTAGTCGCAATGCCTTTTTCTCTCATCCATATCCATACCAACAGTCCAAATGCTTGTCCCCCCTCCCCACGTCCCTCCTGCTTCATCATCTCCTTCTTCCCGAAACAGTAGCAGCAGCAGCAGCCTGTCTCTTTTTCTTTTCCTTTCCCCATCCCCCGCCTCCCCCATTTCCAACACAACCGTCGTCATCAAGATTAAGCCCTGTACGCTCCGCCCACTTTTGCATTCTTCTCCCAATTTTCGGCTTCTCTCTTCTTTCCCACAATGGAGCTAATTTTTTTGCGGCTTTTTTGAAATGTTTATAGTTTTCTCTTTATATTTTTGTTCCGGCTTTTTTTGCTACAAAAACAAACTAACAATATAATAATTACTTCAGCATGAATTCCATTTCTTGTTTCATCTAATCCTTTGCTTATGTATACTCAAATAATTCAGTTAAAAAGTTTGAGCATCTTTTAAACTTTTTAATTTTCTGGCATTTTTGGTATCTCGATTGAAAAGCTTGAACACCTGTTGTCTAAGCCTGAAACTTAATTTTCAAGTTAAAGAGTAAAGCTTGAAATGTAAATTTTGTGTAAGCCTAAAGCCCATGCTTGCAGCTGAAACTCGAAAAATCAAACTAAGCAGCAAACGTTTGAGACTAGAACACAGAATTCAAAACTACCGTTTGAGCTGAATTTCTAGGCCTGTACAACGGTCAATTATATAATTATATAGTTCAAATTTCAGACAACAACAAAAATTGAGAATTAGATAAGCCTAAGCCTGAAAATAACCTCAAATCTTAGCCTAAGCCTCAGCCTAAGCCTTAGCCAAAGCCTAAACCTAAGCCTGAGTCTGTTCCGATGCCTAAGCTTAAGCCTAAGCCTAAACCTTCATCTAAGTCAAAGCCTAAGCATAAGCCTACGTCTAAGCTGAAGCCGAAGCCTAAGCCTAAACCTAACTGAGTTTAAGCCAAAACCTCAGCCTAAGTCTAGGCCTAAGACTAAAAATAAGCCTAAGTCTGAGTTAAAGCCTGAGCGAAGACTAAACATAAGCCTAAGCCGCAGCATCAGCCTAATCAAAATCCTAAGCCTAAGCTTAAAACTCAGCGTAAGCCTGAGCCTAAGCCTAGCTCCAAAACGAGCTCCAACCTTCAGTTTGTCCTTTTTTGGCTAAACTGTAACCTTTAAGCAGGTGTTTAGCAAATTCTAAAATTCTTGTCCAAACCAAGTTCTGTCCAACAACCAAAGATTTCTTCAATTTTTTTTCTCTGCAAATTTTCACCAAAAAAAGTGTCATCAATTCATATTTCCATTCCATGTCTAGCCACAGCTAATTTTCTTGTCTCACCTCTGTCCACCGCTCTATTATTCATTATTTCCGTTGCACCCCCCCCCCCCCTTCCAAAAAAAACATTAGAAGTTGCAGAATGCGCCATCGAGCGTTCTCGTTCCAAATCGCCCTCGTTCTCGCCCTCCTGCAACCCTTTGGTGCCTCGTACTGTGGTTCAAATGGCGTGCCGTACAGTTTAGAAATCCTGTCTGATGGTTTGTGTTTGCTTTGACAAATAGAAGGTGTTACCATTCATAAAATGCTTTACGACTTATTTGATCTTGAAGAAAATTGGTTTTTTATCCAAAAATAAATTTTGCAACCCTCCACTTTAACTACAAATTCAAAAAAAAAAGTTTCTCAGATATTTTTCCAAAAATCTAAAATACGAGCTAAGTACAGAGGAGTTTTTTCAAAAAATGTTTTTTAAAGATTTCCCACTAATTTTTATTAAGGCAGGAATTAATAACTTTGTAAATTCCTGGAAAACAATTTTTTTTTTTTTTGGTGCTTCCAATCCTCAAACTTAAGGATTCAATTTTTAAGATTCTAATTTTTTTTTGAAATTTTAGGCAGAAAATTATCGATTTTTAATTTTCGTATTATGAATTTCTAATTCAATGTTGTTTGTTATAATTTTTACAGGAATTTTCTAAATTTTCTTCGAATAAAATTTAGTCCAAAAATTTTTATAAATAGATTTTTTTATTGGAAAAAATTTCGAACGATTTATGTTATTCCCAAAATTTCTAGTTTTTTCCAAACCCTATACAAACCATAAAATCTAGTATTATAACCAATTTTCCATTCCAGGCTCCCCGGTACTCGGATGCGCGCAGCCGACTTGTATGGCCGAGCCGCAGGAGGACGAGGAGGACAGCGTGTTCATTGCCAATACAGCTGGACAGGAAGATGGATTTTTCCGTGAAGGTGATAGGCAGAAGAAGAGCTATACGCAGAGTTATAAGCCTAAAGCGGTGAGTTTCTGAGGGAAAAATTTTGAAGAAAAAACAATTTTTTTTCGAAATTTTTTTCGAATTTTTTTCTACAAATTTATTTTCTAGATCAATTATCAACTGAATTTTAATGTTCTCAACGTATTTTTCCATATATTTTTTTCAATTCCTCCATCTCCAATTCCTCATTCCAAAACCCGTTATCCACAATCTAAATCCCCCAAACACAAATATTTCGCAATTTTTTCGCCGAAAATTTTCGCGCAAGCTATACGGTGATGGTATCTGCATAATTAATAGGGAAAAACAAAATATTTTTATTATTATTTTGAGATATTTTTGGAAGATAATTCTATGCGCAGGTGGTTTTTTGAAATGTATTATGTGTGTAATTTAAGACGGAGATCACTTGGTTGACTGGGGTTTTTTGAAAATTCGTAAAACTTGCTGGACTGTTTTGTAACCAACAAAATTATGAATAAATCAAAAAAAAACTGAATTTTTTTTTAAAGTTTTTGGTGCCATTTGCATTATTCCAGCTAGAATTTTTTTGAAAATTTAAATCGTAAAATAATTTCAAACTTTTCCAATTTTACAGAACTTTATTTTTTTTTAGAAAATTTATCAAAATTTGCCAATTTTTTCAGTTATGGAAAATGAACATAAAAACTCAAAAAATAATTTTTTTTCCAACTTCGCAAAACTTTTTAGACTTAGTTTTTTATCTAGCTAGTCTTATAGAAATGTTTAGAAAAGTTTTTATCAAAATTTTTATTTTTATCAATTTTTATCATTTTATGATTAAATATTTTTATCAAAAAATCTGAAAAAAAAATGTTAAAGGTTTTTTTCTAAAAATCTGACAAAAAACCAATAGACAATTTTTCTCTCCAATCAAATTTTTTTCGAAAAAAAAATTATAAAAATAGTGAAAAACTTTAACCATATTTTTCTAAATATCAATTTGTTTTTTGAAAATTAGTGTTCCAATTCCAATGACATCACCAAAAAACCCGTTCAAACTCCACACAATCGTTCTCATTATCCATGACCCTTCGGTCTAGATTTCTCCTGTTAAAAAATACAGTTTTCTATATCTCTTTCCTTTTTTACGCCAACTTTCCCCTCTCAAAACCGTTCGACCCTTCCCCCCCCCCCCCTCACCTACACATATACCCCTTAACCCCGTCTGCCAGCCCGTGGGAAACTTGGTACGTCTCTGTATTGGTGTGGGAAGAATATGGCCCCCGGCCGATTGAAGCTAATGAGACAGTTGGTTGTCGTGTTTTTATTACAAGTGTTTTCACTCTCTCTCTCTCTCTCCCCACACCGCCAACCAGTGTGTCTCTCCGCAACCGCCACGTTCCCTTTTACTCGACACGCGCGAGGGACAAAAGGGGGAAGGAATATGGGAGAGAGAGAGAGAGAAGACAATAAGGAAAAGTCTTTTGCGGATAACTGGTGGAAAAGAAAAGCTATCTTGATTAGCTGGCAACATGATGGGGAAGAGATACTTGAAGAATCAATACTAACGGAAATTGAGTAGTTGGTTCTCTGCGGGGCCAGGTGACCTCTGAAATAATTTATGTGGCTCCTCGATCTTCATAGAAAAGCCCTTATGCTTACTCAAGTGTTTCTGGTGAATTATAAGATAAATCGAGTTATAAAGTTTGGGTTATGCTGACTAGGGAACCGTCAGAAGGTGCCCATCGGACTTGCATATGAGATCTATGCCATTCGATAGTGCATGTCTTAAAACGGTTACTCGTGAATGTTTAGTGGCAAAACTCCAGAACCAAGCTCACGGCGGGCTCTCAAAAATTCTAAAATAGCACTTAAACGAAACATTGAAGGGCCAATTTTCCAATTTCACTTTGGTGGCTCATATCTCCGCGGATAATTTTTTTACAGGAAAGTCATCAACTAAAAAGTTGTTGATATTGTTGTATTGAACGAGTTTGTAATTGAAAGTTTTTTACCAAAAAATTTCTGTTTCAGATAAACGCGCGTGAAGTGCGGCAACTGTTGCTGTTATTTTTATGCTGTTATTGCTATTCTAATGCTTTTATCTCAAACAAAAAATTTTTTGGTAAAAAACTTTCAACTACAAACTTGTTCTTTACAACAATGTCAATTATTCGCGGAGATGTGATCTACCAAAGTGAATTTGGAAAATAACCTTCTGACGGTTCCCTAGTGAGAAAAACCATGTCGCAAATTTTAGTTAGTTTTCAGATTTTCTATTATTTCCAAAAACTCACAAGAGCACCCCGTTATTTTCTAAGATCATAACCATATGCTTGATCGATGCACCATGTTGCAAAATGTATGTGTAACTAGAATCCAATTCAGTATAGTACATTATAAGATCAGTGGAGTCTATAGATTACCCTGAGTAAATGAATACAATCAGAAATCAATTTGTAACTTGATCGATGCACCATGTTCAAAATTTAGTTGGATATAGTTCATAGTAGTTTGATAAGTTTTTGATGCGCATATTCGGGACGACCTAGTCTGAGAAATATTCCACAATTCCAGAAAATTCGGTAACTCTTTGACTGTGACGCTAAGCTCAGATTTTGAGCTCAGAGCAGAAACTTCAAAATTTTCAAAGTGCGGCCAGCTTGCTCCAATAGCTCACATAAATCGTCGCAACTTCTCATGGTGCACAGGGTTTAGGCCACTGTCAAGCTGACCACTCGGAGCTAGGCCTGTCATACAGGTCGACACCACGTGGCCCCTAATTCACATTCTATGTACAAGGAAAACAAGTCTATATCTTAGTTACCGCGAGAGATCGGAGCCCGGGAGTCACCACTTATCAGGCCCACTTGGAGCCCTGAATCAGAACTCAAATTACCCTGGTAATTCTTACATAAATCTGGAGCCAGAGAGCTTGGCTCAATCATACCTAAAACTCTAGTCAGACTTTTTTTTTCCAAAAAAGTAAAAAATGACACATCTATCCCGATTTCTTCGCCTGCTAACTAACTAATCTAGCGGAACGCTTGCAAATGTTTAATCCCGAAACCGCTTAGTTGGAGACAATTTTTTATGGGCGTGACACAAAACCGATTATCCTCTCGCCTTTTTTTTTGGCTGGCTAGCTGGATGGCTACAATCAAATGATCAAACACCGTGAAACGAGATTGAGTGTCAAGAAAGAGAGGAAAAAATGGGGGGAGACATTTTTTTAGGCAAACGTTTGAAAAAGTTTCTGAAATATGCAGTCACCCTTGATGTTAATGCACCATGTGAAAATTCATGAGACTTGAGATCTACTGTCTTATGAATTTTTGATTTTTCTTCACGCCCTCATACACTATACCAAATTATACCAAACTATACCAAATACACATATACCAAATTATCTGGAATTGTGGAATTTTACTCAAACTAGGCCGACCAGATTATGTAACATGGTGCATCGGTGGCCTTAAACTGAGAAACAACACCTATGGTGTACTTGATGTTTACCCGAACTAGATCCTACTGAACTTCGAACATGGTGCATCGATCAAGGCAAGGATCGATTTTTGATATATTATATTTTACTAGCTCAGGGTAATCTCTAGACTCTACTGATCTTATAATGTACTATAATGAATTGGATTCTAGCTGCACATGCATTTTGCAACTAGGTGCATCGACCAAACATATGGTTATGATCTTAGAAACTACGGGGTATTCTTGTGAGTTTTTGGAAATAATGGAAAATTTGAAATCTAACATAAATTTGCGGCATGGTTTTTCTCAACATAACCAAAACTTTCGAGAAGTTTGTAGTAGGTCATCCCAACTGTTCCGTTGAAATACTCATTGAATTCTTAAAGGTGGAGTAGCGCCAGTGGGGAAATTGTTAAAAACCACTCCTTCGGTCTCAAAATGACCAAATATCATGATAAAACTTTTCAAAAAATTTTTGATAATTTTTTATTTACTGTCAAAAAGTGGCAATTACTCAGTTTTTGCCACTCATAATATTGGAAGTCGACCAAAAAAAAAAGTTTTTTTCGACATTTTTTATGTTTTAATTTTGTTTAAATTATGTGTATTAAAACATGGTAGGGGTCGAAACATGCGGCATTTCTTTAAATTTCCTCAAAAGCTCGTATTTTTCAGAATTTTGGCAATTTGCCAAAACTTTGACCAGAAATTATGAAAAATTAGAAAAATTTTTGGAGTGTTTTTTGGAGTGTTTTGTGATATTCGGTTGTTTTGGATCATCATAAGTGCATTTAGACAAAATCCCCACTTGCGCTACTCCACCTTTAACATGGTGCATCGATGGGGGCACATTTCGACTTTTGTTCTGTAATGTTCATGTATACAATTTCTCGTATAATTTGGAATTTACTTATATTAGATCTATATGTTCTGTAAAACTTTTCCACTACAACCACCAATTTCCCAAACATTCTCAAAACTTCATTTCCTCCCACCACTTGCCACATCGAATTCCCATTTTCCCTTCATCTGCCCTTGCACTTGTAGCATCCCAGAATCCTGCAATCATCTCCGACAACAAATCGAACGAATTCCCGTCACGCAATTCAATCTTCATATTAATCCCCCCTTTTAAGCTGAAGTAAATTGGATTCGATGATGGATGAAAAAAACTGCGCAATTTGTACCAAAGTTCGACTCGGAGTAGTAGGAAAATGTTGCCAAAATGGTAGTAGACATTTCTAATTGCTTGCTTCCGCCCGCCTTGTCATTCACCTTCCGTGACGTGAATATTACGATGTGAGGAAAAAGTTGACAGGCCGGCGGGGGCAGGAAGTAGATAGAACACGTATTGTTGTCAGAAGAAGCCGTTGGCGAGGAGGTAGATATGGATATGGAGAGGGGGACACGGCGGATATTCTTGTTCTTTACGTAATCCGTGATGACTCATTGTTCACACTTACTACATAATACAAACGGGTTACTCAGCATAATGGTTAATAAGGAACCACAAACGTTAAAAGTTGTACAGGGGGAAAAGTAAGGGGTTCAGCGATGTACCCCAAAATTTGCTATAAGTTTGAAAATTTACATTGATTTTTTGTTTATTCAGGGTTACTAAAATTCAGCCTTAATATAAATATAGTTCAAAAACTGTTTTAAAAATGTTAGGCAGGATAGCGCAGTCGGTAGTGGTGGCCGTTACCAATCTGGAGGTCACGAGTTCAAGTCCGGCCTCATTCCTAGGTCCACCCAGCCTCTATTGGAAAGTGGAGCAATCCACGACTGAATTATCGGCCACAGTCCCCGGCTAGGATGTGGCTTAAATCATAGCCCAGTGGGAGCACCACCAGGCAGTGTACCTGACTCTCAGATCCGCAGTGCATAGCACTTGAAGAACGGATCTTCCTCCAATCCTTTTAAAAAAGTTTTTTGAGGCTATAAATTCCGAAGTTTGAGCGAAATTTATAGGATAGTCTTGAAAAAAGGTACCTACAAAAGTGAGATCAGCTCAATTTTATAGTAAGTTTTATATGAAAATGTCTGAAAATATACAGTTTTTCCCTGCTTTGAAAGTGGCTACAACTAGATTTTCCAGCCAAAAAGTAATTTGTGATCCCCTTGTTCCAATGCAAAACACTCAATTTATTTTGCCCTGAACTTTAACAGTTGACAGTTTTTGACAAAACCGAGTATAGTAGGCCTATGTAGGCTATGTAGGCTAAGTAGGCCCTAGTAGGCATCAAAATTTCCGCATGCCTTCCTTGTGCCTACGTGCCTTTAGGATATACCAATATCTTCAATTAAAAATGAACAATCCAGTTTTTCCAGAAGAACTGACTCCCGGTGAAATCCCAACCAAAAAAACTTCAAAAACAATTTTACTGTCTCCCCTCATCCCCCCTCGCTCTCTTTCACTTAACTTTCCATTCACAACAACAGAAAAAAAGTAAATGGGGGTCTAAAATGACACCTTCAGACTAATTACCTCGTAGTTTCACAGCAGGTAATATGGAAAGTATACCAAAAGAGGGGTGGAGGGGGCACTTGAAAGATCGGATTTTTTGTTCGAGGACCGGTCAAGTAGAGGAAATGAGGGGGAAATGAGGTATATTTTGGGTTTTTTGCCTGCCGGGGAGTTTTGGTGCTGGAAAAGCTTGTTCTGAATTTGTAGATTTAGAATCATTTTTTATAAAAGATTATTGTAGTGAAACGTTACAAATATTGTAACACGGTAAAACTACTGTAGTGGTACTGTAGAACTATTGAACGGGTGCCTTAGGGTTACTGACATGGTGCTGTCGGAGTAAAATAGTGGTTCAGCAAAAATTGCTCTACTGATACTGTAGGATTACTGTAGTGGTACGGTAGTGGTATGTACCATAAAATACTGAGTAACTGTGCAAAATACTACTGTAGTGGTACTATAGAACAAGCTAGAAAAACTGTATTTTTTTGGTGTTTTTTACTCGAAAACTGTTGTATCAAATTCCTAGTTTCTTTATATTTTTTTTTGGCAGTCTCAACATGAATTTTTAAAATAAAGTTTCACTTTTCCATCATTCCAAATTAATTCCTTCTTAATTTGACCCCAAAAATGACAAATATTCCCAATTAGCATCATCAAATTATCTCCCCCCCATACACAAAACGATTCCCATTTCTTTTCTCTGTTGAAAAAGGGAAGGCGGCGGCGGTGGCGGCAAAAAAAAAGCGAGGCGCCCAGCTTTCTCAGTTTTTGAAATCCGGCGGAGATAAGATCAGTCGCGTATCACGTTTATTCGATTAGGTCATTTCTTTTTCCATTCGATTTCTACTCGATTCATTCAGAATCGCGCGGCTGCGGAAGGAAATTGAATGGATTTGGAAGGAGGGGGGTTAAAATGATGCTCTACATCCTGAGCTTCGGTAAAATTGAGTACACTTGTAAGAAACTTGAAGCTTCATGCATATGACGTCATAAATGAGAAATTTGTTCATGGTGCATCAAGAAACTTTCTTAGAAAATTGAAAAATTTGTGAAGCGTGTTTAGTATAAAAAAGGATTTAAATTAAAGGATTAAAGGACAATCCGTTCTTCAAGTGCTATGCACTGCGGATCTGGGATTCAGGTACACTGCCTGGTGGTAATCCCTCTGGGCTGTGATTTAAGCCACGTCCTAGCCGGGGACTGTGGCCGATAATCCAGTCGTGGATTGCTCCACTTCCCAATAGAGGCTGGGTGAACCTAGGGGGTGAGGCCGGACTTGAACTCGTGACCTCCAGACTGCTAGTGGCCACCACTACCGACTGAGCTATCTGCCCCCCAGCCCCATTTAATATTATTCATTACTTTTTTAAAAACTAAATTCCTGTAATCTTGTCACCAGAAGGGGTATAAAGTAGACCATACAACCTTAAACCTTAAACTTTAAAAACTTTTCAGGAGTGTCCCGGCGAGTTCTCAGACTTTGCATGCACCAAAAAGAACCAATGGGTTGGTGGCATCGACTTCATCGATCATCCTAGACAACCGTAAGTTTTTTTTTTTGAAATTCAACGTGATGGACTAATTAATTTGGAGAGGGAAACGTATCAATGATCAAGATCAAAATGATGATTATGTCGTGTTCGGATGACATGAGACAAAAAAATCGGTTGATATGTATATGACAAATGTGTCTGTGGAATAGAATTTATAATTATAGACTAGAGTTAGAATCGTGAACCTAAGCCTGAAATTTTGACTGAGCTTGGGCCTGTGTTTGAATTTTGGCCTAAGCGGTCTAAGTGGGCTCGTACATTTTTGCCTTGGCTTAGGCTTTTATAAACTTAGGCTTCTACAATCCAAGGCTTAGGCTACTATAGTTCAGGACTTAGGCTTTCATGGTCCAAGGCTTTGGACTTAAGCTTAAACTTTCATAATCAAAGGCTTAGGCTTTAAATTTTTCAGGTGAGAGGTACACATTGTTCCCATAAACCTATTTTACTATATAAATCCTAAAATTTCCTCCTATTCCAGGCTGGTCCTCCAATGCTGCACATTCGAAGGGCTTCGCTTCTCGCAGGATGTCGGTGTCACCACCATCTCAGCAGGTGATTTCCGTTTGCAAATTTCCACATAAAACTAGTGACAAATTGGGGGCGGTGAAAAGTCATGATGTAGCGGATGATGAAAACTCATTTCTGACAATTGATATATGACTGTGGTTTAGGAAAGGGCAGGGGGAAACTAACTTGAAAACTGTGTAGGGATTTGGGGGAATTTCAAAATTTTTAAAATTTTGTAATCAAAAATGATTTCAATGGAAAAGTTTGACGGTATGTAGTTTGAAAATTTCAAAAAACTTTCAAAAAGTTAAAAAAACTTTGCCTTTGTAGTTTCTAGTCTATGACGTAAGACTGAAGAGCTACTGTTGGGAACTTGTAGTTTTGTTAGTACAGCTAGAATACGGTAGTTTTGCTACTGTAGCATTATAGGATTACTGTAGGAATACTGTGACATTACTATAGTAAGGGTACTGTAGGAGTACTGTAGGGATACTATGGAAGTTCTATGGCAGAGGTACTGTAATGATATGGTTGGAGTACTGTGGAAGTTCTATGGTAGAAATACTGTAATGGTACGGTAGGAATAATGTAGGGCTACTTTAGAAATACTGTGGAAGTTCTATGGTAAGGGCACTGTAGTGATACGGTAGGAGTACTTTTGAAGTTCTACGGTAGAGGTACTGTAGTGATATGGTTGAAGTACTGTTAAAGTTCTACGGTAGAGGTACTGTAATCGTACGGTATTAATAATTTAGGGCAACTGTAGGGATACTGTGGAAGTTTTATGGTAGAGGTACTGTAATGGTAAGATAGAAATACTGTAAAGCTGCTATAGGGATACTGTAGAAGTTCTACTGTACTGTACTGTAGATACTGTAAGTACTGTAGTGGTACGGTAGGAAAACTGTAGGAGTACTTTGAGGGCACTATAGATTTATAACTAGTATTGCAGTAGAAATGATTGTAGAGTACTGTAGATTTCCACATGAACTTTTCTTTTCATTTTTCAATGCAAAATCCAAATTTTTCCAGGAGAAGCTGTAACTGGTGGAGAAGTAGTCCGTGACAATCGTCAAATCTCCTTCGACGTCATCGCCAACGTGCGGAAGCTTGTGGACCCAGATGATCCGAAACGGTAATTTCCGATTTTTTATCACCATTTTACAAAAGCTGATAACAATTTTACGGTTTAATGCGGGGGAGGTTTATGTCTTTCAACAGCTTTTTTATCTTTTTTTTCTGGCGTTTGATATCTTGTTTTTATAAGGATCAGTGAGGAAGCTAGATATTTTAGTTTTTTAGAATTTCTTTTCAAATTAAAAAAAAAAACTGTAAATGTAACAATATGCCCTGAAACAGTCTTAGAACTTCTTGAAAACTCAAAAATTCCCAGGATTCTTCAAAAAAAAACCACATTCCATAGCATTTTGTTGATCTCCAAAATATAATGCATACGTAATCATGATCCGGATTTCTATCACTTTCTTATCAATTTCCATAACGCACTGTTGGTCACACCCTCGTATATTTCATCAATTATGATGTGATGATAATGATAAGGATAATTATTGGTGTTATGAAAGAGGGGGAGGTGGATTTTGGGACCTAGGATCGTAGTCGATGCACTATGTCTGACTTCCGATTGCAAAAAAAAATCGATGCACCATGTCCAAAATAATTTTTTATACAGTTAAAACTACTATCTTCTAAAACTAAAAAGTTCAAAAGATACAAATCTTTTCGAGAAAAAAAGGGAATCGGCTGCTTTTGGAAGATCTTAGTAGATAAAACGGCTGGATTTTCTGTGGGAAGTTTTGTAAAAGTGAAAGAGTAATTAGTGTCAACTTGGTTAGATTCAAAGTTCAGATTAGAAGTTATATGGCTTTTGAGGAAAAAGAAAAGGAAAGTGAGAAAAGCGTTAAATGCGTCAAAGTAAATCGACCACACTTTTTGCTCATTTTCATGATCGAAAAAAAATGGAGAAAAACGAGCAGAAAGTGCCATAGGGTGACGATAAACTTCCCAAAAACATAAAACTTCCAAAAATATAGAGACTAAATGCTCAAAAAATTTTACAGTACCTACTTCGAAGTCACCGTCCGACGTATGAACTGTCTGCCAGACCCGCCAGAGTTTGAAGTTGCCTGTGAGTTTTTTTTTTTGGAATTTTGCATTAAAATTATATTGATTGAAATTTGAATTGCTCGATGACCAAAAAAAAATTCTCAGACGACGACGATGTAGAGCCAGAAATTCAACGGGTGCTCGGAAACGCGACAAATTCCGCAATGAACATGGGACATGAAAACCATCCACATATGGCACAAGAAAAAAAAGTTTCCAAAAATAGGCCGTACAAAAGGAAGCCAAAGACCTCATCGACTAATAAGTCAGTTTTGGTTGTTTAAGATAATTGTGCAGCCGACGGTGTGTGGGCAATGTTTTTTTTCAAATATTCTGAAAGCTGAAAATGTAAAATTGTCGGAGTAGACAAACATTGTTGAAGCTTTCAAAATTCAAAATTTTCAAAAGTTTCAAAATTTTCAAAAATTTGAAATTGTTAAACTAAAAACATTTTTTTAAGTTTTTAAATTTAAAAATTGTTTTTTGAATAATTAAATTTTTTTAATCACTCCAAAGTTGTTTCCAGATTCATAAATAAGCTAAAATTAATTTTTTCTGAAGTAAGGTATTTTGATGTTCCGTTCTAGAAAAAACTAAAAAGTGGGCAAAAATTGGGCCATTAAAAAAAAATCAAAACTTACAATTTTTTAAATACGTATAAAAAGCAAGACTTTGCGCCCACCTCTATCATAGCTCAGAATTAAATTCCAGCGTTGTCTCCCCATTTGTTGAACACCATGAAGGAGAAAAGAAGAGCCGTGAGCCGTTTATCGGAAGTTTCGGAGCAACCATCTTCAAGTGAGTCCTCCAATTATTTATTTTTTCTATTCAAGCCTCCAACCTCTTCCAGCCCAACCGCCGAAAATAACAAAGAGCAAGAAACGCCTCGAGCTCCACCGAGGCGAGTCCATCAGCCATATACTAGAAGAATTTTAACACCGAAGCCAAGAATTGTGCACACAACTACTGTAATGCCAACTACACACGCACCTCCAGTGCAGGTTCAGGTATGATTTTTTGGGGGGTTTTTAGATAATTTGGAAGGCATTTGGTTATGGTTCATGGGCCCAGGTATCAATTTAAAAAATGTCGAAAAATGTTATTCTACAACTTAAGGGTTATTTGAAATAACCAAAAATTTGAAAATTACCCATGCTTCGAATTTTTGTTTTGAATTGAAATTTTCAAAAATTTTGGAAAATTGACATTTTTGAGATTTTTTTGAAAGTCAATATCCCGGGAAATTTTTGCATTAACATAAATTTTCTAGAAGCTCAAATTTCAAGTTCTAAAAATTTTTATATTATTTCCAATGTTTTTATCTTGTCCTAAAACTGAAAAAAATCAATAATTTTCGAATTTTTTTAAAAGAAAACAAAAACTGAAGTTTGTCATAAATCCTAAAAATTAAAAAAAAAAAAAACGAAAATTTTCGATTTTTCAAAAATCGAAATTTTTTTTGAAGTGGAAAAAATCGATAAATCAAAATTTTCCCAATAAAATAATTATTCCTTACAGGTCGAGCCAGTCACCCAACCAACTCCGCCACCAAACCCCTTCGTCTTTGCCCCACTACCCCCCTTCCCACAGTTCGGACTCCCACAACCAAATCTCTTCCAATTCCCTGCTCCACCAGCTCCACCACCATTCGGCGTACCACAGGCACCTCAACTTGCTCCACTACCCCAACATCAACATCAGTTTGGATTCTTCCAGCCACCACCACAGCCGCAGCCTCAAATTTTCGGAGGGTACGGGTTGAATAATGGAGGCGGCTACCAACAGCCATCTTATGGGCTCCAAGGAGTTCAGACTGTACAACAAAATCAGTTACCTGAAATGGATGTCTATACGAGGTCGTTACTTACCAATCCAAATAGTCCATTTGCCTTGCAATTGCCGACTTTTGGAGCCGCACCACCGGCTCCGCAGTTTTTCGCGCCGCAGCAACAGATTCAGGACCAACAGAAGGTAGGTGGAATTTTTTTAATATTAATTTTACCATGAAAATTCTCGGCGGTTTTCAAAATTAAAAAAAAAAATAATTTCAAAAATGCAAAAATACTTGCCGCCAGCAGGGGTCGAACCTGCGACCTTGGGCTTATTAGACCCACGCTCTAACCGACTGAGCTATGGCGGCTGGTCAACAGACTACATTTTTTATAGTGACGAAAATTTTTCAAACAATTATTCTGTAGAGAATGGTCAAAAAAATAACACAAAAATTCTCAGGGTACTATAACATTTTTTCTGGTCTACATACCAAAATGTTCCCAAAAACTAAAATTTAAACAATGTTTAGAAATTTTCAAACCTTGTTAATTAAAAAAAAATTTGAATTTAGGCAAATGTACAAATCTTTAATTTTTATAAAACAATGAATTTATAGAAATTAAAAATAAATATTTTAAAAGTCAGCAAAAACTTTTAGAAAAATTTTTAAAGAAAAATTTCAGAAAAAAAAACTAGCAAAAATTTTTGCCGCCAGCAGGGGTCGAACCTGCGACCTTGGGCTTATTAGACCCACGCTCTAACCGACTGAGCTATGGCGGCTGGTCAACCGGCTGCATTTTTGATATTGAAGCAAAGGGTGTTGGCAGACAACATGAAAAAAGATGGGGACATTTATAAGCACCTCAAAATGTTTGCAAAAATGTTCATAGACAATCAACTAATTTTTCAATATACAGCAATAACTGATTCAAAAAATTATATGATTAAAAATTATACGCCCGACATTTTCGAAGTTTAGTTAAAAAAACCAAAAATTGTCAGCCGCTGCAACTTAATGTGTAAAATGTGGTTTGACTCATTTTTCACGAAGATAAATTTTAAGACAGTTATAATTAATAAATATCGGCCGACATATTTCAATTTTTACACACAAAGTATTGAACCAAAAATATTTGCCGCCAGCAGGGGTCGAACCTGCGACCTTGGGCTTATTAGACCCACGCTCTAACCGACTGAGCTATGGCGGCTGGTTTCTGGGTCGCATTTTTGATAAGAAAAAAAATATGTTGGCAAAAATGTGTCAAACTTTTTTGGCCCAATAAGTAGAGCAGCCGACACCTACCGGGTTTCCAAAACCAAGTTCTACTTTCAGAACCTCCAACGAGTGAACATCCAAGCCCCCCAACGTGAACAATCCAACCAGCCCGCCCAACTGATGCTCCAACCGCAGCCGGATCCAAACCAAGCTCCAAACCACGATACCCTTGGAGCCCTGTACAGACCCCCACCATTCGCAGCTCTTGGCACAACCCTCTATAACTTCCAATCTCATAATGGATAGAAGTTATTGATTTATTTTTCTGTTTCATTTTTTCTAAAATTTCGATTGTGATCTGTTAGGTGTTCATCTTCTCATCCTGTTCTGCTCATCCAAAAAAGTGGTGCTCATTTGTAAAAAAAGTGTGAATTATAAATTAACTAGTGTGAATTAGAACAAATTTTGATTATTTTGAAATATTTCTTTTTTTTTTTTCAATTTTTTTTCTTTTTTTTTCAAACCCCATAATTATTTTTTTCATTTTTTTTCACAAAATTACTGGTATTTTTTTCTATTTATTGATCCGATACAAACAATAATTTTTCCCAATATTTTAAATTCATTTCCGTGCTACTCTCCATTCTTTTGACATTGTGCAAAACTCAAGGTTCAGTGTGTATGTGTGTTGTTTTATTTAAATTCGTTTTGAATAAAGCTTTCGAATATTTTTATTTTTGAAAAAAAAAATTAGAAAATGGACTGTAATGGTCTAATTTACCTATAAGAAAATTTGAAAGATGTTTCTAAGTTTTTTACAATTTTTCAAAATTTTAAATTTTTGTTTTAATTTGCTACAAATTCAAATTTTTATTTTTGAAGTTATTTTTGCAAAAAAGGATCAAGTTGAATTTTTGAGTTTCTGTGTAAATTTATATTTTTTTTCAAGTTGAATATTTAAAAAACAGAAATTTTATTTGTTTTTTTTTCGGGAAATAGTTATTTTTCTGTTAAATGTTTGTCCAAAATCCTGATTTGATTTTGGAAAATATTTTAATTTTTTTTGTGAATTTTGAGGCAAACTTCAAGTTATTTTTTAAATATTTTTCTGTTTTTTTTTTCAATAAAAACGTTTTTTTCTATACTATGGTGTAAATTAGTATTATTTTGACAGAATTTTTTTTTGGATTTTTAGCGCAAAATTTGAAAACTATTAACAATGTTTAATTTCGGAGAAGTTTTCAATTTTTTTTTGAATATTTTTGTTGCGGAAAATTTACACCGTACCTAGATAAAAATTTAATGGACATTCAATTTTAATTTTATATTCAGTTTTTGACACCGGTTTCGATATTTAAATTTTTTTATGTTTCAGAAAAAAACTTTTTTTTTCAAATTCCAAAAACTCGATCCCCAAAAGGGGTCAGTCCGGTAATAAATGAACAGCAGGTGTGTAGTACACACCGACTCATTTATTTGTCGCCTCACCCGTTTTTGATTCAATGTATTGTTCACTTGTTTGTGTGGAAAAGGTGGATTAAAGTGTTTCGCAACATTTGAGCGGTAAAGTGACCAGGTATTAGTCATTTTTAATAGTTTTTTAGTTTTTGGAAAAAGGTGATTTGGTGAGATAAAAAGTTATGCAAATTATATCGGCAATTAAAAACTGAGATCATAGTGAAACGTTACAATTTTTTTCAAAATGCGGCAATTTCTGAGTCTTTTCCGCTTTTTGGAAAAAAAAACACTGTAGCGCTGTCGTATTTAAAAAAAAGTGAAAAAAATCCTGAGAGTTACCATCTTTAGAGACAAAAACGTCAAAAAATACACTGCTAAAATGTCATAGTTTTAGGTGAAATTCATATCTTGATTTTTTAGATAATTTTTTTTTCAAATTTTCGGTAATATGTTTTTACAGGGTGACTGAAATTGTACAGAAATCATTCCATAAAGGTTTAAATGTTGTAGAAAGGCCGTATACCCATTACATTTCAGTTAGTTTTCCACTAACATCAACCGTAATAACTGTCGTTAAAACTATTAAAACTAGATGATTCATTGGTTTTTATACACCGCACGTACAGTTCACTTTTTTCATTTTTTCAGTTTGCTATTTAAATTACTTTTGAAATTAGTATACAAGTTAGTACATTTTGTAGCAAAAAACAGAAAAAAAAAACCAATTTTTTTGAAAGTGCCCTTGATGCACCATGTTTTTTGTCGTCTTGTAAGTAGAGTATTAAAAATTGCCAAAACGTTCTGGAAATTATATGGAAATTTTCAAGTCAAGAAAAAATTCTGAAAACTTTTTCATCCTTCATCCAAAAAAATACTGCATTTTCCAGAAAATAATATTTTTAAAAACTTTCTTATTGTGATTTTAAAATTCCTGAAAATTGGAAAAATTTTCTGAATGAATTTCAGAGATGTAGTGATTTTTTTAGAGCTTTACTAATGATTGCAAATATTCTGCAAGGTTATTAGAAATTTTTTAATTTTTGAAGAGATCTAAAATTAAAAAAAAAATCCCAAAATGTCTTGATAACGATCTGAAATCATAAAAAAACATTTATTTGAATTTGTACTTTTGCAAAAAAAATCTGACAAACTTTCACTCATAACATGATCATTTTAGAAATTTTTTGCAGAATGTCAAAATTTACCCGGACAGCTAAAAGTAGGTCAAAGTAGGCGCACTGAAAAAAATTCAGCAGGAAGTGTTCGCTGCCGTATACAATTTTAGATTAATTTTAAGTTGTCTTTTTCCTCATAGAAAATTAATATTTTCACTTCTCAGTCGATGCACCATGTCTTCGAACCCCTTAAGCTCTACCTACGGAAGCTCACAGAAGTGTGTCTGGTCACACAAATTTCCAAAGATCAAACCCAAACCAATCTTCCAGTTTTGAGTGACGTCACCTGTCTTCCCAATTCCCCCATCTTCTCCCGCATCATTATAAGTATTAAACGACGAATAATAGTTGAAAGAAGACAAGAAGGAATAAAAAAAACCATGCGTGGATTGAGTGGTTAAATAACCTCAATTGAGAAAGGAAAAGAGGTTCGATTCCTATTCATCGATGATTTACCTCCATGCAGTAATTGTGTTTGTCGTCAAGAATCATCATCGGTTTTGCAGGTGAATTGAAATTGTTCAGGTTTTCAGTTTTGGGTTTAGTTTTCTTTTTGTTTTGCGTTGTTTTCTTAGTTTTTGTAGGAAAACAAGACGGTGGTTTTTTGACTTTTCCAAATTTTTGGTTATTTTTCAATTTTGTTTTCTGAGAAAAATGTGTGGTACCATCTGTGGGTTTTTTGCCCAAAATGATAGAATACAGTACCAATATAGCAAATGTAACTGTGAACAAAATTATAAAATGTTTCAAACTATATATAATGATTTTTTCAACTTTGCAAAAAACAAATAGAAATGCTGAAATATTTTTGAATTTTCCCTAAGTTAGTGACGTCATTTTCGACATTTTTTTCCTAACGTTCAACGCAATTTGTCTTCAGACATTGTTCAATAAAAATAATATTTACTTGTAACTGTAGATATTTAATCAATTTTTTTTGATAGTTATGCCAATTTTCTCATCGGTTAGTTAGTTTTCCTTATGGAAAAATGTTTGAAAAATTTATAAATTCAAGAAAAAGCGATGGAAAATCTATTCGTTTAGCCGGAAACGCAAAAGTGTAGAAAATTACGTCACTCATTTGGGCGGGAATACAAAATAAATTCAGTCCTTTTTTTTTTGGAAAATTGAACAAATAATACAAAAATTTACTCATTTTTTTACAGGTATAATTGGACTTTTTGGACTGTATTGTGTCATTTACAGTTGATGGGAATAGCTACAAAATGAACATTAAAAGTTGTTCAGAAAATATAAACTGCATCAAATTTTTGTAATTTAATTTTCTAAAATTAAATTATAATATCAAAAATTATATATTTTCGACTAAAAAATATTAAGTTTTTCAAAAAGTTAATCTTTTCATTTATGCCCTTTTTCCACTTGTACCTATGTTCCTAAAAAATATCCATAATTTTCTAATAACTGTAATTGAATTCTATACGAAAAGTTTAGCCTTAAGTTAAAAATTTCCTTACTTTTCCTTACAAAAAACACAACTAACTTATGATCTACTAAATAAGCCGCTTGAAATACAATCTTTTCCATTTTCCGTTGCTTTTTTCTTCCTTTTTACAGTATCCGATTTCAAGACTCGTTGTCCTCGTTTTTTTGCTCCGTTAATGCCAAATTGAACATAAATTCGTCGTGCTAAGGTATATTTTTCAGTTCTATAAAATATACTCTGTAAATTCTTACTTAAGAAAATAAGTTAAAAATTAAAAATCTTACAAAAATCAGTAATTGCCACTTTTTGATTTTCAATAAAATTTTTCTCAAAATTTTTTCAAAAAGTTTTAATAAGATATTTGGTCATTTTGAAACCATATAAGTTACTTTTACCAATTTTCCCACTGGAGCTACTCCACTTTTTTTAACACCAAATCTGGTCGATGCACCATGTTTAAAAAATTTTTTAGAACTCAAAATATTTAATTTTCCTATTCTCTGCCAGTCTATCTCTGTCATCTTAACATCATCATTTCCTGAGAAATACATAACACAAGAAAAAAGTTTCCTCTACCTCAGTGAAATCCGATAGTTGTTCACCACAACGATCTTTCATCTCCAATCGCATATGTTACAAATCATTTTGAATTATTGAAATATATATCTATATTTTTCAGGAGCTCACGGAGCTCTAGTTTTGTGAAGCTTTTTCGCTTGATTTCTAAAATAATGACTTACGAATTATTTTTCAAAATTTCAAAAAAAAAAAAATTTTTTTTTACGAAAAAAAAATTTATATGGAATTTTAAAAGCTTGACTTCAGTTTGATGAAAAAAGAGCATGTTCGATGCACCATGTTTTCGTGACAAGAATTTTCAAGCTTCTGACTAGAATTTTTAAAATCTGTTTTAAAGTAAGGACACTACACTATTAAAATTTTTAATACACATTTTTTTGAATTTTTTTCTTCCGTACTCTATTCCTTCCCAGCTCCGTCTTATTTTATAGCTCATAGCTCCCCTGCAAAACGGAACAAAAAAAGTTGTTTGGTGGGTGTATTTGAGAATAGATTTGTTCGTTTTCGCTAAACAAAAGTTTGGTGAGGAGGGGGGGGGGGGAAGGGGGGAGATGTAGTTGGTCACAGAGGAGACACCCCAGGGACGCATCCTCCAAAAACCATTTTCTGGCTGGTGCTACGAAAGATTGGGCTCATCTTTTTGGTCAAAACTTGGTTTTGCCTAGTTTTCTTGGCGTATGTTTTGAACTATAAAATTATTAATCCTAAAAAAAATTGTGCAATTTTGAAAAAATCTTGGTTAGACGGGTTTTATCAATTTTTTAATTTTTTTTTAAATTTTTAACTATCATTATTATCATTATTGTGGAGCATTCTATGCATTTTTAGAGCATTTTTTTTGATTTTTGATTTCCAGTTTTTCAGATTTTTATAAATTTTTTTCTGAGCATTATTTGGAGCATATACCTTAAATTTCTCTGCAGCAATAATTTTCGACATTCTCGAATATTTTTGGAGCATTTTTTTGAGCATTTTTGAAGCATTTCTTTCTGCAGTTGGCGTACTTTTTTTGTACCAATAAGTATTAAAACATTTCCCAAGCTTGGAGCATTTTTTTTTCCTAAAAATTGATGAGCTTGTTTTGAGCATTTTTGAGTCATTTGTTAAAAATTCTCATTGCAGTTTTTTCGAAAATTTAAAAATTGTGGCTCCTCAAAAAATGTAAAACTATTAAAATCTAGTTTGGAGCATTTTAAAAAATTTCAGCTACTCCAGACAAATTTTAGAGAATGCTTTATAATTTTTTGCTACTTTTGGAACAATTCACGCCATTTTTGGCCAAAACTCTCCCATTTTATCTGCCCTGCTCCCATCAATCAACGCATTTCTGCCAAGCAGCCTTTAATAAATGCCGAGTGTGGCGACTCCGCCCCTTTTTCGCGTTTTTTCGCGTTTTTTTTGGCTTGCGAAAAAATGTCACACTTCGTTTTCATTAATAACTCCAGAGCCGTTTGACTGAATTTTATAATATTTGACAGCTTACTAGAAATATTTCACCCCACGGGGGAGCAAAAAACTGCACAAAGTTTGGAGCAAAACTGAGCTCAGGGCGGCTTTCCCCAGTTTGAAAAAAATTTTTGTTGCTCTTTTTACCCCCAAAAAACCATGTTTTAATTGAATTAAAATTCGGGTTTTGCTCGGTTTTGTTCCAAATTTATGTGCAAGATACTACTCAGGAGTGCAAAAGGCAAAAAGTTGTGATAAAACAAAAGGCCAAAAAATGCCATTTTGCCAAAAAAAAAATAAGTGCAAAAGGCAAAAAGTTGTCATAAAACAAAAGGCCAAAAAATGCCATTTTGCCAAAAAAAATTTTTTTCCGAAAAAGTAGTTTTTCGTCTTTATCTCAAGTTCTACTTCATCTTTTTCGATACTTTTTTTTCTAACCCACGTAAAACGCTGAACACGATTTTCAACTCAGAATTAAGAAAAGTTTTATGAGTCGGCCGAGCAAGACGAATAAGTGCCACATTTTGCACACTTTCCCATTTTCGCGAATCTACTTTTTCAATCATAACTCGGTCAGTTTTCAAGTTTTCTTAGTTTTCCAAAAATTGACGTGCAGGTCTCATCAAGACGCATCGAGACATATAAAATTTGTAAAAAGTTCAGTGGGAAAATTTTTCAAGAAAAAAATAATTCAAAAATTTAGTACTGGGGGGAGTGGTTTCCTGCGTCTCCTGAACATTTTTTCCACTAAAGTTTTGCGGAATGTATTTTTAATTCATAGTTTTTGATTTTATTTGATGGAAGATGAAGTTTCGTCGCATTAGAAATACTCTGCCAAGAGATATTATTTTTATTAATTTTCAGGCCAAAATTTGTTTTTTTTTTCTATACATCTGTCTGTGTACAAGATATAGCCCTCAACTGTACGTCTCCTTTTTGGGAAATCAATAATGAGTACAATCCTGTAATAAAATTTTCAAAAATTCGTTTTCCCGCTGACATATCAGTAATAAACGGTTTTCGAACGCCTTTTCTCAAAATGTAATTATTGAAGAAAGCGGAATCGAAAAACGACTCCCTCCAGAAATTTCTCTTCCCTGCATCTCCCTGCCGGGTCTCTCCCGCATGGCCGAGTGGTTAGTGCGTATGGCTGTGAATATTTTGCTCGTTGGCTCGATTCCCCCAACTGACAAATTTTTTTTGGGTAATCGGGATTCGAATAGAAATGCTCGATTTTAAGCAAAATATGAGTGGGTCTCCTCTCCTCCCATTGGCTCACTGCAATTGTCACGAACCCTCTGACAGGTTCGAGGCGAAGCCGAGAACCTACGTCCGACTGGGGGACTCGCCCTACACCCCCTGCAACTGGCGGGCCCGCAGGGCCCGCTAGTCCAACCTCATCTTCCATATGTCCCTTCAAATTTTTTTGCTGTCTCTGTTCTCCTTTTTCCAAAGGCAACAGAAAAAGAAGAAGAGGGGGTCTCAAGTGCAATCAACCTCTTTCTTTTTCCTCATCCACACACACACACACACATTCTCAAGACGAGATCTTGACGCAGAATTTGGTCAACAACAACATGTATAATTCATTTAGTGTATGAGACGAGCGAATTTTCTCCCGAGCTAGACTCTTTTGTTCCGATTTTGAAGGCTTTGAATCGGTAACTGAAAAAAACATCTTTTCAGATTCATTTTAGAGTTTGAAGTTTGCTACATTGTGGTCTCAATTTTTGTCAAAGCTGAATTCTATCAGCAACCAATCAACAACGCTAGCCACGCCCCTACCCATCGCTGATTGGTCAGTGTTCTTTTTTCTTTTTTGCTAGCTTTTAGTGGTTTTATGGTCTCAAAACCCCAATTAAAAAGGCTATACTAGACAACTTACCGCAAACCAATCAGCAATGTAAGCCACGCCCCTTGTGAATCGCTGATTGGTCAGCGATCACTTTTTATCTGTTTCTCAGTTTTGAGAGCTCGTATGGTATCAAAACCTCTACTAAATCGATATAGAACACAACTTATCGGTAATCAATCAGCAGCGTTAGCCAAATTATTTTCTACTTTGTGGCCATGTAGGTCGATGCACCATGAGTAAGTTTAATTGGCGAATCACCTCCCAGGCGCCAGGTCTTACATTATGATCTACCTCATTCTCAATGCTCCAAGAGCAACATTTTCCAAGTGTTTCGAAACGGAATTTTATGCCTGTTTGGTTTGAAGTCCCTCTGCCTTCTCAATGCACCATGTTTCATTTTCTAAATCACATATTTCGGCTTTTTGTTCTCAACACCACCAAGTTATAGTAACTTTTTGAGACATAAATCACAGAATATGTGCACTTGGGCCGTTTAGTGTAGTTGAAAATAATATAAAATTATCTTAAAAAATGTGGAAAAAAGTATAATTTTTTAGTTTAAAAAATTTATATTTTTTCATTAAGGGTCACAAAGTTTTGGTCGATGCATCATGTTTAAGTTATACAAGATTTTGATATTCATACCTGAATTTTTTGAAAGCGGGTGTGCGAAAAAAATATATATCATTTAAATGTACAATTTTTGGTAGATAACCTAAAAATTGCCTAGACTTTTCAAAACTTCCAGTCAAAGTATTAGTAGATTTCCAAATTTATATACCCCCTAAAACTAATATGCATCTTTTTCGCCCTGCTCCAAAATCTCACGAGCTCCGCCGTGAGCCACAAAAAAGTTCAACCCTTTTCCCATCTCACTTCTCTTCTTTATACTAATTCCATTCGCAGCGAGCGCACAGCTTCACCCTCCGTCTCTCGCTCAGTACTTTTTTGCAGTGTGCTCCGGGCTCTCTTTTCCTGCTCCGCGCTCCGATTTTCACATTCACATTGCACTAATCTGGTTGTTCTTCACAATTTCGCACGTCTTCTTTTTCTCGTTCACTTCCACTTTTTTCTTTGCAAAATTGGTTTTTAACGGCATTTTCTCAGAAGTTTCTGGGAAGGGATTAGTTTGTAGTTTGGTTTTTTTTGGGCTAAATACCTATTATTTTCCTTACCGACTTGACATTTTGTTTGCAGAAAATGTCAAAAATGGGAGGTTTTGAGCTAATAAAGTTTGAGCAAACTAAATAAATTTTAAAATTTTCTGAAAGTTTTTTCATTTATGGGAATCAAAAACTAAAATTTTAATCGAAATATCCTATAGATATGAACTTCAAAATTTCAAGCATGAGTTTAAATTGTAAATTTTAAATTTTAAATTTTAAATTTTAAGTTTTAAATTTTAAATTTTAAATTTTAAATTGTAAATTTTAAATTTTAATTAAATTTCAAATGAATTTTAAGTTTGAAATTTAAAACCTAAATTTTAATTTTTCATCTTTAAAATTTAAAATTTAAGTTTTAAATGTACAGGAAAAAAACTAAATGAAATATGAAATTTTGAATTTGAATTTTCAATATTTAATATTCAAAAATTACAGTTCAAATTTGAAATTACAAAATTTCAAATTTCAATGTTTAAATATTAACCTCTAGTTTAGAGTTTGTTCAAAAATAAAAATCTAAAAAATTATTAAATTTGAATATAGAAAAATCACAATTAATAATCTTTAATTTTTAAATTTTAATTTTTTTCTTTAATATTTTTATTTTTTTATTTTTTTATTATATTTTATTATATTGATATTTTTTTTCGAATTGACAAAAATCCTTTTTATTTTTAACTTTTTATTTAAATTTTGAAACTGTGTGCCTATCGCTAAATTGCAGTAATGGTGCATCGATGCATGACTGTCCCAAAAAAATCTGTAATAAAACCGATAAAATATCCAAAAAATTGGTCATGGTGCATCGAAAAAACACTGAGGAAGAAATTTCAAAAATCGGAGTAAACTCATGGTGCATCAAGAAAAACCCGGCCACATTTTTAATCGATCCACCATGACCAGAATCTGACAAGTGTGTGCATGTCACTTCGACTCATCCTTTGCATGTCCCACAGAATAGATATTCCAAACAGGACCACTCGCATCTTTTTAACGTCCCCCAGGCGGCGGCGGTCAAGCAGATGGGTCAGTTTCCATTCCCCCCCCCCCCCTTTTGCCTACTTCACAACAATTTCGCGCAGAGGATATTGCACATTTATGAGCTCATTTATGGCAATAACCTTCCACCTCCTTAGCCCTCATTTTCTTTCCGCCAGAGGGACACCCAATTAGACCTTGAAAATGTACAAAACATTGCGGGTTACGTTCTGGTCTTTTGGTATTTTGGTATTTTTTGCAAGGGATAGTTTTTGTCTCAAATTTTAATAAAATTAGAAGTAAATTTTTTTTCGAAAGTTTTGAGTTTAATAAAAAAATCTTTTTTTATTATTTCTGGCATTTGTTCAAATTTACATTTTTTCTGAATATTTTTCAACGATAAATAGGACCATTTTGGTTTGGTACTCCTCTCGAGCATGCTTTTTTTGGAAAAATTAACCCGAATTTATATAGGAGTCGCCTTCTTTTTTTTTGAAGTTCATATAAAATTTCAAAAAAAAAAAGAACTTTAGGATATTGCAAAAAAAATGTACTACTCTCGGAAAGTTTGTTAAAAGTTTTTAATTATTTTTGTATCATCTTAAAAAGTTGTTTCAAAAATTCAATTCGGAATTTTTTTCAGTTTTCGCAAAAATTTTTGGAAAATTAGTTTAGAAAAGAATTTGACATTTCAGAAACTCAAATAATTTTTTTTAATCAGCTGAATTTAAAAAAAACTGAAAAACTAGAAAATTCAAAAAAAAAACGTTTTTAATTTGCAACTTTTAATATAATTTTTTTTTCAGACCTGACAACTTAATTTTTAAGTATTCTTTTCCTATTTCTATTTTCAATACTCGTCCCTGAACAGAGCACAGAAAACATTGTCTAAAGCACGCAAAAAAGCTTAGAGCCCCCCGCGGCTTCTTCCTTCAATTTTCTTTTTTTTTCTCCTCCACTTCTAATTAAGTTATCGATTTTCCCTTTTCTTCCTAGTTTTTGCATTTCCGAGCATTTTCTGAGCCGCAGCGAGGACACCTCTAATTCTGGCTCTTTCTGGCGGACTGGAGTCCGTGGCTCTTTAATTAGATAGGCATTTCTCGGTTTAAAGTGCTTTTGGTGGTAGTGGTCAACAGAAATAAGTATGGGCTTTTAAGAAAAGCTTCTGGAATAATTTTCAATATTGGGTGGTTTTTGTTTCTTTTTTAATTTGAAAAAAAACGTTACATTTTAAAATTTTACTTTTTTTAAAATGTTTTGAAATGATTCGATGTGGTTTTTTCCAAACTTTTTTCTAATTTCGAGATTTTTTCGGTATGCAAAAAAAGCAATTCATAAAATAGCAGTAAACTAAAGTTTTAAAAATTGTTTGAAACTCTGCTAAAAAAAAATTTTACTCCAATTTTCTAGCCCAGTTAAAAAAAATTAAATTTTAAATTTTGAAAAAAAATCAATTTTTAAACAGTGTTTTTCAGTTTTTAATTTTTAACACCCTGAAATTTAGGAAAAAAATTTAAGCCCCATTCTCAATTTAACATTTTTTTGTTTTCAGTTCAATTCCCAAGCCTTCCCCCAGACACCAAATCGATCATCCGCTGTATTTTTGCAAGATTTCCCCAGAACTCATTTTAACATCTGTCCATGCATATAAAATCTCGGGCACCACCACCCCCCCCCCCCCGGGGGGCGAGCACATAACGGAAATGGGTATTCCCCCAGGGAGCCGATAAATTCCTGCATTCAGAGCCGGCCAGGCCCTAGCTATGGTCCAGCATGGCCCGTTGTCGCCAACTATGTATTGCCGCTTTGGCCATTTATATTCCGGTTTGTCCCAGCTATGGTCTGGTATGGCCCACTGTGGACAGCTTTTTCCGTTATGGCCCGCTATCCACCGCTACGGCCAGCTTTGGCTAACTATTGTCCGGTAAGACCCAGCTATGGTCTGGTTTGGCCCGCTGTGGCCCGTTACTGGGCCTCTATGGTCCGTTATGGCCAGCCTCGCTTTGGTCCGGTTTGGCCCAGCTATGGTCCGCTGTGACCCGTTACTGGGCCTCTATGGCCCGGTATGGCCCGCGGTGTCCCGCTTTGGCCTGATAGCCTGATATGGCCTGCTATGGCCCACTAACGCCCGCTGTGGTCCATTTTGGCCCGCTATAGTCCGCTATCGCTCGATAAGGCCTGCTATCGCCCGCTATTGCCAGTTCTCGCTCGCTATATCCCTCATCGCCCGTTACTAGGCCTCTATGCCCCACTATAGCCCGCAATAGCCCCTATCATCAGCCCGTGGTGGCCCGCTTTAACTATTTACGACCAGCTACGGTCCGGGCCAGCCCGCGACCATGGTCCGTTACCGTCGTCTACTCGTCCACTTTATTACCTGCACTAGTTTGTTTGCCTACCCCAAAGTTTCACTCACATTTTTCATACCTACATTCTCACCTCGTCTCTCTGCCTGCTCTCGTGTTCGGTTCGCGCGTCTACCCCAAATCCGGCTCCTCCCCCCTTAATTGACCCGCCCGTCCGTGTCCTCCACTCTTCTCGGACACCACTACCCTCATCGTCCCCCCCCCCCCCCCCGAACAACCTCTCTCCGTCTGTTTATTGTTCTTTGCCGTGTGTCCCCTTTTGTGAATAAGTAAAAAAAAAACGGAGGAAGGGGGGGGGGGCGGTGTGCGCTAAAAAAAGGTTCTCGGATTTCACAGGAAAACTGAGAGCTCCTAAGCGTTTATTTTGCGATTTCATTTTTTTTTTCGGATTTTTGAGATTTTGTTTTCCTATTGTGGATCTTTGGGAACTCAATTTTAATAAATTTGTAATTTTCAAAAAAAACTTGAAATTTAGTGGGAATTGAAAAAATATTGTGCAAAAAAATAGTTTTTGCAAAAGCAAGTAATATTTTAAATTTTTCCTACTTTTTTGTAGATAGCTAATTTAAATCATTTTCTTTCAACTGACATTTGTTACATTTTAGAGATGCTCAAAAATGAGCTCAGTACCTTAAAAAATTCATCAGCTCCAAAAAAGGACACACTTTTTCGTGACCTCCCCCAACTAACTCTCCCAACTCCATACAGCATGGCAATGGCCAAAAACTTCCATCATCCGATTATTTTTCATGTTTGTTCTGTCCCATCCCTCTCGTTTTTTTTTCTCATTTCCTCTCGTGCCATTTCATGGATTCTTTTCCATGCCGTTCGTATCAAATTTCCCTTATCGTGAAGCACTTTGTGTTCCTTATCTGCACGAACTTTTTGGAGGCTTTAGTGGTTTGAAAATGTTAAAAATGTCATGAAAATTGTCGGGAATATGTCATAAAATAGGAAAAACCACCCAAGGTTTAGGTGTTTTTTTTCAGTTTGTTGGGGAATTTTTATTACAATAAAAAATAATGCTTGATGCTTGATAGTGCTTGATTTAGTGCTTGATTTATTTTTGTAAAACTGGGAAATTTTTTGAAAAATTCGAATTCAAAATTAAACAACATTCAAATTTCAAAGTTCAAAATAAATGAATTTCAAAATTAACAAATTACATAAAAATGTTGTTTTTTTTTCAATAATTTTTTGTTTAAAAAATCTGTGGACTATCGATTTTTTTTGAAAATTTCAATTTTTAACATTTTCCTAAAAAATTTATTTTTTTTCATATTTTGTCTCCAAACTCCTTACTTCACCACTCCCCCCCCCCCACAAAATTGCGTTTCCACTTTCCTCCGAGCACCTTTTGCTCCATTTTTAGGTGCTCTTTTTGTGTTTGTGCTCGGTGAAAAAGTACACCTTGTTCACCAAATGTTTCGCTTTACTTTTGACAGCACATTTTGTGTTCGCCTGGCATATCGCCCGTCATACCCCGCTCCACTTTGACAAATTTCCAAAATAATTTTTCAATTGAAGCTCGCCGGCCGAGTTCTTTCCCTCTTTTCCCTTTTCTGAAAAGTTCAATTTCGCATATTAGAGAGCGCTGAACAAATTTTTGCTCGAATTCGTCTTCTACCCGGCACTGCCAGGGCTTATGAGCTCATGAGCAGGGCTCTTTTCCGTGCTCTCTCACACTTCTAGAACTCACCGTTGCTAATGGTGATAATTCCATCCAGCCGCGGCTCACGGAGCTCTCGGCTAATGGGTTGTAAAATATGAACTTTTTGTTGATTTATATCTTATCTCCTTCTCTTTTCCTCACTTAAAAAAATTTCTGAAAACGCTGAAATTGCAGGTAATTCACACAAGAGAGACAATTATTGCAATTAATCATGGCGGATAGTCTTCTCGACAACTACAACCCGCTCTATGACATCCATCTCCGGCAGTACTTTGCGCTGCCGCACATGCAAAAACATCTGCAGAAAATGGGATTGGTAAGGATTGGAAAATTTTTATGCAAAAAAAAAATTTGAAAAAAACGAACGGTTTTTTGGGTTTTTTATTTAGAATTGTAAAGATATTTTGCGAAATAAATTAACAGAAAATTTTTGAAATTTTTAATTTGTCGACTATTTGATTTAAAAAAAAAACTAAAAATCAATAGGCAAAAACTCGATGTTGTTTTTGGTATCGATTTTATTGATTCACATGATGTCATGCTGTCCCAGTACAGTTATATCTGCAAAAAAAGCAGGAATTTTTGAGCCAAAAAGTGCAGTTTAACCACGTTTAACCATGTGAAACAAGTTGAGAACTGTGCGTCTAAAATCCCGCAATTCTCGTAGATCTACGTAGATCAACCCGAATTGGACAGCCTGACACCACGTGCTGATTTTCCAGTTTGAAAATGCATTAACAGGCTAAACATTTTGAAAATACCTTATTTTTTGAGTCCTAAAAAATTTGAAAATTCCCCGATTTTTTTTGGTAAGTCGTATACTGCTTTACAAGAAAACCAATAAATCGAAACAATTGTTTTATCGATTTCTGATTTAAAAAATTAATTTTCGACTTTTTGATGATTAGATTTTAAATTTTCAAATTTCTAAAAATTTACTAAATTTCTTTCCGAAAGATTACCGAAGTTTAATTATATCAAAATTTTCGATTTATATTTCATTAAACATTTTTAGAATTTTTAGACTGAACTTAGCTTGGACCAACTATTTTTTGTTGTAACTTTTTTAGTAAGGTTTTATCTAAAATTCTCCAATTTTTCAAGTACATCTAAAAAATTTCCAAAAATCACGTCATAAGCTGAAAAAGGTGTCAGCTTCTACATAATCACTCAGGCTCAAAATAGTATCTAAAAACAAATTCTCCTAATGAATCAGTACCCCATAATCTCCATCTGACTCATCATCACCAAATCTAATCACCTTCTTTTTTTCTCCGGTTTTGTCCTCAGGGACATCCTTAACAAATCCTTCTCCGGCTCGCGGAGCAAGTTTTGTGACACCCTAGGATATTTCATCATAATTAAAGGAGAGGGGAAGGGGTGCTGTGCAAACGGCCTGGACATTACGAAGGGGGCGCCTTTTAGGGACGGCCGAAATGTTGACACACGTGTTCAAATGGTGGTAACAATTGGAATTGAATACATAATAAATTGTACAGTTAGTGTTACTGGAGGGGGGGGGGGGGAGTAATGAAGTACAGTGCAAAAAGGAAAAAAGGACACGGTAAACGGTGTCCGGGGGCTGAAAATTTGACAGATATAAGCCGGAGCCTAAAACTAAGCCTAGGCCTAAACGTAAGCAAGCCTAAGCCTAGAAATAAAGCTAAGCCCAAAACTAGGCCAAAGTCTAAGCCAAAACCTAACCCTCTTAAAAAGTTACAAGAAGGTTTTTCCTTGCGCTTGGAGCGCAAAAGAAAAGAAAAAGAGCTATTTAGACTTAGGGTGCCCAACTGGAATAAAACATTGGAAATCCCAATCCAACCAGCCTAAGGGCCCGAAAAACATACTAGGATGCCCAACTTGAATAAAATATTGGAAATCCTTATGACACACCGGCGGTATGGCGCGGCTTAAGCCTAAATAGACACTTTTATCAAAATACATTTGAGCTCGTCTTGCGTTTTACAATAACTTCTCAGGCAACTCAAAAGTAATCTGTGGATATTTTTCAGTAATCTAAATAAAGATTATTTTTAAGAAACTTGGAAATTTTGTAATATTTGAAGGGATGCGAGCAATCTCTACATATTTGCGATCAGCCTTTGGAGATTTTTTTCTTAGTGAAGTTATAGAATGCCAATATTCAAATTCCTATCTCATGGAAAGAAAAGTTCAAATTCTGTACCTGCGTATATTTTTTTATAACTCCGTTCTTCCCACAAGAAAGGCCTTCTTCCCATGAGACAGGAATTCAAATATCGGCAGCATTCATAGGTACAGAATTCGAACCTTTCTTTACATGAGATAGAATTTTATATCAACCAAATTAACCCTCCAGTAAAGTGGGACCTTTGATGAATATAATCACTCTGATGATATCTAATTCCGATGATTAATCCATTTTTCTTTCTCTCACACTTATGAACTAAAATGATTACTAAATTAAGGCGTGATATTCTAAGGTATATGATATTTATTTTTAAGTTTAAATAAAGTTTTTTTATTATTTTTGCTAAAGAACGATTAGTTTACAACCGCCTCGCTCAAATGTATTTTGATAAAAGTGGCTATTTAGGCTTAAGCCGCGCCATACCGCCGGTGTGTCATAAGGATTTCCAATATTTTATTCCAGTTGGGCATCCTAGTTTTTTTTTCGGGCCCTTAGGCTTAAGTGTGTCATAAGGATTTCCAATATTTTATTCAAGTTGGGCATCCTAGTATGTTTTTCGGGCCCTTAGGCTGGTTGGATTGGGATTTCCAATGTTTTATTCCAGTTGGGCACCCTAAGTCTAAATAGCTCTTTTTCTTTTCTTTTGCGCTCCAAGCGCAAGGAAAAACCTTCTTGTAACTTTTTAAGAGGGTTTCATATATTTTATTAAAATCGGGGCGAAGCCCTGATTTTAAATCCATATTGTTTTTTTTTGTCTTCCACTATCCCTGCAAATAGGAAAGAGAAAGTGTTCTTTCTGATGAAGTAAAAATCATCATAAAATCTTGAAACCTGAGAGCAGGAGGTAATATTTGAATATATTGGGTTGTAAGTGTGTGTCTCTCTGTGGGTGGGGTGGCGATGTGTTGGCAGCCAACCCTTCAACGAACTGTATCTCCCGCCTGTATCTCCCTTCAAAGTGAGAATTGGGTTACAAAAATTTGAGCGAATATGAAAAAAGGTGTGAGGATTTCAAAAATATTATTGTTGAAACACCAGACCAAACCACTTTTTCTGGGCAAGAGGCAGAAAATTAATTTTTGAAAAATTTCAAACTGGCACAAAATTTTTTCAAAAACAAATTTTCACAAATTGTTAAAAGATTCCATTTTTTATCAATATTGTTCATTGAACACAGAAAAGAAAACAAAGATTCATCAAAAAATGAGTGAAAAATCGCAAAAATTCGAAAAAATCAGTGCTGAAAAACTCGATTTTTTGGCGGTGCTGAAAAAAATTTTCACTAAAATTTTTTTGAAACTTAGTTTTTCGGATTTAGCGTCAAATTTTGAATTTATATTAAAAACAAAATTGAAATTGATCTCAGATTGAGTGAATAATAAACGCTCAAAGTTGAAAAATGAACAACGCAAAAACGGCAGTAACTTGCTTCAAGGTCGGTTATCTCAGTGAGTTTTCACTCAATTTTCGAAATTTTTTTGCTCTATCGCTTTAGAAATATTTGTAATTTCATTTTTTTTCCTCAAAATCAAAATATCTCAAACGACCGCCATCCTACGAGAAGGGAAAAAAAGTTTTTGGAAAAAAAATCAAAAATTTTTTTTCTGCCTCGATTTTCAAAATGAAAAAATCACTTTTTCGGAATAATTTTTACTTTAAAATGTACCTACGATCTTTTTATACAACAATTTCACCTTGGAACCAAAGATTTCTCAAAGACAACAGTGCACGAAGCGGTGGTTTGCGAAAAAACACGAAAAAAACACACCGAAGTCGGAGGGGGGAGGTCAAAATTGCGAATTTGACTTTGGAGCTCTCTAAAAGAGCTCATAGTCTGGATGATTTGTATGTTTTTCGACGCATCTCGTCGAGTACTATAAACTGCTAAAAAATCTCGTAAAAATCGCAAAAACTCGAATTTTCCTGCAAAAAAAAGAGGCGAAAAATGAGAAAAAAAACGTGATTTTTGGAGGATACTCGAAAATACTCTTCATATCTCGGCTCAAAAAGCTCCAATCTTTTTGAAATAAAGCATACAGAGGTGGGGCAAGCTTCTTGAAGAGACAGCAAAAAACCGCATCAAAATCCATCCACCCACCGTCAAGTTACACGCGCGTTTTCAGAGTGAACGAAAACAGGGCATAAAAAAATTTAGACGCCCGCACCCGGACTCGAACTTTTTTCTAATTTGCAAGCTTAATATCTCGGCTCCTGTAAATCGAAATTGGCTCAAAATTCACAAGAAAACTTATTTCGCTACGATCCTCCTGTCATTAAATTTTCGTGAGCTTAGGGAGAAAACTGACAAAACGCCAAACTTTCAAATTTTAAAAAATAGTTGAGGGTCCTTTTGAAAACACCTTAAGCTCCATAACTCGGCGAGTTTTGATGGAATCAATTTGAAATTTTACACGGAAGCTTCTTAGTGGCCTATACGTCTCTGTGTTAAATTTCGCTTTGACCGGCCAACGGGAACCCTTTGAAAAATGAAAAAAACGCTGTAATCCTAACCCTAAATAGCTAACGCTCCCCCACTGACGCCAAGCCTAAACCTCAGCCTAAGCCTAAGAAACAGTATAAGCCTGAGCCTAAGCCTAAGCCTAATCCTAAGCCTCAGACTGAGCCGAAGCCGAAGTCTAAGCTTAAGCCTAAGCCTGAGTCTGAATCTGAGCACAAGCTAAAGCCTAAGCTTAAGCCTAAGCCTGAGTCTGAATCTGAGCACAAGCCAAAGCTTAAGCCTATGCTTCAGCCTAAGCCTCACAGTGAAATTTTCCATTTTGTGCCAAATTTCCTAGTTATAAATTTTTGAAAATTCACTTTTTTTTCTCCTCTTCTCACCTGCACCCTATTAACTGACCAACCGACCATCTGCAGGTCACTTTGCGCGCGAAAGAGGATTATATGTTATGGTTTACAACAGGTAATTGTGTGTATGTGTGCGCGACAGATTGGTTGGCAAAAATACAAGGGGGTGGTGTCATAATTCCAACAATTTTACGGCTGCTGCAGGGTTACCTTGAAGAGGAAGGGGGGGGGGGGTGTGTAGAAGACTGGAGAGCGAATTTTTCGGGAAAATACGTAGAACAGAGTTCATCGTTACAACTCTTAAATGTAGATATTTGGACACCAAAGCCTAAAAAAGTACTTCATATTTACAAGAAAAAATGAGCAAAATGTGTTGTCAGTTTTTTCTTTTTTTTTTTGAATGACTATGCTTCTGGCCAATATAAGATTTCTAAGAACTTTGCTGATTTTTGAGCATTCCGTTCAAATTTCTCTCCCTCAAAAAGTGCACACATTCCCCAGTCCTCCTTCCTTTTTTCTCAGACAATTGTTCCCATTGTTACAGCTGGAGTCAACGCTCAACTTGAATGGCGAAGAAGTGTACGCGCGTCACCACGCCATGATGGACATGATGCTCAAGAACAGGTTGGGGGGAATTTTCAGCCAAATTCTTTTAGCCAAATTCCAAAAAAACATATTTTTTTAGAGAAGCACAGCTCATGAAAATGGCCGAGTTGCGCAAGAAGCTTGACGCGGCGGAGAAAGTCGAGTGCTGCCGTCGTATTCGTACAGGTCAGAGTCCGGAATCCTACAGACAGGGAAAGCCGAGCCGCAGTTTGAGCAGAAGTGGGTGAAGTTTGTAAGAGCTCACCGAAAAAAAAAGCAATTTTCAGATCGCGCAGGGCAGAGCGGGGGCGGAGGACGGCAACGTCGGTATTCCAACAGTTTTGAGGATCGCGATTTTGTTCAACGCATCGAAGATCGGAATACGGACCCCGTGGAACAGAACACCAAGGATCCGTACAAAAGATTGTCGGCTAATGCGAAGAGGTTCAATTATTTGCACAAGGTACAGTTGATCAAGAACTTGGATCATCATATCCTACGGATTTTCGTTTTGACCTTTGCGCTGCCTATCATTACTTATATCACTACTTATATATAAAAAATAGTGTGGGTCTGTCCATAGTTTGTAGTCTATGTAGTCTTCGTAGTGTGCAAAGTTTTGGCTTATGAAGGGATATTGGTTTAGTGTTAGCGGGGGATATGGTCGGGGTGCTGGAGTAGTACTGTAGAGGTATTGTAGGAGTACTGTAGGATTACTGTAGTTTAGGAAAAATTGAGTTTTTTGTCTTTTAAAGGGATATTGGTTAAGGGTTAGTGCCGGAACATGACCGGGTACTGTAGTAGTACTGTAGAGGTACTGTAGGAGTACTATAGAGGTACTGTAGGAGTACTGTAGGATTACTGTAGTTTAGGAAAATTGAGTTTTTGTCCTTTGAAGGGATATTGGTTTAGGGTTAGTGCCGGAACATGACCGGGTACTGTAGTAGTACTGTAGAGGTACTGTAGGAGTACTATAGAGGTACTGTAGGAGTACTGTAGGATTACTGTAGTTTAGGGAAAATTGAGTTTTTGTCTTTTGAAGGGATATTAGGTTGTATTCTTCCTGTGAAAAGTTTTTAAGCGGGAAATTCAGATTTTCTGAAAAACGTTTTAGGGGGAAATTTAAATTTTCTGAAAAAAAACAATTTCTAGAGATATTTGGAAAGTTCTAGAATTTTCTAGAAAAATCAGAAAATTTCAAAAAAAATTTTATAGAAAAATCTGGAAAATTTTAGAATTTTCTAGGAAGATCTGGAAAATTTAAAATGTTCTTGAAGGTCCGCAAAACTCCAGGATAATATGTAACCGTACAAAAAGCACAGGGAACTCTGTTATTACTTCAAAACTTCATAGACCTTAGATTTTGTGCTTCCTAGGCTACCTGGGCTTACCTGGCTTAAACTGCAAATCACCATAACTACTCATTTTCCAGCTCGACGACAACACCCTGATTGCCTACAAAGACAATCTGAAAAAGCAGCTGCAGCGCCTCGAGCGCTTCCGTGAGATCTCATTCGGTCCACACTCTGTCGCCCGGCAGCCACCGCCACAGCAAGCATCGTGGTTCTTCCGGCGAAGGTGAGTATTCTCAGTTGATATTCACGTTTTTTTTCTATACATAGTTTAATTAATAATGCACCTTAATTTTAAAAATAGGTTAAAAAATTGGTTCAGATAGATTTTCGCTTCTAACTTAACCGTTTTGCTTCTACATAATATCTTAAATTTCACAGCTAACAAACCTAATCTCATGCTTGAAATTCTCAAAAATCTGTCTAGAAGTTTTCCGTTTTGTTAGCAAGGTTCAGTTGTTCGACTTGTCTTCTCACTTTCTTAGAATAGAGTTTCAATGTGAAATTCATGTATTAGTATATTGATTGTAGAATAATAATAATAAATGCAAAAAATGCTCAATTCTCTAGAAGAATTACAATTCTGTAGTTTTCTCCATAATTGAAAATTGTATCTTAGAACTAAATGTTTTGCAGCCGACATGTTGCGAGTCTGAGGCTTGTGAAGTGTCGGGTGCTAGATTATGAATTAATGTAACTTTCCAATTTATCTCTTATATTCTATGTATAGGAAAATAATTCATGATTCGCAAAACCCTTCCTAATCTGTGTTGTGATTGTGCTCTCTTTCTCTCTCTCTCTCTCACTCTCTTTCACTCTCTATTAATTCCTCTTGTAAGGTATCGAACTCCCAAATCTTCAGGTCGCTACCTAGTCTGACTGCTTCAGCTCCCGGAAATACCCTGAAAGAGCCGTTGAGGTACTAATATATAGCCAGAGTCCTTGTCCCAAGGTTTTCGAGCTGAAAACTCTGCCTTTGTGAAATTCGATATTACTTCTACTTGTAGTGTTGATATATCATGGTTTTTTATTTTTATTTTTTTTGTCCCTTACTTGTGGTTATGATATCAACACCGCAATAATCTATCCTTTCATCGTGATCGTGTGCTCCTTTAAACTCTATACCTTGGTTTTTCATTTGATTTTTACTTATTAAGCTTCTTGAAAGGCTTTTGCTTCTCTCGATATCAAAATTTCAGCACGATAATACCTGATTTCTTTTTTTCTTTTAAGTTTCATTTTTTATTCTCTTAGAAATCAACAAAAAAAACTAACTTTATCACCAAATCGGCTCAAAATATTCAAATTTTCAGCGCAGTTTTTTTTTTGTCTCATTTGCATTTCTGTGACTCCAGTAGAGAATCTACTGCAATTTCAAACTTTAGCGCCTTATGTGGTACGCATGTTTTGAGCCGGGCCCCCGTTCGACACCCTTTCTCATCTATTTTCACTTTCCCCACCCCCACCAGTGTAGATGATCGGAGCACACACACACCACTGCGGCTCCAAATCTTCTCGGCTTTTCAGAAGTGTGCTCAATATGCGGGGACGTAAAGCAACTACCGGTAACAAGCTGAACGCGAGTCATGATAGTCGGACGAGTTGCCCACCAACTACTCGGAAGAGGAAGGGTTAGTTTTTGTAGTTTTTAGAAGTTGAGGTGAAGCGGCCGACATTTTCTGAGCTGCAAAATGACGCCGCAAAGATTATAAAATCCGCCTTCGACTGGATAGACTATTGTGGTTAGAGCTTTATACGGGATTTTAAATCTAAAATTTATGTTTCTGCTTGTTGAAAGATATGTAAAATCCCTAATAAATAGTTCTAGTCCTCAATAGTTCATTCAATAGTCCTAGGTGCCAGGTGTCCAGTAATTGTACCACTTTCCAGATTCCAACGGCCGACTTCCACCTATCAACCCACATAAAAATCGGGTACCCACAAAACCACCAGCACCGGTCTCTCTTCAACAAATCACAACTCGACTTCCACCGGCGGCTAAAAAGTCAGAAAAACCTTAGAGAAATTCATCAAACATTTTATTTTCAGACCAGCACCCTCCCGTGGACGTCCATCGAACAAACGCCAAACAACTACGACTACTACGACTACAATCACATCGGTGTCAAAATCGCCGCAGATATCAGATACAAATACACTTCCAACACTGCCTTCGGTGACAGGTACGAAGAGGGGTCTTGACGTAAACAAGAATTTGCTATACTTGAAAACAAACTATCTTTTTTGGGATCTTGAAAGAAGTTGTCTTTCCAGGTCGTGGAATCTTCACCGGTGCAGCGGCCGCCGCTACCGCCGCAGCCATCGGAACTGCAGCGATCAATATGGATACTTTGATTGACAAGGAGCCAGAGCCATCTCCACCCCGCACCCCTGTCCTGGAGACCCAGAAAACCTTCGATCGGACTTCTCCAACCGATGGTGTCCAAGTCCCTGATGAAGTACCACCTGAGATCCTTGACAAGCTGGCCGACGAGTCTGAGGATGTGGAGGAGAAGCTCGCGGAGCAAGAGGAACAAGAGTTCATTCCGCGCCAAATTGTGCTGGATAATGCAGATCCTTCTCACGGAGATTATGAAGATAGTGATTCGGAGCCAGAGTATGCTGAAGAGGATCGAGAGCCTCTTGCAGTTCAAGTCCAGTTAGAGCATCAAGTTGATGTCTCTCCACCAACCTCAAATGTTACTCAAGATAGTCCAAAAGAAATGAGCTACCAACATAGTGAGCCATCACCAGCACTTCCAAGCCCAGATGCTTCGGTTCCCTCCGAGCACGAAAGATTCGCGAGATCACCACCGACACTGGTCTTTACTGAACAATCTACAGAGGATGCACCAGAGAGCCCAAACGAAGTTGTGCATCACGTGCAGACTGAAGCTCAGCAAAGCCCGGTTATCGATGTTCATAGTACTCATGTTGTTGAGCACTTTGACACACACGACGAATCTCCACAAAGTCCTGTTCTATCAGTTCACGGAGGAGAGGAAGGCTACGAAGATCATCACGATGAAGCTCCGGTACTCTCGGTTCATACCGATCACAAAGCCCATTCCGAAGATGTTCCACAGAGCCCAGTCCAATCAGTTCACAGCTCACATGCTTCTGAGCATATCGATGAAGCTCCACAGAGCCCAGTGCCATCTGTTCATAGCTCACATGCTTCTGAACACATTGAGCAAGAGGCTTTGCCTAGCCCAGTAGCATCGGAGAGAGACGTACCTTCGGCAGAATCACCACTAGTTCAGAGCGAGAATTTCGAGCATCATGCGGAAGTTCACAGCTTTCATGCTTCTGAGCATATTGATGAAGCTCTACCAAGCCCAGTTCAATCAGTTCATAGCTCACATGATCACCATGACCGATCAAGCCCTGTAGCTTCTGAGCCTGCTGCAAGATCTCCTTCAGTACAAAGCTCTCGCACATCAGAGCATTTCGAGCATCGCGGAGAAGTTCCACAGAGCCCCAGTTCCAATCAGTTCCATAGCTCTGAGCACATAGAAGAAGCTCGGCAAAGCCCTGTAACAAACCAAGAATCAGTTCATAGCCCACATGCGTCGGAGCACTTCGAGCATCGCGAAGTAGTTCCACACAGTCCGGCTGCTAGCCAGGAAGAATTTGGCCGTTCTCCATCAGTGCACAGTCCACATGTTTCTGAACACTTTGAGCATCACGAAGAAGCTCAACATAGCCCAGTAGCTAGCCAAGAAGAAGCTGCACGATCCCCATCAGTTCACAGCTCACACGCGTCGGAGCACTTCGAGCATCACGAAGAAGCTCAAGATAGTCCAGTAGCTAGCCAAGAAAAAGCTGCACGATCTCCTTCAGTTCACAGTTCACATGCGTCTGAAGACTCTGAGCATCGCCAGGAAATCCAACATAGTCCAGCAGCTAGCCAGAACGAGGCTGCACGATCTCCTTCAGTTCACAGTTCACATGCGTCGGAGCACATCGAGAATCACGGAGAATCTTTGCAAAGCCCTGTGGCTTCTATGGCCGGATCGGAGCATCACAATATGGCAGAAAGTTCCGAATACACAACTTCCGAAAAAGAAATTTCACCATCGATCTTTAGCTCTCACACATCGGAACAGTTTGAGCAACAGTCGCAAAACAGTCCGGTAGCTTCAGAGAGAGATAATCGCTCGCCAACGTTTGAATCTTCCGTGACCATGCAAGCTGCGGCTCCACTCAGTCCAGCAGCTTCCGATCACGCCGAGCAGGCCCGTGAGAGCCCATCATTTGAGCGTGCTCCATCCCTTCACTCTCAACTGTCGGGGAACTTGGAGCATGATGATGAAAACTCAGCTGTAGTCGAGGCAGGTCAGGAACCAGCTACCCAAAGCCCAATCCCTCTTGAGCAGGAAGGAAGGTTTGAGAGAGCGGCATCGGTGAACAGCTATCAAGCTTCCGAGAGTTTTGAGAATCAGGAAGCTACAGTCGTCGAGCATCATGCTGGAGCTTTGCAAAGCCCGGTGGCTTCTGAAAAAGAAGTTTCTGAAGCTATTTCTCAGCCAGCCGCAGAGCCAGCCGCCCCGAGTCCAATTAGTTCCGAGGTTGAAGCTCACTCCGAGCACCATCACACACAAGAAGAAATTCCAATTGTCCAAACTTCTGAGCACATTGATTTAACAGATGTCCCAAGAAGCCCAGCTTTTTCAATGAATGACTCCCACCACGAAGATCAGCTGAGCCATGAAGCCGCCCCACACAGCCCAGTTGCATTTACTGAACCTCGCGTACCATCAGTTCATACAAGTGACACAGAAGAAGAAAGCTTTGAAGTTCAACACCATGCAGGTCTGACTCAAGAATATGCAGCACGGAAAAGTCCAACAGAGATGGATCTGTACAACCCATCACGTGACAACCAAGAAAGCCCGGTCATGTCTGAAACCGAGGCGATTCCTATTGTAGATCGTATTGATCTTGAAGCGTATCACAACTCTCCAACAAAGGAATCCACAAGCCCAGTCACAGTTAACCCAGTTGAAGTGCGAGTTTCTGCAGATGAAGTTGCGGAGCATCTTGCATCTCCTCATCAGAATTTTGAAGATGAGCCATCGCATCTGGTTGATGAATCCGAAGTGCCCAACAACTTTGAAACAGTCCCAGAGCAAGAGGCATATGCTCCAAGCCAAGACGCTATGATGACCTCAATCTACCAACCGGGCTCAGATACGGAGACCAGGGAGTGGGATGAGGGAGAGCATCACGTGAAGGAATCGACAACTCACTCCGAGCACACCGATGGTAATACTCACACGTCGGTCCAAGAAACCATCACTACTATCACTGACAATGGCCATGACGCTGACAATATCTCCACTGACTCATTGGTCATTCATGAACCCGCCGCTGACAATCAAATGACTCAATCCATCTATCAACCACATAGTGACAATGATGATGATGATGACAAGGTTACGGAGAAGGAGTGGGATGAGGGCAACAAGCATGTTCACGAAATCACCGAAGAGCACACTGATGAGTCGGGAAAACACTTTACGGAGACTGTAAGTTATCTTAGTTAGTTTTATCAAATTACCCGTTCAATTGATTTTTTCTAGGTCACCACCACTACCACTACGGTTATCAAATCAGGAGATGATATGAAGAACAACAATGACGAGGAAGATGGAAGTGATGAGGAGCGGGATAAAATAATTGAAGAAGAGGGAGAGTAAGTTGTTAGAACTATTTTGATTTACGTGGGCTTACAAGTCAATTAAGAGGTTGATAAATTGATAACACGTTTTGCTCTTTTCTGAAATTTTACTTTTCTCAATTTTTTAGTTTTAGGATGCATAACATGAGAAAAACATTATTGAATGAATTGCGATTAAATGTATCAAACGTGATCAATTTTATTGCAGTATGAATGTTTGGCCTAGGCTTGAAAGCGACCTAGGTCTAGTATTCACATGAGCTTATATTTAAGGGCTGAGTTAATTTGGTTTAAATAAGTAGGCTTATTATTTCAGGCTTGTACCCTTTCTGGGAAAGATACGTTATTTAATATTGAACCACAATTTCGAAAATGTTAGTTCAGGTCAAAAAGTTGCAGGTCGCATTTCGTCCTAAATTTGAAAGCGATTTAGGTGTAGTATTAAAAGGAGCTTAGACTTTAGGGCCGACGTAACTTGGTTTAGATTAGTAGGCTTAGGATTTCTGGCTTAGACCTCTTCAAAAAAAAACAGACGCTACTCAGTAGTTGACCAACATTTTGAACATGGTTTTTCTGGTCGAAAGGTCGCAGGTCGCATTTCGTCCTAAATTTGAATGCGACCTAGGTCTAGTATAGGTCCAAAAGTTGCAAGTCGCATTTTGTACTAAATTTTAGTTTTAAAGCAACCTTGGCTTGGTAGGAGCTTAGGCTTGAGGACTGAGTTAACCTGGTTTATATTGCTAGGCTTAGGATTTCAGTCTTAGACGTTTTCAGAAAAACAGATGCTACCTAGTACATATTAGACCAACATTTTGAGCATCGACTTTCAGGTTGCTTGTTTGAAAGCGACCTAGGTTTAACAATAATATGAAAATCAACCCGAAAGGTCAAGATTTCAAGCGGAGCTCTCCAAGTTTAAATCAATAGGCTTAGGATTTTAGGCCTGGGCCACTTCATATTTCACCTGGCCTACACAAGAAATAAACTTGCCTTTGGGCTATGTCTTTTTTTGAGAAACCTCATAGTGTGAATTTAAAGTGAGCAAAAAGTGTTGTCTAATTAGGCGATCTAAAACAAATTATGCTTTGTGGCCACAAAATATTAAGCCAAAATTTTCAGACACGGCTCGAACGGCAACCTGGTCCGTGAAACCATCACCACCACAACCCACACCGTAACCTCCGGAGGTCTTCCAGAGGGCGGAATCCTTGTGGACGATGGGGATGAGACGAACATCTCCTCCCTCTAATTTTGTTTCATATGTATTGATTTTTTATTTCATGTTTCCTTTTGTCTCTTTTCCCCAGATCTCTAGTTATAAGCTTTTTTATTTTTTGTAGCAATTTTTTTGTCTTCTTCTAATCATTTCAAATTTCTCTATTTTTACTCGTTCCTTCGTCGGGGAGTGCTGAAATTTCTAAATTCTTGCAGAATTAAAGCATTTCCCTCTCGTTGACAAATTATTAGAATTAATTGCACCTAGTTTTCACACTCCTCCCTTACGTCTTCTGAGGTTTCAAATCTGGAGTTGCGCATCAGCAAAATCTTGTGATTTTCTTGTACCCCTGTCTTCCTTTTCCGCTGGTTTTGCTTCCTATGCTTAGCTTTAACCACCTTCTTTTTCAATTTATTTGCTCCGAGAATTTTAATTTTTGGTTATTACTCTTATTATTTAGTATTTAAAGTTTTTGACAGCAAAAATTAACCGTTTCTATTGTAACTTCTTCCTTGTCTGTCTCTTGATGCTTTCTGTGGTGTGGTGGTCTGAATATAGTCAATTGTTTTTTTTCTTAAATTTCTGGTAAATAAAGTAGTCGTGTCAAAACAATTTTATTGAAATTCAAATGCAAACCTTATATGTATGTACTTGAAAATCAAAAAATCGCTTTGAAAAAACTTGAAAGAAAATTTACAAAAATCATATAATCTTCATCAAAAAGTAAGAAAAATGACCAAGTTTCAAGCTATTTTTTCAAAAAAATCGAAAAATGAAAATTTCCAATTTTTTGAATTTTCTTTTTTCCAGAAAACCTTGCTTAAACGAAACAACCCGTTTTTGGAATTTTCTGAAAGTCTCAGGTTCAAATTTTCGAATTTTCAACTTCGATGTTACCCATTCACCCCAAGACGTTCCAAAATTCTGAAAACAAAAATTTGAGTTTTTAAAGAATATTTTTCAGATCTCCAGCTGTTCAAAAATGAAAATTGAGCGTTCAGTTACTCTGAAAAATTGAGAATCTAATTAAAAAAATTCTGCCATTGTAAGTAACACTGCACTATTTAAACAAAACATTTAAAAAATCTGAAAATTGCTTTTTGAAATTTTTGTTGCCCAAAATTGATTTCTACTTAATTCTCGAAAAAAAGTATTGTTTTCCAAAATTTGTAAATATGAACTATTATCTTATCACAAGATTCAGAAAAATTTAACAAAAACCGGTTTTTTTTGATGATTATCAGAATGATCATTACTTCTTTTTTTCGTACCCCACGTATCTTGAGCAATGACCATTTAGATTTTCAGATTATAATTGCTTTTGGTGACCAAAAAGCTTTAAAAAAGCTTGTCAATTCAAAAAAAAATTGATATTTTTATTTTTGCTTTTTTACTTCATTTTCTTTATTAGTCTTGAGTTTTGAAACTATTCTTTTTTTTGTAGAAGAACTATGACGTCATTGGATAAAAAAAGCAAAAAATTAACTTTTTTCCGAATGTACAAATGTACAAATCGGCGTCCGGTCTTACGATTCTGACACCACCGGACGCACATCTGTCCGGTTTGGGGTAGGTTTCCACGGCGGCATTTGAAATGATTAGAAATCCACGTGGATTTTTAAATTTCATTTTCAAAAAATGAAATTTTAATTAAAATGAAATGATTGAAATTTTTACGTGGCTTGTTTTATTTAATTTTATTTAATTTGCAAACCTTTTATGATATTTTGACGGAGGCATGGCTCAATGGCAACGAGTTCGACTATCAATACGAGATGCTTCTATGATTTGGGTTCAATCCCCACTGCCTCCGCCAATTTCTACTCGTCAACTCGGACCTTCTACTAGCAATTGCAATATCATTAAATTACAATCAAAATACCAGATAATTCGGGAAATAACGTATTTTGCGAATAGAACTGATGTTAATTAAGAAATAAACACATTTTTGTTTTGAATTTTGATGTTTGAGTAACCAAGAAGCTAGTGCACATATTTTTTTTTGGAAAAAAACCGTATCCATAAAAGAATGCTGCGTAGAAAGAGAAACATTTTAGAAGGGTTTATTGCATCTAAATGATATTTGTAACTATTTTTTGTTGCATTTTATTCTTAGATTTGAACTTTCAATGTTAGTTTTTACTAGAAAGCAAAAACAAGCGAAACAATTTCCACAGGAATCAGATGAAACTTTAGAAATGTGAGAAAAACGATGAAATTTCAAAGAAGATATTTCTCCTGCAGACCTTGTTTTATTTGCCTGTTTGAACTTTCTGCCTCCACTTGATCAATCTCTCGGCTTTTATCTGACACCTGTTGTCATTTTGTTGTTGTTACACTTCTTAATCTTTGTGTTCTGTTTTTGTTATACGTGCAACTTTCAAATTTTTGGATTCAAATTGTTCTTGTTCAAAAAAAAATTGTTTCCTTCCGAAAAGTCTATAGTTTTGATTTTTTAGATGATTTTTTTCACGATTTCTATTGCAAATTCAGATTGTGCATGCAAAAAATTATTTTCAGACTAACTTTTTTCCAAAAAAGCGATGAACGATGAGAAAGGAACAACGACAATTCCATGCCTGCAAAATCGACAACGTTATATTGTTCTGGCAATAGGTATGATAGGGCCTCCACGAAGGCGCAAAAACGCCTGCCGCGCCTCTTGTATAGTTCGGCGCGGAACCCGAAAAATGTCGGCCGCGGCAGAAAGAACCACCTTCAGCACCGAGAGGCCGGCAGGATGGAGGCAGGCGTCGGGCCCTGAAACCGCACCTGCCTCCCGTGGAATTTTTAATTTTTTGGGTACTCTCTTGGAGACTATCCTACATTATTCAGCGTAGGAGTTGTATTTTTAAAGTAAAAAAAAGTTGGTATAATAACGAATGAATTTTCCAATATTTTCAAGAAACTGGAAAAAAATTTTGCATAACTTTTATAGATGGTCATCCAGTTTGCCGAAAAAAACAAGTTTTCAGGAACCCTATGCATTGCATCTATTGCCAGTAACATGACTGTCATCAATTTCACAATGATTTGTATGGCAAAACCTTCCGAGTTAGTACCAACTACCGACCAAGAAGGAACGATCAATTTTTCATACTCCAACGAGCAGAAGTCAGTTATAATGTGGGCAGCAGCAGTGGGGACTCTAGCCGCCGCATGGCCATTTCACTGGTAACTTTGAGCATTGTAAATCCCAAAAATCCAGGAAATGTATTTAGGTTCTACGAAAAATTCGGAGCTCGGAGGGTGTTCTTTGCAGCAGGAGCGTTTTCAACAATTTCCACAGCTCTGATGCCACTGGCAGCTCACATTCATTTCAATTTTCTAGTTGTCGCCAGGTTTTTCCAGGTATAGAAATTCTGAAGCTCTAGGGGTAAAAAGGTTTTTTGGTCCAAAACCTGCAACTCCAACTACTTTGCCTATATTTTTCAGGGCGTAAGCTTCGGAGCTGACTTTGCAGCAATTGGACTGATCGTTGTCAACTGGGCCAGCCTGAAACAACACGGACTGTTCATTTCACTTCTCTCATCATTTTCTCAAATTTCTGTAATGTTCACAATGCCTGTAGCTGGAGAACTTTGTGAATCGAAATATGGTTGGGAGTCCGTGTACTACGGGCACGCGGCTGTCAGTGGAGCTTTGTTCGTTTTATGGGCATGGTTTTATAGGTGAGTGATGTGAATTTATAGACCTAGTTATGACAATTGCTGAAGTTGGAAAATGTGAAAATGGAGCACGTAGAAGTAGAAAAGAGGACGTTGGAAAAGTCATATGGGGATTTTTTCAAAATTTTTTGATGATTTTCAGCGCATTCAGAACATTCTTTAATTTTTTTGGAATTTTTTTTATTTGAAAAAAATTATGCTGTTTTTTTTAAATGAATTTAAGAGTTTTTAGAGGTAGGCGAACATTCTTGAAAATTTTTGGAATTTTGTGTTTTTTGAAAAAACTGAACTACATATTACATTCTCACCCAACGCAAAAATTGTCAGATTTTTTTTCAAAAAACATACAAAGTTTCAAAAAATTTTCAAGAATTAAGCACTCTAAAAACAAATGAAAAAAAAAATCAAAAAATGTATAATCCCCATTTGAAGCAAGTTCACATGTCTCTATAGCAGTGAAAAATTGCACTGAAGCATTTTCAGATCAACTTTTTTGTATAAATGTGCAAAGAATGTACAAAAATGTTCAAAAAAAATGCTCTTGCTATTACACATTTTTTGCACATTTTCGCACATATTTTGCTTTCAACGTGCTCCACTCTTAAATGATCTTTATTGATAACATGAATTACCACAATTTAAAAATAAAAAGTAGACCCTTTTTTGGATCCCCAGTATTTTTTTGTAGGTTTTCACATAAATTTCGGGTTTCACAAAACATACCTTATCAAAAAAGTATTCAACTTCCAGAGACAACCCTTCCAAACACCCGCAAATGACCGAAACTGAACTCGAAAAAATCCGCAGAGGAAAAGGAGAAGTGAAAGAGCACGAAAAAGCTCCGATCGCCAAGATTCTCACAAATCCAGTCATGCAAAGTGTGTGGCTCTCAGCATTCGGAGAGCTCATGATGTCACAGTTTATCGTAATGTATGAGCCCACGTTCCTCAAAGAAGTTCTAGGCTTCACCGTCAATCACACCGGATATTTTGTCGCAATTCCACGGGCTCTTCACTTGACCTTCAAGATAATCTCGGGAATCGCTAGTGATCGAATAAGTTTTTGGACGGAAAAGTCCAAAATGCGAATTTTCAACACAATTGCTCTTATGGGCTCGGGAACGTTTTTCTGCGTACTGGGCTACATTCCAAAAGAGCATGCACATCTCTCATTGGTTGCTCTGATAATTATCGAATGCTCTACGGGATTTATTTGCGGCGGATTTTATAAATGTGCAACTTTGGTAGCGAGGTAAGTGAAAAAATTGTTTTCAAAAAATTGATATTTGAAAACATTTAACTACTGCAGTAGTTCTGTAGAGGTACTGTTGGAGTACTGAAGGATTACTGTAGGTTTCAAAAAATTGACTTTTTGCCTTTTGAAGATATCGGTTTGGGGTTAGTGGGGTGGATATGGTCGGGGTCTTATAGTAGTTTTGTAGAGGTACTGTAGGAGTACTGTAGGATTACTGTAGTTTTCGAAAATTTGACTTTTTGCCTTTTGAAGATATTGGTTTGAGGTTAGTGGGGTGGATATGGTTGGGGTACTGTAGTACTACTGTAGAGGTACCGTATGGTTACTGTAGTTTTCAAAAAATAGCCCATTGGTCTTTTGAAGATATCGGCGTGGGGTTAGTGGGGGATACGGTCGGGGTACTGTAGGAGCACTGTAGGATTACTGTTGTCTTGAACAATTGACTTTTTGTATTTTGAAGATATCGGTCTGGAGTTAGTACGAAAAATAGTGGGGTACTGTAGCGGCTCTGTAATAGTACTATACGACTACTGTAGTTTAGGAAAACTTAACTTTCAGTGTTTTTTTAAGTAATATTTCTTTGGAGTTAGTAAGGGGATATAGTCAGGGTACTGTAAAAGTACTGTAGGAGTACTGTAGGATTACTGTAATTTTCGAAAAAACGAATTTTTGTGTTTTGAAGAGATATCGGGTAGGGGTTAGTAGAGGGATGTGGTCGGGGTACTGTAGGAGTTATGGTATACTGTGGTTTTCAAAAAAATTGACTTTCCGTCTTTTGAGGGGATATTGGATTGAGGTTTGTGGGAAGAAATGGTCGGGTACTGTAGAAGTACGGTAGGATTACTGTAGTTTAGGAAAACTTGACTTTTTGGCTTTTAAGTGATATTGCTTTGGGATTAGTAAAAGGATATGGTCGGGGTACTGTGGTAGTACTGTAGGGGTACTGTAGATTTACTGTAGAATTACTGTAGGATGGAAAAAATTGTTGGAAAAATTAATTTCTTCTTTTCAAAGTGTACCGAGTTGGGATGTTAATGTCAAATTTTATGAAAAAAAAGTTTTGATTGAAAAACAAATGCACAAGAATAATTTTGGCCGGAAATTCTAATTATCTGGAAAACAATTATCTTTAAAAAACCTGAAATTAATAATTTAAGTTGTTCAAAAAAGTATAACGAAAAACTTCTGAAAAATAGGCTGGTATTGCTGGGAAAACAGTTATTGAAAATATTGCAAAAATGTATTTTTGGAGCAAATTTGTATGCTCCTCGAGTTGTAATATAATAGACTAAAAAATTACAACTAATTTTTTGTAGGGACCCAACTAAACGGTATTCTTTCAAATTTACTTATTACACTTTTGAGTATCTATGGTTTTTTTTTCAGACAACACTCCCACTTTGTCCTATCTCAAATTCAATTTATCAAATGCCTTTCACTTTTCATTGAGCCCCTATTGGTTTTTCTGATATGCACCTCAAACACTCTCGAAGAATGGAGAATTGTTTTTCTAACCCATGGAATTCTTCTAATTGGTGAGAAATTTTAGAATTCAAGCTCAATATGGTACAATTACAGCTGGGAACATTATTTTCTGCTACTTCGCAACAGATAGGCCTGCGGATTTCACACATACACTTGTTGAGGAAGAACTGCCAGAATTTTTATTAGAAAGGGAAAGGTGAGCAGAGAATCCAATATCTTACAAAAACTGCTCTTTTCAGACTCACGGAACACAAAGCTTGAAGCGGGATGTTAATTGTCTAGGCAAAGAAAACTCATTTAACTAATACACTATCAAAATAATAAAGCGTTTCTCTTGTCTGTTTGCCGAAGGTTGTTTCTTAAAATAATGCTAATGACTTTGGTGGTGTAAATAAATTTGGCGGGAAATTTAAATTTCCTAATAAAAATTGTTTTTTTTTTAATTCTGGAATGATTTAGAACCATTTGAAAAGTTCGAGAAAATTCTAGAATGGTCTAGAATTTTCTGGAAATTTTTTTTTTTTTAAAGCGGCCGACATGTTCGGGGTTTTGCAGCTTGGCGTGAAACGAGTAGATTGGTGTGTGCGTGGGCAACGTAGTTCAAAAAAACTAAATATTTGGAAGCAGCCGACACGTTTGGGGTTTCGCGCCGCACTATACACGCAAATAAATGCGTGACGCCGTGAGGCGGGCCCTATTTGCACGCCATTGGTCAACTTTGACAGCTTATACCTCAGTTGGCGTTTGTTTTATTTGAAAACGGTCAACTGACAAAACACTTGTTAGATGATTTTCTATATATTTGCAATTGAAAGTTTATTAGAATTTTTTAAACGAACCGAGATATAAAGTCATTTTAAGATGAAGTAGTTGGGTGCAATACTATAAGTTCACAAACCTTTTTCACACGTTGGTCCAGTTGATTCATACTTACAATATTGTTTTCCTTCAAAATTACAACATTTTCCCATTTTTTCAGCTTCGATAGCGTCACAAAACACATCACACTTACTCCCATACCAGTTCCTTGAAAATTATTATTGAATATTCCAAAAAAAAAAAACCAAAGCATTATGAATTTTTCGGTAAAAAAATTATAATTCCAAAACTAGTTAAGGTTTTGGACGATTTGGGAAACTTCTGGAATAAGAATTATTTTCTAACAATATGTGGCATATATTATTGATAGAATAAATTTCCCATTTCTTGTATTTTTCAAGTATTGAGTGCAGCTTAAAGGTGGTGTAGTCAAATTTTTTTATATTGCTGTATTAAATGTAAAGTTGTCATAACTTTTTTCTAAAAAGTTTTCAAGAAGTTACATTATGAAATTCGGTGTTTTCAGACAATTTTGAGTCTAAAAAAGTAATAAAAAAAATTCGACTACGCCACCTTTAATGACAAACACATTTTTTTTGTCAATTCATGATTTTGGCTCGTCTGTAAACCAAAAAAGTCAAACTTAGTACTCACGGATCACATTTGACAGCTGTTCGCATTCCATTAAACGGTAAAGGAACTGCAGGGAGAGAAATTGTAATAAAATAGTTTCCAATTACTGCGCACCCTTGGTTGAGCCCCTTGTAAGTTGAAAAATTGAACAAGTGATAGTTTTTTTTAAACAATTGTAAGACAATAATATTCCAAAAAGTTTTCTATTCCTTTTCAAGTTGATCAACAAAATTCGGAAATATTCCCGTTTAATCGTTTATAATTTATATTTTGGCCGTTTAGAAGCACAGTTATAAAATGCATGTGAAAGATAATGCCTCAATGTCAAAAACCGACCCGCCAGATGTCTGCTGCTGTGATTTCTTTCATTGCAGTGATTGTGAGAAAAGGATATATACTCGGTAGTTCCAGCAACTTTTTCTCCAGCTTTGGGCCTTGTCAGATTCTTACCGAACTTTTCCCCCTACTTCTCTTCCAGAGTTTGACCGTAAATCAAATAAATTTTAATAATTTTTGGAATAACGTTCGAGAATATTGGAATGTTTTATGCAAAAAAAATTTGAAATAATTTCCACAATTTTTATGAAAATTTACTCCAAATTTCTTGCGAAGATTTTGAACCGGGAACACGTTGCAAAAATGGAAAAAATGGAAAAATGACAAAAATCAATAAGCCTCCAAACCCCCTGCCCTCTTCTCCCATCGCGAAGGGATACTTTCGCAAAGGGGTACTATTGCAGGTGATAAATGGGCAGGGGCATGGGGTAGAGGTTTTCTTTTTATTTGCTAATTTTAATCTGAAATTGGGGATTGAAAAATGTGCTTTGAGTAGTTTTGCGAAGGTATATTATTACATAATGGATAAAATAAATGGACAATTGGAAAATTTTATTATTTGAAAACTGTTTCAAAACTAAACTTAAAGGTGAAGTAGTGCCAGTGGGGATTTTGTCTAAACACACTTAACTTTTGGCAAATCGCCAAAAAAACAAGGTTTTGGCAAATTGCCAAAATTTTGAAAAAAAAGAGCTTTTGAGGAAATCTAAAGCAATTTAACATGTTCTGACAGGGCTGGGACCGAAAAAAAAATTTTGGACCAACAAACAAAAAACAAAAAATTGAAGTTTTTGAAAAACCAAAAAAACTAACAAAAAAAATGAAATTTTCGAAAAACCAAAAAACCAAAAAAATTATTTATGCTTAAGTTGACTTTTAATGGGGTTATTTAAGTAATGTTGCATAATGTATCAAAATACATTTATGACGTCACAAACTGTGTTAAAATACATGTTTTAATGTGTTTCAATACAGAATAGTCTCGAGTCGAGACTAGACACGGCAAACTTTTTTTTTGGATTTTTTGGTTCTGACCCCTACAATCTTTTAATAGGAATAATTAAATGAAAACTGAAAAATAAAACAAATGTGGGAAGGTTTTTTTGGTCGACTTCCAAAATTATAAGTGGCAAAAACTTAGTAATTATCACACTTTTTTCAGAAAGTTTTGATTAATTATTAAAGTTGGAGTAGCTCTTTATTAAAGTTTGGAGTAGTGGGGAAATTGTTAAAACCACTCCTTTGATCCCAAAATGACCATTTTGCACCCAGAGAATTGTGAGTTGTGTTTTAAATTTAAATATAAACAGTTTCCAATTACAGAATTAACTTCTCCATTATCTCCAAATCGACAAAACGATATGCTGAGGCATTGAATATCTCAGCTAGTGAAATACTCATGGTAATTAACGAGACGATTAATCTTGATGTAAAACTTGATGTCCAAAACGAGTGAGTTCATTTTCAATCAGTTAGTATTTCCATTCTTAAAGGTGGAGAAGCGCCAGTTGGGAAATTGTTAAAACGGTCCTATAATGACCAAATATCATGATAAAACCTTTCAAAAAAATCTTGAAAATTTTTATTTACTTTCAAAATGTGGCAATTATTCAGTTTTTGCCATTCATAATTTTGGAAGTCGACCAAAAAAAAATTGTTTTTCTACATTTTTTATGTTTTAATTATTTTTAAATTATTTATATTAAAACATTGTAGGGGTCAAAACATGCGACATTTCCTTAAATTTCCTCAAAAGCTCGTATTTTTCAAAATTTTGGCAATTTTCCAAAACTATGACCGGAAATTATGAAAAATCTAACAATTTTTGGAGTGTTTTTTTTTTATTATATTCGGTTGTTTTGGATCATTATAAGTGCATTTAGACTATATCCCCACTAGCGCTACTCCACCTTTAAATCGTAACACACGCCAAAAAATACGAAAAGCTACTTTTGGTTCGCCTTTTGTTGATAATTATTGATTAGGTCGGTCAAGTTTTTCCTTTTTGCAAAATTTCTCCTCCGGCAATTTTCATTGTTCTCGTTCATCTTGTAGTTTTTCTTTTCAGTCCTGCCCATCGGTACAAGACGGTTCGAGTGGAGTGGAGCCCTTTGTATGCTGGACTACGCACATTTATCGAACATTTCCCAGTGGTATTCCATCGAGATAATGTGCATAGGCTGTCGATTAGCAACGTCGATCATGACTGGAAGTTCATTTCCAATGAAATGAATGGCTTGGAGATTCCCGTAACATGGTTCTCCGCATCAACTGACGATATCCACCTCCAGAAGCTTATCAACAACTGTTCTAGTGGATTATTGAGTTATGAGAATATTCACACTGACAATTCTTCATGGCTTCGCCAAATTCTCTGCGTCCATCGAAACCAGTTGGAAGTGTACCAAACATGTTCCGTTTCCAACTTGCTAATAGTAAGCACCAATAGTGAGAATGTGACATTGTGGGAGCCGAATACTGCCAAGGATCTCAATCTCTTCCTGAAACATTGGATGCAGGGATCCAATGGAAGACTCGAACGTTTGGAAGCTATTATTGGAGAAGGAAATGCTGAGCATCAATTTGCTGAATTACTCAACGGCATGGATTTTATTATCGACTCTCCAGAGGAAAGAAGGATCCAAAATTGCAATGGCAAATTTGCAATCATATACATTGAAAATGGAAACGTGTCAATGGATGTTGTGGAGGAATGAGGTTATAATTTGAATTTTGGAACTTGAACTTTTTAAATAAATTTAGCAATTCTTAGCCATTCAGAAGGAGCACGGGCTCAGAAGGAGCACAGGGAGTTTGGTCGAAATTGAAAAATTGAGTTGGTAAAAAAAAATGTGCTTGGAGAAGTGCTTAGTTCAGATACACAATATTTTACTTTTTTAAAGTTGCCAGTTTGGTCGGTGTTTATGAAAAAAAAATGTTTTCAAAATTTAAACAGCATCAAATTGGATTTCTGTTAAAAATCTAATTTTTTATCGTTTCAGCTTTGCAGAAAATCTTGAAATTCAAATAATCACTTCAAGCAGTCGAAAAAACAAAAAAAATCAAGTTTAGAACAACTTTTCCATTGAAGAAATACATAGAAACCCATCTAAAATATCCGTAAAAAATCTGAAAAAAATTTTAGCTCGCGGGGGGACTCGAACCCCCATTCCCGGTTCCGGAGTCCGGTGCCTTATCCATTAGGCCACGCGGGCGTATTTACCTACGTGTGTTCACAGAAATATAGTGAACAAATTGTAAACAACTAGATGTTTATTGTCAAATTTAGAGTCATAAACTGTTAAAAATGAGTCTCCTGGCTTGCAAGGGAGCCTGCATTTTATTTTTCAACAATCGTAACATCATTAATTCAACAATCGTAACATCATTAAAGCTTGCGGAAAAAAATTCGATATTCCTCTGTGTACCTGGGGTCTGGAGCAGAATCCTCTCCAGAATGTAAACCTTTTTATTCCGGAAGTCACCAAGAGCAAAAAATTCTGAATCGACCGAGCTGAATTAATGTTAACTTTGCATTTATCATAAGGCCTCATATAGAAACTCGGATTAAACAAGTTGAGCTTATTTAACTTCTTCTTGACAATTTTCAGATAAAGAAATATTTCCAAAAACTTTCCAATCTGTAGTGTGATGTGAGAATGAACAATGAGCCTTATGAGCCCTTCCTCGAATAACCTGAGCTTATGACAGCTTTTGCCTCCAAAAAATGAAAGTTAATAATAGAGCTTAATCCCACGAATACGCGAGAAAATTCTCACGCCCTTTCGGAAATATTGAGTTTAGAAAAAGAGCGAAAAACTTTTCATATGACTGAAACTAATCTTACTTCTTAAAATTTTTGTTTCGTGCTCTGCAAATGCTCACAAATTGCCGTGTACTTTTGGTTTGATTTCTACATTGTAATTGAATATTTGGAAAGTTCAAAAAAATTGTTTTATTACTGTAAACAAAGATTTGCACCAAAAAATTCGCTTTATATGACTGAAAATAGGCCCTAATGACCGACTATATAACTATTTAAAAATTTTTTTTAATTGTTACTTTTTATTATTTTTTTTTCCAATTTTGCATAATACAAGTCAGTGACGTCATTTTTGACATGTTTGCGATTTCCAGCCCCCCCCCCCCCCCCCGTTGTGGTTCAAAGTAACAGAAAACCCCAAATGATTTTTCTTTAAAGCTTCCATGGAAGGTAGGCGCAGTTTCAGGGCCTGGCGCCTGCCTCCAACCTGCTCGCCTCACGCCGGCCTCTCGCCTGATTCTGCACAAAAAGTCAAAAGCTTGGTATACACACGACACAGTGTGAAAAGTGGTTCTTACACCGTGGCCGACACTTTTCGGGTTTCGCGCCGCACTATATAGGAGGCGCGGCTCGCTGAACGAGGCAGGCGGAGGTCATCACAAGGCGGGCGGCACTTGCATGAAATCCCTAACATAAATATTATCAATAATTTTTATTCCGAAAAATACATTTTAGTGAGGTCAGAAGAAACAGAAACATCCATTTGGTCCATTTGTAGTTGGTTTCTAGGTGACCCGAGGTGTTTATTTCTTTTTGCGATAATCAAAGGACAACACTCTCACATTGCACTTTCAAAAAAAAAACCACAAAACCCCGATTGCACGTAAAAAAGAGATTAAGAGAAATATACAACTCCGTTGCTCGGCGCCGCTTGCTTCATTTCGCCTTTTTAGAGGTTTTAATGGATGTCATTTTATGTTCTTCTCTTAATAATTTCAAAACAAAATAAATTGATTTCGGTTTTGTACCTTATATTCGTAATAAAAAAATTTTCAGCAAATATGCATGAACTCCTGAAGATGGCTGCAGTTCCATTTGAGGCTAGGATACAAACGCCAATGTTTTACTTGACCAGTATCAAGTGGTTTATGCAAACATATGGTGAGAAAACAAATGTATATTTAAACAATTTCCAAGTCCCTGAAAATAATAAAATTCTACTCATTTTTTTTTCGAATTTTTCTTTTTTGAAAAACTGCAAAACACGAGGTGTCACAGTGTCCCATTTTGATTTGATCTACGATGATCTACGAGAAACGCGGGAATTTAGACGCAGACTCAACTGATTTTGCATGGCTAAGAACGTGCTGACGCCACGTTTTTTTTTTTGGGATAAAGTTCCCGCATTTCGTGTAGATCAAACCGTAATGGGACAGCCGAACACCACGTGCAAAAAATAAATAAAAATTCAAAACTAAAAATCACACAAATAATACGAAAACTTCTACTTTCAGTGCCAAATTATTCTCAAGAGCAAAGTGAACTGCTGGAACAGATTATTAAAAATGTGGACGAAGCCGTAAAAGGTAGGGAATCTGAAAAGTTATCTGGAAAAAATATAATATGATGAAAAATATTTTAGGTCTTATGAAGAAAGATGAAGAAATTGCTGGTTTGAAAGGTTGACTTCAGTTTTAAATTTGCAATTTAATTTTTTTTTTATTTTCAGCTCAGCTTCAGGCAGCAGTTCAAGCTGAACATGTGTCAAGCTGCTCAATTAGTGATAGTCAGTCTACCATTAGTGATGATGATAGTGAAGGTATAATGATCGAATGCTGAATTGGGACTATTTCAATCGGGACTATTTCAGATTATTTCAGTGTGACAGATGAGTATGTTAGTCTTCTTCAGGAAATAGACAAAGAAATCGAGATTCTTGAAAGTGAGTGAGACTTATGATATGAGTTAAGGCGGCTTGAATATTGGTTTCCTGAAGCTCTATCTAAAATTGTTTAAATATTTAGTTAACTCGGTAAACATATTTTGTGATAATTTTGTCAATTCCTAAATAAAACTAAAGATAACCGAGATATCGACTGCCAAAGTAGATCAAAAGAGGGTGTCTAGTATCATTGCAAATTGCTGAAAATATATAAACTTGAGTATTTTCAGAAAACAGTGCATTTGAGGAGAGCCTTCTTCAGGAAAAAGACGAAAGAATTGGGCTTCTTGAAAGTAAGTTATTCATATAAGTTGTGCCAAATAGATGTACCATAAAACACAATGTAAAAATTTCATTTAACTAGATGGAACAAAAGTTTTAAAATCCCCTCTAGCGCGGCTGAAAAAAAAACATAGGAAGCCCTTCTTTTTCAAATCATAAAATTGTTTAACATAGTCAAATATACCAGAAACTACAAATCAAAGTGTTCCAGCTCGACCGGAAGATTATTTTTAAAAATATAGAAATTAAGCAAAAGTTGTTTTTTTCAAAAATTCAAAAGTATATAAAAATCATATGAAGCTTTTCTTTTTTATTTCATAAAACTGTTCAGCATAGTCAAGTATATCAGAAAATACCAATCAAAGTGTTCTAGCTCGACCTGAACATTATTTGAAAAAATGTCGAAATTAAGCAAAACCTGTTTTTTTAAGAATTTCTAGGTTCAATAATGTACCCATAAAATTAAAAAAAAAAATTCCTATCGAATGCCAAATCAATTTTGGGTACTTGTGTATTCCATGCTCTCATTTTAATAGTAATTTTTTAAGCCATGAAAGATAAAAACGTGAACCACAATTCGTATTTTTAGGCTTAGGAAATAACATTTTCTAAGCCTAAAGAGGAAAAATGTATATCAAGTTTATTTTAATTGGAGAAATTAATGACAATTTAATTTAATTTGAAAATGAGGGCATGTAATACACAAGGACCCAATTTTGTTAAAAAGCCAGTATTATTTAGTGAACCCATGAAGTAAATTATTTATTAAACCCAGAGAGTGCTCTCATTTTGAAGGGAAATTTTAAAACATTAAAAAAAATGTGGAATAGTTTTGTAATTCCTATCTCCATGTTTCCAATTTGCAGCTCAACTTCATGCTGCTGAAGCTATAAATGTGGCAAAAGCTAACCACGAGCTCTACAAGTGTCAGGAAAAAGACAGAAGAATAGACAATCTTGAAAGTAAGTGTTGAAAATAAACTGCTAATATTTTTTAGAAAACAAATAGGTGAAAAAAGTTTTTGATTTTTTTTTTGTTTAAAAAATATTCCTATAAATTTCAATAGTTTTTTCCCACTTCAAGACATTGAAATACGTTTTGTAGCTAATCTTCTGGCCTCTCGAGCTGAAAATATGGGCATAACATTCCGTGAGTTCAACAGTAATCGGGAAAGAGACAGAAAAATTGAGTATCTTGAAAGTAAGTTGTTAAAATGAACTTTTATTCTTTAAAAAATTTGAATGAGAAATGGAAAAGTAAATGAGATTTCAAAAAATTGGAGAATATTTTCCAATTCGCAGCTCAGCTCTACTCCGCTCAAGCTAAAGTTATGGCTACATCGAACCACGAGTACTGCAATAACCAGGAAAAAGACAGAAAAATTAGGAACCTTGAAGGTAAGAAATGGAAATGAATTAGTGTAGATATACATGGCGCATCGTAATTATGAAAAAATACTTTTTGCGTGGAAAATATACCACCACATAGTGTCAGAGTGTTCTATTTTGGTTTGATCTACGTAGATCTACGAGAATTGCGGGAATTCAGATGCAGACTTCTCAACTGATTTTTCATGATTAAGAGCATGCTAACAGAATTCTGGTTGAAAAATTTGTGTAGATCAAATCGTAATAGGACACCCTGACAGCACGTGTACAACATTTGCTGCTACTGATTATATATATCAATTTTGCATTGTTTGTTGAAAAAAAAATTTTTGTAAAAAAAACTTTAATAAAATTATGAAAGACACAATGTTCAGCAAAATATTTAAATTTTTCCCAATTTGCAGCTCAACTCAACGACGCTGTAGCTAGAAATAAGGCCACATCAAACCGCGAGTTCTACAATAGCTGGGAAAAAGACAAAAAAATTGAGAATCTTAAAAGTAAGTCATTAAAATGAACCATTGAAATTATGCACAGTGGATCATAATTATGATGACTACTTTTTGTGTGAAATGTCAGAGTGTTCCATTTTGGTTTGATCTACGTTGATCTACGAGAATTTCGGGAATTCAGACGCAGACTTCACATCTGATTTTGGATGATTTCGAGCTTGCTGACGTCACATATTTCTTGTTGAAAAAATTCCCCCTTTTTTGTAGATCAAACCGTAGTGGGGCATCTTACAACCACGGGTAGTACATTTGTTAATGCGAAATTTTTGTCAGTTTTGCATAGTTTGTCAGAAAACACACTTTTTTTTTTTAATTACTAGACATTCATATTTTTCCGATTTGCAGGTCAGCTCCACAACGCTCAAGCTAGAAATGCGGCCATATCGGACCGCGAGTTCTATAATAGCCAGGAAAAAGACAGAAAAATTGAGAAGCTCAAACGTAAGTGATGGAAGTTAGTTGTTGTTGACAAAAAGTTCCTGAATTTTGATTCTCCTGAATAACATACTTTTTATAAACTGAAAAAAAATTTCAATTGAAATTTTCATAAAACGTTCAGGAACTTTTCACGAATAGTTTGCCCTATTTTTTTCCAAATCTATAAATTTTGTCAAATTCTTCAGATAGCTTCTGTATTAACCATCAATTTTCAGAGCATATTGAGAAGCTGAAGTTGGAACACAAGTCGTATGTTGAATCATTAAATGATCTAAAATACATGTTTTCCGAGGCACAGTATGAATTGCTGGATAGTTTGGACGTCAAACCACGGGCACTGTGTGATTATTATCGGGCGAGGTTTGACCTCATACATTTTTATTCAAGTAAAGAGAAAGAACGGCAGAGAAAAGAGCTGGAACAGGAGATGAGAATTAGTGAAGGTCTCAGAAAGAAACTGGATGCATCATTTGAGAAAATTGATGTGTTGAAAGGTAAGCATAGTTTTCAACAAAATTATACGTGCTCGGCTTGATTTGCCTAAAAATGACCTAAGCCAACTTTCACGAGTAGGCTTAAGTCACCTTCAAAAAAAAATCTGCAAACTGTTTCTTATTTCAGCTGAAATCGAGAATCTCAAACAACGACCAAATGTGTATTTCTGACTTAACGGCTGTGGCAGACTGCACCCATTTTTCGGAGCACGTTGTAATATATTTAATTTAAGTGAACTTTGTTTGTATGCATCTAATTATTAATTTAAAGTTGTAAAATAAATAAAATACCAGAAAATATGAATTTAAAAAATGCCAAAACATCATGGAGAAACAATTTTTAAAAAAAGTCAATTACTACCGGAGAATCAAATTATTCAGAATATTTTGCCAGTTCTTCAAATCTTTTCTCTTATGAAATAAGGGATTTGATTTAAATATTATTTCAAGAAAATTTGCTTTGTTCAATTCTTTAAGCGTTGGTAAAAAACTTAATGTTCTATTATATTTTATCAAATCGGATAGAATTGTTTTCAAAAAATTTAATAAACCACATAGCACATAGAGAAAGAAGACGGTCTGAGTCACTATTTATGGTGAACGGTCAGAGTCACTATTTATGGTGAACGGTCAGAGTCACTATTTTTGGTGAACGGTCAGAGTCACTCTTTTTGGTGAACGGTCAGAGTCACTATTTTTGGTGAACGGTCAGAGTCACTATTTTTGGTGAACGGTCAGAGTCACTGTTTTTGGTGAACGGTCAGAGTCACTATTTATGGTGAACGGTCAGAGTCACTATTTTTGGTGAACGGTCAGAGTCACTATTTTTGGTGAACGGTCAGAGTCACTGTTTTTGGTGAACGGTCAGAGTGACTATTTTTGGTGAACGGTCAGAGTCACTATTTTTGGTGAACGGTCAGAGTCACTCTTTATGGTGAACGGTCAGAGTCACTATTTTTGGTGAACGGTCAGAGTCACTATTTTTGGTGAACGGTCAGAGTCACTCTTTATGGTGAACGGTCAGAGTCACTATTTTTGGTGAACGGTCAGAGTCACTATTTTTGGTGAACGGTCAGAGTCACTATTTTTGGTGAACGGACAGAGCCACTGTTTTTGGTGAACGGTCAGAGTCACTATTTTTGGTGAACGGTCAGAGTCACTCTTTTTGGTGAACGGTCAGAGTCACTATTTTTGGTGAACGGTCAGAGTCACTATTTATGGTGAACGGTCAGAGTCACTATTTTTGGTGAACGGTCAGAGTCACTATTTTTGGTGAACGGTCAGAGTCACTCTTTTTGGTGAACGGTCAGAGTCACTATTTTTGGTGAACGGTCAGAGTCACTATTTTTGGTGAACGGTCAGAGTCACTCTTTATGGTGAACGGTCAGAGTCACTATTTTTGGTGAACGGTCAGAGTCACTATTTTTGGTGAACGGTCAGAGTCACTATTTTTGGTGAACGGTCAGAGTCACTCTTTTTGGTGAACGGTCAGAGTCACTATTTTTGGTGAACGGTCAGAGTCACTATTTTTGGTGAACGGTCAGAGTCACTCTTTTTGGTGAACGGTCAGAGTCACTATTTTTGGTGAACGGTCAGAGTCACTGTTTTTGGTGAACGGTCAGAGTCACTATTTATGGTGAACGGTCAGAGTCACTATTTTTGGTGAACGGTCAGAGTCACTGTTTTGGGTGAACGGTCAGAGTCACTCTTTTTGGTGAACGGTCAGAGTCACTATTTTTGGTGAACGGTCAGAGTCACTGTTTTTGGTGAACGGTCAGAGTCACTATTTATGGTGAACGGTCAGAGTCACTATTTTTGGTGAACGGTCAGAGTCACTATTTTTGGTGAACGGACAGAGTCACTCTTTTTGGTGAACGGTCAGAGTCACTCTTTTTGGTGAACGGTCAGAGTCACTCTTTTTGGTGAACGGTCAGAGTCACTCTTTTTGGTGAACGGTCAGAGTCACTATTTTTGGTGAACGGTCAGAGTCACTGTTTTTGGTGAACGGTCAGAGTCACTATTTATGGTGAACGGTCAGAGTCACTATTTTTGGTGAACGGTCAGAGTCACTATTTTTGGTGAACGGTCAGAGTCACTGTTTTTGGTGAACGGTCAGAGTCACTATTTATGGTGAACGATCAGAGTCACTCTTTTTGGTGAACGGTCAGAGTCACTCTTTTTGGTGAACGGTCAGAGTCACTATTTTTGGTGAACGGTCAGAGTCACTGTTTTGGGTGAACGGTCAGAGTCACTCTTTTTGGTGAACGGTCAGAGTCACTATTTTTGGTGAACGGTCAGAGTCACTATTTATGGTGAACGGTCAGAGTCACTATTTTTGGTGAACGGTCAGAGTCACTCTTTATGGTGAACGGTCAGAGTCACTATTTTTGGTGAACGGTCAGAGTCACTGTTTTTGGTGAACGGTCAGAGTCACTATTTTTGGTGAACGGTCAGAGTCACTGTTTTGGGTGAACGGTCAGAGTCACTCTTTTTGGTGAACGGTCAGAGTCACTATTTTTGGTGAACGGTCAGAGTCACTATTTTTGGTGAACGGTCAGAGTCACTGTTTTTGGTGAACGGTCAGAGTCACTATTTTTGGTGAACGGTCAGAGTCACTATTGTTGGTGAACGGTCAGAGTCACTGTTTTTGGTGAACGGTCAGAGTCACTATTTTTGGTGAACGGTCAGAGTCACTGTTTTTGGTGAACGGTCAGAGTCACTCTTTTTGGTGAACGGTCAGAGTCACTATTTATGGTGAACGGTCAGAGTCACTCTTTTTGGTGAACGGTCAGAGTCACTGTTTTTGGTGAACGGTCAGAGTCACTCTTTTTGGTGAACGGTCAGAGTCACTATTTTTGGTGAACGGTCAGAGTCACTGTTTTTGGTGAACGGTCAGAGTCACTCTTTTTGGTGAACGGTCAGAGTCACTATTTTTGGTGAACGGTCAGAGTCACTGTTTTTGGTGAACGGTCAGAGTGACTATTTTTGGTGAACGGTCAGAGTCACTATTTTTGGTGAACGGTTTGATTGATTGATGTTTGATTGATTTATTTTCAACATAAGCCAAAAAAGGTAATACATTAAAAAAGGTAGTACAATTTAGGTTTAATGAGAAAATAAATTAATAAAACGAGACAAACCCAGCAAGAGTTCATCTCGAGTGTGGGAAATGTGTGAGGTAAGAATCATAAAACAAGAAGAATAGAGAATGAAGAATTATAAAGAAAAGAACATGGACTCGGGATCACATAGTATCAATACCGGGGAATGTGAAGATCGAGAAAGTGAGAGAATTGGTAAGGAGAGAGGAAAACCGGGACGTTTTTAAAAAGATTATTCCAAATGGGAACTGATTGGGCGAAAAAGTGAGCGGTGCAACTGTCCTTTCTAACGAGAATCATAGGGTGCCTATTAGAGCTAGCAAATGAGACAAATTGATTGAGACTAGGGAAGTGGGACGATCCAGTGAGGAATCTATAGAGTAGATTCATTTGAGCTTTAATTCTAGTGTGTCTGGTGGAGAAGAGTTTCATTATGCTAAGTCTATCTTCATAAGAGGAGAATTTAGTATTACATCGTTGCAGAACGCGCTTGGTAAAGTGTCTAAGAGGTTTCTCAAGTTTAGTCGAGAGCAATCAATTAGGGGAGGGAGAGTAAACCTCAGCGCAGTAATTTATAATTGGAGCCACGTAAGTTTTGAAAAGAAACCCGTAGAAGTTAGGTGAGTTGGAAGAGAATGCTTTTAGGAGTTGTTTAGCCCGAAGCATGGCTAGGGAACTAACTTTGGCAATGTTGGCCTCAAATTTAAGCTTGGGATCGGTGACAAGACCTAAGTCGCGAACAGTAGAAGAGGGGATTATGGGAACACCATCAACTGAGTATGAGTGGTTGGTGTTTAGGGAACCCAGAGAAAGGGAAGCAGATTTGGCAGGGGCGAGGGGCAGCTCATTCTTCTTGGACCAGCTAACAATAGTGTCGATAGATTGTTGGATAATTAAAGGGTTGTGATGGTAGATTTTAATGTCATCCGCAAAACAGGAGACATTTATAGAATGTTCAAGATCAATCAGTAAGTCGTTTATGAATAAAATGAAGAGGAGAGGGCCCGAAACGGAACCCTGCGGGACTCCAGAAGAAATGGGGTAGGTGTTTTTAGATAAAAACTTATTGATTTTTACTGAGAACGTTCTTTGATTAAGGAATTCTTTGAACCAAGAACAAGTGAGGGGGTCTAATCCAAATGAAGCAAGTTTTTTGAGGAGGATAGAATGGGAGACTTTATCGAACGCCTTGGCAAAATCGAAAAAGATAATGTCAAGTGATTTTTCCTGTCTAATTATAGAGTGATAGAGAGTAATGGAGCGAACTAGAGAGGAAGGACAGCTTCTAAGTTGTAAGAACCCATGTTGATGGGGGGAAAGTAGATGGGAAAAATCCGTGCGGATTCGGGAGCAGATGATGCGTTCCATTACGCGCACAAAGGGGTCCGTCAACGAGATGGGTCTGTAGTTGTGAGGGGATGAGGAATTACCCTTTTTGAGAATAGGGATGATTATTGCCTGTTTCCATCGGGCGGGAATAGTAGATTCAGCAAATGATTGATGGAATATTAGAGAAAGAGGCAGTGCGAGCGGGGTGGCGCATTTCTTCAGTACTAAGTAATTTGCGCAGTGGGGGGAGAACCCGCATTTGGGTGGGAGTTTAGATAGAACGCTTTCTATTATGTAGGGTTGGAAGGAATCATTCCTAATAGAGTTGGTAGTCGAGTTGGAGTTGGTAGAATCAGAATTGCGAGGACTATTGAGAAGCGGGTCAGGAAGCTGGGTGTTTTCAGGGGGGTAGTGTGAAGCGAACATTTTAGCAAAAATTTCGCTTTTAGCAGAGTCACTAACTATGGTTTTATTGTCAGAGATAAATGCTGGAACAAGGTCTAGCGTTTTGAGGCGACTATTGATGAGACGCCTAATTTTAGCGTAGTTTGAGCTGGAGACAATTCCGTTTTCAGAACGTCGAAGGGAGTTTTTGTAATTGCGGTACAACTTGCGGTATTTGGCTTGGGCAATTATAATGGTTTCGGGAGGACAATTCCTAGAGAGAACAAGCTTACTAATCTTTTGACGTAGGCGTTTAAGTTTCCGCAAGGAATTTGAAGAAGGAGGGATAGAAGAGGACGGGATCATTGATTTGGTTGGGCAGTATTGAGTTAGGAGGTTCTCTAGAATTGAAAGGAGGTGTTCAAATTTATCAGAAACCGAGTTTAGGAAGCTAAATTCGAACTGCCAATTAATGCAAGCCAGGTCTCTATTGAGTGAGGGAAAATCGCATTTTTTATAATCATACAATAAAGCGTTGCGAGAATTTTGGGAGGAAGAACAACTAGGGATTACAGTAGGAGAGGGAAGTGGGATCTTAAATTCAACAGATAAGTGATCCGAGTTCAGAAGAGCAGGCTGTGGGGCCAGATCCAGAACAGAGATATCGGAGGAGCAGGCCACTAGGTCTAGAATATTACTGGAGGTGCAAGAAACTCTGGTTGGGAACCGAACTCTTTGCGAAAGATCACTTGAGCACAGAAAGGAGGCAAATGGGTGCGACGATGCGTTGGGAGATGACCAATTGATTTGGGGGAAGTTAAAATCGCCTGTGAGGAGAGTGCGGCTGAGTGGTAAATAATCTTCAAGATGGGCTATTAGAGAGGCGTTTTCAGCTACGGAACAGCAAGGTGGTCTATAAACTAAGAAAACCGTAAGTGGGGGAGCAGGAGAATGCGTGTTGAGGATATCAAAGACCAGAATTTCGCAGCGATGCTTGGGATAGTGGGTTTCAAAGTTAATGTTACGAATTGAAATGTTTAAAGAATTCTTGTACATAATAGCAACTCCGCCACCGGACACCTTAGAATGAAGTTCTGGATTACGGTCTACTCTTACGAAAGAAAATAGGGGGGAAGCAAAAAGACCAGAAGGTACTGTATTGTTAAGAAAAGTTTCAGTAAGAAAGAGGATATCCAGGTCAGATGAAGTGAAGAATTCTTTGAGCATAATTATCTTAGGTAGGACAGCTACACCGCGTACATTTGCAAGAGACATATTGATTGATTTTAGAGTTATGTTATCTAGCGAAGGTATAAAGCTACCGGGGGGCGAGGAAAATTGCTGAGAGGAAGATAAACGTTCAGAGATATGAGTATCAATTGTCAAAAAGGTGTAATCAGAAGTTTGAGGAATAGGATTGGAGGGAGGAGAGAGATAGGAAGAGGAAGAGGATGAATTATCTAACGAGCAGTAGGTGGAGACACGTGAAAAACCCTCGGTTTTGGATTTGAGACGTACCCGATGTCCTTCATGATGAAGATAGATTTTCCAGCTTCCTTATTCTGCTCGTACACAAATTTCCTAGATTCACGTAGTTTCGTAAGCTCGTCTTCCATGAGATCGCGGCGAAGTCGTGGCATAGGGTAAATGGATGTAATGCATCTCTCTTCTTTCTTGATCTTATTGAAGCCTTCATTGAACAAGTCGCGGTCGTTTTCAGATGAGAACTGGATTTCTAACGGACGGATTTTGGCCTTGCATTGATGACAGTAGCAGTTGGTTGGCATTGGTAAGTTGTATTTCTGAGCGATGTACTGGAGCATTGAGAAGTTGGAGCGGTCTTGATGAGGGTCATAAATGTTGTCTGGAAGTCTCTCCATAACTGATCTGGTAGACTTACGGATGCATTTCGATGTGAGGGAGGCAAAGTCCCTCATTTCTTGAGAGGTGGCATGTTTTGGAATAGTAGTAGTAGGGATAGTAGGAGCAGGAAGTACGGAAGCAGTAGTAGAATTGGGAACTGTCGAGCTGGGTGGGGATTTCCCGATGGAATTGGGAATATCCAATGGATGCGAATTCGCATCCATTGGATCGATAATAGGAGAAGGGCAAGAGAGGGGTCACCGTCTTACTCAGGTCAAAAGGGGAAGAGTGTCAAAAGGGGGAGAGAACGGTCAGAGTCACTTCACCTAAAAATATGACTCTAACCATTCACCTAAAAATATGACTCTAACCATTCACCTAAAAATATGACTCTAACCATTCACCTAAAAATACGACTCTAACCATTCACCTAAAAATATGACTCTAACCATTCACCTAAAAATATGACTCTAACCATTCACCCAAAATAATGACTCTAACCATTCACCTAAAAATATGACTCTAACCATTCACCTAAAAATATGACTCTAACCATTCACCTAAAAGTATGACTCTAACCATTCACCTAAAAATATGACTCTAACCATTCACCCAAAATAATGACTCTAACCATTCACCTAAAAATATGACTCTAACCATTCACCTAAAAATATGACTCTAACCATTCACCTAAAAATATGACTCTAACCATTCACCTAAAAATATGACTCTAACCATTCACCTAAAAATATGACTCTAACCATTCACCTAAAAATATGACTCTAACCATTCACCTAAAAATATGACTCTAACCATTCACCCAAAATAATGACTCTAACCATTCACCTAAAAATATGACTCTAACCATTCACCTAAAAATATGACTCTAACCATTCACCTAAAAATATGACTCTAACCATTCACCTAAAAATATGACTCTAACCATTCACCCAAAAATATGACTCTAACCATTCACCTAAAAATATGACTCTAACCATTCACCTAAAAATATGACTCTAACCATTCACCTAAAAATATGACTCTAACCATTCACCTAAAAATGTGACTCTAACCATTCACCTAAAAATATGACTCTAACCATTCACCTAAAAATATGACTCTAACCATTCACCTAAAAATATGACTCTAACCATTCACCTAAAAATATGACTCTAACCATTCACCTAAAAATGTGACTCTAACCATTCACCTAAAAATATGACTCTAACCATTCACCTAAAAATATGACTCTAACCATTCACCTAAAAATATGACTCTAACAATTCACCTAGCGGATTTGGAGCGGTTTTGGAGCGGTTTTTGGAGCGGTTTTGGAGCGGTTTGGGAGCGGTTTTGGAGCGGTTTTAGAGCGGTTTTGGAGCGGTTTTGGAGCGGTTTCTGAGCGGTTTTGGAGCAGATTTGCAGCATTAACGAAAATTACGTGTAAATATCATTATCACAGAAGCAAAAATTTATTAATTTTCTGTTTTAAAAATGATTGAAAATTCTACGTGGAAATTTTATTTTTTTTAGAAATGAAATTTTAATAATTCACAAATGAAATAAATTTTTGGTTTTATTTGTGTATAATTTGCAAACCTTTTGAAATATTTCGGCGGAGGATGGCTCAGTGGAAAACAGCTCGACTATCAATCCAAGCACGCGGGTTCGATTCCCCGACTCTTCCGTCCATTTCTACTCGTCCACTCGACCACTACTCGTTGGCCGGTTCTTCATAATAGTATTCGCCAGTTCTTCATAATAATAATCGTCTTCATAAACAGAACATATAAAATCCTTGTGAACTAAATTGTATAATGAATAAAGATCAAAAAATTTTTGATTTTTTCTGTTTGAGTATCAAAGCGAGCGGTTTTGGAGCGGTTTTAAAGCGGATTTGGAACGGATTTGGAGCGGTTTTGGAGCAAATTTGGAGCGGTTTGGGAGCGGTTTTGGAGCGGTTTTGGAGCGGTTTTGGAGCGGTTTGGGAGCGGTTTTGGAGCGGTTTGGGAGCGGTTTTGGAGCGGTTTTGGAGCGGTTTGGGAGCGGTTTTGGAGCGGTTTTGGAGCGGTTTGGGAGCGGTTTTGGAGCGGTTTTGGAGCGGTTTTGGAGCGGTTTGGGAGCGGTTTTGGAGCGGTTTTGGAGCGGTTTTTGGAGCGGTTTGGGAGCGGTTTTGGGACGGTTTTGCCGCAATGCCATTTTTCTAAAATCCGCCGCAATGCCATTTTTCTGAAATCCGCCGCAATGCCATTTTTCTAAAATCCGCCGCAATGCCATTTTTCTAAAATCCGCCGCAATGCCATTTTTCTAAAGTCCGCCGCAATGCCATTTTTCTAAAATCCGCCGCAATGCCATTTTTCTAAAATCCGCCGCAATGCCATTTTTCTAAAATCCGCCGCAATGCCATTTTTCTAAAATCCGCCGCAATGCCATTTTTCTGAAATCCGCCGCAATGCTACTTTCTAATGGCATTGCGGCGGATTTTAGAAAGTGGCAATTTTCAGATTAAAAACCTTGACTTCATTTTGAAAAAAAGATAAAGCGCCAAACCTTCATGCTTTAGTTGTCTGCATCTTCAATTTGTACTCAGTCTCTAATGAGAGTTTACTGAAACACGATTGTTCTTTCAAAGTTTTTTTGCACAATGTTTTTCCATTACAAGTGGGTATTAATTTAAAAAAATTCAAAATTATTACAAAAATGGAACATTCCAGAAATTAGCCCCTCGATTGCTGTGCGAGAACTCGTACATTTCTCTTCATACCATTCTTTTCTTGTGACTCAAAGCACTTTTAATATAACAATGATTGCCTTGCAATCTAAGTGCTTTCTTCCCCCTTGCCTCCCGTTGTAACATTCTTTTTATTTCTCCGCCCCACACTTATTCTGTATTCATACCAGCTTTTATGAGCTGTTCTTATTTTCAATAAACCGGTCACTGCAGGACCACTAACTCTCTCAAGAAGTCTTGGTTGACACAATTTTAAAAATGCAACAAACAAACCGAAAATTCAGGGAATGATAGAATATAATATTATTTTTCAGAATATGTAAAATATAATAAATAACTTGAATAATGTGGTGAAGAGGTACCGTCAGAGGCGTTGGCATCTATTCGGACCTGCAAACGGAAGGGTAAGGGAAAAAAGACTAAGAAAAAAAAACTCACCAGACACGAATTAGCCCCTCAATTTCACTCAAGAATTCAAGGTTCAATACCATTTTCTTGAGCTCCCTGTTTTCTTGACGCGTTTTATGTAGCAGACGTTCAATGAAGCACCTGCTCCATTGTATGTCGCTTCGAATTCCGTCGCGCAGTCTACGCAGGCTCTCCACCAGGGCTTGCATCGTCGAACTCATGTCGAATTCCGTTAAGGACGGTGGAAAACATCGCAGACTGCAATATGATTATTGACTTTAAGTGAAAAAATGGGTTCTGACCAGGGCTGTCGTTTTTTTTTTGTTTTTTTTTTGTTTTTTTTTGTTTTTTGGGGCCAAAAAAATCAATTGGTCAAAAATATTTTACAACAGTCCGGTCTTGACACGGAAGCAGTGAACCATCTACAGTAGTTAGATTGACAAATTTCAATTTTTTGGTACTTTTTTTTTTGGCCCGAAGTTTTTTTTTGGTCCCAGCACTGGACCACACTTTTGCAAAATATATATTTTTTGTTTTGAAACAACATTATTAATAATTAAAAAATTAACATCAATAGTTTGAAAGCTTAGAAACAAAGAGAGTTTTATTTAAAGTTTAAATATTATTTTGGTAAATCATAAAAATTAAAAAAGAAAACAACTCAATTTTTCTAAAACTACAGTAATCCTACAGTACCTCTACAGTACTACTACAGTACCCCAATCATATCACCCCACTAACCCTGAACCAATATCAATTCATAAGCCGAAACTTTGGATACTACAACTACTACATATTGTACTACTAACTATAGACAGACGCACAGTATTTTTTAATATATAAGTAATGATGATTATGATAAACTAATTATTGAATTATATATTTTTTTAAATTGCTATTGGGTGGATTTGATAAAACTTACTCGGCAGGTGCTCCAAACTTTGGTTGATCTCCCCACGAGGACCCCACTCCCATCCAGGAACGTTTCGGTCCAAGAAATGGGCAAAATCGATGTACGGCATATCTGTAAGAAAAAATTACAACGTTTGAGTCCAGATCACTTTAATCTCTAAAAGTGAGAAAACGATAAAATTATTCGAGTAACTCAGAAACTGCGAATCGTGAACAGAAGGTTCCTTTGATACACAGTTTGGTAACAGTAACTAATGTGAACTGAACTGAAATGAATTAATAAATTTGAAGTGAACTAAAGTGAAGTGACCTTAAAATGATAGAACTTCGGCACCAACTCGCACAAAACCTTTGAGTCCAGATGTGAACTGGTACTCCAAAAACAGGTGTTAATTCCTATTTCGATTCGGGTTAAAGAAATTTAGATTTAGGGAATGTAAAATTAAAAGAAATGAAGTTTTGAGGAAAAATAAAGCTAACACATATACCGTATTCCCTCTATCGTTTATAGGCAAAAATAGATGGATTTTCCAAACTTTGAAAATTCATAAATCTCTTCAAAGTATTTTTTTTTGAAATGTCTTTCAGAAACTTTGTAGTAAATTTTAAGCTCTTTTAGAATATACCAACAATATTTCAGTAGGTACAAGAAGCTTCACGTAGTTACAGAAATACAGTGCGTCCAACTTCTATAGCACCCCCCTCTAATTTGACGGTTTGGAGCTTTTCAAAATGTTTTTAGGAAAAGTGTTAGTGCAGTTCGATAGCAAATGTTCAAAAACCTATGCTCCCCAATTTTTATTATGATATCTCAAAAATCACGGAAATTAGGTCAAAATATCGGAAAAATGGCCGTCCAACTTCTATAGCACCCCCTCTGATTTTTGACAATTTTCGGTAAAATCGGGGGTTTCTTTGTAATTCATGAATTTATTTTGTGAATAACTTCACACCAAAATGATCAGACGGTTTCACTTTTACATTTAAAAAATAAATATACCACTTGAAAACACGTGGAATGCCTGGGATTGTCCTGGAACGTTCTTATTTGCTTCAGAGGCCATATCTCGGCTCCCAATCGGTTTTGCAACACCAAACTTTATCAAAATGTTCTTCTCCGCCTATTTATTACTATGTAATTAGTTGTAGAGAACATTCATTCATATTAACCAAATGAAAAAGGGAGGTACTGCAGTGATTTTTAGAAGGCTTGATTTAACTCTGGAAACGAGCGTTTGGAGGCGCAGAGCTGAAGGTTTTGACTTTGTATGGTACATAATTTTAGCTCATATGATTTAAATATCTTTGAAGCTTCGATTTTGATTAGAAGTCGTTGAAATTTTATTTGGACAAGTTCACGAGACCGCTCAAAAAAGAGGAGAAAGGCAAAGCGAGGCCGCAAGTCTTTTTATCAAGCTAACATGCGAAAATTAGTCTGGCATTTGATTTATCCATGGATTTCCACGGATTTGATGTTCATATAATATAATTTTCAATTTTTGCTATAATTTAGTAATTTTTTGTCGAAAATGTATTCCCAACCATTATCTCTGCGCCTCCAAACGCTCGTTTCCAGAGTTAAATCAAGCCTTCTAAAAATCACTGCAAATGATAAAATGATAAAGATTATATTTTCCATCCAAATTGTTTATTAAACAAATAAAACGAAAACAAAGCTTTATTTCAGAAAAATTGGAAATTGTAATTTATAACTTGAATGGCGAGGAGACCAGACATGGTGGCACTTGAATGGTGACTTGAATGGCAAGGAGACCAGAAGCATTTATTCTGGCCTGTAAACGGTAGGGTAAGGTAAAAAAAGACTAAGAAAAAAAACTCACCATACTCTAATGAGTCCTTCAATCTCATCCAGGGCCTCGAGATTGAGAATTATTTTGCGTAATTCTCTGTTCTCCTGGCGCGTTTTGTTGAGGAGATCGCCGCGTGCATGTCGCAGACAATCTATGAATCTTCTGCTCCATTCTATGTCGCGACGAATTCCGTCGCGCCATCTCCTCAATCTCGCCACCAGTTCATCCACATCATTGAAATGACGAAGAACTCCGTCAAGTGGAATTGAAATCTTTGGTGCACAGAACAGAAACACTGCAATATGATTACTGACTTTAAGTAAAAAAATTCCACGGAAGCAGAAAACTATCTACAGAGATTGAATAGTAAGAGTGAGGAGATTTTTGTGGGAAACCTGATCAAACTTATTGGCAAAAACAAAGAAAACGATATAGATTTGAAAAAAATCGGTGCATGAACGCGGTTCTAACTTGTTACATGAAAAGATACATGCTAGGTTGGTTTTAGAATAATGTTTGAGTAAGTGTTAATGGTTGACGTATTTGGACAATTTACATTTTTCCTCAAATTTTATATGGGTGTCATATAGTAGGCAGTTGTCGCAAAAGTTAATAATTTGACAGGAATTTATAATTTTTAGAATTAAAACAAAAAAGTCTGACAAATTGACAATCGGTATTTCCCATAATTTACGAAGGAATTTTTTATGAACTAACTGGAAAACGCGAAAATGTCAGAAAATGACGTCATCAATTTTCTCGGGAAACCATAAATAACTAGCATTTAGAAAAATACATTTCTTGGTTTTTGCACATTTGAAAAAATCATCGAAAAATTTAGAAACATTTCATAGTTCTTTTAAATGTTATATTTGGTCATTACGGCTCATGTATAATTTTTGAAACAAATCTTCGGTAAAAAATAAAGACATAAACCAAAAATTTTTAAAAATCTGCTTAATCTCAAATTTGCTTTAAATTTTCTGAAAGTGTTCTGAAGCCGATTGAATGAAAAAATGCAAGTTTTTCTATATTGATTTTTATATTTTCAAATTAATCAGCTTTCCGAGAAAATAACTAGTGCTTTTGTCTAAAACCTGCGTTTGAAAAAAAAATACCTTTTCAAATTTTCCAGTGGCCATTCGTTGATCCGAGTAGTCACTAACAGGAATATAATCAATAAAACAGGCGATACAATCAGAAAAATAATAAGGTCCTGTACACAAAGGACCAAGAATACAAATGAGAACACCGTCTCTTGCCTTCTCTTTTATACCAAGTTGTGGTGGGCAGAGTCTTAAGGCGGGTGTTTAAAGGAGACGGAGACGACAATGGCGGTGTTAGTCATGAAGGCAGCTGCTGACTGGTGCGGCGGTAGTTGTAGGGAAACTTGAGGAATAGAATAAACATTGGAAAAAGAATAAAGTGCTGATATTTTCAATTTTCAAGGGTTCTTGTATATTAGCTATAGCCTAAAATATTTTCAGTTTTTTAAAATTAATTAATTTTTATTCTATAATATTTCAGGCAAAGTCAGGAAAAATCATTTTTAGGTCAGATTTCGCCATTGAAGTTCGGTGCATTTATTTATAATTAGTAAAAGAGGTTCAAACCCGAATGTGAAATAAAATTTGTCTGAAAATCTGAAACTTGTCTGAAGGTGTTTTAAAATAGCGTCTACCTTTATGCGTACGCCTTGTAAGATGTATTCCCCATACAAAATTGTAATTTGACACGGAACCCTTGCTTGAATCTTTTTTGAAACAGGTTTTGTCTCAACTTCTGTTTTTTTTTTTGATTATTTTTCAAATAATAAAAATTTATTATCATATGATATTTATAAACAATTATTTTTGCTTTTTCTTTTTCTTCACAACTATGGTTTTTTTTTTGAAAACCATATTACTTTTTTGGCTTGAATATAGTCAAATTAAATTTTTTGTTTTTAAACACCTAAAGTTTACAAAACTGTACAGAATTTTGATGGAAGTAAAAATCCAGAAGTAGGTCAACATTTTGAGCTTAAATGTTTATGACTACCAAAAAAATGCATATGCGTTTTTAGTTCAGCCATTGAGCCATTGAGCCCATGAGCTGATATCCAAAAAAATTTTGGGTTTTCAGATAGCTTTTCAGAAAGAGAAAAAATAATTATTTCAATGATTCCATTTTAAAACACCTGAAAATTAATTATCGACCAAAATTGCGTTTAGACATGTTCGGAAAGCTGCCCAAGTTATAAGAATACTTTATTAAAAATAAATGTTGGAAAAATGGTTTGAATTTTAGAATAAAACTCATCGACTTTTTTTTCTATCTTTGTTTATATAGGGGTAATTTTCAATAAATAGGGTTATACATAGAATCAGAGAAAGATAAAAGTAATAAGAAATTCGAGTATATGGAGGATATTAAAGAAGCTTCAATTTGATCGTCAATGCATCATTGAGAGATTGGTGGGGTAACTGAAAATTCGCTTTTTTTTAATTTGAATTTTTTCTTCAAGTGATAGAAAATAGGCCTGAATGACCGAATCTAACAGTAAAAAATGTTTTAAATTTTCTAATTTTTTCCATCATTTTTTCTATCATTTTTTGTTTAATTTTATAGAATAAAAACGGGCTGAATTAAGATTGAATTCCCCAGCAAATGAATAACCTAAATTTTTTTTTAGAATTTTCGCGTTTTTCTTTGGTCTTCCATTTGAAATACAAATTTTCGAACATTTTATCACAAAAATCAAATTTTCGGCCATTTTTTAAAATTCCAGAAATTTCTGTCTGGTTAACAATTTTTTTTTTACCGAAAAATTAACCAGCAGTATTTCAATCAGAATATCCAAGAATATAAGCAAGAAAACGCGAAAATGTTGAAAAACTAGGTCAGTCAATTGCGTGGGGTTGAAAAATTAATTTAGCCATTTCTTTTATTTTTGCAAAAATTGAGAAATCGTAACAAAATTTGATTAATTTTTTCACAGTTCTATTCGGTCATTATGGTTCATTTTGTATCATTTAAAGCAGAGTCCAGAAATGGCTCAATTCCAGCTTAAAGGGGAGTAGAGTATGTGGGTTTTTAGCATAATTAGACTAAGACTAGCTTGAAATAACCTATTTTCATAATGAGGCTTTTCAAAATTTTTCCAACAATTTTTTATGGCGGTTCAAAATTGAAAAATGGGCCAATTTTAGCTAAAGTTTTTTTAAAAATTTTTTGAGAAGTCCCATGAGATTCAGTCATTTTGAGCCAGTTTTAATGCAGCTGAGCAAAATACTCGCAAGCTCTACTCCCCCTTTAATTACATTTGGAACAACCCAACTAACTTATATGACTCTTTTAATCAATTTTGGAGAAGACGCTTCCTTTTTCCACAGATGACGATTTATTCCATTATTCATTGGTCGTTGAGCTTTTGGCACCACCGGAGGCAAATGTTCACGTTCCCACTGTCCACCTGTCAGAATTCTACCAACAATATCATCGGCTGTAGCTTTAGAAGTATTCCATACTGGTGACTTGTTTGCGAACTTTGAAACCTCCTGGATGGTCTTCTTCCTTGTGTTAAGGGATTCGGAACGGCGAATGATCTTGAATAAGGGAACCGGCTTCTCCTGTGGCTTCATGCAATTGTTGGGATCTTTGAATTGCGCAAAGTACTTGACTGGGTCAATGGGGTGTTGGAAAATACGAGCCTCGGGGGCGCTTCTAGGTTGGCCAGTCATCACGGTTTCACCGTTACCGTAGGTGTTTGGCTCCACGAGTTCTGGCAATTTTGGACATTTTCCACCCATTTTTGATAGCACCGGTGGTGGAATTCTCTTATTTTCTGTAGGTCGAGGTGGAATATAGTTGGGAAGGGTTGGAAGTTCGTACACAATTGATCCTTTGATAGGCATCATGGTAAGGCTGAAAATTGAAAATGATAAAGTAGAAACTGCAAACTAGTACAATAGCTAAATTTCAAAAAAAAAAGGAAAAAAAATTGTCTAATGTAGAAAAGTTAAATATAAGAATGAAAGGTGAGCATGCGCACCTGACAGGTCCCAAAGGATTCCTTCGTTAGTCTTCGTTTGGTATGTTGCTATGGAAAATGGGGTGGAGAGAGGCGTGAAATCATGCAGTCAATTAATGACTTTAATTGAAAAAAAAAATTCAAAATGTGATATCACTGAACCTATAAAAAACTAGTTTGTGACGTCATACTTAATGCAAACGTGGAGTCGCGCAAATGAAGAATTTGCTTTAAAGTCGGACTACACTCTGTGGGGAAATTGCTTCAAAAAATGCCAATGGGTTCACAATGACCGAATATCATGATTAAAAAATTCAAAAAATTCGAAAAAATTTTCTAGATTTTATATGATTTTTTTAAAATTGAAAAAAATCTCAGTATTCTCCTAATTCCTATTTTAATTGCCGCCAATTGAACTCGTTCGTTGGAGCGCGCTTGCATTATTTTTAATTATTTATTTTTGTTTATTCTTATTTTTTTGGAGTTTTTTAATCGGAAAATTAAAGAAACAAACAAGAAAAATGCAAAAGGCTATTTAAAAAGTAACTGAAAATGCCTAAAACTTCAAAGTTTTGCGCTCCGACGACGACGAGCCTGAAATTATTATTTTTCACAGTTTTAGGCATTTTCAGTTACGCTTTAATAGGCATTTTGCATTTTTCTTGTTCATTTTTTTCATTTTCCGGTTTAAAAAACCCCAAAAAATTAAGAAAATCAGTGAAATAATGAGAAATAATTTTTAAAGTGAATGAAAATACTGCAAGCGCGCTCCATCAAATTGGCGATAATTTAAATGGGAACTAGGGAAAAACTGAGATTTTTCCAATTTTCGAAAAATCATATAAATCTAGAAAAAATTTTAAAAATTTTTTAAATCATGATATTCGGTCATTGAGACACATCGACATGTTTTGCAGCAATTTCCACATAAAGTGTAGTGCACCTTCAAAATAAACCTGTAAATAAAAATTAAGCGCCCAAAAATGCCAAAAAAAATAAAATGTCAAAAAAATAGTTTTTAAAAAAATATTATGTGTTAAATTATTTTCGTAAAACTGGAAAAAATTTCAATAATTAGAACTTTTTTACTGGCATAGGAGTTTTTACTAATTTGCCACTGGCGCTACTCCAACTTTAAACGTTTCTTCTTCCAATGATTTTGATCAATTTTTCTGGAAAACTTGGGATTTGAGACGAAACGGAAAGTTGTTTTATCGAAACTTTCCAAGATTTAGTCTCTAACCATTTATATAATTTTAGACTTTTTGGCAAAACCATAAGTAATCAATATCCACTGGTGCTCAACTCATGGTTTTCTGCCATAGTCGTAAAAGGTGCAAGGTCCTATCTAATTAGAAAGGAGAACATGCACCATCAAACGGATGTGAACAATAAAAAGAGCTGGTGGCATGACTTGGGAAGACTAAAGTTCAACGCAAGAAAGACTACATATATTAGAATATCAAAATGTTTGACAGAATTTACCCTATTCAACAAAATAATGTATTTTTCAGAATAAAGATGGCAAATTCTTTTGAACAACTATTCAACTTACCGGAAATTCACATAAACTCGGATCATAAATTTTCCCGCCACTGTAAAATTAAAGTTGCTAAAATGCAAACTTATGAAGTTTACAATGATTTTTTCAAAAGCTTAAATTAGATTGTCACCATTATAATAACTGTGAAAATAATAAAAAACTTCAATTGACTTTCATGTCCCAACTGTTTTTTTTTTAATTTGATTTTCAAGTGCTCATCTCGGACAGGAGCTCTGTTAATCTGCATTCATGTATAATTTCAAGCCAGGTATTTAGAGATGGTATTTTCAAACTTCTAATAATTTCATAAATCGGGAAATTAAATAACTATAAATTTTTGCCTAAAGTATTGCAAACATTACAATTAACAAAATTCAAAAAATTGTTTTTTTCTTCATAAAATGGTTGTCAAAATTTTTGAAAAACTAGAATTTGAAGTCTTTTCATATCTTTACGGGCAGTTTTTTAACTGAAAGCTCGAATTAGTTACAAGAGTTTTTCAATTGATTTCCGCTACTTCAAAACGTGTTTAAAAATTGTTGTAAAAATATATGCCCGGGCATGTCAAAATTTTTGACAGCAGCGGACTAAACAAAGTGATAAAGTTATTTTAATAACTTTTTATTGAACAGTGATGAGCAAAACAATTCCAGCTTTTTGTTAGTTGTGAACGATAATGCCTCTTTTACACAAACCTAGACACACGCGCAATTCATTGCATTCAGTTTAGAGACAGCTTCTCCCGCAATCGATTTTATATATATTCCATTAGTAACTCATACTTCCGGGGGGTGCATGGCTCAGTGCCTATGCGCGCTGCTTGCAATCACAAGGTCACAAGTTCGACCCCCACCCCCTAGGTCCTTCCAGCCTTAAATGGGAATTCAGTGTTCGTTCCACTGTCTTATAATATAATCAAAGGGTTAAACCAGGCATGACCTGTAGAAAAAAAACCAAAAAAAAAAAAAAAATTTTGTCACGTGGGTCCACCTGGCAATATTTAAATGGCTACATTTCGGTATGGAGACATGATACAGTCTCGAAAATTTGTGGTCAGAGGTTATCGACCACAGTCTTTCAGATTTTCTTTTTTTTAAGACCATATTCCTGAATTCCTCGTGAATAATATGATTACTGTTTTCTATTCCTTTTTTTTACCAGGTTTTGAATTATATTGGATAATGTACATACATGAGACTGCCTTGAACATTTATGTGCAAAGATTATTTACCACAGTCTTTCAGATTTTCATAATTTTAGAGTTTTCCAGTATTTTTCATTTTTGCTGAACTTTCCGTTAAGATCTGAATCGATTTTATCATTGTTCAAGTTGTCAGTTGTCACCGTCATACGACCTGCTCTCCATGTTGTTCTCAAAAATTGTCATTGTCATCTGTCATTGTCATCAATTCTTAAACACCTCCACACTTCCAATCAGATAGGACCTTGCACCTTTTACGACTATGAGATTGGAGCACCAACCGGATGAGCACATATCGATTGAAAAAGGAAAGAGGGGTGTGGTCAATATGGAGCATTATCAAGAAGGCGGAGTTTTGTTACAGAAGAATAGAGCATTTTTTGAGAAGAACAAAGCGATTTGCAAAGAAACACCATTCATTCTTTATAGATTTTTTTTAAATTTTCCGTTTTCTCATTATTATTGGAGTTTTGAGTATTGAGATATTGTTCTTTCTTACTGAAAAATACATGCTAAAAATGTTTTCCAACTATCATTTGTTCTTACAAGAGCAGTAGCTTGAATAGTTTTCAGTGTTACCTTATAAATTTTCGAACGGCCAGCAGAATAATAATTTTATTCTTTCCTTATCTTGCATTATCTTAACTTGTAAAACTTTCAGATCTTCAAAATGACATCTCAATATTCGAACTACAGTTGTCCGCTCAACAACATCCAAGTCAATGTGATCGGAAGTTCCAGAACTTCAGATGATCATTTCCTAGAACAAATGTTGACAAAAAGGAAGAAGACTAATATTTCTCAAGATCTTCACTACACACTTCTAGGACTCAATCCACGCGATCTTTATCAAATTAGTATCAAATTGGCTCGGATTGATGAGAAAAAGTACAAGTTCAATGGAAATTTCAATGGAGGCGACTATTATCCACATAAAAACTCTGAAATTCCAATGGAGGACACGGAAGAAATTGTGCATTTGGATGGTTATCAAACAGGAGCTAGATGGATGAAAACTGGAGTTTATTTTCCAAAAATTGGAATTTCCAAGGAGCAGCCTGACAAAGAAAGATGTCTTCTTTTGGAGTCCCTACATGCATACGTCCCAGTTCTGAGATTCACAACATCTAGCGGGATTTCTCTGGAAGTAACCGTTTGGAGCCAGAAATTTGTTACGACTATGGTAAGTAATTCAATAAAACATAACGTTTTCCTTCCGGGGACATAACTCAAATTTAAAAAAAAAATGAGATAAATTAAAGAATTTTTCAGACCTCAAGTAACCGTTCAGTGAAGAGAAGGGAAAAGAGGAAGTTGGAAGAAACTACTGGACCGTCCGCAAAAAAGACTCCCGAAGTCATTGAATTTACGCAAGAAGCTGTTGTTCCAGAAGTATACAATGCTCAACAGGTTTATCAAATGCAGAACGATACGATGATCAGTTCCGACTCCAAGTTCTGCAGTCCATTGGCATTCCAACAAGATTTTACCGAAGAGTTTGGCACAATTTCTCAATTGGACGCTTATGTTAATGTCAATGTGCAAAGCTGCAGTTCAAGCAGTCTTAGTAGTCCAGCAGCATTGCAACAAGACTCTACTGTGAGTTCTGACAATGATTTTGATGATAAGAACAGTGAAGAATTCGACGCTGTTTTTGAATACATCGATCAACAGTTTTCAAACCACGATCAAAATCCAATGGATCAGCAATCAAAATCAATTGATTTAAATCAAACAACATGGACTTCCCAATCAATCAATAATCAAAGCTACCTGTCCACCGCAAGTAGTCCTGCTGCATTGAATCAGGATTCTTTTGCTTCTGAGAAATCAAGCATTGTCCGTGATAAGAAGAACGATGAAAATTGTCTGGACGAATTCGACAGAGTTTTCAATGAGCTTGATCAACAATTTACACCGACAGAAAATCAACTTCAAGATCTCTCCAATTGCACCACATGGAATCAGGAACCAATCAATAATTCAATTCAATCAAATCAGCTTAACAATAACATTGCTCCAGCTCTTGAAGAAAACGTGGAGGATGACAACGCTATCTTTGAGCATTTTTTCATTTGCAACTGATTATTCCAATTCACAGTATTATTATTATTTATTTGATTTTGATAACTTGCCTATTTTGTTTTTATTTCAAATATTCAGGATTTTATTCTCATTTCCCATTGTTGAAACTCACTAATTTTTGACTGTATTTCGTGTTGTATTATCTTTTCAATAAAACGTGAAACGTCTATTTATCTTAACGAAACCAAAATAAATAGTGCCTGCTAGCCTAGCATTTGCAGATCACAACTTTATCTATGGTTCACTGTGAGTATACCTGGTAGTATCGAAGATTTTTAATAAAATCAATTAAATAAGCCGAATCTGCTCATACGCAGCTAATAAGCAAATTCCGATTAAAACAGTTTGCTGCAAAATGTAGCGCGCACGCATATACACACACGATTCTTTTTGTGCAGTTTAGCTGCAGCTTCTCCGGCAATCGATTTTATATATTCCATTAGTAACTCATACTATCGGGGGGTGCATGGCTCAGTGCCTATGCGCGCTGCTTGCAATCACAAGGTCACAAGTTCGACCCCCACCCCCTAGGTCCTTCCAGCCTTAAATGGGAATTCAGTGTTCGTTCCACTGTCTTAGAATAATCATGAAAGAGTACTCCTAGAACAAAAAAACCTGGCAATATTTGAATGGCTATATTTCGGTATGAAGACATGATTTCAGTCTGGAAAGTTTATGGTCAGAGGTTATCGACCACAGTCTTTCAGATTTTTATATTTTTAGGCCATATTCACACAAGTTCGACCCCCACCCCCTAGGTCCTTCCAGCCTTAAATGGGAGTTCAGTGTTCGTTCCACTGTCTTATCACAAGAATTAATTATTCCAGGCAAGACCTGTAGCAAAAAAAAAAACCAAAAAAAAAAAATTTTGCCACGTGGGCCCACCTGCCAATTTTTAAATTGTTACATTTTGGTATGGAGATATGATTCAGTTCTGAAAGCTTATGGGCAGAGGTTATCGACTGTAGTCTTTCAGATTTTTATGTTTCCAAATCAATTTTTGTTCTAGGTTAATTATATACTCTATTAAAAATCTCATAAAATGAGGTATTTTGTCAAAATTATCAAAACTTCGAGGGAGCGCTATAGAAGTTGCACGGTCGTTTTTGAGACTTTTTAACCTAATTTCCATAGTTTTTGTATTTTTTTGCTATGAAAGTGTTGGAGAGTGGGCTCTTTTTGACATTTGGAACTGAAAAAAACCTCAAAAAAAACTATTGGAAATTAGTGAAACTCGAAAAAAGATGTATAATGATCCAAAACGACAGATTATCATTATAAGACATTACAATATGTTTTTTAGCGTTTTATTATAATATTCGGTCATTTTAGCACCATTAAAATAGTTTTGAACACTTTCCCTACTGGTACCACTACATCTTTAATCATGTACAGCCTTTTTTCCGATAAAGTCATTTTTCTAAATTTTGAAAAGACTTTGAACCTTCTATAACTGTTTAGAGCGGATCGAAAAGTTTTACAAGATTCATGTTTGTTAAAATTTGTTAAATAGGAATGCAAGACAATTACGGAAAGTGAAATAAAAATTGTATTACATAAGTATAAAAAGGCATAAATGAAATTTGACACAAAAAAAACCACGCAGGACCTAATATCACACAATGACAATGTCATCGATTGCAGGCATTCTCTTGTAGGTTTCTTCGTCGGGTTTGTACGCTCCTTTTCCGAAAATGGCTGTTGGAAGAATTTTCGGAGCTTTTGAGCATCTCAGAAAACAACACAGGACTGACAGGCACATCATGAATAAGACGAAAGACGTGATGCCGGCAAGAAGCCTAAACATTGCGTCTTCTCTTTCATAGTTGCTCAGAGTAAAAATGAACAGACCGTCCGCTTTTGTGGTTGAGTTAAGGAACATGTCGAAGCTGAAAAAGATTTTAGGGTTTTAAGTCATAGTTCAAATCTGAATTCTAACAGAACTAGTAAGTCTAAATGAAGGTACAAGTTAGATTGCCAGTACATTAAACCTGATTCATGTGAATTCGAAGGTCGAGTAAAATCAATTTGAATTTTTTTCAATTCAATTGACAGAAAATGTGGAGGCCGTGTAGGATGTATGTAGTCGGTGTCGATCACGTCTCCAGTACCTCGCCCTCTCTCCCCGTGTGTCCCGGTAAACCATCTGAATTATGTGTAAGAACGGAATAAGACGAACAAGTGATTACTCAAAAACCTATTTATTATACAACCGCGCCCGTGTGGGTCACGCAGGACTCTAAATAGGATAAAACAAGTAAAAGGAGGGAAATACATTAAAGAACAATAGAAGATGGTATTAAAGTTCCTTGGTGTTGGTGTAAAAACCCTCTCAATCAATACGAAGGTAATAGTGGGTCAATTAAGGAAGATATAATTCAAATAGGGTTTAAGATATAATTCTAACGTAGTGGGTATCGCTACACGCTGGGAAAATGAAGCATGTGGATATAGATGGTGTGATATGTTGTGGATGTTGGTATTGATAGAGATTAGAAGTATTTTGATAATAATTACGGCATCAACAACATATCATCAGCATCGTATTTCACCAATTCGTAGACAAACAAGTTGTTAACTCGCGGGTGGCGGTGGAATTGGCACGGCGCCAAGTAGTTAGAGACGCAGTGGGTCTCGCCGCGAAGGCGCTACCGTAGGCTGGTGGCGCGCGATTTGAATACGAATATTTATGAGGTGATTGATATCTCAGCGAATACTGAACGGATTTGAATGGAACAAAATGTAATAAAGAGATAATAATTGTACGACACAACAGTACGAATATTGGTTAAGAATAGTGGGCTTTTCAATGGGAAACCGATATTAGAGTACTGTAAAAGGTTGTCGGGATAGCTCCGTAAGGGGCAGAATCGACAACACTCCCATTGGGGGGGTCCAGACGAATTTGGGTGATCTTTAGGAACACAAAGAGTCTCAGCTTCTTTCCTTGCACAATTATTATCTGAAAGTTCTTGAGTCAAGTGGTGACTTCTGTGTGAACAATCATTAGATAGATGGTGTACATAGTTATTTTCAGCCCTTTTTTGACTTTTGTACTCTGCGTAACAATTGTCGATTTCTGTCTGATTCTGGAACTTATTGGTATCTCTGGTTACATTGTGATTTCTAGACAAACTCTTGCTTTTAGCGTCGTTAGAATTTTTGGCTACGTGAGCCTCTTTTTTTGAGATTATTGGAGCAATTTTGCTCGGAAGTTGAAATAGAGCGAGTGTTGGTGGTAATGGGGGTGGAGAGGACTTATAGTCCAGGTCGTCTTCTTCTTCGGTGGGTGGCGTCGGTGCGGAGGTGTCCAAGTGGTTGTCCTTGTCCATGTGGTGTTCTTCGAGTGGGATGAGTAGATCAGTCCCTCTCACCTTCACCATTTCCGACCATTTTTCACTCGTGCTCTTTGGCAAAATAATTTTGGTAATTTTTCCAAGCTTGCTTACAAAGTCATTGATTTTATCGCTTGGTTGCATTTTTGCGGAAATTTGAAATATAGTTTTAATAGTTGACATTGATTTTCGTATTGAATGGGAAGTGATGGTATTACAGTAACCGATGATGGCAATTAGCGTTATTTTCAGAACTTTTAAACCGATTCGTTGTGCTGATCCATGATTGATAGTGGATAGATTGGAAACGGAATTAATGTGGTTTATGAACACTTTGGTTTTGGTACTGTAATTATCACGTTGACAACTTTGATCATAATGAATAGTATTGATGACGTTGGTATTTTGGTGACTTTGAGATGTATTGATATTATAAGATTTAGAACAAACAATTTGGTTAATAGAACGAATTGAGACAATTTCTGCTGGCAAGACAGTGGGTGGTACGCGAATCTTAATTTTTGATCCCGTACCTGCCCTGGAAAAAGAGTTATTGGGAGGAAGTGCCTTGCATGCGAGGTTGTTGACGTCGCTGCTCACGAAAAAACTGATTGATTGGTGGTTTGTTCCACACGATGGCACTGTTTGGGCAATTCTCCACTTTTCGATAGTACTCCTTTCGGGGGCACCCACCTGAATGGTGTGCTCCAGCGCAATATGTGCATTTTCGGTTGCTTTTACATTGTTGTGTATGATGGTTTCTCACCAAACAGATTGCACATAGATTTTTGTCTCTGATGGCTTGTCTGAATTGTTTGCTGGTAAATTCGCATCTCATCGGCTTATGTGGTCCTGAACAAGCAATGCAAAGAACGCCTTTTTCAGGTTGGTTGTATGGGAACGTGTGCTGTAGGAATTGGAAATCTGGATTTCCCGCTCCTGGCATATACCAGCCTTCCACCATTTCTCCTGTTTCAGGGATTCTGAATTTTTCCGGAAATCTGGTAGATGTAGCGATCGAATGTTTAATCTCGAATTTTTTGTCATAACTTGAAGGATTGTAATACTCTGATTCATATTGATCATTGTTGGGGCTGTGGTGAATAGTAGTGACTGCTCTTCGATCGAGTTTTGTTCTCGCTTTGATGGTATCGATACAATCGGCTACCATGTCATGAACTTCTTTCCACGTCAATTTTTCGAGACCTTTCTTTGTGGTTTTCGAAAGTTCATTTTTGATTGATGGCGAGAGTTTGTAGAGAAATGGAACGATGGTTCTTTCATCGTCCACGTTCATGTTTTTCATTTTCAGCTGTCTGACTATAATTCTGTGCTTTGACAGGTCTTTGATCATTTCCTCCCAGTCATACTGATCGAATGGAAGTTTCAGGAGTGTTTCATGCAGATCGAATCTGTCTTCTTCTCTGCCAAAGACTATTTCCAGTTCTTTGAGAGATTGGTTAACAGCTTCAGAGAAATTTTCACTTTTCTGTATGAACTCGCTGGCTGGACTAAGAACATGCTGTTTGAGTAATAGGTATTTTGTCTGACTGCTGAAGTTTCTGTTATTGAGAACATTCTCTTTGAAATTTTCGTGGAAGAATTCGAAATTTTCGTTTTCTTCTCCACTGAATTGAATGAGCAATTTATAGACGTTTTTGATATCTGGTTGGATAAATTCTGTTGATTGGTTGTCAGTAGCTCTAGAGTGTTGAGCTTTCTGATTTTCGCGATTATATAACTCTTTCATGAGTGCGGTATGAGTTTCGTTGTTTGTATCAATTAATGTTGACATTCCAAGAACTAGTTTTTTAATAGCTTCGAGGGTTTTCTCCTGATCGTCTCTTCCACTTTGAATAATCGATCTTTTCTCAGTTTCGGAGAGATCTTTGGAGACTTTCTCGTTGGCTTTCGATGCTTGTTCAGCTTTCTTCAAATTCTCATCTTTGAGAGCGAGCTCGGCTTTGAGCTTTTCGACCTCGGCTCTAAGATCGTTCTCGAGATTCGGGATTTCGTTGGTATTATAAATCGAAAAAGTTGCAGAATGATAGTTGCTGCTATTTCTCAAACTTTGATCTCGATTTACCTCGAGATCATCGTCCTCAATTTCAGTCAAGACTACGTCTTCGTCAGGCGGACTGATGATGTAGTTATGAGAGGCCAGCTCCGTTTTGAACATTTCGACGTCTTTTTTGATATTCATCAAGGTCTGATCGACATCAAGACGTTCGATTTCTTTTTCAGCTTCAGCCTTCATCTCATTCATTTGAGGATGGTTGATGAACTTAGGTAAGTTGAATCGATTTTCGATGTAGCTCGGAACTTTTCCGATTTTTTGCTCGAGATTCGAGAGTTTGATGATTAGCTGATCGATGTTGATCAGATCGGTTTGTAAGAGTGGGTTGGCAGTATCATCAATTTTATTGAAGAGATCATTCGATGTTTTGAATAATTTTTCTTTGAGATTGATGATTTTGGTAATCATGGCACGGATTGGCCGGGTGGCCGAATTACGGACCGGTGGTATTGGATGCGGTGGTATTGGATGCGGTGGTGTCTCATCAGAGACGTTGTTTCGAGTTGGACTCGAAGGTCTTGATTTCGATTTTTCTTCCGACATTGTCAGAAGATTCAATTAAGATGGTTGTTGTAGTACCCTGCAGAACATATAATTAAGAAATTTATCAATTAGGATAGAATAGGGATGGTATAATCCACGATTCATTGTTCGTTGGTATTCTAAACAAGGTAAACGAGTTGTTGGAATTGTTGAGATTGTTCTTGGTTTTGATGAGGAATTTGTCTTCTCACTGATGTATTGTCATATAATTGCTTTGTTGATTTGGTTAAGGTTTTTACTGAAATTATCAGCGTAGTCTCACAGATGATTTGATCTTATTAATCACCTGATTATTTTTTCTTCCATGTGATACTCTTTCGCTTATTTGTCAAGCTCCCTTGACTCGTAATATTTTTGTGTTCAGACTATGTCTCACATTCTGGGGGAATTATTCTATAATAACCAAGGGATCGGAGGATTTGACTCGTCCAGATGTGCTCGTTTGAAGCTCGATCTGATCAGCCCGGCTGGAACCCAGCAGAAACATGAAAAAATGTCTTTCCACATTTCGATTCGTATCACTTCACCAAATATGGATGTTTGTATGTATGTAAATAGATTCGTTCTTGTTACACTGCACTTTATCTCTTGGTACTTGATGGTATTGAACTGATCTGAGTATCTGATCACTCCAAGCCTTGAAAGGTGACCCAACTTGTGGTGCGCTTTTTCAGCGCAGGCTCAAATTGACTTTAAGGTGGGCTTTTTCAGCCCAGGCTCAAGCTGTCAGCTTCTAGACCTTAATCAGAGATCAATTGATACCTTTTGATATCAGTGCCAGTTCTTGATCAGTAAACTGTTGTGTATTTTACACGTGCATAAACTTCACCTTCCGTGGCTTAGCTTTTTACGCACAGCTGCCACGCCAATATCTATGAACCGTTGCGAGCGGTTAATCATATATGTATTTTTGTACACATATAATCTTCGACTCAGGCTTGAATTACAGGGAGATCCTCAGGGATTTTTGTTATCCGGAGAATAAATAAACTCAGCCATAACTCATGGAGATTTCCTGATGTGAACATAGTTAAAAGGAACCCGACCTGATTAGGGATACCGATTTTGCTTATTCCCTTAGCAGAAACGTGACTCAATTTGTGGTGCACTTTTTCAGCGCAGGCTCAAATTGACTTTAAGGTGGGCTTTTTCAGCCCAGGCTCAAGCTGTCATCGTCCCGGACATTCTCAAGTTTCGTTAAGACGTGTTCCGTGTTTCTCGTATTTACAAATATATTTGGAGACATTTCATTCCAAGATAAATATTTCCTCCAATGAGAGTATATTTCTGTATAATAGTTACTTTTCAATTCGGTTATATAGCGAACATTGTATTTCTTACGATCATTATCTACAGAAGTGATTCATATTATATTCAGATTTTTCAGATTTAATTTTCACGTTGTCCCGCTTCGACGCAGTGGCTTTGCAAGAGTTCTCAACGAGTATTACTGTAATTTCCGTTTCAGATGGCTCCGCCCTGTTCTAACTTTGCAACGCTTCAATTTTACTGAAATCTCTGACTTTTATATCACTAGTGTACTTTTACATTCAGTATTCAATGCTCAGCTATTTCTTTTTATATTCATATAGTAATGGTAATAATTTTCGACTTTCTTTGTAGATTAATCAATGTTTAATTCAATTCTTTCATGCTTCATCGATAATATCAACGATTCGTTTCTTTTTTCTGACGATTCTTTGAAATTATTCAGTAGTTCACAACAGTACACGGTTTTTGATCGAATTCAAGTTTATTTTTAGAGCTTGAAGCCCGATAATTGTCCTATAGGACATACAAACTGTGTATCAAGTGGGTGAAAAAATAATAATTTAATTCGTTGGTGATTCTCGATTTATGGCATCTATGGCTCCTCCTCTTTGTTGGTATTATTCAGATCCATCTGATCTTCCGGAGGTATCAGGACATCCTTCACATCAACTTCGTAGTGGTGTGGGTTTTCTTATGGAATCTGCTGAAATTTGATTGTTATTTCTTGCTTCATCCATTTTTGAAAACTACTAACCATTCGACTCCGTTGAATCGGGGCTATTATCTCTGGTTGATCTCGCTTTTGAGCTTCTTCGATGGTTATTTCTTGAGGTGTTTCGGCTCGTGGCTGAAATTTTGCCATTTTTTGATTGAATTTAATTGATTTTAATAGAAATTTATTTCACTTCGACTGAACTGGATGTACTTACGTTAGTTGGTATCTCCGTGAATGCTCCGTGAGCTGGCTTGGTACATCTCAATTTCGGTCGGTTTTTACTTTCGCTCGGTGGTTTTTCAGTGTTCTGAAATGAACAATTCAGATTTTGCAACTTATTTTATCATTTTTTACCTTTCATCTTGAATGCGAATTGCATTTCGTTGGTATTTGATTCGATTTTTTCGGAGTCGATCTCGTGGATGATTCGGAGGTATTTAGAAGTTTGTTGCCAATGTTGTTCGAATTGTGCTCATGATTTTACATGTTTGGCTGAAAAATGAAAATATTTTCATTATTTTCGAATTTTTGGCACGTTTCAATGTTCATTATTAAGATTAGGATTTCAAGCGAAGAGAAAGCCGTTTTTGTACTTCGGAGTGACAAGTTTTTTGAAATTTTGTCCCTTTTCATTAACGATTTTCGATGATTGTAGAGTAGGGTGTCACTCTATTGATTCTATTTGAATATGTTCTGTTTGAATTGAATGTTTATACTGTTTTTACAGAATGGTTCTCATTATTAAGGAAAAAGATTATAAATTCTGCAAAAGTCATTCCAAATCGAGATTTCAATTTTTATATTTCGAATTTATGCGCATTATTGCTCGCCGAACCAAATTCCAACTTCTCATCAAACGCCAATTCGATGATGAAGCCGAAAGCTGGATCTGTCAACTGAATTTGTATTCTGATTTTTCGCGGTCAACTGCCCTCAACTGTTAATAATTCAGAAAAATATAATGTTTTATTCAGTTTTCCAGATAAATTTTTCAGATTGGCGTCCTAATACTCGGTTTGCGAATTATATTCACTCCTTCGAGCTAGTATTATATTCGGCTCAATTATTGAATAACTTTTTTGGAATTCATATTCCCGCGTGGACTAAACGCGTTTTATCTTACTAACCTTGTGAATTATGCGTCAGTTCTCCCATTAGGGGGGGGGGGGGGGGGGGGTCATTTCTCATTTCCCGATGTACTCCCATTAGGGGGGGTCATTTCGATGGTTAAATGATTTTTATAAAGATGTGTGTGAAGCGTGATCCTAAAAATCTCATTCGGATGTTTCTAGGCGGCTTTTGGTTGGTATATCATATTAACTAACGCACGATTCACCTTCTTTGGTGTAATTGGGAAATCCCGCAATTCCTAGCTTTTGATAGGATGCTTGTTTGTAAACCTAATATTTATTAGGTGGGCCTGTGATTTTCCGACAGTTCGATTGACTGATCGGGGGCCTTTTCTGGATTACGTCAATGACGGGTTTTCCGGATTTCATTTGAATACAGCGGAATTTGAATTGATCGTTTCGGGATACACCGTTATTGACGAGGGATTTTCCCAATTCATATATCATGGCATCTTCTCCAGTTGATTAGTTCTGTCAGTTAGCTAATCAACCCGTATACAAACGATGGCTCGGACAGAATACAGAAATAGTAGAATGAAACGGCAGTAACGGGTTTCCCGCGCAATAGTGGTTCACGAATGATGGAAATCATTTTTGATGATGGAAATCATCTTTGTACGAATGATGGAAATCATTTTTGTAGTTATATTTCTTCGCTTTGCGGGGGTATTCTTAACTATTTTGAGCCTATACGTGGGTAAAGATACTCATTATCGCAATTATATCGAAAATTATTTCATTTGAATTTTTTATAGAATTTTGAACGGTTTCTCTCAACTCTCAACCTCATTTCAGAATAACTTCGAACACTGAATCGTGAATTAAAGACAGAGGGGTGAATGTGTTACGATAGTCGGTATGAGATATGTTACTCCATCTGATAATCAATAATTCATTCAAAGGCTATTCGTTTGTCAATAATTATTTATTAAAATTCAATCAATTGTGAGATACGTTGGTATTAATTAGCAAACGTTGGTGGTATGAAGAGTTGGTTTCGTGGAGATGTAGCTTGGGGGTGCTTAGGATTGGCGACCTCCTCAATTCGATCTGGTACTCTTCGGCATGAATCGCTCCTTTTCGGTCTGAATTCAATATTGTTTTCAATAATCTTTCGTAATATTCGATACTCACCGGAGACTCGAAGGTTTCGTGCTCTTTAGAAGCATGCTCGCGGACTTCTGTGTGATGGTTGGGCTTTTCTCTCCATGATGAGGGATTGATGAGCCAGTTGATCTCCAGAAGCGAATGAGTTCTGAATATTGATTTTTTAATTGGATTATTGATTTTTCGCTAATTATTACCTCGATATCTTCGTTGGTAATTCCTATTGCATTAGTCGGTGGGTTCGTAATTTTTCGGTCTTTCCCGTCGGTTTCCTGTTGGTCTCTCTCCTGGTAACTCGAGTTTTGCTGGAGTGCAGCTTCAATTCGTGGTACGATGGCTGAGAGTTGGTACTAATGTCGACGGGTCGTGTTGATTTGCGTTTGGATTTTCCGACTTCTACAATAATTTTTATTGATTGATTTTTACTTATTAAGATCTCATTAATAAATATTTACCTTTATTCGTCTCTTTCATAAAGTTGGTAATCTCGAGCAAGTTGTCCTCTAGCGGATGATCTTCTAATTTCCCGTTGGTATTCTTGGGGGTTTTGACGGCTCTTGGAGGCAATTTCTCCGAAGCTGGTGTCTTTCCTGGAGTAGTCTCGAGGTTTGAGTCCTGCTCATCGGAGTTCTCGGCAGAATGGCCGTCTGATTTGATTGGTGAAGATTGATCAACTTGGATGTCCTTGACGGAGCTCAACTGGAAGAATAATTCGATTTAGCTTGTAATATTTGAATAAGAATATTAAATTAATCGATCGAAATTTAAAAGTGTCCAACCAGTGAGAGGAAAATGGATAGAATTCAAGATATTTTTTGGTAAACATTCAATTAATGAGTATTTCAACAATTTGGGGATCGAGGATATACCTTCAGAGCTTTTAGGTAGTGTTCGGCGGGTATTTCTGGCAGTTTGGAGGTTCCTTCCAGCTGGTTGGTTCCTTTATCAATCGATAAGGTTGCCATCACGTTGTGTCGAGCAACTTCGATTTCTGCGTGTGCCGCGTCTCTCTAGCATTTCGTCGGTGAATATTTGGTCTGAAAAAATCGATAGTTATGATTATTTCTCAAATAATTTCGACCATACCTGCTCGTGGGTATTTTTCCTCATCTAAATTCGCCTCGAGGATGGTATTATCATTGGAAAGTTCTTTCGTGGGTACTTCTGCTTGGAGCTGGTGTTTCTCATCCTCCGCTTGGTGGTAATATTGATGTCCAGCTGTTTGAGTTGGTTTGGCTCTTCATAATGATGGTATTCTGATCGGCCTTTCCTCGATTTTCTGGAATCAAATATTAATTATTATTGATATTGAGGGCGATTAGAAGGTTTAGTATTGTTGAAATATTAATAAAATTGACTTTTGAGGTGACTTGCAGATTTTCGAAAAGTTTCGAAATGTTTCGAAATTCGTTTTTCTCGGATTTTTCCAAATTTTTCGGAGAATTTCAAGTAATTTTGATGTTAAATTACAGGGCCACGCGTATTCTCGCTTAGAAATGTTCGAAATAATTCAAGAAATGGGAAAAATCAAAAATTATAACGAAAAATCTTAAAATTTTAGGTAAAATCGAATTTCTTGTCGATTTTTTCGAGATTTCTACGAAATTTCTGCATAAATTTTATGAATATTTCATATAAAACTCACTTTTTGACATTTGGAGTCGAAATCCGTGCTGGAATATGTAGTTCTGACGACAATAATGGCTCTTGGCCTAAAAAAGTTAAAAAATTTTTTTTCATTTGAATTGGTGGGCGGAGCGAAGTGTACGCATACACCTCACGTCAGAATGCACAGAATCGTCTACCGTAGTCACGCGAATACAACGAATTTAATCGGGGTTCAGTGGATTTTTTACGGGAATTTTACACGATATTCATGAAATTTTTGTGAGAATTGATGAGAAAAATATTTATCTTCATATTTTTCAAGCAGATAGTCGATATTTAGGCTTTTTGCCTGATCTTCATAGCGATACAGCTCGATTTGGCGAATTTTTCACGAAATCATCGATTTTTTCTGGATTTTTAGGTTCGATTGAGGGTTTTTACGAAGTCTTCGGAATATTTCCTCGTTCGGATCAGCTGAGGATACACTCGATATAGAATACTTGATTTTTTGAGAGTAATTGTTCGAATTCCGGCGATTTCCTGGCACAGCGGAGAGGGAGAGTTCGGTCCGACAGGTTCTTTTTGAATCGAGGAGAGTTTTAGGTTAAATCTTCCGTTCATTATCGATTTTTATGCGCTTTTGATATGAATTTTGAAATAGAAATTGATTTTTAATTGATTTTTTAGGTAAAAATTGGAATTTTGATAGAGTTTTTGGAAAAAATGGAAATTTGAAGAGAGATTTTGGTAGAAAAATGGGTATTTTTGTATTTTTTGAGTGAAATTTTTTGCATTTTAAATCGATAATTTGAAAGAAAGACTACCTTTTACTCGTTCCTGATTCTCCATGAGGTCGATGCACCATGTGGAGGCCGTGTAGGATGTATGTAGTCGGTGTCGATCACGTCTCCAGTACCTCGCCCTCTCTCCCCGTGTGTCCCGGTAAACCATCTGAATTATGTGTAAGAACGGAATAAGACGAACAAGTGATTACTCAAAAACCTATTTATTATACAACCGCGCCCGTGTGGGTCACGCAGGACTCTAAATAGGATAAAACAAGTAAAAGGAGGGAAATACATTAAAGAACAATAGAAGATGGTATTAAAGTTCCTTGGTGTTGGTGTAAAAACCCTCTCAATCAATACGAAGGTAATAGTGGGTCAATTAAGGAAGATATAATTCAAATAGGGTTTAAGATATAATTCTAACGTAGTGGGTATCGCTACACGCTGGGAAAATGAAGCATGTGGATATAGATGGTGTGATATGTTGTGGATGTTGGTATTGATAGAGATTAGAAGTATTTTGATAATAATTACGGCATCAACAACATATCATCAGCATCGTATTTCACCAATTCGTAGACAAACAAGTTGTTAACTCGCGGGTGGCGGTGGAATTGGCACGGCGCCAAGTAGTTAGAGACGCAGTGGGTCTCGCCGCGAAGGCGCTACCGTAGGCTGGTGGCGCGCGATTTGAATACGAATATTTATGAGGTGATTGATATCTCAGCGAATACTGAACGGATTTGAATGGAACAAAATGTAATAAAGAGATAATAATTGTACGACACAACAGTACGAATATTGGTTAAGAATAGTGGGCTATTCAATAGGAAACCGATATTAGAGTACTGTAAAAGGTTGTCGGGATAGCTCCGTAAGGGGCAGAATCGACAACAGAAAATGAAGGAATAGAATTTTAAATAAATTATGAAAATTTTCAAAATAGTTTCAAAAGAAAATTCCTGCGCCAACTAGTGACGTCATTTTTGATATTTTTGTGATTCTTAGTATTGGTATCTATTGATTGTTCTTCTTTGTTTAATTTGAAAGACAGTTGGTGAAATTTTCAAATATTTTTCGCACAAAAACAATTATATGTACATACATAAATATTAAACTGTTGATTTGTAAGTATATTTTCAAATTTCCGCAAATTTCTTCCGGGTTATCAAGTTTTCTTCAAGGAAAAAAGTTTGAGAATTAAAAAAAAACAGGTGTTTCAAATTGAGAAAAACGCGAAAATTCCAAAAATGACGGCACTCATTTGTACGGGAGTTCAAAACTTATTTGCCCTTTTTTTGTTTTTGCAGAAATTAAAAAAAAAGGAAATTTTTTGAAACTTCTAGTATAAATTTTGGGAAATTGGCAAATTTTTAAATCATTTCAGCTTCAAAGAAAATTCAGAGCAAAATTGTTTTGGTCGATTTATAAAATTATGAGCGGCAAAAACTAAGTACTTGTCACTTTTTTAGATTAAACTTTCAAAAATTTTTGTAAAAGTTTTACTATCATATTCGGTAATTTTGGCACAAGTTGAGTAGTTTCGCTGCTCTATGTACCTTTGAATTTTTTTCAATAGTAGTAAATTTTAAATTTCAGCTATAGCTGTCAGTGAACCAACCTGTTGTTTGTGAGCCTACTGGAGCAGATCATGCTTCAATCTATTCAGCTCTCCCAGAATTTGCCTGTCAATAATCACGGTCTCTTTTTTTTTCACCACCAAGACTCCTTCAATCATGAATCCGCATTTCCTAAAGCGAATCGTGCAATCGGATGGATACTTCGATGTCAGCAGTACTTGGTTGGTACCGTTTGAAGCGATGGCTGAAAAAGTCACAATTTACAGTAAATTAACAGAATGCTGGAAACTTACCTTCCGTGATTAATGAATTAATTGCAACTGGGTACTTATTCACGTTTTCCGGAAAATCTTTTTTGACCCAAATAATTGTAATATTTTCTTGAGTCTCAGGAATTTCAACCGCAGGACCAGTCATTGATGTCAAAGATCCGTAGGAGCCTCTTGGAAAGTGTGCTTTGACAAACAAGCTGAAAAAATTGATTATCACACTGTTACTTTTCTTTTTGACTCACTTATACTCAGAAAATCTGCAGAGATGATGGGAAAGATTCAGGAGATGTTCCAGGTAAGGACCGCTGAGCTGGATGGAGAAGTTGCCAACTGGTTTGTCCGTTCTGAGCAGCATTTTGGTGCAATACTTAAATTCCAGCTGCATAGGTTCGGTTGATTGGAAAGTCAGGATTGCAGTTTTCTTTTGTCTGTGAGCTGCAATATATCAACAATAAGCTTTAAACTTTTGAAATTTCAGATACAGTCACAGGATGAGGCTTAAGCTTAGTCTTAGGCTTAGGCATAGGATTAGGCTCAGGCTTAGACGTAGGCATAGGCATAGGCTTAGGCTTAGGCTCCCATATGCTTAAAAAATGATGCAGACAAGACTAAACTTTTTCATTCACAAAAAAAAACATTTTAGTTTGAAACTATGATTTCAAACAACTTTTAAAAGATTTGGCCAAAATATTGTCAAAAATGAAATAAAACTTTTGTTTTCTGTTACCGTTTAAGCGTGCAATTTAAACTTTTTACAACTTCCCAATATCAAATAACTGCAATTATAAAATACATACCTTTTTTCAGTGTATTTGTGAAATTCCTGATAGATCTTTCAATTGAAAGATCACGTCCAGACTGAACAAACGGATCAATGAACAAGGAGAGATCAACGGCAGGAGCGATGTTGAAGTAGGAAAGATCAGGTGTATTGGCGACGTCGGGAAAGACTTGAGCAGTGGTGGAATTGGAATAGGTGGTAGAAGAATCACTGGTGAAGTTGAAAATAGTCATGTTGGCAGGAGTTGAAGCGAAGGGAGATACGGTGGCAGAACCAGTGGTGAAATTATGATACGGTGGCAGAACCAGTGGTGAAATTATGAGAAGCTGAGAAATGGGCACCAGTGGCGGGGTCCGGAGATGTTGAGGCAGAATTGACCCCCGGCAGCAGGATAAACATGACGGCCAGGAGATGATAAGGCATTCTGGAACACAAAATATTTATAGGAAAATAACAGCAAAAAAGTTTTGAAAAATTTGAAAAATCTCAGTTTTTGTCACTTTTTTGGACGCCGTCGGTCAAATAAAAGGTGTTGAAAATATATATATAACAAAAATTGCACAAAATTTGGAGGTGGCCGTGAGACAGAGAAAATCTTTTAAAAATGAACTACTAGAACCTATTGATGTTCCCCTTATTACATAACTGTGAAAAATAAAATAAAATAGCTCGGGATTGATAAATTGATTTGATTGAATTGAATTATTGATTGGTTCCTGATTCCATGTGGTGCAATTGGAGAGATCTTGAACTTGATCTTCTTTCGGTGTAAATTGCTGGTCAAGCTCATTGAAAACTCTGTCGAATTCGTCCAGACAATTTTCATCGCTCTTCTTATCACGGACAATGCTTGATTTCTCAGAAGCAGAAGAATCCTGATTCAATGCAGCAGGACTACTTGCGGTGGACAGGTAGCCTGGATTATTGATTGATTGAGGAGCCCATGTTGTTTGATTTAAATCAATTGATTTTGATTGCTGATCCATTGGATTTTGATCGTGGTTTGAAAACTGTTGATCGATGTATTCAAAAACAGCGTCGAATTCTTCACTGTTCTTATCATCAAAATCACTGTCAGAACTCACAGTAGAGTCATGTTTCAATGCTGCTGGACTACTGAGACTGCTTGAACTGCAGCTTTGCACACTGACATTGAAATGGGCGTCCAATTGAGCAAATGTGCCAAAATCTTCGGTGAGATCTTGTTGTAATGCCAACGGACTGCTGAACTTGGATTCGGAACTTATCACCGTATTGTTTTGCATTTGATAAAAGTATTGAGCATTGTATACTTCTGGAACAACATCTTCTGGCGTAGTTTCAATGATATCAGGAGTCTTTTTTGCAGCCGGTCCAGCAGTTTCTTCCAACTTCCTCTTTTCCCTTCTCTTCACTGAACGGTTACTTGAGGTCTGAAAAATTCATTAATTTATCTCATATTTTTCAATTTTAAATTATGTCCCCGGAAGGAAAAAGTTATGTTTTTTTGAATTACTTACCATAGTCGTCACGAATTTTTGGCTCCAAACTGGTACTTCCAGAGAAATCCCGCTAGATGTAGTGAATACCAGAACTGGGAAGTATGCATGTAGGGACTCCAAAAGAAGACATCTTTCTTTGTCAGGCTGCTCCTTGGAAATTCCAATTTTTGGAAAATAAACTCCAGTTTTCATCCATCTGGCTCCTGTTTGATATCCATCGGAGTGCACAATTTCTTCCGTGTCCTCCATTGGAATTTCAGAATTTTTATGTGGATAATAGTCGCCTTCATTGAAATTTCCATTGAACTTGTACTTTTTCTCATCAATCCGAGCCAATTTGAAGCTAATTTGATAAAGCTCGCGTGGATTGAGTCCTAGAAGCAAGTAGTGAAGATCTTGAGAAATATTAGTCTTCTTCCTTTTTGTCAACATTTGTTCTAGGAAATGATCATCTGAAGTTCTGGAACTTCCGATCACATTGACTTGGATGTTGTTGAGCGGACAACTGTAGTTCGAATATTGAGATGTCATTTTGAAGATCTGAAAGCTTTATAACTTGAAGCTAATAAGCACAAAATTATTGATTATTGAGATAATGCAAGATAAGGATAGGAAAAAGTATTCTGCTGACATTTCAACATTGATAAGAAAAGACTGAAAATTATTTAAGCTCCTGCTCTTGTAAGGATAATTGTTAATTGGAAAATTGTCTAAAATGGTATTGACCAGAAAGAGAGAATAATATTTTAAAATTTCCCAAAACTACTACAGAACAGAAACAATATGCTGTTCAAAAATTTAAATTTCTAAAACGGAATTCAAAAAAAAAAGTCATCTAGAAAGTATTCCAACTGTGAATATTGGTTTTCTTAAATAAACTTTTTTGGAAAATTGAACACTGATATTCCATTAACACCATTTTTAATTTGAACACAAGAATTCGAATTCAAAATTATATTTTTATTCAAAAAATGATAGGAAAAGTTGAGCAGGATAGGATACATTACTGGATTTGTATTTCTCGAAAGTTAAATTTTATAATAAAAATTGAACTCTTTTTAAAAAAATATAATGACTATATCTGAAAGTTAGAAATGTCTGGGATGATCAAAAAGTTTCATTTTAGTTACGGTATTGAACAAATTATAAATAAAACGGAAAATGAATAAAAATTAAAGAAAAGACTGACTGATTTTTCTTTGCAAATCGTTTTATTCTTCTCACAAAATGCTCCATTTTTGTGTAACAAATCCCCGCCTCTTGAATAATGCTCCATGTTGACCACACCCCTCCTTCCCGAATCAATCGATATGTGCTCATCCGGTTGGTGCTCCTATCCCATAGTCGTAAAAGGTGCAAGGTCCTATCTGATTGGAAGTGTGGAGGTGTTTAAGAATTGATGAGAATGACAGATAACAATGACAATTCTTGAGAGCAACATGGTGAGCAGCTGGTATAAATTAAGAAAACTACGGTACAACTGTCAACTTGAACAAACTATGAAATTGGTTCAGATCTTAACGCAAAGTACAGCGAAAATAAAAACTACTGGGAAACACTGAAATTATGAAAATCAGAAAGACTATGGCCACGTAGCCAAAATTTTTTTTTTTTTTGTTCTAGGAGTACCCTTTCCTATTATTCTAAGACAGTGGAACGAACACTGAATTCCCATTTAAGGCTGGAAGGACCTAGGGGGTGGGGGTCGAACTTGTGACCTTGTGATTGCAAGCAGCGCGCATAGGCACTGAGCCATGCACCCCCCGATAATGTCAGTTACTAATGGAATATATGAAATCGATCGCCGGAGAAGCTGCTCGGCAACTCGTAGTCACTTCTCAACCAACTTTAGCCACTTTTTGACTGCCATTAGATTTCAACCACTTTCCAACAAACTTTGAGCACTTCTTAACCAACTTTGGCCAATTTTTGCCAACTCTCATCAAGTCAGGTGTTAAAAGCGTCAAAACACTGCTAAAATTGACCAACTTTAACCAACTTTTGCCACTTCTGTAAATGGCATTTAGAAAATGGCTAAAGTTAGTTGAGAAGCGGCGCCGATTTGAGGAGTGCTTCTGAAGTGTGAAACGAGTGTATATCTGTGTGAACTGATAAAATTTCATGTAAAGTTTAACTTTAATATTAGGGTGACCGAAAAAGACATGATCCGAGTTGGCCAGTTATCTTGTCTGAACATGATTTCAATTATTATAATTTTTACATCCAAACTATGTATGACTTTCCGCTTTGTTGGATAGTTAAATATTGAACATTTTTGTCGTCTTTTTTTCTGAAAAATTCATGTTTTTTGTTGAATATGGCCAATTCAGTCAAACATTTTGATATTCTTATATAGTTTTTTCTGCGTTGAACTTCAGGCTTCCCAAGTCATGCCACCAGCTCTTTTTATTGTTGTTCACAACCGTTTGTAGGTGCATGTTCACCTTTCTAATTAGATAGTACCTTGCACCTTTTACGACTATGGCAGAAGACCACGAGTTGAGCACCAGTGAATATCGATTACTTACTCCAAACTGAAGTTTCTGACAAATGGAAATCTGCTTGTTTCCAAGAGAACTGCAATGCACAACCATTTATCATATAACACTGGAAAATGAAAATTAGAATGAGCAAAACTTCTAAACGGGGGAATGTGAGATTTTTCAGTTAGAGTTAGTGGAAGGAAGGGGCTCTAAATAACAATATACTCAATATAGGTTGACATTAAATACATTATCTACAAACAAAATGATTCTATACAAATATTCACATATAACGATAAAATTTGATTTTAATCGCCATTGTAATATATTACATTCACAAATGAAACAATTATATACAAATATTTACATGTAAAGATAGTATTCAATTTTAATCGGAATTGGAACGTTTTTTGATCGAGAACTTGTCAACTGGATCGTCTTCATCAGGCTCATCATTTTTTCCAAAAGTAACCGTGAACTTCGCATTGGCTGGAGTGAAATAATCAAATGCTTGCTCGTCTTCCTCTTCATTAGCGACAAAGATAAGTCCAAAAACATTCGCAACACTTGGTAGGTCCATGACTCTGCTAGTGATATCAGCGCTTATGAAATCGGAAGATTCATCAATCATCTGAAAATAAGACTTTTGCAAATCTGGGAACTTTGCCTTTTAATGTGAAGTGGCGCACTTCTAAGAAGTCTAAAACTGAAGAAGTTGGTTGATTGGAAACTGGGCATGTCTACTTATTTTGGAGGAAGTTCAAAAATTGGGATTTGTCATCATTTCTCGTTTTTTTTTTCAATTTTTTCTTTAGTAAATATTTCTGAATTATAGACAATTTTGGATTTCTTGAAGCGAAATCCCAATCCCTTCTACATCATCTTCAATATTCACATAAACTCACGTCTCGAAGTTTCACAGCGTCTTCTTCGGTGAACTCCCGTAGCACGACGTCGAATAATTTAAAATGGAAGAAGCTTCCAATTGGGACATCCAAACTGAAGCCTCTACCAAAAAACCTCTCAGCCATCTTCCATTGGTCCATGCTTGAAAGATGCTCACAATGCTCGAGGGTTTCAAGTTCCGCGCGATCGAAAGTGTAGGGATCGATATTGAGTGATTCCAATTTTCCAGCAGGGAAGATCTCCAATAGTGAGGCATAATCGCTGATCGATACTTGAAGTGCATCGAAGTCTTCTACCTCAATGCTTCTCGTTGACTTGAGCATCTTAGTGATATCCGTGAAGCATTTCGTGTACAAATCTTTTTCCTCGATACTGAAATCGATAATGAGACTCTGCAGTATCACTCTTCGGTTTTCCAACACCAATTTCAAGTCATTGTGGCACAACTGAACGGCATCGCCTCCTTGAATGAATTTATTCGATGGTTCCAACTTCGGCTCTGTGTCGTCATACTGATCGACACAGGAAACTTTGCATCCTCCATTTACCGGTTGGTAAGTGATTTTGTATCCGTCGTACTCGATCCTTGAAAAATTATTTTCATCCGAACCATTAACCGAATAATTGTGAATGATGTTAAAATCCTCGAGATCAACTTCCGGGATTCTCACGACATCGCGGAACCCTGTGCATACTTTTGCGAGAGCCAATCTGCAATTCATATTTTATTATTTATTCAACTTTTTTTCAAAACTCTCTTACGTGTCAATGAAATCAACCCTGTCGACGATGAAATGAATCATATTGAGTGGGAGAGCATACATAGTCGATTTTGAATCGAGACTGAAAGATTTAAAAATTTATAATTTTAGGTTGATGTTTAAACCAATTTTTACCTTTTATCATGGTCCAAATTATCATTCACGTTGGAGAAATGATAGTACCAGTAGTCGAACTCCTCTTGTGGAATAGCGTCCTTTCCAACCTTCCTACAGAAGTTCTCATAGGCCTTTGAAAGTCGAGTCTTATCGAGTGCTTCGTAGAGAATGCATGCTCGAATGATTTGGTCGTTTTTGCGCAAAGAAGCCGACATTTGAGGAATTGTCTGAAAAACAATACAATTGAATAACAGTAAACTGGGAATTATTTTAATAATTAGAGTTACTAAGAAACGAGCAGATAATGAGATTCCATACAATTAAGTATTTCAAAAGTATGAAAAAAAAACAACTTTTTAAAAAGAGCAAAAACAAAGAAGATTGGATGAAGAATCATCGCCCAAAAACAAATGAAAATTTTGATTAAAAAGGAGAAAAATGGAGAAAAATACTTGTAAAAATACAAATGCAAATCGATTGCGAAACAAGGGAAGAGAATGCGTGGACACCAGAACACTTGCCGCTGTGAATGTAGGATGGCGCACCGCGGTCTGTTCAATAGAGCGCACATGCGCATTTACTCGGCCGCGGCCACGATGAACGGTCATGATCCAATAGTTTTCAGAAACAATGATTATTTGTCTGGATTTGTTTGAATGAGGAGTATCGGTTTGTAATTTTTCATTTTTCGAAATATACAGGGTGGTCCATAATTATGGCGACCTGCTACACGCGTGCAAGAACTTGATTTCTGGGGTTACCCTGTTACGAAAGTTTTAAAATTTGATTATTTAAAAAAAGTTCACAATATTTACTGTCGTTCACGTCAATTTCCATACAACATGCTTCAACTTTGAAAGTAGTGAGAGCCTTACAACATCGGTAGTCTATAATTTTCCTCCATTTTATAGGAGGTCTAGCGCCCGACGTCTCCTGCTGCGCTCATAGGATCAAGCAACTAGTTTCTATGTTTTAAATAATTATCAAGACTTCCGACACTCAAAATAGCAAAATCCGAGACGATAGACATATTTTGAGCCAACTTATGTTCGGATTTAGGTCGTTTTTTGCCCTCTAATAACAGTGCAAACAGTCCGTTGCAAAAAAAATTGCCCAAACATTCTGTATTCTGTGGAATATATCGAAATATTGAAAACCAAATTATCATTTTAAGCTAAGACAAATTAAAACTGGACACATTCGCATTTTCAACATGAATGAGCGTTGGTAAGGAAGAAAAATCACAAAACTTGGGGGAGCTTGCTTTTCTTGACTTTATCAATTTTCACAAGATGCCACTTCCGTCACCGGACACCAATCTCAAAAATTATTTGTGAAAAGCTTTGTTGTATCAAGGGTATTCTTAATATATAATCAAAATAATAAATCACTCAAAGTATCTCATTTAAAAATCACCAATAAGCTAAATCGAGCCTACTTGTGCGCTACGGCCATTCGGATTTTTGAGTGTCTTGTGTTCTGTGCGGATGTAGGTGGTGATAACTATCAAGTATTATATGTCGTTAAGTTTGTTTTTTTCTAACCAATAAAATGTGTATATTCACTTCTTTTGCTCGCTGTCCAAAAAAAAGTTACAGTGCCCCAAAGTGGTCGCCATAATTATGGACCACCCTGTGAAAGTTTTAGTTTCAATTTGGAGAGTGTTGAGTTTTCAACTCATTGGAAAACGATTTTAAATGTTTAAAGTTGTAGTTAATAAAGTGTTCAAAACCACACGAATGGTGCCAGAATGACCGAATATAATAATGTAAAACTTTTCACAAAAAAAGTTTGAAAGTTGTCAAAAAATGACAGTTACTCAGTTGATAAATTGGAATTGCTGGTAAAGCCAACCGACAGCCGACCGACAAATTTTCGTCTGATAGAAAATTTATAGGATAGTAAAAATTTTAGCAGAGCTCGCTGTACCAGCTGAAAGCCGAAAAAATCAGTCAGCCGCACACTCCTATTCAATTTTTTTTTTTGTTTGTTTTAAGTTCAAATTCCACTCGGATTTCAATGGTTACTTAACTGTTATTTTACGTTCTCGGTGAAAACATTGTAAATGAGAAGCAAGAATGAGATACCATTGAATGAAAAACAAAAAATTAAAACAAAAAAGTGAGCAATAAGTGTTGTATATTTACGTATCATGATAAAAAATTCAAAAAAATTTTCTAGATTTTATATGATTTTTTTGAAAATTGCAAAAATCTCAGTTTTCCCCTAATTCCTATTTGAATTTCCGCCAATTGAATTCGTTCGCTGGAGCACACTTGCATTATTTTTATTAATTTATTATATTGTTTCTCATTATTTCACTGATTTTCTTCATTCTTTGTGTATTTTTATCGGAAAAAGAGAGAAAAATTCAAGATAAATGCAAATTATTTATTTAAAAATCACTGAAAATGGGTAAAACTGTAAAATTATGAGTTCCGACGATAGCAAGCCTGAAATTAGCTTATTTCACAGTTTCACCCATTCTCAGTTATTTTTAAATAAATAATTTGCATTTATCTTCTCTCTTGTTTTCCGATAAAAATACACAAAGAATGAAGAAAATCAGTGTAATAATGAGAAAAAATAAAATAAATTAATAAAAATAATGCAAGTGCGCTCCAGCGAACGAATTCATTCGGCGGAAATTCGAATAGGAATTAGAGGAAAACTGAGATTTTTGCAATTTTCAAAAAATCATATGAAATCTAGAAAATTTTTTATCATGATATTCGGTCATTGTGGTAACATAGGCGTGTTTTAAAACAATTTCCCCATTTCGAATTTGAACTCATTATAAATACTTGCTTGGCAGTTTGGGAATTTTGGTTACAACGCATATAGAGACTTTGGAAAAGTCTCAATATTTTATAAGAAAAGCCACTCTAGAGAGATCAATTGAAAATAAAAAATAAAAAAGATCCTTTGTATGCTGCTTGCAGCTTCTCCGGCGATCGATTTCATATAATTCATTAGTGACTAGGGGTGGCAAGAGTGCGACCTAGGTCGCTAGGTCGCTGTTTTCATTTAGGTCGCATTGCGACCTGCGACCTAGCGACCTGCGACCTAGCGATCTGGGTTGCATTGCGACCTGCGACCTAGCGACCTGGGTCGCATTGCGACCTGCGACCTAGCGACCTAGGTCGCATTGCGACCTGAATTACCGACATTTTGTTCTCTTTCGGTTTTGATTCACTTGAGTTGTTAAAATCCGTATAACTCGAAAACTGCATTGCGACCTGAATTACCGACAATTTTTATACTAACAAATTGCTACAAATCATTTATTTTACATTGTTTTCGATTTCTCATCCATAAGACACCTTGTCGAAAAAAGTTAGAACAGCCGACATCCGCCGGATTTGCTGCTTTTTTCTACGTTTTTAATTCGAAAAGTGGAAAATGAAATTTTAGAAACAACAAAAACCACAAAAACGTGAACTTTTTGAAAAAATTTGCTGAAATGCATGGTTTTATTTGTAGAAATGAATTCTTTGTTCCGTACTTTTGAAAAAAAACTACGCATAAACTTATAAAATCTTAATAGAGAAAATGTTAGTGGAATATATCATACATATTCTGCAATCTTTAGTTTTCGAGTTATACGGATTTTAACAACTCAAGTGAATCAAAACCGAAAGAGAACAAAATGTCGGTAATTCAGGTCGCGATGCGACCTAGGTCGCTAGGTCGCAGGTCGCAAAGCGACCCAGGTCGCTAGGTCGCAGGTCGCAAAGCGACCCAGGTCGCTAGGTCGCAGGTCGCAATGCGACCTAGGTCGCGATGCGACCTAACCCTCTAGGTCGCAGGTCGACCTAGGTCGACCTATAGCCACCCCTATTAGTGACTCATGCTTCCGGGGGGTGCATGGCTCAGTGCCTATGCGCGCTGCTTGCAATCACAAGGTCACAAGTTCGACCCCCACCTCCTAGGTCCTTCCAGCCTTAAATGGGAATTCAGTGTTCGTTCCACTGTCTTACAGCTTACATACGGCATTTATCCAGGCAAGACCTGTAGAAAAAAACCAAAAAAAAAAAAAAAAAAAAATTTTGCCACGTGGGGCAACCTGGCAGTATTTAATGATTTCATTTTGGTATTGAAACATGAGACAGTCTAGAAAATTAATTGGCAGAAGTTATCGACCACAGTCCTCAAGATTTTCATTTGATCCCACGTGGCAAACTGTTTGAGTTTTCTTCATTTTTTCTTTGTGTCATAATTTGAAATTTTACTTGCCACATTTTCAGACATTTTTCCGTAAAGAAAATTGGCTGCTCACTTGGAAACGCTGAAATTAGTCTAAAAATCGATAATTCAGTATTAATTTTAACTTACTTTACTGAAACATTACTGAAAAATGTATGAAACTGTGAAAAATTAAAGTTTTAAGTTTTAAATCAAAGAAAATATTAAGAAAAATGTCAAAGATCAGGTCAATAATTTGCGCTGGAATTGAAAAATAATTCGGCCCTTTTTTTTTGCAAAATTGAAAAAAATCATAAAATTTCAAAGAAAATGTTCGGAATTTTTTTACAGTTTTATTCGATATTTACATTGAAACTCTATTTTGTCATTAAGGTACAAAAAACCCACAAACGCTACTCCACCTTTAAACTAACAAGTACACGGAACCAAAGATTTTTCCTTATTTTTCTTCTTCTCGTGTTTTATTCAGTGATTATCTTTCCGGTCACCAATATTCCAGAGAATTAACTATCAATATCCGACTTTTTACTCAACTGTTCCTCAAACCTCCAATACTCTTGAAAAACAGCCGGTACCATACAAACGTTTTGTGTTGTTTTGGTAATACCCCTGCCGCATTTTAACTGTGTTTTTGCCGCGCGCATGCATTCCCCTGACCGTTTCCCCACACACTATTTCGCGCTCTCTTTCTCTACCTCTCTCACTCTCTCACTTCTCGCACTCACTCACTCACAGGTCTCCATTCTTGCTTTTTGGTCCCACCGGTTTTCATTAATTCCTCTCTCCCTCATTATTTTCTTTACATTTTTACATTTTTACATTTTGTAATATTTCATTAAGTTTTTTTTGTTGCAGGTATGAGTTCTTCAAAGCTTTCCTCATGTGATCTGCCAAACTCCAGAGGAAACAGAGAAGGTAAGCATTTTTTAAATCAATTTTTTTCTTCAATTTGTAATTTCAGGTCACCGCTCTCATAGTCGAAGCAATTTGGAAAGTGCATCGAAAAATATGGGACACCACATTAGTATTGAAGAATTGTTTTATTCGTTCGTAAAGCAAGACGGTGTTCAGTCAACAAGCCGTGGATATGGTGGCAGATCTCACCACGGATCCGTGTCTTTTAACGGGAATCCTTCCATGAACGGCGACCAGTTGAATCACTCGATTAATCAATCGATGAATGCAGCTCGAGCTAACAGAAACGTCTTCAACTCATCGAGCATTCCTCCAACGGCCCCCGTGTTCTCTGCAGACTTCCGTCAAAACTCGCAGACACGCAATAACTCCAGCTGGAATCAACGGAACTTGTCAGTTTCCACTTATCAGTACAACACTCAGCAGTCAAATACAGGGCACAGTAGAAGCCGTCCGAATGGACAACTTGGCCGAAGCTTCTCGGATGGATCGAACAATCATGGCCATGCTGGGAATGTGTCATTCAGTGGGAGTTCCGTTCCAGCTGGGTTCCAGAAACAAGAAACCAAGGCTTACCAACAACTTCATGGAAATAAAAGCTTCAACGCTCAAGCTGGAGTTCAAGCTCCTGGAGATCACAAGGACAAGAGATATGGAGGCATGTTTGGAAATGAGCTTATCAATTCGATCAATTCTAGTTTTGGCCAACAGCATGATGTCTTCAAGCCGCGGAATTTGAACCAGAGCTTTTCCGGATTTACTATTAATGAAGCTTTAACAAGGAAGCATCATCAAGAAGGATCAAGAAACGATAGAAGAAGATCACATGGGAGCACTAATGTCCAGGATCGTGCTTTCTACAACACAGATGACAATGAACTGTCTGACGACGTGTTCATAGAAGATTCCAATGGTGTTGCAAACGGTCCAAAATCTGTCACTAACAAATCTCAACAACAGTCTCGCGGAACGAAGGATGCTGGCAGTCAAGTGGCGGAGAAACTGAACTCTTCCAGAGGAGCTGCTCAACGTAATCTGAAATCCAATGTGTTCAGCAAGGACGGCACCGAACTTTCTGTGGAACAGTTACTGGAAATTGTCAGCATGAAGATCGGACAACACTTGCACTCAGCTTCCAGTTCTCACGGAGAATGCAGCAATTTGAATCGGACATTACCAGCTAGAAGTGATCTAAATTGCTCAATTGGTGAAGACTTCGACTCCAGTTTTCTGGATGTAAACAATCGAACCCTGCCAGAAAATCTTTCGAAGAAAACTTCAGTGCAGAAACATCGTCGTGGAAGTTCTCGTAGTGCGTCCCGTCTCGCCAGTCTTGACGTGACGCTGGAGACTGTAGAAGAAGATGTCGAACCCACACCAAGTCCACATCCGAGTTCTCCTCCAAAGATCTCAAGAAGAAAGTGGACAGGAACTTTTGATGCCAACGTTGAGGAAATGAGACGTTTACTTCATGGGGACCCTGGGAAGCCGAAATCTACAAAACGTGCTTTCTCAAGGTATGTAGTGATAAAAAGTGAAGTATTTAGTAAAAGTTTGAATTTCAGCAAGGATCAGAGAACACCTTCCTTGTCAATCATCACAAGCCCGAAGGCTTTGATCGGAGAAAAATGTCTGACAGCATCCAACAAGTTAGTTTTACACTTGGAGCTGCTTTTTTCATTATGTTTGTATTGCAGGTCTTCAAAGATTGACAAGTCACTTGGCATGATTGATTCGAAACTCACAAAGTCACCAATGTACTCCGCCACGGTTTCTGGGAAGGAAGCAACTTCAGGAAACCGAATCGCTCGAAAGTTGACTCCAGGGCTTGATGGACTGAAAAGGTATGGAACTACAAAGAACAAACAACATTTTTAAATGTTCTTTTCCAGCTCTCATTGTACCGGAAATCCAGTTTCCATAGATTGTAATGGTTGCCCAACTCCGAAAAGAAGTGGAATCAATTGTGATAATCGTATGGCTGAAGTGAACAACCAAGCCGGGAGATGGTCCTCTGAAGCCACCAGGTAAGGCCCAAATCAATAAATTCGCAATGAGTTTCGTATTATATAAATTTCTGAATTCTCAAAAAATCGTGGATCAAACATATGGAAAATAATGTGCAAGTTGAGTAGATTGAGGTCAAGACTAGACCTCTCGAGTAAAAAAATAGAGCATTAATCTTGCACAACTCCGCAAAAAGCCCTCTGCTTTTGTCTATTGCCCAGAAGGTGTGCGGCAAATTTGTACGGTTTTGCCGAAACAACTTTGCCGAATTAGCCTAATTTGCCGTTTGCCGAGCTCAGACAATTTTGATCAAAGCTATGGATTTTGTCGCCAAAAATTTAGTAGTGCTCGGCAACTTTTGAGATTTTCCACACATCCCTGGAGCCCAGTCTAATCACTTGATATTATAATTACTAAACGGTGAATTGCGAGCCCGCTAATAAATTTAATTTCCTCAGAATATATAAATTTTTGCCGCACAGCTTGATTCGATTTCTGTAACATACTTTCCAAGTACAATTAATTTTTTTTTCAGTCAGCCTGCCCCACTCCCTTGCAAGTCAGCCAACCCGACCGAAGATTCTTCTCAAGATGCACCTCCAACTTCACCACCACCTCGTATTTCTGATAGCTTGACGGCATTCCTGGAAGCTCAACAAGACTTCAATGATTATATTGATGCTCACTACAAAGAGAAGACACAACTCTTGAAAGTGAATTTGAATATTCACGGGATGTCACCTGAAAGATGGCTGTACTTGAATTATTTTTGCACCGAGACAATTCCAAGATTGGATGGTCCTTATGCCGATGGTAAGAAAGATAAGACATATTTAATCTTGAAAAACGTAAATTTTTTCAGATCCAAGGGTTCCACCTGTGCGAAATATATTCAGAAGATGGTTTCTCCGGTTTGCTGAAGCCTGCTTAGGAAATCCAAATGACCTTGCAGTTCAGAAAGATATTGCTCTCGAGTTCGTTCAGGCTCGGCTTGACGATACGAGCAGCTCCACAGATTCCACCAATATGCTCTACATGTTGTGGAAGGAGTGTATCGGACAGAAGAATATCATCTCAATTGCTGATGCGTGTCTCCTTGTATATCTTCGGAAATCGGATCCTGTCAGATACTTGAATGCAAAACGAGAATGGCTGGAATCTATTTTTGACCCACCCAGAGATCAATGATTGTACTGATATATATCTATTTCATGTCGAGTATTTTGTATTTTATTCTTGTTCATTGACCTTTTAACCACTCTTTTTATACTCCAACTTGCTCCTTCTTGTGAATTTATTTATGGTCTGCCCAGGAACTTGTAACGGGTAGTTTTCTATTGTTATCAGGACTGCTGCTCATTCAAAATTCAAAGTTGAATTTCAATAAAGCGAATGTTTGAAATAGGTATATAATTGGCAACTGATTAGTAGAAATATGTCTCTTCTTTGGCTTTTTGTAAAAGTTAGGCAAAAAAGTGGTCACGGATTCAATTTCAAAAGCGATGCTTCAGACTTATCCGCTACGATAGCGAAGGTTCCGTTTGTACTGAAAAACACAGTAGAGGAAATTGGTATAGGCGCGTATAAATAGAATTCTAGTAGTTGACTCTGAAATATAAAAAGTTATTAACAATCCAAATTGGCAATTACTGATTATAAGGATAGGAATGTTAAGTTTTCTTAATACTACTAGATACTACCCTCTACATTTTTATTGATAGGCATGCCTACTTGCCTGCCTAACTTCATTTGAAGGTCTTCTCTTTGAACGTCCACTTGCGCCATTTCCCGCCTTAAACTTGTTGTGTTTTCCTTGGATGGCTATTTGACTAGCGATTTCAGCTTTCAAGAATGAAAACAATGTTAAGTGCTGGCCTTAGATATCCAGTGTTTCCTGTGAAATTTCATTTCAGTGGCAGCATGCCAGACCAAATCCAAAAAAACCAAAGGGGAAATTGTTAAAAACTACTCCTATGATCCCAAAATGACAAATTATCATAGTCAAAATTTTCTAGAATATCGCTTACATCCGAAGCCTAAGCCTACGCCAAGGCCTAAGCCAAATCATAGGCCTACGCATAGGCCTAAGCCTAAGCCTGATGAAATAAAACAGTATAGTTTCATTTAAATGAAACACCAGAACCATCAAAAACACTTGATTTTTTTTCAAATTTTTTTTAAACTAAAATATTTTTAAAGTTCGAAGGAAAACTGTTTAGCATCTTTTTCTTTTTGTGTGTCACTCTACATTAATATAAAATTTTATTGCAGTCCGCTACACACTTTTTCATTGTTTTTGTTTCTCTGCTCCTCTACTTTCTTATCAAAATTTTTTCCCGGAGGTATCATTTGGTCTTCCTGCGGCGGCTTGTGTGGCTGGCACCACCATTTTTTTCTGGATTAAAACAAATTAAAAAAATTTATGTATTGTATGTGTGGTGAGTTTTAAAGTTATATTAGTTTCAAGAAGCTAATTTTCATTACTTTCAGAAATTTAATTTCTGCTATCCGCACCCCGAATGTCTACAAAAAATCTTCTGACTCAAGATGGTAAATTGGTGAGTTTTTGTATCAAAAAAGTTTCGAAAACCTTCAGAAATTAATTTCAGAGTAAGAATCGGCAAGTCGAGGAGAAAAATATCTTTAATGCAAATCCCACATTGTAAGTGCTTTTCTCGAAAATCTATAATAACATGGAATAAGGTTATGGAATAATGTATACATTAGATACATAGTAGCGTCCTATAAAAATACCAAACTGCCAAAAAATATTAAAAATTTTGAAACTTCGGTCTAATTAAAAGATATCAAGCAGATAAACGCTTAAGATTAGCCCAAAACTGAAACATTTCAATTTTGAACAATCGTTAGCTAATTAAAAACTACAAGCATTAAACCGACTCCAAAATACCATTAAAAAAGCTCACGAGAATTGCGCCAGTAGCCTTCTTGGATCATTTCCAAGTAGGAGCCTATGTCATAATAATACTATATTTTCAGAGTGAATAAAATTGTCTGCGACCTCGAATCATTCTGAGACTTTTGCGAAGTCAACAAGGACATGAACATTTATGATAATTTCGACGGAATGGCATTTGACTGATAATTGTTTATATAACTGTTTCATTTTTCATATCCTTTATTATATTTCCCCTCCCCCCTTTATTCAATGTTCCCATTTTTCAACTATTCCTTTACTTTCCACTTTCTGAATTTCTTGTTTCATGTTTCAAATCCCGATTCTCATTGCCTAATCCCACAAGTTTTAAAATAAACTTGTCACAATAATAAACCCCCAAACAGTATTCAATTCTCGCTGCTCTCGTGCTATTCTTGTGCTATTCTTGGATTTTCTGAATCCAACACGTTTCAGGTCTTTTGGTCTGCTGTTCTGTTCAAAAACAGTTTGAAGCAATCTCTATTATTACGGTACACTCATTCTAGGACTCATTGGTAGTGAAGTTCTTGAGGGAAACGACACCCAACTAGTGATAGCCGCCCCAGTTATTTTGTCGAAATGGAGTAAATATTTAGAGCCAAGTTTTCCAGATTTAAGTAATTTTACCAAGATGTTTAGATAAAATCATTAGAAATCCTAAAAACCGAAAGATTTGTGAATTGCAATTTTCTCTATTGTACTCTAGAGCTTTGGAGCTAATTTACTTATTGATTCTTTGACTTGGAGCTAGAAACTCTCGCCCTTCCGTTCTCATTTGTCTCTTTCTCTGCCCTCTCTATAGTTTCCTACAAATTAGGCAGGGCACCTTACTCTACGTGGTGTACGACCTTTCTCTGTTTGCGTCTTTTGTTATTCCCTTTCCCCGCATTTCCTTTTCTGTAGTGTTCTAGCGGCCCAGTGCACGGGCCGCCGACAAATGGACCATTGCTCATCTTGGCTCTAAATATTTACTCCATTTCGACAAAATAACTGGGGCGGCTATCACTAGTTGGGTGTCGTTTCCCTCAAGAACTTCACTACCAATGAGTCCTAGAATGAGTGTACCGTAATAATAGAGATTGCTTCAAACTGTTTTTGAACAGAACAGCAGACCAAAAGACCTGAAACGTGTTGGATTCAGAAAATCCAAGAATAGCACAAGAATAGCACGAGAGCAGCGAGAATTGAATACTGTTTGGGGGTTTATTATTGTGACAAGTTTATTTTAAAACTTGTGGGATTAGGCAATGAGAATCGGGATTTGAAACATGAAACAAGAAATTCAGAAAGTGGAAAGTAAAGGAATAGTTGAAAAATGGGAACATTGAATAAAGGGGGGAGGGGAAATATAATAAAGGATATGAAAAATGAAACAGTTATATAAACAATTATCAGTCAAATGCCATTCCGTCGAAATTATCATAAATGTTCATGTCCTTGTTGACTTCGCAAAAGTCTCAGAATGATTCGAGGTCGCAGACAATTTTATTCACTCTGAAAATATAGTATTATTATGACATAGGCTCCTACTTGGAAATGATCCAAGAAGGCTACTGGCGCAATTCTCGTGAGCTTTTTTAATGGTATTTTGGAGTCGGTTTAATGCTTGTAGTTTTTAATTAGCTAACGATTGTTCAAAATTGAAATGTTTCAGTTTTGGGCTAATCTTAAGCGTTTATCTGCTTGATATCTTTTAATTAGACCGAAGTTTCAAAATTTTTAATATTTTTTGGCAGTTTGGTATTTTTATAGGACGCTACTATGTATCTAATGTATACATTATTCCATAACCTTATTCCATGTTATTATAGATTTTCGAGAAAAGCACTTACAATGTGGGATTTGCATTAAAGCTATTTTTCTCCTCGACTTGCCGATTCTTACTCTGAAATTAATTTCTGAAGGTTTTCGAAACTTTTTTGATACAAAAACTCACCAATTTACCATCTTGAGTCAGAAGATTTTTTGTAGACATTCGGGGTGCGGATAGCAGAAATTAAATTTCTGAAAGTAATGAAAATTAGCTTCTTGAAACTAATATAACTTTAAAACTCACCACACATACAATACATAAATTTTTTTAATTTGTTTTAATCCAGAAAAAAATGGTGGTGCCAGCCACACAAGCCGCCGCAGGAAGACCAAATGATACCTCCGGGAAAAAATTTTGATAAGAAAGTAGAGGAGCAGAGAAACAAAAACAATGAAAAAGTGTGTAGCGGACTGCAATAAAATTTTATATTAATGTAGAGTGACACACAAAAAGAAAAAGATGCTAAACAGTTTTCCTTCGAACTTTAAAAATATTTTAGTTTAAAAAAAATTTGAAAAAAAATCAAGTGTTTTTGATGGTTCTGGTGTTTCATTTAAATGAAACTATACTGTTTTATTTCAGAAAACTTTGTTAAAGCTTTAAAAAGTGCGCAAAATTGCTGGAATTTTCTGGTAAAATTTCCAAATTTGACCACTTATTTGCGACCCGAAAATGAAGATTTTTTCTGAGTTATCTTTTTTTGCATACTTTGGTAGCTTATTTCACATTATTTTGTAGATTAAGGTACATTTAATTCAAAAATGTCATCTTCGGACCGTTGCAAAAATGACCAAAATTGAGGATTTTAGCGAAAATCAGCCCAATTTTTTTGAAATCTAAAACCGCCAAAAACATTTTTGAAAAAAAATTTAAGTTCAATAATTTCCTCAATATGAGCACATTTTGACTAAATGCGCTTTTTAGTTTCAGTACTTCTTACCTATCTCACTGCAGATTTTTGCATCCAGGTGGGTCACGGGTGCCCCAGGCACTTCCAACAGGCGACAGAGCTCAACGAAATTGAGCTCGTTGTCTTCATCCGCGTCAGCTTCGTAGAGCATCTCTACCAATTCCTTGACCAGGTGCTTGGTGAAGCTTGGACAGAAACGGAGTCCAAAAAAACAATGATTCCAATCAGATAAGGTTCTAAAAATCAAATTTTTATAATAAACCATTGAAAATATGAAATGAGAATAAATATATTTCAACTGAAAAAAAAACATGAAACTGATGGAGTACTTTATTAAACAAAGTAAATATTTATAGCCGTACAAGCAAAAAAAAAGCAGTGCAAAAAGAAAAAAAAGAAACTTCCCATGCCGGGAATCGAACCCGGGCCGCGTGGGTGAAAACCACGAATCCTAACCACTCACAGTTGATTTGCGGTTCGCGAATTATTCGTTAAAAAATTCTTCGCGTGCTCATTATTCGAGTACCCGCTAACATGTGTATTGTACGTGTGTTATACGCGTATCCCGAACACACATGTACAATTCGCGAATAAATCGCGTATACCGAAGGATTTTTTCGGGATTCGTGTACAAATAACGTATAATTGATGTATTTTCCGATAATTTGTTCGGGATTCGCGAATAAATTGAAAATTTCGAGGAAATTGTTCATGAATAGCAATTTTTCCCATAACATTGTTCTTCAATATTATATTCATAGGATGAGTTTATTAGTAAGAAAAACATAACAACGAAATAATAATGGCACAGGCAAGGCTCGATGGAGGCATTTCAGAAGGCACACAAAGAAATTAAATGTGTGAAAGAACAACAAAAAAAAACAATTTGTAACAAGGGAAATAGAAAAATATGTAAAAAATTATGAAAAAAATTGTATTAAAACCTCTAATCCATCATATCATCCGGCTCCTCATTTTCCTTTTCACGTCGATTTTTTTCTTGAACAGGTGCTTCGAAGACATCGATTTCCATATCTTCATCCAAACGTCATTGGTTGCTGATGGGAGTTGCAGCCTTGTTCTGTAATCAAAAGTTCGAGCAATATTCATTAAAAAAAGTGTTTTTTTCCTTCTAAATTAACTTGATTATTTTTTCTGCCATTATTTTAACGTATTCTTTCCGATTTTAATTCAAAACTTTTAAATCCTCGTACTTTTAATTAGTTTTTATTAATCTAGACTTGTTTCTTTATAAAAACAGAAACTACGGTGTGCAAGTACGCAAACACCGCGGCGGCAATTTGCACGCACTGACTTTTGCGTTCTGACATTTTAGTTTTTATTTATTTTTTCTCTCTTTTTTTTGTAAATTTCTTGATCATTTCCGTTTTTTTTTTCTTTTTTTTTCAAGAAATCGATTTACACAAAATTTTGTTGCAGCACGAAGGAGCCGAGTTTAGGAACCGCGGTTAGTTCGAGCACAAGACCACTCAGGTTCTCTCCGCCAAAATTTCAGGTTTTGGTGTTGAATTCGGGATAGGAAAAGGACACCAGGCTCAACAATCGTGAGTTTTTTATTTCAAAAATCATAAATTGAAAAAAAAAATTACCAACCTCACTAGTTCTCCGCAATTTTCCTTTTTGAGCTCCATTTGCATCCATTTTCCCGCCTCTTCACTCTTGTTTGCGCCTTTTTCTTGATTGTAGCGATTGTGCCATTATTATTTCGTTGTTATGTTTTTCTTACTAATAAACTCATCCTATGAATATAATATTGAAGAACAATGTTATGGGAAAAATTGCTATTCATGAACAATTTCCTCGAAATTTTCAATTTATTCGCGAATCCCGAACAAATTATCGGAAAATACATCAATTATACGTTATTTGTACACGAATCCCGAAAAAATCCTTCGGTATACGCGATTTATTCGCGAATTGTACATGTGTGTTCGGGATACGCGTATAACACACGTACAATACACATGTTAGCGGGTACTCGAATAATGAGCACGCGAAGAATTTTTTAACGAATAATTCGCGAACCGCAAATCAACTGTGAGTGGTTAGGATTCGTGGTTTTCACCCACGCGGCCCGGGTTCGATTCCCGGCATGGGAAGTTTCTTTTTTTTCTTTTTGCACTGCTTTTTTTTTGCTTGTACGGCTATAAATATTTACTTTGTTTAATAAAGTACTCCATCAGTTTCATGTTTTTTTTTCAGTTGAAATATATTTATTCTCATTTCATATTTTCAATGGTTTATTATAAAAATTTGATTTTTAGAACCTTATCTGATTGGAATCATTGTTTTTTTGGACTCCGTTTCTGTCCAAGCTTCACCAAGCACCTGGTCAAGGAATTGGTAGAGATGCTCTACGAAGCTGACGCGGATGAAGACAACGAGCTCAATTTCGTTGAGCTCTGTCGCCTGTTGGAAGTGCCTGGGGCACCCGTGACCCACCTGGATGCAAAAATCTGCAGTGAGATAGGTAAGAAGTACTGAAACTAAAAAGCGCATTTAGTCAAAATGTGCTCATATTGAGGAAATTATTGAACTTAAATTTTTTTTCAAAAATGTTTTTGGCGGTTTTAGATTTCAAAAAAATTGGGCTGATTTTCGCTAAAATCCTCAATTTTGGTCATTTTTGCAACGGTCCGAAGATGACATTTTTGAATTAAATGTACCTTAATCTACAAAATAATGTGAAATAAGCTACCAAAGTATGCAAAAAAAGATAACTCAGAAAAAATCTTCATTTTCGGGTCGCAAATAAGTGGTCAAATTTGGAAATTTTACCAGAAAATTCCAGCAATTTTGCGCACTTTTTAAAGCTTTAACAAAGTTTTCTGAAATAAAACAGTATAGTTTCATTTAAATGAAACACCAGAACCATCAAAAACACTTGATTTTTTTTCAAATTTTTTTTAAACTAAAATATTTTTAAAGTTCGAAGGAAAACTGTTTAGCATCTTTTTCTTTTTGTGTGTCACTCTACATTAATATAAAATTTTATTGCAGTCCGCTACACACTTTTTCATTGTTTTTGTTTCTCTGCTCCTCTACTTTCTTATCAAAATTTTTTCCCGGAGGTATCATTTGGTCTTCCTGCGGCGGCTTGTGTGGCTGGCACCACCATTTTTTTCTGGATTAAAACAAATTAAAAAAATTTATGTATTGTATGTGTGGTGAGTTTTAAAGTTATATTAGTTTCAAGAAGCTAATTTTCATTACTTTCAGAAATTTAATTTCTGCTATCCGCACCCCGAATGTCTTTTCATTCTTCCATGTAGATTTAACTGGTACAATATCCGGCGTCAATGCCACAAACTTTTGCAGAGCTGTGGTGGGTTCGTTGATTACTCGAAATGCGATTTCCCGTCTGATGCTTGTATGAAGTAGTACCCTAAATCATACATTTCACAAACTTCATTTTTTAAAGATTGAAAACTGACTTAGTCGACGCGTTCTGAACAAAACTGCGTGTCGTACGGCTACTGTATCCACAAAGAGCAAATTGATAAAAGCTTTCGAATGAAAATGTTGAGAGTGATCCAGTATTACCGAACAACTCATTAATTTCTGGCAGATGAAAAAGTACTTCCTAAATTTGTATGCTTTTGAAAAGTACTAAAAATCGATAAACATACATGAGCTTTGATGGAAAGATACTCTACGTTAGCTTCGGATAGAAACCATGCTGCACCGGCTGCCATTTGCTGCTCAAACAAACAAGAGGCTTTCGAGTTCGTATACATCTCATTTCCCAGCATTCCTAGTCCTACAATAACAACCCGGGCCTCAGGAGAAAGAGTGTCGAAGCTCAGAGCAACTAAGCAGATGACTATTCGAAAGAACTGAAATTAAATTTTATATAAGTTATATTCCTAGCCTTCTGTTACATTAGTCTTGTCCGTTCCATTCCGACATGCTTCCACGTTTGTAAAATTTGAATGTAGTACAACTTTTCGAAATGCTTCTTTGAGGACTCCTTTATTGTTCGAAAAAGGAGGTGATCTAGGCTTGATCTTTTTGAATTCAGACAACAACAACTCTGTAAGCAAAACATATATTTTCGCGTTTTGAATTATTCAGATCAGGGGTGGACGGCAAACCATTTTGTCCGGCAAATGGGTAAATTGCCGGAATTCTAATATCCGGCAAATCGGCAAATGGGTAAATTGCCGGAATTCTAATATCCGGCAAATCGGCAAATGGGTAAATTGCCGGAATTGAAATTTCCGGCAAATCGGCAAATGGGCAAATTGTCGAATTTGTCGGCAAATCAATTTACCGCGCACCCCTGATTCAGATATCACCTTTTCTAATGAATGTATAGATTCCCTCTCCCAAGTTGTGCAAAATATCGATTGGTGTATTGTACGGGAGAACGTGGGGAACAATTTTTGCTGGAATTGGACCAAAACCATGCACACCCTGCTCTGAATCCACGATTGTTTCATATCCAGGGCGTTCCTCACGGCGTTTTCGATCACCAAATTTGTACAAAGTTCCTGGCGACATACAAAAAAAACATGACTCTGCCGACTGATGTGCCATGAAACCAAAGAAAGCCCGCTTTGCCTGAAATCGCCGTTTTTAATTTAGAATATAGGTAGTAATTGACACTACGAACACAGTTGTCATCAAAGAAAGATACTACTTACGGGCTGATCGGCTGAGCATGGTCGAATGTGGCAAGTGAATGATGTATTTCTGACTTTTCCAGTATGTGATTCTACATCAGATAGTATGAACGGAATAAGTGCATTCCACAGAGTTGTAGTTGGATTTTCACTACACTCTACAATTCCACCTAGTACAATGTTTGTAGACTTCTGCATCAGTCCAGTTGGCAGATCAAAGATGATGTAACTGACTGGCCAAAGCTTCCTAGAAATTAAAATACTCAAATGAATATTTTTTCTAAATGCGAAACCAACTTCTTATTTCCAGAAATGCGCACTCCGTCAATCGATACGACCAAGGACAGACGAAGACGATTCGGAGATTCAGTTTCTCGGAAACTAGAGAAAAATGGACTAGCCAGGTTATGTTCAAGATTTCGATCATTTTTCAGCTGTTCCCGTAGCTCCAGAATGTCATCCATGTAAGTTTCGACGAGCTCTACAATTTGGGTAAACGATCCAACCCGGACAAAGGAGGCAACAGGACCACCACAATGTTTGCTGAATTGGTAATTTTTGCATTTTCAAAAATTTCCAAATAACCAACTTCTTGCCTCGAGAAATTTTCATTTTCAAAACGTTATCATTGAAACATTTGGGATTTTCAATTTCCAAAAAACTTTTAAATTATTTTCCTTATTTCTTCGAAATTTTTGGATGTTCGATTTTTAAAAAATTCTAAGTTTTTTTGGATTTTCAAATACTAAAAATTCTTCGAAATTTTTGGATGTTCGATTTTTTAAAATTCTAAAAATTATTTGGATTTTCAAATACTAAAAATCTTCGAAATTTTTGGATGTTCGATTTTTTAAAATTCTAAAAATTATTTGGATTTTCAAATACTAAAAATTCTTCGAAATTTTTGAATGTTCGATTTTTAAACAATTTTAAAAATTGTTTGGATTTTCAAATACTAAAAATTCTTCGAAATTTTTGGATGTTCGATTTTTAAAAAATTCTAAAAATTATTTGGATTCTCAAATACTAAAAATTCTTCGAAATTTTTGAATGTTCGATTTTTAAAAAATTCTAAGTTTTTTTGGATATTTGATTTTCAAAAAAAAAGGAATTTTTCAACGAAATTGTGAAATATCAAAGAGACTTTCAGATATTGTACTAATCTTCAAAATTTACCAAGGCAAGAAGTTGATTGATAAATAGAAATTACCATTTCTTAGAATTTTGTGCAACTTTTCCACATTTGTTGCAGAAATGATGTGTGGAAAAATTGTTTTTATTATATGTCCATATTGAATTTGCAGACTCGGCCACCGATTCATCGAGGGATAACAAAGACCGTTTGAATGCTAAATTTTTTTGAAATAAATAAATTTTTTTGTTATTTTTAACCTAGATTTGAATAGCGTGACACACAAGCTGAAGCAACATGAAGAAGGGCTGGAGTTGAAGCATCTCTAAGCATTTGTCTCATTTCTGAGAGTAACACTTTAAATTCATTTCCTAGGTTTTTTGCACGTACCGGAAGCTGCATCTTCGACGTCACCTGAATCACCAAATTCAAGTAATTCGTCCACTGGATAATCAATCTGGTCATCGTCTCCCATGTCCATTTCTTCAGCTCCATCACCAAGGTCATCGTCCAACATCATATCCTCAATGTCATTGATGTCATTGATTCGTCTTCATCTGCATAGATCTGATTCGATGTCTCGTTTTCATTCACTGCCACATCATTTTCTGATTCTACAAAAAATTATTCTCAAAAATAGTGAACATGATCAGAAATATATACCTAATCTTTCTCGTCTATCCGGATCGAAGTCTCTGAAGCTGGTACGAGGCATCCTTGTACACTTTAAAGTATACGGTACTCTGATAAACTCCTACTATTTGCATATGTCAGTGATACTCAACGTGTTTAATATTATAACTTTCCCTTTCTACAGTGCAGAAAATTTTGGTTTGGATTTCAATGGGTTTTTTTTTTGAGAAGAAGGAACATTTGGATGAACGGGTCTCGACGCTCGTATTGAATTTTTAAATGATTTTTCAAGTATGCACCTTTAAGATTACTGTACGGATTCGGCAAGAACTCTCGCATCTTGACATTTATTATTGTTTTATTATCTCTTGGTTTTCTTCTCTTCTCCCATTCATCGAAAATATAATAACAATTATTCCGGGAAAGTGATGAAAACGAAAAGAATGAGAAAATCAAAATTTTGTTTTCTTTTCGAAGCTACAGTAATCCTAGCAAATTTTGCCATCGACCGCTCGGCGAATTTGTCAATTTTTTGCACATCCCTGGTTCAGATTCAGAACTCGAAAATTTATCTATTTTTTTTCGAATTTTCCAGGTTTGCTGTCACCTTGAAAGTAGAATTTAGTTTTGATTTTTAAATTTTCAAAAAGGTTACTGTAGTTTCGAAAAAAAATTAATTAAAGGAATTCAAAAAGTTCTCACTGATTCTGTACAGTAATATCGAATCTTTAAAGGCACATAAAACATTTTTAAAGTTATTTTTTGGGAAAGTCTAGAAAATATTCTTTAACTGTATAATTTAGAAACTATTGTACTAATTTTCTGAACTCTAATTAAGCAGGAATCCTCAAAAAGTGTGTTCCTTCTTCTTGGAAATCATTAAAAGGGGAACATTTTCCCAAAATCATTGATTATCTCGACTATTTCTGCATAAACTTGAGAAAAAATACAATATTGACGATATTTTTGAACAAAAATAGGAAAAAATTACTTAAAAAACAAAAAAATTACTTAAAAAAGGGCAAAAAATAATTAATAAAATAATTTATTGATTTGAATGACTCTCTTTCGTTATTCCTGATTAATTCGCGAATTATACGCGTATCCCGAAAATGGTCGCATTTTTTCGTTATACGCGTATTTTCAACGAATTTTTTTTGTGTCTCAAATATTCGTTTCGCGATACATGATTTATACGCGAATTGAACGCGTATACGAATAATACGCGAACCGCAAATCAACTGTGACTAGACCACATGGGAGGACGGAGGAGCCAGTCTGATGGAGCTAGACGAGAGTGTGGAAGGTTGCAGGGAGAAGGCGGCATGGAGGAGAAATGTAGAGCAGGGCTGACATAAGGTCGGGAGCACTGCGAACTAGACCGCAATCAATATATTTTTTGCAAAACCGTCCGCTACCGACTACCAGCTGACGGCAAATTAGCCGCATTTCAAAAAAAAACGGCTAACGGCTATTTCGGCTAATCGGGAACATATTCGGCTAACGGGAACTCGGCTGAATCGGCTATTAGCCGCCCACCCCTGGTCGCAACATAAGACCACCTGCATAAACGTGGCGTGTGGCCGCGTGGCCTAATGGATAAGGCACCAGACTTCGAATCTGGGGATTGCAGGTTCGATCCCTGCCGTGGTCGTATATTTTTCCATGTTTTTTTCTAAACTCTAATGTCAAAGTTAAATGGTACTTGTGTATTATTTCCCTTTTTTTTTAATTTTTAAAATTAAATAAACTTCCATTTATTTATCTAATTTAATGAAACGTGATGCCCATTTTCCATCTGAAGGCTTAGAAGTGGTTTTTCTCAGAAAACTCTATAAATTTTTATTGAAAAATTTATCCCAAACCAAATAGTGGCTACCTGGACTATTATGTAGGCAATTGACTTTTCTAGATGCATGACCATTTTCAGATAAGGTAATTCTTTAAAGGTTACAATTAATGCCACGTAATATAATTATTTTCTTACGAAAAACCAGAAAATTGCAATATTTAACAATATTTAACCAGCAGCTATTTTTCAATTTTCAAAATAATATTTTTATTTTCACGAAAATATTGAAAACATAATATATAATATTATGGAAAACAAATGGCGAAACTATGCTATTAAAAAGTGGGGTAAAACTGAACAAAAAATGAGTTTTCACGGTGGAGCCTAGGCTCTTTGAGGATTCACTTTTCGGGGGTTAACTACTTGTTGCTGCCTGCATTTGAAGTAGAAGCGTTGCCGTGCATCGAACGGTTTGATGAAAGTTCTTGCTGAAATATGTATTTTTTTGTTTTATTTCCAATCTGCTGGTAAGGATTTTGTTGAGAAAACCGACCATTGTCATTATTCCACCCACAACTCTTATTGCGCGTTTTGACCAATCATCCGGCGCAGTTCTCATCAATTCAAAAAAAAAACGCTGAAAAATTAGCGCAAGTAGGTACACACCAAAAAATTTAACAAATTTTTCTAAACTTTATATGATTTTTTTAAAAATGGGCAAAATCTCAGTTTTTGACTGGCAATAATAATTTCTCTCGGTGTATACAATGAAGTGCGAAAAGGTAGTTAGTTGGAGCGGCCGACAAGTTCGGGGTTTTGCAGATTGGCGTAAAAAGTTAGGTACTTGGAAGCGGGGGTTCCGCGCCGTACAATACATTCAAATGCGGCGACCTCATGGGTGCCCTATGCCAATTTCCGGAGCTCAGATTTAAGTTCCGCCGCTAAACAATTACTGTAGTTACCAAATCTACTAACCAAAAAATTAGATTTAACTTCAGTGGGCAATGCTTGGGCAACCTTTTCATCTGGGCAGATTGGTCGACTTTCCTGAAAAATCATGTTTCTGTAAGCAACAAGTAGCGGTTAATACCTTCACAGGTGCGTTGTTCAGCAGTTGAGAACTTCCGTTGATTTTTGTGGGTTCTGGTAAATCAATCATAATATGCACAGTTTCTCCTAGCATATCTGGAATGAAATGGTGGATGAAACATTAAAAAAAAAACATTAAAAAGCCAAGTTTCAAAATTTGAATTTTTTCAAACTTTTCACGTATTCAAAATCGTGGTTCTGTTTAGAATTACACAATAACTGTTCTAAAATTGAACAGGTTCTGGGTAATTTAAATATCTAGACTCAAAGTATGATAAATTGAACGAATTTTGTGATGAAGCTTCTGAAAAAGGTTTTCAAACATTTTTGGCGGTTCAAAATCTCCAAAAAAAAAAGTCGAAATTGTAGCTAAACTCTCAAATTTTGAACTTTTTTCCACGTCGCAGCAGTCGGAAATTGACTTTTTCAAATTATCAACCTTATATGATCTGACTTTTTTAGTGTTTTTGCTAATGAGCATTACGGCTGCCATTTAGGCGCTAAAACGCCTGCCGCCTGCCTCGCGGCTTCGTATATACAGGCGTCAGGCTCTAAACCGCGCCTACCTCTCATGGAAGCCCTAATGAGCAGTGCGTAGCTTTTACTCGCATGCAAGCATTGACTGATTAAATCATTTTTTCATACTTACTTGACGTGTTGCTTTCAAGCATGATGTGAAGTGTAGGGGGCTCCATATTGGGCTTAGGAAGTGGAAGGCTAGAAATCTTCAAATGAAAATGGGTCCCGCGAGCACCTGAAACCATAGCTTAAAAGTGTGTACGTACCAATCAGTAGACAAGCTAACTATGTAGCTATGAACTTTGAATAATTTTTTTAAAAAAATTTTTGTTAAAAAAAGCAGATTTTGTTCAAAACATTAATAATACGAACAAGCTCCCAGAAAATTTTTTGAATGTGTAGAGCCGTAACTAAGAGGTTTTTAAAATGACATATGTTTCATTTAGTCCAAATAATCAGCATTAGAAAAACAAAAAATAGGTACTTACCTGACATGCTGTTGTGAAGCATGCGGTATGTTCGGTCATTATGCTGTGGAAGGCTGGAGATCAGGTTAAGATGAGATCGGTAAGAACCTGAAACCATAGCTTAAGACTTTTGTGTATACGTACCAATTAGTGAATCCAGACAAGCTAACTATATAGGCTCCTAGACTAATTTTTGAATGCCCAATAACTTTGGAAAGTGAAAAAATTTTAATAGAAAACTTAACTTGATACCGCTCTAACAATGAAAAAGATAAAATTTAAAAAAAAGGAGTGCAAGACTATTAGAGACTGCAATATTAATAGAGGCTGCAAGATTCATTTTCTATCGACCTCCAGGGGTGCAATACTAATAGAGACTGCAAGAAATTTTGGATAATTCTTCTAGAATTTTTTTTTTGGAAAAAAAATCAGATTTTATTTAAAGCATTAATAAAACGAACACTCCCAAACATTTTTTTTTCAATTTCTATGGTCCTAATTAAAAAATTTTTCAAATGGCATAGTATAAATTCAGCACAAAAATAAGTATTAAAAACACAAAATGCGTGCTTACCTGGAATGCTGCTGTGAAGCATGTTGTATGTATGGGCATTGTGCTCAGGACATGGAAGGCCGGAGTTTAAATTGAAATAGGCCCTCTGAGCACCTGAAACCATAGCTTAACACTTTTGAATCCAAATAACTATGTAGATATGAATGCTGGACAATTCTTCTAGATATTTCTTTTGGTAAAAAAATTCATATTCTGTTCAAAGCATTAATTATCCGAGCAAGCACCCAGAAAGTTTTTTTTTGTTAGTTTTCTCAAGACCCATGGAAAGTTATTAAAAATTTGCAAAATTTGTCTGGCTTCGAGAAATAGTTACAACACAAAGTTTTTTTTAAATTTTTGTGTACGATCCTTATTAAAAATCTTTTTTTTTGAAATTACATAGGTTTTATTCAGCCAAAAAATGAGCTTTAGCAACACAAAAAATGCGAGCTTACCTGGCATGCTGTTGTGAAGCATGCTGTAAGTAGATCCATTGTGCCCAGGACGTGGAAGGCCGGAGGTTACATTGAAATAGGTCCTATGAGCACCTGAAACCATAGCTTAAAACTTTTGAGTAAAAGTCCCAATCAGTGAATCCAAACAAGCTAACTGTATAGTTATGAATATTGGATAATTCTCCTAGAATATTTTTTTGGAAAAAAAAAATGAATTCAGATTTTGTTCAAAATATGAACTTTAAAAAAAAAACTTTTAAACATTAAAAACCCTCAAAAATTGCACAGTTTTGAAAGTAGTGATAACAAAATACTTGTTCTATTTTTTCAATGTGTAGGGTTCTACTTAAAACAATATATGTAGTTCAAATGGCACAGGTCTCAATCAATTCAAAAATAAACATTAGATACAGAAAAAGCCGTGCCTACCTGACGAGTTGTTGTGAAGCTTGCAGTATGTATGATCATGGTTGGTGGTGAAGTTGGGAGAAAGCGCACGAACTCCTGAAACCACAGCTTCAAATGTTTTAGGGTTTTTTTTCGATCAACATACCAGTCAGGGAATCCAGAAACGCCTCACATTTTCTTCGGTAGTCCATGGTTTCTTCTGAACTTCCCTCAGAAACTTCCATTTTGGTGAAAAACGGGCCTGGCGCGACAAAATCATTTCTACTCTGTTCCAAAGAATTTTTCGTTGGAGTTTTTTGAATTCCTCGGAAATTTGTTTGCAAATCTTCTTGCTCTGAAATTTTTAGATTTTTCCCTTAATGCCAGAAGTATCCTATCATATAAAAAACCAAAATTCACCAAAAAGTTCACGCTTTATCTTCTTCTTTTTTGCATGCTTCTCTTCATTGGTAAAAAGCCGAATATATCCCAACTGAATTTGCTTTTGATGTTCCAGCAATAAAGTTTCACGTCTTCTCAGCCAAATTTTGTATTCCGGGTGATTAGTGGCTTTTATTTCATCCCACTCGAATACTGAAAATTGGCAATTTTTATAACTTAAGAACTCAGGTAAATTTATGTAAGTTAAAAAGTTGGTAGCATCACTATTTTTTTAGTATTTTTTTTAGAATTTCAGCATCTAATGCTGAGCCTTCCATGGGAGGCAGGCGCGGTTTCAAGGCCTGACGCCTGCCTCCAGCCTGCCTGCCCTATTTTTGTAATCTGGCGAGAAGTCAAAGGCTTGAACACACAGTGCGAAATGAGGTTCTCTCGCCGCGGCCGACACTCTCCGGGTTTCGCGCCACGCTATACGGGAGGCGCGGCTTGCGGCGCAAGGCAGGCGCAGGCCGCCGTGAAGCGTGCGCGGCAGGCGTTTTGGCGCCTATATGGCGCCTACACCCCTATCTTATTCATAACACATTTTTCACTCACTTTCTTCTTTCTTGTTTCGGTCTAGAAACTTTGTCGAGCAGCTCTGGAATAGGCTGTAGGAATTGAGGGGTTGCGGAACGGGCTGCGGTATTGGGATGTCAGAGTTTGGGTTGAAAAGTGATGTGCGGACACCTGAAACCATAGTTTTAAACTTTTGAAGTTTTCAGTCCAGCTCACCGATATATTTATCTTGGCAAGCTTTACATGTTTTGTTGTTTTGCACAGCTTCATCCCATCGCTTTTTGTAAGCTTCCGTTCCTGGGACCAATGGCTCAGGGGCTATAAGATCCTTTTTTCTCTTTTTCACACGATTTGGCTCAGTTCGAGCATTTGCTCGTGCTCGTGATTGTTCTTGTTGCTCTAAAATTTTGGGGTTTTTTTATAGTCCGAAAAATTTCAATTTTTCAATGTTTTTTTTTTCACCAAAATTGTTATTTTGAGAGATAAATTTAAGAATAGTCGCCTCCCATTTCTCTGCTATTTTTGCGAGACTTACTTACCTTCAAGCTTCTTCTTATCCGGCTTAGTTTCACTCTCTTCACTCTCAGCTTGTTCAGTGACATGGTGCAACGAGTTCGGCGAGGGTAGCATTTCTACCTAAAAATTGTTTTCTAAATTGTTTTTTAAGCCGTTTCACAGCTGAATGGGCTTGCAATAGACAAAAAGAGCAGAGAGGTAAATGTGAAAAAAAAAGATAATGAGCCGCCGAGCTCTCCATTTGTTGCTAGGGGTTATGCCCCCACAAACACGCACTTCTCTAATCCTTATCTCTCATGTGTGTTGTTGCTACTGGTAACTGGGTGGGGCGGGCTTGGAAAGGTAGAATACTCCTCCCATATTAGTGGAGCAAAAGCTGAAAGAAGGAATTGTAGGGTGGGCAGCAAACGATTATTTCCGGCAAGTTGGCAATTTGCCGGAATTGAAATTATTGTCAAATTGGCACATTCCCGGAATTAAAAATTTCGGTCAAACCGGCAAGTTGCCGGAATTAAAAATTTCCGGAAAAAATCGGCAAACCGGCAAATTGTTTGAACAACGCAAATTGTTGAAAATTTTCTGTGGTTTTGCACTAACCTTTTTTTTTGAAAATTTCAGAATAACAATTTTATTGTTAGCAAAATTGTACGCATCCTATAAATATCCATACATTTTTTTTGAAAAGTACAGGGTGACCCATAATTATGGACCACCCTGCAAGCAAATTCTATGGAAAATCTAAAGAAAACGAGAACAAATTTCAGAAAGGCACAGTTTTAAGTGTTTCTGTTGTATAAAAAACCCTATGAAAACTTCCTGAACATTGATGTTCGGCAAACGGCAAATTGGCAAATTAACGAAAATCAAAATCCCGGCAAATTGGCAAACCGGCAATTTACTGATTTGCTAAATTTGCCGATTGGCAATTACCCCTGATAGTGAGCAATTGTGCTTGCGAAATTTGCTTCGAAATTTTTTTTTGAAAAGTTTTACAATGACATTTGGTCATTTTGGCATAATATGAGTTCCTCTTTCCGTAATTTTCTCTATTTTTAACTAGAATCAAAATCCATTGACGTATCATAATTGCAGTCTCCCAAGAGAATCTTACTCCACAATTTCGTGTGTAAATGACGCAGGTTTTCCAACTGATGGACACAAAAACTACATTACATTAGATAGATATCACATGTTGTTGAATCACTTATTTTTCCCACAAATGGAGCAGGAGTGGTAAACAAGAGCATTGAGCACTTTGTGATGTTTTGAACTAAAAATTGGATAAGTATAGATAATAAATGAGGGAGAAGAATTCAAGTTGACGGGGATTTTTGAAGAAATTTTAGCTAGTTGTAGCCAAAGTTTTAACCTATTTTCAAGAATTTTTGAACGGTCATAAAAAATTTTTTGATAATTATATTAGGTCGGCAAATAATTATTGACTTATTTTGCCATTTTACGATTTTTTGTAAATTTTAAATATGTGACTAATAGTAGGCAGTGAGTATATGAAATCATATAAATTTCAGCTACTTTGGTCATCTGCGTAGTATTAAGATTTGAACAAATTGAAAATTTTTTGAAATTTTTTTTTCGTGATTTTTTGAGTTAGACGTATGAGAACTGATGTTAATATCTAAATCAATTAAGTTTTGTTTGTTTAGTGCAAAAAATGAATCCCAACTCAATTGAGCCATTCCCAAAATTTTTATAGTGAATAAAAGTCAAAAAGTGAACCACACTAAAAATACGACATTTTTCAGTTTCGATTAATTTTTGAAAATATTTATGATAAATTGTATAAAATTATCATTTTTATTTATTTTATTAAAATTCAAGTCATTTCCTGAAGATTTCGCAATTTTTCAAAATTCAATTTTACCTTAATGTCTGGTATTTGGATAACTTTTACACTTTGTCAGTGACAATTTTTCATATCAACAACATTAAAATTATATAAATTGAGCATTGTTGTTACATTGTTACTGTGTTTCTTCATCACTTGGTTTCTTTGAGCAAATAAAAAACGCTTACGATTTTTTCAAAGAAGGTTATCCGACAGTAGGAAGGGAAATTCAATTTTGAAAACGCCAAATTATAAATAAAAATAAAAAAATTTTTGGAATGGCTCAATTGAGTTGGAATTCATTTTTTGCACTAAACAAACAAAACTTAATTGATTTAGATATTAACATCAGTTCTCATACGTCTAACTCAAAAAATCACGAAAAAAAAATTTCAAAAAATTTTCGATTTGTTCAAATCTTAATACTACGCAGATGACCAAAGTAGCTGAAATTTGTATGATTTTATATACTCACTGCCTACTATCAGTCACATATTTAAAATTTACAAAAAATCGTAAAATGACAAAATACGTCAATAATTATTTGCCGACCTAATATATTTCTAGTGCCATAAAACTAACCAACGTTTTTTCACCACACTACAACTATACTTCACCAATTTTTCAAATTTTCAATCATATAAACTATAAAATCTCACCAATAGCTCCTAAACTTGAATGAGTTGCTGGCATACACGGCTAATTGGAAACCTGGTGTTGTGACGAGTTCTTAGCCTGAAAACAAATAAATTGCTGAAATCGACTTGAAACAAAAACTGACAGGTTCTTGAAACTCTTGTGCACTGCCACGTTGCTGGAGAGCAGGGTTATGGGGACGAACTGGCAGAGACATAGTCGGTTTGGTCTGTAAAAAATGTAACATTTTTATTGAAAAATGTGAAAAAAGTTACCTTTTGAATTTTATTCCCTTGGGCTACTTTTTTGGAAGTGTTGCTTGATGACGGCATTATGGCCTGGCAAGTTGAGGTCTGGAAAATCGGAAAAAAAAATCAATAAAAATCAAAGAGCGAAAGTAAGGCCCCACGATTTTAGGCCCAAAAAATTTTGAATGTAGTAGATGGGCGCGTGATTTGTACGATGGGGCAAGCTTGCATATCTAAGAGGTCAAGCTATTTCCGGAGATTTGATACTTGGAAAATGGGCGGGGTATACATATACGTTTTGTTTTATTCTTATTTAAAAAGATTTGAAAAACCTTTTTGACAGAGATGTCCGGCAAATTTGCCAAATTAGTCAAGTTTGCCGTGCTCTGCAAATATTGTAAAAGTCGATTTGCCGAATTTGCCAAAATATCAAAACTTGCCGCCCACCCCTGTTCTGCATCTTTTTTTTGTGAGGTAAATTTTTCAGAAGCTCCTATTTCAAATAACATCAGATCTTATTGAAAAATTCAGACTAGCGGGCCCTACGGGCCCGCCAGTTGTAGTGGGTGTAAGGCGAGTCTCCTTGCCGGGCGTAGGTTCTCGGCTTCGCCTCGAACCTGTTAGAGGGTTCGTGAAAATTTCAGTAGGTCAATGGGAGTCTTCTTGATTTTTGAGTTCGGTTTGACCAAAAACAGATGCACCCGATGAATCAGTTAAAGCTGAGTTTCGATCAATTGAAGTTTGAGAAGGCTTTATATTGGGGGAGACGTACCCGTTTTTGTATAAAATCGAGTATTTCTATTCGAATCCCGATTACTCACAAAAAAAACAAAAAAGTTTGTCAGTTGGTAGAATTGAACCAACTACCAAAATTTCTGCAGACATACGCACTAACCACTCGGCCATGCGAGAGACACCTCAAACTGGGATGTAGGGAAGAAAATTTTCTGGAGGGAGTCGACTTTCGATTCCGCTTTCTTCAATTATGACTATTTGGGGAAAGACGTTCGAAAACCGCTTATCACTGATATTGAAAATTTTATTACAGAATTGTACTCATCATAAAATTCCCGGAAGGGAGACGTACAGTTGAGGGCTATATCTTGTACACAGACAGATGTATAGAAAAAAAAAACAAGTTTTGGCCTGAAAATTAAAAAAAATATATCTCTTGGCAGAGCATATTTAACGCCACGAAACTTCATCTTCCATTAGATAAAATCAAAAACTATGAATTAAAAATACATTCCGAAAAACTTTAGTGGAAAAAATGTTCAGGTGACCCAGGAAACCACTCCCCCCAGTACTAAATTTTTGAATTAATTTTTTCTTGAAAAATTTTCCCACTGAACTTTTTACAAATTTTATATGTCTCGATGCGTCTTGATGAGACCTACACGTCAATTTTTGGAAAACTAAGAAAACTTGAAAACTGACCGAGTTATGATTGAAAAAGTAGATTCGCGAAAATCGGAGAATGTGCAAAATTTGGCACTTATTAGTCTTGCTCGGCCGACTTATAAACTCATATAATTTTTTCAATTCTGAGTTGAAAATCGTGTTCAGCGTACTTTTTTACGTGGGGTAAACAAAAAAAATATCAAAAAAGATGAAGTAGAACTTGAGATAAAGACGAAAAACTACTTTTTCGGAAAAAATTTTTTTTTGGCAAAATGTCATCTTTTGGCTTTTTGTTTTATCACAAATTTTTGCCTTTTGCACTTATGAACTCAAACTTTTTTTCAAAAAATCATTCTCTCTGAGTAGTATCTTGCATATGAATTTGAAACAATACAGAGCAAAACCCGAATTTTAATTCAATTAAAACATGGTTTTTTGGGGGTAAAAAGAGCAAAAAAAGTTTTTTTCAAACTGGGGAAAGCCGCCCTGAGCTCAAAAAGTTGAAGTACTTTCCCTTTAACTTTCCTAAGTTTTTAGTAGATTTTTATCAAATTCTAAATGAGCCTAACCGATGTAATGCTTGGTAACTAAACTACTTGTTATGATGAGAATACCATTTCTCTAACACCTCTCACGAACCACTGTCTATACAATTCCCGTGAGGCTGTACAGCTCTCAGAAACGTATAAACAAATTGGAAGAAAGAATGATGCTCACGTGATAAGAAGAAATTAGCATAAGCATAGAATTTCTGAATATGAAAAAAATTTAAAACTTAACTGTTGTCTTAATATGAACTTATTATATACCTAGTGTCAAAAAAGTCAAACGTTTCGAAATTGAAACTATTCAAAACGAGTAAAACAAAAAAATGAGGATGGCTATTATATGCAGCTCACACCAAATTGTAGGATGAACGGATGGGAGGACTTGATAGAGGTGTCACATAGAGTTCCAAACAACATACACTGTACGGAGAGAGCAATTGGTTTGTGTCGGCCACAGGCAACACTGCGGAGCAACAGCTGTTGTGCAAGCGGCAAATGTTGACTAACGGTATTTTCTATAGGTCAAAACATCGGATATACCAGGGCTGGGCGGCAATTGCCGTTCGGCAAGTTGATTTGTCGACAATTTCGGCAAATCGGCAAACCGGCAATTTGCCGATTTGCCGGAAATTTCTAATTCCGGCAATTTGCCGGTTTGCCGATTTGCCGGAAATTTTAATTTACGGCAAATTGCCGACTTGCCGATTTGCCTGATACCAGATTTGCCGGAAATGTTTAGAGGGATTTTTTTATAAGACGGAAGCACTTAAAACTGTCCATTTTTGAATTTTTCCTGTTTTTTCTACATACTTTCATAGAATATGCGTACTTCTCAAAACAGATATAGGAAAATTCATATGATGCGTTTAATTTTGCCATTTGAAATTGAAATTCCAAAAAGTAAGTGCAAAACCACAATTTGCCGAAAATTTTCGGCAAATTACCGATTTGTCGGCAAATTCGGCAAATCGGCAATTTGCCGGTTTGCCGCTTTGCCGTTTTTCGTGAATTTTGGGCTGTGTTTAATTAACCATAACTCAAAAACTACATTATTTTTGAAAACCCTCAACTAACAAAATGTTGACCATGGTGTTGTTTACATTGCCTGATAAATATTATCTCAAAAAAACTGCCGTCAAAAGTGTTACAGCGGCAGACACCTGGCGAGTCGGTTTTTGACCTTGCAGCCGAAATCGACTGTAACTCAAGAAAAAATTGCTTCCATAAAAATAATTTTGTTTAAAAAATCATCTTCATAAAATTTTCTGTCTCATGTTTTTTAAAGATTTTTTTATTAATAAAATTATTATTATAGAAGAGATTTTTCTTGAGTTACAGACGATTTCGGATGCAAGGTCAAAAACCAACTCGCCAGGTGTCTGCCGCTGTAAAATTTTTTTCGGCAGGTTTTTTAAGATAATATTTATCAGGCAATGTAAACAACATCATGACCAACATTTTGTTAGTTGAGGGTTTTCAAAAATAATGTTTAGTTTTTTTTTTGAGTTATGGTTAGGCCATTTTTACACAGGCCAAAATTCACGAAAAACCGTTTGCGCATACCTTTTTGGCCATCACTGTATACAACTTCCTCTTTGGGTTTTTTGAGGCGTTTTTGAAAATTCATACATATTAAAAGAAAAAATCAAGAGTCTATAAATTTATTCACAAAAAATAAAACAATAAACAAGAACGAGAATGGGTATTATTCGTTTTCAAAAAAAAAAAACAAAAGCTAGGAAAAAACTTGGTCAGACATTCTCACTTAAAATCAAATTGAAAGGGATTTTCACAATCTTTCCACATTCAATACAAAACACCACGAAAACTCTTTAAGCGAAATGTCGAATTTGTTGTTACAATTTGAAAATTCAATCTTAAACTCATTGCCGCCGGCATAGTCCAGTTTGAATACTTTTGCAAGTTCAATTGGATTTGACTTGGATTTTTCAAAAGTTATCTCGCAACTTTGAAATGTACTTCTTCTCAAAAGGTCCTGCAAAAAAAAAGATAATCAAATGAAAAACTAGGTTATCTTACCTCTCTCATTTGTATCGCGGTTTGAACGGAAACTTTGCCCACATAGTGAATACTGAAGCATTGAAAATGAAACAAATGAACAATTATTGTACTGGAAATTTTAGAAAAAGGAATAAAAATTCTAAGTTCTTCTGCATTTTGCCATTGCTTCAAATCGGTTATTCTTTCGAATTGATAAATTGACTTAATCCCCGACAAGTCAATATTTTTGAGCTGTTTAGCATCAAAACATGGGAGAATCGTAAGAACTTGTTCAAAAGAAAACTTATGAAGTCCTATTTCTTTTACGTGAACACATTTTTGGGTTTTGAAAAACTCGATGAGAGATGAAACTATGTTGCGTCTATATTTCGTGTTGTTAGCAAATTTAATGTTTTGTGCGTGCTTCGATACTATCTTCAAATCCTTGAGCGCTCTATCCACAAAGTTTTTCCGATCAATTATATATTTCTGTCCATTGTGATTAGCATTTGAACTGCCATTTGCTGTTTTAGTATATAGGATTTCGATTCCGTCCAACATCAAATTGAGTTTACAGTCATACAGAATTAAATCCACAATATTAAAGCAAGTTCCAATCGTATCAACGGCGGTTCTCAAACTGCGACACACTTTACTCGCTCTTAGTCTGTAACAAATAAATATGATGTTATTTCTGAAAAATTCCATTGTTAGTGAGATCTATAAAAACTAACAGAGGAAATACCTTGTTCTCAATTATTCCCATTTTGGTACACTCGGAAAATTAAATGGGCGATCTATGAATCGTAGGCCACCATACGACCAGGGCTGGGAATTTTTTGGTTTTTTGGTTTTCTGTTTTTTGGTTTTTTTTTGGTATTTTGACGAAAAATCGAATTTTGGTTTTTTTTTTGGTTTTTTGGGACCAAAAAAACCAAAAAATCCAAAAAAAAAAGTTTTCCGTGTCTAGTCTCGACTCGAGACTTTTCTGTATGTATTTTAACACAGTTGTGACGTTATAAATGTATTTTAATACATTTTGCAACATTACTTGAATAACCCCATTAAAAATCAACTTAAGCATCAACAATTTTTTTTTGGTTTTTTTTTTGGTTTTTCGAAAATTTCTTTTTTTTGTTTTTTGGTTTTTTGCTAATTCTTCATAATTTTCGAATGAGTATAACTCACAAAATAAGCATTTCAGAAAGAGAGATTTTACTAATAAACTGTTGCTTAGAATCTTGTCTAAATGTTAACACATGATCCAACAGTGTAAAAAATTCAGGTCAAGAGATACAGCGGGAGACACCTCGCGAGTCCATTTTTGGCTATTTCTCTTGAAACGCCTGTAGCTCGAGAATGAGAAGTTTTCATGAGAAAAGTTTTAGTAATAAAATAATCTGCAATTATTTTTCTATCACATGCATATAGTCGTTTTTTTAACAAACAACCTGTAGAATAGAGCTGTAAGTTTAAACACGCGCTTCTCAAAGCACCGATTTGACCGATTGTTCAAAAACCAGGTCATGTTTTTCAAAAATATATTTTTGTGCATATATTTTGAATAACTAATTGTATAATTGAATTTTATTTACATTTCAACTGAAAAGCAAGTATTAGAAAAATTTAACCACCATTTTTAGAAATTGTTCCCGACGAGTGCTGGTACGCAGCTTATTTTCAGAAATCAATTTTTACATTTGATCTTGATTACATTTAATCTTGAACACTTACCTAAAATGATTCGTAACCGAAACGTTCTGAAACGTGATAGTGTTACTATTTAAGAGACGTTAGACATTTTAACCAGTCAGAGATATCCTAACCTATGCTAATTGCTAATTAGTTGATAACCCAACTCTGTGAGCAAAACGAGCCCAAATGAGCTTACAACCACAAACCTTATTCATTTCTTTTATTACACCCATTTATTAAACTATGACTAGATTCGAACTCGAGGCCATTTACTCTTCAAAATTTTCTTTCTAAATTTTATAAAACTGTAATATATAAAATATTTAACTTTGTGATAAAAATTGAAAACTTACATTTACCATTTCCAATTAAAAAGTGAACATAATTAAGAAGAAAACAAAAATATCAGAGGGCATCACACAAACGCCCAAATAAAGAAGAATGGAGAAAATAAGGTCTTTCCAAATGTATCGGCTGCTAAGATTTTATCAGCTGTTGACAATCTCCGTCCGCCCTTTCGTTCACACATTTGTCAGGGGCATTAAGGAAACCGTCAAAGAAATAATATCTGGAAAGAAGATCAAAGCGATTTATACTCCACGTTATATACGAGACCTGTTTCATTTGAAAATTCATGTTAAGACGTCATCACCACAAACATTTCAGCAGCGGCGAAACTGAAATTAAGCTTCAAAGTGGAAAAGAAGTTTTTCCAGGTTACAAATAGTCAAAATTTGGGTTTTCTGAGAGAAAATTGACCAAAAAAACTATTTTCAGCGATTACAGCAGATATGTTGGACTTCCGACTATGTAGCTTCAAAAAAACTGTTGAATTTCAGAAGTGTCTTTCATATGTACACTCAAAATAATAAAACTGCGTGGCGTGTACTGCAGAAAACCTAATATTTAGGCCCCGCCTTTTTCTCGTCCACTCTCGGAGAAAAGGCGAAAATCCTGACCCCAACCAATATCAGGACGCCGACATCTCACGGTTTCCGCGCGCCGCTGCGTTTAACTCGCTGTGGGCGTGGCGAGCTGTCTCCGCCTGCTGCGAGTTAAACCTAGCGACACGCGGAACCCGTGAGATGTCGGCGGCCTGATATTGGTTGGGGTCCCCAATTTTGCCTTTTCCCCGTGAGTAGACGAGAAAAAGGCGGGGCTTTAATTTTGGGTTTTCTGCGTACACGCCACGCAGTTTTTTTTTTATTTTGAGTGTAATTAATTTTTTGATAAGTTCCTCTCTCTAAATTAATACAGGAAAAAATGCCTAAACAAAAATGAAAAAAAAAAAATTAAAAATCACGTGAAAAGTAAATTTTATAACAACAAAACATTAATTTTTTCAAATTAGAAATGATTCAAATTCACATGAAGTATACTTAATTTGCAATACTTTTATATTCTTTCGGCGGAGGATGGCTGAGTGGCTCAAGGCGCTGGTTTGAAGCAATCCTCCGAAGGACGTGATGAGTTCGATTCCCACTCCCCCCGCCGTCTTCTGTAATATGCGACTGGTGGTCAAATGAGATTACCTTCACTGGAAACCCCTGGGGGTCACTGGTTCGACCCACTCCCCCGCCTCAGAATGAGCGAGCCAAGCACTCCATGAATTACGACACTGGGAGGACCTCCACAACATTGGTGATGTAGCAGGTAGAAGAATAATAATGGATTGAACTGTTGTGAGATTAATGTAAATGAAAATGAATAAAGATTTAAAAAATTTTTGCTCTGTTTCAGTACTGCAGCTTAATTTTTTCCGGAAACGTCAAATTTCCTTTAAATTATTGCATAAAACCCCTTTAGAATCTCTACACTTTCTCACACGCAAGGAAAAATAGTAATCATATTTGTGAGTAATTAGGCATTATTAATAACAATTTGAAAAGCTTACAATTTATTTCACAATAATATGACGTCACTTGACCGAAAACTTCTCATCTGGACGATGAAAGCGCTTTGCTGAGGCACCACCACCACTAACTCCTGAAAAGCCTCCGAAGACTGACGCTCTCAAATCACCAACATTCCCACGATCATCACCACCAAAAACTGCAAAAAAGAGACGGAAAGCTTAGACTGTAAGTTTATTAGTCTTATAGTTGTCGCTTATTTGTTGCATGTTTTTTGCACAGAAATTCCTTGAAGGTAATGCTGAGCAAGCTTTCCCAGGTTTTTTTGATTATGTTGAAGAGTTTTATGAAATAAAAAAGAATGACTCCATATGATTTTCCATACTTTTGAATTTTTGAAAAAATCAGCTTTTATATATTTTTATCAATTTTTAAAAAAATACTTCCGTACAAGCTAATATACTCTGTTTGGCATTTGCTGGTATTTTTGATTATGTTGAAGAGTTTTATGAAATAAAAAAGAATGACTCTATATGATTTTCCCATACTTTTGAATTTTTGAAAAAATCTGCTTTTATATACTTTTATCAATTAAAAAAAAAACTTCCGTACAAGCTAATATACTCTGTAAAAATTATGGAATTCCGGAAATGTTTTGATAGACTTGGATTCTAGATTTTTTTAAAATATTATTGGTAAGTTTGTGGGACAGGAAAGTAAATTTAAGCCGCGCTAGAGAGGCTTTTGTGTCGAATTCCAATTTTCACAGGTATACTATTTTATTTTAATCATTAAATATTTGTTTTTTGTTGTTGAAAATTTCAGCTCAATCGGGCAATTTTCAACAGAATGGCACCCTTCAGCGCACATCGTGTTTGAATTATCGACTTTTTTCGGAAGGGAGTGAGCCGAGTTACCATTGCTAAAAAGCTTGCCGTTGCTCGCCAGACAGTTTAAGATAAAATTTGAAGGTCCGGGGAGCTCGGCAATTTACAGGACCGTGCTGGACAAGAAAAAGAGTCAGTGTGACCACTCCGGAAGTCGTGACGACCGTAAGAGACAGGATCCGAAGAAAACCCCATCGAATTATGAGAATAATGGCTGCTGGCATGGACTCGAGCAGGATGGATCGAAACGAATTGTCAAAGACAAGCTGAGACTCACACCGTATCGTGTGAGAAATATCTTCTTTGTTTTCTATGCCAATAAGCTGAAACGGCTTGACAAAGCAAAACGGATCTTTCGCCGTACGCACCCTGGGGAGAATCTCGTGATTGTTTTCTCTGATGAATACTGTTCACAGAAAGCAGAGTTCAGTTCTCAAAACTGTGGAGAACTTGAATTAAGGTCTTATGAAGCTAATCAAATAGATGGATCATACATCAAGTCTCCCACCCTCCCAGCACCACAGTTTTGGAGAAGCATGCTGAACTGATGTATTATTTGAATTTCATTGATTATGGCGTGAAAATCAAGAAAAAGTGTAAATCAAAGAGATTTTGAAGAAGGAAATTCTTCCTTGATTCCAAAATCATCTCGGAAAATGTCATTGTGTGTTCCAGCTATGTGGAGCGCCTGCTTGTACTGCAAAACTCTCCAACAGTCGTGCGCAACTCACATCCAAGCGTTCGAACCAAAGGAAGATTAGCCTGGTTTCTCGCCGGACTATAATTCCATTGATTATTCCATTCACAGGGTCTTGTAGGGAAAGGTCCCAGCTAAGTCTCACACAAATTTGGTTGTTCTGAAGGAGACACTGATTAAGGAATGGGACAATTTGTCAGTCAAGTACCTGCGTACGGGCATCGACGCCTACCCTCGATTTCTTCGAGCTGCCATCGCCACGAAAGGAGGCCGCATGGAGCATGACTAATTAAATTATGTTGTACGGGATATAAATAAACTTTTTGTAAAGTTTCATATTTTTCTGACGTCTGGTGTTAAAGTTACACAACAATACTTTTGTACGGGTAATTGTGCGCCACCCTGTAGATTGTACCTTCTGTCATGAAATTTTTTTTTCAATTTGTTTCAGTTTTGCTCATTGTACTGTATAGTTTTTATCTGTGCATTTCTTACATATTCAAATAATACGAAAAACTCACGAAAAATTGATTTGCTCAATGGACCTTTAATAATTGCTAATTAAATTTCAGAAAAGTTGGAGAAAAAACACAATTCTCAGACTGACTTGCCGGAAAGTTACATAAAAGTTTATTCCAGTTTTATTTATTGTATTGTATATCATCAAGATTCAACAATAAACTATCACAAATCACTTGAAATTGTCATGAAAAAAGCCTATCAGACAAGCTTAATTCTAAAAATGGTTGCAAAAGTGGAAAGTATTTAGTTACAAAAATAGAACAATAAATATGAATAAAATGGACTATATTTATTTCAGAAATAAAAATAACCAAAACTAATAAAACTGATAAGAATTGTCACAATTTGATAATTTTCAATAGGAAATAGTTTGAATCAGTTTCCCAATATTTGAGCGAAATATCAAATTGGCTGTTGCCATTTGAAAAATGAATCAAAAATAATTCACTATCGCCGATGTAGTCAGGTTTGAATACTTTTGCAAGTTCAATCGGATTTGACTTTGATTTTGCAAAAATTATCTCGCAACTTTGAAATGTACTTCTTCTCAAAAGATTCTGCAAATAGAAGATAATCAAATGAAAAACAAGGTGTTTTTACATCTCTCATTTGGATCGCGATTTGTGCCGGAACCTCGTCCATGTCGTGAATACGGAAGCATTTGAAATGAAACATATGAATGATCATTGTACTAGCAATCTTAGAGTCCCAAAATACGAGTTTGTCCGCATTTTTCCATTGCTCCAAATGGGTGATTTGTTCGAATCTCTCAATTGACGCAATGCATGACAATTCAATTTTTTTGAGCTCTTTATCTTCAAAACATGGAAGAATCGTAAGGACTTCATCAAAAGAGAACTTATTGAGTTCTATTTCCATTACGAGAATACATTTTTCGGGCTTCAAAAACTGGATGAGAGAAGAAACAATTCCGCATCCATGTTCCGTCATGTTCCAGATTACAACGTTCCGTGCATGATTCGATAGTATTTTGAAATCTTTAAGCGCTCTTTCCACAAAGTTCTCTCGATCAATTATTTTTTTCTCTCCATTGCGACACACAATCCTTCTGGCATTTGCTGCATTAGTATAGATAATTGCAGTTCCGTTCAAGTCTATATCGACACTTTGTTCCCTCAAGATCAAATCGATGTCATCAAAACGTAACCCAAATTTCTCGACGGCGGTTTTCAAACTGCGACACACTTTTCTCGCGCTTAGTCTGCAACAAATAAATATGACGTTACACTCAAAATAAAAAACTGCGTGGCGTGTACTGCAGAAAACCTAATATTTAGGCCCCGCCTTTTTCTCGTCCACTCACGGAAAAAGGCAAAAATTTTGGGCGTGGCGAGTAGGCACGAGTTGGTATATCAAATTGATAGGTTATGACAGTTCCATTTGGAATATACAAAGCTAAAATTATAAAGTTTTAAATTTTTTTTGAAATTTGTGAAAATTCGGATTTTTTTTCATCAAAAATTGCCATTTTGGAAAAGGTCAAAACTGAATGCCTGAAGATAGGCACGAGTTGATATATCAAATTGATAGGTTATGACAGTTCCAATTGAAATAAACAAAGCTTACAAAGTTTTAAATTTGTTTTCATTCAGTTTTTTTTGTTGGCATTCAGTTTTGACCTACTCCAAAATGGCAATTTTTGATGAAAAAAAATCCGAATTTTCACAAATTTCAAAAAAAATTTAAAATTTTATAATTTTAGCTTTGTATATTCCAAATGGAACTGTCATAACCTATCAATTCGATATATAAACTCGTGCCTACCTTCAGGCATTCAATTTTCATTCAAAAAATAGGTCACTTATCAAAATTCTTGGACATTCGAAAATTAGTCTTGCAGCCTCTAATAGTCTTGCAGTCTTTATTAGTCTTGCACACCTACGGGTTGATTGAAAATTAGTCTTGCATGCAAGACTAATAGAGGAAATACGGTATATAAACTATTGAAATTCGTCGTAGCCTAAAATTTTCTACTTTTTGCGCGGGAGTGTACACTCAAAATAAAAAAAAGCCCCGCCTTTTCTCGTCTACTCACAGGGAAAAAGCAAAATTCGGGACCCCAACCAATATCAGGCCGCCGACATCTGACGAGTTCCGCGCGCCGCTACGCTTAACTCGCTGTGGGCGTGGCGGGCTGTGTCCGTGATGGCGAATTTCAACGGATTTTTCCGTTTTTCTTATGCAAAAAATGGAAGTTTGAATAGGGATACTACATTTAGAAGCAATTTCTTCATTGACCAACCGCATTCTTAAAAATAAAAAAAATAATAACTCACCGATCCACGGGCTCCAACTTTTCCAAAACTAGGTTTGCGACATTCAGAGGCATATTGAGAAAAGTTGGCAATACCAGATTTCTCTGAGGTGTCTTCAAACCGATATTGGTCATTTTGGAAATTCCTGTAAAATTAACGTTTGCTCAAAAATTTTTGAAGACAGAGTAAAACTTACAGGAATCAAAAAAAATTGTTCGAAAGAAATTTGAAAACGATTTAGAAATAGTGGTGACAGTTTGGAATACTTTATCAGTTTAACTTTCTTTCTTTACGCCTCTCGAATCCCTTCAATATTTTTTCTTATCATGTTTCAGCTGACGTATGGTTTTTGAGTCAATAAATATACATTTTGTGTATACAGGGTGGCGCCCAATTACCCGTACAAAAGTTTGACATAACGATGACGCGCGCTTACGCATGATATGCGCTTCAATACTATTTTATTTTAATCATTAAATATTTGTTTATTGTTGTTGAAAATTTCAGCTCAATCGGGCAATTTTCAACAGAATGGCACCCTTCAGCGCACATCGTGTTTGAATTATCAACTTATTTCGGAAGGGAGTGAGCCGAGTTACCATTGCTAAAAAGCTTGCCGTTGCTCGCCAGACAGTTTAAGATAAAATTTGAAGGTCCGGGGAGCTTGGCAATTTACAGGACCGTAAACTCGTGCCTACCTTCAGGCATTCAGTTTTCACCTTTTCCAAAATGGCAATTTTTGATGAAAAAAATCCGAATTTTCACAAATTTCAAAAAAATTTTTAAACTTTATAATTTTAGCTTTGAATATTCCAAATGGAACTGTCATAACCTATCAATTTGATATATAAACTCGTGCCTACCTTCAGGCATTCAGTTTTCACCTTTTCCAAAATGGCAATTTTTGATGAAAAAAATCCGAATTTTCACAAATTTCAAAAAAATTTTTAAACTTTATAATTTTAGCTTTGAATATTCCAAATGGAACTGTCATAACCTATCAATTTGATATATAAACTCGTGCCTACCTTCAGGCATTCAGTTTTCACCTTTTCCAAAATGGCAATTTTTGATGAAAAAAATCCGAATTTTCACAAATTTCAAAAAAATTTTTAAACTTTATAATTTTAGCTTTGAATATTCCAAATGGAACTGTCATAACCTATCAATTTGATATATAAACTCGTGCCTACCTTCAGGCATTCAGTTTTCACCTTTTCCAAAATGGCAATTTTTGATGAAAAAAATCCGAATTTTCACAAATTTAAAAAAAAATTTTTAACTTTATAATTTTAGCTTTGTTTATTTCAAATGGAACTGTCATAACCTATCAATTTGATATATAAACTCGTGCCTACCTTCAGGCATTCAGTTTTGACCTACTCCAAAATGGCAATTTTTGATGAAAAAAAAATCCGAATTTTCACAAATTTCAAAAAAATTCTAAAACTTTGTAATTTTAGCTTTGTTTATTCCAAATGAAACTGTCATAACCGCTGGGAAATGCTAGAATAGTCTGCTCACTTGACGTGGGGCTTGTTTTTTTTTAAATAAAATTTTAAATGAAACATTGCGCACCAAATATGATGTAGTATGATTTAGTCTTTTAAAATTGCTTATTTATTCTCAAAAAATATTATTGTAACACAGAATTTTTATCACAGCTTCATTTTCAATGGCGATGTTGCGACTTCCGACATCTTCTGGGAGACGGTAGAAGATTTAGATTCAAGCAATTTAGTTGAAGCCGAAAATCTACTTTTCAATGTTGAGAATAGTCCGAAGGCCTTTGGTTCTGAAAAATTAAAAAATTGCTATTTCAAAAAAACCACAAAAAAAAACAAGAATAGCTCACCAGGAGGTCCCAAGGCTTTCTCCATTGCTCCGGTTTCACGTCTCAAATAGCGATCGAACGGGCTCGGGGCACCCGACTTCTTCAGCTCATCCGTAGTAGTGCCCGCAGGGAAGTGTTTGACAGGTGCCTCGAATATCATAGTTTCTTCTCAGGCAGTCTCAGGCACCGAAAAGGAAAGAATATGATATTTGTGGGGGTTCTCGTCTTTTATACCATTCGCATTTTTATTGTTGCCGCCCGCAAAAATATGCGAAATCATTTGGTTTTATGAGCGGGGGTGTGGAGGAATAAATCGAATAATATGACATGGAACAAGAGAACAAGACAAGAGAAACAAAAAATCACAAGCTAATAAGACTAGAAATGAAATCTATGAGGTTTGTGCCGCCTAGAAATTTAACTAAAAGCTGATTTTTTTCAAATTCCAGAATGACGGAAAAATATTATGAAGCCCTTCTTTTTTCTTCCATAAAACTGTTCAGAGTTGTCATTTCTGCTAATAAATACCGATCGATCCATGCTAGCTTACCCGGAAGGTTATTTTAAAAATTGCAAAGTTTAACCAACAGCTGTTTTTTCAAAAATTCAAAAGTACGTGAAAATCATATGAAGTGATCCTTTTTTTTTTAGAAAACAGTTCAGCTTGATTAAAAATACCAGAAAATACCAAACAAAGTATGCTAGCTTACCCGGAAGGTTATTTTAAAAAATCGCAAAATTTAACCAAAAGCAGATTTTTTCAAAAATTCAAAAGTATGGGAAAATCATATGGAGTCATTCTTTTTTATTTCATAAAACTCTTCAACAGAATCAAAAATACCAGCAAATGCCAAACAGAGTATATTAGCTTGTACGGAAGTTTTTTTTTTAATTGATAAAAGTATATAAAAGCAGATTTTTTCAAAAATTCAAAAGTATGGGAAAATCATATAGAGTCATTCTTTTTTATTTTGTAAAACTTTTCAACATAGTCAAAAATACAAGAATATGTCAATCAAAGTACAATAGCTTGTACGGAAGTATTTTTTAAAAATTGATAAAAATATATAAAAGCTGATTTTTTCAAATATTGAAAAGCTTGGGAAAATCATATGGAGTCATTCTTTTTTATTTCAAAAAATTCTTTAGCATAATCAAAAATACCAGAAAATACCAATCAAGGTATATTAGCTTGTACGGAAGTATTTTTTTTTAATTGATAAAAATATATAATGTAGGGTTTTACCCTTTTTCTCTTTTATTTTTCCCTCAACGCAAGCTCTTTTGTCATTTTGACACGCCAAAACCTCTGATTTCCTGCTCAACAAGTTTCGCGCCTTGCGATCTTGTTGACGCACTTTCGGTGCCTTGCGCACATGGCGACGCGAATCCAAGAATTCTCATCACTTCTCCCGCAAGAACGGGTGCAAGCCGGTCGACGCCGTAAGGCTCGCCGTTTTCCATTGTTACAAGTTTTAGGTTTTTATTGTTTTAGTTAAGGTTTAGGGTTCAGTTGAGGAGTTTTCTCCTTGTTTTCAGTCTGTGGTCTTGATTATTTCAAGATCTTTTGTTTCTCCTGGTTTAAAAAGACTTTTCTTGCTAATAAATCCGTTAGTAAGATATCAAAAGTCTTCTGTTCTCAATTTTCTCTCTTCGCATCATATCAGACAGGTTCGCATCATATCAGACAGGTTTTGAGTAGAATATACACATTTGCATCAGATCAGACAAGTCAATTATCGATTTTCTGAGGATTTCACAGAATTGCATCAAAACAGACAGTTTTCCTCACATTTTCACATAATTACACAGTTTTCAGCCCAGTTTCGAGCACATCGTCACTTGAGAGCTGTTTTTCAGTGGATTTAAGAAGGAAAATAGCAGAATTACAGGCGAAGCCATCGCCAATTTTTCATTTTTCACAAGAAACTCGGTTTTTCATAAAAATCGATAATTTTCGCGTGAAATCACAAATTTTCGGATTTTTTTCGAGAAATACTATTTATTTCTTGAGTATACTGGTCTAAGGATTGATTTCCTTGGTTTTTGTGGAGATTTATTCAGTTTTCAGCTGAAAATCGTCGATTTGCATCACAGAAAATCTCTTACACGCTCAACACTCTCCACATTCCGCACACTCTCTCGCTCACTGCGGAGATTTCGTCGATAATCGATTTGGCGAAGGAAAAAGGAGATTTTGCACAATTTTTTTGGATTTTTTTCGTCTCATCGGCTACAAAACACATCGTTCAGTGGATTAAAAAGAAAATTTGCTAAATTAGAGGCAAATCTATCGCCGATTTCACAGGAAAAGCTAAAATCTTTGATTTTCTGCAGAAATATTCTGAAATTTTCGGAATATCTTCAAGGAATACATCTAAAAGTGTTATTATTGGATTCAACAGATACAAAGGACTGAATTTATTGTGTTTCATCACAAATAATTCGATTTTCGGTTTTATTTCGTCGATTTCGTCGCCGAAGGTTCAGATTTCTGTCTGCACTCTCCTCTTTCACACAGTCTCTCGCTCCGCTTTGAGAACTTGTCAATTATCGATTTTTGTCAAGGAAAAAGGATTTCTACAGAGTTTTCACAAGTTTTCTGGAATTAAAAGTTTAAAAAGTAAAACGTTTTCAGTATTTTCTTGATTTTCATTGATTTGAAGACTAATTTTCATCTGAAAAATCGATTTTCACACAGATTTTCGGTTTCAAGGAAGTTTTTCAAGAGGAGTGGATACAAATCGTCAAAGATTCTGATTTTAGCATAAATATTGAACAGTTATTGAAAGGTTTTAAACTTTTCATGGGCAATTGAGCAAAATGAGCATCTCAGACTTTGAAAAACAGTGGAAAGACTTTGAAAAAGAGCGGAAAGAGAGAGACAAAGCTTTGTACAAAGCAGAAATTGATTATAAGTCTCTGAAAATTCGGGAAGGTCAATCCTTGTCCGATTATTTTGATAATATTGAAACCGTCACAGATGCATACAAAAATAGAGTTTCGGAAGATTTAATTTCGTTAGCTAAAACTCAAAAATTGATGGAATTGATTTCTTATGATTTTTGGCATTTAGCGGAAAATGAAAAGAATCGTGTTCCAGTTCTTGAGCAGTTTGACGTTTTGAAAAATTGGATTTCTAAAATGATGATAAAATTTAAAAAATCCAAAGATGTTAGTGACATTCAGAAATTCTACAGGGTACCGTACCTACCACCTGACATTCTACATTATGCACAGTTTCAGAACTTTTACGAAGACCAAAGATGTTTTGATTTAGACTATATGATGAGAAAGGAAAATAATGAGAATAAGATCCACGTTGTCATGTCAAACCTTCAACAGTTTTCAAACATGAGCGAAGCTCGTGCTCAAGTAATGGTTGAATATATCACAGAGTGGTTTCAGGATAGAGAAAAAGTGATTGCTGAAAGAGAAACATATATTTTCGAATTATTGAAGTCTAACATAGAGTTGAGTAATTCTCATTCTGAACAAAAAGTTATGGTTACTGATGAGAAGTCTACAATGTCAGAGGTTGATACCAAACCTTTGAAAGATCTTGATGTCATTATGAAAAGGTTTAATCTGAACTCTGTAAGTGAAGTTGAGGAAAGGATTCAAGAAAATTATCGTTCAGATGATGCTCTTGAAAAGATTGTTCAAATTTATGAAGAGTCACAGAAAGAACTACAAGAGTTACATGCCAAATTCAATGCAGCACAACATGAGCTAAAAAATCTTGAAATTAAATAGCAAATGGAACAGTATGATCATAAGAATGCAATTGCAAAATATGAAAATACACCAAAATGTTCTGATACAAGTGATGTACAGTACTTCGAGAATGTTACAGACAGTTTTGAAGTAGAATCAAGCATGAGTTTTTCAAAATCTCTAAAGGATTCAGGTATTAAAAGTTATGGAATTGACAAAGAGCACACAGAAAATGATTTGGAAATGGATAAAGTGGACCAGAAAGCCAAGGATACATACTTGGGTCCCCCACTGAACTCCAACATTTTGGAAAATTTTCAAAATTGCGAATCTACGTCTATTGTTACAATTGAATGTTCCAAAACTGATTACGAGACTGAACATGAGACTCAAATTATTGATTCTCCAGATGCTATTCAAAAAGAAACCACAGCAATTGAGTCAATTACAATCCAGGAGAAATCCTGTGACAATGAAAATGATAAGATTGAGCACATTACGCACAACTCATTGAACAATCAGGTACAAAAGACCGGACTACAAAAGCCGGGAGATGTCGCCTGTGGCGGATTTTTTGACAAGAAAATGAAGCGTAGAGTCAATGAGGAAATGCGTCCACGTACAGATCCACCAACTGACTTGTCACAACAAGCATGCTATGGTACAGTATCTGATACGTTGGATTGGAATAATTGGAGTCATGAGAATTGGAAGGATATGAGTTGGCAAAGATTCGTTCGAGAATCACGTCCTCGCAAGGATCCACCTTGGAGTTCGTGTCGTTCGGAAGTTGGCGTTTGTTATGGATGGAGATGGGATGTCAGTCAAGTTCCATCTTGCTCTCAGGATTGGAGAAGTCATCACGTCTTGTTCACCCCTCGCCAAGCTGCAGAGGTTCAGTGACTCCATGATTCTTATGTGCATTTCGATTTATTTGTTATTTTTTTTTCTTATTTTATATTTTTTATCAATTTATGTCCCCATCCCTTAAGAGTAGTAATTTTATTTTAAGTCTAGGTTCTCACATTTTCATCAATTCTTATATTTCTTTTCCCCACCCTTTTAAGTCCAGGAAATTATATATTTAAGTTAGGTCCTGTGCTTTTATTCTTCATTCTCTCATTCCCTATTAGGTCCCGTAGAGTTTTTTATTTAATTATTTTTGTATCCCCTTTTGGTAGTAGCTGAAGCCGATTTTCTGTGTGCGTCGGGATCAGGGAGGCGGAGCTCGAAAAAGCCGGGGATGTAGGGTTTTACCCTTTTTCTCTTTTATTTTTCCCTCAACGCAAGCTCTTTTGTCATTTTGACACGCCAAAACCTCTGATTTCCTGCTCAACAAGTTTCGCGCCTTGCGATCTTGTTGACGCACTTTCGGTGCCTTGCGCACATGGCGACGCGAATCCAAGAATTCTCATCACTTCTCCCGCAAGAACGGGTGCAAGCCGGTCGACGCCGTAAGGCTCGACTTTTTTTTTTTTTTGTTTCTCCTGGTTTAAAAAGACTTTTCTTGCTAATAAATCCGTTAGTAAGATATCAAAAGTCTTCTGTTCTCAATTTTCTCAGTTTTCAAGGTTACAAAGTCTCAGTTACAGGTTACAATTGTCTTATTATCCAGGTCTTGATTTATCAATTCCTGACTATAAAAGCTGATTTTTTAAAAATTCAAAAGTATGGGAAAATCATATGGAGTCATTCTTTTTTATTTCATAAAACTGGTCAGCATAGTCATATATACCAGAATATGCCAATCAAAGTACATTAGCTTGTACGGAAGTATTTTTTTTTAATTGATAAAAATATATAAAAGCTGATTTTTTCAAAAATTCAAAAGTATGGGAAAATCATATGGAGTCATTCTTTTTTATTTCATAAAACTCTTCAGCATAGTCAGAAATACCAGCAAATGCCAAACAGAGTATATTAGCTTGTACGGAATTATTTTTTTTAATTGATAAAAATATATACAAGCTGATTTTTTCAAAAAATCAAAAGTATGGGAAAATCATACGGAGTCTTTCTTTTTTATTTCATAAAACTCTTCAACATAATCAAAAATACCAGCAAATGCCAAACAGAGTATATTAGCTTGTACGGAAGTATTTTTTTTTTAAATTGACAAAAATATATAAAAGCTGATTTTTTCAAAAATTCAAAAGTATGGGAAAATCACATGGCTTTTATATATTTTTATCAATCAAAAAAAAAAAACTTCCGTGCAAGCTAGTACACTTTGATTAACATATTCTGGTATTTTTGACAATGCTGAACAGTTTTACGAAACAAAAAAGAATGACTCCATATGATTTTCCCATACTTTTGAATTTTTGAAAAAATCTGCTTTTATATATTTTTATCAATTAAAAAAATACTTCCGTACAAGCTAATATACTCTGTTTGGCATTTGCTGGTATTTTTCACTATGCTGAACAGTTTTATGAAATAAAAAAGAATGATTCCATATGATTTTCCCATACTTTTGAATTTTTGAAAAAACAGCTTTTATATATTTTTATCAATTAAAAAAAAAACTTCCGTACAAGCTAGTATAGTTTGATTGGCCTATTCTGGTTATTTTGACTATGCTGAACAGTTTTATGAAATAAAAAATTGCAAAGTTTAACCAAAAGCTGGTTTTTTCATAAATTCAAAAGTACTTGAACATCATATGAAGTGCTTTTTTTTCATAAAACTGTTCAGCTCGATAAAAAATACCAGAAAATTTCAAACAAAGTATGCTAGCCCGGAAGGTTATTTTAAAAAATAGCAAAATTTAACCAAAAGCTGGTTTTGTCAAAAATTCAAAAGTACCGCAAAATCATATAAAGCGCTTTTTTTTTCTTTCATAAACCTGTTCCAAATTGTCATATATACCAGAAAATACCAAATAAAGCACGCTAGCTTGTACGGACTTATTTTTTTAATTGCTAAATTTGACTAACAGCTGATTTTTTCCAAGTTTCAGAATGACTGAAAAATCTTATGAAGCCATTTTTTTTAATTGCGCTGTTTAGAATTGTGCTGTTTAAAATTTAAAAAATTGTACTGAATTTGTTTAATTTTTGTTGGTTTTTCAAATCATCTAGCTGCTTTAAGCACAATTTTTGCCGACATTAGTTTAAAAAATTAACTGCTCGCTTCTGAGATTACAACAAATTCTGGTATTGCGCAGTGTTCCAATAAAGTACTACATCAGTTTTTTTCCTGTTTCAATTTTTCTAATCAATATACTCAACCACTAATATGTAAAGGCCATGATGATTTGCATGACACTTGTGACTCCCAAATAATGAGGTGATTTGAATAATCAATGCGATGATCGTACCCCTATCTAATTCAAATATCACCTCATTCCAATAGATCTCACTTGAAAATGAGATTGTTGCTTCTTCTTATTACTACCGTATTGGTATTTTTGGTATATGCTGATGAAAATGAATTGGAAAGTAAATTGGAGTTTGAGAAAGTTGTCGTCAGGCACAAGTATTTCAGTGATGATGAAGAGAAAATTGGCGCAGAGCAGGTATTTTGGCTTGAAACGAACTGTTTTTTTAAACTGAAACTGAAACTGTAAATAATCAAATTCCAGATTCCGACCCCCACGACTAAAAAGGAGGCAATTCCAAGTTCGAAAAATGAATTTAGGGTAAGCTTTTAAAAAATGAAAAAGCAATTGTGTCGCAAAATAACTGCTTCGGAAAAATGCGAATTTCCACAGAATTTATTTTTGATCTTGGTTTCATTTTGCTCTAGAAATGAGAAGCTTAGTCCAGTTTGCAAGGTAGATCAAATATATACATGGTGATTTGAGATCGTTTTTCCAAATAATATGGGATGAGCTAATTAAGAGAACTGTACCTTTTTGCGAATATTGCAAATTCGAGAGGTCATAGCAGTGACGCGGTCAAATTTTTTCTAAAATTCAGTAAAATCATGGAAATAAAGCGGCCGACATCTCCTGAGTCCTTTTTTGATTAAGGTTTCTAAAACGAATGTAACTCAAACACACGAGATGTCGGCAGCTTTATACCCCGCCATGATTTTAGATTCAACTACGAGTATACATTTAAAAAATTTAAGTCCAAAAAATATTTGAAATCAGTTTTTATTGTTTTTTACAGCCAAGTACACCTGAGTACCCAATGACTTCTCAAAATCGTTTTGCTAGAATGCTACAAACCGACATTGTTACTGCAAATAATTTTACTTTTACAAGTACAACCACCTCTGCAGTAAGACCCAATTACAAATTTCAAACTAATTTATTTTGACTTCTAGGTTGAACTTGTGAATTCCACTACTAGGCTTGTGCCAACACCGACAAGTTCGATACCAGTTGTGGATCATAAGAAGGTTCTTTCAATTTTTTTATAGTCTTGGAAAAATTCTATTTTAATTTTTCAGGATGTGATTGCAACTATGAAAATTGCAAATTTATTTCTGAGCACAAAAGCACCACAACATGTAAGTTGGCACTCAAGCAAATTTCCCTTCATAAATTTAATAACTCTCAACTTCATGTTTCAGACGGAAAACGCCGAGATTACTAAAACCGCAAGTGGCTTGGAAGCAACAACTTCATTTGATTCAGATCACTTTTCGAGTTCGGTAAGTTTTATTGAAACTGAGATTTATTATTATAAAGCCTTCGTAATTTATTTATAGTTTTAATGAATCTGAGCGTTTTCAACAAGAAAAACAAGTTAGGTAAAATGCATAAAAGTCTACCGTGCTTGGTATGGTAGCTAAAAAGTAGTGCTAGGACGTAGCGCTTTCATGCAGGCGCCAAAACGCCTACCTCGCGCCGCGACCTTCGCCTCCTGTATAGTGTGGCGCGGAACTCGAAAAGTGTCGGCCGCGTCGAAAGACCCCCCCCCATTCAAAATGAAACGCAACATTTTCAAAAATCTAATGTGCTGTAGCTTGATAAGTTATCAAATCAATTACATTTTCAGCTAATTATCAATATTGCTTCAGACCAAAGACTTATCCACTGACAATTCTACGGACACAATCAACGAGGCTATGAGCAAAGATACGGTCAGCCATCAATCAACAGCTCGGCGAAGGAAAGTGTATCGACTACCAGATGTCCCGAAATTCCATTGCACCATTTTTTTGCACTTTAGAGTGCCTACAAATTTAAAAAAAATTACTAATAGTAAAAATTAGTAGTAAAACAGTAAATTGGGCTCACTCGTTTCTGTTAGAGTAAAATTTCATAACTTTTTTCGAGGCTCATAGATTTTTCTAAAATTAAAATTTGGGAGTTTATGAATTTTGTTATCAACTATGATATTTCTACTTCAGGGCCCTAGCTCGGAGCTTTATTTTTCAGGTTTTTGCCCGACCTAGCTTTTTTCAGCTTTTCGACACAAAATTATTTGAAGATTTTTCAAAAAACCGACAACAAATAATGCACATGTTCAAATTTAAAAAAAAAGCGATATCGGCCAGAAGCCAGAAAAAATTGGCTCCGAGCTAGGTCTCCCAGCTGAGTGAAGCCCGAAATGCGGGCCTCACGCCGACGCCGCGCGCCGTTGTGTGTGTACGCAACGTAGTGCGAAAATAAGTTTTTTTTGGAAGCAGCCGACACGTTCGGGGTTCCGCGTCGCACTATACATTTGGATACATGCGGAGGGAGTGATGCTGCGAGGCCCATGCAGGCGCCGTTGCGGCGAGCTTATGAGAGCCCTACTCCGAGCTGACACTTGGATTTTCGAAATTTCCTTAAAACTCTTAAATCTACGTTTAAATTGAATATCATAGTTCATAGCATAAATTCCAAAAGTTCTAAGCTCATCTCCTTGCTAAACAAATCTATTCCAGAGGCCAATACTGCAAACTTTCCTTCAACTCTATCGTGAAGCGAACCATGCACGCGATCGGCATCTCCTCAGTCAATGGTTCGGATATCTGGTTCTACCAGACTTTGCCCAATGAGTTATCCGGAATCCCGCTTGTTGCTGGAACCTCCGAATATTTGGTCAATAACAAAAACATGGAAATCCTGTTTGAAGTGCATGTCCGCGAAAATGTGACACCCAAACATCGGTTCTCCCTGGTTTTGCTGAGACCAACAGTTGAACAGATGCTCGGTTTTCCAAGAACGAGGGTGATTTTTTTGGAGTTTTTGGCAAACGCAATGAATATATCATCGATTTCTATTTTGAATATTGAATACATACGGTGAGTCTTTTCTGTTAATCTCATCTAGAATTACATCTATTTTTATAATAGTGTGTATATCCTGTAGTATGTATGTATGTACCCTTGGCTGTAAATGAGTTTGTTGGCGGCTTAGTTAGGGAAAACCCTCTGACGTCATAATGAACAGAGTAGCACAGTTGTTGCGGTAAATCGTCAAATAGTAGATATCATCTACGCCGCAAGTGGTGCCGAGACGTCCAGCAGGTGGAGAGCCGCCACCAATGAAGGAGCGGCCGACAGTAGACGGGGATTGGCGTCAGGGCTGGGATTTAAAAAACAAAGACACGTGCGCGGGTATTCAAATAATAGAGCGCGCCGGAATAATGTTATTGGGAGATAGCGAAATGCAGGGATGTGTTTCAGAGGTTTTGAGGTACGACGAAAAGAAGGAAAAGAAGGAATTATGCACGAGTCCTCAAAAGGTCACAAAATTGGGAGATGGGACAGAGCCCAGCCCATCTCACAATAGTGTACCTCTGGCCAAAATATACGTAAGAAAATTAATTCTCAGTCCTTATTAGACTTGCAACACCCTTTTGAATGTTTTCCTATTTTTTTGAAAAAATTCTTTTTGGCTTTTCTCTAAATTTCTTGACGAATTAAATTTTTTGGTGTATTTTATGGGTTTATTGATGATTTCAAAGTATATATTTATCCGGTATTTAAAAAAAATATACAAATATATATATATATACATTTAATTAGTCTATCACGCAAAATTACTGATAGAAACATAAATTTTCCCTCCCTAATAGAGTTCATGTTTAGGCTTATGCTTGAGCATATGTTTGGGCTTAGACTCAGGCTTAGGCTTAGGCTTAGGCTTAGGCCTTGGCTCAGACTTGGCGTCAGTGGCGAGCGTTAGCTTTAGGCTTAGGATTTTCCGGTTTTTTTTTTTTTGATTTTTGAGAGGGTTCCAGTTTAGGCTTAGGCTTAGGCTTGGATTTGGGCTTAGGTTGGGCTTAGGTCTGAGCTAAGGAGGAAGAGAGAAAAAAGAAAATCCAGAAAATTCAAGAATTCAAAAAAAACCAACGAAAAGTGAGACATTCCAAAGTTGCCAAAAAACAACAGATTCAAAAAATGGTGGCAAAAAGTTTTGCGTGGTGGGAGTTGTATTTGAAAAATTGCATGCAAAATGTGATAGAAAAACTACGGTGACAAAAGTTTTTTAATTTTTATTTTCAGACTTTCACCTGACAACATGACAATTGTGTCATTTCACAACAACTCGAAGGATTCGGAACTGTGCGATTTTAACAGCTTCCACTCAATGCTTACAAAAATGACAAATACGGACGGTAGCCTCAAGGACGCGTTTGTGCTTTCGATGTTCCCCGACTATTCCGTCCATAGTCTCACCTTCGAACGTTTTGAGGAATGCGCTGATCATCCGACATCCCAGCTGCCAACGTCCATGCCTGCTCCTTCTGGTGAGCAAATTGTGTTGTATTTTATTGTTCTATTTGGCGCCAGTTATGGTTTGGCGATGCTTTTTTATGGATGTTATATTTGCTTGAGCAGGCAAATTGATAGAGCTCAGAAACGCAGTGCTGGAAGAATTCACAAGAACTATCGGAGAGTGGCGACAGATCACAGTGAGGTTAGTCATTTATTTATGGTATTTTGACATAAAAAACTATTAGGTCAGTCAATAAGTTTTGTCGTTTTTTCTCAGTTTTGATTTTTTCTTAGATTTTTTTTTGTGGTTATATAGAAGACTGTTAGTAATGACAAGCCCAAAAATATCAGCCATATCAGACTACTTCCAGATATTTTAAATGTCAGAACTGTCATGACGAAAAAAAAAATATTTTTTTCGATTTATTTTTTATTTTTTGGCGAAATGAAAAGTTTATATGCCCTAATGTATTTGACAGATAGTTGAACAAAAATCTACAATAAAAGCTTCAGGCATGACTTTTTGGTCTCGCCATATTCGCTTAAGTTGTCAAAAATGCTTGCAAAAATGATTTTTCAAACTTTGAAGGACGCTAACTTCCGCAATGTGCAAGATACAAAAAAGTGATCAATTACAACATTAATAAGCACATTAATTACAACATTTTAGCAGTATACCACTTGTTTCTATCTTTACCCGCTGCTCAGTTACAGTCTGTTGAAACAAGCCAAGTCCAAGTTTCAATAAACAACCTTTTTCCAGATTTTCGCCTGTAACTCCAAAGCCAGTCGTTTGCCGAAGTTTTGTTTAACAAATTAAATAATCACTTTTTAATTTTACACATTTTCGTAGTTGAAACTTTTGTCATATTTTAATTGTTGGAGAAGATATCAGACATTCAAGCGAACTCGTCCAAATTTGTGAAAAATTTCAAAAATCATCGTGAAAAAATTTCGAAAAAATAATTTTCAGAGAAAAAGGCCTACACGTTTTTGAATATGAATAAGTAACTTTTAACTAAAACTTTGCATATACTTTCATTGGTCAGCTTTATTTTTGTGGAGAGAAAAACAGAACTTTTGGAGCATTTTTCCATTATTAAACAACTACGCATATTTTTTCTTTGATGATTAATATTTTTCCAAAAACCTTAGATTTGACAAAAGTTTCAACTACGAAAATGTGTAAAATTACAAAGTACTTATTTAATCTGTTGAACAAAACTTCGGCAAACGACTGGCATTAGAGTTACAGGCGAAAATCTGGAAAAAGGTTGTTTATTGAAACTTGGACTTGGCTTGTTTCAACAGACTGTAACTGAGCAGCGGGTAAAGATAGAAACAAGTGGTATACTGCTAAAATGTTGTAATTAATGTGCTTATTAATGTTGTAATTGATCACTTTTTTGTATCTTGCACATTGCGGAAGTTAGCGTCCTTCAAAGTTTAAAAAATCATTTTTGCAAGCATTTTTGACAACTTAAACGAATATGGCGAGACCAAAAGGCCATGCTTGAAGCTGTTATTGCAGATTTTCATTTAACTATCTGTCTAATACATCAGGGCATATAAACTTTTTCATTTCGTCAAAAAATAAAAAAAATCGAAAAAAATAATTTTTTTTCGTCATGACAGTTCTGACATTTAAAATATCTGGAAGTAGTCTGATATGGCTGATATTGTTGGGCTTGTCATTACTAACAGTCTTCTATATAACCACAAAAAAAAATCTAAGAAAAAATCAAAACTGAGAAAAAACGACAAAACTTATTGACTGACCTAATAATTTTTTTTTAGATTAAAATTTCTAAAAATTTTAATCAGTTCCATATATTTCAGGCTTCAGTCCACGTCTAAAATCGAAGGAGATGTTATATAAGCATACCTTCATTTAATTAGTATTTTCTCTCAATTTTAATTTTGCAAATGTGTTAATGCCCTTCTTGCAAATAAATCCTTAGACACTGTTATTTTTCATTCAGAAATAAGAAAAGAAAGAGGAAAGTTAGGCCCCTGCTATTTTTCTAAAAATAAAATTGTAAATTCATGAATTTCGTGCTTAAATTAAACTTATTTTTATTTGAGTGATTTATTTTCCCGATTACATATGTACAACAAATTATTTATGCATGTTCCAAAATTTAATTAAAATGTAACTCATAAACAAATAGTTCTACACACTGTTCTGGGATCCTCTTTGTTGCTTTTATGAAGTTTCTTGGCAACCTCGGCGAAATGATCTCATGACAACACTTATATCACTGCTGACTGTCTGGAATCTTGTTTTGTATACTGAATATTCTAGGGCAAACTATGAAAAAAAAATTCCAACTGATTTTTCAAAGCTTCAACACATTATTGTAGAATCTCAAAATTTAATCCTAAAACTCACAATTGCATGTTTGTATTAGGTTGAACCGGAAGTCTTTGTGACTTTTTCAAACGTTTATAATAAATTATTATTATTATTATTATTATATATATTGCCAACATAATTATGACAGACTCTGTGAAACAAAGATATAAACAAGGTGGCCCATAATTATGCGGACCGCAAGTCGTGCTCATAAAATCTCATTTGAACATTAAAAAATATGATAACAACACATAGTTTATTCCACAATATTCTAAGGAACAAAATATGATTTCAAACCCTCAAAGCATCCGCTTGTGCAATGCTACAGGCCTGCTGACATTCCGAACAATGTTTGACGCAACTCATAGGTGTTTTCCTTCAATTTTGTCATTTCTAAGTACTGTTGCAACTATGATAACTCTTGCAATCATATTTTGATTGACTTTTCTCTGAGACTCCGTTTTGCAATAAATTTCATAAATGTTATCAGTTATGTAAAAAGTTAATGTTTTGATAAAAAGTCATAAAATTCTGCTAATACTTTTTTCCCCTTTTGGAAAAAATTGTGTGTTTATCTAATTTTATGACTTACTATTAGATGTACCGAAATCTGTCATTGGCTACTGAGCCCCTTGTACAATCAGATTTAGTTACTGTCCAACAATCACCCCCATAGGAGCTGGAATTATATAAAACAAATTCAATATATTTCAACATTTATGAAAATATATTCTTTGCATCCAAAATGTATGCTTTACTGTAGAAAAATCGGTTTCGAAACTTCCAGACTCAAAAATAGGTTGCGTGCCAAAAAGTCGTCAGTGTGGGAGATGATGCTAGTTTGCCGACTCTGCCTAGATTGCAAAGTTTAAAAAATTAAATTGTTTTCAAATCAACTAATAGGAAAATATGTCAGCTATCAAAGAACAAATAAAACAATAACTTAAAATTTATCAGGCATGACAAAAACATCTATTCGTGAGAGCAACTCGGTCCGCATAATTATGGGCCACCCTGTATATAACTACATATGAGGTCATTAATTTCATTACTTTCTCTATCAAATTTATCGGAGACTCCATAATACCCAAACAATAAATAGAATTGTTTCACATCGCCTCTTCCCATTTTACTCACTAGGCTGCCACATTGGCGGGGCGGTACGTCTCTGAAGGTTGACGATGTGATGACGTGTATGTAGCCGGAAAATAAGCGTGGCTAGATATCGATTAAACTGTGCATTGCGAGACTGGAAACGATGTCTATTCATTTCCATTGTTTTGTTGGCTGTCTGTGGGACGGCCTCGAATTTTCTCCTATTTTCTTTCTATATTATCTACGGATCTCTTCACCAAATTTCTTGATTTGGAATTGTAAGTAAGTTTATTTTTCTAAAGCTGTGTGTCGGCAAGATCAAAAGGGTGTATGTGATGTATACAGTGTCTGAAATTTGTCTGGAAATCCGGAAAAAATCTGAAACTTGTCTGAAACTCTCAAACTTTTTTTTCCACATAGTAATGAAATTTTGCAGCAAATCTGAAAATACAAATGACAAAGTCTGAAAATCTCAAACTTGGGCATAGTACTGAATCATAGTACTGAAATAATTTCAGAGAAAACTCCACAAGAGCGCATTTTCCAATCACAGTTGATTCAAACTATTACATACTTACTATTTTCGAAAATACACCTATATAGATTACATACCACCGGTCGCATCGCAACGTTAAATAACTCATCAAAAGGAGATACCGTCTCGTGTGTATCTGGCAATCTCACCGTACTGAGTGACGTTGTAGAGGTCGAACACGCGTGGGCTCGGAAACCGCTAAATTCAAACTTTCAAATATACGTTTTGTAATATGTAGTAATAATTGCAATTCCCCCTTTCATTCAAATATAATAATTTCCAACGGTTCACGTATGTGTTGATTTTGAGAAACAAGTCCTAACCAATTGTCCTTTTCAGAAAACTGTTGCGGAGCTCGAGCTCGAGGAGCTCGATTTTTTGCAAAGACACTTGCTGGTATATGATAATATTATGTCAAGTCAATATCGAAGATGTGAGAATACAGCTGAAAGATGTCGAGCTATTGACACTGATTTGTGTTTGACATTCTCATTAGACGTCTGATTCACAAAGTTGCCGGAGACGTACTGGCTGTAGAATATTCTTCCCATCTCAAACATCCCGATTTTGATGAAAAACCCGGAATCCACCACACACGATCATTGTTAAGGCGAAAGGACTCACACTCAACCACGTGACCTCTCAACGTGTGAATTATCACACAATGCTCAATCTTGTAAGTTTCAAAAATTCACACACTCGATTGAAAAATTAAAATTTTCCAGATGGAAAATCATCAAGTGGGCATCAAAGAGCAGATTGTAACCGAGCGGATGCGGATGGTTCGTGGAGCAACATTCTTGAGTTCCATAACCACAATGCTCGAGGAGAAAACTCTTCAGCCAGTACAGGACAAGAGCGATTTTAATGAAAATGGCGAGCACACTCCATTTGGCTTGTTCGAACATGGAGATATTGAAGACGATTATGTCTATTAATTCGTGTATTTTTTGTGAATAAAATAAATTTAATACTTTAAAATTTTCGACAGAAATGATTTTAGAAGAAATGCAAGGGTGGGGAAAACTGATGGGGAGTTGTTCAGCCACCGGTTAACTTTTCTCAAATGTTGAGAGATAGTTAAAATTAGTCGAGTAGACATTCAATTTAATCTATTAGTTCACTCCTGAAACAAAATTTCACCGAAAATTATGAAAATATTACAATTTCAAAATTTATTATTAATTTTCCATGTCTAATTTTTTAAATTTTTTTTAACTCTAAACATTCTTCATCCAAAATCATATATCCACGTTTTCATAAAATTTCATTCATCTTGTACTGTTTTTTTGTCGAAAAAAACCTGAAAATTTGAAATATTTTTCTGCACTTTTCTTACAAAAAAATACTGCAAGATACGAAAAACAAAAAAAAATTCGGGTTCGGCAATTTGGGCAGTTGCCGGTTGCCGAAAATTTTAGGATTCGGCAACTTCGGCAATTGCCGAACTTTTTTTCGGCAACTTCGGCAACTATATCAATGCCAAACATTTTGTAGCTCAAAAAGCATTCAGAGAGCCTGTAAAATTTCACTGTAAACAAAAAAAACGATCATATTTTTTGCCAAAACACTCAAAAATATAATTTCAACAAAAAACTTTGAAACCTGGTTGCCGAAAAGTTGCCGGTTGTCGAAAATTTTTGGGTCCGGCAACTTCGGCAATTGCTGGTTGCCGAAAATCTCGCACAAGGTTCGCCCGAAATTAAGATAAAATCACATACAAAAAAAATATTTACAAGTTTTTATTAAAAAATGTAGTCAGAAAATAAATTGTAATACTTTGACAGAGTACAAATGATGAGAGCTCGACGATCTGTAATTTTTTTTTTCTAATGTAAAATAAATATTTTAAAAAAATTGTAAGATTATTTCTGGGAAAAAAAACTCACCATATTGCTTAGATGTCTGCATCGTTCGTTAGTCCTGCATAGAATTATTTTTTTTCGATTCGGAGATCCAAATACTGTTTGACGAGCTTCCCATCAATTTCGGCTCAGATGGTCCTCTCGATAAGGAATCTCGTCTCGTCTTCACCCAGACCGCCGAACGACCTCCATTTCATCAGCATTTTCGAAAAATGCAGGGTCGGCAATTTGCCGCATGTTTGTAACCAATTTGACAAAGTGGAACTGGTCAAACAATGGAGCTGGAAGTAATTTGAAAATTTATCTCTTTTCTTTTTTGTTTTTTTTCTTCTTTTTTTTTCTTCTTTTGTTCTTATTTTCCTATTGTGTTATGCAGAATCAAACCAAAAAGGAAAATGCAAGTGCTTTCAATTCGATGTGTATAGAAAATATTTGACTATAAAAATATGTCTCGTTTCGTTATTCTCGTTAGAAAAAAAAAATGAAATTCGTCATCCTTCTTCTTCTTCTCCTGCCTTTTGTAAACTCTTCCCGTCCAGATTCGGCAAACGACTACATGAAATGTGAATACTGCTTGAAAATTGTTCCGATATGTAGAGCTTCTGGAGATTTCAAAAGTGCCGAGCACGCGTATTATGAGAAAATCAGACCGACCTATATGATTTACAAACATGCAATTGTGAGTTTTAACATTATATTCGGAGTATATACAAGAATGAGTAGAAACTTTGAAAAATTATTTGAGAACTTTTTAAATTAAAGTAGATCTTACCAATTTTCCAAAACTGAAGTAGAGAAAAATTGCTTAGAATGATAGAAAATGAACTCTGAACTCTATGACCCAAATATAACTGTTAAAATTTTTTATTAAATTTGAATATTCGCGCAAATTAATGAATTTATTTTTGACATTTTTGCGTTTTCTGACATTATTTATTTGTTTTTTTTTCAAATGTGTGATTAGAAACGCCGTTTTTTTTCAATTTTTCAAACATTTGTTCGTGAAAAAAACTTTCATAAAAAAAAACAGAAAACCCGAAAAATGTCAAAAATGACATAATTAAAGAAGAGGTATAGTCAATGGGGAAATTGTCTTAAAATGTAGTATTTGTACTCAAACACCCAATTATTGCAAAAGAAAAACGGGAAAAATCCGTTAACATTGAGCATTTTCAGTCAGAAAAATAGTCGAAAATGCTTTAAAATTTAACTAGGTAGATTCTAGGACACGAGGATAAAAATTTTAAATTTTAATTATGTTATGTATTGTATTTTTGATAAGTGTTTTATACAATTCCTTTGTCTCAATTTTCTTAAACTTTTTGAGAAAGAAAACAATTAAAGTTCAAAATAATTACATTCGAACCTGGATTCTCAAAGTTAAGCTCTCTAGGTTTTAATCTACTTTTCAAAAATGCTCTATTTGAAGTTCTGAAGTTCTGAATATTCATTTGACATACCTGAATATTTCAAGCGATTCATTATTGTTTCTTTTTTAATTTGTTCTAGTGTGTAGTTAATTCACGAAAAAGTTTCCAGAAAGTCAGCGGTGACATAAGTGTCGTTATGAGAGCTGTGGATCATTTGGCCGAGTTTCCCGAGAAACTTCACGCAAGCAACAAAGAGGATCCTAGATCAGTGTGTAGAACTATGTGTTTATGATCAACTTATTAGTTAAACTTGGATCATAGAAATAATTTGTATATTGCACCCAACTTATTATATTTTTGTTAACCATACTGTGAACACAAAATCAATAAATACAAAATAAAATGAAGGAAATATTGGAAGAAAAGAATTGTTGAAACTGGAATGATTATGAATTGAGGTACAAAAAACAGTAGAATATGAAACAATTTCAGACATAAAAATTATATTGATTTTGTAGTTTTCATGAGAGTGAGTTTTAAAAAAATGGAACGGCACAGCTTAGAGTTTTGAAAGAAGTTTTTATGACCGTTATCAAAATCGAATCTGAGTTAATGAAGTTAATGAAGTTGGTTAATAGGTCTGAAAAAATTATATAGAATTTGAAATGAATTCGGTATAGTGATGATCTGCTGGAAGACTACCTAAAACTATGATAGTTATCACAATACTTTCAACTTGAAAAATGTTGCAAATTTTGTTTTCTACACTCTCTACTCTAAAATTAGGTAGTACAGCTGGCATCCGGCCGTTGTATATTAGTTTAGATGTTTCAAGTTATCCGCAACATCAAAATTGGGTGTTGAGAAAAAATTCCAATAATTTTTGTTTTAAAGTTGATAAATTATATTCAAATACAGACTCGTTGAATGTCTACTATTTTTCAAAGAGAGCAGTCTAGTTTGGCACTTGACAAACGTGAAAAATTATGTGACTATCATATCAATGACCCGAGATGTAACTGAGAATCCCTATTGAAATTATTTGTGAAAACGGAAACTAGCTAGTTAGAAAAAATCGTCCATTCCAAGCTGGATTCGAATGAATATTGTTTTTCTTTTGCCGAATAATATATGAATCGATTTTGAGGTTCCAAAATGCACAAAACACTACAGAAAAAAGCAGTTTCAACATTTACAGAAGCAAAACTATGCAAAAACATGCAACACTCACGAAATTTGTTATGCTAGCTAATAGAAAAATAAGTTGGGCAAAATCACCAACTTCTACTCGTGCTGAAGTTTTACATGTGTTTCTCCCCGTTGGAAAAATCAGTTTGCCATTTGGTGTAAGACGCGGACCCGCACCCTGGGCGCTAAATCTGTTGGAGTTTTATGTGTGACAGTTGGAGAATAAGGTCTATAGACAACTATTTTCCACTACGGATCAAGATTCACACAAGTGAAGGAAGACATCATGTTCACCGTGCTACCGCCATGTGAGAACTCTGGAGCTTTTCGTGATCCGCGGATTCGTTTAACTACGTACGATCATGACCGCGGGCCGTGATACGTCTCAAGAAACTTTTGTTTTTCTGGAAACTGTCGTCAAAGAGTTCAATGCATTCCACCTCATCATCAAAAAATTGGGTTCCGTATTTTTTCTATTAGTCTTACATGCAAGACTAATTTTCAATTGACCCGTAGGGGTGCAATACTATTAGAGGCTGCAAGACTAATTTTCGATTGTCCAATAACTTTGGAAAGTGGCCAATATTTTGTAGAAAACTTAACTTAATACCGTTTAAACAAGGAAAAATACATACTTTTCCAATATTTTATCAATTATTTTAAAAAACGTTAAGTTCAATTTACCCAACAAATGACAAATTTTCTGACGTTTCCGCAAAGTATTGCTGGTCAGGCAAAGAGAAGGGTGCAAGACTATTAGAGACTGCAATACAAATAGAGGCTGCAAGACTAATTTTCGATTGACCTCTAGGGGTACAAGACTAATAGAGGCTGCAAGACTAATAGAGAAAATACGGTATATTGATTATTGAACGTCTCTGAAATTGATAAAACGCCAATATCAGAACCATTAAAGACATTTGTGGAAACAGATATAAAACCCTGTAGACAGATCGCATGTGTGTGATTTTGACAAAAGTGAGACGATGTCAAATTGGGGGGGTCATCGAGCTCAGATCGAGTATGCGGCGATGGACAGCATAATACTGTATGACGTTGAAGTTGAATATGAAAGAATGTAAGTTTAGACCGATTATTTTATATTAAATGTGATAAAATGTAAAATTTTCAGCATGAATGCAAGAAGACGACGTTTCTAGATCTCCAACTCTACATCCAACTTCTGCATATTGACATCCTTCGATTTTATTCTTAATTTTATCCTTTTTTTTTAAATTTTTGATTTATTCTCTTTTTTTATCAACAAATATGTTCCAAAAAAAAATTTGAAATAAAAGCATTTTTTAACATTGCAAATGGATTAAAATTAGAATTTGAATTATCGTCGATGAAATGAAATTCCTCATTGTCAGTTTTTTGTCAAATTCTTATGTAGATCTTGCAAAATCAAGAAAAACAGATTATATTAATAAATATTTCAAACACCAAACCGGGAACAAAATCGTGTTCACTATTCTGAACGTCATGGGTTCGTTTCCCAGTAGTGTGATTTTTTCAAAAATGTTTTATGCCAGACACATATACAATATGAGCCTAGTAAGTGACTTCAAAGGGGTCCACCAGGGATGGCCAAAAATTGTGTCTCTTTGCCCATTTGTTACAATACCGAAACTATTAATTTGATCTATGTAGATATCTATTTTCAATAATTTCTCAGAACTTTTATTCCAAAAAAAAATCTATATCCTGAGACAATTTTCTAACATTACTGATTTGACAATGATTGTTCACTGCCGTCAAATGAAAGATCATAGATTTGTAGATTATAGACCATAGACACAACGAAAAGATTCAAGAATTTTAGCCCGAAACTTATTTGGACCCCTAACAGAAATTCAAGCAATAACTGTAGTCTTTTCACAAGCCGAAAGATTGTTGAGTTCTTAATAATTGAAATTGAATCATTCTAACAATAATTCAATTGAGCACTCAATAAAAAAACTACCGTAGTTTTTCCATGTAATTTTTAATTTTTTTAATAATAAATCATTCACTTTTTAATGCTGCACCGTACATTCTTACACACGATAATCATTTTTTTTCTCAATATTTATCATATGCAAATGGAGTTCAGGGATGAAATTGCAAGATGGTATAGCAGTGCCCCCATTTTCTTTTCATTTTTCCCATGAGTCAGCGTAAACGATCACTGAAAAAGTTCCAATTTTCCTCATTTTTGTGTTTTTGTTTCTCTGCAGAAAATCTGGCATTCATTTTGTTTCTCTCGTTTACAACTGTGTTTTGATTATTCCATTTTTGGTCCGCTCACTCTCATTTATCTTTTTTTTATCGTCCGGTAACGTGACAGTTTTTCTTATCTGCTGAAATTACACTAGTTTTCGAGTGATTCACCTTTTACTTTAGTATTTTTCTGTTTTTATTTCTTAGAAACTGCCTATGCTCATAATTTTCTGCCGTCATAAATTGTCGATTTCTGCACGCCGAGCCCGCAATTTTTTCTAAATTTTAAGCGTAATTTTCCCAGCCAATTGAATCCTTCTCATCACTTTGCTTTCTAAAAAACAACCCAAATGCGCCAAGATTTTATTATCCTTTTTGTCTGGCTAGGTACTTTACTTTTAGAGCTTAGAAATATCTATAGAAAGCCCATTTTGTGAAAATTAATATTTCCATGGGCCGCCTGACATTATGTCCTTTTTGATGATACCGTTTAATTCGATTTGTGATCTTTTGCTCATGCTGCCCAGAGATGGTATTTTTTAAGAAAATTTGAAATAATTGATTTTTTTTCTCTCAAATTTTCAAACATTGTACTGTACGTATTTTTTTTGTTCTCAAACCATTTTTCTTCCAGGTTACAGTCAGTATGCTCTCATCACAAGAAGAGTTCTTCGTCCAATTCAGCATCAGCTGCTGGATGCCTTCCTTCAACCTGATGGTGGCTGCTGAGAAGGGACGAGTGTTGCAGCGGGATCCGATGTTCAAGACCGTCCCAAGATTGCTCTTCAAGGAGCTCCGCCAGCTTCCGGCTAATGACGACATTTCCGATGGTGAATTGAAGAAGAAAGTCGCGGATGCCATCGACCTCTACCTGCCAGAGACCGTCGAGCTTTTGTGAGTTTGAGTTGCTATTGGATTTAGTGAAAAAGTATTAGCTGGCAAAGTATTGATTTTCTTTAACAGTTATGGGCCCAAAGTAAAACTGCCAAGTCCTTCATTTATTCCAATTATTAACTAGCTATGTCAGGCGAATCACATTCCACGAGGACGTGATGAGAATCATCAAGAACCAAGCGGCAATGGCAAGAAGGGAGAAGGAGCTCAATACTCCCAAGCTCGTCAAGCCTCAGGACATGCTCAAACGTGTCAAGCCTGCCGAGAAGAAGGAGAAGATCAAGCGTGGGAAGTCAGCTATCAAGAAGCAAAGCCCTGTAGTTGAGATGCGTGTTTTCAAGGAGAGGAAACGTGCTCAGCCATGTGCTTCGGACAATGAGAGTTTGTCGATTGCTCAGCGCGTCAAGCGCATTTGTTTGGACGACTAGGATGTGACAGGTGGGAAAAATCGATATATTTGTTTTGTAATTAAAACTTGAATATTGCAGAGCTTCATGTACTTCTTCCATCGACACTTTCCCTCGACACGCCTGCACATTTAATTGAATCAACTCATTCAAAGTACTGTTTATCCTAATTTCACCCCCTCACCCTGGCTTTTATTGATTTTCTCGATACACTTGCTGAATAGTGTTCCTATCGAAATACGTCCTTATCCCAACAGTTTTCCCTTCACCAACCCGATTTTCTGGTACCACTTTGCCTTAATTATTTTTTCTCTCCACATATTTTTTTTGCCATTCCCCAAGCATTTCCTGTTGAATATTACCGGTTCTTCTCCAACTCCCCAAGTGCTCATATATTTACGCATTTTCCAGTCAATCATTACCGATGATTTTTTATTGTATTTAGTTAGATGAAGAAATTTGAATAGCTCATGAAAGAAAAGACAATTTCACTGATTTTCATAGTCGACGGCATTCGCAATTTTCATCTTCAATGCACTATCGGGAAGATTGTCATGAGTCGTGACCCGGTCGGCGGCGAAATTCCTCGAACAGTATACGAAGCACGTGCTTGTTATTGTTAAAATATGAAAAAGGATATATGGCTTACTTTTTTTTCGGTAAAACTTTCCATTCAAGTTGAAGTGGGAGCTTGAGATGATTTTCACTTCTATTTTAATAGAAGGCGCATTTGAAGGCGCGAGACAGGCAGGCGTTTTGTCGCCTACAAGGAAGCCCTACCACAGACTTTCAGAGCATAGTATGACTACGCAAATATACTGAAAACTCATCAGAAACGTTGAATCTACAGGTGGTGTCTCCTTTTTTTTTTTTGACTTCGTCGCACTTCTTCAGAGTTCATGCATAGTTCAGATCTTTCTGTAAAAGTGCGTGAGAAAGCTCTGGCAAAATGCTGAGACAGCGTTTCTGCGCAGACGCACTATGCGCCACTCCTGATGAGCTTTTTCCTTTCAATACTTAATTGCTAATTGGCCGCCAGGTTACTATGGGCCTGTGGTGTAGTGGTTAACACACTGGTCTTGTGAGTCGGACTTTAAATCCCGGCTTCAAGTTCAAAGCCAGAGACGTCGGTTCGAATCCTTCCGGGTTTCTTCTAGGGTTCCTTCGGGTGTTTTTTGTTTTTTAGATTATTATCCTAAAAGCAAGAATTTATGAACATTTGGTGTTTTGGTAAAGTTCTGCTCTGCACAGAAGACCGGGGTTCGATCCCGCCAGAGGTCAATATTTTTTTGGTTTTTACTCGGTGCCATTGCTCATAGTCTTGATGATTTTTACAAAGTTTTCGATGAGCTTGCAGCATCAAATATACTAAAGATCATCATGTATCCATCGCTCATGATGCTATCGCACCTCCAAATCCTGATATTGCTGAAAAATTATTCTATGTTCCAAAAAAAAAGACCAACATTCTACAAGTTCGAGCCAATGCCAGGTTTGTCTAGTGCATTTTAATTTAATTGGAACTTCATGGATCGATTTCATTCCATTTTAAACAGCCCCGAAAAAATTTTTATTAATATAATCTGATTTTCCTGATTCAAGTGTGACAGTACAGACAAAAAGGAGAATTGCAAGATCTACCAAGAATTTGATTTTTTTCCATGAGCTATTCAAATTTCTTCATCTAAATGCATATGTACAATAAAAAAATCATCGGTAATGATTGACTGGAAAATGGGTAAATATATGAGCACTTGGGGAGTTGGAGGAGAACCGGTAATATTCAACAAGAAATGTTTGGGGAATGGCAAAAAAAAATGTGGAGAGAAAAAAAAATTAAGGCAAAGTGGTACCAGAAAAAAAAGGGGGTAAAATCAGGATAAACAGTACTTTGAATGAGTTGATTCAATTGAATGTGCAGGCGTGCCGAGGGAAGGTGTCGATGGAAGAAGTGTGTAGAGCTCTGCAATATTCAAGTTTTAATTACAAAACAAATATATCGATTTTTCCCACCTGTCACACCCTAATTGTCCAAACGAATGCGCTTGACGCGCTCAGCAATCGACAAACTCTCATTGTCCGAAGCACATGGTTGAGCACGTTTCCTCTCCTTGAAAACACGCATCTCAACTACAGGGCTTTGCTTCTTGATAGCTGACTTCCCACGCTTGATCTTCTCCTTCTTCTCGGCAGGCTTGACACGTTTGAGCATGTCCTGAGGCTTGACGAGCTTGGGAGTATTGAGCTCCTTCTCCCTTCTTGCCATTGCCGCTTGGTTCTGGATGATTCTCGTCACGTCCTCGTGGAATGTGATTCGCCTGAAATAGCAAGTTAATAATTGGAATAAATGAAGAACTTGGCAGTTTTACTTTGGGCCCATAACTGTTAAAGAAAATCAATACTTTGCCAGCTAATACTTTTTCACTAAATCCAATAGCAACTCAAACTCACAAAAGCTCGACGGTCTCTGGCAGGTAGAGGTCGATGGCATCCGCGATTTTCTTCTTCAATTCACCATCGGAAATGTCGTCATTAGCCGGAAGCTGGCGGAGCTCCTTGAAGAGCAATCTTGGGACGGTCTTGAACATCGGATCCCGCTGCAACACTCGTCCCTTCTCAGCAGCCACCATCAGGTTGAAGGAAGGCATCCAGCAGCTGATGCTGAATTGGACGAAGAACTCTTCTTGTGATGAGAGCATACTGACTGTAACCTGGAAGAAAAATGGTTTGAGAACAAAAAAAATACGTACAGTACAATGTTTGAAAATTTGAGAGAAAAAAAATCAATTATTTCAAATTTTCTTAAAAAATACCATCTCTGGGCAGCATGAGCAAAAGATCACAAATCGAATTAAACGGTATCATCAAAAAGGACATAATGTCAGGCGGCCCATGGAAATATTAATTTTCACAAAATGGGCTTTCTATAGATATTTCTAAGCTCTAAAAGTAAAGTACCTAGCCAGACAAAAAGGATAATAAAATCTTGGCGCATTTGGGTTGTTTTTTAGAAAGCAAAGTGATGAGAAGGATTCAATTGGCTGGGAAAATTACGCTTAAAATTTAGAAAAAATTGCGGGCTCGGCGTGCAGAAATCGACAATTTATGACGGCAGAAAATTATGAGCATAGGCAGTTTCTAAGAAATAAAAACAGAAAAATACTAAAGTAAAAGGTGAATCACTCGAAAACTAGTGTAATTTCAGCAGATAAGAAAAACTGTCACGTTACCGGACGATAAAAAAAAGATAAATGAGAGTGAGCGGACCAAAAATGAAATAATCAAAACACAGTTGTAAACGAGAGACGCAGGTGGTTAGATGAACGCTTGCGGCAGCGCACAGAACTGCGAGGCGACAACAATTGCGCGGCGGTAGATCAAAATTAAATAGGAAAAAATTTTGCACTTTTTTATTCAAAAAATACTGTGTTTGAATTCTGACGAATGAAGTTCAGGAATAAATTAAATGACAGGTGCCAGTACTATGAAGAAGGTTGATTTTTTTCAAATGTACAGCTGGTATCAGTGTAACCGCTAGTACCAATGCCATATTTGCCAATTTTTGTTTCAGAAAAAAAAATATGGCCAGATGTGATGTGAGGGTAAAATTGTTTCGCTTTGAAGATGAAATTACCAGTTTGCAATATTTTTTTTTAATACTTAAAAGTAGGAGAAACGAAAATATTTATTCAATTTTATTGAGAAAGCATATTAAAAAGCGAAAAACTGATGCAATGCACTCCAAATTTTAAATTGAATTTTACAGATTCATTTGTAATTTCAAAATTACAAAAATCAAATACTAGATCACAAAGCTAAAACAAAATGAATGCCAGATTTTCTGCAGAGAAACAAAAACACAAAAATGAGGAAAATTGGAACTTTTTCAGTGATCGTTTACGCTGACTCATGGGAAAAATGAAAAGAAAATGGGGGCACTGCTATACCATCTTGCAATTTCATCCCTGAACTCCATTTGCATATGATAAATATTGAGAAAAAAAATGATTATCGTGTGTAAGAATGTACGGTGCAGCATTAAAAAGTGAATGATTTATTATTAAAAAAATTAAAAATTACATGGAAAAACTACGGTAGTTTTTTTATTGAGTGCTCAATTGAATTATTGTTAGAATGATTCAATTTCAATTATTAAGAACTCAACAATCTTTCGGCTTGTGAAAAGACTACAGTTATTGCTTGAATTTCTGTTAGGGGTCCAAATAAGTTTCGGGCTAAAATTCTTGAATCTTTTCGTTGTGTCTATGGTCTATAATCTACAAATCTATGATCTTTCATTTGACGGCAGTGAACAATCATTGTCAAATCAGTAATGTTAGAAAATTGTCTCAGGATATAGATTTTTTTTTGGAATAAAAGTTCTGAGAAATTATTGAAAATAGATATCTACATAGATCAAATTAATAGTTTCGGTATTGTAACAAATGGGCAAAGAGACACAATTTTTGGCCATCCCTGGTGGACCCCTTTGAAGTCACTTACTAGGCTCATATTGTATATGTGTCTGGCATAAAACATTTTTGAAAAAATCACACTACTGGGAAACGAACCCATGACGTTCAGAATAGTGAACACGATTTTGTTCCCGGTTTGGTGTTTGAAATATTTATTAATATAATCTGTTTTTCTTGATTTTGCAAGATCTACATAAGAATTTGACAAAAAACTGACAATGAGGAATTTCATTTCATCGACGATAATTCAAATTCTAATTTTAATCCATTTGCAATGTTAAAAAATGCTTTTATTTCAAATTTTTTTTTGGAACATATTTGTTGATAAAAAAAGAGAATAAATCAAAAATTTAAAAAAAAAGGATAAAATTAAGAATAAAATCGAAGGATGTCAATATGCAGAAGTTGGATGTAGAGTTGGAGATCTAGAAACGTCGTCTTCTTGCATTCATGCTGAAAATTTTACATTTTATCACATTTAATATAAAATAATCGGTCTAAACTTACATTCTTTCATATTCAACTTCAACGTCATACAGTATTATGCTGTCCATCGCCGCATACTCGATCTGAGCTCGATTACCCCCCCAATTTGACATCGTCTCACTTTTGTCAAAATCACACACATGCGATCTGTCTACAGGGTTTTATATCTGTTTCCACAAATGTCTTTAATGGTTCTGATATTGGCGTTTTATCAATTTCAGAGACGTTCAATAATCAATATACCGTATTTTCTCTATTAGTCTTGCAGCCTCTATTAGTCTTGTACCCCTAGAGGTCAATCGAAAATTAGTCTTGCAGCCTCTATTTGTATTGCAGTCTCTAATAGTCTTGCACCCTTCTCTTTGCCTGACCAGCAATACTTTGCGGAAACGTCAGAAAATTTGTCATTTGTTGGGTAAATTGAACTTAACGTTTTTTAAAATAATTGATAAAATATTGGAAAAGTATGTATTTTTCCTTGTTTAAACGGTATTAAGTTAAGTTTTCTACAAAAATATTGGCCACTTTTCCAAAGTTATTGGGACAATCGAAAATTAGTCTTGCAGCCTCTAATAGTATTGCACCCCTACGGGTCAATTGAAAATTAGTCTTGCATGTAAGACTAATAGAAAAAATACGGAACCCAATTTTTTGATGATGAGGTGGAATGCATTGAACTCTTTGACGACAGTTTCCAGAAAAACAAAAGTTTCTTGAGACGTATCACGGCCCGCGGTCATGATCGTACGTAGTTAAACGAATCCTCGGATCACGAAAAGCTCCAGAGTTCTCACATGGCGGTAGACGGTGAACATGATGTCTTCCTTCACTTGTGTGAATCTTGATCCGTAGTGGAAAATAGTTGTCTATAGACCTTATTCTCCAACTGTCACACATAAAACTCCAACAGATTTAGCGCCCAGGGTGCGGGTCCGCGTCTTACACCAAATGGCAAACTGATTTTTCCAACGGGGAGAAACACATGTAAAACTTCAGCACGAGTAGAAGTTGGTGATTTTGCCCAACTTATTTTTCTATTAGCTAGCATAACAAATTTCGTGAGTGTTGCATGTTTTTGCATAGTTTTGCTTCTGTAAATGTTGAAACTGCTTTTTTCTGTAGTGTTTTGTGCATTTTGGAACCTCAAAATCGATTCATATATTATTCGGCAAAAGAAAAACAATATTCATTCGAATCCAGCTTGGAATGGACGATTTTTTCTAACTAGCTAGTTTCCGTTTTCACAAATAATTTCAATAGGGATTCTCAGTTACATCTCGGGTCATTGATATGATAGTCACATAATTTTTCACGTTCGTCAAGTGCCAAACTAGACTGCTCTCTATGACAGATAGTAGACATTCACCGAGTCTGTATTTGAATATAATTTATCAACTTTAAAACAAAAATTATTGGAATTTTTTCTCAACACCCATTTTTGATGTTGCGGATAACTTGAAACATCTAAACTAATATACAACGGCCGGATGCCAGCTGTACTACCTAATTTTAGAGTAGAGAGTGTAGAAAACAAAATTTGCAACATTTTTCAAGTTGAAAGTATTGTGATAACTATCATAGTTTTAGGTAGTCTTCCAGCAGATCATCACTATACCGAATTCATTTCAAATTCTATATAATTTTTTCAGACCTATTAACCAACTTCATTAACTTCATTAACTCAGATTCGATTTTGATAACGGTCATAAAAACTTCTTTCAAAACTCTAAGCTGTGCCGTTCCATTTTTTTAAAACTCACTCTCATGAAAACTACAAAATCAATATAATTTTTATGTCTGAAATTGTTTCATATTCTACTGTTTTTTGTACCTCAATTCATAATCATTCCAGTTTCAACAATTCTTTTCTTCCAATATTTCCTTCATTTTATTTTGTATTTATTGATTTTGTGTTCACAGTATGGTTAACAAAAATATAATAAGTTGGGTGCAATATACAAATTATTTCTATGATCCAAGTTTAACTAATAAGTTGATCATAAACACATAGTTCTACACACTGATCTAGGATCCTCTTTGTTGCTTGCGTGAAGTTTCTCGGGAAACTCGGCCAAATGATCCACAGCTCTCATAACGACACTTATGTCACCGCTGACTTTCTGGAAACTTTTTCGTGAATTAACTACACACTAGAACAAATTAAAAAAGAAACAATCATGAATCGCTTGAAATATTCAGGTATGTCAAATGAATATTCAGAACTTCAGAACTTCAAATAGAGCATTTTTGAAAAGTAGATTAAAACCTAGAGAGCTTAATTTTGAGAATCCAGGTTCGAATGTAATTATTTTGAACTTTAATTGTTTTCTTTCTCAAAAAGTTTAAGAAAATTGAGACAAAGGAATTGTATAAAACACTTATCAAAAATACAATACATAACATAATTAAAATTTAAAATTTTTATCCTCGTGGCCTAGAATCTACCTAGTTAAAAAAATTTTACAGTGTCAATTTCATGTTTGGTCCCTTGCGGAATCGAAGCTCGGTGCAGAATTTTCGATTTTTGGAAAAAATCAAAAACCGATTGATCGATCAGAAGCTCCTCCGAAAAATTCATGAAACCGTTCCCTTCACAATCTCCTTCGATTTTTTTAACCACACGTGGAATGCACTGGGGGATCTTGTGAAAATGGTCGTCGTTGGCGGAGGGTTCATTTTGGTGATGATAGTCGTTATATACCTGGCGTGGTGTTGTTGTCCAATGTGTTCAAGTCGCAAGCATTCGAAAAGACAAATCACCTACTTTACTGATTATTATGTTTTTTTAAACATATATTTTAATTTGTGGATTTCTTTTACTCATGATGAATAAATAAATATAAATATAAGAGAAGTACTGCAAAAACTGTCTGGGAGAAGAATATTTGAATTCGTGGGCCAAAAGGTCGTAAACTTTCTTTAATTTTTTCAAAAAGACTCTTCGTTCTTAGAATTTCCATCATTTTTGTAGCAGCAGCAACAGTAGTAGTGTTTCTTTTGGGACGTTTTTAATGTTATTTGGCTATTTTAACACCATATCTGCACTAGTCGTACACTACCTCCAACAGAAATCTCAATACAATTGATATTTTTTCAATGTTCTATAATTCAATAATAGTTGTTGATTTTAGAATAAAACACTGGACTGAAGAATTATCACAATTTTCAAATTTCAATTCTACTGGTATTACCACTTAACATTCGTCATTCTGTTTATTACCTAGGTTGCCAACTCCGAGAGGTATTCTGCTTTTATTACTCTGGAGATATTTGCGACAATGACGTGAGATTTACGGCGGCTGGAATAAGGCGTAGCTGAGCATTTATCGATTCGATAATGTGTGTTGAGCAACACAACTATTTTTATTCATTCTATTCGATTTGTTGGTTGCCTGTGTGACGGCCTCAATTTTTTCCCCAATTTTTTCTATTCAAGAATTTATTCATTTTGGATTTACAAGTAAGTTTTATTTTTATTCTAAAGTTTTGTAGCTATTTATTTCAAATTTTCAGTTCAAATGTTTCAATATTTGCCATGAACAGCATTCTTCTATTTACCAGCCACAAGTACGTTTTATCATATATATGTCCTTTACAATATTATTTACTTTAAAAAATTTTTACGGTGCCAGTTTCATATTTGGTCCCTTGCGGAGTCGACGCTCGGTGCAGACTTCTACTATGTTCTCTTTCTACAGAAAATCGGGGAGGACTTGCTGGGTGATCTTAAAGGAGATGGGCTCGGAATGCTAACAGACGAGATGCCGGCGGGAACAAAAATCGTTGCGGTTGTTACCGGTTGCGCCACCATATGTTACTCTCTGTGGCATCCCACTATATTTTACTCTCTGTGGCTTCCCACCATATTTTACTCTCTGTGGCTTCCCACCATATTTTACTCTCTGTGGCTTCCCACCATAGTTTACTCTCTGTGGCTTCCCACCATATTTTACTCTCTGTGGCTTCCCACCATATTTTACTCTCTGTGGCTTCCCACCATATTTTACTCTCTGTGGCTTCCCACCATATGTTACTCTCTGTGGCATCCCACTATATTTTACTCTCTGTGGCTTCCCACCATATTTTACTCTCTGTGGCTTCCCACCATATTTTACTCTCTGTGGCTTCCCACCATATGTTACTCTCTGTGGCTTCCCACCATATTTTACTCTCTGTGGCTTCCCACCATATTTTACTCTCTGTGGCTTCCCACTATATTTTACTCTCTGTGGCTTCCCACCATAGTTTACTCTCTGTGGCTTCCCACCATATTTTACTCTCTGTGGCTTCCCACCATAGTTTACTCTCTGTGGCTTCCCACCATATTTTACTCTCTGTGGCTTCCCACTATATTTTACTCTCTGTGGCTTCCCACCATATTTTACTCTCTGTGGCTTCCCACCATAGTTTACTCTCTGTGGCTTCCCACCATATTTTACTCTCTGTGGCTTCCCACTATATTTTACTCTCTGTGGCTTCCCACCATAGTTTACTCTCTGTGGCTTCCCACCATATTTTACTCTCTGTGGCTTCCCACTATATTTTACTCTCTGTGGCTTCCCACCATAGTTTACTCTCTGTGGCTTCCCACCATATTTTACTCTCTGTGGCTTCCCACCATAGTTTACTCTCTGTGGCTTCCCACCATATTTTACTCTCTGTGGCTTCCCACTATATTTTACTCTCTGTGGCTTCCCACCATATTTTACTCTCTGTGGCTTCCCACTATATTTTACTCTCTGTGGCTTCCCACCATATGTTACTCTCTGTGGCTTCCCACTATATTTTACTCTCTGTGGCATCCCACTATATTTTACTCTCTGTGGCTTCCCACCATATTTTACTCTCTGTGGCTTCCCACTATATTTTACTCTCTGTGGCTTCCCACCATATTTTACTCTCTGTGGCTTCCCACTATATTTTACTCTCTGTGGCATCCCACTATATTTTACTCTCTGTGGCTTCCCACCATATTTTACTCTCTGTGGCTTCCCACTATATTTTACTCTCTGTGGCTTCCCACCATATTTTACTCTCTGTGGCTTCCCACTATATTTTACTCTCTGTGGCTTCCCACCATATGTTACTCTCTGTGGCTTCCCACTATATTTTACTCTCTGTGGCATCCCACTATATTTTACTCTCTGTGGCTTCCCACCATATTCTACTCTCTGTGGCTTCCCACTATATTTTACTCTCTGTGGCTTCCCACCATATTTTACTCTCATGTGGCTTCCCACTATATTTTACTCTCTGTGGCTTCCCACCATATGTTACTCTCTGTGGCTTCCCACTATATTTTACTCTCTGTGGCATCCCACTATATTTTACTCTCTGTGGCTTCCCACCATATTTTACTCTCTGTGGCTTCCCACTATATTTTACTCTCTGTGGCTTCCCACCATATTTTACTCTCTGTGGCTTCCCACTATATTTTACTCTCTGTGGCTTCCCACCATATGTTACTCTCTGTGGCTTCCCACTATATTTTACTCTCTGTGGCATCCCACTATATTTTACTCTCTGTGGCTTCCCACCATATTTTACTCTCTGTGGCTTCCCACTATATTTTACTCTCTGTGGCTTCCCACCATAGTTTACTCTCTGTGGCTTCCCACTATATTTTACTCTCTGTGGCATCCCACTATATTTTACTCTCTGTGGCTTCCCACCATATTTTACTCTCTGTGGCTTCCCACTATATTTTACTCTCTGTGGCTTCCCACCATATTTTACTCTCTGTGGCTTCCCACCATATGTTACTCTCTGTGGCTTCCCACCATATTTTACTCTCTGTGGCTTCCCACCATATGTTACTCTCTGTGGCTTCCCACCATATTTTACTCTCTGTGGCTTCCCACCATATTTTACTCTCTGTGGCTTCCCACCATATTTTACTCTCTGTGGCTTCCCACTATATTTTACTCTCTGTGGCATCCCACTATATTTTACTCTCTGTGGCTTCCCACCATATTTTACTCTCTGTGGCTTCCCACCATATGTTACTCTCTGTGGCTTCCCACTATATTTTACTCTCTGTGGCTTCCCACCATATTTTACTCTCTGTGGCTTCCCACCATATGTTACTCTCTGTGGCTTCCCACTATATTTTACTCTCTGTGGCTTCCCACCATATTTTACTCTCTGTGGCTTCCCACCATATGTTACTCTCTGTGGCTTCCCACCATATTTTACTCTCTGTGGCATCCCACTATATTTTACTCTCTGTGGCTTCCCACCATATTTTACTCTCTGTGGCTTCCCACCATATTTTACTCTCTGTGGCTTCCCACTATATTTTACTCTCTGTGGCTTCCCACCATATGTTACTCTCTGTGGCTTCCCACCATATTTTACTCTCTGTGGCTTCCCACTATATTTTACTCTCTGTGGCTTCCCACCATATGTTACTCTCTGTGGCTTCCCACTATATTTTACTCTCTGTGGCATCCCACTATATTTTACTCTCTGTGGCTTCCCACCATATTTTACTCTCTGTGGCTTCCCACTATATTTTACTCTCTGTGGCTTCCCACCATATTTTACTCTCTGTGGCTTCCCACCATATTTTACTCTCTGTGGCATCCCACTATATTTTACTCTTTGTGGCTTCCCACCATATTTTACTCTCTGTGGCATCCCACTATATTTTACTCTTTGTGGCTTCCCACCATATTTCACTCTCTGTGGCATCCCACTATATTTTACTCTCTGTGGCGGTTTAGGAGACCGATGCCTTATCACAGTTGATTTGCGGTTCACGTATTATTCGTTAAAAAATTCTTCGCGCGCTCATTATTTGAGTACCCGCTAACATGTGTATTGTACGTGTGTTACACGCGTATCCCGAACACTCATGTACAATTCGCGAATAAATCGCGTATACCGAAGGATTTTTTCGGGATTCGTGTACAAATAACGTATAATTTATGTATTTTCCGATAATTTGTTCGGAATTCGCGAATAAATCTGAAATATCGAGGAAATTATTCATGAATACCGAATTTAGTTTTTGAACTGCACTTCAAATAGGAATTTATTTTTTAAACAAATATAATACAATACAGTTAAGAAACATGAAAATAACAATTAAAATTGCTAATAATGTACAAAAAAGGAAGAAATCGATAAAATTATAGTCTTGCTCGGCCGCTGGTCATCAAACACCTCCCGAAAAATTCCTCGAAGTTGATTTCGATCGAAGTTGATTCCTGCAAGTAATTTTCCAATAATCCCTCAGAAATTTATTTTAACATATTTTTTTCATTCAAAATTTTTAGATTTGGATTATGAAATGATATAATTCTACTTTTAAATTGAATCAAATATTTCTTCGTTCCGTTTTTCCTGATATTTTCTACATAAATTTTCCCAATAATAGGCACAAACGATTTGTTTCAATAATTAATTATTTAATTCTCGAAAGAAAGAAACTACGGTGCGCTAGTACTCAAACACTGCGACGTCAGAGCGCAGACAAAATTTTATATTTGTTTCTCTTTTTTGTTTTTTGTTCTTAAAGCTGTGGTTCAATTGTTTTTTCTCAATGAATTACGTATACTCCTTTAAATCGATATAAAATTTCATTAATTCAGGAAAAAGGAAACTAATGGAGGTTTCGCGGTTAGTTTGGCTTCAAGAACTCGAGGTTCTCTCCGCCGTTCATTTTTATAGGTTTGAAGGATTCGGGAGAAGATGAAGAAACGATGTCGTCATGATTTGTAAGTTTTTTTTGCTTAAAAAATTTTTAAATTAAAAGAAAAGCTCACTTGAAAAGTTTTTCCGCAGATTTCCTTCTGGAGCTCCAATCTCATGCGTTTCCGGGTCTCATCGCCTGTAACAAAAAATTTTTAATTTTAAACTTAAAAGCTAATTTTTATATTAAGAATTCCATGCGGGAAATCACTTTTTCATCTTCGAATTAAGTTTTCAAAGTCGGGGAACCAAGAAATCATGAAAAGCCAATTAAAAAGTGAAGAAATTGTTTTATTTTTCGACAAAATTGATAATTTTGAGCAAAAACGTAGTGAATTTTTCGTTTTATTCTAAACATGGATGGTATCTTGTTTCTAAAATATCTTGTTTCTAAAACTTTAAATTTCTTATTTCCCTTTTTTTGAGTTTTCAAACATCAAAAATGATTTTAAAAAATATTACGCAAAATTGTTCGAAAAACTTCGGAAAACTGTTTTTCTAGCTGAATTTTAATGAGAAATATTTTTTTATTGCTTTTTTTAAAAAATCAAAGAAAGACGAAATGTCATGCAATTAAGGAATTCAAAAATCAAGAAATGCCCACCCCTGTGGTGGACGCCCCGAGGAAAAATGTTGAATTTTAAGATTTTTTTCGGAAAGTTCTTTATCTTTTAGCTTAATCGCCAAAAACTTGAATCGGGAGTTCTTGGAAATTTCTATAGAGGAATTTGGAAAAAAAAGTGCTTTCAAGCTTTTCATGCAACTATATTTTCAGGAGTAGGCGATTCGGAATCTGTGGATCACCAAGGACAGCAGAAATTCTTCTACCAACTTGATGAACCGGTATGTTTTTTCCAGAAAAAATATTGAAACTTTGAGCTTAAATCTTACCAACAACAAAATTTTTGGCATAAATTATTTGAGCTATGATCGAAATTTTTCGAAAAAAAATAACTTTGAATATTTTTGAAGTACTATAAAATTGCATCGAATTAGTTTATATTTTATCTTATTATTATCAAAAAATATAAATCGCAACGGCCACGTGGCTTTTGTTTTTTATTATTTTTTATTTACGCTCCTCCTGCAATTTTATTATCAAATAGAATTTAAAAATTGAACTAAAGGTAACACATGGGAGGAGCGTAAATGAAAAATATATATAAACAAAAAACCACGTGGCCATGCGATTTATATTTTTTGATAATATATCGAAGTTGCAACCACCGGTGAATTGTGGAAGAATTTTTCCGAAAGCTCATGAGAGCTTGGTAAATATGAATTTTGAGCACTGCAGAAAAAACGGCTGACGGCCAGCTTAAAGGTTTTTGGAACATCACTAGCGCCTATGTCAAAATTTTAGGAACATAAGCATTTTTAATAGAGTATTCGAATTTTGGAACTCAAGTTTTAGTTTCTTTTTCTCGAACTTTTTCTTTAAAAAACCCTAAAAATTAATCTTAACATTTTCAATTTGTTCAAATACTACTAAAAACCGAGATTTCTTCGTTTTTCCATAAAAATGATTATGTCATTCGAAAAATGTTGATTACAGGAGTACAACAACTTCACAAAACGATTGGATCGCTTCGATGACCGTCGACAGAAGAAAAATTTATTTTCTACATAATTTGTCTAAAAGTTGGGAATTTTTCGAAAAAAAAACTATTCGATTTTTTTGGAAAAAAATTTGAAAAATTTTTTGTCTCGAAAACATGATTAGATATTTATCAAAAGATAAAAGTTGGTAGTTTCTTTGATCGATATGCTCACAACACAATTCCAGATGAAAAATTCAGGTACGGTAGGAATATTAAACTCGAAAAATGAGCTCACTTTGGGAGCGTATATCTCCGTGGAGAAAAATAGCATGCAATAGCGAACAACTAGACAATTGTTTGCCTTGAAGTAAAGAATACAATTTTAGTTAGACGTTTTTCACCAAAAAAATTGGGAGCCGAGATAAAAGTTGGTTCAAAGTGGCTCGTATGTTCATGATTTTTCTACGTTTATATCTCGGTCCCCAATTTTTTTGTGAAAAAAATCTTACTAAAAAGTTGTTCTTCACTTCAAGCCAAACAATTTGTAAGTTCTTCGCTAAAGAATAAAATTTTTCTTCGCGGAGATATAGGATTCCGAAATATGCTCCTTTTTGGAACATACTGTTTCTGTACCTCAATTTGTTATCTGAAATTGTGTCCTGGTTATCTAAAAATTTCTAGAAAAAAATTGAAAAATTTAACCCTTTGGACTTTTTTTCAAAATTTGTTCTAACTACTCAAAACTTGGTCAGATGTATTAGAAAAATGTAAAGTTGATTGTTTTTCTTAGAAAAGTACATCTTTATAGTTGATCATTTTTTACAAAAAAAAATGGTGGTCGAGATAGGAACAGAAAAAGAAGTAGAGAATAAAAGCATGAAGCTGCCGCAATTAACACAACTTTATCTCGATCACCAATTTTTTTCATGAAAAACGTTTAACTACAAAATTGTACTTTAAATTAAGATAAGCAACTTTGTAGTTGAACACTTTGTCATAAAAATTTTTTCCACGGAGATAAAAGCATCCAAAGTGAAAGCGTTTTTTGAACTTAGGAGTTCTACTATATCTCAGGTTTTCGTTTGAATTCGTGTTCAGAACATCGAGACTGAAAAAAACAATCAATTTCACATTTGTCTATAACGTGTGATCAAATTATGAAAAGTTTTCAAAAAAAAAATTCGAAAAAATTTTAGAAAATTTTCATAAGGGGGGCCCTTTGGATTTTTTTTCAAAAAAATTCAAAAAATTATTTTTCTATAGTTGTCAATTATTTATCAGATATTGTAGAAATATGTTCACTTGTTCGTTTCCATAAGTTTTCTTACCAAATGTGGTGAACAGATAGGAGCACCTAATTGAGTCAAATATCACTGATTTTGACTGATGATATCTCGGTACTCTGCACAGAAAGCAAACAACTATTAAACATGAAACATGTTCCACTAAGAACTAAGAAACTGTAAAAACCTCTATTCCTCTAACTGATCTACCTACTATGCAAGTTTTTCGAAGTCATGCCCCAGATCGGGCAAGCAAGATATCAAAAATTGTCAACTACAAACTTGTTCAAGTTGTTATGGAACATGTTTCATGTTTAATAGTTGTTTGCTTTCTGTGCAGAGTACCGAGATATCATCAGTCAAAATCAGTGATATTTGACTCAATTAGGTGCTCCTATCTGTTCACCACATTTGGTAAGAAAACTTATGGAAACGAACAAGTAAACATATTTCTATAATATCTGATAAATATTTGACAACTTTAGAAAAATAATTTTTTGGATTTTTTTGAAAAAAAAATCCAAAGGGCCCCCCTTATGAAAATTTTCTAAAATTTTTTCGAATTTTTTTTTTGAAAACTTTTCATAATTTAATCAGACGTTATAGACAACTGTGAAATTGATTGTTTTTTTTCAGTCTCGATGTTCTGAACACGAGTTCAAACGAAAACCTGAGGTATAGTAGAACTCCTAAGTTCAAAAAACGCTTTCACTTTGGATGCTTTTATCTTCGCGGAAAAAATTTTTATGACAAAGTGTTTAACTACAAAGTTGTTTATCTTAATCTGAAGTACAATTTTGTAGTTGATTGTTTTTTCTCAAAAAATTTGTGGTCCAGATATGAAGATAAAAAGAAGTAGAAAATACAAGCATGAAGGTGTCGAACTTTACACAACTTTATCTCAACCAACAAATTTTTTGATAAAAAACGATCAACTACAAAGTTGTACTTTAGATTAAGATAAACAACTTTGTAGTTGATCACATAGCCATAAAAATTTTTTTCGAGGAGATATAAGCATCCAAAGTGAATGCGTTTTTTGAATATATGAGTTCTGCTAAACCTCAGGTTTTTGTCTGAAATCGTGTTGAGAACATCTAAACTTAAAAAAAAATCAACCAATTTTACATTTTTTATAACATCTAATCGAATTTTGAAAAGTTAAAAAAATTTCGAAAAAATTTTAAAACTTGTAATTTGGATTTTTTTATTCTAACTTTTTTTCAAGATATTTAATTGCAAACTTTTTGTTTTTTTGCTCAATAAATTTTTTGAAAACGATGTGCATTCTATGAATTTTCTCTGAACATACCTGGACCTGAGTTCTCCATGTTGGCGGGGAAATCCAGGAAGATGTTGCGTTGGAAGGACTCCAGTAGAACATCGTTGAAAAACTTTGTCACCATATGCTCCTTGCGATCTCATTATTGAACCTACAACGCAGAAAACCTTGGAAACAGTGATTATTATTAAAAACAATTTACCTGTTTTGAGCCGTTGTGGAATCGAAGAATCTGGATCGTGTCCGAGACGCCCTACGGTACCGTACTTTGGAAAAATGGGAAAATAATCTTAATTCTTATACTAGCTTAAAGTATATTATAATAGAAATTTAACTTCTCTTATTCGGAATTTTAGTCTATTTTTTGTAGTGAAGTGCAAGAAATTCTGAATTTCAATCAGAATATTTGAATTTAGTCGAGTAATTATTGAACGTATCTTCAAAATGGTATTTTTATTTCCATTAAAAAGTTGTTTTGCATGTTCTATGAAGTTGAATTCCTGCACCTCAGAACGTTTTCAGTTAAAATCAATAAATTTGTCTCAAGTAATGCTTACCCCATTTCCTCAGGCGTCCCCCAGGGCTCCGTGTCTGGCCCCCTTCTCTTTATACTATTTATAAATGACTTGTTGATCGACCTCGAACCTAATATCCACGTCTCATGCTTTGCGGACGATATTAAAATTTTCCATCATAATCCCTCTACGCTCCAAAATTCGATTGACACTATAGTCAAATGGTCAAAGAAAAACAAACTTCCTCTTGCCCCTGCCAAATCTTCTGTCCTCTCTCTTGGATCCCGTAACTCCAACCACACGTATAGAGTGGATAATGTCCCCATTCTTCCATCCTCCACAGTCCGCGATTTAGGTCTTATCACAGATTTTAAATTAAACTTTGAACCTCATATTATAAAAATTAGCTGCCTAGCCATGCTAAGGGCTAAGCAAATTCTCAAAGCGTTCTCCTCTAACTCCCACAAGTTATAGCCACTTATTTAAAACATACGTTGCCCCCATCATAAACTATTGTTCTGAGATCTACTCCCCTTCACCCAACTCCTCACTCTCTGCCATACTTGAAAAACCGCTTAGGACCTTCACCAAACGCGTCCTGCAAAGGTGCAACGTTAAATTCACCTCTTACGAAAACAGACTGTGCATCATGGAACTATTCTCTACCAGACACACTAGAATTAAAGCTCAAATGAAACTATTATATAGACTTCTTACCGGTTCTACTCATTTCTCTAAATTAACTCAGTTTGTCAAGTTCTCTAATTCCAATAGGAGACCCATGATTCTGGTTAGGAAAGACACATGCACCTCTCATTTCTTTGCCAAATCCATTCCTATTTGGAACAATCTTGTCAAAAATATACCGGTATTTCTCTCCCCCTATCAGTTTTCAAACTTTCTCGATCTCAATATTCCCCGGTATTAACTTTTATCCGCTGGTTCTCTTTGACTTCTAATTGATCTCTTCTACCACATTACCCTCTCTCTCCTTTCGCGTCCCAAACTCGAGACGTACTCTTTCTGGGTTAGTCTCGTTTTACCGTTTTATTTAACACTCAAAATTCAATTGTACAGTTGTAAATTGCATTAGTTATGTTAAATAAATAAATCAAATCAAGTTCTATTGAGAATACGAAATACCTATAAATTGACTTTCTTTTCTTTCAAAAAAAGTAACAATAACCTAAATTTCAAAAATTAGTGAGAATGTCACTACTACATTGAAGCTTACATTGAAGCTTAAGATATAATATATGTATATTCTTGAACTGTATAATTTAGAAACTATTTTTCTAATTTTCTTAACTAATTTAGCAGGAATCCTCGGAAAATGTGTTCCTTTGTCTTGGAAACCATTGAAACGGGAAAATTTGCTGAAAAAACATTAATTATGTCGACTATTTCTGCATAAATTTGCGAAGGAATACATTATTGACAATATTATCGAATAAAAATAGAAAAAAATTACTTGGAAAACGGAAAAATCATTTAAAAAGGGACAAAAAATAGACAAAAAATAATTTATTGATTTGAATTTATCTCTTTGGATATTCCCGATTAATTCGAGAAAAACTCGCGTATCGCGAAAATGGTCGCATTTTTTCGTTATACGCGTATTTTCAACGAATTTTTTTTGTGACTCAAATATTCGTTTCGCGATACATGATTTATACGCGAATTGAACGCGTATACGAATAATACGCGAACCGCAAATCAACTGTGATTATCCATTAGGCTACACGGGTACGGATGACCGGAAGTTAACTACTAGTTACAGCGTGGGTTGGGGAGGTGTGAAGCATGGTGGACCACCCTGCTTTAAACGCAAGGGTGGTCCCAAGTTTTTATAAGCCAAACAGTGCGCTGTATTTCTAGATGCGTAGAATACTTACTTACTTTGATACTTTGATGTCCGTTGGGTTCAAGTTGCGAGGCAACTGCGGACAAACTCTTTCCATTTTTCACGGTCGGTGTGTGCGATGGACAGCCATGGAGCCTTCGGAGTGAGCATTCCTAGTCTTCTTCTCCCAACGACGACTTGTCCCGACATGGCGGAATTGTGGTGAAATTTTGCGTATTCTTCGTCGATATCCTTAGCCCATCTCTTCTTCTGTCCTCCAACGGCACGTTTCCAATTTTTGTTGTGGCTCGGGTCCCATTCCGTGCAGATTTTTGTCCATCGGTTTGGATCTCTCCGTAGAATGTGTCCTGCAAATCTTGATTGTTTTGCAAGGAGGTAACGTTCCAAGTTGAAGTTACAGCCTCGAATTTCTGCAGCGTCGATGAGACCGGTGACAGTTCTTTTGAGTCTCAACGTGGATCCAGCATTACAAGTCCAAGTTTTACTAGCATACAGGAGAGCTGGTAGCACATTTTGCTTGAAGAGGATGATATTTTCCTTGTTTGGCATGATTCTCAAGACTTCTTTGATTCCAACCAGAGCACCCCAACCTGCTCTTATTCTCCTCGAGATCTCTTCGTCAATTGAGCCAGAAATGTCGATCCAGCGACCCAGATAGCGGCAGCCAGGCACGGGAATGATGGGGGATCCGTTGAAAAGGACGTCTTGGCTCCGGCAAAACTTGTTCTTCAGAAGAACAGTCTTTGACTGATCGATCTTGAGTCCGTAATAAGAACTTATTCGGTCCAAAATTTCCAGTCGTTCTTGAACTTCTTCCGGTGTGGAGCATATCAAGACTACGTCATCCGCAAATTCGAGTCTTCTTATGTGTCTGCCTTCCACACTGATGCCAACTCCAGCGAGCTCGTTGTCGCAATCCGTCAGAATAGCTTGGAGAGCAGCACTGAAGAGAGCTGGGGAAGCTGAGTCTCCTTGACGAACCCCGGTGCAGAGGTTGACTTTGAGCTTCTTATCGTGCACTGTGATCTCAGCTTGTCCTCTCTCCATCATCTCCTGAATCATCTTGCGCATGGCGGGATCGGCTCCTGCTCTTTCAAGACTGGAAACCACAGAAGAGTGGGATATTTTGTCGAAAGCCGTCTGGTAGTCAATGAATAGAAGAAGGAGTGGGAGCTGGAATTCGTTGCACTTTTCGATGAGCATGGTGAGACTTTGGATGTTGTCAGCACAGCATCTCCCTTTCCTAAAGCCGTTTTGACTTTCGTCCAGGTAGCTCTCCAGGGTCGGTGTCAGCCTTCTGGTCAGAATGCCCGAGAACATTTTGCTCAGAATGGGGAGGAGCGAGATTGGCCGGAAGTCTTTAATCTTGGTGGCTTTTGCCTTTTTTGGTATCAGCTTGACATCCGCTATTTTCCAATGATCAGGTACCTTGTTGTGGTGGAGGATGTCGTTGAACAGAGCAGTTACTGAGTCTACAACAGTGTCTCCTCCATTTTTGAGCATCGCAGCGTCCACGTTGTCGAGGCCTGGAGCAGATTTGGTCTTGAGTTTTCTGATCTCCAGACGTACTTCGCATTTGAGAATGGCTGGGACGGGATCAGAAGGAATTTCACCCGTGGCAGGACTCGAACCCGCATCCTTTGGTTTAGGAGACCGATGCCTTATCCATTTAGGCTACACGGGTACGGGTGACCGGAAGGGAAGTTGACTACTAGTTACAGCGTGGGTTGGGTGGGTGTGAAGCATGGTGGACCACCCTGCTTTAAACGCAAGGGTGGTCCCAAGTTTTTATAAGCCAAACAGTGCGCTGTATTTCTAGATGCGTAGAATTTCTTAGCATACTATAGCGTTCTGGTATCGCGTAGCGTTTTGAAGTTGTTTAGGGTTTTGTATAGCGTTCTGTTTAGCATTTCAAAATTGCATAGCGTTTTGCCGAAAATTAGCCGAATGAGCCGTTCGCAGTATAGTAAATGCGTTCTACCGAACAAAACGCTTAACCTGGTTGTGACGCGAGTTATGCAAAAATTAGATATTATAACCTTATTTTTGGTCATTTTGTTTTCAAATTTAAAAAAAATTAAAGGTGTTTTTTTTCGAAAAAAATGCGTAAACGCAGCCGGGGTACTGTAGATAAATTGCGTACAGGTATCACTTCTCAGGCCGTGACAAAATAGCAAAACCTCTACAGACAACACTACTGATGATCATTGTGCTGGTCGCTAATACACGTATCGGTGTCGTGTTTCTACCACCTCCACTCTTTACGCGTTTGTTTCCATTTCTTCGTCTCGCTGATCTCCACTTTATTTCGAAATAGTCATTGCTCCATAAAAAAACCTGCGTCTCGTCGGTGTTCACCAGTTTTCAAATTCATTCGATGTCAAAAGCTCTCTCTTCGATACGTTTGCCTAAAAAATTTTCGAATATACATTTCCAGATGCGTTTCAACACAACTTGGGTATGGATGTTTGTGTGACGTCCTCTTGATTTTTCCTACTTCTCAGATTTATTTCATCCAATGACCAGTGGTAAGTAACTAAGGTGTGAATTAGAATCACAAAAACTGAAAATATTGTCTTTTAGGTTGTCTGCTGGACGATCAAGCTTCGAAGTTCAAGCTGAAACACGGAACCACTCGATATTTGCTGAGAGTAAGTTATTTTTTCTAAAAAAATCGAATATAAGCCCAGAAAATATTTATTTAATATTCCAACTCGGAGAATAGATTAACATGATTTCCACACAAAAATTTCAAAAAAAAACTACATAATTCCGTTTTTAGGACCTCCGTGTACCTGAAACAATATGACTACAAGCTCCAAGGAAGTGAACGCCGTCCTGGTTCGTTCATAGAAAATGCTAGTTAGCAATTCGTAAAATCAAAAAAAATTCAGCACTCTTCTTCTATGCACTATCCTTCGGAACATTTAGCACCAATTCATTTATTCAGCATAAGTAAAGAGTTGAATCACGTGCTGCTCTTGCCGGTTTCTTACCCTCTGTAAGTTTTTTTTTCAATTGAAAATTGAATTTAGGTTGTAAATATTTCAGACAGCCTGGAAGTCTTCAATTTGAATCGAATAGTGAGGACGAGTTAATCGAGCCGTTGCCTGGCGACAAAAAATAAGAAAATGGAAAATGATTCAATAAATGGTTTTATTCTGAGACGATTAATTTCATTATTAGAAAATGTAATTTCGGATAACAAATTTGCAGAATGCATCAGATATTTTAAGGTACCTAAGTTCAGATCTCAGAGATGTATCCCAAAAATCGATTCGGAATGTGTTTGAACTTGAAAGTACCAATTTCTTCTTCTACGCAACTCGAAACAATAATTTACCACGCATCTCGAAAAAAAAAAACTTTGGACCACCCATGCGTTTAAAGCAGGGTGGTCCACCATGCTTCACACCCCCCAGAAAACGTAATTTTATAAAATTTTTAAGTTTACACTAACCATCACATCTTTCTCCTTAAAGGTGTTGGCACGGTTGCCAACAGTTTTCGTATCCAAGTAGTCCAAGGGACAAATAGCAAAATAAGAAAGATTTATTCAAAATGTAGAAAAATATAACCCTACAATACAAAAAGTTATCTTATATACCCCTAAACCCCTCAATAAAACAATAAAAGCTACCCCGCAAAAGCCATAAATATTCACCTTCGCACAACAGTTTTATTAACCATCAAATCGTTGATGTTTGAAACATCTCCGATTTGACACTCCCGGGCAAATAAAGGTTGGAATCAGGACCTACTAAAAATATTTAGTGCGAAATCTTAGTCTTTGGTTCCTACGACGGGTTATAAAATATCTAGATCCAAGTTTCCTAACAATAATAAAAGAAATTATAAATACAACAACTAACCCTAATACAATCAAAATGTTTTGGATTCCCTCAAAGATATTTTTGGCGAAATTAAAGAGAACTTGACCGAAAGAGAAGGAGGAAGACTTAACAGTTTCAAAAGGGTTCGCAAAATATGACTTATTCATGGAGAAGGTGGGTGGATCCTTTAGTCGTCCGCTAAGCATCCAGTTAGTCCGTAAGCCACAATCCGCAGTGCAATTGACCAAAACACCTTGATCCGGGGTTGAGAATGTCCAAATCATTGCTGTTCCTTCAGGACCGCATTGAACCGAGCCATCCATTGCATTACACAGAACTCTTGCCATCATTTTCCGCTTTGATTTACATGACAGTTGAGCCTGTCCTCCAGTGGCACAAGAGTAGCACCCGCTCAGCTGTCCGATCTGTTTCACTTGACACGATTGTACTTGAGTTAGTCTTGACACAGAAGCATTCCGAAACTCTACATTGAACGATACCACTGCTTCTAAAATAGCTGACGTGACAACAGTATCCTTGATCTTCATAACCTGATGGTTTATTCCACGAACTGGAAGTCTGTTCTTTTTGGAATGGCCTCCTATTTCTTCGTTTGTGCACTGACAGTTTACAGTTGTTGAGAAACCTGAGCAACGACATAGATCTGGATCAAATATGCATTTGAAATCTTCGGCAGTTTTGCGATCTTTACATTGAAGCTCACCCGTAAAGCCCTTTGCGGGGCTCCCGGGGGCCGACGGTGGTGTGTAAGTGAACGCCGTCCATTGATCTTTCATAGTTCCAAATGAAAATGCCGTAATGAAAGTAGCTGAGTGGGCTTGAAGCGGGACGCTCGTATGTGAAATTGGTGTAATGCTCACATTGGTTCCCGGTACTTGAAATTTAACTCCTGGTGTCATCTCCGTAGTGAACGTCTTGTCTCCAACAGATATTTCAACGTGCAACCGATTTGTCCAACTTGGACAAGTAAAGATTTCATAAATCGTGTTACTCGTCGGGACGACATAATAGCGGTAGAATAAACAGCTTGGATCCACATAAAAACAGCTGCATGTAATCCCTCCACATCCTGGCGCACAAGCCGTGAATCCTGGCTTACTTTTTGCTGCTTGACTCAATTCCGGAAGGTTCTCGTCACCTGACATTTTGCCACATTTCTCCACCGAGCAGCTGCCTGCTGAATCGCATCTACGAGTATATTCATATTCGAGCTTGAAGTCCCTGGAGAAGAAGACCGTGTGCTTCTGGCAATAACTGACCAGTGCTGTGGCTGTGATCTTGAGAGTCTCGACCTCGATGTCCTCCTTCGTCTTTATCATCAAACAAGACTGTGACGCATTTGCCTTCACGGTAACGATGGAGACGCTGTTGAGAATGCAGTTTGTTCTTTCCTCGGTTTGAAAACACGCGTTTTCGCTCGCCGTAAGATGAGCGATGTCGTTACACGCCAATGTGAACTGCAATTGTATGAAGATAACCACCATCAAGATTCGATAATCTTGTATCTTTTGACGACGACCACGACGACGACAGTATTGAGCAAACTGTATCATGAATAGTTGAAGTCCCCAGTATATTGTCCGAGCAATACTGATCATTGTCCCAACGATGATATGACCACAACGACACAAGCTGAGCGCCAGTTGTAGAATAGTGGATACAATAAATACTCCTCCAAGGAAAACCACCATTATCAATCCCATATGCACCAATTCCGTAACGCTTGCTTGTGATGACTTGTGACTGTCGCTGTGTGTAGGAAGTGTTGCCGCTCTCGTTGTTGGAATGAAGAAAGAAATTGCAAGTAATGTAGCCATTGTCATAGCTGTCGTGCTTCCAGAAATCCGACGAGATCTTCGAAGACCGGCTGATCCAGAATCTTCCGATCCTTTCCTTGCTTCATCCGATGTTGCCCTGATTGGACTCTCTGTGACATCTATTTCCAGTTGATGTATCTTTGTTAATGGTCGTTCAACAACTTTCCCAGTACAAGGCGTGAACAATTTTGCAGATCGTTTATGCACTTCTTCTACTTTTGCCAATGGCCAATTCATTTTGTTCGAATCCGATTCGATCATCACCACGTCTCCAACACATAAGTCTCGTGTAACTGCGTGTGGATTTTGTCGATGTTTTGTTTGAGTCCTCGAATGCAGTAACTGAATATACTCCTCCTTCCAACGACGAATAAAGTATTCTATCATAGAACTACTTCTCATCCAAATTTCTATCAGCTGTCCATGCGATGTCTTCAGAAGAGACGCATCCAGCGTTTCCTCCACTGTAAGCAATTTCCCGTCTCTTTTCTGTGGAAACACAAAATCCGATGGACGAAGAGGGCGAATATCGTCGGCAGAAACATAGGTGAGTGGTCTGTTATTCACAACAGCTTCTGCTTCTTTGAGTAAAGTCCTTAAATCTTCTTCGTCCAGTAACGTTTTGGTAGATCCCGCTCGAATTAAACAGTTCTTAAAGAGAGCAATCATTCTTTCATAGAATCCGCCGCTCCATGGAGAAAGTGCCGGAATGAACTTGAAAGTGGGCAGAGTTTGGGAACTTGACATTGATGACATTTGTTTTTGTGCTTCTTCCGTGACTTGAGCCAGCATCTTGATCTGAGCAGCATTGTCTGTGATGATAGTCTGTGGTGTGCCATACTGACTCGCGAATCTTTTCATAACTTTCAGCAAATGTTCTGCGTCCAATGACGGTACTAGTTCTACCACCGTGAATCGCGTGGAAAGGCAAGTGAGAAGAATGAACCAGTACTTTCGATTGTGTCCTTGATTGGTTGCTTGTATTGGTCCGCCATAGTCCAGTCCGCAAATGGTAAAGGGCTTAGACCATGTGGTTCGTGATGTAGGCAGCATTGGGAAATCCGGTTGATAGCTAGGTCGAGAAATCATCCTTTTGCAAACCATGCATTCCCGAATTGCTTTACGCACAAACGAAAGTCCTTTCGTAATCCACACCTCTTCTCGGATTTTTGACAATGTGTAAATTGGGCTGCTGTGGAAGTTGTTGATATGTATTGCCCGTACAAACAACCTCGCAATATGATTCGAAGGTAAGAATGGTACTTTTCTATCAGGTATACGTCCAACGTAATACCATATGTTGTCGATCTTTTCCAAGCGCAAATTGTTGATGGTTGCTTCAGACGGCGGGTGCAACTGTTGTGCCAATTGAATGATTACACGTTTAGCCTTCTGCTTGATCACATGTTCACCTTCGTGTTTGTTGAAAAGTTTTACCATCCTGCTCACGACATTGAACAATCGATGAAATGAACTAAACCTCGTTGGATCGATATTGATAATCGTGTCATCAGATTGTTGTGAAATGATTGACATGGCCACAGCTTGTTGAATGCTCGATGTTCGGATAGGTAGGTCCTTTTTGCAGAGGAAAGGTGGTCCGTGAAACCAAAGAGGATGATCTCGAAGTTCCTCGATTCCGCATCCACGACTGAGAATGTCCGCTGGATTGAGTTTCCCGGGTACATGCGAAAAAACCGCATTCGGAGTTAACCGATGAATTTCCCGTGGTCGATTGCGACAAAAAACGTTCTTCGCAGAATTGCTCGCAACTTGATCAAGGGAGCAAAGGCTATCACTCCAAATGACAATCATCGATATCGGTAAATCCAATTCTTGCTGAATAGTGTGAGCCAACCGAGCTCCCCGTTCCACCGCAACAAGTTCCGCTTGGGGAATAGATAGGGTTTTCTTCAATGGAGATACTGTCGACTTGGAACAAACAAACGCGGTCTCGATAGAATGGACTCCTATCCTTCTGATATATGCCACGGCTCCGTGAGCCGCCTCACTCGCATCACCGAAACAATGAATTTCAAATTGATGTTCCGAAGTATTTGGTGTTGAAAAGTATTTTCGATTGATCGTGATGGCTTCTCCGCAGCAACTTGTTTCAATGGCCTTCCATTCTTTTATCTCGTCCTCAGATAACGGCGAATCCCAATTGCCAGAATTATTCCAGAGCTTTTGGAAAAACAGCTTTCCTTTGAGCACGACTGGTGATATTATTCCCAGCGGTTCATACGTACTAGCTAAACTCTGAAGAATCTGTCTTTTCGACAAATTGGATGTAATCGGTGGAGCAATATTGACGCCAATCTCATCCTTGTTCGTGTTCCATGAAGTTCCTAACAGTTTGAGATTGACCTTTTGATCTGCTGCTTTCCCTTCGATAATTCCAATCATCTCGTTGAGCTCTTTTGAGTTAGACTCATACTGGGTCAAATTCATCTGAACTTTTGCAAATATCTTCTTTGACTCTCTATAGAATTGTACTCCTTCCTTGGCATTGGCAACTCCCATAAACACGTTATCAACATAAATGTTAAGTGCAATTTTCTTCGCTAGCTCCGATTGTTCCGACCGAAGGTGCTTCTTGATCGACGCATTGAGAAGGAAAGGGGAGCTTTTAACCCCGAAGGGGACCCTTAAGAAGCGATAGCAAACCGGTTGTGTCTGTCCTGGAGGTTGCCACAAAAATCGACAACAATCTCGATCCTGGGGATGTAGTTCCAACATCAAAAAAGCCTTTTCGATGTCAGAACTGACAAGAATTGGTGGCACTCGAATTCTCATAAGAACCCCATTGAGTTTTGGAAGCAGTTTCTCACCAGTGTGCAAAGCATCGTTGAGAGACTGAGAATTTTTGTTTGCTCGAGCCGACGCATCGTAGACAATACGCAACTTCGTTGACACCGAAGACAATTTGAACACCGGATGATGACTCAAATAATGAACCTTGGTATTCGTCGGCTTGTGTTCATCTTGAACGATTTCAATAAAACCTCGGTCCAATTGATCCTTAATAATTGCATCGTATTTCAAATACATTTCTTTGTCTTTTTGAAGTCGTTTCAGTGTAGAAAGAAGACGATGGTATGCCAAGTAGCGATTGTCCGGGAGGGACCATGTATCTGACTTAAACGGCCATTTACACTGGTACCGTCCATCCTCTGTTCTGGTAGTAGTTGCTTCAAAGAATTGATGTGCAATTTCCTCGTCTGATGTTCTCGGATTATCCATAACCATAGTATGCTCCAGATTCCAAAATCTTTCCAGTAGAGCTCGAAGAGCTGCGTTTTCCTCTTCAGGATTGGCGCTCAGTATGCCGATTGGTGAACTAGTAGATTTGGCAGTGAAATGAAATAATTCCTCATCATTTGCAAACGCACTATTCTCTTCTAGCACGTTGGTTGGTGTTTTTTCAATCCCGGTGATCATAATTCCACATTCAGTCATATGTGCGGTCGTTCCATTGGGAAGTCTTCGCGACTCCGTGTTGCCAAGTAACTGTGACATAGAATCCAATCCTATTAATATCCCCGGTTCTTCATGGGTTCTTGGGACTATTGCTGACGCATTCTTGAAGAGATTCCCGACTGTTGGTTCGTCGATCTTCCCGATTGTTATGGATTTTGCAATCGTATCAATTTCCGTGAGTGGTACAGCAATTTTGTGATTCTCCGCATGAATAGTTACCATGTATCGATTGGCTTTGATAGTTTTGACGGTCGGACTGGCGAATGTTTGAATATGGATGCGTTTTGAATCCATTGGGTCCAGTCTCAAGTCCTTCATCAGTTTCTCGGTGATATAACTGCGATCACTACCACTATCAAAGAAGACAGTAGTAGGTATCAGTTGGCCTGAACTATTCTCCACAAAGATTTCTTTTCCCATCATTGCAATAGGAAGCGACTCCAAAGTCTTCGCTGGTCCTGTTGCCAATTGATCTCCCACACTAGGTGCCTCCTCGTGCTCATCTATTTCGAATTGTTGTGCCTCCGTAGGAAATGACGCCGCATTGAAAGTCACGGTAATATCTTCCTCTCTATCCGTTTCCTCGCTATCCTCATTCGCTGAGATGCCTTGAAAGACTTGACTTGTTACCGCAGCAGTGTTTCCAAACTGTACTCGTCTGTTTGCCAGTGATCCATTTTCGTTTCTCTGATAACTTCTCATTGGTGGTTGTGCTCGAGCATCTTGTCGCTGATATGGTGTATGTTGCTGACGAACTGGTTGTTGTTGAAGTTGTTGAGGTTGTGTGTTAAAGTTTGAACGAAATGAACCGTTGGAACCGTTGGGTGTTGTGGATCTCATATTCGAATTCTGCCCAGATTGACTTCCTGGCATGGTGACTCGATTTCTCAACTGACAAATGGCGGAATGGTGGTTTTCTCTGCAATGGAAACAAGGCCGGAAGCGAGTACACTGTCTACTTTTGTGGTCAACACGTAGACATCGGAAACACATCTTAAGTTCCCTTGCTCTCCGGTGACGGTCTTCAGCAGTTGGATACATCGAGCATTGTTCATAACGATGAAATTCAGTTGGCGATGCACAAAAGACGCACGGATGGGACACTCTTCCTTGTGATCCCGCATTTGTGTGGTTGGACGACTTTTGAAAATGGCGATGCTGATGTTGTTGACCGTGAGCCATCATCGTAGTTGTCCTTTTGTCATTGGAAGAATTCTCATTGCAGATGGTTACGACAAGAGAGTCCCAGCGAATGTACTCACTGATTTGTCGAAACAGTTCTGACGCCGTATACGTTCTTCGTGCATTATCTCCAGTGAATAACTTTTCCACATACCGCTTTGGAAGTTTGGCCATAATAATATTTGCATTTGTAGAATTATCACAAGATGGTTCGATATTCTTCCACTGCTGAAAAATAGCAGATGCTGTGGTCCAGAACTCTTGTAATTGGGACGTGTTCCTGATCTGTGCCATGGATGGTAGATGTTGAAGCTCTCTTTGAAGGTGATGACGAGTACGCATAACATCTCCATATTGTTCATGCAGCAATTCTCTTGCCACTTGATAATTTGCTGACGTAAGTGGTAAGTGCTTTACAATAAGCTTGGCTTCTCCTTGTAATGCTGCCTTGAGATAATGAAATTTGGCTACATCACTAATTGGTTGCTCATCAATCAATGAAGAGAATAATTCCATGAACGAGTGATATTGCGTGTATGTGCCATCAAAACTGGGCATCGGGATTGCCGGCAATTTGACTGGAAGTGACGTAGTAAACCCTTGATTAGATTGTATAGAATTGTTGACGACAGATTGGTGATGAATAAGTGGATCAATAGTAGACGAAATAACGGTTGGATTAACCCGTGTTTCCCTTGGAATAGTAATAGTGATAGGATCTGTTTCGATTACTGGTGTTTGAGGAGATAAAGATGGATCCCTTGATATAGACATCTCTCCACTGAACGCTGGATATTCTGTAGTCGCCGGACTTTTCTTCTGATGAAGTGCGACGAATGATTGATATTTCTCCTTCAACTGATTGAACTTGATGGAACCTTCTTGTATATCAGCATCGTAATCTCCGAGACGCTGCTTATAATCCTTCATAACTTCCGCCTCCTTTGAATCTCTTGAAATAAGTTTCTTCCATTGTTTGTCATATGACTTGATCTTATCCGTTGAAGACCGAATAAGATATGCTGTATCCGCTATTTCTGCGATGTCGTCAAAGATCTCTTTCTCCGAACCATCCTGGACGTCCTCCACGTCATCGAATGTCTCCACAGTGTCAAGAGCATCTTTGAGTCGACGACGATTGATACCAATTTGTGCTCGATAGACAGAGCTCATAACTGGTTTCTTGCTTGTTGATGCACTACTCTCATATGAATGTTGACTTTCGTATGACAGTTGTTTGATTCACACAATTCCGTGTGTTGGTTGATTTGCGGTTGCTCAGTACTTCGAGCTTGGCTTGAGGCTTGAGTGTCAATTTCCGTTGACTTTGATGTTGTTGGTTGGAAGCGTTTGAAAACGTACAGCGGACGTTTCCGAATATAAGAATGTTGGGTCACCAAATGTTGGCACGGTTGCCAACAGTTTTCGTATCCAAGTAGTCCAAGGGACAAATAGCAAAATAAGAAAGATTTATTCAAAATGTAGAAAAATATAACCCTACAATACAAAAAGTTATCTTATATACCCCTAAACCCCTCAATAAAACAATAAAAGCTACCCCGCAAAAGTCATAAATATTCACCTCCGCACAACAGTTTTATTAACCATCAAATCGTTGATGTTTGAAACATCTCCGATTTGACAAAAGGTGTAGCTCTCAACTAAAACTGGCGATAGCAACCTGCAACCTAGCGACCTGCGTGTTATTGACTTAGGCCGCATTCCGAACCAGGGGTGTGCGGATAACCGATTTTTTCGGCAAACGGATAAATCGGCTAATGCCGATTTTTTGAGAACCGGCTAACGGCTAATTCGGCTAACGGCTAATTTCAAAATTTTCGACTAACGGCTAATTCGGCTAATCTCAGTCATTCAAATCGGCTAATTTTCGGCTAATTCGGCTAATTCGGAAAATATTCATTTGGTTAAGCTTTTTTTGTCCATTCTGTTAATTCAGGTTTTGGGTTAATTTTTTCACTGTTGTTGAGCAAATTCAGGGATGAACGACTGTTCAAATAGGAAAAAATCATACAAATTCACCACATTTTGTTATCCAAAAAAATATGTTAGTTGAATTAGCCGAAATAGCCGAACTGCCAAAAAGTCGCCTAACGGCTAATTCGGCTAATCGGTAAAAAGGTCGGCTAACGGATAATTCGGCTAATATTAGCCGAGTTAGTCGAATTAGCCGATCGGCGAATTCGGCTAAATCGGCTATTATCCGCACATCCCTGATTCCGACCTGTTCTGTTGTCAAACGCTATACAAAACGCTATGCAATTTTGAAATGCTAAACAAAACGCTATACAAACCCCTATACAACTTCAAAACGCTACGCGATACCAGAACGCATATGCTAAGAAAAGTATGCTAAGAAATTCTACGCATCTAGAAATACAGCGCACTGTTTGGCTTATAAAAACTTGGGACCACCCTTGCGTTTAAAGCAGGGTGGTCCACCATGCTTCACACCACCACGCTGTAACTGGTAGTGAACTTCCGGTCACCCGTACCCGTGTAGCCTAATGGATAAGGCGTCGGTATCCTAATCCAAAGTATGCGGGTTCGAGTCCTGCCACAGGTGAAATTTTTTTTTGGTTGATTTCGTTTAAATTTTGTTTTACTTTCAATTTTTGCAAATGAAAACGGGTATTTTATATAATTTTTAAGTTTGCACGTCGTAGACTGTTGTGACTCGAAGCCGTTTCGGTCTCCTCTTCACAACTCGTCAACTTCGAACGTCTTCAACATCCTACAGTTGCCGATATTTTACTAATTATTTAACTAAATTAATCCATTAAAACAACTCCGTCGTAATCCCACACAATTTAGGTCTCTCTTCCGTACTTTCGTGACGACTTATCGCGTCGAGACCCAGCGCGCCGCAGCACAAAATTCGTCTCCGCGACTCTGGCCTGAAATCGTCCGCCGCACACACTTACCGTAAAACATTTTTAAATTGAAAATAAACATTTTATTGACAAATTAACATTTTCCTTGACAAATTATTGGGATGATATTCTGTGAAGATTCTTTGAAGTGCCAGTAGCCATGTGTGTCCTCATCTGTAATTTAAAAATGTTTATATGCTTCAATTATTTTGAATATTTTTGAATATTTTCAAAGTTGACACTTTTCCGGCTTTCTTGAATAGAAAAAATTGGGGAAAAAATTGAGGCCGTCACACAGGCAACCAACAAATCGAATAGAATGAATAAAAATAGTTGTGTTGCTCAACACACATTATCGAATCGATAAATGCTCAGCTACGCCTTATTCCAGCCGCCGTAAATCTCACGTCATTGTCGCAAATACCTCCAGAGTAACAAAAGCAGAGTACCTCTTGGAGTTGGCAACCTAGGTAATAAACAGAATGACGAATGTTACATTTCAGTTACTACGGTTTATTACGACTATCGGAGTAGTAGCCAACAGCCAGTTAAGTTTTGGTTCGGTTTGGTTGTTGGCGCGAGGCGGCTTTTTCCAACACCTGCTGGCATATTTTGTGAGCAAAACTCATTTTTCTCAAGATTCCGTAACAACAATTTTCGTTAGTTTTGCCAATCGCACCTATAAAATCTGGTTAGAACTCTCAAAATTAGTACGAAAGCACAGGTTTTGTGAATTTTTCCACCAACATTTTTTTCAAGAAATCAATCAGATTCTTGCAGAAACCACTTCATTTTCCAGGTCTGGCCTTTGCTATTCGTGAGCCCATCTTCAATGGAACTTACAAAAAAAAAACGGCAACCCGTGGATTTGCCAGGAAGATGAAACTCGAGTCCCGATGCACCTGGTTCTTGATGGATCCACAAAGATCACGTTCCCACGTGGTGCCGTCGTGACGATCAAGGTCAATCCAAAGGAAACATTGAGAACTTTGGCTGTATAATTATCTGGGATATTTTGTGTCTTTGCGGGATGTTGTCTGCATTTTGTTTTGCATTTTTATGTGTATATAGATTTAAACTTTATAAAAATTAATATAAAAAATTAAGTCATATTTCATGAGCAAGATAATACATAAATATATTGGAAGAAAAAGTCACCTTGCTCATTTCCCTACTATGTGCTTATAAGATCATGTGACTCCAAACGCCGTGGAGCTCGCAGATTCTCACCAAAATTTGAGGTGTGGGAATTAAGGGTACATGACATTCCTTCCCAGCTGCCGTGATATTATGTACTCTGTGTGACTAATAGTAAGGATTACTTGAATTTTCGTAAACTCATAAATCACAGATGTTAAGAATGTTATGAAGCTTGACACGAGACGAATACTTTCAAAAAGAACAAAGTTGAAAAAAGTTGAAAAATCGAAAACTTTATTCGAAAATTGCAAGTTTATTTCAAAAATCTCCACGATTTCAAAAAAAACTCAGCATTCCAGCTCATTAGCGGCCGCTAGAAGATCCATCGCAATATCCGGAGGGATGTCGAACGGTGGGGCAACACGAGAGTGACGATATTTGGTCTTGTAAGCTAGATAATGGCAGACCTTTTGCAAGATATGCGACTGGAAATCACTGAAGTAGACGGTGTTGTTTGCCGCCGCCAAGTCAACTGTTGGATCTGGAAATTTGGTTTTTTTTAACGAAAAATGCATTTACTTTTGAAGGTGGAGAACGGACATTGTGGATATCATGATAAGCTTGTGCTTAGGCTTAGGCTGGAGCTTAGGCTTAGGCTTAGAATTAGGCTTAGGCTTAGGCTTAGGCATCTTTAAATTGTTGTCTCAAAATCACCAACTTGCGAACAATTCTCTAAGGGATTTCGAAGTCATGGCCACCTCCCTTTTTATAATGAACTCGTGGTCGTCATTACTCACGAGCTTGACGTACTTGGATCGTGGGCCTTCAAGCCCACTGATCGGGACCGGCTGCGGCTTGGCGCCAGTTTTTCTGTAAATATAGGTTTCATGTACTTGACAAGACATTAAGCAATGTGAACTTACTGAGAATCTGGCTCTTCGAGCCCGTCATCCTTATTGGAGGCCGCTTGAAAACCTCCGGCTGCGGATCCATTTTTATCCATATTATAATTCTGGTAGAAAATTTGGACAACTTAAAAATTGGTTTTTAATAAATTAGCGGGAAACTGAATTTGTCATTCAAAAAAGCTGACTCAAGTCACAAGCTTTATATACATGCTTTCTGAGCTCCCACCACATCTCGGCTCTCCGTTGCCAAGCCCAAGTCACGTGTGCTTCGGGAGACTTGGGAAGCAGGAAGCGCTTAAAAGTACAAACTGATAATGATATTCTTGATTACATATTTCAAAATCATTAATCAGAAGGAAAATGAGGGAAGATACAAAACCAGGAAGTTGGAAAATAAATAGAAATTCAATTACAAAATTATCCATTTAAAACAATTATTTATCTATTGAATGTAAAGTAGCGCCAGTGGGGAAATTGCTTTAAAACATTCCTATGGTACCACAATGCCCAAATATCATAGTAAAAAAATTCAAAAAGATTGTCTAAATTTTATATGATTTTTTGAAAATTGGAAAATTCACAATTTATATCAAATTCCAATTTGAATCAAGTCGCAAGCATTCGAAAAGACAAATCTTGGAAATTGAGAAGTAAGAGATTTGGAATTCGTCTCAGTCACCTTTTAAAGAAAAATATTTTACCGTCCTCACCCCTTCCCATCACTGGGCTCTTACGGGTCCAAATGATAAATTTACAATTTTTATTCATCCCTTACACCTACTTTACTGATTATTATGTTTTTTTAAACATATATTTTACTTTGTGGATTTCTTTTACTCATGATGAATAAATAAATATAAATATAAGAGAAGTACTGCAAATCATTTTTTTTCCATCATTTTTGTAGCAGCAGCAGCAGTAGTAGTGTTTCTTTTGGGACGTTTTTAATGATATTTGGTTATTTTAACACCATATCTGCACTAGTCGTACACTACCTCCAACAGAAATCTCAATACAATTGATATGTTTTAAATTTTCTATAATTCAGTAATAGTTGTTGATTTTAGAATAAAACACTGGACTGAAGAATTATCACGATTTTCAAATTTCAATTCTACTGGTATTACCACTTAAAATTCGTCATTCTGTTTATTACCTAGGTTGCCAACTCCAAGAGGTACTCTGCTTTTATTACTCTGGAGGTATTTGCGACAATGACGTGAGATTTACGGCGGCTGGAATAAGGCGTAGCTGAGCATTTATCGATTCGATAATGTGTGTTGAGAAACACAACTATTTTTATTCATTCTATTCGATTTGTTGGTTGTCTGTGTGACGGCCTCAATTTTTTCCCCAATTTTTTCTATTCAAGAATTTCTTCATTTTGGATTTACAAGTAAGTTTTATTTTTATTCTAAAGTTTTGTAGCTATTTAATTTCAAATTTTCAGTTCAAATGTTTCAATATTTGCCATGAACAGCATTCTTCTATTTACCAGCCACAAGTACGTTTTATCATATATATGTCCTTTGTTACAATTATTACTCACGTTTTCACCATTATGAAAATTTATCCATTGAAATCATTTTACGGTACAGCTAGTGCACAATTACTGTTTTTTGTTTTGCTCAAAATCTGTTCTCTTTACAGATTTCAAATCTTGGACTTTTTCCCCACAATTCAAAATAACAAGAATATATTTTCTCACGGAATTAAATTTTGTGAACTCGCTCATTCAAGCATAACCATAAACACGACTAAATATGAATTATCTGTGATCGAAGAGAACGGTGAACTATATGATGCTTTGGATGCGGAGAAAGTTCCTGAAACAGCATTGGAAAAGCAGATATTTGAGATGGAACGAAATCCAAAGTTGTATACTCAGCTCATTATCACTTCGAAACGTTGCACTACCATTGAAGTGGTCGAGAATCTTAGAAATCTTCCGGAGTGTTTGGAATATTTACTCAGCAAAATACTAAACCACCAGAAGAAGATAATTAGCATTGCAACGATGTCGATTAAACTGAAATACTGTGATTTTATTCCGCGCAATTTAAGATTGAAAGTTCGAAGGCTTATCATTGCCCGTCGCCTTTACGAATAAGATATTTTGAGAATTACTGAAATTATCGATTCAACGAGTCCACTTGAAAAACTGGAACTTGATTGGCCGTTCGACTTTGATCATCCAATTGTTACATCCGCAAAGCTTCTAGTTTTCAACATCGCCACGTTTTTTGATAAAATTCGCAATACGCGAGTACACTTCACTTATAGCAAAAGAACCTTGAGGAATCTCATTCATAGAGTTGACTGGTGGACCAAAGAAGGAAAAGATATTGGAACCCATTATTCTTTCGACGTTGGATCGGTAAAAGAAGGTAAATACAATATGAAGCAGATCAAAAATTTTTTCAAAGGAAGACTTGATAAAAAGTAAGTTATAAAATTGAGTTTTCTAAAAACCTCATCTTTATGTTTTCAGATCAAGCTCAAAAACAGGTTGCGTTTCATTGGAAATGGACAATACATCTCGATTAGTCATCTACTGTGAGGAAGCTCAAAATAATTGGACTCTCAATCTGAAAGTTGTTGCAAACGAATAAGATTCAATATCTGATTTTCTCATATGTGTATTTTTAAAATTTTCAAAATCATTGTTTCATGTTTAGTCATTTTTGAATTTGTGATAAATTTCTTTTAATAATTTTTTAAAGTTTTTTTCAAAAAATGACTAAAAGATTAACGGACGATCTGTTCTTCAAGTGCTATGCACTGCGGATCTGGGTGTCAGGTATACTGCCTGGTGGTGATCCCACTGGGTTTGAATTGAAGCCACGTCCTAGCCAGGAACTGTAGCCTGGTTGTGGATTGCTCCACTTCCCTAGGGGGTGAGAATGGACTTGAACTTGTGACCTCGAGAGCTATGTTACAGTATTGACATATCATTTGAAACGAAAAGCCATCATGCAGTCATGTCCGAGTGGTTACACAGGTAAAGCGCCACAGGTTAGTGGCAGCTTAATGGCAGGTTAAAAGCCGCCAGCAGGTTAGTGTCAGCTTAGTATCAGGTTAAAAGTCGCTGTCAGACTAAGAGCAGGTTAGTGTCAGCTAAGTAATTTTCGCTCAAATTTTCAGAAAAGCGCGTCAGGTGAACGGTGAGTAAGTTTCAGGTGATGGGTCAGATGAGTGAAAATGGAAGTTTCAGAAACTGAGTGAAAGTTCATAAAAATGAGTTATATATTCATTCGTGTAAATTTTTGAAAATATAATTTCCAGAAATACAGTTTCGGGGTTACCGCACCGGATCATGAACCGCGTCAGGCAAGTGTCAGGACAATCTGATGCTGCCAGAAACCACAGAAGTAACGATTCGACCAAGTGCTGCTAATGTTGGATCCAAGGAATCGAGAATAGAGACAAGGCTTACTCTAAGCCGAAATATTGAATAATATTTATGTTTTTCTCTTTTTTAAGTACACCGCCCACCAGCCGAAGCACGTACAGCAAAGAGTGTGAAAAGCAAAACACAGTATTATTCTAAATAAAAATAAAAACGTTCAGATAAGCAACGATTTGTGATAAGCGACGATTTGACTTCTTCTCAAAATCGGACACGACGCGAAGCAGGCCTAATCGCTCTGGGTGTTGTCGTAGCTATTCAAGCCGTGCTATTCGAGAGCAACTGAGAGCAGGAGGTAATATAATGTGTGTCTCCCTGTGGGTGGGGTGGCGATGTGTTGGCAGCCAACCCTTCAACGAACTGTATCTCCCGCCTGTATCTCCCTTCAAAGTGAGAATTGGGTTACAAAAATTTGGGGGAATATGAAAAAAAATGTAAGGATTTCAAAAATGTTAATTTTGAAACACCAGACCAAACCACTTTTTCTGGGCAAGAGGAAAAAAATTAATTTTTTGAAAAAATTTCAAACTGGCACAAAATTTTTTCAAAAATAAATTTTCACAAATTGTTAATAGATTCCATTTTTCATAAATATTGTTCATTGAACACAGAAAAGAAAACGAAGATTTATCAAAAAATGAGTGAAAAATCGCAAAAATTCGAAAAAGTCCGTGCTGAAAAACTCGATTTTTTGGCGGTGCTGAAAAAAATTTCTACTAAAATTTTTTTACCTCCTTTCTTGCAGGAAGAAAGGTGGATATTATAGACTGTTTTACAGCCCATTGGGACCTCTTACCAAAACAAATGTGGCGATGTCTATTGTTCTTCTATCCAGAGATATGTCGTAAAATATACATATCTGATCCTGTAACAGTAATTAGAGACCATATTTACAGCCAGCCTACATGCATCACTGTGGAGACTCTGTGGAGAGGGAGGAGACAAGAGAAAGGAGAGGCAAGAGGGGGCGGGCGGGCACTGCTGAACCTTGAAAGCGCCGTAGCTCCGCTCACAATTGGAATTGAAAAATGAAAAGTATATATTTGAAGTCAGCGTTAAAAGGAAAATATGATAGCATTTGAAATTTTGGAAATTGGTGAAGAATGAAAAAAAAAGCCTCTGGAGCAAGACTTGAAGCTCACAACTTCAGGAACGGGGCTCGAGGAACTCATGGCCAAAAACTTTTTGTTTGTCTCGCTTCTCATAGCAAAAATAATAAGATTTAAAACATAAAATTGATTATCCAACAAAAAACTGGTCCAGGAAAAGAGGGAAACTGAAAATTCGAGGTCAAAAATTAATCGAGTTCAGAGCTGGCTGGGGTTTGTATCATTTATTGATATAAAATGAAAAGGATAGAGCCATCAGATAGGTGATGGCTTATATACAATATGAAGTAGGCGGAGAATCAATAAGATAAGTAAAAATGACGGGGGATAGGAATGCAATCATAATTGAATGGTGCAAAAGATAACAAAACAACATTAATAATGTGAGGACTGCGAGTGAGTCACGGGGCAAAGAGTACGATCGCGTACAAAAATTAAATAAACTAAAATCGTGGAAAATGGTTGTAGAGAGCTGTGCTTCCAGCTTGCATTCGGTATTTATGCACTTATTACGAATTTAACATAAAATCCCATTTGATAGTGGAAAAATTTTCATTTTTCCAGCAAAAACGTCATTTTTTTTGAGAAAATGCAGAAATTTGCGATTTTTGAAGTTATTTTTGACTTTTTTGAAAAAAACACTATATTTTTTGAGAGACAATTTTCTGAAAAATACCTTTTTCAAAAAATTTACCTCAAAAAGTGCCAAACTGACCGACTTATGGCCAAAAAACCATCAAAAATCGCTAATTTGCACACCAAAAAAAAGGGGGGAACATGCAATTTTCGATTTCACACTAAAGAGCCCACTTCTATAGCTTAAAAGAGTCGTAGAATTTTTTCAAGATATACGTTGAAAAGCCTTCGTCGAGTTGTATACACCTCTAAAAAATCGTGAAATAATCTCAAATATTCGAATTTTCCTTCAATTAAAACCACCCGAAAAGGACGAAAAATAGCGATTTTTGAGTTTCACTCAAAATATCTCGGCTCAATGAGCTCCAATCTTTCTGAAAAAAAGAATACAGAGGTGGGGCAAGCTTTTTGAAGAGACAGCAAAAAACCGCATCAAAATCCATCCACCCACCGTCAAGTTACACGCGCGTTTTCATTTACCACTTTTTTTGTCGACAAAAAGGGGCGGAGCGAGGGTCACTTTTTTCTAATTTACAAGCTTAATATCTCGGCTCCTGTAAATCGAAATTGGCTCAAAATTTACAAGAAAACTTATTTCGCTACGACCTCCTGTCATTAAATTTACGTGAGCTTAGGGAGAAAACTGACAAAACGCCAAACTTTCAAATTTAAAAAAATAGTTGAGGGTCATTTTGAAAACACCTTAAGCTCCATAACTCGGCGAGTTTTGATGGAATCAATTTGAAATTTTACACGGAAGCTTCTTAGTGGCCTATACGTCTCTGTGTTAAATTTCGCTTTGATCGGCCAACGGGAACCCTTTGAAAAATGAAAAAAACGCTGTAATCCTAACCCTAAAAAAAAAGCTCACGCTCCCCCACTGACGCCAATTAGAAAAAAGTGACCCTCGCTCCGCCCCTTTTTGTCGACAAAAAAAGTGGTAAATGAAAACGCGCGTGTAACTTGACGGTGGGTGGATGGATTTTGATGCGGTTTTTTGCTGTCTCTTCAAAAAGCTTGCCCCACCTCTGTATTCTTTTTTTCAGAAAGATTGGAGCTCATTGAGCCGAGATATTTTGAGTGAAACTCAAAAATCGCTATTTTTCGTCCTTTTCGGGTGGTTTTAATTGAAGGAAAATTCGAATACTTGAGATTATTTCACGATTTTTTAGGGGTGTATACAACTCGACGAAGGCTTTTCAACGTGTATCTTGAAAAAATTCTACGACTCTTTTAAGCTATAGAAGTGGGCTCTTTAGTGTGAAATCGAAAATTGCATGTTCCCCCCTTTTTTTTGGTGTGCAAATTAGCGATTTTTGATGGTTTTTTGGCCATAAGTCGGTCAGTTTGGCACTTTTTGAGGTAAATTTTTTGAAAAAGGTATTTTTCAGAAAATTGTCTCTCAAAAAATATAATTTTTTTTTCAAAAAAGTCAAAAATAACTTCAAAAATCGCAAATTTCTGCATTTTCTCAAAAAAAATGACGTTTTTGCTGGAAAAATGAAAATGTTTCCACTATCTAATGGGATTTTATGTTAAATTCGTAATAAGTGCATAAATACCGAATGCAAGCTGAAAGCACAGCTCTCTACAACCATTTTCCACGATTTTAGTTTATTTAATTTTTGACCTCGAATTTTCAGTTTCCCTCTTTTCCTGGACCAGTTTTTTGTTGGATAATCAATTTTATGTTTTAAATCTTATTATTTTCGCTATGAGAAGCGAGACAAACAAAAAATTTTTGGCCATGAGTTCCTCGAGCCCCGTTCCTGAAGTTGTGAGCTTCAAGCCTTGCTCCAGAGGCTTTTTTTTTTCATTCTTCACCAATTTCCAAAATTTCAAATGCTATCATATTCTCCTTTTAACGCTGACTTCAAATATATACTTTTCATTTTTCAATTCCGATTGTGAGCGGAGCTACGGCGCTTTCAAGGTTCAGCAGTGCCCGCCCGCCCCCTCTTTCCTCTCCTTTCTCTTGTCTCCTCCCTCTCCACAGAGTCTCCACAGTGATGCATGTAGGGAGCCCTTAGGCTAGTTGGATTGGGATTTCCAATGTTTTATTCCAGTTGGGCACCCTAAGCCTAAATAGCCCTTTTTCTTTTCTTTTGCGCTTCAAGCGCAAGGAAAAACCTTCTTGTAACTTTTTAAGAGGGTTAGACTTGCGCTTGGGCTTAGGCGGGGCTGGAGGAAGGATGAGAAACAATAAAAGAAAACGAAAAATTTGCAGAAGTTCCTAAAAATCCAGAAAAAAAATTTAAAAAGGAAAAAACGACAAAAAACAGGAAAAATCCTATAAAAAAGTTTTAAGATTTTTTTAAATAATCAACGATTACTGTGTAGCAGTGCAATCTATGATGGAAATTATAATTACTAAAAACTGAAACATGTGATTAGATGTGTACTTCCGCATTATCATTAACAGATAATAATGTTTTGTTTTTTGCATCTATTTATGAGGTTATTTATGGCCACAAGTTCATTAGATAATTGAACCAACAGAAGATCAAATAATCACTCAAGGCTTAGAGAGACGATTTTTTGAACTCGCATATTTTTCCATTTTTGCAACCGTACTCCGCGGACAGACTCCCTACAAAGCCTTCAACATGTGGTGCAGCTTCGGTCATTGCAAAACAAAGCTATTCTAATTTGTTGAAGCATCTGCAGTTGACCGGACCTTCTACACAACCTGAAACACTTTTTTTCCAACTATGTACAGTACTTTTATAGTACTGCTACCGTAACCTTACCCGTACTAGTGAGATACCTTGACCCCTTCAAAAACCTTTTCATCAAAAATCACTACAAGCTATGGACACCTCGAATTATTACTTTATATGATGTACAGTAAATAGTACAGTACATACATTGTCTGGAAAGGTACTGTCAGTAGTATCCTAAAAAATATTGAGATTTTCTGAACATTATTAAAGGTTGAGTACCGAAATTTGAGACTTTGCTTTTTTGGACCAAAAATGTCCCAAAACTACTAAATTTCAAAATAAGACGTTCTGAAAATCTCTCTAAAAAAATTTTATAACCGCTCAAAGTTTAATATTCAATCAACGAATAAACTTGAAATAAACTACCATAAAATGTATTAAAAAGTGCTAATCAAATAAAAATTAAGTTCCAATCCCTGCAACACTGAAAAGTTGCCAAAATTTGAGATTTTAACTGAAAATATGCCGTTTTTTCCAGAACTTTGAGCGGCCATAACTTTTCTTTGAGAAATTTTCAGAACGTCTCATTACGAAATTTGGTAGTTTTGGAACGTTTTAGGTTCAAAAAACAAACTCTCAAATTTCTTTACTCCACTTTTAAGAGTTTAAGACGTCGCAGAATTTAACAAATAATTCATGACGTCATCTATGATAAAACCTATAGTCTCAAATTTTATAGCTCAGAAGTAGCATCACTGCTTGTCAAACCAGCTAAAGAAAAACCAATTGTTTCAATTAAAATTCAATCATGATGTCACTTATTTCAAAATTCGACCAATGAACCAAAGACAGATCAAAGGACCACACCAGACTTCTGTGCTTACCCAGACGACACATTTCCGTATTCGCATATGTTTTCCTCATTGCAGTCAACCTCGGTCTCCCCGCAAATACTTCAACATCTGGTTTTAGTGGGCGGACTCTTGTATTTGTGTCTCGGTTTTGAAGACAAGATGGCGCACATGGAATTCATTTATTGTACGTTGCTTGTTTTTGGCTATCGTTTTTTTTCCTTTTTGCTTTCATTTTTTCCATCTTCATTCATTTTGGCCTGTCTTGTCTGTTTTAATTTTTAATTTTCAGAATTTTTGTCCCCTACTAGACATCATTAAAGATGTCTGGCTTCTCGTTTTTCATCACCATTTTCCTGTGCTCCATCGCCGACACGAACGCCTCCGGAATCATAGAGTTGCTCATCTCCTCGCCACAATCCGTGCTCATCAAGTCCACGGCGTGTGCAAGTTTTAAATGCCCGGTACACGATGAGCTCTCCGTGCCGAGAAATGTTGAAGGAGGAGTTCCACTGCGGATCCACATTGGTCAGTATCGCGGAGAGGCTCGGCAGAACATTGATCTTCACTTTGAAATCTTGGAGCCAAGTACGAATGGTAGGTTACACAAATTATTATATAAAACCTCTAAAAATCCATTTTCTCTTAGAAATGCTCGCCCTCGAGCAACATCGTGCTCCATCCGACACAAAATGGAACACCGGGTTGCCTATCGTCATCGAGACCACTCTGGGCTTCAACGTGACTGTTCATCTGCGGAATGTGTGCACCTCGTGAGCATTTTTCTAACCGAAATTGTATCAAAATGCAAGGAATTTTACAGAAACTATTACGGTAAGCGCTGCAATCGGTATTGTATTCCGAGCCCGGCACTTCACTGGGAATGCTCAACAAATGGAGTGCGACAATGTGCCGTTGGATGGTATGGAGACGACTGCTCTAGTAGTAAGTGATTTTCGTAGTCTAGCAAGACGCGGAAGCCGCGAAGCGTCGGCTGCAGTGAAAGTAGTGATGATTTCATTGTCGTGAAGTAAAGTGCCAAAGACGCAAGCGCGGGATATTACGCCACAATGCACAGCAGTATGACAGGGCGGAGTGGGCACTCCACGACACGAGAAGCCCAAATAGTGTCAGGCGGAGTGAACCAGATTGAAAGCCGTAACATACCACTTTTAGACATCAAATTTTGCTCTCATCAAAACCCATGTGCAAATGGAGGTGTCTGCTCAACCGACTACAAATGCCAATGCCCATCCGAGTTCCTCGGGCCTCGATGCGAAACGCCAGTGAGCAAAGTGCATTGCACATTGGAGCGCGTTTGCAAGCATGGTTCGTTCATCATCCTCTATCTTACATTCATAAATTCATTTTCAGGAGGAACCTGTGTTTCCGTGAACAGGACGAATGTACAATGCAAGTGCATTCGCGGGTTCTTAGGCTCACTCTGCGAGATCGGTATCCACGGGAATTGCTCGGCAATGAGATGCTCTGTAGATGAGACATGTCAAATCCGGGCCAGCTTTGCGGTCTGTGCGAAAAAGGAAAAGTCTGCTGAAACAGTCACAGGTACCGGACCTGATGCGCTGCACTTTGCGATGCTCGCTGTGATTGGTGTATTTGGTGAGCATTGAATCAGCCATATCATTATGACAATTTGTACTTTTCAGTCTGCGTTGCTGGTTTGGCCCTCGTCGCTTCCAAATGCAAAAAATCTGAAGCCGGCCCAATTCTCCCGACGGTGGTTTACACAGCATCTCCTAATACCAGATCTACGGTTTATAAGGTTCTATCCTGTCATAACCTAGATAACCCAAAAAAATAATTTCCAGGTTTGCATGAACGACTCGGATTGTGAAGTTCAACCGCAGCACAGCTCTCCACCGCCGGCTTACTCGAGCCCAGTCACGCCGAGAGATTGCAAAAAAGGCCCGAAGATGGACTGATTTTAGCAGTAGCTTCACATCTACAAGGATTTTTCTTCTATTTTCTTCATTTTTCTGTTGTGTCAGCCCCATTTTCACCAAATTCTCTTATTACGGTCTCCCTCACTTCCCCACCTCCGAACTATCGCATTGAATTAATCTCGCCCAATTCCTGCACATCAATAGTTTTCTGACTTTTTTTGTATATGTCGTGACAAGGTTGTGAATAAAAAAGAAGCAATTTACAGAATCAAAATTCGTAAGTTATTAGGTTGGAAAGATAGTCATATCCTATTTTTCGAATAATTGTTTGATGGGCCATAAATAAAAAGGCCATAAAAAAAACAAACCATCACAAGTGGTTACATAAATAAAAATGGAACAAAAATAAAAAGAGATGAGAAAAAAATAATGGCTACATTGGAGAAGAAGCAAAAAACACAAATATCGATGTATAAAAGGCAAGAATAAATCATGGATAGAAGTGAGGATAAGGTAACATTAGATCAGTGTTGCTTCATTGTGGGTAGTGTTCTGTTGACAAAAAAGTGTCTCCTAAGTTTAGATTTTCCTGTGCTCCAGATATATTTCTTTTTAAAACGAGTGTGGGTCTCTTGTTGCTCAAAAAACTCAGATTTTTTAAAGTCTACTTTACCATTATTCATTCTGATTACTTGGATTCTGTCAATTATTTTACGTCTCGTGCTTAAGGTTTGGAGGTCGAATAGTTCGTTACGTTCCATAGCAGTTTTGTAATCTTTATCAGTTGGATTAAAATATCTTTTATTGATTCTACTATAAAGGCGCCTAGTGAATGCGTTTTGTACAGACTCTATTGTTTTCTCATCCGATTTTTTTGTCGGAGAAGACACTACTGTTCCATATTCTAAACGAGGGCGGATGAAAGTTTTGTATAAGAGAATCATTAGTTTCTTATTGGAGGTACTGTACTTGTTGAACATGTTGGCCAGTTGAAATTTAGCTAGATTGATACATTTTCTCCAATGATCAGAGAAATCCAGCTTTTCAGAGATTAAAAATCCAAGGTCTCTGGTAATAGCTTTTCGCTCAATAGGGTAACCGTCTAGGTGGTATTTAAAATCTATTCTACGTTTTCCTACTGTGACGTGAACTGTCTTAGATTGGTTTAGAGTGAGTTTTGATCCCTTTGTCCAATCTACTACAGCATCTAGAGCAGACTGTAAATTGTTTTCGCTTTCAGTCTTAGGGGTAGATGCATACAATTTTGTGTCATCTGCGAATTGCTTACATGCTACTTTTTCGGGGAGTATTGATGATATATCATTAACATAGATACCAAACAAAAGTGGTGACAGAACTGCGCCTTGTGGGACGCCACAGGTGGCAAATTTTCTAGATGACAGCGTTTGCCCAATTCTAACCCTAAAGCTTCTATTTGACAGAAATTCATTCACCCATATCAGTAAATTTTTGTTCTTTCTTAAAGATACGAGTTTATCTAAAAGTAAATCATGTGGGAGCCGGTCGAAAGCCTTGGAAAAGTCTAGGTATATGATATCGATTTGCTCACCGTGATCAATACTTTTAGTCCAATCATTCATAGATTCTAACATATTAGTCACCGTTGATTTTCTGGGGCGGAATCCATGTTAATTTTGTGACCAAAATTTGTTTTCTACTAGAAATAACTCAATTTTTGTTAATATACATCTTTCGTAAACTCTGCACAAGTGCGAGGTCAAGCTAATGGGTCTGAAGTCGGTTGGCTTGTTAGCGTTAGTGATTTTTCCAAGAGGTATAACAATGGATTCGGTCCAAGCGAGCGGGACTTGCCCTCTCATCATGCTCAAGTTGAAAGTTGCCTATAAAATATGAAAGAAATGTTCAAAAATAGTTTATTAACACAGGCTTTGTTACCAAATTTCTGAGGAACAGAATAAGGTATAAAACTTCAAAATTATGAATTTCTACGGCACTACAGACCTCCCGACGATGCGAAACAATTTTTTTGCTGGCGCGCAAGTTGTGGATGTTTTTCTTTATAGCGCTGTCTTTTGCGACTCTTAAACATATAATCCTCATAATGATTTTAAAACAGCTTTTGATTTGAGGAATCATTTTTCATAAAAAATTTTCCAAATTAATGAATCGACATTGAGGAGGTCCTTGATTGAAGGAAGGTAAGTGAGAGAGGCTCGGATAACGCATATTCATCTTGACAGTAGAGTTATGTGATTGTAAAAAGTGTTGCTACTAATGTCATTATGGTCTTCTAACATCAGTATATGTTCATGTAAAAATAGGGTTTCTGATCGTAAACATGAGATGAGAAATAGCCACTTTTATTATTATGTCCTGATTTTTCCGAAAAAATCGACTGTCACAAAGTTGTTCACCAGCAGCTGGTAATGAACGGAACACAACTTTCAGTTTCAAAAAGTAATAAAAATATATTTTACCCTTTCAAAATGTATCAATGTTATTGACAAGGATCAGTCTCCAATCTAACAGCCACGCAAGTATGCATAAAAAGCATGCGCGCCAGAACGTCGCACATGTAACTGTGGTAGTTACATTGGAGATGCGGCGAAAACTTAACAGGGCAGCAAATCGAAAAGATTTTTATTTTAATTTACAGAAAAATGTGTAAGCTATCTGATATATAAAACAGTTTTGATTGAAAATGTGTCACTTGTGAGAAAATAGAGTTTAAACTTGAACAACGTTTGTCAACATAATTTTGGTCCACCCTGTATATATCTTCTCTTTTTCTTGTTTTCAATGTCTGTCTAGCACAGCGGTTAAAACGTTTGCCTATTGTGAATCGGGAGTCGGGTTCGGGTTCGGGTAGTGGCAGTATTTCTCTATTTCTCTTATCTCTCACTATAGGCTAGTTCATAGACTATAGGGCAGTTTTCTCTTATGGTGGGGCCGCGACTCCATTTTGAACCTATTACTACTTTCGGTCATTTTGACATCATAGGAGTAGTTTTGAACGCTTTCTCCACTGGCGCTACTCCACATTTAAATCTAAAATTCAATTCAAATTTTACAATACATTTAAGATATATAATTTCAACTTTTCGGTACGGCGCCTTCATAAGTACCCATATTAAAAATGCACATGGAATATTCATTTGTTTCAATTAAGTAATTTCCTAATTATATTGATATGCACTGTTGCATTGCGGGTGTCCCATCTGCATCTCTCCAACCTCTCTATTGACTGTCCATGGAATATTGAGAAAAATCGCCATAATTTGCGCGCAAAAAGCACCTGCGTCAAAAAGAACCTCTCGCATGCTATCCCGAAACGCCGATGGCGAGAGAGCGTGTGGAGAAGATATTCGCAGGCGTCTCAGCAGTTCTCATCAAACCATGGACACGTAATATTTACAACTGTATTTACAACCTCAGGGCGACGACGACTCCAGTGGCTCTATTGTGAGTAATTCATTCATTCATGTTTTCGTGGGCGACTGGTGGTTGCCCGTTTTCTTATTCTAACTAATATTCTATTAAACACTATTTTCTTTTCTTCTGGCGCACCGGAGCTTCTGAAACATTTGGTAAGTCTTGTTTTCTTTTTTATAGGTGGAGTAGCGCCAGGGCTGTTGCTAAAAATTTTCGATCAAAAAAAACTAAAATTTTTTTTTGTTTCCAATTTAGACCAAGAAACATGAAAAAACAAAAAATCGAATTTCTCTAAATCATCATGCCAACTAAAACATAACATTTTTTTGTTTTTTCGGGCAGAAAAATTAAATCGAAAGTTTGACTATGATACTTCATCATTTTGGGACCGTTGTTGTTTTTTTAAAGCAATTTTCCTCACTGGCGCTACTTCGCCTTCATTGGAAAGTTCTGCAAGCAGGTGCGACCGTGGTCAAATGACAAGCCGTGTATGAATCTGAGGTGCCTATTAATTATTTTCCATTTCAAACTATCTTTTTTCAGAAAGCTATAGAAGCAACTGCCTCAACTACAATTCACCTCAAAACCATTGGATGCCGCTCTAATTTTTAAAAAATAATGAAACAATTTTTTTTATTTAATAATCTGTTTTCAATAAAGTATTGTAAATATTAAATAAATTGCTTACTTTAAAAAAGTTTTAACATGAAAAAACTTATTAATTTTGCGGGAAGGTAAAATTCTACTCGTCCCGACCTTGGTTCCAACTTGGGAACTGCCAAGTCAAGCTGAATAAGATCTGAAATTTTGAAATTAAAGTAAGACGGGGGAAATTAAAAGTGAACTGAAGTCTATCAACATTTATCGTTCAAATGACAGAAAATAGACCGCATGACTGTATTAAATTTGTAAATTTTTTAAATGTTATTTTCAATTTTGCCCAATTTTTGGTAATTTCCGGTTTCCGGCAAATTTTACTGATTTTTCACGGATTTTCTGTTGTGCTTCCATAGCATCCATGAGCAGAGACCCTACATGAGAAATGAAATCAGAGCAAAACCAGTCAAGTTTCCAGAAAAACGAATGTCTTCAGAACCTGGGTTTTCCCATGTTGTTGTTTTTTTTTTCATTTTTCGGTGATTTTAATTGAAATAAGTTTTGAATATTTGGGATTACTCTCTGTGAATTAGGTACAATATGTAACTCGCCGTGATATTTTGAAAAATAATTTCAGAAAAAGTCTACGACTTTTTTCAGCTATAGAAATGTATTCTTTACTGAGATTTCAAAAATGATTGGCGTGTAGTTTCTTTGATCTTTGCCAAGTGAATTCAACAGACTTTTGCCCCCCCCCCCCCCCTCGTGAGCCTTCTTGATTTTCACAATGCGGTTTTTAACCGAAACTAGTTGCAATCCTGCCAATCCGACCTTTTTGTTGTACTTTTCCTTTTGTTTCTGTTGCGTCAATCATTGAGCTGCAAATATTTAAATGTTGCCGTTTTTGAATAAGAAAGTAGCTTGCAAAATTGTTGATCACAAACACTTCAAACTTGGCAACCCCAGGAATCAAGTTCTCGCGCGCGTACAGCTAGTCCCCATAATAATGAACCACCCGGTACGTTATTTTCGACCAAGTCAGTTTTTAACAAACTTTGAACACAAAAATCCTGCCCATTGGTAAAAATTCCTAGAAAATCGCCGTTCTTAAATTTGAAATTTAAACCAAATGTTACAATAAATTTAAAATATAATTTTAACTTTTTGGTACGGCATTTTCATAAGTACCCGTACTGGAAATGTACCTGGAATATGCTTTTGTTTCAATGAAATAATTTCCTAATTAGATTGATATTCACTGTTGCATTGCGAGTGTCCCATAATATGCATCTCTCCAACCTCCACTCTCTATTGACTGTCCATGGAATATTGAGAAAAATCGCCACATTATGCGCAGCAAAAAGAACCTCTCGCATGCTATCCCGAAACGCCGATGGCGAGAGAGCGTGTGGAGAAGAGATACGCAGGCGTCTCAGCAGTTCTCATCAAATCATGGACACGTAATATTTACAACTGTATTTACAACCTCAGGGCGACGACGACTCCAGTGGCTCTATTGTGAGTAATTCATTCATTCATGTTTTCGTGGGCGACTGGTGGTTGCCCGTTTTCTTATTCTAACTAATATTCTATCAAACTATTTTATATTCTTCTCGAACACCTGTGTTTCTGAAACATTTGGTAAATCACGTTTTCTTTTATTTATAGGTGGAGTAGCGCCAGGGTTGTTGCAAAAAATGTTCGAACAAAAAAAAACAAAAAATCGACTTTCTCTAAAAACCAAAAATAATTTAATTATTTTTCATCATACCAACTAAAAAATAACATTTTTGGAAAAAAAACGCTTTTGTTTTTTTGGGCAGAAAACACCAAGTCGTCTTCCAAAAGGTGGGAAAAAACTTAGTAATTGTCACTTTTAACTATCAATGGAAAATTTTTTTAAAAAGTTTTACTCTGATACTTTATCATTTTGGTACCATTTTTGTATTTTGAAGCAATTTTCCTCACTTGCGCTATTTCACCTTTGAAACTGTATCTACTCTCGCAATTTTAACGATTTTAGTGGTAAAAGATGCTTCCAGCTTTTTTATTCAAATATTAGTGTTGCAAGCATTTTTATTAGAGTAAAAACGACCATTTTTGATTTATAATTTTACTTTGTTTGCAAAAATCTTTTTAAAAAAGTATGTTATTCTTTTGTTTCAATGAAATAATTTCCTGATTAGATTGATTCACACAGTAGCATTGCGAGTGTCCCATAATATGCATCTCTCCAACCTCCACTCTCTATTTACAACTGTATTTACAACCTCAGGGCGACGACGACTCCAGTGGCTCTATTGTGAGTAATTCATTCATTCATGTTTTCGTGGGCGACTGGTGGTTGCCCGTTTTCTTATTCTAACTAATATTCTATTAAACACTATTTTCTTTTCTTCTGGCGCACCGGAGCTTCTGAAACATTTGGTAAGTCTTGTTTTATTTTTTTATAGGTGGAGTAGCGCCAGGGCTGTTGCAAAAAATGTTTGATAAAAAAAACTAAAACATTTTTATTTCCGATTTGGACCAAAAAACCAAAAATCGAATTTTTCTAAATCATCATACCAACTAAAACATAAAATTTTTGAAAAAAAACATTTTTTTTCTGTTTTTTTGGGCAGAAAGATTAAGTCGAAAGTTTGACTGTTTTATAACTGTTTTATTCGAGTTCACGATAGACAAAATAAACTAACTTTATAATTAAAAAATCATTTTTAATTTTTTTAAAGATAATCTGACAATTCTCTCCTTGGTAGTGTCGAAGAACAACTCGTGGGAGAGAAAAGAACAATCGCTGATTGGAACATTCTGCTATAGGAAAAACCATTCCAAAACACAGTGGTGAGTTTAATTTTCTTTACAAATTTTTTTGAAGCTGTTCCAATTGTTACGGTTTTAGAATGGAAAAATAAATTAACTTAATAATTAAAAAATCATTTTTAATTTTTAGATAAAATAGCAATTCCCTCCTGGACACTGTCGCAAAACGATCAATTTATGGGAACGAAAAGGTCAGTCTCTCAATGGAAAATTCTGCATGCAGGTGCGATCGTGGTCAAACGACAAGCGCTATATGAGTCAGAGGTACTTATAAATTATTTTTCATTTCAAATTATCCATTTTCAGAAAGCTTGAAAGACACTTTTTTTCACTTATTAATCTGAGTTTTCAATAAATTTGTTTTATATTAAATAAAATTCTGATTCAAAAAAAAGTATCAACAAGAAAAAAATGCTAGAATTAAAAAGATAGAATTATATTTGTCCCGTTCTTAGTGCCAATTCGAGCTGAATATCGTTGGAAAATCTGAAATTTTGTAATTGAATTTATACGGGGGAATTTAAAAAAGGACTAGAGTCTAAAAACAACAATATAAAACAACAACAACAAAAATAATAATAAAAACAATAACAATAAAATGCTGGTTCTTGGAAAATTCGTCAAACACAGAAATTCAGTACCACAAACTTTCTGAAATCATTCAAATTTTCTGATTCTAAAAAATAGAAAAGTCATTTTCTGATTTTTTTTGTTGAAATTTTGGGACTTCTTTATTTTTTTGGATTCGGGCAAAATTATTTTTGAATTTTAAAAATGTAAGCTTTGCTAGATATTGAAACTTATGAAAATTTACATGTATGTACATAGTTTGCAAAATCGCAGACTTGAAAAATTCATGATGGAAACCTTCTTCTTGGCTGGCCAACATTTCTTTTGAAAACGAAAGACTTAAAGAAAATGAGTGTCAGAGGAACAACTTTTCTGCGTCTCCTCATGCATTCATACTCTCTTGTCGCCCATTCCCTGGCCACCGCTGATGGCTGGTCGCCGTGATTCTTTAGGCGAATTGGCCTGAAGTCCTGTTGAGTTGTTCTCTCTTCTTTCCGCCACGGCGCAATGAATTAAGAAAAGAGTTGCTTCTTGTCCATTCTGGATGCTGCTAGAAAGCCCTATGCCAGGTTTGCAGCATGATTTGGGCGTGCCTTTCATAGGTAGTGTGTTTTTCAATAAAAAAAAATCGTTCCTCACTTCGAAAATATTTCGATAAAGATATTTTTGATGGTGCTTAAGCGTCATAAAAGTTCGAAACTCACGAAAATTTCGTTTTCAGATTCGTTAAAAGTGTACTTCTTCAGTAACTTTTTCTCAATTTTCTGTCTTCTGTTAGTTGGAGCAGTTGGGACAATTCAGTATGTCTGATGACTATCAGAGAGCAATACTTTCATACTTTCTTGCTGCTGAACAGAGGTGACAGGTTGTCGAAGACTTGAGCAGTACCAACCTTTCGTGGAGTTGCGCAGAGTGTTTTTGTGGCATTCGAAATTGTCCTCCTGAAAATATATACACTACAATTGACAGTTGTGTTAATTAATTCAAATAATCGAATGAAAAACAAACATGATTTGATCTTGGGCCTCATTTGACAAATCGAAACGTGTTGAAGTTAGTGAAGAAAACGAGGTGCTTTCGCTATCTTCCTACACCATTCCAGTTTGTCATTTGAGGTTCTCGAAAAGTAGGTAATCATTTAGAAGGTGAATTAAATTTCTAGAATCAGTAGAATATAAGCACTTCGTATTAGTCTGAAAAAAAATCTGATTTCAGAAGCCAGTTGCTTCAAACTTCAAACGAGTCCAATTTCTGGTCAACTGAACAACAGGAGCCCGTCAGTTGACACAAATAATTTCGTTAAAATTCCACTCGTTCTCGAAGTTGCTTCAAACTTCAAGCAGACGCCAGCCGTACGGTGATTTTATTTTCGGAAAGTTTTCCTTGTTTCTAGTTAACCTCTGAAGCCGTGGTATTACGTGGATTCAAAATTGTCTAAAACTCTGACGTCACAGATTTTCATGTAATGCATTTTCTGTTGAAAAAATCATCGTGACATCAATGCAGTCAATTTGGGATGGGACAAGCTGACTACTCGTGCGAGGGGGCTTCTTCTAGGTTTTTTGGAACTAAACCTGTCGCGAAGTCGGTGAATACAAAGATTCACTCGCTCACGACTTATTAATAAATATAAAGATTTATTAACAAATGATTAAATGTAAAGATTGATTCATCGTTATTACGTAACACATGCTCTTCAATACTCAACTTCATCCGTGCAATCAATGACAACTACTCTGTAAAAGGACGACGGAAAAAAAACCCCAATTCAAACTACCGCCAAAAGGAGGATTCAAGGTGCATGAGATCTCGCCACGACACATACAACAACGACTGCGACCGTACTCTTGTCATCATGGCGCAGCGCACATTGGCCTATATCGTCAGACGTCGGCAGTCTTCATCGGTCTTCACCACCGCAGCACGTGCCCGACGGTGGCACGTTTAAATGAATGTTGAGTGTTAGTGATTCAAGGCTTTCCCCTTGAATCACTCGTAATAAATGAGTTAATTAAATAAGAGTCTTTTGTTAGTTCCTATCAGTACCTCATGTGCCGGAAACCACTCCGAAACAAAACCAGTAGATTCTGAAAAATCAGTGTTCATTTATAAAATGCACTATTTCCTTCTCTTGATGCTTCATAACTTCTTATATTTCTCGTTTACATTACCAAGTATTGGTTTTCCATAGCCTCCCACACAAAAAATGATTTAGGTTCGCAAGTATCGAACTTGCTATTTTTAATGTAATTTTGGACGGGTGGATTATTTTTGTGATTTTCTGTATTTCTTTCTTGAATTATCAAAATAATTTATTGGAGCAATACAAAAACCGCAACAAAATCAGTATTTCGTGGAATTATCTGAAAATAGAAAAACATTGCACTAATTTGAGCCAAATTACTTTGAAAAACCAGTGAAAATGGGCTGAATAGAAGGTGACAACTTTTCAAAAACATGACGAAATAGGAGAAAATGTGGGAGGAGCCTTTACGCAATCCTGGAACGGTTTTCCTATTCTGGCGGGAAATGTGATATTTTGAACTTGGTATTGTTTATAATAGTTCTTAAAAGGATTTTGATAAACAAAGACGCAGAAATCAAAAACCAAAATTTAGGTCATTTTATATTTCTAATCTTGAAGATAAAAATGAGAACTCAAAAATCAAGTCACCTAGTATCATATGGTCTTGTCGCATATGTCTGGTGCTCTCTTTCTCCCAGACGTTCATCTTAAAGCCAGAGCTGAGCAAGAGTTGCAGTAGCATTTTCTCTGTGTCTCCCCAAACATTCACACTCTCTCGTGACCCTGCTCAAGGAAGGTGGCGGGCTCTTCAGCTGCGATGAGCAGTATCATCATCTTGCGGAGTTGCACAACAGGAAGTCACATCATCATTGAGTCTCTTCAGAGACATGAGAACAGACGGAGCAATTTAGAGGAAACCGGATGTCTCTATAAAACAACATATTCCGAAATTTGCAAAGAAACTGTAACTCACGATAATTTTTCTTAAAAATCAATCCTGCTGTAGTTTTGTGACTCTTTTGACAAGTCGGAACGTGGCAAGGTTTGTAACAAGTATAGTGCTTTTACTAACCTCAACTACATTCCAGCTTGTCATTAGAGTATCTGAAGTATTTAAACGATGGAATTCATTTTGAGAGTTAGTTGAAATAATAGAAAATGCATCTTCTTCCTGACAGACCATGAGAAAAGCGCCAGTAGCTACAAATAGTTGTGCTGGAATTTCACTCGTTCCAAATTTTGAAGGAGCTGCCGAAAATCAGTGAAGCACAATCGATTCCCACTAGAATATCATGATTCTGTTCCTTATAGAAAATGACGAGATTGAGGATAATGATGACAATTATGGTAACGATTCTGGAATTTACTTGGAGCATCGGCTGATCATTATCATTGAAATGTTCAGTTCATACCAAAAAAGAGCAAGTGACATTGCTCCGATTAAGATCTTTCTGTGAATTTTTAATTTGGGTACGTCAGTCATTGCCATTATTTTTATAAGTCAACTCCGTAGTCTCTTCAATTTTGAAGTAATTCACGAGGTTCTACAGATTCCAGACTGTGTAAGTTGAGCCACTTGTGCTCAAGTCTATTTTTTTTGTACCTAAATCCAATCCAAGACTTCAATTTTTCTGAACAAGAGAATATGCTTTCTACTTAGTCTGAGAGAAATTTAAAAACTCACGCTAATTTTATTGAGGCGACTCAAGCACACCGAGTTAGTCAAACCACATTTGATGTAGCAGCTTTCTTCCCAGATTGGCAATGTATTTTGGTCGGAGCTACCAAATGGAAACGAATGCTACAGTCCATTCTGATAGATCTTTCCTTCCTAGCGCCAGGCTGTATCATTTTGGTTTGGTGTACGTAGATCTACAAGAATTCCAGGAATTCAGACGCAGACTTCTCAACTGACTTCGCTTTTTATAAGTGACGTCCTGACGTCACATATTTTGAGGAAAAGACTTCTGCATTTTTTGTAGATCAAGCCGTATTGTGACAGCCTGACACCACGTGAAGTCTCCGTATCTGGAAAAAACGTGTCGGTTCATCTTTTTAACTTTCTAATCTGTACGTCCCATGCGAGTTTCTTGTACCGAATCCAAAAGAAGAGTCAATGTGTGCTGAAAACGATAGAAACTCGAAAACTTATTTTAAAATCATTGGGGACTACTTTCACTTTTGTCAGTTATTGAATGTGATGCATTTGATCCGATTGCTTGTACTTTTTTCCAAGTTTCTTGTTCTTTCTTCATCACACTTTCTTTGATAGCGGTAGGCCTATTTCAAACTGTGCTCGGTGTGAAAAATCCGTGGAAAATCTAAAAAAATTCATTTAAAAACTATTAATCACATTTACAAAAATTTTTGTACAAGACCACTCCCAATTTTCAAAGCTAAAAATACTCACAAGTTTTTTTCCTGTTCGTTTTTAGCCTAAATTCAAATTTTCACATCCGAAAACAAGCGTTGAGTTCAGCTCTTTCCATTGGCAACAATCTGAAAAAAAATTTAACTACATTCTAAACAAAAGCTCAAAAAATCATAACAAATGAGCAAGTTACACGTGCTCGAACCTTTTCGAAAACATGACAAAATAAGCACATATGGGGGCGGAGTCACTGCGCAACTCTGGCACAGTTTTTCTATTCCGGCGGGAAAAATGGTAATTCAAATATAGCTAGGAGAGAATTCTTCAACTTTCAAAAGTTTTTTTGGTAACAAAAGCACAGAAATCTATACTCAAGACGGTCACTATCGATGTTTCTATCTGTTACTGTGCATCTGTTAGCCGGAGCAGAGGATGAGATCATAAATGTCTGAGTCTCTTTAGTAACACACACTGTCTAAAAGTGTTGGATATGTTCATCAATATTGCTCCTCACACGTGTATTGCTGACACGAACTTTTTCGCAATACAAAAAAACCGGACAAAAAGTAATGAAATAATTTAAAATAATATTGTAAATGATACCTGGGGTTGAAAAATACACGAGTGTTCGGGTTTAAAGAATACAGACAAAATTTAGACTTTTTTTTATAAATTTTCAGCTCAAACGGTATTGATTTTCAGATTCAATGGAAACTTTCAGCATAGTGAGAAAAAGTTTTATAATTTCAGACAAATTTCAGATTTTTTAATATTTTCAAACAACTCAGCTTTTGAGGCTGGCGCCCGCGCCCAAACATTCCCTCTCACTTTTCCCCTTCTACCACCGTGGCCGCGCATATGCTATTTGCGTACCATCTGCCACCCTCCGCGCACTGGCCATCTGCTACCCCTCTAGCGTGCACCATGGGAGGTGACCACAGTTCCTCTTGTGACCATCAAATTCCCCTTAAAACTACTGAGCAGTATTGATTGTTTTTACATCGTACTGTGCAGCCTCTCTCGCCCCTATCATAATTTCCGTCCAATTAGTACCAACTGCTTTTTTTTTTTCAAATGTGCCTTATTTTCCTGATCACATATTTTTTCCTGATCACATATACTTTGTTGTGTGCATTTATATGAACATTAATACATCAATTAACATCTGCAATGAAATATTTGAAACTGCTGTCTTACGTTTGCCTGTACAGGTTCTGGGTGAGAAATTAACTTTTTAAATTAGTTTTTCCTTCATTTTTCAGAGAAAACCGTTCAAAGTTCGTGATTTGCCGTTCATTCCAATGAAAAACATTATTAGCCAATTGGATATTGATTCAATGTTAGTTTGAAAAAAATAATGGCCAGTTGTGAAATATTTGAAGTTAATTTAAACTCGGTTTTGAAAACCAAAACATTTTTGTCAAAATTACATTTCCTAAAATCACTGAAAACATGTTGGCGGGAAATTCAGATTTTCGGAGAAAATAGTCTTGGCAGAAAATTCTAACATTTTGAGCATACATTTTAGCGGGAATTCAATTTTTTTGATAAACTATTTGGCGGTAAATTCAATCTCCCTGGATAAACGGATAGAAAACACACAGAAAAGTGTTTTTGAAGACCATAACATTTTTGAAATACTAGAGTAACTTGGAGAAATATTTCCAAATGTCTGAAAAATAGAAAAAGATATTGGAATTTCCAGAAACAACTTCGGAAAGGCCAGGAAAACTTCCTAAAATAGTTAATTCCTTTTAAAAAGTTTCACAATTTTCTGGATGTTTTTTGAAAGGTTGTAGAAACTGATAACAGTTATGATTTTCTCGTTTTTTTAAAAATAATGTTTTACAGAGTGCAGCTTTTGAAGACATCAAATCGAATGAACATGAAATTAAGTAATTTTAGAAGAAAAATTCATAAATTGATAATAAGTCATCATGGAGCATACGACCAAAATGCAGACACCATTGAAAATTCTCGTATGCATCAACATATTGTAGTCTTAGAAACAAAGAGTGATGTTATGTGTGCTTATAATTACGCCTTACATAAGAGCAAAACCTTTAATTATTGTTTATCACAAAACAGCATAAATTTCTGGATTGAATATTTTTGGTGAGATTTTCAGGATTGTTCTGTTCTCAATTTTGTTTTGAAGTTGCAAATAAGAATAACTCATTTTTCGTTAGCATTCCGCAGATTGATGTTTTCAGCGCCGACAAAAAAACACGACTTCCAAAGTTTGAATTCAAAAACTCGAACAATCTTTTGGAACTGTTGAATATGTTTTATAATATGTTTTTGATAGACCAAGTGGCTTTGACAATTGATGGAAATCAACTAAAAGGAGAATACAAATTGATTTTGAATCACCCATTGCTTCAAAAATGTCATGACATTGAAATAGTTGGGAAGAAGTTTTGGGTCTTGGAACGAGACATGAAATATAAATTAAATACGATAAATGTTACCTCTGGATTGCAAATTCAATGTCGGACGGATTTTGACTGTATACTTGTGAGTTCGTAGGTTTTTGTTAGAAAAAATAACATTAATGTATATATATATATATATATATATCTATATATAATCTCGTTTCGCCTCGCTCTCGGAGAAATAGTTTTCCCTGATCAAGCTGCGCTCTAAACAGTAGGCACGAATTTCATAGTATCATAGGTTTATTGGTTGGGTTTTAGAGTGGTAGAGGACGTGAAAAAAAAGGGAAGTTTGGGGCAAGGCGCTCAGACTTTCACAAAAAATTTTTGAAATTTTTTATTTACTGACAAAAAGTGTCAATTACTCATAGTCAGTTTTTGCCACTCATAATTTTGAAAACCGAAAAAAAATTTTTTTTTTGCCTACATTTTTATACTTTAATTTAATTTAATTTATTTGTATTAAAACATTGTGGGGTTCGAAACATGCGACATTACTTTGGATATCCTCAAAAGCCCATGTTTTTCAAAATTTTGGCAATTTGCCAAAACATTGACCGGAAATTATGAGTAATCAAAAATTGTTTGGAAAGTTTTATTAGGATATTCAGTCGTTTTGGATCATTATAAGTGTATTTAGGCAAAATCCCTACTGGTGCTACTCCACCTTTAACAGGGTTGTCAGTTTCGAACTCAAAAGTAATGATCCAAAAATTGACTTGCACTCAAAATGACAAATTGAAAAATAAATTTACATGCAATACTAAAACTTCGAAATTTATTATAGTTAAAAAAGGTAAAAAACCGGAAATTTCGGTAATTTTAGCAGTTGTTCAAACTGCCGATATCTAGAAACACAAAACGAAAAAATTTAAAATAGTTTACAATTGGTTCCATCATTTTCGTATTAAAAAACTGCGGATCTGAGAGTCAGGTACACTGCCTGATGGTGCTCTCATTGGGCTATAATTTAAGCTACGTCCTAGCCGGGGACTGTGACCGATAATCCAGTCGTAGATTGCTCCACTTCCCAATAGAGGCTGAGTGAGCCTAGGGGGCAAGGCCGGCCTTAAACTTGCGACCTCCGAGCTGCTACTACTCCCCACTGAGTTATCCTGTCCTCTTTTTGTACTCTTACAGTGCATTCTAAAATAAGCAAAATTTGCATCCAATCCACAGTTTTTTGTAATCAAACATTCTGAAAACTATTGTCAAATCAAAGATCATGCTCAATAATATACATTCCAGAAAGATTGGTAAGCAGCAAAAAAAGGTATAAATTTTGACCCGGGACATATTTTCCGCTTTAATAATACAACTTTTCTAAACTACTCCATTTGAATATTATAGAAAATACGATCGCACAAAAATAAACAACGACGCAACGACACTCCGATGTTTCTAAGCCCCGCCCACAATTTTGTTTGCACTGAAATGTGTCGGCCGCAGTGCGTTGCGTCGTTGTTTATTTCTGTGCGATCGTATTTTTTCTATCTTAATACGTCATTCCAGTTATCGAAAATTCTTCACGTCGACATTTTGAACGCAGAACTGATCACAGTAGAAGAGCTAATTGACATGGAGTGTGAAGTCATAAAGTTATGGAAACACGAATTTACCCCATTTCAAATTAATGAATTTTTTCATTGTTGGATGATGGGCGCAATGCCTAAAGTAAGAAGATTTCGATTGAATATGGGTTGCAATCATATCCTTTATGATGATATATTACGTAATATTCCCGCCTTGCCGTGGGATAAAAGAAGGCGTGCCCAGTTTTTTTGGTTAGTTTACTTTTAGCGAACTCTAATATTTTTCCGCTTCTCAAAAAATGTGAAGTATTTTCCACTTTTGCCATTCATGTATTTTTTTTGCAAATATTTAAAAAAGTTTTCCTACGATTTTTATACTCTGATTATATTGTATCATTCAAAAAGTTAAGAGTAAAGAAATTTTCAAAAGTTCTGAGAGGCAATATTTGTAAGTTTTCAGTAGTTTCTAGAACATTTCAGTATTTCAGTTAATTTATAAAGGGATTAAGACATTTCCAAGTATTGAGAAAACTTCAATAAGAAAATTATAAAACATACGCATTTTTTAGAATTTCTGGAAAATTCTGGAAATTTTCAGATCAACGAAAATTCATAAAAATCTGAACCGGGATAAATGACGGGGTCTCAAAATCTCACAGAAAACATTGATATTTTTAGCGATCGAATTGAACTAGTTGATTGTGAACATGGACTCGATATAGAACGAGATGATCGGCTACTTGCAACTGTAATTAAACGCTTTGAAGCTGTCGATTTTGTTGTTTGGCATGATCGATTTCCAACCGATTCTTGGCAAGAAACGCGCTTCATATGAGGTTTAAAATTTCAATATAATTTATTTGTTAAAGGTGAAAGGGAGTCATAATATGTTTTCAATTGCAGAAAGTATACCATCAGTATGCAGTGCTGGCCAAAAGTGCATCACCTTGTGCTTTTTTGGTAATTTAGCAACTTTTCACAACAAATGTAACTCAAAAAATTTCAGCTTGGGACCGAGTTAAGCAAATTCCAAAAACTGATTCTTGTAGCCAAAGATCTATTCTTACATTTTCATTTTGTTTTGTTCTTCTCAGGATTAAAAATATTCCCTAGTCAGAAACTAGAAATGGTTTTAAAAAAAAGTTCAACAAATATTGCGCATAGTTTGCTCATATTTAATTTTGCTTTGACATGTTAACATTTTTTCAAGAGCCATGGCAGTTGATAAAGCGGCCGCCACCTCGTAAGCCCATTTTGTTGATGGTTACTATCATAAAATGACTGTAACAGCAGATTTTGAAGTTTAGGTTGAGAAAAGTTATTCAAATTTCATAAATTTTTCAAAGTTTATTGTTTCAGTTTTTCCGAAAGCAGTCACGAAAAAAGTTAAGGTTCAAACTGGAGTCTCAGAAGACACTGTTTAGCTCCTACGTTTAAAAATTGTGTAATTTAGTTTGAAAATCGTTTTTTGAGCATATTTTGTAAGGTACTGTTGACTCACACTTAAATAGCAAACACTTTTTGCTCACTTATTAAAAAACTTTTTTTGCCGGTTCTTTTGTTCTTTTTACATTTTTATTTACAGTTTAAATAGTTTAGTCATATTTTACGTTAGCCACGCTGGCAAAAAAAAACCAGGCTCAGTTTCTCGGAAAATAGCGTTTGAGCTTTAATTGAAATTAGTTTTTCGAAAAAATAGAGTTCAAATTTTAACACTGGCTTAGTGTCTTAAAAATAGAGTTTGAGCTTTCAATTATGCTTACTTTCTTGAAAAATGCATTAAAAAACTAATCTGCCAAGCGACGTGAAAAAACCTTTCACGTGGTTTTTTCGAATAAAACAGTCAAATTCAAAACACACTTTACTTTCGTGCCAGAATTAATTGGAGACAGAATTAATTTTGGGACTACGCTAGAAAAACGTTAATTATTGGAAACTACAAAATTTATCTGTAAATCAATTTACATGCACTGACAATTCCATTGAACATCTGGTTTTTAGTTAGAGCCAATTTAGTAACCATCTTTAAAATAGTCTTTTGAGGTGTCGGGCGCATTTTCAATTTGCTACGGCCGTTGGAAACATTTTGAACATAAAAAAGTCCTAACCAAAAGAACAATTCGGTCGGAGTATTTTTCGAGAGAATTTCTAGTTTCTGAGTTCTACTCGTTTAAAGAATTCATAAAATTACCGAAAAACTAAAATAGGATACATTTTTGGCCAGCACTGTAACTGAAAGTAAATTTTTTTTAATGATTGTTCAATTTTGCAAAAATCAAAGAAACGGCTGATTGCGTCAAAATTAAAAAATGTTATATTCCCTTAATATGGTATTTTTTTCTGTCGTTTAATCATATTTTCTCAAAACTCTACTTCACCTTTAAATTCTAAAACACAAAGGTTTTTTTAACTTTAGTGTTTTTTTAGTGTTTTATCCGCTTTACTATTCATTTCACTTGCAAAATAATGAAAAGCTTCTTGGCAGCTCGTGACAACTGAAAGAAAATTGATCTATTTATCAAATATAGATGTCAAAATATAAAGGTCAAAATATAGATGTCAATGAGTGAAATATAAAGTTTAGACGTTGCTCTTGACGGCACGAACAGTCTCGTCGATTGCCTTGGCAACGTATTCGACGTTTTTCATGTTTAGTCCACTAATATTTATGCGTCCGTCGCTGAGGAGGAAGACTTTGTGGTTGCGAACGAGGTGATCGACTTGAGTAGCTGAAAAATAAATTTTTTAAAAGTCCTTTTTTACGAAAGTGTGGCAAAAGAAAACTCACAAGTGAGACCAGTGTAGCTAAACATTCCAGTTTGTCGAATGATATGATCCCAGCTTCCTGGAGTTTTGAGAGCACTCAAAACGTCAAACAAAGCAGTTCTCATTTGCTTGATGCGAGAAGATATCTGTTGAATAGACTGAATCCAAAATTCACGACGAGCTGAGGTGGAGAGGACCTTGTGTACAATTGTAGCTCCAAATGCTGTTGGATAAAACGCGTTAATGCGGATAGCAAGCGACATCTGAGATTTTATTCCAGGAATGACGGCAGCGTTGTTTACGACAACTGTAAGATTTCCCAACCGCGGATCTAAAGAAGTTCATAACATTTTTTGAAATGTACTATTCAATACTTACTCGTAAAAAATAAGTTTTTAGCGAACGACTGAGCCACAAACAATTCTATTCCGTCACTAACAAAGTGTCGGATAGCCCAAGAATCGGCGGCCGGGTCTCCAGATGCACATCCTTGGTAAGAAATGTCAAAAAAAGGGAAAAGGCGTTTTCTCTTGATGACCCGGGCGATCTGCTTCCACTGATTTTCGCTCAAATCCATTCCAGTCGGGTTGTAAGCACATGCAGGAAGAATGATGACCGATTTTGCAGGGGCGAATTCAAGATCGGAGAGGAGCTTTTCAATATCTACACACTTTTCCTCATAATTCCAGAAAGTGTATTCGGCGACTGTCGTAAAGCCAGCTTTTTTACAGATGAGATGGTGGGATTCCCTGAAAAGTTAAGTGTCTTTGTGTTCTCAAAGAAAATCTAATAATTTTGTGGATCAATTTTCAAAGTTTTCACAGAGTTTAGTATGTTACTTGAAGGTGGAGTAGCGCCAGTGGGGATTTTGTCTAAATGCAGCCACGCCTCGCGGTGTTTGCGGACTTGCCCACCGTAGTCGAGATGCCCTCAACATTTACAAGTCTAGTTTGTGATGGAAAATGTGTTGCCTTCCAGTGAGCTCACCGGAATGAGGGGGATTTGAGGGAAAAAATTATATTTTAATTTTAGAAAAATTATACATTGAATTATAAAATAGTGATGATTTATACATTCCAAAATTAAAAATTGAGACGAAACATTCTTAATTTAAAAATTATTTACCTATTTATTTATTTGTTAGCCTCCCCAACTATTCTGTAAAAAACTCAGTTATTGTCAGCTTTGAGCTCTTAATAAATCAGTTTTAGTATGACATTTTGTCATTTTTACAATTTCTTCCTTGGCCATACACCTTCAAAATTAAAAAAAAAGATAAATGAAAAATATATCAAAATAGTGTTTAGACCAGGGCTGTGCGACAACCGAGATTTTCGGCAAGCGGCAATTGCCGAAGTTGCCGAGCGCTAAAATTTTCGACAACCGGCAACTTTTGGTTGCCGAAAATTCGGCAACTTTTCGGCAACCGGCAACCTGGTTGCCGGCAACCGCACAGCCCTGGTTTAGACCATGAAAATCATTATTCGAATCTACATTAAACGATGAAATTAATATTGAAATTGGTTTGAAGAGAAAAAGTAATTAGAAAATAGGATTACAAAGAAAAATCACAAATTTGTTATGAATATTGATGCGTTACAAATAGATTGGGACTTGGAAAAAATCTGAAAATTAAGAAGAAAAATTGCACTAATAGGATTAGAACAGAAGTAGATCAAAAACGAAAACAAAGTAAATTGTATACAATAAAAAAAATGACCAGTGAGATAATGATGTTGTAGTTTTCTGCTCTGAAAATGGAATACATTTTATTTTAAAAATGAAAATAATGACCTACCTCCAAATCTTTCGAGCTCCGCCACTTTAAGGGATTACGCCGAAAATGATGTTGTCTTCTACGCCACTGAAAAATTGCAGTTTTCAATAACAGAGTAAGGAAAATCTTTTAAAACATGCAACATGTGCAAATGCTCAAACCGCATGGAAAAAATATAAAAAATAAATTCTAAAATTTATTTGATTCAAATATTAATATTAAAGCATTGTAGGTGTGGTTTTTGAGTGTAAGTATTACACGTGGTGTCAGTCTGTCTAATTACAGTTTGATCTACCAAAAATGCGGGAATATTTTTCCAGAAAAAAAAACGTTAGTAGGCTCTTAGCCATGCGAAGTCAGATGATATGTCTGCATCTCAACTCCCGCATTTTTTTTAGATCAATTCGAAATAAGACATTCTGACTTTACGTGGTATTATAAAAAAAGTTTAAAAAAAAATTTTTTTTTGAAAGCTTATTTACCGTTCGTGAAGAGTTCGCACCATTCGACGTGCAACGCGTACTTCTCGAGCCTGGAAAGTGGTCTCCTGAATCAGGTCCCTGATATCTTGCATCAGACGCTGACGATCCCGAAATTCGCCAGGATTCAGCTCCATCACTTGGATCAACACTTGATCCAGACGCTCAAGACGCTGCACATAATCTTCCAGCAATGCTCTCAATACATCGAGCATTTCCCCATAACTGTTTGCCATTATCACTTCATTTCGGATGTGGATTTGAATCATTCTGAATGTCTCTATTAGTGTTGGTGTAGCGCCAGTGAGGAAACTGCTTTAAAACATGCCTATGGTAACACAATTACCTACCTAGCAACCTAGCTTACCTAGCCCAACCTAGCTTACCTAGCCTATCTAGCCTACCTAGCCTACTTAGCCTATTTAGCCTACCCGGCCTACCGGTTCTCAAGCTAATTGAAGTTATTTGTAAAAAGATTCAAAAAAAAATTCTAAATTTTATATGATTTTTGAAAATTGGAAAAATCTCAGTTTCTTTCTAATTCCTTTTTGAATTTTTAAAATTTTCCACTAGGGTCTAGAACATTCCAGAATTCTTTTGAATTTTCCAGAACCTTTTAAAACTGTCCAGAATTTTTTAAAATTTTCCAGAACCTTCTAAAACTTTCCAGAATTTTTTTTCAATTGTCCAGAAGGTTCTTGAACATTCCAGATTTTTTTTGAATTTTCCAGTAGGTTCTAGAACATTCCAAAATTTTTTAAATTTTCCAGAAGGTTCTAGAACATTCCAGAATTATTTCAAAATTTCCAGAACCTTCTAGAGCTTTACAGAATTGTTTCGAATTTTCTAGAACCTTTTAGAACATTTCAGAATTATTTCAAAATTTTACAGAACCTTCTAGAACAATCCAGAATTTTCTTACATTTTCCAGAACCTTTTAGAACATTCCAGATTTTTTTTAAAATTTTATAGAAACTTCTAGAATTTTTACAATTTCCCCACTGGCTTTAATATTTAAATAAAAATGTAAAAATGAAAAATATATCAAAATAGCTTTCAGACCATTGAATTAGATACAAATTTAAAATTAAAAAAAAATTTTGAAAATTTACATTAAATTATTAAATGAATATTGAAATTGGCTTAAAGAAAAAAAAACAAAATAGGATTACAGAAAAAAAAATCACAAATTCACGATTTTGCGAATTGACAATTTACGAATACAAATAGATTGGGACTTGGATAAAATCAGAAATAGAAAGTAAAACTCAAAATCTAGTAGGAAATTGGAAAAATGGGAAAAGTTGATGAAAAAAGATACAATGGGAAATACCTATACATATGTATAATCTGGTTGAAAATATTTGAACATAAAAATTACCGATAATATAATTGCAATATGTTATCCGTTTTAAATAGAAAAGCTGCCGGAAACTGGCATTTGTTGGAAAACTTCATCCGGCTTAGCCGAGGATACCGGGTTTTCGGCCTTCGATGATGTCTTTGCCTGTTGGCCGGAGCACTGACTATCTGAAAAATATAATATTTTGAATGCAGAGAAGGGTCAGTAGGAAAATGTTTGAAAATAATTTACCCATTCTGGCCATCAAATGTGTCGGCTTTGGCGGCACCGGGGGAGGCGTTGGAAATGGGCTAACATTTGGCAAGACAGAAGTCGATTGGGTTTTCTGTGGTGGCTCTGGAATTGTTTTTTGTAAAGAGGAGATCTATGTCCAGTTGCCGAAATTTTTTGGGTTCGGCAACTTCGGTAATCGCCGGTTGCCGAAAATATCGGTTGCCGCCCAGCTCTCTAACATACCTTGCTCGGCAGTTGAGCTAGAATCTATTGTGACCGGAGCTGTGACTGTTGGCTGCTTCTTCTCAATGCCGCATTCGGAATTCAATTTCTGGCTTGGAGCAGTTTCTGCAGCTGGGATATCGGTTGGAAAAGTAGAAGCTTGTTCAGTCTGCTCACTGATGACCGAGAAGACCAGTGGATCGTGAATCCGAATTTGTGGCAGATTGGGACAACTGGCTTCTTTGATTGGAGGCGGCGGGGCAATTCTTGTTGGAACGATCACTCTGATCTGCTTCTTTCGTGGATCCTGATTGCAGTCGAATGGAGTATGGAGAATGGGGCTCTGAAAACGGTAGTTTTTTTTTAATTTTTGATGAACTGGCTTGGCTCACCGTGTTAATTCGACAGCTCTCGCAGATGGCCGGATTTGGCTGGGAGTGGCATTGACCTTGAAAGAAAAACATTAGTATGTTTGATATTTCAATTTTAGGATATACATATAATTTTTCATACCGGTAAGATTAAATTTTTTTTAAACCAGAAAAAAAAATTCGAAATCACCTAGAGATTTTGCGATTAAATCATGCTTATGGTACCACAATGACCTACCTAGCCTACCTAGCCTTCCTAGTCCACCTAGCCTTCCTAGCCTACCTAGGCACCGGTGCTCAAGCTAATTGAAGTTAATTGTTCAAAATTCAGAAAAAAAACTCTAATTTTTATATGATTTTTGAAAAGTGAAAAATGGTTTTTTCGCCGCAGCCGACATTTTTCGAGTTTCCCGCCGAACTATACAAAAGGCGCGGCAAGCGTTTTAGCGTCTGCGTATAAGCCTTTACTAGAGACTGGGTTTTTTTTTTATTTTTACAACTAAAACAACAACGTTTGCAGTACAAGCAACAATAGTTTAATTTCTTACCGGTTTGAAGATCCTCTGGCTTGCTGTTCCCCGAAGAATCCTGGAATTTTTTTCCTTAAAGGGGGAGTAGAGTTTGTGGGGAAATATATGTTTCTGACTCTAATTTTGCCCCTGATACCGAATATCGATGTGAAAAAATTTTAAAAAATTTCCCTGATTTTATATTAATTTTTAAAATCCGAAAATCCATTGGATGCCTATATGTGAGTTTTCAAACGCAAAATTTTCCCGCCAGAGACGCCCCGCCCACGAAACCGTGCCGCACGTGTTGGTTTACGAGCTGAATATTTTCCTTCTATTTTTATTTGATTTTATACCGATTTTCGTCGATTTTTCTCATTTTTTCTCATTGTTTTGGTGTTTTTTATTGAAAATTTTGTGATTTTCGTAAATTTATTCCTATTTATTAATAAAAACAAAAACAATTCCATTAAATATCCTATTTTCAGCTCAAAATCGACTGGAGACGGAAAATCGCGGCGAAACGACGTTTCCTGGAAAAGTGAGAATTTCTTATGGCAAATATTATTTAAAATCAATCAAAATATAAAAAATAGTTCGTTCGCTGAAAATTTAAGCGTTTTCCGACCAAAATCAGCCCCTAGAGCGTCTATCCAAAGTTGGCGTTCCTCTTCTTTTGTCGGTATTCGGGTTACTTTAGTGGATGACTGTAGCATGTCGCAGAACTGACATCGTTTATATTGGGACATCCAGAAAACTATCATAAAATTATATTTTTGTATCAGTTAGTTTTTTTCAATATACTTCACACAGTTCAGAACCAGCTTAATTGTGAAATGTTTTAATGTCTTACTGCGAAAATTTTATTTCTTAAAAGTTATCAAATCTCAATAACGAAAGGGTTCTACAATAATACAAACATTTAATTTTCAGAGTTCCGGAAACATTGATTCGACGCGCTCCGGAGGATCCTCGAGGACAATTTTTTTTTCCAAAAAATGTGTTTTTTTAATTATTTTTTTTCAAAAATGAACAATTTTAATGTTAAATTTATTTCTTGGCGTAAATAAGAGTCTCAATGAGACTCTCAGAAGAAAATTGATAAATATTATTAATGATAAAATAATAATAATAATAATCTTGTTGATCCGTTCTATCTCCAGACGATTTTCCTCGTCTCCAGTCGATTTTGCGCTGAAAATGGGATATTTAATGGAATTGTTTTTGTTTTTATTAATAAATAGGAATAAATTTACGAAAATCACAAAGTTTTCAATAAAAAACACCAAAAAAAATGAGAAGAAATGAGAAAAATCGACGAAAATCGGTGTAAAATCAAATAAAAATAGAAGGAAAATATTCAGCTCGTAAACCCACACGTGCGGCACCGTTTCGTGGGCGGGGCGTCTCTGGCGGGAAAATTTTGCGTTTGAAAACTCACATATAGGCATCCAATGGATTTTCGGATTTTAAAAATTAATATAAAATCAGGGAAATTTTTTAAAATTTTTTCACATCGATATTCGGTATCAGGGGCAAAATTAGAGTCAGAAACATATATTTCCCCACAAACTCTACTCCCCCTTTAACCTTTCAATAAGCGGAATAATACCTTCTTGCTTTTTTTCGAGAACGGATTAAATTTCTTTTTCCAATTTTTCCAATTTTTATCTTTTTTCTCGTTTCGATTTTCCATTTCAATTTGACGAGTATGAAATTGTAGAAGTATGAATCTGAAAAATTTCACTGGGAAACTGGTTGGAGTAAAGTGAAGTAAGGAAAAGTTAGTAAGTGGTCCACAACAATTATTAATGTTACCAATCAGTATTGATTATTTCATCATGATTACAAAATAACAACCAAATCAAAACATAAATAAATACTGAATCAGACCAACTTGATGACTTACATAAAATGAGAAATTTTACACATCGTAACCAGAAAAACATTAAAAAAACGGGGAGAACATTGCATGCTAGTCGGGTATAAAATTTCCCATTCTTAAAATGAATTTAAAAAATTACTAATTATAATTTTTTTGAGTTTTTTAGTTAAAACATTTTTTTGCCGAAAATTTTAAAATGCCAAAAATTTTTGATTGCTGTCCCCTGTGCTAGATGTTAGATTTGAGCCCTGTGTTAGATTTTCACCGACTTATCACGAGATAATGTGCAAAAATAATTACAGATCTATTCAGGGATTTGAATTACTCGTTTCTAGATTTTTTTGATTTTTTGGTGGTTTGACAATAATTTTTTGTTCATGTTTCTTGGGAAAAAATGACAACAATGTGCAAAAGGTCGCAACGCTCGGAACATGAGAAATTTTAGCTAATGAGAATGGATGCTTTGAACAAAATAAAACTAGAACCTGTTGGCAAGGAAAAAAACTATCGACAAGGACGTGATATGCACAAAAAAAACAATTGTCCTTTTCCTATCTGATGGATTTTTTGTGTTTTGTAAACCGACTTGAGACTGATCACCAATTTATGACTCATACAAAAAAATTTTCTCATGAATTCCGAACGGATCAAACAGAAAATTCGAATGTTCAGATATGATTTTAAAATATAATCTCTGTGGAAAACATGCACACCGGGGATGTGCAAGATTTTTTAAATACTTTTTGAGTAGAAAAACTTGAATAACAACCCTTATTTTTTAAGAATTTTCGATTATTTGACAATTACCAAATCGGAAAATAATTCAACATTTTTCAACCTGATGACGCTTGAATGGTCCCAAAAACTTTAGTCATTATGTGCCTATGTTTTGAAATTATTCAAATGATGCTCGACAAAAATTGGATGCCGATTGGAATCGGATGCCCTTCTCGATTTAACAAATTTTCACAGCATACTGTATTTCACAGTATACTGCGTGAGTTAATTTCAAAAAACACAAATCTTATCAGAATTTAATAAGAAAAAAAACCACAGAAGCAACAAGTTTAAAAAGTGACAAAAAGGTTTTTAGGAAGTTTTTAATTCTTTGCTTAATATTGTTTTTAAAGTAGCGCCAAGTGTAGTATTCCAAAACTGCCGAATATCATAATAAAACACCACAAAATTTTTTTCAGATTTTGGCACATCATCACCTTTAAAAATTGAGTAGCGTTAGTTCAAAAATGCACAAAATGGTTTGGAATTTGTAGAATTGTGAGCCAAAAAATTCAATTGTTTCAAAAATTTAACTGTTCTACTTCTACATTGTTGAAATGAGAATAGTTGTAATACAATTAAAATTTAAAGTTGTGCAGAAAAAATTCGGACATTTTCAGAATCAGCATGGCCACCATCACCTTTGCAACGTTACCCCAGACTTCTAAAGGACTGTTTAAATATCGTTATTACCTGCAGCAGCTCAATTTGAAAAAGTTAAGGAGGAAACTTTCAATGACTGCTGAAATTATATTTGGTGAGTATCAACATTTTATTTAAAAATTAAAAAAAAAGAAGTTTTTCTTCGAAAAAAAAAACCAACACAGCTTTCTCGGATGAGCTTCTCTATATTTTTAAAATTTTTGAAAATTGTTTATTTTTCACCGTCTCCAATCTTCTTTTTTCGTTAAAATTGGAGTCCTTTGCTTCTTGCTCCCCTTTTATTTCAAAAAGACCGAAAGCACAAATATAAAAGAACCAGCCCCCGCAAAACAAAACTAAAAACCTATAATTACCAAAAATCTAGAATATTCTGCAAGTACCTTGGGACTCCAAACGAGTATGATATTATCATATCGTTGCTATAGAGATAATACTCGGTTGTTGTGGAAGATGTAAGCTATGGTTAGTCCTCAGGAGAATAGTATACTACATGTGATCTGAATGTTTTGTCAAAAGAGCTTTGATTATTGCAATTTTTCTTTTTTGTTTAGTTCTGATTTCAAACTTTTACGATCTTTTAGAGATTTTTTAAAAAGTTGGTTTTTAGAGTTTTTCAATGTTTCATTAGACTTGTTTTGCGAAGTCCATGCAAATTGAAGGTGTAGTAGTAGTCGACCAAATCTCATAATAAAAAAATTCCAAAAAATATTTAATGATTTTTCAAATTTCCAGTTTTGCCAAGTTGGCGAGTATAAAAACAAGCTTTTAGGGAAATCCTGTGCAATGTCGCTTGTTCCGACATTTAGAATATTTGAACATAAATAATTAAAACAAAATTAAAGTAAAAAAATCGTAGAAAAAAACATTTTCGGTCGACTTCCAAAATTTTGTGTCAAAAACGGAGTAATTTTCACTTTTTGAAAAAAAAATAGTTCTTTTAAAGTGAAAGTTTTTCTAGAAGATTTGGTATTTTTGGCACTATAGTAGTAGTTTTAAACACTCTCCCCAATGTTTCAGTCCAATGCTAAATTTTCACTGAACTCTGAGTTTTTTCTCTGGAGCATTTAAATTGCGAAAAACATAATGTCCTCTCCGAATTTTTTTATTTTAACGAAAAAAAAATTCCAGATGCAAGGCTACCCATCCAAAAAGAACAATTTCATCAAACTGAAGCCGCCGCTCAAGAAGAAACCCAAGAAAAAGCCCGAGACCGAAGATGAGTTCCCAAAATTTGACTATGGATGGACTCCGGTGATCATCTTTGCGACGACGTGCCTACTAGTTCTCACCACTTTGTTCAATGGATACATCATTGAGGATCAAGAGAAAGAGCTCTCGTATTCAAATAAAATGCTCGAGAAGGGAGTCCAAGAAGAAGCCCAGCCGTCGTACCATCAGTATGTCGTGGATCAGATTGATGAGGAGATGAGGAATATTCGACGAGAGGAGATGCCACCGAAGGAGATGGAGAGTTCGGGAAATTAAAATTTTGATTATTTTATAACATTATTTGAATAAAATGAAATATTTTGCAAACTAGCGTAATAAATTTCCTGATTGAGCAAGTTAGCATTTTTTAGTAAGTACATGTTGTAATGATGAACAGTAAATATTATGATTCAGGGAAGGGCGGCAAACCACTTTTTTCCGGCAAAACGGCAAATCGGCAAGTCGCCGGAATTGAAAATTTCCGACACATCGGCAAACCAGCAAATTGGATCATTTTCGGCAAATTGTGGTATCGCACTTATTTTTTTGGAAATTTCAGAATTTCAATTTCAAATGGAAAAACTAAACACATCCTATAAATGTTCTTACATCTATTTTGAAAAATAAGCAAATTCTATGAAAATATCTAAGGAAAACTGAAAAAAAAATTGAGAAAGACACAGTTTGAAATGTCTTAATGTCTTATAAAAAATCCGTCTAATCATTTCCGGCAAGTCTGATATCCGGCAAATCGGCAATTTGGCAAATTGCCGGAATTGAAAATTAAAGGCAAATAGGCCGACACTGTATGTTAAAATTTTTGAATCCGAATTTAAAGCATACTTATAAAGCATAGTAATCCCTGAATTTTCCAACTTTCATAACATTTTGAGGAAGAAAAATGAGCATGTGTCATATAAAATGCTTCACATTTTCTAAAAATGGCAAAAACCCCATATTTTCAAAATATCTGAAGTACTGAAAACCAATTAAATTCGAAAATATTTAAATTAGTTCTTATTGTAAAAATGTTACTGATATAATTTTTCAATTAAATTCTTCATTTCAATCAAGTAAACGTATAATCGAAAAATGAAAAAGTCTCCTGATCTTCACTTATTTCCGAACTGAACCTGCTTTCATTATCTCTTGCCTCAAGAACACCCAGTAAAATAATAAGAACAAGCAAACAGGTCACAATAACGAATCCAATAAATCCGAAAATAGTAATAAGATGCCAAGTCACTATCGGAGTAATTGCTACGGAAGACACGTCGGCATGTGTTGTATGTTCTGTTGGAAGTGAAGGAAAAGGTACCATCTGAAAGTTTAAATGATTTTTTAGAGTATGAAAATCAATATCGGAAGCTTTTTTTTTATTGAAGTAGGAAAAATTTGATCTGAAAAAAGTTTCAGAGCATTTCCTACTAGAATTGAATTTATGAAGTTTTTCGAAACCGAATTTTGCAGAAATTTTTAAAAATCTGCTTCAAAGCAATGAAAAAAAGGACACAAATAATTTCACATTAAACTTTATTTGTTCATAGATCTCATCTGCCTCTAAATTTTTAAAGGAATCTTTTATAAAATCAAATAAAAAATTAAACAAAAACATATCCAAAACTATAAGAAAACAATTTCGCATAATATGTAGCTTCAACAGACTTGATAAGAGAAGCTATAATCAACTCTCTTGTGAACACAAAAGTGAGGCGGGAGGAGGTTTGGATTTGTGAGTTTTTTTTCTAAAAAAATAAAAAACTAAATTTTCAAGAAGTATGTACAAAGGGGAAAAAAAATTATTAGCTTATTACATGCAAGCTAGAATAATTGAGGTTTTGAGAGAAAAAAAGCAAACAAAAAAGATATATGGAAAGCGAATTTTCTAGTAGGCAGGCGCGGTTTCAAGACACCCCGCCTGCCAAAAATCTGCCAGCTTTTTGCCACTTTCTTGCATTCTTACGTGAATTTACAAATTTATTTTTTTAATCAGTTTGATGAAAGTCAAATTAAAAAATGAAAAAAAAATCACGTTTGTTAGGCGCGAATTTAGTCGTAGGTAGCTTTTAGATCAGGTAGGCAGGCGTTTCAACGTCTACAGGAAAATCCTAGGAAATTCAATAAAGTTACAAATAGTCACTAAACATGACTTGTTATTGAAAACGTTTAAAAAAAACCAAAGAGAATTTATAGATGGCAAAGGAAATATTGATAAAAAACAACCCATAATTTTTTTGACATTTAAAATTTAAAATAAACTTAAAATTTAAAACAAGAATTAACCAAATCTAACCAACAACTAAACAAAAATTCAAAACTCAATACAAATCAATTACTAAAACAAAAAATACTAAAAAAGTATAGCATATTTCTAAAAATTACAAAAAGTTTTGCAGAGATGAAAACTCGTGGTTTTCTGGGATCAAGAGCCCGGCATGGAACGATCCACCAGTTTCTTGCATCTCCCGAATTGGCTGGTTGAAAATTCTAATCCATATCGTGGCAATGATCTTCTCTCCAGCTCTGATTGGGCAGCCACCGTGGAGAGACTTCGCCTCCTGGAAATATTATTGGAATAACAAGGGAGAACGTATAACTGTGTATTTGCATGCGGGTGAATTTTCTGGATTTTCTCTTTTCTTCCCACCGCCCAGAGTAAGCCAAAGACTAAGCCTAAACCTGAGCCTAAGCCTAGGCTTGTTTACATTTTGAGCATTTTGACCAATCAAAAAACCCATAATCGTTCCTCCTTTCACTTAATTTTTATGGATCAAACGTATGTGATGGAGGCTTATTTAAAAATTATTAAAACTATTTCTTACCCGCTCCAAATTGCCATTGCAATTAAACCACAAAAATGCGTCTCCAGGATTCGCTCTAAAGACATTTCCCAATTGAGGGAACAGTGTTCCTCCGCCTTTCTCGGCCTTCTTAAAAACCATAATAAAAGTTGCAAGACGGTTTCCCATCTCGCCGAAATGACGATTCGAGTCTTCTGCATTTGCAAAGGTCAAAAAGTCGGTGTGCAGGGCGTAGTGTCCTCCTTTGATGTAGGACAGAGCCTGAAATTGATGTTAAAGGTAGAATTTTCGATTTGAAATGGAAATTGTCAAAATTTGACTCGCGAGATGTCTGTTGCTTAAGTTTTATCCAGAGTGAGATTTATAAAATTTTGACAACATCAACCATTTAGGTAAATATTTTTTTAGTTTTGGAGTTTTTTTTGGAGGGGGAAGTCAAGGGAAAAATTATGATGTTTTCAAATATAGTTAGAACATAAAACTGGATGTTAACAAAATTCTTAGATTCAAAAATTGGTGAATAATCAGTACATTAAGCTTCAAAAAAAAAACGTACGCTGATCTGCTCGGTATATTGAAAATCAAAAACTGGCAGCAACTGAGTAGCGGTGTCCATAAGGGATTGAGCTTCTGCGTGAGAGTGAGCCGGTGTGATTGTGCCGTTGGCTTGGCGATAAGTGGAGTAGGCAATCTCTCCGTCATCTCTGACGACTTTCTGGAATTAACATGATTAGGTATTTGAACTGGATGTGAGGAGGTGTAACGGTTCTGGGTATTTTAAACGTGAAGAAGTGCTCTAGCTGATTTAAGCTGGAATGTTAAATTTTGCCATTTTTTCCTTATCGCATCAGTTCTCAATTGCTGAAACACAAATGTCAAAAAATATAACAGTTTTCAAAATTTTTATAACTTTTTCAAGTTACAACGAAAAAGCTTTATTTTTATTTTTTTTTTGCAAACTATCTAATTTTGAGATTCCTTTGGTTTGAAAATGTCAAAACTAGGACTTCACTTGCGCGTGAATTCAAAAATAGTTCATCCCAATTTTGAAAATTGAAAAAAAAACTCAGAAAATTTCATTAATTTTTTTCAACCTCCAACAACAATATCGCCAGAAAAAAACTCCATTTTCCTACCTGCTCATTCATTTTCAGGTTTTTCAGAAGTTCCAAATAGTCCGAGACCTGCTTCTTTGAAAAAACGTCCCGGTAAATCACAAGGGGAGGGCTCCAGCTCAGAATCTCCATTCGAACTTCATAAAACTGTTGAACGTACCGGATGCAAATGGATTCTGAAAAATATTAGTAATTGAAGGAAAAAACGCATTTGAATTTGAATTTTATTTGTCTCTATTTTTTCGAATTTTTTTTCGCAATTTTTTTGTTTTTCAAAAAATTTTTTGGAAAATTGATAACTTTTTTCATTTTCCATATTTTCAGCAAATTTTTGGTTTATAATAAATTTCAAAGGCTAATAAATTGTTTTAAAAACCTAAGTTTGATTTTCAAAGCCAACAATTTAGGATTTTAGGCCACCAACTGCAATTGGCCGTAATTTAGCTTAAAATTCACATTTTTGGGTTCTCTAAAAACCATTGGATAGGTAGTAGTGATGAGTTTTCAGATTTTTTTTCCAAAATACCTTTGTTTGAAAAGTCTTTTCATTTTTTTCAATTTATCAATCTCAATTTTATCAATTTATAATTTATCAAGACTACTCCCTCATTGGAAACAATTTTTGTTAAGTTGAAAAATCTGAAGCTCTAATAATTTAAGCTCAACATATATTTTCGAGTTGTATTAAATCACAAAAAATAGTTTAATTTAAATGCTCACCCGAACTTTGCCATGTTGTATCCCAGTCTTCATTATCGCACATCTGAGTTGCCTCGACTGGCCAGAATTCTTCACCAACAAACTGAGGCTTTTTATTCACCTTTTCAACAACTTCCCAGTGGCTTGAGAACATATTATGATATCCATAATATGTGCCAATGATGGTGAGCACACAAATGAAGAGGGTTTGAAAATAGTTCATGGTAATTTTCTGTTAAAAAAATCATATTTCTGTATTTGATGAAGGATCGGGAGTTGGAAAAATCTAAGTTTTTCACGTACAAAATTTTACTTTCAAAACAAAAAATTGTTGAGAAACTAGAGACTTCAAAATAAATTATTATGTAAAATAACAGGAACTTGTGTAGAAAAAATTGTGTCTGAAATTGAACAATTCCATGGCTATATAATAAGTTTTTTTTTTCAATAATCCGAAAATTCTATATAATATTTAAAAAAATGATATTAAATTAATTTTTTAAAATTTAATTTGAATATCAGTTTTGTTATCATACAATCAATATCAAAATCTTGAATTTAAACAAAAAAAAGGAAGCATTTTAAAACGAAGAAAACGGAACGCGTTGGCATCGAAATCGATTTTATTATACAGTGTAAACAAATATTATGTGAGAAAATTGTCGGTTTTTTTGGTTCTGGACGTTGACTTTCAAAACAGTTCGTTTTTTTTTTGTAGAACGTTTGGCGTTTGTTTCTTCCAGGTACTACTTAAAAAAAGACAAATATTATGCTTTTCCCTCCACGGGTTATGTGTGTCTTGATGTTGAGTAAGTCGTTGCAAAGCAAAAATAGAATAAATTTAATTTATTCAGAAAAAGGTGAAGTTTGACAAGTCCTCTTTAAGAAACCTATAAACTCTTATTGATTGATTTATTTATTTATCAGTTGTAATGAAGAACACTTAGCATTTTTCAAATTTACGAACAATCTTTTATTTCAAACGTTTTTCCCTTCAGAACTAAGCGAGAAGTTTCTATCAAAGATACATACACTTATTAACAAAGTAACACTTTTTAACTGACCACTTATGTGTGTTACACATTAAACCGACAAGAAAAATAAAACGTCTCACCCTTCTCACATTCGACTGGGCATCACTTAAACAAAGAGAAAAAACAAAACAAGTATTAATCATTTGTCTCCATTATAATTGCCATCTTGCTCTCAGCTATAAAAGTCCGTCATGTAGTTATGCATACACAAGTTTGACCTATTGCAGTGTCAGAAATTGAAAAAGAAAAAGTGTAATACTGTGAAAGGTACAAAGAGAGACTCCTGAAAATACAAGAAGGAACTATGAAAAGGTCATTCAACAATATTAATAATAATTTTAATAATATGTGTCAACTTTGAAAAATTGGAAGTAAGAGAAAAACGAAACAAAAACAAACAATCTGATCAAAAGGATTACTACTAAATATATTAAATTTTCATGCATTTAAGCTCAATTCGGTAAAAAACAATTGTTTCAAGTTTGAAAATTATCTGGATATACATGGATAAAATTACTAACCTCAAGATTCATTGAACGGAAATTGAAAAAAAAAACTGAAAACAATCGTATCAATGCATTTGCTTTTTTCATACGACAATCTTAAACACAACAATTTGCTGATTAGGCTGAAACTCGTTATCTAAAAAATCTGAAAATGTTACAAACTTCATATTTTTTTTACTTCAAATTTTACAAGAAAAATCAAAAACTAAGTAATAAATCTGAACAATGAAAAATCATCAAGTCATCAAATCATCAAATTTGGATTTTTATAATAAATCAACCATCCTTGTAGTAAATACTTTGTGATATAACAATTTCGGACCAAAATCTCTACTTCTGACTTTTACGGCCCGATTCTATTTCAGCGTCATATACCAAAAATAAAAAAAATTCGCTGTGGCACTTCAATTAAATAAATTTAGATTTTTATAATAAATCAACCATTTTTGTAGTGAACACTCCATGATATATAAAATTTAGACCAAAATCTCTACTTTCTGACTTTTACGGCCCGATTCGATTTCAGCGTCATATGCAAAAACTTAAGAAATTCATAGTGGCATTTCAGTGGAATACATTTAACTGATAGCAATTTTTTTAGTTAATGCTAGGAAAATATTCTCACCAAATTCCGAGTTAACATTAAGTTATTAGCTTCTCCTATTTTGCTTGTTTTTTCCCTCCAAAAGTTTATGTAAAAAATTGTATTTTGTGTTATTATATGCCCACATTTCAAAAGTAAATTGGATTTGCAGTCATTTTTTAATAAAAAAGCCTAAAAGTTTAAAAAATACCGGAAGGTTTTACTGTCTGTGCAATCTAAAGTTGGAATATATTAATAAATGCCAAATAAAAAGTGTGTATAATGTTCAAACTTCAAACTGTTGTTAGTTTCGAACAGTTCCGACAAAATAGTCATAAGAGCCAATTTATCAAACTTTTTCCAAATACAATATTGCGGAATTTGATGACGCTCAAAATGCCTTTTTTGGCTTAACATCTACAAGAAAAAGAAAAAGAATGAGAAGAATGATGACAAAAGCTGGAATTGCGATGGAGGCAAAGTTTCGTGTCGATTGTTCCAGCTTCTTGATGTTTGCGTTACACCGAGCCTGCTTGGCAGCCAGCATCTGCACGTACTCTGCAAGATCGTCGAGCCGGCAACTTTCGCTGTCAAATACGGTGGTCTGAAGAAACTTGTGCCTTAATACAGAAACGTGCTAATACGAACTATGCAATTTTATTAAAATGTAAAAATTCAGACAACTAGTATTCAAATATCATAATGTGGAGTAACAAACAGGGTATTCGGCACATATTAAAACGTTATGAAATTAAAAAATATTTTAGACATTTTGTTAGTTGATTATTTTCCTTTTTACAAATATAGAGAGCAATATAAGCACCCATTCTTCAAGTGGTGCCAGACTGTCCCATTTCGGTTTGATCTACCTAGACCAGATTTCTCAACTGATTTTGCATGGTTAAGAAGGTTCTGACGTCACATTTTTTGAGAAAAAATCCCGCATTTTTGTAGATCAAATCGACATAGGACAGCCTGACACCACGTGATTCTTGAGTATTTAGAATCATCAATTTAGTAATGCGGGCAAGATTATAATAATTCTTCTCTTTAATCAACCTAAATTTCCCACCATTTTCGCCATTCCCACCGAGCTCTAACCCACTAATTATCCCCCTTAGCATGCACCGTTGCTATGCAGCCTCCTCACGTTGCGTCAGAAAACGTGAAACCCCAATGGAGTATATAGCGAGTCGGGTCGCGGAAAATTTCGCGTGACTGACATTAAAAACATGTATGAATAACGGTCTCCGTGCGCCCTACCTGAGATATGTTCTCATCGGAAGAGGAGTTGTCTTCGATGTAATAGTGATTCCAGGAAGATTTGAAATTGGAAATTACTGAGCCATTTTTTTCAGCAGTAGACACGAGAAGCCTAGGCTGCTGGAAATGAAATATATAATTGAAGGTAAAGGCAAGGATGTTAAAAAATCACAAAAAAATTTGAAACCATAGTTGTCTGGCTCCAAAATCTTTGGCTATAAAAATTATAGGCTAAATTTCTGCAAAAAACTTTTTTTTTGTAGTTTATTCTACTTGGTTAGGGAATTGTTATAGATTCAAGTTTTAAGGAAACTTTTTATTTATTATTTTAGTTCAAACTTCCCAAGTTCAATTACTGTATAAAAGTGGTAATGTACACGATAAAAATAACTCACACTATCTTGATTCTCTTTCAAAAAGAGCTGGCTCTTAGGCTCCGCGTTCAGAGCTCTGGCAAATGTTGGAATTTCCATTGCAGTATGCACAATGTCATAATCGGAGTCCATCATGGAAACTGAAAAAAAAACTTTGTTTCCTGGTTTACAGCCATTTTATATGCCTATTAGGAGCTTCCACTGGGACTTATTACTCTGACAATAACATGTATAGCGGGGGTATGAAATTGCATGTTTTACTATCAAATCTCTTGATAAACGCCTAGAATAAAGATTATCAATGCTGGCTAGCTGTGGAGCGGGGCTCAAAATTTTTAGCTTAATTATTGTAGATTTTCAAAAATTTATACGTATGCTGAAATGTTTGAAGAAAACTGGACATCCTTGGAAAATGGTGCGTGGAATATTTTTAGAAAATACTTTCAGATTACATTTAGTGATTGCTGGCAAGGAGGACATACTCTAAAGGAGAGGATCTGAGCCAACTTTTGGACTACCAAATGGAAATTGGAAGAAAATAGTTTAAACTGCTCCCTGAAAATGTATAGCTGTATAACTACTATAAAATGGGAAAAAATCGATCTAACACTTTTTCAGGGAAAACGGAACAGGCAAAGGTAAGCTTGGAAACTTCACGGAATTTGTTCTTCACCGGTAGTTTCTTCAGCCGAGGTGATTAAAATCATTTCAGTCACTAGACCTTCCACGCCTAGCGCCGCGAGACGCGCCTTTTGTATAGTGCGTCGCGGAACCCGAAAAGTGTCGGCCGCGGCATTAAGAAACATATTTCGCACTATGTGGTGTAAACACCAAGCCTTTGACTTTTCGCCATAGTGTAGAAATAAGGCGAGATGGCGGCGTGAGGCGGGCAGGTTGGAGGCAGGCGCCAGACCCTGAAACCGCGCCTGCCTCCCATGGAAGCCTCATGCCTTATGAGACACTTACTTTTACAAAATTACATAACTTGAAAACACCATTAAACAATGTCGGTCTTTTACAATTAGTTTTATTTAACCTGAAACTGAAAATCAAATCTCACAAACCCAACGTACACCCCGTGAGAGCCCATCATGCCTTCGCCCGTAAAAATCCTCAAAATAAAGAAAATTGGTTTTCTGATGTACTTTTGATGTTGGAAATTCCATTTTAATCAGAAGATCACGATACGAATTTTTCATATCTCATATTGAAATCCTCAGGTTTCTATGAGTAATTATGATTCAAACTTTCATTAGTGTGTGTGATCTATCATGTGATAAGATAGAGGAGAAAGAGATTATGGAGCATCTGGATGAATATTTGCTTATTTCATGCCATTTCCATCCTTTTTGGTCCAGTTTTATAGCTTTGCGAGCTTTTCGAAAATTCAAATGCTTTATTATAAATCATCGTCATCGTAAAAAAAGTATAAAAATAATTTTTCAAAATTATTGATTCCAAACATTTTTATGGTATCCGAATTCTAAATTTCAACCAGAGGTAGATTTTAGCAAGCCGTGATACATCTTTAATCCTTTGTGAAAAAAGCGTAGCTTCTACTGTAATAAATTACAGACTATCACTATTCACAAAAAAAAACCATCATGCCGGAGCAAGAGGAAATGGCTCTACAACCGCAGGATAGTGAAAAATTGGAAAGCACAGACAAGACAGAAGAAGTTGGTGAAATGAAATGTATAAAACTGATTTTTTTTTTTGGGGCATTTCAGGTAAATCACAACTATCAGGAAACTGCCCGTGAATGTGAAAATTCCGCCGAGAGACTGAATATGAAGGTAACAATTGATTTTGGTTTCTGAAAGTGGATTTCATGGTTTTAGCGAAAAGTCAATGTCATCTTACAAGAAACACAAATGCTGAACACTTGCACATTTATTTTCGTTGAATCAGAATACGTGAGTTGTCAGATTTGTAGTTTTGTCGCTGAGGACATTTTTTTTAAAACTTCATACACTTGAAAGAACCGGCAACTATCGGTTGCCGAACTTCCGGCATTTTTTTGCCAACCGGGAATCAAGATGCCGATGTTTTGATCAAATGTGTATTTTTTGTAGAGCTCATATTCTGAAACTGTTTTTGAGCTTATCTAAAAATAAAATTTTTGTATGTGGTACATGACGTTCTTTTAGGTTTAAGTCTTGAAAATTTCATAGAAAATTTCATCAAAAAACTATATACATAACAGCAATCAGCCGAAACTCAACAATCATGATTTAGGTTTACTTCAAAAATTTCAGATGCTCAATGAAAACATGAAGCAAGGAATGCCAGTTATTTGGGAAAAAAGTATTACCTCTACAGAATACCCCGTCGAAGGTAGTTTAATTTTTGATAGAAATAAGTTTTGTATATGTTTTAATTTCAGACGAAAGCAGTGACAATTCCGAAGACACACAGGAAATCCTTTTGCCTTCGGTGGGAGATTCTCCTACCAAAACCTGCTGCTGCGAATTCTCGCGCCTGCTTCAATGATCTAATTTTTTGAGGTTATATTAGCACCTGTTTTGTCCGATTAATTTCCAAAAATTTGAAAACTTGGTGTAACCGTAATGTGAATTTTGAAAATTTTAAATCTGCCTGGTTATCCCCAAAAAATTTGAAAAATTCCAATTATAATACACTTTGTTTTCATCTAGCAAAACTGTTTTTTTTTCACATTTTTTAAAAATTACTTTGTACTTAAGTCACCTTTTTTGTTCTATATCATTTGATCTACCTCTTAACATTTTAAATTATTCCTAAACATTTTTAAAAGGTTTTTGTATTAATAAATTCACATGCTCTGAATATTTTTCTGAAAGTTTCTGTTTTAAGTTCTGATATCAATCTTTGAAACGAAAAGAAACATGCAATATTCATTCACAATAGTCCATAAACTGAGAGTTGAAAAAGTTCATATCAAACATGAAAATATGCGAAAACATAGTTTTCCACCACGAGCCTTTCAGACATGACTCTGTTTCCGCCTGATCACAGATTCTGTAATTGTCCGTTGTCATGTGTTTTGGGTAGTATATCTCAAAAGTGTTATGATGGGCAGCTGGTAACGTTTGGGATATTCTTAATGGGAAGTCTGGCACAAAATCACCATCGCGGACTATTCGGTATTGCTCGAAGACCTAGAATAAAAAATATGGAATTTGAGAATTAGATCAAGGGTGTGGCAAATCTCAAAATTTGCCGAACTCCGCAAACTCGGCAAATCTATTTTTTTTAATTTGCCGAGCTCGACAAACGGCAAATTCGGGCTTAAAATGCTACACACTAAAAAGTTTCCAACTTACATGCTCCTTGAGCATCTTCACAAAAGTCTCATCTCCACTTCTCGGCCCCGACCATGCATACAATCTAACTTGCTTTGCCGGATACCTCAATGCAACATGAAGCGAAAACACAGTTGTCATGGCACCTCCAAGTGAATGGCCAGTCATCAGAAACGAGTAGGACGGAAATCTACCGACTGCGTCTTCCACAGCTTTATCGAATCCGAAATTCAGGATATCTTTATAGTTTCTTACGAAGACCGCTGTCATTTGGCCGCCGAGCGGAAAATCTTCCATCCATCCCATCCCGAAAATTAGCCATTGGACTAGAAGCTGTCTCATGTTGTTTGTGGAGCGGAACGCGATGAAAATGTGCCGATAGTCATGGTTCACGCCGATAACAATGCCAATTGACTTCTGGAATTTAGAAAATTGTGATAATACTTTTTTCTAATCCAGACTGGGTGAAAATGTGGTATCCTTTGAAGTAAACTTATCGCAATTCTACAAAAATGTGTAGAAAAATGTTTTTATTTGATCTCTCTCTCTCATTTGGAAAAAATTTCTGCTCGGCAAAGTGAATTTTTTTATAATTTTTTTTTCGGTCTATTAAATACGTTAGGGCTCCCATGAAGTCGCCGCATGTATAATGAGGCGCGGTCCTCCGAACCTGTCGGCCGCTTCCAAACAACCACCTCTTCGCACTACGTTGCGCACACACCAAGCTACTCATTTCACGGGAAGCTGCGGAACCCCGAACGTGTCGGCCGCATCAAATAATTACCTCTCGCACTTCTTCTTACACACACAGAGGCGTGAGGCCGGCGTGATGCCCGCATTTCGCGCATGAATCAGCTGGGAGGCCTAAAATACGTGCACATAATTATTTTGGAGAAAACATTGCAACTGCGCATAGACCAAATATTATTTTAGAAAATTTCAAAAAAAAATCTGCATTTTATATGATTTTCTATTTGAAAATTGGAACTCTAATTTTTGCCACTTTTTTGATCTCAAAATTATTGGCGAGTTCTACTCAAAATCCACCCCCCCCCCCCCCCCCCCCCGAATAAATCTGCTCATTGTTCACCTGATCGACACTAGTTGGCACAAGTAATTCATGTATCACCTCAATATTCCCAGACATCTGCATTAGGCACGACATTGGACCTCCGACGGGAACAGACACACTGACTCGGTTGGCGGCGTGTATGTAGTGTGCGACTTCTAATCTGGGAGAAACAAGGAAGTATGCAAAATTTTGGAACAGGTTATTGAATCAAAGTATGAGAAATGGAGGGTTTAGGTGTTATAAAAATAGAAAAAAAAATTATTTTTATTCCACAAAATTAAAAAAAAAAGAATAATTTTAAATTTGGAAAATTGGGTTGAGAAATAAAAATTGAAGAAATCCTTTTGACTTTGGTGGGCACGCATTTTTCTTTAAGAAAATCTCAAAAGGGATTTTAAAGGTCCTAAAAAATTACCCTAAAACCAGTTAAAAAACATTGTTTTAGAAAAAAATTAACCTAAAAATATGTATAATACATATTTTAGCACTCACAAATTACATTTAAATAAAACAATTCTCGAAGTCAGATACCTGTTAAAAGTGTCATTATAAGTGGTAGGCAGTATTTTAGCTGGACAATTGACTTCGTGCAAAACTGTTCTCCATGGATGGCACATATATTTTGACGGAAGACACTGATTGGTTTCCATGCACCATCTGAAAACAAGCTAAAATTTTAAACTGAAAATATTTTTGTCTGGGTTTTTGCAGAAAAATTTAAAAACTAAATAAACAATTATTAAAAAAACATTTTTTTGGCTTACCTACAACTAACACCTCGATCTTCTCTTCCAGCACAAGCTTCACATGTCAAGAACATATCACAATTAATAGAAATTAATTGAGCCATTAAACAATCAATACACAAAATTATAAATATTACTATAATCATTAAATTTTAGTTTTCAATTATTAGACAAAAAAATAAAAAAGCTAAAATACAAAGCTTTGTGCATAGCTGCGCAGGTGCATTTTTGGTGAGCTAAACACCTGTGTCAGCAGAATTTTCTTTTCGAGAACGTGATGTTAGACTTTGTACCTATTGAACTTGTATTTAATTATAATCTCTAAAAAATGATATCGATATTCGTACTTGTGTTGTATACTTACCCCAAAAACATTTTCCAATACGTTTTCCATTTACTTCTTTTCAAAAATGTTATTTTAATTGAAATGTGAAATTGCTTTGCATTTTTAGGCTCAGAAAAAGACTACTTCTGTTTCTCGAACTCAAGAAATTGGCTGTTAAAAAATACACTGTTTTCAGTTCATTAATAACATTTGCCATAAATTCAGCTTTCAGAAAACATATTAAAAATTTCTGTACTCCATCTGGTTCAAAAGTTACGGCGGTTTTTCTGTGACTGCATATCTTAGCGCCCTCGGCTCATTGATCTTTTGATTCTTATTTGGTAATTAGTTTTCAGTATTTCGTGGCCCTGTGGTGTAGTGGTTAACACGTCAGCCGTATACCGGAATAAAGACCCGTGTTTAAAGCTGAAGACGTTGGTTCGAATCCTTTTTTTATTTTTGAATTTTTTTGAGTTCTAACATTTTTTCAAGAACAAAATCAATTAGGTGACATTTGTTCGGCTCAAACGACCGGGGTTCGACCCCGGCTGAGGTAGTTTATTTTTTTATTTCTTCGCTTCAAACAATATTTTGATGGTGTAAATGTTTTTGCATTATATTTTGCTTCTAATTATGATATTTCAAACATTACAGGTGTTTTGCTTGACCCAGAAGACCAGGGTTCGACCCCGCTTGTGGCAACATTCTTTTTATGTTTTACATTATTTCAATGTTGATGATAATGATGTTTTTGCATTATGTGTAAGAGTAGTTTTTTACTGAATTTAAAACATCCTTTTTTGCCAAAGACCCAAAAAAATCTATAGCACTACTCACGGCATGTGAAAATCATTTTCTTCTCCTAAGTTCCGCCGTTAATCAAGAGTATCTAACGTTTTTGCCTTATTACGCCACGTGGTGAGTCCACCATCTGATTTTTAAGAACTTTAATCCGTTTCCTAGTGGAAAACTAAAAATGTGTCCTGAAAGCCCCAATGCGCGCGCGAAAAAAATTTTTTTGGGCGGAGTCGAGCTTTTTTTTTTACTTTGTTTTAAAATAGACATTAAAAATCTGAATTGCCATAGACAAGTTATCTATGTACGCGGCTCCACTGCAATAATATTAAAATATACGATTTCTTAATTTTTGGCTTGTAACGCCACGTGGTGACCTGATTTCAAATTTTGAATTTGAAAATCTGAAAGCCCATAGTCTTATTACTATACACCGAATTTTGCAGAATTTTATTTCGTTTCCTAGTCAAAAAATTAAAGCTATAATGAAAACTAAAAATGTGGCCTGAAAACCAGAATGCGCGCGCGCAAAATTTTTTTTTTTTTTTTGGCGGAGTTACGCTCCACCTAGACTTATGCTGATTTTCTGCCAGACATCCGAAATAATACAGGGTTGATGTCAACTCCCCTGAATACAGCCCTCGACACTGGGTAACAAGCGCCCGCCACGACACCCTGCGGTTTTTGAGTTTCAAATGAAATATATAAATTCTTTTGAATTTTGGAGCTTCCGATTGGAAAGATGGTCTCATACTCAGGGCTGTATCTCGTTTCATTTGAAAGATACAGACAAGTTTGAAAATGTTAAAGTATTGCAAATTTTTTGATCTATATTTTCGCGTAAATGTTTTTTGAAGTCAGCTGAAAATGAGGTCGCCACGTGGCGTTTAACACGGTAGTCGAGTTAAATCGATTCTTTATAAGTGGAGAGTACCTAGAATTTGGAAATGTTAGGTATTTACTCTTCAAACGATGCGCTTTTAGAATACATAATAACGTTTCCATATTGTCGCCACGTGGCAATTTTTTTCGGTCGTGTAACGGGAAAAATGCTATTTTTGGGCTAAAAGTGACGTTTTTAAGGTGTAGGATTATAGGTTATAACGACGGAAGCTCAGTTTTTGATGAAAAAGCTTAATAAATGGTTGCCACGTGTCGTTTTATTGTCCAAAAATATTTTTCCGCGTAGCAAAGCAAAAAAAAGCAGAAAATGTCAGATAATCGTCAGGTTGTGCTGATGTTTGATCAACAAAAGATGCAGGAACTTTTTGCATAAAAATGTGGCATCAGCACATGCCAAAATCAAATGATTACTCCGCGTCTCAACGTAGATCAAACCGTAATGAAACAGCCTGACACCAGGTGAGCGCACCGAATTTTTTTAAACTACGAAATCCTAGGGCTTTTCCCAGAATTTTCAAATACATATGTTGAACTTATTTTTCCAGTTTTGAAAAAGAAAATTTAGACCAAACAATCTCAATACTTCAAACATAACTTCCAGTTGTTTCTCCCAAAATTCATAATTTACTTACCGATTTAAGACGCTTGGTTTGTAGGGTAAGCGTGTCACAAAACGCTTGGTTTGTTTATAGTGAAAATGCGATGAGGAGCAAATATGTACATCTTAAAAAAATGGAATTGTTGGTATTACGCAAATCTTAATTTAATATACCTGTAGAGCAAAACTTGATGACCAATAACAAAAATCATAAACAAGAGAAAAATGACGATTCGTAGTCCGAAGTTGATCGTTTAGGGGGGCTGGGGGGGGGGGTCATATGTGATCTAATGTAATTACAGAATTCTGTAGTGTCTTATAGTAAATTACACAAAAATTGGCGATTGCTTCAAGGAAAACTCACAGTTTTAAAGTTACTTAGAGCTCATTTCTAAGTATCTCTGTGTTTTTTCCTTGAAACACGGCGCTGTCAGAATGTCTTATTTCGGTTTGATCTACGTAGATATACGAAAAATGCGGGATTTGAAAACATGCTGACGTCACATTTTTTGGGGTAAAAAGACCCGCATTTTTTTGTAGATCAAACGGCAATGGGACATTCTGGCACCACGTGCGTTTTTGGCTGTTTGCTTCAGCATAGACTTAAATTGTATATCTGTGATATAAGACTTTTCTAAAATGGAACAAAAATACTGTCTGAAAATGTAAGAAGTCTCATTAAGAAACTCGGGTTTTCAGGAGAGTTTAAGTATTTTGAAGCAAAAAACCAGATACACACCGCTACGGAGAGGGGGGGGGGGCAAGTATGCAATATAATATTCAGAGACTTTATAGATGACACAAGGAAAAGCACATTTCATCTGAATTGTGTCTTTCTACAAAATTTCTGAAGTTTATACACATGAGATCATACAACGGACGTCAAAAAAAAAAACAATTGAAATACAAAAAACAATGACAGTATGGGAGAAAATGACCGGTAGGCAATGTGGAGTTCTGAAACAAAGGCTTGAATTGTTATGGATTTTTTTTTTCGGAAAAATATAATTTGAGAAATTTTTGCTAGAATTTCTAGTGTTTGTAGGGAAACTTCAGGAATAAAAAAAACAGTTTTTAGTCGATTTCCAAAATTATCTAAAATTATGAATGGCAAAAACTGATTAATTTTCAATTTTTTACACTTAATATAAAATTTCCAAAAAAGCTATACAAAAAACAACTGTAGCGTTGAATTCACTCACCAAGACGTTGAGACAAATTTTTTGTTGGATTTTTAGTGTTTTTCTTCTTTTTTTTTTGGATTTTTTATTAGTTGTTTTGTTGGTTTGATGTACCTTGACATTACATTATCCCTCACCAACTCCCAACCCAATACCTCTTCTGTAGACAAAAACTCAATTTTTCCTAAACTACAGTAACCCTACCGTATACCTACAGTACTCCAACAGTACCACTACAGTACCTTGACATTATTTCTCACCAACTCCCAACCCAATACCTCTTCTGTATACAAAAACTCAATTTTTCCTAAACTACAGTAACCCTACCGTATGCCTACAGTACTCCTACAGTACTACCACAGTACCTTGACATTATCCCCCAGCAACTCCCAACCCAATACCTCTTCTGTATACAAAAACTCAATTTTTCCTAAACTACAGTAACCCTACCGTATACCTACAGTACTCCTACAGTACTACTACAGTACCTTGAAATTATCCCTCACCATCTCCCAACCCAATACCTCTTCCAACTACAGAAAAGAGAGTTGAAAGATCAAAGATCAAACTACAAACTACAAACGGACGGAAGGACACGCGCTTTATATATAGTAAATTGATAACTTATTAAAAGAACAAGATCAAAACGAATAATAACAGGAGCATTTGGTGTCCATCACAAGTTGAAGAATGCTCCGCCATTGTTGCCAACGAATTTCGAATCCGGTCTCCTTCAAGGTGAAAATCAGATACGCTGATGCTGAGAACCAGATAATCATCTGAAAATAGATAAGTGGAATTAGTAAAGCCTAAAGTCAAGCCGAAGCTTAAGCCTAAGCTTAAGCCTGAGCTTAAGCCTAAACTCAATCCTAAGCTTAAGCCTAAAATTAAGGCATTCATTATTAGCATTCTCATGATCTCATGGTTTCTTAATAACTAACTTCTACTAACCATACGTTTTTATTTCAAGCCATACATAGTCGGACCAGCTATGGAAACCATTGATTGAACTGACCACCGTTGCATAACATTCCAGATACATCTTAAAATTAATAGTTTTCAGAGTTTCACTGAGATTTTGGAGCCTGCCAACCATACTTTTTCATTCCGAATCTTATAAATACTCAAACTCGTCCGACTAGCTATCTGGATCTGAAATTAAAACTCTAAAAAGCTGAAAATTATGGGATAATCTGAAATTTAAGAGGTGTTCATGGAAAATGGAGGCTCAACAAGGTCTGACAAACATTAAGTACTTTGGAACAACAGAAGCATTTCCAATGACATTCACAGGTCATCTGACTGTGAAACAGCAGAAGCATCAGGAAAATGAGCGACAATCCCAGAATGGGAAATATGGAAAGAAGCGTTAAATATTTGAAAACACGGAATACCCTTAGTTTCAATACCCTATTGAAACTGTTCTGGAAATCATATCAAAAAACCCGTGGAACTCGTTTCTGAACCCATGAAACGGTGACTGGAAAAGACACGAAATCATTGTAGATTATTGATTCTTTGGAAGAAAAGATGATTCTTCGGAGGTTGTGGTGCAGTTGAGTTGTCGTCGTTGTTGATATATATTTTATTTTTATAATTTTATTTTTATTGTTTTTATAATTTTTACAGTCCAATTCCAATTTCCCAACTCAAGTCCAATCCCAAACAAACCATTTGAATCCTTGAACCATTTCCCCTAAAAGCTTAACTAAATGATCTCGGAGAACATCGACACAATCTCTAAAACTTATCCCCAGTCCAATATAATTAACACAATGCAAATATTTTATTATTTGATAACAATTTCAACAGTATAACAAAAATAATTATCATGAAATTAGGCATGTGGAAGGCGAGGTTGTGAAGGAGAAGCTGTTGTCTGGATTGTGCACTTGGAGTGAGAAGAAACTCTGAAATCATGAATAGTTAAACCTTTTGAAAGAAGCTCCTGTGTAGTGTTTGATAGAAGTGTAGTAGGCAGGCAGGTTGTAGGTACACACAAAAATCTGAAAACTTCATTAATTCAAACTTATTTTCAATAATCTATCTCAGCTGCTCGTCCCTTCTGAATACAGATTATCTTCATTATTTTATTTATAAAATTTTAGATTTTTATATTTTTAACCTGAAAATTTTTGGCCAACCCCCTTTTTGGCCAAATCCCATATCCACTTTTTCATATTTTATAGATTTTTTTAAATTTAATTTTTTTAAATTTTGTTCTATTTATTTTCCATCTGAAACTGATAAAACAAAAATAATTCAAAAATAGGTTCATAAAGACAATGACCGTAGTCACTATCGGGAAAAAACCGCGCATGATTCAATGTCCGAAAGATATCAATTTGAAGAATCTTGAATAGCGGAAAGTATCCAGTTCAAGACTCTCCAAAATGATAAATTCTAACATTTATTGCGTTTAATGGCTGTTTCACCCTGTACCACGTCGCCTTACAACAAGCAGGGCGCTTGATAGCACTGAAAAAGTGCTCAACGCTGCCCCTTTTCTTGTTGGAGTATCAATCCAGTTTGAAAACGCCTACGCCCAAGCCTAAGCCTTTGCCGAAGCCTATGCCTGAGCCTAAGTCTAAGCCTACGCCTAAGCCTAAGTCTGAGCCATTCCCAAAGCCTATGCCTAAGTCTAAACCTAAGTCTGAGCCTTTCCCAAGTCCTATGCCATTCCCAAAGCCTATGCCGAAGCCGAAGCCTAAGCCTAAGCCTATGCCTAAGCATAAGCCTAAGCCTTTCCCAAAGCCTATGCTTTTCCCAAAGCCTATGCCTAAGCATAAGCCTAAGCCTTTCCCAAAGCCTATGCTTTTCCCAAAGCCTATGCCTTTCCCAAAGCCTATGCCTAAGTCTAAACCTAAGTCTGAGCCTTTCCCAAACCCTATGCCATTCCCAAAGCCTAAGCCTATGCCTAAGCATAAGCCTAAGCCTTTCCCAAAGCCTATGCTTTTCCCAAAGCCTATGCCTATCCCAAAGCCTATGCCTTTCCCAAAGCCTATGCTTTTCCCAAAGCCTATGCCTTTCCCAAAGCCTATGCCTAAATCTAAACCTAAGTCTGAGCCTTTCCCAAACCCTATGCCATTCCCAAAGCCTATGCCGAAGCCGAAGCCTAAGCCTAAGCCTATGCCTAAGCATAAGCCTAAGCCTTTCCCAAAGCCTATGCTTTTCCCAAAGCCTATGCCTATCCCAAAGCCTATGCCTTTCCCAAAGCCTATGCCTAAGCCCATGCCTAAGCATAAGCCTAAGCCTTTCCCAAAGCCTATGCTTTTCCCAAAGCCTATGCCTATCCCAAAGCCTATGCCATTCCCAAAGCCTATGCCGAAGCCGAAGCCTAAGCCTAAGCCTATGCCTAAGCCTAAGCCTAAGCTTAAGCTTAAGCCTAAGCCCATGCCTTTCCCAAAGCCTAAGCCTAAACTTAAACCCAAGACTAAGCCTAAGAAGAATCCTGTGCCCATCCTGAAACCAATACCACCAAAAAAAGAAACTTACATCTCCCCAACCCATCTGAAATTAAACTGTTGTTTGCAAAAAAATATAATTTCACATGTTTCCGTGAAAGTATGCTTTTACAGTTTTCGCAAACAACAACTCATTTGAAAAGAAAAACTCGCCCAAATCGATATCCTGTAGATGCTGAAACTGATGGAGATGGATGCTGTAACTGGTTGGAGATGAGTGCTGGGACTAGTAGAAGTTGGCGATTTCTAGGAGGCTCTTGCTCAGTTCACTCGGCTCTGAAAAATTCATAAAATTACAAGAATAATCTTCAAAAGAAATTAAAACACCGAAATAGAAAATTAACTAACCGTAATTACTGGGAGGCACAGTGCATTGGTGTTGAGAAGTTGAAATAATCAATAGAGCGGCTCCGGGAGCACCAATTCCTCGGAAACTGAAAATATAAAACTACCCATTTGAACTACTACACTCCCAATTTTGCATTTTCCTATCAAAAATTAGGCCTATATCAATTCTGAGGACTATTCTAGCATGTATAAGCCATTTCAAGACCCCAAAATGCCTTGAGCGTGTCAAGCAAAAGAAATAAAAATTATTATCCCGAAGAAAAAATCGAACCACGGTCTTGTGAGGGAGCGCCAGGCGCGCTCGCCACTCGGCCGCGCAGGGCACGGAAATGTGATAGCTTCACGCTGTTTAAATCGCGCGGAGAAAGGGGAGGGGATCAGCTCACGCAGTGATAAGCTGATAGGAAACTAGACGTGGAACAGTGAAAAATTTCAGATAAAAAGTGCACGAAAAAGCAGAAATACTGAAATTTTTTGCAGAATTTTTGTGGAATATCTGTTCTAAGATATATGAGAAACCATCCTACAACTATTGCGAAGTGCCACCTATTTTTTCATTTGGTCTCGAAAAAAAATATTTTGAAGCCAAAAACTCCGGAAAAGCGTCGAGATTCTTACAGAAAAACACTTTAAAAATTGAATTAGATCTATGCGCACCTCTCCCTAAAATTTCAGCCAAATTCATCGTCAGAAAAGTGTTTTTTCGAATTTTTTCAATTTTTCACCACAAAAACGCTATTATAAAAGTTTCTACCGAACCAAAAATTATAAAAAGTACCTCTTTCGATAGATCCTGTCCTGGAGAGTTGATTTCCACTTGGTTTTACAAAGATCCGTCCAGTATGAAGAGAATAAAAGGGGAAAAAGGGAAAAAACGGCTGAAATTGGAAGCACGGCGACATGCCACCCGGTGCCACGTTTGCCACGTTTCACGTCACGTTTTTATTAATATTTTAATTTGTCTTTTTAAAACTAATGGTACTCGGCTCACAGACGGTTTTAAGACTTGAAAATGAAGATATTAACGTAGAATTTTTCGAAAAATTTTATGGAGTACATGATTTTATCATATGGTGCCCCTATTTGTAGTGCACCCCCCTTAAATTTCCATGTATGTTTTTCTCTCTTCAAACTCACGTAGCTAGGCTTAAAAGTGTTCGTTATACTTGCAATTGGACAGGTAAACGTAGAAATTAATGGTGAATTCTATGGAATACATAATTTTGTGTTACTTTGGATCCTAATTGTAGTGCACCCCGTCTGAACCTCCCTGTATGCTTTGCTCTCTTTAAACCCACGTAGCTAGGCTGACAAGTGCTGGGTATACTAGAAATTAGACTTATAAACGTAGAATATGATGGGGCATTTTTTGGAATACATAATTCTGTGTTGCAGTGTTCCTAATTGTATTGCACCCACCTAACCCCCCCCCCCCCCCCCCCTTCATCTTGAATGCTTTTCTCTCTTCAAGGTCTTGTAATCCAAAAGTGTTCCAAAATGCCCAAAAATGATACCGAAACTTGCAATTAGACAGATAAACGTAGAATTGAATGAAGAATTTTATGAGGAAAATAATTTGTTAACCAGTGTTGCAAATTGTAGTGCACCCTTCTTAAATATCCTGTACGCTTCGCTCTTTTCAAACTCACGTAGCTAGAGTAAAGCGTAAAGTCTTCGTAATATTTGTATTTAGACAGATAAACATAGAATTTGATAGGAAATTTTTTGGAATACATATTTTTTATCCATTGTGCATAATTGTAGTGCACCCTCGTAAAATCCCAATTTATTTTTTTCCATTTCTAAACTCGCGTAGTTGAGCTTAAAAGGTAGCTATGTTTATTAATTGTATGCTTATCGAAAAAAAAAACAATTACTTTTCAGATAGATAATACACATTTATTGAATAAAACATTAAAAAGGTGGAAATTATCACGGTACTTCGTTCGGATAGACCAGATGCAGGATACCCAGTTTTTCACAAGAGATTTACAAGAGTTGAGCTGGATGAAGCGAATTATAACACTGTCCGTTTCCAGGAAGAAGCTGTTGGCTTTTTCTACTTTCGGGATGTACGTGGATTCTACTGTGTATTCTTTGAAAAGCCTCCAGCTGTACGTCGGTGGCGAACTCTAGCTTCTTTTTGTCCATGGCTCGAGGTGCTCCTGTGCCGTTTGTAAAATTTTTTAAAATTAATAGTTGAAATACCGTATTTCGTCTATTAGTCTTGCACGCTTATTTTTGTCAGATCAGCAATACTATTAGTAAACTTTGACAGTTTTGTCCTTTTTTTGGATAAATTGAATTTAAAAGTGTACGTATAATATTGGAAAATCAAGCTACGATTTCAACAAAAATCGATAACTTACACAAAGTTATAGGGCTCTTGGAAATCAGTCTTACATCCCTACGGATCTATTGAAAAATAGTCTTGAATGCAAGTCTAATAGAGGAAATAGAACATACAATTTTTGATATCCAGTACTTCCAGGGTGGTCCATAATCACGGCGACCACTTTACGACATTGTAACTTTTTTTTGAACAGCAAGCAAAACAAGTGAATATATACATTTTATTGGTTAAAAAAATCGAACACAATGACTTGTGTAACTTAACATTTATCACCACCTTGGGCCGCACAGACCAGCAGGTAGCCATAATTATGGACCACCCAGTAGTGCACCTCCATGAAAATCCATAGGGTGCTTTTCTCTTGTTAAACTCGCATAGATAGACTTACGAAAGCTCAAGTTGATTGAAAATATAATAAATTAGTATGTAGATTGGGTAGGTTATGGAAAATTTTAGCGAGTACATTTTTTCTTTTGTACATACAGTTTTCAATTATAGTGCACCTTCCCAAAATCCATACGTCCTTCAATATAGACTTACGTAGTCCTTCATAGGTTGTTCCACGATAAATATGCAAGGGTGAATGTGTTTTTTTAAAGTTTAAAACATTTTAGGAAACACATAATTTTGTATTTTAAACACAGGAAATTTATTTTTCAAGAAAACACATCGAAAATGTACACGATTTGGTAATTTGTAAGGTTCGGGAAACTAGAAGATTTGGACAAAAACATTTTGAGATCTAACAAGATCTGACGTGGGGCAAGATTTTCACAGTTAAGTGGAGAAAAAAGCTCAACGGAATGATTGAAAATATGAATAGTCGTAGTCATAGTCGGCAAATCTACAGACGTAACTTCATCTTGGCAAAGGGACACAGGGAGTAATGATGAAACTCGGTTTCTTCAAACTCCATTTTCTTGCAATATCTGCAGGTATTCCTCTGCTTCTCACAATCTCGCGACGAGTGCTTTCCCAGACATTTGTCGCAGAGATCGTTCTCCTTGACAAATTTTTCTCTCGAATCCACGTCTGGCACAACGTGGCACTCGTCTGCTCGGTGCAGCTTTTTGCAGTATTGGCACGGACGAATCACCGTTCTGCTTTGGAACTGCGGCTTGCAAATCCACCGAATCGGCTTGTTGTCTGTCGGCGATCTGGACCTCAGGCGATGTCTGCGGGTGGCTGAAAATAGTTAATTTTATTGAGTTTTCAAATTTCCATATTGCATTAAAATATCTACACTGTTTTTGGTCGGATTAAAAGGTTTTCCTTTCTACTAGTCATTTGTCAATAAATATGATTAGCTAATTCAACTCAGGCCCACAGGCTTAGCATCATAAGCTTTTTAAACGTGTAGGCCATCTATAGGCTGAGGTCCAAATGGTAGGTCCCCAGGCTATTTGTAGATTAGTAAGCTTTGGTTTACAAGCTTGAATCCAGTGTCCTAGACCCATGAAGCTAGGGCCTCAGGATTGAGAAGTAGATTCATAGGCCTGAGGATAGATATTGATTTTGAGAACTAGGGGTTCAATTAGCTGATATACAAGGAGGTAGGCTCATAAGGTTCAGTCCTCAGGCTTGGGTCCATAAACTTAGTGAGCCCATAGACTCAAGATCAAAAGCTATCGATTTGCTAGAACCATACAAAAACCAAAAAACGGATATTTTTAAAACAGCATCAAATGCTAAAAGTTTGGTTTATATTCAATCAAACGTATATTTTATTAGAACTGATTAGAGATAACCAATCCACTTTAATCCCAAAATTTTTAAGGTAAAAGTTAGAAGCTTACAGTCACGTTGAAAACCAGATCCTTCACCTCGGAAGCCGTGTTGATTTTTGCGCTCGTACAAGAAAGAGAATTCTGAAACAAACAAATATTACAAAAAGGTTTTCTAGTAAAGCAAATTGCTCACCACTGGTTGATTCTGCATCATTGTCAAATGTCTCGTCTGATTGATATCCCTGCTTGTAACCATGGGACATTGAGACATCGTGTGGTGGGCATCTTGGGACAGCTCTATTGAAATGTGGACCATCTGTAAGTATATGCTTAACTAGAGTTAGTGCAATTTCTACATCCGTCTCTAAATTGACAGTTTCCATTTTTTTTTTCGGTTTTTCAGGGACAAAATCCCCCCTGAAAACTTACCATTACTGTAACCGCTTCGGTCTCTATTTTTTTGATATGAACTCTCACTTTCATCGATGTTTGAGTGTTCTGAAAATGTGAGGTTTTTTATTGTGAAAAACTGAGTAATGACACTTTCTGAAAGGAAGTTAAAAAATTTCCAAAATTCAGAAACCAGACGCTTCAAGTACCTAGCCTATTCTTGTATCAACTTTTCTATTCCAAAATAAACTTACCATCATTGTGATTGCTGCAGTTAAGAAATTTGGATTGGAATTTTTCCGTTTGGGGTCCACGCTGATCTTGGTAGTTGTTTGGTGTACGGTTTGAAAAGCCTGAAAAAAAATGTGTTGTTTTATATATCTTAATGGTGGTCGGAGAACTAAGACAATTTTTGCTCTAAATGACAAAATTTTAAAAATTTATGTGATTTTTCCTTTTTCCTAAATTTTGCAAAAACTAAGCAAAATGAATTAATTATTAATGAATAACCCGCGCAAATGGGTGACGTCGTTTTTGATTTTTTTTTGTGGGTTTTTCGGGATTTTCATTGTCAAATTTTCAGACATTTTTCAGCAAGAAAGGGTTCTTTGTGATATGCTATTGATTTTTTGTCCAATGTTAAAGTTTCAACAAATGTAGTTCCAATTTTCAAATGTTCATTACGGAAATATATCAGGAAAACTGATAAAATATGTTTTACATCAGTAGTGCGAAAAATGCAAAAAAATGTCATAAATGACGTCACTCATTTGCGCGGAAATTCGAAAAAAATAATTTAAAAAGTTACAACATTTTTAAAATTTTTGATGGTCTATTTTTTGTCATTTCTAAAATTTTTTAATCTTTAATTTTTAAACCAATACAAAATTGCAAATAATTGGACTGAAAATGTATTGAAAATTTTATTCAATTCTGGTTCAAATAAAATTCTTCAAAACTCTTACCATCATCAAAGTAGTCGCGATTCTGTCCTCCATTATAGCCGTCTGAATCCACATTTCTACGGTGATTGAACCCACTGTCTTGACCTCTTCGCGCTTTGCTATCCCGATTTGAATGACCTGCAGATGAAAAGAGTTTTGAAAATGTGAACAAATTTCTTTTTAATTTTGGATTTTTTGGCAGGCATCAAGCATGAAATTTTGCGGCCGAAAAACACAAAAATGCCAAAAATGACGTCACTCACTTGCACGGTAATTCAAAAATAATTATCAAAATATAAAAACTGTCACATCAAATTTGAGCGACTTTTTAAAAAAAAATTTTGCAAAAAACAAAATAATACCATGATTGGATCCGCTGCGGTCTTCCTCATGTCTCGTACGGAAGCCTCCATTTTGATTGAAGCTCTGATTTCTGCTGTTTTCCATCCAGGTAGATTCATTACTCGATAAATCTGTAAATCCTTTAAAATTGCCATTACATGTACATGAAAATTAATGATTTTTTTTCAAAGTTTCAACAAAAAATTGGAAAGCACCAATTTTTTTCAGACCTTTTTTCGTGAAGGAAATTTAATAATCGGAATGAAATTTGCTAAAACTCTGAAATTGACCAAAAAATCGATAATATTTTAAACATAGAAGCTAATGCAGAAGTTTTTAGGTAATCGAAAAAAATATTATTACGTTCAATGTAACGATCGCGAGCTTCATCACGTTCCGACTGGAATCCTTGGTCCTGACGTTGACTTCCGCTGCTTCTCATGGAACGGCTCAAGAACTCTGTAATAAACATCTTGAGTTTGATAAATTATTACTCACATAAACATTTTATTGCTCAAAAAAATACCCCAACTTTGGTTTTAGTATTGGCTTCTCGAGTAGGAAAAAATTGAAGTTTCAAGAATTTTTATTTTTATTTAAAAATCCACCTCTTTGATCTCTGGCGGCGTCATCACGTCCAGATCGGAAACTATCTTGCCCTCTACAGTGGCGGCTCCCGTTGTCATATCCTTAAAATAATGTTAACTTCACGTTTTTCCAAGCTTCAAGGTGTCATACCGGCGTTAGATGCACCTTGGGGCTGATGTTGTCTGCCAGGAGAGGAATTGAAAAAGAAACCACTGGACAATGGCTGATGTCCATCTGAAATTATTTGGTAATTATTTGAAAATTAAAAAAAAATTCAGATCTAATCTTGGCGGAACTTTGAATTTTTGTAAGCTTCTCAACCCTACTTTGATTACTATACGGTCTTGATAAGTTTTGAGCCACTTGTGCATTTTGAGCAATATTGTCAGTTCCCGTGCCAATAACCAAACGACGCCCCAAAATGTAGGCTTCTTCATTTTTTATTTCAAAATCCGGGAGCTTGTTAGTTTCAATTTCCTCATTGCGAATATTCAAACCCTCCAGAAGCCTGGGCACGTCTAGCCCGCCATCTTTTAGTCGGCCCAGAAGAGTAGACCAGTCTTTTGAAGACAGAATCACTTGACGATTGTCTTCTGCAATGAAAATGTCTTATTTTTTCCATATCAATTTTTAAGTAGAAGAAAATTACAGAAACAACTGAATTTTATATTGATATCTGCAGAAAATGTCTGAGTGTTTTTTCAGTGGTTTTTTTTTCTTTGGAGCTTCAGGAAAAATGCACAAATTTGTCAAGTTTCTAGCACTTTCCAACCAGAAAATTGGAGTCTTTAAATGTAAAACGCGTTATACAATACCAAAAATAATTTGAAATCCTAGTTATATTTAACAATTTTTTTGGCAAATTTGAACTACTGTGAAACATTTTTTGAGCAATTTTTGTGGAGTAACTAATTTTTTTTTTTTCTAAATTTGGTTTCAAAACAAAATCCTGTGATCTTACGTTTCTCTTCGGAGTTTGAATAATCCTGAGCCACGGCAACAGTCTCTGAAGCTTTGCTTTGAACAATTTTGATAACACTTTCTGAGCCATGCTCAACTTGCTCCGAGTTCCCTTTTGTAACCGAGTCACTTTCTGGCTTTTCTTCTATAGTGTCTTCATCGATCTCTTCCGGGTTTTGGGAGACATTGGATTCTTCGCAAGAGAGATATTCAAACTCTGACTGGGAACTGAAAAAATAACAGAATTTTCAAGTTTTTTAAAGCCATTTTCGTGATAATTTATTAACAGGCACACAAAATTTTAACCGCTGCAAGGTTTTAGCTCACATTAGACGTTTTGGAATTTTGAACCGCTATGAAAAATGTATAAAAATTATTGAGAAGTTTTTCATTAAAAATTTGGTTTACTTGATCACATTTCAAATTTATATGTTTCTCCAAAATACCTTTTAACTGAAGTCAGATATAAATTTAAAAATTTGAAATGAAAACCTTTTTTTTTCAATTTTTAGTTGGCATTTGTCATACGTCATACTTTTTGCAACTATTTGAATTGATTTTTTTTCTGTTTCAATATAAATTTTTAGTATAAATTCTCACCTGTTCGATGATGTAGATTGAGACATTAAATGTCAACACGTGTGGAAACGGCAAAGTTTCTGAAAAAAAAAGTATTAAAAATGTTTGGTTTGAGCGAAAGAAAAGAAGGAAACGATGAGAATAGTGTTTTCAAAGAGACGGGAGAAGAGAGCGCAGAGAGATGAGAGGGTGTGAGAGAAAGAGAGGAGTCGATGAGTGTCCGTAATGGCAGCGAAATTCAAATTTTGATCATTGGAAATTCTATTCGTGAAGGAGAAAGTGTGAAGAGCCAGGGCATTTTTTTAAAATTTTTTTGAATCATTTAAAGATTGCAGGCTCAAAATATCGTTAAAAAAAGTAATTAAATCAAAATAATATGTTTAAAATGAGCAAATTTACCTTATTTTTATTTTTTATTCATTTGAGTAATCAAAAAATAAATCAATACGCACAAAACAACAAGATTTCCCATGTTAAAAGGTGAATTGATAAGAAAGAGTGCCCAAGAACAGCTGTATGCATTGAAACAAATGGGCCACCCGGCGGACCACCAAGAGCGATAAAATTGTAATGGCATTGCACTAACATGCACACCGGAATCAATAACTTGTAGGAGTTATAACGTGTTTGAAGGAGAACAAACGGTCAAACGTATAGCCTACAATTGTGCTCAAAAGGACAAATTTCGCTATGAGATTTTGCAAACAATTTTCCAACAAATTTTTAAAGTTGTTCAAAAATTCAAAAAAAAACCAGCTATTTGGATATTTCCTATAAGTTAATTTTATTGCATATTTTGATATTTTCCCTCATATCATTTCGTCGGTACATTTAGTTCTATTTTAAGCCGGCAGGTAACCGATTTCGATGGTTTTTGGTCACTTATCGGTTTTAAATGTACTTTAATCAACGAAATAATATGAAATTTGCGATACAAAAACTGTAAATGATTATAAGTTCATTTCCACCTGCTTTGACGCGGAAAAGTTCACAAAAGTTAAGATTTTAACTAAAAGTTTTTTTTAATTTACCGCCTAAAAATTTTAAAATCTTCTAGAAAAGTCTCTGTGTTTTCTGGAGTCTTGTCACAATCGTTTCAAACAAAAATTTCTGTGTATCTAAAAATTAAATTGGCAGAGTTCTAGGTAGAGCAGCAAAACTTTTTATTAATTTTAAAAAATCTCAAAAACGCAACAATCCAAAGTTGAGAAAACTGAGAAGATTCACCTAAAACCCAACCTGGTATCGAAAAAATATGGAAACAAAGTACGAAAACCAGAGAATAAGAAAAACATAGGTCACCGGAGATGAATAAAGAATAATCAATTCTACGTTCCATACAGTTCAAAGCTAGGAAGAGTGAAACTTTTCAAAGAGCTATGACCTAGGAAAAATTGTGGAAATCTTCATGACGAAACTTTGGAAAAAATGATCTATGAATTTGAGCTACTTTCTAATCGGTGATAATGGTCAGGTACCAATCTCGATAAGATCAATTCCTCTTCAAAGAAATTGCTTGGGTAAAAATTGAGAACAGGAAAAAAATTATGGCATTATTCAGAAATGTACTTTGGAAAAGGGAATTCGGAAATGAAGAAAATTATCAGGATTGGCAAAACAAGTTCAGAAAAAACAGTAATTGGCAATAAATTGAAGAATAAATTGAAATCATATTAAAAATAAAAGAAATAACAAATTAAGAGGGCCCGGGTCCATGCCCTTGCAATTTTTTCCGCTCCTTGGCCCGTTTGTTCATGAAAAAATTAGCCACGCTTCTGTAGCCCAGGTTCAGTTGAACAGCCAATTTTTGAACTTCTTCATGATTTGGAGACTTGTTGATTTCAAAAAGAGCCATCATCACTGCAATTTCATGCTCGGTGAATGGGCTCTTTGTCTTCTTGGGTGGTGAACTCGAAGAGCCGTTGCCGCTGCAAAGTTCGATTTTAATTTTGCTTAAACAATTAGAAATCGGATTTTAACCCGAAATTAATATTCTGAGCCACTATTTTGTTTTGCCAAAAATTTTCATATCAAAATTTTAATCAATTACATATTCAGGCCTAGAGTTTTCCCTAAAATTTCAAAACGGCTCAAAATAGTTTAGAATTTTATACAGAAAACTTTTCAATAAATTTTGTGTACGTTTCAATCGTATATCTTGCGATTTTTCGTATATTAATTACTGTTCTAGTCAATGAATAAACAGCTTTTTTTTACCTATAGCTTTAGAAAAAAAATCGGACAATTTTTAGTCTGTCAGATTGCTTCAAATAATTTTTATTGAAAGTACTTACCCAACCACAGTTGGAGTCGCATTCTGCACAAGAATGTGTGCTTCAACTGAACGACGGACCGGAGCCGAATTCTGACGGTCCTCGTCAAGACTGACTCGGCTTTGTGATCTTGTCGTAGAACGTTCCGATGATCCTTCTACATTTGAAAATGTTTCCGAGTGTTCGCGGGCGGGCAGATCATCCCGCTTTCTCTTGCCAGTTGGAGGTTCTGAAAAAATTGATTATTTTTGTTTTATAATTAAAAGTTTAATGATTAGTTAGTACACCTGCAAAAATTTTTTAAAACTCACGCTTTTGTCTGGAAGGGTTTCCTTGGTTTGACGGCTGAGCATCGCTTTTTTCCCCTTCTTCTTCTGATTTTTCTACGGAATTTGTAGTCATGTTGCCAATACAAGCTTCATCGCTTTTTGTGTCTTTTTGAAGACTATCAGTTGCTGAAACTTCTGGAGCAATAGCTGATGGCTCTGAGATCACTGACGGAGCCACGTTTCCATGAGGATCCTCCACGCCTTTAAGAGCCATTTGAGGCAGATAGTCCGGGCCATATATAAGCAGTGCAATGTTATGGGCCTGTGAGACGTCGGCCCGAAGAATGATGCCACTCATTGTTTTCTGCGAGCCAAATGGCAAGTCAACTTTTTTCTGAAAATGTGAAGTTTATAACATTCACATTGCTTTGGAGAAAGGTTAGAGTTTTCTCATTAAGCACATACTTTATATAATCACAATTCTGATGCTTGTTAGAGCTCACATTGTTTTTTTGATTCAGGATATTTTTGTTAAGATGAAAAAATTAGAAAAGAAAACATTTTGACAATATTAATTTACACGAAATCTTGCAAGAACTTTCCAGAAAATAATGATAAAATGACTCACTTCAGGATCGCAAGAGGTTGGTCCTGAAACAAAATGCTGGGACATCTGAAATTATGATAATGGAAATAAAATACAAATAGATAAAATATAAAGATAAGGACGCCGTGCTTAAGAACACTGTTCGAAAAAAAGAAAAAAAACCCAATTGTTACAAGTGTTTTCAAATATTTATTAATTTGGAGGAGTTGAATAGATAAATTGGGAATCAGAATTGGGGGAGCACCAAAATTATTGAGATTATCTATTTATGGCTGCTCCAACGCCTCGACTCTAACGGTGGCATTCCACCAAGTATGTCTTCCAATTATTGTTCCGATAAGCTTGGTGATTTCTGGATTCTGTTCCAGCCGCGGTACACGTACATTTTGGTTGTGTTGAACTTATCGCCAATTTAACTCATTCCAATGACGCCTTGATGACATCACATCAGAAGCCGTATCCTAAAAACGAAAAAATTAAATATTTGACTTTCTGAGCACATTTTTCATTGAATGTGGAGTTCACAAGACCTAGATGAAAATGATTTTGAACACCCACCAGTCAAAAAATTGATTGTAAAAAAGGTTGTAGAGCTCACAAGCTCAACTATTGATAAAATTCGAAGAAACACTTACCTAACGGAATTTTGACTTCCAAAAAGAGCTCCAACGAAACGGGTCGTTTTGACTCGAATTTTGAAGTCAGTGCCTTCGGAAAAAAAACACGAAGCATTGGAAAAAACCATTGCGAGAGTACAGGAGCCATATTTGATGCTGCATTGAGCTCCAATCAACAATTTTTTGCAAATGCTCGGTTGCCAAAAAGTGGTCCCGAAAAAATCTCAAAGTTCAAGAGAATATTCTAAAAATCCTAAATAATTTTAGGCCAGAGGTGAGAGGATAACCACCGGTGTGCAAATGTGTGGCAGCGAGTATCACAAAGTGCATTTCCTCTGCGTCTCTTGCCGTCACCTCCAAAAATCTATGAAATGCAAAAGGTGCCTACATTTTGTGAGATAATACCAGCGGAGCAATGTTTTTTATCAGATCACGGCAAAAATCATAACAGTGAGCATTGGGGAGGAAGAGTGTAATAATTTGATATGGGCTAGGTTGAGAATCTGGAAATGGTTGGATGGAATGCTTGAGCTGGAATGCTTGAGCTGGAACGGTCAAAAACGTGATAAGACAATAAAAAGAGAAAAGACAACAAGAGAGTAGATCAATTTTTAGCTTTTTGGATTATTGAGATTATTGATATTAGGAGTATAACTAATCTATACTGTGCTCAACAAAATTTCAGAATAACGCAAAGAGATGGATAGTAGAAAAGGGGTAAAACCTGTGAGAGAACTTCAAAAATGACACACAACAACATAAAATCCCCATGACGGCGTAACACACGTTAAAAATTTCAGCTTGAAAAGAGGCATCAAGAACACCTACAGGTGGCTGGGTCCTGGTTGGTTGCTCGCGTCGGTCGCGTCGGCGATGACATTCTCAACGACAACGTCTTCCTCGTCGAGCTCATCCTCGGTGTCGGCTCCGTTTCCTGTCGAGCGAGACGAGCGACTGATTTGCTGGTCAATGCGAAGACGACGGCGCGAGTTCATGAAAAAGTTGCCGACTGTGGAGAAGTCGAGCTCCAAGGTAGCACTCAACTTTTGACGCATTTCACGAGTTGGACGATGATTTTGTTGAAAGGATTTCTGAAGGGACTTGAGCTGGGTCTCCGTGAACGTGAGGCGAATGACTTTTACGCTGAAAAAAAAAACGGTTGGTAAAGTGGATTGTAAAGTGGAAACATTTGAGCCAAGAGAGACTGGTAAATTGACAACATATTTTGCTCAATTCTTTAAAATTTCAGAACTGCCATTTGAGCATAAAAAAAAGCCAGTGAACAAGGATTTACAGGCTCTCCGGATTAGGGGGATAAAGCTTCAGGATTCGGCCTAAAAAGTTTAGGACTTGCGCTTAAAATTTCAGGCCCATGCACTTAAGCTTAAGCCATTAGGCTAAGACTTTTAGACTCGAACACTCAGGCTCAGGCGTAGGCCAACAGGATTAGGCCCTCAAGCGTAGGCCCTCAAGCGTAGGCCCTCAGGCTTAGGCCCTCAAGCGTAGGCCCTCAGGCGTAGGCCCTCAGGCTTAGGCCCACGGCCTAGGCCCACAAGCTTAGGCCATCAGGCTTAGGCCCTCAGGCGTTGGCCCTCAGGCTTAAGCCCTCAGGCGTAGGCCCTCAGGCGAAGGCCCTCAGGATTAGCCCCTAAAATCCGGAGCTTAGGCTTAAGCACTTGGGCTTACCTACTTCGCTGCTACTACTATTTCTGGTCTGATTCATTTTTTAGGAAGCTGTTCCTTAGCGCCAAGGAAAAGTTGCAAGGCATTTAAAATCTGTTCAATAGTTTTTTTTATGAGCAAAACGTGTTGTCAATTCACGAGCCAATTAGGAAGAAAAGAAAACTCACGTTTTTTTACGCTTTGCTGGAGTTGGCTCATCCAACCCGGTAATTCGCGCAACATCTTCTTTCGGCAAAAAGCACAACGCACGGCGAACGTCTGGATCCAAACCAAGCCAGTTTGACATACGCTGAAACGTGGCACGACCATTCTTCATGACACTCCACGGCTTTGGCATTCGAAGCAAATCCGACAGTGTTCCTTGACTTCTGGCAAGAATTTTCTCGGCAAGTGCAGTCTGTGGAATGCAGCGCTCTTTGAGCTCGCTCAAAATACGTCGAGCAATGTCGACAGTGTCGAGCTCTTCGTCATCGCCAATTTGCGCGTTCATTTGAGCAGAGAGGTCTCCGATTTGAACTCCATCCCAGACACAGACTTCACCACCTGGTTTTGGAGTTGCTGAGCTCTGCTTCTTGGGCGCCAACTCCTCGAGCTTTGGTGTTTCCTAAATATTAGAAAATGTCAGACTTGTTGCAAACAAATTCGCAACTCACTGTGGCTCTTCCCTTTTTAGCCGTGTAGTCCGGAGACGATACTGTAGAGGTCGACGACACCGACGAGCCGCAAGTTGAAGAAGCTCTGACAGTCGTCGACGATTGTCGCTTGGTTGCAGCCTTGCTCTGTTCCGGAGTGGTTCTGATTTTTGGAGCGCACTGACTGAAAAAAATTATTGAGCATGTTCCAGAGTTGGAGCCCGCTCCCATCTAGTCCTGGCTGGGCTTTATTTGGTCGTTTTAAGCTTTCTGTGCAGCTTCTCAGATTTTTGCTTACGTCAAGGTTTCAAAGCTAGAAATTCATATCAAAGATGTTGCTCCTTTACTGTTTTTAAAGTATTGCGTCGAAAGCTACTCACCTTTTTGTTCCAGGAACTTCCTTTTCCTGGGATTTTGAAGAGGCGCGAGAAGAATTGCCGGTGGTTTGCACAGTCTTTTGGGACTCGAGAAGCTTCCCTGAAATTTAGAATTAAACATGAAAGATGCTCCCTGTATTTGTATTTGTCATTTTAGGTTTTGTTCTAGGAAACTACTAATACTACTACAACTGCAAAAAACTGTTCCGACTCACGCTTCAGTCTTGTAGACTCCCTTCGTGACGACTGTGGAGCCTCGTCTTCTTTCTCTTCGTGATCTTCTTCAGTCTCATTTTCCACAGACTTCAAGCTTCTTGTCAGCCTCTTGCTGGTCCCATCTCCATCAGAACTTTTGTCGCTTTTCTCTTCGAGTTGCTCAGTAACAGTTGCAGAAACTCCCGGCTCCATTGTCGACTCCGCAGTGTGATCTTCTAAGACAACCGACTCTAGTTGAGCATCAAGCTCCGCATAATTCCTTTCCGGCGGCACCACTTGTTGTGGGTAGTTGTGGCCGTACAAGAGCAACGCAATGTTGAGGGCTTGTGATGCGTCCTTGTCCAGAGTGATGCCGAACAACGTTCGCAGAGTACTGTACGGCAGATCTTCGCGTAGATCTTCGTGTTCGGTCTGAAAATCATAACGTGCTCCAAAATGGAACTTGGAATTGGGCAAGTTTCAAAAACTCAGGTTCTAGAAAAGGAGAAGCCTTCTTAAAAACATTCAAAGCAATTTCTGCGCTTCAAATTTCAATAACTCACTTTGAACTCGCGTAGGCTGGCAGACCCGGTTCCTGATGAAGCTTGAAATTGCTGAGACATCTAAAAAATATTATGGTAAAAATACAATGCAAAATATATACAAGATAAAAAAGCCGTGCTTAATAACACTAGTTGAAGAAAAAAAAGTTTGAAGATAATGATTAGTTGGGTTTGCAAATTTTTTATATTCTTTTATGATTCAAGAGGGATTTAGAAAACTGGTGGAAAAAATGGGGACAAGCATGTTTTGGAAATCCAATCGTCTCATTGGTGTGTGAGCTCTCTTGTAGATTCCTCACATTCCTCAAGTCGTCTGTGGATTCTATCAGATTCAGCGTCGCCACGGAGCAAACTGTCGGCTTTCCACGATCCAAGAGATCCAAGACTACAAAGACCATGGCATTGGTATAGCCAAGTGTGATCTGAAAACCAAGAAATTGAAAAGGAATTCTTAACCTACATATACTCACCGCTCAGAAAAAATAATAACTGAAGATCCACGCTAGCTGCCTGATGGTATCCGTATTGTGTTGAGGTACGTGCTGGAAGTTCTGCCAACCATGATACTTTTCCGAACAGCAACGGCAACATCGCATCTCGTGAAATCAGGCGCCGGCCAGTTTTCGGCAAGAGTGCTCTGAACAAGACTCCGATCCTTTTGTCGTAGGTTCCTAACGATTAGGTGTTGCTCTCAACAGGAGATGTTCAGCTTCTGATGGGTGTGATTGCTGCCAACTTTTTTCGGATCCGTTGCGTGATGTGCTGGCCGGTATCTGAAAAATAAAAAATTGGATTACCTAAGTCTCGCTCCATTGTTGAGCTCAAATGTTCCTAAAATACTTACCGCTTGGAATTCCACCAAAAGACTCTCCAGCTAATCCCTTTGACCATAAAAGTGCAAGATTTGAACTTGAAACCAGTGTCTTTGGAGTAGTGAAGAAAAAATCCGGAAAAACTCATTGCAAGTCTTCTCTGGTTGATTAATTCCGTTCCAAATTCAAAATTGTACTACCTGAATAGCAGATAAATCCTAAAATATACCCCAAAATACCGGCCTTTCAGAATGGCCTAACAAGAGACCAATGAGATCTTAGGCCACCACATGTGTGAATACCTCTGCGTCTCTCGTCGGCTAACCCCCAAAAATCAATGGTATGCAAAAGTGGCCAAAAGTGCCCAAAATGTGCAGCAAAATTCCAGCGGGGTGATTTTTATATAAGAAAACACCAATAATCATAACAATCAACGCTAAAGAGAAAGTGACAATGTGAAATATTTTGAACTGAGCATCTGAAAAATGTGTTATGGCTGAAATGTTATGGCTGGATTGGGATCGGTCACAAAATTGATAAGGCAATGAAGAGGTATGGGAATTGGATGGGGAATTAATACAATTAACAATTAAAACAATCAAGGATTTTATATTAAACAGAACGATAGTAGTCAATTTTTTTTTTGGGATTTTTGGAATTTTTCAATTTTTTTGGAGGTTTTTGGATTTTTTGTTAATATTAAACTTATAAAATTATTGAAATTAGGAAATTACTGTACATTGTACACAATTCAAACACACGTTCATGCTAAAACACGAACAAATTTAAGCGGTGAATGGGGGACCTGTGAGACTGTGAGCTTGAAAAATGACACGCAAAAACTAAAAATCACCCATAAAATAGCGTACACCGTATTGAGTGATGGTTTGGCAGACTACATCTATTGCTAGCGCTTTTAATAATGGTGGCTGGGTCCCGGTTGATTGTGATCAATGGCGTGTTCGGCGACAAGGTTTTGACTGACCGGTGCAGCTTTTGGAAGACGACGGCGGGCGTTCATAAAGAAATTGCCGACGGTGGAACGGTTGAGCTTCAATGTCGCACTCAGAGCCTGTTGCATTTCGCGATTCGGACGATCTTGTTGTTGGAAGACTGTATGCAACGAGTCGAGCTGGGTTTGCGTGAATGTGAAGCGTCGGATTCGTTCGTCGCTGAAAATAATTAATTTATTTGTTTATAATTCTTCGAATTCTTGACTCAAAGCTTAATCCGAAGCCTATAGTAAGCCTTAGATCTTAAGGCCTGAGGTCTAAGTCTTTAGGCTTCTAAGAGTTTAGACTCAAGCCTTTCTCATGTGTCGAGAAACCGGGAAAAAAACTAACCTAGGCGTTGTTTGGCGTGCTCTTTTTGCTGGAGTTGGCTCAGCCATCCCAGTGATCCTCGCAACATCTTCCTTTTTCATAAAGCACAATGCACGACGAACTACCGGATCCAAGTCAAGCCAGTTGGCCATACGCTGGAACGTTCCTCGACCATTCTTCATAATGCCCCATGGTTTCGGCTTGCGGAGCAGATCCGACAGTGTTCCTTGGCTTCTGCCTAGAACTTTAACGGCAAGTGAAGCTTGTGGGATGCATTGCTCTTTGAGCTCGTCCAGAATACGATGAGCGATGAGTTGAGTGTCGAGCTCTTCATCATCGCCAATCTGCCTGTTCATGTGAGCCGAGAGATCTCCGATTCCAAGGTCTTTAGCATCAATTTCTTTGGAAGCCGGGCGCTTGACCCCGCGGCCTGGTTTCGAAGTTTCTAGAGACTTCGGAGTTCTTGGTGCAGTTCTGCCTCTGGATTTCTTTGCTGGAACTGGAACTGGTAGTGCAGCCACATAATTGTTCACTGGATATGGAAGCAGAGCATCGTTGGAGTCAATTGAAGCAAATGGAATACGTGAATCTGCTGAAAATGCACACGTTTTGTATATTCTCATGGTTTTAGCTTCAACTTACCATAAGTATCTCTTGCATAATCCATTTGGTTGCTCACCTGAGCAACATTTTCACTGTCGAAACTCATTTTCCTAGACACCAATTCCTCGAACCTCGGCTCTTCCTAAAATATAGCCACACGTTAAATTATGTTTCAAGAACATTCAAAACTCACTGTATCTCCTCCGTTTTCGGTCAAATAGTTCGGCGACGATCCCGATGAGTACGACGAAGAGGACGAAGAAGAAGACGATCCGCACATCGAAGAAGCTCTGCCAAAGTCCGTTCCATAGTTTCGTGTCGTTGAAATTGGAGGCTCGCAAACGGACGGTGCAATTGCAGCTGGCTCTGGCTCGCTTTTCACAGTTGGAACGTAGTCACTGAGGAAGTCCTCTGGGAAGTCGACGACCTCTCCGTAATTTCGGTATGTGTTGGAGAAGTCCATTATGCAGATCTTCTGTTTTAGCTGAAATAATGAAAATTCAGAAATTTGAAACGCAATGCTTTTATGTTTTTGCTGACGTTCTCTAATCTGAGCTCAAACGGAGCCAAATCTTCAGCAAATTAGGGCTTGGATTAATAAAATCTAAGTCCTAAGCCGCTTTCGAAAAGATGTATGCCCGAAATGTTCCGAGAAACGATTTAAATTAAATACTCACCTTTTAATTCCCGTTTAGTGATTTCTGCTGAGATCCCGAAGAGTTCCACCCGTTGTTTGCACTGTTAATGCAGGAAATTTACCTGAAATATTGAAATTTAATAAGAAAAACTGAGCAGAATTAACAAGATTGAAGAAGTAAACAAAATGGCATTCAAAACTGCCGCTCGCAGCAGCCAAGTGAGTGTTTTTGTGTGTTTTTTGCTGCCGTGGGGAGGCCCGTCGAGCGCTCACCAGACGTGCACCTAAATAGCGCACGGAGACAAGAGGTGCAGACGGCCAGCGTAAATTTCGGGCGGGAAAAGGGGGGAATGCGCGCTCTATTGAGAAGGGTGGCGGGAAGTTGCGACAGAGGTTTAGAGGCATAGAGGTTCGAATGGAGAGGAATAGGGGATGGGAGAGTATATCGAAGAGAGAATGGGATGGGAATGGGCTCAAAGAGCACGTGGAGTATGCTAAGCTTAGGAAGTTAAATTTTTGAAGAGTTGAATATGTTTTTAGACACTTCACCTCCCGGAAGGTAATACACAAATCGTTTTGAATTTGAATAAAAAGTTCATTATCTATTAAATATGGATTGTCGTTATTGGTGATTTAGTTTGAACACAATTTTGGCAAATTTCCAAAAGGCTATGCTGCAAGTTTAACAATGTAATTGTTTAAAGGTTTTATGACAATTTTGAACAGTTTTAAGAAAGAAAAGAGAAGCGCTTCCTATGATTTTACCCGTACTTTTGGAATTTTGAAAAGTACACCTTATGGTCAAATATTGCAATTTTTCAAAAATATGTTCCATACTAGGTTGCATACTTTGTTTGGTATTTTCTGGTATAAATGACAACTCCGAAAAGAGAAAAGAAGGGCTTCCTATGATTTTCCCGTACTTTTGGAATTTTGAAAAATTAATGATTTTGGTCAAAGGCCAGCGCCAGTACCAGGGGAGATTTTGTTTAAATACTACACTTATAATGATTTAAACCTACCGAATATCATAATAAAATAATCCAAACAATTTTTAGATTTTTAACTTTCAATCAGTTTTGGCAAAATGTCACATTTTTGAAAATTCCTTAAAATTATGGTGTTTGAGGAAATCCAGAGCAATGTGGAATGATGTATCTACGCCGAGAATGTTTTAACACGAGTAATTAAAACAAGACTAAAGTATAAAAGTCGTAGAAAAAACCTTTTTTTTTTTGGCCGACTTCCAAGATTATAAGTGGCAAAAGCTGGGGAATTGCCACTTTTTAACAGTAAATAAAAATTTACTAAAAACTTTTTTGAAGCGTTTTACTATTTTCGGTCATATTGGAACCAATGTAGTTTTCTTAAAACAATTCCTTTACTGGTGCTACTGCTCCTTTAAATATAAACAGTCAAGACTTTATTTAAATATTTCACAACCAGTGGTACTCCGCTTATAAAATGTTGCTCAATTTTTTGCACAATTTTTTTCAAAAACAGTTAAAAATGTTTTGGATTAACATTTTATTGGCATTTTGATTGAAAAACCTTTTCAAACAGTATTCGAAAACGGAGACAGTAAAATGTAAATTATTACACATTTTTGTAATTATTTTACCAATTCACCAAAACTTACACTGCTAGGTTTGAATAATTTCAATATTTTGGCAGTGTACATACTTGACTTTTCTCATCAGGTTTTAAAAAACTCTGGTGTTCCAGTCAGGTTGGCTGAAAAATGCTCAATTTCCTACATTGCGCTAATTTCACTTCAATCATCCCAAATTCAATTTTCCATATTTTCACACAATTCATAATACTAATGTCTTATCTCCATCCATCTGCTTTCTAAAACCTTTACCATCGACTCATTCACAATCGATATTCTTAATGATCCATTTTAAGACGGCAAAACAGCAGCTGTGTTCTCCCCGTCATATATTGCAGATAGGCCGTCCTGGCACTCTTCCAAGTATTATATGAGCAGGGAGGGGAGACAATCTGTAATGAGCAGGAGACAATGAGTCAGAGAGAACAGGCATGGTCCTAATTAGTAGACCAGCTGCTCGCACTGGGGGAAATTGAGAGGTAGGGTGTATTGGCAAGTTACCAGGAAAATACCGAAGGTGCTAATTGCGAACTTATCACGTTTGTTTCAATACAAACGAGTCTAGTAGAAAGGGTGGGATAAATTAAAAGATCAGAAATAAGAGTTAAGGGCTATGATCTTCAAAGGCGGTGGCACATATTTCGGTTGTCAATATCTTTTTTTAAAAACTGACAACGTTTCTACCAAAAATCCATTGCGTTCAAAATAGGGCTCCCAGACGCCGCGCGCCGCTGTGTGTATGTGCAATGAAGTGCGACAGGTATTTATTTGGAGCGGCCGACACCTTTTTTTGGGTTCGACAGCTTGGCGTGAAAAAATTAAAAAAAAATTAAAATTAATTTGACGGGCGAAAAATGCACTGAAAAAAATTCCATCTCGACTTTTTGTTAGTTCAAAGTTTGAAGGTCTTCATGCAAAAGATATTGGCTTGAGCTGGATCAATCAGGGTGTAACTGACATAGAAATACCCAAATCCCCCTTCTCTTACCGCAACCCTCTACGTGTCTTATACAAAAACGTCCATTCAGGGTGCCCCTTTAACAAATTAATCGCGATTGCCAGCGGCCTCACCTGCCTCTCCAACTGGCTTGCCTCCTCCTGTCCGCACTTCCCTGTCGCTCTCTTCTCTATTCCAATGCCGCAAGCTCCCACGTCCTCCCATGTGGTCTAGTGGTTAGGATTCGTGGTTTTCACCCACGCGGCCCGGGTTCGATTCCCGGCATGGGAAGTTTCTTTTTTTTTCGTGTTTATTTGAATTTGCAAACACATTTTAACTCAATCTTCACCACCAATGATTGAAGAATGGGGTGAAGATCGTATTCTTGTTGCCCGGAAACCGAACAGAGCGGCAAACTTTCGCATTCTCTAAAATGAGAAAGTTCATTACTAGGCGAAATTAACTCACGTGGTGTCAGACTGTCCCATAACGGTATGATCTACGAAAAATGCGGGAACTTTTTGCCCAGAAAAGTGTGACGTCAGCTTAAGCGTGCGACACTGGTTGAAAAATCTGGGTCTCAATTCCCGCATTTCTTGTAGATCATATCGTTATGAGAAATTTTGAATACCAGTTTTTTTCATTTCTGTCTTATTAACTCATTCCAACAAATTTTGACATTTAACCAAAACTACGAAACAAAATAAAATTCCTCAGACTAAACTTTTTTCTCAAAATTTTCCCATTCTTTTCCCGTAATGAAACTAATAAAACGGTTGTCCCTCACAACGTGAGTGGCAGGAGACCTTTCCGAACATTTTTAGTTTTTGTTGTGGATTCTTTTTTGCCTGGCGGGTAGAATAATTTAACATTTTCTAAACATTCTCTAAGTTTTGGTGAAATAAATTTGGGTATTCCAGGAAATTTTTTTGTTTAATGTTTTGCATATTTTGTGCAGTTATTTCGAAGTCATGTAGGAAAATGAAAACATGTCTTGTTTTTTCCAGAATTGTTTAAAATAGAGAGTAAATTGTTTGGGGAAAAAGTTGCCAAAGTTCCCTAGTGTTCACTTAATTCTTCATTAACAGAATATTATTAATCGGTGAAAAAATTCATTAAAAAATGCACTCTGGTAAAACAACTCTATAAATGCGATCTAGAAATTTTTTTACAAATTTTGAAAAAAAACCTGCATTTTTTTCTTCAAGTACTTCCGAAAAAAACAACATTTTTTCACAGGTTGTCTCAAATCTCCAAAATTACAAAACATCTGAGAAATGAAAATAGTCTAAAAATTAAAAAAAAATTTCAGTTATATCACCTATACTCGCTGTTTTTTCCTATAAAATTCTTCCAATTCTATTGCCACTGTCACCCTCAAGGAATTCATTTTCTGCGTGACGTAACGTAGCAATCTCCCCCCAAAAAAAGATGAAAAGGAAACGGAAAATTGGTCGAAATCTTGATCAATGTGGCAGTAAATCTTTCTACTCCACCCCTTCTCACACCCTCAATTCGCATAAATTGGTTTTAAGGAAGGCGAGGTCGGCAAGATATTTGAGTGGGTATTCTGAAATCACAGTTTTATTATTATTGGAGTTTACTTTTAAATTTAAATTTTGTTAGAATCAATTTAAATTTGTTTAAAATTGAACTTTCAAAAGTTTAAAATTATACAGTACAGAGTTCAAAGTCCACTAAGAATCAGGTTTTGATTTTTGAATTTTATAGGGATATCGAGTACTAGAAACACATTGACACCAATTTTTTTGAGCACGTTGCGAAATAAATTTTATTGCAAAAACATCTATATCTATTAAAAAAAAACTTAACAATTAGTTTTAATTTAAAAAAAAAGTAAATTTGATGAATTTTCTAATATGAATTTGTATAAGTTTCAATTAATTTCTAAAATTATTGCAATACAACTAATTCTATCAGAAACTCATTTTTTTGAAAATTAAACTTTTTTCAAATTAGGTTTCAAAATTCAAATTTTTCCTGAAATTGTTTGAACCGTTTTATACCTGCTAATAAACAATTTTTCTGAAAATCAAAAAAATTGCTACACTTTTTCTCACAAAATTTCAAAAACTTCCAGACCTATGCTATAAATTTGAACATGTCTGCTCCTTCAAACAAGACGACTAGCTGGGTGAGTACTTACTGCGTAATTCGGACAAAATCATTGAGATTTATGACTTTGGGCATAAATTGGGACTTCAATTTTGATTTAGCTATGTTTTTTGTTGTAGTATGGTTTATGGAATGCTTTACTAAACTCATAATTCAAAGTTTAGCTCATGAAACCTAATTTACTGCCACAAACTAATGAAATTATCAACGATTCTATGTTTTTTGGTTTTGTATTGAAGATTGTAAGTTTATAATGAAACGAGAAAAATAATTTTGAAGACATCAACAAGAAACGGTACTCTTATGTTTTTCTGGAATCTTCTAGAACCTTCTGGAAAATTGGAAAAAAAATCTGGAATGTTCTAGAACCATCTGGAAAATTAGAAAAAATATTCTGGAATGTTCTGAAACCTTCTGGATAATTAGAAAAAAATTTGGAATGTTCTAGAACCTTCTGGAACATTATAAAAAATTCTGGAATGTTCTAGAACATTTTTTTTTTGAATTTTCCAGAAAATTCCTAGAATATACTAGAATTTTTTCGAATTTTCCAGATGCTTCTAGAACAATCTAAAAGTTTTTCAACTTTCCAATTTGAAATTTGGCAAAATTGAAAAAAAAATTGAAGTTTTAATTTCTCGCCAAATGTTTTCGAAAGCTAAAAATTGGAATTTCGCCAGAACAAATGTCTCAAAAAACTTTAATTTCCCGCCAAATTTATCAAGACATGTGTTTATGTTCATTTTTACCAGTTAATTGGTCGAAAAATGTTAAATATGACAAATATATAATGATAAAAATCAAAACAAAAAGTTGATACAAAAATTACGAAAAATTTTTTTTTTCGAAAAACTAAAAAGAAACTCTTGGTCTGCGGATTTTTAATTATTTTTTTGAGTTTTCATATTTTATAAAATATTTGAAAATATAAATTCAAGAAAATGCTTCAAACAAAAAAGGCACTATTTTGACTTTAAAAACTGAGAAGCCGACTAGAGAGTTTAGACCCAAAAAGCACAGAATTATTTTCTTTTCCAAATTCAGAAGTAATGAAGCAAGCTATAATTTTCAACCTGGGACTTATTTTGACCTCTAATAGTTTACCTTTAACATACGTGTCTTAAATCCAACAATTTTTCAGTGGTCCGACACAAAACATGTTTTCCATACGTGCACCAAAGGATATGAGGCAAAAATGATCAATGTAGTTGGGTATTCTATTCTCCAAGTTTTACTTGACTTGACAGTGCTTCAGCTGATGCTCCGCTTCTCGATAACGTCGTACCGATTGGATTCAAAAGTTAGATTTGGATTTTTCAAGTTCACACTTCCTGAAATTTAATAGTGGGCAAAAATTTATCTGAAAGGTTTTAGAACTTTTAAGAATTGTCTCTGAAATTTTCTTGAATTTTTACGAATTTTCCAAATGGTTCTAGAACATTTCCGAAATTTTTCGAATTCTCCAAAAAGCTTTAGAACATTACAGATTTTTTTCGAACTTTCCAGAAGGTTCTAGAAGATTTCAGAAATTTTACGAATTTTCTAAAAGGTTCTAGAACATATCCGATTTTTTTTGAATTTTCCAAAAGGTTCTAGAACATTTCCGAAATTTTTCAAACTTTCCAGAAAGTTCTAGAGCACCCCAGAATTTTTCGTGAATTTTCCGGAAAGTCGCGGTATGCCCTAATTTTAAGAAAACATTATTAAAAACTCCAATTTTCAGGATCTCAATTCTATCAACTTGGACCAAGAAATCGAGCCAACTGCTGATAACATCAAACTTGTTGCGCTTTTCTTCTTAACAACAATCACCGGAGCAGTTATCGCAGTGTACCGTCATGCTTTTGGAGCAGCTCTTTTAGTTCTCACACAAGTTGTCATGTGCTTTGGAGTTTTCAACTTGTTCTCAAAACCAATGATTATAGTCACTCTGGAGAAGTTCGGCTCGGAAGAGAATTTCCTCGAATCACAGTTTTTACTAGGATTTTACAACTGCCTGGTCACTTTTGCTTGTTGTTTGGTGTACTTTTTGCCAACGGTTCTTGGAATTTGGTTCATGTACTGCACGGTGATAGTTATGCTAGTTTTTATGGGATTCAAAGTAAGCGGAACTTAAGGTTATCAGTATTCATATTTTGAAATAAAACTGGATATGGTCAGGGTAGTAGTACTGTAGGGGTACTGTAGGATTTCAGAGTTTGGGGTTAGTGGGGGGCGTATTATCGGGGTACTGTAGTAGTACTGTAGGGTGTTTAATGTAGTTTTGGAAAAAAAATCAGTTTTTTCAGGGATATTGTGGTTAGTTGGCATCATGGTCGGGGTACTTTAGTAGTATTGCAGGGATACTGTAGGAATTCAAAGTTTGGGGTTACTGGGGGCATATGGTCAAAATATTTTAGTAGTGCTGTGGGTTACTGTAGGAGTACTGTAGTTTTGTTTGACAGTCTTGTCAGTATGATTACTGTAACTCTGGGAAAAATACGTTTTTGTCTTGGAAGGGGTATTGGTTCGGGGTTCGTGGGAGATATCCTCGGGGAACCGTAGTAGTACGTAGGAATACTGTAGGAGTACTGTGGGATTACTGTAGTTGTAAAAAATGGATTCTTGTCTTTGGAAGAAATACAAATTAAATTTTTTAAAAATCAGTTATATTTTGAAGCAACTATTTTTTTAAACATTTGAATTCAGATCTACGAGGAGCAGGATGCAAATATTGTGACGTCATCTCAAGCAAATGTTTCTACATCTTCCTCGGATAGAAGTACACCTGCCGAAACCGATTATTTCAGTGATAATAGTTCGATATGATTGTTTTATGCATATTTTATATAAAAATTGTAAAATAAATTGCTTAAAGTATTTTAGAGAGCTGGCTCAAACAAAAAACGTAGCATGGAAGTTATGAAGATTTTTAGTTCAACTCGGTTTTTCAGATTTTGCTCACAGCTGTTGTAATAAGTTCAAAAAATTAAAGATTTTAACAGACAGATTTTTTTCAAAATTTTCACTCACCATCTATACCTACAAATTGATTCTGACATTTACCACTGAAGTTTTCAAATGCATTGCCAAAAAATTATCATTTGTACAATATTGGCAGTCAATATTTCAATAAATAAATTGCATTGTTCCGAATAATACATGAAATCTTTCAAATTGCCTCCGAATTTTCCCATTTTTTCTGCCCCATTTTATCATCACGCAATCATTTTCAGGCTGTTGACTCATACTTTTCATTTGTTTTTATCATTGCAATCTCTGTACCAAAAAATCCATTTTATCTCAATCTTGTATAGTTTCAAAATATCCAAATCAACAAGAAAAAATACTACACAAGTATCCAAATTTTGATAGCACCACTTAGTTCAATCAGGCCATGCTACTCAAATTATGAATTTTTAATTAAAAATGTGTTGGTTTTTTTTTCTAAATATAACCCTCAAGTCAGATATTCTTCCCCAAAATTGGTCTTAATTCAAATTCATCAAAAAAGTGTACCGAGAAAAAAAGACGTCACTTGAGGTGTCACTGTTTGCTCACTTGTCACCGCGCCATTCTTTTTTCTTTTTCATTTTGAATTTGAATTATCTTGCCCTTTTGATGTTCTAGTTTTTTTTTCAAATTTAATAGTTTACAGTTACCAAAAATAAAATTTAAACATGTTTCTACTAGTGTATAATTCTTTTTGAAAACCGTTATCGGAACAAAAAACGGAAATAGCTGTTCTAGTTGTTGGCAAAACTGTAGGTACGGTAGAGTAGTAGTAATACGGTAGATTTAATGTAGTACTGCAGTAATATTACGGTAGATTTAAAGTAGTACTGTAGTAGTAGTACGATAGATTTAATATAGTACTGTAGTAATATTACGGTAGATTTAATGTAGCACTGTAGTAGTAGTACGGTAGATTTAATATAGCACTATAGGAGTGGTACGGTAGATTTAATGTAGTACTGTAGTGCAGGAGTACTGTAGGAGTTCTACTGTAGTAGTACTGTAGGGTGTTAGAAGTGAAAAGCTGTTCCAGTACACTAGTGGCTTGTTATAGGTACTGAAGGAATACTGTAGGAAAACTGTAAGAGTTTAGGAAAAAGGAGTTCCATGAAAGAACAGAACAGCAGATTGAGTACTGTAGTTAGTTTATAGACGTACTGTAATAATACTGAAGGAAAATAAAACTGGTAGGATATCATACATACTAAACAAACAAATAGTATTGTAGGTTTACTGTAGGGCTTCAGAGAGTAGTGTGAAAATACTGAGGGATTATTGTCGATTTTGTATTCAAGTGGCTACTGGAACGTGATTAATTAGTAGAATTTAACTTATGTAGTCATAATTACATAAATATTCAAATCCGGTACCAGTGACGGGTACCTTCTAGAAATTTCATTTCGACTCGACTGATCCTTGCTGTTATTCATTATTTTTAGAAATGAATCCAATTTTCGCAACTTTATTGCCGGAACAAGACAACCAATGGCGGCTGCTCGAATCCAAAAACCACGAGATGACTGTCACAAGAAATGGTTGTCGGATTTTCCCCAAGCTCCATTATGAAGTCCATGGTCTCGTCGCGGACAAGTGCTACAGTATGGTGTTTCATATAGCGGCAGTGGACAATTTCCGCTACAAATATGAAGAAGGAAGCTAGAAGCGATACAGAATCCAGCAGTTCAAGGAGCCCAAGTTCATTTGTCATCCGGCTGGAATCAAGATGGGAGCGTACGTTTGTTGTCTGTTCTTGACTAGCAACAGAGTACATTTGCGGAGGCCTCCGCCTGCCTCGCGCCGCTATTCAAAGACCTTTTGCACTATGTCACGTGGTGTCAGGCTGTCCCCTTACGATTTGATCTACAAAAAATGCGGGAGTTGAGGCGCAGAGTTCTTAACTGATTTTGCATGGTTAAGAACGTGCTGACGTCACATTATTTTGGGCCAAAAATTCCCGCATTTTTTGTAGAACAAACCGTGATGAGGCAGATTGATACCACTTGCGTAATGCAGAAGTGTGTCAGGCTCTGAAACCGCGCCTGCAGCTTAAGGAAGCCCCAGTTAACATCACAAAAATATTCAAATTTCAGATTGTGGACGTCCAGAACAATTTCATTTGAGGATTTTTTCATCACCACCAACCCACAACCTACCGACAATTCCATGGTGAATTTGCTAAAGAATATTCTGAAAATAACGAAACTTTTTTAGATCCATCTGCCGCCACACTGTAAGTTCACACCAATTCTAGATGTGTATGAGGTGGTGTTGGATCATATGCAGCAACCTGCAACAATGCATCGCGTCAGTTCCTGCCGACTTCCGTACACTTTTATGACAGTCACGATGTACAAGGTAACTTTTACTTTTACTTTTAATTTTTGATAGTTTTTCTAGAAGAATATTTTTAGAATCGAGAAGCCCGTGTCTTGAAATTGGGGATGAACCCTCACGCTCGACATTTTCTGAAGAATAATACCAATAAAAACCATCTGGATACAGCTTCCTTGATTCCTCCAATTCCATCTGTCCAACCATTGCCTCTTTTTCCTCTCCCACAAAACTCGATGTCTTATACTTTCTCATACGACACGTACCCGTCAAACATCCATGTTGCCCCGATTCAGCTCCCGTTCCCATTCCCTGCAGTGCTCTCAACTCTAGCTTCATCCCTTCAACTTTGTCGGGACGGGGATCCTGAAGAAATCGATGAGGAGATCGACATTATGAATTAGTTGAATTAATATCAATATTCTGTGTGCATTTTCAATTTTTCTACTTTTGTCTTGCATCATCGTTTTTCGTTTACTTTCCAATAATTAAAAAAAAAATTATACATAGATGCTAAAAATAATTATCACATACGTCTGTTGAAAAAATGTAACTTTCTATAAATTTTTTTTTGAAGATTGCAAAACACAAAAGAAACTTGTGTAATAGATGCACCCCAACAAGAATAAAGTTTTATTTTAAACAAATAAAATCGCTTCTTTTCATCTAGAACATTTCTCACTCTTCCTAAAATGCAAAATTTCAGGACTTACCATTGCGTCCCCTCTAACCCCCAAAAACACAAATTGGCAGATCCTTCAGCTTTACAGGCAAGTGTCTCGCAACCTGTTATCCTCCGCATTTCCATTATCTCTCTGCTTTGTTGTTGCCAAACGTCTGCTGGTGTTGCGCCGTCTCTAACTGGGATACATAATTTTACTCATTTCCTAACTTTTGTCACACTCGGCCTCTAAAATTTCAGGCAAATTGGCAAATCGGCAAATTGTCTGAATTGAAAAAGTTTTGGCAAATCGGCAAACCGTCATACTGCCGGACCTAAAATTTCAGGCAAATTGGCAAATCGGCAAATTGCCTAAAATTTTCGGGAAAGGTTTTGCATTTCTTTTTGGAAATTTCAGAATTTAACTTCCAATCGGAAAAATTGTGCGCATCCTATGAATTTTCTTACATCTATTTTAAAAAGTAAACAAAATCTGTGAAAATACCTAAAGAAAACGAAGAAAAAAAATTCAAAAAAACAGTTTGAAGTGTTTCCGCCTTATAAAAAAATCCCACTTAACGTTTCCACCAAATCGGCAAATTGCAGCAATTAAACAATTTCGGCAAATCGGCAAGCCGGCAGTTTTCCGGATTTCAAAACTTCCGGCAAATTGGGATTAAATTGGCAAAAATGATTCAAAAGATCTCTCTGGAAATTTGATTTAAGATATTGAGGGACTTTTGGTCATTGGTCACAGCCTAACAAAATCTGTTCCAGTATACTTCAAATTTTATGATATGTTATTTCCTAAAATTCACAAAAAAAGACGGCAAATTTTTTTGTCGACAAATTAGGCAAATCGGCAAATTGCAGGTTTGCCGGAAACTTTATTTTCGACAAATTGTCGATTTGCCAAAATTTTCAATTCCTGTAATTTGCCGATTTGCCGGAAAATATCGTTTGCCGCCCACCCATTCAGGACACGAGAGGTTTTTTTTAAATACGAACAATTCAAATAATTCACTCCTAAACTGTAGACGGCAGCTGCAGTAGATCATATTATATTTTCCTTTGTTCTTTATTGCTCTTCGATCTGCCATTTTTCTCATTTGTTTATACCAACTAGGTCGGCGCGCGTGGCGGTGTTTTCATAGAAAAGGGGGTGCTTTGATGACCCGTTCCGCGAAAAAGCCTCCCCCAAATACTGTAACTATTTCCCATGCAATGCAACAATCCTCTCCCTCTCCAGCCAGCTATGTTTTAATATTGCGAAACGTGCGTCCGCGTTTTTTAAACATGGCGCAAGACCTACACCACAGAATTTTCTGAGGACAGATTTGTTTCTCCTACACAACTTATACAGCACCGGTTTGCCGAGCCCACTGCGGGTAGTTCCAATAGGGGTGTACGGCAAATATACCTTTCCGGTGACTGTTAATGTAGGCGCTATCATCCCTCTAGTGCTCACTCTTTGATGATTTCTCAATTTCATTTTTTTCATGGACTTTGAAAAAAAATTCTCAAAAGAAATGGGGTGAGGACGCAGAGCTTTACCGACTTCACATCTGGTGCTCTCGAACCTCTACAGCCACAAATGAACTATAGGCAGATCTATCGGTTTTACCAGCAACATCATTCTAGCAACCTCTCCACATTTCCCTAATCTCTCCATTTTGTTTTTGTCAGACACCTGTTGGTGGTGCGCTGTCTCTACCCGGCACCAGACTGTTTACGCGTTTCATAATTTGTGTCCGAACTCTCTGCTTCTAGGGAACTTTTTTGAAATTGTTATTTATCTTTAAAAATGAGTAATTTGATGCTCTTCGAAAAAAATTGGATTGTCAGTGAAATTATCAAAAAATATCAAGGGGCCCATAGCAGTTGGAGGTCGATTTTCCAACTTTTTGTTCTTTTGCATATAATTTTTAGAAATTGCAGAATCCGATGCCAATATTAATTTTTCTTAAAAACGTTCGTAAGTGCCCTAAACCGCTCAAATGAAGTAGATCGCATAGCAATTGTGCGCACTGTATCAAAGGTTTCACGTGGTGTCAGGCTGTCTCATTACAGTTTGATCTACAAGAAATGCGGGAATATTTTTACAGAAAAGTTGTGACGTCAGCACGCTCTTAACCATGCAAAATCAGATGATATGTCTGCGTCTCAACTCCCGCATTTTTCGAAGATCAAATCGAAATGGGACTTTCTGACTACAAGTGAGGAGACAATGTCAGAGGCTCCTTCTTAACGGCTCAACCGACAGACACTTATAGATAGGAGCGGCTTGTATACGTTGCCTTTTCCATTTATCTGTACTCGTTTAGTCTCTTAATTCATTGTACCTGTCTTTAGGACTTATATTGCATGTGAGAGCTGCTTATTACCTATAGACGCCACTCGCTTTTAGTCATGAATTTCATGCTAACCTAACTGTTTTCAAAATTATTATACATCATGCAAATACTGGAAGCTTGCATTTTTTTTCCAATTTCGCCACAGCTCAACACATTTCCTCTATCCCTCAAAATATCCTACTTTTTTGTTGACATCAAATCGGTGTTCTCGTAACATTAAACATTTTCCCATGCTTATTGCTATTGTCCGTGTACGTGTGAGTATTGACATTAATGTAGCGGGTACATGGTTTTTTTGTTTTTGGCAGCTGCGCCGGTTCTACCAGGCACGATATTGTTCATTTCTACCAACTCTCCCATTTTCCATGTCAAAGTTTGAGGGACTGTGGGCCGGTAGGGTTACTGTAGAGAAATTTGAGTTATTAGCTTTTGAAAAGGTATTGGATTGGAAGATGGTGGGGGATAATGTCAAGCGACTGTAGTGGGGCTGTAGGGGTACTGTAGGTATACGGTAGGGTTACTGTAGTTTGGAAAATTTGGAATTTGCTAGATCTATCTTATAATTTGTGACACGACTTTGACATACTTTGAGCTTGTAGGAGTTGTGGTAACTCTGACGTCATGTAAATCTTAATTTTGTGCTTTGTCGAAATATTGATACGGTATAGGCACGTGGTGTCAGAGAGTCCCGTTGATCTACGCAGATCTACAAGAAATTCGGGAGTAGAGACGCAGAGTTCTCAATTGATTTCGCATGGTTAAGAACGTGCTGATGTCACGTTTTTTGGGAAAGAAATTCCCGCATTTTTTGTAGATCAAACCGTAGTGGGTCAGCCTGACACCACGTGTATAGGTATATTCTAGAAAAAGTTCCTTATTGGACACTCCCTCCCATCGTATTCCCGGCGAGAACACGCCCCATTTTTTCCGTATTCGCACAACACTTCTCATGTCTCAACCCTCACTGCCACATTTGACGCAATTCAACACTCCACTGGTACTCTCCCTTTGTCTCACACTCTTTTTTTTTGTGCTAGAAAGCTGTTGGTGGGCCCGCGCCTCCTCTGCCAGTCACGGGATTGTTTGCCCTTCTCACTTTCTCTCCATTTTTTAGGCAATCACTTACTTTTTGTTTCTCTACTGGTCAGTGGCGCCTTTTAAATTAGTTACACACGATCTTTTTTTTTTGGCACAACTCTCAGGATGTTCTCGACTCCAACCAGAGCTCCCCAGCCTGCTTTTATTCTCCTCGAGATAGTTTCTCAGGTTGAACCTTTATTTTAATTTCATGTGATTCATATCTATAGTTGTTATCAAGTGACTTAGTTAATTTCTGCTTACCTAGTTCAAGATTTGTCTTTTTACTGTCCTAAAATTTTCTAGTGTTCAATTTGACCGTAACTGTAGTAACGGTTTCACTCTTTGAGCTTCCCTGATTTTTGAATGTCATCAACATGGTGCATCCTACAATGTGGTGGCGATTTGATATGTGTAATGTTCTCTATCGCTTAATTTCTTATTTTTTCTTAAATTTCACAATTTCACAATTCATGGTGGTCCTCGACACGGTGGTCTTCATTTTTAGCATAACAGATTGATCCTTTCAACATCACTCTGTTTAGTTGTACGAGACATTCATATATAATGTCTTCATTGGACTGTAATGTTCTCTATTGCTCAAATTCCTATTTTTCTTCAATTTAACAACTTTACGATTCACGGTGGTCCTCGACGCGGCGGTCTTCATTTTTCGCTTAACAGCTTGATAATTCGAACATCCCTCTATTCTCCACCTCCAAGCTGTGCACTTCACAATCAGGTACTCTTAGCGGGTGCGATTAAAGCTTCTGAAAGATACACTTTCTATATTTCTATATTGCTCAAACTAGTGGACTTAGACAATAAGAACTTGCAAATCTTCTATTTTTTTTCATTTAATTATGGTAAACTTACCAAATTGCCGCGGTTTTGAACCCAGTCGATATACGGTGCATTCTTATATAAAGTTTCTCCATTGGCCGCTCCCTCCTAGTGTACTTCCACGCCCCTTCTTGCTGTGCTCTCACTTCTCTAAACATCACTGCCGCAGCGGATTCAATTCAGCGTTGGCGGCCACTACCTTTCTCTCACTCCTCTATCTTTTCTTACTCGTTCTTTTTGTGTGTTGAAAGCTGCCCGCCTCCCGTCCACCAATCACAAGATTGTTGACATTTGTCACTTTTTCTATGTTCTCCTTACTGGTCAGGTCAATGTCCTAACGGGGTGACCTCGAAGTGCTTTTTTAGTTTAATTTTCATCATTCTTCTTATTTTCAGCAATTGTAATGCCGATTGAGCCAAGTGATAGGAAAGTGCCACAAGACATTTTCAAAAACGTCGTTAATAGATGCTCGTTAACCAAATTGAATTCCCGAGAATTTCACGAGTTGGAAATGTCAATTAGGCCGAGCACAAGAGCAATTGAAGAGTTGGATCCATCTTCAAACGACCTTTTGAAGTGGGAAACTGAATTGGCTTACACGGTGAGCCGTACTTGTTTTTTAACGTACAGTTATTTACTGCGAGACCGTGACCGTGGTAAGACCTTTTTCGTGAGACTTTTCTCTGCGATAATCTTAGTTGTAAGATTCGATGCAATTATTTAGAAACGCATATCTATACATATTCCCCACATTATGTCCATAGGTAGCAATCTTTTTGGCACGTGCTGGTTATATTTATATTATCATTTGAGTGGGAAAAATTCATCTAAAAATGAGTTAGAACTACAGAAAGGTCGCAGAGGTAGGGTGGACGGCACATGCCGTTCTGCAAATTTTTTTTGTCGACAAATTCGGCAAATCGGCAAATTGCCGGTTGGCCGATTTGCTCGAAACTTCAATTCAAGCAATTTTCCGATTTTCCGATTTGTCGGAAAAAATCGTTTGCCGCCCACCTCTGTTCTGAACAAGATCTGTGTAACATAAAGTGCATCCCGACTTCAAGTTGAATGGCAAGTTTGGAGTGGGCTTTTAGGTCTAACAAATCAATAAATATGATCTAGTCTCAGATAGAAGATTTGTACTTTTTCAGGAGAAAAAAACGATGCTTTTGGATCACAAATTCAACGAAAATTCCAGAATCCACAGGAAAAACGAACCTGGATGCCGCAGAGAAAAACAAGTGCTAATACAGGATTGCTCACAAACTATTTCAGAAGTGAGTTTATGAGTTTTCCCATATATTATTGTTATATGGACCACCATCAACTTACAGAATACCGTCTCACAACAACGTGAAATCCCAATTGGTTTCTGGAAATTCGTGAAAAAGCTACGTGCTCTGGGCTTTCAGATCTCGGTCAGCAATTGGAAAGTGGCGAAATTGCAAATTGGATTTTAATTTCATTTCTGTGAGTTCAAAGTTACATTTTCAATATATCTATTTTGAAAATGCGACTTCTGGGCTTACAGTCTCTACACGGCGGGCGTTTTGTGAAAAGTGGAAGTCGAGTTCTGATGCGACGAGTGAACGTTTTCGTTAAGAAATACTACATTCTTTCAAGTGTATAATAGACGAATGCGTTATTTTTAACTAGAAGAAAAGTGGAATGTGTTAATTGGTAAGTTTACACCGACTCTTGAAAACTTGGTCAAATTAGCTAAAGCTTCAAAATTACAGGATGCGAGGATCAAATATCTAGACGCTCAACCAATACAAAGAAAACATACTGGTAAGGAAAATTTCTTCGTTTTAAGAAACAAATCGTTATAAAACGAGGAAACTTTTTTTACAGAAATCTTCAGAACTCTCAACATGACTATAATCTTCTGAGAGCCGGCAGAAAAAAAAATTGACATTCACAATTGCTCCCCGTGTGCTTGCATTGCTAAACATGGTAAGATAGATTAGTGCTTTCAATTATTTCAAACGAAAGCTCTATTCTCTCTTACAGATATTGAGATCACGCAAAACAAGATGAAAGTGAGATTTTTCCAACATATTGGCAATGTTCACTGGAAATTATTCACCAATATTGCAACTCAGTCAGTAAGTTCTTGGCTCTACCAAAATGTTTGTTTGTTTTTGGTGAAACATCAACTTACAGGTAGAAAAACTTGTAGACAATCGCGATGGCTACCAGCGGCAGTTTGAAAAAAAAAAATCAATTAGCAAGTTGATACATATTAGATCAATATTTTACTGATTGACAGAATGCACAACTCCTGGAAAACTTCAACAGTGCACCTTGATAGAAAATTTTGTGGAGAAGTACGATCAGATTCTGCCAGACAAGGTAAGTCTACAGGCTTTTAATCAGTTGAATGTCTGATAAAAAGTTTGCCGACTTACAGATTGTATGAACAAACGAACAATTCTACTACATATGGCTTTGAAAGTAAGCCTATAAATTATTTTTTAATTGATAATTTGGAAAGTATTTTACAGATTGCACATTTTGTGAAAAAAATGGGAAGCTTCAAGTTGTATCTTGTGTTCAATATCAAAAGGCAGGATTTAGAAATTTAGAAAAACACGGCTTCAATTACATGAAAAAAGTGGTCCCGTTACACATTTTGGATGCAAGTACTGTAAGTTCAGAGTTGAATTATCTTGATCATATTTGATAATACAACTTCTGGGCTTCCAGGTCCAGAAAACACAACAACTTATGCTTTTTGCTTGCCATGGATCAGTTTCTAATGAAAAGTTCACAGATTTATAGAAGTTCTATCAGCACACATTCAATGCAACTTGGCATTTACAGAGAAAGTAAGACCATAAACTATTTATCAATTCATCATTTGATCAATTGTTTGTGGACTTACAGGCTGCAAAATTTGAAGTACACTGTATGGAAAGGTAGCAGAAATTGGAATACTGGAACGGTGGGTCTGGTGAATTGAGACGTCATAAGTCAATGAAGCTATGGGTTATCAAGGTTGCAACACAAATTTGAAGGTAGGTTCATGAGTAGTCATATAGGTATATTGTACGTATGACTATCTCATCAACTTACAGACAAACGGCTACATCGAAAATCTTCAGAAGTTTGAAGAAAACTTCAAAATTGGAATGTGAATCGTTTTTCGAATGCCTACAGGATTTTGTCAAATAGTTTTTTTTGTGAGTACGTACATTTTATAAATATCAAAATTGATATAAATCTATAAGGAGATAAATGAGCTCCGGGTATAAATTTATAGCCTTTTTCGTTGCAATTATGGAAAACGACGCTATAAATCATGATACTCTATTTGACGGCAATTTCAAAAAAAATGTTCGGCCACCCGAAGTGCCACTTTTTACAGTCCGAAATTGCTTTTTTTTACTTTTCATCGAGTTGGATAGGTGGAATTTTCTCAATTCAAATTACAGCGAAAAAGTACAATAAAATTCCAGAAATAATTTTTATTGATCGTCAGTTTGTTTATTATGAAACGTAGCACATACTTACAGATTGAAACGTGATCTGGTCAAGCAACACGCTTTACAAAAACTTGTTTCTAGTATGATGGTAAGTTAGTGCACTAATTTACATTATTAAAAATGTAATTATGGCCCCAACTTACAGATTCTGCAAAAGACGAACACTCACCTTTACTAGTCAAACTTTACTAGTAAAATGCCTCAACCAGGTACAGAATACTGCATTCATCTTTTTTCATAATACAAAGAAGATTGCTTTATTTCTTACAGCAACATGTGCTATCAAGGAGATTGGAAACATGAATAACCAAAAAAAAATTTACTTCCTTTCAGTTTCGAGAATCCAATTCTGCTGTGAGATACCCTTGTTGAAATTTTAGATTAACGGCGAGTACAATGTTTTTCAAACACTTGACAAAAATGATTTTGGAATAATTTCTTTTTTAGGAGTATATTGGGAATTTCCTATTTGTTCTTCCAAAAGTGTAACTAGACGTGCAGGTTTCTACAAAATTCGGAATTTAAATAATGTTTGAGCGGTCGCAAAGCGGAAATCACAAAGTTCATTTAGAGATTTAGGTACAGATCGATGTTTGGTATTTGGCATCATCAAGAATAAAAAAGTGAAACCCGACAAAATTGTGTTTGGAAAGTAGGCAGGTAGGCAAGCCCTTTTTTTCTGCGGTTTTGAAAAACTGGGCAATTTTTTTACAGATACTAGAACCGGCAAAGAACATATCTCGCCTAGTGGCACTTCTGAGCAATCATGAGGGTAAGCTTGTTGATTTTTCCCATATTTGTGTTATGTGACAACTGATTGGAGCTTATATATAAGTACATATTAGGCGGAGAAATAAGTTTCGTCGGGTTTTTTTTGTTTTGCGATTGTTTCACAAGCTGTTTTACGGTCGTTATAATAAATTTGCAAGTTAAGCGCCCATAGCAGCTAAAACTGGAATTATAGTCAACTTTTGAACAGTGAGTAATTAGTTAATGTGTGTATATTATTTATTAGACAGAAATAAGTAAAATGATGAAGTTAAAAAAAATTTGGGGTTTTAGTTTTAAAGAAAACTATTTTTTGGTATTTTGAATTTAAAAAATTCGGTGATTTTGTTTTTTTCAAATTTTACAGACTAGCGATGTCAGGGCACTCAACATGTTCTGAAAAATGTGATGATGGATTGTGTAGTTCCAGGAAAGACTGTAAAAACTATACGGTCCAAGTTTTACAGTAAAGCAACATGTGTGAAAGTAAGTTCATGAGTTCTCTTATAAAAAGGTTTTTATGAGTATCGCATCAACTTACAGAGGACACACGAAACGATTTACTAGTTGGCAACAGTTTGGTCTCAATAAAAATCCCAGACTTACTTCGCTAGGGTATAGAGGTAAGTTAATTCGTGTTTCATATATTTGTTTTATATGAAACTCTGACAAACATACAGGTGATACACGGGAAAACAGGCAAATGGATGGCCGAATTTTTTGGTTCATAAATGTTGCTCCATTTCAACGGGATTCAATAATTCGCAAAAAATGGGTTGATGTCAATTCCCCTGAATACATCCCTCGACACTGGGTAACAAACGCCCGCCACGACGCCCGGCGGTTTTTGAGTTTCAAATGAAATATATAAACTTGGTTGATTTTTGGAGATATCAATTGAAAACATGGTCTCATACTGAGGACTGTATCTCGTTTCATTTGAAATCGACAAATTTGAAAATGATAGAATATTGTAAATTATTTGATCTATATTGTGGCGTAAATATTTCTTAAAGTCAGCTGAAAATGAGGTCGCCACGTGGCGTTTTACATGGTATCAAATAAGAATCAATTATTCTCAACTTGAGAGTACTTGGAATTTTGAAATTTAAAAATGCTTACTCATCGAGCAATGCGCTTTTGAATCATGAAAAAAATTTAATATTGTCGCCATGTGGCATTTTTAACAGTCGTGTAATATCCTAAAACAAAAACTGGCAAATGTTACTTTTGAGCTGGAAGTAGCTTGTTTACAGTGTAGGAATACATCTAGGTTTTAATGACGGCTGGTCAGTTTTCATCTTGGAATAGCTCGAAGGATAATGTCATCTTAATCTGTGGCGGCTTTTCAGGCAAATCGGTTGAAAATGAACCAAAGTAGATGATGTTATGCTGAAAACGTTCGCAAATTACTAGGTATTGTTTTAAGTAAGTAAATGGTTTCAAACTAAAAAAGCAAAATCTGAATCTGATCTGTAAAACGATGAATTAGTTGTGACCGGTGTGACCTAATTTTGAATTTCACGTTCAGAAGTTGAAAGCCCATAGTCCAATTACACGTAATTTTTGAGGATTTGATTACGTTTCTTAGCGGAAATGCCACGTTGTGACCTAATTTTTCAATTGGCTTTTAGAAATCTAGAAGCCCATGTACAAATTAGAGTTTTACGCGTCTTCAGCACAGAAATGATTAAAATATCTCACGCTTCAGTTTTTGGCTGTTACGCCACGTAGTGACCTGATTTTGAATTTTAAACTTAAAAATCTGAAAGTTTATAGTCCAATTACTATATGCCTGATTTTTCAGAAATTTATTCCGTTTCCTAGTGGAAAACTAAAAATGTGGCCTGAAAGCCTAAATGGGCGCGCGCAAAAAATCATTTTGGTGGAGTCAAGCTCTATATTTGGCTTTATTTCAAGATAGACTGTTCAAAATCTGAATGGCCAGAGGCAAATTACCACTGTACGCGGCTTCAGTGCAATAATATTAAAATATATGACGTCTCAGTTTTCAGCTTATAATGCCACGTAATGACATGATTTCGAATTTTTAACTTAAAAATCTGAAAGCCCGTAGTCCAATTACTATACACCTAATTTTTCATAATTTTATTCCGTTTTCTAGTTAAAAAATTAAAGCTTTAATGAAAACTAAAAATGTGGCCTGAAAGCCCGAATGCGCGCGCGCAAAAAATTTTTTTTTTTTTGGAGTTAAGCTCCACTATAATCTATAGCACACCTTCTCTTTTGATTACATACAAGTAGACATCCGAAATAATACAGGGTTGATGTCAATTCCCCTGAATACAGCCCTCGACACTGGGTAACAAGCGCCCGCCAAGACGCCCTGCGGTTTTTGAGTTTCAAATGAAATATATAAATTCGGTACATTTTTTGGAGCTTCCAATTGAAAAGATGGTCTTATTCTGAGGGCTGTATCTCGGTTCATTTGAAAGATACAGACACATTTTAAAATGCTAAAATATTGCAAAATCTTCGATCTACATTTTGGCGTACACAGTTTTAAAAGTCAGCTCAAAATGAGGTCGCCGCGTGGCGTTTAACACGGTATTAGAGTAAAGTCGATTAATTTCAAGTTGAGAGTACTTAGAATTTTGAAATTTTAAATATGTACTCTTTGAACAATTTACTTTTGAAATTTGAAAAAAATTTTGATGACGGTGTTACGTGGCAATTTTAACGAACGTGTAATATTCTAACACTAAAACGGGAAAAATGTTAATAAAACAAAAACGGTCCGAACCAGTAAGGTAAGAAAATTTACTTGGTTTTTGGAAATTTTTTTTTGTAAAATCAGGAAAATTTTCTTACAGGTCAGGTTTCTACAGCCCTCGTAATGCGAAACAACTATGATATGTGATTTTCTAAATTACGGAAAACTTATCGAATCGCAATTCACTAAAGCGGCAGGTATGCAAATGCTCACCGTTTTCTGAATATTTTGAAAACGACGGCATTTGTTTACAGAAGAGCAGTACATCTCTCTCGCGATTGCCAAAAAAGAAAGGTAGGCAAATGCTTCTCATTTTCAGAAAAAATTGAAAATTCGAGCAATTTGTTTACAGAATCGAATTTTGGAACTGTTAGCTGAAAATTGCCAACACACTGCAAGTGAGCAAATAATTCTTACTTTCAGAGAATTCAACTCGAAAGTGAGGCTTATTTGTTTACAGAATGTAAGCTTCTTGTCAGTGGCATCAAAATCTGTTCAGTGAGGTTGGCTACATAGAAAAAATTTTAAAAGAGATTGGCGGATTGAAAAAGCAGTTGACAAGCTTACTAATGAGAGCAAAAAAGCCTAACAATGCCCATTGTTAAGACCAGAACCTCGACATCAAAGTTATGACAAAAAGGTAAACACGATAATTTATTCTAAACTAATAAAAAACATTCTAGAACATTCCAAAGTTTTTCAAAAGTTTCCAGATGGTTCTAGAACATTCCAGATTTTTTTAAAAATTTTCTAAAGGGTTCTAGAACATTCTAGAGTTTTTAGACTTTCCAAAAGATTCTAGAACATTCCAAAATTTTTCAATAGTTCCCAGAAGGGTTTAGAACATTCCAGAAATGCAATAATTTTACAGAAAGCTCTAGAACAATCCATGTTTTTTTTAAAATATTTTCGAGAAGGTTCTATAAAATTCCAGGTGTTTTTAATTTTTCCAAAAGGTTTCAGAACATTCCAAAATGTTTCTAAAGTTTCCAGACGGTTATTGAGCATTCCAAAGTTTTTCAAAAGTTTTCAGAAAGTGTCAGAACACTCCAAAAAATTTTGAAATTTTCCAGAAAGTTTCAGAACATTCCACAGTTTTTCAAAAGTTTTTCAAGGGTTCATGTTCAACATTTCAATGCTTTTCAAAAGTTTCCAGAAAGTTCTAAAACATTCTAGAATTGCTTCAATTTCCCAGAAAGTATTAGAACACTTCAGAGTTTTTTTTAAATATTCCTAAAAGTACCGCTACAGTACCTTGACAACATTCTACACCCACTTCCAACCCAATATCTCTTCAAAAGCTCAAGGCATTTATTTTTTCAAACAACAGTAACTCAGTAGTCTTACAGTAACCCTACAGTTCTTTTTCAACTAAAACTTGGTTGAAAAGTATGTTAGGCGATTCAAAACTTTGTTCCAGAATCTCTATTTTGCCTACAGAGAATGTTGAATATCACGCTGATGTTGTAAAGGTAAGTTCATGATTTCTCCCATATATTTTTCATGAGAGAGATCATTGGACTTACAGAGTATGACAAAATCAGCAACTCATCGCAAATCACATTTGATGTCAGCGGTAAGTGCATATGTTTCAAAAACTTGTTCAAATTGTTTTCGAAAACATTGCATTTACAGGCGAAGGAACTGAATCAAGGTAAGCAAATTCCCGTCATTTTCTGGAAATATTTTGAAACGGCGGCAATTTGTTTACAGAAAGTGAGCGGTTCGTTTTGGGAGATCAAAAAAAGCCCAGCATTGTTTTAAAAATATGGGTAAGAAAATGTTTTTTATTTTCCTAGAATTCAGAATTCAAAGAAAATGTACTCAATTTGGTTACAGGATTGGAATATTTCAAATAATCGTTCGGGAGTACAGTTTCAGATATGCCGGGTAAGCAATTGCTTCTCATTTTCAGAAATTGTATGTGAAAAAGAGAGCCTTTTGTTTACAGAGACCAATCTCATTGTACCACGTTTCAAAAGAAAAAGCTACCGTAAGTTGATGAGTTCACACATAAATTTTGGATATATATGTGCCACTCACTTTCTTGCAGTACACCGCAGGACTGTGAGGCAATCAAACCACCATGTTGCCGGTTGCCGAAAATCTCGGTGGCCACACAGCCCTGGTACACCGCGTGTGATCATCACTTAACGACTTTGAAAGCTCATATCGTCATTAATTTCCAAACAAGGTATTACATTAATTTATTGTTAATTAAAAAAAACCTTCCAAAATAGTGGGAGTAAAACTTTTGTGCTTCTTTATTTTTTCCGATTTTTTTCACAATCTTAGTTTCAGTTTCACATTTTCCGTGCAGCTCAATCCATCAATATCAGCGCTCAAGAAACCTTATGGTAAGTTGATTTTTGTGCCACATATATGGAAATTGTGATGTAAATATCAATTTACAGACACATCTCGGACATCCTCTCCCGGAACAGCAAGAGAAAAAATATATAAAAATTATAGAGGTTCTGTCTTATTCTGATCTTTTTAGTTTGTGAATAAATAAATTCTTAATTTCTGTCGGGTCAGGAATATAGCGATTTCGTAGCTAATAGTCTGATTTCCCACGATATGCGACAACGGGAATTTCCAGACACAAATATTTTAGGATTTTCGAAAATAATTGGCAATTGGATTTTGCAATAAAATAATGTTTGACTTTTCAACATTTGTGGCACCGCAAAATGCCAAAACATGTTTTCGTGTGAGGCCGAATCATTAGAAAATAAACTTTATTTTATATTCAAGAAAACATTTTTTTTTAAATTAAATTTAAATTCAAACAGCCTTTTTCAAAATCATTTTATTTGTACAAAAAGTTTGGGCCGAACCGGGAATCGAACCCGGGACCTCTCGCACCCGAAGCGAGAATCATACCTCTAGACCATCCGGCCACTGACTGCTCTCTCCTCGTTTTTTCCATTAAAAAACAGGAGGGCGACAGAGTGAGTGGGGGGTCACAGAAGAAAGAGGAAAGAGTGTGAGTAGAGCTACAGCGAAAGAGAAGGGAAAATTAAGAGACGCAGAGAGGGTAAGGTTTTACAAGGAAATAGTTTTGTTTCCCCAAATGATAAAGACTTGAAAAATATATAAATCGAAAGCGACTGGCACGGAGAGTGCAAGTTTAAAATGAAATTCTGCCAAAATTGCCTCTGAATCGTAAAATTTGCAGAAAAATTTGCGTTTGAATTTTTGAAAAAATAGCTTTTGCTTAATTTCTATACTTAAAAAAAAATCTTCCGGTCGAGTTAGAACACTTTGATTGGTATTTTCTGGTATTTTCGACCATGCTGAACAGATTTATGAAATAAAAAAGAAGCGATTCGTATGATTTTTCCGTACTTTTGAATTTTTGAAAAAATCAGCTTTTGCTTAATTTCTGCACTTTTAAAAATAACATTCGGTCGAGCTAGAACATTTTTATTTGTATTTTCTAGTATAAATGACAATACTGAACAGTTTTCTGAAAGAAAAAAAAAACAGCTTTTGCTTAATTTCTATATTTTTTAAAATAATCTTCCGGCCGAGCTAGAACACTTTGATTGGTATTTTCTGGTATTTTCGACAATGCTGAACATATTTATAAAATAAAAAACAAGCGCTTCATATGATTTTGCCGTACTTTTGAATTTTTGAAAAAAACAGCTTTTGAGTAAATTTTGCAATTTTTAAAATATTCTTCCGGTCGAGCTAGCATACTTTGATTGGTATTTTTTAGTGTATTTGAACATGCTGAACAGGTTTATAAAATTAAAAAAAAAGCGCTTCATATAATTTTGCCGTACTTTTGCCGTAATCTTCCGGTCGAGCTAGACCACTTTGATTGGCATTTTCTGTATATTAGACAATGTTAAATAGATTTTTTTAATTTATTAATTTAATACGATTCCGTATGAATCGTGTCATAAGAAAAAAAATGTACATTAAATCAAATACACATTACAATACATCAATTCCGTCAATACATGGTAAAACATAACTTATGTATAATTACAATTCATAATTATTACCTGCAAATGGGATAGGACACATGAAAAAGAAAAGAGAAGAAGAGAAAAAAAAAGAAAATGAAGGTCCAGATCTGTTAAAGCGAGGCACCTATTGAGCTTAAAACTCTGTTTGTGAAGAAATGTCTTCTTATTGTAGTTCTGCATTTTTTCCAGATGAACTTAGTTTTGATTCGCGTTTTGTTAGATTAACTTATTTGAAAAAAAATGTTTGATGTCCATGTCAACTTTATGCGCCAAAAGCTTGGAAACAAACTTCCTATCAATTGCCTTGCGTCGAGGTTCTAACGATGCTACGCCGAATAGCCCATTTTGTCAAATAGATGTGATTTATAAAATAAAAAAGAATGACTTCATATGATTTTCCCATACTTTTGAATTTTTGAAAAAAAAACAGCTTTTGTTTAATTTCTATATTTTTAAATCAGCTTTTATATATTTTTATCAATTAAAAAAAAAATACTTCCGTACAAGCTATTATACTTTGATTGGCATATTCTGGTATTTTTGACCATGCTGAACAGTTTTATGAAATAAAAAAGAATGACTCCATATGATTTTCCCATACTTTTGAATTTTTGAAAAAATCGGATTTTATATATTTTTTTCAATTAAAAAAAAAATACTTCCGTACAAGCTAATATACTCTGTTTGGCATTTTCTAGTCATTTTGACCATGCTGAACAGTTTTATGAAATAAAAAAGAATGACTCCATATGATTTTCCCATACTTTTGAATTTTTGAAAAAAATCAGCTTTTTTATATTTTTATCAATTAAAAAAAAAAACTTCCGTACAAGCTATTATACTTTGATTGGCTTATTCTACTGTTTTTGACTATGCTGACCAGTTTTATGAAATAAAAAGAATGACTCCATATGATTTTCCCATACTTCTGAATTTTTGAAAAAATCAGCTTTTATATATTTTTATCAATTTTAAAAAAAATGACTTCCGTACAAGCTAATGTACTTTGATTGGCATATTCTGGTATATATGACTATGCTGACCAGTTTTATGAAATAAAAAAGAATGACTCCATATGATTTTCCCATACTTTTGAATTTTTGAAAAAAATCAGCTTTTTTATATTTTTATCAATTAAAAAAAATACTTCCGTACAAGCTATTATACTTTGATTAGCATATTCTGGTATTTTTGACTATGCTGCAAAGTTTTATGAAATAAAAAAGAATGACTCCATATGATTTTCCCATACTTTTGAATTTTTGAAAAAAATCAGCTTTTTTATATTTTTATCAATTAAAAAAAATACTTCCGTACAAGCTATTATACTTTGATTAGCATATTCTGGTATTTTTGACTATGCTGCAAAGTTTTATGAAATAAAAAAGAATGACTCCATATGATTTTCCCATACTTTTGAATTTTTGAAAAAATCAGCTTTTATATATTTTTATCAATTTTTAAAAAAATGACTTCCGTACAAGCTAATGTACTTTGATTGGCATATTCTGGTATATATGACTATGCTGACCAGTTTTATGAAATAAAAAAGAATGACTCCATATGATTTTCCCATACTTTTGAATTTCTGAAAAAATCAGCTTTTATATATTTTTATCAATTTTAAAAAAATACTTCCGTACAAGCTAATATACTCTGTTTAGCATTTGCTGGTATTTTTGACTATGCTGACCAGTTTTATGAAATAAAAAAGAATGACTCCATATGATTTTCCCATACTTTTGAATTTCTGAAAAAATCAGCTTTTATATATTTTTATCAATTTTAAAAAAATACTTCCGTACAAGCTAATGTACTTTGATTGGCATATTCTGGTATATATGACTATGCTGACCGGTTTTATGAAATAAAAAAGAATGACTCCATATGATTTTTCCATACTTTTGAATTTCTGAAAAAATCAGCTTTTATATATTTTTATCAATTTTAAAAAAATACTTCCGTACAAGCTATTATACTCTGTTTAGCATTTGCAGGTATTTTTGACTATGCTGCAAAGTTTTATGAAATAAAAAAGAATGACTCCATATGATTTTCCCATACTTCTGAATTTTTGAAAAAATCAGCTTTTATATATTTTTATCAATTTTTAAAAAAATGACTTCCGTACAAGCTAATGTACTTTGATTGGCATATTCTGGTATATATGACTATGCTGACCGGTTTTATGAAATAAAAAAGAATGACTCCATATGATTTTCCCATACTTCTGAATTTTTGAAAAAATCAGCTTTTATATATTTTTATCAATTAAAAAAAAAAACTTCCGTACAAGCTAATATACTCTGTTTAGCATTTGCTGGTATTTTTGACTGTGCTGACCAGTTTTATGAAATAAAAAAGAATGACTCCATATGATTTTCCCATACTTTTGAATTTTTGAAAAAATCAGCTTTTATATATTTTTATCAATTAAAAAAAAATACTTCTGTACAAGCTAATATACTCTGTTTAGCATTTGCTGGTATTTTTGACTATGCTGACCAGTTTTATGAAATAAAAAGAATGACTCCATATGATTTTCCCATACTTCTGAATTTTTGAAAAAATCAGCTTTTATATATTTTTATCAATTTTAAAAAAAATGACTTCCGTACAAGCTAATGTACTTTGATTGGCATATTCTGGTATATATGACTATGCTGAACAGTTTTATGAAATAAAAAAGAATGATTCCATATGATTTTCCCATACTTTTGAATTTTTGAAAAAATCAGCTTTTATATATTTTTATCAATTAAAAAAAATACTTCCGTACCAGCTATTATACTTTGATTGGCATATTCTGGTATATATGACTATGCTGACCAGTTTTATGAAATAAAAAAGAATGACTCCATATGATTTTCCCATACTTTTGAATTTCTGAAAAAATCAGCTTTTATATATTTTTATCAATTTAAAAAAAATACTTCCGTACAAGCTATTATACTTTGATTGGCTTATTCTGGTGTTTTTGACTATGCTGACAAGTTTTATGAAATAAAAAAGAATGACTCCATATGATTTTCCCATACTTCTGAATTTTTGAAAAAATCAGCTTTTATATATTTTTATCAATTTTTAAAAAAATGACTTCCGTACAAGCTAATGTACTTTGAAAAAGAATGACTCCATATGATTTTCCCATACTTCTGAATTTTTGAAAAAATCAGCTTTTATATATTTTTATCAATTTTTAAAAAAATGACTTCCGTACAAGCTAATGTACTTTGATTGGCATATTCTGGTATATATGACTATGCTGACCAGTTTTATGAAATAAAAAAGAATGACTCCATATGATTTTCCCATACTTCTGAATTTTTGAAAAAATCAGCTTTTATATATTTTTATCAATTTTTAAAAAAATGACTTCCGTACAAGCTAATGTACTTTGATTGGCATATTCTGGTATATATGACTATGCTGACCAGTTTTATGAAATAAAAAAGAATGACTCCATATGGTTTTCCCATACTTTTGAATTTCTGAAAAAATCAGCTTTTATATATTTTTATCAATTTAAAAAAAATACTTCCGTACAAGCTATTATACTTTGATTGGCTTATTCTGGTGTTTTTGACTATGCTGACCAGTTTTATGAAATAAAAAAGAATGACTCCATATGATTTTCCCATACTTCTGAATTTTTGAAAAAATCAGCTTTTATATATTTTTATCAATTAAAAAAAAAAACTTCCGTACAAGCAAATATACTCTGTTTAGCATTTGCTGGTATTTTTGACTGTGCTGACCAGTTTTATGAAATAAAAAAGAATGACTCCATATGATTTTCCCATACTTTTGAATTTTTGAAAAAATCAGCTTTTATATATTTTTATCAATTAAAAAAAAAATACTCCCGTACAAGCTAATATACTCTGTTTAGCATTTGCTGGTATTTTTGACTATGCTGAACAGTTTTATGAAATAAAAAAGAATGACTCCATATGATTTTCCCATACTTTTGAATTTTTGAAAAAATCAGCTTTTATATATTTTTATCAATTAAAAAAAAAATACTCCCGTACAAGCTAATATACTCTGTTTAGCATTTGCTGGTATTTTTGACTATGCTGAACAGTTTTATGAAATAAAAAAGAATGACTCCATATGATTTTCCCATACTTTTGAATTTTTGAAAAAATCAGCTTTTATATATTTTTATCAATTAAAAAAAAAATACTTCCGTACACGCTAATATACTCTGTTTAGCATTTGCTGGTATTTTTGACTATGCTGCAAAGTTTTATGAAATAAAAAAGAATGACTCCATATGATTTTCCCACACTTCTTAATTTTTGAAAAAATCAGCTTTTATATATTTTTATCAATTTAAAAAAAAATGACTTCCGTACAAGCTAATGTACTTTGATTGGCATATTCTGGTATATATGACTATGCTGACCAGTTTTATGAAATAAAAAAGAATGACTCCATATGATTTTCCCATACTTTTGAATTTTTGAAAAAATCAGCTTTTATATATTTTTATCAATTAAAAAAAAAATACTTCCGTACACGCTAATACACTCTGTTTAGCATTTGCTGGTATTTTTGACTATGCTGAACAGTTTTATGAAATAAAAAAGAATGATTCCATATGATTTTCCCATACTTTTGAATTTTTGAAAAAATCAGCTTTTATATATTTTTATCAATTAAAAAAAATACTTCCGTACCAGCTATTATACTTTGATTGGCATATTCTGGTATTTTTGACTATGCTGAACAGTTTTATGAAATAAAAAAGAATGATTCCATATGATTTTCCCATACTTTTGAATTTTTGAAAAAATCAGCTTTTATATATTTTTATCAATTAAAAAAAAAATACTTCCGTACCAGCTATTATACTTTGATTGGCATATTCTGGTATTTTTGACTATGCTGAACAGTTTTATGAAATAAAAAAGAATGATTCCATATGATTTTCCCATACTTTTGAATTTTTGAAAAAATCAGCTTTTATATATTTTTATCAATTAAAAAAAAAATACTTCCGTACCAGCTATTATACTTTGATTGGCATATTCTGGTATTTTTGACTATGCTGAACAGTTTTATGAAATAAAAAAGAATGATCCCATATGATTTTCCCATACTTTTGAATTTTTGAAAAAATCAGCTTTTATATATTTTTATCAATTAAAAAAAAATACTTCCGTACAAGCTAATGTACTTTGATTGGCATATTCTGGTATATATGACTATGCTGACCAGTTTTATGAAATAAAAAAGAATGACTCCATATGATTTTCCCATACTTTTGAATTTTTGAAAAAATCAGCTTTTATATATTTTTATCAATTAAAAAAAAATACTTCCGTACAAGCTAATATACTCTGTTTGGCATTTTCTAGTCATTTTGACCATGCTGAACAGTTTTATAAAATTTAAAAAAAAGCGCTCCTTTTGATTTTTCCGTACTTTTGAATTTTTGAAAAAATAACTGCTTTTGCTTAATTTCTATATTTTTTAAAATTATTCTTCCGGTCGAGCTAGAACACTTTGATTGGTATTTTCAGGTATATTTGACTATACTGAACAGTTTTATAAAATAAAAAAGAATGACTCCATATGATTTTCCCATACTTCTGAATTTTTGAAAAAATCAGCTTTTATATATTTTTATCAATTTAAAAAAAAATGACTTCCGTACAAGCTAATGTACTTTGATTGGCATATTCTGGTATATATGACTATGCTGACCAGTTTTATGAAATAAAAAAGAATGACTCCATATGATTTTCCCATACTTTTGAATTTTTGAAAAAATCAGCTTTTATATATTTTTATCAATTAAAAAAAAATTACTTCCGTACAAGCTATTATACTTTGATTGGCATATTCTGGTATTTTTGACTACGCTGAACAGTTTTATGAAATAAAAAAGAATGACTCCATATGATTTTCCCATACTTTTGAATTTTTGAAAAAATCAGCTTTTATATATTTTTTTCAATTAAAAAAAAATACTTCCGTACAAGCTAATATACTCTGTTTGGCATTTTCTAGTCATTTTGACCATGCTGAACAGTTTTATAAAATTTAAAAAAAAGCGCTCCTTTTGATTTTTCCGTACTTTTGAATTTTTGAAAAAATAACTGCTTTTGCTTAATTTCTATATTTTTTAAAATTATTCTTCCGGTCGAGCTAGAACACTTTGATTGGTATTTTCAGGTATATTTGACTATACTGAACAGTTTTATAAAATAAAAAAGAAACGCTTCATATAATTTTGTCGTCCTTTTGACCATAGCTTTTGAGTAAATTTTGCAATTTTTTAAAATTAACTACCGTACAAGCTTTTTTTTTTATTTATTGGCAGCTTAACTAAAACTAGATTTCTATTAAAATGTGTAACGGTGAGTATCAACTTTTGTGTTTATATTATTTTCAGACATCAATGAATAAATTCGTAGAGTTTCAAAAAGAAAACTGGGAAGAGAGCAAGAACCGTAGGTTTCTTCCAGAATCTTAAGTTGTGTGAAAAGTTTCTGTTACAGCAAAACAACTTTATCATCCAGAATTTGTTATTCATCCCTTAGCTAGTATTATATGTTCAATCTCGTGCCTGCTCATGCCGTTTCTATGACAACATCGCCCGCCGCCCCTCTACATATAAGCTCTTCTAGAGAGCCCGCCGGACACCTTCTGCTCTGTTTCTATGCCCAGGGCGGCAAAATGATAAACCGAGACATGAGGAGAAAAGATTAGAATAGTGCTCGGGGCAGGAACACACAAAGATTTAATCAGTTTATTAAAAGAATCGAAAATGAAGAGGGGCTAGGTCCTCAGAGACTCGCAGCTCAACATAGTCGGGCTCAAGAAATAGCACGTGAATTATGAGAGCCGACGGGACAAGCAATCTTAAACCAGTGAACGTCACAGCGAGATATTCAGAAAAAAGAGAGATATGGGAAATCTCTATTAATCCATTATACCCCTGTTACCAAGGCTACCGAAAATAGTGAAAACAACTCAGACAACAGTAGGAAAACGAGTGTTATGAAGATAATGTGGAGGGGAAAACGGTTAGTAGGACTGTTTAAACACGAAAAATTGACATTGCACATGAAAAGTGATGAGATAAGGTGAGAATATAGAAATAAAGCACACGCCCCCGAGAATTCTTATAAAAAGGCTGACACCTGTGTTAGAATCATTCGCTATTCTTGGGCTCCTACGGAATGGAGCCCTCGCTGCTTTTTTATAATTTTTTTAATTTTTTCTAATTATTCAAGGAAGATTTGACGGTGTTTGAAAATAAACTGGGTGAGATCTTCTTTTTTTTTAACAGTGAGAAGGTTTAAAAGCATAAGTTTGATTTTAACTACTCTAGGAGAATTTGAATAGACCAATACACCCTATCATATTTTTTAAATTGTAGTCTGCACGTGGTGTCAGAGTGTCCGATTTCGGATTGATCTACGTAGATCTAGAGAAATTGCGGGAGTTGAGAGTTGTGAACTGATTTCGCAACGTGATGACGTCATATTTTTTGGAAAAAACATTTCCGTATTTTTTGTAGATAAAACCGTGATGGGACAGCTTGAAGAGTACAAAAATGTCTGAAAATTTCCAAAAAAAATTAGAGAGAATTTCGGCAACCTGTGTACAACTTGAAAAATTTTTGGGAGGACTGAGAAAATTTTAAAAAATACCGGAAATTTTCAGAAGCTTCTGGAAAGTTATTGATTTTTTTAAAACAAAATTTGGAAAATGCCAAAACAAAAAAAGGAAATTTCGAGAAAATCTAAATTTATTGTTGACAAATGGTGGAAAGTTCTGAAAAAAAATTTTCGGGAAGGTTTTGTAGAACTATTGAAAGATTTGACAGTCTATTCCTATATGGTAAATCAATTTTTTGAAATAAAAATAAATGTAGATACATAGAAATTTTTTGCTTAGTTTGAGAATAACAGTTGCATTTTTTGAAATTCTTGAAAAATATTTTTAAAAAACTGGTTGAAAGTTGGCATTTGCCGAAAAAATTCCTTCGACAAATGTCAAGTTTCAGGTGGTTTTGAAACGTTTTTCAAGTGTCCCAATAAAACTAAATTTTATATTCAAACTAGTAAAATATGGCTCTATATTTTTACAGTTATTTTCATTTCACAAAAGCGAGTTATACGAACCCTAATCTAAATGTTATATATCGCGTTTAAAAATCTTATCCAAATTATTATAGTTACTCGTGCTCCGTGCTTTCGCTATGCAACATACCAATCTCAGTCCTGATGATGGCTCTCATTGCGACTTCAATGGCAACAGCCAATGCTCTTAGGTGCTACCAAAACCATCTTCAGCCAAAAAGCGCTACCAACAACATGGTTTTGGTCTCAGTCAAGGTCGGGGGACGAGATGTAATTGCCGGCAGTGAACAAAGGCTGTAAAAAATGGAGGTAAGGCAGACAACAAGTTACTTGATTTCCAATTCAAATTACATTGATTTTCAGAAGATCTCTACGACAAACAGCCTGATCTGTTCTACGAAGCTTTCATCTGCTACTGCAGCAAAGACGTTGTTGAAGTGATTTTTTAAATTGGTTTTGATAGAATAAAATAATTAAAATATCGATTACCTGAAGTCACCAAAAAAATTTAAAAAAATTAAAATTGGAAACAAGATTGTGGGGCAGCCCAAAAGAAAATAGATGGTTTGTGGGGTTTGAAATCAAGGCTGAAAAACAGGAAATCGGGTTGAAGGACACATGTAAACTTGTACAATAACTCGAGCTGGATTATTCAATTGATCGTGATTTTATAAGTTTAACATCGGACATGATCTTGTTGCACAGGTTGGAGCTACGATGTTTTCAGAATAGTGTCCCATTTTAACGTGAAGCTCAAATTTGGCCAACTTGTCGGTGTCGCAAGTTCTCATAAAATTTTCCAAATAGTAACACAAATGTTTACAAAAAATTTGCTCGAATGGGTTCTCGTGGCAATTTTGAAACGGTCATATTCTCACTGAGAAACATCGTAAAGTTCTGAAAATTTCTGTGTGGAGACTGTTTACCACGCACTTTCTTGTGTACACATTTTCAAGTATATTTTTTGATTTTCGAGTAACGTTAACGTTAACACTTGTCACACATAATTGGTTTGCCACTGAAAGTAGTATGATTTTAAATGAAATAGAAATGGTTTTGCAATCGCAAATGGCTGAAAACCAAACATTTATTTGAACCTATATGTTACAATGGACAGCTTAGAAAAATCGAAAAATTAACGATCACCAACGATAAAAACAAGGCGATTTAAGATTTGGATTGAAGTCCCAAATTTTAAAGTGCAAACAATTTTAAATTTTTTTTGCGGAATAAAACTCGGCTTAAAATTCTGCTCCTAGAAATATATGCTTTACTCATTTTAAATGCCCTCTTCCCAACACAAATTGCACTGATTTACACCACTGGCGCGTTGCCATGGCGACATACCAACACCAATGATAACTCTGATAAGCGTGGCGGCGTGGCCAAGTGGTAAAGCACTGGGCTTAAAAACCAAGTATCCGGGGTTCGACCCCCGGTGCCGGATTTAAACACTTCTGAGTTGCTCACATGCTCAGAAGAACAAGGTTCGGAAAATTAGTGATCATTTGATGTGCTGAACTCCAAAGAGTCAAAACTGAGTTGGTGATCGTACATTTTTGGTTTTTTTTTTAGTTTTCCGTTGAGGTTCTTCTCTTTTTTCTTTCATATTTCATTCCTTTCCCCTATCCTGCCCTATTTTACTTCCAGTTTTATGTTTTATCAAAAAGTTCATTGCAGAAAAAATAATATTTAGAAAGACAACAAAGAGTAGCAAGGATCTTTTATCATTGAACAGCCCGCCGAAAATGTGATTTGTCTTGTTTTAGAGTTAGCAATATATTTCGAAATAGTTTTTTTTAGAGAAGATCAAGATTTCTGAGCAAGAAAAACAAACAGATAAGGGGTGTGCGTCGTTTACAATGCGGCGAATTTGATAAATTGGCCGAGCTCGACAAACACGGAAGAAAAATCTGAGACTTTTTGATGCTGTTTGGAGTAGGGCTGGCGAGAGAGCAACCAATGCGACCTGGGCAACCTGCGACCGATGGGTCTCATCGCAGTTATCGGCTAATTCAACTTTGTAAATTTTGAATAAGCGTAGCTCAAAAAATTTTCCAACCAAAACATATGTTTATAAAAATTTCACTTCTAAATTTTCAGAAACTCTCCTCAAATGTCAATCAACTATTCGAAAATGCAAGTGAAAAGCCTGTTTCAACCATCATTGCTTGATATGAGCCTGGATGTTGCTGACTTTGTTTTCGAAAAGATGGAACCCAAGGATCTGTAAGTTTTTTATGTTTTTTGTTTTTAATTTATAGAAACTATACTCAAAATGAAAAAAACTGCGTGGCGTGTACTGTAGAAAACCTAATATTTAGGCCCCACCTTTCCACTCACGGAGAAAAGGCAAAAATTTTGACTCCAACCAATATCAGGCCGCCGACATCTCACGGGTTCCGCGCTCCGCTGCGTTTAAATTGTTGTGGGCGTGGCGAGCTGTCTCCGCCCGCTGCGAGTTAAACATAGCGGCGCGCTGAACTCGTTAGATGTCGCCGGCCTGATATTGGTTGGGGTCCCGAATTTTGCCTTTTCTCCGTGAGTAGACGAGAAAAAGGCGGGGCCTAAATATTAGGTTTTCTGCAGTATACGCCACGCAGTTTTTTTATTTTGCGTGCAGACTTTTGGAACACTTGAAAAAATAACAGTTTTAAAAGTACGAGAGTTCTGAAACACTGTAGAAATCTGTGAAATACTGAAAAAACTTGAAGAATTATCAAAAAATTTGAAAAAAAAATGTTGCAGACTGACGACTAGAAAAGTATGCCGAGGCTTCAGGACAGCCGTTGATCACTTCGGTGTTCGTTTCGATACAATTATTTTTAAATTGTATGATAATTGCATCAAAATGATTTTGGACGAAGAGTGTATCAGATATTTGGATGCACACAGTGGTGGAGCGACTGTGGCTCACAGAGAACAAAAGATTGTATTAGAAAGTGGAAACTTTGTGGAAATTGCACTCAACGACTTGAAGATGGCATTGAAAAATGTATCAAGCTTGAATATTTTTAACAAAACAGAAGAAAGAGACGACATGATGGTCACATCTTTTTTGGGCTATTTGGAATCAGAAAAGTGTATTTACGTAAAACAAATTCACTTTGAGGTATTCTCATTTGGCGGTCGTTTGAATTGTGGAGGATTCAGTCTTGATCCGGGAGCTTGTACCCAGCGTTTTCGAAGTCCTCGATGGTGATTGGGGAGTTGCAAAGCGGCTGTGAACAATAGCAGATGTAGGTGTCCGCAAAGTGGACTGAGCGGGTAGCGTCCAACATGGTGCGCTGAAAAAATGCCAATTATTATTAGTATACCGTAGCTGTTTTATCTTGCCTCATTTCTCTGGCATGTTCCGTCGGCGAGGACGAGCTCTTGTCTTCTCTTTGCATTGAAGGCGACGTTCGCGATTCCACCAAACGTGGCAATTCGATCGCTGGGGACGAACATTGCCATACATGAGAGTTGATTGTGGATAACTCTGGCTTACGGGGTACCAGGGTTTTGCACGTAGCAGTCGATAGCTTCCGAAATGGTGACGATGCTGCACAAGAGCAGGAAGATAGCGTACTTCGAGGAGAACATTTTTTGGAGTACACAAGGAGCAGCTTTTCAAAAAGTATTACGAACCAACTAAGTTTGACCGCAGTTTATACACAACCTCAAATCCCGCCCCATTTCTCACCGACATTCTGAAATTTTAGCTCCGCCCTTTTCCACTCGTGGGTGGAGTCTTGAAACAACCCTTCGGCAGGGTAAGAGCCACGCCCTTGAGGTCACAAGTTGGGAGGAGCTCTGAAACTAAAGCGTCCAAAATAGATTTGTGAAGCTGAGCCACGCCCCCGGATGTGAATCATAAAGAGCAAAAAATCAAAGCGCTAATAAAAACAATCGGATAAGCAATTCTCAAAACATTCATAGATAATTTGAAATTCTAACCAGGACTGGAAATTTGGATAAAAATGAAAAAAGTTGGTTAAAAATTTGGTCAAGTGGGAGAAAACCACTTTTTTCAATTACGTTTTTGCCGAATATTATTGATTTTTTGAACATAAATCATGCGGCCACTCAATTCGACTCAACTTTTTCATATTAAAAAAATATTGAAAATTAGTGCGCCAAGTGGTCACGTTTTAAGCTAATTGGTAACACACTATGACAAATAACTGGTAGGCTTCAAAAGTACCTTATTTAACAAAATAATGTTAACAGCATGTAAAATATGGCCGCCGCAACATCAAAAAGTTGACAAAATTGAAGGTTTTAGCTAAAACTTTTTTGAAATTTTGAACCGCCATAATAATTTTTCAGGAATCTCATTGCAAACATTGTTTATTTAGGCGCACTTTGATTGAATTTGTATTATCAAAAAACCCCGAACCGTTAATCCATCTTTTACCTTGGCGTTTGAGAATCTGGCATTTATTTACACCAATTTACATACTCTGGATAAAATTTTTTCCATAGATGTTTAGTCTTTACAACATTTTCAGAAACGTTGTTATTTAGCGAATCTTCAGATTACTCATTGTAGTTGTTTTGCTATAATTACTCAAAATGTTAGTCAGAAGAGATTGCCGCTTAGAATTCTCCTACCAAGTTCGAACAACATTTAAGAACTCTGTTTGTCCTAGGTAATTGGGCATGTGTTGTACATAATTACTGAAAATGTCATTCTGAAACTGAATGTCCGAAGAAAATGTTTCGCTAAATTTTCTTCGATCACAGTTCGGCACCACACATCTTCTTCTGAATATCATGTACATCAATATCAGCATTTTCTTCTGACCGTTTAGTCTTCCGAATCACTGAGTTTCAGATAAATTTGAGTTAGGATGTAAACAAAAAGACCAAATCAGGAGATCAGGAAAACATATCAAACGTGCATAAGTTAAATCTGAAACACCTACTGATGTTATAATCCATTCTGTCATGAACCATGCACAAATGAAATTTTTTTATGAATAATGGCAAAATGAATAACAACGCGATTATCCTAATAATGTCAAATATAAGTTTCCGGATTAAAAGCCAAGTTGAGTCAAAAAAAGTTTTTTGCTCTTACTGTCAGAAAATGAGCCTAAATGATTAATCATTTACTATATATAACGCGCTTATTCTGTGTGTCCATAGTTTGTAGTCTATGTAGTCTTTGTAGTCTCTGAAGTTTTGGCTTCTGGAGGTATAGTTAGTTGGGGTTAGTGTAGGGATATAGTCGGGGTACTGTAGTGGTACAATAGTGGTACGGTAGGAATACTGTAGGGTTACGGTAGTTTCAGTAAGAATTAGTTTTAGACCTAAAAGTCGGGGGCCGCGCCGGAGGTGCGGTCCACGGCTGGTTATAACAATAAAATAATTCATGAAATTTTTCTATTTTTTTAATATTTCAATTTTGAAAAAACTGAATATTTTCGAATTCCCGCGCAAATGAGTGACGTCATTGTTACGCTTTCTGGAAATTTTCTATTCGGAAATTGTCAGGAAACAGGCAAATGTAAATACTCTAGAAGGCCGTAAATTTGCTTCAATTGAAAATATCTGTTTCATTCATTCTGAAAACTTTTTAGATTTTTTTTTAACTTGAAAATATTTCGATCGAGTTGGGTGAAAAGAAAAACGTTTCACATTGTTTTAAATATGAAAATTCCAAAAAGTTCCCATAATGTTTGCCTATTTCTAAACACTCTGAAAATCATCAAATTCCTTATAACACCAAAAAGTTGATTCTGAAAAAATTTTCGAGCTTTCATTTTTGTGCAACAACACTAATTTGTTTCAACTTCAATGGTCTTTACTGAGACGTCGGCACAAACTGGCACTAATCTAAAAGAATCCAACATAACAAATGTATCAACATTTATCAGAATTCTGACAAAGGAATGCTAAAAAAACCTGAAGTCATTAATCCAAATGTTGCATGATTAATAACCACTTTATCAATGGTGAGATATCATTTACTGTTCATAAAACGGAGTTTCAACTTTGATCTCCCACCTTTGAACTTTATTTTCTGTAGTAAAAAATGGTTTGGATTTGTGGTTGGTGGGAGATAATGACAGTGTACTGCAGAGGTACTGTTGTGGTACCGTAGGGCGTATTGTAGGATTACTATAGGTTTACTGTAGTTTTGGAAGAAATTAATTTTTAGAATTCGAAGAGAGTCGGCGTCTATTCAAAATAAAAAAGAAGAGACATCATTTTTCGAAGTTTCTTGGTGATAGAAAAATCCTGCCACTTTGAGGGGAACATTTTTGATACAAAATCTCCATAAAATCCGAGACCGAACCATAAGGGAAGATGCCAGAAGGGAAGAATCGGAAAATGTGTTTGTTTTAATTAATATGCGGTGGACACATTTTCTGCTTCTTTCCCTTTGGTCGGGTTTCAAAAATCTGAGAGTTTCCGTTTCCAAATTGCTTGAAAATGCCTGAAATTCTGAAAAATCTGGAAAATACAAAGTTCCCGAGAATTTTGAGACGAAAGTCTGAAGAGAAGCCATTTTTGTGATGGAAAATTGCATTTGGGAATGCAAATAATTGATATTTCACATCTGAAACAGATTTCCTGAAAATCAAAACAAAACAACGGCTTGTTCAACACACAAATTTATTGATATTTCGAAGAATAAAGTGGAAGAATGGGAAATCAAAGGAAAATGATAGGTAGATTGGGAACAAGGAGGAGAGGTCAGGAGAATCAGGAGGATCAGAAAAGGATAGGGGAGATCATGAAGTAGATTGTTCGGAGGTTGTTTGGAGCTGGCATTGGTGGAATTCGAATTGTTCAGTCTTGATCCGGGAGCTTGTATCCAGCGTTTTCGAAGTCCTCGATGCTTCTAGGATAGTTGCAGAGCGGCTGCGAACAATGGCAGATGTACGTATCTGCGAAGGTAGCTGGGCGGGTTTTGTCCAACAAGGTTTTCTGAAAAATTAAAAATTATTATTAGTATACCGTAGCTTTTTTATTTGGAACTTACCTCCATTCTTTGGCACGTGCCGTCGGCTTTGGCGAGCTCTTGTTTTCTGTGCTGGTTCTGGGGGATGTTGGCGATTCCTCCGAATGACGAGATCTGCTCGCTTGGGTAGAACATTGCGAAGCAGGAGAGTTGGTTGCGGATAACTTTGGCTTTCGGGATGCCAACGTTTTGTTGATAGCAGTTAATGGCTTCAGAAATGGCGACGATGCTGCAGGTGGCCAAAATTACAAAGAGAGCGGATTTCGAAGAGAGCATTTTTTGGAGTTGACGTGGAGCACTTTTCAATGGAAAATGCATGAATTAACTAAGTTTGACCGCAATTTATATGTAATCTCAAATCCCGCCCCATTAGACATTCTGAAATTTCAGCTCCGCCCTTTTCCAGTCTTGGTTGGAGTCTTGAAGGAACGCCACGCCCCATGGCCTTAACAATTGGGAGAAGTTCTGAAACTGAAGCGTCCAAAATAAATTTGTGGAATTGAGCCACCCCCGGAATCTGAATCATAAAGGACAAATAATCAAAGCACTGAACGAGAGACACTGCCAGCATTGGAAAATATTTTATTATGTCTGAAATATGAGATTACTGGGACTGGAAGTCTAGAAAAAAAAGAATGTAGAATGACGTTTCTGGGTTTTTGAACATATAGCCTCGAGTTGTGCTCCAAAAAATTAGTGGATTTGAGAAAAATACCATAGCTCACTGCATCAGTTCATGAACTCACGTGGTGTCAGGCTGTCCATAACATTTTGATCTACAAAAATGCGGAAATGTTTTGCCCAGAAACATGTGACGTCAGCACACTCTTAATCGTGCAAAATTAGAAAAGAAATCTGCATCTAGACGCGTCTAAATTCGCGCAACTTTTGTAGATCATGCCGAAATGGGACACTCTGATACCACATGAGAACCAAAATCCATAAGGAAGAAAAAAAAATTTGACTGAGTGGAAGAAAAACCACTGCAAAATCAATAAACGTGACTGAATTTCAAATTTTCGCGACATTTTGTTTTCTTTGTGCTTATTCACAAACCAGGATTTTTCAATCGGCAGTTTCATATTTCAAAAAAAAATTTGCACACCACGAGCATCCGAGCCCACGGTCACTTTTTATTGCTTCTGCCCGGCTTCTCTTGCTTTTTTTCTGTTTTGCTTTGAGGTTTATGTGCAGATGTTGCTAAGTTTTGTACACAATGTAGGGGTACTGTAGGATTACTGTAGATTAAGGAAAATAAAACGGCAAGCTTCTAAAGAGATATTGAGTTAGTAGCTGGGAGTTGGCAGTGATCTGAAGATACTGTAGTGGTATTTAAGGGTATTGTTGGATCACTGTAGGATTACTGTAGGTTTACTGTAGTTTTGAAAGAAACTTTTTTTTTAATTCAATGAGAGTCGGCGTCCTAAAAAATAGAAAAATTCTGCCACATTGAGGCGACATTTTTGATGCAAAATCTTCATAAAATCCGAGACCATACGGGAAGATGCCAGAAGGGAAAACCCAAAAAAAAAGTGTTTGTTCCAATTAATGTGCTTTTGCGCATCTTTCCTTTTTGTCGGGTCTTTAAAATCTGGAAGTTTTTCCCAAATTGCTCGAAAATGCACGAAATTCTGAAAAATGTGGCAGATGAAAATTTTCCAAGAAGTTGAGACGAAAGTCTGAAGAGAAGCCTCTGTTGTGCTGGAAAATTGCATTTGGCAATGCAAATTATTGATATTTCACATCTGAAACAGAATTCCTGAAAATCAAAACAAAACAACGCCTTGCTCAGCTTACAATTTTATTGACTTTTCAAAGAAAAAAAAGGAAAAATGAAGAATAAATGGGAACTGATAGGTAGATTGGGGAAACAGAGGAGAGGTCAGGATATTATCAAAAAAGGAGAGGAGAGATCATGAAGTAGATTGTTCGGAGGTTGTTTGGAGCTGGCATTGGTGGAATTCGAATTGTTCAGTCTTGATCGGCGAGCTTGTTCCCAGCGTTTTCGAAATCCTCGAATTTTCTCGGAGTATTGCACAGCGACTGTGAACAGTAACAGACAAAGGTGTCCGTGTCGTAATTTGAGGGGGTTTTGTTGTACAGCTGGGTCTGCTGGAATTTGAAAATAATCAGCTCTCTTTTTACTTTTTGCAAAATTGGGAAAACGAATTTTTTTAAATTTTATAAATTATTTTCCTGTTATATTCATTCAATAATTTCAGCCCGTTTTTTGACATTTAAACCAATTTTTTTATGACTCAACTCCACATTTAATCCAGAAACTCTGAAATCTGGCATCTGGCATCACATTGTTATTCACTTTGCCATTATTTTCAATACCAAATCGTCATAGTTCTTGACAGAATGGATTATAACATCAGTGGATGTCTCAGATTTGATTTTTGCACGTTTGGTATGTTTTCCTGATCTCCTGATTTGGTCTTTTTGTTTACATCCTAACTCAAATTCCTTTGAAACTCAGTGATTTGGAAAACCAAACAGTCAGAAGAAAATGTTGATATTGATGTACATGACATTCAGAAGAAGATGTGTGGTGCCGAACTGTGATCGAAGAAAATTCAGCAAAACATTTTCTTCGAACGTTCAGTAATTATGAATTCAGTAAACAGGCTCAATTGCCGAGCACAAACAGAGTTCTCAAATGTTGTTCGAACTTTGTTTTAAATTCCAAATGACAATCTCTTCTGACTAACATTTCAAGTAATTATAGCAAAACAGCTAGAATGAGTGATTTGAAAGTTCGCTCCAATTACAACGTTGTTGAGAATGTTCTCGAGACTAAACATCTAAGAAAAACTTTTAATCAGAGCATGTCAGTATATAAGTTGCAGATTTTCAAACACCTAAGTTAAGGAAGGACTAAAGTTTGATGTTTATTGCTGGTAAAATCTAAGAAGGTGTTTTAATGAACAAAGTTTGCAATGGGATTACTGAAAAATTATTGTAGCGGTTCAAAATTTCGAAAAAAAGGTTTTAGCTAAAGCCTTCAATTTTGTTAATTTTTTCAGCCGATCAGTGTTTTTTATTGGATTATCATCGTTTTTTGCACATTCTGGTTGCTCATCTAACTTTATTTTGTTGGTTAAGGTACATTTGAAGATTATATGTAACCTATTACTGGTTACGTATTGGCTTAAAATGCAAAGCGGCAATCGGCAAATTGCCGGAATTAAAATTTTACGGCAAATTGCCCTAGACCAAAATATGCAATGAAAATGGCAATTCTCACAAAAATCTTAGCAATAATTTAATAATGAAAAATTGATTAACAATTTAAAATTTGATTAACTCATTTTTAGGTTTTGAAATTCCAGCTTCAAGTTCCCACATATCCGATCAGGTAGAGTGTATTGAATTTTTAAAACGTCCTATTCTAGTCACTGCTAATTCGAGTACACTATCATCTGACGAGCCGTTAGGAACAATTTTCATGCACAATCTTCCTGGTAGTGATTAGAGATTTAGCTCTAAAGCTGATCTGGAATATCATGTAGTTTTGTGATCAGTGCTGCCATGTATCAGATTTTTGTTGTCCTAGAATTAATTCTGAAGACGGTTTTTTTTCATTTAAAAACGCATGTTGCAGGATTATCCTTACTTATTTAAATACTTGGATACTGAATGCATTTGCATAATTAATATAGTTTATACAGAAATCATCATAAGGTGTTAACTGGAATGAATTCGAAACCATATAAAAAATGCATTCACTTTTGGGACTTCCAACATTTCAGAATTATACTTTTTGAAACGAAAATTGGAAACATTCACGGCTATTTCTGAAAATTTCGCTTGTAATTTAATGATTCAGGTATCTTGAAAAAAACCATCTACAGATCAAATTTTAATTAACAATACTGCTTACTTTTCGAGGTTTCCAGATTTTTAACTTATTATAAAATTTTGAATCTAACCAATGTTTTGAAGCTAACTAGGAAACCCTCTGAAAGTGACAGAGGGGCATGATGGAATGTGAATTTTAAGCTACTGAATTTTACACCCTTGCTCACGGTGAGCAATCAATAATGCTCAAAACAGCTTGAACGTCCCACTCTTGCCGATTTTAGGAAGGTTGTCATGGTGGTTTCAAGGAAGGTTGTCATGGTGGTTTTAAATTTTTAATCATTCTTAGGAAGATTGTGCATGAAAATTGTTCCGAAGGACTCGTCAGATGATTCATCAGACGTCAGAGATGAGTGTATTCGAACTAACGACTAATTGGAAATGTTACTATAATAGGAAGTTGCAAAAATTCCATACGCGCTATCGGGAATGTCAGTACTTACAGCTTGAAGTTTAAGCTGTGCAAATGGGTTACCATGTAGTGTAAAAAGTCGTTATTTTGCCGCGACCAACATTCTTCGGGTTCCGCGCTGCTCTATACTTGGCGCGGCTTGCGGCGTGAAGCAGGTGCGGCATGCATTTTGGCGCCTACATGGAAGCCCTAAAGCTAATAATTTGGCTGCAATCAATTCACTCAAGCTCAGGACAGACTAAACGAAGTTATACATTTTTGCAATTTTTATTCTAAAATGTGCGGTCTCTACGTTTTTTTTCCACTTGATAGCTATCTCTTCAATTTTCCTAGAAATCTATTTCAAGACCGGATTAGTCACAAAACACAGATCTAACCAGATATTTGGTATTCGACATTATCAAGGTGTGATATTAACAAATCGCACGTTATGCACAATAGGATTTATGCCTTGAATCTTGTAGTTTACGTGACATGTTTCAGAAAAGGATTACATTTTTGATGTCGAACTATGATCAGAGGGTATCAGAATGATCATTGAGTATCGTGCAAGTTTTATTTCATGGAAACAGGGAGTAATCAAAAATGTAAAATGCTACTAGAAGCTTTTCCAACAAAAATGGGTGATCAAAAATTAATAGAAAAAGCGTTTTAAATGTGTTGTAGTCGACATTTTTTTATTGCTTTATTAGACTCGAAATTGTCTGAAAACACCGAATTTCTTAATGAAACTTCTCGGAAACTTCTCGAAAAATGTTATGGTGGGTCAAAAAATGACCTTGGCGGGAATTTTTTCCCCAAAAAAATGTGACGTCAGCATGTTCTTAACTATGCGAAATCAGTCTAAATTACCGTGATTCTTGTAGATCTATGTAGATCAAACCAAAGTGGTACACTCTGACACCACGTAAAAGAGGGAAATAAAAGTGTTTATTTTTTTCTAGATGCTAGTTATTCACATTTTCTACAGTGTTTCAATATTCTATCAAATGTATGTTCTATCATTTTTCCGAATTTTCCTTCCAATTTCGCACGTCTTCTCAGTTTCTTTCTTGAAATCCAAAAAGCTGGTGCATCAGCAAGCTATCTGGCTTTTCTATTTTCAGAATCCGTGTACTGGAAATTTTCTTAAACTCAGTGAATCGCATCAAGATTTTGGGTACATTGGTCAGAAAAGCACAGATTTGTGGTGTCAAACTGAAAAAAAAACATTATGTTCGTCACGATTTCTTTCTGACTGTGGGGGTTGCAGTAATTACAAGCTTTGCTTGTTTCAATCGCCAAAACATTTTTCTCAAACATTCAGTTTAAAAATGACATTTTCAGTAATTATGAACAACATATGTTTGCTAAATTGCCAGGGACAAACAGAATTCTCAAATGTCCTTTGATGCTGGTACGAGGTGGCACCGGAGCCGATCAAGAGGTTTTGGAATACCAAATTATAAAATAGTTTTTGTTTTTGAGAAAAACATTTCAAAACGAGTAAATATTAAATGTGGGAACATGTTCCGTACATTATGAACAATTTGTCGAAAGTGAAATTTCCGGCAAATTGTCAAACCGGCAAATTGCAGGAATTGAAACTTCCGGCAGACCGGCAAATTGAAGGAATTGAAATTTCTGGCAAATCGGCAAATCGAAAAAATGCAGGAATTTAGAATTTCTGGCAAATAAGCAAACAGGCAATTTGCCGTTTTTTTTCTGGAAGTTTCAGAATTTTAATTTCAACCGGCAACATTGTGCGCAACCTATGAATAATCTTATGTACATATTAATTGAAAAGACATCAAATTCTATGAAAATATCTACGGAAAACAGGAACTAAATTTTCAAAAAAGGCACAGTTTTAAGTGTTTCCGTCTCATCAAAAAATTCTCTGAACACTTACGGCAAACTGTTGTTCGGTAAACGACAAATAGCTAATTTGCCGAAAATAAATTTTTCCGGCAAATTGGCAAACCGGAAAATTTGCGGAATCGGAACTTTCTGGCAAATCGGAAAACCGCAAATTTGCCGATTTTTTCTAGAAATTTCTGCAAAATTTTACGCGGGTCTATCACTGTTTACATATTTATTTTTAAAAGTTAGCAAATTCTATGAAAATTTTTAAAAAGAACAAGAAAAAATTCAAAAAAGGCACAGTTTTAAGTGTTTCCGTCTTATCAAAAATCCCTCTGATCACTTCCGGCAAATTGATATCCGGTAATCGGAAAATCGGTAACTCACGGGAAATGAAAATTTCCGGCGAATCCGCAATCCGGCTTATTGCCGAAAGGGGAATTTTCCGGCAAATTGGCAAAACGGCAATTTGCCGTTTTTTTCTGGAAACTCCAGAATTGCAATTTTAATTGGCAAAATTGTACGCATCAAATAAATGCTGATACATCTATTTAAAAAGTCAAATTTTTGGCAAATCGCCATAATTGGAAATTCATGGCAATTTGCCAATTTGCTGAATTTGCCGGCAAAAAAATTTACCGCCCACCCCTGATATGAACGTTAATAAAATACAGTAAAAACAAGAAGTTTGAATAAAAAGTGGCTATATTCAGCTCCATATTTTTATGTTTTTCTCACAAGGAAAGTAGGTCAATCTAGTACCGGACATTGACTCGAGACGTATACTATTTGAAAGCTTATGATTCAAGTAGGTAACCACAAAAAATTCTGCTGCGGAACTCAACTCTGAACCCCTGAAATGGCCATCTTAAAATTGTTCTCTTCGTCCTTCCAGTTTTCAACACTATCCCATACATATTCATGTTTCTTATACAGAAAAGGATCTGCAATCTTTATAAAACGATTACAAACTTTTCAGGTTTTTTCAAAAAATTAAAATTTTCCAAAAAGCTCAAACATTGTTTGTTAGACCCATATACCTCCCAAAAAACAATTCCAATTGCTCAGAACCACTTTTAAGGCTATTTCCGTGAATGTGTGGCTCCAGTTAGACAAAAATGTCCAGCTTCAACAATTGATGCATCTATTCTTTTGGATGTTTGCGTGCTCAAACATCAGGCAGAACACTTTGCAGTTTTGTGGCAAAAAAGTAATCCCTGGGCTTTGCAAATGTACGTGACTACTGTCGTTTTGAAACAAAGTTCGTGCCGATTCAAAAGTCGTAGGCTAGAAGAGCACAAGCCACAATTTTTGCATGACTAATGGATTGGATCGAAAATTTGAAAATCAAACATTCAACAAACTTTGTGCCATTTCACTGATTCAGTCAGCTATTTTTACATGGGATTTGTAAACTATAGCTTTGATGTTACATTATCAAATGTTACAGTGAATAACAAAACGATTATCCTAATAATGTTAACAAGATTATTATAATACTAACTAGGTTTCTTTGTCCCCGAATAAAGAGCATGGATTTGCGAACAATTGGTAATGACACACAATGCAGAAGCTTTGAATTATACATGTAAAATCGAAATCCCTGGAATCATATTAGGGGATAGGCGGTTGCCAAGTTTTCAAATTCTCGGGAACAAAACTTGAAAATTTAGTCCCGCATAATTGTCGAGTACATGGGTGAGCGGAAATCAATTTTTTCCGGCAAACCGGCAAATCGGCAAAGTGCTGGAATTGGAAATTTTTTCTAGAAATTTCAGAATTTCAATATTAGTCGGCAAAATTGTACGCATCTTATAAATGTTCCGATATCTATTTTAAAAAGTATGCAATTCTACAAAAAAAAATTGAAGAAAACTGGAGAATAAAAATTCAAAAAGGCACAGTTTTCAGTGTTTCCGTCAAAAATCCCTCTAAACACTTCCGGCAAACTGATGTCCGGCAAACGGCAAATCGACAAATTGCCGGAATTGAAAATTTCCGGCAAATCGGCAAACAGGCAATATGCCGTAATAACTACAAGTAAAGTACATTTATGTTTTGTTAAGTGTTCGACCATTAAATCGCTATTGGAGTTAATATAAAAATTTATTTTAATTCAAAAACTAATTAATTGAAACAAATATCATCGAAATATGTGAGTACTGTGAGCTTCACAAAATGTGAGTACATTACGGAAAATTCCCGTTCGCGGAAAGGATTACGTTTGGATGCTCTTCGTAGACCAGATAATCTTAAAGGGCAGATGGTGTATAAGCGTATAATTACTATCCTGCCGACAAATTGGGCAGCTGCCCGAAATGGACCTCATTGGATTTCAATGCACTCATTATATCTTATTGAAGCTCAGATAGTGAGTTGTTAGCAAATTACTTTTTTCCAGGTAAAAATTGTGAAGGTGACTAAAAATGAGAGCTAAAAAAATTTTTTAAAGCAACTAGTGATTTGGATTTAAAAATTGACTTTTGAAGCGAAATTCAATAAGTTTCTTTGAGTTATACATGTCCGCTAAGAATTCTACCTAGTTTCGAGCAAAAACTATATAATGTGATTTCGAAAATGTAGCTCATAAAGCATAAAGCTCATAAAGCTCAAAGCATCATAAAGCTCGTTGTAGCAACTTCTTAGTTGAAAAATTTCTAGAATCATTTAAATGAAGTGAGTTACACCAGCTTTGCCATATTGAGCTCCGCAAAATTTATATATTTAATTCGAACCTAGGTTTGACAATTAAACCGACAAAAATTTGGCTTTCAGATTTTTGAGCACAACTGTCTCGGCTCTGTTGAATTTTTGCAATTAATAATTTCCATTAATGCAATTACTACACGAAAATTCAAAGGTTTTTTATTGCAGCAAACAGGAATAAATAAATTACATTGTTAGTAGGCACATTTCATAACTGATGTTGTGATTTCCTTCACTTCAAGATGTTTCCTTCCAACTTTTAGATTTTTCCAATCATATTGTTTTACTTGATCTCTCATATCATGCTCACTTTTCGCGTGATTTCATGACTTACTGTGAATCAGAAAAGCCATTTCAAACTAATTTCCTGCCAAAACTCAGTGAATCGGAAGTTTTGTTAGTCCGTAGAGATTTTGAAACTGATCTTGTCATATGATTTTCTTCTATTTTCAGATTCCATTTTGTAGCGGAAGTTTTTTTTACTAAAACCCAGTGAATCGGAAGTTGGTCAAAAGAGTACATAACTTTTGGACCCGATGTCATTGTGCACGTTTCGTTTACTGCTCGAAAACTATGGTCAGGGACTGTTTCGGCTTTTCCATTTTTGAGTCCACGCTGTCCGATATGTTTTGAGAGCATTGCTGAAAAATATAAAAAAATAAGACTTCAAAATTTTCAAAATTTTTTTAGAATTTCAGAATTAACACTAAACATTTCCAGGAAATAAAAAAATGAAGGCATTTTCAAAATGGATTTTAATTTTTTTTTTGGACTATTTTGTTGTTTTTGGGCCACAGAGCTTTAGGAAAAATTGCCAAAGATAAACTGTGAGATGTCGACTACCAAGAAAAATACATATTTCAGCTTATTCCTGTTTTTTGAAAAAATGTATTTTATTAAAAAAGAGCACTACTCGAATAAATAAATATAAAACAATTAGCTGCATACGGAGCTCTGAAACTGTTTTTAGCTCATATTTTCACGAATATCAAAGTTCAAAAATAACGTATTATAATTTTTTTCATTTTTTTCATTTTTTTGATCTTTTCACAGAATTTTATTCTCAAAAAACAAAAATTTTTTTTTGACTAAAAATTTCAAAATTTCACAACATATTTTTAATTTTTTTGATATTTTCTTCAGGAAAAATATTTCGAATCAATAGTATATTTCCTTGCCAATATATCAATGTTTTTCAGAAGTTTTTCGACCAAAGAGTATGCACAAAATACCCTTGTAAACAACTTTTCAATTACACGATTTTCGACAAAAATGTAACAGAATTTGATCAAATAAGATTCTGCAAAAATGTTATCAAGTTTGAGTCTTGCTCATTGTGCACAATAATGCGTTTTCTGAACAAACGTGCATGTCAACAAAAAGTATTCGTTGTGCTTCGACTGATCAAATCACGTAAGCCACTGAAAGGAGTAAACAATAGTTGCTCTTTTTCGCTTCATGAGCTTGAAAGGGAAAAGCTTGTGGGGGTTTTTGCTCCAAAAAAATTGGCTTCAAACAATAAGGTAGCTCAAAGGTAAAGTATCGAAAGTGGGGATCCAGTTTGAATGCACCAATAATATTCCAAAATTATCACAGATCATAATAAAATAATCAAAAAGTTTTCAGATTTCTTACAATTTTCAGTGAAAGATAAATCCCAAATTATTAAAACAAGGCGACTTAAGGAAAATTTCAAGCAAAATGTTAATATACAGACAACTAAATGAAATCATGAAGAAACGTGAAAAAAGCGTTTAAATAAAACCTTACTTTTTGGTCGACTTTTTATCATTCAACTAATAAAAATGTTTGGAAATATTAATAATTATTAGGACGAAACTGTTTCCTTCAACAACGACTAATATAATACCAAAATATTTTTTTAAACTTAGGATAAGTTCCTTTTTTTTTTATTTTGGAGCGTTATACTACATATTTACGGGGATTTTTCCGAGATCATAAAATATCACTTTTCTGTTTAATAATGATTTTATATCTATAAAAATTATCCTGGTTAAAACTGATAATTATTTTGTATTGTTGTGATTTTCACAAAGTCCACTTTAAAAAAATTATTTTTAAATGAATAAAAAAATGGGTGAAACTAAAAAAGTTACAAAATACCTTTAAAATTTGTTAAAAAAAGGACATGAAAAATTAACATGGAGAGATATAAAATTTTTTTCATTTACAGGAAATTTCAAGAGCAACTTTTTTGTTTGAATAAAATAACTAAAAAACTAATTATGGATGAAATTATGGTAGCAGGCCGACTAGTAGTTTTTCGACATTTTTTGTCACCTAGGAAAAAATCCTAAGCTCTCGATTTCCAGCAAATAGATGAACGCATCACGTTGGAATAAAAAATAAATGTGTAAGCGGGAAAAAAAATAATAAAAATGGTGAATGAATAGCAAGCAAGAAAAATAGGGCACAACATAGGTACCACGACAATTTTACAATTTTATGGCTAACAGGCGCTCGCTCGTGAAATATGTGCGAAACACAGATAATCAGAATTTATACAGAAAGCAATTTATATGACGTTGAAAAACTTTCTGGCTATTAGTTATAGTTATTTTGAAATCATGAAAAATCTCGAAAAGTAAAAATTGAAAAAAAATTATCCCGTGGAGACTACAATCTTAGGACACTTTCAGCCAAAACCTTATAACTTAATTGAAAATAAGTTTTGCTCCAAAAAAAAACTTGTCAACCTGATTAAAATATTTTCATTCAACAAATATAAAAAACCCGGTTAATTTAAACATTTAGGACTCTGTGTGGCGGATGATAAAAAAGGTTGCTATAATTTTAAATCGCCCTGTATAGCCTGACTAGCCGAATCTTGCCACTTTACAGCAAAATTGTAAGCTTGAAACTGAAATAGGCGGATTTTATTATTGTTAATGTCATTGGTATGGTTTTTAAACATAACTTTAGCATTGAAGTTATTTTTTTTGCAAATTGCGGAATATATGGCTTACTCTATTAATATTAATACTTGTCCAGCAGGATTGAAGAAAAAAAACTAGCAAAAATAAGTAGTCACCATTTACAAGGCGACGTCGAAGGCATAATGAATGTTTGTAGTTTGAGCAAGAGATCCCTTCTCCGGCCAGCTGCTCTCTTAGCTGGCTATGCAAGATAGCGGCAGGGGAAAATGGCAATTACACGATTACATACATGCCATCTGGCATCTATAGTAATCTTACAATAGCCGTGCAGTAGCACTACAGCACCCCAGGCAAGTTTCAGTTAATTATCAGCCTAAAATGTACCCAATTTAGGTAACAAAATTTTGTGAGATAGATCTTATATGCAACTAAAAAAAGAACAAAAAGGATAATAATGAAGACCTATTTAAGTTTCTGTTGCTGGGGAGTTCAGCTAAAATTGGGATTTTTTTTTCAAATTTTAACCACAGTAAAAACGTTTGAAATATTTTTCGAAAAGTCTCATTAGTTAATTCGAGCTTTATTTGAGTCTGTATTCTTAACAAAACAAAGAATCTTATGATTACTTCTTTTTAATCTACATACTATAACAGTTTGCTGGGTAAATTGAGTTCACTTCAGAGATCAAAAAACACTCACAATTCAAAAATTTGTGTGAGAGCAAGAAAATGCGCACACAAACGGCATAGAAAACAGAATGAAGAATTGAAGCTCGAGCAGAAGAGCCCGCCCCTGCATTCTTTTTAGGGGAGGGTAGCAAGCGACACGCCCACATGCCGTCCCTGCCGCCTAAACATTATTCATTTCACAGGGAGAGGGGAAGAGAGCGAAAAAGATAAAATTGTTTTGCCGGTTTGCCGATTTGCCGGAAATTTTCAATTCCGGCAAATTGCCGGTTTGCCGTTTGCCGGATATCAATTTGCTGGAGTTCGTACTTGCATTCTTGACGCTTCTAATTCTGATCTTTGCTGGAACTCTGCTCTCTGCAAATTTCAATTTTTAAATTAAAAATTTCAAAAAGGGTGTTATTTTATTTGACCTAATTTTGGAACCTTTCAAATTTTTTGAAGAAGGGCTACCTATGATTTTCCCGTACTTTTGGAATTTTGAAAAATACAGCTTTTGGTCAAATATTGCAATTTTTAAATATGTTCCGTATTAGCTAGCATAATTTATTTGGTATTTTCTTATATAAATGACAATTCTAAACAGTTTTAAGAAAGAAAAAAGAAGGGCTTCCTATGATTTTCCCGTATTTTTGGAATTTTGAAAAATACAGCTTTTGGTTAAATTTATAAATTTTTAATTTATTTTGAGATTAAAAGAGAAAATTGTTCAGTACCATTTCTGTTTAGGCTCTCAAATCTGCAAAAAGTAGCAGATGTATATTTCCGGCAATTCTGTTTTCCGGGAACCGGCTATTCCGGCAATCGACAATTTTGGCTGAAATTGCCGAAAGTACGATTGCCGAACATCCCTCGCCGTGCACCCCTGGTTGCATTACTTCTAAAATGTACTCTGTAATTTATTCCCTGTTCTATATTGAAGCTTTTGGTACCAACTGATTGTGACTAAATAGAACTACATATTTGCAACAATACTACTTGTCAGTTATTGAAAAAAAAACTGCTATACTTTCCCGTCAGATATCTTTATTTAAAAAAATTTTTTAATTCGAAATGATGCCTGTAATTGGTTGATTTCACATTGAAACGTATGTACCTGTTTTGGTTCGAACTTTTGAAAAAATAGTCTGAAAAAATCCAGATTGGAAACAGTTAAAATTGCTCATTTTATGTAAGATCTCTTAAAAGTATCAAATCCAGAAGCCCAAAGTTCCTTTGAGATTTTGTGATTTAAGCCTTAAGTCTGGTAGTGTTTACTGATCTACAAAAAACGCTCCGAACTTATCATTGATGAAGTAGCTAGGGGTTTCCTCAAGAGCTAATTTGATGTTTCTGATCCTTCAAAAATGTTCCGACTCGCCAAAATGTAATCTTGTGTTTCAATTTTTGGGCAACTGATCCATTATAGAAATTCTGCCAAACTCTAGAAATTCCAAGTCCAAAATAATCTTAACTTTGTTTTAGTTATAGTTGTTTTCTGAAATAAGAGTGTAGAATATTTGAAAAAAATCCCATAAAATACATTTATTACGCATATTTGGGTGATCAATTGATTTAGAACAAATGGGGAAACATCAGGCATATAATTAGGTCAAAAATTTGCTGTAGATATGGCAGGTAACATAATTCAAAAGAAAACAAGAGGGAATACGAGCCGATTCACACGGCTTTTCAACAGATTCAGACGAAGTAACAAAGAGCTCACAGGGCTCTTCAACATGGGCACAGGGGTTACAAATTTGTAAGTGAACAGGGGAGAAAACAATGGGATACAAGATCCAGAATTCTTGATAAAAAATACAGACCCGGGGGACAAATTCCCGGGTCTGTATGAACAAGAAATGGGGAGGCAAATACATATACAAAGCTTAAGGCTGCATCAAAAGTTTCTGGATCATATTAGTGAATGACCTGACAATTGGATCGTGTTTTAAAGGTAAAAGGATAAAAGGTAAATAATGAAGATTTTCAGGCTTCCTCATTCATTAAAAAAATCTGGATAAATTGATCTTCTAGACGCCGGTATTCCTGGTCGCCAACTCGGCAGATTAAGAAGAAAACATCACTGATCAACTGCATTGGTCTCTCTTCTCGGATTATTCGCGCCAATTGCTGGAAGAGGCGAGCATCTTGTTGATCTCTTTGACTAAGTGATCTTCCTCGGATACGCAAGTAGTCCGAAGCAGTCAGAATCTGCAGTGCCGTTGCTGGTGATCTGCTAAACATGACCATGCGGAAGCCATCGAGTGAGACGGTCAAATCATCGTTCACAGCTGAAAAGAAACCAAATGTTAATAACTGCAAAAACTCAGCAAGCAGAGATCAACATTTGAACAAAAAAAATAAATACTAACCTCCACTTTTGCGTCGAGCATAAACGTCTCGAACCAATGCCTGAATCCGTTCGTAGGACGGTTCGTTCATTGGAGCACGTATTGACTGGTTTCCAGATGATGTTGGTGGTTTAACAGATGTGAATGCCTCCGGTTTGGCGTCTTCAGGTGTCTCATGAGTTGAATGCTTTGGCTTCGGGCCTTCATAACTCATACTTGGCTCCTGGGGGGATTTTCGCTTGTTGTCTCCACGAGCACTTCCTCTCGGCTGCCTGCAAAAATTAATTTTAGCAACTTTCGTTTTGTATTTGAAAAATCGTTGTCAAAAGTCAGATGAGGTCGGTGAAACTCAATTCGAAAAATACAAACGAAACTCACTGCGATGTACCATCATCGTCTGTTACAAGAATTTCAGCTCGCAGATGGTTGTAGTATTCGTACGAGCATCGTAAAATGCCCTTTTGGGCCATTTCTTGAACGCTCAAATTTCTCGGCTCGCGCATTTGAGCGCTTTCCGGAAGAGATTCTCCATGAAAATGATGAAGATATGGCGGATTTCGGACTCGGCTGAAAAGAAAAATATTTTTCATAAAAGTTTGCTAGGTACTTGTGCCCTCATTTTAATAGTAAATTTTTAAATCAAAAAAAAAAAACTTCGACACGTGTGGAGTATTTTGTATTTTTAGGCTTACTAGCAAACCCGTGCTTGGGCGCAGGCGCAAATTGTGTGGCGAAGCGAAAAATTCGCGAATCGTTTCCGGACGATTCGTCGTCTACTCCGCCGTACATCCTGCCTGGACTCTCCCGAGTTTGCGGATCCCTGATCAAAAGCGCTAAAAAAAAGACACTCGAAATTATTCCGTCACAAAAAGCTTACATGTTCGCGGTTGAGACACTGGATACTCTTGATTCTGATCTAGATGGGAGACTTCCTGTTTGCTGGAGGAACTGCCGGAGCTGGTCAATCCGGGACGGCGAGGAAGATCTGACAGATGGATCAGTCAGCTGGCTCGGACGAGGATCATAGAATCCGCTGAAAGTAAACAAAACTAGAAAATAATTTTTAAAAATGGCTACTTACTCGTTTAGAGTGTTTCTTGAAGACGCGGTCGGTGACACATCGGCAAACTGAACTGTCCGTCTTCTGACACGATCCGACACTCGTGTTAGTGGCAAGGGCTGCGGAACTGACGCTTTTTCCGGCTGATTGGACGTGGTGCGTCCGGTCGACGAGCCCTGATCGAATGCTCTGAAATTTGAAAATGGAAACGTTAAATTCAAAGAAAGTTACTTACGTGTTGCCACCGATCGAGATTCCAGATCCAGTTCCTCGTGTTGTAGTTTGCGATGAAGATCTCATTGTCGGGTTCGAAACCTCACTTGGGTGAGGCTCTCGGAATCCACTGAAAATTGAAAACTAGAAATTATTTTAATCAACAATAAATACCGATTCAATATCCGCTGCGAACGACGTCTAGTAGAATCCGACATTTCCTCCGCTAGCCGATCTTCCTGAGGATTCCTCTCTCGTTCTCGACGTGTAATGTCCTCGGGCGTGACTCGGATTGGGGGACGACGACTCATTATTAAGACTGAAAAAAAATAGTTGTAGTGACGATTTTCAGAAACAAGTTCAAGGAACAGTTTCTCGGGGAAAAAATAGATAAAGCTAACAAGGGAGGCGTGAGGAAGTCAGACGCAGACTGAAAAAAGAGAAAATTGCGTGGGATGGGCTGAGAGAGCTCCGCCTTCTTTGTGAGAGAGTATTCTAAGAGGAAGATTAGATAGAGAGATAAAATAATGAGTTTTTGAGTTATTAGACTGAATAAAAATCAATACGTCTCACAGTTACACAATTTGGATTTGATTGGGCAGCTTTATTTTTGGTGAGGAATTTCCTGAATTAGCTCCTAAAAATGGGAAGGATGAAAGGACAAAATATCAGCTAGAAATTGGCCACTTTTTTGGAATTTTAACTATGGAAATGTCAATTCCTACTGAATAAAAAAGTTGCTCATAATATGGTCTTCAATTTTCGCTTTAATTTGGCCTAGCAGTTGAAGCGTCCGATATCTTGTGAGTTAGTTTCCCACTAGAAATTTAGCAATAAGATGTTTTGAAAAACAAGAAACTGATCATAAAATTATCATTTCATCAAGGAGTCATTCATTAGCTCCATTTGTTGGTGAACAATTGCCTGAATCAGCTCTAAAAAATAGAAAGGATGAAATGACAAAATGTCAGCTAGAAATTGACCACTTTTTTGGAACTTTAACTATGGAAAAGTCAATTTCTACTGAAAAAAAAAGATCATGATATGGTCTACAATTTCATTTTCATTTTGACCTGATAGTTAAAGCGACCGACATCTTGTGAGTTAGTTTTCAACGAGAAATTCAGCAAATAGTAGTTTTGGAAAACAGGAAACTGATCCGAAAATTATCATTTCATTAACAAGTTTTCTGCAATTGACATTAGTGAGAAGCATTCAAAAGATTGCAGAAAGCTGCTGATAATTTTCAAAATGCCGTTTTAAATCAAAACAATTAAATGAAGTTAGAACAGGTATCAACAAATGCCGAAAAAATTGAGATAATGACAGAAGAGAAACAGTGTCCGACTGAAGATGAGCAATAGCACATATCTCTGTCGTGCATTCACTAGGACGCGCTAACAGAGGAGAACAGAAAAAATGTGTAGGAAAAGGAGAGAGTGCCGAGAAACAGGCAAAAAAGGGGACAGTCTGTGGGAGGAGTTATGTTATTAGACACGAGACGTAGAGAAACAATGCGGTAACCGGAAGAAAGTCGTTCGAAAAGGACAGTGACTTACCTCAGATGAGCAATAACAAAAAACAGGCCGCGCGCGCAATGGGCGGGGCTTAAAGAGAGCGGTTTTGCGTAGTAAGGGGAGCCCTGAGACGCACAGCGAAAAAGAGGACAGTCTGTGGGAGGTTATGTTATTAGACACGAGACGAGACGCTCCGACTTCTTTGGGAAAAAGTGTAGAAAAAGCCGGTCAGAGAGTTTCCATGATATCGAGTTTTTTGTAATATAAAAAATTACTGAATTGAAATATTTGTTTCCGACGGACCACTTAATGTGAACAGCGAAAAAAATTTTGAATGAATATTATATGGCAAATCAGAACAAATGAGAAACACGGCTTCTAATACCCAGGAGGAGAGAGGAGCAGGTCTAGGAGAAGCTGGATATAATGAGGCACAGTCTGCAAGATGAAAAACCGGATTGTCAGACGGAAATCAGTACACACAAAATTAAAGAACAGCATGGTGCAATTGCTGAAATGACGAATTGACAATAAAAATATAAAATAGTTCACAAATAACCAACGCCTTTTCACTGAACCACAATACTCCAAACTATAAACATTTTTTTCCTGTTTTGCCAAAAACACCATTGACCTCAATAAATTCTGCCTCGGGGGAATACTGCAAGTGCGCCCCACTGCAAACGGGCACCCTCACCGGGTCATTCACACACACAGCCCCACCTCTTGCCACATCGCTCGTTCTCATTCTCTTCAAAATGGTTCACACCGCCGACAACGCGTGGAGGGCTCACATACCTCTTATGTACCGCGAGGATTTCCTTTGTTCATCTGGAGTTGCACGTTGGAATGAGGAGTTCCCCAGGCACTGCGTGGTTTCTCAACATGATCGGCACAAGACAAAGAGTGTCTTAGTTATTCTGTTTCTCATCGCAATGAGAAATATCAAGAATAACCGGTAAGATTTGTGTATTTTTTTTTTAGAAATCAATATTTCCCCTTTTTGCAGAGGTACATTTACCCGTATCAAGGATAGGCTGAGCTCTGCACTGAAATCACCGGCTTCACTCTTCCGCCGCTCTCCGGAAATCTCACTTCGAGAGGATATTCTCAGTTGGAAGAAATCGCCGCACTCTCTTGCCGCCAGCGAATGTAAGTGGTTTTTTTTCAACTACCTTTTTAATTCTTAAATTTTCAGACGGCGGCAGTGATCTCTTGGTTCAATTTCTGAAACAGCAGACTTCGGATGACTACGTCGACTTTTGGCTGGAAAGCGGCGAGTACAGGTGGACAAGAACGAAACCGGGGCGTAAACGGGACATCGAAGCTCAACGGATTTATGACAAGTTCGTGTACGGGGAATGCCCAAGAAAGGTGAGTTATTGGAGATGTCTTGGTGGAATTTTGGAATTGGAATTTTCAGATTGCTCATCTTGAGAAAATGTGTTTTGTGTCGCGTCAAGGACCAACAGGAAGAGACGTGTTCATCTGTGCTCAGGCGTATGTTGGAACCAACTTTCCAAAGGATTCGTACAAGAAGTGAGTTGAGAAGATAATTTTTGTATCCACAGGGGACAATTTATCGGCTCAGATAAACCAAACCACACTAGCCTGCCAGCTCCTGCGAGGTTTGAAGCCGACACCGGCGTGGTATTCAAGCGTTCCCGGCGTGGTTTGAAGCCGACACCGGCGTGGTTTTGAAGCGGTGCCGCCGTGGTTTGAAGCCGCCGCCTGTGTCGTTTTCAAGCGTTGCCGGCGTGGTTTGAAGCCGACGCTTGCATGGTTTGAAGCCGACACCGGCGTGGTTTTGAAGCGGTGCCGCCGTGGTTTGAAGCCGCCGCCTGTGTCGTTTTCAAGCGTTGCCGGCGTGGTTTGAAGCCGACGCTTGCATGGTTTGAAGCCGACACCGGCGTGGTTTTCAAGCGATGCCGGCGTGGTTTGAAGCCGACACCGGCATGGTTTAGAAGCGTTGCCGGCGTGGTTTTAAAGCGTTGCCTGTGTGGTTTGAAGCCGACGCTGGCGTGGTTTGGAGCGAACGCCGGCGTGGTTTTAAGCCGACACCGGCGTGGTTTGAAGCCGACATCGGCGTGGTATTAAAGCGTTGCCGGAGTGATTGATAGGCATATGCAAGGTATGGTTTACCTGAGGAGTTTAAGAACGCCAGAGCAATACAGGCTATGCTAGTGAGACTAATATTGGTGACATGTGATAAGAATTATTTGTGACGTACTTGTACTGAATTTTTAGTTTCAAGTCATCTCGTCTCGAATTCTCAGTTCTAATTAAGTTTTTTTCAGATTTCTCCAAGATCCAATCTACTTGAACCTCCTCAAAACGGTATCTTCTGGAGCAACTCAACTCAATGAATAAACTCCGTGTAACTATGATATCCCTTTTTGGTTTTCTCAGAACATTTTTCACATCCTCCCACCTAGTTTCTATTGTTCTTGTTATATGTATGTCTACATTTGATTTGATTATTACTAACCAATATCTTGTTCAAATTAAAACTGTTAAATGAGGATTATGGATAATTGTGTAATTAATTGGCAATATGCCAAATTTTCTCAACAAACGGTAGAAATTCCGATTGCAAATGTAGCAAATATTGTGTAAAGTTGGGCAAAATGGCTTTCAGATGAACTAGTTGAATCTGCTGGTGATATTTTTGACGTAATTTCTTTCCAAGGCTCACCACCGGGAAAAATAATTTTGATGCAAATTTTCTTAGAAATGCTACTTTTTAAATTGTTCCTCAATTTTTGCAATCATTTTTCTTGTTTTTTCTGTTTATATTTTTATATAGGAGCACTTTTTGTTTAACTTTTTTCACCTTTTTAATCTTTGCTCAATTGAAAATTATTTTTAAAAATCCATTTTCAGAAGACTTGCGCATTTTACTGCTGCTCCGAAATGTCCGATGCCACTCCATCCTCCTCAGAAGCTCCAACACCATCCGGACAGTGTAGTAGACTTCGTCCTCGATCTAAAAACTCGACTGCACCAGAACCACCGGCTCCCAAGCTCACGGATCACACCGACAAACTCTTTATCGAGCAGCTGCGTCGTACTACTTTTCCGTTCGAATTCCAAAATAAGCTGGATTCTCGTTGGACAATTGGCGATATGTTGAAAACGTAAGTTTTAAAAATTTAAAACTTAATGCAGACTTGTGGCTCCGCTATTAACTTAAGTAAAACTATTAAAAACTTCAAAACCTCTAGTTTGACTTACTTTTCTCTTGAATCTGGATAAAAGAAAGTTTTTGGCATTTCAAAACTCCAAAAAATAAGTTAAGTTTTTTAAAATCACCAATTTTGGCAACTCATTTTTGTCGCAGTTGCTGATAATTTTTTTTAAATCAATAATTTGCCTAATTATTCAGTGTTCTAATTCCCAATTTTCTGATTGTTTTAGCTTTTGATAGTTAAAATGTTTCAAAAAAACTTTCCCTTACTCGGCATTTGGCTATGAAATTTCACCTAAAAGTTACGTTTTTTCTTTCGGAATCCATAAAACATTGCTCGATTGGCTTGAAGTAAAACAGCCAACGAAAGAAGTAATCGAGGATCCGGCGAAGTTCAAGTCTTACCTGAAGAATCTGAACGGAAAAATTCGAGCTTCCCATCACCGACCGTTGCCGGAAGCCATGGAGTTGTGGATGAAGGAGAAGTGCTCTGCGAAGCATGCTAGTCGGATTTGCTACTTTTCAAGAGAGCTATCGATTGGTGATGAGAAACTCTTGAACAACTATCGTCCCCATTCCGCAGAGGTAATCTTTTATTTTAACGAAAAACCATCATGCAGTGATGTAGACTTTAAACTCATATTTCAAATCTACAAATCTTGTATTGGAAAAATTTCAGACGTATGGAGAAACGGCCTTGAACCAACTGTTGTCGATCTGCGAGGAGCTTGAAGTGGGCACGGATGACATCTTTGCTGACCTGGGCTCAGGAGTTGGGCAAACTGTGCTCTTCTTGTCTGCGTTTGCTGGAGTCAAGAAATCTATCGGATTTGAGATAATGCAGTATCCTAGCAAGTGTGCAGAGCTTAACCGATCGCATTTTATTTCGTGAGTTAAAAAAAATTATAATCCACTCTCCGAAATTGAAATAATATTGTGCAGACTAATGAAGCACTTGGGAAAAGCACCTCTTGAGATCAAGCTGATTCATGGAAGCTTCTTGGATGCTGAAGCAGTTGAATTGATTACCAGTGAAGCTACGCTGTTGTTTATGAACAACGTGAAGTTCGATCCGCCATTGATGCTCAATTCGGAGAATCTATTCAAAAAGTGCAAGGTGGGAACCAGAATCATTTCCACCTCGGAGTTTGTGAATCGTGGAAGATCTCCAGAAGCTAGCAATGCTTGGACTTCTCGTGAGTTTTTTTTTTCTATGTAGATTTTAAAAAATTGTGATTGTTCTATAGAATCATCACTTCAATCAATAGTAAAAAATGCAAGTAGTCTGAATCAGGGATGGGCGAAAATTGCCGGTTTGCCGATTTTTTCAATTCCTGCAAATTGCCGATTTGGCGATTTGCCGGATTTGCCGGAGATGTTTAGAGAGATTTTTAATCAGACAGAAACACTTAAAACTGTGTCATTTTGAATTTTTTCCCGTTATTTCTAGATATTTTATAGAATTTGCTTAATTTTTAAAATAGAGGATTATGGATGCGTTTAGTTTTGCTATTTGAATTTGAAATTCTGAAATTTCCAAAAAAAATAAGTGCAGAGCAACAACTTGCCGAAAATTTTGGGCAAGTCACCAATTTGCCGGCTTGCCGGTTTGCCGGAAATTTTCAATTCCAGCAATTCGCCGGCTTGCCGGTTTGCCGATTTGCCGGAAAAAATCGTTTGGCTAGGTACACAGTAGAAAATGATTTTTAAGTTTTCCAGAGGTTTTAGTTTAGTTTTAACCAGTTAGTCATTTTTAGAACTACTTTTTACCCTGTGATTTTGAGCGGATAACTTGATATCAAAAAATTTCAGAACTCGCCAGCATCACTTCCACCAAAAAGCTGCGATCAGTGTCAAATAACGTGAGCTGGACCGGATTAACTCAGCAGTTCTACTTGACAACTATCCATTCTGCGCTGCCTACTCCACAGCCAACTGATCAGTGATTCTCGACCCATGCCTTCTTTCAATAATGTTCGCAAAATATCTTCTACAATCTAGTGTGTCATCCCCATATTTCAACTGCTCACCAGATATCAACAATTAATTATACTTCTGAAGCTCAAATACGAGTATTTTTCAGTGAGTTTCCTATGTTTTTCTGTTTTTAAAACCTGAAAAATTAGTTCAAAACAAAACGTAAGTTTTTAGTTTTTTGAAGTCAAAAGAAACATATAATTTTTTGAGAATTTCAGATTTCGAGACACATTTCTTCATCCCTCTTGCTCCTTGTTGCTCCATTCATTGCCTTTTTTACACTGCGTTTGCTGTCAAATCATCCACTCAATGCTGAAGGTTCAAGAATTAGCGTCCATTAGGTGAAAAACCTCTGGATTTGGAGTCATCAATTTGTGATATTATCAACTTCTTCTATGCTGTATTAGTAGCATGAACGAATGCAAATTGTAATTTTTTTCTCACCCCCACAACAACTTCTCAACTCCACAGCACGTCTCCATATCTTTCTGAATTCCCCGTGTCCTCATCAACTCCCTATGTTCGTCCTTAAATAATTTCCAGTATTTTTCAACTCACACACTTCCTCCTTTCCGCGTATGGTTTTGACAATTTCATTTTTATGCAGGTTTTAAATTTCAATGTTTTTTATGAATAAATTGTGAATATATTATAATTACATACGTTAATCAGTTTTCAGGTTGAAATGGGAACTTATGGCTTCACAAAAATATAAGTATGCATTTTACTTTGGTAGAAATTACGTCTAATTGCAAAAGGATTTGAAGAGTTAAACTTAGATGTTCTAGATTCAGCACTCATAAATTACCGGTTTTCAACAAATATAGATTTATTTTGACAAATTTTTTTCAGCCACTTTCTTTGTTTTGATCAAACAAATAATTGTTTTGAAATCTTTCAAAACTATAATAATTGTAAAAGGACCATTTTTTAGTGTTCGGAAATTAATTTTGAGTCCTCTAACTTCAATAATTAATCATTTCAGAAGAGTTTCAAAACTGCGAATTTTTACAATAAATTGCCCAATTTTGCAATTTTTTAATAGTTTTTGATGGGCTAAACCTACATTTATTAGATTCGGCGTACATGAATTACCGGTTTTCAACAAATATAGACTTTGGTTTTTACAAATTGTTCTCAGCCATCTAATGACTGCCTTTTTTTTTGGTCAAAAAATGTTGTTCTGAAAACGTCTGAAATATTTATCTCTTAAAAATGAACGTTTTTTATTGTTTCTGAGGTAACTTTGAGTCTTCTTAATTGAATAAAAATCAATTTAAAAGAGTTTGAAAATATTGGAACTTCAGTAATAATTATCCACTTTTGGCAATTCTTAATCTTTTTTGAAGGGTTACTGTACTTTTTATGGTCAATTTGTTTTCTTAAAATGTCCAAAACTACTATTTTTTATGTTTTTATTACCCATTTCAGAGAAGTTTTAAAATTAAAAATTTTGGAATTTTAAGCAATTTGAGCTGATTTTGGCCAAACTTAAAAGCAACCAGCAGGCAACATGCTCGATCTGCAGACAAAGTATAGTACAAAATAATTTATTTATTTTTCAACAGTCAGCTAGAACAAAATTGAAACAAACTGGTTTCGATCAGCTGTGAATTTTAGGTGCAGATTTGAAAAGTTCCAAATTTCTAACCTTCTGAAATTGCCACCTTCGACTTCTCATCAGTTTCCGCTGTTGCAAATTTGGCAAATCTGCAAGCAAATGTTGGAATATAAGAAGAAAAAAAACGTTACAATAAAAAAATTAGCGCCCTTCCGTTTTCCTAGATCAACCTGTCTAAAATGTCTAGGATTGCAAAAACTATGTCAATGTTTTGGAGTTGCGTAGTCGATATCTCAAACTTGGGTTATTAAACATTATATTACGTACAAAATAAATAAAAAGAAAACTATAAAAAAACGAAAAATGTGGACAAAGTCAATCAAAGACAGCGGAGCGGGGATGTGAAAGGTGGGAAAAATATAATACGTTTCATAGGGTGATAAACTGTGCAAAGAAAAAAAAATTCAAATAGGGAATACTTGACATTCTAGAAGAAATAGGAAAAGAAAAGAGGAAACAAATAGAGATATTTGGATCGGGATATTTTTTTAGACTTGACTTTGTTGAGGTGTAGATATCTAGGAAGGATTTTTCTGAACAAAATACATAATAGAAAGATCGAACAAATTAGACCTAGTACATACATTTAAAAGATGCCTGGGTTGGCTCACAAAAACTCGTGCAAAATCGAAGAAAAAATTTATTTTAGCATTCCTTGTTCCAAAAAGTCCACATTATTGACGACGATTTTTCAATTTTTTTTCGATTTTTTTGCCTGAAACAATGAGTTTTGGCCTTTTTGTTGTTTATTTATCGTTGTTCATCTAGCTGTCAGTTTGTGAAAAGTTTCAAAAGATTAAAAATATCTCAAAAACACTTTTCTTGTGATGTTTCCTTTTGAAAATATTCACACTTTGCATAATTTATAAGTTTTAAACGACAAACCTTTCGAGGCTCCAGCAAAGAAAGAAATCCAGCATTAGCATAATTATTTAGAATGAATAAAGTGGAGGGCAACACACAAGCGCCCAGGAATACAAAAAGAAAATAGAATAGAAGAAAAATCAGAATAAAAGGGGACGCCATGCACACAGCAAGCGAAGGAGACAAGAATGACGGCTTTACAGTCTGCGGCAAAAGTGTGAAGAGAGTTAGAAACGCAGACGGTGAGAGATCGGCAAAAATATTCTCGCATCGGAGTTGCCGGATGCGCACAATTTTTGGAAAATGAAAAAGTTATTGTATTTGAAAGTTGTCTACTATAATAACAAAAATTTATAAAAATTTGATAAAAACTTTGTTAGTTCAAAATTTTAAATATTGTGTTAGTTTTATAAATATGAAAGTTATTTTGAAAGCTAAAATAGTTATCAGAACGTTTTTAAATAACAAATAATAATAACATGAGATTAGTGGCTCTGGTCAACACTTTTATTTAATTTTCATTTTAAAATTTCTTAAGAAAATTTGAGAGCCTGTTATTAAGCCACAAACTAGAAAAATTCTAAGTGTTTGAAAAGGTGATAATGTTTCTTTCTGACAAAGCTCAGACTCCTATCAATGAAAACGAGTCAAAAAATATTAAAAATGGAACATTTAATTCGCCTTTCCCTAAACTTTCATATTCATATTTCTTATTTGCAATCCATTCTCTACATTCTGCAACACTTATACTTCGATGATTTAACTCCTTTTCTACTAAGTGTGTTTCGGAGTGGTTTCCGGCCCATGAGGTACTGATAGGACTAACAAAAGACTCTTATTCTACTAATTCATTTATTACGAGTGATTCAAGGGGAAAGCCTTGAATCACTAACACTTTAGCAATCAATTATCATGCCGCCGTTCGGTTGGTGCGGTGGTGAGCAAGTGTTACGTAATAATATTGAACTAATCTTTACATTTAATTCTCTTGTTAATAAATCTTTATATTTATTAATAAGTCGTGAGCGAGTGAATCTTTGTATTCACCGACTTCGCGACACTCCCGGCCCCAAAACGATGGCTTATGACCACGAAGTGATAATAAGACATAATTTCCTTTTGACACGGTCTTCTTCTTGTGCTTCTTTCGATCGCTTGCTCTTACAATATCATTGTAACATCCTTCTTTTTGGCTTCTTTCCTACAGTACCCCTCTACGTTTTCTTTCTTTTCCTTCTTCACATTCTCCTTCGTCTTCTTCGTCTTCTTCATTCCTTCTTCATCTTCATTCTTGCTTTTTCTTTACTTTTTATCATAACTTATCCTTCATTTCATTTCACTCCTTGAATTGCATCTTGTGTGGTTCAGTTTTATGCTCTTTCATTTCTTATTTTTCTTTAACTTTTAACTTAACTTACATTTCCTTACATTTATTATCATTCTTTCTTTTTAATCCAACCTCTTCTTTTGTTGGACCTTTTTGCTCCCGTAGGAGCTTTATTGTTTCGGAGCAAGTCTCTAATGAGACTCGCCCAGACTTTCAGTCGCATTGACATCAAAGTCTTTCACCTTTTCTTTCTTTTCTTCCTCCTTTTGGATCAATACTTTGGTAGTAATGATCTTTGAAATCATTTCTTCCAACTTTTCATATTTTCCATTGTATTTATCACTGTGAACTTTCGCTCTCAGCTTCTCCCTCATTTCTTTCGGGAACTTATCAACTACTCTCAAGTATGTGGCAGGCATGTCAATGTCTACACCTCTGTACTTCATATCCATGACTATTCCCGTGATTGTAGCTATATAAATTTCCATTTGGATGTAATTCGTCTGATCACTTCTTGCTGTCGACAGACACTCCAACGAGCCGTCCACATCCGCTTTCACCCGAATGACGTCCTCCCGAACGTCGCTCATCTCCAACAATCCCGAATCAATGTTGAGCGTAAGCCCAGATGCCTCGGTGATTGCCATGATTGCCGCATTGACCAAACGACCAACGCGTTGTTTTTGACCAAGAAATTCGTTCTCCATTAGCTTACCCTTTTGATTTCTGAAATTTCACATTATACTTTCAATCTTCAGCTTTTCACGAATGAATAATAATACGGAATTCAACCAACTTGAACCATTTTGGTGTATCTTAGCTTCTTTGTACTTTACTTTAAAAAAAAATAGTAATTTAAAATCATATTTTGTTTCCAGGAATTCGCGATTTTCCTAGAATTCTTGTCTTGATCTCTTGCTTTATTCGTACTTCAACTAACTGACCGGTTACCTGAATTTGTCAAAACTTTACTCAATTGTTAATGATCTTCAATTCTACTTCTTTCTACATTTCTTCTCCTTCACTTTCCCCGTGTGACATGATCAGTGTCACGTCTGTCACTTGTGCAATACTTTCCATACACTATTTCTGTGACGTCATAGGCTACCTTATGACTATTGGTACCCTTCTTAGCTTAAGCGTAATTTGTATACTTTCTGTATACTGAGGCTTATGATTACATGTTCTAACAGTATAAGCTTTTCACCCTATACTGCCTGCTCCCCTCTTGCAACAATGTGACCACGCGATGAAAACTTTATCTCTCCACCGTATACCTTCTCCTTTATTATAAATTTACATCTCAATACCAGAACTCTTTGAACTGGATCAACTTGTATTTTGAATTCATGGCTTTCAAAACACTATCATACTTCCTACAGTAACCTCCACAAGTATACGTGCACATATATTCCTTGCTTCTTTTCCTTAAATTGTCAACTTAGCCAATACTTCATTATTTTTCTTGTTGGACTTCCAATCTACGTTCCCTTATCTTTGGAACTTGAATAGTATTTGCTTATTTAAATACAAACTTTACTTAAAATCATTTATTAAAATCTTAATACAACATGTTTTGTACATATAATTCTCAATAAACTTTTTTCATATAAATACAGTTTATTCTGCACTTGTTCCCTTGTACGTTGGTGTACTGCTTTTCCTTTCCATCTTCCAAATTTGTTTTTCCTGCTCTTTTATGTTGAACTTCTTCCAACTGTTCCAATCCTTCAAATTTGCAGGCATTCTTGATATCTCCTCAGCAGACATCCTTCGCTTTTCTTAAAATTATTCATTTAGTTTTCACACTTTAAACTTTCTTGAACTTTGTCTTTGAAGTTGAAACTTTTCTGGCAATTTTAGATTAACTTTTTTTCTAAAATTCTTTTAAAAAATTCTTATATTGAAATTTACTTTCAAAAATTTCAACAATCCTTAAATTGTTTCCTTTTTTTTTCATTTCTTAATCTTTGAAAATTTAAATTACCTTGCTTCCATTACATCACGTATCGGATCTTCAGATGAGCTGCGATTTATTCATCTTGTTGGTGTTCTTCACAACAATCCATCAATTTTTAATTGAATTTCTTGCTTTGCATCCTTCTTTCAGAACTCTTCCTTCTTTCGTGATGATATTTCGTCCTGAAAACAATTCATTTTTGAACTTTAAATTAGGGAATAGTGAATTTGATTACGGAAATCAATTTAAAGTTCAAAAATGAATTGTGTTCAGGACGAAATATCAGATGAAATTATATTGCATCCAGAATTTCATCCAAGAAAAGATGAAATAACAAATATTAAAAGCTTCACTGACTTCAATTTAGATTTCTTAGATGATAAAGTAATCTTTCATGAGCATATTCTCCTTGATACTAAGACCAATATTGAGGAAGAATTAATTAATGAGATGCGTGAAAAAGCTGATGTATCCATTGATCTACACTCAAATAGTCAAGATGGAATGATTCCTCATGAAATATTAGATGAAGTTTCTAGCATCTTTGAGAAGTATTACATCAAGATATGGAGGATTTATGTAACTATAGGTGTTACTCTCTTTTATATATTCATAGGTAGATCTATTTGGATGGTCCTTTCTCCAAAAACCTTTTTCACATCAGAAAGATTCTTCAATTCAAGAAAAAATAGAAATTCTAGAAATAGAAATTCATTCTTTGTGAGTACAAAAAATGAAAAAGGTGTAGAAATGAAAAATTTAAATGAACATAGAAGATCTCTTGTTGTAGACTGAATTTTTCTATATTTTAATTATTTTTATTATTATTCTTCTTTAATAAATTATAATCTGCGTAAGCAAGCTTCCTTAAAGTCAACTCTACAAAACGTAATGAGATTCTTCAATTCTGGCGATTCTTCAAAATATGTTATCATAAGTCCAAAAGAGAAAGATAAAATAGAATTGATTCAAGACATTAACCATGAAGAAAAAAAAATCAATGAAAAAGTAAAAGTCAAGGAAGGATCTGCAAGACATTCACTTAGTGAAGGAGGAAGTATTACTCAAAAATCAATGAATACAAAGTCAAAAACTTCTAGATCCGAAGGTTTGAATAAAAAGAATGCAGCATTTTCTTAGAACTTTAAAGAAAGGGAGACCTAGTGAAGGATCAGGATTCAAAAGAATTTAGTTTGAATTATTCCATTTTTTTACGTTTTGAAGTATAATTCTATATGAAGATCACACTTATTGAAGTCAATAAGGTTATTTTTATTGTCCACTAGTTTTAATGTTAAAGTATTACATTTATTAACTCTTCGATGATAAACTAAGTTTATTGGTTCATATTTTACTTTTCCATTAGAACCTAAAGGAAACTTGCAAATTATGTTACTCTGTCTTTCATCAATAAAGGTATCACAAATAAGATTACATGATAGATAAATCAAAGTATTCAATTTAGAAGTATCTAAAATTTCATCAATACTAACAATACTAATACTACTAATTTCAAATCTTGTGGAAATTGAAATGTCTTTTCATTTGTTCGATATAAATTTAAGAAGAGACTTCCAGATCCTGAAGATTGAAAAGTCATTGGTAATTTAAATAATTTATTTTATTTTAAATAGTTTGATTTATTCTGTTTATAGATTATGACTAAAGAAAGTGAAGACTTCATCAAACCAAAGGTTCTTCAAACCAAAGGATCTCCTACGGATTCACTTGTGAAATTCAAAGGTTCTAGTAGTCTGCGACTTCAAGGAGTCTCAGACTTCAAAGATTACAGTGTAAAAAATTATTATCCAGAAAGAAAGAACAATCCTTTGCTTCCTCAATCAATAAGAGGATGTATAATTGGTAAGAGTGGATGTGGAAAGACTAACTTACTAATGAATTTACTTTAGGATGCTTACAAAGGAGAAGAATACCTTGATTACAATAATTTGTATATTTTTAGTACAACATTATTTCAACTTTGTTATCAAGCATTAATTAATGGACTTAGTGAAGGATTAAGTAAAAAAGAAATTAGAGAGTGTTTCAAAAAACAAGACTTCATAATTGAGGAAAAAGAAAATGTAAAATCAACAATAAACGTTGTGAGTAGTGATTCTTTACAAGATATCCCAGATCCTTCATCATTAGATCCCAATAAAAAGACTTTAATAATTTTTGATGATCTTTTATTTGAAAAACAAAATAAAATATCAGGTTGTCCCATAAGTTTTTGTACTTTTTTTTTTTTGAAAAAAATTTATTTCTCTCAAGCGACAAGTAGTACTATTCACACAAGTATTCACCATTAGTGTCCACCACTCGTTGCCATTTACTAGGTAACATCATGATGCCACGGGAGAAGAAATCCGGCGAACGCGATGAGAAGAAAGTGGAGAGTTCAGTTTTGAGATGCTCTTCGTCGTCGAATTGCTTGTCGCGCATGTAGTCACTGAGAGACAAGAACAAATGGTAGTCGGTTGGTGCAAGATCTGGAGAATATGGTGGATGCGGTAAAACAGTCCAACCAAGATCTTGCAGCTTTTGGAAAGTCTTCTTGGCGACATGAGGCCTAGCATTATCGTGAAGAAAATATAGTTTTTCATATTTTCCGTTGGTCTTTTCTGCAACTCGGTCCAATTGGGCACAATAGTAATCAGCAGTGATAGTTTTATTAGTTGGCAACAATTCCCAGTGCACGGGTCCTTGAACACCCCACCAGACACAGATCATAATCTTTTTTGGGTGAAGATCAGGCTTTGGCGTCGGTATTCCTTTCTCACCGATCGGAAGCCATTGACGTTTTCTGGAATGGTTAACATAGAGCACCCACTTCTCATCTCCAGTAACCAGATTGTTCAGCCAATCGAACTTTCGACGAAAAGTTAGAAGTTGAGTACAAACGTTGACCCGAGTGAGCTTCTGTGATGCCGAAAGTTCATGAGGCACCCAAGTTCCAAGTTTTGAAGTAAAACCAAGGCGACCCAAGTGACGTGCAATTGTGCTATGACAACACTCAAGCTTCTCTTCCATTTCACGAAGACTAAGACGAGGCTCTTCCTCCACCAGCTTCACTAGGTCTTCTTCATTTAACTCTACCGGTCGCCCAGAACGTTCTATTTCTTCGAGACTGAAGTCGCCGTTCTTGAACTTTGAAACCAACTCTTTGCTGTATTATAAGAGAGTGCTCCCTCACCCATCGCACCGCATATGTTTCGTTCCGCTTCCATTGCTGAATGACCAAGACGAAATTCATAAAGAAGAAGCAATCTAACGTCTCGACGTTCAAGTTTGATGATTGTCATCGTGGCAAAGTAGAAATGGATGAAATGAATCTTTTCTGAAAGGGGACGACCCGACCTTGACACGACCTACGATGAAAAAATTTTAAAACTTTCTAGAAGTTTTGGAAAAATATTTGAAAAAAAGTACAAAAACTTATGGGACAACCTGATAGAACAATATTATACAAGAGGAAGACACTCCGGAGTGGATTGTTTTTACATCTCTCAGAATTATATAAAACTTCCAAAGAGTACAATTAGAGAGAATGCCAACTTCTTCATAGTATTTCCTCAAGATAAGATGAATTTAGATTACATCTACAGGGATCACTTTTCAGAAATCAAGAAAGATGAATTTCTTGAATTTACAAGAGATACATTCAAGGAGAAGTATAATTTTTTAACAATTGATAAATCTAGGGACCTTGATGATGGAAAATTCAGGAAGTGTTTGAAATATTTTTACATCTTCTAAGGAAGCTTTGCTTACGCCGTCTTGATTACAAAAGCCTAGGAAATCTTCGATTTTTATTTATTCTGAAGATTTTGAACACTTCTCTGAATAAAAGCTATCTTCTGGTGTTCTCTTTTTGATCAAATTTATTTTCTTCTCTTTAGTAAGACTTTCACACTCTGGGAAATTTATCATACTTTTAGAAAGACAATACCTTCCACTAGCATCTCTTTTTAGATCATTCACAACTCCTTTAGAATTATGAGGAATATTATTCTGTACTAGATACTTTTTGATTGTTTTAGGTGATATTCCTGTTTTCTTAGAATAAGATGAAATACTATTCATTTTAAAATCATATATTTTCAGCTCTTCTATCAATTGTTGTACTTCCATTTATTTAGAAAATTATTTAAAATACCTTTTTACTTTACTTTACTTTATTACTTTACTTTTCTCTATTAACTTACCATATTGCCATACCTTATTACAATATTACTTGACTTTATTACTTCAAATTTTTTACTGTAATAAATGACAGAGTTGAGACTATCCAGATTTATAAAAGATGTACAAAAACTTAATAGAGCATCAAATGTAGACTTGACAGAAATAAGTATGTATACGAAAAATGAAAATACTAGAGAAACTGCTCAGAACTATTTAGATGCTATTGAAAATATGATAACCAGTGTAGAAAGTTCTAAAATATCTGATGCAGATAAAACAGCTTATAAATATGCATTCACTGAATTTTTGATTAAGAAATGTGAAAGTGAATGTAAAAGTATTATAATCAATGTTTCAAAGATTTCTAATAAAAAGAAACAACTTTTAATTGAACAATTACATCACGACTTTCAGAAAGAAAGAGATGAGCATAATGAACTTAGAAAGAAATATAATGAAAAACTGAAATTCCAGAGTGTAGAAATTCCTACTATTGATTTAGCAATTACTTTGAAAACTAAAAAGACCTTATCAAATAAGGAATGTCTTAATTTTCTAAATGATTTGGAGTTAGAAGATAAGCAATATGGAGAAAAGTATAAAAGAGTAGGAGTTCCATTAGAATTTTCGAGTGTTTCAAGAGCATATGTCAAAAAAGGTAGTGGATCAGAGAATAATATTATTCAGCGTCAGCAGGTAAGTAAAGCTTCCTAGAAGTTAAAAACCTGCTAAACAACTCTTTTAATTTGGCCTAAAGCCTAAGCTTTGCTTTCGCTGAATCCGAAGGAGATCCTTTAAATCTTTGATCTTCACAATCCAATACCTAAATAAATACTTGGTAAATCTTTCTTTTTTATTTTCTTTCTACGAATTAATCCATCTAAAATAGCATGAATCTTGTTGAATTCCCCTTTATTACCAGCTTGATAAGAACCTATTGATAATCTTAATGAATCCATAAGAGCATTAATTTTTGGAGGTAGAATCACAGGTTCCGAGATCCTTTGGATTGGTAGAATGATGGTTGGACTATTAACAATCGCACTTCCCGATGTTTGTGAATTATTGACACTTTGACTACTTTGTTGTAGTGGTTTCGCGACACTACTTTCAGTAGCTTGACCTTTGGGAACAAAATAATTTTCTTTAATGAATTTCCATTTATTACTAGAATCTGAGTTATATTTCTTCGAAAACTTATTAAAACCTTGATACAAAGCATCTGAAGCAAGTAGAATCTCTTTATAGTTTTGCTTATCTACCTGACTTATCTTAATTAAATCTGGAGATTTTTTGGTTAATAATTCCATTAGACCTTCCGAAGCTTCATATTCTTCATCGTTAATAGCCAAAGTATTATCATCAAATGTGACTTCTTTATTTCCAATTGTATAACCCTTCTTTCCTTCAGAGGAGTACCTTATTGAATATCCTGCAGTGCTTTTATCTCTAGGATCTTGTAGATAAGTTGCAATTAAGTTAGAAACTTTGATACATGGACTTTGACTTCTTGGTGTAGCTTGAAATTGTTTAGGAGTTTGCGGAGCTAGAATTTGTAGAGTTCCTTGAATACTAGGAATACTTGGTCTAAATAAATTAAGAGTTTGAACTATCTTATTCTTTTCATCAATAATTTCTTCCTGTAGTAACTTATTTGATTCTAGTATGGGTTTGAATACTTCTATACGGTGATCTTCTACGTTTTCTAAATTGCTGCGCTCTTCTAAATTCTTGAATTTGTGTTCTTTTCTATTCTTCAAGAATGATTGAACAATTTCATTCCTTTTCTTGGGATCATAGATTTCTACCGAAGTTGGAGACATTTTTGAAAAAGTAATTTATTTATAAAAAGAAAATTATTTAAAAAATCTTACGAATTCAAAATGTGTTGATAAAAACTAATTAAAATAAATCGGAAACATTGTTACCAGTTATAAAAGTGAAAGAATTGAAATAATTATGGTTCAACTTTGTGGTGATGTTATTAATATCATTATGGATTACAAAACAATATTTGAGGAAGATGATATTCTGAGCCTTCAAGTTTTAAATCTTATGAAATTGATGGGTAGAAAAGGTATTAGAGAAATTAGACGAATTGATATAAATAGGACTATTGTAATGAATAAGAAAAATGTAAAAGAATTTATTAAAACCAAAATGAATAGAAAAGAAATGTTAGATTTTATTGATAAACATATATCTACTTTATGGTACACTCGTTATATAAAAGATAAAGAGAATCTTAAAGAAGAACGTGTTTATTCAAATGACTTTATCAAAAAAGTAGGGTATCATCAAATCCAAGAACAAATCAGATCTTTCCTTTTAGAAAAAGAGAATTTAGTACTTGAAGACCTTCTCAATGACTTTAGAAATAGAGATACAATTATAAAGTTCTCACTACAATTAAATTTTGCAAATGGATGGAATAACTTTGATTTTACTTCGAGGATCATATTTATCTTGGTAATGATTATTCAGTAGTGTATAAGGATTTTATTGAACAAATTGTAATACAAATTGGAAAATTCTTTGAATAGTGCTTTAAAAGAGATCCAGACACAGTGACTTCACTTTTTAGCGTTAAACGATTGAAAGCCTCTTATCCATGTTTTGATAAGCATTACTTCAACATAAGGTTTAAATATGGCTCGTATGAAAAATATATAGAGAGTTTTGAAAAGAAAAAAAAACAAGAAGAGAAAACTACTATAGATAATGGAGACATATAAAGCAAAATGAGAAGAACTAATGAAGTGAATAGAATACATCTAATGTACAATCGTCCAGATTTACTCAACTTTGATATTTATAAAAAGCATTTCAATTCTAATGATTTAGAAAAACTTCCTCCAAACATGTCAGTTTTTAATTATAGCATTCATCAATATCTTGCATCTCAAAATGATGAATACGTGGATTTGTGATCTTTTATTTTTTTTTGAAATGTTTTTGTTATTTTATAAATAAACACTTATAATTCTTACACTTCTAGCAATTCTAGGAAACTTTGCTTACTCAGGAAGCTTACACAATGTATACTCTTCTGAAACATAGTGATGAGAATGTAAAAAGTATTGATGAATTAAATGAAATGAGTAGAGATGAAGTTCGTAAAGAACTTTTTGAAATGAATAATAAATTAAGAGCTATGATTCTAAAAGCTCGTGAAGTTCAGAAAATGAGAAAGAAAGAAATGATTGACTTCATTGCTTTAGTGAGGGAATTGAAAGTTTGATCTTTCTTGATTCCGATTGATCAGATTGATTCCGTTGCCAGAAACGATGTCAGAGATTCACTGTGTTCTACCTTCGTAGAGATGCCGTTGTTCACTACGGTGCCTCCTAGAATGAAAGTCGGGGCATTGTCTGAATATACAATCTGGGGAACACCAACTTGATGAAAGATGGTCTTCAGCGCCATGATGGTGATTTGTTCCTCACGGGTAACAAAACTTATTTCGGTTTTTGACGAGAACACCGTTAAAACGTATTCAAAGCACCTGTCGGAAAACCGATTCGCGCTGAGAATTTAGGTCATCAACAAGTGAAAAATTTCCTTGCTCAGCCCAAAACCTCATATCCGTCTTTCTCTCTCTCAAAGTCCCAACTGGTTCTCGTTCCAATCCAGCCACTGGGGGTCTCCCAGTTGGCTAGAACGGGCAGATGCACCATGTTGCGGGCCCAGAGCAGTTGGGCGGCTCCTTTAGGGTCGCAAACGAACAAGCAAAGGAGAGAGTAAAGCGGAGTTCTGAGGTGAAGGATAAGCAGTGTGGAAATAACACAAGTTTAATCATAAACCCATTTATTGCTCAAGTGTAAAGGCTAATAAGGATTTAATGACTTGTGCTACACAGGTCCGTGAAGCAGCCGACAGGCAACGAGGTTGGTGGCGGCGGCAGTCGTGGTGTGTTGACGTGTGGAGACGAGTCCTTGTGCAAGTGTAGAACGCAAGTGACGAGTGTAACTCCAAGTGAGGAGTGTAGGCCAGCCGAAGTGTGCGGAGGAGGAAGGGGCGCTACGCAATTGCGTAGCGCCCCCGTCGCTGCGGGACACATCGTGTTTGGCGGTAAATTCAAATAGATGTTTGTTGGGAATAGAGCTAGAGGGAGCGGAGTGGTAATGAAGCGAGTGAACTAGGGTAAATGAGACACGGGGAACACGAATAAAGTGGTCTCGAGTGTCTCAGAGTGCCCATAACTGAGAAGTGGAAGGGGTAACCCGCCCCACTTCGCAACAAAATTCCTTGATAAATTTTTTTTCTAATAAATCGGAAACTTCATTACCTTTGATAAAGTGAAAAAGTAGTACGTTCTTCATTTGAAAATGGATCATTTCAATTCAATGTCAAGAGATGATCTTCGTAAAGAAGTCATTAAACTTCTTGATATAATGTCCGGAGGTGTAAAAAGTAAAAGAATTCTTAAATCGCAACAATTGAGATCTATGAGTACCTCAGAACTTCTGACATTTATTAGAGAACATTTACAAATAAACCAAGCTGAAATTATAGATGTTCCACTTACGCAAGAAATATTTCCTTATGATGATCTTATTTTTAGTGATTACAAAGAAACTGAAAAAGGAATTGTAAGAACAACAACTTATAGAAACAAAGGTACAGAAATCAATTTTGAAAAATACTTTGACCTTTTTGAGAAAAGAGGAATCGAATATTATATGAAAATCATCACAAAAATTATAAATTCTTTTTTTGAAAAGAATAAAAATTTTGTGCTCAATGATATTCGAAGTGATACTTCAGTTAAAATATATTTAAAACTAGAATTCAAACAAAGCTTTGTTGTAATTGTATCATTATGATTGTTGCCTGATGAATAAATATAAATAAATAAAAGAAAGACTCTGTGGTAGAAAATTTTGCTGTAAGATCTGAAACTAAGGAATTATGTATTGGTGAAGATCGAGAAAAGTGGTATCAACATGCTTGTCAAGAATTACACATGAATATGGAGAACTTACAAGCACGAGGATCAGGTTGGACAATATCAGGGATAAATTATCTCCAAATGGATCAAACTATTTGTAATTCACCTAGTGGATCTGCCTACATAGAACTACCTGATTGGATGAAAAATAAGAAAGCAGTGATAAATATCAAGAATAATGACAATAAGTGTTTTATGTGGTCTGTGTTGGCTCATTTGCATCCTGCTGATCAAAATGCAGAAAGAGTTACTAAGTATAGTGATTATGTGAATGAACTAAATTTTGGAGATCTAACTTTTCCAATGAAAATTAAAGACATAGATAAGTTCGAAAAAATGAATGACCTTGCAGTCAATATTTTTGAATGTACTGAAAAATTCAATAAAAATTGTAAGAAAATCAATAGACTTAGACCTTCAAGAAGAATGACTACTGATAATAGTAGAGTAGTAAATCTATTCTATCATGAAAACGATCAAGGAAACTCCCATTAGTCTCTCATAAAAAACTTGGATAAGGTACTCAATAAACGAGGTGTGCATCAGAAAACATTCTGTGTTAGATGTCATTGTTATTATAATGTAAATATGAACGATAAATGTAGATCAAGCTATCACAGACACTTAGAGGATTGTGGTAAAAACAAACCAATAGAACACCTTTTATCCAAGAAAGAATCCATCAAATTCAAAAACATTAGTAAAACCCAGAAACATAGATACATTATTTATGCTGACTTTGAGAGTATTATTTGGAAGTTCTCTAATGCTCACTATAAACCTAATGAATCATGGACTATGGATGTTGGAGAACATGTAGCATCAAGATTTTGTGTTGTTGTTGTGGATTCCTTCACCAAAAAAATACATAATATGAAGTCATATATAGGATATAATGCAACTTTAGAATTCAATAAATATATCATCAAAATTTCTCAAGAAATCATGAGTCTTCCTTCTGTGAGAATGAAGAAGTTGACTCAAGATGAATGGACTGAATTCAATAAAAATCAAGAGTGCCCTCATTGTCAAGTACAATATAACACAGAAGATATGAAAACTACTAAAGTTAGAGATCATGATCATTGGACTGGAGAATATCGTGGACCTTTTTGTGGATCTTGCAATATACTGAGAAGAAAGAATAATTTCATTCCAGTATTCTTCCACAACCTTAAAGGTTATGATTCTCATCTCATTGTTGGCTGTCTTGAAAGTACTAAGTATTTGAATGAGCATGAAATAGAAATAGAAAAAATTTCTAGCAATACTGAGAAGTTTATCAGTTTCAGCTACAAGTTACCTTCACAAACAGATAATGTATATTGTAGGGTTTTACCCTTTTTCTCTTTTATTTTTCCCTCAACGCAAGCTCTTTTGTCATTTTGACACGCCAAAACCTCTGATTTCCTGCTCAACAAGTTTCGCGCCTTGCGATCTTGTTGACGCACTTTCAGTGCCTTGCGCACACGGCGACGCGAATCCAAGATTTCTTAGCACTTCTCCCGCAAGAACGGATGCAAGCCGGTCGACGCCGTAATGCTCGCCGTTTTCCATTGTTACAAGTTTTAGGTTTTTATTGTTTTTAGTTAAGATTTAGGGTTCAGTTGAGGAGTTTTCTCCTTGTTTTCAGTGTCTTGGTCTCGAGTATTTCGAGATATTATTGGTTTTCCTGGTTTAAAAAGACTTTTTCTTTCTAATAAATCTATTAGTAAGATATCAAAGGTCTTCTGTTCTTAGTTTTCACGGTTACAAGTTACAAAGTCTCAGTCTCAGGTTACAATTGTTTAATTAATAAGGTCTTGATTTATCAATTCCTTACTATATGATAGAATTGAATGTAGGTTTCTAGATTCTTTCTCTTTCATGCCTTCTGCATTAGATAAATTAGCAGAAAATTTGAGTGATTAAAACCTACGCCTTTGTAAAAATTATTATAGCCCCCATCAATTCCAATTGATGAGAAAGAAAGGTGTTTATCCATATGAATACATGGATTCATTCAAAAGATTTGATAAAACAAAACTCCCAAATAGAGACAAATTTTATGACAAGCTCAATAATAAAAAATGTAAAAGAAAGGGTATCGGTATGCAGTGAAAGTTTGGAAAAAAATGAAGTGTACTAGTTTGGAAGATTACACTAGAATTTATATGATCAATGATGTCCTACTTTTAGCAGATGTATTTGAAAACTTCAGAGCTTTGAGTCTAAGGGTTTATCAACTTGATCCTTGTTGGTACTTTACTTCTCCAGGATTAGCTTGGGATGCTATGCTTAAGAAAACTAAAGTAGAATTAGACAAACTTCATGATGTTGAGATGTATCTCATGATTGAAAAAGGAATTAGAGGTGGAATAGTTAATGCTGTCAAAAGATATTCTAAAGTTAACAACAAATACACTAAAAACTTCAATGAAAAACAATTAACAAATTTCCTTTTGTATCTAGATGCTAACAATTTGTATGGATGGGCAATGTGTCAAATGTTACCTACTGGAGACTTCAAATTTGAAACTCAATCTTTAATAAGTATTCTCAATGGTGAAGCTGAAGTCAAATCGGATCTAAAGGATTATATTAATTATTTGAAGAAGTTAGATAGAGGTTGCATATTTGAAGTAGATTTAGAATATCCCAAAGAAATACACTCAAGGCATAATGATTCTCCTTTGTGTCCAGAGAATGTAAAAATTGATAATCACGTTATTAAAAAGTTGTGCAATACCTTATTTGATAGAGAGAAGTATGTGATCCATTATGAAAATCTTTTACAGTGTCTTCAATTAGGACTTAAGCTGAAGAAAATTCATAGGATCATTACTTTCAAGGAAAGCAATTGGTTAGCCTCATATATTGAAATGAACACAAATCCCAGGAAAAATGCTAAAAATGATTTTGAGAAAGACTTTTACAAATTAATGAATAATAGTGTATTTGGAAAAACTATGGAAAATGTCAGAGAAAGAGTTGATGTCCGTTTAGTTACTGATGAAGATAAAATCAAAAAATTAGCAAGTAAACCTAACTTTAAAAGAAGAATAATAAACACCTGGTAGCTGTAGAAATGGAGAAAACTAACATTGTTCTGGATAAACCCATTTATGTTGGATTTGCTATCACAATTCCTACTTCTTTTTCTCCAATTCCTTCATTTGGTAGAGTATCTCGCATGAATACTCCACGGAAATTCTTGATCTTGAGTATTTCAACTAATTCTAAGAGATCTAGATTGGTTAATGGCTTTAGGTCTTTTCGGAGACCAGAAGTAGTCATTTAATAATAAGCAAAACTTCAAAACTTGTGTTAAACGCTTCTACTTTCCACTTCTTGACTTTGTGCTTTTGGGAAAACCAAAGTAATAAGTAAAACAAAAAAGGCAAAAAAATAGGGCGCACATGGGAGTCGAACTGTCATCCTTCTCTTTGGCCAAGCAACCTGCTACCGACTGAGGCATGGAGGCCTTGGAAGTGTTCTCCGTTATGTACCCAGCGCGGCCTGGCAGAGACGCAGAGGAGACAACCAGCAGTGAGAGCGAAGAGAGAGAGAGAGAGTGTGTGTGTGTGCTGAATTTCTTGAATTTACAAGAGATACTGTTAACTTTACGCCGTTAAAGTCTCGCGGAGGAGTGAGGAGAGATGAGCTCGCGCAGTGATAAGCTGATGTAAAACTAGACGTGGAATAGTGGTAAATTTCAGATGAAAAGTGCACGAAAAAGCATTTTTTGCAGAATTTTTGTGGAATAACTGTGTTTTGCCATATAAAAAACCATCCCACAACTATAGAGATGCGCCATAAAACAGCGAAAAAATGAGAAAAATCGACGAAAATCGGTATAAAATCAAATAAAAATAGAAGGAAAATATTCACCTCGTAAACCCACACCTGCGGCACGGTTTCGTGGGAAGGTCTTCTGTTCTTAGTTTTATGATGAGAAAGAAAGGTGTTTATCCATATGAATACATGGATTCATTCAAAAGATTTAATAAAACAAAACTCCCGAATAGAGACAAATTTTATGACAAGCTCAATAATAAAAAATGTAAAAGAAAAGGTATCGGTATGCAGTGAAAGTTTGGAAAAAAATGTAAACCCACACCTGCGGCACGTCTCTGGCGGGAAAATTCAACGTTTGAAAACTCACATACTGGCATCCAATGAATTTTCGGATTTTAAAAATTAATATAAAATCAGGGAAATTTTTTTGAATTTTTTCACATGGATATTCGGCATCAGGGGCAAAATTAGAGTCAGAAACATATATTTCCCCACAAACTCTACTCCCCCTTTAAAAATCTAACAAGTTTGGGCTGAAGGCTGAAAAAGTAGCTCCTAGTAGGGATACCTGGGGGTTTTCAAAAATTTTTGGAAGAACCGTGAAATTATTTATAAACATACGTTCCCAGTTTCAGGATATCTTCCACTGGTTTGTCAGGCGATAAATCTGTCACATCAGGACTTTCCACACAAAAAAAAGGAGATGTGGGAAAGCAAGGATCCGGCGGTGCGCAAGTTTTTGCCGTCGAATGCAATATCTCACACCTGAAAATTGAAAGTTTATGAGATTAGTTACAGCTTTCATTTGACGGTAGTCACAAAAAAGTAAGTCCACTCAACGTAACCTAGCCACTTTTCCTGAGGCTTCTGCACTATCTTGCTTCCTAGATTTTTTCTTAATTTCCTAAAACTTATTGTGAAGTCCTCAAATGTGCTCAAAAGTGATTGGAAGAGATATTTCAAAACATTGTTCAATTGACAAAAAATTGAAACGCAGGAGGGATCGAACCATAGCCTCATTTTAACGAGACACACCGACTACCGACTAGGCCACAGAGGACGGGTGTAAAAACGATTTGTTGAGTTACACAAGATTGGAGGTCTATAGGATTCAGTACCAGAGTTTTAGAACGTCATAATCAGCAGCAAAAAATTATTAGACCCGAAACTTATTCACATTTGAATGTGTCAAAAATACCCATACCTTTTGTTGGAATATCATTACAATTTCAAAAAACTGCCCAAACTTTTTTGTTTGTCAAAAAATTTTCAAAACCAGCTCAGGAAACTACCAACAACTTATAATCAAGGAAAGTTTTTCTCATAATTCTACAGCAAGTTTTTGATTTGGATTTAAAAATTGCATGTCACTCAGAAATTAAAAGTTTGTCGCACAGCCTGACACGGAATATGGACTCTTTTCAAAAAGCTTCTAAACAAGCATATAACTTTATCTAGCTTAATCTCTCTTACCCGTCATCATCCGTGAAGACGCTAGAATCCATTGATGGGAAAACTGAGCGTGCAGATGGATGGGATCCAACTGCCTTCTTGGATTGTGAGCTGTCAGGAGACGACATCTGAGCAGATTCAGGGATTCGCGAGATATCTGAAATAAAAAATTATAACTTTGAATAAAGCATTTCAAGAGTTAAAAGTCAACGGCAAACATTTACAGGTACAACAAAAGAATTGAAAAGGTTTGAAAGAACCAGAAACTGAAACAAAATAATCAAACGCAAGTAAAAGTGTTATAAAACCAATAAAAAAAAGTTAAAACGGATTCTAGAAGTTTCTGCAGTTTGTCCGAAAGCTCCACGTGTTCGTGTTGTTGTTGTTGATGCAGCCGCGGCAACGTTGCAAGGTCAGCCAACGTGGCGGTCGGACACGCTTTTTTCATCTTTGTGCGCATGCCGTTGTAGTCACGGTTTAATTGTTCACATGATTGGAATTTTTTTCACATGGGCTTGAGCAATTTTGATGAATATTTTTGGTGTTTTTTCCCTTTACCAAAATGAGATGAAGCCAATAATTCATTTCTGTTTGTAAATACAAGAAGTTATCGAAAATATTCAAAAACTCTCCTCAAAATGTCGAACCTATAGAGGTGGTTTTTTTTGAATGCAGCGCTACTAGAAACTGCAGTACTACTGGAAATGCATCATATACCGTATAATAATTACTTTGAGTACTTCAACAAAAACGTTTTATTTAAAATGAAATTTCACAATCTTTTCACAGAAAAGATAAAAGGGACATAAATACATTTAGTAGATTGTACAAGTGAAATTTCAAATTTGTGAGTTCCATTTGAATATTTGAATTTATATTCTTTACCACCAGTATAGTCCGATTTGAATATTCTCGCAATTTCGATTGGGTTCAAGGTCAATTTGTTGACTGATAAAGTGCACTGTTGGAATGTGCTTCTTCTCATTAGATTCTGCAAGAAAATCAATTATCTGACCAAAAAATCCAAGTACATATAACTTACATCTCTTATTTTAACTGCAAGTTGTGTTGGGAAATCGGTTATTTTGTAGACACAGAAATGTGGAAAATGAAACAGATTTTTAATTATTTCACTGTCAACATTAGAATTTGTAGCTTTGAGGCCAAAATGTTTTGCATTTGTCCACTGGTCCAAATAAGTTATTGGCTCAAATTGTTCTATTGGTTCATTTTGATTCAATTTTATTGATTTCAGTGTTTTATCATCAAAATAAGATAGAAAAGAAACGACATCATTGAATGAGAAATTCCAAATTTCGACTGCATCCACTGGGAAACATTCTTCTGGTTTCAAAAAATCAATAAAAGATTTTATGATCTCTTTTCTATTTTTTGCATAATTATATATTCCTAATGTGGAAACATGCTTCAATAAAAACTTCAAATCCTTGAACCCAACATCCATGAAATTTTCTTCTTCAATTTCAATTGTTCGCTGACCGTAGCTTACAGTCGTACCACCATAAACTGCTCTAATGTAAATGGGAAATCCATTGTCCAAGCACAAGGTGATACTGTGATCATGTAATTCGAAATGAATTGAATCGAAATGAATTCCAAATTTATTGACAGCAGATTTCAAACTGTGGCATACTTTACGCAATCTTAATCTGTAATGAATTGGTGGTTATTTATGTAATTCTGTGTTACAATTTGAAAGGTTCACTCATTTTGAAGTAATCAGCTGGTACCCAAGATTATGTGGTTTCAAACTTTTTTTATGTGACCCTTGTTAAGTCTAGAATATTTTAAAATTGAAAGGTCTAGTAGCCAGTGGTAAAAGTTTTAATACCTACTCCTATGGTTTTCAATTTTTTTTTGAAATTTATTTATTTACAATAAAAAAGTGACAATTACTCAGTTTTTGTCACTCATAATTTTGGAAGTCGAAAACTTTGGAAAAAAATTTCCTACATTTTTATACAGCAATTTTGTTTTAATTATTCGTATTAAAACTTCGTATTAGGGGTCTAAAAATGCTACATTTCTTTGGATTTTCTCAATTGCTCATATTTTTCAGAATTTTGGCAATTTTCCAAAACTTTTCAATTTATTATAATTGAATTTAGACAACATTCCCACTGGCACTACTCCACTAATAATGAATTCAACTCACAAGTCCATGGGCTCTAACTTTCCCATTACTACATTGATCACATCTAGAGGCATATCGAGCAGATTTGAAGACATCACACCTTCGTTTTGCAAATTGGGTCTTTGTTTGAAATTTGATAATTTTAAAAACCGGGTGGCAACAGCCTTCAAGCAATTACCAAACATTTCGAAAGAACAACTGAAAATTAAAAAAAAAACTTTGGGGAGTCGGTATATTGTTTCAAATCGCTAACCAAAAGTTTGGATGAGCAAGTAGAAAAATGTTTGCTCTCTCGGTATTTGTTAATTGAAGAGTGGTTGCAAATGTTTACAGAAAAAAAGTTTGCTCAAGTTTCTCTGTTCTGAAAAAGTTGAGGCTTTCAACGTGAATTTCGATAATGGAATTATTTTAGTTACTATCGTTGATATAGAAAAAGTTGGATTTTTTCATTTTAATATTTTAAGAGTCATCTCAAAGTTTTCAGATTTGTTTTCTTAAAGTTTATTCTCATTAAACTTCAATTTAAAACATATTTAGTAAGTTTCGGACAATGAAAGACAATAACTTTACAAACTATGGAAATCCAGTTCGAACGTTGTAATTTTAAAAAGATTTTTAAGGCCTTGAAAGTGTTTTTAAGTCAGATGTAGTAAACACAAACTTTTTTAGCAAATTAGATTTTCTGCTTGTCAACAACAAAGGTACTTAACTGCCAACTGTCAACTGTCAACTATCAACTGTACATTGCTCCATTGTGATTAAGCCCATACAATGACCAAATGTGCGTTGTTTGAAAACAAAGCAGAAACACCTCCTCCTGGGAAAGACGAGCTTCACGACTAGTATCCGGTCATTTGGTGTTTGAATTTGGACAACTGGTGGTTGTCCTCACATTTATTTTCTAATTCTTTATATCTAATTCTCTATTGGTTTTAAATGATGAGTGATGTAAACTTTTTGTATATATGTATTGACAAATATTTATAGTGGCTAATGATTTTAGATGAGTAAATACAGTACTGGCCAATAAGATATCCACTTTTAGTTTTTTGATGATTTCGCTTTTATTCCGTTAAACTCTAAAACTAAAGATGTTATCAAAAAAAAAGGTCAACTAGTTACATGTAACCCGTGATCAAGACTATGTTTTTTCAAATTTATTAGTTTTAATTAAAAATTAAAAAAATTAAATTTTTAATTAAAAATACAAAAATCATGGCAAAAAATAAAGCGGCCGACATCTCGTGAGTTTATTTTTATAATGATTACTAAAACGACTATAAATCAAAAAAACCTATATTTTTAATGGAAAGGTAGTGGAAGTATCATAATGTTAAATAATTTTTCTATTCTAGTCATATCTGGGAAGCAATTGAGATTACTACACTCCGAGGAGTTGCTTAATCGTAAATTGTCACCTCCAATATAGTGAACGACAATGCTCTTTTAATAAAATATTTAATTGCATAGGGTGCGCAAAAATGATAGATATAGCGAAAAAGGCACTCAAAAGTTTTGGAGAGACCAGCTGCAGACGGGCGACGGATTTATATCTAGATTAATTTAATTACTCGAATGAAAATGCAATTTACAGAAGTATAATTGAATTTTGAAAGTTAAATGAATGGGTGAAAATCTATTTCTAGAACTATCAGCAATTTTCGTCTATCCGCACCCATTTTAACCAACTTTACTAAATATTTGCTATTTTTGCAATAGGAATTTCTAGAGTTGGTTGAGAAATTTCTGCAAATTGAAGAGTGATTACACAATTACCCGGAGGCATCATGCAACAGTTTTATTTCAAACAAGACTTTGGTTAGTAATAATCAATAAAATATAGACGTACATTTAGCAAAAACAATAGGAACTGGGAACTGGGTGGGAGGTGTGAAAAATTGTAGAGAAAACCAAAAAAATATGATGTCACTCAATTTACTTCTTTTGCTGATTTGCTGCAGACGATACCGAATGGAGGAAGTTCAAGTAGATGGGATCTTGGAGGAATCTGAAAAAATTCTCTTTTGAACTATTCGAAAATTCTCCACAACTTATCACCCAAATTTAGCAACTTTTTAAATTAAGTTTAGTCAATTTGCAAGAATTGAAGTAAAATTTTTGCCGTAAATCGAAACTGAGGACAGAAATCGGAACCAAAAGCTCATAACAAAAACCGCAATGGTGCCAGAGTGTCCCGTGAAACACATTTATCTAATCACCGTTCACCAAATCTTTACAAAAATTGACTTTTCAACTTACTTCTTGTGCGAATCCTTTGGAAATTTGGTCCCAACATATGCCTGAGCAGTGATGAACACATCTCTCGGGGTGCCACCGTCGTCGTCCACAAAGCAAAATTTATCAAGTAGATCTATCTGAAAATTCCAATCACAAAATTGCTTAGAGACATTTACTATTACTCACCTTTCTTTCACACGTCCAGAACACATAAGTATTGTAAATCATATAAGCTGCGTATTCGTATCCATCCCGTGTCATTTCTGTCCACCGATGTTTAGCGCATGCCAGCCAAAAATCGACATCATCAGCCGACGTCTGTTGTTTCAGAAATTGAACGAAAAGTTTACTGCCGTCTGAAAATTGCAGAATTAAAAAGGAACTTGAAAGCATTTCTTACATTCGCTGGCGGCAAGAGATTCCGGCGATTTCTGCCAACTGAGCACATCCTCTTGAAGTGAGAGTTTTGGAGAGCGGCGGAAAATTGAAACCGGTGATTTCAGTGCATCCCTGATACGAGTTATTGTATTTCTGCAAAAAGGTAAAATTATTGATTTAAAAAAAAAGAGCAATTCTTACCGGTTTTTCCTGATATTTCTCACTGTGATAAAATACAAAATCATCAACGCATCCTTCGTTTTGATCGGACCATTTTCCTCGACAACGCGGTGATCGGGAAACTGTCGATTCCAACATTCGATTCCCGAGGAATGGAAGAAATCCTGGTTGGTAATTTGAGGAAGATTCTGCATCCACGGATCAACGGTGGCCATAGACATTTTGAGAGAGAGAGAGAAGAAGAATGAGCGGTGTTGCGAGAGGTGGGCTGTGTTCAAATGACACGAGAAGGGTGCCCGTTTGCATTGGCGCGCAATTTCTGCATTCCCAGGAGGCATACTTAATTGAGGTCAATGTTTGCAATTGCCAAACAGGAAAAGAAAACGTTAATAGTAGGAGGAGTTTGGGTTTGTAGAAGTTGCATGAACAAAATATGGGTTTTTTCTTATCAGGTTTGCATGAAAGTCTATTAGGGACTGCAATTATAATAAGAGTCCATATTATACCTTTTGATAACTCTATGTGTACGACTGATATAGTTCCACATGTTTTTTAACGAAACACAAATATTGAAAATTGTAGAAGTTTCTAGAAGAGTCTAGAAAAGTTTTTTAACCCCCCCCCCCCCCCCACCACTAATTCTAGTTCAACTGAAAACATAATACTTGACACCACATTTTCTAGTGTAACTGAAAACATCGAAACTAAAAAAGTTACACGAAAAAATAGATTGTTACACGAAAAAATAGATTGTTACACGAAAAAATAGATTGTTACACGAAAAAATAGATTGTTACACGAAAAAATAGATTGTTACACGAAAAAATAGATTGTTACACGAAAAAATAGATTGTTACACGAAAAAATAGATTGTTACACGAAAAAATAGATTGTTACACGAAAAAATAGATTGTTACACGAAAAAATAGATTGTTACACGAAAAAATAGATTGTTACACGAAAAAATAGATTGTTACACGAAAAAATAGATTGTTACACGAAAAAATAGATTGTTACACGAAAAAATAGATTGTTACACGAAAAAATAGATTGTTACACGAAAAAATAGATTGTTACACGAAAAAATAGATTGTTACACGAAAAAATAGATTGTTACACGAAAAAATAGATTGTTACACGAAAAATAGATTGTTACACGAAAAAATAGATTGTTACACGAAAAAATAGATTGTTACACGAAAAAATAGATTGTTACACGAAAAAATAGATTGTTACACGAAAAATAGATTGTTACACGAAAAAATAGATTGTTACACGAAAAAATAGATTGTTACACGAAAAAATAGATTGTTACACGAAAAATAGATTGTTACACGAAAAATAGATTGTTACACGAAAAATAGATTGCTACACAAAAAAATATTAGGTTGGTCAAAAAGTCTTTGCAAAATTTTGAATTTTTTTTGTAAGAAGTATTTATTGAAAGCGAACAAGATTCAATGGGTAATATATTCTCCATTAGTGTCTATGACTTCTTGCCAACGCAACGGAAGTTGAGCAAATCCCTCCGCATAGAACTCCTGAGAGTCAGTAGGAGCCAAGTCCGGTGAATACGGTGGGTGAGGCAAAACTTCGATTCCGAGTGTCTGGAGCTTTTGGCGGGTCTTCAAAGTTGTATGCCATCTTGCGTTGTCATAGAGCAGCAACAATTTTGATCCTCTAGGGTGATGCAATCGATGAGCACGGACCATCTTTTCCAATTGAATAGAGTATAGGCCAGCGTTGATTGTAACGAAGTCTGGAAAAAGCCCTCGGAAAATTACACCCTTACTGTCCCACCAAATTGAGAGAAGCACTTTTTCTCGTGAAGTTTCCCTTTGAGGTCAGGTTTTTGTCGCGGTTTCCTCGACCGGGACCCACTCTTTATTCCTGGTATGGCTAACATACAATACCCATTTATCATTTCCAGTAATGATATCCTTAACCCAGTCCGTTGTTCGTTTCCTAGTGAGCAGCGAAAAAGAGAGGTCACAAAACAACTTTTCTGAGAATCGGACAAATTGTGAGGAACGAGTTGACCGAACTTTGGCACCCTTCCGGATTCGTGGAGATGGTTGATGATGGTTGTGTGGGGACGCTTGAGAGTCGCAGAGATTTCTCGTGACATTGATCTTGGATCATCTTCCAGGGCTCTCGAAATATCCTCATCGATATCCAAACGCGGGCGACCGGATCTTGGTTTATCATCGAGATCGTAGTTCTTTTTCTTGAACTTTTCAAACCAAAACTTCATGGTATTGTAGGAGACAGAGTTATCGCCTAATACTGCACACATATTACGACGAGCTTCGTTGCAACTGTGGCCTTGGAGGAACTCGTACAGAAAAACCCCTCGGAGGGTGTGACTTTCTGCGAGCAAATTCTCGGTCATTTTGAACAGTACCTACAAGTTTTTCAAATGTATTAAGCATGCACAGTACGTACTATACAAATAAAAAAACAGAATTGGAAAAAAATAAATCAACGCTGAGCAATGAAGAAACAAACAAATTTTGCAAAGACTTTTTGACCAACCTAATAGATGATCCTTTTTCTTTTCTTTCAGTTTTCAAACAAATTTTCAAATAATGTCTGATGTTCAAGTTTCTTCCAAATTTCTCAATATGCCTCTCACCATATCTAATCAGATTTTGAAAAAGCTTGGGTTCCTGGAACGGTGAGTTGTTTTGTTTAACTTTTTTTTAGTGCTCCATATGAAACAGGAGTGTGCGGCAAATCTCAAAATTTGCCGAGCTCGGAAAATTCGGCAAAATTGGCAAATTTGCCGTGCCTAACAAACTCCGAAAAAGTGACATTTTTTAAGTTTTTTGGAGCACCAAAACTACTGAATACACACATGGTTCTTTTTGAAATTTGCCGAACTTGGCACACGGCAAATTCGGCAAATTTGCCGCACACCGCTGATATGTAATATACAAAACTGTTCGGAAGTATATTTCAGATTGACTTGCCGTAAAGTGTGTCGAGGTTTGAGAACCGCCGTTAATAAATTTGAATTTAATGTTGGCAAAATCACGTTTAACTTATTTCTAGACAAGGTTTCTATGGAGTTGGAGGAAACCGTAATTTATTATACTTCTGCTGGGAATGGTGATATGAGTAATACAACTGGGATTCACAACCGTCAGGAAACGATTATCAAGGATTATAAAACTATAAAACTAACTAAAACTAAAATAAAACTATTTAAAAATAGCATTCAAGGATTTGGAGATGCTATTGAACACCGATTCAAAAGTAGTGTTTAACAATCATTCACGACTAGATAATATTGAATATTTTATCGATTATTTGAAAAGATCAAAATTTTCAAGCGTGAAAGGAATTTCCCTTCGAATGTTTACATTCAAGGACAGTTGTTCGATTCTCTCTAATTTTGATGCCCACGTGCTAGACAGTATTGAATTGCGGGGAAACGGAAGTATCGAAGATCTTGCTCAATCAGACCAATGAAAAAATGCAAAAACATTTTTATTTCGATGCAATCCGTTCGCAATTAAAAATTTATCAATAGAGCAGTTGTTTCACTTTGAAGAGTTTGATGTAGAAATGGACGTACTTCCAACTGAAAGTGCAATTGTAATCAGAGATGCAAGTAATAATGGTTGCATTCCGTTCTACATTTAATCGTATTACAGAATCTTTTAAGAAAAAGTACCTTCCGGAAGTGTGTAATACATTGCAAAGGGTATAACCAGAAGGAAATAGCGAAAGTATTCAAACCGGAATATGATGGTGGTAATGAGTATGCATTTGAGTATTCGGACAATAACAATTTATTTGAAATCAAATGTATGAGTCGGCAGCACTTTTTCAATTTTTTCGTTGAAAAAAAACGTTAATTTAATTCTGAAAGTATAATAATTTAATAAAGTTGGTTGATACAAAAATTTATTTTTGTTCCTTTTTGTGAAAATTTTCCTCCAAATTACTTCCCACAGATTCTTGCGGCTCAGTTCTAAAAAAAATTGAAGTTCATTGATTGGTGAGTTCATATGTATCATGGCATGTTTAAAGATTCTAGACTCGAAAAAAAACTATGCAAGAGTAGAGAAGTAAATACTCATGCTCCGGTGCTATCTGCAATTCTATGAAAGCAGTTTTCACAGAGTTTTCTTTTTATTCAGTTTCTTATGATTGTAAGTTACAGTCGAACCATCGTTGTGTTCAACAATAGACAGCGCCGGCCAAAAATGTATTATTGTTAGCACAGGATACATATTAGTTTTAGCCACTACTAGAAACTGCAGTACTACTGGAAATGCATCATATACCGTATAATAATTACTTTGAGTACTTCAACAAAAACGTTTTATTTAAAATGAAATTTCACAATCTTTTCACAGAAAAGATAAAAGGGACATAAATACATTTAGTAGATTGTACAAGTGAAATTTCAAATTTGTGAGTTCCATTTGAATATTTGAATTTATATTCTTTACCACCAGTATAGTCCGATTTGAATATTCTCGCAATTTCGATTGGGTTCAAGGTCAATTTGTTGACTGATAAAGTGCACTGTTGGAATGTGCTTCTTCTCATTAGATTCTGCAAGAAAATCAATTATCTGACCAAAAAATCCAAGTACATATAACTTACATCTCTTATTTTAACTGCAAGTTGTGTTGGGAAATCGGTTATTTTGTAGACACAGAAATGTGGAAAATGAAACAGATTTTTAATTATTTCACTGTCAACATTAGAATTTGTAGCTTTGAGGCCAAAATGTTTTGCATTTGTCCACTGGTCCAAATAAGTTATTGGCTCAAATTGTTCTATTGGTTCATTTTGATTCAATTTTATTGATTTCAGTGTTTTATCATCAAAATAAGATAGAAAAGAAACGACATCATTGAATGAGAAATTCCAAATTTCGACTGCATCCACTGGGAAACATTCTTCTGGTTTCAAAAAATCAATAAAAGATTTTATGATCTCTTTTCTATTTTTTGCATAATTATATATTCCTAATGTGGAAACATGCTTCAATAAAAACTTCAAATCCTTGAACCCAACATCCATGAAATTTTCTTCTTCAATTTCAATTGTTCGCTGACCGTAGCTTACAGTCGTACCACCATAAACTGCTCTAATGTAAATGGGAAATCCATTGTCCAAGCACAAGGTGATACTGTGATCATGTAATTCGAAATGAATTGAATCGAAATGAATTCCAAATTTATTGACAGCAGATTTCAAACTGTGGCATACTTTACGCAATCTTAATCTGTAATGAATTGGTGGTTATTTATGTAATTCTGTGTTACAATTTGAAAGGTTCACTCATTTTGAAGTAATCAGCTGGTACCCAAGATTATGTGGTTTCAAACTTTTTTTATGTGACCCTTGTTAAGTCTAGAATATTTTAAAATTGAAAGGTCTAGTAGCCAGTGGTAAAAGTTTTAATACCTACTCCTATGGTTTTCAATTTTTTTTTGAAATTTATTTATTTACAATAAAAAAGTGACAATTACTCAGTTTTTGTCACTCATAATTTTGGAAGTCGAAAACTTTGGAAAAAAATTTCCTACATTTTTATACAGCAATTTTGTTTTAATTATTCGTATTAAAACTTCGTATTAGGGGTCTAAAAATGCTACATTTCTTTGGATTTTCTCAATTGCTCATATTTTTCAGAATTTTGGCAATTTTCCAAAACTTTTCAATTTATTATAATTGAATTTAGACAACATTCCCACTGGCACTACTCCACTAATAATGAATTCAACTCACAAGTCCATGGGCTCTAACTTTCCCATTACTACATTGATCACATCTAGAGGCATATCGAGCAGATTTGAAGACATCACACCTTCGTTTTGCAAATTGGGTCTTTGTTTGAAATTTGATAATTTTAAAAACCGGGTGGCAACAGCCTTCAAGCAATTACCAAACATTTCGAAAGAACAACTGAAAATTAAAAAAAAAACTTTGGGGAGTCGGTATATTGTTTCAAATCGCTAACCAAAAGTTTGGATGAGCAAGTAGAAAAATGTTTGCTCTCTCGGTATTTGTTAATTGAAGAGTGGTTGCAAATGTTTACAGAAAAAAAGTTTGCTCAAGTTTCTCTGTTCTGAAAAAGTTGAGGCTTTCAACGTGAATTTCGATAATGGAATTATTTTAGTTACTATCGTTGATATAGAAAAAGTTGGATTTTTTCATTTTAATATTTTAAGAGTCATCTCAAAGTTTTCAGATTTGTTTTCTTAAAGTTTATTCTCATTAAACTTCAATTTAAAACATATTTAGTAAGTTTCGGACAATGAAAGACAATAACTTTACAAACTATGGAAATCCAGTTCGAACGTTGTAATTTTAAAAAGATTTTTAAGGCCTTGAAAGTGTTTTTAAGTCAGATGTAGTAAACACAAACTTTTTTAGCAAATTAGATTTTCTGCTTGTCAACAACAAAGGTACTTAACTGCCAACTGTCAACTGTCAACTATCAACTGTACATTGCTCCATTGTGATTAAGCCCATACAATGACCAAATGTGCGTTGTTTGAAAACAAAGCAGAAACACCTCCTCCTGGGAAAGACGAGCTTCACGACTAGTATCCGGTCATTTGGTGTTTGAATTTGGACAACTGGTGGTTGTCCTCACATTTATTTTCTAATTCTTTATATCTAATTCTCTATTGGTTTTAAATGATGAGTGATGTAAACTTTTTGTATATATGTATTGACAAATATTTATAGTGGCTAATGATTTTAGATGAGTAAATACAGTACTGGCCAATAAGATATCCACTTTTAGTTTTTTGATGATTTCGCTTTTATTCCGTTAAACTCTAAAACTAAAGATGTTATCAAAAAAAAAGGTCAACTAGTTACATGTAACCCGTGATCAAGACTATGTTTTTTCAAATTTATTAGTTTTAATTAAAAATTAAAAAAATTAAATTTTTAATTAAAAATACAAAAATCATGGCAAAAAATAAAGCGGCCGACATCTCGTGAGTTTATTTTTATAATGATTACTAAAACGACTATAAATCAAAAAAACCTATATTTTTAATGGAAAGGTAGTGGAAGTATCATAATGTTAAATAATTTTTCTATTCTAGTCATATCTGGGAAGCAATTGAGATTACTACACTCCGAGGAGTTGCTTAATCGTAAATTGTCACCTCCAATATAGTGAACGACAATGCTCTTTTAATAAAATATTTAATTGCATAGGGTGCGCAAAAATGATAGATATAGCGAAAAAGGCACTCAAAAGTTTTGGAGAGACCAGCTGCAGACGGGCGACGGATTTATATCTAGATTAATTTAATTACTCGAATGAAAATGCAATTTACAGAAGTATAATTGAATTTTGAAAGTTAAATGAATGGGTGAAAATCTATTTCTAGAACTATCAGCAATTTTCGTCTATCCGCACCCATTTTAACCAACATTACTAAATATTTGCTATTTTTGCAATAGGAATTTCTAGAGTTGGTTGAGAAATTTCTGCAAATTGAAGAGTGATTACACAATTACCCGGAGGCATCATGCAACAGTTTTATTTCAAACAAGACTTTGGTTAGTAATAATCAATAAAATATAGACGTACATTTAGCAAAAACAATAGGAACTGGGAACTGGGTGGGAGGTGTGAAAAATTGTAGAGAAAACCAAAAAAATATGATGTCACTCAATTTACTTCTTTTGCTGATTTGCTGCAGACGATACCGAATGGAGGAAGTTCAAGTAGATGGGATCTTGGAGGAATCTGAAAAAATTCTCTTTTGAACTATTCGAAAATTCTCCACAACTTATCACCCAAATTTAGCAACTTTTTAAATTAAGTTTAGTCAATTTGCAAGAATTGAAGTAAAATTTTTGCCGTAAATCGAAACTGAGGACAGAAATCGGAACCAAAAGCTCATAACAAAAACCGCAATGGTGCCAGAGTGTCCCGTGAAACACATTTATCTAATCACCGTTCACCAAATCTTTACAAAAATTGACTTTTCAACTTACTTCTTGTGCGAATCCTTTGGAAATTTGGTCCCAACATATGCCTGAGCAGTGATGAACACATCTCTCGGGGTGCCACCGTCGTCGTCCACAAAGCAAAATTTATCAAGTAGATCTATCTGAAAATTCCAATCACAAAATTGCTTAGAGACATTTACTATTACTCACCTTTCTTTCACACGTCCAGAACACATAAGTATTGTAAATCATATAAGCTGCGTATTCGTATCCATCCCGTGTCATTTCTGTCCACCGATGTTTAGCGCATGCCAGCCAAAAATCGACATCATCAGCCGACGTCTGTTGTTTCAGAAATTGAACGAAAAGTTTACTGCCGTCTGAAAATTGCAGAATTAAAAAGGAACTTGAAAGCATTTCTTACATTCGCTGGCGGCAAGAGATTCCGGCGATTTCTGCCAACTGAGCACATCCTCTTGAAGTGAGAGTTTTGGAGAGCGGCGGAAAATTGAAACCGGTGATTTCAGTGCATCCCTGATACGAGTTATTGTATTTCTGCAAAAAGGTAAAATTATTGATTTAAAAAAAAAGAGCAATTCTTACCGGTTTTTCCTGATATTTCTCACTGTGATAAAATACAAAATCATCAACGCATCCTTCGTTTTGATCGGACCATTTTCCTCGACAACGCGGTGATCGGGAAACTGTCGATTCCAACATTCGATTCCCGAGGAATGGAAGAAATCCTGGTTGGTAATTTGAGGAAGATTCTGCATCCACGGATCAACGGTGGCCATAGACATTTTGAGAGAGAGAGAGAAGAAGAATGAGCGGTGTTGCGAGAGGTGGGCTGTGTTCAAATGACACGAGAAGGGTGCCCGTTTGCATTGGCGCGCAATTTCTGCATTCCCAGGAGGCATACTTAATTGAGGTCAATGTTTGCAATTGCCAAACAGGAAAAGAAAACGTTAATAGTAGGAGGAGTTTGGGTTTGTAGAAGTTGCATGAACAAAATATGGGTTTTTTCTTATCAGGTTTGCATGAAAGTCTATTAGGGACTGCAATTATAATAAGAGTCCATATTATACCTTTTGATAACTCTATGTGTACGACTGATATAGTTCCACATGTTTTTTAACGAAACACAAATATTGAAAATTGTAGAAGTTTCTAGAAGAGTCTAGAAAAGTTTTTTAACCCCCCCCCCCCCCCCACCACTAATTCTAGTTCAACTGAAAACATAATACTTGACACCACATTTTCTAGTGTAACTGAAAACATCGAAACTAAAAAAGTTACACGAAAAAATAGATTGTTACACGAAAAAATAGATTGTTACACGAAAAAATAGATTGTTACACGAAAAAATAGATTGTTACACGAAAAAATAGATTGTTACACGAAAAAATAGATTGTTACACGAAAAAATAGATTGTTACACGAAAAAATAGATTGTTACACGAAAAAATAGATTGTTACACGAAAAAATAGATTGTTACACGAAAAAATAGATTGTTACACGAAAAATAGATTGTTACACGAAAAATAGATTGTTACACGAAAAATAGATTGCTACACAAAAAAATATTAGGTTGGTCAAAAAGTCTTTGCAAAATTTTGAATTTTTTTTGTAAGAAGTATTTATTGAAAGCGAACAAGATTCAATGGGTAATATATTCTCCATTAGTGTCTATGACTTCTTGCCAACGCAACGGAAGTTGAGCAAATCCCTCCGCATAGAACTCCTGAGAGTCAGTAGGAGCCAAGTCCGGTGAATACGGTGGGTGAGGCAAAACTTCGATTCCGAGTGTCTGGAGCTTTTGGCGGGTCTTCAAAGTTGTATGCCATCTTGCGTTGTCATAGAGCAGCAACAATTTTGATCCTCTAGGGTGATGCAATCGATGAGCACGGACCATCTTTTCCAATTGAATAGAGTATAGGCCAGCGTTGATTGTAACGAAGTCTGGAAAAAGCCCTCGGAAAATTACACCCTTACTGTCCCACCAAATTGAGAGAAGCACTTTTTCTCGTGAAGTTTCCCTTTGAGGTCAGGTTTTTGTCGCGGTTTCCTCGACCGGGACCCACTCTTTATTCCTGGTATGGCTAACATACAATACCCATTTATCATTTCCAGTAATGATATCCTTAACCCAGTCCGTTGTTCGTTTCCTAGTGAGCAGCGAAAAAGAGAGGTCACAAAACAACTTTTCTGAGAATCGGACAAATTGTGAGGAACGAGTTGACCGAACTTTGGCACCCTTCCGGATTCGTGGAGATGGTTGATGATGGTTGTGTGGGGACGCTTGAGAGTCGCAGAGATTTCTCGTGACATTGATCTTGGATCATCTTCCAGGGCTCTCGAAATATCCTCATCGATATCCAAACGCGGGCGACCGGATCTTGGTTTATCATCGAGATCGTAGTTCTTTTTCTTGAACTTTTCAAACCAAAACTTCATGGTATTGTAGGAGACAGAGTTATCGCCTAATACTGCACACATATTACGACGAGCTTCGTTGCAACTGTGGCCTTGGAGGAACTCGTACAGAAAAACCCCTCGGAGGGTGTGACTTTCTGCGAGCAAATTCTCGGTCATTTTGAACAGTACCTACAAGTTTTTCAAATGTATTAAGCATGCACAGTACGTACTATACAAATAAAAAAACAGAATTGGAAAAAAATAAATCAACGCTGAGCAATGAAGAAACAAACAAATTTTGCAAAGACTTTTTGACCAACCTAATAGATGATCCTTTTTCTTTTCTTTCAGTTTTCAAACAAATTTTCAAATAATGTCTGATGTTCAAGTTTCTTCCAAATTTCTCAATATGCCTCTCACCATATCTAATCAGATTTTGAAAAAGCTTGGGTTCCTGGAACGGTGAGTTGTTTTGTTTAACTTTTTTTTAGTGCTCCATATGAAACAGGAGTGTGCGGCAAATCTCAAAATTTGCCGAGCTCGGAAAATTCGGCAAAATTGGCAAATTTGCCGTGCCTAACAAACTCCGAAAAAGTGACATTTTTTAAGTTTTTTGGAGCACCAAAACTACTGAATACACACATGGTTCTTTTTGAAATTTGCCGAACTTGGCACACGGCAAATTCGGCAAATTTGCCGCACACCGCTGATATGTAATATACAAAACTGTTCGGAAGTATATTTCAGATTGACTTGCCGTAAAGTGTGTCGAGGTTTGAGAACCGCCGTTAATAAATTTGAATTTAATGTTGGCAAAATCACGTTTAACTTATTTCTAGACAAGGTTTCTATGGAGTTGGAGGAAACCGTAATTTATTATACTTCTGCTGGGAATGGTGATATGAGTAATACAACTGGGATTCACAACCGTCAGGAAACGATTATCAAGGATTATAAAACTATAAAACTAACTAAAACTAAAATAAAACTATTTAAAAATAGCATTCAAGGATTTGGAGATGCTATTGAACACCGATTCAAAAGTAGTGTTTAACAATCATTCACGACTAGATAATATTGAATATTTTATCGATTATTTGAAAAGATCAAAATTTTCAAGCGTGAAAGGAATTTCCCTTCGAATGTTTACATTCAAGGACAGTTGTTCGATTCTCTCTAATTTTGATGCCCACGTGCTAGACAGTATTGAATTGCGGGGAAACGGAAGTATCGAAGATCTTGCTCAATCAGACCAATGAAAAAATGCAAAAACATTTTTATTTCGATGCAATCCGTTCGCAATTAAAAATTTATCAATAGAGCAGTTGTTTCACTTTGAAGAGTTTGATGTAGAAATGGACGTACTTCCAACTGAAAGTGCAATTGTAATCAGAGATGCAAGTAATAATGGTTGCATTCCGTTCTACATTTAATCGTATTACAGAATCTTTTAAGAAAAAGTACCTTCCGGAAGTGTGTAATACATTGCAAAGGGTATAACCAGAAGGAAATAGCGAAAGTATTCAAACCGGAATATGATGGTGGTAATGAGTATGCATTTGAGTATTCGGACAATAACAATTTATTTGAAATCAAATGTATGAGTCGGCAGCACTTTTTCAATTTTTTCGTTGAAAAAAAACGTTAATTTAATTCTGAAAGTATAATAATTTAATAAAGTTGGTTGATACAAAAATTTATTTTTGTTCCTTTTTGTGAAAATTTTCCTCCAAATTACTTCCCACAGATTCTTGCGGCTCAGTTCTAAAAAAAATTGAAGTTCATTGATTGGTGAGTTCATATGTATCATGGCATGTTTAAAGATTCTAGACTCGAAAAAAAACTATGCAAGAGTAGAGAAGTAAATACTCATGCTCCGGTGCTATCTGCAATTCTATGAAAGCAGTTTTCACAGAGTTTTCTTTTTATTCAGTTTCTTATGATTGTAAGTTACAGTCGAACCATCGTTGTGTTCAACAATAGACAGCGCCGGCCAAAAATGTATTATTGTTAGCACAGGATACATATTAGTTTTAGCCACTACCATCACATGCAGAGCATGAATTCGTTAAATAGGTGTAGTCGAATTGTTTTTATTGCTTTATTAGATGTCTGAAAACCACAAATTTCATAATGAAACTTCTTGAAAACATCTCAAAAAAAGTTATACCGGCTTGAAAAAATGACCTGATATTATTCAAAATTTGACCAACTTGTCAATATCACAGCCGCTGGAAACTAACTTTTTTGAAATCACCGACAAAATATTGGTATACAAGTTATTTTTAAACTAGATTTAGGTAGATTTGAGGTCGATGGACGACCAGATTTGATTAAGATTTTGATAAAAAATTAGTTGGTCCACACTTTCTTATATCTGATCACCTTTTTGTTAATTTTGTTTCAGAATTACCATGCTTCAAGTAGGCGGATTATTTATTGAACACTTAATTAAATATGAAAAAATTATACACTGTGTAGAATTTAAGAATAGAAACTAGAATAATATTTTTAAAAAACGGTTTGACTATCGTAGAAAATTGTACATAGATCAATAATCAGTCCAGTCCTTTCTCCGAACCGTGACGGGTTCGATCTGAAATTTAGATTTTTTTTTTGAAAAAGGAGTATCCTTAGTTGAGAACGCAAATGATTGTAGGCGCGCGGAAACTTAAATTAAAATGATGTAAAAAATTCTAAAGCTGTGTATCTCAAACAATATTTATCAAACAATATTCGACATACAAAATATTGTTCATAACTGTGCCTTTTTGTTTTTAAATGTTTTAATTATTGACAAGAGCCTTGGTAAGAATAAAGCAGCCGACATCTCGTTAGCCAATTTTTGATGATTGCTACTAACTTGACTGATATTAAAAAACCAGATATTTAGTCAAAAGTCAGGTTAGTCAGTTAAAAAATGTTTTTGTTTTTTTGCGCATAATTTGTAAAAAAAACTAATGTAGAAATAATATTTTATCTGTTTTTAACCGAAAAATAAAATTTAAAAATAAAATCTACCGCCCTACAACTTCCCCATTTCACCTTATTTTTTTCATGACGGTTTTAGGAAAAATTGGTATATGCAAATAATGAAACATAATGATCCTTCTAATTAAAAATGTGATTTTTGGTTTACATCATTATCAAAAATGGACTCACGAGATGTCGGCTGCTTAATTTTTTACCATAATTTCTGTGAAGAACAGAAACTTGTGAAAGCGAGAAGACAGACATATGGAATATAATTTCTTAGTCAAAAATTTTTTGATAGCTTTCCTAGTTTCTGAGTTTTACTGATTTAAAAAATCGAGCCCTATTTTTAGATAATTCTCCCAATCACATATTCAAATATAAAATATAAATTACCTCTCTCTCACTTTTTTTTTTGAATCGAGCTGTCGGTTACGTGTGGTGTTGTCTGAAATTTTTAAAGTTTTTTATTTGAAATTTTCAATTTAATCCCTTACCTTCCAGATTTGAAAAGATAGTTCACTTGATCAAGGATGTTGTTGACTGCCAAGTACATGTAAGGCAGCCTGGTTTCATAGCTGGGTCTCCTTAAACTGATATTGATTGTTGGGTGTCTGGGGCTTCATCGTCCGATATTGGCTCGCATTTTATGTTCGCATGACGATACTGCGGGATTTTAGAATTTTTTTCAAACGTTTCCTTAATCCATTTCAATGTCTTGGCCATTCCAGTTTTGTCCAGCTTCAACGTTCCAAACTGTTGCACATTCTAGAGTTTGAAGTATCGACTTGATGGGAATCTGGAAAAATATCGATAGTTTCATTTTGAAAATAGGTCCATCTTATTTCCCATGGTAAAAAATATGTACTATTAGGTCGGCAACTAATTATCTAATACTATCTAAATGTTTATTAACTATACAATTTTTGAAAAAGCACAATCGGGTTAAGACTCTTAACATAAAAATTCTAACGGTCCACTCGAAAAATACGTCAATAAGGTTTTGTTCAGCACATCAGAATAACTAGCTAATAAGTTGATAAAATAATAATTTTGGAGTATCAAATTAATTACCTCTTGTCGTTGCAGAAATCCAAAATTTGAAATAAAATTAGCAAAAATAGAAAAAAGGGCACCACACAAGCGCCCATTGAATACGAATGACACGGAAAGTAACCAGCTAGGCTTTCTACTGCATAAGCGAGAGATCGAATTGTTCGTAGAGACGTTGACCGTGCTGCGTCTCTGTGGGAGTACGCGTTTTTCAAATGTTTATGGAGATGAACTGTTTAGAATATCTTTGGTGGAATAATGTTTATGGTTTATTATGATTTACTATATACAAAGCGATGTATCGTTCTGTCCCTATGCAACTTGACCTGTTCATCTCAGAGGGATACTGTAGAGATGCTGTAAGTTTACGGTAGGGTTTCTGTATTTCCGAAAAATATGAGTTATTATCTTTTGAAGAGGCATTGTGTTGGGATTTGGTAGGGGATAATTTCAAGGTGCTGTAGTAGAACTGCAAGGGTACTGTAAAATACGGTTACTTTACTGTTACTGTAGATGTAGATGTAGACGTAGACGTAGATGTGTTACTGTAGGGTTACTGTAGGGTTACTGTAGACTGGCAAAAATTGAGTGTTCACCTTTGTATTAGGAGTGGGCAGGAAATAATTGCAAAATACTGTAATGCTACTGTGGAGTTACTGAAGTTCGGGGAAATTTGAGTTATTAGGTTTTGATTAGGTATTTCAATTTTCTTCTCCCCAATGAATAATTACCATGTTTTTTATGAAAGCCCTGGCTGGTAAATTAGTATACGATTTACAAAGTATGATAAATGTGCTTGTTAAATAGCCGTTGTGGTTTCAAAACCAACAATTGCCGGAATTACCGATTGGCGGGAATAAAAATTGGCAAAAATACAAATTTGATTTTTTTTTTGTAGATTTAGGAGCATAAACATGCATTTTGATAAACAATGTTCTATGATTTAATCCTTTGAGAAATCACCGTTTTCATTGAAAAAAAGACTAACTGAATAATAAAAAAACAAGGTTGCCAAAAATGTCCGGTAATCGGCAATTTCTGGCAGTTTCCGCAATTTTGGCAATTTCTGGAATTGCTGCTGGTCGGAAATTTTCAAAACCGGCACTTGCCGAAATTGCCGATTGCCGGAAAGTTTCAATTGCCTGTGATCTGAAAAACGAGTAAAGCTGAGTGTTTATTTTTAGTCAATGTTTTGAAGTAACATTGCAGAAAACCTTTTCTGGTGCAATTGAGAAAATCTTTATGGTAGACATTTTTATTTATGTTTTTGGTTTTAGTACGTAATTAATTTCTTTGATTTATTGTTGGTTTTTCGATACTTCCAACATACTGTATGAACTATTTTTGTAAGAAATTTGTAGCAATCCCGTTTAATAAATTAATTTCGCGTATTTGAACTAGTTCGAGCGAAAATATTTGTTTTTGGTCAATTTTCTCGAAAAATTTTTGATAAAGTAAGGAAAATTTTTTTAAATTTCAATTTAGATGAAATTTGTAAAAAAAAAGATTCATATTACTTTTTCAATATTAAAAAATTAAATTAAAATCTACCATAGAATTTTGAAAATTTTGCGTTTTTCAGTTGAAACAGTAGTCTTGAATATGCCAACTGTAATATCTCACCAACACAAAACACAATATTTTTTTTGAAAAAAAAACCAAAGACATTTTCAAAAATTTAACTTTCAAAAAAAAAATGTTTAAAATTTAATGTTCCTTATTATGTTCTGGTCAAGTTCTAAAGTTACTCCAGATTAGGCCGGCAGTACCCATTCACAGACAGTGTTACACTCTTTGGCACCCTGCCAATACTGACCCAACACCGAGAACACTAGTGTGTCGACGCAGTCGTGAAGAGGAAAAACATTATCTGTTCGAGGAAAAACGGCACTCTCTCTTACTGCAAAGGTGAGAGACGCAGACGTAAAACGCTTGTGGCATAGCCGTCGCGTTCCGTTTGTCTTATTTGTCTTATTTTTCTTCTTTTTCTTCTTTTGATTTTTAAAAGTTTTTAGTTTAATACAGAAAAGACAGTGCAAAATTGATTATGATCTCTTAAATGTAATCTCAACTTATTTTCGTTTTTATTTCAAGTTCAGACAATAGTTTTAAACATCATCAAAATTTGAATTTAACGTTTATTTTTCTAATTCCAACGTCTTCCATAAATTGACATGATAACCTCTAATAGTTTTTTGCTGCTCCATATTGAATATTTGCCTAAATTTCTTTTTTGGCACGCTGCCAACACCAACCAATTCTTCGAGAGCGCCAGCAGTCCGCATAGACCCAGACACAGATAGAAAAGTGGTGTGTTTCGTTGTTGAGGTACTAGATAGCTGCATGTTTTGCGGTCGAGAGACAGAGAACGCTAGGTGAGATAAAACGTCGTGTGTGGTCTTGAGAAAGTCAAAGGGGTGGTTTATTTTAAGCGAATCATTACAATTGACTTGGAGAGTTAGCATTAAATTTTATTTTTGTTCAGCTGGATTAAAAAAAAAATTTAAACATTTTGTATGGGTCATTGTCCCATTTTTGAAGTTTTCCAAAATAAAACTCAAACTTCAATAATTGTTATCCCTTTTTTTAATTTTCTCAAAAAATAGCCGAACAAATTCGTCAATTTTTTTCTTTCCCAAAACTTGTCGTGTGTGGTCCTAACTGGGAGGTATGCCAGGTTGAGCACAATTTCGGTCAAAAATGGTTTTCACTAATTTTTTATACGAAATAACATGTTTTCCCAACTAATTCCCAATTGATTCCAAAAATCGTCGTGTGGGGTCCCAACTTCTTCACAAAAATTGTCGTGTGTAGTCCTAACTCCTTCACAAAAATCATCGTGTGTGGTCCAATCTCCTTCCCTGCCCATTTCATCTTCCCCAAAAAAAAAGCCTATATTTTTTGACGCACATCCCGCAGAGACACAGACACCAGAACGACTGTGACGAAAATGTCAATTTTTAAAAAATCTGTTCAGTAATTTTGCTATTCTGAATTATAGTTTTTGGATGCTTTTGAAATTTTAATTCAAATAATTTTCTGCGTGTGTCGCGGAGCCACGGCGATAGCTGGCGTTCCTTTTATTCTTTTCCTCGTGACTTGTGTGGTTTTGGTTTTTGAATTTAAGTTTTGCATACCTTTTTGAAGGGAAAAAGCTAGCCATACAAGCTTTCTCCATAGTTAATTCCAATCAAAAGTAGTTTATGTGCCTACTAAAATGTAAAAATTCTCTGCAAAATACCATATCTAATTCATTACCTATCTCTAGTTTGCTCTTAAATGTTGATCACTCTATTGCAATTTTCCTATTGGTACCTTAACATCGCACTTCTTCACATCAACTGCTAACTATTCAATCGATTTATTACAGGTTCGACCGGCTAGCCATGGAACGTTACGCGAATCCTAAAAGGGAAGTAGTCCTGGATGCCACGGTGAGTATTTTTTTAGTCTAACAACCAACTGCTGAAAAATCGTAGCTTGAATCGTTTCGTTTGACCAAAAAAATTCTAACTGGCATAGTTCATCCTACCCGTGTGTTGATATGAACTTTAGAACTATAAAATGAATTAAGCGAAGTTTTAGTTAACATATAAACTTTGGTCGGAATATTAACTTTTCTTTAAATTAGTATCTTGCTATAAGGGAGCATATGGTTGTAGAATTGCAAAAAATAACTATTTTTTCAGATCCCGTTAATGCAAATCTTCTGGGGCGAACATGACCTTGGGTTAACCCCTCGACAGACTGATCTTAAAGTGAAGAAGTCTCTCATTGACGATATGATATATATGGAATGGATTATGGAAATCCCAAACTGTTCTGGAGAATTAGTCACTGCAAGATTTCCGGTACATCACTTCATCCGATGCCTGGTAAGACTTTGCCCAACCTGTAACAAAAAATGCTTTACTATTTCTCTTTCCAGATGACTTCACGCAACGACACCGCCAAAGCGCCAGTTGCACTGATTCTCGAGTTGGCTGAAAGTGGACATGACGCAATGAAAAAGTTGATTCCGGACGTTGTGGCAAAGGTGGCCGACGTTCATGCAAAAAGAGGAAAAGATTTCCCGGGTTTGATGTTTTTCGTGTTGGATCCGTCGATCATGTTTCTCTTCGAAAGTGGATACTGTCTCTACACGGATAGTTATGTGGGACTGTCGAACCTCTTTCACGAGACCGTAAGTTTATTCATTTGATAAACTGAAACATATTCATGGATACATTTAGTCAAAGATTAGGTGTTCTAAAGAGTTTAAAGAAAAAACTAGAAACCAGAATTTTTGGATTCACATTAATCTTGAGCAGAGAAATAGCGTAGACTAGGATACTAGATCAAGATATATTTATTTTATTCACCCTCAGTTTTACGGTACTTTTTTGAGTTGTTCAACCACTTATAACTCAAATGCTATAAGGGTCTGGTTTAGATAATAATTTCTAAATGGCTCACAACTTTGAAACTAGGTGATATAGTGAAACAAAGTTTAATGATGAAACAATCTCTACCAAGTTTTCTCCATTGTGCAGTTGGCAGTTTTGTCACAAAGTAATCAGAAAAAGTTATGAAAAACATTTAACATGCACAAGAAAATCAGAATTAGAATTTTCATGAACTTTTTGCTTCATTCTCTGGTAAAATATGGGCAGAATATTGATCCAGTTTTCTTTTAATTTCACCGAGAAACTCTTTTAATTTTCAGTTCGCGAATCAGTGGGCTAAGCACAACATGAATCGAGGAGAAGATCTGGACGAGGGTGGGGACCCGTGGAGACGACAATACGATACCATGGGTAATAATTCAATCTAAAAATAAAAAAAAGAAATGATTTTGGGCAATTTAGTTGTGTTTCCCAAGAGTTTTGTAGTCAGAAATAATTTGTTGTCTGGTAGCTTGCTGTTTCCAAACATTTACTCAGAAAATTTTAAGAAAAAAAATTGGCTAAGGGTCACAGAACTATTTCTAAGCCTATTGAACTGTAAAAAGTATCAAAATTGAAAATCAGCTTCTGCATTTTTCATTTTACAATCTTTTCAGAGTTCATCTCCGCTGCAGCTTTCATGACACAATTCAAAGCTTATGGATTGAGAAACACCGAATCTGAATTGATCTCTAGTGACAAAAGGAAATCGAATATTCGTGTGTTCCTTCCACGCAGAGAGGTCGTAAAGAAACGTAGGTCTTTTAGTAACGATCTCTAAAAATCTGAAAATCCGATTTTCCAGCAAAACGCATCCATCACATGACACGAAAGCTTCTGGATAAAGCTGGAGAAGGTCTTGACGGGACTGTTGATGATGAGCAGTTGGATGAATCGGCTGAGCTGGACAACTCGTTTAATGAGGAGAGAGCCGAAGCAGCTGGAGACGAAGCCGCAGAAGCTCCAGAGCAAGAGCTTGCTCAAGAAGCTCTCGAAGCAGCTGATCCTGATGAGCCATCTACATCCACGGCGAGAATCATCAAGAGACGAGCCAGAAAGTCGGTGCCTGCAGCAGCTGAAGAGCCGTCTACTTCTGGAACTACATTTCGTGCAAAGAGAACTCGCCATGGTGAGGTTTTGTTGAAAATGTGGCACTGATTTTGATCTGAAAATGTCAATTATAAACTATCGAAAATGTCGCTCGTTTCAAAACGTTGTATTTTCTCTAGTATGCTCAAATATCGATGCTCTTTGTATCTTAAATCTGCGTTACTAAGTCAAGGCACACTTTTTGTTGAAAAATCATTTAAAATGTGAAAGAAAACACCATAAAATGTATATTTTTCGTGCTGTCGTCAGCTAAAATGCCAGGTACGCAAACAACAAATTTGACGCCACATTGCACAGGCATGGGTCGGTTTTGCAATTGAGAGACGCAGACGGAAAACCCTTGGAAAAAAACGTTGCGTGTGTTCATGAAAAACACTGAGAAATTATCGAATTTGCTGTTACATTTTAGAACGGCAATATCAAAATATTGTTCCGTTATTCAAATGTTTGGAAAATTGCGGTCATGCTTTTTATTTTGTAATTGTTGAAAATTTTGAAAACCCCATTCATTTTAAATTGAGAATTTGAGGAAAATGTTGGGCTTAACAAACCTACTCTGCAGGTTTTTGGCAATTCAAAAAATTGCTGTTTATAGAATTTCAGACTTTGACTACTTGCTCGTATGGGAGTCGGAGTCGCGCAAAAAAATGTACTTAATAGCTGAAAAATCATTAAATTAATCATCAGAAACTCAAAATACTGAACCAAAACCCGTCACACATTTTGGTGGAAAAAATGAATGAAAACCGTATTGAAAAATATTTTTGGAGCAGGCATATTGCAAAAAATACCATGACAAAATTTGAAAGGGATTTAATTTTTTTGAAAAAAAAATAGTGAAAAGATCTTCCGCTTTCAAACCGATTAATTTTCAGAGCCAACCACTGTCTACACTGCTTCACCAATCAAGTCCAGAACCAAGAGAAAGTAAATTCTTCGTCAACTGTGAAAATTGCCAATAATTTATTCAAATATCCCCAAATCATCAACAAATATCCACATTTATATGCATTAATTGAATTTGAAACTTTTAAATTGCTCCCCATGATTGTTGTCTCGTCATAGAATTCATCTAGTTGTCATGTAGAACATTTAGAAAAAATGAGTTGACGTACAAAATGTACTGTTTTTTTTACCACCTTTTCCCCTCTACTTCCCTTCTGTCAAATTGCTTTATTTTTGGTCTTCCCTTCATCTGATAACTTATTCTTGGTGTCCAAGGTTTTTCCTCGCAACTTGCCTTTGATTTAACTTTTTCAACTTCTTTTACTCCAATTTCTCTATTTTTTGCTTTTTGAATTTTTGTGAGTCTTTAAAATTGTATGGTATGCCTCACTTTCGCCCGTTTTCTGATTCCACTCCATTTAATTTTACTTGTTTTTTCTGAAAAGATTGGCTATAAAAAGAGCCTTTCTAGTTATGATTTATTAATAATGAACTATTGTAATTGGGAATGTATTGCTTAAAACATACTCGGAGTTTGGAGAAAAATGGTCATGCCTGGCCAAAACTCCAACAGCTGTGACACAAAAAGTGAGCAAAACTCGAGAATTTCGCGGAAATTATCGTGATTGTTTCGAAATTTTGAACCGACATAAAATATTTTCGGAACGTTTTTGGGAAATATCATTACGCAATTTATTCATTTTGCCGGGTTGGAGGCAAATTTCGGGCAGGTATAGAATTAACCTTGTAAGCTAATCGAAGCAGAAAATAAGAGAAAACCGAGTAAATCCGGACAAAATTAACGAATTACGTAATGAAAATTTTCAAAAATGTTCCAAAAATTTTTATGACGGTGCGAAACTTCAAAAAAAAATCGCGCTATTTTTAGCTAAAATCTCGAATTTTGCCCATTTTTCTGGGTCACAACTGTTGGTTTCTTTAAAAAAATATATCTCAAATATGTTTCAAGTGTTTCAAATGTTCACATACACACATACATACAGTGCCGGCCATAATTCTATCCAATGTTCGATTTTTGATAAATTTACAAATTTTTCAAACGAGCACAACTTAAAAACTGGGCATGCTATCGAAAAAAGTTCAACTAATGAAGTATTGCCCATAATTAAGACTATTTGTATTTAATTTTTTAAATTGTTTACCAGTTTCATGGCAAGAAATACAGCGTCCGACATCTCGTGAGCCCATTTTTGACAACTTTTACTGATTCGCCCGTATCTCGAAAACTAATTTTTTTCTGGAAATGTTGTTAAAGTAGAATAATCTTCATACTACTTGCTTGTATATATTAACTTTGTTCTTAACTTTGTTCTGAAAAACTTAGCAAAAAGGTTATGAGAGATTAAACTTGAATTGTGTACGACCACACCTAGAGCATTTCTCGCAAGTGATGAATTTTTTCCCTAAAAGTTGATGTCGTGTTTGAATATAGCTTAATTGTAATTTTACATTTGTAGTTATTAAAAAATGCTCGAAAAAAGTATATTCAAAGTAAGTAACCTGATTTTTGGTTGTAGAGCATGAGCCGTGCCAAGTGAGAGACAAGTTTGCACTTCCATAACTTTTTGCTGAATTTTTCAGAACAAAGTTAATAAACAAAAATGATGACAAGTAGTATTAAAATTATGTTACTTCAGCAACATTTCCAGAAAAAAAATTAGTTTTCGAGATACGGGCGAATGTGTAAAAGTTGTCAAAAACAGGCTCACGAGATGTCGGTCGCTGTATTTCTTGTCATGATGCTGGTAAACAACTTAAACAATTGAATACAAGTAGTCGTAATTATGAGCAACACTTCATTGATTGAACTTTTTTCGATAGCATGCCCAGTTTTTAAGTTGTGCTCGTTTGAAAAATTTGTAAATTTATCAAAAATCGAACATTGGATAGAATTATGGCCGATACTGTATATCCAGTCATATTTGGAAATATGAGTATTAATGTTCTTTCCTAAATTTCAGTTTGTTTAATCTAAATTCACACATTCAGAAAAATTCTAACGCTGACTTTGAGTGAGTTTTCGACGGAATTTTATCATTTGTCAGCATTTTCTCAGATAAATCTCATAATTCAAAATATTTATTTGTGATAGTTCTTTTCAAAACACATTTCACCCCTGCACTGGATTTTTCGGAGAGTCAACCGGGTATTTGTACGTTTCAAAACTCTTCAGCTGCTCTATTTATGAGCACATAAATAGTCTGAAAACGAACGTGCCTAAAAAACATAAAAACGATAACTTATTTCAGAGCTTAATGTAACGTCATTCAAATTTTTGCGCAATCTATTTATATCTAAACTAACATGAGGAACTTTCCCACACACACCGTGAAGAAAAAGTAGACCTAAAATAGCTTTTGAGCCATTCAGCTTCTGACTGTTCAAAATTGAAAAAAAATATATATTTGATAATTTGAGGATAAACTTGCTCACGCTAGTGGAATATCATAAATTCTTAAAATTTCAAAGCAAAAAAGGCAGAAAATTTAGTTCGTGTGGTTTTCAATATTGAAATCTGAAATTAAAACTTCTGAAAATTTTTGAAAATTCTGTCAATTTTTTGAAAGGATGGAAAGTTTTTAACAATTCGTGAAACTTCTGTGTGTCTTGGAAATTTTTCATAAAACCTGAGGTGTCCTGCAAAATTCTGGTTGCAAATTAATAATTCAACCCATGGAATGCACAAATTTTGGCTCGGAAAGCTCATCAACCGAAATCCCTAGCGTTTTCAAAATATCAACTATCTTTTTTAGATCATATCGCCCTATTTCAATTTTTTTTTGATTTATACTTGAGAAAGATATTCAAAACTAAGTTTCTCATAAGTTCTCACGTAGGTACATATGTTTATAAAAGCTTGTCACGTTTTTTCCATGTTTCCATGGGCACGACTGGTAAAAAATAAATACTGACCTACGTGGGATTGCTGGAAAAAGTACGCATTGGTGCCGGTCCCAAGCTATTTACAAAAAATTTTATGCATACATTTTTGCTAAGATTGTTGGAATTTTGTTTTGCTCTCAGAATCAAAGTTCAACGGTAAAATCTTTCAAGAAATTTTATAATTTTAAAATTTTCAGGATTTTTTTAGATGTACTGTTTCTTTATTATATTCTGTTATTTTACGTGTATATTTAGACAAAATCCTTAAAAGACGCTATTTCACAAAAATTCTAAATGTTTAAAATTAACTGAATGAACTTATGCCATTACGGAAATATTTGTACTGTCTGACTAATTTTTTCTTTTTAGTTCAAAAACCAAGTTTTTGCTTTGGAAGCAAAATAATATTCCTATTTGTTACGGGGAGAAAAACCTAGCTGATACAGGAAACAGGAGCAGTTTCCCTCGCATACGTGTTTTCTGGTGCAATTCTCTAACTTCTACGCTACCAGTGACTGAATTAGAAATTGGAACTCAAAAATGGAAAAGCCAATATATGGGCGGACCTAACTTCTAACCTAACTTCTAAAGACCCCTTAAGAATTTTTGAAACTATTAGGAAAGTATTCATTTTTTGAATAGTACCAAACTTTTTCAAATGTATCTTGCATATAATGCTACATATTATACGCTAAAAAGGTACAAAATCAATTGTTTGAAATCTTCAGTTGTTTGGTCCAAAACCACAACGTCAATGTAGCATTGTAGCATTCGTGGGAAAATGAGTAATACCTTTTATCATGTAGAAAAAGTTTACTATTTTCAGTCCAGCAGAAATATAAGAAAAATTCCATTATTTTTTTAAAGATTGCCTTAAAACCCTGGGTGCTAGAAAACTTTATCCGTAGCAGTTTTAGTTGTTTGGTTTTTGATATCAGTGCTTTGGACTCGTGAGAACAATAATATTTTAAAGTAAAAATAGCTTTGTTTCTTTAAATACTTTTTCCTTTATTTGTTTTGCTTTTGAATTTCAGTCACAACTTACTCTCTAAATTTCTGAATTTCACAACATTTGTAAAACCAATTTTAGTTAGCAATTTTTAATTAACCCATATAACTTTGAACTAGTTGTGAATCCTCAAAACTAACCAAAATTTTTGAACATATTCTTCAAGTTTTTGCAATTTACATAAGGTTGACATTTTGTAATTACTAACGAAACTTTAACTTATTACCCCACTTTTTGCAGCTTAAGATTGTCCAAATTTTCATTATCTAACCTTTTCCAGATGCCCATTCTCGACGGCCCAACTTGGTTGAAAGTTACTAATTGGTTCAATATAATTTGTTTTAGTACTTCCATTCCCATCAACTTCTTCCTGCTGTACTGCGTCGTGACCCAATCCGGTAGGAATATTGGCGATTACAAAACTTTGCTGATTTGGTTTGCTGTTCATTGCATGGCTTTTCCGGCTGTCAATTTAATTACTAATATGGTGAGTTTTATTCAAGTTTTTAGGCGGCTTTCTCACCTAATAGTTGGTCTCACAGGACGCCGTGGGAGCCTCAGAAGCACAGATCACATTTTCTAAATCTTACGTCCCTGGAATTGTCTGCTGCTATTTTGAATAGTGTCAAAACTTTTCTTCCAGAATTTCTACACTCACGAGGCTACTTTGTTCATTCTCACCGTCGCAAACCGTTTCAATTTTCCATGCTTGGGTGTCTGGATGTTGCTTGCAACTAACTGGATATGCTGCGGCTACTCTATTCTCTCATTGAATGCTCAATTTGCATTTAGATGGATTGTTATGTCAAAGTAAGGTTGTGATAGGATGGCATAAAACCGGGTGGTCTTAAAGTATTACTTCCATGCAGGCACCAAAACGCATGTCGCGCCTCCTGTAGAGTACGGCGCGGAACCCCCGTGAAGTGTCGGCCGCGGCAAAAAAAAACCATCTTCCGCACCATGTGGTGTGAACACTAAACCTTTGACTTCTCGTTTAGTGCAGATATGATGCGACGAGGCGGCGCGAAGTGGGCAGGTTTGAGGCAGGCGTCAGACCCTGAAACCGCGCTTGCCTCCGATGGAAGCCCAACAATAAAAGTAATGATTGAATAAAAATTAATTCCCAACAGCTGCGACGAAAAATTTGCAAAATTCAAGAATTTCGCTAAAATTAGCGTTTCTTTTTTTTCCATATTTTTAACCGCCATAAAAAGTTTTCAAAATTTTTTAAAAATTCATGCATAGTCTCATTACACAATTCCTTAATTTGAGCACATTTTGAGTCAATACGTTTAATTGATTGACAGGACGAACTATCAGTGAAATTTCATTTATCTGGCTATTTCATACACTTTCTACACTTTTCAGTTCCGGAAAAAATCTTTTCTGGCGATTTCGTAAAGAGATTTTTCTCAATGTACTACTTGGAGTGACTGGTTTTTATTCATTTTCTGGATTTCTTGGTATCCAGCTAACACCGGCAAAGGACTTGGCGATTCAGTATAATGTTCACAAAACCATCAATATTTTTCAAATAAAATTTCAGGGAGACATTGGCAGATGCTTACAACGTGACTCCGGATAACGTGTATTATATTGCAGTGCAATATTTTGATCGAGATGCACACAATGTGAAGGTTTATGACACTATATCGTTCACCGTTGCTATTGGGAACATTCTCATTTTTTTCGGGATGGTGGTTTTCATTTTCGTCTGTGGAGTACGGACATTTTTTGCTGCACAACGGAACACTGCCGAGTTGCTGAATCACAAACAGCTCCAGAAGGATTTGACTATAGCGCTTTTGATTCAAGTGAGTTTTTTCATTTATAGTGTTGTGTGATTGTGTTGTTTATCTCATGTTTCCTCTCGAGGCGTGTAGAGCTTCACGGGTTTCTAATTTCCCCCCATTTTGCAAATGGAAGAGGTGGCCGGGATAAAAGCAAACCTCGACCGGGGGTCGCGAGCGCGCGACAAACGGGAAAACTCAACGAAATTTAGCATTTTCGTTGCTTTTATTGGTTTCAAAACACGTTTTCGTTTGATTTTGTATTTCATTTATGCATTATAATAAATAAAAGCAACGAAAATGCTAAATTTCGTGGAGTTTTCCCGTTTGTCGCGCGCTCGCGACCCCCGGTCGAGGTTCGCTTTTTTTACGGCCACCTCTTCCATTTGCAGAATGAGGGGAAATTAGAAGCCCGTGAGCTTCCATGGTAGGCAAGCGCGAACCTGATGCCTGCCTCCAACCTGCCACGCCTCACGCCGGCCTCTCGCCTTATTTCTACAGCAAGAAGTCCAACGCTCGGTCGCATAGTGCGGAAGAAGGTTCTTTCGTTGCGACAGACACTTTACGAGTTCCACGCAGCACAAAACAGAAGGCGCGGCTCGCGGAGCCAGGCAAGCGCGCCTGCATGGAAGCCCTAGTATCGTAGGGAAAGATTAGTAGTTTTTGATAAAAACTGAGAATTATATAACACATTGATAGTCAAATCCTACATGAACTTAACAAAATTTTCAACTCTGACTTACATTATTATGACAGAAAAATGCAGCTTAATGCAAAATTTGTCGTGAGAAAAAAAATTTTAGATATAAAAATTTTCCTTGAGCGCAAAATTCTCGAAGATGGAGGGAACCGTCTAACATTACGTGTGGTTTTGTCCAAGTGATGTCCTTTGCTAAGAAATAAAAAATTCCAGACTGTTGTCCCATCTTTGCTTATTTTCCTGCCGTGTGCAATTTTCTACCTGCTTCCACTTTTCGAGCAACCTCTTGGCGTTGATGCAAACATTCTGCTAATTGCAATGGATATTTTCTCGAACGTTGGCCCCATAAGTATTCTGTTCACATTCAAGAACTATCGGCTGTACATTTTAAGTAGGACCATTATTTTTTAAAACTGTCGTATTTTTAATAATTCAAATAATTTTCCAGAGCTCTGCCGTCGCAAAATTGCTCAAAAAATTCGATGCAGTGTCATTGAAATGACAACTGTCACTGAGAACCGTGTCTATGCACAGAACTATTCTGATTGGGATATTCGGTTTGATATGATTTGAAAATTGTTTGGCATTAGAGAAATGAAGTCAAGTTATGTTTGTTTTTGCCCTGGTATAAGAAGTTTGGGAAACTTTTTTTTTTAATTGATGTTATCTAGAATAAAGTTATTTTTCAAAACAATATTTGTTTTATTTAAAGGGAGAACATTTGTTTTAAAAGTTGTATCATGATAAGAATAATTTTCATTAGAGCTTCCATGGGAGGCAGGCGCGTTCTGGAAATGAATAATCAAAAAATGAAAAAATTTAAATCACACGCTGGAATCGAACCCACATCCTTCTGTTCAAGAGACGAAGTTGTTCACCACTCGGTTATCAAATCAGTGTTCTCTGTTGAACAACTTTTTTGTAGCCTTTTCTACACGTGAAAATATAGTTTTTTAACGGAAGACAGTGAGAAAGTAGTGAAAATCAAGAGGCGCAAAGACCAATTTTCAGACGCAAAAATTTCAGGTTTATAGGCAAAACTGGCAGGATTTTATTTCGTTTTCGAGTAGCCAGTAACATGAACTTTCGATTGGTATACTTTTTCTTTGTCCTTTCCACGGAACAAGTACGGGGTTCCCTTGTCAGGGCTTGTTTCCAACCTGCCGGCCTCACGTCGGTCTCTTGCCTCTGTTCTCCACTATGGCCAAAAGTCAAAGACTTTGGTGTTTACACCGCATAGTGCGAAAGACGTTATTTTTAACGCGGCCGACACTTCTGGGGCTTTGGCAGCCGGAAGTTGCCGCAAGGTAGACACGGCAGGCGTTTCGGTCCACACGGAAGCCCTAGTTTTTATAATTTTTCCACATGCTGTAGTTTATAAAAATGTAGAACTGAAAGATATGCTGTGACGCTAATTGCTAAAAATATTAAAATTCTCAACCGCGTTTATTCATTAAATTAATAATTGCCTGATGTTGAAATCCTTCTGATGTAGTTGAACATCAGTTGTATGATCTGCAATTGAACTTGAGGGACTGAGATCGCGGCCCTTCGTGTACGTTTAGATAAGCTGAAAATTTGAAAAAATTGCTAAAACTTGCAGGGCTTTTGGAAATTTTTTAGAACACTTACTTAGAGTTGGATGCTGAAGAACATTGCTCACTTGGTAAGTTTATCTTATTCTTGATAGCATAATCAGCTTGTCGAACCTAATCGGACTCAAGACCGTCAGGAGATTTGTTTCCAACAATGCAACACGTCATTATTATTCTGAAATAAAACATATTTTCTAAAATAATTCGAATGAAATTTGAGTTTTTCGCGTTAGTGTTTCTATACAAACTTTTGAACAAGTAGCAGTAATCCTACCATGCCCTACGGTACCACTACAGTATCTTGACATGATCCCTCACCAACTTCTAGCCCAATACCAATACTTCTTCAATTACCGAAATTAAAGATCAAACTATATAGGGGCAGTACGACCCGGCGCTTCATCTGTAGTACATGATTTAATTATTTTAGCATAATATAACTAAATTTAAATTACTTTTTTACAGGTCACAGAACCTACAGGACCTTCAAAAACACCAACATATTGAGAAAAGAAAAACAACAACTGGTCGTATTTTTTCCAGTTCTGCAACTTTCTAGGTATTTAATTGGGGTTCAAAAGTTAAAATTAACATACACTTTTCCAACAGACAATTCCGATGCATGCCAACAGACAATTCCGATGCACTCGCAGATTTATTTAAACATCTGAAAAGAAAGTAAACTGAAAAATGGAATTAAAAAAAAACAAAAAACTCACTTTTGAAAAAAAGCAGAAAGACAGAGGGTCCACAACACAAGTAGACTGGGAGGCCGATAGAAAACTGAAGTTTGGAAAATTGTAACTTTTTGAGCTATAGTTTTGAGCCACTGTGCGAAAACCATAAAAAGGCTTAACTTTGAAAAAAGTAGGGTCCACAACACAAGTAGACAGAAAGGCAAACGCTGTAAAATGTTTTGTAGAAAGATTAAAGTTTATATAATATAAAATATTACTTTTTACATTATAACTTTTACATTACACTATACTTTTTACATATAAAATATTACTTTTTACATTATATAATATAAAATATTACTTTTTACATTTTCAAATTATCTCCAACACAAACACCACGACCATTTTCTTCGAAAACCAAAAAAGTGATGCATACAACAACAAAAGAAGAGAAAATCAACCGATACACAACCATACTGACGCGCCTGCGTATCCGTGTGATCTACAATTTTTTTTCTTTTTGAAAACGGTTTTATTGAGCCATATAACAAAGGAAATGGAAATTGTGCTACGTTGCAATAAAGAGGAATCTTCAATGGGAAACTTTCAAGATTTTGATCAAAGGATACCTAAAAAGCGGGGCAGATAGCGGGGTAGTTACAAAATTCAAAAATAAAATTGAATTTTATATATTTTTTTTTTTTGGAAATTGGAAAAATTTCAGTTTGCATCAAATTAAATTTGAACCTATAACCGCTCTGGTAACAAAATTTTCAGAACAGGATTACAGCTATTTTCAAGTTTTTTTATGGAACAGAATAAATATTAAAAAAAAAAATAATTTCTCGGATGCATTATATATGTCATAATTTCTCGGATGCATTATAATAATAACCTTATAGTGAGCTCTTTTCTGCCCACCATTTGAGCAGTAACCCTTACTTTCAGTTATAGACAGTCGTACTCTTTTTCAATTTGCAATTTTAAAATTCAGTAGCTTTTTAAGATTAAGTTCCTATTTACAACCAATTTTTGTAATGTTTAACATTCCTAAATTGGAGATTTACTTATCGATACGAAAATCAAGATTATTTTCAAATACCACATTGCTATTAAATGCCCGATGCACATTCCTCTGTTCATATCTCATGTACCAAGTGTCCTGCCTGCATCTCTACGACCTCCTCTCTCTACATACAATCAATAAAATGACGTGGCACTAACGAGCCAAGTGCCTTTCTGCCATTCATTCCTTCATTCTTGTTTTTAGGGCGACTGGTGGTTGCCCTGTTCTCTTTATTCTCTCTCATTTTAATCCTTAAATTTGCTACATTTTTTCCACCATTCAAGGACAAACAATCTAGTGTGCATTCTGGTGAGTCAAGTTACTATTTATTTATCCTTAATTTTTTTAAAGAAATTACCTGAAACAGTGAACAAAAAACAGTATTTAATTTGGAACAATTTTTTATCGATTTCTGTGAAGGTTTTGATAGTATTAAAATAAGGGATACAAGCTATTTTAGGCGATAATATTTGGCTAAAAATGCAGAAAAATGCTCTTTCAGATGCTCCTTAGGCTCTCTGCACCACGATAAAATGATGGTATTTGGAAACAAGTTGAGCTACAACGATTAGATGTTCGAGCAGTGAATTTATGTTGTTGACTATGCTCACAATCTTCAGGACTACAAAGTCAAGTACTCACATAGAACGAAAAAAGTAACTGAAAATGTGAAGAAGTTTGATCTTTTCAAAATGGTGAGTCAAGATTCGATGTGAAAAATGTATATTTCAAAATATTCAGGTTATTCCCCGTACAGTTGAATGGTTCAAAGATCAAATTCCAACAGTGGAGCTGCGGATCCAAACTGACAAGGTTACAGCCGAGAAGCTTGAAAGTCACGCGGTCGGATCGGAAATTCCACTTGCATCATACGACGCTGCTCGATTAGAGGCGAATATCACTATGGAGAAATGGAAAATCCTTACATCAGTCATTACCGATATCATCTCAACCAAGATCTCAACATGGAAAACCCTCTCCGACACCGACGTCAAATTTTTTGATCGGATGTATCCAGAGTGCAAAATTGGATTCCAGTTCGAAACTCACGCCGCCACGCTTATCAGGATTATAATTGGTGTTGGTATGTCGCCATGGCAACGCATCAGCGGTGTAGAACAGTGCAATTTGTGTTGGAAATAGTGCATTTAAAGTGGATAAAGCATACATTTCTAGGAGCAGAATTTTGAGCAGAGTTTTATAACGCAAACAAATTCAAAATTATTTGCTGTTTTCAAAAATCTGGGACTACAATTCTGAAGTTCTGATTCTGAAGTGGTAAAAAAGCAAAAGAAGATGTAGTATAACGAAATTCGTGGTGAGTAAAAAATCTAAAAGGCTGTTGTCGGTAGCCTCTGCCCATTAATTTTTAAGACTGTCTCATGTGCCAAGACCAAAATGTGATCGTTTCAAACTTGGCTATTTTGTCCCCTCTGACAGGCCTAGGCAGCTGGATATGGTAAAGATACTGCAGAAGTACTGTAGGGGTACATACCAGGGGTAGGAGGCGATTGCCGTTCGGCAAATTGATTTTTCGACAATTCTGCAAATCGGTAAATTGCCGGTTTGTCGAGTTGCCGGAAATGTTCAATTCCGGCAATTTGCCGGTTTGCCGGTTTGCCGATTTGCCGGAAATTTTCAATTCCGACAAATTGCCGATTTGCCGTTTGCCGGATATCAGATTTGCCGGAAATGTTTAGAGGGTTTTTTTATAAGACGGAAACACTTAAAACTGTGTCCTTTTGAAATTTTCCATTTTTTTTCTATATGTTTTCATAAAATTTGCTTATTTTCAAAATAGATGTAAGAAAATTCATAGGATGCGTTTAAATTTGCCATTTGAAATTGAAGTTCTGAAATTTCCAAAAAATAAGTGCGAAACCATAATTTGCCTATTTTCGGCAAATTGCCGTTTTTCCGACAAATTCGGGAAGACGGCAATTTGCCGGTTTGTCGATTTGCCGGAAAAATCGTTCGCCGCCCACTCCTGGTACATACCATATGTTTCAACCTGATCCGCTCCTGAAACAGGTTCTCGTCGAAAATAACCGTTTCATTTGCTCTCAGTTACAAGGATTTATTGATCACAAAGCTGCACTTTCCAAGTTTGAAAAAATAGTCTCTCCAACAATGCTAATAGGAAAAATACTGTATTTTAAAGTTTTTTAATTTTGGATCTTATTTGTTTCAAAATGTTTTCAAAAAATTATTTTAGTTTAGATTTTTCGTTTACAGGTTTTCTAATTAACATCTAATTTACTGCTTATTTTTCAGTTTTTTTTTTAAATTATTTTATTCTTTTCATTTTCAATTCAGTAATTATCCAATATTTCAGAGAATTAACAAAACCTCCAATAGTCCTGGAAAACAAGCGGTACCATACAAACGGTGTGTGTTGTTTTTACGATTCCCTGCCGCATTTGAACTATTTTTTCACCGCGCGCACGCATCGCCCCTTTCCGTCCTACCACACACTATTTCCGCGCGCGCTCCCTCTTTCTCAACCTCTCACACTCTCTCACTCCCCCTAACGCAGGTGTTCATTCTTGCTATTTGTTCCCACCGGTTTGCATTAATTTATCTCTTTTAATCTCTACCTTATTTTTGTCGTTGAATTTTATAATATTTCATGAAGTTTTCTTTCTTCCAGGTATGCGTTCATCAAAGCCGTACCCCAGTGCTCTGCCGAACTGGAGAAGAAAAAGAAGAGGTGGGAATTTTTCAAATCAATTTTTCCTTTCAATTTGTAATTTCAGGTCGCCACCCTAGTAGCCGTTTTAATCAGGAAGTTGCAACCAACGACATGGAACACCATATCAAGGAACTGTTAAAGCCGTTCAAAAAGCGAGAGTGTGGTCAGCCAACAATCCATGAATATGGGCGAAAATCGGGAAGATCTCACCACGGATCCGTGTCTTTCAACGGGAATTATTCTATAAACTGCCACCAATTGAATCACTCGATGAGTGGGGAAGAATATGGAAAAGTATGCAATCAGTTGATGACTTTAGTCCAAGCAAACAACGTCTTCAGCACATTGAGTCTCTCTCCAATTGCTCCCATCTTATCTGCAGACTTCCGCCGCAACTTGCATACACGCAATAACTGGAAACAACGGAGCTTCTCATTTTTTACTGATCAGTACGACGTTCAGCATTCAAATACTGGAAGCCATCAGAATGGACAGCATCGCCGAAGCTTCTCTGATTCTTCGAACAATCATGGTCGCTCTGGGAATGTGTCGCTCAGTTGGAGACCCGTTCCTGCTGGGTTTTCTTGGCCAACAAGTTGTCAATCAAGTCTCGGTCAACAACGTGATGTCATGAAGTCGGGGAATTCAAACCAGAGCTTTAAGGGATTTCCGACTCATGAAACGTCATCTGAGAAGCAGCAACAAGATCTGTCAAGAACCGACAATGGGAATTCACGTGGAAGCAGTGCTGTCCAGGATCGTACTTTCTCGAACAAAAATGACGATGAACTATCTGACGACGTGTTCCTAGACAATTCCATGAATGCTGCAAACGGGCCAAGAGCTCCACTCGTTCAAGCCATTTCCCGTAATTTGATAACCAATGTATTCAGCAAGGACGGCACTGAACTCTCCGTGGAACAGTTATTGGAAATTGTCAGCATGAAGTTGGCTCAATATGAACACTCGACTTCCAGTTCTCATGGACAATGCAGCGACCTAAACCGGACATTACCAGCTGAAAGTGATTTGGATTGTTCAATCAGTGATTTCTTCGACTCCAGTTTTGTAGATGTAAACAATAAAACACGTCCAGAAGCCTTGATCGGAGAAAGATGCCTGACATCATCCGACAAGTTAGTTTAACACTTGCAAACTTCTTATTTCATTATCTTTTTTGTAGGTCTTCAAAACTCAATGAGTCACTTGACGTGGTTCCAAAGCTTGCTGCGCTGGATAGGTATGACACTACGAAGAACGAATAAAATTTCCATTTTTTTTTCAGCTTTCATAGTACCGGAACTCCAGTGTTCACGGATTGTAATGATTGCCCAACACCGAAGAGAAGTGGATTCAATTGTGAAGTTTGGACAGCTGAAGTGAATAATAAAGTTTGGAGATGGCTCTCGCTCTTCAAAACCACCAGGTAAGGCCCGAGTGAATAAATGCGCCATTAGTTTTTTGACATGAGAATGTCTGAAGTTGTCGATCAATCATATGGAAAGTAATGTGCAAGTTGAAGCTCAAGACTAGGTTTCTTGAGGAAAAGGCGGAACATGCTTCTTCTTCAGCTCCTCTAAAAGCCCTCTGCTCATTAAGATTTGTACTACTTGAATTTTTTTCTAGCGCAAAATCTCCTCACTTGATACAATATTTTCTAAACGGAGAATTGTGAGGTTTCCATGTAAATTTTTCTATTGCACGCTTGCCATATAAAAATACAAGTAAATTTTTTCAGTGATCCGGCTCCACTTCATCGCACACCAGCCAATCCGACCGAAGATTGCTCGCAAGATCCAGATTCAACTTCGCCACCACCACGCATTTCTGAAAGCTTGACAGCATTCCTGGTAGCTCAGCAAGATTTCAATGACTACATTAATACGAACTACAAAGATAAGGCTCACATCTTGAAAGTGAATCTGAATATTCACGAAATGTCGCCTGTCAAATGGCTGTACTTGAATTACTTCTGCATCGAGACAAATCCAAGATTGAATGGCCCTTATGTCATAGGTAAGACATATAAGACATACTGAATCTTAAAAAACGTTAATTATTTTTCAGATCCAAGGGTTCCACTTGTGCGAAATATGTTCAGAAGATGGTTCCACCGCAATGCTGAATCCTGCTTCAAAAATCCTGGCAAGCTTGCGATTCTGCAAGGGACGGCTAGCAAATTTGTGCAATATCAGCTACGCATTTCTCAAAACGGAGCGAATTCTTCCACGAACTCTACCATCATGTTTTACACATTGTGGGAGGAATGTATAGGACAGAAAAATATCATTTCTATAATCGACGCGTGCCTGCTTGCACACCTTCACACTACAGATATGGTCTTGTACAAGAATGCAAAACGTGGTTGGCTCAAGTCGATTCTCTCCCCACTTAGCTAATAACAATTGCCCCAATTATTCATTTCTCATTTATTATTTTTTTTCCTTTTTCCTTTTTAATTTATTTCCTTTTTTTAATTGCCTCCCGGACCACCCACTCTTTTCATTTTCCAACTCTGGTAAATTGCTTCCCGGACCACCCACTTTTCTCATTTTCCAACTGGTAAATTGCTTCCCGGATCACGCACTTTTCTTATTTCCTAACTATGGTCAATTGCCTCCCGGAACACCCACTTTTCTTATTTCCCAACTCTGGTAAATTGCCTCCCGGACAACCCACTCTTCTTATTTCCCAACTATGGTAAATTGCCTCCCGGACCACCCACTCTTCTTATTTTCCAACTATGGTAAATTTTTGTAATGACTCCCCATTGAATTTAAATGAAAATAATTTGTAATAAAAAACGGCGAATGACTTGTTGATATTAATATTGATTTGTTATTGATTAGACAATTTAAACAGTTTATTTTCTCTGACTTTTTAGAGAAATTCAAATAATGTCAGACAAAAAAAAATGCCTAAGGATTCAGTTTTGAAACAGATTCGTCAGATTGATTCAGTGCAAAATAGAACAATTTTGCATGGGGTGTTCGATGTTGAACAGTTTAACACAAGCAAAAATCGATCGAGGAAGTATTGGGATGTTCTATTTCAAGTACTGGTTTCAGTAGCAGGAAGAAAAATGTTTAAACAAATTATTATTGACGAATTGGTATCATTTAAACTTATGTTCGATGATAACAAGAATTTCCGAAAAAATCGGACTGCAAATGAAAAAAAAAACAATAAACTCTAGGTGATCAATGTTTACATTCAGAGCTTGTACCAACACCAAGTTGCTTCAGATTTAGTTGTTTCAAATTCTAAGTTGATATGTAGACCCAAACTGTTGAAGCGCAGTCGGTTGTATGTTTTCCCTGCCCTTGAAACTCAATCTTCACTACACGATATCAAAATATATTTGCAACTCTAATGCAAGAAGTAACCCCCAATTTTGGGAGCTCACAAATTTTAAACAAAGATCTTCCCGAAAATATTTACAACTAAACGATCTCATCTTTCAAACATGAACTCAAATCTCTTATTCTTTTATTTTTTGTTTATCCTAGTCAAATCTCTATTCAAAACATATTAGGCAAGTTTCAGAAAATGAGAAAAATGCACACGACCATAGAAGTGTTATCAAGTAAGATGTAATGAGCACCAACTTTTTCCGCAGATTAGATTTTTTGCTCGTCCATAACAAAAAGTCGTAAACTGTACATATCAATGGTAATTGAGTATTGAGACTGACAAGGTGTCCGTTGTTCGATAATGAGATGGAATCTCTTCATGGGAGATAAGGGTCGAGAAGATGTGCCTCTTGACTAGTATTCAGTCATTCAATGTTTGAATTTGGACGACTGGCGGTTGTCCTCTCATATATTTCCTGATTCGTTTTTTTTATATATTCTCTACTGGTTTTTAATGATAAGTGATGCAAACTTGTCATATATCTATTGATAAATAGCTGTAGTATTTTGTGATATTAGGTAAGTATATATTTTATAGTAATATATGTGGAATATGTATGAGTTTGTTATTCCTTATAGAAATAGTTATTATCGCAGCTTTTTTTCAAGTTTGGTTAGTTAGATTAATTAGTTTAGTTGATAATGTGCATTTTTGTTTAGGTTATTTCGTTGATTGTTTTCGTTGAGATGATTTTTCGGTCGATGCGGGCACAAACTTATATCGTATTTGTGCCCGCATCGACCGAAAAAGCATATCAACCAACGAAATAACAATTAATAAATTGCGAAAACGTGTATTAGAGAATGATAATCAAATAAAAATTAAGTTCCAACCGCTGAGACACCGAGAAGTTGCCAAAGTTTGAGATTTTAGCTAAAAATGGGCAATTTTTTACAAAACTTTGAGCGGCTACAAAGCAAAGTCTCAAATTTCGGTACCCCACCTTTAAATAAATAAAGATTAAGTATTATATGTAATCGCAAGTTTTTCTTAAATCTTTGCGTTCAAAAAATTATCATGTTGTTTCTTGAACATTTTCTAATAATTTGATTTTAGGTTTAATTGTATGCCTCCCGTCCCTGGTCAATAAGCTAATTAGCAGTAATTTTGAGTCGGTTAGCCGTGACTCGCACCTGAGTTGTAGAAAAAACTACTTCAAAATTTTTTTTTTTTTAAGTGTCACTGTTTTCTGTCATATTCTTAGTTTAGATTGGTTTTTTATCATAATCCGTCGCTTCCTTTTGATGATTTTAGGAATGAGTTGTTGTCCAGTAGAGCAATTAGACATCGAGAACGAAATGAGTAGACGAGTATAAATTGGCGGGGGGTCGTGGGGATCGAACCAGAGACATCCGATGTCCTTTATAGCGCCTAACAGCGCCTTTCACCACTCGGCCATCCCCCGCCGAAAATAATATAAAAATTTTGCAAATTAAATAAGTTTTTTTAAAAATATTTTAATCATTTCTAATTTGAAAAAAATTTAATTAAATTGATTTTTAATTAATTCATTTTTCACGTATTTTTTAAACATTTTTCTCATTTTTTATTGTTTTTTTTTCACTACAGTATTATTTTTGCATCACCTTCACAACACCCTCAGCCTCCTAGCATATGTATTTCATCCTCAAGGATACATATGCATCATCCTAACTCATGTATCAAAGAGAATCTAAACAAAAATTTAAATTGGCTTATAGACATAAATTTACTAGACATAAGTTGTCTTGTTCGAGGGAAAGGTGCAAATCTAACATATTTGCAGGTTTTATTTGGTAAGACTCCGTTGCACTTGGAGCCCACTGTCATCAATATTTGTTTCAATAATTTAAAATTATAATTTCTGAACAGATCACTTTGTACATCTTTTACTAGAGTTGGCAGATTAGAATTGGTTCTTTGTTTAACTTTCAGTCTATAGCAATCTAGTTTCAAATTGGAAAAGTTAGATTTACTGAGAACAGTTAGTTGTTGTCATAACATTTAAGAGATATAATGAGGAACACAATCGTTATGAGGAACATTGCTAATTCTCAAATTTATGTTTGTTTTGTTTAAATTTCCCGAAAGTTTGTTTTAAAAGAAATGTTTAAACAAAATTGGCTCCCATTTCCTATTTTTTATATTTTGTTTTATTTTAAAAAATGTTTTCAATGTATATTTAGACTTTCAGAAACTTCTCCAAATGTGTAATATTTCTTCAAAAACTCAAAAAGGAAATTTGATATCTTGCAAATTCCCCGATGTGCCGTTTCTTGTTGCTAATTTGATTTTGCAAAAGTTGGAGCCCATTGATCTGTGAGTTGATTAATATGTATTTTTTTTAAATAGGAATTGTTCCCTTATCTACTAAAATGAATACTTTCAGATTAACAGTTCGTAAAGTTTGTCGAAGTTTGAGAGCATGCGTTGACAAATTGAAATCCCATTTCGATACAATCCTCCTTGACATTAGAAAAGATCACATCGATTTGATATTGGACGGAAATTGGATAAGATACAGTGCTGGCTACGAAGAATCAGAAAATTCATGTTTTTCAATACCATTTTGGAAAGCTCTGTGTATTGATGCAGGAAAACGAGGTTCAACGGTAACTTACAAAGGGCATAAAAAACAAATTAAAGGAGATAATTTTATGGAAACAGCGTTCAAGGATTTGAAGACATCATTGAAGCATGTATCAAAATTGGAAATTTATTACTGTATACCAAATAGATACGACGTTTTTGCATCTTTCATTGACTTTTTGAAATCAAAAAAATTTATTCACTCTGAGATGATAGTTTTTCACAAATTCCCATTCGATGACGTCATTTCTATCCTTCCATATTTCGATGCACAAACACTGGAGACGATTGAGTTGTGCCGTTTTGGCTCACTGGATCAATTTGAACGGATAATTTATTTGGATCAGTGGAGAAATGCGAAGACCTTCAAATTTGAAAATTCCTATTTTTGCAGTAAGTTACTGGTTCATTTGTTTCATTTTCAATGTTTTTATATCAACGAAATGCTCGACTTTACAACACAAGTTGCAGTTAAAATTAGAGATGTATGTTTTACATGTTATATTTCGTTTAATTATTTATTGGCTTTACAGGATCTCATGAGAAGAAGTACATTTCAATGTTGTCAGATTTATTTCGAAAAATCTGACTCAATGGAGCTTGCAAAAGTATTCAAACCGGACTATACTGGCGGAATTGAATTCAACATCGAATTTTCTGATGATAACTTAAATTTCTTGGTTACTTGTTCACGTTTGCATTTTGATAGTTTTATTTTCTCTGTGAAAAGATTATGAAACTTCAAAAATTTTGTCTCCGAGTTCGGACTTGTGTGAAGACACAAATTTCAACTAAAATAACAGTCGAATTAATTTTATTAGGTTGCTGGTTATTTTTAATCTTGAAAAAAAACATTTAGAGAAAAAAAGTAAAGAAGTATGGAGGTAAAACTCCCCGAGCTTACAACAAACGAAGAAATAGCAAGGAATAACAACAGGTGCTCTCCAGTGTTTGTTCTCAGTGTTTGTCAGTTGGTGTGGTTGCAAGTAATTTCGAGAAGATCTTTGGTCAAAATTTGTGAGATTTCAAATTGAGTGCTACTTCTTGCATTAGAGTTAGGAATATATTTTGAAATCGTGTTCTTTTTTGTAGTGAAAATTGAGTTTTCACAGCACAACTGAAACTAATAGTTTAATGCTCGTATGTACAAGATCTGATTGTGAAAATTGTCAACCTGGAGTATGCTTTTCAACTATTTGTTTGCTACCAGATGTTTCACATGATTTTTTACTTTACAGGGTGGACCATAATTATGCGCACTCGTTTCTAGCCTATTTACTGTAGTTTTTTACGCGACTGCCACGTCATGTCTCAAATTTTTTAATTTATTCTGGTTGCCGGGATGATTATCTTCCATTTGACATAAAATTTAATATGTTTCTCAACAAGATGCACTCTCCACAACCACGACAATCTGAAGCACCCCTCTACCAAAGTGGTGTTTTGGCGGAGAGCCTGTACCACCGGCCAATATTCCAAAAAATTTTGATTTTCAGCATTAATATGAAGTTTAAGTAGCTGTGAACCAGTTACGTATGTTTTGAATCAGCAAAAGTGGTTATGCGCCAACACTGATGGATATAATGATGGATAATAGTGTGTGTTTTAAAGACCGTCCCATTAGTTCGCATCACTTTTTTCTGTTCCACGAGACACACCGATCCGCAAAATCATCTATGAGCAAATTCGTAAGAAAATATGAAACCTTGGGTAAAAATAATAACTAAAAACACAAATATGATTTTCTTAGCATGTCAGTGCTTCCGCGCACAAGCTTCGTTTAGGCCTTGACTGAATTTCACAGTACTCGATACTCAATCAGCTGCCACTGTCACCTAACAATATCAATCTTTTAGATTTTTTGTGTGAAGCATCTCTGAATCAAGAGCATTCTTTGAACTTTAAATTTTACTTGATAACTAATGAGTCCTCCGAGAAAAACATGAAAAACCCTGAAGCGTGCCTACTTGTCCGCCATCGTTGGTGCGTTTCCGAAACTTGTGAAGGCCTGTAGCAATGCGGACGGTGATATTTTCGAATTCAAAAATGGTATCTTATTTAGTTTTTCTCGGAGAACAAAACCTATATGATTATTTGTTTAATGTGTTTTTTGTTTTGGTTTTATGAAGCTTCAAAGTAGTGCGCATAATTATGGCCCACCCTGTATTAAAAAACGGAACTTTTCCAAACAAATCTGAAGCATCTGTTTTAAAATTGAATCCGTGACTACTATTTTGCCTAATGACAGTATTTAAATTTCACAAAAAAGATCTATGAGAAGATATGTATATTTTCAAATCAGTTACCAATCATCTTTTCTTAAATCTATTTCGAACTTTTCTTTTATTCTAGTTCCACTCCAAATCTTAAAGAATCGGCAATTCTTTATCAATCATCCAGACAACAATATAATACTACCCTCTACAAGTATCTGGGTAGACATAATACAAATTCACAAGGAGAAGCGAGTTGAAATATAACAAGAGTGGATAAAGGGTTAATGAACAAGAATAACATACAATATAGTCTACAAGTAATAGATATAAATTGGTACAATCATTGATCTCTGGGTGGGTCAAAAATAGATTCCAGCCAATCCCGTTTTACATTCAAGTATTTGATAGGATCCGATTTCCGAAGATGTGCAAGTAAACACGCATCAGCAATTGCGATGATATTCTTCTGTCCGATACACTCCTTCCACAACATGTAGAGCATATTGGTGGAGTCTGTGGAGCTGCTCGTATCGTCCAGCCGAGCCTGAACAAACGTGGCAGCAATCTCTTGCATAACTGCAAGCTGGTGAGGATTTCCTAAGCAGGCTTCAGCAAAACGGAGGAACCATTTTCTGAACATATTTCGCACAGGTGGAACTCTTGGATCTGAAAAAATTAAAGTTTTCAAGATTAAATATGTCTTATCTTTCTTACCATCGGCATAAGGACCATCCAATCTTGGAATTGTCTCGGTGCAAAAATAATTCAAGTACAGCCATCTTTCAGGTGACATCCCGTGAATATTCAAATTCACTTTCAGGAGTTGTGTCTTTTCTTTGTAGTTAGTATCAATGTAGTCGTTAAAGTCTTGCTGAGCTTCCAGGAATGCTGTCAAGCTTTCAGAAATGCGAGGTGGTGGCGAGGTTGAAGCTGGATCTTGAGTGCAATCTTGAGAAGGATATTCGATCCGATCGGCTGATTCACAAGGAAGTGGAGCCGGATCACTGAAAGAAATTTACTGTACTCAGAAAATAATTTTACAGGATTTGAATCAAGTTTTGAGCTCAATCTTTTCAGCTTGTACATTATTTTCCATATGCTTGATCGATAGCGGATTTATTAACTTGGACCTTACCTGGTGATTTCGAAGGGCCATTTCCCAGCTTGATTGTATACTTCAGCTGCACGAATTTCACAATTGATTCCACTTCTCTTCGGAGTTGGGCAACCATTACAATCCGTGGAAACTGGAATTCCGGTAATGTAAGAGCTGGAAAAGAAAATATGGAAATGTTGTTCGTTTTTTGTAAAGTCATACCTTTCCAGCGCCACAACCTTTGGAGTCAACTTTTGAGCAATTCGCTTTCCTGAAGCTGTTTCTTTTCCAGAAACTGTGACGGAATACATTGGTGATTTTGTAGCTTTAGAATCAACCACGCCAAGTGACTTGTTCAACTTTGAAGACCTGTAAAAAATATAATGAAATAAGAAGCTCCAAGTGTAAAACTAACTTGCTGGATGATGTCAGACATCTTTCTCCGATCAAAGCCTTTGGAGTTGGGATGATTGACGAGGAAGGTGTTCTCTTTACATCCACATTGTTCCGATTGATCTGATCCTTGCTGAAATTTAAATTTTTACTAAAGATTTTACTATTTCACTACATACCTTGAGGAAGCACGATTTGCAGATTTCGGCATCTCAGGGTCCCCATGAAGTAAACGTCTCATTTCCTCAACGTTGGCATCAAAAGTTCCTGTCCACTTTCTTCTTGAGATCTTTGGAGGAGAACTCGGCTGTGGACTTGGCGTGGGTTCCTCGTCTTCTTCAACAGTTTCCAGTGTCACATCAAGACTGGCCAGACGGGAGGCACTACGAGAACTTCCACGGCGCTTGATCGACAGTGAAGTTTTCTTGGGAAGACTCACTGGTAGGGTTTGGTTGTTAGCATCCACAAAACTGGAGTCAAAGTCTTCACCAATTGAGCAATTTAGATCACTTGCTGGTAATGTCCGATTCAAATTGCTGCATTCTCCATGAGAGCTGGAAGGCAAGTGAATCTGTTGTCCGATCTTCATGCTGACAATTTCCAATAACTGTTCAATGGAGAGTTCAGTGCCGTCCTTGCTGAATACATTGGATACCAGGTTACGTTTAGCCGCTTCTTCAGAAGATTTGCATTTTTCAGTCAATTGTTTACTGCCTGCATTCTGCTTTGAATAAGTCGATTGTTGAAGTTTCTTAGTGACTGATCGAGATCTCCGACCACGGGCAGCATCCATGGAATCGTCTATGAACACATCGTCAGTTAATTCATCGTCATTTGTGTTGAAGTAAGTACGATCCTGGAAGTTGCTGCTACCACGTGATTTTTTTCTGTCGTTTCTTGATTTCTGTTGTTGATTTTTCATCGATGAGGTTTCATGTGTAGGAAATCCAGAGAAGCTCTGGTTCAAATTCCGCGACTTAATAGCATCGTGCTTTTGGACAAGACTAGAATTGATAACCTCCTTTCCAGATGCATTTTTATTGTCCTTATGGCCTTTTTTAAAAGCGTGTCCATGAACTCCAGCTTGAGCGTTGAAGCTTTTATTTCCAAGACATTGCTGGTGAACATTGGTTTGTCGCAGTTTCTTAGAATTATTTTCTTGCTTCTGGAACCCAACGGGAACGGAACTCACACTGAATGACTTATTCCCAGCGTGACCATAATTGTTCGAACCATCCGAGAAGCTTAGGCCATGTTGTCCATTCTGACGACTTCTACTACGTCTTGTGTTTGATTGCTGAACGTCGTCCTGATCTGTGGATACTGGGAATCTTCGTTCATACCAGCTGGAGCTATTGCGTGTTTGCAAGTTGCGGCGGAAGTCTGCAGAGAAGACGGGGGCCGTAGGAGGAATACTGTTAAAGGCGTTGCTGCCGTTTCCTTGAGCTGCATGCATCGACTGATTGAATACTCGACCATGTCGAGTCATCGAGTGATTCAGCTGTTGGCCATTCATGAATGTATTCCCGTTGAATGATACGGATCCGTGATGAGATATCCCCGATTTTGCACCATATTCACGGCTTGTTGACTGAGCACTGTCTTGTTTTGCGATCGGATTGAACAATTCGTCAAGAGTGATTTGGTGTTCCATGTTGTTGGATGCACTTTCCTGATTGCTACGACTACTTGAGCGGCGACCTGAATTTACAAATTGAATGAAAAATTGATGCAAAAAACTCTCACCTCCTCTTTTTCTTCTCGAGTTTGGCAGACCGCTTGGGTAAGGTTTTGAGGAACTCATACCTGCAAAAATCAAAACTTAATGAAATATTGAAATAAATGAAATTTAAAAAAATACAACGAAAAAGAAAGACAGAGATGAAAAAATGCAAACCGGTGGGACCACGCAACAAGAATGAACACTTGAGTTAGGGAGATTGAGAGAGTGTGAGAGGTAGAGAAAGAGCGCGCGGAAATAGTGTGTGGCGAGACGGACAGGGGCGATGCGTGCGCGCGGTGAAAAAATAGTTCAAATGCGGCAGGGAATCAACAAAACAACACACACCGTTTGCATGGTATCGATCAGTTTTCAAGACTATCCAAGACTATGGAGTTTTGAGGAACAATTGGATTGATAGTTAATTCTCTAAAATATTGGATAATCACTGAATAATAAATGAGAAGAATAAATTTATAAAAAGAAACAGGATAATAGGCAGTAAAGGAGATGTTAATTAGAAAACCTGTAAGCGAAAAATCAAAACTAAAATAATTTTTTATCTCAAACTTTTTAAAAGAAACGGCGGAACATAATCCTGAATTCCTGAAAACGAGATGTAAAGGGTCGTTAAAATAGCTCCAAAAACGGATTTGTGCAGAGTTTTGAAATTTTTTAAAATTATTTTAATATAGGAATACTAAGTACCTGGAAAGTAATAAAAACTGCTTTATATAGAACATTGAAATCTTTTGTTTTTTAACATAAATTTTAAAAAATGTTTGGATATCCCAAACTAATAAGGATTCTTAACATTATTAATTCATAAAAATATGAAAAAATGTCTATTCAAAGGATTTTTTTTGATCGAAGACTTCTAAAAAGTTACAAAAACTGAGAATCTTCAAGTAGAAATTTGGTATTCCTTGGGACTTCAGATTATTCATATTTTATTTTTCAAATTATTCTCGATGGTTTTTTAATTTAAAAAACAACTCATCGACATTGATGCTTTCAAACAGGATAGATCTAATGTTACTAATTTCCTGCTACTATAGCTACTGCTACATTGTGCACAATGTATGATGTCACACACTTGGAGGATTTATAACCACTTTCTATGTATCGATTATACCATTTAGACGCTCGCCTGCTCCGTTAGTCTGCTCAGTGTTTTTTTTTTTCGATTACATATTTGAGTTACCATTTGGTATGAGCTCCTTTATTTCACAACTCTCCTCATTTATTTGTCTGAGATTTTTTAAACGTCGAGGTATCAGGACCCCGTCAAACAAGGCAAGAACATATGTATTTTACAGTTTTTCGTTTAATTTTATTGATTTTTTAGATTCAACCCTTTCACCTACTTGGTTTACCGTATCCTGCATTTCGGAATATTATACATCAATTGAAGTTGACTGAAGTGTGAGTTGAAGTAGGTTTTAATTATCTAAATGTCTATTGTTTTCAGAATAGAACTATCAAAAAATTCTGGTGAAACCAGATGTAGATTTAAAAAAAATTAATCGAAAAATCTACAAACTTCTTATCGACAACCGTGTTTTCCATGTTGATCTACCACCATTCCGAAATCCTAGTGATTTATTTTCAAGCAAAGTGATTGCTATAGAGACTTCAGAAGACATGTATTATCCTTTTAAGTCTGGTAAACTACTGACTTTAAGATATCCAAACCTTTTTTCAATCAGCATTACCAACTTTTGCATCTCTACGTTTTGGTAATTTTTTGATTTTTCTGCTAGTTTTTTCTCAAACATGTGTGATTTGTTTAGTCTGAATGACCTTAAACATTTGAAAACTTTCAAAAAGTTTTTACCTAACCATGTTTTAACATTTCACGGTAGTTCAAAAATTTTAGACCGGAGGGGTTGCTCAGTCGGTAGTGATGACCAGGCAGTGTACCTGACTCTCAGTTCCGCAGTGCATAGCACTTAAGTCGAGATCGTTTTTTAATCTTCAATTAATATAAACCCCAAGTAAATAAAACTCTACTGAAACAATTCTCATGCATCGCCATATAAAACTGTAATTTTTTCAGTGACTATTCGAAATTTAAAAAATTCAATACAATGAGCTACGACCAACCGAATCAGTTGATCGAAATTTTGAATTCTATTGACCAATTATTTTTTTGTTGAAAACCTCGATTTACTGATCAGCCATGAGAAGTTATTCGGCGATTATCGGCCAACACTAAGTCATCCAATGTTCAATAAATGCAAATGTGTGGAAATTTTTGGTGGTCCAAATGAAAATTTATCAACCAGTAATATGAACGAGTTGACGACAATGATTGAGTTGAAACAAAAACTTAACATTCAATGCTTTTTCGAAAATAAAGAGTTGGTAAGGAAGTTGCAAAAAATCCCAATTACTTATAATCATATTTCATTTCAGATCTACAATGTTCCTGAGATAGAATTTTACCACGCCAAAAATATCACACTACAAGATTTAAGATCAATGAATTGTGAAGTGATCAGATTATGTGTACATTCAATCAAAGAATTGGATCTAAACAACATAGTATTGTATTGGTTAAATGGAAAATTGCCGAACCTCCGAAGACTACGGTTGCACAGCAGAATGAGTCCCATTATGTATGAAAAAATCCTGAAAGGTATTAAAAACTATACATGGCATCCGAAACGTCGACCTAAAATCTATTGGTAAGTTATTTGATTTTTTTATTGTGCTTAATTTTTTACTACCACAAAATGGCGAACTTAGGGATTTCAGTCACACATAATTTGGCCTTTTTTCAAACATTTAATCCGGCTTGTAATTCCTTTAGTATTTCACAAAAATACTCCATGTAAAATTTCTGACATCTGGAAAAAAAGCTTTGTGATTTTTTAAAACAAATTTTTAAAGCAATTTTGTTTTCAATAGTCCATTTTCCATCTTTTAATACTGAATTGAAAAAGGTTTTGCAAAGCAATGGGATATGAAAATATATCCAGACTACTACCTAATAAATACCACACGTCGTATTCAATTTTCAGCAATGAAATCGAACGATTAGACTGTGAAAGTGGAAGAGATATCGTGAGCAACAACGGAACAGTAGCAACACTCCTGCTGTTCAATCGCTCTTTTGATTTTATTGTTTGGAAAAACTGAAGTATATATAAAAACAATATCTGTGTCGTAGATTTGACCTAAAATCTTTTTCATTTCGGTGATGTTAATTATAGCTACTACACAATTACCTAACAAGCTTAACGCCTCAAAATAGTACATCAAAATGACATCCAAAATTTGTAGCAATCACAGTCCCCCTCTCCCTCATATCCTGCCCCACTCCCCTCCTCAAACTCCGTTTTTAATGTACCAATTTTTTTTAAACCTTGATGAAAATTTTTTGTTTTAATACTAAAAATTGTTAAATAAATTATGGATGGAAAAAATTAACTTTTTGACAATTTTTAGCTATTGTACAATCGTTCCGAGACACACATGATTCAGAAAAAGCAGTTTTAACTTACCGCCCATTTTTTAAAAATCATTTTGTTTAATAATTTTCTGTGGCATTATTCATAGAACTTTTGTAGATTCTGCATATTTTTCAAACTTTCACTGAAGTCTTTTTGAAACATGATCAATCCGGATGGCCAATTGGAAAGGTCACTCTACTCGTATATATACAAAACTTACAAAACGCACCAGAAACTCAACAGAAAAACATCTAATGAGATTGAAATGATAAACTCGCGACGTGAATAGTCAACTTTAACAGAATTTATTAAAAAAGTTGCAAACTCTTCTTTTCAAACATTTATTTATGATTAATTCACTTTCTCTGGTTCAATAGTTACAGTGTTTCTGCGCGAAGCATTACACGCCACGCCTGGTGGCCTTTGACCTTTCGATACTTAATTGCTAATTGGTCGCCGTGTTAAAATGGGCCTGTGGTGTAGTGGTTAACACACTGGTCTTGTGAGTCGGATTTCATCTCCCGGCTTCAAGTTCAAAGCCAGAGACGTCGGTTCGAATCCTTCCGGGTCCAATTTTTGTTTTGTTTTTTTGTTTTGAAAAATAAACTTCTTAATACAAGCATTTATAACTATTTGGTGTATTGGTCAAGCTGTGTTCTGCACATAAGACCTGGGTTCGATCCCCCCAGAGTGCGATATTTTTTATTGTTTACTTGATGCCATTTTTCTTGATTTTCTTGATAGTCTTGATGATTTTTAAAAAGTTTTCGATAAGTTTTCAGCATATTCATGCTCTCATATTATGCTCAGAAGACTTGTGGTTCAAACTCATTTTAGTGCAAAACTATAATTTGCTAAATTCAGCTGCAATTTGAAATTTTGCCAATTATTCCACGTCGCAGTGGTCCAAAACTGATTTTTATTTGAAAGTTCTTAAAGTTTGCATTATTTTTTCCTTTTATCAAACGCGTCGTTTGAGATACACTTCTGGGTGCTTCGAACACAAAACTTACCGTGTTGCACCTAGGGGAGGCGAGACCTATGTATGTCGCATGTCAAAAATCATCAAGACTATTAAAAATGGCACCAAGTAAACAATAAAAAATATCGCACTCTGGGGGGATCGAACCCAGGTCTTATGTGCAGAACACAGCTTAACCAATACACCAAATAGTTCTAAATGCTTGTATTAAGAAGTTTATTTTTCAAAACAAAAAAAAACAAAACAAAAATTGGACCCGGAAGGATTCGAACCGACGTCTCTGGCTTTGAACTTGAAGCCGGGAGATGAAATCCGACTCACAAGACCAGTGTGTTAACCACTACACCACAGGCCCATTTTAACACCGCGACCAATAAGCAATTAAGTATCGAAAGGTCAAAGCTCATCAGGGTGGCGCATAATGCGTCTGCGCCGAATCGCGGTAACTTTCGAACCTAAATTCTTCTAACCATAATATGTGCGCATAAAAATGCTGAAAACTCATCGAAAATTGAGAAAAAGCCATAATGACCATGGAACAATTGGCAAAATTCCAAATTGCAGCTGAATTTAGCAAATTATAGTTTTTCACTAAAATGAGCTTGAATCACAAGTCTTCTGAGCATGATAGGAAAACATGAAACTGCTGAAAACTCATCGAAAACTTTTTAAAAATCATCAAGGCGTGAATTAATCATAAATAAGTGTTTGAAAAGAAAAGTTTGCAACTTTTTTAATAAATTCTGTTAAAGTTGACTATTCACGTCGCGAGTTTATCATTTCAATCTCATTAGATGTTTTTCTGTTGAGTTTCTAGTGCGTTTTGTAAGTTTTGTATATATACGAGTAGAGTGACCTTTCCAATTGGCCATCCGGATTGATCATGTTTCAAAAAGACTTCAGTGAAAGTTTGAAAAATATGCAGAATCTACAAAAGTATTATGAATAATGCCACAGAAAATTATTAAACAAAATGATTTTTTAAAAATGGGCGGTAAGTTAAAATCACTGGTGTTGGTATGTCGCCATGGCAACGCGCCAGCGGCGTAGAATAGTGCAAGTTGTGCATTAAAAGAGTGCAATTAAAGTGGATAACCCATATATTTCTAGGAGCAGAATTTTGAGCTGAGTTTTGTTGCGCAAAAAAATTCAAAATTGTTTGCTGTTAAAAACCTGGGGCTTCAATCAAAAATATGAACAGTCATCGCGTTGCTGAAGTGGTAAAAAAGCTTCTGGGAATATATATGTAAAGCACAAAACTTGAAAGAAAAATATAAAAATTGATAAAACTCCAGCGCAGTTCGGTTTTTTTTTCAAGCAGTTTAAAATTAAAATTCATATTGGTAGAGATTCTTTTGGCATTTCCTAACATACAGGGTGGTCCATAATTATGGGCCACCCTGTACACTGCTTGGTGGTAAACGTTTATCAATTGCTACTATTCTCAAATCTGGAATAATTTTTTTTCGTCAAATATCCAGTCATCAAACTCCAAAAAACATTATCTTCAGCAAACAGTTGGCGATGGATTAAACAGCTAATAAAGTGAAACTTTTCATTCTCTGAACATGGAATAAACATTGAAAAATAACACGAAATAAAGCAATTTCAAAGATTGGAAACCGAAAATCAATACCTTCCAAAATAAATATGTACATACGGAAAATCGTCGGTTTGTCCACTTGGGTTGAATTATTCACTTAAAAATTGGATTCATAACTGACAAACACAATGTAGATATTTCAATGAATGAAACTGGCAAATAGTTCATCCTCTCTTTCTCTCAGCTTTCTCTCGTATTTCATCAATGGACTAAACCATGCGCCATCTTTTATCGCATGAACATCATCATGCTCGATCAACTCCTTCCATCGACAATATTCCTCATATCGAGACGTCTTTTTCGAGTGAACAAGTGAATCGAGTCCCCAAGCCAAGATACGACTGTTCACAAATGCTAAAGCTCGGCTTTTCATCTGACCAAACAGCTCCGGAGCATCTCTCCACTCAAAGTTCTCGAACCACTGACGATCAAGAAGTCCCGAAAGCTTTTGGAAGTAGCCGCCTGAAAATAAAATTATTTAGTTATTTAATTATTTAGTCTCAGTGAAAAGATTTCTTCGGACTATGCTATTGTGAACGTATAGTTCAGTTCTATTGTTTACTATCCCTCTATTATTATCGCATTTCCCATCTGTCTTTGTGTAATAGAGGTCACTCATCTGGCCTGCCCTCTTAGTGTTCTACCCCTTCAATATATTCATTCTATACATCAGCTGGCGAGTGAGAGGCGACCTATATCCTCTCTCTCCATCCGGCCTATTTAATTAATAAATACATGTATTAAAACACTATATTTAACAATCATAAACAGATAATGAGGTACCATTATCTTCCGTTTATACTATCTACTGCTACCTTCCCTCATCACGCTACAAAAACCATTTCTAATTAGCTCACAACACTTGCAAAAAAAAAACACATTTTAATGGTCTTTCCGTATGGAAACAGCCTTGTGATGCATAAACGTGACTCGAGAAGGTTTTCTTTCAAATAAAACTACCCACAAGGTGAGACGGATCTGCGTTCGGCTGCTGCTCTCACATGTGCTTCAATCGAAGAATTATCCGCTGGACCATTGGCTTTTTCGATCCTAAAATTTTTGCTCCTAACCAACTGTATTTTTCTAGCTAGAAATAAAGTTTATTGAGGACTCATCAGGGCTGTGCGGCAAACGGCAACCAGGTTGCCGGTTGCCAAAAAGTTGCCGAAGTTTTGGCAAACAAAAAGGGCGGTTTGCCGAAGTTTTTAGGGTTCGGCAATTTCGGCAATTTCTGATATCAATGTGAAACATTTTGTAGATCAGAAAAAAGCATTCAGGGAGCCTGAAAAATGCTAAAATTCCACACTGTGAACGAAAAAAACGACCATACTTTTTTCCAAAACGCTCAAAAATATAAATTCAACAAAAAACAAACTTTTGAACCTGGTTGCCTTTTGCCGGTTGCCGAAATTTTTAAGGTTCGGCAATTTTGGCACTTGCCGCTTGCCAAAAATTTTGGTTGCCGCACAGCCCTGGTACTTATAGCATTTTTAAATTGGAAAGCATAAATGGCATTTCAGTGAAATATACGTACAACCGTGTTAGATTAATCGATATTCAAAAATCACTCATGAGCCAGCATCAAGAGATTTGGATATTCTCACAGCAGATCTCTTTCTTGGTGGGCTATCCGGTGACATTGCATCAAACGAAGGCATCCGTGGCGGTGTTGCAAATGGATTTGGAAGAAATCGTCGGTCAATGCTGAAAAAATAAATAATTAAGTTAAAGTTGTCATGGTGCATCTGACATTTTAAACGGTCAACTGTGAAATGCTCAGCAATACACGTTTATTAAGCTCAGAGCTAGCAATAAGGACATATCGGCTCGGCTTTCTTTTTGAGGTTCGAGCAAAAATATTAAAACATACACCGCCCTTTCTAGCACAGATCCCCGACGTTTTCCACAGATTTTGAATGTTTAGAAAATGTTTAAATTGCCATTCTCCGCACTACATTCCTGTTATTTACTTATTGCTAAACGTTTTTTTGAAAGTTGAAGAACTGCGCTGAAAAAGACGCGAGACAAGGTACGGTGCGGCAACTAATACGAAGGTTATGTAAAGCATCTCAAACCCTCGATTGCTCTGTGATGAACATTTGTTCTAAAACACCTAGCATTCTCTGTATTCGGAGCCATTTCGCAGAACCGTTTCGTAGACGGGGTAGATTTCCCTCAGACGTTGTTTCAGAACACCATAATCCGGCCGCATCGGAACTCCACGCTTAGCAGCAGCGTCTCGTTGTACTCTCATAATTCCAGCAGCTGACAAGTTCCCATGTGGTGGAGTACGTTCTTGTAGTGCGAGAAGCTGCTCTTCGTCAATTCCATGAGCATATCGTTGCTCACGCTCTCTTAATATCTCTTCCCACTGTCCCGAGTATGTTTTTAATTTTGGCATCATTTTCATATTGTCCCCAGAAGAGAACCCCTCTGGGTTAAACGGTGCTTTTACGAAGAATGGATCAGGAGCCCATCGTTGCTCCGTGCTCAACTCCGCTCAATATTCCGGTGGAGTTACGTTTTCAGATGCGTTCATTGTCCTTTGAGCTATGGGGTTTCTGGAATTTCAGAATTGTAATACTTTGATAGAACAGAGGAAGAGAAAAGGTAATAGCGAAGAAAAGCAAAAAAGGAAACTTCTGAGGGAAATATGCGGCAATCTTTTGCCGATATAGAATTGTCTTTAAAATAATGCGAAATAAACAATTAAAGCTCACTTTTAACGTTCTAAACGAGTAAAAATAGAATATTTTTGTTTGCTCGCGTTTAATACAACATATTCTACTAAAAATTATAAATAATTTAAAAGAAATTTATAGAAAAAATGAGAAATCTCTGGGGGAACAAATAAAATCAATATGATAAAACACAAAAAGAGGTAGTTGTTTTGTCTGCAGAAAAGAGGATGAACATTTTTTTCTGCCTGCGTCTACGCTCTCTCGCCGGCCACTGTGCAACGCGTCCCCCACCACAGGTGCGCGCCAATTTCCGACATGCAGTTCTGCAAAATGAGACAGTTGGGCAGGTTCCTCCGACATTATTCATAGAAATTTATTGAAATAATATGAAAAAAATATAAAAAACAACATCAAGCCAGTGGCACTTATTTCTTTGACTTTTCAGGAGCTTCAACAGGACAATATAGAAATTCAACAGCAGTTATGCTCACAGTAGGGAACACGGAACAATTTGTAGAATAGTTCAAGTTCCAGTATTACCGCGACTTGTGATCATTAGAAATGTCTACAAAATTACTGCAAAAACCCACGTGGCCAAAATTTTTTTTTTGTTGGTTTTTTTTTCTTCAGGTCTGAGCCTGGTTATTTTTAATACTTTTCACAATTCGATAAGACAGTGGAACGAACACTGAATTCCCATTTAAGGCTGGAAGGACCTAGGGGGTGGGGGTCGAACTTGTGACCTTGTGATTGCAAGCAGCGCGCATAGGCACTGAGCTATGCACCCCCCCAATGATGTGAGTGACTAATTGAATGTATGAAATCGATCGCCGAAGCTGACAAAAAGCTGGCTGGCAAGTTTTGCTTGGTACCGGGGTTCAATCCCGCCAGCGAGCAATACTTTTTTGTTTTTTACTTGGTGCCATTTTTCATAGTCTTGATGATTTTCACAAAATTTTCGATGAGTTTAAAAAAAAACAAGTCAAGTTACACTTAAGTCTTGCCAAACTTTTATTGAAACGAAACAAGAAAAGTTTGGACCAACGTTTGGCAAGAGTTGTGTGAAACTTGGGTGAAACTTTGATGCAGCCTGAATCGAAGTTTTGCCAGAATCTTGCCCAACCTTTGCCCAAGTTTAGCCAACTTCTGATCCAAGTTAATATTTTTCGGGCCAAACTTGGGCAAGAAACTAGAGACAAATGCAATGCCGAGTTCGATTCATCGGATTTAGCTTGGAGTATCTGCTGAACCTTTCTGGCCAACTTTGTAGATACTCCTAATACAATTAAGTAGACATAATTGAGTTAAGCTACTAGAGCAGCATATTTCAGTCTATTAATCAAAGCCAAATTTTGAATAGACAGTTACGCTCTCCTCACTTCCAGAACCAGTCTGTACAAAAACTGTATCAAGAATTTAATATACACATTTAATGTTTTCTATAGGGCTCTACATCCCTCTTGGTACAAGAAACTGTCTTCTTCACAGTTATTGTCCCCACACTCTCAAAATCCAGCAGCAGCTAATACACCTCATTTTTCCTATTATCACTTTGTTTGTATATATTATTCAAATAAACTAACTCTTGAGTCTATTTCGAGAGGCTATAAATCCACTACCATTGTGTTTATGGTGTATCGACCGGAATATATGATGATTCCCGAGACTCAAGAAGCAATCACAATCATCCGGATCTCAAAGAAACTGACATATCCATCCATCCATCCGACTTAATGATCTATTTTGGAAAGTGCGGCTTCCTGATTAGCATAACCTTAGATGGAAAATAGCAAACTGAATATACTTTTCATGATTTGATAAGTTTCAAGAAAAAAACAAAAAAAGTTTTTTGAGTAAACATATTGCGATCAAACGTCAAATTGAGAAAATTTAAAAAAAAATTAAAATTTCCCAGTTTGTGTGAAGATTCTCGAACCCATTTAGAGTTCAAAATTGAAAACCTAACGAAAATGTTTTGCTAGTTCGTTTTCAGACACCAAATATTTCAGTCAAAATTTTAGTCTTGATAAAAAGACCTATTTTGTAAGAAAGGTTGAAGTTAATTACATACAGGGAGGCTGTATACTGAAAGCAATCAAAGTGAAACTTTTGCGTAAAGTGAAACTCCTAGGGATTATTGCATAGAAATTAAGGATTCTTGCTACAATTTTGCACAACTCGATGGTCTTGTGTAGTTTGAAACAACTCCTGCACACTCCACAATTTGCCACAAACTTATTAGTACTCAAAATTTCTTATTGTTGCCAGAATTAGAAAAAACTAAGATCCAATAGTTGTTCACAAAAAATAATCAATATTGTTTGTGTTGTTTTCTTCCCACATTCGAACTGTTGGCCCTTTGGCGCGCTCGAGTGCCCGCTCTCTGTCTCTCCACACACGATTGCTGCGCTTTCTTTCTCTGCCTCTCCTCCTCTCTCACTTATCCAAATTCAGTGGTCCATTTTAGTAGTTTTTTTTCCGGTTTTCACTTTTCATTCTTTTGCGTTATTTATAATCGATAAATAATGCAACCGAGTGTAAACTAATTTATCACATGCAAAACACTTCAATTTAGTACGCCACACTCGAATCATAATAGAAAAAAAAATAATTTTTCGGAGAATTTTTGAGTTTTTTTAATTAACTCTCGAGATTCAAGTTTTAAACTCAAATGTTTGTTATATGTAAGATAGTTTACACATGGTTATATCAATTTTGTGTAAAAATCACATTCAGCAATTGCCAATCAAGTATTTTCAGATGTCGTTTACAAACAAAAGGAAGATGCTTATAAACTTGATCAAAAAGGCAAGAGAAAAAAATAGTTATTTTCAAAAGAAAGTGAGTACAATATTTGAAATCTATTGCATAAAATCTAATAATTTCATTAATTTAGAAACATCGCTCACCCCGGTCACCACGGTCACCAAGATCACCACATTCACCACGGTTAAGTGCCACGTCGAACAGTTTTCATGATAGTAACCCCCAAGATGAGTGCCATGTAGAAAAATTTGTGGAAATTATACAACTCAAGCAAATCATCGAAAACCAGAAAACGAATAGAATATTGGCCGGCACTGTAGTAAAGTGCTCACAACTTCTGTAGTGTCTCCTCTAACTTAGAATTTTTGCATGACGATGGCTTAAAAAATATAGAAATGAGGTTTAAAAAAGTTGAAAAAACGACCGCCCAATTGCACCTCATCATTTTGTGACATTATTTGTTAAAATCAGTGATCTTTTTGTAATTTATGAATTTATCTTGAAAATAACTTCATGCAAAATGTTCTGGAGATTTTAGTTTAAAATTAAATTTTTTGTTTGAAATCCTCGTCTGATGATACGCTTAACAAAGTGTCTACAGATACCGCTCGCGTGCAACTTTGAATTTTGAATCAATATAATCTTACTTTTTCAGATGAACCAGCACTTGAACAACTGCTCAACAACTGCGGTCAAACCAAACCTGAAAAATGGTCCTCATTGCAAAAAGGATCTTTCGATTACGCAAACGTGGCTAAAGTTGGAGAAGGTTGCTTCGCTGAAGCATTCTCAACAACGTTCAAAAATGTATCGGTCGTCGTGAAAGTGCTCCCGTTAAGAGATGGACCAATTGGAAAGGATTGCGATGAATACGTTCAACGAACAGAAGCAGTGCTGGCAGAATTGATTGTCTTAAAATTGCTGTCTGCGTTGAGTACTAAAAACCGCCCTAACGTCACGGAAAACTTTGTGAAATTGGTTATGACAAAGGTTGTTGTTGGAAAGTACCCAACATCATTATTGAAAGCTTGGGACAAGTTTCGAGTGGAAGAACAATCTGGGAACATCCGTCCGTCAAAATTCAAGAAAAATCAATTATACCTGCTTTTGATTATGTCAAACGGTGGAACTCCTCTCGAAAAGTTCGAAATGGACAATATTGGTCAATTCTGCTCAATTATTCAACAACTTCTCTTCTCTCTAGCAATTGCCGAAAAGGAAATGCAGTTTGAACATCGTGACCTCCACCTCGGCAATGTTCTTATAAAAAAACAGGTGTGGGAGAGTTGAATTTCGAAGCCGGATAGATACAGGTTTGTCTGGATTTCGAAAAATTATCAATTTCCTGAACTAAATTGTTTTTTTCTTCAGGCACTCAAATCATTTACGAGGACATGGAGAAAGACGGAGCAATGTTTGAAGGGTTCGGCGACTCGCAATTCGATGTCTATCGAGAGATGAGAAGCAACTGCAAGTGAGTAATGTTAAAATCAAAAAGCGATAAACAGTTAAACCGTCAGGAGAAATTGGCAATTGTTTTCAAGTAAATCGAACATCATGTGGATCAAGTTTATCGCCACCACCATCATCAGGAAAAACGTTTCCCCGTCTGCAGAATTCGAATTCTCCGAAAAACAACTTGAGGTTTGCATAAATTTAAAAACCATATATAATCACCAGCCGCTGACCGCGCCTACGGCGCGGCCAACGACTGGCACCATTAAAAGTATTGACACACATACACTTCCAGAATTTTCTCGATTTTTCTAGAAAGTCCTGGAACTTTCCTGAATTTTCTCGATTTTTCTAGAAAGTTCTGGAACATTCCAGAATTTTCTCGATTTTTCTAGAAAGTTCTGGAACATTCCAGAATTTTCTCGATTTTTCTAGAAAGTTCTGGAACATTCCAGAATTTTCTCGATTTTTCTAGAAAGTTCTGGAACACTCCAGAATTTTCTCGATTTTTCTAGAAAGTTTTGGAACGTTCCAGAATTTTCTCGATTTTTCTAGAAAGTTCTGGAACATTCCAGAATTTTCTCGATTTTTCTAGAAAGTTCTGGAACATTCCAGAATTTTCTCGATTTTTCTAGAAAGTCCTGGAACGTTCCAGAATTTTCTCGATTTTTCTAGAAAGTTCTGGAACATTCCAGAATTTTCTCGATTTTTCTAGAAAGTTCTGGAACATTCCAGAATTTTCTCGATTTTTCTAGAAAGTTCTGGAACACTCCAGAATTTTCTCGATTTTTCTAGAAAGTTTTGGAACGTTCCAGAATTTTCTCGATTTTTCTAGAAAGTTCTGGAACATTCCAGAATTTTCTCGATTTTTCTAGAAAGTTCTGGAACATTCCAGAATTTTCTCGATTTTTCTAGAAAGTCCTGGAACGTTCCAGAATTTTCTCGATTTTTCTAGAAAGTTCTGGAACATTCCAGAATTTTCTCGATTTTTCTAGAAAGTTCTGGAACATTTCAGAATTTTCCCGAAGTTTCCAATTTCCCTTCCAAAGACGGAAAGTCAATTTTTCCCAAACTACAGTAATCCTACAGTAATCCTACAGTGCTCCTACAGTACTACTACAGTACCCCGACCATGTCCCACTACTAACCCCAAACCTATATCTCTTCAAAAGACAAAAACACAATTTTTCATAAACTACAGTAATCCTACCGTACTCCTACAGTACTCCTACAGTACCCCGACCATATCCCACTAATAACTCCAAACCTATATCTCTTCAAAAGACAAAAACTCAATTTATCCTAAACTACAGTAATACTACAGTACTCCTACAGTACCTCTACAGTACTCCTACAGTACTCCGACCATATCCCACTAATAACTCCAAACCTACATCTCTTCAAAAGACAAAAACACCATTTTTCCCAAACTACAGTAATCCTACCGTACTCCTACAGTACCCCGCCCATATCCCCCTACTAACCCCAAACTAATATCCCTCCAACAGCCGAAAACGCCTTGCCTTTGTAAGCTATGACGTCACTTCTTAACAAACGGACACTATTTTTTTATATATAGGTAATGATATTTATTTATTTAATTAATATTTATTTATTTAATTAATATTTATTTATTTAATTTATATTTATTTATTTATTTAATTAATATTTATTTACTTAATTAATATTTATTTATTTAATTAATATTTATTTATTTACCTAATTAATATTTATTTATTTAATTAATATTTATTTATTTATTTAATTAATATTTATTTATTTAATTAATATTTATTTATTTAACTAATATTTATTTATGTATTTAATTAATATTTATTTATTTATTTCATTAATATTTATTTATTCAATTAATATTTATTTATTTAATTAATATTTATTTATTTACTTAATTAATATTCATTTATTTAATTAATATTTATTTATTTAATTAATATTTATTTATTTATTTAATTAATATTTATTTAAGTAATTAATATTTATTTATTTATTTAATATTTATTTATTTATTTAATATTTATTTATTTAATTAATATTTATTTATTTAATTAATATTTATTTATTTATTTAATTAATATTTATTTATTTATTTAATAAATATTTATTTATTTAATTAATATTTATTTATTCAATTAATTTTTATTTATTTAATTAATTTTTATTTATTTAATTAATTTTTATTTATTTAATTAATTTTTATTTATTTAATTAATATTTACCAGCCGTGGACCGCACCTTCGGCGCGGCCCCCGACTTCTGGGGCTGAAAATTAATTTTTTATGAAACTACCGTAACCCTACAGTATTCCTACCGTACCACTATTATACCACTACAGTACCCCTACTATGTCCCTACACTAACCCTAACTCACTATCCCTCCAGAAGCCAAAACTTCACAGACTACAAAGACTACATAGACTACAAACTATGGACACACAGAATAAGCGCTTTATATATAGTAAATGATGCTCTTTCTGTACTAAGCCTCTTCGTGGCGAAAGGGATCAACAGATAACCACTTCAACAAACTCGATGATTTCGTCACATCGAGAGTGGCTTGGTTTGCAACCAAGTGCAAATTATCTGGCCAAGAAGTACACCGTCTCACGCAGGCCAGAGGTAGTGTCGAATACTCTCTGTCCGGGCGGCTCTAGATTGGCTTAGCAGGCCATTATAGAGTATCTAGAGACACAACTTTTGCTCTAAACAGCAACCCATCCTGCCTCAGTCCTCCGCATCCGGCCTCTGCAAAGGGAAAGACAGTTCCTGGAGCACGTCGGAAGAGGCGATCTAATCTCGGAGTCCAAACCATCTGTCAATCGGACTTGGAAATTAAGAAGCCGCGGGACAAAACAAGAAGAACTGACTATCGCGTGTGCACCTTCAACTGCAGGTCCTTGTCTTCGGATGATCGACTTGCTGAGCTGCTAGAAGAGACGAGGCGGATCCAATTCGACGTCATCGGATTGTGTGAAACCAAACGAGCAGCCGAAGCACACTTGATACATCAGGACGGTACCGGCGTCTTCTTAGGCAAACGGAATGAAAGTTCTGTATCCGGAGGGGTCGGCTTCATAGTTCGAAGCACCCTCCTTCCCAAAATCGTAGAAGTACGATTTCTCAGTCACCGCATCGGCTTACTCACCTTCAAAGTGAGCCGAAAATTCAACTGCACGGTGATTCAAGTCTATGCTCCAACTGCGGACTCAGACCTTGAGGAAATCTGCGACTTCTACGACAGTGTTGAAGACGTCTTCAGAGAGTCCCGAAGCAAGTATAAACTTGTTATCGGCGACTTCAACGCTCGAATGGGATGCAGACAAAACAACGAAAGGTACATTGGCCCCCATGCCATGGAACCAAGAAATGATACTGGAGAGCTTCTCGCAACATTTTGTGAAACCAACCGTCTGTGGCACACGAACTCTACGTTCAAAAAGCCTATGCACAAACGGTGGACTTTCGTCAGTCCCGACGGGAATCACAGACACGAAATTGACCACATTCTGGCCAATGGAAAGTTTGTCACAGATACCACTGTACTCCCCTCTTTCACAAATGGTAGCGACCATAGGTTACTCCGCTGTAACCTCCACTTCAACAATTGCCTAGCAAAGTTGGAGCAGGTCAGACGGAGAAAACCTCCGAAAAGAGTGTTGGACCCGGCGATTGCTTATGCAATCTCAGCGACAGTCACGGTTCAGAGTGATCCTGATTTAGATATCGACTATGATAATCTGATTCAGTCACTAAAAGAACTCCAAGACCAAGCTATCGTTCGACCGGCCAACCACTCATCCAACAGACTTTCGGAGGAAACCCGAAAACTGCTGAACAAAAGACGTTTTATGGATAGAAATGATCCTCAATTCAAATCTATTTCAGACAAATGTCGTGAAGCAGTCCAGAAAGACCATGAAGCTTTTGCCAGTACTCGCCTTCTATCTGCTGCGAACCAGAAAAAGAGTTTGAAAAGAGTTGCTAGGGACATCAACGAATATAAGTCAGCTATCCCATGCCTCAAATCAACCTCTACTGGTGAAAGAATCACTTCCAGGGTGAAAATGGAGCAGGAGATTGAGAAGTTCTACACGGAGCTCTTCAAAAGCGCTGTGAGCAACTCTCAAACATCTTCAATACCCGCCACGGCAACTCCACCGCCGTTTCTCCCGGAAGAAATTCGTCATGTTCTCCGTTCCTTCCCGAATGGTAAAACTGCAGGCCAAGACAAAATCAGTGCAGATTTCTTGAAATCTTGCCACGATAACGTCATTGACCTGATAACGGATCGATTCAACAGGTACCTCCACAGCAGAAATGTACCGAAACCCTGGAAAACCTCCAAAACCACTCTCATCTTCAAGAAAGGTGACCGTGAGAATTTGGAAAACTACAGGCCCATCTGCCTACTACCCGTACTCTACAAAGTATTCACCAAGTGTTTGCTGAATAGAATGCGAAGATCCCTTGATGAGGCTCAACCTGTCGAGCAGGCCGGATTCCGACGATCTTTCTCTACGATCGATCACATCCACTCGCTCCAAAGACTTCTTGAAGTCGGCAGGGAATACCAGATCCCACTGACACTTGTCTTCATAGATTTCAAGAAGGCATTTGACAGTGTTGAACACCAGGCAATCTGGAAAAGTCTCGACGAGCAAGGTGCAGATGGAGCCTATATTGATCTACTGAAAGAGTGTTATAAAAATTGTACCACAAATTTTGCCCCATTTCACAGGCCAGTCACAGTACCAGTGACCAAAGGAGTTCGACAAGGAGACCCCATCTCTCCGAATCTCTTCTCCGCTTGCCTCGAACACGTTTTCCGAAAGCTTTCCTGGATTGAATTGAAAGGAGAAGCTGAGGATTACGATACGATCCCTGGAATGAGAGTGAATGGCAGAAATCTAACGAACCTCAGATTTGCTGACGATATTGTGCTTATCGCCAATCATCCGAATACTGCCAGCAAAATGCTCCAAGAACTCGTACAAAAATGCTCTGAAGTAGGTCTCGAGATCAATACTGGGAAGACGAAAGTCTTGCGAAACCGATTCGCTGACCCCAGTAAAGTCTACTTCGGTAGCCCTTCCCCCACCACCCAGCTCGACGACGTCGACGAGTACATCTACCTCGGTCGTCAAATCAACGCCCAAAACAACTTGATGCCGGAAATCCACCGAAGACGTCGAGCAGCCTGGGCTGCATTCAATGGAATCAAGAATGCCACCGACTCCATCACCGACAAGAAGATTCGTGCGAATCTGTTCGACTCAATTGTCCTTCCAGCGCTCACCTACGGTTCAGAAGCCTGGACATTCACCAAAGCTCTATCCGAACGAGTACGAATCACACATGCCTCCCTAGAAAGACGGCTTGTTGGGATAACACTCACCCAACAACGAGAGCGAGATCTCCATCGAGAAGACATCCGAGTGATGTCTCAAGTAAGAGATCCGCTCAACTTCGTGAAAAAGAGGAAGCTAGGATGGGCTGGACATGTTGCGAGAAGAAGAGACGGAAGATGGATCACGTTGATGACAGAATGGCGCCCATATGGATGGAAAAGGCCTGTTGGAAGGCCGCCGATGCGATGGACTGATTCGCTGCAAAAGGAGATCACCACTCGTGACGCAGACGGAGAAGTCATCACCCCCTGGTCCACTATAGCCAAGGACCGAAAAGAATGGCTTGCTGTGATCCGCAGGAATACCACGAATTCCTGAAGAACGGATCGTCTAAGTATCCTAAGTAAGTAAAGTAAGATATTTATTTATTTATTTAATTAATATTTATTTATTTAATTAATATTTATTTATTTAACTAATATGTATTTATTTATTTAATTAATGTTTATTCATTTAATTAATATTTATTTGTTTAATTAATATTTATTTATTTAATTAATATTTATTTATTGATTTAATTAATATTTATTTATTTATTTAATTAATATTTATTTATTTATTTGATTAATATTTATTTATTTAATTAATATTTATTTATTTATTTAATTAATATTTATTTATTTAATTAATTAATATTTATTTAATTAATATTTATTTATTTAATTAATATATATTTATTTAAATAATATTTATTTATTTAATTAAATGTTTTTTTATTTATTTAATTAATATTTATTTATTTAACTAATATTTATTTATGTATTTAAATAAAATTTATTATTTATTTAATTAATATTTTTTCATTTAATTAATATTTTTTTATTTAATTAATATTTATTTATTTAATTAATATTTATTTATTTAATTAATATGTATTTATTTATTTAATTAGTATTTATTCATTTAATTAATATTTATTTATTTAATTAATATTTATTTATTTATTTAATTAATATTTATTTATTCAATTAATATTTATTTATTTAATTAATATTTATTTATTTACTTAATTAATATTTATTTATTTAATTAATATTTATTTATTTAATTAATATTTATTTATTTATTTAATTAATATTTATTTAAGTAATTAATATTTATTTATTTATTTAATATTTATTTATTTAATTAATATTTATTTAAGTAATTAATATTTATTTATTTATTTAATATTTATTTATTTATTTAATATTTATTTATTTAATTAATATTTTTTTATTTAATTAATATTTATTTATTTAATTAATATTTTTTTATTTATTTAATAAATATTTATTTATTTATTTAATAAATATTTATTTATTTAATTAATTTTTATTTATTTAATTAATTTTTATTTATTTAATTAATATTTACCAGCCGTGGACCGCACCTTCGGCGCGGCCCCCGACTTCTGGGGCTGAAAATTAGTTTTTTATGAAACTACCGTAACCCTACAGTATTCCTACCGTACCACTATTGTACCACTACAGTACCCCTACTATATCCCTACACTAACCCTAACTCACTATCCCTCCAGAAGCCAAAACTTCACAGACTACAAAGACTACATAGACTACAAACTATGGACACACAGAATAAGCGCTTTATATATAGTAAATGATGATTTATTTAATTAATATTTATTTATTTATTTAATTAATATTTATTTATTAGGTTGAGCAAAAAGTCTTTGCAACATTTTGAATTTTTTTTGGAAAGAATATTTATTCAAACCTAACAAGATTCAACCGGTAATATATTTACCATTAGTGTCTCTGACTTCTTGCCAACACAACGGAAGTTGAGCAATACTTTCCGCATAGAACTCCTGAGATTAGGAGGCAAAGAAGTCGTCCAACCACGTTTCGACGACCCTTCGATCATGAAACTTCTGTCCGGTAGGGCAATTGTGGAGAGAACGGAACAAATGTTAGTCAGTAGGAGCCAAGCCCGGTGAATACGTTAGGTAAGTCAAAATTTGGATTCCGATTGTCTGGAGCTTCTGGCGGATCTTCAAAGTTTTATGCGGTCATGCGTTGTCATAGAGCAGAAACAATTTTAATCTTCTTAGGGTGATGTAATCGATGAGCATGGACTACCTTATTCAGTTAAATAGAGTACATGCCAGCGTTGATTGTAACAAAGTTTGGAAGAAGCTCTCGGAAAATGACACCCGCACTGTCCCACCAAATTGAGAGAAGCACTTTTTCTCGTGAAATTCCCCTTTGAGGTCAGGTTTCACGGTTTCCTCGACCGGGGCCCACTGTTTCTTTCTGGTACGGTTAACATGCAATACCCATTTATCATCTCCAGTAATAATATCCTTAATCCAGTCCGTCGTTCGTTTCCTAGAGAGCAGCAAAAGAGAGTGGTCACTACGCAAAATTTTCTGAGAATCGGACAATTGTGAGGAACGAGTTGACCGAACTTTGGCTCCCTTCCGGTTTCGTGGAGATGGTTGATGATGGTTCTTTTGAGATGCTTGAGAGTCGCAGAAAGTTCACGTGACGTTGATCTTGCATCATCTTCCAGGGTTCTCGAAATATCCTCATCGATATCCAAACGAGGGCGACCGTATCTTGGTTTATCATCGGGATCGTAGTTCTTTTTCGTGAACTTTTCAAATCAAAACTTTATGATGTTATAGGTGACAGAGTTCTTGACTAACACTGCAAATATGTTACGACGAGCTTCGTTGCACTTGCAGCCTTTGGGGAACTCGTACAGAAAAACTCCTCGGAGGGCGTGGCGTTTGGCGAGCAAATTCTCGGTTGTTTTGAACAGGACCCAAAAGTTTTTTCAAATGTATTAAACATGTACATTACGTACTATACAAATAAAAAAACAGAATAGGAAAAAAATGAATTACCGCTGAGAAATGAAGAAAAATACAAATTTTGCAAAGACTTTTTGCTCAACCTAATATTTATTTAATTAATATTTATTTATTTATTTAATTAATATTTATTCATTTAATTAATATTTATTCGTTTAAAAAATTAGATGAATAAATGAATAAATAAATAAATAAATAAATAAATAACTCAAATAAATAAATAAATAACTCAAATAAATAAATAACTCAAATAAATAAATAACTCAAATAAATAAATAACTCAAATAAATAAATAACTCAAATAAATAAATAACTCAAATAAATAAATAACTCAAATAAATGAATAAATAAATAAATAAATAAATAAATAAATAAATAAATAAATAAATAAATAAATAAATAAATAAATAAATAAATAAATAAATAAATAAATAAATAAATAAATAAATAAATAAATAAATAAATAAATAAATAAATAAATAAATAAATAAATAAATAAATAAATAAATAAATAAATAAATAAATAAATAAATAACTCAAATAAATAAATAACTCAAATAAATAAATAAATAAATAAATAAATAAATAAATAAATAAATAAATAACTCAAATAAATAAATAAATAAATAAATAAATAAATAAATATTCCTTTCCTCCCTCCACCAAACTTTGTTCCAACTTTGGCCCAACTCTGGTCCGAGCTTTGCCCAAATGTTGTTCATGAGTCAGCCAAGTTTAGCGAAGGTACTAGATGAAATGCGTCATCTCTTAAATAAGCCTTCAGAAAAATCTTTTGATTTGTAGTTTTTACAGCGTTCTGAATGTGGCTCTATATTTATTCCTCATCCTGTAAGCACGCAATGCCCATCCAGTGCGCAACCAACGTAAACTAATCAAAATTAACTTTATCTTTCAATTTCCGTATTTTTTCTTCTTGTTTTCTTCATTCTGAATCAAACAAAAATTTTTAACCAAGCCGTATGGGTACTTAAATGACAGCTAGTGACGTGAGGATTACGAGTCCTAAATTTTTTTTTTGCGAAATATGACCGAGGAAGCACTCGGTCGATGACCGAGGAAGCACTCGGACAAATTTTAAAATTTAAACTTGCAAAAAAGAGATTTTGCAGCTAAACAAACTTGATTGTACTCGACATAATAAAATATTTTTGAAGGTAAGTTTCGAAACTAATTGCTTTACGTTGTTTGCGCAGTGGATGGGCATTGCGTGTTTACAGCGCCGCATTCAGGACGTTGTAAATAGTGCAAATCGAATTATTTTTTCTGGTGGAAAATGGGGTTATTCGAGTAGCGTCTAGAAATTAAAATGTTTATTTCAATACTCTTTTTGCTTTGTTCAAGTAACTTCAAAAAAAAAAACGTATATCAATACAGTTTTGTTAATTTCGTGACGTTTCTCGTCGTTAGGCCTGTGGAGTGGGTCGCCCCATTTTTTTTCGGGTCGGCCGGGTCGGGGTCGCGTCACCGACCCATTTTTTGGGTCGGGGTCGCGGCCCCGACCCACTATTTGGGTCGGGGTCATGTCCCCGACCCTTTTTTTCAAAATTTAACAGCAAATTATCAAAAACTTGAAAAATTATTTTTTGTCAAAAAACACGTGTAAAAGCTGAAAATTATAAAGTTATCGTATTTTTATCAATTAAAAAACATACCCTATTTTCGATACAAACAAGCATAAGAGTCAAAGTTTAAACACGCTTTACAACAAAACAAACATGTTTTTTCAATTTCAGACATTTTCCGGAAATGGGTCGGGGACGTGACGGCAAATTGTGTGGATTTTCACCCTGCGGGACACCTTTCGCTGTGTTTTTCATTTACTTGTCCGAAATGTCGCAAAATTACGTCACAAACTGTATTGAAATAAATGTTTTTGAAGTTACTTGAATAAGGCAAAAAGTGTATTGAAATGACTCTTTCACTCTTTAATTTTATAACACTACTTCAGTAACCCCATAAGGAGTGGCTCATTGCATTAATCTTTGCTAAACTTGGATAAATCATGGGCAAAACTTGGGCAAAGCTTGTGCCAAAGTTAGTCCAAAATTGGAACAACGTTTGGTGGAATAAATTGCACTAGGAACCCTGAAATAAAACTTGGGTAAGAGGCCGCTGAAAGCTGATGTCTAACTAAATGTAGAGAATTTTTGGAATATCTACGAAAAAATATTTGAATTTTGTTCCGGAACTTAATCTCCCACTTATTGGAATCCCGAAGATGTTCCAGTTATGTTACTCCATTCATATATGCTTCATTCATACTCAACACACACACACACACACACACACAACTATGAAAGAGCAAGCGATTTGATTAAACTCATGGGGCGACATGCTTTATAATATTTAAAATAGAGGTGCAGAGAATGTAGAGAGTCGGGGGCCGTAAGTCTCCACGGCAACCACACTCCACCTGCCTATTACGCAGAGAGCGCGAGAAGCCGGCAGTACGTTGCTGCCCACGGCGCATTTGTGGTTAACTAAATCAGATTTCAATATTCGTAGTTAGGTATATGTTTTCGAGATTTCGAAAAATTGAGTCCTGATTAATGCCTCCACCAATCGGTCGAAATATCAGTGTAAAGCATGGACGTTCGAAATCAACTTCTGCAGCAACAGGTGAGTTTTTCTTCCTTGTTTTCTGAAGTAATCAATTATCTTAGTAAGGTAGTAGCGTTTTCGAATTATACTCACATTGTCAAAACCCCAATTTCTCTTTTTTTTAGTAGCTGTCGACATTTAAAACAGAGTTTTAAACATATTTTGCTTATTTGAGCAGTTTATAGTTTGCGGTTTAAAGGAGGACTAATAGTTTGGACGATTCTAAACGTGTAGACCCAGAAAAGACTCAAATGAGCAAATTTTGTAATGAAACTTCTCAAAAATTGTTTAAAGAATTTTTATCGCGTGTCAAATCTTCGGAAAAATTACACAGATTTTAGTTAAAATCTCGAAGTTTGGCTACTTTTCCGGGCCACATCTGTCCTTTTGATATTTTTGAAGTGGTTTATCTCATTTAATTTTGTCAATTAAGATACACTTGTAGCGATTGGAAACCAAAAATTATTGAATTTGGTTACCTATCGACTTTAATCGGTGAAATTTGACATTTTTGTAACTAACCATTTTTTTAATCGCAAATGGTGTTAGTCGATCTCACCTTATTATTTATTTTTAAGCTTCCAAAAGTTTATCGTTAATTTGAGAAAAGTTTTAGTCGAAAGTCGTTCGAAGGGTTACTCCTCCTTTAAAAGAAACATGAGTATGCTTCTAGATTATTCTTGCTCATAAAAAAATGCAATTTTTCATTTGCACCCATTGCGAAATAATTTTATACTTTATAACCGAGAGTCATGCAATGTTATGTTTAAGGAAAACTGCCACCAGTTGTTTCGCAAGAAACGCGAGATCGAACGGAAGCTGTCAAAAAGGTACTTAATCTTCGACTATTTCGCAAGTTTATGTTTTCAAAAACTGCTGAACATTCCATCCTGAAGAAATATTATTCAGACATTTGATCGACCAAAAACTGCGCATCGGAATTCTAGGCCTCCGACATCGTGTAAGTCATTTTTTTTTAAATTTTTAACAAACAAGGGTCCAATTTCCGTTTTTTCAGCTCATGCTCTCCCCTCGTTTGGTAACGGACGTATTATAACTGCATCAAAGCACATGAAATTAGCAATGAAGCGTTCTAATTCGGAAACCAGACCACTGCCACGAATAGAGTACGGGCGTTCTCCAAGCAGAGAAAAAATGACAGATTTGAGAGATGAATTGTTTCACGCTAAAAAGGTATTTTCTTTGCAAAAATTAGAGCCTCTTTTTGTTGATCGTTAATTTCAGAAAGTTGCATCTTACGAAACTGATTTGAAAAAATTGAGCACAGAAATGCAACGTCTACGCAGAGACGCAGAAAAACGAGAGACATTCCTGGAGCGTATAGTGACGGCGCAGGTGAGAGATACCCAGCAGAGCACACACACACACACACCATAAAAGTGCATTTTAGTATCACCCTACGGAGCTGAATGATACCAATTTGGCCAGGACGTTGACATCAATCAAACGGAAGGAAATGGCAAAAGAAAACTTGATTGACATTCAAGCCAAGGAATTAGAGTTCGTGGTTTTTTCACGTATAATTCACGTATAAGGACAATTTTAAAAATCGATATATTATATAATATTAGAAAAACATAACTTTATCTACTAATTTTGAAAATTACTCATTTACAATCATTTTAAATCGCCGGCCGATATTATATTTGCAGTCTGTTTTGCGAGGCTTTGCTTGAGTTGTTCACACCAGGGGTGTGCGGCAAATCTCAAAATTTGCCGAGCTCAGCAAATTTTAAACTACTGAATTCTTAACACTCATCTGGTTTCTGAATAAGTTCCGTGTAGTATGTCTGTTTAAGCATCAAAATAACGCAATCTTGTGTCATTTTACTAATTTTTTGGCGAAAAAATCAATGGTTTCAGTCAAAATTGCACTGTTAAATTTTTGACGTGTGCGGCAAGTTTCGAAATTTGCCGAGCTCGGCAAATTCGGCAAATCGGGAAAATTTGCGGGAAAAGTTACAGCAGCTGACATCCAGCGGGACTGTATTTTCGTAAACTGGGTGTTTTCACAAAATCTAGTATCATAATAAAAAAATTTCCACAAAGTTTTTTTTTCACTTTTTGCATTGTTATTTCTAATTGTTATTTCACAAAGTAATTAGAACAATTTATAAGGTATACAAATTATTAATCATGCATAACAAAACTCAAAATTGACTATAATTTTAAATTTTAATATTATCAGCAAAATTGTTTCAGAAGACTCCGCAGTCTTTTAAAAGACAGCCATATTCCTCTAGGGTCAAAGCATCCAACCGAAACAATGACCGTATCAGTTGCCAAAGATTCAGAACTGGATGTGGACAACGAAGATTATTCGGATTACCCGGAGGGTGAGCAGTGCTCACTGAGCACCCAGAGAATACATTTCTTTTATTTTATATTTTCATCTTTTTAGAACCGGATCTAGTGGAAACTGCTGGGCACTCAGAACGAGGTAGTATTCAAATTTAATTTATTAAGAAAAATGTTCAATTTCAGATGAAGAATATGATGAAGTTTTCGAAGAAGTACACAATCGAAAGCTGGACAAAAGCAGAGTGAAAACAGCATCTAAGGAAAGAAATGAGTATGGTCATTGTTCGAAATCAACAAAAACGTTTCTCTGATTTCAGGTTGGCGAAAAAGTACGCAGAGCAAAACGCAAAGTTGAAACTGAAACTTAAAGAGGTCAAGAATAACTATGCTTCAATGCTCGAGAAAAATAAAAAGAAAGGTGAAGAATTTATCAAGCAAAGTGAAAACTCGAAAGCAGGTATGATTTTGAAAAGTATTGAAAAGTATTTTTTAAACCAAATGATTACTGTTTCGTTTCGAACAGTTTCATGATCAAAATTATTCCAAAATCAACAATCTAAAGTATTTCTTCTTCAGTTGTCGAAAAAACCGTCCAAATCAGCACTGTTCTCGATTCACTGCAGAAAGAACGTGAAGATTTGTCAGAGATCAGAAAGAAAAACGAGCAGAAAATTGAAGGACTATCGCAAGAGTTGATTGAGGCTTACGGAGAAATTGATGCGTTGAAGTAAGTGAGAACGAGAAATGTTTAAAGTAAGAGTGTCGGTTTTGGGAATTTTGAACGTATAGGCCCAAAATGTGCTCAAGCCAACAAATTTTGTGATGAAACTTCTCAAAGTTTTTGTTAACATTTATTTTAATAGTGGTTCGAAAAATCGAAAATTGGTCTCACATCATTATTGAATATGTAACCAATTTTGGTAATTTTTGGCACCGGCTCACGTGGTGTCAGGCTGTCTCATTGCTCCACCGCACACAAAATGGTGGTAAAATATTTTTAATTTTTGTGACGACACAGCGAATTTCAAGTCGATTTTTGGGAAACTTTCCATTTTTTCCAACTAATTTTTGTGTTAATTTGTGAAGTGGTTATTTTAAAAAAATCGAAAAGTTTAGCAATCAGTCATGGATTTCACGTTTAAAATTATTCGAGATGCACTGTGACGTCACAAAAATTCGAATATATTTTCCAGCTCTTTTGTGTGCGGTGGAGCGATAGGACAGACTGTCACCATTCGCTGCCTTCAAATGTTCATTAACTAACGAAATAACGTGAGATAAACGACGGAAATATGTATGCGAAAATGGATGAGAACTCAAAAAAAAATCTTTGATTCGCTGCGATACAAAAAAACTGAAAGATAAAAAAGATTTGATATTTTTTCAAAACTTTGAAGCGCCTGAAAAAACTTTAACCAATTGTTTTAATTTTAAGTTTTAATTTGAAATTCGTTCATTTGAGCACATGTTGAGTGTATACGTTCAAAATATTCCAGAACTACTCCTCCATTACCAAAATTTTCAGAATGAACAATGAGAAACTGCAAGAACATTTGGGTGATTTGGAGCAACGTGTTGGACATTTAAAAATTCAGCCGGACTATGAGAGCCTTCCACCATTAAAGTGAACATTTTGATATTGTTTGTTTTTGTTCAAAGGTGAAGTAGAGTCGTTTTGAAATTTTGCTTTAAATCAGAGAAAATAGACCATAATTTTTTATTTTATTTTGGCGGAAACCGGCAGAATTAAATTTGAATTCCCGCGTATTTTTGAGTTTTTTTTTTCTTTTTTTTCTTTCGCATTTTTTCGTTAAGAAGACTAAAAAGACAAAAACCCATAAAATATCGTTTAGAAGAATTAAACAATTAAAAAAATATTTAACAGTTACATTAGGTTATTAGTGTTTATTTTCTGTCATTTAAAGCAAAATTCCAAAACGACTCTACTGCACTTTTAATGACACACGTCGTTTCAGTATACCTCGACTCGACATGACCGATATTGACAATGACGAGAACGGCACGTTGCACGAGTTTTCTGAAAGAAGTGTTTTATCGAATCTTTCTGAATTCGATCATGTACACCTTGCTGGTGCATTAGCAGAAATTGCTGGTGCTCATTGTGAGCGATTGCGTATGATCACTCAATCATAACAGACTACTTTTATTACTTCCCACTCTTTCCTGTCAATCTATCTATTAGTATACAACCTGTCTGATTTTTTTCCCCTGATGTGATAATTTTGAACACTGGTCAGCCCTTTTTCTATTTTCTTCCAATTAATTTGATTCTGCTGTGCAATCCCAATTGAGTGTGAAAATCTTTGTGTTGAAAACTGTACAATTTAGTTTATACTACATATTCGAAAATTAAATCCTTCTGAAACTTCTAAATAAATTTTTTTAAAATTTTTTAAATAAAGTTTTTTATTGTTTTAACATGTTACCTGGCAAAATTTAACCTCTATAAGTGGAGTGTCGCCACCACTGGGGAAACTGTTCAAAACTGCTTCTATTGTGCTGAAATTATCAAAGTCCACCGTAACAACTTTTCAAAAAAATTGTGCACTATTTCCTTACATATTAAATTGCGAAGAAAACTACAAAAAAAGTGACGACCCGGAACTTATTCCTCCCTAATATTTTTTACGATTCCTGCCAAGTGAGCGCATTTTTGGCATTACACGGTGTTTTACATTTTGTTCTCCATCTGTCAATCTACTCGATGCTCCTTTTTTCACAGTTCTGATGAAATGTATACATTCCAAACCACTTTTATCATCAAGTCATACATCACTGGAAAAAGGCATAGAGCAGCAGTTGTAACTGCTGATAATGCAAGTTTTTCATTGGTATCGGCGAGCATTACATTTCGTTTTTTTTCTGTTTCTTGAGCACTCGACTGCAAATTAACATTATTTGCTTTGTTTTTGTGGAATACTAATTTAATATGATTCGATTGTAGTAGCTGTACTTCAATTTTATTTTGTAGTTTATCAAAAATAAAACGTGAATTTTTTATTTTAGGCTTAAAAGAGGAGTATCGGTTTTAGATATAATAAACGAATAAGCCCAAAATGGGTTCAAATGAACAAATTTCGAATAAAATTAAACTTCTTTAAAACATTTCAAAATTATTTATGGCGGTCCAACATTTCGAAAACAATTGGTTAATTTTAGGTCACATCATTTCGTTATTTATAAATGTTTATAAATGTTTTGTTTATAAATTATTTATAAATGCAAAAAGAATAATAGTTCAATTTTTTGCGAAGTTTTATCACGAAATTTGTTAATTTGAGCACATACTCATCCTTGTAGAAAAACTTTTTATAAACTTAATAATAAAATAGGAATAGTTATTCACATTATGGAATTTCATTTATTGCGAACATTTTGAGATACTTATTAAACTATATCTATAGACCAAATCAAATTCTATCGAATTTAAAAATACAAAAAAAATCAGATCACATTTATTCTAATTTTCCAGATGATAACTTGAATGTTGAGCACATGAATTCTGACTGTGACCAACACATCAAGGTATATTTATATTTTTTCTAATACTTTAAATTTATACAATGTATACACATTTCAGAGTAGAGTTAGATATCATCAATCCGAATTTTGTACGAAACTAAACTATGTGTATACTTCTCGCCAGTGTGACGAATATTTCAACTATTTGGCTGAATTGAGAAGAATTATTTTTGGTGACAAACAATATTCGGAAAAAATGAAACCAAGTAAGTTGGAAAATAAAACCAGAAATGTAATGAAAATTGTTTCAGAAAACAATTGTGACCCAATTAGACACTCAATTCATTATCGCACACGGGACGGCAAAACTCTGGTTTATGAGTTGGGAAATACGTCAGACTACGGCATTAATCTTTTTGCAATACCGTCTGAAACAAAAACGGTTGCAACAAAAACGTATTATGCAGAAGAACACGTACTCACTCAGCCGGAGACTTGTCGAGTGTTACCTCTCACTCACTGCTTTCATCTTGTAAAACGTTCGTCAATTCAATTTTTTGAGCATTTTTTAAAATAATTGTTTCTAGAGCCATCGGACAACGTGAGCCCATCAAAATTACGCAATAAGATGTGTGATGCTCATCTGGGAAGCTCAAAAACATTTTCCACAAGTGAGTTAAAATATACATTGCTGGTGATAAAGATATGCACAAAAGCTCTTGCAAGAATGTGCTGTGAAGTTGCATGCCTTTATGACCAGCACTAATTGTAAAACAATTTTGTAAACCAAAATAAAAACATTCAAAAAACAACTAAATACTCAAATTTTCTAGATCAAGAATGTCTACAGTTGTCTCAACCTCCAGATGATCAAAACAACTTCCACATTATCGACCAACATTTGTGTTTTGCCTGTGTCGACGACTTTTCAGAAGAGCATGTTGGATTTGAAGACGCTGAAAGTCTGAGTGACGTGGTAGATGAAGATTTTGCAGTAATGGAAGAATTCGCGAGCGTTTTGGAGGAGACGGGATCGGTTTTTGAAGAGTTGGGTGATGATGATTCAATTGAAGACAATTGTTCCATATCCGATGATAAAGTGAACAGGATTGTGGGAATTGTGAAGAGACAAATTGAATTTTCAAAAGACAGACACAGTAGATCTGAAGAAAGAAATGTTTGTCATCTCCAGGATCAAACAATTTCTGAACAACCACATTTTCATTCAGCTGTGCTTGAAAAATCAGATGAAAACATTTCCTGGGTGCAGCTGCCCACATTTCAACTTCCATCACTATTTTCAAAACAGCCTATTCTCCCACCAAATGTGAAAATGGAATCGGAAAAACAAGAAGACGAGGCTAATTTTGATTATTCTTTACAATCAGTACCAGAACCGTCCAGTGCTTATCTTCCTCATGAAACTGATCAAAATCAAAGTAGTACTTCTTTCCCGCAACAAGAATCTGACAATGAAGATTCTGAGACAAGTTCTCCTGACACACCTGAAAACGGCAGTGTACTTGTGAATATGATTCAAGATTACGTTCAAATGGTAATGTCCGTGTCTCGAGAATTTCAACAGTCACACAGAGAAGAAGCCTCACAAGGTAATAAATGTCTTGCACGTGGTGTCAGATTGCCTCTTTTCGGCCTGATCTATGTAGATCTACAAAAAAATGCGGGAGAACAGACGCAGATTGCTCAACTGACGTCACATTTTTCGGGCAAAAAATACTCCCGCAATTTTTTGTAGATCAGCCCGTAATGGAAGACTCTGACACCACATGGTCTGGCTTATAACCATTTTTTATAATATGAGCGGTGCAATAAGTCCTGGGTCAAAATTCATAAATGTTTGGTAATTTGTTTTTTAAAGCGAAAACTTCCGAGCTCGTCAGTCTGGATCTACAGTTGCTGACATATGCTTCGAAAGCTGACCAGATAGAAGAAGGTTTGAAAAACAATTTTTTGAAATAAAATAATATAAGTTCTAGATCCTCGACTGATGCTGAGAAGATTGGCTCCACGAAAAACGTCAGTTGATAAATGGAAAAGTTCTACTTTGTTGAATGAAACTGTTAAACCCTCGGCTACTGAAAAAGAGAAAGTTTTTGAAAAATTGTCAGCAAATGGTGAAGACTACAGTAGAGAGAAAGCCGCCGATCAAGAGTCTACTGGAAATCATTTTTTTCGTACATTAACGTCTGAGCTTGAAATCAACCAACCGGGAATACCAAAAACTCCAGATGTTAGTTGTTTCTTTTCAGAAGACAGTGTTTGTTCTGAGTATGCTCCAAATCTCCAAGAAGAAAATCTTCCACCGGTTTTACTCAATTCGAATACGCAACCAGAAACCGATTTTGAATTTCAAGTAGACACATCAACTTCTGAAATTTTATCAGACCAATCAAATATGAACATCACATTTGAACCGATCGAAGACATCGCTGAAGATCGGCCAAAATTGAATGGAGAGGAAATTGTTCAAGTTCAGATCATGGAAAGCACTTCTAGATCCACTGCACCTTCAAACATTAATCTTTCTGAAAACTCTGACGTCACACCGTTTACTAGCAACTGGAAGGAAATAACATGTGATGTTGATTGTGAGGATACGTCACAGAAAGAGCATTGTGCACATTCAAACGCTATCACTCCCGAAACAGTTTTTGATATTTCACCAGAATTGGGAAAGAGCAAACAACATTGCATCGATAAACAAGCTGAATATAGCGGAAAACTTGTTCACTTGAAAAACCATATTGAAGTTGCTTCTGTTTTGGAGAGCATCCTGGTCGAAGTATCCAACAATACTGATTCTAATGCAACATTGAACTCTGCAACTTCTCAAGAAATCTTCGACGTGGTTGAACTTCTGCAAGTACCAATTGAGATTACTGTAGATGTGTTGCCGGAAATAGAAGACCAAAGCGATACTGAAACGTTCACACCTGAAGAAGCCACACCATCCGTATCTGTATTCGATGAAGTTCAGTGTTCCCTTTCTATCAGTATGGATACTACTCTAAAGACGGTCAATTCAAAGGTTTTAATCAACACGGAATTTTTACAAGAGAACTCGTTAACCATCAATGTCATTGATAGTTGTTATCACGAAAACATCCAAAACCATGTGCTCAGCTCAATAAATAACAATTTGGAAATTGTTGAAATTTCAAACAACATTTTGAGCAAAGCATCAAGTTACTCAGAACTCGTTGTTGATGATATTGTTATCACTGTTGTCCCAGATATGCTTTGTCATGTTACCTTTCAGGCTCTTCCACCAATTATCTCTAGGAAAGTCGATGAAAATCGAATTGGAGACGAAAATGTTCTTCTGAATAATTTAAATAATGTTACAATGAGAAGTGGGAGAAGCCAAACTCAACACTCAAAAATTTTTATCAATAAGGACGTCCACCATTTTTTGCAAGATCAAATCAACTTTCTGGAACGACAAGAACAAACAAATGATGCAGAGGACAGTATATCGGTTACATCCAGCTTTTCCACTTCAAATACGAACGATAACGATTTGCAATCTTGTGTTCCGCTGAGTATAGAAGAAACCTGGGACATTGAAGTTGGGCTGAACCACTTTTTGAATTGGCTACACGGTTTGTCCGAAAACTCAAGTGATGCTGGGCCGACTGAAGATTTTCCACAAAACACAATCAGTCTTGACTTTAACATAGAACATGAATTAATAGCATCAGAATTGCCGGAAAGAAAAGAGGCCACTGGAGATTCTGAGGGTGACAACAAGAAAGCGACAAAAACGTTTGAAAATAGTAAATCTTTAGCAAAGTGTGGTATGTCCAATTCAATGGATGTTCTCGAACCACGAAGTTTCAAGGAAAAAATTCAAGACCGGCGCTCTCAAACGTGTGAGCATTCTTCCGAAAATCAAGGTCTAGAAGAAGTCAAGTTAGAAAGATCAGAGCAAGATCCCAATTCAATGGCGTGCCTGCTAGAAATCAGCACAGCAGATAATTTCGAAAATGCGGAAAATCAGTTAGAATATGATCAACAATTGGTAGTTTTCAATCTGGACAACATACAAGAAGCCTGCGGACAAACGAACAACATAGGCAGCACTGAAACGAGTTCAAAATCAACTGAGCAATCCGAGGACATTGACAAACTCGATCATCATTTCGAGGATGCATGTGAGAGAAAGTATTGCGAAACTGATACAATGCTCAAGGAAAATCCAGACAGTACGAGGTACGCGGTATAATTATTGGGGAAAAAACTATGCTACAATATATTGTAAATTTAATCATGCGAAAAAAACCACAAAGCGGTTTTTACTAAGTTGCCGTGAAATGAGAAAACTCAGCCACCCTCATAACTCACGGTAGAATCAAAGGACACCCTTTCCAAGACTATTCTCGTTAAGTTTCAAAAATATGTACCGTAAAAAATCATAGATAAATAATTGCCCGAGTTTTTGATTTTTCTAGGCTACGGGGTATTTCCAGTATTTCCATATTCCTCAAAAAAAGATATTTTCAGAAAAATGGCAAAAAATCTCAATGAAAACGAAAGTGGTATAAACATTATAAAAGATTCCAACTCGGAATACAAAAGTGAAATTGCTGAAATGGATCTATTCTATGCCAACTTCGAAGTTCCGTTGCCTGATTCAAGTTGCATCAAAATTTCGGAAATGCAAAATAATCTCGCCTCATTGGTTGATCATCTTTTGTCTGATCAAATTCAAGCTGCTGTCCAAGAAGCTTCCAAGCTGATCTGTCACAGAATGATACCCCTCGCCAGAAATCAGTCTTGTAAAATCATTGAGGATACATTTTATACCGAGTATATTGCTGATAAAACAGCATCAGCAGTCACGGAAAAAGAAAACGTCGAAGATTGTACCGATACTTCATTTTGCGATCAATCAAGGTAGTTTTTGATATAACTGTGGTATGATTAAGATATGAAAAATTAAGGAATGTTGAGAGATGTTGCACTACGCTAGATACCGACAAAGCTGTGGTTAAACAATTTTTGAATAGAATGATGCATGATCTAGTCTCCGATGCAGTTCTCGAAGCGTGTCTGGTACCCGCACATTTTCCCGATTCAATTGAAACAGCAGTATGTGAGCATTTCGATTCTTTCCCAGATATCCCAAAGTTATTCTTGTCGCCAAAACTGGAGGATTTGAGCCAATCAACTTCACACAAACCAATATCTGAACTTCAGTCCAGTTCCTCAGAAAACAGGTAATTTTACTTTGATCTTGAAAATCTGAATAAAATTTTTTTTCAGAGTTTCTTTGAATGAAGTTTTCGAAGAAAAGATGTGTGACGTGTTAAGAGAAAATACACATTTGGGTAGCTTGTAGCGTTTTAAAAGGTTTCCTATTATACTTCTTTCAGAAACTAATGCAGATCGCGAGCCGTTTAGAAATAATTTATCAAGATCCAATTTGGAAACTTGTCAAAACATTATTGATTTGACACCCGAATCCAGCGATTCTAGCATTTGTGCAGAAGTATTCGTTCCGACAAACTCAACACCACCTTCGGAGACTTCCCCTACCGACATTAGTTTGAACTCTTCGGAACAGCAGAACACTTCTTCGGTACGTAAGTTCCAAAGCCATGAGACAGTAGGGGCCAAAATTCTATTCGTTTTTGGTTTTAAGGTTTTTTCTTCTTTTGTTCAAATTCTATAAGAGCTGAAATTTGAGGCTTATGTTCAATTTTTGTACAACTTTTCCCGGTCACCGTGTAAACTGTATGTAGATTACCAGTTAAGTGATTCGGACGTAATCACAAATATATGTAGTCCAAGTAATTAGCACCATTTTGTTAGCAAACGTATTTTGCGAACTATTATAGTAGTTACACATATTTTAACAGCTCAAGCAAAACCGATAGCGAAGAGATTATTCGATGGTCGGCAATGTACTATGTATATTAATTTAATGATTTTATAGGTATTAGAAGAAGTCTCATATTTCTTCACAACCGCGTGTGTTGCTGCACTTGCATTCATGTCCCCGGCAGAAAAGTATAGTCTTTTTTTCAAATATTTTTTATTAATTTAATAATTTCAGCGATTCATTATTAAATTCGGAAATCATTGAAAATGCATCAAAATATATATCCAACTCTCCGGAAGCAAATGAAAAATGAGACAATTAAAAACCCTAGATATTCATTGATTTTTTGATAAATAAAATTTCCCATTCTATTTTTGGAATAAACATTTAAACTTCTCACTTTTGTTTGATTTTTCAGTGGTGTATTTTCCAAGCGTCTGTAAATGTGAATCACCTATTTTATTATCAATTTACCACCCACATCTCAATGAAGTGTTTAAACAGTGCCTAAACTGTCTTCCCAAGTTTCGAACCTTATCAATTTTCTCTTTCTGAGTCTCGCAAATTTTCATTTCACCCAGTACTTTAAGGCGATCGCTTACATTTTGTGTGGCACCGATCTGTTATCAGTTTTTATGTGTGCCTGTGTGCGTGTGTGTTGTGCATGAAGAGTCGTTTATGACTTTTCTAACCAACTTGATTTAGTCTTCAATCGCTCTTCTCACTATTTTTACAGGAATACTGTTTATTTATGTATAAGGAATAATTTTAATTTTATTATCATTTTTATTAGAAATAATTTTAAATAAACTCTCATCTCAACTTTCGTAATTTCCATCTCGAATTTTTTTCGTGAATTTTTCCACTACTTTAGAGGCCTGTACGGTTTTATTGAAATAGTGTTTTTGCAAACTTTCAATGTTTTTCAAAATATTTAAGGGTAGGTAAACATTTTAGGAAAGTTTTCGAAAATTTCTTTGCTCCATACTGGCGAGAAATCATCCAAAAACGGTATTTATGGGTTTCGTTCCCCTCAAAATGCTTCAATTTTCTTAATTTCAATTAACCACAAAAACGTGAATTTTTTGGAACGATTTATAGAAATGAATGTTTTGTTCCGACACTTTTGTTCACGTTTTTAATTTGAAAAGTCGAAAATTGAATTTCAGAAACGACAAAAACCACAAAAACGTGAACTTTTTGGAACAATTTGGAGAAATGAATGGTTTTATTTGTTAAAATGAATGCTTTGTTTTCTACTTTTGTTCACGTGTTTTAATTTGAAAGGGGGTTATTGAAATTTGGAAAATTAAAACATTTGGGGGGGGGGGGAACGAAACCCATAAGTACCCCAAAGAGTTTTCATAATTTTTACCTGCCCTTGAAAAGTTTCAGCATCTGGTGCAATTCTAGAGGCCTCGAAATTAGTGAAAAAATGTACTGAAAAATGTTTAGATCAAAATTGAAGGCTCAACATTTTGCAGTGACCACCCTTCAGTATATATTTTTCAAATGACACATGTCTCGTTTTGAAATGTAACGGTAAAATGAAAACATTTTTTTAGACAAAAAACCTTGCATCTCTGTTGTTCTCATTGTTAAAATTTTGCTTGCACAAAAGTGTACTCGAAATACAGTTTTTACTCTTAACATTTACAGAAAAAGGCATAATGGCCAACCAAGATCAAAACTATTTAGGACCACGGACTCATCCTCCAAATCTTCAAAAATCTACATCATGTGAGTTTATGACATATGTATAAATACAATTTAAAATGTATAAATTTTCAGTTTCTGGTGCAAAATTGCACTATCAGTACACTGGAAAAGAACAAAAAACGAGCAGTTCCAAAGATGAATCCCGTGTACATCATTCTGAAAATAGAAGTCCACATTTGTCAAGGCAATTAACAGTTGATTATGGTGGTGGCTCAACAGTGGATCAACGATCGCAGCTGGGAACTCAAGCTACTTTCTCACCTGGAAGTTCAAGAAAGACTAATTTCAATCCTTACGATCCAGGTGTTCATACGAAAAGTTACGAGGAATCACAGAAACCGCCGCTTTACGTGGGTTACAATAGTTACGCGAGTCATTCCAATGAACAACCGACAACTGTCAGTAGCTCTAGTGCACGACAAAGCTTTCAGGATTCTGCCAGTATGCAGAACCCAGCAGAAAGCACAAGATCTATTCACTACAGTCGGTATTATCCTGAAAATTTAACTGCTCCAAATGATGCTTCAAATGCAAGAAATCAAAAAAACGAGACCGTGCATCCTAGTACTGATGGAATAAGAAGTTTCCAACAATCCCCGACATCTTCTTACAATGACTCTGCTCAACCGAACTACGAACTCTCAAGGACGACATACTCTCCGGCTTCTCACCGACCTACACCCACTAAGGATTACTCCGATCATCGCGAAAAGCCATATAACACGGCTACATCTCATCAATCAAGTGAAAGATTAAACTCCGAATCTAGAAGTTCCAGAAGTTCTCAACTGACACACAATCCTTCTTTCGATTATTCAAGTAGTAATCACAATACCAAATTAGAACAACCCAATTCTCATTCTCCACACTTTAGCTCACGCGCTTTCAACGCGGTTCGCTCCCCTGTAGTCTCTATGGATTTGCATCATCGTCCAAAAGACGACGTCACCTTGGCAACTTCGACTGCTTCACCACTCTCTTTCTCTGGGCACAGAGCACCACCTGCCGAAGTGCGTGAAACTCTACCCATGTCTTCTCAAGTAAGCACATTTTTAAGAGGTAACGAGAGTTCTCGGCATTCATATTCAAACCCGTCCACAAAAGTAACTACGACTCCGCCAATACAACAATCACATTTGGGTACAAACTATCTCACAACTGTGCAATCATCGAACTTAGACAGAAGTCCTTCACCGTCACGATCGAGATATATGAACAGTCGAGATCGTCGTAAAACAACAACAATCATCCCATCTTCAATTCCACAGTCCAGTGAGTATAAATCAGCTTTCCAAAGGGAAGCCCCAGCAGTGTACTATACAGAACCTCAATCAACATACAAGCCTCTGCCCATGAGCTCTCAGACGCAAAATAGGAATCTCACAATAGGATACACTCCAAATCAGTTTCAAGAAATTGAAAGAGCTCAGAGGGAATTCAAGAATCAGAAGAAACAGGAGGAAGAAATTCGGGCTAAACTTGAAGCCAAAAAGAAAGCAGAACAAGAGAAAGAGAGGGCAAAACGAGAAGAGCAACGAAGAATTGAAGAAGCTGCTAAACTGGAATATCGGAGAAGAATTGAAGAATCGCAGCGGCTGGAAGCAGAAAGGCTCGCATTGGAAGCAACAATGGTTGATGAAGATGAAGACGTGGCAAAGTTTATCCGCAATCTTGAAGAAAGAATCAAAGACTCACGCGATTCAAAAAACTTGAATGGCGCTCTCGTAGGGCGCCAAATCAACCAGAGCGTAGGTATTCCATTTTAGAAACAATATATCTCCTCTTTTTGATTTTACAGAGGTGTGCGGCGAATCTCTAAATTCGCCGAGCTCGGCAAACCGCAAATTCGGCAAATTTGCCAAGCTCGACAAATTCGGCAAATTTGCCAAGCTCAGCAAATTTGGCAAATTTGCCAGGCTCGGCAAATTTGGCAAATTTGCCAGGCTCGGCAAATTCGGCAAATTTGCCACGCTCGGCAAATTCAGCAAATATTATAGTAAAAAATGTTTAACAAATTCTAAATTTTATATGATTTTTTAAAATTTAGAAAAAGCTCAATGTTTGTAATTTTTTTTAGAAGTCATTTATCGAAAAAAAAAACAATTCTCCTTTGAATTTCATGGCTTACTTGTTTTTCAAATATTATATTATATTATATTATAATATTATATATAATATTATAATATTAAATATTATAATAGTGGAGTGGCACCAAAAATTTTGAATTTTTTCAAAATTTCCAGTCAAAGTTCTGGCACACTGCCAAATTTTTGAAAAATATATGTTTTTAAAGAAATCCAAAGCAATGTCGCATCTTCTGACCTCTAGAGTGTTTTGGCACACTTAATTAAAATAAAATTGAAGTATAAAAATCGTAGGAATTTTTTTTAATCGACTTCCAAAATTATAAATGGCAAAACTGAGTAATTGTACCTTTTTGACAGTAAATAAAAATTTTTCAATTTTTCTCGAAAAGTTTTACTATGATATTTGGTCATTTTGGCATCATAAAGTGGCTTTTAACAATTTCCCCACTGTCGCTACTCTTCCTTTTAGTTTGAAATAAAGTGCATAACTGACAGAAAAATATGTTCTTCAAAGTGTTTTCTGCCCTTCAGTAACTATTAGTTTCCCACCAACGTCACTTTTTCAGCTTGCAAAAAATGCGGAAAATCTCACAAGTGCGCAGACTGATGAAGACAACGGACAAGTTGAAGGACACGACGGCGCTAATGATCAGGTGGGTATCGTGTCGTAAAAACGGTCGTTTATTGCCTTTGTAGGAGTCTATACAAAACGTTGCCGACAGCTCGGAAGAGTACACGTTTCTTCAACGAATTGTATGTGTAGCTAGTTCTTTACAACTTACAATTTACTTATTTATTTCAGAAAAATATGAAAACCGATCAGAACGCCAATCGCAAAAAGTATGCCGAGCATTATTATGATTTTGATGATTATGATGACTCGGAACTTCATTCGACGGTATAGTAATCTTTCTATTTTTATATTTATTCTATTTATTGTGACTGACTCACTATTAGAACACTCACATTTTCAGACAAGCATGAATTCTCTTCTCTCTACTGTCACTGAAGAAGATCCTGATTCCACTTCACTCAATAATCATTCGACTTCAACTAATCCTAAAGTAATATTTGCGCGAGTGGGGAAGTGCTTAAAAATTACTCTACATAATGGTGACAAAATGACAGAATATCATAGTAAAACTTTTCAAAAAAATTTTGGAAAATTTTAATTTTCTGTCATAATGTGACAACTACAAAGTGTTTCTACGATTTTTACACTTAAATTTTTTTTTTCTGAAAATTTTCGAGTGTTTTGAGTCACTATAAGCGTAGTTAAACAAAATCCACACATGCTTTTCTTCACCTTCAAACAGTGCTATAAATTGAAAATTTCAGTTATCTACTCTTCAGCCAAGTGTCATCTCTTTCATCCACGATCTGGTGGACGGCATCTTATCATCTTTAGATAAAACCGATATTTCAAGACCTACTGATACTCAACATCTTATTAAGCAGCACGATGTAAGATTCCATAGACCCAATACGAAAGTATCAATAACTAACCCTAGAAGGTTTGAAATTTTGATTCAACTGATAGAAAATGGGCCGTAATAACCGAAATTAATTGTAAAAAAAATTATAAACTTTTATTAAATTTTTAATGATTTTTTTTTCAATTTTGCGACAATCCAAGAAACGGCCATATTAAATTTTAATTTTCTCGCAAATGAGTGACGTCATTTTTACACTCACAGGGTTTACTTCATAATTTTATTTGACAAACTAATTGTACTTTTCTCAAACATAGTTCCGTGAAGAAAACTTGTTTACCCAAAAAAAATCAGCAATATTTTTTATGCGGAAAATTGCTGGAAAAATTGACAAGCTGTGTTTCAAATATAACATTGAAAAAAAATAGAGAAAAACAGATAAATATAATCTGAAAAAAAGAAAATGTCAAGAGTGACGTCACTTATTAGCGCGGGAATTTAGATTTAATTTGGCCGTTTCTTCGAATTTTGCAAAATCGGAAAAATCATTAAAAGTTTAGAAAATTTGATTAAAAAAACGACAGTGCTCTTCCAAACTGAACTCTATTTAATATGGACTTTATTTTATAATTCAACTTTCAGGAAGAATTCTACAATAACTATCAAACCATGACTACTGATACAGTCCGCCAGTTTTTCACCCCGCAGTATTCTCAGGAAGAAGCAACTACAAGCACTTTTTATAATGACTCTTTATAATTGAAATTGATGAATAAACGAGACAATTTTATTATCAGTTTTATTATTGCTATTCCTCTTGTTTACTTTCCGCAGTTTCCCTCGGAGCACGCGATTCCTTGTCTGTCGAGTACATTGAGAGTATACTCATCATCAACAGCTGTCAGGAACCATCCGTTTCCAGTGAACTTGGATTGAGTCTTCTTCTTGAGAACCCATTTGTCGTCTTGCCATCCGTAGATCATGAATACCCATGGCTTCTGCTCGCAGTTTTTTCCCTTGATCTGAAAAAAAAACTGGAATATATCAAGAAAGCCTGCAAAATGCGAAACTCACATGAACACTTTTCTCGTGCTTCCACGCGTCAAGAATAACTGGGTCAGACATGATAGAAAGTGATGGGACGAGAAGATCGATACGAATCTTTTTGTGCGCATCATTACGGAATTTCACTTGAATTTTACACTCGAGATTCCATTGTGTAGAAACAAGTCCAATGAAAGCACAAAGCAAAAGCAGCTGAAGAGAGTTCATTTCGATCATGAAAGTAGCCTATCATTCAATATTTTTCTTTTATATAAGAATCCAGAAATGGGGGTCACGGGAAGGCGGAGGACAACTTTCGATTTGCGCAAGAAGTCCATTCGAACGATAAGAAGTGATCTGGTTTCATAAATGATAACCTAGGAAGAACGAAATTTGTGTTTTCACGGATATCTTCGTAATACAAAAAGATAAGATTGCATTTGGAAATACACGTTCTGTGTACAAAATCTCGTTGCCCGAATATTTGACCCTAAAGATTTTGATCCGTTGTCGATAAAATTGATTTTTATCGCAGTATATTTTTTGGATAAATAATTTCAGGTATTTATGTAGCATACTATGTAGTATTATCTTATGTAGTATTATTTTATTTTAGCAAAAAATTATCAACCTCCTCTCCGTTTAACAATTGTATATAAACTAAAAGTTGAGGCAAATGTTGCAAGATGCCAAAAAATATATAATAAACTTTATTTGAATATTTTTTCACACGCACAAATAAAAAGATCAACTTTGAGATATAATACTTGAATTATTGTCTAAGTAAGTTTCCCCAGCCGTTGTTTTTTCACCAACTCAGATATCGTGAAAAATGTCGAGTCGATGATGCCAGCAACCGTGAATGTTCCACCAACCACAGCACAAATCTGAAACAAGAAACTTAGTGGTTATTAATTTTAGATTTGTAAAGTAAAAAGAAACATACGGATGTAAGAAACGCGTAGAAAGACTGCCTTTGTTCGGTTTGTTTGAGGGTGATTGGCTGCAGCTCGTATTTGAACCAGACGGCAGGAATAATCTTTCCGGAGTGATGATAGGTGATGTATGATTTGTGGCCAAAAGTGTATTGATAGCTGTTCAGAATGGTGCCAGAGTAGTCTTCATGAACGGATGGCACAATTTTCAAAATGTATTCGTGAGTGTTGAGTCCATTTTCTTGAGATGTGTTCCTTTTGGCTAACGGGTCAAAGCTCCCTTTGAGGTTTTTATGCTGTAAATAATAAATAGTTTCGTATGTGTAAATTGTAATGATTTTATTGTTAGGAACAATAACTAGAAATTGGAAAAATAATTTCAATTTCAACTTCATTGCTATTGAGAAAAAACTACTATAGTTTTAGGGAGGAGGATATGTTCCGAGCTCATGACTTTTTCATGACTTTGTCACAATTTTTTGATCTCCCGAAGTGTATGGGATTGCCGTTTCGATAAAATTTACTGCTATCATTATTTTGATGAAATTGTTGTCATTGTTTTCCCTGCCCATATCTATTCAAAAATTAGCAAAACTTCAACTAACCGAAACATCGTCGCCAAATTTGATGGAGTGAATCAAATGTCTCATGTCGTAACTCTCCGGTTGCGTAGCAGCCGAGTGTGTCGACAGATGAAAGTTACCAGGAACTTTGTTAATTTCGAATCGACTTTCAAACCGACATCCTCCATCTCCAATTGAGACTTTATTCGTTTGATCAACAAACCCGACTTCATGGCGGCCATTCTCATCTTGAATGTCTACCCCAAGATCTGGAAATTTTCAAAATAAAATTTAAATCAGTGATGATAAAAAATCATACATTCGCAGGCCATATGAGGAAAAGATACATTCACTTGGACATCAATTTTCCCTTCTCTTCCCGGGTCGTCTATGAAGAACTCGCTTCTTCTGAAAAGGATATAATCATTTTTGAGAGAAAGTTGCGTTTATGTTTTTGTTCACTTTAGAAGTTTGAATTAACTCCAGCAAATTTAATAGCATGAAATTTTTCAAGAAGAAAAAGCTTGTGTTAATTTAATAGTGGTGAAGTGCCAATGAAAAAATTGCTTTAAAATGTACCAAAAAGTAAAGACCTAATAATATTATTAGGTCTCCAAATAAGTTCCGGGTCAAAATTGATAACTGTGTTCGCTGCGTATCGATTTTTATGAAACTTTGGGAACCTATGTTATCAACTATGATCTTTCATTTGGCAATAGTCACAAAATTTTTTGGCCACCCCAAGTGTCCTAACTCGGAGCCATTATTTTCAGGCATTATTCTGATCTCGCTTCTTTTCAGCTTTCAATTGAGCTTTGTGCGCGGATTTTGCTTTGTTTAGAATACATTATTAAAAAATAACAAAAGTTTTGGAAAAAACCGTACAAAAAAAAGTTTTTTTGGTTGGTCGTCAAAAAATCTTCAAAAAAAATTTTTGTCGAAAATTCTAGATTTTTTCTACAAAAATGATGTAACCAACTGTAAACTATTTTTACGCATATAAACCATTTGAGTTAAAAATTTGAATCTCAAGAAATATTCAAAAAGCTCAAAAATTATCCGAAAAAATTATATTTTCTACTATCATTTTAGTGTATCGAGCTAAAGTGATATGTTTTGTATGTGTAAAAATAGTTTACACTTGGTTACATCATTTTTGTAGAAAAAATCTAGAATTTTCGACAAAATTAAAATTTTTTTGGACGGATTTTTTTCCAAACTTTTGTTGTTTTATAATAATGTATTCTAAACAAAGCAAAATCCGCACACGAAGCTCAATTGAAAGATGAAAAGAAGCGAGATTAGAAAAATGCCTGAAAAAATTGGCTCTGAGTTAGGGCACCTGTGGTGGTCAAAAAATTTTGTGACTATTGTCAAATGAGAGATCATGGTTGATAACATAGATTCCCAAAATTTCACAAAAATCGATAAGCAGCGAACAAAGTTATCAATTTTGACCCGGAACTTATTTGGAGACCTAATATATATTTTTTTCCTTATGTGAATTTTTTATTATTTTTCGAAAATAGGAAAAAATTTCAGTTTGCATCAAATTAAATTTGAACCTCCCGCCAAGGCATTTGTTTGATGGAGCGTTCTTGTACGTTTTTTCTTTATTTCTTGTTTTTTTTTGCACCGACATTCTATGTTTTCAGTTATTTTTATTGAAAATTTAACGAAAAATTCAAGACAAATGCAAAATGTCCGTTAAAAAGAAACTCTACAAGCGTAAGTTTGTTAAGTTAATTATTTCAAGCTTGGCGTCGTTTAAAAACATTCGTTCTTTTTTTTTGTTTGTACAGTTGTTTTTAATCGAAAATTTGCAATTATTTTGACTTTTCTACAAATTACAAATTTCAGGTGTAAATAAATTGAGAACATGAGAATCGGTGGAAAATAATAGCATAAAAATATTTAAAAAAAAAAAATGTGCAAGCACGGTCCATCGAACAATTTGATGCAAACTGCTTTTTTTTCCACTTTTCAAGAAATCATCTAAATTTTAGCATTTTTTTGTTGATCTTTTGCTATGATATTTGGTCATTCTGGTACCATAATAAAAAAATCAGGAAAAAAGGTACTCCCTGTCAAATCATTCCAATAAAATTTTTTACAGTTTTCTGGATTTTTGAAAAGTCACATAGTACATCAAATCTTTCAGTAGTCTTCAAAGCTGCTCATTTACTAAATTTGAAAAACTTGAAAACATATTTTTATAAACTTACAAATCTATAAAGATGTAGGCGAGGATATCATTGAAAATCATGAATGAAATAAATAAAACACATAAAATGGATATGACTGCTCCAACAGTGGTAGGTTGCGTCAAGTCTTTTGGCACTTTTCGATAAATGTCAAATCTGAATATTATGATTGCGGACAATTTCTCATTTTCAAATTATTATGTTCAAACCTTCGAATGTCCAGCATGGCAGCTATAAATAAAACAAAATTAGACAAAAAAAACTAATATCCGTAAGAAGAAATAGAGAAAGAGGAACACTAGATTGCAATACAATATGAGCGTGGCAAACAGATTGTCGGTGCCCAGTGGTTTGGCCAAACCAAACAGTCAAAAAACTTGAACGAAATAGTGCAGAAAACGAGAGAGACACAGACGTTTACAGTTTGCACACGTCGGGGATTTGTGAAAGAAAAAGAAAGAGAGAGGGAGAGAGAGTGAGTCTACGTTCCTTGCCACATTTTCTGCTATACCGAAAATTGGTAATGGTCAACGAGCAGTGTTAAAGGAGGAGTAACTGTTCTGGGAATTATAATCGTATGAATTTTGTAATGAGACTTATCGAAAATTGTTTTAAAAAAGTGTCAAATTTGTTGCTGCGCAGAAAAGTTGACAACATTTTAGATTTTGGCAAAAATCATCCTTTTTTCAAAAATCTGAGCCACCATAATTTTTTTTCAAATGTCAGAATGTCTCCTTTCGATGTTTTTTTTTGAACATTTTTTGCCTAAAAAGCAGAGTCACTATTCAAAAAAGTATTGCAAATAAGAAAAATGTCTAATTGAACTTGAAGCCGTAAAAATAAATCTTCTCTACATTTAGTAGGAGTGCAACGTCTTAGCTGCAAAGTGGATGAAACGGAAAATGGCTTTTTCTTATTCGAAACGGGACACATTCGCTACCAAGGTGATTGAGCACATAAATGAGTCAAATTTATTCATCGCAAAAATGAATTTCGCATAGAAAAGGAAAACGACAAAGAATATCCGATGGTCCAAATATATATATAAAAGCAAGATGAAGTCGAAATATTTTTCGAGATTTGTTAAATCTAGACTAATGTTTAGAACAGAAAAAATATATGTAATGCAATAAAAATTAATATTTGGTTGGATAATTTAAAGGCGGCGATTGGAATGGTCCGGTCCCGAAATGATAATGCCCATTAGCAATTGGATATGCAAAAGACATCTGTAAATAAGAAACAGTATAAAAAGAAATAAAAAGAGAGCAAAAAAAAAACCAACATTTGAAACAGAAGACGAGCTTCCAAATTTGAGTAATTCCTTCTTTTGGTTCTTGTCTTTTCTTCTATTACAAAGCCATATTCCCATCCAACAAATTACCGTGAGAATGACAACAAGAGAAAATATACAAATAAGTGCAACAGCCCATCCGTACTTTTCTTGCCTGGAAAAATAGGTAAACTGGAATAAGAAAAAAAAATTAGGGAAAAATTCGATTATACTGGTAAATATTCTTTTTTTTTATATTTTAATTTTAATTTTAATTATAACAATATAAATTACATTTTTTGTTAAATTTTATATAAAGACGGGTTAATTAAATTGTTCATGATATAAAATTTGTGGTATATAGTTTGGTATTTTGATAAAGTCGCTGTACTTATTCAATTTTTCCAAAACAGTTTCCAATTTGCACAAAATAGCAAATTAATCACAGTGTCGGAATTATATTTAATTTTTTGACTTGAAAATACCAATTTTGGAAAGAGTTACTGTTTATTATCGAATCGGTTAAAATCTTGCAGTACAATAAAAATACCATTTTTAATTTATTGATGGAGAATTATTTTTAAAAATCTATTTTCAAAAATTAATCCGAACTTATTATTTTAAACATAATCAAACTCACCATTCAGTATTTGTGCAACATCCACTAGCACAGCATCCAATATCTCTATAACATCGTTCGGTGATGGTATTTGAAGAATCTGCGATCGAATACACACAGTCGTAAAACGACGGGTCAATGGCTGGAAATAATGTCAGTTGGTTAAACAGGGAATATTTATTAATTTTACTCACTGTTCACTCTCTTCTCGAATAAAACAAGGCGAGGTGCTTCAATGGCATCGGAGAGAAGTTTCTCGATGGTTCGAAGAGAGGTGATGTTTTTTGGCTCTGAAAGATCGAGAACACAGGAAATGAGACACCGTTCATTTTTTTGGTCACAAAATGTTTATTAAAAGCAAAATTTGTCTGCTGTAACGCTTCGAAAATACTTGTAAACTTTGCAAAACTGGAAAGTGAAAAAAATGTGAATTTCTGAAATTAGTTTGTGATATATTATAATTCAGTATAAAGTCTACCAACAAAACATTTTTCCTGGTTCTTCCGGTCTGCCAATCAGATAAGCTCAGATAAGTAAGTTCTCATGTTTCATTTTTCCCAAATCCAAAAATTTGGAGAACCCAAACATGTGTAAATTTTGCTAATATATACCAGCGGGAAATAAGATTCCGGTTTAAATCTATAACACTTTCGTTGGAATATCGATTTTTATGAAATAATGGGAATTTTGACAACTACCTTCATTGTCGCATTTGGCCAATTAAGCACACAATGTAAAAATATAATTAAAATAAGTTTTGAGTCAGAAAAAAATTTGAAAAAAATAAAATTTTCGATTAAAAAAATCGATTTTAAAAAACTATCAAAATGCATACATACATAAATCTCGTATTAAAGCTTGAGAGAAGCGAGATGGGGCAGACACCTCATAAAAGTTGCGTCAACTACGATACCTGGGTTGGTCAAAACTTTTGGAAAGTGTAGTCATATGAAAGATCATAGTTTCAAAAAACTCGATAGTCCACAAAAAAAAGTTTGATTTTTAAACCGGAACTTATTTACCGACAAATAAAATTACATATTGGAAAACAGTGTACAGTGTACAATAATTTACATTAAATGGGTATTCGTCAGTTCAATTATTTAATAAATCGATTATAAATATATTTTAAAAATAATCAAATAAAAGCTCTTAAAAAAAACAAAAATTACCAGCATCTGGGGAATCCCAACGATTACGCAAACCAATGGTACTCATTCCCAATGTTGCATCGACCGTGTGTATGCCAATAACTTTTCCGCAAATTCAGAATTGCCAGACAGACGTTGGGGCGTGTACGAAAAAGCTGGTATACGCTCGCGACTGCGACCACCGGCGCAATCAATCTGAGCCACCGGAATGGAGCTCATGCTTTTGGCCGCTAACGCCTGCGCGTTTATGTCGTCATACACCGGTCTCTCGCGCCCGAATGTATGCAATGCGGCAAGGATTGTGCTTGTGTCTCAGTGTGTGAACAGTGAAATAATATGGTTTTTTAGCATTGCTATAGACGCGCTAAGCTTGATAATCGAGCCGGCTAACTGCCCGTCGAAAATGCAAATAGCAGGTAAGCAAATCTGTGCCGTCAAAGGGAATGTTCTACTTTTTTGTTGACTTTCACATTGAATGTTACTTGAAGATTGCAAAAAAAATACTAGTCGCTGTTTGTACAAAAAATTAACTGGAATTCTAATGAGATTGTCACTTTCATAATAAAATTCAGATTGATAACAACTCTGTAATGTTTTTGCATAAGAAAGGTTGCATTCTTTTAAATATTCTGTGAACCAAAGTTGTTACTTATGAAATTGTTAATGTAAATTCAGTAGATCTAATATACCCCATTACAATTGTGTGGGAATTTTAGATCTTCAGGCTTTTTTCATCACTGATTTTTTAAAAACATATATTGCAATTCATTATAAAAACATATATTGCAATTTCAATGTTATTTTCTCCGATTATTTAGAATTGCAAAAAGTGCTGGGTCAAAATTGTTAACTTTCTTTGTACTTCTCTGGATTTTTTGGAGTTTGTATTATGGGACCTGGGGTGTGTGGCAAAACTCAAAACTTGCCAAGCTCGGCAAATTCGGCATATTTTCCAAGCTCAGCAAACGCAAACTTCGACAAATTCGGCAAAATTACCGCACACCCTTGTTATGAACTTATTTCTTTTATTTGATGGTAGTTTCAAAAACTTTTTGCCTCTCCAAGTGTCCTAGATTTCAGCTACTTTTTACAGGCTTCTATATATATCTCGATTTTTTTAAACTCTGATTTGAGTTTTAACAAATAGAACATACAAAACTCACATTTTCCATCACTTTGGGTTGCATCATTTCTGTATTAAAAAATAAATAACTTTTGACAAAAAAACAATGCTTAACAAATTTCCACAAATTTTGAAAATTTTCCAACTAAGATTTAAAAAAAGGTATTATTTTTCCGATATCTTGCGAATCTGTTTCCAATGAAAACGTTGTGGTTTTCAGCGATGCAAATTCATATTTTATTTTTTAAAAAACTCTTCAATCTAAAAATAGGATGAAACATTTTATTCAGTTGTTAAGCTCATTTGGTAACGTTTTGTGACACTGAAAAACAAACACGAGCTCGGAGATGTGAGAAAACCGGTGACAAATTGCAATAAGTAAAATACACTTGACTGAAATGATACAACTTGAAAGATCTATTCTTAGAAAAAGTTCAAGATGCTTATAACCAAATGAATGACATAAACCCGTTTTCATCAGAAAATAAATAGAGCTCTGTGAAGGAAAGTGAGGCAAAAATGTAAGAAGACCCGAGTTGACATGAGAGACGCTAATGCAAAATTATAGACTTCGCTACTTATAATAAAACATATCCTGATCGGTGTATTCTTCTGATGTTGGATAATTCCGATGGTTGTAAACTTCAAGTGTCCGGTAGCCACCATTGTATATCGAATTATTGTTTCTTTGTTGAATATGGTATGGCTGGAGTGTACTGTTGTCGTAGACGTTCGAAACTTCATCGAATCCTGCAATTTGAAAATTTAGTTTCAGTAAAACTATTGCTTTTTAAGAAAAAACTTACGTCTCTCAGCTCTTATCATATTCTTTCTGTCCATTGTTGCTGCATGAAATTTGATCGGATTTGTGTGTTTAAACATTGAATTGTGCAAAAGGAGAGGCTTTGATGAGTGTAGCGTTCTGTCACTGGACCAATCATTATCCTGCGGAGCAGCTGGTGGTGGCATTCGAGGTGGTGGTGGCGGCTTCAGATCTTTGCCTGACGTCGACTCCTGATTCTTTTTGAGCCAGATGATTGCCAGTATGACAACAAAAATGAATAAAGTGACAACTACTGCAAGTAGTACAAGGAAACCGTCCGATTTGAACGGGAAGGTGAAGTCGTATGCAGAGAGAACTTTCAGCTCAGCAGACTTGTAAACAATTTGACCCTGAGCACTTGTCACGACGCAAATGTATTTTCCAGCATGATGATAATCAACTTTGTGAATAGTTAGTCTATTTGTATAGATATTGTCCATGTCTTCTTGTGGTAGTGAAGACTCTGTTTGAATATGATCTAGCACCAACAGGTTCATTCCATTTACATGAATTACGGTAGAATTGGGATCTTTTCGACGGATAGAAAGTGGATCAGAAACTTCTTTCAGCCATTTAATAATCGTGTTCTCATTTGACTTGACTTTGCACTGGAACTGTGCAGTGTGCCCTGCATAGACACTAATATTATACGGTTGGTCAATGACAGGCTCCATCGCGGTTTCTTGGTATTCTGTAGCTTCTGTTGTTGTTGGATCAAAGAAATCGCCTACTGATACATCGAATGCAAATGATAAAGAACCCAATGGATTTTCGACAACGCACCGGTAAACTCCACTGTGAGAGCTCTCGACGGGCTCAACTGTGATTGTAGACACATGTTTGTGAGTTTCTGAAAAATTTCACTTTTTTAAATGTTGAATCATATGTTACGATTTTGAAGGGGATAGCTCAGTGGGTAGTAGTGGCCGCTAGCAATGTGGAGGTCAAGAGTTCAAGTCCGGCCTCGCCGAGCCTTAACTGGGAAATGGAGGTAATCCACGGCAGAATTATTTGGCCACAAAGCGCTTCCGTCCTTCAATCCTTCAACTTTACTTACTCTCGCTTATTTCCATTTCGTTCTGATACCATCGAATCTCAGGCAACGGGTTTCCTTGCGCCGGACAGCGCAACTCAAGTTTCCCTCCCGTGTTGATCTTGATAGGCGATCTCCATTCCGAGTTCATGTCAATCAACCAACTTGGACTGGCCGCTGCAACAATGGAATTGGTTTTAAACAATTTTGAAAGTAAGACTACGTACACTAAATCTAATTTAAACTCAAAATTCAAAATCCAAAAACAATTTTGAAAAAATTAACTCACTTGTATTTGAAAGTACAAGATAATCCTTTACAGAGTTTTCTTTATCGTGTTGATCATGCACATGAACAATAAATTCAATTGTTTTATGCCCAAATCCATTTGTAGCTTGACACTGGTAGCGTCCACTATCTTCAAATTTTACAGATTTCATTTTCAGCTCCTTGCTATCCTTGGAAAGTTTGTATTGACTGTCCCAGTCGAGCTGTAAAAATTTGGTACTTCATTATGCCTGTTTCATTCGAAAAACGTATTGAATGATTGATAATGTTTTGGTAGTTTTCCCTGGGGGTTAGAAATGAGACATAATCTAGTGTGTATGTTAGTAGTACATCCGTTTTTAAAACTCTCTCTCATCTTCTACACCCCCCCCCCCCCCCCCCGACTGATTCAATCGCAGTCCAAGTGTGGGCACCACTGCCGCACTCCATCACACTCGGCATTACAAACGACAATGATGGATGACCTTGCCACATACTAACATATATCTAAAATGAATGAGGTAGTAAGTAGTACTAACTGGATACTTAATTCAACATGATCATAGGTGGCAAAAATTTCAAAATTTTTCAGGTATAATAATGAATGAAGTAGTATATTTGGAAACTTGGGTTTCTAAGTTAATTTCAGAAAACAACAACAGTTTAAATGTTCAAATATGACAAAATTTTGACTATAAGTTACTGGTCTAATTGAAATTTTTTGATTTGAAGATTTGTGAATTGTATTATTTGTACCAAATATCAGAAGTGTTGAAATACCGTATTTCCTTTAAAGGTGAAGTAGTGTGAATGGGAAACTATTGAAAACTACTCATATGGTGCCAAAATGACTGAATATCATAACGTTCATTAACAGTAAAAACTGGCAATTACTAGGGTTTTAACACTTTTAAAAAAACTATAGCACTGTCGCATGTCCGACAACCTACAATGTTTGACTATTATTTATATTTGAAACATAGGTAGATCATAAAATTTAAAAGAACTTTTTTATCAAGGACCTTCAAAAAAGTGGCAAAACCTGAGTTTTCCAATTTCCAATTTTATAAGCACCTCATTATTTAATTTTGACAGCTTCTATCTCAGTTGTCGTTTGTCCTATACAAAAATTGTCAACTAACAAAATATTTGTCAGTTCTTTTCCTATTTTTTTGTTGTTCACTTTTTATTAATATCTGCATAATGTACCGAGATATAAGGTTTCAATGTGAACTAGTGGGGGGGGGGGGGGGGGCAATACTAATTATCTTACACCTATTTCAAATAAGGTGAATCTTTTCAACCTTTCTCTTTACCTGCTCTCCATTTTTAGACCATTGAATCATTGTACTGTCCTTCTCAGTCGCAATTATGGGACACACCAGCCTGAACTGTTTCTGACCCAGCGGGATACGGAATTTGGTCTCAACATTGCGCATACGTGGGGGCACTGAAATTATGATATTAAAATCGATATTATTCTTAGGTGACGTTCTATTGTGTCAGATTACTGTCTCTGTCTCTAGAATGCACTCTCCCTCCATTAGCGCTTATTATATCTGTAGGTTAATAATAAGAGAGAAATGCACAGGTGTCTGACTTTTCTTCTCCGTGGTGTTAAATTACATTATTACAATTATTTGACACTGCCGGTCTGCCCTTTAAGACTATCCAATATCGTTTCTTTGTCTTGTCTTGTGTCAGACGGCAGGTGATGTTCATGATTTGACGTGTACCGTATATTGTGTTGCATTTTCAATTACTCTCCTCACCGCATAGTAGGATGCCAGCAAAAATGTATACACAAAAAGTTTTTGGAAATAGTTGCCCAGCACAATATTATATATGCTTGAGGGCATTTCAATTCAAAAATAATGTATATGCATGAATGGATATTAACACTACTAAACCTACATGTGGTGTAGGAAACGAAACGAATTCACCCTTACGAAATATCTATGTTTATCCCACTTATTTGTTTGGATTGTATTTTAGAGCGTATGTGTGTGTGTGTGTGTGTGTGTGTGTGTGTGTGTGTGTGTGTGTGTGTGTGTGTGTGTGTGTGTGTGTGTGTGTGGGATATATCGAGCAATGGCGTTGAGCTCTCTCTTGAAAATGTGCAATGGACACGTGAATGGTAAACATTAGTAAAAGGGAACACAATGCAGCTGCTCGCGCACGCGGGGATCTAAAAGTAATGAAAAGGCACCTAATTGCCAGGAAAGCTGCCGTAATTTGAGCCATGAACAACTCTAGCACTCCATGGAAATTTATTCAAGATTTGAAAATTGAGACTGCAATTAGTAGGACGTTGGAACGGAATTCTAATGAAGATCCCTTCCGGGAAATGACCGGAAACACCAAGCCCCTCTGTTTCTTCTTTTTCTTCTATTCTTAGAGTGTTGGAAAATTGAGAAGAATCGGTGGGCACTAATCGGATCGAGAAGAAATCCTGTCTAGATATGGAAAATTTTGCCGGTAAAGATGAAAAATTTTACCTACTACGGTATTTGTGTATAACAGATTTTGAATTTTTAGGGAAATGTCTTTAAAACACCACAATTTCAAGATATCATATTAAAACAATTTTTTAAAAATTCTAACTTTTATATGATTTTTTGAAAACAGGAAAAATCTCTTTTATGCCACTTTTTTGGAAGTCGTCGATCAAAATTTTTTTTTCAATTTTTATAAACTACCTATGTTTCAAATACTAATATTCAGACAATGTAGGGGTGACAGTGCTATAGTTTTCTTTTTCAAAATGTAGCAATAACTCAAGTAATTGCCATTTTTGACTGTCAATAAAAAAATTTCGAAAATGGTTAAAAAGTTTTACTATGATACTCGGTCGTTTTGGCCCCATAAGAGTGGTTTTTAACCATTTCCTTATTGGCGTTATTCTACCTTTAAAAAATAATATTTGAACCCCTCAAGAGAAAAATGGGGCTTTGCGGCAATTTTTTGAATTCAAAATTGGTACAAAAAATTGAAAAAAATTTGTTTTATCTGAAAATAATATTCATATTTGTTGGAAAAAGTTGTAAAAGATTTCAAATAGTGCCTGAACTGTGCCGCTTGCCAAAAAACTTTTAATGGCACTTTTTCGGCAACAGGAAATTTTCAGGCACTCTCTGAAGTATTCCAAAATTTTTCGACAAACAAATATAATTTTCTGATACATAGATCAAATTTGTCTATACATTTTAATATCAATTTTGAATTTAAAAAAGTTGGATTTTCATATTGAAGTAAGCTATTGTGTACTTTTACCAAAACAAATTGCCGCACAGCCCTGATGTGAATTACGATTAGTTAACCCTAATGAATAAATAAAAGATTTAATTTCAAACTTTTGGACTTTTATACAAAATATCCTATTTGTGTTCTATCTTTGCTGATTTTTAACTAATTCTTTTACGATTAATTCTTTTCTCACACTACTTTCCACAAGCAAATTGCCAATTATCATTAATTTTCGCAAATCTTTTAATAATATTCGTCCCGTCTGCCATCCTCACACGTGCTCCAAAGCCCCGCAAATGCACTTAAACGAACGAATCGTGTGCTCGTTCTTACTTGATTCAAATTTGTAATTAAGTGTCGTCGTTGCGATGAATACAACAGACGGAGAAGAGCGTCTAGTCTTCCATTTCCTTTTGCTGTTGTGCTCGGTGGGCAACAAGAACAATAGGTGAGAAGAGGCTCTCCCCCCCCCCCCCCCCATGCTGGACAGCTGCCAAAGAGCAGTACAATTCTAGGTGAGAGTTGTGGCGCAATGGCAGTCAATGCATTGCGTAATTATGGCTCGTTGGGTTCTTTAGTTTTCTGTTCTGCTAATACGTAATACACTCCAATTACCAATGCCATCTTTTATTATTTCATTTCACTACTCAAATACATATCTTTTGAGTGGCAATATACAAAGTATTGAGTATAACATATGATAGATCATATATCAACAGTAGTATTCCGTTATGCTCTGGCAATCCCCCTCCGGCATCCTTGAGATGTGTTCTACAGTTAGATAATAACGGCGAGGTGAATGACATATCGTATCTCGTCGCATTCGTTATCAAAAATGCGTATCAAATGGTATCTACTTGGGAAACAATGGGCAATGGGAAGAACCGAACGGAAGGTCTAATCTTGTCAACCAATCGGAAATGGGAAGCATATGAATATGAATTATAAATTATAAATTATAAATTATAAATTATGCAATGACAAGAACATGTCTCATTTCGATTCACTTTTACACCCTACCCCGGCCCAAGAAAAGACGGACTCTATCCTTCTTCTTCTTGGGATTCAAAGTGTCAATCAAAAATGCTTGACTTTCGACTCGATTTTCGTTTTGGTTATAGCTTTCGAAACACTAGTTCCAACGACATACGGGACGCTTTTTAGGAATTAGAAATTAGAAATCACAAAGGACCATCGAAAAACAAGCCAAAAACTGTACATATGGCAAATTAGCTCTTGACATTCTGGGGGTCAAGAGCGCACGCGTAATCTACGTTTTCAACATCACTCCACGCTAATTCAATTCAACTATTTCCCGCTCCCCTTACTCACTTCCACGCGCTGCTTCAACGTGCGGTCGAATGATTGCCGAGTTGACCATTGTGATGATTAGCAAAAATACGGCACCCATTTTGAATGAATCTGAAAAAAATTGTTTGAAAAATATGGAGAAAAAATTAGTAAAAGTAAAAATGCTAGAAATTAGTTTATAGAGAAAAAAATATTGCAGGTCAATGAAAATTTAGCATTTTGAAAGAGTCGCTTTAAGTTTTAGTTTACTTTAACACCTTACTAATCGCTTTATCTATTCGATTTACCGAGTCGAAAAGCTGATAAGAAAAGTGTTGAGAATCAAAATATTTGAGTGAAAAAAACAAAGCATAACTATTACTCACCCATTGCAAACTTGAAAATTGCAAATATACTTTAGAAACTAGCAGAAATTTTCAAAAAGTTCATTAAAATCACTTCCGGCGTTCTTCGGTTAATTCGTTAAGAACACGCCGCAAAACACGCAGAATGATTTATAGCCTCGACAACTTGGCGAAATTTTGATTTACGATGTGCGTACATCCGCGGGAGAGTGGGGGGTGGGGCCTAGTGGTGTGGCTAGGGGGAAAGAGAGAGCGTCAGAAGGCGAGAAACGCAGACGACGGTCCGCCCGCACTGACAGTTAATGAAGATGGTCAGCTCATTCGGTAGTCGATGGGAGGAGAGGAAAAATACACGGTGAGTTCCCTACCCATGTATGGCAGATGAACACGGGAGATTTGGATCTCTTGTGAGTGACAGGCGTTGTAGGTTTTCCGGATTAAGGAGATCCCTAGAGAGCAGTTGAAACAGGTGGTTTTTAGTTAGGAAGGTGGACAATGAGGTGTTAATAAAAAAATGTGCCGAATTTAATCTCAATTCGTATTCTACCTCCTGCCAATATTTTAACAGATTTAACAAAATATGCATAGTTTTATATTGGGAATTTCCAGGTGATATTAGAAAAAATTTATACACATTTTAGTTTAAGAAATATTTCGTTTGAAGGTGAAGAAAACTGCTTAGAACTGGTGCCAAAATGTCAAAATATCATAGTGAATTCTTCCAAAAAAAATTTGGAAATTACGATTTTTATACTTTAATTTTTGTTAAATTATTTTTGTTTAAACATTTTCAGTGTCGCGACATTTCTCTGGGTTTACTTAAAATCTCATATTTTTTGAAAACTTGGCACCTTGCCAAAACTTTGACTTTTGAAGTGTTTTATTATGTCATTTGGTGTATTCAGGCAAAATCCTCACTGGCGCTATTCCCTGTTAATGAGCTAGTTAACAATATTAAGGCCAGTGCCAGTGCTGAAGAAGACATATGTTAACAAAACTATAATCCAAATAGACAACTTAAGCCAATATGTAAATACAAATACGACCACTGTGCTTCTGACTATGTAAGCAGGCTCGATACACATGGCAATATTAATAAGAGGAAGTTCATACAGTTGTTTATAGGATAACGCTTCGAGCATACAGGGTGTTTTGCAGAATGCGAAAAATGAAGATATAGATGAAAGTGGCAAGATAATCCGGAAATTCAGTGTGATCATTCAAAAACTCAATGTGCTCAATCATTCACAACTGACAGCTTGAGGTTGTAACATTATTGATGACTTGACTCCTTTTTATTTTTGCGTGTTTTTGCGTGTAGATTATTTAATAGGTGTATTTATATGAATTAATTTATTCTACAAACATTTTGAATTTCTGACCTCAAGTTTCAATTTTCGACTTCCCAGCCTACTCTCTCAACTTGAGAATAATAGGTCAAACAATGCATATTATCGCGCATGACAGGTAGCTGTTAGCTGACACCACACCGTAAACAGAGTATCGAAGAGGTTTGTTCTTCGCTGCTCGAATAACACAAGTGAGCACTCATCCGTCTAGTGATACAACCTGGAGAACACACCTCAAGAACCTACTCCTTCTACGTACTTCAACCAAGGTTTCAAGTGATACTAGATACGCATCGCAACGGGGTCCCCAAGAAAGTGGAATCACATTGCATTCACAGGTATTGTTTTGAGTTGGTAATGCTAGGCCTGCCGAGTTTTCGGTAGGGCTCAAAATCTTAGAAATCGAAAAATAATTGAGGTCTCAATTGTCATAAAAAACTGGAATTTCAATAGCTTGTATGAAATAGTATGAAAACCGGAAAATAAACATTGAATCCCGTTTTTTACAGGGTTTCAGACACTTTTTTGGCTTTTCACAGTTTTTCAGATTTTTGATTTTTCGGGTTTGCGCACAAAACCCAAAAAAAACCGATACTTTGGGGGAAATTTGAACATAAAAGCGCCAAATCTGCGCGAAAAAACGAGTTTCGTATTGAAACTTCTCAAAAAATTCTCTGAACCTTTTTATGGCAAAAAAACTATCCTAATTGATGCTTATGGGTTTTGTTCTCCCCCCCCCCCCACATAATGTTTTTATATCTAAAATTTTATTTTCAAATTTTTAAATAAAAAACGTGAACAAAAGTAAAGAACAAAGCATTCATTTCTACAAATCGTTCCAAAAGGTTCACGTTTTTGTGGTTAATTGAAACTTAGAAAATTGAAACATTTTGGGGGAACGAAATCCTAATTTTCCTAATTTTAGCTAAAATCTCCATTTCGGCCCCTTTTCCAGCAATTCAACAAGCGGAAGTTAACTTTCCTCAAATAACCATTTTTTTTATTGCATATTTTGGTCGTCATCTCATTTTATTTCGTTGAAAAATTACAAAAACTGGCCACTTACCCGCTTGAAATGTACCTTCATCAACGGAATAACGTGAAATAAACAATTAAACTTGAAACAAAAGATGATAATTCAATAAAAGTGGAAAAAACTTTCAGGTTTTAGCTAAAATTAGCCAGTTTTTTTTAAAGAATTTCAAACCGAAAAATAGTATTTTAAAAATTTTAATTATTAAAACAATTGTCATTACTAAATTTTTTTTGTTGAGCAACTTTTGAGTGTTAACGTTCGAAATTTTCCACAGCCTCCTTTAATAGTGGTCTTTGAGCAAAAAGAGGATAGCTCAGTTGGAGCAATTGTTACATGTGTTCTATAAGTTGAGTTGAATAGAAGGCCGTCGAAAGTAAAAACAGGAAATATACATAAGGTGCTAAAAGGGTTGTGCCGCACGAAAACGAAAGACGGCTTCACGCAGCGGTGTCTGTCTTCCCGGACCAACTCTTTATGAATAATGCACTAATTGCATAGTCAGGTGAAGAGCCCGAGAGTGCCATATGGGAAGCGGTTGGATGAAACAACACAACAGATGGACAAAAGATAACAACTAATTATGAATGGAGAGAAAACTAAAACACAGAACAAAATAATCTCATGTGAAAAAGCGTGGAGTACTAGGGTACGACTTCTAACACTGCGAATTGCATCAAATTGAATTTACTGCGAAGAAAATCTAGATGGTGAAACTCTGATATTCTACAGCAAAGATTCAATTTGTGTAATACAAATTTTGGAGAAAACAAATATAATTTTTATTCTTCAATGAGTTGCGAAAAAATTACGAAATTTTGTGAAGTGTTTTGAAACAAGGATTTCAGGATTTTTTTTTCAGGTTTTTATTTCAAATCCCTAACAATTATTGCAAAAAACGCAACAAAACATTTGAAAAACTATTTGAAAAAAGTAGTCCCGTAACAAAGCAAATTAGTGAAACCCAAGGCTAAAACCATTTCAACATGTCTCTATAGTTAGACTCAAGTTGGAGGAATAAAGTGCATAATTTTCAAATTGTCTCAATTTTCTGACATCAAATTAGTTTACTAGAACCTATGCACATATATTTTTTATCGCAAGATAAAACTAGTGTTTACTTGTTTGATTATAATAGTGAGATTTTTTTGAGAAATGGGAATTTTTTAAATATTCAGACAACATTAGATTTTTAAAAATTCGGAAAAAAATTTAGGAAAGGAATATAGCAAAACTGTGCTTAAATGCATGAATTTTCAAAAGAAACTTGTCAAAAAATTTAAAAACAATTTTTATTCGGATCAAGAAAAATGGTCTAATTTTAGCCAAAATTAGTTTTTTTGTTGATATTTTGAACCGCCATAAAAAATGTTAGAAATTGTTTTTTGAATATTTCAATATGAAATTCGTTAATTTTAGCACATTTTTAGACTGTAACGGAGCACTGCTAAACTGAAAAACAATTCCAGTTTTCAGGCACTCTCTCATAATATTCAAAAATGAACAAAAATTAATAAATTTTCATATGCCGCCAGGAGAAAAAATAGTTCGGCACTTTATCGTAAACAAATCGTAGTGAGAACCAACTAGTCCCTTTTCTTCAATTCATTCTCCAACTTGATGAAAGTTAAGAATGCATGCAAGTTTTGACGGAAAAGCTGACGAAAACTAAACTTGTTTTTCGGAAAACCACGTTACGAAAGTGAGCACGTTTTCTAAAATTGGCGATACTTGTCAGGTGAAAAACGAAAAAGCTTATGCGAGCGTTGGAAGATATGTTGAGTGTGGAGGGTAACAGGATTGAATATTAAACGAGCTGGGACTTGTGACACTTTTGACATTGATGATGATGAGTATGACGGACTGCTATTAGTTATCGAGAGAAGGAAGCGAGGCTACTCATAATTTAATGTGCGCCAAGCAACGGTCAGGTGCAACATACTGGTGAACAGCAGTCAGGCAAGTGAGAGCACCTAGTGTAATGAGGCAATCTAGTGTTTCAACTCGGGAAACTCTCTGAAAGTATTGAAAAATGAGGGGCCAAATAAGTTCTGTCCAGGTTCAAATGCATAACTGTTTTGCTGCATATCAATTTCTCTGAAACCTCTGGCCACCCCAAGTGTCCAATAAAATGAAAAAAAAATTTGGCCCCCAATTCGTACACAATATTCAAGTTTTAATAAAGGTGTGAAATTTTGCAGCCGATTTCGATCCTGTTTGGCAATATGTTTTACATTGTCCCCGAATTATTTCCCCGAAAGTAATAATTGAATATAATGATTTGCAAGTTTTCTATAATCCAACTTGATAAAATCAGGATAAATTAATAATTTGTTTTAAAATTTGGTAAACTGTTAAATAAAGCTTTCAATTTTCGTTTTCACAAATTTCAATATTCATTTTTAAGCTTTAATTCAAAATCGACTTTTTCTTGGGCCAGCCGGCTGTCACCAACTCGCCACAGCGTTGCAGTTCTCTGGAAAATAGAGCACGGCCAGTGAGACAAGGGAGACAAACTTCCCTACAAAAGTGGCTAAATATAATAATAAAACGTTCCAAACTTCCAACGTATCCTTATGACTTAAATTAATTAAATTATATGATAAAACACTCCGAAAAATTTAAATTTTTAAACATTTTCCAGTCAACATTTTGGCAAATTTCCAAATTTTCAAAAATATCAGCTTTCAAGGTAATCCAGAGTAATGTCGCATATTCGATTCTCAAAGTACCCGAACACAAATAACTAAAACAAAATTAAGGTATTAAAGCCGAAGAATTATCTTTTCTTGTCGATTTCTGACAGTATGCGGCGCAAAAACTGAGTAATTGCCACTTTTTGATAGTAAATAAAGAAACTTTCCAAAATTTTTTTTGAAAAGTTTTACCGTTATATGTGGCCTTTTTTGCAGCAGAAGAATTGTTTCTAACAATTTTCACATTAGCGCTAGTCTACCTTTTTGGAAATACCAAATAATAATTAACTTCATTTGAAAAATATTCCTCATCAATACTTTTTGAAACAGCTTCATGTTAAAACTGAAGTAGCTATTTTTTACATAATTGTTGAGTAGGATCAATCAAACTTCACTTGAACTAACTAATTGCAATTGTGTGTTTTGATGGTGTAAAATAAATCAATGACCTTTACACCAGTAATGCGATTTTCTCACCACTGGTGTGATCATCTTCTTAAATGACATTTCTTGACATCATCTGTGAAGTTCAAAATGTTTATCAATGAAAACTCCGCGTTTCCACCCGCAGCCGTTTGAGATAAGAAAAAAAAACGATAAAACCGAATGCGCCTTGTTCAGTTAAAATGTAAAAACCGCTTTTTTTTTTTGTTTGATTCTTGAATGAAAATATGACCAAATATATTCGAGTAAAAGAATCATATTGTGGTTGCATAAGTGTTCAGGTAAGTTTTTTGTTTTATTTTCAAAAATTCTACAAAACATGTTTTCAGTATTTTGCAATTATAGCCAGTTGTATCACATTGGCTTTTCAATTGACTTTTTCAATATTTTTTCTTATTTATGGCCAATTATGGGGCTTGATACCAATGGCTCTTACAATAGCAAGTCATTTGTTTTTTATGATTGTCATTCTCCAGTTTAAATCAACTATTTCAATTACAATTTATAGTGGAATAGAGGTCAGTAATTTATTTCAATTGAAAAAAAAATGAAATCAAATTATTTTTCCAGATAGCGTTTTCTTTCGTCATTTTAGGGTTTTCCATCTGGATTTTATCTTTTATACTTGATCCAAAAGTATCCTTCGTTTACAATTTTTGTGCAACAAAATTGTTATACACAAGCTGTTACGGTGGTGAGTTATTGAGTTGAAATGTTGATTTGCGCCAGGAAATTGCTGTAAAACATGCCCCTGGTACCACAGAGACCAAATATTTTAGTAGAAAAATTCAAAAATTTTTTATAAAATTATATATATATTTTTTTTTAATTGGAAAACAATCTCAGTTTCTACCTTTTTGGAAGTCGAAGATCAAAAAAATTTCCTTTAAATTTCATAGTTTACTTCTTTTTATAGTTCACTCGGTACTTTTCCGATTTCTGCCCTCCAAAATGTTTTCGAAAATTTCATTATTGAAACGTGAACTTTTTTTGTAATTTCAAATTTTTGTACTCAAAAACTCTAGGAATTCAAATTTGCGAAAGTACTCCAGTTTTTTTTTCAAAAAGTGGCAAAAACTCAGAAATTGTCACTTTTTGACTGTCAGTGAAAACTATTTTTTAAAAAGTTTTGAAAAGTTTTACATTAATACTTGGTAATTTTGGCTCAATAAACCGTTTAGTATTTTTATTTCAAACTCAGTTATGAAGTAGTGTAAGCTTGTGAGTGTAAAACAATATTTGCAACTTTTTCTGAGAAAGGGTGGGAGGCAGGGGTGCGCAACTATTGGCAATCAATACTTTCACAAAATGAGCTGTGTATCTCCAGATATTTAATCGAAATTTAGTGATAAAATATAAACAAATATTTTCTTTTTCTGAAAATACCATTTATTTAATTTGAAACAAAAAGGAGAAATTCTCAAAAATTGTCTTAAAGTAGAAAATTTCCGGATTTTTTCCCCAAATTTTGTCGGATATTATGTAGCACTTTTTCAGGGTTTTCAAATTGAGAAAAAAACGGTACTTTCAGATAATGCAATTGTTTTTCTATATTTGATCATTAAAGTTTATTGAAATATTTTGAGATCACATTCCCGCACTGGCTCATTTTGTGAAATTGTAAAATTGCCAACTGACAATCACCGCGCATCCCTGGCTGGAAGGTCAAAGCTCATTAATCCCAATTAAAAATTTGACAAAACTAGTGTCTTCATGCATTGTCACATATTTTGAAAATACTTATTCCAGGAACTCAGCTAGTTTCATTAATATGGGGCTGTATTTTCATTATATTCTTCTTCGCAAGTGTCCTTCTTCTCCCGGTTTTTCGAACCACGTGGAGAAACATCAAAGTGACCCGCAAATCATCCTCGGTATACATAGACGGGTATCAAATTTTGATTTTTGACATTGTTAACATTTTGCATTCAGAGATAACGCGCCTGTCCCTCCGGTGCAACCAATTTTCAATATCAACTCCGGCCCTCCGGCTGCTCAGCCAGCTCCACAACAAATTATGATACCTCCTCAGTTGTTCAATCAACAAATGCCTCAATTACAAAACCCACAGCAACACAATCAGATCTCCCAACAAACTCAGTCGCAAATGTTGCAACCACAACGACCACAACAACTCTATCCAGCATCTTCTGCCATAATGCAGCCTTCGGGTGTGATACACTTAAATCTCTATACAATTCAGCTTCCCAACGGACATCAAACTTATACAACTTCTTCCCCAATTATTGATCAACTTAGTTCTAACTACCTTGATAGTGTATCTCAAACTGAGCAGATAATCGAAGAACGGTTATAGTTTGATGTTCATGAAATTTTATTGCCTCTCACGATAAATGTAATCTATGGTTGTTAAAATATGATTATTATCAGAAAAAATTATATTTAGGAAATTATCAATCTGGCAAAAGACTGTCATCAAAACCATCAAAGTCATCATTGTTAGAGTCTGTTGTAGTTTTGTGTGTGCCAGTTTTTGGTCGGTTTGATATTGCAACAGGATCATCGTAGGAAAAATCTTCAGCTTCTGAAATAAAATAAAACGAATACTCAGAAAAACACACAGAAAAACCTTTGTTTTAAGTGGAAATACAACTTAAAACACAAGAAAACAAGAAGTGTGAAAAAATATTCGAAAATTGGATTTCAAGCAAAGGATAATATACTTTCATTACATTTTTGTAATACTCAAAACTATGAAATTCCCAAAAATCTAGAGCCTCACTGAAAAATTCTGAGCCGTTTCTACAAATTGAGAGCCTCACTCAAACTTTTAGCTTGACTCGTGTGTTTCTCATCCAAAAATTCTGAGAGCTTCACCAAAAATTCAGAACCTCAGAAAGCTTCACCGAAAATCGGGTAGCCTTTTCAGGAATAAAACAACAAAATTGATTTATGAAGTTGGAAAAATTCAGCAATAAAAACAGACAACCAACAAAAAGTATCCGATAAATCATCCAAAATATCAATTCTACAAGTACGCGTCTCCCTCGATGACACGTAGAGAACACTTTCCACTCGGCAACGGAACCGTCTTGCAATTGTCCGGATCTCTCTCTCCTGACTCAGAAATGGTTGAGCAATGTCATTGTCACCGGCAATCCAGTTAGCCGGAGTTGCCACTGAAGCCTTTGTGCCAAGCTAAACACCGTCGACCATGCGGAGAACTTCGCTGGAAATTATGAAAATTTTTAGACGCCAAGGCTAGGAAAACGACTACAAAAATTGTGGAACAACATACATTTTCAGACCAAAATTATATTAAAAGTGAATTTTTAGAATTTTCTAGTTTGAACTCGAGCAGCTCTTTCTGTAACTACTCTTGATTTTAAGAAAATATTTTTTTTTTAAGTGAAAAAGGTGAAATTGGGATTTTAATTTTTCGAATTTAAATTAAACCTTCCGCACTCACACAAAATTTCCGCCAAGTGAAATTTCTAGGTGTTTTTTTTTAATGTCTAGAATGTTTACAACCGTCGGTACTACTCACAGAAAACTTCTGTCAAGCGAAGCCGGATAGAGAATCTTCGCTTTGAGCTTTTTATCGGGCCCAAAAAGCCACACAGCGCGAGCCGAAAACCAGATTCCCTGCGAGTTCATCTCATCCGGATTAATCATTCCGAGTTCCGTACAGATTGATCGGTCCGTGTCGGCGATAATTTCAAATGGCAAATGACTCCCGCCATTGTTCAATTGTGCAGCCGAATTAATGTCCTTAGGCCAATCACGAAGAGTTTCGATGAAACGATACTGATTGCAAGGATCTGAGTGTGCCGTATATTTTACTATATGGCTTCCCAGTATATTTTACTCTCTGGCATCACACTATATTTTACTCTCTGGCTTCACATTATATTTTACTCTCTGGCTTCACATTATATTTTACTCTCTGGCTTCACACTATATTTTACTCTCTGGCTTCACAGTATAATTTACTATATGGCTTCCCAGTATATTTTACTCTCTGGCTACACACTACATTTTATTAGGTTGAACCGGAAGTCTTTGTGACTTGTTTAAACGTTTATTTCTCGAAGCAAGAGAAACGACAGGATAAATTTTATTTGCTATCATTATCAACAATATACTGCCAACTTGTGCGCAAATTATGAATGCCCTGCTTATAGAACCCTTCCAGGCGCAAGTCGAAATATTGCTTGAGTGCCATTTCGACACTTCCATGGGTATTGAAGGTTCTTTCCCAGAGGTCACGAGTTATACCTGAAAACGATCAGTATTCAGATGGAGCAATGTCTTGAGAATACGGTGGGTAAAGGAGAACCATCCATCCACGCCTGACCAGTTCTTGCAATACTTGTTTCAAGCCGTAGGGACGAGCGTTGTTTTGTTGAAAATAGAGTTGCTTGTCCATCAGGGGTGAACGATTGAAGACTTTCTTCAGGTCCCGTGGTTAGATAATGTAGAGTCCCCCAGTAATTATTTTGCCATCAGGTAGCAGTTCCCAGTAGATGGGGCCGTACACTCCCCACCACACTGTGAGCATGCCTTTTTTGGGGTGAAGGTCGGGTTTGGCGGCATCCTGTGGGGTCTCTCCTTCTCCAATCCACTGGTCACGCTTGTGGTTGTTCTGGTAGAGGACCCACTTCTCGTTTCCAGTGATGAGTGGGTCCAACCATCAATCGCCCCCGTGGAGAATGAGGAAGGAAATGGAATCATCCACTCAAAAATCAAGGTTGGCTTGTGTCAAGGTGTGAGGTATGAATCCACCCCTAATTTTCTTTATTCCGGGAGCTGCCAAGCTCTGTACGATGTTGGTTTGATGAGACCCAAGTGCGGTTGACAGCTCACGGGTAATTTGGAAAGGATCCGTTGCCACGGCTTTCTTCAATGCATCCAAATCCAATTTATGGGGTCTCATGATCCTCGAGAGAAAAGTCGTCCTTGTCGAAGCGGTGGAACCAATTGGGTATGATATTATAGTGATGATCATGTGTATGATAAACATTCTCAAGGAGACTCTCTAAATCCTTTATCCTGGTATGAAAGAGGAAGAAGTACAGCAAACCATGTCGGATGTGGACGGCACTATTTACATACATCGTTGGCTAACTAAACTCAGGTCAGAGGGAAGGGATTGGGGTGTTTTTTAAAATGAAGTTCCTTTACTCGTTGTTATACCCTAGCAACATAGGAACACCAAAGTGCAGATGCGGCGAGCGGTGGAGAAGCAAACCCAGTCACAAAGGCTTCCGGTTCAACCTAATACTTTCTGGCTTCCCAGTATAATTCACTCTCTGGCTTCACATAATAATTTACTCTCTGGCTTCACAGTAAAATTTACTATCTGGCTTCACACTATATTTTACTCTCTGGCTTCACACTATATTTTACTCTCTGGCTTCACACTATATTTTACTCTCTGGCTTCACAGTATATTTTACTCTCTGGCTTCACACTATTTTTTACTCTCTGGCTTCACCCTATATTTTACTCTCTGGCTTCACAGTATAATTTACTATATGGCTTCCCACTATATTTTACTCTCTGGCTTCACACTATATTTTACTCTCTGGCTTCACATAATAATTTACTCTCTGGCTTCACAGTATATTTTACTCTCTGGCTTCACAGTATAATTTGTTGTCACTTGGGCTCCGTAGAGCCCGTCCGTCTCAACTTTGCGGATATAGGCGCTTGGTCAGTTCACCCACAAACCCACAATCACCATCCGCATGAGTCGCTCACTCTCTGTTCCATTCGTTCACTCAGAAACATTCCATTCTTTAATTAATTAAATATTATTCTTTGATATATTCCAAATATATTCCAAATATATTCCAAATATATTCCATTTTGGGAGAATTTTTATGAATTTTTATGCTACAGGGGGTTTTGTCTTGAATTAATTTTTTTACATACAAGAAACAACTGTCAGATAGCTGATAATAATATTTTTTGATTGTAAAAATATGCCCCTTTGTCAACTTTTTTTCAATTATCAATTTTTGATACTCGAGAGTCTCATTCATTACCAATTCTAATATTTTTCATATATGAAATTTTATTGCTTTTTTTTGGTTTTAATTTTAAAACTGCTAGTTTTTTATTCATTTACCAGCCGCTGACCGCGCCTACGGCGCGGCCAACGACTGGCACCATTAAAAGTATTGACACACATACACTTCCAGAATTTTCTCGATATTTCTAGAAAGTTCTGGAACATTCCAGAATTTTCTCGATATTTCTAGAAAGTTCTGGAACATTCCAGAATTTTCTCGATTTTTCTAGAAAGTTCTGGAACATTCCAGAATTTTCTCGATTTTCCTAGAAAGTTCTGGAACATTCTAGAATTTTCTCGATTTTTCTAGAAAGTTCTGGAACATTCCAGAATTTTCTCGATTTTTCTAGAAAGTTCTGGAACATTCCAGAATTTTCTCGATTTTCCTAGAAAGTTCTGGAACACTCCAGAATTTTCTCGATTTTTCTAGAAAGTTCTGGAACATTCCAGAATTTTCTCGATTTTTCTAGAAAGTTCTGGAACACTCCAGAATTTTCTCGATTTTTCTAGAAAGTTCTGGAACATTCCAGAATTTTCTCGATTTTTCTAGAAAGTTCTGGAACATTCCAGAATTTTTCTCGATTTTTCTAGAAAGTTCTGGAACATTCCAGAATTTTCTCGATTTTTCTAGAAAGTTCTGGAACACTCCAGAATTTTCTCGATTTTTCTAGGAAGTTCTGGAACATTCCAGAATTTTCTCGAATTTTTTTTTGCCCGCCAAAATATTTTTCTCAGAAAATTTAAATTTCCCGCCAAAATTTTTTTTTTCAGAAAATTTAAATTTCCCGCCAAAATATTTTTTACAGAAAATTTAAATTTCCCGCCAAAATTTTGGGTCTCACCACGATGGGTCTCACCACGATGGGTCTCACCACGATGGGTATCACCTCGATGGGTCTCACCACGATGGGTCTCACCACGATGGGCCTCACCACGACGGGTCTCACTACGGTGGGTCTCGCCACGATGGATCTCACCACGATGGGTCTCACCACGATGGGTCTCACCACGATGGGTCTCGCCACGATGGGTCTCGCCACGATGGGTCTTGCCACGATGGGTCTCGCCACGATGGGTTTCACCACGATGGGTCTTTCCACGATGGGTTTCGCCACGATGGGTCTCGCCACGAATTTAAAATTTTCCAGAAGGTTCTAGAACAATCCAGAATTTTTTCGAATTTTCCAGAAGGTTCTGGAACATTCCAGAATTTTCTAGAATCTTCCAGAAGGTTCTAAAGCTTTTTAGAATTTTCCAGAAGGTTCTGGAACATTCTAGAATTTTCCAGAAATTCCCAGAAGGTTCTGGAACATTTCAGAAAAAAAATTTAAATTTCCCGCCAAAATATTTTTCACAGAAAATTTAAATTTCCCGCCAAAAAATTTTGGGTCTTACCACGGAGGGTCTCACTCACCACGACGGGTCTCACCACGACGGGTCTCACCACGATGGGTCTCACCACGATGGGTCTCCCCACGATGGGTCTCGCCACGAAGATCTCGCAGCAACATTTTTTAAAATTTTCCAGAAGGTTCTAGAACAATCCAGAATTTTTTCGAATTTTCCAGAAGGTTCTGGAACATTCCAGAATTTTCTAGAATTTTCCAGTAGGTTCTAAAGCTTTTCAGAAATTCCCAGAAGGTTCTGGAACATTTCAGAATTTTCCCGAAGTTTCCAATTTCCCTTCCAAAGACGGAAAGTCAATTTTTCCCAAACTACAGTAATCCTACCGTACTCCTACAGTACTCCTACAGTACTACTACAGTACCCCGCCCATATCCCCCTACTAACCCCAAACCTATATCTCTTCAAAAGACAAAAACTCAATTTTTCCTAAACTACAGTAATCCTACAGTACTCCTACAGTACCTCTACAGTACTACTACAGGTCCCCGACCATATCCCACTACTAACTCCAATCCTATATCTCTTCAAAAGACAAAAACACAATTTTTCATAAACTACAGTAATCCTACCGTACTCCTACAGTACTACTACAGGTCCCCGACCATATTCCACTACTAACTCCAATCCTATATCTCTTCAAAAGACAAAAACTCAATTTTTCCTAAACTACAGTAATCCTACAGTACTCCTACAGTACCTCTACAGTACTACTACAGGTCCCCGACCATATCCCACTACTAACTCCAATCCTATATCTCTTCAAAAGACTAAAACACAATTTTTCCTAAACTACAGTAATCCTACCGTACTCCTACAGTACTCCTACAGTACTACTACAGTACCCCGACCATATCCCACTAATAACTCCAAACCTATATCTCTTCAAAAGACAAAAACTCAATTTTTCCTAAACTACAGTAATCCTACAGTACTACTACAGTAATCCTACAGTACTACTACAGTACCCCGACCATATCCCACTACTAACCCCAAACCTATATCTCTTCAAAAGACAAAAACTCAATTTTTCCTAAACTACAGTAATCCTACAGTACTCCTACAGTACTCCTACAGTACTACTACAGTACCCCGACCATATCCCACTAATAACTCCAAACCTATATCTCTTCAAAAGACAAAAACTCAATTTTTCCTAAACTACAGTAATCCTACAGTACTACTACAGTACCCCGACCATATCCCACTACTAACCCCAAACCTATATCTCTTCAAAAGACAAAAACTCAATTTTTCCTAAACTACAGTAATCCTACAGTACTCCTACAGTACTCCTACAGTACTAGTACAGTACCCCGACCATATCCCACTACTAACTCCAATCCTATATCTCTTCAAAAGACTAAAACACAATTTTTCCTAAACTACAGTAATCCTACCGTACTCCTACAGTACTCCTACAGTACTACTACAGTACCCCGACCATATCCCACTAATAACTCCAAACCTATATCTCTTCAAAAGACAAAAACTCAATTTTTCCTAAACTACAGTAATCCTACAGTACTCCTACAGTACCTCTACAGTACTACTACAATACCCCGACCATATCCCACTACTAACCCCAAACCTATATCTCTTCAAAAGACAAAAACACAATTTTTATAAACTACAGTAATCCTACAGTACTCCTACAGTACCTCTACAGTACTACTACAGGTCCCCGACCATATCCCACTACTAACTCCAATCCTATATCTCTTCAAAAGACTAAAACTCAATTTTTCCTAAACTACAGTAATCCTACAGTACTCCTACAGTACTCCTACAGTACTACTACAGTACCCCGACCATATCCCACTACTAACTCCAATCCTATATCTCTTCAAAAGACTAAAACACAATTTTTCCTAAACTACAGTAATCCTACCGTACTCCTACAGTACTCCTACAGTACTACTACAGTACCCCGACCATATCCCACTACTAACTCCAATCCTATATCTCTTCAAAAGACTAAAACACAATTTTTCCTAAACTACAGTAATCCTACCGTACTCCTACAGTACTCCTACAGTACTACTACAGTACCCCGACCATATCCCACTAATAACTCCAAACCTATATCTCTTCAAAAGACAAAAACTCAATTTTTCCTAAACTACAGTAATCCTACAGTACTCCTACAGTACCTCTACAGTACTACTACAGGTCCCCGACCATATCCCACTACTAACTCCAATCCTATATCTCTTCAAAAGACAAAAACACAATTTTTCATAAACTACAGTAATCCTACCGTACTCCTACAGTACTACTACAGGTCCCCGACCATATCCCACTACTAACTCCAATCCTATATCTCTTCAAAAGACAAAAACACAATTTTTCATAAACTACAGTAATCCTACAGTACTCCTACAGTACCTCTACAGTACTACTACAGTACCCCGCCCATATCCCCCTACTAACCCCAAACCTATATCTCTTCAAAAGACAAAAACTCAATTTTTCCTAAACTACAGTAATCCTACAGTACTCCTACAGTACCTCTACAGTACTACTACAGGTCCCCGACCATATCCCACTACTAACTCCAATCCTATATCTCTTCAAAAGACAAAAACACAATTTTTCATAAACTACAGTAATCCTACCGTACTCCTACAGTACTACTACAGGTCCCCGACCATATTCCACTACTAACTCCAATCCTATATCTCTTCAAAAGACAAAAACTCAATTTTTCCTAAACTACAGTAATCCTACAGTACTCCTACAGTACCTCTACAGTACTACTACAGGTCCCCGACCATATCCCACTACTAACTCCAATCCTATATCTCTTCAAAAGACTAAAACTCAATTTTTCCTAAACTACAGTAATCCTACAGTACTCCTACAGTACTCCTACAGTACTACTACAGTACCCCGACCATATCCCACTACTAACTCCAATCCTATATCTCTTCAAAAGACTAAAACTCAATTTTTCCTAAACTACAGTAATCCTACAGTACTACTACAGTACCCCGACCATATCCCACTACTAACCCCAAACCTATATCTCTTCAAAAGACAAAAACTCAATTTTTCCTAAACTACAGTAATCCTACAGTACTCCTACAGTACTCCTACAGTACTACTACAGTACCCCGACCATATCCCACTACTAACTCCAATCCTATATCTCTTCAAAAGACTAAAACACAATTTTTCATAAACTACAGTAATCCTACCGTACTCCTACAGTACTACTACAGGTCCCCGACCATATCCCACTACTAACTCCAATCCTATATCTCTTCAAAAGACTAAAACTCAATTTTTCCTAAACTACAGTAATCCTACAGTACTCCTACAGTACTCCTACAGTACTACTACAGTACCCCGACCATATCCCACTACTAACTCCAATCCTATATCTCTTCAAAAGACTAAAACACAATTTTTCCTAAACTACAGTAATCCTACCGTACTCCTACAGTACTCCTACAGTACTACTACAGTACCCCGACCATATCCCACTACTAACTCCAATCCTATATCTCTTCAAAAGACTAAAACACAATTTTTCCTAAACTACAGTAATCCTACCGTACTCCTACAGTACTCCTACAGTACTACTACAGTACCCCGACCATATCCCACTAATAACTCCAAACCTATATCTCTTCAAAAGACAAAAACTCAATTTTTCCTAAACTACAGTAATCCTACAGTACTCCTACAGTACTCCTACAGTACTACTACAGTACCCCGACCATATCCCACTAATAACTCCAAACCTATATCTCTTCAAAAGACAAAAACTCAATTTTTCCTAAACTACAGTAATCCTACAGTACTCCTACAGTACCTCTACAGTACTACTACAGTACCCCGACCATATCCCACTACTAACCCCAAACCTATATCTCTTCAAAAGACAAAAACACAATTTTTATAAACTACAGTAATCCTACCGTACTCCTACAGTACTCCTACAGTACTACTACAGTACCTTGACATTATCCCCCAGCAACTCCCAACACAATACCTCTTCTGTAGACAAAAACTCAATTTTTCCCAAACTACAGTGACCCTACCGTATACCTACAGTACTCCTACAGTACTACTACAGTACCTTGACATTATCCCCCAGCAACTCCCAACCCAATACCTCTTCTGTAGACAAAAACTCTTCTTTTCCTAAACTACAGTAACCCTACCGTATACCTACAGTACTCCTACAGTACTACTACAGTACCTTGACATTATCCCTCACCAACTCTTAACCCAATACCTCTTCTGTAGACCAAAACTCAATTTTTCCCAAACTACAGTAACCCTACCGTATACCTACAGTACTCCTACAGTACTACTACAGTACCTTGACATTATCCCCCAGCAACTCCCAACCCAATACCTCTTCTGTAGACAAAAACTCAATTTTTCCTAAACTACAGTAACCCTACCGTATACCTACAGTACTCCTACAGTACTACTACAGTACCTTGACATTATCCCTCACCAACTCTTAACCCAATACCTCTTCTGTAGACCAAAACTCAATTTTTCCCAAACTACAGTAACCCTACCGTATACCTACAGTACTCCTACAGTACTACTACAGTACCTTGACATTATCCCCCAGCAACTCCCAACCCAATACCTCTTCTGTAGACAAAAACTCAATTTTTCCTAAACTACAGTAACCCTACCGTATACCTACAGTACTCCTACAGTACTACTACAGTACCTTGACATTATCCCTCACCAACTCTTAACTCAATACCTCTTCCAACTACAGAAAAGAGAGTTGAAAGATCAAAGATCAAACTACAAACTACAAACGGACGGAAGGACACGCGCTTTATATATAGTAAATAAATGATGTGCCACTTTATAATGTTCCAGCAAAACCATGAACTATCTTCAAAGAATTTTTGTTTACTCTTAAAATGTGTATTTCTGCAAATTACGAAAGAATTGAGAAATATATTTATTTTGTTAATTTGAATTTAAAAAACTATTCATGTTTCTTATTGAGTGTAGTTTTTCAAACTCTGCATGATTTTGAAAAAAAAAAGTAATAGCCTCAAAAGTTTCTACTCTTCTCTCCCCAAATTTTTACCAAATTCAAAAAAAATTTATAAATTTCATCTGATTTTTTGAACATTGGAAAAGTCTCATTTTTGCTACTTTTTTTGAAGTCGTCGGTCAAAAAAAAATTCTCCCGAATTTCATGGCTCATTTATATTTCAATTATATATTTCAAAAACTGTAGGGTTCGAACAGTGCTACAAAAAGTGAAAAAAATTAGTAATTGACACTTGACTGCCAATAAAAAATTTTCAGAAATTTTTTGCTAGTTTTTCTATAATATTCGGCACCACATGAATAACTTTTAACAGTTTCTTCACTGGCGGTACTCCACCTTTCAACATTTTCGTACGTTTTCAGACGGTTTCAACTATTTTAAGTAGTTTTTGAGACAAATTTGTAATCGGCACTTTTTACGCGGCACTTCTATTTATAAAGTGGGAAACATTTTAGATAACCTGGAAAAATGTTTTCAGCCGGCATATTTTTTTAAAATGTGTAGATAATTGCTTTAATGCCATATAATGCTATGTAAGTATATTTTTTTTTAAAGTTCTTTGTTAAAATCCATAATTTGAAATGGAAAAAGCCCCGAAAAATAATTGTCCCATTGTTTTAGTTTTTATTCCCTTTTTTTCAGGTTTTTTAGAATCGAACCACGTGACGGATTATTTTTCTTTTGTGAAAAATTGAATGCCTCACTCTTCGTCATTTCAGTCTCGCACGACATCTTTTCAATTCAATTGATGTTTTGTTCTGGTTTTGGTAATACGTATACATTTCTTTTTTCTTCAATACGGAGCATTCAGCTATTTTTAAAAGAACTTTCATATTGAATTAGTGTAAAAACTTGTGATTTTTTTCAAATTTCAGCAGATGACAATTCCGGTTGCAAAACCATATCCCAGTGGAGAAGGTGTGGAATATCCCAGAAATATGTATTTTTTCGACAATGCAACTAACGATGAAATTGTGATTTTAGAGGAGCAGCAACATGATCCAAGAGTCATTCTGTTAGCTCAACTACGTAATTGTCTATTTGTACCTTATCGACAAACATTTAAAACAAACGTTCCAGAAGTAGTATATGTGAGTTTACCATCACTGGGGGAAGTATTTTCAAACGGCTACTATAGTGCTAAAATGTTCAAATATCATAGTGAAACTTTTCAAAAAAATTGTTTATATTTTTTTAATTACTGGCAATTCGGCAAAACTTTGACTGAAAATTTTGAAAAACCTAAAAACTTTTGAAGTGTTTTTTAGCATAAATACTCTATACCAATATGTTTAACAACAAATTAAAAAAAAAATAGACAACCTCTGTATTCAGAACGACTTCACTGATAGAAGTTCTCATTGGAAAGACTATGTAGACAAAGGAGGATGGGTGAGTTAAAGCAAGTTTGAACGCTTGAAATAAGTCTGAAATTTAGAAAAATATCAGAAAGTCACATCAACTTATTGCTAAATTGGTGGCAAATAGTATTGCACAAGAATATCATTTATTGGCAAAAATTGGAGAAGAACAAAAGTGCTCGGTAAGTTTTACGAAATTTGAATATTTACAAACACTATTTTTATTAGTGATTAGAAAAATACGGCAACCAAATTTTTCAAAACGTTTTTGAAAATAGTTAAACGTGATGCATTTATCAAAAAAAAAACTGATCAAATTAATTTTTGAAAAACTTTCATACATTTTTGGAAAATCACATAATTATGCACAGGTGGACAACAATTTTTCTCGGATTTTTCGATTTTTTTTTGGGCTGTCGAGAGCCGAGAGCCGTACAGTTTTGCTCCACTCTGAAACTTTATTTTTCTCTCTTAGAAACAAGTGAATAAATGATACATATAAAATCGAAATACAGCGCACACAGGTGCTAAAGAACCTACTCATTTTCATTAAAGGAGCTTGAACCATTTTTTAATTTTTCATGAAAAACAAGTAATGGTATCGGGTTCAGCACACCAAAAAACTTATGGACCTAGAAATTCATTCCGCTTCCCCATAAATTGGGTGCACATTAGCAAAAATATGAAACATCGACCGCTCAAATGCAATAGGACCCCCAACGATTTTCCGAAATTCGAGAAGTTTTCCGAAATTTCTAACACACAATCAAATAACATATTTTGAGTTTTAAAAAATCGAATACTGTTGCAAAAAATGAGATAAAAAATATTTAGGAAAATTTTAAAGCAGCTTTAAAAAAGCTTTAACTGCGAAGTTCAGAATTTATATTTTGCAGCACCGTATAAATTTATTATGCCTAATCAAATCAAACTCATTTCAGTTCGGCCTCGAGAACATTGCACTTCATCTTCGCGATGTCATCAGCATGGAAACGTTCTTCACGAGTCTTCTATTCTAACAAACTGCACAAAAAAGAGAACAATTTATTCAATTGTTATTTTCATAGTGTAATAAACAATCAAATGCAAAAACGGAATCGGCTGTAAATAACCCGTCAATAAATCAGTGACTACCTAATGTGGACTACAACGCACTTTCCTGAAAAATTAGACCTCGATAATTCTACACAAGACAAGACATTAGTGGGGGAGGGTGGGGGACAAAAACACGTGCTGTAGAATCAAAAATAAGAGCTGCTAGAGAGTTGTATAAAACGTAGACGTCAACGTCATCTGATTTGAAAAAGAAACAAACAAGTTATGGTTGATTTGACATGATACTAATGAGAGAATTGAAAACTCTTGATGTTATCCGTAAGAATGGAACCCTAAAATTATAAAATGATAATCATTTGTGTCTGTGGGAGGTGGTGGGGAGGTGATCAAGTTTTCACCAAAGAAACTGTATCGGAAAGAGGTTTGTTAGGAAGAATATTTGATTCGCCGGCAGGATCGTCATTTTCATTTTCATCGTGTGCATCTGAAATAAAAATTGAATCATTGAGAGGAATATTATTTGCAATTGCTCACCTATTGTTTCGTCTTCCTCCTCGTCGATAAAAACGTCTTCTGGCAAATCCTCAAGAGAATTGTATCCAGATACCGGCTTGTCTACCAAATCTGAAGAAGCTGATAAGATCATATTAAGTCTATTTCAATTTTTAAAAAAATTCAAAAACTTTAAAGGCAAAACTGAAAATTTAAAAAAAAAACCTACAATCAGAAGTAACATCTACATCTTCATCCTTGACAACTTCCGATACAGACGTATAGCGAGAAAGTCGATTGGCATATCTGAAATAAAAATTAATTTTTTTTTTTGGTTTAATTCTTAGTTATCTTATTTATTCTTATTTATAACAAACCGTTCTTGCTGCTTGGCCACCATTTTTGGCGGAACTTTTGCTCTCTTCAGTCCTCCATCCCATTCCAAATCGACCAGGCCACCTTTGTTGGCAATTTCTTTTTTCACGCGGTTCGCAAAGTCGACGGCATCCTCTCCATCTCGTCTTGTCATTGGCGGCAGGTACCAGACATTGCAAATAATGGCCCACGAAGTCATCATTCTCATGATATATCCGCACCACGATTGCTCTGAGCTGTTCCAGAACGCGTCTCCGAAACGTGAATCGTATTTCATTGCAATTGGGTAGATGGTTGTGCCAATCTGAAATGTTAACAGTTTATGAAAAAATCAATACCTATAATAAGTTCAACAAACCTCAAAAGATCCTTTCTTAAACATCATAACAGACGTGTTATTGATGCAGGTGCCTTCTGGGAAGATCAAAATTGGAAGTTTATCCGGATTGGTGCAATGTTCCTTCAATTTTTGAGCAACTACAAGACGATCCTTGGCTTCACTTCTCTCAAACCAAATATGACTTGAAGCTCGCGAAAGTGCTCTTTGTACAATACCCAAGAGTCCTTCGTGTTTCTGTCCGATCAATGCATATACATTGTCGATGGAAAGAATGAGAGCATCAATTGGAGAGGTGTGGTTTGCGACGCAGATTCCTTGTGCCTGCGCTTTATAGTGTTCATCGTGAAAGTATACCACAGCCGTGAGACTTCTTGAAAGGATTCGGTAGCAAATAAGCATACACTTGTGGTTGAGAGCTCTGAAAAGATACGTTTAGATATATAGATCTTTTTTCCGATTCAAATTTTGAATTTCGAGAAGAAATGCACATACTTTTTCCAGTTTCCAATTGGAACAAGACCAATGAGCGCTGTCGAACTGATCAAAAACACGAGACCGATGCAGAAAACAGTGAAGCGAAGTGGCAACATAACGCAGTAGCGGAACATGAACCCAAGAATCCATAGAGCACTCAACTTCCAGCTGAAATAGTGTTGTTCTTTGATCTTGCCTAATAGTATTACTACTATTATGTTAACATGTGCACTTTTTTGCTGATAAACTCACTTGACAAACTGATAAAATTTGATGCTGGTTCTGGTCAACATGTTCCAGCTCACCAACTGTTCCGCTTCGAACCGACTCGTCACCTCGTCCTCAATTATCGCCTCCATTCCAGCCTTCACAAAATCTACCGAATCACGAATTGCAGCCCATCCTCGACTTCTGACAAACACCTCATCAGGAATGTCTTCAGAAAAGTTATCGTCAAGGTAGATTTGTGTCTCTCGTTTGATGATTCCCACTGGAACAATTCAATGAAAAAACATGTATTTATAATTGGCATTTTTTGTGATTAATCGAATTACGTACTAATAGGCTAACTTCTACTGGAGGCACTAATGAGATCAGAAACTGGTAACTTCAAAAATTATTTTAAGTTTCAGAAATCGGTATAATATTTTCAAAAGTGATACAAATTAACTGAACCAAAGCAGTGAAATTGCAACCAAACATACAAATTATACCCACTTAAAATATAAAGCAGTATGAGAAATGTGGAGAAAGAAGAAAAAAAATCAGAAAAGGTACTACCACAACTCAAAACTTGATAAAATTTTATTTAGGAGTAGCGCCACTGAGGAAATTGTTAAAAACCAATTATACTGTGCCAAACGTACCAAATATCAAAGTAAAACTTTTCAGAATGTTTTTGAAAGGGTTTTTTTGCTTTAAAAAGTGGCAATTACATAGTTTTTGCCAATTTTTTGGAAGTCGTCAAATCTTGGAATTTTATGGAATATGTAGTTTTATTTCAAGTATTAATGTATTAATGTTTAAACATTGTAGGGGTTAGGACTTACGGCAGTGCTATAGTTTTCTCAAAAACTGTCAAAAGCCCAGTAATTGCCAGTTTTTGACTGTCAATAACAATTTTTAGTTCCAAAATTTTTGAAAAGTTTTACTATTATATTTGGTCATTTGGGCATCGTGAAAATAGTTTTTCACAGTTTCTCCACTGGCTCTACTCCACTTTCAACATATTTAAAACTACCCGATCAAATGATTACAACATACATGTGCTGCTTTCAGACATCTTTCTATTTCGGAGACTGCAGCATGATCCAACGGAGGCGAGACCTGAAATGAGATACCCAACCTGACAAAACAAAACGAGAAAATGGGGGTACATGCTTTATAAAGAAGCTAGCATGCTTTTCTGTTTTACTCTATCAACTCACTAGTAGTTGATCCAAACTTTCTCTTTAAACACGACTCGTCACCAAAGTCAGAGTCAACTGACGGAAAGTCTTCTCCAGAATCATGGCTTTCCGTTTCACTCCGAGCCTCAATTTCATCATCCGTGATTCCATCTGTGGCTTCAAAATGTGGAGTCTCCATACTTCTGATCTCATCTTCGTCGTCATCGGCTTCTTCGGAAAGCTTGTTGAGAAAAAATGGAGCGGTCAGAGCGCTCTCTTTCCTTCTAATCTTTTCGGTTGTTTTGATTTGGCGAGCACCCCACTGAAAAAGTAATATACTATATACTACTTATACATTACTCTAATATCAATTCGTTACAAGTCGGTGGTTTTTCTTTCCAACAACGTTGTTTTTCGTCACTGTTTTTTATCAATCTGGCCAGGCCATCAGACCATATTTGGGCGAAAGATAGAAGAAAAATGTCTGAACGCTGTTTGATAAGACAATAGATTTCGAGTTGTTCCCAAATAATTTATGATGAAGAAAAAAAGAAAACTTCTTGACCTTCAATCTCAGAAATAGAAATACAAACCTCGAATATGTTGATCAATGTGTCCACGTACATCTGCCGCAATCCAAGGGACTTTCCAAATGTTGCCAGAATGATGCATAGCAAGACGGTCAGTGCCACTGGTGGAAAGGCAAATGTAGTTAATACAAAGAGCAAATGCTCGATTCCGAGCATACTGCCAGTTGTTTTTCGTTTTGTATTCCTATTTTCGATTTGGTTCTGTAAAAAAATATAAAAAGTAAATCAAAATTCAGTAATAGAAAGTTTCAACACATTAAAGCGGAAAAGGAAATGGAGGCGGTCAGTTGAGATGACGGAATGTGTCAGTGAAAATAGAAACATTTTCTGCGATAAGTTACCGGAGCAATGAAGGTGAAGCACGCGGTGGGAAACCACCAGACTGTGCTGAAAATGTGTCAATCGGAGAAAAACTGCGTCGAACTAAAAGTGCAAAGCGACAAATATTTGAAAAAAAAACTAGGAGAGACTATCAAAATGTTTCGATTATAACCCAATGTACACGAGACAAAAAGTAAAAAAAAAAGATCACGGTAGTTCAGAGGAAATTACGTCATTTTGACGAAAAAAGATATGACAAAAAAAGAAAAGTTGGTCTCCAAGTGGGACGATTTGATTGCATTCAACAGTTGTTCTTTTCAGTGTAACTGGAGAACCATAAAATTGGTCTTTGAGGTGTCACTCGAGACCGGGAAAACATTAATAGAATAAGACAAAAAATGCCAGACCGAAACAGATATAATTTGTTGACTTGTTCGATTTGTTAATATTTTTTTTTGCAGATGGGGAAAAGAAGCCGCAGGGTGGGCAGAGAAATAACAAGAAAAGTGGAACGAAGGCAACGTGAACCCATTACTGCGAATGCGAACTAGTCATATTTGTACAATGAGATGGAGCGATGGAGCGCGATTGCTTGCTTTGATTGCACATTTTGGCAGTGGCCATGTTACTTTTTTTAAAGACGAATAGTTTTAATAGTTTTTAGCATTTGGTTTTCAAAAGAAAGTTACTAATTTTCATTCATTCAAAATTTCGAAATCAGTATCGGCTAATGCAACGTAAGTTTATTTTCAAGTTTTCAAAGTTATTTTCAAAATTTTTTAGCCTGACTAATCATCACGATTTTCAAAAGAATATAAGATTTTTCCTTATGATTTTAGATTTTTAACAAAAAATTCCGTTTGTTAGTAGCAAGATAAAACAAAACAAAATACAAGAAAAAAACAAAAAACGACTCAAGGGCAAGTGGTCGATTTCACAATGACAGTGCGAGGAAAGCGAGTGACACGTGACTTGAGGTCACCCCGCCTCGGTTTACTCATGCGATGGATGCGCGGGTGAGCAGCTGCGGTCCGCAATATGTCGTCTTATGCGGTGTTTGCACCGAACTGCGCAGTAATTGTTTGCCGGCGGACTATGACGAAACACGTTGCGAACGTGGCGTTTTAGTGAAAAGTGGGCAATGATTGAGGATTCAGGATAAGGAACTGGAAAAGAATAAAGAATAATTGGGTCTGCATTTATTATCTAATGAAGTGAAGAGATAATATTGTTGACAGAACTTGTCACGGTTATCAGTTTCGCGGATTCTCCCATTCGTTCTGTGGTGTCTTATGCAAATAAACAAATTTTTGGGGGGTGTTCTCTCCTGAAAGTTTCGTTGAAACGGTTTTAAATGACTAGATGTTCAGTTGTTAAGGGAGTTCACTTGCAAATTTCAAAGGTGGAAAATGTCAAATAGACATTTGGGCAACCCTAAAATCTTTAAAATATAAAACTTAGGATAACAAAATGTTTATTTTGCTGGACTTAAAACGAACCTGAAGAATCGAATTTTATAACGAGATTTCACGAAAATTTCGAAAAGGCAGTAGGTTTTAGGTAAAGTTATCTTTAATTTCTCTGTGTTTTGCGGTCGGAAATATTCAAAAATTGTTTTATGATGCATATTTGGTTTGTTTGTAAAAGTTGAAAATTTTGGAGATTTAGCTGAAATTGGGCACGTTCCAACTAAACACCATTGGAATTAATGCAATTATATGGTTTGTTACTCTATGAGAAACTTGTTTTTATTCAATATTGACGATAAGGATCTTTGGTGGCTTTTCAAATAGTTTAACCCTGGACTTTGAGATTAAAAAGTGGATGCACCAGGTGTCCAACTTCCCGTATCTCTTCACTCGGTGGTTTCCATCTTTTGTGACAACACTTGACACCGGAAGTCACTCAAAACCTGATTGCACACCTTTCAAAACAAAGGTGGTGTGAAAAAAAAATGGTTTTCTGATTTTGTGATTTACTTTTTTTCCATTTTTTCTCTTTTTGAAGAATTTCCTAATGTCTTTACGTTTCTCTCTTGTTAGTTTTTTGCCGTGTCCCAGTTTTCATGATTGTTTTCGATTGAAAAAAAAGTAGCGAGAAAATCTCTTTCCGTTCTTCGGAAAAATGAAGATATGCAAGAATCGGTTTTCAAAAGTGACAATTGAGATATTCTCCTCACCTGGTACAGCCAAAGAGAGAACGCTGCAGTGTTTGCTCAGCAACGTATTGTGCTGAGTTGTGCACCCCGAAGAATGGTCAACACAGATTGTCGCCAAATTAAACTTCTTTTCAAATTTTCAATGATAACGACTTACTAAAATTTTTGGAGCACGAATTTTTAAGTAGTTTTGACAATAAAAACTTGTTGCCTATTCGAAGCACATCAAAGAGCAATCAATCTGTGATCTTTATGTAGGCGTAAAAAACTAAAGGTTTCATGGGAGACTGAGGTTTACAAATTTTTTACTAGAGGTTTTTGAAATGCATGAAATTTCAAAACTTTTGGTACCGATTTTTGCCATAGTGTATTCCCTCATAAAATATGATAAAAGCTCGATAATGAGAAAAAAATAAAAAATTTGGAGGCAAAATCCAAGTAAATAAACGGCTGCTTTACGACATTCAAACGATTTGATATTGAAGAAAATGCCTCCGTGTTTTTATTTTATTCTTTGTTTACTTGACACAGGTAGCTAATTTTTTCGTTTCAAGATTATTTTGGTGATTCTTTATTATATTTTAATTTTCCAGCTGAAATGTCTGATTGTCATATTAAAACTTTTTAAAACAATGAAAACTCACTGTCCACCTACACAGCATAATTTCGAAAGTTGACCAAAAAAAAGTTTTTTCTACAAATTGTATTTTTAAACTGCATTTAAAATGTTTACATTTGAAGGTTTTAAATGCTCAAACCTGCAAAAATGCTCAAGTTTGGCAATTTACTAAAACTTAGGCTGAAATTATTGAAAACTCTAAAGCTTTTTTGTCAGTGAAGTATCGTTTCACTGACGTTACTTCACTGACAATAACCTTAAGTTTTCCAAATGGTACATAAATTTGATACTTGCGTTGCAAAGTTTTCACAATTGACGTGGGAGTCAATCTTAGGTTTATTAGAAAATTGGGTACTTATGGGTTTCGTTCCCCCCAAAATGTTTTTATTTCTAAAATTTCATTTTCTAATTTTCAAATTAAAAACGTGAACAAAAGTACGAAACAAAGCATTCATTTCTACAAATCGTTTCAAAACGTTCCCCTTTTTGTGGTTAATTGAAACTTAGAAAATTAAGATATTTTGGGGGGAACGAAACCCATAAGTACCGAAAATTGATAAACATGTATATAGTTAGTTTGCTCATTGTATCTATTCTACACATTTGTTTTCAAGCTCTCAATAGTTTTCTGTTATCAGAATATCTCATAGCAAACCTAACAGCAATAACATAATTCGACTACTACCGCATTCAATAATTTACAATTTTGTTGTGCGGTGATTTATTGGGCATGATATATTGCCTTGCTATATATTTTTCAACGTTTCCTTTAAAAGTCAAAGCAGTAATCATTATTCGTAATATGTTGATTACATGCATAACTGACCACGTCGCACACATTCACATTATCCCTGACACTCCCTAGTATCAACACACTCTAATCTAGATCGTTTCATTATTGGAAAGAAAGGAGAAGAAGAACATCCTCCACGCTGGAAGGTGGGAAGAGTGACCTCCACAGGTCTTCTCTTCTCCCGACCCACTTCTCTTTTCTCTTCTCAGAAACTTCCTACTTCCATGCATCTCCGTTGTTATTCTTGTTATTCGTTTTATATTTTTGGCTTTGATGTGATTGTCTTACCTATTTCCTTTATTTACAAAGACTATTTTCAGACTATGAAGCTTCTACTTCTCTCCCTGCTGGCAGTAGCAGTTCTTGCCAAGAAAGAGTCAAAGGAAGAAATCAAAGATTTATCCCATGGTATGAACATAATTTTTTATTTGTTTTGAATTGTGTGAATAAGCCAGAATGTTACAGGATATCCAAGTGCTATCGAATGGGTTGAGTTTGACAAAGCTATTGGAATCGCGAAGGACTTGAATAAACCAATCTTCTTCCTCATTCACAAGACCTGGTGTGGAGCTTGCAAATGTGAGGAAGCTTTCACAAGGCCCCAATCATCTTATCACTTATTTCAGCTCTCAAGCGCGAACTTAAAAGTTCACCAAAAACCGATGAGCTTATCATTCTCTCTCGTAAATTTGTCATGGTGAACGTAGAAGATGATGAGGAGCCAGAGGATCCAAAATACTCACCAGATGGAGGATACATTCCAAGAATTTTATTCCTTGGTAAGGAGAAAACCGAAATATGTAAGAGTGTAACAAATTGTTTTACAGACACCGACGGAAACCCATTGAAGACTAACAACGAGCGCAAGTATAAGAATAACAAGTACTTCTACCCACTCCCAGCTCAAATTATCGACGGAATGGAGAGAGCTCTTTTGGAGTTTGGAACTGATGAGGTAGGACAATAAATAAAAAAAGATAAAAGGATAAAAGAAAAATTTTGCAGGAACCAGCCAAGGGTGAGGTCAAATCTGAGAAGAAGGAAGAGAAGAAGGAAGAGGCAAAGAAAGAAGAGAAGAAAGTAGAGAAGAAGGTAATTCTGGTGATCATGAAAAGAATCTAATGAGATAGAGCAGATAGATAATACTTGTAAACACTTTCAATGAGGGACAAATTGACACGAGTCACGTGAGAATCACTAGAAATAGCTACTTTACAGTCATCTGTCATATTAGGTGTCTTAGGTTTTAAAAATGCATATGTTGTTGTTTGTGAAAAGCAAAATGACATCATTAATTTTCCCCAACAACAATACGAAATCAACTTTTTTTTCAGGAGGAGAAGAAGGACAAGAAGAAGGATGAGAAGAAGGAGGAGAAAAAGGAAAAGAAGGTAAATATCTACTGTAAGGTTTCAAAAATCTTATGACTAATTTTTGAACTTACAGGAAGATAAGAAGAAGGATGAGAAGAAAAAGGATAAGAAGAAGGAGGATAAGAAAGACAAAAAGGACAAGAAGGACAAGAAGGATAAAAAGGATAAGAAAGAGAAAAAGGATGATAAGAAGTCTAAGAAAAATAAGAAGGAAGAATTATAAGTCAGATCATTTTTGCCTGAGTTTCATAAGTTTACTTTCATATAATTTACAACTGGTTTCCTATCATTCTATGTTTCATAGTGATTTGCAATTTCTGTGGTTCCCTTTGTTTTTTTGTATTCACTTTCATGCCCAAACGATTATCCAATTTGATTCATATTATTTTACTGGTTCCCGAATGCTGCGGCGGAGAGCATAATAAAATTTTTAAAACCTGAGCTTTGTTGTGCATGCTTACCAATTTTTTTGAGTTGATATAGAACTTGTAGCAGTTTGATTTATTATACGCTTGCCTATTTTAAGTCCCCCAGCTGACCCAGCTGACTCAATTCTTGGAAAAACTTGGTTCTGAAAAATTTAATCTTGTTTTTTTTGTTGTTGAAAATTCACTACAAGTTACCGTTTTCGGAAAAAATGATCTACCGGATTTATTCTATTAGTCTTGCTCCCCGGATTAATTTTGCATTTACACTTGTCTTGTCCCAAATTTACTAGTCAAAAATACTCTTACAGTTTCTATTGCATAAAAATTTAAAAAGAAATCGGGAAAAATCCACGAAAATTTGTCCGTGTACATCTTTATATTGTCCGTGTACATCTTTATCCCAAATTTCCATCAGATCATTGATTAACTTCAGATCAGTCAAAAAATGAGTCAAAAACACGCCTTGACGAACTACTTCATCGGTTCGCGATGAGACAGAGCTTTCGATGAGTTGGCTTATCTGTCTACGTGCATAATTATGCGGCTATTAGTCGGAGAAGCGTTTCCTCCGTCCGACTATAAACCACGGGGCTAGTCCCCGCACCCAGCTATTATGTTACACCAATCTCTTAAAGAGCAAAAAGTCAATATTTTTATGGCATATGTTCAATTGTTTATTTTTCGATCCGAAATTGACATCTAATAACTATTGTAATTTTTTGCTAAAATTATGTGTTTTTTTATTTAATTCTTGTTTTTTTTCATTCCACCTGGGCTTCTTTATTTGCGGGGTTTCCCTTGTTTTGAATGAATTTAGGATATATTTTGAATAAAAAATTACGTATGCAATCTGTAAAGGTATAACTTTTTGTAAATAACAAGCATCACTTTAATGGCTAATTTCAATTTTTGTTCAACAACTATTTTGAATTTGTAGCTGTAGCTTGTAACTCCGAAAATTGAATTTAGAGTTCTGGCGTGAAAAATTCTAATAATATCCTTTATTTTCGAGCAATGATTTTGAATTTATCATCTGTCCCGCTTGAAATGACATCGAGATTATAACATTGATACTTGGTTTCAACTTTGACATTTATCTGACAAAAGACACATTATCTAACCGGATTATTATAAATCTCATGTGATAAAATACTAGATAAGACTAGTCGGGAAAAATGAGAAATGTGGCTGCTTGTTTCCTGTTTTTTCACATGTCCACAGATATTGCAAGTGCTCTCCAGAAAAACCAAATTTCCGGGATTCGAATTCCTATCCGAGAGATGTCTTTCATTTCTGATATTGCTCATCTTTTTTTTACACTTTCGATGCTTCAAGGTTATACACACGTTTTTACTATTAAAAAAAAACAAAAAAACAAAGTTTATTCCCCACGGTTGTCGCTTTTTTTCCAGATTGTTGATCATTTCTGTCTGTTTTTTTTCTAACGTTTACAACTTTTTCTGGAAAAAATGGAAAAGAAGTGCATAGTCCCATGGGGTATAATATTGGAAAAAAGGCAAAAGTTTGCCATTTTGGTCTTGGTTATTATTCCAAGAACACTTTCCCTTTTTTGTGTTTCCTCTTTCTTATTGCTTTAGGTTTTTGAACAGCAAATGTTTGACTTTGAAACTTTGAATAAAATTATTCATAATCGATCAAATTCTCTTGTAGGAATCAAATAGGAATTCAGAAAAATCTGAGATTTTTCCATCGTTCAAAAAATCCTATTAAATTTAGAAAAATTGTATGACATTTGGTACCCTAAGAATGTTTTGAAGCAAAATTCATTTGAAAACTCACAGCTTTTTAATTTTCAAACTGTCTTACACACCTGTTAAACAATATATTAGGTAGACATCTGAAGATGATAATTTGTTGCTACAACATGGGTCTCGCCACGCGAACAACGAGATGTTTTAGCTCGTGTCAATTCACAGTTTGCAATTGCATCATTTTGTTAATTTCGACAGCAATTTTTCATTCAATTTGAAGAGGATTGTGTAATAGCGGTACACGAGTTTTTTCACGTGCTGTTAAGATATGGCAAAAATTTGGATTTTTAAACATTTACGTAATAACATGAATTACATTAGTATGACCTACCTCTGTATGCCAGTTGGGGTTCTTGCTCAAATAATTTTCAAAAATGTATGTTTTATTTCTGATCTTCACAACTTTTTTTTTTTCTAAAACACATACTGCCGTTCTTTTTTTTTTTCTCAATTGACAACTGAGAAAATTGAATGTAAGTGAGGGCAAAGTGTGCATCATGCAAAAGACAATCAGAAGTTCTCATGGACACATGTTTTATAAATTACTTTTCTCTCTTCTTTTTCGACTCCGGTGCAGTTGTTCCATCGATTCTCCTTGTCAAAGCAAATAAATCGTAAAATCTCTCACACGGATAAATGAAGAAGAGCAGCTTTGAAAAATGATTACGATAACCTGAGTTCTTTCGTTGAAAAAAAATGGCCTCGATTATTTTCATTTTTACGAGCACGACTTACCCATTAAAATTAAAATGAGCATGTTTGATTTGTCTTATCCCAATGAAAGCGGAAAACCTAATCCTCCAACAAGCTTGACATATTATTCTTGGGTAAACAAAAAGCTGAAACAGTTCCTCTATTTTTTTTTGTTTTTCATCTTTTCTTTGAAACCCGTTTTGATTATTCATCGGATGGAGATTGGTTTCTTAAAAAAATTTCCATTAATGAGAAAATTTCCAAACTGAACTCTTGAACTTTCGATTTGAAGATCTGGAATTTTAGATTTTATTCTAATGTTTTTTTTTTCAGTTAAGCGAAATTTAAATATTTTAACATTTCTGAAAAAATTTTACTTATAAAATCTAATACTTCAATTTTGAAAAAAAAAAATTCCAAAAACTACTGATATATATTTTCAAATAATTTTTTGTTTATTAGCTCTTTGAAAAAAATATAACGAAGTCATTTTTTTTAGATATTGAAGCGTATTAAGTTGCCAAAAACTACATCGATTACTACACACTTTTAATATGAAAACTTACGCTTCTTCCATTAATAACACACGTCATGTTCTTAGTATTGAGATATACATTACTCACTTTAATCCCAAACTTCTAATTTCCGATCCCAATCGGAGCGTTTCATATGTCGCTCCACTGACTTCCGATTTGAAAAGCATGGGCATTTTGCTTCATTATACGAAGTGGAGGCGTAATTAGGTTAGAACGTCAGTTTGATCCATCTCCAATTTTTTCCTCATTTTTTATGATGACAATTGTTTGGAGTATAATAATTCTTAAAGGTGGAGTAGCGCGAGTTGATATGTTGTAGAAATGACAAAATATCATAGTAAAAATTTAAAAGAATTGACAGTCAAAAAATGACAATCTCTGAGTTTTTGCAACTTAAAAAAAAATCATAGCACTGTCAAATCCATACAGTGTTTGAATATTAATACTTGAAACATAAGTTGGCCTTAAAATTGGAAAAAGTTGTTTCTTTAATCGTTTTCCATAAAAATGACAAAAACCTAGGTAATTGTGGTACCATATGCATAGTTTTAAGCAATTTTCCCACATGACCTATGAATATAAAAATAATATAAAACGTTAGACTAAGTAATTCCAGACAAAAACGTAGTGTTTCTTTATAGTGATCGTTCGATTAATCATCACAAATCTCCATATGATAATCTTCCGCCGTTTTTAACCATTCATTGGCTTTTCTTCGGCTCAGTTTGTCATCACCTCAGATATCCAGCCTCCAGCTGCCCGCTAATCTTGATTTCTTCTCTTACTTGTTTTTTTTTCGACGATAATTCTGATTCTAATTCCACCTTTTCTCTTGTCTTCTAATTCATTGTTATTCAATTTTAATAGTCATGGTTGCTCGGTTTGTAAATGTCACAACGCACAGGTTTCACATGAAGCTGCCAGAATCATCAGTGGCATCTTCCACAACGGATAGCACAGCCGGCTTTGTTGAGATGAATCTGACAACAACAGTATGGCCGAGAAAAAAAGTTGGAGGAGTTAATCCTTTTCTTGGTATGTTTTGGAAAATGGCTAAATATCATAGTAAAACTTTTTGGAAATTGTGTAGGAAGTGGCAAAAACCTGGTAATTGACACTTTTTGACTGTCAATAAAAATTATCAAAAAATGTTTGGGAAGTTATTCTATGATATTTGGGCATTTTGGCACCATAGCAGAGGTTTCAACAATTTTCCCACTGGCGGAAACGATTTAGAAAACGTTTTCTGCCAGCACTTTTGGCTTGCATAACTGATGAATATGTACCTGTTAGAATTGCAATAAATCATTTCTCTAATGCTACCTTTGCGTGGAAAACGGACATTTGGCCTCTATCTCACCCCCACTATTTGAGATCTTAGGAATATTTCTCGCCTTACTTCATTCCTCAAAGAAAATAGACATGGTTGCAGACGAATCTTCTGACGTCTTCTTCCTGGTATCTGTTGTTGCGCCGCTTTTATTCTGCTGTTTTGCAATTTTTGTCTGTGCTCTGAACAGTATTTGGAAGACAAGAAGTAAACTTGAGTGAGTCAATGCTTAATTATTCTTGAAATAAATTATTTTTATTTTCAGAGCTTTAACGCAAGTTGCAAAACAACGCGAACCGACAGAGTACACCGAATTCACAATTGACCTGACAACCAAAATGGACTCGTGTGTAGAACTTTCTTCACCACAGATCAGTTCTAAAGAGGTATGTTGTAGTCGCTTTACAGTATACGGTTCTAAGTATTTAGGACGTAAATATTGAATTTGCACTCAAATAAACGGGTTACGTAATGAAAATTCTCAAAAAATTTGTCAAAAATTTTATATGGCGGTTCACAAAATGTCGAAAAAACATTTTGGTAATTTTTCCATATCGCAGCGGTTGGAAACAGCGGTGGGCGGCAATTGCCGTTCAGCAACCTTTTTGTCGGAAATTTCGGCAATTCGGCAAATTGCCGGTTTGCCGATTTGCCTAAAATTTTCATTTTTGGCCAATTGCCGACTTTCCATTTCCCGGATATCAAATTTGCCGGAAATGTTTAAAGAGAGTTTTTATAAAACGGGAACAATTAGAACTGTACCTTTTTGAAAATTTTGCTTACTTTTCAAAATAGATGTAGGAAAATGTATGAGTTGCTGATTGGAATTGGAATTCTGAAATATCTTTAGAAAAAGCGAAAAACCACAATTTGCCAAAATTTTTCAGCAATTGCCGTTTTCGGCAAATCAACATTTTGCCGGTTTGCCGATTTGTCGGAAATTTTCAATTCCGGCAAGATGCGGATTTGCCGATTTGCCGGAAATATCAATTCCATTATGAGAATTTTTTGGGAAATTTAATTATGAGATCTGTTTAGTTGAGCACTTGTTGGGTCTTTACGTTCAAAAAACCAGAACCATTACACCTCCCAAAAAATTAATTTTCTAATTTCAGGAATCCGTTCTGCTGTAAATTTCATTAGACAATGTGTTCTTATGGACTGATTTCTACCGGTTTTTTTTTCAACCTGAAAAAGCTTTGTTCTCATTCCCTGTATATTATCCTTCTCGTTTTTAAATCTCATGTTTTAACGATCTAAAAATTATTTATCATGATGGATAGTATTACTGAACTGGTTTCCCTGTGTTTATGTAGTTAATGGTCTATGTTGTAAATATTTGGAAAATTTTAAATATGCCAAATATTAATTTTATAAAGAACTTTTGGTTTTCAAGACTTGTTCAATAAATTCTTCATCCTTAATTTCAATGTATAACAAATTGAAATTATTAGAAATGAGGTGGATAAAAAAAAGAGTTTTACAACTAATAATTCGTATGTTAAATCTAACTTTTATAAAGTGAAAGTTTTCTCTAGTGTAGTTTGAAACGCCATTTTCGATAACTAATATTTGCAAAGTTTGAAGAACCTTTAAAAATTTTTTGAAGTATTTTCCAAACGTTATAGATATTAAAAAAATCACGCTGGTGGTTTACGAATCTATTGAGCTATTTTTTCAAAGAACAGAAAGTTAGTGACAAATTCGATGAAGCCATACAGTTCTTCGAGGGAGTCCCTACCTTTGTTATGAGTGAATTAAACACCGCAGCACCACAGTTGACTTTAGAGACACGTGCGGAATTTTTTTTTCAATTCTGCATGCCGAAAAATTATAAACGAACAGTGGAGATTCAACAAGGAAAAATTGTGTTTCTTTTTTTTAACCTGAATTTGTGACTTACCAAATTGAGAAAAACTTTGCGCGCAGTGTTACTTTCAATTTTGATGCTACAGTTTTTGAAATCTCGCAAAAATAATATATTAAATATGTTTTGCAGTAAAAAATTTGTAACTTTGAAGCAGGCCCACAACAATTGCCAAAATCGTCGATTGCCAGAAATTTGATTTCCAAAAACAATATTTTCATAGATTCTGTAAAATTAAAAACACATAAATGCCTCTAAAAATTTATAAATACCGAATACCTGAAAGGTGAAGTTCAAAATTTGCTGAAATATCAGTCAATTTCAGGTAGGCTACACCAATTCAACAAATGCCTTAAACTTTTTAATTCGTAAATTTGAAATGGTCTTCAGCAAAAATGCTTTTGATTGCCTTGCAAAAAAAACTACCTAAGATTTCATGGTTTAGTAAACAACTTATCTAACTTTTAATTTTTCAGCATATGCTAGAAATCGTAATACATACCTCGTTCAAAGAACACGTTACAAAAAATATCCCAATTTATAAAATTCATGCAAGTAACAGTAGTTTTAACTGCCGAATCCAAGTTCGATATTAGTCTAATAATCGTGAAAGAATAATGATTTTAAAATAGCATGTCTGCAGTAAAATAGTAACATGGAAAAAAAGTAGCGGGGCAGAGAATCGACAAAACTGGTCAGGTGTAATTTGGGCATGAAATGCGCGCCTCTTCAGTCAGGCCTTTCATTCTTCCTTCTTTTCAACCATATTTCATTCTCGCGCTTCAGCCATTTTGCACTTATTCACAGAATTTAGACTTCACATGTGTTTCTTCCACTCTTTCTTCTATTTCTCTTGTATCAAATTTCAATGCCCAAAAGAGACAGCCTTTCTGATTCGAGCAAAAGATTGGTGGAGCATCAAGCTAAACATGGCAGTTCCATTTCCCATGTTATTTTTTATATTGAAAAAGAAGACCTCTGGGTCATTTCCTCTCGTTTCCCATTGTCTGACAGCAAATAAATGGCGCGGTAGTTGAGTTCAGTTTAGTTCATTTCCCGTGATACGTCAAATCCTTTTTTTTTACTCTTCTTTTTGCGGTGGTCTCTGTTTGGGAACGATTGCATGTGAAAATGTTCTTATTGTGCCAGTATTGTTTCCTGAAAATTGTTTCCAAAAATTAATACATAATAAATGAGAAAATACACCGAGCTATTTGACCACCTGCTCTTCTAGTGTGCATGTGCAAAACGTGCTAGTATTGCGAAATATGGAGTGTATCTAAAGCTTATCAAATGAGCATTTGATAGATAAAAATGGATTCATCCAATTTTTTATCCGTTTTTTGAAATATAATATGTGTTCAGGTTCTATTACTTGAAATACTGAAAAAAAAATTATTGCTTTTATAGTGTTGTAGATAATAATTAAAGGTGCTCCTATATTGCTAAAATGCTAATATAGTTTTAAATGCTCCTATAATTCAAAAATGTCCAAATATCGCAGTTAAACTGTTGGGAAAACTTTTGAAATGTTCAGTTTTGTAATTAAACAGTTGGTGAAATTAGTTTTCATTTATCATATGTTTTGGTAGTCGGCCGTCGGCTAAAACAACGCAGAAAATTTGGCAAGTCATCAAAACTTTGACTGGAAATGTTAAAAAATCTAAAACTGTTTCAAGTGTTCTATGATGACTAATTTGAACTATTATACATATTTTAAAATTAAATCTATATTAAAGGTTCTTCACTTATTATACATTCGTCAAAAAAATACACCTGTTCAAAAATTTAAAATTTAAAAAAATCTAAACTTTAACTTTTTGAATAGTGATTGTTTGAAAATAGCTTTCAATTATTTTATCATTGCTGACATTAACGTTTCACATTTGAGCAAGTAATACGCAGAGCTCATACGTATTTGCATGTACGCTGCTGGCTCACACCACCTTTTCTTTCTCTCTCAAATATGTATTCGCCCGTTCTCGTTTCTCTCTCACCGGCTTATGAATCTCAAATGTGGGGTGGCAGAGGGGCCCCCACTCTGTTTTGTGCTCAATTCGAATAAGTGGTGGTGCCCTTTGAGAGATGTCCAATGACATTTTGTGCTTAACATTTCATGAGAATTGTCTTTCTTCGTACATCTTTTCCAAGAACAGAAACTTTAACATGTTTCTTTTGTTTCTTTGAACTAAATCTTTTACGAATTTATTATTCCAAATTTTTTATGTACACAATTTCGTTCAGAATGTCCGAAACACTGATAATTCGCTTCAATGTTGGAGGAACTCCAATGGCAACCTTGAAGACGACTTTCCCAGTTGACTCAATTTTCCACAAATGGTTTGTGTCAAGAACAAAGGCGTCCCCATTCACAAGCGACCGAGATGGCGCGTACTTTGTCGATAGAGACCCATTTTCGTAAGTGAATCACAAAGGTATTTATTAAAATTATTCTCATGATTGTAATTTGGTAATTTGGAAATTTGGACGATGGAAATTATAATATATTGTAGTTGAAAAAAAAAAATAAATCTTTAAATACTTTCTTTCAGATTCGGCGTCGTGCTCAACTATTTTCGTCTCCGGAAAGCTGGACAGCTTTGGGAAGCCTGTCTACCAAAAGACCCAGACAGGTTGGCAATGCTGACACAGGAAGCAGATTTCTTCCTTCTGCCTCAACTACGTGATCAAGCAATCTGCATGCTTCAGCTATGTAGTAATAAAAATGATTCCAACTATATAAACGAGGTATTTATATACTTAAAAACTATGATAATTATCTGTTGAATTTCAGATGCTTGCCAAAAGCACAAGTTGCCCGCAAGGATTTGACAAAAAAGAGGAAGAGGATGAAGAAGATTTTTAAATTCTGTAATAAATCTATATTTTGTGATAAAAGCTACAGAATAAACGAATTCTTCTTTGCGGTTTTGTGGAAAATTAACTACTTACTTTCACTAATTGACGTATTCAATTCTCTACAAAACTATTATTTATCTGGTAACAAATTCCGTTTTTTTCAACAACCAATGTATGTTTGCTAACGTGGCCCCCTGCCAAAAAATTAGCAAGTCATCCAAAACAAAAAATCCCCTTAGAAACGCACGTGTCTACCACTTTTTGAAACTATTCCCGAAGATTTTGAAACTTTTTTTTAATGCTTGCTGGCGATTTTCAACGATATGTTTGGGTACAGGGAGAACGGAAGCGACAAAAAAATCGAGAAAAGTATGACGAGACTAGAAAGCGATACTTGGATCATGGTTAGTTTTTCCACGTATTTTGGATGTTTTATATTGTTACGAAATGCCGTGTTTTCTCTATTAGTATTGCACACCGTGGGCCAACTTTCACAACATACATCTCAATTGCCAGTTTTCCTTTACTAGTAAATTTGTCAACTGACGAAATTTTTGTCAATTCCTTTTTTTAAGTTTTGTAGTTAATAGATTCAGAAAAAAATTTCAAGATTTAAAATTAAATTATACTTTCAGAATTTATTGATTTTGTTTTACAAAAAAGATATTGCAAGAACTAAATTAAAATTTTTGTTCTAGATTTACGAGCGATTTCGCAATAGGGGGCAATTCGTGAAATTTGGTTTAAAATAGCTTTTTATCCTTTTTTGAAATGTTGCTTAGAGTCAATTTTTTCTGCTCTAAATGACAATCTTAGTATGTCAGATATCACTTTTAAAAGATTGTCAATCTTTTTTATGATTTTTTTTTCAATTTTACGAAAATCAAAGAAACAGTGAATTTGTAGTCCCGTAAAAGTCAGCGACGTCATTTTTGACATGTTTTCAGACTAACTTGCCGATTTTAGATAAATTTTGAACTTTCCGCAATTTACTTTCACGGAAAAATGTTTAAAAATTGACAAAAAATGTTTCTAATCAAATATTATGGAAAAATCAAAGAGAACCAATGGTTTTAGCCAGAAAACACGAAAAAAATCATTTGAAGCTTAAAATTGCTCTTTATCTATGTAAGATAAACCTAATGAAACTGAATGCTGATTTTAAAAAAAATGTAGTTCAATTTTTCCAGTCACAAAGTACAAACCCTCTTGCCCTACAACTTATATATTTCAATTTTAGATGTGGTAGACGCCGAGCCAACAAAAAAACCGAAAGTCGTTTGGCCTGGAGAATTTGAAAACCAATTAAGGAAGCGAAACCGAAATCTGGAGAAAATTGGTGGGTGAAAGGTCATAAAAGAAAAAGAACCCAATGTATTTTTTGCAGATGAAAGAGAGAATAATAGACTTGAAACACCAGCAATACATACTCCTTCGGACACTCAAAGCCTGATTTCTAAGTATCTTACTGTAATAATTTAAACTCAAAATCAAGACTAAAAGTTTCAGTGAAGAGGATGCACACTCAACTTCTGATTTGAAACCAGAGACACCGCCAGATGACAAAGTACATAAAGTGGAAAAGAAAGAGCCACCTCCAAAGAAATCATCAAACATTACTCCCATATCCATTAGTGACACTCATTTTATGGATGAGTTTCTAGAGCCGCCTAAAAAGTTGAATCCGACTTCTTCAGGGGGTTCTTTTTTCTTAGTTTCTAGCAATCTGGTTGTTGAATAATTTACTGGTAATTTCTGAAAAATCGCATGACTTTATATTACGACATGTATAGTTTTCATAATGTAACTTGTAAAAGACTTGTTTTCTTCTTTATTGCTTATATTTTCCAAAATAATTTTTTTGCGTAATTTAAGTACTTGTATTTATAATTCTTTGCTAAAAAAATAAATATGTATTATGAAAAACTGCAGAACTGTGAAAATTTAGAAACTATAATTTTTCTGAGGAAATTTATACCTTGGAAATAATATTTCAAACAATGAAATGTATTCTGGCTTTCAAAGCAAACTAAAATGAATAAAAAAAATTATGTAAGCCTTGGAAATCTGAATAATATATTTGAAATATTTTAATATGAAAATTGTAAAAAAGTGTGCATAGATTAGTAACAGTTTTTTTCTGAACATTGCTTTAAAAAATTGATATTAAAGGCTATAAAAATTTAATGGAGAAGTACCGGTTTGGACGATTTTGAACATATAGACCCAAAATGTGCTTAAATAAACGAATTTTTTAATGAAACGACTCAAAATTGTTTCAAAAGTTTTTTATGGCGGTTCAAAATTTCCAAAAATACCTTAATCAACAAAACAACATAAGGTAAATTACCAAAATTTGCAAAAAAAATGACAATAATTAAAACAAATCTACTTTGAATCACTGCGGCACGGAAAAGTAAAAAAAAAGTTGGATAATTTTTTTCGAAATTTTGAACCGTCATATAAAATTTTGTAGATTAAAAAAAAATTTAATTACAAAATTCGATCATTTAAGCACATATTCAATTTATACGTTAAAAGGCGTCCAAACCGTTACTCATCCCTAACTATGTTTATCGAACCGACTTCCCTAGGTTGAGAGATTTAGTCTCATCGTTCCACACGCACCAGGTAACTGAAAATAACATGCACTTTTAGGAAGCTAGAGCCAGGATGTCTTAATCCTTTTCGTTTTCCCCATTTGTCTCGATCCAATATAACGAAGCGGTTAAGTTCTCAAAACTTCAAAAATCTGTCGAATGAAGCAAGTGTGAGCTGCTTTTTTTCAAATAAAAGTATTGCCCTACAAATGTTAGAGGGCTCAGAACGGAAACTAGCTGGCTGTTCAGCAGATGTTCGTCAAGATGGCACCCTTCATGGTAAAAGTATCTTTCACGTTTTTTTTTCTTCGCCGAGTATCTGAGTAGAGGGAGTTTCTCAACTTGTGCTCGTTTCTCTTAATCTAATTTCCCAGAACAACTTGGCGATTGTACTTCTTTTCTGAGACGTCGAACAAGTTTTCACACTCTTGTTAGAACACTTCACTTTGAAGGAATCTTACTATAAACTTTAGGTATCCTTAAAATTTTGATACTAATTGTAAAGACTAATTTTTCGAGTTTCTGGCTTAATATATTATTTTTGAAAAAAAAACGTTTTGTTTTATTTTAGTTCACCAAAACTCCCCTTCTCAAGATTTTTCAATTAGAATTGTGAAACTTATGAACATAAACTGAACAAGACACAAATTTCTCCTCAGGTTTAAAAAAACATTTGGAAAAAATTTGTTATTTTTGGTAAATTAATTTATATAACACTACTTATTGGTATTTTTATAAATAGTATAAATGCTGATAGGTTTCACAAAATGTCAATCTTTATTTGTTTTGTTGTGTTTGTTAACAAACTTGCTTTGTAGTCAATAAATTATCAATAAATATATAAATCTTATTAAATTTAATCTAAAGCTTTAAAATTCAAGAGATCTCTAACTTTTTAATTTTGTATTAAACTACTATTAACCGTTTTCACACTTTTTTTTCGAAATTAATATACACTTATTTTATTTATTTTTCAATTTCATTAACCCGAAAACATTTAATTTTATAATTCAGAATGATGAATTTACACCATCCGCAGCACCAGTCCAATTTCCATGAACAACACACGCCGTTTGCTGCTCCGATTCCAAATGGACACCACAACAACCACGTCTGCCTCCACAACAACAACAACAACAACAACTCCCAATATACTTGGAGTTACACGGTGAGCCAGCGTGGATGCGTGCGAGCAGCAGGCAAGATGCACATCTGCTCTTCGTCTGGGGCTTACGGCGTTGCACGAATATCGAATAGTGTTCATAGCGAATAGATGCGATTTTCTGAGTCCTGATCGATTTTCATTCAAATTTCCAATTTCAAATTTCAAGGTTTTATTTTTTCATTTAACTTTTTTCAATTTGCCAAAATCGTTGAAGTCTTTTGCTGGGTTTTGTTCAGTTCCAAAAGCAGCTGTGACAATATTATACATGTCTTTTATGTTAGGAAAAATATTATTGATCATGTATAATTTGATTGACTTTTACTATTCCAAGCACTAACTTCTATTTATAATTAAATCTTAATTTTACTTTCAATAAAACATTTCTGATGCAAATTATTTTTAAGACTTGCCATAGCCCAAAAATTAGCAACCAATTTCTCAATTCTCGGCCACCTGAGATTATGAAAACGCATCTGCTTATTTTTGCACCTGTTTTGTGTTTTCGACCAAACCATGACTAAAACTAAAATAATTTTTTTCATAAAATTGTATTTTATTTAGAAAAAAAAGACAATTTTAAAAATTCCGAAAAATTGCAATGAAAATGTTTTAATTTGCACTTTATAATTTTGAAAAAAAAATTGTAAAAAATGACGATTATTACGAAATAATATAAAAATACAGTTTAATTTTTTATATCTAATTTTCTAAACACTCGCAATACACAAAAAACTCATTATTTTCTAAATTCTACACTTGCTGAGTTATCAGAAACGATGTAAAAACCACGAACAGCAAGCGACGGTGGTGACCTCTGTCCTCTCGCTCACTATCCTTGTTGTTTGTTGCGCGCCTGCGTCTCGTTTTCTCGTTGCGCTGCGGCCGCGTCGCGTCCCCTCCGAGTGGTCGCATTTCTTACCGTATCGTTCTCATACCATAACCCTTTCTGCACTTGGCGGCAAGGTGAATAGTTTGAATTCGACGCTTCTTTCGCAATATCTAGCAGTCTCGAGCTGTTTTTAAGCTGTCTGAGGCAAATTTTGTCATGCTAACCAGAAGAAATGCTAAGCAGGTAACTAGATATCATTTCAAAAAAAATTTCTAAAATTTTTTGAAATCTCTTGAAACCCATGTTTTCATTTTTATTTCGCTTCTGTACTTTAACCTTTCCTTTTATAAACTCCTTTCAAATTTCAATTTATCGAATCTTTTATAAATTCCCTACTTTTTTAGACGTTCTCTACTTTCAGAGTCAACGGAATTCTGCGGATCAGTCCCTCTCTGAATTCAACAGTTCCAGTATGACTCACGGGTCGAATCAGTCAGTTTATCACCACAATCAACACATGGATGACTCCGAAATGATGATGGATGAGCAGGATTATTCTCAGGTACTCAAAAAAATTCTGAAACCATTTCAGGGGCATCATAATCAATTTCAGTATCAAATGGGGTTTCCTGAAGAAGATGAGATGGTGGAAGGAATGATGACCCCTCGAGCTGTGCACCAGTGTAATGTTTGCAACAAAATATTTGTTTCCTATAAAGGTAATTTTTTGAAAAATACGGTAGCTTTGTCTAACTCTGATTTTGTTTTCAGGTCTCCAGCAGCATGCAGTGATACACACAGATCAGAAGCCTTTCCGATGTGATATTTGTTCAAAATCATTTAGGTTTAAGTCGAACTTGTTTGAGCATCGTTCAGTCCATACCGGCTTCACTCCTCACGCCTGTCCATATTGTGGAAAAACTTGTCGGTTAGTGGTTTTTTTAAACAACATTCGCTGTGCTCTTTCAAATGTACAGTAATAAAAATGTGGCGGGTTGCGAAAACGACCGTTTCCCCTTAATTCTCATTCTCTCACAGTCGACTCTCCTCTGCTAATGCGCAGTACGGTGTGTACAGTGTACGGGCCGAGAAACGGTAGAGAAAAAGAGACGGACGAGAGACACCGTAATGCCATAGGCGACACTGTAGAACAATCGATAAAACGAAGAGAAATAGTGTTAGAATGGTGAAAAAGGCGTAGATAAGATGCATGCCGTACTCATTTCAAAACGGCACTCGTGACAGTAATCTAAATGTTGCGGGTAGAAAACACAAAAATATAATCAACAAAAATTATTTAGGCGATACGAGAAATAACAAACAAATTTTTTAAATTTTTTCAGACTGAAAGGCAACCTCAAGAAGCATCTTCGCACACACGTCACGACGAAGGAAGAGCTGGAAGCTGCCTGGAGGCCGTTTGCCAGGTTTGATCTTAACAAAAACGGAACGCCAGTATTGGCAAAATCTCGGTTCAGCAACCGTCGGCCGCCTGCTGACATCCCTGACGACGCCATCGTACTTCGTGGAGCCGGAGGACCGTACTACACGCCGCCGCCTCGTCCGAAGAAGAAGTAAGCAGACATCCAGCATGCACAATTAAAATGTGAGATTACCGAATGTTTTTTTTCAGGAAGCTTGGACTCGGAGAACCAGAGCACTGGGTGGACAAGTTGAGAAGAGGAGATCTTCTGCCACAAGTTGAGCTTGAGGACAAGATCAGACGTCTCGAAGACACTATCTTCAACAACATGTCTCTTGAGCGTTGGGGCAACCTTTTCGAGATTGCAAAGTCCATTGCATTCGAGACGTGAGTTTATTTATCCTTGAACTGAAAAGAAATCGGAGTGGAAAATGCCGTTTGAGCACATGAATTCTCAGAATTACGGTACATATTATATACATACCTGCTCTCCGTGCGTTTGAGAAAGATTTGACATCAATTCAAATTTTTTGCAACAGTTTCGCTACGAAATTTCGTCAAATTTTGATTGAATTATTATCTTAAAAGAGAGCGTACTTTATAATTTGTTTTAAAATGGCTGGAAGATTGTTGAAAGCATAGAAAGCATCAAAAAGTGAATGTAGGACTGAAAGTGAGTATAAGTATAATATCTGAAAAGCGCTCGGTGTGCGGCAAATTTGCCGAATTTGCCGAATTCATCGAATTCCGTAAATTTCAAAAATGTAGACTTGCCGAATCTGCCGAGCCCGGCAAATACTGAAATTTGCCGCACACATGAAACAATTTTTATAAAAATTTTGTACAAAACTAATGGTTTTGAACAGAAACCTAATGAAAGTAAACATAACATCGTGTTTCTTTTATTTTTTATTGAAGAAATCCACACGCGCATTAGGCAAAATTCGAACAAAAACCAGTAAACGTAGTTTATTTTTTAAATCAATTTTGGCCCTCTTTGAGCTCGAAAAATATTGCGATTTACTGAGTATGACAACCATGGCAAATTTGCCGAATTTGCCGCACACCCATGGTGCGATTCATTTCCTAATATATGCCTGGGTTTGTATACTTATTGAATTTTTTTGAACCAACTGAGTTGTAAGCTCCCAAAATCGAGCAGTGCATTACTAATAGAACTAATAGAACTATTATAATAGAAGAGAACACATTACACAGTTTAAATTAAAATTTTCATTAAACCTACCTAATTTCAGCCATGATTGTCCAGTGTGCAAGTCTCAATTCATGACCAGAATGGATTGTGTCAGCCATCACACACTCGAACACGAAAATCATCGGGAGGGTCTTGAATTTTTCTGCGAAGTGAGTTCTATAACGTTGTAATTTGAGTGGTTTTCTGTCTGTGGGATGATTGAAAATTTGTTATTATTGTTGGATTTACGATACAATATATATTTTTTCAGAAATGCTATAGACCATTTGCTGACGAGGCCAGCTACAATCAGCACATGAGCTACCACACGCGAGTTAGCAGTTTGATTGAAACTGGAGAAATTGTTGTACGTTTACAAAAGTTAATATTTGAACAAATAACTAAAGCTCACTTTTTTTTCAGCCTCAGCCAGCAGATCCGGAAATTTTGGTACCAACGAATGACGAGTTTCAAATGCTGTTTGGCGCAAACTTTGGCCAGCAGATGATGGAACCACAGTTGATTTGAAATTGATTATTATTATTGTTGCTTAGATAGAGTAATTCAGCTTGCGCACTTACCCATTTTTGACGCCTTCGATGACATTTCTTTCAACTTCTCTTATTCACCTTTTTCAAAACGGGGTACTTTTTTCTTCTTGTTTTTTTGGTTCTTTTCTTACCTCGGGGATTAGTATTTTTTGAAGATTTCCTACCCATTGACAGACAGACTTGCTCTTTCAATCATTTTTTTTTCCAAAATTGTAAGCATGCCGTTTATCATTGTTGGCATTGATCTACACCAGCGATATCTTGCTCCTTATTTCCATTTGTAATCCGTTGTTTTTTATTATTATAACCTAATGTATAACCTATTGAGGAGTTTGTATAGTCGTTGTAGTAGTCTTTGTTTGTTTTACCTTTTTTTCCCGTTGCCTGATTTCGTCTATTTTTATATATTCTTCTCTTTTGAGCCGATTGTATAGGTGTTCGATTAATATGAAGTGTCATAATTCAATTTATGGAGTGAATAATAAAATTTTGATACGTTTGAAACAAAATGGAATGAATAGCCTGGTATCCAGAATATGCAAATGCAAAAACTTGTTGAAGCGGTAGCAAGGATCAGATAATACAAATGAAAGTGGTTTGAAGTGAAGATTGGGAAGGAGTAGGACAACTTCCGGAACATACCGATCAGAGTTTTAGATAACACATGTTGTATATAAGACGGTAGTGGGGTACAACATTCATCAACCAAGTTTTTCTCCATTGTTTGTTTCGAGCAATGAGTTACAAAACTATGGAGTCGTCTTCGTCGACTGTCTCATTTGCAGTCATTCTTTCTGGAAGTGCTTTCTTGATTATGGTAACTGCTACTCCTGTCCTTTTCTATACTATGGGAGACATGACTGCTCAACTGGAAACTGCAAAAACTGGTTTTGAAGAGACTTCGAATGTGCTCTGGAAGGAGCTTGTTACGAATGAAAGCCACCGCAGAGTTGCAAGACAAACATGTAAGTGCAGATGTTAACGTTATCTGAAAATATTTGACAAATGAAAATTTAGACAAGGAAGGAGGAGCTGCTGGTGAGGGATCTCCTGCCGCTACAGCACCCGAAGCCAGCCCTGTGAAAATTGACGACTCTTGCCCAGCAGGACCAAAGGGTGAATCAGGATCAGCCGGAGAGCCAGGAACCGACGGAACCGATGGAACTCCAGGAAAAGATGGAGCTGATGGAAGCAATGAGCAGACTGCAAGCCAAGCTGGAGATCTTTGCACTGCTTGCCCAGCAGGACCACCAGGTGTTGCTGGATACAAAGGAAAACGTGGACCACGTGGTGAGAAGGGAGATAAAGGAGCTCCAGGAAACGCAGGCCGCGATGGTGCACCAGGAGATGATGGACCAGAAGGAGACCATGGGCATCCAGGACCAATGGGACCAGCAGGAGAGAAAGGAACCAGTGGAGCTGACGGAAAAGGATTTGCTAAAGGAGCACCAGGACCAAAAGGACCGACTGGAATGGATGGTCTTGCAGGAGACGAGGGTCTTCCAGGAGAGCGTGGAGAGGATGGTTCAGCTGGAGCACAGGGAGAGACTGGACCACAAGGACCACAAGGAGAGAAGGGACCAGATGGATTCCCAGGTCTTCCAGGATCCGCCGGAGCTTCTGGAGAAGATGCTGCCTATTGCCCATGCCCATCAAGAAAAGGAGACATCGCTGGAGGAGGAGGTGGCGGATACGCTGCAGCCCCAGGAACTGAATTTGAAGGATCCCCAGTTGTGAGTTTTACTGCAATTCTTGGATTTCAATAAAATAAAAGTACTTTCAGGAATCCGATCCAGCTAAGCTCTCTGCCGATATTCCAGCTCCATCGCCGATTTCCGATGTCTCTGCTGAAGGAGCGGGCGCCCCAGTTAGCGATGCTTCTGGCGAAGGGCCAGCTGATTCCGCAACTGAAGGAGAAGGTGCTCCAGCTGGAGGAGCTCCAAAGGGAGATACCACATATCCAACAAAGAACCGTGCCAGATTTACCGCCCGTCAACGTGCTGTTTCCCGCATTCGCAGAACTTTCTAATTGTCTCTTTCTGATTTTGGTTACAAACATCAAATGTTTCAAATAAATAATTCAGCATTTCAAATTGTTTATTTAATAAAAAAAACACAAATTTAAACTATATCAAATAATATGAACGGGCTCCATATTCAAACAAAGTTTTGGAATAAACAAATTAGATTTTTCTGATTTATCACAGATGTTGTTCGACCGAGCTTTTGTATTGGAATTGTAATCTTTTTTGGCATGTGAGCTTGGAACGTAATTACAAACTCCATTTCTATGCAAGGTTGTATTGGTTTTCAATGAGCATCTGCACAAAATAACGAGAACGGAGCATATAATTATTCTGAAATTATCAAAAATAAATTTACTCGAAATCATACTATTTTTTGGATGAACTAATACAAAGAACAACTTTTTCAAAAACTTTGATATCTATTTGCCATGTTACTAATGAAACACCTTGAAGTCAGAAATAGATGTATGCTTTGAAGCTAAATTTTATTTTAGAACGTCATAGTACCTAAAATCAATAGAGATCCGTAAGTGATTATTAAACATGGTGCTATGTTACATAAAAATAAAAATTCTGTGGTTACCATCAACTTACAATACTAATGTTAACAAAATGATGACTGTTACAGAAACGGTGTCCAGAATAAAGATTAAAACCTCTTGAGTGGTTTCGAAAATTTGATGAACATCGTTCATATCTATTTCAGACAATGCAACAGTTACTGAAATAGAATACGAAAAAAGAGTGACAATCAGAAAATGCTTGCGAATAACAAGGCACAGAGAGAGAAAACAACGTGCTCAGAAGCAATGGCTTATCAAATTTTGAAGCGCTGTGGGGCGGAATGGATTTTCTAGACGTGAATATCAATTTTAGAATTGAGAATTTTTCAAACCTCATTTGCAATTGGGTGCATTAATGTCACATTGGCAAATCCCGTGTGTTGTAGCTCCTGTGAAGTTTTTCTTCGCTGCTCAGGATATATGTACTAGAACATTTCTCACAATCGGATTCAGCATCTTGCAAGCAACGTCGGCGAGTCAAAATAAGAATAATGACGATTCCCGACCTAAAATTAATCACGTTTTAAAAATAATTTGAAATCAGCTTACATCGACAACGATATCAACATCACAATCGGCAAAATTTCATATTTTGTGGAAGGAACAGGGGTTAATTCATCATTACTGTTTGTTGAACGCAATGCAATATTATCAAAATCAGTAAGCATTTGATTTTCTAAATCAGCCAGCTTGGAAAACGTAAGATCAGGTATCATGCCAGTTTTTGCGAAGAAAAAATTTTCCGGACGTTCTGGTTTCTTCTGGAATTACAAACTATTGAAAAATAAACTATTGTATTAAAACGTTAAAAATTTGCACCGCCATTGCCTAAAAGTCATTTCCTACAATACATAGTAATTTTAGAACTATTTTAAGACTTTTTTAAATGGATTTATATGAATACCTTCGAAATCAACATTTTACTTTAAAAGTGAAGTAACGGCAGTCTAGGTCACCACAATATCCAAAAATTATAGTGAAAAGAAATTTTAAAGTTCTAAATTTTATATATGATTTTGTAAAAATTGGAAAAATCTCAATTTTGTCCGCTGTCAATTTTGTCCGCTTTGGAAATCGTCAATGGAATAAAAAGTTCCTTTGAATTTTATGGTCTACTTATGATTCAAATATTAATATTCAAAAATTGTAGGGAATCAAAAAATCGACAGTTTTCGAAAGTGGAAAAAACTCGGTAATTGCAACTTTTTGGCTGTCCATGAAATTTATTCAAAAATTAGTTGAAAATACTATGATATTTGGTCATTTTGAAACCATATAAGAGGTTGCTTACAGTTTCCCCACTGGCGCAGTCGTACCTTTAATTGATAGGAACAAAATAATTTTTTTATTAGGATTCAACCCTGATACACAAGTTATAAGTTTGACGGTTTTACAAAAAATCGAAACATAAATATAATATTTTCAATTTATTCAATTTGCATGTTATAAAGTTGCTATATTTTATTGCGAATAATTTATTGGCTTACCTTGAAGATCCAACAATAGATTGTAAGCAAAACCAGTAGAACACAAGAAACCACGACATTTTGAAACCGGCTCATTTCAGGCCCAACGTCACAAAAATAAATATTTGGTTCAATAGAAGCTCACCAAGTGGGTTTCTTCAGGATTTTATATTGGGTGATGGCCGAATTTTTGAAGAACGAGTTAAAAAAGCAATTGTTAAACAAAAATAAAAAATAAAGGGATATCACAATTCTTGCAATCTTTTAACTTGCCGCCCATCCAAGTATATTTAATTTCATCACTTTTGGTGCGTGGAACAGCGGAAAAAATTTGCAGTTGTATAGGAATAGATAGAGATGAAAACGCTCAAGTTTTGTTCAGCTCAGACAACATGGATAAAAAATTTTGCCAATTAAAACCTGCTTTCGAGAGATGTTTTCCCTTGTTTTTGCGCCGCTCCACCCATTCTATCCCATTCCATCATTTTGCTGATAGAAGTCCACAAAATGGAAAAAAGACCAGCTCGGTGGAACGAGATTAAGTCGGATGCCTGGGTGCTGGGAAAATGTCGAAAATTGAAAGATGTGTCAACTAATCCAAGAGACCAGCGCTTCCTAAGTTTGTTAAAAATTTGCGTATGCTCTTCCATATCCCTCTAGTTTTACATCTATGTCCCGCCATTTTCTGTAAAAAATATTTTGCAAGATTTACAGCTTGTAGAGAGTTACAAAACCAGCAGGGCCCTCTGGACCCTTTTTGGAGCTATTCAATGGCATTGCGTCAAAAACGACATGAGGGATTAGCTGGAAACGAATATACATATGCGCATCATAGACATGTTATGTGTTTTTTCGTCGCCGCTGACACTGCCGCCGGTTTTGGCCTCTTCAAAAGAAGCAAGTATTCTGAAGGATATGAAGAAGCTGAAGAAGCTCACATTTTGCACAGAAAGACCGACTCACATACACCAACGACTTTTTTCGTGCCCTTTGGGACGTTGGTGTGTTTTTCTTCAAAAGAGACACTCTCCTTCACACTCTATCATTTCTACATTATCTAGTATCTCAGTATGCAGTAACATGTTGCAATTCATCCTCCGCCACTTTGCAACTCACATCGGTTTCCTCTTTGTTAATCCGTTTCTTCTTCTTTCTTCAAAAACGTCGTCCGGGAATCATCTACGGCTTGTGTGGTCGATGCTTTCTTTGGATAACTCTCGTATCGAGCTTTTCGATGTTAATCGGATAGTCAACGTTAGATATAATCAGTTGTCGGTGTAATCTGTTTCCATTTTATTTTTCGGAGCTACATCGATTATATAATTTTACCTGTGCGTGTTATAGATAAAGCTTCTAGACAAAATCGACGTTGAGTGGGGAAAGTATTTGAAACTACTCCTATGGTGCCACAATGACAAAATATGATAGTAAAACTTTTCAAAAAAATGGAATATTTTCGAAAACATGCAAAATTGCTCTGGATTTTTTTTTCAAAAATTGGGCAATTTTCCACAACTTCGGCTGAAAATTCAAAAAAAAATCTAAAGTGTTTCATTACGATTTTCGTTCTTTATTTTTGGAACTTTATAAATGTGTTTAGACAAATTCCCCACCGGTGCTATTCCACTTCTAATGTTCTTTATAAAAGCTGCTAACAATTTCAATAATACGGATTTTGTAATGTATCTTAATTTTTGGTTGAATATGATTCCATTATCAAAGTTTTATGATTTGTTTTCCTAAAACTGTACAAATTCGGTTTCTACTCAATTTATAACTTTGGTATGTATCACTAATACAAAATATTCGAAACAAATTGGAAAATAAATAAATTTTAATTTTGAAAATCATCTGAATTGGGTTTTGGATTAGGCTCTTATATTTTGAGGATTTCGGCTTTTTTACAAAATTTACAAAATTTTCTTTAAATGTTTTATTATGATATTCAGTCATTTGGCACCTTACGAATAATTTTTAATTATTTCCCAGTCCGAATTCCACCTTTGAAAGTGGGATAGCGTCGTGCGGAAATTTTTGCAAAAACTGATATGTTTCCAATTTTCAAAAAATATTTTTAAAAAAGTAGAATTTTTTTGCAATTTTTCACCATAGGCATGTTTTTTTTAAGTGAACACTGGCGTTATTTCATTTTCAGCTGACTCCTGAGCTCCTAAAGATGCGTTTTGAATTTTTAATTTAAAAAGTAAATAATAACTTTTATATCTCGGTCTGCTCATACAACTCCAAAACTTCTATTTTTTCAGTTTCAACAAAATATATCATTTCACGCCCCTTCTGACCTTTTGAGCTTGTCAAACGTTTCAAATCTCTTGTCTCCTCATCCCATGGATGTTGCAAAATAAGAGTCTCTGCGTGATATATGCATGAAATCATCAATCATCCCTACCACACTCGGCACACTAAAATGTGTCTTCCACTAATTTCTAACATCTAGGCTAAGCTCTTCGAGATTTTCACTCCTTTTGCTCGTTTCCGATCGAAATACTATCGTTTCTTCGCTATTCCTAGTTTATGACCATAGTCCGCGAGTAATATGGAAATTGAGCACAACAAATTTTGCACCGATTTTCCTTCAAAAAACATTAAAAAATGGACGAATAAAAAGCAATTCAAAGTGAAAGGCTAAGCGTTGTCCCGTCTTCAAATTGGGAGTGTATGGAGCAGGGGGATAGCTCACCGGTGCCGAGCATGTATATAAAAATAACGACATTCAAATTGAGTACACCGTGCATAAAAATAATTATCTCTTTGAGAAACGAACCGCACAACCGATTTTCCAATTTTGCGAAAATTTTAGGGAAGAATTATGCTTATTTTTTTGAAGAAACATTGCTATTTTTAAGACTATTTTTAAATCAGTTTTGCCTATTAAAAAAAAATAAAAACAAAAGTTGTTAAACTTTGAAGAAATCCAGTCAAACAGATATCTTGAACTTCATACCCTTCACATCCTCCAACAAATTCGTTCGGCGACATCAAAACGTTTCGCGTGGCAATTTTTTTTGTTGGCTTCTCACTTGCTTTTCTCGGCCAATTTTCAAGTGACTTTGTTTTTCAGTGTTTTTCTATTTTTCAATGTAGTTGAAATCCAACAAAAAACTATTTTGAACAAAAAATCCAATTGTGGTAGGATTGCCAAGACTATCGTTTCCCGAATTCTACTTATCCGGGTTTTAAAGTTTTCAACGTTTGATTTGAAAGCTCTAATTTGAAATTCATCGAATTCACACTTTTCGGAGTGAGTTGCAAGTGAAAAAAAACTAATGTTGTTTTTGTTCACATTATGAAATTGGACTTTTTCTACCTATAAACCTCTGTAACTTTAATTAAAAAATAATTAATAAATATAAAAACTCTATAATGCCCCTTGAGCAAAAGCTGTCGGCAATGTTTCACTTAATTTCCTTGTTTTGCTCATATGCGTTGATATAATTAGGAGTACATGTCAAATTGACAATTGTCAAAATTGCCGAAATTGCCGATTTTGAAATATTCGGCAATTTTCAAACCTAACTGTATTTCGACAATTTGAATAATTTCACCTTACTTTTAGCATTTGATTGGCCTCAGAGGTTGACATCATTTTCAGTTTTTGGCAATATAACCAGTTGCCGAATTTGCGGAAAAATCGAATTCCTGTCTATAATTCTGTATATACACTGTAATATATATTTTTGATTTCTGAAAAATCATACACCTATTTACATTTTCGACCTCTAAGTTGAACCTTTACGTAAAAAAAACCAATCGCGTTTATTCCAAAATAATAAAACTTCCCTTATACAACGGCAATAATTGGATTGATCAGAAAATATTATTTTCGGTCTTATATCCTGTAATGGCTAACTTTTATTAGTTCCAAAATCGAACATATAAAACTAAAAACTGCACTATGTTATTCAATTCCCTGCTACGTGAAATCAAAGTCGATCATCGTCACTTTGAACTCAACAACAAAATACAGCGGCAAATGAGTGAAGGCATTAGCAAATCTAATTCTGATGCCCGGGGTTCTTCTTCTGCGTTTCATTTCTTCCGCAGCGTCTTCTTCCCTTTTTTTACACTACCAGATTTGCTTTTCCTCTTCCGGGCACTAAACAACACTCTTTCAACTAATCGTTCATATTTTCATACTTTCTTCACCCGTTCGTTTGTCACTTCTTCTTCATCTTGCCCAAGAAAAGGCTGCTCCTCAGTTTCTTCCCTTGCCCCATTCCTTCCGCACGTTGATTCTATGCTCTGTTTCACTTTTAATTTTACGTTGTGTGGATGAAAAGTGAGGGGTTTCCTTGTGCTTGACGGGAAGAAAGGGAGCGACACGATGGGCGCCGCCTTCTTCCCTTCAGGAGCCTCCAGTCAATTGTTTTGTGCACTGCCGTCGTCGTTGAAAGACGAAGAAGAAGAAGAAGGACGAAGTAGATGGAGAAAACGAAGACGGGAGGCTCACCGATTTTCACGCCACCGCTACCTCTATTGTTTTCCGCTACTCTTGTGGTACCAACAAGTTGTTAGAACCTTTTTCGTTTCACTCATTCATTCGTGCTTTGAAAACGATTACTCTTCAACCTGGAGCAGGTTGCGTCTCCAAGTCTCCAATATGATTTTTGTTGAGATGCTTGTTTCTAGGAATACTTCACCGTTGAGTATTTCTAGAAGTTTTGACGGATTTTGACGTTTGAATTTTTGAAAAACTCATCGTATTATAGTTAAACTTTAATATTAGTTTTCAATCATTTTAGTGCAAAACTACTTCATACTGTTCGCCACTATAATGTTAATTCTCTAAAATATAGATATGAAACCCCAAGGTCTACCTAAAAAGGCGAACTATGGCTTGTGGGAAAATGATTAAAAATCATTTTTTTTTTGGTTCTGAAATTACCAAATATCATAATAACACTTTTTTTTTAATTCTGAAAATTTTTTATTTCAGGTCATAAAGCGCTTGAAATCTCAGTTTTCATTAATTTTTGGAAGCCGTCGATATAAAAATGTATCCTTCCAGTTTCGGTTTCTCAAAAATGGAGCAAACTTTTTGACTCGAAATAAAGCATTTTCAAATTTTTTTAAAAATTATTTTGAATTTCCGCTGCTCTTCACAAGCCTCGACCATCTTTTTTCTACATACTTTACAATAATTTTCGTTGCGAGTATATGTAGTGGTTGTCAGTTGTAAAGGAACATATTCTAAAGGATCTATCGGAAATGTAATTTCACGGTAAACTGCTTCTCAAAATCACAATAGATATTCACGAAAATATATAAAAGTAAAAAAGTAAAAAACAGGGAACATCTTGAACAAAAAATAACATAGGTCAAGCAGTGTTCCGCTGTTTTACAATCATATTTTCTTCGCGCATGTTTTGAAAGTTGTGAACTTTTTTTTGGGTAAATTGAATTTGGCCCAAAAAAATGCTCTAGAAGGAATAGCATGCGCAGTTGGCAGATCGATGTGCTAATCCGATATCTCCATAATCCGCCACCTTTCAAGATATAGGAAATGAGAATATAGTGAGGGAAGCGAATGAAAAGACAAAACCGGAAAAAGGTGAGCAAATCGATTGGCGAGATAAGCCGGATTTGGTATCGAGCACCGCCACTTTCAAGCGTTTTTCTCATTATATTTGCTTTATGTTCTGCCAAAAACGAAACTTTGGTTGCTCATCCAGTTTCCCAAAAAAAAAAACGATAGAACGTTTCAAATTTAATGAAATTGGGTCTGTTCTTCCTTTTTTTTTTGCGCGCGCAGCCATTTCTTTCCTTGGTTTTAAATGCATTGATGCAACTGACTAGTGAATTTCGATTGTATTCTGGAACATGGGACACAATTTTCTGACAAAGTAGAACTATTTTTGGGGATCCTGTAGGCGCACAGTTTTCAGAAATCTAGCTGATTCGGTTTATGTGAAAACATCTACTGAACCGTTAGAGTAGAAGTAACGGTTTTGGGTATTTCGAACGTAAAGTTCCAAAATGTAAGAATTTTGTAATTAAAATTCTCAAAAAAAGGGAAATTTTTTTTATGGCGGTTCGAAATTTCAAAAAAAAAACCTAACTTTAGCTAAAATCTTTTTTTTTCAATTTATCATCTTTCATTGCATATTTTGGTGATTTATATCACGTTATTTTGCTGATTAAGTTGCATTTAAAGCCGAGAAATTACCAATTTTCCCATTTTTGTATTTTTTTTTTCGAAATTTTGAAACCGTCATAAAAAATTTTCGAGAAATTGTTGAATTTTTTTATAGATTTTATAAAAAATCCTACTCCTAAACGGTATTGTCAAAAGTTTATTTTTTTCGCAATAGCCGAAAAATATAATTTCAGACATCTCATTTTAAGATCTTATCTTGCTAGCATTTTCAAAGCTTGTAAAAAGCCTTTTCCAATAAGAAATGTACGAGTATCTACGTTTCAATAGTTTGTCAGAATTGAATTTCCGGGAACTACAAGTGTTTCTAGTTTTCACATTTTTTATATTTTGCCACTCTGAAAATTACTGCACATCTCAAATTTATTGTGTTTAATATTTTAATTTAATATTTTAGAGCCTACAGAAAAATTTCAATTAAAAAAAGTGAAACAAGGAAGCCATGACAGTTTTTTTGAAAATAGTTTATACTGAGTTACTAATGACACAATAAACATTGTAACCCGTGTTCCTCGTCTGTCGTGAAGTAAAACAGTTGAGATTTAAAACGTTATTTGATCCACATCGCGTCGGCGAAGATGCTCTTTTGCGAGAGGAAAGAGAGAAAACTATGGAAATAGTGCGTGAGTGGCCGGAAAACAGGCAGATTCCATTTCACCTTCTTATTTTTCCCACGAGCTCATCTTACCGAAATTATCGACTATTACGTTGATGCTCTTTCATTGACCTAAACAACACATGCATTTCGGGTTTACTTTCAACTTTTGGTAGATACGACGAAATATCAAGAATATCCAACCAACATAGCATAAACGAATGAATATTCAATTAGAGAGCAAATAGTTCAATGAATGGAGAAGAGAAGCTAAACATTAACCCCTCTTCTTTTCTTTTTTCTTCCGACAACACCACCGGATATTCTTGTAATTAATTTTAGCGTTAGGGAATTGAGAGTAGATCAGTCTGCTTGCTTATTTTCCACGTATTAGTTTTATGTCAGAATAAAGTAGCTAATCTGAAATAGGTAATCATTTACAATATAGTCACCGTTCGATGTCATCAACTTTTGATTTCATATGTATAAATCCGATACGTCTTGTTTTTATCGAGATTAACTGCAGGCTCTCCATCGGAAACGCCATAGGACTGCACTGCATGATATGTGCAATTTTGATGGATTTTCTGCTCATAACCATTCCGAATAGCCATTCAGCCTTTCTCCTAACTTGTCTCGCTTCACCGGTTTTCGACTAAAGCAACAAGTAATTTCTCAAAGGCAACTTGTCTTTTCTTTTCACCATCCATTCTATTTTATTTTCCAATGTTCTCCGGTGTAAATGAATATTGTGTTATGATTATTTATCAGAGGGGGGGGGAAAGGTCTTCCTTAGCATTTTTTTTTGAAAATTTAATTCAAAAAATCAATTTCAATTACTCACCGTCAAATATCATCGTCTCTCCTCTATTTACAAATTATGTTTTTGAAAAAATCTAGATGTTTCCCATTTTTTACAAAAATAATTAATGCTATAATTAAGATATAATTAAGCTTTTGTTTCAGTTTCTGGGCAGAACTTTGTTTTAAAATAGAAGTAGCGCCAGTAATAAAATCGCTAAACCCCTTTTTCACGGTGCCCATATGACAAAATGGCATTATAACGCTTTACAAAAGTTTTTTGAAATTTTTTTATTCAGTGTCAAAAAATGGTGATTAAACCCAGTTCTTCCACTTTTTGGCAATCGTCAATAAAAAAATTGCTTTGGAATTTTATGGTCTGATTGTGTTTTGAATATTATTTATTATTTAAAAAAAAAATGTAGGGATTCGAGCACACGACTCTGCTATAGTTTCCTCAAAACGTGGCAAAAACTCAGGAATTGCCACTTTTTGACAGTCAATCAATTTTTCTCAAAATTTGTGCAAATAGTTTTACTATGTAATTAAGTTGTTAGGAGTGGTGCCAATTGCATTGTAAAAATTGAAAAAAAAAACTATAATTTTTATAATTTTAATTTAAGCAGTTTGTTTTCTAGAACTGCTTTTTTTAGTAACTGTGTACAATCCAAAAATCAAAAAATTGTCTCTATCCTGATCGAATTGGAAGAAAAAGCCGTCAAACTGACAGCTCATAATGTTTCCCTCTAATATCCGTATGCCTCTCTCCATTCATAAATTTTATTCTCCACCGCCCCATAAAATTTGTTATATTCTGGTGGATCCACCATCTTCCAAACGGCACCTCCCTATCCCAGCAAAAATTTTTAGTGCTCTCCTCTCTGTGCGGGAACATCCTCCTTGATTATTTATTGCGGCCCTACACATGTTCGAACAAATTTTTTTGGTGCCCAACATCAATCTTTGTGAATAGAGCAGTTTGGTGATATGAAAGGTGTTTCATTGAGATTTTCCTTTTGTTTCTCCATGACAATTACTCTTTTGACGTCTAAGAATACGCTCTGAATCTATTCTCGAAGTTGATCTTTCAAATTTGTCGTCATTGCCCAGCCAAATGACAACAAAGACCTGCTGATTACTTGTCAAAATAAAGCATTCGCCGTCGTCTGCTTTTCCGTAATACCTAATTACACTGCGTCTATTTTCAAAGCTACTTCAAATTCTAATTTTCCAGGCTTCTCACTCTCATTTCACCATGGAGTTGGTTCACCTGCTCACGATTCTAGTAGTTTTTGCTTGGAAATCCGAAATAGTTTCGACACGAAATGCGGTTCATACAGTGCGGCATGATATCGCATTCGTGCACACCTTTGATACCAGAGAGATGTGTATGTCACGGTGAGCGGTTTTTGAATTGGAAATTGAAAAATAAAGGGATAAATTTGTAAAACATCTTCTGGCTGCGCTTCAAAAATGTTTTAACTGATTATTTCTCGAAACCTCAATTTTAGTAACTTTTTAAATTATTTTAAATCACTTTTTTAAATTATTCTGGTGGGTGATATATCAATTTTTAGACCAGAAAATGCCTTTAATCAACTAGAGGCTTTAAGTAAAATTTAAATTCAATTTAAAAGAATAAAATGGCATTTTTGAGCAACCATCTTCCCCATAAGCATCTACAATTCTTACATTTACTGAAACTGAATCAAAATATTCAACAAAACGGCTAATAGTGTGTACTGTAAACTAAAATAAATTAAAACGTGATTAAATGAAGCAAAATTTCCGGCCGCTGCGAAACGGACAAAAATGCAATCTTTAACAAAATACTAAAAACTTACCGTTTTCTCCGAATTCGTACATAAACCACGCAAATTTCGGTAGTTGTGAAAAAATTACTTGTGATATATACCTAGCCTAAAAATATTTTCTAATACGTTTTCCATTCATTTTTTTTTGAACATTAGGTACTTGTGTATTAGTTGTAAAACTCAACGTAAATAACCATTTAAATAATATATTCATTTTCAGGCATGAAAATTATTTTTCTTATGCCTAAAATACAAAAAAATCACGTTATATAATATTTTTTTGAAAAAATTGAATGAACATATCGAGCCGAAAATGATAATTTAATCAAACGTAACATTTATTTGCATTTTTAGGCTTTGAAAAATAATTATCCTGAGCCTTATATGGACAAAAAGGGTCACGGAAAATTTTCAAAATTTTATAATTTTGGGCCAGGTATAGTACCAAGTTAAAGAAAACATTGTCTGGAATAGTGATCGCAAAAATTAAACCATGTGAAATTGCCATAACCACACTCGTTTATTGGTTTATTCCAATCACCGGTTGCAAAACTTTTCAAAGTTCAGAAATATTCCCCCAAATTTCCAGATGTCGCACCGGCTGCACTCAACAGCACTCCGAAGACCTGATGATGCCACGTTGGCACTGTCCGTTGCAGGTTTGACATTTTCATTCCATTTGTTTCCGTGTTTGCAATTCCATTTCTTTTTCCAGTGTTATAGCTTTTCAGGAAGAAGATGACAATGATGTGGAAGAGGAGGAGAAGACATCGTTGGGTGGCAAGATGCTCATCATTGTTCCCTGTGTCATATTTGGATCACTCCTTTTCTTATTCTTTTGTGTTTCTGCAATGCAGCGATTTTGTCGGAATGATTATTGATTTTTGAAAAACGTTGCAAATCTCAAAATTTTCTCTTTCATTTCAATAAGTGATATTTTGATATCTAACTTTTTAAACCACATGTTTCATGTGATTCATAAAATTCCCCCGGCTACATTTTCTGTCATTGAGTAAAACAAAGCATTACCTATAAAAAATTCAAAAATTAGCTGAAAAGCATGATGCCCTTTTTCAAGTGCATCTGCCAATTTGAAACATCTCTTAAAACAAGTAGACTAACTTTTTTTTTCCAAAAAGTTCATTCTGTTATCAAATGTTATTATCGTTTCAATCTTGTTGCATCAACAAGTTGTCCTCTAATTGTAAGTCTACCCCTTTACGCTTTTCAATCATTAAAATATGTTCACAGTTGTGATGTTCCTATGGGTTCCGGTGATTTCCTCATCTACTTCTTTTTTTTCTTATATTTTCAGTTGAAACAGTATTTGTTCAATAAACTTACCCACCTAACATGTTTTTTCTTATCACAAAATGAAACATTTCGTGAGTTATCAGTCATAGACATTTACCCATTTGACATAATTCAAGATCGAGGTTGCCGAATTCACATGTGAAAATTTAAGAGATTCACATGTGAAAATTAAGAATTAAGAGTTTGATCATTTGATAATGATGACAGTTTTGCGACGATACTTTAAAATGTTAGAGATGAATTCAAATTTTTGCATGTCACTAGTACCAGCAAGTACAAGTAGTGGACAAAACAAAAAAACAAACATATTACATCATTGTTTACCCACATGATACTATCACAAGATGTGCCATTTTTCTAAACGATTTGCATTTGAATGTAAAAATTGAATTTTATTATGTTTATTTTTGTTGGAAGTATACGTTTTTGAAAATCTCGAAACTTTTTTAGTTTAGTAGTAGTACTTACACAACTCTTACATTTTGCCTTTTGAATTGCGCCCAAACTCTATTCAAATTAGCTTTCTCCGCCTGCGCTTAGGTCTCTCCCCGTAACAAGGGCGACTCATTCGCTTTCAGTTTCCATCTTTTTAGCTTTCAACTTGATCAAACTAATTCCATGTGTTAGAATTCAATAATTTATTCGCTATTACACGCAACACAGTCCTTCACATATGCTGATAATATATTCTTGCAAACTTTTTTTTGTGACACTCCGCATAAATTTGTTATCACCAAGTTCAATGAAACCTATCATTTTTTTTCAATGCAATTCAAGTTTAAATTAAGTTTCTAATAGTGAGTTTTCACTTTTTCTGGGATTGCAAAATAGCAAAACACGAGAGGAACGCAGGAGAGGTGGTGTTGTGTCCACGTTGCACTGAGGCCGTGGCCGCGAAGAGGGGGAATGCTAGGCCGTGCGCGGGATAACTGCGCAGTGTAGTTCCATGTTACTTGCTAGTACACTTTTCAAATCGAAGACTTATTGCTCATTGAAGATTTTTAGTGTTTTTTTAATTTAGCGTTTTTCTTAGTTTTCATTTTTTGTTGTCGAAAATTAAATATTTTTGCACATTTGGCTGACCTGCAACAGCACCTGTCATTTTACTTTTTACCAATCAAAAGCATTTACCGTGAGAGAAAATTGTTCTCAAAACATGTGCCTTCGTGAGCTCGAGAACGGAATACATTTGATACTCAGCGCTTTTCACAGCACTCTCACTGCATTATTCAAATTCCGTGTGGCCGATCCGATTTTTCTCTCATTCAGGCCTTGTGTGGCTGCCCGGTTACTTTTATTTATGTGCGTTAAAAATGGAGGGTTTTTTCATGCTCTTTTCGCCCCTTATTTTTTCCCTTTTCTTCTTCTTATTCTACGTTTCCTTCAACTAATCTTCTTTTTTTGCGTTCTTGCACTCGCGCGTTTCATTTTCTTTAATGTAAGGAATTGATTCTGAACTATTTTTTCTTTTTCTCAGATGCTGGATAACAGACCTATACCGGCAGATCCAAACGAATGGCGTTGTGAAGATGTGGGAAATTGGCTGAAAAAAATTGGAATGGCAAAGTATGCAGATTTGATTGCAATGAAACATAAAGTGGGTTTTGGTTATTTTTTGTTGTTGTAAGAAACGAGCTGAAACTATTTATGCGACGCAATTATCGATTTTTTGCAGGTGGACGGCAAGTGTCTCCTCGCACTCACAGACACAGATTTAAAGGACCCTCCAGTCTCCATTAACTGTCTGGGTGACATCAAGAAAATCTTATTTGCAATCGAATTTTTGAGCCAGAAAGTAAGTGATATTGCAAGTCAATATGCTTTTTACAAACGACATATTTAGGTTGTGGAAATTGGAAACTCGGGAGTTCACCACCGTTCTACACCCAATGGGAATGGACCGTCGTTGAAAAACAGCAAAGATGGACTGTTAGTCGAGTACAATGAGCAGAACCATTTGTCAATTTCCGGAGAGGATGTGTACACAACGACTCGCAGAGCAGAAATCGTGGAAGATGAGGAAACACTTTTGGATACGCTGGCCAAGTCGTCAGATGGCACATCAACAGTGCAACTGATATCCAGAGAGGAAATCATTCGACAAGTCGAGAGACCCGACACATATTTCAAGTCGGTCGCCAAGCTGCTCATTGCGTTTGCCTACTCATCGCTTTCATTTCTGATGACGTCATTTGTCATGGTCCTCGTGCACGACAGAGTTCCAGGTTTGAAGACATTTATATTAATAAATATCAATTTATAAATAATACATTTCAGACACCAAAACATATCCTCCACTTCCCGATATTGTTCTGGACAATGTCCCACACATTCCGTGGGCTTTCGACATGTGTGAGACGATTGGGCTAGTGCTTGCGGTTGTCTGGTTTACTGTGCTCTTTTTCCACAATCAGAGGTAACTAATAGTATTACAGTGATAATATTAATAATTATGTCCCATTTTCAGAGTAATTGTGGCTCGGAGAATGTTTTCGCTTCTCGGAACAGTTTTCCTGCTCCGTTGCTTCACCATGCTCATCACGTCTCTCTCGGTACCTGGGATTCATCTTCAATGCGAAGCCAGGGTATGAAGCATGAAATCAATGACATTTTTTGACTAGTTTCTTGTAGATTATCTAAGAAATAGTTTTGTTTCTAAAATCAATTTAAAACAAATAATTTCCAGCCAAACACTACAATGCAGGAAAAGCTACACAAAGCATTCCACATTTGGAGCAACCTTGGAATGTCACTTCACGGAGTTCGTAGTTGTGGAGACTACATGTTCAGTGGTCACACTACAGTGATCACGATGATTTCTCATTTTATCACAGAATGTAGGTATTTTTTGAGTTTCGCTACCAATATTCCAAAAAAATGTGTAAGAGTTGATGATTTTTAATTTTTCAAATAATTCTTCCAATTCGGGCACTTGCCGGAGAAAAATTGTTCTGATTTAAAAAATATCGTTCGAATATAATCATACTAGGTTGATTACATGATTTTTATTTTAAAAGTTATTCCAAATTTCGCGACAGTTTAGCGATTTTAGTCCTACACAAATCAGTCCCAAAATCATTATTCAGAAAAGAAAAATGTTTTTTTAAAATTCCAGATACCCCTGCAGATTGGACTGGCCTTCACACATTCACTTGGGTTCTCAATTGTTTTGCCATTTTCCTCATTCTTGCAGCCCATGAGCACTATAGTATTGATGTTTTTATTGGTAACACTCTTATCGTAAAACGATAACTTATCAAACTTGATTTCAGCATTTTACATCAGCTCTCGCATGTTTTTGTATTACCACGCCTATGCCTACAACCACGCTGGTATCACTGCAACGGATTATAGGATGAGGACCTGGTTCCCGCTCGGGTGGTTCTTTGAATATGGATCGCAAGGAAAAGTACGTAATATTGTAATAAATCTGCTATGAAATACTTAAATCGATATTTAAAAACTGATACAATTTTCAGGTTGAAAATGAGTTCAGTCTTCCAATCAACATCAGAATTCCTCGCCGTGTGTTCTTTGCTAAATCGGAGGAACCGAAGATAACTCCAAAGTCTGATAGTAGTCGGAAAAGGTCATCCGTGGTGGCTGCCAAGCAAAATGGGAATAGCAAAAATCATACCAAAAAGCACAATTAGAAAAGCCTCGCCTAGTTTATTTTCTTGTTGAATTACGTTTTTCCCTTTTTCCCCATAATTCCTTTGACAATCTCGGGTTATTAGAATGTTTTGCTCTTTCTCACAAAAATCTTTACGGTTTATGGGTACTTCTTTCCACTCTCGCTTCATTTTTTTGTTACAAATCATCACACCCCCCATATTCAAATTGCTCCATCCCGGCTGATCTTTATCGATTAATCATCATCCAAGACCACTTTGTTTTATGCACATTTTATTTAGTCAATAAATTATGGATTGCACTCAAATTACAAATAAACCAATTTCAGACGCGATGGGTATTATGTTAGGTGTATGAAATGTTAGGAAAAAAAAAACGAAAGACGACTTGCAAATAAAGATCACAGAAAGCGCTTACAACAAATATATCATTTGCAGGTTATTGAACTGTAGATAGGGGGTTTTGAGAAGAGGGGCGGGGGGCAAATTGTCAGATACATAAAATGGTGGATGCTTCTCTAATAGCACACGTTAATAAACAAATATAATAGGTATTTAAAAAATTCAAATAAATTATTGAATAAATACGAGATTTTTGAGTAAATATATATTAATTGACAAGTGTGTTCCAATAGTGAGATTTAACCCTGGAGACGAGCTGTCGCCACGTGCAACTTCACGTAATAGTCGATCGTTTTCATGAGTCCTTCGCTGAATGGAGTTGTGCATTGCCATCCCATTGCATTGCGAATTTTCGAGAAGTCGATGTAATAACGGCGATCGTGGTATGGTCTATCTGGGATCGGAGCAAACGTTGGAGCCGTTGGCTCTCTGTAATTGTTTCGTTGTTTTTTTTTGTTTAAAGTATTTTCAAAATCGTTTTGAAAAAATTACACTCACCTGTTCAAAAGTTTGCTCACTGTGAAATGAATCATCTTCGTAAGTTCAATATTTGTCATCTCAAAGTCAGTTCCAATATTGTAAATTTCTCCTAGTGTTCCTTCAAGTGCTACTCTTGTAATAGCCTCCGAGCAGTCTTCCACATACATCCAACTTCTAGTATGAAGACCGTCTCCCATAAGTGGGTAGGGTTTTCCATCCAAAGCGAGCTTGGTGAACTTTGGGATGAGCTTGGTATGGATTTGGCGTGGCCCATAGACGTTGTTCATGCGCACCATCACGTATGGAAGTTTGTAGGAGTGCTGAAAATACATATATGAATAGTTGAAGGAATCTACTATAATTACCCAATAGGATCTAATAACCATCTCACAAGCAGCCTTGCTAGCGGCATATGGATTTGTTGGATTTGGTAGAGATGCGGACTCTGACTTTGGAGTGGTATCTTCAAAAGAGTCTCCGTAAACTTCATCTGAAAAATTAAAAGTTAAGAATGAAAACGGAAGCCATGAAAATTCCAAACTTTACCTGTACTGATATGGACAAGCTTTTTGACACCCTTGTATGGGCTGTTGACGATGCTCTCAAGAAGAGTAGTAGTAGAAATAATGTTGTCTTGAATCGTACCGATTCTGTCGCTGTAGGATTCGTCGACGTGGGTGATGGCGGCAAAGTGAATCACCATATCGACCTGAAATCATGCATTTTCACATTTTGTCGGCACACCAGCACTCGAATCTAGGCTTTACCTCATTCTCTTGAAGAGTTTTGATCAAAGTTGGTTGATCCTCAAGTGCAGCCTCGACGAATTTGTATCTCGGCGACTCTCTAATCTCCTTCTCCACGTGCAGCGGAGAAGCTCCAAAAGCCAATTTATCGTAGTTAATGAATCTGAAGTACAATTATTATACATACTCGAGAGATTTCGAGTGTTGTGTTACTTTGTGTTTTTCCATTTATTGAAGGTAAAGTTTATGTAGTTGGACCCAATGAATCCACAGCCGCCAGTTATCAGAACGCATGTTGGTTCTTCCCACGCGGAACCCATCTCTTTTTGGCGGCGGATCTGAAGAGAGGGCGTCAGTGGCAAGTACTCAACGAATAGGAGCGTGTACGGAGAATGCGAAAATACCAATGACTAGTGGGAATAATATGATTGTATATGTTATGACGACAAATGCAGCAGATTTTCGTCGACCCGACGCACAAGAACAGAGACTTAGAGTAAATAGGAACTTGTTTTCAGATAAAGACAGTAAGAATGGTCTTGAGATATAAATCGCATCGAGTTGCAATTTAATTTGGAATCGGAATGCGATGAGATGAAAAACTTAGGGGATCGAAAATATTTAAGTTGCTGATTTAAAGGTAAGCTTTAAAATAAATCGTTTTGAAACGTTCAAAATCAAAAATAAATTTTAAAAGATTCAATTTGAAAAAAAAACGTCATTCACTAATAACTCAACTGAAATAATGTTGTACACATATTTCCCGGTGAGAGGCACAACGCAATAAATGAGAACGACGATCAAAAGTGAATGATGGCATATCATAAGTTAGGAGGCGAAGTCCCTACGAGAACTGGATTCTAGATGTCTAGCTAGCGGGTTCATTGGCGGCGATGGATATCATATCCACAAAAGTGGATTCGACATTATCACTTGCCGAAACGTTTTTTTTCTAGATGAAGACGCAAATAATCAAGTTTTTGCCACTTGATACTTAGATTGCATTTGGAGATTATTCAACCGCAAGCCTGGGTTCGAAAAAAACATACAAGGGATGTAGAGAATTTTGAAATTTATAATTAGTTATGTAAAATAAAAATAATGTGAATAATCAAAAATTATGCTAGGCAAAGTATATCCCCTTGAACACTTGTTGCCAGAATATTAAACGTCGATTTTGAATCAGTTGTCATTTAAAAAAAACTTTTAAAAAGTTTAAAAATCAATAAGTTTTTGTACAAGACGGACGGGAGGAAATACAAGAATCGACGCCACAGTGGGTAATAAAAAGAGGTCTTCTAAAGGTAATCAATTCAAGATACAGGTCAGAACTTTCACCGGCTTTGCCTGACGAAGAGTCAAATGTCTAAACGTCTGCACACCCTACTGCACGAAAGTGTTATATTTAAACAATATTGTCACAGAAATCTAGATGCTTAAAATATATCTTAAAGTGCAATCAAAAGTATCGAAAGTTCAGAAAAAGCTGATTCTCGGCAAGATTTCATCTGTAGAGGGCCCCCCGAAGACGTTAAAGCAACAAAAATGATGAAAACAAAATGTCCGTGCAGTCTTTTATACGGGGAGACCTGGTTTAGATTGCCATCATCCCTGGCATACACTCCTTTTGTCTTTCCATCCTTCATCTCTTATCAAAAGTGAAATGCCAATCCAGATTTTTGCGTACACAACGAAATAAGGACATTCAAATGTAGATGTCTCAAGTCACTTTGTTGCAATTCCTATTTTCCATCATTTCGTTGAGAAAAGGAAAATGCTAAAATGTTCTAGATCTTTAATTATTTCATAGTTGTTATTGCAATAGTAAGTTGTTAGTTGAGATCGATGAAAGTATAAAATAAAACTTTTTTGAAGTAGTAACTTGACATAAGAAATAATAACTAAAATAACTTAAAATTTCCAAATAGTTTCAAATAGTAACAAAAATATGTGTGGCGACAGATTAACATTTCAAAGCTTTCTTAACATTAGTTGTAACTTGGAACATGCTGCCGTGGCCGGGAACGATCCAATCCACTATGCAACCATAGCGCCTTCTAGAGTCTCTTTGCGCAATAACATCCGCTGATAATGGTTGCCACATCATTGGATGGTCGATGTCTTCCTCTCTCATGAACAAATCTCCTGGAATAGAACGTTATTTCTAAGATAGTATGCGTCTTACAAGCCTGATACAAGTACGTCGCCACGCCTCTTCACGCCCCGAACAACAACTCCGATATCGTCGGATGTGTGTCCGCGACATTTGACTAGCATCACATTTTCAGAGAGGTTCATCGTATCGTTCTGGGAAAAACTCGGGACTACAAAATTACGCGGAATTTACAAGAACTCACTTCAAAAAGTGCAGTCAGGTTGAACTTTGTCCTTTGATGAGAGTACCATCCGTGATAATGAAGAGCATCGGGAAAGTCGTGCACACCTCCAACATGATCTGGGTGCCCATGGGTACTCACAACAATGTCCACATCCGCAGGGCTCAAACCATGCATTTCTAATGCTGAAATTAAAAAAAAAAACAATCAAAATTAAATGATCACGTGATATACATTTGATAAGTTCCGTTCTCGCATTGATATTAGTACCAAGCCCGGTGTCAACAAGAATACTTTTATCTCCATCCTTGACCAATGTGATCGATGCGATAAATGTGTATTGCCCATCAATAGTTTGTTCGGCAGAACCCTAAATTTTCTTGGTTTTTTTAAAATTGTAGTCAGATTCCCAAGGTTTACATTTCTCAAAACGTGAACTTCGGGCTGTTTTTCCAATTTTGTGCCCTCCAGTTGTTTGAGAATTTTTGTCAGTTCTGTGCTCAACTCCTTCATTCTAGTCTCGTATACTTCCTGCGATTTTGGAGCGTTATCTGAAATATTTGCCATAGAGAAAGTAAACTAACTAAATAATGGTCATCCTACATGAAATCTTCACCAGTTGTCTGTACCTTTACAATAAAATTGTGTTGTTCGGTAAAAAGTTACTATATCGAAATGATTTTTTCGCAGCACCTGAGCTGTGTGGTAAATGTACAAAAGTGCCTTATTCAATATAATCGTCCAACTATTTAGTTTTAAAATTGATATAGAAATAAAGAAAAGGTCCTTTTCATTTTAAAATAATATTGTATTTCGTTGAAAAAATTGAAAAAAAAATGAACAAATAGGGTTTAAAGTTTTCCGGTAAAGAGCAGTTTTCAGGCACTATGTAAGGTTTTTTTTCAATTTTTTTCATCAAAATAAAATACTATTTTCAGATGGAACGACCTTTTTTCTACATTTTCATACCAATTTCACATAGATCGAAGAAGTTTGAAAATCATTTTCTAAAATATTCGCCGAAGAGCTCTAATATACACCGTGCAACATATAAAATGAATTTCAAATGCAATTTCTTGCATTATAAGAGTCAAAATCAATTTGTATTTTAATTATTGTTAAAAAAATGTGTAGTAAAAATAATTAAATGATTAAAATAATTGAAAATCTATCCAATGTAGTGTTGTTTAAATTTTACATGCCTTAGTAAGTCAGGTCAATAATCCATGTATCATTCCTAAAAACACTAGCATCTAGTTCTAATCAAAAATTCGTCCTAGTCACTTAGGATTAGCTCAAGATCCGATCATTGGCAATATCTGTTTCATTGATTTGTGCTTTACGCAACATATCGAATTATAAATCTTCAATGATCGCTAAATGTGACGTACATGTTCACATCACCTCTGCGCAAGACAATCGCATGATTCTTGCTTCATATAAAAACGAGTCTACACATTCTTTTTTACGTTAGCCTCTTTCTTTCGCCTGATCTCCCCTCTCCCCTCTCTTTGTCTTTCTCTTTACGTCAACGTACATCCACGAGATGCGCCGTCTTGAAAGAGAGCAAGTTTTCGTGAATAGGCGCGACTTCACTCGAAGAACTTCTGGTTTGAATGGAAGCGACTGTGGGGAAAAATGCGGATGCGTCGTGGAAAACCGGCGGACGATCTTTTCTCGTGTTTCTTTTCCACTCTCCGTCCCCTTCTCTTTGTCCGTTTCCAATGGATCTCCTTGTCCCCTCCGCCAAGAAAGACTATCCCATACATCTCAACAACGGTCGTGTATGCCGTCGTTGCATTGTCTTGGCCGGAGTATTCGTGAAAAGTGAAATGCCTCAGAATATGTATAAGCAAGAATAAAGTCTACTAGAGGACACAAATAATTGATTTGAGATTGATATCAAGAAAAGATAAAATCTATTGAGTTTTAAATTCTCTAGCTTAATTAATTAAAGGAAGATAACGCAGGAATCTTTTGTAACAAATTTTTGATTTTCCTGATTTTTATGATTTTATAGAACAGATAAATTCTCTTCAGGTTCAACTTACTTTTACTGGGCTTCTGCTTTTTTGAAACTGTTTTCTCTTCACTAGTAAATCGCTGCATTGGTTTCCATTTGTTAGAATTGTTCTGTAAACTGTTCTCTTTAATAGCGATGAGATCAAAACTCAATTCAAAAATTGGATTGTTCTAGTGCATAATGGTAGCACTGAATCATGACTATCAAACTTTGAATAAAAAACTGAGCTCCAAACATTGTTAAAACATACCGAATTAGTATCAAACGTTACGTCTTGTCCATCTTTAGAAGCAGTGATTATTTGGTCAGGAAGAGCATTATATGTTTTCATGCTTATATGCTCCTTTTGTCTTCGTTTCTCACTTCCCAAAACCTCGCCAGATTTCTTTTTGCTTTTTGCATTGTTCTGTAAAGCTTGATCGCCATTCTTCTTGTGTGATCTTCGATCAATAAACATCTGAAAAAAAATTTATTAAACTTGATTATCACTTTCATCTTACCTGTATCATACTTGCAAGTTGCTCATAGTCTTCAACAGATGGCTTATCTTCGACGAGTTGCGGCGGTTTTGGAGGAGGTTTGGGTTTTCTTTTGGACGCAGGAGTAATTATTTGAGTTATAGGTTGTGGTGGAGTTAAGGGTATTGGGAACATTTCCGCCTTCTTATTACTTGGTGCCTGTTAAGAAGGTTTTATTTTAACTTTCAACAATTTTTACCTACAGCAAACATTCCCCCTTGACTTATCATTGGACTTGAGAAATCGATAAGTTCAAAGTCCTGATCGGGTTCTTTAAAGTCTGGGCCATCTTCTAAGTCTAAGGGGATTCTCTCAACAATTGGACGTCCTCGACCGCGAACAAAATCTCGGAGAACTTTTAGATCCCATTCATCTAACTGCTTTATATCCTGCTTGGAGATTACTAAAAAAGAAACTATGAAAAACAGACTTTAAAATCTGGTAACATACTGTAGTCTGTGGCACTAGAAAAATGTAAGACAAAATTGATAGCGATTAGAAAATGAAAAAGCATTTCATCTCATAATTAATTTGGTTCACAACAAACTGTTCAAAACAAAATTAAATTTAATCAATTGGTGAGAGAACGAGTGTTTTCCGTTTTCCCTCATCGAATGACCTCGTTTGATCGGTCGAGACATACTTTTGTCAAGAACATACACACAAACTGGCCGGTGAAGAATACTTGACTACAAATCAAAAGTATGATCACTTTGATTTTTTCAAAATATCTTTATTTTTCAGAATAATCTTCACATTTTTGAAAACGGATAATATAGAAAAATGGGAATATTGAAGGAATCATGAAAGTATGAGATGGCGTAAAAAATAAACAATGTTACAGACTCAACTATTGATAATGACTTCTGGGAAACAATTTAATTGTTATCTATCTGATTAAAATGCAAGATACTCCCAGTTTACAGAAAGGAAAATAGGAGGAGTAAGAAAATTAGACACTTATGTAGCTGTCACAAAATGTTTTCAAATTTTAAAAGAATAACGTGAACTATTTAGGCATAGTTATAACTATTTCTAAAGCCAAATAAAATTAAAACTAAATCCGCTGAAAACATTTGGGGTGCATCTACTACACAAGTACCGAAAAAATCAAAGAAAAAAGTAAAAATAAAAATGATTTCAGACATAGACTCCGCATGGTTAAACACAAAAATGGGTGTTTTCTAGATGAGATTTTTGATTTTATGGTGCACTCATCAGGTAATTCCTTTCTGAGATCGTGACAGTTGAATTATTCTAAATTGGTGTCCTCATAGTTTTTCCCAAAGATGACGTCACAGCACAATGCAAACGTTCCTTCGATATTGGCAGTTACTGTCGCTTGAGTCAAATGCGCGTACATCCGCTTCTCCGGCTCAAGACCCTGAAAATTCTAGCTAAATTATTTGACACAAAAAACCACGCAGACATGTGTACTTATAACTACAATTATATGCACACTTTTTTCTGCCATATTCTATTTTAGTGATCACCTCACGGAACATGTTTTCGATAAACTCCGCGACAGAAACGTCCGAATTGTCATTGGTAATCCACTTTTTGTAGTCGGGGAAGTAGTCGGAAAACACGACTTTTGTGAGTTTTTTGGTCAGAAGATCCTTTTTATTCAGAAACAACATGAAATTCGACATTTTGAGGAAGCTATTCTCACGAATCGATTTGAACAAGTCTACACTTTCATCCAATCGGTTGATCAACTGAAATTAAAGTTTTTGCTTTGGAAATTGTTGGAAGGTGTAGTAGGATCAGCGAGAATGACTAAATACCATAGTAAAACTTTTGACAATTTTTTGAAATTTTTTATTTTGTTTCTAAAAGTGGTAACCACTCAGTTTTGCCATTTTTTGAAAAAACTATAGAACTGTTGTATGTTGGAATTTCTACAATGTATGAATATCAGTATTTGAAACATAGGTGTATAAAGAATGAAGGAACACTATTTTATTTCGATCTACGACTTCCAAAAAAGTGGCAAAAACTGAGATTTGCCAATTTTCAAAAAAATAAAATAAAATTTTGAATTTGTTAAACTATATTTCACTAGATTTTTGGTAATGCTTTTAAAAGTTTCCCCGCTGGCGCTACTTCAGCTTTAAAAGTTTGCTACTTATCGGGTTTGTTCTCCCAAAGATACATTTATGGCTAGATTAAAAGTTAAATTGGTATTCAAAAACTGGAAAATGTCAATTTCTTTTGTGGAAACGTGGACCCATAAATTCATAGTATTTAGACGTACCCCTGGTTTCTCAACTTTTGCCTTTCCAGCAGACCGAACGAGCACCTTGTTTTGCACTTTGTTCAATGACGATTCCCACTAAAAACTGGCTTTTAAAACGTACACGAAAATCGAAAGATGAGAAAAAAACTAAAAAAGGACACGCACCGATATAAGTACAGAAGGGGTCGACTGTTTCCGTCGACCATCATTCTTCTAAGAATTTCACGTTTCTACATGCAATTTACATAAAGCTTACTACAAACGCCTTTGGCTCTTCCTCTGTTGTTTGATTGAAAGATGCCAGAGAGCACACGAACATCACCGCCGTGACACCTTCGAAGAAGTGGATCCATTTGCGACGCTCGGTTTTTTGGCCACCCACGTCAATAAGACTGAAGAATAAAATTAAATTAAATTTCAAGAATTTTTTAACAACTTCTTTAAAACGTACCGAATAATGTGTTTCGTGTAGTCAAATGAAATTTCATGAACGCCAAGAGTAGTCTGTCTCATGTGAATCAGATCTTCGGCAGTAGGCACATAATTGGACGACGCAATTCTATCGAGATTTGGGTAGAAACTGAAACAACGTGCCTGATAACAAATCAACAAGCTGTCTAATCACTAATGAATATGATCCGGAACCATTGGATGGAAGGCGAATCGTTCGAAAAACTGCTTGATGCATTCGTAGCCGCTGACGGCATTGATGACGTTGAGCTCATCCACTTCTTGCATTAGCTCAATTTTTCCAGATTCGTATGCGAAAAGTTTGACGAGAACCTGGAATTCAAAAATTAAGAAATTATAGATGTTCCCAAAATCTTAACCTTCTCCTCCTGGGTAACAGTGATGTCAGAATGAAGTATGATGTTGCAGATATTCTTGAAAGCGTCAATGATGTTGTTTCTGATTACAAATATTGCGTTAACCACCTCGGTTTCATTGAATCCGTCGAGATAATTGACTCTAAAATTGAAAATTGATTATTCAAAAGATCACCTTTTCGAGCCAAAAAACCTCATCTGTTTGACTATAGTGCTCTTTCCAGAATCCGTTACTCCGAGCAGAAGCATCTTAATTTTCCGCTTGTTGGCCTGGTTTTCAATCCGAATTTGAGTATCGATTTGGCGATTCTGAAGCTCGGCTTCTCGTTCTTGCTTACACGTAACCAGGCCCATACTCTAGATTTTGTACTCACCCCGACGGTAGCTCTGAAAACAAAAAATCCCAAATGATGCCACAATTTTTCGTTTTTGCCTTGAATGAAGAATAATTACGAATTCAGTTTCGTTTTCGCCTGTTCGGTTAAGTTACGTAGAATGTATACAGACTCAGATTCTATGAAAAAAATAATGAAGAAGTTCAAGAATAAGAACAAAGTGCATGTGTATAATTTCTTTTTTCTCAGGTTTAAGGATATGTAAACAAGATATTATCTGAGTTTAGAAACACAAAAACCACACAATTTTATTTTTCACAGCATAAATAATATTCGAAAAACGTGCCTATAATAAACAGAAAAGTTTTCATTTTACTATCAGATTTCAAAACTAGAAATGCAAGAGAGTTCACTAATAAATCTCTACAAAGTTTTAAGCACTGAGAAAATTTCATTTCAAAATTTAATTTGTTGAGAGTTGACCTACGCCGCTTATCATATTGTGCTGCCGTATTCTAAATATTCAAAGTATTCTAAGTACTTCTAAATGACATTGGACTTGTTTTGAAATTCGACGGTACAAATAAAACATCTCCTTTTTAAAGAAAAGTGACCTGATTGATCTAGACATCCCTACTAAAAAGGTATCAGGATTATAATCGAAAAAAGTTAAGCTTCTAATTGCCGAATGAAAAATGATAAACGAACTTTTTAAACACCTTGCAAAGAAAGGAGGAGACTTCGGAGGGGTAACGAATACCAGCTGATATGCTTGATAGGAATGGCTCTGACTCCGCCCTTATTTTCCTTGTGATGTCAGGAGATCCTTTTCGGAAATTCAATGGGCGGAGTTTGCAAGATTTATCATGAAGTACTACCAACAAAAAAATTAATTTTCAGTAGTAATAATACATCAAACAAATTATCATCACACATGATGTCAGTATTATCGGTTCGGTTTGAATTTGAGTAAATGGATTTGGTACTTGTGTTTACACAACCTTAAAAAATTCTTTTCAAAATTTGTGCCTACCCACATGTACTTCAAACCAATATGTATTCTTAGTTGTGATCTCATAAAACGTGTTAGCTGAAGAACGCGTTTTTCAGACAGGTTTTTTGAAACAAAATTACACACTTGAAAGCATAGAGAACTCTAAAATTTTCCAGAATCACAGTTCAAATACCCTTAAAATCATAGAAATCGTAGACGGCTTCCAATAGAGCAAACACAACGCTTGTCACCGATCAATTTATTGGGCTTAACGGAAGTCTGTGCATTGGCGATGCCGTGTTTGTATATGTACGAGTACAAACGTTTAAGACACAGAAGCCGATATTTTGTATTATTAGTCTTTCTGTCATAATATTATTGTATTTTTCAAGGCTCTGAAAGTACAATTGAACACCCAGCAAGACGCTGAAAAACAGAATGGCACGACGATTTTGATAACGTCATCGAGGCGAACTTTTTAAAATTGCGCGCAAATTACGAATACAATATTATACAAAAACACGTCAGCGCCAAATTGAAAAAACAGCAATTTTTTTCACAAAAATTTTTTATTCACAAATTTTTTTTGCGATGTTCAATAAATCAGGGTTAGCAAAAATTATCGGCAAGCTTACAGTCAAAAAAATTTTTGCTGCTGAAAAATAGGAGTCAGGCCCATTTTCCTGAAAGTTGAAGTGCTGCCAATGAATAAAAAAAATTATTGAAAAACATTTAAATGACGCTAAAATAATAAGTTTTATTTTCATTTCAAAAAAGTTCAAAATTCAAAAAAGTTGTGAAAACTGATTTTGCGTCACTTTTCAAGAAATCTGGTTCACAGTCGTTTGTTTTACATTTACAATGTAGGAATTTGAGTATTTAAAACATAATTAGATCATAAAACTGGAGGAAAAATGTGTTTCACACTTGCGTAGTATGCATACCTGTTTCAAAAATAGTTTAAAAAATTTAATTTTAGGCTTACTATTAGAAAAAACACTAATCCTAAGCCGACAATAGACAACACACAATTTTTATTATGACTGGTAATAAAATAAACTTAGTTTCCAGTAAAAGGTGATGATAAAAGTTGTCTGTTTGGATCAAGGATGAGCCGGTAAAACCTCCTGCGGACAAGATATTTATCAAAGTTACTTGTGGCGTTGATATCTCTTCTAGTCTGCATTTAAGCCATACCGTGACTAGCAGTATGGCCGATTTACTTTTCGTGAACCAAATTTACTACCCACTTTCCAATCCGGCTAGGTGAGCCTTTGGGGTGGTGTGGGATTGAACTTGCGACCTCTTGGGTGATAGTGCTACACCACTACCAATTACTAGTTACAGTTTTATATTTTTGTTTCAACAACCAATTTCACAGTATTTTTATGAAGCAATGGGAAAATGGGAAAAAGAAATACAAGGGGGAGGGGGGTGTCGATATGAGAAATACTTCGAAGAAAATAAAGTACACACACAATTAAAGCGGTTGATTTGCCGTGATCAATCACCGAAGCCCTAAAGCTATCGAAAACAAATCTCACTAAATAAAGATCGTATGACCGGAACTGGGATGGAATTAAAAATAATGAGTGAAGAACAATTTAAAGGTTTCGGACAAAACGATAGAAGTCTACTCTAGAACCGGAGAGAAAAATGATGAAACAAGTCAAATAGAATACCAGCGTTTGAGATGGGATTTTCAAAAGGAAAACATGAAAAAAGGAAACAAAAACAATCAAGAAAAGAGTAAAAAGACAGCAAGAATATGGAAAAGAATGACAACGCTTTGTAGGGGGGGTTTTTTGGCAAACAAATTTGTAGCCGTCATTGACTAGTGATGGGGGTCTCTCTCATATGACGGCATGGATATGCCCGTATAAAACGATGAAGACGAAAACATAGAGAAGGTGTTAATCAGGCAAGAACTCATTTCGACGCCTATAAAATGATTGAGAAGACGAACAAATACGGTCGGTTATCATGGCAAAGTAGAGTAAAAAGCAAAAAGAAGTGATGAGCAAAAACAATTATATTGGGGGAATGAAAATGATAAAATGAAGGGCTCTTAAATTTATTGGGTAAGATTCGCTTTTTCCTCGGGCTCCAATTCCTTGCGCTCCACAAGACTAGCCTCCTCTAGCTGATGATCACCCTAAAAACACATTTAGAAACATACTTCAAAATCAGACTAGTGCGGCAAACTCCAATTTTAGAAATGTATAGTAATATTTGTTATTTTTGAAAAAAATTACTTCTATCGGAAAATGTTGAAATTTTTTTTAAAACTGCTACAAACCGGGGCTGTGCGGCTCTCGGCTGTCGGCGTCAGGCGTCAGCCGACAGCCGAGAAAAAAATTACCACTTGGGTGTCGGCGTCAGCCGCACAGCCTTGCTACAAACTCGACAAAACGCTACAAATTCGTAGCAAACTCTTGCCCTTAAAAAAAAATAATACTTTGTTGCAGACACGTGGTGCCAGGCTGTCCCATTACGGTTTGATCTACAAAATTGCGGGATTTTTGGACAAAAAGAAGTGACGTCAGCACGTTCTTAATCATGCAAAATCAGTTGAGAATTCCGCGTCTCTCCTCCCGTTTTTTGTAGATCTACGTAGATCAAGCCGAAAAAGACACTCTGACACCACGTGTGCGAAAACATACGCCTTTGTGAACGCATTGTGGCTTAAAGTTTGCTAAGAAGTTGCAAGAGTCAATTGAAAAGCTGCAGGCAATTTTAAAAAGGCTAAAATATGGTACGGTTGATACGAAGTAGGAAGAATGTGCTTTGACGTTTGGCCACCTCGATTTTTTTTTTTGAATTGTTCACTTCAAAGTATAGTTATTTTCAGAACTAACAAATATTTTTCTACACAGTTCTATGTAAATTTCAGAAAAAAAATTAAATAACGGCGCGGAAAAAGAGATTTCGTAAATGCTCCCGATGTGCCGCTTATCTCTTCTCAAAATCACTTACTGTTGGAGGTCCATGATTGGCATCATCATTGAGGGCTGCTCCGAAAATCATCAGAACCACAATAAGAATTGCCAATGTGATGATTTGCCCGCTGATTGTAAATGTCAAAAACAAGTTGGCAAGGTATTGATTCGAATACATCAGGCATCCGCCACTCTGAAACAATCAATTGTTAGTTCAGAAAATGGAATCTGAAGTTTGTACCGAGCTTCCACAAGAGTCCGATTGATACTTTATACACGAGACATCGAACATCCATCCAAAAAGAACTGGCGCAGGAATCGTACCAATCACTCTGATCATGATCCACTGAATTCCCAATGCAAATGATCGCTCGTTGTAATCGACAGTTCTCAGGATGACAGAGATGATCGGAACAGCAATTGCGAACGTACAGAAGGAAAGTGGTGCGAAGAGCAGAAGGAACCAAAGCAATTCAGTGCACTGTGGCTCGCAAACACCTTTTTTCACAATACGTGGTCGGTTTTTAGTATTCGTCGGCACGCAACTGCATTCGGTGTACTCCTGAAAATATAATATTATCAATGTGATTTAAAATTGGAGGATTTAAAGGATTAAAAGACAATTCGTTCTTCAAGCGCTATGCACTGCGGGACTGGGAGTTAGCCACACTGCATGGTGGCGCTCCCACTGGGCTATAATTTAAGCTACGTTCCAGCCGGTGACTGTGGCCGATAATCCATTCGTGGATTGCTGCACTTCTCAATAGAGACTGGGTTTAATCTAGGCGGTGAGACCGGACTTGAACTCGGGACCTCCAGATTGCTAGCGATCACCATTACCGACTGATCCATCCCGCCATCCCGCTTACTGCTAGTTTTATGTTGTATCTTTTAAAACTTACCTTCAATGATGCCGAATATGTTTCGGAGCATCCAGCATAACAAGGTGAGTAGTACGTGAATTGTCGACCGTCATCTAATTCTGCACAGACCGGTCTGTACTCAGAAGGATCACAAGTACATTGCTTATTGCAACTGTTCATGAGTTCGGGATCCTTACTGTATGTGGCATTGTAGTCGGGGATTGATCCACTGGAAATTTACACAAGTTATTATATTTTTTCAATAATTTCCTTCAACTCACTCAAATTCTGGATATGCAGAGTCAACTCCTACCAGTGGCGCGTGTGGGCAGTAGATCAGGTACATTGGCGAGAAGAGCAATGACAGGAAAATAAGTCCAATAGCAAATTTGAGCATCTTACTGCTATTCAGGCGAAAATGGTTGACAATTCCTCCTGTGACCATGCATCCCATGCCAGCCATGGGAACCATTACACATCCAATCAGTAAGTTGGCCTTACTAGGACGTACACTGAACTGTCTTTCCAGATATTTCGACATGAACGATGAGGCTCCGGTCACGACCAGACTGTCGATTGCCATTGCACTGGTGATGATCATGAATAGCCAGTTTGTCAAAATGCGGTAGATGGCGATTGGAATGTGTCGAACATCTAACCAGATTTTATACCATAGCGGTCCTCTTCCACGTGCAGGAATTGATGAGTAGAGCAGGGAAGCTTGTTCTGTAATTTCAAAAATTTTATTCAGCATCTTAAAGGTGGTGTAGTCAAATTTTTTTATTGCTTTATTGGACCCAAAATTGTCTGAAAACAACCAATTTCATAATGAAACTTCTTGAAAACTTCTCAACAAAAAAGTTATGACGCCTCAAAAAATGGAGTAAAATTAGTTAAAATTTGATATTTGACCGACTTGTCAATGTCGCAGCGGCTGGAAACATTTTTTTTTGAAATCATCGGTAAATTTTGGGTATATATGGCAATTCTTTTTTTTTCAGCGTCTTAATTCCTCTTGATAAACTTTTCATAAGACAGAATAAGCACAATCCTGATGCTTCTTGCAGACTTCAATAACTACATTTCTAATATTTTCCAACTACATCTGACTTTCACCTCTTAACTACAAGTGTTTGTATAACATTTTGTAGAAGAGCCGAATACGCTCTATTATCAAGGGAAAAATGAACTAACCAGCCATCGGAGCATCACTATTCAAAGCTGCCGTCTTGTTCGATCCTGGCATCCCACAGCATTCAGGTGTTCGGCGTCGGTTGGCAACAGCTGCATCGTGGAGACGGGAGCGATGCCATTTTAAAGAAGCTGGAAGCACTTTGGGCAGAGATGCAAGTGGAAGAACCGCCACAAATCCAACAAATGATGCAGCAATAAATGACAACCACCACGCTCCAACCCATGTTGGATCCGTTTCTCCTGATGAGACCCTAAAATAGTTTTTGAGTTTATAGAGATTCTACTGGAAATTAGTTTTTACTTCAAAATTTGCTCTGGAGGCAAGTGCCAAAAATCGGTGTGGTATTGCAGCGACACCGAAGCTCCCAGGAAACCGATTGCTGGACCAAACACGGCAAATGAGTAGAAAATTCCGACGAACAATGACGATTTTGCAGTACCAACATTCTCGTCAATATACGAAACTCCAATGGTAAAAAGTGGAGTGGCTCCGATTCCGTGCAAAAAATGTGCAAAGCAGAACAGGTAAAAGTAGAGATTTGATGAAGAATGCTGGTCTTGATTTTCACTTTGGCATTGGATTTGCGCTAAAGCTTCCGGGGAGGTCATGTCATTTTGAAGCACTGAAATGATGATATTGATTTTTCGTGTTTTTTCAATATAAAAAAATAAGTGGGATGACAACTACTACTAGCGTATTTTGAAATTTGAGGAAATCAAACAAATCTGATGAATCATATTTGAACAATTAAATTGTCATGTTTGTTTGTATACGTAAACTTACAATGTTCGATCGAACAGGTTCCAAAGGACATGTTAGACTGAGACGCCGAATACGAGTCCGACATGATATGTGGAGCCGAGAATATTAATGAGCCCAGTGCCATACAAGCCAATCCTGCAGCCAACACAGCCGGCTTACTGTGACGACCTCCGAAATATGAGACCGGGATGCAGAGAAGCACGTATCCAAAATCGTAAAACTGAACTATTCTACCCATATGACTAGTGCTGAATTTGAAACGGCGCTCAATAGATGAGATGGCTGAAGGTACCAGGCCATTGACGATTAGTCCCTGAAATTTATTTATTGTTGTTTTTTTGGTTTCTTAAGTTTTTTGGCTTTTTTGGATTTTTAAGCCTTTTTGGCTATTTAGGCTTGTTAGGCTTTTTAGGCTTTTTAGGCTTTTTAGGCATTTCTAGACCTTTTTAGGTTACCAAAAAATTCCCAAAATGGTTAATGTTTTTCGACTAGGTATACTTTACATATAACCTTTTTTATATTTGTCTAGTTTTTTTTGCACAGTTATTTGAAAATTCAAATAGGAATGTAAAGAAAATATGTAATTGCTTTCAGCCGAAAATTTCGAAAAGTTGCTCAAAAAGTGAGGTATTAATATAGTTGCTAGAGATCCTGAATAACTATCTCAAATCTACAGTCGAATAAGTTCTTTTTTGGATTTTGATAAACTAAACTACTACTAATAGTTTTTCGAACAAACCTGTATACTACAGTAAACACATAACAGAACAATCATTGGAAGCTGCTTGCCCAGACACTGAAGCCATTTGGGCCTCCACTTGCCAATTCCGCACTGTGACTCCTCGGTCAGAACCGTCATTTCCCGTTCAATCAACTCGTGTTGTTGTGGCTGAAAAATTCATTTTTTGGAAGAATGAAAATAAATAATAAGAATGGGAATTTGTTATGAAGAATTGTTGGATACCTACCAAAATGGTTACACCTAGTTCCATTCTTGTAAAACGAGGAGATGACACATGTTTAGCCTGCCAGTTTCTCGAAATCGAAACTGTTTACAAATATGACACTATTCAAGGGAAAAAAATTGGGGAAGGGAACATATGACTCATCACTTTAAATAGTCGAATTTCAGCTGGAAAACAAAATTTTTGTGGAGCAACTCAAAATTACAACGATATTAAGTATTTACATATATGTTGAAGGAAAGAACGATTGGGTTTAGTTTCGAGGCGTCTGAACATTTTTATTGAATTAAAGTAAAGGTTGACTTGTTTTTCCATTAAAAATATTTGTGATACAGTACTTTTTTATGCTTAGAAATAATTATTTCCTCAGCTTAAAAGTGCAAAAATATTCCACTCGTTGTTATTGTCAGACTGCCCCATTACGGTTTGATCTACAAAAGATGCGAAATATTTTCCCCCAAAAAATGTGACGTCAGCACGTTCTTAACCATGGGAAAACAGTAGGGAAGTCTGCGTCTAAATTCCCGCGATTCCTAGATCAAACCAAAATGGAACGCTCTGACACCATTGGTGTTACAGAGATATGCAATAGAAAAATCATAACATAAAAATTAATTGTTTTCGAATATTTGGAAAAGTCTCATATAAACTCGTTTTTTTGTATTGCTCATTTTGATTTTATAGTAACAAACACCAGAGCTGCTATTTTTCCCTTGATTGACGCTTAGAAAAAAAGAGAAAATTCCTCATAATACACTTATACATTTGTATAACTGATTAAACCTCAATGTTGCTAATATGAGCTTTTTTGAGAACAATGAATATCATGGACGATTCACAAAAGATGGATGCATAAAAAAAGAAAATGGTTCTGGTTGCATGTGGAAGGGAGAGGCAGTGAGGACAATCAGTCTTCAAAACTGAGAAAAAGAAAGCGACTGTTCTCTGTCGACTTTTGCTCTGGTCACAAAAATTTGTTGGAATTCGGAATAAACAAAGAAAAACTTACTGGCAATTGGAATTCTTTCCGCCGCAACGCTTTCTCCATGTGTCGGGGTGGGACTCCTTGAGAAGCTTGCCGCATATGACTCCTGAAAGTTTAAATAATGGATCAAAGATTTGAAGTTTTTTTTTTGAAATACAAAAATATCTGCTAGCATACATTAGGAAATTTCTATCCGAAAAAAAAAATTCAGAAAATAGCTCAGGTCAGAAATTGTTTGAATTAACTATCTAATTGACACCTAAAGGTTTCAAATTTCCAAAAACTTTTCTGCAATTAGTTTCGAGTATAAACATTACATATCAATTACCATTTGTTCCTTGTTGGTTTTGATGAATGATCTGATCGCAGGTCACCGGGACACGAACGTGTCTCCGCGTCGTCTGAGCAGCCGACAGCTGGTTCGTCGACGCTTCGGTCACCCATTTTTGGCAGAAATGTTTGTTGATTTTATCGACCCGATAAAAGTTTAACACATCTGAAAATACATTATAGTAATATATAAAGAACATATTATTTCTGTATGAACGTGCGAAATCATAAAAGAGACGGGGGAATAGGCAGACAACGCATGTTGTCATACTTTTCATGATGCTAATTTTCGAGAGTATATAAGGCAAAATATATGAGGAAAATTGCAGAATTGAGAAGATAATGAGTTCAATTTCGAAGAGTGACGACGTGGAATGAAAAAAGACTCGAGAAAACCGGGGGTGACGAAGAACATAGAGAGCCGGAAGTATAGCGAGAGCACAGAAAAGAGCAACAACTCATTATTTTAGAACGTGAGAACAAAAGAGAGACAATGGGTTTGTAAAACTACAAAGACACGACAATTTCAGATTTATTTCCAAGATATAGATATTTCTGAAATAAACATTCAATTGATAGTTGTGTAGTTATTTTTCGAATTTTACGCCCGAAATAATCTATTTCTGAGGCTAAAAGTGCAGGCGAACTTCACGTTGAAATTGTTTTACCGTGCTGTGCAGGAATTAATAAAAAATGTGCTAGAAATGATTTCTCAACAAATGAACATTAACTTTTTTTATTTAGTGAAAAACTATCAATTATTCGTGGCACACTTTTTTGAAGTTTACAGTTTTACAACAGCATTTCTTTCATGACATCGTCACTGATGAAAAAAAAACCAAGCCAAGAAAATTTTTTAAAAAGTGGGCGCCACCAGATCAGCCATATAAGGTTGTTTCTTGTTGAAAGTTGAAAAACATTTTTAAAATGTATAAAAAATGTATGCATATCATTTTTTACAGTTATATTTGGTCTTTACTTATTTTCTATAATTTAAAAGTTGAGTAGAACCAGTGGGGAACTTGTTTAAAACCACTCCTATAGTGCCAAAATGATTGAATATCATAGTAAAACCTTTGAACAGTTTGTTGAAAAATTTTTATTCACAGTCAAAAAGTGGCAATTACAGAGTTTTTGCCACTTTTTGAGTACTGTTACATGTTCAAATCCCTGCAATATTACGTACATAAGTAGATCATATAATTCTAAAGAACAATTTTTTTCCAAAAATAGTTTCTAAAAAATGACAAAACCTGAGACACTTTGAGACACTTAGACACTTCAAAACACTTTTTGAAACAAAATAAAAAATGTTTGCAAAATTTTTGAAAAGTTTCACTATGATATTTGGTAAAGTGTTGTTTACCAATTCCTCCACTGGAGCAGTTCCACTTTTAATATGATAATTTGGTGGAAATCCCATTTTTCCCTGGTTCTTTTTTAAATTCGTGCATTCTCATTAGATTTCTGGTGTTGTATGGAAAAAAATGCACAACCGAATAAAAATTTACAATTCAACTCGGCCAAAAAAAGATGTTTGCGCGGTTACACATGAATCCAGTTTATCCATTTCCGAACAGAAACCGTCATGAGATGCCAAAATGAAATTCTCACAGACGAGCCGCTGTGTCGTCGTTTTCTGTGTCGTTATTTGGATGGCAGTCATCGGGCGCGGCCTCCGCTTCGTTTTCCTCTTCTTCTTCTCCGTTGAGCAAGACAAAAAGAGTGGTGTTGGTGGTGTGTTTGAAGCCAACTGCGGCGGTGGCCATAGTTCTGGAGCAAGAAGAAGAAGAAAAAGGCGAAAAAAACCAGAGGGAAGAATGGGAGGAAAGGGAGATAGATGGAAACTGCCGAGGGCGCATTAAAGAACTTGGGACATGTCCTGTGGGCTTTTCGGCACAAAAAGGGACTAGATGGCCATTTGGTCACAAGATTTATTCAAGTTCGATTGGCAAAAAAATGAACCAAACAAAACGTTTGCCCTGGATTTACTGTGTGAAACTTTGGTTCTAGTCTTTTCGTTTATTTTAGGCAAACGGAAGTTAAAATGTTAAAAGAAAATGGAAAACAACAGTGACAAGAGAATAACATTTTTTGCTTTGTTTTTTTTTGTCAGAAAAAAACTTTCCATAAATGAAAACATATATACATATTGATGTATACATAGTAAAGACTATACAAAACATATGTTTCAAAAATTTTAGGTGAAAACGTATTTTAGGAACGCGGTTTTTTATAGTTTCGTTTTTTTTTAAACTTTAAACCTTAATACCTGAAAAATTGTTAAAGTTCTAAATTTTAAAATGTAATAAATATCACAAAAATTCAAAAAATTGAAATTCTTTTTAAAAATATTGTTAAAAGTTTTATTGACAGTCAAAAAAGAGTTTATGCCACTTTTTGAGAAAATTATAGCACTGTCGTAAATTTGAATTCCTACAATCTTCAGTATTTGAAAAATAAGTAGGTCATAAAATTCGAAGGAAAAAATTATTTTTGATCGACCACTTCCATAAAAGTGGCAAAACCTGAGATTTTTCCAGTTTTGCAGTACCGAGGCAAAAAAAACGGCGAAAAATTGTATTTGTGTCAAAAACCAGAAAAAAAGAAAACATGATACGTATAATATTTGAGAAAAAAAACGAAATTCACTAAACTTTTTTCACGACTGAAAAAAAAACGTTTTTTTACAGTAGAAAACAAGAAAAATGCGAGAAATGCTTTTAAAAGTCTCAATATATCCGGTGACAATCTTTGAAATTTAAGAAAGCTCAAAAATGTATGGAAAACGCCGAGAATAGCGCTACCACGCAGTCAAATTGAATTGAGTATAAGATGAATTGCAAAGTGAGGGTGAAGCGGGAGAAAAAAAAAGAGGGTTCGGCTTTCTGATGTGAGCGTATAGGTAAATAGAACCTTGTAAACAAATCTGGGCACAACAAAAGAAATGGTCAAATTGCGACAAGAATGGGAGGAGGTCGCAGTGATTTTTTGTTGGAAATTTATAATATTTACACGAAGGAATATATTAAAAAATATGAATATTGAAAAGAACATATTTGATGCCGTTTCAAAAATTAAATATTTGTTGAGAAACATTTTTAAAATCAAAAACTATGTCGTGCACTGGTAATTCACCTGCTTATTTCTATTTTGAGTTGACTACGACAAGAAAACTATGCCTAAAATATCACGTGAATTTTCAGAACATTGTAGAGAATACTATCAAAGATAAAATGCTTGAGCTACCCGAAAACATAGTTGTTTTCCAGACAAAACTATTTTTTTCAAACAAGGAACATATCTCAATACAAAAACAATATTAATTACGGAAGTTGATAAAACCGAAAAAAATATTGTTGGCTCAGTATTGTGCAGAATAAAATATAAAAATATATTTCGATGAGCGCACAAGAAAATTGAAAACCTAAATGAATTCTATGCTCGACGAGCTGCGGCAAACGAGGCAAGCGGAAAACACGGAGCCGCGAGGAAAAAGCCCGCAACTACTTACGCGGAGAAGAAGGCCTCGTACTTATACCGACAGAATCAATCATACTCACTCTTTTGTTTTCTTGTCTATCTCACTTTTTTTTTTCAAAAAAAGTTTTTTGAAAATCCAGGATTTGTGAAGGTGTAAGCTCATTTATTCATTATTGAGTGTGACTCAAGTAGACTTTGAGGTTTTGTTCACGATTTTTTTGTATCTTTTCGCCTCTGCTTTTTTTCCAATGGAGTAACGGGGCCGCTGGACTCATTGAAGTGGAAACATTTGGAAACATTGCTTCTTGGTTAACGTTTTGTTCGAAAAGGTAGACTAGAAGAGATATTCTCTCGAATAAGAAAAATTGTCTGGGTCAACTAATCCGTATATAGAAAGAGACCGGCATTGTTGCATGGGTAATCTCTATTGAACATTTGTCACTTTTAGTGAGGTGGGGGGATGGAAAACAAGTATTATTAACTGAAATTATGTTGGATATTCAATGACGCGGGAAATCACACCTGCGAATCAACACCACGTTCTTGCCGATTTTCGAACTATCAATTTTACGAAAAAAATTTCATTTTGGGAATTTCGAGAAAAAATCGTTTTTCTTGCGAAAATCTTGAAAAGCTAAAATTTTGCTAGTGGGAAAAATTAAATAATTATTCTTTTCAGATATTTTTTCGATATTTTTGTATGTTTTCGCATTCAAAAAGAGAGGCGAGTTTGGTTTTACTCTTTCATAATTTTAGAAAAAGTTTATAATTTAAGTATGTATCGGACAGTTGTATTTCACATTTCATGGGCTCAAATATGAGAAATTGCTCCAAATTTTTCAAAAACTCCGAATTTTTAAACCCTAAAATCTTACTGAAACAAAATTCTTAAAAACAATATTGCTCCTAAAAAATTGAGAATATGTCGCTGAATTGACAAAATATGACAGAAATTTTTAAAAGTTTAAAACGCACATTTTTAGTAAAAAGGAGGATATCACTCAGTTTTCACTTATTATAATTTTTTTTTTCGGCTTTTCTTGTAAATTTAGGCACTGTAGGACTCAAACGTAAGAGAATGCGTTAAAATTCTTAAAATCAAAAAATTGGCAATTTGCCAAAACCATTCACAAAAAATATTATTTAGATAATTGGATTTTAGCTTATTTTATGTATACTTTGACAAAAAGCGCTTTTCTAATTTGAAAAAAAAACACGTACATTAACTACATATATGGGACTATATTTTGATATTAAAAAAAAACTATACTGAAAACTAGACCCAGCTTATTGACTTCAAATTTGAAAAAAAAAAAAATAAACTACGTACCCCCACGTAATCTATGTACATCGAATCCCGAATCGATGTATGGCGGAGAAAAAGGTGTAAGGTTAAATAATAGACGACGATGGCAGATGTACATGATTTACAATCAATGTGGCCTCTCGGATGGTAGAAGGGAAGAAGAAAATTATATGGGTAAAACTCATTCTCGCTCTTCCTTATTGCTTTTTTCGGGCAAGAAGGAAGAATGTGTTGTGTTGTTTCATAACAATACGAAGAAGCAAGCATTATACCTAAAGAAAATGAGAAAAAAAAAGAAAATGAAAATGACAGTAAAAGTGACAGTTGGGTAATTTTAAAAATCGGAATGTTGACGTGACGAGAGGGCAAACACATGGTATCGGTTTTCTTGAGGAACCGTTTAGACTGGGTGGGGTCGAGGGTGTAAGGAATAGAATACCCCGAGACGGTCAAACAACACAAAAACGCGTAATCAAACATCAGACTCCGACGACGGACAAATTGGGTGAGTTTCGGAATTAGCCAATTCTCATCCAAATCTCAAACCTCAAATCTTACAATTTTTGCATCCAAGTAGAGCCGACAAAGACAATTGGGCGAAAAATAACATGAAAAAAAGAATGAGAATGGGAAAAAATAAAGATGAATGAAGAATGATTCATAGCTGGAGCTGGAGGAGAATGAGAACTGAAAATGACAGATTCTTGTTTTTTCTAGTTTTTTTTTAGTTTTTATTTTCCTCCCCAACGATTTGCCCCAGCCGGATGTCAGAAAAGAATTGATTTGAAACGCTTGCGGAGGTGGTCCTTAGAAAGTCCCAGAGGAGATATTCCATTGAAAACGGATGCACTTTTATTCCGTTCGGTTAGAACATAATTTGTTGAATGGATGGGAAATATGAGGAGAAAGAAAGAGGATAAAAGCTTCAACTTTGCAGTGCAATTGAATGATAAAGAAATAACAAATGTTGAAAAATTGTATGAATTTAGTTCTGAAAACAAAACTGGGAATTAATTGAAATTAAAGTTTAAAGGTTTTTTGGAATATTTTTATTTTATTGACAGTCCAAAAGTGGCAATTACTGAGTTTTTGCCGCTTTTTGAGAAATTTATATCACTGACACATGTTCGGATCCCTACAATGTTTGAATATTGAAAATTGTGACATAAATAGACCGGAAAATTTGAAGGATTTTTTCATCGATGACTTTCAAAAAGGGGGAAAAAGTCAGTAAATTCAACTTTTTGACTGTCAATAAAAATTTTTCAAAAATTTTTTTTGAAAAGTTTTTATATGATATTAATAATTTTGGCACCATACACAAAAATAATTACCATTTTTTGAGTGTTAATAAAAAATTTTCAAAATTTTTTTTGAAAAATTTTACTATGATATTTAGTAATTTTAGTTTTATATGAGTGGTTTTAAATAAAAATTTTCAATTTTTACAATAGCGCTACTCGTTTTTTGATAGTATTAAACATTCATAAAAAACAACAAGCGTTCAAAAAACGGTTTAAAAAAACTCCGAAAAAAAATATATTTTTTTGGATTTTTTAAAATTAAAGGTGGAGAAGTCTAATAAGAAAAAAAAATTCAATTTTTGTTCAATTATTGGAATTTAAAAAAATTAAAAACGAAAAGAAGTTTGGAACCGGACCCAAAAAAACTTTTTTTGCAAGAATTAAAAAAAAAAATTTTTAAAGAACTGTACCTAGAAATTTACCAGAATGTTGACTGAAATTTTTCAAATATCTAAAAAAAATTAGGAGATTATTTCCACTGACCCTACTTTATACATATACCTATATTTATTTTCTTGTTCTTTTATTGTCATCTTTTGAGAGAAAAAACAAAGCGGTTTATATTTAGTTATTTCTAAATTAGCAGCAAAAATAACTCCGATCAGAAATTGCTCTACAAACTTGCATTTTGTGCAAAAGCAAGCACAAAAAAAATCTGATCAGAATCAAGCAAAAAAGAAACAAAAAGTAAATAAAAATGGGAAACCAGAGGAAGCGAGGGGGGGGAGAGAATAGAATAGAATAACAAGCGCAAAAAGTGACATAGAAGCAAAATACTCGAAAGTATCAAATTTTCAGATGCGTATCGAATCTGTGCGTGTACGTGTATCTATCTGTGACATAAACAATTGCACGAAGCTTCACCCACACTCTCAAAAGATGCGCTCTAATTGAATGAAGTGGGAAGAGAGCATCAGAAGAGACACACATACACAAACTCAAAGTAATACCACCCAGAAAAGAAGGAATCGAAGCAACATGTTGTCCCGAACAAAGAATTGTTAAGTGTTCAAATTCAGAAATATTCCCACGTTACATATTTTTTATTTTCTTTGCAGAGCTCTCAATATTCTCAGTATAATATTTAAAAAATAGACAGAATTTCATGATAGAATTCGTTAAACCAAAATCAAGAAAACTTCACGTTTTGAGATAAATGGCGTGGAAGCAGAAAATGAAGGAGAAATATTTTTGCAAGTTGAGAGAAAGAAGGAGCGGAGAGGTTGCCATAGTAGGGAGAAATTAGATTTTTCCTTGATGGAAAATGAAGGAAACTAGGAAGAAAAAGGCGAGTCACTCAATCCGTTTTCCACAAAAAAATAACTAATTTTGTTTCTCATTTCACCGGGAAAAAAAACATAAATTTTCCATTATGGAACTATGTACAAATCGTTGGAAACATCAACAGTCAACAGTTGTTCACGTCTCTCAATTTTGGATAGGCACATGCATGACACATTTATTGTTTATATTGTATATAGTGGTTGAACAAAAATTAAACAAAGTGAATGGAGACGGGAGCGGAATTCGAATAAAAAGATTAAAATATTTTTGAACCAATTTTAATGGAACTCAAAATAGAGGAATTGTTTGAAAGTGTGGGTACCGAAAATGGGCAAGTTGCTTTAAAACATGCCTATGGTATCACAATGACCAAATACCATAGTAAAAAAATTATAAAATTTCATTAAAAAATTCAAAATTTCATAAGATTTTTTGATAATTGGAAAATTTTCAGTTTTGCCATTTTTTGGGAGTCTTCGATCAAACAAATTTTTTTTTCGTTCACGTTTAAAGGTATTTTTAAATCACAAATATTAATATTAAAACATTGTAGAGATTTGATCATGCGACAGTGCCAAAGTTTTCTCAAAAAGTGGCAAAAACCCAGTAATTGGCACTTTTTGATTGCCAATAAAAATTTTGCAAAATTTTTTTCAAAATTTCGACAAAAAATTTTTTTTCCAGAATATTTGTATGTCTTTCAAACATTTTTGTTCTTATTTAATTTTTCACCTCAAAAATCTGAACATATAAAATTTTCAAAAAACTTCGGTAATTTGTCAAAACTTAAAAAATTCTGAATTCGAAAACATTCAAATATGTTTTACACATTTTGAGTGTCTCTTTAGAAAAAAATAAAAGTCAAAAAAAGGAAAAAAAAACAAACAACAGTGGTCCTTACCCGGCCGATGAGAATCCGGATAAGACTGGCCAAGTGCACCAAGGTCAGAATAGGCTATATCGCTCACAGGACAAGGTAGCTATTAAAAAACCATTCACGACGACTGTCAGACGGATTGTAAACTGATGTACTATAAAAATTCCACCGGTTGTCGTCCTGTTTTCGGAATTGAATTTCAATTGGATGGAGTTAGTTTTAGCAGCACGTTTTGCAAATTTTTCCGATTTTCAATGAAAAATAGTGATAGTGCAACAAAGATCTAAATGACGATGTTGATATAAATAGCTATGAATTTGATTTCAAAATATTATAGTTCAAAAAACAATTTTAACGGAGGTTCACAAATTAAGTAGTTGTACAGTAAACCGAATTATGGGTGGTTGAGGGGAAAAACCAAAAAATGTTAATGAAACCAACAAAATTATTAAATTATCATATACCAGATTTCTTTTAACTAGTTAAAATCACCAAATCCATGGCCACCGAATTGAACTAAATGTCGCCAGAAGGTGTCAAGGTTAGGCCACTACTGTGGTCAGTTCAATTCAGAAATTGAACATTTGCATAGCTTGGGATTTCTCAATTTACTTGAAAAGCAAAAAAAAAGGAGCAAAAAGAAGAGCAAACAAAAAAAATCACGAAAAAGACAAACGATATCAGTGGGAAAAGTGACGAGAAGCAAGGCGAACAACAACTGCTGTGGAGGAGCAGGAAATGGCTACATGATGAGAAGAAAAGCAGTGAAAAGTTCAATTCGATTCAAAAATCTTCGCATGTTTTCATCTTTCAGCAGAAAAAAAGAGTCAGAGAGAGGAGCACTTGAGAGATCGGATTTGATCACTCTCGGTTTTTTCCGCCTTTTCTCCTCGTTTTTTTGTGTCCTGTCCTATGGAGACTCCGCGTTAAGAACATGTGTTTCCGCTTCAGATGATGTCGTATAAAAGTTTGGAAATGAAGTAGGAGGAGGAGAAAGACTACCGATCAGACACCAAACAAGTATGATCGATACATGTCGGGATATGAGTCAGAATCACAGGGAATCACATATATCTATACAGGTCAACAACATGTTGGTGATCGAATGCAACATTTGAAATAAAAAGAAAAAAAAAGTTAGAAACAGGTGTCGTTCTCATGGTATTAATGCAGCACACGTATACATTTGTTTTGAGAAAGAAGAAGTATTGAATTTGAAGGTGGTTCTGTAGGGAAATTGATTAATGAAATAGCTCTAATGGGCAAAAAGACTCCAATAATGCCAAAATGACCAAAATTTAAAAAAGTAAAAAATCAATACTGAAAACAACATTGTAGGGATGTGATCATGCTATAATGGTATAGTTTTCTCAAAAGTGGCAACAACTCAATAATTGCCATTTTTGGCTGAAAATAAAAAGTAAAAAATGTTGAACAGTTTTACTATGATATTTTACTATGATGTTTGAAAAGCATTTCTTGAAAGTCAAAACTAAAAAAAAATTTTGGGTATTTTTGTGGTTGGAAAATTTACTGAAAAATATAATTTCAGGAGGATTAAAAATTAATGAAAAACTCAAAGAAAATGAATCTCCATATTGGAAAAAACATACATATGAGAATTTTCACATAATTATTAAACATTTGGAATAACTCAAAAATTGAAAAAAAATGTTGAAAAAATAAATAATTATAAGAATAAAATCACAGTAAAAAACACATTGCCTTCAAACAAATATTCCTTTGTTTTACGATTGGCTACTAACTACTAGGATTATTGTTGAACACGCCAACTCTCTATTGCCATTGTTGTTTTGCTTGGGAGTAACTTTTTTTTCTCTGTTTTTTCCAAAAGCCCAACTAAGTTATGCTTTAAAAAATTGATTTCTCAGAGATATTCTTCTAGAAAAAAGAAAAGAAATTAAAATAAATTTGAAACCAAATGAGAATTGAAATTGGATACACTCTGTGATATGTCTACTGTCTGAGGGTTAGAAAAAAATGGAATAAATATTTTTTTGGGTTTTGAAAGTTGAGAAAAAAAGAAATATGAAAACCAGAGGATTCAGATTCAGGAAGTTTAAAATCATTAAAGAAAGGAGGAAGCGACGGAGGCAACAGATTGGGTAATTTATCACACTTTCTCTTCTCTAAATGTTGCTAGATCGACGCGTGTTCGTCGACATCACTGACTGCGGAGACTGAACAAGAACTTCATTGATATTGTTGCGAAAGATAAACAAAATACGTCAAACAACAAGGGTGTTTTCGTGAATTAGGTGACAGAAATCTTGTTTGAGATGGAATTATGATGATCCGTCGGGGGAGAGGATCAATTTGGTGTGACTCGTTAATTACTATTAATGGTCGTTTTTCAGAAAAGTAGGTCCGATAGAATCTCGATTTCACGTGAAAAAAAAACCGCAAAAAAATGGGGGCGAGTAGGGGCCGGAGGACACGAAGAAGAGGGAAATTTTGTCTATGCGCTGTGGTCACTAGTGATCTCTACGTCTCTTTAGTGCCCTGTCCCTCAATTCGCACATCTTTGTGACACACACTACTTCTCATCGATTTCTAGTTTTTTTCGCCTACTCCAAATGGTGGCGGGCGGCGAAGGAGATGGAATCTGGATTGGATCTTAAAATTCAGGGCTCTTTCTCTTGCGTTATTGGTCCCAATTTTTTTTGCAAAATTATTCAAACTCAGAATAATTCGTAACTTGAAAATGGGGATTATTAAATATTTAATCTTTAAAAAAATTCCTTTTAAAAGTGGAGTTGTTAAAATTGTTAAAAAACTGCAAAAAAAGATTTTAAATTTTTTTATTTAGTAAAAAAAAATAGCAATTACTGTTTTTTGGCTATTTTTTGGGAAAACTATAGCATTGCTGTATTTTCGAATCTCTAAAATATTTGAAACATAAATAAATTTTAAAAAATGCGAAAAAGAATAAAATTATTTTTGATCAGTAACTTCCTAAAAAGTGTCAAAAATTACGTAATTACATTTTTTTAAAACAAAATATAAAATTTTAAAAACCATTTTCGAAAAGTTTTTTATGGCCATTTTGTCACTATAGGAGGCTAATCAACTTTTAATTGTATATTGCAGGAATATACAATTGAGTTGCATTAAATGAGAGAATGAAGTTTGTAATTTTTTCTTTAAAAAAAAGTTTTTTAAAAATATTTTTTGACGAAAAAGTGAAAATTAAAAAAATATATAGTGTAAACGGCCAAAACACTTAAAAAAACATTAAAAACATCATTAAAGTCATGACAAATTTTTAACAATAAAATCGAAAAGTTTTGAGTGATAAAAAAATTCAAAAAAGAATATCATATGAGTAAATCACAAGAATTAATAAAGTGTAAATCAATCAATCACTTTTCATTTTCGCACACCAACTTTTAACAAACAACGACACGTTTTTACACCCTAATTCAAGAGAAGATATCACTTGATGTAAAACAGTGGTTTTTGAAAACTAGAAAATAGGAAACAATAGAGATAGAAGTAACATATGCTATTACTGATTTGTTTGAAAAGTTGAAACATTTATGCATATTGAAGGGTTTCAAAAAAAAAGGTTAAAAATATTTCTTATACATATTTTTGTCAATTATAAGTTAGGTAGTGAACAATTGCAAATTCCTAAATAATACCAAAAATATTTTTTATTGGAAAAGTGACGTTGAAAATATTGAAAACGGAATAACGTCATGGAAAAACAACTAACTAAAAATTTACTTTATTTCCTCACAAAATTACAATTTCGGGTGTTAATTTATTATTTATTTATGAAAATTTCTGTTCAGCTAATTTTCCCCATCATTCTCAAGGAAATGAATAATCTAACGCTTCCGATCCTGGACAGAACAAACGAATCGAATATCAACGGGAGACGCTGACATTAATCAAATTTATGCTAATTTTCGAGGTTGAACTATTTGTTCGGTTGCAACGAGCTAATCGGTTAGAACGGCTCTAGCGAATTGACGTGTGTGTGTGGTTGTGTGTGTATATGGAATGTAAATTGGGTAGCCTATGTGCGACCAGAAAAACGACAAAACGAATAGTAACAACAATGGCGGGTTCTCTGGGCCCCCCGTATATGTGGCCGCCGAGCGCAATTCGAATGTTAAACTTCATTTTCTGTTTTTATTGTTTTTTGATTTCTTATACAATCGTTTTAAAGATGATATGATTTTCGGTGAATGCTTAAAACAAAAACCTACATGAATTATTAAAAAGTGGAATCACGATTAAAAAACATAACAAAACAAACAAGGCAGTATCTGTGGAGTACGACGAGCAATAAAATGTTCCAATTTGGTGATTTACTGATAAAAGATAAGAACATTTTGAACTAACACATAATATGATACTATATTGTTATTAGTAAAAGACAATGATGTTTAAAACAACTGTAATTGCTTAAAATTATTAAAAATCTTATATAAAGGTACTGCGAAAATAGTCTTTGAATTTTTTAAAATTTTGTTTCAAAAAGTGGTGGAAATACATATTTGAAACATAAGTAGACTATGAACTTTTGAATAATTTTTTTATTGACGACTTTCACAAAAGTGACAAAAACTAAGTAGTTTTATTTTTGGACTGTCAATAAAAAAATTTCAAAAATTTGCAGTTTTTTTTTTGAAAAGTTTTATAAAACCTTCAACTGCTGTTAAAACTCAAAATTCATTCTAAAACAACAAAGTCCAAACGCCAGCAAAATACCATTCCCACACGTAAAAGTGGCATTCAATTAGTTGTAAATATTTCAAGAAAAAAAGTTATTTGTACAACTGACAAAAGTTTGGAGTCATATATGTGTCAATTTCAGATAAACTTTTTGTTCAATGGGAAATGGACAGAACGAGAAAATATAAAAATTAAAAAAAAAACTAGAATATAGGAGTTGAAAAAATCTGTTAAATATATGTATTTTGTAAATGATAAGACAAAAATGCTTGCGGGAACTGCTAAGTGTAACTTTTTACTAGAAAAAAAAGCTTCAGAGTAATTTTATTAATTACCAATTTTTTTTAAAGCTATGCATTCAGGATATAACGCAACAAAGATATAATAATGCAATTCGAAATATTTCAAAAATTATTTTCGACAACGCGAATTCGTGGGCGATTTCGGTTTACAAATAGTAAACGTGTGTGTGTGGGGTGAGAGGTGTTTATTCAGCGGAAAGTTCACCGTTCGACAGTTTCGCTGCAAAAAGATTGACTTCCTTCTCATTTTGCTCCCCTCACTTGAGTGCTTTTTTACTAGTCTCTACTTTACTACTTACCGGCAAAGCAATAGACACTTTCGAAAGGAATGAGAAGGCGAAAAAAGAGCCGCAAAAGACGACGGACCACAAAGAGCGGAAAATTGTGAGCAAAAAAAGGAAGGAAGAGTGAGCTGCGGATAAAGAGTTAGATGATGAGCTTTGCTGAATTTAGAAAAAAAGTTTTTCATTTTTTCGCTAACAGCAACTTGAAAAATTTAACATGCTCAAAATAAGCACATTAATGGTGAAGTAGAATAAATAATGTTTTTTAAATGACAGAAAAAAATGCTCCGTAATGACCGAATATAACTGGAAGAAACAGTATACAATGTTTCTAAATTAAATTCAAAATTTCCTAATAGTCGATAATTCTACACAAATTTATAATTTTTTTAACTAAGAAATGTCTGGAAAATTGAAAATTGGTGTATTAATTTTAAAGATAAAATTATGAAAACAAAGTCGAAAATGACGTCACTCATTTGTGCGGAAATTTAATTTTTTTTAGCTCATTCCTTTTATTTTTGCAAAATTGAAAAAATAAATAAAAATTTAGAAAACATTTATCAACTTTTTAAAGTCATTACAGCCCATTTTCTAACATTTAAAGCAAAATCCTCACTCGAAAATATGTGTTTTTTTTGCGATAGCATAACTTTTAAATCTTGACATTCATGTCAATCAAAGTTTTATTTCTCTTTTTCTGGAGTCAGATGACAGATATAAACATCATTTTCGGGAAATTTCAGTTATTCTACTGTTTTGGAGGGGAAAAGGCTCACATCTCGTAATGACGTAAATGTGTATGAAAATAATGTTATGCGCATGACCAGAGTATTATAACATTATATACACCTGATATCAAACATCTAATTAGAAAAACAGGTGAATTGAGTTTTCATATACCCCGTTGGGCGTTTTCTTTTTCTTTTGGGAAATTCATACATGGGTCTGTTTTTGTTTTTATAGAAATGTATAAAATTTTCAAAAAGGTTTTTATTAGCAATATTTAAAACCAAAATAAAAATCGACAATTTAACGTCTAGCGTATCCTGGTCCAGTTCTCGGTGGTGGACAATGATCACAGGATCCAGGTTGTCCTGGTGGTCCACGTGGTCCAGTTCCTCCGTGTGGTCCTGGAAGTCCGTCAGATCCCTTCTCTCCAGGATCTCCTGGCAATCCTGGTGGTCCGGCCTTTCCAGGTTGTCCATCCTTTCCTGGTGGTCCTGGTGGTCCTTGTGGTCCCGGTGGTCCTGGTGGTCCTGGAGGTCCTGGTGGAGCTCCATTGATAACCTTTCCTGGCTCTCCAGTTGGTCCTTTTTCTCCTGGAACTCCCGGTGCTCCTTGTGGTCCTGATGGTCCTGGTGGTCCTGGAAGTCCTGGAACGCCATCTTGTCCTGATGTACCGGCATCTCCTTGTGGTCCTGGAAGGCCTTTTGGTCCTGGTGGCCCGGCTGGTCCTGGTGGTCCTGGTGGACACTTCTGGCATGGTGGCTTCGGTGGGGGTCCCGGAAGAAGTGCTCCGTCTCTTCCTGGTGGTCCTGGGTTTCCTGGTCTTCCTGGTGCTCCCGGACGTCCGTCTCTTCCAGGTGGTCCTGGTGGTCCTGGTGGTCCAACTTGACAAGTACAGCAAGATCCAGCAGCGGAAGATGGTGGATTGGCGGCAATTGGTTGTGCTCCATAGTTATCACGACGTGTGCGACGAGCAGTACGCGCTGGGATACCGCCGGTAGCAGACTGGACGGTGACCATCTCACGCCACAAATCGCGGGATCGAGTCTAAAAATAATATATTTCAATTGAGTTTAAATCGAATTAGATATTAATGAAATATAAAATTACATCAACATGCTCCACTAACCTTGCAGAAGTCTACTTCACTGTTCATAACAGATTGAAGATGCTGTACGTGATTGTAGACAAGTGGAACAATGATGACAGTTGCCAACATGGATACAATGGCTAATGTTGCCGACGCAATGGCCAACAGCCGGAGAGAGCGCCGTGGGGCGCATTTCTGCTCCATCTCTATAACATAATTATAAACTTTCAAAATAATCGAGAAAAAATCAAGAACAAAAATGGAAACTTTGTTGAAAATAGAATGAAAACAGAAATGAAGAAAAACTTTCTCAGTGTACACATATATATAAGTGGATACGACCTAATTAGATAACGACTGAGTGACCTGGATTATCTATCCTCAATATCTCCGTTAGTTTTCACTTTTGTGGATGAATTGCCGCGCGCCTACTGATGGGCTGAGATAAAATGAAATTCCGGAGGTCTTTGAGAATCTGGGAGGTAAATGGGGTAAAGTACATATCGTATAGTTGAAGTTGTATGTGATATATCTGATTAAATTACTTACAAGTAAATTCGAAATTAAGTTGAAAATATTAACAAAAAACTTGTGATTTTGGGAAGATTCTGAGAAGAGTATTGAGACAATAAATTTAAAAAATAATTCCATTTTTCTTGCAAAAAACCTTAATTCTTCACAAATAATCTAACTGCAGTGAGTTACTTGAATCTGAAAAGTTGTTAGAAAAGATTTAAGGAAAAAACCCATACGTATTGGTTTTTTTAATTCAAAATTTGTTTGAGCGTCCAACGTGAATTTGTTGCAGTATTATCAGAGTAAGAAATCAGATAAAATTTTACAGAAGTTCAGAGATCAAAATTTTTGATGTTTTATATACTTTTCAAAAATTATTACATGTGTTGGCCGTTTCCCGCAAAAAGATTTGCTAAAGGTTTTGATCAAATTCTGATTTTTTATATATTTTTATTTTTCATTTTCAAGTACGTAATGCTATTTTCTAAGCGTATCTGGAGAAAAATTAAATTATTGAGTTCAAAAAATCTGAAGTCAACTAAAAACTAATACATACCCAAAATTAAAAAAAAAATTTTCAGCTAAACCTTTTCCAACGTCACCAATCATTAGAGACCCCTTTTAGTTGTTTTCTATAAAAGCTGATGCTTGAATAATTGAAACAATAAAGAAAATAGCCAACTTGTTCTATTGCTATAAGTTTCTTTATTAGTTGTTGGTCAGATTTGAAATGAAAACAAAGAAGACGTTAACACACCATTTCTGATGATAAAATGTAGGATTTGTTTGTAGACTAACTGTTTAGAATGTAGATCATAATCCAAAACCAAAATGGCAAATATAAATACAAACATTAATTCGACCGGTGAAAAAATTACAGGTGGAGTAGTTTCAATGGGAATTTTGTGATTAAATACACTTATAATGACCCAAAACGACCGAATATCATATTAAAACAGTGCAAAATTTTTTTTGATTTTTTAAAATTTCCAGTCAAAACTTTGGCAAAAACTTTGGCTTTTGAGATTTTGTGTGGCAAAAACTGGGCTATTATCACTTTTTGACAGCAAGTAAAAAATTCCAAATCTTTTTTAAACGTTTGTTATGATATTTGGCCATTTTGGCACCAGGCAACTAGTTTAAAGCACTTTCCCCACTGGCGGTACTCATTTAATTGTCAAACTTGTAAAAATGAGAAAATTTAAAAAATTCTTCAGTTTTTAACTGTTTATATAACTGTTAATATACATTGATTACTTAAAATATTTAAAATTTTCAATTTTCATATTCATAATAATTTTTTTGGATTTTACAAATTAGGTAGATACAAATGTTTTATTAAAAAAGTTTAAAAATTATATTTTAATGTGAGGGTTCCGAGAGATGGAAAAAGACCAAGAGATACATTAACTACGACAGAAAACAGGTGGAGATAGTCGCCGGTTTGGAGTGTGTGAAAAAAAGATACCAGCTAAATTACATGATGACCACGAGATCTATAACGATTAGGTGTAATCGAGCTGAAAAAATCTAAGAAAAGTAAGTATTGAAAGACTTGAAAATTGAGAATTTAAAAAACCGAAAAATAAGATTAACAATTTAGTTGACAAAATTTGAGCCGTAGGGTCACATTATCAAAAACAAGAACGCGACTGATTATTCGTCCGCCAAGCTTTTCTTCCGTCGCTTTATATCCAGTTTTGTCCGGAGAATGCTGAAAATTCCAATACTCAAAATAAGCACAACTCTTATTTACTCACTGATTAATACTACTCCTTGATGGTGCATTATCTCGAGTGCAAACTCCATCTCTAATCAGCTGCTCCCGAATTTCACTTTGCCTGCACATTCCGAGTCGTGATCTGAAAAATTAAATAGTCAGAATTAAATATCTAGAAGTGTAAGTACCGATAATCCCTAACAGCTAAAACTAAAGGAGATTCCGTTCGACCTTCTTTTGCATCCTTTGGCTTTACTGATCCAGTTTGGCGGTATCTAGAACTTGTTCGGTATATCTTTTACAAACTCTAGTATAACTAACCTATTAAGAATTTTGCTCACACAACTGTGCGTGACACAGAGCCGTTTTGAAATGTCGCAAATTTTCCAACCACCCTAAAAATTCCAAATTGCTAAATAAAAACAAGACAAAATGCAATTCTAACCTGAAAAAGCTTCACAATCTCCTCGCGTTCACACATTGACAACGGCAATCCGGGGCTGTACGTCCTACCCAATTGATTTCTTCCTGAAAAATCATTTGAAGTGCTAAATTTTTGAAAAATATGAGCTTTTATAAATTCAGGGAAATGTTGTTCCGATCCCTAAAATGTTTTAACACGAGTAATTAAAATCAGATTAAAGTATACAAATTGTAGAAATTTATTTTATCAACTATTCCAATTTTGTATTCCAAAATGATATGTGGGAAAAACTGAGTAATTGTCACTTTTTGACAGAAAATAAAAAATTTCAATTTTTTTTTTGAAAAGTTTTCCTATGATATTCGGCTGTTTTGGGACTATGAGTAGATACTTTTCCTACTGGCGCTACTCAACCTTAAAAAAAGGAATCAATCCAGTCATCTAAATGACAGACAATTTATCAATGTTGAATCTCTACCCGACATTTTGTTTCATGTGCATAGAAAAACTAGAGGGTATTAAATGGAACACTCGAATTTGATAGTGGATAACCCGTTTTATTTTTTTTTTCGACGATTGAAGGAAATCGCTACCATGGTAGAAAAAAAAGATTAGTGTGAAGATTTACTACTTTGTTAAGTGGTTGGCGGGTCGGCAAACGGTTCATAAAGATATAACAAAAATTGTTACAAAATTTACAATAAAAATAACCTCCTACTCACCTGAACTTCGTGCAACATCCTTCTCGTATTGTGGTGGGGGTGGTACATCGTAATCTAGTGACGAACAAGAGAGAGAGGAAGGCGAGCCACTGTCGGATGTGTCTGGGTAGTAATAGGGATTGTACATACCAGCCTGAACAGGAAAATTTTGAATATTCAAAAAAATAAAGCCGGACTAACTTCAAATGCATCTGTAAACTGGCTTATCAGTGCAGGGGCAATAGAGTCAGAACTATGGTACACGGATTTTCGGATTGGAGTATTTGTTGGATCGCTCTGAAAATGAAAACACGTGGGTATAAGCCGAGCAGCATGTACGAAATCTTTAATAAAAAATAAAATGATATGAAATTCACTCACGTTTAACCAAGCCATAAAATCTCTTTCCAGCGATTCTGGAGTCGATGTGTCAATGACCGGCTCATCCATGGGAGCGTTACTTGTTGGGAAAGTTTAGGAATATAATGAAATTGTCAGCTAGAAAAATGCATAAGTTGGTACCGGATAAATCATAAGAATTGGCGAGGGGGGAGAGAAGGAGAAGATGAAGAGAAACACAAAAAGTAACGAATTGAATCAGTCGGACGTGAGATAATCGAAACGGGAATTTATGCCGAACTTGACAAAATTCTTGCCGAATACTCTAGTATTATGTTTCAGGCGAATTCCCCCCTCCTGTTCTACAGTTTTTTTCTCTTTCGCATTTCTTTTCTGATCGTCATCTGGTTTTGTAATTATGGAGGAGTGAACGGTAAAGACAAGGCAGACAAGGCTTTAATTATAGGACTATCATATGCCAAAACTCGAAATTCCAGGAAAAAAAGTGAACTTCTCTAGTAGAGACCAGGAGTGTGCGGCATTTGGTTTGGCATTTGAAAAAAATTAACTTTCTCTAAAAAAATATATGCGATGAGTAGACGGACTCCTAGTGAAAAGAAAATGGATGAAACAATTTTTTGACTGAGTTTACTTATCGTATACCTAATTGGTACTTTTTAACTAGAGAAAAATTTGGTTTTCTCCAAATGCCGGAAACAAATGGAGCTGGTAGGTTTTGGAAGTTTTCGTAGGTACAAAGGAATGCTTTTTTTGTTAACAAAATGAGAAATTGATTTGTTTACAACAAGTAATAACTCTTTGTGTATAATAGTTTCAAAATATCAACTGCTAGAAAAAAAAGTTAGAAAGCTACACATAGTTATTTTTACTTGAACATTTCACTAGCCTATTCAATATTTCAATAAAACTTAGCCATTTGATTTTTTTTTGTAAAAAAACCTGATTAACCTTGCTGAATAAAAACACGAACCATGAGTGAGCTAAATCTTGAAGTGTAATTTTACAGATCAGAGACTTTATATCCCACCCTCACCGCTTAAATATAAATCGGATCCTCCCGCCCCTGAGATGAAAGGACTGAAAATAATTTGCAGGAGATTTGAATGAGATAAAAAAAGAAGCAAAATGTGGAGAAAATCATCTTTTAACACTATTACAGCAACCCACTCCCTTTTTTTTGCGTATATCCGGTTGGTGAGCTACGGAGCACTACAACGTTAATACTATCAAGTTTCAAAAATAAGCACGAAATGGGTCATAATCGGATGATAAGCTAAAGAGCAAATAGATTTTAGACAAAATTACGAAAAAATTCATGATTCAGTTGATTAGATTTGAAACACAAGAACAAGCACCAAAAAGCGAGATAAGAAGCGGATAGAGATACAAAAGAGAAATTATATCGGTTTAGAAGACAACAAAGGTACTAAAAAAACGTTGGTGGAAGCGAGATTGGGTAGACGTACGGATCGAATGCTATTGATAAAGACTCGTAGCTATCCTGATGTATTATACATTTAAAAAAACTCGGCGAAGTCGGTCTGATAAGGGGCAGATGAGGCAGATTTTCAATTGTCACTTCCTTCTTTTCTAATTAGCGATATTATAACTGTTCGAACAACAACCTTCTCTCCTGTCATGGATATTACTGTCATGACAATGAAGGGGGAGAAAGGGGGGGGGGGGCGAAAAATCTTAATAAATGAAAAGAGGCCAAAACAACAAGAAACTGGAAGATAGAAATAGAATTGGATGTTCTGAAGGAAGAGGCGAAAGCTTCAGTGCGATGAATCGCAAAGCGGAAACTAATCAGTTACAATCGTTTTATGATTTAATTGGAATGTTGTAGCATAGAAATTTGAACTTGAAATTTGATTAAATTTGATTAAATGTGGTCAAATGAACGAATTTTGTAATGAAACATCTTTAAAATTTCTCGAAAAATTGTTCATAGTGGTTCAAAAAATTGGCCAAAATTGGAGATTTTAGATAAAATTAGGCAGCCATTTTTTAATCGAAATTTTGAACTACTTTTAAAACTTTTAAAGAAAATTTTGAGAATTTTTATTACTAAATTCTATACGTTCAAAATCGTTAGAAAACTGTCAAATGTTCGAACAATTTCAAGTTTTTCTGCAGAAAAACAGAAAGCAAAACACTACAAATAATAAACAATAGAATACTTGATTCAAAAAATCTAACTTTGAAACTATAGAGTGTCCAACTGTCCATTACAGCACACACACACACACACCGCCCCTTTATTCCCACAATTCTGTTCCTCCTGCCCATCATCAGTTTCTTCACACATAATTTGATGGTATGGAATAGAGAGAAGCAGTGGGAACAATAGGAAAGGCTGAAAACAAGATTGTTTGATTACAGAGATGGACCACAGAGACCCCACTACGTAACAAATCAGGACAACAGTTACAGTATGACATGTTTTATATACTCGGCTGATTGTGGAAAAGAACAAGGGGGAGGGGGGGGGGGGGGCAGCTTAAAATATTTCCTTTTTTTGTGGGGTTATATTTTACAGTGTGTGTGTGGTCGGTCAATAAGCAAGAAAATTAAGGATAGACAAAAGAAAAATCAAAAAATATCAAATCAAAATCAAGTTTAAAGACGACTTTTCGAAATGTTGGGGGTATTTGTCATGAACCATACGAAAGACAGCATTAAAAAATCTTCGAAATGTGAAGTGGCTCTGATCATCGGAAGCTTTTGCGACATTGAATTAAGAATTTAAGTTGCGTCATTGACACTCTCAAGAAAATATGTTTAAAGAATAAGAAGAAGAAGAAGAAAGAATAGAACTAGGAAAATCTAGTTTCAGACAGAGTTTCAAAAATCTGAGTAGGAAGAGGAAAAAGAGGAAACAAACATTGAGGCCAAAGTGAAAATCATCATAAATTCGGGTTGCGCAATTCAACATGGGAAATATGACACTGTTTTCATTTTCATTAGCCGTCAAAAAAAAAATGTTTGGCTAGATATGCGATAATTTTGAAATTTCCAAACACCTTTCGGCAAGTGATAGCGCGTGTTGAAGAGACGCAGGTTCGGTGACAACAAAAATATATATGAAGATTAAACGTATAAAGATAACAATCAATCAGGCGCTACGCCTCCCACCAAACAGTTACACAACCCCGCCACCCATCATAAGCCTTATATGATCCGATCAAATATATAAATTAGAAAAATAGAAAACGGCTACCTGATTTCTGATAACACACATGACCGATTGGCTGGAAAGTGAGAATAGTGAAAACGAGATATGCATTTTTGTTTCTTTTTGTTTAGATAAAAATAATTAATAGGCCTTGTCGCATTTTCAAATTTGTGAACAATAAAAATAAACTGCAACGTTTTGAAATAGTTTGAGAAGGTGACATGACCAGTCGCTACTACTTCAAGCTTAATCCAAAAAGTGAAATACTTGGCTAGCTGTTGGGAACGATTAGAAGCCCGCTTGGTCTTCTGTCGACCAACGGATCCTGCCCACAAAGAGATTATGGACCCCCACGACGTCGATGGCCTGCACATACCAGCCGACCGCTAAGGCCACAATTGCCCTATATCTCGTCTTGATCCGCGCACGAGTAAAATTGCGGCAAATCGCAACACAGGAGGATGGTTGGGATACGAGTCTTCAGAAATGGTCAACCAGTATTTTGAATTAAAGTTATAAGTTGCAGATAGAATTGGCAAAGTTAACCAGGAGCGTGCGGCAATCGCAGTTCGGCAAATGTAATTTCGGCAACTTCGGCAGTTGCCGAAATTGCCGCGCATCCCTGATTAAGACAGTAATTTTAAAGTTGCCGTATTTATACCGATTTCTCAATTAGTACTGGAACTCTATGCTCAATTTGAAATGTCTCGGTTTTAGTTTTGATCAAAAATTTTCAAACAGCACAAGTAATTTGTTTTTTTTTTTCAAAATATTGTTTTGTAATGAATTATTTCTATTGTATATTTTCAACCTAAACCTTTCAAAGGTGGAGTGTGGAAGTCGGTCAAAAAAACATTTTCTACGATTTTTGTACTTCATGCGACTTCGCTCCGGATTTCCTTAAAACCGGAATTTTTTTTCAAAAAATTGAAAATCTACCAAAAACTGAAGGGAAGTTTCCAAAAAGTGACAAAAACTGAGATCGAAAATCATATAAAATTTAGAAAAAATTGATTTTTTTAATTTATGATATTTGGTCATTGTGGTGCCATAAGGCAAAAAGAGCTTTTTCTCGAGACTTCAAGACGGTAAAAAGCGTATTCTCAGTTTGCATGGCGTCCTCTACATCTACAGTAATATGAGTATTTTCGAAGCAATTACTCAAATTGAATAACTCAATCAATTGCTAAGATAGGACCTAGAAATCGACGACATGTGCCGCGTATTGCTGAAATGAGGAAAACGATTGGCAGGAAGGACAAGTTGTTAGTGAATAATAGTTAGATGGGATGTGTTTTGTGGAAGGACGAATGAAAGTGCGGTGAAATCCATTGAAATACAGACTACATCTGCCCGCTATACATACATATGTACATAAAAGATATAGAGGCTATCCGAGCGACTAACTAGTTTTTAAGGAAAGAAATAAGACGAAAAACGAAGAAAAGCCAAGAATTTGATTCCGATTTTAAAAGTCGACATCGACACCAAGAATGGCAAGGCCAGAAAGCATCATAGGCACCCTTTTTTCTCACCCCGGTTTTTCAGTTATTCACCATGTTGCGCAACCGATCTCTTATTTCGCCCCTCACCTCTCACTTTTCGATAATTGCCAAGATTCGGAAAGTGTGAGTACAGAAGGAAGTGCCTATGTTTCCAGTGAAAGCTACGAATGAGTTGTCCGGTCTCAAAGCTTACTTTCGATTTCCAACAAAAACACGCAATTTCTTGAAAGATTGGAGTGATGTAACGGGAAAAAATAGAAGTAGAGACATAGAAAGACAAAAGTTATAATGGAATCTGAAAGTGAGATGATTGAAAGAATAGGTAGAGAAGAAGCTATTGATGTTGTGTTGACACCGGTCTAAGAGATTGGAAAATCAAAAACTTTGGAGAGTAAGAGTAAGGAGGCTAGATGTAAAACTAAAACAGGGTGAATATAACGTTTTGAGTAAGTTTCCTTGTTTCCTAGTAACTGAAAATAGAAGAACAAGAATTTTTATTGAGCCATAAAACCAAAACCACGTGAGTCTTAGCCCTTTCTCCGCAGAAAAAAAACCGCACGCAACCCCGAAAACCTTTAAGCTCTTGTTATAAGTTTCCGGCCCTAAATGGGATTTTCGACAAGAAAAATAAAAAAAATAAAAATTCATATCAAATCGCCACTCTCGACAGAGAATTGAATCAAAAACTATTGAATAACTAAGCTGAATAATTTGAGTCAATGACGGAAGAGAATATGGCATTCAGAACGGTTATAAAGTCTTGATTGTTCTGAGTAGTGGAGGCCAAATAGCTACCGTCTTCTCGAAAAGGTGAACATGAGTAACACTTAATGAATGCGTGACATATTGTCAGAAGCTTCTAGTTTCTGAAAGTTTCAATGAGTCAGCTGATCAATGATGTCATAGTTGAAGCGAAGAATTTATGAATAGTCCTTAGCAGGGGTGCGCGGAAATTGGCGACCAGCAGTTCGACAAAATGTGATAGTTGGGCATGGTCTCCCGATACATTTCATCAAAATTTTATGATATAATATATATGTAGAGAAATATTTGCTTTATCTGAAAATAACTTTTATTTTATAATAGTTGGAAAATTGGGAACATTTTCAAAACTCGTCTGAATGTTGAAAATTGCCAAACAATTTATTGGCATTTTTCGCTGGATTTTTGAGCACTTTCTCTGTTGTTCCAAGCCAAATAAAAATTATTCCCATACAGAGCAAATAATCATCTACATACATTATATTATATAATTGTAATAAAAAAATGTATTTAGTAACCTGTTAACGTTTTTCGTATAAAAACGTTAGATATAGGAACTCTTATTAAACGGAAATTGAGGATATTTCAAAATGAAGGGGAATTCGATTAAAAATTTTAAAACACATGTAATACAGGAAATTGCGTTATTGGCCAAAAAAAGACAGAACATATTGGTTTTCGATTTTTATCCAGACTTTTGGAAAACATTAACATTTTATATTTCAATCAGAATGAACTTAGAAAATGTTATTATTAAACTTTGTACAATCACAATTTAATCAGAACATACGCGAAAAAAAATCGAATAAGATCACACGATAGAAAAAATGAAGTCTCCGCTAGGTCTACGCCCGGTGTTCTGTAGGTTCAACAGAACGGAATCTGATGAGAAAAAAAGGTGTGAAAGCCGCCAATCATTTATCATTTACACCTCATTTTGCCCTATCGTTGTTCGTGTTTAGTGCTGCCGACGACCACCATGATTTGATTACCCTCTGTCGGGCATGTGTTTTATCACCATTCATTTCCGCTCATATCAGTTGCATTCATATCTATTGGTACTGGACCTATAAACGCTTTGAACTAACCCAAAACCGCCGCTGAGATCGAGGGCACTTCCCGCAGCATGCCCCACGCAGGTTTTTCGGACGGATCATCTTACGTGAAGTCGTCATCAATCACAGATTCTTTGAATGGGCGGTAAGTTTAATATGCTTTTTGATCTACAAGCTCTACAACCAAAAAGTGAAGTCATAAAGGAATGCCGCTCAAGATATCGGCCAGTTTGTACTGAAACCCTGAAGGGGGGTTTGCTTATGTACTTCCTTACTGTATACTTGAAAACTTGAGAACTTGAAATCTGTTTTGTGTGTGGTGTGAATTGGGAAGTTGTGAAATAGAATAAGCAAAAAAGTTGTTTGTTTAGCCGTAATGGAAAACGAAGAATCGAAAACCACCAAAAAAAAAAAACAACTAAAAGCTTTAGATGGTCACATAATTTCACGTATTCTTTATGACATATAAGTAATGCAATATTTGATGAACCGTTAGAAAATTCAATTCATCTTTAAGGTGGAGAACCCAGTATTTAGAAATTATAGACCACGAAATGAAGAGATTTCAAAATGAAACTTCTCGAAAATTGTTTTGGAAATTTTAATGGCGGTGTAAAGTTTTGAAAAAAATGACCTAATTTTGATTAAAATCTCCAATGACGCATTAGTTCAAAGTTGACTTTTTTGAACTATAACCTTAGAGAAATTGGAGATATTAGCCCAATTTTTTTTCGAAGTTTTGATCGTCATTAAAAATTATGAAACTTTTTTTGAGAAGTTTCATTTCAAAATTCGTCAAGTTAAGCGCATTTTAAGCCTATACGTTCAAACTTTGCGTTATTTATTTGCTACTTTCATGGAGGTAAACTGTTAGAAAAACGAGGATCCATCCAAGTTTTCGGCGGGTGTAATAATTTCTCACCCAATATATTTAAGATGCATATCCTCCTCTTGTTCTCATACTCTCTGGTCGTGGATGTGTTTCACCCAAAATGACTGATGAGTGGTTGTAGGAAAGTTGCTAGATTGCGTAAACATCCCTCAAGCGGTACAGAAATGGAAAGCCATCCACGGGGGCTGAAAAACGTGTCACACAAACCCCAGGAGAAATGAACATGATGAACAGACTCCGGGGGTGTAATGGAACTTTCTCATTTAGCGTCGGAATCGCTTTGTTTTGTAAGTTGATCCCCGTGTAGGTTGGGAGACACACGAAACTAGAAAAATTTAATACTGAAATCACAATTCTAGAGAGCGTTGAAATGCACCCGAAGGTTTTTTTTTGTTTAAAGTGGAGTTATGGAAGGAGCCAGAAAAATTTTAAATAATGTTTTGCGAGTTTCTAATTTTTAGTCAAATAGTTACAATTACTCATTTTTTGCCATATACTTTTCTGAGTACGGTTCTGGGTGTTTAGAACATACATATGTAGCCAAAATGTGCTCAAATAATTTTTTTTTTCCAAAACATATTTATGGCTGTTCAATTTCTTCAAAAAAAAACCTACTTTTAACTAAAATCTCTAAATTTGGTAGTTTTTCCTTTTTGCAACAGTCTGAAGTTGATTTTTTCTAAATAATCGTGCTTTATTTTTGGTCATTTATTTACTATTATTCATTTGATTGAGGTAAGTTTAAAGGTGAACAAAAATGACTGAAAATAGTCAAAGTAATACCTGTCAGCTTGAAAACTGTCTAAATTAGAGAAATAACATGAGGTAAACAATTAAAATATACAATTTAAAAAAATGTAAAAGTGACAAAACTGGAGGTTTTTGGCTAAAAGTAGGTAAATTTTTAAGGAAATTTTAAATCACCATAAAAATTGTTTTCAAACTTTTTGAGAAGTTTCATCACGAAATTTGTTACTTGAGCATATTTTGGGTCTATACATTCAAAACACCCAGAAACGTTATTCCTAAATTCACTTCTGATCTAGCACCCATCTGCATGAAATCATTTCTCAATAATTCTATTTAAATGTCCATTATTCATTCAAGTTTTGTACCAGATAACAAATTGATTTTTCTTATCACCATGGCCATCTTGGAACGCAACATTCTCGAAAAAAAGTTATAGAGGCGTGAGATCCACTTAAGTTTTTTTGCAATTCGATGTTCATCGTACAAACGCATTAATAGCAGCAGCTAAAACGTATGACCTCTTAAAGTTCTATCGGCCTTGAACACCTCTGCCTGCAGCAGTGCGTCAAGCGCAACCGCAGCCGCTTTTGACGCCCCAAGAATTTCCAGGAAGAAGGTGTGATTGTGTGTATTTTTCGCATGCGTGTGTACCGCGAAAAGATTGACTATCATGCCGGCCCGTGATCAAGTAATGAGCGTAATTCGCTATCATAATACGACTGCTATCAAAACGTACATAATCATTTAGCCTCCGCGGAATTTTCAAGGGAATGCTTATGATGACGCTTATGATAAGACACCGACAAGAAAAGTGGGAGTGATCGTGTGAAGATAGTCGAATGAAACAAGGTAATCTATTAAATCATGTTGGTTTCAAACCAAACTTCTCACTAATTATGGTTAAAAATTCAAAAAATAGCTAACCTTGTTATCTCCTCAACGCTTCAAATCAAACTAGGTACATTATTAAATTCTTTGAAGCAAAATTTTGATCTCCGAACTAATGCGTCCATCCTTTCTCTTCTCAAGAAATAAACAATGTTGCGTAATTCTTCTCACTCTCATTCGAGAACCAGTCCTACTTCCGATGGTGAAAACGAAAGGATCATTCCAGGGCCATGGATACCGTGTTAGCAATCGATGTGGAAATTGGAGTCAGAAGCGCGTACTAATATCTTTTTCCAGTCCCGTTTTCTAGACGAAGTGATGTGGAAAATTGAACAAAGTGCGGCTACCGTTGATTACTTCGGTTTTTTAATGAATAAAGAAGGTTATTAAAATCTTGAAAATTCTTACTTTGGAGATCTCTGTTCGGATAAATTTAACACATTTTATTTTTATTTAAAGAATAATTTTGAAATGCGTATTGCGCAACATATTTGACACTAAAAATATCTCGTAGCAAAAACTACAGTAATTCTTTAACTCGTTACTGTAGCGCTAGTGTCGATTTACGAACTCAATGTTTGAAATAAAAACATTACAAAGAAACAAAAGACAATGGATCATCGCTGTCACCTTTAAAGATGAAATTCGTTTCAAAAACCGACCCCGTTAATACATAGACATTTAAAGAAGTACTGTAATTTTCGCTACAAGATATTTTTTATTAGCGAAATACGCATTTTTGAAATTTCGTCTCCACCGTAATAACCATAAAATATAAACATTCGCAACAATAATGAAAATGCAATTTCACCTTAAAAAAAATGAGATCGTGTGATTGGGAATATATATATATAAATAGTAAACAAGCATTAAAAAAATTATCACCAAAAATCAAGAAAATCTGTAACTATTGGAACATTTTCCCCATTCTCCCCTTCGCGTTTTTTTTTACTAAAGTCCCCCTAAACAAGTGAAGCTGATGTTGCCGAAAAGCGAGGATAACAACCAATAATTAGCCTAATTTGGAGAAGTGAGATTTGTGGTGAATGTAATGAATGTGAATCATCATCCAAATACAATTTTGTCCCTTTACAGTAAGCAGTTAGTTTAAATGATGAAGACATGCAAGAATGTAAATGAGACGGGTGAGGTCAGCGATGAAAGCAAAATTTTAACTGATTTGAAACTTTTTGGGTGAGTCTTATTGTTAGAGATAGCATGGAAAATGAAATATATTGAAGTATACAATTCTTTAAAAAAGATAAATTGAAAAGTTATGATTTCATTAATAAATGCTACACTTTTTGGTTTTTCAAATCTGACATTGTAAGAGTACATGGTTTATAATTAATGAAAACAAACAAATACAGTTTTGGTCAAATGTACTTTATTCATCGTAAGATCCAAACGACCAATATATGTTAAAATAAGACCGCTGCGACAAGGAAAAGCTCACCGAAATTGAAGATTTTAACTACAATTTGACTCTTCTTGTTCAAAATTCTGAACCGCCGTAAAATTTTTTTGAGATTTTTTAAAAAGTTTTATTACGAAATTGGGTATTTTTTAGGCCATTTTGGAAAGCAAAGTCTCAGATTTCGATACTTCTTCTTTAATGCTGCGAGCTTTCTGATGGGCATGCCTGTACATTTTGTCGCAGATTAATTGTGTATTTGAAATCAAATCATTTGAAATTATGAAAAAAAATCATGTAGTGAATTTGACTTTTTCTAGAAAATCTAATGTTTCTTTAACTACCAAACGTAGTTGGTTGCACTTTTTCTAAAAACTCAATGCAACACAAAACGGATAAAATATGATTATTACCCAACCAATTTGATAAATTTTACGCTACAAGAGATTTTTTTCAAACAACTTGTGAAAAAACTAATGAGCAGTGTAAAGCCAATTTAGGACATTACTGTTAGAAATACGGCAGTATAATTGAAAAAGTCATGAATTATTAATGTGATTCAGGAAAAAATAAAATTCATCCACAGTGACGATACGTAATGTTTGAGACCAGGCGGAATAAATAACATAACTAAAGCTTAAAGAGAAATCATTTGGATAATTGATTAAAATAAACTGGATGTGAAATTGATATGGTCACAACACATAACTACTTACAATACCATATAAACAGAATAACATAACAGAACATAAAAAAAGAAGATTACGACGATCACTGGAAGCTGGTAGTGTTGTCGGTGGTTGGAAAAGGAGAAGCAGAAGCCGAAGCCTCGTGGCGTCTGTTGCCCACAGATCGGCTTATGATTGCTTATGAGATATCGGGCTGATATTGTGGGATTGTGGACATTTCGAGAAGAGGATGAATCGAAACTTGAAACCATTTCACATTATTTGTTATCAATGGGAATCATTCCGGCATTTCGCTTTCGGTTTGCAATCTGATGACGGTTTGGAGAAACATATAAGTTCCGGGAGGGAAGAGATCTAAATTCAAATATTATAAAAATTATTATGTATATTTCATCAAAAGTTTCAACAATTTATAAACGTTAAAGGCAAAAATGAAATTTGTAAAAATTAAAGTGATGATGTAAAAAATTATGTACATTTGCAAGAAATCAAATATTAAACATGCTTGTTTGTTTTAAATTGCTGGGTTTTCAATTGACCTTATGTTTTCAGGAAGGTTTTTGAATTCATCAATTTTCCAAAATACGTATCCTCCAGAATCTTTTATTAGTTTTGCAACCTTACGGACGAATCGAAAATTAGCCATTCAATTTATTTTTTTTTTTGTGACCTACATTCTTCCCGCTTGTGCTGTGGTCCTCTTGTATTCACCGCTCCTCATATTATTTTCACTAATAAATTATCTTATTATTTACAATTATGAGGGCACAACATTTAGTTCTGCAACCTCTGATAGTCTTGCACTGAATGTCTGCCATACCTGAGAAACGTTGCCGAAACTTCAGCAAATTTGTCATTATTTGGGTGAATTTAACTTGAAGCGTTCAATTTATTGACTATATCAAATTAAGTTTTTTTCATAAAATTGGTAGCTTTTCAAATTTATAGTGTAGTTGAAAGAATAGCTTTGCAGCCTCTATTAGACTCGCACCCCTACGGATCAATCAGATATTTGTCTTGCATGCAAAACTAATAGAGAGTTTTGTTTTCGAATTAACAGTTCCCAAACTCAATTTTTCTAGCAAATCCCACTCATCCCTTTGTATCGTTAACTTTTTTCCCAGCCTATCTATTCCAATTATCATCTGTTGCTTATTACTTCTGCACTTTCAGATCACAAAACTAATGCAGAATAATAAACAAAGATCCTGAGATTATACTGATCAGAAAACAGGATAATAATTTCACTTTCAAGTTGACTGGTCTACCTAGAAGCTCAAAAATCACTCTGGAAACTAATTTTATCCAAATTGAAATATACTTTTTCATTAATTATTTATCAAGTTCGTATCAAATATTACATTAAAAGTCGTGTTCCTTGTAATTCTTTTTTTTCCAGAAGCTGCAATTTCTTGAAGACAACTAAGCGGAAATTAACCACTGGCACGTCATACAGGCCGTTGCTCAAGTACACAATGTTATAATTAACTTCGTTTGACTCATTTGGCATTCAAGACAGCATACTATATGCATTTTCTGACGACTAGCTCATCAGCTCTTCAAAATTCTACTGGCCAAACTTCGTGTCATTCTTGTCTGGCAAAATCTACATTTTTTAATCAAAAAGTAAATGAAATCGGATGAAAACATTATACGGATGCTTCCCTGTCTAACATTTCCAACCCTAAATTGAAAATTGGAACCATTCACATTTGCGTCGTTTTTCTCTTAATTCCGAATAGTCATCTAACTATAGTCGGACGAGTCATCTATAGAACTTCACTCATTAAGTGTTCCACTTCGTCTCATTTGGACATTATTTTTATTTTTTTGAATTTCGAAGCTAATGTTTTTCTCTAATAAAAAATGATGTTTGAAAATGGATAATGAATGTTCGCGGCATTTTAATACTAATATACAGTACAGTATTGTAATTTCAAAGAGGGTCTTATAGATTTTTGATGTTTTGGTTTAGAAAATAATATTTATAAAATTTCCATTTCAAAACTTTACAGAAAAGGTGAGGATTTACCAAAAAAAACCATAAGCACATACACTTTTTAGTCAAGTATTTTTCATAGGTGGTCACTTTATAATTTTCATCCGTTTTTTTCTCCTTTCATTTCAATTATGTAACCTAAAATTTGGAAGTCGATTTTCATAGGTTTCCCATTTAACTATTTACAATCCCATAATACACGAATTTCTTAAAATTTGATGATTTTTTTTAAAACAGAAAAATGGCTTTTGATGTTCGGTCAGTGCACTTTTTCTTCAAAAATAACATTTGAATAAAAATTTCCTCTTAATGACTGTCAACTTTCATAATAATTTATTGGGAGCTGTAAAGCTAAAATTTTATGTAATAATTTCTGCCTTGATGAATTTAATTACATAATAGCTCAGAGTTTCTCAACTCTTGATAAAATGTATAACCAAATCGGTGAACATCGACTAGTAAAAGTTCCAATAACCAGACAATGTTGTGTTGCCCTGTCTGAAGAATTACACTTTGATGATCATATATTCCTGGAATTCAATTCCCCAGCTCCATAGTTCAGTTGTTTTCATTCGAGAGACTTCGGAGCATTCTTTTTCTCGCAGGCAACTCATCAAAAATAATAATGAAAGCTGTAGTAACAACATTCTAATTACGGATCCTTGTGGGCGTATCCCCGCAGTAGCACATCTCTCACATTTTCCCGTAAACCATCAACTCTAGAAATCTTCTATTTTTCTCGTCTCAGCTCATTGGCTCAATCAGAATCTTTCGATTTCACGTATATGATTGGCTCAGCGCTCGAAGAAATTTGTTAGGGGGCGGGGCTTGATTTACATGATTCTCATATTTTCCCCTTATTCATTCACAAAGGTTTATTCTGAAAATCATTTTTTTTTTCATTTTTCACCTTAGCGTACTTTTTTATTACGAAAAAGTTTTTGGCATGTTACATGCATGAGTCAAATGATGAAAAACTACTGGATAAGAAACTTTTTTCAAATTTTCCTGCTCATTAGCCGCCCCCTCGGGATCGTTTTTTGTTGCATCGTGTTGCATCAGGTCATCTCAACTTGCTACTTTTTCCAGATGAGCTCTCGAATTTCGGTCTCCCTATTGCTGCTTGCTGTAGTGGCAACCATGTTCTTCACAGCCAATGTTGTTGATGCGACCCCAAGATCACAAGGAAACATGGTAAGTATGATACGATGGAAGAAAAACAAATATTTGAACAACAAATATTTTAAAACAAATTCAGATGCGTTACGGCAACTCTCTTCCAGCGTACGCCCCACATGTCTTATACCGTTTTTACAACTCAAGACAGGTGCTCACTACTTTCGTACTTTCAGAATTCAATAATCTGAAAATTTACAGTTTGCTCCAATAAACAAGAGAAACAACGCCGAAGTAGTGAACCATATTCTCAAAAATTTTGGAGCTCTGGATCGACTTGGAGACGTTGGCAAGTAAAAGTGCACACGGATCTGATAATTTCTAAAAGCACTTGTAGTTGAACACTTATTCACTTTTGAAAGTTGGCATAGTTTTTGAGACCTGAACAATTGCCAATTCTATGTTTACTTTTGCATTCCATAATATATTTTTCACCATTCTCTCAAATTCTCTGATTCTGACTGAGGCTACCACAAAACCGATTTATTCTTTGCTTTAATCGATATTTTCGTACAACTGTGCTGATTCTTTATGTCACCTGTGACACCGAAACCTGTTGAAAATAAAATGCTACTTGTTCAATAAACGCTTATTCAGTTGATTTTCGTTGTGCTGCAAAAGGAAAGACATACGGAAAAATGCAAAGTTTCGACAGGAACTCAATTCGTTAAAAATTGGCAATGGAGAAATTGCCTGTGAGAAAATTATTAAATATCCAAATAAAACGATTCTAAAAATTCTCGAAATGTTTTTTATTTTAAAGGTGGAGTAGCGCCAGTGTGGAACATGTTAAAAACTACACCTATGGTGAAAAAAACATTTCAAAATTTTTCAAAATTTTTAATTATTATATTTGCCTTGAAAGAATATGAAAGAATTTTAAACATTTTCCTTATTGTCGTAGTCCGCCAATAACACACTGACAAATTTGTTTATTGAGCAGTTGAAATGTAGTAGTTAACAATTTTTCAGATCACTGTTTCAGATAAATAGGTTCTGTAAAAAGTGGCTCAGAAATGTTTTTTTTTACATTTAAACTTGATTTTAAGATGCCGTGTAAACCTAAAAACAACTCGAGATGTTTTCTAGAAATTTTAATTTTCAGAAAAGAAACCATTTTTTCAGCAAGCTTTCTGAAAAAAAAACTCCTGCAATTTTCCTATTTCTAGGCACTTTTAAAATTATCAAAATCTGCAAAAACTCACAATTTGAGTATTTTCACGAGATTCTGAAGTAGTCAAGACAAAAACAAAATTAAATTGATGGAGTTTTCCTGTCTGTGAATCTCCATTTAGTTCTCACGTTTTACTGAAAAATTTTTTTCGAGAATGCATAATGCACAAACCAAAAAAATTTTCTGCTCCTGTTCTGAGTTTCACAGAATTCCTAAAGACACACAATGTGCTAAAACCATACTAACCAGAGATAACTGCAAAATATCCCAGAGATGTTTCAAAGGTGAATGAACAGCTGCTTCTCCGCCACGTAAGATATAAGATTAATCAAAAACTAAAAAAAAAGGTAGGTCAGGTGTCCCTCAACGAGACTTTCGAGAAAAGCAGATCTGTGATTAATTGAGAAGTGCGAAATTTTCCGTTCCGCGGTCCCATAGCTTTAGTCTTATTGTATCGGAGAAGTATGCAGTCTCCTTCATCAAACATTTTATTCTATATTCTAGCAGTATTCCTCTTTTCTGTCACTGACTCATTGAACTTTTTATCAGGAAATTTGACGGAAGCAGAGAACTTAGAGAGATTAGCCACATGTGGAAGTAGCCAGCAGTGAGTAAATCTCATTTTGGTAATTTCACTATAAATTTTTGTTTCAGGAAAGCAAACGAGTATGGTGGAATATTTTTGAAAGACGAAACTAGTTCACATTTTCGGAAATATCTTATCGCTCTTTCGTCTAGACATTTAGTTCTAAACCCTGGCTCAAAAACATTAGGCTTCATTTACAAGAAAGAAGAATGTCGAAATAAGTAATTAATAATTAATAACAGTATAAAATATATAATGTTTGATTCAGCATACAAAAATTCAAAATCAACTCAAACCAGCATTGGCCGGGGAAACTCAATCATGAGAAAACGGTAACTTAAAAAAGTAACAATTTTAGATAGTCGCAGTACTTTTTTCAGGCGTATTACATTGGTTCATGTGAAGAAGACTCTCCACGTGGTTTTGTAATAGTTGAGCACAAGTTACATTTACCGGATATCTACTCACCTCACTGTTTACCGGGTCAGTTGAACAAAATTGCCGAATTAATACATTTCAGACTACCTGGGAGTTGTTTTTGTTAAGATGAAGTACCGAGTACTTGTTCAAAACCGCTCCTATTGTGCTACAATGACCAAGAAAACACTCGGGAAATCATATCAATTTTTTAAAATTACCAGTAAAAAAGTGGTGAAAATTCAGTTTACCTATCATAATATTTGAAGTCAACCAACAATTGTGTTTCTAAAAATTGTATATTTTAATTGCGTTGCAACATGTTTTATTAGAGCAATCTACGGAGTTGAGCCTGCCGCATAGCTCAAAATTATATTTTAAGAGGATTAAAGGACGATCCGTTCTTCAAGTGCAATGCACTGCGGATTTGGGATTTAGGTAAACTGCCTGGTGGTGATCCCACTGAGCTGTAATTTAAGCCACGTCCTAGCCGGGGACTGTGGCCGATAATCCAGTCGTGGATTGCTCCACTTCCCAATAGAGGCTGGGTGAACCTAGGGGGTGAGGCCGGACTTGAACTAGTGACCTCCAGATTGCTAGCGGCCACCACTACCCACAGGTAAAGCGCGGTTCATGTATTATACACCCAAATGTATAATACACGATTAATACACAAACCGCGACCGTACAATACACGAATCGCTTTTCGCGGCGAGACCATGAGCGCGAGTTGTGTATAATTCATATAAAATACATGAATAATTTTTGAATAATACATGCAACGCACATGAAGATATTTGAATTATCGATTTTCAATTTGTAACATTTTCTCATTGCTTTTCTCTCATTTTCACGGTTTTTTTTCTATTTTTTCTTCATTTTTTATGTTATTAATTTTTATTTTAACAAATACTCAACAAATTTATCATCTGGCTACATTATTTCCCATTCAAACACTCACCATTCATTATTAAAATTTTAAAATAGCTTAAGAATATATAAATGTCCATTTAGTTGTGCCCAGCGACTTTTTTTTGAAGTAAAGCATATTACCTAGTCTTTCATAACGTCAACTGTCAAAAAATAAAACTTTTGCCGCAAAATCACAAAAAGATCTGTATTTTCTACCCGTTCACCCTCCAAAATCCTATGTTCTCCTTGCTTGAAGGTAAAAACACCACAAATCGGTTTGGGCCATGTGTACGACGCGTGCTCTTCATTAAAAGCATAAATTAACTGTTGTAATTAATATCTCTATTCCTTGACAGTCTCAAATTCTACTAAATCTTCTTTAAGATGATTGGTCCCCAAAAAACATTGTGTCTTGTTGTAGGGGGTTGTAAAGATCTATTCGAGAAAATGTCCCACAGGATAGGATAATCATAACAGTGCAGCAGTACGTATCGTACGTGTAGATACCTTCACAATAGAGCTAATGTTTGAATTTATAGGTCATTGGGTTGTAAATATGTGTCTCTTTATGGGGAGGGTGGCGATGTGTTGGCAGCTAAATGTATCGTATATCCCTTCTTCAAAATAAGAATTAGATTATGAGAGTTTGAGGGAATATGAAAAAAAAAGATGAGAGGATTTGAAAAATAATAACTTTGAAACACTAGAGCCTATCAGTTTCCTGGGAAAGAGGTAGAAAGTTTGTGAAAAACAGATACTTTTTGTGAAAAACTTATACGGTCTAAGATTTCCAGACGCTCTTGTACTTCTTGAAGAGAAGACCAAATTAAGACCGCGTCGTCCGAAAATTCCAGTCTTCTTATGTGCCTGCCTTCCGCTGACAATGAGTCTACTTGACGAACCCCGGTGCAGAGGTTGACTTTGATCTTCAATATCGTAAACTGTGATTGCTGATTGAGCTGGAATTCGTTGCACTTTCCAATGAGCATGGCGAGGCTCTGGATGTTGAATCCGCTTTGACTTGGCACGCGGCACTTCCAACACAAATGCACCTCCCACGCTCGCCAATAATTTTCAGATGTTTTATTTTTATGTTAAATTTAAAGTTAAAGAAGTGAAGAAGCGTTTTTGACAGTTTTTGTAGCATATAAAAATTTTCTGTGTCGACACTGGCGCCTAGCAAGAACCTTTGAATGTTTCATGAATTCAACTTTGCGAAATTTTTCTCAGTTTTTTTGGTTTCACGAGGCGTAACGACCCACAAAAACATCCGAGCTAAATTTTTTATAAAAATTCTGAAAAGTCAGGTCAAAACGTGCCAAAAAGTACTAAAATGAATTTTTCTACATACTGCTGCCGCCGCTCACATCCATCTTTCTGGCGACTGAGTCATTCAAGACTTTAACTACTGCCACATTCCATAACAAAAATACCATGACAGAAATTTTTTGAATTTTTGTTCTTAAAGAATCTCTAGACCAAGAGCATTCTTTGAACTATAAAAACTTGTAAGAAACTTGATGGATTCGTCGAAAAAAATGTAGAACTCCCGCAGAATGCCAACTTGCGTGCCATCAAGATCGTGATCTCAAAAGTTCTGAAGGCCTGCAGCGATGCGGATGCGGATGGGGATATTTTAAAAATTCAAAACGTTAATCTGGTCAGTATTTTATGGAGAACAAAACTTGTACAAATTGAGGTAATAACTTTCTCCACACGGGAAGCTATAGAGCCGCGAACGTGTTACCATACTTATGGCGCACCCTGTAGGTGTCTGCCTTTTGTTCAGAATACTCAAGAACATTTTGCCCAGAATAGGCTTTCCCGATGTATCGCTACATTTGCTGCAGGTCGGGATGACAGCATCGTTGATGCGGGCGAAGTAGACGGGAACTAAGGAGGAGTGGCCACATCTGAGTCTAGCGAGCTCCTTTCTTGTCTCTCTGGGGAGAAACTTCTCGTCGGCGGAGATGGGCAGGTCCCAATGAGCTTGTTCGCAGCCTTGTTGTTCAGGAAGGTGCTTACGAAATTTCTGTGATTCGCCTTCTGAAGTGTTTTGGTTCCTTGTAGGGGATCAGGTCATTTGTCGGTTCGGCTGTTGGGGTAGTTCAGCGGCGGTTCCCTGGGCAGACCATAATTGATCTTTCGACCGGTCTCTTGCCGTTCAGACGTCCTGTGATGGTGTTTAGAGCTTCAATGATTGCTGTGGTGGTGGAGTGCAGTTTCTTGAAGCCGTGCTGGTGCGGCGGGGATTCGATGTGTCGCAGAACTCTCTTCAGTATTAGTCTCTCTAGAACTTTGGCAAGCGGTGAGATCAACGAGATGGGGCGGAAGTTAGCGGCAAGTGACGTGTCCTTTCCGGGCTCGGGCAGCATGATTACGTGCGCGGCTTTCCAGGCGTCCGGTCGATAGTTCAGTTCTACGGAGAGGTTGTAGCTTCTGATGCTCGCTTCGATCAGTTCTCCGAACAATTTCCAGTTCGCTTTCGCAAAGTTTCTGATGTTACGTTTTGGTTTGGGCAGAAGCGTCTCGTCCGGTTTTTGTACAGAAATTTCGATAGCACGGTGGTCGGAGCCACGTTGCTCCAAAGTTCTCCATGTGGCTTTACTTGATAGATCTGCCGAGGCCAATAAGATTCATGGGGACGTGAGTGTCCCATTTCTAGCTCTGGTGTAGGAGTCGTCGTTCATAGGCACCATGCCCGAGAACTCGATAGTGTCTGCAATTGCCGCTCCCCTGTTACACTGAATGTTGCTGAACCAGAGATCATCATGAGCGTTAAAGTCTCCGAGGATGAGGTGGTTGTTGTGCGATCCGTTTGAGAGCAGAGTTGCAATCTGAGGCATAACCTCCGGTAGAGAAGATCCCGAGGATGGTGGTGGTATGTAGATGTTGGTAATCCTCATTCCTCCGTTTAGCACTACTTCCAGCAGTTCCAATCCAAGGCTATTCGTAGCGGTACTCTTTCCGTACGAGGGGCATGACCATCTGATCTTAGGCGGTCCTGGATTGACTTCAATGTCGCCATGTGAAGTGTGGAGTAGTCCTTTCAAAAAGCGTGTGTGTCTGAGGGAATAGTTGGTCAATGGCGGGAGTTCCCTCCTCTCCGCGCCTTAGCCGAAAAAACTGGTTGTGGTCTCTCTGAGATCCACGAAACTCCCACAGATGTGTATCTGTGGTGTTTGAGGTAGCAAGGAAGTTGGCTTCTTCCGCTTGAGTTGCGTAGAAGGCAGATTGCATTCCAATCCATACTTACAGTCAAAAGTGTTGTTGTTGTTATTGATGCAATGCATCGCGTTGCTGGAGGTGGAAAATATAACTGCTCCGGATCCTTCTCCATCGAAGGGAAGGTAGGGGAGCCCAAGGGATTTGGTCGCCTCTACCTGCTTCTTCCATAGTTTCCGGCTTCTAGTGGCTTTTTCGTATTTGAGCAAGTGGCTCACGCCATCCTCGGTGTCTTTGCAATTCCACCTCCTATTTTGCTGTATCCAGAAATCCAGAAGTCCAGAAGTGTCGAGCACTTACATCTACGCCCGAGCTCCATTCTGGTCGATCTCGGGAGCGACGGTTCTTCAGTTTTAACTTTCAGGGCTTTCTTGGATATCACTTTGTTTTCTGGATGGTCTTTCAGTAACTTTGTTACGAACAGAGTATGGTTTCTTGCCGCAGCAGCTTCTTCACTTCACCGCATCCTTTCGAGTCTCATTTGAATATCAACCGGTAGATTTAGAGGCGGGTTCCTTGGGGGATTACCCCTGCATTTTTCTTCTAGTTTTTAGGTTGGAATTGTGATAGGTTGGGAACTTTCAGAATAGCCAAATAGCCATAATGTCAACATTTGCGCTTCATTGTAGACGTGTTCAATGCTCAAGTCTGTCGTGAGCCTACAGCAGATTCTGAGTGCATTTCTGTATTGTCTCTCTAAACTCTCCAGTCTTGATTTACATGCCAGTTGGCTTCAGGCTGGTGATCCGTACAGAGCGATAGGATTATGGAGTGGCTTCACTGCTTGTAGGAGTTGATTGTGCCCCATTCTTCCACCCCCCACTGTCCGAGACTTAGGTCCTATTACAGATTGTAAGCTAAACTTTGAACCCCATATTTGGAAAATTAACTACCAGGTTAGGCTAAACAAATCCTCAAGACTTTCTCTTTCAACTCTCCCAAGTTTTATAGTGACCTACAGTGCCGGCCATAATTCTATCCTATTTTCGATTTTTGATAAATTTACAAATTTTTCAAACGAGCACAACTTAAAAACTGGGCATGCTATCGAAAAAAGTTCAACTAATGAAGTATTGTCCATAATTACGTCTACTTGTATTTGACTGTTTAAGTTGTTTACCAGTGTCATGACAAGAAATACAGCGGCCGACATCTCGTGAGCCCGTTTTTGACAACTTTTACTGATTCGGCCGTATCTCGAAAACTAATGTTTTTCTGGAAATGTTTTTGAAGTAAAATAATCTTCATACTATTTGCCATCATTTGTTCCTACTCACTTTGTTCTGAAAAATTCAGCAAAAAAGTTAGGGAAGTGCGAACTAGTCCCTCACTTGGCACTGCTCATGCTCTACAACCAAAAAATCAGGTTACTTACTTCGAATATATTTTTTCGAGCATTTTTCAATAATTACAAATGTAAAATCACAATTAAAGTATATTTAAACACGATATCAAGATTCAAGGAAAAAAATCTTCACTTGCGAGAAATGCTCTAGGTGTAGTCGTACACTGTACACACACTTCAAGTTTAATCTCTCATAACTTTTTTGCTGAATTTTTCAGAACAAAGTGAGTAGGAACAAATGATGGCAAATAGTATGAAGATTATTTTACTTCAAAAACATTTCCAGAAAAACATTAGTTTTCGAGATACGCCCGAATCAGTAAAAGTTGTCAAAAACGGGCTCACGAGATGTCGGCCGCTGTATTTCTTGTCATGACAATGATAAACAACTTAAACAACTGAATACAAGTAGACGTAATTATGGACAATGTTTCTTTAGTTGAACTTTTTTGATAGCATGCCCATTTTGTAAGTTGTGCTCGTTAGAAAAATTTGTAAATTTATCAAAAATCGAAAATTGGATAGAATTATGGCCGGCACTGTATTTGATACTTGAAAAATCACTGAGAACCTTTACCAAGCGCATCCTTCAAAGATGCGATGTTAAATTAACCTCCTACAAAAACATACTGTGTAAATATTAACTACTCTACCAGACAAACGAGAATTAAAACTCAAGTGAAACTACTATGTAGACTTCTTACTGGTTCTTCACATTTCTCTAATTTAAATCAGTTCGTCAAATTCTCTAATTCTATTGAGCGGTCCATGATTCTGGCTATATTTGGAAAATGAGCTTTTTTTTGATGATTGTATATTTTTGAATATACATTATTATTAGACGCTAGGTAGTTGTAAACCAGCACCAAGAAGACGTATTTATTACCCAACTCGCCCTAAAAACCATTCTCTTGGGAATCTGTTTGAATTTTCAGCGTTATCGTTGTAATTTACCACCATGTGTGGAGATGTACAAAATACACTCAAAACTGAGCTGAAAATTACAGAACGTGGACTATCATAAAGGATAAGAGTAAAATTGGACTGAAAGGAACCAAAGAAGCATGGTCGTCCACTTGCCAGAGAGAACATTCGTCGCACAAGCAATGGGAACCGGATTTTGGAAGGATCCAGTGCACATTTTATGATATTCTAATTATTATTTGTTTTTTAATTGTGTTTTATTCTTTTTTGATGAATAAATTTTGCCTAAAGCAATTTTTAGCAACCCCAGTTCACAAAAAATAAAAAATATATACAAAATTAACACATACATTTCGTGTATAAAACATAAAATATACAGAAATTGTACGTATCGTGAGCGCGAGTTTTGTATTATACACGAATTATACATAAATTATACACGCACAGTCGCGATTCATGATTTGTACATGTATTATACACATGTTAGCCGGTACTCGTTTTTTGTACATTTTGTGTATATTTTTTGTATAATACACGAACCGCGATTTACCTGTGCCGACTGAGCTATCTGCCCCGTATGAATTTTTGGAAAAGTTAGAAATTTACAAAAACTACGACTTAATACTAAAAAAATTTTGGGAACGTTCTATACATTACTGAATTATTATATTTTTTAAACAATCGCTGTTGTGATGGATTGTTAAAACATTGTATAGAAGTGAAATTACATGGATTAACATATGATCATATTATTTTCAGATAAGGTTCACAAAAATGGATCAGAAGTCGAAGTATTTACAACAATGAACGCTACTGCTCACTCTTTAGAGTTCATAAGAACTAAAGTGATTTTAAAAAAATTCTTGATAAACAAAATTGGTTTTAAGATTCACGTCTGTAATGACATCCCGGGCGAGATGTGCACCGAACAACTGGTAACTGATTTTGGAGGCCCAGTCGTTCACTCAAATAATGATTCCAAAACCTATGTTGGGCATGCTTTTGCTCGTTAGTTTTCCCGCCTTTTTCAGAAAAATATTCAAGACAATTCAGATAATGAGCATTCCATACGGATAATTCCTATTTATCCATATTTGAAGCAGGTTTGTGAAGTAACAGGAATATGTGAAAGGACATCTGAATCTGCAATATTGCCAGCATCACTTTCGAATTCGAAATTGTCATTTGTGGAATCCGATGAGCCAGTAATTCATGTAAACTTTCCAACCGCCGACGAGTCGACCATTGGTGAGCCTGCTTTTATGTCGAGTAACACATTCTTGGAATCCGAAGTGATTGATGTTGGAGAATTGGAAATTCGGGAAATGGAAGTGGAAATCGAGGAAATCATGGATGAAGAAACTGACGAAAAAACTAACGAAATCGATTTGAACACCTATTTTGAACAGGACGAAGCTTCAGATTCAGAACCAAAAACCGAAATGGAGACTCAAGTGGAATCAAGCGGAGAAAAAATTATTATCCTCTTCGAATCAGAGGAATCTCAAGACGAATCAGATTATGAACCCTTTGTGATATCTGCTGTGCCAGAAGATTCGACTATTGTGCGAGCAGAGCCATTCTCCGCTGTGATCATACCACTCCCCGAGCACACAATCGAATCTAGCATCAATCAAGAATTTTCGACGCCAGAGGAGCTTTTGATAGCTTTTCTTATCATGTTATCCCTTACATTTTTTGTTCTGATGTGCGTCTATGGTTTTGTTGAATACACGGGAAAACCATATTACTGGAATATTGATTTGGGAAACAATCCAGTCTGAGTTGTCATAATTTTTACTACGGTTTTTTAATAAATGTCTGTTTTTTTGTGAAAATAAATATACTAATTTATTATTTGCAAAATAAATTATATATCGTTGAAAAATGATTAAAAAAATCCCAAATCAAAACCCAACCCTGGCAAAAAAGAAAAAGGAATGATTCTTCAGTTTCAAATAATACATTCAATAAATTAGTTGATTTCTACAACTACACAAGTTTTCACCATCATATCGTAGAAGACACGTCCTCTGTTAATCTGGAAAACTGCGGTGCTCAGTGGGAAAAAGCTACTGACCACCAAGTTTTTTATGAATGATCGCTTCAGGGCCCTGCAAAAATAGAATGAACGGTTGTGTCCTTGGTTATTTGTAAAAAATACCGGATGAGCCATAATTATGTTGACAAAAACATTCGCTTAAAAAATTTGGAGGGTGAGTTCAAACATAGTAAATTAACGCGAGTTTGTCTTGTTATGATTTAGATAATATTTTTTGCAACCGAATTTCAAAATTGTGATTTGGAATTTTAGGTGGATCTTGATTGGCTAACTAGTAAGTCGGAGAGGCTTCTTATCATTCCTTGAACATTTTTATTGGAAGTCAAAAAGTGACAAATACTGAGTTTTTGAGGAAACTATAGCACTGTCGCATATTTGAATCCCTACTATTTTTGAAACATAAAGAAACTTTGATCAACGTATTCCAAAAAATGCAAAACTGAAAACTGACAAAACTGTGAGATTTTCTGATTTTCAAAAAATCATATAAAGTTTTAAATTAGTTGTTAAATTTTTTTTGCAGTTTTTGTCCATTGTGGAGCCACAGGCATGTTTTTAAAGCAATTTTCCTTTAAAAAAATCCTCGCACGAAAGTATGACTTGTGTGCGAAAATCAAGGCAATGCCTGTCAACATAATTTTGGCCCACCATAAGAAAATAAGAAAATATATGTTGCACTTACTGTGAATAAGTAATCAAATCGGGTCCCTCTACAATAATTTGATCAGGGCGTTCTGCGGAAGTAACATCACGACAAGAAATTACTCGAATTCCACACATCCATTTTCCCAACGTCTGTCCAACTCCGATTGGTCCAAATCCTCGAGCCATTAACACCGCCTGAATAGAAAAATTTCAATTGTTTGAGTAATTTCTGGATGCTCACTTCCACGAAACAGCAAAATACTTTACACACAACTTCAACTGGGAGAAGGTCTTGAGCAAGATTAATGAAGTTCATCACATCCTGATCATCATCCAAGCTTGCTCCGATTTGCTTTAGGTCACTATAAAAACAAGGTTTGGTACGATATAATTGAATATTCTCTTCTTACATGTGACCCAATTCCGAGAGTGTTCCAACTACAGCAAGTTTGAAGCTGAGAATAAAAACAAAATCTATCAATTCTGCCAGAAGACGTCTCAAGAAGCTTGCAGCTCTGAAAAGGAAAATACGTTTTCAAAAATGTCTCAATAAACAACATACTCAAATTGAACTGAATCAACACGTGGTTGGGCTGGTTGGAGAACTTCTACGTTAACGTTTTGTTGAAAAGTTTCGGCAGAAAAAGACCTGCTCAAATGCTCCACCTGAAATTAAAATGTTTTAAAATCATGCTATTTTTTAGAATTGTTATTAAAGACGGGTTGCTTATAGCACCACAATGACCAAATATCATAATTCAAAAATTCAAAAAAAAAATTCTAAACTTTTAATGATTTCTATTAATTGAGCAATTCTAAGTTTTTTGAAATCGTCGATCAAAAAAACAGTTGTCTTTTTTTTTTAAGTTTTACTACTATATTCGATCATTTTGGCTCTATCCGAGTGGCTTTTAACAGTTTGCCCATTGGCGCAAAAAAATAATGGGTTAACATCCTATTGTTTTTATTAATTGAGATTTGAACTAGGGGTGGCAAATTTGTTTTTCGACAAACTCGGCAAATTGTCAAATTTCCGGTTTGCCAATTTGCCGGAATTTTTAATTTTCGGCAAATTGCCGATATGCCTTTTGCCGGACATCAGAAATGTCGGAAATGTTTAGAGGGGTTTTTTAAAAGGCGGAAAATTTTAAACGGATGCTTTTTGAATTTTTTCCGGTTTTCTTTAAATATTCTCATGGATTCTGCTTATTTTCAAAAATAGATGTAGGAACATTCTTAGGATGCGTACAATATTGCCGATTGAAATTAAAGTTCTGAATATTTTTCAATAAAAAATGTGAAAAACCACAATTTACCAAAAATTTTCTATTTATGGTTTTTCCGAAAATTAAGAAGTGTCGAAAATTTTCGAAAACTCCTGATTTAAACCTTGAAAAAAACATTTGAAACTAATAGTAAGAATATTTTGATTTTATAAATTTTTATCATTTCAAAACAACTCACATATTGCATGGATTGATCTATCCGGCGTAAAGCAGCTTCTCGATTCTGACGCCGCACTACTTTCAAATATTCTCGATGTGCATTGGCCAGGTTTTCCATCGATCCGTAGTCTTTTTCTTCACTCCGCTGACCGTACACTTCCTGGAAACGTCGCCTCGTTTCCATTATTTTTGAAGATGTCATCGTTCTGTAAAACAATAAAAATTGGAATAGAATTGTATATGTATTGCATGTTTTTTTTTAAATGAAACAGTAATTATAAAAAATTAAAAATATACAGTGCAGCCCAAAAAAGGTATATTCTTTTGGATGAATATAAGTCAGAAGCTGGAAATTATTTTCCACCAACAAAGGTAAAAGGAATACTTTTTTGGCCAGCACTGTATATGCAAAGCGTAAAATCAATGCAGTGAGTGCGTGAGGATGTGTTCTGCGGACCTCGCAGTGAACATGCAGACAATACATCATATTTTACGACACTTGGGAAAAGGGGACAGTTGTGTGGAATATTCAGGGAATGCGTAATCTTATGTACACCAAAATATTATAGTTGCATTCGAACAGAATCGAAGCGTTGAAAAAATATTCGATTTAAAAAATATTTATTTTGAAAAAAAAATCATATGTAACATGAAGTGGATTGTCAAGTGTACCCTCGAACATATATCATAGAGAACAGACCGATAATCCGTACTGAACCCACTTGAATTGTAGGCTTAGCAGAAATAAGATCATCATGGGAACCTTGAAAATTGTGGTCGATACCCTTCATACCACCTCGAAAGATTCATTGCAAAATATTCATTCTTTGTATGTACTCCATTTCACTTGGACCACATCTCGCAAGAACTTTTTTCTTTGTTTTTGCTCATGAATCCTAATACTTATTTGATTTTTGGGAAATGTTATTTATTGGCATAAAACATGACAATTCAGAATCACACATTCCATTCAGTCAGCCTTCGATGAAACGTTAGGGTAATAGTGCGGAATGAATTTACTTTTGGAAGAAGAGTTGTCTCACATTCGTTTATTTCTATGTAAAATTTCCGTGATTTTGTACGCTATCGTTGGTAGATTTTTATAGGTTTTTGGGAAGAAGATTTTTTTACAAGTTGTGTAATGGATTAAAAATATATATATGTACACAACTTACTTTTTTTTGAGTCATTACTCAAATTTGGCAGTTCATATCTGCGTTGCCGTTTGTCCTATTACAAAAAACGGCAACTACTGAGGTTTTAAAACATAAATAGGCCATAGAGATAAAACATAAAAAGAACAATTTCTTTGAACGATGACTTCTAAAAATGGAGCAAGAACTGATAGTGAGGTGTTACAAATTTTCGAAAAATCGTATAAAATTATGAAATTTTTTTTTGAATTTTTTTAAACTAGAATATCGCATTTGGTCATTGTCGGGTGTAATGTTATTAAAACTGTGTTTGGAAGTAATGTGCTCAAAACTCTAATATCAGTTCAAGTAAAGTATTCTGTAATTTCTGTAATCGGAATGGTCCATAACAAATTTTTATTACGCCAAACCAAAAACACTTGCATAACGATTTCTTGTTTTCTCCTCATTTATTCAAATCACAACTTTGATTCTTTTGCTTCGGAGTATCATACATTCAAATTAATCAAGCACTAATTATCATCAGTGTCTATGCTGATATCTATATTAAACCGCAAAACCGTTTTTTTCCCTTCCGTCCAATGTACATACAGACAATAGCCCGAGCGTAACTGATAAGGTCATTCAACTTTCAACAGCTGTGAGTGCAACGCATTTCTCTCTTTTTTGCCCATTTTTTTGGTGAACTTCCGATATAAATTCAATTGATCTTTCTACTACATAGTTTCCGTTTTCCAACAATTACCAAGTTTTTGAAAGATAGGCCAAGTTGATTTAGTGTTGATCGTTAGCGGAGAAACGATGCGCACAACGCTCCAAGAAGGTTTTGACGATGATTTAGATCACCGAGAAGAGAATCTCGTGAGACCGACATTATATACGGACCGCTTCAAGGCCGATCAAGTTGTGTAGGCTGCGCGTGTTTGTTAATAGTATCAGTAGGGTTTTCACACGACAGTAGCCAAGACCGCCAAAGTTCTGATACGAGGGTGAGAATTTGAGCCATAACTCCTCAATGAAAAATAGGTACCAAGAATGTTGGCGGGCTAGTACATAGTAGTTGTCGTAGTACCACTAGAGCGTGGGGCCCTTTCTTTGGCCTGCGCGACACCGACGACGCATGAGATATCTAGACAGCGTACGCATCAGAGTTGTAATGACGGTTGGGGTGGCCGTAAGATACGAGTGATAGAGAAACACCTAAAGAGACGCGGGGAGGAAACGACGCGACAGTGATAGAGAGAGAGACAATGATAAAGAGAGCACGATACGGTATGAGAAGAAAGAGGACAGATATGGAAGTGAGAAAAGAAAAGGAATTTTTTTCTGATTCGTTTTTCTTCTTCTCATCACATTTTTTTTCTACCCCACACGCATTGTTTATTCATACTATCTATACAACAATTGACAGCCAACAAAAAAGAAAAGAATAGAAGACGTTACAGAGAATTGACAGTTATTTGTTGTGTATTTCTTATGCCAAGCGGTTGTGTAGACTTGATTCAACTGGAAATTGATGGTGACCGGAAGTGGTCTGAAAACCCTTATGTCACATGATTTTTTTTTTTTTGCAGTTTTAATTTTGATTTGTCTAAAATTAAATGCATAAGTTATGTACTTCAAAAATTTTCACTTATAATTATACCTATACTGATACTTTATACATATACCGAGTTATTGCATCCAAAAATTTTTGACATTGGCTCTCAATTAGTTGGATGCATTGCATATATCATCCTCAGTTCTACGCCATCTGACTGACAGACGGACTGCCCGTTGATTTATTTCACCTCCTTTTTTTCTTCCGGATTGTTTTATAACTCTTTCATTTTTGGAGAGAATATTTATTCACTATACGTTTTTTTTCTCTCCTTCAATTTTCATTTTCAACCTTTTCTTATTTATCCTGCTGTCATACCAAAACCTTCATTTTTTTCTCTTTTTCATGTCAGGTTCTTCAGCCTTCCAATTAGTGGTGGTTAATGTATTTAGACTCATTCTTCGCATACCATTCGATTGTGTTCCGAGTAAATCCTGTTCAAAGACATCACAGCAAACACAGAAAAAACAACAACGATGCATCTCATCTTAGGCGTCTGAAGTCTGGTTATCACACTGTTTTATTTGTTTTGTAGTTGATAATGAAAAATTGTAAATTGTTTGAGAGTTTAACAATGGAGTATTTAGTGGGAACTTAGTCTGACTACACGTTAAAAATTACTGAATATTTTAAAAAATCAAAACGTACATAAAGATTCAAAATGTACTAATTTAACAAATTTCGTGAAATATCTTCTCAAAAATATTTCAAAAACCTTTTTTCCAATTTTGAAAAAAATGGTCTATTTTTTTAAAGCAAAAGTCTCCTATTTTGGCCATTTTTCCGAGCCATCGCGGTCAGAAGTTGACGTTTTTTGACTGAAATTACTAAAATTGATGACTTATCTGTTTTGCATGTACCCTAATAATACCAAAAACTAAGTAAAGTTCAGACCGATAATGGACCAAAATTTGGAGAGTTTAGTTAAAATTAGGCCGTTTTTTTTCAAAGTTTTGCACCGCCGCAAACATTTGCAAAACTTTTTTCGAGAAGTTTTTTACGAAACTCATTTCTGCTCTAAATAAAAGTTTTCAAAATTTTTCAAAAAGTTTTTACTATAATATTTGGAATATTTAGCACTGACAATTTCAAAATCACTAATTGTTTTTTTTTTCAATTGCCAATTATTTTTGGTATTTAGTTGTTATACCCCAAAATATTTCAAATTATTTTTTTAAATCAAAATGTGCATTATTTTTGTAATCTAAAATTCGTAGTAATCATATTAAATCAAAAAGCTCAAAAAAATAACAGTATTAGAGAAAATATTTACGTGTTGGTTTTCATTTTTTGCCAACATTTTAGGGTATAGCTATTACACAGAGTAATCTATTATTTAAATTTAAAACAAAACCCAAAAATTGGAAAAGATTTCACTAGAAAAAATAATTAACTGAAAAAATCTAATAAAATTTATGTTTCGAAAATGACGAATTCGCAAGTTCTCGGAAATTTTAGACGGTTTCTACGAAAAACCATTGGAGACGATGTTTCGAAGCGAGTCTCCCACGGAAACTCGGACACTTTGCCCCGTTTGATATATTACAAAATGCCTTTCTCGTAGGCGATCCGATGCAAACCGTTTCCGCTCGTTCATTGCCCCCCCCCCCACGCAACTTCCATTATTGCTTTTGAGACCATTTCTTTCGTTTCTGCCGCTTTTTGTTGATATCCCTGTGCTTTCATCGTTTTCATTCCCAAAACTTGTCAAATTGATGATTTTTCCTCAAAACTCCAATCTTGTTATTGTTGGAAATTGAGTTAGGAGGCTTCAAAATATGATTTTGAGCACCACAATTTTTTTTTGAAAGTTTTTCCTGTGTTCTTGTTCTCTTATCGGTTTTCAAAATTCTTCATTTCCGTAGTTTTTTCTTTACACCCTTGCACTTTGGTAACTATTTTGTCGCTTATCGTTGAAATATTTTCAGCCAACATGAAATGAGTCGGTCTAACGAGAACAATGCTGAATTTGATCATGTAGAGAATGACACCGATGAGCAGGACAACGATGCAAGTTGCCAAGATCAAGTAAGCCAAACTGACCCGATTGAGAACGGAATTGTGATAGAAGAAATAAAAGACCACGAAGAAAATAAAAGTCCGATAAGTCTTATCGTCAGTCCCGATGGATCTGAAAATTCGACTGAAGAATTCAATTCTTTAAATGTTTCTTTATTACCGCCGTCTGAACGAAAACCGTCACGGAATTTAGAAGATATCGATAGAACTCTTGATGAACTGCAGGACCTTGCTGAAGATGCATTTCTCACCGCACAGATGGCTCAGGGAAACCAAGCTAAATTGTTTGATAAACTATTCGAGTCTAGCACAGTTTACCTGAAAAAGTGTGAAACTGTACCGGAAGACCTTACCAAACAACAATTTTCGGACGAGGACGGAATTTTAGAAGAAATTGAGGAGGCCGTAAGAGACGCAGAGGAGAAGCAGTACGAGCCAAACCATGTGAGCGTTGTACTGGATACAGAGTGCAGTTCTGATGATGAAGTCGCTAGCGATCGGTACCCAGGTGTAGGAAACATTGATCAGTTGAGACATGATGACAATTCACTTCGGAATGTCGGAGGGCATCGAGTGCGACAACGTGTTGCGAGTGTAAGTTGGAACAGGGGTGGGTGGCAAAATGCCGATTTTAAAGAGGGACTAGAGTTTGAAATAGCCTAAGATAATTTCAGAAAAAAACTATATTCCAGCTGCTGCAAAATCTCAGATTTTAGAAAAGTTTGTCAATTTTTTTTTTACATTTTGTCTGGCCAAAAAAACATTTTCGAAATTGTTTGAAAAGTCGCTTTGAAAAATTAGGTTTCTTTGAATCAATGTTAGTATATTTTAACAAAATGCTCACAAACTCTACTCATCCTTTGAATGTTTTGAAAATCGGAAATTTCCGAATTATCCAATTGCAGAAAATTTTTGATTGATTGCCGCCCACGTTTGTTTTTGAAAAAAAATGTTGAAAAAAAATACTATAATCATAATTTTCAATTTAAAGTTAGCAGTTTTTGCTGACTAAAATTTTTCACATGTGCTGGAAATAAACTTTTTTCAATTTAAAGATGAAATAGCGCCAGTAAAAAATTGTTAAAAACTACACCCAAATTTACTACGTACAACTGAAAGGTTAAAAGTGGCAATTTCGGAGTTTTTGCCACTTTTAAAAACTATTGCAATGTTGCATGTTGTACAATGTTTGAATATAAGAAATGAAAACATAAATAGACCATGAAATTTGAATTTCAAAAAATGGCAAAAACTGTGTAATTGACACTTTGACCGTCAATAAAAAGTTTTCAAAAAATTATTGAAAAGTTTCACTGTGATTTTAGGTCATTTTGGAACCATAGGAAAAAATTTAAATATTTTCCCTATAGGCACCACTTTACCTCTAAGCTGCTCATATTATGATATATCTTGTTACAGAATGCTACATTGAACGATCGTCGCTCAATAATTTCTGGGCACGAAAGGGCGAGAAGCAACGATTCCAGGGCTACCAGTCTATTCTCATCGTCGATAGCCTCGTTCCGTCGTCCAATTTCTCATTTTTCGATTGACAACTCATGTTTCGACATTAATGATCCACCGACACAACGTTCGCTTATGTGTACACCGGTTGAAAAAGTAAGCAACTTTTTTTTATATACAAGAAAAGTTCATTCGTAAAACAAATCTCAAAAATGGTTGGCACCACTAACAGATTTTCCAGCTGTCAAGGCTCTGGGCAGATGCGTTGAAAAACGTTTCAATGTTTCATGAAAATTGTTCTTGTGTATTTGCAAAGTTAGTTCACATTCTGCTAAAATGATATGAACTAGAATGTTTCTAGTTCATATTGCTAAAAGTTGGCTACGACTTTTAATAGTTACTCAATAATTTATTCAAGTAATTTCTTATAGAGAACTGCCAAAATTGATGAAAACATCATGGTTGAACTTTTTAAAATCAAAGGTAAAACGGAATCATCACTCACTTTTCACAAAAGTATCATAAAATTGATGCCCAAGTACATTAAAAAATCTCAACAACTTGCCTTACTCCACTGTTAAAAAAACAGAGCTTCTATCAATAGTTTTGTTAACCAAGAAAATTACAATTTTTTTGCAGATGTTCGTCAAGAATTCAAGATCTGCTCCCGAGATGCGGGTTCATGAAACCAAAATCCAACCATTTCTACCTTCGCCATCACCATCGAATGATGCGACAACAACAACTAGTGATGTAACCGCACAATCTTCAATTTAACATTTAAAAAATGTTTTTTTTTCAGCCCAGCGTCTCATCAGAAATTTCCATGGAGCAACCCATCCAGCCTATTGTTAGTAACTTGAAGCTTCGTTTGAGTGAAGGTTTATCCGAAACTGTATCACCAGCAGCATCGCCGATAGTAAAAACTAAGGTACGGAGTATTATAGAACTTATAGTGAACTCAAATAAAATGTCTTTCAGAGCCGGAAAGAGAAGAAAACAAATCAGCAAATGTTGAAAGGGTCTGCTAGTTCCCCCAATATGAATTCTCAAAATTTGATAATCAACCGGAAAACCACCGAGGTAGGGTTTTCGCATCAGAACCGTAAATCAGAATCAATATTTTTCGAAATACAAATTTTATACGCTCCCAACTACAACAATTTGTAATTCGTTTTTTGCTAGTTCTAGAGAGATGGGGGGGGGGGGGTTTGATTTATACTCCTCAAGACGTACTCCACAAGTCACCAATATTCAACATTCAACATATATTCTAAATGTCTAATTTTGAAAATCATTTCATCTTTCCCATGACTTATTATTCCGACTCGTCTAGTATTGAAAGTTGTGATACTTTTGAATTTTCGGATGATTCGGTTTTTGAAGTATGCCGAGCCTAAGTTGATGTAGTTTTTTTTTTGACACGTTTTTTTTACACGAAAATTACCACTTTTAATTGCGTCTTGCACCCTCAAAACGCATTATTTCCGTCACATTAATGGTGACACATCTGGGCTTCTCAAAAAAATTATTGATGGAGTTAAAGAACAATTTGATATTTCATAAATGTAAAAACAGAGTTGAGTACAATTTTGAAAATCTTCAAACAACTATTTAGTCATGTTGTAATTTTGAAAATGTTATAAAGTATTAATAATTAAAATAGTTGGTCTGAAACGGTTGTTTTGAACCTTTCAAGTTTTCTAGTTCGTTTTACTGTCAAAAAAAATTTCAAAAAAGCGTTTCATATATCTCTAGATTAATATTATTGTTTACTGACAACTTTTGTTGTAGAAATATTTTGAAAATGGCTCACATTTGGCAAAAAGCATCCTTCTTTGTTCTTACCTGGAATATATGTAGTTTTTTGAAAATTTCTTCCAATTAGAAATTCAACTCACCTACTGATTTCAGTTGAAAAAAAAAACAAAATTTTAGAGATGTACCTGAAAACAAATTCTTAATGTTCAAATTCGGATTACCAATTTTACAGGCTGACGTTGAAAACGACAAACCAAAACCGAATACAAACAGGACGTTCGAAGTGGTTACAGTTAGTGTTGTCAATGTGGATTTTGCTAGAAAACCCAAAAAATCGGTGTATATCATGGCGAAATTCGATGGTAAAGATGTCCACCGTTCTTCGAAGTTACGAAGGTGATTTAATGGAAAAATGTATTATAGTTCACCAAAATAATGCAAATTGAATTACTGGGGGTAACGTAGGTCCAAGCCAACTCCGCCAAGCTTCCGGTAAGCGTATAACAGTTCCGCAATATTAGGGATTGCCGGTAGGCTATAATTTTAGAGAAACATGTCCAAAATTTCATTTGCCGCACATTACTTGTAAAAAAGTAACTTGGTACATGGCTAGGAAGAATCACTCTCATTTACAACCACCACCAACACAAGGGGAGAGCAACAGAGCAAGCGGAAAGAATGTACGTCACAAAATACCGGCAGAGGCCGCATAGATCAAACTGTAGATAAGACATCTTGTGTGCACAGGACCACACAACAGTATATTTTTCTTTTTTGAACATTAAAGGTAAATTAGCCACTGGAGATTTAGTCTAAATACACTTATATTGATCCAAAACAACCGAATATCAAAATAAAACACTCCAAAAAAATTTAGATATTGTTTTAATTTCCAGTCAAAGTTTTGGCAAATTGCCAAATTTTTGAAAAATATGCGTTTTTAAGGAAATCCAGAGCAATGCCGCATGCCTAAAATATATTGTCATGCTGGCACCATAGAACAGCTTTAGAAGAAACTTATCAAAAATGTTGTTTCTTGCACAGTTAACTTTAACTTTGAGAGCTCCTTGTTTAAAAGACGACATTCAATCGGAAATGAAACACTTCCAGAAGATGCAAAGTGATATCAGAACGGAAACTCAATTTCCGATGTGATCTGAGAGACTGGGCGAGATTCTCATTTTGATAATGAGGACGGTGCCAATGAGATTTGCGCATTTCACTTTTTCCTACCCCCCCCCCCCCCCCCCCCTCCTACTAGTATCTCATTCAATTTCACTCCGAATAGAAACATTAGTGTTACCACGCGTACAACAAAAGCAGTAAATTTATCGGTACGCCTCCACGTCGCGATTGTCCCAATTTTCCGCAATTTTCCTCAATTCTCCAAAATGCGGGTTGTTTTTCATTTTACTTATGGTGAATGTTTTTCCCATTGCTTTTCATTGCGGGTGTTAGAAAAATATATTTGAAATGGCGGAGCAATGTGTTGAAGGGAAGAAAAGTGTATATAATTGATGGCAATTTTGACGTTAATATTCTATTTCTTTTTTTTTTTTGCAGTGACAATCTCGTCCACGACTTCTCCGTTGAGACAACAAATTCTTTTTCCAACTTGCACCTCGTTTTTCTAGAAGGTTGGTTTTTATAATTAAACTGCGAATTTTTTCAAAAATCCAACTCCACAAAAAAACATTTTCTGGTTACTTAAAGGTGGAGTAGAGTCATTTTGAAATTTCGCTATAAATGATAGAAAATGAACTATAATGACGAGTATAAATTTTTAAAAAATTCAAGTAGGCAGAAAATAAAAACAATTTTTTTTTGAATTCCCGCTCTAAGCGGTTTTTGGCGCAATACTGAGTGTTTTTTTTTTGAAGATTCGATGTGAAATAACGTTTAAAAATTATTATTTCAAGTCAAATTATCGATTTTTAGGCTAATTTTGAAATTTTACCAAGTTTTATATACGGAGAAATTTCTGAAAAAAGAATGAAAAAACGGTGTCTTACATCGAATGTTAAAGGAAAAAATAAAACTATTCTACTTGTTGGCGCGGGAATTCGTAAATAAAATATCTAATTTTTTTAATTTTTGCATAATTGATAAAATCATTCAAACAAATTATTAAAATCATATACATTTTTTGTTAGCTTTAAATTTTCCAAAATTCATTGATGAGTCCTATTAAGATATTAGGACATTTTAGCACCGTAGTTGAAATTTTCAGTTTTTTATCTTCCACTGGCCTTAGTTCACCTTTAAATGCAAAAAAGAACAAATTTCAATAGAAAATTTCCATTTGTAAATTTTGTATAAACTTGACAATTGAACAGTTAAATGGGTTGTAGGTTCATGTTAAATTCCATTTCCGGTTGCCTGTGATGTAATGAGTTGAATTGGAAAAAATGTGTATTCGCGCCATTCAATTCTGATCCATTCCTCGGTTCGTTCTATCAAAAACCACCCCAATTCATGACCTTTCTCCCAACTAGTTCTCTTTAATCATCAAACATCACACAGGGTCGAAGGCAAAAGTGGCTCGTCCTGTGGGAAAGGTGTCAATTGCAAAAAAGGATCTTGAGGTTGGAACTCCGTTTGAGCAAACGTTGAAACTGTGTGCCGTGTCTAAGTATCTCGACTTCTGCGGCCAAATTTGTGTTGATATCCGACGCCGAGCCGGCTCGTTCTCTTTGAGGTGAGTTAGTTCGATTAATTTAAATATTCCACTGAAAACTTTTAAAAGGCTGCTGTTAAAATTGAACAATTTTCAAAACTTACAACGAATCCTAAAACCGATTGTCAAACGTCTCATAATCATCACACCATGTGTTATTTTCCTATCACTATTTACAGAGCGTGCTGTTCTTATCAATTGCATACTTGTTTCCTATTCTGATTTATGCCTTCAGCTCCTCCCGAAAACCTTTTTTTTGCTCAATTATTGCAAAGTGTTTTCCCGTTTTTTCCAAGAGAAGTTCAAACATCTCACGTTATTCTTTTGTTTTTTTTTCTTGCTGGGACCTATTCATTGATGCTTAAGCGAGCATATCTCATCAAACAAAAGTCAGAAGCAAGTCATATGTAGTTTGGTGAAGAATAGTGAGAGCATTTGTACATTGTTTAAAAGTTTTGACAGTTCAAAAACTGCTTTCCAATTTCATCTTGCAAATTGAAAAATTGTTAATTCGTTCAACAATCAGTCTAGCGGAAAAGCTAACAAAAAACTTTCCAACTACAAATCAATCAAAATTAACAGAAAATTTAATGTCATAAATCTGTTGTGAAACAATACCCTAGGATTATATTACCTACGCATACATGAATTCTTCTCGGTTTTGTATTTTAATCCCCAGGCCGCATTTTAGTTCCTTTTTAGTTTTTTTTTGTGCAACCCGAACCTCTATGTTTTATTTTGTCAGTTGGTTATTGCTTGTGAACAAACTTTTTTTTGGAACAAATTAAAGTGTTTAGCTTTGCTACCTAATAGGATTTTCCTATTCAACTTTGTGCAAAATTATAAAAAAATGTATTATAGTGACTTTTTCATTTTTTTTTCCGAAAATATTCTTTGCAAATATTAATAGTAGTAATTGTTTTTGAAATGCTGATTTCCAAAAAATTTTACTCAACAAAAAAAATTACTATTTAGTTATAAATTTCAGTGTAAAATTATGTCTGTAGTACAGAAGTTTTTTTTACAATAAAATTGGCGCCTGAGCCCCCCCCCCCCCCCAAAAAAAGTGGATGTCACAACAAAAACCAGTTGCTCAAAATTCTTCACCTTAAAGTTTTAATAACCTTTCTCGTGACACCTCGTGTGTTTTTGCTTTTCGTTTGTTTAAAATAACATTTCAAGAACGTGGGTTATAAAATTTTTTTGCGATCTCAGAAATCTGCGAAAAAAAAACAAAATGAAAACACACATTCAAATACACTTATTTTGACGGGGGTGGTGAGGTGCTTGAACATTATTGCTTCCGAATACCACTTCTTCTTTTTCGCATGTTTTTCTTTCTGCTTGACCTGTCATATTCCTATTTTTGTCGCTACTTCTCGGCGTGGGTGGTATTTGAAGCCGCCCCCCATTGACATATAAATATATTTATATGTATATACGTGAATATATTTGTTTTTTATAACAGCAGTGCCTAATTCTGCTTTTTCAACATTTCTATAATAAATTAACGTTTAAAGGATAAACCGCAATCACCAAATAGCATTTTTAAAAATTCAAAATTTTGTAAAATTAGAATTTTCTGAAAATTTAATAAATTCTCTATGTTTGCCATTTTTTGAAGTAGACGATGAAAACAAAAAAATTTGCTCCGATTTTCATGCACTACTTTTTAAAAGAATTTTAATGTTTAACAGTGCTGCAATTTTTTCAAAAAATGGCGAAAACTCAGTAATTGCCACTTTCTGACTATCAAAAAAAATTTTTCTAAAATTTTTTAAAAAGTTTTACTATGATATTTGGCCATTTTGGGGCACCATAGGAGTAGCTCCTCCACCTTTCAGTCTTTGTTTATGCGGGAAAAAAACTCGCCGCCTTAATCAAGATACCCATCAAAAGTTGATGAAAAAACTCCTATTTTTCTTTAAGTCATTGTGTAAAAAATTAAAAAAAAAAACTTCCGCGTTATTCTGTATCATGGATGGTTAATTGTGAAAATCACATTAGAAAATTTTAATACTTCTCGTTATCGCAAAAAAGTCACATTATGATCGTTTTGCACTTCTCATATATCTATTGATGATTCTTCATGAAATCAAAGCACCGGAAGCCGTGGGAAGTGATGCTCTTTCAACTGATATTGTGATATTAATGAAAGTGACATTGCACCGCAAAGCTCCCTCGCCCGAGTGAGCAAACAGCTGTTTGGCATGCGTCCAACTCACGTTTTCTCTTGATCGCCGTAACGTTTTTTTTTTCCTGCTTTCGTCCCTGCGTGGGAGTTTCCGTTCCATTATCATTGTGCATGCTCTTCACCTTTTTTGACCGTTTCTTTTAGGTAAAGAAAGGAATGCGTGGGTTGCGTAGGAAAACAGAAAACAGAAAACAGGCGTCAATTGAAAAAGTGGGAGAACAAATTGGTGTGAAAATTGAGAACACGGAGTAGTGAGAGTCCAATAAATATGAATTACACATTGTACTTGGCTCAATTGCATTACATCTTTTGTCGGCGCAAAGAAAAGGGCCCCCGGAAGTTGGAGAAAGTTGCACTCCGATATTTCTTTCATTTACTCTCCCCAATGAAAGATGCACAAAAATGCATCTTTTTCGGCTGACTCCCAGAATTTTTTGCTTATAATTGGATGCACTTCATGAATAATTTTAGTTTCTCGGGCCCACTAGCTTTGTCTCTTGACTTCTAATTAATATTCCACGAGGCTTTTCAGAGCAAATGCAATTATTCTTAAAAATGTGATGAAACACAATAAAGTGCTCTTTTGCTCTTGCTTACTATGATATATTTTTTCTCCAAAAAAAATCTTGCGAATCTTTCATCTTTGAAATTTGAAACGTCGTTTTTTTTCTGTTGCTTCTCCGTTAAATTGAGCTGATTCGGAACTCCCAGTAGCACATCTGGAAGATGCGCTCTTCAACTCCCTCGCCTCGTTTTCTCTGGCTCATTGCATCCTCCTCACCGCCACACTGTGATCTTGGCTCCTCTTTATCACCCTCTCAAGACGGGTCAAACCATATGATTGCTCGAACTATTTCAAGAGGCTGCTCAATCGTTTTTCGGCCCAAATTAATGTTTTGAATTTTAGGAAAATTGTTTGCTGTTTTCCTTGGATTTTGTGTAATATGTACATTGTATATTTATTCAAAAGGAAGTAGAGTTTGTGGGAATTCGGCTTAAATAGACAAAAGCTAGCCCAAAGCGACCGAACTTCATAATGACACTTCTTCAAAAAATTTCCAAAAAATTTAGCATGTGTGTAGTATACACACTTGCTCCAAAAATATTTTCCAATTGTTTAACCGAAACGTGGAATTGCTTTAAATTTCTGGGCTTAGAAAAAAGATTAAGCCAGGGTGGTAGGCGGGCCTACTACAGAAATACCAAATTTTTTATACCGGGTTAAATTTCGAAAAATAGGAGGAAAAATTTGATGAAATCCTTAATTTAACCATTTTTTGTTGCAATTTTAAGTAAATATAGATCTAAAATAATCAAAATTAAATGCATATTGGTTTGAAGCTGAGACAAAAAAGTTGGCGAAATTTCAGATTTTAACAAATTGTGGAGGTTTTTTTTTCGAATTTTGTTGCAAGTGTTTTGAAAAGCCTTATTATGAAATTTGAACGTTTTGGGTCAGTTGTAGTCAATTTAAGCAAAATACTCACAAACTCTAGTCCCCATTGTCAGAAAAGTTTATTTAATTTGATAAAAAAGTAAATTTCAAAAAACAATCAATATTCGTGACCCCTGTCAAATTTGAATATTATTTTAAAATCAAGTTTTTTGCAAAATTGTTTTGAAAATGTTTCCATACCAAAATAGGTTTTTAAATTTTTGAAAATTTCAAAAATCTGTCAGAAAAAATCTGTCCGAAAAAATCTCATCTGGACACCTTAAAACCCATTCATCTAATGACTTTAAACTTTTATATTCAATCCTCCATCATTCTTTTCTTAACTCTCATCACCCATTAATAAAATAACAAATAGGCCGACGTTTCGCGGTGCTATAAATTTAATCTAATGGCAAACACATTTTGCGGGAAAACGGCGCGGTCTTTCGCTTTAATTCACCATCAGAAAAAAAGTAGAGGGCAAGTTGAGTTCCTCCCGAAGGTATAGGGTGGCTCATCTGTTTTGTTACAAACCGTTCTTATAAAACCATCCAGCCGAGTTGATTGTCACAGACAACACTAACTATACAAATAACCACCCCCGCAAGAAGACGAGACGCCCTCGAGTACTTTTGTGATCTTGCGTATGGTGTTTTTTTCTTAATGTATTAGAATACATACTGAAATGCGCGCTAAAACAATATTTCTAAAAACACTCTTTATTCAGTTTTGGTACTTGTGTAGTTACTACAAAATATTTTTTGCAATTTTTGAAAAAAAAAAGTAAACTCTTTTTGAATTTTAGGCTTAGGAATAGTCGTTTCTAAGTCTTAGCAGTTCTAAGAATTTCAAACAATTAGCCCCAAATGGGCTTAATTGAACGAATTTCAAAATAAAATTTCTGTAAATTTTCTTATATATTTTTATATTGTTTTTAGGACGGTTCAAAATTTCGAAAAAAAAGTGGCCAAAATTGGAAATTTTAACTTAATTTTTTAAACTATTTTCTACCGTATTTCTACCGTCATAGTAAAATTTCTATAACAATTTTGACAATTTTCACCTAAAAACTCGTTTAATCGGGCAAATTTTGGGTCCGAGGATTCTGCGTCTTATTAATGAAATTAGTCATTCATTACTTATTCATGCGCTCTTTCAAGTCAAACCAACTAGTGTCATTTTCCGTCCTTCGCATTGTGTGCGATTCAAAAAACAACTCATATTATGTTTCATTTTTGAATAGACCCATGAAACGACACCCCCGCTTTTTGGTCTTCCATTTGTGTCTTGTTTTGTCTCACTCTCTAAATTGTAGTAGTAATAGCACGCCCGCGCTTATTAGAAATTGTAGCAATTCCGGAAAAAGGATCTAAGAAGAAGTGGGGCACTGCAAATATTTTTATAAATAGCGAGAAATATATATATATACACTTGTCAACCCCCGCATTCGTCGTAGATTTGAAATCTGAAATAATTTGAGAAGAAAAGTTGTTATCCTGTTCAGTTTGTCTATCTTATAAGAGCTTTCTTCTACTCCTATTTTAGTTCCGCCTTTCTTCATTGAATATTCAATTTTGTTTTTTTGACTCACACTTCTCAAAATATGATTAAGTTAACTTCATTTCCCTTCTTCCTCTTCCTCTGAAGAATAGCATCCTCTGTTTGAATTGAATCTATATATCCTATTGTTCCATGTTCCATGTTCCAAGCACAAAAGTGTCTTGGCAGGAGAAAAGGAACGTTCTTTTTTCCGCTAACGTCATTCTGTAAACAACCCGTTTGGCCTTGCACAAAGCTGATAGGTAAGCAATGTGCGACTAGAATTGGTCGTAGACAAGATGTTTCTTTTTTCCATTTATTAAATGTAGGTCCGTATTTTCTAATGTTTCCTGCAACTCATTCTTCGACTGAAATAACATTTGAACTTTTTGAAGAGTTTGTACTTTTGCAACACTTTCCACTTAAACTGATAAGTTTGTTTTCTCCGCAAACAAATGGTTCTATCTTGCAGAGTCGTCGACTGTGGTGGATTGAAGCTCAAAGAAAATCAAACCCTTCTTCTTCTTGTCTCTACTATTCACAATTCCAGCGTGAGTGCATTTTTCTCTGTGGCTTTCTCTTTAGCCGGCTCCTCTTAAAAGACAAAAAGTCCTTTTCAGGAAGTGGGCAAATTGTCCATTGACGCAGAGGAGAAGCGCAGCAAGGAATGGTTAGAAATGCCATGTGCTGAAGGAATGCTTTCTCTAAAGTTAACCCTCTGGCAAGATCTCCTCAAGGGTATCAATTCGGTCTTTCACGGTCAAGTCAGAGTTGACGTTGACGAGAACTGGAAGTCCGGTCCGGCAAAGTGGTTCTACCTGCGCTCCAAAGCTAATGAAGACGGAGAAGGTGGCGAAGACGGAGGTGATATCGGAGACGCCACTGTGAAAGTGACCTATCAAATTGATCATATACTACGTATGCAAGTATACAAGTGAGTTTTTACTGTATGTTTAAAACTTAAATTAACGTACTCACTATCAGAAGGGAACATTTTTAAAATTTCTACGGTTTTTTAATACTTCACGTGCACTCAGAAAGTCCCATTTTGCTTTGATCTTCGAAAAATGCGGAAAGTGAGTCGCAGACATCTCATCCGATTTTGCACGGTTAAGAGCGCGCTGACGACACAATTTTTCTGGTAATTAATTCCCGCTTTCTCTTGTAGATCAAACTGTAATGAGACAGCCTGACACCACGTGCAACTTATATATTTTTACTGCGTTTCAATGGTCCGTATTAAAGCGTTTGGGATATTGCTCTGAAACATGCGTATGACACCATAATAAAAAAATAATTTCTTCAACTTTTTTTTTGAAAATTAGAAAAAACTTATTTTGCCACTTTTTTCAAAGTCGTTGATCAAAAAAGTGCCGGCAAATTTTAAGGTCTACTTATGGCAGTTCGATAATTTCGGAAAAAGTGACCAAAAATCTGTTATCCCCTATTTTAGTGGGAATATTAAATTGCAGGCCACTTCTCGATCTTCTCTTTCTCGCTGGGGACGTTCAACCATTGACAGCATCACTTGTGGCTGTTATTGAAGCACTTCCAAAAGTCGAGCTGGGACCAGTTTCTCGATCTTTGGTTGAACTTATGGCTCAGTCGGATCGTATTCGACCGGTGCTCAGTTCGCTTTACGTCAATAGCATCCTGAAGTGCCAGTGAGTAATTTCACACAATGTGCGGGAAGTTTAATTTTTTTTTTCGAATTCAGAGATGAAAATACATTATTCCGAGGGCAATCGCTTTCTGGCAAAATGCTTTTCGAAATATTGACGACTTATGGTAAAATGTATCTGATCACAACATTAAAACCTGTAGTGGATAAGGTAAGTCGTTATATTTTTCAAATATAATCGCACTGAAAGTATTCTTTTCAGATCTACAAAGAACGAAAAAACTGTGAAGTGGATCCAGCAAGAGTAGCTGTTGGGGCTTCTCTTGAAAAAAACAGAAACAACTTACTGGTGTATTTTCAAATGCTCTTTGAACGTGTGACAACAAGTTCAACAAACTGCCCTCATTTAATCAAACAACTGCTTTACGATTTAAGGAATGTGGTTGGAACTCATAGTTGTGAGTAGTTCTTTTTCAGAAGAAAAACACCTTGAAAATCAAAATTACAGCTCGTTCTGGTGTTCAGCGTCTTGCAGTTTCATCATTTGTGATAATGAGGTTCTTCGCCGCTGCTATCCTTAATCCAAAGGCGTTTGAAATTCGGAAAGATCAACCTGACCTACGAGTTTCTCGCACATTACTTCTCCTGTCAAAATTGCTTCAAAGGCTGTCTAACTGTAGTGTCAGTGAAGGACCATTATCATCGAAGGTAAAATTCAAAGGAGAATTATTAGTATATCCACACTTTTTTTCCAGGAAATTTGGCTGAATGGAGTTTTTGAAACAGTTACTAGCGAGCAGCACAAAAGTGTTATGGCCTCATTTTTAGACAATATTTCTCTGGTTGGAGATAGATCGGAGCCACAAAAATGCACAGTTTTTAAGGTACAAAAACTATCTACAATTTATTATTTTATTAATTTGTTATTTTTAGTTTGGAAACCTTCAACAAGTTGACCGAAGCCGCCTGGCTTGGAAGAAAGTTCTACACTACAAAAAACGATATGTGCAATTAACAAACACACATTTGATCTGGCAAAAGGATGTGCAGTGTGCTCCTAAAGGAACAGTTCCTTTATCAGATATCAAGTTTGTGAATGTTGACAACAAAAACATCATAACGATTGTCTGTGAGACTATGCAGCTGCAATTTGAAGCTCCCGGAGGTGTAGAAGCAACTGACTGGTAATTTAATGAGATTCACTTTTTTTAAAATTGATTCAATTTCAATTTCAGGCTGAATGCAATCGAGAGGCAGCGAAATCGTGCTGCACACGAAATTGCAGAAACGCCTGGAGAGCACTTCTTCGTTGACGCTGAAAGACACGTGGATAAAATTCATGTAACATTTCTCACTTATTTTTTCAAGACTATTAATATTATATTCAGACTCTGCTATACAAATACCGCGAGACAATGATTGAATGGAGGGACCAACTGCAATCAAACGTCGAGTTGGACGAGAAAACGGCGCCGGAACTGCTAAAAGCCAGCTATGTCGTTGAAGAAGAGCGACAATCGCATAAAGACTCACTTATTGCGACCCTCTGTTCCACGATCGACGTCACGGATGCCATTCAGTTAGCACATACGGAGTACGAGAAGGAGAACAAAGTGAGTAGAAGAATAGATGCAATTATAACAGCAAAAAAACGTCAAAAATCTTTCAGTGTCAAGTGAAAATTGAAGAAGCTCCGGCGGAATGCAGTTATAAGTGACTGTATCATATATTGATGATATCAACAATAATAAGGCATAATTCCAAAATTCACAACTCATAATGTTACCTACAGTGCCGGTCAATATTATCTTTGAATTTGGTTTTTTGGTGATTTACCCAAGTTGAAAAAACACGTATTACTCCAATACTATAATAGCTAGGAAAATATTTTTAACTGAAAAAATATTTCGAATTGCTTTTTCTACATCATTAATTTTGTAAAAATGATATAATTCTATTCCGAAAAAGTTCAAGCAGGTGACATCCGACGGGTCGGTTATTTTTGTCTAGAGTAGCTAATTGACAGACACTTGGCAATTTCATAAAACAAAGTTTAATAGGAAAATAACCTCCTTTAAATTTTCTACATTTTGCAAAATGCCGTTTTGTCACAGTGTGAAGAAAACTGATTTCTGAATAGGTTAATTAGAAATACAAAATTTGAACTTCCTGTTTATTTTTTTTTATAATTTTTCTTGGTCATTTTGTGAGAAAATAGAAATTTGCAAGAAGTAGATAATTTTATGAAGATAATTTTCGTATTTTACTTTGTTTTGTAAAAACATGCCTCCAGGATGCCAGCTCTGTTTCTTTTTTCCGGAACATAGTTATATGTATGATTTTGACAAATTCAGAAATGTAGTAAAACTGACAAAAGTTTGTTTAAAAAAAAACGATATTTTGTTAAATCTTCTATCATTTGAGATACACATGTTTGAACAATTCAAAAAAACCACCGCAAAACCAAAAGCAAATAGAATATCGACTGGCACTATACAATGCATACCTAGAAAGGCTACAAATGTTTTGTGTATGACATAATAATGCCCTTACCATCCCCGTAGTAGCCGGTGCGCATATCAAATCGATCTTAAAGCTCTTGTGATTCAAACCGTTTTTCCCTATTCTGACCAAAGTGTTATAATACAAGCCAAAAATTCCCTTTAACAAAACCCCACCTAATGGTAACTGTCATACTTCACTTATCATAGTATTTTGTCCAGGCCAGACTTATGCCATACCCCCTCAAACCTGTTATATTTTGTTTCAATGTACCGATCTCACAATCATATGCTTGTTGTTCAATTCATTTCTTTCTCTGCAAAATTATATGAACCGTCATTATTTTTTGAAATGGGTTTTAGAAACATTTATTTGAAGAATATAGATTGTCTAAAAAACAATACAGAATAAAAACAATAACGCCATCCCCGTCTACGCTAATAAATTCGGGGTTATCGCATCAGAAATTGCCAGAGACGTTTGAAGAGTTAGACGAGCACATTCTTGTCCAATTTGGAGAGATTCGACGACTGTTTTGTTATGAGCCAATCCAGCAATTACTCCACTGTTGAAACTATCACCGGCACCGGAAACCGATACGACTTTGTTCATTTGAAGTGGAGGTGGGAGCGATTGGAATTCAAGTTGGCCAAGTTTATTTCTGAAAATAAATTTTATACATATTAGTTTAGAACACTTAGAATGGAATGGTCAAATATCTTTTTTCAAAAAACCTTTTCAGGCAATTTTTGGAAAATTGTTCATTTAGCGAGGCGGGCACGGCAGGTGTTTCGCGTCTGCAAGGAAGCCCTATTCAGCACAACAGTAATAGTTGCGTTTTAAAATTCAAGCTTGGCAATTTGTAGAAAATGCAAAATACCCTACCTATATACCACTGCCGATCCCTTATTCGCCAATGTCACAATAAAAATGGAAGTATTGAGTAGCAGCTTAGTTTTCTCCTTTTCTATAAGTTCCAGCACACCATCGGCTGTATCAATGACCGACGGATCTACGGAGACGTGACAGAGTTTAGCCCATTTCAGAAACTCATTGGCATTTGGCGATGCGGCAGTTACAGCTCCAACCAAGCCTGTGTCGAACACCTTTTTCACTTTGTCAATGTCCGTGGGCTCGAGCCAAACTGAAGCCTTGTATATTTTTGTCTGTTTTTGTTAATTCTATGTAAGTCACCATACCTTGTTTATCATGTTTCTTTGCAATTTCTAAAACTCTGGCCATAACTGGAACTGATAGATTTGAATCAAGAAGAATGAAATCTGATGATTCCAATGCATCTTCATTGCTTTCAACCTGAAAAAACAACTATTTTTTGCCTCGTATCCTATTATACCCACCAATGACGGAGTAATGACACTCAGAAGTGGCTCACAAGTAACAATTCCATATTTCACGTTTCCTTTCACGTTGACTGCTAAATAAGTGCAAGTTGGTTTGTTGCTTATAATCTTTACTCGATTAATATCCTAAACGACACGAAAATTTCCATGAGAAACAACAAAAAAATTTCCTACAATTTTATGACTGTTCTGTCTGAAGAAATGTCCGTTGTTGTCATCGCCAATAGCAGAAATGAAAACTGAATCACATCCAAGCCTGAAATAAAAAATATATTTTAAGATAAAGCTATTTTCAAATCAAGCACTTTGCGCGCCGTGGCTCAAGCCTGCAATACAGTTAAAGTTCAATTGAAGTGCAAAACTATCAGACAAAAGTCAATCAAACAATTGATCGTACACAAAACAATTACAAAACTGAACAACGATCTTGGGATGTTTGTCAAAATAAGAGCAGAAAAAAATCGAATTCCAAAGAGACCGAGTTCAAATTACTTTTTCGCTCTTTTGCGATCCACACAAATACCTCGGCAACATTTACTTTCGTTTGAGCATCAGGTTTGGTGGTATTGTGTTGTCGGTCATCTTTGAAGTTTACAGTGACATTGTACTATCTTGATGTGATGAGAAGTTAAAAGGTCTCGCTTGTGCTTTTGGTTTGAACAAAAAATGAAAGCCACAAGTCCATAAATGCAAATGGACTTGATTAGTTTTATGACATTTTGTATTTCTGTATTTGGTTTAGTATACCGGGGGTGGATTGCTGTTTTTCAAATTTTTGCCAAATTCGGCAAATCGGCGAATTTGCCAGAAAACGGCAATGGCCAAAAATTATCGGCAAATTAAGGTTTTACACATTTTTTCTTTAACTCTATACACATTTAAATTTTGAACCGCAAAATTGTACGCATCCTACGGATCACCCTACATCTATTTTGAAAGTAAGCAATTTATATGTGAATATAATTCAAAAACAGGAAAACATTTCATAATGGCACGGTTCAGTGTTTTCGCCTTATCGAAAATCCTTTTAGAAATTTCCGGCAAACTGATACCGGCAAACGGCAAATTAGCAAATTGCCGGAGTTGAGCAATTCCGGCAAGTTTGCCGATTTGCCGAACGGCAATTACCCACCCCTCATTTGAACACTACATTTTCACATCATTCCAATTATTTATCCCAATATGCACTGTACTTTGACCACGCTACAAATTCTTAGCAATTTTTTTTCTTCAATTCAAAACAAAAATGGTCAGGAAGAAAAACATATCATTTCGATTTCTTGTGAATGTATGAAAACTGTGTGCCAAAAGTGAAAGTGGTGGTGCGTCTTTTAGCGCGACGCACAAGCGATGACATTCTAATTTACGAGTATTTCTGACCTTGCTAATGCATCCGCGTGATTCCTTGCTACTCCTCCCATTCGCTGTACCACTTGTCCGTTGTATGAGCCGCCATCATCCTGAAATCATTTAAGTGTTACCGGATATTATATATATTGGAGTTCAATATCAAATTCTCAATCTCAATTCTTTAGAAAAAAAAACATTATGTGCTTTGAAGCGATCACTTAAATGTGTGACAGTAGCGCATTGATACTTTGTTCAAATAGCAATGAATCAGAAAGCTTGCTCTCCGATTGGCAGTGTGCCGGAAGCTTCTGCCACACAGTTTTCATTTATTTTATTTTGTTCTTTCTCTTTTTTTGTCTTGGCCTCCCACTTTTCATCAATCATACAGACGAGCCATCAGCACTGTTTCTCTCACAATCAATCCTCGTAGAGAGAGAGAGAAAGAAGAAACAAACATGTGCGAGGTGTGTGTTTTCCTGTTCGTCTTTCTTTTCAAAAATCTTTCCCCGTTCCTGTTTTTTGTACCTTCATCATTGATTTTCAGAATCACTTTGCCATAATTATAACAAGTTTTCAGCATGCGGTTTGGTAAAGCGGCATGGCTTTATGGGAGCAATATGATACTCCTGCTTGCCGTTTTTCTCTTTCTTGGCGCCACGATTGTCATGCTCACAAGCCCATTATTCGTGCTGATTCCTATCAAAAAGAATGATCCATATGTTCTTGGATACTGCTTCATCAATATTTGTTTGGTGAGTAGTGCAAAGCTCCGAACTTAATAGTTTCACTATGTATCATCAAAAACCATTGTTTTCAGGCACTTTTGTGTATCGCATCAATTGTTGCAATTCGGAAAAGACAAATTGGCGTTGTCGTTTTTTGTCATTGGATAAAGTGCTGTACACTTATTGTGGATGCTGTCATGGTTTTCGTTTTTGCAAGCATCATGTCCACAGCTCACACCTCGCTATATTCCCACATTCAAGTACTTCACAATAGCAGTGTAAGTATTCAAGATTTTGAAATCCGGGAGAAAAACCAAGTATACAGTTAGGTTGATTTTTTAAAGTTAAACCAGTACAGTTTGTGCAGAACAAAACGTGGAAAAATAGGAGTTATTAAACTCATTGAGGAATACTAATTATTGATACAGTGTGTCCAATTTCTACAAGACCTCCTTTTTAATGATTTGAAAACTCGCACTGACAAAAAACCTATGCAGCATTGTTTTCAGCCTAGTTCAGCCTACCAAATTATTAGTCTATCACTCTGACCAAAAAAAATCAGATGGTCTTGATTACACATTTTAGCACATATACGTGGAATTTGGGATCTCATGACTTTTCCGCTCCCGGCGCAGTTCTTATTGCTAAATTGTTTCAAAAAGTTTGAATACATTCGGTTGCAATTATGATCAACTTTAATTACATTTATTATAGTCCAAAAATGCTGAAAATTATACTAGAACACTGAAAACATTTTCAGATTTTTCAATATCACCATGCAAAATTTTGATAAATTGTGTAATTTTTTAACACGTGTTATTAATTTTCAGAAAGAACTATGCTCTGTCTGGGATAACGTCTATCAGACTTTGATTTGCTGCCCACCCGAAGAAGTGTTACAAACATGTGCAGGTATCTAGTTTCTACAGTTGTTCCCCTCATAAAATTCTGTATTTCAGATTTTCTAAACGTTACAAAATCGTTTTGCCCAACTGGACATTCCAATGACTGCTATATTCATCTCAAGAGGTAACATATCTTTCAGGAAAAACTGAAATTATATGAACAAAAAAATCTTGCAGATGGCTCCATTCCAATACAGAAATAGTCGGATGTCTTGCTTTTTGTGTGATCACGCCGCTGAAGTTGTTCATGATCGCAGCTCTTCGAAAAGATATCGAGAAAGTTGAAACAGAAATGGCGGAACTTGAATACTACTCTCAGATGATTAATGAATAGTAATAACTATGACTTGAGGAGCATTAATAATCAACAATTATATTTCAGTGACCGCCATGGAGATGGTTACATCGAGAGCTTCAAGAGCAATATCAACTTGGCTGACAGCACGTCAACCCAAACATCAGGAATCAGCCGCGTTAAAAGTTTCCCAGGATATTCACCTTTCTTGAAGCACTCTGTAATCGAGGAGGTGGAGAACGAATTTACGGTCCGTGGGGATGAAATTCGGGAAGAGCTACAACAAGCGATTGCTGCTCATAATGCACGACAACTTGAGGCGGCTGCTGTTACTGAACAGTTTTAATTTTTGGGGGTTCAGTTCAGTTTCTCCTTTTTTCATTCCGACAGTTCAGGGGTTTTTGTGAAAGTGTTTGCAAGGGTGTGATGTTGGTATAAGAGATGTTGTTGGTAAAATAATATTTTGATGAATCTTACTAGTTCGGCAATTTGTCACAACTTATACACCAACTTTTGCAACGTTTCTACGAACTATAGAAACATATCTACAACTTTGGCCAAGCACTTTCTACTAAGTTTACCTACTTTGATCAATTTTATCCAACCTTTTTCCCAAATTTAGCAACTTCTTCGCTTGGCATTGCTAAAGTTGCAGCAGTTGGTGGATGAGTTGCAGCAAATTGTCGAGAGTGTTTCACCTAGTGTATATTATTTTTCTCTAACTTTGTTTTTAAATGAGTTTAAACGGTTTGGGCAATTTTGATCTAATAATGCAAATTTCGAATAAAATGAACTCAAATAAACGAATTTCGTAATGAAACTTTTCAAAATTTTTTCAATAATTTTTTATGGCGGTTTCACTTGTGTCTACTTTTCTGTGCCATGTCTGAACCGTTAGGTCCCCTTCAGACAACTTTCCACGGCTCAATCACTTTAAAATCCGCAAACCACTCAAATCTCTAAGTTTCTTTCATCATAATTTTTTACGTGTTTTTCAAAAGTTTTTCTTTTCTAAATTGTCATGTTTTTTTTGGTTTTTTTTTTTTTGGTATACTCCATTCCCCAAATGTTTTTTTCTGATTTTTTTTGTTGTTGCTCATTTTCAATTGTTCTTTGTTTCATTCTCACCTTTACATCTTCACTCGTGATGGCTTCAAAGTCAACGATAGTTGCTCCGATAGAAACCTGAAAAACAGTCGTGATCTGTTTGATACGTTTGACAAATAAATGTCATTGAAACTAGTAGGCGTTGGTTGTTTGCTAAGACAGCTTGTGTTGTTTCAAACTTTTATGAGAACAATACCACATTTCGCAAGTGAATAAAAAAAACTTTATTGTAGGTTTGACTCACCACTTTTGGTTTTCGAGTCGTTGATGCAGTTGGTTGGCTCTGTGAAATTGTAAGTGGACGTCTATCGCAGAGCTTTGCGGCTAGTCTTCCAGCAATTGACGCATTATTCTCGAGAAGTGCAATGTCTGTAAAATGACAATTAACAGCGGAAAAATTGTTCAAAACGCATACTTGTAGCCATTGAAGCTCCTTGTGTGAGCTCGTTCACTCTTGCAAGAATGAATGGGGTGACACTTTGTGAAGCGATGTTTTGTTCACTGAAAGTAAAGTTTTGAAGCAAAACAGGGAACTTTTCAAAAAATATTTTTAAAAAGTGCAACATATTTAAATTTTAACTTACATGGCTTCTTGAACAGCTTGGTCAATTGCTTTCTGGATCGCATCTCCATCAGCTGCATATTTTTCAGGAATAGGACAAGCCAGAATAGTTCCATAAGGTAATCCGAGAGATTTCGAGGTTTCTGAAACACTTCATGACTTTACTTCATGAACCAATATTTTTCATCAACTCACTTAACAGGTGAACAACTTCTTCCAATGATTCAGTGCAGAATTGAGCTTTTCTATCTGATGTTCTAGTGAAAAAGCTTGGAAACACATTTTCTTGCCCATAAACTATGCAGTTCACGGAATGAGTTTCAAGATATTCGACAGTTTTGGGTATGTCTAAAATGCTTTTGACTCCAGAGCACACCACACACACGGGAGTTTGCGAAAGTTCTTGAAGATCAGCCGAAACATCGAATGCTGGAAAATTTTTTTGCTGTTCGGAAAAAAAAGAACTTGAATAAATGGTAAAAAAAATTGTCCAAATTCAACAATTTTCCTAAAACTTCACGGGTCAAAAAAAAAACACCAAACACATGAAACAACTCACTCTGATCTGCACCACGATGTACTCCACCAATGCCACCTGTTGCAAATACACTGATCCCAGCTGCGTGTGCTATCTTCATAGTTGAAGCTACTGTAGTTCCTCCAACTTCTTTCTGAAATCAACATTGAAAAATTTATCATAGTAGATCAAACTTACTTTAATCAGTGTCTTTGCGATATCCCTGGAGGAAACTTTGACTGCATTCTGACTTGAAGCAAGAAGTTCCAGTTTTTCATCATCCAATCCAACATGAATCTGAATAAAATGAAAATGTTTAGGTATACACTATTTAAAATTTTCAAAAAATGATTTTTAATTTTATAGCGTTTAAGTTTTCACAAAAATTCCTAAGAATTTTTAGTTGATGAAACACTAATTTTGGCAGTTTTTGAATAAAAAAATATTATTGTTTTATATGAAAATATTGGTATAAAATGTCGCAGTCTGCTAGAAAAACGAACGTGGCAGCAATAAAAGTATCATTTAATAATTTAAATTTTCAGAAACAAGTTCTAGCGAAAAAACCTACTTTTCCATCAAATAACGCAATCGTAGCTGGATGACTTCCTGATGATCGAACTTTTTGCTCCAAACTTCTTGCAGTACTGCAAATAATTTTTTAATAGTTTCAAATGCATTTGCAATTCACTACCTTAAATTATGAGGGTAAGGAAGTCCATGTGTGATCACTGTACTCTCCAGCGCGACAACTCCTTCTCCGCTAGCTAGAGCCTCCTTAACTTGTGGAGAAATTTGAAGAAATTTGGAAAACGAACGTTTTTGGCCAAAAAATCGAGAACACATAGTGAGAAATAGAGAGTAATAGACCTAGAATGGGGCTCGCACTATCTACAACACTACTTTTTCTGGTTATCGAACAAGATCGATATGGAAAAAGATGGAGAGAAGAGATAAGATTGCCCTCTACACTCTGTTTTTTACTATCTCAAAAGTGTCCATCATTTGATAAGATTGTCATTTTTACGAATTTCAAAGTCCAAGCTTTTTTTTTGTGAAGATTTTATTAATCATTAAAATAAATAAATTGGAATTTTAAAAAGGTTCGATCGAGATCTCGTTAATTTTCGTCATGAAATTAGGAAAATATATTACAACAGATTAGTAAGTATTGAATAGATAAATAAATAAATGAGTAAGAAATATTAAAAAATAAGAATGAATAAATTACGTTTCCAGTGTGACATTTAGTTCGGAATGAGAACTGGTGGTTTTCCACAAGACACTGGCTCAAATCGACCGAGCGGTGTGCGATAAATATCTCTGCGGCAAAAGTTGCAAGTTTTTCTGCAAATGCGGAACGCCAAATGTGCAGTCGATCCGTCGCAAGACCATTGAGACTGCAAAAAAAAAGTGGTCTAGAAAACATTTAGAAAAGCGTCACCTACCTTTCCCCAAACATCCTCCTTCTTCAAAAATCGCTTGCAGAACTCTGATCCATGGCGGTCGAAACATTGGTTGGATTTGTGGCCGGCTTGGAAAATGAGCTCGTATCTATCGGCAGCGCTTTCCATTCCACAAGTGTTACAACATTGGATCAAAGAGAAATCAGCGTCAGTAGCGCATCTGAACTTCATATTTAATTTCAGAGAGCATTTGAAACAATTAATGAAGTTTAAAAAAAAACCAACCTGTCTAGGAACTTCGAAGGATTGTGCTGTTGAAGTCTTCTACAGGCAATGCTCGAAATGATATCGGAGCAACATGGTGGAAAGGCTGCTCCAAGTGCTGTGGAAAGCTCACTGATAGTAATATTATCCTCTTTGTACAATGGTTTGAGCTGTGAAATTTGGAAGCCAGCATCCACAATATCTAAAATTAAAAAAAAACAATAAAATGAATTAGAAATGAAAAAGCCTACTCACGGATGAGAAAAATAGCAGAAAAGACAACCGCGTACTTCCACATGACGCTCAATTGTGGTGTAATTGAGAATGTCCCAAGTCGACGGAACATTGCTCGTACTTTTATAATACAGTGCCAATCATTCCGGTTCTGCACCTCCCGCATTTTCGCGCCGCCCCAAGGCGTTGAGCAGTGTGCAGCAACAACACAATGTAAACGATGACCGGAAGGCACGGAAAAATGAATCGAGCTAAGCATTATGGGAGCATGAGAGACCGTCAACTCTGACGTGATTGGCATATGCACTACTGGATGATCATCGGTGATTACACGTAGGTGACACGTGTCTGTGATTAATATCGCGGAAAGAAGTGTGGGGTATATTGAAGTTGGCATACTATCATAGTAAATCTTTCCAAAAAAATTTTTGGAAATTTTATTCACTCTCAAAAAGTTGCAATTACTGAGTTTTTGCCTCTCATAATTTTGGAAGCAGGTCAAAAAAAATTTATTTTTTCGACGACTTTTATACTTTAATTGTATTCTATTTAGTTGATTTAAAACATTATAAGGGTAGACTCTTGCGACATTGCTCTGGATTTTCTTAAAAGGTTTTCCAAAATTTGGCAACTAGCCAAAACTTCTTTGACTGACTGGAAGTTTTTTTTTAATCTAAAAACTTTTGGAGTGTTTTAATATGGTTATTTTATATCATTATTGGTGCATTTGGAAAAGATCCCCACTGACGCTAATTATCAGAAACTCATGCTTCCAACAATGAAATAACTTCATTCATTAAACAAATTGTTTCTCCTAAAAATTTGAAATTTCTGTTTTACACATAGTTTTCACCATTTGCCTCTTTGAAGAGCCTAAACCATTCAAAAAAGTGGAATGGTTTTTGTCAATTTCGTCAATTGAACTGAAGCGTTTTTTGATCCCATTTTCCTTCGACCTTATTTTTTTGGTTTTTAACAAAGAATTTTTGAAAAATCAAATTTTAAAGTGCAAAATTGCATGGTTTTTCGATTTTAAGTAGTTCCTTTGAATGTGACTGTTTTTAAGTTATTTATATTTTTGTGGTTTGTTTTTCTTAAAGAAAAAGAGCCAATCGGGTAAATCGTAGGTTAGGTGCTCAAAAATTGACACTGAAAAATTTGCCACCAAAAAGGTAAACTTGATTTGTACCCTAAAATTATTTTACGCGGGTATTCGAATATTTTGCTTTTTTATTTTAACTTTATATATATTTCTACGCTTATCGAAAGTATATATGTATAAGAAAAAATTTTTGAAAAAAAGGAACTTCAACAATTTTTTTACTTGAAAATCACGTTAAAAAAAAGAAAAGCTAATTTTTTCCAATGTTTCTTTTCATGTTTCAGCAACCATTTGACTATAAATTGATGATATGTATTCTTTAAATGCCAAGCTTAGATTTTACTTTGTCATTCCTGAAGATCACTGAGCAACATGCTCATTCACATTTGCTACCGCATTTTCCCGTCTTTTATCTCTAAAATCAAATGGTCAGCATACTCAAACATTCCGTTAAGCAACGCTTATTCCTCATTCTTCATCTTTTTTCGTTTTCATCATCACTCTACAACACAACAAAAAAGAATGCACAAACATAATTTGGCGTGTGCTCTTACACTCTCGCCACTTTTACACTCATATCGTCTTCAGAGGTTGTTTGACGTTGCCGGTGGCCACACAGCTTGCCGCGCGGCAAAAGCATATCATTGACTCATAGAGGAAGGCTTTACCGCCGTTGTTAGACACGGGGAAGCATGTGCAGCGTGTTGTGCAACAACTTTTTGTGTTGTGCATTAAGAGAGAGTTGCTCTCTTCCGGCGAATCAAAGATTTTGGAAACCATGTTTGTGATAGGGGGGAGTTCAAAGAACATTTCGATTTAGGACAACTTTTATATATTCAGAAATCAGACTAGTTATTCGAACTGTACAATAATAATAGAAAATAGAGGAATTTTTGGAAAACTGCACAGCAGCTACTGGAAAGGTTGCACACCAGTATATTAAAATTTCTTCCACAACTTTCCATGTTTCTCAAATTTTATTTGGTCTGCTATATTTTCTCTCTCTCTAATTGGGACTCCAAGTCGATCATTTTTCTCAAAAATTGATTACTAAATGCAACATTTTTTAGGAGCCAGTAACGCATACTAAAACCTACCTTAAATAATTGAGTTGTTAACCTTGATAAAATCGCCAACAAAACACAAAAAATGAGTATGCCTGTACACAATAGTTATCACTTTTTGGCTGCCAATAAAACAAATTTTAAAAGTTTTACTATGATATTTGGTTTATTTGTCACCATACATTTAGTTTCAACAATTTCCATACTGGCGCTTTCCCACTTATAAATCAGAAACAATTCAAATAGAACATGTTAAGCTTGGCTTGGGTATTATGTGATTGTCAAAATGTATTTGTGCTTCAAAATGTATCAATAACCATATAAATAATAAGTTTCAAATCACCCAGTTCACACAATTACGTTTCTGTGACATTTGGTCATTTTTGCAGTGGAAGTTTAATAATTTGCCTAATGTCTCTCCACCTTTAATTTTTGCAACCGATCTGTATTGACGTCTCTGTTAAAGGATCAGATGATTAAAACAAATGAAGTCATTAGACTCGATATCATCAGTTCTTACAATCACGCTTTTACTATGAGTAATCATAATTCTTTTCCCTCGTTCTGCTGCTCCGTGCTCATAAACGAGATGAAGGTGTGAGGTTGGTGTTCTGTTCAGCTGCGCAATCAAACCCGAACGCTTGGCCGTGCCAGGTCATGCAACCACAAAAACCGTGAAAACCAAAACGTGTATTGCTCCCTATTTTGAGTGGAGGAGGCATTAAAATAATGACTACTCATTTTTATAAATTAGGACTGGCAAAACGGACTAACACGGTTTTTTATTTCATTACTTTGAATGAAGCAAAGTATTTGTTGAAATCCGAAAAGGCATAACGTGGAGCTTACAAAACCAAACTTCCGGTCTACCAGATTTCATACTATCAATAAAATGCTCATAAGGGATCTAAAAATTCAATACTACAGTACTACTTGTGCATAATGTTTTTGAAAAACAAACTGTCTTAAAATTTCGATTTCAATTTCAACTTCAAAAATATGATGTTACATCTCTTTTTACGTTTTTCTTTTTTTTTCTATCAAATTATACTAAACTGCAGCTTGATATTCTAAGACTCCTTTATCACCAGACTAGAATCACTTGCCACCTATGCGTACTCATTGCGTCTCCGTTTTCGGATATTAGCGCAAAGTGGGCTGCACATCTTTGCTCTTCTCGAAAAAGATAGGTGAAAGTGTGGGAAGTGCTTGTCGCGACACATGTTGATATGTTTATTCAGTTCACATTTGGCAATATTTTCAAGTGCTTCTAGAGTCGTCTCAATTGCCAAAAGGCTCTTGTTTTTGGGAACAGGACTTTAACGATCTCGTCGTCTTGTAACCCCTGCCATATTGGGGATTTTAAATTCTCCAATTGTTTTGGCGGTTCTAATGTCATGTCACAAAGTTGACCCAATTGTTTTGTAAAAAGTGATTAGAGAAAGTGTGCCGTCAAGGGTAATCAGTTTGTAGATTACGTAAGAACCACACAGTTTTGCGGAAGATCGAGAAGATTGGGAAAAAAGTATGTCAGCACTTAACGTCGGGTGGCAGGTATGAAGAAGTACAGAATTCGCGAAAAACCCCTTTGAAGGACATTTGCGGTGGCGGAGAGTTAATTTAAAGGTCTTCTTTTTCTCAACTGGTTGACCCCCCATACAACACTTTCATTTCCGTCAACTACAAAATAAGGAAATTGTTTCACGTTACTGTCATTTGATCGTCTTTTTCTTTGCATTGAAGCAAAGCGGAGCGGCTCAGTGAGAGCCTCCCAACAAGGAAGTAAAATTGAGTGGGAAAAGACCGTAAGACGAGGACGGCGCTCAACTTTGTGCAAGCCCTGTCTTCTCTACGTTTCGTTCGACGCACGGTTTTGGCACAATTCAACCTGGTGCGGCTCTACAAACACCACGTACGTATAGTGGTGTGCGCGTTGCGGAGAGCCACAGCAAAATAAGTAAGCGAGAATAATTGAGAAGACAAACAGGGGCCCCCTCCCGAGCATAGATGGCCGCCGAGCCACACAGTGATGACCGGCGGCGCTGTCACGAAGGTCCACACCAACGGCGTCTCGATAACACTCTCGGCGCAAGTCAGACCACAAATCGGAAAGAGGTGATGGAAAAAGGTCGTCGCTCCATATTTGCCTACCAGATGCAAAACCGTATAGTTATTCAATTTATGTTTGCCTGTTTATTGGCTCGTCACTACTTTCGTTTGTTGTTGGGCGAGTGACCATTTGGATGCGAAGGCGAAATCGAAACCGTATCCACCCCGTGTTTACTGCTACTTGAAAGTTCTCATCCAGACGGATTCCGTGTTTGAGTGCGTGTGGAGGCCGGAGCAAAATTTCACAGACACAATGAAACAACCTTGTGTAGTAGAAACAGTTTTGTAATTTGAAAAGTTTTTAAAATCAGACAACTGAGATTATATCTCGATTATACAAATCACTTGCTCCGGGTTTTTTTCTCTAGATTTCCATCGGTTTTGGGACTGCACTGGAGATTTTTGGATGAACATGTGAAAATTTTTTAAATAATGCACAGGCCGAACAGTCACACTTTGAAAATAAATTGATGTGATCTATGCAGATAGTTGCAAATTTCAAAAAACTCTACCCCTGAACACTGTCATTCTGCCATGCCATAATTTAGTTCAGTCGGATGAATGACCTTTCGTTGGCCAATTGGATGCGAAACACTGGACGGCACCGAATCGGCACGGCAAGTGGTACTGACAAGCGACAACAAAGACGGATAGACCATCAGTTAAATCAAGATAAGAATTGCTTGTGAACTTTTTCAGATATCGCATTAGGTCGAGAAGTTAATCAAATCATTGCTTTTTGAAGACATCACTGAAAGTGCCAATATTTTAGTAATTGATATTTACACAAGGGACCCCACTGAACTCATCAATTTTAAAATGTGATTTCCAGTTGATGTAAGCAACCAAGAAAAAGGCATATTACTTCAGGTTTTTTGCACTTTTATTTTCCAATCTCACAAATGTGGGCGTATGATGAGCGGCACACTCACGCATCCAAAAGTTTGCCGGATTCATAAAGTAGTATAGAAGTGTCTCACGAGCGTGGAGGGTGGCGCTGGCCCGAAAAAAAAATACGCTGAGACTGTATTGGAAAAGTTTAATCACGTATTTCGCTCGACTCGTCATTTATTTGAGCCTTAGTTTGTGTCTCGCCGTTTTTGGTTTTCCGCCTCTCCCTCATTCCCCCCGGTCTATTCCGAATTTGCCGCGACCCATCACAGGTCACGAACTTTAGTGCCCGCACGCCGCGTTTTGTATCTGCCTGCGCATCTACACGCTGACATACTATTTGTTTGATCCGCGCGGAACTGCCACAAACAACAACAATCTGCGTCCGGCGAAGACGTCGTCACCATATACCCATCTATTGCATCCAACTCATCTCTTTCTTGTATTTAATTCCTTTTTCACACACCCACACACACACACACCACACCACAGGTTGCAAACCATTGTATAATTTTCTGAAAAGCACTGTAACCAATTAGAAAACGATTTTTCAAAAGTGGAGCAGTGCTACATATATGATACCAAAATAATCAAATTTTGTATTAAAACTTTTAAAAAGTCAAAAAAAATCGTTTGAAATGTTTTTTTTACTGACAGTCAAAAAGTGGAAATTTTTAGAGTTTATGCCTCGAACAAAAACTGAGATTTTTCCAATTTCCAATTCCAGTTTGACACACATAGTGCAACTCCAATTGCTCATTATTTTATTAGTTTATTCTTACAACCATCACCCTTTTCCCAGATGTATTTCGTACCATGATGTGTGTATGTGTGTGTGTTAAAAGGTCATTTCAAGCTCTTCGTGAAAGGCACCCTGCTCAGTTTGTGCCCTGTTATGATCAATATAAATGTGTACTTTATTCCAGGGCAACGAAACGAGTAAACACCGAGAAAAGGAAGCATTCTGGATATTCCAAACTGGGGCTGATGATGACAACAACAGTTCAAAAAAATTGCTGGCGGCTTGACCAGGTGAGTGACCAGTTAGATTTGTTCAGCGACAGGCGTTTTCAGTCGGTGGTTTGAGTTTGCACAACTGTTTTCTTGTCCTTTGCGTGAGCCAAGGGGTTTGTGCTGAGTTACCCTCTATCTATTTGTCAGAATACGATGTGATGATCAAAACTTTAACATCATGCATTTTCTTGAGATCCATAAACCCCCCCCCCCCCCCCTCTCGTGTGCTTCTCTGTTTCTCGGTTTGTTCTCCTATTCACCCCGTTCGTTTCAGTGACGTGTCGTCGTTTGTTTCTGCCTGCCAAATATGGCTACGGGGGGGAATATGAATTAAATTGACTTGGTATCTATCATTCCATTTTTATTTTCTGGGAGATGTCAAGAAATTTTGGAGACGAGCGGTTTTTAAAATTAATGTAGTTTTTTTTGTTGTGTTCTCACATTTTAGTTTTCTAATCGGGGAAATGTTGGAGTAAATTGTAATTGATAGGTACACATTTACTTATCAATGGTTCACAGTTTCAGTTAATTATCAGTATTCATATGCGTTTTTATCTTTTGTATAATTTTAACATTCTACATTTTGCAACCAAAAAGCTCTCTATGTTTCTCCTTTACGGGCGGAAAGTAGTGCTGGCTTGTACCATTGCCAATCAGCTCTTTGATTAAAAAACCAACATATCAGTTGACAGTACCATTTTGCCCCTGCTCGACTTCAATGGGCCGCGCCAGATGAGTCAGCGACCTTTGCACACGAGCCCGGACAGTGCTAGGCGCCGGGGCATGACCAATGCGCGAAAGTTTTGTTGCGTAACCGCATGTTTATTGTCCGCTTGCCAATCGTTTTCACTTTTAGTGATACTTGCAGCTCGCCCTCGTCGTTATATTTTTTTTCTGACCGTCGACGCTTGCTTGCCTTCTCCGAAAAGTTTTGATATAAAACTAGCAGTATTTTTCGTTCTGTGGCTCATAGTTTCTGACGTCTTCCTCTTTATGACTTTACGCGGAAGAAAAGGGCAACATCTAAAACCACCCAGTAATATAAAGTGCGCGGTTTCGAGGGAACAGTTTCGAGAGAAAGATTAAGTAGATGAAGGCAGAGAGAACCAACATTTGCAAATATAGTACTAGGTTGGAGGAGTGCCTCGGCGCTGCGATGCCTGTCTACAAGTTTGCACTTGGCTGGTCAGTGGCGTTACGTGCCACTCTCTGTACTGCGCGAGACGTGGCCAAACTGATGCGAAGCACAATATATACACGCCCCGAAGGGTCATTGTTTGCCGTTTGCCCCCCCCCCCCTTTGCGGAAAGGCCTTTCGTACTGTACTCTTGATGTGTGCTTCCTTCCGGCCGGGCACCCGCCACCGTGGTTGTCACAACTCGGATGGCTCCCACTTCCTCCACTGTCGAAACCGTTCGGACCGCCCATTTCCATTTTGGCTCACGCCGGGCTCTCGCACACATACTTTCCACACTTCTACTGTCAGTGGTGGCAACTGGAAGCACTCCATAGTTGACTAATGACCTTTCTAACCTTGTTCCCTGTACTAGAGCTATCAATTGTGTATCATTTCTCTTTTACACTATTTCATGTTTGAATTTTCGAACAGGGGGTCAATCTCTGAGGCAGGAAGGGTGGAGCACCAGTAACGCACTTTACTCGTTTTGCCTTGGCGCGTTCATTGTTCCATTTCACAATTTTTCTCCTAATTTTCTAGACCACTTCAGTTTTTAGAAGCGCTAGATGTTGTTTCATGAAGTGACCAGTCTTGCGTGTTCAGTTTTTTTCTTGGCGTAAATGCCCACTCTTCTTCTTTTCTCCTAGCTGCCCCTTCTTCACTTTCTCCAAATCAAGGTTCAGCTATAGAAAGTAAAATCGCCTTTCACTCATCCTGGACAAGATTGACTACGAGCTTTTGCAGCTTCTAAGACTTCTTCGAGAATGGGGGGGGGGGGGGGGGGGGCGCGACGTGAAAATGAAGGGCATTCATGGATCCCGTAGTAAATATGTGATATCATCTATACCAATTTTCTGGATATCGAACTAATCATTGACGATTGCAAAATTTCGAAAAATTTGTAGGAGAGAAACGATTTCATCTGACCGATCCGAGACTGGCACCCCTTTGTTCTAGGCCCTCTCCCGATTGCCATAGAGATGTCCATCCATCACCTTTCCTGACAACCCCAGATGGTGGCGTATGTGTATGTGTGTGTTTTTTGACTAATTGGAAACGAAAAGCCGACTCCAGACTTGTAATTTTGCTCCAGCAATGTTTTTTTTCCAGATCTTTTCAAATTGACGAATCTGCCTTTAAACGTTTCGTGATAGACATAGAAATTGACATCCGGTCAAATAATTAGATGAAAAAACCTTCCATATTGGGGGCAAAACGTCCAAGTGAGAGTGGATCGGCGACTGGCGCCAAATTGCTGCTGCCGACGCAGTTACCATACTTGGATGTCGGACAAGGCGGATTTCGAGAGTTGTTTTTATGTACACACGCCTTTCACCTCTTTGCCCCTTGTGATCTTTTTTGCATTCGTTAGACGCTTCTTTCATTTTCGTTCCTCATCACCATCATCATCCACTACTAATGGTTCAGGGCACGGCGTATGCGCGCGCGTGCCTCACACCATCGGATCGCGGATGTTTTGGCGGGGTTGGCTGTTCATTTAGGGGGGAGGCGGCCGATTGAAATGAAGAAGATGTTGTGGATGTAGAAGTAGGAGGAGATGGAGGAGGCAAAGGCCTTCTCCCTCGCGGTTCTTCGTGGCAGGCAGCCTGACCCCGTTCCTTACTGAACCGCCCCCCCCCCCCCCCTCTCACTTCCACCCGACGCCGCCATCGGAATTTTAGACTACCAGTAGAATATGGATAGCGGAAGGTGTGAAACTTCAGACTGCGATTCTCTAGATTCACGCTTACTGTATTTCTACCTTACTACTAGTCTTGTTACGATTACCTTCCTAATTTTAACGTTTGATATGTTTTCACCTTCGGCTTCTATACAATTCCCATCATCTTGAAATAGGTATTATCAGCATGTAAGCATGCCAAACAAATATTTTTGTTGTCCAGTGGTGCTCGACCGTTCCAGGATCGGTATTATGCAATTTTTCGCTGAACCAAGCATATACATACTGATAAGAAAAATGTTTGTTCTGTCGGCCACTGATTACTAGACACTTGAATTCTGACCGCCATAAATGGCGAATCGTACGCGAGAAGTGCTGACGCCGTCTTGCGCCGATGTCCAATAGGACCTTGCACTTTGCCGATGTTGCAACAGTAATAGTTTCCATCAAGGTTATGCGGACTAGTGCCACGCGATTGGGTCAAGCCGTTGGCTTCCGCCTTTCTTATCAAAATCTTCGCCCTCAATTACCTAATTTTGTGGTTTTTTTTTTCTCTCCCGAATCCATCAATCCGGTGTCAATCCGTGTCTTCCGCGCTAGGTCATGCGGGCGGCGACGGCGCGGCCCTTTTTTCGGTAATCGTCCTGGCATCCCACACTTTCCATTGGCCCGGATATAATAACTTTTTGGAGACCCCCTTTCTGGTGCCTATTTGCAAAACTTGCTTCATTTTTGGTCACTTTTACTCGAACTTTCTCTTCGACGATGACCCCCTCGCCCGCCACAAAAACAAAAAGTGAAACTTGGAACGGTACTCGTTATACCTCATGCCTTTACTTTCTCGCGCCACTTCCTCGCAGTATTCCATGGATGGAAAAGCGGTCAAAAAAGTATTATGATCAGGCTGGCGGAAGATAGATGGAAGGAATTGTGGGTCAACGAAGTCAAAACACCATTACTCGATAAAAGTCGCCGCATGTTGCGGAATGTGTGCCATCGAAACTGGTTACTGTATTTCTTTTCCGAGAATTTTGCTTTGCCCCGCTATCAACTTTTTGTTCTATCTTCTTTAGAAATTCCGAATTAAATAATGATAATCATATACTTCTGTATTCTTTTTAACCCTTCTTTAGTCTGTTTTTGAAATTTCGACCAACCACCTCAACAAAATTTACCAAAATCAAAAAAAAAAGTGAATGTGTCAATCTCGTTTCAACGCATGTTTCTCGCCAATTTCCGTACAGTCAGTTGTGCCTCCTGCCGGTCACTCATCCTCTATCTCTTCGCCACTCTCGTTCTCGCGCACCTCATCCAAATAACAGTATTCGGTGTCTTAGTTGGCAGCCGGTTGGTGCCTGCCACGATAGGTTATCAGTTCAAATGGCACGCGCCTCTCTCGACTGCCCCATCAGCTGATTTGTCCGCCCCAAGCAACTGATAGTGCCTGGGGCGGAGAGATAGATGAGAAAAAATCGTCTGATTCTAGGTGTCTGAACCTCGCTCGCTATCCAACAGCAGGTCCGCTCGTTTTTTTTGTCACATCTCTCTTCGTTGGTCATATCTCTTTTTCATCATCTGTCTAGTTTGAGTTCAATTTCTAATTCATCAGAGGTCATTTGGTTATTATTATTCTATTGCTCCCATCGCTATTTTTTTTTGCTCATTTGATTTAACACATCAATTTTCCTTTTCAGACAATGCTGGGTCTTGAAAAGCCTGGATCATCAGACATTTCGTCTTCTTCCACTGATACTTCCGCCATTTCTCCGATTAGCGTGAGCAGTATGCCACTATCACCGGACAAGGAAAAGAAAAAGGTAAGTACTTTGAGATAACTGTTTGGACTGTCCGAAGGGCAAACATAGTTTTGAAAGAGAACGTTTGCATAGTTGACCGGTGTTTGTTCAGACGGAAAATTTAGGGCTTCCTTCCCACACGAATTTCAAAACAACCTGACACCGGGAAACACCGCCTTAACTGGCGATTTTGGGCCGATAATAATAGTTTTTTTTCAGATCTCATTTGTCCGATACAATCCAGACATTCCACAAATTGTCACATCTTTCAAAGGATATCAAAAACTTATGTATCAAGGCTACCGATATAATATTTATCAGGTATCATAGACCATCATTCAAGTGGTGACTTTCATCACGAGTTGTTTTTTTTCAGATTGCTCCAGAACGTAACTTCAAGTCTTGGAGATGCGTTTGCGCTAAGAAAATGCATGATGGGCAGTGGTGCAAATGCCGAGCTGAAACAACCATGGATAATAAAAACGCATGCACGAAAGGATCACACAATCACCCTCCAAGACACCATGTCGCTGAGATCGAATTTATCAAGGTACGTGGCGAGATTACACAGTCACAACTGTCTAGGTTAAGAGCTAGTGCCCTTTGCAATTGGCGCAGTGCCAGATCAGAGCACCGATATCATAAGGTTGAATTTGCCAGCTGACTCTTTTTGTTCCAATTGGTTCCTAGGCTTGGCGCCTTCAAGTTCGAATTTCATAACGTCATGTGGAACCTCTAGCTTTTGAGAGTGTCTAAGGGAATTGTGTGTACGTGCAAAAAAGATAACTTTTTTTTATTTCGTAACCCTTAAAAATTCACTTCATGGCACCAGTAGATGGAAAAAAAAGATCGTCGGCCCTTTTCGAGTGTGTCAAAAATAGTTTGTGTATACAAGTTAAAAGTGCAACGAGATGCGCTACTTTCGGCGCTGGGTGGCGCCGCCGAGTGCCTAGGTCAGTTGCGATGTTGGTCAGGTCAAATAAAACAATCTGAGCGTGGCACGGTTCGAAACATCGGCCACTCATGCGCGTGCCGCAATTTTGCCCCCCTCCTCCCTCCCATGTTGATGAACCGCGAATAATTCGCAAACAGATCCGCGCATTGCCAAGGTCAAGCCATGGATGGCAGGCACGCGGCAGCGCGCGCGGGGACAGGCTGGGCCATACCACCCGACTCGTTAACCTAGATGCGCCAATTTTCCCAAATCTATTGCGTCGCTGCCATTCAAATTGACGGTACAAACTTTTTGCGAATTCTTCCGAATTGGGTCATCGGAAGGGTCAATTCTGACGCAATGTAAAGTGCATCGAATTTCAAATCCTGATTCGACCTTTGTAGATGCAGTTTAAAAATACAAAATTATATTATTTCAGTCTCAACTATACTCTGCTGCCTTGGAAAATCCGGACCACGATGCTGGAGATCTTGTGAATCAAGCTAGCATGTACTTGAGTGATGGAGTGATGTTTGATAACAAGGAGAGTATAAAGAAAAGCCTAGTTGTTGCCAGAAATAAGGATGGAAAACCAAAGAAGCCAAGAAGTAAACGAATGATGAAGTTTGAAGTTGATGTAAGTTTTCGGTTAGAGAAAAACTAGTTTATTAAACTGTAATTTGTAAATTCAGGACGATGACGAGAATGAGTACAAAATGCCTAAACTGGAGACTGATATTTCATGCTTTTTGCCATTCATCAATAATATGGTCAAAGTTGAGCCACCATTCAGCCATACACCGACTATTCAAATTCCTCAACCTATCCCAACTCCTATCCAACATCAACAACAAGAGCAAAGCAATTTACTTCAGCCTGCAACGTTGAATGGTATGAACAATCCATGGATGGGAATGGAAGATCACCTCGCAATGATCTGGGCGGCAAATGCTATGTTGAACCCAGGCCTGGATGTACTTTCCACTATTGCTGCACTTTCCAAGCATCAGCAGCATGTCCAAGGTCCATCGCCTCAACAAGCTGCAACGGCTCCAACAACTGCTTCCCTTTCTTCAAATCTTTCTGTCAGTAGCTTCACACCGCAAATGCCCAAGGAAGCTTCCATCGCAATTCCAGCTCCACTTCAGGTGCTTAACTTGAAAGATCTGAAACCTCTTCCACCACTCGCGAACATTCAAACGAGCCCAGTCATTCAAGCAGCCAATCTACTTTTGCCAGTAGCCGCGTTGAAAAAAGATTCGAGCACTCAGACCACAGAGGTAGCTTACGACACTCTCACGTGATGACATCATTGTGATTTTTTTGTTTTTCAGGAAATCAAAGTATCTCAGTGCCTGACTTCTGGCTGCGGGTGCCGTGTGATCCGAATTTGCTGCTGTGATGAAGGAGTATGCCGACGAACAGCAGCATGCTAAAAAATACTAAACATCATCTCGCCGGTCGAGCATTCCAAACACTGTTCCAACTCTACCAACTGCCTTTCTTGGGTCTGGTTACCCGCTTTCCGTTGTCATACCCGCGTTTACCTTTCTACCCCCCTCTTCAAACTAGTCATGTTTACTTCAACCATCCAAAAACATAACTTATTAACTTATTATTATTATTGTTTATTTTTACTATTATTTTAACTATTGTTAGTCTCACGCAACGGGCACACTGTCTCTTGAAACTGATCATTTCGCATCGTTCGGCCAGCATTGAAAACATTGTGATACCTGATCCCCCCCACCTCAGTCATCAAAACGTCACGTTCACTTTTCACTGTTCTCTATGTCACTCCTTGAATTCTCACATCCTTATATTCTGATGTTTTCACTGATTTTCGCAACTCACTTTTTTTGTCTCAACCAGTCTCTTCTCCCACCCCTCATTACTACGAAGTGTTGAAATTATAATTTACTCTCAGAACCGGTAATACTCCGACCGTTTTAGGTAGGTGCTCCCTCCAACTCATTGTCGATATCCAGATTTAGTCAACATACCAATACACAGCTTTTTTCTTCTTTGTTTGGGATTCCAATACTCTCAATAATTCTTTCATTTAAAGCGGGTTGTGGTGAAAATGCTTCTATGTCGTACTCAATGCTTGTTTCCTCTCATCCAAAAGATATTATTTTTTGTTTTACTCCCAGTTTCTCGTTGCGTTGCACTGTGCAATCATTTCCAACGATCCCCCCCCACATATGATCTTCTTACGAAATTGTATGGTTATCTGCATTCTCCTCAATCGTGTTACTACTGTCCATATTATCTTTCAATTTCTATCAACCATCTGATACAATAAAAGATTTTTGCAAGTGAAGCCATTTTTAAACGCCAATTCGCGGCGCGGCACGGCCCTGCAAAAACTGAACACACGGAAACCGATGAAAAAGTGTGGTGTCGTCGAGGTTTGACCCAGTTTACACCGAATGCGATAGCCGAAAAAGCGCTTTTTCAGTATAGATTGGCCGTGCCATTTTCATTGGGACAGTATAATAGTTGATCTGGCGCAAGACACTGACAGTCGCCGCCATCCACTTTCACTATTTTCAAAATATGGGACACGGAAAGTGAAGTAGTGGGCGACAAACATCAAGACACTCTCGTAAATGCGAACGAAAAAAAAACACCCACACTCACTCACACAAAACCGCGTAGGTTACTTGGTTGTGAATTGAAAAATGATATCTTAGATCTAAAGGCAAATCTGAATTTGAATCGGTCAGCTGCTCACGAACTGCATTTTCTTGAATATGGATGTGGGGAAATAACTGCAACTAAGTTTTTTGGAGTTTTAAAATAAACGTGGAGTATATGGTAATAAAAGATTTTCAAACATTTTTTGAGATATATTTATTGGCAGTCAAAAAGTCGTTATTACTGAGTTTTTGCCACTTTTTGAGAAAACTAGGGCTACCATGAGAAGCAGGCGCGGTTTTCGCGGTGGTTCTTTCGCCGCGGCTGACACATTTCGGGTTCCGCGCCGCTTAATGCAGAAGGCGCGGACCTCGGAGCAAGGCAGGCGGGCGCGGCTCTCGTTTCGACGCCTGCATCGAAGCCCTAGAGAAAAGTACAGCACTATTGCCTGTTGGAATCCCTACAATGTTTTGAATATTAATATTTTAAATATAAGTGGATCATAAAATTTAAAGGGGAAATTTTTGATTTTTATTTATTTTTATTTTTGACAAAACAGTAAAAAAAAGTTGTTTTTTTCATTGTTCAAAAATTTTTTCAAATAAAATCGTATTTTTGCGGGCAAATTTAGATTTTGAAGCATTATTAAGCTGGTTCTTCACATTTTTTATGACACCATACTTGTGCTACAAACTACCACAAACTCTGAAAATTTTCAAAGATCTAATAATTCTACAATGTATTTAAAACTTGTAAATGCTATAATTGTACAAATTCAACAAAATTTTTACTGAATTTATCTCAGACCAAAGTTTCGTAATTTTCGCAAATTTTTGATGTTTCGTTTTCAAACCCAACTTTCAAAGTTAACATTTAAAAATTATTGTACTTCTTGAACACACTATACAGAAAAAAAAAACATTTCTGGTTTCAGATACACTCTGCAAAAAACATTTAACTTGTCAGGTACTTTTATCAGGTACTGTATTTCCTCTAATAATATTGCACCACTGTAAAGATATTAATAAAACATTTTCCACATAGCGATTTAATTTTTTTTTAATATAAAATTTTAAATTGATTGGATTAATATTGATGAGTGTAAGTTTCAACTATTTGTTTATATTCCGAAAAGAAAATGATTAGTAACAACTTTTTTATAAACGATGCTAATTTTATTTATTTTTAAATCTATCTCTTTACCCCAACGTTGTTGTCTGTCAAGCTTTGCTCATCTGAATTTTTTTCTAAATGAAATTATTGAAAATTGTCTAAAAACTCCCCCTAATCTAAACTAAGAATAAAAAACGGAAATATCTTAAAAATGTGAGCAATCACACGGAAAGCAGTAAACAAACTTTAATTAAAACCAAAATTGCAGAAATTGAATTTAATTTCATCGCATTCCCCATGTTCTGTTTCGATCAAAAAACCTATTCAGTTTTTTTTCACTGGAGGTGAAGTACTTAAATACCAATACTTTCTCAGTTTTTTACCAGTTCTCATTGATTTTTCCAATCTTTGAATTTACCTGCAATAATGCATATTATAGTTGCAAAGAAACTTTCTTTTTTTTTTTGATAAAATCATGGACGCTGAGTGCCAGCTGTTAACTGACCCTTCTCTTTGAAACTAGAGAAGCTTTTTCCGAAAAAATTGCCAAACGTTTCTTTTCTTTCGTTTTTTTTTCTCTCTCCGAACCTCATAATACTGCTTTTGTTAAACAATGATGATCAAATGTTCAATAAGAATTGACACAAAAGAAGATTAGCAAATTGACAGAGGGTTTTAAACTTTTTATTGGATTGATGGTAGGAACAATCTTGAAAAAATAATGGAGAAAAAGAGAAAAGGCTCGCAACAGTTGAAAGAACAAGTAGGACACGTTTGGAAGTTTTACGCTTACAATCAAACCACAAAACCCCTTATCACACTCGACTTTTTCCGAACAATGCGGTGAGTTTTATGTGTAACTATTGTTTATTATTGTTGTTCTTTTAAAAGTGAAGTAGCGTCAGTGGAGAAACTACTGTTTTAGTGCATCATAAGTCAAAAATCAAGTTTAAACGTTTTGAAAAAATTTAAAAATTTTCAATTAATATAGTGGTAGGTGTTTAGTTTTTACCTCAAATATTTTTGGAAGTGAACCTACACTTTTTTAGAATTACTATTTTTTCACTATGTGTCAATTAATTGTATCTAATCATAATAAGGCTTCGAACTAGAAGAAATGATTGAAATTCATCTTTTTCCAGAAAACTTTTTCCATCGCATGTTTATCGTATTGTAGTGAAACTATTCTGCTCTTTTCAGCTTTGTTATCAAATGTAGTGTTGTTTGAAACAACTTTATACATAATTGATTATTGGTATTTATTAAAGTTGATCCATTTTAAATACTGTTTGTAAACTACAATAGTCTCTTACAATAAAAAATAAAAACGAAATTACCCCCAGACTTTGAGCAGCAAAATTTAACCCGCTGAAATCTCGATTTGGAATTTTTTTTTCGTGCATTTTTTCTAATTTTTGGGGGCCCAAGAAAATCTTCATAATTTGTCAGGTGATCACGGGTATGAAAAACTCAAAAAGCTTTAAAAATTAAGACACCTCCCTAAACAATCTTACAACTATCAAGACAGTTTTTGAAGCAGTTTTAGAGACCTTGAAACATTCAAAAATCTGCTCCGTGGCTTCAATTTTTATATATGGTATAGTCAAGTTTTTTGATAAAAACATAATGCTTTATAAGTTTGAAGGTGGAGCAGATATTATAGTGGAAACAAAACCGTTATACGTTTTGAAAATTAAAAAAAAATGAAAAGTCAAAATAAGAACAATTTATTTTTTGACCTGTTTTTGCAATTTGGTTTTTTTGTTAAAAGCAGAGTACGGCAAGTAGGGTGCTGATTAAAAGCTATTTTTTCTAGCTTCAAAAATTACCAAAAATTATAATAAAAAATTTTCAAAAAATTCGGAAAATATTTCTTTTCTAGTCAAAAAGTGGTTGCGCCCCATTTTTCAAGAAATCTAAAGCACTATCATATGTTTGAACTCCTACAATGTTAAAATACAAACATATATAGTATACCAGCCGACTCCTACCGTACCACTATTGTACCACTACAGTACCCGAAATTCCAAAAATTTTTAAATAGTTTTTTTTTTACCGTAGGAAACTAATTTCTTCCTAGTCCAACTCGACCTTCAATGTATAAATTCGGTCAAAAATTGTTTTCATCGTAGAAACAACAACATAGATAAATTTTATCAACTTATCTTATCATTCATCCTTCTATTTTACGCGTTCATATTAAACGACCCAATGCTATTGTCAAAGAAAACAACATCTCGATGTTTGCACATTTTTGAAAAGGGTCATGTCAAAATCCCAAGAGAGAGCTTTGCTATTTTCTCGGCTCGGCCGATTCGATCCACTTGTGTTTTTTCTCCATTCTCCCGGCTTAGTGTTCCAAGCGACGAGCTCACTCGTTTCAAATGCATCTTAAATGAAGCTCACTATTTTAATTGTGAAACTGTTGTTGGGATGTAAACTAAACTTTTGTTGATTTTTAACTTTTGAATTTCATTCAGTAAACTCGATCTCTAAAAACTCTGATCCAATGAACAAATGATGTTTGGTTTTGAGAGCGACCTTTTTCCTAAATCAATTAAGAGTTGGAAATGTTTAGATCTTCAAGTTAATGGGAACGAAAAATAAATGTTTATCAAATCTCTTGTGATGCGATTGTTTATTTGATAGTTCAAATGTTCCAGACACATTGTGACCCTCCTACTTTTTCATTATTTATTTTTCTTTCTCTTCTTTCCAATCATTCCTGAGAGTTTCTTTTTTTTTTCTTTTTGCAGAAGCTTTTTGCCAGAGGCAGAATACACTTTGTCTTTGACTTGAGAATGTCTAATGACTTCCTAGAAACTTGTGCTTTAGTTCCAAAATTTTGGTCAATTAGATTGGAAGATCAAAATTAAATTGAACAAAACTTTTTTGAAAGTCAAATAAAAGCCGTTTCACGATCTAAGCTGTGAAAAGGTGAAAAAAAGCAAACATTCAAATCGTGCTGGTCAATTTTACTTTCTGACCTTCAAGGTATTATTTTACAATTTCTTACCTGTGCTCTCAACTTTTTAAAAAATTTTTTCCACATCTATGAAGTTAAGGTGATGCGACTTTTAATTCCCATACTTATATTCGCCCTGATTACCACTGCCGTTACTTGGTTCTACGGCAGAGACGACCCGGACCGTTGGAGCGTAGGAGGGGTATGATAAGTTTTAATCATAACATTGCCAGTTGTTTATTGCAGGTCTGGCCACTCCCGAAAAAAATTGTCTATGGGTCTAAGAATCGAACAATCACTTATGATAAAATCGGAATTGATCTTGGCGACAAAAAAGATTGCGATATTTTACTATCCATGGCTGATAATTACAGTTAGTTTGTAGAAAAAATATATTTTTTTTACCTTCAAAATTTCGAATTTCAGTGAATAAGTGGTTGTTCCCATTCCCAGTTGAAATGAAAACTGGTGGGACTGAAGATTTTATTATAACTGTCACTGTAAAAGACGAGTGTCCCAGCGGTCCACCAGTACACGGAGCCAGTGAAGAATGTATGCTTGAAAAAAAAGTTTAATTTGGTGTTAACTTGTATTCAGATCTACTTCGAGTCAGTCTAACAGAAGCGGTTATCAATGCTCAAACTGTGTGGGGAGCATTGAGAGCAATGGAATCACTTAGTCATTTGGTTTTTTATGATCATAAGTCACAAGAAGTAAGTCATTGGAAAAAAAACTAAAACCAATGTTCTAGTTTCTAGTTTATCGCTAAACTAGACTAAATATTTTAACTATAACTGATAAAATATCTACCGTATTTCATCTAGTAGTAATTCAACCAACTATTTTCGATTGAAAAATTATATCTCAGTTAATTTTAATGAACATCTTACTACAAAACAAAGAAAATTAAGCAGTATTTTGAAAGTTGAACATTTTAGAATAGAACATTAGACAACTACATACTGAGATATAAACTACAAACAAATATGCACTTACTTATTCAAAAGTTTATTATGAACCTGTGTAACAAATAACTTTCATTTCACTTTTGCAGTATCAAATTCGAACTGTGGAAATCTTTGACAAACCACGTTTCCCTGTACGTGGAATTATGATCGACTCGAGTCGTCATTTTCTTTCTGTGAACGTTATTAAAAGACAATTGGAAATCATGTCAATGAATAAACTAAATGTACTTCATTGGCACCTTGTAGACAGCGAATCATTCCCGTATACATCTGTCAAGTTCCCAGAGCTACATGGAGTTGTGAGTAGGTATTATTGGATATTATTTACGTTTTCCAACTTAGGGAGCCTACTCTCCTCGCCACGTCTACTCCCGTGAAGATATTGCCGACGTTATTGCCTTTGCAAGGCTTCGGGGAATTCGTGTTATTCCTGAATTCGATTTACCCGGACATACATCTTCCTGGAGAGGCAGAAAGGGATTCTTAACGGAATGTTTTGACGAGAAGGGTGTAGAGACTTTTTTGCCCAATTTGGTAGATCCCATGAATGAAGCCAATTTTGATTTTATTTCCGTAAGTGAAAGCTGTAATTTTCTGAAGGAAATATATTTGTTCAGGAATTTTTGGAAGAGGTCACAGAAACTTTCCCAGATCAGTTCCTGCATCTTGGTGGGGATGAAGTGTCGGATTATATTGTAGAATGCTGGGAGAGAAACAAGAAAATTCGAAAGTTTATGGAGGAGAAAGGATTTGGAAATGACACTGTGCTTCTGGAAAACTATTTCTTCGAAAAGTTCGAATTTGTTTCGTTGTTGTTCATTGAATCATTTTTATTTTCAGGTTGTACAAAATTGTAGAAAATTTGAAGTTAAAGCGTAAGCCAATATTTTGGCAAGAAGTCTTTGATAACAACATTCCTGATCCAAACGCGGTGATCCATATTTGGAAAGGAAACACTCACGAGGAGATTTACGAGCAAGTGAAGAACATCACATCTCAAAACTTCCCAGTGATTGTGTCCGCGTGCTGGTACTTGAACTATATCAAATATGGCGCTGACTGGAGGGATGAGATTCGCGGAACTGCACCATCAAACTCAAGGTATCAAAAATCAACTGTATACTATAATCGTTTAATTCTAGATACTACTATTGTGATCCAACAAACTTCAATGGAACGGTGGCGCAGAAGGAATTGGTTTGGGGTGGTATTGCTGCAATTTGGGGAGAGTTAGTGGACAACACTAATATTGAAGCTAGACTTTGGTAAGTATTGTCTGAATGGTCAAGTAGCTTCAGTGGGGAAATTGGTTCAAGAAAATCATGGCAAACATTTTTTTTTATTTCTAAATTTTATAGGATTTTTTGAAAATATAAAAAAATCTCAGTTATTGCCTGATTAAATTTAAACCTCTCGCCAAAACTACTTGTTCGATGAAGCGCCCTTTTGTTTTTAATTTACATTAATTGTTTTTTACTCATTTGTTGTGTATCTTAAAATGAAGGACTTTGAAAAATAACTGAAAGTGCGTAAAAGTGTAAAGTATAGTCATTTCATTCATGGCGGTGTTACGCATTTTCAGTTATTTGTTGATGAACAAATTGCATTTATCATGCTGTTTCTCTTATTTTCTTATAAAAATACAGGAGAAAAAAATAATATAAATGAAAAAATGAAAACGCGCTCCATCGAAAAAATTGTTTTAGGATGTCCTATGAAAATGTAGAATTTTTTTTTAACTTTTTACAAATTTTTTCGGTCATTGTAGTACCATAAATATGCTTTATCATCTTCACAATTGAGTGGGCTATGAATAAATTTTAAAGAAGCTATTTCCAAAACCGTCGTTCACGTAGAATTATTAAAACTTCTTTTGTCTTTGAAAGTGCTAGAAAACTTCCTGGACTCTCTGAATTTCAAATGTTTCCGACGTGCCATCTAACACCATGATTTTTGACGTTTCAGGCCAAGAGCTTCTGCAGCCGCTGAAAGACTTTGGTCGCCCGCCGAAAAGACGCAACGGGCCGAAGACGCATGGCCTCGAATGCACGAACTTCGTTGTCGATTGGTCTCAAGGGGATACCGTATTCAGCCGAACAACAACCCCGATTATTGTCCCTTCGAGTTCGATGAACCTCCAGCAACGAAGACAGAGCTTTAATAAATGTTTACATTCCAATATTTTTTCGCCCAATTCCTACAAATAATCTTAATTTTGTTTTCTGAAACGAATTCCACTAATAATATTAATAAACAATTTTCCCTGTTTATACATGACCCATTTTAACCTGTTACACAACAAATCTGATTCTTCTCCGGAAGCAGCTTACCTGATCATTTTTGAGCAGGTGTGTGCGGCTGCTTTGAAGAAGAACGCTTCCTTGATGAACCGTGTTAGAATTGTTGCCAATTAACGGATTTTTGTTGCATAAGGGTTAAAAGGGCGACGCTCAGGTATTTCCACACCATCATCACCAACGCGTTTATTAGGCATACGTCAAAAGGCCATTAGTAAGAAATGAATCTCGGAATACGGTCCAGAACATAATTATCATGTTGCGCGCGGGCTGTCTACAAAGACATCGAGTTGCGTAATCCGCCTTAACCGGCTAACAGAGCCGCGGTGGCAGGTGATGGCACGACAACATCTGGGCGCTCGACAATCAAATGTTTACGATCCGTTGGATCAACCCGACTTTCTGGAGGACGATACCACCGACTGCATGTGCTGTTTGTCGGGATTCAGTTGACCGAACTGGCGGTTACATTACAACTCAACGATGTCTTTGTTCTTTTAATACGGTAGAAGCATTATAGTCGAAAAAAATCAAAAAGATTTCTCCCCGGCCGGGAATTGAACCCGGGTCTCGCATGTGACAGACGCGGATACTCACCACTATACTACCGAGGACATGTTAAATGCGGGTGTAAACTTTAGTGAAAAAAAGAATTCGACATCGCAAGTGAGAGAGCAGAGACAGACGCAGGCCGCGATGTGAAAACCAGGCAGTGCTGCCAGTTATCTCTCACAATTTGCTTCTAGACCTTCTTTTAAAGCAACTATCTTTTTTTACAAATTTAAGCCTCTACTCAATTTTTAGACATGCTGACAACGCCATGTAGCAGTAAAAAATAATATTATTCACTGACTACACTTTTGAAAAATTTAACAAAATGTGAAAGTTGTTATCTTCATTTTATATACAAAAAAATTAAAGTATGCCCAAAAAAAGAACAGCTGATTTTATTATGTTTCTTTGTTATAAAAAATCATGAAGAACAAATGCCGGTGGCTAGAAGTTGAAGCATGTGAATAAAAATCATGACTTTTGTGATAACTTTGCGGGTGTTAATGACTCGTGATTATTTTATGATAACACAACAGACAGCACATAAACTTACAGAAACTTCTAGTTTCAGTTGGAACCGGAAATAGCATTCCGAAGTATTATGAACGATGAGGGGTTGGAAATTTGAGGAAGTGTGATGAATAGTTGATTTAAAAATTGGAAACCGATTTTTTAATAACCGTTCTTTGTCGCATTTTTTGATCGTTTATATTACGATATTTCGTTGATTAAGGTACATTTAAAGAATAATGAATTAATGTGAAATAAACGACTGAAACATACAATAAAAAATAATATTATAATTTAGAAAAAGTCATTAGGCTCATTCTTCGTCGATATTCTTAACGGCCATAAAAAATTTCTGAAATTTTTTTATTGATAAGTTTCAACACAAAATTTGTTTATTCGAGTTCATTTTGGGTTTATATGCTCAGAATACCCCAAACCGTTAGTAATGAAAATAGGGCTTTTCCAAAAAATCATCTTGGGGATTTTATTTGAAATGACGCCTTTTTTATATTAAAAAAAAACGAAAAAATTTTAAAGAATTTTCAACTTGAAATTTGTTTATTTGAGTACATTTTGGATCCATTTTTTTCATATTAACCAGCCATAATTGCTCAAATCATACCATTGCGCTAACACAGATTTGGGCATGAGATAAAAAAGCGTGACCAGAAACTGAGCTCTTGGGAAAATTGCTTATCAAGATCTCTATTCAAATCCGTTAAAACTGCTGTAATACATCAAACCGTGACAAAATCTGAAATAATTCTCCATCTGATTTGAAACCTGAGTACTTGGAAGTTCAAGTGTAGGTAGCTAATATTTTTCAAAAATTTGGTAGTTTGCCAAAACTTTTGCTGGAAATTAAAAAAAATCTAAAAATTTAGACAAAATCCCTAGTCTACCTTTAAATGAATGTCTTTCTAAAATTACAAAAACTGTTGAATTACATTTTTTTTTCGATAAAATCTATATTTTCAATAACCTTTTATTTAAAATTAAAAAAAAAACAGCTCCAGAAATTATTTCCATACTAACATAGAATTAACGGTGGCAGTAGTATTGTATTAAACTGCGCGAAACACAGCTCCTGTCATTTCAACGACACTTGTTGTGTCGCCCGTTATCTTGATTTTCGGCACGTGTCTATGGTTTCTTTGCTTGATCTACCTACCGTAGACCCAGATTTCGAAGTTTTATAGACCGACCTGGCTTTTGGGTTGATTGGAAAACGGAACAAAAAACAGCTAAATTTTCTATTGTCCGTTTCTGCGCTGTTAAACTGAATAAAACTTGTTCTCTTTGCTTTGGCTTAGAATTCAGAGTGACAATTTTTTTCAAGGGAGTTTTTGTTTATTCGAATTGTTTTATTTAAAAAAAAAGGAAATATCAGTAAGTGAACTTAAATTGTGAAATATAAAACTAAAGCACCCATAATCGAGGAAATGATAAAGACACGACGAATGAAAGATTGAAAAAAAAATTTTAAAAAATAGATGATCATCCGGATTTGCTTTTGAGATTCTCATTTTTGGAGTCTTGCTTCAAAATCTGCGACAGGCATTCAATATACTTCTGAGCCATTTGCAATGTTTCGAATTTGGACAACTTCTTCCCCGAGTCGATTTCAGGAAGAACCTCGCGAAGCTGAAATAGTAACGAATTTTTGCAACGGCCACATTTAATTTGGCATAAATTTGAAATGGTCAGTCATAAATTGAGTGGTGGGAATTGAAATTGAGAATTGAGAATTGGTGTAGTCGTGAGTGAGGTAAACGCAAACGACTCGAGTAGTGGTTGGATAACATCTGTTAGCATACATGTCCTTCATGACAGCACATCTTACAGTATACTACTATATATCGGTTATGATTTTGAATTTTTGAGTGACTACTGATGACTATGACAAATGATTTTCCAAAAACAATACTGAATTATTCACAAAATATAAAGCATGTACTTAAATGTTTTGGCTCGAGCTACTTCTTCAGATAATTGAATTGAACGATTACAATTCAAGAATAAACTAACCTCGTCATAGGCAACATTCAGCGTGTTCATTCTTCGGCGCTCCCGTTCATTTGCAGCACTTCTTCTCATTCGGAGCAATTGTGGGGACGGTGTCTTATAACGGCGGCACTTCTTTTTATCATCTTTTCCTCCTCCATTTCTGCAACAAGAAATCAATTAGAAATCAATATTTTAATGAAAAAAAGATGATATGGTTAAACTTACGAAAGACTATCCGGGTAATTTGGAGAATCGAGTGAAAAGTTGGGGCTTTGCAGTGGAGTTGTCATGGTGGACTGAATTGATCCTTGGTACATGAAGCTTGGATGGCACTGTGGCACATACATTTGGTATTGCTCCCAGCTCATGGTTGGTCTGACTGAAAACGACGATGTGTGAGAGAATAACCTGTTGATTCGATGCAAAGAAACAGAAGACGAAGCTCCGCCCACCCGGCATCTACAGTACTCTAATATGGAGGAGGCGTGTGCGGAGACGACTGGGAGGAGGCAAGGTGATTAATTATCTGCCATTGTGAAAGAGCGTGTAAGAAGGGTTACAAAAACCAAATGGAAACGGTTTGGTTGAAAAATGCTAAGTTGAGTTTGAACTTGCAATAACAGTGAAGCTCTTGAGCTTAAACTTGAAAATATAGAGAAACGGTATTTGTGTAGTATACCAGCACAGAATTATCAAATTTACCATTTTGAACATTTTACGTGACGTTTTTATCTATAGTTTTAGGCTTAAAATTAGTGTTTCTCTAAGCCAAGGAATACAAATCAATTTCACTTAAATTATCCATATAATTGATATAATTGGAAAACAAATTGGAAAATATTTTTCGGCTAGGCACACTACACAAGTACTTATAAAAATGATGGAAATAAAATATTTAGCCTACAAGACTGAAGAATTTAGAAAACTTTTTAAAAAAAATCTAAGCAAGCTTGATTTTATAAAATTCGTGATTTTATAAACGTATATTAGCGTAATTTATAACCAGAAAATAAGGAAAAAAAAACAAATTCTAATAATTAAATCTAGTCGGTGTTCAGGAAATATGAAATACAAACGCCGTAAGAATTTCAATTTTCGTGCTAAATATTTAAGTTTCCCAGCGAAACGTTTAAAAAAATGTTTGGAAATTTTTGGTTTTTGTCCAAAAAATGGTCATAATTATGAAACTCAATCGCGTTTCAATTGTTCTTATTCTTAAATTCTAGATACTCCTCCAACATTTATCTAGTTAGTCCAATTTTTTCTGGAAAACTGGGAAACTCTTGAATGAAAACTTTGAAAAAAAAATCTAAAAATTTCAGGGTTATGTTATTTATTCAGTAAATTTAGGCTATTCACACAAACAAAGTAGTTTTAACATAGTTTAAAAAGTATACAAAAAGCCTGTTGTTAAGCATTTGGATATAATTTTTTCAAATTTTTTTTCAAAGGAAAACGATAAAAATAAACATAAATATTTTCTTCAAAATATTGCAATAGTAGGAATGCTCGCGCATTGGCTATAAAGAATATAAAACGTTTCACACTTCATTAGATCCTTATCAAAAACTATACATTTGCCTGGCTCGTGTCTCATTTCTGTAACATATGTTTCCAGCTGGCACAACAACATCGAAACTTTGAGCAACATTTTGTGGTATAAATGTAGCGCTTATTATTATGTGTGAAATCTATTCACAACATTTTTTTGAGAATTCCCAGCGGGAGGGTGACACCAGATAGCAGGTTAATTAGAGGATCGTAGGTGGGAATGTTCGGACAATCCAATGATGCAACCGTTCAGCGATAATTTTCATGTCAATGCTCGACGTGGCACTCATTAATGTTTTGGTTATTGTGAATGGCGCAATAGTTGTTGTTGATGAGATAACAGGTTACAATAACAGCTATATCAAGATTGCCAGGTTACGTTATAATTGTGAGAGAATTAAGATTGATACGCAATTTTTTCAAAAGAATGTAAAAACACTGGAAAATATCATATGACACTAGTTTCTCATTTTGACGTAAAAAATGACGAAGATTGAAATCAAGTATTCACTATTAAAAAAGCGGCAAAAAAAAGTTGTCGCCAATTGGTGTGAAATGAAAAGGAGAGATCTTGTCAAGACTAGTCTCTAATCGGGTGGCGGCATTGCATTTGGTGTGAACTTGGCGCGGCGCATCCTTTAATGTGAAACGAGGCACACGACTGCGTTAAACTTGTATAATTACACCATATCCGTTTCAATTGAAGAGTGGACGAGTATGGTTAAGCTTTACGTCGGCGACTTGAAGGAGCAATGTCAAGTGTTTCTCTTCGACACCCTTTTCTTTGAAGTTTGGAGACACCGTTCCGATTAGGTTGCTAAAGCTTTTCGAGTACTTTTTTCTTGGAGGAAGTAGGTTTTCACACACTTAAAACATCCGGTTATGACCTTCTTGCTCGCGACCATTTGAGGTGACAGAAGGATGAGTGAAAATGGAATTTAGATAAAAATCTGACTCTGACATTAACCAATGAATAATCGTTTCAAACAACAGGTGGCATAATTATTCGAGTATACCATACTCACTTTCATTTCAGGTTTTTGTTTTCTAGAATGATTTATGATAAAATGTGAACTAACAGGAAAACCTTTTACCGTAAAATTTACACTTATTTTTTTCGAAATTCAATATGACCTGAAAAACTTGTAGTCTTCATTTTCTCTCTATTCTCAATGCACAAGAGTTTTACCAACAAACATCATGTTTCTACAATGACGATAATCGGATAAAATGATCAAAATAAAACTACAGATCTAGTAAATGAGAAAAGGAAGACACTGATCTTTTTTCACCAGTAATTTGTAAAACATATATAGTTCTATACTTTCATGATTGGTACGTTTTACAAAAGACTCCAAAAATAATGACGATACCTTAAAAGTGGAGTACCGAGGTCTGAGACATTGCATTTAACTGCGGAACATTAAAACGTTCTGAAAATTTACTTTTAAACAAGTCATAGTGGTTCAAATTTTTGAATTAAAAGCATGTTTTCAGCTAAACTTGAAGATGTCAGTTGTTTCGCAAGAAAGGTTTTCTTTGGTTATCACAGTTTAATTCGCTAATTTTTTCATGTTGTTTCTCTGAATGATATGCTTTCTCAGTCGATGGGTGCACAATTATGGCACCATTTTCTGCGTCCATTGACCAAAAATGTATTTAAATCAACGAATGAACGCGTAATAAACGGACAAGAAAAGCATTAAAGAGTGTTAATAAAATAAAAATAAGGTACCGTCCGCTGCGACACTGACAAGTTGACAACACTTTATATGTTTCAAAATTCGGTAGTTTCGGGCCATTTTGAGTCTCAAAAAGCAAAGACTGAGATTTCGACCGTGTGCCTTAAATTTCATCATAGATATCTTGTTTTTCCGAAATATCAAAGTTTGCTTCTTTGTGCTCAATTCTTCATTCCAAATTTGGTCTGATAGGAACAAGCTTGGCAGCTTTTGTGCGGGAGCCCATCTGTGTGAAATAGGTCTCAACTGAAGCAGCCTTTCAGAAAAAGCTACAGCTGATGTCTGAATCCGTTCCCGTCAATTAAATGCAAATAACTGCATTGTGAAAATTAAGTAATTTTGTTTAAGCTTCTCGAGGCTTTGCTGAAAATTGACTCGAGGAAGAAGTTGTCCAAATTCGAAACATTGCACATGGTTCAGAATCATCTTGAATGCCTGTCACAGATTTTGACACAAGACTCCAAAAGTGAGAATCTCAAAAGCAAATCCGAATTATCAGTTATGCGAAATTTTCCTCAAAATGGCCCTGCACCTTTCCAGTTTGAACTCTCTTTTTTTTCATAGGTTTCAATAACGATTATGACAAAAAAAAATCGAATACTTTCCAAACTTTAATACGATACCTCTTGAAATAAATTTTTGAACATATTAAATTGTGTTTTTGACAAAATGAAACAGCCCAAATATGTAAAACCTCAGACATCGCAAGCTTCCGTGATAAATCTATCAAAAAAGTTCAAAGTCCGCATGATTTGTTCATTTCATACATTTTCAGGACTAGGATCAACATATTGGATACTAGACGAAACAATCGTCAAAAATCAGAAAATTCGCTACAAGGATCTGTTGCGTCGGGTGTGGCGATTTTTTTCCTTTTTTCCAATTTTTAGTCAGTTTTCTTTTTTTCTACGTAACATTCCGATTTTCTTGCCCTTTTCATTTAATCAAATCGATAATTATTGGTTTGAAATTTTGCAATTCACAAAATGACGGGAGTAGGTATTATTTTATTTTATTTTTTTACCGCCAAATTTTTAACTTATGGTGGAAAACCTCACCTGGTGCGTAAGGTCCCGCAGCGAAAATCTCTATTTCTCTCTTCACAGCATGCTCTCTCATCGGCGTTTTTTTGAAGAGATGGTGGCAGCGATAAAGAGAGAGAGGGAGAGAGATAATTTTTCTCTGAGGAGACGCAGGCATGTAGTTTCACACTAGAAATGCGTTTGAAAGACTGGCTGTTGCAGCCATGTTTTCTGTATTCCACTTTGCGTTTTTTCTCATTTTTAATAATTCTCATTTAGTTTCTAATTTTCAGATGTCTGAAGAAGATCAGTCAGCTCCGAATGGTTCGGTACCTGGTCCGGACGCTAAGGCTTGGCCGGAACTTACAGTTGATCTCGAACCCGAAGTGTGGAGGTAAGTTATGTATTGCAAAAAGTGGGAAACTCAAGCATCATTACTTTTCAGAGCTTTGTATCGAGAAAAACACGGTGAAAAATTCCGATGCTCAGTTGAAATGCTCATGGAACTTGAGGAAATTTCGTGTGAAATTGAGGCTGAACAGAAGCTTCTCGATATCCTTGTGAAAGTCACATTCATTGAAAGAAATCTGTGTTTGAATGGCCCACAAAGTGGAGAGAGTCTCTTCGAAAGTCTGGAAGAAGCTAGATCGGATGAGCAGCCACTGTTATTCGCAACGGTCTCCGATCTGACATCATTCTGTGACTCCATGAAGCCAATATTCCAAACCGAGAAAGTGAAGGGTACACTTATATATCGCAATTCTGGATATCAATCTCGTCGTTTCATTCAATACATTCGTAGAAGACTTGAGCCTGGTGACGTCATCGATTCCACAACTTTTCGTCAAGTGTAAGTCTATATGGTGTTTCGTTACATTAATTACATGTTTTTCAGAATTCAAGACTTTCAAGAGACAATTGGCGTTCCTGATTCTGTGAAGACTTTTGCAAAAAGTGAGCTGACGCTTGATTTTACCTCTCTGCGTACTGTGGCGCGCAATGTTCCAGGATTTCGATATGGTAATATAGATATGTAACACTGAATGAATAACCCTTAATTTTCAGATAAAAGCCTAGAACGCCTCGATTTGACACCAGAAGCTGAACATCATCTTCCACTCCATTTGCCAATTTTCACGGAAACTCTCGATTTCAACAACCCGCATAAACACGACTATTCACGAGTATTCTCTTGTTATGTTAGAAACGATTGCACCCAATACCCAAATCGATTGAAGGTATGATTTCTTATCTATCTCTATGAAAATAAATATAATTTTTCAGGGAACTGTCGTTTCTGAGACTGGGCTTGGAATCGGTTTTATGTGCTTCCAGGACAACATGAAAGACTATCTTGGCAATGATTTGGAAAAGGGCACATTCAATGCAGCCAATTACAGATTTGTAAGTATTCCATCGTTGTAAGGGATTTTGTAAAATTTACTCATAAATGAGCAAAAATGAGAGAATTTCATGATTTTAAATGTCCCGTCAAAGTTTAGGCAAATTGCTACATTTTTGAGAACTATGATCTTTTGAGGAAATCTAAAGCAATGTCACATGTAATGGCCCGTAGAATGTTTGAACACAATTAATTGAAGAAAAATTACAGTATAAAAATCTTTTTTAAAAAAGTTTTTTGGTCGAGTTCCAACATTATGAGTAACAAAAACTTAGTAGTAGTTGTCACTTTGACAGAAAATAAAACATTTCCAAACGTTTGTGAAAAGTTTTACTATGGTAACTGGTCACTTTGGCACTATGGGAGTAGTTTAAAACATTTTCCAAGCTGGCGCTACTCCACTAGGTAGATCAGCTTCAGATTTTCAGATTGTATAACTCATTCTGAATTGCCCGAAAATGATTCAAGGTGGCCTATCATTTACGGAATTTTGTCTGGAAATGTAGTACTTGGTCGTATTAGTAAGAATATAAAAAGAAACCACAAAACAGTTCCAGGAAATACAAAAAAAGCTGACCGAAAAACACGGAGCCTATTTTCAGATCTTCATTACGGCTAGCCACTTTTTCATAGTTTTCTACACTTTTTAAAATTCTGCAATTAATTAAAAAGTTAGAATTCATACTCAAACCTGTCAAAAATATTTCATTCTTAAACCATAATTTGTACAAAAAAAGCTTTAGATCTTCAAAAAAAAAATTATTAAAATTTTCAGCTCGCCGTAGAAGGAAACATTAATCCCAGCAACCTTTACGAACAATTTGAAGTGTTCAAAGTGGTGAACATTCCCTTCGGCTTTGACAACAATCTTGTCACAACCGGGAACGAAACGATCTACCGGGTGCATTTCAATTTGGAAAAAGTGGACTCAACGTTTGAAAATGTGCAAACCGAACTTGAAGCTACTCTAAGACGTGTAGTTCACCGAACTCGGAAATCGAAAGAAGACAACGATAATTCGGATGATTAATGAGCCCGCGGACCAGAAGTTTTTCATCAATTACTCTAATTTTTAACGTGCATAATGTTTTTCATGATCTCCCATGTTGAATGAATTTATTTTTGAAAAAGCTCACTTGCTCCTCAATCACAAACCATATCTTATTCTTCATCCCAACCCCATTGTTTTCCATTGTTTTATCAATTTTTCACACATATCTTCATTTATTTATTACGTTTTTTTTTTCCAAAATAAACTGAGAATCGCTGTTGAATCGAAATCAATTTTATTTTGAAGCATTTAAATTAGAACTCCTCATGTATTTTCCGTTATCACGGATGATTTGATTGTCGAGAATTTTACGTGGAAAATGTAGCGAGGAGCGGAACTTTTATTTGGAAACTTTATAAAATATAGTGCTCGAAAGCGTTAAAACTTTTATTCAAACGTCTATGGGCCTAAAGATTATTCTGGAAAGCATTATGTTAAGCCAACAAATATACAAATGAAGTAACTTGTTTTTAGATCGTTGCGAGACCTACACTGATATCTCAAAATTACATTACCAATTTGAAATTTAAAAAAGAATTTTCAAAGCACGTAAAATATGGTATAGTTCAAAAACTTTTTTTGAGAAATTGGGGTCTCCCTTGATAAATATAGAAAAAAACTGATTCACTATAAATCATGACATATGTGAATTTTTTTAGAAAATAAATTTGAAAGTCACTGACGTTTCAGGGTTATAGAGCTCAGTCAGTTCTAGAAAACCGTACACATTTATTCTCAGAACATTTAAAATTTTGTTATACCGTTGCCAACAATATTTTCTTGATCTTTGCTCTCAGTGTTTTGTAAATCTAAGCAGTTTGACTTTAACAAGCGTGACCAATTAATTTACAATTCGAGATTATTATTAGAAATTTCACGCCAGATCAGAAAATATTTTTTAAAAAAACCTTAAAATTTAAAAATAGCATATCATAGAATACATGGAATTTTGATGAGCACAAAATTAATATGTGAAAAAAACTTTCGAATTTGATTGAAATTTGGAAAAATTGATAATTTTTTACTCAATCCATTTCCCGTGTTTCATCTCCCCGAAAAATATCCTATGCCATTTTTCTCTCCCCTCACCTTTGCCTATCGATTTTGACAGAGGGACGGCTAGTAGAGACGCAGATAGAAAAGGAAACACTGCTCTCTTCTCTCTCGCCGTACGACGGGTCTCGCAACGATCACCGACCAGCCAGTGATTGTTGTTCTCTAACCATGATCTCTTGCATTTATTCCACTACTTTTCGAGTGTTTTTGAAGTTCTGGAATGCAAGTTTTTAGTTTTCGTCGTCGGAGTCAATAGATAAACACAATTTGAAACTTATATCGTCGTTTAAATTGTTTTTACTCCTATTTGAACATTTTTTCTTGGCAATTTTTTGAAATTGGTTAAAAAAATCATTTAAAAAATTTCAGCAATGGCGGAAGTTCCTCATCACAATATCCCTGCGGTCGACATGCTCAACGCAACGTCTCGTCTTCAGCTCGAGGCTCAGGAGGTAAGAAAAACGTTATTTTCACTTTGATTTTCCGATAATTTGTGCATTTTCAGCTCCGTAACAATAAGCCAAACTGGGGATCTTACTTCCGCTCTCAAATGATTCAAGAAGACGACTACAACTTCATCACCAGCTTTGAAAACGCCAAGGTGAGATTATTTAATTTAACAACTGTGAAAATTGAATATATGTATAAATTTTAGTCGAAAGAAGAGCGTGACCAGGTTCTTGCCGCTAACAATGCCAATGGACAGGCAGCTAAGACCATGGCAAACCTCATCACTCAAGTCGCCAAGGATCAGAATGTACGATATGTGCTTACTCTTTTCGACGACATGCTTCAGGTAAGAATTTACAAAGGTCTTGTGATCAATAATAGAAAAAATATTCAGGAAGACAAATCCCGCGTGGAACTTTTCCACTCTGCGGCTGCTCGTCAGAAGCGCACCGTCTGGTCGCAATATCTTGGAATCTTGCAACGACAAGATAATTTCATAGTCAACCAGGTATTTTTTGGGTGTTAAATGTTTTGGCATTAATTATGTCGTAATCCAGATGAGCTCCATCATTGCCAAGCTTGCCTGCTTTGGAACAACTCGCATGGAGGGACAAGATCTTCAGTACTACTTCTCCTTCCTCAAGGAGCAGCTTAAAAACTCTACGGTAAGAGTTTAAGTTTGCAATTTTAATTTTATGAATTTAAAGTTTCAGACCAACGACTACATGAACACCACTGCTCGTTGCCTTCAGATGATGCTCCGTCACGATGAATACAGACATGAATTCGTTGATTCTGACGGAGTTCAGACTCTTGTCACTGCTCTCAATGGAAAGACCAACTTCCAGTTGCAATATCAACTTATCTTTGCTGTTTGGTGCCTCACTTTCAACGCCGACATTGCCAGAAAAGCTCCATCTCTTGGACTTATTCAAGCTCTCGGAGATATTCTTTCCGAGTCCACGAAGGAAAAGGTCATCAGAATCATTCTCGCTTCTTTCGTGAACATTTTGAGCAAGGTTGATGAGCGTGAAGTCAAGAGGGAGGCTGCTCTCCAGATGGTTCAATGCAAAACTTTGAAGACTTTGGAGCTGATGGATGCTAAGAAATACGACGACCCAGATCTTGAGGATGATGTCAAGTTCCTCACTGAAGAGCTGACCCTTTCAGTGCACGACTTGAGCTCCTACGATGAGTATTACAGCGAGGTAAATCTAAATCTCACCAAGACTTGCGGATTTGGGAGTCAGGTTCACTGCCTGGTGGTGCTCCCACTGGGCTATAATTTGAGCCACGTCCTAGCCAGGAACCGTGGCCGATAATCCAGTCGTGGATTACTGCACTTCTCAATAGAAGCTGGCCGAACCTAGGGGGTGAGGCCGGACTTGAACTCGTGACCTCCAGATTGCTAGCGACCACCACTACCGACTTAGCTATCCTGACCCCGGATAATAGTTTTCATTAAATTGCAGGTTCGTTCCGGACGTCTTCAATGGTCTCCAGTGCACAAGTCAGAGAAGTTCTGGCGTGAAAACGCTTCCAAGTTCAATGACAAGCAATTCGAAGTTGTCAAGATCCTTATCAAGCTTCTTGAATCTAGTCATGACCCACTGATCCTTTGTGTTGCTTCTCATGATATCGGAGAGTATGTTCGTCATTACCCGAGAGGAAAGACGTAAGTGTAAATGAGAATACTGCAATTTTCAAATCAGAGTCTTCAAAATTCAATGTTTCCAGCGTCGTCGAGCAGTATCAAGGTAAGGCAGCTGTTATGCGTCTCCTGACTGCCGAGGATCCAAATGTTCGCTACCATGCTCTTCTTGCTGTTCAGAAGCTTATGGTCCACAACTGGGAATATCTTGGCAAGCAATTGGACAGTGACGTTCAAACAGATACTGTCGCCGTGAAGTAAATCCCTTTCTGAAAATGCAATCTTATCTATCATTCACATTCCACTTGACCCCCAAACTAACTTTTGTTGTATAAAAATACAGTGTATTATTCTTTTGAAACTTCACTTCGTATTGTCGTTGTCACTGTACTATGCTTGTACACCACATTCCCATTTCTCTCTCTCTACCCGATACCGAACATCGTCTCACTGTACTTTTTTAGTGATAAATTTCATCTAGTTTTTACCTTCTACCTACATGTTCATCTAGTTACTTATTTTTCTGCGATATACTATTTTTTGTTTTAGTGATGATACCTGTTCAATTTTTCACTTATTTGCAACGCCCAATAAGTAAAGTTTTTGAATTTTTTTTCTTGAAAGTATAATTATGTATTTGCCGATTGGAAAATCGTCGCGATCATTCTAAGATCTTGTCAATTTCAGGACAATACGAAAAGAAACATCAACTTGCCGTTTTTGTTTTGAAGAGCAAAAAATTGTTCAACTGAAATAAAAGTTCTCTTCTGTTAAGATATGAAGTTTTGTAAAATTGAAAACGATTAACTTTATTCTATATATTTACTTTAGTCCAGAAAGTGAAAAAAATGCTGATTGTGAAATTACAGCGGAAGTTTTGGAATAGATCAAAAATAATTTGTCACCTCACTAGTTTTGCATGCAGAAAAGTTACAACTTTTGCAATTGTATCTGCTTGTGATTTTTAAGTGACTCACTTCAATCAATATTTAGAGATTTGTTGAAACCTATATTTGAATTATCAAAAAAATATGATTGATTGTGAATTCGTTTTTTGTGCTCCGCTGCGCCCAACTGGTATGGGACTCCCCCTCCATTTGAGCAGTTTAGGGCATTTCCGATTTTTTTCATAGAAAACTAGTTTTGGAATCGGGTTCAGCATACTAAAAAACCTATGAGTCTATAATTTTTTCCTGATATCTCAAAACTTGAGAACAAAAGAGCAAAAAGTTGAAAAATCGACCGCCCAACTGCTACGGGAACCCCTGAGATTTTCGATAATTTTGACAAAAAATCTCATTTTTTCGAAAGAAACCAAATTTTTCAGTTTCAAAGTTTCATTTCATTGTGTAATTCGGTGGTGTACTTTTCATTTTTCATATCATGGAAATAACTGAAAACATGCAAAAGCACGATTTTTAATATTTTATGATCTTTAAGCCCGACTTGAAGCAACTGAGTTGGCTGACAATTTCAACAACTGTGAGCCATTATAGAGCCAATATTGTACATAGCGTTTACCAAGCTTTTTGGTGCCACTCGACTTTTAAGCTCATATCTGAGCAGCCGATAGAGCTTTCTTTACAAAAATTTACAGACTTATGCTGAAAAATATACAAATCATGAACCATTAACAATAGCTTTATCAATCTTCAAATAAGTTTGGTCTTATTTATTTCATATACGCAATGAAACTAAGTTTATTTATGTTTTCGAATTTTCGATTTTCGATTTTCGAAATATATTTTCAGAAATCCCAGAAATATTTCAGGAATTCGAATTGATCACATATCAGATACCAAGGACCGTCAAATTATTTTTGTTCAAAACCCGCCGCTAACTCTCGGAACATAGATCCGATAATTGCGTTATGAACTCGAAATTCGACACATTTGTTTAAGCAACGTAACTTGTATGATTTAAATTGAAAAAAATAAATAATTCTAGATTTATTTTTAGACGCGCCTAGAAAATGAGGTCGTAAGGTTTTATCGAATCACTTGATATATCTTAAAATAACAGACTTATCTCTCTATAAAGTGCTCACAAAGTTCTGACGTTTTTCCCACAATCTTTTCCTTTGCGAATCCACGTTAATTTTTAAAGCTTTTTACTTTTCAGTGTTCAGAAGATTGAGGTTTTTGTGCTCTGAAAAGTTCAACCCAACCCCAAAAACATCATTTTTAATCTGGTACAACATATAACAGTTTATGTCAAAAAATCAACAATTTTCTTAACGGCGACGGTGGAATGTGCGCTTGACCTTTGGCTTTGGTGGGAGGATGATTCCGTCATACTGAAAATTTGAAGATGAACAAAGGTATCTATGAAGCGAAAATTTACCTTCTGTTGGAACCACTTGATGGACTCCTCACGCTCGACTCTGTGGGATGGTCCGACACGTCCTGGGGCGCGTCTTCTCTTGGCGATACGGCGTCCAGCACGGTCAAGGACAACGTAGAAGTCCATTCCGTAGATTCCGATCGATGGATCGTACTTGATTCCCAAGTCGATGTGCTCCTGCAATTCATTAATACTTACAGCTGACTAGATCGCTTCTGCAATGGTTACCTGGACTCCGAATCCGAAGTTTCCGGTGTCGGAGAAGTTCTCCTTGTAGAGCTCGTACTCCTTGACCTTGAGTCCCTTCTCGAGGATTTCCTCGGCCTTTGGTCCGCGGACGGTGCAGTGAACGGCGATCTTTTCGTTTCTGCGGATACCGAAGGTACGGACGGTGTAGCGGGCCTTGGAGAACACTGGGGTCTGTCCAGTGAGCTGCTCGAGCACCTGAAATAAAATAATTCAGTTCATATTCTGCAACAAGTGAAAATTAACTTACCTTAGCGGCACGGGTCAGTCTATCTCCAGACTCTCCGACGCAAATGTTGAGGCAGAGCTTCTGGATCTTGAGCTCACGCATAACATTGCGGGCCTTCTTCTCGCGGATTTCCGTCTGCTTCTCGATGTCACCCATGTCTGTAAAGAGGTAAATAACAATAAAATAATTTTAAATGTAACGGCACAAATTAACAAAAAAGAAAATTGCAAATTTCTAACATCAGAGAATTTCAAAGAAAAACCCAAAAAACTAAAAATAAACAAACTAATAAAGGTTTTCCACCTAAAAATCATCTTCTAACTAATAACCCTAAATTAAAATAATCACTAACAAAAACGCGAATTAAATTATGAAAATCCATTGAACAAAGCTTTCGATTGAAAAAAGTTCGAGTCATCCAATTGTAAAGGGCCTAAAATTTAACAAGAAAAAAGGAAAGATCGGAAATTCTCCTGCAGAATACGAGAGGCAAAATGACTACGGTAACACTCGTTTCTGGCTGTGTGTCCTGCCTGCACATCTAACTTTACGCTGGCAGAATGCCAACATCTCTCGCGTCATCTCGAGTCTCCCACTTCCAAGTGATATTTCCTTTGCAAACCCGGGGGTCTTTGCGTTTTTGGGCCACACATACAAATTCGCTTGGCAGATGGAAAGCAATCGATTAGAATCTGTACAGGACATGTTTCCACGGAGCCGCCGTTGATTTGGTAAGACTTTGGGCCTGAGCCATTATTAAATAAATTTAGTTATCCGGACATTTTTTTATTGTAAAAAAACGGTATTAAATGTGAAAAATTGAACAAAAAAGGTCCAAATCAGTAAGATATGCAACAAAAAAGGTAATGTAAAAAGAAATTGGAATGTGTTCAAATGAAAACGTTTTTGGAGCAACAGAAAAAAAGTAAAGAACAACCGGTCATTCAAAATCACCTAAGACAGAAATTTGGAAATGAGGAGAACAGATAAGGAATAGGTTGACAAGAATTTTGAGAATCACAATTGAAAGTTAACCGTTTCAGAACAGAGATCTATTGATGGAAGCAATTGAAAGAAGGCCGGAAACAAATTTTTGAGTAAAATGAAAAGGAAAGCAACTAGAAGTATATGATAACAACGATTAAACTTCATCCACTGGATTTTCATGATTCTCGTTTCCAAGAAGGACGACAGCTCTGCAAACGGAGATTATGATTGACTTTTGAAACGGAGAGGGGAAAAACTCACTGATGACATCGCTTTCCGTGAACTGAGACTCGAACGGTTGGAGAGTCGCCAGTGGAAGTTGGCGATAAGCTTGATCTACATCCAAATAGTCGGAGAAATGCGTGACGGTATTCAGAAGAACACAGAGCATAAAGGTAGAAGTTGTAGAGATAACTGAAAACGGGGAAAGGTTTGGAACCATCTTTCAGCTTTGAGCTCTTTTCATAAACTACTGAATTTTACAAGAAGTGAAAAAAACCATAGCATGTATTGAATTTTTTGGAGAGTTGAAAAAAGAAAAAAAGCAATTAATTTTTTGTTTTAGGTAGCCATACCTTGTGACTTGAAGAAGATTTGCAATGGCACGGAATATCTGCCAAAACAATGAACCACTAACTCGTCTGAAATGCTGTCCAGTTCAAAGAATTCTCAAAATATTAAGACTTACCGAACGAAGAAAGATATAACGGAGGCAGGAATATTGCAGATGATAAAAGTAGCAGATGTAACGAACAGAAGAACTGATATACGACTGCGATCATCGCGCGGCGACCGAAGTTGGCGTTGAGCTAATGTTTCAGTCCGACTGTTTTGTGATGGCTGTCTCCAGAACCAATTACGTTTGTCAATTTTCCGCAGGCCACGAACGACGCACATGTTCAGGATAACAAGAAGTAGAACGGGACCCCAGCGGCAGATACACTGAAAATTAAACATAAAAACTACTTTTAAAAAAATTCGATTCACTTACTTCTCTTACTATAAGATAGAATTTAAAAACTTGAAGTGCCTCCACATCTTCGTTGCGAACAATTGTGTAGATCGTTCTGGAAGTTGAAATTACACAAAAAAATCTGTCTAGAATATTAACTCACTTGTTGGTGAGAGCATCCGTCACGACACCAAGCTTCTTTTGGAAGACTGATGGAAAATATATCATCAGTGCAATAAAGTAGATCATGACAATGATGAGCATGGTACGACGACGGGATGGCTTTGTCTCATTGTTTTGAAAAAATTTAATTGGATGACAAACTGACACATATCTGTCCACTGTCATGGCAACAATATTCAACGCACTGAAATAGTTGATTTAATTAATGACCAATGTTTTGTTATAGACAATGCTGTCCAAAAAAAGTTATCCCTTTTACTTTTTAAAAATAAATTTGCTAATTTTTCCAATAAATATAACTCCGAGACTAGAACTGCTATCGAAAAAAATTCTACCAACAAGATATGGCCCATTCCCTAAAATTATGGCAAAAACATCTCACGTATCCATTATTTTTTTAAAACGACTGTAACTCAAAACGCAAGGGCAGTTTGTGAAAAAAAATAATTTTCATATAATTTTTCACTGTTAACAGTTATCTTTTTTTTTAATCCATATGGAAAGAAGATATTAGAATTCAAAGTGGAGAGGTTATTCGAGCGCATTTCTCATCGAAAAGGGACTCACGAGATGTCGGCCGCTTTATTTTTTTCCATGATTTTTATGAATAATAGAAACATATAATATGAAAACAATTAGACAAAGTCATGGGATATATATTTTTTCAGTTGAACATTTTTTGAAAACAATTCTAGTTTTGGAGCTATACTTATTTGAACTATTAGAAAAATTATCAAAACACCAAAATGGGATATCTTTTTGACCACGTACATACCTTGCAGAAATAAGTGCGTTTATGAGCGGAAGCTCCAAATGAGCATGATAAAACATCCCGAGCTCCCATGATGGGTCTATCAGCTTGGCATGTCGGAAAAGAAATGGGATAAATGCGACAATACTTAAAATATCGGCAATAGCCGAAGCTTTCAAGTAGAGGAATATGCTAGTTCGAATGTGAAGAAGTGTGCACACATTCAGACATTGATTTATCATTCCTGAAATATAAAAACGTATACTCTCAGAATGTATAAATGAAAATACCTATGGATAAAACGATTGGCATAACGATGACATGGGCGACATAATCGACATGATTCATTTCGGGAGAATCATCCAATGAAGTGGTGCGGAAGCTGAAATATAAAACAAATACAACTTTTTTAAAAAAGGTTTTTGATTATTGGATATTCATTAGGAATTCTCATTTCTGAGGATAGAAGTTTGATGATTCTCAATTTGGATATTGAACGTGGGAAACCCCCCGGCAAATGAAAGTTAGCATAAAATATGATTAAACTTAATCTCAAAGTTTCGTAATGGCCTATAGAACTTTGTTACTTGCAATAGCATCGAAACTACAAAAACATTTTTAGCACCAGACACTATTAAAAAGTTCAGACCTAAACGGTTTACTCCCAAAATGCAGGAAATCCGTTACACCTCCATGCCACTAGACATTAAATTCTGTTTGAAAAACCAGATCCGTCAAAATCGAGATGTTTTCAAAAATATCAAATCGAGAATGGTCGAACAGTTGTGAAAAATCTTTTTTTTCTCTAAAAAATGGGAATAACTCAGTTTTTGCCACTTTTTTGGAAGTCATCGCTCAAAAAAATGTTATCTCCCAAGTTTAAAAAAACTGCCACTTTTTGACAGTTAGAAAAAAAGTAAAAATTTTTTTTTGAAAGGTTTACTAAGATACTCAGTCGTTTTGGAACCATATGAGTGGTTGCTCACAATAACCCCCAAACATTAATAGTATTAGAATATTATTAGTAATAGTATTAGAATATATAGCCGAATATTCGAATCTCGGTAGTTTCAAAAGTATAGCATATTTTGGAAAATATATTATTGATTTAACCTATATGTTTTAAAAATTCTCAAAGAAAAAATTGTTTTAATTGGACTCTCTCAAAAATGCCTAAGTACGTAAAAAAAATCTGATTTTTTTCTTTAAATGTGATTTTATAAAAAAATTTGAAATGTTTCGCCTTCTTAAGTAAAAAGTGATTTTTTTACAGTTCCGCATAATTTGATCAAAAATTGATTTTATCTATACTCTACAGGACAGTTTAAACCTGCAGCAATGTTTGAAAGTACTTAAAAAGTTTGCATTTGTGAAAAATTTGCTACTTTGACTGAAACGTTTAAAAAGCCTAAGAATTTTCGAGGATGTGCAATATTCGGCCATCGTGGACAATTATATATTCAAAAATACAATTTATTAAAACATTGGAATATGTAGATATTAAGGTTGCAAAATGGCAAAATAAAATGCTGTGAGCACTAAGCATAGCGTTCACTTACAAAAAGTGCACCAATCCCGCGTTATAGACGATAGTGAGGAAAAGAACGAGTGCTTTCACAAAAAGTTTGTACTTATATCTGCAGTCGAAGATTCTACGCAGCAAGAACAACAACATGGACGCCTAAGTCCGTGATATTTCTGTAAAAATACATTTAATCGAGAAGAAAAGAAGTTAAGGCGGCAAGCAATATATTTATATTGTTCGTGGAATAGGCGGCATCGTGCCATTTAATCTTGCACGATTACTGGTTTTGGCGTTCTCGGAAAACCGGGCGGGCAAAATTTAATTTGAAAAGGAGCAGAGGAATATGCCAAAAAAAATTCGATCGCCTATACTCTTCCAAATAAAACGAATTGTGAGAAAAATGATGTGATGATGCGCAAACACTTGCCAAAAAGCAAAATAACAGCGATAGAATTGAAATGCGAGAAGTGACGGGTACGTTGGCTTATAGCTCCATAGGGACCTTTGGTACCTGGCACTTTGTTGGTCAGAACTTGTTTTGATGAGAAGACAAATATTAGTCAACTCAGAAATTATCGAGACTTGTTCAATTTGTGATGTATGTAAATTTGGATGAATAGATAAGAAAATTTCAGAGATCACAAAACTTTTGAGTCAACAGAATCAAATAAAAAGTTCAAATTTCAAATCGATGAAATTGATGAATATCAAGGAAAAGCTTCTTGCGCTTTTTGTTTACAGAATCCTAACAAAATCGAGAAACAGAACCACAGAATGACCTTGGAAATCAAATTTCGTGGTGTTGAGCTCTTTGTGTTGTGCAACAGAAGGCTATAATAGGCGAAAGTTATTGTGCAGCTTTTGAATTCTCACATCATCTCTAGACAAACACTCCGAATTAGAAATCAGGGCGAAGAGGGTTTCTTGAAATTAGTTTCCTTCCGAGCAAGGAATCAATGCAGAAAGCATTGAGTACGACGTCATGGGACCTTCTTAAACGTGAGAAATAAAAGTATGATGAAGTCTTTTGTACAACAAAAAAAAGTTCGAAATACATCTGAGACTTACCACGACATACTAAGAGGTCGAAGCGTGATCGGATTGGTTTACAAGAAAAAAAACGCATGAATGTACACAAACTACGCATCATTCTTTCTTTTTGTGTAAGCAAAATTGGGGGCACTTTTGGAATAGTGTGACAGTAGAACATAGATTTTACAAAATTATATTATAGTACATCAATAAAAAATCAAATGTGGCACCCAAAAAGTTTTAGCCACTTTATGAGCAAAATATAGCACTGCCGCATGTTTGGACTCCTACAATGTTTGAATATTAATATTTAAATCAGAAGTCTATCTTCAAATTTAGAGGGCAACTTTTTTTATCGACGACTTCCAAAAAAGTGGCAAAAACTGAGATGTTTCCATTTATCAAAAAAAATCATAAAATTTAGATATTGTTTTAAGGTGGAATAGCGCCACTAGAGATATAGTTTCATGATATGCCTATGGTACCATAATGACCAACATAACAAAAACAATTTAAAAACAGTCGAGTCTTTCCTAATTCAATTTGAACCTGATCGTTGGAGGGCGGCTGCACGTTTTCATTTTTATTTATTGTTTTTTTCCTTTTCCACAGATTTTCTTTAACGTTTTCAGTATATTTTACATGAAATTCGACAATGTAACGCATTAGCATAAGTCTGTAAAATTATTTAATTCAGGTTCAAAGCCGTTTAAAAGCGTTACTTTTTTTGCCTGTACTGTTTTTTTTAATAAAAATTTTGCATTTATCTTGACTTTTTCTCTGTTTTATGTAAAATTACACTGAAAACATTTTTTTAAAAATGAAGCAGGCTTGCTCCATTGTAAAAATCACTTGGCCGGAGGTTCAAGTTGTATTAGAAAAAAACAGAGGTTTTTCCAATTTTCAAATAATCATATTTAAAATCTAGAACATCTCACAAAGTTCGAAAAATTACAAAAACTTGTAAAGAACAACAAACAAGGTATATATATATATATAGAATATAGAAGACTGATAACTCTTGAAACAATTCTTGCTCGTCAAAAGTCAAAACTAGACTAAAAATAACACCAGACAAGAAATAAAACATTGCGAGCCAGATTGTAGAAAAATTTTGTATTCTAGTAGATACATTTTAGTGTACATATGACTGATAGGACAAAGACTATATCTGAGCATTTAGAATTCACCAAAATTGTACCTTTCTGAATTGTTATTCTGTTTTAAGTCATCAGAATTCATGAAAGCGACACCTAACACCTTTCTGGGTTTGAACTGCAAAATCTAGTTAATCAGAAATGCAAGCAACGAAACAGTCACAAACAGAGGTCAGGTGCTCAATTAATTAGCTTTGTTAGCGCGTAGGCGCAAAGCAATAATATATGACAAGCATTTTAGGCTAATCGTTCCGAAAGCATTTGTAGCGAAACATCATAAGAATGAAAGATTCATCATTAAATAAAATAGTTTGAAGAAGCCATTGAAGCAGATAACTTTGGAATTCCAGTTGGATAGTTCGAGAGATAAGAGTGGAAAAAGTTGAAAAAAACGCTTATCTAGTTTTTAAGCATACGTATCAAAGATGAATACATTAAGAAATATGATTCTACCCCTATTAGTTAAAGGTGGAGTAGCGACAGTAGGGATTTTGTCTAAATACAGTTATAATGACAATAGTTACAATAAATAAAGTTATAATTAGGTAGTATATTGACAACCGAATATTACTTTAAAACACCGAAAAGATTCAGATTTTTTAAAATTTCCACACAATGTTTTGGCAAATTGCCAAATTTAAAAAAAAAAGAGCTTTTATGGAAATTTTGGGAAATTTCGCATGTCCATAGAATGTCTTAACACCAATAATTAAAACGAAAATAAAGTATAAACAACATGGAAAAAAAATTTCCTTGGTAAACTTCCAAAATGATGAGTGGCAAAATTTAGTAATTGCCACTTTTTTCAGGAAAAAAAATCCAATTTTTTTTGAAAAGTTTTGTTATGATGTTTGGACATATTGGCACCATAGGAGAAGATAGTTTTTGACACTCTCCCTACTGGCGCTACTGTTCTTTAAAACATGAAAAAATATTAAACCAAAATGTGTAATTTATATTTAATGATATCTCTCACTTACATGTTCGAGTTCATTTCTTGTTTTTTTCAATGAATCGTACCTAATTTCAGAGTAATTTTCAATAATAATAGTTTTCAATTTCTGATTTAAGCGTAAACAATCAACATTCAAAATCAAAACTCAATTTCAAAATGGCTTACCCCATTCCGCTGTTTTCTTGCAGCATCTTGCACTCTGACTCTAGTTTGAAACTTTCTCCAGAGCTTCCTTTTGGAGGTCTTTTCACACTTTTGAGCACAAATGAAAAAGAAAGAGTCGAGTGGGTTTCCGTCCAAAATAGACCAGGAAGGCTGCAAAAATCAGAAAGTTGAAAATAAATGAATTCAATGCAAAAAAAACGGTAGCGTGAATGATGAGAATGATAATGTAGAAGAAGCGAGTTTTTGAAGATGTGAGCCTTAACAAAGTTTTACAATTTGCAGCGGAGCCGTCTTTTTTTAGGAAAAAAAGAAGGAGAAGAAGAAATGTGACAAATTTTTGGAATTCGTTTATTCACGTCCTTGGAGTAACTTGGAGTAAAAAAACATCAAAAACAAATTGGAAGAAATTTTGAAAAAAAAATTAATACTGGTTTATGAATTTTCAAGAAGAACTGACACAAAATAAGTAGCACTGACTGATAAGAAAAGTTCATAAGATCACCTAGACCTACGTTACGTTCAAAACGATCACACCCGTCATACTCCCACAATCCAGAAATATAGCTTCCAAAATAGACGGCACGCACAAATTTTCAAATTTTCATATGAGCTCAACATCAAAGGTTGCTCGTCTGCAGCAAATTGTGTCTGCTCGTCACCGACGAATTTCGAACGAAAAAAAAAAAGATGTGGTGCGAAAATTGTCGGACAATGCTGCATGTCTGGTCACTCAGCATGCAAATTGGAATAGGGTGCCTCCAAAAAAATGATTGTTTGAACTGAGGATAGAAAACGTTGAAAAGGCTGAAAAACAATGATAGAAGCTGGGTGAACGAAATAATGAGTTTTGTCTGATAACGGTATCACTATTGAATTTCGCCGATTTCTATCAGAGCAACTGAAAGAAAAAATCAGTGAGTATGAGAGTACCGAAAATTCTCAAGTTTTTAGAAATCAACGAAACCATTCCCAGAATGTGTGAAAGATGCCTAGATTTGACGCAAGTAGGTGAGAAAACATTGCCGATCAGACGACTAAAAAAAACTAAAAACTGGAAACTTGATCCTGTTTGTTGCCACAAAAAATTTTCTTTTCCGAATATAGAATTTTTTCAGGCTTTACTTATAAAGGAGGAGTACCGGTGGCAATTGCCGACCGGTACTTCTACAAATTGGGCCAGTGTGGCATGTTCTCAAATTAATTTTCATTAAACCTTCGTGGTGAAACATAGAAAAAAATTTCTGTATTTGAAAAAAATTTTGTTTAATTTGGAACAACTGAAAAAATGCTGAAAAATTATCAAAAAAATTATTGAAAATTTGTTGAAAATTTGACTGATTTTTTTCCGCCAATTTTCTTAGAGACAATTTTGACACTATTTCAGTTGTTCCAAGTCAAGTAAAAGTTATTTTCAGATACAGAAAGTATTTTCAAACTTAACCTATAAGTTTAAAGGTGGTGTAGTCGATTTTTGTTGAATTTCATGATGAAACTTCATGAAAACTTCTCAAAAAAAGTTATGAGGACTCAAAAAATTGCCTAAAATTATTAAAAATTTGAAATTTGACTGACTTGACAATTTAAAAATACCTAAATGAAGTTGAAAACGCAAGATAATTACATTTTATATTCCAAATTTGTCGGTGATTTCAAAAAAAATTGTTTCCAGCCGCTGCGACATTGGCAAGTCGGTCAAATTTCAAATTTTAACTAATTTTGGACCATTTTTGAGCCGTCATAACTTTTTTTGTGAAGTTTTCAAGAAGTTTTATTATGAAATTCGGTGTTTTCAGACAATTTTGAGTCTAATAAAAAATTTGAAAAATTCGACCACACCACCATTAATGGAAAATATTGTAAGAGCATACCACACTGGTCTATTTTGTAGAATTGCCGGTCGGCAATTGCCGCGTACCCCTGATTCTGGGTACTTTGAACGTACAGACACAAAATGTGCTCCAATGAACAAAGTTCGCAATAAAAGTTCTCAAAAATAAAAATAAAAAATTATATAGCGATTCAAAAATTTGAACACGGAAAAGTGGTCGAAAAGTAGATTTTAGTTAAAATTAGCCTTTTTTTTAATTTTAAGCTTTTATTAAAAGTCTTTGAGAAATGTCTGAGAAGTTTCATTGCAAAATTTGTTTAATTGAGCGCAATTTAGGCCTATTCGTTCAAAATACCCAGAACCATTCTCTTATGGACAAATTAAGAATAAACTAAATTCCGGGAAGTTGAGCTTTGGAAGCGGCTCAGTTTCCGGCAAATGGAGTAAACCAATTATATTCTCTGGTTTTTCCTGACGTTTGTTTAAGTGTAAACAAACCGAACAGTTTGTTTACATGAAAACGCAGCATTTTAATATCACCTGCAACGTCAAGGATCATAAGGAAGCGAATAAAGACAAAGAACCAGAAGCTAGGAATCAGAACTAAGTTTTTCAGAGGTACAGATGTTTTTTGTAACATTTCTTTGTAACATTTCACTGCTTCATAGGAAGTTGATTGTGATCATGGAAACATGATAGAGAACAAAAAAATTAAAATTATAAAATAGAGCTCAAAAATATGGCAGTGTAAAAAAAACAAAAAAAGCTAAAAAAGAAACAAACTTCAATTTGAAATTCCAAAGCAAAAAGTATAAGGTTTCGGGTAGGAAAAACACAATGAAGGGTGTCGTGTGAGTGTGAAGGACATGCACACGGTTGGCAGCAGATTAGATAGCTCTTCTCTCCATTGTGGAATTATTCAAGACCACAGCTCATCGCGAGCTTGCGCGACTTTTTGTGAGTAAGAAAAGGCACTTTGAAAGTGAGAAATTCGGAAGTGGCAAAAAAAACAGGCAACAGAAAAAACGTTCGTAAAGAAAGCCACGTTGAGCTCCTATAGCTCCAATAATCCAAGGATTGAGGGTTTATTTTGATAGAAAAATATATAATAACTTCTAAAATCTGCATGAGCAAGTTTCATTTCTGTTTCAAATTTAGTTGAGGAAACTTTCAAAATTAGAATAGATATGCTTCAAGAAGTAAATTATTAAGACCACTCAACCATAATGCTTAACAAGTTGGAAAAAGTAGGGATTTTTCAAAGAGTTTAAGCTAACAAATTTAGACATTTTTGAAATAGGCCTGTAAAGTTCGCCCGGTTATGTATGAAATTATTCATAAACATTTTTTCAATTTTGATTGTTTGAACAACTAGCTTCTAACTTCAGCTATTCAACTGATATCATAATTTGCAAACTGTAATTTGCGAAAATACAGAAGAATTGATTTTTATTATATTTTTAACAATTGTGAGCCGATTTCATTAGTACGAAATTGAACATATTATACAAAAAAAATTCTTAACATGGATAGAAAAAATAATTTTGAGTTAAAAAAGTTCCCAGCATGAGAAATTCTAAGAAACAATTACGAGATCTTTTCTAGCACCTATCAATTGAACGAAACAACTTGAGTCCAAAAATTTCGTGTTTTTTTAGATTTTCCTAGGGTATTATTAAATACTAGAAACATGTTAAAGTGAACTAGAACACACATCACTTTTGTCGCTATAAAATGTGGATCTTCGTAAAAAAGGAAACAAGAGCATAGTTGAGTGGATTATCAAATTAAAAATTAAAAGTTGGTCTACATACTATTAACAAGATCTTTGAATTCCATGTTTCACTGAATTCTAAAATTCTACCAGGAAATATTACAAACAAGGAAACACATCAAATTGATAACTTGGCCCATAGGAGTTTTTATTTGTTGAATATATAAACGAGTTGTGTTGTGTTAGGTATCCATTGAATAAGAGATCAAAGGAATCTAATTTTTAAGGGTGAGAGTTGCCCCAGCATGTCTGGTGAATGTCTAGAATTGCACTCTACCAGTATATACATAATTTATACAATGGGGGTAATGTCTGCTTTGATCAAACTTTACAAGAATGGATTTGGCTTTAAGGGTGAAATCAAGAAAAGTAGACACACAAAGCAGCACATTTAGAAAATTAAACCTTGAAAGGAGAAAAAAATGAGGAAGCAGTCTGAATGAATGATTCAGGGAATGATATCTTTCTCGTAAATGCGGACCCAAATGAAAAGGAAATCAAAAGACGAGGCTTCCGCCATGATTTGCATGAAGGTGGGTGGTGGCGGGCGTTGTGGTGAAAAAAGTTTTTGGTGGTCAAGAAACATCCTCTCATGTTTAAGAAGCTAGACGGAGAAAAAGGAAACTTGTGGGAAATTGTTGTGTTAAACTGCTCTTCTTTCTTCTTTTTTATTCCGGATGTTAGCTTTTAGACTTTGAGAGTAAAGAACTCGCACTCTGTTTCTTTTTTTTTAATTGAGTAAACAATGAAGAGATACACTGACCGACTTGCTGGCCATTTTTCCCTCTGAAACGTGATAATTAACACGTTCAATTGTCACGTTTCATAATTCATAATTCATATATTTACTATTCACAGATAACTAATACCAAGGTCAAGCGAGAGCAAAAGTTGCACGAAGAATTGCATTGCAGGTTTATTGCAACACGGGCAAGCAGAAAATAAGGGAAAAGTGATGGCATGCGAAATAATGAGAAATCCATTTAATTTGGTTGGTGTGAAGAAAACAAAAAACAAGAAAAGTTTGTGACAAGCTCTAGTGCAGAAACAGAAGCAGAAACAAACTTGTAACTTGAAACTCGATGTTCAAAGCTCACGAGTAGATGAAAAAGTGATGAACAAATTGCCGATTAATCTACACACTTGACAGTGTGAAATAAAAAAAATAAAAACTTAATAAAAATTTTATTTGAATAATAAAAAAATTGTGCTTATTTACAGCTTACAATGTACTTGTGAAGCCCTAGGGAACTGGAGTCGGAATATTATTTTAAAATGTGGAAAAAAGTGTGATAGACTCATGTAGAGTAAAACTTTTCAAAACAGCTTTTAAAGTTTTTTTTTCAAAAAGCTGCAATCACTGAATTTTTCCAAGTTTTGGGAAAACTTTTGCACTGTCACATACTTCTGAAAAAAAGCTATTTTGTTCATTTCGGCACCGCTGGTGCTACTCCATCTTTGAATTAGCAAACAGATTCTAAACTCGAGAGCTTCAAAAAATTTTAGTAAAAGGTATAGGATATGCTATGAGCAATATATTAGAAACACTAGTTCTCAAATAGTTTGTTAATTTAAAAAAAATCCAGAAAAAATTTCAAACTTTCAAATAAAACTGAGTCACAAGCCATTCTTACTTCACAAAGTGCAGACAGTTAGTTTTCAAAAATCAACAGATAAGCTTTTTTTGCAGGGGGTGAATGAGCTAACAAAAAATATATATCTTTGCCGTGGGCTCGCTAAATGACTTGTACAAACACAGAGCGGGTCAGCATGCAAGCAGGAGCAACAGTCGGCAGAAAAAGTTTCAAAATTGTTTTAATTTCTTATCATTCGAGAAAATCAAATAAATCGGATTATCAATAGCAACTGTTAAATAGAAAGGGACAGAAACATCTATTTTTAAAAAAGTTTTGCAAAAATAGAGAATAGATATATTAAAAAAAACCACATTTTCGTCTCATTTTAAAAGTGTAAGAAGATACTGGAATGTGGTGAAAGACAATACGGAGTTGACGACGCTTTTCTGGCAATATTTGGCACGTCTATTTATACACTTTTTTAAATCAGTTTCTGAAGAATTGATAATTAAGAGTTTATATTAATATAAAAATTTGTGATAATTCAAAAGTCAAAAAACGTAATGACATGAGAAAACCCGTGATGGGCAAATACCGTAAAAATCTGAATAAAAACTCGTTTCAGAGTACACGGAGAGCTTGGAAAAAATTCCTTATCACAAGTAACAAGTACAAGGACAAGTAATGAAGAGATGCGATTTGAAAAAAAAAACTTGGTATTAAATTGATGATGTTCACGGATTCTAGTAGTAACCGGCAATTTTGGCAAAGTGGATAGGATCCTCCTCATTTTTGTAGAGATCATGTGGTGTCTGCTGATGACTTGTTCCACACACATCCATTCCTTTGCGGCAATAGCGGCAGACTCCGTACATCTCGAGACGAAAGTCGCCTGCGCGAATTGTAGTCACGACAAGTGGCAGGACTCTTTCGAAAATCTTTCCAGCGTCCATGAAGCTGCTTCTCCATTCTTTGTTGTAGACCAGCGGTTGTCTGCGCCACTGTAAGGAAAATAAAATTATACACCAGTTTCGAAAACAGTGGTTTTGATATTTTTAACGTCAGACTAATTTTTGAAGTGGGAGCACCAAAATCGGAGAATTCGCTTTTTGGACGCAAAATGGCCAAAACTACAGGTTAATACTTTTGAGTGGAGGGAAATTATTTATTTTCACCGAAGAGCTCAAATAAGGACAAATTGACAAAGCCACAACTTGCAGAAGGAATTTTTTATTTGATTATCACTTTTTGTTAAATATTTTCGTAATTTGTTGCAAGTTAATTAGTTGATTTAAATACATTTTCGGTCTATGGGGACACGAATATGATACAGTTTTGTGTTCCCATCAACCGAGCATGAATTTAAATCAACTAACAAACGAGTAATAAATTACGAGAATATATATTGAAGCATGATAATTTGATAAAAATGAGGCTTAAATCTGGCAAAATTTGTGATTTTAGCCTAAAATAAGTATGTTTTTGAAAAAAAATTCTGCACGTCTCGTTACAAAAAGCCTGTTGTTTTAGGCCGTTTTGGGTGAAAAAATAGTGTCAAGTTTCGGTGCTCCGTCTTTAATTCACCTAGGGGTGCAAAATTTACAGAGACTACAATACTAGTTTGTTTTAGTATAAAAATCCTTTGAAAATTATTCATTTTTCTTCATCGGCTCTACACGCATTAATGTGATTTTTCCCTAAAAATTGACGCTTTTACAAATTGATCTACAATGTTCGGTTAGTTTTTCAAAAAGCCAGTGCGGGACTACTAGGTCTTTATCTAATTTTGGATTGGTCAGTGTGGGCACTGGCATAATATTAGTTGAAGATAATAAAAAGGCTGTAAGATGATCTTCAACATTGATCGAAACTTACCGAAGCACAACAGGTCAGCAGCTCGTTCACAGTAACTTTTGCGCCCATGTTAATCATTCGCTGGAGAATAGTAGCAATATTCAGACAGTCATCCATGGCATCATGAGCACGTCCGATGGTTGGCAGATCGTAGTATTCGTTCATCTTGCCGATGTTGGTCTGAAAAGATTATTTATATCATACATTTTTTTAAAAACTATTTGCAATTGAACTCACCGTCGCAGAAAGCTCTTTGGGGCCCATTCGATCCATCTCATTCGTGAAAATCTTGTACAAATTGATGTACTGACGGAAGAAAGCTGGCATTTGGATATTGGACAGTTTCATCTGATACTGAGCAATACGCCACAAATCCTGACGACTGTCACAGACGAAAGCGAACTTTCCTTCTTCCAATCCAAGCGTGATGAGCCACTGCTGGAACTGCTCGTAGACCACATCAAAGGTGTCGGCGGTGTCAATGGAACGTTGCGGGATTCCTGAAAACTTTATTGTATTATGTATATTTATAAAAATAACCAAACTATAAAAACGTACCGGTAAAATCGACACAGTTCTTTGTCAAAGTCCGATTGAGAACAGGTTTGACGTACTTGTTGAAACTAATGTCCTCACGCTGAAAATTAACTATTATTAAATATTTTTAAACGGCAAAATTTCTCACAATTTTATCATTTGGGACATCATAGGCAACGATCGCGAACTGAATGACTTCGCACGGGTAATCTTGATTAGCAGCATCGGATGTTGTCTCAAAGTCGAGAATCTGAAATTGAAATTGATATTTTAGATGCACACAATTTTGAGCTGAACCTACCAATAAAGTATCAAACGGACAGTGTTGGTAAGCCATCCTGTATTGTGTACAGAGAGCGGTGACCTGAAAAATGTAGATTATTGGCAAGAAAAGATACAGAAAGAGTATAAAGAAAAGAGAGATGCAAAATTGAATTTGGCTTAGAATCGCAATCTGGAAAATCAATAATTGCAAACGACGGTCCAAGTGATAGGTGGCCAATGCGGACAGTGTTAACGAGAGAGAACGAGACGCAGAAAGCGAACGGCAAACTTTGAATATATGTTCGGATTACTAAGGCTTAGAAACATAAAGTACTGACGACAATTCTTAAACATTTGAGCTGTTTGTGGAAAACGAGAAGAGAGAAACAAGAAAGTCAACGCAGTAGTTAGATTCAGTATCTATTTAGCACTAATATCAAAAGTTAGAAAAAAAACTTAATCGGAAATTGGAAAACGTTGTTGCGAAAGAGAGCATGCAAGATTATGAAACTAAAAATGGATGCGCAACGACGTCGCAACGCGCGGCATCGAGACACAGGCAGCAAGTGAGCGGAGGTCACACACTTTTTTGGCGGGGGTCAAATCTCATCAAAAAGGCCAAATGACTCATCAACGCTGAAACCGTCCCTCCTCACTGTGTCTCTCTTTCTCTACGTCTCCGCTCTCTCTCAGTATGCTCTCGAACGCATTGTTATTTTGATTTCTATTACGCAATCGCCTCAAGATGGGAACGCCAACTTTTTTGGGGCGGGAAAATATACAGTTGATGAGTCTAGAATTTTATTGACAAACCAGCTAGTAAAGAGTGAAAAGAAAATAAAAAGAAAATAAAAAGTAAAAAAAAAGTAAAGAAAAAGTAAGGACTGACTCTGAAAGTCTTCCAGAGTTTTGCCAAATTCTACAAGTTGAGACGGTTGGGCATGTTCCACCGATACTTTTCATAAAAATTTAATGATACAATATAGAAAAATATTTTCTTTACTTGAAAATAACTTCTAATTAACTTCAAACAACCGAGAAAGTGTTCAAAAATTTTCCGAATGTTGAAAATTGCCGGTGAAAATTGCCGAACAATTGACGGATGATTTCTGAAGATTTTCCTAATTTTTTCTACTAAAATAAATAGCCAAAAGACATAAGATTTTATTGCAAAGTCAAAATTGATAAAGTTCAAAAAATGTTGTAAATACAAAACGGTCATTGGGGTACGTAAACAAAAATCGTTCACGCTTGAAGAAAGAATAATCGGGAACATTTTCAGAAACATTTTTTAAAAAACGTGTTCAAAACAAAATTGAGATCTATCACATGGAATATTTCAAAATGGGGGTCCTAGCATTGCATTGATTTCTGCGGATTGACGGGCACGACGGATTTGCTGGTTGATTTCTGTCAACAGATTCTGAAAAGGCACAAGTTTTTTATTTAGTTTATTACAAATCTCAATTAATGCAAACTCCCACCTGTAGCTGCTCGACAGTGTTGGCCATTGCAATTTTCCCTTTATAACCATCAATATGAGCTGTACTGGCGTTCAACTTTTTTGTGATAACCATTTGCGTGTATTCCGAGATACCTGGTTGGGCGATTCGCTGAGTAAGATTGAGATCGTCAAACTGTTTTTGGTAAGTGTTGATGGCTGCCTGAAAGTTTTCAAAAATGAGAAAAATTACACAGAACGAAACAGAAAGTAGGTCATAAAGTATTCTTTAAAAAACTTCAGAAATTCCGCGTCTACTCTAAAATACTTAAGATTAACTAATTCCGTAATGAGACCTTAGGAAAAGGTAGCAATTTTCACTACGGTTAAAAATTTAAGAAATTGGAAATTTTAGTTGAACTTAAAGAATTTAAACTACGTATTATTACAATTTTTCCAGAATATTTTCTTTTCAATTTGGTTTTTTAGACATTTAATTAATAATTATTATGGTAATACATGACATTTCACTACTCAAAATGTATTAAAATTTTATTTAAACATTTGTGAACACTTACCGCAATTTCTTTTCTCAACTGAATCACAGCAGGATCTTGAGCTCCACTTTCCTCGTCATCACCTTCCTTTTTCACTTCCTTTTCAGCCTCTTCGACGTTTTCCAGTTCATCATTTACTCCAGACCCAATTTTCTCAGTCACCTCTGCATCCGCCACATCTTCAGCAACCTGTGACTTCTCTCCATCCGTTTTTTGAGCATTTTTGTTATCATCAGAACTGTCAACTTTCTCATCAGCAGTCACAATGCCTTCTTCAGTTTTAGGGTTTTCCATTGAGTCAACTTGATTTTTCTCGGCATTCTCATCGGCGGAATCTTTCTCAGGAACCTCGCCGTCAGTTGTAGTTGTCGCTTTTGGTGAACTACCAGCTTCTTCCGTTTTTACTGCTTCCTGGACTTCTTTCTTCACGGATAAGTCTTCCGGTCCATCTACTTCCATCGATTCATCCGGAAGAGAACTGTCATTCTCTTGTGGTTCATGTTTTGGAGTTGGTGACGACATATTACCTACAAAAAAATACAATTAAGCAGGGATTTGAATTTCTGGAATGTAAAAAAAAAGAAAAAAAAAGTATGCATATACCAATTAGAACTAACATTCGAAAAATGAAACAAACAAATTTAGATCTACATAAAAAAAATAATGAATCTTCATTTAGTCTAGTTAGTTCTTAAAATTAAATCCACATTTTTCTAAATTTTCAGAACCAATTAAATAAGAATCAATATGTTTGAGCTAGTTTACAATAACAGAGAAATTAAAATTACCAAAAAAATTTCAGAATTTATGCTAAATTTTGATACACACCCAGTAAAAAACAAACTCACACGTTTCAGAAAAATTCTGGTTAAAAAATAATTGTGTATTTTTCTCAAAAACCAGCAAACAAACAGTAAATAAACAGGAAAGAAAGTAGTCAAAATTCAATTGTCGGTCCTCCTTTAAAAATAGCAACAAAAAAAATTCCTGGAAAATTATCTGATATCACATTCAATTTTTTTTTGTTATAATTCACTTCACAAAAAACATGTTACAGTTTCAAAACCATTTAGCGAAATGCAAGAAAAAAAGCTGTACTCAAAACGGAACGCACAATGGAAAATGTAACAACGTGAGACGCAGGGTAACACGGTTGCCGTATGCGTGTGCTCCCCACCAAAAATCGATGGTTTGGTCTCATACATGTGTTTCTCCCGCCTTGGGTATAGAGCAGATGTTCATTACTGTTTTTTTGTGTGGCAGATGGAGGAGACTCGGGAAAATAGAGGATTTCATAAATAAAATAAAAATTCAAATTCATCAAAAAAAAATTTAGAAACTCATAGAATTCATTTACTAAACAGAAAATCAAGATCACTTTAGTTTCTTATAATTTTCTTGTTTTCAAGTTAGAAAAGTTAAAAAAAAACCACTTTACAGAAAATTTGAAACGGAGTAGTAGTGCCAAAAGGAGCAAAAATAAATCATAGTAAAAATTTTCAAAAAATTTTCGTATCGTTTTCGTTGAGAGTAAGAAATTGGCAAATCTTCAGTTTTTGGCAGTTTTTTACAAAAATTTAGCAATATCGAATGTTCGAATTCACACAGTGTTAGAATCAGGGGTGGGTGGCAAACGATTTTTCTAGCTAATTGGCAAATTGCCGGAATTGAAATTTCCGACAAGTCGGAAAATTGCCGGAATTGCCGAATACTTTCGGAAAGTTGTGGTCTCGCACATTTTTTTTTAGAAATTTCGGAATTTCAATTTTAAGCGGCAAAATTGTACGCATCCTGTGAATGTTCCTTCATCTATTTTGAGAAGTAAGCAAACATCTTCCGGCAAATCGGCAAACCGGCAATTTGCCCATTTGCCCAGTTTGCCGCTTACCCTGTTCTGAATATTTATTTTTAGAAACATAAATAGACCATAAAAATCAAAAAAAAAATTTTGAGAGATGACTTCCAAAACAATGACAAGCAGTAGTTAACACTTTTTGAAACAAATTGAAAAACTTTTTTGAAGTGTTTTGTTATGATACATAATTATTTTAACATCGATTATTTCCCCACTGACCGTACTTTATCTTTAAAAAACTATGAAAAACTTGAAAACTAAACTGAAAAGCACGTTTTTCAAATATATAGCGGCAGTAGACGTTGAGTTCGTGGCTTTTGTTCAGAATTATGAGGGAATATAAAATATTCACGTGAGAGAAAATATCCTCAATACATCTCTCAATGTTAAAGAAATCCACTAGATATGTGTGGTTTTACCATAAGCTTTTGCATGCTATCTTAACATAAAAATCTTTTCAAACGAAATATTTAAAATATTATTGCATTTCGAAAACTCACTTTCCATTTGTGAAATTGGCATGCGAAAAACAATGAGCGTTATCCGTGCACGTGTATTCAAATGCAGTATTGAAAACATCGGCTGGATACCGCTTACCGTAGTTGCAGCCGGGAAAGTAGTAACATTTTATGCTAATAAATGAGAAAAAACAGTGGAATTGATGAACAATAAACATTGATTCAATATTTTATCATTATCAATTTTATGTAGTGTCTTTTCTTCGAGCATGAAGAGGAAAAGTGGGAAAGATAAGAGTCTAGAGATGTTTTGATTCTTTGCGTAAAAGTAGGAATTATAGAGACTAGGTGAAAAATAAAAACAACATTGTTTGTTTTTGATAAGTGGTGAATAAATGTTTAAAGGTTTAATACTACTCCTATGGTGCTAAAATAACCAAATATCATATCATAGAACAACTTTTCAAAAAAATTAGAAATGTTTTATTTATTAACGAAGTGTAGCAATTACCCAGTTTTTGTCCCTTATGATTTTGGAAATCAACAAAAAAAACTTTCTACGATTTTCATATTTTAATTTTAATTTGGTTTTTTTTCTGTTAAAACATTCCATACGACATTCAAAAATGATGGTAACTTGCCAAAACGTTGACTAAAAATGTGAGTGGTTTATTATGATATTCGGCCGCTTTGGAATCATATAAGTGAATTTTGAGAAAATCCCCAGAAAAATTCCCCAATGGAGCTAGGCCCCTTTATATAGAAGATTAGTCAGCTCAAAATAGGCACCGAATATATTAAGTTTTGTTTATATAAACAAAGACGATTTTATTTTTATTATTCAAACTTTTCAAATTTGGAAAATATTCTTCACTTTATTTTGTTGAAAAAATAAACCTTAAAAAAATAAGAAATACAAGTTAAACAGTCAACTATTATTGATCGTTGACTCTAGCAGTGAAAATTTGAAAAAAAAAATCACCGTAAACCCGAATGAGAGAGATTGAAAACAATTACATAAAAATAAATGTACAAAAGTTTCAGATATGACACTACGAACATTAGAACATGAGATGTGTTTTGCTCTTTCCTGACGCAATCTTAATGGATCCACTTTTTTGCACTCCGATTTTCCTTCTCACCACGTACCACTCGACAAGAAGAGCAGTGATGACAAGTGCCAAGCAGACCAGAAATAGGTTTCGTGCCCACCTGAAATGATTGAAAATATATTTTCCATACCTATACCATACCTATACCATACCTATACCATACCTATACCATACCTATACCATACCTATACCATACCTATACCATACCTATACCATACCTATACCATACCTATACCATACCTATACCATACCTATACCATACCTATACCATACCTATAACATACCTTTGCCATACCTATAACATACCTTTGCCATACCTATAACATACCTTTGCCATACCTATACCACACCGATACCACACCGATACCACACCGATACCATACCTACACTATTCCAAGGCTGTTTTCCCAAACCATATCCCCTTCACAACCAAGAATCAGCTCCAATAACTTACATTGGAACGGAATGATCTCTCTGTTCACCGTTCAGCTCGTAATAATCTTTCAGTGCATATCCCACATCATCCACCAGATCCTCGATAACCTTTGCTAGTGGCCAGCCTTAAACAATACACCGTTTCTGGTTAGCATTCAGTTATGCGCGTACCTTGCACCAACGCATTGTTGACTTCACTTTGTATGTTTGGAAGTAACATTCGAAGACGATGTGAGCCTGGAATAATTGAGTTGATCGAAGTCATAAGTTTTGAGTTTTGCTCGAGTTTGAAATGTACCTGTGTGCAATCTCACGTATGGAATTTTTCTGGCGTCATTCACAACTCCATCGATTACAACAAGCTGGAAAACATATTTGGAAGGAGTGAATGGATAGAATGGCATCACTTACCGCTAGCAAATTTGTCTTGGTGCAAGATTCTCCGACACCAAACCATCGCTCATATACTTTCCACGAATAAACCTGAAATATACAATTTTTGATTTCAGCCAAGTACACACGAATATCACAGCTTCTGCATCTTATTATCATTGAAGCTTTTTTTAAAACCAGTCCGCAATAATTTGCCATACCGTATTTTTTCGATTAGAATAACTGCAATGCTATTTCACCAAAATATTTTTCCTCATAAAATTGATCTGTAAATTTGCCGTTGAAGGAGAACTAAATTGTTGCTATATTTTAAAAGTGTTGCTATATTTTAAAAGTGTTGCTATATTTTAAATAACAAGTTTTTCTAAACAAATCAAATATCAATATGAGACTTATCAAAAGCTTCCCAAAAACTTTTCAAAACGGTTAAAAATGTTTTCAAACAATTGTGCTAATGCTAGCTGAAACCCTAAATTTTGCAAAATTTCCCATGTCACAGCTGTCGGAAATTAATGTTTATTTTATTATAATCCTTAAAATTTACCTAAATTAATATATAAAGACCGAATTATACAGTTAATAAAAATAAAATCTTATGAAATTCAATGTGCAATCTTTATCACATCTAGGTGCCACAAAAAAGTTTGCAAAATTTAAGATTGCATCTAAAATTAGCTGATTTTTTTTTTAAATCTTTAACCGTCAGAAAAAATTATAAATTAAAAAAAAAAGTTTTATAACGAAGTTAGTTCATTTGAGCACATTTTGAATCTATACATTAAGTCTATACATGGGGATTTACTGAGATATCTGAATATTTTTATTTTGTGAACTCCATTCTTCAAAAATAGATTTTATTGGAAACCGTTTAGCACTGCATTCAATTTCGTTTTTGTATCTCACGCAGGAAGTATTTTTCTCAGAAAACGTTTTGCTACATTCTGAGAGTCCCTCAACTCAAGATTCATCATTTCTAGCACGTGTTGAAGATGTGCCCACTTTGCGCACTGCAACCACTTCACCCAAAAAAAGAGCGATACTTGCGTGCAATGTGGAAAACGTGATAGAAAATTGGCTCATAATGATTCAGTTCCCCTTCCTGTCCCCACTTTGCAAGCTCAACTTTGGACTAACCCCCTCCCCCCTCCCGCTAAAAACGTATACTTTTTGAAACCTCCGACCACACCGACCTACCCGTAGGAACTTCCGCACATTTCCGACAATTCCAGTCACCATGTCCCCGTCAATCTGGTCGCATTCGTTATCAAAGAGACAAGCGTACTCGGTTTTTTTCATGACATCATTTGCAGAAGCAGGCTGCTCCAGTTGTTTTGCTGGAAAAAATATAATTTCGTTGGACAAGAGAGAGGCAGGTGTATTTCTCAACTGATTATGACGGCAAGTGTTGAAGTATTGCCGTTTGTGAAGAGTGATCGATACCTGAAAATTGGGTGTTAAGATTGAAAAAAAAGAATTGTTTATACTTATTATAAGCTTTTTCAATTCCATAAACATTTGTGTAAGCCAGTTGGTGATGAAGATCGCACACAAACGGAAGTCGAGGAATTGTGTAGCAAACCGATCGGTGCTGAAATTAGGTAGATTTGAATGAGTTGCAGAAACAGAATATATATTTAATTTTTGAAATCAAAATTAAAAATTCGCGAACTGTTGAATCAAATATAGATTTGTCCTTTGTCATCTGAGAAAATAAATTCCAATTTATTTTCCTATAGTCTTGTAGATACCGTATATTTTCAATTCATGCGGCAACCCTTTTTTTATTGCAATTTTTTTTTGTGAAACCTCATTAGTTTCGACATTTTGGAAACTTTTTCTGAACATGTTTTAATGATTCTTTGTTAATTCACAAAATGAATTTAAAAAATTAAATATTAAATTCAGGCCTAAAATATGAGTTTTTGTGACTGAGAGCTAGTGATCTACAACTGAAAAGAGGTTTTTGAAAATCAGTACTGCAGTCTCTAATAGTGCTGCATTCAAAAAGGACCTTAAAATTAGTGACGGTACTCATTTTAATACCGTGAAAATTAACCGCGGCATAGGCCGATAAAAAAGAGCCCCGTTGCGATTTTAATAGGGAAAATACGGAAAATTGAATAATTTTTCCAAAGGTCACTGTTGTAACTTACTACTGCAAATTTATTTGCTTTGTAACGTTCTTAATATGTAGTAGAAATTTACAATTTCACCCCCGTGACCTTCCTCACATATGCATAACATATTCTGTCGGGTTTTGAGTACGTAGTGACTTTTTTCATGAATATATGCTTGACAAGTGTTTCACATGGCTCGCATCAACTAAAATGGATGTGGTGGTCGTTTCTTTCCTTTTCACAATAAAATATGATGGAAGACGTCAAATAAATACATGTGTATGTATATATCATTTTTTTTGAGTCGCGTGCCTTTTTGTCTGCATAACTTTTTTTTTTGGTCTACAGAGATGAGCTGACAATTTGGAGGAGAATCAAAATTACTCCTATGCTAAAAATACATTTCAGGTTTTTTCTATAAATCTCAAGAAGTTTAGGGAGTTTGCAAAATGTTTTTGACAATTTTGACAATTGTTGATTTCAGATCAAACTCTTCTTTTCACAAAGTTTTTCGGCTCCTCAGTCCTTCAAAAAAAAATTGTGAACTTTTTGCGACACAATAAACGAGGGTCCTTGAGCAACCTGGAAGGAAGCATAAGCAGAAGAAAGGCAGGGAGGGGGGACACAATTTCTTTTTTGTTGTCGCCGAGGAATTTCCTTTTCTTCTATTTGTGGTTTTCAATACAAAAGAGAAAAGGAGTTTGAGTTTTTCGGCTTTCACAAATTGCGTTTACGGGGCGGCGAGACGATGTTGTTCACCTTGTGGTTTCCAAAGGAGACCACAAGAATGACTAATGTCGTTCACGCAGTTCACCGGGTAGGTCTTGACTTTAAAATTTGAGTGTCAAATTTTGAATCACAAGTCAAAAGTTCGAAACTATGGGGTTTCCTCCCTCTAGTGCACAATTAAATCTCTGAAAAAAAAACTCGAAATTCGTCATTCTTCCGGATATCGCCAGAGTAAATCTAAGACTACGGACACAAAAAAAACAACGATTGTCTTTCACTTGATTGGTTTCATAAGGATGAGCAAATGCTCAATATGCAAATAGAAAAAAAAAGCACGACGTCTTCGTCTTTTCCACGCGGCTTTCCTTTCTCATCCTTCTTCCTCGACGAGTTTTGGAGGGCCGTTCAACTTTTCGCAAAGTATATAGAAAAAGGAGAAAGGAGGAGAAGTATAGTGGAAAAAAGTAGGATACGGCGCAGAAAAAATATATATATATATATATAAACAATAAAGCAATACTGAGCAGCAAAAAATAATTGGGTTTCTAATTGCAAGGTTTACGAACGCTTGAGTGATTTGTGGGGCACATGGAACGAAGGCTACCCCTCCTAGGGCAAAACAGAGGGAATGTATAATTTATCTTATTTTTGCATTTTCAGAACGAACAATGCTAATTATTTTTCCTTTTTTCTCATTCTTCCTACCTCAGTTTTTCTAGAAAAGAAATTGGAAATTTGAAGCTAAAGCTTTTTTGGTTCTTAAAAGTTGAGGGGAGATTTTAAAGTTCAGCAAATAAAAAAATAAAACATGAAAAAGTTGAACTCACAAAACTAGGTTCGGTGATCGGAGATGGGAAGTTGCATGGTGAAAATATGGGAGGCACAGGAATCTGACCCCCTTGGGCATAGACCGTCAGAAGGCAGATGACGAGTAGCTTGCGCATCATATTGCCATGAGAGTTAGGACATTGTGTGCTCCACACCAATAATATGCTCTGCCAAAAACGACGACGGCGGCGGCGACCGACTGATTCACCAAAACCCGAGGAGTTGCTCTCTGTGTGCTTCGCCCGACGACGGTCGTGTCCGAAGCGCGCGCAGGCAGCGCCGCCAATGCGCTCCGCCCACTTTGGCGCCGACTGAGGAGGCTAGGAGACATTGGGCAATAGGAAAACGGGGGGAAGCTTATAGTAGTGAACACTGGACTTGAAAACATTTCTCCCAAGGGGTACGCCACACACTAAGAGAATTCACGATTAACGTACGTACAAACATTCTATTTCGATACTTGTTCTTGCTCTTGTCCTTGTTCTCAGTGACAAGTCCAGGTTGCTTAATTGAGTTTTTTTCTTAGAGAAGTGCGTCTTTCCTTTCCTTTTTTCATTTTCTTCATACTTCGCACTTTTTATAGCTAGAGACCAAGTTTTTGGAAGTGATGTATTGGGTAGTAATAAAGTTGAGTACTCATGAATATTAATGGAAAGACGAGTTAATGATTGTAAATATTTCTGACGCGAAAACACAAGATCTTTCAGAAAAGGAGTGATCTATCTTCCAAATACAGGGATTCAGTTTTTTTGGTACCTGTCTCAGAAATTTTTTTCAATTTCCACTCACCTGATAATTTAATCAAAATGGGAAATTGATTTGCATTCTCAGGTTAAGAAAACACTAATACTAAAACTAAAAAATTACGTTGAATTTTAAAAATGATAAACATATTTGGTGCAGGTTTACCTTGAAAGTACCTACATTCATTCAGTATCACAAATAAATTCTCGAGGTATTCCATTCAAAATTTGTAGAAGTCAAGATCCCAAAGTAGTGTTTCAAATATTTACTCAAATTTCACCCCATATACTGAGAATGTTGAATTATTCATTACTGTGTACTCTCTCTCTCTCACGCCTAGAATTTCAGAAATGTTTCTGCAGTTTTTTGGACAAAACCGAATCAAATTTTATCTGGTCCATTTATTTTTTTCCATGCTTCAATTTTATTTTAAAAAGTGAAAACTCACTTGGCAACACACTATACGTCATCTCATCTAAAGCTTCATTTGAGACGGGCGTTGCCTAGTCTTCCCGAGGGAGATCTCAAGAAAATGTGCTCTCTGAAAGATTGCAACTCGCGCTGCTGTTGAATTTCATAACTCACGGGGAGGGCACCTGCAAATAAAGTGCATTTGAAAAAGCACGCTTGTGATTAGGAACCAGATGTAGTTGTGCTCTCTTCCAATTCTCAAGTGTAATTCAATCCAGCACGGAGGTAAAGGTACTCCATGTCATTTTAGAGCACTCTTCGCTTTTATTGGCGTGTCTCTGATGCACTTACTACAAACCACAAAGCACCAACGAAATTCAAGAGGGGACGGAAGTCAGGCTCGTACGCGTCTTCAAAAAAAAAATTCCGCAACGTAGTCTGTTCATCTCTTTTACACATACTCATTTTGACTCGTTCTAACTAAATCCAACGAAACACTTTTAGCTCCAGGTTTTTAGAAGCTTTGCAAGACAAAAAAAACCGGGCCGAAAAATAATTTCCTGTAAAGTCATTGTGCAGTCGGAGACTCCTAAAAGAAGGAAAGCAATTTTCCACAAGAAAACGACAAAGAAGCCACATTCACAATGAACCGAACCATTTATTGCTTTTGTAAGTACCAACTAATGTTAACTCGATATTAACTTTACGATAACACAGCAGTAGTGGAAAACAGGAAATTTGGAGGAAATTTCCGAAGAAAATTTTTTGAAGGGAATAAGCAGAGGTAAACGTTTTTCGTTCAATGACTTTATTATTTCAAACGACGGGAACACATTTTCCATCATCTTCGGAGCAAAGAGGGTTATTAAAATGCACGTTTTGTTACAATAAAATAAATAATTCAAAATGAAACTCGGAAAATGTTTCATTCATTGTGATTTTGAGGATAAATTTTGTAAAGTTATAAAACATTGAATTTTTCCGTTTAATTAAAGGCGGAGTGCGGAAGTATCATGGTACAACTTTTCAGAACAAAAATTGGAGAATTTTTATTTTAAGTCAAAAAATGGCGAAAACGGAGTTTGCGCCACTTCTCGAAATATCTAAAGCACTGGCGCATGTTTGAACCCCAACATTGCTAAAATATAAGAGTTTGGAACATAATTCAAACTGGAAGAAAAATACGTTTTTTTTATTAGCGATTTCCACAGATATATAAACATTTCACCGCTATCTAACTTGAAATAAAAAATGTTGCCAAAAATTTGGAAAAGTTTTATTATGCATGTTTGGCTATTTGAATACCATAGGAATGGTTTTTTAAAATATTTTTCCACTGGACGTACTTCACCTATAACTAAAACTTGTCGTTGCTTTGGTATCACACTATATTTGTGAAAAAATGTAAAAAATGTTTCATGTTTCATTGCAAACCATGTATTTTTTCTGTGAATCTTTGTTTGTAAAATTTCAAAAATTTCAGTTTCTTTATCAAATAAGCAATATTCGAAGAATGCTGTAGATCATAGCGTTGTTTCACAAAAAGGAACCTAAAAGCCGTCATAGTTTGCAATGTATTTTTTCTTTCAGATTATGTTCTCAATAAACTTTTTTTTTTGAATTTTAGTTCTCGAAAATAATCAGTACCAGTGTATTACAAAAGTTTCAATTTACATCAGCAAACTTTCGAACAATTTCCTAGAATTCTGTTTTTGGCATAAAAAGTTTGCCGTGCTTACTATTAGTAAGCAATTTATCAAGCTAGGCGACTCTATTTTATTTCTGAATTGATCTCAATTAATTACTCATCTAAAAATATTCCAACTGCACGATTTGAAGATGGATGAGTATGAATTGAAAACTCTTTATAGTCATGTACACCTTGCATGTTGACGGAAGCTATCAGAAACCAGCAAATAATTTATTTTTATAACACATTATTAATTTGTTTTCAATTATTTTTTTTGCACAATTTTTGTTTGGCTTACACGTTGAAAATGCGGAATTTGAGTGATTTGAGAAAGGAGTTCAGTAGATCAATTGAGATCAAAAATACAACAAAAACAATGAGAAATGCTGAGAGAACATGTAATAGTTTGACAAACAGGTTTGAAGAGAAGCAAGTATCCGTACCTAGTGCTAAATTTTATGAGATGTAAAATTAAGCTTCGTCATCTGAAATACATCTCGAAACATGACGATTGCTGCTTGAAATTACAGTATTCCTTGGAGATCCGTTGGTTTCATAAATTGATGTTGCCAAGTAGAAAGCATTACACGCGAACTGCGAGAAGTACATCATTTGTGCGATTGCTGAAAAAATTTTGAAAATCACTCTGTTATGACAGGGCTTATTTTTAATAACGTCTACACTGCTCCGTTCTTACGAGTACTGATCCCATGATTTAACCCGACCTCCAGAAAAAGAAACGCCGAAAAAAAAGAGATTAAGGGAGAAATGAGTTCCTGGACAGATGGAGGGAAAATTTTGGAAAATTGAGTTTTGAGAAGATGAAAATGTTTCCTTTCTTATGAAACCCACGGCCGGAAGTGTACGAAGCACAAAACTCACGTTCTAATGTTCGCACAATTTCATTTTCCAAGCTGCTCTCGTCGTACGAAGCCCAAGCTCGGAAGATGTGTGAGGGGAGATTCAATAGCAAGTTGAGCACGGAAATTAGTATTGATCTCATTACCATTGCTGTCTTCTTTTTTGGGTTTCCGTGGTGTATTCGTTTGACGCTCTGAAATTTAAAGAATTTTATGCTTTTCCATTAATCTAAATTTCAAAATTTCTTCTGTGAAGTGAATCAAATATATTTTGAACACACTAACGGTTTCGAGTATTATTTTTAATTTTTGCACAAAAATCACTGCGTCAGTACTGACTAATCAGAAAGTGAAAGCATGTAGTTTTTTTTTTTTTGAAAAAAAAAGCTAATTCAAAATTAAGATCAAAATATATTGTTGGATTTTTTTAAAATGATTTTTTTTCATTTGAATAAAAGTATTCATGTCCTGGCCCGAAAGTGTTAGATTTTTACGTGGAACTTTTTGTCCATGTTCAGTTTAGGATTATAGTTTTTAAGAGAAAGCCTAAAAATGCAAACTTATTTCACGTTTTGATTAAATTACCATTTTTTAAAGAAATGAATTTGAAAACGTATTGGATAATTTTTTGAAACTACACAAGTACCAAAAAAAAGTTGTGTTTTACTTTGGATGCAAATTTGTTGGCTTTTGCTTACCGGTGTATTCGTACTGGCAGTTATTGAAATGGCCAAAGCGACATGTGCTTTATTGTCCAAAGTATCTGTTTCCCCTGTATGAGAAAACCGCTTCGTTGTCGCTGGACCACTGATAGCATATCTCCGATCAATGGTCACCCTATCCAATCCTTCGACTGAAAACGGAGAATAGCAGTGGATAAGAACCAGAAAATCCAACGTGATCCGTAACAAAGATGGGATTGCGTAGAAAAGAAAGATGTCGAGAAGATGAACGTGCTGAAACATATTAAAAATAATGAGATTAACTAAAACTCAACAAGTATGATTACCTTAAAAGCACTCTCGTGAAAAACATCATATTCTCCACATGACTTTTCTTCTTGTCGGTACGTTACAAATATTAATGTATAGATTTGGAACATGCCAACAGCACCAGCAAGAAACCTGAAAATGAAATAAAAATGATAGAAAAAAAGGAATGAATTGTTTCTTTAAAATTGCATGGGGTACTTTTTTTTTCAGAATTATTGATATTTAAAAATCAATTTTTTTTTCCGGCAATCTAGAAAAACTATATTCCAGCAAGTTTTTGCATATTTTCTCTGCCAAAAAGTACTACGCCTTTGAAAACGCAACTCACTTTAACGCGTTTCGAGGTTGCCTCCAAATAGTACGATATTTGAACGGATGGAATACCGCAATGTACCGAAGCACTGACAAAAAGAACCAACACCATACGGAGAATGCAGATGTCGAATGAATAAGAAAGATGCCGAACTTGCATATTGAGCTCAGGACAACTGTCGGAACTTCACCTTTTGGAGTGATGTGAAATATTGCCTGCATTAGAAGAGCACATAATGTGATGGAGTCGCCGACCTGGAAATGTTCACCTCAGCTTTGAAAGAAATTTGAGTTTTGATACTAAACATGAGAACTAAAAGTGCTCACTTTTGGAATGCAATTATATTATATTCATTTTCCAGTAAAAAAACTTCGAGCAAGATTCAAGTTTTGTTTTAGATTTTTTTCAGAGTTTTTTATAACTAATCCTATTAAAGATGGAGTAGTGACAGTGAGAAAATCTATTTAAAATGTTTATGGCACCCTGACCAAATAATAGTTTTAAAAAAATTCATAAACATATTCTAAATATTTATACGATTTATTGAAAATTGAAAAAATCTCAGTTTTTGCCACTTTTTTGGAAGTCGTAATTTTATGTGTGTTCGAGCACTCCACACTGCTATAATTTTCTCACAAAGTGGCAAAAGTTTAATAAGTCCCACTTTTTGAATCTCAGGATTTTTGAAAAATGTTTTTTTTTTTGAAAATTTATACTATGATCTTCATACTTTGAGTTATACAATGTTACTGTAAAGTCCCGTTTCAGATTTACTACTTCTGAAATGTCAGGATTTTTTTGTTGATTTTCGACTCCATGTGATTTTTCATTTTACTGCAATTCTCACGCTCTACAAACACACACACACAACGATCGCTGCTCTCACGCTTCCTTTTTATCCTTCCAATTTCCATCACACTCGCCACCCTAATTACACATCGCTCACCGCAAAACTCTTTGCTCGAAAAAAAAGTTTTGAAGAAAAATTCGCATAATACTTGTTTGTCTTTCTGTGCTTTACTCAACAACACCAACTCACCGACATGGCAGCCAGCGGTAATCCCGATGTGGTTTCGAAGCGGACGACGCTTTTTCTGAAAAATATGGGAACAATGAATATCAGAAATCATGGACAAATATTATGGATTAAAAATTTGTTGAAGTCTAAGAATTTGAAACGATCAGGCAGAAAAAAATTGTTGTTTCAAAAAATTTCACTGATAAGACGTGATAACAATAAACTCACCTTGCTACTCGTATTAATTTCCGCAACACGTAAGTATTTAGAATAACTCCAGCTATTGGCACAGTGAATACCATTACCAAGTAGGCACTTTGAAGAAAAGCCATATTTATCGGGAAACAGTAGTGCTATTGCATTAAACAGCAATGTGATGCGGACTGAAATAGAACATAAAATTGAGTTTGCAGACATATCCGGGGTGACGAGGGTAACTCGAAAAATCAAAGAATGAGTTGAAAATTTTTTTGAAAAGCAGTTGTTTTTACTTTTAAAAATGCAATTCCATGTTTCACCGTATACTTGGTAATTTCTAGATGTTAATTAACCTACAACAAATTTAATCGATATTTTAGATTTTCACAATAAATGTTCAATAAAATTGTAACATATGATATTAATTGAGACCAGTAATTGAAAAAAATTAAAATAGTTGTTCGCAGAATAGAAACAATTTGAGGTATAGCTACAACACACTCGCTAATTATCAACTCAAAAGAAACTTATATTTATATTCAAACTTCAAACAATTCATAAAGGTTTTAACCTTAAATTATGTCTAGAAAAATGAGTTTTGTATGTTTGGAAACATATCATTTTCACAAAAAAATCCACAATAACCATTCAAAATCAAACAGTTAAGTGTGCAAAGTTCAATCAAATAAAGAATTAAGAACTTGTGATAATACTCATATGATGAGTTCACAGTAGCAGAAATGTCAAATAAACCCGATCAAAAAATGTGGGGAGTTCTGGGGTAGGAAAACATGGAACAAAAATAATTGAGAAAAGGGAAAACAACGATTCCAAAGTCAGTGAAGTCAGCAAAACCTGTTCAAGTTTAGCCTCTCGAATTGACGCAAAAACCGTGATCAGTTATTTCATAAAGTATGAAAACCAACCCTTGGCTCATCTTGCCTTCTTCCGTCAGACAACCATTTTGGTGATAAGCTGGCCTAAACACAGATTGATCTAACATTTTCGCGTGGTTTTAAAGCGTCATCCTCGCAAACTCAAGTGTTTTTAGTGACGACAAATCAAAAGCAAGCTACTAAAAATACAAGGAAATTCAGAGAAAGCAGAAACGAATAATCGGCAGCTTTGAGAAGTCTGTCATGCTCCAATTTCTGGTGAATTGTTTCGCATTGTTAGTTGTGAAGATTTGAATCAATATACATAATTTTTAAAGATGTGCCCACATAAACGAAATTTGCAATGAAACTTTTCAAAAATTGTTCAAAAGCACTTGATGGCGGTTCAAAATTTCAAACAAATGGGCGAATTTGAGATAAAATCTCTAATTTTGGACACTTTTCTATTTAATAATAACTATTTTTTGTGCATATTTTGACCGTTTATCTCACATTGCTTTGTTTTTTAAGGTATATTTAAAACCGATAGGCGAGAAAGAATGAAAAAAGTGGTCACCAGTCGGCTTTAAGTGCACCATATTTAACGAAATATATAAAACAACCTAAATTTGCAATAAAAGATGATTATTCAAAAAAGGCCAATTTTGCACAGCTGAGACACTAAAAATGAGCAGAAATAGAAACTCTAGCTAAAATTAGGTCATCGAAATTTTGAACTGCCGTAAAAATGTTTGGCATTTTTTTAAAGAAAGTTTCAGTATGAGTTTTGTTTATTTGAGCACATTTTGGGTCTAAACTTTCAAACCCTTTATTTAATATTGTAATTAAAAAGATAAGCATCGTTTTTCCAAATTATTTGCGATTCCATAATAACTGTTACAAAAATATTTATAACAAGGAAATGTAGCACACCACCTAGTGGTCACATCGGATCTATCACCAAATTATTCTCATTAATTAAAAAAAAGGAAAGTGAATCACTCATCATCAAAACGCCCCGTTGGTACATATACTTTTTCCTACAAAGACGACTGAATGTTAAATTATGTAAAAAGTGTCGGAAACTAGTATGTGTCAACAAGTGAGGGCACCCCTCTTCTTCCACCTACATTATAGGCATGTTGTAGTATAGATTAGAACCACTAGGTGGGTGGCTCATGTTATTCCTGGATGAGGTTAACAAAAAATTTGCAGGATATGATTATATACACTTAATCCTCACATCGGTAAACAGGAAAAAGTCAAACATTTATCGAACTTTTTGAAAATCTGATTTTCGAGTTTTTTTTTTCAAAAGCAATAAAAATATGCTTTACTCATTCAAAACATTAAACTAGAACATAGAGATTCAATTATAGAAACCCCTGAAAAATAGAAAGCAAAAATAATTCTGAGGTACAATATTGAAGTACAGTGTGAAAACAAGCAATTTTGGAGATGATGATGGCACGGATAGTATGTAGATTTGTTGCGAGAATATTCATTAGAAAGGGCGGGATATAGGAAATGCGCATACCAATCGCTTTCTCGTCTCTTTCATGTTTTCAGCAGCTTTACATATACAAAAAGTATACGACTGACAGAACAGTTCACTTCCATTGAAAGAACATTTATAGAATGACTAAAGACCTCTGGATGCAGATCATCTTCCAGTATGTTTCAACCGTTGGTCATTAGCATTTTAAAAGGATATTTGAAATTCCAAAAAGACATTATTATACAATTTTTAAAAATTCGAAGTAAAACACAAATTGAGTAAAGAACAGGTTCAGATCATTTCCCAGTTTTCCAAAATTTAAGAATTTCATTGTACGTATTAGTTTCTAAAGTTAGTAAGTTTACTGTATTTAAATAAAGTTGTGAATTTTGAATATTGAAATTGTATGTTTGTAACTACAGAAACTTGATTTGTATGGCGTAGAAGAAATTTTGTAAAGTGTCTTTAAAGTTATGAAAAACTATTTTGGTAACGAAAGTTTTTAACAATTGTTTGAAAATGTTGTATGGCTCTACAAAATTTTGAAAAAATTATTTTAGTTAAAATCTTCAATCATGAAAATGTTTTGTGTCGCAGCGGTAGGAACTTAACTGTTTGCGCATTATGGGCCACTGCGACATGAAAAAATCACAAAATTGGAGATATTAGCTAAAGTTGTGCCCCTTTTTTGGAAACTTCGAACCAAAGTTTCATAACAAGAAATACCTTGAACCAATATTCCACCGCGAAAATAAGCGTGTTTGATCTACATGATCTATGTTTAAAATCACATTAAACTAATTGAATTATCTAGGATAAACAGGTACTGATCTAAGCTTATTTGTATTGATTTGTATGCCTATCGGTCATTTACAGATATTTTTTGGTATTTGTTGTACTAGGATTGCGGACCTTTAGCAGTTGATGTGGTCGGTTTCAGAAATATAACAACAAGAGGGCAACATTCATCAAAATTCAGGAAGTTAATTTATATTCTTGTCACAACTGAAAACGAAAAAAAAATCAAGTAAACAAAATTTGATAAATTATCCAGAAACGCCAAATTGAAATTACGCTGTACCTAGGTCTAGAATGAATATTCACAACAACGGATGTCTACCACACAAGTACTCCAAAATTGTAAAAGATTTGTCTCAAGTAAACGTGTCTTAGAGTTTCTCCTGGTCCATCCCACACTCAAGTCACAGAGTTGTCAAATATTCATCCTTGCTTAGCAATTTCACGTGGGTTGACTTTAAAAAATGCAACTCCTTCCATATTGCAAAAATCACATCAATCCAGTGCAAAAAAAACGAAATGGACGATGAAAGTGTGAGTATGTAGATGTAGGAAAGCAATAGTTCTTGGAATGCACTGCTCCACTAATTAGAGTTGAAGAAAAAATATATACGCAGTGGATCCATCCCTTGGCAAAAAAATTTCATCAAGTTCCGGGTTTTTCGGGGAAACTTGCAGATGTAAAATAAAACGTAAATGAAGAATTGGGCAAAGATCTGCTGAAAAAGAAACATCATTTGAGGTTATTCTGGGGTTGAATTTGAAATTAAATTCGCACGAGTCTTGTCAAATCCCAGTAATTTCCGTTTTTTCTCGTTGTTCTGAACAGATGGATATTGCGGTTTACAGAACTTTGATGGTTGTTCATTGAAATCAAAGTTGCAGGAAAAATTTGTGGTGTGTTTGAATTTGATATTCAAAAAAAATTTAAACGAAACGGGTAAGGAGTCTAGAAATCATAAACTACGATTGCTTCAAAAAAATAGAAACTAGAGATTTTAAAAACTAGAGATTTTAAAAGTGAGACGTATAACTTTAATTAATGCAATTTCTTCATTCTAAAGGAAACCTGATCGTGTTCTAGATGAATAAAAAATCAAAGACCAACACAAAAAAAACCCGAATAAATAAATATGTCAACACAACGAGTACTAGTTTGTTGGCTTAATTTTGCTTATTTTTTTGACATTTATACTTATAAGTTTATGAATTTATTTGGATGGGGCTTGCCCGAAAAAAGTTTTTTTAGGGATTTCATGAGTAATCTTTTAAAATTGATTTCGTTTCAAATGTTTGCTAAATTGCATTTTCAAATTTAAAAAAAATTGGAAAAATTTCAGATAAAGTATTAACAAAAGTTGTAAGTTAAATATTTTGTAAATAAATTGCTCATCGGGTAGATAGTTAATTATGAAATCGAGAAAAATTAAAGCGAAAAAAAGGCAAAAAAGTATTAGAAATATGCTCCATTTCTCAATGACGTTTTGAGTCTGAACCGGTGAAAATGAAAATTCACTGCGAACAATACTTCCAACTTAAACACCTGAACAAGTTTTTGGTAAAGACAATAGCAAAGCATAATAAACGAGACTGGATGAATATACGTAGCTGAAAAGGTGCGAAACGTTTTTCGTCGAACACGTTCCAAAATGATTGACAAGAGCTTACATCGCAGAGGCAATTCAAACAAGCACTCAAAAACCTTTCATTTCTTTTCTGCTTCTTTTGGAATTTCGTGAAAAAGTCAAGTTTAGAATTTCCGGAATTCCCACGCCAATTCGGACGTTCTAATTCTGAGGACCGGAGTTTAATTTGTCTGGAGGAAGAAAAGACAAGTTTTTTTCTGAATTGGAAATGTTAAGTTTTCATTCAAAAATAAACTATTTTCAGTGGGAATTTCGTACAAATGATCTCATAACAGTAAAAAATGTTGTTATAAAACACTTCTGAATTTTCTTAAAATATTTTCAAAAATTTCATTCAATGTTTTCGTAAATTGTCAAATGTTTCAAAAACTGTGGTTTTTTTTAAATAAATTCAAACATTGCCGCAAGCACACATTTAAAACGCAAGTAAAATATAAAACTTGTAGAAAAATTTTTTTGATCGACTTTAAACAATTTTAGACTAAACCCATTTAAATAACTTTATCAATAAGAAAATGGATATTTTCAATTTTGATAAAAAAATTTTCACATCCGCATTCACTACAAAACTTCTAGTTCTGAAGGTGTAAAAAGATACTTTTTGGCACGAGGCACAGGCAAAAGGTTATGTTGCAAATATTAAAGAACCTCTGACGCACTATTGTTGATCTAACAATATTCAAAACTGATACAATTGCGACATACATCCCCGAACCACAGAAATGAAAAAAAACATGAGAAAAGAATTTTACATTTTAATGGAACTTTGTCCTAAAATTGAATTGGTTGCGGTGGAGGGTGGGTGAGTGGACAGTTAGCGAGAAGTTTCTACTATTTCTTGAAATGCATTGGACGAGCAACATTTATTATAACTGCCGAGTTGGTAACGGAAATAGTGGATAAATTTGAATTTATTTCCTTATTCAGCTCATAAATAGACTTTTCTGAATATATATATTTTTCCGAAGCTTTTTATTGCGTGCAACTAGTTAGCCTAGTATGCGGATGAAACATGTTTTTGCAATGATCGCTTCACCTAGATTTTTGTCTTAAAAAGCTCAAAATGTTTTGATGGCATGGAAAGGCATCGAAAAACGAAAAAAAGATGAGCAGAACAAACAAATACATTTCGGCTTTCTGAACAATGAAGAATGAATGAGAATAACGACGATAAATTGAGAGAATTCGAAATTCTAAATTCTAATGACTGCCCCCAGTCCTCCCTCATTGGTCCAGCACAAAAAAAGTGACCTTCATGAAACATCTCGGTTTTCACTTTCATATCAGAATTTATTAAGGCATTTGCGTGTCACTCATCAATGAATACATCAGTGTGTTCCAGAAATCGTAGTCTGGCGATTGCACATTTAAAGATGCGAGGCTAGGTGCAACACTGATGACAGCATTTTCAAAAGCTAAACAACACAAAAGCGGTGGGAAACACGAAAGCGTGAGGACCACCAGCGAAAAACAAAAGGATTTTCACGTTTGTTTCAGAAATCACATGAACGTGTTACCATGAAACATTTAACGGAAAAGGAGAGTGTTGGAGCAAGATGAGAGATCAAACTTTGAAAATGCTAAAGATTTAAACTTTTTTAATGTATACAGTTTGCAGATTTTTATAACTTTCCCTTTTTAAAAAAATTCAATTTTTATTCATTTTTTAAATTTGAATTAGATGCTCACTCCCGTGATCAAATATACCAGAATATAACAAACTATTCATGCTAGCTTGACCGGAAATATATTTTTTTTTAATTGAGAATTTAACCAAAAGCTGCTTTTTTCAAAAATTCAAAAGTACTGAAAAATCAAATGGAGCGCTTCTTTTTTCTTTTATAAAACTGTTTAACGTGATCAAATATACGAAAATAAAACAAACTAATTATGCTAGCTTGACCGGAAATATTTTTTTTTAAATTGAGAATTTAACCAAAAGCTGTTTTTTTTTTCAAAAAATTCAAAAGTACTGGAAAATCATATGGAGCGTTTTTTTTCTTTCATAAAACTGTTTAGTGAGATCAAATTAAAATATAAACTTTAGCTGTATTTTTTTATATAGAAATGAGGCACTGAAACTCTTTTAAGACTACATATTTTAAACTTTGAAAATAAAAGAAATCAACTTTCACTGTTCGATTTTACAGTTTCCATAAATTTTTTAAATGACCTGAGAACATTTACCAAAAATAAGTTATATTTTTGCCAAGTTTCAGGAGTATTCACATACATCAGGCAGAATTAAAAACAAACTATGAACAGGATTAAAGCTGTCTGTGAAAGTCCATGTGAACGAAGACAAATAAATATTCAGAAAACGCTGAAAATATGATGAAAGAAAATAGAATTCGCTCAATGTCACGTTTTCGAGATTTTTTTCAAATTATAATACTCAACAATTTGAGAATTTGAGCTAACAGCTATTTACCAAAATCTGCGGTAAAGATAGACTTTTCTTGTTTTTTGATGCAAGTATGCAAAGAATTCTCCAGTTATTCTTAACTTCGAATAATTGAAAGAATAAATAATAGAATATCAATGTTAAACTCAATGATGCTTGAGAAAGTGCTATTTTTTCTGCAAAAAAAATGTGTAGAAAATAGAAAATAAAATTCCCGGTACGCTGGAAAAGGCTCACATAAGGTCACGACAACTATTTGAAATGAGAAACTGAGACGAGGGAGTCGGTAGGATTAAACAAAATATAATTGGTTTCTAGATTGATGAAAATAGCAATCGCACAAGAAGGTTGTCATCAGCTTCATTACCAAAGCGTAGAAATAGGATTAGAGAACAAAGGTTTTTTCTTTCAAATTAAAATGCAATGTAGTACGCACAGAGTATCTTCTTGAGGGTGGCAATACATAGAACGTTATTATTAGGTATGATTTCGTATCTGATCTCACTATTTATTATTTATAGATTTAGATGATCATCAACCAAAAAAATACGTTTTGAGTTCATGGATTTTTGAACTCGACACGAATTTTATCTTGATTTTTAATTCATACAAGTCTAGTCCAGTGGCATCCAAAAAATCGGAAGGCAGATTTAACAGTTAAAGGCGGAGTTGCGTCGGTGGGGAATTTGTTAAGTACACTTATAATTATCAAAAACTACTTGAATTTTTTAAATTAAAATTTCATTCAAAGGTTTGGTAAATTGCCAAATATTTTTATAGAAATAATTGAGAGAAAATTAAAGTATAAAAACCATAGGGAAAAAGTTAAAACTGAGTAATTTTCACTTTTTGTTGGAAGCTAGCTACTCCAACTTTAACTATGTTTTAGAAAAATGATTTTATTCTAGGCTATTAAAAATTGGATGCTTTATAACTCCACATTAATAAAGGTTTATAAATGAACACGTGTAATTTTTATAAAACTTCTACGGGCCCAAGAAAATACCAATGGGGCTATCCAAGTGCATTTTTGTCCTTTTTTTGCCAAATTTTCCTGAATCAAGTAGAGACAAAAATGCACTTTCGCACCTTTGCATCCAATTTTCGTTTTTTTTTTTCAACTGACTTGACTGTTCAAAACAGTTTTGTATTTGAAAAAAGGTACAAAAAGGAGATCACAATGAGGCAAAAATGAATTTTCGTCCTAAAGTGGATTAGAAAAAAAGGAGCATAAAAGACAAAAAAGGGCAAAATAAATGAAACATGAACAAAATAAAACAAAAACGGCAAAATTATGATATAAACGGACTTTTAGAAAAATGCGGAAAAAAAATGAAAAACGTATACCTAATTTTCAGTTTTCAAACCACATTTGCTTACTATTAGTACAATAACATTTCATAAGTCGGAAATCAAACTAACCGACTCCCATATACAATTTCACGTATAAAAAATGAGTACTTCCTTTCTGACATCAAGTAAATGTATACAAGCTCCTTCGAAAAAATTATACTTTATCACGTCTTTCTGATGAATCAAGTCAAGAAAAAAGAGACAGGGACCTTTCGTCTACGCCGAGGCTGGATCTCTTCGTGCTTCTCTCTTTTCAAACTCTCGGAAAATTAGCTTGATTGGGTTCAAATTGAGTGTGCGTGATAAAACTTTGGCACCCCCACACACTTCCTGAAAATTCAATTAATTTTTCTTTGTTCAAAGGTGTTACTTGTTCGGGTTGGGATAACGTGCCTGGCAACATTGATATTTGAGAGAATAATAAATGTTAAGTTCAGGGGTCAATGATCGGTCAAGTGAAGGCGTTAATGAAAACTAGGAAAACTAGGCTTTTTCCCCATTGAAGAATACATTGAAAATTGTAAATGTCACGCGTCGAGACATGCCAAACGGGAAAGGAAAAGATGAGGTCAAGAAGTGTTTTGTCTTTAAGGGTATCAATTTTTTCTTATTCGCATGTTTGGTGATAAAACAAAGAGCGCTTAGAACCAGAATTCAAACTAGTTGCAAAAAAATCTTCAATGTCCATTTTCGTACAGTTTTCTCAATTGTTTTTGTAAAGCTTGAAAAAATAAAGTACATACATAGCAGTGGCAGGCGACAAACGGCAAATTGGCAGCTTGCCGAAAATGAAAATTTCCGGCAAATCAGCAAACCGGGAACTAGAGAATTAGCCGATTTGTCAAATTTACCGGTAAACCAGATTGCCTAGAATTTTCGGCAAATTGTGAAATCTACACAATTGCTACAGGACCTCCCTTTATGAGGGGTCTAAAAAATGCCTGAATTTTTTCATAAGAAATAGTGATTGGTATCGAATTCAGCATACCATAAAAAAACAAAAATTAGAAGCCAAAAATTGAAAAATCGACAGCAAAATTGTATATTAATTTAGTTTAATTTTATTTTTCAAAAATTTGACCCTTTCCGAAACAATGGGAATTTCTGGTAAATATTTCGAAAACCTCAATTTTTTGCTATTTTTCTGGCAATTTTTGAGAACCCGGAATAATTAAAATTTAAACAAAGAGTCTTGGCAGGCTGAATCAGATCGAATATTAATTTTTCATGAAACAGGTCAGAAATGTCTTGGCTCCTCAAAACGTGATTTTCAAACAAAATCAATTTATTCTCTGGAAATTTACAATTTTACACAACTGAACTATTAATGAGCATTCAAAAAAAACCTGCAGCTTACTACATCCCAACACACAAATTGGCAAAAAAAAAACAAATGCAAGACTAAAATCGAAATGTTTCATTGTTTTCAATTCTCGTTGATCCTCGCAGGGGGCGGTCTTGAGACATCCCGTCGATGAATCTCTCGGTTCAAAACATTTCGCTTCTTCTCATATCTAAAATATATCTGATGATTGATGTTTTCAAAAAAAAAGATGATCACAAGATTTTTTTGTTTGAGCTACTTACTTTTTCACAATATCGAACACTTCTTGTTTGTAAAGCTTCATCATCAGGTGTTCGTATTCCGTCAGCTGCTCGAAATTGAACAAATCCCACTGAAAATCGATTTTTCAGCAAAAAAAATTATTTCTGGCTCTCGCAAAAAAAAATACCTCTAACAGGTGGTCCAGCGACGAATCCGATTGAGCATACATCAGTAGCCAGGGTGGCAGTTCTTTCTCCTCTATAATGTGCAGATTGGCATTCAAATCCACTTGGGAGCGGCTAGCAACATTTACAGATTCCGTTCGAAAAATTGGATTTGATATACCAGGGTGCTCGTATTGTGTTCTCTTCATTTCTTCACTGAAACAAACATTGTTTTTCTTTCGCTATAATAAAAAGCTTGTTCACTCACTGATAGTAAAAAACTCCCTTCTCCGGATCGAAAAACTTCTTCCATCCAGGCTTGAGACTTTCATGAACAAAAGGATGAACCCAATGAGTTCGCCGGTTGGCATGATCAACGTAGTATGGCTGGTTTTCTGTGGTGAATTCTACAGCCCAGTTTTCCGGCAGTGGAATATCACTTGAACAGTCTAAAAACATAATTTCCAAGCAGTTCTTTAACACCAGAAACTTACCACAAGAAGATCGATATTGTTGAATTGTCATCAAATGTTCACTGGGAAGAGTTTGAAGCGATTGGAATCTTGGCGGTTGAGGGGAAGCCAGCCTTTTTTCACTGAAAATACTATATATAAATGCAGACTAATTTTCCTTCAAGGGCGAATCTTTTTCTTTTTATTTTTAATTAGTTTTTTATTTAATTATACTTTTGAAATTATGAAAAATATAATACTCTTCAAACTTTTCATTAAAAAATTTGAAAAATTTTTCAATATTTGTTAAATCCGGAACAATTGAAAAAATACCTTTTTTTAAATTGTTTTATGGTACTTTAAAAATTTCAAAAAATAAAAAGATGATATGTTTACCTTAAATTCTAAAATATGAGATAAAAAACAAATTTTTTTAGTTTCCGATCAACGAAGAAAACTAAACGTAAAATAAATTACCAAAATCGCAAAAGCAAAAAAAAAGTCTCATTACGAATTTCGTTAACAAATTTTTAAAGCAAAAAACTTACATCACGCTGAGTTCCCGTGTGCCCTGTTCTACATTACCAATCGAGTGTGAGGCTGTCAGTGACTTCCTTGGAACATACCGCAGTGCTCCTCTACAAAATATCCAAATTATCATAAATATTAATAAGATATCACCGTCGTTTCATTGAGAACCGATTAAATTGTACGACACGGCAATCTAAGGTCAAGTTGACGTCCTCCATGGTTCTTGTTTTTGCTTCAAAAAAGAAAAGAGTAGGGGGTTTTCACCTTAGTTTTTAATTTAGTAGTTTGAATAACTTTTCCAGCAGAAAACTGAATTCCGTTGTGATTTTGAATTTGGAAAACCCGTATTTGAATAAAATTTGCATAACAATATTGCTTCTAGTTCTTTTTAAAAATTGTCAGTGCTTTATAATAACCGCTTACCTGTTGAAGCTTCTTGAAGAGAGTACGTAGTTGTTTCGTGCTCCAAATGAAGTAGACGGCTCGTCGGATGGCTCCGTGTAGACATCGTTTTCACTGGAAAGTGAAAACTCAGATTTAAAATTTTTATCACAACGGGGATTTTTAGTACAAAGGTGCCTACTAAAATAGCAGCTCAAATAATTGTGCGTGTTATGGTTTAAAAGTGGTGTAGTCGAAATTTTTGTGATTGTTTTTTTAGACTCGTAATTGTCTGAAAACATCGAATTTCAAAATGGAACTTCTTGAAAACTTCTCAATAAAAAGTTATGGCGGCTCAAATATTGATCCAAAATTTGAAATTTGAAATTCGACAGACTTGTCAATGTCGCAGTGGTTGGAAACTAACTTTCTTGAAATCACCGATCAATGTCGGGTATACAAGTTGATCATCTTCCGTTTTCAACTTGCTTTAGGTACATTTAAAATCGATGGAGGACCAAAAGTTACCAAATTTTACCAAATCTGGTCCACCATAGGCCATAAACAAACCTACCTAAATCGATTTGATTTCAAAAAATTTAGTTTCCCTCTGCTGGAACATTGAGAAGTGGGTTAAATTTCAAATTTTAAACAATTTTAGGTCACTTTTTGAGTCGCCATAACTTTTTTTTATTAGTTTCCAAAGAGTTTCATTGAGAAGTTTGGTGTTTTGAAACATGTCCGTGTCTAATAAAGCAATAAAAAAATTTGACTACAATACCTTTAATAGCTTGATAGTGCTTTTTTGTACGAGTTTTTTCATGGAAAACCAAAAAAATGTCATATTCTAAAAAAACGAAACAAAGCATTGTTTCGTTTCGATTCCAACATTGACTTTTAATATGATTTGAATCTGAGTCACTAGAAAAACGGATGCATGTAAGCACAATGACGCTTTTTCAAAAATATTCAAACCAAAAAAAAACCAAACCTAGCCGTAGATCTTGAATGAAGTCTTTCAAATTCCATTTCCTTCAAATCATTCAGATCGAAAAAGTCTTCTTGATGCTCAATATCATCCAGATCATCGGCTTCTTCGACACTTGGATTTTCCGAATGATACATCTGAATTTCAGGCGGTGGTGTACTTGTTGGTGGTGGGGGTACGGATGACAAAATCAGTGTCGAGGCGGCAATAGGACTTCTTCGAGTTCTGCTCACAGCAGTTGCTAAAATTTGTGCACTTTTATAATTCATACGCTAAAAATTGTAAAAAGCTCAAATCAAATACCTGCCAGTGACGGAACTGTTGGTGGGCTCTCTCGTTTCACGTATTTACCCTGTGTTCCTTCTACCGACGTTACAGGTTTCCTTCGAGAGAATAGCATACTGCAAACAGAAAAACAATTGAATAGGGTCTTGAAACGAAAGCAGAAAGACAAATAAAAAGATGAGAAGTTTTTGCCATCACTTTTTATGAATTTATGCATTTTTAGACAGTCGACAAAAAATCTAAACTCTTGTTGGAAATTCGAAATGTGTGGTAATAAAATTTGCTTTAAAGGTGGTGTAGTCGAAGTTTTTCATCGATTTATTAGACTTATAATTGCCTGAAAACATCATGTTTCATAATGAAACTTTTTGAAAATTTTTTTAAAAAAAGTTATGACGGCTCAAAAAATGGCCTAATATTAGTTAAAACTTGAAATTTGACAGACTTTTCAATGTCACAGCGGCTGTTGAAAACGCAAGACAATTGACGTGTATACTTAAAATTTGACGGTGATTCCAAAAAAAATTGTTTCCAGCCGCTACTAGTCGGTCAAATTTCCAATTTTAACTAATATTAGGCCATTTTTAGAGCCATTATAACGTTTTTTTGAAAAATTTTCAAGAAGTTTCATTATGAAATTCGGTGTTTTCAGACAATTTTAATTCTAATAAAACAATAAAAAAATTCGACTACACCACCTTTAACGTCTCGCGTGACCCAATTGAAAGTGATACGGTTTTCAAAATTAAAACAGAAAAAATTGTGACTAATCGGCAAATAATAAAAAAAAATTTTTAAGAACGATAAGATAGAGAAAAATCAAAGGAATGTAACAAACTTGAAGCTCCTAGCAGCTTCACGATGATAAAAGGCTCAATGTCAGTGAGGGGAGAAAAATCAAAGTGACGCGGAAAAATAGTGAACTCATCCCGGAGAGTCAAAACAGCAACATGTGTTACTGGCGTATTGTGTGTATGTGAGTGTGTCGCTGTCTGTGTGAATGTGCCGGTGTCAACCAACTCGGCGTTCTAAGACGTGATGAGAACCGAACAAGAGCGACACAACGTTGTGTAGAGGAAAAATGAATGAAAGACGCAGAGATGTAGATAAGTAGTACAGTTCTGTCTATGTCTCTACTATGCAACCCGTCGTCTCGCGTTTTTAATGACTATTATAAGCGTCTGCGAGGACTGCCTGCCTAGGCCTATACCAGGACAGCAGTATAGATAAAAAGGGAGGAAATGCGTTGGAATGCGCAGAATTGGAAGAAAGAGGTGGAATGTGATATAATGTAATGTTTTATTTACATCTTATGCAAAAACAATTACCGTTGCAATTAATTGCGAAAATGGTGGAACAATACGAAAAGGGAGAATAGAGAAATTGAAAAGTTTGCCTCACAGAAACAACTTTTGTGTGTGTATGTACAAGCATGTACATTTATGCGCCTTTTGTCTAACATGTGTAGTTGTGTTTTGGTTGAGCTAAAGTTATTGTCGAAAATGTTTGGGCAACGCAAAGAACTGAGCAGAAAACCGGTGAAGAAAAAACAAAAAAAAAGAAGAAGACAAGCCATGTTGCTCTGATATGACGGGTTTGTAAAGAAATGATGGAGGGTTACAAGTGATGATAATCATTTAGAAAACCATGTCACATTCCAGTTTTGTGATTCATCACACAATACATATCGATTTCTTGAATATTAGTGTTATGTACACAAGACAAGTGTTATCTAATTCGAAAGTTTGGGCGTATTTCTTGATACGCCCACGTCCTGGTAAAATTTTAAATATAATAAAAAATTAGTAAAACATTAAAATAAAATATGAAAATTTAGTTTTTTTTAAGCATAATAAAAAACCAAATAGAACGCTTGAATCGAATGAGTTTTTGAAATACAAAAATGCTAATTTTTGTCAAAAAATATTACATATTTCTTTTTCAGAAATAATTGCGGTTTTTGTTATTGCAATTTTGAACTTAAAACAATATTTTAAGGTGGGGTACCGAAATCTGCGGAATATTTTGAATTGACTTCAAATTTTCCCATATTCGCATTGGAGCGCGCTTGCATCGTTTTTAATTCAGCGAAATTAAATAAAATAAACAAAGAAAATTGAACGATGCATGCGCGCTCCAATGCGAATTTCTTTGGGCGCGCATTTGAAAAAAATGATGCGGGTACAAACGAAAAACATGATTTCAAACTTAAATATAAAATCAGAGAAATTTTTTTGATTTTTTTCACATCGATATTCAGAATCAAGGGAAAATTTAAAGTCAATTAAAAATACATTTCCCAGAATTTGGTACTCTACTTTTAAACGTTTCAGACATCAAGAAAAAATGACAGCCTTTTCTAACGAATAAAAAAATTAATCAAAAATGTGTTGGTCGCTTCAAGCTCAAAACCTTTAAGCTCAAACCTCAAACTGAGCCCACATAAAATTTTTCATCCAGATTCATTAGTATTTTCATTATTACTTAAATAGAAAAACTATATAATTATTTTGCAGAAAAAATTTATTTGAAGATTTAGTGTGTCTGTTCTAGATGCAAATCTGTAAAAACAATTAAAAGCAGGATTTTAAAAAGTTTTTTGAAACTTTTTTCATTTTCCTGCAATCAATCACTACATTTTAATCTGAAAAAAAAACACACACACACACATATGCGCAAAAAAGTGTTCGATAGGAATATTCCTCTTATCTCAGTTATCTCATCTATCGCCTGACCTTATTTTCCCGTCATTCAATAAATTTGCATACCGACGTTTTGAAAGAAAAGAAAGCAAAAAAGGCGTTGAAGTGGAAGAAGACGGCGTAAAAACATGACGAACATCATTAAGATCCCATCTGAATGTCTTTTCGTACTGCCGCCCTCGATACTGTTCGCGTAGTGGGCAATTTGTTGCAAATTTATCGAGAACGCCGGGATTAGAACAACGAAAAAAAAACTTTGAAAGATAGAAATGACGTCGAGAAGATTTGCGGGCGAATTTTCGAGTGGTCAGACAGGGACTTTGCAAGGTAAACATGTATATCGAGATGTTTGATAACTATGTGTAAATGATTAAAAATAGGTTTTAAACATTTTTTACCTGGATATTGTCAAGGCGAAATTGTCAGACTTATTGTTCAGAGTTCTTCTTTTGATTTTTGTAAGTTTTACACACAAAACATTTTAACTGAAAGGAAACGAAAACAAAAAAACAGGAACATTTAATAGAGAATATATACGGTATATGAAAATGTTTTAATGTAAATATTTTATGATTTTTTGAACTTTGGAAAAATCTCATATTTTTGCCACTTTTTTAAGTCGTCGATCCACACAAAATTTACCTTTGAATTTTAGGTACTTGTGTATTATACCCTTGCCATTTTAAAAATAAATTTTTTTAAATTATAAAATAAAAACGTGTGGAATTTCAGGCCTAGGAAAACACCGTTCCTAAGCCTAACGAGGAAAATGGGTAATACGTTTAATTTAAACGAATAAATTAATGGAAATTTGACTAATTTTCAAAATTGGGGGAGTTTAATACACAAGTACCGAATTTTATAATTTATTTAGGTTTCAAATGATAAGATTTAAACATTTTAGGTATTGAAATTTTCGAAAAGTGGCAAAAATTCATTAATTGGCATTTTTTGGCTGTCAATTAAAAACTTTAAAAATGTTGCTTAAAAATAGTTTTACTATAATAATTGGTCATTTTTGCATCATATATTGTATGGTAAATTTGGTATTTGGTAAATTTGGTAAATTGGTACGGGTATGGTCAAAATTCTGAGCGTCATTAAAACCATTCGAAAAATTGCGCTGAAAACATCTGAAAAAAATAAAAATCATGGAAACCGCTTAGAAAATAAAAATTATGATTTTTTTTTGAGTTTTATGAAAATTGAATTCATAATGTTTTTTGTTAACCGTGACCAAGTCGCGCAAATCTTCTAAGCTGATTAAGTTTATCATTCTGTCTTCTTTTCCACTGTTTGTCCTGTCATGAATCATCAAATTCCTGTTGCTTTGACCTTAAAATATTAGAAAAAAAAAGAGAAAAGAGCACTTGTTCATCCGATCACCCATTGTGCAAATTTTTACTGTCTGCTCCAATCAAGTTTGCCTTGAAGTAGCCTATTTCGGGATTGACCCTTAATGCCGACGGGACGGTCAATCGTTCTGTGATTTGTCACACCAAACAAGCCTGAACAAAAGTGTGTGTTTGTGTGTTCTTCCTCCTTCAACTCTCCTGCAAGTTGACCCACTCTTTCGATATTGTTCTGTTTGTGTTTTGGGGGCAACGGTATCAACTGGAAACGAAAAGAATGAAGCGTGCGCAAGTCAAGAGAGACAGCGTTAACCGTTCGGCACCCCTATTTGCACTTGTCTCCAAAAATTGGTGTTTCATTATTTTTCCTCACAACTTGAAATGTGTTTTATGTACATGTTTTCCTTAGTTACAGTTACTCTGTTCATCGAAATTGTTTGTAGACTCGATATGTAATTTAACATTTCAATCAAACATTTTTCATAATTGTCAGAAAGTGGCAAGTATCTAGATTTCAGCTAACATAATTTCTTTTGTTTCTTGTGAAAATTCAGTTTTCACCAGTTTTTTGAAAGTCGTCGATATGAACACTCATATTTCAAAGTTATAGAAGTTCCAGCATGTGACAATGCTTTAGATTTCTCCAGAAATTGTTCACACTTTTTTGATTTCAAATAATACATTTTCAATTTTTTTTTGAAAATTTATAATATTTAGTTATGATATTCATTTGTTTTAGCACTATAAAAAATTGTTTTAAAGCATTTTACCACACGGCCGTAGTCCACATTCGAAACAGATTTGTCCAAGAACATAGTGTTATTCCATTTTTGTGTAACCCGTATAACTAACTATTTTTTCTAAGAAACATTTGCAGAAAATGCATTTTCTGACAAAAGAATGCATATATCACACACACACACTATAAAAGTTCACACCCACCACCACTCTAGAAAAATGTTGTTTCTTCTTTCTCTTTCTCACATCTTCATTCCTTTTCTACTCGCACTTCTTCAGTACTCATGTACATGTCAGATGTTGTCTTCAAACCTTCTCAAGCCTTGATTTTTGAGTTTTCGTGTCAGAGCGTGCCTTGAAAAGTTCGTGTGCTCTGGACTCTAAGGTCAGGCAACATGAAAAAAAGCAAAAAGGATGGGTGAAAGGAGGCAAAATGTTTATATTTCAGTATCCTCATAAAAATGTTGATATTTTCTATCAACAAAAAAGCAAAAGAATTTTCTCTACCTTCATTTTATATGTTCACGTTTAAACTTGAACCTTCCAGTGGTCTTGTTCTATTCTATCTTGAGCTCTATTTCTAATTTTGATTGGAATGTTTGCCAGATAATAGATTACGGCAAAGTGTGAAGAAAACTGAGACCAAAAAAAAAACGACATTCGATGTAGATTCCGGCAAAATAATCAATTCCGGTTCTTGACCGATTGACATCCCGACTGCCCCCACCTCTTTCGGCCATTTCCCGCAAATATCGAATGCATACAAATTGTTATGGGGGGTAGGCTTTCAAAGTCGCAAGTTTTTTTAGGTTCTCAGTCTTGTCGATTCTCTTTTTCCTTTTCTTATCCCATCGTTTTCACGTACTGTTTTGTTTTTGAGGTTGTTCATTCATTATGAAATTAACTATGCATTTCTAGAAACTATTATGGTTTGATCTTCTGTATCAACCGTTTTTTCTTGTTTTGAACGTTCTGTGATCTCATTTCCTTCAACAGATGCAAGTTTTTTTTCTGACAGATGACGAAGGTGAACCTATCAATGTAGAGTTCAACGATATTATATCAACCACCTATCCAAGTAACAAATTTATGAGTATCACTTTTGTAGTTTGCCAATTATTTTAAATTGAGAAAAATAGTAGTAAACACATGTTTTCATATTCTTAAATTTTGTTCAATTACAGTTTTTTGTTGTGAATTTTGTAAATTTCCGATCTGAAAAAAATGTGATTGAAATTAATACGAGGGCTGTTTTTAGGACCACAAATTTAAAATATAGATGTATACAGCGCTCTAAGAAAATATCAAAAACGTTGTAAAAAAATTTTCACATAATTTGTAGGAATTTTCTGTTTCTATTTTAGTGTGGAAAAAATAAAAGAAGCGTGATAATGATTTTCGCTCATCAAAGTGACGTCATTTTTGAAATTTTTGCACTGCTGAGCAAATACATGAGACTTTCTTGATTATTTTGCTAAAAATTTGATATGAAAAACAGTTTGTCAATTTTCCCGACATTTTTCCTTTAAAAAAAAAGGAAAATTTAGGTTTATATTTAGCACAATTTTAGGTTTTTATTGAATTTATATTTGGTAATCAATTTTTCTTTACGGAAAAATTGGCTGAAAAATTGGCAAACTGTGATTTACAAAAAATATTAAAGAAAAAAGGAATTCAGAAGTTTTTTTTGTTGCTTTTGTTTCAATTGCTTTAAGGGCAGCAAAATTGAAAAAAAAAATTTCAAAAAATAAAAAAAATTGCATAAATATTTTTTCAACTTTATTTGGTCATTACGGTCTATTTTCTTTCAATTAAAGCAAGAATTTTTTTGCGGTTTTTTATTTATAACCTTTTTTATTTAAAAATAACCTGTTCTTAGAAGTAGTAAATACCATATGTTTTCTATTACTGCAGCACTTAATCATGAAAGGTTTTTGTTGATTTTAAAAATATCAGTAAACGAAACTAAAAGAAATGGTTGAACATTACTTTTTCAGTTGACACTTTTTGAATCAAAACTAAGGATAAATTTATGCAGCCAAAGTTGAGCAACGATGTGCATCACTAATAGAGAAAGTATAGTAGTAGTTTTGCAATTTTTTAATACTGTACACAATCTAGCTTAATGAAAATAACATCAAAACATTGATTTAAATTTTTTTTTACATTACTTCATTTTTCTATTCAACACTATTTTAATTATAAGATTCATTAATTTTTCAAAGATTTTGAATTCAGTAATATTCATAGAGTTTTTGTTGACTAAATATATAACTCAGATTGGTTCCGTTGGTTTCAAACGACCTTCTTATCAGTGAAACTTCTTTAGTCACTCCTCACATCTTTCAATTTTATCTCTTTGATTAGTTCCACCTTTAATATGTATGTATTCGTTTCACTTTATGATTCGCTTTTCTTGCATTTCACAGTTCTTCTTTCCATTTGATAGATCCTCTTTCCCACTTGTGTTTTTGTTTGCACTGTTCCAGTTGTCCAACTATGTTTGTTAACAGAGTGTCTGCAGCTGCTGGTGCCCTCCTCCTTCTCCGTTAAATTCAAATATATTCAAAACAGCCGTTTTCCAATTCCCGCCTTTCCGTGTCCTTATAAAACGTGACGTAGAGTTTGGAATCAACATACTTGCATTCAAAAGCATGTCACTAGAAACTTGAGTCCCTGCTGATCTGTGGAAAAAAACGACAATGAAAAAAGAAAACAACTTGTTTTTCGTGTGCACTTGGATTTTCTCTGTTATTTATCAAATGATTTTCCGGGGAACACCACTTCTATGAACCCTCACCTCGTGTCTTATTTTTTTCTTTTTTTTTGCTCCTACTTGCTCCCACTCATTCTCCAACTCATCCCTCACTCATGATATTTCCAGATGTTCCTGTTAATCCTCTTAATAACACCGGTGCTGGCAGACATTGCTACATATGGTTATCACCCGAAAGGTGCAAATCCCACATTGTATTCCCCTGAAGACAGGTAACAAAAAAATTTGCATTTTATTGTTTCATACAATATATTCAGCGTTTTACAACTCGATGAAGCAACTTTCAATGATACCATTTTTGGTGCTCAGTCCGGCGCTGCAGGATATCTCGTAGAGGTAGTACAAAATTGAAACTTTTATTTCTTACAGACAAAATGTTTTTCAGTTCTACTCCGACTGGTGTGGTCACTGCCGAGCGTTTGCTCCAACCTACAAAAACCTTGCGAAAGATGTTGATGGCTGGCAGAATATTGTAAAAATTGCTGCAATCAACTGTGCTGATCCAGTGAATGAGCCAGTGTGTCGATCAAACGGAGTTCGATTTTTCCCATTAATCAAGGTTTTTGTTTTGAAAAATAAGTTCGTTAAACAGTAAACTTTCAGTATTTCCCTCGTGATTCTTTGAACTCCACGGAAGGATCTCAAATTAAACCATACTCAACGGTTTCTGAAATGAGAGGGCAACTTACAAAGGCAGTAATGGATGATTATGCACTCAACCGATACCCGGAATGGCCGACATTTGATTTCTTGAAGGAGTGAGTTGCAAAATCGTGTTTTGAGAAAGTGTACAGGGTGGACTATAATTATAGTCACCCGGGATATGGACGAAACAGTAATTGAAAATTTGAAGTCTTGTTTAGTAACAAAACTCAGATTCGTACGTCTTTAATAGCTCACGGACAATTACTTACTACGTTTTTACCTGTTCAGTGAAGGCTATGTAAACTGGCTACTATTAACCCAAAAGTAGATCCCGTCAGATCGGTAGAGCGCATTTGTGCTGGCGCTCCACTGCACACGAGCGGGAGCATATTTTTTTTTGTTGAAAATTTGTGACGTCACATCGCGTTTCGAACAATTGTTTTTCAATTTAAACCTTAATGTTATTCAAACCTTTTAAAATAATTTTTCAAACAGCTTTGTTAATTTATAAAATTGATATTCTAGCAAAATACAATAAAAAACGAATAATGTCAATTAACAAAATGTTTTTTTGAAAAATTATAAAAAATTCCGCTTAAATTGAAAACAATTTTTTGAAATGCGCTGTGACGTCACAAACTTTTAAAAAATATTTTCCCGCCTTTCGTGTGCAGTGCATGCAAACTGATGGTACAGCCTGACATCGCGTGCTGGGGTGGCACATAATTTTTCTGTTCCAGTTAGGGTTTTAATGCTTAGATGTTTTAAGACGCGTACTAGATCTAGGACCAAGCTCCAGTTCCTTGCAAGCCTGAGCAATTCTCTCAAATTATCCAACAGCTAGATTCAATATTCATAACTATGAACCGTCTTGAAACCTTTCTTTTGTGTTCAGTGTCGTCACATATGGAGAACTTTGGAACGAGTCATCATCTTCTGCCAATCATATTGCCATTATTTTTGAAACCAACCAAGCGAGTTTAACTGGAGCTCAGGTAAAGTTTCTTTCAAAATAATTTCTAAAACCCACTAACATTTTAGCTTCTTCTCGACCTCAGCGGAAACCGTGATCGTCTCGTAGCGCGAAGATGCTTGAAGAGCCACCCACTCGCTGAAGCGTTGAAGATCACCGATTTCCCATCATTAGCCATTTTTAAGCGCGGCGAGCGTAAACCAGTTTTGATTGCTGAGTAAGTAGTTTGAAAAAAGTTTTATTCAACGTCTTGAATATCCAGACTTCGTCGGCTCTTACTCCGTGAGATTGATCAATTCCTTGGAAAGCCCACCGACAACCACCTGCAAACAATTCATTTCAGTAGCCGAAAGAATAAAACAATTGATTGCAACAAAAATCCTGAACTGTAAGATCAAGCCTTATATTCTAATATAGTCCCAGTTTCAGATGCAAACCTAATTATTTCGTGTCCGAAGTAGATATGCTGAAAGCCATGAGATATGCATTATTCCGAGAGTCAGCCAGAACAGGTGCACCACTTCAAGCTGCCAATCTTTCTGCACTTTACGAGTTTACTTCACTTTTGGCGGACACCTTCCCAACAACCACAATTGAAGGAGCAAGTGATAATTCGGTGAGTAGACATTTCTATAAGGGTAATTTTAAAATCGGTAAATTCCAGACAGTACTCCATCTCGACAGATCTAGCCGTGCAGTAAGAGTATTCTCTAGGCTACGAGATTTTATCGCTGAGAAGGGCCTGGAAGCACCAATAAGCGTTGAGGACTGGCAAAAAGAGTTCCTTGCCGCAGAAGAAGAAGCTGGCCATCCTTTCCCACTGAACACAAACTGGGAACACTGTGCCGGGTCATCGACTCAATACAGAGGGTACACATGTGGTTTGTGGACCACATTCCATGCTCTCACAGTTTCTGCATTCAAGAACTGGCAAAATAAGACTAATGGTAACCGGATTTACTACATATAGCTGTTAATACAATCCAGTAAAATTTAGATATTACCCTTCCACTTCCACCACTCCAATCAATTCGTGATTGGGTCGGCTCATTCTTTGGATGCAATCACTGTAGGGATCATTTCTTGAAAATGACCACTGACACATTTAAAATTGAAGCTAATGTAAGTTTAAGAGTGGATTATCGTCAGTTGGTCATTAGCTGGAGAGCATGCCTATAGCACTACGATGACCAAATGTCATAGTTAGAAAACTCAAAAAATAATTATATATGATTTTTTTGAAATTTGGAAAAATCTCAGTTAGTGCCACATTTTTGTGAGTCGATCTAAAAAACTTTATTTTTTCCTCAAGTTTTATGGTCACCTTATGTTTCAAATATTAATATTCAACAACTGATTCAAACATGTGACAATGCTAAAGTTTTCCCAAAAAGTAAAAAATCCTTAACACCTTCAATACGAAACAAAAACATTGAGAGCAAGTTTCTACAAAATAATGTTTCAGGTTCGCCGCCCTGAAGATGTTTATCTGTACTTATGGAAGGCTCACAACAAGGTGAACGCCAGACTACACGGCCGAGAAACTGAAGATCCAAAGTTCCCGAAATACCAATTCCCGGCCAAATTCCTGTGTGTAGACTGTAACGCAAAAGGATTCTTGAACGAAGATGATACTCAACCTTTCCTCATTGACTATTACTCCAGAATTCGACCATTCACCAATTCCACTCTTATCAAATCGAACTGATTAGACGACTTCCACTTTTCCTCTCCCCATTCCGTTCTCACAACTTTGGCTACCTTTCATCTCCCACACCGTCCAACATATTCCAGGAGGTTTCTCCACATAGACAGATTGTTTTTTTTTTTTGAAGACTTTAAGACTATATTTAATATTGCAATTTTTAAAAATCATAATATGCATTTATCATCTTGCCATAACTATTTATTCCTGAATAAACGTATTTCTACCTATCCATTATAGTGTGTTTGCTCTTGAGAAATAGTTTTGTGAGAAAAAGTTGAAGAAAAGTGATAAGAAAGTCAGGGCGTTTTCACTTTTTATGCGTAAACTCACATCGGAAACATTTTGAAGTGAGCTACTTTTTTTAAAATAATTTTAGTTCAAACGTGGAGAAAATTGCTCTAAATATCATAGCAAAACTTCTCGAAAAATTTTGAAGTATTTTTTATTTGCATTGAAAAAGTAGAAATCAATTAGTTTTTGCAACTTATAATTTTGGAAATCGATCACCAAAATTTAAAAAAAAAATAAATTTTGTTAGTTTGATTTTTTTTCCAATATTTGTTTCTGACATCGTAATGACTACTTTATTACTTTAAATCACATTTGAACCTCTAAATTACTCCAAAAATTCAATTTTTTGTAAATTTGATTAATTACCAAATTGTTTGAGGGATATTTCCAAAAAATCTGACAACCTTTCGACTGTTTTGGCATTTGCCCATCTTGAAAAGTATTCAAGATGGAGTAGCGCTAAATTGTTAACTTAACTCACTCTTATGGTGCGAAAATAACCAAAAATCACGGTAAAACTTTAAAAAATTTTTTCGAAACTTTTGAATATTCAAAAAGTGGCAATTACTGAGTTTTTGCCGCTTTTTGAGAAAACTATAGCACTGCCGCAACGAATACAATGTTTTTACATTAATAATAAAAGTGCCAGAAAATGAGATTTTTCAATTTTAGAAAAAAATAATATAAAATGCATAATTTTTTTTTGAACTTTTTACTACATATGATAATTGGTCATTTTGGCGCAATATCCATATTTTAATGCAATTTCTTAACAGCTTTAAAAATTAAATTCCTATTTGGAAACGTTTTTACTATTTTACTATCTCTTACTTTGTCATTTTGAAATCGGCACATCCAAAAACCTTAACCTTAATGTTTTGAACTTGATCTTTATCTTCCGTTAAACATATTGATCTCGGACAGCGGTTCAAAATCTAGACATTTTCCTTTTAACCCTGCGTTTCTCCCAGCAAAAAAAAGTTTGACTGGTCCGAAATGACAAAAATCCAGAGCAAATACAATTGCTCCTGTGCACCGTCATCCATATGAGAGCTATTTTTGTCGTTTTCCCCGGCTTGCCGTCGTCTTGGGTTTTCGCTCTGTGCGCGGTTTCGCGCGAGCTGTCCGGAAAGCCGTGAGTGAGCCGAAAACGCGCGGACACGCAGACCGTGCGCATGATGACTGCATTACATTGACCAGCTTCCGTTCCCATTTCGAAGTGTTCTATCTGGCGGATAGAGTTTTCAAGACATTGTGCAATTTTTTTGTTTGGAACTTACAACTTTGTAAAGATTATTTTAGGTGTTTTTTTTTTAAATTTCCATATTATCAGCTTTGCTCCATTTTAGCAGCTGATCACTGCTTCCCTTTCTCCATTCTTCCAGAAAATTTCACTTAGTCTCGAGACTTCTTAATCTGGCAAACATATATAATAAGGACCATATCCGATTACCTATCCAATTACTCTTCCGACTACGAAAGCTTCAACTATACTCGCCAAACGACCACCCCCACCACAATTCCACTTCATGATCGATCATCTTGTTGCTTTTTGTCAAAATCCAGCGCCAGGGCCAAGTGCACAAAGCCGCGCACCGGTGGCGAAACAATGGATCGGCTAGGCTCTTCCACAGTCGTTGTGTCTTTTGGCCTCCGTAGTGTCCACTTATGGCGTTAAACAACTGTTTCGCTTATTCTGCATCTCCTCTTTTTTGCTGAACAATATTTGCTTCCTCCCACCTTCTCCGCTTCATCAATGTTTTTCTTATTTTCACTCCTAAAAACTCAAGTGGAGATAACACGTTTTTTGGAGTATCGTTATGTCATACCCCCTAGCCGTCTCGACATGGAATGCGGAAAAACGTTTTTTGAATTAATTTTTTTTCAAAACCATAATTTAGTCAAAAAGTTTTTGCTGAAATGTTGCATGCTGTATTCAATGATATTGCACGCAAAGTTTTTGATATACCGTATTTCTTCTATCAGTATGGTCTCCCTATTAGATTTGCACTTCCTATTAGTATTGCACTCCCTAACAGTCCTGCGTCTATTTTTTTGGTGCAAACCAGCCTCACTAATTTTAAGATTTTGACAACATTTTTTTGCCAGTTTTGCAACAATTTTTCACAAAATTTCTATGAAACTGAAGTTATTCATGAACATTTTTGTTGCAGCTATAAGTAAATTTTCTAAATTTCCAAATAAAACTGGAAATCTTTCAAGTACAAACTAGTAAGCCCCAGCTCAAAAAAATGATCTGAAAATTAGTATTGCAGCTATATTTCCAACAGAAAAAACGGTATTTATAGGTGTAGTAGCGGTGCCAAAATGGCCAAAGTCATAGTAAAACTTTTCAAAAAAAACGTTTGAAAAACTTTTATTGACAGTGGCAATTACAGAGTTTTTGTCAATTTTTGGGAAAAAAACTACAGCACTGTAACATGTTTCAATGCCTACAATATTTAAAATTAAAGTTTTGTATATTAATATTCGAAACGTATGTAGACCCCAAAACTCAACGGAATACTTTTCTATGATCGACGACTTCCAAAAAAGTGGCAAAAACTAACCTCACCTTGTGGCATAGCTTTTAGCAAAAACATTCTTGAAGTCTAATTAAAGCTTCTTTGCGAATCAAATGATCTCAGAACAAATTTTTGAACAAAAACCATAACGAACTCCTAAAGGGAAAAAATAGGATCTTTAAAAAATTTTGGATTAAAATTTTTACAAACTCAACACCGCAGCTATTTTTCATTTCATATCAATAAAACATTAATTTATATTATCCCCATAAGTTGTACTTGTCTAAAAAAAATCACGTTCTAATTTCCAATTTGGAGCATCTACTGTGACATTTCATATGAGTACGTTTGCCAAAAAATGTGTCTTAATTATATGTTGCTAATAATAAAGATGAATATTCTATAGTTGGGCAAATGATGCTTCAAGCTGATTTATGAAGTGCCGTGAGAGTATCTTCCCTATTCAATTGCATTCATCCAGTGATTTTCCCTCATTCACTCTTTTCTAACTATCACTTTCATTCGATCACATCTCCCCCCATCAAAAACTAATTCCATTATCATCCTCATTCCTTTCCTGATATCTGCTAAGAATGAGAAACATTACAAGAAGAATGCAATTTGCATCGAAACAAGTAGTTGGTGTAGTCATACATTTCCCGGTCTCATATAGGGATACTAGTTGTTAGGCCGCTGTTGCCCAAGCTTATCTCATTTCTTTGAGTGACCTCAATTTTGACTGTCCATCTATACATAAGAAATGCAAATATTTGTTGTTTATTTCAAAAAGCTCTCTCTCTGTGCTTTTGTTCCCCGTTCCAGCTGGGCTTGCTGTCGTGTATTTTTTTTTGTCAATTCATCGGGTTTTTTTAGTACAATTAACTGAAGCAATGGGGCTGATAAAATTTCAGCACTTCAGTTTTTTTTTTAATTTGACATATTGCAATGTGAATGTGATATCCCTTATTGTAATGAACTTTTGAAAATCTTAAAAATCTGAGTAATTAGAATTTTATGTAATCCTCTCTAAAGATGACCTCATTTATTTGGAAGGCGATAAAGAGAGAAAGAAAATGAGAAAATAGTATTGGCTAGCTAATTTGACCGAAGACAATTGCGGCCGGAGGAGCGGCTGTTAGAAACAGTGCGGAAGATGACGGAGAGATAGTCCGCGCATTTCGGATTAACCGTGGTCAAATATCACAGTGTTTCTCTCTCAAACCCCCCCCCCCCCCCCCCCCCCCCAAAAGTCGCTCGGACTCATCACTTGCAGACCCCGGGCCCCCTCTCTCTCCCCAGCCAATACATTTGTCAACAAATAAGAATGTGTAAAAGAGAAAGAAAATCCGAACACAGACGGCGAACGTCTTTATTCGGAAAACCTGCGGGTTTCTGTGTACTTTCGGCTTATTGAACCTATGCATATTTTGTGTATAAACTCGTGTTCATGACTGTTTTGAGTACATTTGCTCAGCTATGTAGCTCCCAACTTTTACTGAATACCATATGTTCTTTTTGTAGCGCTGTACTCATTTGAAGCGTTTCTTATCTTTCTTTCTATCTTGTTCAAGGTTTTGATTTAAATTTCAAATTTCATTTGCCTGCCGTTTTTATTACTTCTATATACATAGGTAATTCTTGACTTTTTTTGTGAATTTAATATCATACTAGTATAAGTAGAAGAAAACTTTTAGAGCATGATTATAATTTGTCTGAATTTTTTAGTTTTTTTTGCTTTGTTAGATTCAAAATGGCTCAAAAACAGACTTTCATAACAAAACTTTCCAATAAATGTTTTTAATAATTTTATGGCGGTTCAATACTTCAAAAATATTCACTTAAATGCATCTAAAATCTCCAGTTTCCCCAGCATTTTTGCTTCTCAGCAGCCGGAAATTGACACGGTAAATTTGCACAATTTTGAGATTTTAGCTAAAATTATGATGTTTTCTTGACTTCGAACCATTTTAAAAGTGGAGTGCCGAAATCTGAGACTTTGTTTTTTTAAACCTAAAACGACCCAAAACAACCGAGTTTCGTAATGAGACGTTTTGAAAATTTCTCAAAAAAAAATTACGGCTGTTCAAAGTTCTGCAAAAAAAGCTCATTTTCAGATAAAATCAAAAAAAAATTGTTGGGTCATTTTGGGTCTAAAAAGGCAAAGTCTCAGATTTCGGTACTCCGCCTTCAAGTATTTGAAAGCACACGTTTTTATTGGTTAATTTTTCTTTGAATCTTTGAAACTTGAATCGTTTTGAATTTTATAAAAGATATTCCTTAACGAAAATCAGTTTTTTCAGATAATCTGTGCTCCAATGACTTTGTAAATCAACAACAATGGTATTAGTAAGCAAGGTAACCATCCAATATTATTTGCTCAGCCGCTTGTATTACGTAGTATATTTTCTCAGGGTGACTTCATCTGGATTGAGCCCGGAAAAACAGAGGGATCGATTCCAATTGGAGCACGCGTCATCGACCAAGACCATGGACGTTTGAAAGTGATTGACGATCTTGGAAATGTACGTTTTGACACCACTGTTTTGAACATTTTTCACTGATACCGCAACATTGACCTCAATCCGTTTCCTACTTTCGCATCACTGCGGGCATCTCTTTAACATTAACATTTTATCACGCATTTGATAAGTTGCGCGGTGGTCGTGTTGCAATTTTTGTTGAGGGAGAGAATGTAAAAGTACAATTCAGGAACAATGGCTATCGGCGGATCGACGGGTCAGGCTGATGCATCCGACATCAGTTCAGGGTGTGGAAGACATGTGTCAGCTGGGCGATTTTCATGAGAGTGCGATTTTGAGAAATTTATTTATCAGATACAGAGAAAAACTTATTTATGTAAGCAATTAAAGAAATATCGCAAAAAGTTAGTTAGACAATTTTAGGCCTATACTGGTTCAATTTTGATAGCAGTAAATCCATATATGGACATTGCTATCTATACAGCTGATGAGATTCGGATGTACAAAAGGAAACGAATCGGAGAGCTTCCACCCCACATTTTTGCAATTGCTGATAATGCGTATACAAATATGAGGAGGGAAAAGAAAAATCAATCTGTCATTATCAGGTTCGTTTTTTAGACAAGGAGCATTTTTTCACAAAAATTATTTAAAAAAAAAACAGAAAAAGCCTCTCCAGTAGCATAACAATTAGAATTTTTACTTCGTAACTAAAATCTAAATTTTCTGAAAAATTGTCAAGTTTTCTTATTAAAAGTCCCAAGTTTTACTTTAAAATTTTCAAGTTTAACCAATAAAATTCTAATTTTTTCAGCCATTTTCCAACAATTTCCACCCAAAAAATATTTTCCATAAACTTTAGAACTTAAAACCTGAAGTATTTCCACTTGAAAACTCCGAAAACTCTCAGCCAATTTTTATCTTGAAAATTCTGAATTTTCTGCAATTTTCAGTTACTTTTCACGCCAAAATCACACTTTTACCATCTAAAAGCGCTCAAAATTTGAAAACATTGTTTTTTTTTACTTTTTAAAGCAAACACTCTCATCTTTAAACTAAACTACAACAACAAATTTTTTTTTGGAGTTCCAGACTACATAGTAAATAAAAAAACGAAAATTTTGAGCAATTTTCTTTTTCAGTGGCGAATCTGGTGCAGGAAAAACTGAATCCACAAAACTGGTCCTCCAGTTTTTGGCAACAATCAGTGGACAACACAGCTGGATCGAACAGCAAGTCCTAGAAGCAAATCCGGTTCTCGAAGCATTTGGTAATGCGAAGACCATCCGCAATGATAACTCGTCTCGATTTGGAAAATACATTGATGTACATTTTAACGAGAGTGGATCTATTGAAGGTTTGATTGACAAGTGGGAACATATTGAGATGTATTGTTTTAGGAGCGAAAATTGAACAATATTTGTTGGAGAAATCGAGAATTGTTACTCAATCAGAGAATGAGAGAAATTACCATATATTTTATTGTTTGTTGGCAGGACTGTCCAGAGAAGAAAAGTCGGAGCTAGAATTAGGAACAGCTGCTGATTATTATTATTTGATTCAAGTAAGCTTTATAAAGGTTGACTCGTCGACATCAATTGAACTTTAGGGAAAAACACTGACAGCAGAAGGCCGTGATGATGCTGCCGATTTGGCTGAAATCCGATCCGCAATGCGAGTTCTCATGATCAACGAGCAAGAAATTGGAAGTATCTTCAAACTTTTGGCATCTCTTCTTCATATTGGAAACATCAGATTCCGACAGAATACGAATGACAACATGGAATCAGTTGATGTAGCCGATCCATCAACTCTTGTCAGAATTGCAAAACTTTTGCAACTCCACGAGCAAAATCTTCTTGACGCAATTACTACTAAAAGCTTAGTAACGCGCGAAGAACGAGTGATCTCTAGATTGAATGGTCAACAAGCCGTCGATGCAAGAGATGCCCTTGCGAAGGCAATTTATGGAAAATTATTCATTCATATCGTTAGAAGAGTGAACGATGCAATTTACAAGTGAGTTAGGTTAGTTTAAAAAATATTTTGAAATTTATTTTTAAGACCGTCGCAGTCAAGAAGAACATCTATCGGAATTCTTGATATCTTTGGGTTTGAAAATTTTGAAAGTAATAGTTTTGAGCAACTTTGCATTAACTTTGCAAATGAGACATTACAACAATTCTTTGTTCACCATGTGTTTAAGATGGAGCAGAAGGAGTATGATGAGGTAGTTTTCATATTTCAATCTGAAAAATAAAATTTATTCAACATTGCAGGAGCACATTAACTGGCGTCACATAAAATTTGTCGATAATCAGGCTACAGTCGATTTGATTGCTCAGAGACCGTTGAATATTTTGTCTCTTATTGATGAGGAAAGTATTTTCCCAAAAGGAACTGATAAGACAATGCTGCTCAAACTTCATTCAACACATGGCAGAAACGAGCTCTATTTGCAGCCAAAATCTGAGCTTCAGAGAGCATTTGGAGTCACTCATTTTGCTGGAAATGTGTTTTACAACACACGAGGTTTCCTCGAAAAGAATCGAGATTCCTTTTCAGCCGACTTGTCCGTGCTCATTTCCTCATCAAAAATGCCATTCCTTGCTCGATTATTCGACGACATAGAATACGACACAAGCTCCAGAAAGAAGGTGACCGTCGGAAATCAATTCCGAAGATCGTTGGAGCAACTTATGTCCCAGTTGACTCAAACACATCCATTTTTCATCAGATGCATCAAGCCGAATGAGATGAAGAGAGCACTTGTGATGGATAGAGATCTTGTATTAAGACAGCTTCGCTATTCCGGAATGATGGAGACTATCAAAATCAGAAGGAGTGGTTATCCGATTCGTCATGACTACTATCCATTTGTCTTCCGTTATCGTGTCTTAGTTTCTTCCATCCAGGGACCAGTGAACAGGATCGATTTGCACGATGCAGCCAAAAAAATTTGCCACATGATTCTTGGAACAAATGCTGACTATCAACTTGGAAAAACTAAAGTCTTTCTGAAAGATAAACACGACTTGGTTCTGGAGCAAGAGTACTACCGCATATTGAAGGATAAGGCAATTGTTATTCAGAAAAATGTCAGGAGATGGTTAGTGAGAAAAGACTTTGAGAAGCAAAGACAAGCTGCTGTCACCATTCAAACTGCATGGAGAGGTTTTGACCAAAGGAAAAGATATCGTCAGATTATTTCCGGTTTCTCACGCCTTCAGGCTGTTTTGCGTTCGAGACAATTGGTGTCACATTATCAAACTCTACGAAAGACAATCATCCAATTTCAAGTTAGATAATAATCATAGGAACTTACACTATTGTCAATTTTAGGCTGTATGCCGCGGGTCTCTAGTACGTCGTCAGGTTGGAGAAAAGCGAAAACGAGGCGAGAAAGCACCACTCACAGAAGTTTCATCCACTGCTTCAGTTATTTCGGATTCACATGAGGAATTAGTGAGTTTAGGCAATTTATGTGAGGAGTATAGATTGTGGGTACATTGTATGAATTTTATGGAACCACGATATCATGAGAATGTCTACTTTTCTGGCGGCAAATATCACGTAGCGAAGGGACCTGCGTCTCTCTTCGCCACATGTTATCTTGCTGCCGCGGCCTGCAAATATTTTCGCGCCAGTAAAGAGGCATTCTCATGACCTCATGGTCCCGTAATATACTAAAACTAGTTCAAAATCCCAGTTTCATTAGGAAAATTCAGCTCTTTTTTTTTTGGAAATTTTGACCCACCATAAAACATTTTTCGAAATGTTTTGAGAAGTCCCATCACGAAGTTTGGTCGCTTTAAGAAAGTTTCAGTATAATTAAGCAAAATACCCACAATACCTACTCTAAGCCTTCCACGAGGGCGCTACTCTCGTACGCCTGTACCTAGGGGTGGCTATAGGTCGACCTATGTCGACCTGCGACCTAGAGGGTTAGGTCGCATCGCGACCTGCGACCTAGCGACCTAGGTCGCTTTGCGACCTGCGACCTTGCGACCTGCGACCTAGCGACCTGGGTCGCTTTGCGACCTGCGACCGAATTAAAAACGTAGAAAAAAAGCACAAAACAAAGCATTGATTTCTACAAATTCTACAATTCTACAAAAAAAATTGAAATTTAGAAAGTTAAAACATTTCGGGGGGAACGAAACCCATTAGTACCATAGTTTTCAAGTTGAAACAATTTTAGTCAGCAGCAAATCCGGCGGATGTCGGCTGTTCTAACTTTTTCGACAAGGTGTCTTATGGATAAGACATCGAAAACAATGTAAAATAAATGATTTGTAGCAATTTGTTAGTATACATATTCTGCAATCTTATGTAGTTTTCGAGTTATACAGATTTTGACAACTCAAGTGAATCAAAACCGAAAGAGCACAAAATGTCAGTACTTCAGGTCGCAAAGCGACCTAGGTCGCTAGGTCGCAGGTCGCAATGCGACCCAGGTCGCTAGGTTGCAGGTCGCAATGCGACCTAGGTCGCGATGCGACCTAAATGAAAACAGCGACCTAGCGACCTAGGTCGCACTCTTGCCACCCCTACCTGTACCACACCACAGCTTCGCAGACACCACGCAGATATAGCGACGCGCGGACTTGTGTAGCGTCGGCCGCAGTACACAGACTGCGATTTTGCGGGCGCACGGGCGTGCGGGAGTAAAGGAAGGCCTAATCTACTCCACCTTCAAAACACAAAAGTGAATACCTAAAATACCTGATTTCTAAAATATTCAGTTCGAATTGTTAGATGGGAGAAACTCGAAGGTAACGTTGAAAATGTTGTGCTAGTTGTGTGCATTCTATGGTTCTTCTCTACTGAATTTTTTTTTTCGGGAGGTGCTTTTACTTCTGAATTAACTGTGTATTTTCAGGTTGGTCATTTGTTCGACTTCTTGCCATCTGACGGGAAAGATTCTGGGAACGAAAATGATAGTGCGGATAGCAGCAGACGTGGATCCTATTCTAGACTTCATGTAAGGAAATTAATTTCAGTTAAGCTTGTAATTATTTTATTTTAGACATCTCCTGTAATGCCACCAGCAAACATCCCAAGAGTTGACTCGTACGTAGATGAAGATCTCAGTAAATATCAATTCGGAAAGTACGCGGCAACATTCTTCCAAGCTCAAGCCACTGCGACTCATGTTAAGAAGCCATTGAAAACTGCGCTTCTCACCCACACCGAGCCAAGTGCACAACTTGCGGCTTTGACCGCATGGACCACAATATTACGGTTTATGGGAGACTTGGCTGATGTCAAACCAGGTTCCACGAATGGGTCAGAAGTTTATGTAAGGTTTTTGGCAGTTAAAGAAGTTTTCAGTTCAAGTTGCTTATAGCTCACTTCAGAAACTTTTCTGATAGTTCACATTTAGATACTCTAGTCAAAAATAAACCAGCCAAAAATCAGCTGCTGTATTTTTTTCTGGAATAAGGTTATAGTTTAGACTCGGGCAATAAAATTAAAATAAAAGTAATCGGAAACATATTTGTAATTGAAAAATAGTATCCTAGCTACCATGCAATTGTTACTGATTCACCCTTATAAGAATTTTTTATAACCTTCATGATTTTTAGGACAAAACTCCTGTAATGATCAAGCTTTATGCAACACTTGGAAAGAAATTCAGTGCACATGATTTGGAAGAAGCTATGCTTTCTAGTGAATATGGCGGAGCAAAAACCTTGAAGAAAGGAATGGGCAGAAAATTGATCAGTATGACACTGAAACGAAAAGGAAAGATCAATGGATCAGATACATCATCTATATCTTCTGATAGTGTTTATTCAAGTTTCAATGCAATGCTGGAAAACAAGCCAATGACTAGTCTCGATAAACTACACTACATCATTGGACTCGGAATTCTGAGAGAAGATTTGAGGTATACACATAATTGTGAAATTTTCGAAAAGATCAAATATTATGTATTCAGGGACGAAATATACTGTCAATTATGTAAGCAATTGAGCAACAACCCGTCGAAGCTGTCTGCAGCACGCGGATGGATCCTCCTGTCACTTTGTGTCGGATGCTTTGCTCCTTCAGAACGATTCATTAAGTATTTGTTCTGTTTCATCAGAGAAAGAGGACCCGCTGGAACTGGTTATTCTAAATACATCGAGGATAGATTGCGAAGAACACAGGTGAATGGTACGAGACACCAACCACCAAGTTATGTGGAGCTGCAAGCGAATAAATCACAAAAGCCAGTAGTCTTGGCCGTAACATTTATGGATGGAAGTGTCAAGACGCTTTGCGCAGATTCTGCAACAACGGCTGCGGAGCTGTGCAAGCAGCTAGCAGAGAAAGTTGGACTAACGAATTCCTTCGGGTTTAGTCTGTATATTGCACTTTTTGATAAGGTATGTCTATATTTCGAATTAACAAAAATTAATATTATGTTTAGGTTTCATCACTGGGAAGTGGCACTGATCACGTTATGGATGCAATTTCACAGTGTGAACAGTATGCAAAGGAGCAAGGAAGGCAAGAGCGGAACGCTCCATGGAGACTATTTTTCAGAAAGGAAATTTTCAGTCCATGGCATGACCCAAGGTATTTTGTTGTAATTTTTTGCAAAGGTGAAATGTCGTAGATGAGTAAAAACTGGCTTAATATCATAATCAAAATTTTGGAAAATTGAAAAATGTAACAATACTTTAAAAATTATGATAGATTAAAACTGAGTAATACTGTAAATTTCAAAGAAAGAAAAATTGAGACGTAATGGGGTTATTCAAGTAATGTTGAAAAATGTATTAAGACACATTTATGACGTCACAACTGTAACAAAATACATGTTTTTATGTATTTTACAGTTGTACGGTTGTAACGTAATTTTTCTACACTTTTTAGTTTTCCGACACTAATTGAATAACCCCATAAATTTCACAATGATATTTAGGCATTTTTACACCAATTTAGTGGTTTCAAAGAATTTATACACTGACGGTACTCCTTTATATGTTTTCAAAACAGCACTGGCATGCACTTTCAAATTTTAAAGCAGCGGTGTGCAGCAGATCTAAAAATTTGCTGAGCTCGGCAAATTCGGAAGTTTTGCAAGTTTTGCACATCCCGTTTTCAAAGCGATTTCTCTTCCAGATATGGTTTTTATTTATTTTTATTTTTTAGAGACGATCCCGTCAGCACAAACTTGATCTACCAGCAAGTAATCCGTGGAATAAAATATGGAGAATACAGATGTGACAAGGTAGTTTTCAGTTGTACTCTTACATTATATTGTATTCATGTCTATATCAGGATGAAGAGCTTGCCGCCATATGTGCGCAACAATATTACATTGATGAAGGTACAATGGATGTGAATAAACTTGAAAACAACCTTCCGTCTTATCTACCTGATTTTGAAATGTCTGGCAAAGAAATGGCACTTGAGAAATGGACTCAAACAATTATGCATCAGTATAGAAAAGTAATTTGTGAATTGAAACTTTAGTCTAGTCTGTGTCAATTTTGTTTCAGAAATTCACTGGCCGACTTCCTTCTCAGATTGAAGTCAAAGAAAACGTCGTTTCTGTTGCAAAAACAAAATGGCCTCTTTTGTTCTCCAGATTCTATGAAGCATTGAAATTCGCTGGACCCCCATTACCAAAGAATGAAGTTATTATTGCTGTGAATTGGACTGGTGTCTATGTGGTTGATGATCGAGAGCATGTGATGCTCGAGTTCAGTTTTCCAGAAATATCAACGGCTTATTATGGAAAGTTCGTAACTTTTTTTTGTATTCATGTATTATACATTGTATTTTAATTCTCAATTTAGGGGAAAACGAAGTACAACCGACACTTGCACAGTCAGAACTGTGGTTGGAGACGAGTACACATTCCAATCACCAAACGCAGATGATATCACTAATCTAATTGTTATGTTCCTGGAAGGCCTGAAAAAGCGAAGCAGATATCTTGTTGCTATCAAGTCTCAAAAAGGAGACGGTAAGTGCGTGCCCGGTCGGAAAAACAGGAAATGTTTTGGTTTCAGAGAAGAACAATTTTCTTGAATTCGAAAAAGGCGACCTGTTGATTCTAGTGAATGAATTCACCGGAAACACACTACTCACCGAAAGTGTTGTAAAAGGGGAGAATTCTAGAACATGCTTGTTTGGCCTTATCCGAGCTGAAAATGTTTACGTTCTGCCAACTCTTGTGAAGCCATCGAAAAACACTTTGGTAGGATTAAACATCTTGAACTTTTATCATAACAGTAATTTGTTTTAGCAAATCTTCCCGAAAGATATGGATTTAAGTCTTGACCTGTTCAACAACAACAAACAAGTTACCGTAGTCGATTATAATGCAGAACCGTACACTCTTGAAAACTTTGCCGAAGACAATTTCAAGTAATCAATTGAATTGCAGAAAACATGACACATTTAAAATTTAAATTTCAGCTCTCAAGTAAAAAGAGTGGGGTCACAAATCTCTTTAATGACGCTGAGAAAGAAAGAATCGCAAATTGAATGCTGGAGGTTTTCCAGAGAACATATTGATCAACCACTGCTTAAGAAGTTAAATGGAAGGTGAGATAACTATTAAATGAAAAGTAGCGCCAGTGGGAAAATATTTTTAGAACATGCAAATGGTACCACAATGACCAAATATCATAATAAAAAATTTTTGAAAAATTTTCTGATTTTATATGATTTTTTGTATTTCGAAAAATGAAAAAATCTCAATTTTGGTCACTTTTTTGGATTTGCCAATCAAAAACAAAATTATGGAGACAGGATAGCTCGTCGAAAGTGGTGGCCGCTAGCAATCTGGAGGTCACGAGTTCAAGCCCGGCCTCACCCCCTAGAATCATTCAGCCTCTATTGGGAAGTGGAGCAATACACGACTGGATTATCGGCCACAGTCCCCGGCTAGGACGGGGTTAAATTATATCCCAGTGGGAGCACCACCAGGCAGTGTACCTGCCTTCCAGAGCCGCACTGCATAGCACTTGAAAAATGGATCGTCTTTTAATCCTATTTTTTCATAATTTATGTTCAATATTTCGATATTTAAACACTGTAGGGATTAAGTTAGGAAAAAAATTTCAAAATTTGTTTGAAAAGTTTTTCTATGATATTTGGCAATTTTGGCGCCACAAGAGTAGTTTTCAACAAGTTTGCCCCCCCCCCCTCCGCTAGAGCTACGTTACCTTTAATGAAAAATCTACAAAGCTTTTTTAAAAAACAATATTCGCATTTTCATAGTGAGAATAATAAATCCAAACGGTTTTATTTCCAGAGAAGATGCTTGCCGTGGTGCTATCGAAATATTCGCAGCGATCATGAAGTACATGGGCGACGAGCCATCAAAGAGAAGTCGCCTCGGAACTCATCTAACTGATCACATTTTCAAATTGCCAATTTCGATGGAAGCCCTGCGCGATGAACTGTACTGCCAACTTGTGAAACAATTGACTTTGAATCCTTCAATCATGTCAGAGGAGCGTGGTTGGGAGCTTCTCTGGATGGCAACTGGGCTATTTGCTCCGAGTGCTGCTCTGGCAAAAGAAATCAGTCATTTCCTGAAATCCAGACCACATCCTATAGCATTAGATTGTCAGAATCGCATGCAGAAGCTTGCGAAGTAAGTCAAAAATTGTGAGCTTCAAGCGGAAAATAATGTTTTTACAGGGGCGGAAGCAGGAAATATCCCCCACATCTTGTCGAAGTTGAGGCAATTCAACACAAAACAACGCAAATCTTCCATAAAGTACGTTTTTCATTTAATATGCATTTTTTGTGTTTTTCAACCGTGCAACTGTTCCAAAGGTCGAAAAATCTCGCCACCACTTGTTTTTAGTTCCTGCTTTTTTTCAGCCGCCTAGACTTTGATCTGTACTTTGTCCATCGTATGCTAACACTTTCCCATTTTTTCAGGTGTTTTTCCCAGACAACACGGATGAGGCGATCGAGGTGGACTCTGCGACCAGAGCCCGCGACTTTTGTCACAAGATCGGCTATAGGCTAGGATTGAAATCGTCCGACGGGTTCAGTTTGTTTGTCAAAATAAAGGACAAAGTGCTGGCTGTTCCGGAAAGCGAGTTTTTCTTCGATTATGTAAGATCACTTTCCGATTGGGTTCATACGAATCACGCGACACAAAAGGATGCAACAATGATACCGATCAACTACCAGGTCTACTTTATGAGAAAACTTTGGTATAACTTTGTGGCCGGTGCTGATCCACAAGCAGACATCATCTTCCATTATCATCAAGAATCTCAAAAGTACCTTCTCGGATATCATAAAACCACCAAAAATGATGTCATTGAACTAGCTGCTCTTATTTTACGCTCAATGACTAAAGATGGCAAAAATGCACCTCTGGCTCAAATACCTCAATTACTTGATGAAATTATACCTAAGGATTCGTTGAAAATGTACTCAGCAAGTGAATGGAGGAAAACCATCAGTAATGCCTATGCAAGAATAGAGCATTTAAAGTCAGATCAAGCGAAAATTGAGTTCCTGAACTACATATGCAGATGGCCAACATTCGGCTCCGCATTCTTCCCAGTTTCACAATACTCTGACCTAAACCTTCCTGATAGACTACTTCTTGCGATCAATCAAACTGGAGTGAACATTTATCACTTGGATACTAAGAACCTTCTTGTTCAGGTGAGACGAGTATTACAGCACTTGATCAAAACAATTGTTTTCAGTATCCATTCAATGTAATTTGTAATTGGACAAGTGGAAACACATACTTTAACATGACCGTTGGTAATATGCTGAAGGGTAACGAAGGAAAGAAACTTCTTCTTGACACCACTGTCGTGAGTTTATCTTTTTTTTGCAGAGTGTCAGGCGCGTGAATTAGGGTAGACGAATAGTATGCTTACCCCAAAAATATTTTTCTATACGTTTTTCATTCATTCAAAAAGTCACGTAAAAGTTTCCAAATAGTTAACATTTTTGAGGCGGGTATACTACAAAAATTTTGTTTGATCTCCAAAAATTGTGGGAATAGCCACACCAAATGACTTTCGTGAAGCCAGGCTGTCCCATTACGGACTGATCTACAAAAAATGCGGGAATTTTTTGTTCAAAAAAATGTGACGTCAGCATGTTCTTAACCATGCAAAATCAGTTGAGAACTCTGCGTCTCTTCTCCCGTATTTTTTGTAGATTTGCGTAGATCAAGCCGAAATGAGACACACTGACACCACGTGTGTACCCGTGATTTTCATCCTGGCCAACCGAATACACATGAAAGCATCATCCATTACAACGATAATAAATACTTACTATCAGTAACATTTTCCAGGGTTACAAAATGGACGACTTGCTCACCTCTTATATATCACTGCTAATATCAAATCAAAATAATCACCCATCAAAAACTAGGGAAGTGGCATTATAGATTGTTTAAAGTTATTTTTTTTTCTTTCTTCTTCCAATTCGATAAAAACGAGTCCATTCCCCCCCCAAAAAATACCCCATTGTTTTTACGATTTTCTTTCCAAAATGCTGGTTCCGTCGCTCATTTCACTAATTTCACTGTTTTTTGCATTTTTCCCAGAGTATTTTCTTCATTCTATGAACTGTATGTACTCCTCCCCAACTCGAATGTATTTGATGACATTATTTTGTTTAAAATCCAGTTATACATAAATCATTCATACAAGTTTGAAAATCATGGAAATCGGAAGCTAGTATTTACAACGGGATTGAAAATTTTTTGAAAAAAAAGACCGGAAGAAATGAAGAAACATTAAAATATGGAAGCAAGAATTCACTTTTTTTTGGATTTATTTTCTTATGTTTTAATTTTTTTGGTTCTGATGAAAATCGAATTATCCTGGATGCTACATATTCTTGAATTTAGAAACAAGATATAAATATTTAAAAGTAATTAATTCAAAATTTGAATCATTGAGTCGTAGTCAAAATTTACAAAAAAGAAAAGAAAAGATCGCTCCAAATTAAAGCAAAATTTCTTTGAACAAAAACACATTCCATGGAATGCGAATTAGGGCAATTGTCAGGTATTGGAAAAGTGAAAAATTGTTCAAGAGTTTCAACCTTTTTGTGGCATTTTACTTAGAGATATGTCTTGAATATTCACAAATTACTTTGCACTTTTTGGCATACTCGATGTGCTAGAATTTGAAGATGATCGGTCCTCGGTTGGAGTTCTTTCTGCTGTTTGGATATAGCTGAGAATATCACTACATGAGACAACCGCAAGAATGCGCTTTCCTTCGTCGATGATTGGCTGAAAACTTTTTGAAATTCAATTCACTAAATTCAGAAGTAAAAACTCACCAAGCTACTCTTGTCCGATGTCATCATTTTAGCTACAGTCTCGAAAACAGTGTAACTAGACCGTCCATATACCAATCGCGATTGCAGTGATTGCAAAATCTTGACCGGCTCTTTGAGCATATCATGGAAGTTTCCTCCTTGGTGGCTCATGATTTCCAGAATTATGTCCTTTCTCGCAAGCATATTCACAATTTGTTTGAAATCATTCACAACCGGAATTGTAGACATTTTTCGTTCCGACATCAACTTGATGGCCTCCTCAATCGTGGTATTCAAGCCGATCTGAAATATTAGCATCAGTTATTTTTCTGGAAGTGTTTATTTGTTTATGCCGTCCTAATTGTATGCAGATATCGTATGTTGTAAATATTTCTCCAATAACAAGGTAATTTTGGATAATCCAAAAGTTCAATAGCCTATTTATTTTATTTATAAAAAACAAAATTTTAGCACAGGCTTTTAGACTTCGATACTGTATATATTTATATTTGCAGTTTGTTCATCTTCGCTAGTCATTTTCAAAATTCATGTGATTTCTTAATAGGTACGTTGTTTTTTTCCATGAAATTGCAATCGCCAAACTGTTTTCGGGTAAATGTGAGGTTTGTTATTCGTTATTTGCAAAAAAGATCTCCAAGTGTTGTCAGTAAAATTTTTAGAAACAATAAGATCAGCACAACAGAAGAGACGGCGCAAATTCAATAACATAGTCATTTTGAAGAGACTTCAGCCTGAATGATAACTCCTGGCAATAGAAATAGACAATAACAAAAAGGGCAGCCTGGAGGAGACTCTCATGTGACCTTTGCAAAACTCGGCGTGTCAGAGACTATTGTCCACGAGGAGAGCGCGATCTAGTGTAAACAGGCAGACGTTGTTATTGGGGAAAAAAGATCAATGGTCAACTTTTGATATTGTTTGAACCGGAAGGTAAAGAAGATGTATGATCGTCGAATAAATCTGGATTCAGAAACACACCTTCAAAACGTCGTCGTTCCACGTGCCAATTTTCTTTTGATCCAGGGTGGCCTGTCGCACGTGAAGAAGAATTGCATCTCCAAAGTCGCTCTGAAAAACAATTTAAGTGTTTTGAGAAAAATACTTGGAAAAAATTGTTGGAAAGTCTCAAAATTTAATTTTTAATCAGTACTAAAAAGGTTAACTAAAAAGTCGAATTAATACTTCTATAACTTTTGAAAAGTTTTCCCAATATTGTAATAAATCTTCTCAAAAGTTTTAAAACATTTTTTATGGCGGTTAAAAATTTGGAAAAAAAGTACCTAATTTTTGCTAAACAGTCTAATTTTGGCCACTTTTCCGTGTTGCAGCAGATTTTTTTTTGTGTTAACACCCTTTATTGCACATTTCGGATGGGCTTCCAATCAGGCGCCAAAACGCCTGCCGCCAACTCCGCCTACCACTGGCGCGGAGCCCGAAAAATGTTGGCCGCCGCGACCTTTCGCACTATGTGGTGTGAAAACCAAGCCTTTGACTTCTTGCCATAATGCGGAAATGAGGCGGGAGGCCAGCGTGAGGCGGGCAGGTTTGAGGCAGGCGTCAGGCAGGCGTCAGACCCTAAAACCGCGCCTGCCTCCCATGGAAGCCATACAACAAAGAATGAAAATTCAAAAAAAAAAAGTCAGCTTCGCACCGCTGCGACAAGGAAACGTGCCCAAGATTGGACCCTGAGTTGTTTTAAACTCAACATATACAAAAACCAAAAATCTTACCAATTTCAGAACTGTTTCCTGAAGAATCATACGTGGAGTCAAGAAGTACAGTGGAGTCCCCGGCTTTGGAATGATCTGAAATTACATAGTTAATTACTTCCCACCACGTGCTAACTGTCTAACACACCGTATCAAAAATCGGAACGAAGCTAATTTTGTTGTGTGAGATGATATTGGCAGCTTCCCAGACGCTGCAAAAAACAACAACTTATTGGTCCCCTGTTTCAAATCACAGCGGCGGCTATTCAGCAACATGGTGGAAGAAGGAGGCAAGTTGTTTACCTGATCTCTGATTTCCTCTTACTTTGTTTCATAATAAACTCTGTCAACGTGTCCCGTGAACAAAGAACCGTATTCTCATATGATTTTTGTTTACCACCCTATTTTGCGGGTGGCAGAGAGAGAGAGAGAGAGAGACCCTGTTTTTATCGATACCTCTCCTCGTTTTTCTCTCACTTTGCATCATCAACATAACCGTAAATACCTCTCAATTATTCACTTTGCAATATGACAATGTGTTTCAGAGTCATAAACATGCACCCAAAAAGAGGTCGTTCTGAGAACTATGGGACACTTTTTTCACGAAAAATAAATTTGCTTACCTATTCTGAACACCACTGCAGATTATGTTTCCTGACCCGATTTCCTTTAAGAATTCCACCAAAGTTTTGCTGGCCACCTGCAATTTTGACAGTTCTGGTTTTTATTTCAACAACAAAAAAAAAAGATAGTTTCACAAGACACTACAATGATATCAAATTTTCCAATCTCACACTCCCTTCCCACTGACCTCTCGGTTTCCAGCAGCCACCAGTAGGATGGCCGTGAGGCAGTGTCCCATATTGAAAACACATTCCGCCTGGTATTTGTCAGTATTTGTGACGACGGCGGCAATGTGGCCGTGCTGAGAAAGAGCATGCACCGCTGCTTTAACCTGAAAAATTTTATAAACAAGTTTTATAGCTTTTCCTGCTTTTTGCGAAAACGAATACCTTTGTTTTTCCGTCAAACACAACCAGCGAGCTATGCGTTGGTTGCAGGTCGTAACAAGTGATCGATTTCATGAATGTGTGGTATGGATCTGCATGGCGATCTGAAAAATGAAGAATGCATAAGATTACAAAACGAACTTAAAGGATTAAAGGATTAAAGAACGATCCGTTCTTCAACGGCTGTGCACTGCGGCTCTGGGAGTCAAGTGCTCCCACTGGGCTTTAATTTAAGCCATGTCGTAGCCGGGGTCGATAATCTTAGTCGTGGATTGCTCCACTTCCTAATAGTGGCTCCGGACTTGAACTCGTGACCTCCAGATTGCTAGCGGCCACCACTACCGACTGAGCTATTCACCCCCCCCCCCCCCCGCACAAATGTTTAATTATTACTCACCAAAAGCTGAGAGAACTTCATAAGCACCTTCGTTGCTAAATATCCGGCATGGACGCATGATGGCGAAATCCTGAAATAGAAATGTATTAAAAATTAGTTAGTCCAGAAATTGATATTACCGCTCTTCTGAACACATTTTCCGGCACACTCATTCTTCTGCGAGTCAGAGGCATCGGCTTGAGATTATCATCGTCTACCTCCATGCTTTGCGGCGGAGCGTTCATTCCATACTGATACGACGTTTTTCGGTTCCCATCGCCATTGGCACGCTGAACTTGGAGCCGTGATTGCATTGTGTAGCGGCGACGAGACGGAAGCGATATGTCGCGGATGCCAAACGAACTCCTGCGCGAGTGGTCGATGCTTGGACCTGATTCGTATCTGGAAATAAAATAAAAATTAAAAAATTAAAAAGTTAAAACAGTTGCAAATTTATAATACATTAAAAAAAATCATTTTTCTGTTCAGTTTTTGTGTCAGATGAGTCGTTGGATAGTACCCCACACCATCAACACTAATCCGGCCTTGTCCCCAAATTAAAATCCGCTGTAGTGCACGTTTTGGTAGCACATACCCATGATCCATTGAACTGCCGTAAACGTTGACTGGAGTAGTTTCCAACATTCCTTGTTGTCTTGAATTCGATTCAAGCTGAAACATGATAAATGATGATATTTTGAGGTTGTGAAAATCGGATTAATAGATAGTTTGGAAAGCGAAAAAGTCATAGTTCACGTGCTCGACCGGAGAATGATTATTATTAGCAGTATCGAAAATTGCATGACATATGGGGCAAGTAGAAAAACAAATTTATAAATGCATAATTGTTTTTTGTTTTTTTTTTGTTTTGTTGTTTTTTTGCTTTATCGTGCTTTGAACTTTTGATTCTCATTGACAAAGTACACTTTTTCTGTTAGACTCTTGGAAATAATACACCTTTGTTTTTGAAAAAAGTATATATAAAAAGTTGAGACGACGAAATGCACCAGGAACTGACTACGTCTTTCTAATAAGCTAACTACTCTAAAAATGAAATTCTTCTCAGATTTTCGAGGTAAACAAGCCTTTCTCGGCGCTCGCGCGCACGCTCTCAAATTCAGAAAATAGGCAAAAAATGCACTTTTGCTCGCTGGTCACAAGCATAAAATAGAAAAAAGCACGTTGTTTACAAGCTAGACTGCGGCACACTCACATACACAGACTCTAAAAATAGAAGAACGAGAGAGCAGATATTTGGTCCGTGTGTGTGCCAATGGTCTCTCATTTCTAGACTAGGATAAATTTGAGTTCTTATGACTGACTGAAATGTGAATTCGTTGCTGGGAAAACCAAACCGGCAAAATAAAGAAAAAAGAAGCAAAAAAAAAACAAAACAACAAGAAACGAGAAAAAGAACAAAAAATGGGATTGCGAAGCAACGGAAGACCGTATGACAAGTCAATCAGGCTAAGTAATCTGTGAACGCCTAGTAGAAAGGAAAAGAAGAAGAAAAAAGCGAGCAAAGCAAAATGGCGACAACGCGTGACTTGAATTTTGCGATTCTCTCAAGACCGGACGAATCTGCCAGCATTTTAGAAGTGCGACAAATGTGGAAAACATCAACTGTGGCTTTTGTGGTCTTCCAGTAAGTGCTCAAAGCACGACATAAGAGACCCATTACTGACTAATTCAATTCTCAACTATGCATCATGTGTAGCCTCCGCAGATTAAAAAATCCAATAAAAAGTGTTTGCCTTTGAAATTTCTCCACTAATCTGTTTTTCAAATCAGTATATTTTTAGTTTTCACTTTTGCAATTATTTTCAAATCCGCACGCCTAGATTATGACATCAGTTCCAAGAGATTATATGTGTATAAAGTCTAAAAAAGTTGCTTCCAAACGCACAAACAATATTTTTCCAAAACTCCAACTAACATCAAAAATTGGACTAAACACAACCACCATATAAAATAAAGTGAAGAGTTGAAAATAAGAGTTGGGCGGGCTGGGTTATTACAGGGCAACCGATAATAACTGATCAGGAGTCGTGTTTTGTTATTGAGCGTTTTTGTTATCAGGGAGAACTACAATTAAATCAGAGAGTGAGATAGTGAGTAGAGATTCAGAAATCCTTTTGATGAAAAAATGAAAAACTGAAATTGATAACAACAAAAAATAAGATGGAAGAGGAGGGAGGGCGAGGTGGAGCGTTGACAAAATATCATTGAGAGGTATGAGGCACGTTGCCGAAGTGGCAAAGATCAACGGAGGAGGCGGGCTGAAAATGTGAACCAAACACCTTTTGAAAATACCTAGGAATAGTGAGGTATTCAATGACTTTTTTTTGAGATCTACAGTATACGGAATACTGATAAACAGTTTGTAAAATATTGTAAAATTTTGTACAAAATAAAGATTTCTGGTAGTAAGAAGTCTTTTTAAAAAAGCAAATTATTCCTAAAGAAGCGCCAACATATGTAACCGCAATGACCAAATATTATAGTGAAAAATATCTTAGAAACTTTCTAATTTTTATATGATTTTTTTTTGAAAATAGGATGAATCTCTGCCTTTGCCTAATTTAATTTAAGCCTCCCGCCAAGTAATTTGTTCGATGGGACGCGCGTGCACAATTTTTTTCAAGTTATTTTAATGTATTTTTTAACGAAATTTAAAGAAAAAGTCAAGATAAATGCAAATAACAGGCAAAAAAAAACGAAGGAACGTTTTTACATGACTTCAAACCTGAACAGATTCACGCTGGTCAAGCAGCTTTTAATCGAAAATTTGCATTTATCTTGACTTTTACTTCAAATTTCATGCACTGAAAATATGAAAAATTGGTGGAAAATCTGAAAAAAATAAGGCAGAAACTGAGATTTTTTCAATTTTCAAAAAAAAAATCATATACAATTTTAAAAATGTATTTTAAAATTTTTATTACGATATTTGGTCATTGTGGTACCATTGGCGCTACTCCACCTTTAAATGGAATTTCTCCTATATCTTAGAAATCAACGCTGTGCATATTAAAAATTCTGAGCATTTTTTGTACTACTATAGAGAAATAATATCTTATTATTGTGCACCTGTTTGGTTGTAGACAAATTTAAAAATAGGTCTTATTCTGCCAGTCACCAGTGCCCGGAGAATACAATAACAGGGTGACTGAGATTGCATGTAGAAGAAAAGGGGAGGAGGTCTGCAAGATGGAACCCATCGCGCCCTCCACGGCTGGCCGACCGACACTACCCGCTCACACACACACACACACACACACACACACACACACACGTGGTCTTTTTTCCTGCCTCCTTCCTCAAATGTTTTGCGACGAATATCTCCACCACATTGCTCTTCTGACGCCGCCCAGCCCCTTCCCCCCCCCCCCCCCCAAATTGTTACACCAGTTATCGAGACATATGGCAAATGAGAAAGGGGAGGAAGACGGCATGGAAGAGTAGGAAAGGTGTTTTTCCAGCAAAAAAAATAGATATTGCTCTCGGAGCACGCATTCCGAGAATAATTTCAAACGGATATATGGGTCGGAAGCAGTCGGGGGGAAATTAAAAATGTGGTCAATTTGGAAATAATCAAAATAATAAAAAAGTTTTGAATTGAGGATATATTTATGGAAATTGAGTGTGTCTTTTTTGAATTTGGAAGATAAACACTTACTTGATTTCATTTTTCAAAAAAAAAAACCAACAACTAGTATTTACCAATGTGACTTTTAATTAAAAAAACACAAAATCCTAATTTGAACCAAGTTTGGCAGATTTTCTCGAAACTTAACTATTAGAGTTGAGTGATCACACTGAGTCACTTTTTTTTCTGGTTTTTCGAGTGTTCTAGAAACAAAAAGTTTAAAAACTGGCAAGTCATTAGTTTTTGTTATTATCAGAGCATACTTTAAACATTCACAAAAAGCAAATCGAAATTTTGAGAGAAAAATTTTTCGTTTCTGAAGATCAATTCAATTGAAAGTGGAGTAACGCCAATGGGCATTTTTTTAACCAAAGCGACTAAATATCAGAATAAAACACTCCAAAAAACTTTAGATTCTTTAAAAAATGCTCAGGAAAATTTTTGGCACATTGCCAAATTTTCGAAAAAAAAGTTCGCGAATTCAGAGCAATAATGTATGTTCCGTTTCCTAGAATGTTTTAACACAAACAATGTTAATACAATTAAAATATTAAAATAGTGGGAAAATGTTTTTGGGTCGACTTCCAGAATTATGAATTGCAAAAACTGAGTACATACTAATCCCTTTTAGCAAGTAAACAAAAATTTTTTTAAAAGTTATTAATAAGACATTTGGTCATTTTTTCCCCACTGGCGTTACTCAACCTTTCCTGAGAACAAATTATGTTTCAAAGTTTGACAGTTTGACAAATTTTTAACTACAAAAAAAAACGTCAGTTTTCCGTTTTGATTTTTAGTCATTTGTTTTTGGAGATTTTCATTTGTTCTAGAACACAAAAGTTTGTAGACTGAAAAACCAAACCATAGAAATCATGGTTATTGTTATCGGACATGCAATCTAATGGAACATTGTCATACAAAACTCACATTGAATCTTGGCGGCAAGTGTGCAGCGGGCTCGCTGTTCCGACGACGGTTCTTTTGGAAGAACTTGAGCATCGCCGTGTCTGAAAATAAAAAATAAAATCTGATGATGATCACTGAATATCATAGAATGAGTTCTACACGTCAAGTGGTAGTATTGAAAACTGGAGAGTTAATCAGACATCATCAGTTATTCCAGGACATGTGAGTGTCAAAGAAATACAGAAAATAATAAAAGCAAAAGAATACAAAAAAACACGAATATGGAGAAAAAGGATAGAGAGGCTGTATCACACCGCATAGAAAAAAGGTTTCGTCCCATATTTAGAACAAATGACATATTGTTGTTCTGTTGAGGCACAAAGTGGCTTCTTTCGCACTCTGGGTTTGGTTCGTTATCTGTGTTGCATAAAAATGATCACCCAACAGAGAAAAAAAAACACACACAAGTTTCAACTTTTTTGTCTCCCGAAAAGTTGGAGTCTTGGATGTTTCTTCAAAACGGAAGTCCGTGAGACTTCATCATGTGAGCAAATGGGAAAAAGAAGGAATTATGATGGGAAGCACTGAATTAAATTTGTTGTCATTGGAAGAGCAGAAACGTCCGCATTTTGAGAAAATATGAAGGTGAAGGCCGAAGGCAGCACAAACTGGGTTCAGGAAATTGCGAGAGAATGCAAACATAACTGGCAAAAGTGCAACACAGAAAATGAGGAATGAGGAATGGTGGTTTGAATGTCGGGGGGTGGTGACACAATAAAATGAATGAAATAAAGTGTGAACTTTCAAAAAATAGGCTGTTTAAGTTGTTCATTACAGTGTTTGATCTATGGAATAGGTTTCCGCTAGACGTGAAATTTTCTGTAAACTCCTAAGTTAACAATGTCTCGCGGGGTATTTTTTTTGCTCAATATGTGTCAAGAGACTAGATCCATTTTCTCATGAAGGCAATGTCATGTTTTTATTAATGGCGTTGTAATTTGATAGCACTGGCAACGAGAACATAGCTGAAAACTATATATTCGAGATTTTAAATTTAACATGATATTTCAAAATTGTTCATAAAGTTTACATTTTAAAACATTTTGAAAATAAATTCACTTATGTTTTGATAGATGAAAAACTGTTTCAATCTATTTATTTAAATGTGAAGTACCATCAATGGTGATTTTACTTTAATCAAACTGGCCCCAAATGCCGAAAAACAAAAAATTTGAACTGACGCACTTTTGTCTCTAAACTTTATCCAGAGAACCGTGCTATACTTTTACTAATTTTTAATTTTAATTTTTTTTTTGAGTTTTTTTCTGATTTTTAATTAAAAAAAAAGGTGATAAAAAAAAAAAAAAAATACCGTTCGTATTTCAAAATAATTTACACAAAATAATTTTCGAGTATATTTATATTTTAATATTTTTTCCAAACTTAATAAGATGATTTCGTTTTTCTTTTCTGATATTTTGACATTTGGGGCCAGTTTGAGTAGTTTGAAGTAAAATCACAGATGTAGTTCTAACAATAATGGACAATTTTTGAGCAATCTGCTGTATAAGCAAAATAAAAAACATTACTAGACTTTAAATAAACTGTGTTGTTATCCATTTTTAAGTTTTTTTAGCAGCTTAGTCCCATGTGTTTTTAAAAATATTAATTACAATGTAAGCTTCTCTGTACTCATTGAAAACATTTTTCAAAGCTGCTGTCACGGTTTTCAAGAAATTAGTAAAATTGGACGAGAACAGGCAAATGATGAAAGTTAAATCGTAAAGATCTGAATTAAATATTTTCAAATTTTACACTAAAGTTCTATAAATTCCAAAACTCTTTTCTTGGAGCCGAAAAATCCAAAAAAACCATCTAAAATAACCTTTTTTGAAAATTTTCAAAGCAATAGCATTAGAAAAATTTAATGCTGTTCTTGATGTGTTATGTTCTGTTCAATCTTTTTCTTTTTGCTATTTCTTTTAATAGTTGTTTTTAATGACCAAACAACATTTTCTGTTGTTTTTTAAAATGGTCTGAATCTGTTCGAAATTTTAAAGAATAGTGATTCAGTTGAGACGAATATTTAAATGAAATGTGACAAAATCGTTTCAGTTGCTCAAATAAATGTTGAACTGACCCCAAATCGTGTCAATGGAAACTAAATTCAACAAATGCAGCTGTCAGTTTACTATTTTTGAAGTGAGACAAAACTTCTGGAAACACTGACAAGCAAATTTTCTTTCTGTTGAGCTCAGTCACAAGATTATTCGATACATTTTTGAAAATATTGGTAACGAGAAGGACAACACTATTTTTCTGATTTGAGAATCTGGCATCTATTTAATTACTTAAAAAATTTACGAAAATATCATAGAACAGGTGTAATCGAAAAATGGTTTTTTGAAAGTAATATTATCTAACAAGTAAAAGATATGTATGTTTTGATGCTCATTGATAAATAATTATAATTGCCAAATATGATTAAAATATATTCTCCCAGAGGAAATGGCGACTTTGGAAGAATAACATGAACTACAAACATTCTGATTTCGGTTTACTTACAAAACATCTTGTAGAATCTAAAATTTATTTAATATTCAGAATAAGCACTACTACATTTTCTACATGCTCAGACTCCGCCTGTCATATTCTGATCTACATATTAAACAAGATTAGACTTCAAAGTTATGTAAAGAGAATCCTCTCAGATAGCAAGAAACGGAGCACACGTCAATAGAATGTCCTATTGGAATTTTTAATAACACGGATATTTATTTATATAAACAGGCGAGAGACGGCAAGAGATGACCAAACAGAACTCGGTGCGTCTAGACTAAGGAAAAACGACGAAACTGAGTCTACTGTCACGTTTGAGCCAATTTCTGATGTTTCAAATGAAGAATGAAGAGGTTTCAACATTTTTCACACCCACGAGCAACAACAAAATCGGTTTTCCTACACAACAATATTTACGATCTTAGTGTTGATTGTGTGTGGGTGGAAATTTCAGTGAAAAATTTGGTAGCGCTTAATGGATGGAGAATTGATAGAAATTGTTGTCATATGTTTTATGATGTCACTGGAAATTGTATTTTACAGATCACCGAAAATTAACTTCAAATGATATCATTTGACAAAAAAAATTCCAGCTTGAACATGTTGGTAGCTTTGCTTTGAGCTTGATAAGTGTGAAATGGAAACTCTATAAGGAATACATTGTTTTAAAGCTATCAAGCATCGTCAGTGGAGACTTAGTCTGAATATACGTTTTGTAGTTCAAAATGCCTGAATATGCTTTTATAGGGATAATAAGAATATAAATGTGCGATAGCCTAATAGGGGTGCAGTATTAACTAATAGCAAACATAATTTGTTAAACCTTCAGTGGTACTTGTGTATCATTCCGCTACATTTAAAAATACTTTCAAATAAAAACGTGTAGAGTTTTTGTATTTTTAAGGCTTAGGAAAAAAAAATTATGTATTTGAAGGCCGAACGAGGAGAGAAGACGAGTAGTTTATTACATTACTAAACTAAGGAATGAATAAGTTAGTTCATAGAGTTCACGTTATACGATCTTCTTAGCCACGTCGTTGGTCAATACACGTTGATACCCAACAATAAATAAATTGAAGTTTAATTAATTTAAAAAAAATAAGAGGAAATAATACACAAGTACCCATTGAACTAGGTTTATAAAAAAGTTTGGATAAAGGTTTCGCATATTTTCAATTAGAATTGATTCAACAAAAATGAAGAAATTTCAAAAACATCATACCCCAAAAATTGAATCTTTGGATTTTTCACTCCCAAATGGCCAGTGCACAACAAAAGGTAACATAAAAATGTGTGACTTAGTAGATTCAAAATATTGTAAAACAGAAGGACAAGGAAGTAAAGTATTCGGTGGCTCACTTGGTTTTTGATCTAAAAAAAACTACTCATAATGAGTCTAAACAAATGAAACCCGTATAAATTTTGTATTACGAGAGGACTTGTATAAGAGGATTCATATGAAGAAAATCTAGAACAATCTCTAGAGAATAATGTCCGTAAATACTAAAAACGGGACTATCGCGGTTAGCCAACTACTTCAAAAATATTGATGCCCATTTTATAAACGGTAAAACCCCTAACTGTAACCTTGGTCAATAATTTATTAAAATATACAAGTTTTTATATATTACTAAACAAAAACTTCAAATAAAAAGGCAACGCATATTGTCACGTCAACACTTTTCTTCAATGTGTGAATGTTTTTCAGTATTCGCAGATTTTTAGAGCGCCAATTGACTTGTAGTAAAAACTCTGTTTTTTTTTAAATATACAATGTGAGAAAAAACAATAACACGGCGGAGAACACCAAATGCCGTGTTAATTCTGTACAGTCGACCATAAAAAACTCGAATGAATTGCCACGTAAAGAACCACAGACGTTTTTTTTTCGATCAGCAATTAAAAACTGAAATTTTTAGATAGTTGTTCTTTCAGAAGAAGAAGTTTTAAATTTTTTTTGCTTTCAGTTTCCTGAACTGTTACTTCATTATAAAATGGTAGATTTCTGAAATTGAACTGATCTGAAACACGGCGATTTTTCTGGCACGAGAATATAAGTGGATTTAGTTAAAGTTAACCTTGCATAATTTGACAACTTTTTATTTTTTTGAAAATTGTTTAATTTGTTAAACGATACTTTTAGTAGTGGGTGTCTTTTTTTTTCACAAACAAGCAGGTGCATTTGCCAAGTCAAATACGATATGACTCCGTGCATCTGCTGGTTTTCATTTCTTTTTACTTCCCGGTTGACCGATACTATTTCACAGGTGTTACAAGTTTAATTCAGAAATATTTCGTCAACTCATTTCCATAATTTTCATGCTCCTCTAATTTTCATTACCTAATATCAAGTTGTTGTGCAAACGAGTAAACTGAATGCATAATCTTGTGAGCGAGAATCACATATCTTCCATCTGTTGCAGATGAATATTGCACCAACACCTGCCATTGGCTAATTACTCTATTGAAGCCGTTCCGTATTCCATTCTGTTCTTTCTCCATTCAGACAAGCCGAACGATGACTGATCAGGTCATGCAGGTGCATGTGAAAGATTCGCGGTTTTATTTTATTTGACTCATGGGTTCCCTTATTCTCGGTCCTTTCAAGATTTTATGTTTCATAAAGAGCTTGGTGTTGTGCAACATTTTACATTTTGTGCCCTAATTTAAGGAGATGATTAACTGTTCTTTTAATAATAAAGTTTTATTAAAATTACCCCTTGTCAAACTGATTGTGAAAACTTTTTTCTGCAATTGAAAATTTCCTGCATTTTTTGATGATTTTTTCACACTTTTAAATGAAAACTTGAATCGAATCGTTTTTCCTTTGAAAAAACCGAATTAACTAAAAAATGCTACTTGCCTACGCTTTTTTATATTTGAAATCGAATGAAACTGGCAAATGTAAACTTTTTAGTGTGGGAGCAAGTACTATTTTGGAAATAGTTATTTCAGTTGAATAAAGTGTCCACTGAACTAGTCATGAACTAGTCATAAACTAGTCAAAAAAAATCTAGTACCTTACGTTTCAAAAAAATTTTCAAAAAATTTACAAATGTTATTATAACAAATCATTGATTTAAACGAATAAATCTTCTCTCTCCTTGTCATTAGAAAATCGTAATGCCCCGCCCTCGCCACACAAACTACAGCAGTGCGCGGAACCCGGCAGGTGTCGGCCGCCGCCAAACACCTACTCCTGCATCGTTCTGTGTGTTTTAATGTGTTTTTTGTTGAGGTATCTTTATATCAATAATGAATAATGTCGCCACCCCATAGAAATATTTTCTATGTCAACCTCTTGCACGGTTGCCGTAGTTAATTTTTCTTTGGGAATAGGCTAAAGTGAAGCGTTGCGGTCACTCTGGATCATGACTTTCTACCGAAAAAATTTTTGAAACAGGCTATTCTATTTTATTAGGCTCTGCTTTTCATGTGAGGATGGAAATATCGAAAATCTAACTAAATCAAGTCCAATATATGCGGTAAAAATGTAGACAACATGTTTGCCATCGTTGTGTTTTTCAAAAATTTCGTATGCAGGATTTACCAGCCGACACCTGAAAACTCTAAGACGTGTCTGGACGGTGACTAATTTTTTTCGTATTTTTTTCTTCAAAAAACTGTCCCTTGGGCCGCCCTGTTCAAGATGTTTAATTATTTAAAACAATCGTTATGAGTTGACTCTGTGAAAATTTTACATTCGGTCTACCAGACTTGCCAGCCGCTGATGAGCAGTCTTTTCGGCAAAATTTAAATTAGCAGTCTTAAAGGTGGAGTAGCGCCAGTGGGGATTTTGTCTAAATGCACTTATAATGATTCAAAACAACCGGATAACTTAATAAAACACTCCAAAAAATTTTCGATTTTTCATAATTTCCGGTCAATGTTTTGTCAAATTGCCAAAATTGTGAAAAATATGAGCTTTTGAGGAAATTTAAAGAAATGTCGCATGTTTCGACCCCTACATTGTTTTAAATACAAAGAATTCAAACAAAACTAAAACATGAAAATTGTCAACAAAAAAAATTGTTTTTGGTCGACTTCCAAAAGGAGTGGCAAAAACTGAGTAATTGCCACTTTTTGACAGTAAATAAAAAATTTCAAAAAAATAAAATAAAGTTTTATCATGATTTTTGCTTATTTTGGGAGCAAAGGAGTGGTTTTAACAATTTCCCTACTGGCGCTACTCCGCATTTAAACCCTAAAATTTGAGGTGACTCGTATAGAAGTAAGTAAGTAGTTGTCTAACTTGCAACATTTGTTCACTGTGAATTGTCTTCTTACCAGGTCAATTGACAATTTCCCAAAGTACTTTAAAACACTGAGTATATAAATGCCTTATAAAAATCAAGGTTCGCTAATGTCTCTCTCTCCAAACGGGCCAGAATGAGAATCCTCTTGAAACCGCCACACTCAACTTGTGCATACTCATATTTGTCTACGTATGAGTTCGGCCATGGTGTTCACGCGTGAATGCTACTTTCAAATAAAGTGCGATGTCCTCCCCCCCTCCCTCACCTTATTCGTCTTGCATCCCACTCAGTTGTTCTACCGGGAGCCAGAGATCGGGTGTTTCGCGCATTTGAAAACAATAACACTTGTGCACGACACTCGGCTTTTGTGTCCATGTTCAACTCTGTTCAGCGCTGGCAATGTTACGGATGTTTCACTTTTTTTTTTTGGAGAGTGGTCATTTACATTTTTGGGTTTCCTTTCACAACGCTTCATTTTTGAGTGGTTCCAGGCGCATATTCTTGTCTGCAATGCGAAACCGGATTTTGACCCGTGTTCTCAGTCCACATGTTGATTGTTTCCTCAAAAGTGTGTTTATGTGTGTGTCCTCTACATACTCACACCTCGCAGATGTATCAGATACTCTGAGACTCTCTCTCTAATTGACCTTTCCTTCTGAATCCGTTCTCTTTTATCTCGTCACCTCGCCTCTCTTGCCCTATGGGATACGTAGCAGCATCCATCTCCATTAAAACGCCATAGCTTCGCAGCCATTCCGACACTTCTTCTCAGCTGGATGCTGTAATTTATCACCTCCTATTTTTTGACACCACATCCACAGATCAACTACCTCATGCTAGGAAATATGAAATACGTAGGAATAATGAGAGAGTATACGATAAAGATATGTACAAGTGACACATTATTTGAGGGAGAAGAGATCAACATGTTTGATATGTAAGTTGGCCATCGTCGGCAATTGTATTATGTTCTTCACACTTTTGTTATGTGTTGCAATTCAATTCCGAATGCAAATTGGTTGCTTCGTTTTCCGCACACAAGCCAATTTTTTTTTGTCGTTTAATATTCATTGGTAGAAGAGATAATGGTCACAATCGTAGGTGCATTTGCAGATGTTAGAATATCAAAATCTTATAAAAATAGTTGCTTCCGAAAATTGGGATTTTCGTCAATTGCCGAGTTTCTTAATTTTTGCTCTTTATGATAATTTGGCTATTCAACAATTTTCGTGTTAAAAATTTGAAGAAAAATGAATTTGGGGTTACTTTAGATAATTTGACAATTCCACAATTAATTTTTTAAAATTTTTTTACCGACTCAAAAAATGGATAAAACTCAATTTTTAATTAGTTTTTTTGAAAGTTGAAATTTAAAATGTTTTTTTTCTTTAAAAGTGATGCTAACACAGTTTTTACCACTTTTTGACTCGAAATAAAAAATTTTACAAGTTTTTTTTTTTGAAAAGCCTTACAACTACATTAATCATTTGGAAAATTTTACGCGACCCATGTTGTTCAATGTTTAGGAAAATATTTCAGTCCCAGTACCAAAATGTGTTTCAATCCCAATTTTTTCCAATTGCTCTGTTTTTATTTTTCTCAAAAATGCCAAACCCTAAAACCTACTCCAAATTGGTTTCTACTTGGTATTGTTCCTCACGCTACTAAGAAATAATATCATTTGAAAAAATAGTGATCGGAAGGAGGAAGAGTGGCATTTAAGTAGAGATTAATAGAACGGTTAGCGCTCAACCCATTCTCATTTTATTTATTTATGCTTCCTATATGGCGCATCCATCTCTACAACAATTTTGTCTCTATTCGCAACGTTTACTATTAGTATATGTTTATATAAAAATGATGATTTTCCGCCCATAAGATTTCACACGATTTCGGTTCACAAACATTTCATTCTCGTTCCTACTAGTTTCTAATCCCCTCAGTTTAATCCAATCCGTAATTGTGTTATTGTTGTCTAGATGGTAGAGTCAGTTCCGCGAAAAAACCTGAATCTCAATTTACTGTCGGTGGGCTATTGTTGACTATTTTTTAAAGCGTTGCGCTAAAGATCCGCACCATTGCTGCAGACCATCTACGAGTCATACAGCTTGTAAAATGTTTTAATGAAACGCTTTCTGTGGATAATTGTTGTAAAATTTTTTATTTGAAATTGGCAAAAGCCTACACATAAAACCACTATGACAAAATATAATAGCAACAATTTTTTTAATTCTAAATTTTATATGATTTTTTGAAAATTTGGAAGAGTTCCAGTTTTTTTTCCCACTTTTTTGAAAGTCGTCAAACATTAAAGAAAAAATTCATTTGATTTTAATGGTATACTTTTTTTTTGAATATTAATATGGAAACATTGTAGGGAGTAAATAATTTTTTTATTTTTTGAAAAGTTTTGCTATGTGCTATCTCACTAAAATTATTTTTAATTGAAGGCATTTAATTTTCGCGGCATGATACGCAAAGTTATTAATTTGAATTTCTTTTTTTCTCTCAATACATTTAAAAATTATATAAAAATTTAGTGAAAAACTTTTAAAATAATCATCCAAATCAATGTTTAGTAATATACTGTGATCTATTCGAAGTTTAAAAATATCTGCATATTTTCTTTCAAAATTATTCCTCTTAATATAATTTGTGTCCAAAACGCGTTTTTTTTCGAAAAAAAAATTAAACTTGAACTTAATTGTATACTTTTAAATTCTAAAATGAAAATCGAAAAATCTAAGGAAAATATTTTGAGGTGCACCTACTAACACACTTTTTATTAACTTTGTAATAAATTTTTCGAAGTAGCGCCAATTGAAAATTTGCTAGCTATGGTGCCAAAATGACCAAATATCATATTAATACTTTCCAACATTTTTTTGGTAGTTAATCAGTTTTGCCATTTTTTTTTGGGTTTTGGAAGTCGTTGATCAAAAAAATTTTTCCTTCTATTATGGTCTTACTTACGTTCTGAATGTTAATATTCAAACTCATTAGGAATTCGAACATACTACAGTGCTATAGTTTTTTGTATTGGAAAAGTGACAAAAACTCAGTAATTGTCAAATTTAGACTGTTATTAAAATTTTTTTTAGAACTATTTAAAAAAAAAGGTTTTATTATGATATTTGGTCGTTTTGGCATAGGAATAAATGACGGTACTCCTCCTTCAGAAGTACCTGGAATTTTTCTCAAACTTCCTCAATTTCATTTATAATTCGTGACATTCAAACTCAATTTCAAAGTGATATCTATTATTTTTCCTCACACTATCCTCTGTGTCGTCTGCGCGCGACGGCATGCGAGATCATTAACCCGATTCAAAACGCTTACTGATTCCGATTTACGGATTCGACTTTTAATTTCTCCTTTACGGATATATGTATTGTTTCAAACCCCCCCCCCCCCCCCCCCCCCGCCTACACCTCGATTTATTAATGCGTCACTGATATGAAATTTGATAAAGATTGATATCACTCACTCACGTTTCAAAAGGCGTCTAGTTCTTTCTCTTCATATTGAGGTAAAAGTTCTCGGATTCTTGCTGCTGCTGCTGCTTAATTTGATATGTTCCAAGCCCAGTGAAACTGGGTCATTTATCCGGCCTTCTCTAATCAGGCATTTTCTTTATTAGCGCGTGATAGTGCGTGCGAAGCTTGTTATCTTTCCCAACTCGAATGGGTATTTGCTTTCACACTATTTCACTATATTTTTCCCTCACTATACTTACGCAAGACCGTACTCATTGCATAATATGGTTCTCTCTATTTCTCTAGTTCTCACCTACTCCTTTTCGTTCTCTAATAACTATTGAAAGTGAAAAAATAATAATTTTCTTTCCCATGAATCACACTCAAAATTAATTAGAAAACCGCTAAATAGAGAATTGAGAAACCAACAGGAATATACATAACTGAATATAGTTGGCCTACAGAGACAACCGGAAAGATGAGTATTGTTTTTTTTTTCGATGTTTTTAAGTGTACACGCGGTACCGGCACACATAGCCCCCCCTTTGCCTAGCATACATACATAACGGGACGGTATTTTCTCTATGAGCCAGCTCGAGCCGGCTGTCTGTTACTATTGTATTTGTACACTGGTTTAGTCATTGTACACTGTTCTTCGGCCCGTTCTCTTTTATGCTCTCTTTTTTATTTATTCGTTATTTCCCTATATGGCACATGTGGCAAATTAGCCAGTTTCATTGTTTTTCGGAAATTGATCCGAACAACAAATGATGTCCAAACATACGATTTTCGTAATAAAAGTTGGGCGGTTTAAAATAATTTTTAGCCAAATGTTCTATCTCAAATTAGGTCGGAAATATACTTTTTTGAACTATTATCCTTAATTGCATATATTGGTAGATTAACTTACGCTATGTCGTTGATTATTGTCAAAAATGCCAAAAATTCTTAGTCTATCGGCTTTAAGTGTACCTTAATCAATGAATTAACGTGAATTATACTACCAAAATATGCGGTACGGAATTTTAAAAAATTAAATTCGGACCGCCGCGACACTGAAAAAAGACCAAAATCAAACATTTTAACTAAAAAATATGTTTTCTTTCAGAGAATTTTAATCTCAAAATTCGAATACATTTTAAGTCTATACGCTCAAGTTACCCAGAATCGTTACTCCTCCTTTAAAGTACATGAATCTTGTAATGAAATACTCTTCCCTTAATTTGCAACCTTTTTCATCACACCTTCGAAAACTGTCTGAAACGATCATAATTGAGGGGTTCAATGTAATTGACCCATAAACTGCGCTTTTTTCCCCTGGGCGCCCGAAACAAGTTGACGTCCAATAACAGGGTTAAAATGAAATGACCTTGCGCTCCTCCCGACTCGGAATACCGTTATTATTACTCGATCTTTTCAAAACATAGCTTCCAATCTAATTTCGAACGGTTTCCATGGTGTGATCTTTTTGAAAACGCTTTGAAGTGCTTAACAGATTCCATCCTTTGTTGATGTTTTTGGTGTTGTTGTTTGAGGTTAAAATATAAGGATTGTTTGAGTGTACAGTGCAAGATGGAAAGATGAATGTACTTATGTATTCAGTTTCACTAGCGCTTTTTCACTCGTCCCTTTCATTCTTGCCACTTGACCATAGCGCAAACTTCTGGTTTTTTATTTTCAAACGAAACAGTGTTGTTTTTTCAAAGAGCAGGATTTTGAATTTAACTGCGCCACATTTTTTAGTGTAGATAGTTAGTGTAGAATCGGACATTTTGAATTGCAACCTACATTTTTAAGTAATTTTGGTACTGGTGTATTAGATGTTGTTTCGAAATTTTTGCAAAGAATACAACTCCATAGTGACAAGTCTAAAATTCACTTTTTTTTTTTTTTTTAATTGAAAACATTTTGTGGTACGGTTGATACACAACAACCGTAATATCGAGCACAATGGACCACAATTTAAGTTTTATGTGATATTTTGAAAATGGGAAAAATCACAATTTTCTTTTTTGGCATGATATTTAGACATTTGAAAATTATAGAAGCTGTTGTAGACAATTTTCTCACTGACGTCACCCCACAATTATTGAATAGTGTTCACATTTTAAAATGTGTCAATTTACTTTTTTCTTCTTAGCAACATTTATTTGCAATTAATAATAATATCAATGGTTCGATTCAGATTGTTTAACGAGATCCTCAACAAAAAACGGTGACAGACAGAACAAAAGGCAATTGAAATGAGGTGGGATTTTTTTATCTGGAGTTTTTTTTTTCAAATTTTCTATGTGATAAAACTGACCATATTTACAGGGACATGCAACCCCCGTCAATGGGACTCAATGGATTTGGCAGAAGAAGTCACAACTTTTCATCGCCGTCTCTCGTCGATTACAGATCTCAGCCGCATCATTACGGATCCCAACCAAGCGTGAGAAATTTTCATTAACGGGCGACACTTTTTTCTCTCTTTCAACGCGTTTTTTGGCGCATTTACCATATTAATGCGCATAATTAGAGATAGTTCATAAGTTTTTGGACATCCTGAAGAAAATACCGTAAAAGCATTTTTCGTCTCTTTTACGGACTTTTGCAATCGTCATTCTCCACCAAGACAAACATAATTTATGAATCAGAACAGTGAGATTAGTATTTCCCCGGTTTACTAGTTTACGATGAATCACTTGTTGTTTTGCTAATGTGTCACTCACACCGACAATACACAAATTAGATTTCAGATAGTACAGAACGGAGGAAGCCAGTCTCCACCAGACTACGCCTTATTGTTCGACGCACCAGTTGTTGTTCTCAGATCTAAAAAGGTGAGATTTAAAGTTTAAAATTTTAGTGAATCTCAAAAAAATCTCAATATACTCTTTTACGTAATTTATGTGAAATTTTTAGAAATCACGATTTTATGTGTCGCGAGTTTATTTTTAGAATTTGGTTGTCTAGCAAAAAACAACCATAAAAATAGAAATGTATAATTTACTATTAGTTTTTTGATTTATATAAATTAAACTATTTGAAAAAAAAGTATGGTATTTCTTTTCAGCCTTGGAAAAACCGCTCTTTGAAAAAACCTAACTTGTTTTAGTAGATTTTATAGACGCTTCAAGTGCTTCCGGTTTTCAATCAAGAGTAGTAGTTCAGAAAATCGTAAAAAATTGTTTTTTTTTTTGAATGAGAAACCTCATTTTTGATTTTTTGAAGTCAAATTGAGTCTATTAAACGAGTAGTAACGATCCTGAAAAAGTGTTACATAGCCATAAAAATAGCTTATTGGCCCAATTTACATATTTTATTGTATACTTATCAATCGAAAATGTACTTAAATCATACAAAAAAACTGGTAAAACCCATCAAAATAAGACAATGATTTTTAAAAAACCAATTCCGGCGGCACAAAAAATTAACAAAAATGAGTAATTTATACAGACAAAAATTTGGAACAATTACTCCCCTTTGAAGGAAAAAAATTTCCAAATTTCATTTAAATTGAAAAACTCAGAAAAATTTTTACAAAGCTCGGTTTGCATTTTTTCAAACTTAGCTAAAATCGAAACGACTACCTCATTTCTGAATCCACTCCAGATTTCAAATTTAAAGAAGTAGCTTTTTTTTCCAAAATCTATATTTTTGAAATGCTCACATTGACATTTAGGGCTTTTAGGCAAGTTTTTGAAAAATTGTATCCTATGAGAAATAATATTTGCTGCCAGTTGGAACCTTCAAATGCGTAGCTTTTTCTAACTTTTTTCAAAAATTAAGTTTACAGCCAAGCACCGTACGATCAGCAAAAGAAGAATCAAGGCTACGATCTCAACAGCCACCAAGCAACATTCAACGAGTTCAGGCAATCCGTAGCCGTCCACAGTCCACTGCATCTTACAACAGTTTAGGTAACATTTTTCGTATAATTAGCACCAGTTTCAGTTTTTTTTTCCAGCTTCATCCGGAATGGAAAATCTCCAGTGGCGAAATTCAGTTATGTCCTCTGTGACTCCAGATAATCGCCGGCATACGCTGTACGACGAAGAAGACAACCCACGAGTGGTGAGTTGGAATATTTTGGGCTTGAAAAAGAAGACAAGGGTGTTATTAACATGTCTCATTTATTTTTGAGATCAAGGGGGTATAAACTACTTTTAAATTTCATCAAGAGCCAACTAGAGTTTGTTTTAAGCAAGTGATAATAGTGGGAAAAGCTGGGAAGAGAGAGAGTGAGAGAGGGGGAGAGAGAAAACGTACGAAACATTGAACAGAAATTAGATAGTAATTTTTTTGCTGCTTATTGAAGAACATCGTCATACATGACTTGAACAGGAAGCATCTGGACTGCCGATGAGGATCTGTAAATTTTCAAACTGAAAAAAAAAACGGCGGTTTTAACAAGTTAACTTACGGAGAATCATTCTGGTCTCCAACGAATCGTTTTCCAATGCGGAATCCGTAACGTCCAACGAGAAGGTTGCGACGTTTCTCCACATCGATATCCGAGTCCGCTGCCACTGTTGGTCGTGGATGCTCCTTCTCGTACTTTTCTCTGTAGGCAAGTGCTCTGTCACGGATTTGTTTCTCCGTTTCTACGTACAAAGGTGGGAGTCGAGAAGGTGGGGTTGGAAATCGCAACCAGGAAGGATCTTCCGATTGGGACTTTAGGAAGCGTTGGCGCCATTGTTCAGGTGATTCAGTTGCTCTGTAACTTGCGTTAACCACAATGATGGCACCAAGAAGGCTGAGAATTGTAACTGCTCTCATGACTTTAAAGAGGAGGAAGTACTTTGAGGAATAGTTGTATAACTGGTTACGGAGGATTTGAGGTTAGATTGCTAGGCTTGTGGGTGGAGCAAAGTGCTCAAAGAGGCGGAGTCTTAAGCGAGCACTTTTCTTTCGCGGTTGCTGTAATTTCCGCGATTTAGGGATAAATCTTGGCAAAGCCGCGATGTTTGGCCGTCTCCCATTGAATATAAGGAAAAGCAAATCTTCAATAATGCAAAGAGACATGCGCAAAGAGACAGAACACGCATTCTTTTTTTGCGTCTGATTTCCTCAATTCACATTCACAACTCACTTATCGCGACCTCATGGTGAAAAAAAGCCTCGTGGTAGGAGAAAAGCAATCATGTGAAAACGATGGAGAAAGAGCAAAACTTCTTTTTTTTTATTCGTTCGGTTTTCAAAAGCAATCAACAACAGGAAGAGGATAGGAATAAAAAAAATAAATGGAGAGCAATCGGAACATCAGAAAAGAATAGCAAAAAAAATATGAGACAAGCTGAAGAAGACAAAAGAGAAGGGTTTTATTTATTGCCCTTTTTGAGGGCCTAATTGTATCCAATAAACCGGGGGGTTTCTGCTTGTCGGAACCTTTTTTCGGGGTGTTTTTTGCCTTGCTGAGCTGCGCTTTCGTCAGAGGTATTTTACTCTTTAAAAAACGAAAGCTTGAGAGCTCGCTGATTGATGGATGGTCCCAAAGGACTTGAAGCAGGAACTGGTTTTTTGGTCTCCAAGTGCACGAACGGAACATTTCGTTTTCCGGGACGCGAGCGCGTGTTAATCATGGATTGGTAGTGTTTGTTGATGTTGTTTCTGGAAAAAGTTGTTCTGATTGTAAATTTGGAAAACCTAAAAATAATTAGTTTGCAAAAACTACTGGTCTAGAATTATCAAATGTTTAGAATGTTGGATAAGTTTGTTCATTTTTTGGTGTCTACAAATTTGGAAAATTGGTATGATAGAGCGGTATCTAGGATTCACAAACAGTGCTGGCCAGAAAGATATCCACTTTTTGTTGCTTATAATAACATCATGATACTTCCACTAACTTTTCATTACAAATATGTTTTTTTGAGTTACAGTCGTTTTAGTAATTGTCATCAAAAATAGACTAACGAGATGTCGGTTGCTTTATTACTTGCCATGATGTAAGTGAATAACTAAAACACGTGAACACATATAAACCTGATCACGAGCTATATTTTACCCGCCGAAGAATGTTTCATAACATTTTTAGATTTGTAGTTATACTCATTGCAAAAATAGTGAAATCATCAAAAAAATTTTGGTACTTGGGGATTACGTTCCCAGATTTTAAAAGTGAATTTCAATAAAAAAAACTAAAACTCTTCAATAAAAACCATCGAAGTTTTTTAGAAAATGAATGATCCTTTAAAAACGGAAAATCAGAACTTGGAAATATCTGAAATTCTCGTTTTTGAAGAATTTTATAAAATCTTCTATTGTCTATATTAGAGAGTTTTCGTTTTTTTCTAATCTTCAAACACATTTGAGGGACCAACTGGCAAATTTTAACACTATACTGTCTAAAAAACATGCGAAAAATTTCAAAAAAACTCACAAAGATTCGGTGTTTTTCTGGTTTCTCATCAGCTCAAAAATACGTGTCAATTGATCTAAACTTTGCCTAGTGTGTGTTTCTTTCCGTTGTTCTGCTTTCAAAAGACACTCAACTTGCTCGAGACGTTTTCTGAAATGATACTGTGTTTGCTGGCATTACCAGCGCTCACTAGAACTTACCTGAGCATCAGATTTTCTATGAATTCCAGAAATATATTGCTTGGAGAAAACGGAGAAAATGTTGAAAAGTAATTTCTCTTAATTTTGTCGAAATTTCCATAGCCACTCGGATTTATATCAGTCTTCTCAACCTCTGGTCTTTCAAATTCAAACTGTGATTTTAATGGATATCTCGAGAGCCCAAGTGGTTACGAAAATGTTAAACGTACCGCTATGGGCAGGGCACAGGCAAAATTGACCATTATGAAAATCAACGCAGTTTTGATGAAAGAGCTCCACATTTTAACATTCAGTGCATTTATTCCAAAACTGAAACACTAGTTTATGCTTGATACACGTGGTGACAGGCTGTCCCATCACTGTTTGATCTACAAAAAATGCGGGAATTTTTTGGCAACAAAAATGTGACGTCAGCGAGTTCTAATTATGCGGAATCGGTTGAGAATTCTGCGTCCCTACTCCCGCATTTTTCGCAGATCTACGTAGATCAAGCCGAAATGAGACACTCTGACACAGCATGTTGATAAAGTCTTTCCTTAAATGTGAAGTAGCGCCAGTGGGGAAATTTCTTCAAGACATGGTTATGGCACCACAATTACCAAATATTATAGTGAAAAATTATTAAAATTACTAAATTGATTTTTGAATTTTGAAAAATCTCAGTTGTTGCCACTTTTTTGAATGTCGTTCAAAAAAATTCCTTTGAATTTTATGGTCACATCTGCCAAATAACAATTTTCCTACAGGAGACAAAAATACGACAGTGCTAAAGTTTTGCCTAAAAGTGGCCAAAACTCAGTATTTGCCACTTTTGACTGGCAATAAAACATTTTCATGGAAATTGTTGGAACAAATTTCGGCTCATTGGTGCAACTGGGCCTTTAAAACTGGACAACTTAAACATTAAAAAAAAACCAATAAAACAAAGTTTCAGATTCAGATTTTTGAGTCCGAAACACAAGATATCAAAAACTTGAAACCGAGCAAAATAGCAGACTAATTTTCTCCCGTTTTTTCCAACTTCGGTTCCACTTTCTCATGAGTATTTTGGAGGCGTTTAATTGACTCTGAATTAGTCTGGTTTTGAAAATCGTATGATGTGTGCCCACCACTGTACTTTTTTCATAGCCTTCTTTATTAGCTTCTGCAGAAAAAATGGCATTTTTGAAACGAAGTTTTAAAGAAAAAATCTCAAGTTAACAGTTTTGTTTATTGAGAATAATTAGACAGATAAATGAAAACAATGCAAAATACGAAATAATTGGTGTAGCGTTAAACATATCGGAATGATCCGGTTAACAATTAACATCAGAAAATTCATACTCCGATTGGGAATCCAGTTAGTTCGTCCGTTGTTCGTTTCCCTGGACGGAATCCGGCTCGCCCAATCGCAATCGACTTTTTCATGATTGGAAGGGTTCGGAGTCTCCAATAGCGCAAGCGCCCCTCACGAGTGTTGCGCAGGTAGTTTGCTCGGTGAAGGATCTGATTGAAATCGACTTGATCGACAACTCCTAATCCGCGGAAGACATCGATTCCACCCTGAAATTACGGTGCTTGTTGCCATTTGAAGGAACTCGATTTTGGGAATTTTTGAACTTATACTTTCAAAATATCCTCAAATGAATGAATTTTTTAATAAACTTTCGCGAAAGTTTTTCAATATTTTTTTGTGGCGGTTCAAAATTTTCGCATAAAAATGGCCTAATTCGGACGGAAATTGAAATTTTGTAACCTATTGGTTGCCTATCCGCTTGAAATTTTAAACTTAAAAAAACGATGTAAATGTGCAAATTGAGTCAATAATAAAAAAAAAAAATTTTTGGGGATTTAAGGCTAATTTACAAACAAACACATCTAGGTCTTTTTTCGAAAATTTGAACCGTCGTAAACACAATTTGATCGGTACCCTTTTCCTTTAACATTGTGTAAAGCTAACCTGAAGCCCAAGAGCTGAGGTCTGGACCAGAAGAATGTCCAACGCGAAGATCGTCAATCCGATGAAGACGATTATGGAACGCATTTCCGAGTTGGGAAAGTTCGAGAATAAAAAAGAATAAAAAACGGGGGTATAGTGAGCACAACTCGATCGGCCAGAATTTATATGCTTTTTGCTCTGTTACATCTAAGGCGGAGCAAAACGGTTAAACGACCGGAACCGGTGAATGTTTTTTTTGGAAAACGTTGCTCTCGGTTTTGTGAACTCATAAAGTAACATGCGAAAAATTGCACAAAAACTACTGCTTTACACCCACAATGATTTGTTCTCTGGAAACGTGGGTTTCAAATTAGAATGATAAAAGTTCCTTATTCTAGTGATCAGTGATGATTACTCATGTCTTTGCTATCATTTCATACAGATACTTTATTTGATTCACAAGTAAAAATTAATGTTTGTAGAAATTCCAAAAATTATTTACTCCGAGAAATCATTGCGGTAAAGAGGATAATAGCTCTCTGCAAATGGCATTGATCGCTTTCCGCGGTTCCATCCAGCTGCAAATGCACGCTTCCCTGGGCGCATTCCAGCTCTGCCAATTGCCATTGATCGCTTTGCTGGCCGGAATCCTTGACGACTGATATAAAGACGCTTCTCCATAGTTAGTGGCTCCGGTTCTTCATCGGCATAGATCTCATCTTCGTCGTTTGGGATAACAATCATAGGGGTCGCCAAGTCGACAGCATCATCTTGGTCTAGGTCATTAGAATCTAAAAGTTGGGATTCGTAGGAATCATCTTTAGACGTTGGATGTTCCTGAAATGTTCATTTGCTACAATTACATAAAATGATAAAATAAGTAGCTCAGTTCATATGAGCTCACCGAGTAAAAACCCAGCTCCAAAGCATGAGCTGAGACTCCAAGAAGTGCCATCCAAATGACGAGGTGAGCTGCCATTGACTTTGAAAGTGATATCAGGTGGGACTGAGGACATCCTTCTGCTCGTCTTTCTTTTTATAGCACCTATTAAGAAAACGTGGTCTTGTAGTCCGGAAAACTGACACTACGATATTTTGGAGGATCGGATTTTTACGAGTTTTTTAACGATTTCGTAAAGGGACTACACTTCTACAATAGAATACAACGACTATAGGTGTATCTAGGAACTAAAAACAATTTTTTTTGAGAAGTTTAGAAATTTGCTCATCTGAGCACATTTTGGGTACATACATTCAAAATTCCAATACCTCCTCATCAGTGATAAAAAGGTCAAATGCGGAAAAGCCTGGAAGAACTGCGGAAAAATTGCCACAGATTTGGGTTTTATAGGCGGCTAATTATAATTTAATTTTGGAATTGGACAATCTGATTTCCCTTCAAAATATTTTTTTTCTTAACAATTTACTGACGACGAGCTGAAGATGATACTATCCCACGTCACTGATGTTTTTCCAACTAGAAAAAAAAACGTTTCCATAATGAGCTGAACATCGATCAAAACAACAGGGTACCCCTCTGAGAATTTTTTAATTCAGCTTACACAAAAAAAAATTGCGAACCGGCATACATTTAGTACAGTTTTGAATAACAGTAGGCAGTGAGTTTTTGCATTTTTTGAATTTTTGAAAATTTTTGAAAAAAAAAAGGTTTCAATATTGTCAGTGCGATTACATATAGAATTTATTCAATTGTATGGAGACAATTTTTTGGAAGGCTAAAAGAAAAAGAGCAAATTTTAATCGGACCCATACGTGCCTTCAAACTTGGCACACTGGTAGTGGACACATGGCTCAACAAATTGATTTCAACAAAATTTTTTGAACTGACCTACATGTTATATTAGTAAATCTGACTTTATATTGCATAAAATCCCCGATCAAAATAGTTTGTGATTCATATTCACCCTGTCTGAAACTTCTTTCCGAACCATTACTCTCTGAAACTGGGCTCTAAAAAACTCTAAAAAACAGAACACGATTTCATTCCGGTAATCTGGCTGTGTTTGTACATAAAGTATCAGTGATGATGACGGTGAATATTACAAAGAGATCGATTCAAATTAGTCGGAGCAGGTTCTCTAGATTATATAGATTTCTGGAACGTGTTGTGGGAAGACCTCCTTCATGTCATTGCTTCTCTTTCCTGGCCGGAATCCTTGACGACCGTAGGCCATTGAGCGCTTTCCTGGCCGGAATCCTTGCCGTCCATATGCCATGGATCTCTTTCCCGGCCGGAATCCTTGTCTGCCGTAGGCCATTGAACGCTTGCCCGGACGCAGTCCCAATCTTCCCATTGCCATTGATCGTTTCATGATGAGATCACTGGAAAATCAGCAGGTTTTGTTTTGCACAAGCCAAACGAGGCTTCAAAGTTACCTAACATCCACAGTGTGAAAGTTGTCCATGCTCCGTTTTCCAGGGCGGAATCCGCTTCGTCCGAGAGCAATGCTTCGTTTGCCCATTGCTCCTTCAGTGAACTCTTCCTCTTGTTTCCATTCATCTTCATCTTCAGAGTCGTACAGTTCGGGAGAGTTCTCAAGGACAACCACATCGACAGCCTGAAAAACTTTCAAAGTAGAAACCAGTACAGATGCTACTGGCAAAGATCCACTAACCGATGATTCGTCAGGACGATAGACCTGAAGCGGAACTGCTTCAGAATAAACTGCGCAGAGCAAAGCAAAAAGCACGAGGGTTGCTCGCATTTCTCGCGTTGTTGGGAGCTGAGCGAGAATAAGTGAAACCGAAGAAAGAGCTCGGGAGAGAGAGAGAGAGCTGAAAACAATGAAGATTACAGTAGATGCTTATCCAAATTTATACGGCTTTCATAATATATACGGGGCGGAGTTATAACAATATAAAGTACCAGTGGGAATATTGATAACGAGAATGCGGCAAGACGCGAATCAGGCGAAATGGGGGGAGAGAATGGGAAGAAAAACTGAGGTGTATCGAGCCGAGCGGGTGGGCGAGTTGCGTGATTGGTTCTGTATTCAAAATGACGTTGGTCAGAAATTGGAAGAGATGGGGAAAATGGTCACAATTTTTGAATAGTGCTCATAGTGCGGAACCGATTTGATTCAAGGTAACAGCTATGAAACTGCAGAGCAAACAGAAATTAGAAGCATAGTACAAATCTGTACAGTATTGGAAGTCTGCTATTCGAAATGTTGCCCAGAAAACTATATACGGTTTGTATACTTTATGTCTTAAATACGTATTAAGTTTTTATTAAGAAGCACTGACAAAATTGGTGTTTTGACAAATCGGAAGTAGTAGGTATCCAGTTATTAGTATAGTAGACAATAGTAGTGACAGCCAGTGATCTACTCATTATAAGATTAGTTCTCCTGGGATAGTCGTACAAGTTCGGCTTGGAAGACAGCCCGGTACGGAGTAGCATAACATGTTTTTCTCATTCGATCCACTACCTAGTTTTTGGTCGGCACTTTATTTTTCGGTTAATTTTTGGGACTTATTTCCAAATTGAAAGATTTTTTTCAGGCACGATTGGAATATTTTCAAGGAGAAGAGAGTGAAATGTTGAAACGTGGCCAAGATCAAGCGACAAAACTTCTGGAATGGTACAAAGAACGTCTGCTTTCGGTTCAGAAAAAAGCGAGGCTCTTGAAACAAGGGAGTGTCTCACTGGTAAGCGTTAAAAAAGTACAGGTCTGGAATAGTATTAGGAGCCGGGTCAAAATTCATTACAAAATTGTGGGAATCATGTCATTTAAGATTTTTCTTTTGACGGTACTTTCCATTATCTGTCACCACTTGAAGTATCCGTAGACTAAAAAAAGTTTCTCCGAGTATGGATACTTTTTATGGAAAAAAGTTTTGGAGAGAACCGTTAAATGTCCTGGTTCTTAAAATATTTTCCCTGTGTCAAAAAATTCATACTCAGCAAAAAAAAATTCAATTTTGACCAGGAACAGGAACTTGCACTGCTCAGGTCCTGTCATTAATTGCAGTTCTCCTAGACAGTCAGTTTCAGTAAACAGTTGTTGATAAATTTCGAACCCAAGTGTGTCAGTGATGTCACGTGATTTCATTATGATTTCATAGAATCTTCTGTTTCAATTAGATCATAGTAATTCTTAGAGCTCGTTATGTTTCTCGGAGCTCTAGAGAAAAAGCAATAAATTCAATGGTACCACGCATGACTTTATGGGCTACAGTATACTGCAAGAACTGACAATTTATCCAATTATTTAGAATGAGCCTATTTTAAGAGGGCAGGCTTTTTTTTGCAAAATTGTGTGGGTAGGCAGATTGGATCAGTTCCTGGTTCATACTGAAAAATTTGATCAAAGAAAATGAAAATGCTGAGCTGGAAGTTGTATTGGGGGGGGGGGGGTGTATGATATTACAGGAAAATATGACACAACTTAAATTATTTAAAAACTTGAAGGAGAAACGGTTATGGGTATTCTAAACTATTAATTTTTGCCTAATTTTTGCTAAAATCTCCAATTTTTCAAGTTTTTTTTTTGAAATTTTGAATCGGCATAAAGATGTTTTGAATAATTGTTGAGAATTTTCATTACAAAATTTGTTTATTTGAGCACATTTAGGGTTTTTTACGTTCAAAATACCCAGAACCGTTACTCCTCATTTGAAAAGATACTTATAAAAAAAATACTATAAAAAAGAATTTAGAAAGTGGAATAGGTCCATCAAACTACTACTCTGTCAAAACTGGTTTATAAGGACTTGGAAGCTACAAATATTTGTTTTTGTTCAAAATCACGTTGTCATCTTTGAACAATATAGTACGTGTCATGAGTAGGAGTACTTAAGGGCTCATAGATACAATCAAGTACTACAAAATCGTAAAATGGTCAGAATAACAAGTACGTGTGCATTTTTTCAGGATCCCGCTGTACATGAGCAGAAGCTCAACTTTCTCCGAGCCCACATCACAGAGCTCAACCGTCGTATTTTGGCAGTGATGGAGACTAGTGATAAAGGATTCCCGACGCACCATAACAGAACGGTAGGGATTACAATTCTCCATCCGACGCCAGCGCAGTTCTGACTACAAAACATACCGAAATTGAACAAAAAAAAACGTTTTATATCATGCGCTTTATACAATTTTTGCCCTATACAGCTACGTTATTTGTACATGACAAGTGAATCTCGTGACAGCCTTGTGCATTTTAGTTGACAGCGTAAGTTTTATGGAGTTAGGAGAAAAGCTTGAACCATTGGCTGCATGGGATGGGGACTCTGTAACATACTACAGATTAATTTCTGAACGATAATGCTTTTCCTTTTTTTTAATATGACAATCCTAGTGAATCCGCAGCGCAAAAATGACACCTGGAAATTTTTTTTTTGAATCCAGAGATTTTCCAAAATTAATGTATTCATTAGAGAATAAGCTTTAAAAATATATTTATACATTCCACACGCCCAACAAAAATCAATTTCCTTATTTCATATGAAAGAGTAAAATTTTGATAAGTCCGTTGTGAGTCACTGACATTTAAACCAGAAAAATATTTTGCTTACGGGTTATCAGATACAAATAATTGTTGTCTGATTGCTTTTCATGAAGTCATTCGGGTACATGACAAATGTTGTGTTTCTAGAAATTATTCATCAGATGACAAAAGTGTTAATATCGGAGATCTTGTGAAGTTTTTTTTTCCAACAAATAAGTCTGAAACTGTTTTTAAAAAACTTTTAAAAATTTGTGTTCAGGAAGAGTACATCTGTAAGAGCTTATAGGTGGTGTTGCGCCAGCGGGAAAGTTGTTAGACGCCACTTTTATGATGCAAAATAGTATAATGAATCTTTGGAAAATATTTTCAATTTTAGCCAAAAATACAAATTTCCTACAATTTCCGCAAATCGACCATTTGCCGATTTGCCGAATTTGTACCAACATTGCCACCCACCCCTGCTTTGAAACAATTTCCCCACTCGACTGTTTTTTTCCTTTTCCAATCAACATACCGAGTATTTTACAGGCTTCAAATGGCCCGTCTACAGGTGCTAACGATGACCAGCTTGTGTGGCTCCATCGTCAAAATCAGCGATTGAATCAGGTGAGCATATCCAACATGTGACGTCACGGCTCACAATTCTCTTTGTCTTTTCATCTCTTTCTATTGTTATCTTTCCCGAAACTTAAAAATAAACACTGACAGGAGGTCAAGTGTGGACAGAGTGCAGAAACAATTTATCAGGTGTTGGCAGAGATGTAGATCCAACAATGCCAACACATCAGAATGATGAATTAATGTTGTTTTATCGCTATCATATCTTCATTTCTATTCGATTTATATTTCAGGAGCTGGCGGAAAAGTCGAGAATGATAGATCAGCTGAAAAAAGAAAATGAGATGGTTAAAAAGAGTCAAGTACAAAGAGTAGAAAGGTTAGTATTTTTTTTGAAAGAACCTATGTACAGAGTTTTTAACTACTAGTTACTAGTAAGTATCAGTTAATTCTTAACTTTCAGAAATGTTCCAATCCAACGACCTTCTGCGTTTGTGAGGCCTGCTTATCAAATCCCCACAATCATCAATAACAACAATTATCCGAAAAACCCATCACCGCATAAGATTTATGATACTTTGATGTAACTTTTCTTGATTTCGCACTCTCAAAGAAAAAAACCCCTTCAACTTCTAATTGCAATTATAGCCCCCCCCCCCCCCCCCCCCCCACACTGATATGAATTCAACTCGGAGCTTGTTCATAATGAAATCTATGTTACCGCACGTTTTTCTTTTCTTTTTTCAATTTTCAAACATCTGTTTTTATCTTCAACAATACAAAGTTCACGCATTGAATTAGAAGAATCATTTCTTCTGTTTTATAGTGAAATGTAGGAGAGAAGTATTTGAACGTTTTCCAAACGGCTTTACAACTACATTAAATACGTCGTTGTATTCGATCAGAAACGAGGATTAACCAGAAAATTAGTTTCTGCAGGAGGGCCCACATGTAATACAACTTTTTGAGGGATGGGGATTTTAAAAAAATTGGAAATTATGATCTATTAGTAACGGGGCATATATTTTTGGAGCTTTCAACAATCAAAATTTAGCTATCTGCAAAATAAACGAAAGCTTTAAAAATAAAAATTTTACTAAGTTAGTAAATAACATTAAAATTAAATTGGTAGCTGAACAATTTATTTCCCATTGCCGCAATACGTACAAGTTGGCAATATAGGGTCTGGTGCCAATATTCATAACTTTTTTGTGGCATATCGATTTTTGTGATATTTTAGGAATTCATATTATCAAGCACGAGCTTTTATTTGAGCACTTACATGTGCCAGGCTGTCACATTACAGTTTGATCTACAAAGAATGCGTAATTTTTTGCTCAAAAAAATGACGTTAGCATGTTTTTAACCATGCGAAATCAGTTGAGAACTCTACATCTATTCTCCCGCATTTTTTGTATATTTACGTAGATCAAGCCGAAATGAGACACTTTCAAAAAGTTTTATTACGCCAGGTATCAGAGCCAATTTTCTAAGCTTCTCACCATACTCGTTTCTTTTTATATATCATCTGAGAGTTCTGTGCGGATTTTGCTTACTATTAGTTTGATGTTAACAGACGGCTAAAGTTTTGAAAATTTCGTTCAAAACCGTTTTGTAAATCGTCAAAAAATCTTCGAAAATTTTTTGTTGAAGTTCTTGATTTTTCATTGAAAAAATGATGCAACCAAATTAAAACATTTATTCAACATTAAAACATTTTATTTAAATACGACCAACTCAAGTGGTGATTGCAGTATTTTTTTGAATTTTTGATAATTATTCAAAATCGAAATTTCAAATTCAAATGTTTTGTATGCTGCAAAATTGTTTAAGATTGATTGCATAATTTTTCGACAGTAGAAAATTGTATTGTATTCTCACATTGTATTTTGAATAAAGCAAAAGTCGCTCCTAACTCTAAAGTTAAAGTTAAAAAAAACAAACGAGCTCGGTGAGAAGCCTGAAAAAAAGTGGCTCCAAGCTAGGATACCTGAGGTGGTCAAAATGTTCTGAAAGTATCGTAAAATGGAAAGCTACTCAGGCAAAGGCATAGAAAAATTTCCGCGAATTCAGAAAAATCGATATGCCACGAAAAAAGTTATGAACTCTTGACCCCAAAATCCTTATTGCCACCCCTGTGTTTTCTAGTTTTAATAATGCACCCGATATTTTTCAAACGTTATTTGTGAAACTTCTTTGTTTATGTTATAATATAATCCATAGGGAAATAAAAACAAAAAGTACTAGATTTCATTTGAAAAACAGACCAGAACATTTATTTATCCTACTTCTTATGATAGCAATTCAATGAGTTGTTTTCATCATTTTTTTATTTGATGCAGGTATAGAGCAAATCGAGAGGACCGAATACTTGGGGTAAAAAAGGTACTCAATAGTGTTATTGGAGGACGGCAATCAAGAGCGATAGCAATCAAAAGCAACAACGACATGATGAAGAAGCTCTCGTATTGATGAAGCGACTTTAGTTAATTTCATCGTTGTGTTTTGTCTTTCACCTAATCGTTTAAAAGCAAATTTATGAGTTCGCGAGCTCCAGGTCCACGTCTTTTCACTTTTGATTCTCTTTTTTCAACAACTGTTTATTCTGTGATTACGCAAAGATATCATCCCGCCATTGTTTCAAAATCATCACCAGTGTTTCTTTGCTTTTCCTTTCAAAACAGTTGTCAATTCGGGATTGATTAACCCGCAATCGGCTTTATAAACATTTGGTGTGCGTTTTTTTTACTCTGAAACATTATGTGTTTTCTGAATGATTTACGCTTTCCGGAGTTCTACATTTTTTGGTTCTTGTTCTCTACTGAACATATTCGCGAGTTTTTATTTTATTGCTACTTCAGATAATTTATTAATATGAAAAAGTATCCTTGGAAAATGAAACTTGGTTCGAGTCCTCATTAGTAATTTCATTGAGTTTACTAGGAAGTTGAAACTTTTTCTAATTTTGGGCCTCCCTACGTTTTTATTGTCTTTCAATGTCATATGAAACCCAACCTTTTTTTTCGCATCGCATCAAAATTTACAACAGGATCCATACCCATCCGGCGCAGAGGTCATACATAGTGTGAGCGCAACCTGAGATCCTTGCTACTCATTTCCTGCCCACCTGCACCGAATTTTTCGTTCACTATTTTGCCATCGTTTGTGTCCACATCAACTTCAAGAGATGACATACGTACGTCGTCCCGAAAAGTGAGGACCGAAATGTGATCCATCTCGTGTTACACCCTAAATTGCGTGATACAGGTGTCTTGTTATGGTTTTAATTACAGCCTTAGATTTTTGAGACTCTAGTTTTATTGGCTCTTGAATAACAATGTACTTTTTGTCGCCCTTTCTATAAAGCAGGAAATTTGGTGCATTGCAGTTTTTTGTTATATTTCCAAAGTTTCTATTTCCGTTTACAGGTGCATGTTTTTCCAGAATCATTTTAATTTTTGAGTTGAAATGTCTAAATCTTCACTTTTCAAGAAGGTACAGCTGTTGGAAGAATGTACCATTGAAAGTCGTCCAAAAATTTTTCTGCGAGACTTTTCCGTGTCACAGTTGTCGAAAATTGAATATTTTGAAAATTATCTTCTTGTATTGCATATTTTGATTGATTAGGGTACATTTAAAGCCGATGAGTGACCACAAAATACAAAACTTGGTCACTTATCGGCTTTAAAAGTACCTCAACCAACAAAATAACATGAGATAAACTACCAACATATGCAAAAAAGGCAAAAACTGAGATTTTCCAATTTTCGAAAAATCATATAAAATTTAGAATTTTTTTTCTAGCTAACTTTTTTAGTTGGAAAATCCCCAAAGAATTTTATTTTTATTTTTCATATTTTTTTTCAAATTTTCACGTGCATTCAAATTTTACTCATGTTGCAACAAAATCTGTCACCCTTGAGTTAAATAATACGCCTGAAACTTACCCTGAAAACACAGTCTTAAGTTTTTAGGCCTATTTTTTCGGGTTTGCTATATTTTCCGAATAAAAAACCGTAAAAGATATGATCTTTTGTTTTACTCTAGACAAAACCAAAAGTACAACTACCAATCCGCCAATTGCAAATTCATTCCTACAGGCCAGTTGCTGCAAATCAAGGATGTGCATACTGAATATCTTTTATCCATGCTTCAAAAATTTCCAAAAGAGTACATAGGTCATGGTGACGACAACGTGGCCTTTCAACTTACTACCCACCTTCTGACACGTCATTGTCTCGCAACATTCTGAAAGAAAGTTAAAAAAAAAGGACGAAAAGTTGAGACTACTTGAACATCCCATTAGCTATTCAAGCTGATCAGGTTTTTGGTGGATATCACGTTTTAGCCCTATATGATGTTGGGATCTTCTCGTCCTTTTAGACATACTTTTAATTTCAAAACCTCTTTCTTCTCATGTTGCAAATTTCTCACAAAAGTTTTGAATTTGGATCCTTTGTTTGCATTATTTTTTTTTTTGATATTTATTATATTTCACAAAATCTCTACTTAAGCGCCCGAGCAGTCTCATATTCTTTTTTTTTGCGCTCTAAAAATGTTATAATTTTTATTCGCTAACACAATATTGGAACTTCAATGAGGTTCAAGAAAACTTTAGAACAAAATCTACTGGAAGTTGCAAAAAAGAGAAAATGACACGTTTTTTTTTGAAATTTGATCACTGTTCTGAAAGAATAACGATTGATGTTTTAAAGGCAAGAGGCAAAGGCAAGCAAAGTTGAGTTTTGATTTTTTGAAACATGTAAATTTAATTTATTTTTTGGCGTTTTCAATAACATATGCACTATGTTTGGAGCTTCAATATGTTTGATAAAATACCTACTAGCTTGCTTATAGGCATGGTTTTTTTAATTGTATGTTCAAGGTTTATATTGAGCCAAATCAAGTTTTAATTTTGTTTTCATGTTTTTCAGACGTTTAAGAACATTTTTAGAGTGTGCATATTCAAAACAAATTTTCGAAATGCTACAAAAGTTTAAACAATATCAATTCTGTCCGTTTCGGCAAGTACCACTACTTCTGTTGAGAAAGCCTGTTGCGCTCGCCTTGCAGCGACCTCCGCCTGCCTCGCGCCGCTTGCCGCGCCTCCTTTATAGAGCAGCGCGGAATCCAAAAAGTGTCGGCCGCGGTAAAACAACCACCTTCCGCACTATGTGGTGTAAATACCAAAAATGTGACTTCTCACCATATTGCAGAAATGAGGTGAGAGGCAAACTTGAGGCCCTGAAACCACGCCTGCCTCCCATAATTTTTTGTTACCTTGCAAAACCTTCAAAATAAATTATCAGTTTTCCCCGATTGCCCTCTTAGAATGTGTTCTCATCGAATGCAAATTCATGTACTCACTTATACCAATCTTGCGAATTATTTATGAAACAATGTGACGATGACCCCGATCTTAGGTTCCGGATATATTTTTTTCTGTCAGAAATAGAATTGTAAAGAGACTCTCTCTCGTACACTTTTTGACATTGTCTAGGCGGGGGAGAAACTACTCAATTTTAATGCATTCATGAAAGAAACCAACACACACACACACTTACACGCATTCTTTTCCCCTATCACAAACAAAACAATTTCAGCCTAGTTTGTGCCTGCTCGCCCAACTACTGATTTCCTAGCTTTTTGTTCGAGAACTTTTCTTGTTGGGTCTTGACACCTCGCTTGCTACATGCTTTATTCTTCACATAGCGTCACTATTGTCCAAAACCACCTCCGCAAAAAAAAACTTTCCACGTCTTGATCACCTATTCTTTTTTTTTAATGCTCAATATAGTCTGAACCCGGATCTTCTGAAATCTTTGTTTGTTCTTTGAGAACTTAAACATACGTTCATTTGTCAAATTGAACGTGGAGAAATTCCACGAAATTTGTCTTGTTTTACTGAACCTTCAGGCGTGAATTTATCAAATTTTTTTGGCCAACCAGTTTGGTTCTGCTCTTGTTCATTTGACCTAGCCTGACTTCATACTTTATGTCAATGTTTACTCTGAAATATGACTCTGCATTTTTTGACTTATACTCGGGAAATCAAAACAGTGGAAATAAAATAATTCAACTCAAATTGGAGAATAAATTATATTAAAAGTTATCAGGACTAAATAATAATTTAAAAATGCAGCCGACTTTTACAAGGTTACATCTTGGTTCATTTTAAAGAAACTAACAAACAATTAATTACAAACAGTCAAAAAATAATTTTGATAAATTTTGTCTGTATGCAAATAATTTATGAATACAAACAATACAAACAACAATTGATATATAAGCTGGCAGAGTTAATTACTATTTTTTAGCTTTTGGAAGATTTTTAGAAAATTTATATTAACCGTCAGAAGGGGGCAGTTACACTGCTTTTTGATCCTTTTATTGTAGGGTACTAAACATGCGGTGTAGGCTTAAATTTGCCAGCCAATTTACCACAACGTTGACTGAAAATAAATCAATAACAACTGTTGAAATGATTCATTAGGATATTCGGTAGTGTTGAAATAAGTAAATTTAAACTATTTTTCAAATGGCGATATGCACTTCTACATTATTTAGAATAGTAAAATTTATTTATTACTTTTTACTTTATCACTTAGATTTTTTAAACAAACTTTTGGAAAATATTTTATAAAGCTAATATATAATAGTACAAAACAGTTTACATACAAGAAAAAGATTGGAAGCTCTCTGCTCCAATACGAAAAAAGACTTCATTTTATTAATTGTTACCTTGTATTTAAAAAAAAAATTAAAAATCAATCTACTCTACTCTACTCACAGCTTCAACCCTTGCTTACAATATTTCATCTGAAGCTCTGACGGCGCCGCAAAACCATGTTATCTTTGAACCTTGACGTCAGAATAAAAATGCACAAAATCGACAATGAAAGGCGCTTGACATTCAGTTATTTTGTCGGGTTTCTAAATTCGAAAGAACACTCACCTCAAATTTTGTTTGCGAATTCTTCTGCATTCACCCAACAACTACACAGTATTATCTTCCTTAAGAATACTTGTCTGCAGAGTTTTCTTTTTGAATCCCTAACAACATTTCACTCCGAGCTTCCTCAAATTCTGACCTCCTTGGTCATACACATTGTGCTCATTTTTCTTCACTTCGCAATTCCCAATTCGGACACACTTTTTTGCATCATAAACCTCCAGACAAGCAACTTAAAAAGAGATTTTCAACGTATGTGTGGATGTGTGTGGAGGAGAGCAATTTGGGAAGGTTTCCTTTTTTACTCCAGTTTAACTTTAATTATCCTGGAGATCCCGGGATTGAATGCAGAGTGCAATTTTCGTCTCGCAAAATTGTCGGGGGTGATTTGCTTTTGTGTTTTGACCGTGACGACATACTTCCAGAGTTCTAAGTTTATTGTGACCTTTGACCTGAATTAGTTTTTTTTAGACTCCTTCAGAAAAAGCAGATGAAATCTCGATAAAAAATATTTGACCAGTACGTGAACCCTTATAAGTGGCACTTGCCAAAACTTTTTATGGATTGTTGAGCAGAATTCATCATTTTTCAACTCATCCTTTTTTGTTCAAGTTTCTAGTCTACTGTTTAATATTCTATGACATTAGAAATCAAAAGATCTAATGATTTTTAATTGATCTGAAAGATAGATTGGTGGCTTGGAAAGAATATGTGTAAAATATGATAAATTAAAATTCTAAAATTTAATTTCATTGCTGTTGTTATATACGCGTGTGAGAAACAAAATGTAAATTAATACCAGTGACAAAATACTATGAAATTTCGTTATTAATCTGTAATTCAAAAAAATTGCCACATCCACTACACCAGTCATGAAATTGTTTTGAAACTTTTGGCACCACATTGACCAAATATCTTAGTAAGGAATTAATTTTTAAAAATTCTAAATATTATATGATTTTTCGAAAATTGGAAAAATCTCAGTTTTGCCACTTCTGGAAGTCGTTCATCATTTTTTTTTCAATTTTATAATCTACTTATGTAGCTACAGTTTTCTTTAAAAATGATTTTAAAAAACTCAGTAGTTGCCAGTTTCAGACTACCACTTAAACTTTTTCCAAATTTTTGTTGGAATGGGTGACTTTTTTAAACACTTTCCCAACTCAACAACTGCTATAAAAAGTGTTACTTTATCGTGAAAAATTTGAAAAAATTTTGAAATCTATTTCTGAATTGGAATTTATTTTTTGAGAACAGTTTTCTCTTTCAAAACTCTGCTTGATCTAGTAAACAAAGATCTAGTCATCTGAAATTTTATCTAAACGTTTCTGTGTACTAATTATCATTATTTTTCTCACATGTTTTAAATTCGAGCTGCAACAAACTGAGCTGAACTACAACAAAGACATACACACATACACACCTGATGTCTGATGTATTCCAATTCACTTTTACTCTTCATATACACACTTCTCAATTTGTCTATTCAACGAATGATGCTCTTTCTCACTCTCAGAATTTATCTCCTCGCGCATCAGGCATTGATGACAAATTTCGTCGAACTGCTGCAGCCAAGGCAGCAGCGGAGGAGGAGGACATAAAATTGAGATTGAACTACTACGAAAGTACTTGTTTGATATTAACCATTTCTTTTCCATACCCCTCACCAGCTTTGTTTTTTTTTCGTTGGTTTGGTTCATCTTTGCCTTGTTCTACATCCTTCTTTTTCTCATCCGCGTTTTTTCATGTTTCCAAAGCACAACTTTTATTTCGGTGCGGTTCGGAAGAAAATGAGAGAGCCCGACATTCTGATCGGGAGCAATAAACTGATCATTTCTGAATTACTCCGAGTTTTTTTTTTGCCAGAAATTTTTAATGCTCTAGACTTTTCATTGCGCGGATGTCTATTCGGTTACTATCTAGCTGTTGACATGGAAAATCCACTTCAAGCCTTGTCGTTATACACTTTACTAATCCGATTTCTGTCATTTCGTATGTCAAAAATGCATAACGTGGCGACTTTGTAACTTTGGAGTAACTTTGGTTACCAACTCCTGAGTCTCCAAAGCACAATTCGATTCTTAATCGTTGATTGTATTCTTTTAGACCTTTGAGAATTAATTCGAAAATAGATCCTCTAAATCTCTGCATACAAATCCCTGTGATGAGATTCCTTCTTTGCATACTGATTACGCAAAACCAAAAGAGCTGCCGGACTTGACGCGGCATTTCCGGCTTCTCACATCTTACTTCATTATGAAACGACGCATAAAGTTTTCCTCGCCGGCTCAGGTCTACCAATTGATTTCGTTCAAAGTCACAGCAGTCAAGAAGAAGAAAAGAAAGGAGGCGCTTCCCTGTCTGCCAGGGTGACCTTCCACGGTCCCGCCTCCAATAGTGGGTGCCAGCTCATCCGGCTTTCTGTGACGCCTTCTGACCTCAAGAAAAGGCTTTTCATCTTTTTTTCACATGATTTTCTTACTGTAGCACGTTATGTTTTCACATACATGACATACATGAATTATCATTTTCACGACGGACGTTTTCCAAATTTCATTACTCAAAACGTGCAGGCTTTTTCGAATTTTCAATAAAAAATTCCAAAAAGCCCTGCGATCTCACAGGTTTGTGTGCATTTTTGACAATGTTAGGGCATGCTAAGGTCCACTTGAAAATTTGAACCCTGCTAATGAAACATTTCAAATATGTTCGTCGTTGCTAAATGGGTATTCTCATATTTTCTCATCAATGTTTTCGTTTTTTTTATTGAATTAAATCAATTAGAGAATATATTAGCTATTCGCTTGCTTATACATTTCTTCATTTCTTAGGAAGTGATTCATCCCGGATATGTTCTTTTGCCCTTTTTGTCTCCAATAATAAATGCAAGAAAAAATTAAATCAAATTATAGGTGCTTGTTTGAATGGCCTCATAACCTTACAGTAGATTTGAAAGGTGTATAATTATTATTTTTTTTGTATCAAAAATTGCTTTCTTCCTTTATATTGCCTTTTTATTGCCAAACACCAAAATACAAGTTTTTCTTCTTCTTCTTAGTTTCCGTGAAGCAAATGTTTATAGAATCGCAACGGAGTGGGAACAAATGCTTAGAAAATTTGCAGAAGTTGACCATATACGGGTCATTCTTGCCCTCGATTTTTGTGCTTCTGCCTGCTAAACATTTTGATTTTTGCCAGCACTTTTTAAGAAAGAACTTTTCTTGCTGGTCTTTCTGGTCTTTAGACTTGCCTTATAACAGTTTGAAGCAAATGTGTTTTCACTCTTCCACTTTTCTCTTCTTATTCTCTCGAGCATTTTCAATTTTCAACCATATGTTTCTGATTTCCTCTCAGAAAAAAAAATTTCTCCTGGACTTTTTTTTGTCCTTTCTTCACGTTTTCATTTTTATTCTTAGCATTTGTAGTCATTATCAGGTGGCTTTAGAAGGGCACACACACGCACACTTTTGCGGAACAAGACAAAAATTCAATCATTTGGAGAGTGGCTTCAATTCACTTTGAAGACATTCGCAATGCATTGCTAAATCGTTTTGAGAAGAAAAAGAATAAGTGATGCAACATTCTTTTCATGATTAATTACTCAAAATTGTCTGGTCCCTTGAAACACGGAGCCTGAACAGAAAGAAATCCTGATACGGAAGTTATTTGTTATGTTTTCGTTTCCATTCCCTTACTTTTACTCTACTCATGCCCCAGCTTTTCTCGTCGACCCATCAAACCAAACTGGAGAAGGTGAATTGAACAAGAGAAAACTGATCGCACGTGAAGCGGAATGAAATTTAAAGTGTTGGACCCTTTTCCTTTTCAACACATTTTTTTGCCTACTCATCGAGCCAAATCTTGAACAAATGTTCAGCTCTCTTCAGTGTCGATTTTCGACAGCAAACTTCTCAAAATGACCTTCAGTCCCAAGATTTATATTTTTTTTGCATGGATTTGAAATGAAATTTGAATACCTTGAGAACACGAAAAACACTATGCATAGTCGGCGACATTTCAAACATCCGTCATATTTCCTTATTCCTTTACAATTTCTGATTTTTTGTACTTGTAAGGTATACACGCAGTCCCAGTTTCTAGTTTGACCCCCCAACCTTCTATCTTTACACCAGTACTGCATACATTTTCGTGAAACTTTGTTTTCTTTGTTTTTCGTACAGCTCATCCTTAGCCTTTGAAAACAATAGAGGTATAATTTGCATGTGACGTTAGGTGGGACAAACAAAAATAAGAGATATACCTGTTCAATCTATATCAGAAATCAAAAACAAATCAATCAATCACCAAATCACCAAATAAAAGTTTAAATCTAAGACGAGATTATGCTAATTCATGAACTTCAGTTTTATTTATCAGACTAGTTTCAACTTCTCACTCTTTTTATTTATTCACTCTTATTTTTTATGCATTATTATTCTGCAATAAATTTTCAAAAAAAAATTTTAAAGGTGGCATAGCGAGAATTTTTCGAAATTTGGAAAAATCTCAGTTTTTGCCACTTTTTCGGAAAATATCGGTTAAGATCAACAAATGTCTATTCATGTTTCAAATAATAATCACACTGAAAGAAATCGAACATGTAACAATGCTATAGTTTTCTCAAAAAGTGGCAAAAACTCAGCAATTGCCATTTTTGACTCGATTTTTTGACTTGGTTTGAATATTCCAAAAAACCTTGTTTTCAGATGAAATAAATATTTTTAAATATTTTCACGTGGTGCCAGAGCCTCTTATTTCGGCTTGGCCTACGCAAATCTACAAAAAAGACGCAGAGTTCTCAACTGATTTTGCATGGTTAAGAACGTATTTACTGATGTTACATTTTTTGGGCAAAAAATTCCCGCATTTTTTGTAGGTCAAACCATAATGCGGCAGCCTGGCACCAAGTAATTTTAGCAATTAATTTTAAAGGAATAAGACATAAAAGGCGGTAGGAAGTGGAAATCAAGTCTAAAATAATTTCTGGTTCATGTTGACAAAACTTTTAAGTTTACCTCCTTCAAAAACACTTCGCAACATTTTTTAGAATTCTCATAATCCATTTTGATCATTTTCAGTTTTGAAAACCAATTTCGCTACTTCATCTTTAACTAAATAATCAATCTAATTGACGCCAGATTTTGGAATTTCAGATCGAAACTATGAGCCAACTAAAATCCAAATGAAGTTGCACACAATGATACGATTTCTTCTTTCCGTGTGCTGCATTGTGAACGTCTTCGAATCAGCAGATTTGGCCTTCATACCGCTCACCAAAGCGTTTCTTGACAAACTGAAAAATGAAACTTTGTACAACAGATTTGCAACTCCAACACAATATGACGGTGAGTGAACCATTCTTCATTTCTATTTCAGACTAGGGTTACATTTTCTTTGGGTTGGACATGGGGTGTACTGAAAAATAACGAACAGCACTATTCCTTTCTGACTCCAGTTCTTTCCTTTTTCATTTATCATGTTTTTAGAGTATATACGCGTTCACGGTACAGGTATGAACGAGTGTTGCAGGCTTTCTCTTCTTACATAACTGTTGCTTTCATTTTTTTCTCTGAGAGATTGTTTTCTGACACCGCTACACACTAAACACTGTTCTAAACGTTTTGCTCACAGTCTCACGTCAGCTTTTCGCACTAATTCGTGTCATTTGTCCTTAGGAATCACTTAGATCATGTGTTGTCAACTGATTTTTTATTCTTTTCAATTTTCAGGTGTCCCTACAAACGTCACATTATCTATGTTTATCGAAGGAATGAGCTCATTCAGTAAGATATTTTCAATCAATTCTAAATTTGAAAAATTCAATGAAGGCGCCTGAGCGCCTGCCGCGCTAGCCTTCCGGCGCCCCGCGTTTTTTTTATTATTCGAAGCGAAACCCAAAAAATGTCGGACGCTCCAAAGCGTCCATTTATCGCACTATGTGGTTCAAACTTGAAGAATGACTAACTGTGCTCAATTAAACAAATTTCGTAATTAGACTTCTCAAAAAAAAATTCAAAAATGTTTTATGGTGGTTCAAAGTTTTGAAATAATTACTCTACATCAAACCGTTGCTCTTCTAATTGTGAGGCCTCATAGACAGGCTTGATGGAATTCCACAAGAGTATAGGAACTTTGAAAATTTTGAGCCAAAAAAAATTGTATTTTTCTCTTTAATTGTCTAATTTCCTCAGGTGCTCAAACAATGGATTACCATCTAGACGTGTATTTTCAAGAAGAATGGTACGACCATCGTCTTGCTCACAATGCTTCGGCTCCAATTCTTGTCCGAGACTTGACAGTTTTCAAAATGATGTGGCACCCGGATGTATATTTTGCAAATGCAAGATCCGCCGCTTTCCAGGTCAGTTCACACTTTACATGCTTCCACTTGTGTTTTGACTTGTGACTTCAAAAGATGTGAGAAAAAAAGACGGAAAATAAATTTGCTTTTTCCATCTCTACACTTCGAGCACTTTTATGACGAATGAGGGTCCTAATAACATGCAAATCCTATTTCCTATTTCAGGACATCACCGACGACAACTTTCTTGTATGGGTTTATCCAAACGGGCGTGTTTGGTATGACGCGAGAATCTCAATTGTAAGCGGAAAAAAATTATATTCAAATAGTTATTCAAAAAGTCATGTGTTCAGGTCAGCTCCTGCAATATGGATCTTTGGAAGTATCCATTGGACTCGCAGGAATGTGCACTTCGGATACTCTCATATGCTTACCCAATGACAGTTCTTCGTCTTCTCTGGTCAGAAAAAGAGGACGTTCCGGCAATCGACCGTAATCCAGACATCACCATGCCGGATATGTCGTTAAAACACATTAGGACAGGATATTGCAACGGAACTTATGCCACTGGAGAATGGAGTTGTATGACGGCCATTTTCTATGTGGAAAGAGAAATGATGCACCATGTCATGCAGACTTATGTGCCTACAGCTCTAATAGTTGTGATTTCCTGGTTTAATTTCTGGCTGGAAATTGACTCAGCTCCAGCAAGAGTATCGTTGAGCATTACCACTCTCCTAACAATTTCAACACAAGCTAATGCAGTGAAACTTGCATTGCCAGAAGGTAAGGGGAAGGAAAACGGGGAATAAAAATAAAAATACATTACTGTTTTTAATTACAGTGAGCTACATGAAAGCTATCGACGTATGGATGGGATCTTGCATGGTAACTACCAATAGTGAATGTTGTAATATTTCAATTTTTTTAATTTTCAGGCATTCGTATTCGGTGTCATGATAGAGTTTACAATTTGTCACTACGCTAAGAATTTGGAGATGCTTCGTGGCGACGGACAACCGTCGCTGATCGTCGACACTGCTCTCTCAACATTGTTCGGAGCGGCCCGAGATATAGACGATCTGGTGCGAAAAGTGGCCACGCTTGTATGTTGCTTGCACTGCTTTCACACGCTAAGCTCATTTTCAGACAAAATATTTTGATTCAACTTTTCTTTTGTCTCAAAACTGCAAGAAGTCGAAAACTTGGTTTTCTATACTAATATCGGCTAACTTTTGCATTCCTTCGATACTTGTCAAGAGAAAGCTAGTATAGCTGAATGAGTTTAAGCGACTTTTACCTTTCACTCACACACACACACTCACTAACCATTTCCTAAGTTTTTTCTTCCAGTCACTTAATCTTTCAGGTTGAAGAAACAGTTTGGGTTTGTTTGTTGCCTCACATGCCAGCTATTTTTTTGTTTAATTTCTAACTTCTACCGCATGACAGTTTTCTTAAGTTTTCACAACAAGTCTTTTAAAATACGTGAAGTGTGCGGATCAAAGATAAAGTGAATTATGTACTTAGGCGCTTTTGTCTACGTTTAGAAAGATCAAATGAATGCTGAAATTTCAGGCGACACCTACAATAGGCCTTCCACGAAGGCGCCACTCTCGCCCGCCCGCCCCACACCACGCCCCACACTCCCGTCACCCTCATACCATCGCCCTACTAAAGTTTTGTTTTGCAATTACAAAACACCATCGCTCCGCCCACTACACACACAAACTATAGCGTGACGCGGAAGCCGTGAAGTGTCGGCCGCGGCGGAAGTAGTGCTAGTTTCATTGACGTGAAGTGAAATGCCAAGTACGCAAACATGTTATATGACGCCAAAATGCACCGCAGTGTGATAGGGCGGGCGTGCGGAGTATGCGGGAGTAGGGCGGGCGTGGTGTACACTATTCGCGCCTCGCCTTCGTGGAAGGCCTAACCTACAGTCGTCTGTGGGGAATTAGTCTGAATATAAATGACTCAAATTAGTGGATTTTTCGAAACCTTTAGCTAAAATAATAATAATTTTCAAAATCTTTCAAAAATGCGGACTTTTGAGTTCTTTTGAGTAGGTTTGGATCCTCGGAATCTTTAAATACAGAACGTATTGAACAGAACAAATCGGTCGTTTTCCAAAATTAATAAGGTGAAACTGAATTTGTACTAGTTTTTTCGAAACCGTTCCTGCCAAAAAATTTTGGAAATTTTCAAATTCGAGTTTTATCAAGCGGCAAAAACTTGAGTAGGTGCCACTTTTGGAAAAATCGAGGGCACTGCTCGAACCGCTACACACGCGGTCCTGGCTAACCTAAAATTATGAAATGAAATTGCGGCGCGTTTCGTGTCGCGTCGCGGCTCGGTTTTAGTTGTAAAACTAAATGTATTTGTCCGTGTGGAGTGCACGACTTTCCCAAAATGAGAGAGGCCAGAACCCCGTGCCTACAATGTTGGAATACCAACATAATTAAAACAGTAAAAAATCAAAGCAATTTTTTTATCGACGAATTTCAAAAATAATTTGATCTCCTTTTTTCACCGCTTTTTGGGTCGAAATCTAACAAACTTCGAAATTTTTCCGAAAAGTTTTCTTATGACATTTGATCGTTTTAACATTACTGAAGTGATGACCGTGGCCCGCCTTTAAACACTTTTTCTCTGAGATACTCTACCTTTCATAAAATAGAAACCGTGCACTCCTATGGAAAAATGGAATAAGTTGAGAATGAATAAACAACCCACCGCCTGTTAACCTCTGTTTCTTTTGCTATCTAACATACTTCTTACTAGTAAATTATTCAAGAAAACCAAATTTCAGAACGAGGAGGAAGGTGTTCGGGGGGACGGAGAACAACATATTGCATTGAATATGCTAAATCCAGAGGAGCCGCGGCTACGCTCGTTGAATCAAAACAACGATGTTACGGCGAACGGGACCAGGTGAGAGCTAGGTGCTATTGACACCCACGAGACGTTGTTTTTTGAAGATATTTCGTTGGTGCGGAAAGGATGAAGCGGAAACGGTCAAAAGCGTCGCTATCCAGACTTCGTCAACAGGTAGCGAGCATGCGTCACGCTGTGAGTTTTGCTTATCTTGCCACTTGAAACCTGCTTAAATCGGTTTTATTTTTTCATTTTTTCATTTTGCTCAGAAGCTGGCGTTTGATATTTTTGAATTTCTGAGTGTAGTGTTCACACATTTCACTTCTCAAGTGTGCGATTTTTCTTCAAAACGTGAAAATTTTGTTTCAGACGATTGACGTCTCTCGTCGTGCTTTTAACTGGACACGCGCCCTTCGAAATCTACGCGGACGGCGAGTGGCTCAACGCATTGACGAGCGGTGTCGTATTGTATTCCCGATGATATTCTTGCTATTCAATGTGGCCTACTGGAGCTTCTACCTTGTCTTCAACTAGCATTCTCTTATTCACTGTGATTGATCTCTACGTTGTGCATGTCCTCAAATCTTTTCTTGTTTTTTTTCTCATTTTTCTTGATTCAGGTTACCAACTCGCTAACTTTTCAACATTTACGATGATGATATTAGCCATTTTAATTTGAAAATAAATTATTATGTATTAAGAGTAAGAGAGTCACATTGTATTTTTATTTTATTTCAAAAATGGATAACGTTCCGCCATATAACAGGTACTATATATCCCTGCGCTTAATTATTTTTTTAACTGAAGGTCAATTTTGGCCCTTTGCAAAAATCTAAAATCTCAAATTGTTTCCACGCAGTGGTTGGAAATTGATTTTTTTTTTCTGAACTATCATCGTTCATTGCATATTTTAGTTGTTTTTCTCACATTATTTCATTGATTAAGGTACATTTACAGCAGATAGGCACTCAAATGATTAAAATTGGTTACCTATCGGCTTTAAATATAGCTTAATCAACGAAATAATGTAAGACAAAAAAATATGCAATACATGATTATAATGATGATAATTCAAACATGGAAAATCGTTCAAAATTGAATATTTCAGTTAAAATTAGGCTAGTTCTTTGATAATTTGTATTGAACTGCCATAAAAAAATTTATAGGTAAAAACTGAGTTGCATCGCTCTTTGACTCGGAATAAAACAATTACAATTTTTTTGAAAAAGGTTTATTATGATATTTGGTTTGTTTAGTACTATAGGAATGCATTTTAATAATTTCCCACGGGTGGTAGTGTACCTTTAAAACTTTTGTGTTTAAGTGATATTCTTTAGAAAGTTTTGAAAATTATTTGAAAATCCATAGACCCACATAGACCTGACCACCACTGCATAACCACCCTGAAACAGTCTTTACAGAGTACCTTTTATCAAAAAAAAAGCTATTTTTACCAGTATTTTAAAATTAATACTTAACGCTGATAACGTGGTTCAATAAAACATCAATAGAAAAGTTTCATTCTATCTTCTTTGGTACACAACTGAACAAAAACATTTATTAGAAGTTCAAAACCAATCAATTTAAGTTTCTATCGATAAAAAATGGACTATTGCTGTTCTCGTCTAACGCGACATCTCCTATGCTGATGTGCTCAATTTCAACTTTGTTGAAAATATCATAAATCAAATCCAATAATCTGAAATTAAAATTAATGCGGGAATTCTATTCTATGTACAAAAAAGCTTACCTGCTAGCGACGCAGATGAGCATAAAATTAAAAAAAAATGTTCCAAGGTCCACTGCTTTAGTTTCAAACATATTTTGGTATGTATAAAAATTTAATATTGAATAGTGAAAAATTTTGAAAAGTATTTTTTCTTGTTTTTTTCTGATAAACTTTCGGTTTAAATGCGACAAGAAACTATGGTGCCATGTTGGAATACGTGGTATCAGTTATTTTTTAGATAATGAATCGTATAGAAAGACTTTGACCGCATTAAGTGCCGAAAAAAACTACTGACGATAGTAGCGAAATCGAGTTCTTTCTTTCTTTTTTAATTTCACTGTGAAATATGGGAATTGATATCAGTAAAAAACGAGTATTAGGGCAAGTAAAACCGATCGCGATAGAAAATCAAATAGAAATGTTCATAGGATTCTCAGGCTATGGAACTTTTTTTATCCGCAAAGATTTTGCAATTTCAAAGTCACACGTGGCTTTTTTAATCGGGTCTCGTCACGATCTTAGTCAATGGCTGCTGCATTCTTCAAAAAGAAAGCTCGTGAAATTTGAAAGTCTACAAAACAGAGAAATGTCAGGATTTTGAATAAAAAATTTAGCACCTAGTGTCAAGTTTTCGCGATGTCAAAGGTGGGGTACCGAAATTTGTGACTTTGCTTTTTTAGACCAAAATAATTCAAAACTACCGAATTTCGTAATGAGACGTTCTCAAAATTAAAAAAAAAAAAGTTTTGGCCGCTCAAAGTTTTGGAAAAAACGGCCTATTTTTAGCTAAAATCTCAACTTTTGGCAACTTATCGGTGTTGCAGCGGTTGGAACTTAATTTTTATTTGAAAATCATCTTTTAATGCATGTTTTGGCATTTTACTACGTGTTGTTTCGTTGATTGAGATGTTTTTTTGGCCAATGGGGACGAAAAGTTTTCGGAACATCTCATTACTTCAGGTCTATCTCATTACTTTCAGGTCTAAAAAAAGCAAAGTCTCAAATTTCGGTATCCCACCTTCAAAGCATTTCCAGAATATTTTAGTACAATAGTTTAATACTTGTACAATTTAATACATATACTTGTTTTTTATAATCCAAAATTTTTAAAATTTAAACGTATATTTATTTGCATTTTAAAGATTAGGAAACAATATTTTCTAAACATGATATATATATATATATATATAATATAGATCATATATAATAATATAGATAATGTGCGTATATATATATATATATATATATGAGGGGTATTGAAGTATTCAAAAATGTAAAAATGGCTATGTTGTTTTGAAATTTGATGATGAAAAAATTGATCTGCGGTATGTTAAGCTAATTAGGACAAAACTGTTACTTTTTCACATTGCAATGTTAAATAATAAGAATGGATGTTTTCCACTATTCGAATCAGACTACGGCACCGACCTACAGTAATAGCCGTTAATCTCTTCTTCATTCAAATAGGGCACAGTCAAATAAGATAAAGAGCTTGGTCAAACAAGATCCTGTGGCCTAGCACTTGGGAGAGCGGTCAAAAGTGCAGTCGGAGTTTGTGATAGGAATATCCAGTTTCATAAACAGTACCGGTTTTTTGGGCATTGTTGGTTTATTGCGGTGTCTTTTATCTTGATAAATCACTGTTAGCGATTTTTAAAGGTGGAGTATTTAGCGCCAGAAAGTAAATTGTTTAAAACTACTTCCATAGTGCTAAAATGGCCAGATATCATAGGAAAAGTTGTCAAAATGGTTTCGAAATATATGCACTGCCAGTCAAAAAAAAAGTACTTGTGTAACATGCAAAATTGACCATTTTTTAAATGTTACGTGGCTCTTTTTATCCATATTAGGTTTAGGATTAGTTTTTTATATGCCGTGAAGCACTAATCAATTTCACATTTTGATTATATTATCATTTTCAAAAAAAATGAATGGAAAACGTATTGGAAAATATTTTTCGGTCAGGTTTACTACAAAAGTACTTCAAAAAGTGGCGATCGCTGAGTTTTTGCATGTTCGAAATTCTAAATATTGATTTTTTAAACACAAGTAGACTATAAAATTTGAAGGTAACTTTTTTTTGATTCCAAAACTTCCAAAAGTGGTATAATCTGAGGTTTTTTAAATTTTCAAAAAATCATATAATATTTGGAAACATTTTTTGAATTTTTTTAGTTGGTTATTTGGTCATTGTGGTGTCTTAAAGTAAATTCACCACTAGTGCTACTCCACCTTAAATCGTATTTGAAATATCTTCCGAGCGTGCCCAGCTAAAACAATTTCGATAAAATCTGCTGTTGTCTGCGTCAAAATAGAAAAAAAGAAGACAAAGACAGTTTCGATGAAGGACCGCTGCGTTGATTTCGATTTCGAATGTTGCGACCCCGACCGTTCAAGGTAACCCTCTTTTTTTTCGTTGGCGCCTCGTGTACTTTCGTTTCTTTTTCTACCGGTTCTCAGCACACACCGCGGAGGTCCATTTTTCGCCTTGCAATTCATTCTGCAGCGTTTTTCCGTTTGAATTAGTGCAAGTCATCAGTGGTTACGTGTATACGCAGACTGGCAGGCGTTTTTTGTTTACACACGTCATCATCTTACGACGTCGTCGTCCTTTCTGGTCATTTCTACTTTTAATATTTGGGAAAGGGGCACTACTATTTACCTGCCTTCTTCCCATATTAGGTGGGCCCTTGATGTGGACAGTTGGTGGCGAACGCTGCATTTTTCCATTCCAGAGAGTAGAGAGTGTGCGGGTTGAAGAGAGACAGACGTCACTGCGCTCTTACACACACACACACACACACACACACACACACACACACACACTATCGATCCCCAACAGTCCCGCCCACATTTGTCAACACACGGTTCTTACGACAGTTGTCCCTTCATCTCACTCTTCATTCATTTATTCCAGTGAGAGTCCCACACACGACTGGACTTCCATATCGAGCCACAGCTATCAACGAATTTGCTGGCAAGATGTAGGCAGTTCAGTTGTGCGTTTATGGAGACCAACATCCGGATTAATCCTCTATATTTTCCTCCCTTCACTGCCATGTTGTCTAAACGTGCCCCTGTGTGCTGTTGCCGAGCCCTTCGTTTCCATAGGGATTTTCGTTCATCCCTTGGAAAAATGAAGCCTGCTGGACTATTCCTTCGTTGTAAGTTTTTTTTTTAGACTACAAAGCAAAATGGTTCAAAAAACGTTCGGGCTTCCATCTCTTTCCCAGCCTACATCTCAACCTGGGCTGGCAAGAAATGGCAGTCTACACGTTTTTCAACCAAATGCTATGGCCTTTTTTTATTCTGAAACTTTGTAAAAATATTAGGGAAAAATCGTTTATTCAAATATAAAAATCAAAAGGAAGCCGAACCGTTATCAGTCACAATTCCATATACATTCAACAATAAACATTTGTGAGTCAATACTCACAAAGAGAATCAATAAATTGTTATGTCCAAGCAAACCGTCACCATTGTTGCCTTTTTGAACCGTGTGCAAAACGAATTTTTCAATGTACAATGTATCGATTTTTTCATTTTTTCGGACAGGTTAATGTGCATGACGTGAAACAAAAGAAAAACTATGACACAAAGTGGTGTCTCTGAGAACTGTGCAGGTGTGGTGTCTTACACAAAACTGATGACTGTACAAATGTTAGTGCAAATACGTAAAAAGTGCAGCTCAGCGGGAAGGTGAGAAAACCGATCGCACTTAAGAATAACCATTCAGATTACAATAATATGGTGGGGTTTTGTAGTGCAAGTGGTGATCTATGACAATTTGTGAAAATCTATGTATCGGGTAAGAACTTGTGTAGAATATCTGCCCAAAAATGTTAATCTTTTTGAACATTTCGAGGGCCCTTTTTATCCATATTAGGCTCAAGATTAGTGTTTTGTTTAAGCCTAAAAATACAAATCAATTTGAAATTTCAATTAGATAGTCATTTTAAAAATAATTTTTTATAGATTTTTTGGCCCAGAAAATAAGTTTCTGTTTTTAAAATTTTGTTTGAACATCTACCTGAGCATTACTGAAATATTCAATTAACTCGAGATGCTGAAAAGTGCCGGTGCGCGTAATTTTTTTGTATTCATTGAATTCTGCCATTTTGAATCATCAATTGAACGTAGACGACGATATCAGAAAATTACAAAAATTCTCCAAAAACTGTTGACCATAATTGAAAATCAGATTGGTAATTCCGTCTTGGCATGTTCATACCACCAGTCAGAAAAGTGTCACTAGAGAAAGTGAAAAATGAAACACATTTATCCTCATTTTTCGAGATTTTTGTTCGCAGACTGTCGCCAGTTGAATGATTGGCAAAAGATCTGATGCACTTGAGAAAAAAAATTGGAAAATTAAAAAAAAAATGGTGGCAACTATTTGTAATATGTTGGGGTAAAGGCCACGTGATAGTATTTTCAATTATGAATCGTTTTCCTGCAAGTTAGGATACACTGGTTTTTTGTGACTTCATAAAATAATTGTAATATGCGAGAACTTCAGGTTCTGAGCCTGAACTGTTTTGTACCACTTTTGCAAAATGGTTTTTTTCTGATAACCAGTCACCAAAATGTAACTTTTTTTTAGCCAAATAAAAGTTACATTTTGTGCCCCAAAGACCATTAATGTACTTAAATCAACGGATAAACGCCCAATCAATGACCACAATATTTATTAAAAAGTGATAAACAAATAAACAATTAGGTTCCAGACGTTGCAACACCGAGAAGTTGGAAAAATTTTGATTTTAGCTGAAAATGGGCCTTATTTTGCCGAACTTTGAATTGCCATAACTTTTTTTTTGGTAGGTTTGGACCGATTTGGGTCTAAAAAAGCAAAGTCTCAAATTTCAGTACTCCACCTTCAATTGTTCCTTTAATATTTGGAATCAATCCAAATGTTCACCGCTTTAAACGAAAACGGTCAGCACACCCGTATCAGTGTCTTACTTTCATACAAAACGTGGTACCAGCCTATTGATGCAATAATTCTTATCAGTGAAAATTTACTTGATAACTAAAATTATTAGTTTTGATTATACTTGGATTTCAACGAAAAACGGAACAGAGTACTTGGTTTTCTGGATAATAACTAGAAATGTGGAATGGTTTTCACAATTAACTGACTATTAAAGCAGCAAAAATAGTTCATTGTAGCTTTGATTTTCAAGTGAGCTAAACTATTGCAACAAACTTAAATATACATACGTTTTGAATCACATCAAAATACAGATAAGAGCATATATAATTTGGGGGAAAGCCTTTCAAAAGTCCTATTGTAATCCGGATAATCAAAATGAGCTGATGTCGTGTATGGGATTTAAAAAAATTAGATTGGGACTAAAATATGCAGCCAGAATTTTAAATTCAAATTGTTTTTATGCTCTATTATGATAACACGATAATGATGACAATTAGTTAAACGAAACAAAACGCGCTCTGTACGAATTGCACTTTGGGCATTAAATTTTCATGTCAAAAACTGATCAAAATGAATAACCCGAAGATGAAGGAAATAAAGTTGTATTTATGTTCTAGCTAAACTCACAATTTGTGGCAGGGTTTCAAAACTTGCACAAGTAAAGGTGCTTTTGGTTTTTGTTTTCACGTTTTGAATTACGTAGTGTATTGAGTTCTCAATGGATCTTTTTATGAGTCTAATTATTTTCAAAATTGCAATGTTGTGATATTTTGAAAACAACATTTTTGAAGTCTGTTTTTCTGGCATGAAAACAATGATAACACGCAGATACCTCACATTTGAAACAGCTTTAATCATTGACTATCTGGATATATTAAAGAAGATAATTTTAATGAAACGTACTATTTACTTGCATGTTTAAGCTCAGAAAAACACTACTCCTTATGTAAGACTAATATAGACAAGGGTGAAATTTTCAAAATGGTTAGCATTTTTGAGGCAGATACACAAGTACCAGAAATGACAATAAAACAAGTATAAATATATCACTAAAATGTTTTTAAGCGGAATAAAGACAACATGGCTGGAAACATCGCCTGCATACCCTGGAAGCCCTAACTAAACTTAATTTAATCCTACCGCCTATTACATTTCCTTCTCAAAAATTTCTTATAATCTGATTTAACATATCCTTTCCACAGTTTTTGACTCATATATTCAAAATATGTATAATAATAATAATAATAGTAAAGTTTATGCATGCGTATTGTTTATTCCAGTAGTGATATATGATTCCAAACACCAATATCAAATTCATACACTAGAAACGAATACCAGCCATCAACCTCATTGATTTGGTTGTTCAATCCAGAGGTCTCACACACCGATTTTACGCTACCTTCTGTGGTCACGCCCTTTTTTAGTATAAAAAGCTGCCAACGCAAAAAAGAAAATCATTTACTAAACGCCGACCTTCTCCCCACAATGTGCGCCGGTGTCTCTCTGCACACTCCACATTCTCTGCTGGTAAATTGACTGCGGCGGTGGCGACCATGTATCTTATCATATCGAATCAGTTTTGCTCCTCAGTTGGGCAACATACTGCCTCTCAATGTACACCACCATTCGATTGATAATATTATTCAATGCGGTTTTTTTTTCTACTTTCTTGTTGCTTTGAAGAATTGCAGTCGGTTGCAAGCTTAAATACAAATCCGAATTGTTATTAAAGCTACCAACCGGCTTCAAGTCTGAAAGAGCAGTTGAAAAAAGGTAAGCCTGTTTAAATTTGTTAAAGAGTAAAAAAAAAACAAAATGGATTTTCGATTAACTGAAAATGTAACGGAAATGAGAAATTTGAAAATCAAATCACACGAAAATGTTCCTGCCAAAAATCGTATTCTGCCATTAACAGTTGTGTGGACAAAAAAACCTTGACCAATAATATTTTCAGATTCAAAGTACATATTTTGGACTCCGTGGAGCTTGTCAAATTTTCCAGAATATCCAATGTTTACAAAAATAGTAATTAAAACAACACAACCAAAGAGAAACCCATTTGAATACCGTACAGAAATGCTAGGTAGTTTTTGAAATTTCTCAAAAATGTTTCTATTCAAAGGTGGAGTACTGAAACCTAAGACTTTGCTTTGTTAGACCAAAAAGGGCCCAAAACTACTAAGTTTCGTAATGAGACGCTCGGAAAATTTTTCAGAAAAAAAAGTAGGACGGCTCAAAGTTTTGAAAAAAGTTGCATATTTTCAGCTGAAATCTCAAATTTAGGCAACATTTATCTCCGCGAGTTGTGACTTTGAACTCGTATTAATCAATCACAGACGTAATGCTTTCAGCTACACTCATTTGGTTTTTTTTTTTCAATATTGGAAAACTCAAATTTATTGAAGTTATACATATAAATGATGTGATTATTTAAAACATTTGAAACAAAATAGTAACTCTTTGTAAAATATCTGAAGATCACGAGTCGATGTCAGCTTTCAAAAGCAATGTGCTCCCCGCTTTTGGGCTATCAATAAAATACACGTAATCATTATTGTCAGACAAGTGTAAAAACTGACATGACAGAGAGCTTTTGATATTTAGAACAACGGGAATATAGAAGGGTGAACAATCTCCAATTGGGTACTTGGTTGGCGCTCACAACTTTAGATGCCAACAGACTCACCAAACCATACTTCATTGAAATTTCAAATTTGTTGAATCAAAAAATTTGTGAACAAAACTATTATTCCTGCATACGTTTTTATTTTTAAGCTGGAGAGTTACCAGTAAGAAAATTGTTGACAAAATCTTTTTATGTGCTGGTTAAATAACCAAATATGTCAAACTTTGAAAAATTCTTCGAACTGTGGAAAAAGAGACAATTACTCAGTTATTCGTAAACTTTGTAATTGAGCAAAAAACAAACAAGACTGGCAAACCGGACTGAATCGAACGTCCGGCGTCAAGTTTTGACAAAAATAATCATTCAACTTTTAAATAAAAATTGAGTATGTAGGTTTTTCACGTCGCCCGAAAACTGTGTTTATGAGAAAAAATGTCCGCAATTTTTTCTACTCGACTGATGTGTTCAAACTTCCAACGTTTCACGTTCACGTTTCATTATTTTTTTAAAACCTAATGTTTTGTCAAAAACTTTGTTGGAAATATTTTTACGGATGGCAGAATGTCCTGCATCAAAATTAATATTGTTTTTTTTTTGTCGTCTATCAGTACTGTTAGAAATTATGGAAGTTTAAGTTATCAATTATTAATTTTCATCTGTCCGTAGTTTCAAAATTTTTTAAATAAAAGTTCAATAAAAAGTGCGTCAAAGAATCTTTTTTAAACATTTTGTCGAAAAACTTCGACTTCTAATACAAAACTGATGCCCTCGCGTTTAAGCAATTTTTAACATACAAACCACTCAGATTGAAAATTCCACTTTCGAGAAACCCTGAAAAACTAAAAAAAAAAACGTGGCCCACGATAATATTTGTTCAATTACAATTGAGTCTAACGTATTGAATTTGAATAGTTTATGTCTTTGAAAAATAAGTTTAGACAATGCCCTTATTGTATTCTAGTATTGTATTTTAGACTTGAAAAATCCGCAAGTAAACAGACCAAAGCTTAAAATAAGTGAGATTGGGCAGGCGCCACAAAAAAGTGGTTCCAAGTTAGGGCACAACGGGTGGTTAAAAAATTTGAATTTAACGTCTCTCAAAAAAATTATGGATTTTAGCCAATTACTTGTCGCCACCATTTTCTTGATATTTATGAAAAATGAAAATTTTGAACAAATACGAATAATTGTCCTTTACTGATCTCCAATACGTCGTTCAACAGGATAATCATCCGATTTCATATAAATAAATTAATTATTTTCTTCTTCCGTCTCCCGTTTTGACCTCAACAAAATCGCTTAGAATAGAGATGCACTATCCCAAAATCAATAATGATCTACCTGCTCTCTTCGATTGAATACCATGTAAATAGCAGACATACATTTTAAAAAGGATTAAAGGACGATCCGTTCTTCAAGTGCTATGCACTGCGGATCTGGGATTCAGGTACACTGCCTGGTGGTGATCCCTCTGGGCTGTAATTTAAGCCACGTCCTAGCCGGGGACTGTGGCCGATAATCCAGTCGTGGATTGCTCCACTTCCCAATAGAGGCTGGGTGAACCTAGGGGGTGAGGCCGGACTCGTGACCTCCAGACTGCTAGCGGCCACCACTACCGACTGAGCTATCTGCCCCCGAATAATTTTATTCTTTGAAAAAAAATAGCAGACATACATTTTCCCTAATTCAACCCCTTGCCCTCTTGCCATTCTCCAAACGTGACGAGACCATCTGCCGCGCTGAGACACCGCAGTGTTCCTCGTCGCACGTTTGTCTCGTTTCTTAGACTCTCCACTCTCTTGCGTGTACTCTCGCACATTGTCTCCTTATCCGGTCAGTTTTTTGAATGGTTCGAAGAGCCTCAAATCATTCCTTTATCTCACGTATTTACATGTAGATTTTCTTTATTTTCTCACCGCATTTATTCATAATTTTCAATACTTCTCAGAGCATTCTCGGCGCAACAAATCATTCTTTTTGCTCAGTCCCAAATACCTTTTCTTTTCTTTTTATCTCCTTGTTGCTGCGTCTCCGTATCTCTAACAACATTTTCGATTTCCCTAGCAATGTCGTTACTTTCTCGTAATTTCTCACTTTTCTCGTAATTTCTCACTTTCTTTCTCGCCGGACAAAAAATGTATACGAGTTCTCGCCCTTATTTTGAAAAACATCTAATAGAGACATACGAGAGTGATGAGTATCAGCGATATGTTAAATGGCATAGTCTGTCGCGGACCAGAACAAGCAGAAGTAATGAAAATATCATTTAAATTTAGAGGCATAAAATTCTGAATATTTTTTTAAACAGATAAAAAAATTCTCCAATTTTCAGAAAAATCTACATTTTGATGTTCTTATGAAAGACGATGCAAATTATTATTCAAGCTAATTCCTTCAAATCGTCCGTAAAAACTTACTGATTTTACCATTAGTTACCAAATGCACTGGTTTTTTTAACTCCTCAATTGAGTTGCCAAAATTATGAGCGATAGATGTTACTTTTTTTTTAGCTACTTGCTCCGATTGTTTTTCCTCTTTCTGTATCCTTAAATATACTTTGAAATACTTACCTGTTTCAGTTACAATGACGGATATGGAAAGTCAATTCGAAATTATCCGAACCGAAATCGTAAGTTCATTTTTTGCTTTTTTTCTACAATTACAATCCTATTTTCAGACTCTCGGAAATCTCACGGGATCCCTGCACACATTGCACCAAAACGTGAAGCTACAGATCTTCAGTGACGATCTCTGTCAGGCTTTTGACTCGTTCCTGATTTTCTTCCACAGAAGCGTATCGAGTTATATGGACAAATTAAAGTCACAAACTAACGACGATGACGACGACGTTGCTGATAGACTTTCGGCAGCGGAAGCTCACGTTTCGCTTCATTTGGGCAGATTTGTGGTAGGTCGTTTCACTTTTTAGTTTGTAGAAACTAAATATGGTTCTAAAACTAATTTAAAACGGAGTTAGTTTAGCCACTTTGTCGAGTCGAATGACCAAATATCATAATTTAACAAAACAATTCTGAAAGGCCCAGTTTTGCCACTGTTTTGGAATCGGACAAATTAATATATTTTTCGAATTAAGTTTCAAATATTAATATTTAAAAATGTAAAGATTCCAACATGACTTCTCTATAGTTTTCTCAACAAGTGGTAAAATCTCAGTTATTGCCAGTTTTTAAATCGAAACGCAAATTTTCAAACAATTTTCGGAAATTTTTACTATGATATTTGGCTTATGTTATCATAACTCCTCTGTTAAGAAGAACGAAAGAAATATATTTTGCAGGCCGAGATTCCAACATTCGCCGACGGATGCGATGTGTCTGGATTTTGGCACAGTCTACTGGTCAAATTGATTAATGAGATGTTTGGATTCTCTCACAAGACTTTTGGTATTTTAGAAAACCATTTTGCACAGCTATATCACAGTTTTTTTGCAGATCCAGCAGCAAAAGTCAAAAACAAGAATGCAATCAGTGCACTGTTTGAGGAATTTTTGGCAGCTGAAAAACCAGATAGATCCACTGCGTACGAATATATCTGCGTTATGTACATCAAATACCTTCAACAAATGAATCTGCATGCGGAGTTGGAGTTGTTCGCAGCAGAGGTTTGGAAGAGTTATATGGATGTACCAATATATAAAGTTTTCAGAAAATTGCTCACCCCCACGAGTACCAACAAGAAGGCAGTTCTTATTGGAAAGAAGAATGTCTTGCACTTCTGAAGGCTGCGGATAAGTGCACAAATAACCGTCTGAGAAACAACTTGCTCACAATCGGAAAACGTCTCTTCAACAACACTACTGCCAACATCTCCAAGCAAACTGAGGCGTTCTTTGCTATCCTCACTTACATCGATCTCTGTGACAATCCAGTCACCGCGGAAGTCTGGACCGGTTTGAGAAAAATTTGCAAAAGAGTCATTGAGCATGGAAATGAGGTGTTGTTCTTTGCAAACAACGAGAACTTTGACGAGAACTTGAAGAGTGCTCTGAAAGTTTTTGGTGAGGTTGAGGTAAGATTTTCATATTATGAAAGTTTTGTCTAAATACATTCATCATGATACAAAACGACCACAAAATTTTAGACTTTCTCAAATTTTCTATCAAAGCTTTTAAGGAAATCCAGAGCAAGGTCGCATTTTCCGACCTCTAGAATATTTTGACACTAAAGTGTGAAAATGGTAGAAAAACAGTTGTTTGGGTCGATAAATTTTCAAAATGTTTTACTATAATATCTGATCCTTTTGGCACCGTGGCACAGCTCAACCTTTGAATAAGTTTGGGGGCTCTGAAATATGTCAAAAAATGTACTGGAAAAATTCATATTGATTTTACAGAATCCTATTCGGCAAACAATTTCAATAATTTCAGTTGACACTCAATAGACGAATTGGAATGATCCAAAAATTGGAGAGAAGCGATCCACAAGATGGACATCAAATGGACTCTGCATTTTTCATTGATTATGGATATTATTATGTGATGAGAGCCTCCATTTTCCAGAGCGCTAAATTCATTGTTGGTGAGCAAGAAGGTAAGTCGAAATCAGGCGCTTGTGCACCGTACATCGTATTCAATTTCAGCCAAAGAGCAAACAGCGTTGGACATCAAGCAGGCGTCGGACTATTCTTATCACTATACAAATGTTCAAATCGCTATCAATGACGTTCTTGAATTGATTACTTCAAATTTTGAAAATTTGAGTGAAACAAGCTTGGTTGAAATGGGAATCTATCAGTATCTGGAGTCGGTAAGGAATACTTTAGGGCGGCGATAAGTCCTAAGCCAAAATTCATAAATTTTTCTTGTGTCGGTATTTTCTAAAAGTTTTGACCATCACTAGTATCCTAGCTCGCCATTTTTTGGAGGCTTCTATTTGATCTTGCTTGCTAACAAGTTTTTTCCTAAATTCTTTATTGACAGAAGCTTTTAATTCGGGGCGCTGAAAAGTTGTTAAAATTACCGTAAAATGGAATATGTACGAACTCAACTTTGTACTTAACTTTCAAAAAATTTATTCTATTTTCAGATTATTGACGCATGCTTTGACAATAGAAGAACAAAGGACCAGCAAACTATTTTCGACAAGGCTAACCAGCTTCTGAGCAAAACTAGTGAGATGTTGGGAAAGCACAGTAACTCATCCGAGCCTGTAACAAGTGCAATGGACGCTTCAGGACCCTCTCCTGACGAACATCTTGCAGACGATAACATGGATGACTAGTTGATAGAAAGCCAATGCATTCGTTCGACATCACCATTTGATTCACCAGTTTTCACATTTTTTTGTTATAGATTTCCAACTATGAGTCGTTTTGTTAAAAGGAGCATTTACAATAATGTTTCCTTTTCATGTTTTTGTGCATGCATTCCTGAATACTCTTTTTTATTGATTCCCTTGGTATTTCTGCATCTCATCCGTTACTTTTTGAAACAATACCTGTTTTCAAAGTTTTACCCTCCCTCAATCACACCTGTTTTGAAGTTCTTTCATAACTTTTGTGCGCCAACATTTCATGGATGTTTTTTTATGTTACTTTCATCTCGAGAATGTTTTTTCTCCATTTCAAGAATCTCGGTCTCACTTCTTCCCACCCGTTTTTCATTTAGAAATAAATTTTAAATTTCTCCAGTTTGCTTCTAAATATTTAATTGTTTTGATTTTTGGTTCTCTGAATGCACAAATTCATCAGGTTCTGTAGGTATAATTATGAAACCGCTTTGAGCAAGAAACCAACTTAAAAGGAAGTGTCGTTTGGAGCATCTCCAGGTCCTGGCTATGTCTCGGCTATGTCTCACTATCAGCTCAGACTGCCAGAGTCACTAATTTTAGTGAACTGCCAGAGTCACTAATTTTAGTGAACTGCCAGAGTCACTAATTTTAGTGAACTGCCAGAGTCACTAATTTTAGTGAACTACCAGAGTCACTATTTTTAGTGAACTGCCAGAGTCACTAATTTTAGTGAACTGCCAGAGTCACTAATTTTAGTGAACTGCCAGAGTCACTAATTTTAGTGAACTGCCAGAGTCACTAATTTTAGTGAACTGCCAGAGTCACTAATTTTAGTGAACTGCCAGAGTCACTATTTTTAGTGAACTGCCAGAGTCACTAATTTTAGTGAACTGCCAGAGTCACTAATTTTAGTGAACTACCAGAGTTACTAATTTTAGTGAACTGCCAGAGTCACTAATTTTAGTGAACTGCCAGAGTCACTAATTTTAGTGAACTGCCAGAGTCACTAATTTTAGTGAACTGCCAGAGTCACTAATTTTAGTGAACTGCCAGAGTCACTAATTTTAGTGAACTACCAGAGTCACTATTTTTAGTGAACTGCCAGAGTCACTAATTTTAGTGAACTGCCAGAGTCACTAATTTTAGTGAACTGCCAGAGTCACTAATTTTAGTGAACTGCCAGAGCCACTAATTTTAGTGAACTGCCAGAGTCACTAATTTTAGTGAACTGCCAGAGTCACTATTTTTAGTGAACTGCCAGAGTCACTAATTTTAGTGAACTGCCAGAGTCACTAATTTTAGTGAACTACCAGAGTTACTAATTTTAGTGAACTGCCAGAGTCACTAATTTTAGTGAACTGCCAGAGTCACTAATTTTAGTGAACTGCCAGAGTCACTAATTTTAGTGAACTGCCAGAGTCACTAATTTTAGTGAACTGCCAGAGTCACTATTTTTAGTGAACTGCCAGAGTCACTAATTTTAGTGAACTGCCAGAGTCACTATTTTTAGTGAACTGCCAGAGTCACTATTTTTAGTGAACTGCCAGAGTCACTAATTTTAGTGAACTGCCAGAGTCACTAATTTTAGTGAACTGCCAGAATTACTAATTTTAGTGAACTGCCAGAATTACTAATTTTAGTGAACTGCCAGAATTACTAATTTTAGTGAACTGCCAGAATTACTAATTTTAGTGAACTGCCAGAATTACTAATTTTAGTGAACTGCCAGAGTCACTATTTTTAGTGAACTACCAGAGTTACTATTTTTAGTGAACTGCCAGAGTCACTATTTTTAGTGAACTGCCAGAGTCACTAATTTTAGTGAACTGCCAGAGTCACTAATTTTAGTGAACTGCCAGAATTACTAATTTTAGTGAACTGCCAGAATTACTAATTTTAGTGAACTGCCAGAATTACTAATTTTAGTGAACTGCCAGAATTACTAATTTTAGTGAACTGCCAGAATTACTAATTTTAGTGAACTGCCAGAGTCACTATTTTTAGTGAACTACCAGAGTTACTATTTTTAGTGAAAAAAAAATTATTATATTTTTCCTGGTTCTTACAGTGGGAACTCAAAAGATATCCGCAGTTGACCTTTAATCAGTTGGTGACGCCATATCTGAAATTCACCCCCCGTAACGTGGCATTCTTCCAAGACTACGTTGAAGTTAACAATTTCAAACAATTTCAAAGTGGAGCATTATCTGGAAATATGTATATCGAACAGAAAATAACTACAAGCGTCTCAATACTGATTCATTTTGTCAAAAAAAAACGTCAACTAGTCCCGTCAGTTTTTGATTCTCTAAACATTCTCACTTCTCTCATCTCTGCTCTCTCTCTTTCTCCACCTTCTTCAATCACTTTGTGTGTTTTCGAAATTGTACCCGATCATGAGACACATCCCCATTTTTCTTATTTTAAAAAATAGTTCAACCTTGATATATCGAACGTGCCAAAATTCTATTTTCTTCCTCATTTCCATCATCAGTTTTCAAGAAAAACAAGCCAATTAATCTCTCACTCTGCTTGTGCTTTCTTGAACATTAAGCTTTCTCTAGAGTGTATGTCCCCGTTCGAAAACTCAGTGTGCATTTTGTAAATTTTGTAACCCAATTTTTTGCCGCCTTATAATTTTCCCCTAAATAAAATATTCTAACTTTTGATAGGTTTTCTGTTTTAAATTGCTCTTTCAGTGCAGACAATAGGCCAATTTTGTTTAATTTAGGAATTTCAAAATTTTGAGTTCTTCGTCTAGACAAGCTTGTTATTCCTGTTTTCCAAAAAAAATGTGAATAACAGGAAGCGCCTATCTGTTAATTTGTACTATTATAACAGCGTTGAAACAAAACCCTCGTCAGCTGTACTCCTCTATTTTTTATTTTACTGACTGTCTAGAAAATAAATAAAAATTTAAAGTTTCAGATGAATTTTCATGTTATTCTGTTTGCCACTTCCATCATCACAGTTTTAGTTTCGACCGGTGAGAAGCTATTAATACCCCAGACACGAAAATTTGCGCTCAAAATACGGTACCCGGTCTGCGCACGAGACGTGCGCCTTTAAAGATTACTGTAGTTTCCACTTGTCTTTGTTGCGGAATGTTCATCAATTTTTCATAGTGTTTCTATAACTTTTTATGTGCATGTTTTTCTAGAGTTTGAAGATAGACTACTCTTCAAAGGTGCAACACCTTTTTGCATTAAAAAAACATGTGGTGTCGAGACCGGGTACCTTATTTTTAGCGAAAAATGTTGCGTCTGGGTATTGATTTTCGGCATTTTAAAAATATATTTCTGGTTTCAGCAAGTTGTGGAAAGATAAAACGAGAGGTTCATTCTTCCGGATGCCCGAAGAATTCCGTTTACAAGGAATGCACAAACTTTTGCCCGGATAAAAGTTGCCAAAACATTCAAACGGTACATTGAAGCACGCCCCTTTCAAATATTGTTCATAGATATTGAGTTATTTCTAGGTATCAAGCTGCTTCTCTCTTCGATGTGGACCACCGGCTTGCATGTGTAAAGAAGGGCACGTTTATTTGGATGGAAATGACAAAAACAAAGGATGTGTGAGCAGAGAGACCTGCAATAAATTGAATAAGCTCCGTGACGCCCATGTTCTTTAATTTTATTTGCAAAAAAAAAAACAATGAAGATCATAAATTACTCATTTGATTTGAAAGTATCCTCAATAAAGCAATATATACAGCTACGCGCAACACAGCCTCTTCCGATGGAAATGCACCAATCGAGCGTCAAGTGGCTGCTGGCGCGTTTCTAGTGCCACACGTTGCGCGCTTTCGTCGTATTTGTAATTTCAATCGCATTTTTTGCTGTTTTGCTTTTCTGTTAATCTTTTATGAAATGTTTGGATTTTTCAAGTACAGTGATATCATTCTCATATTTAGCTGCAAAAAGTAAAAAAAAAAATCCATTAATTTCTCTCTGTATTTCTCCAGTTCCTTGTTATAGCTTTAAAATCATTTTGATTATTTTTACAAATACAATAAATACTTTTTTCCAGACAGAATGCCGGATCCACTGGAAGCCTCTATCAATCATATTTTGAAACAAAAAACTCTTAAATGGATTTTTGTGGGTGGAAAGAGAGGTGTCGGAAAGAAGCCGTTCAGTTGCTCATTGGCAGCTCAACTCAACACAAAAAGTCGTGGAAGAATTCTTCTCAGTCGATCCAGCTCACAACATTTTGGATGCTTTTAGCCAGAAATTCATTCAAACTCCAACACTGGTCGAAGGATTCGAAAATCTTTTCGCGATGGAAATTGATTCAAATTCAAATGGAGAAGGCGTAGAAATGGGAAATATCAAAAAAATGTTCCAAAATGCTGCACAAAACGAAGGTGGAAGCGGTGGATTCTCGATGGAAAAAGACTTTCTTCAAAGCTTTGCTGGAGGATTTCCTGGGATCGATTAGGCAATAAGTTTCGGGGAAATGATAGAGTTAGTGTCAATGATTCTGATTTTTCTAATATAGTATTTTTTCAGGTTGATAGATTCTCTTGGCTTCGACGTTGTGGTCTTCGACACTGCTTCAACTGGGCACACTCTTCGTCTTCTTCAATTCCCAACAATTGTTGATAATTTTTTTACCAAAATTCTTTCACTTCAAGGAATGTTAGAACCAATGTTGAATAACATCGGTGGAATGTTTGAAATGGAAGATGATGAAACGCTTGAGACGATGATGACAGCTGCAGTGAAAGATTTGGAAAGGATGAACGCACAGTTCAAGGATCTTGTTAGTTTTTCAGATAATGTATAAGTGCTTTTTAAAATTATTACGGAGAGATATCACCCAGGCGCAAAAAGTACGGTATCTGGTCTTGGCACGGAAATAAAAAAATGTTAGTTACGTGCGAAAATGTATGAGCCTTTAAAGAATACGATAACTCCAAACTCTCGTTGCTGCAGAATTCATCAATAGTTAAATGCAAAACACATTTTTATAAAAAACTATAAAAATTCCAAAAAAAAAATTATGCAGCAACACGTTTGAAACTACAGTAATCTACAGTAAAGGCGCACGTTTCTTCTGCTTTTCATAGAAAATTTGTCGAGACCTGGTATCAAATTTTGTGCGCAAAATTCTGCGTTTGGGTAATATGCTTGTTTTTGGATCTCTACAATTATATCAAGGGCAACTTCTAGCTTGATCCATTGGATTCAGAGATTTCAAATCATCAAAATTTCTGCACAGTATTCAAATTTTTATTTACAGAACTGCACCTTATTCGTCTGCATCTGTATGGCCGATTTTCAAGCCGAACGACATATTCAGGAGTTGTCCAAACAAGGAACCGATACTCATAATATTATTGTCAATCAACTTCTCATTCCGGATATCGATGAAAATGGAGCAGTTTCAAGGCGAAAATGTGCACAACAAACCGGCCAAGCTTCAACTTCTGATCCAACCCGAGGTTAGTTTTATTTTTTATAGATTTTTGAAACAAGTTCATCGGAATTTTTCAGGTATGTTCTCGTGCAACTTCAGCAGTATGCACTTCAGGACCTCTTCAACACTTAACCGTCATCTTCTCAACATTCATATGGAACCACAAATAGGACTGGAACGAGTGGAGATGTAGTGCCGATTGCAAAGTCTCGCAATCTTCCGGGAGCACTTCTAACGCAGCCTGCTCAAGTTCATGAAGTATAAAAAAGAACACACCCATCATCCACGACGTCGGCTGCAGAGACTTCAGAAACAACCGAAACCATCGGGACTACGTATCTTTGGAGCGTCCGGTGTGAACTCCCGGCTCCAAAATGGTGAGTAGAAATGTTTTCTTTTGACGATTTCTCAAATAATAATATTCCAGTTTGGTGGGACAACGAAATGGAGTAGATGGATGCTCAAATCCCAAGACTACAATCCATCCATGTATAATTACCCGAAATGTCATACATCTTTTATTTTTCTAGTTTTAAACTTGCAAAACTTGTAATACCCCAGTTGTTAAGTGTTCCGTGTTACATATGTATGAATATAATTGTTTGTTAAATGTTTGTTAGTCAAGATCATTTTATACTGTATTTCTCTTTGATTTGATTATACCTTTACAACTAGATGAATAAACAAAATATAAATGAAATTGAAGAATTAAATTTTTTTCTGCATGCACAACATTTTATTTTTTCTGCATACACAACAACGTGTAAGTATACAATAAAAACAATTAGTTCAAAAACACTTTTTTTCTTTCAGTAATTTTTGATTTTTTTTTTGAGCTCCTCGATTTCGACGTTTTAAATGTTTTTTATGTAAAAAAAATCTGTGACATATCTGTGACAATTTTTGTATAAAAAATCATTAACTTTGAACGAAATTTTTTTTTTGAGAATTCTTTGACAACCAAAAAAGTTAAAATACAAAAGCATTTCACGCATAAAATAAAAAAAAAATTTCCAAAATGACAGGAGTATAATACACAAGCACCACATTTTTAAATGCTTTTTTTTCGTAAGTTTTTTATTTCGTTTTAGCAAGGTTTTTTCTGTGACTATCGTCGAATAAAAATCATGGTTGCTAACATAACTTCCCACAATTTCAAAAAATCGGTATAAAATAAAAAATGTCATGAATTTCGACTCAAGACATATTGCCACCTCTAATAAGAAAGTAAATTTAACTAACTGGACAATTTTTCAACAAAAAAAAGTGCAAACTAGCTGGGCGTCCTGCTTTTGAGATAACTTAACAAACTTCACTTTGGACTTCTCTGCATTTTCTAAGTCATCAGAAATCCGAAAAAAAACACGTATTGGATTCTTGAGACTTTGAATCAAATGTTGTTTTATCCAATTAGCATTGATAACGAATGATTGAAAAGCATACCAAACATGACTTTGTCACATGTGTCCAGAAAATGATTGATCAGAAATTATGAGACACTTCTTTGGAAAAGCTAGGCCTCAAAACATAAAAGTGAATAGATGAGTAATGAGTAATGGTTGTTCTTTCCCGCCCTAGTATTTTGCTTCTCTCATTTCTGCCCGATTTCTCCCCGCTACTGCTGCTGCTGTCGTCGTCGACGCCGCCGCCGCCGTCACCACCGTCTAACCACACATTTCGACAAAGGCGCCGAGTGTATCACGCAGCCGGATAGCGGCTGATAATATGTACAGTCTTATTGTCCCACCTACCCGCTTCATCATACTTATTGCATGTATTCTCGCATCTATCCAGCTTCTTGTACAATGCTCTCCAATATCAACGTCCTACAGAACTCTTCTATACGGGGAAAAGCTGAAAGGCTTTTTGACGGTCAGTATCGTATTAGTGTCGCCTTGTGTGTGAGGAAGTTGTCTTATCTTGCGTGTGGGGTGACTGTGCGAGTTGATTCGATTCAGTTGGGGTCGAAATGGAAAGAAAAAAAAAAGATCGAAGTGTAAATCATCCCTTTTATTCTAGTGTTTCTTCAATCCTTCCAAGGTTGTTTCCAATTTCTATTGTCAATCATATCAAGAAGGGAACGAGAAACAAGAATTTTCGTTTTAGAAATTGATATCAACAATCGTATTTTTCACGTTTCCCGGAGCAAAATTCAATTTATAGAAAGAAATTTTTAAAAAATTTGAACTCAAATCATGATGGTGTAGTCGATTATTTTTTATCGCTTTATTTTTGAAATTATTTGAAAAAACCCAAATTTTAAAATGAAACTTTTTGATAACTTTTCAAAAAAAAGTTATGTGAATGTCGCAGCGGATGTGACCTTTTTTTTTGAAATCACCTTCTAATTTTGGGTTTACAAGTTAATTATGTTGCCTTTTCAATCGAGTTAGGTTTTCATTTTTTGAGCCGCGATAACGTTTTTGTGAGTAGTTTCCAAGCAGTTTCGTTATGAAATTCGTCGTTTTCAGACAATTTCAAGTATAGTGAAGCAATACTAAAAATTCGACTGGGCTTAAATATGGCTCAAATATTAAAGCGACAGTACAAATATTAAAGCGACAGTACACTTAAAAAGTGGCAAAAGTTTTTGTCAATAAATCATTTTCAAAATTTTTTTGAAAAGTTTTGGCGCTATAGGATCATAGGTTTTCAACATTTTCCCCACTACTAGACAGTGTAAAAACTATAATCTGATATCCTTTCTCCATTTTCAACTTGGTCTAACAATAACATTCCATGATTTTTTTTCAAAACAAGTCGTAAACGGAAAGGTTTAGAAAATAAACGTCACATGTTTTCCAACAAAAAAAAGTCCATTAAATTTTAACCTCTGTGACAGAAAAACAATAGGTCAAACTAGTGCGTCTTGAAAGTACCTCGTCTTGGATCTACATTGACCCAAATTAAAAAGATCATAACTATTCTCCTACGATAGACTGATAGACTAACAACCGTGAAATGTTCCATCATTTCCAATCAGTGATTAATCTGTGACGACCAAAAAGATGAAGACACACACGTGATTGGTGGGGGGATAAGGATGCGTTGAAGACCTTCCTTTGCCGTTAGTTTCGATTTTAACGATTTTATTTTCAAAGTTTCAGATATCACCAGCTGATGAGAATGGGGATACTTATATTGTTAGTTTCGACATTAAAGAGAAACCAAATGATACTTTGGTATGGGCAGTACACACCTCATCCGCTCCTTACGACATGGCTGTAATGACTGATAATTGCCGGCGTGTAAAGAAAAGTCCGCCCGTCGTGAAGAACATGCCGGTCACAGATTCAACCATCGCTGGCGACGGTCTGGCAGGCAACACGTTGGTGATTTCCGGTGATAACAGCGAGGTGAGGGTCACCAATCATTGCTGTGGACAGTTCTTGCAAGAATAGTTGCAGGTTCTGGCTTGCGCGACAGTTATCATACCTGGCAAAGAACTGATGCACGCTTCGTTTCACCAGGAACCGATTGAAGGACATGTTCATATAATTCCGATCAAAAATAATGCAGTATGAGCTTAAATTTGAAGATTTTTAAATGCATGGAATTTGTTTTAGGTTCGCCTGGTACCTGATCTCAAGTATATGCCAAAATATGACTACGTTGAACCGGAGAAGAAAATCATGACTTGGGCATTTGTGGATTCTTGTACAGCATTGAATGATTCTACCAAACTAACAGACTACAGTGAAGTTGGTGTCGACTCGAGAGCGACTTTTGTTTTCAGTAAGATTTATTGATTTTTTTTAAAGGAGGACTAACGGTTCGGACGATTTTGAACGAATAGACCCAAAATGTGATCAAATGAACTAATGTCGTAACAAAACTGCTCAAAACTTTTTCAACAGTGTTTTATGCCGGTTCAAAATTTCGTAAAAGTTACACTGATTTTAACTAAAATTAAAAAACGAATTTTGCCCACTTTTCTGTGTCACATCTGCCCGAAGTTGACTGTTACGGAATAATCATCTTCTTTGCATATTTTGGTAGTTTATCTCTTTTGATTCCGTTTATTACAATACATTGAAAGCCATCAGGTAGCCAAAAATCATTGAAATTGATTACCTATTGGTTTTAAATGTGCTTTAATAAACGTAATTGAATGATATAATATACCAAAATATACCATTAAGAATGATAATTCCACAAAAGTAAACTTCGAGCTGACACAGAAAAGTGGGAAAAATTCGAGATTTTAGCTAAAATCAGTGTAATTTTTTTGGAATTTCAAACCGGCATGAAAAATATTTGAGAAGTTTCTTTACGAAACTCGTTCATTTAGGTACATTTTAAGTCTAGATTTTCAAAAGCGTTCTAACCATTAATCCTCCTTCAATGTTACCACAAAAAGTCCACCAAAAAATAACCGTATCAAGTTCCTTGTGTCTTCTGTACTGTTTCCTCTAAGAAATTGAGAAAGTAATGTGATAATGGATGAAAACAAAGATCATAACCAACTACATAACTTATATTTCTTATTCAGCACTTCCGGAAAACTACACCTTGGAATCATTGGCTTTATATCGCGAAGACAAAATATTTGCATGCGCTGATATCGTGAATGTGGAACCGAGAATACTCAAATCTCTTGGAGTCACACTTCGCCAGACACACTATTTTGAACCAGTTATTGGATTGAAATCTCCACCGAAAGAGTTGCATATTAGGGATGATTGTTTAGATATTTCGACGGAGATTGTGCATAAAAACTATTTGAGCTATTATCCTTCGGTTAATATTTTCGGATCCGAATCAATTATGTTAAAGGTATATCCGGTGTCTAGTGGCATTTCATTGCTGGAATAACATTATTCAGAGTCTGGTTTTGAACAATTCTTGTAATGCGCTCCGACCACAGTTTGCTCGGCCGGCTGCAATTGCCAACTTCATACACCCTGTAATTGGAAGGTAATAGTAGGATTAGCGCAAGTGGGGAAATTATTAAATACTACTGAAAACAGTAAAACTTTTTGGAAAAAATTGAAATTTTTTCATTGACAGTGAAAAAGTGACAATTACGGAGTTTTAGAGCCTCCATGGGAGGCGGGCGCGGTTTCAGAGCTTAACGCCTGCCTCCAACCTGCCCGTCTCACGCCGGCCTCTAGTGTAAAAAGTGGTTCTTTTGCCGCGGCCGACACTTTTCGAGTTTCTCGCCGAACTATATAACAGCCGATAAATTAAGGTAAAACTACGAGACTTACACAGATGCAAAACTAAAGCTTACTCGATAAACTTGTTCCTTTCAAGTGTTCTTGTCCTAATTCTAAAAATACATTACAAAAATTTTAAGTTTGGCTAAAAACACTTCTTAAATTTGCTTTATTTTTAAATTACAGTTGTGGTTGAAATTTTCGAAAAAAATGTTTTAAGCAATCATAAAAGTTTCAGAATTGTACTCGTTGATACAGATGACAAAATTTTGCTCACTGGGGAAATTCGAAATATTTTTGATGAAATGTCCACGCGTGCAACTGTGTTGGTATGATCCATTCAATAGATTGAAGACATATTATTCGTTTAGATATCCAACAAAACTGCTGAATCGACATCTTGTGCACATACAACGTGCGAAACTTGTCATAAAGTTGAAAACGCTGCCGTCGTGGTCGGCAAAAATGAAAAAGCAGTGACAATGACTGGAGTTTTCAACTGGTTCAACATATCAGACATGAAGTCTGCCATAATTGATCTCGAATGGATGAAAGTTTGCGCAAACCTCACAGTTTTGCCTTCCGGAGCCCTCACAATGCATGCCATGGTGAAAAGAGTCGCTCCGTTTTCATCGGCTACCGTCGCCTCGCTTGTGGCTTTGGAATATCCGGCCAACAATTATACGGAGGTCTGATTCATTTTAATTTTGAAAAAAGTTGTAGCTTTTCATTTCCAGATTCTGATTAATAAAAAGCAAAAATTCTCCGACGTTCAAGCACATTTCCGTCCTCTCGATCGGAGTATCACAAGTGGTCCCCCATGTGGAGAACAGAATTTAGGAGGCGTCACAAAACTTCCTTGGGTTGAAGAACTAAAGAAAAATTTCATGAGTCACGAAAACGATTCCAGTGTGATTTTTGACGAACGGTTTGTCACCGGCGTGACGAGTATGCTTGGCACTTCAATTCTCCTCAAGGAAGGGAAGGATGTTTTCTGTGGACACTTTGAACCGCCCAGTGAAAGGACAGTCGCGTTTGCTGAACTTGGACATCCTTTTGATGGGTATATTAAAATGGTGAGCTCAATAGTGTATCACGAAAAAAAATACTTTTTTCTTATAATTAGTAAAAAAGTTTTTCTTAAAAATAATTGCACTCACTTGCAAGCTTTCGAATGACAATTCCAAAAATGTTGTAGTAATTTTTTTATTAAAACACCGTTGACTAGGTATTCCAACTGTAAGGTAAAAAATTTTCAGACACAATACACAAAATCGAATTGGGAATCCGGATTTCCTACTGAAATCTATTATTCTTTGAAGTACATGAATCAAATTGACCCCACAGTCAACCCGGTTTGTTACTTTTTTTTGAAAATAATAATGGGGTTCCGAGTGCGTTTATCCCTTTTTTTCAGATTTTTTGCTACAAAAAATGGCAAAAAAGGATGAAAATGCACTTGAATACCCTCATAAAGTTTTTAAATTTATCCTCCAAATTCAGGAATCAGTGACATGGGACATTGTGAGCGATCAAAACCTAACTTGCAGCTCTGCAGTTATTTTTAATCCGCTACAAGTAGATGTGAGTGGTTTTTTTTTCCGAAATCACATTTGCATTCACATAATTTCAGGAATCTGAATGCACTAGTCAGCGATATGAGTTTTGTCCCATCGGAAGTGCTTCAAACCGCTCAAAGCCGCTGCTAATGCACGCCCGCTGGCATTTAACTGCTCAGGGTTTTCCGCTATCCGGCCCTTATTCAGGTATGTGTATCACTCATAGGAGGCGGAATTCGAAGCGTGTGAAAAAGTCATGAAATGTTGATGTCGCCTTACCGTCTATTTTATTGCAGTAATCGGCAAGACACTCAGACTGCAATCGATCAAGAACCCAAACCAGATTGGCTGTTACCCAGTTAAAAAAGTCTCAGAGGTAAACAATAAATCAAACAAGGAACCAAAAGGGGCCCTAAGAAAAAATAAAATAAATCTACCCTAATTGACAGAAAACAGTCCCAAGATACCAAATATGAATGTAAAATAATTAATTTAAAAAATTCTAAATTTTGTATTATTTTTTTCAATTCTGGAAAATATTTGTGACAAATTCGATATTTGTAACCTAAAAACTATCGTTGAATATTCTCGTTTTTTAAGATTTTTTTATTATGTGACATTGATTGTGATTTAAAAATTATACACTGTTTAGAATTTTTTGATTTTCTGAAAAAATCAATTGGATTTTGATGTCAGATTTTTTGATGTCAGTTATCTTTAAAAAACAGTAATTTTTGATAATTGTACCCTACAAACTATACTTGAATATTCTAGTTTTTCTGGACATTTATTTATTTATTACGTGACATTTATTGTGAATTTAATAATTTAGAAATGTTCGATTATTTACAAAAAAAAAGTAATTTGTAATTAGATGCCAATTATTTTCTAACAAAAATAAGTGTTTTTTTTAAATATTCACAATCTCAAAACTATACTCGAATACTCTATTTTTACGTGAGAAAAAATCTTTTATTATTGGAAATTTATTGCAATTTAAAAAGCAATTAGAAATTTTCGATTATCTAAAAATGTTGGATTATGATGCCAAAATAAAACCATTTTTCAAAATTTTGGGCCGCCATAAAAAATTTCAAAAAACTAAATTCGTTAATTTGAGCTTATTTTCAGTCTATACATTCAAAATACCGAAAACCGTTAGTACACTTTTAAGCATTTTTGTCAATTGAAAAATGTATTGTAATATCTTGAAATTTGTCTAACCCCACGGCAAGTTCGTGCAAGACTATTTTCCACTAGGCTCATAGCGCCCCTATATTGGGAATACGGCATATTTCCAGGCAACTTTCCGATGGGTGGTTTACACCAATACTTCGCTGTCTACTGTGCAGCAAAAGATTTCTGACAAAGCCGGAGTTCCGTCATTCAAGGTATGAACAAGTTGAAAATATATTATTGCACATATATTTACAGGTAGAAGTTGATTATACAAGGGAACTCTATCAAACACGATGCACAATATTTAGAATCACAATTTTAGGTAAGTGCACTTTTTTGTAGCTACAGAAGTTCAAAGAGAGTAAAGAATTATTACCCACAACTTTTGTTTCAGAGAACGATGAAAAACTGGAACAAATCTTAGACTCTTTTGATGTGGAAGCAAGAAAGTTTATCAATGATACGGAGCTCGTTTGTAGTGAAACACAGCCGTTGACAGTCGATGCAACTAATGCAATATCACAGAATATTATCACATCCTCCACATCCTCACTGATATTTTCAATTCCCTTGCCAATATCCCTACTGTTCATCTTACTGGCTCGTTGTTTTCTGTAATTGTTTTTGACAATCGGTTCATCAAATACGTGTATAACTGCGTTTTTAATAATGATATATATATTTTTCCCCTGCTCACCCCGCCTCGGTTGAAAGATAAATCTGTAAATATGGAGCCGAGTAAGTGAAGTGGTTGCGTTCGTATAACGCGATTATAAACATCCGGTTGGTGATGTGCACATCAACAGGGGCTCCTACTCACTTCAGATGAGAGCTTCTTCTCTTTTTAGCAATTTACTACGTAATTCCACCTGTCCCGTTTTGAAGGAAATAAAACGTGAAACCGCCGTGTTAACTTTCGCAATGTGTTTTTTTTTGGAATTTGAAAAGTATTTATTTAAATTTTCATTTTACCAAATTAAACAATAATTGCAAAATTGAGAGGACAAAATTGAAAATTGATATCGTTTCAATTTTACACTATTATTTTTTCACACTTTTCTAACAAAATTTATGACGGTTCAAAATTCGGTCACTTTTCCGTATTGAAGCGGTTGGAAATTAACTTTTTCTGAAATATCATCATATTTTTTCTCATATTTTGGTCTTTTATCTCACTGTATTTCAAGGTGTTAATTCGAAAAAGTCAATTTCGAACAGCTTCAACACTGAAATTTAAGCACATTTTGGGCACAAATGTTTAAAATACCCCGAACCGTTAGTCTTTTTATAGATGGAGTTTTGCCCTAAGAAACGGAAAACGGTTCAAATATATCATAAATAAATTTGAACCAATTTATATAGTTTTTCTGAATTTTTTAGTAATTTTTTCAATTTTGCATAAAATGCGATAGGTTAAATTATTTTTATTCAATGTTTCGACTTTTTTTTTCGAAATTTTGAACTCTGTAGGTTTTGCCCTAAACGACTGAAAACAGTTCAAATGTATTAAAAATGAATCTAAAACGAGTTTATAAAAATTTTCTGAATTTTCCAACGAATTTGAAAAGGCTGAAATATTTCTGAACTTTCGCGCAAAATTTTGAACCGCCATAAAAAATTAAAAATTTTATTCTAGATATATCATTACAAAATTCGTTTATTTTAGCACATTTCGAATCTATCCGTTCAAAATTCCCCGAACCGTTACAACTTGTTGATCTAAAAGTGTTTCCATGTATTCCTGTGCCTCATTTTTTTTTCTCTCAACATTTCGCAACGACGCTCATGTACACACGACGCGTGTATACATGTCGTTACCCTGTATCTAGGCGAGCTGATATCTACTATCAGGATTCCGTGGAATTTTTGAGTAGAATTCATCAAATTTGTGTGAATAAATGTCACATGAAGACGGCAGTAAGCAACGCATAAATCGACCCTGTGTGGAAAGAAGGCGATGGAGAATGAGAGAGGAGGGGAAAGGGAACCTTATTTCTGGGTGGTGCCCCCGAAAACCACCATCGACAATTTTCTTTCACGTCAAAACTAGCAATGTTTCTTGCAGCGGGGGGCTAGGTGGGGCTCCAGAACTTTTCATGTTCCCTCTTCTTTTTTATACGAGCTATTATGACAAGTTGCACTGCTGCAGTACGTTGTACTTGAATAAAAAAAACGGATATTACTTTTATTTCTATAAAAACCGAATACAACACATGATAAAGAATATTCAAGTTAATTACCATAGTGCAGCACGTGAAAGTGTTATCTTTCCACGATATCCTGTGCACATGATATGGACTTCATTAGTGCACCTGGCTATTTTCAACATGTGCATCGGTTCTATTCTCCCTTTTAATTTGTAGTCATTCATTACTCTCATTTTCTCATATTATTTCCTAGACGTAAATTGATATGAGTAGTTGGTCCATTTTAAAACTTTAAAAGTTCTGTGATCCAAAATGTACTTCCCATTTTTCGGCACATTGAGGAATTTTTCAATACGCTTTTTCTCAACGTTGTGTCAAAATTTTATTTTTGGTTATATAAAAATTTTAAAGTTATATAGAAATGTAGAGAAGTGTTAATAATCTTAGAGACTAACTTTACTTTTAACTGAAAGTTTTTGAAAAATTGTGGTGGCCAGTGTTATATACACACCAGGATTGGAGCAACTTTTCAAAACTTTTTATTGAAAATAAAGTCATTTTAGAAAGTACTTATATTTCTATTTAAATTTCCAAAAAAAAAGCTTTGACACAACGAAAATAAAGATAATTTGTAATGATTATTATTAATTGGAAAACTTATTAACCTCAATTTAGTAGTTAAAAGGTGGAGTAGCGCCAATGAGGATATCTTTGAAATACTATTGTAATCTAATATTTAAAACAACCGAATAACAATAAAACACGGCAAAAAGTTGTTAATTTTCAAAAATTTTAGCACATTGCTAAACTTTAAAACATTATACGCTTTTTTATTTCTCTTCCAAATTATTCGCTTCCAGAGAAATGTCGCATGTTCCGACCCCTAAAATAAAATTAAAGTATAAAAATCTTATATAAAAATCAAATATTAGTAGTTTTGAACCCTTTTCCTCACTGCCGCTACTCTACTGTGGACGGGACCCTACCTTTTCATCAATTTAAATATATTTCGAGTTTGCCCTACTGTCGGTTCCATCTAATCTTCCATTATTATATCAAAACCAGTACCCTTCAAATTTTATAACAGCTACAAATTGTATGATTTCTCTTCAAACTGTATGCCACTAATGCTCACTTTTAAATGTTTATTTTATAGCTTTCCAAAATCGCAATCCAGCGAGGGGACACCGGCAGTGGTGTCCACTTCTGTTCCATTAGAAGGCCACCTTCGACAGCAGCATTCACACCGGTTACTTAGCGACGCGAGCCGTCTATTAGCGTGCAGAAGAAGGAGAGGGAGAGAGTGGTCACCAACTCGGAGAGCAGCATATAAAGCTTGACCCTTACGAGTCCCTGATATTCCGCCGACGGGTCGGGAATGAGGTGCACAATATGGCCGTTGTGGCTGTCACGACTATTAATATTATATTATTTATCAGTGCCGGTTATAGTCATTGCGCAGAACACCACCTGTTCAGGTATGTCTAATTTGATTTTTTTTTGTTTTAGTTTCTACTTTTTTTCATTTTCAGGAACCGTAGTTTTAAATGCAACTAAGGAATTACAGTACTTGACAACTCCTAACTATGAATTGAGTTATAAGTATCCTCCTTTTTTAGATTGCCGTTTTTTCATAAAAGCGCCAGATAAAACACGAGTTGTTGTAGAAATAATTGATATGGAAATGGAACCCAGAATATTTGACGAATGTTCTGATTATGTTGGTTTTGCAGAAGGTATGTCAATGTTTTCAAATCTTGTAGTGTAGTTCAGTGTATGTATAAAGGAAGCATGGAAGCCATAGATTATGCACTCTAAATCCAAAATAAAACCCGATAATTTCAGATGTGACCGAGAAAAATATTTCAAAAATGCTCACTCTTTGTGAAACTCTGACAAAGCGACAGGTACTTGAAAATACTATTAATTTAGAAATATTGAAGTTTCAGTATATATCATCAACCAACACATTGACCATTATTTTCCAGTCAGATGAGCTTATAGAATATCGAGGTGCAAGGTTAAGCTATCAATATCACGGTAAGTACTGTTTAAAAAAAAGAACAAAAAAATCAAATTTCGTAGTTTTTAGTAAAATTTAAATAAAGAGTGGTTTGGAATAGGTATGTGCTTAAATGAACAAATTTAGTAATGAAACTTTTCAAAAAATGTTCAAAATTTTTTATTATGGTGGCTCAAAGTTTGAAAAAAAGGTCAATTTTATGTAGTTAAATTAAAATTTTGACAACTTATCCGTGTCGCAGCGGTCCGAAATTGGTTTTTTTTACGAAATATCACTTTATTGCATATTCGGATAGATTTTCTTACGTTAGTTCGTTGATTAATAGTAAGGAACAATCAGCCGGCCTATCGCTGCCACTCGCGGCTCAAGTAAAGAGCGACGCGGAACCCCGAACGTGTCGGACGCCGCGGCGTTCTCACATCGAAGCCTTAATGATCATTCAAAAAATTGATTTTCGGACCGCTGCGACACGGGAAAGCGGCCTAAGTTGGAGAACCGCTAAACAAAATTTTTGAAAAAAATTGAAAATTTTAGAGATATTTCATTACGAAATTCGTTCAAGTGAGCACAATTAGAGTCTATATAACTGAAATACTGCGGCATGTATTTAGAAACCTGAAATTTCTGAATAGAGCACTAGCAATATGACTTCTGGGAAAACTTACAAGTCTTAGAGAACAAATTGAGATTTAGATAACTAACTCCCTCTTTTAAAAAATTTGTCTTAGATATTACCACTTGCCCTCCTGGTTGGACTGAGCTATCGGACGGCAAATGCGTGAGACATGAGATTGATCAAAAGACTGACTGGATCACGGCTCAGAATCGTTGCATGGAACAGCAGAGCAATCTCATCACGATAGAAACTGGTGCCAAAACCACGGAACTTGAAAGTTGGTTTGGTGCAGGCTTTTTCTGTCATTTCCCAAAATTTGCAGATTTATTTAAAAGTGTTCCCACGAGGTTTTGGACTGGAGACACGGATGCAACAACCGAGGGATTGCTTGTCGGAATCAATGACAGAGAAGCTCCAAACATCCCAGGGTAAGCATAGTTTTCTCACGGTATTCATTCTAAAAATTGGTTTAAGTCGTGAATCCGGAAATAGTTACACTGACAATAACGACAATAATGATTGCATGACTGTCCACTTCGGTGATAATCAACCTTTTCGAATGGATGGTTGTGCGTCTTTCAATGCATATATTTGTGAGATGAAGAAAGATGGAACGACTGTCCTGTACCCGCCACCGGTTCAAAACATCCAAGATGGATCCAACTCTCACAATTCAGCATACGCACTTTGGCTTTTGCTGTTTTTAATTGGGTTACTGTTTTTGACAATAATGGCGTTTTTGTGTTTCAGTGAGTATTCTTATTTCCCTCATGATTTTTTTTCTTCAACACGGTTGTTTTAGTGTGCTGGAAACAAAAGGACGCAAGAGTTCACACGGAAACTTCCGGCGTTCAGCAGAATGCATTCATGAGCGAGACTACTCATCGCATAGATCAACAATCCAGAACATCTGGAAATGGGCAACGTAAGTTGGTCTAAAAAAATGCAACTTGTATAGCAAAATGTTTTAGTCACTTCGGTCAATAATAAAAATTATCTCAATCAACGAATAAACGCGTAATAAACTACGTGATAAACACTGAAAAGTTGTCAAATTTTGAAGTTTTAGCTAAAAATATATTTAACTTTTTTTTTCCAAAACTTTGTGCGCCCATAACTTTTTTTGAAAAATTTTCAGAACGTTTCATTACGAAATTTGGTAGTTTTGGAACACATTGGGTCCAAAAAACCAGTCTCAAATTTCAATACTCCACTTTTAAAAGTTAAAGACAATTTTTTTGGATTGACAACGTGTTATAAAAAGCATGCTTTATAACAATTTCCCCCTGGCGCTACTCCGCATTTAAAACGCCAAAATGTTAACTTCTACAAACCTCTTATTTTAGTATAAGGGTTTTTAAATATTCTCTTGGAAACTCCACTTTCATACATATAGAAGCTTTTTTTTTGTTTTCAGAAATTGCTCCAGTAGCATCTTCGTCTGGCGGAGCCAACCGTACATCTCGAAATTCGCCAATCAATGTCCCTATTGAAAACAATAGACCAATCAAGAAATTTCCAATGGCACCAGTTCCGAATCGCTTACCAATGGCTGAAGAACCATCTGGAGGATCGGAGCATGTTGTGGAAACAGGCATACTTGGAGCTAATAATGATGATGATGTTGAATCGGTCAGTGCTGCTCCGAGAGCTCAAACAAGAACACTCCCACCAATGCCAACGAGAGAAGGAACGTTCCAGAGTATTAATACGAGGTCAGCAAAAAAAATGCCGTTCTAGGAGTCATGAACACTCTATTTTTTTCAGAGATGGTAGCACCATGAGGACACGAAGAAATAAAGAACTATTTGAGCGACCTGTGATGCATGTTCTTGACAATGTATCTGCAATATCTCTAGATGAATTTTGGAGCAATAAAAAACCCTGAGTGACCTGCAGCTCAAAATGCCACTCGGTTTAGGGTTTTGTTTAGATCAGCGGGTTTTATGCAATTTATTATTTAATAACTATTCTCACATGGATTTTTTGTTCTCATCACTAACCAAACTGCCGAAAATTCATTTGTCTTTCTTTTTATGAAAATATATCAATTTATAATTTATCTTATAACTTTTCTTCATCTCATAAATGCAAAAAAGGACATTAAAACTTCAGATCACAAAAACAGTAGGTGCTTTGAATTGGGAAACAAAAAAAAACTATTTGACAAGAAAAATGGCATTAAAATGATGGAAATTTTCGATATCAAACAATATCGTACGCGTCAGATTTTGGTGATATATCTTCATATTTGACCGGCGGTAAAGCAGTTGGCATAATGACACATTTGAAGAATGTTCGGTTTCTTCGTAATCCTAAGAAATTCCTCCAGTTTGCTTTGAATCCTTTATTCAGTCGTTTTCTGGCGCTCGTGTTTTTCTTAGATCCCGTCAGTTTCTGAAATTTATTGGTTTTTTTTTACGAAAAAATCATTTTAAAAATGTAATCTTACTAAGTAATCAATGTAAGTGCATCCGATTGAAATCAGATAAATATTCCATGAAGTCAGACCGCCAACCATCACCAGAAGAATGCCACTCAGCAAGTAACAGAACACAACTGACGTTCGAGCAAAACCTGAAGTAATTGAAAAACGTTTTTCAATTATTTTGAAGTACAAAAATACACAAAAAATATAAAATCAGACATATAACCGCTTAAGTTTTATTTTTCTGCAAAAAAATATGCCCCAAAAGAAATGAATGGAAAATGTATTAAAAATATTTTTTTGGGCCCGATATATACTAAACAAGTACCGAAAAAATTCCTGCGAAAAATTCAAACTCAACTTTCAAAAAAAAAATCTTTCTCAATTCAGGGGTATATTTTTGATGTCATTTAGTGTCAAAATATAGAAAAAATTTTTTGATTGATTTGAAAATGAGATTAATTTTAATTTACAAACGACGAATTATTGTAATTTTTAGCTACTAGCACAATCTCAATAACTAAAACAACCGTTTATTCACGTAGTACCAGGTTGTCACATAACGGTTTGATCTATAAAAAATGCGAGAATTTTTCGCCCAAAAATATGTGACGTCAGTGCGTTTTTAACCATGCGAGATCAGTTGAGAACTCTGCGTCTCTTCTCCCGCATTTTTTGTAGATCTACGTAGATCAAACCGAAATGAGACAATCTGACACCACGTGTTCTTTTCAGATCAAGCAAATACTTTTCTATGTTTTGACATTTAATTCAAGTTAAATATATTGCAGTAGCAAGACGCCCGTTTTCAAAAACCGGTCGTTTGGGCAAACTTTGCAAACTTGCCGTGGTCGTCGAACTCGCTAAATTGCAATATTTTTTTGAGCTCAAAAAGTGCCAAAATTAATGGAAAAAACTAAGTGCAAAAACTTTCGTTTATTACCCATTGGCATGTATACATATTTTTACCATTCACGATACTTTTTCTTAGAATTTTCAATCCATACAGTTTTCCTGCCCATTAAATAATGTTCGCCCCAAACACAAGTGTTTATTCTTCTATACAAAACGAAAAGTCAGAATCACTGACCGTCATAATCGCAAATAATGTCCTGAAGTGGTGCATGTTCTAGTATTGTCGTGCAATATGTTGTTTGAGAAGACTCCTGAAAGAATACACTTTGAATTTACCACATACCAAAAAAACTGTACAAACTTACTAAGAACAAATGATCGGAAAACGACTGATATCCGGCTATAATGATTGTGGCCGCCGCAAGTGTCAAATTTGCAATGAATAGAAAGAAATGGCGATGGTTGTGTAACCCAACACACTGGTTGATCCAAATACAGTGGTGATCCATCCCAAGTACACATTTCTCGCACACGGAGCAGTGATGAGCGTTATCGCTTTTCCAGTAATTGCACTTGGAGCAAAATGAATCGCCTTCTTCCTGACAAAAACGTAAAATTTTTTAATCAAATGCGTTCATTTTACTCACTCCAGGATTTGCAACTGGTGGTATTGTCCTGGCTTTGTAGTAATGATATTGGATGTTGAATAAGAAATACAGGCCGCAAGTGCCGAGCAGCAAGAGTAGCCAGGCAGGTTTGTATCTAAAATAATACAAGTTTTTCGAGAACTGTTAAGTGTGAAGGTTGAGTAAAAAATTTCAAAATGTTCAGCAAATTGGTAAGCCGACAAATTGCCGATTTGTCGAATTTGCCGGTAAGACGGCAATTGCCAAAATTTTACGTCGAATTGTGTTTTTGCATTTTTATTTGGAAATTTCAGAATTTAAATTTCAATCTGCGAAATTGTACGCATCCTATGAATGTTCCTACAAAGAGGCACAGTTTAACTGTTACCGTCTTTGAAAAAAATCCCTAAAAATATTTTTGGCAAAACTGATATCCGGCAAATCGGCAAACCGACAATCTGCCGATTTGCCGAACTTGTCGACGAACGGCAATTGTCGCCCACCCTTGGTTTGTACATCTTTTTCGTAATTACTACAGTGTTCTCAAAATTACCAGAAACTAAACGGGACAGTTTATATATATGTTTTTTTTTTAATTGCATATGCACAAAATTGACAATCGAAGAAAAGTTTCATAAAAACAGCGTGGTGTGTTTGACTTTTTATTAATAATAGTTTTTCAACAAAAAAACTCACAGTTGTTCATATGGAATGATTATGAAAAAGGATGTGAAGGCTAGAAATGTGGAGATGAAGTATACGAAGAACACCAGAAACTGAAAAAAAAATAATTTGGTTTAGTGTAAATTTTCACATTTTTTGTTGTTATTGTTTAACTTATCTGCAGATGAGGTTTTTCTCATGTTTCAATTAACCGTGCAATGAATTTTTTCAAAGAAGAAGTATCAGTTCTGGGTTTTCTTGAGCATATACACCAAAAATTTAAAATTTCATAATAAATACAGGCTTTTAGCGCACAAGTACCGATGTTTGTGTATTAATATTGTTTTAGAATAATTTTTGCTTATTAAGGCTACTACATAAGTAACAAACATATTTATCAATTATAAATTTTCTGTTCAAATACTTACTTTTCCAATCTGCCGCATCGATGAGTTCGCAGCTTTGACCATGGGAATAAACGTTCCATCATCAATCTTCCTATCAATGAAGTCGCAAAAATGATTCATTTTATCTGAAACTGTATCAGCTTGAAAAAAAAACAACAACAAATCGGCAAGACACTTTTACTTACCATGACACATGTTTCCTTTTCTTCCGTTAAAATTGTATTCCCATCGTACTACTCTTCCCTGTCTTCTTTGAATGGAGGTTCGCCTAGAATAGTGTGTGCCGACGCTTTAGACGGCCAGCAGTGCGCACAGGCCAATCATGCCGGTCATACAGAGTACCCATTGTATGAGAGAGTGCAGACACTGCATTGACCAAGCTAAAGTGTATTGTGGACAGTGATGAGGTTGGATGACCAGTGACGAAGCAGAATGGAAATAGTGTAGGGTTACGAAGAGAGCCTAGATACGCAGACAAAACATAGAGACAGAGAGTGGAGAGGCATCGAAGGGTTGCGGACAGCAAAACATTGATGAGAAATCAAGCCGTTCTGTCATTTTTGGCTCTCATTCCGTTTATACCCATATAACTCTAACGTTTATTTTAACTGAAGTTATTTTTTTGGCAGAGTAGCGCTAGTGAGGAAATTGTATTTAAAAAAACCAATCTCCTTATGCCAAATTAACCAAATACCATAATAAAACTTGTTTTTTTTCAATAATAAATATTTTTTATTTTGTCTGAATTTTGTCTGAATTTTGTCTTTTTATTTTATCAGAAAGTGGCATTTGCTAAGTTTTTGCCACCTTTTTGGATGTCGTCGATCAAAAATTGTTTTACTTCAAGTACTTATAGATTAGTTAAAAGTTCATAAATTAAAACAGCTAAAAACATGATATTTTTCAGTAAAAAATGATTCATGACAAACTACCAATATTTCAAAAACAAGGAAGCTACCAGAAATCCATAAAAACCTTAAAAAACGATTCTTGATTAGGTAAAATATACTGAGATTTTTTTTTTGAAGAATGCCGGTCTTCATTTTTTGTGTCTTGATTTTCAAATGAAAAGATATGTTTCATCGCTCTTACTAAAATTATATTAAAAAAAGAGTAACGGTTCTGAGTTTTTTGAAAGTACGGACCCGAAATGTGCTCAAATTAACTTGGAAAAAATTGTCCCATTTTGGCTCACGTGGTGTCAGAGTGTCTCATTTTGGCTTGATTTACGTAGATCTACAAAAAATGCGGGAGAAGAGACGCAGAGTTCTCAACTGATTTTGTATGGTTAAGAACGTGCTGACGTCACATATTTTTGAGCAAAAAATTTCCGCTTTTTTGTAGATCAAACCATGACGGCAAAATTGGAGATTTTAGCTTTAAATAGCCCAATTTTTTAAAAAAATTTTAAACCACCATAAAATAGTTTAAAACACTTTCAGAATTTTTGAAGTTTGCTTACTTATTTGAATCATTTTTAATCTAAACGATCAAGTATTCAGTTTCCTTGAAGGTTTTTTGGCTATGAAAAAATATACCGTGATAAAATCAATTTTCACTTTAACTTCCAATTTCTTCTGCCTCATTTCAATCCAATCCGTCAATCTACGTCATATTCTAATTTCCGCGCCTCTGTTTCATTTTCCGAAGGCGACAACATTAAGCTTTTGGAAAACAACTGAAAGAATGTGGGTTGTGAGCAACATGAAATTGACGCTGCCTGCTGCTTCATTTTTCGTGCATTCGTTTTGACTACCAGGCACTACCAGGACGTAGAAGAGCAGCAACGTCCTATTGATTTTGACCAAACATGTTCTCTGTTGGATAATCGGTTTTTTAACACATTTCGGAATGTCATTCCGTTTTTTAAAATATATTTTTTACTTCTAATATTAGCTTTTTTTTCAAAATATTTAATTGTCAAAAAACATTTAGAAAACTTTTTGAAAAGTTTCATTACAAATTCTGTTAATTTGAGCACATTTTGCAAAAAACGTTTAAAATTTCCAACCAGTACTCCTCCTTTAAAAAAATTTTCAGTGTTGGTAAATTTCCAAATGTTTCAAATATGTGATGAAATTGTAGAAGGCTACTTCTAAAATTACGATGAGTGATAACTCAGTTTTCACCACTTTTGACTGTAAATTAAAACATTTAAAAATGCTTCAAAAACTTATTTCTTGGTTTCCGCCATTTACACATCATACTCATGTTCCTTTTTTCTAAAACAATATTTTTTAAAACTTCTGATTATTTTTTAATAAAATTCCTATTTTCAGCTTTCAAAATGAACCGAGAACTTGGATTTACCTGTTTTGAATCTTTGATTAAAAGCCCAAGCACCAACAAAGAAGACATCAGAAAAGCATTGCAAATTTTGGCGAATGGATTTTCTGAAGAAACGATTCGTTATATATTGGGATCTTTGCTTCAGTAAGTGGACCTTCTTCTTTTTTTCAAAAAAAAATTGTTACAGAGACTACATCAATGAATCAACCATGTGCTACTGGAAGAAAGCTTTGGTAAAACTGATACCAGAAGACAGTTTCAATGAGGTATTTCAAGCCAATTGAGTAGCCAAAACTTTCATTATTTTCAGTACCGAGCAGATTTGATATTCAATGCTCCTCCTGTTCTCTGGACAAAGCTCGGCGCAGCAGCTGGTAAACACATAACTGGCATTGTCATGGAAAAGGATGAAGAATGCTATGAAACAGCTATAAACAAGTTTGGCGACATTGTGTTGGAAATTGCGCGCGGTGAGTAGTTATTTGATGAAACAATTTTTGTGAAATATTAATTATTTTTTTTAGATATTCGCATAAATAATCGATGGCGGATTCAAGATGTCAAAGACAGCCTGCAATGCCTGAAATATTTAATTTGCGAATTGAGACCACAACTACCACCACTAGCGAATGCTGAGCTAAATAGCTGTTTCCTTTCAGTAAGTGTTTGTGTTTGAAAAATGTAGTACCCCACGAAAAATTGGTAATCCACCAAATTTTGTAGAATTTAAAAGTGGGATAGCGCCTGTAGGGAAATCGCACCACAATGACCACAATGACAGAAATTTTTTTAAAATGTTGTTTATGATTTTTTGAAAATTGAAAAAATCTCAGTTTTGACCACTTTTTGGAAGTACCAAACAATGGAAACAATCGAAACTGAAAAAAAAAAATGCAGTGCAGTTCATTAAACAAATAACTTTTCAAAAAATTATTAAAATCAATTTTTCAGCTAGCCAAAAATGTCCGTCTGGGCCGCGAAAATTTCTTCCTACTGATATCTCTTATAATTGTTACTGAAAACTTTTCGTATCAAATGCTGGAGGCTTTAACATACCACGTTTCAAAAAGATGGCTGAATCTGGGAACCGCCGTTGAGTTTTTGAACATAAAAAGAAATGCCACAACAATTGAGGAATTGGGAAATTTCAAAGAAATGGATATAGATCGAATCGAAACGAATTTCGTTGTAGCAGTGCGTTTTTTTTTCAAGAATGTATTTTTCTTTCTACTGTGTGGTCAAGCTTTCAGATGCTCCAAAACAGAAATGCCTACGAGATTCAATACTTCATGAGTCAATTACAACTAAATAATTCAGTATCGGATGAAATTTTGGCAGACAGTGCACACCGTCATTTAATTGAACTAGATATGACACGTCAGAAAAATCCAACAAATCACGGACTTATTTTCTTTTCCCGCCAAAGTGTGCTCATAAAGTACTTCCCCAACTATCGACAAAACGTGTTCGATGAGCTGATGAAGTTTGCAGTTTTAGAGCCAATGATGGATGAAAAACAACGTTGCGTATATTACACGGTACAGTTTTTAAAACTCATCAAAACATACAAGTTTATAATTTTAGTGCCTCGCTGCAGTGTGTCCCAAAAAGGAGCAACATCACCAGAATAGTAATCCGGAACTTTTCAAACTTCTTTTCAAACGACTCATGAAGTTTCTACCAGATGTGCACGCAGAAGGGGTTAATTGAAGGATTTATGAGCAAGTAAATCTAATTTAATTTTTTAATTTCAGATTGACCAAGTGTTTGGTCCATTTGAAATGGTTTTGCACTGTCTGTATAACCTGTACCAAATAGATACAAAATTAAAAGCAGTTATGACTGAAATCGATCCAGACTGGCAAGAAAAGTAAGTGGTTTAATACCTTTGAATTTTTTTTTGTGTGTTATCTAAAAAAATTATACTATTCTTTTTAAAGGCCAGTGGGGAAATTTCTTTTAAACATACCATAATTACTAAATAAAGTATTAAGTTGCAACTCAAGTTCTTGGTTTGTTTGAAGAATCTGAGCAACCTTTTTTCGAAAAAATTCAAACTTTTCTTATTTTATTTTCAGAATCGCAAAGGAAATTGATTTCCACATTGTAGCAAATGCAAATAATGTGTACAACTGGGGACGTTTTAGTCGTCATTTTAATCATCATGAGAGACAGCGATACCAACGTGAGCAATACATTATTGTAAATACAGGGTATGTAAATTGGATAATTTTTTACTTCAGAAAAAAATCTGTCTATTTTCAGAAAACTTCTCGTCTATATGCTTGGTGTAATCAACAACGACGTTCTTCAAGTTGAGCCAAGTTTCATGAGCCCTTTGAATATTTTTAAAGGTAGAGTTGAGAATAGATTTATCAAATTTTTTTGATAACGTTGCAAAAAGTATCATGACAAAGACAAGGTGCGTGAGCCTTGCAGACGAATGTTTCACTTCAAAAAATTTCAATCAAGACTTAAGAATGCGTTTTTAGTGTCAGAATGACAATTATTTACATTGGATAAAGCTTTATGAAAATGTATTCCAAAACATGATAAAACCTTCAGTAATTTTGAGACAACTCAGCATTTTTCAGAACTATTTTGAATTATTTTTTCCTTTTCGAAAACTGAGCAATCTGTAGCATATTTCAATTTTCAGGCTACAAACTTACCGATGGATTCAAAAATTCGTTTCCAATCTTTATGACAAAAACTCTCAGCCGACCTGGTGGTCGTGTACCTTTGCTCCATCGGATCACAATGAATTATGATCGGATTTTTGGCAATAATCAAAATGTTGAAACCGAAATTACAAGACATTTGAGGCATTACTGGCCCATATTTCAACTCAATAACAATAATGATCAGGAACGAATTCATTTGGAAGAGCAAATGCGTCACGTTCAAATTGATCGTCTCACAGACGCAGATTCGTTTGGTGTTCCATATTTTGTGGAGTCTGAATATCCCTATGAATCGGATGATTCTTCCGACGAAGATGAAGAGGAAGTTATCAGTCCAGTGTCGGCTGCTTGAAAATTGAACAACACTTCAGAGATATTTCGTTTTCCGTTGTTTATTGTTTCATTTTTCAATGTTTTCACACCTGATCTTCATCTCTTTTTTCATTTCTCTGCGCACACTAAGCACACAACACCAGCCTTTCTCATCGATTTTTTGCGTTGTTCAGCGGAAACTAGCTGTCCAGTCTGATATATTGTTCTGTATACAAATTTTTATCCAAATTGTCAATTTCTAACATATTTTGTTGTTACAGTTTTGTTTTTTTAAAACACGTATCATAAATTTTGTAAATAAAAGTTTGAAGCTCAATTTTCTTGAAGTTTCCTTGAGATTTTATTTCACTGGTTTCTAACCTACTGCTATTTACATTTTTGTGAACATTTTCTATTAAAACTCACAACAATTCCAGATGTCCGTCGCCTGGAACGTACAAAACGGAGAGATCGATGCAGTGAAGCAGAGCGTCAACGAGAAGAACGTTCACGAGATCTACAACGGCCGCACCGCCATTCAAATTGCCGCCGACTACGGACAGACTTCTATCATTGCGTATTTGATTAGCATTGGAGCGAATATTCAGGTGAATCAGCACGATATTCAACAATATGCATTTATGTTTGTTGATTCAGGATAAGGACAAATACGGAATCACACCGCTGTTGTCTGCCGTGTGGGAAGGACATCGCGACGCGGTGAAGCTGCTACTCCAAAACGTGAGTATTTTATGGTGCAGTAGCGCCTGTCGTGTGCTAGTAAGCTTAAATTTTACAGTGAAACTTTCCAGAATAATTTTATTCGCTGTCAAAAACGGCTATTTCTCAGTTTTCGCCTCAAAAAATTTACGAGTAGGCGAAAAAAAAGGCGATTTTTGAACTCATCAAATAATGTTTCAAATATTCTAAAAATTCAATCATTGCTCTTCATCTTACAAAAAATCTAGAACTTTTGTAATTTTGGCATTTTACTTTTTGAGAAAACCATAGCACTGTTACGTGTTCGAATTTCGAGGCTGTTTAAATATCAACAGTTGAAACGTAAGTAGGCATTAAAATTCGAAATAAAATTTTTTTGATCGACAACTTCCAAAAAGTGGCAAAACCTGAGATTTTTCCAATTAAAAAAAAATAATTTAAAATTTAGATTTTTCTTTAATATTTTTATTATGATAATTGATCATTGTGGTGTCATAGCCATTTTTTTTTAAGGCGGAATAAAGAAAAAAAAATACTTTAAAATATTTTCTCAAAATTTTAGAAAATCGAAGGTTATGATCGAATACAACAGTAATAATTAATTTTTTTAAATGATTTTTGTAAATTTGCAAAAATCCAAAAAACTGCCGAATTAAATTTCAATTCCCGCGCAATTGAGTGACGTCATGTTTGACTATTTGGCGTTTTCTGGCTAAATACAGTTTTTCTTGAATTTTTCTGTAATATTTGATTTCAAATACCGTTTATTAAGTTTTCAAACATTTTCCAGCAAAAAAACCATAAATAAAAATCCTTAGTCAATTTTGCAACCAATTTTGCACTTCTTTTCGCAATTTTCTTTTGGGTTATTAGAAATTCTCTATGGAAAAATGTTTGCAAAATTGACAAGCGGCGTATAAATATTGAAGTAATACCGATGAATTTAGCCAGAAAACGTGATTTTGCCAAAAAATTATGTCACTCATTTGCGCGGGAATTCGAATTTATTCATGACTTGTTTTTCGATTTTTGCAAAATTGGAAAAAAAATCATAAAAAATTAAAATTTTTTTGCACATTACTTCACCTTTAGAACAATTTCCCCACTGGCGCCACACCATCTCAAAAAGTATTTAACAATTAATAAAAAATAAACATAAATGAGGTACATATACCTAATCAACCGTGGTTTGAAACGGATTCCTCGCCCTAACTTAACCTTTAACATGAAAATTACATTTTAACAATTATACAAGTTTTATTAGATACAAGCTTTTTTGAAGTTTAAAAAAATTACATAATATTCATATATCAGTTGCTTTTCAGGGTGCGGACCGTTCGATACACGCCCCAGACGGCACGGCACTCATCGACTGCACCGAGGAGGAAGACATTCGTGAACTTCTTAAAAATTGAGCATATTTTACTTTAATACATGCATAAGTATATTTTATCAAGCATTCGCTAATTTATTCACCATTAAATCTCGATTGCGGCATTTTGTGTACTTTTTTACTTTTTTATCTTCTTCCAAATGTGGAATTTTCATGTTCACTTCTTTTTCTCTCTTTCGCTTTTTAGTTTCATTGTGATGTCAATTTCAATCATCGATCTTGTTCCTTCCCCCCATTCATTGAAATCCTGTCACATATGTGTCTGTTTCCGATGCGTTTTCCTTATTCCGTTGCTTATTTCGTTCATCCACATATTGTCTCGGTTCTCTGCTTTTTTTGTTGCAGCTTTAAATTTGCTTTATCACCCAACTGTGTGTCTTATCACCGTACACCCGTCCATATAAATAATAAAGGTGCTTGCTTCGAGAAAACATTTCCATTTTGGTTTTGATTCTATTTTGTCAATGATCGCGTACAACAATCGGATTATTCGTATTTGAACTGCAAATGTGCACTTGTCGACTCTTTTACCACAATGCCGAATTCTAGGGTGAAATTGAAGGACCGAATGCTGAATTATGCCTACGAGGACAAAAAACACCTACTGTACTGGCCAGAATCAGTTAGATTGAAAGTGAGTTCAAAAATTATTCAATTTTTTTTTGTTACTATTTTTCCGGCCTAGAAATTATTATTCCTAACGGTAAAATTCAAAAAATTTACATTTATAATTTTTTTGTTGAGAAACTTGAAAAAAAAAACCTTTTTGGGGTACATGGCAAGGATAAACAGCGGTAAAGAGATGTAGATTTTATCGATTTTCGCAATATCGGGATGTATGGAAAATGGAGAAAATGAGGAAATATTTACAAACTTTTATATTGTTGCCAAAACTAATAGTTAAGAAATGTGTCTAGATATTCAAAAATTAACAAAATAATTCTAATATTTCAGTCCACAAAACCAGATGCTCGAGGAACAATGCAATATACAATGCCGGGTATCAAGGAAGACTTTATTCGTAGTCCAATTGAACATCGTTACCAAGTACGTCATTATGCAACTTTGTCATATCAATACGTTCAATTTTCCAGGACACGTTCAACAAATTTTTTCCCTCCTACGACCTTGACCTTAATCAGCGAGGGTTGATATGGTTTCTTGTGAGTACACTACGTAACTAATAACACAAGTATAACATGTTCAGAAAAAAGGCCTTTTGGAAGCAGCTTTAAATGGAACATCTGATATGCTGACATGGCTAGGACAAGGAAAAGATAAAGCTGGAAGGCCGTCGGAAATTAATCAAATATGCATGGAGGTTAGTAACTTAAAAGAGGAGTAACGGTTCTGACTATTTTTTATAGAAAAAATAGAAAAAAATAAGGAAAAAATGTGCTCAATTGAACGACTTTCAAAATTAAAAGTTTTAAAAAATTGTCAAAATTTTTTTATAACGGTTCAAAATGCCAAAAAAGGGGCTAGTTTTTCCTAAAGCCTCAATTTTTGTATATTTTTTTGTGGTACAAAAAATGGCCAAAGTTGGTTCCCTATCGGCTTCAAATATACCTTAATTAACAAAATAACGTGAGATAAACGACCTATATATGTAGAATAAAAAATCAAAATTCCAAAAAAAATTTAGACCACTTTTTTTTAATTTTTGAATCGCCATAAAAATTGAGAAATTTTTTTTGAGAAGTATCATTTTGAAATATGTTAATTTGAGCACATATTAAGTGTATACTTTAAAACAGAAAACCCATAACCAGTACTCATCTTTCAAAAAACTACCTGTAAATTTAGATGATATACAATTTTTTAACTGTATCATATTTTCAGATATGGACTCTTCGTTTTCAAATTTTTCTGAATCTACGTATGCATGCCCAACTTTTGGCTGAATTAGCTGCATTCGAAGAATTAGATGCGCCCGATCTATTCTATCAGTACAAAACGACTGATAAGACAGGTATCATTGACTATAAAATTTGAATTTGATCTGTTTATGACTTGATTTACGAATTGCTCGGCGGTTTGCAGGTAGTTTGGTTCCGTTTGCAATGCGACTCATCCACGCAGAAGCACTCCGATTCTCACCATTTCCGTGGAATAGTTTGATAAGAATTGAAGCATTGCAATCGCATGTTGAACAGGTTGAAGAGTACATTAGGAGCAAAATGTATAAATCATATTTTTTTGCAGATTGTCAACATTTTCCGGTTACGAAATGAGCCAGAAAGTTATCTCAATGACTGGGAAAAACGTTTGGAAAGTGTCAAGTATCTTTATGTGAGAGTGCTGCATGGGCTTGGAGTATGTGAATATGAAAAGAAAAATAAATTAATGATCTTATTTAGGAATATCAAATCTCAATGACTATGTTGAACAAAGTTCGAGAGGAGACTAAAAACAATGAAGAAAAAACTGCTCTGTCCAGAGCTTTGATGAGAATGGCAATGCAAGCTGGCGACGAGAAAGCAATGAATATTTATGCAGAAGAAGCAAATAAACTTTCCAATGGTACCAATGCAATGACAGTTCACAAGTTTGTGCAACAAATTTTTATTCTCTGATTTTGTTTTATTTCAACTGTTTTCAGAGCTATGAGGAGTATATTCCTGGGCTCGAACAATCACGCCAACGAATACATTGCTCGCATTCCAATCACAGACGATCAAACTCCGCAATACATCAACACAAAAGCGTTGATTCAGTTGTACACTGGACGGGCGGTAGACGCTGTTAAAACTATCACTCAAATCAAGCCGGTTAGAGTTTTAAAACTACATTATCAAAATTAAATTTTGCCTGGGAACGTTATTGCCACATTTTTCAAAAGTGGAATAAAGCTAGTGTGGAAATTTATGGGTTTATACAAGTAGTGTCCAAAAAATGTGTAAATACATTTGTGACGTCACAACTGTAATAAAATACACGTGTTATGTATTTTAATACAGTTGTGACGCCATTTTTGTACATTTTTTTTCTATTTTTATGACGCTACTTGAATAATAATCATCACAAATAACTACTCAAAATTAGGAGAAAGCTGGGTATTTCTGTAATTCTTGAAAAATATAATTTTCCAGTCAAAAAATATGCCAAGTCTAAATTTGTGAAATGCTGATTACAGTAATATTTTAATTTCAAATGTTCCAAATATTTTTCAGCATATTTCAGCATATTTTCAAATATTTTTGTGACGGTTTGAACTTGGGAATAAAGCCAAGGGCAAATTGTTTATAGTGCTAAAATGTCCAAATAGAATAGGAAAACATCTTTAAAAAACTGATATCTCAAAAATTGGAAGAAGAGATAATTGTCATAAATTATCTTTTTTTTTTCAAAACTTATTAATTAAGTTTATTAATAAAAAAACAAAAATCACGCACAAGAAACAATTTTTCTCTACATTTTGTGAATCATTAAAATGGAGGAGTGTCCCATAGCAATTGGGTGCACTGTATATGTCTGTGAAAAATCAAACTTCGGTTTATAGATTCTACCTGGCCCAACAACTACAAACCTGAGAACGATTGCTGAACTTTGCTACTCAACAGCGGCTAAAGATGAACTTCTGATCAGATGAACATGATCATGAAAAAGAAAAAGTCAAACATAAAAACAAGGTGGAGGTGCTTCTATTCCAAATTCTAGTCTGATCTGGAACTATATATATATATATATCGGTTGGCCACTGTGAAGGTTGTGAATTCAAATCACAACTGATCTGTATAAGCATAATTTATTTGCATGTTTTTTTTTGACTATACATTTGTTTAAATTTCAGTGTGTCAAAAATAAATGTTTAATGCCAATATATTTATTGAAGCAAGTTGTCTAGAAAACTTATGTAAGCAATTGAGAATCGTAGAATTTCAATTTTTGAAAGTTTCTTTTCAACGGGAAGAGTTGGCAGGAGAGCTCGCAGTTGGGAAAATGCCATATTGAATGATTCTACACGAATTCTGAAAACAAACTATTTTGAAAGTTACCAAGTTTTAGAATTTGAACCTACCTTTCTCGGGTCGCATGAAGATTTCGATATTTTGGAGTTGCACGTCTCCTCTTCCTTCGTTCGGCTTTTGAAAGTTTTCGGTATTCTTCAGACGTGGTGTCCAATCCTCCATCTTCCATGAGCATTGTCTTTGAATAGTGGAACACTTGCTGGAATAGAGGATAGGAAAACGAGTAACAGATTTACCGAGTATCTGCATATCCCGAAACAAAACAGAGGCGGCGCGCGATGAGCCCATTTTATTGCTCATAACACTAATTGAGTTGGTCCACGCCCATATGTGTCCCTTTTGCACGCTGGCCGCCACTAAAGGATTACCTTTTTCAAGTGTTTTATTAGTAAGACATTGTAATTGGACTTTATTGCACATACAGAAAAGATACTCGTAATAAAAGGACACTGGAAGAAAATAAAGATTTCGGAATTTTAGTTGTGGTTTAGCGCCAGTGGGTTTTTTTCTGAACTTTTATATTTTTTTAAAATTGCCTGTAAAAGGTTTGGCAAATTGCCAAATTAAAAAAAAAGAGCTTTTAATCCTTTAGAATGTTTTAACACAAACGATTAGAACAAAATAAAAGTATAAACATCGTCCAAAAAAGTTTTATTTTTATTTTTTAAATTACAAGTGGCAAACTGGATAATTGTTACTTTTTGTCAGTAAATTAAAACTTTCCAAGTTTTTTAAAAATTGTACTATGATATTTGGCTAGTTTTGCACCATAGAAGTAGTTTTAAACACTGTCCCCACTGGCGCTACTTCACATTTAAAAACTTAAAATCAGAATAAGTATAATGCTTCAAATACTTTTTTAGTGCAAGAAATCCCGTTGGAATCACACTGGGAATGTAAATATCGGTCAACGAATTGTAAATAAAAAATATCAATCAAAAGAATAGCTGCTAGTATTGGAAGGCTGTGTTCTCATAAGCTGAAACAGAATTTGATCGTTTCGTCCGTCGAAAGGTGTTTCCATTGGTTTTTGTGCCATTTGTAAGTTTAGGAGCATCTTGCTTAACACCATTTGTATGAAAACCATTTGGAACGACTTGTTGGGATTGTTTCATTTCAAGTTCTTCTTGCTCTTTTTCAGCGGCTTTTCTTGCTTTCCTTCTGAACAGTGGATTTTTAAATTAATGATAGCTTGGCATTTAGAGCAATCTTCTCGCTCAAATTAATGAAGGGTACTTGTGTAGTTAAATGGCCCAAACTAACAAGTTTTCAGTTCATTTCTTTTGAATTGATAATTTACTTGAAAAGTGAAATTGATTTGCATTTTTAGGCCTAGAGAAATTCCTAAAGTAAGCCTAACGTTGTCAAAAATGGTCACGTAAAATTTTTAACAAGGCTAACATTTTTGTGCCAGGTATGCTACGCATGTACCTAACTTTGATAGACACTTGGCAAAGACATGGTCAGACTTGATTCAGGCTGTGCCCACGTTTAGCTCAAGTTGAGCTAAGTCAACGACATAAAAAAAGTTCGGGGCAAAATTATACTTGAACACAGCCTGAGCCCAGTCTTGCCCAAAATTTTACCAACTTCGGGAGAAGAACCTTACTTTAAATGCCAAGATTCTATCTGAAAAAAGTATTCCAAACATACTTATAATAATAGTATTCAAATGCCAAAGTGACTATGGAAAGTGCAATGCCGGCTAGAATAACGATGAATACACCTCCAATGTTTTGAATCGAAATGCCATCACTTTCATCCGATGAGTCAGGGCAGGAGACTTTATTCGGGTTATCTGTCCACCATTTCTCCTTTAATGTTTCCAGACGACGTTCATTGAGTAGCATCAAAATTCTGCAAGACTCCTTGTTTTTTGAATATGTAGGTATGATGTATTTTTCCTTACGCGCTTGATATTTTATCTTTCAATATGTGTCCACTCTGAACTGCAATGGCGTATGGTTTTCTTGAAAATTCGGTTCCTACTTGTTGAAGATTGCAGTTTGTTAAAGCTGCATACTTTATTTCAGTAGCATCTCCTGCAAATTCAAACATTTCAAAATTTCGAAATAACGAGGCACAAACCAATAAAAGCAAATCCATCAACAGAGTTCAAGACGCGATCTACTGCAGTATCCATATTAACTGGCAGCTTAGACTCTTGCATGTACCTCCACATATTGGTAAACTTGTCAGAAACAGGATAGTCCCATACTGCGAGCTTTGCTCTATCCCGTGGAGACATGCTCTCGTTCAAAGACATCTCTTTCCACATACTGCAAATTATAGTTTTTTAAAACATTATTTTAATAATGTATCTTACTTATAGAATGTTTCTTCAATTTCAGCCATTCTTCTGAAATACGTCTCTGATGCGCTTCCTTTAATTGGTGCATATTCAATTTTGTATTGCTTTGCCAAATCATCCAAAGAACTTAAAAATAATAAAAAAGTCTGAATTTACTCAAAGTATATCTTAAAGTCAAATCACCTGATTGGTTGTTCCAGGCGTGAAACTGTTAGAAACGCTGCCAGATTTGCTGTGTATGATGCAATTATAATAAATCCAAAAAGCCACCATGTTGCAGCAACCAAACGGCCGGAAATATTTTTTGGTGCTTCTCCGCCTCCTAAAAATATGAATATTATTTTAAAGATATGAGTAGCGCCAGAATATCATATTTTAAAAAAATTCAAAAAAAGTTTTTAAATTTCATATGATTTTTTGAAAATCAAAAAAAAATCTCGCTGAACTTCGATTTTGCGACAGTGCTATAGCTTACTCCCAAAGTGGTAATTACACGTTTTAACTCAATAAAAATTTTTACACGTTTCATTATGATATTTAAAAGTTTTTGGGTTTTTTTTTCCTAATTTTTCCACGATCCAAGTAGGGACAAAAATGTCTTTTTAGACCTTTTTTGTTGCGGGAATAGCTCAGTAGGCAGGGATTTCCGGTTGCAATCTAGAGGTCACGAGTTCGAGTCCGGCTTCCCCCTTTGGTTTTTTCAACTTGTTAGTTTGCTTGTTAGCTTAAAAGTGGAGCAATCCACGACTGGGCTATCGGCCACTGTCACCAGCTCGGGTGTGGCTTGAACTAGACCTCAGTCGGAGCATAACCAAAACTTCCCTTCATGCTCTGATTCGAACTATCATACTATCCTTTTTGAATGGAAAATGTTGTACTTAAAACGTTTTTTTGAAAATTTTTTCAAAAAGTTTTTGTTGTTGTTGAAAAGCACAATTTAATTAGCTGGTATCAGTTGTAGGAAAACCAAGGGTGAAAAAAAGTGCAAAAGTGCATGTTTCTCTTTTTTTGAATTGGGAAATAGCGGCAAACAGGACAAAAATGGACAGGATAACCCCATAAGCTTACCTTGAGGTGTTAATGACGTCATGCAGAACCACAAGCACTCTTTCAGACTAAACTGTCGTTTTTCAATGTCATTCTGATACCTGCAAAAATTAAAGCACAAATCACACACTAGACTTTGCACTTATACCTTTCTTTGTTGTTGGTAAACGAATAGGGACTAAACCGATCGAATATCCATAGCAAAATGCTCGTGAACAAATATGCAGCAACTATGCACAACCAAACGGGCCACTCTAGCACTTTCATAAATTTGAACAACGAATACTCCACATCAGCTTTTTTCATGAGAATTGTCGTTCCAACGAGGTCATAATAGGGAACTGTAAAATCCACATCGTTTTCTCTTTCAGCCATAACACTGAGTGGAGCAAGTGCGATATCTGCGGATCCAGAAACCAGAGCTCCAATGAGCCCATTCCAGTTTCCATTATCATCCATCGTACCAAAACTTCCATCTTCAACTTCATAGATAGTGTAAGTGAAGTTGACTTCCACTTGTATCATGTTAATAAGATCAATACAATAGCCTTCATACGGAGTGTCCGGGTCTCCTGTTCGTTGAACAAACGGTGGTTGCTAAAACATATTGTGTTTTTGAAATTAGTTCGAATATTATCAACCCACGATTAGAGTCACTACTCGGAAAATATTCAGGTTTCGAACATCAACTTGAAGAGTTCCATACATAACTGATAACTTTGAAATGGGACTCCACACACCGACTTCTTTGTTGAAAAGCGCGTCTTCATGATCTCTATCTCTATCTATTTTGTATATTCTAACTTCAACGTCCTGTAAGAATTTAATTCGGGAGTTTGTCGGTATTTAATCTATTATAGAATGTTACTTGAAAAAACATATTTAGTCCTGCTTCCGTGTAATTTCCATATTCATGAGCAGGATCATTCAAGATAATATCTCTCACAGTTGTAGTGATGTTTGGTTCAGATGGTCCCGTTTGGCATGTGAATGTTGGAAGCACATCGAATGTTGCATTCATTGTTCGGATCGTTTCAAATGCATAACCCATGACATTCATATAAAACGCAACGTTCAGCTGGAAAAAAAAAGACCACGTGGTGAAGTTAGCGAAGCGTTCATCACAAACCGAGTCCCAACCATTAATCGAGTAATCCAACTCTAATCCAATTTCATTTCTAAACAAATAGTCATCCAGATCTCGAATTTCCATGAGTTTTCCAACTGGAAACGGGCGAAGCCAAAACATAAATGCGGATTCGCAACTGTCACACTTGAAAGCTGTGATATCCTGAAAGTACACGTTTTGTGGAAACAAAATTGTGGAAACATAGTACAAAGCAAACATTTAGAAAAAACCCCCCACTGACCTTTGTAAGAACATATGTGTTGAAAACTCTTTGCTCTATGAAATCAGCAGCCTGTAATATTCCAAAGTAGTCGAACTAATAAATGCAAAATATTAGAACTCGAGACTGGGATTTATTTTAAAATACAGTTATTGATGTGATGAACACACTCAGAGTAATACATAAAACTGTTTTGCTTGTACGCCCAAATAGTCCCCGCCTTTTTATCGGAAAATCACGGCGAAAGGGCAAAAATCTGAAAAATCTGGAAAAATCATCCAATATCAGGCCGCCGACATCTTGCGAGTTCCGCGCGCCACTATATTTTTTTGTAGCGAACGGGACAGCTCGCCACACCTACTGCGAATTAAACAAAGCGGCGCGCGGAACTCGTAAGATGTCGGCGGCCTGATATTAGTTGGCATCCAGATTTTTGCCTTTTCGCCGTGATTTTCCAATAAAAAAGCGGACCTATTTGGGCGGCGTACACGCAAAGCAGTTTTATTGTTGCAACATTGCTCTACCCTGGATCTCCTTAAAAGTTCTTATTTTTCAAAAGTTTGGCGATTTGCCAAAATTTGACTGGATTTTTTTTTCAAATGCGCTACTCCGCCTGTAATACAATTTTTTAACATTTTATACTAGAAAAAAAAAAGGTTAAGACTGGAATGAAATATTCAATTAACGAAACTTGGGCTCTTCCCTTTTCCCAAACTCCTTTTAAATTAACTGCTGATTTTAAAACAATGAACATACTTCTAATGTAAAACGCTCCACATTTTCAGTTTTTGCCACCAGAATCAACGAGTTTATAGAGGCCATTCTGAGCTGTGTTATTTGAGCTCTCATGCGCAAAACAGTTGTTTCCATTGGAACAAACCGAATACCCGGTAAAACGGAAAACGCATCTCTCCAAGCAGTAAAATCGGGTGCTGAAATTATATGTAACAGGCTAAAAATAATGTCTCACTTACGATACATATTATCGTACAACACCGTGCTGTTTGGTGTGATGTTCAAGTCGGCAAAAATATCTGTAATCACATTTTGAAATACCAGTGTTGACAAAACCATAGTAGTATAGGAGGGAGAAGATATTGTTGGTACACTCGTTCCTGCAAATTTCATAGGTATTTTCTTACAAATAGTGACTTCTGACCATTGAAGTTGAGTGGCAAAGACCAGTAATTGAGATCCACTTGAATTGTTGGCACTTGCGAAATTCTAGCAAGTTCAGCGACCAGGCTTATCGAATCGTTTGACCGACATACAGATATCACAAAACTTACATTTACCATTTGGTCACAAACTGAAATGTTTAAGGTTAAGTGAAAAGTATAGTTCTGGGTGTTTTGAACGTCCACTTTGACCATTTTGTGATGACTCTTCTCAAAAATTTCTCAAAAAATTGATTATAATTGTTTTGGGATTTTGTTTTAAATGATAGAAATAGTTTGAAATTACTAAGTGTTACTATAAAAAGGTAAACATTTCTAGTTTTTTTTTGACATTTTAGCTTCAAATTTGCAAAATTTAAGAGACGGCAAAATTTTTTTTTGAGCTGCCGCGCGAAATGTTTCGTAAAATCCAACCACGTTTTGTATCGTTTCTTTTCCAGTATTCAGATTATTTTTCAAAATTTTTTGAAACACTTTCCGACACATAAATACTTTTTCTGAGATTTTTCCGACTAATAATTGCAAATTGTTTGAAAAATTGTATTTAAAAAACAATATAATTATATTTCATCATTTCGGATTATTTTCTATTACAAAATTTCAGCTAAAATCTCCAGTTTGGGCCACTTTTCAATGTCAAAGCAATCCGAAATTGGTTTTGTTTGAAGTTTTTTTTCGAAATGTTGAAAAATGTTTGAAAAACTTTTGAAAAATTTCATTACGAAATTCAGTTTTCTGAGCACATTTTGGGTCTTTAAATTCATAAAATAAAATGCTGAAGTGAATATTCTGCTTACGACTGTTAATATCCGATGAATCATTGAAGTCATATCTTTCTAAGGAAATAACGTCTACACGGTACTTGTCCACAAAAAACATTTTGCTGATATTTAAATGACGGACTGCCGTTTTCGCGAATGTATCATTTTTGTCCACTGTTATTACTGCAAATGAGAGATTAGGAAGTATTTATAATTTGACAATGTGTAACAATTCTTACAAATATTCTGAGCTTTTAAAGATTGTATAGGTAATATCATGAATAATAGTAACATATATAATGAGTAATACAATATAATCCTGAACTCTTTGGAAAAGCTGAACATTATATGAAAAGAGCAAGTGTCATGATAACATGGTGTACAACGGTTAGAAGACATCTCTGTGAATAGGGTGGACTATTTTGATGTGAATGCTGGAGGTAAATGCAGAAAAGGAGATCGGATTTCTTTAGGGGACAGGTAACTCTAGAATACCTCTTCAATATACATGATGTCTACATTTCGAGAAGCATTGACGGCTCATAGAAAGCCATTTTATTATTTGCCATTTAAAGAGGGAGGAGAGTCGCCAATCGGTAGCGTGTGGTCACACGATCATTTCCAATGTAGGAGTAACATTCTAGTTTTCAAAATTTTAAATAGTCAGAAAAAAGATCAAATAAGATATCTGGTATTAAGGTATCAAGTTATAGATTTTCGAGGAGTCAAATCCTGACTTTGGCGAGGAGTTTTGTTGGAATTTCTGGAATGGCATTCGATGCCAGCGTCGGATACCGGAGTGAATGAAAGTTGTCCTTTCTTTTTGAGCTCTTCTTCCGCTTCGCTTGTTGGCGATTTTCTGCCCGATTTCTGTAAATTAACAGAATTCATTCTGGATGGAGTATATGTATGCCCAAAAATATGTAACTCAAAAACTAGAAATGCTACCGAAAAAAGTTTATGCAGCAGAGTACGACCTATGTATAATAATGTCTATTTCGTGTTGTATGTTTAAGACATCTGTTTGGACTATGGCAAAAAATAAAACGGCCGACATCTCTTGGGTCCATTACTGATGAGGGATTCCTAATCGACTCTAATTTAAAAACACAATTTTTTCTGCGAAATGATTGTGAAAGTCGACTAATTTTCAATATAATGTGTTTTTGTTTGTAAATACTAGTTTTGTTTAGAAAATGCCGGGGAAAAAAAGAAGGTTCAAAATCTGGATACCTTATTTAAAACTCTATTTAAACATACTTTTCAAGAGTCTAACGGTAATTTTTATGTCAGTTATGTTTCATCGGAAAAACCGGATTTACAAATTTTTTTCCACTGTTTCGTTTCCATTCTGCTTTTGAACAAAGTCAATAAGGCAAATAATGGATTCGCGAGATGTCGGCCGCTTTATTTTTTTAATTATCTTATGATCCGAGTGAATATTTAAAATATATAAAACCTGTAACATTTCGGTAGCTAAAATTTTTTTTCCATACCACTTCTAGTTTTAGAGTTATACTCATTCGAATAATTTTCAAAATTATCAAAAAAATTTAACACACCCTGGGTAACAGAAGTTCGTCATCATCATCATCTTCGGTTTGTGAATCGTCTTGTCGACTCTCGCAGTTTCTTGGAGAAGGTACACGGTGAGGTCCATGTCGAGATACAACAAAAAATGTCTGAATAGTCTGATCGTCCTGAAATTAAGAATTTTGGGCTTGAATTTTCAAGAGTAGACCAAACTCAAACTTACTTTTATCTCAATTTCCTCTCTTCTCTCAAACTGATACAACCCCGGATCTGATTCTTCGATTTTATTATGCGTAGTTTCACTGACCAAAATTTTCATTGGCTGAAATATTAAATTCAAAGTTCATTCGAATCCTCATATATTCTTACACTTGAATTTTGCTCCATTTTATTAGCGACATAAACTGTTTCTCCAAACAAACAGTATCTGGGCATGCTCAAACCGACAACTCCTGCTACTACCGATCCTGAATGTACACCGGCTCTTATATCAATTTTATGAATCTTATTATTCATATTGACCATTTTCCCAGCTTCTACAAGAAACTGCGATGCACAGTCTAATATGAACTCAGCGTCATGCTCTGTTTTAGTTGGAGCTCCACTAACAACCATGTATGCATCGCCGATAGTTTCCACCTGAAAATCACAAACTTTTCTAAAAATATAAGTTCAAGCTCAAGAGATCAAGCTTCAAACCTTATAAACTCCGTGTGTGTCAATAATTTTGTCGAAATTTGTGTATATCACTTTTAAAAATTCGATAACTTCCAGAGGTGTCAATGAGCTGCACATTTTGGTAAACTCCACAATATCCGTGAACAAAATCGTGACGGAATCGAATCTCTGAAATGCAAGCCCCTCGAATTTTATTACAGGTATTTTTCAAACTTCGCAACATGCCACCGCACTTTCACCATGTCTCAATTGATTGGCAACACTTTTTGGCAACATTTGATAAAGCAACTTGTCAGTTCGCCGTCGTTCTTTCTTCAGTCTATTCATGTTCTCTCGCATATTTCGGCTCTTTTGTGCTTCCTGAACAAGATTGACGGGTTAGTGAAAGCAAATGTACATGAATTTGTCACCTGATGTAAGAGAAGTTTGAGTTCTGCAGACTGTTGTGTGCTGGCAAGTACCAGATCGCGGCTGGAGTCGTGCAGGGCAAAGTCATTGATAAATAGCCCTGATTTGTACATTTGTGGTAAATGACTCATTCTGAAACCGATAAATAGGTACACTATTCTTCTGTTAAAATCTAAGTTACACTGGAATACCGACAAAACAAATACTCTCCCACTCCTCCATATAAAACATTTGACCTTTGAGTGATAAAAATTTTTCACGTTCGCCATCACCCATTCTGTGGCGTTCTTCGGTCACTGAAAATGTTTGACAGTAAGAAAATGTGTCACAAATATTTTACTTTGATCTACATCCGTAGTTTTGTAGACTAGAATTCCATCTTCGTCTTCTTGTATAGGATCAGAAGATATCAATTCGAAAATGTTGTTTGAGTGGAGCATAATCTGTGATTTAACTGATTTGAGAACTCTTTTTTTAGGTGAAGCAAAAAAGTTTCGAAAGCAATCACATGCAATATCAAAGGAGTAGTTACGGTTCTGTATGTTCAAACATGTGTTTTCAGAGTGCCCTATTTGGGTTTGATCTACCTTGATCTACGACAATTGCGGGAGATTAGGCGAAAAACTTCTCAACTGATTTTGCATGGCTAAGAGCGTGCTGACGTCACATTTATTCGGGTAAAAATTTCCGCATTTTGTGGATCAAACCGTAATGGAACAGGTTGGCACCACATGCTCAAATGAACAACTTTCGTAATGAAACTTCTCAAAACAAATTTAAAACAATTATATGGCGGTTCACAAATTCGAAAAAAATGACTTAATTTTAACAGAAATGATCAATTTTGGCCACTTATCCGTGTGCAGCGGTCGGAAGTTGGATATTGATAAAATTGACTAAATGTACACACTCAAAGTTCCCGTGGGACTAGGATGTCCCATTACGGGTTGATCTACAGAAAATGCGAAAATTTTGTAAATCTACGTAGATGAAACCGAAATGAGACACTCTGAAACCATCTGACAGACTACAATACGAAAATTGGAAAAAAAAACTTCGCGAAACAAACAAACAACGACTAAACAAAAATTATTTCTGGCCCTATTCAAGAATGTGAATTTACATTCAAATTTACAAATATGACACAACAACTAAACCGTGGAACATTTTTGTTAAGTTTTCACAGTCCCTCTGACCTCTTCCCATCTGAATCTGATAAAAGGTCTCATAAGAAGAAATGTTTGATTGATTTTTTTCCCGACGATCCCCGCCATAACACGCAACAATCCTATTCCGATGTTTCTGCAAAGAATGGAATGTTTTATAAAGTGCATTAAAAAAAAGAATAGGCTTGTCGCAGCTCAAACAAACAAAACGCATTTTTGTCGGCAATTGATCTGTTTAGTGTCCCCCCACACCATTCCATTCCAACTCGATTGAAAAGATTGGACAAATTGAAAACCGCTCGGAATTCCAAACACTACTGGAATCAATTGAGACGGTGAATCAAACGGGAAAAAAAACACAGTTCGGAGCGTGGGTGGTATACATTGATCAAAACGTTGTTTCCCAACAAACCTTATTCGCATTCCACGATTGAAGACGATGATGAATGGGAAAATGTCGAAGAAGATGTCCGAAGTGATCTTCACTTTTTCAAGAATTGAGTCATTTAGGTTTCGATATGCAGTTCCCTGTGAAAATTAATTCCGAATTCCAATTAATGCAACCAATTAGGGAAAAAGCACCTGTCTATTGAAGTCAAGATTGTTGAAATGAAGTCTCATGATGACGTGCTCCAAGTTCAAATCATGCTCAATATCCAATAGTTCTATGACAACTTCCGTTTGGAATAGCTCTTGTGATATGTTTCGGATCTGTCCTTGCACATAGTGTAAAAATCCACGACGTTTGCTTCTATAAACGAATTAAATAATATACAATAGTATATTCTACTCAAAATCATAACGGTTGCAGTTCCCATTTTTGAAAGTGAAAATAGTGAAGAGAAGGCAGGTTCTTGGGAAAAATCAATTTTTTTTGCGGCACAGATTTTTGGTTTATAATTTGAATTCTCTGTGCTAACTTCACGAAGGCTGACAGTTTTATTGAAAAGTTGTTAAACAAGTTAAAGGAACGGTTCAAACAATTCCGAATTTATATGTATGTATACCAAAAATGTGCTCAAAAGTACAAATTTTGAAATGAGACTTCTCAAAAAAGTTTTCAAATTTTTTATGGGCCTTTTAGCTAAAATATCAAGTTTTCCCACATTTCCGTCTCACAAATTTTGGAAGAAAACTTTTTTTTTGAAATTACCATATTTTATTGCATCTTTTTTCGTTGATCAATTTTATAAATTTGAAGCCGATGGGCAACACTTTTCGCCAATTTTCGGTTATATATATATATTTGCGTTAGATGGATTTCAATTAACTAAATAATCTGAAATAAGCAATCAAAGTACGTAATAAAAGATGCAGTAGCACTACGGAAAAGTTGAAAAAACTGGAGATTTTAGCTAAAAGTAAGCCATTATTTTCGAATTTGTATACCGTCATTTGTTCATTATGGGTGGTTTTTTCTTTTGTAACAGGAACTCAAATTGATTGCAAAATACTATATTCCATTTTGAGAATTAGCGAGTTTATGGCAGTTCAAAAAATTCAAAGAAAAATTATTAAAGTGAGCTGAAATCTAACATCCTCATTCTGTTCGCTTTTTTCTCGTTTTTTTTCTAATTTTGGTACATTTTTAGCCGATTCGAAATCAAATAAGGTTACCTATCTTTTTGAGATTGGATATTTGTTTTCCAAAATTATCGATTTTCTAGCCAACTATTTCTGATTTGTCCCTTTCCAAAGACTTTAGATTAAATTCTTGTACAATTTAACATCATCACATCCGCGTTGTAATGGTATTCATGACATATCCCTCTTCAAATCGAAAGTAATGGGTTCGTATTATATGTCATCGGGCGTTTTTGCCGCCACGACGAACTCTCTGAGAAGTATCTGGGCAAGTATTCAATTCTAGGTCATATGTGAGTATGGTGGGTGTCTCATTGACCTGACACATAAGTTCCCTCTATTTTACAACAAGACAGACAAAAAAGAAGTTTCACGCGCTGCTGCGACGACAAACCAGGAACATTTCGGTCTGCGAGAATCATCAAACATTTGTCGACGACGGAAGGAAACAATCGTCAAGAGTGCACTGTCTTTCACGCACTACTCACAATCTTCAAGTTGCAACATTTTGACACAAAGGAAACTGAGCGGTCGCGAAAGGAATTATTTGTGAACAAATAACACCGCTACAAGCATCAAACTACATGTCGATCTTTGAACTTTTTTCGAATCTTGTATATGCACGAGTTTTGAAATGAACATTTTCTAGTTACGACTAGAGAGCCCCTTAAAATTGCGGAGGCCAATTGGCATGAAACATATCTCATTTGAAAGCTAAAATTGTAATCTGTAAGAATCTGAGTTTTGATTTCGCACAACACATTTGGCAACCTAGAAACTTCCATTTCAGATTTGTCGAAGCCAAATATTCGTTAACTTTGGCTAGTCGTATCTCTCCAAAAACGCGAGATTTGAAAAAAGTTGTCAACTAACACGTTTCCTGATTAACAACTTCTACTTTTCAACATTTCCAGGATGTTTTGGGCAAAAACTAAAATCAAAATCTTAGAGTTTACAGTTTCAGCTTTCAAATGGCCTATGTTTCAAGCCAATGTTTTAGGCCACCTTAAGTTTACGGTGTTCCCTAGCTAGCCTATAACTATTTCTAGCAAGTTAGCCTAAGCCTTGCCTAAGCCTGTAAGCCTATATGCGGTAAGCCTAAGCCTGTAAACCTAATGGGCCTTTTAGTTCAAAATACCCAAAGCCATTACTTTTACCTTTAAATTACCTTTAAATAAAATGACTAGAATTTCACAAATGAATAAAATTTCAATTTATTAATCAAATTCGTGCCCATAATACACAGGTACCCGTTTTTCTATGATCCACATTCACAATTCAACATCCCCACCACTTTCCACGTCCACAAACTAAAATATGAATAAACGCACTAAATGTTTTGTTACTTTTGGTTTGGTTTGCATACCAGTCGGCGTACAAAACAACCAGTTATTGATGATGAGTTGTCATCGGCCCCCCCCCCCCCTCTCCTCTCTTATAGCACTAACCTATAGTGAAGTGTCAAACCGGTACGGCTTTCGTGTTCGCAGTAGAATGACGGAGGTTTGAGTTTGGGAAACGTAAAACGGAGGTACTCGTGCAAATTGTCCAATCCGTTCAAAAACTGCGGAAATGTTCGTCCCAAAACGCGTAGTACCTTGAAAAATTGGACTGATAAAAAAAAACCTGTATTTTTTAAAAACGAAACGGTAACAATTTTTTTTAATTTTCACTCACATAAGGTATGTAAAACAATACATAGTATACCTTATTAAACTCAAACTTTGTGAGAAACTTGTAAAAACTTGTTCCAATATTTGTCATCAGTTCATCCACAGGATCCCCCGTCACATCATGACATGCCCAAATCAACTTGTGAGATAAACCTTCAGAAAACTTTTTGTCCATTTGAAATGTATCGTCGGTGACCCCCGACACGAACTGAAAAGTTGTGAACTCAAAATAACCTTGACAATGAAGAAAACAACACAATCATTGTAACATGCAATCTATTGGTGCATAAATCATGTACAAAGATAGTTGCCGTAACCTAGAACCTCAATCGAAATAGATTGGTCGTGACATGTGTCAGCACTATATCATTTAGTGGTACATTAATACCCGACCAAAATCCTGGGGGGGGGGGGGGTTCTTATCGACTCTAAGTATAACAGGCTCATTACGCCACCGCCACTAGGGAGATGTTATCAAACAGGAAATGGACTATCTCGGTGACCTATGAACCGCCAACAAGAAATTGGACCGTCCTTGAAACCAGTTAGAGAGGTTGCACAACCTTCGTTGCGAATGGCTTTTCTTTCATGGTCACTCACTGCAAAACTGTTGGGAAACACTTACCTTAACCTCTGACCAGGTAGATTCTCCATATTTTTCCTTAATGTAAGTAGCAATGTGATCAATTATTAAGCCGTACATGGCGGTGTGAAAATTGAAAATGAAAATGTTGATAGCGACGGGGGAAGCGATAGACACAAATTTCCTGCTCTCATCACATTAAATTAATGCCGGATCCTGCTATAGCCACGTACCACTTCCGGTGCTAACACATATTGATTCAGAATTCGTATAATGTTTGAGCTTGTAATTCAAAATGAGTAAAGCTAAAAATGGGAATATAGAATTTACGATGCTTCAAGGTTGTTAGAGATTTTGAACGTATATGCTAAAAATGTTCTCAAAGGAAGAAATTTCGAAACGAAACTTTTCGAAAGTTGTTTTAAGTAGTTTTCTGACGATTCAAAACTATTTTTTCCAGTTTTTACAACACTTCCGTACTCGACAATTGGCTCCAGCTTCTTGTCCAAGTTTGGCAAAAAAAAGTATTAGCTTGGATCAGAAGTTGGCTAAACTTTGGCTAAACTTGGATTCATGCGACCCAACTCTTGTCAAACTTCTGCCCACGCTAAAAAAAAACAGAAGTTCGGGCCAAAATTTGGCAAAGGTTGTGCCAAACGTGGACTAAACTTTATCGTGGCCTAAAAGCTACCGAGTTCAGTCAAAATTGATAAATCGAAAAAAAAGTGGCCAAAATTGGAGATTTTAGCTGAAATCAGGCTAATTTTTTTTGTGAAAATTTGAGCGGCTATAAAAATATTTGAAAAATTTTCGAGAAACTATACTACGACATTTGTTTATTTGAGCAGATTTTGGGTCCATCCTTTTAAATTTGATTTTCAATATTTGAAAATTTTCACATCAATATTTTTTTTCCTTTGGCTCTATTTCCGAACCCCCATTTTTTTCAGCCAAAAAGTAACCCCTAGTTAACCTTCCCGCCAAACTTTCCCATCTTCATTTACACCCGCATCATTAATTTTCATCTTTCCCGTTCCCTTGACTGGAGTGTTTTTCAGTTGCCCTTGGAAGTTTGCCTATCCAAATCAATCTTCAAAGCGAATTGGCTACTGCAAACGGAAAAAAAGCAATATTGCCTGTGTTGTTGTAAAGAAGTTTCGCGTTTTATTCTTTTTGATTCGCTTTCAAATCGGAAGCTGAATGTACAAATGTATAGCGTTTTTCACTGAAGAGTGTTAGGTGAACAAAGAACAGTCCACAATGTTTTTGTTGTTTTTTCTTTCTATCTCGAATAGTCAGACAAAGAAAATGCTCGTCACAGAATGTACAGTAAACAGAACATATTATGGAATGGAAAAAATTGGAATATTTTATGCTGTCTCAACTAAAAGAACATGAAAATTCAAAACAATTTTGCCACAAGTACAGTTTGGCAACATCGTTATGCCAAATAAATTAGCAGGAATTATCCGTATAGCTGCCAGCAGTCAACAGTATTGTATGAACCATGATGGTGTACTGAGAAACTAAAAGCAATAATCGCTTGAAATGACTGCCAACAAAAGTACATAATGGAAGAGTATTTTAGCATTCATGGAACGGTTAAAAGTGGGGTAGTTCCGGTAGGAATTTAGTCTGAATAAAATTTTTCAAAACGACCAAAAAAAAAAAAACAAAAATAATTAAAACAAAATTAAAGTGTAGCAACCGTAGGAGAAAAAATTTTCTGGTCGACTCTAAAAATTATGAATGACAAAAACTGAGTAATATTCACTTCTTGACTATAAATTTAAAACAATCCATTTTTTATAAATAATTTTACTATGTTAACTTGTTATTTTGGCACCATAGGAATAGTGAACTGTACCTTCAAAATATTCTCAGACTTGAGCCAGTTTTCCACTTTTTTGGAAGTCGTCGATCAAAAAAATTGTCTCCTTTGAGGGTTCTGGTTGACGTTTCAAATAATAACATTCAAACACTGTAGGGAGTTGAACTTGCGATATTACTATTACTTTCTCAAAAAGTGGCAAATTAATTGTCATTTTTTGGCTGTCAATAATAATTTTTTAAGAATATTTTGAAAAGATTGATATTTAATAACTTTAGCCCAAGATAAATTCTACACAGTTTCAAAAACAAACTTGCGGTGTAGGGTTTTACAATGTTTCTGTTTGAGCAAGTTGAACACAAATTCAAATAAACCTTTTATGAACTCAATGGCCCTCGATGCTAGTTAATTAATATACATATATAACCTGTCTCCAGGGCCACTCGAACAACAGTGTGCACACATTCCAGGTGAGCCACTTCCTGCCCTTAATCCCAAATGGTCTCATTAAATTATATGACCGGTATGGTATATGTCCACTCTCTCGTATTTGCAGAAGAAAAGAAAAATGTTTCACCGGACGGGCGTGATGCAAATTAATGCAATTCAAAGCTGTGGTTTGTGTATTAATCTGTTGTGTGTCATTCACCTGAACAGTTTCATTTTTGCAAAGTGTAAATATGAAAAGCAAAAAAAGTGCGCCAATATGGCAAAAAGGTTAACTTATATGAGTATTTGTATTTACAATTAAAACATAGAGTTTTTACGGGTATTGATTTCAAAAAAAGGCATTTCTAATCACAAGTATTTGGAGGTCTGGAGGCGTATTCTATAGCTATACAACGATAGAAAAAAAATAAATTTAAAAATTTTTAAATTCTGAAATTAGTTAAAAAACTGGAATAGTTGAACTTCCTCATCAGTGTAATCAGATTCACACCACTTCAGAAAATCCACTTGCCTGGTGTTTTCCAGTAATTGCTCGCGTGGGCAATACGGGCATTTGAATTTTGAGAGTCTGAAACATTTGTACGAATTATTAGCTCTTATCTAGTTAATTGTTTTGAAGATCTTATGCTCCTGGAATTTTGAACGTATAGACCCAAAATGTGCTCAAATGAACAAAAACCTAATTTTAGCTTGAATCTCAAATTTTGGTCACTTTACTGTGTCGCAGCGGTCCTGAGTTGATTTTTTTAGGTTATAATTTTTCATTGAATACTTTGGTCGTTTGGCTTACATTTTTCGTTGGTTCGTTGAAAGCCGATAGTTGATAAGTTTTTGCCATTTTTGTTCACCGTTCGGCTTTAAATGTACCTTAACCAACGAAATAATGTGAAATAAATTACCAAAATGTCTAATAAAATATGATAATTCAAATAAACCATCTTCGGATTGCAGCGACACTGAAAAGTGGCCAAAATTATAAAAGTTGGCTAAAATTAGACCATTATTTCTTTCGAAATTTTGAACCGCTATAAAATTTTTTTGAAAAATGTTTGAGAAGTTCCATTACAAAATTCGTTCATTTGAGCACATTTTGAGCATATACCTTTAAAATACCCATAACCGTTACTCGTATTTTAAGACGTCCCTTGCCTAAAAGCTAATCCAATTCGACTACTTTAAAATTATCTAGGATCTTGAACCAACTAATCGAGGTTTGCTTAGTGTGAGCGCCGTTCTCTACTTTGTGTGTATTTTCTGTGGGGCAAAGGGGAGGGGCACAGGACGCCAGCTCCGCCCACCGCTGAGGTCTCGCTAGGGTCGACGTAAAGCAGTCTCAGTCAGTGTCGTGTCGGCCAACTGCAACCACCACCTATCCCTACTACTACTTCTTCTATTCAATGCATAAAATCAGTGCCATCGTGCCCAACAGTCGGTTTTCACCGTGATCTGAGAGCAATCCAAAAATGCTTTTCTGAGATCATCGTGAAAGCTAGTTGTTGGTCTACGGGCTTTTGCGAAATACTCGAAAGTAAGATTTGAAAATTTTTATTTGAAAGATTAGATTTTGAAAATAATGAATACCTCGAACTATTTCTTTGCTGACGAATGCTTGTTGTCAAACGATTGATTGCATCTTTAGATATGACATGGCCACAAATCAACCGCATTGGAGGATTTTCCGCGTCACACTGCTCTTTCAGAATCGGACAGGTAAACGAGGAATGTGTTGCGTGGAAGCCGATTTCAATCGGAAGTTCATTATCATCGATTGCTGCAGGAGCAAAACCGACGGGAAATAGATCACCGAGTTGGATCATTGCATGCATGCCAAATCGCATTCTGAACATCAGAAAATTACGTTAAAATTTTGAGTGCCTGCAAAAGAAACCCACAAATTTTTTAACGGGGCTTCGTAGGGTATGAAGAAAGACGCCATTTTCAACGTTAGAATTTCACGATTTGTGAAGTCGAAAAGATACTTGTATCTTATATCAATCATCGATGGTTTTCCGACAAGAAGTGCTCCGACCAAGTGCTTGAACTTTTGCCTGTCGTCGACGAATGGTGACTTGAATCTTCTCAGATCTTTCACGGCTTTGTCATAGTTATTCGAGCCTAAAAGCAGAAATTTTTGAAGGAGGAGTAGCGCCAGTGGGGAAATTGCTCAAAACCACTAATATGTGGCTAAAATGACAAAGTATCATGACAAAACTTTAAAAAAATTTTTGAAAAATTTTTATTGCAAGTCAAAAAGTGAAAATTAATTTTATAAAAATTAGTGACTTGTTGCCACTTATTGAGAAAACTATAGCACTGTCGCATATTCGGATCCCTACAATATTTGGAACATAAGCACGTGGTGTCAGAGTGTCCCATTTCGGTTTGATCTACGTAGATCTACAAAAAATGCGGGAGAAGAGAGAAGAGACGCAGACTTCTCAACTGATTTTGCATGGTTAAGAACGTGCTGACGTCACATTTTTTGGGCGAAAAATTCCCGCATTTTTGTAGATCAAACCGTAATGCGACTGCCTGGCACCACGTGCATAAGTAGACAAAAAATTCAAAAGAAATTTTTTATTGAGCGGCGACTTCCAAAAAGTGGTGAAAACTGTGATTTTTTTTCGATTTTCAAAAAATCACTAAAAATTTAGAAACAAATATTTTTGAATTTTTCGTATATTATATTTGGTGATTGTGGGCCCAAAGGCATGTTTTAAAGCAACGTCCCAATTTTTTTTTCATATTAACATTTCAAACGATTAAACCCGAACTGTATGACTTTTAGAAAGCTTAAGTGTCCCTCCGATGAAGCTTTTGGTCAAACCCATTCAATGATGATTTGAGAGTGTAGGGATAGGAGAAGCGGGCGCAACTGCACAAGCCTCTAGCACCGCACACATACGCGAGCGCGCGCGCGCGTCGTCCAGCACACCTCGTCCTCTTCCTCTCCTCCCGACTTTCCTCCGTTCAGCACACTCTCGCCAATCTCTTACAGTAGCAACAGCAACACAAGGCCCCTCATTGCAAAACGCAAAAAAAGTGAATGAGGAGAGGGAAAAGATAGAGAACACCTTGACGAGACACCGTTTCGTCAGAAGAGAGATAGAGAATTCGGGCAGTCAAACACATCGATAGTGAGATGCAAATCGAATGGAAACGAGAGATGACTGGCTTGTTTTAAACCAACGGTGGGGGAATTAGTACGGAAACCACAATGGAACATTTGCAGGATATTGTTTTTATTATTACTTTGTGTGCGTAGATGCAGAAACAATATACCATTCTGATCATGCTTGAAATATATATAGCAGTAATTTAAAACCATTCCTAGGGCTCTAAAATGAACAATAAAAATTATAAAACTTTCAAAAAATTTTTGCGCTTTTGGACCACTTTTTGACTTGAAATAAGAAATTTCTAACATTTTTCGAAAAGTTTATTTATGATATTGTGGGTTCATTTGGGACATCTTTAAAGGTACAATTACCGTAGGACACCTTTAAAACTACAGTAACGCAGGTAACTACTCTTATAGAAATCCAAAACGACCGAATTTCATACTAAAACACTCCAAAAATTTTTAGATTTTCAAATATTTCCAGTCAAAGTTTTGGGAAATTTTCCAAATTAAAAAAATGTTGTTAATTTTTGACAGTAAATAAAAAAGTTTCCAAAAAGTTTCGAAAAGCTTCATTATATTGTTTGATCATATTCGCATCATAGGAGTAGGTTTTAATAGTTTCCCATTGATTTTTTAATTGATGGTTTTCTATACATTTTTTTGTCTTTGTATGTGAAAGCAGAAATTTCCCAAGTCGTTTTTTTTGGTGACCTGTTGGACTTAAGATCTCAATTGCGTAACTAATCGCTTTTCGGATAGCCAAGTCGCAAGGTCATAAATATTGGAGATAGCCCCCCGTAACCCACCTAGTTCGATATTATCAGTGATCAATTGGGTGTGGAGGTATGTTCTGATGTTCCCGTCTTCTTCTGGCTGAGCAGCTTCCAGGTAGTCCAAAGATGATTCAATATCTCCTTCTCGTAAATCACTAACAATTTGTTGAAGTGTGTCCGGCTCTGTGATGGAATACTTCTCATCCACATCAGACATCTGAAATTATGGAAATTGAATAGGATCCAGTCATATCGACACAACAACCATATCCATATCAAGGTGTCGCATTCTGAACAAGACCCAATTAAAGGATTATAAACGGACTTTCCGCTTCTTTTACACATCACATTCTATTGACAGTCTAACTGTCCTTGTCTTTTGTCATATAAAGAACTGTGCCGCCACACATCATACTTGTTTGCCCCATGACTGAGGTTAAGCCGTTCAGGTGAGCGGGGGGTGTTCTCCAATTACTATCAAGTATGGGACAGGGGGGGGGGGGGGGCAAATGTCGACAATGTAAATGACATCTCTTGTGGTTGTGGTGTGTCACATTGGTGTGCTTCAGTTGAAAAACTGATTATTACATTTGGCAACAGTACGCGATAAATTGATTTTAAAAGTAGTGTGTTTTGTTTGCTCAGTTTTTGCCCGCTGATGTGTCACAATCACACACACACAAAGCGTATTTTTCGTAAGAGCTATTTGCTCAAAGCACAAAGAGCAGTTCCGAATAGTTTGGAATAAGAAAACTAGCATATTGCTAAGTTGAATGATTTATCTGAATTTGTTTTCTGAAAAAACATTTTTTTTCTGTTCTGGATATTTTAAACGTATAGTTTCAAATTGTTCAACTTTTTATAGCGGTTTCAAAAGGGGATCTGGGTAATGACTTTTTATCGTCTCTTATTGCATATTTTGTGGTTTATTTTTAAAAGTTTTGTTAATAAAAATACAGTTAAAGCTGATAGTTGGCCAAATATGACTAAAGTTAGCCTACCTTTAAAAAAAAAGTTTCCTAAAAACTGCCGTTTTTAATTTTTTTTTGAGAAGTCTTTTTACAAAACTCGTTCATTTAGGCGAAATTCGTTTTTAAAAAATGTCTGGTTTTGCTCTGTTTTTCTCTCTCCCTGACCACTTCCAATTTTTTCAAATTCTCTAGATTTCACCTTTTTCAGCGCAACTCCTGTATCGGTTAGCCCATTACACATTGAAAAGTCGTAAATCATCGCTATCGTGAGTTGTCTGCTCAACTTGGAGTCATTCAAATCGAAAGTTCCCCTAAATGGAGTAATGAAATGCCGGTCCACCTGTTTGTCAATAAGCCTTCCCATTTTTGATATATGCAAATGCATCAGTTTGTGATGGGATGCTGCTTCTTTCGCCACTTTTGCTGCCCGCTCCGCCGCCGTTTCCATCAATATCTGGCCTGTTATAGAAACTTCCTCGAGATTATAGTTGAGGAACAGTTTAGTGCGCATGTTGATCAACGAATTTTCCACCATTTCTAGATTTTTCGACCAATTAATGAGATATTCGCATGCGTTGAATCTAATTTCTCCCGCGCAAGCCCGAATTGCGTTGACCTTCTCCTCTTGTCTACAATTGAACATTCGTCTCATAGAGAGCCAGCCTGAAAATTGGAAAATTGGAACTTACTTTTTCTTTTGAATTTTCTTGAATTTTCTTGATAAGAGTTCATAAAAACAACTGGCTTTCACGATGATCTCAGACGATTAGCTGTCATTCTGTAGATCACAGAGAAAACCGGTTGCTAAAAGAACCTATTTCATGAGTTCACTAGTAGTAGAGAGAATGATAGGGAGGACGACTGTTCACCATGGAAGGTGAGATACGGAATGAATCGAGCACTACTTGCCGGGAGAAAGACGGAGGCGAGAGGGGAGGGGATGGGCGGGGCCATACAGTCCGCCTCCTCTTTTCATCCTCCAAACAAACGCACTGATTCCAACACCGCTTTCTCTCTCTCTCTCTCTTTCTCTCGCACATCCTGCTTCTCTCGCTATACCATAAACTCTCAGTTTCTCCAGGATTGCTTGCAAGCAAAAAAAGAACCAAAGTTCAATAGAACAAGTTTTGAATGACACAAGCTTCCCTTGCAAAACCCCCTCACTGAATAGGTAGGAAATCGGAACGGAGTGGATTACAACAAACAGTGACAAAAAGTATTAGAGACAAATGAGCATTATTGAATATTTTTTCGTATTGTAAAACGGAGCAATTTTCGCTAAAATGACATAATACCAAAATGAAAAACTTCAAAAATTTTGACCTAAAAAAATTTTTTTTTGAAAGATTTACATTGGTACTCGATTTTTTAACCCATTAGGAGCTGACGAAACTTCATCTTTAATTTATTATTTTGAAATCTCAATGATGTGATCGGGTATTTATTTTAGTACAGTGATATGGTTGATTAGCTCTGATAAATTAACAGAAAACGCTGGAAACAATTTAAATCGAAATTTTATGTCATGGGCGTTTGTTGAAAAACAATAAACTTTGACTACATTTTTAACTTAAAAAATTTAATTTAATCACATTCATTATACCTAAAAAAACACAGATAACAGATTTGTACTGTAATAAAAAAGTTGAAGGTGGAGAAGCGCAAGTGGGAATTTTGATTCAAAACGACTAAATATCATAATACAACACTCCAAAAAGTTTCAGAATTTTCATAACCTAGGGTCAAAGTATTGGCAAATTGCGAAGTTTTTGAAAAACATGAGCTTTTGAGGAAATTCAAAGCAATGTGGCGTGTTCAAAATTTTTTTCTTGGTCAATTTCTAAAATTATGAGTGGCAAAAACTGATTGTGAGTAATTGTCATCTTTTGACAGTAAATAAAAAATTTTCAAAAATTTTTTTGAAAAGTTATATTATAATATTTGGCCAATTTGGAACACCCGGAGTGGGTTCTAACCATTTCCACACTGGCGCCACTCTACCGTCAATTTGATAATTCACTGATTCAAAAAAAAATGACTGAGAAAAATAATAAGTTTCACTTTGTTTTAGGAATTTTACGGTAAGAAATTTTTACTGATAAAAAAAAGATTTTAAGCCTTATGTTGAATATTTAGGTAAAAACATTTTTATAAGAATTTCAATTTTATTTTGGAATTCTAAGACTTTTGATTTAATTTCTTTTACAAATGTGGGGTGTACAAGCACCAAATATTAAAAAAAAACTGTCATATTTTTAGAAAATTTTATCAATTTTTTCCAAGAACATAATTTTTTTCTATGCTAGTACATGTACATGCAGTTGTTTTGAGAATTTTGAAAGCAAAAACTGTACAAGTTTCGCATGTGCTGTTAGTCATTGAAAAACATTTGTAAAGCAGTCTTCGACTGTGCAGAAGCCAAAAGTTTTTTGTTACAAAAATAGTTTTTTTCTGTGAAATTGTTGCAACAGAAAATAAAATTGATATCTTAAATTGAAAGCCTTAAAAAATATTACATAAAACTGGAAGAAAAATAATTTTTTAAGTGATGAAAATTAATTTTGAAAACCGCTTTTTGACTCTATATATAAAATTTTTCAAAATTTTTCTGAAAAATGGTTTTTAATTTCCTTACTGTTTGTACCTTAAAAAATTCAACACTTTCTCATTGTCTCGTCCTGTTATTCCTGTTTTTTTCGGTTTCCAGATGTGCCCCTTTACTTTTCATATTTGATTGTTTATGCCAATATTGACGACCGATTTGTTTACGTACGAAATCAATATGCTAAATGAAATATAAACTAACTCCGTTCACATTACTGTTATGAATATCATCAACAAATGCATATAAATTGGCTTGATTGAAATGGAGAAAAACACATCTAAAATCTAAACAGAATAAGTGACCGTATGTTGAAATGTTTTTGGGACCTTCAAAGATTTCATATGTGTTTCTATTATATTAGTATTTGAAGTGTGGGTACTTTAGCTGATCAAACGAATCGGGCTACGTTGTTGAGAATATGTCCTTATATGCTCAGAAACAAGCAATTCAAATAAAGGTACGAGAACAGTAATATGAATAATAAAATGATTTGGTTTTTTTTGTAGAAAATCTCACATCAATGGTCACATCAATATAACTATCAACAAAAAAACTTTATGATTCATGTTTGCCTTAGTAGTTCTCAAAAGAACAAGGCGCTGAGATATTTTTCGAAATCTATGGGGCGGAAATCTGAATGCTCTAGTAAAAACACAAGGACACTATGAAAAATTATTGCGGAGGAACGAGGAATGAGGGCTGTAAAAATGTAAGAAAATCAGATTGGATACGGATCGTTTGAGGTAAAATTGGAAAAAAAATATTTTGAAAATTAATATTTCACCATTTTCAATTTTATGGAAACTGTCAATAATTGGAAAAAAATCGTAACCAAAACGGCAATAATTCTTTATAAGTTATACAGTTTATAAGTTTATACAGTCTTAGAAAAAAAAATTGTAAGTAAAACGTTAAAATAAATTTTACGTCTAAACTTAGGTTAATTGCAAAACCTATTAAGTTTGGACAAATTTTGTAATCACCATTTCAAAATGTATACACAATAATTTGAAAGTTCCAGACATATAGCCAAAACATAACATAACTGATAGTTCCTGGAAATGAACAGTAAATATACTAAAAAAAGGATTCTTCTCTTTTATTAAAGGTGAGTAGTGCCAGTTAGAAATTTGTTAAAAACCACTTATATGGAACCAAAATGGCCAAATTTCATAGTAAAACTTTGGCTGTCAAAAAGTGGCAATTACTAAGTTTTTGCCACTTTGACACGCTCATATTCGAAGCCCTACAAATTTTTTTGGATTTTTTACTATGATATTTGGTTATTTTGGTGTCATAGGAATCTTCCAATTATTCATGGTATTTTTTTTAATTGTTAAAATATTTGAAAGTTATAATAAACTCTTTCAGATTAAAATTACTAAAATGGATAAAACATATAAATAAGTATTTAGTTTAAATCGCAGATCTAACAAATTTAATTTTTCTACATAATTCCAGTGTTTTTCAAAAACTATTTTTCAAATTAAAAACACCCGTGCTGTTTACTAAATCAAGGGTAATAGAATAACATCTGCTTTAAGTTTCAAAGTATTGAAAAAACCTACGATTCAATTCAAACAACTACAATAATTTCTTCGGGGGACAAAACCCATTGTACTAAATTGTATTAAAACTTGTTTTCAAATTATTGTTTCTATACACAATTTGCAAGTCGACGTATTTTATGTTGTATTTCCATACTTTTCTATTTTATTTTTGCACTTTACCAGGTTATTTTATTACGTTCGTTATTTATTTTAAATCAACTTACTACTTCCTTGCTCGTCATCAAATCGCAACCGTTTCATCTTTACTCCGTTACAATATTAAATGTGTGTATATATAAAAGTATTGTTTTCCTGAAAAACGTATTGTCGACGCATGATATTGTTCTTTTTTTTTTGTTATACCTGTAGAATATTGTTTTGTGTTTAGACGAGCCGTTGTTATAAAACTGGAAACCTCCAATTCATATTGTTAAGCGGGTCGAGCAAAAATATGCTTGATTTCAGGTCTTCTGGAAATGTTCATCTAATTTTCAGTAGGGAAATTGAAAAAAAAAATTGAAAGCAAATGTGAAAGTCTTGAGGAGAAATATTGTGGCTATTCACTGCAGTAATATGTCTTGAGAGAAGGGAGGCAAAGGGAGAATCGATAACTGCGCAGCACTGGGAAAGAGAAGGGAAGAAGCTACGGACCCAGAGGCTACTCTAGGAAATGAACGAATTGCACAATTTTCTGCTGCTGTTGCATAAAACTTCAATTCCTGTAGTCAAAGGATTATGATACGCCACGGAATAATAAAGTATACACCAAAACACTACATTCTTCTCTGTCTGGGTGGCTATTGATTTTCACGGCGCGGGTCACGAGAGTATACATACGGGAAGAGGATCGACGGACGGGAAGTGAAAAGTGTAAGGTGGAAAGGGGGGGGGGGGTTCAGGTTATAAACATCATGAAAATTTTAAATTAAAAACATATATTTGTTATTCACCGAGTTTATTAAAAATTATACATTTTTGTAGAATTCTAATTGAAAAAAATACAAGATCCAGAGGGCTAATTTTTAATTTTGCTTGACATTTATTTTTTTATTTTTTTAAATCTTTATAGGGCTTTAGTGCCTAAATTTATTATACGAAAAAAAAATTGAAAAATTAAAAAAAAAATGGAAAAAGCAAAAAGACAGCACATTTTCAGCAATTCCATCAAGTGAAGAATCAGCTGTGCACATAGTTATCGGTTCAAACAGCGTTATCAGCCACTTATTCTCCATTTTGCAGGTGTACGTTATTTGATCATCAATACATTTCGCAATCGTCTGCACTTGAAAAAATTGTCAACAAATTTGTATCAATTTTCAAGATCTTTGAAACTTTGTCGATATTGTTTAATTTCTTGTTGTTAAAAAACTTAAAAATTAAAAAAAAATTCAACAAACAAAGAAACAATACAACAAGTTAATATTTATTTGTATTATACAAAACATGAAAATTTAATAAAATTCAAAGTTCACAAATATCCACGAAATAGCATATGCTTGCAAAACGCAAAGAAACACAAAATTTTGAGAGCAAAGAGAAAGCATACACACGTGAACACCCCGGAAGAATAGGATACAATTTTTCCTCTCATACCAACATCCTTGCAACAATGCATGGGTTGCCCTAATTCTGATGACCCAGATTAGCATATGGCATTAATGATGTTTGCCGGCGCATTGTTCTTTTTTTCAGACCCTTGTTATTAAAACAACCGCGTAGAACATTTTTTAACAAAACTAGTAACTATGTGTTTTGAAACTTTTGTGAGTTTTTTATTTATATTCTGAAGCATCAATTCTTGCTCAAAAAATTTTTTTCTAAGAGTCTAAATTTTTTGAAAATCTTGACAAATTACCATAACTGAAAATTTTCAAAAACTTTGTTTTCAAACTTTTTCAATGTTCATTATATATTTTTGAATTGTTATGAATGGAATGTTCATGATGACTCATGTAATTCATGGCTTCCATCTACAGCAACATTTTTTAATGAACTATTACTTTTTCAGCAACAAAACATTATTGTTACGCTATGTTAAAGCAGTTTTACATGTTCAATCTAACATTTTTATAGTATTTTTCGGTTTGGCAAAATAAAAATGCATTTATTCTGATGTTGTAATTTCCAATAATTTGACAAACACTACTACGTTCACTTAAATGCGTTATGCACTTAGTTTTACTAATAAGGCTGATTATCTGTTTTCCAGCCAGTGATTTTTATTAGTTTGCTTCAGCTTTTTAAAAAAAGTTCTGAAAGTTTTTTCAGGTTCAGGTGATTTTTGAATATAGCTTTCTTTGGGGATCTCAACAGATTCAGAAAAATTCAAAAGCAATCTGAAAAAATATGAAAAACTATGTATAATATTTTCTCTCAAGTTTATTGTGTCAGTATTGATTGCCAAAAGATCTTACATTTTTGTAACCCTCCAGAATGTCCTTTTTCAGGTGATTTCCAGAATTTTTTGTAAATTTTCATCATGGAAAAAGTTAACATGAGCCTGCTCATTATAGTCTAGTTTCAGGTCATTGCTCAAAAAGAAATGCGTCAACTCGTGTCAATCGTCGCATCATTTTCACATCAGATCACACTCATTATAGCTTTTCATGGACCTTTTCTTGTTACACAAAAATGACGTGTCAGTCATCTAGATGACGTCGATATAAGACATCTTTCAAAATTTGCAAAAGTTTATGGTTACTGAGAAATTGTCTGTCACCGTTTAAAAATGTATGACAAGCGAAGATGCCAAAAATGACATCGTTTGTCAGTCGGTGACAAAAGATCAAAACTTCCCTGTTGTATACAGCCTGTTTGCTTGGGAAAGACAATAGATATATGAGCTCTCATCTCTAAACGGCCGCATGAATTGTAAATGAGAATTCGCGAATTTCGAATAGGTTTTCTGGCACGCAACAAGTTGTTTTCTTGAATTTAAATGTTCTATTTTCGAAACAATGAGTCTTTAAAAAGTGCATGGCAGTAGAGGAAATGTTATTGCGGCCAATTTACAATTTTCTGTGTCTCAGTTTTCTGAACAATTATGAATGTACTGCAATAATTACAGGAATGACACGTGCGACCATTAGGCTTCTAATAACTACTCAAACCTTCAAACAACAAACAAATGACGGTTGGGGTTTCAAACTAAAGCAAACGTGTTACCCAAAAATGTGTACTCCTTTTGGAATGAATTTTTAACAATGGATATCGTATTGAAAGTATAAGGGTACAAAGAATTTTTTGCATGTCTAATCAACGATATAAAGAGTCGAAAACTAAAATTGCAATTAGTTTGGTCCTGAAACTCGAATATTATTCATGTGAATATTCAAAAACATATGTTGTTATTTCATATTAGATGTTAGATAATTATAAATAAAAAATATATAATCATGAATTCATGTAGTAGAATAGATCTACTGCTATATACTGTTTTCCGGTAAAGGCCTGCTATGTGGTTTGCGCAATAAGAACATTATATTAGATAAAAAATAGTTCAGCGAAACTAATTGAGTGTAGATGTAACTTTTTTGTTCAATATGTACCGAAAGTATGTGGTTTTCTTTTTTAAATCTGATAAAACTATGGAATTCACGTCAAAATTTCAATACAACGTTTTCAAGGTGTCTCTGTGGCTTTGGAAAATAAAACTGCGAATATTCATTGTCAGATTGAGTTTTACAGTTTAGAAATCACAGAACAAATTCTGTTGAACAAATCTACATATTAAATTTTTGTAATGCAATTGAAACCGGCCAATTGAGAATTAGCTTCGGAATATTTGCCTCCAACTCTAAATGTTTCCAACTAAACCCTGCCTTGCGGCAGTTTTCTTGAAATCAGCTTATATATTTGTTGATAGATATTGCGTCTACCACAAAAAACTTAAAGCAATATTACATCTAAAAATTGTACTTAAAACTCCATTTTATAGTAACATACAAGTAATTTTATTATAAAAATATAATTGGATTAAATGAAGAAATGCTTTTGTTAACTGGTGCTCAAGTTAAACAATTAAATAGCTGTTAGCAAACATTTCCAAATTTCTCTATTAGAACAATTCTAAAATATTTGAAAGGACATCTTGAATACTACAAAGTGATTTATTAAAAACAATTTTTGAAAATGAAATGATAACCCGTTACAACAAAAATGACAAAAACAATATTTGCATGCTATTAAATTTAGCGATGTAAAATTAAAAAGAAAAACTTGTTTGAAGAAGAAAGCACCATGTAAAGGGAAGTTTGAGTGGTTTGATTTCTATGTGGCATATCAATTAATGTTCAATAATACTGGGAAAATAATAAGAATAGAGGTGAAAAGAGCTAGGGAAGTTTGTCGAACCGAGTTGCACATGTCATCAGCACAGCAGCAGATTTCACCTTTCTTACCGTAATCTCTGCTTTTCCGGCAATATTCTCCAGTCTTCTTTTGTTGCCATCCAGTGTAAGTTGGATCGTCGATTCCTTGGCAATCCACTTTATCGCATCCCATCGAGTATCCATTCTTCTTTCTTTCATCTGGGTCCGAATATGTTGCCCTCACACAATATTGCGAAGAAGTGTGGCAAATGTCTGGATTGATTCTTAGTAAGTGACCATCTTCCCAAATTCGATGGTACAGTCGACACTTCAAAGCATTCGTACCGAAATTGGAAATAGCAGCGAATAAAACGAGCAAAACAAGGACACGTCGGCAGTGCGGCATGGATGCTTCTTTGACTAGAAGTGAAATGTGGGGCTTCATGAATATGTTAGTCCGGGCACTATATGTCGCAAAGGCACGAGAATGTACAACCCCAAAATGGGCGGAGATAAAAACAGAAAAGCATGATATATCAGAAGAATGTCGCCATTTCACGCTATTTTTAGGGAGCTTCTGAGCATCGAAAAAAGCTTGGGGGAGAATGGAAAAGTGTGACCGGAGATCTCAGAACTGTGACAAAAATAATGTTTGGTTCAAAAGTTCATGAAAATGAAATTTCTCTATTCCGTTTTCTGTTAAATCTTATGCTATAACAAATTTTAAGTTAATTAGTCTTGTTATTAATTTAAAATTATTTTTCTGAAAGAGCAGTAAACATTGTGCTGAAATTGAATGAATTTTGTATTGGAAATTTTAAAAAATGTCCGCACATTTTTCATGACAGTTTAAAGTTAAAAAAGGCCTAATTTCAGCTAAAAACTCCAATTTTGACCACTCTTCCATGTCGCAGAGGTCCGAGGTTAATTTTTTCTTGTTTGCATTTCAATGCATATTTTGGTGGTTTATCTAGTGTTTTTTGTTGATCAAGGCTACTTGAAACTGATAGGTAACTAAAAAGGATCGACATTAGTTACTTATCCGCTTTAAATGTACCTTAATCAACAAAATTTTATGAGATAAACTACCAAAATATGCAATAGAGGATGATTATTCAAAAAAGTCAACGTTTGGATCACTGCTACCCGAAAAAGTGGCGAAAATTTGAGATTTCAGCTTAAACTATGCTATATTTTAGATCATTTTTAACTGCCATAAAAAAATTATAAAAACCTTTTTTGAAGCTTTATTACGATAATTGTTCATTGCAATACATTTTCAAAATATGTTCAAACTGTAATATGATCTACTCTTAATAAGATTATTAAGGGAAATTATGAAAAACTGCCAACAACTACGCAAAATATCAAAATCAGGGACCTAGCCCAGCAGCTACACAGAACTGCTTGTTTCAGAATGGTAATCAATTTTTTTGAAACTAAAACTAATTAAAATCTAAGAATTAATAACATAAAAGTAAATGTTTGTTTGGTCGGAAAATATGATTTATTCTTGTGTGAAATTGCAAAACTTGCCTAAAATAGTGTTTGAAATTGGCAGGTTGCCGAAATTGCCAGTTGTTGGCACTTTTTTGGCAACTGGCAACTTACCAACACTATTTGACATCTTTTTGAAACTTTTCCATAGCCTTATTTTTTTCGAATTAACTAAATTATTCGGCTTACTTCTCTTTAAAATTTGAATTTAACTGTGTGACAGTAGAACTCAAAATAATAGCTTGAAATTAGTTTGTAAATTCCTTCTATAAACGTTTTAATATGACCCTGTAAAACAGAATTGAACAAAAAACCACCATCAAGATGAAATTTCAATCGTTTAATTTTGCAAAGATTTACATTTTTTCAACCCAGTTGCTTTGAAGAAAACAACTTATTTTCATAAAATATTGGGTATTTTTTATTCATGTTTTTTCTGGTTCTCAAATCAAAAACCTATCGTAGTTAAAATAAATCGCAAAAAAAATCAGAACACGAAACCGCATTTTTAAAAATGTTCAAATAAACCAAACTTACATATATAACCCATTTTGTTTGTTTCGGTGTATTATGTTTTTATTTACGCGTATATATATGCCTTTGTAAATTGAATGTTTAACATTTCTGTACTTTTTTAAAATTCATTTATTTGTAAGTTATCCCGGTGAAAATTAAATGCATTTTAAAATTAGTTCAAATGAGTTTTGCAAACCAAGTTTACTTATATCATGCCCGTTAGACAGCCCGTTGCATTTTGCAAAAAATGATGCTCTTTCAAAACATGTTAAGAAATCATTCTAAAATTGAAATAGTAAAAACACCGGATTGTTTTTCCTGTAAAGCAAAGCATTCTTGCTCATTCACCACAATGCCACATTATTGTGCTTCTTCGTTTCACAGTCTGCACAACAAAAACCCAATCATTCACGTGTTTCTGAACCTTGTTTTGTTTTTGGGAACCAAGCAGCTTCACACCACATTTAAGGAAAAGATTCATGTACACCAAGAGACGTGGAAAAAAAAGAAGAAGAAGTAAGAAACACAAAGGAGTACTGGAAAGCAAATGAACGGTGGGTGTTGTGTGGGAAAAAGACAAGGATAAATAGACATGAAAAAAAAGATGCGGAAAAACGTTTTTTTTTTTTTGAAAATCAATCCGGATGCAAACACAAAAATTGGTGGAGATGCGTTTAAATTCAACATGAAAGAAAAATGTTGATTAAAATTATGGAAACTTACAATTAAAGCTGAAAATTATTATTGAAAAATGTGAAAAAATGTGTGATGGGATAAAGGTGTAAAAGAAATAAAAACTTCTCATATTCAAACAAAAAATTACGCCGTATTGTTGATAAAACTCCGGAGACTAGCATAAAACGGGGGGAAGAATAGGAGTTATCGCGTTGCTGTGAAATGTGATACAATCGAAAATACATATGTATCGAATCATAAAGGGGTACAACTACAACTACATTGAGAAAAGTTTTTTCAGAGAGGATTTACAACAAAGAAAGTTGTTTCTGAGTCAAAAAAAAGTGAGGTCAGGAATTGAATATCGTTTACCAAAACGGGGGGCCACTCAATACGGAGTAAATCGATTTAACGTTCTAAGCGCCGGGTTCATTTGATATGAGGGGAGTGAGGCGGTGGCCAACGCGTTGCTAAGGTATTGTTCGCCAAACGCCGAGGCATTTCCAGATGATGGGATCCGTCCTGGTAATTCTTGTTGTTTGGCTTGATGGTACATAATGTACTCGTTACCTTGAGCAGCGGCAGCAGCGAGTTGAAACCGAGCTTGCTCATTGGCAAGCAGAGCAGCTTGAACGGCGGCCGGATCCATTCCAAACGCCGACTGTTGGAGTGCGTTCGTTTGAAGGGCTGCAGCGTTGAACAGCAAAGGTTGACCTTGAAGTTGTGCCAGCGGATTGCCAGCCAAAGCCGCTTGCAATTGGAACGCGGGCTGTTGCATTCCGGGGATTAAAGCGGCTCCGCGACCAAGAAGAGATTGTGCTACCAATGGACTACGGAGCAATAGGGCTCTGTTCATCTGAGCCTGTGCGGCAAGAGCTGATTGGGCCATCAGTGGGTTCATTTGGTCCAGGATTCCTAAATAAATAAATTTTGTTTGGCAATGGTTATTGACTAGTTTACCTCCAGTTGGTTTAACTTTCTTCGAGTGAACACGAGCTGTAGCGCAGTTGACTTCAATTTTCCGTCCTTCAATCATTGATCCATGAAGCTCTTGTCTAGCTCTCTCAGCATCCTGCGGTCTCTCCATTGTCACAAATCCAAACCCCTGAAATATAAATGTTTATATGAGCTCAGTTCCTTTCTAGTGTTATTGTACTCACCTTTGATCCTCGCTCATTGAAAATAATTTCTACGTCGGAAACCACACCAAATTTCTCAAACATCGTTTTGAGGTCTGGGTCTCTGAATCTGAATGGGATATTCGATACGTGAAGTCTTTTTGGTCCATCGGGTCCGGCTGAAAAAAATTATAATTTGGTTGAATTTTTGTGATGTTAGATTCCGTCTAGGCCGACTTTATCATCTTTCTTTTTTTGAATCATTCAGTGGCAAGCAAAAAAACTCTACACCGTTTGCACTACCTTGGTTACGTGTGAATTAACTTTGATGACAAGAGAAAAATAAAGATGATACAAATAATGCCAATTTGCGTGTTAATCACTGTTTTAATCTTTGTCACAGTTCAGAAAGAAACCGTTTTTCCATGCAAATTCAAGACGTTGAATATAAAAGATGTAAAAGAGAACAGCACGAATAAAACTCAAGAAAGTTGCGATTTTGTATATATCGGGAAGAGAAAAGGAGGGCAAGGCTTACAGCTAGTGCTGGGATCGGGCTGTGTGACGGCCGCCGAGCCATTCGTCGAACCGGCCGTTGTGGCGACTACCGGCTGCCCTTGTTGTCCCACAATTTGTGGACCAATCTGCGTTTGTCCCATCTGAGCAGCTTGCGCTGCCGCCGCCAATTGTTGCTGAATCGAGAGTTGCAAATCGTAATCACTGTTCGGATCGTCCTGTAAAACAAAAAGCGCTCATTCACAGATCATGCGCCTTAAGAAAATGGTTTTCTTTTTTTGGGGAATCGCCGCTCTTTCAATTCCAGAGCATGCCAAGTTCACAACCGTGCACATCTCTGCTCTGAGATGCAACACACCACCTCTCACCGTGTTTAGATTAATTAGTTTAAAAATGTTTTTGTGATGACGTGTAAAAAAAATGAAAATCCGAAAATAGAAAGCAGCTAGGGGAAAGTTGAACACGTATAATTTTTCGAAGTGAAACTATTTAAAGGAGGACGATTTTGAACGTTCAGACCCAAAATGGGCTGAAATAAATGAATTTTGTAATGAAACTTTTCAAAAACTTTTCAAAAATTCTTTATGGCGGTTCAAAATTTCGAAAACAAAAAACACTGATTTTAGCTAAAATCTCAAATTTTGCTTCTTTTCTATGCGGCTGCGGTACGAAATTAACTTTTTTTGAATTTTCCTCCTTTATTGCATATTTTGGTACATTTTTAAGGTACATTTAAAGCCGATAGTTAACTAATTTCAATAATTTTTGGTTACCTATCGGCTTTAAATGTACCTCAACGAAATTATATGAGATAAACTACAAAAAATGCAAGAAAGGATGATAATTCAAAAAAAAAGTCATTTCGGACCTCTGCCACACAGAAAAGTGGGCAAACTTCGAGATCTTAGCTGAAATCGGTATAATTTTTTTCGAAATTTTAAACCGACAAAAAAAATTTTTGAAGATTTTTTGAAAATTTTTTGAAAAGTTTCATTTCAAATTTTGTTCTTTTGAGCCCATTTTGGGTATATAGGTTCAAGTTCGTCCGAACCGTTATTCCACCTTTAAGCTTAATATGAAATCCGGTAGAAACATGTCATAGTGTTCAGAAAACCGAAACACGAAAAAAAAAAACTAATTACCACTCTCTGAAACGCGTTAGAGAGTAACGAGGGGTTAGGTAAACTGATAGATAGAGAAAAATGGCTACTTTTTCAAACCTTTCTATTCACATATATAATCATCATACAATACCAAAAAAATAAAGTCTCATAACCAAAAGCGACATGTTTCTAGCCGGACAATCAAGAGATTTGAGAGGGTTATTCCGGTGCCTTGGTCCCAGCTACGAATTCATTCATATAGCTCACACGAAATGTGAACGAGTGAGGGGTGAGAGCATGACAGAAAATTGAAGTTAAGAGGTTTAATTGGAACGTACCTTGACTTTACCGTCCGTCGAGTTCTCCATATGATTAATCAATGATGGAGCGCTGGTAGCAAGCATTATATTGTTTTGTGTTTGATGAGCTGAAAATTTTTTGATAACTTTTTGAAAAAAAAAAGTTCATAATCTGAAGGTACTGAAACTGCCAATACTTCCAGTTAAAGACGAAAACATGCAGGTTGAGTGAGATAGAAGGAGTGAACGGCAAGTTTCCTTTCACATTTCTTCTAACATAACGTATCTATGTCAGATCTAAAACTAGTGTTACGCGCGACACAGATCTCATATTGATAAGCACCCGGTTACCATGTTATTCGCGGCTACGGTTGGGAAAGGATAGAGTTGGAAAAATGGGTAAGACTACTTTTTCGAAATTTGTCAAATGTGTCTTATATCTTCTTGCTCATTAAGAGCCCCCCTTCTATCCCCGTCGTTTCATCAAGTAATCATTTGTTTCTGGTGTGCTTGCCGAGTAGTGGCAACATTTCGGAATGGGTTTTCTTGTTCTCACATGTCCCATTGATCCGCTTCTATTGTTATTTGCTACCCATCTTGAATATAAAAGTCCCTTCATCCTATTCTTAGAAAGTTTTTGGCTAATAGTACTGAAGAGAACGGTGGTGACCCACACACACACAAGTTGAACAAACATCGCGGCAGGGGGAAATAAGTATTTGGAAAAAAAATGGAGTGTTGTAAGACGCTGATGAGAGGAGCAAGCAAACGAACAAATAATGCTAACATTGAGAACAGTGAAAAAAGATCGAAAGACTGGATGGCAACTATTCAAATTAACTGGTAGATAGTTCCCCCCCCCCCCCCCCCCGAAACGAAGTGAAACGTAACGAAATCATCGACGAGTAGAGTATATAGAATATGAGACAATTACAGTGAAGTACAGCGGAGGCAGAAAGGGTGCGAACGACGCGGCACGAGGTGGATTGGGATTATGCAGGTCAGGTCCTCAATGAAATGACGGTACTTTACTTGCAAAGACCATTTCGAATTAGCGGTCGTACTGGTAGTAGTGGTCAGAAGATCGTAACCCTACACTTTTGCCTATTTTTGGGGGGGGGGGGGAGCAAGATGATTAGCACAATTACTCAACTCATAATCTTACTAGGGAATGTGTAACCTATTGAGTGGTGTTATAGAATGAATGTAGTGTCATTGGATAGCTGATTTTATGTTCTTCTCGAATATAAGAAAATTATTTTCCGGCGGATATCTAGAACTTCTATTTGCGTCCAAAGTTTAGAGCCGATTTCAGTTGATTTTCTAGAGTATTTCAAAATTATTGCGGGAAATCATAGTATTAAACTGGCTCAATAATTTTTCATAAGCTTGCTAAATTGGGAAAAGTCATTAGTATCTTTAGCAAAAACTAGCATTTCGGAAATATCATTTGCCTTTATATCCGGAGTATACACTTCCGGAGCACAAAAAAAAATGCGAGAATGATACTTATTACATTACCAGGGTATCCAAGAGTGATAAAAAGTTAATCTAGTGGTTACAACATTTACTAGCTTCCAAAAAGTTTTTTAAATAAACTTCAAATCGAAAATTCTTACCTGCAGAGACAGCGAGCTGTTGCTGATGCTGTTGAGCAGCAATTTGCTGATGTGCCGCCAATTGCTGATAGAGCAATGAGTTGCTCAATCCAATCGGAATTTGTTGATTCTGTTGTTGAGCCCCTGTGGCAGACAGTTGGTACAGGGCTTGCATGGGCAGAGCCTGAAATTAAAAAAATGGTTAAATAGCCGAATTATGCGTAATAGGTGTAATATGGTAATATTTGACCGTTATTTAAAAAAAAAGAGTAGCGGTAAAGAAAGACGGGACCAAAAATCTATGTATGTTTTTTTCCAGTACGTGAAGGGGCGCCGGTAGGCCAGAGGAAGAGAGATAGAGAACGGAGGAGACGACTACAATTCTTGAGCAATTATTGTGGTCATAACATCAACAAATCTATTAACCAATTCAATTCACCATATGCCGCTACCAGCTTTCAAATGTGTTCGCTTGCACATGACAACGTTCAATGTTGTGTCAAGTGTAGTGCCATTAGAAAATGACACCGTGTTTTTTTTTCATCTCAGAAAGACAAAAAAAAGTTGGTCATAAATAGTCTGACCTTGCAGATTTTCCTCTTATTTTTCCTCTAGTTTTACCACGCGCGATACTTTCCAACTTTCCAATAAAAAAAAAAGTAAGTTACCCTCAATTGGAGACGCCGTCGTTGGTCGCAAAAGAGCGGTGAAAATGGGTTGGAAATATTATTAGAAGGCGACGAATAACACAAACTGATTGTCTTCTTTGCCAACATTCTCTAATTTTGGCAACACCCGAATTTTGGAGAGTTGAATCGTGGAATATTGGTGGGGTGGTTTGCGAGAGAATGGCGGTGTGACGACGACGACGGCGGCGACTGGGCGAAGCGGAAGACACTGAGGCGATGTTTTGGGGGAGCAGCTGCCATGGCGCAATTCAGGCAGCGCGCGAGAATATGTGGGGAGATAGATGATTGAATTTGATAGGTTCGTTATGTTGGAAGGCTCGACACTGACAAAGAGGCAGAGGAGCACATATCTGGTGCGGTGAGGCGGTAGAGTTAGACGAAATGAGATTTTTTTTGTTTTGTTTTTGCCGTTATACTCGTGGATATACAGATTTTCTCAAAACTTGGTTCGAATAATTAAGTTAGGCCATTTTTTTCCAATTATTGACAAGTCATAAAATTTACGAAATTAGTTTTTTTGAGCACAATTTGAGCAGTTTAAAAGTGTTACTTCTCCTTGAAAGATAATATTAATATCGATTATTCTTAATTTAGTCTTAAAAAAAAGAAGCATTTTTGCCTTGAAATAGTTATATCTGTCATACTCAATCAGCAGTAATTCATAACGTCATGTTCATGTGCTCAGCCTAACGCAAATCGGAAATTTGAATTATATTTCAATTGATGGGCTCACCTTAACTTGCGGAGACATTCGCGGCGGTCGATAAGAGGGATGAGTTTGCGTTTCGACCATATGGATCAAGAGAGAGAGACTACTGCGCACAGTTTACTACCCAACACAGTCGAACTGACCTTTACAAGTTGTGCGTCACTAGGTTTTTGTTGCCCCCCCCCCCTTTTTTTTTGTTTTAGCTGCACCTCTATTAATATAAACACTCGATGACAGGGATGTCAAATAGGGAGACGATAGCCCCTGAGAAGGAAACGTAAAAACAGTGGGGGAGATAACTGTAGGATCGGAAGGCTTACAGATTTTGATGCTGGAAAAGAAATACAAAATAAAATTTTTTCGAAAAAAAAACAATAACTTTCAAAATTGAGAACACTTTTTTTTGACTAGACGGTCAATATCTGGGGAGAACAAAATGTAGCCGTAGTGGTGCGGGGTGGTTGGTGATGCAGTAGGAAAAGTTCAAAGGAGGTGAACTGGAAAAATTGTATTAATATTTCAACAAAACTTTAATATTTTCTCGAACATATTAGAATTATGAAATTTTAATTTGAGAGAGGAGATATTGAAATGAGGAATGGACTGTGCAACTACGTAAGGTAGATAACCATCTAAAAATAATCTAGAGCACGGGGCCACTGAAAATCGAACCAGGAACGGAGCCGGAAAAGGTTTCTACTGTCATAAATCATGAAGCTTATTGATAGGACTCATCAAAACTCCAGACAGAAAACGACACCACGATTTGAAAAGCAGTTGCCCTTTCTCTCAGGTGACGCATCTTCGAAATTCACAGCAAAAGTGAACAGTTGTTGGAAAACATAGTGACTTAGGGTGTGAGAAGCTATTTTGTTTCCAATTCATTTTCATCGATGATGTTTTGAGCGCATTTACATGAAACCGACGCAGCGGGTGGTGACCAGATGAGAGATGGGTAACGAACGGCGCGAAATCAGTTGGGTGGCTAGTGAAGAATGGCACGACAAAAGTGGAACCAGATTTTGAAAATAAAAAATAAGAGAAAAATCTAGACAAAAAGCGGAAAGTGGGAATGTGAAACGAAGAGGGAACTATTAAAAAAATAGATGTAGATATATGCAAGTGAACAGCGTGGATGAGAACATGTGGTACGTATCGCGCAATGCACAGATGTCTTTGCACCAAATCGATGAACGATGAGAGCGCAATTGGAAACAACACACAGAGATGAGGGGAGACGCGATCTGCTGCATGACCGAACAGGTCATCCCCCAAGAGGGCGAATAGGAAGACGACAATGGCTCGTCTATTTCAGAAGACGAGAGAGACTGTGTGCACGCAATATAGCGAGCAGTGGATGTAGAACGCTGGGGGACTTGGGAATTATTAGTGGCAGACGGGTCGATAAGGGCACCAGGTTTGGATGTTGTGAATAATAATAATAATAAAGTATCTAATATCAAAACTGTATACAATTTCTGTCATCATATTGCAACTCATAGTGCTGGCCAAAAATAGTTGTTTGGTAGTTCTGCTGAATTTTCACAGTAGTAAAACTCGGAAACTATAAAAGTTGTTGAAAAATGATCAAAATATTTCCCATGACTATGTTTACTTGTTTTAGGTGTTTGAGTTTTACACAAAAATCATGGCGAAAAATAAAGCCGCCGACATTTCGTGAATCCATTTTTGATGATAACTCAAAACCCACATTTTTAATGGAAAGTTTGTGATAGTAAATTTATCTTTACAATACTTTTCGTTTTGTTTAATCAGTCAGAAAAATAAGATATAAGAGTTGAAATGGCTTACGAGATGTCGGCCGCTTTAAAAACAAAAAAAAACATAGTGACGAGCAATAAATTTTTCCAGTTTCAGAGTTGCAATCAGGAGTACCTTTTTAGCCAACACTGTATACAAAAACTATGGCGGCCAAAAAATCAAAAAGTTTTGGTTGGATAGAAAGAAACAACAAAGCAAAACAATTTTGTTCTCAAAACATGATGAACGTAAGTAAATATTCCTTGTACATTGAACGACAACAAGGAAAAAAAAGAAACACACATTGAGCAGGAAACAATAGAGGGACCAAAGGTTCCAGATTATTCAAGCCAAGCTGGATGTCAACCTGGGTTGCTTGTTTTTTCCTCTGTGCCACATTATTCTCCATTTGTTTTCCTTCTGATTATAGAAATATATGAGAATAACCTATTGTTGAGGCAGAACGAAAAGGGGATTGGATTTAATCTGCTTCATTATATATATATTTCGAATTTCTTTACAAAACATCGATAAATTTCATAATGGGATAGATATAAGCAAAATCGCAAGCTCGTGGCATTTTAAACGTACATGTTATGAAACTGCTCAATTTTTTTTCTAAAATGTAGGCGGTGCAAATTTTCGAAAAAAAATAACCCAATTTTAGCTAAACTTCCCGATTTTGGTCACTTTTCTGTGTCACAGACTTTGTATTTTTGAGAAATATCCTTACAAAATTTGAAACACATTCAGGGATTGTGTCAAATGTGTGCGGCAAACTTTGAGATTTGCCGAGCTCGACAAGTTCGGCAAATTTTTTTTGTTTGAATATTTGCCGAACTCGAGAAATTCGGCAAATTAGGCACCTTTTCCGTGGTTCTCAAACTCGGTAAATTGAAATGTTTTTTTGAGCTCAAAAAGTGTCAAAATTAATGGAAAACAAATAATTTTCGTTTATTGTGTGCCTAATGCACGTGTCGATTTTTTTTTAAATAAAACATATAAAAACACTATGCTATGTTTTTTTTTTCATAAAATATCTGATCAAAACTTTTATTTTTGGACAAAATGTTTAATGAGTGCCGAAAATACTAATATTTGCCGAACAAATCTGCCAAACTTGGCACAATGATATATGTTCAATTAAAAAACTTCAAAACTTGACTACCGGGAAATATTGAAAAACACAACCAGTTCTCCGAATTTCCATCAACAGTACGCAAATTTGGTATAACAAATCAATTTAGACTCCATGTTGGAAAGTTTTCCGCGATTCACACAAAACAGATAGAAACTGTCGAAACGAAAACACTAGTTGACGCTGACTTTGGTTGTCATGCCCCTTTTGACATCTCCCCTCAACTATCCAGTAGTATAATTGCCGCGTAAATTGCGTGATATTCTCGTTTCTATGGTTGACTAGTTGAGGTAGTTGAGGTCACTATTTCTCATTACTGCACTACTTTCCGCTTATTTCAATTCGCACAGCACATATCCGCTCGCAATCCTGAATGTTCGGTGCTGCGCGAGTGTTTCAATGTTTCGGTCTTCTTTCTAGCACAAATAAAAGGAAGAAGCCATCTCACATCCATGTACTCATCTAATTATCGTTGAGTAAGGGTGAGCCTTCGTCTCTTCCCGTTTGCCAGCTTCTGCCTTTCTTGATGGCTCACAAGCAGCTGCGAAAACATTTAGGAGAAGGTCGAGATGCGGTAAAATGACGAGATTTCTCACACAATTTTGTGTCGGAAAGTCGCATTATTGTTTTGGCAAGACAAAATGGGCAAAACGAGAAGAATTGCGAAATTAAAAAAAGCTATGCTATGGAGCCTTTACTGAAGAAGAGCCCAAAACAAAATAAGAGGAAAAAAGGAAGCAAACTGGATTAGAATAGTCTTTCGGTTCACACGCAGCTAACTCACTTAAAAAGTGCACATTCCGACCAACAAACTGAAGTTGAAGTTAGATTTGCAAAAAAAGTCTCAATTAGAAGTTCACGGCAATAAATTCTACGAAATGAGACAGTTGGCTCGACATTTTTCATTAAAATTTGATGATATAATATAGAAAAATATTTGGTTTTTTTTTTTTTGAAAATATCTGTGGAGAATTTTTCAAAAATCGTCTGAATATTGAAAATTTCTGCTGAAAATTTCCGGAAAATGTGTCGATTTTTGTGTGTTTTTTCGGTTGCTTCAAGTGAACTCATACTTATTCCCAGATTACATCCTTAAATTTAAATGCAAAAGCTCATGCCCAACTGTCATATTTTGTAGAATTGCCGGTCGGCAATTGCCGCGCACCCTTAGGCCCCAATGGTTTTTTCCAACTTTTCGAAACGTTCAGTCATGACCAATTTCAAGACAAAAATTAGTATTAAAAAACATACCTCAGAATTCACTACAATCGGGTCACATGCATTGAGAGAAGCGTGAGTAGCAGTGCTCACCTCTTCGATTAGTTCAGCCATGTTTCAGCAAGAGGCGCTACAGTATCCAGAGTAGTAGAAGGAAAGACTAGAAAAATAATTTTGTGGAAAACAGGGCGACGGGGAAGTGGTGGCGAGCGTGGACGGCTAGGAATGACTGACTGAAGAGTCAGTCGTCGTGTCGGAAACGGAATGGTTGAAAAAAAAGGGGGGGGGGGGCAGTATTTATGCGATGTGTGTCTGTATGTCACACCACAATTGGCCTCATCCAAAGAAGTGGCGAATCACGCAACACAACTCGGAGGGGCAGCTCACACGGCCTTAGGCTTCTTCTTCTTCTTTGTCGGCTTCTGCTTTTGCTTCTAGTTGCTTCTTCTGCTGTTGCTGCTGTTTCTTCTCCGTTTTCTTCCTTCTGACAATTCGTCACAAATAAGGAGCAGGAAAGACGGACTAGACCCGCCGGACGGATAGCGGGACACACGACAGACACGAAAACGGGGCGCGGTTTCTTACTTGTGTGACCACTTTGCCCCCACGGGTTGTCGTCGTCTTCTTTCTCAATGAGTTGTTAGTAGGGTCACTACTGACTTCTGAGCGTTAAGAGCACGGGAAAGGATGGCGCAAAAGTGTGCTCAGAGGCACGTCTTATTAATTGAGAGGAAATGGGCGTGGCCGCTGTCCCAATGTCGTCTTCGTCCCTACGCTCTCACCATCTTTACAGATGTGCGCTAAAAGCACTACCTACTAATCATATTAGCTATTCTGGGAGTGGTGGTAATATTAACATACGGGAAGTATATGTCTTGTAGGGAAAAAAACTCGAATCCTGAAAATAGGAATTACAAGAAAATATTGCAAACCGTCACAACGCAGATCACTTCGAAAAAAAAAGGTTTTCAGATTGCAGCTTGGGAATTCGAAATAGGCTAAAATGTCTAGCCAGTGGTGAAATTGTTTAAAATCATTCAAAGATGCAAAATTTATAGTAAAACAAGATCAGTTTTTCCCTATAATAACTTTGAAAATCCTAAAAAAAATTTTGGATTTTTGAAATTCCGATTATGCAGTAATTGTTTGAAATTTAGCATCACAGAAGTTCAAACTTGCAGAAATGTTAGAAATTTCTCAAGAGGCAAACTTTTTTTGTGGAAAACTTTGAACTAAAAATTTTGAAAAATATGACAATACATACTACCGCTATTATTTCGCTATTAGAGTTTTCAGCAATATCGAAAATTCCTTACAAGTGGACTAACTGTTAGGGAAATTTGGAACGTATAAGCTCGAAATTCGCTCAAAAGAACGATTTTGGTAATGAGATTGCTCAAAAAATTTTCATAAATTTTTCATAAAGGTTCAAAATTTCGATAGAAAGAAGGTCTAATTTCACCCATAATTTTCAATTTTGGCGCTTTTTTGGGCGCAAAACAGTGTTGAAAACTTGCGATTTTAACTTAATTCGAGCCAAATTTTTTCGAAATTTTGAACCGTGTTATAAAAATTTTGAAAAATTTTTTTGAGAAGATTCATCATGTTCATTCGGGCATATTTTAGGTTAATACATTCAAAAGTTCCCGAACCGCCCACACAAAATCCGGAAATTTGTTGAAAAAACCAAAGCTTACCGAAAACAAAACTTAGATTAAAAAAATGATTTGACCGCCAGATTAAGCAAGATGACGTCGTTCCTTTTCAATTCAACACCTTTAATCGCCTCTTCAAATTAGATTTTGTGAACAAAAAAGGACGAAGAGAGAGAGGAGCAAAAGAAACGCGATTCTTGTTTGATTTCCGGAGTTTTGCCAGCGAGCCTCACAAGTCCTACACGGAATCAAGTGAGGAGGAGGAGGAGAAGGAGGTATTCGGATTTCAAGACGGAGAAACGCAATATCTAGGGAAAATTGGGAGCATTTCAGTAAATAACAAAACACGGAAAGTATAATGAATTCTTGCCCCATCTCAGTGTATTTGTGCTTTCAACTTTCCGATTCATTAAGATTCAAATCTTTTTTTCTTTCTGAGGCTCTTTCTGATAAATCACTGGCAAACTTTTATATGAACAGTACTAGAAAAACATTATGAATTATATGACTAAATGTGCTTAAATAAACTATAAACTATAAACTTGTGTACCGCTAACGATGGGTGAGGAAGGAGGAGCCAAGTAGCAGAAGAAAAAGAAGAAAACGAGTAGTGCTTTGATTTGAAATAAATAAGACTGGTGGTGGAAAAGAGAGAAGTGTAATCGAATAGGGGCTTGAGGAGGGTGCTGGTTCGGCACACTGGTTAATCCAAGAGGTCCACGTGAATCGAAATGAATTCACGGTCTTTGCTCGCGTGCTCATATGCCCGTATCAAATCAGGCGTACTAAACGTGGTGGTACTCCTGGAGGAATGTAGGCTTAGTTTCCAACATTCTCCAGCTCTGCCTTCTCCGTGTTTTAAATTGGAAATTTTGAATTCCAATTTTGCTCACCCACAAGAGGAGTCAAAGCTCCGAAATGGAAATGAGATCCGTTTTGAATGTCACATTAAAATTTTTCTTCCGTTTTTCTTTCGGAATGGAATGGCTCGCATTTATGAGAAATGCCTAAGTAAATGTGCTTCCATATTCTTACAGAACAAACCGCTGAAGCTCGTTAGGTATATTCTTGATAGTAATGGCATCAGATTACAAATCCAATCTTATGAATATGGATTGCTCTTCATAAAACTATTCACATTTTTTTGCTCTGAAGGCAGAGTAGTGGAAAAATTGTTTAAACCCACTTCTATGGTGCTAAAATGCCAAAATATCATAGTAAAACTTTTCAAAAAAATTTATATATATATTTTTTGACAGTATTGATGTTTAAATGAAATTTAGGAGGGGAAGGTTATATAACTATTATAAAACAGCAAAATTGCCTCAGCTTCAGACCGATTCAGTTTAGAGGAGAGGAAAAGAAAGCAGTTTTAACTCTTTGTTGCAATATTTGAAATACGTTTTTTACTGCTAGGATAATAAGAAACGATATTTCAAAAAGCAATCAATTTTTGAGTTTTTAGAAAACAACGGGTTTTTGATTTTTTTTTTTTGCAAATCTAAATTAGTCACATAAAATTTACCGTGGGCAACATTTTCAAAAGTTTGTGTCACTGAAAAATACCTAAAATAACATTCAAGGTGGAGAAGCGCCAGTGGAGCATTTATTAAACATGAATATGGTACCACAACGACCAACTATTATAGTTGAAAATTTAAAAAAATTTTTTTGAAAAGTTTAGTATAAATTTTAGAAAATAGGACTAAAACTCAGTTATTGCCACTGTTTGGAAGTCACCGATAGAAAAAAAAGTTTACTTCAAATGGCCTATTTGTGTTTCGAATATTAATATTCATACACTGTAGGGGTACAGTGTTATGGTTTTTTTTATGTGGCAAAAACTCAATAATTGCCATTTTTTGACTGTCAATGAAAACTTTTCAAATTTTTTTTTGAAAGTTTACTATGATATTTGGTCACTTTGACCCCATACATAGAAGTGGTTTTTAGAGAGTGAGCAATTTTTTTAGTTTTTGAAAATCCAAATTATAAACTAAGGATCAACCGCTTGACAAAAATCTTGCTAAGTGACATTTTAGTCTTGCAAGTTCAGACAAAACCAGCGAACTTGACGACCCCCGCACTTGAAACTGTCAAAAGTCAAAAACGTCAAACAAGAAAACGATTTTGGTAGCATCATTTGTTGATTCTCATTCTAAACCCCGCACATAAATCCTTTTGCCCTTCTTACAACCATTCCTTGTTTCTTACATCATCTGCCTGGCATCTGTCGCACCATTTAAGCACAGAACTTGGGATTAGACTATATAAACATTAGGCACAAATACATAACCACTTACTCTTAAGCTTTTTCACTTGATGGGCGCGGGAAAGGGGGCCAAGAGTAGTTAGTGGAAAAGAGGAAGAAGAAGAAGATCTCTGTGCCGGTAGCTTTAGCTCTAGCAAATTGAAGTGTTTGGGTAAGATAGTACTCGTTCTACCTTTTCCCCCCACTTTTTCTTTTGGTCTCTCTTGTGCTCTTGGGGCGGTTAGAGTGAGAGTGCTTGGGGGGGGGGGGGGGAGGAGGAATATCTTGGATCGACAAAGTCAACATAAGCTCTGTGACAGTGTCGGCTCTCGAGATCTGCATCGATATATGTTCGATTGGTCGCCAGTATGTTTGAAGACCATTTCGGATATGGAGAGGCCTTGAAAAGGTCAGGTGGATGAGTATAAGAGTATGATGATCTGGATACATACATGAGACCGTATTACAATCTTCAAGTGTTTCCATCTTTTGCTTTTAAACAAAACGAAACAAAATAACGAGGGAGACGCGGCTTGCCGATTCGTGCTAATTAGAAGGTGTCCGATTACGGCGAAATGTGGAAATACGATAAGTGGCTATGATATAGAAATATAGAAATGTATTTATATACATACCAAAAGTATTCTATACCTAGATGAATGGTTTAGACAGTTTTTAAAGTGGAAAAGGCACTGTCATTTTTTATAAATCAGTATTTAATTCTTAGGATTTTTTTTTGAACTGATGAAAAATAAAATGGGCAAAACTTAAAATATGCTCAGAAACTTCAATACATCATTATTATCCACTAAAAATGTATAGACCTTACAGAAAGATTGTTTTGGTTTGCTGACAATTACTGATATTGTCAAAAGTCGTGGTGTTTTTTTTTTGAACGTATAGACCCAAAACTTGTTGAAATTAACAAATTTCGTAATCAACAGTCTCAAAATTTATACAAAACCATTTTATGGCGGTTCAAAATTTTGAAAAAAAAGCACACACATTTGGCTGAAATCGCGCCGTTTCTTTTAAAATGGCGAACTGCCATAAAAAGCTTTTAAATTTTTTTTGAAAAGTTTCATTCAAAAATTAGTTTATTTGAGCCCATTTTAGGTCTATACGTTCAAAATAACCGAACCGTTACTCCTCTTTTAAACGTAATAAATGTTCAATTAACTACGCTGGATTTGTGATTCATGAAACTTAGGAAACCAAAAACGGACCTTTAAGATGTCGGTTGCTGTTTGGTGAAGGCGATTAAAAATAGGAAAAATATATACAAGAGAACAAATATAGTGAAGATGCATTATTTTTCATTGGCTTGGCTAAAACAACAAAATTAAACAAATAAAAATTTTTATTCCAGAACTGTTCATTTCAAAGTTTTTTCAAATGAAAGTTTTCTAGATTCTACAGAAAATTACGTTAGATGAGAATATTGAAAAACTATACATATTAGCAAAGAAAGCCAAAGCATGGGAACCATTTTTTTTTGTTAAAAAAACAAGTCCAGAAAAAACAATGTGAAATATTTCAGGTGGACAACCTCACTACTATATTCTTTAGTATGCCTATTTTCTTTAGACCAACCCAATTGTTATGAGCCACCCACCAATGCACCGGATAGAGGTTGTCTTGTTACATGAAGAATGAAAACGCAATTCCGCGGAAGAAAAAACATTTCCGCTGACCCAGCGACGCTTGCATCTTCGAATTGCAAAAATTATAATTCTCATCTACACACACACACACACTTACAGATGATTGTGGAGTGAGTCCCCAAGGATGGTGAAAGGTATGCAAATTTGCGTTTATTTCACACAGATACTTTCCAATTCGTTTTCTCTTTTACACACCTCATTTACATGACTGGAAATTGAGAAAGAGGATTAACTCTCAAGTGTCACGTTTTTACGGAAAATACGGGCTGATGTTTGGGAAATTCGCATTTTGTCTCTAGAACACGAAAAAAAAAATTCAAAATTTCAAATAGGATAAAAGGCAATAAATACCGAGTTTTGGAAAAATTTCAGTAAGCCGTTTGGATAACAAGAAAATTTCGTAATGAAACTTTTCAGAAAGGTTTAAACAATTTTATTGGCAGTTCAAAGTTTTGAATAATGACCAATTTTTGTTAGTTTTGTTCTGACGCTCCACATAGTGAAAAAGTGGTTTTAGCGCCGCGCCCGACACTTTTCGTGTTCCGCGCCGCACTACACAAAAGGCGCGGATCGCGGCGTGAGGTAGGCGGAGGTTGCCGTAAGGCGGGCGCAACAGGCATTTTGGCATCTGCATGGAAGCCCTACCTTAACTAATGTGAGACAAATGACCGAAATACGCTATAAAAGGTAATCATCAAATAAAAATATATTTCCAATAGCTGTGCCATGGAAAAGTTTCCAATATTGGAGGTTTTGATTGAAATTAGGTAAGTTTGAACCGCCAAAAAAAAGTTTGAAATTGTTTTTGAGAGTTTTTATTACAAAATTTGTTTGTTTGAGCTCAGACTCCTTTTGTAAAAGCAGGAAAACTGTAGATTCAAAAAGTAAAAAAAAATGTTTTTGATATGACTCACTAGAGAGTATTTTAACTATACGGTGCGATCGGGTAAAAGTAAACGTGTCATGCGATAGCTGGCATCTTAGGCTTTCAGAATCTGTAATTTGTTCCGGCGGAAGACTTCTGTGAGTCTGGAAATTTTCATCTGAAAATTTAGTACTGAAATCAGTGCATTTCCTATGGTTAACAGTGGATTTTTGTCTCTGGCGCCAACAGAAGTCTCACCACAATGGTGGAAGGGCGAAAACATCGCTTCGGTGGTCGAGTGGTGAACGCGTTCGCCTCTTGAGCAGAAGTTTGTGGGTTCGGTTCCCACACATGGTTTAAAATTTGGCCTTTTTTTATACAAAATTTTTAGAACGGGAAACAAATGTTTAAAACAGTTTTTTAAGGTTTTTACATTACTTTTTTGCTTTTTGATTGAACCACAATTACACTGGAAACTTTTCAGAAATTTTAATTTTTTCGAAAATTGTCACTTTTTTCTCCACCAAACCCATGAGAAAATTTGATTCAAAAATTTTTTTTGAAATTTTTTAAAAAATGCATGAAATATTTTAGAGTGTCACAAATAACCTATTTTTCATTATTTTCAATGACCGAATCACTGATTCTGATGCCTTATCAAGACGTTTTACCAAATCGATATTGGCAAAACATCTTGTTTTTGAGGCTCCATATCTCTGCAGGAAAAAATCGCACTAAAAAGTGATCAACTATAACCTTGTTAAACACAATGTGATCTAAAACTTTTCAGTTGAACACTTTCTTGTAAAAATTTTGGTTGCCGAGTTGGAACCAATTGATTTGAGCTTCATTATTTTTGAATATTCTAAATAGTTAACGGTCCATATCTTGGCAACCAAATTTTTTACAAAAAAGTGTTCAACTGAAAAGTTTTAGATCACATTGTGTTTAACAAGTTTTCAGTTGATCACTTTTAAGCGCAATTTTTCCTGCGGAGATATGGAGTCTCAAAAACAAGATGTTTTGCCAATATCGATTTGGTAAAACGTCTTGATAAGGCATCAGAATCAGTGATTCGGTCATTGAAAATAATGAAAAATAGGTTATTTGTGACACTCTAAAATATTTCATGCATTTTTTAAAAAATTTCAAAAAACTGTTTTAAACATTTGTTTCCCGTTCTAAAAATTTTGTATAAAAAAAGGCCAAAATTTAAACCATGTGTGGGAACCGAACCCACAAACTTCTGCTCAAGAGGCGAACGCGTTCACCACTCGACCACCGAAGCGATGTTTTCGCCCTTCCACCATTGTGGTGAGACTTCTGTTGGCGCCAGAGACAAAAATCCACTGTTAACCACAGGAAATGCACTGATTTCAGTACTAAATTTTCAGATGAAAATTTCCAGACTCACAGAGGTCTTCCGCCGGAACAAATTACAGATACTGAAAGCCTAAATTGCCAGCTTTCGCATGACACGTTTACTTTTACTCGATCGCACCGTATAGTTAAAACACTCCCTAGTCAGTTATTTCCAAAACAGTAGTGTTATTATTATTTAAAATTTTTGTACGAAATTTTGAATTTTTCGGAGAAATTATACGCAGAAGGTTAGAATAAGATAATGAAAAATTTGTGGATAAAATTCAAGGATATAGCGTGCGTTATGCAGTTATTTTTCTCTAACTCTATTCCAGCAATTCCATCTTGAAAATTGACATGTTTTTGGTGTGTTCCACCGCTTGAAGGGACCCATCAACACTACACAAGCCGACCGCCAACATTTTCAATTAATTCCGCGCTTTTCTGACAAGCCCTGTTGTGACCCTCAATGCAAGCCATGGATTATTCATAATCTTCAGAATATGTGGTTTTTCTGACCGCGGAGTGGACTTCTTTGATTCATAGATATGTTGCGCTTAATTTTCTTTGACACAACGTGTAATTGCATCCATGTGACAAGAGTGATGTGCTGCGCTATTTTGCTCGATTCTCTGAAAACTCTAAGAAAATTGCCACCAATTGCGCCGCAGGGCAAGAATTGGGAATTAGTGCTACTTTGTGAGCAAGTGTCTAGCAGGGGAAAAAAAAGAAGATTTGGGGTAATTCAATTCAAGATTAAAAACCAAAAATAACTAGTACCTCCTAATAGTTGATGTTTTTGTGAAGAATACATTTAATTTAAAAAAAAACCACTAAATTTAATTATTAATATTTTCAGATAAATTCCTGAGAGATTTTTAAACGCGCAGTAGCACCAGTTGGAAAGATGTTTTAAAACATGTACAGGGTGGGCCAAAAGTATGGTAACACATGAAGCGCTCTTTTACATGAGCTTTTCGCGCGACTGCCACGTCATACGTACATTCTTTTATCGAATACTGATAGCTGAATAAATTTCCTTCAATTTGACCCAAAATTTGTAATGTTTCCCAATAAGGTGCGATTTTAATCACCTCGGCAATTTGGCGAACCCTTTCGAAAAAACGGCGTTTTAGCACGCGGCACTTCCCACGCAAACGCACCTCCCATGCACGCCAATAATTTTCAGATGTATGATTTTTATGTTAAATTGAAAGTTGAAGAAGTGAAGAAGCGTTTTTGATTGTTTTTGTAGCATATAAAGATGTTCTGTGTCGGCACTGGCGCCTAGCAATAACCTTTGAATATTTCATGAATTCAACTTTGCGAAATTTACTCAGTTTTTTGGTTTCACAAGGCGTAACGGCCCACAAAAACATCCGAGTTAAATTTTTTATAAAAATTCTGAAAAGTCAGGTCAAAACGTGCCAAAAAGTACTAAAATGAATTTTTCTTCATACTGCTGCCGCCGCTCACATCCATCTTTCTGGCGACTGAGTCATTCAAGACTTTAACTACTGCCACAGTGCATGACAGAAATACCACGACAGAAATTTTTTGGATTTTTGTTTTTAAAGAATCTCTAGACCAAGAGCATTCTATGAACTATAAAAACTTGTAAGACACTTGATGGATTCCTCGAGAAAAATGTAGAAATCCCGCAGAATGCCTACTTGCGTGCCATAAAGATCGTGATCTCAAAAGTTCTGAAGGCCTGCAGCGATGCGGATGGGGAAATTTTGAAAATTCAAAACGTTAATCTGGTCAGTATTTTATGGAGAACAAAACTTGTACAAATTGATGTAATAACTCTCTCCACACGTGAAGTTATAGAGCTGCAAACGTGTTACCATACTTTTGGCCCACCCTGTATATGGCACCACAATTACCAAAAAACATAGTAACAAGTTTCAAAACAATATTATAAATTTTATATGATTTTTTGAAAATAGGAAAAATCTCAATTTTGCCACTTTTTTGGGAGTCGCCAATCAAAAAAATTTCTCTGAGTTTTACGGTTTATTTATACTTCAAATGTTAATCTTCAAACATTGTAGGGATTCGAACATGCGACAGTGCTTTCAATTTCTCAAAAAGTGGCAAAAACTCAGTGATTGCCACTTTTTGACAGCTAATAATATTTTTTGAAAACATTTTGAAAAGTTTCACTATGATATTTGGCTATTATTTTAAATAATTTTTCCTTCAACTCAAAGAAAATTATAATACAATTTCCAATACAACAGAATAAACTGATAAGTTGAAAGTGGATCAGCACCAACTAAAAATTTACTGAAGAAACATTCCAATAGTGATAAAAATGAAAGGATACTGTATTAAAATTTAAAAAATCGAAAAATTATCAAAAAAGTTTGGAGCGCGCGTTAACTCCAATTAAAAAAAACCAAAAACATTCCATAACTTAAAACATTTTCTAAATACAAAATATAAAAATGTAGATCGTCACATTTTTTTCTAGAAAAGTATCGTATCCGAAACAAGTGAATGGGAAGTAAAACTTATGCGTTTTCAATTTTCACCAAGAGCTTCCCGAACTGCTTAAGAAGACAGGCACTTGAGAATAATTGGCTGTTAAAGTAGGAAAAAGTACTTACCATCCTCGGGACTTCGTAGAACATAAGCGCCTGCTCAGTTATCATGGAGGAGAGTTGCAATTGAGAACTCTGAAAAACAAGTTTTTATGGAAATACATCAGGGGGCTAGTGGGGAAAGTGCTTAAAACTACTCCTATGTATAGTGCCAAAATGACTTTTTTGAATAGTAAAACTTTTCAATAAAAATATTAGGAAATTTTTTCTTGTCAAAAAGTGACAGTTACTCAGTTTTTACAAAGAAATCGACCGAGATTTTTTTCTACAGTTTTTATATTTCAATTTTGTTTTATTTATTTGTGTTGAAAGATTCTAGGTTTGCTCATATTTTTCAAAAAATTGGCAGTTTGCCAAAACTTTGACTGGAAATTTTTTTTTTAATATAAAATTGTTCCAAGTGCTTTGTTATGATATTTGGATTGTTAGAAGTGTATTTAGTTTAAATCCCCAGCGATATTTTACTTTCCAATGCCATTTTTCAGTGAAAAGTTCTATAGTGACTGACTTTTATTACTAAATAAGATGCCCCTTAACGTCCTTAATAACCTTTTTCAAATAATTTTCCTAAACTTTAATACAAAAACTAACAAAACTACAAAACTCACAAAAATGCATTTAAACGGAAAAATTTGTTTGAAAATTTGCTTTTATATTTTATTTGCTCATTAGTAGAATGTGGATTCTAATATAAAGATGCTCCTAGTCATATACAGTCAGTTTATTCGCGACAACGGAAAAACAACAATTTTTATAAAAGAAGGTTAAAAAAAACATTATTAAAATTATTAATATCATGGTAAGAAATAAAACGGCAAAAAATGCAAAATAATCATGGGAAGAAGAAAATGAGGAGTGAGAAAAAAAGAAAGTAAAAAGCAAACATTCAAGACGCCATGACCTGAATCGCCATAAAAGAAAGAGCTCAATGAGATTCCGAATCTGATATTAATGAATTATAGTTTAGTTGAATGGGAAAATAGGAATAAGAGAGGAAAAGTTAGAAAATGATATTTTAATAGAGGTACTTCAATCTGTTACGCAATTATTACTCTGAGAAAAAAAAACTATTGAATCATTAATCGGTGAGAAGTTTTTTTTTTTTAATTTTAGCACAAGGGAGTTATTGCTTGTGAGTCAGAGAAGAGCCCGATTTCAGTTATTCCAACTTGTCCAACATTCATCACTGTTGAGGTATTTTGCCATGCCACGATGTAGAACTGAAATAAAATTAAAATATTATGATTAGAAAAGCGGAAAAAAAATTTTATTCAGAAAATTTCAAGTCAAAAAAACTGTACGTCTTTTTTAAAAACTTCACATAAATTTCCTGCCATGTAGCAAAATGTAGCAAAATGTAGCAAATCCGTTTAAAATATGAAAAACTTATTTATTTATTTTTTATCATACTGTCATCACTGCTTTTAACACTTTCAGTAAGTTTAGTTTTTGTCTAAAGAATTACCAACTTACCTAAAATTAGCATTAAGTATATCTAATCTTAAAACAATTCTCTGAAAAATTATTAGAAGTTGCAATACTATCATAGTTATAGGTGGAGTAACGCAAGTGGGAATTTTGTCAAAATACACTTGTAATACTCCAAAAGAAAATCATAAAAAACACTCCAAAATTTTTTTTAATACATGAATTTTATTGTTTAGTTATGACTTTAACATATTTATTTTGTACACTTACGGTAGTTAATTGTCCCGGTAACAGTACCACTTCCTTTGTCCACTCTCTTGCAAACGGCCTAATACTGTTTTCATATACATTCCAGAAGCACCTGAACCCGCAAATCTAGTTTCATATGCGATTTTTGACCTCTCTACTAACCTAGTTGCATAGCCATCTTCACAAACGGAGAGGTACAATCCTTTTGTTGAGAGAAATTTGCGGAAGCTTAGGTAGGCGCCCGGTGCGTCACTAATTGTGAACTCCGGCGCTTCCAAGACAAACCGATCTTCGCTCTTCGTTCGACTGAATCCCATAAAATTAGCTACCAAGAATGAAGAATCTGCAAAACGAATTAATATTTTGATAGTAAAACTTATACACTTACCTTTGGACGGTTCGGGAGACGCATGTATACCCGATAGCTTATTTGCCACATTCTTTTTAGCAGATGTGATTCTCCAACCAACTAAGTATCCTTCACCAGATGCTCCAGTCCCAGAACGTTTGTAATCACATGGTGCATTTTGTTGATCCATCAAGCATTGTAGGGATCTTCAGAATAATGAAACATTTATCAGTGAATTTTTTTATAAACTCACTGGCAATCATTTTCTGCGCTTTTATCTAGAAGAATAAGCTCATTTAATGAACTCGATGCGTTGACAAGCGTCGGAGCTGCTTGCTGTTTAACTTCTCGAGATAACAGGTGGGATTCCGCTCGGAAATCTGGAATATTATAAACATTAAAGCTATGCTTTTTTTTCTGTTCACCGGCAAGGAACAGCTAAAATTCTTTCATTTAAAAAAAAAAAGATATTTAAAGATGAAGTTGTGCCAGTGGGGATTTTACAAAACTACCGAATATCATTGTAAAACACACCAAAAAATTTTTTGTTTTTTTAACGAAATTCCAGTCAAACTTTTGGCAAGTCGCCAAATTTTTAACAATCACGAGCTTCGAAGGAGTTCAAGAGCAATTTCGCATATTCCGACACCTCGAATGATTTAAATCAGATGATTAAAACAAAATTAAAGTATAAAAATCATAGAAAAATATTTTTTTCGGTCGGCTTTTAAAATTATGAGTGGCAATGAGCGTCACTTTTTGACACTAAATTTTAAAAATTCAAAAATTTTTTTTGACACGTTCGACAATGATATTTGATCAACTTTTTCCCCACGTACTTCACCTATACTTTCAAATTGATAATCTTAAAAATACGATATAGTCTTAAAATTTGTGACCTGTTTTTTGGAACTACCCTCTAAGATACACTCTAAAAATCTTACCCGGTGTGTCTCCGGAAATGACATGTTCATCATCGGTTATTGATTTTGTATTTCCTTCGTGTCGAGATTTTTCATCTGCTCCTTCTGTTTTGTGGAATGACTCTAAATCCATGCCCTCCAAATTCTTGGCAACACAACTTTCCGGTTGATCAAGTTCCGCAAAGTACTCAATTTCGTCTAAGAGGATCAGGCCTCCTTCCGGTTCATTTTCAAAATTATAACCTTTCAAAACAATCTGCAAATAGGCACGCATAATTTAGTCATCCTACGAAGAAGAAGAATTATTACCACAAAAGGTTCCATTACTGGAGGAATACTTGCAATTATTGTGTGGTTGTCTGTTGGAACAACTGTCATACAGTTCTCCAAATTGACCTCCAAAACTTTTCGTGTACATATGTCGAGCTTTGGTTCACTTCCGAGTGTTCTTGCTCTACTGAAAAACATGCAACACAATGCGAGGACCATCATTACGCTTTACACAAACCTTCTCCAGAAACGAAAACTCAATATTCCCGTAGATTGCTGACAACCAATTGCCAACGACACTAATTGCCCATTTTGATGGGACGGGCGTGGGTCGGAAGCTAATATCAGGAAACTTTGATCTAAAGAAAGAATTTGAGTTTTTCCTATTTTTCTTTTCAACTAAAGAAGTTGTCGAAACATACCAAAACTACCAGGAAGGGACTGAGATCCGGTGATGAGTGCAAGTTTCGTAGGATCTACATACCCTTCTCCTAATACCCAGTCTAAATCGTCTTCAACTGTGTTTTGCCAAGTACAGTTTAGTGCCGAGAGACAATGCAGTTCGGCATCTTTCCGAGCATAGTCGGATAAGCTTCCGCGTTCTGAGTATGCTCTTGCACGAACATGAGCCCCGAGAAAGCCTGAAAATGTTTGAGTTAGACAAAATTTATTGATTTTGAGATTACCATTATAAGAACCATGATAACTACTTGAGCCACTATCCAATTGAGATCGACATGCAGGATTATAGCGATAAGTGGCGACTGAACAGGTGCCTTGGTTTGAAAGGCATGAAGATACTGAACAATAGTTCAAGTGAATTATGTTCATTAGAGATAGGTTTTTCTTTAAAGGAGGACTACTTTTCAAACTAACATTTCTAAATTTGGCTTTTTTTTCGTGGAAAGAAACTTATTTTTCTTCAATAGTTGTCCTATTTTTCATATTTTGATGGCGTATATTTTATTATTTTATTGATTTAGGTTCGACAGGGAAAAATTCCCAAAATTTCAGATATTTGCTAAAATTAGCCCTTTTCTTGAATTTTTGTACCGCCCTAAAAAAATGTTTGAAAAATTTTTGAAAAGTTTTTTTTACGAAATTGGTTTATTTCCTTTAAAACAAGACTAACTGTTTTTAGTATTTTGAAAGTATAATACAAACCCAAATTGTGCTAAAATGAACAAATTTCGTAAAAAAGCTTCTCAAAAAAATATTTAAAAATTTTCATGGCGGTTCAAAATTTCGAAAAAAAAAGCCAAATTTTAACTAAAATCTTCAAGGTTGCCTACTTTTCAGTGCTGCAGCGAACGGGAGTTAAACAATAAAAAACAGTGAGATAAACTCTCAAAATAAGCAATAAATGATAATAATCTTTAAAAAAATCAACGTTGGACCGCTGCGACACTGATAAATTGCAAAATTTGAACAATTTGAACAAAATTATACCACTTTTTTCAAAACTTCGAACCACCATACAGTTTTTCAAAAAAAAATCTTTGAGAAGTTTTATTACAAAATTGGCTTATTTTAGTACATTTTGGGTCTACAGGCTTTAATTTTTTGTCAAAAAACAAATAATTTCGAAACAAATTTTACACGCTCTCAATACAGTTCGATGTTTTCAAAATACAAAATCCTACCTTTATCAATGCTTATATACATTGAATATAACAGTAAAAATATCGCGTATACCATTTAGTTTATCGATAGGAACACTTCATTATACTGAGTGTTTGTTTAGAAATAAATACGAAAAAAAAATGGAAAGTCGGAAAATAAAGAAAAACGAAATGAGACCTTCAGCTTCTGCTGTCCGGTTTGTAAATGACACCGAAATGAAAATTGACCGTCACTCACTCACTGCTGCGATTCACTTTTCTTTCCAACAAGTGGATTTATTGCACTTCTGTTTCAACGACAACCGTCGACAGTCTCGAAGACAGCTAATTATACCATCTGCGCTACTGTGGCACCTACTTTCACTTCAGCCTGAACTTCTTCCTTATTATGCATAACGTCCGCATTTCAACTCCACCCCTCCCCTTCTTTTCAACTTGAAAACAATAAGAAGCTAATCCACAGTCCTCGAAATAGTTTTATTCCACGAATTTCTTTATATTATTATATTATCATGCAAATTCGATTCCTTCTTTGAGATACTTCAAGGAATTAACTTCTTTGAGACAACTTATGGAGTAGGTCACCACCGTTCCGTTTTGAAAAGCCACATTGTATCCGAATTTATTAATATTCGCACACGAGGCTCCGATTCTGCCTTTCACATTCATTGCAACGACTGCGCCTGGAAAAAAGCCACTGAAAAAATTTCAGAAAAAAAATTGTCAAAGTGTGCTACCTGAAAATTTCGGGAAAACTTTCAGAATTCGAGTTATCGCCTTATAAGCTGCTTTTGATGGCTTTGTACCCAGTTCCATCTGTGTTACAGCAAAGAAGCTTGGTAAAAACCTCATCATGACATCACCGTCACCAGTTGCGGCGGCTCCACCGAACTTGTTTGCATATGCTCCAGCACCCGGAATCGGACTATCACCAACTCGACCGGGAATCTAAAAACAAAAAAAAAATTGAAATTTTATTTATTTATTTTTGCTTTTTTCACTTTGAATCTAGCTCCATTTGATGATGTTCCGGCGCTGAATATGTTTTCCGTGTCGCGTACCACCATTCCAATTGTGTCATGATTTGTTCTAAATTTCAAACTGAAATTTATTACGAGCTTTAATCAAAAAAAATCTACTTTTCAACCAGATATCCAGCTTCGTCAGACTGATTTACAAGTGAATAATATCGCATTGATTTTGTCAAAGGATTTGTTTTATAAGGTCCGCAGGAGCTGGAAGGATCGGGGGACACGTTCTGAAAACATAAACATTGATGGTGTTGGGAGCTAATTTGCTTTGTTTTCTAAGAGAGCTTTAAGCTAGAGGAATTATGACAAAACTATTCAAAAACAGCTTAAAACCTCAAAAAACTGTTCAGATTAAAATTTGTTGGTATATAAGCATGTAGGTATAGGCATAGGTATGGAAATAGATACTCGGTGACTGTGACATTAAAAAATCCGTTAAAACATTTGACCGTGTGGCATGGTTGAACTTTTGGTATGTGGAAAATGATTAAGAACAAAATTAATATCATCGAAGAACACTGTTTTGCACGAAAAGTGCTTGGCAACTACCGGCCGGTAATTCTACTGAAAGAGTCACTGTAAAATGTAGTGATAGTCAAGTACTTGCTTTGTCTTAAAATTATTTTTTTAAATAGTTTACAGACTTTTTTCAGTAAAAAAATCCGACAACGTACCAAAACAATTTCGGCAATTTCCATCTCTCAGACAACTTTTTGCCACTTTTTCAGTTGTCGTGAATATTTGTTATATAATTTAGCTTTTAATTTTACTGAAAAATTGGGAAAACAATCCAAAACTGGTTCATTTTTTAAAATTGCCGATAGGCGATTTACGCAACTTTTACATGAAAAATTATTAATCACATATCATTCACCTTCCAAAAATTAGGCTGGCATTTTTCAGTTTTCCATTTTGAAATCCAAGATTTAGTTTCCTCGGTGGACAAGTCTTCTTCTTTAAAGCCCAAAGTCTTTGCAAACTGAGTGGCAGACTCTCCAACCAACAATGTATGTTTGGTAAAGTTCATGACACCCCAGGCAACTCTTGCGGCATCTCGAATACGATGAAGGTTTGCAACAGCGCCCACTCGCATTCCATCCCTACAAAAAATGTTTTCAATAACTACCATAGAAGAGCTTACTGACGCGTCGATAACCAGCGAATCTAAACAGGTTTCACCATTTTCATCTGGTGATCCTCCATATCCAACGGTTGTATCGCACTGGAGAGCCTCACAAGTTGACAATCCTTCGACTAAGCCAAACATACGACCTCCCAGTAAAGTGGCATCCACCGCTGAAAAATTATGAATTGATATTTTGGGAAAATCATTTTAAAAATACCAACCATTTTTCGTAGCTTTTTTAAAACCATCACTTCCCCATGTTGTGATGACCATTGGCAAACTGTCATCATTGATGGTCCCATTGATATACGGAATTAGAAGGAGAAAAATATAAAACCGTCGCATTTTTCAGAGTGAGTTTTCAGAGTAGTATATACTATTATTTGCTAAGACTTGAAAAATCGATGAAAGATGTGGCGGCAAGATAGTATCTAGAGCGATCGAGCGTTCTTTGCAAATGGTGACATCTGCTGTCGAATGTCCCAATGTCTCATCTGCAGACAATAAAACCATATGTTGTTTGTGGATTTGTTTATTGGTTCAATAAAATAACATTGAGACAAAAAAGAGAATGAAAGACAGTTGAAAATGATTTGAAATGTTTACGGTTTATACAATTATTAAATAAGTTATATGGTTATACGATCTAACAGATGAGTTGCTGACCTTTGGAATCACGAGACAGACGAATTGGTAGAAAACCAACTTCTCCTTTATTTTCACCGGCATTTTCAGCAATCACGCGAAGCTGAAAATTATAGATTATTTCAATGAGATTTTGTTCATATGCAATTTGAACTTACTTCATATGTGCCGGGTGGAAGTTTTGAACACCGAATGTTCCACTTTTTATTCTCCCTCAATCCTTCGCCCATAGTCAAGCCACTCTTTTTGTAGAAACAATCCATTTTGTCAGTGCAAATTGCAATTGAAAGACCCTCTGTTGCATAATACTCATAAAAGCAAAAGTAAACTTCCTCCAAAAGTGGAACGTTTAAGGCTTCTGATACCAGTGTGTAACTGCTGATATGAGAGTCGAAGAATGGTGCGACCAAGAACTTTTGAGCTTAACAAATATTAACTTACAAAATTTTTCATAAAAAACCAGTTTGACTTACCTGTTCCAGGTGGCAGATTAATTCCAGTAAGCGGATTTGCCACCCGTCCGGACGTCCCAATTTCCCAACGGTTATTACCGGATGATCTCCAGAACTTGCAACTCAAGTCAGATGGATTACATGACAATGCTAAGCAACTTTCAAAGAGTGATGGGACAGTTGATAATGATTCAGCTGACGTCATTGGGGTTTGCGGAGCAGTTTGCACCACTGCAGGTTGTGCGACAGGAGAGATCACTGATTGGATATCAGCCGCAGATTTTGGCTGCTGCTCTACTACGCTGTTGCTTTGAAGTGATCTTTGCAGAGCTGCTATTGCAATTCGCTGCTCATCGAGGTTAGCAGGAAGTCCGGCGTCAATTGCTTCTAGCCCAGGAATTCCTACGACTCCCTAGAACACTATTCATGTTTAGGTTAAATAATAAATAAAATTGCAGGCGAATAAAAGGGTACCTTTAATGATCCAACCGATTCTGCAAAACTTCTCTTATCATTTTCATTCGCTCTTGATGGGGGATTTGAAATGAGTACAGGATGACTATCAAGAGTCTCTCCGTTACACTTCAATGATCCTTCAATCACAATGTCCTGAATGAAAATTGCGCCACCTTCCTTGGCTATGAAATTGTTGCCAGAAAATACCAACTAAAAGAAAAATAAAATTTTCAATATATATTCTGTTTCAATACCTGAGTTGGGAGGTTAGGGTCATTAGGGGTTGGGATATCCGCTGTCATAGGAACACCATTTCTAATTTCAAACTCGTTGCAATTAATTAGCGGGAACTTTTCTTCGTTCGAATTCCTGACACAAATCTGAACAAGAAATATTTACGTGCTTGTGGGGAAAACTCAAAGTTACCTGTAACTTTGGCTGTTCACCACCAGGCCCAACTTTACTTCTCCACGCAGTTGCGGTGACCCTCAAACCAGTTGTCATACAAGGTAAAGCATCAGATATGAGTTGACCGCTTTCCCATCCGTTTCTAGCAGGAGAAGTAAGCGAACCTGCGGATTGACCTGAAAACTCGAAAGTATTAAGACAAAGTAAAGATAAAAATGTAAAGAGTACCTGGCAAATTCTGCACATCCAACGTTGGTAGGAATGAAGCTGCTTGAGGTGATTCGGCTAAGGTGGTCCAATCAAGTTCTTCTTCTTGAGTATTAGACCAGCGGCATTTATCAGCAAAAGAAGCGCAGTTCAAAGTGGAGACAGAACGAATCTTAAGTCATTTTTAAGTAAAATAAAACATGTGAATATTTCTACCTCGTCTTGCTGCATCGCAAAACGCGGCTGGACTGGATTTTGAGCCACCGCAGCAGCTCCGCCAGCAGCTGCAGTGGGACCTCTTTGAGGCTCAGCTCGGAATGGGCCAACTCTTGGAAAAGGTCCATAGTTAAACGACGCCGCTGGTGGGGCGTAATATCCACCATATCCTGGACTATAGCCAAAGAAAGGATTGGGTAAGCATGAATGAGCTAAAAAAAGAACTACAGAATAATGAGCTAAGAAAAAGTTAAACTCACAAAAGTGTATAAACGACCAACAGAAAAACGTCAGCCGCAGCATCATAATTGAAAATGTAAGTTAATCACAATATATCGACAACACCGAATAAATGAGGTATGAGGTATCGGACAAGGGTAGCTAGTATAATGTCATAAGAGGGGAGGCGCAAGCACAGTAATCCTCTCTACTTCATGTTACCGAACATTCTCGTTCTCTTTTCAACCACCTCTTCCGATGCGGGGCTTTAGTTGCTCTACATTTTTTATCTGTTTCTCTCCTTTTCCGCGCGACAGTATTGAACAAGAGGGAAGAAATGGAAAAGTCTGTTTGAACGAAAGAGAAAATTATTCAAAATTGACGGTGAGTAATGGCAAAGGACACTAAAAAACTAGTATAATGGCAAAAGCTATTGTGGGATTAGAAAGTTCCTTGGCACTTGGTTCGAGTGACTCATGGAGTTTAGTTAGAAAAATTGGTTCGAAAATACATTTGGAAAATATCTAGAATTCAGAACAACATTCTGAGTCAGAGAAGTTCGAAGATTTAATTGCTTTTTTTGTAACAATTGCAAGCAAAAAAAAAGATTGGATATTCAAATGAGGTCTAACGTTTCAAACAAACTTAGTGTTGAAACTTCTCAAAGAAAAATTCAAAAACTTTTATGGCGGTTCAAAATTAAAATCTCCAATTTTTGTCACTTTTTGGTGTTGCAGCGCCGCGAAGATGACTTTTTTAAAATTAGCATCTTTTATTGCGCATTTTAGTTGTAAAATTCATGTTGAGCAGATAGCCAACCTAAAATGACAAAACTTTGGCACTCACAAAACTATTAAAAATTGATAACAATTAGTCCCACTAAAAAAGTTTTTAATAAATCTTCCCTTTCCGATTTAATATCATTAGTAATTCTTTTACCTCTTCAATATAAATTTTTTTATAAACCCAGTATCTCACCGAATCTATGTCGAATACCTAAACCGACACCGGTTTTGGTCTCCTCCGCGAGGCATGGATTAAGTTGCTCATTTCGGCTACATGTGAAAACTTGTTTAGGATATCATAGCTCTACAATCCCTTGCACTATTGTTGGCGGGCGGAGAAAAAAACCAGAAATACTTTTCTATGAAACATATATGATCATAATCTTTATTGTATGTGTTATACACCACCGCGTATCATTAAGCCGGACAAGCAACATGTGAGTTGCCGCAAAAAAAAGCGAATAATTGAATTATTTTTCAGATTACTATGTACATTGAAACAACCTTTGGCAGAGGGAAATTCTTAGACGATTTCCGATATTTTTCTAGAGATATCTGAAATTCAAGGGATGAAAAATAAGGAATAACTTCTCATGAAGAAACTCACCAAGATAATAAATTCATACCGATGAATCATTAGCAGGGGAATGATGATCGCTTGATGAAGAACAACTTCTTGCTCCTTCAGCTTCCAGGTCAATATTGACGATTCGAATTTCGATACCGGCAGGCATCCTCGACGACGGTTCCTTTTTAAATCGTCGCATTGTTTGGCGCGTCGTTGACCATACTTTTTTCGCCACTGTGGGCTCAGTCTCAAAATTTGGGCACTAATGATTTTCGGATCTTGCGACGACAACTCATAGAAATCATAGTCTTACAACAAAACAATATGATCAACACAGAAGCTAAGCTTCGAATTCCGAAATAAAATGGACGACGCAGCGCAAGCAATACGACAATGCAAATGAAAAATCAGGTGTAAGATTCTGAAATCAAATTGTCTACAACAAAAATTTCTATACACCACTCTGAAAATAATTGTTGAGAGAAAAGTGAGGTTTTAAACTTAAATCAAAGTTCCAAAATTAGGGTTCAGCGCAGATTTGTTTTGGTCGACGAGTTTTAAAAAAAAATTGGTGAAAACTGTGTTCCCCGCTTTTTGACTTGAAATTAAAAATTTCAAAAGCTTTAAAAAGTTTTATTATGAAAATCGGTCATTTTAGCACCGTGAAAAGTTCTCCCTCTTAACGGTGGAGCAGATCCAATAAGGAAATTGCTTTAAAATTTTCATGAAGTGCAATAAAATAGTACGCCTATCCAAAAATGGTGTATCGTCTTAGTTACGGTCTAGTAGTTGGGCAATTATTTTATAACATATGTTTTCTAATATTCTAAAATTTTTTGAACTGTGACGTTGCTGCAATACTTTTGAAATGCTAAAACTAATTAGATTTAGTCAATTTGCCTGAACTTCGAGTAAAAATTCAAAACTTCTAAAAATTGAATGGTTAGTTTAATGGTAAGGTGTATTTAAACTCATTGGCGGTGTTCCACCCTTACATAAATGTGACCCTTTTTGTCGTTAATAGGCTTTACTTAAGCCTAAAAATTCAAATCAATTTCACGTTTTAATTAAGTTGTAATTTTTTAAAGAAATTGAAAACGTATTGGAAAATTATTTCAGGTTAGGTATGCTACACAAATATCTAAATTTAAAACATTTTCCAATAAAAAATTACTATAAAAAAAAGTCAAGTAACAACGATATAAAAGTTCAAATCAAAATTTACACTTTCATAAATTGACAACATTGTAAAATTTACCTGATCTTCGGTTCCAACTAGGCAAAACGCTACAACAACCACAACTGTGACAATTGACACCAGTGCCTGGAATTTAATAAGGGTTTTAGATAAATGAACTCTATGTAGGGTTATTAAAGAAAATCAGGTGAGTTTTAAATTTTTTAACAAAAAATGTTTCAAGTTCCCACTCACCAGGTACAGACCGCTTCCAAAATTATTAATGTCATAAATAGCTATACATAATCCAAATGTGAAGCAACACGAGCTGACGCAAAATATGAAGACGAGTGGATTCGGCCGAACTTTTCGCCAAAAGCTCGATGGGCACATGTCTGTGATCACACTATTCGCCTTTCATCAGTCAACGCTCTCGACCAATTTAGTCCAAGTGGTGCTCTTTCGTGTTGCTCTGCAGTGCACAAATGCGTGAAGAACAACAGGAGGGGAAAATATATGTGAGCGAGCACACGCGGCGTGTCAACCGGCGTGAAGAAAACCATTTAATGAGGTCCATTCAAGTTTTTGAGAAATGAGATCAATTATTGGAGAGCAGGTTTCACTTATTTTATACATTGTTTTAAGGGCGAAAAGATGATAGGAACAAATGTTGAAAGTGGTTTCAGTTGTTAAGCATGCTAAGTTAAAATTTCATAGTTCACATGAATTTTGGGGCTTTATAATACATACAACAAAAGATGTCTAGAGCCTCATTTTATTGCAACCATTGAATAAAAGGGAATAAACTTGTTTTCATATATATTAAAAAAACTGAATTTTGAAATTGATGTAGTTTTTTTTTTTAAATCGAAATTTTTTTGAATAAGTACATAGCGTAGCTCAAATAATTTCTGTAAACTGCTACAATTTTTACCCAAATTAAAAAATAATGAGTATTCGGATTTGAGCTTTTACTTTTTTGAAACATTGAAATATCCAAGTTAAAAAATTCAAAAACTTTTTAAAATTACTTTTATATGATTTTTGGAGAAATTTGAAAAATCTCAGTTTTCGTCACTTTTCTGAGAAAAAATCAATAAAAAACCGATAAAAAACGGCCTATCAATTTTATGGTCTATGTTTGAAATATTTATACAGACCCTATAGTTTTTTTAATTGGCAAAAGCTCAGCAATTGCACCTTTTTGAATAGATCAAAATTTTTCAGTAGATCAAAATTTTTTTAATTTTTCTTTAAACTTTTTCTTATGATATTTGATCATTTTGGCACTATATGATTGTTTTTGACAACTTTCTCACTGACGCTACTCCATCTTTAAACATTTACGTTTAAAATAAATTTGAATTTTTATCGAAACTCAGTATTAAAAAAATGAACAATGGAATACAACATTTTGTATTTAATGCATCAAAAACTACTCAAAATATTATTACAACCTTTGCATTTCTATATAAAAACTTCTAAAGAACTATACTAATTTGACGACATTGGTGAAAATTGATGCTCTCAAGTTTTCTTCAAATTTCATGATATATTTTTATTTTAGCAACTATACTTCCTTTGACAAGAAAAGCCAATGGAATATATAAAACAAAAGAATGAGAAAAACACACACAAAAACGTGGCTTGTTTTGTGCACTGTTGCGAGCAAAATTAGATTTTCTTGGATTGGGGTGTCACTTTGGCACGTCTTGGTTCCGAAAAGTCTAGAAATGTTTTTTTTTTCAAATCACCAAGTGATATGGAATACTTAGGTAGATGTGAATTTGTGATTTGACTGGTGTTTGATATTTGAGAAGTTTGATCAAAAAAAGTGTTGAGAATTGTAAAGCAAAAAACAATGAAAAAAAAAACAAAAATGCTCAAAAAATACACTAGTGTCCTAATTGTTTTGTTTGAGCTGACTAGTGAGTTGATGTGAGCTGCTGAGAATTCAGAAGTGTGGATGTGCGAGACGAAGGTTGGCCAAGTAATTATTCACGTTTTGAGCGTAGGACATTTCCAATGAATTTCGACATGTGTTCTAGGCATTAGAAAATTCTATAAACTTTGGCGGGAAAAGTCACATCTGTAATCTGGGAAAAACAGAGGTTCCGCAACCGAAAAAGTCACGTTTTGCATATTAGAGTTTGAAAGGTTAGAAAAATTTGTGTAGGCTCAGAAATTCAGCAAGATTTGTCGTGTTTTTTTTTCGCTGCTCAAAAAAATAATACTACATTGTGCAGAAAAATAGACCAAAAGTATGCATCAAGCTTTTCCGTCGATTGTTTTGATGATTGCCTCTTGAAAGAATGGAAAGCTGCCGCATTTTCAAGGAAGCATTCTTATTTATGTGCCGGTGGTTATCTGTCATTCAGGCATAATTTCATACAAATTTATGCAGAGTTGAAAATTGAGATTAGGAGTATGGCAATTAGAGTGAGAGAAGATGATGATGATGATGCAGAGTTATGACGCCATGGATCTTGCCAAGGGTACTTTGGGGGTTTCGGTGGCTCGTCATGACGCCCGATTTGATCAATTTTGCAGCAATTCAGGCCACAGCAGTACTCTTGATATCGTTGGCACCTGAAATTGTATAATTGAAAAATCACAAGCTTCCAGAACACATTGTTTTCTAAGTTTCAAATTTTCTACAATTTTTCGAAATTTTTAACTGAAAGCAATGCCACACTCTAAAACTGAACAGCAATTCTTTTTTTTGAACGTATAGACCCAACAAAAGCTTACAAAAACGAACTTCGTAACGAAACTTTGCAAAAATTTTCCAAATTATTTGTTTTTATTGCGGTTCAATTACGGTACATTTGAAACTATATGTAGGTATTCAAAACTGACAAAAATTAGTCACATATTGACTTTAAATGTACCTCAATTAACAAAATAGCGTTAGATAAACGACCAAAATATGCAAAAACTGATGATAATTCAAATTAGTCATTTTCGGACTGCTGCGACGCGGAAAAGTCCGCTAAAATTGAGCGATTTTTTTTTCTGAAATTTTGCACTGCCATTGAAATTTTTTAAAAACAAACTTTGAATTGTTTCATTACGAAATTTGTTTACTTGAGCACATTTCAGGTCTATACATTCAAAATCGTAAAGATCGTGGCGAGACCCACTGATAAAAACAACGTGTGCCTTTAAACTGATGTGCAATTTTTTTTTGAATTCACGTTAGCTTCAGCGATCCAAATTATTATTAATTAATAATAATTTTATTCGTGAAGGTTGTAATATTTTAAAATGTTAATTACACATGTTTTGCATGTTTTACATTATAGTGTGGAAATTGCTTTAAAACAGGCCTAGGGCACCACATTGGCCAAATAGCGTAGTAAAAAAAATTCAAAAAAATTTTCTAAATTTTATACGATTTTTGATAATTGGAACAATCACAGTTTGTGCTACTTTTATGGATGTCATCGATCAAAAAAATATTTGAAGGGTCTCGAACACACCACAGGGATTTATGATAACTGTTTTTTTCTTATAAGTGTCAAATTGTTTATGAGATTGAGTATTTGGGTAACCCTGATTATATTGGAAAAGTGTTAAACTTTCCAGCACTTTTTGTGATTGCTTGTGATTGAGTTGAACAACGAGATGCCACTAAAAACTTGGCAAACGTCTTTTCTTATCATCGTTAGGATAATATTATGTCGAAAATTCCTTTTCTCTCTGAATACGCAATGAAAACATACTGATAAATGATATCGAATATCGGCATGTTGTCCTCTTCGTAGAAAAGATGTTGTCGTTCGGTCTCATTCATACGGTATGCGCACGTATCCCGCGTGGCAAGGTAATAATAATTGTCCTGTAATTTTAGTATATCGATGAGAGTTTCAAGGACAATAACAAACCATATAATAATAACGATCGCCTAACCAATAATTTCGGCGAGTCAAATAGATGAACGAACGGTCATTGTACATTTTGATTTTGAAGATGTTGAAGCCGTCGAGAATGGTGAGCATGAAGATTCGGTAGACTTCATCGTTTATTGCAGGATCGCCATCAGTGGCGTAACCTGCATTCAAGCTCCTGAAAGTTGTAAAGTGTTTTTTTAAAATGGAATCAAAAAAGATAACTTGAAATGATAAAAATATTTTATTAGTAACTCAAATAGATTTTCCAAGCTCTAAGAATGTTATTTTAAACATCTATAGAGATCAGTTTTTCACCTCTATCAATCCAAAAAATGTTAGTATTTTACCTGGTTCGCTGTGAAAAATAACTGACAGGACGCGGTTCTTCTTTCCTGTTGGGCAACCAATTTTCTTCCGGACAAACTTGCACTGTTAAAAGCACGCACAAAGTAAGAATCAGCATTGAGAAGCATACATCAGTATAGTTGTCCACACCGCTTGAGCAAACAACAATAGATCGATATGCGGTTCTGTCGCCCCCGACGCAATGTGTGTACCTGCCATGCATGCGACCTCAGGTGACTCACGAAATTAGAGAAACATAGAAAGCTAACAAGGTATATAGTTTGTTGCGTCCGGAAATTATGGTTAGGGTATGAGAAATATGACTCATACTCTCACTTGGATTCTGATTTATTTCGCCCTACTAAAATTGCGAGGAATTCAAATTTGAAAAATGACGTCATGCGGAAGTTGCGGTTGTTGTAGATCAAACGTGTATACTCTGGAAATTTCACATTGGATCCTTTTAAGTGTCAGATCAGAATATTTTCGGTCCACCATATGATCACTGCATCGTTTTTCATAGCTTCCATTTTTCAATCCGAGACATTTTGCCGAATTAGTGAATGGAACATTCTTCAGATTGGAAACATCTTCAAAAAAACTTTCGATTATGATACGATAACGATAGGCGGAAAAGTGAAGAGAATGAGAGATGCAGATATGTGATAATTTCTACTTATCTTCTCTTGTGATTCCTCCCGAAAAAGGAGATGCATCCGTAAAAGAGGTTAATCGACTACACGTCCTTAACCCATCCTTCTTATTTCTATCCATTTTCCCTCTTCATTTTCCCGACAGAGTACCGCTCCCTTCAACTACCCCATATTATCACTCAAACCCATCTACAACATTTTTCATGATTCCTACAACGACTTTCGTTTCTTGTTACTTTCTAATTTTGTTAGTCTATTTTGCATCAGGTTAGCAGTTTGTGATGTTTGAACACCATTTAATTAGCTTAGAGTTTGTTTTTAGCACAAGCTCCAACCTGCCCAAATGGCCAACTACCAAAGTTAGATTCATCGTTAAGACCTCTACAATGTTTGCCAGGTAGTTGTTATTTTCAGTTCACATCCAATATAACATACTTGTTTTCAGGCACTTCACAACACTTAATTTGTGGTGCTAATCATAACTGTTTCTTTACCGGATTGAATTATATGTGCTGCCCGTCAAATGAGCCATCCATAGATAATCAACCGAGTTGTCCATACCCAAAGCTAACAGTTTTGGATCCACATGGTTTGCCAATGAAATGTAGTCAGATAGCCAGAAGTTGCCCGGGGGTAAGTTAGAAACAAGACACATCATTATTAAATGTGTTTCAATTAGTTTATCCAATTTTTGATCTCTTATACATACAAGTTTCTAAAATAGTGAGACAAACTATATGAATATTAAAAAGCCGTGAACAGCGGAATACTTGATTTCCTTGGTTCGTGATAACTTTTCGAATGTTTTAATACTGGGTATAATTAAATTATGGACTTAAAACGTCTTTAAATGAGCGAACTTCGTAATGAAAGTTTTCAAAATATTTTAAACTAAAAAAAATGTTTTTATGGCGGTTCAAAGTTTCGAAGAAAGGTTTCAGGTTAGTCAGTTTTGGTCATTTATCAGGTTTAAATGTGATAACAAATAACAATTATAAATAAATCAGTAAAATTGACTTGGAGCCGCTGGCACACGAAAAAGTGGCTGAACTTTGAGATTGTAGAGGGAATTAGGTAATTTATGTAAATAAATTTTGTGCCGGCATAAAAAAGTTTTGACATTTTTCTGAGAAGTTTCACTACGAAATTTGTTTATTTAAATTGTTTTTTCTATGAAAAATCGTCTAAAAGCTGAAAATTAAAAAAAAAATTACCATATTTTCTGCAAAAAAAATTAAAGAAAAACACTATTTTCCATACAAAAATGGTGAGATTTACTTTTTAGACACGTTTTACAACAAAAATATTTTTTTCTCAATTTTGGAAGTTTTCCTGAAAGTTTTCCTGGGTCGCAAATTTACCCCACATCGACCTATTTATCAGTCCCCCCTCCCCCCCCCCCCACAAATTGACTGTGTTATAGGAGAACATGCACTGTGCCGATGTTGGACTTGGATATATCTGTTGCGAAGACCCGTCTTTCCAAAGAAAGCATGCACCACCACCAACAACAACGAAAAGCCCCAGAGGGTACCGTGTTAAAGCCACAACTCCGCTACCTGAAGAGGAACTCGAATGCCCAAAACAATCAATTGGGCTTTTGAGTAGTAACGGTTCTAGAGTCATTTGTAATTCTAGAAACCCTTGTCCAGGAGTAAGCTATTAGGAAATGTGTGCTTAATACACTTGAAAATAATTTTCAGACTGATACATTCTGTTTCGGAGAGTACAAAAGATCAATTTGCTGTCAGAAATATCTATACGCTTCTGACATTCTTGACGATCCGGCAACCACTACGACACAACAACCAAAACGTGGATTTCAAAGTATTTCAATGTCAATGAGACAGCCGTTACCTGGAAAAATTCACGACGGTCAATACTTGAAACCAACCACGACATCTTCTTCAACAACCACTACTACAACCACAACAGCGCCTCCTCCAATTGTTGATCAAGAGTTCCCACAGATAGCTATCAATAGTGTTGGTGTGAGAAGGTTTTTGTTTAAAGTTTCAGCAATAACCGATGTTTCATTTTTTATGTTTCAGGAAAGGTCCGATTAGACCAGCTCAACGTGTTAAACCATCCGAAGTAGGTGGAAACGCAATGGTTACAAGAACTTGGATACCGAGACAATCCTTCACTTTCCCAACTGTTCCAACAACTACGCAGACTCCAACAACACGACCAGTTCCATCAGTTAGTATTTAAACGATGAGTATCGGTCCTGTGCATTTTTGAACGTATATATATATATAAACAAAAAATGTGCGTGCGGAATTTTGTAATGAAACTTCTCAATACAGTTTCGAAAAAAGGTTACGGCGGTTCAAAATTTGGGAAAAAAGCGGCTAATTTTAGCTCAAATCTACAATTTTGGCCGCTTTTTCGTGCCGAAGCGGTGGGAAAATGACTTTTAAAAATATTTTGTTGCACATTTCGGTCGTTTATCTCGCATTATTACGTTGGTTTGGGTACATTTAAGGCATTAGTTAACCGAAAATTACAAAAATTGGCCACCTATCGGCTTTAAATGTACCGCTTTTTCAAAATTTAAATGTATGAATGTATGAAATGTTTAAATGTATGAAATGACGTGTGATAAACGACCAAAATGTGCAATAAATGATAATCCGCTGAGACACAGAAAAGTTACCAAAATTGGGAACTTCAGCTAAAGTTAGCCTTTTTTTGAAATGTTAAACTGCCATAAAATTATTTTGGAACATTTTTGAGGAGTTTCATTTTTGAATTGGTTAAGCACATTATGGGTATACAGTGCGTGCAACTTCTATAGAACCCCCCCCCCCCCCCCTAAATTTTCGAGTTTCAGCATGTTCTGATATTTTTCATGAAATTTTGTTTATGCCAATCGATTCTAAATGCCAAAAAACCTACTGTCCACAATTTTTAGAAAAATCCATTCAAAACTACGGGAATTAGATCAAAAAGTTGTAAAAACGATCGTGCAACTTCTATAGAACCCCCTCGGAATTTTGATATTTCTACTGAATTTGTTTAAATTTTTCAAAAAAATTTTGTGAAACAATAATATCAAAATGATCCAAATACTTAGTTCGTTCATTAAAAAATGAAAAACTACGTGGAAATATTGGGATGCACTCTAAATGGTCCTGTAGCACTTTTTTGTCTGTTAGTGGCCAGTGCTCCGCTCCCAGTAGATGTTTTTGCACAAAAACATACCAAAATGTTTTAACATATTCATAGATCATTGTCCTAAAAATTTGTTTAATTCTGAAAAGTTACCTTTGTTTTATGGCAGGAACAATTCATTGAGATAATCTGACTTATCATTCATTGGGGGTAATTGCTCTATGGGATCCCTATAATCGACTATTCACCATCAAAACCTCAACAAAACAAAAAAGTCACAAAACTTTTCCTATCTGTAGGATTTAAAAGCATAACTATGTGTGTATACCGGATCTTTGTCCAACTGTATAGATGTGCACTTTGTTTCTGAGAACAAAAGTTGTTCATGGACCAAAAAATGTAGATTTTCTTCACTATAACTAAAAACGCATATTGTTGGGTAAACATTTGTTATTAAAAAAATAATAATCTAGTGTTTTCTTTACCATTCCAGATTAAAATAATCAAATAACCGAGAATAAAGGTACCATAGATCATTAATCTGTTCTCAACTGATTACATCATTGAATTGTTCCTGCCATAAAACAAAGGTAACTTTTCAGAATTAAACAAATGTTTAGGACAATGATCTATGAATATGTTAAAACATTTTGGTATGTTTTTGTGCAAAAACATCCACTGGAAGCGAAGCACTGGCCACTAAAAGACAAAAAAGTGCAACAGGACCATTTAGAGTGCATCCCAATATTTCCACGTAGCATTTGTCATTTTTTAATGAACGAACTAAGTATTTGGATCATTTTGATATTATTGTTTCACAAAATTTTTTTTGAAAAATTTAAACAAATTCAGTGGTTTTTGCGAGAAATATCAAAATTCCGAGGGGGTTCTATAGAAGTTGCACGGTCGTTTTTACAACTTTTTGACCTAATTCCCGTAGTTTTGAATGGATTTTTCTAAAAATTTTGAACAGTAGGTTTTTTGGCATTTAGAATCGATTGGCATAAACAAAATTTCATGAAAAATATCAGAACATGCTAAAACTCGAAAATTTAGTGGGGGTTCTATAGAAGTTGCACGCACTGTATATATACCGTATTTCCTAATTTTCGAACGGGTTTTTTCCTCATGTTTCCCATTAAGTTATGGCAAATATCATCAATTTCAATAACAACTTATGAGCCGAAATGGACGAATTTTACAATTCATACTTAAAAATTGTCCGAGTTGTACTCATGTTTTGCCTATTTTGACTTGTTATACCAAGTCTGTAAAAGTTTTCCTAATTTTTAGAACGATTTTATAATGCAAATTTTGAATTCCTAAAAATAGGGAACAAATGAAGGGGTGCAAAACTATTAGAGGTGCTTAACTAATAAGGGAAACACGGTAAATCTATATATATACATACGTTCAAAACTGTTTGAACCGCTACTCCTCGCATTTTTCGAGTTTTGAGTTTTCAATTTTTTTTTCTCTGTAGGCCGTTGCTCGTCGAAACCGACTGAATGGAGTTCAAAGTTTTACTGGAAGCACGGAATTCAAGCCATCAACTTTAAACCTCGAGAAAAATCAGCAAAACGATCCGGTACGTATTTCTTTTAACTTTTATATATTGTTTACCTTTTTTTTTCAAATCTTTTCAGAATCGTCATGCATTGGCACAAAAACTGCTCTCGTATCAAATTAGAAATGGGTGGCCGTATGACGAGCGCTTCTACAGACCAGGTTTTGAAAATTTTTCAGATGAATATAGACTTGGAAATTTCAGATGTGGATGTTTACACCGAGGAGCAAAAGTCAGAAATTGCTCGAATGCGTTTCCTACCGCAGTAACTATCACCTGACTGGTCTTTTTAATAAATCGAATAATACTCAACATCACGTGTTTTTATTTAAATAAATACCTCAGTTTATTATTTTTGTTTTGAATTTTCTTAGATTTTCATCTTGAAATTCTCGTTACATTTGGCAAAAGCATTATGGAACTAAATCTGGTTACGATTAAAATCTTATACTTACTGAGATAAAAATTTATTTGCTGCTTAGTGTTCTATAGTTTAGTTTCAAATTTATTTTTCCTTAGAATAAACTATTTTAATTCATTTTATTTCACCAAACTTACAAATAAATCTACGTTTCCGGCTAACTTGCAAGTTAAAAAAGGCAAACAACTTGATGGCCGAGTTCTTGTGGCCGAAGTTTTTAAATGAGGACTAACTGCTTGGCAGGTAATAAAGGTATGCAGTGAACCGTTCTTGTGTGCTCTTTTTATTGATTTTGTTATGGATTTTTTGATACATAGCATTCGTGTAAAAATTCCTATATCAAATCTTTGAAAAACAAATCTTTTTTTTTGTAAATATTGTAAATGTAATTAACATATCCTTTTCTTCTTTCTTCCTGCTCTGACTTGTTGTTCCACATTAGAATATTCATCATGTGGCCCGAGGGGACCTTATTGATTTGGTGGCGTTTCTCTTCCCGCTCGTTGCGTGCACGTCTGTCCCTATTACGCTCTATCTGCCTCGTCCTCTCCGCCCGCGCTTCCAAATGGAGCCTTCTTCTTGCTCTTGCAATTCATTTTTCACCCACGTCATCCGGCTGTGTTGCTCTTTTTTTTGCTTCTGGACTAACCGTCAACTTTAATGAATACTTCTTACAGGAAAAAAATAAACCAAAAACAAAAGGAAAAAAAATTGAAAAAAAATGGGTGCTCAGGGTAGCAGAGTGGATTTTAAGCAAGTTGTACTAGATGTGACGTCCAAGCCGGGAAAAGTTAGTTTTGAATCAAAAGTTTTCAAAAAGTGAAACTATTGCAAATACTGGAACTTGTATATATTCCTCGCCTTTAAATATTACCAATTTTGAAATTTTTAAGCGACTTTGTTTGGCAATATTAGACTAGTATTAGTATTTTTCTAGAAAATATTTTTGGGCCAGGTATGCCACACAAGTACCCAAATATTGCCAACTATCTAAAATTCCAGGACGATGAGACATTTTGGGATCAAGCTTGGTGGCCAGATTCAGTGAACGAGATTTTCGCCATGATTTCCGGAGAAGACATTCGAAAGTTGAGAGATGAATCGCCGAAAAATCTAGCCACACTCGTTTACAAAACCGTCGAAAAACTGCAGTTTTCTAGAAATCATCCGGCTACCATTGATCAGAAGAAGGTTTTTTGATTGGTTTAATTCAATTTTTAAATTATTCTTTTTTTCCAGACTATCAACGCAATTCGACTGCTCACTAGGATCGTACCATACTTGCTCGAAGATGCCGAGTGGCGTGGCTACTTCTGGTCTCCGATTCCCCATGGCGACGCTGCAAAGCCGCTGGCTGCGGTACTTCTTGAGACACTCTCAGATCTTCTTTTCTGCCCAGAATTCACAATTACACATGCAAATGGAGTGAGAAATACTAGTTCAAAGTAAAATTAAAACAATTATGGTTTCAGCAAAAAATCGACGATCTTTCCACAATCGATTCGTGCGAGTACATCTGGGAAGCTGGAGTAGGATCTGGAAATAAGCCTCCAATGGTGGCTCTGCACTATCAGAATCGGACGGAAATATTGAAGCTTCTGCTTACATGCTTTGCAGAATTGATTTATGCGCCGGTTTCAGGTAAGCATCGTTGTTTCGAGTTGTTCCTGAAATTTCAAAATTTTAAAAATGGAAACTAATAAAAGTTTTAAGGGTTCTTGGATTACTCAAGTAGTGTCGGAAAATTAAAAATAACGTCAAAACTGTATTAAAATACATAAAAACATGTATTTTACAATTGCCTCGCGCCCCTTGTTATAACACACAAGTTATACCACTTTTATTTCTCCACAACAAAACAAACGTTTTAAAGGTTTAAAAAGCTATCTGAAAATCTACTACTAAAAATTAAAAAAAAATTATTCCAGACGAGACCCGACTTCGGTGGGTTATCCACTTCACGTCTGTCACAAACCCGCACGTTCTTCCCATTTTCACTTCGTTGCTGAACATCGTTTGCGCCTACGACCCCGTTGGCTACGGATTGCCCTACAATTATTTGCTATTCAACGATTCTAGAGAACCACTAGTCGAAATTGCTCTCCAGGTTTCTTTTGAAAAATTTTGTTTACCAATAGTCACCGTTTTTTTTTGTTGTTCAGGTGCTCATTGTATGTTTGGACAAAGAGACTCAACCGAACACGGATGATTCCGGATATAAAGACAACTACTTCATCAATTACCTAAGTAGAATTCACAGGGAGGAGGATTTCGATTTCATGCTGAAAGGAATCACACGACTTCTCAGTAACCCCATCCACTCGTCGTCATCTTACCTTCCAAACTCAACGAAAAGAGTCAACTTTCATCAAGAGCTATTGGTGCTTCTGTGGAAATGCTGTGAAATCAATCAAAAGTTCATGTTCTACGTTCTGAAAACTTCTGACGTTCTGGACATTCTCGTACCAATTTTGTACCACATTTCAGATGCCCGAAATGATTCTGGTAGAACTTTTGAAAAACTGAAATAACAAAATGTAGCAATATTTTCAGGAAGAGTTGGTCTCATCCATATGGGTGTTTTCATTATTTTGCTGCTCAGTGGAGAGCGAAATTTTGGAGTTCGTCTGAATAAGCCATACACAGCCAAAGCAAATATCAATGTGCAAACGTTTACTGGAACACACGCAGATTTATTAATTTTAGTGAGTGCTTGATGTAGATGAAATTTGAACTATGCATTTAAAGAACTAAAAGATATTCCAAAAAATATAATATCATCCAACTTTAACTACATGAGTATCATATTATATTTTGCTTAAACATACTAAAACATGCCCAAAATAACCGAATTTTATAATAAGACTTCTCAAGAAATATCCGAAAATTTTTTATGACTGGTCAAAAATAGGGTTCAAAAAAGAGCAAAATTTTGCTGAAATCTGAAACTCTACCAACTTTTTCTTGTCACAACAGCGTAAATACAGTTTTTATTTGATTTATCGTTTTTAATGCATATTCTGGTAGTTTATCTCGCAAAAATTTTCTGATTATGACATATTTTAAGCAGTGGGGCAGGCATCCAATTTTAAGCATTTTTGCGTGCTTATGGGCTTAAAATTTGTCTGGTCCAACGAATATACACGAGATATACTACCTAAATATGCAATAAAGGGTCACGAATATCTAATAAAACTGTATTCTAGCAGCTACTGCGGCAAAAAAAACACGTTGGTGAAATTTCAGATTTAAGTAAAACTTAGCTCTTTTTTTCAAAATTTTGACCCGTTATAAAAAAATTTCTGAAATTTTTTTGAGGAGTCTCATTATGAAACCTTGAATATCCCTTCTCTAAATTGGTTTTTTTCAGGTTATCCATAAACTAATCACAACTGGAAATTACCGCCTGCAGACCCTGTTCGATTGTTTCCTGACAATAATGGTGAATGGTAAGCAGCGCATTAGTCAATACAATAAAATCACGCAAAAACACTTGATGAATTAAACACTTGAGATTTTCAGTGTCTCCATACATGAAATCGCTATCAATGGTGGCGGCAAACAAACTCGTTCATCTCGTCGAGGCATTCTCAACTCCTTGGTTCCTGTTCTCATCGCCCACAAATCCTCAACTAGTTTTCTCACTTCTTGAGGTGTTTAACAATGTTATCCAATACCAATTTGATGGTTTGTCATTGCAATTTAAATTTTAAATTTAAAATCAGTCTTGGTTTTTTCAGGAAATTCCAACTTAATATATACAATCATCAGAAAAAGGAATGTATTCTACCAACTTTCCAATTTATCAACGGATGCTGCTTCCATCGCGAAAACCTTATCAGGACGAAAAAGTAAATGTAAGTAAAATATTTCATTATTCGGATTAACCCTTTAAAAAATGTGTTGCAGCTGCTAATCGTGACGAGATGGTAGATCAGCTGAAGTCCCCAACCTCTACCGCTCCACCGGAAATCCCAGCAGCTGATGCTCCCGCAGCACAGACATTAGGAGGAGGTAGAGCATATTATTTCATGTTTGAATTATAAATGTCAACTAATTTTCAGTGAGCACAACGACGGGACTTGCAGCAACGCCAGCTCTTGCTTCCATGACAGGAAATGTTGGAAACTGGGAAGAACGGCCGGAGTCTTCGCAAGATAGTAAGTGGCAAATGTTTAGAAAATATATTTGAAATCATTTAAGTGATGCTAAAATGTCCAAATATCATTGTAGTGTTATAAAAATGGTAAAATTTTACCCAAAAAAACTTTGATACTAATTTTTTAGGCAACTTCTAGAGTTGAATCTGAACCACATTTCGCAAAAATTTGGCGACTTACCAAAACTTTAACTCATAAGTTTTGAAAATCTGAAAATGTTTTCTTATGTTGGCCGAATGTATTTAAACTGAATCCCAACTCACAATACTGCTTGAAAAATTTTAAATTCCAATAAAAAAAAATTTTGTAGACGAGTGGATAGCAACACAAGAATGGGCCGATGCATGGAAGTCGAAACTTCCTCTGCAGACTATCATGAGATTGCTCCAAGTGTTGGTGCCGCAAGTTGAAAAAATTTGCATCGATAAGTGAGTTATTAATTTTGAAACAATTTAACTACATAGCATTTCAATGTAAATGTAAAAAACAATGTAAAAATGATAAATAAAACGACAACGGTTAGTCAAAGTTGAGAATACTATCTGAGGATATACGCTAGATACTTCATATATATAATTATTAAATTTATTTTCCTAAAATGAAATTCAATATTTACAGAGGCCTCACCGATGAGAGCGAGATTCTGAAATTCCTTCAACATGGAACTCTTGTGGGACTTCTTCCAGTACCACACCCAATTGTAATCAGAAGATATCAAACGAATATTGGCACAAATCACTGGTTCCGCATCTACATGTGGGGAGTCATTTATCTCAAGTAAGATTTTGGGCTGGATGGTCTATAATAGGAGCAAAACGTCTGGACTGAAAATGTGCCGAAATGAACGAGTTTCGTAATGAGACTTCACAAAAAATTATTAAAAATTTGTTTTGGCAGTTCAAAATTTACTAATTCTAGCTGAAATCGTAAATTTTGCCCATTTCACAGTGGTGCAGCCGTCCGAAGTTGACTTTTTCTAATTTTTCATATTTTCCGGCATATTTTGAAAGTTTATCTCAAGTTATTTCTTTGATTAAGGCACATTTAAAGGTAAACCATATTCAACACAACATTTTGAATCGTCATAAAAAAATTTCCGAAAACTTGTTGAGAAGTTTCATTACAAAATTCGTACATTTGAACACACTTCTAATCTATACTAGGGCTTCCATGTAGGCGCCAAAACGCTTGCCGCGCACGCCTGCCTTGCGAGCCGCGCATCCTGCATAGTGTGGCCCGGAACCCAAAAAATGTCGGCCGCGTCGAAAGAACCACTCTTCGCACAATATGGTGTGAAAACCAGGCTTTTGATTTCACGCCATGGTGCATCAGGAGGCAGTCGTCAGGACCTGAAACCGCGCCTGGCTCCCATGGAAGGCCTAGTCAATACCTTCTAAGTACCCAAAAACCAATACTCTTCTTTTAAGAAGATATTTCGCAACATCACATGTCCACTTTTTCAGACACACACAACCCCCAATTTGGTACGACACCGATGTGAAACTTTTCGAGGTTCAACGAGCGTGAACAATCTAGAACATGTGTCACTTTATGAATATCGCTTGTGCATTATCCTGCATTTCGCATATCTTCTTTATGTTGTGCATGTGAAGTTTTTCTTGTTTTCTTCCTCTCATTCTCATCCCCATTTTTTTTTCAATACCACATCAAACAAGCGTTCGAGCTTCGTATATCTGTGTTCACGTAAATTGATTCTCTCTTTTTTCATTCAGCATTTTCTGTTTTAAAATTTTTGAAATTTTAGATCTCTGAATGTTTCTTGTGAAAAAAATGAAGTAAAAACCTTATTTATATTCATATTCAAAAGGCATAATATCACTGGTCTTTTGACAAAGGACGTAAGAAAAAAGTACGCTGTCCTAATGTTCCCGGCCGAAAACTCAATTTGCGTTTCACAAAAAAAAAGTGAACCACTGCCGGAAAATGATGTATTGAAGCTACCGGCTAACTGAATTCTCTATTCTAACAAAATTTTGAATATGCTGCTTTTTGTGGAAAATCAGTTTCTGTCATGAGAAGAACTATGCATTATTGTGTATAATTGAAGATGGTGCATCGTCAAAGGGGGTTAGTCTAAATACATTTATGTATAATAGTTTAAAACTAACGAGAACCACAGTTTTAACTTTTAAAATAGAGTAACGGCAATGAGGGGATATTGTTTGAATAAAACCACTCCTATGGTGCCAAAATTACCAAATATAACAGCGCGGTTCTTACTACACTGCTGAAAACTTTGGTAGCCGATGTGCAACATCTTCGATCTTGTCTTAAATTGAATGATATATAATGATTTTTAAGACTGCTCCGTTTTTGTGCTACGCCAGTGATACAATTTTCTCGCACGTAGCAAATACCACCCTGTGATAACATAGTAAAAAAAATTTTTTTAATTTTGAAAAAAGTTCAGTTTTCACAAATTTTATGAATGTTTATACAACTCGTTGAAAAAACACAGTTTTTTTTTCAAAAAAACTTCAAATTTTCCGAATCATCTAGTTCCAGGTTGTATGAAATTTTAGGATTTGATTCTAGTATGTAGATCACTTGGTTTTCAATAATTTAAAGCTTATAATAAACTAAGGAGTTTATGATAAACTAGTGAGAAATTTCAATTTTTACAAGAAGTTAAAGGCGTAGTGGGGATTTTGTCTGAACACTCTCTTTCTTATATATACATTATTATTTAAGTTTTTGGAAAATTGTCAAAGTTTGAAAAAATATGAGTCCAGAGCATTATCGCATGCTTCGACTTCTAGAATGTTTTAAGACAAAATATTAAAACAAAATTAAAGTATAAAAATCGTAGAAAAAAGTTTTTGGCCGACTTCCAAAATTTGGAGTGGTAAAAACTGAGTAATTGTCACTGTCTGACGGTAAATACGAAATTTCCAAATTTTTTTCAAAATTATCCCCCCACTTTCAGTAGTCAACCTTTAAAAAAATCCTTAACTATAATAAAATGAAAGTTCGATGACTCACAGCTGTTATTTACAATACAATTTTACTGATAATTTTATTATAGCATTAGTGAATCACTATTATGATTGTATTTATGAGGACGATAAGAATAATAACAAAAACTATTAAGTATCTTCTTTTCTGTTTCAAAGTTTCTCAGAGCAATCATATTTCACTGGCTCCCAGGATACAATTTTTTCTTTCAAGTTTTTAACTGTTTTGCTTTTTTTTTTTAATTAAACTTTAAAGTCTCTCAATCTTTCATTCCAATGCCAATGGGATAAGGTCACTTGCGGAAGAAGTGGTATACGCCCTGATCACTCAGATCTTTTCCTTCGCTGCCATCAGTACTTGAAGACAACGGTCAATTACTTACTCGAAGTTGCGTGCGTGTGGGAGATATCAAGTGTATGATTGATAAATTGTGTCCCAGGCGAGTATAGTGATCGAGTAAGCGAAAGCACGAAAGAGAGAGAGATAGAGAGAGAGACATAGAGGGTGGGAAAGAGAGGCAGTAAGAGTACGACCCGGGAATGGGAGGATGACAAAGAGACGGTTCATGCGAGTGACGAGAACCTCGTATATCATACAAATCGACGGAGCGCGCAGACAATTGGCAAACTAACCCCGCCCCCAATTCTCCCTCTACCCCTAACCCCGCGACTATTTGGCACATACATAGCGCGCGCAACGGGAAAAAGAGAAGAGAGAAACGAAGAAAGGAGGAGGCGAACCCCCAACTGCCCTGCCGTTCATAACCTTTTTCGAGAAGTGTCAGCTTTTTTTGACATCTTCATCTATCTATCTCAACCGGGTTTTTCAACTCCTCCTTCATCTAGCCGCGTCTTCTTCATTCTTACTTTTTTTTTTTCGTAACTGTTGATATTCGTTACCTTCTCAGATTCTTCAATGAGCTACAATCATCTTTTCAAGGTATGACTACTGTAAATTTTTTTTAGAATCGTAGGGCAAAGTAGGGAAACTATACATATACGTTAGTCACTCTTCCTCCTGCATCCGAATTTTACGATTTCACGCCTCATACACTGTTTTGTATGTATTTGTATGTATGTACAAAGTAATTGTAGTGAAGATATATGTGGATCCTTTAACACACGCCTAACTGATTTAGCACGTCAACAATGCGGGTAATTCTTAGACGCGGTGGAGTAGAAATATGAACAAATTATGCTGCAGACCTTCTCCCTAGGGACCAAACTTGTGAATAGCATTTTACTTTTTCTCATATACTAAGTGAGTTCTCATGTTCTACCTCGTTTCAAAAAATGCTAATAACGGGTTGAAATTGTATGGCGGACGCAGAATATAGTTGAGTTACCAAAATTTTCGGTACTTGTGTAATATACATAGCCCAGATTTTACGTTATTCTTTTTCTCTATATTTGACGTAGGATTAGTGGTTTTGGATGCCTAAAAAATTAATAAAATTTTAAAATTTCACGTTCAACTACATAAAACAACAGTTTATAACAAAATGAATGGAAAAAGTATTGGAAAATGTTTTTGGGTTAGGTACACTACACAAGCACTAACATTTCATCATTGGCTAACTTACATGTGTATGCCAAATGCGCGTACACAAGTATTTGTAATATAATTAAACTTTGAATATGATTGAACATGCCAGCTAATCAATTTGATTGCAGATTGTTGTGGTTGGAGATCACAATTGCGGGAAATCATGCATATTGCTGCGATTCGCTGAGAACAGTTTTCGCATGGATCATATCAGTACATTAGGAGTCGATTTTAAATTGAAAACTATCAAGTTGGGACGGGATAAGGTAAGCGAGACGTTGAAGACATTGTCCTTCGTTTCTTACTACATATTTACTTTTCCTGTTTACCTAGGGTTTTCGCTCCTGTATGTATTACTTTATTATACTGAGTTTCACCACAAATTTTGACAGGAAGTTTTTTTTGAAATTTTTCTTATCTGAAAAAGAAAAAAATTTCTCCCACGCAAACAAATGGTTTGATAATTCACCAATTCCTGATAACAATCTTTCTGGTCAGCAAGTACAACTATGCTCATTGATTGCAGATCCGATTAGAACTATGGGATACCGCTGGAATGGAACGGTATAGGACTATATACAATTCTTACTATCACTCAGCGCACGGAGTGATGTGTGTCTACGATATGACAAATGAAAAATCGTTCGAAAATCTGGAGAAATATTGGCTGAAAGAGATCAAACAACACGCTCCACCAAATGCCGTATTGATGTTAGTTGGCAACAAGGCAGATATGGATCAGGAACGGAAGGTGAGCCATTCGGATTTTTGGTACCTTGGCGATTTGTCATTCGATGGCCATCTGGCGAGGGAACACATTTATTCAAAGCATATACCACGTGTTGCCGTTTTTTGGAGTGGAGGAAATATTGGAATTAGATGCGATGCGTAGGTGCAACAACTACAAGTCCTCTGCCTCCTTCTTCAGCTATCCTATTAGCCCGAATTAGACAGAGGTCAACCTCACTCTGAGGGGGGGCTTCCCATCACCACCTCCTCTATTCTTCTTTCAACAAACCGATTCAATTTATGTGTATGTACATTCAAATACGCATAGTAGTGTTGTATCAGAGTAAACATGGGGGACCTCACCGGTCGTACAGTAATATTGCGCTGGCCACACAACATGGTCTTCTGAATTGTGAAACAAGCGATGAGCGGCCGGCTGGGAGCATGAAATGAAGAAAAATAAAAAATTCTGCTTCGGAAATTTTTTTGGGGAAACAGTGAAAATGTTTATGGTGCCAAAATTACCATAGTACAAATTTTCAAAAAAATTTTTTTTTTTTGATAGTCAAAAAGTGGCAATTGTTGTGTTTTTACCACTTTTGAAAAAACTGCAGCACTGTCGCATGTTCGAATCAATACATTGTTTAAGTATCGATATTAAAAACATGTGTATATCAAAAAAAGTAGTTTTTTTTTTTTTTTTTTGATCGACGGCTTCCAAAAAAGTGGCAAAAACTGAGTAATTACCTCTATTTGAAATAAAGAAACAATGAAATCAAAAAATGTCGGCTCTACTTTAAATTTGAATTTTAAACTTGAAAATTTCAACTTGAAACAGTGTTTTTAATTTTAAAAGAAGTAATATTGCCACTTTTGAACAGCTTATATGTAACGCCACACAATTTTTCATCAACAAAAAAAGCTGACCAATCTGTCGGACTTAATCTATCAATTTTATGACTCTGTGCAGCTAGATTCGAGAATGGGAAAGAAAGCTGGTTTGCTGCCAAATCTGTCGGGTGCTTTTTTTGTTTCGTGCAACCAATTAGAAGGGTTGTTCATTTCTGGCTCGACCACCATCCATCTTTTTCCAGTGACCACAATAGGAGCTGCGCGGGTCGTTTTGTTTTTCGAGCCGCCACGAAAGCCTCACGCACTTTTTCGCATTCATCGTGGTTGCCAAATCGGCGAGCACCCTTCATTAAAACATTACAATAAAAGTTGTTCATAAGTTGTTACTACAAATCGGAATGTGCAAAAGCACTGTTACACATTATTTATGTATTGACTGAAGAAATGTGTTGAGAGAAGTGAAGCGTCCAAACAACTTGATTGAGTTACATTCTATCACTATTGAATCGGTTGAAGAGAAAGAAAACGCGAAAGGGAATTGGTGAAGCCTGCCTACTTAACCGCAGCCATTATGCGTTGTAATTATCGGATTTTTTGCAGTTTACTATTCCCGCTAATAGGCGCGATGCTGGTGTGTAGTTGGAAAAACAACACTTATAATTTTCAGGTTGACTTCGATCGCGCTGAGAAGCTGGCTTCCCGACTAGGAGTCTCACTGTATGAAGTGTCTGCAAAAACTGGTACGTTTTCTTTCATTTCGAAAAAAAATAATGAAAAAAAAATAAAGGGGTTAACTTTCCGAGTATATTTTAATTTAAAAAGTATAAAATTAAGATTTTCACACATATTTTGATGAAACTATGGTTTAAAACATTTTTGAAGGTGGAATAGTGCCAGATATTCTTGTAAGACTTTTCAACAACTTTTTGAAAAAACTTTCATTAGCAGTCAAAATGTGTCAATTACTGAGGCTTTGCCATTTTTTTTGCAATCTAAGTAGATCATAAAATTTGAAGGAAGAAATTTTATTTGATCGACACAAAGTGGTAAAACCGGAGACTCCCAATTTTCCAAAAATCATATAAAATTTGGAATTTTTCATTGAATTTTTACTATGATATTTGGTCATTGTTGTTTTCCCCTGGCACCCTTATAACGAGATGAATTGATCTGTGTAAAAATTTCAAATATTTTTCAATTAAAAAAAAAACGGTATAAAACCCTCAGCGAATCTACAAAATTGTCCATTCCCATATGATAACTTAACTTTTTAAAATAGAAATAAACGTAGAAAAACATTAAAAAAATTACTTGATTAATTTGAAAATTACGTTTAATTTCATTGCAAAGCTCGAAAAAAAATTCAAAAATTGATCGAAAGATGGCATTTTCCGGAAATATTCATTTGGCAAATTCTTTTGGCAATTGGCAAGTTTTAGACAGTTTTTAAGTTTTTGTAAGTTTTGAAAATTTTAAATGAATTTAAATGTTATTTTTAGACTAATCAAGTATTTTTTAATGTATTTCTACATTTATTTTGTTTTTAAAAGTTGACTTACTATTATGGTCTACTTATGTTGCGATAATAAATAATCAAACATTGTAGGGATTTGAACATGCCAAAGTCCTATAGTTTTCTCAGAAAGTGATTTTTTTTAAATTTTCTCACTGGCACTTTTCCGCCTCTAGAACGTGAGAACAAACACGGAAACTTGAAGATTTATTTTTTCCACACTGATTGTCGTTTTCCAGGGATAAACTGCGAAGAAGCATTTCACACTTTGACAGCTGCAATGAGAGAACGAATAACGGCTGGCAGTATGCATTCGGATGAGTCGGATGACAACGAGGTTAGTAAGACAGACAATATCCGGATGCAATTTATATGCTAATTATCTTTCAATAAATATGCCATTTTTAGGAGTTTTCATCGGCCTTCCACGTTGACGGAGTCATCAAAAGCGATAAAGGGAAGTTCACATCATGCTGTGCAAGTGCTCCGGAACCCGCCTTTGTCTGATTTAAACCTTGACTTAAACATATCATTCATTTAGTCATTCATCACAATCTCGATAAAACACTTCGATCATTTGATAATCTTTTTTTTTAAACGTGCTTTAATTATTTTTAAGTGTGCTTGTCAAAACCATTTCAAGGTGCTCTGCCGTTATGTGGTGCAATTAAAAAACCCCCTTAACATTTGTATGCTTCTTACTTGTTAGCACAATATTTTTTCCCTCATCATCTTTTTTTACATTGGTCATTTGCACTTTCATGACGTCATTGGAACGTCACTATGTTTTATCTTGAATTCTCCAATTTCGGGTATTAAGTTTAAATTTACTATTATGATTGATAAATTGTAATTTTCAAATATTTATTTTTATACAATTCACAGAGAGAAAAAAGAGAGATGGAATATATGGATATGAGGTTGCAGCATACGATACGAAAAAATATTACTTTTGGAATGTGTTGTACAACGCAGTAATAGCTACAATTAATCATGAGAAATTGGAAAAATGTGCATATATTGAGATGGGTAGAAATTTTTTTTAATTGAATAATAGAAATCGATTTTCTTTTGAACATTGAATTGAATTAATTACTCGAAAAGGTTGCACGCTTTCAACTTATTAACAGAGCAAAAAATGTCATTTACATACAAAGCGATACATAGAAACAAAATTAGAACTTATGAAAACAAAAATCTCGTCTAAACTTTTATTTTCAATTGTCCGAACCCAACCCAGAAGAACCAGATCCAGAAGTTGACTGTCGTCGAAAACGTTTCACAATTCTCCGGTATCCAGAGGTTAGAACTCTTATTGAACCTCTACGGAAGCGAGTCATTGCGGATGCACGTCCACCGTCATTTCTGTAGACAAGAGAGAAGAAACGGAGATTGAATTGATCCTCTGCGCCATCTGAAACGACATAGCAACATTAAATAAGAAAATTATTGAAACCCATTCTTATGATGCTAAAATGATCAAATACCATAACAAATTTTTTCTAAAAAATTTTGAACATTTTTCAAGAGGTAGTGAAACTCACTATGTTGGCCACTTTTCAATAAATCTAAAGCAATGTAACTGGTTTGAACCTATAATATATAATTAGAACATACAACCAATTTTCCAAAATATTTTGAAACGTTTCGTTGTATAGCTAAACAATGCTCTCGACATTTTTGGTTTAAAATTAGAAATCTTTGCTGCAGACGAATTGTGTTTGAAAACAATTAGAAACTTGAAATTACGGTAGTCGACAAAAAAATATTTTTCGGAATGTTGTTAAAGGTGGAGTAACTGATAAATGGTCATTTTAGCAATTTTAGCCATTTTTAGCAATTTGATTTTTAATAATTTTCCCCACTATTAATTCTGAAACTCTGTTTGAGCCATTAAACTTCAAACATTTTTTTTAAATCAGAATTTCTATTATTATCTAAATTCCAACTCACAATAAATCACTTCTTCACTCTCCACAGCTTCTGCAATCAGCTTATAAAGACACTTATCCTCGTCGTGATTCAAAGCATCAGTTCCAGCTCTTCGACATCGCATGCAAATTTTTATCTGAAAATCATACAGATTTTAAAACTACCCAAACAAAACACTCTCACCGCCAGATTTTCCCAGACACGTTCGGCTTCCTTTTTGCAATAGTAGAGCTGAACTTGCTGTTTGTTCGTGAACTTTGGCATGTTTCGAGCAACTTCAATCTCGGTGTTTTCTCTGCGGAAGTTCTGAAGAAAAAAAACCATAAGATGACAAAAATAATTATATCCTACCATAAGTGCGTAATCTCCAAAATCCGAATCAACTACAGTATCTTGATGTGATCGGAAGCGCTTGATCGTCTGACCCAAACGGCTTTTTATTATGCGATTGAAAATTGACGAAGAGGCAATTTCATCTTTTGCTGGAATGACGATTCTCAAGCACATGCTTCCGTCTCTCTGAAAATATCAGTTTCGTTCTCATCGTAATTCGTAAATAAAAAAACATACCAGTTTGCATTTCTCAATGCGAGTGATGTCATTGTCCCACTCCTTACGGACGTTTTCCATTGCAAACTGGAAAATATTTCTGTTTTTTTGAACACCATTTAAAAATTTGTGCACAAACCACTGCAAACTTTTTGTGATATTTTTTTGGCACAGGTTCAGTCAAGACTTGTTGCTCTCCAGAGACAGCTGGCTCTTCTGGATGATCTGATGCTACACTTTTGTAGCCCTCATCTAAGGTTTCGATGGAGATTTCTGAGCCGTCTCTCTGAACTGTGCTCTTTTCCAGGGACTCTGCCGGAATGAATCTATCAACTACTGGCAACTCTCTAATGAGATCTTCATGACATGAAATCTGGAATACTATTATAGTAGCTAATGCTGTTTTGAAATGGTTTTTTTTAATCTTACAAAATAGTTCCAAACTAGGTCAGAAGTCATCCAATCATCTTCAATTAAAGATTTAAGTGACATGCGTTCAGATGGGTTTACATGAATCAGCTGTTCCACTAGCGATTGAATTTTGTCACTGGCAAGAACGGGGGAACCTAGGATACCAGCTTGAATACTTTCCATCATAGTGTTGCGGCTTTCCAAAATGAACGGACAAGATCCAGTAGCCATAACAAAAATGCACACACCCAAACTCTGAATAAATGGGGATTTTGTTTAAGTACATTTATTACACTCCAAACATTTTTTAGATTTCTTAAGAATTTCCAGTCAAAGTTTTGGCAAGGTGCTGATTTTGAACTTTTAAGAAAATCCAGAATGTCTTTACACGAGCAATTTAAACTAATATAAAGTTGAATATTGTAGAACTTTTTTTTTGGTTGACTTCCAAAAATATAACTGGCAAAATCTAAGTAATTGTCACTTTTTGACAGTTGTTAAAAAACTTCCCAAGTTTTTTTAAAAGTGTAACTTTGATATTTGGTCCTTTTAGCACTATAAGAGTAGTTTTTACCCATAAATCGCATTCAGAAGTCACTTCTGATAACTGATTGTGCAATTCTGGAGCAATAAATGGAAGAATGTGCAGTGGTGTTTGGCTGAATGGGAGCCAGTTCAAAAATTGGGAGCTTTCAATATCCGAAATTTTGACCATATTTTCTTGCAAGAAAATATTCTTTGTCTGCAAAATCGTTGACCTATTGCGTATATCACTAATTTTTCCGAGTTTCTTACATGAAGCGTCCCATGGCAAAGATTTTGTGCATGCAAATATTCGAGAGCTCTTGTGGCTTGTACCAATACAAGCTTAGTCTGGGACTCGTCGTACTTGCCTTTGTCCAAAATGTCGTCTGAAAAGATTAACATTTAGAGAATGAAAAGATACAATAGTAGAAAGTAATCCTACTATTCGTTCGATCAATTTTTTCGAAGTACACACGTTTTTCTGCAACTAATCAATGTTACTCACTAACTCTATTTTTGAAAAGTACATTATAGTGGTGGAGTAGCGAAAATGTTGAAACTTTTTGATACATGCCTTACCGTGTAAAGTCCAAGAATGGAACTCCATTACTTTATACACTATATCTTGAAAATGAGAAACCTGAAAAAAAAAACAATAAGTACAAAAATTTCAAATATCAGTCACCGAGAAAGTCTGTACAATAGCCGGATGCTCGATAGAAATTATTTTCTGAAGAGTGGAGCCTTCATCGTGTGCAGTTAGCACGGCATCATGAAATGTTTCGTGATACTCTTTGATTGCAACCTTGAATTCAATTTTGAAATAACGACACTAAAACAGCTGAAAGCGGTCAAACGTTGTAACACCTGCTCAATTTTTTGACCTTGGATTGCACTTTTAATAGCGTGTGCAAAAAATGTTAAAAATAATTATAAACCAAAGCTCTATAGGTATTTTGAACTAAAAGGAACTGAAGAATACATATAATTGTATAGAAACACTAGTGAAAAATGTGTATTTTTTAGCTGTCCATCAGGGGTTTAGCAGCAGAATATGCAATATTTTAAGAAATTTTGATGATAAATTCCGTAATTTCCTTACATTGTTTTATTATAAAAGTTAAAAAAGGTATGTACTGATCACCCATTTGCCGGAAATTTTCATTTTTAGCAAATTGCCGAATTGTCGTTTGCCGGCTATTAATTTGCCGGAAATTTTTAGAGGAATTTGTTTTAATTTTTTTAATGTGCAAAACCACAATTTTCGGCAAATTCGGCAAATCGGCAATTTGGAAAATTGCTGATTTGCCGGAAATTTGCATTTCTACATTTTGCCGATTTGCCGTTTGCCGAAAATTTTTTTTGTACATACCTGTAACATTGAATCCGTAATAGTTCCTAAGAAGACTGTACCAAAACGACCTGATGCGATTTTGTCACTGATTCCCGTCCCATTCACGACGTTGGACAGGCACGTTAGTTCCACTGGTCTTTCAATAACACTTTCAGATGCATGGTCAATGGACATACAGCATTTTTGGAGTTCCATGGGTATGTCTAATTCTTGGTTTGAGAGGAACATACATTCCATCTTCATCTGAAAGTTTTAGTAAATATTACTTTAAGCTAGTTTACGCAAATATTGTTACGGAAATCAGAAATTATTTTCTCTCGTGCTCCAGTTTTAAACGAACTTGATTTTGAGTTTAAATAGCGAAATAGAGTGGTTTTGAACGATGAAAATAATGACTATTCAACGAATCTATCCTATTAGCACCAATTTGTCGTATTTCTAATATGTAAAACGATGGATTACAAATGCAAGCTTTTCAGCTTCAGTAGAAAAGATTACGAAAAGCTGTTGCAAAGTTGAACTTAGGGCATAGAAGTATCAAAACACAAATGTAAGTTTTTCAGTTTCAGTTCATGATTAATACTCTAATTTCGACAAAATGAGACGTTTTTGAATTCTGTGCTCAACATCGCTTCAAGAAACAGATTAGAAGCAGATTAGAAATTGTATCGTCTTACTGTAGCTGACGCAGAACTAGTAAAGTTACTTAAGACCTTGGATATAATATTGAGATAAAATGTGCACTTTTCGCTTCGCAAAATTCTAAAGTGCGGGGACATTGTTCAGGAAATATTTGAGAACACAACGAATATCTATAGTGACGGCGCGCTTCTTCACCATTTTCCACTTTAAAATCTCCGCCTACATTTTGTGTGAAGCACGGTGAAAAAGCACACATCAACATTCAATGCTCCAACCCGCGAAAAAACACAAGGAAGTTGAACGGAAATAAAAAAGAAAATGTAAAAAATGCAATCCAATATAAATTTTAAAAATTGGTCATAACTAGGGTTTACCTCATTTAACTTGAAACAAAAAAAAATAAAAAATAAAAAATTTTTTTGCAAAGTTTAATTTTATATCTGGTCATTTCAGCTCTTTAGGAATTCAGCCATACTTTTACTTTGCGCAGTTTTCACAAATTACTAGAAAAGTTAGTTTGACGACATAAACTTTTGAGTGTGCTACCCAGCAATTATTCCAGCTACAAGAAGAGAAATATTGATCGTATTCAAAATTTCTACTTACTGTGCTAAAGTAAAAATAGGAAAATAGGAATATTTTTTTAATACTTTTAAATATTCATTTAAAATGGTGGGGATATAATACACAAGTACCAAACAAATTTCAGCAAACCGCACTATTTTAAAGAATAAAGCAATGAAAACAAGAGAAAATAAAATTGAACTCAAAAGCATATGTGCGAATGACGATGGGATCAAGTCAGAAAGTGCATACTCGGCGGGGTTGATGAAGAAAGAAGGCTGTTTTATTGAAATGAGTAAAACATAGTTCTTTCACTTTTTTGTGTGTCTTGGCTAACGACGGCTGCTGGCCAAATAAGAGGGATGATGCGGATGCACTTTTAAGAGAGCACTAACATTTTTCTCTTCTTTCAAGAATGTAGCTTATCTTGCACTGATGTTTGGAATAGATTCTGACTCATGTGTCCTATAATTATTTTGATTCTGCTTTTTCAAGGTACATTTGAATACAAATTATATAGTTAGAGCAGAAACATTTTCAAGCACAAAATTTTAAAACGTGAGCGCAAGTGAGTAATCAAGTAATCTAACATTCGGGTCAATGACTGCTTCGATAAAAATGAAGATGATGAGAGACATTGAAAGTGCAACGGAAATTGTGACGGGTCAAGGGGGGAGTAGAAAAAAAGAAAGAATGACAGATGGGAGCATGTCTTTATGCGTTTCCAACTCACAAGAGGATTTTCGAACTCTCACTAAAAATTCAATGCCACAAGCACATTTCACATCGTTCTGAGAAGCAGGAGTAGCGGGAAGCATGATTACAAAATTGAAGTGTGATCCACGAATTTCCTAGAAAACAGCTTAATATACGTGCAAAAAAAGGTGCAAGTTGTGGCGAAGATCTTTCACCTCAGTTCTTCTCATTGTTCGTAAGGGCGTTCGTGGCTCTTGGAGGTACCCTAAAGCTAAGGCGATACAGATTTCATATTTAAAATAAAATATTGTCCAATCCGCAGGTAAGATAGGACTATGAATGGTCAAAAATGGGTACATATCGCAATTTTTGAAGCTCTCTATCTCGGTGGAAATAGAACATTCTGGAAAATGTTAAAATGCTAGCCTATCCAACTTATTATATTAATTATTATGTAACAAAACAAAAATACAGTATTTGCTTGTTTTCAAAATGTAAATTTTTGAAGTGTGATGGTTTTGACTACATTTTCCTATGCCCTATTTGTGAACTATTTCAAGCGGGGGTTTAATGAAAACGTTCAGATTTTGAAAACGGATTCGGAAATTAAAATTCTGCGAATCAAGAAGCCCTAGAATTAATCTGAATCCTTTAGTTTCGAAAAAAAAAACCTAAAGAAAAAACATTCAGAAATATTTTCAGAGTAGCGGCGCAAAACTTGCATACAAAAGTACAAATCCAAATTACACGGATTGCTGAAAGCATAAAATATATTAAACCTTGAGGAAAAAAAAGTCATGAGATCTAATAAATATGAAACATTTTTGATTAGAAACGCCAGCTTGCAATTTTGTATCAAAAGGTTGAAAAAAGTAGATTGATCGGGTCAGATCTAACCAGAAGGAAAAAAGAGCAGCAGGCGTGGGAATTTCGGGTGACGCTATTTAGTTTGGAGCAAATAAGTACAAATTCTGGGCATATGTCTTGTTGAACTTGTAATGACAGGTTGTAAATCGTGATGTATGTATGTGTGGTAGAAAAAATTTCGTTGTAATACGGTTCGATTAACTTATTAGAACATGAAGGAGTGAAGAATATGTAGATCACAATTTTTTTAGTCGACCCAAAAAAAATTTTCTTCGATTTTTATAATTTAATTTTGTTTTAATTAGTTGTGTTAAAACATTCTAGGGGTCGGAGCATATAGTTTTCTCCAAAAATGACAACAACTCAGTAATTGCTACATTTCAAATGTCACTAGAAAAAGTGAAAAAAGTCAATTTTTTTTGAATTTTATCAATTTTCCGATTGGCGCTCCATAATTGATAGGAATGTAATTTTTTTCAATTTACATCAAGCCTGGTAAAAGAAAAAAGTTTCAAAAAACCATAAATATCAACAATTGTGGAAAAGAAGCATGGACATCTAGACGCAGAAAACCTCTTCTCCAATTATAGGGGTCAGCCGAGGAGCTTGGGCGCCGCCGCCGCTCAACTGACGCACCGGATTAGGCAAATCGAGGGGATGATGTTCTTTGGCACTGGATAAAAGTGTTTGAATCTGAGTGAGGACAATGAGTAGCTATTTATGAGAGAGCAAAAGGCTTCTCGAATGAGGAAGTCATTTCATGCTTCATTTTCCAAATTTGGAAAGAGGAATGATCAGATGTTTTAATCAATGTCACCTTGGAAACCAATTGGAGATGAAGGAGGAGTGCACGGCCGCCGTTGATAGCTTGCTTCTAGTTTGATACTCTTCTCCCTAAGATTTCACTCAGCGTGCGTGAAGTAGTCAGCAGGGGCAGAAAAAGTGGGGCAGTGATCATTTGAAATATTGGGAAGCCGCAAGAAAAAGAAAGCTCAGCAGGGGAAAAAAGTTAATTGATAGGAGGAGTGTGGACTCGGAACCACAAGGGTAAAAACTACCCACTATTTATCAACATCAGAATTTGACGTTAACGAGTTGACAGGTTTGATACGATTAGTTGGAAGCAGGACGCCTATTTCTAAAAACGTGCCATGGTAAAAAAAAACTGAGGACCCAATCCGGCCGACGCAAAAAATTCGGTTGATCTCCACTACAGGCCGGACAGGGCCGTTTTCATTTTGAATGAGTAAAACTTTTGTTTTGAATGTCGCTTGAAGCTCAATTTTTTTGGAATGGTTATTTTGATTTCAAACAAACTGAATTTATTCCAAGTTTTAAAAAAACTCAAACCTTTTAGTTTTGGCCAGTTTTTGTACATTTAAGCAATGTACCCACAAACTCTACTCCCCTTTTAAAATTGTAAACTCACTCCAATTTGTGTGAAAAAAAGGCCTGAACTTGAAATTCGAAGGCAGTTTACTTTGTGCCGAAATTGAAATAGTGTTCAACTATGATATACTCCAATGGGATGTATAATTTGAAAACTTGCAAATCATGCAAGAAATGAACAAGTTCTTCATCTGGCTCAATGCATCTGCATCAAAATTTTAATGAATGTAATCTCACGTATGTATGGAAAATTGTTTATGCAAATTCGGATGACTAGAAAACATTCAAACAAACGAGAGAGAGAGAGAAAAAAATACAAGTGAAAATAATTTATAGGTCATTGAAATATCAATGTGGGATGGAGGGGGGTCAATTAGGCTTCTCGTGAGTGGAAAAGGGATGGGATGGTGAGAAAAATGAGAATGGCAAGTAAAACCCGTTTTGAATAAGATAAAAATGAGAATGAACATGTCAAAAACTGCTGAAGAACGCCACCTTATGACACAAAACATCATTTAGGTGATTGATGACCTCAAAACGTTGGCGGCGGTCTTTTTTTTTTGGAAAAAAAAATCAAAAGATTTAAAAAAGATTTACAAAACAAATTCTAGTTTTAGATGGCACCAGGAAAATTTCAAGTATGTATCTACACATGAGTTGATGTTCGACTAATTGGTCGGACCACTTCCGGCGACGAGAGGAAGTTGTAGTTGGACGTTTTGGGAGTCTCCACTTCCTGTAGCGTCTCCATAACCGGCAATTTGTCGCTCATCGCCACGCCGTACATATCTGAAACTCCTGAAATGAGAATGAGGATGAGTTATGCACACGGTGTTATTGGTTAGGGTTAGTACCTCCAGGCGTGGAAAGTCCACTGCCAAACGATCCATATGAATGTTCATACCGGTTGTAGATGTATTCATTGGCCGAGTTGTTGAAACATTTTGGATACAGCCCTCCCGGTGGCCCGAATGATCCGGTTGCACCGAGGAAATCCAAATCCGGATTGTTTTGAGGAATCGAGATGTAATCCTGTGAAATAAATTGGTTTTATTCTTTGAATGGTGATATGATATCAGGGGGCTCAAAAAAATTGAAACTATCGTCAAATAATCCCTACGATTTTAAAAATTGATCTGCTATAAACACTAGACTAATACATATATAAACCGAATTTTTCTTCATATTGTCCAACTTTTGACCAACCTTCGTGGAGAGATGAACATTGTCAACGGGGCTGCTACTATACATCTCTGGGAAATATTGTCCATCCAATGCCTCACATTTCACTGTGACGTCAGATTGATCATCTGAAATTGTTGTCAATTTATAGATTCAACCACCTGTTGATAATAACTCACCAATAAACTTTGACTTTCTTGACCGACAATTACTTCTGCACATGCAGAGGCAGCAGAGCAGTGACACCAAAAGAACACCTGCACTTATAATTGCAAGTGCAACCATTCTATCGAACTTTGCTGTTATTACTGAAAGTCGGAAATTGTTATAAATTTTGTTTCCCTTTATTTCTTCGTAAAATCTTAATTTAATCGATACGTGAATTTGATTTGAATTTTTTGGCTTAGAAAAACACTAAACCTTAGCCTAATATGGACAAAAAGGGTCACATGAAAATTTCAAAATGGTTAACATTTTTGGGCCAGGAACTACAGGTAGATACTTTACTACCGCTTCCATGCAGGCACCAAAACGCCTGCACGCCTTGCGGCGACCTCTGCCTGCCTTGCGCCAAGAGCTACGTCTCTTGTATAGTGCGACGCGGGACCCGAAAAGTGTCAGTCACGGCGAAAGAAACACCCATTGCATTATGTGGTGGGAACACCAAGTCTTTGACTTCTCACCATAGTTCTGAAAGGAGGCGTGAGGCCGGACGGTTGGAGGCAGGTGCCAGGCCCTGAAACCGCGCCTGCATCACATGGAAGCCCTATACTCCGCAAGTTTCCAGAAAAGTTAAAACTAACCAATCCAATCTAGAATATTTCTCTTCTTGAGCAGTGTGCCTCTGTTGTCAAATCCTAACCCGTTATTTGCAGAGCAATTATAAACACCAAAGTCTTCTTCTTTCAAATCTTTGATTTTAAGAATACTTTCTTTTCCATATGGCTTGGGATATTGGTGAACCTGAAAAATCTAGTTTTTTTCAGAATTTCTCTTCAAATTCCCTACCGTAATTCTTCCATTATTAAAATTGATCTCTTTCCCATTTACTGTCCATCTAACGTTATTTGTTTTCGGACGGCCGCTAATTTCGCAAATGATCTCCGTTGCTTCATCGAGTGAAGCTGATACTTCATCTTTCATGGAGACCGTTGGTGGGCCTAAACATTTTATGTTAAACTACAAGCGCCTAATTTCAACGAGCGTACCTCTGATATGAAGGTAATGCGATAAAATTTGTTTTCTAAACCCTTCCACTGTAGCCGTACAGTTGTAGTTACCCTGTTGCCATGTTCTCACATTCTCTAACGTCAAGCTGAAATTTATTTTGTTATGATCATACATATTATCCAATGCTAATTTTCCAACATACTTTTCACCGTGCCCAATAATTTCATCGCTGTCTCCACGAGTCCAGAAAATCGCTGGAGCTGGATTTGCCAGAGTTGCACAATGAAAAAATGCATTGTCCCCTTCATTTACTTCTTTATCTTGTGACGTCGACATAATACGTGCACCAACTGTAAGAACTAGGTTTTATATGATTTTATAAATTTGAAAATATAGGTTTGAAAAAAAAACTGGGTGTCTTCTTCTTATGTCTTCTTTTCCAATGAAAAGAGATGAACAACTTACATGCCACATTCAACTTAATCGACCCGCGAGTAGTTCCAATTTCATTTGTAGCTTCACAGAAGATATCTCGATTATGATCCTCCATTTTGAGAGTTTCGAATGTTAGAGTCTGAAATAAAAATAACTGAATAGAGAAATGTTTTTGAATGTCAAATGTGAATGTGACACAATTAATTTTAAGTATAATAAATGGCTCAACAATTTACAATCCGAGCAACACTAATTCCTCTTACATCTCCAGTTTCTCTCAGCTTTTGATTCCCCTTGTACCAGCTGATCTTCACATTATCCAATGGTTTTGCATTAACATTGCATGCTAGAAGAGCTGAGCCATTTTCTCGTAGCGGAAGTTTTGATGCCACTGTTAAGTTGATTTGTGGCGCGTATCGAAGAGAAAGCTTCACAGAATCAACCTCGATCTGGAAGAGAAAATGAATAAAACAAAATATTAAAAAGCAATAAACACGCTTACTTTATTAGGGAACGTCATGTGTTGACTAATACAGATCAAGTATTTGTGGTCATCTTCGGGACGTGGTATGAAACTGAAAAAAGTTTTCGTAATTTTGATTTTTTAATAATTTTTTTTCTAACTGAACGATTTTTGTGTAGCCATTTTTTCATTCATTTCAACTTAAAATGATAATTCAATCGAAACGTGAAATTTATTTGCATGTTTAGGCTTTGAAATACATTAATCCTAAGCTTAATATGAACGGACAAAACGGTCGCGTGAAGTTTTTAAAATGGTTAGTATATTTAGGCCAAGTATACTACACAAGTACCAATCGAAAAATAACATTCTATAAAAATAACACACTTTTTTCAAATTACCGGGGCACTTTTTTATAATTTTTTTTTGAAACATAACAGCAAACTGCTATTCTAGAATTAAAGGATAAATCAATTTTGTGGGTATTTTGCTTGAATTTGCCAAAACGGCCACATTTCTTGATCATTTAGGCCAAGTATACTACACAAGTACCAATCGAAAAATAACATTCTATAAAAATAACACACTTTTTTCAAATTACCGGGGCACTTTTTTATAATTTTTTTTTGAAACATAACAGCAAACTGCTATTCTAGAATTAAAGGATAAATCAATTTTGTGGGTATTTTGCTTGAATTTGCCAAAACGGCCACATTTCTTGATCAGCCATTTCGAAAAACTTCCAAAACATTTTCATTACGGGTCGAAATTTTGGAAAAAAGAGATTTCAGGAAAATTTGGCACTTTTTTTTCGAAATTTTGACACGCCATAAGAAATTTTAAGAAATTTGTCGAGTATTTGTGAGACGTCCCATTATGAAATTCGGTCGTTTTTGGCACGTTTTAGTCTATTTCAGCAGAATACCCGCCAACTCTACTCTCCGCTTTAACTGAAATGTTTCATGTAACCAACCTCAAGTTACTCATAATACTGTAGATACTAGAGTCCTCTCGTGAATTGTTACCGCCCTCTTCAACTTGAGTGGTTTCATTTACATGTGCAATCACGGTTTCTTGAGAGATTTCTGGTTTTGCTGAAATAGGTTTTTTTTGAATTCATTTTCAATATGAAATTTTTTACCATGAATTCCTCCGAATTTTGAGCGCGATTCGCCCAACCATGAAACAATGTGCTTTCCATGCTCATCTGATGCAATTGCCCATCCTATCGTTGGAGGTGGTTTTCCTTTTCGAGATAAACATGATTGAGTTATAGGATCGCCGGCAATTGCTTTCAGAGAATGATGGCTTTTCACAATTTTTGGAGGCGTCGGTCTCACTGAAAAAAAATATTCAAAATTAAATAATGAGCAGCTCAATAACATTTTTCTTTTTATTTTTTCAAATTTCCGAATCTCATTTTCCCGTTTTTTTTTTGTTCAATGTGAACATATTCCACCGCATTCTATGAATAATGACCCCGCAATGAGATTTACAACACAACCTCGTTGCCTCAGTCCTCCCCGGTGGCGGTGTGGTTTCACCAAGAGCAGCTGCCATATCAGAGAACGGAGAATGGTTAGGAGGCAAGAAGTACGCGCGGATGCGTACCCCCTCAACAACCACTTGAGAGATAAATTGGCGCTGGCAGCACGTTTATGAAGACATTAATTGGCAGCCGCCGCGCGAATTGTCGATCTGTCATCTCGAATTTTAAAGCAAGTTCTCATTCTCAGAAAACCGGAGGAGATTGTGTGAATTTGACTTTTTTGAGACGATACAACAACGATGTAATGTTGCAGTTGATTAGTGCAAGTGCTATGTGTTTTTTTAACGTACCTAACACAGTGAGCTTTGCTTTACTCGAAACAACTGCTTTGGCGTGATCGGATTCCGAGATTTGACAAGCGAAATCATCATCATCGAATAGCGTTACATTGGAGATCTGGAAGTTCAATTTGTTTAGCAAAAAAATCTAAGTAGGTACCAAACTCTTAAAATTGTTACAAGAAAACCAATCCTAAGGAGAAATTTTTAGAGTTTTTTTTTCAGACAAAAGAAAACATAGCAATAAAACTCAGGCCTAAAATATAGTTTCAAATTGATGAACTGTAGCCCGTTAAACTCTGAATATTTTGGTTCAAACTATGTTATGGTAGCAGAAAAAATCACGAGGTTCTTTAGAACCGCTCAAACAGTGCTAATGGGCCCAAGTTCTACAGTAAAATTTTAAAAAATTTGTGAAGTTTGTTTTTTGAAATTTCAGTTTAAAAAACAGGTGAACATTTTGTTTTCATCTATTGTAATTTCGGACATCGACCTGCAGCACACCTGCTGCAATGTTCGAAATTTATCAAAAAGGTCATATTTTTTATTAAAATTTACCAAAACGTTGACTCTATATTTGAAAAAATCTGAAACTTTTAGGAATTTCTTTAAATGATATTCTGACGTGTTAAACCAAACCAACTCCTCACAAAAATACATAACAAATTTTCGTACCAAAAAAAACTAACCTCCAGATTATACTCCCCATTTGCCGCACTTCCGACCATCCTGTATCTTTTATTTCCAGGAAGTGGTTTGTCTCTATCCGTTCCGAGCCCAAAGTCATCTTTCATCCACTGTACCGGCCCTTGCTGAAAATTATCATCTTTTAATAATTTTTCATCTTTTTGCCATTCTCGCAAATCGAATTTTTCTAGAACCTGTGGAGCAGGAAATTCAATCAGAAACCGGGAAGTTTCCGAGTTTCTTGACCAGTTGCGCGCACTTCATTTTTTTTTTGCGTGGAAATGTCGAAGGTTTCAAAATTTTGCAAATCACACATCACAACTTACTTGATGTTCAACTCTGCATGTCAATATTGCTGTTTCTCCGACGGCTGCCAATGTATCCTTCGGAGCTTCCACTATTCGTTGTTGTAACTGTTGGCAAGTGACCAGTTGAAACAACAACAACAGTGGCCAGGTCTGCCACCGTACCATCTTTCTGCCTGAAAAGCAATTGTGGTGAACATGGAAATGTGTTTTTGCAAAAAGGAAGGCCGAAAAGAGAGACACGCAATATTGAGAACAGTCATTATTAAAAAAGTATTTAGAGCTTCTAGTAGGAAACTTAACATGTAGATTCTTAACGCACAGCTTTCTGTTCAAAATGTATTTTCAAAATGATTTTCCTATTGTTCTGATGCTCAATCATCGAGAAGAGAAAAAAAAACGATGGAAAGAAAGTTGAGAAGTTGAGAAGCAAAATTTTTGTGGGATAAGAAATGATGATGTGGTCGAGGCGAGACGCAAACACAGGCACACACACACACACGTTTCTCACATTGCAAAAAGTTAGCGCGAGTCAATCTCCCTGCGGACTTAGGCGGTGGTGCGGGTCCCCCCAATGCAGCCTCTCATTAAATATCGTCTAACGGGATGATTGGAGGGAATTGTCGTTAGTAGTAGTTATGTAGGTTCTCATATTGTTTTTTAGTACTTGTGTAGTATGTATACCTGCCCCAAAAATAATTTCCTATGTGTTTTCCATTCATTTCTATGGAAAATGATAATTCAATCAAAACTTACAATTAATTTTCACTTCTTGGCTTAGAAAAACACTAACTCTAAGCCCGATATAAACTAGAAGGCCACCAGATAAGTGCATGTGTAGCACTGACAAAAAGGCACTGACAAAGCACTGACAAAAAGGAACTGACAAAAAGGCACTGACAAAGCACTGACAAAAAGGCACTGCCAAAGCACTGACAAAAGGCACTGACAAAGCACTGACAAAATATTGATAAGACACTCTACTCCACTTCTTGTTCAACTCTGTTCTATTCGTGATATTCTAAATTTAAAATCCGTATAAATTTTGTTAGCGGGTATTTATAGATTACTCGACTTTTTGGAAATCGTAAAGTATATAGTTTTGGTCAGAACAAAATTGGAAAAAAGTGCCTTGCAAAAATTGGGTGCTCACAATAGGCTCCTTAAAAGTTTCCCTGTAATATTATGTTTCCACCATCACATTTAAAAGCAGACTGACCCGAAATATCCCAAAATAATTAAAGAATTTCGCACTGAAACTTCTTCAATATTTCTCGAAAATAATTTATGATGGTTCAGTTAAAAATTTCAAATTTTGGTCCCTTTGGAAATTGACTTTTTTAAATAGTCATTCTTATTCGCATTGTTTGGTAGTTTTTCTCACATTTTTCAGCTAATTATGGTACATTTATGTTACCAAAAATGATAAAATTTGGATTGGAATGTTCCTTAGTTAACAAAATATCTTGAGATAAACTACCAAAAAAGGATGATAATTTAAACAAAAAGGCAATTCCCATGCGTTCCGACATGGAAAAGTTACCAAAATTTGAGATTTTAGAAAAAATCAGGAATTTTTTCTAAGAATTTGTTTTAATTATAGAGAAGTTTTATAGCAAAATTCGTTTATTTGAGCACATTTTGGGTTTATCCCAATAACCGTAACTCCTCCAACCGTGGAAATCTTCTAGAAAAAATGAGACTTTCACAACAAATTTCCAGTTTCCGTTTTCAAAAGAAATTTGTCAATTTTTTGTTACACACATAATCTCTGGGCACCAAAACGAAAAACGAGGTGTCTCCCTATTCGACCAATTCGAGGCTCCTGTCTAATGGGACCCACGGTGGTTGACACGACAGCTTATTGAGAGCAAAACGAAAAGCGGTAAGGATTAGAAGAACAGGAGAGTGGGAAAGAGAGTCATGTACTCGTGTGACCGGCAATGATTTAAAATTGGGACGGGTGATTCAAGAGGGCACCCCCTCTTGTTGAGGAGCAGTTAAATCAGATTATTAATAACCTCAACCCCCACCCCCCAATCTCAATAAACATGTATTATGAGAGAATTCCTAATGATGTTTTGGGTACTAGAGCGGTCATGACAATATGAGAAAAATAAATAGGAAGCGTTGGGATTAAACCGGAAGTCAGTGTCTGAAGAAAATGAGATATAAAAAGAGAATGAAAAATAGGATGAAAAAAGGATGAAAAATACCAAATGAAAACAAAAAGAAAACGAAAAAGAAGTTGAATCGTTTTAGGGATGCGAAGTATGGGGGAGGAGGAAGAAATGCTCATTTGTAGGCGGCGCGACAACTTTTGAGCTTGACAAGAAGACGAGTTGCAACACAGACAGGACTGCAACGAGAACCCCCCCCCCCCCCCCCCCCCCCCCCGCCACACACGTTTTGTTTTGGTAGCAAGAGCACAGCGAACTGAGAAAAACGAGCAGAGTATCTGATGGATGCACTTCTCAAATAAAGTAACGTCTCGTAGACAGATGCGATAAATAACAGCTCGATATGCAAAAGTTCGAAGGCTGGAGAATTGAAAGTTCTTGCCTAAGTCCGTTCTATAAGTCACCTGTGAAAATTTATTCAGCATAGTTTTGGACCATCGTATTTTCTCTACTGTAAGGCTAGTTTGACAAAAAAATGGGCTGGTTGGAAAATAAATCCATTCCAATAAATACAGAGGAGCTTTGAACGTATTTCCATATATTTTACCCAAAAAGGTGACAAATTTTCAAAACCTTTCACTATAAAATCCTCTGAAAAAAAGTTAGTGTAGTATTATTGGTAATATTAATAGAAACCGGCAAACAAACTATTTTCTAAAAAGGTGGGAGACTTATAGGGATGCAAGTCTATTAGGAGCTCTGAAAGAATAAGCTAAATATAATAGTCATAGAACGCGCTCCATGAAGTGAAGAGGAACTTGGTTCAAAACATGGTTATCGTACCACAATGACCTAATATCATATTTTAAATAATTCAAAAAAATTCCAAATTTTATTTGATTTTTTGAAAATTAGATTAATCTCAGTTTTTGCCCCTTCTTTGCCACTTTTTTTCGATCACAAAAATGTGTTTTCCTACAAAATTAATGATCTACTTATGTTTCAAATATTAATATCAAACGTTGTAGAAATTCCAACATGCGACTATAATTTTCTCGCAATGTGGCAAATACTCAAATATTGCCACTTTTTGACAGTCAATAAAAAAGTCTAATTTTCTAACAAAAAAAATTAATATTGTTCACTATAATTTTAATCTTCTGTGTAATTGAAGCAGTAGATTAGCTTTTCAACTACAATAACTCAGAAAATATAAAGTCTAGAAAGAAAATGCAAAACTAGTACATCCATCATCACATTCTAACACCCCTACTCATATGTGAAATGAATGACATATGCTAATTTGAGAATCGAACATTTTTCCCGGATACCGAATACTAGCTCCCCCGGGAAAACGTCTGACAGATATATTGATACCTAAGGTTTTTTTGAAGAGCTATCTTCTATTTTCTCTTTTCTTTCTACACTCATTTTTCTACAAGGTGATTAGCACGGCGTGAAATATGAGATCACGCTCAGTGCCAGGGATTTAAGGGCAGGAAAAGTAAAGGGACGGGAAAATGTTTTTTCGACTATTTCTATCGGGCTGACCATTAACCGATACTTATTAAGTTGGGATTGGGCATTGGAACTAGATATGGAATTTGAAAACAAGTTAGAAAGAATGTAACCTGCGCAATGATGTAACTTGGTGAAATGGGAAATAGATATATATTTATATATATATTCACCAAGTCAATCAATTTCCATTTTATTGCACAATGAACAAGCAACTAAATTGCATGACGGTTACGGATGAGTGCCCAAGGAGCACAGTGATTAGGTTCACACGGCACCAATTAGAAAGGGTGACGATGTAAGTAGATTATGGCATCACTTCTTGGTAACATTTTGAATCGCCAAGCACCGAAGAGTCGCAATTAATCACTGTGCAAGGTTGGTTGGGAGAGCAACAAATTCGATCTACCGGGGCGGTGAAAAGAGATAGATGTGAAACAGGGGGAATAATAATTACATATTGTTGTGATGTGTTTCGTAAAAATCCAGAGGATTAGCTGAAAGGATAAGGATGGGTGACGAGAAGGGACATGTAGAAGTAGGAGTAGTAGTAGTAGGTGCGGGATTTTTTGTTGTATAACTTGAAGGGGTTTTCAGGAAAAAGCTACAAATTGGTGAAACAAGAACTAGCAGTTTGTCGAATTCCAGGAAGTTCTCATTTTCGGAAAATTGCACAGGATGCGTACAGTTTTGCCGGTTGAAATTGAAATTCTGGAAGTTCCAGAAAAAATGTGCAAAACCACAATTTGCCTAAAATTGTTGGCAATTTCCGTTTTTCCGGCAAAATAGGCGAATCGGCAGATCTGCAGGTCTGCCGATTTGCCCTGTTACACATCCTCTAATAGTCAACGCCATTCGAAAGAGCAAAATCTGTTGTTGCCTTTCTTCCGGAATCGCCGTCGAGTCCATTAATGAGCTCGATTATACCGATAATTCAGTTTGGCATATCTTCACGTAATGACCGTTAATAGGAGGTCCCAAGCAAGAGTAGTTTCTCGAAATATGGCCCCAAGGAATACTAAAGAAACTGAGAGCTAAGTTGAGATGTACGCAACGAAATGTGAAATCTGATGAATTTGTGAGGCGAAAAAATGGATTAAATGTCAGTTGTACTAATATAATTGTTTTTTTTTTCGTTGCCGCGCGGCTAAGATGTTTTCACTGAATGCGCCAATGTGGTTCGAGTCTTGAAAACAAAAGAAAACAACTAACAACTTATCTGATTCTTCCTTTCTCTTTTTTGTCTTTAAATTGTATTTGTAACATGCTGAGGGAGACTTGCGGAAGAAAAATGAAGTCATGATGCGAAAAAAATGAGGAACATGTTCAGACGTAAATTGAAATATTTTACAATTCCTTATCAAAATAATTACTAATGATTATTGTTACTATTACACAACGTGGTGTCAGGCAGTCCAATTAAAGTTTGATCTACAATAAATGCGTGTTTTTTTTTTCACCCAGAAAAATGTGAATCATAAATTCACGCATTTATGGAACGTGTACCACCCTTAAAAGAGGAGTATCGGCTCTGAGTTTTTAGAACATATAGAAGAAATGAACAAATTTTGTAGTGAAATTTTTTGAAAAATGGTTCAAAATTTTTTATGGCGGTTCAAAATTTTGAAGTAAAGCGACTATCTTTTGGCAAAAAGAAAAAAATTCTAAAATATTTTGAGAAGTCTTATTATGAAAATTGGTCATTTTGGGTCTATTTTAGGACAATAACTACCCACAAACTCTACTGAACAATCAAATCGTAAATTGAATACGAGTTAGTAAAAAGAATGCTTTGGGGTCGGAAGGTCAGAGAGGAATGGGATGCGGAGGCATCTACCGACAACTGACTCACGAACCATTCTTTCTCTCTATATCTCTCTTTCTCTTCTGATCAGGCCTCAGGCTCAGAGCATCGACAAAGCCAAGAGTGTTGTAATTATGAGAGTAAGCTCACTGCCAACAGCACCTCACGGAACACCAGCACTTCTTCATTCCCCCCGTGGCTTGTCACCTCCGACAACACGGCACGCTACACTTTGTTCGCGCCTCGTAGTTGATTTGCATATTACTATATATTATTGGGTGTGGGAGAATGCCTCCCCCCCGGCCAAGAAAGTCCATAGGTCAGTGTGGGAAAATGAACGAATTTCGATTTCCGAGATTTCATGTTCCGTGTGCAAGTTTTTGTGTCCGGCGGAGGCGTTTTAGGATAAATGACATATGTATGCGTCCCCAGTGGTTTTGGTACTAAAATGCAGCAATGAGCACACACATTCACATATCTTGAAATAGTTGTGCAAGATAGATTTTCGAAAAAAAAAAATCAATGAGGAAATTGTAAACAACTCGAGTAAGAACATTGGTAATGAGACAAAGAATAGAAGCCGTGGGATGATCAGTAGTTCTTTTTTCTTGCTTGACAATAGATTTCATGTATATTTCATAGTTTTCTTTCCCTGAACTGGGAAGTTCTAGTATTATAGAATAACGTTTTTTTTTTCCTCAAGATTACCCGCAAAAAAGCCTTGATGAAAGAAAGTCAATTGAATTTGATGGGAATTTGAAAAAAAAGAGAAAAGTGAAAAAAGGATAAGAGAAGAAATGGCATGCAAGCCCGAGAGGTTCTCATGGACAGATTAACGTGAAAAACGTTTCAAATGTTTGAAACCTTTCAGGGAAAATGTGAGTAATTGATAAAAAAAGAACGTAGGGGGGGGGGGGGGGGGCATAGTGAAATAAAACATTCAAGAAATAAAGTTTTTAACTTTATACGATTATTGTAAAAATTGATAAAATCTCAGTGTTGCCACTTTTTTGGAAGTAGTCAATAAAAAAAAGTTCCTCCAATTTTTATGGTGCTTTTATAGGTGGAGGGTCGAAATCTGAGCCTTTGCTTTTTTAGCTTTTTTCCCCAAAATGACCCAAAACTACCAAATTTCCTAATGAGACGTTTTGAACATTTCTAAAAAAAAGTTATGGCGGTTCAAAGTTCTGGAAAAAAGACCCATTTTGAGCTAAAATCAAAAATTTTGTCAACTTCTCGGTGTCGCAGCGACTGGAACTTGATTTTTTATTAATTGTTTTTAAAACTTTTTTTTGAGACGTTACTAGACATTTGAACATGCGCCAATGCCATAGTTTTCTCAAAGTGGAGAAAATTCAGTAATAGTCACTTTTTGACTTTCAATAAATAAATTTCCAAAAGAACATTTTGAAAAGTTTTGCTCTGGTCATTTTGGTATCTTGGAATAGCTCAAGAACGCTGAAAAAAATTACTGCCATTGGGTTCACTTGGCAAATTTACAGATCCAAAAAGAAATTTACAGATTAAGAAATAATCATTCTAACTCTAAAAATGCAAATAAAAATATTTAATCGAATATAAAAAATTCAGAGTTTCAGCTACTACTCTAGTACAGCAAGTATTCTGTGTAAAATAGTCATAGTTCAGAATTGTTCCAAATTTTTAAATAAAACCCAAAATCTTCGAACTTGTTCTAAAAGTATGTTGCAACTTGTTTACTAAGACTGCATGACTGCTTAAGCGCAAAACCCAAACAATAGACATCATCGGAAATCATAGGACAATTGCGAAGAACATGATGGCGAGAAGAAAGCGGTGATTACGCAACTCTTTGCCTCGTACCAAATGTTCCAAACGATGGGTGAATGGATCGAATCACAGCTTGATAAACAAGCAATAAGTCTTTCAGCTAAAACGACTTGAGAGACAAAAGTAAGGCAATTTGAAACCAAGTGTAGAAATGTAGAAATGGGGAACAAAACAAGGAAAAAGTTCGGAAAGAGCCCCCTGTGAGCAACTTAGAAACCACAGCTAATTACAAGTCCGTCTGTCTCGATTGTCGCAATTTCTTCATAAGCAATGCGTATGCCAACAAGTGGGCCGCATCCTGAATTTGAATAAAATAGTAGAAGTTGGTGAAGGAAAACGACCGACGACGTCTTCGAAGAGGGTGAAGGCAAGGGCGGCGATTGAGTTTTGTTTCGACAATGGGGGCCCATCCCCGGGAGAGATATATAAAGAAAAGAGGAAGCGAGAAAGGAGCGGTGGGATGGCCCCTGAGCGAGAAGATGAAGTTTAGTAGCTTTGTAACGCATCGGAGACTGATGTGAGGCTGTAATCGAAAATAGGTTGCAAGGTTGCAAAAATGCGATATTATTAGGTGTATATGTGTTTAGTGCGTTTTAGGATGCACAGAATTTAAACTCAATTTTGAAAGTGTAGGGGAAATTTGAATAGTTGGAAAATGTTCATAAAGTGCAGGATAGAGACCAGGAGCAATTGCCAAAACTTTATTTTTCAAGAATTTTTGGGTCTTAAAACGGAAAGTCTTAGATTCCGGTACTCCTTTAAACGGTTAAAAAAAAACTGAAAAATCAAGATGACTGGCACAGACCCCAGAAACTTCTCCTAACAAATTTTATTATCACTATTTAAAAAAAATATTGAGTTCAAACACTGCTTTCATAATACTTTCAGAAAAAAAAAACTTATGAACTTCAATTCTAAGGTAGTGCGCAAAAAGCCATATATATCCCTAGTACATAGTAAAATTGGCAGGTTCAACATTATCTGACATAGATGTATTGTTTTTAGTGCAACAACAAAAAGGTGTAGTAGTCCGGCTTTGTGTGAAAAATGCGAAATCTTTGTAATACATAAGACACCATGATTCTAACCGGAGGAAGGGGAGGGGAGGATTTTGTGGCGAGACGGGTGGCACATGGAAACACTTTCGGTATTTAACGAGCCACCCATCGCCGCTACCGTTTAGACGGAAAGGCTGGTTTCAGGAAAATATAGATTTTTTGGGAAAATTTACCTGTGCAAAAAATGTATCCCTTTGTTATATTTCGTTACGAAATTCGTTCAATTGAGCACATTTTTGGTTTATGCGTTCAAAATACCTTGAAAGTACCATCTGGAGAGTTTTAGAAGACACTGTCAATTAAAAAAACAAAGGAGCAAAGAAATAAATGCATATTACAACAGTTGGTAGGTGAACGTAGAATAGGATAATGCTGTACTTGTCAAAATAAATAGATGTAGAGGATGTAACCAAAGAATAATATGAGAATTTTAAAATATTCAAATAAAGTTGCTTGAGGTAGCCACCAAGCGGAACCAAATACACGTGAGAACTCCGCCGCCACCACTTGGCTCAATTACGATCGAGTTTCAATCATTACGTGAAGGAAAAGAGACACATACGGATGTATAAATATCCTTCTTGGGAATATGTACGCATAAATGTTTGTACACACTTTGCAAGCATAATAAGAAACTTGTAATTGGAGAGAACTTTTTCCGAATTGGTTTCTTCCACGGCGAACGAGGTGGTGGTGGGAGGAGACAGTGCATTGACGTATCAATGGCAATTACTCACCGAGGAGTACAAGCAAACTAGGTGGTCAGAGGGACATAAAGACAAAAGACTATTAATTCCGGTCAAATGACTAGATATTAGAACGGTAATGCGAAAAAAAAACGCTTGGTAGATTGGAAATAAACTAATTGGGAGGTGTATAAAAATCAATAACTAGACTGTTTGGTTCATTGGTGGCACAAAAATATACAAATAATGTAATTAAATCTTTATAAAAATGCTCAATTTCAAATTCTAAATCGGCAAAACGTCTTGACCACCTGTGATCTTTAAGTTATTTATTAAATTGTTCAAAACGCCTAGATGGCTTTGTTTTGAAATTTAACAAAATTAGTGTCAAGCTTTTCAATTGTAAAAAAAAATTATTCATCTAATTTTTTCTAAATTCAACACTTCCCAATCTTTAAAAAATAATTTAACTCGCACACACAGTGGCAGAGGCAAATAAAAAAAATTTGTTTAGTACACATAACTCCGCAATTGATACACTATACTAAATACAAGTAAGAAATAGACACCGGAGACGCGTGAAGGGTGAGGTGAACTGTTGCGTAACTGGCAGCAGGCCTGACCGGACCATCCTGACATATGATACGCCTACCTATCTGAGCGAAAGCTACCTAATGCTCAATGCGCATCCTCACGAATGGAGTTATGTCATAAACCAAAAGTTCACGAGTTATGGACCAGGAAATAAGGAAGAGCTGGGGAGGGGGGGGGGGGGGGGGGGGTGCCAAGACACTCGGAAGAAATGATCGACCAATTGGCCACTTGAAATCTGGAACAGACGGCCCGTTGCGTAACTCGTACCATAAACAGATGACAAATTGCCGACACACAAAAACCGATACAACTGAGATGATTATGATGACAGGCGAGAAAAATCGTAGTCAGCTTCCATCACCGTTGTTTTCGGTTTTTGACACAAACCAAAATGACCGCCCTCATCAGTCATCTATAATCCTATGGCCGTATGGGAAGACGGCCATCAGGAAAAAGGAAAAATAGTCAAACATTTATTTTACAAAAAAAAAGCTATGTAACAAAAAAAAACAATTAGGAAAAGACTGCGTTGCTTCATAATTGGATAACCACCGAATAACAGTTGAATCAATATAAAACGTGTCATGTGGGAACGCTTGTTTTTCAAACGGTACGGTACGATTCGGGATTTTTGATAAGAAAATGTAAAATGATGGCAAAAATGAGAGAAGGAGTTGTCTTGTTTTAAGAGAGAGAGAGGGAAAAATCTTCGTTGTAAGGCACAATGAAACGGAGCAAATTGAATGTGGCGGGGATTGGATAGGAATCTGGTTTAACAAAAAAAATGCGTGTATTATGCACCTCTGAGTTTTGAGCGATTATTATGAAATCTGTAAGTGAAATGATGCGTAAGCAGAGAAACAAAAAAAACACTTGGAAAAAATGCTAACATATAAATTACGAAAGAACTTTTGGGGCAAGTTTAGTATTAGGCAAAAATCAACTGAATAACGGGAGCTCATGGAGCTCAATAATAACATGGCCGAGGATTTTAATGACTTGGGGAGGAGAGCAAATCCTTGATGAACCCGCTCAGCGATTTGCTCATTTTGAGCTCTTGAACGTTGTGTGTGATTTGGGTACGGGCGGTGGTTCCGCCAGGGTTGACACGTTCATCGATTTCTTGAAAAATCTGAAAAAAACAATGATTTTGGAAACCAATAGTGATTTATTTTGATGTTTTTATTTAGAGGTGGAGTAACGGTACTGAAAGTATGGGCTCAAAATGTGCTCAGATAAACAAATTTAGTGAGAGAAAAAAAAACTTCTCAAAAATTTTTTGAAAATTTTTTACGGTGGTTCAGAATTTCAAAAAAAAAATTGGCTTAATTTTAGTTAAAAGAGGTTTTTAGCAATTTCCTCACTGACGCTACTCCACCTTTAATGAAAACTAAATTTAATGTGAAGGACAAATGAAGCTAAATTATTGAAAGCTCACGTGAATCGTTTTTTTTTTCAAATTTCATCAGTTGTTGTTCAAAAAATTTTGCCGCCAGCAGGGGTCGAACCTGCGACCTTGGGCTTATTAGACCCACGCTCTAACCGACTGAGCTATGGCGGCCACATTATCAAAAGTTTTATTATGATATTTGGTCTTTTTTGCACGATAGGAAATTTCAACATTTTATGGTGGTTCAAAATATCTTTTTTTAACTTGTGATTTTGCAACAATCTCGCATTTTTACAGAAATAAATTTTCACAGCTGCACTTTTAAACGAAATGAGGAATTTTTTACTACCTTTAAAACCACTCATAAAAATATTTTATCGAGTTTTTTAAAAATTATTTTGATCTAGACTATTTTTCACATCATGAAGATGTTCGAAAGATGACTATACCATAAAACAAAGTTAGAATACAAAAATAAAAATCACCTGTGAAAAGCGCTTCTTGGACCGAGACGATTCTCCATTGTACGGTCTCATAAATGGCTCAATGTTTCGAAAAAGCTCGGCGCCGGTAAGCGTGTTGGGAAGTTTCGTCAAAAATTCCACACAGTCATCAAAATCCATAGTCAGCAGTTTGGGCTCGTACATACGAAGAATGCCGAGTGCTGCCTTGAACAAAAACTCCTCGCCGTCACGAAAATACACATCCCAAATACGGCAGGTCACGTCTAGCGGTAACGATTTGGCGTACATTGCAAACGTCCTGAAATTTGGAGTTTTAAGGTGTTTAAGGTGAAATTAAAGGTGAATTAGCGCCGGCGGGAAATTACAGTCTTACCACTTTTTGAGAAAGCTACAGCACTATCGAATGTTTGGACGAGGGCTTCCATGTAGGCTCTTAACCCCTGCTCGCGTTGCGGCTACATCCGCCTACCACGCGCCACGAGCCGCGCATTTTGATCGGCGACTTCCAAAGAATTTTAAAAAAAAATTGGCATTTTTTTAGACATTTTTAGAGACTTTAAAAACTTTTAAAAAATAGTACAAAATTTAGAATTTTTTAAAGAACCCTTTATCTATGATATTTTTCCCTTCTTTTTTCCAGTTTTTGCAATCAATTTACTTACCATTCAATGAGGTAGAGATCCGGGCGGACGTCGAGTTTGTCCAAATGCTGATGAAGAGCCGGAAGTTCTTGCTCCAAGTATCGATCATACGCAATAAAATACTCCGTCATCTGAGGTTGTTTGAGTCCGAAAAATGCAGATTGGAGGGATCTGTCGAGCAAATTGGCAAACGATATGAATGCCGGGTATGGATCCATTTGGATGAGAAGCACTGCAGCAATAAATGTCATCGATTGAACATATCCAATGTCTGGACGCAAAATTGCATATGCACTGAGCAGTTTGAGCAAATGGTCATAATATGGTCCATCTTTCTGGAACATTCCAAGAGATGTGAAAGTTCGTGTGGCGTCAAGATGAATTTGAGTGACAGAAGTCTCCTTACGTTCGGCTGAATTCTGAAAATAGATGATCCGATTGTTATAAATACAGTTCAGCTCGATTTTTCCTATATTTCCTCTACCTTGTTCTGCTCTGCAAGCTGTTTAGCAATCTTCTCCTCGGCTTGATCCATCAATCCATCATAGAGTTCTGAATGAAATTGTCATGAATTGATGAATTCCATTTTATAGTGTATCTCTTGGAATAACTTTACACACCTTTCGTTATCTCAATTTGATTGCCAATTGTCAAGAACCACAGCTCGCCACGGACTTTGGCAGGAACACCTTGCCACCATAGCTCGCGGCAACGCTTTGAATCCTTCCTACAATGAAGAGATGAATTGAAAAAAGTTGTTTCACGCCCGCAGACTCCCGCAGTTTGTGCTTCTTTTTCACTCGGCCTCTCACCAGCGCCTCATTGGCTCAGTGGCAGAGCGTCTGTCTAGTAAACAGAAGGTCGCTGGTTCGATTCCAGCATGAGGCACCGAAATTTTTTGGCGGGCGCGGACACTTACATTTCTTCCCACTTTGGCAAGATTTGTTCAACCCAGACACGACAATGCGCCGCCGTTTGTTCTTCAAGTCGTTTTTGTTCTGCTTTTGCTTGTAAGCGTTCTTTTTCGGCACGTTGTTCCTTCTTCTTTGCCTAAAATTGGAAAAAAAAAAGTTATTTTTGAATATGTCGTATATAAATGAGATCACACAATTTACGTAATAGAAAACTTATTCACCTGCTCTAAAATATCCAAATACATCTGCTTATGGTGCGCAGCTTCATCGGCCGACTTTGACGGTAGTCCACTGGGCCTTTCTTCCAATATCAATCCCGTCGTCGCCATAACACCTGACTGCTTGTTTCGACTACCAAACATTTTCCACCCGTGCTTTTCCTCCTTGTTTCTCGAGAAGAAGTTCCTGAAATGTGTATACGGTTTAGTCGTTAGTGGGTCAACGCGCAATAAAGATGGCGCAGTTTGATAACTTACTTGGGGAAATTGAAGAATCGCGACTTGGACAGCGTTTCCGGTTTAGATGGTGGCTCGTCAAAATCGGACAATTCGCTTCGACGGTCCAATGAAGAGCGTTTCGAGTCGCTTTCTAAACTATGCATTTTGTGTGAAAACGGCTAGAATATCATGTGATATCGATTTAAATATACATGCAGGTCAGACCAGAAAACATTATACTTTCTCAGAGAAGAAAAAAACCAAAGAAAAAACTGAAAGAAAACATGTGACTCACCTGTACAGCCAATTCCAGAGTCGTATTGATCTTGCTCACTAGAACTAGAAGAACAGTCTGCACGTGTGTTGAGACTCAAAGAGCACAGCGGTTCATCTAGACATCTGAAAAATAAATAGTTAATATCAGTAAGCAAGGCTTAGAGGTGATAATTAGAATTATCTGAAAACGTCACATTTAAAATTCCTAAAAACGGCCAAGGCGTGTTCACAGAAGATTACCGGCAATATATATATATATATATATATATATATAAACGACATATTAATTTGGTAAAGTGTGGAGTTGCGCCACTAAGGATTTTGTCACAAGAAACTATAATGATCCAAACTTTTAGAATTTTGTGTTCCACCCGTAGAATGTTTTAACACAAATAATTAAAACAAAACTAAATTATAAAAATCGTAGAATTTTTTTTGGTCGACCTACAAAATTATGAGTGCCCAAAACTGAGTAATTGTACCTTTGGTCAATGAACTGTCAATAAAAATTTTTCAAAAATTTTGGAAATTTTACTAATGAGATAACCATTTTGGCACCATATAAGTAGTTTTTAACACTTTCCCCACTAGCGCTATTCCACCTTCAATTATTCTAATACACATATTTTGACAATATCTAGGGGCTTTTAAGTACTTGTTTTAAACAAAAAACTCAATTTAAAATAGTGACTATTTGATTTAATTAGTGTTGTCTACCTCTATTATTTATTGGTTATTGAAAATTGAAAGAAATATGAAAAAATAGAGGGTTATACAAATTAATTTACCTCCCGAAAACAATATTTTGACACTGTTAAAAATCAATAGCTACCAAAAATTACTTTCTAGAATTGCGATTAAATGGCCACACACACACACACACACACACACATTAAAAACTACAAAAAGGGCAGATCAATTGAAATCGTCGTTGGACGCGGGGGAGGCATTCACGCAACTGGTTTGAGGCCTCTTCGTTGCGCTGGGCGCTTTTTTCGTCGGTTTCCAACACAGCAGCGCGTTTACATACACATTCAGTGCATCCATCAGTGGTCAAGTTTGGTGTCCATGGTGATTTGAACTCAAATCTTTTAAAAGATGACACACACACACACAGACATACGCACTGACGTAAAACGGTAGCAGAAAGTAGATAGAAGTAAGTGAGGCAATCGGTTTTTCTTGGCGGGTGTGTTTGTGGAAAATTGGCAAATATACCGAAAAACTGTTTCCCAGACAAGAAATCAATTAAGTTGGTATTCGTCTTAAAATTACATCTAAGGTTTCAAAAAAAAAGTCAGTGAAAAAAACTAGTGCAACCTCAGGGAAATTGACCACACAAATGGTTTTTCTACGAGTTTTATATATGTTTAAACAGTTTCTAGAAGTTAGGAAATACTCCAAATTGCTCAAAAAATTCCGAACGTTATAAAAATTGCCAGATTTCCAAAACGTTGAGTGAAAATGTTGAAAAATGGAAATTAGACATTTTGTTTAAATTAAATCCTTTGAGATCATATTTTGAATGTAAAAAAAGTGAGCTTCAGGAAAAATAGCCCAAAATCCAGTCATATGAGAAAAGTTAATCTCCGTGGTAACGTGTTTATTTTATGTACAAGGTTTTTTTCATAAATCGATAGCGTTAAAAATAGATTTTAAGCAGATTCGTCAAAAAACTTAAATGGATACTTAAAAATTCGATTTAAGACCGACAACGGGGCCTTGTTAACTTCAAAAGATTTTGAACATTGTTTTAAAAGTTTTTTTTGTCAATGCAACTAAAAATTGCCAGCTAAAAACAAATTCAGACGAGCAAATATTACCTTCCTTCCTTTTTTCCTTTTTTCTAAAAAAAAATATCCCTCACAATCCTGCTGCATTTTTTTTTGGTTTTTCGAATTTCATTTTTGTTTATAATTTCTTACATAGAGAGAGTCAGTTGTGGCCGAACAGAAAAACGTGATAGTACTTGAAAGCTCACAAGACGTCGAGAAAGTCGCACGGCTAGTGAGCAAAAAGAGAGAAACTCAATTGTTTACATTTGCCCAATGGAATTATATCTGAACGGCACGAACATCAAATCTCTGCGATCAACTTTTAAACATTGCCGCCTAAATTCGTATTCTATAAACCCTACATTAAGAAATTGTTCGAGTTGTTCAAAATGGAGTAGACAACGACTAAATGCTCAAAATCATATTAGATGTAACCAATGACCAAAAAAAAACGAGCTGCAGGAAATAATAGTAGACAAGGAACAAAAATACACCAAACGAAAAACATTAAAAAAAGCTCACTTAGCGGCTGACGGTGCCAGAGCCGGTGTCCCGTTTGCTGTTGTGATCCTTCGTGCAAAATTCAATTGGATTTGTGCCGATTCATATGAGCTGCGACGAATGTGACCTCGACGGAATTTGGTTTCTGAAAAAAAAAAACATCAAAATTAAAGTATTGGAAACAAAAGTGCACTTCGAAATGTCACACTGGCGCCAACTGATAGATAATGTGGCCGCCATAGCCCAGTCGGTTAGAGCGTGGGTCTAATAAGCCCAAGGTCGCAGGTTCGACCCCTGCTGGCGGCAAATAATTTTAAAACAACAACTCATGAAATTGGTTAGAAATTTGAAAGCAGGTGAAACCCGTTTCAAAGCGATTCACGCGGATTTTCAATAATTTAACTGTGTTTGTCTTGTACATTATACTTTGTTTTCATTAAAGGTGGAGTAGCGCCAGTGAAAAATGGTGCCAAAATGACCGAATATCAAATGCAAACTTTTCAAAACTGTCTAAAAGTGACAACTATAGAGGTTTTGTCACTTTTTGAAAAAACTATAGCACTGACGTACTTTTGAATTTCTACAATATTTGAATATTAATTTTTGACACGTATGTTGACCATTAAATTCGAAGGGAAACTTTTTTGGCCAACTTCCGGAAAAGTGACCAAAAACTGAGATTTTTCCAATTTTCGAAAAATCACAAAATATTAGAACCTTTGATCATTTTCGTGCCATATGCAAATTTTAAAGAAATTTCCTCCACCTAATTAATAATTCGGTTTCAAGTTTAATAAATTTTAGAATTTTCCATTGCATCAGTTATTTTTTAATTTCCAACAAAATTTTCAAATCAAATACAACTTTTTTCTCTCAAAATAAATCTTATTCATTTGCTATTTCGGTAATTAAGAACAACCAAGGTTGTTTTTCAATTTTTTTTTTCGTTCTGTTTTTCTTGTTATCAGACAGATGCCCTTCCTACCCACACTTAGAACCTCACTCTCGTCACTTCCTTGTTTTCTTCCACATTTTACCACACATTTTTTTCCGATAAAATCAATGATCTATGTCATAATCCATATTGAATTCGTAAAATCAAAACTGACCTTGTGCGGTAGAAGGTGACTCGGCACCACCTTGACATCCCAACGATGGTGTCCTGTCTAGACTTTTCGTGTCAGTGTTGTAGGATAAGGGCAGGTTTTCGACGACTGTCGCCAGGGAGCTGCTCTGTGAGCAACTTCTGCCCGCCAGTTTTCTATCTGAAAACAGGCAGACGGTCGGTGAATACGGACAAGGAACCATTGAGAAAGAGAGATAATCAAACGAATAGACAGAGACAGATTGTTGATGGAGAACAAATGCAATTGTCTCGAGGGGGCGTGGCATAGTATGCTAGCAGAGAAGTGAGAAATATAGTGGGCGGAGCAGTATGTCTAGTAAAATACTCACTAATAAACAATCACAGATACGCAAAGAATGCATATCGCGCCAAAGAAATGTTCCAATAATTTTTGTAGTTTTTTCTGTGTCTCCAAATTCTTCAATATTTCCCTATTTTTTGCAGTCACACACTCACGCAAAAAACGGAAACAAAACGAATCAAAGATAAAAGATATTCGCGTAAAGAAAAAGGCATGCAGCAAAAAATATGAAAAGAGAAAAATGTCGGAATGCTTGTGAAAAAAGAGAGAACAGAAAGTGACAAAAGAGGGTACAAAGGTGAAAAAAGAGCGAAGAACTGTAGAGCGTCTTTAACTATTTCTTTGTTATGAGTAATTTTTGTTTCGTTGCAAGAACAACATTGCCAATTTTTGTAATTTTTGATATCGGCTTTAATTGTACATTGGTTAACTAAAAAACGTGAGATATACTACCGAAACATGCAAAAATTCCAATAATTCAAAATAGTCAATTTTGAAAAAATGGAGATTTTAGCTGAAACTAGGCTATTTTTTCGAAATTTTGGGAGACCAGACAAAAATTGAAACATCTAAAAAAGTTTCATTACAAAATTCGTTTATTTAAAAACATTTTGGATCTATACGTTCAAAGTACCAAAAACCGTTGCTCCTCATTAGAATAAAGATGCGTAATTAAAAATTGTCAGCATCATTTTCGTACAAGACATTTTTCAGCACTTCTAACAGTTTTGATAGTGCTCCAATGGCCAAAACCATATATCAAAAGTCATTTTCAATAAAATCCATAATATTTTAATATGGCAAGTTTTGAGTGTTTGCCACTTTCTGAGAAAACTAGAACCAAAAAAAAAGAAATTTTGTTTGATCAATAACTTCTAAAAAAGTGGCAAAAACTGAGATTTTTCTCTGTTTTTACTGTGCTGTTTAGTCATTGTGGTGCCATAGGCAGCATGTTTTTGGAAAAAATCCCACTGGCAATAAACCACATTTAAAACTGTTTTTAATAAATTATTTTGGTTAAAATCAAAAGATACGTTTCAATATAAATTTTCCAATATTTACTTCATACTCAAAAGAAACTGTAAATCAAACGCATCTGACTTGATAACTAATGTTATGAACCAAACCTAAAATAGAACAACTGATGACTCAATTTCACTTATTGAAACCTTTTTTTCCAATTAAAAAATCAAATGGAAAACATTCCAATGAAACAGTTGGAGGGCGGTAACACATGTGACTCACAGTAGTTTTTTAGTGTTTACTGAAAACATTAAATTCTCGATAAATAAAATTGAACTCATAAGATCAAAACCGTGGCATCTGAATTTTTGGTATTTTGGTATTAACTCAAGTGATTGTGGTAATGATAATGGTGTGCAAAGCAAAAATATTTCCAAAAAAAAAATGAAACAAAAACGGAAACTTTAGAAATAGGGTGGGTAAAAGTGGAAAACCTCCATAATTTCAAAAATCGACCACTATTTTTAAATTTTTATTGCTTTTCAATTTGTTAGACAGACATTCTAGATATTCGAGCTTGCAGCAATGCTTGAAATTTTTCAAAAAGCTCATATTTTTGAAAAACATGCCATTTTATCAATGCAATTTACTGATACTTTGACTGAAAATTGTTGAAAAACCTAAAAAAAAAATTGTAGAGTATGGAATTTGGGGATTTCGGACTGTATGCTTATTTATACTTAATTCCCACTGACGATACTCTACTTCAAAAGATGGAGTAACGTCAGGTTTTATGGCACCACAATGGCCAAATATTAAAATAAAAAAATTTAAAAAGATTTTATAAATTTATTATGAACTTTTGAAAATTGAAATAATTCCACTTTTTTCCACTTTTTTAGTCCAATTTTATGATCTACTTTTCTTTTTGAAAATCGGTAATTTTTACGTTTTAACTGGCAATAAAAATTTTCCAAAATGTTTGCAAAGTTTTACTATGAAATTTGGTTAATTTGGCACCATATGAGTAGTTTTTAACAATTTCCCAACTTTAACCAAAATGAGAGAAGAAAAATGGGAAATTGGTGACCATGAAGAAGGAGCGAAGAGCAGTTGGAAAGACGAAGATAACTAATGAATGCGGGAAAAAAGGAAAGATGAATGGAGAATGAAAGAAATGAATGAGAATATATGAAAAATCTTATTTGAACGCATCCAGGAGTAAAATGTGTATTAATGATGAATTTATAGTGGAAAGAAATTTTGAAAATTATTCTATGAAAAAGCATTGGTTGTGACTTTTGAATAATTTTTTGCTGGTTTCTGGTTTTGGTTTTGGTTTTTGTTTCCGTTTTTTCTTCAATCAAGCCAAAAATTTATAGAAAATGTATATTTCATTTTAGTACTATTAGTCAAATCAACGAACCTTCTTCAAAAAAAAAGCTGAAAAGACTCCGAGAATAATTTTGTTTTCCGGCAGCATTTCAGACTTTGTCTCTTCATCGCAAAAATGGAGGAAAAAAAATGGAACACGGGGAAAAAATTTGGGAATTGAAAATGCAACGAAAAACATGTTGACAAAAATATAGATAATGAATGGTTTTTTTCAAGGAAATGACTTTGGGTCATTTACTTCAAATTTTAAATTTCCTTTTCATTGCCACCAAAGAATACATTGAAAGTAATAGGAGAAATTGCACTTTTTGATGAAAAACTTTCAAGGGCACGGACAAAATATTATTATTGACTGTTTGAGGAAAAGTGCAAGTGGAAACAGTAACAGTGTGCTCAAAACAAGTAGGCTATTTTGAGAAAAACGTGACCTCATCTTTGGTAGATTTAGAAAAAGTAAATTTTCGGAATATGTGTTTTTGGTTGGTAAGCGATTTTTCAAGAAAAAGTTGGAAAAAGATGAAACAGGGGTGTGCGGCAAATTTGCCAAATTTGCCGAAAACTGAAAATTTCAAAAAAGTAGATTTGCCGAGCTCGGAAAATCTCGAAATTTGCCGCATACATCAAAATTTGGACATTACAACTTTAACCAAAACTATTTATTTTCTCCCTAAAGATTCAGTGAACTGACACTAAGTTAAGTTATTTGGAAGCTTAAACAGGCACACTACTCGGAAAGTAGTTCGATTTGCCGAATTTGCCGAGCTCGGAAAATATTGGAAACAGAAATTTGCCGAATTTGCCAAGCTCGAGAAATTTTAAGATTTGCGGCATACCCTCGAATGAACGAGTTCCTAAACCAAACTTCTCAGAAACGTTTAATAGCGGCACAAATTTGCGGAAAAAGGCCCAAAACATGTTGAGATATTCGATATTCGAAGATTTTAAGTTTAGGTAAGTTGCATAAAAATTTAAGCAATGGAGCATGTTTGAACACTACAATACTCAGGTTAATAACATTTTTGGAAAATTTGGCACTATGAAAATTTGAAGGTGAAAACAGTTTTTGTTTTAAGTTGCAAAAAAGCAAGCTAATTAACCTAATTTTTATTATTGTGTATAGCAAAATCATACCATTAAAATTCAATTTTATAAAATCTTATATCTTATCATCGGCCTAAACTACAAGTGTGTGACAATAAGACAAAAAAAATTTCTCAGTAAGCATGAATCCAAATCTTTTTGATAATTGAACGAGGGAAAAAACAAGAAAGTGATGAGAAAGTGATTGGCTATCAATTGAAATTGAAATCAGATGTCTTCGTCACCTCAAAAAGAGAAGCACATCATAAAAGATGAAAAAGGCGGAAGAAAGAGAATGTAACAGCAAAAAAAAAGCGAAAATGAAAGAGATACAAACAAAGAAGCAAGCCGCACGCACCGGCCTTCTCATAATTAGCATACGCGCAATATACACACTGTTCAGGGGGAACTATACCGAAGAGACGGAGAGAAGAAAATGCATAATTGAAAGGTCCGATGTGTTTTCATGCAAATCGATATACTTGCCGCACCAAGTGACCAGTGTGGACATCGTTTTGGGTGGCCGTCGTAGTTGAGGGACGGACGGGTGGGGGTGAAAGAGGACGGACATGACGAGAGAGATGGAGAGTGGCAGAGAGAGAAAGAAAGAGGGAGAGCGCGTCATCTCTCTCTCTCTCCCTCTCTCTCTCTCTCACTCTGTCTTTCACTGCAGTAGCTGCTGCAGCGATACAATAAAGAGTATGTTAAATGAGGAGTAACGGATTGCGACTGGCTCGTACTCAAGGATAAACAGAATGGTTGTATTGCGCGCGACGAAAAGAAAGTGAGAAATGATGGAGAAAAAGAAGAACCACTCTGCTTGTTACTTTGCACGTAGGAAAAAAAAACAATGAGTGAGCGCGAACGGCGAAAGCAAAGATTGGAGATGCGAGCTTGACCAGCTAGACTTTGTTAAAGCAGACTCACGAATCACATAATATTTTGAACGGAAATTTGAAATGAAAAATAGACTTAAAACATCTAATAATGCTCCAAGGAAGTTCAATTGATTTTTTAAACAGTGTATCGACCTCGTGAAGTGGGAATCCTGGAAGATTCAACGTTGTAGTATCGCCAGTAGGTCGTTTAAAGCTAAAGTGTCAAAACATCATAGTGAAACTTTAAAAAAATCAATTTTTAGAGTCAAAAAGTAGTGTAAATCAGGGGTGCGCGGCAAACGGAAATTTACGGCAATCTGCAATTTCACCACGTGCCGAAATTGCCGAAATCGGCAATATTCAAACCTAATTGTATTTCAGATATTGAAAAAATTTCACATTATTTTTTAGAATTCGGTTAGTCATTTTCTAACAGAAAACATTTGATCCATTAAGGATTACATAATTTTGAGCTGGAAAATAGAAAATGGTTCAGTAAAATGCATGTCTAGGCTCTTAAATCTATAAAAAGTATTGAAACGATATTTCTGGCAATTCTGACAATTGTCGGATTACAAAATTTTCGGTAATCGACAATTTCCGTACCTTACTTACTTACTAAGTTTTAGACTTGAAAACAATTTTCCCCAAACCTAAAATACAAAAAAAATTCACGTTTTATTTTTCAAAAAAAAACCTTTTTTACAAACATTTCAGGGTACAGTACCTTAAAATACAAGTACCTTAGAATGAACAAATATCATAATAAAAAAATTCAATATTTTTATCCACATTTTACAAGATACGTGGATTTGTTTTCAAATAAATTGGAAAACCTTTCTGTTCTGCAGGAAATGGTCCTCATTATATTCAAAATCAAAATTTTATGAAATAAATCTTCTTTTGGTATATACATCTAGTTAAAACCCCAAGGGAATGGAAGTGGTTGCCATTTTGTTTTCTCTTTGAAACTCTTCTTTGTCTACAACTACATTCAAAACTTGAATGATCTTTCGATTTCGGTTGCAGTATATCGAATTTACTTGGAGCATTGATAAGCCAACCACATCTGGCGTCGCAAACTTTTTATGGGTGGTTGTAATTCATTAGGAAGCAATGTCTAACTGTGTCTCACTGTCTCAAGTTTCGCGTTTGCGGTTCTAAAATGCAGTTCTTACTGCTCAATCGTAAACAGTTGGTTTGAAATTTTTAGCTGGACGATAAAGGGAAACGTTTCTAAAAAAAATCCGGAGAACATTTTCAGCTCCAACTTATCGAGAAAATGAAAAAATGAAGGAACACCAGAAAAGGCTTCCAAAGCAATTTCTCAACTAAGCGCGCAAGTACGAAACTCATTACAATTAATCATTTGCAAGCATTTAAATGATTAACTTTTGCAAAACCATTCTTCACTTTGTGAAAGGACGAACGACATAAGTTGAATATATGAACCGCAACCAAAACGGGAGCTATACATGTTTGAAAATTTTTGAGTATGTACCAGGAAATACCAAAAAAAGTATGCTAGCTTGTACGGAAGGTTTTTTTTAAATTGCAGAATTTGACCAAGAGCTGTTTTTTTTTCAAAAATTCAAAAGTACGGGAAAATCATATGAAGCGCTTTATCTTTCTTTCATAAAACTCTTCAGAATTGTCGTATGTACCAAAAAATACCAGAAATATTATGCTAGCTTGTACGGAAGGTTTTTTAAAAATTGCAGAACTTAACCAAAAGCTGTTTTTGTCAAAATTCAAAAGAACGGGTTTACCTTAAATACTTCAAGAGGAACGGATAGTAAATAAAAAATTATTTAAAAAGAAAAATGACGCAATTAATGGATATAATTGATTTGAAGACAGGGGTAAGGTTGGTAATGGATGAATTAATAAAAAAGATGAGGAAAATATTTAGAGATGTCAACAAGCACATTAGATTAAACGGATAACATTTTCAGGTAAAATTCAAAGTGCTACGACGTTGCAAGTTTTCGGCTCCCACACATACGCATACACACACTGATTTTATTATCCAATGCTTAAGAATAGAAATAAATGAAATGTGAACCAGATGAATCAGAGTGTGCATCTTTTTTATGATTGTGGTTTGAGTAACAATGCTTCTTGCAGTGTGATAGATATTTATTTCAATTGGGAAAAGAAACTGAGGAGGGAAATACGAGAGTTGACTCACATATTACAATTGATAGATTAGAGAGTTTGAATTGGTCTCAAGCGATTCACTTGATTTTTTTCCCTCCGAGTGGAGTTGCAGAGGCACCAAGAGGAAGATGTGTTCACTGTGTTTCTTCTAAAAATTCAGCAAAATAACCATGGAAGGGACTGAATTTCAAATTCGCGCCCAAACAATTTTACGCGGGAATTAAAAAGTTGTAGGATTTTTCAGCTGGTATTCACACTTTAAACTAAATGTTTATATATTTTTTTGAAACCAAAGTTAGTATTGCTACTTGTACAATACTCCCTTTTTAATATGTCAATGGGTTGAATTCAATTTTGCGAATACAATATGTTCAGAGCCGTAAATATGGTTGCTCGTACTCAGATCAGGTGTGGGCGGCAAACAATTTTTTCCGGCAAGTCGGCAAATCGGCAAATTTGCGGAATTAAAATTTCTGGCAAGTCGGCGAATTGGCAAATTGCCAGAATTAAAAACTGCCGGCAATTCCATTAAAATATCTGAAGAAAACGGGAAATTTTTGTAAAAATTCTCAAAAAATCTTCTAAACACTTTCGGCAAATCGGCAAGCCGGCAATTTGCCGATTTGCCGATCGACAGGAAAATCTGTCCAACGGCAATTGCTGCCCACCCCTGCTCAGCATGATCAATCAAAACATTCCAAAATTTAATGCACACATTTATACAAGGATTTATACGAAATTTTTTTATTTAAAGTCAAAAAGCGGCGAAATCTCACTTTTCAACATTTTGTTTTGGAAGTCGTCGATCAAAAAAAAAATTTGCTATCAGTTTTCCCTTTCAAAACCAGTAAGTTAATTTCATGTTTATCAAAAAATTGCTCTCAATCTATCCTACCTGTTGATTTATTTTGAATGAATGTTGAATGTATGTATTTCACAAAATAATTGCAAAATTACAAATAAAACAAACATTAATATAAGCCCCGTTTCAGAAATATATTAAAATTGGATTAGTTTGCGTATTTTGTAAAGTTAAAAAAAAGCAATATTCATTTTCAGGCAATATTTTCCATAAAAGGAAGACGTATTTTTCATATTTACAAATCATCGGGTTGGCAAGGCAAGTACATGTACAAATAAATCTGCATATTTCATTTATCAAATTTCCGTTTGTTTTTTCTCTTGAGCTACTATTTTATCATCATCATCTTTCTCAATTGGAATGTCCTCCGGGTCACCATCACGAATTGATTTCTGGTGCTCCATCATCCTTCGCTTAGCCGTTGCTCCACTCTCGACTCCGACATTCTTGATAGATCTGAACTTGGGTGAGATAGAAAAAAAACGACTCTCGATTGCATTGACTCACTCATTTGAAATATTTCTTTTTCGTTTTATTGCCCGCAGGTTTCCGGGATATTTGAACAGGCGCTCTTCGTTGTTCTCGTCTTGTTTTTCTGATCGGAGTTTAGCATTTTCAGAAGATGATAGTAGTTTCTGAAAATCAAAATTGAGTCAAAAATGTTTATAAATTATTTGGGGCTTGTGTACAGGGGGCGCTTGACAATTGCTGTTTGGTAATTGAAATTACGTCAATTGCTCAAATTGCCAAAAATTATAGAAACCAGAGTTTTAAAAGTGCGTGTGACTAAAACCGTAACAAAAACCAAAAATTTCCAATTTCTGTTCAGCCATTATTTCATGCCTTTATTTTAAAATTGTATATTATACAAACGTGGTATTAATTTTTAATTTGCTGGATTAAAAATGGTTATTTCCAAAGGCTAAGAATACAAAAATATTTCACGTTTTGTACATTTGGAAATAGGGCAAGTTGTCATCATACTACACTTTTTATAATCAAAGTAAAGAACAACTCACGTCTTCTTCACAGTGGACAAAAATTGAAAATTGTCTCGTAAATCGTTGCAGTCGCTTCATCTTAACCACTGCTTCTTCCATAGTTGGTCGATGGTATGTAGAAGTAGTAGGGCAATGCTGATCAATTTCGGCCATAATGAGCTGAAAAACGAACAAATAATACGCGAGACATGTTCATCTTGGGGGTGCATAATCGTATTATTTATAAAGGGCAAACAATGTCTACGAGATGGAATAAGTGTCAAAGAAAAATGATAGTGGCGGAAAAAGAACGAGAGAAAAGAGCGAGAAATGTCACTTCTCTCACTTCTCGCAACAAGTTGGTCAGCGAGCTGATCACTCGTAGAGTGGAGCAATCAAAGACAAACGGAATTTTAGAGGCAAAATCAACAAGAAAGGTCATATGTTACAATGATGATAAAAGTCATTACTCTACGTTTCGTTGTCTTTCACTGCATTTCTTGTTTCGAGTCAATCTTTAAGCCTTCCTGATTTTCAATTATTGAAACTGATAACGGCAAAGTACCGGTCTTCTCATTTTAATTTTCCTGTCTTAGAAAAGTTTTTAACATCAACGAATCAAATGAATTTTTTCAAGACGATGCTAGAATATGTCAAATATTTTAGATCATCGGACTGGAACCACATGCAAAGGTAAATACATCAGGAAGCTTCATGAAACTTTTATCAGTTATTCATGAATATTCGTTGCGAACATTAATCACCGGACGGTTGGTTTAGCTCACGACATGACATACATTTAAAAATACGAAAAAAAAACAGCATTCGAGGCCTGAATCAAATAAATGACTCGAATAGGAAATTTGGCAAACCACTGGATCAGTGCGGTGTAGTCGTTTGACGAATAATGGACAATGTTTGCCGAAAAGGTTGGATTTCAAACACGCATTTTTGGGCTTTAGAAAGACTTAAAAAGAAGCAAATACGTCCGGCTCACACGATCCGTGAGCATCTATAAACATCATTTCGTTGTTGAGACTACTTTGGATTAAACTCGTGATGTTTATCACGAATGGAGAAAGGATTACATGAAAAGTCAAGGGGAGTCTGGAATTCGAATGCATTTTTGAATTTCGTTTGAATCTTGCTTTAAAATCACGTCAGTTTTCTGATTTTGTCCGACTGAAAGTTGAGGATACAACTGGAAACATTAAAAATCCAATTGAACATCTGACTTGAAATCAAAAAAAAATGTTCAAGGAGTGTGTACTTTAGTTTGGTCTTTTTGAAAGAACAAGTATACATGGAAAAGTTCTTCAACGTAAAAATGTTTAAAATTATTATGAGGCAAAAACAAAACAAAGTGGTCATAGAATTTTTGGAAAAAAACTATGTTTTTAATATGATATTTCAAGTTTTCAGTTATTTTTGTTGCCCAAACTCACATGAACCGACATCTCATGAGTTCATTTTTAATTGTGCCGCATGTTTAATAAGAAAGTCGTGAAAGTAAAGTAATACTTACTTTTATGTACACACTTTCCATATATGAATTGCAATTATTCATAATCAAAAATGGACTTACCAGATGTCGGCGCTTATTTTCTTGCCACAATTTCAATATATAATTTAAAAATGAAAAAACAGATAGACATAGTCATGGACTATTTTTCGTTAGTTGAAAATTTTTTGATATCCTTTCTAGTTTCGGAGCTATACTTATTTGAAAAATTATCAAAACTATCACAAACCTAAAAGGGGATACCTTTTTGGCCAGCACAAAAATTTTCCACTGACAAGAAATTTTTCTGCTTTTTCTACCGTACCTAATTTATTATGTACTGGTATATTCAAAATAAGCAAAGATATTTCAAAGTAAAATTTCTAACTAAAGTGGTGAGGTGCAACACTATTGGAAAAATGACGGTATCTATCTTATTGAAAACGTATGTCATTTAAAATTTTATTACTAAACTATTGTTCACCCGAAACTACCTAAAATATTGCATCCACATTTGAATCACGCAGACATAAAACAAAGGCATTGGAGAATACGTATGTCTAGCCAAAGAAAAGCCTGATTCGAAGTTACCTTGAACAGAAGAACAGAATGAAACAGAAGAAAACAGTTTCGTGTTTCCTAGTGGGCAGATTTAAAGTGTACAATTTGAGTAGAAACAATGAAAAATGCTGCCGACGGAACTGCAAATTTCATTTTCTCTTTTTTCATGCCAGCTGATGCGCTATGCTCTCTGTGAGAAAATTAATTAGTTTGATCTGTTAACCTTTTTTGATTTTCTATTTTATTCTTGTAAAAGCTAGCTTTTTGTGAAATGAAATTGAAGAACAAGGTCAAAGAGTACATCATTGTTATCTTGCTGAATAAATTAGGAGAACAAGGGCAAAGGAGCACAAAGAGAAAATACACGGAAAGTTTGTGGAATGAGCTGGTTCCACCCGTGTCCTAGGGAAAAATAAGGAAAGTGAAAAAAAAAAACGAGAGAAATGAGAAATGAGAAACGGAAACAAATCAAATATGATGTGCTCTGTAGTTCCTAGGCAAGTGTGTCCCGTTGCGTGCGGTGCGCCTCCAGTTCCGGGTCGCGTTTCGAGGACGAGTAGGTAAGAAGTGGCGAGACTAATTCATGCGACACAGGCAAATGATTGGCCGTCAATGAGCAGAGTTCTGAAAAAAAGAGCATTCCAAGTCAAGGCTTAGGGTTTCAATGTGCTCCGACTCCGCCTATGAGGAGCACCTATGGGGTGGGTGTGGAGGCTGTTTACGCACATTTGAACGAGTTAGAATCGTATGGACAGGTGGAAACGTATATGTTCCTGAGCGATCTGGTTTATTGTTAGTGTGATTTTTTAGTAAACAGATTTGGAAATAAGGAAAAAGGGCACCGGATTGGAATTAGCATTTGCACGAAAATAATGATTATATTTTTAATCTCATAAATGAATTCCTACATATATAATCCATTATAAAACCTTTTACTACTATTTTATCAATGACCTTTTGGCTTAAAAATTTGATATTTAGTCTGTAAGTTAAAAATAATTGCCTCCGAAAAGGTTAATGAAAAAACTTCGCCAGTCTTAAAAGTGGAGTAGCGGGAAAATTGCTTTAAAACATGCCTATGACACAATAATGACCAGATATCATAGTTTAAAAAATTCAAGAGTTTTCTCTAAATCTTATACGATTTTTTGAAAGTTGGAAAAATCTCAATTTTTGCCACTTTTTTACTTACAATTAAACTAAAAAACTTTAAAACTTTAAAAAAATTCCCTTCGGATATTATGGCGTATTTATATTTCAAATGTAAATAATTAGAGGTTTCAACATGCGATAGTGCTATAATTTTTTAAAAATAACAAAAACTGGGTGATTGCCACTTTTCGACTATCAAGAAAACGTTTTCAAAAATTTTGAAAAGTTTAACTATGATATTTGGTCATTTTGGCATCATAAGTGTTTTTCAAAAATTGCTCCACTGGCGCGCTACTCCACATTTTTACAAGTAGAGTGTGGATATTGTTCAAAACCGTTTCTTTAGTGTCAAAACGTGTGTAAAATTTTTCAGAATTTTTTGAGGGGTACAAGCTAGTTGAAAATTTTAAAATTATTCGAAAATCCACATTTTTGAACAACTTTGCGATTTTCCAAAACTTTGACTGAAAATTTTAAAATATCAAAAAAATGTGGAAATTTCAATTTCATTATTCAGGCTTCTGCGGCAAACTTGCCGAAACTGCCGTTTTCCGAGCTCGGCAAGTTTTCCGAATTTGCCGTGCTTTTCAAGAAAGTGTTCATCAAATTCAGCGTTTTCCCCTATTTTCAACTAAATTTAACATTCATAAATTCTTGTTTAATTTCCAAAATGTCATCATTACAACGAACCGAACAATTTCTGCATGACGATTGAAAGCGCCACGTTTGTAACAACCGCTATGATGCTGTAATACTGATAAGAAATGGCAAAAATGCGCTCCAACCCGAAAACCCTGGAAACAATCAATTTGTCATAATCAAATTTACAATGAATTACAATGGGGTCGACGTGACTGCTCCAATAAACGATTCATCAAAATACGTCAGAGTTTGATTTGAGCACTGACCAAGCTCCAATGCAACAGGTTTGACCTGAAAAATGTAATTCTCAAAATTTCTTTGAAACGAGTGTTCCATACCTTCACTAGCACGCTTCCAATTGAAATGGAAAAACAAACAATGATTGACCCAATTAATCCAACCAGTGCAGCTTTTTCTTTCACGCGAGGAACAAATAATCCAACCACAAATGATCCGAGAACCGGTCCACCACCGGCGCCAAAAACTATGAACGAAACCTACATTTTTGGTGTATTAATCGTATTAATCGAAAAGTGTTTCAGTTTACCTGCAATATTATGCTCTGCAGCATGCTGCACAGAAACGCCACAAATATTGAAATGAACGAAAGAACAATTGCTGAAGTTGTTGAATAAAGGTTAAAAATTTATGTATTTTCTATGTTCCTTAAGATGGAAAAGACAAAATAATGTAACAAGTACAATTTGGTACTCCCCGTTTTTCTGGAAATTAATTTTAAATTCTCAGGCTTAGAAACCACCATTTGTAAACCTAGAGATAAACATTAATATTACGTTTTAACTGAAAAAAAATTACCAAAAAATTATATTATATTTAAAGGTAGAGAAATAATTGTAAAAAACTTATAGAATTTTTCTAATGATTTTTTTTCCAATATTGCCAAAAAAAATGAAATGAGTCATTATAACTTTTTTGCGTTTTTCGGCTGTCCTAATTGAGGTTTCTTCATTTATTGTTTTATAGTTAAAACATAATTTGTCAATTTATCAGGCATTTTCTGCAAAAAATGGTTTTTTTTGTTAAGTTATCAATTTTTTTGCCGATTTTAAAATTTCATCGAGTTTTTTCACAGAAAAAGATGCTTTACAGTTATATTTGATATATCCAAATTGTAATCTATCCTTTAAGGAAAAAAACTCAGAGACGATAAATGCTGGGCCATATATATATATATATATATATATTTGTTTTAAAGTGAAAACAATAAATCCAAGATATTCAAATTTTCCCACTTCACTTACGCAAAATTCTCATTGCATTTTGAACTTGGTCATTTCTAAGCGGCGCCATTTTTCTACGCTCACGATAAACTTTCCAAACATCGTTTATCACTATTGAAGACACTGCAGTAAACGACGCTGACAACGTGCTGGAATAATGTTTTTTTTTTAGAGCTTTAAGTCTGAACTTCTACCTAATTCCAGCACTGTATACCGCCGCAGCAAATAGTCCCACGGATCCAGGATATTTTGAAGTGACATCCATCACGAAACGTGGCAACAGTTCATTTGCATTTCCAATTTGTGGATGGCAATCTTTATAATGCGCGTAGATCAAAAATCCAACGGACACGTACGACACAAGAATAATTGTATTGCATACGATGTTCAATAGCACCACTCTAAATTTGTTGTTTTTTTTTCGTTGCTATATACGTTTTGTTTTGCTCTCTTGAGCTCACTTCTGGGCAGATTTGAGTGTGTCCATTGCCATATATCTCTGGATACTCAATTGGTTGGCAGCGAACAATGCCAAAATATTTCCCGTTCCTCCGATAAGCAATGACCATACTGAGTGACGAATGGTTGGGTTGATACGGAAGCTATAAATCTCATTTTTCTTCTTTTTTTTCAGATTAAGCCGAGCTTTATGATGTGTATTGAGGATTTTGCAGAGTTATTTTAAATATCAGATCAACAGAAGAATATTCTAATAAACTACTAGAAGCTGGAAATTCTGTGTGTGCGTCAATAGGTCGCTGCTCTATCCGATTAGTTTCTAATCTGGTCAGAATTTGCATTTGTGGGGAATAAAATAGAGATATTTTGGAATCTATTTCATTTCTCAATGGTTGTGCTCATTTACACATCCCCCACACATTATAGGGACTTACTCATTGAGAATGAACCGCTTTCCATGCACAACACTTGTGTACACATCATGGATGCTCATCTCTCGTAATGAAATTGAAATTATGAAGGTCATTGTGAGAAATATTAATAACATTTGAATTGCGGAAGTGTGAATTCCGGCTTTTACTCCTCCCTGGAAAAAAATTGTATGATGAAAAATATTGAACACCACTACTCACCACACTTATATAGAAAGCAGAGAGTACAGCGGTGATGAGGATTGATACGGTGATCGGGATGTTGGTAATTGAGGCGATGGCCAGCGACGGAGCATACAGTGCAACTGAGTTGTAGAGAATCATCTGAGTTTAAGAAAAATTACGTTGATGTAAAACATTGAATAGAGTAGGTTCCAAAATGACCCAACACCATAGTAAAATGCTTGTTTCGAAAAGTGGAAATTATTGAGTTTTTTGCCATTTTTGAGAATTCCTTAGCAGTGACAAAAACTGAAAAATCGTCTCTTTTTGACAAAATTGTTTTTTAACTCAATAAAAAAATTGTTAAGTTTTACTAAAATTTTTTGTAATTTTGGCGCATTTGGGGCTACTCTTCCAATAAGATTTGAAACAAATTAGTTATAAATGTGGAATCAATAATACTGTTTAGGCTTGTTAAATAAGTACCATTAAGACGAACCTAATCGAATTACTATACAAAAGTTTCTGGAAAACCCTTTTTTGGATACTATGTTCCCGACCCGGCTCACCCATAATAAATAGGCATAGGAAAAAAAGCATTGGTGCAGCCGGCGACTAACGGGCGACAGTGGGCAAGTAGCGGGCAAAATCAAACGTAAAATCGATAATTTAAATTAATTGGAACTATATATACATCAACCCTTGCCAAAATCATTACAAGTACTTTACAATTTAACAGAACAGATTGTCAATAGTTTCTATTATACATCTGTAGTAATACTACACTAACCTGAACACAAAACAACGATGTCGTCACAAATCTGCATTTGTAGTCAAATCGTCTTTCAAAGTACTGAAATTTTCAAAAGAAATATTATTCATCATGGAATCCATCAATTTATACCTCGTATATTGTTGTGAGCTTGAGGCGATAGAGGACCGGCAAAAAAACGAATGCAACAATTGGAAACGAGATAACGTACATTGGTGCGAACCAGAGCATCATACCTCCTTGGTAATAAATCTGGAATATTTTACCATTTTACATTATTCTGTACATGTAATACTATTATTTTCAATCCGGAGTGTGTGGCAATTGCCAACAGACAATTCTATAAAATGAGCAATTGCGGCATTTAACTTTATTGATAAAATAATGGCGAATATTTGCTTTTTCTGAAAATACCCTTTATTTAAATTGAAACAGCTTGAATTGCTCAAAAATTGTCCAAAAGTTGAAAATTGCCGGAAAATATCGGTCAAATAATGGGAAGCAATTTTCGGCATTTTTTAACTTTCAGACAATTTTTTATCATTTTTCAGTTTTAAGTTAAATTTTTAAAAAAGTATTTTTAGATAAAGCAAATATTTCGCTATATTATATTATTAAATTTTAATTAAATACCTTGAGATAATATAGCTCATTTTCTAGATCTGCCGGCCGGCAATTGGCCTACTTCTCTAAACCACCCCTTTACTTTTCTTTGATTGTGTTCCCATTCTCATGAACACCAATTTCTCATCAATTAAGAAATCCTTATTCGGGTTGAATATTCAACAGATGGATTAACCAAAAGTGTCATTAGATATTTAGCCATTCAATTAAACCGCGCATCCCTTCCTTTCATGTGTGCCGCTTTTGTTACCTCTGCTGGGAAGCCGAGCAACGAAATGGACGAAATGAAACCGGAGCACACTGACAGCGTTGCCGACCAAACGGAGACCCTGAAGTTTTCGTTTTGGTCATTCTTTACATACTTTTCTCGTTTTTTTTCTCCTTTTGTCCTGCTAAAAATAATGTCGTCATTTTATTTCTCACCTAGATCCAACCATTGTCGCGTGCACACTTTGTTCTTCATTCTCAGTTTTTCGTGATTTTATGAAGCCGTAGGCACTTATTGATATTAAACACGTGAGTAATGTGACGTAGTCAGAGAATTCCATTCAGAATTTAACCTAAAAGAAACAAATTTAAAAGCGTGGGACTTTCGAGAAATATGTACAAAAATAATGATCGAAAATGTTTTGAAATGATGTCACTGGGACCCACTACACAAAAACAAAAATGAGAAAGGGTTTAGATAGGCTTAAAATTTCAAAGTTAAGACAGGATACGTGGGTCATGGCTCAGAAGCTGAGCACACGCGCTACACAATGTACATCATGACTTTTCAATTGTTTGTGGCCAAGACTGATTTTGTAATGTTTTTCGCCCATCCCTTTCTATTATTTTCCCATTTGCCGGCACCATCACTCAATGAAACAATTTATTAAATCTATGATGAAATGTTTTATTGGATGAAATCATTTTTTTCCAATTCGCTTAAATAAAAAGTAAAAGAGGAGGTAAAGGAGTATTGCAAAGTGTGTTGACATTGACGAATGGCGGACCATGATGTGTAACAAAACGGAAAGCGTACGCATTTATGTGTTGAACGCGGGTGCTCACGCGAGGCTTTACTATTTTTTCAATTCTCATTTCTTACTTTTTTAATCTAAAAATTTCGCTCCCGGGTGGGCTCGAACCACCAACCTTTCGGTTAACAGCCGAACGCGCTGCCTATTGCGCCACGGAAGCACATGAACCGGACGGGAAGACGGTCAAATACGTGTTAAAGGAAAGAGTGAGAGATAGAGAGTCAAACGAGAAACACGCACACAATGTGACAACAGAAATGTTTGTGTGGCTTGTTGTGGAGAGTCACAATGATTATGAACTTCTTTATGCATATGGTTTATAATAAGTTAAACATTTTAATACTAAAATGTTGCTAAGCTGGTCTCAAGGACAAAATGTGACATGACACACCATGGGTCAGAGAAATGTGATTTGAAAAAAGCGCGCGCAAAAGCATAAGCGGAAACAACACGCAAATGGAAAGAAAAGAGTGTTAGAGAGATGTGCCATCAATTTCGAAATGAGGCACCGCTTAATAATGGCCTAGAAATTTCTCTTACACATTTCCTACGCCAAATGTGATAATGCTCAATTCATGGTGCATCAAAGGAATCTGCTTCGTTTATTTTGATATTTTTAAGTTCCACAGAGTAACAGGTTACGTTAAAGGAGGAGTAACGATTTTGAACGTATAGACCAAAAATTTGCAGAAATGGACGAATTTCGTCTCAAAAAGTTGTCAAAAAAAATTTTTATTTCAGTTCACAATTTCGAATAAAAAAGGGTATAATTTTTTCCAAAACCTCCAATTTTGGACACTTACCCGTTTCTCAATTTTGGTCACTTCTCAGCGGTCCAAAGTTAACTTTTTCTAATTATCATCTTTTTTGCATATTTTGGTAGTTTATCTCCCGTTATTCATTGGTTAAGGTACATTTTAAACTGATAAATAATTAATTTTTGCAATTTTTGGTCATTGGATTTTTAGGCTAAAATTCCTATTTTTGCCTATTTTTTCTAACTAAGCACATTTAGGTAACGTATGTTTAAAATACCCTAAACCTAAGTTCAAGACAATTTATACCAGCTTAGAAAATCTGTAAAAAATATGGCCAACTATGAATATTTGGTATATTTATTCAATATGCATATTCCTATTTATACCTTATCAACTACTTATTCCTCTTGTTTGTCAACAAAATTTTTATCTCTGGTAATCTCTCAATTTCATATGCTATCCTTTTCTTCTTTTTTTCTTCTTTCATTTCTCCAGTTTTTGCTTCAATCGTCCAGTGTGGATTTCATTATCCTCTCTCTCTCTCTACAACCCCCGAGCTTTACGAGTTTTTACGAAAACAACACACGCACTATTTTCTTCCCTTGTAATTATTGATTCCAAATAAATAAATAAATTTCAAAAAAAGACGGAAAAGGAAAGGATGAGAAAAGTAATCATGCGCAAAAAAGCAAATGACCGTTGTCCTAAGACCTCCGTGCTCTTTTGCTCGCTGTGTCGCATCGATCTACGAAATAAAAAGTTGTCTGAATAGTATTCCTTTTTCTTGTTTTTTTTTTGTTTTCATGTTGCAATTTCAAACTAAAAAATTTGTTTTGATGCCAACGTTGTTCAGTAGCCAAAACACCTGCTTCTGACTAGAAAAAGTGAAAAGGTGCATAAATAATGAAAACAAATTAGGCGTAATCCCACCTGCTCTAGTTGTCATGGCGATTTTTGTTATGATGTTGTTTTAAAATGTTTGCTTCATTTTTTGCTTGTTATGTGTTTTTGTGTCATTTTTCAAGAAAACATTGAATTTCATGAAGAAAAATATACAGATTGAAAAGTTTCTTAAAGCTGCAAAATATTCTAATTCTATATAAATTATTTTAAAAATGTATGACAGAGTTGGGTTCTTATTTCCGACAAAATTTTTTCCTTTCTTCTCAGTGATGAGTGATTGTGATAGAAACTGACAGATTATTTTCCAATTGCTCATTATGAGCACAACTCTAATAAAAACTCAAAACTCAATTGCAAGCTATATTAAAACCTAATACTATTAAATAACTGTTTTCAATTTTTACCATAATATCTAAAAACTTAGCTTTGGTGGAACTAAAGTTTCCATGCAGGCGCGAAAATGCCTGCCGCGCTAACTCTGCGGCGAACTTCGCCTGTCTTGCGCGGCGAGCCTCGCCACCTGTATAGTGCGGCGCAGAAGCCGAAAAGTGTCGGCCGCGTCGAAAAAACCGTCTTTCGCACCATCTTGTGTAATCACCAAGCCTTTGACTTCTCGCCATAGTGCAGAAATGAAGCGAGAGGCCGGCAGGTTGGAGGCATGCGCCAGGCACTGAAACCGCGACTACCTCCCATGGATGTCGTAGTGGTAACCCGTTTCTAGACCGATTTATGTTTGCTTTAACTCGAAACAAAATCTCTCAAAAAATTCAAACGTTTTTTTATGGTTGGGCTTATTTTAGCTAAAATTAGACAATTTTTTGAGAAATTTTTGAGAAGTTTCATTATAAAAAGTTTCCTTGTAAACACATTTTGGCTCTTTACGTTTAAAATCGTCACTCCTTCAATCATTGTTCAAAAAGCTTTCACATCCTCACACCCTCAAAGTGCAAAACAATAAAGCGTTTCACATCTGGTGCACTTTTGTAAAATGCGTATCCAAACGCACGGAAGATGATTGTTCCTGTCACATCACTCATTACTCGTTCTCCTCTTTTACACTCCCCCAAATTTTCATTTCTGTTGATTCATTGACCCACGGGTATAAACATCGAATAAGAGGGGGGGGGGGGGGGGGTCTTCTTTTCATTCCGATTCGATACCCTAATAAATGTGCATTATCCGTCCCCGTTGTTAGGGGACAAGTAAGCAAGCTGGTTCCCACATTACCGATCCGATGACCGCTGTACTCATATATGTAGTAAGTAAACTGACGAGATAGTGCGGTTTATGCGGAGGTGAGTGAGGGTGACCAGTGTGCGCAATTCTTTTTGTCAATGTCTGCCCATTCCTCGTCATTTGCCCTCTGTCCCTCAAACGGCCGACACACGCACACACACACACACAAACAGGGGCTGGACGGACACACAACGATACGGTTAGTTCATCTAAAATGACATTTGGATTCAGAGATCCTCCGTTTACCAGTTAGCGTTTATGAGCGTTTATCTTGAGACCGATACCAATTTTATTTCATTTTGTTGGCAAAACCCCAAAATGACTGCCGATTTTCATCCGATTGGTTCTTCCTTTTAGTGTGCGTGTTTGAATAGAAACTTGATCGCTCTCCGTGAGTTGAGCTTTAGCTTCTACTTCAGAGATCTAATCCTTGACACCAACCACCTGACGTTTAGCGTGTCTATCCGGATCTATTCGGATTGAATTTTATCAATATTGCCAAGGAACATAACTTTCAGTTTTATTATGAGCCATGACGTTCTGAAGTCGGTCAAAATGCGTTTTTATTTATTTTTCAAAAATCTAGTGGAGTTTTGTCAGTAGGAGTCTAAAACGATCACAAATATCAAAATAGAACAATTCAAAACATTTTGGTTTTTTTTTAAGTTTCCAAGTTTTAAAGTTTTGGCAAATTGCCAAATTTTTTGAAAAATCTAGACCTTGAGAATACGTATACATGAATAACACAAATTTCAAGTTTAAAAAATCGTAGACACAATTTTTTTAAATCGTATTCTTAAATTATCAGTGGGCAAAAACTGTCACTTTTTGACAGTAAATAAAACATTTCCAGTTATTTTTGGTTGAAAAGTTTTACTATTTGTTTTTTTTTGACGCTATAGGAGCTGGCGCTACTTGTGTTGTATACTTTGCAAATGGTCAGCAAATTTTTTGTAACCTTGATTTCATTAAAACAAAAAAAAAACAAAAAATCAACTTTATGCTACTGTCCCACCATGTCAACAACATCACTATTATTATATTTAAAGTGAAAACAGCTTAAAAAAAAAAAAGTCACGCCCAGTACTAGTTTTCCGAAGGTTTTCTTTCCTCTTCTTGCCACTAATTTTTTTCGTCTATTTCTTTGAGTCTCTTTCAATTGAAATGTTTTTTTTTTCGCCGATGTCTGCCAAAATGTAGATGGCTTTTGCTTCTCTATCTCCCAGATCCTCGGTAGTATAGTGGTGAGTATCCGCGTCTGTCACATGCGAGACCCGGGTTCAATTCCCGGCCGGGGAGAACACTTTTTGCTGCTGATTTGCGTTAGAATTATTGTCTTCCGCTTCAGATGGTATCTCTCTCTTCCGCTATTTTCACTCAACTTTCTATATATGTCCGCCACCCTGTAATTATGATCTTCATCGACCTCGTATATAACCTATCCTACCGATAAAATGCACTGTGCATAACCAAACAAGTCAATGACAAGAGAGTCAGACGAGAGGAAACAACTTACTGTCATCTCTCGCGTCTTTTTTGTAGACGAGTCGAGTGCCGGCTAGCAAGCAGCTAATGGGGTTGCGATGACCTACCGACCCCCTGTCATGTACAGCCGCTCTTTTCTCACACGTTTATCTCTTCGCGTTTCCTGCCATTAGAACTTTGCTCGCTCCTGCCACCCACTTTTCCATTAACATTTGCTGCTTCTTCGTCTACGAATAACATGCTCTCTTTTTGCACGTAGTTCTATTCAAATACGAGTATCCCTTTTGCAACACTGTCCTTGAACGTTTTTCGCTTTTCGAATGTTTTGACTTTTTTCTCAACGTCTCTTGTACTTTTTTTTTCATTTTATCATCGTCAGTGAATTTTTTAAACGAGATTTTTTTTCAGACCAAAGATGGGTAAGCAAGAACAATCGGAACCGCTCAACCAAGAACCTTCAAATGAGCATCATGATGTGAGTATTTGATTTTTTTTTTAATTTAAAAAAGTTTTCCAACAATCGAGAATACTTTAGGAAGAGGTTGGCGACAAAGGTTTGGAAAAGACGATGACTTTATTCAATGGAGTATCTATAATTGTCGGATGCATTATTGGATCCGGAATTTTTATCAGTCCAACTGGAATCCAAGCACGTAAGTTGTTCGATAAGATCAGATAAAAAACCAATTAATTTCCCGGCGAGGGTTATACATTTATACAATAGAATTTAATTGTTGATAAAATTGTTTTATTGTCATAACAAAAGATTTTCACAGAGATATACCTAGAAGGTTATATATATATATATGCAATTTAAACCTTAATTTTTGAATTCTCATAAGTTCCTGAGGACTTCAAAATCTTAAAAATAAATTACCGTGGACCCAAACGTAGGCGCGTGTTTCAGTTGAGTTAGGAGTGAATTAGGAACTTTAAAAAAATCAATGTTGTTTTTTAAAACTTCACAGTGTAGAATTCTGATTAATAATAAACTTGCTCTTTTTTCTGAAAAATAGTTAGTAACTAGTGATAAAGCATTTTGATTTTAAAACGTCCGTTATGGACCTAGAATTCTCGAAATTTCAAATAGTAAAGAACAATTTTCACTCATTTATCTACACTTATCAAACAACTGCTAACATCAATTTTCTTGCATTTGACTTGACTATCACATCAAAACGTGTCATTTGTTGGCCTACCCTGTACAACAAGTTACTCTAATAATTTTGCTCCGCTTTTCAGAAGCCGGCTCAGTCGGCCTTTCACTGATCGTGTGGGTTTTGTCTGGACTCTTCGCCGGTATTGGAGCTTTTTGCTATGCAGAACTTGGAACTCTTATCCGTAAATCTGGTGGAGACTATGCGTATATTATGGAGGCATTTGGACCATTCCTGGCGTTTCTTAGACTTTGGATTGAAAGTATTGTAGTGCGGTAAGAAGCATATTGGCGACTTGAGATTTTACATTTATTTTTTTTTCAATTTTTCAGACCATGCACCGCTACAATTGTGGCACTCACGTTTGCAATCTACATGTTAAAACCATTCTACCCGGACTGTGATTCTCCACCACTTTCCACGGAACTAATTGCAGCTCTTCTTCTTGGTAATTGACCTTTATTTTTGAATTTTCAAACTTTTGAATTTTCAAACTTTTGAATTTCCAATTTCAGTGTTACTTACGGCTGTCAACTGTATCTCTGTCAAATGGGCAAGTAAAGTTCAAGATTTCTTTTTTGTGACCAAGACTGCTGCTCTTGTATTGATCATCTTCACTGGTTTATGGAACATGGTTTCTGGTGGGTTTTAGGATTGATTCATAATTCATATTTTATTTAAACTAAATTTCAGGCAAACCAGAAGCTTTTGACTCATTTGAAAATATCTTTGAAAACACCGCCAAGGATTTAGAAACTGCTTCACTTGCTTTCTACTCCGGATTGTTTGCTTACCAGGGCTGGAACTACCTTAACTTTATTGTTGAAGAACTTCAAAATCCAAAAAGGTCCGTTAAACCAGTAACATTTTGAAAACTCGATTCACAATTTGGAAACATTTCAGAAACCTTCCACTCTCTATTGCTATCTCTTGCTCACTGTGTACCATCATCTACACTCTTACAAACGTGGCTTTGTACACGTCAATCACACCCGATGAGATGCTTGCAAGCCCAGCGGTTGCAGTTGTAAGTTAGCCAATGCTCCTTAATAGAATCTGACAAAAATATTACAGCTATTCGCGGAGAAGAACTATGGATGGTTTGCTTTCTGCATGCCAATATTTGTGGCCTGCTCAACCATTGGATCGGCAAACGGTGTCATTTTGACAAGTTCTAGGTAACTTTTTTTAGACAGATTTTTTAAAAGTAGTATCAGGGCTGTGCGGCAGTCGAGATGTTCGGCAAGCGGCAATTGCCGAAGTTGCCGAACCCCAAAACCCCAAAATTTTCGGCAACCGGCAATTGCCGAATTTGACGAGCCAAAAAATTTTTGGAAACCGGCAATTGCCTTTTTTTGAAAATTTTTTTGTTGAAATTATATTTTTGAGCGCTTTGGAAAAAAGTATGGTCGTTTTTTTCTTTTACAGTGAAACGTTAGCATTTTTCAGGTTCTCTGAATGTTTTTTTCTGAGCTACAAAATGTTTGGCCGATATCGGCAATTGCCGAAGTCGAACCCAAAAATTTTCGGCAACCGGCAACTTGGTTACCGGTTGCCGCACAGCCCTGAGTAGTATAAAAAAGAATCAATGATGTATATAAATAATTAATTTCAACAAATTTTCAATCAATTACGCAAAAACATGCAAAAAGTTGCACGTAACTCGAGGATAATTTAAAAAGCACACTTTTCAAAAATAGTGTAGGTTATCAAAACGTTTGCAATAAGGGAATTTTTTCAATGCAATAAAGATATATGAATTAATTTTTAAAAAAGTGAACACATTTGGGGTCTATATGTACATTTAAAAAACCAATAACCGTTATTAATCCTTTAAGATCAACCAAGACTTACGACTAAGTTTTAGATTAACATATATTAAACAACACAATGCGAACTAAAATAATTCAGATTATTCTACTGCGGAGCTCGTGAAGGACAAATGCCAAATGTATTAACCATGGTGAACAAAACCACAAAAACTCCAATCCCAGCCGTAATTCTCACTGTAAGTTTTGCACATTCTTACTAGTATTGAAGTTTTTTCAAATTACAGGGACTTCTTTCCTTGCTCTACCTTCTTCTCTCCAACAACATTTACTCTCTCATCAACTACATTCAAGTCAGCTACTGGATTGCTATTGGAGGAGCCATCCTTGCGCTCTTCTACTTTAGAAAAACAATGCCAGATGCTCCAAGAGCTGTGAAAGCGCCGATAGTTTTCCCAATCATATTCTTCATTGGGTGCGTGCTTCTTGTGTTGGTCCCAGTTCTTGGAAACCCGAAGGATACTGCAATTGGAATCCTTATTATGCTGTCTGGTGTCCCTGTATACCTTATTTTCATTGCATGGAAAGGAAAACCAAAGTGCATTGACTCGCTCACAGGTAACTATTTCAGTTTTTGGAGTCCATTGATCAATTGGAAATTTCAGATTCCGTCACGATCTTCACGCAAAAGTTGTTCATGGTTGTCGACGCCAACAAAGAGGAATAGTGTCATAAAAACTTGTAGCTCTCAGTTCTCGGCGCTCACAATCCCCAGTTACCACCAATTTAGTTTTCGTTGTTTTCTTTTATTTACTAAAGTTCGAGAAAAACTGATCTCAACTATATTATTTCCCCCCCCCCCCTCCCCCCAATTTTACAGTATTTTGCCGCCGATATAAAAGAATACAATGACAATTCGTACAAGTAGAAATGCGAAAAACCATAATTATTTTGGCATAATAAATATATTCTCACTTCAAACACTTCTACATATTCTGGCTAATAATCGGTTTTCCTGAAAGTTGTTGAATTGCAATTTACAAGGTTTTTACTTATTGTTAGATTTTTTTCCACGGAGTTACAGGTTTTCACAAACAGTAGAATATGTTTAGAACCTAATTTTTAGTTTAAAATCTAAGTTAGATTGTTCTGGAACGTTTTACTTGCTCCAGATGCGGGTGCTCAACGCCTCTTTTTTTCAGACCCCTGGTTAATTAGTTGGAAATTGTTAAAATGGTTTATGTGTCTAAAATTATGTTTTTACATGTGAAAAATAAATTAAAACGTAGTTTTTGGCTCAGCGGCGACGAATGCGGTCATAGTCACAATTGTTGTAAATGGACGATTTTTTGTAGAATAACGATGCTCCATAGACAAATTGAACAAGAAGCGAATCCCAATCCGAATCTTTTGGAACAATGCATTCAAAATTCATATCAACGGAATAGTAGAATCGATTTGTGTAGTAGGAGCTGAAATTTAAATTTATTGAAAATGAGCAAAAATATTTTGAAGGTGGAGTAGCGAAAATTGCCTTTAAAAATGCCTATAATGACCTAAATCTCATACTTAAAAATTCAAAAAAAGTGATAAATTTTATATGAGTTTTTGAAATTCGGAAAAAACTCCGTTTTCCACTTTTTTAAAGCCGTCGATTTGAAAAAAATACCGTTTTTATTATCTACTTACGTGTGTTTCAAAAATTATCAGGGAATCGAACATACGATAGTGCTCTAGTTTTTTCAAAAAGTGGCAAAAACTCAATAATTGCCACTTTTTGAAAAAATCCAATATTTTTCGAAAAGTTTCACTAAAAACTCACTTGTTCAGAAACATGACTGTGTGGAATCCTGCACTGCTTTCGAATTTCAGCGATCTGTCTTTCTCATCATACACAAATGTTGCAACTGGTGGATCTGGGAGCACTTGACCAATAAGGGTTTCAGAAACAATTCGAGCAGAGTGATCATCTAACAAAATGGCCAAGTCAATACGATTTTCTTCATTGAACAACTGGATGACTCCGGACATGATTCCAACATCAGAATGGAAAGCTCCAAACTGGGAAAGTTTTCATTTAAACCAAATGATCAGAATAGTAAGATTTGAAAAAACTCACCATATGCATCATCTCATGAAGAAAATGATTAAGAAGCATTTCAAACGCTGCTTTTTCGTTAGCTGGTAGCTTATCGATATTTGTCTCTTCGGAAAGTTCGTCAATTTTGCTCTTCGGAATGTGGATCTCAGCTCGATTACCATTGGCGAATGCAGTCAGTTTGGCGGGAACCTCGATGTCTTCCACGAAAATCACAATTTTCACACCATCTGGATTGCACCTGAAAAATGAATTCTTAACAGTTTCATCCAAATTCTAATAATAACGTACTCAACTTCTTTGTCAGCTACAACACGTTTGTATTCTAACTTTGAGTGCTCAGTCTGCCCATCGTTTTTTTCTAGGAAATGTTCGATTGCCTGGAGACCATACGTAACTGTAAAAATTAGTCTTAACAGAAAAAAATACATTTGTAAAATAACTCACTGATATTGTCAATTTTCGACATTGTTGTCTCATCAGCAGTTTCTCCAGAGGTACTTGTCACGAACATTCCTTGAACAAAAAGTTTTGGTTTGTCAATTAACCCGTCCGACATTTTTTCAACCCGTAGAAGTGTCTGAAATTTTCTGAATTGACAACTCTGCGAAAACAAAGTAGATATTAATTATTTAACTAAATTGAAATAAAAAGTAACTCACAAATGAGGTTGAAACGAAAAAACAGAGGTACTCGAACACTGTTCAACATTCAAAACAAGAAACGCGCCAAGAAAACTAAATGTGGGTCAGTAACACTTGCGCGTCGGCAGAGAGGGTGGAGGTCCCGATTGTGTGCAGACACGCAGTTATAAAACAAAATGGGGAAAAAAAGTGAAATAACAGTTCAAAAAAAAACTTTTAAAAAAATTTGTTTTTAAATTTATTCTGCATGGTAATGTATTTAGTTAAATTAATTGATTTGTAAACTTATGAAAATGAAGACCAACAAAAATTGTACGCCGTTTCTGAAAATTGAGCCTGTAAAATGATAAAATTTAAGCAGTACAATGAAGTAATTGAGATGAGAAAAACAATCGAGCAATGACTATCAATTCAAAAAAGTGAACTGCGAACAATGTAGAAGTGATTAAGCCTCATTGATATTGTGCAAAAATCACCAAATAGCAGAATAAAAGTTTTGGAAAATTTTTCATGTCTTATCAAAACGTGAAACCTTTTAAACTTTTTTAAAAATGATATTTGGTCATTTTAACATCATAGGATTAATTTTTAATCATTTCTCGCATAGTCCACCTTTAAATAAAAAATTTTAACGCCTTCCACTTCTGCAAATTTTATCGTAAATATCTGGGAACGCATCGATACATTTGCAAGATGCTCTTTTCCAATCATAGAGTGTTCTGTCAAACATTTCAGCGTACTCAGCTCGTGTCATGTAAATGTCGGCATATGTCATTTGGAATCTGAACGATAAATTATTAAAGTGATAATTTATAGGCAAATTTTACCCATTGACTGATCGAACAAACGATTCCAGTCGCCGTGTTGTTCTCTCGTGATGATAACCATCCTTGGATGTTACTCCATACGCTCCAACATCCACGTACATCTTGTGAGTAGCATTTCTCAATTTCATGAGACCTGGTTGGGATTTCAAGTAGAATGGGCACAACCACATTGGATAGATCTGGAAACAATGCTAGAAAATATGGAAAATCTGAAAAACGTACTTCGACTTCTTTGTGAAAAAGATCGATGCACTCTTCCAACTTATCCAGTGGTACAAGCATATCTTGCAAAACATGACTACGATCGTACAGCTTTCTTAAAACGTTTGGAGTTGTTGCCTTTAAAAATGCAATCTTTGGGGGGCACATCCAAGCCATCAAGTAACGAAACAGGACATTGTTTCCGAATGGGACGATGTCTCTGAGCTCCCAGAAAATGCTCTTTGAGTGACGATGGTAGTAGTCACGGAGTGGAATGTACTCAATGGATTCGTGCTTTTTATTGATCAAATCTTCAACGTGAGTGTAGAACCATTTTTTGTACCACCTTCCAATTGGGTTGACGACTTCATCGTGAGTGTCTGGGCCATCAGAAAATCTGAAATTTATTGTGAAAGTTTGAAAATATTTGGGGTGAGAATGCGTCTTATTGCATATAGATTTTTTTTTGAAATTGCGGAAATTTATGTCAATCACTATAATCTTTCATTTGACGATAGTTTCAAAAAGTTTCTCAAATTAACCTAGCCACTTTGAAAACATTCGTTTAAAAAACTAAACAACTTTTTTTGACGATAAACAAAAAACATTTTTTTAAATGAATACTTTTCAAACTTTTATTGTTTTTTGACAAAGTTGCGTTTGTGGTTTTTGCCTTAAATAATAGAATACAGTCCCAATATACCGAATTTTATCCATAAAAAAAACTGAATTATTTTTGAATTCCCGCGTGAATGGGTGACGTCATTTTAGACATTTATGCATTTTCCTGATGTTTTAATTTTTTCAGACATTTTTCCAAAAAGAAAACATGGTAATCCAAAAAGATCCTGCTGAAACTCTAAAATTGGCCTGAAAATCGATAATTTAACTTTTAAAAATATTTTTTTGTTTGGAAAAATATATGACAAACAGCGTTTAAAATTATGAAGCAAAAAAAAATATGAAAAAAAGAAGCTAAAACCTATTACTTATTAAAACAGCCGGAAAACACAAAAATGTCAAAAATGACGTCACTCATATGCGCGAGAATCCAAAAAAAAATTTAGCCCTTCTTATGTTTATTTCAAAATTTAAAAAAATCATAAAAAATTTAGAAAAATTTTATAAACTACTTTACAGTTTTTTTTCGATATATTGAAATTTGATTGAAATTATTATATTATAAATTAAGAAATTATTATGCAATTGATAATTATTATATTAAAAATTGAAATTGTATTCTTTCATTTAGGACAGAAAACTCATAGACTAAAACTAACAGATTAAAACTCCCAGACTGAGATCGGGGAGAAGCCTCAAAAAACTAGGTCCGAGCTAGAAAACCTGGGGTAGACAAATTTTTTTGAAAGTAACGTAGCTAATAACATATATTCCCACAATTTCAAAAAAAAAATCGGGTATACAACGAAAAAAGCTATGAGCTTTGACTCAAGGCTTATTGCCGCCGCTAATAAAAATAAAAAATGTATCTTACTCTCCAAGCATTATACATCCTTTTTCTTTGTTGAACATCAGTGCTTCTACGAAATCGACATTCTCCGAGTTTCTATCACTATCCTCGGTTAGCTGCTCGCACATTTCACTCAAAGTCTCAGTCTTCTTGTACGTGAGTTTTACATATTTCTTGCAGGGAATGATTTTAATCGTTGCGGCCACCAAGAAGCAAATGGTTCCTTGACTCCAGGGAATTGCAAAGAACAAAGAATTATCCTGTTTCGCCTGCTCCGTCTTTGCCGCCTGCAATTTTAATCAACTGAAGAAGGCCTTCCAGGATTTGCCGGACATTGAAACTACTAGAAATCAACTACAATCACTAGCACTTCTGAACAAATGTAAGTTTGGAACTTTTCAAAAAATCAAATAGAATATTAGAGAAACTCAACAAATCAGTTACAACAAGAAGAAAAAAAAACATCCGACAAATCCCAGAAGACCTTCACGCTCAAAACATCAATATTGCTCTTCGTTACGTACAGAGTCCGGATACACGTTCTTGAGTTCACCATCTGACATAACTACTTCGTATCCAGTACAGATATGCTGGAACATTCCATATTTGAAAGAGCCCGACTCAACTCCACATCCATTGATAAGCCCTCCAACAGTTAGATCATCGAGTTCCGGAAGTACTGGTAGTGTATAACCACGAGAAATCAAATATTGAGACAGTTGACCCATAGTTACTCCTGGCTCCGCTTTCACTGTCATCTTCTCTACATCAAGCTGGAAAAAAGTTGTGAACAAGATGTGGAGGAAGCATTAGAAAAAAATATATATCATAGCATGATTTACTTCTTGATTGCTTCCGCATCTTTATTTATAACCAAGAATTTTGCCTGAAACCATTCAAGAAATTTTTGCGTACAACACATGAAAATCAATTTTTGAGTATGATTCTAGAAATTTTTTTAGCAAAATTTGCAAAATATATGAATTTTTTAAAAATCCTGTTTTTGGCAACATTTTCTAATTATAAATACAAATCACACATATTTTAACGTACTTTTGAATATATAAAATTGAAGTTTACTCTGAGGTGTTTGCTTTTTATTCATGATAGTCTTAACATTAACGAAGTTTTCTGATTAGTACCCATTTTCTCTTATATGTTGCTGAAAAGTGTTATATGTATAGGCTTAGGCTAAGGCTTAGGCTTAGGCTTAGGCTAAGGCTTAGGCTTAGGCTTAGGCATAGGCTTAGGCTTTGGCTTTGGCGTAGGCTTAGAATTACTTGCGGCCTAATTTTGAGTAATACAAAAAATATCGTGCTGCTAGCGCAAGCCCCTCATTTACAAGGCTCTAAATAGGTTTGTTATTCAAGCCATCTGTTCAGTTAACTTGTAGATCGACGTGTTTGTAGCCTGTTTTGCTGAAAATTTAAATTTCAAGAAAGCCGAATTGAGATATTTTGCGCCTTGTTTTATGGGGTGTTTTCTTCACATAAAAATGTATTCCAAGAGTTTTTTCAAGTTGAGCTCTAATTTTCAGCTGTCTAGTACTGGAAACAGCCGAAAAATGTGGTTTTACACGACGTCCAAAAGAGCTGAAATGTTAAAACTTTTGTTAAGCAAACTAATGACATTTTTAATCCGGTTGTTTGATTTTCTGTTCATTTTTTTAATGATTATTTCCGACCTGCTCTACAGTTTTTTTTTAAGTTTTCACGACACTGGCGCAGGTTGATGTTGATTTTTAAAAACTTACATCGAGAATATCAAACAGCTTGTCTGTCGCGATTTTTGTCGCATTTTCCTTATAAAGAGGAAACCTGAAACTCATTGTAAGCCATCCTGGTCGAGCATTTACTAACTTGCTCTTTCGCCCGTTATCGTTCCATTCTTTCAGCTGAATAGGCAAATAAGTGATGTTTAAAAGTAAAATATCAACTAACTTGTTCCTGAATGTGCTTAACTTTTCTAACGTGTGCGTTTGGCGCAGAGTTGACCGCATGAACGATACGATTCCGAAAATCAAAAACCGTGTTGAAGAGGAAGGACAAAGGGAGCAGGAACGGAACCACAAAAACCCATCGAAAATGGAACATTATAAATTCTACACATTTTTCCCATCGCGTTGGCTTCTCATCTTTCTCATCAACGAGATTCATTTCTGTAAATTTAAAATGTTTCGATAAATGTTCATTTGAAAAAAAAACAAGAAAAAAATAGAAATAGCAAGCATAGAAAATTCACACATTTGTTTTTTTTTATAGGGAAGCTCTTGGTGTTCGTTTTTGTTACTCATCCCACTTTTCTCACCACTATGTATAATCAATGGAATCTTCTATGCCAGACTACTTTCTATCAAGTTTTCTATCAAGCGTTCATGTTTTGACTGAAACTATGTATTTCCCTATTAATATTGGGCCTCTATTAGACTTTCACTCAAAATGACTAATCGAAAAATAAACTTGCAGTACCTGTTAGATTTGCAGTACCCTTCAAAAAAGGTTCCTTTTTTTCAAAATTTCTTGACGATTTAGTATTTAGAAAATATATTGTGTTTTTTGGATGATTTCACAGTACATATATCCGGTTTTCAAAAAGTGACGTCTAATGTGACTAATGTGAGGTAATTTTAATACTCGTCGTTTGAATTACGTATGAAATTCTATTAGTCTTTTACTCAATATTATTGATAAAACTACAGTCCCTAGTAGACTCACACTCAAAATTGCCAATTGAAAAATAGACTTGCATGCAATACTAGTTGGGAAATTACGGTCGTCAGTTTTACGATCGTCATTCTCTATTATTCTGAGTGTCCAGAATCGTAGAGTAGCGCGAGTTGGGATTTTGTCCAAATACACTTATAATAATCCAAAACTACCGAATAACAATAAAACACCCCGAAAAACTTTAGATTTTTAAAATTTTCCAGTCAAAGTTTTGGCAAAATTTTTTTTCCAAATGTTCGAAAAATATGAGCGCATATTCCGAGTTTTTCCCAACCATAGAATGTTATAACACAAATTATTTAAACAAAAGTTGAGTATAAAAATCATTGAAAATTTTTTTCTTGGCCGACTTCCAAAGTTATGAGTGGCGAAACTTATGAACTGAGTCGCGTTTTGACATTAAATAAAAAATTTCCAATTTTTTTTTTTTGGAAAGTTTTACTTTGATATCTGATAATTTTGGTGCTACTCCATCTTCAATTAGTGTTTGAAAAAATAATCGTATTTCTTGCAATTCTTTCTAAAATTTGAGTTCTTATTAAAATTTTGCTAGAGACCTCGTGATTTCCTGTTAACTATTTCTTATATTACTTATTTCTTATTCTCAATTTTAATTGTACATTTTCTTTTCTGCAATCATTCTTCCTACTCCATATTTAATTTAAGCTTCTTAGAGAATAGTTTTTATATATTCTAACTATGCCTAAGATTGCAGTAATCCTTGGTCAAAGCCAACAGTCTAGAAATTCAAGGATGGTTGTTACACGAGTAATTTCTGGAAACCAGGTGAGTAAAAGTAAGAGTGAACCGAAAAATGCGAAAATTCTAGAAGATGAGAACCTTCCGAGCAGGGTTTGATAAAAATGCCCCGTTATAATAACGAAACTGATAACAACAATCGCTACAAACATAGATAAGAACCCCGAAGGAGAATTTGTTGTTTCAGGGTCAATACTTGACTGTTCCATCGACAATCTACGTTGCGCGCGCAAATCATCTACACTCGGAACCTTCATGTGAGGGCAAGAACATACTTTGGTAATGCGAAAAGATGAAACATTGGAGAGAAAGTAAACTTTACAGCATCAAACTGTGCGCCTGTCTTGTCATCGTTTTCGTGTTTTGTGTGCTCATTGTGTTCATTTACGCCATGTTACTAGCTCAGTTCAGCGACAACCAGCTTCAACTCAACAACGACAGTTTGATGGCTGCGTTGGTGAAGCCAGAGGATGTGAAAATACATAACAAATTAGAATGATATATCATTTTTAAAGCTATTTTTTCAATTAAAGAACTTCCTAGAAAATTCATCAAATATCGTATGTCGCATAAAGTTATTTAATTTTAATGCAATTATTAAAAAGGTGAAATTTTTGTTTGGAGTAGTACCTATGGGGTTTTGACTAACGAAACCAAAAACAGACTATATATATATATGGACTGAAAAAAGTATGTGCATTTTTCAAAACTACATTCAGAATTTGATACTATTTTCTGTATTTTTGGGCAAAAAACCTCATTGAAGCTATTCCGCTTTTAAAAATAAAAAATACATTTTGAACAAACACAAGAAAAGCGATGCATTGCTTTTTTGAAGTCATGGCATATTGAAAAGTTTGAATGTATTTCAAAACGATTTTCCGCAACAATTTTTTCCCAATTTTTCTTTCAAAACAAATATCATGTAAAAGAAACTTTCAAATTGAATTTTCAATGTCTAATTTGAAAAAAAAAACGACAAGAAGCACACAAACATATATGATGATAGTTTGTAGTTGAAACCAAGAGAACGTTTTTTGAATACTATTAATACAATTAGCAATTACTTTTAGATTAATAAAACATTTATTGACTAGATGTTAAACAATTATAAAGTTTTCTTTTCCGAACTGTTGAGATCGATTCAAGAAAGCTTTGACATGAGAGGTGGAAGAGATATGAATCAATAAATATAAAATTAAGGAACGGTATAAAAGTCAACACTAACTAAAAGAATGATATGAGCATGTTCTTTAGACACATTAAACTGTGGGCATGAGATTCGCATGTTAGCGACGACGGCATTCGATCCTCCGAGAGATAATATTGACTTGATTGTTGTTATTCTTTCCTCAAGCGCGCTGGTCACAAAACCGTCCACTGTGGTAGAGTCGCGGACAGCAGTTGTCAGATCTTCCCTGGAATAATTTCCAATATTTCAGCTTGATTAAGTATCAATGTTAAAAGTTAAAGGTTGAAGTTGGGGAAATTTCTTCACGGCTATATTATCACAAAGACCGTATATCATAGTGAAAAAACCGAAAAAATTTAAAAATGTCATATTATTTTTTGAAAGTTGGTAAAATGTCAGTTTTGCCCGATTAAATTTGAACCTACCGCCAAACAATTTGTTCGAAGGAGCGCGCTTGCATTGTCTTCATTTTTATTATTCATTTTTTACGGGGTGTCAGGCTGTCCCATCACGGTTTGATCTACAATAAACGCGGGAGTTGTCGCAAAAAAATGTCTGACGTCAGCACGCTCTCAACCAATTCAGTCGGAAAGTCTGTGTCTGAATTCCCGCAATTCTCGTAGATCAAAACTAAATATGACACTCTAACACCACGTAACTGAGTGAAACAATAAGAATAAAATAACAATAATAAGTTAAAAAATGTAATTGCGCTCCATCGAACCAAACGTTTATCAGTGGTTTAAATTTAATTATGCAATTTGAAAAAATTGAAAAAATCTTAGTTAGATTTTTTCAATTTTCAAAAATCATAAAAATGTAGATTTTTTAAATTTTTTTTCCATGGTCATTGTGGTACCATAGGCGTGTTTTGAAAAGAAATTTATTAAATCTCACAACAGGTTTCAAAATTTCAAACCAATTGTTTTTCATACCTGACAAAAACATCAGAAAATCTTGCAACCGGTAGCATTCCTTCAATAACATCCTTGTTAACAAACTGGGGATACAGTGAATTCGACAAATGAACTCCAGCAATCTAAAAATTTCCATTTATCTGATCTTCGTTAATATGCACAAATCTCATACCGAAGTAGCATTTCCGGCGCTTTGGTTCTCATGAATTCCGATTGATAGACTCATATGCCGTTCAAACACCACATGGGATACATATTCCTTATGTTGTTTTCTTCGAACCTGATATGATCAAAAATAGATTGATATTGGTTATCTGTTAAGTTACCTTATCAACGATTGTGTTTAGCCGTAGGCGACTTTTGGCGGATGAAGAATTATTGTCGTCCACTCCTTGCCTGTAATGTTGCAAACATAAGACAATTGGAAAGAGATCAAAAAACGCTCACTTGATGTTGAGAATTTTCAATGTCAAGTTGGATTGGACAGTTGGCTTGAACCGGATCGCATCCCTCACTGTTCCCCACGAGAACCTACGCGCGTCGTGCTGACGTTGGAGAGAGGAGAACGAGAGCACATTACTGATTGAAGGGGAGGCTGCATCAGCTTTCTGGAATTGTATCGAAATTTCGTGGAAAATTCGTGGAAGAATTTTTTTGTTTTGTAGTCTGAACGCCGAAATTATATATACCGGAATTCACATAAAATGAAATAAAAATCTAAATTATCACTGGACAGCAAAAATTAATTGGGAGTATTTAAAGGGTAAAGTTCCTTCAAAAATGCCTATGACAATGGTCTACAATGACCGGGTAACCTAATAAAAAACCTCAAAAAATATTTCTAAATTTCATGATTTTTTGAAAATTGAAAAAATCTCAATTTCTGCTACTTTTTTGAAAGTCGTAGATCAAAAAAAAATTGTGATCTTCTTATATTTCAAATGCTCAAATTCAAATATTGTAAGGACCCATGTCAAGCTGTCCCATTACGGTTTGATCTACTACATATGCAGGAATTCTTTTTCCAGAAAAATGTGGCGTCAGCACGTTCTTAACCATGCAAATTCAGTTGAAAAGTCTGCGTCCCAATTCCCGCCATTTTTGTAGATCTACGTAGATCAAACCGAAATGGGGCACTTTGACCTACTTGGGGTTCGAACAAGCGACAGTGATATATGCGGTTCTCAAAAAAAAAAGTGGCAAATTCTCAGTAATTGCCACTTTTAATATCTCATGTCCGCTGCCATTAAAAGATTGTGAATTTTTTTTTGGAAATTTGTACTGTTATACATGCTATTTGGCCATTTTGGCACTAAAAGAGTGGTTTTCAACGATTTCCCCACTGGTGCTACTTCACTTTTGAAAACCTGAATTTTGACCTGCGCGGTTCATGTGTTTGTCTTGTATTGTTCACATGATCGTCTACTTTGCAAAATTGTATTTTTCAAATTTTTAATTCACTACCTAACCTGCCCAAATGATGCTTTAATTGTGCAATGTAGAAAAGCAATCATGAATCACCGTTTGATCGCATAGTTATAACTGCTAACTTTATAACTGATAACAGATCATGATTTTCGTGCGATAAAAACACGAAATGGAGACTACACACTTACCTGTATGACAAGGAGACGAACTAAAACGCCGGTGATGATGCACACTAGAGAATCGTCGCATACTGCATTTGTGATGTCAAGAGCGAAAATTGCGTTGCCCAATGGATAAACACTTTTCGCCTCAGTCAGCAAGTTGCCAATCAATTCGTGGTCAGAGTACGGCAACGCCTGCAAGCCCGTCTCTCTGTGCTGTTGGAATTGAAATTGCAACATTAAGACTTATCACTAACATTGCCGATGTCTGACGCGTAGTCGGCCGTTTCATTCGGATCGCTCGATATTTTCTTGCACACAGACACTTGAATGAAGTTACGGGGGCCAGCGTAGTATTGCGGTGGTGGGCATTGTTGGGTGGACAAAATGAATTCCGAAACTAGCCCGTTTCTGGAAATGTGAACAATTGAGAACTGTACTGAAAAGCTTATACATGTGTATATTATAATCATATACTTTTAGGATAGAAAATTCCATATTTAAAAAAAAACAATTTGTTCAATTGAAAATGTTGAAAATCATGTTTTTGGTCGGGATAATTTTGAATTGTCCATGCTGGAAGAGTGAAAAATTGGCAAAAAAAGGAAATTCAATTTGCAGAAATTTGTCATATTTTTTTTCATGATTTTTTTACTGTGAGATTTGATAATTGTAATGCCATAGGCATGCTCTACCTTTAAAGGTAGAGCATGCCTATTTCACTACAACGCAAACAGAGGTGTGCGGCAAATTTTGAAATTTGTCAAGCCAAGCACAAATTTACGTTTAATTTTTCGCCTTATGCGCTTGAATAAAACATGAACGAACACGATGCTGAGTTTTCTTTCATTAAGTTTCTTATCAAAACCTTTAGTACTGAACAAAATTTTTATTAAACATTTTAAAATTCGGCAAGCTTGGAAAACGGCAAATTCGGCAAATTTGCCCTTTCCAGAATTTGTATGGAATTGTTTTATTTTTCTGTCAAAAAGTGGTAAAAACTCACAGTCAGTCTTCACCGTAAACGTTTTTTTTCTACGATTATTTTAACTTGTTTTGACCTAAAATTACTGATTGACGTTTAGACTTGCACTATGGAAAAGCTTTAAAAAGACAAGAAGTCAAAAGGGCTTTTTTTACTTTGAAAATTTACACATTTTTGAGTATTTTTTTTGAAGATTTTTTTGTCAGGTTGGTTTTTTTTAACGTGTATCATTATTCGTCGACATAATTTTTCCACCTACTTGCAATATGAACATGGCAGCACTTTACTCGGAGAATGGTACTTTGTCTCGTGGCTTGGGCTATGAAACTGGTTGCATCTGAATGCCCTCGGTGCAGAATCAGATCTCTTTTCGCGACCTTCGGATCCATTAAACTGAAATTAAATAAGCTTTCATAAATTTTAGCAGTTTTTAACTAAGATGTGATTCCCTAAGTGAGCATGTACTCACACGAGTGAAGAAGAGGACTATACCTTAAAAAGCGCTTTCCTTTCCTTGTTCTCTTTTTCCACAGATTCTCTGACAACAACTGGACTATTCCTTGCACTTGTGTCGTTTGCGGCATAATTCATACCAAAAGTTTCCGATCCATCAGACATCATCACAGCAGTTCCGGTGCACGTGAGCAAAGCAACTCCTGAAATTAGCTCTAAATCCTCTTCCTTAATTCTAGAAATCTACCTTCATTCACGTTGACAGCTTCTGTGTATCCAATAATCAAATTGCACCCAATACTTCTGGCTTGTTGAAAAATTTCCGCCCGCAAAGATACCCAGTAGCTTCGGCGTACGGATTCGGGATCTTCATCCTCATTTAGAAGTTTGATGGATCGTGAAGTTAACAGCGATCCTAATCCGATTTGCCTGACATGATTTAAGCTGAGTTTACACGACAACGAAAACTTAAAAAAAAACTACCTTTCTCCGGGTAACTTGTCGATCGTAAAAATTGGTTTCGCTGGTTTTCCATACCGCAGTGGTACACAACTTTCGTGAACTATTTTTGCACAGGTTCCAATCAACCGGCATGTGAGTAGATCAGATGCCGAACCCTCCATGTCTACATACTCTTGAAGTCTGAACGTATTTTATTCCAAGAAATCACAACAGAAAAAAAACTTACCCAAATATTGCATTACCACCCATTTTGTAAGCTTTTTGAGCTATTCCCATGATGGAATCTCTCATTGTGACGCGAATCGCATTTTGTCTGGCTTCGTTGGTAGCGCGAGGTGTGCGAATTCTAAAACAAAACAATTGAATTTGAAAGTACTTATAGAGTTCTCACTTGTCAAGCCATTCGTAGTCCGGGTCTTTCTCACAACGAATATGGTCAACTAAACCAAAAATGTCGGAAATTCGCAAGCCCGTCGGAATTGAAGTTGCTGAAAACTGACGAGTATTATTAATTATTATAATACGTTTTTGGTATAACATGTAATATCTATAAATAACTGAATAGTTTAAAGGAGAGGTAACCAATCTGCTTTTTGTAAACTTAAAATGACCCTAGTAACAATTTTTAGTATTACTGGAACGCAATTTGATGTTCAATTGAAACGTCTAATCTTGTCAATTTTTTTGTGCTGCAGCAACGTTTTTGAGTGTTTAAAATAGCACAAAAAATGTATCTATTTGTTCCTCCAAATCTTCTTTATTTTCTACATTTTTTTTTGGGAAAAAAATCTTTTTTCCATTCTTTTGGTATAAGGAAAAAAACTTTTCTGGGAACAAATAAGGATACAATTCAGTATCAAAAATGAACTCACTCGAAATTATATGCACGTAATTTTTCGGATTATATTGCATTAACAAATGCATTTTAACACTGATTGTCAGCTCTCCTCGATTTCCATATATCGTATCGTAAACTTTGAAACTAAACGTTTCATCAAGCACTTCAGTTTTTGCCATCCTCATTCTTTCCATGAAAATGTTGCAATCAATGTTCACGCGGCCAATTGCGTCGTTGGCAGAATAAGTGTCATGATCCATAACTCTGAAACATTAATTTAGCAATTTATCATTTGATGTTCAGTGTTGTAATTTTTCAATTTTCATTTCTTCTTCTCTACGGTTCAATAGTTCAATAGTACATAAAATAGACATTTAAAAAAATATCTTCTGGTCTTTATGGTTTCTGATCAAAAGTCAAGACAGGAGAGACTTTACCTTAACTGCAACCATTCTTCTGTCAGTTCTCTCTCGTCTGTGTCGAAAACAAATTGTTCACTGTTCCATACTGGATTTAAACTTGTCACCACGTCCGTTTTATCAATAGTTTCCAAAAATCTCACTTCCACAAAGGCATCAGTAGAGTTAATGCTCTGAAAATTTATGTTTTCCAAATATCGAGCATATAATTTAATATCAAACATACCTTGTTCATAACAGGGAGCGCTTTTGCGGAAATTACGCATATTTCCAGCCTCACCGGCAAACGTTCGTTGCACACAGGAATCAACATTTCACTTGCATCTGGAAATGTAGATAATTATTCTTCGTATTTTCAGCTTACCAAACACAAATAATCATCGAATATTATTAATATATAAAATGGAAGATATCCTGGGGGACTAGTTTCGGCTACCCTCGGCCGCCGCGCTGGTGTGGCCACAATTCGCTTGGCAATCGTTGTCCGAAGAGAGCTGTGGCACCCTTTAAAAATAGTGCATGCTTACGAGAGGATGAGAGAGACCAGGCAATGGGTGTATGTGGCTGCGTCGCGGCTTTGTTGCGTGCGTTCACCTATTGCAGGAAATCTGGACATGCTTTTTTCACCTAAAATATTTCATATCACTGATATCTTGCAAAAATCACCACAAAAATATTTATTTCAGTTGATTGTGAACATATTCTTTTAGCTAGTGCCTACAATTAAAAAACGTGTTCATCCTAAATATTCTTTTTTTAATTTCAGGTAATGGAAAGTGAGCCATCACCTCAAAGCGAGATAGATGCTCAACACCAGGCCAATTTGGCACTGCTTCAAGCACTGGACCCGGTGGCTTTCAAAAAGTTTGACTTTGAATGCGACACCATCCTACAGGTACTATAATTAAATTATTTTGAAAATAGCATTCAAATTAATAAATATTCGCAGAGACTACCCACTGGGATGAAGCCAGAAGACACTATCGAATCTCACAAGGAAAGATGTGTAGAGGAAATGACTGAGACTCATCAGTTTGAAACGATGGAACTGGCGAATGTAAGGTTTCAAAAAAAATTCTCAATATATGCCATTCTTACCAGCGGTCTCGGGCATATTCGTAACACACAAAACAATATATATCTCAAAAAAAATGTTACTAAACTTTTTATTAAAGTTGAAGTAGTGGTAAATTGCCTAATAACTCAGTTAAAATTTTGGGAAATTGCCAAAACTTTCAAAAAAAAAACTTCTGGGGCAGCTCCGGGAATTTCCGCAATTTAGAACTACTACCTTTACTAAAATATAAATTATTATAACAATATTTACATTTAAAAAACTGTTCTTTAAAAAATCAAGATAAAAATAGCGGTTTCCCCTCCTTTTCAATGCAATTGAAAAATTTGAAAAACGTTTAAAACAATTTTTTTCTAGAATTTTTGGTTGTGTAAATAGTTTTGAAGACTGTCACACTCTCGATTTTCGACTTTTTAAAATGGATTAGCGCCAGACGGGAAACTAAAAAAAATCACTTCTATGGTGCCAAAATTACCGAATATCATATAGTAGTGAAACTTTTCAAAAACGGTTTGAAAAGTTTCACTGACAGTCGAAAATTGTAGTTTTGGAAACCACAAATCACAGTAAAACTTCTCAGAAAAAATTGGACATTTTTTTATTTTTAAAAAGTAACAATTACTAAATTTTTGTCACTGATGATTTTGGAAGTCGCCTCAAAAAAACTTGGTTTTTCTACGATTTTTATATTTTTAATTATGTTTTAATTATTTGTTTCAAAACATTCTGGGGGTCGGAACATGCGGAATTGCTCTAGATTTCCTTGGAAGCTGATAGTTTTCAAAATTTTGGCAATTTGCCAAATCCTGGACTGCAAGTTTTGAACATCTAAAATTTTTTGGAATGTTTTATTATAACACTCGATCATTTTTGATCATTATAAGTATATTAGGACAAAATCCCCACTGGCGCTACTCCACCTTCAAATAACTTTAACAGGGGCTATATTTACAGTTATAAAATGTTCCTTTTTTGATGATTTACGTTTTCAGAAGTTCATAAAACACCGCTTCGCCGATTTTCGTTTGGAAGAAGAAAACGCAGAACACAAACTCTACATCTGCCCACATGGACAACATGAGCAATGTGTCGGGTATGCAAAGGTATACGACATCACAACGAAAGACGATTGTTTTTAATCAAACATCTTCAGCTATTCCTCAATCTTGGTGTTAACATCGTTCGTGTTTGTTTTGGGCACTACGGGCATGAGTCAACGATAGGGCAGTACCGGTTCACTGGAATTCAATTCGCCACTATTCGATTATTCAGCGACTTTTACTGGAAAAAAGTGATTGGACCTGAATGGAATGTGCACAACATTGTGTACTGTTTCAAGCATTGGTATGATGATTCACATGCTCTTCACTATTTAAGTATATATGACCTGAGGTATAATCTCCGAATAACCAGATAAGATGTTTTAATGAAAACTTTATTTCAGAGCAATCGCTCTAGAATTAGGCAAACCTGATGCAGTTCGTGTTCAACTTCCGAATGGAGTATACCATGCCGTTCGCATGACAACTGTGGAAGACTTGAACCAATTCACGCATAGGACACCATCGAATCAATTTCAACCGTGCCATGCAGATGTTAACGAGCTTTCACTTGGTGCTTCAAGTCAGAAAGAGGAAGGCACCTCGGGGCCACCCCAAGTCCTAGATGAGGATGGGGAGCCATTCACCCCGACCCCGGAAAATGTGCGGCACGAAATTTCAGAGAGCCAAGATGCACCGGGAAATGTTACACATGATTGGTTTTCAGAAGGAGCCAATTCTCAGCAGGTCACAACGATGTGGGTTAATATTCACAATGTAAGCTTTTTCACTTTCATATCATAAAATTGAAGGAATTCATGTTACCATCTATGATTTTTCATTTCACTCTAATTTCAAAAACTTTTGACCATCTCAAATATTTTCCGCAGGGCCAGTTTTTCAGGTTTCTGCCCGATTTCTTGGTTTTGGAAGGAGGTTATGTGCGGACTTTGCTTTGGGTTTTGCTATAGAATACATTATCAAAATACAAAAAAAATTGGAAAAAGAATATTCAAATAATTCTCAATAAAATGCTTGTCAAAAATTATTCATTTTTATTGTATTTTTACAATTTATAATAACTGAGCAAAATCCATAACTAATTTTCGTATGAAAGCTAAAAGAACTGAGCTCGAACAGTAGCCTGAAAATAATGGCTCCGAGTAGGGAACCTTGGGATGGTCAAAATGTTTTTCAAAATTACCGTGAAGCAAAAATCATAGATGATAACATAATCCTCAAAGTTTGAGAAAAATCGATAAGCATCGAAATAAATTATGAATTTTGACCACTTTATTGCTAATTTTTTTGTTGTTTCAAAACAATCATATTACACTAAATAGACAATTTTCAGCATGCAACTGAGCTGAAAAACATTGCTTTCCTGAAGATGTTAACTCCGAACTGCACAGAAGAAGTGTTCAATGATGCTCAGCAAATATTTGAAATGCTCAATCAAGCAGCCGAGATTGCACATAAAATGAATGAGAAAATAAGAGAAGCAAACGGCGACATGTCTAGAATGCCGGTCTTAGAACCGCCGCCAACGTTTTCAATATGTCTAGATGATCCAGTGTTCCGGGAACTTTATCCACTTCATCTTCAAAATTATGTGTACCCAGTGCAACAGTTGGTCAACGAAGAGGATGATTGTGCTCCAAATCCACTTGTAGCTCCCAATGGAAGTACTGTTCGACCAGTTGGAGATTTATTTTCACAACCTCCGGTGCCGAGTTTCTTGCAGCAGCTCTGGTTGAATGCTAATCCTGAATCAGGACCGACGGCTGCTGAAATTGCGGAGCAAGATTTTGAGAATTATGAAAAGGCTAGAAAAAGTGGTGGCAACATTTGGGCAATGCCACTTCCAAGACGAACATTCATTCCCTCAAGGCTTCGTTATGCAACTGGAATTGATTTGAACCGGAAACTTCAAGAAATGCGAGAACGAGAACACCAGGCAATCGCTGAAGAAATTCGAAAGTTAACGCTATCCGAGTTTCGATTGAATAATGTGGAAGTGCCTCAAGAAGAAGAGGAACCTCCCGCGGATCCGAAAACAGAATCCAAAAATAAGAAAAAGAAAAATGCTAAAAGGAATAAGAAAAATAAAGCTAAAGAACTACAAAAAGAGCAACCCCTCCGACACCGTGATCCATAAATGTTTATTATTGTTTTTTTTTGTTTGAAATCTTGCCATTTTGCCCATTGTTGCTCTTTCTCTCTCTCTCTCTCTCTCTCTCTCTCTCTCTCTCTCTCTCTCTCTCTCTCTCTTTCTCTCTCTGTCAAAATAATTCCAGAATTTAAATTTTAGAATTCCGTCCAACCAAATCAAAGTTCAATGATTACCTTTCATCACTGCACATCCTTTTTACATATTATTGTCATGTTTTCCCAGTTTTCAGTTTCCAACTTCCAATCAAATTTCCCCGTCCTTAAGAATTCTATGTCATTGAAATATTTCAGTTTTCTGTTATACCAAACTATAAAAAAAACATTTCTCTATTTTTTAAATGATTCCTGACGTCAACAATGGTAGCATGATGATACTTTCATTCAAAAAAACAGCAAAAAAAGTAGGAGAAATGAATATATCATCACTGAGAATTGATGATTGTAAAACCGTCGCAAAAGTAAAAATTTGCTAAAATTCGTAAATTGTTTTCGGAATTTTTTTGAAAAGTATAAATAGGCTCAAAAATTTTTGTAATAAAAAATCTCAATAATTTTGAAAATACCTAGTTTGGTTTAAAATGTTTGGCAAATTTTTTCTTGCTGCGATTTCCTTGCTGCGATACGAAAAAGTTGAAAAAAGATTCAAGATTTCAGCTAAAATAAGCTCTTTTTTCGAAACTTTGAACCGCGCTAAAAAAAAATAAAAAAATAGGACATATTTTTGAGCAGTTTCATAACGAAGTTTGTTCATTTGAACAAATTCAGGCCCTGTATGTTTAAAACAGTCAGAACCGTTACTCCTCCTTTGATAGGAGAGTGAAAACACAAGTGCCTGAAAGTTCTGAACATTTGGGTAGAAAACTACTAGAAACCAAGTAGCCAGACCTAATTTAAGTTTTGAATAATCACAGTAAAATTAGTTTTCAAAAAGACGAAACTTTTAGAAAATCAAAGATCAAAATTGCATTATTGAATTTTGTTTGTATATTCGTAAATCCATGGTTATTCCTTTTTGATATATTGCTCATATCAAATATATGTTTGCTAAATAAAATAGAAGGCGGGCCGGGCCAAAAACAAAATATTCAAATGCATATAAAACACCACGTTTGAGTTTTTTCTCACAAAGTTACCATGAAAACTTTGTTATTGCTATTTCTTTTCACAGCCTCTGTGGCAGCAATTCCTTTCAGATCAACAACTGTTGTTGCGAGGGTGATACTTCGTTGTAAGCATCCAAAAGATCCATCTGCAAAAGTGTTCCTGATGGAAAAGGATTTTGGAGATCGTTAGTAAATTGATCAATACACATGTATTAAAATAGTTTCAGATGAGATTGATGAAGACGACACAATGGATTTTGCAGAATTTAAATTTGGGCAAATCCCAGAAAAACCACTTCAACTCAAAGGTGAAGAATTCGAATTTTCCGGTCTTGAGCCATACATTTATATTAGTCATGCATGCACCGAAAATCGCGTGGAAGCGTGGGATTCGTTCAACGTAACTCTGGAGACATCCATGTACTTGTCGGCTACGTTCGATGTAATCATTGATTTAGACACGAAAAAGTCTACTGTCATTAAGAATATTTGATGTTAATTAATTTTCATTTGGAATAAAACTAACAGTTAACGGATTATGACAAACGATGGTATGAATTAAAACAATGAGATGTTCAACATTTTCATGAGGATGAATTGAAGGTAGTTCAAAGTCAATTAAACAATAAAATGAGAAGAAGAAAACAGGAGTTCAGATGAAAAAGAGTAAATCAAAAATGATTGGTTTTGAAAATCTAAAAAAAATAAAGAAGGAGTAACGGTCTCTTTCTTTTCCTTCAAGGTATTCATAACGTTCGTCAATTTCTCTTTACTTTTGATGGATTGCGACGAGTTTTTCTTTTTTTCGGTCCATCTAAAAAATGGCATTTAAAATAATTAACAGTCTTGAAAAAAGAAATGCACAAACCTTCTTCTTCATCGTCGATAAATGGAATTTTGAGCATACTGATCGGCGGATTGGGTAGACCATTTTGGAAAGGCGAATCTCTTGGCAACCCGACACATTGAATTGTCTCGGCGAACGCTTCAATGTTGATGACAGAGAAACCTGCGTGCATCATGCTGTCCTCGACGAGGACTACGTTTGTGTACGCGTTGGCACCTTCCATCCTGAAAATAAACATAAGTTTCTGCTGGTATACGTCATTTGAAATTTGAAAAACCTTATGTTCAGGTGGCCCTGTACAATATTTCTTAAGAGGTTTTATATAGTTTTTAAACAAAAAAATGTCCGTCAAGAATTATATACAGTTCAAACTGCTCATATGCAGCTAAATATTTTCAGGATATACTATGGTCTTCTTTCAAATGTTATATTATATATTTATTTTTTGAATTCCAAAAATAAATTTAGATTGGGACAGTAAGTAAAGTGCTTGAAAGCTTGACATAATTAAAAATTTTACAAGCTTGAGTTTTTTAAAAATTTAATTATTATAAGTTGTGTTTTGTTTCAATTCACGATGTGAGTAGAACCTTGATTTATTAAAATCAATCTTCCTGGTCTTGAAATCATGTGAAAAATTTTTACACCCCTAATTCAGAATATTCCTTGTTAAAATGGCTTTGATATTAAGTGCTTAACGTTTTTTTTGCGATATTTGGTAATTAGTTTACCTATTTAGATGGCTTGCCCACCAAACGTTGTTAATACAAATTCCCCAACTCTTGCAGAGCGACTCATCTTTGCAGTCGATTCCGGCCGCGTAAAACACCTTCAGCACATCTTTTGCTTTAATGACGCGACAATTTCTTCTCTGAAAAGTTGCAAAAATATAGAATTTTAATTTCCACCAGATGTAGATTAAAAGTGGACTGCGGTCAGTGGGGTGCTAAAATCACTAAATATCATCATAAAAAGTTTAGAAGATTTTTAAACTTGAGTCAAACACTTTTTGGAAGTATGGGATCCAAAAAAATCAGTTTTTTAGATTTCTTGATAAGTGGCAAAAACTTAAAAATTGTCATTTTTCGACTTTCAATTAAAAACATTTCAAATAGTTTTGAAAAGTTTTACTATGATTGGGGGAAATTTTCATTACATACATTTATAATAATCTAAAACTACCGACTTTCTTAATAGGACACTACAAATAATTTAATTTTTTGAAATTTTCCAGTCAAAGTTGGCAGATTGCATAATTTGAAAAAAATGCTTTCAAAAATAAAAAAAATGCTTTTTAGAAATCCAGAGTAATGCCGCATGTGACACAAATATTTAGAACAAAGTTAAAGTATAAAAATTGTAGAAAAATCTTATTTTTTTGGTTGGTTTCCAAAATGGCAAAAACCGAACCACTTTTTGACAGGAAATCAAAAAAAAAATCACAATTTTTTTTGAAAAGTTTTGCTATGATATTTAATCACTTTGGCACTGGCGATACTCCACCAATAACGAATTTTGAAAATAGACTCACAACATGTCCATGTCGAATATCATCTAGATGAAATTCGGCTCGGCTATTGAAATTGTAATAATGCTTAATGTGAATAGTGCCATCGGCGGCCACTGCAACAAATGGATCTTCATACACTGACGGTGCTCGAGGTTGAGAGCACGATGCGGAGGTAGATGGAACATCACTGCCTGTAAATGAACTGTTAAAAATATTTTTAACTCATTTTGATGATTACTTGGCAATGAATTGATTCGTGATTTATTGTTGTTGTTCGGAGATGTCGATGTGATTGGTTGCATTTCCATGGATGTTCGAGAACTGTCTTCGGTGTCTTGTTCTGTAAAACCATCGGCAATTTAAAAACTTCGACTGTTACTCACTTGCTGTTGACCGTTTATTCCGGAAGCTGAGCGCTCGGCGTAGAACATTCATGGCTGATTTGCGATAAATTTGGAGCTTTGAATTGGAGCCAGCTGTTTCTTGGCTCATTGCATTCTGAAAATTCAAGAAAAAATCAACTGTGCGGCAAGTGTGCAACATGAAAATGGAATAAAAAACGTTTGATAACTGGTCTTGAAACATTTGTTGGTTTGATTGTAATACAACAATTTTTCTTATCAGTCATTACTACGATAAGGAAGGCGGCAAAGAGCACGGTGGCAAACGAGCATGTAAAAGATCGATGATTCTATTTTGTTTGTGAAGCAGAAATTCCACACGTGATACATTTTTGACACACAAATGTAATTAGCTCCGTTTTAGCGAGAATTTTATGTTTTCAATAACACTTTTTTACTACTCAAATTGGTTCAAATTGTGTGCTGTTGCGAACATCAAAAAATAAAAAGAGCAATGAAAGCTAGTCGGTGAAAAAGTGTGTGAAAAGTGCAGAGCCGTCGATTGAACTGTCAGTAAAAGTAAACAAAGTTGAATTCCGTAAAATTTCAAACAAATCGACTGGGGACAGGTTGAACGAGCAGAGGTGAATGGCATTGTGCTAGTCTCGGGGTGAATTTGAAATTGCTCATAGTGAAAATGAGAAGAATAGGAGATGGGTAAGAATGAATTGGTGTGCACTTTTGAACAAGTGCACTGTAATAAATTTGAATGTCTAAAGATATTGGTGCTTGAGGAAGAGGCAATTTTCTTTTTTTAACCTTTTTGGGAGGAAATTTAAAAAAAAGGGTTTGAATAAAAATTAGCGTAAATTCAGGAACGAGAAAAACTGAACATAAAATTGTATATTCTGAACTGAACTTCATCCTTATTTTGTTCTAATAATGTTGTAGCTAACAGAAAAATTCATTATTTTTTAGTTATTTTTGAATGGTAAAAACAAAGTATGGGGGGCTATATTTTTGGAAAACAAACTGCCGTTAAACCGTTAAACGTTAAAAGTTTAATCAACGTTTGAAATTCGCTCAAATGAACAAATAACGTTAATGAAACTTCTCAAAAAAAAACTTGGCAAATCATAGTGTTATATCGTTAGTTAAGGTAATATTAGGCCAATAATTTAATAAAAATTATTTTCTGATCGCTGTGGCACGATAAAATGGCCAAGATTCAACATAAATATTTTTAAGTACTTTTGAGAAATTTCATTAAAAAATTTTTTAGCATAATTATTATTTTTTTTTTTTTTCATAATTATTTTTTTAATATTTTTAGCATATTTTTTAAAGCATATTTTGAGTCTACATATACGTTGAAATTCCAGAAACCGTTTGTCCTCTTTTAAGCCTCCTATTAATAATTTAATGTTTTGAATTTAAAAAAAAATCGAACAGATCTAAAAGTTACATCCTTGCTAATCCCACACACTTGAAGAACCGATACTTGACCTGTTCGATCATTGAGATTTCGCTAACAAAAAAAGATCGACAACAGCAACATGTTGCGTGGGGCGTTCGATGAAAAAGGAATGCGGATGGGAGGCGAGTAGACAAAGAAAGCGAAATATTTTGGAAAACGGTCGCATGCGCGACGCGGCAAAAGCCAATGCCCATTAAACGTCCAAAAAAGCAGCAGAGGGTCTGGGAAGACAACGGAACAAAAGCAGTGCGTCGAGCACTCGTTTTGAAATTTTGACTTATTGACTTGTTCTAAGCTTTCCTATGAATTGCTAAAATTGTACCAAATACCTAGTATACCTACTTAGTATAAGTGTAGTATTAGTTAGTTTAGTGTAACTAGTTCATATTTGAAACTCGTTGACATCAGTCAAAAATGCGGAATAAACCAAGAAAACACGAGACCACCTAGTATACAATTTCCGCTCGTGATAGATGAGAAAGGCAACGGAGAAGAAAGTAATTTAGTTTTTGATGCTGACCTTCCGTGCCACGACGTGTTAAGTTTACATCTTCTTTGTTGTCTGGCATCTAGAAACTGGTCTCATGATTCAATATTGGGGGGGGAGGATCCATAGTTTTGCTTGAGCCATGCCATTCATATAAATTTGTTTAAGATTAATGTTTTAAAAAGTTAAAAATGTTCAAATGGTTAAGACAAATTTTAGAATCAAACCTACAAGTTTACTTTAAACTTCTGTGTATTTTGAGCGTATAGTCCAAAAGTGTGCTTGAATCAACAATATTCGTAATGAAACTTCTCAAAAATGTTTCAGAATTTTTTTACGGCGGTTCAAAATTTCGAAAAATTGGCCTAATTTTAGCTAAAATCTTAAAATTTTCCAACTTTTTCGTATCAAAACAATTTTGTGAATTATTATCCTTTTTTGTATAGGTCGCTTTTATCAAGTTATTTCGTTGATTGAAGTATATTTTAAGCCAAATAGGTGACCAACACCTATCGGCCTTAAATGCACCTTAATCAACGAAATAACGTGAAATAAAAAACTAAAATATCCAATAAAGGATTTTAGTTCGTAAAAAGTCAACTACGGACGGCTGCGACACGGAAAAATAGCCTAAAATTGGAGATTTTAGCTAAAACTAGACCTTTTTAAGTTTGAAATATTGAAAATTTTTATTACGAAATTCGTTTTTACGAAAAAAATTAGCACGTTTCGGGCCTATGAATTATATTAATTCTCCTTTATCTTATGCAGTTGTTGAAATTTAAATATAAACAAGGACTTTGTATAAGATAAATACAATCTATACAAAAAATGCTCGGATCAACAAAGAAAAAACTGGCTTTATTGTGCTAATAAATTAACGACAAAGAAAAAGAGCAGTGCGCGAAAATATTCGAGCGATCACATGGTTATTGTTTTCGGATTGGCAAAACGAATGTGAGTTATGGTGCAGCAAAGGAGAGACAGAGAGGGGGGTAAGAAAGCGAGGCGATGTCGAGCGAAGAGGGTCACCCGCCCGTCACCTTTCTTCATCTTAAAGGACTTGGGACGCGCAACACATACGCATACAGTGAGGAGGGGGGGGGGGGGGGGGCAGCCGCAATAAAAGGCACGTAGCCTTCGGGAGACAGATCGTTTAGCCATTTCGATATGGATGCAGGTGCCAATGCACGAATAAAATGTGAGTGTGTGCGTTTGTGTACAGGTGGGGTTGCATGTTGGCTAACGATGAGAAAATGGGGATGAGAAGGTAAAACTGTTGGTGGCATAGCAAAATGACTCCTCTAAATGGAAATTTATTTTTTTGAAGGTGGAGTAGCGCCAGTGGGGAAAGTGTTCAAAACTATTTACTTATATGGTGCCAAAAGAACCAAATATCACATTAAAACTTTTCAACTTTTTTTTTGAAAAATTTTTATTTACTGTCAAAAAGTGATAATTACTCAGTTTTTGCCACTCATAATTTTGGAAGTCGACCAAAAAAAGATTTTTTTTCTACGGTTTTTATACTTAAATTTTACTGTAATTATTTGTGTTAAGACATTGTAGGAGTCGGAACAAGCATCATTGCTTTGGACTTTGGTGAAAGCCCATATTTTTCAAAAAAAAACCACTAAAACATTGCCAAAATCGCCAAAAATTAAAAAATAATTCGAAACTCCTAGATTCCAAAATCAAATTAAACACAAACTGTATGTATACTCTGTTAAGTTGATTGTCTTCTTTTGTCCAATTTTGTCCAATTTGAGCAACCAAACTTTTTTTTTGTGCTCAAAAACTGCGCAAAAACGTTTGCTCAAGTTGGAGACTATTGGGTCAGAAAGCCCAAGTTTTATTTGTTTTAGCAACCACCGTGAACTTTAAAAGAAAGAGTATTGTGCTTTTGCGAAAAAAAAAATAAAAGAAAACGACGAGAAAAAAGAAGTAAAAGTTTTTGTTAAACCGTTACTAATCCGTTTTCATCATGTGATAAATTGACATCAAACATTGATATTCTATAGCATATGTTTCTTTTCGAAAATAATCGCAGATTTTTGATATAACATTATTCAAGTATGACATTTAAATGAAGAAAAATGAACATAATAGCTAGAACGTGAAACGAGAATTTTGAATTCTAGTTTTCTCTAGAGTTATTCAATCGGAGTTTGAGGAAATGTGAAGAAATTTGCGGGCGGCTAGGTAGTCAATGATCTGAAAAATAATTGTTAACAAAAATATATAAACTGAATAAAACCTTTTGTTTCAACATTTTTGCCGTTGCCTCTGGTATTGGGGATGATAATTTGAAGGTGATTTTCATCTGAAAATTGGGAAGAAATCTGTAAGCAATTTGATGTTTCACTTACCGGCAAAACAAAATTATTGATAATTCCTGGATGAATATTGTTTATTTTATACGGTATTGTTTTTCCACTTATTTTGTATCGATTGCCGCTCAAGTCATAGTACGATCCGAAATCCTCAGTTAAGACAGACTCGGGATGATACTGTAAACACTTTGTGATTGAAAACCGAAACGCTGATTACCTGAAGATCTACTGAATCAATATCACATTTGGCACCCTCATTAACACATGAAGATTGGACCTGAGACTAACGTTATTTTATAATTTTGAGTGATTGTAATACTCACCGCGTCAAGAACATCATCCTTGGCTTTTTCATATGCGTCATCTTCATCAACAGCTTGATCGTTAACCCCACAACTAGGGAAGCAGAATGTCCAGTGAACGGGGGGTGAGAACGAAATGTTGAGAGCTATGTTATCAACAGGTTTCTGAAATGCCCTTTTTTGGAGGTATACGGTCAAGTCTATTTAACGTTGGATTTTTAGTCACCTACTAAATATAACTGCAAAACATGAATTAATGCTGAAAAAGATCTGTAGACAGGTTTTTTTGAAAAAAAATTAATTTGCAAAACCTCTTTAATGAGTAACGGCGCAGTTGTTGCAGGCTGAGAAAGTGGTCGGAACATGTCGAATAATGAAAAACGCTGCTTCAATTTCTCATTGTGAAATGGTATTATACTATCTCTGAAATGGAAAAATAGAACATTTTCCCCCTTTTGAAAATGTCACTTTTGAACTGCAACTGGCTCATCTGCATAGTCGGCAGAATGAGGAATTGGCTGATCAACTTGGAACGCAATTGGCGGGAGTGGCGGTGAATTTGATATTATATTGATTGGCTGGGGTGCCACTGCTGGAGTTAATGGTGCACCTGGAACATAAATAATTTAAGAGCAAACTATATTAATAGCATATCTACTCACTGAACGACGGTGTGCACGATTCAACAATTTTCAGTGCGAATAGAGTTAGGTAAAGTTTCATGGTTGAAATGAATTGAATAGAATCGAATTTCAAATGATTAATTTCATATATTTGTATTGATATGACTATACATTTTCTCGTACAAATATTGATGCAATGCAAAATTTACAAGTGGTTTGCTAAGTTCACGAAAGAAAACCCATATGTTCAGATGTTCACAACAAATAATTGTAAAATTAAATAGCTTTGCACATTGTAGGAAAATCAAACAGATTCAGGTATCATGTTATGGGTATAAGCTTTGAGAAATTGAATATAGCGAATTGGTATGGAATTTGAATTTACAAGCTGTGGAGTTGATAAACATCATCAATTTAATAGAAAGTTGTAAGCAAACGTTTATCAAAAATTTACTTCATATTGTGTTCAAATGAAGACAAATTGCAAATTCTCCTATATTTACTTATAAGGTTAAGCTTTATTAAAATATTTCTGAGATATAAGTTTTGACTAATAAGCTCCACTGATAACATTAAAGATAGAGTAGCGGAAGTGTAGAAATTGGTATAAGAGTTGGGACTCATGACATCATATTGACTAAACGTCAAAGTAAAAAAATATTGTAAAAAAGTTTATTAGTTCTATGTATATGATTTTTTGAAACTAGAAAAAATTCAGTTTTTGCAACTTTTTTGAAAATCGTTTTGGCTCTCAATAAACATTTTTTCTAGTCTCATTTTGGCAGTATATAAGTGGCTTTCAACAAATTCCCCATTGACGCTACTCCACATTTAAATTCATGACAGTGATTAGTACAAGTTTCTTTTAAGATGTGCATACCACTTAATTAATTATTTAATTGTGATTTGTAATTTTTTTGATTACTGTTACTTATCATGTTCTCTAATTCCAAGCAATATTATTTAACGTGCTCTTATAAAACAGTACAAAAAAGTTTTTGTGGGAGCTACGCAAAATTTGTAAAGTTTAAATTTCTCAAAATCCTTTTTGGAAAAAATTAAAATTAAAATATTTTGACGTCATTTTTAAGTCTAGAAATCAAACTTTCAAAGGTTTGCACGCCCCTTTATTAATTAAATTTATCCGCGCAATATCTATGTAATATTATATATGTATACATAATTTTTCACTTAGTTCATAGATCATAAACATAAAGATAGAATTGCCTCAAACTATAGTCGCCCGAGTGTTGGCACCTAATGATGTCAGAAAGTATAATAAATCACTCTCACATTACCCTTGCTCATTATACATTCAACACTGACTCTATTTGAAACAAAAGACACGCATTTTGAAAATTACCAACCTCGGCGTTTAGTGGGAAGTGACCTTTCACCAATCTGCATTCTGTCATCATTTTTTTTTCTTTTTTTTCTTCTCCTTATTTTAGAATTGTCAATTTCAACACTTGGACGAGTGCCAGACAGGTTAAAACTGGTGCTGTTATCAATTTGAGTTCCTCGTAAAACACAAACATTGTTTTTTCGTGACCAGAGTCAAAACCAAGTTTGAAAATAGTTTTTGATTCTTGCGGTCATTTGAAACAATCAGAAGAGAGTCTGAATAATATTAAAAGAAAACCAAACATATAAAAATTCAAACTCATAACTTTTAAAGCAGCTTATCGATTTTTCTAAAATTGTGAAAATTTATGTTATCAACCAGGCGATTAGGTATTTTGAAAACCTTTGACCATCTCATACTCGGAGCAACAAAAAATCGTTCAAAAAGGTTTTTGTCGGTGATCAAAAAATCTTCGAAATTCGAAATGTTGCTTTTGAAAATTCCCGGTTTTTTTTTGAAACGAAACAAAAATGAAGCGACCAAGTGCCAACTATTTTTAAATATGTCACGCGTGTTTTTTCATAACTTTACAATAAACAACCACACTACTCAAAATGTCTTCCCGAACTACATATTATGGTAAGTTTCAAAACTTGTTCAAATGATAGGTAGCACCAATGGGAACATTGTCAAATTAAATTCAAAACCTGTCAAAAAGTGGATGCATTAAATTAAACATTTTAACATATTCTAGATTTTTCAAAACATTTTCAGTAAAACGTTCAAGATTTGGCAAATTGCCGTAATTTTTCACAAAAAAGTGGTAGGGGTCGTTTTGTCGATTTTCACAATTATTGTAGGTCAGAACTGTAATTTTCGAGTAGATACTGTCCCAATTAAATACTACCAACTAGAATGAAATTATATGTTCAGTTCAACTACGTCATACAAACATATCTTTATTTTCGATTTGCCTCCAACTACAACTAAAAATCAATTTCTTTTATCTCATTCATAACGGTTTCGAATTTGAATTTAACTTGCGTGCACTCTATTCCACTTTGATTCTAATTCCTAAACTTTCACCGTCTTCAACCATTCTTTTGAGAGACTTTGAATATTTCAATAGGCGGTCGTAATTGGATAGAATCTTTTGAATCTTCTCTACCAAGGTCGAATTGTCTTGAGGTACAATTTACTGGCCAGTGGGCACCAGGACTACACGCAGTTTCTCTTTCAATGTTATTTCAATGTTTGGTTATGTTCAGGGTGGAAACTAATTTCCTAATATTAACTTGAATTATGTCGCAATAGTTGTTGAACCAATTGTATACATATACAATACAATAAACTGAACTGCAGTTCAAACAAATGACATTTCCAATTTCAATAGTTTGTCTGCCGGCATTGCTATTGATCTCTGCCATAAAGTTCAATACACATAGTCTTCTCCAACAACTCGTTTTCAATTGCTATTGATTTTTTAGTCGCAAAACAATGTTTTAATTGAATGTGAACTTTGTGGTTTTTGTCTACAATTTCTTTGGTCAAAAGTCAAAAAAAGCGTTTTTCATTTTATCAGTTATCCAAATATCACTATCAGTAACATTTGACGGTTTATTTTTTTATTTATCACGATTTTTTTTTGAATTTTTTTCAAGGAGGTGTAACGGTTATAGGTATTTGGAACGTATGCGAACTTCGTTATGAAACTTCAAAATATTTCGATCATTTTTTTTGGCGGTTTGAAATTTCAAAAAAATAAAATACTTAATTTTTATCTAAAATCTTAAATTTTGATTTTTTTTATGGTTGGAGCCAGGGCTGGGGTTTTTTTTCGTTTTTACTTTTTTTGTTGTTTTTTTTTGACGAAAAATGTATATTTCATTTTTACCGGCAAGAGGTGACAAAAAAACGAGAAATCGAAACATTGCATAAAAATATTTCAAGAAAATGTTTCAAAATCGTTACAAAAGCAACATTTTTCTTTTTTTTTTTTGGGCTTCGTAAAAAATAGATTTTCGACAATTTAAAAATTTTTAACTAAAACAAGCTCAAAAATTACTCGAAATTTTGAACCTCCATAAACAATTTTTGAAAATGTTTGAGAAGTTTCATTTGGAAATTCGGTAATTTGAGCACACTCGTGGTTCAAAATATCCTCATCTTAAAAAAAACATTTTTTGTGTTCTCCAATTAAATTAGATACCGTGTCAATAAAATTGGAACAAAAACGCAAAACACCGTTTTAAATGTGTGAGTCTTGAATCTCTGCTCTTTTTTTGTTTTCCCAGAGATGTTTTTTTCTTTCGATAAAGCGTTTGCAAGCCTTTTTCCTCGTCGTCTTCCCAAATTAAGTGTCGAGACTCTAATCCTCGCGGGCTTTCGTAGTGTTTCCATTTTCCGCCATTGCATTGAGCACAGCACTCAATACGCTTTCTTGTACATGTATATGCGCTCCAGGCACATTTGTGTTCAAATTACACGTCTGCCTCTTGCCATTGACAGATGCACTATTAGGTTCTCCGTTTTGGGAAATTTTATTGTTTTAAATTTGATTTTATTAAATTCCGTTTAAAACTGTTTTATATTTAAGAAAAATATTTCTAAAATCCAACAAAATTTTGTTTACACCCAACATTGTTACTTATGAATTATAAGTGACTTATGAATTATTGAAATCGGATTTTTTCGTATATTAATATATAGGTATTAAAACTACGCGACAAATTTATCCGTCTTATCACTAAAACTCTTCCGTTTCTGCTGGGATCCCTTCCAATTCGTTCTTTAATCAAAATATTTGACCGGTCATTTTTATTTTTATTAAATTTGGTCTACGCCAAAATCTAATAACTCTAATAACTCACAAAGTTATTAGTTCCTGGTATGTCGTGTTTTGATATTTTTTATGATTATGGTTCAATTTAATTTGAATGCCATGATATTTAATGATAAGCCGTTGTGAATAATGTTTACACAATACGTGAGTTTATTTTAGAAAAAAAAACGAGATTTTTCAAAGAAAAAAGAAAAAAAAACAATTCAAAAATTGAATTTGGCAATTTGATAGCCTTATTTAAAACTTCAATACTTATTATTAAAATTGTAGTAGCACCAATGGGGAAATAGTTTAAAACTACTCCTATCGTGCCAAAATGACGTTTTTCTCCCTAAAGGATATAATGTTTTCAGTTATGTAGTGCATACACAAAAACATACACACGCAAATTGTTTTTGACCGCAGTTCAGTTTTTATCACTAACAAAGATGTTTTCCAATGCTGATAAGGTCAAAAATTATGAAGTTGTAGTTGTGACGTGTTTTAGGGCTTAAATAATAATAATAATAGCCAAGTTTTGGTTAGTTGAGGATCATGAAACAATCATGAAACTGTTCAAATATTAATCATCATCATGTCTAGCTATACTTTTTTGATGATTTTTTTAAACTTTTTATTAAAAGAGAAAATTTATAGAATTTTCTGAAAATACCCTTTAGATTTTAAATTTTAAAGGTGGAGTAATGCTATTTGGTATTTTGAGCAATGTCGCATTTTCCGACCCCAGAATGTTTCAGCCCAAATAATTAAAACAAAAAAAACATAAAAATTGTAGAAAAAACATTACTTTTTTTGCTCTGTACTTTTAGATCAAAAATCAAATTCAGATTTTTTCATTTTTTCCAGCGTATGTATTGTTTCAATCCCTACGCCGTTTCCAATACAACCGTAAAGGTTATAATTTGAGAGAACAGATCGATCTTTCATTTTTGTCTTGTTTCACACATTTCATCTTTTTTCCGGGATGAGAAGAGATATTCATAAGCATCCGCGAGAAAAAATAATTACGAATCTACAAGAAAAATCCGGTTTGCGAGAAGACGAGCGAGGGTTCCCTAGTTCTTCTCTACAAACTGTTGGAAAACTTGGGCAGGGAGGGGGGAGAAATAGAGAAGAATGAAGGTCGGAAGACCCCCATTAAATAGTGATTGGGCAGTTAAGATTATGATGACAGTTCTCTTTAACCTGGCGTCACATGGGAGGATTGAAGTCAGTCAGTCTTTTCCAGTTTTCGCCATGAACTTTTTCCCGTATGAAGAGGATGCCGAAAAAAGAAACATGAAGAGAGAATAAAAAAGACACCCGGAGAAAAGAGACTGTGTTTTTCATTCGCTTTTCCTTCTTTTTTTCCTTTTTTGGCCCACCCGCGTCAAGTATTAGTGCATCAGAAACCATGTCTTTTGTGTCCTTTCCTTTTCCACAACTGATCGATTTTATCTCCCAATCGGAAGAAGTTGTCACATCATCTTCTGTCTTATTGAAATCCCTGGTAATTTTTGTTTTTTTATTTGATTTAAAGTTGATCTTGGAGAAAAGTCGAATCCTGATTTTTTAAAAAAGTGGCTTATTCAAATTTAAAATTCCGTAGAGTAAAAATTGCGAGGAAAAAATCGAATCGTTGATTTATGCCAAGCGTGTCCGAACAAAAGTACAGAAGAGAACGCTGAGATAAGAAAACCTGGCTAGCAATTGAGAGAGGGATTCACTACGGGAAAACGGGCATCGTCAGGCGATGAAAATAAATCGCGTTCTGCTTTACGCGCTATCGCCCTCGTTGTTGTCAATCAATAAACTTCCAGTTGTACGTATGTGTGTGTGTATGTAGAAAGTTTCAGTAATAGTGCACGAAACGTAGAGATATCGAAAGTGATCGGTGAAGTCGTATAGTATACGGAATCGAGAGTGCTTCAGGCACAACGACAAAATCGACAGGTGTGGCGGCCCCCCGGGCTTGGCGGCCCTCTTTTGCGCGCGCACACACACACACACAAACGTAATTTGTTTGACCTCTACTGGCGCGCGCCCATGGAACCACTTGTAATCTTTAAACTATCTCGGATTCTCGTACTATTTGCTAGCGTGTGTTTTGTCGGCGTACGGTTGTTCATTTTCCACTTTTCTCTACTCTCGCCAACTTTCGCTTTTAATCGTGAATTTTCCTTTTCTTTCTCTCTCACTCAACAATCGGTTGAGGAGCTCCGCTCAATGCACACATGTTGCACTATTTTGCGAGTAGGTCAACGGTGGGAAGGTTCCACAATACACCTTGTTCTGTGACATACTTTTCCACCGAAAATCAGTCTTCTCGTGTGGATTTTCAAGATGTTCCTTTGTTTGTGTGAAACGGAACTTGGTTTCTTTTTTCACGTAGGCTACTCATTTTTGCAAAAAATTTCAAATAAACATTTTAAAGCTGTTGACTTAAATTGTCGTCAAATATACAAATTTCGTAATATAACTTCTCATAAATTTATTCAAAAATTTTTATGGCTGTTCGAAATTTGAAGGAAAAGCTTAATTTTTTAGCAAAAATCTCAAATTTTGCCCACTGATTTTTTATAAACGTTTATCTTTTATTGCATGATTTGGTCGTTTATTTCATGTTCTTTTATTAATTAATATAAATTTAAAACCAATAGGTGACAAAAATTAACAAAAATTGGCTGAAAAAATCAGCTTTAAATGTACCTTAATCAATGAAACATTTTGAGATAAATCATCCAAAATATGCAATAAAAGATGATAATTCAAAAAAAAATCAACTACGTACCGCTGCAACATAGAAAAATGGCCAAAATTTGAGATTTTAGCCACATTTAGGACATTTTTTAAAAATTTTTTTTCAAAAGTTTCATTACGAAATTCGTTCATTTAAGCACATTTTGGGTAACATTTCAAAATCGTTTGGCCTGTCGCTATAAATTATTAGGAACGTTGATTTATATATAACTAAAAAATTGCTCAAAATGCACATAACATTTTCGAATTGTAAAATTATTTTTTTCGACAATAATCCAGTCAAAAAACCGAATCTCTCTCTGCCACACGTCTTAAACCATGAGTGCCATTCGAAAAACCCGCGCCCATAAATACGATCATTTCTTCGTTTCATATCAAATTTTCGATAAAACGTCCAACGATTGTACGTGCAGTTGACTACATTCTCACACTACAATCTTTTCCTCAATGCCCCTTTTTGCCTGTCTTTTGTTGAAACTTTTTTTTCGGTTATGGAACGCCTTTAGACTAGGTTTTGAATGATTGATGGGACAAGGTAAAAAAAAAACGGAAACGACTATTCCGACAAAAGTTCACTTTTTTGATTGATTAGTTGAAACTATAATGAAGAGAAAAAAGTTTGTGCGAAGGTTTTGAGAAGCGACTTGAGAAATGAAAAGTCATTTATAAACAACTTTCATCTTGTGATCTTTCGTTTTCTTAGTCCGAAACGTATTGTCAACTGACCCAATTTTCTAGGCTTCCAGGTTGATTTCATTTTATGATAAATAAATTTATATTTACACTAGGCAAATTGATAATAATAGTAATAATAATATAAACAATAAAAACATTTTACTTTAAAATTTCAATATTCATAATGCGCTTTCTATCTTTTTGTTATAATGAATTCTCCAAACACAATAAAGTCCATGCTTGCACTTTCCTTTTTATTTGTTCAAAATTTGTTTATCTGTAACCAAAATTTATTCATTACTTGCAATACTCAGTCGGTGTCATGAGTAATGTATCAAAACTAATACAAAATACAATCAATTGTGTTCTATTTCCGGTTATCTAGACAACTTTCATATGTCTGGAGATGACGTTGTAATTGAGTTTATATCCCCTGGATTAGGAAATTGAAATGCAACAGTTTTTATAGAAACGGAAGTAACACTTAAAAGCCTGAAAATTAGTTGAAATGTCTTTTTTTTCAGATTTTGGAAATTGAACTATAGACAAAAAAAATTTTAGAAATTGTTTTTGACACTTTTTCCCTAGCTCTGTGAACTTTTCTAGAATTTTTATTTCTAAATACTAACCTTTTCATAAATTTTTTCCGTTTATTAACATCACCTAATCATTTTCTTTTTGAACTTAAAAACCAAAACTGTTAAAATTTTCTTTCTCGCTCATCTACATTGTTTGCTATTTTAAAAAAACGTATTCTTGCAGAATTGGTTCTGCTGGATTCGCGTTTTCGTACCCCCGCTGATGTATAGGATTATGTGGCAATTGTGAATGACGAGACTTCTCGAGATAGTGAAAAATGCCGAATAACAGTGAGTTGGGCCCGTTTAAAACATTTCTGGAATTTGTAGAACATAAAAAATTGTGGTTTTTGTCTCTGTAACAAATACAAAAAACCGAATTTTTAAAATTTAAATTCATGAGAGCTACCTAAAACATTTTCAAATGTTTCATAGTTTCCAGTTAATAATTAAAAATGAACTTCAATCAGTTATGTAAACCACTCAAGCTACTTCTTTAAATAAGATAAAAGTGTGTACGAAAGTATATTAAAACTGTAAAAAGAGGACGGTCTCACACACTTTTTGAACTTTTTTTGAATTTACAAGATTATTAGTGATTAACAGTAAGTAATTAATAAAGAACATTTAATACTTTAACTGACTTGAAATATTTTCTGTAAAGTAGTACTGAAATAGATGAAAAAATTCCGAGTTTACAATTCCGACACTATTTATGTTATGCAAAAATGAGAAAATATTATATTAAAAACTTTTCAAAAGTTAAAAAAAAGTTTTTCTCACATTAAAACTTACTTTCGCCTATTATTAACTTAAGTCGACAAGATAGTGTATTTTTCCACAATTTTTTTCCAAATCTTTACATTACAGGGGTCCAAACCAGCAACAAATCTCGACATTACTAAAAAATTTCAAATTTCAAAACAGTTGATAATTGATGAGCAATTTTACCGGAAATTAAAAAAAAACTAATAAATAAAACACTTTTGGTATTTTTCATCCTTATACATAGTTGGTTATGTAGGACTATTATCAATATAATTAAACAAAATTGATTTCCTACAGTGGTTGAATAACAATATTGAAACATAAATAGGCCATAAAATTCTAAGCGGAACATTTTTTTTCTTTGATCGACGGCTTCCAAAAAAGTGGCAAAAAATGAGACTTTCCCAATTTTCAAAAAATTGTATTGTATAAAATTTTGAATTTTCTTACTTGGTCATTTCCCCATTGGCCCTAGTCCACCATTAAAATAAATTGCATCACAATCAGTTCGACAAAACAACTTTCCTATAACTAAGATCAATGCCTAAGATCACAACTACTTTTGAGACTTTCAATCGGAAATCATTAGTTCACCACATCATGTTTTATGGAGAGCGCCAGTAAACCGAATCGAAAAAACTGCCTCACGTTAAAACTGACTTCCGATCTATCTTTCTCCCCTTTTCCTTTTTGCCTCGAAAATTCTTCAGAAATCAGTCGTCTTTTATGTCCACATCATTGAAATCGTTTGAAAGAATAAACATACATTCGTTGAAACAAAACACAGAGACAAAAGTTCATTGCAATCTTTCCTCTTTTCGACTACTCACGTCTTCGTAAACTAAAGGCAGACAAATGTTTAGTCCCTCACTTTGCTCTATTCTTCTTTTTTGGAGGATCTTCCTTGCTTTGGGAAAGAAAAATGTAGAAGGAAGGAAGAAAACTAGCAGCTGAGTCCTTTTTTCGATCTTTTTTCTTCTTTCTTTTTTTTTTGAAAGTCATGTTGTTGTGAGAAGCTCTTTTACTCTCGAATGAAAAGTGCCACCTGTTTCTTGAGTTTTCTTTCGGACAAGGATTCTCTTCACTTTTTCACTAACTCTTCAAATAAATTTCGGCTCTGTCGAAGTGAAACGTCACGTCAGCTGTTTTCACCTGCTTGAACTTGAGCGACATTTTTGTGCTTTCATTTGGCCCTTGCTCTTTTGCGACTTGAAACGTTGCTGTTTCATAGTCTAAGTTTATGAGCACCTTATTTAAATTCAATCAATTAGTGCTATGAATGTTTTTGTTTAGTTTTCAATAAAAAATTGAACTAGCACATACACGTTTCAGAGTAGATAATATCAAGAGTGCGGAGCAATTATTTTCGATATTTCTATAAAAGGTGCCAGTAGGGGAAATGTTTAGAACGACTCCTATAGTGCTCAAATGACCAAATATCATAGTTAAACTTGTCAAAAAAAATTTGGAATTTTTTATATACTGTCAAAAAGTGACCATTACACAATTTTCGCAACTTATGATATTGGAAGTCGACCAAAAAAATTGTTTTATACTTCGATTTTTATACTTCAATTTCGAATTTCAATTTAATTAATTGTGTTAAACATTCTATTGGGTAAAATATGTGGTATTTCTTTTTCAAAAAATTGGCAATATGGCAAGCATTTCACTGGAAACATTAAAAAATCCAAAAAAATTTTAGTGTTTTATTATGAAATTTGGGCGTTTTGACTTGTAACATGTGAATTTTCACTTTTAAAATCAAATTAATGTCCAGCTATACAAAATTTTATGATTGATCTAAAAAATATTATCGAAAAAAAAACGATCGCAAATTTTTCTCATAATTTATTTTTGATCTACCTTCGGAGCTTGACTCCGCCCTTTATCTTGTTTCCATTATTATTTTTGTTGTGGCTGTCCCGTCGAAAGAAGGGGAGGAGCCTAGTCAACAAGGTAGATCAAAAATAAATTATGAGAAAAATTTGTGATCGTATTTTTTCGATAATATCACATGTTTTAGTTTTCAAATGCGTCAAGAATTGCAAAAAATCAATAATTATTCGGATTTTTCGGCAATTAACTTTCATGTAGTTTTGAGAGACATTAGTATCAAAAACATTGGCAGAATTGACAGAAATATCTAATGCGGATATGAATACTAGATTATCATTGCATTTTCTCAGAATTACTCATATTCACGCTCCCTCCCCCCAAAAAATTTTCTGTCTCGTCATTCAAGTGACTCTTTGACGCTGCTAAAGCTGAATAAAAATTAAGAAAGTCACGTCCTTGTATTGAATCCCTTGTTTCTTTTTTTACTTAGTCATATGCTAAAATTCATCATCTCAAATCCAGATTAATCTCGTTCGCATGTGTCTGGTACTTTTTTCAACACCTCCAAACACTTGTGATATGTAATGACTCTTTGCGAGTTTGTTTCGATTTAAATTCAAACGTAAACTATAAATATATATATATTCAAAGTCAGAAACGCGTTCTTTTTTCAGTAGCTTTTTTCAGTAGCTTTTTTTCAAGTGTAAATTAATTCTGAAAATAGGAGAAAAATAAAATAAAATTTTCGTTTTCCGTCTAGAACGTCTAGAACCAAGATCACATTTTCAGTAAAACAAGATTCCGAGGAAGTTTTTCTTTGAAATGTGTATGTGTTTTTCAACAATTTTTACATTCAAACGGCAAATAAATTTTTATTTTAAATTTAAACTATGCCTAGATTGAATAATTTGAGAAATTTCTCCATTTTCCCTCTTCTCTAAATATTTTTTTTCTTTTTTTTTCTGAATATGACGGCTTCACTTGGGGTGGCTGGAAGGAAGTTCCTGGAATATTTCTCTCTTTCTCATTTCCCATCACTTCCACATACAAGTATAGTCTATTTTTCCCCACGGAGTCAAGTTTTTTTCTTCGTTGTTGGTTTTTCTTTCTTCCTGCTTTTCTTTCTGTAGGTTCAGTTTGACCAAAGGTTTTTTGTTTGCAGAATTTTAGATCAAACAATGATGAGAAAATTTGTGGGAAACAGTTTTTTCATTCTATTTTTTTTACAAAAAAAAACTTTGTTCAAAAGTTTAATTCTCTATTCTCAAAAATATAATGCAGACATAGCGCCATGGAAACTTTGTGAGCTTGCGCAGAGCATTTTTCACTTTTTTTTGGCTCTTTAGTTTCAAACTTTGTGCTTTCCTCTCTGTACGAACTTTCTGATTTCTGCATTTTTTTTTTGGCAAATTAATTATTTTTTCTTCTGAAAATTCATAATTTCTTATAATAACAGAGAAAGGTAATGAGAAATTCAAGGTCTATTGTTGAAAAACACGAAACGGCACACATTAGCACTAGAATATTGAATGTAACTTTTGAATGGTTTGAACGTTTTGAGAAAATTTGTAGCATAAAACCCTACAATTTTTAGGATATATAAAAATATAAAATTTGTAGAGAAAAAATATATGAGTAACAAAAAATGAGTAATTGTCACTTTTCAAAAAATTATATTCTGTGGGGATTCGTTCTAAATATGATCAAATATTATAACAAAATATTCAAAAATTGATTAGAACTTTCCAATTTTTCAGTCACTATCCAGGAAGTATTCTTTTGTCTTCAAAAAATATTTCCAATTTAAAATTAATTTTTGCCTAATTTTGAGTCTAAATTTGAAAAGTCTGAAAAATTTAAATCCTAGTTTTTGATTCATTCACTTTTTCAGTTTATGTATTTTGTTTTAAATTAAATCTTTACTTTTTAGTAAGCCAGTTTTTTTATACATTTCCAATTTTCCAAAAAATGTGCACGTTTTGAAGAATTTCGAGCATTGCCAAACGCTAGCTGTATGTCAGAAAAAATTAATCAAAGTTTAACCCTTTCCAGTGTTTCACAAAAGTTTCACTCTTACTGTCAGTGTCAGTAATTCGTCATTCCGAAATGTTCCACACAATTTCAACGACCTCCACTTCTTTTGTCAATCTTTGAACACCTACAGTTCTTCAATATGTCGCTGCTATCAGTGTCCCCACCCATAAATTGGACATTCCATCTTTCTTCGTTCCGTTCGCGCGCGCGGCAGATAGTTTTCTAACCGAAACAGAACAACAAAAAATGAAAAGAAAAGAAAAGAAAAGAACGACACAACACTCAAACATTCGAAAGTAGTTCGATTCCACACCGCGATGTTAGTCGTTGCCCCCCGTTTTCTCGAGACTCTCCATTTTTGCAGAACTTTTTTGCGCCTAGCGCTCTGGCAATTTGGGCTGGCCTACGTGCCGAGAGGGCGCCGCCAATTTTCCCCCCGTTTCTCTTTCTCCCGTCTTCTTGGACGGACTCGCCGACTCCGCCCCTTTTCTGGGCAGGAAACGTAAAAGACACATACACGCACACCCAATCTCTCACTCTCTCTTTTTCTCTCTTTCTAGTCTCACACATACACATACACACAAAGTAGCTGGTTCGTCGAGGCCCAAGAGCCCAATGCATTCCCGTTTCTTCAACTCTCTATCACTCGTTTCTTTCTCTCCAAGACCCAGTTGTGTTGAGTTTCATCTGCCATTCTCTACTACTCTCTCTCACCTCTCTTCCCCGAACCCGAACTCCCCATTTTCTTTTTTTCTTCACTTTTTTCTACTTCCTCCAACTCTTTGCTCTCACACCCCTTTCTTGGGCCTTCCGGTCCATCCAAATTTTCTTCTCTTTTTTTTTCCTTCTTCTTCTTCTGTTCTCAAGCTTTCCGTGTTTTTTTTGATGTCTACTTGCCCTTTCTTAAAGTCCTTTGAACTTTTTTTGCTGTAGTCTAAATAATTTTAGAGATACGGTACGGTATCGATCATGCTTGTCCCTCCCGTGTCAATGATTATGTACCACGAGCTACCGTCAATCAAAAACAAAAGTGAGTAGGGTTAATGTGATCTTAGTTTTTTCTTTCATTTCTTTTCTGTAAAAACAAGTCAATCCAGACAATCAGAAAAACACAATAAATGGCTAACTAATGATAAGACCCAAATGTCCAACTTGTTAATAATGTAGAGTTCTTCTTCTTTTTTTTGAAACCAAGAAAAAACTCCCTTCTTGAAAATTATTAATATGGACAGAGACGGTCAGCCATAATATTATTCATCAACAACTAGAAAACGAGAATGAAGAAAAAAATTGTGAGGCATTTCTGTTCCTTTTTTGTATTAACAAGATTTTTCTAGTTAATGGCTAGTTGTTACGGCGGATATGGAAAAATAATGGGGGGGGGGGGGAATGAGAGCAAATGAGAACAGAACAAAAAAATCTTGAATTCTAGCTATCGAAAAAAGAGCAACTGTAATAGGCCAAAAGAGCTACTGTAATAGGCCAAAAAATGGTACGCGGTGCGCAAATTTTTTAGACAAACGTACAAAAATGCATGCCTTTTTTTTCTAATTTAATGTTAATTCAAAAATGTGTAAATATTCCATTTGAAAATAATAATTAATTTTGTTTGAAATTGAGAAAAAACACCTCAAATAATGATTGAAAGTTGCCTTCCGTTGCTAAAAGTACCGTTTAATGTTTTTCGGCAAATGGCAACTTTCGGGCACTATTTGAAAAGTTTTTGCAATTTTGTCAACAAAAATGAATATTATTTTCAGATGGAATAAATCTTTTTCTACATTTCTATATCAATTTCAGATCAAAAAAGTTGGATTACCATAATGAAATAAGCAGTTTAGTGTAGATTAATTTTTTACTTATTTTTTAGCTAAAAACAATAGATCACGTTCAAATATGAAAATTTAAGTTGATTTTAAAATGAGAGTATTATAATGTACAAGTACGCATAAAACTACAACGGCCAATTTTTTGAATTTTTAGTTAAAGGTAGAGTGGCGCCAATGGGGAAATTGCTAAAAAACTACTTTTATGGTACCAAAAAAAAACAAATATCATAGTAAAACGTTTAAAAAAATATTTTTAAATTCACTTTTTGGAAAAATTATACAATGTTTGAATATTCTATAAAACTGGAAGGAATTTTTGACGACTTTCGAAAAAATGCCAAAAATTGAGATTTTTCCAATTTTCAAAAAACGATATCAAATTTAGAATTTTTTTTTTGAATTTATTTACTATGATATTTGATGATTGTATTACGATAAGCATGTTTTAAAGCAATTTCCATAAAATTTAAACTTTATGAATCTATTGATTTCGAACTCTCAGTCTCTCATATTTCAGAAAGGGAAAAAATCCCGGAAGGAACACTTTGCGTGGTATGCAGCGATTTTGCGAGCGGTATTCATTATTCGGTGGCAAGCTGCAACGGCTGCAAGACATTCTTCCGACGTGCCCTCGTAGTGAGTCGATTTTTTTTTTGCTTTTTTTCAATCTGATCTGGAAAAATGGGGAAGTGTTCCATTTTCTACGCCACTGGAATTGGCCAAGATTAACGAGCGAGAGCTAGGGCATTCATCCTGAAAATCAAGCATAGTGAGAGGGCTTTTTTCCTTATTTCTTTTCTTTTTTTTCAAAAAAAAAAAAAAAAAGAAGCGCACACGTCTCCTCAAGTTAATGCACAAGTAGGCTTTTCCATCCGCAATTGGGCGCTTTTCATAAATCACTCAAGTGCATCGTTCATCATTTGGCATGTGCCGGCGTGTTTTGGTTCAGGCTTTGGGCCAATTTACCCTGAAAGTTCTTGGGGGAGATCGAAAAAATATGAACATGAATAGCGTGACTTTACATGACATATACGGCGAAAAGAGTTCCTGCTTGAGAGACTAAGTTCTCCTTTTTCTTCTATCTCTTTCAACGTTTCTTTCTTAAACGTCCTTTTTAGCTCACGTGCAATTTTTTAGTGCTCTCAATTTCTATTTGCTCAAAAGATGTTTCGGGGGGAAAAGGCGGCGAGCTCTGCGTAACAAGGAATAGAGAAAGACAAAAAAAAAACGGAAAGAAGTCGACGAAGCGCAAGAAAAACGCATTGTTCCGCTCCAAATGTATCAAATTTGCCAGAAGGGGTCCGTCTATCATTCAGACACGGAAGCCTGAAACTGAAGACGATTGGGTGAATTGGATGACTGGGTTTGAAATTTAAAAAGCTGGGAACAAAACGAAACATTTCTAAATTATTTCTCTGAATAATTGAATGAAAATTTGACTAAAATGAGTTGCATTTTCAGAACAAACAAACGTTTACGTGTCAATTTTCTGGAGATTGCGTAGTGGGAAAATGTGAGTGGGATCCCTCTCAATTTTGATTTTATTAAACGTATTTCAGCGGTTCGATGCGTCTGCAGAAGTTGTCGGCTGAAAAAATGCTTCGATATGGGAATGGATCCCAAGGGTACGTTTTTTATTACAAAAAAAGTTTTATAGGTTTCAGAAAAAACACAAAACTCTATAGATATAAATATTGCCATTGCCAAACAAAATTAACGTTCTCATATAACTTTTTTTCAAATTAAAATACGTATAGAATTAAGTAATGTCCTAGTTTTTTGGTGGAAAATTGGAAAATAAATTAAATTTTTTCTCGGGGCGCGGTTGTCGATTTTTTGGTCAGTTGAACTGATGGAATGCATTGCAAAAAAATAGAAAAAATTTGAAAGAAATGTGAAATGATGTTTGCTACCTATTGGAAAGGAATACAAGAACAGATAAGTTCTATTCATATTTTTTTTATTCTGAAACTAATCCAGCATTTTCTGAGAATTGATTATCTGAAAAATGTTCAGCTATGCCGCACATTTTGAGCCCTACAATGTTTCAACACAAATAATTAAAACAAAATTAAAGTAAAAAATCGTGGAAAATTTTTTTTTGGTTGACTTCCAAAATTATGAGTGGTAAATGAAAAAAAAAACACAGGCAATTTTTGACAGAAAATAAAAAAATTCCAAAATTTTTTTGAAAAGCTTCATTATGATATTTGGTACGCTAGCACAACTCCACAGTTTAACCTATTACATTTTTTTTTCAGCGATCCAACATGATCGAGACAAAATCCGATATACGAAAGCTCTCAAAAAGAAACGGGAAGAAGAAAAACGGTTAAAAGAAATGGTAATAAAAGAGGATATTGGAAGCCCCCAAAGTATCGCATCTGACACATATATCAACACATCTACTCCATCATCTAGCACTATGATCAACATTTTAGAAAACGATCATCATTCTTATGATCCCGAAGCACAGGTATATATCATCATTGTTCGTGCATCACTTTGTAAAAACAAAATTTCAGAACGATGTAAAAGCTGTTATCGAAGATTTATTACGGTTAGAGTCAAGAGTGAAGTCACTTAGGAACTCATATCGCTTCGAATCTCAAGTGTCTGCCACATCTTGCATGTACTCCAGGTATAGCCCAGTTGTTTTTTTTTAGTTTTTACACTCAGCTTTTATATGAATTCTTGAACAAAAAAACCCACGTTATATTTTTCCCTTGCCTCTTCTATTTTTTCCATTTTTTATGACCAGTGTACTTTTGTTGGTTTCCATTTTCTTTCAAAAGAAGAGATCTGGCTGGGTCGTTAGGAATTCTTAGAATGTGCAACAGCCCCCCCCCCCCCTCCCCAAACTAGGATATGTGTTAAGAAAAGGCGCAACAAGGCAAGAAAAGGAAAAAGTTCAAACCGAGGGTGGTTGCAAACGAAAAAGAAGAGAGAAAAAAGGAAGAAAAACGAAGATCTCATCATAAAAAATTTTCAAATGCATGTAGCTTTTTATTTTTCAGCTGCTTACTGGATGACATCACATATATGGCAGAAAACACACATGAAAACGAGGGCACAATTGAACCATTCGAGTGTTCTGTGGAGAAGCTGAGGGAATGGTTTGTGCGAGATTTGTCGTTAATGCTCGAATGGGGCAAGTGCTTACCGATTATGGAAAGGTTACTACTCAACGACAAGGTATGCTAAAATTATTTAATACAATCTTTTAAATTTATCTTTTGAGTTCGTGGGGATAGCTCTAAAATTGCCAAAAAAATAGCATTTAACCATAAAAAAACGTGGAGGAAATTTTCAATTCCGAAGAAATTCAAAAAGTGGTGAAAACCCAGGTATCACTAAAAAAAATTTTCATTCCGGTTTCATGTTATAATTATGTTTAAAATAGTTATATTTCAATAATGTAGAGGTTCGAACATGCGACAGTGCTTCAGATTAAAAAAATGTTTTCATCACCTTTTGGCTCGAAATGGAAAAATGTCAAAATTTCCAAAATTGTTTGAAAAGTTCAATTTGGAATTTTAGTCATTTTAGCACCATTGGAATGATTTTTCATAATTTCCTCACAGATCGTAGACCATCTTTTATAGACATTTTGACGTCGAATATTAATAGTAACTTACCACCTGTAATTTAAATAGGGGATAGAGTTTGTAGATAGTTTTTTAATAGACCTTGAGCCTATCGGCTTGAAATGTGTTAACAAATTGACGCGAGATAAACTACCAAAGTATGCATTAAAAGGTTTATTATTTTAGAGAAGATAAAACTAAATTCGGGCTGTTGCGACGAAGAAAATCTGGTGAAATTTCAGGCTAAATTTGGCTTTATTTTTTAGAAATATTTTGAAAAGTCTCATTATGGAATTCGGTTGTGTTGAACCAATTTTAGTCTATTTAAGCAAAATACCCGCAAACTCTGGGATTTTCATCTGAAAAATTAGTTCTGAAAATTCGTGCAATTCCAATAAATAATAGAAAACTATTCAATCTTGACGCCAAAAGGATTGGCAGAAATTTAAAGAAAATTTTAAGAAATTTCCACTTTTTTAGTGATTAACTTTATCTTTAATTCCAGCTTGCCCTGATGAAAGCTTTCGCACCAATATTTCCATTGATTCAACTAGCATTCTACACGAGAAACGAATTTGAATGTGATATTGTGATAAGTGAGTTTCTGAAACATGCAACAATTCTGAAAAACATGTTTTCAAACTTTCAGAACTCGAACCGGATTGTACGCCTAAACCAATTCCAGAACGGCTCAATTATCCAGATGGCTCATTTATCGAAAAGGGCAATAAGCCAGCGAATACTTGGTAAGCCAACCAATCTCCTCAGATTCTGCTTTTTCTCGCGCTTTTCTCCGATTTATTCTTCCTACTTGGCAAGGGCTCTCTTTTCAGGGAAGAGATGCACACGATGCTAATTGACGGGTGCTACAAAATGATGAGGCAGCTCAAGATCAAAGAATCAACATTTGTGCTTTACAAGATGCTGCTCTTCCATAATCCAGGTAGGATTAAATGGGGGGTTTGACGTCATTCAAAAATCTTCTTTTCTCATTTTCTCATGTTGCAATTTTTTAAATTGTGAAAACAAGTCTCGCAAAATACGTTGTAGTCTTTCCACGAGATTTTTCTAGCAAGATCATCAAGTTCAAATATAAATCATTTAGATGCTGATGGACTATCCTCACTTGGAAAAAAGACGATTGAGAATGAGAGGATGCGTTTGCTGACTCAATTGTTCAGCTATCTGTCAACGGAACGAGGAAAAGAAGCTCAAACAATTTTCTCCAATCTGCTGATGATGTCAGCAACGTTGAGTGTGAGTTGTTTCAGGGGTTTCAACTATTTGGAAGGAATTATTTTTTTCTTAAAATTTTTTGTAACCAGAAATGTCAAACTCACACAGATTAAAAGTTGGATTTTATTGATATAAAACTATGCAAAACACAAAACTGCTGAACTCATAATTTTAGCACATAATTTTGATTTATAGCGCTCATGGTTGCAGACCAGCAATTTTTCAAAATTATCTAGTGCGGCATCTAATCTCAAGATATTTATTAAACATTAAAGGTGGTGTAGTCCAATTTTTTATTGCTTTATTACACTCAAAATTGTCTGAAAACACCGAATTTCATAATGAAAGTTCTTGAAAAAAAACTTTAATCACCGTCAAATTCAACTTGATTCAGGTATTTTGAAGTTGATGGACAAAGAGATTTGGTAATTTTTTTTTTAATCTCTTCGTCCATCGACTTTAAAAAACCTAAATCGAGCTGAAAACGCAGAATATTTAACTATTATGCTCAAAATTTGACGGTTTAAAAAACGTTTTTTTAATTGTTTCCAGCCGCTGCGACATTGTCAAGTCACTCAAATTTAAATTTTCAACTAATTTCTAATTTTAGTCCATTTTTTGAGCCGTCATAATTTTTTTGAGATATTTTCAAGAAGTTTTATTACGAAATTCGGTGTGGTCAAACTATTTTAAGTCTCATAAAGCAATAAAAAATTCATCAACACCATATTTAAGGATGTAGACAAATATTTGCTTTTTCCTGAAAATACACATTAAATATTTAATCTGAGATAACTGAAAAAATACACAAAAATGTCCGAAAAAAAATTCCGGCAATTTTCAATTTTACCTCTGGGGTTGCGGAGTACCGTTCTTATGACCAAACATGGCCTAGTATTAAAAGGAAAGAATACTCCAAAGATTTTCAATCAAAGTTTGGTAAAGTGCCACTTTTTCCAAAAATTTTTATTACAAAAATTATATTTTTTTCTAAAAAATAGATATACATATAAGTGTAAAAAATTTATATTCACACAAAAACATAAATGACCCTATGTTATTTCCAGAAAACAGCATCATTCATCAAACGTGTATTCGACTTCAATCATATCTTCAATCGAACCAATGACTTGATAGATCAGCTCATTATCGTTGGCTTGTAGATCTTCCATTGTTGTTCTCCCTCCCTGTTGCAAAGTATTCACATCTCGAAATACCGATATTCTCTTACATTTCCATGTTTTTAAACAAAGATCTCAAGAAAATTACATTGGAATAGTTCTCAAATAGCTGAAATAATAATAATGGAATTTTCTAGTTGAGACGGTTTCACTGTATGTTTCTCTCTCATGTAGTCACAAATTTTTGTCCATATGCATTTTCATTTTTCATTCTGGAGTTCCACGTGCTTCTCATTTTGTCATCCTAGTGTTTTGTTTTACAGTCCTGTTTCCAAATATCTCTTTTCTTCCATCCAGTTTGCATGAAGAATAATACGATTGGTATTCGGGTAAGCTAGAGAGTCTATTTTTTAGTTCAAGCAGATTTCTATTGAAAAAAGACCGCCCCATTTATTTGTTGACTTGCCATAAATTTATTGGGATAAAGACATTACAAGTTTTTTGTTTTCATTTTTGTCGTTTTTTATTCAGGATTATTCTGGATACAACTAAAAATACAAATATGCTATTAAAAAATGGAATAAAAACGAGTATGGTGGAAACTGTTTTAAAGCTCTTATGGGAAACATTTAATCAGAATCGCTCTGAACAGTTATTGATTGAAAGATTAATTTTTACTTCACGGAAACCCGAAAATATAATCAACGTCTTATTTGTTTCCGTAATTTTTTTTTAGCCATGCAGCCCCCAAGAGGTTTTTTGTTGTGAAATAAAATTAAAAAAGAGTAACGATTAGGAATATTTATGACGTATAAACGTAAAATTGCCCAATTGAACAAATTTCGGTCTGAAACTTCTTAAACATTGTTCAAGATTTTTATTTTTATGGCGGTTCAAATTTTTTGAAAATTTGCGCAAATTTTAGCTAAAATCTCGAATCTTGCCCATTTTCTAGTATCACAGCTTTTGGAATGAAACTAATTTAAATTTTAGCATCATATTTTATTGGACATTTTGTAAATTTAGGTATTTCAAATTATTTCATTGATTAAGGCATATTTGAAGTTTACAGGTAACCAAAAATTACTGGCATTGTTCATCTATTGGAATTAAATATACCGTAATTAACAAAATTTATAACAAACGTGAAAAAAATTAGGCGAAATTCGAGATTGAAGTTAGGGTGATTTTTCAAATTTTTGAACTGCCATAAAAAATTTTTTACAAAATTTTGAGTAGTTTCAATACCAAATTCGCTAACTTTTGCACATTTCGAGTCAATACGCATAAAAACGTTTGAACCGTTCATCCTCTTTTAAAATATCAGTTCAAAACTGTTGGGCAATGGAAAATAGTCTCTATGTATTTATCTTGCATAATGAAAAGAAGAAAAAATTGGTAGATATAAAACCCAATATAAGAAAGTGCCATAGTTCTCTACATATTTTTTTTTCTGTGATGGGGTTATTCAAGTAATATTGCGAAATGTATTTATGACGTCATAACTGAATTAAAATACATTTTAATACAGTTGTGACGTCGTTTTTCTACACTTTTTAATTTTACGACACTACTTGAATAACCCCATAACTTTCTCCGATTTGAAATCTTCTTTACTCAGTGTTTACACAACATGCATCCTTTAACATTTCTAGAAACATACGTTTCAGATGTGGAACTTAAGAACGTAATGAAGATGAATATCGCACCTGTTGACCTGAATACCCCTTTTATGGATAGAGGAGATGCTACAACGACGAATTTGGGATTGATGCTATCTATGGCCCCAAGTTTTGCTTTCATCGCATTCGGATATGGGCCCCCGAAAGATCTAATCGTAGCTTCTGAGGACCGCCCACCTTACATCTCATCCCGACGACTAGGTCATTTCATTCGCACTTCTCCGAGTTCTTCCTAAACGACTTTGAATATTTCAATTTCAACGTTTCTAAATAGTTGTTGCACTTATTTATTTCAAACAGTTCTCCATTTCAGAAACATGCTTCAATCCGCCGCTCTTGTTGATATCGTTAACAAGACCCTGCCATATCAAGCTCTCGGAGACTCCCTTCTGCCAGTGAACAATAATGCCGAATTCATGAGCCACACAAATGCAATGACAGTGACGATTTGTGATGGAGAAGAGCCGATTGCATTCGGGTCCATTGTTAAGTGCAACGAACGACAAGCATATGTGATGCTTGGTGAAATTAATAAGAAGTTTCAAGACAAGACGGTGTGGATCGAGCAGGCATCTGTTGAGAACAAATTGAACTACGTTTACAAGGTAAGCACTGGTAAATGTTTGAAATAGGGACCATCAGGTTTGGAGATGTTTATTTTTTCTACTTGAACAAAAACTAAAAAACGGCAAAAATTGTCACAGAGCTGTTTTTGCTACGTGGCCTAGAAAAATTTAAAACTCGGCCAATGCATTAACTTTGATTTTTCACTGTAAATGTTTCTGAAACTGGACTAATTTGGTATTGAAAAGGGTATCTATAGAAATTGCTCAAAATAAACACTAATTACCGTGAACATGAAACCTCAACTTTTAATAAAATGATGTATGATTTAAGTAAATTTCAGATCACCAAGAGTGTTCCTCTTATCGACTATTCCGGAGAGTGTCACTTTGAGCAAACATTCAGAACCCGTGAGGAAAAGTAACCAATTTTAAATCGAAAAAATTCAGGCTCACCCTCAAAAATTTTCAGGCCTGTGCACCTTCATATGTTGGACATTCTCATCAACAACAGTGTTGGCCTAGTCAATATGGACATTTCAAAAAACATAACCGTCGATTTTGAGAAGTAGGACTTATTTGTTCTGCACAGACTTCACAACTATCTGAACATTTTCCAGGTACTCGAACTTTGCATCCTGGAGAGACACTGTCGGATTTGTCGTCGGAGATAAAAATCTTTTCGAGCGCATCACTGTCAACAGGTACTTAAAATTTATATATATATATATATATTAAAACTTGAACTTCAAATTTAAGATTTGAACTTCTCTCGTTCGCATCAGACAACTCTGATGTCACCGTGGAAGACGTGAACGTTGAAAAGCTGGGCCAAGTTCTCGACTATGATTCGGAAATTTCTATTTACGATAGAGAAGAGTTCCTCACCGCACTTCTCAAAACTGGAGGAGTGAGTTCAGCAGAGATTTTAGAGAAATATGTACCATCATTATACAGGTATCAGCCAAAATTGCCAAGGAGAATGGACAGGTAACTGGGTACATTGTGAATACCAATGATAACATTCTACAGTGCTACGGAGAAAATGAAAAAACCCAAAAGTGAGACAACTTTCAAAACTGTATAGAGTTCATTTCAAACTTGATATTCAGAGCACTTTTCTCCTCTGCTGCTGCAAAGATGAACGCTAAAGTCACAATGTACATTCGCAAGGATGCTGGACAACCTATGGATCAATTGTCGAAGGTCACCCGACTAAATTCTCTCAACCGTTTATATTTTATTTTTCAGACTGCTGAAAGCAGAACTCCAATTACCAGACTCAACACACGTGTCATTGTGAGCACCGTCAAGTATAACAAGGTCGCCTGTTTCAACATGGGGCTTCATTTATTCTAATTTTTGGGGTTCGACGGTTTTTCATTTAATTCTATTTATGTTTTTCTTATTGAATAGCCAAATGTGTTTTATATAAAGAATTAATAAGCACTACGGTTTAATATGCAATTTTTTTTATTGACAAATTATAGCTTCAATAAATTGAATAGTACTTTTTGGCTTATTTTTTACAGGGTGGCTTATTATTAGTATACAGGGTGGTCCCAGGTATGCTCGCGCAAAATGATGATTTCTGTGGATACTCGGATTAGATAAATTATTGAGTATGGTGTAGAGTTGAATCCGAATCGTTAAGAATTTGTTTTTGTTATTTTGGGATGATAAGCTAAGGTGTCTATACGAAAATAGAAACGCAATGTATGCAATTAATTTGTTTGCGTTTCAAAAAACGTTCAAATCAATAAAAATCTGAACATTTACATGTAAATGCGTACACTTTAATCTTTTGTGTTTACTGCGAGCAAATTAAGTATATTCACTTGCTTTTTGCTAACTTGAACTAAAAGCTACAATCATGTAATCAGGGTTTCCATCTGATGTGGTTCTTTTTTTGCTCCCGACACTTTTCGGGTTTCGCGCCGCACTACACAGGAAACGTGGCTCGCGGCCATAACTACACATGGTGTATGGCTAACTCAATACAATTTGATCTACAAAAAATGCGGGAATATTTTTCCAGAAAAATTGTGACGTCAGCACGCTCTTAACTATACGAAATCAGATGAGATGTCTGCGTCTCTTCACCCGCGCTTTTCGAAGATCAAAGCAAAATTATTTCTGACTCCACGTGAGATTATAAATTGAATCATAGAATAGTGAAAATTTAAAAAAAAAAAGAATAAAATTTGGTATGATTTTTCTAAAGTTGAAAAATCTCAATTTGCTTCGATTCAAATTTGGACCTCGTGCTAAAAAATTTGTTTGATGGAGCGCGATTGCATGTTTCTATGTTTGTTTTTTGTTATTTTTCTAGTTATTTTTCGGGTATTCAGTGTATTTAATTTGTTTATTTCAAAAAAAAACTTGTGATTAGAAATGTGATTTTAAAAAAACAGGTTACATAACCGGGAAAAATATAAATATCTCATTCTGAGACGAATGATGAAAAAGAAAAAAAAAGATGGGATTATAGAACGACAGGACATCTAGATGATTTGCAGATTGCACTAGTCGGGCTTCTGTGGTAAGCGAACAATTATGTAAATGACGTGGAAATGCTGGGAAACGAACACAAACTCTAAGGCAGTTTTTGAGCGTATTTCTTATTACTAAAAACGATAAGAAACGGAAAGAACTGGAAGGTGGTAAAGGGGAAATGTTAGTTGAGAAACGGTCTGGTCTCTCGTACACACTTACAAATAACTTTAATATATCTTAAAAAGAAGTAGAGAAAAGAAACTAGAAGAAGAAGTGCAAAAGCACAAAAATAGAGCACAGAAGTGTGCCAGATGACCGAAAAGCCGAGCTATCGACTGGACCACGGTTCTCCCATCCTTCACTCAACATATTTTCAACGTTTGTCCATGTTCCATTGTGTGGGTGAGCAGGTTCTATACTCAGAATGTTCAAGAGCATCTGATAGACATCGACGATTTCGATTGGGCCGAATCGTTCGTTTTCTCTGAATGCTGGTCCCCGAGCAACAAAGATTCCTTTCATATCGTCGTGGTATGGCTCCCAGCCGGACGCTTGTTTTGCGTCAATTGTTGGGTCACCGCTGTGTGGAACAGTTGGAAGTTCTTTCTGAAAATGTGTGATTACTAAATCTGATACTACAAAAAATGTCACGTTTTGGGGGAAGTTAAACTGATAAGTATTTTCAAGGAAACGAATCATAATGTTTTTTGGAATAATCAATAATTCTACAAATTTCGGTTTCTGTGTATTACAAGCACTCATTTTTAAATTAAATTAAATTATTATAAATTTCTCCATATAAAATAAACGTGATATGAAGTTTTCCTCGTTAAGCTTAGAACTGGTTATTTCCTAACAGGTAAGTAAGTCAGAAATACCACGTGGTATTAGAGTGTCTCATCTCGGCTTGATCTACGCTGATCTGCAAAAAATACAAGAGTTGAGAGGCAGAGTTTTCATCTGATCTCGCATGGTTAAGAACGTGCTGACGTCATATTACTTTGGACGAAAAATTGGAAACTAGAAATTTCGAGCTCAAAATAAGCCACAAAAATCACTCTTTACTGGATTTACATTTTCAGGAGACTTTGGGAATTATAATAGTATTGCAATAATTTTTAAAGTACATAATTTTTCATTGGCATAAAAATTCTCAAACTCCTCTAATACACCTAATTACTTTCACTTTTCGAAATAATGTTTTATAGTGTTGTAGATAAAGTTTATAATTCTACGGAAAATTTCAAAATCTTCCAATTTTTTAAGTGTCACAAGAAAAGAGTATTTGTTAAATCTGCTTAAATCTTAGTTTTGTTGAATCATATTTCTATTGAGTTAAATAAAGAAGTTCAATTCAGAGAAGGTGAATTCTCAGTGCACCATAAGCTAAAAATGTACCCTGATGAATGAAAAAAGGCAGAAAAACTACTAGTAATATAATTATAAAAATACTCCATTATTTTTCCAGACAAAGACAAATGGTACTTAGAGTTGCCGACCAGGGCTGTGCGGCTGTTTTTGACCGTTTTTCAACGTATATTTGAAAAATTCTGCCTGTGAAATGAAGAAAGCTGGCAGCCGAATTTTTCCACCAGCCGCACATCCTTGTTGCCGACGCATGTTTTCTCACAATTTTGTCTAAGTTCCAACTTACTGTCACAACACTTGTTCCTGGCTTTGTAATCAGTACAACACCACTCATAAACCGCGAGTTTTTCCAGTGAAGATCGTCGGGCAATTCAGACATCTTTAAAACATTTTCATTATACTACATATACAATATTTTATTTCTTACTCTGTATGTCTTCACGAATGGAGTGTCGTTCTCGTCGTAGTCTCCCATTGGTGACCACACTTCGCACACGCTGAACTCGTAGTGAACCTGTAAAACGAGGATCATATTATTGAAATTTGATGACTATACTCACAGTTCCCTCATCTTCAGGGTTCGTGAAAACCATGATCATGCTGTGTGAATTTACGACTTTTTTCACCTGTAACATACTTTTTCAATATTAAAATTTTATATTTTGAATAATATTACCAAAGAATAATCTGGAAGACATTGTTCCATAAAGAATTGTTCTTCTTTCTGTAGTGGTGTATATCCATGATCAGACATAACAACCAAGTTGGTTGAAGAGAACAATCCGCGATCCTCAAGCAGTTGCTGCAAATATTGCCCATATAATTATATCGATGAGAGAGTGGAGAGAAAAAACGACGAGACTGCTAGCTAGTATTTAGTGTGCGTATGTGAGGTACACAAGCATCGGTGGTTCAGTGGTAGAATGCTCGCCTGCCACGCGGGCGGCCCGGGTTCGATTCCCGGTCGATGCAATTCTTTTGGTATTTGGATAAAGTTTAGTAACGTTTTGTAGACTATTACTCAAGAACATTTAATTACCTCCATTCTAATTTTCAACCCACCTGAAGCTCATTGATATAGAGATCAAATCGTGCAACTTCTTGTTCAACTTCGTCCGATTCTGGACCATGTTCTTTCTGGGCGTTTCCAATGTTTGCATATCGAATAAGGAACATTTGTTGCTTGTAAACTTGATATTTTGAGATTCTGTTCGCAATCTCTGGGAAGATGTCTCTCAAATTATCAGTCTGATGTTGGTCATCAAGGTTTGCCCAACGCTTCTCAGGAACTTGTACAACCATGTCATAAAAGGCTCTCTGAAATTATTCAGTGTAATGAAGTTAGAAACATGTTTCAATTTACATGGCAATGTGCAAACCAATAACAATGAACGTCTACTCCAGCTTTTCCGGCAGTGTACCAGAGGGGTGCTTTTGCATCATCCCACCACACGTCTTCAGTATCATTTGGTCCTGAACGTTTAAAATTATTTAAATTTAAAAAAAATCAGAATGAAAATTTCAACCTAGAGGCTTTCCGCAGTGACCGGTTTTCAAAATTTTCGACAATGCACGTGGTGTCAGAACGTCCCATTTCGGGTTGATCTACGTTGATCTACTAGTGACGCGGGAATTTAGAGGCAGATTTCTCAAGTGGTTTCACATGGTTAAGAACGTGCTGAGGTTACATTTTTTGAGGAAAAATTCCCGCATTTTTTGTAGATCAAACCGTAACGGGACGGTCCTTACATCTCGTTGCAATTTTGACAATTGCCGCGCGCCGCCTGAATTCAACACACCTGTTCCTCGTTCGAAAGTGAAGTTTGTTTTGCGATCCCACATATAATCTGCGGTGAATCCATGATTTTCGGTGTAGAGTCCTAAAACAAATTGATCATTTTCTGTCGTTCACTTTTTAATTTTCAACTCAACGAGACATCATATATATCTGATTGTAATTTGATGCACCTTACAACTGTTGTCTTGTCACAACATGTGTTGTACATTGCATATTCATATCACAATCATCACCGCCCCGCAACCGCTGTTTTCATATATCACCGCGGACCATGTTCCCCGCCACCATTTATCTTACGAAAGACAAGAAGACGACGGCAAGAGAAATCCCAAGAAACAAAAGATACATCTTTTTGTCCTTTTTGTTGTCTCATACGTCGACCCATTATTTTATTGCCGCAAGAGAGTTTGAAAAGTAACAAAAAACGTCTTCAAACGGCTCGTTATCGCATGGCCCCGGGCCTCTACGGAGCCGCCTGTTCTTCCCGCTTGGTTTTTTTGTCGCTTTTTGAAAGATGACTTCCCACGCAACACGGAATGCTCGACAAACATGTGGAAAAGCGGGAAAAGTCATTAGTAAAAATTGAAAAGAACATTGGTCCGATCTTTTACATAATAATGATTGATTCATGAGAAAGTGTGGATAAACAATGGTTCGAACTCCCCAAAAAAAATTATTTTCTATAAGAGTTGTGCTCAACAATGAGCATGAAACCTTAAAATGCACAAAAAATATGATTTTTTAAAAATCAATAATTATTGGCAAATAGATGCAACTGTAGTATTGTTTGAAATCATACTCATCCAAGAAATAGAGACCCAAGATGTGCTCAAATAAACGAATTTTGTGGTGAATCTTCTCAGAAATTGTTTAAAAATGTTTAAAATTTTGGAAAAAAGTAAGCCATTTTTTAGCTGAATTCTCCAATTTAGTGGTAAGGTACTTTTGAAGCCGCCAGGGTGACCAATTTTTTTTTTCAATTTTTGGTCCCGTATATGCCTTATATGTAACTGAATCAACAAAATAACGTTAGATAAATTACCGAAATATGCACAAATAAAATACCAAAATAGGAGATTTTCGCTATTGTTAGCTTTTTTTTAAATTTTGAACCTCAATAAAAAATGTTGGAAACATTTTTGAAAAGTTTCATTACAAAAATTATTTATTTGCAAACATTTTCGGGTTTAGAGGTTTTCCTACTTTAAGTCTTGGAATCCGGAACAAACTGTAATTATATTCAAATTTTTGAGACAAAAAAATTTAAAATAGTTGGAAAAAATTTGAAAAAAAAACTGTTTTCTCACCAGTTGATAAACTCATCCATTGTGGCCAAGTATGAGTTGGAAACGAAGGTGTTACGTAGTCAACCTGGACTCCGTTTGTGGCAAGGTGACGAATACCTAAACTACATATAATTGTCATCCGAATATCACCGGTGTCCATACCAAAAGTAGCATCTGGTTTTGTGTTGTTCAAGAGAGTTGCTCCGTAACCATCGGCCAGAATGACAATTAGGTTTTGTCCAATTGGATCGCGAGCAGCTGATCCCAATACCAACCCAAGTAGAATCAACACTAGATTCATCTGGAAATGAGCAGATAAATGGTAACAAATCAGAAGAAAACGTCTGAAATGTTGGAAAACAAAAACAAAAAGAAGAAGGGAACACATAAGATTTGAAAAGAGATAGATGATGGGGGAGTTGGGACAAGATAAAGTTATACGCCAGAGTTCAAAAAATATATGACGATTTGAGCAAATGGGAAGGATTGTTTTTTAAAGGTTCCTAGAAAGAAATAGACACACATGGAAAGCGGAAGAAGAAAGAAAGGGTTCTATTCTCCATGAATTTTTAAAAAAACATTCCGACTCTCGAACGATTTTTTCTTGTTTTTTTCTGTTGCTTAATTTGACTAGAGGTTCTCGTTATTTTGAACGTATCTGCCTAAAATGTGCTCAAATAAACAAATTTCGTAATGAAAATGTTCAAAAAATTTTGAAAGATTTTATGGCGGTTCAAAATTTAGCTAGCTAAAATTTCCAAGTTTAACCACTTTTCCGTGTCTCAGCAGTCCCAAGTTAACTTTTTTTTAAATTGTAATTTTTTGCATATTTTGATCGTTTATCATACGTTATTTTGTTAATTGGGGCACATTTGCCGATAGGTGACCAAATTGGCATTAATTAGTAACCTGTCAGCTTCAAGTGCACTTTAATCAACTGAAAAATATCAGAAAAAAACAACAAACTATACCAAAAAATTGATAATTCAAAAAAAAAGTCAACCGCTGTATAACGGAAAAATAACAAGAATTGGAGATTTTAGCTAAATTTAGCTTTTTTTAAAAGGAATTTCGAGCCAAATTTAGGAAAATTTTTGAAGCAGCTTCATTACGAACTGTGTTTATTTGAACACATTTTGGGCATATACGTTTAAAATACCATACCCAACAGGGTTAGTCCTTAATGGCTTTAAGTAACATTTTGGGGCATCCTGAAAACCATGACATTATCTGGAAAATATGTGGTAATGGCAGTTGAAAAAATTTGACATTAAGTGTCAATGGCAAATTCGAAGACGACGATTGTCTGCCCGCGTGTGCAACGGATGACTGAGTGTAAAAAGCAAACGCAAGTACGACGATGAGAAGCAGCAGGAGATGGAAAAGAAGAAGAAGAAGATCAAAACGAAAAACGACTTGGTGAGCTGCCGATTCGCATGAGGAGTAATCAATTGAGATTTCCGATAAATGAGGGTGGGACATGACGGAGGGGGGAGAGAACTTTTTGAGAAATTTTAATTTATGAAATTCTCTGATTTTTTTTGATTTTGAGAAGGACACAATTTTTCGGCTTTTCATCAGTGTTCCAATTAAATTACCCTATTACCATTTAGAAAAAATGCGGAATGAAAATCAAAAATTTTAGCATTTTTTTATTAGTACATTTTTAGTGAGAAACTGAACACATGTAGCCAATACCTCAAACAATGGGCCATAAACACTTAAAATACGGTATAAAGGGTTTAAAGTTGAATAAGAAAAGACGCTGAAAATTCAAATTACAGGCAAAATTAAAGTAATTATTCAAAATTTGAACCGTCATCAAAGGTGAAGTAGCAATTTTTATTGACAGTTAAAAATAGTAATTACCCGGCTTTTGCCACTTTTTGAGAAAAAAAAATTACTGTCGCACGTTTGAATTTCGTAAATGTATGAATATTTGAATATTAATATAAATTTGAATTGAAATTTTTTTCTGATCGGCGACTACCATAAAAGTGGCAAAAACTGAGATTTTTCTAATTTTTTCAAATTTCTTCAAACAAAAAGTTTTGAAGGAAATATCCCGCTTGTGCTACTCTACGCTTAAAAAACCTTGAAATGTTTTCAACGGGTCTAATTAATCGAAGAAACGATGTGAGATAATCTACCAAAATATGCAATAAAATATGATATTTCAAAAAAAAAAAAGTCGATTTTCGAGCCTGAAAGGTAGCAAAAATTGTAGAATTTAGCTCAAATTAGGGTTTTTTTTTTGAAAGTTTGGCCCGTCTTAAAAATTGTTGATTTATTTTTCACTTGAACACATTTTCAGTGTAAACACACAATATTTTTTCAATTTTTCAAAAGGTAAAGTGAGTGATAACGTTTAAATGAACTAATAATTTTTTTTCTAAATTAGCAAACGAAATTGTGAAAACCGGATCAGTATGAAATCGAAAACTATTTCCATTAGGCAAGTGTTGCGATTTTCATCCGAAAACGAGCCTAGCACACGACAAACATGCCACACACTATCTGTCTGTCATAGAATTCTAAAAACCTTCTAAAGTGGTCGTCGCGTGAGTTGGAATAATAAAATTAAGATTACGGCATATGCGCCAAGAAAGGCGAATAAACGACCGCTTCTCATCCGCAATTCTCCCCTTTTTCCGCTAAGTCATTTGTGTTCAGATGAGACAGGGATTACATGAAAAATGTCCCCCCGGAAATTCGGAAGTATTTGTGTTCATTAGAAAACCACAAACCCCCGTTGGGAGCCGGGTCTTCTTGGGAATAGCTAATGAACCAGGGTGCGCGGTGTCAAAGTGTCTCATTTCGGCTTGATCCACGTAGATCTACAAAAAATGCGGGAGAAGAGACGCAGAGTTCTCAACTGATTTTGCATGGTTAAAAACGAGTTGACGTCACATTTTTAGGAAAAAAATTCCCGCATTTTTTGTAGGACGCAAATCGCGCGCCGCTGAGATGAACAGAAATGAAAATTGGGGTTTGAATCCCAGAAATTTAAACTTTTTACAGCTCTGTCCGGAAGCTAAGGAGTGCGCAAAAGTTGAAAGGGATGCCAATGATTTAATAGTTACCGGTGTTCGTTACACAACATTCCGATGGATCCCCTCACAACGACAGTTGCGCAAATCGGCACGACGCCGGCTGACGTATAATTGTGCGCGACCAACTCACACAAAGTGAAATATGATGAATCTGATTGCGGAACCGATTGCTTCTAGTGTGTTCGTGCCACGACTAGATAACCTGCGCGTTTCAATAATCCGACAAGGTTACATTTGAAATTGAATACGAGAGGGGGAATATAAGATGAGTGATGGGCATGGGATTGGGGCAAAACTTGATTTTCATTTTGATTAGCGTGTGGAACAGAGGTTTCAATGATGAGAAAACATGAAGAACTGAGAAAAGGAGGGAAGAAAGGGTTCAAAAAAGTGAGGAAGCAGGGAGTCGAAAGCTTCATCCAAATATGGAAATTGTTCAATCAAGCAATGACATGGGCTCTTTGACTCTTGAATTTCACTTGCGACGGAAGTGCATAATTTTTTCGGTTTCGAGAATCTAGACTCACCAGTTTTGGAAGCCACAGATAAACAAAGCGTTGTTTTAGTATTTCTCTTAAAAAGTAGTTGTGGCTTAATTATTAGGGTATCCTTAAAGGAGAACTGACGGTTTGAATAATTTTTCACGTATATATTTAAAATGTGCTCTAATCAACTTTTAAATCCTCATATTTTCAAAACTTTTCACAGATTTGAAAACTGGCTTAAAGGAGGACTAACGGTTCTGATTATTTTGAACGAATAGACCCAAAATGAGCGCAAATGAACGAATTTCGTGATTAAACTTCTCAAAAAATTTTCGAAATTTTTTTGTGGCGGTTCACAATTTCAAAAAAATCACGCTGATTTTAGCTAAAGTCTCGAATTTTGCCCACTTTTCCGTGTCACATCTGCCCGAAGTTAATTTTTTTTGTTGAAATTATCTTCCTTTATTGCATATTTCGGTAGTTTATCTCATTTAATTTTGTCGCTTGAGGTACATTCAAAGCCGATAGGTAACCAATTTTGATGATTTTTGGATACCTACCGGTTGTAAATGTTTCTTAATCAAATAAAATTAGATAAACTACTCAAATATGCAATAAAGGAAGATAATTTCAAAAAAAAAAACAACTTTGGGCAAATGTGACATGGAAAAGTGGGCAAAATGCGAGATTTTAGTTAAATCTCAGTGTAATTTTTTTTTTAATTTTTATCTGGCATAAAATATTTTTGAAACATTTTTGAAAAGTTTCATTACGAAATTCGGCTATTTGAGCTCTTTTAGAATTTATACGTTCAAAATCGTCCGAACCGTTTGTCCTCCTTTAAATTTAGCTGAAGTTTCCGGATAGCCAAAATGTGCTCGTCACGAATCTTCCCAAAATTTTTCAAAAAATTTTATGGCGGTTTGAAATTTCTAGAACTTAATTTTGGCTAATATATTCAAGTCTGGCAAATTTCCGTGTTGCAGCTTTGGTAGTTGACTTTTGTTTCTTTATTATATTTTATAGAATACTTTGGTAGTTTATCTTAGGCTATATCGTTAATTAAGGTACATTTAAAGCCAATAGGTGAAAACAAAAATTGCAAAAGTTTGTTACCTACCAAAAAAAATGAGATAAATGATCAAAGTATGTAACAAAATATAATAATTCAGAAAAAGTTAATTTCCAACCGACACGGAAAGTGGGAAAATTTGGAAATTTTGGCAAAACTGGCCGTACTTTTTTTTTAAACCGCCATAAAAAATTTTTAAGACGTCTCATTATGAATTTCGTTAATTTAAGCACAATTTGAGTCTATACGTTCAAAATACCCAGAACCGATACTCCGTCTCAACTGAAACATGTAAAGTGGTTAAAAACAAACAGATAAATATTTTTTTAAAAAAGTTCAGCACACCAACAAGACTAGTGTGAAAAAAGTCCAATCGCTTAGTACGAAAGTGTCGTGTCGGGAGGGGGGTGAAGAGCATGAAGTGTATAACAGAATGATTGTGGCAAGAAACAGCTGACACGGTTTTTGCTTATCCTTCGGATCTGCCTCCTCCAATGCCAACTGTGAGTATGTTTGTGATATGGCAGCGGAAATGCATGATGATAGGTGTTTTGGGCAACTAATTTGATGATCTTCTCTTGTCGATGAGCTTTTTCACAAGACTTGGGCTTTTGAGAGCAAAAATGAAGAAACATGATTATGTGTAAAGTTTAAATTCTGTATGATTGTCATAAACTGTAAAGCTTTTGTCTCGGCTTGAAAGAATTTAATTTGAAAAGTGTCGCCAGGAATTGAACGGATGCGATGCGATATAAAAAACCAAACCATGAAAGTTAACATGTTTATTGTTCAGGAACCGGTTCGTCTTTTGTGTGCAACGTTGTTCGATACGATTTGTTGACAGGTTAATTTGACTATATAATTGGACCCAGGGTGCTGTTCAACAATTCTACAAAATGAGCCATTGTGCATGTCCTGTCAATGTTTTTCACTGAAATTCTGTATAAGAATAAAGAAGAACATATTTTTTCTGAAAATAATGTTTGTTTCAGCTAGAACATTGTTTGAATGTTTAAAATTGGGTACATGTGTGGTATACCTGGCCCAAAAATATTTTCCAATACGCTTTTCATTCACTTCTTTTAAAAACGACTATTTAATTAAAACATGAAATTGATTTGCATTTTTAGGCTTAAAAAAGCATTAATCCGTGTACACGTTCTATCTGTACAGTTTCGCAACTTTGTCTACATGTACAGTTTCAAGAAACAGTTTGATTTTTTTGGATTGCAAAAAAACAGCATGAAAATGTTTATCCACGTGACAATGAAAAATTATAAGCAGGTGGGTAACTGGAAAGCGAATGTCGTCATCAAACGGAACACAACCAGCATATTGCCACTTCACATCTATACGTCAGGACATTTTTATGGGTACAAAAAGAGAGATGCCAGAAAATTACGTCGGGTCAGGATAAAACAAAAGAGATCAGTGAAAAAACCACAGGGAGATCAGCTAGTTTGGTCGAAAGCTACTACGCATTAATGGAAAATGAAGAGATTGTGAAAAGGCCCAAGCGTATGTAATGAAGTATTTGCATTTGAAATGAACAAAAAAAAGTTACAAAGGGATGATGAATGCATGTAATATTGTGAACAGTTTAGAATAATATAATAATTGTAAGCTCATCACAAAGTACTATTCGTTTAATTCTCGTTTGGTGAATTTATAAATTTATAATATAAACATAATTAAGTAGGTATGATTGGTCAATAGACTGTGCTAATGGATCTCAAAAATTCCACAGCATCCTTGTCTTCTTTGCGACTGTTTAGCACATCCAACACATCTTTTGCTGAAAAATCGATATTGTAAATATTATAGAAATCTGCTTGAGCTTCTTACTATTGGAGACTGGTTGTATCAGGATAAGGTTGAACTGACGTAGAGTACTTCCACCAGTGGCACCGAATCCGGGAACCTGGAGGATAAAAATAGTTTGTTGATTGTCATTTTTGCAATTTCGGCAGTTGTCAAAATTGCCAATTGCCGAAATTTCACAAAACCGGCAATTGTCGGAATTGCCGATTGCCGGCCATTTTGAAAACCGGCAAATGCCGGAAATCGGAATTGCCAGAAATAAACATTTGATACTTCTTGTTAATTTAAGAGCCTAGGCATGCATTTTAATGAAAAATTTTCTCTTTTCAAGGTCAACATGATTTAATCCTTGAAAGAAGGCTTTTTTTTCGGAAAACTACTAACCGAATATGGAAATGAACAAAGTGAACTTTTTCAATTTCCGAAATATATTACAATTAGGTTTGAAAATTGCCGAAAATGACCGGTTATTTCGGCAATTGTGGCATGTGCCGGAATTGCCGTTTTGCCGGAAATTTTCATATTCGGCAACTGCCAAAACTGCGGATTGCCGAAAACTTCCAAAATTGGGAAATATCGAAAATGCTAAATTCGTGAAATGTTGATTAAAAAAAATTACATCATTCAATTCAAGAAAAGCTTCTCCTGCAAAGTCGTTCGACCTAAGATAGTCATGATCCATGACAGTAAAGTGAAGCATAGCAGTCGATGGTGGATTTGGCGGAATGTGACTGAAAATATTGCAATTATACTTTGTCAAAATCTGCATTTTCTTACAATTCAAAAGTTTCGTCGAATATCGGATTAAGAGATTTTGAAACAACTTTAGTCTTCACGACAGGAACTGCCGGGTACCGGAACTTCGGAATGATTTCAATAACGACAAATGGGTCGGAAAGTCCGTTGGAATCTAGTGCAATAATTTGTTTTGCTCCGATAACTGAAAATTGGCATTTGTTGGAATTTTGAAGGTTTTTAAGCTCTCACTATCAAGAACTAGTGTCTGTGCATTTCCATTATAATATGCTCTGACGTTGAGAATTCCATATTTACACTCGCTCACTTCGTTCTGAAAAGGTTTCTGGTAACTTGAATTCAAGCTATTAAACCACTATTCTAATTACACACTCATGGAAAGCAGAAGGTGGAGCAGATTTCAGCCACAGTGACATGCACAAAGAAATTTGGAACAGAGATTCAAGATAACACTACATTGGAGAAGCCAAGCTTTGATTTTGGTTCTCCCAATTAAAGCTGCCAAGAGAAACGAAAAAAAAAGAGTCACGGGGGATGAAACGCGACTAGCAAGAAGAGCTCTTATCAAAAAAATAAAAATAAAACAGTTCCAAAAAAAAACAACTGAATTAGAAGCACCGCAGAGACAGGTGATACTATGTTTCATTCTAACTCCAGTCTTGAGAGGGAAACTTACTCCGAATTGGTGATCAGCAAGCGCCTAAAATGTGTTTGCGTGAAAAAAATCACGTTTGAAAACAAAAACCATATATAAATATAGTCGAGAAAACGAAACAAAGCTCATGAAAATGAAAATGCGCCCTGTTGTGAGAAGGTGCAAGGAAAGTGTATGAAGCAAAATAGATCAAGCTGGAAAATTAAAGAAATGAAAAAAAAACTGTTAAGTGTGTGTATGTGTGTGTCTGTTAATGAGGGTCTGTGCAATAACAGTAGTGACGTTTTAGTAAGATAGCAATAGGAAAATTTGAAGATAGAACAGCTGGTAAAAATGAGAATAGGCAATTCAACAAACCTGTTGTTTCAAAAGATCCTTATAGTATTTCTCAATCAGCTGCTCAGTTGGAGTTTGATTTAACGAGAGAATTTTTACAAGTTTCTGGAAAAAATATCACTCTTTCAATTACTAACGTTATCACTATTCAGTTCTACAAAACACTTATTATGGAGTGGCGTCAGCGGGAAAATTGCTTTAAAGAACTCCTATGGCTCCGAATATCGAAATGAAAAAAAATTCAAAAAAATTTTCAGAATTTTACAAGATTTTTGAAAGATGGTACAACCGCAGTTTTTGTCTAATTAAAATTGAGTTGAAAAACGTTCTGACGTCACTTTTTTTGGAAAAAAATCCCGCTTTTTTAGTAGATCAAACCGTGATGGGAGACCCTAGGCAAAAACTGGAATTTTATCAACTTTCAAAAAATCTTATAAAATTTAGACTATTTAGTGTTTTTATTTCAATTTTTTACTATGATATTTTTCCCCACGGACACTACTCCGTCTTTGAATATTCTTTTCACTTGAAAAAAAAACTAAAACCACTTAAAATTGTCGACAACATACCATGTGCTCGGGATTTGTGTCTAGTGCATCCATAGATAATCCTTTTCCTCCAGCGTGGAAAAACTCGACAAGTACGTGCCAGGCTTCAAAAAGCCTGTGATAGAAAGCGGGCTCCATTCCGACATTTTCTGTCACACATTCACGAAGAAGCTTGACAACTATTGAAACTTGTGCGCTCATCACTCTTAGGAAATTCCGATGAAGCAGGTTTTTGTGCACAGATGATAGTTCGATGTCCAACTGCAAAAATATTGAAAGTAATTCAAATTCTTTAGAAGGTAAATTACCATATCTGTGAGTGGTTTTAAGGAGTCTTCCACAAGCTGAGCCGATGGGCTCCATGCAAGATGAAACACGTGTTTCTTCATTTGCGGCAGCCGTCGTTCAGTTAGTAGTCCAACGATTCGATCAATTTCCGAACAAATGTTGCTTTCGCAGGATTCCAAGCGATTTTCAATTTCGGATTTCCACATATGATTACCCTGAAACATTGAAATGAGCTGGTAGAATTTGAGTTCCTTACGTTAAGCCGACTAGCGTCGCGTTCATACGCCAAAGACATGTCATCCATGTGAAGTTTCTCTGTGATGTTGAGACTACGACGGACTTGTTCGCAATTGTTGATCGCAGCACATAACTGAAAAATGAAAACTATAGAGTATACATTTACATATTCTTGGCCCATACCAAATGCAACAGTTGTGATGGAATGAATGCTTGCAGTTCTTGGGTGAATCCTTCCGCTTCCAATCCAGAGATTATTTTCTGTGTATAGACTGTGACAATTTCGCAAATCACGTCAACCAGTTGTCGTGTGTACTCGATTTTCAAACCGGCATCGTTGATGTCCACACGCTCCCAAAACACCGTAAACTAAAAAGTCAAACGTTGAAAGTGGTAAGGATAAAAACTCGAAACCTGTTCAATAATATGACAAATGTCTATATGACTGCTAGAGTGACGCATATCGTTAGAAGATGTTGAGATCTACAAAATGTTACTTTGTGTTAAGTATTTGAATATAATCCACAAACAGGCATATCTAGTTGGCAACTCAGGTGAACCCTTGCGAGAGCTTTCTCCTTTGCAACTTCTAGAAATTTCTTGATTCCTTTGTTGAAAATAGCATACCACTCCGATTCATCACGGACTCTCCTGAAACATTGTTCGTTTTAAACATTTTATAATAAAACATTTGCAACAACTTACACTCTATTAGCTAGCCTATAGTTGCGAAGCTCTACGAAAGCCATATGAATCCGCATTAAATCGATCAAGTCATCCTCGTTCGGAGGGTCTTGAGCTGCTGAGAGTCTCATTTGAGACTTGAGATCCATCTTCTTCTCGCTCATAAGCTCGGAAGTTAGATATTCAGTCAATAGCCGATCGAATGTGTTCAATGTGAGTTGAGAATAATCAATTCGTGCAACTTCACGAATAACTGCAGCGTAATGCAGGAACCGAGAACATTGGGTGTTCACGATGTTCAGTAGTTGCAGAAGTTCTTTGCATGGATCAGGGTCTTGCACTGATTCGATGCTCCGATCTATAAAGTCTTCAGCACTTTTCACAACTAGAGACTCCAAATGAGCATGGAATGGCCGTTTGTATGGTAGGTATTTTTGATAGAATGGAGATTCACGGAGCGCTCGCATGCATTTGATTAGACTAGAAAATTCTTCACCACTGTTCCTCTTGCTCGGTGTGAACTTCTCTCTGTGTTCAATCATCATTCGTTTGCAGTAAGAATCGAAGGATGAAAACGAGTCGGTCAGCATGTCTTCTTCCTCCTTATCAAGAGTCAATGGTTGCCATTTGTCAATGATTTTCTGCAGGGTTTTGTAGAGCAGTGAAAATGAAATATCGATGTGAATCATCGAATGGAACGCCAACCACCGACTGAAAATATAGTTTAATAAATACACTCAACAGTAAGGTACTGCGTGACGAGTACGCATATATCCCAAGAAACATCACGATAACGGGACGTTCAAAATCAGGACCTCAGACAATATCAGCCGCCGACGTTTTACGAGTTCCGCACGCCATCATGTTTATTGCGCTGTAGGTGTCATGAGTTGTCCGCTGCGATGAAAACATACGGAGGCGCGGAACTCGTAAAACGCCGGCGGACTGTGTTGGTTGGGTGTAGGGCTGGCACATATTGAATTTTGAAAGTTTTCGAAGGGGTAGGTTTTCACGGCGGCCGACATTTTCCGAGTTTGGCCACTCACTATATTTAATCACAGAATTTTATAATGAGTGGCTAAACTCGGAAATTGTCGGCCGCTGGGAAAACCTACCCCTCGGAACATTTTCAAAATGCGACAAAATTCTCACCACATAGCTAGATGAACATCTGTGAGATCTCCCTGAATCGCATGTTGACGAAGAATAATCATTGCCCGCTCTGGGTAGACCCCATCCCAAAACCTCACAGGTTGTCCAGTTTGCCGAATTTCGTACAGAGCAAACTGGCGAAGCAGCTCGATGTGCTCTTTCACATCCAATGTTTCATCCTCATCTCCAGCTCGGCCTTCTTCTTTGGTCGACAGCCAAATTTTGAGTTTGACCTGCCCGCTGACTTTACTCTTGTCAGAACGGGGTTGAAGAGTGAACCATTGCTCCAAACCGTCCGGCGGGATTTCGGCGAGCTTCATGTTGATGCATCCAAGAAAATCGTCGGTGCAATCATCGGAATTAGCTCGAGCGCTTTGTGTGACTTCTTTGAAATATCTTCCGATCCCTTTAAACCCTCCTGTTATCTGATTCAAGGAGGAAACCGCATCAAGAACCGATTGTTCTTCGTCGTCATGGTCCCTGAAATAATTATTGTTCAGGGCAAAACTTTTTTTTATTCATTCACATACCAAATATCAATGTGAAACTGGTCTCGTTGAACATCTTCAACAGTAAACTGGAATTTTTCACTCCATTTCGGATTCAACGTTTTCTTTTGAACAGAGCTTGCTTTGATTAGCTTGGCTGGTATTGTTCCAGTGTCTTGTGGTTTTCCCTTTTTTCCAACTTTCCGGCGAAAAGATCCTCCGAACCTGTGCATCAGCCCATCCTTCTTACCGTGAAGCTGCAAGTTGATAGGAATAGATTTTTTTTGAGGTGGACTACGGCCAGTAAAAAAAAAAGATCAAATTATTATAATAACATTTCTCTAAAAATTTTGGGCAATTTTTGATTTTGAGTGAAAATGTGCCTTGTTTTTCACATTCACTAATATAAACATTTTTCAAATCTTACTGCTCGTGGAGACTTTGCTTCTTGTTCCTCTTTTTCCGGATGAGCCGAGTCGGTCATAGGTTGGTTCTCTTTTCGTGTGCCCGGTACAACTCCCATCATTGCAAACGGATCGCTGAAGCCTGAAATAAAACGGATGGCGTCACTTATCCCCTATCTCTTTCAGAATATGCTAACCGTTGACGTCTTTCGCTATCAGATCCTTTGCCTCCAATAGCAGAATGTTGAGTAAGACACTGGGTGGCTGGAAGGTTATGTTTAATATCATTTAAAGGAGGAATAGAGTTTGTAGGTATTTTGCTTAAATAGACTAGAACTGGCCAAATTTAAGTATAAGACTTCTCAACAAATTTCCAAAAAAAGAACCAACTTTTGCTGGAATCTGATTTTTTGAGAAGTCTCACCATGGAAATTGGTAGTTTTTACCCAGTTTTAATTTATCACCATTTTTTTGTTTCACTATTTTTTCTTGGACTTTCACTTTTACAAGTTTCTAATCAAGATTCAACATCATACGAACCTTATTTTGCTTCGCCTTTTCCATGAGAGCATTGTGGACAGCCGCATCACCTTGGAACGCATTACGCACGTATTTGTAGAGACTCTCCTGACTCTCTTCCACGTCTCCTTGGCCCAGTTTGTGAGTAATAGTGTACAACGCCTCCACATAAAGAGCCTGAAAAGAAGAAGCACTCGACTAATAGGGGTTTTTGTGAGTGTGTGTGTGTGTATGTCTAATTTGGGTCGGGGTTTGAGATTTAAAAGAAAAAAAAACAAAAACAAAGATACAAGTTGGTAGAGGAATAAGAAGATTTTAAAGTGTTTAGGAGAAAAAGAATTTGAGCTGGTTGCTCAAGTAGGTATCCTGTTTTCTCAAGAAAAAAAAAAGAAGTTAAATTGTGTTTTGGAGACGTCACAACTGAATTGAGAATTAGATAAGGTAGAAAAATTGAAGGCTGAAAGTCGCGAGTTCGCTCCACAAACCTTGTTTGGCGATTAAAAAGAAATCTGTAACTTTTGGGGTTAGTTGCTAGCTCCCAGGTTTTAATTGAAAATGATTTTTTTTTTCAATTTTTGGTCTGACCAACTAAAAATAAACCGGTAAATCTACAAAATGAGTCATGTTGTCATCTCAAAATACTTTACTAAAATTTAATAAGAAAATATAGACAAATGCTTGCTCTATCTGAAAAAAAATTTATCAAACTTGAAAAATCTGAAAAAATGTCCAAAAGTTGCCTGAAAGTTGAAAAGCGCTGGAACAATATTTGAAAAATAAAGTAAAAAATTTGCGGCACTTTTCAACTTTGAGACAATTTTTGAGCACTTTTTTAGTTATTTAAAAGAAGTTATATTCAGTTTAAGCAAATATTTCTCTATATTTTATCTTTAAAGTTTAATTGATTATCATTTTCAGTGATTGTTCCGATTGAATTAAATTGTATAAAAAATTTTGGATATTGGTACCGCCTACAATAAATTACCCTATTATCCTATTAGTATTGCATAATAAATCATTTTTGTGCAAAATCACCAAAGCAAAGAAGCAGTTTTACTCTAACTTTTCAATTTTTATTGAATTAAAATAAACATTTCTTGAAAAAGAAAATGTTCAAATATAATAGTAAAACATTTCAAAAACTGGCAGAAAAAAAAATTTATTGACCTTCAAAAAGTGGCAACTACTCAGTTTTTGTCACTTTTTGGAAAGAAAAAACTATAGCAGTGTCACATGTTCGAATTCCTATAAATTTTGATTATTAATTTTTGAAAAAGGAATAGATCAAGAATTCAAAGAAAAAAAATTGTTTTTTGATCTACGAATTCCAGAAAAATGGCAAAAACGATGATTTGTGCAATTTCTAATTTCAAAAAATTATATAAATTTTATAAAAAACTGTTGATTTTTAATTACTATGATCTTGGGTCATTGTGCTGCCATAGGACCCTATACTGAAACAATACTAATAGGAATTACTATATATATCATGCTCTCAGAATTCTTTAAATACGACGTATAATGTTTTACGATGAGCAGGTTTTTTTAAGGGAATTCAATTTTGGAAGATTCGTTTTTTTCACATGCAATTAATTTCTGCAACTTTTTATTTAAACTGCTCACCTCAATCTGCTTCTTGTCCCCGACGATGCTCAAATTTTTGATAGTGTACAATTCATCATCTCTCGCAGTGTCACCATCACTCGGAGCAGTTACTTTTTCGAAAAAGTTCCCATCTGACGCTTGGACTCTGCAATAAAACATCGGTTTGGCAGGTCGACAAAAAAATCGTTCGGTCTTGTGTTTTGCTGTGCTCAAAGTGTTTCTATTTAAATTTGAGATGAAATGAAGCCTCTCTTCTTGTTTTATGTATAGCAGTTTTTGTCGTCATTCTTACTATGTATATATCTTCTTTTTTTATTTACGCATCCCCACCCTCACCCCTTTCCATTTACTTTTTTAATGAGAGGAAATGACCCCGGTCTATACATACATAGATGAGCTCAGCATGATAGTCTTTCAACTTACCGGTCCCCATTTCTCAGACCACGAGTAGACAAAAAATGTATCAAGACGAATAAGAAATGATCAGAAAACAACCCGCTTATTCGTTTCGAAAACCACTTAGAAATACATTGAAACGGAACATGCTATGTCGAAACGGCACTACGGGTTAGAAGAAAAATTGACCCGAAACATATCCCGTGCTGGCGTTAAAAAAAACAAGGTGGTAAAAAAGGAGAGCACAGGAAGATGTATTCGAATTCAATGGGTTCCGTTTGTTTTGTTCGGTTCTTGACAAATTTCAGTGTGCTAGAATATGTATGCTTTTGGCTTTTGAATAAGAGTTTTACATTGGACGTTTTGTTTTCTGGACATTTTAATTGCCCAATTTTTTGACAAATTTGAGGAAATTCAGGGCAATACCGCATGGTTCGGCTCGTAGAATGTTGTCGCACAAGTAATTAAATTAATATTAAATTACAGAAATTGTAGAAAAAAATTTTTTTTTGACCGACTTCAAAAATTATGAGTTGCAAAAACTGAGAAATTGTCACTTTTTGACAGTAAATAAAAAATTCCAATTTTTTTTAAAAGTTTTACTATGATAAATGGCCATTTTGGAACCATATGAGTAGATTCGAACAATTTCCCCACTGGTGCTACTCCTTTAATAGAAAAAGCTCAAAGTTAAGAGCCAGGGAATTTCAAAATTTTATTCTCAACAAACTTACTGTTGCCGGCGACGAAGCTTTGCACTTCTGGTGCGCCGTGGCTTCATCATGAGTACCTAGGAATGGAAACGCATCCGCTACGCGGACAACTGCCAATATTTAGTGGTGGAGTCGAGTGTGCCGCAGGCGTGTTTGCCCTTGAGCCCGCCCACTGCAGAGTAGGCACTGCCCAAACAACTTTTCAGACGCCCCAACAGAGCAACTTTCAGCTGGTTTACTCTGTATGATATCTAGACAAAAAAGGAATAGACAATATTAGAAAAGATATTCGAAACAAGAAAACGAGAAGAAAAAAAAGAAAAAGAAGAAGTGTATATTTAAAGCTTCAAATGAGCCATCTGAGGGTCCAGATGAGCCGAGCTCCACTTCAAAACATCGTCTAATTAGTTGTCTCGCCTTCCAAAGAAACGGCAAGGCCTATTGTGCAGTCATGCAAGTAATTAAGGAATGAAAATCTTTTGTTTTTTAGCATCTGCTGAAATTTTCGAAACACATATTTTACATAAAAGATAAATTAAATATTCAACAAAAAATGTGATGTCACCAAAAGTAAAGTAGCGTAGTCTCACGTTAAATTAATAATATTATTTTTTTCTAACTTTTGTATTAATTTTTTCTGAACTTGAAAAAAAAAATTAGAAAGTGCTGGATTATGTTATTATCTAAAATGACCCTTGGAAATGACCTTTAATATAATATGTCTATTTGACAGACTTTTCCCCTAAAAAATCAATTTTTATTATTATGACTACTATTCGGAAAAACTGCCGGAAAAATTTCCAAATTTGGTTTTGAATCAATATTAATTCAAAAAAAAAACCAAAGAATTTCCAATTAATTTGAACATAAAACAAAAAAAAGTCCAAGTCATTTGGGCGGATATTCGAAAAAAATTCGGTACTTTCTATTTTTTTGGCACATCTGTATTATATTCCCTCATTTTTAAAATAAATTTTTGATTAAAAACGTGTGGAGTTTTTGTTTTTTTAGGCTTAGGAAATAACCATTTCTAAGCCTAAAGAGGGAACTTTTTTTTAATAAAAAATGGGCATCACGTTTTATTAAAATTGATAAAATTTTAGAATCAATATTTTCTCTCAAAGTTGAAAAAAATGAATTTAACGGTCAAATTTGGAAGTGCCCAAAATTGAAGATTTCAGCTAAAATTAGCTATTTTTTTCAAAAATTTGAACCGCTAAAAACTTTTAGAAATTTTTTTTTGAGAAGTTTAATTCCGAAATTTGTATATTTGAGAAAGTATCTCAACAGCCAAGCACTCATACATATCCGACGTGTTTTTGGCAAATTGTCAGTGGCATTCTTGTCTAACTCAGTTTGCTACGCCTTTTCTATAACACATCAACACTCAGGTCACAACTTTATTTTTTTACTTGGTGTGAACACTGATATATTTTAATAACATAAACTATCCGAAGAAAAACAACTGTTGAAAAAGGAGAAATAAATTTTAAAAAAATTGAGTCGTCAGTTCTAAGCAATGGACCATGTTAGCTTCTCTCTCACACTCTCTTTCTATTTTCGTTCAGAAACTTGATATGGTTCGTGCCATCATCCCGGTCACATCTGGTTCGTTCTTCGCAAACATAGTCAAATTTCATTCAAAAGTGTCAATGTGAGATATGTGGAAATCCGTCAACGACCGCCCACACGGATATGACCGCATGAAAGGATAATGAAACGAAAGGAAATTAGTTTTTGGTATAACCATGTAGGTTGAAACTCATCTCCTCGCCGCACACAAAACATTGCGACGGATATTAAACTTTTAAGAGACGTCCGGCAGGGAGATTTTGAGATTTTGAACTTTTTCAACTAGCTCACGTAGAGATATGAAGTTTGGGAAGTTTTAAACACATAACCCCAAAATGTGCTCAAAAAAACGATTTTCGTAATGAAACTTCTCAAACATTTTATAAGCTTTTTAAGGCGGTTTAAAATTTTGAAAATAATTCCTACTTTTACCTAAAATCTCGAATTAGGACATTTTTTCCAATTCGGACATTTTTCCATAAAAAACGCTCGAAAAACTTTTGAGAAGTTTCATTACGAACTTCGTTTGTTTGAGCGCATTTTGGGTTAAAAAAATTCAAAATCGTTTCTCTTTTTTTGAATGACAAAATACAGTCCTAATCCGAATATGGCCGTTAAAATCATTTTTCCAATTTTGTAAAAAAAATTAGAAAGGAAGGTCCGAACTTTAGTGAATTTCCACTCGAAGAACCTAGTTCAGTAATAAAAATTGATACACTCAAAATAAAAAAAAACTTCGTGGCGTGTACTGCAGAAAACCTAATATTTAGGCCCCACCTTTTACTCGACCACTCACGGATAAAAGGCGAAAATCTGGACCCCAACCAATATCAGGCCGCCGACATCTCACGGGTTCCGCGCGCCGCTATGTTTAACTTGCAGCGGGCGGAGACAGCTCGCCACGCCCACAGTGAGTTAAACGCAGCAGCGCGCTGAACCCGTGAGATGTCGGCGGCCTGAAATTGGTTGGGGTCCAGATTTTTGATTTTTCTATTTTCTGAGTGGACGAGAAAAAAGCGGGGCCTAATTATTAGGTTTTCTGCAGTACACGCCACGCAGTTTTTTTTTTATTTTGAGTGTAATTCTTTTCAAAAAAATCAATTTCCGACCGCTGCAACATAGAAAAGTAGTGAAGAAGTAGCTGAAGAGTTTTTGATTTTTTTTTTAACTAAAATTAGGTCATTATTTCCAAATTTTGAACCGCAATAAAACATACTTGGAAAATGTTTGAAAAGTTTCATTACCAAATTCGTTTGTTTGAGCAAATTTTGATTCCTTCTTTAAATAGATTATGTATGTACAACACAAAAAAAGAGATCAACCTTTTTTCTATCATTATTCAAAATGCAACTTCAATGCAAGCCAAGTAATAACGTCACAAAAACACTCTATTGAAAATTAACCGAGTGAATTATGTGTCTGAACTGGCGGTTTTTTTTCCGATATAAATATACGTTACACAGCTCTCAGATTCTCTTCTTGAGAGAATAGTGGGTGGTTAATTTGAGCCAGTTTTGATAAACACTACACCTGTTATGGCTGATCTGATTTGTTTTTTGAAGTATGTCTCATTTGAAAAATATTATTTTCGCAGAGACAGGTGGAATTGAAAATCTCGGTAGACCAAATTACGTTTTATAGCACAAAAGTAAGTAGGTGATAAAAAATGATACATATATATAGTCAGGAATTGACTAATCAAGACCTGGATAATAAGACAATTGTAACCTGTAACTGAGAAACTGAGAACAAAACACAGGTTTTATATCTTACTCACGTCTTTTATTGAGACCAAAAGAGTGGAGATTGACTCCAAAAGACACTAAAACACAGAGTAAAACACAATGAGACACCAAAGTCTCCAAAAACCTAAACCCTTAAACAAAAACAACAAAAATAATGTCGAGCCTCACGGCACGACCTTTTCTAAACTCGTTTTCCGAGCGAAGTGATGACAAAATAAAGGATTCGCGTCGCCAAGTGCGCAAGGCACTGAAAGTGCGTCAACAAGAGCGCAAGGCGCGAAACTTGTTAAGCGGGAAATCAGAGTTTCTAGGCGTGTCAGAATGACAAAAGAGCTTGCCTTTGATGAAAAATAAGAAGAAAAACGGGCAAACCCGACATCTCCGGCTTTTTCGAGCTCCGCCTCCCTGAACCCGGGACACACAAAGAAATGGCTCAGCTACTACCATACTGGGAAACAATAAAATTCCTTACAAAAATCTACTTTGGGAACCTACTAGGGTGAGAGAGATGAAGAAATTAATAAAGAGGATCCTAAAACTCAAGAAAAATCAATATACCTAATCAGTTAAAGGGGTGGGGAGGATAAAACAAAAAATACAACATAAAATTATACACCGGATAAAATGATAAAACAATTGATAAAAATAAAAAATTGCGAAAAATTACTGTCAAATCCTTGCAATAATGGTGGGTGGTTGTCTGTGCAGCTTACTGTAGCTCAGCTGCATTCCTGGGCGGGAACCTCACACGATCCAAAATCCTGGTCGGTGACACCGAACAATCCTGAGCAACTTCAACTGCTTGACGAGATGGAAAGACCATCATCCTGCTTCTGTTGTCTGTATGACAACTCGGCTGCTGATCCTTTTCCATTTGTTTTGTATGATCAGAAGCGACAGTCTCATTGGCTTTGAGAATGGCTCGAGCTGCTCGTTCTCTTCTTATCATGTCTCTTTTTTTCTTCTTTAGTCTACCAGCTTCTACAATCTTTGCACGTTTCTCTGCATTTTGCTCATATCTCTGTTGTGCTCTTACTTGGTCTTCATAAATGAGTTGCCATTGATCAAACATGTTTCTTCTTACTGGCTTGTTAGAAATTTCAATCACTTCCACAACAGGAGTATCCTCAGTTGGCGGATCTGACGAGTGTTTGTACATGTGTTTGTCCAAAGTGCATCTATTGTTGTCTCTGGAAAAACTGTCATTAGAATTTGAAAAACAAATTCCATTTTTCTGCGCTGTTAAACTGTGGTCTCTTTCACCAGGATCATGAACTTCATAGATGCCACAGGCACCATCTCCCTTCTTTTTAAGTCCGGGCTCTGCAGAACATTTTTCTTCTTCTAACGGATCTTTCTCAAACCTGTTACCGTCAACGCGTTTGATGTCACTAGATGAAAGAAACGATTTCTGACAACTAATGTTTGACACATCAGTGGCAACTGGCTCATCACCAATACAGAGCTGAATTCCCATTTTTCCATATTCATTACGTCCCAGAATAACTGTCTCTCTCCAAACATCTGCTACATGGAAAGTAATACTCCTTAAACAACTTCCCATCTGAAAATCTACTGTCACTGCAAAAGCTAAAGCCATAGAATTTACATTTGCTGCATAAACTTTTTCATTTTTCATTTCTGGGAATTTCAATTTCTCAACCCAAGAAGATTCATTAACTTGCAGAATTTCATCCCAATTATTTCTCCCGATCAGTGAAATAGTGGCTCCGCTATCAATCAAAACTTTGACTGATGCTTTTCCAATTTTTCCTTCCTGGAAACAATTAAGTGATACTGCATCACAACATTCCGGAAATACATCTAAAGTGTGAACAAAATCTCTTTCAACATCATTTACTGAAGAATTTGGCTGAGTTTGTTGCTGTTGAACCCTATCGATTCTCTTTGGACAATACGTTGAAATGTGACCCATTTCTCCGCATGTAAAACACTGTGGAGGTGGTCTTTCTCTTTTCCATGTTTTCGGAGCAAGAGAACAACTTGGCTCATGACCTCCAACCTGCTTACATTCTGCACAAATTCCATTTTCTGGCACATTCACCTGATCAGACGAAGTCTGAAGAGACTTTTTATTGAACCAGTTTTGGTCTTCAGCCTTCCGAAAATTTTCTTGCTGCTTTGGAGCATTATGAAAATTTGAATTTTTCTGAACTTCTGAAGCGTTCGAGATTTTATTTCCATTCTTTTCAGATTGGTTTTTCTTCTCCTGAACCTTCACCTTCTCAGCATTCTCATTCTCAGTCCTCTCAAATCTCATTGCTAACTTTCTACAAGCTTCATATTGTTCAGCTTCAGGTGTACCCATTAGCATTGTATCAATCAAACACAGAAGATTCGTGTTTCTAGAAACCGCATCCATCAGCTTTGTGCATTTAATCGATGACAACTCTGCTGGATTGTCCACTCTTTTATAAGCAATGCGAGCAATCTCATCCAATTTCAAACAAAAGTCTTCTATTGATTGATTTTCCAGGATTTTTATTGTCGCCCACTTCTTCTTTGCCTTTGCAGTTTCATCCTCAAATGAAATTCTCAATCTATCCGAAAGCGCATGTAAAATTTGCTTAACTGATGTCTTTTCAGATTCCATGAGCCCTTTGTAAACTTTTTCTGCTTTTCCACCGAGATACTTGGTTTCAAGCAAGTTCACTTGCTGCTCATCACTCAATCTTCCATACTTCATGAAGAAAGATTTCTCAAACAATTTCACTGTTACAGTACCCTCGGCCGAAGTGAACTTCGGTGGCTCTGGCAAATTCTGTTCTAGAAAGGTCTGACTCAACAAACTAATGCCTGACACCGGCTGACTCATATTTCTATTACTCAAACCCGGACGATGTGGACTATTCATTCTACTCTCATTCCTCAAATCACCATACGAAGCCGTATCATCAATAATCTCTTCAGTTTCCCGATGATAAGCGCGCGGAGTTTCAATTTGAACAACATTTTGAAAATGCTCACCTGCTCCAGCTCTTCGAGCTGTCTGCAGAACTTTCGACTCGTAGCTCTTCCACTTTGTGCCTCAACTCCTCCAGAACTCGGTTCTACCCTTCTATTTGGCAGAATTGTCCTCGCTCTTTGCATTGACACCATTTCATTGAAATTTCCACTCGATTTATGAGCCTGAAGAATAGGTGTTTCGTTAAAAACCGATCGTTGCAAAACGTTCTCACCATTATTAGATTCTTCATTTCCATGCACTTCTAGGCGAGCTAACAAAGTTTTCTTTTCAGCGAGAAGTTTCTTCAGTTGAATCTCCTGGGCCCTGTTATACTCCCTCATTTGTGTGATCTCTTGTTGAAGCTTCTGACAATTGTCCATGTTAGCCTGCAAGAAATTCTTTGTCTCTGTCAATTCATATTCCAAGTTATTATTTTCAACGAAATAATCTTCCAATTCACTCACTGATCGAATCTGTTTCGACATCAAAACTGTTAGCATCTCTTCCAACATTGCAGTACGCGATGTGGATGCTCCAGAAGTCGTCTCAGAAGCCTGCAAATTATCAATTGTATTCGACAATTTCATAACTACTTCAGCAAAATTATGAATTTCAGCTTCACGAGCCACAATCACTGTTTCCTTGCTCTCAAGCAACTTTCTAATAGGCAAAACCATTCCTTCAGCTTGCTTTTCAGATGCCCGAGACAAGTTTCTGATGTGATCAACCACCGATTTCACCTTCACTTCATCATCCCTCTTTCTCACCTTCAAACTGTCCGAGAATAGCGTTTCAAAGCTATTTCTCCTTCCTTCTTCCACATTCTCACTTAATTGTTGTGGCACGAAGCCATTTTCATCATCCGGATCCGTTGGCATCCTCGATTTCTGTAATGAAATCAACTTTCTGTTTGAACTGTGTACAAGTGACGAGAGAACACGTAAAAACGAGAGATTTAGACGACGAGAGTAAAAATATTAACAAAATCGACGATTTTCAGCCAAATGTATCGATTTTCTCGAAAACTGACGATGAATCACGATGTTTAATCAACAATCAATCTTTCTAATCGCAATCTGGTGTACAAACTTCTTGAAGAATCAAAAATTATGTTTTTCTATGCAAAATTCTCAATCAGCGATAGATTCTCTACGAAAACCTCTTCAACACCGAAATTTCACGTAAAAATTTGTAATTGATGATTTATATTTCTTGAAAATCTAATTACTCAAGTTTCTTAATGAAAAATAAGCAATTTTACAACAGATTTTCTCAAAAATTTCTCAAAATTCCAAGTTTTTGTGCAGAAAAAAATGGGCAGCGATTTCCCTTGCAAAATCACTATTTTTCTTCTTTTTAAAACTTTTTCAGAACTCCAGACCAGTATTCCACGATCCTTATCAACAATTGTCTTTGTTTCTTTTCAAGAATGCCTATAAAATTGTAAATTTTAATGCAAAATTGTTTGAAAACTCCACCAATCCAAATCGTTTATCTCTTCGCGGCGAGCGAGAGAGTGTGTGAAATAAGGAGAGTGCGGACTGTGTGCGACTTTTCTAAACTGAAAATCTCCAGATATCAGACGAAAAATCGATAATTTCGTGCTCAAACCAACTCAAGGAACTTCTTATTACAGATCTATCTTAGAAATGTAACTCTCAACAAGCAAATTATCGAATGATGCGAAAAATTAGAGGTTTCTCGTAAAAATGAAAAATTGACGATGGCTTCGCCTGTGATTTCTCAAAATTTCACTCTCCAATTCTCAACAACCACTCCTATTGCTCCAACTGTGCTCAAAGACTGTCTGTTATGATGTTAATCTGCTTTACTCCACGAAATCGATACAAAACTGTCTGTGATGATGTTATTTGTGTATTGCTTCAAAAATCGATAATCCAACGTCTGTTACACTGTTTCTATGTTTGTTTCAATCAAAATACGTCTGTTAGGATGCTATTCTGTATGAAATGTGCTGAATTGTCTAAGCGGTAAGCTCTCGATTCGGAATATGAGTACTCCGGAGAAACTTTTTCGCTTTTTAACGACGGCTATCGGCCCCCAAGTAAGGTTTTGATGATTCAAGACCTTATTAATTAGACAAACTGTAGCAATGTAACCTTGAAAACTGAGAAAACCAAGAACAGAAGACCTTTTGATATCTTACTAATAATTTATTAGAAAGACAAGTCTTTTAAAACCAGGAGAAACAATAATATCTCGAAATAATCGAGACCAAGATACCAAACACAAGGAGAAAACTCCTCAACTGAAAACAATCAAAAAACTTAAACAATAAAAACCTTAAACAAAAACAACAAAATAATGTCGAGCCTCACGGCACGACCTCTTTCTAACTCGTTCTCCGAGCGAAGTGATGACAAAATAAAGGATTCGCGTCGCCAAGTGCGTCAACAAGAGCGCAAGGCGCGAAACTTGTTAAGCGGGAAATCAGAGTTTCTAGGCGTGTCAGAATGACAAAAGAGCTTGCCTTTGATGAAAAATAAGAAGAAAAACAGGCAAACCCGACAATATATATATATTTTTTTAAAAATTGTTTCTATAGTTTTTGGGATTAGGATTAGGCATATTTAAAATAAAACAAAGAATACCCACAAAATTACTTGTATTCCGCCAAAAACTAAAAAAAATATAGGCTCTACGGTAAAGAATCAATTGACATTCTCATTTCATTCAAAGTACATCATTAATGCCTGAACTACTCTCAAAGCGTATTATGTATCTATCTATTCCAGCGGGCATCGTTTCCTGAACCTTCCTGCGATTATAGTGGCGTCATATCAAAACTACGCCTCCGTGCTAGCCACCATGTTGATTTGTGTCCGTTCAGATGAAAATGGGGTACACGGGAAAGAGTTTCATGATTGTTCTTAACGAATTGGGAGTACTTGTATAAAGAAGCCGTTTCTCGATTTTTCCTATTCTAGTTTAACGGCATAGGTACATACATAAATTATTTTTACAAGCAAGACAAATTTAACAAGACAGGTTTTTTTCATATTTAAAATAATAGCATTTCTTATTCAATTATTACTTTTTCAAAACATTCATCAGAATAAAGTAGACAATGTTTTGGTTTAATCAAAAATTATGATGTCATATTGATACAAATTAAAAACCAGGTACAGTTCGGAAATCACCCTAGTAAAACGAGTTAGATGAAATAATAAATGCTTGTCAATTATTATAAAAAAAATTATATTTTTCAAACTTACTGTACAAATATGTCTCTTGGGTCGACTTGACTAATGGACAGTTCTCGAATAAACTGGTGTGCTTTATTTAATTGCCGTTCTGCCCAAGCTTGCGCACTTCGCACTTTTTCCACATGACCCGCCACAAATTTTTGTCCAACGGCAAATTTGTGACCGACCGCCGTTTCGGCAGACATTTTTGGCTTACCCTGTATTTAGAGAAATTGAGAAATGATATTAAGAACGAGTGAAAATTGGAATCATTAGCATGGGGTGATAATATTGAAGAAAATAAATATGATATAAAGAATGATAAGAAGAATGGTTCTTGTGCATATTTTTGTGCCAGGTATACTAAACAAGTACCGAAAATTGTTGTTATTAATTTATTCATGGTCATTAGAAAATAAGCATTTGTTCTAAATGAGTTGTTCTTTTATAAAACAACTTTAAAATTTTTCATTAATAAGACTGAACCAAGTTCACGAGTTCACGATCTAAGACCAGCAAAAATGCTCAAAAGAAAATGCTCATTTTTTGGAGCAACGAGAAGGCGGAAAGAATTTAGTCTGAACAACCAAATTCACAAAATCTTATTTGTGTGTTTTGTCTCGGCCTATTGCTAGCTATAACTCTATTTGGAAACTTTCTAGAGCAGATAATGCACAAAAAAGCAACTCTGACTTTATTGCTTCTCATGGGAAAGGAGGATGAGAGCATCCGGAACGAAATCTAAAAACAAAAAACCGAGGGTCACATTGATAGGGTGAAAGGAACAAAAAAACAGAAAAAGTTTGCCAAAAAAGTTGGTTTGTCTCCATTGGGATTTGGCAATTTTTGATGGGCGCAAAAAAAAAAGAGATAATGAAACTCGCATTTTATGTTTCAACAGCAGAAGATATTATAACAATATTGAGAACCTAAGATGTGCATACTGACCTAGTTTTCCAGTTTTATGCCGTATGTAGAAGAAGGGCACGAGAAGAAAAAAAAAGAAGGCTGCTCCACAACGTTGCTCTAATTTGTTATTTCGTGCATGCGTCTCTCTACTTTCACTCGCCATCTTAGAAAACGTCTACTTTTTTATAAACTCTCTCTCTCTCTCTTTAGTTTCATTTCATAAAATTTTCAAAATAGAATGTGACATAGTTGATCATGATTTCGAAATAGAGATAATATTTCATAAGTTTGGATGTGACAAGGCTTATGAAATTTAGGAGGAATATATATATATATATGGTTGAATGAAGATAAAAATTCTGAATAAAATACTGGCAAGAATTAATATAAGTAATATTGGGAGTATGCCTTTTTTGCTACTTTTTTTTCAAATTGTTTGTAGAGTGCCAGGATTTCAATACTTTTGGATGAATTTTGTAATAATGAAATTTTGAAAATTTCCACATTTTTCCATTTGATTGAAATACATTTAAAGCCGATAGATAACCAATTTTTCTTTTTTCGGTCACTCTGAAATGTACCTCAATCAATGAAATTATGTGTTAATCACCAATTTAAAAAATTCTACTAAGTTAAAGAAAAAGTATCTAGATAAACTTGTTTTCAGATGTGCAACACAATAATGTATTCAGTAGTTGTCTGAAATGTTCGCGTGTAATTTGAAACGCTTGGGAAAAGCCGAAACAATACACTTCCATCTCATTGTTTGCGTTTTGTTCTGAGAAAAGAGATGTTCAGTCTGGCAAAAAATTTCAAATGTTAGAGAACAAGAAAACTAAACTTTATAATTATTAAACAATACTGCAACCTGAAAATTTTGAGATCAATTTCAAAAAAATATTCGATGGGAATTCAAAGACGCTATGAGAAAGTGCACATCAAGGAGACTCAATTATTTACTGAAAAAGGGTGACCAAAGTCATTATTCTGCGAGAAAAAAAAAACAAAAAAGCGACGTCTTGCGAGGCAACCCTTGTGTGAAAAGTATTCATTTAGCAGTGCGACTGCTCTTTTCAGACGGTTGAAACTATGCATTCGTGGACTTGTCGCCCTGGAGAATTATTGTAAACAAGCTCAACAAACGACACTAAGCAACCGGTGACACTTTTGACGGGATTTTATGAAATTTTCATAAAGTCCGCCGGTTTGCGGTGCGTGACTCGAAACATGGTGTCATAGAACATAAAACAAAACAACGTTGTTTCACGGCGCTTTTTGCTCTTTTTTTCAAAGCGCAAAATAAAGGAGCAAAATAAGAAAAATTTGGATGAAAAACCGGGCTCAAGGAAAAAAAATGCGATACCGAATGTAATAGACAAAAAATAAAAGACGGCAGAAGCCGAATGCAGAGTAAAAAGTAAAAAAACTAGAGGCGGAAGATGTGAGGGAGGAAAACAGAGCTAGAAGAAAAAAAAATAGAGTATTGTTTTCTCAATAATAGGCTTTCTTAACTTGCGCATGATGCTCTTTGATAGCATCGTTTTATGTCCCTTAAGGGGTTCGTACATTATACTTTTTTTTTAAATTTTAACGTGGAATGTTGAGTTTTTGAAGATTCTTATAATTTTGCAAAAATTAATGATGAGATAAATATTTTTAAATTTCCGCGTAAATGTGTGATCATTTTTGGCATTTCTGCATTTTCTTTCTAAATTTGATAATTATTATAAATGAACAAAATTTATATACAACACCGATTGTAAATTTTTCAGGCATTGTCCCATATTTAAAAACTCGAAAGAAATCTGCTAAATTTCAAAGTTGGTCTAAAAAGCGATGAGTTTAACCAGAAACGCAAAAATGTCAAAAAGGACGTCACTTTTTTGCGTTTTTTTTATTTATTATTTACCAACCTTTAAGTGTGTACATAGGCACATGTTTTAGGCTTAGTTAATAAATTCAAGTTTTAAGACTTGAATCAAAAGTAGTTATCGCAGAAATTTTTTGGACTTCAATTTTCTGGCTTAGTTCAACTTTCATTCAGTATCCAGGCTTTTAGGCTACCCAAGGATTACAGTTTTAAAAAAAAGTTTAATCAGTTATTACGATTCATTATCAACAGGATTTAAAAAAATTCTGAATCCACGTGGAATTAAAAAAAAAAAAAATTAAAGAATCCATTTGAATTTTAGGGAATGATGTAAAAAATTTTAAGAAACTAAAATGAAATAGTCTACGTTAAATGTAAAAAATTAAAGTAAAAAAAATGAGCAAAAAGTGTTGGGAATTTAGCGATGGCAAGAGCAGATTGCACGCTAATCTTGTTTTCTGTTTTGTTTCATTTTTTATTCTGTTTCAGTCTATCTATTTTTATGTCACACTTCATTTCTAGGAATAACTCGAAAAAAGCAACTGTGACGAAACACACACACACACACTATAATACTAAATAATGGGAAGCAATACTAATGCATTAACTAGAAAAAAAAAACTTGAGAAATGCTATGAAACTAACATTTTCTTTTTTTGTTCTCCCATTCTATTTTTTCAGTATTTTTTTCTCCCCTAACACACATTGGATTCCGGGACCATCACGAATGTACATCTGATGGATTCTGAATGCAAAACATGTATGTTCTTGTGGATTACGGATGAATTCACATTCAGCACGAATTGTCGCCGGATCGTGTGTACTACTCATTTTCTACTCTGTGTGAAGTGTGGCCCAATGAAAAAAATGAATGGAAAAAAAGCTCATTGATTAATATTTTATGAGCCATGTACATGGATACACTCTAGAAACGAGGCTATTTTTTGAAATCCCTGATGTCTCTGAAAACTTGAACCGGATATCATGCATGAAAAGTGATGTATCATTTTTCAAATTTCAGTTATATTGAGGGTGTTGTCATGGACCGACATCTAGAGAGGTTTGCGCCGTTATTCAAAACGACATGGAAGTTTGAAAAAAAAACGGAAAATCAGAAAAGTACGGCGTTGTACGTTTTTTTCATCCGTCTAATTTTTTAACGTTTAAAGGTAGAGTACGTGCTAAAAAATAACGGTAAAAGTTCACTTTTCACCACATTTTGACTCGTAATAAATTTGTTTTGAAATTTTTCATTCCGAGTAAAAAAGCGGCGAAAACTAATTTTCCGAAAAAATCTAAAGCACTTTTGCATTATTGAACATTTACAATGCAAACCTCTACAGGATTTGGAAATGTATACAATGTTGAAAATCTAAGGAGATAATAGATTTATACTACTTTTTTAATCGATTTTTTTAAACAAAAAAAAACCAAAAAACAAAAACATTGAAAATCACTTACTTCTTTGAGTGTTCATACACTTTATAATGGAACGCAAGAGGAGTACAATAGCGGTAGGATTTCTTCACCCTTGGCGCTCTACCTAGCATAGTTGAAATAAACTAGAACTAGTACTTTTCGCTTATACTTGCCAACTTTCCTCTGCTTGACCGAGCCCGTTATCAGTTATTGTGTTTTATATTAGCACATTAGCTCAGATAATGTCAAAGCGGGCTCACGCAATGATCGGATTCGATGAGGTGTAACGAATGTTGTACACTTTGGATTTTAACTTGGTAACACGCAACGTGATAAAAATAACTATTTATTGTTAACTAAATTATTTTTAAAAAATACCAATTTTTGTATGCAGTGATGTGCGAATTCTAAACGAAATTCCTTGAAAAATGAAGTGGACTACGTAATAGTTGAAGGTGGAGTAGCAAAAAAACCACATAACATAGTAAAACGTTCCAAAAATAGGTTGTAAATATTTTTTGACAATTTCAGTGTTTTTGCCACTTTTTGAAAAACTGTAGCACTGCCACAATGTTTGAATATTGATATTTGTAACATACAAGTAAGTAAGTAAACCATAAAATTCGAAAGATATACTTTTTTGTTTTTGGATGATAACTACCAAAAAGTGGCAAAAACTAAGCTTTTTCCAATTTTAGAACTTTTTACTATGCTGTTGTATGCTTTGCAGTGCAACAGGCATTTTTTAAAGCAATTCCGTAATGTGACAGTGCTCTAGTTTTGTCAGTTTGAACCACTTTTTGGCATAAATTACAAAAAATTCAAATGTTTTTTTGTTTCAATGTTTTTTAAAATGATATTTAGTCATTTCCACATTATTCAAATAAATTTCAAAAACTTTTACTATGATGTTTGAACTTAGAGAAAATATACATCACATCAAATAGGAAACAGTAATTGCCAAGTATAGAAATGACGGTCGCGTGACATTGTCTGAACAGAAAACGCTGGTGAAATTGGTGCTTTAGCTAGAATTTATGGAATTCACCACCATGAAAAAGAAGGGAAACATCAAGGGATCCTACGCGCGATATTTTATATTCAATAATTCTGTATAACGAGTAATAAAGCACTCTTGTAATGAAAAGGAGTAACTAGCGTATGCTCCACATCCTCAGAATTATAAATTAGCTTATTAAGGCCTCGAAGTTTTTTTTCTCTAGCAATATTTGATGAAAAGAATGTGCAATATTCTTCCGACTCCTACGAACTCATGAAAAATTGACAGCTCTGTGTAAAGAGTTTTTACATGAGTTTTAGTAAACTCGTGGATATTAGATTTATCAATATTTCAGAAGAATGAATACATATACCGGAAAAAGTTCAACATATCAACCAAGGAATAAAAACAAATGATTGAAAAAAAACCAGATTAGAATAATCACGTTGACACACTTTTGTTCAAAAAGATTTGAAAACTAATCCACTCAGACTATTTATATATTCGTACGTACAGAGTTATGTAAAAAAAATATATGGCCGTCTCAAAAAATGTTGCCAACGATACTAGGCCGCCAAAAAAAGTGAGGCGAGCGAAAAGATCTATCTAAGGAAAAAAAGAAGGAAAAAGACGAAAGCGCAGAAGCAGAAGAAAAACGCGTGTTTTTGGGGTTGCACATATTTGTAACATTCGCCGCTCAGTGAGCCGCCAAACGCTGAGTGCTCTTTTAGTTTTCAATTATGGCTACTGAGCTCTGTCATATTGGCCTGGAATTAGAAAATAATTGCAAAGTTTGACCTGTTTTCATTATATGCAGTTAGTTTATTAAGACAACATATTTTTCGAGTATTTCGCAATTGTTAAAGGTGGATTAGCGCAAGTGGGGAATTGTTAAAACGCACTACTAAAGTGCCAAATTGACCAAATATTATAGTTTAAAAAAAATCAAAAAAAAAAATTTAATGCATATTTTCGCCATTTTGGTGCCAAACTGGCCAAACATTTTAGTTTAAACAAATCTTAAAATTTTTAAAATTTTAAATGCATTTTTCGCTATTTTTCGGTGCCAAATTGACCAAATATTATAGCTTAAAAACCAACATAACTTTGATTTTTTTTAAAATGAATTTACTAAATTTTTGCCACTTTTTTGGATGTCGTAGATCAAAAAAACATTTTTAACTTTGAGTTTTATGGTCAATGTGTTTATCGAAAACCAATATTCAAACACTTTAGGAATTCGATCTCAAAAATGGAAAAACTGCCGTTCAAAATTGTTGCAAGTCGTTTTCAACAATTTCCCCACTGGCGCTACTCCACATTCAAAAACTGAAATTTAAAATTTTTTTTGAATGGTTTTTACGAGAGGATGCGTAGTACAATTATACAATAAACATTTTTGTTTAAAATTCTGGTATAAATCAGCTTGAAATTGGAAAAGCGCTAGTGGATTTTTTTTCAGAAGTTTTTTTTTGATTTTAACAATTTTCAGAACAATTCAGACTTTTTTGGAAAAACATCAATGATTATATAGTTTATATATAAATAATTGGAACATCATCAAGTTTTATAAATTTGTTGAAAAAAATATAATCTATATTTTTTGACACTTTTAAACAAAATGGCATTTATTTTATGTTTTGCTTCTTTTTATGTTTCTATTTAAAAAAAAGTATTTTTCAACTTTTAAACGTGATGTTAGCATTAAAGACGCAAACATTTCCAACAAAAAAATTGTGCGAAAAAACTCCTACATACCTGAACTGGGTGACATCTTCTAATCTCATTGAGCTGATTGATCTCATTTTACACGAACAGAATAAAAGAATTCGTCGCGATGTCTGCCAGAATCACGGCAAAGAACTTTTGTGGGCCATGGAGATGAGATCCGCACAAGCTCATCGACCCTCCCATTTATTCCAAAACCCGTTTTATGTGAATCCATTAAAATATAAAATTCGGACTGCTCATTACAAAAGCCACTCTGGTTTTACGAGAGCACGAGCGTCTTGTGACATTTGACTTTTGGGTCTTCAGAAAACTAACTTAAAATTTAAGAACTGGATGAACAATACCCCCACATTGAAGAAAAAATTATTGGAAAAACAAATCATAGTAGGGCTTACTATCACATAGAGACAAAATTTTCACCTGCTCATATCATGAGATATTCAGCAGAATTATATTCATGTCAGTTGGAAAAAGTGAAAAAAAACGGCTTAAAAATATTTGGTTTAACTTTAGGTTCTATGTACTTTGGAAGGTTTTCAATAAACACATTTTGTTATGAAACTTTAAAAAATAAAAATTTAGTTCTAAGTTTCAAAAAATGGCCTTGATTTAGCTAAAATGTCTACTTTTGCCAAATTAATTTTTAATTGATCACCATTATTCATTACAAATCTTGAAAGTTCACGTACATTTTATGACAACAGGTTACCAAAAAATTACCAATTTGGGTATCAGGAAAAATTGCAAATTTAAACTAAAATTTGCAAACTTTTTTTCAAATATTGTACCACCATAAAAATGTTTGTAACTTTTTTGCGAAGTTTCATCACAAAATACGTTTTTTCGGCTACATTTTGAGTCTACATTCTCAAACTACCCAGAAATGTTAGTCAGAGTATGAATTTGCTGGATAGAAAAACTATGATCCTACCTAAGAGTAACCTAGAAATACATTAATGATAAATGAACTATAGTGATTTTTCATAGGTTTTTAAAGTGTCATTAGTTGAGATTGAGTTAAAATCTACCAACATGACAGAATATAAATTTTTTTAAAATTCTAAGTTGAAATTTTTTGGAAAATTGCCAAGCCCTTCAAAAAATTTTCAAAAATCATTTCAGTTATTGCTATAGATTTTAATAACAATTTTTGGGCATTTTAGCACTATGGGAGTGATTTTCAACAATTTCTACACCAAGGACACCATCTCTCTTTAAATCATCAGAACTTTGATGCCAGAAAATTTTTGAATTTTTTTTGTTCGAAAATCATATGAAAAACTTACATTTTCGATTCTTCAGTGTGAATGTTCGTAATCAAGCTCTCATTTTGAAAACGAGAGAACATTTTCTTCTGCTCAAACATGGATAGAATGAAGAATTCTCACCAGTCCTATGATATATTGAGGCCTGTGATTTCTATATCTAACGCTTTTGAATATTTCTCTCTTTTTCTCTATTGCGCTCCAATAATTGCTATTCACTCTTTTTTTTGCGCTTTTTCATTGGTTTTGAAAACAGAAGATGTGGGGACAAAAATGCAAAGTTCAATGATGGATGTTGTAGGAGTATATCATAAAACTATAATATTGTCGAAGAACTACTATTGACGAAAAGCATGAGCCTGAATGTAAATGTTATATATTTTTATTTTTATTTACTAACTTCAAAGCCACCCAATTAGGAAGGGAAAATATTTTTGGTGAGTGAATTGTGTGGCCAGAATGTCTTGAATTATTCATTCTTTATTGATGGTAACAATTGTATATTTTGTTTATTTCTCTATTTTTCAAGCGAGCGCGGTAAAAAGTAATTGTAAGATTGGAAAAAAATCGGCAAGAAATAATTGGGAATAATTTGTAGTTAAAATTTAAACATATATAAGTTTTTTTTAAATACGAGAATGAGAACATCGTGACTTTTTTCTAACTGCAACGAATATTTTTAATGTTGTTTTAACGCTGTTCTTGCAGGTGAAGTAGCGCAGGGCCCAAAAGTTGTGTTTTTAAATTTCCAGTCAAACTTTTGTAAAATATAAGCTGTTACGGTGTCACATGTAGAATGTTTCAACACAAATAATTAACACATTAAAATATAAGAATCGTAAAATTAAAATATAAGAATCGTATAAAACATTTTTTTTTTGATGTGAAATAATGAGTGGCAAAAACTGAATAATTCTTTTTTTGATAGTGAATCTAAAGTTTCCAGTCTTATTTTTGAAAAGTTTATCTATGATTTTTGGCCACTTTGGCATCATAGAAATAGGTAAAATTTAAGGTGCAGTGCCGGAAAAATAAAACAAAAAAAAAGTTGAAATATAAAAAGTGTCATACAGAACGTAAGTTTTTTTTTGGTCCCAAATTATGAAAAAAAAACCAAAACAATCCCAGCGCTGGTACTCACGAAGAACCCAAATTTTGTTTCAAATATGATGTTGAATTCAATTGTCAGGGTTAGAAAACCACGGAGACAAAAACTAAAAATTGTCGAGTCTACGGCTTTTACACTTCATAAAAATTTTGCAACAGTAATCGTGATACTTAGTAAAGGTGGAGTAGCGCCAGTGGGAAAAGTGTTGAAAACTACTCCTATGGTGCCAAAATGACCAAATATCATAACAAAAAATTTTGAAATTTTTTGGAAAATTTTTTAATCTACTGTCAAAATGTGACAATTACTTAGTTTTTGCCATTCATAATTTTGAAAGTGGAACAAAAAAAATTTTCCTACGGTTTTTATGCTTTAACTTTGTTTTAATTTTTTGTATTAAAACATTGCAGGGGTTGAAACATGCGACATTGCTTTGGATTTCCTTAGAATCTTATATTTTTGAAAATTTTGGAAATTGGCCAAAACTATGACCGAAAATTATGAAAAATCTAAAATTAGTTGTAGTGTTTTATTACGATATTCTGTTGTTTTGGATCATTAAAAGCGTATTCAGACAAAATCCCCACTGGCGCTACTCCACCTTTAAAAATTACTAGAGTTTTCTTTAAAACTCACCTGGTATTAATGAAATCTTCTAGGTCTGCAAGACGTTGTGCATTTGAGATCCTCCGCCTGGTTGACCTAAAGACTCGTTATTTTTTGTTGAATTTCTGTCAGTTTACAAATCTGCACACCTCCTCCGGAAAAATGCAGGTTTATTTGATCGGTAACTTGCAAGTTTGGTACAGTCTCCAACCGATCCTGTGCGGTTTTCCATCGCTCGGAGACGAGCTGCCTGAAAATTAAGAAAGTTAGGAATAAAAATTGGTAGACTTATTTTTAATCTTGAATTGTACCAGTTTGTATGTTTTTGCGAAACATATACATAAATCAAAAACTGAGTTGTAATAATTTATGGAATTTATATATCCTTTATTCTGCTAAAAACAAGATTTTTTTTTTCGTTATCCGATCTTAAATTATTTCTATTTCAATTCGATTTCTTTCTTCTTTCTTTGCTTTTTTATAGAGTTCCCTCTTTTTTTTTTCTCATTCACGCCAGTCCAAAGTGACAAAAGCATGCGACGTGTCTAGAATAAAAAGTGGAATGAGATGGCAAAAAAACGAGCAAAAATGGGAAGAATGAACTTTTTTTGTGGGACTCCACACTGGAAACTGCCCCGTTATACGTGGGAGGCGGCACAGAAGGGAAAATGGAAAGAATAAGTGCAACGAAGCGGCAATTGATTCCAATACAAACTTTTGTGCGACGTCGTCGGGATGATACTAGCAAAAGTCGGAAAAAAAACTTGATGAATGACGTTGTCTAGACTAGTTTTAAGGTTGTAGAGTTCATTAGATCAGATTTATAATTTTTTTTGACTACTGTGAAGGCTTCTCTACAAATTCAAAAAAAAGCCGATTCATGCAAAACCATCTTGCAGCATTTTGAGTTTTTGCAAAAAATTGTGTAGATCACATAGGGAAAACAAAAAAATCTATATAAATAGTGATCTACGCACAATTTTCTGATTTACAACAAAATTTTAAGAATAAATTTTGGTCGCACGGGCGAGACTATTTTTTACGAGTGTGGCCCACATAGATTAAATATTTTCAGAACAGCGCATTGGAAAAATGAGCAACATTTTAGCTTCTCTATTTTCAAAGAAAAATTAGCTTTTAGCTCAAAGCTTAGGAAAATTGAAAAAAAATTCGAAAAAAAATACATTTAAATCAATATTTGATTGAACGAATATTGCCTCGGATTAATTTGCGCGCGAATTTAAATTTAATAACCTTTCAGCCACTTTCGTCAATTTCAAATGCAAAATACTGAATTTTAACGGATTGTTGCCGTTTTTCTTCTGTTATATTAGTGAATTTTAGCACAAATACTACATTTCAAAACAATTTCCCTATTAAGGAAACTACTTCTTTACTTTCCACGTTAACAAAAATCAATCATGAAATTGTTTTTAAAAAATGTGAAAAAATATCATACGAAATGAGCAAACTTTCCATTTCGATTTGACTGACCAGAACTCCAATATATTTTGAATTCCCAAGGAGGAACTTTTGCTAAAATGTTGAGGGGGCATCTTCGCGCATTTATCAAACGAATTCACACGAGACACATAGTTTATACAATTTTAAAGGGCGAGAAATTGATTTTAACTTTTTTTAAATTGCCTTTTAAAATGTGGAAAAAGTGACTAAAACTTAGCTTTTAGTCAAAAGGTAACCGGTTAGCTATCGCGTGAAAAAAGACAAAAGTAAGTTAACCATAAAATGACTAGAATTTGAAACTTTACAAAATGTGTATTTTGGTTGAAATCTTTGAAAACTTAATAATTGCAATTATTGACAAAACATTCTAAAAGTTTCCACATGGCAGTGAACTCTCACAAAATAATATTGTAAGCCACGCCAAGCTACTTCAAATTTTAACTCGCACGATACAACTTTACATATCTCTGCACACATTCTGTAGTTTTATGCCAAAAGTGCGAAACTGTCATTTGCACACTTTTGCTGCTCAATTTGCATTTTTCATGACCAACGTATAACCTCCTCGTTCCAGTCGACATGTAGCATGTTCTCATCGATTGACGATCGTGGCATGGCTGACTTCACCGCATTCGTTTCAAATCACAACTAGATCAAAACACTCTAAAACAGAATCCAATTCAACAAGTAAAAGCAGCACAAAAAAATAGGGCAAATAAGAAGGAAACGACGAGGAAGAAACGCGAAACGTGATGTGCTCATATCACGATAGTGGTGTGGACAAAAGGCAAATGTGGTCAACGGGGCAGGGAATGGAAAAAAAGACGTTAAAGGATGAAATTAGTTAATGGGCGCCGGGTTGTGCAGGCACAATGTGTTAGGGATGCGGCTCATTCGAAACACAAAAAGAGCCACATTCATTTTTCATGTTTTTATGAGTAAAACTTATACATCGGGTTTATTATAAATGCATTTGCGTTTGCTGAATTTTGCAGTTTGCAAGCTGAAATACCTCACGCGCAGAGATCTTGCACTGGGACCTTGTTTACTCAGACACCGTCAAAGGTCCGCCAAGTACAAGTATAAAAATCCAAAACGACAGAATATCATAACATAGCACTCCAAAAATCATATATATTTTTTAATTTCCAGAAAGTTTTGGCAAACTGCTAAACTTTTTTTAAGTAGGAGTTTTCGAGAAAATTGAGAGCATTGTTCTGACCCCTAGAATAATTTAAAACGTGGGGGCAGGATAGCTCAGTCGGTAGTGGTGGCCGCTAGCAATCTGCAGGTCACGAGTTCAAGTCCGGCCTCACCCCCTAAGTTCACCCAGCCTCTATTGGGAAGTGGAGCAATCCACGACTGGACTATCGGCCCCAGTCCCCGGATAGGATGTGGCTTAAATTATAGGCCGGTGGGAGCTTCACCAGACATTGTACCTAACTCCAAGATCCGCAGTGCAAACACTTGAAGATAGGATTGTCCTTTCATATTTTCTTCTTTTTTAATTAAAACAAAATTAAAGTTTAAAAATCGTAGAATTTTTTTTGAAAAGTTTCACTATGTTTCACTATATTTTGTCATTTTGGGATCATAGGAGCAGTTTCACACTTTCCGCACTAGCGTTACTCCACTTTTAAAGTACTTACAAGGCACCCAAATGTTCTATATGCAAAAAATCCTAGTAAAACACTTTAAAAATGTTTTTTTTTAATTTTTTTGGATTTTGTCTAAATACACTTGATCCAAAACGACCGAATATGATAATAAAACACTCCAAAATTTTTTAGATTTTGTTTTATTTTCCAGTCAATATTTTGGCATATTTCCAAATTTTTGAAAGTAATGAGCTTTTAAGAAAGTCGAGAGCAACGTCACATGTTCGGAACACTAGAATTTTTCAAAACAAATAATTTAAAACAAATTAACGTAAAAATCGCTTTAGAAAAAAGTTTTCGTTCGACTTCCAAAATTATGAATGATACGCCTCGCCTGATAGCTGTTTTTGTATAATTAATTTCCCTCGAGATGGAGTGCTTCAGTGTGTTATCTTAATACGAAACATTACTTCCTAGTTACACTCGAAATAAATAAACGACCATGCCTTTTTTCAGAAAATCACTGGAAAAAGGCAAAAATCGGGACCCCAACCACTATGAGCCGCCGACATCTCACGAGCTCCGAGCCACACTACGCCCACAGCATGTTAAACATAGTGGGGCGTTGAACTCGTGAGATGTCGGCGGCTGATTTTGGTTCGGGCCCCGACTTTTATCCTTTGAAGATCTAGTTTCAGGAGTTCGTGAGTATACGCAACGAAAGTTTATTTATTCCGAGTGTAGATGAAAACAATTGAGTAAATTTCAGAGTTTTGTAAGTCATTTTTGAATCGAAAATGTCCAAACAATATTTGAAGTGCTGCTGTCAAAAAGTGGAAAAAATTCAATGTTCACATATGCAAAAATTCTCTAAATTTCTTAATCACGTTTTTTCCAACGCCGGGGCCACGAAAAGTTCAAGTTGGACACTTTCAAAAAATTTAAAATTCACTTGCAATATTTGATTGACAACAAAATGTTAGTAAATGCATTACACTCGGATTTCAGGTTTTTGGAATTTTTGAAATAATACGGCAACGACGACACATCTAGAAAAAAAAACCAAAAGACAGCTACAAAATGATGGAAAAAGAGTAGAGGATAAATATGAATAATCTATAACATTTTGAGATGCTCTCGAGGTTTCCTGGTCAAGCATGGATTTTGGCGGTCGGTCACGAAAGAAACAGAACACTAAGAAATCGAAACGGGCGGCAGCACAGAAGTGAAGACAAGAAACGTCAGCACGAGCTTGTCTGACAACGGTGAAGACGAAAAAACAAAGAAATGTTTTGTCCTCCCCCCCCCCCCCCTCTCTCTTTTCTTTCTCTCTCATTTTCTGGAAATTCTCTTCTAAATTAACCACCCCCGGGGAGTATGGGCATGAAAATGTGACTTTGGTGCAGTATGTTGCGAATTCTTCGCATTTTAAATTCAATTATGACAACACAAAGAGGGGGGAAAAAAGAAGCTTTTGCTTTCACGAAATGCTGTTGAGTGGAAAAAATGTAACTGTTGTAATGAGCGAAACTTCATTTCATATTCTTTTTTCATATTCAATCAATCTGATAGCTTTTGTCCAATTTTTTTTCAGATTCTTCTATTCGACTTCATTGACAAAAAACCCAAAAAAAGTTGAATCTCTTTTTTTGGTGAATGAAAAGAGCACCACCAAAAATGGAAACCTTTAAAACCCTTCACGGAAGTTGATTGGTGTTGAATTACAAATTATTTTGGAACAAGAAAAAAGTGGCACCTCGGGAAAACCGGGAAAACAAAATATTCACGTATGAAGTTTTAGGCAATTTTTCAATTTTTCAATGTTGGAGCAAAACTTGTTTGTTTGCACCAATATTTACAAATGATACTTCAAAAATTCAAAAAAAAAAAGGGGGAAACGTTTACGGTGCTATTTGAAGCATGCGGAGCTTGAATATCGGCAAATAAAATGTAATGATTAACTAATCCAGTACGCAACAAAAAAAGTTATGAATTTTGATCTGGAACGTATTGGCACCTTTACTCACTTAGAACTAGTATGTTTTGTTTTTTTTTTGCTACAAAAATTAAAACAAAAAAAGCTTTTGAAAAACTGACCGAAATTTTTTCTTGGACTTCTTTAATTATGAAAAAAAATTATATGGTTAATTGCGTCACATTCCCCTTTTTCGGAGTTTTTCCGACAAAAACTTAGCCTTATGTGCTGACAAACTTCCAAAAAGGTAGGGTTTTTTTTGAATATTGAAAAAAATTTATAAAAATAGTATTCATTTTTTACAGTTATATTTGGTCACCGAGGGTATGTTCTATCATTCATACAAAAATTCTGACTTTACGTTTGTTTTTCATAATGAAAAATATCAAATTGTTTCAGAAAAAAAAATAGAAAAGTTTATTGAAACTCCTGGTTTTTTGAAAAATTGAAATTGAACCAAAAAATTTTAAAGTCAAAATTCATAATTAATTGCACTTACTTCTGACAATTGAATCATTGAAAGTACATATAAAAATAAGTTCAATAGCGCGCGAAGTTCTTCAAAAACTAGAAAAATACGTCAAAACGAGATAAAAGAGCTCTTTTTTGCACAAAAGCGATTTTGTCGCCTCGCTTCTATTCTATTAATGCACGTTGCCGTTTTGACGAATATTTCGAAAAGGACACAAAATAGGAAAGTAAAGGCAAGCGGAAGGGCAAAAATTGGTGATGGGAACTTTGAATTTTTTCAGGTTTTTGGAACATTTTAGTGGTTTAGTAGTGATTATGAAATAGACACTTTCGGCACTCGACAAGTTCGGCAATTTTCAAACTTGACTATATTTAAAAAATTTTAAATTTTAGACCGACATAGCCCGCTATTTTGTTCCAAAAATACTCAATATTTTGAGGATATTTTGAGTTACTTCGAGATTGAAAAATAAAAATTTTGCAACAACATATATGTATACTCGTAAAAAATTAAATAAGTTTGGAACTTTCTCCACTTTATTACCAAAATTGCCAAAACTGCCGATTGCCGAAATTTTCAAAAACCATCAATGGCCAAAATTGCCAACATGTTCAAAAACCAGCACTTGCCGAAAGTGCCGATTGCCGAAAGTTTCAAAAACAGAAATTGCCAAAAAAATATTTTTTTTTTCCGCGCAGCCCTGATTTTCCTGATTTGAACGCCTTTTAGTATCTAAAATAATGTGAAAACGCGAAAATTAAACCGGTAGGGAACTTTGAAGCTTTTTGGCAAAATTGAAAATAAAAGCAGACAGCAATTTTTTAGAGGAAGGAGATCAAGTTTCTGAATGTTTTCTAGATGAATATAGATTTCGGAAATAATTATCAAATAATAGAACTGCACGTACTCAAAATATATAATATTAAGTATTTCTGATATGTCTGCCATTTTTATTCTGTTATTACTTTTTGTTGTATAATAATGAGTATAATGAAAAACACTGATCCTAAGTGATCTTAAATCTAACATAGACAATTTTGTGGACCAGGATACTCCTAACTTTTGTTGAAAAATAACATGGTTTTTTACTAGGGCCCGGTAATAGAGATTGATGTACATATGCAATAACAGTCAAAACTGCAACCGAAAAGAAACGAGTTTTGATATGGGGGATAAAAGAAACCCGAGAGCAATAAAAACATGATCCTCTAGTAGTGGAATGGCTCCACCATTAAAAAAAAAGATCTGGGAACGGGCCTCAATATCGTTTGGTGTGTCGTTTTTAGACTCATCTCTTCTTTTCCAATTAGATTTCATATGGACGATGGATGTGGTGGTGTACACAAATACATACACACACACACACGCAGCACACGCATACACAGACACACTCACACATAAGCGAGCAAATAGTTTGTTTCCAGATATTCCCACTCGCGTTTTGTTTTCAACCCACCGAAATTCTCTCCATGCTCGTGGTGGTCAATTTTTGCTCGATTCAACACCGCGCCGCTTTTTGGCCGAGGCTGGCGGTTTGGCTTATTAACCAAAACAACACTCAACGCGTAGGGGGGCAACTGGTGAGAAAAATTGCGGATTTGGAGCACCACGTTTTTCAAAAATCTTCCGAAATCTATTTCTATTTCGGCAAAGACAAAACGGGCGAAAGATGATTGTTTTGTTTAGCGGTAGTTGGTTGCTCGGAAGCTATCGGAAGTTTCTGATGATGCAAACATGTTCTGACAAGAACAACAAAAAAGGCTTGTGAACGAGTCAAAAATTGCTACAGAATATTGATGACGGGTTTTTTTTCAGTGCAGGACAACGATGATAAAGGACTGCGTTCATTAACATAGAAATTGAAGAGAAAAAGTGAAAGAGAAAGAGACAAAACAATGTGGAGACTCGATGTTTCGAGCTCATTAGAAAATTCATGTCCTCAGACATTGCATCCTTTTTGAAATTATCAAGTTTCTGCCTAAAATGTATATGAGTAATTCAAAACAAAAATTGAACAAATATTGAAAAAAATTTTGAATTTTTTAAAGGTTCGGAAGATTTTGAACGTATTATGAACTCAAATTGTGGTAATTAAATTTAAAATGTTTCAAAATGTTTTCAATTTTACAAAATGAAGTTGACTTTTTGGGTTTTTATTTTTATTACATGTTTTGGTCGCTTATTCCACGTTATTTCTTCGAGTAGTGTACATTTCAAATTTTCATTATTTTCGGTTAAAGGTGCACTACACTATGTGGGGAAATTGCTTTAAAACATGCCTATGGAGACATAATGACCGAATATCATAATAAAAAATTCAAAAAAATTTCTAGATTTTATGTGATTTTTTGAAAATTGGAAAAAACTCAGTTTTTCCCTAATCTCTATTTAAGCTACCGCCAATTGAACTCGTTCATTGGAGCGCGCTTGCATTATTTTCATTTTTTTTTTGTTATTTATTCACATTTTTTCACTGATTTTCCTCATTTTGGGGGTTTTTTAATGGGAAAATGGAAGAAATATACAAGAAAAATCCTGATTGTTTATCAAAAAATCACTGAAATTGCGTAAAACTGTAAAATATACCAACTTCAGGCTCGTCGTCGTTGAATCGCATAATTTCAGAGTTTCAGGCATTTTTAGTGATTTGCATTTTTCTTAAATATTTCTTTTATTTTCCAATTAAAAACACCCAAAAACGATGAAAATCAGTAAAAGAACCAGAAATTTAAAAAAAAATTAATGAAAATAATGCAAGCGAGCTCCAATGAACGAGTTCAATTAACGGTAATTCAAATAGGAATTAGGGAAAAACTGAGATTTTTCCAATTTTCAAAAAATCACATAAAATCTAGAAATTTTTTTGAATTTTTTATTATGATATTCGGTCATTATCTCCCCATAGGCACGTTGTAAAGCAATTTCTCCACAGAGTGTAATCCACCTTTAACTATCGGCTTAAAAACTACATTTATTAATAAAGTAATAATAGATAAGCTACCAAAATTTGCAATAAAAGATGATAATTGACTAAAAGTTAATTACCAAAAGTTGGGGCATAGAAGTGGACAAAATGTGAGATTTCAACTACAAATTAGCGAAGAAATTTGAAAAGTTTCGATTTAAAAAAAAAACTTTATGGCGAAGCATGTATGCTACGGTATGTGTTAAATTTATTTATTTTGAATATGCAAGCAAAGAGTTAAATAATCAGTTTTCCACTTTTAATCGTTGAACAAAAATTCATTTATTTCTTATGTTTCATATATTTATATTCAAACAGTGTAGGGATTCAAACATGCGGCTGTGCTATAGATTTCTCAAAAAGTGGCAAAGTTATTGTCAATGTAATATTTTTTTTAATTTTTGAAAATTTTAACTATGATAATTAAGCGAAACTGCATGCAAATTGCACATTAAAAATTAAAAATATTTTTTAAAAAAACTTAATTTTTCAACAAAAAAACTCTATCAATGCTTTTGGATTTTTTTAAAAACTATTCATAATGAAAAACTTATTCTTGAGTTCAAACTTGCCGCCGTACGCAGTGAAAGAAAACTCATGAATAGACATATAAAATGATATGAGAAAAAAGACAAAGATGTTTGAAAAGGACAACCACTTGTGTCTTAGTTTATTCCGCGCCTCTATTTTTTTCGATACAGAGAGGTGCTCAAGATTTATGCGGATGAGCACTATGTGGAACATGAGAAAACAAAACAGCTGCTGCTTTTTTTTGAAGCGAAATTGGAGAGTCGCTCAATCACTCCAAGATGAAGATCATCGAGTAAAAAATTAGGAGAAAATTCTTTTGTTTTTAAATAAAATTATTTTTTACGATTTTCTGGTTATTAAAATTATTTTTGTTAAATAAACTCACTTCGGACTGTTCCAGAGACAGATCGATTTCAATTGTGGGTTGTTCGAGCATTTTTGTGATATAATTTCTAATCTTTCATTTGGTCACACTTCGTTTGGTAAAAGTAAAATAAACTAGCAATCAGAACGCAGTGGGGGAACTCTTATTGATAATCAAGAAAGCAGTTCACTTCTTACAAATCCACTAGTTAGTCTCACAAATATATGAAAAATCTGCATTCGGCCAGAGACTTGTGCGTCAATCGACAAGAGGATTAAGATAATATAAGTCAAGGAAACGATGCACTCCATTATCAACCTTTATCAAGTTTTAAAAGAAAATATTATAAGATGGTGATTTTTTTCTACATACATAAATATGAAAAATATAGTTTTAAACAAAAACGTGTGGGCTGACAAAACAGATGAGTTGAGTTCTCCTTGAACTCTATTCAATTGAGGTCCTTGGGGAACCAAGTTCTAGGAAAATTGGAACCGACGTGTACATAGTTTTTTTAACATTTTAAACATTGAACATCGAAAACACGAAGAAGAATAAGGTTTTAAAAAATAGAGAAAAGTGACAAATATGTCGTTTGTCTTTTATGTTTATGTTACGCTTGATCTGTGATAAATGTGAGAAAGTGAGACCTAGTTACAAGTATTGCCAAGTTGTTCAAAACTTTTTGGACACAAAATTACTTTGGTATGTCCACTTGAGATTGAACATGCGTCATGAGATCAAGCGCCAATCATTTTGAGCAATTTGAAACAATATCTTTAGAAAAAAAAATTATATTTTGAGCATCTTTACAAATCATATTTAAATAAATTTTGGCTTCAAAAACTTCTAAAAAAATTAAACTATAGTTGGGCCAGCATACCACAATATGCAGAATTTCCGAAAATAAAAGAAATTATGAAATTTTATGTTTTTAGCCATGCGTGATCTTTCATTTGACGGTAGTTTTGAAAACGTTTGACCGACGCCCCAAATGTCCTAGCTCGGAGCTACTTTTTTGAGGGTTCTCCACGATCTTGATTTTTTTGTTTGTATTTAAAAGTTATCGTATTTCCTCTATTAGGTTTGCATGCAAGACTAATTTTTAATTGACCCGTAGGGGTGAAAGACTAATAGAGACTGCAAGACTATTAGAGGCTGCAAGACTAATTTTCGAAGATCCAATAGCTTTGTAAAATTGATAATTTATCGTCAAAAATTTGACTTGAAACAGTCTAAATCGTGCAAAATACATACTTTTTTCTGTTTTATCAATTATTTTAACACTTTAAAATTTAATTTAGCTAAAAATGGCAAATTTGAGACTGTTACCGCAAGACTGTTACCGTATTTTCTCTATTAGTCTTGCATACAATACTAATAGAGGCCTCAAGACTAATTTACAAGACTAATAGAGAAAATACGGTATATGTGGTTTTTGCTATGTACATAATCAGGGCTGGGATTTTATGGTTTTTTGGTATATTGACGAATTATTGATTTTTTGGGGCCAAAACCCAAGAAAATCAAGTAATATCGAAAAGTTAAAAAGTGTAGAAAAATTACGTCACACCTGTATTACGCTACGCAAAAACATGTACATATTTTGATACAGTTGCGCCGCCAAAAAAGTATTTTGATATATTTTGCAACATTACTTGTATTACTTAAACCCCATTAAAAATAAACTCAAGCATCAATTTTTTTTAAAGTTTGTTTGTTGGTTTTTTTGGTTTTTCAAAAATTTCAATTTTTTTCTTTATTTTTGATTTTTTGGATTTTTGAAAATGTAAATTTTTTGTTTTTTGGTCCCAGCCCTGTCCAGAATGCAATGTGAAAATGCAAAAAAAAATTAGTGAAAAAACTTATTCAAAAATCCTTTTTTTTGTCGAAAATTCTGGATTTTTCATTCAAAAACAACGTAATTAAGCATTTTTTTTAATTTGCGAAACAATTAAATTATATTTTAAAAAAATTTAAAAAATTAAAAAATTAAAAATTTGTTTCCAAGCTAGGACTCTTTTTCGGTGAAATTGTTTAAAATTAAACTCTGACGATTTCAAAAACCATGCAAGGAAAACATTTATGAATTTGAACCCGGAACTTATCCACCTAACCCATAATTTCTATAATATTTTTATACAGTTGAAAAATATTTTTAAAAAATTTCTGGAAACACTGAACTTTGTTTATGAACGATATAAAATGTAGTGCTCAATGATCAATTTCATTCAAACGTTCAAGCAAGTTTAAAGATTCATGAAAACCAAACCAGATCTTTGAATGGACAAATGAAAAAAAAAGTAAAACTTTTCGAACCTCTTAATATAATCAGATTTATCCTCACTTACCATGTGTAAAGGATGATCCATCAATCCGAATAGAGACAAAAGTGACGTTTGAAAAAAAATTCGGTTTGAATTCACAATTCACTTTCTTCAATATCAGAAATTTCCAGAGCTCGCTTCCTTGAGCGACGAAAAACCAAATGCAAACCACGAATTAGATGATTCTTGACAGCCCAATGTGCAAGTGATGCCCTTTGTTGTGGCCTAATTGAAGTTTCGGAAGCGAGTAGCGGATTGGCACCCCACAATTCGGAGAGGGTGTTTTGACACGATGCTTCTCTTCTGCTTCTCTCTTATGTGGGCCCCCTCTGTTTTGCCCCCTTTTTCAGCAGCAGCAGCAACACACTTCAGAACAGCAAACTTGACGGAAAGAGACCCAAGCTGAAGACGATGTCGTTAAGAATTCGTTGAGATTTGAACTAAACCAAATAATATAAAAAAAGATTCTGCGGAATATAGATGTTCACAAACAAATTTGGGTGAATAAGCTTTTTTTTAAAGATATTTTTTGACTTATTGCTAAAAATGAAGTAGCTCTAGTGGTGAAAATATTAAGAATAGCCCTATGATGTCAAAATGAAATATTAAAGTAAAACTTAAAAAAAAACTTGGAAATTCTACATTTACTGCCAAAAAGTGACAATTTCTCAGTTTTTGACACTCATAATTCAGGAAGTTGACCACAAAAATGATTTTTTTTCTACGGTTTTTAAATTTTGATTCAATTTTAATAATTTTTTGTGTCAAAACATTTTAGGGCTCGGAACATGCTCTGGGCTTCCTGAAAAACTTATATTGTTTAAAAAAATGTGGCAATTTATTTTTAAAATCCAAAAAAAAAAACAAAAAAAAGTGTCGTTTTGGATCATTTTTATTTATTTGGTTTTATTTATTTATTTATTTGGATCATGTTTTAGACAAAATTCCCAACTGGGGCTTATTGCTATTTGCAAATTTTAATATGATTTCTTTTTGGATCACACTGATATATTGTTGTGAAATAAATTAAAAGAATTATTCTCGATTGAAGATATTCACTTCTTTGGTTCACAAAAATACATAGTTTTACAATACATATGCCATTTGTGCTTGAGTTTTTGAGTTTATTTCAAGATATTCAACCTGGTCTACCTCAAACACTGATTTGGTAAAAAAAACAGTATTTTAAATACATTATCAGACTTTTGTAAAATAATATGCAAGAAAATTTTTTTGTTAAATTTTTAAAGTGATGAAAAACAGAGTTTAAAAATGAGTAAATTACATTTACAACACTAAAACAAGATAAATATTGGATGAAAAATCAAAAAAAAAAAAATTTGGCTGGCCCAAATGGAGTTATGCATCTTGCCCAGATATATGAGTAAGATCTGATGGATATAAAACCGCTAAGAAGCTTTTCAAAGACGTAAATCACTATTCCTGTTCACAGACGCACCATATATCAAGATAAATACAGATTAAAGGAGAGCACTTATTGATGCATCTTCTACACATATTCCGAACTTTGGAATCACAAATCAATGGCAAGAAACAGAACGTTCCCAAAAACATATACATATATTGTGCACATAAAAAAGCACAGCACAAAAAACCATTCTGGCGAGGTTCTTCGCATTCACAGAAAAGTCAAAAAAAAACTTGGCGGCCCCATGAGAATCCGATTCTGTTCAAACATGACACTCAAGATGCAGTCAAAATGTTTAGGAACTTATGTAGATCACTAAAAATCAGACAGTTTACAAAAATGCGGATACTATCACGTCCTTTAATTGGTAAATATGAAAGAAATTGACTTTAACAAAAAAGTTTACAAATCTACGTGGTTTCAGGCTGTCTCGTCGTCCAACTGCACACAAAATTGCGTGAAAATCTTTTTGAACGTTTGTGACGTCACAGCGCATTTTTAGAATTGTTTAATTAATTTAACCGACGATTTTTGTTACATTACTTCATGTATTTGATTAATTTTTCCCTAATTTAATGACGCAAAAAATTTATTTTTGAATTTATGAAAGTTTCACGAAAATTGACGCATAAATTTGAAAACAATTATTCTAGATGAGTTGTAACCTCACAAAAATTCAAAAATATTTTCCTGCCTTTTTGTGAGCGACCTGGCTCTGGCCGACCTTTGCCTTCTTTGCCGTTCGCGCCTTTTCCGCAGCTTTGCGTAAAATCAGAGGCTTGGTGGTTGCACAACGTAGTGCGACAGGTAGTTATTTGGCAACGGCCGACACTTTCGGGGTTCCGCGCCACGCTATAGAGAGGGCGCGGGTTGTGGTAGAAGCGTTTTTGCGGCGCCGCCGCCCTAGTTGAGATTTATCAAAATAAAAAAAATAAAAAAATAAAAAAACAAAAATTGACTGACCTCCTCATCGCTAACCAAAAACTCTGTTGCTCCAATCGATACCCGCGCGTTATAGCTGACGTGTGCAAAATGTTGATCCTCGATCAAAGTTGGCATTGATCTTGCTATTGAGTTTGCTTGGCTTTTTTGCTGATACCGTTTGTGCTTTTTGTACCTTCTTTCGTAGGGGCACGACACTTGGTCGGCCAAACGAAGTGCATCAATAATCGACTGCGTTGGCTGAAAATCAATAAATATTTTTACTAGCATTGGATCAACCCATGGACCAAAAAAACCGATGTTATAACTGAGATGGTTCAGAATAGAATAGCTGAGATGAGCAAAAAATGAACAATGAATGGAATTCGGGTGTCAACACAACTTTTAAATGCATAATAATGGCGTAGAACTCGCATCCTAGATGTTTGGTTTCGCCATTTTTGACAGGGAATCAACAATATATTAGAAAAAAGTGAGAAATTAGTTTTGTCGTTTTTTCTGTTTCGCTATAAACTTCTATATGGTAGTTATAGGAAGCTGTGAGTTATGCACATTTTTTAATTCCAATTTGAATTACCGCCAATTGCATTTGTTCGATGGAGCGCGCTTGACGTTTTTCATTTATTTATTGATATTTTGTCTTATTTTTCACCAATTTTCCATGTTTTCAGACGATTTTTGCTTAAGATTAAGAGAAAAAGTGAAGATAAATGCAATTTTTTGATTAAAAAGCGAATTTACAAGCGTAAGTCTGTGAAATTAATTATTTCAGGTTTGAAATCGTTTATTAGCATTTTTTTACATATGTACGCTTGCTTTTTAATCGAAAAAAAAATTAAATAAGAAAAATATCAATAAATAAAAAATAAAAACGTGCAGCGCGCTCCATCGAACAAATCCAATTGGCGGCAATTCAAATTGGAATTAGGCAAAAACTGAGATTTTTCAATTTTCAAAAAATCATATAAAAGTTAGAAAATGTTTTTGAATTTTTTTATTATGATATTTGGTCAATGTGGTACCACAGGCGTGTTTTAAAGCAAATTTTCCACTGGCGCTACTCCACCTTTAGCATTTACATTCGAATTCCAGTTGGAAAAATCAAAAAAAAAATTTTCCTATAACTAGAATATATAACTATGGAAAAATAATGCAAAACAAAACAAAACACGACGGAAATTATTTCTCACCCTTATATACATATAATGTCTAAAAAAAAAGTAAGTGAATTGTTTGTTATAACAAACATAACATTAATGCTCTTTAAAGCAATGAGCATGTTCATTGAAAAAAAGGAAACGGAAAAATGTCGTGTCTGGAAGTGAACCATAAAATGCTCAGTTTTCGCACAGATGGTGTCACGGCGACACAAACAGAACATGTAAATGGAGACTTGCTTAGTGAACACAACCCAGTTCTAAAAATATAACTGGAATGCAAAATGTGAAATATTGGGTCAGCAGAGATAAAATATGTCCCGAAAACTTTTCCGGGTAGCACCGAATGATTCGAAAAATGATGCATAAATATATAAATAATGTACGAAATGCAATATGTCTAGAATATTTTATCATCAAAGCGGGTTGAAAACAAATTTGAAATTGCTTAACTTATTTTTAAGGTTAAAGTTTCATATTTGTTCACTGGACCATGGGGAACAATTTTCAAAAAAATCAGTTGAGTTTTTATTAAATCAAAATTTGGACTAGCTTGTAGGGACTTTGCTTTAAACCAAATGACCCGATAATATGTGGGGGATCATACTAAGTTACTGTAGTGGTATTGTAGGGGTACTATAGAATTACTGTGGGGTTACTGTGGTTGAGGAAAATTTAGTTTTGAAGAGGTACTGCGTTGGGTGCTGGTGAGGATAATGTCAATGTAGTGACACTGCAGAATTAATGTAGAATCACTGTAGTAGGGTATATTAAATAATATGTATATGAAAATTTCACTTTTATATAATATGTTCATAAGTTTTTTTAAAATATTCCTGAAGAAAAATTAAATTTAAAAAAAAACTATCATATCACTGCACTATCATAACGTCAACCCCGACGTAATATTTTGGCATATTGTTGCGTATGAATAAACAAGTCTTACTTATTATTGATACGAAATGTGGATAGACAAAAAAATTCTGAGAAAAAGAGCGAAGTGTTTGTTCAAATATGGGGAAAGGGCTCTTATAACATGAAATGACTGGAAACATGACGACATTGGCGGATGCGAGATTGCCGTTAAAGAACTCGCATCGGAAATCGGCCAACGCAGATCTATGAATACTAATTTTCACCTTAGAACGAGTTTTCCATATCCGTCTCGCTTCTAGTTCGGAAAAGATTCATATTTCTATTAACACAATTTCAGGTCAAAATGTAATGCGATATATTATGATACATATTAGAAGAACTTTTATTTATTTTTCTGAGCTAATAATTAATGGGCGAACACCGTAGAAAATTATATTAAAATATACAAACATGGAATTTTAACAGTTAAAAAAGCACCAAAAATATTTAAAAATTACAAAATTCATTGCAAAGAATGATTGTTCGAAAAAAATCCTAGTTATTTCCAGTTATATTATATACCTGAAAAATCAATTTCTACATAAACTGATTACTTAAACGTCCAAATACGAAAACGCTATAACGGTAATATTAAGTAAAATTGTTAACAACCACTTATACGATGCCAACATTGAACAAGCATCATACAGCATTTCAAAAAATTTTTGAAAAATTTTATTAACCGTCGAAAACATTAACAGTTTTTTCCACATTTTGAGTACTGTCACATTTTCGAATTTTAACAATGTTTCAATATTGATATTTGAAGCATAAAGGTGGAGTAGCGCAAGTGGGGAAAGTGGTAAAACTACCCCTATGGTGCCAAAATGATCGATAATAAAACTTTTCAAAAATTTGTTGAAAGTTTTTTATTCAGGTTTATTAAAAAAAAAAAAAAAACATAACTTTGGAAGTCGACCAAAAAATTTTTTTCTACATATTTTTTAACTGTAATTCTTATTATTGTTTGTGTTAGAACATTGCAGAAGTTGGAACATGCGACATTGCTTTGGATTTCCGCAAAAGCTCAAATTTTTCAAAATTTTGCCAAACTGCCAAAACTTTGACCTAAAATTAAGAAAAACCTAAAAGTTTTTGAAATGTTAGATAAAATCCCCACTGGTGCTACTCCACCTTTAAATAGACCAAAAAATTTGAATGAAATTGTTTTATTGACGACTTCTAAAAAGTGGCAAAAACTGAGTAACTTTTTGGAACAAAATAAAAATATTTAAAAAATGTCTTGGAAAGTTTTACTTTTAATTACAATACTATGGAAAAATTAATTTAAAATAATTTTTTAAGCCGACAATTGTTATGAACACTAAAAGGAACCAAGCTATGAGTAGCCAAAGTTGAGAAGCACTAACAGGAAATATAAAAAATTGCTGAAAAAAATTTTTTGGGTGACTTTCAAAATTGTGTTTTAATGTAAATCAAAATGTTCCTTTTTTTTATAATTACAGGTTCATTGAATTTTTTCAGTACTTTTTTGGGTTTTTTCATTTTTACTTTTACAAATTTGACTCGGTTGAATACAATAACTTTCAAAGTCTGAAAAAAAAATGTTTTAAGCATTTTTTACAGTTGCGTGAGAATATATATATTTTTAAATTTATGTATTCTTGTGATAATCAAATTGTGCAACGAGTTCCTGATTCGAGTACAAATTAATTTCCGATTACACTTTTGGTACTCTTCTCACAATACTCAGAACTAACAAAATATAAAGTACACTCAATACGTTTCCCATTTATATTGAAAGACGCGAATGTTGTCAACATTTTACATTCTTTCTCTGCACTGTCTGCCGTCTCTCCACACCGAGCACTCTCTAATTTTCCCTCGTGGCGACCCATTCCGAACATTTCAAACAAGAATGGGAGGCGCAGAGAACCCAGACGGTTTTCATCGATTCTTTATTACGTACTTGTTTACAGGCCTTTTTTCTATTTTGATAAGACTTTTTCGATTTTTTCGTCAACCGAAAAAAACTTATGCGAATTGTTCTTTTATTTTCAGTTAATGTCATGCAATTATCGACCACCATGTTTCTTCTACTAATATATACTTTTTTAACGACAGCTGATCACCATGAAGAGGAAATAGTAAGTGAAACATTTGTGTGAAAAGTGTAATTGTGTATTTGAGCTCCCCGGATTAGTGAGGAGATAATATGCTCATTTTGCGGAAATTATAAAGATATCCCTTTTTTATTGTTATATTTCATCTATTCAAATGGGATAATTTGTGAAGAAGTTTATTTTTTGTTTAAAATTGGTTTTTCAAAATTGAAAAAATGGTACTTGTTAAGTATTCCTGGCCCAAAAATATTTTCCAAATCTTTTTCCATTCGTGTTTGTTTGAAAATGGCAATTCAATCAAAACGTGAAATTTATTTATAATATTCGGCATGCTTGTTAAAAAAAACCCTAATCCTAAGTCACGGTGACTTTAAACTCTTGAAATGGTTGAGATTTTTGGACCTGGTATACTACAAAAGTACTCAAAAAGTATTTCCAAATTTTCTCTATTTCTCCGACTTTAATGAAGAAGAAAATCGATGCTAGTGTTTTATATCACAAATTTTTAAAAATAAAATAAATAAATGTAAAGTAAAAATTTTTTTTTCATAGAAATAAAATTTTGCGCTTGAAAAACAAGATTTTTTTCTTATGACTAAATTTAAATTAGTTTTTGTTATTTTCTCTACATCAAATATGAGTTCAATATATTTATGTTTGAGCATTGCACAATATTTCTCTGAATTTCGAAAAAAGCTCAGAATTTTAAAAGTTTTTTTTTTTAATTTTAATGCAGCTTACCTGAAAACAGTTAGTATAACTTTAAAAAAAACGTACTTTGTAGTTTGGAATTTTTAAAGAAATTTTATTGAGAACACTTTAAAAAATTATACAATAAAAAATTTGTTCTGGCGTCTTTTTTTCTGATGCATTTTTTCAAACCATATTCAAGATTTGCAATTTTTTGAAAATCTCAATATTGATTTTTGATCGTTTGGGTGAAGTATTGCCAGTGGGTAAAATTTTCAAAAACTACACCTGTGGTGCCAACACAACGCCACTTTTTGAAACATCTATATCACTGTTGTATGTTAGAATCACTACAATTCTTGAATAGGAATATTTAAAACGTTAATTGATCACAAAATTGAATGGAAAAAAACAAAAGATGTCTCCTTCCATTGTACAACACATTATTATAGAAATTAAAGCAAGTGCTCGAGGACCGGCATTTCGTTAAAATGGAACCATCAATGGCCTCGAAAAAACAATTCAATACGTTTATGGATTTGCTCTGCATATCTACAGCGGATATGCCACATTCCGAGTACATGACAAACTACATTGCGTGGGAAGAAGTCGAATTTATGGATGGTATCCAAGAGTTGTGAGTTTCTGCAGTTGTAAAAATTGGTTTAAGTGTGAACTGTTACTTGCTGGTTTATTGTCTCATGTTCTCACAAAACAAGTTTTTAGAAAGAGAAAATCAAGTAATGCAAACTGTCGTTGAAAATATGGTCTACAAAATAAAATATTTGTCAAAATTAAAAACATTGAGATTAAAAAATACAGTGGCCGACATTTCGCGAGTCAATTTTTGACCATTTCTTTTAAAACGCATGTAATTTGATAATACAGGGGTTTCACGAAAAAAATTTGTTCACACAATATTCCACAAATACATGTTTTTCGTTTGAGTTTAAACTTTTTTTCTAACATGACCAGTAAAGTTGGCGTATATGTAGGCGTTTCAAGAGAAATGCCCAAAAATACACTAGCGAGGTGTCGGCCGCTGTATCTCCTGACCTCAATTTTTTAAAATGTTGACACGTTTTGGTTTGTAGAAAACATTCTACATAAATCGAATTTTAAAACTGAAACTTTTCATTAACTATTAAAAAGCTATCAGTTTATGAGAATGCCTACTTTCCGGCGCGAGAAGAAGCGGCAGCAAGAGAGCTTTCGGCAATGAGAGATTTAGGTCCCTTCGCTGCGAGATATTCGCGCGCGAAAACTGTAGACATTCTCATAATCTGATGGTTTTTTAATAATTCCCAGTATTACAGTTTGGAGCCATCGGATCTGCCTACCGGACATCATCCTTCATTATATCATCACTTAGGACACAACTTTGCTTCAAATTGCACCTTAAAAGATGAAAAGTATATTCGTCAAGCTCACGACGTTATAGATGATCATACGAAATTTGACAACTATATGTACGATCAGATGACAAGAAAAGAGTGGACCGATCTTAATCTGTAACTTTTGTCTTTAGTATGCCTTGATTTTGCCTTCACATTGCCTGAACTGTGCCTTGAACTCCTCGATTCAAAAATTGTATATTTATAACCAAGAATTTTTAAAACGTGATAAACTGGTATTTTTTCTAATCGTTTATGGATATCGCGAAGAATGTTTTTGTGACGCATCTGTGGGTAAACGACGTCGTTTTGTGTCAAAACTATCTTAAGACTGTTTAAAGAAGCTTGGGAATTTATATTTACAAAAGAAACTTTTTTTCAAAAAAGCCCATAAGCTTTCTGTATCTCTAGACGCAAGATGAATGAGCAAAATACCGGTAAAATCTATTATTGGAGATATTTTACGAGACCTATTTTACGAGACCGGGGAATATAGGACTGAAATGATTTTAATTTTTTAAAGATTTTTTTAATATGGTTTTTTTTTCCAATATCGAGATATCAAGGGTTAAAATCTGATATTGTAGTAAAAATAGAGGACTAACTTGGTGTATTAATTCCTGAGTTCTTTTTTTTTTAAATACTTTTCAGTAAAAAATTGCAACAATGTTTCTGAAAGAAATTTCAAAAAATGTTATTTTGGAGTGATTCGGAAATTTTTAAAGTTTTGAAAATGTACCTATTTTGCATATAAATGGTCAACTCAATAAAATAATAAAATATGCACTGAAACGTATGGCTGAAAATGTACTTTTTCTGTATCTGATTGAAGCTTCTGGCACCTACTGGAAAGTGGTAATATATTCTGAAAGAGCTGAAAATTTGCAACAATGTTTCTGAAAGAAGCACCAGGCCCTGAAACCTTGCCTCCCATGAAAGCCCTAATTTTCAGCTTGATCTTAAAGAAAAATTCTTCGAGGTCACTCCCGGAGTTTCAAAAAAAAACAGTCAATTGTGTGAAAACATTTCACATAGTTCCCTTATACAACACATTCAGTGGCACAGAATTTCTTCGATATCGAAAATGTTAGACTTAAGTTTTTCTTTTTAACAACTAACTTTGGAATTATTGATAACAGTGTTAAAGCAATTGTTCATTTGAAAATCATTTACATTCACGGGCCTGTGAAATGTCAACTGCGTCATGTTTCGGCGAAGTCGATAAAATCCTATTGACAGCAAACAGGTAGACAATGTTGTAAACTGTGATTTTCAGTGATTTAAATTTATCTGCATGGCACTTATTCAATGTTTCCAATTCCAAAACCATAAATAAATACTCCTTTATGCCAATTAATCATTAGGACGTTTTTCCTGAAAACGGGATTATGTGTAAAAGAAATACGTAGAAACGGTAAGAAAAACAAATGAATATTCGTTCAAATATGAAATAAAAAGGATCCAAAAACATGGAATGACTGGTAACATGACGAGGATGTTCCATTGCAGTTTAGAAGGAAACCGGTCAATTCATATTCATAATATTAATTTTCACCTTGGAACGAGCCTTTCATCTTCATCTTCAATCTATTCCAGAAAAGACTCATCTCACTATTTACTCAATTCCAGGTCAAAATGTAATGCGATATATAAGAAACCCACATATTAAGAATTGAGTTTATTCTGTCGGGCTTCTCAGATTAATATATACTTTTTTTTTATTTTGTTTTTTCTCAGAATTTTTTTTTCAGAAGAACACTTGGAATTTTGTGAATCATTTCCTATTTTGATATGCACATTTCCTTTCTGCTAGATCGGAAACTAGCAATAAAACGATTTTTCATCGCTTGATTTTATATTTTTCTCCGAACAGTCTTTTTTTGTTTTCCATATTTGGTCAACTTTTCTTAGTTGTTTCAAGCTTTCAAGGGGTGTATAGTTTGTGGGTGCTTTCTTTAAATATAGTGAAACTGGCCTTAAACGGCCGAATTTTACAATGAGACTTCTCAAAAAATTTAGAAAATTTATTAATAGCGGGGCTGAAAATTTTCAACATTTCGGAAAAAAGGAGCCAAATTTTCCTAAAATCTGACATTTTTGCAAACTTTTTTTTTTGTTGCAGCAGTTGGTACAAAGATAATTTGGCGAAATTTCAGTTTTCAGCAAATTTGGCTCTTTTTTCCAACATTTTTCAAATTTTTTTGAGAAGTCTCATTATAAAATTTAGTTGTTTTGAATTACTTCTAGTATAGTTAAGCAAAATGCCCACAAACTCTAATCTCCCTTAAACAATATTCGAATAAAAAATAGTTTAGCACTTTGGTTTTTTTTTCGAGTTTTTTTGGGAGAAACTTTTACGATGTTGCCTTGAGATTTTGTGTGGGCGCCCATTTCACAGTAATTTGAGATTCTGGGAGAATCTCCATAGATTGGTCATCGAACATTGCCGTTTGAAAAAAAACCACTTTCAAACTTTATTCTTGTTGGAAAAAAAAACCCAAGAGAGTTTTATGAAATACAATAACACCAGAGTACAACTGTAGATCAAATGAAATGTAAAGCTTTCCGAACAAAACGTGCTCTTTGCTTCCGGCTGAGCCTTCAAGGAAACAAAAATGCCGACGTCTTTTGAAAAACGATTCGGAAAACATTTATTTAATCGACGACCTAGCGAGTTATTTTTTTTTCAGAGATTTGCAGTTATTGTAGACTCTTCATGCAAAATAACTCTGCAAAAATATTTATTTGTAATCAGAAAAAAAGGGTAGCTTCAAATCACTTCTTAAAAAAAAATTGTATAGAAAAAAAAAACTGTCAGATTTTTTTAGCACTATTAGAAGGTACTTGTGTAGTGGCCTAATAATGTTTACCATTTTTAACATTTCACGTGTCTTTTTTAGGCTTATGATTAGTGTTTTTCAAAGCTAAAAAATGCAGATTAATTTTACATCAAAACATTTTAAAAATGAATGGAAAAAGTATTGCACAAGTACCTACTAGAATAATATAATAATAGAATAATATCAGTGTACTATTTTAAATATCGCTAACTGTGCCCATTAGTCGAGTTTTCAACTTTTCATTATATTCCGATGATTATGACGAAATTCGACTCCATCTCATTAAGACCTGAAACAAAAGACAAAACTAGAGATGGGAGTGGAATCTGGGACCACACAACTTCTCTCAATTCCTTTCACCCCCCCTTCTGACACTTTTTTCTACCGTAGACGGGAACATTGCGTTGGCCGACGCTCCGCCTCCTTCTGGGCGAGGGATGATTGAGACGTCGCGGCGGGCGAGAGCCAACCACTTGTGGTCTATGCGGCAGCAGTCAGACACAGCCTGAGGGGTGAAATGGCCCGTGCAGTCAACATATCTCCATTCGCTTCTTATACAGTCGTACCAATTACCTCGGCATGGCCACCGGACGACTTGAAAGCCGATCGAGTTCAACTTGCCAGTTTCACGACTGGAAAAGCTCTGCTAGCCATTGCCATTCTTGCAATGATTATTATGACAACGGTCGGCAATGCGCTGGTTTGCTTAGCAGTTTTACTGGTACGAAAGTTGAAACATCCTCAAAATTTTCTTTTGGTCTCACTGGCAGTGGCGGACTTTTTCGTGGGGCTCGTTGTGATGCCACTTGCACTGATTGACCTTCTCTTCGATAAATGGCCACTTGGAAGGTAATTTATGTATTTTTTTTTCTTCTTGTCTTTTTCCCCTCAAATTTTCACTTCTAGAGTTTGTTGGTATAAGGTCTAATTTTAGTTCCAATATTCCAAATATTTATAAGCAAGCCTCTAAATTGCGTTTCCTTGATCTTTAAGATGTTCCTTTAAAAAAATGCATCGTGTTTTTAATTTGTTTACCTCCGACAAAAAGGCGTTCGCTTTTTATAGTGTCTCATCTCCTATTTTTTGTGCATTTCTGAAAGGAATCGCGCTTGCCCATTCCCATCCATTCTTTAGGCACTTCACAATTTCCATTAAGGATTTTTGCACTTTCTGAAACACTACGATTTCACAGAAGAATTGAAATTAAAAACATCATGTCTAGCTGTCATAACGCATTCCAGTAATCTTTACCTGCCATTCGCACCAAATTCGAATATGTTTTTGGCAATTTTGTTATTAATTATGATGCTATGCTTTCCGTGAAATATTAAACGGTTTTTTTTGGAAATAGACATCAAAGAAGACCAAAAAAGGAAAAGGCAATCCGATTTTCGACAGAAAGACAAATGAGCAAGTATTACAAAAACGTATGTCATCGCGCGTTTGCTTCTTTTTGAAGGGGGTCCCCATGATGAGAAAAAAACAAACAAAACTGCACCAAGAGGGCAGCTACTAAAATTTCTCAATAATAGTTCTCAATTTTCAGCACCATGTGTTCGGTGTACACAACATCCGACCTAACGCTATGCACTGCTTCAATTGTGAATCTGTGTGCAATATCAGTTGATAGATATCTGGTGATTTCAAGTCCACTTCGGTATTCTGCAAAACGAACAACTAAACGTATCATGATGTATATTGCCTGTGTATGGATCATCGCTGCCATTGTGAGCATTTCGTCGCACATTATCGCAAATCTTCTGAACGACGGCACTTATGTCGATGACACGGGAACTTGTCAGGTCAGTTGGGTCCTTCATTTTCAACTTTCAAATCGATGTCACTATTCCATTCTGCACTCTTTTTCCGGTCCTTTTTTTTCTCACTTTCTTACTCCACATCTTGAAACCCCCCGGCGCATGTGTTGTCAATTCAACACTTTCACCTATTCATAAGTTTCGAGGCGCATAGAAATTCTGCTTGGGGTCCCGGTGAAAAGTGAGGTGGTGTCGTCGCTTTTAAACAGCAAAAGAAAAAAAACCCGAAGAAAAAGTACACACACACACATATTGTGGAAATAACTATAAGAATTGGTTTTTTTGTCAACGACGCGCCGGGAGATAGAACAAGAGGAGCGGCGGCGGTGCTGCGGCGGCGACGGAAAAGAGAACGGCACATTATTTGGGAGAGAAAAGAAAGAAAAGAAGTAAGAAGGGGGAAGAGGGTGAGGACGACCCGCCTGTGAAGAAACTGAACGATCATCACTGCGATGCATCGATTATCATGGACGTGTTTTTTCACCCGAATAGTGGAGGTAGAGGAAGGGTGAAAAATGTACTCACATTTATCACGAGGGTGGGGGGTCCGCATAAATTGTCAGTGCCAAAAATTCAATATCCGGCACTGCTTATGACTATTTGACTATTATAATGAATTAATGAATCAGGAAATTTAAAAAAAATTGAGAAAAAACTGCTAAGAATTCTACTAAAAACTAAACCGTAATAAGAAAAGGGAGCTTCTTTTTCATGTTTTCCCTTACTTCCTTGACAGCACATAAATCTAGATCCAGGCGAAAACGGACAATTAGAAGTGTAGTTGATTGACAGACACCACACACACACACACACCTTCAATAGCCCGATTGCTTCCGTTTGAAAGAGTTTTAAAACCGATTCAGTTTAGTCCGATGGGTCACAAATCTGAAAATCTGATGCTTATCGACAGGTCTACATGTTTCCCTTCCGGTGTTTGTTTTTGTTTTCCGTCGTTTCTGCCATTACTTTGTTCTCCAAGCAACCGAACTTTTTGAATGAATGTTTCGTGAATCGTCTGTGACGCGCGGCGCGACGTTTAGTACTGCGCTCACATAAAACATATTCTAAGCTAGGTCGTTTTGGAAAGTTTTTTTTTTACGGCGAATCATTACCGGGGTGGGGGGATTTGTGGAACGACGTACTAGTACAGCTTTAGTTATATGGTCCCGGACTGCTGCTGGCTTTAGAATAAGAAATAAGACCCTCTTGAACGTTTCCTGGCTGGCCGGATGCCATGATGCCCGAAGATGTTTCGTGACGTTAAAAGGGCTCATAACCAGTGCCACTACCACCACGCAAAGGTCAGAGGGATATCTTTTGAAACATGAAACCATTTCTAGAATATTGCTTTCCGTAACCGGAGAGGTTTCGAGATTTTTTTGGAAATTTTGCCTTTTTCTCTTCCAGAGCAAACTTCAAAAGTACGTAGGAGGATCGACAGAAAGAGGGGAGCAAGATAATCAAAGGTTGCATTATTTATGCAAATTTTGGAAATTATTCAGAATTCTTTTTTTAGATTTTAGAATTTTAATCGAACATTGTGATCCGAGGAAACTAAAACTAATAAAGATCTCACTGGGGGTCTTTTGGGAGCGCAGCGTTTCGCGTCATTAACTGATCATGCACTGCGGCGGAAGAATGCACAAATGTTGGCAATAAATAATCATTAATGTTCCTGCGTTCGACGATCAGATAACACGGCAAAAACGAGTTGAGCCAGAAGCTCTCTTCTTGTTCCGAAAAGAAGTTCTCGCAGCTGTGTTTTTTTTTGCTTTGTTTCAACATATGTTTAGAAGGAGAGTAGATGAAGAACATGGGAGAATGAGAAATCTTTCTGACCAGCTGAAGCACATGGTCCCAACAATTTTTAGTGTTCTATAAGTGTGTGATATGAAAAATTGAATGGGCTCTGTGAATGGAAATGTCAGGTTTTTAAGTGTCAAGTTTGTTTAGAGTATCGGTTCTGGGTACTTTTAATGGCTCAGAACTTGCTCAAACAAACAAATTTTGAAATGAAATTTTTAGAAAAGTTTTCAAAATTTTTTCATGACGGTTCAAAACTTCGAAAACAATAGGCTAGTTCCAGCTAAAATCTGAATATTTGGACTTTTTTCCACGTCGCAGCGGACTGAAATTATGTGTCTACAAATTATCATCTTTTATTGCATATGTTGGTTGGTTATCTCATATTATTTTGTTGCTGAAGGTACATTTATAGGCAAAGAGTGACCAATTTTGCCATTTTCGGTTACTTATCGGCTTTATAAGTACCTTGATAAACGAAATAACGGGGGATGAGCGACCAAAATGTGCAATACAAGATGACTTTAAAATGTCAATTTCGGATAGCTGCGACACAGAAAAATGACTTAAATTTGACGATTTTTCTAAAATTAGCCAATATTTTGAAATTTTGAACCGCCATAAAAATTTAAACAAATTTTTTGACAAATTTTGGGGAAACATCATCACAAAATTGGTTTATTGGAGCACAATTTGGGTTTAAACTTTCAAAATACCCAAAACCGATACTCCTTCTTTGAAGGTTTCATACACTCCAATTTTCGTAAAAAACTAACAAAAAACAATCCATTTGAATTTGCTAAAAAATTTGAACTTTTTTTATTAATTTCAAGCATTTTAGAACGTTTGACACATGCCAATTTTTGATCGTAAATAAAAAATTTCAAAAAATTTTAAAATAGTTCACTACGATAACTTTGTCAAGTTTGTCAATTCATCAATCATCCAGTATCAGAATAAAATCCTAGTAAACTTTTTTTAAATGTATTTTGAAGGACAGATTTTCCAACTTTTCAATGTTGAAACTTTTGTCTCGTGCTTCCCAAACTATACTATTTCAAGCAGCATCTGGAAAACTAGTTTCTTCTTCATACCCTCCGTTCATTTTTTGAATTCCCATCTGAGCTAGGAGGGTAAAAAACGTGCATGTTCAAGCCGCGCCAAAATGTTTCATCTCCCGTCATCCTTGCTTTTTTCCGAGGCTGCTTCCCGAAGTGATTTCCACAACCTATAAAAACTTCCTGCGCACCACTGCTTCACGAACACCACGCGAGAAAAAAGAAGACGAGAAACAGAGCCGACTTTCTTTTTTACGGGCTCTACAGAAAAAAAAATCTATTAAAGCGCAAGCGATGGGCCCATGGAGGCCTTTATCAAATAGATGGGTCTTCGGGGAGAATGATAGACGTTAGTTAGAAAAAACACTGTTCTCTTTTGTTTCAGGTCATCCCTCATTTCATCTATCAAAGCTATGCTACAATTATCTCATTCTATGCGCCAACATTTATCATGGTCATCTTGAACATCAAAATTTGGCGAGCAGCAAAACGATTGGCAGCTCAAGACAGGTTGATGTCTCACTGTAACTCTGTGGATGCCTCCGAACGGCCACGAAATGGATCAGCTGAGACAAAGGATTTCCTGAATGAGAAAGAAACAATTGATGTTCCGAAAAAAGAGCGGGCCAATTCAACAAACTCGAGGCTTTTCAAGTTGGAACGTAAATATCTTCATCGACCCAGTGCATTCTTTTCGGCTGCAAAAGGACCATTGGTATGTCATTGAAAAGTGGGAAGAAAAAATGAAAAAAAAAACGGGTAGAGAGGGGAGAGCCAGCTAGGTCGTTGGTTGAGAAGCCGATAATTGCGTTCCTAAAAATCTCAGAGTCATGAGGGTATGTAAGTTGACTTTTCAAACACCAAGTGCACAATGAAAAAAATTCAAAAAAAAAACGTTGAGCAAGAATTTGGTAAAAAAAATGTTTTAATTGAATTTTAGATTAATTATTTTTTCAAACAAGTGTGGTTCAAGTACAAAATTGTGAATAACCAAAAAAATTCAGTTTTTTAAGGAAAAGTAACGGTTCTGAGTATATTGAACGTATAGCAATAACCCAATATGAAACTTCTCAAAATTTTTTCAAATTTTTTTTATGGCGTTTTGGAACTCTGAAAAATATGGCACAATCTGAGCTGAAATCTTTAATTTTGGTGATTTTCAACGGTCGAAAACTTAATTTTGATAGTTTATCTCACGTTTTTTTTTGGCCCAAATTTTGTCATTTTCGGTTTTCGGACCTTATAATGTGCCTTAATATGTATAAAATATGCAATAAAAGGTGATGGTTCAGAAAAGGTCAATTTCCGACCGTTGCGGCACGGAAAAGTGATTAAAATCAGAGATTTTAGCTTTTAGTAGACCTATATTTTTTTTCGAATTTTGGAACCGCAGTAAAAAATTTTCACAATTTTTTTTTTGAAAAGTTTCGATACGAAGTTTGTTTATTTGAGCACGTTTTGTGCACTTTTTTTTTAACACGGAAACAGTTTATTCGTCTATAATAATTATTTCCTGATAACACTTTTTATGTCTTCATTGTTTCTTAAACCAATATACTGCGTATAAATAGCTAAGCGAAAAGCACTAAGCGGTGCTTAAAATGTTCAAAGTGGCACTTATTGAAGAGCTGAAGCGGTGGAGAAATTCTTCCATCTTATCGCCATCGTTTGCTCTCTGTCAGTGTATTTCTCATTCTTATTTCCTTCTGTTGGGGGCATCGTTCTCGTTCCAATAAAATCATATTCAATGGGAGTTTTTTTTTGTCGAGGCCTGCCTTCCTGACATGTGACGCAAATTTCGTTGTGCAAAGAGAATCCTGGAGCTGGCGAGTTAAAATATAAGGGATTGCCAAATTGTTCAAAAAACCTTTAAATAGTTTTTTTTGAAAAGGAAAAAAAAAACACATGTACTTTATTTATTGTGGGAATTGAATGAATGAAAGAGCTTAAGAATAGACAACACTTGTGCAACATTTCGAAAGTTCAACGTGATTAACTACGTCACAAAAATGTTTTCTTAATAATAAATGTATGAAATGTGACTTCAATGACCACGAATAATTTGTTATGACAAACAGGCGCATACTTGAATACCAGTTTATACATTTTACAGTCGGTTGAATTCGAATCATAATGATCACAAAAAGTACATCGCACCTATGATTACAGATTCGGCAGACGGAGAAAAGTGAATGCAAAGCCCGGAAAACATTGGGGGTCATCATGTCAGTGTTCATTATTTGCTGGCTCCCATTCTTCATTCTTGCCATATTCAAGTCTTTCGGCATGTGGATCCCGGATTGGTTGGATCTGCTAGCACTGTGGTTAGGCTACTCAAATAGGTAAGTCCTTTCATGGATTCCACCTGCCACACAATTTCCATCAACCCGGAGAATTAAAAGTGGCCTACCAAAAATGGGGCATGCATATGCCCATTCGCATTTCAATCATCGAGCCCATAAAGTTTGATGAAGATGCATCTGCTTGACATATTCAGAAATTTGATCTTTCCTGCCTAGTGGCTCCATCAAAGTTTTGGTGACTACCAGTGTGCTCACCAAAAAACTTTTTTTGGACATGATGGGACAATCTCGAATTACTTTATTAAAAAGTACGCTAGAAAATTTTTTCAAAAAAAAGCTTAATGGGGACTTTGGAATCAGGGCTGAACGACTGGAGAGTCGGTTGGTAGAGAAATTTTCAATTTTTCACAGATCATGTGATCAGAAAAAAATTAGAATTAAAAAAAACGACTAACGATATTTTAAACGTATAGGCCCAAAATGGGGTGGTTCAAAGTGTCGAATAAATTGACTTATTTTAGCTAAAATTTCCAATTTTGAAAAAGTGGTCAAAACCAGAGACTTTAGCTAAAAATTGGCCAAAAAATTTTTTGCACATTTTGAGTTCATATGTTTTAACAATAACATTTTAAATGATAAGTTTACAGCACATTAAATCCATTGATCTACTGCAAGTACAACAAAGAGTTTCGAATACCATTCCGTGAAATGCTTGCTTGTCGCTGTGCTACTTTACAGACTGTAATGCGACAACAAAGCTTCACCAGCCGCTACGGACCTCCTGTGTGAGTTTTTCTGCGCGGTTTGGATAAAACCAAGGAGACAGAGTTTACATTCATTGAAGATTGAGTAGCGCCAGTGAAGGGATTGTTAGAAACCTCGCAAATGTTGCCAACATGGCCAAATATCATAGTAAAGCTCACAATTTTTTTCAAAAAAACTTTTTTTTTAATGGTGGTAACTACTCAGTTTTCGCCATTTTTTTTTTGGAAGTCTAAGATAAAAAAAATAGCCTACCTTAGGATCTCCGGATTCCAAAAATTAAATTGACTTTTTCCCAAAAGTTGGCGCTGAAAATTAGCTGTGTTAGGAGTATATCATAAACTTAAATTAGTTAAAAGTTTTTAGAACTGTAAAATTTTAATCAATAATAAATTGACTCCAGATTCTAAGAACATGTGCAAAGTGCAGAAACCATCCTAAAACTTATTGAAACATTTGTCATTTTTCTGAAATTTTTATACAGTAAAGAGCAATTTTCAATCATTCTTGTATACCTATCCAAAAACTGCAAACGTGAATTTTTAAAAATTAGTTTTATCACAGCAGAACGCACCATACACCCTGTTTTTTTGAAATTATTATTCAAGTTCACTATGATATTTGGTCATTTTGGAACCATCAAACTGGCGCAACTCCACTTTTAAAAGTCTCCCGTGTTAATAAGGAATGTGGGTGGGATGGTCTTTCTTACAAGCTGTTTGGGTTGAATTTCCATCAGAATTATGTTTGAAACCTAGAAAAACACCATCCGTGCCACTTTTCACAATCACACCACAACAGTCTATTGATAGAGAATCCGCGTCAAACGGCCAAACACAACACCAGGTTATTAATTTCTTTGACTCTGCGCGTTTACAGTCGCTACCGAACCCAATCTTCCAGCTATCGACCGCTTCTGTGAGTATAACCCTACTTATCCATATATCTCAACTGTTATATACTACATCACGTTTTTAACTTTTCTTTCTTCTATTCGAGTGTTACCTTTTTCTTCTTTTTAAAAGCATGGAGTTTGCGATTTTATGCGATTTTTTCTCAGTGTTGGTTTGCGATTTGCTTCCAAACATTCAACGTTTTGCATGAGTTTTACTTCTAAAGTGAAATGATTTTGATTCTTTGCACGTGACACTGTTTCAAAATTGTACGTATGATATTTTCAGATCTCGACGCAATGACAGTCACGAAGCAAGTGACGTCTAGCACACTACACATTATGTACCATTTCATAATTTATTAACTATTTTTTTCTCATCTGATTTATTCTCATTTTCAATTTGTCGGTACACAAGTAAGGTTACGTGACTTTCCTCTCCCGTTGTATAATGCTTCTCATGCTTTCTAGCATTGCAATTATGTGCATTTCAGAAGGTGTGTGACACCTATTGCCTCAACTTTGTATAAAGTTTTATAACTTCTGAATAAATGTATTGGACAGTATAACAACCTATAATTTTGGAAGTCCATCAAAACAGAAAATGTTGGTTACATATTGTTTTGAAAAGTATAGCAATTCGCCAAAACTTTGACTAGAAAAAAAATTGTTTCGGCAGTTTGAAATTACGACAAAAATGTAATTTTTTTTGTAAAATCGCAACTACATAGACGGATAAATTGTTCAAATTTGAAATTTTATTTTTTTTAAACCTCAAAAATTTTTTTGGATATCATTTAAAATATCTCATTAGTAAATTCGGTCTTTTGGATCAATTTGTTAACCACCCGATGTCTAAAAATTGTATAAAAACAAATGAATTTCCTTTTGACACCATAAGTGTGACTTTTAACAATTTCCCCAACTGCCGCAACTGCACTTCTAGAGATTCTTTATTTGTTTGTCTCAAACTTCTACAAATCATACTTATTTCTGGTAAAAAATTGTAAAATTTTCACATTTATTCAATACATCGACGGTTCGAAAAACTACACAAACTTGGAAAAAATTGACGGCGAGAGTTTGGAAAAAAAAACGGGGAGAAAATGTGCACACACCCATCTACTATAAACTACCAACAAGAAATTGGTTTCTAAAAGACACACACACAATACTACTAGCAGCAAAACGTTTTTAAAACATTTGGATCGTTTTAAATAGGGTGAGAAATAGAGAAAAATAAAATGAGTGTAGTGAAAACCAGTAGAACACAATTTTAAAAAACGGTGACGCAAGACAATCAATTGTTCTAATAAGTTGAGCGAATCGAGGAGACGGCGGCGTGAGCCACAAGAAGCTGGGCGAGAAGGCGAGACTCGAGGTAGGAGCGGGTGTCGACGATCCAGTCACGAGCAAGATGAGCTGGCTGACCCTTCAAAAGTTGAACAACGCGAATCGCCTTATCGAGATCACCATTGTGTACGTACTGCTTGGCGCGGGAAAGGATCTGAACAAAAATGTTTCACTAGTCTTACAAAACGTTTGAATTCTAATTTTAAAAAAACTTGATATTTTTTGTACGGACATCGTACGGGACTGGGAAGCTCTCGGAATAAAGAACAAGCATTTTAATAAAAATTATGAGATAAGAATTTTGATTTTTTTGATCGGAATAAGAATGTTGCCATTCGAATCAAATTTATTTTTCACAACGGGGTCATATTTATAGAGACCCGAGTTATGAAGACAAAAGCCCGATTTTTACAAACCTGACAGTTTTTAAACGTGGGTTCATTACGTTACTTAAAGCTGACATATTTTTAATGATATTTAACATGACTACTAATCAACCACGAAGTCATACGAGCGTATCTCACAATCTGGAGTATTCTTATAAAAGTACGGAATTTCTGCCGGATTCTAAAAAAAAAACAGTGGAAAACGCCAAAAGTGATCTGCTAATCTGCTGCCAAAAATCCAACCTCAAAATTTCTAAGAGTCAGGAGCAACGTGGATGGAAATATTTTTAAATTTTTTAAATGGAATCATGACCAGATTTTTATGGAATATGTGAGCTATACAATTTTATGTATCATGTTCAATCACCTAGGGGTTGCAGAGCAGAGTTGTTTACGTATCCGCATAATTATGACCCACTCTAATGTATTCTGTACTCAAATCTATCCTCACCTCATAGTTATCAGTGTTGTTCACATCAATAGCATCTAAATTTCCATACTGTTGTGGCATATCCACGAGGAACAGGGATTTGACGTACGACCAGAAATAGGCTCCTAAGGTTCCTCCGTTCTCATCGATAGAAGCAGTCTTGCGACCAATCTTGTACAGTTGCTCGAAGCGGTTTTTGAGATCCTGCTCAGTGTATGTGCCAACTGTGGTCGCTTGTTTTGGGAACGAGTCGATGATGGCGTTGACAAACTCGTCTTCTGGATTGACCTGAAAACGATAAATTCAGATTAAAATGAAAATGTAGAATAGTAACAAAATGTAAAAAAGTTGATTTCGTTGACAAACTCGCTAACCTCCTTGAGAAGATTCAAAGACTCGTTCAATGGAAGTCTTCTCTCATCAATGTTGTTTCCGGCCTTGTTACCATGTTTCAAAGTGTCAATCAAATTATGGCACGCAATCCAGAACTGCTTGGCGCGACGGTTTTCGTTGTCAAGAGCAACTCGGCTTCCGAGAGCCTCTTCGATTCCCTCCAGTCGGCTCAACGCAGCACCAACTTGCTTGCTGTGAAGATTGCGCTCTTGCAAAACTGCCTCCTCTACCTTCTGATTCTGTTCAATCTCGAAGAGTTGTCTCTGAGTCCGGATGACTTGCTCCAAGTGCTCAGAGTGAGCCGAGGCGGTGCGCTTCAATTGATTCTCCAGCTCACCTTCCCATGATGAACGGCTTTCCACAAGCTGAAATCAAAAAGTGGAATATTTGAGGAAAAACAACTTTTAACCCCAAATTTGATAACAAACTTACAGCTCGTTCGATTTCCAACTCATTCTGACGGCCAACACGGCTCATCTCAATGCTCAATTTTTCAGACGCGATCCGCTCATCGGCAAGTCGCTGCTCTTCAAGAGCCTTTGAGATGTGCAGTTCCTCGCGAACTTGCTGATCCGAAAGCTGACAACGAAGCTGGTCAACTTTGAGATGAGCGTGAGCGATCAATGCATTCAGTTCGTCTTCGTTGAGATTTTTGTCCTGAAAATGAATTTATGTGAACTTTCAAATTTGTATTTTAGGAAACAATGTCAAAAAGGCTTTTCGTTTAGTCAAAAATTTTAAACGTTTGATATTCGACTTTCAATTTGTGAAAAATAACAGAAGCCTTTCCTATCAAATCCTCAGCTGAAATATCTTCCTGAATCAGTCAGCATCTATAAAAAATTGTAAAAATTGTGATCTCAAATATATTTGTACTGTAACTATTTGTACTAAAGGTATGTTGTATTCTTCTGACTTTACCGAGAGTACATATCAACTATAAATATAATTTTTGCTTTTGACTACAAAAATTTCATAAATGCACCTTAGCAAAATCATAGGCTCATTTGAGCCTATTACAGAAATTCATTATTTTATAAAAAACCGAGGATGGACTCCATTCCTTCTATTTTTTTCGTCACTCACTTTAGCGTGAATATCAACATTTGGCAAGATGCTCTTCATCTCAAGAGCAAACTGTTGACGAGACTTCTCAATCAAATCCTTGTACTGATTGAGGACTGCAGATTCTTGACGAGACTGAAAACAATTTTGACAATTTTTGGTAAAAGTGCCAATGCATGTAATACCTTGTTGACCAATGCGTTGATCTCATCAAGCTGATGAGAAAGCTTATTAGCAGTCTCTTGAGCATTCAGAAGTAGCGGATTTGTGGCGGTAGTTGAATCTCGCTTTCCATCGTTCACAATCTGTAAATGTCCGAATTGAGAAAAATAAATAGTTATTATTAAAAATTTGCATTTAATCAAATATTAAACAAGCGTCTCTATTTTCAGTTGCATTTAATTCCTTTTCGTAAATGAGCTTGGAAGAGGTCCTTTTTACAAATTTTGAAAAAAAAACAGGGTCGAAGTATTGCAACAAGACAAAAATCATAGGACCTGTCACATAATAACTTGTGTAGCAGTTCAAAAACAGGCACTAGATAGCCGAACTTCCGCAGACCGGACGACAGATTTAGTCCGGTTTAGTCAAGTCCTAGTTTCCAATGGTCTAACGACTCTGGGTATTTTATTATGAAGGTGTAAGACCAAAATGTGCTCATTAAAAGAATTTCGCAATGAAGTTTCTCAAAAAATTTAAAAATTTTGTGTCATTGCGGTTCAAAATTTCAAACATAAATTTTTTTTTGGGTGTTAGGCTGTACCAAAAGATACCTTGCGAAGGTTATCAATGTAGTTTCTCCCGTCCACCTCTTGGCCACTGTCGACGCGTGCCTCAGCTTCGGCTCTTTGAAGAGCAGAAGTGACGTTTTCCCAGTTGGCGTGCTTAGCATCATCGACGGTTTGCTTGAGAATACTGGCATGCTCATTGATCGCATTGATGGTCTTCAGCTTGGCCTCAGTGGCTAAACGCACTTTTCCTTCAGCAGAGTGAATTGCGATTTTAAGCTTCTCCTCAAGTTCTGTAACTTTAAACTGTTATGAAAATTACGCTTAAAAAATCTTACGTTGGTTCTTGGCAAAGACGACATCTGGAGAAGGTTTTGGGATCATTGGGGTCACATCTTTGCGAACATCCACTGGGTCAACATGTGTGGGCTCTCTTGGAAGGACAGGCGGCAGTGGCGCGAGCTCCAATGGAGGAAGAACTTCCTTCTTTTTTGGGACAGCGTTCACTACAGCATCCTTGAGGTCACCGATCTGTTGTTTTGTCTTCCTGAAAAAGGATTATCGTTAAGACTGTCACTTTTTTAGTAAATAAAGCTTACTGCAAGCTAGATTCTCCCAAAACTGCGTCGAAAACTTGTTTCACTGGCGGAACAGTGGATTCGACTTTGTGACGGAACTCAGGGTCGACATACGCGTATCCGACAACACCACCAGCTCCAACAACGGTTGCTCCGACAAGAGCCAATCCTTTGCCACCTCCGGATTTTCTGAAATACGACGCGTTTTTATTATCGATTTTGGTGTATGTTTTACTTTGGTGGTTGAACTGGTGGCTTCGGTGGAGCAGCGGCTTGATTTGATTGTTGACGGGCTCTTTTCAACGTCTGGCTGACTGATCGCTTCTGAAATGAAAAAATTATACATTTAAACTAAAAATTGCATTTTTTTAATGAAAAAAAAACTCACCGATGCAATACGAAACATTTCCGCGACGAGCAGCGAATAATTTACCTAAAAAGTAATAAATTTTACAACGAAATTTTATATAAATCAAGAAAAAATCAAAATAATCAAGAGAGTGCAATCGAAAAAGAAATAAACATATTGTTTAGTGTTCGAAGATTAAGTTGCGCGTCATGCACGAGAAACGCGCCAGCAATCGATGTCTGTGTATCTTTTGTAAGTGCGTACGGGACGACGGGAAGAATGGCTGTGTGGGGAGGCATTGGAAGAGTGTGGCAGGGAAACAAAGGGAAATTGCCGATGCATTAAACGTTTGGGACATTTTGAACGCATAAACCCAAAATGAGCTCAAATAAACGAATTTTATAATGAAACTTCATTAAAAATTTTCAAAAAGTAGTTTTTGCCGGTTGAAAATTTCGAAAAAAAAACGTATTTCAAGTGAAATCTCCAATTTCGGCCATTTTTCCGTATCGCACACCTGGTCCATAAAAATTTTCCAACACTTTTAAAAGTGATTATTTAATCAAAACGCGGAATTTGGTTGTATTTTTAAGCTTAAAAAAACTTTAGTCCTAAGCCTAATATCGACAAAAAGGGTAACGTTAATTTTTCAGAATTGTAAACACTACAGAAGTACCGTAATTTTGTTAATTAAAATACATTTAAAACCGATAGGAAAAAATTATAGTATTAAAATAGCAGCTTTGGATTACTACGACTTGGAAAAGTGGCCAAATTTAAAGATATTTGAAGTGCCATAAACGTCCTAAAATTTTATGCAACATGAATTTTTACTGTTCTGTGTAACTTTTCAATTTAGAAATCAACATTTGTACGCAAAAAAGTGCAGCAAAAGTGCAGCATATAGTACCAGATATTTCCTTAAACTTCAGAAAAATGTTTGCTTTATTTGAAAACATCTTTAATATAATTCATAAAAATAAAAATAAAAAACTGCTTAGAAATTGTCTCTAATTTAATAAGAGCCGGAAAAATATCCCACAAATTATGGAAAATAATTTCCGGCAATTTTCAACTTGCATACTATTTTTGAGCATTTTTACAGTTGTTTCATATTAAATAAAACATTACTTTTAGATTAAAAAAAAAGTGTTTTTCTATATTTTATTTTTAACATTTAATAAAATATATCACTTTTTGCTCATTTTGGCTCATTTTGTAGATTTGCCGAAATTGCCGCGCACCCCTGATATGTACACTTTACCGGAAATTTTTAAAAATTGATAATGCACTAAAAAAATAGTAGAAACCATTAGAAACCAGTGTACAATTGATAAATGGTGTTTGTATCTGGGCATTTCATGTTGAAAAAAAATCGCCAAGGTCATTTGTTTGGTTAGGCCAGTGTACTTGAAATTGGTAGTGTTAGAACTTATATTTTATTTTTAAAATAATTGATTTTCAATTTCTTTTTTCATTTTTCTTCCAATTAACTCTTTCCATTCAAATAGAATTTTGAAATATACAAATTCTCAGTCACCATACACAACTTATTAAAGCGCAAGAATTTTAACATGCCCAGCAATGCTTAAGAGACGCAGAGTATATTCACCGTAGTTTGAAGCGAGGGTCTCGAAGCGATGTGGCAGTGAGAGTGGGGCTGCCTTTTCCTCGGGTTTGCACCCTCTCATCCGCCGCTATTGATTCTCTTTCTTTTCTCAATTTCCCTCGGGCTCGATGGGCTCGCTGCTTCTTTTCATTTTCGTGTTTTTTTTTCGTCAGCAGGCACATTGAATAAATATTCCGAGGCAGGGTCACAGAAAATTCTATGTCAACTTTTCTTTACTTTCTTATTTAACTCTTACTTTGTCCCATTTAGACGTTTCCAGAAAATGTTTTTCTCCAAGCTTGGATCATTATGCACTAGGATGGATTTTCGTGATGCCAATATTCCAGCCGCCTCTTTCCACACCGTTGCAGCTATTCTGGTAAGCTTTTGCACATGACTTCAATAATAGTATTCTCCAATATTTCAGGCAATTTTCGCAATGATGTCTACAGACTGGATTCTCATTGAAGATATGAGCACAAAAAACGGCACAACCGACATCGACGCTTTGCAGGTGGCTCAACTTTACATGAAGAACACAGAACCCTGTCATGCAATTGGTAAGTCTTGTTTAGCATTGCAAAAAAATAAATTGTGTAGAAGCTGAGAGCAGATGACTGTGCAAACTTTTCAAAAAACCATTTTCTTGTAATGACTTTTACATTAAAACTGAATCAAAAGCTGGTAATACAATATTGACAAAACGGAATGCGATGTTAAAATCAACACGATTAACAGTATCTTGAAAGTGAAATGATACTTCAAATTTAAACTTAATCAAAAACATTTGAAATTTTTTAAAGATGGGGTATCATAGTGAAAATGTTCTTTAGAAAAATCAAAATTGTATATGATTTTTTTTTGAAAATTGGAAAAATCTAAATTTTTGCCACTTTTTGGAAGTCGTCGATCAAAAAAAATTATTTATGGTCTATTTAAGTTTTAAATTTCAAAGGTGGAGTAGCACCAGTGTGGATTTTGTTTAAGTATACTTATGATGATTTAAAACGACCGATTAAATAATAAAACACTCCAAACAAAGTTAAGCACAGTGTTGGCAAATTGCTAAGCTTTTGGAAAAATATGAAATTTCAAAGAAATGCAGAGCAATGTCGCATGTTAGAATGTTTCAATAGATATAATTAATACAAAATAAAAGTGTGAAAGTCGTAGAAAATACATATTTTTGGTCAACTTCCAAAATTATGAGTGACGAAAATTTGTCAAAATTTTTTAAAAATCGTGTTACTTTTATTTGTGGACATTTTGACACCATACTGGCTCTACTCCACATTTAAATCAAAGATTGAATGAAACATTTGATTTGCAGGATGTCACAATTTTTGGGAAGCCGTCCGATTTGGAGGATATGTCGATGCTGCTGGAAACTCTCATGTGGCATTTCATACACCGACCCGAGTTCTCGTTGACTGCATAACACCATCAACAGCAAACTATTTCTACATTCTCATAGCTCTTTGTTTTGTAATTTCTGCAACATCATCTCTTTGTGCCACCATGAGCCTTCTCCCTCCACCAGCTCCATTTCTCGCGTGGCTCCGCAGTAATTCCATTTTGGAAATGTCCAATAGTATGGCGATGGGCTCTTTTCAAACAATTTCCATTAACTTTTTCAGTGATGCTTACTCTTTGCTGCTGCACAATTGCCATCATTGCGCAAACCGACATTTCCGACCAACGCGAAGACGACATCGTTGCCATTGGCGCTGGAGTTTTCCTCGTGTGCATTTCTGGTCTTTTGTCCTTTCTTGCAGCAATGGCTAGCATTCGTCACAGGTGAATTTTTGTATTCTTTTAAATTTTAAGTGTTTCATATTTTCAGCAATCGCAAAACTCGAATGCGCAGAATTGACAACCAGCGTCTTCTTTGTGCACGCTCACTACGCTCATGGAGGGATGCAGGGCGCCGTTCGGAGGACGTTTGTCCGATCGTTGATTTTGAGAGGTTTGTTATGTTTGAACAAATAACAAATTTCGAATTGGAAGTTGAAACAGTTGACACTTTGGTAGAGCCAAGCAGGTGTTTCTGATAACTGATAAACTTTTCAACAAGACTTTTGCAAGCTATTATTCTTAAAAATGAAGTAGCTCCAGTGAGGAAAGTGTTTACAACTACTCCAAAATGACGAAATATCTGTATGAAAATTGAAATTTTTTGTGACAGTTACCCACTCATTTTGCCACTCAATATTTTGGAAGTTGACCTAAAATATTTTTTTTCTACTATTTGTGTTGACACATTCTAGGGGTCGGAACAAGCAACATTGCTCTGGATTTCCTTAAAAGCTTATATTTTTCATAAGTTTAGCAATCTGCCAAAACTTTGAAAAATCGAAATTTTTTGGGCTCATTTTTGGTCGTTTAGAATAATTTTGAATGTATTCGACAAAATCCTCTCTGGCTCTACTTCACCTCAAAAAGCAGAACTTTTCAGCTCATTTTAGTTTTTGGGTACAATCAACCTCTTAATTTCGACATTTTTTGACAAACCATAAGCACGCGGCAATTATTGAAAAATTATTTAAATATTTCAATAAAATTTAATAAAAAAGTATAGGCCCATATTTGCTTTACCAGAATCACATTTAATATAAAACAACTGAAAAAGTGCTCAAAAATTGTCTGAAAGTTGAAAATTCCCGAAAAAAAATTTTTTTTTGATTTTTTTTTTTGATTTTGCGACCAAAAAATATATCAAAACTTCCCGATTGCTTGTTGAAAATTGTTTAAACAAATTATTCCAATATTCTTGTTTCCAGATATTTGGACGATTGCACCGAACTCGAGCAAACATCTTCCCAATCAACTTCACAGTCCAATCCAGCCGTTTGAACTAATTTTCTAAGGCTACACGCTAGCATTTTCATCAAGCACCGCACATGTATTTAAATCAAACATTCTTGTACCTTTCCCAGACATAGTCATTTTCTGCTTTGTATACTTTAAGCAATTGTGAATTCTAGTTGTGAATCTCTCCGGTTTTGAAACCACCTTTTCTTTCTCCCCCTTGCAAAATATAGTCCGGTTAATACTCAAGTAGTATTTCTCCTGTATTGTTTCTGTATCGTTTCCCACCATCGAAACCCATACCATGTTTCTGTGCAATTCCATTTTCAAACTCCATGATCTTTTTCCCTGATGCTTTTATTTTCCATTTCAATTCCAAAGACCTTGCTGCTTCTATAGGTGTCCTACAATTATGGCTTTAACTTTTTCAAAAAATTTTTTACATTATGGTAACTTTCAATATTGAACTTGTGGAATATTTTTAATTAATAAACAAGTATGTATTAAAAATTATTTTGTGGAAATTTGTTTATCAATTGGCAAACGATAGGAATAGTTTTTAAAGGTGGAGTACCGAAACTCGAGACTTTGCTTTTTAGACCCAAAATGACCCAAAACTACCAAATTTTGAATTGAGACGTTTTGAAAAATTCTCCAAAAAAGTTACGGCCTTTCAAAGTTTTGGAAAAAAACGATTTTTTTCATCATAGTTTTTCAACTTCTCGGTGTCGCAGCGTCTGAATTTTTTTCTATTAAAGGTGGTGTAGTGGAATATTTTATTTCTTTATTAGACTCAAAATTGTCTGAAAACATTGAATTTTATAATTAAACTTCTTGAAAACCTTTTAAACAAAAGTTATGACGGCTCAAAAAGTAGCCTAAAATTAGTTAAAATTTGAAATTTCACCTATTTGTCAATGTCGCAGCGGCTGGAAACAATTTATTTTTGAAATCAACGTCAAGTTATAACTATAGAATGTAATTCTCTCGCGTTTTCAACTTTATTTAGGTATTTTAAAGTCGATGACGGCGAGATTAAAAAAAAAAAAGTTTACCAAATCTTGCCGTCCATCGACTTTAAAATACCTAAATCAAGTTGAAAACGCAAGATAATTGACGTCTATACTCACAATTTGACGGTGATTTGAAAAAAATTCCAGTTGCTGCGACATTGACAAGTCGGTCAAATTTCAAATTTTAACTAATTTTAGGCCATTTTTTTGGCCATCATAACTTTTTTTAAAGACGTTTTCAAGAATTTTCATAACGAAATTCGGTATTTTCAGACAAATTTGAGTCTAATAAAGCAATAAAAAATTCGACTACACCACCTTTACACTATTACTATTTAATAAACTTTATGGTATTTTATTAAGCGTATATTTGTTGACTTAAGTACATTTATGGTCAGGGAGGCAAAAAATGTAACTTTCTTTGGAAAAATATGCATATCCTACAAAGTATAAACATGCCAAAATTCGCAATATTTCGTATACTTCCTAACTTACATACTTGCTCCATAACATATTCTTTGAGCCCAACTCTCTCAATGTTGTTCAATTTAATGTTTGATGGAAACATGTTCCATAATGCACTGATAAGACAACAACTACCGTGTTGTCAAAAACAAACTGTTTTAGGTTTAATCGGAAAACGATTGAGACCGTCGTCTTGATGGAATATTATGAAATCACTGTCAACAGAACAAGTGACCAAAAAATGTTGTAAAAAGCACAGATGGACATGAGAACGCACAGTTTTTATTCAGACACCGCCTTACAGATGCGAGAGCAACCAGAGCAGTTGATGGGCACACAGGCACGACGATTAGTGGGCAGCCGCCCGTACTCTCTGTCTTTTGACTGCATCTGGGCAGTTGTCTAGATATCGATACAATTTTGACCCAACAACACAGTAAAATTTTGGTCAATATTTGCTTTTTATCATAACTTCCCTCCTGTCATTTTTGATTGTTTTGTGAGTGAGAGTATGCAAATGGTGAGATGCAACTTTTGCCAATGGACTAGTCACAAGACTAAATAAAATAGAAAACTAGTCGCAATAAATTATTAGAGTGAGAAATAAGTTTTGTGGTATGTTTTTTTTGTGTCTCAAATAATATAAATTTTTCAAACGTTTGTACCTAACTTTTTTAAAATTCAATTTTCAATATAAATTGAATATGTTTGAATTCAAAAATATATAAGTCCTTGATTTATTCTGGTAAAGTTTACTAGATTCACTCCGTGCATTTTTATTCTTCAAATATTTGATTAGGCTGGATCAAGGATTTTGATTGTCAAACACTGAACCAGCTTTTGGATACAATTTTGCAGTATTGATCAATATTATCATTTCTCTTATGAAATATTTGTTTTCCAGCATACGAAAATGTGTGATATTTTTATTAGTCATGGTATATATTCATGTGACTGCAGTTAAAATGATACAAATGTTCTAAAAGCCGGAAATATTCTGTACTTTTGATAGCTCGTAAATCTCGTTTCAACGCTCATTTGTGAAAAATGCGACCTACAGTACTTTTGGTAGCGGCGTGTAAACTTAATAAATTTTAACATTCACGATTGTGCACTCTCTCAACTCTCATAGAAGTAATTGGAGATTCTGATTTTTTTTCCAAAGTGCAACGTACCACAGTTCTTCTCCAAAACTTTTCCTATTTCTCAACTTGTATATTTTTTCGCAATCGAACTTACTCACAGATTTTCAATACTTCATCTACAATATTTTTGTTAATAAATTCTGAAAATCGGAACATACTGCATTGCTCTGGATTTCCTTTAAAGCTCACGGTTTGAAAATTTTGGAATTCGCCAAACGTTTGACTCAAACTTTCCAAAATTGTTTGGAGTGTTTTATTTGGTCATTTTATTATTATTATTGGTGTATTTAAACAAAATTCCTACATGCAAATTTCGAAAAAATATTTTTGTTAGTTTCAATTATAAATGTTGTATATTTATCATAATTAGGAGACAAGAGCAAGATCACTTTCCAAGTGATAAAATTTTTTTTTTGAATTTTCAAGAAAATTTTCATCAACTATGTTTTCGAATTTGTTTTAATGGAGAATGTCATCTTTTTAAATAGTTAATAATTTTTTTCACAAAACAAATCCGCGTGTTTTTGGAAACTTGAGCAGAAACTTTTTCTATTTGTGCTTCAATGGTTATTTGTCTTCACTTTTAATAAACTATCAATTGCCATGTTTTCATATTTTTAATTTTCCACCTCATAACTCACCTCCCTCGCAACTCAGAAAATTAACATTGGCTTCCAAAGTTCACCACCTTTTTTTCTCTAACCACACCATACAAATAGAACTGTTATCAATCTGAAATTATTTAAAAAGACGTCGCTGAGATAAGAGCGTCAGTCCTTTACACGCGGCACGCAATGAGAGGAGCACTGCAGTTACTACTTTTTGTTGGTACAGTCACTCTGGTGAGACCTATTGTACACTTTGAAAATATTCTAGTTAAATTTTTATTCAGGTGGCCAGCAAGCTACATGAGTCCCCTTACGTTACCGAATGCTTTGATGTATGTTTAAATTGTTTTTTTGTAAGTTCTCAATTTGTTTTAGGGGCACTACAACTTCAGAGGCGTCTGCTTCCAATGCACTCCATGTGGTGACTTCATGTACGAGCTGTAAGTAATTTTTTGTTGATATTTTTTATGCCAAATTCATTCAAAAATTACGGGACACTGTCTCATCGTGGAATCTGTAATAAAAAGTCTGTAAACTGCCAGATTTAGCGGTTAGATCTTTAGATACTTGAAAAACCAATTCCTTATGAAATTGTAAAACATAAAACAATCTGACAGCCCGTGTATTCAAACGGTCTTGTCATTTAGCATTGATGTCAGAATACTGATAACTGTGAAGAGCATGTCATGCACACCTCGGTGTCATATGGTGTCGTGAAAACTTAGTGCTATTGAGTAACAAGGTGATTGATAAGAATAAACAGTACTTCAGTTTGAAAACAGAAATTTGATAGCAATCAATTTTCCGGGCATTTGTTTATTCAAACTTGTGACTAGCAAAACATTGAACATAGTGAGTTCAACTCACCATGGGTTTTCAAATTAACTCGGCATTTGGAGCATGGGTGTGCGGCAAATATGCCAAATTTGCCCAGCACAGCAAAACTCGAAAATGCAGATTTGCCGAATTTGCCGAGATTGGCAAATTTTGAAATTTACACATCAGTAGGAATGTTTTTCAGAAAATGGGTTTTTAAAAAATTTATTTAGGTACCTTAACTTCAAAATACCCGTTTATAAGGTTCAATTAATTTTCTAATATGAAAGTTTATGAGTTTCAAAATCTGCATGCAACCGTTGTAGAACATTATCATGCAAAAATTTAGTCAGGGGTCAAGCTTGATAAACAATATTTATTTTCAGTTTCTTATGACGTCATATATATATATATTAAACATATTTTATTATCTCGTACGGAAAACTCGCATTTCGTCGAAAATTTCCCTTTTGTGAAAAACTATTAAAGTTTTTAGAGCAAAATGCACGGATACTTCAAACACAGTTTGTGGATGGTGTGGAAACAAACCAAACTTGGACAAAATTTCTGATGAGTATGTCATAAAATGAGGCTGATTCTATTACAAAGTTAGCCCATGTTTCAGAGTGCTTGTCTCTTACCAAACCAAGTGTCTTATGTCTAGCCTAGATTTCATCGGGATGACCAAACTGAAAGACGAGCTTGTCAATGTTTTTGATGATGAAAAGGATAGTGAGGAGGTAGAAGAGTTACCAATTAAAGATAATTTCATCAAAGGTGAAAATCTTGAGATGATTGATTCAAATGAGATCAACTACGATATGGCGAGAAACAGTTTAGAAGATGTGTACGATAGTCAAGAGCACCAGCTACCAGACCCGACTTATGAAGAAGGAGATGATTCAAGTTCTTCGGAAGAAATTGGCGAAGAGGAGAAGACTGATGAAAATGAGATTGGAAGCGAAATTGTTTCGGAAAAAGTCAAAGCTTACATGATTGAAAAAAGTGAAAAAGTTCCGTCTTCTGTTAAAATTGCGAAAGGAAAAACTACAATTGTTTCTCATGAGGTAGGTGGAAAACAACAAAACAATAAAGTTAGCATATTTAAATTGTGCTATGCACTGCGGATCTGGAAGTCAGGAACACTGCCTGGTAGTGCTCTCACTGGGATATAAGGGTGAGGCCGGACTTGAACTCGTGGCCTCCAGATTGCTAGCGACCACCACTACCAACTGAGCTATCCCGCTTCTGAAATATGTCGGAGCAAATCATTGAAATAAGAAATTGAAAAGTTTTGTATACTCAAAAAAATTTTGAAGACTTTTTGACGACCCAATTTTCTTGAACTAACTTTTTTCTTTTTGTTTTTGTTGATTTTCTAAGTGTTTAATTTAAGCAAAATTCGCACACAATTGAGAAGATGCCAGAAAAAGTGGCTCCGAGTTAAAACCGTTGGGGTGGTTAAACATTTTTGAAACTGCCGTCATAAATTCCCTCACTTTTAGTATCATCTATAATCTACAAAAAAATTATTGTGTGAAGCTAACTTTTTGATGTAAACTTGGGATATCTCGCTCTTATGTTTTGAAATTGACCATGAAAATTGAGTGCCCAATTTTTAAATTTTCAGAACTAAATTCATCATTTTAATTTCAGGAAGCCGAGGCCACATTCCGAGAGATTGAAGCCCTACCAAACCCTGTGCGCAAAATCAACCAAGACGATTATGACTCCTCTGAAGAGTCAAACGAGCGTGAAATCAAGTGGGACAATTGGGTTGATGATCAAGTGAAACCAATCAGAACGGTATGTCTGCAAATCTACCCGGATTTCTGAAATTTTTTTGAAATACAGAACGTCGAAGTTGTCGAAGCCGAGGAGATTGAGGAATTTGACCAGCTCATCGCGTAAGTCAATGTTTCAATGATTTTTATTTGAGAAATTTCCATTTTTCAGAAAGTCGCTCAAAAATAGAAGAAAGATCTTGAATGATGAGACAGAAAGCTCACCACTATTCATTAAAAACTTGGGTTCAGTCTTTGTCATCTGTATGGGAATGATCATTGTTGTGTAAGTAAGCTAGATCACGTGGATTCAGAATGTCATATTTCGATTTGATCTTCAAAAAATGCGGGAGTTGAGACGCAGACATCTCATCTGATTTCGCATGGTGCTAACGTCTCAATTTTTCTGGAAAAAAACTTCCCGCCTTTTTTTGTAGATCAAACTATAAATCAACACGTCTCAGATTCTAACTTTTGAACTGTAAAATCTATGGTTTGTTTTTCCAGCACTATTCTCTCTATCACATATGCTTTGATGCGTGCGGAAAGAAAGGAATTCTTGGGCGTCCCCACCGACTCGCAGGACTATCATAGTAGGGATTTCAAAAGAGTTACAAAAAAATCTAATGTACAAAGTTTATTCCAGTGATCATTGATTCCAGCAATTATATCGAGAAGCTTGAAAGCAAGGAAAAACAGGCCAGCCGTCACGTTCATGTCAACCCAGTTTTCGATGTTTGATTAATTTTATCTTCTCCGTGAGAATTATGAGAATTATCTGTTTGTATATTTAATCTTCTTTATTTTTTTATTTTTGTATTTTTTAAATGTGCATCCGCATTTTCCATTTCATTTCTTTTTACGTTCTGAAATAGTAAATTTAAAATTTATGGGAAGAATGTATCTTTGATAAAACCTTTATTCCATTTCAAAAAAAAATGTCGGGGTAAAACACCAAAAAGGGAAATGGGTGATAACACCGCCTGAGGCCACGAAATTTAAGTGGAGGGAAATGAGAGGTGATAGAGATAGCATATAATACCCGAAGTTGCATGAATGGCTGACAATGCTCGAAGAAAAAATCAAACAAGGGATGGTTCTAGAAGGGAAAGTGAAAAATGAAAAAGAAAGAAAAAACGCAGAAAGGTACATTTGTAATTAAAATTTCAAATATGGCCATTAAAACTTTTTCAATACGGTTTTTAAAAAACAGGTAACACGGAGGATAGTGGATGTACACATAGATTAGCTAGACGACAGACTGAACAGAAGCAGTGCCCCTATGCGGTCTACTATTAACAGAGCTGATTGATACGGTACTTGATGGCTGTGCTGCGAAGCCTCTTTTGAGTTCGAGCTCTGCATAGTTCACACCCTCGTGGAATGCAGCGACCGTTGTCCGTTTCTTCTGAAGTGATGATGAGAAAAAAAACAAAGAAATGAATGAAAGAAGTGAACCCAGTTAAAAAGCTTTAAGCAGAGAGGAGGCTGTGAATTGAAAGCTTGGATTGGTTGAGAGCATGCACACCAGCGTTAGAGCCTTGAGAGAGAGGGAAGTAAATAAGGAAAGCAGTAACACAGTTTAATAAGAGACACGCACACACATAAACGGCCATTTTAGTGTGTTAGACGATAGACATGCGTAATTGAGCATCTTTGACAGCCTGGTCGTACGCGTTTACCTAAAATCGTTTGATATTAAGTGGGTTTTAACATTTTAACACGTGAGATATGAGTGGGATGTGAAATGGTGGATAATATGAGCTTAGAAGCGAAGCGTTGGGGAGAGGGTAAGTTATCACAAAAAGAAGGAGAAAACCGAATACCTAAAACATTTTTTTTGATTACTATGACAATGTGTGAGAATGGAATGAGATTGATTAGGAAGTCGGGGGATTGGGATCGGGGGTCGGAAGATACAACCTTCAAACTCAGACGACAGCTTCACGACTCAAATAGACGCCGTACGCCGTATCGCATACCTCGGGTGGGTGTTGTGCGAACAATCGTGGAGCATTTGGTGGTGGCTCGAAATAATCATTTTCTTGGTGAATGTTCAAGCTGAAAATAGGATTTATTACAGCGCTATTCTATGTACTATGATCTTACTTACTTTGCTTTTGTTTTCGGCTCATTGTAGTCTGGGTGATCTTTCACGCCTGAAATTTTATTGATGATTAAACGTGTTCATAATATGTATTCTGCTAAATTATTTGAAAAATTATAACGGAACTCTGCCACTTGGGAGTTCGTTTCCTTAAATTGTAGTACCCAGCCACATTAGGAAAAAAAAATGTTTTAAGCCAAAAAATCTAAAACATGAGAATTTGTTTTTCTAATTTTCATATAGCTTCTACTTATCTTTTTCGATTTTTTTTTCGATCTTCAGGGTGATACATCATCACCGTACGTTATTAATTAAAATTTCAACTGTCGAACTTACAGGAGGGCTAACGGTTCTAGGTTTCCTAATTATATATAAACGAATTTCGTGATGAAACTTCTCAAACTTTCTCAATTTTAGAAAATATACTTATGGCGGTTCAAAATTTTAAACAATAATTGCTTTACCTTGGCTAAAATCTCAAATTTTGGTCGATGTTTTGTGTCGCAGAACTCCGAAATTGGCTTTTTTTAAATTTCCATTCTTTATTGCATATTTTGGTATTTTATCTTACATTATTGATTAAGCTACATTACCTTAATTAATAAAAAACGACCAAAATATGCTATAAATGATGATAAACCAGTTTTTAAATGAGAGATTTTAGATATAATTTAGCCTTTTTTTTGGAAATTTAGAACCCCCATAAAAATATTCAAGAAAATATTTGAAAATATTTGAAAAGTCTTATTAAGGGATTCGATTATTTGGACTCGTGTTGAGTTTTTTTGGGCCTATCCCCAGTAGCCTTTTCTAGCTTTTCGGGCAATTTCACTTGTACTTTTTGAAATTTTTTATCTTTTCCTCTGGTAACATTGCTACTACAATTTGTGACAACAATCCCACAAGTGGCTTGAAACCCTAAAGTTCACCATGAAACTGTATTACTGTACAAAAATTTTTTCCACTGTGAAGTAAATCTCGCATTTTCAAACTCACGTCTTCTAACACAAACTGCAATAATACAGATGACAAACAGCAAAGCAGCGACGCCAATCAAAATGTACATCCAGAAAGTTGGCATGCGACCCACCATCGCACTATCCCCACCAAGTAACGCATCCATGGAGACTGGGATTCTGCAAAGCAACAAAATTGAAACCAGTTTGTCATTCACACGCCTACTGTCCGTCACTATTCAACCATCTTCCCATAAAACACTTCCACAAGTGACACAAATACTTGACGTCTTCACAGCCATAACGTCCTTTTTCTACGACTTATTGTCTCTATTTGCATATCTTATTCGCTCTCACAAAAAGAAAGCCCAAATGAGGAGAGGTTGACCTCACATGGGATTTGACCCCTTCTACTCTTTCTCCTTTTCTCTCGCATTTGTACACAATATGCGCGCTCACTTGAATAGGTAAATAGGAATGTGCATTTGGCGTATAGCAAAGACATTGGAACATCTTATTTGAATAGTAAGGGTCCCCCCCCCCCCCGCGTTTGCTCATTAATCTACTGCTCAACTCACTGTTTCGATCCGAATTGGTTCTGGAGTTTGAGAGCAATCCGACGATATTGATCTTCTTCACGAACTGGGGAAATTGAGAGCCGAGCAATGTAACAGTTGGGAACTGTGTTGTTGGTGACAGCTGAATCAAAACGGAAGTTTTCCCATGATTGGCCGACCTGAAGAGAGCACATTATGTTAATTTGTAATGAAGCATCCCAAAAATTGTTCAAAAATTCCAATTTTGGTCACGTTATTTCATTGGTTAGGGTGCATTTAAAGCCCGAAGGTGATCACAGTTTTTGAAATTTTTAGTCACCTATCGGCTTTAAATAAACCTTAATCAATGAGATAGGGTGAGGTAAACTTCCTAAATTTGTAATTAATTGATAATTAAAAAATAGATAAAAGTTGGGATTGCTACGACACGGGAAAGTGACCAAAATTAAAAATTTTACCTAAAACTAGACTATTTTTTAACGAAATTTTGAACCACCAAAAAAAATGTTTGAGTATGATTTGAGAAGTTTTATTACAAAATTCGTTCATTCCCAAACTGTTGGTCCTTCTTCAAACAAACGTTATTCTTTAAAAACTTAGGGATTTGTCTAACCCTGGCATTAATTGTTACTCGTTTTATTACTAGTTTCGGGTTAAGTTCCCCCTCAGAATTAGGTGTGTTTATTCATATGCCTATTTACATCAAATTTAGGCCGAAGTCATTAATCCAAGATGCATGCGCGAGTTATTAGAAAGTGCACTGCCTTTTCTAAGCCTTTCCTAATTATAAGATCCCCACCTGAAGGTCATTTTGATCGATGCTGAATACAATTTCTCGTGGTGGACGTGGCATTGGTTCGGCACAGTAGTGAACTAGTACTGTTGCGTCGTTTCCGCGTTGCTCAATGCTTGGTGGAGCATCTGAATTGCTTGGTGCTCCGATGACTTGAACGTTGAGACTGGAAGTTCCTGGAGTTTCAAGACTTGGCGAGCATTCTGGCTCTCCTTGGCTGACTTGAGAGCAAGCTGCACACCAGTATTGTCCGGAATAGGAATAGTTGGAAATTCGAAGTGAGCAGAGTGCTGTGAGGCGAACAATGTTAGCGGATCTTCCTCCCTCGGGTGGCAACTCCTGATACTGTCCCTCCAATCCTTGCGGGCAAGCGGCATCAACAACATCCCCATTTGGTTTTCTCATTCTCCAGTAGACAATCGGCCGCGGATTTCCCTCAACCTCGCATCCCATGTTCACTTGTTGATTCATTTCAATTCTGTTGCTTGCAAGGAAAGGAGATGTGGATTGCAATTTTTGGAAGTTGTCCTTCAAAAGTTTTGCCGATGCTGGAATAGTAATGTAATTAGAGAAACAAATAAAAAAACGAAAATCAATTCTTACAATATGGATCAATTTGAACTGCTTGCGACAGTGGCATGTTCGACTCGTCATGCAGACCGTTATTGGCTTGACATTGAATTGATTGCCCAATCATTTCTGTTCCAATCGTGATTTCGGCACCAGTTCCGCTGTAAATTGATGGGTTACGGAAGTTGCAAATACACAATTTACCTTGGACTTCCATTTTTCAACCATCGGTACTGAGTTGCTGGTGGGTTCGATTGAACGTCGCACTTCAAGGTCTTTCTTCTGCCACTTTGTTGGCACAATCCATCAGCGCCGCGGACACATTCCACAAAGAATCTGGAAGCTTCAACCATTGCATGACCCTCTAATTAGTTCTTTATTCCTGTTTAGAATGTGGGTAGAATGAACATTATTTCCCTTTTTTTTGTAACACGCCGAAGCAAATTGCACTAATTATTTTACAACATGACCCCCCCCCCCCCCCCAAGACAGTCTGCATACTGTGTACAGTTCTTTTTTAATAACCACCTAACCACCCTTCGGCAACATCAAAACGTGTTCGTATTCGCTTTTTTAATGGTCTCAATTCTACTTACCTGTATCCTTGGTTTCCAATTAACACGGGCGATTGTCCGTTCGAATCGACAACATGCGGCTGACGAAGATATCTTACATCGACAGTTGCGGGGGACGAATCGACGGTACCTAAAAATTTGAAAGAATTGCGCGTGTTACGCAATATGGTCCAGGTGCTTCTTGAGAGCACTCCTATTCATTCTCATTTCCCTCCACCTACCTCCGTTAAGAGCCGCTTGGCACATGATGGTTGCACCGGTCCAATTAGTGTTCACAGCAATATCCTTGAGTGTGACAGCCTGACAACAAAAGAATGAAAATTATGAATCAGCTCATGCCCCCCCCCCTCTCTCTTTTTTTCTTAATTTGAATAAAAAAACTCATTGTAAGAAATGAGTGACATTGAAATGAGATCAATGTGTATGTGGTTACACCGTCCGAAATTAGTGCAAAAAAATGGCGGGGTGGGCGCCACAAAGAAATGGCGCGTTAAGTGACACAGGATGCGTCGGAGTGTGGAAGTGAATAGAACACTGATCAGAACACATCCGTTATGGTCTTTACGCAATGGGATGGAACAGTTTATTTTAAACATTTTGGGTGAGTTAGGGTTGACTGACGGCTTGGAAAATTTTCAACGTATAGAGCCTCAAATGTGCTAAAACAAACAAATTTTGTTATGCACTTTTTATAGCAGTTCAACATTTTTAAAATGTGATCTACTTTTGGCAAAAATCATCAATTTGATCACTTTTTCGTGTCACAGTGGTCATCATTTATTGCATATTTGAGTTCACTTAAAGCCTATAAGTGGTCAATTTTTAGTCAGGTTTAGAAACCTATCGGCATTAAATTTACCTTCATCAACGAAGTAACCCGAGATAAACAACCAAAATATGCTATACAAGATGAAAAATAACAAATTCACTTCGGACCACTGTGACACAAAAAAGGTCAAAATGGAAAATACTAAACTTTAGACCTTCTTTAAATCAATTTCATGTCTCAATTAACACCATGCACTTATTTCTGTGAGAATGATTGAGTGTCCTATTGACCAATAGACGACAGTAAAGCATGGGAAATCTACTCTTATCAGTAAGTTTTCGCTCTCAAACCCTTAGCGTGTTGCGTAATATTCTATGTGACCCTTCTACAGATTGTCGTGTTTGATTGCGGTCTATGGAGGAAGATGCACCATCTTGATAAGTGGGAACGATAAAAGTATTAGCAAATGACCTTTCTCTTAACCTTCTCTATGTCTCTTCTGATTCTTTTGTTGCATAAATGGAACTTGTCAAAAAAAAATTCGGCAACTTCAAATATCCTCGTGCTTTGTAGAAAACGTTTATGAAATATTTGTTGTCCGTGTTATTAGAATCGTATATTTCGGGGCTTTCGTTTCAATTAATCACTATAATCAAATCAACGAAAGTCAATCCAATGATCCGTGAAAACTTAACACATGATTTGTAGATTTATAGATTACATAATTATAATTTATATAAAGTTCCTCCTCGTTCTCTTTGCAACACACCTTTTAATGTTTGAGAACTCTGAGAAAGAAGGCCAAGGGAGAATGTTAGATGGTTATGAATATACACGCGCATCTCGTTTTCCCGTTACGCAAACACAACCACTAAGCTTCCACTAACCGAAAATATGCACCATAACATTTAGGAAAAAGGAACAGACTGTGTCTATACATATGTCGAGAGAGGGTACTGGTACTTGAAATTGAAACCGTGTATTTAGACGGAAGAAGCGAAAAAAGTGTTTTAAACCGGATGCAACAGTGACCTTACTTGTCGCAATTTGATTTGGAGAACACTTTTTTTTCGAAAAATTTGAAGCATCTCTGCGTGATGAATTAAGAATAAAATGATCGATGATATCACTGTAGACGAAATGAAACAATAATCAATCACGATTTGTCAAATCGGCATCGGTTTAATATAATTTTTCCGGACCTCTGGACAAAACCATTTGGGACCACAGGGATTAATGGGGACCCTCTGTGCTCTTAATCCTAATGTGCGATGTATAGGCATAAAATGACCAAACAGACAAGAGGGTAAGACCTTTGTGTTGCATGCACTATACCGCCACTAGGCCTTGACCTTTCCGTAGAAAGGCTTATTCTCTTAATTTCTTATTTTCCGCTGGAGTTGTGCGGATGTATCTTCCTACCACACACTCACTCACACACACACACAAACACACACTTTTTACGAAAAGTGTAAATTAGAGACTTTTTAACGGGTCGTTAACAGCTTAACGGTACGATTTATGAGTACGGTGAAAGTGGGAAGTGTAAAACGAGATGATGTCAGTTCAGTGCCTCTTTTTTTTTGGTTGCTTTCTTCAAAGGTTGCAGTGACTTGATCGATTTGAGATGCCAAAGAAAATAAGAGAAGAGAAAGAAGGAAACAAGAATCACTAGATTAGGTCGGATTTTGACGCGTAAAAGAAAGAGAGAAAGAGAAAACTGAAGGCCGTGAAATAATTGAAAAAAAAAGAAACATTTGAACGTTATTTTTATGGAGTGGCTATTGAGAAGCGGAATTCCAATCAAAGCTAAAAATTAGTTGACTCACCGGAAATCCAACACGACGAGTTATATCCTGAGCCGAGTTGAGCACATTAACCATGTCGGTAATGTTCTTCTCAAGACAATCGGTGCAAACGAATCGCAGTTGGGAAACTGGAGCCTCGGAAACGCAATAGATTGCCTCTTTAGTTGGTGTTCCGTGCATGGTCCAAACGACTTGGTTAAGCTGCTCGGCATTGGCGACTGGGTAGGGAGCATCAGTGATTTTTACTTGTGCCATTATTTGTGACATCATTTGAGCTGAATTTAGTTGTTTTACTACAACCTGTCGTTTTAATTAACAAACCTGAGCTCATACTAAGCATGATTAGTAGAGTAACTGCTAACGGCAATCCCATGGTCTACAAAATGCTTGTAATAAAGTCGAGAAATAAAAGTTAGAAAGTGTAAGGAAAGTAAGAAAATTTGAATTGCAAAGAAAATCAAATCAAATCTTCATGCTTTGGTTCGTGTTCAAAAAAATACGATCGCATGCAAATGACGAGGGAGTAAGGAAAGAGAGAGGAACGATTGCGCCTTTGGTAAGAGAGAGAGAGAGAACACACGCACACAATGAGACGGACTGCCGGGTGAGGGCGGGGCCAAAAAGGGACGGGGATAAAGAAACGGGTGAGGTGGGGGAGAGGAGAGACGTACCTCTCTGCCGTATACGGACTTTCCTGTCAGTGAGGTGGACCACCAAGATAAGAGGCTCAACCATGCGAGGGACTGTTTGTGTGTGTATGTGTGTGTCACAATGTTCGAGTCTGCCGGCATTTGGTGGATGGATTGGGGCAGGTTATAATTATACTGATAACACGAGGCACCTCGGCACAAAAGAATAAAAGGTCATTGAGAATTATAATTGCTCCAGGAAAGAAATGAGAACATTTTTTGAAGATGAACAATTCATCTATCAAAAAAACTTTTTTTTTTCAACGTATAAACTCAAAATGTGCTCAAATCAACTAATTTCGTAATGAAAATCCTCAAAAAATTCAGAAAAATGTTTTGTCGGTTCAAAGTTTCAAAACTCAAATCCCCGATCCGGCAATTTTTCTGTATCACAGTGGCCCGGAGTTAACGGTTTCTTTAGTCGTTTAGCCCATATTATTTCCCTGATTAAGGTGCATTAAAAGCCAATTGGTACACAAAAATTACAAAAGTTGATTGGCTGCCGGCATTAAACGTACCTTAATCATCGGAATAATGTGAGATAAAGTTGTTAAAATTTGCAATGAAACATTTTTATTTAAAAAAAACCAATTTCGAAATGCTACGACAAGGAAAGTGGCAAAAACAAGGAATAATTGAGTCTTTTTTTTTTCGAAAAAAAAAAAAATTCAATCGTCATAAAAAAATTTGAAAGTGTTTTGAGCTGACTTTTGTTCATTTCAGCACATTTTAGGTAAATACATTCAAAATTCCTACAACCGTTACACCCCTTTAAGCTTACAGTTTTGACAATATCATGCCTCAAAAATGTACCAAATTAAACATTTTTGTGTGTGTGCGCGTTTTGTACACTGGAGCTATTTGATGAAATTTTAAAAAATTGAAGATTTTTTCAATTTTCTATTCAAATTTATGAACGCTGCATTTTACAGTGTTTTTGAAAACCGCTGCACACCGTAAAAACACTAAATTTCTATAACAATGTCACAAGATTTGGAAATCAAATGTTTTGATTTCAGAAACAAATTTTCAAATTGATTTATATCATTACACTGCATCTGTAAATTTTGAGATATTGCCAATGATAAGACTTTACTAAAAACAATTTCAATACACCTATTTTGTTTGTTAGGATTATCTAATTTGAACAACATTTTTGTTTGCCTTTTATTTGACCTTAACAAAAAAGTACAACTACTCGTTAGAAACTAGGTTCCACCCGCCAAAAGGTAACCCATGACTGATTCGGGAGATAGTTTTTCTTTCAATTCTTAGTTTCTTCGCTTTCATTTTTCAAACAGCCAATTTCATTATCTTTCCCGTTCCCACAGAGACATGAAGGTATTCGATTTTCGACAATTGGTAAACGGAGAGGTAATTATGGAGGAACACAAATAATTATTAGGCGCATCATTGTTTTCATGGGTGGCCCTCCGGATGAACGCAGACATTGGCAACCGTTTAAAAAAGCGAAAGGATTTGAAAATGATTGGTTTTGAGGTGTCGGATGACCGCAGATGGCATGGGAAGGCCAATCAAATCGAGGAGAAGGGATTGAGAGGAGACGGCGGTTCCGAGAAGTTTGGCTGCTGCCAATGTATGAACAAATGACTTTTTGTCTCTACGTGTACAATTAGTCACAATTATAGCTTTTAGAGAAAGAATAGAAGAAGATGAGGAAAAACAGGGCAGACAGAAAGAATGGGATTGGGTGGCGGTTATGAATAGCCGGAAAATGTGATAATTGTTGGAAGCAGCAGAAACGACGGACGGCAACTAAATGCATTATGATGACGCAACGCAGTTATTGTTGCAACACACACACACACACACACACACAACTCACACAGGTGGAACGATGATGGGAAAGAAAGAAAAGACCGCATTAAAATACTAACAAATCTTTTGTGAATAATAAGGGAATTGTAAATATTTGCAATGTTGACGTTGATGCTACCATAAAAGAGCAGTTTAAAAAACAATGACATTTCAGCAATAAAGTTATCATAGCAGGGGAGCCTCTGATCTTTATCTTCATCTTTAATGGAGTAGCGCTAGTAGGGACAGTGTTGAAAACTACTCCTATAGTACCAAAATGATCAAATATCAGTTATAATTTTCAAAAATGTTGTGCATTTCTTTGTTTCAAAAATCGAAGTCTCTGTTTAATAAAAAGTTGCATTTTTAACATTGGAATCTATGAAACAGTGCTATAATTTTTTTAAAAAGTGGCAATAACTAAGTAATTGCCATTTTTGACTGTCAATAAAAAATTTTCAAAAAACTTTTGAAAAGGTTTACTATGATGTGGTTATTTTAGAACCGTAAACCTTTAGGCGTGTGAGATATCGCACTCTTAGCTATTCCGCCATACCTTCAATAGGGATTTTGTTTCAAAATACTCAAAGTGGTCCCAAATGCCGAAATACTACTAAAAAGGAAGCATTTCATTAGGTTTGAAATCACCCATGATTTTGGCGATTTTCCAACTCTTGCGGATATTTTCATTTGAAATTTCGCACTTTTATCTGTTAACTTGGCCTATATTTTCCAACTATTTATTTCTGGTGCTTTATTGATATGTTTTACCAAATCAATGTTTGCAAAACATCTTGTCTTTGAAGCTATGCAGCTCCTCTGAAAAAAATCTCACAAAAAAGTAATCAAGTAAAAAGTTGTAGATTATAACTTTATCTATAACTTTTCGGTTGAACACTTGTTCTAAAAACATTTGCTTGTCAAGCTGGAAACTTTTGAATATAGCTGCTCATTTTTGGAATATTCTAGAAAGTATAACGTCTATATCTCAACAACCAGTTTTTTTTAGAAAACGTATTTAACTTTTTATGTAATACATTTTTTAATGAAAAAATTCATCGACATTGAATGTATCTATATCGACGATAGAATAGAACAATAATTGAATTAAAATTGTCAAAATTTGATTTTTTTTTTATTTTTGAACCGCCATAAAAAATTTAGAGAAACTTTTGAAAAGTCTCGTTATGAAATTTGGTTTTCAAGCCAAATTGAGTACAATTTACCTTTAATTCTAAAGTTTGTATAAAAATCAATGGGAAGAATGCAACAAGTAATCAGAAGTATTATAATTACCGTAAAACGTGACAGACCACTCCTTCGAAATATGGTAATATATCACAAATGCCCGGGCAGTAGATAACTATCTTATGAGAAAAGGTGTGATGCACTAGAAAAGGAGACATCAATCCATCATCCTCAAATACAATTCATGGTCATTACGCGGAACAAAAAAAATTCCAGCTCATTGTCGGTGAGAAATGGATAAGCGTGAGACTCACAATTGAATCTCGTCCGATTTATCGTCGAAAAGGCCCATTTTTCGCGCAGTAAGTGTCTGACTTTTACGCCTGATAGTGATCTCGGCGGCAGCGGTCAATTCTATTTGTACGAAATCGGTGAGGGATGTTGAGAGAAAGAGGGATTGAATTCCGGCTGTGATTCGGCAAAGGGAAAATGAGATTTACGACTGTCCACTGGCCAAAAGTGCGTTTGTTGAGGAGTAGGGCCTAGTCTTGACAACGTTTCAGACAGTAGACAACGAAGATTTTGCAATTTTTGATTACTGAAAATAAGAAAGGCGAGACGTGTTTTCAAAAATGCGGAATTTCGTCAATTTTTCTGATTCTATTTTTTGTGGAAAACATCGGCCAATACACCGTGTTCATGTGTACTGACTAACACCTGACCAGGTTCTATCCGGAAACAGAAGAGTGTTGCATAGGTGTTAAAAGCAAAAATGAGCATCGATTACGGTGCTGTATGTAGCTGTGAATGTAATAGGGTTTCTAGATTATCACTTTTAAATTTGGAAGACATAATTGAATACTAATAAACCGTATATTGCAAATAATTTTTTTTTTAAATTTGAAACATTTTATTGACCTTTTAGTGTGTAAATATGGATATTTAAAACATATGTGGTCTTAAAAGGTCGGAGGAATTTTTTTTTGATCTACGACTTCCAAAAAAGTGACAAAACTGATTCTTCCAATTGTCAAAAAAAAATAAAATTTATAAATTTTTTTGAATTTTTTATTTGGCCAATGTGGTGCCAAAGGCAGGTTATTGATTGTAAAAGAAATTGGCATTGTTTTATATTTTCCAGCCGAATGGAGGATAATTTGTTTTCAAACATTCAACTTATTAATTCTAATAGTATTTGGACCTCTACATTTAAAGAACTCCGGTAAATCTATAAAATTCTCTATTTTTACTTCTGTTGGAACATTTTTTCAAAGGCCAGGTTTTTTAAAGGTTTAAAGGTCACCGCTGGTCACTCCACATTTCCACATTTCGATTTAATATTTAAAAAAAATTAATTTTAACATTTCAAAACTATTCTCCCCATAAAAATGTTTCTATATAAAGTACATATAAATTCATAGCAAAAAAATCACTTACTCTACAAAAATAAGTCCTAGAATTAAATTTTATTTTGAATAGTTAAAAAAAAACAAGAAACAAAAAAGTTCCTCCCTGAATACAGGAAAAATGTCAAAGAAACATTTATGTACGGGACACATTTTGGAGAAAAATCTTTTTTTTCTGAGAATTCTCTATTTGCGTTCTCCTCCAATTCTCCCGTCCATTGTATCATCAGATGACATGAAACTACCGTCTTCAGGTTGTGTTGATTTAATTCCAGAATGCAAAACCAGTTTTCTTTTCCTGTGAGTATGAAAATCATGAAAAAGAACAAAAGTAAAAGATTTTAAGAATTTTTTATTGCATATTGGAAAAGAGGAATAGAAAAAAGGCTAAAATCACATGAAAACGACTGGATTTGATGGGAATCCATCATAAGGTAGAATTTTGTTTATAATGAAGACATTTTATAAGACCCATCTGAAATTCAACGGTTTTTAAGTAATGAGAAAGCAAAAAAAAATTAATCAGTTTTGTAAAGATTTAGTAGAAAACAGAAACAGGTTCTTGTTAAAATGAGTACTAGCAAGAAAGTCAAGAGATGTGCAAGACATTAAACACCCTTTTTCGAAAGTATGCTCTGGATTTTGAAATAAGATTCTTAGTTATCATAAGCTGAATGTCATGTTTGAAAAAAAAATTTGGCAGACATGGGAAATAAGATTCAACAAGAAAAAAACCTAGGTGCAAATACGGATTGAGCTGTGAATGAATGATAAATTTGTGAGAAATCGGTGCGTGTGAAAGAGCGATTTTGGCATTCGGAAACTTGCTTACTTAGTAAGTACAACGAGAAAGTGGTGAGCTAGAAGTGAACGCAACTAATGAGAAATATTCGAGACAGATCGCTGAGATAGACAGAAAGGGGGATGAAAGGCGGCAAGGTGGCAAGGCAAGAATTGTGGTATTACAGGAATGGCTGGAAAGAATGGAGTCAATGTGTGGTAAAGCTGAATGTGTTGGAAGGAGAGGCTTTGTTAAACGGTTGCTAAACAATTGCCCATCGAGGATCATCTTCTGTTTCCGAGTCAGATAGTGGTATCGAGCCAGGCTGAGCTTGAATGACGCGAGCGCTCGAACCTTCTCGATCTGGAGCCACTACGACGGTACTGGTGGGGTACCTGCGAGGTGATGCCGATCCACGATACGATGGATAAATCTGAAAATGTTTTATTTATAGCAGCTGACACTCTTCAACTTCTATATCACTTCCTTTATTCGAGAGGTATGTTTTTAAAAATTAATTTTCTGGGAAATGTATGTATTATAAATTTTGTTGAATTGGAGAATGTTTAACTTGATTTTTTAGGTGCGCATTATAATTTTTCATAAAATAAAGTAGGGATCCCATCCGGCGTCGCTCCCACGCCGCTCTCACGCCGCGATCGAAATCTTTATTACGATGTGCGGAACCCAAAAAGTGTCGGACACGGAGCCACGTTTACTCCAAATAGTGACATATCCTATCGCACTATTTGGTGTAAACTTGGCTCCGCGCCCGTAACTTTTTGGGCTCCGCGCATTACTATAAAGATTTCGATCGCGGCGTGAGAGCGACACCGGGTGGGAACTCTATAATAAAGTATAGCGAGTGTCCAAACTCAGAAAATGTCGGACTGTCCGGTCTAAAACGAACGCGAGACATCCGGCATTTGCAGAACCGGACGGCGTCCGGGTTGCCTACTCCTCCGTTAACAATCCAATTCAAAACTCACATCTGGACTCGGCGATGGTATTTCATAGTATTGCGAGCTCCTCGGCGTGTAGTAGCTATGACTCGATCTCGGTGATATTAGTGGTGACGTGCTGTACATGGGCTGATGTTGTTGTTGTTGTGAGGTGGGATGGTGCGAGTGTGAATGACTAGTGTGATAATCTCGTTGGTACCCGGTTCCTAAACCTAAAACTTTGATTAAATCAAGCGAGTGAAACACTATGATACCATATGAATCATTGAGATGCTGGTTATATGATGATGGCTGGTAGGCCGACTCGTAGTGCGTGGGCATTGTGGAAATCAGTGGTAATCGGCGCGCTCGGACCGCCGTAGGCATCGGGTCGTCGTCCTCGCTGACATCTTGTGGAGTGGAGTCTGATAGAAGGAAAATGCTTGAAGTGTTAGAAAACCAAAAGTTATTGAGTGTTACCTTGATATCTTCGGAATTCTCGCTCTCTTCGATAACTTTCAGCAACACTCGAATCATCGGAATAGATTGGACTTCTTGAATATTGATTATGATTTTGGTACGTTTTGTGGTGTGAATGTTGCAAATGTTGTGAGTGTTGCTGGTGATGTGGTTGTTGTTGTTGTTGTTGATCCTGATGATATTGTGGATCGTGGGAAGATCGCGAGTGTTCCATTGTATTATAGCGATTACGCCTAATTATCGGGTCTCTAATTGACATCTGGTACTCCGATCTCGAAGATGGAGGCGATTCTGAAATGAACATGTAAACATGCGATTAGGGTTCTTTTGTTTATTATTCTCTGCAAATTAAACGCCAAAGTCTTGCGCGTAGCAACGCACATAAAAAGCGGGTCAATCCGATAATAATCGCAATGACATTTTAGGCGGCGGCAAAACTGCCTAGATCAATATCTAGAGGTCTCCTCTCCGTCTTATTCGTACGCTTACCGGTGCGATATCTGGGTGGATGACCGTATCGTTCAGCAGGACTCGGCGGTGACGCGCGGGCCATGCTTCGGTATCTAGGTGACGATGGAGATCGATTATCTTGAGCCAACAAATGTTCGGTCTGGAAAGGGAAAGTTGAAAGTGAGTATTAAAACGGATAGCAAGGGTAAGACTTCTAAAGAAAACAACTACACAAATAAATTCGGTTTGGCATTTTTGTTGGTTTAAATGCAGAAATTATGAAAAATTAACTTGCATGCAAAAATTTACTTTGACGATCAGCAGCAAAAATGTTGAAATTATTTTTCAAAATCGCATTAAAAATATACTAACTTGCAAAATATTAAAAGTGGAGTAGTGCCATTTAGGAAATTGTTAAAAACCACTTTCACGATGCCAAAATGACAAAATATCATAGTAAAGCTTTTCAAAAAAGTTCGGAAAATTTTTTATTGACAGTCAAAAAGTGGCAATTACTGAGTTTTTGCTCGCAGACCATATAATTTTCAAAATATAAAACTAAATAAAAAATCATATAAAATTTAGAACATTTTTTGATTTAGTTTTACTATGATATTAGCTCATTATGGTACCATTTGCGAGTTTTGAAGCAATTCCCTACCACCTTTGAATCTAAATAATTTCTGTGAGGTAAGAATAAACTTATAACTTTTTTTTAAGCGAATAAAAAATCTACCCGTAATTTGATAAAGTTTGCATGATAGTTGATTTTGTCAACTTTATGATATAATTTCAAACAAAGATATAGAATTTGTTTTAATCATTACTCAAAAATTTATGAATTTACAAAAATATTATTACCCTTTACAGGGGATTGGTTTAAAATTCATATCGGTAAAAAGATTTTGTTAATGATAACCCCGAAAAAATCTAGTTGCAACAGAGCAGTTTTAGCCAAGTTATGACGTTTTCAAATTGTCCCGTTTAAAAAAAAAACTACAAATTCCGAAAAAAAACCTTGCAGTTACTTGGGTAAACCATTTTAATTGTAGCTATATTTTTATTTTTCACCAAAATTTTTTTAAAAAATCAACAAACCAATCCCTTGTTTAACATGCATGGAAAAAGGAAAACATGGAAAACAAACCAAAAACAAGCAGAAAAGCATGCGAGAAAAGAAGAGGATCTAATAATTTCTACAAGCATGTGCTTAAAACTCCGTGCCAAAATACATATATAAACAGCAAAAAAACTCATAACCATTCTGTTGGTAAAATAAATTATGCACACAGGTTAAGGTAACTCATCAAAAAAATTGAAATACGCGCATTTTGACAATAGGGTAAAGATGAAAAAATATACTCAAGCTCGGGCTGGACGTTTGAATTTCTACAAACCTCATCATATCGAGAACCTCTATTGCGACTGTAACCAAAGCGGTGCGAATAGTTCTACAAAGAGGTTGACGTGGATTAGAATAGGTAAACATATTAATTGGTTGGAATCGCTATAGAATTTTGATAAGGTTTTTGTTTTGTGTTCTCTGAATTATAAAAAGACACAGTGGATAGAATGGCGAGAAGAGAACAATATAGCACAGTGTTACCTTTGAATAGGACGTGTAAGAGAGTTCAAATACAAAGACGGTATTCAAGACGTTCACTGAGAAACCCCGGAGACTTGGACTCGGTGCTCAGAATAAATCACACGAAAAGAAAAATAAATTTAGAACATTGAAAAAATGGAACTCTAAAAGGTGGCTGTGCACTGTGCATGATCTCTAAAAAGGACAGAACTGAAACAAATGAACGTTTGATGTCTGATTTGTGTACATTTGCTGATCGGTTGCACCTACCTGATGCGGATTGTGGTCGGCTGATGTGCCTCGTCGAATTTTCGAGAACATATCCGACAAACGCCTGCCAGTCGAGTTCATCTTTTCGCTGGAAATTGGTTTTTTATTAGAAGCGTGATAGTAATTTAAAAGTTCGATATGATACAACCTTCCAAACAAAAAAACTACAGAAGCATTTTTAAAGTGGAGCCAGTTGTGCAATACAATTTTTTGTTTTTTTAAATTTGAATTTTACAGTTAAAAGTTGACAAGAACGAAGTTTTCAAACACAGTGCTGGCCATAAAGGTATGGAAAAAACTGATTTTTTTGTGAATAGAGCTCTGAAATAAAACAACTCGAAAACTAAACTTGGAGCACATTTTTCAGAATGATTTTTTACAGGCCCCTACTTCGAAAAAAACGTTTTTCAATAAATCATTTTCATATGATTTTCTATTATTTGTTCTTCAATTATTTTGATTTCGAACAGTCAGAAAATTTGGCGATTTACCAAAACTTTGGTAAAAATTTTTGAAAAATCTAAAAACTGTTTAGATGTTTTATTATGATTTTTGGTCAGTTTAACTATTGCCAGTGATTTTATACAATATCTCACTGACCCCACCGAAAATTCACTTTCTTAGCTGCGCAATAGGGTTTCCATACAGGCTCAAAAACGCCTGTCTCGCGCGGCAAACCTCGCACCCTGTATAATGCGGTGCCGAACCCGAAAATTGTCGGCCGCGTCTAAAGAACCGCACTTCGCACTTTGTGGTTTAAACACCAATCCTTCGGCTTTTTGCTGTAGTGCAGAAATGAGGCGAGAGGTTGACGAGAGAGGCAGGTTGGAGGCAGGCACCAGATCCTGAAACCGCGCCTGCCTCCCATAGAAGCCCTACTGCGCATTTATTTTCTGAGTAGGAAATGGAAACATACTGCTGCTGATCAACACTTTGATATTGCACATCTGTGACGTCTCCATCCTGTTTTCCAGATTTGATAGTGTCGACGAAGCTATTGAAGAGTGAATAGGGACGCTGAACAATTATACAATCTGTTTTCAAACACTCTGTATCAGGCATTACTTGACCACCGCCACTACTCGTTCCCTGCATTTGTTGCAAGGATCCTTGTGCGCTCATCGTCGGTGCTGCCGAGAACTGCTGTGCATGTTGTGGAATTATCGGAGTGGTTTCCTCTGGCGGTTGTGGAGTGTGGGAAGAATGTTGCGATTCGGCAGCTTTCGCTGCAGCGACCAACGATCGTAAGCCTCCGCCAAACAATCCTTGTCCACCGACCTAAAAACTCGAAGTTAATAATAGTTTTTAAAACAATTTTCAGCTACGGTGCGCTGGTTGGTTGGAAACATGCTTTTCAGTCAGGAAAAATCTATAACTCTTCAAACTCATCAAACAGGTGTTTCTATAGAAAGGAAATTTCAAAGAATGGATCAAAATTTCAAAAAAAAAAAGTCGTTCTAAAAGGAATTGGACCTGTGACTCGTTGGAATCTTTCGAAAACCAGTGGAACAGCGCATTTCGTCGTTTTCGGAGAAGTTCGGCGGCACGCTGTCGTTTGACTGCCTCTAGCTAATTATACCTCATTTTCAAGCTCATCCTACACTTCAGAAAAAAAAAACAACAAAACTATGTAGACTCTAATTTTTCGGCGAAAAAAATGTTTCGAATTGAACCGAATAATCTAGAAAGCCTCTATAAAAACACACGAAAACCGTTAAACTCTTAAGGCATAATATACACTGCCTTATCTTACACTTATACAAAAAAATCTGTAAGTGAGCGAGAATTGAAAGCTTGAGTAAATGAACAATGACCTCACATACCTCCGTCCCGCTTTTTCGAGCTCGATAGTTTTCGAGAATCAAAAGTCCTGCGTAGATTTTTCCCACTGTGAGCTTTTGGAAGCAAAGTTCTGAAAATGAAAGGACTGTGTAAAATAATTATTCAAAAAAAAGGTAACGGTTTGTAAAATTTTGAACATATATAATTTTTAAAAAAATGCAAAAAACATCAAACCGTGATTCGGTGGAACAACCAAGTCAACCATGTTTTTCTTTGCTTTCAGTGGCCAGATTTTCTTTAATGTCAATCTTAATTCCTCATCAGCTTCATCCATCTCTTCCACCGGTCTCATTTTTATGCTCAAACTTTCTCGAATCAGTGCGAACAGGGTAGTTGTAAAGTGCACAGTTCCGTCCTCTGCTACCGGCATGTTCATTCGGATTAGATGTTTATAAGCCAATCGGTATGGACATTTCTTTCCAAAACCGACAGGAGGTGCCATAATTCTTAACATCTCATACATTTCGGAATAGTGAATTCGGCCCCTAAAATTGGAAAGATTAAAAAACAATTAATGATACAAAATCTCACGTTGCTGCTGGATCGTAATCTGCCCAGACTCTGATAAACTCGTCTAAATGATGGGGACCCAGAATGGAAGAATCTCTTGTGAGGTAGTCAAAATTATCCATGATGACGGCAACGAATAAATTGAGCATCAAGAAAGAAGAGAGGAAAACGAAACTTGTGAAGTAGGCATATGAAACGTTGCTACCGCAAGTTTGGCCTTTTTCAAAGTTTATTTCAGCAGAGCCGGCTCGTGCGCAATCTTTCCCTTGAACTGCAGCCATCATAATATCCTGCCAGCCTTCTCCAGTCGCGCATCGGAAGAGTAAAATAACTGCGTTGAAGAAAGACTGGAAATTGTTGTGTCTGTTGATTTCGGTGGCAGCATTCAACCAGATATTCCCGAATACTTGCATTCCAACAATTGCGTAAATGAAGAAGAGCATTCCAATCAAAAGACACACATACGGTAGAGCTTTGAAACTTTGAACGAACGTCCAGAGTAGGATTCGGATGGTATATCCTTGCTGCAGGAGACGAATGAGACGAGCTGCTCGGAACAGTCGAAGAAATCCAAGCGACACAAAATGACCTCCGAACTCTGTGACCAGCGCATCAGTGATAGAACCGACGACGGTGACGAAATCGAAACGATTCCAACCATCACGAAAGTAATTCTGGAAAAAAAAACGGAATTAGTTCTGAGTCGAAATTCACATCATTGTAGGTTTTGCCCGCTAGCAATCTGGAGGCCACGAGTTCAAGTCCGGCCTTACGCCCTAGCTTCACCCAGCCTCTATTCGGACGTGGAGCAATCCACGACTGGATTATTGTCCGCAGTCCCCGGCTAGGACGTGGCTTAAATTATAGCCCGGTGGGAACACCACCAGGCAGTGCACCTAACTCCCAGATCCAAAGTGCATAGCGCTTGTAGATCGGATTGTCCTTTAATCATTTAATCATAATCCTATCGATTTTTTGAAATTGTAAGAATTTAGGTTATTAGCTATGACCTTTCATTTGACGTTACTTTACAAAAGTTTTACTGACTACCACAAGTAGCCTAACTCGGATCCACTTTTTCACAGCTCTCTGGCCCCGTTTCTTTTTATTTTTGACCTAAGGTTTATGTACGGATTTTGTTGAGTTTGAGTAAGGATACAATAAAATTTTGAAAAAAATTTAATTAGAAAACATTTTTTGTTGGTCTTCAAAAAATCTTCAAAACAATGTTAAATGAGAGGTCATAGGCGAGAAAAAACCGATATGCCACGAAAAAGATATACATTTTGACCCATGACTCCCTTCATATAAATTTGAACTCTACTGCTGTACAGCTTTCTGAAATCTGAAATTAACTTACTCTAACACCGAATGCCAAAATCTTCAATATACTCTCCACTGTAAACACGGCCGTTAATGCGGTATTGAAAAGCCTCAAAATTTCTTCATAAAACAATGGATTATTGTAGTACTTCATCATCAGAATGAGCGTGTTGCAGCAAATCATTGTCATGATAAAGTATTCAAACGGCGGTGATGTAACCAGCCTCCATATTCTATACTTTGTAGAGTTCTTGTCTTCCGGCATGAATAGTGATCTTGGCCGAGCATTCAGTGCAAAATCGATACATTGTTTTTGGTTCTTGTCCAAGTCTCCTTCGCTTAACTCTGCTTCTCCTTGTTCTTGAAACGTGATGATAATCAACGCGACGAAAATGTTGACGAAGAAAAATGGAAAGACGATGAAAAACATCACATAGAATAGAGCCACTTCAACCCGAAAAAATGGACTTGGACCCTGATCTTCGAACGTTGTGTCCATACTGTTCTGCCGAATGCCAGGCCATCCTTCTCCTGTCGTTACAACGAATAATGTGAGCATTGCGTTGATTGTGTTGTCGTAGTTGAACGGTCTCAATCGCCATTCACGTTGTTCAACCCGTGGTGGATCATTCTGATTATCGTAGACAAAGAACTGCCCGTGGCAAGTGTTCGCGAACTTTCGGTTCTTGTCAGTGCAGAAAAAAAATTTCCCGTTGAAAAGCTGCACTGCGATTACAGCAAAAATGAATTGAAATAGAAAATAAACAATAAGAATGTTGAATACATTCTTCAATGAATTAACAACACAATCGAATACAGCCTGAAAAAAATTATAGCTTAATTTTTTCCGCTCAAATATGTAGTTCTCACCTTGAGCTTTGGAATTCTTTTGATTGTTTTGAGTGGACGAAGCACTCGAAGTACCCTCAGCGATTTGATTGTGTTCAAATTTTTACCAGCACTTCCTTCGGTACCTCTGCAAAATTGGTTACTTGATTCGAAAATCTCCTGACAAATGATAACTCGAAGAAAAGCTATCATTCAGCAGGAGAACACACAAAAAAGTTGTGCAATAAATGGGTATAAAACTGTGTGGCGCGGTATGAATCAGATTTGGAATTAAGATTTAACGATTTTTTTGTTGTGGGTTATATCGGAGAAATGTTAATCTTTTTTGGAAGGAAAAGTTGGTGGCTTAACAAATATAAAATGGTGAACTTTTGAGATTTGGAGGAATATATAGTGTGTGAAGAAGGCTGAGAATAAAAACAAAAAAGCAACTAGAAAGTTGGTTGAAATATTTTTCCGCTTTGAACTTACGTGTCTGTACTGCTAAAATATAATTTTATTAGAGTAGTTTTAAAATAAAAGCAAAAATGTTTCAAAATAAAATAAAGACTTACGCAAAACCAAATGCGAAAAGTGCGCATGTTACAACAATTCCATCAAGAATATTCCAGAAATCGCGGCAATATGATCCGGGATGTAGAAGAATACCTTGATCAATCAACTGAAATTGTATTGATTTTTTGGTTTTTTGTATATTTGCTTGAGTTGTTCAAGCATAAACAAACTAAAATACTACCATAGTAGGCAAAATGTTTTCAACTAACAAAATGTTGCCAAATATTTTGGTCAATTTTGTCAAAATTTCATAACTCTGTTCTGAAAAAAATTACAGCAGCTGACATCCTGTGGGTTTGTTTTGGACTAAAATTTTATGGGGATTCCAACATTGCAACATAATAAATACAATACAACTTTAAAACTAGACGTTTTTAAGGAACGAAGTCACATTCGGAAGTGATATCCATAAAGTTTTCTACAAAATTCAATTGTAGGTCACTCAGCAAACCCAGGCTAAAACCCAACCCGCCTGGTGTCAGCTGCTGTATTTTTTTTAATCAAAACAGAGTTATATACATTTGACAAATGTTGAATACATAGAATAAGACCCAAGTATTATTTTGTTATAGAAAGTATGTTGCTAACTATTATAGTATTTAAAACATACGTGCCGACAGCGAATTGGCCGACACTGTTTATACATACCTTTAGAAGCATTTCACATGCAAAAACTCCAGTAAAACAGTAATCCATATACTGTAGGACTTTGTTTCTCGGATTTTCTTCATCGACTGGATCTTCAGCGGCTAGAGAAACCGATGAGAGACAGATAACGGTCATGACCATCATTTCAAAGTATTTGGTGCACACGATACTGTGAATCAGAACTCGGAATGGATTAGTTGGCGAGAGAAAGAACATAGAACTGTAGGGAACCATGGGTTTTGGACCTCCAAATGGTGACTCTTCTTCTTCGCATTCTTCGTCCAAATCTGAAATGAAGTTTTTTTTGTGAAATTGCAGTAAATTTAAAGAAACTACCATCCATAGCTCTTGCAACCGCACACATGTCTCCAGCTGTTTTTCCCTCCATATCAATGGTGCAATGATCACCTTCTTGGTACTGTTCGTCAAGTTCTTCAGATTCTTCCTCTATTTCATTTGCTTTCTCGTCTGCTTCTTCAGCTGCAGTGAGTTCCTGAGCGTTGGCTAAGTTGTCGACGGCGATAGCCAAGAATACATTCAACAAAGTGTCTGAATTATCAAAAGTTTTTTCATCGAACCTTCAAAGAATGAAAACTTACAGTTACCGAAAAGTACTAAAACAATAAAGTAGATAGAGTATGGCCATCCACCACTGTAGATACCTCCTTGTGATTCAATCGCGAGATACATGACTTCGTTCCAATCTTCTCCAGTAAGGATCTTAAGTACATTTATACACTTACAATTGATAACGTTTTTACTTACTTGGAATACTGTAATGAGAGCAACTGGAAAAGTGTCAAAGTGTGTGTAAGGGTGCATTGTTGGAAAGTTGAATCTTCCTCCGAACAACTGCATTCCAAGAAGGGCGAAAATGAGAATGAACAAGAAAAGTAGGAAGAGAAGTGAAATAATACTCCTCATGGAGTTCATGAGTGATCTGACTAAATTACGAAGTGACACCCAGTATGATGTGAGCTTGAAAATTCGAAGAAGTCTCAGCGCTCTCATCACCGAAATACCGAATGATCCTCCATACACTTCAGCCCAAATTACTTCAGCAGCTGATCCAACGATGACCACACAGTCGAAACGGTTGAATTTAGATGCAAAATATGTTCTTGATCCCATTGCGAAAAGTTTCAAAAGCATTTCAACTACGAAAATTCCGAGGAACACGAATTCGGCGTATTCTGAAATATTAGAGCCATGAAATGTATACAAGAATTTTGGAATTTACTCAGAAAGTCCGTGAACCATTGTGGTTGGCCATAGTGTTCACTGGCAACGCAGCAAGTGTTTAGAAAGACCAATGTGATGACAGACCAGTAGAAGATTTGGGTTTTCACCATGATACGGATTTGAATTCTGAAAGAATTTAAAAAGTTTGCTTTTTTACATGATTTCTGAGTTTGAAGTAATTTATTCTTTCATACATTGTGGTCAGGGGTGTACGGCAAATTTCAAAAAAAAAGAGATTTGTCGAATTGGATAGCCTATTCAAGTTTTGCAACTTTGCGCACATACCAAAAATTGACCAATTAAAATTAAACCGAAACTATTGATTTTGTTCCAGAAAATCTATCGCAATAAAATAATAAATATTGAGTTATTTTGAACTTTTTGCAGGGAGACCAAACGGATCTCTCCAGATACAAACGTGCGCTAAGAATTCAGTAATTTTGGTACTTTAAAGATATTACAAAATTTCAAATTTTCACTTTACTCTGCTATTGCAGGTAGAAGAGGCCTGCGTGATGTTACCCACCTAAGCTGGAAATTTATATACTCAAAAATAGTAAAACACTATTATTTATTCTTACCTCAGTTGTTTGATGAATTTTCCAACTGAATGGCAACATCCTCGTTTCTTACGTTCTGCTGAAATTGAAAAGTTACTAGAATGCCCCACAAACAACTGTCTACCCGGACAATCAAACGATTCCGGGTAGACAGAAGAAATAGTTAGTGAGTCAAAAACAGCTTGAAACACTTCACCTCAAACGACATGCCTTTGAAAAGAAAAGATGAAAAATCACTCAACCACACTGCAAAAATCTGTTTAAAGAATACCATAAAATCTAGCTATATAATTTTCAAAAGCGGAAAGTTTCAGTAGTTTAAAAACATGCTGAAGAGTGCTAGAAATTTGTTTTAAAAGCTGAAACTAGTTTTGGGAAATGTTGATAAAACGTTAAAGTTGAAGAAGGATGCTAAATATGAATAAACAAACTTGATAGTAAACTTGAAGTGTAAAGAAAGTCGAAAAAACATCAGCGTGCCGAATGGATCTGAATCACCGCAAAAAACTGGCAATCATGCATTCAATCAATCAATCAATCACTCAATCAAAAACCTCAAATAACTGGTCAGTGTAATTTCAAAAAGGCATGCGAATGAAAGAAAATGCTCTTGCCGAATTCGTCTTCTACTGTTCCACCTTCGTCGACGTATTCCTCTTCCATTTCGTCTTCGTCCTCCTCAAAGTCCTCTTCAGTTTCTGTAGACTGCTGTTTTGAGGCTTGTTTTAACTTTTTATTAGCGGCTCGCCGTCTGGCTTCCATGATCGCTGCTTTTTCTTCTTCAGTTGTTCGATCTTCTTTTAGAATCACCTCTTCGGCTGTTAAAATCCATTCTAGATATCTGAAAAACGAAAAATTGACGAATTTTCCAATTTCAGTGTCGGACAAAAGTAAAAATGTTTTTTTGGTTTTTTGCTGATTAAAAAAAATAGTTTTCAAACGAGCATAACTCACAAACTAGGAACTTTAGAATAAAAGCTTTACCGAGGAACTGTTTCCTAGAATGTTTTCTACATGTTAACACGTTTTGAACATTCCAAAACATTGAGGCCAAGAGATAAAGCGGTTGACACTTCGCGAGTCCATTTTTGGCTATTTCTTTCAAATCGCCTGATACTCAAAAATTATGAGTTTTCATTTAAAAAATTTTTTAATAATTTGAAATCAGTTGCTTTTTTTTCAAACAACCGATAAAGTAGGCATATATGTAAGTTTAAACACGTGGAGTACCAGCATTATTTTTAATATTGATTTTTTCAAATGTTAAAGCAAGTTTGAACATGTAAATAACAGTCTAGGCAACAGTTTACCAGTTGAACTTTTCTTTTGAAATTTTCTAGTTCTTGAGTTATACTCATTTGAAAACTGTAACAGATTTGCAAAAAATCATAAAAATACTTCTGTATAATAAAAATACTAAAAATTTCTCTATCTCATCCACGAAAACAATCCGCCAACTCACCCGTTAAGCTCTCGTTCAATTTGTTGTTGCCTTCTAAGCTTCAAGAATTCCCGACGATTTTCAACACGTTCTCTTTCCTTGGCGAACTCTCTGAAAATTCAAACTTCAAACCCGATACGTCTTCTATAAAACTCACCCAGACAATACTCCGAGAACGAGATTGAGCATGAAAAAAGAACCTAGAACAATGAGCGGAATAAAGTAAGCCCAGTTGTATGTGCTTCCAAGTGAATCGTTTGTGTAGTACATTACAGTGGTCCACCCTTCCATAGTAATGCACTGAAACACAGTTATCATAGCAAATCCGATATTGTCGAAAGAAGTAATTCCTGAAAATTGGGAGGTTGGACAATTGAAGCGACTATTCCGATTTGTACTAACCATAATTAGGACCTATCCATTTTTGCAAACAAGTCGTTCCTTTTACATCACAGTTATAAACACCCATTGGAGACGTTTTGTTGGTGCACGGCATTGGCCTCTCGGAAACATTTTCAATTTCACCGCGTTCGTTGTAGCAAGCGCTGTGAAATGCACCCGAATAAAATTCCAGTCCGATGATGGCGAAGATGATAATGGCAAACAACACAAGTAATCCAATTTGCAACAATGGTGCCATAGCACACAAGATCGACTTGAGGACAACTTGCAAACCTACAACACAATTGTTATTATTATCCTTGGTTAAAAAAACTACTTTTTCATTTAAACTGAAATAAATTATTCGAAAAAAATGCTCACTTGGAATTCCAGAAACCAGTTTCAGCGGTCGAAGCACTCGAACAGCTCGCAATGTTCGAAGATCGACAGAATCCACCGGTTGGTTGGCGGTCTGTGTTGCCGGAGAGAATGGTAACATGGTGACGACACTGAAAAAGTTCCAAGTAAACATGCATTGTCGGTCCATATTACTAACTTGAGTTGTTTTAAAAAAAATACTATTATAGTTAGAATTTTTTTTTCAACTAACAAAATGTTGCCAATAATTTCCTCTACATTTATAACGTTAACAAAATTATATAACTCCTTTTCGAGAAAAGTTACAGCAGCTGACATCCGGCGGGTCATTTTTTTAAAATAAAAATGTCTAAGTGCCTCATAACTATCATGAAAACACCTAGTTTCAAGTTTGTGGGTCATTTAGCAATTCTTAAAAAAAAACAGGCCCACCGGATGTCAGCAGCTGTTTTTTCAAAAAGAAGCTATATAACTTTGACGAAATTGAATGTGTAGAAAAATTATCGACAACGTTTTGTTAGTTGAAAATGTTTTTTTCTAACTATCATAATAATATACCAAAACCGAATAGAATATTCGCCGGCATTTTCCAAAATTCCAAAATTTTCCAAAAAATCTCACCCGGAAACTACTACAATAAAATCCATGATATTCCATCCTGATCGAAGATATGATCCTTTATGTAATGCAAAACCAAACGCTATGACTTTCAAAACACATTCTAAACAAAAAATTCCCATAAAATATGGTTCGGTTCGTTCCAGCCATTCCGACAGTGCCTTTTTGTCGTTTTTCGGCAGATGTTGCTCCATGGATAGTACCACACAGTTGCCTATAATTGTCAATAAGATGAAGTATTCGAACGGTCCCCATTCTATGATGGCCTTCGCGTTTCGACGAATGATGTTGTCCTCGGCGAAGATGAATAGGGACGACGGACCCTGAAAATAGCAAACTCGTTGTCTCTCGTTCCATAAAAACTCAAAATTCCGGGTTTCACCCTAGGCCTTGGAAGTTGTAACATAAAAAGTCCCACATATCACACTTGGGACTTTCTCCTTTTTTTTTCTTTTGGTCTACTGTGTTCAAATTGTGTTTATTGGCACCCAGTCAGACAATGCAATCAAGAAATAAATATATGGAACGAAACTCAATAAATTTGCGTTTGCTCCATCTTACATTAGGCTGTTTGCAAATTGCGAAAAATCCTCCCGACTTCGTTTCTAGAATTTACTCGCATGATTCTAGTTGGTCACGCAAACTTTTTTGCGAAGAAAAAAAACTTGAATAATATGGCAAAAGAAGATAGTGCATGTAGGCTGGATTAGCCCTATAAAATTTAAGATTATGGTTCCACAAATTGTATTTTAAATCTATAGGGGGAGTGGGTATTCTTGAAAAATTTTAAAACTCTTAAATGCATATTTTAGTAATTTATATGGAGTGAATTAGTTGATTCTGCCAGATTTAAGACGGTAGGTATCCAAAATCGATCATTTTTTATGGATAAAAAAAAGTATGGTGAAATTTCAGACTTCACCAAAATTTGGCTCGAAATTTTGACCCCACATAGATATTTTTTCCAGAAATATTTTTTTTTCTTTGGTTGTTTCGAACCAGCTTCAGTCTATTTTATCAAAATACCTACAAAATCTACCCCCTTCAAATATGAAATTTAATATAATAGGTTTTTTCAGACTTCTGACAATTTTCAGTTCAATCAGAAATTACATATGAAAAACAGTCATTTGTTGAATAAAATGTTACATGTTTCATGCTTGAACTCCATTTCAAGTGCTTGTATTTAAAAATTCTCGTGGTTCAAACAAAATTTTAAGAAATTACAAAATCATTTACTGAAAACTTTGTAAAATCTGAATAGTTATAATAATAAATATAGTATTCGGTCATGTGTATCTAATTCCCTTTGGCAATACTCTCCTTTAATGGATCTACCTTCAAAAATCTATAACTATGCCTGTGAACCTTTCCTTCATTTATTATGATTTCCATAATTCCAGTGTTGACTGCAAGTCTTAAATGCAAATGAATATTTATATATTTTTTACCACCCCCCCCCCCCCCCCCCTCAAAATAGGGTGAAAACAATGAAAAGAAGGAAAAACGGAAACGCACATCTCTAGCTCATTCTCCCTTCATACACTCATTTGGGAAATGTTTCCTTTCGTAGGGAGAGCTTTCTGTGAAAGAAGATATATGTGAATAAATGCTCTACTATGCTCAAATACATTTCTTCATTGCGAAATGAATCTCAGAGTAGGGTGAAGACGGTGTGTAGGAGTGCGCACGTGATGGTTGGGGGGGGGGGGGGGAATGTGTTAAGGTATTGAAACTAGATACACGGGATTGCGTGAACAATTTTTGATTATCGATTAGTGTTTTTTTTTCTATGCTGTCATAGTTTAATTAATTTGTATATTAATAATTTTGAAAAATGTATGCTGTAAGAAGAAAATGTATTTGGCTTCTGCAAAAAAAATAGCTGTCAAATTGTTAAAAAGCACTTCTATAATGCCAAAACGACCAACTAAAATTACTATTATGTTTAGTGGTTTACGTGGTACCATGCTGTCCCATCTCGGTTCGATCTACAAAAAATTCGGGAATTTTTTACCCAAAAATATGTGACGTCAGCACGTTCTTAACCACACGAAATCAGTTGAGAACTCTGCGTCTCTTCTCCCGCATTTTTGTAGATCTGCGTAGATCAAGCCGAAATGAGACATTCTGACACTACGTGGTGGTTGTAATGCCAATTTCCCTACAACATAAGATTTAACAAAAATTTTCGATTTTTCCGAGTACGTGAATTCATTTGCCCGAATCTCGAACTGAATTTCTCCATTTTTGCCTTGTTTTTTATCATTTTGTGTTTTCGAGGAGCGCTTCGTCCCAGATTTTTTGACCAAAAACGCCCGCTTCTGTGGCTTCGGCTTCAGCAGCATCAGCGGAATGGAGAGAAAATTGCGTAGTAGTTGTACTGATTGAATTGTTGGTGGTGTGTGTCGTCGGCCCAGCGCCGGCCAGAGTTGGTCAAGAGAGATGCAAAAAGAGCTCAGAGTCAAAGGCACATTTCACAAGGAAATGTTATTTTCGGTACACACACTTCCGCCGGATGAACAATAGAAAAAATAGGTGAAGGTTTTTGAAAAAAAAATGCTTTGTAAAGCTTTGTTGTCCGGCTCCGAAAGTAATCCTTTATAATGTGGGATTTATCATCAGTGATACTTGTGTAATATACCTGCCCCAAAAATGTTAACATTTTTGGAAATTAGGATTACTGTTGCTCTAAGCCTAAAAATGCAAATCAATTTCAAATTTTTATTAAATTATAATACTTTTTTAAAAGAAATGAATGGTAAACGTATTGGAAATTAATATTGGGGCAGGTATATGTATTGATACTATGCTATACTAGGCATGCCCGAAGTTGAGCTGAAAACTTTCCAAGCAAAGTTCTCGAAAATGATGATCTACATTTCCCGCTCACAATCAGGATCATTTCCAAAAACTGCGAGTTTCTTGAATGGGTGGAATATTTTTGCCCATCCCCTTTCTTCACTACTTCTTGCGATTCTTGATAAACACTATGGCGAGAAGATGCACAAAAATGTCCCAAGGGAGCGAAAATTCATGGAAGTCAAGAAGCAAGACGTTTTCGACGTTAAACGATGAAATGGGGAAAAAGAAAGTGCACCTTTTTCAACGTGAGCTGGAAATTTCTGGAAGTTTCAGAAATCCAGAACAGATGTTCATTTCATATTTCCTGACTTCCTGATCTTCATTTGCTGCCTCATTACAATTCACTTCAATACCGGATGCTCTCTATTATTCAGTTGACCTTGTAGACAGACTCCTGGTGTTTGGCGGGAAAGGCGAAAAGAAGCTGTTTCCTCTTCTTCCTATGTCTCTCTACTAACGCTACCTAATAATACGACGTATGTGTGCTAGTATTGTTTTTCACCCATCCCCAGCCCTTCAATTTCCAGTAACTTCTAGAATTTCATGTCATCATTGGCCAATAGCTTCTAGTTGCGATCTTTTTAACCGTAGAATTCTACATAAATATTCAGCGCCCTTAATTTTAAAACGAAAATTACGCTGCTACCGATAACCCCACTACAACCCAAAGAATGGCTAAAAGAGGAAGGACTTCTTTTCCTCTCATTTCAAATGCATAAGCCAGTTGTCAACGGGGGTCTTCGGGCGCGGTTATTTCGTGTAATGCTGCGAGCACCGGACTGTGTTGAAACGTACACACATTTCTGAACAACAAAAGAGCACGCTGACAATGTTTTGCGCAACGACGATTGTCGTCGGGCGCCGCCACTGCTGAATGGATCATCTACATCCGTCAGCTTTTTGCACTTGAATGAATGCCATTGACGGCGACAAACGACTCCTCTCTCGTTGCACCAACGCAACACACACACACACACAGAAGCTCATCAATTTTTCAACGCGGAAAAGTGAGGGCAAAAGTGCATTTGAAAAATGTATAGCAACAACGTTGTGTTCAAAGAAACAGTTAGAAACAAAGAATACATCCTAAGAAATTTGAATAACTGATAGAGATCACCAAGTCAAACCAGAAACTCGTCTCCTTTTCTCATTGAAAATTCTAAATTCTAGATTGCATGATGTCGAGCTAGAGATCTTCTTGGGAGAGACTCTTTCTCTCTCTAAATCTGGATGATCCTTAGATATGAAATATAATCTTTCTTTTATTCTTGAGTGCTTCTCATAAATAACAGGGCGACTTTATAATAATTATTCACTCTTTTGAGCCAAATCCCCCCCCCCCCCCCCATTCTTTTCAATTGTATGGAACCGACCAAGCAACAACACAAAAACAATGCCGAGTGAATGAAGATAGAATACAAACGACATGTCAGAGGTTCCGGCTGTTTTGAACGTATATACTCAAAATGTGCTCAAATCAACAAATTGCGGAATGAAACTTCTCAAAAAACTGTTCAAAATTTCGAAAAAAAAAACCCAATTTTGGCCAATTTATCGTAGAGAAAGTAAGCTGAGGCGCAAAAATTTACTTTTGTTTTGAAATCAATATGCTTTTACAGTACTTAATTGCTCTGTCTTGCTCCGTCAGTGGTCTTTTCCGTTTTGTATGACGATGTGAATAGAGAGTTGAAGCGTTGTGCTTGGCACAAGCAACAAGAAACACGAGCCTTTTTGCGCGCTCTCGGGTAATATGAAAGAAAATTTAATTAGACGGAGTCGCCTGTTGATTACGTCTCTCTACACACACACATACACTCACACATACATACACACACGGCGCGGCAAAAATTGAAATGCCAGAAAAAAACTGAGAAGAGCCGTCTTCTAACGCTTCCAGGACCACAACTCGAGCACTGTTACAGAGAAGAGAATTTAGTAAATTGAAGGAGGAGTGACGGTTTTGGGTATTTTGGTAACATCTCAAACAAAAAAAATTTTAATTGGAGATTAAGGTAAAATATGGCATATTTTTCAAATTTTGAACCGCTGTTGATAAATTAAAACAAATTTTAAACGTTGGAATTATTTAAGTCAGTAAATGTTTTTGTCAGGTATTTTTTTGTTGTTTTTTTCAATCGCCATAGACTTTTACGAAGGGAATAGGAAGTAAAGTTCTAGAAAAAAACCACCGGGATAACATAGTGAACCGGAAAAAGAACATCTAAGGATCCTACCTTTTCTTTGACAGGTGCATTGGATGAAAGTGTTGTCTTCCTGACGAATGTGCCAGACTCTGCTTTTTGCTCTCTTCGGGCCTCTTCTGCAGCTAGTCTGAAACGGAACGAATTATGAATTTTGTAGAGATTGATATGATTGAAGGAGGACTAACGGTTTGGTTCTTTAGACTCAAAATGTGCTCGAATTGGTTAATGAGATTTTTCAAAAACTATTCAAAAACTGTTTATGGTGATTCAAAATTTTACAAAAAAAAATTAAGCTAATTTCAACTAGATTCTAAAATTTTGCAAGTTTTCATGTGTCACAGCTGTTGGAAATTAACTATTTTCAAATTATCTTTCAACTTTATTCTTTTAAAGGTACATTTAAAGCCGATAGGAGCCCAATTTTAGGTGACCTACCGGCTTAAAACGGAATAATATGAGATAAACTACCAAATTATAAAGTTAACAAAGCTATGATTTGAAAAAATTTCCAACTGCTAAAACTTGTATAAATTTGCAAAATTGTATATGTCAGCTTACTTAGGTTTAAAATTTTGAAGTTCCATACAAACGTTTTAAATTTTTGTTATATATTTGAGCTTATTTTGAATACATATGTTTAAAAAACTATTTCCCGAGCGTTAGTTCTTCTTAAAATTTTTTATCGACACCCTGAAGTTATTTTAGTTTAGGTACAAAACTTAGAATTTTTTGTACTTTTTTGAAACTAATTACTTTAAAAAAATTTTAATACTGAATGCGTTAACGATTTTAACATCTAATTCAACTAGACATATTATTATAATAAATTCAAAAAAAAAGACAAATATGGCATGCATGTAACTCTCGATCGTAACCATAATAACCGAATGTACCTTGCAATCTGGTCTATTCCCAGCATTGCCAGGGGGACAGATTCCTGTAGTGTCCTATCTTGGCCGACGGACTATTCCGCAAGTGATGGTGTGCATAATGGCGGTGGCGTGGCGTTGGAGAATGGTGCGTGTGGGACCTGCTGTTGCCGGCTGCAGCTCACACTGGGCGAAGGGGAGGAAGGGGGGGGGGGGGGGGGGGGATAACTGAGTGAGGCGCTGATCCACCGTGGGGGGCTGGGTTTCGCGAGTTTTTGAAAATGGGAGGCGGGTGCCCACGTCAAAGTCTTACTTCCAAGTCGAGTAGTCAAGATCAATAGACGAGGGAGAAGAGGGGGAGGAGAAGGCAAGGCAGTAGTGGCTAGTTGCTGGCAGCTCGCACGACAACCACGCTATAGGCAAAAAGGGGAGGGCACAAACGGCCGAGTCACTCATTGGAAGGATGTACACGAATAGATAGATATGTTTTAATATACATTCGAGCATCCCTAATTGTCTGGATAAATCTCTATTTTCGACACAGACACATTCACACAAATTGTGCATACGCACCTCACAAGGAAATAAAGAATAAAGACAAAACGTGCCCCCCCCCCCCCCACTCCTCACCGCTTATAAATCTCACTCTCTATTCCACTCTCTACCCACACTATTTTTTCCCATGAAGCGCTGTCCATCAGCCTACTACATGATGAAAAAGCAATATTGTCTAATTTTAATGCTTGGCCCAGTACATTGCCCACTAGTTATCTTCATTATCCACCCACCTGCTACAGGTGCACACCATAATTATGTATTCTCAATGCCTTTCTCCGTTTTTCTCGATAGACAGAGAAAGAAATCTTATTCTCTCCCAGTTCGTTTTCGTTAAACAACGACGAAACGAATTCCGTAGGGACTTTGAAATGTGAAAAGGATATCAATCTTGAATTTCACAATTTTCTCTACGCCTTCCTTCACGTGTGCTTTGAGAGTACTACGGCATTAAATATTGAAAGTAACATAATATAACACTTTTTCAAAAATTTGAAGTCTAAAAGGGGGTAGAGTTTGTGTCAAAAAATAACAAACATTTATGGCCTATCGGTTTTAAATGTACTTTAATCAACAAAGCAACGCGAGGTGAATGACCAAGATATGCAATTAAAGATGATAATTCAGAAAAAGTCAACTTGCAACCGCCGCAAAACGGAAAATATGCCAAAATTCGAGATTTTAGCTAGTTAGGACGAAATTTTGAACCTCCATAAAAAATTTTTTTTAACTTTTTGAGAAGTTTTATTACGAAATTTGTTTATTTCAGAGTTGGGGTTATAGGTTCAAAATATCCCAAGCTGTTATGGAGTTAATCAAGCAATGTCGCGAAATGTATTGAAATCATATGATATAATAAAAAATTGATATTGAATTCTACTAGCTATTTGGAAAATAATTTTGCAGATTCTATCAGTCTTGAATTGACTTTTTGCCAGATATGCCACACTTTGTAGGAATTTCTATAAGTTTGTTATTTTTTCGGGTGAAGTGAACTTGAACGTGTTCAAAAAGTAACAATGCAGAAAAATCAAGTTTTTGTTGAATATTTGATTGTTTTTTTTTCTAAAATTACTCATGTCAAATCAATCAACTCGATTTACTCTGAAAAGGTGAAAAACGCTTTTTCTATTGGCACACAACTACAGTCTGCGAAGATTGAAAAAAATGGTAAAATTACCAAATATCATGATAAAATTTTACAAAAATTAGGACAGTGCACGTGGTATCAGGCTGACCCATTACGATTTAATCTACAAAAATGCGGAAATTTTTTGCCCAAAAAATGTGACGTCAGCCCGTTCTTAACCATACGAAATCTGTTGAGAACTCTGCGTTTCTTCTCCCGCATTTTTTGTAGATCAACGTAGATCAAACCGAAATGAGAAACTCTGACACCACGTGACTGTGTTCAATTTTGAGACAAAAAAAAAGCGCGAATAAAAAAAATTATTTCATTTTTTTTTCACTTCTTCTGACTCAAATTTCAAATTTTTCCAAATTTTTCAAATTTTACAAAAATTATCAATAAGACCAAGAAGATCTACACTTTTCTAGATAAATTTCCTACTCCAACTGAGCCAAATCAGTGAGCTGGCCAAGTAATGTGTTGTTTTTTTGAAAACATTTCAAAAATTCAGAGCTTCACTAGCAGTATATTCATCTTTTCAGGTACTACAAAAAACATGTAGGAGTACGCGTTGTTTTTTTTTTCTAAATTTAGGTCCACCTGCATCACGGTTCGGTGGGTTAAAGCTTTTTTGGGCTTTATTTTTCTACAACGTTGTATACAAAAAAAGATGGAACACTCTAAAAACACAAATTTTCGGAAGACGTAATTGTGGGCTTTTTGAGGAAAATTGAAAAAAGTTTCAATGACTCAGTGAGAGCATTTGGATTTTTTTGCGTTTTTTTAAAGGTTATGATTTTGCATAAAAAGAATATTGATCCAATATGACCAATTAACATACTAAAGCACTTTAGATTTTATTACAGATTTTTGAAAAATTTTAGTCAACTAAAAAAAAGAGATTTCAAGAAAAGTCAGAGCATTTTCGCATTTTCCGACCGACCCTTAGAGTGTTTAATCACATTTAAATTTTTAAAGTTAAAATTTCCACAAAAAAAGTGGCAAAAATAGAGTAATAGGCTATTTTTGACAGTAAATAAAAAATTTACAAATTTTTAAAGAAAAGTTTTACTATGATAATTGGACATTTTACCTCCATAGAAGTGGTCTAACAACACAATAATCTAATAAAAACAAATTGTTTTATTCTAGAATTCGGAAAAGCTGACAGTTGGCAAAATTCCAGATTTTAGCAAAATTAGGCGTTTTTAAAAAAAATGGTAAATCGCTATTAACATTTTTGAGAAATAATGTAGCGTTATGTATTATGTAATGTTTCTGGGGTATAATTTAATAGTAAGTATAATAAATCAAAAAAAAATTGGTTACTCCTTCAATTTTCAACTTTTCAGCAAAATTTTTTGAATTTTTATTTCGGAATACGGTGTTATTTCGTTACAATTATTTTGATCAGTGAACAAGAAAAAAAAATATTAACCGATTTTTTAAAGGAAATTTTGTAACCCAAGCGAACAAAATGTTTCGAACATTTCCAAAAATCAGATTAGACTAAAATGATTACCTGTCTCTTCTCTTCCACATATAACTGTAGTACAATAAGGTGAATGTATCGGGTTTTCGGTACGCTTTTTTATAATCCGGTGCCATTTTTTCAAGTACTGATGCGTGGAAATGGAAAAATAGAAAAGACAAAATATAGGTTGGAAGTTCGGACCACTTAGTGGGTGACCGAATGAGACGTGTTGGCAGAAGCCAAAATGTGGTGAGATAGTAAATTGGAAGAGCCGGACAAGAGCAAGTGTCAAAAACAATCATCCAATTGTATAATTTGACGCGATTTGCTGCATTTCCAGTTGGCGGGAGACCTTTTTCCCTTTTTCTTTTCCTCTCTTCCTTGGCCTCTCTTTTTACAATTCCAAAATCCTCTAATGCACTCCTGCTTTCTACAGTAGTAAATTAAGCGTACAATTGTGTCGGGACAGCAGAAAAAAATCGCCATTTTTCTCTCCTGACAAGCTGGCTCTAGAACAATAATGGCAGTTTCTGTTGGCGTTCGTTCACGAACAAGAATCATATATTCATGTCTCGTCTTTTGAACACGACGCTATGAATGGTATCGCTAATATGAAATATAGGAACAACAAAATAGAAAACAATAGGCAAACAGGCGTATATTGATTTTTGAAGTACTAGTCAAATACTAAAATATTTTCGAGAAAAGCAATCCGACATTGCTGGCCTAAATTCCATTCACTTTTGGTTTTACTGTGATTTCCTTCAGTATTTCAAGCATCTTAATCTCAAATACTATAATGATTAGCAATGTATTTTCAACTAACAAAATGTTGCCAATTACCTTTTTCTACACTTTTGATCAAGCAAAAAATAAATTAACAGCTCAGGCAAAAATTACAGCAGCTGACATTCGGCGGGACTGTTTTTGATAATAATTTTCTAAGAGACTCTGCATTTTGCAAATGGTTGTTCTGTCATGACCAGGAAAAGTTCAAAAAAAGTTTAAAAAAAGATTAAGTGAAATTTCAAAATTTAGAGCATGATTCAAAAACCCAATTCAAATGTTTCACAAAGCATTTTCATATTAAAAATCTAAACTGTAAATTGTTGCAACATTTATGTGTAAGACTCTGATTTCAAAAAAAATTTTGCTCGAATTTATAGAAAATTTGGCCAATTCCAAGTCACGTATGGTTTATATTTTGTATAAATTTTCCTAGTTTTTTCCTTTTTTTTTCCTTTAAAAAAAAACAGATTTTTAAAGTTGCGGGCCATTTATAAGTTCTAGTCGAAAAACTGGCCCGGCGGATGTCGGCTGCTATTTTTTTTCCTTTGCTAACTATTGTAGAATATTGGCGGGCACTGTAGGCACTAAATCTTGAATACAAAAAAAGGAATCAAGAATCTATTCAAAATAAATTATTGCTCAATCAAGCATAGTAATCAACAAAACTCTTGGAAATTAATCCAAACACAACATTGAATGAAACAGGAGAAACTAATATTAATTAAAAAAAAAACGGTTAACCATACCTTGGTAAGGCTGGCCAAACAGCCATCTGAACCGCTTCTTTTATCATTTCGCCGGGTCTTGGCGTGCGAATTTCAAAAAGGCGGTCATTTATTGAAATTTTTCTAGGATGTATCGGCGATGGTATAATTTCCGATGCGGCGATTGGTATCATCCATGGCTGTAATCGATCGAGTGATGGTAAGAGCCTCGAGACGGAACCATTTGGCTTGGAGCCACTGGCACCGTCGCCGTCGTTTCCCATACAGGAGTCAAACTGCTCCAGCAGTTTTCGACTCAAGGCAACATAACAATGGTTGGCATTTCGAGAGAAAGAGAGATGACAACGATTTGAAGATCTAAATGTCAAGTTCCATGATATTGTCAAAGAAAGTTTGAAGGAAATGAAGAAAAACAAGTAGTCAGAATGTGAGTAGAATAAAAATGAGAAGTATGTACCAGAAGTGAAAATGATTACATCGCACACTCCTATCTCTTTCTTTTCCGACATCTGGTCATTTGCCAGGGATAGCCAAAAAAAATTATTAAGAAGCTCCAGAACTTGCGGGGTTGAACTTTTTTATTACTTGACCACGTCAGGGCTTACAAGGAAGAATAATGAAATAATTTGAATTTGTCAAAAGATACTTTTTCTGTAAAATATTTAGTATTCGAAATATCATGCTTTTTATCAAATTTATTTTCAAAAAGGAGTAGCACAAATAGGGGAATAGACGGTACTTCATCTATCAGTATTTCGAAATATTTTTCAACTTCTACAGCTTATATTTCAGTTGTCGTGCAATTTTGTTGTAAAATGACAAAACACTTAAAAAAAAAAATAAATGACATAATCCTGAGATGCCCGAAAATCATGCCAAACTTTTCAAATTATTTGGACGTTATTTTAAGTTTACAGTCAAAAAGGCGCAGTCTGCCGAAAAGCGGTAATTTTTTTCTACAGGTGTATTTTTTTTGAAAATATAGTATATAGTATAGTACAATTAAAAATTGTATTGTAGTATTGTTTTGAATTTATTTTTGAAAAATTTCGAAAAAGATTATACATATTTCTATAACCTCTCCGCTCCGGACAAAAAATATTATTTCGAACAGACAAGTAGCTGGAGAAAAAAAACGACGAAGTTCCTATTTCTGCATTCTAAAATGTGACAATGTGGTTGCACCAGTTCGATTCAGCTCAATTCATTGTGCTCAAAAAGGCGTGAATTTCTATTTTGCCGTGAGAGCAAGGCACTCATCAGATGAGTTTAAAATGCATACATTTTTTATAGAGAACATTCACACACTTTTTGGAAAAAATTGAACAAACGAAAATGGAAACGTGAGCAAAAGTTGAAGTTTCAGAGTTTTCATTCATATTTTTTCTTTGTTACGTGGAAAAGAAACAAAAGGTTTCAACTAATTCATTATGGACCACCTTTGAAACAATACAGCTTAATTTTTTTCTCTTTCTGTAAAAAGAGTTGACTAAAGTTCAAAAAAATATTTTAGAGCAACTTAAAAGCGGGTAGCGCCAAAAAGGGAATTGTGAAAAATTGTGAAAACCCCACAATGATACTAAAATTATACTAAAACGTTTCAAAAAAAAATTTCGAAATTATTTATCTACTGTCCAAAAGTGGCAATTAGAGAGTTTTTGCCACTTTTTCAAAAAACTATAGCAAGATTGCACGTACGAGCTCTAAGTAATATTTTAAACATAAGTAGAACACAAAAAAGAAGTAAAATCGTATTTATCCACGATTCCCAGAAAACTGGCAAAAACTGACATTTTTTTCAAGAAAAAAAAACAGTATAAAATTTAAATTTTAAGCGAGTCCCCCTACTGGCGCTACGCCACCTTTAAAAACAAATGAGGTCCGACAAGTTATACTTTTTTTTGATTGACAACATCCAAAAAAGTGGCAAAAACTGGAGTTTTACCTCATTAAAAAATGCCCTAATTAAAAATTGTGACTTATAAATAAAATATAGTGATGTTCATTTTAGTAATTTCATTTTTTTTTCTATTATAAATTTGTTTTGAAAAACTGCCAGTCAAAATTTGAACGTTTAGTACTGGCCAATGGAGGTGAAATATAACAAAGGACAGAAAAAAAAATTTTTTTCAGAAAATTCATTTTATAGTCAAATACTAATATTCAATAATTAAATATAATTTGAAAAAAAACAACTTTGGTTTAAATTCAATTTCCAGATAATTTTTCTCAAAAAGCATCAGAAGCAGGGAGCAATTTAATTTTTCAAAAATACATGTTTTTCTTAAACAGAAAATGCGTATGTTAGTAAGTGGCCGTTAGGCTTGAGGGAAAAAGACAAAAACAATACAAAAAATCGAGAATAAAAAAGTTCTAAATTTATTATAATTTTTTGAAATGTGGAAAAATCGCAGTTTTTGCCTTTTTTTGGAAGTAGCCGATCAAAAAAAATTTCTTCGAGTTTATGGTCTGCGTATGTTTCAAATATCATTTTTAAACATTGTGTTGGGAGATAGAAAATTATTTTTTGACTGAAAAGTGCTTAAATTAACCAAGTTTCTAAAAATCATGATTTAGAGAAACTTACAAAAAGTGTGCTATTCAATATAAAATAAATCGCTTAAATTTATAAATATTTGAAAATATATGTGTTGAAAGATATGATAAGAAAGAGGAATATACATTTTCACCTTATCAAATTCGAATTTCAAAATTTAGGCTTTCTGTGGAATACACTTCCTTATACAGCTGAATTGAAACGATATATCGAATTTTAGGGAGAGAGAGTGAACTTCGATAATCAAAATGCAATCGCATCACCCACCAATGCCAAGATTTGAAAAAGAAATGAGCTCGACAAGAAAGGAGGCAAAGGTGGTGTTTTTGGCTCCCTGCTTCTCCCACTTATTTCTTACGAGCTCATTTTTTCTCGACAAGAAACATTCACAAACGACCAGCTCGAAAAAAAGGGAGAAAATAGGAGAAAAAAAACACTTCGTAGTCACTACACAAACCCTGGCATTGACAATTAGGGCGCACATAATTGGTGGTGAATGTCTCTCGAATGATTGTCAGAATGATATATCACAGCACAGATGCGGTCGGAACCCGCCGTATGCATCGGATACGCCTCGTCAAATTTATTTATTTTTCTTCTACCCGCCCGCCCTACTCGCAGAGCACAAGAAGTAGAAATTGAAAATGCTGCACTTATCCATTCATTCAAGTACCTATTTATTGAGAAGAACCTGCTTATATACAAGGGTTATTTTAAGAATTATTCTCACTTGCGGAGATTTACCAAAGTCAAAATTCACATACATATTAAAAAATTTCCAGAATTTAAAATAAACTCAATTATTATTACTCAAGACTTTTCAAAAAAAAAAGAAATTAAAGGAGAGGTAGCGCCAGTGGGAAAAGTGTTAAAAACTACTTCAATGATGTTAAAATGACCGAATATCACAGTAAAACTTTACAAAAATTTCTTGGAATTTTTTTTATTTAGTGTCAAAAAGTGGCAATTACTCAGTTTTTGCCACTCATGATTTTGGAAGTCGACCAAAAAAAATTGTTTTTCTTATATTTTTATACTGTAATTTTGTCGTAATTATTTGGATTAAAACATTGTAGGGGTGGGAACATGCGGCATTACTTTGGATTTCCTCAAAAGCTCTTTAAAAAACCTATTTTTTTGGATTGTTTTATTTTGATATTTTGACGTTTTGGATCATAATAAGTGTAGTTAGACAAAATCCCCACTGGCGCTACTCCACCTTCAAAGAAACAAGTGATGCCTAGTGGCAATGGGGAAAATGGAAAATGTTTTTTAATTTGGCGGTTCCAAAAAATTTTCAACTGAAAAAACACTATTCCAAATCCTAATACGGACAAAAAAAATTACAAAAAGTCTTCAAATTGTTTGAAATTTTTGGGCCAGGTAAACAGGAAGTTCGGGAGAAAATTCCGATTGAAGAATTAATATTCTAGACCAAGTTCTTACATATTTATCCAGCTGTCTACATTTTCTATAATTTTATAACAGTAGGCGTTTTGATCATTTGATTACATAATGTCATGTTTTAAGACAAGTCACTAAACATCAACTTTTCTCAACAAAAGTGTGAAATTTTTCCAAAAAAAATCTGCACCCGGATACGTTAGAACGAACCAGGGAAGAAAATATAGCAGACAAATCAGTTTAAATGTTTGATGCCGGAAACAAAAACGTAAAAACAAAAAAAAATGCGAAAAGAAAACTGCTCATCGTAAGATTAAAAAAAAAGGAAAGCAAGAACTAATTTCGTTTGGAAGAGCAGAACAGAGAGACAACCATAAGAGAAAAAAAGAAAGAAGTTTCGGAGAATAATTCTAAAATGCGTAGTATCTCGTTTCGGCAAAACGTGCCTAGAAATGGTGGCTGATGTTTTAGTTGATACATATCCGCACGCTATTCACTAATTTAGTCCAATACTAATTACGCAAACTGCTATTCATTTGATACACGAGAAATGACAAAAATCCTTAAAAACCTGACAGAGTCTACCTAAAATTGACAAAACTCCCTCAGAGGAGAAATATCGATTCTCGTTATTTTGAACGTAGTTGCGGCGGTTCAAAATTTCAACAAAAAAAAGCAAACTGTTAGTTAAAATCTCTAATATTGTTGTGTCGCAAATTGACTTTTTTCGAGTTGAAATTATTTATTTTTACAAAAGTCGGCTTTAAATGTACCTTAAAAACGGATTAACGTGAGATAAACGACCAAAATATGCAATAATATATGATAGTTTTTAAAATCTCAACATCCGTCCTCTGCACCACGAAAATGTAACCAAAATTGAAAATAATAGCTAAAATTAGGCTTTTTTTTTGAAATTTTAAACCACCATAAAACATTTTTGAAAAACAATTTTGAAAATTTTCTTTAAGAAATTTGTTCCTTTGAGCAAACTTTGGGACTATACGTCTAAAATATCCAGAACGTAAAAAACGTAATTTGATTGGTTTACGTCAGTGAGCACGAAACAAAAAAGTAATTGCCTTCATTTTCCCGTGATTTTTTTCATCAATTTTGGCCGGAATAGTTAACAGGAAAGGAGCGAACACAATAGGATGTTTTGAAAAAATCGCCTTCCCTAAGGGTTTACCTATCAGGGCACTCTCATCTTATTTCTCCTTTATTTATCCTTGGCGCTTTCCCCCTTCGCCTAGTCAAGATTTGCGGTTTTTGGCGAAGGGCGAATAATCGGGATACTAGTCACAAAATGTAACAAAATTAGTTGAAATAAGTGAAGGAGAGAGGAGAAAAAAAATGGAAGGAAAAGATGCCGCTGACTAACTCGGTTATGAACTAGCACGCAGATGAAAAGAGAAATGGAGACCCCGAAGCGGGGCAAAACGAAGAGTCAAAAATGGACGGATGAAAAAAGGTCTGGGAAAAAAAGATCGTTGAATTTAAGAAAGTGAATACTTACTAAAATATACATTTAAAGGGTCGAGTAGTGTCAGTACGGAAGTTGCTTTAAATGTCTGATATTTCTGATATTTCTTATTTATGAATTAAAGAAGATTTCGAATTCTGAGTTTTTAGAAAAATTTTACAAGTTGATTTTTTCAGTTTTATTTTTGCAGGTTTTCGCAGGTTTGCAGGGAACACGAAAAATAAAAAAATTTCGATTTCTATTTTTGTTCCGGTTGTTAATAAGGCCTGCTTTAGAACTTTCCGGCTTTCCGGCTTCAAGGTGGAGTAGAGTCAGTGCAGAAATTCCATTAAAACACGCCAATGGTATAGCAATGACCCCAACATAGTTAAAACATTCGAAAACATTTTCTAAAATTTATAAAAATTTTCGAAAATTTGAAAAATCTCAGTTTTTATCTAATTAAATTTGAAAACGATTCGCTCGATAAAATGCTATTTCTGCAAACTTTCAGTGTTTTCCGAATGTTTAAAGTTGCGTTCTTTTTGGAACAAATCGGAAACATTTTCGACCGAAGCCAAGTTAAGAAATTTTCAGATTTTTTCAAAAAAAAAAAAAAACAATAATTTTCCAAAAATCTCCCGAGAATTTTCACCTAACTTTAAACGTCATAACGTTTTGAAAAACACTGAAATTTTGCAAAAAAAACCATTTGGAGCAGTTCTACAGGCCTCCAAAGTAGTGGAAAAATGCACTAAAACAATTTCAGATCGAAATTTAAGAGGTTGAGAGTGACATAAAATTTTTCAATGACTTATCCTTGTTGAAAACTTTCGAATGACGATGAATATTTACACCTTTTTTTTGAACAAAATATTAAATTTTCAAAAAAAAAATTCTCGAAAATTTTTACTATGATATTTGTTGGCACCATATGCGAAGTTTTTAGCAACTTCCCCACTAGCGCTATTCTTGCAACAAATTTCGTGAGATAAACCAATAAATGCAGAAAAAAATAATAAAAAAACGGTTAGTTTTCAACAGCTTTGACACAAAAAGTTGGCAAAATTGTCTTTTTTTGAAATGTTGAACGGCCACAAAACTTTTTTGAAAAAGTTTAGTGAATTCTGGTTGTCAGTTTCAAAACAACATTCTAATGTCACTAATTGTTTTTGAGATATTGAATAAATATATGAGTATTGCGTGAAAAAGAGGAGGCAAGGATAAGTGGTTCGCATGAAGATTGCCGGAAAAAGAAACGGAAGAAAACGTATTAATCGTCGTCTTCGTAGTTGTGCAATGGGCGCACTGCTACTGCTCATGCTGACGACAAAAAAGAACTATTTTAAAACACACATTTTGAGACATTATTATTTTTTTGAAGCACACAGTTTTTAAAACTATAAATTGTGGGATAACATTCTGAGCAAATCGATATAATTATTTGAACTATTTTATGAGCTTATTTCAGCAAAATATGTCATTTGCAGGTGCTTTCAAGAGTTTGAAAGTCAGATTTAATTAACCAAATTCAGACGTTAAAATCGCTCAGACTTAGATTTTTTCTTCTTAACGTTACTGAAAGTTAGAAAAGCACCGGAAGCCAGCTATGGTAGTTAAATAATGATGTGACTTCACAATGCTTTGAGAAAAAAGTTATTGACAGAATTTATGAGCAAACGAATGCTCACTGATTAGAGTGTCTAGGTGGAATCTATACTTCCGTTGATATGATTAGGTTTTATGTGAGAAGTGGGTAGAAAAACATTCTTATTCCAACACTTGTTAGAAACTTTGACTCGAGTAAAGCCAAAAAAAAACTTGCTTCTGAAATGTAGAATCTACGAAGAGATAGAACAGAAATATATACACACACATACCAAATCAGATATTGAAAAAGCACAGCAGACACAACAAAACATCATTCAACAATGGTTAGCGTTTCACAACGCTAGACAACAAATATAGCTCATGAGAGCAAAACGAGACTATGATATGCTGCCCTCAATCTTAAGGGTCTCTTTTTTTGCTGCTGCTGCTGCTGCAGCAGATACGGAAAAAAAGAACGCTCTGGTCCCACAGCATATTTTTCATAATCCCAGAGTGTCGTTGTTGTGTCGTGAACGTTTCAAATTTTGATCTTTCTCGGATCTCGAAGACAACTTAAGAAAAGAATAACTCACTGGCTCGGCGATGGCAGCTGTCTACTTGCCTCTTTCATCCTCGTCATCAACAGTGCACATGTCTTATGATCGCTGACATCGACTACTCTGAAATCAAAAAAAGAAGTCTTTGAAAAGGTTTACAAAAAATAGGTCGTGGAATCATCATAACAGAATACGTTCGAATTTTTGTGTTGAAATATTGAACTGATCTTTTTTTCAAATATGATACATTTTATTCAAAAGTTTAAAGATGGAGTAGCGCCAGTGTGGAAAGTGTTAAAAACTACTTCTTTAGTGCCAATAGGACCGAATATCATAATAAAACATTTCAAAAAACATTTTAAAATTTTTTATTTAGTGTCAAAAAGTGACAATTACTCAGTTTTTTGCCACTCATAATTTTGGAAGTCGACCAAAAAAAATATTTTTCCTTACATGTTTTATACTATAACTTTTTTTTTTAACTATTCGTAATAAAACATTGTAGGGGTCGGAACATGCGATGTTGCTTTGGATTTCTTCAAAACCTCATATAGTTCAATATTTTGGCAATATGCCAAAAATTTGATCGGAAAACCCAAAAATCATAGTAAAAATTTTTTTTAAAATTCCAAATTTTAAAGAATTTTTTTGAAAGTATTGCCATTTTTTGGAAGTCGTCTATCAAATCCAAATTTTGTCTCAAATACTAGGGATTTGAACATGCGACAGTGCTCAAAAAGTGACAAAAACATTTAATTGTTTGGATGGAACATAAATACTTTTCAAAAGAATTATAAAAAAATTTACTTTGATATTTTAGCACTAAAAGAGCGGTTGAAATAATTTTTCAACTGACGATATAAAATCTTCAAAGGCATAGTAGCGTCAGTGAGAATTTTGTCTGAATTTACTTATTAAAAAAAAACTCCAAAAAGTTTTAGATATGTTCAACATTTCCAGTCAAAGTTTATGCGAATTGCCAAATTTTGGAAAAATGAGAGTTTTTAAGGAAATTTTAAGGAATTCTTTTTTTGACAGTAAATATAAAATTGTAAATAATTTTCCCACTGACAAAAAGCACCCTTTATAAACGTATCGATGTGCAAAACTACAGATGAATTGAAGAATGAAAAGTTTCATTGAAAGTTTTTTTTTTGCTCAAAGTTTTAGTTAGTAGAAAATTAGTATTATCTACATGTATCCATTCTTTCAGACTCATAATCTATGAAATTCTAGCCGCCTCAACAGAATAGCAAATCAGATGAATTCTTAATTTTTTTTTCGTCGAATCTATTTCCATCATTCGCACTCTCTCCCCGTTCCCTCCACCCACTAATAAATGAACTATTAACCTTCTGGGTGTTTCAAAGAATAGTGCGGGCCCGATTAATCCGAGAAGTGGTGCTGTCGGAAGACGAGCATCTTCTTTTCTAGGTAGCAACGGATGGTTCTCGTCGTCCATTGCGTTGTGTGGTGGTTTTTTTTGTTATGTATTCGGTAGGGAATAAAATGTCATTAGTGCAAATATGATAGACATGACTGACAAAAGATGAGTAGGGAAGTAGGGGAAAAGGGTATATAATAGAAAGTAAGAACACGACAATCAATGGCCGAGGGTTTTGCGGTCGTCGCCCCAAAACGGGTCGACGCGGGATTACAGCGCGCCACTTGCTCTTCTTTTCCACCCATTTCTTTGGTTTCAAATTGTCAGTTCACAAATCGCTGGGCAGGTTTAGTTACTGGGCACTTTTAAAAGTTTGGAATTTTCGGTTTGCACTGACTGTTTTGAATGATAACGCAAGTATTGATCGGCAACTTACAATCTTAATGGCCAAATATTATAGTTTTAAAAATTCAAGATATTTACAAAGTTTTACAAGATATTTTGAAAATTGGAAACATGCCATTTTTTGGAAGTCGTCGATCAAAAAAAAAAATTTTATATTTTATGATCTACCTATGTTTCAAATATTGATATCCAAAACTATAGAAATTCAAACATGCGACAGTGGCATAGCTTTTTTTCAGAAAATCGTAAAAACTCACTAATTTTGATCTACGAAAATGCGGGAATTTTTACACCAGAAAAATGTGATGCCAACACGATGAGAAATCAGTTGAAAAGTCTGCGGCCAAATTCCCGCGATTCTTGTAGATCAACGTAGATCCAACCAAAATGAGACACTCTGACACCACGTGCTCAACCCCTCGGCGTATTTTGTGCAAACACAGTGACGCGTAAATGCAGACATGTTTTATGTTCCGCTTTGAAAATTCTCGTTGCGCATTCAAATGTTTTTTCCCGCCATTTTGTGTAAAATGGAGCAATGAGTCGAGCTGAATACCCATGCCTCACTTTTAGGTGATCATTATTTTTAAAAAATAGAAAAGATACATTTTAAGTTTGACTTACTTTTTACGTGGACTTTTTTGATGTGATCTTCTACGAGGACTACGTTTCGGGCCAGGAGCTTTCGTGGTTTTAGTGACATTAGTTTTTTTCGTAGTTTTAGCAATTTTCAGATCAATTTTCTTCATTTGAAATAATACTCAACAAACGTGAACCTAGCTTGAATAGTGGCATCTTTTCTTTTCTTATCATGCTTCGGTTAAATATTTCTGATTTTCTGCTTGATTAGTGAGCAACGCGTTAGAGTTGAAAACAAATGTCTATTTTTTATTATTTTTTCTCCAAAGGTTGCATAACAGGTTTTGGTACTATGTTTTTGAACATATAGGTGTTAAAATTACCAAATCTCATAGCAAAGCAAGCCATTTTTTTGAGAGAACTATAGCACTGTTGCATATTCAAATCTCTAAAATGTTTAAATATCAATATTGAAAACATAAGTTAATCAAAAATTTTTAATATTTTTTTTTGACCGGCGACTTCCACAAAAGTGGCACAAACTGAAATGTGTCAATTTTCAAAAAATCAGATAAAATTTAGAATATTTTTTAGAACTCTTTTACTATGATATTTGGTAATTGTGGTGCCATAGATATGTTTTAAACCACAATCTGCCGAATTTCAAAAAAAAAATTATTTTTTGAAAATTATCCAGCAGAGCAGGTTAGAACCTCTATACATATAGTGCAAAAATATCTTTTTAATTTGTATAAAACGTTTTTGGAAGATTTCCAAAATTTTGGTTGCACCACAACGACTTATATATCATGGTAAAAAATTCAAAACTTTAAAAATTTTTTACGATTATTGGAAATATTTCACTGTTTGCCACATTTTTAGAAGTCGTAAAAAATAAAAATATAACGTTTTCCTAAAATTTTATGGTTTAATTATGTTTCAAATATTGATATTCAAACACTGTAGGGATTCGAGCACATGACAGTTTGCAGTTTTTTTCAAAGTGGGGAAAACTGAATAATTGCCGCTTTTTGAATTTCAATAAAAAGAACTTCAAAAAATTTCTCACAAGTTTTACCATGAAATTTGGTCATTTTGGTACCATAAGAGAAGTTTTAAAAATTTCCCTACTGGCGCTACTCCACCTTTAATTGTAAAATTTATTGAATTATGTTCATACAGAAAGATGCATCGGAACAGTATTTTCAATAGATAAAAAATTGTAAAAAAAAGAAATCATGAAGATGAACCGCATTGTGAGAAGAAAGTACATAATAAATCCAGGGATAGGGCAAAGGAAGGCGACCCGATGGGTTGGTTTGGTTTTAATGGTGTCTTCTCACTCATTTATTTTCTCATTTTCATCTCGTGCTGAATGTCAAGAAAGGCTCCTCAAAACCAATAATCCGTGAAAGACTTGCTTTTTTATTTTTGGAAAATTTTTGTGTTCAATTGGCAGAGAAGATTTACCAGGTTTGATCGTAGAATATTGGAAAAAAAAACGCATAGTTACTTTTTAAATTTAAAGGTGGAGTCCCTATAGATCAAATACCATTTTAAAAATTCGATAAATTTTTTATTTATTTTTATAAGATTTTTTGAAAATAGGAAACATCTCAATTTGGCCACTGTTTTTATTTTCAATAAATGGCAGGAACTCATGAATTTCCAATTTTTGACTGTTTTTTTTTGAAAACTTTTACTGTGATATTTGGCCATTTTGGCTCCACCTGAGTGTTTTTTACAATTTCGCAACTGGCGCTACTCCATGTTTAAAAACCAAATAAACATGTATATACTTTTGAAAAATAAACACTTACCGTCTACGATGAGGACTCGAGAACTTTCGTTCGTCGTCGATACAACTCGAATAGCTGGTCGATGGGGAGCGACTGTTAGTGTGCTCTCCCCGTTCGCTGCTCGATGCTGCTTCTTGAGCAGATAACGATTCGGCAGCTGATCGACCGAGAACTGACGCCCGACGGGCAGCCTGAAAATAATGATTTGAGTTTTTAAACTAGGTAACATATTTTTTGCAACAACAAAAAAAAACAGAACGCTGATCAAAAGTAGTCGAGTCTCTCTCTAAGAAGAATAACGATTTTAGGTATTTTAAACGGATACACATGGTGTCAGAGTGTCTCATTTTGGCTTGATCTACGTAGATCTACAAAAAATGCGGGAGAAAAGACACATAGTTCTCCTCAGATTTGGCGCTGTTGAAAACGTGCTGACGTCACATTTTTTTAAATAAAAAATTCTCGAAATTTTTGTAGATCAAAGCGTAATGGGACAGCCTGACACTACTTGCGGATATACCCAAAATGTGTTCAAATTGACAAAATTTTTAAAGAAACTTCTCGAAATGGTTTTTTTAATTTTGAAAAAATGGCCTAAACTCTCCAAGTTTGCCCATTTCGCAGCTACCGGATGGTAACTTTTTAAAAAGTTTTCTAACGATATTTCGTTGATTGAGGTACTTTTAATCCGATAAATAACCAAATCTGCCCATTGTTGGCTACCTATCAGCTTAAAATGCACCTCAACTAACGAAATAACGTGAGATAAAAAGTCGACTTCCGACAGCTGCGAGTGTCAAAAATTAAGGATTTCAGGTAAAATTAGGTTTTTTTTCTAAAATTTATTTTTTAAAAAATTGTTTGACAGTTTCATTACGAACTTTGTTCATCTGAGCACCGATATTCTTCATTTCATTAGAGTTTTCTAACTGATAAATTTCTGGTAAATTCATGCACAAAGAAAACCCATAGGTAGGGCTTCCATACGGCCAGCCTCAGGCCGGCCTTTTGGGAAAGCGCGAGGCAGGCAGAAATTGCCCTAAGGTCAGGTAGGCAGGCAATTTTACGCCTACATGGAAGCCTACTGGATACTAGTATTTCAAAATATCAAACAATTTAGCATAAGTGAATTGTTGTGACGTTAGAAAAAATCAAAATTAACATACTCATAATCAGAAAGATAAACAACGAGATTTCTAATTTTTTTTTTACAACATAGTTTTTGGACTTAATGAATATAAATTTATAAGTGATGCGAGAGTAGGTAGGCGTGTTTCTTTCGGCTCGTTTTGTGGAAGCGCACGCCTTTTCCGCTCTACAAGTTTTGAACAATGGTTAAGAGATTTCGGTTGGCCATCGAAATAAAGAGAATGAAAGAGCACTGCACGAAGTGCTTGCAAATATCGGCACCGCCACCACCACCACCACGCCGACACAAAAACTTTTTTTCCTCCAATTCGCCATGTCCGCAAGGGTCCGTTTTTGTTTGATGTGTATGTATGTGTGTGTGTGTGTGTGCATTCCAAGTTTGGATGCACCTATACGCGGCGCTTGTCGTATTTGGTTTCAAGCGCGTTAAGGTTAAATGATGGTGACAAGACACACTTTGAAAATGAAAATGAAAAAAAAAAACAGACACACACAGCGAGGAATTGGATGAAAATCTAGTTGAACAAGGAATAATATCGGGTGTGGACCGACCCGAATTGAAAGAATAAGAAAAAGAAAACTAGTGAAAGAGCATCATGTTACGCGTCTAACCGCCACCAATCTGAAATGGAGTCTGCAAGATGAGAGTGAGAACTACGAGGCTCCCCCCGTCTTGTTTCTATTTCATTTTCTCTGTTTGTTTTCTTCCTCATTTTTATTCGGACTCTGAGTAAGGTGGGAACTTTGAAATTCAAGAAATCGGAAGGAAAATATTTTTTTTATGCACAGGTAGTGCGGAAGGAGCAAGTGATTTGAAGGTATGTGTTGTAAAAAAGGTCACGGGAATTTTTTTCGAGTTGCTAAACATTTTTGGAGTTCGGCAACTGTACCATATGTGCCTTTTCTTTAAAGGAGGATTAACGGTTCTTGGTATTAGAGCTATTACGGGAGGCAAGCGTGGTTACAGGGCTTGACGCTTACATCCAGCCTGACCGCCTTACGCCGGTCTCTCGCTTTGGTTCTACACCACGGCGAAAAATCAAAGCTTGGTGTTTCACCACATAGTAAGAATGGTGGTTTTTTCGCCGTGGCCGACACTTTTCGGGTTCCGCGCCGCACTAAACAGGGGTCGGGGCGCCCCCCAGGGGCACAAGGCGGGCGCAGGCGTTTTGGCGCCTATATGGAAGCCCTAAGTGGCCATTTGAACAACTACACCCAAAGTTTGCTCTAATTAAGCGAATTTTGTAGTTAAATTTTTCAATAATTTTTTGCACATTTTTTATGGCGGTTCAAAATTTCCACAAAAAGGCCGAAAACGGAATGTTTTACATATAGTATCAGAATCGTCAGTGTTTTGGCTGTAGTGTTGTAAAATATGTCAATTTGTAGAGCACAACAGTTTATATTTGAAATGTCAAATGTTCAAATTTTTCATATAAAAATATTGAAAAAATTTCAATGATTTTTCATATTTTTTCAGTTGTTCTCAGTTATGTAATAAAATCATTTTTCAACCTCACTTTTTATTTTTTGCGTTGTTTTACACAATTTAAAAACGCAAGAGGAAATCGTGTAAATATGGAAGATTTTAGCTAAACAAAGGTCTTTTTTTATAATTTTGAAACATCATTAGAACTTTTGACAATTTTTTGACAATTTTCACTACAAAGTTCGTTTAATTTGAGCAAACTTTAAGCCTATTGGACCAAGAACCGTTACTCCAAAAAATGTTTTTAAAAAATTGTTGCAGAGAATCACTCGACAATTTTGATTTTAAAAATATTTGCGCAACAAGGCAACTTTCAGCTGACACCAAACAAATCAGCTGCGCTCCTAGGTTTTCACAATACCTTTCTTATTGCTCGCATAGCAATCAGAATTTGTCGCTGACGCCGAATATCTGGAGAAAAAAGTAAAAGCATGACACTAGAGCAGAGGGACCGACAATATGGGTTTCAGTTGGAAAGTTCACTTTAAAAAAAAGTGTAGAGCTCATAAACTGGTGTTCATGACACCATTAGAGTTTTTTTTACAGTAAGCTTAATGTGACATCGTTTTTTTTGTTCAGAAACTTAGGCTGAGGCTTTGGCTTAGGCTTTGACAAAGATTTAGGTTTAGGCTTAGGCTTAGACTGGGGCCTAGATTTAGTTGCCTCAAAACGTTAGAATTAGGTGAAACTTTTTTTTGTTGTTGGAAAAACACAAAAATTTCCCTGTGAAATATGTGATCAAACACTATATAATTTTCACTCATAATCAAACGCCAATTAGAAAAAAATCGAAAAAGTGAAATTTTCAGAAAAAGTAAATTTTTGAGCGTGATATTACTGGAACGGCTTGAAAATAGGCGCGATTGATGCTGGGATATAAAAGTTTTCAGAAAATCGCGATTTCTCACCCTAATATACAAAATCTCATGACATTATGAACTGCAGGACATTGGAGAGAAAAAAAAACGAAATAACGCATACACACAATTCGAGAAGCGTCGAATATTATAATATCAAATAACTAGAAGATGCACACATCTACTATACTTGTTTGACAACGGGCTAAACTGGGAATGTGTAAGAAAGAGAGAGCGAGAGGACGAGAATGCACGGAAACCTATATGAACTCTTATATTAAAAAAGAGTTCATCCTGTATTTCGATCACTAAATATTCCTTTTTTATAGAAGAGCTCAATTCAATAAACCTCTGTGCATTGCAACTTTGCAGCAAACCGAAATAGCTGTGCGGAGCGAATGGAGGAAGAGAAATACTGAGGTGGAAATTTTTTGAAGCGTAATTCCGAGACCTCTCCCATATTCCAATCCAACAACTGACATTTGAACTCTCATTTGGAATAGAAAATGTTTAAATGCGAAATTTAATCATTTTTATTTATATTATTTTATGAATAGTCATTTTCAATATCAAACCTTGTAGTGCTGCGCAGATCGTCTCATGTTTTGATCTAGAAAGGGTTGAGGGAGTATTATGAGATGCTATACAAAATATGACTATTTCTACATCAAAATAAATGAGGAAACGAGAACAAGAGGTTTGGAAAGCAATATTTGCGAGAAACCTAGCAGCGATTACAGCCAGCTCCCATCTAATTTGACCAATTAGCTGCAAGCATTATATGCGCGGTCTTCGATGGCCAAAAAGTCGTCGACAAGAGCAAGGAGGCAATTAACAAAAACAACGAGTATGAAAAGAGCCCGCCACACAAAAGTCATCGAGGCACATGAATTTATTCCGTTGACATAGAGAGAGAGGTGACTGCCGTGGATTGGATTCAGATAGCAAAAAGGAAGATATGAGGATGAGGAAAAGGAAAGAAGCAAAAAAAAAAACGGCGATGGGAGGCGTTGAATGGAATTCATAACGAGTAGCCACTACTTAATCAATTTGAAAAATTAAAAATGGCTGCGCCGTGTCACTGAGACTTGCTACATTGTTATAGTGGGAATACTAGTAGTAGTCACAAATCCTGCTATTGTTTTCAAATGTATTATTCAAACCGGATTTTATCAGATTTGCTATCCGGTTACTTACTCGAGCAAGAAAAACTTTTAATCCACTTTTCCAATTTGATGGGTTCCTATAAATATCCTAAATCATGGAAGCAAAAATATTTGGTACATGCGTCTAAAACGTGTTCCGAAAATCACGTCAAATTTTCAAATTGGTTAACATTTTCGGGCCAGACAAGAGTTTTGGACTACCCAACACTCTTTAGCTAGCAGCCAAAACACAGTTCGGTTTATGAAAATTGAAAAGTGCCGCACTTAAAAATGTGAACCGTTTGAGTAACTTTGAGCATTGTTTTTGGTTTGAACTCTGCGAATGTATAAATGTGGGGTGCCGAAATTTGAGAGTTTGCTTTTTTGAGACCGAAAACAGCCCAAACAGCCAAATTTCGTTATAAAAATTTCTTGCAAAATAGGTATGACGCTTCAAAAAGTTTTGAGATATTAGCAGAAAATAAGAATTACCTTCTAAAAATTTAAACTACCATAATTTTTTTTTGCCGATTTTCCGCAACTTGACGTGAAATCAGAGGCTTGGTGTTCGCTCAACTAAGTACCACAAGTAGTTGTTCGGCAGCGACCGACACTTTTGGGGTTCCGCGCCGCACTATGAGGAGGGTGGTGTGAGGTCGAAATTTTGGCCATTTTGGTTTAAAAAACAGTCTTGGATTTTGGTACACCAACTTTTAATGAAACAATTGGAATGCAAGATTTTTTTTTTGGTTTTTTGTCCATTTTAGCGCTCCAGGAGCGGTTTTACAATTTTCTAAAAATAAAAGTTTAAAAAGTTTAAAAGGAGTTTGTTTGCTTTCTTCGTTCTTCATTTAGAAAAAAAATTATTAACCAGGAAACTGATCTCTAATATAAGAAAGAAATAAATCTCACGTTTTGTGATCAAGCCATTTTTTGATTGATCAAAAAAAGGTAATATGAATAACTATTTAATTTTCGATGGATGATGGTCATCTTCACGCGTCTCCACGTCTGCATAAATAAACTACGTTTTGTGGTTGTGGAAGCCACGGGGAAAACGTTGAGGAAGTTTAATAAAACACGAATAGAAGACGAGTGGGATGTTGTAGAAGAGCAGTACACACACACACACGGTTGGAAGAAACGGGACAACGGGGGGTTACGTTGTGACATAACAAGTATGAGCAAAAAAGAAGTAATGCAACTTTTTTTTTGTTCATATATTATTTGATGTGTTTTTTTGCAACTTAACTAACACACTTACCGTCAAGTGTAAACAGATAAATTGGATTTCCGAAAAAAGTTCAGCGAATGCGTACTATAATGAATTATTGATAGACAATGTCTGTATAATTTACGTATCTAGTTTCACAGCTCTCGAGATTGTTGTACGCTTGCTTGTTCTATAGGAAATGCTGTTAAAATATTGTAAGGAATTTAAAGGAGGATTATCGGTATTTTGAACGTATCCACGCAATATGTTCTCAAAGAAATGAATTCTGTAATTAAATTTCTCAAAAAAAAATTAATATTTTTTATAGCAATTCAAAATTTGAACAAATGGTCTAAAACCTTAATTTTTGGTTTTTTCCAAAGTTTTGAATCATCAAAAAAAATCTTTTGAATAACTATTTTGAAGTTTCAGTACGAAAATTTTTCATTTTAAGATGGAGAAGAATCGTTATAACATTTTTATTCAAATTTACAAAAATTTACCTAATTTTTCATTATTTTTCGAATTTTTCAAAAAAAAAAAAAAAAAAAAAGGCCAAGTTAAATTTGAATTCCCGCTTAAATAAGTGACGTCATTTTTGATATTTTTGCGTTATCAATTCTTCGGTTCACTTGATTTTTCTTTTATTATTGATTTGAAACACCGCTTGCCAATGTTTCAAACATTTTTTCACAAAAAAAAAACATATCGAAAATAAAATCACTCATTTGCGTGGTAATTCAAATTCATTTAGGCTTGTTTCTTGAAGTTTTGCAAAATTGGAATTTATAAACAATTAATTAGACAAATTTTATAATATTTTTTTCACAGTTATTTTCGGTCATCTGTTATTGAAATCCAAAAAATGTTTTGACTCTACTCAAGCACATTTTGGGTTTATGAAAAAACCCGGGACCGTTGCTCCTTCTTTGAAGGGGTTGATTCAGTTTTTGTTTTCAAATCAGGAAAAAAAATATTTTTTGCTCTTTTCAAATGCTCTTATCAAATGTTCATCCTAATTTGACAATATTATTGATGGGGTTTATCACAAAAAAAATGTATTCATTGTCGAATAGTATTATATGGGAAAAAAACTGACAGCTTTATTACTCAGCGCACAAGCTTATCGCCGCGACACTGACACTAACGACAATGGGAGACAGAATTCATGACCAAAAGAGCATGTTAATGCAGTATTTGTCCACATTAGCCGAACCAATGGGAAAAGTTATCCAACGTAGTAGTGAAGTGGAAAGATTGGGTAAAAGAAAAATTACAAGAAATATCACGCATCGTGTTTACCTTTTTTATAAAGTCCAGCATAGCAACACATGTTTCAAAGTTTTCATGGATAGAGAAGAAGTGGGAATATTGGAAAGAAAGGGTTTTGAAGTGTAACCATGGAAAAAGATTCGGCAGTGCTTTCATTGTTCATCAAAAACCTCATTTCCAACATTTCTAACTTCCGGTACCTAATCGTTCTCGCCGACTTTTTATTCACTTTCACCATCCCCGATTTCTGACTTTTTTCAAACTTGAAGTAGCGGCAGTGAGGATTTTGTGAAAACCACAAAATATCATATTAAAACACTCAAAAAAAGTATTTTAAAAAAAATTTCCAGTCAAAATTTTGGGAAACATTTTTTTTATTAATATGAGCTTTTCAGGAAATCAAGAGCAATTCCGATCCCTAGAATGGCTTAAAACGTTATTAAAATAAAATAAAAATATAAAATCGTTGAAAAATTAATTTTTTTTGGTCGCTTTCCAAAGCTGGAAAAACTAGGTATTTTACACTTTTTGACAGTTAATAAAAAGTTTCAAAAAATGTTTAAACTGTTTTTTGATATTTGGTCATCATGAGTGTCTGGCACACTTGCCGAATTTGCCGTTTGCCAAACTCGACAAATTTCAAAATTGTGGACCTGCCGAATTTGCCAAGTCTGTCAAATTTTGAAATTTGCCGCAGATATAAAAAATGTTTAATATAAATATTTTTGTCCAAAATTAATGAAACTAATGTTCGGAAACTTAGTAAAATAAAGCACAGAAATCCACACTTGCATTATGCAAAAATCAAACGAAAACCAGTGAACTTAGTTTTTTCCATGAATTTTGGCACTTTTTGAACTCCAAAAATACTGCGATCTACCGAGTATGACGACCACGGCAAATTTGACAAAATTGCCGTGCTTGGCAAATATTAAAAAAAGACGAATTGACAAATTTGTCGGGCACTGGAATTCCATTCGATTATGAAAGTAAGAAGGCTAGACGAGCACAAAAAAAACTCGACAAAAATAGGGAAATGTAATTGAACAACAAAGCGGTTGTATGTACACTTTTGGTGCCGGTGCAAGGAAAAAAAAGACACTCAGGGCGCCGGGGGCGACGTACACGTTTTGATAAGCAGAGTTTGTCTGGGTGGTGGTGTCAAAGGGAAAGAGAGGGCTTCCTCGAAAGGAAAGAAAAAATGAAAACAAAAAGAATTGGAAAACGCGGCAAAAACGGCAAGAATAAATACTTTTGCGGAAGAGTGAACACGTAATGTTTCTCAGGGGATACTCGTCCGAGCGCCTTGAAATAATTTGTGGTGACACATACGTTCTACCTGATAGCGAAGGAAAAGAAAAACCTGCTGAACTCACTTCAATAACTGCAGTTGGAAAGTCGATTGAGGGTCGTGGCGTTGCATCTTCATACCCTGCATACCCTGAAACATGTGGAAAGTTTTCATGTATACAATATTTAATTTATGTTTTTGAAGTGGAGAATTAATTTTAAATTGAAATTATTGAAAACGTATACCTAATAAATAGAACAACATTTTTAACAATGCTGGTAAACCAGAATGTTTTTCAGATTTTCTGGTTTTTAGACAGATGTTTTAAATTTTGTATTTGTTCTAACAAAAATCAATTAATATAATTAATGTAAAGCCAATTAAAATACAAGCAAAGCAGCATTTTAAGGGATTTTCAATTTTTTTCTAAAAAAGCTTCAGAGGTGGAGTAAAGGTTTTGGCGGTTCAAAATTTTGAAAAAAAATGGAATAATTGTATCTCAAATCCTTATTTTTGGTCATCGTACCGTTTTTTAATCAACTAAATAAATTTAAATAACTACTTAATTATGCAACTTTTTTTGGACAATTTTTTTTGGATATTAAGTATGATAGGCCATATTTTTTGATTGAAAAATTTTCGAAAAGTGTTTGAAAAGTTTCATAAGGAAATTTTGTAATTTGAGTCTATACGTCCCAAATTGCCGGAACCGTTACTCCTCATTAAAAATTTTTTTGTAATAATTTTAATATTTGAAGAAAAAATTATTTTGCAAAGTACAGGCAATGACTTTAAAATTTTTCAGATTGTTCAATATAGTTGTTTTAACTAATTATTTAAATAAAATTGAAAATAAAACGGTACCATTTGAATTATCATCCCTGCTTGATCGTTTTGACTTTGGAGGTTCTGAAAACATTTATAGTTCGGCAATGTTCAAATGTTTCTGGTTTGTGCAGTAATCCTGATAACTAACTCCAAATTTGAATTAGAATTCTCATGATTTTAAATATAAATTTATTGTTTTTTAAAAACCAGTAAAGTAACAACACCAACTTTTAGAGCCCACCGACGAAGAAGTTGACGAATGCGTAATTGAAAAACTAGAGAAATTTCGGTTTAACTGTATGGATTGTCTTGGTCTTGGTGGTCGGATCATAGTAAGAAATCAATAAATTTGAGACATCGCGCGCCGAATGATGAATGTGAAGCGACGCCTTCAATTGTTTGTCACCAATTGAAACCAATATGAAGCCTGTTGACATTTTGCTCAAGAATTCTTCACCGAGACCAATTGAGAACACAATAAGGCGAGAGAGCAATAAGAAGAGCCTTCACTTTTTTGTTGGAGTTTTTAAACGCTTAAGTTAAAGTCTTTTGGAATTAAAAATATATTACCACTTTATAGTTATGTGATTATCATTAATTTTTATTAAAAAATTCCAAGTATTTTTGAAATAAAAGTTTTCAAAAACACAATTTCAGAGCCGAGTCCGGGTTTTTTAAGTTGTGGAAATTTATGTCAACATCTACAATTTTTATTTGACGGTAGTTTGGAAAATTTCCGGCCATCTCTCACAACTGAAAAATGGCTCCGATCTAGGTTTCTTGAGGTGCTCAAAAATTTGTAAAACTATTGTCAAATGAAAGATCATACATCACAGTAAAAACAAAACTTTCCACAACCTCATAAAAATCGATATGCACCTTAAACAAAAATCACTTAAATTGATAAACTTACGGTGCACATGAGCTGATGACGATCGCTTTTTGACTGCTATCGGCGCCATAGATTGGCGCCGCCTGGCAAAAGCCCTGCCCACCATTTACTACTTTTTTCTTCCCATTTGGGCCGTGTCTGACAATTAAGCAAAAATCATTGAGAAACTAAAACGAGAAGCAAACGAATAAATATTTTCGTACTGGCAAAAAAAATGTTTAGATTTCTAAAAAAAAAATTATTCTCAAATTGTTCAGGGTTGGGAAATGAAAAACAAATGAGGAATTATAAACAATTAGAAAAATGACGAATTAATTGCAAGGAACTAGGACGAAAATGTCTAAACCTTTATACTGGAATAGCTAAGTAACATAATACATAATGTTTAAAAAAATTCAATAGTTGATAGAACTTGATTCATTTCTATCCAAAAGTGCTGGCGGCTCATTTCATCGGAAAACGGAAATTGGCTGTGACACATGGCGGTGTAGATAGCAAGTGCAGAAAGGGTTTCAGCAGTTGCTGCTCAGAATTTTCAAGGTAAATACTATAATAGCAGTCAGAAAAAAAACACGCCGCACACTACCGTGTAGAGGAAAATTGACAGACAGCACAAAAAGTAGATTTTCGAAAGTTTTCTCGCGTCCCGCAAATGATTGCTAGGCATGCAACCTTTAGATTTCACGAAATGCTGGTCAATTTTTTTTGTTGTTTTGTTTGTTAGAATTTTTTAGTGATGAAATTCTAACAAAAAATTCTAACAAAAAGATGTATGCCTTATAATTTAAAATTCTTTTTGTCAAAATTAATTTTAATTGTTTTATAACCTATACTTGGAATTATAAAAGTTCAAAAAAAATCTCTATAATATTTTATGGAACATTTTGAAACAATGCAGAGTTTTTTAGAGTTTTTAATTAAACTTTTTGTTAAAAATCGTTTCTCGGGACTAACTATAAGAAATGTCATTCAGATCATTTCACTTTTTTAAAAAACAATATCACAAGTAAATTCAAACATTAAAACTTGAAACGTTTAAATTTTTGCTACGTATGGTGTATAGAGTAAGGGCACCTATGTCAAATGCAGATAAAAGATTCAAAACTTGTGTAGAAAAAGAAGGCAAGCAATGGAATGAAGTGTAGATGAGTAGAAGACATTTATGAAGAGGCATGGAGCATCTTCTTCTCCTATCAAATTACATAGACATTATTAGTAGTAGACTATGGGTTTTGACGAATAAAACAAAATTTTGGATGTTTCTGTTTTTGTGACTTCTCTGTCTCTATGTCATTAATAGCTCATTTTATTCATGTTCGAGGTGGTCATGGTTGCACAGGAACGGCCGAAAAGCTAGAAAAAATGTTTTTATTTGTCAGTGCTACTTTTTTAAAATCAGGTCCTAGTCTTATGGCCAACACGACCAGATAGCTCATTTTTTTCAAAAATTTGGCAATTTGCCAAAACTTTGACTGAAAAATTTAAAAAAACCTAAAAATTTTAGAGTATTTCATAACACTTTTTTGCGTCAACCAGCATTCATAAAAATCACCTGCCAACTGAAATATTATAACTAATTCAAATTAGTGGTTTGTAGAAATCTTTTATGTTTTAAAATTTAGACCCCAACCTTGAAAGTTTGCAACAATAAAAAACATCAAGAAATAAGTTTCCTGAAATCTGACAAAAAATACATATGCTTGCATTTGTAATGCATTTTGAACTTCATAAATTTTGAAGTTTTCTGTTTTGACGACAACATCAAATGCAATTTTTACCCTTTGAATTTTAAGAGTAAAAGTACATCATTCACCAGAATGATATGAGTATGTTGAGCTGTTTCATTTGCTTTTATTGTAGAATTATGAAATGATTAAAGGTTGAAGGCTTTGCTTTAAAGGTGAAGTAGCGCCAGTGGGGGACTTGTGAAAAACCACTTCTATGGTCTCAAAACGACAATGAATTTTCATTTCTTTTATTGCATATATGAACCGTTTATTATTATTTTGTTGATTAAAGTACATGTACATGAAGCCGACAAGTGAAATTACCCCGTAATTTTTTTCGAAATTTTGAGCCGCCATAAAAACATTTTGAGAAATTTCTGACAAGGTTGACTACAAAAGTTGTTCATGCACATTTGAGCACATTTAAGCACTTTTTGGGATATTTGCTTATTTTTGTTTCATATAAGTATTTTTTATAACAATTTCCCCTATAACACCATGCCGTAAAAAGAAGAAAAATCATTGATGCACTTGGCGAGGTGTGTCTAGAAAAGATGAATTGTGTCAATTCAACGAAAAATTCAAAGAATAGGGAATCATGGAGCACTTGCTCAGATACGATGTTACATTGTGTTTGTGTTGTTCCGTCTTACTAGAAACAAGTGAAGCGATACAATTAAATTCAGATGCCAAACCTCAGCCAGAATAATGAGTATACTTGCACATAAGGCCAAAGAAAGAGGATGAGAAGGCAGCCCTGAGTGTGAAGAAGATACAAAGTTTGGCTCTGGTGCGAAAAACCGGGAAGAGTTTCAAAACAAACTTATATGTAGGAGTAGATATAAAACTAACATACTCGAAACTCAATTCTTCCATGTTTATTACCCAACAGTGGGAGAGAGAGAGATACCTCGTTTTCCCTTAACTGCATCGTTTTGGATACTACTAACAATATCATTATTGTTTTCAAAAATTGACTGGAAATAGCCGAGAAGAGATAACAAGTAGGAATTCTCCATGGAGAAATCTGGAAGGTAACTCTCCGGTGAATGAACGTGGTACATTAGATAGATTGAATAGCAAAGCTACTTCTGACTTTATAGATGGGAAGAACTGCAAAGAGTGAAAAATAGAACAGGAGTGGGGTAAAAAATATTCGTCCGCATACTACAGACTGGACGAAATCAGATTAAACTAAGCGAATCAAAACCCCCTCCAAATAAGACAAAACAATATATAGTGAGCCTGGGGTTCTAGAAATTCATATTAAAAGGAATTCAGTTTTAAATAGACCTATGAAAGTTCTAGAGCACTATTTTTCTGATTAAGGGTAGAGTAGTGCCAGTGAGGAAGTTGGGTTGAAACATGTTTATGGCACAATAACGACCTTATTAGTGAAAAAATTCAAAATTTTTTTTTAAATTTAATGATTTTTTTTAAATTTGAAACATTTCGCATTTTGGCACTTTTTCGGAAGTCGTCCGATTTTTGTGATTAAATATGTTTCAAGTATTGATATTGAAACATCGTAGGCTCAAAAAGTTGAAATTTTTTTTAAAATGAAATTTTGCAAATTTTGGAAGCGGCCGACACGTTCGGGATGTTTAAGGCAACTCACCGGTCGCCGGAGGCGTCTAACCGGCGCCCACATGGAAGTTCTACTTAAATGAGTCGTGTTGATAAAAATATATTATTTTGTCACTGAATATTCATAAACTATTCCTTTTAACTATTTTGAAAGATTGCTTATATGTTATATGTACGGTTAAAAATTCAATTAGAAGCAGCTTTTGAAAAAAAAAATTAATTTTTAATATTGGACACATTAATCAGTAAGCCATGGTTTTTTTTTAACTTCCAGGCTCTAAGAAACAAAAAAAAGAAGTGGAGCGGTGGGAAAGTTTCAATTCCTGAGTATCTTATACTCGTTTCGTATAGAGAGCAAATGAGAAGAGCATAATAAAAAAAAGCATGATGAACACATAGGCTTGACAAAAATATAATAATAGCATCAAAGAATACTGACGTGAATGGACGACGGAGAAAAGAACGGAGCAGATTCACTCCAGAATATGTGGGAGTAGACACCGCGAAGAACACCAAGGCACGCGAAAAATTCCAGCAAAAATTCCAGGAATTTGTAAGGAAAATATAATTTTAGCTGCAGTTTTTTTTTTCAATTCCACATACATAACCTGATCTTAGAAGACCTCTGTTGCTGCATTCATTCCGGATGAAAAAGCAGAGACACACACGTTTATATTAATTTAGAAGCGCTAAGCGCTAAACTATGCACACGTTTTTGTTCCTCGATCTTTCCAATTCATATTTTTTGACTTACCTTGAAATGAAACTGTTGAAGAACTGAATGGAATAGTGGTACTTGTAATAGTCACAAACATTCCGCAGAGTGAATAGGAATCACAAATTCCAAGGACATTTGAAGGGAGACACGAAAAAGTGCTACATAATGAGTTATGGGATGTGCATAGCTTGAACGACAACTTCTTCCCTGCTCATTCACTAATCTACAAAAAACACCGAGCAAGTGTTTCCACCGGCACCCACCTCCTTCAATCTCAGCGCAATACTTTTGTTAGGCTTTGAAAGAGCAAGTCTCAGCCCCGAAAAAACCACAAAAAAAAGTGCACTCATGAATAATTGAGGTTTACCTGAAGGTTTCCTGTTTTTTTGAAGGGTTGACGTCCCGGAAGACTGCGATCGATACGAAAATTCAATGTTGATCGTTACAGACTCATCTGAAGATATAATATATTAGAAAATAGAATTGCATATTAAACCTCCTGATTTTTCTGCGGAATACGTCGATGTTGCACTCGTCTTTGGTTTTCGATGGGAAGCTGAGAAAATGGATGATTAACATATGACACTAATAATTAAAAGTCTAGAAACTTTTTAAATTTTTGTAGATTCAGATAATTAAATTAAAAGTGAAGTAACGCCAGTATAGTATAAAAGTGAAAAGCAAATTTATCAACTTTGCCGCTTGCCAGGTACGGAAAATGGGACAAAAAATGTTTACCGAAATTATTGATTTTGTTCCAAATAATCTAGTGAAACAGCATAGTTAAGTTATTTCAAAAAAAATTTAAGCAGGCCATAAAGAGACTGTATTACGGATTTTATCGAAAAATCAAGCTGTGCTAAAAATTCAATATCTTGGTGCACCAAAAATATAAAAAAGTTGACACATTTTTCTTAGTTGGCTCAAAATGACAAACTTGCCCAATTTGCCGCATTTTCCGAGCTCGGCAAGTTTTGAGTTTCAAATTTGGTAAAGCACCGCTCCAAATTCACTGAGGCAAAACTGAGATTTTACCAGTTTTCAGAAAATCATAGAAAATTTAGAACTTTTAAAAAATTGTTTACTATGGCATTCTTTCAATACTGTAGGACCGTTTTATAGGGTTATTCAAGTAATGTCGGAAAACTGAAAGGGAAGAAAAATGACGTCACAGCTGTATCAAAATAAATTTTTTAAAAACATGTATTTTAATACAGCTATCACGACATAAATGTATTTAAATATATTGTTCAAAATTGCTTTAATAACTGGCATTCATTTTTTGAAAATTTCAAATAATAAAACCGAATATTTGAAGAAAAAAATTTATGATAAGAAACAAGTTCGGAAAAAGGGTAACGCAAAACAGAAAACACTACAAATAAATTTAGGAACTCAAACATTTTTATAGTTTTCTTCATGTGAGAGCTCGAACTTTATTGCTTAATAGCTCATAGGAATAGATTTTCTCTGAATTGTTTGGCACTGCATCACTAAACTCACGAGTTCTGGATAATGGTAGATAATACTTTGTCTTTGTTGGTCTGTATGATGACCGATGAAGTGGGTTCATTGTGAATGTTGGCGAGTTTGCAGACAAATTAAAAAGTGGCAAAGTTTAGAGAATGGGTTAGTTGGAACATGTGGTTGCAATAAAGGATGCCGACTTGAGCATTGTGGACAGAAGATTTACGACGATCACGGGCCGTATTGCGAAGATGAGCACAAATCAGACAGCTTCTAAAGTTATTGTTCAGAATTATAGCATCTTTTTTGTCAGGTAGGTTAATTCTGTTTTTCTGTTTTTTACATTTTTGACTGGCCGAACTTTTCGATTGAATTTCTTTGATTTTTTCGGCAATTTTTTTTTTGTTGTAAAATTGATCATGTTAATTCAATTGCATGGAAAAACAGATTTGTTATATAATACATTATTACATTACATTTACATTAGGGTTTTTATACCTCCCTACTACTCTACCATGCGACATCCGCCTCCTGTGTAGCGCGGCGCGGAACTCGGAAAGTGTCGGCTGCGGCAAAAGAACTATCATTTCGTGGTATCGTGGTTCAAAACACCAAGCCTTTGATTTTCTGCCATCAAAAAAGGCTGTGGGTTGATTCAAATTTTTGGCGCACTTTTTGGGTTTGGCCGCCACCTCGGCCCATTGTCAACAATTTTCAAAAAAACTTGACTAAAAGCTTAAAATTAAAACATCATTGTATTTTGTGAACAATTTGTGAAAAACATTATCTTCGATACAAAAAGTTCCTTAGATATTCCTATAGATATTTCTGTGAGAAGTTTAATTGTGAATTTCTACTTTTTCCTTATCAATGTTTCGACATTCCCATCACACTTTTGTACTTGCTCCTCTTTTTCATGTTTTTTCAAACGCCAAACTACTGAAACGAGACCCTCTGTTTTAATCTGAATTCAGTATCCATTTCAAATTCAAAGTTTTTTTTCTTTCTCTCTTTTTGTGTGATGTCTTTCCTTTTACTCAAGCCCGACTAACTCAATTTGGTTGTTTCCCGGCTATGCATAGGAAGATGATTGCGAAATTTTCTTGATTCATCCTGAATAATTTTTTTGCGTGTTTAGAAATTTTTAAAGTCTGTAATTTAGATTTGTGCTATTGTTTTTTACACTGAAAAAATTTTTCCAGACTTTTCATCTGGTTAAAATTTTTTTTTTAATGTACGAGGTTTGTTATCAGTGCTCACACTAAAAAAAAAGATAATAGGTAAAAATGAACACTTTTATGAGTTGTCACGTGCCATAGAATTCACGAATTCAGCGTCTGCCAATAAATTTTCGACGGTCGTTGTTCCCTAAAACAAGCCAGTGCGCAAATCGTGCAAGTTCATGCGGATGTTCGGTAGCAGTGATGTGCAAAACGATAGAACAAACACTAACCAAAAATACGGTTTTCTTTTTTCTATAGGGGTGTTTCCTTTATTTGCGCAATCTCCCCCCGGCTTTTCACTTTCTGACCGTTGTCCCAATTTTACCCCATATTTAGGTTTTTTTTTTCAAAACTCGTCAAAATTTAATTTTTCTACATATTTCAAGTTCAAGACGGTAACTTTAAAAAGTGGAATGAATTGAACTACGAGGCAGCACGAAAAAAAAAGAATTCTTCAACGTCTTAGAACTTTCAACTACAAAGAAAACCAAAAATAAATGCTCAGACATCTCTTTTTCATTTTTTGCTCTCAACATTTTTTGACCAGTCGGCGGTTTTTGGTTTTAAAATAGAAAAAATAATAAATCTAAAAACTGAAACTATTTAGTTTCTTTCTTTTTTTAAATTTTGTCACGGTTAGAAAAATACCAATCAGATAATAATTTTTACCCTCTCGGTGTCCCCAATTTTTTATGTTTTTTTTTTCTTGCTAAACTTTCATTTTCATTCTTCCAAAATTTCTCCCGAGGAAAACGGAAGAAAGCGGGAAACTTGAAGCAAGGTCACCCCTATTGCTGCTTTTTGAGAAGGAATGTGAATTCATCCGAAATAAATGAGATTTGAATAGCAGTTATTTTTAAAGTCTACTTTTCCACTAATTCTACTTTTTTCGATTGCCAGCTAAAGCCCCTTTCATAAGGTATGTAGTTAGGTCCTGATTTCAGATTTTTGTAAAACGCTTAAACAACAAAAAACAAGTATTTTTATGTGATTTATTAATTTATACGCACATCTCATTATATGCATTACATAAGATTTATCAATTTATCACTATCACTTTTTCGATTCATTTTAAATCTTATTTGCCACCACACCCATTTTATCATTAGTGTTTTTATATTTCTGAGAAAATAATTTTGAAATCTTATGAGCAGTGAGATGAGGTGAAGAAATTGCTTTCAAAATGCTTATTGACTCAATATAAAAGTTAAAAAAATAAAAAATATTTTGATACATTTTTTATATATTTTACATTTGAAATTTTTTTTAATTGGAAAAAATCATAACTTTTACCACTTTTTCGGAAATCGTCGATTGAAAGAAAGTTTTCCTCGAGTGTTATGTTTACTTGTTTTAAATAATTGTCACTTTTGGATTATATGAACATTTCAAAAAATTTTAAAAAAAAACAATGTTTTTTGAAAATTTGTACTATGATAAGTGATTTTCAAGGCATCATATAAGTAATTTTTAACCGTTTTCCTGGCGCTACTCCACCTTTAAACATGTATTAAGAAATTTCTACTCATCATAAACCATATTTGTTCCCGTTTTCGTTCTTCTAAACTCATCCAAACCGACGTCTTCCATTCATTTTTCTATGTTTACTCAATGAAGGAAGCCGAATTCTCAACCGGTAATTATGAAACTTTCTTGACACTTTCGATTCCTTACTTTATTTCTAAGTCTCATGGGGTATTCCAAGATTTTATCTTTTGTCAGCTGCTTGTCGATTTGCAAACTCAGTTCTAATTGTTCATCAAAAGCCTCTTTGCAATTTGCATTTAAATTTTCTTTGACTTTCGTACTCGATTTTCTTGATTTTTGGAACTCACAAAACCTTTTTCAAAAAAATATATTTGTGATCTACCTGCTGGATGCTTTCTATGGTAGTTGTTTCTTTTTGCGGTCTGTTTTGTCGGGTAGATCAAATGCTTGGTTTTTGAAAAAAAACTGAAAAAATTTCTTGAGGGTGTAAAATGCAAAAAAATTAATTCCCGTCCATTGAACTACATTGACAAATGTGAGGAATGTGCTAAAAATCCTTAATTTCCAATTTCTATTTTCCTTCAAAACTGACAACTTGAAAATGCATAAAATCATTAGATCATTTAATTTTTGGACGGGCCTACACTTCAGTAGTCAGCAAAATATCTTAAACAACTATTTTGGGGTGGCCAGTTTAGTTGAAAATAAAATAAAAAAAGTTAACAGATCTTGTAGAAACTTAAAGCTTGCAATACTGTAGATTTTAAATTAGAACAAAGAAAATAAATATTTTAAAAATGGTTTTTTTTGTAATTCAAACCTATTTTTCAATTTAAAAAGTTAAGAAGCGTTGGGGGTTTTTGAAGAAATTTAAAAGTACTTTCAAGTTTTACTAACATTTGACCGAGTAGACACTGATTCTTGGCGCTATGTTCAAACCTGTTTGTTCTACATACGATGTCGATGATTCAGGTGTTCTTTTGAATAATCGAATGGCATTGGCTCCTTTGTGAGCCTTTTTTGTATGCACCTCTTTTACTCTACACGAGACCGCGTCTAAGTCCCATGTTCCCAAATATAAGCTCATACTCGTCATGGCTTTCTTTTCTTCTTCACCGCCCGCAATCATTCATCGGTTTGAGTTTTTGGGCTTTTGGCATTCGAAACACGGATGGGATCGAAACCGAACTAGGGTTGAGGGCAGCAGCTGCCGACACAGACACCACCAAAGAATTTCGGATGAAATGTTTGTGCAAATCGCAAAACAATCGGTTTTTTTCCGGACAGCGCCCCCTCTCTTTCTCACAGAGCCTTTTCTCGCTTGTTGTTCCGCGCGCGCTCTGCCGAATTGGGTCTCTGAGGCCTAGGCGCTTGCGTCAAAACGGAAACATGCAACCATGCATTTTTGACATCCGACTGTTGTTTGTACCACCTTTTGTGCAACAACTGCTTACTTTCGCGCACACTTTGCGCTTCCGCCTACACATTTATGAACAGACAACCAAAAACTATCCGTTTTCGTTGCAGCAGAAAAATTATCACAAACGGCGTGGTTTTTTTGATTAATTACTTTCTTTCTGGTATTCCCAGTGTTGATAAGATGTCTGTTAACACCTTTCGTTTGGTTGGTTTTTTTTCAAAAAAAAAAGTTAGACGTTTTATTTTGTCATATTTCATACAGTTCAGTATATAACCGTATTTTCCATATTATTAGGGGTACACATAAGTTCCGGGTCAAAATTTATAACTTGTTTTGCTACGTTTTTTTTTTAAATTTATTTGTTTATTATTGGTTTTTGTAAAAATGCAAAAACTTATGTTATCAACTATGATTTTTCGTTTGACAGTAGTTTCAAAAACTTTTGACCCCTACTCGGACCTACTATTTTCAGGCTTTTACCCAATATTGCGCTTGAACAATATTGCGCTTGCGGATTTTAGTAAAACTTTTTTTAAAAAACCGTTTAATTTTTTGTACGTCGTCAAAAATTTTTCAAATTTTTTTCCCAGAAATTCTTGACTTTTTAATACAAAAATTATGATTCTTTTTACAGTTTGAAACTTTATTCTTGATAAATTCCCAAAAAAAAAACTCAAAAGTTTCCCAAAAATTTTTTTCTCGTTTTAAAGCTTAAAATAAACGCAAAAGCCTGAAAAAAAGTGGATTCGAAATCCGAAAAGTTCATTAAACTCCCGTCAAATGGAAGGTCCTAGTTTATACCATAAATTTTCACAATTTGAAAAAATCTATACAGAGCTACAAAATTTATGCATTTTTTAGGCTCGGGACTTATTTGGCCTCCTAACAGATTGAAGCAATAAATCACCAACTTGCTTCAAATTACCAAACATAATGTAGCATTTTCCTGGTGGCCAACGTTCTCATAGAATACAAAAAACATTTGCAACCCGATGAGACTAGCATTATACAATTTCTCATTTTATTCTCCAATTTACGTCGTTGGTGTTGTGAAACTTCACTTTTTTGCTTCAATAGTCCAAATTATAATGTGGAAAAAAAAATATATAGCTGTTTTTTTTTTGAAAAATCGTGTTATGATAGGATAAATAATAATAATAAGCAGGAAAAACACATCTCTGCTTCTCTAGCTTTTTCGACATTCATATTTTCACTGAGCTAATCCTTCGTTTCTTCTTTTCCATAATTCCCTTTTCCACTCATGTTTTGAGTTGTCTTCGTTCAAAGGTATGAGAGCAAGCAATGAGCAGCAAAAAGTGGTTTACATGTGAACTAAAAATGTTCATTAGTGCTGTTTTAATGCTCTTCTTTTCATTATAGTTTCGGAAAGTGTTTTAACATGTTTTGTGCTTTTCTTTTTGTTTTTTTGTTTTTCAGACATTTCTGAGATGTTTTACAATCATTTTAAAAAATTATGCTCAAGAAAAGTTTCAATTGTACCGTCAGACTTCGAAACAAGTCATGTGTTATTTGAAAGTGTACCATAAAAATATGCCACTTTCTACTCTCAACCTCTCAAAATTTAAATCTTAAAATGTTTCAGGGCATTTTTTCACTACTTTGGAGGCTTCTAGAATTGCTCCAAATGCTTTTTACAAACTTGAAATGTTTTTCGGAACGTTTGCAAGTTGGTGAGTACTCTTGGAGACTTTAGATTTTTTTTTCATTTCATTGGCTCCAAAAATTTTCAGACATAAACAAAAATTAAAATTTTCCAAAAATCTCTCAGAGTGTTGTTTACCAACTTTTAAACGCTCTGAAAAACAAAGTTTGCAAAAAAAATAACATGTGGAGCAATTCTACAAGGCTCCAAGGTAGTGCAAAAATGCAGTGAAACAATTTTAGATCAAAATTTTTAGGGTAGAGAGTAGAGCTTTGCCCCCCCCCCCCCCCCCATTCTTTTAGCTTATTGGATATTACTGACAATTATCAAATACGTTTTGTTTTGTTTTGAAAATCACATGGACTTACATTTTTCACAATAATTTTTGGAGCATCAGTGGAAATTTAACACGATATCTAAAAATTAATCTCAATTTATTTTTAGAGTTGTACAAAACATTCACTGCAAATTACCAAGAAATCGGTTATATTTTTCAATTCGATGCCTCCCAGTTCTATGATTAATGAGTAACCAAGTCACATTGGCTGTGGCTTTGTCACGAGATTCTGGTGGTCCTCTGGCTATAAAAAAAGGAAGGCAAATTAATTCTGAAAACAGAACTGATGCCACCACAAGTTTGCAAGCCGAAATTGCGAAATATAGGCATCGGATTCCAATTCCTCCCAATGTTTTCGTTTGAATTTCCTCTTTCGTTTTCAAGCCATTTCTCCCTTTTCTTTCGGTGACTCGAAAAAAGAGTAGTGTGTCCGTAATGTTGCTCTTTTGGGCACCCCCTTCTTGGAGCATTCGGCCCGGTTTCTTCACTGAATGAGGGGGGAGAGACATGGAAAAAGAGCTTCTCGTCGCCGGGGTACACCAACAAAGAGTGCTCTTCCTTTTTGCCGTTACGCCTCTTAATTATTCGACGGCTTCTTTCCCTTGAGCTTCCAACTCATCAGTGCTTTTTCATGATACTTGTGTGGGCTTTTAATAAGTATTTGTATACTCAAATATGTCCTATACTCGATAGCTTTCAATCTCTGATAGTTTCCTGCTTCCTAGTGAGTTTGGGAAGTCGTTGTCGTTGTCATGCATCAGATGTTATTTTTTATTTTTGTTCAGTGCCTGAGCACGTCTTGAGCAGAAAAAAACGGTCATTCATTTTGGTGTTGCCTCTGGCATTTGCTGTCTTCATCCTCATCTTCTTGACACTTGATATTTCCTTTTTTCTTTGGTTTTTCCTTTCATTTCATTTCATGGAATTCTCATCTAAACTGCGTGGCTTCTGTTTACTCTTCTTTTCCCATCCATCAGAAACGCTTAAGCGTTTTTATTTTAATTCTCAAATTTCACACTTTATTTTTTATTTATCACGCTATCAAAAATGTAAAACTTTTTATTCAAACATAAAGTATACTTTGATAATTTATTGGCACCACAATAATTAAAAATCCTAGTGAAAAAATTTGTAAAACAGCTTTCAAAATTTTTTTTAACACAAATAATTAACACTTTTTGCCAGTTTATATAAAATTGAAAAAAAAAACATTGAAAAGTTGTACTATGGCATTTTGGCACCATAGATGTAGTTGAAAACACTTTTCCCAAAACTGTACCACTTCAAGTTCTTGATAGTTTCAAAAAGTAACTAATTAACTAAAACAAGAGCACTCACTACATAAAGGCCGGAAAATGACGACCGACAGTGATTGCTAGTAGGATATAAATTATGAATTCAAAAAAAAAGATTCGTTTTTTTTTTGGCCGAAGGTATTAGAAGAATCCAATCAAATCGGCCCCAACTTTTTTCTGTACTGCAATAACCCCGGCCGATGGAATTATACAAGTTCACATCAATATCGAATCAATCACTATGCATAGTTATCGGATGTGTTCACGTTAAGATATTTATATAGAATAAGTCTTTTTTTTATTATGTAAACGTGATTTCAATTTTTTTTTTCATTCTATAATTTTGGTTTAAATAATAGAAATTGGGCCCAAATGACCGAATAAAATTGTAAAAAAAATAATAAAATTTATTAATTGTTTTTTTAATGATTTTTCAATTTTGCAAAAACTAAAGAAAGGAACGAATTAAAATGAAACTCCCGCAGAAGTGAGTGACGTCATTTTTTTATATTTTCGGGTTATCTAGCTAAATTTATAGGTAATTTTTTATTTTTCTCATATATTTGGTTTAAAACCCCAGTTGTCATTTTTTCAGACATTTTTACGTGAAGAAACCTTGCAAATTTATAATCAAATGTAGAATAAAAAATAAATTTTTTAAACCAATAACTTTAGCCAAAAATATTAAAAATGACGTCATTAATTTGGAATTCAATTTTACAATTGAAAATATCATTAAAGAGTTATGAATAATTGAAAATTTTATAAATTTTTCACAGTTATATTTCAAAAAGACTCTACTCTACGATTAAAATATAATTTCTGCTTTAAATTATCTCAATAGCCAATTTATTTGTATGTGTGTCCGTTACATTTTCTTTTCTCAAACTAGTATTCCACACACACAACGATTCCTAACCCCAGTGTCTTCTCATTTTGCTCCTATTGATGAATTAATCCAATCAGTCACGCGCAAATGTCACTCACACATGCCCTTTGATGAACAGAAGCAAAGCGTTCAGAGCATCTGCCCTTTCAACTTGCGCTCTCATTTACTGCCGACGTTGAAAAAAAAACGAGCACCGAGGAGTCTTGGAATTGAGTTTAAACGCTTTCCTGAACGTTTTTTTCTTGCTTAACTTGATACATTGTACTCTACATTTTTCTGACTTTATAGTTCATCTTTCCAACTTTCAGGAGAGTGGAGGGCCTCACGAATCGAGTGTTTGAAATGCAGGCGGCTCCGTCCTGCTACGGCAGCATGGTTGCTAGCACATCAGAAGAAGTCACAACATCCACATTATCGCGGGGACCAATGACCATGTGAGTTTGTGAAGTTTTCGAAGACATCGCCGCGTAATCATGTGAAACTATCTCTCTAATCTAAGGAGCCCAAAAATCACTCAAAATTTGTTTATGTGCAGTCTCTACTAGAAAAAAAAACCGATCTTGATGCACATTTTGACCGGCTCAAAATACATACACATTGTGTTTTTCCACCAACCCACACACTTCCACACCAAAATCTCCAGGGACATCACGTCTCGGGCAAAGTTCGGTTTTGGAAAAATGCTACAAAAAAGTTAGTGGCGGAAGTTGAACCTTTATATTTGCAACCAGCTACGTCTCTAAAAAATTTTTAAATTATGAGTACTCCGCCTGGCAATTCAACAATGTGGGTATACAATTTGTGAACACAAAAATTTCCCGAGTAGAATGTTTTTCATTTTTCTGCACATTTTATTACGTAACTTCAATTTCACATTTATTTGCACAAGCCTGATCCGTAGAAGGAGCAGTGAGCCTGAAAAATGAGAGTGATTGACAGAAAGATAGATTGGTTTTGAGTCGGCTCAATGCTTTGTACTGAAGTTTTTTAGTATCACATTTTGATGAAATGCTACTAAATGAGAATTTAATTTTGAATATGGTAAGGTTTCTGGTGTAAGGTTTGTGTTCTCAAATTAACGAATTTCTTTATAGAACCTCACACAAAATTGTAAAAAAATTCTTTGAACATAATTGGCTATTTTTAGCAATTTCAAAAATTTGCCAATTTGCCAAAACTTTGACAGAAAATTTCAAAAAGGAGAGGAGTAGTGCCAGTTAGGACAATGTTTAAAACTGCCCTATGGAGTCAAAATAAAATTAATTTTATAATAAAGCTGTTCACAAAGTTTTCGGAATTTTTTTTATTTTGTGTCAAAAAGTGACAATTCCTCAGTTTTTCCTAATCATAATTTTGGAAATCAACAAAAAAAATATTTTTTCTAAGACTTTTTACTTCAATTTTGTTTCAATTATTCGTGTTCTAGTAGTGCGACATTGCTTTAAACTTTCATAAAAGCTCGTTTTTTTTCAAAAAATTTGGTAAATTGCCAAAACTCTGACTAAAAATTTAAAAAAAAAACGTAAAATTTTTTGGAGTGTTTTATTAGAGTATTTAAACGTTCTGGATCATAATAAGTGTGTACATTTTAGGCGCTACTCCACTTTAAAAAATATTTTCGGTGTTTCTTCTCAACTTTGTGAAATTTTTCTGAATCGTGCCAAAACATACTTTCGATTTTTTTCACATTTCATTTGAATTTAATGCTAGAATATGAGAATTTTTCTCAGCAAACTATTTTCATTTGAAAAAAAAACGCGTTCCAAAGGAAGTTAGTTTCCCAGACTACGGAAATTGGCAAGAAACAGAGTCATTCTTCATCTCCGCCGTCCGTTTCCACTTCAACGTTACGTCTGGCAAAAGTGCGAACATCTTTTATTGAAAAACCTCATGAATAAATCTGAAACATGTTCATAACCGATTCTGTCACCTGTTGAGACCCTCCTAGTTGTCGAACAACAACCAATTACCGGCTAAACACAATTTTCTAAAAAAGGGGGTTAACGTTTGAGGCTAACAGAAATAAGTCTATTGACCAAGTAAAATCATTTTGCTATGCATAAATAACTAATTTTACAGGTCTGTATCAAAATCTAACAGTCAATTTATTGAGGCTCCTGCTTTTTTCTACGATATGGACACTGATTTGAAGGATTTGAAAGTGAGTTTAATTTTACTCGTAGTAACATTTATTTTATTCATTCATTCATATTGAACGCGTTACACTTGTTCCTTGTTAGTACACTCCACAGATTTTTATTTCTTGTTTGTATATAATTTTATTTTTGAAAATATTTTTTTGAAACCATTTTTAATAGAAATTGGCAATTGACAATATTTCAAAAAATAAACGGAAACTGTTTAAATTTCTAAAATTTTTGAATTAAAGTTATGGTCGAACATTTTAATAAATTTATTTCCTGACAAAATGCCCTTTTTTTTTAGCTCAAACTTCCACGTTTTAGTAATGCCTTAAAACAATAATCGGTCGCACAAACTATGAAAAAATCATGTCAAAATTAACCTTTTTTTCCAATTTTCAAAAAATAATTTTGTTTGAAACTTACCGAAATCAATTGCCAAAAATGTTTGAAACTATTGGAAAATTTAAATATAATTTTCATTATAATTTTCTCTCTCTCATTTTCAATTTCACAAAAAAAAAAAATTAATGAAATCGATTGAAATTTAAAAGTTGGGTTGTTTGGAAAATTAGCTTTAAATAATAGAAAATGGCCCGTAATGGGCGAATACTTTTGTTAACTTCATAATTCATAATTTCATAATTTGTTATTCAAAAATGTGTTTACCAGACCGCACTAAAAGACGTGGATTTACTAAACGACTCTGGCTACCGATCGGTAATGGAACGATCCACTCATCCATTTGCGACGAGTCTAGTTTTCCACGAAGACAATGGCTTCGATTCTGAAGACGACGCAACGGACGAGCATTGGGGTTGGTTTGAGCGGGTAGACTTGTGTGTGTGTGTCTGTGTAGTAGTTTTCGCAAATTGCGCAACTTAACGTATCGTAAAATAATGACAGAAGCGGCCGTACTCGTCCGGGTGACCAATCATCCGCTCTACGAATAGGTTATGGACAAAATAGGCGCGAATATATATATAGTACGGTATTTTGCGGGATTTCGATGCACGATCTAACTTTCTATAGTGCCCGTATTATACAACTGGCCAGGCTGGCTTGGCCCACCGCGCGGGTAAAGTTGGCCGCAATAGTCACTTTCGGTTGCTTCATTCATATTCTACCTTCGCGATTACTTTAGTAGATTTCTATATTTGGTACATGGTACCTCCTTTATTAGCATGGAGAAATTGGAGGAAACAAGGTTACAAGATTTCCACAATTTAAAAAAAACTTAAATTTTGCAGATGGGTATCTCACAGTGGGAGGTGACCGAATTAAAATTCGCGACATGTCCGACATCCTGGCGACTAGATACGCTTTCATTTCTGGTGAGTGCACATGCTCAATTTTAGAGGACAGACGTAAAAAGGGCTATAAAATGTGGCGAGAAATGCTACTAAATTCCTTGAGAACCCGGCACAGCCCAACTACCAACTCATACATTTGCAATATGTCCGGCATTCTTTTTTCGCTTTTTTTTTACTTATAACACCTTTTTTAAGGAGCTCGCACCACTGAAGGATTGACAATTGTAACGTTTCCGGACTCTAGATCGACGCTTCCTTTTGAAGACTACTCACTTCTTGTGAAGTATCTTTTGCAAGTTCCTCCGTGAGTTGCTTTTTTTGGGGAAAATTGTTTTAAAATGTCAAGTTTGTGCTTAAACTTTCAATGGCCTATTTTAAACTAAAAAATGTGAATTTCGAGCTCAAAGGAATCCTAGGTTCGGTCCACAAAAAAACATTGATTTAAATTTTTAAATTTCGATAACTATTTTTTTTATTTTCACGGAGGAATTTTATGTTTAAAAATATTTATTAAAAATACAATACATAACAGAGTAAAAATTTGAATGATCAAGTTTTAGAGATTTCTCGTCGATTTTAACGAACTTTTTACAGATTTTTTAAAGTTTACTATCAAAAAGTGACAATTACTCAGTTTTTGCCACTATAATTTTGGAAGTCGACAAAAAAATTTTTAGATTTTTATGCATTAATTTTGTTCAAATTATTTTCGTTGTAACAACCTGAGTATCGCAACATATCAAATTGGCAATTTTTCAAAACTTTGACTAACAAAATTCAAAAAATCAAACAATTGTTGGAGTTGTTTTATTATAAGTGCATTTAAAAAGATCTGTAGCACCAGAAAATTTTTTAAATCTAAATTCTTGTAAAAAATAAAATAAAAAACAAAAACTATAGATTTTTCTGAATAAAACTAATATTTTCAGCCTGGAGGACAGCCACAAGGGTTTTGTGATAATAATCGATCGCCGGAGTGACAAGTGGTCTTCCGTACGGACTTTACTACTTCAGATTTCTGTAAGATTTATACACTTTCTTCTGAAAATCTAGCCGTTGTGGTTTCACGCGGCGCGTTTTCAGTTTAGTCGTGAACACCTATAAATCTCTTTTGTCGTGTTCAAAAATTTCACTTTCACAGTGTTTTCGTTTGCTAGAACACCTCGTTATTGCTGCTGCCACACCACACCAAGTGTGTCCACTTTCTCAGATCTGTTGACACAGTCGGCACTCGATTTGCCAATGATTTTTCGATGCATTTCGGTTTCACTTTAATGTTTACGTGAGAGACGCCTGGAGAATGTCACCGGGCATGCGCGAGCTAAGGTATCATGCAGAGACCGGATATCTTCAGTGCTCCACGCTGCTTCATGTTTACAATGCGCACTGATTTTGATGATGGGTTGAGTATCACTTTACTTCGCAGACACCCCCCTCCACTTGCGGTCATTTTTTATGATTGTTTTATATGTACGGTGCTGGCCGAAAAATTATATTTCTTTTAGTATTGTGATAGTTTTTTTTTTGAAATGACTATAATTCCAAAACTAGAAATGCTTTCAGAAAATTTTAAACTAACAAAATCTTGCATAAAAATAAAACGGCCGACATCTGGCGAGACCACTTTTGCCGGTGGTTGCAAATTTACATTTTACATGGGAATTTTATGAAAACAAATTGATCTTCTTAAAATTTTTTTTTATTTTTAACACTCGTTAATTTTTTTAAATACGCGCCCATTTTGAGCACATTTCTCATAAGTCGTGAATAATTTTTTTTGAACTGTTTTTGATTAAAATATTGTTGAAATAGAATCCTTACCATCTCTTTCATCATATCTTTACAAAACATATAATCAAAAAATGTTCGAATGTGGTTATTCAAGTAGTGCCGGAAAATTGAAAGTGTTAAAAAATGACGTCACAACTGTATTAAAATACATAAAAACATGTATTCATGTATTTCAATACAGTTGTGACGTCATAAATGTATTTAAATAGATTTTGCAACATTACTTGAATAACCCCATAAGTAACCTGATTTCAGAATATACATAATCTACACAGCATAGCGGTTTCAAATAAAGCTAATAAATACAATTCATAAAAAATAATGTGAACATACTTCTATTTGGTTTTTAAGTTACAGTGGTTTTAGTAATCATCATCAAAAACAAACTCGTAAGATGTCGGCCGCTTTATTGTTTTCGTGATGATAATAAATAATTCAAGTGTGTGAAAACAAATAGACAAAGTTATGGGCATTATCTTGTCGGCTAAAAATTGTTCGAGATTGCATTTCTAGGTTCGGAGTTATACCCATTTGAAAAATTAATCAAATGAATAAAATAGATACTCAAGGCGATATATACGGTTTTTTAACAAAAATTAAATAAACTGCAATATTGTAGGAGCTTTTTTTTTTCAAAAAAATCAATTTTTTAAAGGATTTCCCTTTTTCCTGGCAGTTCATTCAATCATCATTGTTTTGCATTGACTTGTATACATTAAACCATAATGACGCAAGGACCACCCTTGCTAGTACTTCCGGTGTTTTGAAACCGGAGCTTTGTCGTCTTTGAAATCCACTTCATCTTTGAAGACATCCGTACATTTTCTTTTCTCGAAATTTTTTGAAAATACTTTCATGCACTAAGTGCTTACTACAGCCGTCGAATATTTTTTATGCATGAAATTTCTTTAAACATTTCGAATTCCGGCGGCCGCTTTTTTGTTGGCTCCTGCAAGCCGCCACCTTTCACCTTTCTTTTGCACTTTAACCCGGTCGACCACCCATCAAACTGTCAATTATTCATTCAAGCAGAGCAACTTTCGATATAACTGGTAGTTGAATATCCTGGTTTTTGCACAAAATGCCCCGTGCGCCTAGAGTTGGCCTTCTTGCTTCCTATCAAAAAAAAAAAAAGACGCGCTTGTGTCGATCCCTAACGTAATTAGGACTCGCGTTGCTTTAGCTTAGTTTTGAAGACGAAAATAAATTGGAAAAAAGAGAGTGCAAAAACTGAGAATCTTTCTTCTTATGTTTCCTGGTTGTAAAAACCAGCAGCAGTTTCCTGTCTTTCCGCAGATGTGTTTGGTTCTGTTTTCAATACTTTTTACTTTTATGTATAATTTTTGCAGTCATTCTTCCCTGGAAAAATCTGTGTGACGTTTGTTATCAAGCCGGAAGGCGTTCTACAGCGTGCTCTTGAAGTTGGGTATCGTGGAGCAGCCGACACTTGCTCATTTCAGGTTTGAAGATTTTTCACGTTTTCCTCATTTGAAATTATATGATTTTTAATCGACTTAATATATGTACATAGTTTTCATGATTAACGTTGTATAGTGCAAAGCGCATTGGAATGGAAACTATGCATGTTAATTGAAAGATATAGGAAGAAATGGAAAGTCGGCAAAAACGAAAGTGGGGAGATTGAACTTCCGTAGTTTTGTTTAATTTGTGAGAGCAAGAAATAGGTAATATAGATTACTTTAACTCATTTTAACTCACCTATTTCTTAACTAAACTTTTCAAAAGCTGAAATTGCATACCTTTTCTGACAATCATTTTATATGGTTTGATACCTTTTTTATTTTTTTTGTTCCAGTTATTAAGAAAGCAGGCCTCCTAGAACCCTAGCCATATTTTTTATTTTGAAAAAAAAACTATATTCATTATTTCTAAAATTAGTTGGAAATTATTGAACTTGCCAAAATAAATTTAGCAGAATATAAATAGCAACATGTGAACAAAACAAAATAATTTACTGGAAAACAGCATTTGGATTATTTTGCATCAAAGTTGAAATACAATGTACATTTTTTCAACAACATTGATACTGCGTTTTTGTTCAAGTAAGCGCCTATTGTGCCAAAATGATCCAAAAATATCATAGTAAGACTTCTCAAACATTTTTTAAAAATTTTTAAATGGCAGTCGAAAAGTGGCAAATACTGAGCTTCTGCCACTTTTTGAAAAATCTAAGGCACAATCCCTAAAATGTTTGAACATTTTTATTTAAAACATGAGTACCATAAAGTTCAAAGTAAAAAAGTTTTTTAATCGTCAACTTTCAAATAAAGTGGCAAAAACTGAGATTTTTTCAATTTTCAAAAAATAATAGAAAATTTGGAAATTTGTTCTTGAATTTTTAAACTATGATAATTGGTCATTGTGGTGTGATAGGTCTGTTTCAAAGCAACTACCATACTGGCGGTACACCACCTATAAATTTTTTTCTCGATGTAAGTAATCTAGGTAGGTTTTCTATAATAAAACCTCACATATATTAATTTTCTGTTTGAAAGTTTGAAATTTCACAAATAATGACAATTTCTAAAAATTAAAATATTCCACGTTATAGAAATTTTCGGTTTTGCGATTTGTGAAAAAAAAAAGTTGATTCCCAAAAAAGTTGTTTTTTCCGCTCAAAATCAAAAAATTTTAACACTTTCAGACTAGTTTGATAATTATAATTCAAATGGTAACATTTACAGGTGATCCAACTCGAATCGTCGGCCGAACTTCGGAAATACATTCATCACGAGTTTTTGACAATGGATGTCGGTGGCCTTATCAAGTATAACCACTTGGAATGGGTGCAGCACAGAATGGTAAGGTGTTTTCTGTTTATGAATGATTACCTTCCCTTCATTCCTTTGTGAAACGGCGGCGGCTAAAACTAAAAGAATTAAAAAAAGAAGAAGAAGATCTATGTATAAGAAGCCCGTCGACAGGTGAGGTGCGAATTGGACAAGGTGTGGCGTGCCCAGGTGACCAGTCCTTTCCCCCCTCTCTCATCAATTGACGGCGTATGCCACCACCATTTCCTCTTCACCGAAACCTTGCCTTGTCCACCTCACCTCTCATAAGGTCCTTTTGCCGTGTGTCGTCCAGTGCACAATGAGCTCATACGCACACATGCATTCGCATTAAATCTCGGCAGCAGAGGAGGGCGTTCACTTATTCACTACCTTTCCGCGCCATATTTCCATACCTCAAGTGTTCTGGTATTCACGTCGGCCGGGGCCGGTGTCCTCAGCAATTTTGGGGTGTGTACCCGTCTACTACTTTGTACTTCTTTGTTCCCCCGATATTCTTAGCATTTCGTCGACATCATCTCGTAAACATCAAAATTGTACTAACGGGGCTGTGCTCTTTTTCTCCTCTCAAGGCCAGCCGCCCATCCGCCCCCCTAAAATCAGTTGACCATAGCAACTAAGCATTGTGAGCGGGGCCCAGCCATTTCATATTTTTCACCAGTGCGATCCCAACCTGGAAATGCTACGCTCATTTCAAGGATATTGGAATTCTTATTCCACTCTGGTCAACGAAAAAGACTATACAAATGTAAGTGCAACTGAAAACAATCAAGGAAATGGAAAAAGTGCCTTCTTTCTTTCAAGTGCAGATATAATTGGCGGCGCGTCTTCTTTCTTCAGTTTTCCACGCTCCCAACCCTTTATTGTTTTCAGGACATTGAACGAATGAAAGCGTCTGCAACAGCCATCGCTGCTTCTCTTACCGAATTCGGAAAAACCTTGCGAGAAACTGAACTACCTAATGATGCGGACAGTACAGCACGGATATTGGAGCTTCAGACTGCCGAAAAGATGGCTATTAAGGTTAGCTTCAGGGGTGCTGCTGTTCGGCAATTTGAGCTTGTTCGGCAATTGTCTGAATTGCCGAAATTGCCGGAACTTCTATAACCCGGCAATTGCAAAAACTACCGATTGCCGGAACTGTAATTTTGTATACTTTTGTAAATTTAGGCGCCTAGGAATGCATTTTATTTAGAAAAAATACACTTTTCATTCTCAAAATGTTGTCAAACTCGAAGGTTTAAACATTTTTGTTTGAAAAAAAGTTCAATCAAATACTTTAAAAAGGTGAAATTTTTGTAATTTTTTTTGAAATACAGTTTTGGGAGTTGCCAAAAAGGTGCGGCAATCGGCAATTTCGGCAATTTTGCCGATTTCCCGAACAATATCCCACATCTGCTTCACATTCAGTAACATAATTTCAACCATTTCTTGTTTTTCAACCGCAACTTTTATTACTCAAAAATACTATCTGTTAGAAATCTCATAACAAGTAAAAAAAAAACGTAAAAACCCGCAGCTGGCATGCAGTGTGCTTGACAGGAAACCCTGCTGCGCAAATAAACGATTAGAAAATTATCGAAATTCCATTTCTGTTTATTCATCTCTTTAGACAAAACAGGCCAAAAAAAATTATCTGAAGGAGCTGTTTGTATTTATGATTAATGAGCCAGTGGCAAGCGCAAGCGCATGTAATTTACAGGAAGAATTCAAAATTGCTGTCCGAAAGGGCTTCACCTTGCTCAAGTCCGTCAGGCAGCTGGATAAGAAGCCGACACCTGAACAACTATCGCCGACTCGGCTCCATAATGTGACGGCAATTGAGCGAATGCTGGTTCAATTGGGTACGTACTTAATGAGTGATGTCATTAGTAGATCGTAAAATTGAGAATAAGGAAATCGAGCGGATGAGATAAGAGGCAAAAGTTCTGGCAAGGAAGCAAGAAAATTTTGAGGGAAAAATTACATAGTTTTTAGGAAATGTTGAGAGAAAAGTAAGGGGAATTTGAATTAAATTATGGAAAATGGACCGACAATAATTGTGGGGCAACTATAACGTTTTCTCTATTTTTTAGGATTAATCTTTCAGTGTTGAAAATTTGAATTCCCGCGCAAATCAGTGGTCTTGTTTTGACATTTTCTGGCTTAACACTTTGGTTTTTCTGTTCGCGAATTTTCAATAATTGTTTTACTCAGAACTTCAAGTCGTGTTTGAAGTTACCGCGAAGTTACGGAAAAATGTCTTAAAATTTCACAAAAGGCATTTCGAACCAAATATGAAAAAAGGGATCAATTCAACAACTAATTGTAAGCCATAAAATTTCGAAAATAGGTCATTCATTTGCGCAGGAATTCAAATTTATTTCAGCCGATTTTTCATTTGATTATTGCAAAATGAAACATTATAAAAATTGATAAGCATTTTAAAATGTTTTAAATATGGCGACATAAACTACCAAAATAAGCAATAAAGGGTGATAATTTGATAAAAACTGTGTTCGTTGTCCCAAAGAAAAACTGATCAAACTTTTGATTTTAGCAAAATTTGGCTCTTTTTTTTCGAAATTATGAAGCACCATAAAACAATTTTCTTTGAAGTTTTTTAAGAACTCTTATTCTGAAATTCGGACCTTTTGGGTCAGTTTTTGTCTCTTCAAATACCCAAAAATACCCAAAACCCTACCCCCTTTCAGATCTAGGACTGTTCAACCGTATCTTTACATTATCTTTTTTCCAGAAGAGACAGAGCGAAGCTTTGATTCATTTTGGACAAAACACGAACGTCGCTTGAGATATTGCCTTGAACTTCGGCAATTTGAGGATAGTTTCAGAAAGGTTGGTTTTTCATTTTTTCTGTTTTGATTTTGTCATTCCTCAAGTTCGCCTTTTTTTCACACACACACAGAATATATTAATCTGCCAAGGTCAAGAATCCACATTTCTCTATTGAATGACAATCAATAGATCTATTGAAAACAATACATTCACACATATGCTGGATGAATGTTTTCCTCTTCGTCTTTTTTCCCCCCGTTAGTACAACCGCAGTAGCCTGAAAGCAACAAAATGTCATTCTATGTGACATTTATCATTTGAAACACGATGAGTGGTTTTTTTCTGTTTTTCTTTTTTCATGTTTTTTGTATGACAGCTCGAATTGACAGTGTTGTACACCTACCTCTTTCTAGAACAGTATTTTTTCTTTTGAATCCATTAATTAACACTTGATGTACTGTACAGGAGGTACGGAAAAAGAACTGACCTCCCTCATTTCTTATCTTTGTTTTTCATCTCCCATTGCGGGTCACTTAGCCAGAGATATTGCCTTTTTGTTCCTTCGACAAAACTTGCATACATTTTTTTTTGAAATGATTTTATACAGTGCTGATTTTTCACAATGAGTGTAACTCACAAACTAGTAACTTTAAAAAGAAAAGTATGTATAACAAATGGACTGTTGCCTAAATGTTGTCTACATGATAACACATGTTTCAAAAAATTTTTTAAACTGAGGTCAGGAGATACTGCGGCCGACACCTCACGTGCCCTCTTTTGAACTTTTATTTTAGAACATTTGTAACTTAAGAATATAAAGTTGTTTTTCTTTAACCTGATTTTCAGTTCAAACATAAATCAAATGTAGCTACATACAAAAAAAGATTTTCAAAAAACATGACCTGCTTTTACTCAGTGAAGCGACTAATTACATACGACAGGAAATTATTTATTTACTGAGCCTTTTATTCATGAAAACTTCTTATTCTTGAGTTACAGATTTTTAGAGAGAAATGGCCAAAAATGAACTCGCAAAGTGTAGTCCGCAACATCTCTTGATCTCAATGTTTCAATCTTTTAAAATATGTGTACACAACATTTCAGGCAAGAATTTTTTAGTTTAGCGTTTTTTTCTTCTGAAGTTACCTCATTTGGAAAATATAAATAAACAAAATCGCATAAATTTTTGCCCACCACTGTACGTCCTTCATAATCAGAAAAACCTTTTGTGTTGTCATGATCTAGTTCATTGGGCGGATAGGTGTTAACAAGACAAGTGAGAAGCTGCTGATAGCATAGCTATAATTTTGTTGACATTGTCTGGTCAGAGGGAATTTGTTGATTGGCCTTGAATTTTATATTTCAACTACTTTTTTCCCAACTTTTTGTTTCTCCCAGCTTCTCAAGCTCTCTTCTTCAATGCTGGCCAACTTGTTTTTTTATGAACTTTGTAACAAAATGTCTGAGGAGGAACCTTCCATCATTTCTCAACAAAAAAATTGTGTGAAACGCGAATGCTTCGTCTCACGGCTTGCGTTAGGTATCAGGACAAATCATATCTCTCATCGCAATTCTATCAAGTTTTCATTTGTTTTATCGTTCCTATTTTCTCATTTTCTCACCTTTTTTCCGTATTTCTTTATCGCTTCTGTCACTTTGGGTAGATTTTTAAAATATAAAAAAAGCGAAAATCCATTCGCATTTCCCGAAGTTGTGTTGCCTGCTAGGATAATTTATTGATGTTCGTCGACCAGCCTTTCCGTCAACTCCTTTTCAATTACTTTAGTCGCTCGGACAATTCCTCCTTTTCTCTTTTTCACATTAATTTTGAAGGCAAACTCTGGTCACTTTGGATAGAAAACTCGAAAACTAAAGTTTATTCGAAATATTCATGTGATTTATAAATTGCAATTTTATACTTATTTTAAAACAAAAAAAACGGTGAAAATTGATATAATTTTATTAATTAAAAGCAGAGATAGTAGCGTCAGTGCTATGGTGCCAAAATAACCAAATATCATAGTTAAACTTTTCAAAAAAATTTTGAAAAGTTTTATTGATTGTTTTAAAATTTAATGTTGGAAGTCAACCAAAAAAAATTTTTCTACGATTTTTTACACTAATTTTGTATTAATTGCGGCATTGCTCTAGATTTCCATAAAAATCCAAAAATTTAAAAAATTTGATTAAAAAAAATATTTCCCCACTGTCGTTTTTCCACCTTCTACTTGAATTTTCTTGATCCAAATACTAACCCTTCAAATAATTGCTACTTGTGTATTATGGGCACTCACCTTTTTTGCAAGAATAATTTTAATTTCAATCAAAATTTTGATTTTTCAGGCCTAAGCTTATTTGAAAGTCTTCTTCATAGTTTCAACTTTTCAGGCGTTTCCAAAACTAAGCCAATGTGAAAATTTCAAAATCATTCAAATGTAACAACTCACGTCAGAAATACAAATAAAGCAAAATCAAGTTGTTAGAAAATAACAAAGAAATAAACGAAATTTTGAAAAAGTTTGGAAAATTTGCATACGTCCCCCAAATTAACAAATTTTTAAATAAAACTTTAAAATCATTTCCCAGGTGCTTAAACTATTTTGACCAATATGTTTGCTATTCGTACTAGTCATGTTTATTATTGGTCCAAGAAAAAAAAGTGAGAAAATATCACGTTACCCACTGACCCTTACACCTCAACCTGTTTCTTATAGTGGGCAAATCTTATTTAATCCTTTAATCCACATGAACAACTTATTTGAACCTTTTTCATACTTGCGGCCTGTTTTTGATAGCGCCTTGGATATTCTCTAGACACATAATATTGTTCCTCATATCAAGTTCTGATTAGATATCACAGATTATCTTACACACCCTTCCCAACATTCATCGCAGATTTTCCTCGGAAAACCAAAACTAGAACAACCTTTTATAGAATATTTGAAGCATTTACTAATTCTTTTTTTCAAAATCATTCAACTAAATAAAAGTCATTGTTTCGTTTTTTCAGCTACAAGCCGCGTTTGCTCGCCACATGCTTTACTTGGAGGAGCATCGAGAAGTCGGCAACTGCACCGAAAAAGCTTTACATCTCGCGGAACAGCACAGACAATACGCAGAAGGCGCGATGGTGAGTGAAAACGATGGACTTGATCCTCTAGTCTATTTTTGATATCTTTTCCGTTTATACTCTGATGTGTGCACAAGACTTTTTTTTCATTTATTAGATAGGTTAGATAATCAAAAATCTATATTTTCTATATCTCTTATTTTCACACTCCAAGAGTGAAAAGAGCCCTTTGCTTTTTAGAAACTTTTTTTCCTTTCTTTTGAAGATAGAGCATCAAATCCAAACCTATTTAACGAAATGACCCGACACAATGACGAAAATCGGTGTGTGTTTATGTATACTCGAAACCTCTCAAGCGCATCTTTTTATCTATTTGCGAAAAATAAACGCACAAAAAAGGGGGAAAGAACACAGTTCAAGGACTAGCCGCTTTTTGAAGAAGAACATTTTTTGCAGGAAGAAGTTGAAGCCTCGCGAAATCTCAAAAAAGCCGGAGAAGATCTCATCAACTCGAATGAAGCCGAGGTGAACAAGACAACAAAATGACTTTTCTTGACGAGTTTTTTACAGCTTTCGGGGAGTTTAGAGCCAAAGTGTGAGGAACTGGAGAGGATGGCCGCTGCACTGACATCTGCTTTGGAACGTCGAGGCGATTGTCTTAAACGAAGTGCAACGATGCATGAACAAATTGCAAAGGTTATCATTTTATGTTGAAAATACTAAAAATCTTGGGTTCAGGCAAACTCATGGTGCACTCGAGGCGCAGACTTGCTGACCAATGGAATGACAGACTTTACAAATCCAAATCCATCTTCTTCTTTAACTACACTTGATGCATTTATTGAGGAAGGGACTAATCTGAATGTGAGTTGAATATGTATATCACAAGTTCTTTTACCATTATTTTTTAGTATTGCACTTGTTGCCAGCCTAGCCGTAACTACCAAATCAAAAATTTGGAGTAGTGTCAGTGGGGGAGCGTGTTTAAAACTACTTCTATTGTGCCAAAATGATGAAATGTTATAGTAAAACTGTTCAAAAAAAAATTTGGAAGTTTTTCAAATAAGGTCAAATAGTAGCAGTTTTTTCTCATCATATTTTTGAAACTGAACCAAAAAAAAAATTTTTTTCTACGACTTTCATACTTTAGTTTTGTTTTAATTATTTGTTTTATGCGACATTTGTCTGGATTTCCATAAAAGCTCATGGTTCTCAAAAACCAAAAACTTGGCAATTTTTCAAAACTTTGACTGGAAATTTTTTTAAATCTAACATTTTTGCGAGTATTTTCATATGAAATTTCGCCGCTTTAGATCATTTCAAGTGTATTTATACAAAACCCCCACTGGCGCTACTCCACCTTTAACAATTTTTAGAAAATTTAAACTAAAACGAACGTGTTTTCGAAATTTCAAATTGCGCCAGATCAAGTTTTTGCAAAATTTCGAATACTTCTCTAAAGCTCTATGGCCTCCAAATACACAGTAATTCTATTAAAACAGTCCTTACAGGATTTAGTTTAAAAAAAAACCAACGTTCACATTTAATTTTCTCTCTCACCTATAATATTTTTAAAACTCTAAAATTGAGTAACATTCAAAATCAAATGTTTTTCACCAATTTTCTGGTAAGCTTATTATTTTCGGTGCTGGATATCATTTTTCTGCGTTCTTCAAGTTGACCTACTTTTTTGAGCTATGATTGTTGAAGTGTCAAGTGCACACTGAGCGGCTCGGCGCCACCTCCTAGCCTTTTCATTAAAAAGTAAACTATTCTCATAATAATAAAAACACTTTTGTACTTACATTCAATTATTAATGCTTTTTTCAAATTTAAAAATTAAGTTTTTGAGAAAACATGTTGCTTTGGTGAGTGTTTTTTCTTTTTCACTATCTCAATTTAATTTTTGAGTGAACAGTAAACAAATTTAAAGCAAATGAACGAGTAATCTTCAAGATTTACTTTAAAAATTTTCAGATCGAGTTTCTCAAGGATACTACTTCCCCAATGAATCAGTTACTTCTACTGACAACAATCGAAACTTCAACTCTTCTTAACCTGGTAAGTTATGCGAATATGCAAAATTAATTTTTTGCACAAACGTATTTAAGTTGGATTAGGTTAGTGATAGCGGTGTGCCACTGATAATGATCCGGAAGAATCGGCAAAAAAAGAGCAAACAGAAAAGAGCGCTTAAGCAGCTTGCCCGGTTCGCCAACCGATTATCCGGTGTCTTTAGATCACACATTCCGTCTCTCCTCCGGTGAAATTCTGCACCACTGCGTGATTCAGTCGACTATTTTATTTCCTGCGTACTTAGCTAAAGTATTCAACATTTAAAAAAATTTAATGAGGTTCCACATGATGTGCTGGAACATGTGAGACGATTTTCGATTTTATTCTTCGCTACTGCTTTTCCGATATTTCTTCAAACATTCAAGAATAAAGAAGAGCATTTCATTTCGACATTCGTGTTAGGATTCATAAAACTCCGCGAAATGATATTCGCAGATGTTCTGGTGCGTTCTAGCGTTTTCCGTTTTTCGTTTTTATGACCAGTGGAGGGGCGATAGAAGATTCAAAGATGCTCCTTTGTCACCAGGTGTTCATTTTTATTAGTTTGAAAAGGAAAATCAATCCCTTATTTTTTGAATGATCTATACCTATACCTCATTCAAATTTCTAGATAGGTTAACGATTTCCTGGATTTCCTGCAATTTATTCAACCCAACGAAATCTCCTTTCGCCCTTTGTCCACTTCATTTAACTACCCCCCCCCCCCCCTCCATTTTTCAGATTCATTACTCTTTGTACTTTACCGCCTTAGGCCCTGGAAAAAGAATTATTCAGTGTTGTGTGTGTATAGAGCTTGAGTCAGTCACTAGTCATAAACCATTTTGGCGTCAGTTTGAGAAAACTAGAAATGAGATGACATGCCGACAAAACACACTGTCAAATGCGGTTATGCTAATTCAATCAAGCAATACTTCGAAGCAAAACAAAAACGCGATGGAATCAGTTTCCAAGACAATATCACAAGTACTTTTGATATGTTTTTTGACAACACAAAAGGACTGGCGGTTAATGAACTTTGTAATAAAACTTTTTAAAAAAAATATTCAAAAATGTTTTATGGCGGTTACAAATTTCGAAAAAAATGAAATTGAAGATTTTATTACGAGAACACTAAATTTTGAGAATGCGTATTGTGCAACGTATCTGACGCGCAAAATGTCTCGTAGCGAAAACTACAGTAATTTTTTAATGCCTACTGTATCTTTTTATTGATGAAATAATAGAAAACACCAAATTAACAAAAAACCACAAAAAATTTATATAAAATCAAACCCTTAAATCCACACAAAAGCTACAGTATTCCTTTAAATAATTACTGTAGTTTTTGCTACGAGATATTTTGCGCCTCACATATGTTGCGCAATACGCGTTCTCATGAATTAGCAAATTTTCAAAATTTTTTCATTTCAGCACATTTTGGCTCCATAAAATTTAGAATGTTGAACATTTTTACACAAAATTTGCATTACCTCACTATCAGTTTGCATTTATTAAATTTTTGGGATTTGACTGTATATCTCACCAGTTTTAAATTCTTTGTATTTATACATCTCTGGATTGATGATTTGAAACTTTTACAATTTTCTGAATAGTCTAAGACATTTTTGACAGAACTTCCACTGGAGTTACTCTTATTTTATTTTTTGAATTTTTAAAAATTTACCCTGTTGACTGTTTGTTTTTTTGTTGCAAAACGGGACAGTGTTTCAATAAACCCGAAAAATTAGATTAGTTCTTTGAAAAAATCATCTTTACCAGCCAGATTAAAAACTGCCACAAAACTTCAGGTAGCGTTCGCGATTAAATCAAATAATTACTTTTTCGCAGCCCAACTGATTGCACACCAAGTTTGTTTAATTCGAACAAAAGTGTCAAGTGATCTAGTTCAAAACTCAAAACTAGATCAACCTGATCCCCCTTAATGATTCTTCCATTGAATAAGGAAACCAATTGAAGGACTTTGTCTGATCGCAGTTCGATCATGCATGTAAATGAGAGGGAAGTGAAGACGTTCGCGTTCAAAACGAAATCATCTTTTTTTCCTTTTTCTCACTCGCGTCGTGTATAATCGTATTGTTGTTTTGCAAAAAGTTGCCATGCGAGAATGACTATTCTCCATTTTCCGATATGAATTGGAAGATAGTACTTTTTATTATTCCAACCGTAAGGATATAGGATATATGATACTTTATTAGGAAATGAAGCGTGGTAGCGAAAAAACATTGAAAAATAGTAAAACTGAAACACTGATTAGTAACAACACATTTACAGATCGAAGAACGCATTGGAGACATTCGAAGAATGTCCCTTGCCAAACGTGACCAGCTCACCAAACTGCACCTCCAAAAGCCTCCACCAGTACAAGTCGTCACTCCGGAAAAAAAGAGCAAAAAGAATAGTAGCAAAAACGAGGTAGGAATTCATCATCATACAAGGGGCGCCCGTATGCCGTCAAATAGACACAACCAGAAGGACCTTTCTTATGATTCATTAGCGACGGTGCCAGGCTCTGTGCTTGGCCCAAAAAACGTACAAACTTTGCTTTGCAGCTGTTGAAAAACACAGTTCAGACCTGTGCGTGATTGTAAAATTGCAATTTGCAGAACAATTTTATAGACAGTTGAAGTTACTTGTTTCAGTATTAGGCCGTAGTGCATTTGAAAAATATGCAAACTGATTTATGCGTGTCCCTTAAGTAGAGTAGAGTTTGTGGGGTATTGTGTTTAAATAGCCAGAAATTAGTCTGAATTTCATTAAGAGACTTTACGAAAAATTTGCGAAAATTTTTGTCGGTTCAAAATTTCGAAAAAAAAAACGACCCAGTTTAAGCCATAATCTTGAATATATTGGTAGTTTATTTCACGTTATTCCGTTGACTAATTTTGGTGCTTTTCAGTCACTTTTCGGCTTCAAATGCACCTTAATTAACAAAATAGCGTGAGATCATTTACCAATATATGCACTATAAAAGATGATAATTTTTAAAAAGGCAAGTGGCCAAAATTGGAGATTTTTTCTAAAATTAGACCATTTTTTTCCGAAAGTTTGAATTGCGACAAAACATTTTTTTGAAACTTTTTTGAGCCGTTCCATTACGAAATTCGTTCATTTGAGCATTTTTTGTGCTGATTTACTGAACCGTTGCTCCTTTTTTAACTTCGCCCAGCTCGTTTTTAACAAGTTATCAGTATTTGTTTGCAGATTCAGAATATACCTAATTGATAAGCATGTTTCAATCTAGGTGAACCAAGGTGCGTACATTTGTTTTGAAATTTGAATGCGAATTCAAAAAAACAATGACGTCATAATCAAGGAGTGGAAGAAACATCTGGTGGTTGTGAAGGTCGCACAACGGGGGGACACAGTTATCCGGTATGAGAAAGTTGCCCCGATTGGGGCTGCTTCTCATTTTGCTTTTCTTTTCGTTTTGCAATTCATTTATTTTTCCTTCTTCCTCTTCTTAGCCTTCTTCCGTTTGTTAAAGTTGAGATTCTAGTTGGTCATAACTTCTTCTTTTTTCTCCTCTTTTTCCACTCACCACCCCCCAGGGGGTAAAAATAGGGCACTCACGTTTCACTATATATTTTTATTTATTTCCAAGTTCCCACGCTCTCCGCCAAGATCCAGGATCCATGGCTAGAGCATTGTGCCAGAGTCATCACACTTTCGGCCGGTGAGACGACGGACGGACGGACGGAGGATATTATCTTCCGTTATTTGAACAAATTACATACGCGAGAAGCATCTCTCAAGAACTTGTTGCGAGGCACTGTGCAACCGAGAAATTTGCTCGTTCATGATATGCTCCATCATTCGGTTGTTCTCACGCGAACACTCGAAAAACACTCATCTCTCTTTCTTACCCCCTCCGCCATCCTAGTCTAATGGGTTTCATGATACTGTTCTGTTGAATACGGCTTCGAACATCTCATAACCTTTCCCTTTGCTAGTTTTCAATTTCATCGCGGTCAACAAGTTTTGTAGCGTTAGCGTTTTTTTTTCCCGAAAATTGGACACGAATAGATGTTTCTTCTACACATGCGAGTTTGCCGAAATGTTGCTTTTTCTGACAATTTATAATTGTTTCACAGAACTGTAGACGTTTCCAGATTGTAGAAAATTTTTTAACATTACAGAAAAACGTTCGACATTTCAAACCAAAGTCTCAGTTTTTCGATTATTCGTTCTGAGTGTATTGTTTTTTTTATTTTAAAATTTCGCAATTGACTCTCAAAACAATTCGCGTTGACCCGTACCCTGTCACCAGTTATAATGTGCCATGAAAAATCGGGTGGGCGACACACAAAACATGTGGAAGTACTTTTGACCAATCTGCTGAGGGTGGATCGGGTAGCGACAAAAAGTCGCGGGGTCGGTTGAAAATATTCGGTTGGAGACTCTTATTGCCCATCTGGCTTACCCGCTCAATTTTCTTCGATTCATTTGCATTTGATTTTCATCGTCGGTATTTCTTTTTTGATTTAAAAATGTAATTTTTAGTTTTAAAAATCCACCTTATTCTAAATTTGTTCTCTGCTTGTTTTTGCAAACTTCGGTTGAATTTTTGAAAATTTATTGTTGAAAACAATTTTTACTCTTGTCAATTCCTAACGAAATTGCTTGAAAATATATAATTTTTTTTTCGAAGTCCAAAATTATCATCGGCTAAAACTGAGTGATTGTCACATTTCGTATAACAAAATTTCAAAAATTTTTGAGTTGTTTACAATAATACTTATAATTTTATTTATTATCTATAAATTTATTTTTTTTTTTGGTATTTTATAAATTTCCCTTCCGACGATACTCCACTTCAGAGATTCGCTTACTCCAAAATATTAAGTCAAGCAACATCCTACAAATTTTATATGAATACCAAACCATAGCAACTGGTGCATTTTATGCATAAATATCGACTTCATATATGAGTCTTCAAGGAGTCGTTGCGAACCACATTTAGAATTCCAATTCCACAATGTTCAATATTTGTTGATTTCTTCAATTTTAAAGAGAAAAAAACAACCGCTTCATTTTCCACCACCAAATTAAAGCAGATCACTCGCGTTAATTCCTCTCTGAATTTTTCCCCCTCTGCTGCAGCTTCATTTTAGATTGTTTTCGTTAGAGCCGTTGTTTTTTTTCGTATATATAATGGAAGTGCTCTTTCTTTTCGATTCATTTTTTTTTCTTCCTCCGATAGAATAGATAGATAGAAAATAGGCAAAATCTGGCACTTTTTAGAAAAAAAAGTGACTCTAAAACTTCATAATTGCGTATACCTTCCTGAAGTTCAGAATTTATTTCAGAAGAATTTTGTTTTAGTAAAATTTGGCACCTTTAAGAAGGAGTATTAGTTCGAACCATTTTTCACATAGAGACCCGCGAAAATGTGCTCAAATTAACGAATTTCATGATGCAACTTTTCAAACATCTTTCAAAAAAATGTTTTATGGCGGTTTGAGATTTTTAAAAAGTGGGCCAATTTTTCATTCAAGAAAGTATGATAATTCAAAAAAAATCTATTTCCGAAACGGTGGAGTAACCAACATTAATGATTTCAGCTGAAGTTAGGTCTTATTTTCGAAATTTCAAATCGCCATAAAAAATTTTGGAATTTTTTTGTGAAATTTTATTACAAAATCGGTTTTTCAAAATTCTTCAAATTTCGGTTCTATACATCAAAAATTCACCGAACCGTTACTCTTCCTTTAAAAAGTAATTTTAGTTACAGCCCTAAAAAGATGGGATAAAATTCCGTTGGTCAGTGCAAATCGGTATCCAATTTACGAGTCAAATAATCCTCGTGAATAGATGGAACGGCCGGTTAACTGCTGCCAGATGAGTTATATAAACATATCGGATGTCAGAACCTTTCTCGGCAAATCATATCGCATCATCGTCATCCTCAGGGTCAACCGTTCAAGAGGCCAATTTCTTCTAATCCGCTATTAAAACCATAACACACACACATCTGCATGCATACCCGTAAGGGCAGTAAGAAAAACACCCCGACAGTGACCACCATTACTCCCCGCCAAAGCAAAACTGTGGTGTATTGGTGTTTGCGCGTCTGCGTCTCCTAATCTCGCGCTCACCCTCATTCTTCTTGCCTGCGCGCGTTCGTATTGCGTCGTCTCCTCCTCCCAAATCTCTCTGCTCCGCCCACCTCACACCATTTCCCAATTTTGCGGTCCAGTCAAACTGACGGTCTCTTCGAACTTTTCACTTGAAAACTTTAAATATATTTACTATCTTATTCTGATCACCTACCAGCAACTCTGGAGCACCAGACCGCTTTTATGAAGCGAACACTTCCAAGGTTCCTGTCGTTCCGGCGCTCAAAGCGTAGGCTCATCACTTCAGTATCCGCACCGTTAATTGTGATGAATTATCATGATGGCCATCAATATGAGGTGAGTATTAAGGTTAAGAAAAATATTTCGAGGAAATGTTGCACTAGTCTGCGCGGCTTTCTTCTCAAACTCCAAAATTCAAAATTTTTGAATAGATGCCTAAAATCTACTTAGCATTCGGTGTAGTTGATCCAATTTCCTAATACTTTTTGTTGACTGCCTCCTTTTGTCCATGTTTACCCTTTATCAAAATCCTCCTCTTGACATTTTTTGTTGCCTCCGCAAAGAAGTTTTAATTCGCGAGAGCACAAACAGTATTGCAGGGCAAAGAACTAGTTGCAAGATTGATACCTGTCGATAATATCATAATCTGTTAGTTTAGTTAGTGTTGCAAGATAAAATAGTCAATGTCAATTATAAAAGGAAAGTGCCGACGACGATAGCATAGCCAATTCTTCTTTCCAGGGTCTTGCGATAAGGGTCTTGTTTGGCAATGCCCTGTGAACACCCGATGATAGCTTTGTGTTTAACTTAGATAGGTAGATAGGTGGATTTTAGAAAATTTCCATGTCAGTTTTCTATTTTTCAAAATCAGTGAGAAGTCTGCTCTGTCAATGAGAAGAACCACCCTTTGTTTATTTGCATTGTAATTTCCACGTTCATTACATGTATCTGAATCTCCTGTTTTGGCATAATCAAATAGGAGTGTAATAAATAAAGGGGTAGAGTTGACTAGAGGAGAAATTGATTTTATCACTCTTGCCATCAGTGATTGATATAGGCAATGAGAAATGCAGAAATGTAGGGATATGACAATATTACTGAGAAAAGGCAAACAGTAAAGATAATTGACCCTTGGTCGAATTGTTTCTTTCTTTCTACGTGCGTGTGTTTCTCACTGCACTGCGGTGCCAACGATTTGCGTAGCTCATCTTGAGTACCCAATACACGTACGTATGTACAATAAGTGACAAGCACAGAGCAACCACTCAGCTATTCTCCTCTTCATTTAGTTTCTTCCAGTAGTGCCCCCTGAAACATGCGGTCCTTACGAAAATTGGTTATGAAAATGAATGGAATATGGGAGGAAATGTCTTAGGAAAAGTAACAAACAGAAAATCCATACGGTTGGGCGTCTTTGGCAAATGGCCCGAAACGTTTTCATTTCCCATTGTTAAACCACTTTCATTTTCGCGCTTTTGATAGGCTATCGTTTTCCAATTTCTCTCACTCAGTCGCCTTTGATGGCGTGCGCGCGCAGTTGTAAACGTTTAAGGTAACAAACGGGCTATAAAAACATTTTCCATACTAAGATTGACAAACCGCCGTCGGGCCCTCATCATGTGAAAATGGCGATCCAAGTTTGAAAGGGGGCACTGAATGAACACGTTTTGTTTGAAATATGAAGTCGTTTGGGTTGTGGTAGTGTTAGTGTGGCAAACGATAAAAATCTGTCCACAAATATGCCGGCTATTTGTTTTAGTACACACAAGACGACGAAAAATAAAAACTTTGAAGTCTTAGGAAGTCGTTTGAAGTTTGTTTTTTTACGAAGAAGTCGACCATGAGGGTGTCAAGCTTTGCCAACGATCGTTGTCTCAAAGTAACTCAAAGTAATTACGGGTTGTCCCTCTGAGGAGGATCTTGAAATGGCATCACCATCATCAAGATGCGGAGAAAAATATAGGTGGACACATCCAAATGCTGCCGTACGTCTCCATGTTAATTAAACTGACATTCAAATATGTCCTTTCAAGGCCCATCCTTCCTTCTCAATCCTCGCCGCTTACCCTTAAATGTTATACGTGTGGAGCAAAATGAGAAAGACAAGGAAAAAAATGAATCGTCAGTAGCACAGATTTAGGTGTTTCGCTAATTGTTTGCGTTTAGAATTGGTGATGATTTTTTTCTTGTTGCGCGAAGGCAAAGTTTGAACAGTTATTCTTTCCTTGTTCTCCTTATCATCGACCTTTCTTCACATCTGCTTTTACAAAATCAATGTCGCTGCCTGTACTTCAGAAGAAGTATGGGTTTTGGGGCTCTGTATTCTCAAAATATTGCTTCTTGTGGACTATGGTTAAAAAGCGTCGCGATAAGGAAGCTGTCGTCAAAATTCAGCAGAAGGTACCAGTTGCTGTCGGACACCCCTCCCCCCCCCCGCCAGCCTGTGCGCTTCGTATCGCTTTTCGCGCGTTCAATCTCAACACCCAATCAAATAATTGTTGTCAAACAAGGCATGACAGATCAATTTAGAGATAACGACGTCGACAAAATTGCAAACATTGTGTGTACTATTGTTGCACACTTTCCGATAATGACCAGCCCACCCGCTTCCTGACGATTGCTCAAAATGTGTTAAAAAGGCCCTTGGGACCCGTATGGCATACTACATTTTGCTCGATTATTAGCCGCCATTAGTCGCTATTTTCAAAACCCGCGCGCGCGGCTTCAAAGAAAAAGACAATCATAAGAAGGGGTTCTTCATGGAACATATATAGTGAAATTGATTGCAGTGTTATGCAATTTCTCAGGTTTTTCAGCTCGACAGCAAAGATGTCCCTAGCTGCTCGGGAGAATCGACACCAGCCGGAACACTCAGCCCAAGACGAGAGACTCGAGAAGTGACGAATGCGTTTGATGAAATGGTATTTGATTTATTTCTTGTCTAGATATGTATCTGAAACTGATAATTTACAGATTGCGACCGAAATCAGTTATGTTGCCGATTTGAAAGATATCATTATTCACTACTTGGAGCCATTTGAGGCGACTGAAAATCAGAATAGTCTACCAGACACACTTCGTGGAAAGCCTGACTGTCTCTTTGGCAATGTTCGTGAGCTCTACAAATTCCATCATAGAACTGTGCTGGAAGATTTGGTTGCCGCGAGATCTACAGCTGAGATGTGTCGTGTTTTGATGCAGCATCGCAATCAGTAAGTTTGGGAACAGAATATACAAGGAAACCAGGGGCGTGGGAGCAATTGATGTTTGGCGAATACCGAAAATTGGAAAAAAAACAAGCAATTGCCGATCGCCGAAAAATTCCGTCCCCTACAGAGACCTTCCTTTTTCTCATCGTTGTGTCGAATTTTTTTGAAATTTACACAAAAATGTAGAGAAATATTCGCACTTTCTGTAGGCAATTTCAATATTGCTTAAAAATTTTTCGTTTTGTTCAAAGTGTAATCTTCAGAAAACACAAATATTTGTCTATATTTTCATATAAATTTTCAAGAAAGTTCTACACAACAATGAGAAAAAAGAAATTTTGTAAATGTTGTTTTCGTAAAAAAAAACCAAGTACCGCACATCTCTGGTCCCCTAAAGCCCTTCTACCATCCCCTAGAGAAAAAATAACATTGTTTTTTCAGAATCTATGTCACTTATCGAACCTACTGCCAAATTCACGGATCAAATCAAAAAGTTCGTGATTCTGTAAAAAATCACCCATTCTTCAAAGAGTGCCAACGAAATGCCAATCACAACATGGACATGAGCTCCTACCTCTTGAAACCCATTCAACGCATAATGAAATACCAACTTCTACTTGGAAATATTATGGACGACTGCCCAGCAGATGTTCGGGATGAAGTCGCAATGACTCGTGACAGTATGGTTGAGCTTCTCAATCAAATTGACGCCTCTATGCAACAACTCCACATTTCCGGATACAATGGAGATCTGAAATCGCTCGGACTGCTTCGTCTTCAAACGGAATGCGATGTGTTCACCTACAATAGGAAGAAGAAGGCCAAGCTGTCACGTGCTCAGAAAAGATTCATCTTCTTTTTTGATGGAGCCGTTATGTTCTGCAAGAAACGCGTCAGCAATCCAGGAACTACTCTCAACTCGGAGCCTGAATACTTTGAGCACAAGTTCTGTATTCCGGTAAATTTTTCAGATTTCGAGAATTCATAATACCAGTGGTTTTTTCAGATCATCTCTCTGGGCTACGATACATCTTCTCGCACTGGCGCCTCACGATTTGAAGTTTGGGACGACGCGAAAACCGACGCCTACGTCATTGAAACTATTGATCAAACGGCTCGCACCAAATGGATTCAGCGTCTCGGAAAAAGTGAGACTGCACAAGACGCTTGCCTGGAAAACAGGCAAAGGCCAAAGAGCTGGGCGAGCACTGTGTCGAACGAGAGTTCGTGCTCGTCGAGCACCCGTGAATCGGACAGCACTGATAGCACAATGGACACCAATGGGAATACACAGACGACGCAAGTGGACGTTCCTTACTCGCCAACGTTGGACAGTTCAATTGATTTATCCGTTAGTTTTATTTTTTTTTTAATTTGAAGGTAGAGTAGCGCCAGTGGCCATTTGGCAAACTGCCAAAATTAAAAAAAAAAGAGCTTTTAAGAAAATCCAGAGCAATGTCGCATGTTCCGACCCCTCTTATTACTAATAATTAAAACAAAATTGAAGTATAAAAATCGTAGAAAAACTTTTTTTGGTCGATTTCAAAAAGATTTCAACAGTGGCAAAAACTCCATAATTGCCACTGTTTCTATGATATTTGGTCATTTTGGCACTATTGGAGTGTTTTCTAATCAATTACCTAACTGACGCTACAGCTTTGATAAAAACATAAGAAAAAAAAACAAAATTATATAAAGTTTCAGATGGACACTACCACACCGCTCAGAACATCTGAAATCAACAATGAAGTGGAGCTTGTCGATAGCTGTTAAAACACGTTAAAACTATCAATTATTGACATTGAATTATTGAATTTGTAAAAAAAAAAGAGTTCAAATCCTCCCAACCTCCGTTTTATATATTTTAAATATACTATTTTCTGAACCAGTTCCAATGGTTTCCTGTTCAACTCTCTAATGCCCTCTCCTATGGTTTGCGGGTATCAACTATCACTAGATAGGCGTTCTTCTTCTTTTTTTTTAAATGTAACGGTAACACTTTGTTAACTAAAATAGTGACAGTGTGCTCATTATCTCCCACTCTTTGTTTTTACTGTCTAGATTGTTTATGTCGCCTCGTTTTTTTTCCTTCCTTCCCCCCGGTTATCAGCCGGTCTGTGAATCTGTACGAGTTTTTTTTTTCGTAGCTTACTACCAGTTTTCTCCCTCCACCGTCATTCAATGAGTATTCACTAACATTTTTAAAATTTTAATCTTTGTATTTCATCTCTTCCAATAAATTTAATTTTTAAACGTTGTTGCTTTTTTTAGTTACACATTTAAAACTGGATTTTTTTCACGAAAAACTATGCTTCAAATTTTTCCGATCTCATGTTGATTTTGTTGAGTTTTATAGAACTTGGGAACATTTTGAGACCTTTTCGCGATTATATATATTGGCAAGGAACTTGATTTTTTCATTCAAAAAAATTTAATTTCCGAATTGTGGAAATATTCTAATCAAACACTTCCTATCATTTGCCATTGTTTTAAAAATTTCTAAAATAAATTTGAAATAATGTTTTGGCTGACAGTTGTTACATGGATTTTGTCAAAAAATTCCAATTTTTTTTCGAAAAAGACATTTCTCCTCAAGGTCTCAAAATGTTCCCATATTTATAAAACCGAAGAAAAACAAAATTAGACACGGAAAAAAGCTCTTATGAAACATATTGTGAATCATTGATTTTCGAGAAAAAATGACCTGGAAGCAATTTTTTTAGAAAGTTGTCAATTGCCAATTTCCGAGTTATTGATAAATTTCAGGCCAGTTTTAAGGATTTTTCAAATGTGAAAAACTTGAAAAACAAGGCGCAATAAGTAATTTTTTTTTTTTGTCTAAATTCTTGGCGCCCATAGTTATTGTAAATCTTATTATTGTGAAACTACTATGTATAAATACCCGTACAGAGTTATTTGATGAGATTTTTTTTAAAGGAAACATGCCTGTAAATTTTGTAACGAAAACTCAATCGGTTGCTCAGAAATAAGCTCAGAAGCAGTGTGGAAACGAAAAATAGAGTTAAGACTCGAACAAATTCTTCTATAAAACGGCTCAAAAAACAATTCCGAATTGCCTAAAGTACCAGAATGTAGAATTATGTTTGATGCACCACTTTGGAACATATAGAGAAGCCAGTAACTTCAAAACGGGATTTAAAGTGCACACTTTTTTTCCGAAAAATCGAAATTTTCCTGAACATTTTCGAAAATAGCAACCAAATAAATTGTAGGTATATAGGTGTTTTGGAATAATGAATCCGATTCTAGCACTAGCTTCCCGCAAAAAAAATCGGAAATGTCTGAAACTCCAAAAAATCAGGAGTTTTCCCATAGCAGTTGAGAGCTACAATGCCGGCTATAAAGGTTTTTCGTGAATTTTGGGCTGTGTTTAAATAACCATAACTCCAAAACTAAAAATTATTTTTAAAAACTCTTAACTAACAAATTGTTGGTCATAATGTTGTTCACATTGTTTGGTAGGTTTTATTTCATAAAAATTTCCTTAAAAAAATGTTACAGCGGCAGACATCTGGCGAGTCGATTTTTGACCTTGCATCCGAAATTGGCTCTACTTGAAATTGATTAATTTAAAATGCGTGATTTTTTGAGAAGTTTCAATACGAAATTTGTTCGTTTGAGCACATTTTCAGTCTGCCAAGCAGCCTCTAATAAATGCCGAGTGTGGCGACTCCGCCCCTTTTTCGCGTTTTTTCGCGTTTTTTTTGGCTTGCGAAAAAATGTCCCCTTTCGTTTTCGTTAATAACTCCAGAGCCGTGTGACTTCATGTTCTAATATTTGAAATCCTACTAGAAATATTTTGCCCCACGGTGGAGCAAAAAACGGCACTAAGTTCGGAGCAAAATTGAGCCCAGGACGGCTTTCCCCAGTTTGAAAAAATTTTTTGTTGCTCTTTTTACCCCCAAAAAAGCATGTTTTAATTGAATTAAAATTCGGGTTTTGCTCTGTTTTGTTTCAAACTCATGTGCAAGATACTACTCAGAGAGACTGATTTTTTGAAAAAAAAGTTTGAGTTTCTAAGTGCAAATGGAAAAAAGTTGTGATAAAACAAAAGGCCAAAAAATGACATTTTGCCAAAAAAAATTTTTTTCCGAAAAAGTAGTTTTTCGTCATTATCTCAAGTTCTACTTCATCTTTTTTGATATTTTTTTTGTTTACCCCACGTACAAAAGTACGCTGAACACGATTTTTAACTCAGAATTGGAAAAAGTTCTATGAGTCGGCCGAGCAAGACGAATAAGCGCCAAATTTTGCACACTTCCCCTATTTCGCGAATCTACTTTTTCAATCATAACTCGGTCAGTTTTCAATTTTCTTAGTTTTCCAAAAATTGACGTGTAGGTCTCATCAAGACGCATCGAGACATATAAAATTTGTAAAAAGTTCAGTGGGAAAATTTTTCAAGAAAAAAATAATTCAAAAATTTAGTACTGGGGGGAGTGGTTTCCTGGGTCTCTTGAACATTTTTTCCGCTAAAGTTTTGCGGAATGTATTTTTGATTCATAGTTTTTGATTTTATCTAATGGAAGATGAAGTTTCGTCGCACTAGAAATACTCTGCCAAGAGATATTATTTTTATTAATTTTCAGGCCAAAACTTGTTTTTTTCTATACATCTGTCTGTGTACAAGATATAGCCCTCAACTGTACGTCTCCTTTTTGGGAAATCAATAATGAGTACAATCCTGTAATAAAATTTTCAAAAATTCGTTTTCCCACTGACATATCAGTAATAAACGGTTTTCGAACGCCTTTTCTCAAAATGTAATTATTGAAGAAAGCGGAATCGAAAAACGACTCCCTCCAGAAATTTCTCTTCCCTACATCCCAGTTTTGAGTTGTCTCCCGCATGGCCGAGTGGTTAGTGCGTATGACTGCAGAAATTTTGGTAGTTGGTTCAATTCTACCAAGTGATAATTTTTTTTGTTTTTTGTGAGTAATCGGGATTCGAATAGAAATACTCGATTTTATACAAAATATGGGTACGTCTCCCCTAATATAAAGCCTCCTCAAACTTCAATCAATCAAAACTCAGCTTTAACTGATTCATCGGGTGCATCCGTTTTTGGTCAAACCGAACTCAAAAATTAAGAAGACTCCCATTGACCTACTGAAATTTTCACGAACCCTCTAACAGGTTCGAGGCGAAGCCGAGAACCTACGCCCGGCAAGGGGACTTGCCTTACACCCCCTACAACTGGCGGGCCCGCAGGGCCCGCTAGTCTATGCTTCCAAAATTCCGGAAACGGGTACTCCTTCAAACATATTACGCTCATAGTCCTTCTTGTAGATTGTAATTTTGACTTAATTGTTCAGGAAAGTAAGAAGCACCACTAATAAAATAAAAATCTCTTGATAATTGTAGTTGAGCATTCTCTTACCTGGAAATCTAATTCTAAGTTGTTCCCTCTCTTTTTAATTCAAGAATATATTGTTCCAGTGTTCCAACTAATTTTGCTCCATTCCACGCAGTAAATTCCTAATCCCAACACTTCATTATGTCGTCTTTCTTATTCATCATCTCCCCAACCAATATTCTTGACTAGCGGCTTCTCTCCGCCCTTCGCCCGAATCCATCGTCTCTCTTCCGCTCTGTTTCTCCCCCCAGTTGCCACCTCCCGTCTCTTGTGTCTTGCGCCCTTCTCGTTTGTATTGCCTTCACCCTCGCCTCCTCCCTCCATTACACCACGAAAATGTTTCGTAGCAGTGCTACTACTACTACTACTTCTACTTTCTCAATCTAGCGTTCTTGATATTCTGATATCATCTGATCTAGGACAGTATTTCAAAACTTTTAAGTGGGGTACGCTAAGGGTTAATAACATAGTACACCAAAATTGACCACTGGCCCATTTTATAATAAATCAAACAGTGAAAGCATCATATTACTTTGTGTACCTCCCCACGTGCATGGTATTCCGCCGACCTCCTGGTGTGTTTTCACGTTTCCGACAGCTCATGTGATCTTTTTGGCGAATACTCTATACTCTACCCATGGTCACACATCTAGTCATTTCTTTCTCTTTTTCTCTCTTTCTCTCTTCCTCTCAATCTTCCTGAATAATATAGTTCTCAAAGTGTTAACATTCTGCAGGTGATAAATAGCTTAGAGGATTTGTAGCTATGGAAACAAGCGACTCTCAGCGGAAAAGAAAATCCAGCGATCAAGGTATGCGATTATCAAAAACATATCCAACACAGGCTTCTTCCAGAAGTTCGTGAAACGTTGCAAAAGTTTTTATTAGCAAAGAAAAGAGCTCGGACTGAAAATCTGAATGACCACGGCTTATATGGAGCGGGAATACAAGGACCATCCACAAGCACTTTGAGCATGAACAGAAACACGGGTTTCTCAGCTAGAACTCCATTACATCTTGACCTACCGCACTTTAATCACCAGGACTTGAACGTCCGATTGGATATGCTTGGCACTGAAAAGCATTTAGATAAACAGGAAATTGGCTATCGCCAGCAATTTCTTCTTCAGAACATGTCGGTTGACGATGACAATGAGCCTAGGAAATTATTCACTTTGTACGACATAAAAGATGACGAAACATCAAAAAGTGCTTTAGAAGTGAGTCACGTGAAAACATGCAATACTAATACAGTGTGTTTTATTTTTTCATTTTCATCCTTTACAATCCTCAGGGAGGGCGCTTTCATACGAAATTTCGAATAGTTGAGAAGCAAGTTAATAAATGAATAAATGGTCCCGCCACCTACCACCCAATGAGTTTAAACCCTTTTAATCAATGGGTGGCGCATGGCAAGACCATTTCGCATAAATGCGACCTTTTGAAGTCGTAGAGGAAGAACATACACCGCAGCTAATTACTGTAATCATTAGACTGTTTTTTGAAAACTGAATTTTTACAAACTGCCCGTAGTGCCAGACTGTCCCATTACGGTTTGATCTACAAAAAATGCGGCAATTTTATGCCCCCATGCAAAATCAGTTGAAAACACTGCGTCACTTCTCCCGCATTTTTAGTAGATCAACGTAGATCAATCCGAAACGAGACACTCTGACACAACGTGAAACTGCCAAAACATTCCATAACATATCACCCTAAATTTTGAAACTGAATGCCCATTAACGATACGATTTTTCTAAAACTTTTTTGTATCATTTCAAAAGTCATATCTTGATAAGTTGAAACAAGTCAACCTAAGTTTCACCTGTGATGGAAAAATTTTCACGATTTCAGGCAAAACGCCGGCTACGATTTACCAATGTTCATGCCCTAATTTGCCCACAAGAAAAAATGTTCCTGACCACTGCTTGCGACTACTTTCTTGCAATTTATGACGAGCTGATAGATTATGTTGAAGCAATTGGAGAGTTGGTTAGTTTTCGGTCAACCAACCTATCCTCAAACATTCACTACCTTATTGTAGAGAAATAAGCAAATAATTGTCGAGCACTTCTACTACAAGTTGTTTATGCACACTTTGAAAATGTTCTACTATACTGACAAAGGATGGAGGTTCAATTTGGAGTTTGATGAGTTTTTCAGCGGATACCTGCGGAAATACAGAGAACCTATTATCAACCAGATGACGCGAAACTGGAATAATGGTTTTGAACTGAAACTGTTAGATTGAGTTTTTCATGAACTTTATTTTTCAGCAAAGAAAGCTGCCCGTGAAGCTGCAGCAAGAAATGCGGCCTCGCTAACGCTACAAATTGATGAGCAATGATATTTTCAAACATCTGATACCAATCTGTACATTTCGTATAAAATACCTGCCCCAAAAATGTTAACCATTTTGTGAAGTTTGCGTGACCCTTTTTGTCTATATAAGGCTTAGGACTAGTTTTTTAAAGCCTGATATTTCAAGTAAAGTTCACGTTCCAATTAAATTATCATTAAAAAAGTGAATGGATTATGTTATATTTTTGGCGCAGGTATACTACATAACTACCTGAATATATTGACCTCTTATCGAAATTAATACTTTATGAATACCTTATCATTACTGCAAATAAACAAAACAAAAACAAAAACATTTGAAAATGAAATAAAACAAAAAACTTAATTGAATTTAAAATGCTAAGAAGAGCTTTCGTCCTTCTCAAATAACTTTCCAGATTGATATTGCAGAAGCAAAGTTTGTTCGAACTCAGCTTCTGGGAGTGTGTCATATCGCATGTAATTCATGATCACGTCCGAGATAGAGGGTCCGCATTTTTCGAAAAGAAGTTGATACATTTCAGTGTAATGAGCAGCTTGCGGTTGAGTAGACTGGAATTTGATTATTGAATTATTGAATTTTATAACAGATGTGTTTTACAACTGTATTCAGATGTATTCAACTGTATGTATTAGTATTCGAAATCATACAGCTCGTCTAATTTAAAGTTTATAGATAAACTACTCAAAACGAGCCCAGAACCGATTATCAATTCAAGACGCCGTGAACAAATTTTCAAATACCCAGTTCAGTCGAAAATTTCATTTTTGCTAATTTATCTGTTTACCCGGAATTGAATTTGCATTTACTATAATATTAATTGATAAGTGTTAATATCTATTGGTTACCTATCTACTAAAAGTGTTTCCCGTCGGTGTGAGTTTATTAAAGTCAAAACCCAAAAACGTATTTCCTCTACTAAACTTGAAACGTGTAGTCTTGTTGTAATTGTACTATTTAACTTGGTAAACTTTTTGTAGCATTCATGCAAATTTTGCTCACAACTGCGTTGGTTTTTGCAAATTCATAACAACTTTTGACTAAGTTCTATATATATTTTTATTAAGTTGCAAAAGTTTGCTACGCAAGAATTTCGCGAAAAAATTCACATTTCACCGCTTCTCAATAGATAATTTTATTTTACCTTTTTCCAGTAATCCAACTTTCTGACAATGTGCGCTTTTACAACTGTCAACTCGTCAGTTTTGGTAAACTGTCGGTTCTTTTCTGGCGATTCTGAAGACCATTCCAGCTTTTCCGTCAGTTCTCGAATTCGATCAATGAATAATTGGTTGTCTGAAAATGTTCTTTTCTTATAAATCGATTTAATTACAATACAAATACCGCTTACATTTTTCTTCAACTCTTGATCTTATAGATTCCTTACAATTTCCATAAAAATTTGTGCCAACTGATGCTGATAAACCGCCAGAGACCTTTTTAGAATGTTCTGTCATCGGCAACGTGTTATGTTCTTGTAAAAGCCTCAAAGCATTTGCAGCAAGCTCAGCTTGTCGACTACTTCCCGATTTTTGCTCCAACCATTTTTTATGTGCATTGGCAACCTCTGACGCTTTTCGTTCTGCTTTCTTGGCTCTTTTCTTTTTCCCTTTAGACATTGTCTTTTCAATTTGCTTTATTCCCATGTTTGCGGCACTACATTTCAACTTTTCCAAACTTTCACTGATTTCTTCATAACGAAATGTTTTCAGAACTTCTGCGTCATCCAAAACGTTTTTTAATTGACTGGCCGTGAAAGCAATTTTATTCGATAAATCACTGTTATTATATGCACCCATAACGGTTTCATCCTCGGGAAACTCCGCTTGGACAATAGAATCTGAATTCTTGTGGCTGGAGATAGCTGATTTTTCAACAAGCTGAAAAGAAACAAGAAAACATTTTTAAAAGGAGCGGCATTACTTACTTTTTTGGATATTTCTGTAGAAATTACATTTCCACATTGACTCGTTTGGTTTCCACCGTTATATTGATGAGGAATTGGAGAAAATGAGTCGGATTCTGCAACCGTTGAGCAGTCTGATTCTGCGCCAAGTTCGATTCTGTAAAATATAAAATATTATTTTATTTTGGTTCAGACAGTTTGTATAAATCAGCTTCAATAATATGATTTTCAGTGTGGTTTTAAGGCATTTAGAAAAGTGAAAATGAGCTCACAAATTCACAAATTCACGTAGGAAAAATATTAAAAAAATAACTTCGCTCTCTAGCTCATTATTTCAAACATCAAAGAACTCACGTTGAAGTTGTCGACTCTCTATCCGTGATTTTTGCTTGATTTGCTGCAATACTGACATCTCCGACATGCTCATTTTGATCATTCTCAATCATTTTAGCGTACAAAACAAGTTTCTCATAATCATGTAAAGCGTCTTTGTTTCCTGACAATAGCAATAAGAACAGTGTGTGACGCTGCTCATTTTCCACTTTCCTATACGTTTTCCAAGCCTTCACTACTGTTTCGAGATATTCAATGCGGTTTTTGATTTCTTGGTCACACAGAACTGAAAAAATACACATGTGTTTGAAAAAAAATATATCATTTTACCTTCTAAAGAATGAGAGTCATAGCTTTTAACTTTTCGGACCAACTCTGATGAAACCTCCAGTTTGATTTGGATGCACATTCGTCAAAAACAACAAAACGCAAACGTAGAAATATTAAAAGGACAAAGCAATTCTTCTATTCGGGACGACGGTTCTAGAAGGGTGCACAAGAAGAGTTCATTGAGACGCAGCGTGTTCGAGGAGAGCAGAAGACGGAGTCACCACACGTCGTTTCTTCAGAATACGGCGTCGCTTCATATGTCCCTAAGCATAGAGAGCATGAGGAATTAAGAGAAAATGAGCACGAGTAGTATGCTTTTGCTTGGAGCATGTGAGCACGCTGCGGTGAGGTGCTTGCATTTTCTGTAATTAAGGAGGGGTGGTGTCTAAGCAAGAGCCGAAAAGCAGGGAAATCTGAGTTGGCGCCACTTTTGAAAAAGTCTGAAGAACTTAAGCATGTTCAAACCACTAACATTTTTTTGATAGATAACTTAAAGAAAGTTTTAAAAAGTTGATAAAAACCTTGTTTTCACCTTTTTGTGACGTCATTTAAGCACCCCAGAAATGGTTTTCAGCCATTTCTTCACTGAACGTACTCAACTTTTAATATAACATCTAGAATTTTTTAAGAATCTATTTATAAAGCAAATAGAAATGGTTATTACATCGGGAAATAAGAACATAGTAATTTTGAGTGGAAACCCAGACAACACTGGAAGTTCGGGATGGGTAACATTGGGCAGGTTAAAAGAATTGGGTGAGAGGCCAAATAATTCAGTGCAATTAAATCAGGAAATTCTGAGTCGAGTATTTGAAGAATTTGAGTTTTGAAGTAGTATTGCACGAGGGGTAAATGATTTCAGCAGCTGTCGATTTCCGAGTTCTGTGGAACATAGTCGCTTGCGCTTCGACTTAAAATTTAGAGAAATACGCATCATCGGTGGATGTGGCCATTGATCGTTTCGCCGGTGGAGCATCTTCTTTTTCAAACGCGGTTTTTCTTTTGATTGTGTTTGATTGTTCACTGAAAGTAAATTTTTAATGAATTAATGAATTTTTGAAGCAAAAAAGTTATTTACCTAGTGGTTGGTCTAGAAGGAGTTATATTGCTGGTGGTAGATGGAGGAGTTGATGTCGAAGCAGCTATTGTGTCAGCAGTTCTGAAAAGTAATGACAATAATCGCCAAATTTTCCTCATATTAGCCTGTAGTAGGATTGCATACCTAGTACCTAGTAGAGCTGTGCGACAACCGAGACTTTCGGCAACCGGCAACTCGGTTGCCGGTTGCCGCACAGACTTGGTACCTACAGTGCCGGCAATAAAGGATTTCCCTTTTAGTTTTTTTTTTAGAAAAGCTGTCAAAAAATGTTTTACTAATTTCTTTTCTATATAATTCATAAAATTATAATATTTGAAAAAAAAAACTTATTGTTGAACTGATGTTTGGCTTTCAGGTGGTGAACTTGTTGCCATATTCCTGGATGCATTCGAATCACCACTTGCTGAAGGCGACGAAAATTGCCATAAGTCGACTGGATAGATGAAGTCTAGGTCAAAATCGCTATCGTTCGAATCCGTAGAAGAGTCAGAGTCCGTCCTTAAATAAATTTAACGTTTTTTTTTAACTCGACAAAAACGACAAACCTTCTTCGCATCCTTCGTTCCTCCTCCTGCCGGGCGAGATTCCGCTCAAACGAATTTCGCATACCATTCGCACGGAAGCGAGTAAACTCTACATTTACTTCCTGGATTCGTCGCGTCAGATCATTTCGCCGGTTTCCTGATCTTTCGAGGAGATCTCGCATTGTTGTGAAACTGTCTGAATTAATAAAATTAATTCGAAATGTCAGGATTACAATTTATATATACATTTTTTTTGAATATTTTTTCAAAATAACTAACGGTTCTTTTAATTTCAACTAGGTTTTATCTGTAAATCCAGTAGTTTTGTTTTTGAACAACAAAACTCCTGAGATGTCGGCCGCTTTATTTTTGGTCAACTTCCGATTGAATGGTTTTAACTTTAAAGACTAAATATACATTAATATAAATGATATTTTGCTAGTTAAAGGTTTTTCAATAACACCTCAGGTTTTTTAGTTATACTCATTTGAATAATCAAAAAAATAATCATTTCAAATTTTTTGATAAAACTAAAAAACCTAACAAATACATTTGTTTGCTAATTGATTTCTTTCATTGAAAATAACTAACGAAAATTGATTATTCTCCTTCACGATTATAATTTATTTGTAAAACGGATTTAAATAAAACAAAACTCACTTGTCAAGATGTCTAACATTTGTTCCAGTTCATTATGAGCTTGAGCGACGATTCTGTCTTCCATAGTCCTGAAAATGTTTTTCAAAACTAAAAAAAAATAGCGTTGCTGTGCATAAAGAACATCGGAAACTACGACAATTAAAAAAAATGCCCGATAAAGATGCGATGAGCATGGATGGCAATTGATTCTACGTCAATATTTGCGCAAGCGACGAACAACGCGCCAGCAGAAACACCCTGGCGCACTTTCTGTCGAGGAAGAAACACCGGGCAAATAGCTGGCAGTGGGCACGCAAGCAGTAGCATGGGAAAAAAGGAAAAGAAGAAAAAGAAGAGAGTCTTCAAATAATGTGAATTTCTCATCGAATGTGAAGTAGTTTTGTGGAAACTTTTGCAGAAAGGAAATTTTTATATTTTTTCGCTGATTGCGAATAATTCAATGAATCAAGTATTGATAAGAAAATTGAAATAGTTGTGAATTTTGATAACCAAAGTATAATAGTCAATGAAAAATTTTTTTTTCGAAAGGATAAACGCGTTTAGATGAAAAAAAAAATCAAAGTGTGCAGAATTGATTCAACAATGATTCAACCATCTGATCGGTGTAAAATTGCCTTGATGTGTAGATAAAAGTTTACCGTTCTTGTGTAATATACTTGCCCTACCGTTTGTCGACACGAATAAAGGCATTTTGGCAGGTTTAGGAGAAGTAGTATTGTATTATTACGGTAATTAAAGTAAATAAGACTTATGGGGTTATTTAAGTAATGCTGCAAAATATAATTAAATACATTTATGTTTGCATGTATTTCAATACAGTTGTGACCTAATTTTCTTACACTTTTCAATTTTCCAACACTACGTAAATAACCTCATTATTTTCATTAACAATTCAACTGAAACTAAATTTAAAAAACATCAACAAAACATTTCATTTGAAATATCATCATAAAACACTCTAATTCTTCTCTAGAAAATAATCCTCGTGGAACAGATTCAGCATTAACTCTTCAAGTTCATTGAAATTATCGGCATTCCTAATTTGATTGTTGAGACATGCGCATATCAATGCGGTTCTTGAGTTGATCTTCTCCAGTAGATAAATATACATGTACGTAAATTGCATGAAGTTTGGAGGACGGGCCTATTAAAACTTATTAAGTACAATTTTTTGGTAACTCATAAACTACCTCCAAAAAGAAATCTCGCCTTTTTGTACAAAATGCGATGGCAAGTCTTAATAACATAAGTTCATCCATTTTATTGCTAGCTTCGTATGCTGAAACTAATTGCACCAGTTTCAGAGTATTATTGCTGCGAAATTCCAATTCTTCTGAAATGTCAAGTGATCATTATAAAGTTTAAATTATACAAGTGAGGTAGCGACAGTGGAAAAGTTGTTTTAAATATGCCTATGGCATCACAATGACCAAGTATCATAATATTAAAAAAAAACATCGAAAATTTTTTTAAATTTTTATGATTTTTTGAATTTTTTTTAAATTGTTTTTGCCACTTTTCAGGAACTCGTCGATCAAAAAATATATTTTACTATTTTTTGGTCTACTTATATTTCAAATATTAATACCTAAATATTGTAGGGGCACGTGGAGTCAGAAAGTCCCATTTCGCTTTGATCTTCAAAAAATGCGGGAGGTGAGACGCAGAAATCTCATCTGATTTTGCATGGTTCAGAGCGTGCTGATGTCACAATTTTTCTGGAAAAATACTTCCGCATTTTTTGTAGATCAAAGTGTAAGGAGATATCCTGACACCACGTGTAGGGATTCTAACATGCGACAGTTAAAAACTCAAAAAGTGACAAAAATTCAGTAACTGCCAATTTTGACTTTTGACTGTCAATAACATTTTTTCAAAAAAATGTGAAAAGCTTTACTATTCATATAATCTCACAAAAGTGGTTTTTAAAAATTCCCACACTGGCGCTACTCCATATTAAAACATTACTTTGTACTGAATCTTCAAAACTCAAATATGCAACTGCCGCTTTCCGAATTTGCCCAATTTGTTTTTTGCTCAATGATTGCCCGGCAGACTTAATTGCAGCCCGAACTTCTCGTTCCACTTCCTTATCCAGTTTCTTACTGCCCTCCGAGTCTTCGATATTGTCTTCAACTCTGAAAATTCACCTTGATTTTAAGAAGTGTAAATTGGCCAACCTAGCTACACGTCTCCATTTATTCGTTTTTGGCCAAATATCTTGCAGAAGCTCGTTTGAAATCGTACCCATCGAATCCACTGTCGCTACTTTATTAGTTGTTAAATATTTGTTGGTCTCTGCTTCAGCAGTTTTTCTCATCGTAACTGCTCCAGTTTCTTTTAGGACTGCATTGGCTCTTGATATAAATTCTTCCAGAACTCCATTGTCTACATTTGCAAGCTCTCCCAATTTCAATCGCTCTCTTATTTGTTTTTCTTCTGTGGATATATCGGTTGTCAGTTTTTGCAAGTTTGATTTCAAATTTCTTGATTCTGGATATATGTAGTGAGTGGATGATTCAATGTCTTCAGATTCTTCGAGATCTTTTCTGGAAATAATATGTAAAGATGCAAACTTCTAAGTATCAATAAGTACGTCTTAGGAGTGCATGTGATAAGTGATTCGATGAACAATTGCTCGTTTTTATCAAAGTGCTTTATGTAATTGTTACTTATAAATACAGCAAGTTTACTATTGGACCCCTGCAAAATTTTCGCGAAAAACTATTGTGATATTTGGTATCCAGAAGTTAAGATACCTATAATTCCATGTTTTCAAGAATTTATCGTAAATGTTGTTTTATTTTCTGAAAAATACAGACCATGACAATTTTTTCAAACACGCAGTCGAACACAATTTTGAAATTATAATTTTTCTATTAAAACTTGAAAAAAAAATTTCAAAAACCTCAAGGGGGTCCTATATCAAGTGCCCACTCATATTTTTGAAATATTGTTTGGGTGCTTTCAATTTTTCTGAAAAATTCATGAAAACTTTGGATTATAGGTTTTTTAACACCTTGATTCGAAATATCACAATAGTTTTCCACAAAAAGTTTGGATTTTTTCAATACTTCCAAAATATAAGGGGGTCCTGCACTGCACTGTATGTATGACATTCACTAACTTTGAGTTTCTGGTTTGACAATCTACTATCTGGTCTTTTTCTTCAAATTTTTCATCTTTCTTGATAGTTTCCAGTGCTCCGACTTGATTGCATTCGATATCCTTAGAAGTTTGTTCTACTGAATTTTCCAAATTTGATATGCTAAATGATCGCTGTCAACAAAAAAAAAACGAATGATATAAATTACCTATTTGGCAGTTTTTTGCTCGATTTTTTCTTCTTTTTCTTTGTTCGTCGTAAACCCGCTTCTTCAGAAGCGTCGTGTAATCCTGTGCTTTTTGAAAGTGCTTTTTCAACAACAACATTTGTTGTTTCAGCTAGGAATTGCATTGTTGGACTGTCTTCTTGAGACTCTTTGAAATCACTGTAAAGTTCATTCAATAATAAGGGACAGTTTCAATGAAAGTATTACCTGTGTGTCTTATCAAAATTTATTGCGGGTGACTTTTGTATTGTACTTGTTGATTGACTGTAATTGATATCGCTTGGCAGTCTGATAATAAAAAACTACGAAATCAGCTTTTTCACATTGGTGTTGACCGTTTTCTCAGGAAATTTATAAAAAACATAGGAAAATGTTTGAAATTATTAAAAATAATTTTCATCTTACAATTAGTTGAATTATTTGAGAAGTTGATCCAAAACTGACTCAAATATAAAATGTTGACTCCCCAAAACTCGGCAAGTTTTTAAAGCGAATTTTCAGTACCATATTGACCAAATATCATAGTTATATTTTTTATTTCAAAATTTTATACTATTTTATTTTTGAAAATTGGAAACATCTCACTAGTTAGCTTTGTCAATTTTATGAAAGTTGTAGATCAAAAAAAAACCTTCCTTCAAATTTCATAAAGCATAGCAAACTTTTTGACTGTCAATATAAATTTTGAAATAAATCGTATTATGTTATTTACGCATTTCGGCAAGATAGAAGTAGTGCTATGTTACCTTTAAGGAATTTTCAAAATGTTCAAATTTTTAAAAAGTTTATATATTAATTTACAAGGAGCAAATGGGCATTTTGTATGTGTGTCTTAAAAAATGCTTTTGAGAGATGAAAAAAAAAATCCAAAATGAAACTAACTGCGATTGATTATTAGATACTCGTATCAATTTTCTAGTCATCAACTCCATTGTATCATTTCTTTCGCTGTTCTCCAAAAAATTATTTCTTTCGAATATCCGTATTTCCAGATGACTACACGTTTTGAAGAGATTGTAGAGATGTTTAATATTTTCATCGGTAAAGTTGACATTTTTCCAGCCAGTTAATATCTAAAACATCAAAAATTACGTGAATATCAATGGAATTGCGCATACAATTTCATGCTCAGAAGATATTTTTGCTATTTCCGATTTGACAAATTCTGAAAAAAAAGCTTTTGAAGGAAAAACTTCTTGTTTTCACCTACCTTCCATAATTTCCATTATTTATGACGTGTTAATACCTGAATTTAATTTGTTTTTTACTTTAAAGAAGTTTCAAAGTGTGAAGACAATGAGGATTTAAAAAATTAATTTTAACCGTATAGTTAAAATACTCCCTAGTTAGGTAAGTAAATTTTTTTCTTATTCAAATATAGGACAAACACATCATTTTTACACAAAAATGATGAAAAATAAGCTTTCAATTTTTGTTTGAAAAATGTAGTAACACACAATGTATCATTAATATTGAGAAAACCATAATCTGAAAATTATTGTTTATGAATTTTCCAAAAAGAGATGTGATTCCTATCACAACCAAAACTTCTTTTTTTTTCTCTACCTATCTATGTCTCTTATCTCAATTAATCAAAAAAAAAGAAGGAGTGTGCAATATAAAGTCTTGTGTTCTCCCACGATGAGAAGGACGACGAGAGAAATCAATAGACTGCTTTTGAGTGGCCACGCACAAGCAAAATGGACATGACGAATAAGACGAATAGGACCGAATAAGCAATGGCTCTTCGCGTACACGTTTTACTGATGGATGAGATATAAATATTTTAAATTAGTTTTTGAATTATCTGAGAAAGATCCCAAACTTTTTGTAAGACTTCTCTAATAATTTCACAAAATTTTAGTACAGAATTTTTTGAAATCTGTGGCTTTTTTGCCGAAAATACAAGAAAACAGTGCCAATATACCGAATACAAATATAACTTTGAAAAAATTTAAGAATATTTATGAATTATGTACAATTTTTTTTCAATTTTGCAACAGTGACGTCATTTTTGACATTTTTGCGTTTTCCGGTCATATGAATTGATTTTTGTTTCTTTTTCTTGGTGTTATGATATGGAACATAATTTGTGAAATTTTCACATTTTTTTCCGAGGAAAATTGTTTTTTTTTAATAATAGATTTTGGATTTTTTGATGCCATTTTCAGAGTCACATTTAAGGTATTGTCAGTGGGGTTTTTTAACAAAAAAGAAGAAACATTACCAATATACCGAATATAACTGTGAAAAAACATTTATAGAATTTTTCCAAATTTATCACCTCTGTGAGTCTGGAAATTTTCATCTGAAAATTTAAAACTGAAATCAGTGCATTTCCTATGGTTAACAGTGGATTTTTGTCTCTGGCGCCAACAGAAGTCTCACCACAATGGTGGATGGGCGAAAACATCGCTTCCACAGGTAAACCGCGTCATGCGAGCAACCGGTGAATAACAAACGAACAGCCGCTAACACGCGAATATATGGCCAATTACAGACGAAAAACCGCAAACATGCGAAAACCGGACCGGACGAATGATTTTTGCTTGATTTTGAGAAGAACCGCTTTCGGTGAGGATTGCGCAAAAGTAAGATGAGTGGTTGAAATGGGTGACAAAATATTTTCAGCAATTTTTTCGAACCGGGACACACGAATATTCGGTGAATATCCGGCCGCCAACCGACGAGCGTCGGATAAACCCAGTAACAACCGCCGTAAAAAGGTGAAAAATCACATTGAGCCAAATATGTGATTGCAAACAACAAATAATTATGTGAAAAATATTTTCCACTAATTTTTAAACTTTAATAAGCCCCCCATTATGATTCCTCCGTTCCAATTTTGATCAAAAGGGTCCCCCCTTATGGTTGAAAAAAGTTTTTCGCCTAAACTTCTTTTTTTTTAACTTTTCAAAATTTGCTCAGATGTTACAGAAAATGCAATGTTTGTAGTCTTTTTTAGTTTTAATGTTCTAAACACGATTTCAGACCAAAATCTAAGGTGTAGTAGAACATCTAAGTTCAAAAACGCTTTCACTTTGAATGCTTATATCTCAGTGGAAAAATTTTTTATGACAATGAGATAAACTACAAAGTTCTTTATCTTAATCTGAAGTACAGTTTTATAGCTGATCATTTTTTATCAAAAAAATCGGTGGCCGAGATATGAACAGAAAAAAAGAAGAAAATAAAAGCATGAAACTGCCGCAATTAACACAACTTTATCTCGACCACCAATTTTTTTGAGGAAAAACGTTCAACTACAAAGTTGTACATTAAATTAAAATAATTAACTTTCTAATTGATCACTTTGTCATAAAAAATTTTTCCACGGATTTAAAAGCATCCAAAATGAAAGCGTTTTTTGAACTTTTTGAGATTCTATAATACCTCAGGTTTTCGTTTGAACGCGTGTTCAGAACATCGAAACTGAAAAAAAAAATTTTTTTTCAAAAATAATCAAATATTTATCAGATATTGCAGAACTATGCTTACTGTGATGTTTCTATACATCAACTAGCACAATTGTATGCTAGAAGTTGATTAATCATCTTTATTGAAGCTGATTTATGGAGAAAAATTGATTAATAGTATTCTTTTAATCATGACGATTTCCAAAATATACCTCTAAAAAAGTACTGAAAAAAGTTTGTCACCTTGGAGACTTTGTCACTTTGGAGACTTTGTCTCAAAGAGACCCTTGTCTCCTCAAAGTTTGTCATCTCGGAGACCGGGCCAACAACAGGAGACACTTTCATGAAAACAATTTGCAGATAAAAAGACAATCATAATTTTGGGAAAAAAATTTCGATTTATTTCAAATACTTTAAAAATTCAAATGTGAAACAACTATAAAGATTTGACTCTTTGCCTTAAATTTTGTCTGGAAATGTGCGTCTAAAACATTTTTTAAAGGGTTTTTGAGAGTTTTTTTTCCAGTTTTAGATTCTCACTTATGTATTATTTTTCAGATGGTGGAATCTTAAAGCTGTGAACGTTAATTATGGAACAAGTTTATTGTCTTTTGAAAACTATTATGGTGTCAATAAGTTCCGGGTCAAAATTCATAACTTTTTTCGTGGCATATCGATTTTTTTGAAAATGTGGGAATTTATGTTATCAAACATGGTCATTCATTTGACGGCACTTTTAAAAAGTTTTGACCACCCCACTCCTAACTCGGAGCCACTTTTTTCAGGCATCTGCCCGATCTCGCTTCTTTTTAGCTTTTATATGAGGCTTTTGTGCGAATTTTAATCAATTGAGTCTTCTATGCAAGAATACAATAAAAATTTGAAAAAAAATTCGTTCAACAAAAAAAAAATTTCCATTATCGAAAAAATCATCGAAAATTTTTTTGTCGAAAATTCTTGATTTTTTGTACGGGAATGATGCAACCAAGTTTAAACAATTTTTCAACATACAATAAATTTGAATTCAGTGCGTCACACTCAAACGGTGATGAAAAATATTATTTTTAGCCCATTTTTTGAAATTTTTGAGAATTTCTCGAAATCTAATTATTAATTTCAAATGTTTTGTATGTTAAAAAATTGCTTAAACTTGGTTGCATCATTCCCGTACAAAAAGGCAAGAATTTTCGACAAAAAATTTTTCGATCATTTTTTCGATAATGGAAAATTTTTTTTTTGTTGAACGAATTTTTTTTTCAAATTTCTATTGTTTTCTTGCATAGTATATTTAACTAATCAAAATCCGCACATAAGTTTCATATCAACGCTAAAAAGAAGCGAGATCGGGCAGATGCCTGAAAAAGGTGGCTCCGAGCTAGGAGACATGGGGTGGTCAAAACTTGTTAAAAGTACCGTCAAATGAAAGACCATGTTTGATAAAATAAATGCTCACATTATCAAAAAAATCGATATGCCTCGAAAAAAGTTATGAATTTTGACCTGGAACTTATTGACACCCCTAATACAACAAAACGCTTGGTGCTTAACCGTTTCTGAACCAATAATATCTCATTCGAATGGTTCAATATTTCAGAAAAAGCAACAAAAAAAACACACAAGAGTACAAAGCCGGTGAAGAAAAAACATTTTCAGTGCGCTATCAAAATTTCCATCTTAACACACTCGTTTTTATTTTCCAATAAGTTTACTGGTGCTTACTTTGTTCACAGTTAAATTGTTTCCCTTCTTTTTATCAGCTTGTTAAAATAAAGAAGATTTAACCAAAATATATCATGGTGTTGATCAAGCAAGCCATGTTCGACTTCTTCCAGGCTCTCTGACTCACTCTCAAACTACGAAAACCGTTTGGTTCTCTGAAAACGGAAAACAAAACTGATTATGAAATAATAATCATAATATTCGTAGTTTTATAATTCAGGGATATCATATTTTATTGAAATCGTAGTTAGCTTGCTCTATATAGTTGGAAAATTCCATTTCCTTTTATTATTCTTTTTGAATTGTTTTTTTTTCATGATATTCAGAAGTTTCCCAATAAAACTTGAAAAAAAGTCTAAATTTTTTAAACGATTTATTGAAAATCGGAAAATAAAAGTTTTTGTCACTTTTTTGGATCAAAATTTTGTTCAATTGCCTATTTATTTGCAAAATACCCAGGTTCAAAATTGGTATGGGTTCGAACATGTGACAGTAGGGCTTCCATGGCGTCAGGCCCTCCAGGGCCCCACGCAGGCCACCCTGCAGGCCATTTAGGCAGGGAAGCCTCATGCGACAAGGCTTTGTTTTTTTCAAAATCGGCCAAAAATTTAGTAATTGTCACTTACACGTTTTTTCCCAATAAAAAATTTTCCATTAAAAAATTTTGCGAAATTTTTGCATAGTTTCATATGTAGTTGATCATTTCGACATTAAAGAAGTGATGCTTTCTTATTCAGTTTCAGTTTCTTAAAACTTCTCAAAATCAAAAAAGTGTTTCTTCTTTCATTCCAACTTTGTCCATGATTCATACTGAAAAAATTTTAAAAAATGTTTTGCCAACACCTTTTGTTGGTTTTGTTACAGAATATCAAAACAGGAACTGGTACACAAACATGTTTTTATTTTCTTTAATCAGAAAAACGAGGCGTTATCAACTTTGTCGCTTGGAGTTTTGAAATTTACCAGCTTGTCTCCAATTTTAAAACTAAACTACTACAAATAGAGCTTGACGTGGGTTGCAGACGTCATTTAATATCATTCTATGATTCCGTTTACTCATGAGATTCCAGCTAATTTACACTTTCGATGAAGCAAGTACGCACTCTCCATTTCCTGTGATTGTGCATAACTGGCGTCAAGGTAACCGATGCACACAATACACCGGTGCCTCTTAGCCCGCCCGACTTCTGATGTGAATCTTGCATTCGAGAAGCAGCACTGGCGGCGGTCGACATGTACATATCACCAGTCTGGCTTTTCCCGTTTCCGCGAGCAAGCGGCGGGTGGTTGTTGTTATGGGATACCGGAGCCAATTGATAGCAAATCTCCGGTTGCTATTCGTTGCGCACTTTGATTACTTTTTAGTGCATTTTTCTGCTTGCTTCCGATTGTATTCTTCCGTTTTTTTTTCATTTAGAATTGTGATCTTGCGCACTTTTGAATTGAAATTACCACAAATTTATGTATTTCTAATCCTAACACATTTTTATCAAAGCTTTGAGCTGTGTTTTTATGTCTTGTGATCCAACAGAATAAAAATGACCAAACGTCAAATTAATATTATTCAAAAACATTTTGGAAATGTTTTTATTCACTGTCAAAAAGTGACAATTAATCAGTTCTTAATATTTGAGTTCGACCAAAAAAAAAACACTCCTACGATTTGTGTTAAAACATGCGAGGGTCGGAACATGCTACAATGCTCTAAATTTCCTTAAAAGCTCTTTTCATATATTTCGGCAATATTCCATAACGTTGTCTGGAAATTGAAGGTGTTTACACAAAATCCCCACTGGCGCTACTCCACCTGTAACCATATAATTTAAATCAGCTCTCTCACGCGCATTGCTGCGTATTTCGTAATTCTGATAGCATAATCATAACCAGAATACGAAAAACTGCTTGTCCCTCCCACAGTAGTCACTCACATGAATGAAATTATCAGAATATCACTCGTGAGCTTTCACTTTTTTAGCATGTCTGTTTTCTAACTACACGAGCAGCTGTTTTATTTAAATTGGCCATGGGAGGTTAAGAAAACAAATGAATAGGTGGCCATAAAACGTGATATTTAAGAGCTCCTGAAGCCACAAATTTCCCACGGAGAAAGCGAAGAGTTAGCTGGCAAAGGGGTACATACTTGAGCAGTAGGATGACCAATTAGCATTTCTCGTGCGCTCTCAATCTTGTTCTACTTGCTTAATATCGCTTTTCGGGTTCTTCCTTTTTCTGCGCTGTTGCTCCTTTTTCACGTTTTCCTTCTTCTTTTTCTTCTTCATTTTTTCTTACCCGTTGTCTCTTGTTGCTCCTCTTTTTCACATTCACATTGGTCGTTGTTCGTTTCATTTTATATCATCATCCGGTTGTTTCTTGTTTTCAATCTTGCTTTTTTTCCGGCCTCTCGTCTTCCAAGATGGTTCAAGGATGTGGTAACAAATGCGTCAAGTACTTTTTCTGGCTCATCAACTTTCTGTTCTTTGTAAGTTTTAATAAATTTGAGTATTTTAACGTACAAGCCGAAAATGTGCTCAAATAAACCAATTTTGTAATTAAGATTTTCAAAAATTTTTTAAATTTTTTTATAGTTATGGGCACAAAAAATTGTCCTAGTCTCAAAATTGTCCTAGTCTCTTTTGTCCTAGTCGCTAAAATTTCGAATTTTGCACAATTTTGGTGGAACTTATCTTTTTTTTGAATTACAATCCTTCTTCTTTGCATGTTTTAGTTGTTTATCTCACCATTTTTTTAAATACAGTAGACCGAAAGTCGAGGTATCCAAAAATTTCCAAAATTGGCTACTTATCAGCATTGTACCTTAGGCAACGAAATAACGTGAGATAAACGACAAAATATGCAACAAAGAATGATAATTCAAAGAAATTGTTAATTTTTTTTTTGAAAAAAAAGGGAAAAAAGTATAAAAAATTGGCTGAAAGTTGGTATTTGCCGAAATAATTTTTTTTGGCAAATGGCAACTTTTAATTTTTATTTTAAAGTAATAAAATATTTACTTCTACTTCTACATTTAGTCTTATTTTAAAAATGGGTTATCATATCGGAAAAATCAGTTTCGTTGAAACACATTTTGCGTTTATACGTCACCATAACCGTTACTCCTGTTTTAATTTATATACTATTTTCATGTTCTTGGGGCAATAATCGTCGGGCTCTCCATATGGATGCTAGTGGACAAGAATTCTCTGAATACGGTGGCAAGTACAGTGAAAGTTGATCTCTCCCAAATTTTGAGTCAAGTGAATATTCAACAGGTGATTCAACCATAATTTTAATAATAACTTGTGAGTCAAAATCTACAGCTCAACTCGTTCCTCTACGTTGCGATCGTAATCGGAGGGGCTCTTCTGGTTCTCGGATTCTTCGGTTGCTGTGGAAGTTGCTGCGAAAGCATCTGTGCTATTTCCATCTACTTCATCTTGGTCCTCATCCTCTTCGTTGTTGAAGTCGTCGCCATCGTTCTCTACTTTGTTAACAAGACTAACGTAATGTGACGCCTTCCAGATGCTCTCATAAATTCCATGTTTCAGCTTCAACAAGGGTTCCAAACTATTTGGCGCGACGAACTGGTTTCAAAGTATAACACTCAACAACAGATTCACCAAGTGCTCGACCAAATCCAATCTAGCGTGAGTTATAATATTTTTAGATTTTCACAAGATCAGCTTCAATCAAAGTATGCAATTTTAGCTTCAATGCTGTGGAGCTTCTGGATGCAGTGACTACATACCCTACGGAGCATTCCCAACCTCCTGCCAATGTGCAACTATCCAACAAGTAACTTGTAAAGCATTTGAGCTCAGACTCTAACCGTTCCAAATTTAGGCTGGATGCGCTACTGTTATCTGGAACTCATTTGAAAGCAGCCTGATTTACGTCGCCTTCGTTGGAATCATCATCCTTTTTGTCGAGCTGCTTGCGATGATATTCTCTTGTATCATTATTGGGGCCGTCAAAGAGAAACGCTCCCAAGCTTAAATAATTCAATTGGTCTTTGTACTTGTTTATGCTTGGCCGTGTTTCACGTTTTGGTCATGAGCCATGAGTTTTCAATTTTATCAACAAAAACATTTCAAACGAAATTAAGAACACTAGAACTAACTGTAAAATTGCCTGCAAAGATTTGCAAAAAATTAGACCCAAAATGTGCTCGGATGAGCGAATTTCGCAATAAAACTTCTTAACATTTTCCAAGAAACGTTTTATTTCGGTTTGACACTTTATTAAAAATGCCTAATTTTTTCTGAAACATCCAATTTTGGTCAATTTTCCGTGTCGCAACAGTCTGAAGTTACATTTTTAAAACAATTATCGTATTTTTTTTATTTCGCTGATGGTGGAACATTTAAAGCATGTATGTATGTGACCAAATTCTGTAATTTTTGGTCACCATTCAGCTTTAAATGTACCTTAATCAACGGAATAACGTTAGGTAAATGACCAAACTATGCAATAAAAAATGATAATTGAAAAAAGTCAACCGAAATTGGAGGTTTTCTTGGAACCGCAGAAAAAATTTTTGAATCGTTTTATCGAGAAGTTTCATTAAGAAAATCGTTTATTTGAGTACATTTTAGGTCTACATTTTAGTATTTTCAGAATATCCAGATTCTTTACTCCTTCTTTAATTTCATTGAAAATTCAGCGTAAAAGAAGTTTTTGCTCAACATTGCTTAACTTTGGGTGATCATATCTTGAGCGTTTAGTTTTGATAAAAACTGCTAATCAAACCGAGATAATATCACTCAAAGTGGAGCAATGAAACACGTCACCAAAAAAATTTTTACGGTATTCAATTTACCGAAATATAAAAATTTAGGTGCAATCATTTTCCTACCCCATCATTTTTTTAGAATGCTCAAATAATGATTAATTTAAATTTAATTTACACGCGAATGTTCATTTTGATACGTGTTTCATTTTTCGGCTCAGAAAACAACATTATTAAGCCGGAAAATACAGAAAAAGGTCACGTTTTTATCAATGTAAATGTTCTAAAAAGAGGGATGGAGTAGAAAAAGAAATGCACCTAAATTTGTGATGTAGAAAATTGGTTTTAATAGTAATGCAATATTTCCCATACTTTCTACTTTCTGTGTGTATCTAAAATTCTAGTAGTAAACAGTTGAAGACAAATTTCGCACATCACCCTTAATTAGTTTTTTGCAAACCGTTTTATTTCGCCCTACGAGTAAACTGCAAAATTTTCTTACTCTGATAATTTTTTTCAATTTTTGTTCTTTCACCCCCTTTTCCTCCCTTAACCTAATCCTTTTTTGACAATTTGAAATTGAATGAGTTTTTGCACAATTTTTTAATATGTAACAGACGCAACTGATTAATGTCAAGAAATTTTCAAATCATTTTTTTTTCTCATTCAACATGTTCATATATATATATATTTTTTTTTCTTCTCCTATCTCATGAGTTTCATCGCCAAAATAAAGTTAATCCAAATACAATTTTACTTCCCAGAAAGATATATAATTAAATACAGTGATAAATCGTTGGTTACAAAAAAATAATAATTTATTGAATTTTGCAATCACTCTCGTCGACGATTTCCTCGTGATTTGACTTTTCTCCATGACGACGCATTTTCAAAGATAGATGTTTTGTTCTCCTGAAAAAATGACACTTTTTCATTGCTTTTAAATTCTCTTTCAAACCGGATAAGACTGGAGCTGCGTGAAATTTTAGGCTCATCCGACAGCTTCCTCTCGACTTGTTCTTTGTCCCTACGCGGTGACTTCATCTGAATAAAAACGTCATCACATGTATGGGAATAGAGAGAAATTATGTTTTGTTACATAGGGATTGATACATACTCTTAAAGAAAGGTTTCTTTTCAAATCGCCAATGTGCAGCGGGACTGCAAGAACGGGGTGAGAAGCCTGCTTATCAAGTTGAGGTTGCTCACGAGCAGATTGTGAGCCGTTTTTTGTAGAAGCTGTGTTTTTCTCATCCTGAAATGCAAACGTATAAGAGTATAGTACTTCAAAAAATGGTACATCACATCCGGCTAACTTTCTGAAAAAGGAATCAAAGTTTGTTGGATTTTACTGAAGGTGGAGTAGAGTCCAAAACTTTTTTTGGTTTTAAATGACAGAAATGGAACCGTAGTGACTATAAAAAATTATAAAACTTTGCTAATTTTCTAATATATTTTGTTTTATTTTGAACAGAAGAAATTGGCTAATTATTTATGAAATCACGCGCAAATTAGTGACGACATTTTTGTCATTTTTTTGCTTTCCAGCTATAATGATTGGGGTTTCTCTGCTTATTTTATTGAATATTTGATGTGACACACAGTTTCCCAATTTTGAAAACATTTTTTGGAAAATGAAAGTTGTTAACCAGAAAGAAATTCATGTATCAAAAACACAGAAAATGTATAAAATGACGTCACTAATTTGCTGGTGAATTTTATATAATGAGCATAATTTTGCAAACTTGAGAAATCATTAAAAACTGAAAATAATTTTATAAATTCATTATTTTTTATTTTCGGGGATTACGGTTTTCTAATATTCACAGCAAAATTGTCAAGTAAAAATTCAAAATCTGCTTTATTCAAAAACTTTTTTAGTAGCCGTACCATATAAATGCTTAACCAATTTACCAACAAATTCAAAAAAAAAACTTTTTTTGATCAACTCAGAAGTATTTTTATCAATATTCAAAAAAGCAATTTTTTTACAAATAATTTTTTTTTTCAAGAGGAGATTTTTTATTTTTGAAACGTCGTAACTTAGCTGAACTAGCATGCATTCCCGCATTAGAAAAAATCGATATGCCACTAAAAGAAATTATAATTTTTTTTTTCACCCAGGACTTATCCCCCCAACAAGTAGCATTACAGCATTACAATTTCAATTTAAACTTTTGAACTTTTCTGGGAAATTATACAACTCAGCTGCTTGTACCTCCATCAATGTTTTCCTCGGGTCCCGCCTAGTCGTCGACTTCGCCCGCACCGTTGCCGATCTACGGATCGATGGGCTGCTCCTGGTCTCTTCGTCCTCGGCCACATCATCGAGACGACCACCACCCGCCTGAATAACTCACACTATTCTCATATTCTATCAAGATAGATTGTGTGCGTACGCACACACACACTCACTTTGCATCGTGGGAAACCGGATAATTCGAGCAGTGTGCGGAATACGTCGGTAATCCGGATATTGTCTTTGGCCGACACCTCGATATAACGAACGTCGGACGATAAGCGATTTGTGAATGCTTTCGCCGTTTCTTCGTATATCTTTAAATGGGTACCAGAAAAAAATCTCAAAAGAAAATTCAGAAATTTTTTACCTTCTTATTTTCAACATCGCATTTGTTTCCCACAACAACAATCGGCAGCTCATTCAAATCACTACGCCTTGAGCATATTTCTTGCCATATATCCGACATCTGAAAATGATATGAAATCTTGTCGCATTAGTAGCTGCTCATCTATCCTTCGCACATGTGTGAAGACTTAGTCTATTTTTGCTCAAAACTCGCTGCTAATTCGGAAATGTGGGTTACGGTATCGTTAACTTGCCTCCTTGAAGCTTGTGACGTCGTCCACCGAGAAAACTAGAAGAAAGGCCGACGCTGATGCAATCGAAAGACGTCTCATGTCGGGAAAATTGAAGTTGGTATCCAAAATGTCTAGTGGTAATGGGACACCCTGAAACATTAATGTGAATCAACTTTCCATTTGTTCTTTGGAAGTTTAAAGGGAGGGGGGAAGGGTAGAGAGAAAAAGACCGAAAGCGACCGAATTTCGTAATGAAACTTCTCAAAAAACTTCCAATTTTTCATGGCGGCCAAATTTTTCTAAAATCTGAAACTCCGCCAGCTTTTCTTTGTCGCTTTTTGAAATTTTGATAATTTTATATGCCTACACGATATCAACTACCAGAGTATGCTTTTTATAGTTTGATAATTTCAAAAATCATTTACTATATATAAAGCGCTTATTCCGTTTGTCCATAGTTTGTAGTCTTTGTAGTCTTTGTAGTCTGTGAAGTTTTGGCTTCTGGAGGGATAGTGAGTTGGGGTTAGTGTAGGGATATAGTCGGGGTACTGTAGTGGTACAATGGTGGTACGGTAGGAGTACTGTATGATTACGGTAGTTTCAGAAAATATGGTTTTCAGCTCCAGAAGTCGGGGGCCGCGCCGGAGTTGCGGTCCACGGCTGGTAAACTATATTCCAGCAAAGAAAAATTGCGAAATTTCAGAATTTGAAAAAATCTGACTACGTTTCTTAGAATTTGTTTTGAAAATTTGACCCCTCATTAAAAACGTTTGGAAATTATTTTCATTATGAAATTCGGCCGTGCTGGGCCAGTTTCACCCTATTTAAGCAAAATATCCACAAATTCTACTTCCCCCAGGCCTTCCACGCGGGTACCAAAATGCCTTCCTTGCGGCGACCTCCGCTCGCCTCGCGCTTTCTGTATAGTGCGTCGAGTAACCCGAAAAGTGTCGGCCGCGGCAAAAGCTGAAATAAGGCGAGAGGGCGGCGTGAGGCGGGCAGGTTGGAGGCAGGTGTTAGGCCCTGGAAGCTTGCCTGCCTCCTATGGAAGCCCTGACCCAAAGATTTGAATGAAAGAACCAACCTGGATACGAAACTCTCTCGAATGTAAATCCTCAATCGTTTCCTTATACTTGCTTGAAAATTCATTATATAAGTAGCGACGAATAATATTAGTTTTTCCCACTTTCGCAGAACCCAGCACCACCAGACGGTACCGTTCTTCGCACATTTCGTCCTCGGTTTTGGGCTGCAAGCATTTGAACATATTGACAGGGAAGCACACAATATAAGATTTGAAAATGGATAGTTGGAATATTGGGAAGAGAATCGGAGTTTTGGCAATAAATGTTCTTGGCCTTGTTTGCTATTTTAATGGTTCATGTACCTTCTCCATAGCAATTTATGCCTGGTGGCTAGGATATTAAGTCATGAAACGAATTCTCCTTTCCAAATAAAATGAGAGACAATGTAAGATTTTAAGTGCTCGTATAAATACAAGTCGTTTGTAATTTAAAACTCTCAAAGTTTGAAAGTTAAGAGGGGGGGGGGGGGGGGTAGAGAAAGGTTTTGAATGAATACAGAGATCTAACTAGTGTTTGTAGGATCACTTGTTAATTTCATCCACGAGTCCTTCCGTTTAGTCCTTTTTTCAAACTTTCAATTTCTGTTTACTGCAGTATGGAGGTAGGTTGGTATGGTGTTAAATGTGGAGTAGGGCCAGTGGGGAAAGTGTTCAAAACTACATCAATAGTGCCAAAATGACATATTTATAATTTTGAAAGTCGGTCAAAAAAAAACATGTACTCCTAATTTTGAAAGTCGGTCAAAAATTAAATTCTGCGAATTTCATACTTTACTTTTGTTTTAATTATACATCAAGAAGTTCCAGTAGTCAAAATTTTTTCAAAAAATTGGCAAATTGCCAAAAAATTGACTGGGAGTAAAAAAAATCTCTACAAAAAATTCTACAAAAAAAATTTCATTTTCAGACGGAACAAACCATTTTTTGCATTTCTATATCAATTTTTGTATGGAAAAAGTTTTTTAAAAAGCGGCACAGCACTGGTGTAGACCTCTCTTTTTTTCCTATTTTTTGGTTTTTCTCACGCCTTATGTTTTTTCTTCCTGATCTGGTAAACCTACAATTGTTGATGGAAGCGTTGAAGTCATCGCGGTGCACAATAAGGACCAGAAGAAAAGAAAAATACCGACGGACAGAATATGAGTTGCAGGTTTGGCTGGTCTGCACAGCCGATTGAACAAGGGTTGCGTCACTTGTTTTGTTGGGAGAAGCCGCGGACGGAAAACGTGACTTCTCCTTTCTCGCTTTTTTTTTCTTTCTCGGAAGATACTAACTGATAGAAAGAGAATATGAAGATGAATATGAGTCTTGAGAGGGAGTATAAGAGAGAAAACACCCCCCCCCCTTCTCTCCGGAATTATATCTTTTTATCCTCGTCTTTCTTCCTTTCTCACTTCTCCTTGGGTCTAGATCAGGAGAAATGAGGAGAGCAGTTACTGGTTGACGGATTAGAGCCTCGTAATCTACATATTACATTGGTATAAGCTCTCTGACATGCAGAGCACACACTCAACATCTTACTTCCAAAAAAGCCTACAGTAAACTAGGCCCCAGAAAATAGTTGATAGTTAAGGAAGGAATTAACAAACGTGAGCAGTAAAAACCAAACATAATGAAACTGAGTGCCAATGGATGAGCAAGGTGCAGAGGCATTGTGTCTTTCTATGTGTGTGTGTGTGTGAATAACCAACCCAGAAGCACTCTCTGGAAATTGATGCTCCGTGAATAATAGGAAAACTACTATTCAAATATTTTCCCTGAATAATAGAGTTGTACTACGAAAAGAAGTCTTATTGCAGTTCTCGTTATTTTGGAAATAAAAAAAACAATAGCCTCACTAAACAGTAAAAATGTTAAGAAAAGTTTGGTTTCAAAATCTGATAATTTGGAAAGTATATGTATAAAAACGGGGAAATGTTAGAATAATTAAAGGAGAGAATTTTAAACGTGAAGAATTCTCAAATGACCATCTAATGAAACTTCTCAAAAATATTTGTTAAAGAAATTATCGCGATTTTAGCAAAACATTTTTAATTTCCGCCACTTTTGCAGCGGTCCGAAAGTGACTTTTTTTTTGAATTATCATAATTTGTTGCATCAGGAACAGAAGTCAAAATTGGGAATTTTTGCAAAAAATTTCAAAATTTTTGATAACTTTTGCCAATAACCAAAATATTTGAGATGAAGCGGCTGATTTAATTTTGAATTTAAAAAGGCAAAAACTGGGCAAAATTGTCGGGATTTGTTTTTTTTTCTAATTTTTCATTGATATTTGAATTGAAAAATCATTCGTTCAATTTTTAAATTTTTACCGTAAAACAATTTTTCTTTTTTTTTCATTTTTTTCCCAAAAAAAAAACAAAAAAAATTAAAAATGCCTACACTTCCAAAATTCCGAGTAGCAATCAATTTTATCGAGAAACACACATTTCCAGAACTGACTTTGATTTTCAGAATTCTCTTAATTCTAAATCAAAACGAGAAACAAAAGAAAATAATTAGTTTCAGATTCACAAAAATTTTCTTAGTTCCGATTGAAAGATTAGATTCTTGTTAGCAAAAATTTACAAATAAAATCAGGGACGCAAAATTTTTAAGTTATAAGAAATTAAAATTTGTGAAGCCTACCTAAAAATGCTCAAAATTTAAAAAATAATTTTTAAAAAATTCCAGCTAAATGAGTACCTGCAATTATTAACAAATCAAAAAAAAAAGCTTAATGAGAAGGGAACTCCTCTGCGCATTTTTTTTTTGGTTCGAAGTCGACAAAAACTAGCAATGGATAGATTAGGACTTGATGAGCATTGAAGCAAAAAGAGCACTCTCGCAGCAACAGAGCAAGCAATTCGTCCCCTGTTTGACACCATTAACTTGAAAATTGTTAGTAGGAATCTAGATGAGATGACTTGATGGCATTGTTTTTTTAAAGGAGGGGACATAGTTTGTGGGGTTTTTGCTTAAATATACTAAAACTGGTCCAAAACAACCAAATTTCAAAATAATACTTCTCTAAAAAAAATGCCAAAAATGTTTTATGGTGGTTCAAATTTTATTGCATTTTTTGGTAGTTTATCTCATTTTATTAAAGACAAATGGTTTTAATAAAAAAACGTTCAAAATTGAAAAGTTGGTTGAACGTAAAGACTTAAAATCTGATAAAATGAACAGTCATGATGAAATTTCTCAAAAAATTTGCAAAAAGTTTTTATGGCAGGTCAACACTTCCAATAAAAAAAGAGCCAAGTTTTGCTAAAATCTGAAATTTCGCCAATTTTAAATTTTTGTCAATTTTAGCAAGATGAATCAGTAAAATATTTTTTAAACGCGATAATTTAGTGGAAACTGTGTTCCATCTGCTCCAACAATAAAAACAGAAAACTTTTTTAAAAATTGTTTTTCAATCGAAAAAATGATTAAAATTTTTTTTGAGAATTCTCTACTTATGAAATTCAGTCGTGTTTGTACCATTTTTAGTATATTAAAAAAATACTCACAAATTTTACTCCCTCTTTAAAAAATAAAATTGAAAAAAAACTACAGTCATTTGAATAATTGGAAACGGAATAGCGGAACCAAGAAGAAGTCATTTTGCAATGAAATGTTTAATGCATTTTTTAGTGGACCGGGAGACATGAAGTAATCCTGAACTTTTGTCTCTCTGTAGTCGCACCAAACTTTTTTGGGTGAACAAAAATGGAGAGAAGCCGAGTTGCGTTGCAAAAGATGCTCCAGCTTGCTCTAGTTGGGATGATAGAAATACGGAAAATTGAAAGAGAATAGGAAATTACACACATTAAATAATCTGCGGAAGTATACTTATAGAGGCCTTCCTAGAATTATTAACCTCAATATTCGGAGCAGGGCAGCTGAATTTTTCTCTGTCATATTATATCATACTATCCAAAATTCTGGCAGTCTAAATTTAAGACGTTGTTTTTTCAATTCTTCGTCTTTTTATTAAGCTTTTGTGGTGATGCCACGGATGTTGAGAAAATGAAGGGAATGAGAAAAGACATGCGTCAATACATATAGACCACAAATCCGTGGAAGATACAAAATAAAAGCTCCTCGATATCACTAAAAGGTGATTTGATATTTGAAATCCTGGATTACGGAGCTCTGCTCAATGCATATTATTTTCTTTTTTTCTATATGATAAGTGTGTCACATGAGCTCTCATAAAAATGGATAGAAATATTAAAACTACAAAACAAAAACTACAATTTCAAAAAATAGAATATTGAAATTTGTTTGATTTTTTGGAAATTACCAAGGGACGAGTAAGAAGACAGAATGGAATTATTGGAATATGCGCATGGTGTCCCGTTTCTGTTCGATCTACGTAGATCTACGAGAAATGCGAGAATTTAGATGCAGACTACTCAACTGATTTTGCACGTGCTGACGTCACATTTTTTGAGGGAAAAATTCCCGCATTTCTGTAGATCAAAACGCAATGGGACAACCTGACACCACTTGAGTGTGAGAAAAAAATTCAAAAAAAGAATTCAAAATTTCATATGGTTTTTTGAAAATTTGAAAAATCTCACAATCAGTATTGCCACTTTTTTAGAAGTCGTCGATCCAAAAAAAGTTATTTGAATTTTATGGCCGATTTATGTTTCAAATATTAATAATCAAATACTGTAGGGATTCGAACATTTGATAGTGCTATAGTTTTTTTTTTAATTGGCAAAAACTCAAAAATTGCCTATTTTAGCCTGGAGCCAAAGATGCCAATTCTCATGACACAAAACCGATTGATGCAAGAAGCCCGTTCAACAAAAATGCCTCACATAAGTAAGATGATGAATTATGCAAGTACAAAAAACCACGAGCAACCTGTCTAGTTGAAAAAGTGAATTAGCGGAAGAAACAAGCAAAAAAGAAACAAAAGGTTACAGAGCTCAGGAGCTCGAGCTTCTAAGTCTGTTTTCTTCTTCTTCTTGGTAGCTGTCATTGCTCCAACAAGACGCCGGGAATATTATTATTTTTCTTTCTCATTTCTTTTTTCTTTTCAAGCCGCAAGAATCAAAAGTTAGGAAGCTGGTTGGGAGTAAATAGCGAGGAGTGGATTACCGGATTACATTTAATTCGATTTTTTCTTCGGCCCACAAATTAATCGTTGGAAATTGAATTATCGAGATTTTTCTTTCTGTATTACACTGAAAATGATACAACTGTGTGGTGTGCTTCACGTGGTGCTAAAATGACCAAATATCATATTAAAACTTTCAAAAAAACATTTTGAAATTATACTGCAAAAAAGTGACAGTTTTTGCCACTCATAATTTTGAAAGTCGACCGAAAAAAATTGTTTTTTTAATAGGATTTTTAAAAATTAACTTACTAGGGAATGGTGTTACCCCTGCAATCGCTTGGAGGACAAAACAAACTTTAAATGACAGATGAGGTCTTTGGCTACAAAAATCATTTTTTGGAATCTGCTAAAGTCTGCCCCAAAGCTGAAATTTTCGGCCTTAAAAATGAGTGCTTTTTTGCTCAAAATGCCGTTTTTCGTGTGTAGAAGTGGCTACATGAAAGTTTGGCACTGCAGCCGCCGTTCGAATGGCCGATTGGTGAACTCTCGTGCTCATTAATCTAAAGGTCACGGGTTCGCTCCCCACTAGGTATTAATTTTTTTTTTTTTGAATTTTTCCTCTAGCATGAAATATGCACAAAACCACGGTTTCTTCCGTTTTTTGGTAACTTCGGAATACATTTTTTGGTTCCTGGGAATCATAAAAGTAATTTGGAAACTTTTTGGAAGTTTTCATTTTTGATAAATTTTTCACTTTTCTCCCACCTGATGTATGCAAATTTTTTTCTCTAAAAATAATTTTTCAAAATTTTTTCAAAAAATGCTTGGGTTGAAAGAGCAGCATTAGATTGGGTATTTCTACGATTTTGGAGGATCAAATGTCATTTTTAGGAGAAAATCACTGTTGTTTTCTCTAGAGTTTTTCACGAAAAGGACCTACTTTCAAAGACTTCCAGCTCCGTTGACGGGTAAAATAAAAAAAATTGTCAACTGCAAAGTTGTTTTAAAAGTACCGATAAACAAATTGTCCGTTGAAACTTGTCTGATAAATTTTATGGGTTAAGAGATATAGCTAATCAAAGTGAAGCTTTAACTTACTTAATTACTAATGTCCATATCTCTTAACCCATAAAATTTATCAGACAAGTTTCAACGGACAATTTGTTTATTGGTACTTTTAAAACAACTTTGCAGTTGACAATTTTTTATTTTACCCGTCAACGGAGCTGGAAGTCTTCGAAAGTAGGTCCTTTTCGTGAAAAACTCTAGAGAAAACAACAGTGATTTTCTCCTAAAAATGACATTTGATCCTCCAAAATCGTAGAAACACCCAATCTAATGCTGCTCTTTCAACCCAAGCATTTTTTGAAAAAATTTTGAAAAATTATTTTTAGAGAAAAAAATTTGCATACATCAGGTGGGAGAAAAGTGAAAAATTTATCAAAAATGAAAACTTCCAAAAAGTTTCCAAATTACTTTTATGATTCCCAGGAACCAAAAAATGTATTCCGAAGTTACCAAAAAACGGAAGAAACCGTGGTTTTGTGCATATTTCATGCTAGAGGAAAAATTCAAAAAAAAAAATTAATACCTAGTGGGGAGCGAACCCGTGACCTTTAGATTAATGAGCACGAGAGTTCACCAATCGGCCATTCGAACGGCGGCTGCAGTGCCAAACTTTCATGTAGCCACTTCTACACACGAAAAACGGCATTTTGAGCAAAAAAGCACTCATTTTTAAGGCCGAAAATTTCAGCTTTGGGGCAGACTTTAGCAGATTCCAAAAAATGATTTTTGTAGCCAAAGACCTCATCTGTCATTTAAAGTTTGTTTTGTCCTCCTAGCAATTGCAGGGGTAACACCATTCCCTAGTTAGTTTGAATAATTTGGGTTTAAACATTCTAGGTGTCGGAACCTGCGAATTATTTCTGGGGTTTCCAAAAGCTCTTTTTTTTTTTGAAAGTTAGGCAATTTGCCAATACGTTGACTGGAAATTTGAAAAAAAAGCATCAAAAACCCTGAAACTTTTTGGAAATTTTCATTGTGATATTCGGTAGTTTTAGATCAATATAAGTGTATTTAGACAAAATCCCGCGCTACTCCACATTTAAAAATTATGCTTTGTTTTGGAAACATGTGCAATTTTTATTAAATATTTCATTTCGGCATCTGGCCCTAGATTCTTTTTCGGATCTGGCCCAAACATTGTTAATTCGGCAAGACTATTTGAACTTGAGCGCCACCTAAACAGATTTTATATTTTTTGGCTAAACTTGAGATGGTTCCAAGTCAGGAATGGGCGACGAATTTGCCAAAAAAGCCAAATGTTCTCCAAACGACAAACGACGAATTCGGCGAACATTTGCCGAGTACGGCAAAAATTGAACAATCATAACTTGCCAAAAAACCGGTTCGTTGCCCATCTCTGCTCCAAATGCCAATTCAGTCAACACAAACATTCTAAGAGCAGCTGAGCGTTGTGCAGGTGAGCATTTCACTAGGTCGGAAGGGTACAAATAATCACCTTTCATTTTATTACTTTAGAAACAAAAACTGTTTAAAATTAGGAAGACAAAGCATTGCATAATCTAGAAACAAAATGCAGTAAGCATAGAATATCAAGAAAAAATCCGGAATGAATTGAAAAAATTCAGTGAATGAAGAATAATGATGTTACACACGTTCGGTGGAGTCGGTCTTCAAAAGAGAACAAGTTCAAAAATAAGGCTCGTGAATGAAGTGGTTGGAAAAAATAATAGGGTCGGGGGGTGAACAACGAATTGAATAGAATTCATGAGGGAAGAAGAAGAAGGGTAAATTATGTGAGTTAAAGCAGGCCGATTTGAATAAAAACGAGTCAAAAACCAAGTTGTTTAAGCTATGGAAAAATGCGCCTAGTTCAAAAAATTTAAGCAGTGTGTTCGACAAATGCCGGTGCAGGAGTGACAACATCCTGGTGTGGTGGCTCGGTTGAAATGTCTCCAGCGTTCGAAGAAGCGTCGCTACCTGACTTGGTACGTTCACGCTTCGTTGCCTGAAACATGTCACATATTTGCATGAATAGCAATAGTTTTTGCACCATGTGGAAATCTAAGAATCTATGAAGCCAGGGCTTCCATTCCGCCACAGAACCCCGAAAGTGTCGGCCGCTGCCAAATAACTATTTATCGCACTACGTTATGCAAACATCAAGCATGGCGTGGAGCGCCGTCACCGTCAAAATCCTAGCCAGCAGTTGTAGAAAATACACCAACCTCTCCATCGCTGCTGCTGCTGTTAGTTTGATCTTCGTCCTCTTCCTCCTCGTGGCAGAACGTTTCCTGATCGTTCAACGTTTTCTTGTTCCATCCACGAACTTGCTGTCCGACACTTTGTTGGCGTTCCAGAGTGTTTGATCGAGATCTCAAAGTGTGTGCGTGGTCGACTGTAAGCTCATGTGGCATGCATTTCATTGGTGCACGGAAATAGTAGAATGATGGATAGTGTACAAGGTTGTAGCAAGAAGAAGCGTAGACGTCAGCATATCTGAAAATACCCGTGGTCTTTGCACTTATTTCTATTTTTGGGTAGGTTCAGTCAACCGTGATGTCCTAAAAATGTCATCAAACCGTTGTTTTGAAAGTTTTTATTTACTAAAGGGATATTCTTAGAGCAAGAGTAAAGGTTCGAATAATTTGAAACGCATGTTGTTTAAATGCGCTCAAATGACAAAATTTCAATGAAACTTATCAAAAATTTATCAAAAAAGTGTTATGCCCGTTTAAAAGTTTGAAAAAATGGTCAAACTTTAACAAAACGCTACAGTTGACTTTTTTGATTTACTATTATGTATTGGTATTTTGTAAGCCGATAGGTAACTAAAAATTACAAAAATAAGTCAACTATCGCTTCAAAGGTACCTTAACCAACGAAATAATGTGAGATAAACTACCAAAATATGCAATAAAAGACGATAACTTAAAAAGTCAACCACGAACCGCGTGGCCGAAATTGGAGATTTTAGCTAAAATTAGGTTATTTTTATTTGAAATTTTCAATTGCCATAAAAACTTTATGAACATTTTTCAAAAAGTTTCATTACGAAATTTGTTCATTTGAGCACATTTTGGATAAATACGTTCCAAATAGTTTTAGCTGTTACTCCTCTTTCAAACTTTTTTCAGGTTTAATCAAACACTAAAACTTAAAAAAAAAACAAATTTAAATTCTCTATTCTAGTGAATCAGGTAAATTACATTTTTTAATCATAAAAAACTGAACACTTTAGTGTATACTTCTTTTGTATTTTTGCCAAGGAAACACCGTTCCCAAACCTAATTATCAAGTTATATACCTTTCGACTTGAGAGGCAAAGAAGGTAGTTCGGCCTCCGGTTCTAAAAAGACTTCCCAAACATCCATACTCCTCGTCCATTTGATTGGTAAGTTTCTGGAAGAAATTGTGATTTCACAAACTTTATCCGTAAAATAAATATTGAACCTACTCTAATCTTATCAACGATGTCCTTGACGACAGGCTTATGACGAGAAGCTCCATCCAAATTCTTATAGATGTCAGCCAACGTGCTCTCCATATGTCCCATCTCATCGAACAATGGCTTGCTATCAGTCCACACAGTCAGCTCGTTAACAAGCTCCGGAACAACTAGGAAGGTCCTCCATCCGCGGGATTTCTTCGAGCGAAGTACATCTCCGAAAATGTGATCTCCGACGTAAAGGACCTCCTTTCCACGGCATTTCATCATTTTTTGGAAAGCGTCACAGGATCCTCCAGAATAGACGACTCCTTCTCTGAGCGGTCCAGTATGAATTCCGAGTTTGTAGGATCCGGTGTCAGTGTTGACTTCTCTAAAAACTGTTCCCTCTGCAAACCATCTCGGCTTGCACGAATCTACAACTATGATGTTGAAGTAGGTCTTCCAGTCATCTCCCAAAATAAACTTCATCATCACATTAGTGTACGTCCAGTCGCTGTTGGTGAGGAGGAATGTTTTCTTGCCGTGCTCTCTGAGCTGGCTCAAGAAACGTGGTGCACGCTCATCACGAATGACATACTTCTCCGGATTTTCCATTACTTGCTTTTTCATCGTGCTCTGAAAATCTCATCTATTTAGTTTCCGGAAACAAGACATTTGAGTCTCACCTCCACATGAACCCAGTCAATAACTCGTCTCAAATCTTGGAAAATTGATTTGTATGACATCATCACCTCGCCACCTTTCACTCCCGTCTTATCAGTGAGCCTGGAATTTATTGGAAAATGTTGCAGTGGAGCTGCCTATCTTGTAAACTTACATCGAATAATGTGGATGCTTGTCAAAGAAGTCGATAAGTTGACAGATAAGATGAGTCTCGGGCATGTTGAACAGCGTGTTCAATACATAAACCCGCGAGTCGGACAATGGTAGGTACTTGTTCGGGTACATCTCCTCGATTTCATGGCTGCAAAATTAATTTTTGCTTGATTATATTGATTATTTAGGCATACTTTTTCAAGAAACGGAGACCGTGAATTCCTCCGAGAATGTTTCCAAATCCATCAACTTTGAGCAAATTTCCGAATTGAAACTCGAACCACAGACCTGAAATAATCAAGCACACTATAATAATCTTTTCTTGCGACTGATTAAATATTTAAAGACGATTACGCATTGAATCGTAATCAGAAACCCATAATTCCCGGCTTACAAGACGATTAGCAACACCTCGACCCTGTTTTGAACCTTTGTAAAATCTAATAAAGTCGAGGTCAAATTTTCTCCCCTGTTACAAACAATCCAACGATTCAATGTGTGATGTCAAGGAAAACTGGCGCTTAGACGTTGTTCGTCAAAAGATTTATTGCAGTGAGATAATGCGCAGCTATTTTTTTATTAAGCGCATAAAAATTGTATTCCCTTACAACACCAAGATACAAAAAGTTTATGTTCCTGATTCGCATGCAATAAAAAAAACTAATTGACAGTACCAGCATTCTTTCAAGACGCGTGCTATAAAACACGTGAGCCACTGAAACAAACCGGAAATTTCGCAACTTACCACGAACTGGGAAAATTGGATCATATTTGAAACTTTTGATTTCTTCAGGATAACCAGTGTCTACAAGACGTTGGACAGCCATATTGAATGCCAGATATTCCATATCAGGAGCTTTGTACTCTGGAAAAAAGACTTGTTGGAATGCTGGACTGGTTAATGTGCAATGAACTTACGAACAAGGGTATAATCCATGTCGAATCCAAAGTGGGTGATTTTCTCCAACCGGAGGGACCGGTTAACGAATACCCTGTAACACAGATTTGATATAAATTTCTCAGAAATAAAATATTTTGAATGGCGTTCTTATTTTCTAAACTATGTTTATGCAAAAAGCTACATCACAGGTTTGAAGGAGGTATTACGGATTTGCGTATTTTAAACGTGTAGGCTCAAAATGTGTTTAAGTGAACGAATTTCGTAATGACATCTTTCAAAAAAAATTTCACAAACATTTCATGGCGGTTCAAAATTTCGAAAAATTTAGCCTAATTCTAGCTGAAATCTGCAATTTTGGGACCAAAAATTACAAAACACCTATGGTCACCTATAGGCTTTAAATGTGCCATCAACGCAGTAACGCGAGATAAACTACCAAAATATGAGATAAAGGATAAAAATTTGAAAAAAAAGTCATCTTCGAACGGCTGCGACAGAGTGACTAAATTCGGAGATATTACCTAATTCTGAACCCCCATAAAAAAATTTTTGAAATATTTTTTGAAATGTTTCATTTTGAAATTCATTTATTTGAACACATTTTGGGCTACATACCCAAAACCGATACTGCTCCTTTAATCTATACCTTTCGTCTGCATTGGAGTCTTTCCAGCTAACCATTTTTTAAATCCTTCAGTGTATCTTGATAGGAGTAAGCCGTAGAAGTAAGTTTGTGGCTCAGTTTGTGAGGCGCCGAAAAATAAAAAGTTTTAATGATTTTGAAAATATATAGAGCAATCAAACCAAAAAAAAAAGTGCAAAAAAATTAGGCAGATAATAAAGAAAACTGAGGGAAAGTATTTTCATCTTCAGTATACCAAAAGAAAATTGATAAGACATGATAACGAAGGTTGACACCTGAGAATTTCTTAGTGAGAAAAAGTGGGCAGACCGGGGGGAACAAACCCAATAAAGAAATTATCAGTAAGAGTGAACTTAAACCTAGGCCAGTGGAAACACGACGCAATTTTAGCGCCTTGGAATGATTCCGCCTATCGCTACCATTAAAAGATAGGAAGAGGAGGATTGGAAAACGCTGCAACCTCAGAAAACCTTGATGCGCATGAGAAAAAATTGATGGATAAATTGAGGAATGCACTTTTTTGAGAGCGATTATTTTAATGTGGTAGACAGACCCAGTAAAGAAATAACCTTGAATCTTCAGCCAAGTAAAACGAATCTCGTAATATTCCACAACTCCACATCATAGTATTCTAATACCGAACTGTCACCATAAATTATACATTTCTATTTCACTTTGAAAAATCAAATTTATACCTACATATGACCCATTCACGCTTGGTGGAGCAATAATTTGCAAAACGAAGCGAAAATAGGAGTGAAATAGAAAAAAAAGAAAAGAAAAGAAAACGTGTAGGGGTTAGAATGAATAAATACAGGGAGGTAAGAAGTTCGTGCAGTTTAGTTGAGAGCGAAGCATTCTCTCTTCTGCTCTCATGCTCCTATGAGCATTTCTTGTTAAACTTGCTTCTTCGTTGTTTTTTTCTGTTGTCTTTTTAGGCTCTTGGTTCCATCAACCCTATTACGAAGGCGCGTTCTAAAATGGATTTTTCCACCATTTTTTTTCACTAAAAACAGCGCCAAAAATGTGCTAGAACAGCACAAAAATGATTGGTCAAAATTATGAAAATTATGAAAATCAACAAAAACGTAGATCTCAGCCTAGGGAAAAAGCCTAGGGAATAAGTACCCACAATTTAATTTTTTCTGATGCAATACTAAATTTATGAACAATTTTTTAAAAAGTTGAATAATTGAAGCGGTAGAAATTTTTTTAAGTTCTAAAAAAGTATACAATAATGTGTATTTATTTAAAAGAATATCCTTTGAAGGAGGAGTAACGGGAAAAATTTCGGATTGAATTTTTTAGAAAAAAAAATTCAAAATTTATTATGGTGATTTATTTCGCCCACTTTTCCGTGTTGAAGCGGTTGGAAGCTAATTTTTTTCTGAATTATCATTCTCTTGTTGCATATTTTGGTTGTTTATCTCACATTATTGTGTAAATAAATGTATATTTAAATAAATATGCAATAAAAAAGATAATTCGAAAAAAGTCAGCTCCAATCCGAAAAGGTGGCCAATCAAGATCGGAAAATATAAATAAAACTCGGCTGAACCGTCATAAAAAAAGTTAAAGTTTGTCAATTGAGCGCATTTTGGAGCTAGGCGTGTGTATAATAAAATTCACGAAAATATACACGTATGTTTCCTTTTTATAGCAAAAGTATAATTTTTTCTGATTTTATTGTTCTCACCTTTCAGCTGGGTTCCTTTTGTAAAGCGAACGGTCGGCTGACATGGTTTTTTCTCTGAAAAAAGAATCGTGAAAAGTTGTCAGAAAAAAAGAAAAAAAACACCGAAAAAAGAAGAAATAAGATAAGTAGATTCGAAACGAAAATAATTTTTTATCAAAAAAATTATAGCCCGCGTGCAAAAATAATTGAAAAGTAAGGAGTAAGTTCACTTGTATGTGATTTACGAGAGATAAAAAGCAAAGTCATAAGAATCACGAATCACATGTTTGTTTTGAGGAGATTGATGCAGAGAAGGCGATTTTGATGAACGAAAGTCAACTATTTATAATCTTTATAAACAAAAAATCCGTTGAAGACATGACGTCATAGAAGCTAATCAAGTTGTTGTGTTTCCACTCACGTCAGTACGTGTTTTTAGAAGGAGATTTTATGATCTTGGCACTTAAAGTAGCGCCAAGTACCACAATGAGCGAATATCATAGTAAAAAATAAAAATGAATCTCTAAATTGTATATGATTTCTCGAAAATTCAAAAATTCGCAAATTTTGAAAACTCGCAAAGCTTTTGGTTTGTGGATGATAACCTTGAGTTGTTCAAACACGTGTAACTCAAAAACTGTGATAGTTAGCAAAATGTTTTCAACTAACAAAATGTTGCCGATTACTTTTTCTACATTTTAGATTTTGTGAAAGTAGTACACCTGTGTTCCAAAAAAAATTACAGCAGCTGACATTCGGCGGGTCCGTTTCTGACTTGAATTTCTAAATGATTGACAACTTTGAAACTAGATGTTTTCAAGACACAAAGTTTGTTAAAAAATAATTTCCATAAAATTTTCTACTTTTTTCAATTTGTTGCTTTGTCATAAATAAACCAGGAGATTCTATACAAACAATTAAAAATGAAGCACAAATTTTTTTTAAACGTAGAATTTGATTTCAAAAAAAAAATATTGCTTGCATTTTGAGAAAATGTTGTCAATTGCTACCCTTCTATTGTAGGTTTAATCTTTTGTATAGATGTTTGTGGGCACTTTGGTACAAAAAAACAAATTGTAAGATGTAGAAAAGTTTGTGGAAAGTATTTTCTTTAAAACTAGATGTTTTCATGAAACAAAGCTTATTAAGTTGGGGGTCACTTAACATTTCCTGTCAAAATATCAACCAGTCGGATGTCAGCTGCCATAACTTTTTCTTGAACAAAGTTATACAAATTTGGCAAAAATGAAAATCTAGATAAATTTACCGACAACATTTTGTTATTTGAAAATATTTTGCTAGCTGTTATAGTTTTTGAGTTACACGTGCTTGAACAACTGAAGCAAATTACCGAAAACCCGAAAACGAATAGAATATTGGTCGGCACTGTAGACCACGTTTTAGTTTTAATTTAAAACTACTAGGCCTCAGTTCTAGAAAATGGCAAAATGAAGGGGAGTGTTAGCGTATTGGAAAATCAATATTGCTAGCAAGAGAAATGAATGCACAACCAACAACGTCCAACCTCCCCCCCCTCCTCCTTCGTTTTCGAAATATCATCCGGCCAGGCCTTGCTGAACAAACGTTGTTGGCTAATAAACCTTAGTCAACGTTCAATAATCATTTCAAAAATAAAGACATAAAACGTACTTTCGTGAGCAGTGTAAGACTTTCAACTCTCTACGCTATTTTATAATCAAACAATCAAACTGTCCGAATTGGGACTGGAGACAATAATGCGCTGACAAAGACGAAAAAGATAATGGGAAGAATAGAAATGTAAAGATAATATTCATAAAAATCATAAAAATCATAAAGTGAGAGATAAGAAAGTTTAATGCGTCTATAATACAAGGATTTGGTCAAGAAGTGCATAGTGATTTGCACATTCCCGCGTTCACACTAAGAACACTACATATTACGACAAAGTGCAGAAATGAACTTTTGGTACGTTTTTCTTTTTTTGCCGGCTGTCCTCTTGCAAATATCTGAGTGAACTCTCATCAGGCTGTTTTCAAAAAAAAGTGTTACACTGCAAACTCCTGCCAGCCAGCTGTGAAGAAAAAAAAAGAAATCATAAAGATTTTACAACTAGATCTAAATGTTCGTGAGAAGAAAAGATAAAAAAGAATAACACTGCACTAGCCGAACTTATTTTTCACACAAAAAACGAGAACTTATCGGAAGATTTGAAATGCGATAGGAGGAGGATGGTGCGCAGTACAGTAGACAAAAAATAAACCGTCTCTGTTAAGCCACACAAAGGCTTTTCGGTACATACAACTAGAGTTATTTTTAAAAGTGGAGTAATGTGTGATTTATTTTCCACTTTTGTAAATTTAAAGTGGGACACAATTATATAGAATGGTTCAGCCTTTTTTTTCATTTTTGTGAAAAATTATGTTCTACTAATTTTGTTTGTGTTGATTTAGACTCAAATTTATTGTGATCTACGTTTGATCTACGCGAATTTTTGAAATAAACGCTTAAAAATGTGTGCTGAACGGAGAATGTTAGACGAAAATTGAAAAAAAAAATTTAGACGAAAATTAAAAATTAACTTTCAAACACTCTAGTGATTCGAACATGCGACGGTGATATAAATTTTTTAATAAGTGGAAAAAACTCGTAATTGCCACTTTCAAAAAAATTTATTTGGTCATTTTAAAGTGATTTTTTTAAATTTCCCCATTACCTTTGAAGATTTGATTTTCAGTAGAAGAAAAAATTGATTCATTTTTGAATGTTCAAAGAACAATCATAGTAAACAATAAACAAGAAAATTCCACTGAATCACGTCACCTGTTTTCAAGGTCAAGATCATTTTAATTAAAAGATTTTTACTTATAAGCGTATTATCGAAAAAATACGATCGCACAAATTTCTCATAATTTATTTTTGATCTACCTGTTGAACTTGACTCCGCCCCCAATCTTGTTGCCGTTGTTATTTTGTGGCTGTCTTGTCGAAGGAAGGAACGGAGTCAAGTTCAACAGGTAGATCAAAAATAAATTATGAGAAATTTGTGCGATCGTATTTTTTCGATAATATAACAGTAGTAAAATACAAATTATAATCTTTCAATTATTCTAAGCGTATTTTTTATTTGTATTTATTGATAACTGTACACTTATATTTTATGTACGAGAAAAAAATAAAGCACTTAAAAATAAAAACTATTCGAGTCGTGTAGGAATTTGAACATGCGGTTTTAGTTTTCTCAAAAAATGGCAAAACCTGGTAATTGCCACTTTGACTAGAAATAAAAATTTTTTAATAATTTTTTTTAATTTACGAAAAAAATGTTCCACTAACGCTGATCCACCTTCAAAGTGACGGGGATACATAAAATAAGGCCTCCCATGAGGTCACCGCGCCGGTCTTACGGCGTCATTCAAGCCGCATGTATTCAAACGTATAGTGCGGCCCGGAACCCCTAACACGTCGGCCGCTTCCAAACACGTTGCGCACACACCAAGCTTCTCATTTCACGCCAAGCTGCGGAACCTCGAACGTGTCGGCCGCTTCAAATAACTACCTTTCGCATTTTAATGATCACGTACAGCGGCGTCGGCGTGACGCCCGCATTTCGCGCCTCGCTTAGCTGGAAGCCTTACATAAAATAATAGAAAAAAATTCGATTATTTTGATGAGATATTTTTCTTTTGCTTGTTTTTTTTCAAGGAATACAGAGTAAACGTTGTAAAAAATCACTGATTTATATATAAACAGAAAGGTCGATTTTTCAAAAGGTCACAACATTGAACAAGGAATATCACGAGACAGAAACTAGACGTACAAGTAATGACAATTCAAATGTGGGGGGCTTGACTTAGAGTTTTAAGATAGAAACAATAGAGAAATAATAAAAAAATAATACAGTGAATAAAAATTTAAGAAATGAAAAGTACAACATGAACAAAGTACAAGGCATGAAGGTGAGTTTGAATAGGAAACATGGAAGAGGAATTGTGGTACTGAACAAAGTAGAGTTGTAGGGGGAAATAAGTGAACAGAAAGACACTAGCGGATGGATCATCGGTTTCGTATCGGGAGGTTTGTACACGCAAAACAAGGTTAGTGATTTGCAGTTCTTGCGAACTTTTCGGGAGTTGACCTGATGGAAAACTGACATGATTCTCGATAATTTAGAACGGATAGAAAATGTTTTTCAGGAAAAATAGAAGCAAACGAAATTCGAATGGAATATACATACAAAAACGTCGCTGGGACTAGTGGATGTTTCTGACATAGAATTGTAAAATCAGCTAGCACAGGCTCTAAAAATATCGACTAACCTATACATTCAAAATATACTCAAAAATCTCGAATTTAAAAAAAAAACATATGAGAAAATAAAAATACGAAACAAAACAAAATACTGGGCAATAATGGCGAACACCCAGAAAATATCAAATTTGAACACGTTTTGCAAAAATCGAAGTAGAATTTCGCTAAATCAGACAACACACAAAAACTGGTAAGGATCGATTTCTAGACAAGGAATGATACAGTGTTATTGAGATTTTTGTTGAAGAAAAAAGGAGAAGTAAAAGCAAATTGGGTTTTTTGGTTTTTGGTTTTTTTTTCCATTCACTCCGAGCTCCAGCTTGGATCAATCATTCGGAGCCTGCAAATCAACTGATCACACAAGTATTCGGAAGTTGGAGAATCATTGTTGATTATGGCGAACTCCACGTGAGCTTTGTGTTCTGGCGGCAGTACAGCGACACCAATCTCCACTCCAGATGGTAATGAGAGGCGTCTCATTTCCGTTACTGAAAAATGAACAGAGTTTAGCTAAGTAAGTTAAAATTGAAAATTTGTAAACTGACCTTGTGGCTCATAAACCATTTCATGAGACTCGGAAAATGGAATTTTCAGAATGTTCAAGCTTGCCTTCAGTTCATCGATAACTTCAGTAAACGGTAATGTGCACACAATGCTCTGAAAAAAGAATCGTTCTGTTTTGTACCCAGAAGCGTAGCATTTTTTTATAACTTTGAGTCGAAAAATGAACTCTTCAAGCAGTAATTACTACTGTATTTTCGGATAAAATTTTGCCCGTTAAAATATTTTTTTTGCTCTATCGTTTTGTAGTCGATTATTTATTGATAATTTCAAATCTAAAATAGGAATATCGGTTCTGGGCATTTTTAACGTATATACCAAAAATGGCCTCAAATAAACGAAATTTGTAATGAAACTTCTCAAAAATCATTCAAAAAATGTTTGTGTTTTGCAAATTTTTGCTAAAGTCTCCAATTTAAATCACTATTTGGTGTACAATTTAGAGCAAATTTTTGAGATGTTTCATTACGAAAATCGGTCATTTTCGCGTATTTCGGGTACATAATATTTGAAATACTCAGAACCGACAATCCTCCCTTAAGATCTGTCATTTCAAGTATTGGAGTACACAATTGTTAATACGATAAATAAAACCGTAAAAGCACGTGGTGCCAGGCTGTCCCATAACGGTTTGATCTACAAAAATTGCGGAAATTTTTTCCCCCAAAAAAATGTGACGTCAGCACGTTCTTAACCATGCAAAACTAATTTTTTTTTCATCGACGACTTCCAAAAAGTGACAAAAAGATTTTTCAAAATTTCAAAAAATCATTTAAAATTTAGAAATTTTTAAAAAAATTTTTGCTATGATATTTAGTGCCGGGTTGACTTACAGAAAAAGCTACTTACCCTCACTCTGTCATCTATGCTCCTTGTCGTCTGTTCAGGTGTTGACATTCCAGAGAATGATGTAGATGAAAATCCAATTGCTGTCGCAGGTCGTTGTCCAAAAACCACTTCCTGTGCCTAAACCATGAATAAATATAATACGAATGCTCTTTTTAAACGAGAGCAATTACATTTTTCTGGAATATGCTAACTGGATCAAAAGAAGATGCAGATGGAGCAATGTTGTGTTGCCGGTTATACTCATCAGTTATGGATATTTGAGGACAGGCTAATGAGGAGCCTTCATTTGTAATTCTGAAAAATGTATCGATAGAACATTCCCGAACCTTAATCACTCACTGAGATTGTGCGCATCCGTGAGAGAGTCCTTTAAATTCTTTATGCAATCTAGTCATATCATTATTCGTTTGCAAAGCTTGCTTAAAAAGTTTTTCCAAATGATTTTGTTGCTGAGCAGAAAGTGACGGTGAAGCCCAACTGCTTCTTCGTTCCGCCGGAGGTGCTTTTGTATACGGTGTTCGTTGATACCTTGGTATTGGATTTTGAATTCCTCCACCCAACTGATTACCAAGGCAATGGACAGTATTTCGTTTTCCACCATATTTCGACAGATAAGACTTTCCTTCTTCTTCCACTGTCGGAAATGAGATTGGAGGAGCTGGCAAGTTTGCGAGATGTTGTGTCAAATCGAAGTTAGTTGGCAGAAGAGTTTCACCGGCGGAAGCTCGGCGTTCACTCTTTGGAACTGGTAGCATTTTTGATAAGTCTGCAATTGGGATGGTGGCAAATGCCGGGTGCAACGATGGAAGTGGGAATTCGGCAGCTTGTCCTTCTGGCATTGGTGGAAAGCCTAGCGGTGGATTCATTGAGAAGTTGTTTAGTAACAGGTTTGGTGGTGGAAACTGTCCCATCATGTTTGGCGAAAGAAGCTGCTCACTTGCACACAAGGTGTGGCGTCTGAAAAAAGTAAACAGGATGTAATAATCCGAGGTGATAATTGCAAATCCATTTCATTAGCAATAATGGAAAAAGTCTAAATTACCATAGCATTTTTTTTTAATTTTTCACAAAGTGAGCTGATTTGAGATTTTTTGAACCGTTAGACTGTCACAGCTTTAAATTGGTATGCAGTTTTAAAGGCTCAGTTTTTTTTTTTGCTTGAATAGACTGAAATTTTCTTAAAAATTACCGAATTTCATTAAATGAGTTTTCACAATATACCATATTATCAAAAACAAACTATTTTATCAAAGTTAATTTGGCTCGCCACAAAAATTTTTAAGAATTTTATAAAAGGTTCCATTAGAGGTCGTCTTTTAGTCTATTAAAGCAAAACCTGACAAACTTTAAATTTAAAAAAAAACGAATGTGAATACTGGTGGACGGAAAATGCCAATCAGTAGTTCTACAAAATAACCCTATTGAGCATATTTTCTTAATAATTCTCATTAAAATATACAATTTAGAAAAATATTCGCTTAGTGAAAGCAATCGAAAAACTGCTCGAAAATTGTCTGAAAGTTGAAAATTGACCGAAACACTTTTTGATATATTTTTTTTTAGGAAAAATATCCAGATAACATGCTCCACTGGCTATTTTTTTGGAAATTTTATTGTCTATTGCAAGACACTGCTGTTACTGGTATTTTCAGCACCAGTTTTTTATAGAAACTTATTCACATACCTATTTTCAAATCTATTTCCAATAATATCTAGCCCGTGCGGTGTTCCAAACTGTCTCTCGTGATTCATAGGTCCCATCGAGCTCATCGGAGAATCATCGCACAAATCAGAATTTGAAGAATCATCCGAGTCCTGAAATTACATTCGGCAATATAGAAAAAAAGACTAGTTAAATATCGTACACAATCTGGGCTTGAAAGGTTAAGTTGGGCAAGTTGATGGGCAGATATTGTTGGCGTCAGTGGTTGCTCGTCAACGTTAGCTTTTCCACTAAGAATTGAACCTCTTGATCCACGTCGCGGAAACTCTTCTCCAGTTCCTAAATAAAGAAAATTTGTTTTAATTAAATTTTTTGATTATTCAGACCTTCTAATGTTCCTTTTTTAACTTTATCGGCCAACAGTTCGTAGGTCGCAAAAATTGGGCTTTCAAAGTCTCGTCCAAGAACAGCCTAAAAATTTAATAATTTATGCATTTTTTTCAGTAATATTTTATATGGTAACTCAACTTGTTTCCTTTCCTTACTGTATAAAATAATATTATAAATTTTCTGTTCAATTCCAAATCACAATTTCATTTTTACAAATATGTATGTGATAACGAATTCATCGTCTGGTTGGTAGATGCAAATAAACGTGTTTTGGTATTTTGTGTATTGATGCCTATCATTTAGAAAATTCTTGAAGTAGTTCCAGTGGGGGAATGGCTAAATATAATGGTTGAAAAATTCAATAAAAATTTCCAAATTTTATATAATGTTTCGAAACATGGAAAAATAATAGGTTTTGCCTAATTCAATGTGAACCTCCCTCCAAAATTATTTGCTCGATAGAGCGCAATTGCACATTTTTTTATTTATTTCATGTTTTCAGTTTATTCTTACTTGAAATTTGAAGAAACAGTAAGGATAAATGCAAATTTTTCATTGGAAAAAACAACAGTAAAGCAGATTTTCAATCGAAAATTTGCATTTGTCTTGACTTTTAATCAAAATTCAATGTGAAATTACACTGAAAACACGTGTTATCAGGCTGTCCCATTACGGTTTGATCTACAAAAAAATGCAGGAATTTTTTGCCCAAAAAATGTGACGTCAGCACGCTTTTAACGATGCGAAATCAGTTAAATCTTCTGCGTTTTAACTCCCGCATTTTTGCAGATTTACGTAGATCATACCATAATGAGACACTCTGGCATCACGTGTGACAGCATAAAAAATCAGTGGGAAATAAGAAAACACCGAGAAAAATTAAAAAGTGCGAGCGCGCTCTCTCGTGCAAATTATTTTGACGGGAGGATTAAATTGAATTAGGCAAAAACTATGATTTTTCGGTTTTCAAAAATCATTTAAATTCTAGAAAATATTATTTAATTTATTATCTAGGATATTTTGTTGTTGTGATACGTGTTTTAAAGCCATTTTTCACTGGCGCTCATTATGCACTGTGTTGCCATTCTTTTGAAAAGTTATTCAACCGAAACGTTTTCATTAAAAGACGGTGTGCTTTTGGCAAATGAGAGACAAGCTTTCCACAAGCTATGAAATCTGCCAAAACGCTTAACACCTAGTTAGAACCCACATCAATAATTTGTTCTTCACTCCATTTCCCATGCTGCTGCATGAACATCATAATTGTAGGATTCAACTTTGTGGACTGCTGTCGAATTTCTATAGAACTTGATGGGATTGCTTCCAGGAGTTGCGCCGCTTGATTTTTTTGCACATCATCTCGGATGTGCATCCATCTGTGTTGAAGAACGTTTTGGATTGTGTATCTTTTGCCAGGGTTCAACACGAGCATTTTTCGTATAAAGTCCGCGCACTCTGGAAAAAAGAAGATGAAGACGTCATTCTATGCGGAAACATTCTAGAGAGCCGCTCACCAACAGAAACCCAATACGGAATCTTAACCAGGCCAGAGAGAACGGATCTCTTGAGTTTGTTCACTGAATCACTCGGGAAAGGAAATCCGCCGGCAACGAGAATGTATAGCAACACCCCCATGGACCAGATATCAGCTTTCATGCCGTCGTACGAGTTACCTGCAACGTTGGCTTGGAATAAGAGAAAAAATGGCAAAGTTCTCACAAACCTAATAACAATTCTGGTGCGGCGTAGGGTGGTGATCCGCACCATGTGTTCAAAAGTTGATCGCCGGTTTGAAAATTTGAAAACCCAAAATCTGAAAAAATATAAGAATTCAGCATTCCTTTTCGTGGGTTTCAAACTATAATCTCTTACCAATAATTTTAATGTTCGAATTTTTGCCTAGTAGAATGTTTTCAGCTTTTAAATCTCGATGAACAATTCCTTGCGAATGAAGATATGCAACAGCGGACGCAGTTTCAGAAAACCATTTCCGAGCAACATTTTCCGCTACCCGACCCTTTTCTATCAGTGTCTCTGGAAAAACAACTTTGCCGAATTTTTCCATACACATCATAATTATACCATATAACTCTCCACTGCTACAGTATTCGCTTACAATGTACAACATGTTGTCAACCCTCATTATCTGAAAATAAAGCTATAACATGAGGGATTTGACAATATGAACTCACCTCATAACTTTTAACAATATGCGGGTGATCGATCACTTTTACAATTTTCACTTCTCGTTCCAATTTTATCAGATTTTCTCGGTCTAACGCTGACACATCGATACTCTTGATTGCCACCTGCAATTTGTATGTTTTGCTGCATTATTAAGAGTGAGCATTCCAGAAATGTACATGGAATGAGTATTTGAATTTTACAGTGCACATAGGAAATTCAACAAAAAAAGCCAGTGTGGCATGCTCTCTAAATATTGTTTCATTAAACTTTGTGATAAAATATAGAAATTTTTTTAAGCTGAAAATAGCTATTAATTAATTTGAAGCTACCGAAAAAGTGCTCAAAAATTGTCTCATAGTTAAAAATTTCCGGAAAAAAATTCTAAAATTGTTCAAAACGATTGATTATGTTGGGCCAGGTATTCTGCACAAGTACCTAATTTTTTTGAATTTATATACTCACTCAATAAAAAACTTTAAGATTAATAAAGCGGCACTGGATAAAAAAAAATTTATATCAGAATGAAGTTTCTTGAAGTCTAATGCAAATTGACAACTTTTCAAAAAATGGGATTTTTTCACAAGCTTAGTGTTTTTTATGAACTTTCAAGCATATCTTTGACTGTAACTGTAAAGTTTCAAAACCTTTCTTTTAACTTTTACAATGATATCTAAACGATTCATGACTTTTTGAACCTGAAAAATAAAACCGGACAAACCTTAGTCTTAGCAATCTTGTGCCGCGCTATCCGAACTGTGGCAAAATTGCCTTTGCCAATTGCCCGACCAACATCATACAGGCCTATCTGAAACGAATTGTTTTGTACATAATAATGATGGTACTGTTTCAGTTGTTTTCCTTCTTTTCGCCTTCTGTACAAAACACTTTCCACTATTCACTATATTAGCAATATTTGTTCTTGTGAATGAGAATCGTTCAACCAGGCGGACGCACGTTTTGCTCTTAACCCCCATATGCGGAGCGCGTGCAGACTGACGAACAAAAAACCAAATCCAATTATAATCGACAACAATACATTTTGACTCATTCTCTCCCATCATTATGAACATCACCACCGCAATTTGAAGGGTTGCTAGTCAGGCAAAATATCTATTCGAATACAAGTTTGTCAAACTTTGATCATGCAAACAGTCCTACTATCACTTCGAATTAAATCAATTGGCTACGTGAAATGATTGTGTAATATGCTGTTTTACCACATTTTCCATCAATGAAAGTTCAATAACATCGGTTTAAGTTGTGTTTTGGCAGAATCGAAATTGCAACACTCTTCGTCAAGGAAATTTTGAATTTTTAAGAAAATAAACTTTTTACGTTTTACGGTTTATCTGCACTTTGTTTCCATAGTAATTCGAATGCAATGGAGAATCTTAAATTTAGAAAATGTGGGAAAGATTTTTTATGCAACTGCATAATCGCATCGGAAACCAACTAACATGAAAGGAAGTAATGATTTTTTTTCCAAAAAAAAAACTACGCAGGTTTTTTTATGGAACATTGTTTTAAAGGTGGAGTAGCGCCAGTGGAGAATTTGTTAAAAACCTTTTTTTATCGACAACTTCCAAAAAGTGGCGAAAACTGGGATTTTTTCCAATTTTCAAAAAATCATAAAATTCAACTTTTTTAAAAATGTTTTTAACTGTTATTTGATTACTGTGGTGTGGTGAGATAGCAATTTTTTAAATTCACAACTGACGCTACTCCACTTTTAATCTATTTTATTTTTTTAACTTCTTGCTAAAAACGTTGCATGACGTAAAGCGGTCAAAAATGCTGTGCAAAAATTTGTCGGACGAAAAAAAAAGAAAAACTCTCAAGCATCCATCTTTATGTTCTGCCGTTAAACTCTCGGCGCTCGTTGATTTATTGCCGACTGTCGAACGGATGCGTGGGAATTTGCTTGGGCATTAAACGATAAAATCAGAAAAAGACTGTTCTATGGCGGGAAACAAAAACGACAAAACGCACCTTCTCACGGTAGATTGCGCAATGTTTTTACATACATATTTTATGTAAATTGTGTGACCTTAAATGAATGGGGAGAAAAAATAAAGTGCAATCGCACGCCGAACAAGTCAATTAACTAGGCACCATTCAATTAAGTGTGGGTGTTTTGTGTGTGTGGGGAAGGGAAATTGAGAACAAAGAATGGAACAGAGAGAAGAACACCCACCTTTTCAAGGCCCATACGCCGCCGTGGCGCAGCCATTGCAGTGTTGGTGTGGCGGCGCCTGAATGCGACAAGATAGTGTCGTAAGTTAAAACAGAGAGTGCATAGAGTTTTACCACCAGACGCACATATACATACATACACGCTCTCACTCACCCACTCACTCACTAACGCTCATTGCCGCCGCCTCCGCCGCCGCCTCGGCGTCTCTTCTTCTCTCACGCTCGCCTTCCAATACACTCAATAACGCTCACCGCCATGGCGCGCTCGCACACAATTCCTATTCGCTTTCTTTCCCGCACTGTGTTTCTCGATTTTCCGCGCCGCTTTTTTCCCATCTTCTCCCACCATCCTCTCTCTCACTCTCACACTTTGGACTAAGGCAGCGGGGGGCCCGCACACACGCACACACACACAAACAGACACACATACACAGGAAAAACGCACCCGTCCAGCGACCACTGTCTCTTTTTCTCAATGTCTCGGATTTGCGTCTCTCTCTTTCTCCACGCGTGCCCGGGTCCCGTTAAGAACTCTCGTCGCTTCTTGCTGATCTCTCACACTGACTCATACAATGCCTTGAGGAGCTCAACCGGGCGGCGGAGATCGCACTGCTTGAGCAAGTTCAAGAAAATAAACTTTTAAACCACCAACAAATTAATTCACGTAGTTTTTATAATGATAAAAATCATTCAGCATTTGTATATGAGCATTGTAATAAATTTCAAATTATAGTCACTTGACTTATATGTGTATATGTTATAAAAAAGTTGATTGATAGTTAGGACTCTAAAATAAAAAATGCCAATGGAACTATAACTTTTCCAATTAAAAATACTTGAAATTAAAAACATTGAAGGATTCAAGTTTGATCCGTTCTTCAAGCACCACGTGGTGTTAGATTGTCCCATTTTGGTTTGCTTTATGTAGATCTACAAAAAATGCGGGAGGTGAGACGCAGAGTTCTCGTCAAATTTTTAAAGGCAAAAAATTCCCGCATTTTTTGTAGATCAAACCCTGATGGCACAGCCACACACCACGTGAAGCGCCATGCACCGCGCATCTGAAAGTCAAGTACACTGCCCGGTGGTACTCCCACTAGGCTTTATTTTAAGCCACGTCCAAGCCAGTGACTGTGGCCAATATTTTCCGTTAAGGTTGTGGGAACCTAAAGGGAGGCAGGACTTGTATTTCTCATGATTGCTACCGTCCTACCACCTGAGCATTTCCTGTAAGTTATCATGGTAACAAAAATGCAAAAAAAAAACAAAAAAGCGAAAGGTTCAGCAATTCAATGTGAACTATGTCATAAATTTCAAAATATCTACATATAGTAACCTGATTTATTTGTGTGTATATCATGAATAAAGTTGAATGATTGATAGCACGCTAGATTAAAACATTAAAACACGTCCATGGTCTGAAAAAAAGTAAGAGGTGTTACAGTAATAGTACAATCAACATTAAATGACAAAATTAAACCCTTTTTAACATAATCGGGAAGTGAAACAAAAACAAACAAAAAATTGAAAAAAAAATGTATCAAATGAAAGTGTGGTAGTTTTGATGAAGATCTGTGATGATGAAGAAGTTTCACTCGCCTTTGTAGAGTATCCACATCCGCGGAGTCTCCACGTATGCTGTAATTAAAATTCAATTTTAAAAATTCTGTCATTCGTTTTTCAGTGATACCTGTCGGCTCATCTGCTGCCAGGTAGCCTCCGTGCTCTTCATACACGTGATGTTTCATCTCGGGGTATTCCGCGTGACGTTCGTGACAAATCGCGCAAACATATCCATGCTCATCTCTCTTGTGTTCCTGGAATCAATATAATTAAAAGTTCATATAAGGGTATTCATGACAAAAGGGCAGGCACCAGGATATAATCTGATCTCATTGTGAGTCCTCGATTTCATCGCCGTAATAACATTGATTTTTCTTTTTTGTTTTTCTTCTTTTTTACATGTATGTTAATCCTATCTCAGAGCACCCCTTCAAAAAAAAACAAATGTCATTTTTACCATGTGATTTTTTATTATGACAAATGCTGACTTGAAGTTAATGTGTGAAAGAATAAGCTCACCTCCATAGCAGTGTATCGGTTTGCACGAAAGTCGCAAACTTTGCATTCAAACTTTATAATTCCCGTATGCATTCTCTCATGGGTCATCACTGCAACTTCACTAATGAATATCTCCTCGCAAAAATGACATTGGAACGTTTTTGTGAACACATGGGACATCTTCTTGTGCTTCCGAAGTTTACGCGGTGTAAGGAACTTCATGTTACAGAACGAACAGCGGAAACCAGAGTTCGCTCCACGATGGAACTTCTTTCGGTGATTTAGGAGACGATTGTCGGTGCAAAGATTTCTGATCGGAGTACATTCGAAGCAAACATAAGTCTGAAAATATTAATTATTTAAGAGCTTGTCTTTAGTTTGAACTGGAACAAAGATCCAGAATGTAGTATTCAATTATAAGTTTTAAAATAAAGAAATTTAAGTGTATTTGTTATTTGTTATAAATGAGGGTTTTAAACTAAAGTAGCGCCAGTGGGGAAATTGTTAGAAACCCCTGGCGCCAAAATGGCCAAATACAACACTTTTTTGATTTTTTTTTTCCCTAGTCCAACAGGAGCTATTACTGAGATTTTGCCACTTTTTGAGATAACTATAGCAATGTCGCATGATCAGAGTCCTACAAAGTTTGAATATTAATATTTGAAACAAAATTGAAATATTAAAAAAATAGAAGGAAATTTTTTTTTGATTGGCCAGGTAACATTTTTAGAGTTTTTTGTATTGTTTCTTACCAATTCACAGTCGTGATTCGCCATCTCTGCATCATTTTCAACACATTTAAAACATTTGAGACACTGCTGAAACTCGACCATCTCCTCGTGCTTCTTTGCAAAATGTTTCTTGAGGGAAAACTCATTTCTAAAACGTTTATCACAGAACGGACATTGCGGCGACACTTTTTTCTTGTACGGACGCTTTAGTTGCTTGATTCTTCCATAATAGTCAAAACGTGGGACCAGGCCGCCATTGTTTTCTCCGGGAAGGGGAATACTGAAAATGCATGACGAAATTTAGAAAATAAACGGAAAACTGCTGAACCTACTAGTTTGGATCCTCAGATGGTTGAGAAATCTCGTTTTCCGGCGGGATGAATCCTCCTGTTTGTAGCTCTTCAATGCGATTTGCTTCGATTTCTTCAAGCCGTTGCAGCTCCACTTCTTCTTCTTGTTCACGAATATATTCCTCGTAGAGATCTGGATGTTTGTCGCGCAGATGTCGTTCATAAATGTTCTTCTCGATAAATCGATTCTTGCACTTTTTGCATCGAACCATTTTCTGTCGAATCAGCTTGCGTACAATCCGAACATCCGTTGGAGCATTCGGTGGAGGAAGATCAATTCCATCCTGATGATCGGCTAGAGTTAGTGTCTGTTGAACTTCAGCAATACGGCAAGGAGGAAACTTCGAAGGGTCTCTGACCCGAAATCCCAACTCATCAAGAACAATTCGCTCTTTCTGGATGGGCTTGATTTCTCCTCGAATTTGCTTCATAAATTCTCCGACTCCACTGAGCTTTGCACGTTCTTTCTCTGGCTCTTCTTTCTCAACAGGAACCTTTGCTGACATTCCGAGTGCTTGAGCTAGAAGTTCTGAAAAAACACACGTTATTAGTAAAAACTTGTAGTTAGATGTTTCAAATTACCAAAACCGATTCCCTTTTTGATCTCTTCATCGTCGTCATCGTCCTCCTCGTCGTCATAGAGCTCGTCCTCATTAATTGTCGTTTTCTCTGTTTCAAGTAATGGAATCAAATCGGTCTTGTTATTCAAATCCATCTCATCGTCGTCGTAGGTGCCTTGCCAATTTGCTTGGTTGGTGTCGATAGTAAGCATCAGCATATTACTGAAAATTAAATTAATTAAATGATTTTTTCTGCATATTTTGAACGTATAGGCCCGATATGTGCTCAAACAAATGATTTTCGTAATGAAATCTTCACAATTATGGCGGTTCGAAATTTGGAAAAAATGGCCTAGCCGTACCTAAAACCTTAAATTTTGGTCACTTCCCGTATCTGATCGGTTGGAAGTTCACTTTTCTGAATTAACATCCCTTTGGACAATTTGGTCGTTTGGTACATTTAAAACTGTTAGGTGATCAATTTTTGTTATTTTTGGTCACCAATCGGCTTCAAAAGTACCCAAATTTACAAAATAAAGTACTATCAAAATATGCAATAAAATTTTATAATTCCAAAAAAGAAAATTTCCGACCTCTGCGACACAAAACAAGTTGACAAAATTAAGGATTTCAGCTAGTTTGGCTGTTTTTGAACCGACATAAAAATATTTTGAGAAATTTCATTACGAAATTCAAATATAGATTAACCAGCCGTGGACCGCACCTTCGGCGCGGCCCCCGACTTCTGGGGCTGAAAATTGATTTTTTATGAAACTACCGTCACCCTACAGTATTCCTACCGTACCACAATTGTACCACTACAGTACCCCGACTATATCCCTACACTAACCCTAACTCACTATCCCTACAGAAGCCAAAACTTCACAGACTACAAAGACCACATAGACTACAAACTATGGACACACAGAATAAGCGCTTTATATATAGTAAATGATTTTTTCGGATTTTACATATATTATAAAAAGAAACAAAAAAAACTTACTCCATTGTTGAGGATGAACCTTCTTCAATCGCCGGTTCTTGTTTCAAATTTTGTATCGTTGGCGCCTGAAATTGGGAAGAATTTTTGAGATTAGAAAAAAAATAACAGAAACTCACCTCTGTAGGTCTTGGTCGCGTTATGGAGTCCTCCTGTTTAATAGTGCATTGATTTGGGTCATCCATTGCCTGAACCGTGGGAAATAGTGGGTCGATAGTATGCGCGCGCGCGCACCAAAACACTGCACATTACAGGCGTACGCAGCGCGACCGCATCGCGTCTCTTCATTGAATTTCAGAGTTTCATCGATTAACTGGTTTTTGCAGGATTTTAAATAATTTTTTCAATTCATTTGATTGGAAAATAAAATAATTTAGGTTTGTGGAACTAAATCGAAATATGATATAAACATTTAGTTAAAAAATATATTAAAAAATACTATTTTCGAAAAAAACAAAAAAAGAATTACCGATAAAAATGTATTTGTAAATAGAAATATTGTAAAAATAATAACCTTGAAATATATATGAGACGCTCTCAAAAACGAAATGGAAGAGTTAATGCTATGGGTTTTCTAGTCCGCCTGTCCTCAAACAAAGAACGAAGGCTTCGCAGACAGATGTTTTAAAGATGAAGTAGCGGCATTGAAAAACGTGTTTAAAACTTCTCTATTAAAACCAAAATAGGCGAATAGTATTGTAAAACTTTTCAAAAAAGTTTAAATGTTTTATTTAAAATATATTTACTTATTTTTGCAACTCAAAATTTGGAAGCCGACAAAAAAAGTTTTTTCTACGCTTTTTAATACTTTAATTTTGTTTTCAATATTTCTGTTAAAACATTCTAGTGTTTGGAACACGCGATATTGCTCTGGATTTTCATAAAAGCTCTTTTTTTTTTTAAATTCTACTCTACCTCTAGCACACTGGGTTAACCGTTTAGAGTAACATTATGGAAATAAAAAAATATGAAGGTTTAAAAAATTTCATTGTCAAAATTATGAACACATATGAACCGGATTGATTGAGGACAAGAACACCACTTTACACGTGGCGATTGAGAAGTTTTAATGCAAATAAAAACATACAAAACAATGTTAATTCAAATTTTATATCAATTCTTTGTAACAATCCAGGTGCCGCCACCATATGGAAGTAGAGAAGCAGAAACCTGAAAAATGTAAAGTTTCTGATTTTTAATTAGTTATCTTAATATATTGGTTCAGGGTATTTTGAACGTATATACCAACAATGTGCTCAAACAAACGAATTTAGTTTTGAAACTTCACAAAAACTAGCGCTGCGACACTGAAAACTGCTCAAATTTTGAGAGAACAAGCCCAATTTTCTTTTAAATTTTGAATCCCCATAAAACATTTTGAAAATTTTTTCAGAAGTTTCATTTTGAAATTCGTTCAAAATACCCAAAACCGATACTCCCCCTTTCACTGTCTCAAAAATTTTTAAGTTAAATTTCTCACCCGGGGGTCTTGTTTGATGCGTATGTTCATGTTTCGAATGACCCTGTCATCGTTGGTCATGTGATCAATCGATGACATCACTCCACCACCATTGAGTGCCTAGAGAAAACAAAACGTAAAACTATTATTTCTAATTAAGAAATGAGGGACCTGGTTAATGATTAAAAGACCACCACTTCGAATCAGTCGAATTGCGTGTTCATAATCATCCAAATAGTTTTCCCTCTTAAAATCATCCAGAAACACAAAATCGAAAGTGTTGGGTTCATTTGTTGCAAGTCGAGGCAATGATTTTTCGATGCTTTCAGATGTTCTCATTTGAATTCTGGACATTTGCGTAGCCGTGAGTTTTCTTGCGTGCTTCTGCCCAATTTTATCCCAGAAAACAGCATAGGCCGGATGCTCAAGTGCGACAACAATTCCTCGAGAATCAACTCTTTCGGCGACACCGAGTAATCCAAGACCAGTGAATACTCCTGAACGTTTATTTTAACAATACAAATCAATTTTTCATTATAACAAGTACGTTAAAAAGAGCCACACCACGTGAAGTGACTCAAAGTTGAGCCTGGTCGAAAATCTTTTTTGGAAAGCACCGTGAAATGAAAAATCATGGCTTCATGGCACAACATTAACCTGCATAATATCAGAAAAATCGGTAAACAGCGAAAAACATTATGAATTTTGACTCGTGACTTGCTTAAGCCCCTCATAGAAAAATAAAATTTTGATCTATTCTCCAAGTAACATACATGAAATATACTCACCAATTACTAAACATCTTGAAGGTCTATAAAGTGACATTAAAGTTTGAACTAGTTGCACAATTTCCGGGGTCACTGAACTGTGCCAAGAAATGTGTTGTGGGAGTGATGAAGCGGTTTGGGTGTCCTGAAAAAATTGTAACGGATAAAAATTTTAAATTTTGCCTTACCCTGAGCAAATCTTGAATGGAGTTGTCGATCATTGTTGAGTGACTGTAGCAGTATTGGAATAAAGGATCAGAAGTCTCAAAACTTTTCAGTTTGATGGAGCATCTTTGATCGGGAACTGAAATTAAAATCATATACATACAACTGTAAATTATTTATGTACACATATTAGAGACAATGCAAGATGTACTTACCACATGTGTCATATTTATTGGTGTGGGGAGCAGAGGTGACCGCAATTTTTTCAACAATTGGAGGGCGTGTGAACTTTTTAGCCTGAAGACAAAATCAGAATTGTTTCTCTAATTCTATGAAAGAATGGTGATTTCATACTTTAATGATAAACGGAATTCCAGCCGTTGAGCTGTAAACAGTCTGATATTCACTTGGTGGAGTAGGGATCAACATTGTGATTGTGGATGGCTCAGATGGAAGCTCTGCAGTTACTGACATTGGGGTAGTCCAAAACACAGAAGTTGTATATTCAGGAGTCACAGAAGGTGTCACTTTCTTCCAAACATTGTTCCGGATAATAGATGATGGACGGATGAATTGTTCGGTTGAGCTGAAACATATTGGGTGAGTAATAAGTTTTGTCAATTTTTTTTGTTTTTTTTTAAACTTTTATAAAAAATAGGAAACTGTAAGTTATGTATATTTAGTCAATATCACATATATCCAAGCACTCAAAAATTAGAATTTCTGAAATTTTTGTTTTTTGATATTTTTTCAATTGGCGTTTGATTGATCTGTTAGTTATATAGTTTTATTTCAGATAAAATTGGGTTCTGCAAAAAATTAATTTTAGCTTGATTCTACCACTCAATCTGTACTTACCTGAAATTGGCAAAAAAGAGTATTTTTTCAATCGTTTAATTTTTGGTTCGTTTTTTATTCTTGTTTGCAAACCACATTAATTAGTGTTTATGCACGTTTGTATTTTGTTTCAGTCGAATTCGTTCAATAAAAAACAAATTTTCCGGCAAACCGACAAGCGGCACATTATAAAATTCCAGATAAACGGAGTTGATAATATTGTGCTGGAGAAAGAATTTTGGAAGTGCCGACAAATCTTATGTAAGTCGCACAAAATCACATGGTTGTTTCACGCCTACTAACGCACCTACCTCTTTCATGCCCACGTTTCTGCCTGCCTACCTGTGTGCCTACGTCATGCTTGTCCGCTTACGTGTCTAATCAACCTATCCACAATACCTAACCGAAACTTCTAGTCTGCCTACGTGCCTCCTTCGTGCTTTTCAGCATAGTCTGGTTCCAATAAAAATAAAAATAAACACTAATAAATTTGAAAACAAAATATGTCAGAAAAATCAAACAGTGGACAAAATCCACCTTTTTCGACAATTTAAGTTATGAACACAATTAGTTGCTTTAAATAGGTAATACCAGCCTAATTGTTTTGTGAAAAATAATTTTAACATACAACTTTATAGCATTCACAATCAAATTGGAATTTTTTTTTTTACAAAAAATTATAATTTTGAGTGTAAAGTATATTAGAACAGCTCGGATATGGATGCTCACAATTAAATGTACGTAGGTAACTTACAGTTTCCTATAACTACCATATAAAGGTGCAAAAAGTATAACTTTTCCATTAGTTACCTATTACCTATTGTTACCTAGTTACCTATCGTGAATAATGTACCCCACCTTATTACAGCCTGCGAGGTACTTGTCATTGGGCGGGTTGTGGTAGGCCAGATTTGATATTGAGGCTTTGTGAAAATTTTTTGTGCTTCTGTAGCTGGCAAGATAGTCTTCACTTGAGTTGTTGGTGGAGATGTTGTAGTTGGTTTCGTTGTCGTTGAAGGTTGAGCTGTCGTAGATTTTTCAGTTGTTGAGGTTGGAAAAGTTGAAGTTGTAGTTGTTGGAGTTGTAGAGGTGGTCATGGGAATGTTTGGTGAAAATGTAGCATATCTGACTCTTTCAGTCGTTGTTGTAAATCTTATGATGTCTGAAAGTTTTGAAATATTGGAGGGAGGAAAGTTTAGGAAAAATCCAATAACTTTATTTTGTTGTGCACACCTGATATTTCAATCTGAAATAAAATTCTGTCCGAAATTTCTGAAGTTTTTGCATATGAAAATTTAGTACTAAATCCTGTTGATCGTTAAAATTCAAAACGTAAAAACTGTTAAGAATTAATAGAGAGCCCCATAGATAGAACCCCAAAAAGTGTGTCGCTGCGTGCAAACTCAACAGGATTTAATACTAAATTTTTAGACTTATTCTAGAATAGTTTTGGAACTCATTCCCCCACACTCTAACAGTTTCTCACCGTCTTCTGTGGTAGTGTCTTCAGTGGTAGTTGTAGGTTTTGTTGTCTTCACGAATTTGATAATCTGCGGTTCGGTAGTGGTTGTATATCTAAATCGTGGTCTGGGATCATAGGTTGATGTAACTTCAGGGACTGGTGTGCTTGTAGTAAAATGTGGCGTAGTGTAAGGAAATGTGAAAACAGTGGGCATTGGTCTTGGAGTTGGCTTGCTTGTTGTCTCGGGCTTATCAACTGGTATTATTTTCGGGCGAAATCTTTTCGGCGTTTTTGGTAGTGGAGTTGATGTTGTTAGATTGAAAAGCTCTCTTAAATTCGTGGCTATTGTCAACTTATCCTCATTCCCAATTGCCGATGAAAGGTATTGACCGATGTTATTGAACAAGTCTTTTCCTGAACCTGAGAGATTAAAAAAACGTCAAAAAAAGTCAGTTAGAAGTACCAAATTCCAAAAATGAATACTGGGAGTCTGGCTCGTTGAAATCCAATTTTTCATGAAACGCAGTTTGTTTCAAGGTTTCAAACATTGATCCCAGATTAGCCTTAATTTCATTTATACAGTTTTGCAAAAATGGAAGAAAACATTGACTTACAAATGGTAGCCATATAAACCCGTCAGCAAATCCCACTGACGTTAGAATTAAAGCAAATGGAATAACAAGTCGCATTGTTATTAGCATCGACTGTTGAGTATGAGCCCTAATCTAGCAAACTGTCTAGGATGAGAAAAGAGCTTGTCAAAAAATGCTTCCCTTTTCTCGTTCGCGTCGTCTCATCGTGTCTTCCTCCGTTTTGACAGCTCTCGCCGTGACATGCGATGAAAAACGAAAAAGTGTTCGGTACGAGTGACCCGTGTCCACATGCGCTATCGAAAAGCAAACGGTTTCGGATCGAGTCGGATCTTTAAACTACGATTGGGGACTGCTGTGAGGACATGAAGTTTTGGGGGATCATGTTACAGCATCCTGTACTTTTTACTGTGTACATAACTGTTATTTTCGTAAAGATTTTTAATATAGACAATATTTTTGAACCGGTCAAGCGGTTCTCAGCGGAAAAAATCATTCATTGGAGAAACCTGTTCGGATGGGATGTTGATAAGAATTGGTTCCGTTCTAAATGAAAATTATCACAGCTTCTTATCAACATTTCCGCTTCATCAATTTTTTACAAACCAAAAGAACAAATATGTGCAATCATAAACAAATGAAAAACAATTGAATGTTTCTTTTTAATTACCATGATAATTTTTATTTGGAATTTTTTAAAATACTAGTCGAAAAGTGGGTTGCACCACTTTTTCACTTAAAACAAAAAAAAGCTTCCAAAATTTTATGAAAAATTTAAGAATTATTTATATTCAGTTGTTTTAGCATAATATGAGTAGTTTCCAATAATTTCCCCACAGGACGTAGACCGCCTTAAAATCAATTGCCAGGTGCCTAAAAAGTGCGTTTTTCTTAAAGATGGAGTAGTGTTAGTAGGGATTGGATTTAAGTACACCTACTATGGCGCTACTCCATTTTTGAGGAATTCAAAATAATTAAAACATTACAATAAAACGCTCCAAAAAATTTTAGATTATTTTAAATTTCCAGCCCAAGTTTTGGAAAAAAACTAAAATTTTGGAATGACATGAGCTTTTACGGATATTCAGAACAATGTCGCATTTTTGGATCCCTAGAATGTTTTACAGAAAGAACTAAAACAAAATTAAAATATATGAATTAAAAAAAAAAATTTTTTTTGGTCGACTTCCAAAGTTATGAGTGGCAAAACTGAGTAAATGATTTTTGAAAAAATTTCTATTTTTTTAAAAACAAAATTTTACTATGTTACTAGTGTTATATGATATCTGGACATTTTTGCACTATGGGAGTAGTTTTTAACAATTTTCCTTCTGATTCGACTCCACGTTTAAACTTTAATAATAAATTTGGCACTTATGGGTTTTGTTCCCCCAAAAATGTTTTAATATTCCCAATTTCAAATTAAACACAAAAGCGTGAACTTTTTGGAACGATTTGTAGAAATTAATGCTTTGTTCTTTACTTTTGCTCACGTTTTTATTTTAAAGGTGGAAAATTATATTTTAGAAAACCAAAACATTTTGGAGGGAACGAAACTCATGAGTATCATAAATTTAAATAAACTGAATCCATAAATCGCTCTACACTTGCTTCTCAATTGACAGATCTCTGATTACTTCCTTTTAATAGCCAGTCATCAATAACAACTTGTCACTGATAGGTGTTAACCAACATTCTATCTCTTCACATTCTCCCCGCTGATTACAATTTCATGAGGACTGGCTAATATTCAATGAAGGACAGAAATTAGATGAAACACAAGGCGGCGTCGTGTGTCGAGAAACAAATTTTTAGCGTGGCTATCGTCGATGGTTCTCGAAGAGAAACAAGGAAAGCGCCACGCCCGTTTTCTCCGCCGTTTCCTACTCGCCCAACCGACGCCGTCGCCTTTTTGTGAATCAGCCCAAACTCCCCCACCCCATTTTTTTTCTCGGTGTAGACGCTTTGCGTTTCTGGGCGGCACGCATACACGTATTCCGCATCGCCTTTTCTACTAACCGAACGACCGACTTATTTTGTGGGAAAAACGCAATATATCCATCACTACTTGCTGTCTACAAAAACACGTCGGTTCATCGTCAACACTACTCCCGGCGATGAATTACGATCGTCGTTTCTCGCCGGGGGCTAACCCGGATTATTCGAATCGAACCATGAACTACCGTGACTCGAGATCACAACAAATCACTCCACGTGGTGGCATTGATTCACGTGTTCATGCATATGGCAGAGAATACCCACCACTAAGATCCAGATCTCAAACAAATGTTGACCAAGACTACGGAGATCGCTTTTCCCAACCTGCACCATATTTTGATAATCGAGGGCTTGATCTGAAATCCAGGTAACTTTTTTTTTTCAGAAGATTCACTGAAATTGTAATTGCTCTCTCATATTCAGAAGTAAATCATTGGACACCAGAGAGTTTCGAGGACATGATGATGGGTTTCATCGAAATGAATATCCTAATGATGGTGGAGTTGTCATCCCTATTCGCCGTGACATTGGTCGTGATCCGCAGTATGACTTCCGTTCGTCCCCTCAAACACGTCACAGAGATGCCGAGCCTTATGGATTTGATGATCGTCGTCCACAAGCAGGCCAAGATGTACACATTCCTTATAATCGAGATATTCAGGAACCAGTAAGGGAGCCTCTCGGAAGAGACCGTGACTTTGTTCCTAGAAGATCATTTGATGGAAGAATGGGTGACAGTCCAAAATCGTATTCTTCCCGATTTAAGGAGCAAGCTACGAGAGATCGCAGAGCCCTGGAATATGGTCGAGGAGGATTCGGAGATGATTTCGAAAGAGAAGAGTATGGAGCAGTGCAGCCATATCGTGGACCACCTGGAGGCGTGGTAAGTAGTGGAGGTGGCGGCTACCGATCAAGCAGCCATCACCGATCTCATCACGAGTCACACGGTGGAGGACACGAGTCGTCATTTGGAGCTTCACGTGGTGCAATCACTCAACAGCCACAGGTATATCATCAGGATATGAGACCGGTTCGACCGGTGCAACACCATCGAGTGCAATGTTGTTGCTTCAAATTTGTTTGGCCACCATGGAGCTACGAACAAGCACCACCACCACAGCCAATTTACAGAAACATCTGAAAATCTTGCTCAACCTTGACAATGTTTGATATTCTTCATTTTAATCTGTATCTAGGCTCAATTCTTTGATTTTTGCAACTCTATTTACACCCGTGTTCCTCAATTTCTCCATTCAAATTCTCAAGTTCACTGTCGCTGCCAATTCTTTTTTTTTCTTATTTTTTTTCCGAAATCCCACAAATAGTCAAATAATAAAAAGCATCCTAAATGATATTTCCCCAATTAATCAAGTTGGGGTCATGATACTGTTTGATAACAAGGCAAATTGTTGGCGGCGCGAAAGAAAACGAGCGAGAGAGAGAGAGAGAGAGCGTTTCCTAATTCCAATGGCCTTGTTTTGGGTTGCACGCAATCGATTCAGGGTTATCCCATTGATGTCTTTCAAATCAATTTGTTGGAGGTTTACCGTGCAAATAAAATTAGGAAAAATAAAAAGACAAAGAAAAAGGGTTCATATATATGTTAACAAGATTTTTATTTTAAATATACAAAAAAAAGGTATTTAATTTGAACAAGTCTTAAGCCTATATTTGAGCAAATTTAAAATTTAAAATTATTTTCGGGATACACTGTGGTTAAATTTATGACAAATCGGTTTCATTACAAATGATAAGTGGCTTCGCGATTTTTTGGGTTTTGGTCGGCTTCATAGTCATACAAGTAATCGAACTGGCTCAGAGCATTACGAACATCTTCTCCTGAAACTTGGTAGGTTTATATGATAATGATTAAAAAATCTCTATGAAGTATTAATTTTACCGTTAATGCTTGGGCTCCGAAGTTTTGCACGACTATTGCTGCGAGATTCATTTGGAGTATAGTCGAACCTAAATGTGAAAATTACACATTCAAGGCAGTTCTGGGAACTTAAAATTCTATACCCCACGTGTGCTCAAAAGAACAAATTTCGTAATGGGAATCTCAAAAATTTTTCAAGAATTTTTATGGTGTTTCAAAATTTCGAAAAAAGCCTAATTTAACTAAAATCTTAAATTTCGGTCACTTTTTGGTGGTTCAAAATTACAATAATTTTTATATTCCTTACTTTGACGTTTTGCTCACTCTCCGTGGCCCGGCTCCGACTCCACTTTCAATATTAATCGGAACATACACCACTTGTCCATTCTCATTACTGTATGCAACTGGCATATCGAAATCATGAGTTCCGGACATTGAGTTCTGAATTTCCAGAGGAGAGAGGGGCCGGCTGGAGCCTTCGTGATTTCCTGCTGTGGCGTACAGGGGCGCTGATACAGGACGATTTGATGTGGAGCTCTGAAAATTTTCAAACTTAAATATACCGGACCAAAACGACCGAATTTCATAATGAGACTACTCAAAAAATTTCCAAAAAAAAATTTCGAAAACATACACCCCAATTTTCCTAAAATCTGAAATTTCGCTAATTTTTCTTTGTCACCGTAGCTGGAATACACTTTTTTTGCCCTTTATGGCGTATTTTAGTAGTTCACCTATAAAGAAAAGTTGGGAACATTTGCAATTTTGAATAATAAAACGTACAGTCACTTCTCTTGGTTCCGGCGACATCATTTTTTTGTTGTACACTGAACTGACAACTGGCTGTTGTGGGAACAAATATGAAAATCCTGCGTGAGGATGCTGAGCCTCAACAATCGGAGGATCCGCAAATCGTGCTCTTGGAGAAAGTGCACTAGATAGTCGTCTAGACGGTATGTCAGCATCTTGCTTTATAATTGGTGAAACTGGAACTGGGGACACTGCTCTGTACGGTGTTCGAGACGCTGATGATGGTGGTCGTGCAGAAACTGGTCGAAGTAGTGTTCCTGGATCATCGTCGCGGATGGCCAAGTCATGAACGCTTCGAGACAAGGTTTTCACTTGTTGGATTGGGTGATAATGGACTTGCTCTTTTTGACTGTTATTGCCAAATCGTTTCAAGCCGCGTGGCGCCATTTCAGGAGAATCATTTTCATACTCTTCCCTGCTGGAAACAAAATTTGTATACCTCGGCTGTTATCAATACTACTTTACGTACTTTTCTCTGAAAACCATTGCACTTTCACTTTTTGCTCGCCTCATCGCACCGAACGGCTCTCTTCTCTCGGTGGCGTAACCCATTCTGGATGGTGGTATTGGAGAAGATGGTTCTGAAATTAAAATTTAGAAATCAATTCGAATTTTCAATGTTTAATCACTTACCAGCATAAGAACCATGCGATAATGTTTGTGATCTTCGGTCATAAGTCAAGCGTGGGCCGCCACCTCCTTCAAAGTAATAATTGCCGGCAGCTCTTCCACCGGAGCCAGCACCCTGCTTTCGGAATCTTTGACGTTCAACGTTTTTAACGACGGATGTCACTGGCTGAAATAAAATAAAATAAGTTACCTTCTTCCGGCACTTTTGCCCACAAAATAAGAATTCACATTCAGGGTTCATCACTATTAATAGGTCAAAAGGTGGAATAGCGCCAGTGGAAATTTTGTCGAAATACACTTATAGTGATCCAGAACTATCGAATATCATGATAAAACAATCCAAAAATTTTTAGAGTTTTTTTAACTGCCAAATTTTCTGTTTTAACGCAGTTTAATAAAAATGAAGAGCAAAAACCGTAGATTTTTTTGGTCGACTTCCAAAATTATGACTGAAAGAATACTGAGTAGTTATCACTATTTGACAGTAAATAAAAAATCTCAAAATTTTTTTGAGAAGTTTTCATTATGCCTTTTCTTTGCTGGAACTTTTGTAAAAAAAAATCTGAATTTGTATAACACAAGTTGGACTTTTAAAACATATATTTTGAACATATCAGCTGCTTGAATTTATTTTTGAGCAGTACCCGAGGTTCTAAGAAAATTGAAAATTTCATCAAGATTAACGGGGTACAACAGCGTTTTATCTTGGGGATTCAAAAGAAAAAGGGTATGTAGTTTAAATTATTCTATTAGGCTTTTTCGTATAACCAAACGTACCGCGGCGAAAGCTAAAAATTTCCTTTCATTATTTTACCTATTTTGATAGATACAACATGACTTTTTGTCAACGCAAGCAGACAAATTTAAAATCTTTTTGTACATCTTGAACAATACAAAACTCATATCGCAATTTATTATGCTATGAAACCTAACAGAAAATTTACCATGATCTTGGAGCTTGGAGCATGCCTCCGACTTCTTTCCGATATGCTGCTTCCGTCCACTTCAGAAGTTCCATAAATGTGGTTATGCTCAACGGTGGGTCCCGACCCTCCAACATATTGGTTCAGTGATTTCCACGCGTTCAACTCATCGATCAAAGTGTCCATTCCGCCGTAGGATGAATTCGGGTATCCAATGAGCTGGAACAATTTGGCGTTCAGAATACGAACAATAGGTAACCTACTTTTTCGACAACTTCTGGATTGTACTGGGCTAATGACACTTCCGATTTAACAAGTGCTCTGTGCACTGGAGTTGGTGCGCTTGCAATCAACTTGTTGAAAAGTCTAGCCACAAGGATCTGAAAATGGCGAAAATCTACGAAATGCGCCGTATTATTTTAGACCTGAATGTGAAGTTTCTTTGTATGAAGACCATGTTTGAGTTGTGCTACAAATATGGAAAACCTCAAATAGTCCCGATTTCTTGCTGCCAAAACAGTCAGCGCCCTCAATAAAATCACAAATCCTTGCGGTTGTTCTAGTAGCAGAAGAAGAATCTGCAGAGAACGATATTCTAATTTGTCAAACACAACGATAAACGGCAACCTCGAGTGAGTAACATTTGGAGTCCAGCTGAGGCGAATGAATAGAATACATTATGGCATCCAATCCGGTTGATGTTTCGAGAAATGACTTCCATGTTGATTCCTATGCAAGGTGATAGTTAATGGCATGAATCTTACAAATTTTCACTCACTGATTTCTCAAGTAACAGTTTGATGCTTTCAATGCAATCGGCCTCAGCAACAGCTGCCTTTCTTTTTCGATTGGCATTTGTCGAATTTCTATTGAGCAGGTAGGAAATTTTCGATCCAGATCCTTCAACACTGTTCACAATTCCCTGCAGAACAATCACCACTTTTCCGAGTAGTTCAATCCCGTTGATAGGCTTTGATACAAACTCATGCGAAAAATGTTGAGCCCTGGAAACAATTGAAATTCATGTCGGAAGCATACGTCAGACAGGAGCAAATATTGTGGTTCGGAGGAGTTAGCTATCAGTGCGTGGGGGGGGGTGGGAGGTTTTAGAACCGGTCACTGTTGTATTTACTTCTCAGTCGGAGTTAAATAATGGCCACGGGAGTGCACAAAGTTGAGCGCGGGAGGTACCGCCAAATGGATAATACGATACGAAAAAATGGCCAAAAAAATTTAAATAAATTTTCCTTGAGGGAATGCATTTTTTAAAAATACTAATAGAGCAACGGAAAACCTTTCTCTTTTAAGAAGTAATTGTAATACTAGCTAGTTTTTGAAACAATGCATTTTTTCGGCTAATGAATGTAAAAGAAACCTTATAAATTAATTAAAATTATGTGAACAAACAATTGAAAAACTGTTTCTGTTTCTAAAAATAATTTTTGCATTGAAAAATGTTATATCACACTTTGTCTTAAACATATCTATTAGTGATAAACTACAAACTATGTTTAAAAAAAACCGGTACTTGTGTTTTACATGCCCTCATTTTAAAATTCTACTTAATGTTCATTCCTTTCTCCATTGAAATTTAACGTGATATTCATTTTTTTGGGCTTAAAAATGGTTATTACCTAAGCTCAAAAGTTCAAAAATATGCTACAGTGCATTGGTTTTTCCACGCATTTATGCGGAATGGTCTTGCTGCGCGCGTAATCATCATTTTTAACAGTTTCTGTTCAAAATTTGCGTAGATCACGCGTGAAAGCACAATTAATTTGAAAGCAACAGAAATACAAAATATGAGATAAATATTTTGTGATATACATGTGATCTACGCGAATTTTACCCAGAAACTGCTAAAAATGATGACTAAACGCGCGGCAAGACCATTCCGCATAAATCCGTCTTCCTTTAAAGTCGTAGAAGTGAAAAATCAAATGCACTGTACACGCTTAAATTTTTTATAACTATGTAATACACATGTACCAAAAATTCTAACAAATATTTTGTTAGTTGACATTGTTGCATTGTAAATAAGTTGTTAGTAAGTTGCTAGTTGATTTTAATGATACAATCGACAACTTAGGTATAAGCTGTCAAAATTGAACATTGCGCTCCAATATACTAATAGAAAACACTGTCATTTTTGTAAATTTTAATCAAACTTTTTTTCAAATTTGTGAAGAAAGTTCGCTTGGAAAATGTTGGAACATCAACGCCAACAAAAAATTCAAAACTACTTACTTTATTGAGTCCGCTAAAATTTGGTCTTTTAAAGATAACAAAACAAATCCAGCATCTGATAAAGATATACCGCTCCCTGAAAAAAGTGCCTATTTGGTGGTGGTTTTTAAAAGTGTTCAGTTTGAATACACTCCCGTCTTGTCATGGATATATGTTTACCTGAAGGAGTCGAATCCGGATTCTGAATAAACCTCCGTAGTTGGTCGGCAAGTACACGTGGCGAGTTGACATTTCGATCCATTATTCTCACTCGGTTCTTTTTGCCATTAACATGAGGGGAGCCAAATGTGTCGAGTCTAGTTGGGTGAGGCAGGGAAAAGGCTAAGTGGTGGTTAGGAATCAGGCTAGGTTTGTAGTGAATGCTGCTGCGAGACGCGATGTGTGTGTGTGTGTGTGTGCCAGTTGAAAGCAAACAGTACCTCCGATGAAGGCTTGAAGACTCGGGGGGGGCCTGCTGATGCTTCTGCAACCGTCCCCAATACCGGTGAGCGGAAAGAAGTCGAGAGTTTGCCAAGAAACACTGCGACACATTGTGAACGCAAACGAGAGGGTAAACATAATGGGAAGCGGAGGTTAAGCAACTTACTGACAGATTGGTAGGTACTCACAACCGGTAATGAGTTGCTTTCAGTTTCTGCTCACCAATCAAAATTCTTATGCGAAAATTTTTTGTTTTTTGATCCGGCAATTAACAATGTTTTTAGCAGATGATTTTTTTTAAATAAATTAAAACGTAATAGTTTTAGTATTCTCAAAAACAAATGGTACAAACCAATAGGTACCAAAATTTAATTTAATTCATTTTTCTACCACTGATTGCACTCATCTTCCATCTGTTAATGTTTTTGTGCTACCTTCTGATTTCTGTAAAACCTATAGTATAATTTGAGCATAATTTCAAACTCCGAAACTCATAACATCCAATGGTATTCAATTTTTTCGGCAAATGAATGTAATAAAAACTTTGTGCACTATTTCATTCGTGAGCTAAGAAAATTGTTTGATCATTGGTAGGTAAATGGAGAAAACACCCTCTTGATTTTTGAAATATTCAGCGTCTGTAATTTTACAATTTCATAAGAGAAAAAAGAATTTATTGACTATAAAAAACTGGCAAAAAAGACCGAGTTTTTGCCACTTTTTGAGAAAACTTTAGTTATGTCGCATGTTTTAATCCTTGCAATATTTAAATATTAATTCAAAAATAATCACAGCATAAAAATCAAATAAACAATTTTTATTTGATCGACAACTTCCAAAAAGGTGGCAAAAACAGACATTTTTCCAATTTAAAATCATATAAAAATTAGATTCAAAAAATTACCATGATACTTGTTCATTTTGGCTTCATATGTATTTTGAAACAATTTCCCCACTGGTGCTACACCACCTTCAGCAATATTTGTCATAGTTTTGGTAAATTGTCAATTTCACAAAACAATTAAATATTACTTTCAAACAAATTTTAAAATATGTCGCATTTTTCAACCCATAAGTATTTGTTTCCGTCCACCAATAAAATTGTGAGAGACGAAGCAAAAATTGAAAACTTCTTGGGTCAGGAAATTTGAGAACAAATTGATCGAATAATTTTAGCGTACATTTATTAAAGTTGAAGTAGCGCAGGTAGGGGTTTTGTCTAAATACACTTATAAAAATCGAATATCATAATAAAATGTTCCAAAAAAATTTACATTTATGGAAGTTTTCAGTCAAAATTTTGATAAAATGCTAAATTTAAAAAAATTGCTTTGAAGGAAATTCAGAGCAATGCCGCATGTTCCGACCACAAAATGTTTTAACAAGAGTAATACAAACAAAATTAAAGTATAAAAATCGTTGAATAAAATCTTTTTTTTGCTTTTTTAATGATATATTGGACGTTCGCATGTTGTCATAAATAATAAATTATTGAATCATTTTCTTACAATCAAACTGATTTATTTAGATACTTTGGTATGAACTGAAAAAAAGTGTTTCACATATTTAAAAGTATGAAAAAGTGAAATGATTAAATGGGAACTGAGGTGTGGCATATTCGAGTATCGATTATCTTTTAAATTCATTGTGCTTGCTGAACGAACTGAACAAAAAAAGGGGGCAGATGGCATTTTGAATAAGACAAGTGGGAAAAGGAGCACCAAGGGTCTTCCATCCAAACTCGATAATTTCAAACAAGGAGTGGCAGTACAAAAATGAGAAGACGGACATAAAACGGATTGGGGATTGCCAACAAAATCAGAACAAGAAAACACTAAACTCAGAATGACAAAGTTGAGAAAAAAACATTATTAAGTAGTTTAGGTACATTATGGGGAAACTGTGACAAATGCGATACACACATACACAAAACGGCAACAATTTTTGGTTGGCAAGTGGAAGAGGAAGAGGATTACTGGAAGTCTAGACTTTCCAAGAAAAGGCTAGAATAAAACTTCTGACATTCAAAAAAAACATAGAATTTGGTGAGAATATTCGTGATGGACCTCGTCGTTTCTTGATTGAGTACTATAAAAATTTAGAATAAAGGGCTTCTTTGCAATATGAAGAACACTCTTTAACGTCCATAAGTCATGTATCCATAGCCAGCAGTGTTGTATTGATTGTAATATGGGTAGCCACCATATCCAGCGTACGTGTTGTAGTTGTATGGCACAATAGTTCCAGCCCCCTTGTCATAGTAGTTTGGCATCATGTAGGCACCGTGTTTAGCTGTCAGCGCGTCCTCCTCTTCTCTCTATCAAATAATAAATTCATTAGGTTAGCTGATGTTAATCGTCTAAATAGTCAAACAATGTTCTCAATCTTCAAAGACCTATTCCGATGGGAGATGACCCAATTTTCAACAAATTAAGCAATATCTAGTGCCTGGTGGGAAGCGTTTACTATTTTATTTTGTCCATTCTAATTGATGATAGATCAATAGATAGAATAACAACAAAAACAAAAAGTGTTTTTTTTGGTAAGTGATATAAAGTTTTTAAAATAGAATGTATTGATTGGAAATGTTTTCAAATGAATTGCATAATGAAACATCTCAAAATGGCGGGTTAAAAATTTGAAAAAAATTTTCTTAAAATCTCAAATTTTGGCCATTTTTTCCGTGTTGCAGAGGTCCGAAGTTGACCTTTTGTTTTAAATTATCATCCTTTATCGCATAGTTTGGTAGTTTATCACACGTTATTTCGTTGATTGAGAGACATTTAAAGTCAATAGGTGACTAAAAATGAATTTTTATGATAAGTCAACTTCCGACCAATGCGACACGGAAAAGCGGCCAAAACTGGAGTTTTTAGCAAAAATTTTTAACCGAAATAGAAAAAATGTTGAAATACTTTTGAGAAGTTTCATTTCAAAAATTCGTTCCTTTCAGCACATTTTGAGTGTCACCGATGTGTCAAAGTTTTTTGAGAAATTTATGAAGAAATATTTTTATTTTTGAAATGAACTTTACTGTTTATTACAAGTTTCAAAAATTTGCTCAAAAACCGCTATAAAAGTCAAAATGTGTGTGACACTGCACATTTTGGGTTCAAAATAGCCCGAATCGTTGCTCCATCATTTGAGTTCAAAATTAAAATACAAATTTCTTCACACATTCGCGATAGAAAAAGTGACTGCAATACTGATTTTGATAGATTTTTCATATTTTGGGATCACTAGTTTTTTTTTCTAAATTTATATAATTCGAGTTTTATGGAAGTTGTGGACTGGTATTTTTTTTTCTAACTATCATCAAAAACTAGTCTTCCAATTTTTGTTGTGTCTCTCAGCTAGAAAATGAGCGGTGTCAAAGTAAGTTCAAAGTACACCATACTTATAAAGAAATTTCTGTGAATGTAGTTTCCGAACACGGATTGTCAGAAAATCTCATTTCATAGTCATGCATGATTGCCAAAACGGTTGCCAGCATGTCTGTTTTCGGGGAAAGTCGTAATAATTCTTCTCAAACAGTTATAAGCGGATGGTCTCTTCCTCCCCCTTCCGCGCAATCCAAGGACAACACCCTGATATTGTGTGGTACACCATCCGAAAATTCCATAGAAACCGAAAGATATTTATCCGAACGAGATAAGACTAGACGAGGGGGGGGGGGAGGGGTGACATCTGCCACTACTAACCTTTACAGCAGCGTAGGCGAAGAACATGAAAGCACTTCCGATGACAATAAATCCGATTCCGATCCAAGAGACAATGTAAGACCATCCGTAGTTATGACGGGACGTCAATTTGAGAATCTGAAAATGAAATCAATTTGTTTTGGTTTTTTTCCTACATAGACAATATTATAATTTCTGATACCAAACGTTTGGCGTTGTCTATTTGATAGCTCCAAGTTGTTAAACCGGTTCTGAGTATTTTGAACGAATATACTCAAATTAGAGGTGTGCGGCAAATTTGTCGAATTTGCCGAACTTGCCGTTTGCCGTCCTTGGCAAATTTGCCAAATTTGCCGCACACTCCTGACCCAAATGCGCAAAAATGAACGGATATCGTAATGAACCGTGTCAAAAATTGTAAGAACTTTAAAAAAAAATCATGGTTAAAAATTTCGAGTTTTGGCAACTTTTCTGTGTTGCAGTGGTATAAAGTTGATTGTTTTCGAATCATCATATTTTATTGCACATTTTAGTAGTCGGATTTTTTAAAATTAAAGTACATTTAGAGCCGATAGGCGGCTTTAAATGCATTTCAATCAACGACATAATGTAAGATCTACTAAATTATGCAACAAAAAAAAATGATAAAGCAATAAAAATTATTTTCCAACAACTGTGGCACGGAGAAGCTGGTAAAATTTAAGATTTTCGACAAAATGGCCTAATTTTTTTCAAAATTTTTAACCGCCATAAAAAGTTTTTTAAGCGTTTTTATTTTTTAGGGTCTAAAAGTTGAAAATCTTTCGAACCGTTAGTCCTGCTTATTATTTTATCACTTCGATTTTTACAGTTGCAAAAAAACAATTTTTAAAATTTTATAAACTGAAAAATAACTCTGCAATAATTTTTCTATCTTACTGATTTTCAGGCTGCAAATATCTCAGATCTTTACCAATTTTAATTTTTTAATTGAAATGTTTTTAAACGTTTAACAATTGGCAAATTTTGCAAATCGTTTTTTTCCAAATTTTTTTCCAATAAGTACCTAATTTTACTTTAAACATTTGAACTTATGTATGGCTAATTTGTTGTTTTTTTACCAACCCCTAACAAAATTGAAACAAAATTTAAAGTAGCCGGACAATTGTTTCCACAGGACTTTCACTCTTCTTCCAACACTTGATAGAAGTGTCGACATGATGACACAGGGAGAGAGTCGATTCTGCTTTGCAAATATCGGCAAACTCAAGTGACTACGCTTATCTTGGATGGCATGCCTACGTAATTTTCACCGATTTTGTTTTTTTTGTTGTTGAAATAGTGAAATAGTGAAATGAAAATTATTTCAAGTGTTGTGGGGTAAAAAGTGATACTAAAGAAAGTAGAAAGTGTGACTTGAATAAAAATATGTATTTAAAAGTATATAAGAGGTTTTTTTTGATAAACTAAATTATTATATTACTCACCGGCTCCCAAGATTTGTAGTATGGCTCTACATCTAATGTGTATCTCTCACTGTAAGCAACGTAGTGCCAGAGAAGCATAGCCACAGACATTGAAAGTCCTGAAAATTGAACATATCCAGTTTTTTGTTTCAAATCAGTAATTGTTTTACCAGCAAGGATCAGAAGAATTCCGGTGCTCATAATGAATTTTTTCGATCTATTCCAGCATCCGATGAGTCCGACAATAAAGCTCAACACGACGAAAACAATACCTGAACAAATCAAAATGGGCATTAATGTCAATATTTGGCTTACTCGCATCGTGACACCTTATAGTACTCTATTGTACAGGTATTTGTATGGATTGCGTCTAATCTATTGCTAATAAAAGTTAATATACATACAATAGTCCGTTGGAAAGTGCTTAGAAATATTGTACAAATTTTTTCTTGCTAGCAATTTTTTAAACTTAATTTTAGTTGAACAAGTAAGTAAGTCTTGAGAAATGGCTCGATCAAAAAATATATGCTCAAATGAACTAATTTTGTAATGTAACTTTTCAAAGTTTTTTTCAAAATTTTTAATGGTGGTTTCAATTGAAATTTTGAAAATGTTACGCTAATTTTCGCTAAAATCTCGAACTGTGCTCACTTTTTTGTGTCATAGCTGTGGAAATTTACTTTTATCATTTTTAAAAAAATCAAATATTTCGGTAATTTATCTCAATTATTAAGTTGATTAAGGTATATTTATAGCCCATAGGGGTAACAATAGGTAACAATGTTCATTAATTTTTGGTTACCTATCGGCTTTGAAATGCTTTAATTAACAAAATGGCGTGAGATAAAACATCAAAATCAGCAATAAAGGATGAAAAAAAGTCAATCTCAAACCGCTGCGAAAGAGATCAAAATTGAAGATTTTAGCGAAAATTAGGCTAATTTTTTGAACTTTTGACTCACCATAATTTAAAACTGTAAAATTTCAAATCAGGTCTATACGTTCCTTTATATAACAACTCACCAACAACATAAGCAATGATAGTTGCTTTTGCAGCATAATGACGGTAAAGTTCATTGTTTGAGAAGTGCTCCTTTTTAGACTCTGGAACCATGAACTCGTTGCTCCAGATGCACGGAGAGCCCATTTTGCTGAAGCTTCCAACATCTGAAAACTGCCCATTTTTCTGATTTTCCGCTAAAGAAAATCTATTGTTTCAACAATTACTTTTATTGGTGTTAACCTTGGGGGGTTTTATTTTATTGTTAGTCACTTGTAAAAAGTAACCACGTAACAAGTAACTGGTAACAAAATCGAGTCACACACATACACACACACACAAAGACACTTCATTCTCCTGTTTTCGTTCAACATGACTGGTAAGGTCGTCAAAAACGATTAGCACTTTTTTTTTTGGGATTAGACATTTGTAGTATAATACAAATAAGTTCAGAATGCGTAACCAACCTTGTGGAACTGTATCAGGGAAGCAAAGATTGAAGAGACCATAGTTGCGAGAGAAGTAGATGTTGTTGTGACCAAAAGCATTTTGAAGGCGTAAACTCAATTCGGGCTCTCGTTTGAATGAGTTTATGATTTCTCTTCGATTCACCTGCAACGAAATTACATTTTAAAACGGACAATCTTCTATCATGTCTCTGAACATAAATCATTCTCTTTGGACTATTCTAATACGGAATTTGATGAACATCCTCGCACACAAAAAAGTAGAAGAAAAACCATCTTCCTGTTGTATATCCTGCATTCATTTATTGTTACTTGCCCTATTCTCCGGACTGTGCGTTTCTGACCTTGTCCCTCGTCAAAATGCCTTTGCCCTTGCGCATGTCTCACGATGGGACCTTAATGAAGGTAGGAAAAGAACGTGAGCAACAGGACCAGGGCGGCTTACTGCCCGGCCAATCCAATTGCCTCTCTGCTACAAGGGGCCGGTTTCCTTTTGAAGCTCCTTTCGAGCATCGCGCGCCGGTGTTGTGATGTCAACAAATAAAAGTATTCGAGGATGGGGAGGGGGATAGATAGTGAAGCGGCAGATGCGAACAGGACAAAATCGGGAAGTGGAGAGGAGCAAAATTGGAAAGAGCTTAGCTCACTTTTTTTTTTGTTTTCATGTCTGAAGTGTGAACCGTGGTTTTGTCATGTTTCGGCGGATTCAAGATGCACAAATTTGAAAGGGAAAGTGTCTGTTTGTCAAATACAAAAAAAAACGAAGAATCGAAAACAGACAAGTCGAAACATGTTGAATTCCAATTTACCGGGACAAAAAATGTCGAATTGATTAGATGTTGTAGGATGGAACAGGAAATTGAGAAGGGGGAAAAAAATGGACATCTGTCAACTTTTCGTGTTTCAGAAAACGGCTAAATTAGAAAGTGGGAATGTTGGAAATGATTTCTTAGAAAAAATTTTTTAAAACATTACTGTGAAATTCTATAGATTTTTAAATGCACTGATGCCTGGAAAAATGTGAGCTTTCTTCATTTAGAAGCACTAAATATGGATTCTGTGTGTTTTAAATGTATAAACCTAAAATGTGCTCAAACAAAACAAATTTTGTAATGAAACTTCTCAAAAGTTTTTTCAAAAAAATTTCAATAGCGGCTGGGCTCGTTTCTAAAGTTTTAAGCACTTTTCCGTGTTAGAAATTGCCTTTTTCTGAATATCATAGTTTTTTCTTTATTTTGGTTTATATCATGTTATTTTGTTGATTAAGAAACATTTGTAACCGGTAGGAAAAAAAATGACAAAAACTAGCCAAAATGTGTTACCTATCGGGTTTAAATGCACCATGTTTAACAGAAATTAATAAAATAAACAACCAAAATGTGCCATTAAAAAAATAATTAAAAAGCGGCCAAAATTTGAGATTTAGCTTTAAAAAACTATTTTTATTCAAAATTTTGTACCGCCAAATATAAATTCGGGAGCATTTTTGAGAGTTTTCTTTACGAAAGTGGTTCTTCTGAGCACATTTTTGGTCCATACTTCTGAATAACTTTGAACAACTCATTTTATGTATTTTACAGTTAGAACTAGTCAATTAATAATTATAAATCAATAAAATCAAAAGCAATAACATACCTGAACTTCAACCCAGTTATCAGTAGTCACTGCAAAACATACGAGGCCCAGGCCAATTAAGGAAAACACCGAGGCGCACGAAAGATGACACGGTGAGGAAAACATTGGGGACCCTGAAAAAAAAAACGTAAGTAAGTGATAATTTTTTGGCATGATGTGAAAATACAGGGGGGTATAGGAGGTCTACTCAAACGAACAACACCCACTCGCACAGTCCGCAACGCGCGCGGAAAGATTGGGCGGGGTCAGCCAGCAGCGCTCCCTCTTACCGCTCACATGCACCTTTCCTTGCCCCCTCTCTCTCTCTCTTCTGCATCTCGCACACACTCACATTATCGGACCGTACGCGGCCACCCCGATCGCATTCTTCTTCATCTTCTTCGTCTCACCGGTTGACTGTACGCACGGATGCCTAAAACATACAAGGTCATCAGATATGACCCCTCGCCCCCTTTGCATCCACTCTCAATTCTTCCTTCAATCCCCCCCCCCCACCTATTCTGCCTCCACCACGTCTTCAGTAGGAGTCGGCTTGGTGGAATGACCTGGGTTACTGCAACTTATCTCGACAATATCTCCGGTAGTTCCCCCGTCTTCAGATGCGCCTCCGGATTTACTGATGATATGACCTTCTGGACGTGATGGATTGCTCTGACAAGAACAAAACCGCAGAGGGTTGCAATATACTATGGAGTTACTGATAAATTGCAACGAGATTGATAGTCTAGTAGGGGGCGAATCTGGGTGTGGTACTGGTACTGAATGCAAAGTTATATTTCTCATTTTCCCGGAATTCAAACAGGATTGTAATAGGATTTAAAATTTTTAAATTCTTCTGACCAGTTCTGAACAAGTCAAATAAATACATTCTAATAGTTCAAGAAACACGAAAACCATTCACAAAGTGAAGAATTCACTTGAACAGTGGCTTACCCAACAATTGTCCCCATCATATTTTAAAAACTGGTTCAGTGGACAACTAAACATCTTGGCAAAAACAAAAAGGGCAATAGAAAGAGCATATCCATAAAATTGAAACGTTGTTTTTTTTTAATGAAAAGATGAAAAGGAAATTGTGAGGTCGAGCAGACCATAAAATACATGCCAGGTGTTAGCTATGGGGTTACTCGAATTTTTATTCACTCACGATCTGACAAGTATTAACGGTTTTTGGTTTTGTATATTAGAAAATCTTTGAAATTGCTTTAAAACATGCAAATATTTTAGTTTTAAAAATTCAAAAAAATTTCCAATTTTTTAAATTGATTTTTTTTTGGAAAATTTGAATAAACTCAGTTTTTTCCACTTTTTCGGAAGTCGTCGATCAAACAAAATTCTTCAAAGAATTTTTTGATCTACTTATGTTCCAAAGAACAATATTGATGCTCTGTAGAGGTTACATGCGACAGTTTTTTTTTCAAAAAGTGGTAAAAATTTAGTTATTGCCACTTTTTGATTTCGATAAAAAATTTTCAACAATTTTTTTTTGAAATGTTTTACTATGGTATTTGATAATTTTAAAACAATGTCTTTACTAGCGCTACTCCACATTTAAAGGCAAGGTAAATTACCGTATATTCTCTGTTAGTGCTGCACATTTTGTTTTTTCAAAAACTTGTCAACTATCAGAATAATTTTCATTTATTTTTCTATAGTTTTGCACTAAATTTTTTATTAATATCTTCAAAATAAATCGAGATATAATATTTTAAAGTATAGGAATATGGTGCAAAAAAATTTGAAAAAATTTAAAAAGTTGTAATAATTATATCAGTGAGTTTTCTAACACAACACAAGTATCGTAACATTTTTCTCGAATTTTTTCTCTGTTGCCATCAAAGATGGAATATATACTAAATTCTGTCGGAATCTTTGTAGATTTTATCGTGAACTGTATAGTTCTTATTACTACCCATACATTTCACACTTCTAATTATCTTTAATAAAGACGGGAAAGGTTTTTATTGTAGGGTTTTCTAAAAATGTTAAAATTTATATTATTAAGAATACTTTTCACTGTAAACGGGTGTTTTAATATTTCTGATTTTTTGGAGTAGAACACCGTTGTGTCTGAAAAATAGATCGAAGTATGTTCCAGGTGTTATTTAAGACTACAAGAAAGGCATGGAAAAAAAACTGTATATAGAGTTGAAGTTTTGAAATTTGTTTTAGCGCATATCATTAATTATTTGTGTCTCTTTGTTCCGTACTTTTGTTCACGTTTTTAATTTGAATGGTGGTTAATGGTAATTTAGAAAATTAAAACATTTTGGGGAAACGAAACCTATAAGTACATCATTTTCTTTGATTTCTGGACCTTATTGTTTCAGCCAAATATGTATTTTGTTAATTTGCTTAAATTTTTTGTCGAGGAGTGAAAAAAAACAAATAGAGTTATGTTAGAATTTTTGCGCGTCCCTAAAAAAATACTTCACTACTATTTCTCCAACAATAGATTTTTTATATAAAATGTGACGATAAACCTAGCAACTGCTGGGTTACCAGCATATTTTTAGTCCTGTTATAAATATATAAAAAACTTGACAACATGAAACATCACAATTTTATAGAAAAAGATTATTAAAATGTACTATTTATTTTAAATTTATTATTTATGCTCCTCATTTTTTAAATGAACCAAAAAAAAAATTCAACTAAAGTGTGAGCAGTGACTATAAAAAACAGAGCGATTTAAAAAAGAGAACAACTGAAACAAATTTAAAATCATTTTTGGTATGTATATATAATCTCATGTCGTCTTGTGCAATTAATTATTTTTTGCAGAATTACTTTTTCGGTTTACAAGTTTGTTAAAGTTTAATGCTTGTGTAGTATACCTGGTCCAAAAATATTTTCCAACTTGTTTTCAGTTTATTTCTAAAAAAATATAGCCCAGTTGGATCACCACCAGGCAGTGTACCTGAATCCCAGATTCGCAGTGCATAGCACTTGAAGAACGGATCGCCCTTTAATCCTTTAATTTTGATTTTAGGCTTATAAAAACATTAATCCAAAGCATAATATGGCCGAAAATTGTCACGGAAATGTTGCAAAATTATTAACACTACAAGTACACAAGTACCTAAAATTATTACATAAGTACCAAGTTCTGGTATGATTTCTTCAGGAGATAAAAAATAGACGGTGTTTTTTTTTTGGCCAAATGTCAGTTGGACAACCTTTCGATTTGTTTTTTAATGTACATGTTTTATCAAAAACCTAAGCTTACAAACTTTTAAATTATACTTCCCGAAAGTTTTTACAATTTTTATGGCGGTTCAAAAATTTCGAAAAAAGTACAAATTTTCAAATAAAATCTGACTTTTCGCATTCTTTTTCTTGTCAAATCAGCTGGAATACAGTTATTATCGAATTAACATTTTTATAGGACATTCGAAATGCTTAGCATTTCGTTATTACCGTTTCCGTTAATTAAGATACGCTTAAAGCTGGTTGGTAACCAAAAAAAGTCAAAAATTGATTACCTATTGGCTTTAAATTAATTTTACTCTTTCTGGGTTCGTCTTGAGTTACCATTTTATTTAACTTCATAATTTAATTTGTAAATTGCATTAAAAAGTTCAATAAAATTCAAGTTCAAAATTCATATTCAATTTAGTTTTAAAAAGTTAAGATAAATGCAATAAAAAACAATAATCAATTTTTTTAAATTTGAGTTTTTAACTACAATTATGTACCTCATTTTTTCAAAATTTTGAACCGCCTTAAAAATTATTTAAAAGGTTTTTGGAAACTTCAAGAAAAGTTTCATTTTGAAATTCGTTTATTTTTGTGCATATTGAGTATAGACGTTCAAAATACCCATTAGTTCTCCTTTAAAACTTGTGTTTTGTAAATATTGTGCATAGGTATGTGTAACAAAGGTCGTGAGAACAATCATTTTTATTTCTTATTCACATGCGCAGCTACCGTACGTTTTTTTTTTGTTAATAAATGCAACTCTATTCATTTTGCACCCCCTTTATTTACTTTCATGCTCCAAAAATGTTATGAGATTGACTTTTAAAAGGAAATGCGTTTTTGAATGTTTGGAGCATTGACCTACCGTTTCCTCTCATTTTGTTTGATTATTTCTCACGGTGTCGGTGTCAATGGCAGTTTGATGAAATTCAATACTGTATTAACATTTCAGACATCAAAATGATTTTCAAATGCTCAAGTAAATATTTATAATTTTCTAGACCACATCAAAATACTTTTGTCAAATCGTTGATAAGTTCACTATTAGTTTTTTTGAAAAATGTTTCCGTTGCAAAAATTTTTGAGGTTTTGTAAACGGAAAACTTATTTAAAGGTGGCGGAGCGCCAGTGGGGAGATTGATTGGACATTTTATAAAACGGAAGCACTTAAAACTGTGTTTTTTTGAATTTTTTCCTTTTTTAAAAGATATTTTTAAAAAGAATTAGCTTACTTTTCAAAATTGATGTAGGAACATTTATAGGATCCATACAATTTTGCCGGCTGAAATTGAAATGCTGAAATTAAAAAAAAAATGTGCAAAACCACAATTTGCCAAAAACTTACGGCAAGTGCCGAGGTTGCGCGCAAATTTGGCAAATTGGCAGTTTTTTGGTATGCCCATTTGCCGGTAATTTCAATTCCGCCATTTTAGAGTTTTTCACTATGATATTTGCCTTCCCTGAGGGGCTTTTTTTACTCTTGAATACAAACTTCTGACAAATGTATACCTATTTATGCTATATTTCATATTAGAGACATAACAAAATTTTTGAAAAAAAAGTGTTTCTTTGTGATTTAACAAAGTTATACATTAGAAATGAGTTGTTGAATTTTTTCAATTTATTCCATACCAAAACTACTGCGTTCAGAAAAAACATCTGGTTTCTGCATAAGTTCCGTGAGTTTGTGTGTCATTTTTTTGAAATTTTTGAGGTCAAAATCAGTAGTTTTAGTCAAAATTGTTTTTCAAACTTTTGATGTGTGCGGAAAATTTCGAAATTTGCCGAGCTCGGCAAATTCCCCAAACATACTGTTTTGAAATTTGCCGAGCTTGGCAAATGGTGAACTTGACAAATTCGGCAAATTTGTCGCTTGCTCCTGCTACACAAGTACCAAAAAATAAATATTAGAACAACAAAACGTTGACAAAATTACGGTTGAAGCATTCTAGCACCTTTCGATTGTCACACTAAACAATCGATGCATAGATCCCAATTTTCACTTACACTTGCAAATGTGCTCCAATGAAATTACCATTTGCACTACTGTTGTGTTATCTACGTAACCGTTGTGGTTCTTTGGAGTGGTGTGTCTGCGCGCGCACACCTTCGCCTCTCACACCATTTTCACCCCACTCATCTTTGTTACTGCACACCCCTGATTTGTCGTCTTTCCATTTTTCGTTCACCTCTTGACGGATTGATGCTAATTTTATTGTACCGAGCTGTTTAGAATTCAACTTTTTCAATAGTCCTAAAGCTTTATATCTTGCCAGGTTGCCATATTTTCTTATTTTATGATTTTCTCAGCTATCTAAAATGCGGTACTTGTGAAAGTATACCTGGATTTAAAATATTAATCATTTTGAAAATTTTACGTAATTATGTTCTATACTATGTCCATAAGGATTAATGTTTTTCTAAACCTAAGAATACAAATCAATTTCACGTTTTGTTTAAATTGTAATTTTTAAAAGAAATGAATGGAAAACGTATTGAAACATATTTTTGAGCTAGGTATATTACACAAGTACCTAAAATAGATACATGTTTCGTCACAAAATAAGGAGCCCGTCAGCTAAATCTTACTTTTCGGTTTTCTTCTACCCAAATCCGCTCTTTGAAATCACCAATGAGTGTCGCATGTAATTGACGACCATTGGGAGATGAAAACCGGCTCCAAGGGGTGACAAGAAAGATGCTCCGGTCCGGGGGTCCGTTTTTCGAAAAGCCCCGCATCTGGTGCGGCCTAGCGGATAGTAGTAGACACACACACACACACACACGCACGCTCACTCACCATTCCTCTTCCCATTCCCCGCTCGCCTCTGACCACACCACACATACGCACACACTGGCCGAATGGGTTGCGCTGGGGCAAGCAGTGGAAGGAGAAAGAGGAGGACGCTGCATAATGTGTTAGAGGTTATTTTCTTTTCGGGGTCCCCTCTTTTCCGTCCACTCGTTTGTCATTGATCGTGGATGGATCGTTTACTTGCGGTTGTGTGTGTGTGTGTGGAACGAAAATGTTATGACGGCGTGTGCGCAACCCGAAGGGCTCGTTTTATCTCTTTTCACAAATTGTCTTTGCCAATCTATCGTTCCGTTCGGATTTTTTTTGTTACATGAAATATAATATGTTATAAATCTCATTCTTTTCAATGGATCAAAATTTTTGGAGAGATTTTTTTTTTCAGGTGGAACATGTCGTATCAAGATAACAGGAAACTTCCGAAAGACACGAGGAGTTGCGTTGGAGGTTTTCGGTATGAAGGACACAAGAAGCAACTACGACCAAGATATGCACAATCTGAAATTGGCGAGCCATTTATACCGAGGTTTTCTGCAATTGCTAGTGAGGTAAGCCTTTTTTTTGAAGATACATTTTAAAATGAAACTCAATTAAATGAGGAGTAACGGCTCTGGGTACCAATATGTGCTCAAAATGAACACATTTTTTTTGTAATGAAACTTCTCAACAGTGTTCAAAATGTTTTTAGTCGGTTTAAAATTTAAAGAAAGGGTTAATTTTTTCACATTTTGAGCAGGCAATTTTTATGCCAGTAGGTAACCAATTCAGGTAATTTTTGATTATCTATTCGCTTAAAAAGTTCCTTAAAAAGTAGGCCTGAAATTAGTTAAAATTTGAAATTTGTCCTACTCGTCAATGTCGTTGCGGCTGGAATCTTTTTTTTTGAAATTTCCGTAAAATTTTGAGTATACAATGTAATTATCCTGCGTTTTCAACTTTATTTAATTATTTTAAAGGCGATGAACGAAGAGATTTGGTAAAGTTTTTAAAAAACATAAATAAATGAAATACCGTGAGATAAACAACCAAAATATTCAATAAAAAAAAACAAAAAAACTGCTGTGTCACGGAAACGTGGCCAAAATTTGAGAATTTTTTAAAAAAATTCGTCTTTTTTTTCGAAATATTGAACCTCCCATAAATATTTTTTAGAAGTTTTATTACGAAATTCGTTTTTAATTCAGTTTCTGAAACTCCTTAAATTCTTTGTTCAGATGTGTCAAAATAAGATATAAGCCGACCAAATATCTTATCTAAAATTTAAAATGTCATAAACGCCGAGTCGATATACATATCTTATCGCTTTGCGTTTTCACTTTTGGAAAATCTATTTTTGAGTACATCTATAATTCATTTGCAGGGCCAGAAGATTGCACCACCTAACGAAGACTGGGCAGACAACACCACCGTGCTCACTGGAATGACGACGGATTCTTTCACAATGGAAGAAAAAGTGATTTATACCCCACCAATTGGACGTGTCATAGGAAGACGGTAAATGTTCTTTTTTTCTAATTTCACTTTTTATAACTATTGAAATTCAGGTGCTCTAGGTTTGTCTGGCTGTTGGCCTCGTCGTTACTTTGCATTATATCGGTGGTCAGTGCGCCGATAATGTGTTCATTGCCTATAATCGCACCACGTTTCGGCTTCAGCATGCCGGCAATTCAATGTGACGTGAGTATTTCGAAAACCAATTATATCGCATTAAAAATATAATGTATTGCAGGTCGATTGTGAAGGACTCCTGTTTTTAATGGCAATCAAAACAATCTTTTTGGTAATTGCAATTGGAGTTCTTTATTGGAGGAAAGCCATGGCAGACATGCCCAGGTTGTACTTTGTACGAGCTGCGCTTACATTTTTAGTCATGTTTATCCTGTTCGCGTTTTGGCTCTTTTACATTGTCAGGATAATGTTTGAAAGATACGACAACTACAAGTACATCGTAGGTTTTTTTTTTCAAACACAGTGGTGGCCAAAAGTATATGCGTTTTTGGGATTTTTTTGCTGGCTTTTTTTATAGTTTCAAATTAGTATAGCGCACAAGCTAGGTACCCTAAAAATTAAAATTCAACTACATAACTGTTACCTAGAATGTTGTCTACTTGATAACTCAGGTTTCAATAAATTAAGTCATTGAAATCAAAAGATATAGCATCGGGCACCTCGTAAGTCCTTTTTTTGCCACGTCCCTTTAAAGGTGTAGCAATGCCGGCACTCATCGTGAACAATTTCTGAAAATGGAGGTTAAATTGTTCTAAAACTTTCAGTTCAAATGTGAATAAAAGTGTAAACATTAGTTATTTAAAATAAATGCCTAAAAATATTTTTGAAAAAAATGACCAGATTTTCAACCGAAATTTTCAATTCTACCGATTGCGTAAGAAAAAACGATTGATAACATGCAATATAAAATTATTTGCGGATTATTTGTTACTAAAACTTTGCTCATGAAAACTGTTCATTCTTGAGTTACAGTCATGAGATGTGGCAAAAAAATTGGCTCGCGAGGTGTCGGCCGCTGTAACTTAGTCTTTTAAAATGTTGAAACTTGTGTTATCATGTGGACAAAATTTTAGGCAACAGTTTATTTGTTGAACCATTTTTTTTAAGTTCATAATTTGTAGCGAAAATTCAGAAGCGGGTATACTGTTCGACTTCACTATGAATCATTTCGAAAAAAAATTGTGAAATCATAATTCATAATTTCAGGTTTCCTATTCCACATCACTGCTCGACGCTCTTCTATGGACACATTATCTCTCTGTTGTGCTCCTCGAGCTTCGTCGTCTACGTGCCCAATTCATTGTAACTATTGTTCGCGATCCAGACGGTGAAATGCATACATTGAACATTGGCGCTGGCTCAATTCAAGAAGCTGCCACCGAGATTCTTCGTTTCTACACAACTCGATTCTCCTCGTTCAACATTCACCTTGACAACGCCAGACAGACGGCGGTTGCAAAGCAGTCTGGAATGCAAGGAGGCACCGCAGGCTTCAAGATGTACAATATCGAGCAATTTGGAGGGCAGGAAACTGTTAGTGAAGTCAACACGCGGGCTTTGATGGAAGCCGCGGCGAGAAGAAGGATTGGTGGATATGCTGAAGTGATGCAGGAAGAACTTGATTTTGAAAAACGGTTAAAGAAGAGAAAGTAAGTGTTTTCAAATTCAGAACTAACGATTTGGATACTTTGAACAAATTTTGTAATGAAACTTCTCAAAAAAGTTTAAAACTTTTTTTAAACGGCTGTTTCAACTTCCTAAATATTATATTACTTTTTTCAAAGCTATAATTTCAAATTTTGTCCACTTTTCCCTGTCACAACTGTTGGAATTATATTTTAGAGTTGAGGTAGCGAAATGATTTTTTGGACACAAAATGGCCTAAAATTAAGGAAATTTTTATTGAGAAGTTCTGAAAATTGTTCAAAAAAAATTATGGCGGTTCAAAGCTTTTAAAAATGGCCTCTTTTCGAAACTCATAAAATCTTTACAGGTATCGCCTAATTGCCGCCGCCGAAGACGCATTCTCCCATGTTCAGAACACTGCCGAGTCCGGAACGAACCAAAAGCCTGGAATTAACAACCAGATGGACTCACTGACCGCTGCTCAAAACGTATTCACATGGATTGTCCGGCCGCTCACCAAATATTTAAAAACTACTCGTCTTCAGTCAAGACATCCTTCAGGAGAAGTTACGAGGCACATTGAAAGGTACGTTTTTTTTAATAAACAGAATTCAAAGATTAAGCTTTCAAATTTCAGATGCCTAACACTCAAGTTGTCTCATCGAACATTTCTCCAACGCTTCTTCAGTGACCGTATTCCCCAACGGGAAATTGTCGGGGAATCGAAATGGTCGGTAATTTGCGACGAGGCGGTGAGCTCTGGAGTTCAACACGGAACGTATCTAGTGCTCAAATCGCACAACCCAGTAAGATTTTGAAAAGTTAATGTTGAAGCTAAATACACATTTAAAACGACCGAATATCATAATTAAACACTCCAAAATTTTTTAAAGATTTTTTGAATTTTACAACGTATTGGCAAAGTGCCAAATTTTTGAAAAGTCTAAGCATTAAAAAAATGTAGAGCAATTTCGCATGTTCGGACACTTACAAAGTTCGAACACAAATGTTTAAAACAAAATTGAAGTAAACAAAATAGTAGAAACAACTTTTTAAATCTACTTCCAACATTATGAGTGGCAAAACTGAGTAATTGTCACTTTTTGAAAAAATAATTCAATTTTGTTCGAAACGTTTTTCTGTTATATTTGGCATTTTTGGCACCATAGCAGTAGTATGTCCCATATTTCCTCCAGTAGTTTTGCATTCAAAAAAAAATGCTTGATCGGTCGGTAGGGTTGCAAGAGCATTACAAAAACACTTTAACAAAAAATATTACGAATAAAATCCGAAAATTGGTATTTCTGCATTATTTAAAGCCGATTGGCAACAAATTTTTATCATTTTATTCTGCTAAACCCATGTACCTTTGAATGATTTTATATTGCAAATTTCGGTAAGTTATCTTACGCTATTTTGTTGACTTAGGTACATCTCAAGCAAAATTTGAAACCGCCATCAAAATTTTTAAAATTTTTGAAAAGATTCACTCAAACTTCGCTCGAAAAAAAAACAGTTACTTCTCAGACTTGCTAAACCGTTTAATATTACCTTTTTTCAGGATATCGACTGCGGAGTTCAACTTGTTTGCACCATCTCGAGTATTCCGTTCTTCAATTTGACCGAGCAAGCCAAACCTGGAAATGAAAAGTTTTCCTTAAAAATTAGCAATGAGTCGGCAGTTTGATTTGTGGGCTAGTCATCATGCCATCAAGTAAACTTCCAAAAAAATGCCCATTTGATTTGATCAGTTTTTTAAAAAATTTTTTTTACCTGTTAGCTTCTTTTCTTCAACTTTTATTCTACATCATGCTGTTTCTATGTACGGGTTCCTCATCTGACCGAGATGATAATGACTGACATTTGACATCTCTATCGCGCTGCGTCACTTACTTCTTCGAGTATTTATTTTTCTTTAAGTTTCTTCACATTGACTTATGGTCTGGTACCTTTTCAATATGATATGAATAATTTATTCAAGTTTAAGTTTTTCTTAATAAAAAAGTGATTATTTATTATGTATATTTGATTTTAAAAAAAGAAAAAAAATACATCATGGAAAGAAAAATCATTTTTATGAGATCAGAGGTGGTATATTTGTTTGAGTGTGACTGACTTAGCATGTTGATTAGATGTACATCAGGAAATACCCGTAACACATCACTAGAGAGAACATGTCAAATCGAGAGTACGCTATGAAAAATGAAGGAAACGGATATATGAAAAAAAATGCGAACAAGATAGTTTTAAGTTGGATTACACAAAAAGTCTCGGGAACATCAAGCTTCTCTTCTTCCTTCCAAATCTACTGCTGGTGATTCTCTGACTATTGAAAAACGTGGAAATTCTGTCGTTGATCGTGGGATCCATATCATATACAATACCGTTCTCATCCATGAACTGGTTGGGCGAGAAGTTGTCATTGATTTGTTTTTGCTGAAAACAGTATTGGTGAAAACCGATTCAAATCTAAAAAATTGAAAAGTATTGACTTACCCAATCATCTTCTCCGCGCAAATGAAGAATCGGACGGAAATCAGTGTTTTGCATTCCTATCCGACGTCGCGTCAATTTCTCAGATCTGTAGGCATCGAGAAGACTCATTGACGAGACGATTGTGACAATTAGATTGAAGAAAATAATCTGACGGAGTATCTGCGCGAACATTTTGATAGCTTTCGACTTTTGAAGGTTGTGTTGAAGATGACACTTCAAAAAACTGGACGATCGAGACCCAAATACGGAAGTGTAAAGGGAAAGAGATAATAGTTTACAACTGACAGATGCGCTCGTTTAAATAGAAGATATGATAATAGAGAAGATAGAGAAAAAGGCAAATGGGAAGACAGAATTGGTGAGGGACAAACGACGATTTTCTTCTACTTCACACACACACACACACACTATCAGAAAGGGTGGTATCATACTGTCACACGAGGCGGATAGACGAGAGGACAGAGAAAAGAAGATGTTTAAACTTTGGGCTTTGTCATTTCTCCACTTCTCTCCACAAAACCCAAACCGATTACGATACGATAATATAGACCATTTGATCCAATTATGATGCAAACTGTTCACGAGTTTTAAATGATTTTTCGAAGATCTCTAGCAATATTCGCAGAACGTCATGCATGTTAAGAGTAAACAAAACAAGTATGAACAAATATTTTCCGTGAATAAAAATTTTTCAAGAATAACATGAACGTACAAAGAATGTATTTCTTTTTCTACGATTTTTACCATTCCTGAAAAAAAAATTGCTTAAAACTGTTAAATATAGAGATAAAGTTGGCTATTGAAAAAGGCCACTACAAAATATTTTGCATTTTTTTTTTGAACCGGAAGAGATTTGTTAACTTTGAAAACTTCGGTCGTGTAGTGAGGCGCGGAATGAAGTCCTCACGCCGACTCCGCGCACCGCTGTGTGTATACAATGAAGTGCGAAGGGTAGTTATTTAGAAGCGGCCGACATTTTCCAGGTTCCGCGCCGCACTTTAAATTTGGATACATGCCTCGTGAGTGACGCCGTGAGGCCGGTGCTGCGACCTCATGGGAGCCGTGTTTTTTTCAAGAAGCTTCAAGTAGGATTGCATACCTCTAAACTCCAAAAAAAAAACAATAGTCTGAAAATGATATTTAAAGCAATTTTATGATCCTGAAAATTCAGGGCGGTTTTTTTCTGATTGAAAGTGCAAAGCTGCCGTTGCGTACTGGCCTAATTTAAGGGTTCTCTCTTAAATGGAAAATTTTGTCATTCAGAACTCTAATTGTGAACCTTTTTAAGGCAGATAACTAGAGATAGCTAGACTGACAGAATCTTCAAATATCCTTTTTAGGAAATGTCGTTTATTGCATGAGAAAATCTGAAAGTGTAGGAAGCATAGAAACCAGTTGTATGATTGGCGGGAGTCTTACTGTACAATGAAAAACTTTTGAAGTCTACTTAGTTTTTTTGGTGGATTTTTTCAGCAAAACTAGGGTCAAAATTGCAAATGAAACGACAGCGACAATGGTTACACCGACGAGCCACATTGTACAGTAGAAATCACACTCCGGAGGTCCCCATGTTTGCTTATTAATTGATCCGTAAGAGTCGCCAAAGAATCGGAATTGTTTTGCATCCGACGCCACTTGTTGTAATACCATCCATGTGCAATCTTCGGTCACGCCTGATGATGTATCACATTTCCAGCATTCGGGTGTCAACGCACACTTTTCCACCCTGCAATGTACACATTTGAACGACGTCACAAGCGCTCGTGTTTTCGTCGTCGAAAGACTGTCGTTCAAGAAATCATTAGATCGTTGGACAACTTTTGAAGACGAAAAAGACACGAAATGATTATAGGGACAAATAAATGTTCAATGGAACTGGAATTGTACTTTCTTCCTTTACAGTTAGAAATTCAGTATCTCTGCAAGACACTTAGCTGATCGAGTTGATAAGGATTCAGGGGGAGTCCTGATAGTTCTTTGAAGTAACCTCACCATCTGATCAGATTTCTAGCATCATTCTTCAGTAGCACGGCCATCGGGAAGTGAGGCATCAATGAACTGGTGGGGAAGTACGGACGATAGCCTGTAAACGATTGTGTCTATTCAGTGATTGCCCAAAGAACGATCAGTTCCAACCAGAAGACGTGACTTTTCGACGACTATCATGTGAAATATATGTGACAGCATTCTTGGAGGACTTTCTAAACGGACCCGCTTGCATCAGTTTTGTATTGAGAATTTCCACGTCATGGGTTAGCCATAAAACTGTTGAATGATGCTTGAGGATTTCCTGAAACGAATAGCACAAATATCAAAACATTCGAACACATGGAAACGACGTTTATGATCTCCAGTATACTTGTGACGTATGTTCTTTCTGAGTGTACATCACTGTGCTAGTGACGTTTCGAATGCCAGAGAAGCAGTCTTGAACCCTGTTGATCTCACTTGGATGATTAGTTCAAAATGTTTGTCATCACTAGGATGATTCAGATGTGATAAGATTTATATTAATTTATGTTTTCCGCATTTCAAATGTAGACTGAAAACACCTATGATTTTTTTTGTTTCAAATGAAAGGTATTTGGTAATTGATCAAAATGTTATTAGGTCAAGTTGAATTGAAGTTTGATTTTCCATAGTTTTCATAAAGATGGATGGGATTTTTAATATTTCAAACTTGATATTCAAAAAAAAGTAAAACGGCATTTCAAAAACAGCGTATCAAAAATTGATTTAGTGTCTAAAATACTTTTGTATATGATATCATTGTGAGACTAAAAATACATTATTTTTCAACTTTCAAAGATGAACAGAAAGAATATTTGTTCATTCAAAATTCAAAATATTAGTGTTGGTTAACAACATCTCAAAATAGATTTATATGTACAATTTACATAGCGAAAAGTAGGTACTAGTGCAATAACAGAACAGGGATGTGCGGCAATCAAAAATTACCGGGAGTTTTCTATCAAAACTAAAAACAAAAATTCCGAGCCTAACTCTATTTTTTCAAATTTGAAAATATATAGTGTACATGGGCTTTTGCCTCTAAAAATTTTTATCAAGCACAGCCTCCTCACGTGGAAATGACCCAACAAGGGGGCTTGCGCGTTTCTCGTGAGCGTTGGAAAATTTTACCACTGAAAAATGATTTCCTTCGGTTTTTGTGGGTTTAAAATCGATTTCATATTTTGAAATTAGGTATCAATTGTAAAGCTAATTGGGGGAAAGGAGGAGAAAAAAAGATTTTTGATTTTGGTTCAAAAATAAAAGCGCTGATATAAAAAGTAAAAACAACTAAAAATTGAGTTTTTCTTATATTTTTTATATTTATCATCATTTTTCTAGTAGAAATTGATGTTTATTTGAAAAGTAATCTTCCACCCAAGCTTATGTTATGAAAAATATAAAGAAAAACAGTAAATTGAAAGTTTTGGTAATTTCTCAATTTTCCACGCGATGCACGAGAAGTGCGCCAACGGACCGATTTCCACTGGAGGAGACTGTGTCAAGGAGCATTTATGTATAGCAAATACGGTAATTTTTTTGAATGTCTTCTATAATAGAAACAAAAATCTTGTTACAAATTTTATGATTAAATGTCCCAGAATGCGTTCCTTCGATGTAGGCCTATTTTTTTTAATCGTTTCCAGTTGTTGTCATTTTCATTATAAAATGCATATTCCATGTAAATAAATTTTTGTGCCTTTTTTGAAGTTTTGAACTTTTACTCTAGATTCCCGTGATTCTTTTAAAAAATTCCAGGAACAAGTTCTGTCCCGTTTCGTATTTCCAAAAAAAAAGTTGAAAGGACAGGGCAAATTATTTAGGCTTAAAATACTTGTTACTTTGCTGTATTTCAATACACGTTTTACAGTTTCATTGCGTCTTTAAGGTGGAGTAGCGAAATTTGAAACGTCACTTTTTTAAATCCAAAATCACCGAAACTACCTCATTTTTAATAAAACGCTATGGGAATATTTCGAAAAAAAAATTATGGCGACTCAAAGTTTTGGAAAAAATCGTCAATTTTCAGCTAAATCCACAAATTTTTGCCAACGTGACAAAATCACAACCCACCCATCGACCGAAAATGTTTTTCAATCAACAATTAAACGCGTAAAAAATTAATTTCCACTTTTTTGAACAATTTTAGGAACGTCTCATAACGAAGTTGTGTAGTATGCCTGGCCTAAAATATATTCCAATACGTTTTCTATTAATTTCTTTTGAAAATGATAATTTCCTCAAAACGTAAAATTGATTTGCATTTTTAGGCTTAAAATCTTTAAAAAAAGTGATTAATGTTCTTGAGTCAGGTATACTACACAACTACCCGAAAATTGGTAGTTTTGGGCCGTTTTGAGCCCGAGAAAACACAGTCTCAAATTTTACTGAACCCCATTTAACATCCATTCACATTGGAACCTTTTTAAATGAGATTTTTGAAATGTTTAATTTTCTCACCCATTTTTACCTGTAAATAGAACGGGGTACTTGCAGTATTACCAATTCCACGATTTTTGAAATTCACAACTTCCACATTTCTTATGCTGATCAGTTGAGTTTCCAACGCTGTCTGAAATACAAAGTTCGGGTTTTTGATCTTCCATTTATCTACTTTGTTCCTTGCAAAACAGGTTTTCACTGTTTTCACAACATTTTTATTTTTGTAAACATAGCCAAGCATGGCGGTTTCAAACTCAATCAGTTGTTAGTATCATATGAGAGTTTTCTCTTTCTCTACATTCAATACGTCTTCAGTCGATATCAACAAAATTTAGTGGGTTTATGGTATTGTCTCTGACAAAGAATGACCTCGACGTGATACTGTGAAATATCAGATATATGGAACGAACCCCGTTGGCATGATCAAAGATAATCAACTTTGTTGTTGGGAAGTTCCTATGGATTGAAGCAATGAGCACAAGTAGCCGGTTCACATCTTGAATGGACGCAGATAGTGCAAAGACAAGATCACGGGACCTGTAAATCTTTATTATTACTGAAGTTTGGATGAATTTTGATGTATTACATCGTATTTTTAACAGATCAAGATACTTATTTGAAAGATCACTGATACCAAAACAGTGATCTCTGTCATTTATGAACAAAAGTCTCGGCGTGCTTCCTTGATGAGGACGTGCAATATCATTTTCATTCAACTGTTTAACGTTCAGAGGTTGACGTTTAGGCTATAGATACGAGGACTTGTCGAAAATAATAATTGGCATGTGACCGGAAAAGATGATAGATCAGAAGTTTATATTTTTGCAAAAATTCTGACATATCGTTGGGTACAATTTTTATAATAAAGTGATAGCTTTATTGGGATAAGCGGTGGGCGGCAATTGTCGCTTGGCAATCCGGCAATGGTTGTCAAAAATGTCAAATTGCCGAAAACCTTGAAATTCGGCAATTGCCAAATAAACCAAATTGCAGAAATTTTGAAATTTGGCAATTGCCAAAAATGTCGAATTGCCGAAAAATTTGAAATTCACCAATTGCCAAAAAACCGAATTGTCCAAAAATTGAAAATTTAGCAATTGCCAAAAAACGGACTTGCCAAAAAATTGAAAATTTAGCAATTGTCGACTTGCCAAAAAATTGTAAATTTGGCAGTTGCCGAAAACTTTGAAATTTGGCAATTACCGAATGGTTGATTTACCGAAAAAAAAAATCCAATTATCAAAATTTTCTGATTATATTGTATTGAAAGAGGAAAAAGTTAAGTTTGTTTACAAAAAACATTTATTACATTAAAAATTAGTTTTTTGCTAATTTTTTGCGTTTATTGGCCCAAAATCTTTTGAACTCGACAATTGCCGAAAATACCGAAAATTTTGAAAATTTTATGTTTAGTCAATGATTGTCGGTTTTCAGAAGTTCTGGCTATCGACAATTGCGGCAATTGACAAAGTTGTGTAAACTGCCGCGCACACCTAGATCAATCCATCGAAAATTAATTTTTCAATGAAAAGCATCCAATTGAGTACTTAAATTGTACTTACAATGTTAAATTCAAACTTATTTTTTTTTGTAGTTTTTTCAAGGATAATTTTCTAGTGAGATGGGTGAGGTCAGTTGGCGTCCAATGTCCGATGTGAAAAGAAAGAGCAGATGGCAGATACATGCAACACTGCCTGCCTCATCAATTTTTCAACAAGACATTGAAAATTGAATAGTACTGGACTTTTTGGCAATGTTGAATATGTACGTAGCACGTTTTTAATCATTTAAGGGTGGAGTAGCGCCAGTTGGGAAAGTTTCTAATGATCATAGTAAAACTTTTTTTTTAAACTGGAATATTTTTATTTAATGTCAAAAAATGGGAATCACTCAGTTTTTAGACTCAAAATTTTGGTAGTCTATCATTATTTAATTTTGCTTAATTTTTTTAGACATTTTGATGGTCGGAACATGTGACAATCCCTGTATTTTTTTAAATCTAATATTTTTCCAAAATTTGGCACATTGTCAAAACTTTGACTGGAAAATTTTTCAAATCTACAATTTTTTAGAGTATATTATTATAATATTTAATCGTATTGGATCCTTATAAATTTATTCAGACAACATCCCTATCGGGGCTACTCCACCTTTAATAAATGTACTCTTATATCATTGTCATTTATGCTCAAATTTTCTGACTCCAATAAATGCCAATTTTTTAGTATCGTCTTCGAAATTTAAGCAATACCCTGATTTGATCAAAAACTATAGTATCGTTTAAACCTTTAAAAAATTATTTTGTAGATATACTGTTTCGATAAATGTTACTCAAAAACTTGCGTGTTTTTGTCATGTTCTTCTGGCATATCACTTCCCATCTGCGGACATGTTGCGAAACATTTTCCACAGAGCTTTGAGTCATCGGGGTGGGGATAACAATTCCTTGTTTTTCCATTGTCACAACTGCAGTCGACTTGTTGCGAAACATTTAACCAGTATGGATTCCCGTATGTTTGTATCTTCACAAAATCCACAACTTCTTCATAGAATACCTTTAGTACAAATTTATTTAAATGTTTTATTAGAGCTCTTACCGTTATGCAGGTGATAAAAAATCCAATACAGACTACTTTAATAAATAATGATTCCATAAGAAATTATCAGTGTTTAATAAATGGCAAGTAGAGCAGCTCGAATGTAGAAGATGTGTTCCCCCCAAAAATCAATGCGCAACGACAACGATGAGCTTATTCTCAGGAGAAGAAAATAGAAGAGAGAGTGGAGGCGCAGTAAGTGTGTGTATGTTCACTCGGGGCCATTGGAATGAGAAAAGAGAGGATCTTAGTGCTGCCTCCACTCGTTTTGCGCTTGATGCCTTTTGCTACTTTGCTTGGAAGTTCATCATTAGGCGCTCGATTTATTTATTTTTTCTACTCACCACATTCACGAAGGAGAAGCTTTTCTGGGATTTTCTACTAAAAATTCTCTGAAAATTTTAAAATAGAAACTTTAAAGGAGGATTCTTGAATTGTGCTCCAATGAATAAATTTCGCAATAAAAAACTTTTCAAACATTTTTTAACATTTGTTTATTGCGGTTTAAAAATTAGAAAAAATGGCTCATTTTTAGCAAACTTTGGCCACTTTCCCATGTTTTTTATTACATGCTTGAATAGTTAAGTCACGTTATTTTGCTGATTAAGGTACATTTAAGCCGATAGGTGACCAATTAAAAAAATTTAGCACTGAACCACTAATCTTTTTATCTTAATAACACTAATCTTTTCTGTTTTTTGTATAATTCAGTACTTTTCCAGTTTTGTGGAAAATGGTGTGAAAATGTTATTGGGTATGCTTTCAATTTTCAATTTTTATTTTTAAAAAACCAATGTTTTTTTTTTATTTAAAAAAAGCATTTCAAAATAATTCATTACCCAAACATTTCAAATATATTTTATTTTGAGAATTCCATTCCAGAAATAAGAATATTTCAAAAATATTTTTTGGTTGGAAAATAATATTTCAAAAAAAAAAACTAAATAGTAATGCTAAGAAAAAATGATAGAAAATATGCCAAAATAATTAAATATAACTATGATTTTTTTAAAATGTTGAATTTTTGAAATTATTGACCTTTACTGCTTTTTTCGGTAGTTTATCTCTTATTATTTTGTTAATTAAGGTACATTTAAAGCAGAGAGGTAACCAAAAGTCATACAAACTAGTTACCTTAATTGAAAAAATTAAATGAGATAAACTACCAAAGTATGCAATAAAGGACGATAATTCCAAAAAATTTAACATCGAATAGATGCGATGCAGAAAAGTAGGCAAAATTTGAAATTTTAATCCACTTTTTTTTCTTGATTCCGTGATTATAAAAAAAGTTTATAAAATTCTTCAAAGTCTTGTTCCCCCGTTTTCCTCTTCTTTTCTTCTCTTTGAGCAATTTATCACTCTTTTTAGTGCTCTCTGGGTGGTCAGTCCCTGCCACTGCTGCCCAGTTTGTTGGCACATGCCGCCGGCGTAACAAACTTTCCCATTTTTGACGCTTTTGTTTTCCTTTTCATTTTTTCTTTCCTTTTTTTTGTAGAAACATGATTTGATTTTTTTTCTGTCGGTTTTTTTTTGGCTTTTCACTGAATCATTGGGAAATATACAACATGAAACATCATAACGATTTTCTATTCTCCGATTCGGGACAAAGAATGTTTTTCTAATGATTCATACAGATCGAAAATCGAAGTTGGCAAAAAAAACGTTTTTCACAAAGATTCGAAAGTCCAAGTTGAAGTATAAATACTGAATCATAACTACACACGGAAAAATGACACCAAAATTGGAATTAGGCTTTTTTTTCGAAAATTCGAATCGTCATAAAAAATTATTTAAAAAATGTTTGAGGCGTTTAATTACGAACTTTGTTCATTTGAGCACATTTTGGGTGTATTCGTTCCAAACACCCAGAACCGTTACCCTCTCTTTTTTGAAATTTCAGGTATTTTTTCATTTTGCTGTCACTGATTAGAATATAGAATACGGACTGATTTTAAGCAGTACTTGACTGAGAAATGCTGGTCATGAATTTTAGTGATTTTTTAAGTTTTTTTTCGAGAGGTCATAATTCTTAAACTACAAAGTTTCAGCCAAACACTTTCAATCAGCAAAGTATTGCCCACAATTTTGTCTATATGAGAACAGATATCGAAACACCTCAACACAATTTTTGCAAGACATACAGCGGTCGACATCTTGCAAGTCCACTTTTGATGGTTTTTGCTTAAACGCTTGTAAATCAAGAACGAAACGTTTCCGTGAAAATAATGCTGTGAAAAAAAAATTTGAATGTGATTTTGTATTTTTGTTACAATGTACCACATTTATCTAACTTCTCTAATAAAATGTTATTAAAAGAATTAGATTACATTATTTTTAAACTCACTTTTGGAACATGAATTTACAAGAGTTATTGCTTAATTACATTTTAGACATACAAAGATTAAAAATTAGCATTGAGAAAATTTTTACCACAAGTTTCAAAAAATGTGCCTCACTGAGACCACCGATTTGCTGGCAACTCGAGAACGAGTGAACTAAATTGAAACAATAGAAACTTTTTTTCCATGGAGATGTTTCGTATTTGAGTTGAAGACGTTTCAAAAGAAGCCATTGAAAACAAGACCCGCGAGACGTCGGCCGTTTTATCTCCGGTCATAACTGTGTTGAGATTTTTTAATTGTAGTAGGCATGAAAAATTGTAGGCAGCAATTTCACAGTTGAATGTTTTATGCTAAAGGTTGTGGTTTAAGAGCTATGCAATTTTGAATAGACTTATATCCGGCACTGTATAAGTTTTAAAAATGAAGGAAAGGAGTGCCACTTCAATAGGAGAAATACAGTACTCAATTTTTGTTTTGTAAAAATTTGGTAAAGCAAAAATAAAATTCTATAAATCTTGCCACCACTGGTAACAGGTGGCGGACACCCGGAGAGATTTTCATTCGACGTTGCGACATAAACATACGTCGAGAAGTCAATATTCGTGTTTCTCTCACACAGTCCCGTTTATGGTCTCTCTTATCGCACCATATATTCCATTAAATTGTTGTACGGCTAGTGCGCGATCGCCAGGCCGGTCACCCGTTGCGGTTTGCTGCACACACCTATTTGAACAAGCACACACACACATACACAAAACCTCCTCCTTCTTTTTCTTCTCCATAGCCGAGCACAGCAATTTCTCTGCGCACTATTCGGGGCCTCGTTCTGCTTATGCGGTCACAGCAGATCGTCTACAAACGGCTGGCCCTCCCAAACAGTCGCATACTCTCCCGTCTGTCACTGTCTAGGTCTCTGTCTGATCCGTTATTTCTAGACAACCCCCACAGCCAAAAAAGGAAAACCTCTGGTTCCCTGGGTCACCAGCCAGGTTGGGCTCGTTCTTCACAGTCGATTATTTTCATGTTTGCCTATATTTTAACTGTCCCTTTCTTCGATGATTTTTTCTTGTTCGTTTCCCTCGTTTTGCTTTTTCTGAATCTTTTCGATGTCGTGTAATTGAGACACCTTTTGAAACGATTGTTCTCGATGTTGTATTGTCACGGTTTTATCCTTTCTTTCTGTTTTTATTATGGTTTTTGCCTCCACATTCACAACAGTTTGATAATTGTTCAACAGCAAACAAAATCAGTTATGCGATTAAATTGAAATAGGATTATGGTAATCAGTCCAGTGACACTGTTCAGTCGACTGGTTTTAATGATTTCGTTTTACAGTGTTTTTTCGAAAACAAAAAAAGTATTTGTGTATTTTGTATAACTCTACAATTTTTTCAATTTCTCAATTGAACCATTTTGATTAAACAGGTCTGTTCAAATCGGTTTAAAAATGAAGTAGAGCCAGTGGAGAAATCGATTTAAAACATACATTTTAAATATCATAGTAACAAAATGTTAAAAAATTCAAAAAAAATTAATTTTATGTTTTTTGAAATTTGATAAAATCTCAGTTTGAGCCTAACTAAATTTAGATTTACTGCCAAACGATTTGTTTAATTGTATTTATATTTTATTCATTTTTCTCATTACCTCATTTAATTTATTTTTATGTATATTTATCGAAAAATGATAGCAAAAGGCAACATAAATGCAAATTGTTCATTAAAAAATAATTGAAAAATGGTAGAACTGTGAAAGTGAAAAAAGTGTATTTTACAGTGTTTTACAGTGATTTTCAATTATTTTCAATAAAAAATTTGCATTTATCATGTTTTTTCTTTCATTTTCCATTAAAACAACGACAAAAAGTGAATAAATTCAGTGAAACAATAAAAATGGAATAATAGAAATGAAAAAAATCATGTAAAATTTTGAAAATGTGATATTTGGATTTATGGAACCATAGGCGTGTTTTAAAGAAATTTCCTAACTGGCGCTACTCCAACTTTAATAATGCAAATAAATTTTTTTGCCAAAATTTTTTTAGGGCTCAACTAATGAGCTTCTTTCCCTTTTCTTGCTATTGTTTTTGAGGTGTTTTTAAAAGTATTTTTATTCGAAAAAAACGAGACTACATTAGTTCTCGAAGTAGATAATAACTAAATTTTAATTTTTTCCTTAAGTACACAAAATACCTCATTTCTTGTTGTAACACAAAAGTGCCGAAATTGTTTTTTTTTTTGAAAACTTCATAAATTTTGGGGGTCCTGTAGAAGTCCTGAAGTCCTGCGTACCGTGTTGATTCCCAAATTATGCTTTAATAAATCTCGGAAGCCCCCCAAAAATTGCGATTGTCATCTTTTTGACCTATTTATTGTATTTTCTCAAAACGCATGGAATGCGAATCATTCTATCTGAAAATTTATATCGCACTCTTGTCTTACTTCGACCCCCTATTTATATTCTTCTCCCGTTGTTGGAAAATATGTAGATCGTATCGTTCCGCAAAAGGTCTTGTTGTTCTCACATTCGCGTGGTATCTTCCGAAAATCTGTCTTTGCGTTGTCGAGAACCGCCCAACACCCTGCATATTTTTATCAGGAATAATTTCACTTACCTGGTAATTAGAGGTGCGTAAACGGTCCCCGTCGTCAAGTTTTGATGGTTATAAATATAATTCATAAATCTGAAATTTGTGGTACTTGAAAGTTACTTTTGGTATCTTGTCATTTTACTCAAAATTTGATATTCATTTAAATTTCAAATCAAACTGTAATATGGCTAGAATCCCAGTGATTTTTATATTTTAACAATGGCAAATTATTAATTAAACTAGGGGTAACGTTTCTGGAAATTTTAAACATACAGACCCAAATTGTGCTTAAACAAACGAATTTTGTAATGAAACCACTAAAAGTGTTTTTACGATTTTTTTTATGGCGGTTCAAAAAATTTGAAAAAAAAAATTAGGATAGTTTCAGCTAAAAACTCGAATTTTAGCCCCCTTTCCATGTCGCAGCGGTTAGAAATTGATTTTTCTTTTGCAATATCATTTATGCGCATGTTGTGACCCCTCGAATATCTTAACAGGAAAAATTAAAATAAAATCAAAGAAAAACAATTGTAAAAAAAAAAACTTTTTTTGGGTCGACTTCTAAAATTACGAGTCGCAAAAACCAAAAAAAAATTTTTTTTTGAAATGTTTTCGTATGAAAATTGGTCATTTTGACACCATATGAGTAATTTCTAACACTTTTCCCACTGGTGCTACCTCTTCGAGCACAAGTTGTTTGGAAACACACATGCCTCAATACCCCTCCCGTTTTTAAACCTGAAATTGGTCAGTTGTTATCAGTTTTCACCAAAAACGCAAACAAACACACACACACAACCTATAAGGACGGACAAGGAGTCGCTGCTCTCCAAATTTATTGTTTTAGTGTTATTTCCCAAAGAGTGTCCTACTTCTCCTTCTCTCTCTCTCTCTCCTAACCCTCTCGATCTTTCCTTTTCATTTTTTGGTGTTGCCTCCAATTTCTTATGTTTGTCTCAACTTTTTTTTGTCTGTCAGTGATGACCAGTGCAGAAACATATCCTTCATCATCCGTCCCTCTACTCGACCCTCCAATCTTTCCACTATCCGTTTATCTATTGTGAACTGACGCCACTCACTCACTCGACGTGTTCGTTTCATCAAGAGATGTCCGTCGTTTCCCAACTAATGCTTCATGATGTGTATGTATGTATGTGTGTGAGTGTGTGTGTGGGGGGCTTAGAACGGAACAAAAATGCTATAAATTGTTGGAGAGTGCGAGAGGCAAAATCAAGTTCTGTCCTTCATTTTATTTATAAATGAGTGACACGACTTTCGGTATGATTCATTACTCGAAATGTCCTCGTCGTTTGCATTTTTCAAAAAATGAACGATTTTGGTTAACTCATTCATTGTACTTAGCCTGAAATTTTTATTCCATTTAAGTGTACAACCTGCGAAAAGTAGACTCACGTAGAATTGGGGGTCCGCGGCAATTCTACAAAATGTCACAGTTGGGCATTTTCCTCCGACATTTTTCAATGGGATTTAATAAAATCTGGAAGTCAGGAAATAACTATAATTCCACGTGGGACGACTGAGATAATGCTCGGAAATCGCCTGAATGTTGAAATTTGGCGGCAAATGTTTTGGCAATTTTCAGACAATTTTTGAAATTTTTTCCAATTTTTTCAACCAAATTATTAGTTATTTTTCCAAATAAAGCACATATTTTTTGTAATATATTTTATTATCAAATCCCAATGCAAAACTGTCTAATTTTGTAGAATCGCCGATCGGCAATTGCAGCGCACCCACGTGTATAACCTACACAAAAAACTTTTGTAAATGTTGAAATCGAATACATTTTAAGGTAGTGTAGCGCTAGTGGGTAAATTGCTAAAAATCACTTTTTTGACCATGACCAAATGACCAAATAGAATAGTAAAATTTTCCGCCATTTTTGAAAATTTTTTATTGACAGTCAAAAAGTGGCAATTACTGAGTTTTTGCCACTTTGCCACAAAAAAAACTATAGCAATGTTGCATATTAAAGTTCCTACAATGTTTAAATATTAATATTTCAATTATAAATAGATCATAAAACTAAAAGGTACTTTTTTTGTTGATTAAGGACTTCCAAAAAGTGGTGAAACTGAGATTTTCGAATTTTCAAAAAATCATACAAAATACAATTTATTTCTTCGAACCTTTTTACTATGACATTTTGTCATTTCTACCACACCTTTATTGTTCTATCGAGCTTATAAAATTTAATAGAGTTTGTTTCTAGAATTTATTTTTTGAAACAATATTTTGAACTTCTACACGAACTTCTATAGTTACATTTTTTGTTTCGGTGAGGTCATTTCCCGGATCTGCCGGCCTCCACTCTCCACCACTGTCGATAAACAACTAGGTCTGGACTTTGCGCATGGCAACAACAATATTTTTCGTTTCCTCCCTTTCTTTTTTCTTTACATTTACCTTTCGGTCTTATTTATTCATTCAACTCCTTGTTTTGCTTTGGATAGTGTCGAGTTGTGAACTGAGAATCGGTCTTGCAGCTGCAGCAGACACACACATTTTTTACTTAACGCTCCGTTCGGTACGGTTTTGTATGTCACCTGTTTGTTTTTGATGACCAAAACATTCCATTCGACACTGTTTATTGAAGTGTTGATTCACTTATTCATTCGGTATATTAAATGTCTGACAGGGACAGACGTACGCGCTACAAATCAAATGTCAACTTTTTTTTGTTGAAAATAACCGTAGTTGTACATATTTTTGGATTAAACGTGGAGTATAGCCAATGGCACTAGATTGACTAAATATCTAGTTAAAAAGTTCAAAAAATTTCTATATTTTTTTAAGAGATTTTTTTTTGAAAATTGAAAATTTATCAGTTTTTGTAACTTTTTGGAAGTCATTTTGCAATTCGTAGATCCAAAGAAATTTTTTTTTTCGAATATTATGGTCTAGATTTCTTGCAAATATTAATATTAAAACATTGTAGGGGTTCAAAAATGCTTCAAAAATTTTTTTGAAAAGTTTTACTATGACATTTGGTCATTTTGAAACCATAAGAGTGAATAAACTTTCATTTGTTTCATCAATTTTTTGCCGTCCAATCATCCTACGTAATGTTCGTTGTCACTGTCGATGATCATCCTGTTCAACATGACTGTTCGGCAATGCTTATGTGAGAGGAAGGAGAAGGTCTCCCGCCTTAGTCGGATAGTAGGTTGTGGGCTTGAAAAGAGAATTATAACATAAATCGTTATGGTAAACAACATCATGGAGAGAAGAAGCCGCTCCGCAAGCCAGCCGCTCCACCAATTCTCTTAGTCTGTTTCCGAGTATTGTCGTTCAATTGAGCGACTTTTTTCCGTCTACCTCTGTCCTTTTTTCCTCCCCCAGCTCGTCCAATACAGAGGGGTGTCAGTTGTCAGTTTTCAACTTCCACTCATGACTCATAAAATATGCCAATATTTCCGTCCGATAAGCAGGGCGGGAACATTGATTAGCACTACTGATAGTGTAACGGCATCACCTTTTTTTAAAATACAATGATTCATATGAAATCTGTTTTTTTACACTGCTTTTTCTTTGTCGTCTATTTTTTTTTTGAAATCTTGATTTTCAACTCGAAACCTAACAATAAGTTTTGATAGTCCTGATTTTTTTGCAAAAAACATGCAATTTGAATCTTCAAAATTGCCCACTGTCTGTGATTTGCATACTTTGCATATATCTTAATGATCTTCCCAATAATATAATTTTAGCTGCTTTAGAGCAGGTTCAGCCGAGTTTTGACTTTTTTTATTTCAAAAAGTTTTACATTTCAAAATTTTTTTTTGAAAATTGAAAACAATACTGATGAGTTGTTCAAAAAGGTGAAAAAGCATACAACTTCAGCTCATATTTCTCGAAAAATATATATGTTAAACTGCGCTCCATGAAACCCCACTTTTAGAAAACTTGCTCAAGATATGTAGCTTTATTCGAGGGTGTTTTAGAGAGTTATATATCTTACAAAGTACAAGTAATTTATCAATTTTCAGAATAACATTTTTTGTAAACATCTAAGAAATTTTTTGCACAACTACAACTCGCCTGAACCTTCTCTGGAGCAACTAAATTTTTTGAAGGAAACACAGGATGTCGAATAGAAAAATGTATATCTTCCCTAGTTAGGCTTGAGTCATTGCCGCATATTTTTGCCTCGTTGACACTTTATTCATATATCTGATTACAAAAGATGTCCTTAAAATTTCGGTGTCAAACCATCCACCCCTTGGGGCGGTGATCACAATCTCCGTGAACACCGGCGTTCTGTTCTGCATATCCATATCCGAAAAGTACACGCATCATACGGGTCATCTATACGCAAGAGTTGGATAGGTGACAAATAGTTTCTTCATGTTGTATGTCTGTATGTGTATATATCTATGTATGTGTGTGTGCGACTGTGCGTGTGTCTGTGTGTGTGTGTGTGTATGAGAAAAGGTGAAAAAGTTGGATGTGCTTAGAGAAAGAAAGAGAGCGAGGAAGAAGGATGAACGACAAGAAGGTTGGGTTGGCGCGCGAATCAAGGACATCAATTCTTCGAACCAATCCTTCACACACTCCCCCCCCCCCCCCCCCTTCCCTCCTGAATCCAGCCTGATGGTCGTGCGGCAACCTCGTCCCCGCTGAGTTATTCTGACTACCTGGCGGCGATGCGAACGAAAGGTCCTTCTTCGTGTTCGCCTTGTTCGCCGCTGTTCACTTTCACCGTACGACGCCTTCCCTTCCACACTGCCTGAGACGTTTTGAGAGATTTAACTCGACACCCTCACTGTATCCGTCCTCGATCACACACACACGTCTAGTACCACATAACAGCCGCTTAGGAGGAGAGGCGATTCTTCGTTTCTTGTTGGAGAACAACTGGACACCTTGTCCGTACTTTCCATCCTCTCACCAAACCGCCTTCTCTCTTTGTTCATCGTTCGCTTCCTTCAGCACTTTTATTTATAATCCAGTAATTTGTCGTCTTTCTGTTTTCCATCAACGTTTTGAAATCCAAATCGGTTACATTCCTTGACCTCGATAGCGTTTTGTCCCACATTATTTATATTTGAGTCCATTTTTAGATTTATTTGTTTTAATCCAACTTCCCCATATAATTTTTCAAATCTGAAGGTTCCCAATTGGTAAGTTGTTAGGAACCATTTTTATGGCGACAAAATGACCAAATATCAAAATAAAACTTTTCACAACAAATTTGAAATTTTTGAAATTTTTTTATTGACAGTGAAATAGTGGCATTTACCGAGATTTTGCCACTTTTTGAAAAAAAATTAGAGCACTATAAGTGTTTTAATACAAATATTTTTATCATAAATAGACCATAAAATTAACTAGGAAATTTTCTTGATCTACGACTTTCACAAAGTGGCAAAAACTAAGATTTTTTTCAATTTTAAAAATACCATTTTAAATTTTTTTAAATTTTTTGAAAATATTTTTATTATGAAATTTGTAGTGTCATATGCATGTTTCAAAAATTGTTTTTCCCCACTAGCGCTACACTACCTTTAATGCCAACTTGAAACACTTTTGCATTGTTCGCTTCATCTTCATTTCCGTTCAAGACCCAACCAAAAAAAAATTCCAATCCCATGTTTCTGGCGTGGAACGGACATCAAAAATGTTTATAAAAACGAATCGTTCAAAAAAAATCGTACAGATGATTCATTCCCAGGAACACATTGTTTTTGTTGGCGTTTTCCCGCGTTTCCTCCCAGATTCTCCGCCTTTCCAAGCTCCGCCTGCATGAAAGCATTTGTCTAGAATTTTTTAGAATAATATTTTCTATCACAAGCGTTGGAAGCGATTTTGAATTTCCATTTGTCTTAAGAAAGTCTTGAAAACAAAATCTTTGTTTTCAAAATTTAGTGTTTGAAACTATTATCGTGGTACAAGAATTACCAAATATCATTGTAGAACATTTAAAAACATTTTTTTATTTCCTGTCAAAACATGCCCCAGTTTTTGTAACTTATGATTTTGGAAGCCGAGCAAAAAAATTTTTGCAAGTTTTATACTTTAATTTTTTTAAATTAATTTTTTTTAAACATAATTTCCTTAACACTAATATTTTCAAAAATGTGGCAATTCACCACAGCTTTCACTAGAAAGTTGAAAAAATCCAAAAATTTTTGGAGTCTTTCATTATGATATTTGCACATTTTGGCCTCTTGCATTTGGTCTTAAAACGACCAAAACTGTACATGATTGTTTGGAGAACAAATGTTTATTAAATTTGATTTGCTTCAATCGTACACGTGACTCACCTCTTCTTATTGTTTTATTTTTTGCGCCCATCCGCTTTCCCATCGCTTCTCCGCCCACTTTCGTTTCTCTTCTTTTTTCAGTTTCGGCTCATTTTCCGCTCTTTACATCTTATAGCAAAACGGATCTCAATTTCAATTAAAATTGAAAACAATTTTCAGATATTACGAAGTTAACAAATGGGTGACCTGCAGTACCTGCAGGTACAGAGGGCGGCCGTTGCCGATCCTGCCACACTTGCCGCGTGGGCACAGCGGAAACTGTGCTGGGTACCAGATCAGAACGAAGGATTTCTCATTGGATCCATCAAGTGAGTTTGCGTGCTCTCAACTCATTCCGTAATCGGTAGTAATTTCAGACGAGAAACAAACGATGAAGTGCTCGTCGAGCTTGTGGACACGAGTCGCCAGGTCACAATCAGCAGAGATGACGTTCAGAAAGCGAATCCACCAAAGTTTGACAAGATCGAAGATATGTCAGAGTTGACGTATTTAAACGAAGCGTCGGTACTTCACAACTTGAAAGACAGATATTATTCTAGTTTAATTTATGTGAGTTGAGAAAAAAAAACATTTTAATTTCAAAATAACTATTTTAGACTTACTCTGGTCTCTTCTGTGTTGTTATCAATCCTTACAAAAAGCTTCCAATTTACTCGGAAGATTTGATTGAAGAGTTCAAAGGAAAAAAGAGACACGAAATGCCACCACACATATTTGCAATTGCTGATACTGCGTACAGAAGTATGCTTCAAGGTGAGCAATATACATACTTTCCAAACAAAGCGTTTGCAAAAATCATATTCTTTTCAGAACGCGAAGATCAATCGATCCTGTGTACCGGAGAGTCTGGAGCAGGAAAAACTGAAAACACGAAAAAAGTTATTCAATATTTGGCTCACGTTGCTGGAGCCACTCGAAACAAGTCGCTAAATGCTGCTGCACAGCAAAATATTGTTCAAAAGGTTAGTTACTATAAATATTTGTTACATCTACTTTAAAAGGTATATGATGAAGAATAATAATTATTATAATTGATATATTTAGCCAGATGTCCGCAATCCGATCGTAAGTTTGATCTTGTTATCTTGCTATTTTGTTGTGAATTGTTGTCGTGACATTGTCGTGATACACTTTTCTGTGACTATTTCAGTAACAAAAAATATTGTTCCGTAACAATTTATTTATTGATTTTTCTTGTTCAGTACATCACCTTGTTCTAATATGTCAACAAAATCCAACAGAAAAAAACTTGTCTAATCATATCTAATTATGTTAATTGTTCTAATTGATTTGAAGAAGCAGTAACGGTTTTTGTGTATTTTGAAGGTATATACCCAAAATGTGCTCAACTAAAAAAAGTCGTAATAAGCCAAAATTGAGTATTTTGGCGAATGTTATCCATTTTTTCGAAATTTTTAAGCTGTGGAAAAAACATTTTTAAAAATTCGAGAACATTTTAAAGTTTATAAGTTCAAAAATTTTCAAACCGTTTCTCCTCCTTTAAGGAAATCAACAAAAAAGATGCAGTTCTTCCCCATTTGCTGCAAACAGATTATTATAAAAAATGCTTTTAAAATCCAAACGGCTTTCTCCAAACAAATTATTCCCAAAGAGCTTCATCCTCGAATCAAAAAATGTTGTTTTATTGTGCTCACAACCTGATCAAAGTCATGTTAATTCATTTAGCCACCACTGCAAAATAGTTTTACACGTTTAATATCGAAGTTTTCAGGGAGAATTGGAACATCAACTACTTCAAGCCAATCCAATCCTTGAAGCTTTTGGTAACTCGAAGACAGTGAAAAATGACAACTCTTCCAGATTCGTATGTGTGATATTTTTAATCTTGCCCCCCGTGCATATTTGGTTTTTTTTTTCAGGGTAAATTTATCCGTATCAATTTCGACATGAGCGGCTACATTAGTGGTGCGAACATTGAATTTTATCTGCTGGAAAAATCGAGAGTGCTTCGTCAAGCTCAAGACGAAAGAAGTTTCCACATTTTCTATCAGATACTCAGAGGATGCAGCGCCAAAGAAAAAAGTAGGTTGAGTCATAAAATCCAACATAAGAATTGGATTTATAACAAACCGAACGCATTTGTTTTTATTAGCCTGGTGAATCATGCGTGATTCATCATTTGACAAAAATGACGTTGAAAATTTTTAAGTAAAACCGTTAGGCCTTTTAAAAATTGAAACAGGAGTAACCCAAGTGGAAAAATGGTTATAAACCACTTATAAGTGTAACCAAATATCATAACAAAACTTTTCAAAATCAATGTTGAAAAAATTTAATTGACGGTCAAAAAAGTGCTGTTATTGAGTTTGTGCTACTTTTTCAAAAAACTATAGCACTACCGCATTTTTGAATCCCTACAGTGTTTAAATATCAACATTTTAAACATTAATTGATCATAACATTTGAAAGCCCAAAAGAGTGACAAAAACTGAGTTTTTTTCATGTATCAAAAAATTATATAAAATTCCACATTTAACTAATAATTTCAGGTGAGTACCTTTTGGAAGGAGTCGACAACTACAGATTTTTGGTAAATCGTGGAATAACTCTTCCAAACGTAGACGATGTTCAAGAGTTTCACAGCACAATCAACTCCATGCGCATTATGGGATTTGCCGACGATGAAATTTCATGTACGTAAACCATATTGAACCTGAAAATCAAAAAACCATGTTTTTTCAGCAATTATGCGTGTTGTTTCTGCCGTCCTTCTTCTCGGAAACCTGGAATTCACTCAGGAGAAGAAGAGTGATCAGGCAATGCTTCAGGATGACAGAGTGATTCAGAAGGTGTGCCATCTTCTTGGTCTCCCAGTAATCGAGCTGCAGAAGGCGTTCCTCCGTCCACGCATCAAAGTTGGAAGAGAGTTTGTGAACAAGGCACAAAACCAGGAACAAGCCGAGTTTGCCGTCGAGGCCATTGCAAAGGCCAGTTATGAAAGGCTGTTCAAATGGCTTGTGACCAGAATCAACAAGTCTCTTGATAGAACTCACCGCCAAGGAGCATCATTCATTGGAATTCTCGATATTGCTGGTTTTGAAATTTTTGATATCAATTCATTTGAACAAATTTGCATTAACTATACAAACGAGAAACTTCAACAGTTGTTCAACAATACCATGTTCATTTTAGAACAAGAAGAGTATCAGAGAGAAGGTTTGTTTTTTTTCGGAAAATGTAACTTGCAAAGATTTACAATAATATTTTCAGGAATTGAATGGGATTTCATTGATTTCGGACTCGATTTGCAGCCGACAATTGATCTTATTGAGAAACCAATGGGAGTTCTGGCCCTTCTTGATGAAGAATGCCTTTTCCCTAAAGCGAACGACAAGTCATTTGTTGAGAAGCTTCAGAAAACACACAACAAGCATCCGAAGTTCATTGTTCCTGATATGCGATCTAAGAGCCACTTTGCCGTTGTTCACTACGCTGGCCGCGTCGACTACTCTGCTGATCAATGGCTCATGAAAAACATGGATCCATTGAATGAAAATGTTGTTGGACTAATGCAGAACTCCACTGATCCGTTTGTTGCTGGAATTTGGAAGGACGCCGAGTTTGCTGGCATCTGTGCGGCGGAAATGAATGAGACTGCATTTGGAATGAGGTCTCGCAAGGGAATGTTCCGAACTGTCTCGCAATTGCACAAAGAGCAACTTACAAAGCTTATGACTACTCTTCGGAATACATCTCCACACTTTGTTCGTTGTATCATTCCAAATCACGAGAAGAAGTCCGGAAAAATCAACTCCAACCTTGTACTTGAGCAGCTGAGATGCAACGGTGTGCTCGAAGGAATCAGAATTTGCAGACAAGGTTTCCCGAATAGAGTTCCATTCCAAGAGTTCCGTCATCGATACGAAATCCTTACACCAGATGTCATTCCTAAAAACTTTATCGATGGAAAGGAATCTGTTCGCAAGATGATCACTGCTCTGGACATTGACACAAATCTCTACAGAATTGGACAATCCAAAGTGTTTTTCAGAACAGGAGTTCTTGCCCATCTTGAAGAGGAAAGAGATCTCAAGCTCACCGCTTTAATTATGAACTTCCAAGCACAATGCAGAGGATTCCTTTCTAGACGGCTTTACACCAGAAGACAACAGCAATCCAGTGCTATTCGTATCATTCAGCGTAATGGACTTGCTTATTTGAAGCTTCGCAATTGGCAATGGTGGAGACTATTCACCAAAGTGAAACCTCTTCTTCAAGTTACAAGAACCGATGACGAGATTCGTGCTAAAGATGATGAGTTGCGTGCAACAAAAGAACGGCTTCTCAAGATGGAGCACGACTTCCGTGAAAACGAGAAGAAGCTAGACCAGGTGAGCATTGAGTGTTTGATCAAAACGTCACAATTTTCTCACGATTTTTTGTTCAGGTCATTGTCGAGCGAGCTGTGATTCAAGAGCAACTTCAACAAGAATCGGAGAACAGTGCTGAACTGGACGATATCCGTGGTCGGCTTCAGACTCGCAACCAAGAGCTCGAGTATATTGTCAACGATATGAGAGACCGTCTTTCCGAGGAAGAACAGCAAAATGAAAAGAATAATGACGAGAGGAGAAAGCAAATGGTAAGTGTTAATAATTTCTAGCGGACTGTGAATTTTTCAATTTAGGAAACCGTCCGTGATCTCGAGGAGCAACTCGAGCAAGAGGAACAAGCTAGACAGAAACTGCTTTTGGATAAGACGAATGTTGACCAGAGACTTCGAAACCTGGAAGAGCGACTTGTTGAACTTCAAGATGCCTACGACAAACTTCTCAAAGAAAAGAGGCTCCTTGAAGAAAAGGTTGAAGGCCTAACAACGCAACTTCTTGATCATGAAGAAAGAGCCAAGCACGGTGTCAAAGCTAAAGGACGTCTTGAAAATCAGCTACACGAACTCGAGCAAGACCTTAACCGGGAACGTCAGTACAAGTCTGAGCTTGAACAACACAAAAGAAAACTGCTCGCTGAGCTTGAAGATAGCAAAGATCACTTGGCCGAGAAAATGGGCAAAGTCGAGGAGTTGAACAATCAACTGATGAAGCGCGATGAAGAACTGCAACATCAACTGACGAGATATGACGAAGAATCAGCAAATGTGACTCTTATGCAGAAACAGATGAGAGACATGCAAACCACAATTGATGAACTTCGTGAAGATATGGAAACTGAGCGAAATGCTAGAAATAAGGCAGAAATGACAAGGAGGTGTGTTATTTGTATAACATTAAACGGTTATTGATATTGGATTAATATTTGTTTTATATTCTTACGGGGCCGATAAACAGTTTAATAGAACAGCTCTCAGAAATCAATATGCCGGCTTATCTAATTATTCCTAAGTTTGTTTTCAGAGAAGTCGTTGCTCAACTGGAAAAAGTGAAAGGAGATGTTCTCGACAAGGTGGATGAAGCCACAATGCTTCAAGACCTTATGTCAAGAAAAGATGAAGAAGTTAATGCTACAAAGGTAAGTAGAATACGATTGAATGATTTGTTCATCTCATTATTAATGTTCAGAGAGCCATTGAACAAATCCAGCACACAATGGAAGGAAAGATTGAAGAACAAAAGGCTAAATTTAGTCGACAAGTAGAAGAGCTTCACGATCAAATTGAGCAGCATAAGAAGCAGCGTAGTCAACTGGAGAAACAACAGAACCAGGCTGACCAAGAACGTGCAGATATGGCTCAAGAGATTGCACTCCTTCAGGCTAGCAGAGCAGATATCGATAAGAAGAGAAAGATTCACGAAGCTCACTTGATGGAAATTCAAGCGAATTTGGCAGAAAGCGATGAGCATAAGAGAACTCTCATTGATCAGTTGGAAAGGGTACGTTTTGTTTGACTTAGTAATACATACATTTAAAAAAATTTTCAGAGCCGTGATGAACTCGACCATTTGAACCGTGTCCGAGAAGAGGAAGAGCATGCCTTTGCTAACATGCAGAGACGATTGGCTACTGCTGAAGGTCAAATCCAAGAGCTCAATGAGCAAATTCAAGAAGAGACCCGATTGAAAATTGCCAATATCAACCGGGCTCGACAGCTTGAAGACGAAAAGAACGCTCTTTTGGATGAAAAAGAAGAGGCTGAAGGACTTCGTGCTCATCTTGAAAAAGAAATTCACGCAGCTCGGCAAGGCGCTGGGGAGGCACGTAGAAAGGCAGAAGAATCTGTGAATCAGCAACTTGAAGAGCTCAGAAAGAAGAATTTGAGAGATGTTGAGCACCTTCAAAAGCAGTTGGAAGAAAGTGAAGTTGCTAAAGAAAGAATTCTGCAGAGCAAGAAGAAGATTCAGCAGGAACTTGAAGATAGTTCGATGGAACTCGAAAATGTGCGTGCTTCTCATAGAGACTCTGAAAAACGACAAAAGAAGTTCGAATCTCAAATGGCTGAGGAACGCGTTGCAGTTCAAAAAGCTCTTCTTGATCGGGATGCTATGAGCCAAGAATTAAGAGACAGAGAAACCAGAGTGTTATCGCTTTTGAATGAAGTTGATATCATGAAAGAGCACCTCGAAGAGTCTGACCGTGTTCGTCGATCTCTCCAGCAAGAACTGCAAGATTCAGTAAGTTTATCATTTACTATTTGAAAAGTACTCTTTAAAACAACTTATTTTCAGATCTCAAATAAGGATGACTTTGGAAAGAACGTTCACGAGCTTGAAAAAGCAAAGCGATCATTGGAAGCTGAGTTGAATGACATGCGAGTTCAGATGGAGGAGCTGGAGGATAATCTTCAAATTGCTGAGGATGCTCGCCTCCGTCTCGAAGTCACCAACCAAGCTCTCAAGTCTGAAAGTGACCGAGCCATTAGCAACAAGGACGTGGAAGCAGAAGAGAAACGTCGTGGACTTCTCAAGCAGATCAGGGATTTGGAGAATGAGCTCGAGAACGAGAAGAGAGGAAAGTCTGGAGCCGTTAGCCACCGCAAGAAGATTGAAAACCAGATTGGAGAACTTGAGCAACAACTGGAAGTGGCGAATAGGCTGAAAGAAGAGTATAACAAACAGCTCAAGAAAAATCAGCAAATTATCAAGGAGTACCAAATCGAATGCGAAGAAGCTCGTCAAGCCAAGGAAGATATTGCAGCACTATTGAGAGAAGCTGATAGAAAGTTCAGAGCAGTTGAAGCTGAAAGAGAACAGCTCAGAGAAGCCAACGAGGGGCTCATGCAAGCTCGCAAACAACTTGAGCTTGAAAACGACGAGCTGGAAGAGCTCCGAGCCAAGGGTGGCGGTATCAGCTCCGAAGAGAAGCGTCGCCTCGAAGCAAAAATTGCTCAACTCGAAGAAGAGCTCGAGGAGGAGCAGAGCAACTGCGAACTTGCCATCGACAAACAAAGAAAGGCCCAGGTGCAGCTTGAGCAAATCACCACCGATCTGTCAATGGAGCGAACTCTCAATCAGAAGACAGAAGCTGAAAAGCAAAGTCTTGAGAGAAGCAACAGAGACTATAAGGCGAAGATTACAGAGCTTGAATCTGGTGCTCAGTCTAGAGCTCGAGCTCAGATGGCTGCTCTTGAGGCCAAGGTTCAATATCTTGAGGATCAATTGAATGTTGAGGGACAAGAGAAGACTGCTGCCAACAGAGCTGCTAGACGACTCGAGAAGAGATTGAACGACACGACACAACAATTTGAAGATGAGAAGAGGGCTAACGAGCAAGCTAAAGAATTGGTAGGTTTAAGAAAGTTGTAGAAAGTTTTAGAAAGTTTTAGAAAATAAAGAAATATTGTTCATTTTCATTTTTTCAGCTGGAGAAATCGAACCTCAAAAACAGAAATCTCCGTCGCCAATTGGATGAAGCTGAAGACGAGATGTCACGAGAACGCACAAAGCATCGTAATGTGCAGCGTGAAGCCGACGATCTTCTCGATGCTAACGAGCAACTGACTCGAGAACTTATGAATCTTCGGTAGTTCATCCAATATTTTCACACGTGAATTATTTTTTTGCAGAGGAAACAATAGACGGCGCGCTGATATGCGTCTTCGTAGAGGCTTCGATGTTCCCGGATCAAGTGATAATCTTGCTCGTGAAGAGGAAAACGAATCTAATGGTGAGGCATTTTTGAAAATATTCTTTCTATTATAAATGTAAATATAATTTCAGTGTCCGGATCTGAACACGGAATGTCGGTGAACTAATTCTGCTCATGTCATTACTACCAGATAATCAAATCGTCACAATGCCACATGTTATCTAATTTTTAATCAAAAAACAATGCTTTGCGTAATATTTTCCAATTTCCCTCATATTTACATACTGTTCTACTTCTCGTCAATTTCCAAAAAAAGAAAGAAAAAGCTCCTCATTTATTAGTTTGCATATCTTAAATGCTTGTAATTTGTAATTTATAAAATAACTTATTGTCTTCCCGCCGCTCCTCCCACAGAAATATATATTATGGAACAAAAATCATTTATGTGTAATTACAGCTTATCACTTTTTATGAGAAGGATTCAAAATTACATGTACTGGGAACCTTTCCACTTCCTTTTTCCTCTTTTTTTCCTCCTGTCATTCTTAAAAATCCCGCTTCTTTTACATTCAGAATTCAATTGCGCACGGTTGTGAAAAATCTGTTGATTTAAATTATATGTGAGTGATATGTTTCTGAATGAAGATTTATAAATTTATTGGATTATTGGAGTAGTAATTTCTAGACTGATATAGCATGTTTCAGATTTGAAAAAAAAAAATTAAAAGGTTTGATCTAGGCAAGTGTCAGTGGTTTTAGGAGCAATTCTCTAAAATTAACTCTTGAGATGTCGGCCGCTTTATTTTTTTGTGGAGATCTCTGTGAATAATTCTAACCAGTTTCCACATGCATTCCATTATGGTTTTAAAGTTATAGTTGTTTTAATAGTCATCGGTCATATAGTATACATAGAAGCCCTACGGACCCCACTAATGCTTATTTTAGCTCGGCAGTACTGAGAAAAAAAATTATTTTTCACAAATTTTTATTAAAAACAAAAAAAAACAATTTGAGTTTTCCAAAAAAAATCAGTGAAAATTCATTTTTTCCATTGCAAATTTTGGAGCAAGTTTATGACTGCCCTGTTCAAATATTGAAGAAAATTTTAAAAGTAGTGGTTTTCAGTGATGGTTCGACATTGATATATAAATAAAAAAAGTAAAGACATTGAAAATATACAAACCCTTTTTGTAGCAAATCACATAATATTTTCTATACATCATGTGATGTCTTTTATTATAATACAAGCTCTTAAAAAACACGAACTATTTTTTATAACTATTTTATTCTTGTTTTAAAAAAAGTAAAACAAATTTAATAGAAACCCGTAAAAATCAACCGATAAAAAAAGAAATTCAACAGGAACACGGGCAAGTTCAAGACAATGACTAGCTACAAAATAAAACAAGATGAAAAAAAATTGATCTACCAATCAAACCAGTGGTTGATCATTTGATAAAACTTTTTGTTCTCAGGTCCATAGAATTCTCTCAATGTTTTTAGAACCGATGGCTCAACGTCTGGATGATGTCTTCCCTTTGTTTTACCAAGGCAGTGCAGTTTGCCATCTTCATTTTTGATGCAAGGAAACTTCTTGATTGGATCCACTCCGAATTTTTCAGGTTTGGCTACTAAAAGTTCAGAAAGTTAATTTTTAATGAGTTTTTTTTTGTTAATTACCTGGCTTTAAGCCTAAAAATTTCTCGGTTGCACTGATTTCATCCGCTGGATTTGAAATAAGTTTTTCTCCATCTACAATATGGATGTTCTCAATTGGGAAATGATCCAACCATCGTTTCATGTGCTTATGGTAGACCCCGATTCTGATTGCTCCCCATCCAGCATTGACTCCGCGTGTTTTTGTGGTACAGTTTGTTCGGAGCCAGTTAGCACAATTTCCAACCGCCATTGTTTCGAAACTTGGCATCAGGCCAACTCGCTTTCGCTTACTCGATGATTGTGTGTAGTCTGAAAGTTGAAAAAAAATTAGTTTTACATTTGTATTTATTTTACTCACCAGATATTGCTCTTGTCACTGGGTCTCGAACCACAATTATGATTTTAGTGTTCGGATTTAAAGATTTGATTCTCTCCGGAGCCATTTTGCTGTGGAAATACGCCGGACTTTTTTCAATCGTCACCTCTCCAAATTTGGTTTCCGGCATTTGTTCCCTATAAATTATATCATTAATTATTACCACTCATTTTCTCCTAGTCGCAATCTTTTTTGTTTACATCTAATCTACTGCCCTTCCGTCATTTTTCTTTCGTCTTTCCCGCTATCTCAAACGCCAAGTTGCGTAACTTCGACCCCAGCCGGAATGTATCGTTTTCAAGGTACGGCGTGACTTTATTCTCAAAAAAAGAGTTGCAATTGTGTGGTCGGGAAATTAGAAACTACTAAAGTTGACGCAACCCCCATTGCAAAATCAGCGATTGAAACGTTTGTTTAAGAATTCAAGGTGTTGCGTATTATATGGTTCAATTTTCAAATTAAAGGTAGATTGGAATCAGTAGGGAAATTTGTAAAAACTGCTCATATGGTGCCGAATATCATACTAAAATAGTTCAAAAAATATTCTAAACATTTTATTGACAGTCAAAAAGTACCAATTGCTGAGTTTTTGTTTGGCACTTTTGAGAAAAATAGAGCACTGTCGCATGTTTGATTTTGAGAATCTAATACACAGGTACACATTTCAACTTGCGTTAACTTCTATTCATAGTTGAAGTGTTCTATAGTTCCATCTGAAGGAGATTTTTAATGAGCTGCTCCACAACCCATAAAACCAAGTGGCTGTTGATCGGTGAAGATCAAAACGGATGACAAGACAATTTACGCGCAGTCGTAAACTCGATTAAAGTCAATTTTTCACCACCTGTTGACTGGAAGGAGGATATATTCATATATTCACTGTCAATAGGTGTCAAGTATACCCAATTACGGATCAAGATCATATCTACGTGCCGAGACCACCCGGTGTGGTAGGGCCGATCCTAAATTTATAGGAGTGTTGCGCCAGATCATTTATCTTTATTGACTCTCCAATTTCCTCCCGAATGTGTAAACGAGATTGATGCACCCTTCGTTTCTTATCTCGCATTATAATTATGAAAATGAAAACGGAACGGAGAAGCGTCAACAACACGTCAAGAGCATAACGCTTCAATCTCATCACGTCTAATTATAATCTCGTTTTGTGTCAGCTCCAATCTGCTGTTCCCCCATGCTCAGGCACCCCAAGATGGAGCTCTCTCTCTCTCTCTTAGAAATCAGATATCGCATTTCCATCTCCCTAATTATCGAGTAATTGGCAGTGACAGGCGCTCTAGTCAATCAGTTACCGACTTCCGACCTGTTACGCCATCGCATCAAATTTACAACTGTTCGAGCAGTGCCCCTTATGATGGCTGCACAAAGAGATGCGCGCTCTCCGACATCAAAGAAACCAACATCATTGGATGAGCAGACAGAAGTGTCACTTGACGAATATTCAACTCAGTTGGAAGACATCAGCACGCAAAAACTTTATCGTATTGACAGCGGCAGCCATCTGTCAGAATTTTAGACATCTCCATCATAAATGTTCCAACTAGTCAGTTGAATTAAAGAAGGAGTAGAGTTAGTGGGTATTTGGCTTGAATAGACTAAAACTGGTCCAAATGGACAGAATTTCTTAATGAGATTTCACAAAAAATTCCAAAAATGTTTTATGACGGTCAAAATTTTGAAGCTAAAGAGACACTTGTCCTTTTTGCAGTCGTTGGAATTATAACCCTTTAATGCATATTTTGGTATTTTATCTCGCATAATTCTTTGATTGGCGACCAAAGTTGACTGAAATTAGATGCTTATAGGCCTAAAATGTGTTTCGATCAACGAATTTAAAATTACCAGAATATACCGTATAGGACAAGAATCCAAAAAAAATGGTGTTCCAGCCGCGCTGCGACAAAGAAAAAATTGCGAAAATTCAGATTTTGCAAAGTTTGGCTATTTTTTTTTCGAAAAATTTTGTGAAGTCTCATTATAAAATTGGGTGATTTAGGCAAGTTTCAGTTAAAAAAAAAACTTCCTAGAAACTCAACTCCCTTTCAAAAACTACATAGTGAAAACCTATCCATCACCTCACCCCAAGTATTTTCTATTTCCTATCAGTCAGTCAGTAAGTGACTGGACGGTGACACCCCCCACACTTCTCGCGCACTGTACAACGCGTAGCATTCTCGTCATTAGGAGGTCTTCACATTGATTGATATATTCCGGCAAAAAAACAAGAGCAGTTTCAATATTAAAACACCTTCTACAAAACATCTTATAGGAAACATACTTCCGTTGCGTAATTGGAGGACCCGGATTGTACAAGATGTTCTTTGCACTGTCAAAAGAACACGCCGGCTAATCCTGCACCAGCTGAGACGTGTGCGGTCTATCATGGATGTTTTGAAGAGGAAATGGTTCATTAGCGAGAAGCGCTGAGAAAAAACAACAAAATCTCTCATAATTAATTCATACATAAGTGTCGGGTTGTTCTTATGTTTCTATGCAGAGCATAATATTATTAGACCATATAGTCCTTTTCAAATTATATTAAAAAACTTAATTATAATTTTCCAATTTTGCTTAGGGATGGTTTGGGAAAACTAATCATTTCTTGGTATGTTTCCCTCGTCAAAGTTTCAAGGGCAACATTGCATTTATAATTGCTGGGAGCGCATAAATCTTAAGAGAAGGCGGTAAAGACTTTGCGAATGGCAAATATCATTAATTTCATTCATCCACTTTTTCGAACTCATCTGTTTTGGTGGCTTAGAAGTATCCACAAAACAACAGGCGCTTCAGTGCCAATTTGTCGTTTACTCGTATGCACAAGATAAATGGGTGCGACAAAGGTGGTAGCTCTATCGTCAGCCGGCGTTCTCCTCACGGACACCCGCCGCCCCGACCTCTTAGAATTGCTGATTAATTCATCCAGTGGGACGTCGCGAAAGAAACCTATATCTAGTTACCACTCTAGTTTACATAAGAATACATGCCCCTCCGTGTCTTGCCTTCCATTAGAAATTGATGAACAACACCCTTATTTGTGCAATGTTCCTCATCACCTGCTCCTTGGCTGACTCCCGCTAAGAACAGCTTGGAGCACCTGTGACTATATTTTTATTTGTGCCCGTGTGCCCCATGTGCGTGTGATGCGGATCAAGTGTCTTGTTTATGAACTGACAAGCTTTAATGATGAATAACTTAGTAAATACAAAATGTACAGTATGACTCATTCACCTTCATAGGAAGTTGAGGTTGAGGATAGAACGCAATGAAAAAAAAACACAGAAAACACTAATTACCCCTAAAAAACTGTCAGTTGTCATTCACACACGTCTATGGCGCCATAAGGTCTCTGTTTTCATTTCCATATTTCTCATTGACAGTTTTTTCCTTTTTTCCTTGCATATACGAGATGTCCGTTTTATAGCATGCAGGTGGCGGAGAAAATTATTGTCTTGTACTCAACAAAGTGTACTTAACAGTATGAAAAATTGTCAGCTGAACCACACACACAGAACAAAAGCTCACTAATCGGCTTTTCTCAGACGAAGAAATACAACCAAGCCCTTAATTCAGTTTCGCCTTTTCAACACCCTTTGCACTAGTTTCTAAAAATCTTGACAGCTGTCCCAATGGATGAGAGTTATTTGCCAGTACATATTACATAAGACGGAAGGTAGTAGGGAAGAAATGTCGCAATCAGCTTAAGATTCAAGAGGGTATCAATAGAAGAGTGCTTGAAAGGTGTGTGCAATTAATCCCAATCAAAACATTTGGTACGTGCATAGTATACCTGGCCCAAATTTCAAAAAAAAAAACTTTTTCCATCAATATTTCGAAAAAATTGAAAAATTACACCGATTTTAGCTAAAATCTTGTATTGTATACTTTAGTACTTAGTTTCTAATTTAATTTCGTCAATTCAGGCACATTTAAAACCGAGAGGTAACTTAAAATCATCGAAATTGGTTACCTGTCGGCTTCAAATGTACCTTAAAACTACCAAAATGTGCAATAAAGGGCGATAATTCAAAAAAAAGTTAACGTCGGACACGGAAAAGTGGCCAAAACTCGAGATTTCAGCTTAAATCAGTGCAATTTTTTCAAAATTTTGAACCGCCGTAAAAATGTTAAAAATTTTTTTTGAGAAGTTTAATTACGAAATTAATTATTTGACCCTATTTTGGGTCTATTCGTTTAACATTTTCCAAACCGTTAGTCCTCCTTTAAGCCTAACATGGACAAAACAGATCACATAAATTTTTCCCAATGGTTAATATTTTTGGGGCAGATTTACTACTCTGAGACACAAGGAAAAGTATACTCACCTGTACCATTCCAGTCCTTTGTTGAAATTTTTATCAAAAAAGTGAACTTCGGGACCAGGCGCCTTGATCAGCGGATTGACTCGAAGAAATTCCAAAAGGGCTCGAGTTCCAGACTTCTTCACGCCAACAATGATTGCGTCCGGGAATCGCTTTTTGGAAGTATTAGGTATAACTCCGCATGATATTAAGTCTATCAAGTGGAGAATGAGGAGAAGACGGTACTTCATCCTGAAAGTTTTATATTGGTTAGCAAGAAAAAAAAACTAAAATTGAAAGAAGTGAGAATAGACAGAATAGACATAGCTTCAAAAAAATAAATGACATGCGAGATTTCCGCTTGAGCAAGAAAAAAGAAAGCTTTATCTGTTTGTTGCATTCAAAATTTTTTTCATCTCTAGTTTTCATTTCAATATGACATGAAAATATGCTCAGCTCTAAAACTCAGCAAACACTATATATTAATATTTCCGCATATCTTAGGCTCTTGAAAAAAAAGCGAATAAAATGAGGGATAAAACATTACAATTATGAGCAAACAAATAAAGTTTCAACAAGATTCTCAAATGAAGCAATCAGTGTTATACGAACCTCCGCCCCGATTCACAGTGACTCGCTAACCTGTGCGCGACGGAAAGAGGAGGCGGAGTCCATAAGGCCGGCTGGTCAGAGGAGACGTCGCTGTGTGTGTGTGTGTTCCCATCTCTTCCCGACACCCGCCCATGGGACATCAAATGGTGTTGAAACATTTTTGAGAAATAGCTGCCCTGTGCTTCTCAAGTAGGAGTAAAGAATTACTGCGCCATGTCCCATGGGGAATTAAACGAAATGTATACTGAAAACTGGAGGACACCAAGTGAATGAGAAAAGCCGCGAGCAAATTGAATGTCTTGTTAAAAGGGTTAAGGTGGGAGCTTGGAAGCGGAAGGCTGAGTTCTAATTAGCATTTTAACAGGAAAATATACTCTCTTATGCGAGCGGAAGATGATGATGAACACAGTGCGAAAGGAGGAAAGAATCGATTTCAGAGTAAACATCTTCGATAATTGTTTCCGGTGCGGCATCTTTGGAAGTTCATGAATATATTATTTAGGTCGGTATTGAAAAGGAAAATATAATTAAAAAATGTAAAAAAGCACCAGTGGGAAAATTAAAAAAAAAACCATTTGGAAATTTATTTATTAAAAGTCAAAATGTTGTAATTACTGACTGTGAGTTTTTGCCACTTTTTGGGAAAACTATTGGACTGTCGAGCCCCCACAATGACCATAGAAATCAAAATGAAACTTTTTTTTTGATCGACGGCTTTCAAATACTTCCGAAGACTTCCAAAAAGTGGCAAAAACTATGATTTTTCCAATTTTTAAAAAATCATTAAAAATTTTAAATTAATTAAAAAAAAAATTTTTCACTATGTAACTTGGTCATTGTAGTACAACTGGCTGGTTGGTGCTACATTATTTTTTTAGACTCCTCGATTATTTGGAGCAAGTTTTTTGGGGACTCAATGTCATAAAAGTGTTTTTGCGAAAAATCTCCAAGACAATATACGCTTACATCTATATATTTATAATTTTATTTTTCCACAACAATTGTCGAACTATACATAACATTTTCTTTTCAAGTCAACATTAGAATATTTAGTAAATTTTTGAAATAATTAGTTTGATTTTTAGGAATATTTAGTATGATGACCTGATTTTTAAGGTGGGGAAATATTAAAAATCATTTTTATGGTACCAAAAAGACCAAATATTGTAGTAAAACTTTTGAAACATTTTTTGAAAAAATTTTATTGGCAGTCGAAAAGTGGCAATTACTGAGTTTTTGCCACATTTTGGAAACAGTATAGCACTGTCGAATCCCAACAGTGTTTGAATATTAATATTTCTAACAAATATTGATAATAAAATTTAAAGGGAAAATTTTTTACTGATCGACGACTTCCAGACCTTTACCAGAAAAATTATTAAAAGTGGCAAAACCTAAGACTTTTCCAAAATTCAAGAAATAAATAAAATTTCTGCGGTACTTTAATAGTTCTAACTTTGACTGAGAAGCAGATTATTTAAATTTAAACACACAAAACTGGCAAGAGACGGAAATGGAGTCAGTGCTCAGTTTTTCCCAGCTCTCAATTTTCACGGATCTTCTATTATTCTTGCAAATTTGTCGGCTCGGTTGGGCTTTTGATGAGCTCCAAGTCCATCCCTCTCTCGGCGCAATATGCTAATTCAAAGGCAGATAATCGTGCTTCCAAAGTTAGCTGGAGAAGTTACTCATCCGGAACGGAGCATTTGAAGGATGAGAAGAAGCGGAAAAGTTTGTTGTGAGGTAAGCTCTCGGCTTTCTTTCGTTCTTAAATTGAATTTGAGAAATACTGGACCCGCAAGGCAGGACAAATCTAGGCACCGAGCTTGAGAAAAGAAGAAGAAAGCAAAATGGAAACGCAAGCTGAGACATTTATGAGCGCAGTAAACGAGTCTGTTAACCAAACCTAATATGGGAAAGTGGTATTCAGCTGGATATGAAGAAAAATGAGAGGAAATGGGGCACCAAAACTTTTTAGTAACAGATGTTGATGCGTTGTTATTTGAGATATGTATAGTCAAATTCTATTGATGGTGAACGAAGAGCAGCTTCACCAATTAGACAAACTGACACATATGTTGTGACAATGTACAATGCGCACTAAGAATAAATTACAAGGAACGATGGTTCTCATGACACTATTTAAGGGGAGATAGTAGGCATAAGGAAAAACAAAAAAAAAGAACCATGAAGATCTCAGAAAAATGATTGGATTGGCAGTGGCAGGTGGTGAAGAGCTCGTGTACTCTGTAAGACTATATAGGTGCGGTGGAGCATGTGATTTGATTGACTGGCAATGTACAAACCAGGCATAGCCGAAGAGCCCTCACTTAAGCTTTTAAATGGTTAGGATTATTTTTTATTCAGACGAGATGGATAATTATCAATGGTACAGGAAAATGATTGGCAGGTTTTTTTTTTAAATTAAAATTACCATTTTCATTGCATGCACACGTATAATATTTTCAGAGAAAGATACATACTCCCAACTATTGCGATTTCGGCAGGAGCTGGAATTTCCTATTGCCACACACCCCGGGTCCCAGCACACATTATTTCCTTCAGCATACCGCCATATGTCATGTATGAGATACCTGCCTTCTGTTTCTAATCTCATTGTAACATCTTGAATATCTATAACACGGTCATTTAATAACGGCCTTCCTCTTTAATTAACTCGTCAGTATTTGATTGTGACCTCATATTTAAGACTGAAAGATGGAAAAAAAATGTTAACCGGGTTATTTAATACAGATTTATAATACTAGAACTAATTTTACTATTTTCTGATACATTGTAATGCAGATATGGATTCTATTGCACTTTGGCATTAGAAGAGCTCAATTTGAAAGAACATGACTTAAATTCAAAAAATAAAAACTTGTGGAAGTTTTTTGTATTTTTAGGTTCAGCTGACTATTATAGCCTACAGAGTGTAAACTTTAACTTATTAAAGTAGGAGTAAGACAATTTTTTAAGCCAATATATAACTGAAAAAATATAAAAATTGGCTTAAAAAGTGCCTTAAGCAATGAAATACCAGTTTTTGAGTAGTTTTTTTTAAATTCGTATATTTGAGCACATTTTGAGTTGATACCTTGAATAACCAGGAACCGATACTCTTTCTTTAACAAAATGCCTGATGTTTTCTTCCAAAGCATGCAGCAAAAGTTTCAAGTATTAATGCAAAAACATGGACAATTGTTGACAGGTAAAGTGCGCCCGTTTGGCCACTTGACAAGTTACATGAAACTTCGAATTGACAAAATAATTGACCGCATTCTCTAACTCGTCATGTTGTCAATTGCACGTGTCTACTGGTGGGAAAGAGCTTCGACTTTCACCCTGCTCGCCGCACTGAACTAGCATGTAATTGTGTCTCGCAAAGTTTGTGACTAACTGGAGGGATAACAAAGTTAGAAGCACAGAATAAAATGAAACGTACTACTATACCTCATTGGAGCTACATATTGGAAATGGAAGATGGAGAAAATAGAAAACCCGAATAGAGAAAACACTTCAAATTAGGAACGATCATTAGTGTGCGCGAAACCATAAACCTACAGTAATCGATCCTCATTAGGTAGGGGGGGCGCCTCACAGGTTCGTGACTGACTGACGACGGTGAGCGTTTCCATTCTAATCCTACCGTATTTTGTCTGAATTACAATTTTTACGACCGACTCGCGTGCGCGCACGCAAAGCCGCAACCTGGCTGCCCACCATCACCCACCAAACTGCGCGAAAATCGCTAAAAACGTGGGAGGCGAGAAGATAACGGGGCGAACAATGGGAGGCTATCAATCCGGACGGATTCCTCATTTAATTTTATGTTCTCTTCTCTGTCACCTCTGTCATTTTGTAACTAAGTCATCACACCTCACCCCCGTCCGGGCCGAGACCATCAAAATTTACGAGCAGTTACGTTGCGACAAATTGGTTGAAATTAGAGAAGGCGATCAAGATCAGATTTTATCTGATAAAACACGGGAGGTCTAAACGCGCCAAATTGATTTACGAGAAATGAAACACTGGAAAATAAACTAGTAGGAATGGAAAACAAGAACTTGCAGAATTTGTTTCAATAAAGGGGAAGGGAAAACTTACACTTGTGCAACCATTTGACAAAAGTTCTGTTGCCGTTCAATAATTGCAAATTAAAGGTGGAGTAGTGCCAGACTAAATATCACAGTAAAAAAATTCAAAAAAATTCAAATTTGTTTTTTTGAAAATTTTGATAAATCTCAGTTTTTGTCACTTTTCTGGAAGTCAAAAACTGGAGATCAAAAAAAATTTCCTTCAAATTTTATGGCCAATTTATGTTACGAATATTGAAATTTAAACACCGTAGGCATTCGAACCTGAGAGAGAGCAATAGTTTTCTCAAAAAGTGGTAAACTCAGTAATTGCCACTTTTTGACTGTCAATAAAAATGGTTTGGGAGTTTTTCTAAATATACTTATAATAATTGAAAACAACTGAATATCATAATAAAACACTCCATAAAATTTAAAATATAATAATTTTTTAAATTTCTAGCATTTTGGCAAATTGCCCAATTTTTGTAAAAAAGAGTTTTTTATTACCATCTAGAGAAATTTCGCATGTTTCGACCAAAGCAGTTTGTTTTTTTTGGGTTTTTTGGAAAAAATTGATTTTTTGGTTTTTTTGGTTTTTTGAGACTAAAAAAACAAAAAAAAAACCAAAAAATAAATTCCAACACTGATTCAGCAAAAATTAAACAATTAAGAACAGAAAACCTTCCGTTTGTTCAGTTTTTAATATTTTATGAAGAATCAACAGAATATTTCATGAAAAATTTCGGTTATGCCCCGTTTGATATCAAACATTGAATTTTTTTTGTTTTTTTGGTTTTTTTTGGTTTTTTTTTTTGAAAAATTAGATTTTTTGTTTTTTGGTCCAAAGTTCGACCAAAAAATTTTTTTTGGTTTTTTGGCCGAACATTTTTTTTTGCAACAGCCCTGGTTTCGACCCATAGAAGTTTTTAACAAAAATAATTTTTAAAAAAATTGAATATAAAAATCGTAGAAAAAATTGAATACAAAAATCGTAGAAAAATTTTTTTTCGACTTCCAAAATTGTAAGTGGCAAAAACTGAGTAATTGCCGCTTATTTAAAGCAAATAAAAAATTTGAAGTCAATAAAATTTCAAAAATAATGAACTGCAATCTGCATCATTTGATAAAGTTTTTTTTTCTAGAAAATTTTAGTGCTATACGATTTAGGGCTAGAAAAGCAGAGAATATGCTCACTATTTTTAGGTAATACTTTTCGAAGACAAAGAGCACACTATGTTTGACTGTTTAACATGGCCAGATGTTTGACTACATTAACAACCTAGTTAATATATTTGTTACATATATAACATATTTAACAAGCACATCACAGCAACCGATATATTTATTTGCCATTGGTGCTCACCTTGGACACCTCGCACCCCGCACACCGAAGCGGGTTTATCAAAGAAGAATCCCGGCGGGAGTCGGTTCGGTGTATCCTAATCCGCTTCCGACAGCCGACGGTCAAGTGATGTTGCGTAATTAGTCCGACTCTTTTGGTGTGTTTTTTTTTTGTAATTACAAAAGCTTCGACATCCAAAAAAAATAGCAAAACTGATGTTTTTTTAATTTTCAAAAAATCATATAGAATTTAGATTTTTTTTTTGAATTTTTTACTATGATATTTGTAAATGTGGTGCCATATGCGTGTTTTACAACAATTTATTCTTTTAATTTGCTCCATGAGCAAAAAATATGGTGCTAAACATAGGGTTATGCGGGAGGTTAAGGGATGCAGGAAACAATTCACACCTGGCAATAAAGAGACACAATAAATTAAGCTGTTGAATATGCCAGCTGTGTGTTAGTGAAAAAACATATAATTAGAACTATTCATTTGTGTTGTTAGTAACAAACCTCACCGCAGAAAGATTGAATTGAAAATGGATTTAAACAAGAAAAAGTACTTGAACATATTCTTCTGTAAGCTTTCACAGATCGAAAAGAAAAGAACAGAGCGTGATAGGATTGAAAAAAAAGAAGCTAACTGCAAACAAGAAAGCAAAATCGGGTGAATGACAATGTTTGTTCCACTTCCACTTATGACTGACTTCTTTCTGTCTGTACACTTAAATGGGCCACAAAATAGGATGGTGTGAAGTAAAGTACGACGGTTCTTAATACATTTTTTGTGTGTAAGGCAGTGTTATTAAAATCCGGAGAGGTCATGATATTGTTGCTGAAAAAATTTTTAATGGAGATTTCGGTATCATAAGAAAACCTTGACGGATTTGTTGTTAGGATAATTTATTTTGCTATCAAACACTTCAAATGAGTCATGCTGAGAATTTGGTATTTTAATGGTGTTAGTATTTTTAAAAGTGCAGTACAGATTTTTGCAAAATTCACTTATTATCAATCAAAACGGCCTAATAATAAAACACTCCAAAAAATGTTCGTTTCTTTTTCAAATTTCCAGTCAAAGTTTTAGCAAATTGCCAAATTTTCGAGAAAAAAAAGCGATTTTAAGAAAATCCAGAGCAATATTGTACCCCCAGAATGTTTTAGCACAAATAACTGAAATAAAGTTAAAGTTTAAAAACTGTAGAAACATTTTTTTTTTGCTAGACTTGAAAAATTATAAGTGGAGAAAATTGAAAAAAAATTGAAAAATTGTCACTTTTTGACAGTAAATAAAAAAATTTTGAAAATTTGGTTAGTAAAGTTTCACTATGACAGTTTGTCATTTCAGCATAATAATATGACTTTTTTGCATCTTCAAGTTATAGACATAGAGTTTTTAAATATAGTTTAAAAAAATAATACCACCACATTTGGACAGTCGGAGTCAAAAAACTCATTTTTCTCTTTTTTGAATCAGGCGTAGTTTCAATTCGAATTCGGAATCTTCATTGTGATATCTTCTAAAAAGTTTATCAATCGACCTATGAATATTGAAAAAATATTTTCCCATCAAAATTTGAATGATATATAGAATTTTGATGTTTTGTTTAATAAAAATTGCTTGTATTTCCATTTTTGTATGAAAAAATCAAAAAATGTCTGCAAAATTTGATACTTGCGTATTATAACCCCGCCCTTTTAAATATCCCACCCTGTCCCTTTAAATAATAATTTTTGAGTTATAAAAATAAAAATGTGTGAAATAGTGTTGTATTTTTAGGCTTGTGAAAAACCCCTCTGTAGAATAAAAATCTATGTCACATTCCATTTGGAAAAATCAAAAAAAAAAAAAACTAAATGTAATTTTAAAATTGTGGAGTATTTAATACACAGGTATTCAAACTGTTTGATTAAATAATCATTAAACTAGAAATTTTTAAAAATATTATTTTTGGGTACGGCTACTTTATGAGCTCGCCCGTAGTCATAAAAGGTAGATAACTAAACATATTCGTTTTTTCAAAATTTAACATTGACAGATTTCATTTCGATTTCATTTGAAACTTTGCTCTTCCGTATTCATTGTATTTTCGTAATTGGAAATCAAACGGCTGTCAAAAGCGTGGCTGTCTTCGGCACCTGAACACGAGTTTTCTTGAATGAGTCTATCAAATTTAAACTTTGCGTCTAACAGCAATTAATTATTAATGATTTTTCCAAACACCCCACTGCAAAGTACAGGGAAAATTTTTTATCAGTTTCACTCTTTTTTTTTGCAATTGTTTTTCAATAGCTTTTCCGTGGTGTGAAAATTACCGCCTTTTCATGTTTCCCAATGTGTTTAAGGAATGGAAGAGGTATGGCGTGATCAGTCATTGATAATTTCAACTTGGCATTTATCAGTGTGTGGACATTGTCCCCGCTGGTATATGTACGTAGGTCGCAAGTGCATCACGCCTCTTCTCTTTTCTTGACAGGGCTCGCTGAGCACAATAGACTCCAACCGTGCAATTGTTTCAGCGTTTTAGGTTTTACTAGGTCAAAGTCTGGCTGTTTCCAAAATAAAATATATTTCAAAGTCAGCTTCACCCGTCGATTTCTCGCTTTCGTTTTTTTTTATCGAACTGTCACGTTTTCGTGTAGGTTTTTGCACAATTATTGAATTTTGCGCTCAAAAAATTTGAAATTTCAATTTAGGTATATTTATCAACATTTCCCAAGTGATAACAATTGTTGTCTAGCCCTACTAGCTTATTTTGCAGTATTATTTCCTATAATATATTTTTTAAAGCATATCATATTTTCCCAAATGTTGCGACACTTGAAAGACATAATACGCCATCCGCTTTCGCTGATTTGTAAATTTTGTACATGGCTGTCTATCAATTCCTGCATTAGGCTCTTATTCTCGTTTTTCTTGGTGCGTATTGATAGCGATAAAACGGCTGATAGTCGAGTGATACCCCTTCTTTACTTTTTTTGTTGGCTCTTCATCTATTCGCCCATCTCCACAAGTTTTTTTTTCAAATAGATATTTTGCATGTATTGTGAACTGTCAAATTAATAACAGATTTTTAAAAAAAATTCTTGTATCCTGTCACGTGTATAACATCCTGTCATTTTTAAAGGAGGTGTAATGGCTGTGGTTATTTTGGTATAGTCCTACGATATGCTGAAATACAGGAATTTTATAATGAAAGTTCTCAAAAAATTTTCAAAAATTTTTTATGGCGGTTCAAAATTTCAAAAAAAATTAAAGGCTCAATTTCAGCTAAAATCTCCAGTTTTGGCAACTTTTCCGTGCCGCAGCAGCTTGAAAATGACTTTTTTGAATTATCGTCTTTTATTGCTTATTTCGGTTGTTGGGCTCCTGTTTGTTGTAGGATAAAGTAGATTTTAAGCCGATAGGTAACCAAAAATTACAAAAGATCCGCATTAAAAAATTTAAAAAATTAAACAATTTTTTTTGAGCAATTTTATTACAAATTTTGTTCACTTTAGCACATTACAAATCTATAGGTTCAAAATATCCAGAAACCGTTGATCCTTCTTCAATTTGAAAGGCAAATTTTATTATTTAAAACCCAAGTTTTAGGTAACAAAAACGCATGGCTTTTTCTGTAAGAGACGTCTATGCAGGCAGCTCCGTGCTGCTCACGGGAGGTACTGGGTTTTTGGGAAAGGTGATTGTTGAGAAGTTGTTATGGACTATTGATGACATTCAAAACATCTATTTGATGATAAGAACAAGAAAAGGGAAGAATCCGCAAGAAAGATTGTCAGGTCTTCTTCATGTAAGTATTTTGATTATATTTGGAATTTTATTTAATAGTTTTTAGGATCCCCTTTTCAATCGCATTCGCCAAGAGAAACCAGAAGCATTTGACAAATTGAAAGCAATCGGTGGAGATATGATGGTGGAAAATCTAGGAATGGATCCTGAAGATGTGATGCTCATCCGAGACAATGTGAGGGAGTACAATTCTCAATTTTTCCAACTTTTTAATATTCAGGTCAACGTAGTGATCCATAGCGCGGCGACTGTCAAGTTCGACGAGCATCTAAGAGCAGCAGTCACCATGAATGTCATTGGAACCAAACGAATCATTGATCTCTGTCATCAAATCAAAGATCTCAAAGTAACAGAGAAAACAACGTGTCTCAGAAAAATTGTATTTTTAAGGTATTGGTGCATGTGTCAACTGCATATGCAAACTGCGACAGGTTTGAAACAACGGAAAAAGTGAGCGTGAAAAATTGAACATTGTAGAATATCAACTAAATTTCTGGAAATTTACAGATTTACAAGTCACCAATGGCTCCACAAAAACTTGTGGACGCTCTTTCGTGGATGGATGACGAAACATTGACTAAAGTAAGTTTTGATATTAGGTGGTGGCAATTAGACCTTGGTCAAAATGTATGACTTTTTGTGGCATATCGATTTTTCTGAAAAAAAGTTTGGCGACTCCAGGTATCCTAACTCGGAGCCACATTTTTTAGGCTTCACCCAGATTCGTGTATTTTAAACTTTTGTTTGAAATTTATGTGCGGATTTTGCTTAATTTAATATACCGTATATTCTCTATTAGAGCGGCGTATCTAATAGTACGGCGTATCTATTAGAGCGGCACTCTAACTGGCTCTTCGAAAATTAGAGCGGCAGTCTCTATTAGTGCGGCACCCCTTTTTTTGGGTGCAAGAGCCACATCAATTATTCGATTTCTTCGAAGATATTTTTGTTCATTCTTGAATGAATTTATAAATTTTCATTTAAATATTGAATTTTAGTGTCTTTGTGAGGCAAAATTACCCAATTTTCATGAATTTTTCCATAAAATATGAGGTTTTATAAAGAAATTTTGAGGTTACTACTCCCAAAAGTAGTAACTTCAATATGAAAATTAGTTATCGAAAATTAGTGCGGCAGTATCCAGTAGAACGGCAGTCTCTAATAGAGCGCACGTCACGAAGGGCCGGGAAATTAGTGCGGCATGCCGCTCTAATAGAGAATAGAGAATACACGGTACAAGGAAAGAGGACAGATTTGTCGAAAAATGTATTCGAAAAATAGATTAAAAAATAGACAAAGCAATTTTTTTAACTTTTTTAAAACTAATTTTTTTTTCGATTTTTATTGTTATACAATCACATTATACACTAAATCGAGCGAGAGCCGCGCATAAATCTAAAAATAAAGTTTCAAAAAACCAAGATCGAGTGGAAGCCTAAAAAAGCGGCTCCGAGCTAGAATACCTGGAGTCGACATATTTATTTGAAAGTACCGTCACATCACAGGTAATGTGGTTGATACCATAAATTCCCAGATTTTCAGAAATATCGATGCGGAACAAAAAAAACTCATTGCCACCCCTACTTTATTTTGATATTCATAGAAAAAAAGGAGATTAATTGAAAAATGTTGAAAGTGTAAAAATTCAACAACAAAATTCAGAAATCCTATTTAAAATGAAAATAATTCTTTTTGCGTTATTGATATTACCAAAGTTACCCGATATTTAACATTTTCAGATTACACCTAAAATACTTGGCCTCCGTCCAAACACCTACACTCTGACCAAAGCTTTAGCAGAGTCCACAATCGAAACCGAAGCAAAGGATATTCCAGTCATTATCATTCGTCCTTCGATTGTAGGAGCAATGTGGCAAGGACCGCTTCCAGGATGGACTGACAATATCAATGGGCCGACTGGAATCTTTGCTGCTGTAGGAAGAGGTGTTTTGACAAACATGTGTGGGAGCAGTGAATCAAAAGCTGATATTATTCCCGTTGATATTGTGGCTAACATGATAATTGCGTCAGCTTCATATAGAACATCGATCAAGTGAGAATAGTTTTAAACAAACTGTGAATTGTTTAAAATTTTGTTTTTTGTTTCAGCACGACAGAAATTCCTGTGATCCACTGTTCATCTGGTGAATTGAACCCTCTCTATTGGGGTCATATTGTTTTATTTTTGGAGCAATTCTACAAAAAGGTTAGTCAGAGTTTTATATAATAATATCTCCATTAAAGGAGGAGTACTGGTTATAAGTATTTAGCTTAAATAGACTTAAACTGGTTCAAAACGTCTTCATAATGAGACTTCACAAAAAAATTTCCAAAAATTTTTATGGCGGGTAAATAATAATAATATCAAAATAGAACCAAATTTTGCTAAAATATAAAAATTCGCAGATTTCTTTCATTAGATGAACTACCAAAATATGCATTAAAGGAGGACTAACGGTTTGGACGATTTTGAAAAAAAAAAAGGCCCAAAATAGACGGCAAACATTTTTTAAACGGCATTCAAGCTACTACCACGTAGAAAAGTTAACGAAATTTTAGAATTTAGCAAAATTAGTCTTTTTTTTCCAACATTTTGAGCCTTCATAAAACTATTTGTCAAAAATTTTTTTTGAGAAATCTCATTTTGAAATTTGGTCAATTTTGGCCAGTTTTAGTCAATTTTAACTAAATACCCACAAACTCTACTCCCCTTTTAAATAGTACTCTAATGTTTTTTTTAAATATATTTTCAGTATCCCATGGAGCAATGCTTCGCAGTTCCATCCACATATTTCCACAAATCACGTTCACTATTCCTTATAAACTATTATATCAAGCATCATATACCTGCTGCCATCTCAGATATTTCTGCTCGTCTTATAGGAAAGCGAAAAAAGTAAGTCATAAACGACGGAGAACAAGACCTACATAAATTTCTTATCAGCAATGTGAAGCTGTATTCGAAAGTGTGGAAAATGATTGAAACTCTACACTTTTTCACGACTCGCGGATGGAGTTTCAATGCACGTGGACTGCCAGAATTCTTTGAGAAAATGACACCCGCAGATCAAAAGGAGTACAACTTTGATGTTCGCCAAGTGGATTGGAACTCGTATTTATTCGATTATGTAATGGGTATCAAGAAGTTCCTTTTGAAAGAAAATCTGGAGAATCTTAACAGATCGAGAGCACATCTTTTGAAGTCAGTGATATTATTCAATATTGAAAAGTTATGCTGAATAATATTATTTCAGAATGCGCATTCGACGCCAAGTAATTGCAGCAATAGTTTACGCAGGATTTATCTCTACAATTGGAAGAAAATGGAAGAAGACTACTCAATATCTGACATGGTTCGGTGCTATGTTGGCAACATATACATACACTGAAGTCAGTTTCAGACGGCATATTCCTCTGAAATCATTGAAAGATTACACACAAACGTCGGATTATTCTCGGTATCTTCAAAAAAGCTAGAATCTTTTCAATGACGTCATTCAAATTTATTTTTCTTTTTTTTTGTGTGATTTTTTTATCTTTAAAAATTGATAGGATCAGAATCAAAAATCAGACATACAATCGTTATATTGTTTCAAAATATCAAGGTCGATAGTGTGTCTGTTGATTGTGATACGCACTCTCTCATCAACAATAACTTTTTTTCATTGTTATTCTCCGCTTAAAGGAGGAGTAACGGTTCTGGGTGTTTTGAACGAATAAATAAAATATATGACACTTCTCGTATTTTTTCCAAAAATTTTTTATGGCGGTTCAAAATTTTGACTCAAATTTAGCGAAAATCTCTAATTTTGGCCTGAAATTAAACTTTTGAATTAACGAAAAATGTGACACGGAATAGAAGCCAAACATTTTTTATGGAAATTTTGAAGCACGATAAAAAATATTTAAAACATTTTTGAACTCATTGCGGAATTTGTTCAAGGAGCACATTTTGGGTATATACGTTTCAAAAAAAAAACCCATAACCGTTACTCCTCTTTTAAAATTTACACATGCCTATTTCCGACAACGCTTTATATCTTTTTTTTTAATACTGCAATTTTTTTCACCAAATCTTCCATCTTCAATCACCTCCAAGTTTGTTTTCTACTTGTTATGAGCGAAAGACCAGTTTTTTTCTCGTTATTCATTTTATGTTTGACAATAAATAATGGTCAGTTCCACTTTAAATATTTATTTTTCCTATCAGTTTTGTTTCATGGCTAACCACAATCACAGTGGAGACTAGTAAACATTCGCAAATAGAAAAAAAAAACAACATCGGTGGCTCTTCTCGTTTTCTCGTCAATGGTTAGTAGGAAAAGATGAGAGTACTTTTGCTCGATGTGAGTGCGTGATATTTTAAAATGCGTGTTATTTTTAGAATTCATATCTTTTGATGAAATTATGAAAAGGAAAATGTACTAAGTTCGACGAATTCGGCAAATTTGCCGTGCTTAACAAACTCCGAAAAATTTGATGTTTTTGGAGAACCAATACTACTGAATTCTTAACACACATTGTGTCATTTTACAAAATTTTTGGGCAAATAATCAATAATTTTGGTCAAAATAGTATTGCCCAACTTTTGATGTGTGCTGCAAATTTCGAAGTTTGCCGAGTTCGGCAAATTCGGCAAATTTTTTTTCGGCAAACATGGCGAGCGCGGCAAACGGCAAATTCGGCAAATTTTTTCTCGGCAAACGGCAAATTCGGCAAATTTGCCGCACACCCTTGCCCTCTACTATATGTATATGTATGACATATCTTTCGGAGAATCTTTGCAACAACCTAAATTAAAACAACTTTATTGATACATATTTTAAAAAACTGTTGAAGAATTTTAACTTTTTGAAACATTTTGTACAGTTCAAAAAAGTTCTATTAATAGTAAGAGAAAACAGGCAAATTTTTACATTATTAAATGTACCAAAAATCACTTAACTATTCTCTTTCGAATTTCTCACAACTTGCCATGTAGACAAAAAAACGTTATCATAATTATTTTTTATGTGAGCTTATTTTGCGATATTTTGTCTATGTATCAAGAACAGTACTTGTGTACCTGGCCAAAAAAAAAATTAATCTTTTTGCAAATTTTATGTGACCATTTTTGTCCATATTAAGTTAGCATTAGCGTTTTTAAGGCTATATTTTTGGGCCGGGAATTCTGAACAAACATCCAAAAACAAAGTTTGTAAATGTTTTTGTGAGTGTTTTCCAATATCAATTGAAAAGTTTTGAACAACAACTTGCCACTTGGCCGTTTCGCACTGTTGGTTATGAATCCCAAAAACCTGAGGGCAGTGTTTACTTTTTCAACTTACTGTTTACTCGCATTAACAATCAACATTGTATTAGTTCCCTGCGTAGTCTCTTTTTTCAAATTTTAAGGAGTAGAGTCAGTGAGGAAATTTCTTTAACACACGCTACAGTGACCAAATGTTATGGTAATTTTTTAAAGTTTCAATTGATTTTTTGATTTTTTGAAAATTGGAAAAAAAATTAGAAAATTTTTTTGAAACTTTCTTTTATGATATTTGTCCATTGTGGTACCGTAGGCGTGTTTTTTTTTTAAATTTTTCCACTAGCTCTATTCATGTTTTAAATTGATTTATTTTTGATAACTAGACACAAATGACATGACGGATAAGAAATCAAATCTTTGTGCTCTCTCCCCGGCCCTTACGTTTTCTTCCTTCTCAATCCAAAATGCGTTTTGGCACGTCGAAAACATTGAGCAGTTGGAGAAACGAGGGGCAAGGCAGAAGGGCCGCGCTTTCGTTTTTTTTGCGTTGTCTTCTCTCGATCTCTTTCTCCGTGTTACGCATATTCTCTCGCACTTTGCTTCTGGCTGCTTAGTTTTTTTCCCTTGCTGAAGGCTGAAAAAGTGAAGAAGAAGAAAACACACCAATCATTCATTCAATCCAGTCGATTTGATAGGAAAATGTAATTCACAATTTTGGTTTTCATGTTTTGTTTCTGTTGTATAAATACATTCAGTTGTCTGGGTCCCCTGCGTCAAGATCAAAAGTGCATCCCCCCTCTAGGGGCTTCTTTCGTGTATTGCATCATGTGTACTTGCCATAGCATATTTCAAAGTCGAAACCTTTTATTTTTGGCTTTTTTCTACTTTTCTTTTTTCCCATGCGTTCGTCACACTCATTATTTACTCTGCATCTTTTCTCTCTCCATTTCAATCACTATCACTTCTCACTTGGCATCATTCATTGTTTTCTTATACCAAAGGAACTAAATAAAACGTTTGTTTGTTGAAGTTTCGGTATTATTTTGAACGTTTAAACTTAATATCTACTCAAATGGATTAAACTAATTCAATAAACTTTTATGGCGGTTCAAAATTTCGAAAAAACATGGCCTAATTTTAGTTAAAATCTTCAATTTTGGCAATACTTTTTTTTTGATTTTTCAATCCTCTGTTGCATATTTGGTCGTTCATCTCTTGTTTTTTTTTTGATTATAGTACAGTTAAAGCCGATAGGTGACCTATTTTTTTTTATTTTAGGTTACCTATCAGCTGTAAATTACGTATTTCCTCTAATAGTATATCATCCAATTACTTTACTCCAAAAGGATATATCTATGTTCGTTTAAAAAATATCAATAAACTGTCAACTGCAAATATATAGAAAAAAATAAAAATAAGTGTTTTTTCAGTTGATCAGTTTTCAATAAAACAAACGCCAACTGAGATTTAAGCTGTCAAAGTTGAGTAATGGAGTGCAATGTATACTACATTAGAAAAAATACGATGTATCCTAATTAACGAAATGAAGTCAAGCTATGCCATTAAATATAATAATTTGAAAAAAAGTTAATTTCTTCGGACCGATGCAACACGAAAAAATGGACAAAATTAGAGATTTTAGCTGAAATAGGTTTTTTTTTGAATTTTTAAATTTTTAAAATTTCAAACCGACATAAAAAATTTTGAAAAAAATTTGGAAGTTTCATTACAAAATTCATTGAATTTAAAATGTCCAGAACCACTCAATGCTCCTCCTATAAAAATAATAATTAAAAGTTGACCTTCCACAGGGTAATATGACCGCGCGCAGTTGTTTGTTTCTGTGTTTTCCTTGTTGTATCTGCGTCGCGCACTTTCTAACCACAATGGTCCCTGCCACACTGTATTACGCGCATTCATTGTCCGCATCGATTAATCAGTTTTTGCTTGTCAACATTTTTCTCTTGCAGTTCTCAGATTTATCCTTTTCTTCTCAAAATTTTTTCATTCTTCTCATCCCATTTTTCTCATCCTTCGTGTTAAATACTATTGTCATAAATTACAGAATTTTGCATAATTCGAAATGGACGCGGACGCATCAACAATCACGCCAGAAGAGCTCGACTTTATCCGTCAGCGAGCTTTGCGCCGCTTCGACTCAATCGTCCCAACTGCTGGAAGAGAAGGAACTGAGATTGCGTCGGATATTTTCAAGGGACGTACTCTCGCGATTTACACGTCCGGAGGAGACTCTCAAGGTACGAATGAATTAGGGCAAAATTTGAAATTTTGACCTGCCATGAAAATTTTGTGTGGAGTCTCCATATAAAATTCATTTCACTTTTAATAAAATTCAAACTTTTCCTTGTAAGAATACGTTTGAAACTTTATTTTCCAGGTATGAACAGCGCTGTTCGAAGTATCACAAGAATGGCTATATACTGTGGATGTAAAGTGTATTTGATCTACGAAGGATACGAAGGAATGATTGAAGGTGGAGATTTCATCAAGGAAGCCACGTGGAACACCGTTTCCGATATTATTCAGCAAGGAGGAACTATCATTGGTTCCGCAAGATCTTCCGAATTCAGAACTCGTGAAGGGCGTCTCAAGGTGAGAAAATAATTAGCCCAATAAAACAAATTTTTGAAAGTTTTGAAAGTTAAAATTAAATTTCCAGGCAGCCACCAACCTGATTAATCGTGGAATTGGTCGTCTTGTATGCATTGGTGGAGATGGATCTCTCACTGGAGCCAACACTTTCCGTTTGGAGTGGACCGATCTTGTGCAAGAACTTGTGAAAAATCAACGAGTCACTGCGGCGGCTGCGAAAAAGATTCCTTACATTCAAATTGTCGGACTTGTCGGATCCATCGACAACGATTTTTGTGGAACCGACATGACGATTGGAACCGACTCGGCACTTCAAAGAATTATCAGTTCTATTGATGCTGTAGTCGCAACTGCACAAAGTCATCAAAGGGCTTTTGTTATTGAGGTGATCTCAATTTATCAAGAAAATAATTCATATACTTATTTTACTCTAGGTCATGGGTCGCCATTGTGGATATCTGGCTCTAGTTGCTGCTCTAGCTTCCGAAGCCGACTTCTGCTTCATTCCTGAATGGCCGGCACCGGAAAATTGGCGTGACGTCTTGTGCGACAAACTTTCTCAAATGAGATCAGAGGGTCAACGTCTTAACATCATTATTGTCGCCGAGGGAGCTATTGATCGTGATGGAAAGGCTATCACCGCCGAGGATGTGAAGACTGCTGTCAAGGAGAAGCTGAAATACGATACACGCGTTACAATTCTTGGACATGTTCAACGCGGAGGTGCTCCATCTGCTTTTGATCGACTTCTTGGATGTAGAATGGGAGCAGAAGCAGTTTTTGCTCTCATGGAGATGACTGAGGTTTCTGGGATTTTCTGTGAATTTTTCATTAATGGTTTGAACGTATGAACCAATATGTTTTCAAATTAACAAAAATCTTAATTGTAGTTTTTTTCAGTGCCGCAGCGGCCCGAAGTTGGCTTTTTTGGATTATCGAACTTTGTCGTAAATTTTGTTCCTTCATCTCATATTATTTTGATAGTTAAGGTTAGGGCTTCCTTGTGAGAGAGGCGCGGCGTTGGCGCCTCCACGGGCCTCCCGCCGGACCTCCTTCACCGTCTGCCGCTGTTTCGCAGCTTGGCGTGAAAAGAGAAATTTGACGTGTGCGCAACGTAGTTCGCAAAGATGGCAGCGGTCGACACTTTGGGGGTTCCGCGCCGTACTATACCTGTGGCGCGATTTGCGGCGTGAAGCCGGCGCTGACGCCTTACCGGCGCCACATGGAAGCCCTAGTCAAGGTATATTTAAAACCGGTAGGTGACCAAAAAATGTCAAAAATTAGTAAATGCAATAAAAGATAATAATGCGCTCAAAAAATCAATTTCAGGCAGCTTCGACACCGAAAAAAGCTCAGAATTAGAGATTTTAGACTATTTTTTCTAACATTTTGTACAGTCAAAGAAAAAAGTTTGAACATTTTTTGCAAAGCTTCATAACGAAATTTACAAATTTTTTCGTTTATTTGAGCACATTTTGGGTCTACACTTTCACCGTTCAAACCGTTATTCCTGCTTGAAAGAAAAGAAGTATAATTTTTTTTTATTTCAGGAATCAGAACCTTGTGTTATCTCAATTGACGGAAATGTTATGGTCCGTGTGCCACTTCTCAAGTGTGTCGAACGAACTCAAATGGTACAGAAGGCAATGGCGGATAAGGACTGGACCACGGCTGTGATGCTTCGTGGACGCAGTTTCCAGAGAAATCTTGAAACGTACAAGTTGCTGACTAAGATGAGAACCGTCGAAAAGGACAATCTTTCGGAAGGACACAAATTCAATGTTGCTGTAATCAACGTTGGCGCTCCAGCCGGTGGAATGAATGCAGCCGTCCGCTCTTATGTTCGAATGGCTCTCTACCATCAGTGTACCGTGTACGGTATTGAAGACAGTTTTGAGGGACTTGCCAATGGGTCATTCAAACAGTTCAAGTGGTCCGATGTTACTAACTGGGCAATGAACGGAGGATCGTTCCTTGGCACACAGAAAAGTCTTCCAACTGAGAAAACTATGCCTCAACTTGCTGCTCAACTGAAGAAGCACAATATTCAAGCGTTATTGCTTGTTGGAGGATTTGAAGCGTATCACAGCACAATAATTCTTGCTGAAAATCGCGAAAAGTATCCCGAGTTTTGCATTCCAATGTGTGTCATCCCATGCACCATCTCGAACAATGTTCCAGGTTTGTTTTTCATTATATAAGGTTTTTAAACAATACATTTCTAATTTTAGGAACTATGGTGTCTCTCGGATCCGATACCGCGATCAATGAGATTTGCCAGATGATCGACAAAATCAAGCAATCTGCCACTGGTACCAAGAGAAGAGTTTTCATTGTCGAAACAATGGGAGGATACTGTGGTTACCTTGCCACTCTTTCTGCGTTGAGCTCCGGTGCGGATAATGCGTACATTTTTGAAGAGCCATTCACCGTTCAAGACCTCTCCGATGATGTTGATGTGATTCTCTCAAAGATGGAAGTTGGAGCGAAACGCTACTTGGTTGTCAGAAATGAGTGGGCCGACAAGAACCTCACCACAGATTTTGTGCAGAATCTTTTTGATTCTGAAGGAAAGAAGAACTTCACCACAAGAGTCAATGTTCTCGGACATGTTCAACAGGGTGGATCTCCAACGCCGTTCGACAGAAATATGGGAACCAAGCTGGCCGCTCGTGCTTTGGAGTTTTTGCTCATTCAGCTCAAGGAAAATTTGACGGCCGATAACAAGGTGATCGCCAAGTCAGCCCATACTGCGACGCTTCTTGGACTCAAAGGACGAAAGGTGGTGTTCACGCCGGTGCAAGATCTCAAGAAGGAGACCGATTTTGAGCATCGTCTTCCATCAGAGCAATGGTTAGTGGACAAGTAGTTTGTAGAAAAAACTATTCAATCTCTAGACTAAAAATAACATAATGGAATACAGCATGTCTGTATTCTTGTTAAATATCTAAACCATAAGTTTAAGGGCTATATGCAATACTCGTGGAGCACGATTTCCTCTAGCGTTAGAGCGCACTTTCTGACATCTTACAAACTCGCGCGGTAATTTGTTTCTATCAAAAATCAGTTTCTTTGGCTAGTTTTTGGCTCCTTTAGAAGATTTTTTTTCCGATTTATATTATTGTTATGATTTGTTAAACATTTTCGATATACAAATCGAAAGTGTGTAAATTTAGGAAATTTTGGAAACTGTATCATAACAGTCAGTTTTTCGATTTTAGGCCGGTATTTGGTTGATCATTTTGTAGAGAAGATGCATATTCATGAAATCCCTTGATTACTTATTGATTTGATTAGTTCTCAACATTTAAAATTTGAAAAAATCACGTAGATCTTTATAACTGTGTAATTTCAAAAATCATGAAGTTAATCACCGCCGGATATGAATTGTTTATAATTTCTGTGATGACTGTTTAAAAAAAAAACTTTCGTTCTCGGCCGTAAGAGCCCAATTTTACATGTTTGCCATTCGCTTAATGTTCCTCATAGTCAGCAATAATGTAAATTAAAAATTTGACAATAATTTCCGTAGAACCCAAAAAATATGTTTTCAAAAACTGATTTCCTGTGGAAGCTGATTCCCGCGTATTCGAGAATTTGTTAGTTGTTAGTAAGCGCGCTCTAATGACAATGAACGCTCCTGGACACATTCTGCGATAAATTTCAATTTAAAAATTTCAGGTGGATGGCTCTGCGTCCACTTCTCCGTGTTCTCGCTCGTCATCGTTCGACCGTTGAAAGTTCTGCAATTTTGGAATCTGTTGAAGAAGAAAGCGCCGACTCACACATGTTCTGAAAAGTTTTGATGTCTCCATAGCGACTACTTTTTTCTGTCTGTCATAATACTTTTTTTTGTGTGTTACACTTACTCGGTATTGTAAATGTTCTCATGGTCTATATTAAATCTTTGCTCGTCTAAATTGTCTCTTTTTACTAAGCTTCCATAGGTTCTCACAATTTTTTTTCTCGCCATTCTTTGCACAAGTTGATTGAAGTCTTAGCCCCTATTTCTTAGTAGTTGAAAATATGCCATGATGCAAATAAATGAAGTGTTTTAAAATATGTAGTTATTTTAAAAATATGTTTATTCAAAGTATTTTATCATTAGAACTGTTCCTATGAAAAGTTTTTTTTGTTCCAAAGCTACAGAGGTTTAAAAAAAAATCATCTAAAAGTAGACCCGTGAGATGTCCACCGCTATATCTCCAGTCAAACTTCTGTTGAAAATTTTAGGGGATCTGAAAAAGAAATCAGCAATATTGTGAACAACATTTTGATTAATTTCACTATAATATTTGATCTTTTTGGCACTATAAGTATAGACTATTAATTAATCTAAATGATATTTGTATTTGTTACAAAATCAAGACAAGAATCTTTAATACACAGAAATATATTTTATTTCTAAAAAGTATGTACAAAGTCCATATATCACAGTGAGAAACACTTAAATCTTCATTTTCTTGATCCAGTAACCGACGTCTCTGTGATAGTATCGGTCGTTGATTTTTCAGGCTTAGCATCAGCTGCAAAAGCTGGATCATCGAAGCCAGTACTAGCTGATCCACCACCAAACAATCCACCGGCTCCTGGAGAAGCAACTGGCGCAGTTTGCCCTACAGGTGAGTAGTCTGGTCCGACATTTGAACTACCTGCTCCAGGTTGCGGCATAGCTGGAACTGGAGGTGATGCTTGGAACCCGGTCTGTGATCCTCCTTGTTGTCCGAACCCGGATTGGTCTCCCTGGAATTGACCTTGACCTTGGAATCCTCCATTTTGCCCTTGGAATCCGCCAGACTGGCCTTGAAATCCTCCCTGTTGGAACCCGCTGTTTGGATAGTTTCCTCCTTGCTGGTATCCACCTTGCCCATATTGTTGAGGTCTACCATACCCACCTCCAGGTTGTCCATAACCACTTGGCCTTCCGTAGCCACCACCTCCATTGTGCCCATATTGACTTTCTGGTGGGGAATAGTTGCTTGGAGCACCATATGATCCACGTTTCACCCTTAAGATGATAAAGTCTTTAATTGTGAAAAGTGGAAATATACCTGTTCAGAATTCCGGCATTGGCAAATGCGACGAGGGCAAGAATACTAAGAGATTTTAGGAGAGAAGTCATTTTTTTAGAAACAAATGAAAGTGAGATTTGAATTTTAGGTAACTCGATCACATTTTTATATCAAATTGTTAGAAAGGCGTTATCAGTCGTAGTCGTCGAACACTACATCATCTTTTTGTCATATCATATCACTGCCGATGTTTTCATCCAATCAATGCGTGGGCGACGGGTGGTCACTTTCATCCTTCTTCGAGTTGGTCAGTTCACCAAATGTGTGTGTATGTGTCTTGTGGAGCGAGAATGAGTCATACCGGAATGAAGGACAAGGGGATGAATGATATAAATCCGAGATGGTAAGCGGATGACTTGGCGACACTTAATCTGTAACATAACCTTGACACGAGCGTTGTATTTTTCGTATTTTCTCCCTCCGAAATTGCCGTCTTTCAATTGGACACCATTTTGTTTAGACTCTCCTGTAGGTACATAATAGTTCACAAAAATGTCCAACTTTGTTGCAATTCTCACTGTATGTTTTACGATTTTTCCAATTTCTACTGAATCTAAATATATTCCAAATCGGTGAGTTTTCTGATCTTAAAAATGAAGTAGCGCCAGTGGGGAAATTATTGAAAAACCTTAATATGATTTTTTGAAAATTGGAAAAATCTCAGCTTTTGTCACATTTTTTGAAGTGGTGTTTTTTTTAGTTTTGTTTCAAATCACGAGGTTCTGGCTCGACCCCGCTCTCCATTGCACACCGAAATGGCGGGAAATTTTTATTGAATTCGCAAGAGGAATTTTCACGCGGCGCGTTGAAAAAGTGTAAGCATTTGCACATGACGGTGTTTGCACAAAATACACCGAGGGGTCGAACCAGAAACCCGTGCAAATGGTAATATTCAAACATTGTAGGGATTTGAACATGCGAGAGTTTTATAGTCTTCTCACAAAGTGGCAAAAACTCAATAATTGCCACTTTCTGACTGCCAATAAGAACATTTCAAATATTGTAGGAGTGGTTTTTGGCAAATTTCCCACTTGCAATACTGTCACTTTTTTATATGATATAGTCTTCTAATTTATATTATGTATTTGAAAAAAAAAAACTAAAATTTTCTATGTCTGAATTTCAACAAGTTTTCAGCCACTTTGTTAAAAATGACTGTATACTATAATATTATCTTTATCTTATCAGCTATTAGAAAAAAACAACCAAAGATTTCACGTTGGTCCTGTCAGATTGTATTTGATAAAATTTCAGGTTCCGCCGACAGTATGGCTGGGCAGGGTCACCATACTACGGAAATGCGCAGTATTACGAGACACAGCCGCAGCAACAGTGGTCGTCTCAATATCAGGTTTTTTTGAAAACCCACTTCACGGTTTTTGATTACTTCACTGTTGCAGAACAATCAAAACTACTATTCTCCATACTTTTACGGGTACCAACATCAGCAGACGTGGCAGAATTCAAACCAAAACCAATACCAGACATTGTACAATCGACCGTCATGGATCTCTGAGAACACTGGAGGCAATAACGGATATGCAACAGCGCCGCCAAGTTACAGTGAAGGAGGAAGTTATGCTCGGCCAAAGTATCTGGCAACAATGCAACCGAAGCCGACTATTTCTCCTGTAATCCTCGAACGATCCACAGTTTTTGTGACGCCAGAAACAGTGGGGTCAATTGAGAGTGGTGAAGATAGAAAACATCCAACATTTTTGGAACGTCTTGGAAGTGCAACTTTACCAATTGCTACAATTATTCCTGGATCGGAAGAACTAACAAGTGCCGAAGAACGTGGAACTTTGGGGAATGGGGAGTTGCTACCAGGGCGGACAGAAGAAGAAAAAGAAGAAGCGTCAATCGAGAATGTATCCACGATTCCATCCACAACAAGTGCAACTGAAAACACATCATCAGAGACTTCAGTATTAGAAAAAGACGAGATCACATCTTCTGAATTTTTTGCGACATCAAGTGAGACTACTGAAGCTCCAGAAACATCAACCACTACTGAAAAAGCGACAACTACGGAAATAACTCCAGTTTCTTCCGATAGTCCAGCAATAGAAAGTACGACGACTACCACAGCCTCTCCAAAAACGTCCACTACGCTTACACCAGAACCTATAACAACAGTACCTGCAAAGGATGTAAAGCCAGTTACACTTTTAGCATTCCAGGAAGTTAGCAATGAAGTTACTTCCAACGTCTCTAATGTAACGCAACCGACCGTAGATCAAAGCACAAGTGCTAACAATTTGAATGAAATTGGAGAAGGGTCTGGGACGGAGCCTCTTGCTACATCTGAGCCGCACCCTACTGAATCTAAATTTGTTACGGGAATTGTTGGACTGCGAGCTCCGCCAATGCCAAAAACCAATGAGAAGGTGGGACTTGAAGTTGTGGAATGGACGGATTCTGATAATGAAGTTAGAAAAGTTCTTCTTACTCAATGATTGTATTTAAATATTGTATCTATAAACTTTTTTCTCCACGTTGACACAAATTGAATAATAAATCTACTGAGCTTCATTTGTTTGTTCGTTTCTAAAACATGATTTGTTCAAGTGAGCCATTCTTGACTAAATTTGAAAAATCAGATATCTGCAAAAGTAAATCAAATGACACATACAATAAAAAACCATAATGATCATTAGAGGTGCAATACCGAAATCTGAGACTTGCTGCTTTTTAGACTTAAAATGACCCAAAACAGTTATGGCGGTTCAAAGTTTTTGAAAAAGACTCCTTTTTTTAGCAAAAATCAAATATTTTTGCCACCTTCTCAGTGTCACAGATTACATTTTCAGAAACTACATTTTTGTGCCTCACTGACCCAAAATGTATCTAAATCAAGGATAAGCGATCAGAATAATAATTAAAGAGTGATGATTAAATAAAAATCAAGTTCCTTTACGACACCGAGAAGTTGGCAAAAATTTTGATATTAGCTGAAAATGAGCCTTTTTTCCCGATCTTTGTACTGTCATAACTTTTTATTGAAAAATTTTCAAAACGTCTCGTTACGAAATTTGGTATTGTTGAGTCATTTTGAGTCTAAAAATGCAAAGTCTCAGATTTCGGAAGTTCACTTTTAAAATGTTTAAAACATTTTGTTATGTGACTATATATTTTTCTTTTTCTACAATTTCCAATAAGTTAGACGGCTACAAAAGTGTCAACTTTTTGGTTAAAATGCCCAGTTTTCGATAATTCACTAAAAAACGTCTTCAAAGCTATTGTAGCCGCATAATTGGAGATAACAATATTATTGAGCGAATAAAATATAAAAAATGATGAATACAAGAGGGCAACCGCTCAGTTTCACAATCTCCTCCTACACAGTAAAGGGGAGAATAACAGAGCAAACCGGAAGAATGTAAGTCACACACTATACCGGCAGACAGGCCGTTTAGATAAAACCATAGATAAAACATCTAGTGTGCACAGGACCACACAAGAATAGCACATTTTTAACGTTCTGAACACTAAACATGACTCCCTTGTTAAATATGAAGATTCCCAGAGTTTTGAAATTCGAAACTATATTTCACACATTTTTTTTCAATATAACGATGATTTTATAAAGAATGAAAAATCGCAAGATAGGTGTCTGAAAATCGAAGATTTTACTCATCCACATTATGAAACTAAAAAGACCACCTGAACAATCTCTCGGCAGGTGTATTTTTTTTGCTCTCTCAAAATGCAAGCGACCTTTTTGAAACACATCTGCTCTTTTGTTTTGCTGCAGGGTGTGGCTCACATCAATCTAATAATCAAAACACATCAAACGTGAGCCGTGTTGAAAAGAAAAAGGAGGGGAGTTAGACTGATTTTTACAAATCCCGATTTCTTCTCTCTTGAACCATCTCTCACCTGCGCCGACAGCAAATCGTCGGTCTCCTCATTCACCACTATCTTTCTCGTGTTCCATTATTTTTGCTGTTACTCTGGCTCTCATTTTCTTCTTCCTCACCCGGAGTATTATCATCAGAGGAATGATGATGCCTTCTTCTTCTCTTCCAAACCCTTCCGAACTCTTCACTCATTTCCGACTCGGCGACTCGTCTCTTTATTTTGACATGTTTAACCAACAACACACGTTTATACACGCCGGACCAACCATTTTGCATCCGTCCTTTTGACAAGACAACTCTTAATCTTTCTTTTCTTCTATCTCCACTTTTGTTTTTAGATCTTTCAGCTCTCACTTTTTTTCTCGTTTTGTGTCTATTTATCTAAACGCTATACAACAATTTCAGATGTAGAACACTACACATATAGTTGCAATTTGAGAATTCTGAGTGCATTATACATATTTTTATCAGCCTATCAAATTTTACAAAACTTTCTACTGTGATACTTGTACGTTGCTAACCCCGACCAATTAAACAAGATCTACCGTCGTTTTTTTTGTTTTACTACTGCTTTATCAGTGTCCATAGACGGCAAATGTTTCGTAGATCATAATTTTTATAAGTGTTATTTTTTCTTTATTTTTATAGGTTTTTGTGTAGCATCCTATTTACCAAGCGGCGGCTGAGTATCTAACGTAAAAAGTAAAAACATTCAAAGAAATTTTTTTTTCAAAATTGATATGATTTTTTGAACATTGGAGAAATTTCAGGTTTTGCTACTTTTTTTAAAGTCGTCGATCAAAAACAGATGTTTTCGTCAAATTTTGTATTTTACTATAGCTATTAGTATTCAGATATTGTAGGATTTCAAACTTGCGACAGTGCTATAGTTTTCTCAAAAAGTGGTTAAAACTCACAGATTTCCACTTATTGGCCGTAAATCAAAAAAGAAATTCAAACAATTTACTATGATACTTAATCATTATGGAACCATAGAATTGAATGTTAAAATTTTCCCCACTGGTGCTACTCCACCTTTTTTGTCTATACTTTTTTATTTTTAGAAAAATCCAAATATGTACACTTATGGGGTTATTCAAGTAATGTAGCAAAATGTATTTAAATACATTTGTGACGTCACAAATGTATTTAAATACATGTTTTTATATACGTGAATAAGGTTGTGACGTAATTTTTCTACAATTTTTAATTTTCCGACACTACTTGAATAACCCCATTAAAAACTCCCTGTTGTGTTTGCACAAATTAAAAAATGCTTGACTTTTTAAAACGGCTGTATACGCGCCACGGAGCATTATTAATTTAAGTTGGGTTTGAAAAAAAATTATAGTTTTATCCAATTTGATCAATTGCATATTTTAAACATATAGGACGAAAATGTGCTCAAATAAACAAAATTTGTACTGTTCAAAAATTGTTCAAAAATTGTTTTAAGCGGTTCAAGATTTCGAAGCGGTCTGAAATTAATTTTTTTCAAATTAACATTGGCTACCTATCGGCTTCAAGTCTATCCTAATCAACGAAACAATATGAGATGAACGATCAAAATATGATCAACCTCAGACCGCCCCGACTCGGAAAAATGGCCGAAATTGGAGATTTTAGCAAACTTTAGACCATTTTTTTAAAACTTTTGAAGCACCCATTAGATCAAGCGTAGCATATCACAAAGTTATTATATTTACCCAATTTTATCAAAAACTGCGATTGCGCTATATTTCAGCGAACCGACCCTTGTTCTTTAAAATTTCTCTATACTTGGATCAAATTTTTTTTTGTTCCTTATTTTGCTTGTCAGTTTACAGCTCTACAGCACATTCTTTACATGCAGTCGGACGTTCAGTAGGCAACGCTTACAAAAAATAGGGAAAAGAGCTGCCAAATGGATTTAGTGATGTAACTTAATTCTGCTTTGTTTTCATCTAGTTTGGTGCACAATTCTACATTCCACTTGTTTTGCATGTGACTTTGACTTTTGAAAGCTAATGTAGCAGAAGCGAAAACGCACAAATGGGTTCATCGTGATGAGGAAGGTAGAATAAACAACTTGCAACAATAATTCATTCATATTCATCACATATGATGCTTGATCTTTCTTCCGCTTCCAGCTTCTCCCATGGTATGTTTTTCTTCAATCTTACAGATGGAAAAATTGATAAGAACTAGGCTCCAAACCACTCTAACTAATAGTACCACAACGCCGGTTTATGTTTTTGTCAGCTGTTGCGAATTTGTTTTCTGACGTCTCGTTGGTAACACCAAATCGTTTTATTGGCGTTGTAGATAATGGCAGAAATCGGGATAAAAATTATTTCAAAATTATGCGTGAGCAAAAATCGAATTTTTTAAGGAAGTGTCTCTTTTTCCTCTGTTAATCACTTTTTTTTGTTTTTTAATTTCTATAAGTTTCAAAAAAAGGCACAGTTTTTGTTGTTTTTTGTGCTAGTGGGGAAACTGCTTTACAGTATGCCTATGGCACCATAATTACCAAATATCATAATGAAAAATTCAGAAAAATTATATAAATTTTATATGATTTTTAAACAGTATGGCACTTTTTTGGAAGTCGTCAAAAAAATTTTCCTTCAATTTGTATTGACTATTTATGTTTCAAATATTCAAACATTGCAGAAATTTCAACATGGCGGCAGTTTTCTCAAAAAGTTGCAAAAACTTAGTAACTGTCACTTTTTAGTGTCAATAAAAATTTTCATTGAAAATATTTTGAAAAGATGGAATGTATCAGGGGTGAGCGGCAAACAAATTTTTCCGGCAAATTGGCAAATAGCCGGAATTGAAATTTCCGGCAAATCTGCAAACCGGCAAATTGCCAATTTGCCGAACGGCAATTGCCGCTTTGGTATGTATGGTTATTTTGACACCATAAAGGTAGAGGTTTTAATAAATTCCCCTTCTGGCGCTGCGTTCTTTCGATATAAAAAAATGTTTTTCGGTCAACTTAAAACCAAGAAGTAAGAGTTTTTTTTCAGATTACTAATAAAATTTTTTTCTGTTTGAAAAGTTTTACTATGGTCATTTTAGCATCATAGGAGTAGTTTTTAACATTTTCTCCACTGGCGCTCTTCTACTACAGCAATTTGGAAAAACCGTGTTTTACAAGGTTTGTATATTTTGCAGTGTTTTTTTCCTGGCTTTCACGGAAGGATAAAATAAGAAAATTGAGAAGAAGAGATGGTGTTTTCCACTTCATTCGCGCGTATGTGAATCGCATCGAAACGATGTGAACTAGGCGCGCGCCCCGAGGGCAATGCTCTTCCAATTCGCGCAGTTTTTCTTTGCGCGGCCATTCTTCTTTCTTCCCTTCATAGTTACACTCGCACACCCCCCCCCCCCTCACATACCCACTCGCTTTCCCATCACTTCTTCAATTTTTATGCAAGAGATGCACAAAACTGCTCCAATTTTTGTGCTCCTCCCGTTTGTCCTCCTCTTCCCAAAAAAAGCTGAGAACTTATATTGCTGTCCACGTGGGCAAAGGCTCGCGCTTACTTTTGTTGCGCTCAACCCATTTTCACTCAATTAGGCGGCACATCTCTTTTCTTACACTGAGTGTCTGGAGTTTATACAAACCACTGATCATATTCACTCCATTTTTATACCAAGAGCAATTTCTATCTTCCTTTTTTTATTGAAAAAAAAAATGGAATTTCATCTGATCAGCAGTTATTCTTCAGTTTTCCCAAAAAACACTTGTTTGGAGAAAATTTTTTCCCAATTCCCTCAAACATTCTTTTTACATACTATCAGCTGTTTTTTTTCTCTTTTTCAAGGTTCTTCAGATGATGATAGAAACTGGATTGCAATGACCGTTATACTGTAAAAAAATTATAAAAAAATATTATACTTTTAAAAAAAGATTTTGTTCTAATTTTGCAAAAAATAAAAATAAAATTTTAAAATACCGCGCAATCAAGTGTCGTCATTTTCGACATGTTTGTGTTTTTCTGGTGTTTCTTGCTGTTTTTTTAAAAAATATATTTGATGTTGGACACAGTTTGTCAAGAAACCTGCTAATCAGATAGAAATACAATAAAACTTCTAAAATTGGTATAAAAATCGATAATTTCATATGAAGTTATAATTTTTAAATAATACATTTCTGAAAATTTGACAATCTGTTTCACATCAGATATTAAAAAAAATTAACAAACTAATTAGTATAGTCTGAAAACGGTAAAAATCCGTTACTCGTTTGCGTGGAAATTCAAAAAATTTTTTATCCCATTTCTTTACCTTGTGCCAAATTGAAAAAAACCATATAAACTTTAGAAAAAAAAAAGAACTTTTTATTGAATTTTTTGAATTTTTTTACTATGAATTTTGGTCACTTTATTGTGCTACTCTACCTTTAAATATGTTTCATGCAAATATTTTTTTTTTTTTTGCATTCAAATTGCCAAATTTCACCTGCAAAAAAAGTAAAAGTTTAATCAAAAACATAACAAAAAAATGCTAAAAGATTTCCAAAATTTAATCAAATCTCCGTCTTAATCAATATTTTGCCGTCTGGATGCATTGCCTAGAGTTTTGATTCCAGAAACTAAATCATTTTATTCATGCGTCGCCGAGTTGAGCACTTTTTTGTTGCTTTTTTTTACCACCGTGAATAAAAACCACCCTTGTGCTACGAAATTAATATCAATCGTCGTTCTCATTGTATGCCGTTTAACTTTTGAGAAATGCAGTTGTTCCGGTTGCCATTAATAAACAATGACTGCTTGATTCGGAAATTTATTTAAAACGAGCGAGCTGAGCACTCTCGCTTTTCTTTTTCGGCAATTCTTGCCATGTAATCCATCAAAACTACATGATTTTCCTGCTTGTTTCCGTTCGTCATTTTTCGAGTCTCCGCTTCTTTTTTTTTAACTTTCGAAGCTTATCCTCCATTATTTAGCATTAATATTTATAAAAAGGTGTATGACAGCTGGTTGGAAAATTATTAAAAACCACAACTTTTCAAAAAAAAATTGAAAATTATTTATTTTGACGCAAAACGTGTTTTGTTAAAAACTAAATTTGCACCATTTTTTTGGAAGTCGTCGATCAAAAACAAATTTCCATTCAGTTTTTTGTTCTAGTAATGTTTAAAATATTTCCATTTCCACATTCTTGAGGTTTGGGTTTTCACAAAAATGGCGCACTTACCATTTTCGACTAGAAAAAGAAATTTAAAAAAAAATTCCAGATAATTCCATTTTTTCATATGATATTTAATATTTTTCCCCATTAGAAGTAGTCCACCTTTATTCATGTGTCATTCAAAATATTTTTTTTTAATTTCTCTGTTGAGAAAAAGCAACCTAAGAAAAAGAGAAAAAAGAGATGAAAACTTTCGAAAAACTAAAACTTTCACCCATTTTGAATAATTCATAGTTCAAACTAGGTCCACCCAAAAACCTTCTCATACATATTCGGTCACATGGAATTAATTGGCGACCAGATATTTGGGCGCCTCGAAGTTTATGCCTGCTCTTCGTGAAGCTCTCCTTGAAAAGACGTCTTCTTGACTTCCGCTCGCCTTCACATAAACAATTGTCGACTCTTCCCTCTTTTCTTACAACTATCCAAAACCTTCCTCTTATTTTAATCACAAGGCTTTTGACTATCCACTTGGTTATTTTAGGAAAGTAGTTTTAAAAAAATTTGAAAATCAAAAATCATGTCTCGACAGAAATCCGGAGATAGTTTAAAGTTTAAATTCAATAAAAGATCTCCACAACCGAGTGAGCAAGTGAAGTTTTTTTTTTGAGTAAAATTGTATTACGAGTTCAGTTTTGATTGCGAACATTTTCAACTCTTTCCAATAAAAGTTCTTTTTTGCACAATTGAGCTTCTTTCATCTTGAAAAAAAGTCCGAGCAATTGAAGAAGTGTGGAGCAGCTAGAAGGAATTGCTCTCACAAATGGGTTTTTCTTCGGCTCGGCTCTAACTCCAGGCCCACCAACTTCGACTCCACCGGCTTCAGAACTCCCTTCATTTCCGAAATCATTTTTTTTCACACACCCATCCTCTCCCCGAGGCACTGTTGCAATCCGCTCTTACATGTCGCTTTTTTGTTTAAATTTGCTAAGCTATGTACCTCTTTGGGCAGTGCCCAGAGAAAAGAAGTGCAAATTGAGTAGAGAATAGTTGTATATAGTTTCTATGAAGTCGGTGTACTACCATTGTGTAGATTTTTTTCGGTGCTTGTACAGTGTACCTGAGCAAAAATTTTTTTCCAATACGTTGTTCACTACTATCTTTTGAAAATTATGTTTTAATTGAAACGTAAAATTGTTTAGCAATGTTAGGCCTAGAAAAACACTAATTCTAAGCCTTATATGGACAAAAAGAGTCACAAAAAATTTCAAACTGGTTAATATTTTTGGGCCATGTGTACTACACAAATGTCCTTTTTTTTTAAATAGAAAATCTATGTTTCTCAAAATAAATCGTTGTTTTTAGCTTGCTGTAAAACTACAAATAGTAGAAACCTTTTTTTTAATCTATAAAAAATTGAAATTTTTTTGTTTTGAAATCAGCAATTTCTTGTCAAAATTTGTAATAATAATATCGATTAAAAACAATAATTTGTATCACAAAAACTCATTAATTTTAAACCAAAATCACCAAATATATCTTTTAAAAACTTTGCAAAAATAAAAAAATGGGCTAATAATTTTTCAAATTACCGCACAAAAGAGTGACGTCATTTTCGACATTTGTGCTTTTTCCTGCTATATTAATTGGGTTTTTCTGTTTTTTTATACTTGATTCGTTAATTTTTCATACTTTTTTTCTGTAAAGAAAACTTGATAGTCAGATAGAATTTTAATAAAAATTCAAAATTGACCTGAAAATCAATAATTTCACATGATTGTCTAATTTTTAACGGATAAATTTCTGAAAAGTGACAAACTGTGTTTCACATCAAATATGAAAAAAAAATCAATTAAACCAATCAGTGTAGTTGGAAAATGCCAACAATGACGTCACTCTTCGGGTAATAATTATCACTTGACCCTACTCCAAATTTAAATAAACTTATCACTTGAACTGTTTTGTTATCAAGTAGTTGTTTAATTTTTACTGCAGAACACTATCACAGCCACAATGGGCATAATTTGTCATTCCAACCAATTTATCAAACATATCTAAAATTCTCAATATCGCTTCCAAATCTTTCAATATTTAGACGATCCCTCGAGCGTGTTGGTCACTAAAGTCGCATAAATCTTCCTCCTTCTCCTTTCTCACACGAGCCGCTTCTTGCATTTGATGTAACTTTTAGAATGTGGGGGTTGAAGAGACTGGTCGCCGAATCAAGGTTTTGCCATCTTAGACACAGTCCCCAGGGGACCAAATTGTGTCACACTGGCGTATGCAGACGTTATACATTCGTTTTGCCTAGTCTCCACAATAACAACGTTTGCTCATTTCACTCGCACTAGATATTCAAAAAATGACGGGTTTTCTTCTTTTTTCTTCTTTTTCAATCAATATGCTAGCGTTTTCCGATACTTTTGCTAAAATTGAACGTATAAAAACATGTGATTTCAGTTTCAGATATGAAATAGATGTTCGTTAGATCATCTTGGTTATTATTATGGGGCACTATCGTGTGGGCTTCCGCCGAGCCGGTCACCCTTCACATCGGTGGCACGTTTCCGATGGAATCTGGCTCCGGAGGATGGGCAGGAGGAGAAGCATGTCTTCCGGCAGTTGAGATGGCACTGAAAGATGTCAATAGTCGATTAGATATTCTACCTGGTTACGTACTTAATATGACTAATCACAACTCGCAGGTAATTGTGATTTTTGTTTCAAATACATTTTTAAAAAGATTTTTTGAAATTTCCAGTCAAAATTTTGGCAAATCACAAATTTTTTGAAAAATATGAGCTTTCAAGAAAATCCAGAGCAATGTAGCATGTTCTGACCACTAGAATGTCTCAACACAACTAATTGAAACAAAATTATAGTACACAAATTGTAGAAAAAACAAATACATTTTTTTGGTCGATATCCAAAATTATGAGTGGCAAAACCTAAGTATTACCACGTTTTGACTGCCAGTAACTTTTTTTAAATTGAACATTTTTTAGTTACTGTCAAAAAAGGACTCAGTTTGGACACACATTATATATGCTAAAACATTTTAGGTGTCGGAACATGTGACATTGCTTTGGATTCCCTTAATAGCCCATAATTTTCAAAAAGGTTTAGCAATTAGCCAAACCGGTTCTACTCTACTTTTAATACTATATTTTTAGCTTTAAAATTAAATTATTAGCAACTTTTAGGAAATTTAAACCGTTCTAAATTTCAGTGTCAACCAGGTCTTGCTATGCAACAATTATATGATTTTCTTTATAAACCACCTACGAAGCTGATGCTTCTAACAGGATGTAGTCCCGTCACAACTGTAATTGCTGAAGCTGCGCCAGTGTGGAAACTAGTTGTGGTGCGTTATAATACGTTTCTCAGAATTCCAGACCCTCAAATTATTAATTCCAGTTATCATACGGTGGAAGCTCTCCTGCACTTTCCAATAGAAATCGATTCCCAACATTGTTCAGGACTCACCCGTCAGCGAATATGCAGAACCCCACGCGGTAAGTTGGCAATTATGAGCAGTCTAACTTATTTTAAAATTTAAGAATTCACATAATGGAAAAATTCAAATGGAAAAGATTTACTATTTTGATGTCGGTTGAGGAAGTTTTCGTTACCACTGCAAAAGATCTGGAGGTGAGTGAAAAATTTTCGGAACTTTTTCTCATATGAACACTTATATTTTAGGCGATTGCACGAAAAAAAGGTATTAAAGTAGATCGGCAAAGTTTTTACGGGGACCCAACTGATGCGATGAAGACTCTACAACGCCAAGATGCTAGAATTATAGTCGGATTGTTTTATGTAACTGAAGCTAGGAAAGTACTGTGTCAGGTAAAAAGAAATTGTATTTCTGGGTACACTCAAAATAATAAAACTAAGTGGCCCCGCTTTTTTTTTCGGAAAATCATGAGCAAAAATTGGGACTCCAACAAATTTCAGCCGCCGACATTTCACAAGTTCCGCGCCCCACTTTGTTTAACTTGCTGTGGGCGTGGCGAGTTGTCCCACCCGTTAAGCAAAGTGGAGCGCGGAACGTGAAATGTCGGCTGCTGATGTTGGTTGGGGTCCCAATTTTTGAATATTGTTACAAGTGTTACAAGTACATGTGTTGGTTTAACCTTGAGTTCATATTTGTAAGTTTATAGGCGTATCACCATGGATTGTACGGTCGTCGATACGTTTGGTTTTTTATTGGTTGGTATGCGGACACTTGGTATATTCCACCCCCAGAAGAGCATTTGAATTGTACCGCCGAGCAGGTGAATCCCGTTACTATATAGAAATTTAAAACAAGAAAAATTATTTTCAGATGACAGAAGCTGCCGAGTACCATTTCACAACAGAAAGTGTCATGCTATCTCGCGACAACATTCCAGCAATTTCCGAAATGACTGGTATGCAATTTCAACAACGCCTTACTCAATACTTTCAAAAAGACACTGCAAATGTCGGAGGATTCCCTGAAGCTCCACTTGCATACGATGCAGTTTGGTAAGTTAAAGGCGCCAGCGGGCATTTTTCTTTTGAAATTTTAACCTGTCGTGAAAATTTTTTGTACATTTTTTGAGAATTCTCGTTATGAAATTTGGTGCCAAGTTTAGTCTATTTAAGAAAAATACCCACAAACTCTACTCCCCCTTTAATTGTGGTTCTCCTGTGAAACATGTGAATTTCCGATATTTCAGGGCGCTCGCATTGGCTTTCAATTGCACTCGTAACAATTTGCCATCTCATATTCGATTGGAAAATTTTACATACGACAACAAAGTTATAGCAGATACACTTTTCCAATGTGTCAAAAACACCTCTTTCCGTGGTGTGTCTGTGAGTTAAAGTTAAGTTGAAAAATATGAACACATAATGATGGTTTAGGGAAAAGTCATGTTTTCGGACTCTGGAGATCGTATTGCTAGAACTCAAATTGAGCAGATGCAAGGAGGAAAGTACAAGATCATGGGTTATTATGATACAACAAGTGGAGATTTGGAGTGGTACAATAAAGAGCAGTGGTTAAATGGTAAAGGACCACCACCAGACTCGACTGTGATTAAAAAGCATGCCATGACTGTGTCAAATGAGGTAAAAACAACGATTTTTATTTTCAGTTTCAAAAAATAATAAGTCACCATTATTTAACATTAAAAACTGTCACTTTTGATCGTTTTGCTTCAAATTTTTTTGGCTTCAAATGCACCTTAACCAACAATAAACGTGAGATAACTAATTAAAATATGCGGTATCAGATGATAACTTAAATTAGGACTTCCATGGTAGGCGCAGTTTCAGGGCCTGACGCCTGCCTCCAACCTGCTTGCCTCGACCTTTCGCCTAATTACCGCACTATGTCATGAAGTCAAAGGCTTGGTGTTTACACCACATAGTGCGAAAGATGGTTTTTTGCCGCGGCCGACACTTTTCGGGTTCCGCGCCGCACTATACAGGAGGCGCGGCTAGCGGCGCAAGGCAGGCTGAGGTCGTAGCAAGGCGTGCACGGCAGGCGTTTTGGCGCCTCTATGGGTTAAAAAAATCTTCAATCAGATAAAAAACTTTGAGATTTCAGCTAAAATTGAGCCTTTTTTTAAATTTTGAACCGCTATGAAAAACTTTTGAAATATTTTTTGAAGTAAAAGGTTTATTAGAAAATTCGTTTATCATTTTGGCACATTTTCCACATTTTGGGTCATGACGTTTGACATACTCCATACCGTTATTTTTATTTCAAGCTGATAACCTTCAACTCAAGATAATGAAAACTGAATAGTTGAATTGTGGAAATTTATATTTTTGAAAATTTACAGTTGCTACAACTACATTCAATTCTTATTCTGATTTTTTAATTTTCAGTTCTACTATCCTACAATACTTTTCGCAGTTCTTGGCATTGCTGCATGTGTCTTCATTTACCTTTTTACACAAAAACATCACGAACGATTGTAAGTTCTTTTATCATTTTGATATTCTTTCATAAAACTTTTGTTCCAGAATTATCTTCCAATCCCAGCCGGAATGCAATAACATTCTACTTATAGGGTGCTCGTTATGCCTTTTTTCTCTTTTCCTCATCGGTCTTCCTTCCGATGATATTTCAATTTCAGAATCTCTTTTTCCACTCCTCTGTCATGTGAGTCAAACTTTTAGATGAGATATTTAGATTTTAGTGGGCGACAAAAATCATAGTTTTTTTTTAATATAAAAAACTCTCGGCGAAAACCGAAATAAAAATTTCAAATATTTCCAGCATTTTTAAATTTAGCGAACATCAAAATTTTTGATTTACAAGAAAATTATTATTTCAGCATACCATTAGAATGAAACCTACGTTATTTGAAAGAGGACCTTAAACTAGAAAAAAGTCAATATAAAATGTTCACTTCTTTAAAATCCCGTTCATTTTCTTAAAACTCAAGTTTTTACGTGGTGCCAGGCTGTCCCATTACGGTTTGATCTACAAAAAATGCGGGAATTTTTTTCCCAACAATATATGACATCAGCACGTTCTTAACCATACGAAATCAGTTGAGAACTCTGCGTTTCTTCTCCCGAATTTTTTTAGATCTACGTAGATCATGCTTAAAAAAGACACTCTGACACCACGTGAGTTATTGGGAAGATTTGATAGGCAAACGGTTGATGAAAGCTTTTTGAAAATTTTTTATTTTTTAATCAGCCTAAACTTGTTTCACCCAACCTGATGGAAATATTTGTCAAGCTTTTTTTTCCAATAAACATAATGTTACAAAAATATCCCGAACTCTGAAAAGCATCAAAAGTTTGCTCTAGAAATAACATTTGAAGCTAGTTCACGGGTCTCTAAAATAGTGAAAAATTGCACTGGAACATTTTCAGATTGACTTTTTTCTTGTTGAACGTGCTCTACTGCTGCAAAATGTTTTTCGGTACCTAGTTGTATTGTCATTCTTAAAATAACAGATTTTATTCAGAAGTTCAAATTTGAGCTGAAATATTTTTCTTGTTAGCAGAAGAAAATTGGGTACGTGCCCCAATTATATTAACCTCTTTGAAAAATTTTCATGACCTTTTAGCAATTTGAAAAACCCCATATTCCAGGCTCGTGTCACTATATTACTTTTTGGGTTTACATTTGCTTATGGGTCTATGTTTGCGAAAGTTTGGATTGTCCATCGAATGGGCGCAACTGAAAATCAGCAATTGGCAAGTCGCCAGAAAGACGAGGTGAGTAATGTTGTATTTTGATTCGGGTCCCTTATGTTATCATTTTCTCATTCACAAATTATTATTCTGGGTACTTTAATTTGAACAAATCACACATCGTCTTTTTGTCAATTCCAGTTAAAACCATTATTGAGTAACTTCTCCGAAAAGGTAAGTGACGAATGGGAATGAAACAATTTCGAAGAGCAAATATGTAGCATTTGGATCGGAGAAAATGAGCTTTTTTAGATTTTTATTTTCCTATCAGTCCCGTGCAGATAAATTTGCTCCCGTTATTGCATCTCTATGATTTTTCCAACCCCTACTTGTTTTTTCCAACATAATGCAAGATTTCAAATCCTACCATTGTTTGTGTTTGAGAAAAATGGGTAATTTGTCTGAACAATGATTCGTAAAGAGTAGTTGAAAATAAGAGGAAAGGAGTGTGGTGTTTTGAAATTGCTTAAATCAGAGTATTATGTACCTTAATATCAATGTAGATAGGATTTTTTATATGTCTGCACAATTTTATTGTTTGGCAATTACTGCTTTCTAAAATTTCCGGCATCCGACAAATTTGGCAATTGTTGGCTTTTTAATTTTTTGGCAATTTCGACGATGGCTGGTTTTGGAAATTTCCGCCGGAAATCGGCAATTTCGACAGTTGCTGATTTTGTAAATTCTCGGCAACTTCGACAGTTGCTGGAATTTAAAATTTTTGGCAATTTCAGCAATGGCTGGTTTTTGAAATTTTCGGAAATCTGGAATTTCGACAGTTGCTGGTTTTGGCAGTTTTTGGCAATTTTGGCAATTTCCGCCATTTTCGAGTTTGCCGATTGCTAAAACACTTTTAATTTAGCAGTTGCTGAAAATTGAAAAAGTGACTAAAACTCCAAATTATTGAGTATTTTTTTGCAAATAAATGACAGATTATGTCAAGGTTAAACCTCAAGTTTTTGATGTACATATATGTAGTTAAGTGTTAAAATCGGTAAAAATTTCAAAAACCACCAATCGCAAAAATTGTAGATTACCAATTTTCACTTCTGGTAGTGCCCCTAATTATTCATGAAAATGCACTTTGTTATGATAATGGCGTGTTCAATTACTTATACAGACAAAACTTTGCATCAAAAATTTACCAAAAATTCATAACGATGCTCTATGTGCAACGCTATTACAGATGCAAGCCAGAGCCTATAAATCAAATTTTTGGAAACATGGTACATATTGGCCTTTACAAAATGAAAATACTTCACTCCTCTCCTACTTATTTCCAAACTTTCACAAAATTAATGCTAGTATCCGTCCAATCATGACTAGCTGTAGTTTGCTACGGCTGTTGAATGATTGCATGATGACCGTCAAACTTAATTCTCAGATTTTGATTCTTGTTACAATTCCTAATACCTAGATTCTTAACAAATCTTATATTATCATTTTCATCAATTCTCGTAAACTTTTTTGGTACTTCATTTGACTCGTAACAGGAAGAAAACACTCCGTGGGAAGGTATTCGAACCTTGATATCCACGATGGTCGGCCGACAAGCTCTAATGCGCAAATCGTCGGGACAAGCGTACGGCGCATTACTCGAGAAGCGGAATACGGTTCTTAATCAGGTGCTGACAAGAGAGGTCCCCCCTCCTCTTGCCGATGATTTTTGTTCGCTGTGAACCAATATACTTCTACACGTTTGACTGTAGTACTTATATTTATTTTCATTTTCTCACAGTTACTACTCACACTCACGTTTTCACTCATACTCACTTCACGGCACTAATTAACATACATACTTTTGCAACCGCACAGATTTTCGATTGCAGTCTTACTAACACCACTCTGCTCAACCGCCGGTCAATAATCCTTTTTTTTAGTAGTTTATATCGATAAAGCACGTGGGTAAACTATGAAAACAAGTAGTGTCAGGTTGTCCCATGACGGTTTGATCTACAAAAAATGCGGGAATTTCTTCCAAAAAAAATGTGACGTCAGCACGTTCTTAACTATGCGAAATCAGTTGAGAACTTCTCCCGCATTTTTTGTAGATCAACGTAGATCAATCCGGAATGAGACACTCTGACACCACGTGTGGAAAAGCTTTCAAACATGCCTAAAAATAAATTTAAAAAATAAAAAATTGTTTTTTTTTTTGAAAATTGGAAAAATCTCGGTTTTTGTTCAAAGGTGAAGTAGCGTCTGTTTTTTTACCGATATACCTATTATAACTGTAATTTTTTAATTTTGCAAAAATTAAAAAAAGGGCCGAACTATATTTGAATTCCCGCGCAAATGAGTGACGTCATTTGAGGCATTTTTGTGTTTTCCGACTATATTCATAGGTTTTCCTATGCTTTTTTCTTTGTTTCACATTTTGTCAATGTTTCAGACATATTTGTCTAAAGAAAAAGTTATCATTTAATTTGAATAACCAATTTTTATGCCAATTTCAAAATTTCGGCAAGTTTCTTTGCAATTGTCAAGTTTTCTTTAAGGAAAAATGTCTGAAACATTGGCAAATTATGTTTCAAATTATAAACAAGAGAAAAAATGAAGAAAAATCAATCAGTTTGGCTTAAACAGGCAAAAACGTAGAAAATGACGTCAAAAAAAAAATTTAAAAAAATAATAATTCGGCTCTTTTTATTTTTTGAAAAAATCATTTAAAACATATTCGGTATATTGGGGATGTATTCTGTAATTTAGGACAAAAAACGCACAGACTACTCCACCTATAACTCAATTTGAACGGTACAAGCGTAAAATCAAAAAGGAACTGTTTTAAACGACTTCATACTTGAATTAATTCATTTCACAGATTTGTGCCGTTTTTTTGCAAAAACTCACATTGTTCCAATTTTCAAGAAATCATATAAAATTTAGACAATTTTTGAGTTTATTACTATGCTAATTGGTCATTGTAGTGTCATAGGTGTGTTAGAGAAATTTTTCACACTGGCGCGGGAATAAATTATTAACATTTTCAATATGTGAATCGTCTTGAAAAAAGTGTGGAAAATTTTTATATTTTTATACAGGCATAGGAACTAACCATTTTTAAGTATACCGAGTGAAAATGCATATCAGGTTTAAATCAAAGTAAATGGTTAATCAATTTTAAAAATAGGGAATGTAGTTCTAGTGGCACCGGCCACTTTCCGTCAACATGCAAAATTTCCAGTTTTAGCTAAACGTAATCTTTGACCCCGAATCTTTTATCCGCCAAAAAATGATATAAATTTTTGAAAACTTCACCCCAACCAAAATATTAAAAAAAATACACAGAAACGATTATCTTAAAAAACGTGTTCACCGACTGAGTTTTAACAGTCTCTAATTTTAATAAAATGCACATTCATTGCATATCATTTTTTTCCGCATGTCAAATGCCTGTGCTCCTAACTATCATATTTCTTTCTCATTGTATATGCTTGTTTTGCCCATTCACTTCTAACATTTCCGAGTTTCTTTCTTTTTCAATGCATGGGACAATGACCAGTAAATGCTATACATGCTGATTCAATTTTAGCTAGATTTTTTTCTAAAATTTGCTCTTTTTTTGTTTAATTATCACAATTTTCAGCCGATTTCGTCATCCAAGTTCTACGTTATTGTCGCAGCTCTTACCGCTGTTGACGTTTTCGTTTGTTTCGTATGGGTGCTCATAGATCCATTGCATTTAACTGAACAAAAGTTCCCACTTTTTGTATGCTTCAACACTTGATAATACAAATCAATATCGTTTTTTTAGACACCGGCTGATAGCGAAGAAGACGAAATGATAATGCCAGTTTTACAGCAGTGTCAGAGTAATCAACAAGAAGTGTGGATAGGTAAACATTGATATTAGTAAACATTATGATGTTCAAACGTTCAGGTATCATAATGGGCTTCAAGTGTCTTTTACTGGTGTTTGGCACATTCTTGTCATATGAAACCCGAAATTTGAAATTGAGATTCATAAATGACTCTAGATTTGTTGGACTTGCAATCTACAATGTAGCAGTAATGACACTGGTGACAGCTCCTGTTGTGACGCTATTGATACATGGAAAAGTGGATGCAAATTTTGCATTTATTTCCTTGACAGGTTCGTGTAACACAAATGAGCTGGCTGTATCAATATTTTCTAAAAACAAGGAAAAAAACTTTTGAGTTTATCGGTTTTTCAACAAAAAAACTATGATGGAATTAAGTTGTTCGCTTTTTCACCAGTAGTTGCAAAAAATTACTGAAAACAAATTAAAAGAAGGATTATTGATTTTTTGTGTTTCAAAATGTAGAAACAGTAATTTTATTACCTCACATAATTTACCAACCAACCGTTAGCGTATACCTTTCTGACCAACAATGTGAACTAGTTATCGGTGTTGGTTTTTTTGGACTAAATGGACTAAGGTCTTTTTTTAAAATCTAATCTAAAATGGCAATTTTTCTTCAGTACTCATCTGCACCTACATCTCAGTAGGCCTAATATATGGTCCCAAAATTCGGCACATTATAAAAGTCCCACCAAGTGCCGATGAAATACAATTGAATGGAAACGTAGGACCCGGTGTAATGTCAAAAGTGGATCAAAAAAGATATGATATGCTAAAGAAGGAGAACGAAACGTTGCAAATACAAATTGAAGAGGTAATCTCTCTGCTTTTGAATTACATATATTTTATTTTTTATTTTCAGAAAGAGCGAAAAATCCACGAATGCAAAGAACGTCTCGAAGAGTTGACAAAAAACTCGGAGACTGAAGATATGAATGCTCAATTACTTTGCGAAAATGATAAACAAATCGCCGGTACATATATTCCGTTTTCCTGCCAAATTTTTTTTTGTTAATGATTCAGATGAGAACTTAACGTATTCAACAGCCACTACTCTAACAACAACTATTCCATTAATAGATTTGCAAAATGGAAATCATCCGGGTTAGTTTTTCGTTTAAAGATTTTTTTTAGAAAAAAGTGGAATTTTCAGGTCAAATTTATGAAAATGACAACGATGACGACGGCTCATCAACGTCATCCGATGAAATACTTTTATGAACATATAATGTCCACTGTATAATATTTGAAATTTTGAATTGTGTGTAAAATTGTGATCTGATGACGATAGTGTCATTACTGATGGTGGAGTAGCTCCGGTGAGCAAATCGCTTCGAAAAAACATGCCTATGGAACCACAATGACAAAATATCATAGTTAAACTCAGAAGAAAAGAAATTTTGAAAAAATTTTATTCCGAGCCAAAAAGTGGCAAATACTGATATTTTTTCCGTTTTTTTCAAAAATTTTCAAAAAATTTTATGAAATTTTTCCATAATTTTTTTAAAAATTTTTAAACTATGATCTTTGGTCATTTTGGTGCCAAAGATATGTTTTAAACCAATTTCCCCACGGCCGCTACCTCCACCTTAAAGTCGCCTTCCCATCCAGCATTCTTTCGCCTTACCCCCTTTAGAGGATCTCACTTTTGTCTTGTCGATGCGTTTTTTTTGTCTCTTCTACTTCTATGAATGAATCAGACACTTACTTTTCCTTTTTATTCTTGATTTTTGATCACCAGTTAAATCAGATCATTAAGAATTGCGGACGAAAAAGGTGTGGCTGCAGATTAATCGTTTTTGGAATCGAATCGTTTTGGGGCTAATGTTACTTTAATTTTGCGGTATTTGTTGTTTTGTTTGTCAATAACCTTGTACGAAATTTATTGTGAACCAAAAAACAAACAATTTTTGTTCTCGTATTTGATAATTTTCGATGCGGCATTTCAGATGTGGAATGATGTGAGAATAACACTTTTTTAAAGTTTGCGAGTTAAAAAAAACTAAAACTACCCCGAAATGTCCTACTTTCTTGAAAAGAACTCTCGTAAAAATGTCCAAAAATGTTTTATGGCAAAATTTCGAAAAAAAAGAGCCAAAATTCGCTGAAATTGAAATTTCGCCAACGTTTTTCGATGTACAGTAGTGCGAGTGCAAAAATTGCTTTAAAATATGCCTATGACATGGTCAAATAACAAAGTAAAAAATTCACATAAATTATTTTAATTTTAAATGATTTTTTTGAAAATTAGGGAAATCTCAGTTTATGCCACTTTCTTGGAATCGCCGATCAAAGAAGCGTTTTAAAGAAGCGTCGAGCATTTCAATTTTTAAGAGTTTTTGCAAAAAATGGCAAAAACTCGGTAATTGCCTATTTTAGACTGTCACTAAAAATTAAAAAAAAAATGTTTTAAAAGTTTTATTATTATGATTTTTGGTAATTTTTTGGTACGAATTCTTGATCAATCCATTGAAACGAAAAACCCACAACCTCTACTCCATCTTTTTAGGTTTAGAATAATCCTCTTGAAGTATGCCTATGCCTGTCTGGTTATGCCTGCCTGCCTGCCTAATACCTTCGTCGAGATGAATCAATCTAGTTTCGGAAAATTTCCAAAAGTGGACAGAAGTGCATTGTAGCAAAACATGTTGAAACGTTAAATCTCATGAATTTTTCTTTGTTTTTCAGAGTTGTTTGAATCGAAAAAATTATGTTTCTTTTTTTCGAAATTATGCAGAAAAAATGACACGTTAATAACTTTCAGGTTCTAGACGAGTTTAACAACAACAACAAAAACTTTTTTTACCATTTAAAAAAATAAGGCAGACCCGGCCGACCAAAAATATTTTGGTCGATTTATGTACATGACGTTGTGATTCAATAAAAATATTAAAAAAAAAAAACTTCACTCTTTCAAACATTGAACATGGATCTGTTGTAATGATTGAAAATATTTTAAGCAAAATTTTTAATTTTCGGTGCCAAATTCGGAAGGTGTTTGCATTATTTTCAGATTTTCAATACCCAGGAAAAAAATAGAGAAGCAAACATTTAATATTGGTTTTGGGGTTTTGCTGTTCCAATCCAGCTAGAAAGAGAACGACAAACAAGTTGATCTTTTCCTTCTCTTTTTCGTTTTGTTTCGCTCTGCTACCTGAACGCCACACGTTTTTTTTCTGTTTACCTCCTTACCTCCTCAACTTTTCAAAAACTCAAGGTTTCTGATCTAAGATGAAACCGAAAAGAAACTTTCACTCACCAGTGTTCAAAGATGGACGACATGTTCGGGGTGGCAGTGAAGGTAGCCGTTGTCAAGGAAATATGCAACCAGCTAACCACACTGCCTCTCGAGCATTGTCCGTTATAAGAATAATAGTCAGTAGTGGTATTAGTAGTTATTGAATAACGTCGAGAAAGTATTGAATGGGAAAAAAAAGGAAGCTGTGGCCTGTCGCATAGTTACGGGGAGATTTAGAGTTGTTTGTTGGACATCTGCAGTGGCTGAAATGAAAGTATTGTTTTCCAAAATATATAATTTGAATAGCTAGAATTGATAGCTTCGGAATAACAAGTAAAGTTAACATGGAGATTGAATATTAATCTTCAAAACATTGAGGAATGCGTAATACTGAACGGATTCAAGTTTGACACTGTAACTGGAAAAAGTAGAAATTGCAAAAGGTATCTTAATTCAAAAAATGTCACTAGATGCAAAACACTAAGGAGAAATGTATAGCCACCCAGTATTTGTTTTTTGTTTGGAGTTTTTTTTGTCGATTTGTCTTCGTCCGATGTTCAGCGGGGTAACAGACATAATTTCAACAAATGAAAGCCAAGGACAAGAGTTTTTCTTTTTTTTTAAACTCAAACCACGAGACACTGGATTCAACTTATGTAAGAATGCTGGTCTTGTGATGTTCCCTTGATGTATGATAATGACGCCTGATGTTCGAAATGACTAGTATCACTTGACAGGAAGTAGGTTAACACCAAAAATATAAAGTTTTCACACAAAATTTCTAACCATACATCAACTAGAACCAAGCTGTGAGTTAACTCCGAAAATGGTTTTCAAAAAAATCTTCCATAAATTAGTGGCCAATCGTGAAGCCTTATCATCTACATTTGTTTCAAATAATGCGAACAGATTGTGAAATTTGAAAACTTATACAAGCAAAGTTTGAGTATCTTCAAAAAATGAATTGAATTATTCAAATAATTCAGAACTAATTCATTTGATGATTGATGGTTGATCTACATGTTGAAAAGTTTGAAATTGAAAAAAAAGTGGGGGGGGGGGGGGAATGAAAAATGAGAGTGGTGATCAAAAACAAGGAAAATACTTGAGGCGGGGTTCTCACCCTGTTCCTGTCCTCTTACTCCCTTTTCTCTCTCTCTCTCACTCTCTCTCTACCTCTATCTATGTTTCCCGCTCCTTTTCGATCTATCTTGTCGTCCTCCTATCTAACTGAAAATTTATTTTTTTCACAATTTTTACATCACATAAACAGAAAATGGAAGACCGGGCCGCTCACAGCCCCAGGGCCTAGTGACAAAACAACAAGAGCGAACGAACGAGGCGGGAGGAAGAGAGGAATGCCTGAAAAGATGGAAAACCTTACCTCCCTCTTCGCTTTCCATTCCCTACTTTTTATCTCTGCATCTCTCTCTCTCTCTCTTTCTCTCTACTGCCACTTTCAGAAAAGAGAGGGCGGTGGCGCTCTATCTACACGTTTGTTGCATAGTCGCGGTGACACGTCACAAATAGGTCTTACAACGAATCAGAGACAACTAGAAAGAGAGTTGGAGAAAGTGAACACATACAACAAAAAAAAATGAATGGCCAATTTTGGTGACGCTGGCAGGGCGATGGAAAAAAAAATTGTCGCCGCGCTGTTCAAACACTAGAAGTTGAGGCAGAGTAACAAATGGAGCCTAAAGTGTGCGGACTGCAGAACAAGGGTGCAGAATTTCTTTTTTTTTGTCGCCGTCTCGTTGTGTTGCCGTCTCGAAACTAAACGTCGTCGTCCATATTTTTGTGTTGTCTTCTTCTTCTACTACTAAGAACCTTCGAGTCTGTGCGCGTGTGTTCGTAACCTCGCGCCCTTCAGTGTGGCGCGAGAGAGCTACTGCTGCTGCTGTCAAACTCACGTGCCTGGAAAAAGAGACGTCAACTCATGGTTCGCCCGCTCTCACACTCTCACGCGTTGCCTCAATCAATGCAGAAAACTCATGACGAACGACCAGATAGATAGACAACAAGGATCGATGCCGCAGGCAACACAGTGCTGTGCGGAGTCTCGCAGTGATGTTCGCTTTTCTATGAGTATGAGTCACCAGTGGGCTTTATGTTGTTATCGAATTTTCTGGAATGTTTTCGTGGTCTTCATCTCGTTGACCATGCAACAACACCCGCATATTTCATCACTCAAAGTTTCCTATCTCGGAAATAATTTTAATTTCTGAAAACGAAGGAAATATTTGTGTTTTTTTTAACTCAATCTTTAACCGTAGCAATTTTGCCTAATTATTTGCAAACCAGTGGATTGATTAAAAACCGTTTCTATAGGGTTAAATTTATTATGAAATATCCGAAAAACCTTTTCAAAAAATTTTGCGATTTTTTTTTAGTCCAAAAGTGGTGAAATATGAGGATATCTAAACCACTGTCACATGTTCGGACTCTACAATGTTAAAATTTTTTTTTTTAAACATAATTAGAACGTAAAACTGAAATCATAAAAAAAGTTTTTTATCGTCGATTTCCAAAAAAATTTGTGAAAAATTGAATTTTCACCGCTTTTTGAAATGAGGTTTTTGAAGTATTTTATTATGTTAGTTGGGCATTTTTTGCACTATATGAATGGTTTTTGACAATTTCGCCATCTAGTTCCTCATAAATTATTGTTACTGAGCCTTATCAACCTTATCTGAGCCCTACTCAAACATCGCAGATCTAGAAGCATTTCTTACCTTGAATTTCCGATGTCATCAAGTATATACCAGAATTCAGCATCCCCGAGATGCACACCGTGGGCGACGAAGAAACTAACAATGCCTGAAAAGAAAAGTGGGAACGACACACAAATGTCATGGGACATTTGACCTCGTGATCATATTTCACATAAACATTCGTTTTCATGAACACATAAAAATGAGTAATACTTACAAGGAACATTTTTGTGTGTCAGGTGGAGGCAAAAAAATGGCAAAAAATTATTATCAAGTCTTGAAGAAACTGTGTTTCCTATCGGAGTAATGAATGAAAAGACAACAATTGCAAGACACTTCAATTAGCTCCACCTTCTTTTGAAGACCATATATACAATTTGGGTGTGGTCGACAATGATTAATCGGTGGCGCGGCTTTTCACTGGGAAAATGAAAAATACACACGTTCCTTCTTCTCATCTTTTTTTCAAGGTCATTAGGGCAGTGTTTCATAGTGTTCCGTGAACGTTTTTCAAGGTATAAATGTACTTTCAGCAGGTATTATATTATTTCTTCGTGTTAAATGAATTATTAGAAGAACGAAACAAAAAATTTACGGTTTACAAGTGTGGGGAAAAATGATCGCTAGAAACATTTTGTACACATTTGAGCACTTTTTTTCCATATTAAAAAAAAATTTTTACGAAGTATATTTATCAAATTTACAATAAACAAATATTATAGTGATAGAATTCAAAAAAAAAATGCAAAATTCTATATGATTTTTGAATGTTAAAAAATCTCATTTTGTCATTTTTTTGTTGATCATTAAAAAAATTCTTCAAATTTTGTGGTCTATTTTTTTTTAAATATTCATATTCATGCATCATAGGAATACGAATAATTTTCTAAAAAAGTGGCAAAAACTCAGTAATTGCCACTTTTTTGATTGTTAATAAAAAAAATTCAGATAGTTTTTGAAAAGTTTTACTATGATATTAGTTCGAATTAACAGAATATGATTGATGCTAAACAATAAATCAATTTGCAAAGAAAAACGTTTTTTCCATATATTATCGCATTTAAAAATAATTTTCAAGAAGTATTATATATTTATAAAAAATACAGGAATCGGAAATCTGTATAAAATGAACTTTATTAATACTTGGTACTTTCAGAAGCTGTTTTTGAAGACTTCCTGGGCGCCACAAATCGTTTGTACACATTTTCCAGGAACTGCCTCATAAAAATGATACAACTACCTCATTGAATCGTGAACGGGAAAATAAGTGTCATAATCTTACAAATTCCTCTATCCAGCTCGATCTGCAACTTGAAATAATATCTCTACATTTCGGCATCAGTCTATTGTTTATTCTGGTGATAAACCAGGAAAAAGGAAAAATATCTACTTTTCTAGTTCTTTTCAAATTGATCAAAGATCGAAATAAAATCCGTCGGGGCAAAAAGAGAGCAAATAGAAAATGAGCAAATGGTTTCAATCTAAGTTTTTATCAAATTGAACTACTCTTATTAGTTATATTATTATTTTCTCATAACCTATTTAACCTATTTGCACCATCTTTAATTGCGGATAAAATATTTTAAAACTGCAGTTGGTGGTTTATCGAAAAAATATTAGTAATTAGTATTAAAAGTGGCATCCTTCATTCAATATAAAATATTGAAGTTTTGCAACTTGCAATATGTTGTAGTAGGTAGGAGTCCTAAGCAAATAAAACATTGCCTATCCTCAAAATTCGTCGTTTTTTGTTCTATCCCTCTCGCGAGCCAAATGAGAAAAAATCGACTTTCTCTATCAATTTCCTTTTTCCGAACAACTTCTTCCAGTTTTTTTTTTCACACTTTTTTTTTTAATTTTTGGAGGTTTTTTGGCAATTTGAGCAAAATTTCATTGTGTGGGAAAATCGATTTTTTTTGTGAAGTTTCTTATATTTTTAACTTACCAAGGCCGTTTTATGAAGTTTTTCTAATGTATCAAATAATGTGTCAAATTTGTTTAGATTTCATAAAACGCGGCAAAATGAAAACTAGACAAAAATAAATAATTTAGACTTTGTCGAAAAAGACAACAAACGCGTACTCTTGTGGCAGGGCATTTTCAATAATCCTGATGGACTTGCGCTGGTTGTTCTTTATTCTTGTACATTTGACGTAATAATAAAATTTGGCATATTGAATGAAAAAAAATTATATCTAAGTTTAGCGTGTCACAATTTATTTTTTCAATTACTGAAGTTAATTAGGTTTAGATTGGATTTTTCCTTTTTGTTTTCGAAATCTTTTTAGCATTTTTTATTTTATTTTTTTATTTTATATTTTTATTTTTATATTTTTATATTTTTATATTATTATAGTACCCGAAACCTGAAAAATGTTACCCATTTGAATAAAACTTTCCTAATTTTTTTTCACAATTTTTAGCTTACTATTAGAAAAGAAGGTTTTCTAAGCCTAAAGATACAACCGCACTTCACGATTTGATTTAATTTTCGGCTAGCGCCAATGAGATATTGTTAAAAATCACTCATTTTGTGCCAATATGACCGAACATCAAAATTTTCAAAAACCTTTTGGAACATTTTTTATTGACTGTCAAAAAGTGGCAATTACAGATTTTTTGCCACTTTTTGGAAAAAAAATTATGTCATTGTTCGAAGCCCTACAGTGTTTAAATATTATTGATTTAAACACAAACTTCATCAGGCAATTTTTTTTGATCGACGAAAAAAAGTGGCAAAAACTGAGATTTTTCAAATTTTCAAAAAAAAAAAAACATAAAATTTTTTGAATTTTTTGAATTTTTAAACTTTGATATTTGGTCTCTGTAGTGCCATTGGAATGTTTTAAATCTATTTGCCCACTCCACTTTTAAGTGAAAATCAAAAAATAATTTTTTTGGAAATAACTAATATTATAATGTATATAACTTTTTAATTTAAGCGTCGTATTGAAACATATATCGTTAAGTTTGAAAAATCAGCATTTTCAGGGTAATGTTGAGCTTCAAGTGCAAATTCAAAAACTTTTTCATCTGCTCAATACACGAGAGCATTGTACTCTCCGGTGTACTCACTTGCAAAACTTTTCCGGGTCCACAAAACTCTAATATCCTTTTCCACTTTATCTTGCCAATAAATCATTGTCACATACATAAATTGGAAGAGGAAAACGAAAACTTCGGTGCAAAACAGCTTTCTCTGCCTGCTGACTTTTTTGTGTAAGACGATTGGTGTCTCAGCGCCGACTGAAGAAGCAGGTGCTGCTAAATCCTCCATCTGCCCTCCCACAACTGAAATTTGCTCTTTCTGACGATTTTCGAATCTATAAGTTAACTCGGCTTTTAGTTCATATTTTCTTTTTTCTTTTTTCTTTTTTTCCTTGTTTATTTTGACTTACACGTTGTGTGCAGCGTATTCATAATATCCTTTACAAAACATTGTTGGCAGATTTTTCTCACTTTCTTATTCCCCTTTTTTCCCAGCAGCTTTTGTGCACTCGCATTCTCTCCTCTTTCCGCTTTCTTTTGCATTTTCTTTCTGCATACTGCTACTTGCACTCTAAGTTTCCGCATACTTGAATAAAATTTCTAAAAGGAATCAGAGAAAGTTGAGCTTCAACTCTTTGAACCGTGAAGCTGCAAATATTTTTTCAAAATATTTTCGCTGGCTCCAAGCAAAATTTTTAAAAGAGCAAAAGAGCAAATTCTGAAAAGAGAAGAAAACAAAAAAAAACGAAAAACGTCGCCACTTCATTTTCATGCGTGGTTTCAAATCTCATAAAATCCTTCTTTTCAGCTGCACAAACCGATTAATTGCAGTCAACGATGCCCTCGTCCACGCGTGTATGGGTTTCAATGTCCTCGTCCCGCATTCTCATTTTCGTTTCTATCCTCTTTTTTCCAATTTTTTTTTCGGTCAAAGCTACTCCGTCTCTTCCTTCTTTAAACCTCATTTTCTTAGCTCCCGTATTGCGATAAAATTGTTAATATTTTTTACTATTTTTTTCCAGAATCTCCAAATGAGTGATTATCAATGAATAACACAACGGGCAGACTTAGGCGCAATAAGGCCACAACTTTTGAATCTCCAAGCATTCCAAAAGGTGAGGTTAAACTGAATTTGTGATAATAATTGAATTTCAACCCAACAAAATGTGCATAAAAGAGTTTCCTTTTTATTATCCAACTCGGAAAAATTGAGAAGACATTTTTTGTCACATTCCTAACTTTCCGTAATTCTTGTTCTTTGAATATACATTTCCTGAATGAATTTCCTGTAAAAAATGAAGTTTTCATCATTAGCGGCAGAGTAGCGTCAGTAGGAATTTTGTCAAAATTGACTTATTCACAGGTACTACCTTATTCAAAATTCACAGGCCCACTAATACAAAACAACTTAATATTTTAATAAAACACTCCAAAAAAATTGTGAATTTTCAAACTTCCGGCATTATTTTATTTGTTAATTGCCACGAATAATCAAAGCTAAATTAAAATATCAACATTTCAAAATTTCTTTAAATCAACTTCGTAATTCTCTTTTTTTTTTTGAAAAAAAATTTTTTTCTAATCATTTTTTGTTAAGAAAATTTTTTTTTTATTTTTTTAAATTTTTTTAAAATTGAATTTTTGTCAATCATACATGACATATATACCTGAACATACACTGCGAGAAAAAGCGCACAACTCTCTTCCTCAACTTCAGGATCATATATTCCATTTCAGCATTCTTCGATCTCCAACACCATTTTATATTCAGCAAGAGAAAGGCTCCGGTGGACGGCATTGAAGCTATTCAACGAGATGGGGCATCTATAAGGTTTGTTTGATAATCTGAAAAGGCATTTTTCTTCCAGAGAAAAACATCTTTCACTTTTTGCAGTGAACACGCTGTTGTAAAGTATGCAAACGATGAAAGACCGGATGAGAAAGAAAAACAAGATCTCGAGAATATGTTCAAAACAGTTTTAAGGATAGGAGTTCGTAAGTATCAATTAGAAAAATTGCTCCTCAGGTGCTAAAATGGCCAAATGTCATAGTTAAACGTTACAAAAAAATTTTTTGAAAAACTTTTTATTGGCAGTCAAAAAGTGACAACAACTGAGTTTTTGCCGATTTTTTTTCAAATAATTTCATGCTCGAAGCCTTACAATGTTAAAATATTAATATTTTAAACTTTAATTTAATTCTTTTTTTAAAATTTAATCCTTATTAAAAAATATTCTTCCGAAACAGTAGCAAGAACTGAGATTTTTCCAATTTACAAAAAATCATAAAAAGTTAGACAATTTTTTTAAATTATGTTCACTATGATATTTAGTAATCGGGTTGCCAAGAACATACCTTCAACAATTCCAGAAAATTCCGATATCGTGTACACACATCTACTACAATTATCACAATGCTATGAGGCCATGGCTAGGAACAACAAACTTATCGTTTTCACAAATGACATATCAGTACGGAAAGCATTCAACGGTTTAATTTATAATTGTGAGTGATTGGAAACAAAAAAGTTCCAGCAAAATAACTGATTTAGGCATGCGCACAGGCTTAGTTGCTGATTCACAAACACTGGAGATTACCGGAGTTCTTTCGGTTACGGACTTCATTATGGTATTTGTTCATTGTTGAATCTGTTTTTGGGTATAACTTCCAACTAGGACTGGTAGTTAGGCTCAAAATGTGCTCATATTATGACTTGCATGAAAGGCAGGCGCGGTTTCAGGGCCTGACACCTGCCTCCAACCTGCCCGTTTTACGCCGGCCTCTCCCCTCATTTTGCGCTATTGCGAGAATTCAAAAGCTTGGTATTTACACCACATAGTGCGAATGATGGTTCTTTTGCCACGGCCGACATTTTTGGGGTTCCGCGCCGCACTATGCCGTTCTGCATGAATGCTTGAGTTTATAGTTTATAAGTTACAAACGAAATTTGTAATAAAATATCTCAAAACTGTTTCAAAAAATTTTTTATGACCGTTCAAAACTTTGAAAAAATACCTAATTTTAGCTACATTCTTCAATTTTGGTCATTTTTCTATATCGCAATAACGTGAGATAAATTACCAAAAATTTGCAATAAAGGCTAATATTTATTAAAGCCAACTTCTGACCGCTGCGAAACGGCAAAAATGTCAAGATTTTAGTGACCCTTTTTTTCAAAATTTCAAAATTTTTTAGTAGTTTCAATACGAAAAAACGTTCGTTTCATTGCATTTTGAGCCTATACGTTGAAATTACCCTGTACCGTTACTCCTCCTTTTATATGACACTTTTAGATTTTTTTTTGGAAAGGTGATCCAAAACTTGTAATCTTTTAAAATTTTTCAGGTTTTAATGATGTTGTGGAAATATCGAGAAAATTTGGATGAGCTTAAGGGGACTCCACTGAGCCACGAGGATTTTCGGCAAATGGATATTGCTTATATGCCCATATCTAGATGGAAAGGTATTATTTTATAATATACTATTGACCCATTCACTATGACTTTTTTCAAGGATGTCTTGAAACGAAAGGACAATTAAAGCCATTCATCAATATTGGTTTGAAGGAGAGCATTTTTCGCGCTGTTGAATTGCTCACTAAATATAGAATTCATCGACTTCCCGTCATGGATGAGAAGACGGGAGATTGTGCGTACATATTGACACATCGTAGGATATTACACTACATTTGGAAGCATGTATGGATTTTGTTTTCTTGTGTCTTCTTCATATTTAAAAGGATTTGATTTCAGTGTGCTCTACTACCAAAGCCGGAATGTTTGAGTCAACGAGTAGTGGACCTGGAAATAGGATCGTGGAAAAACTTGATATTTGTTAGTCGATGATTGTTTTGGAATACAAAGACCAGCAAAAACATTTTCAGGCAAACGAACAAACACCGCTGATCGAATGCCTCGACATGTTGATTGACAATAACATCAGTGGTATTCCAATAGTTCAGAAAAATACTTTGAAAGTAAGCTGTCTGATGTAGAACAGGGTTCCAAAAATCTGACTTTTTTGAAAATGGAAAAAATAAAATTGTGATTTCAGAATTTTTATAACTCTAGATTAAATTATTTTAAAAGTGGAGTAACGCTAAATACACTTCTAACAATCCAAAACAACAGAATATCATGATAAAACCCTCCAAACATTTTAAAGTTTTTTTTTTAATTTCAAGTCAAAGTTTTTGCAAATCGCCAAATTTTTGAAAAAAAAATTATGAGCTTTTAAGGAAATCCAGAGCGATTTTTTGGATGTTGCGATGTTTCGGATGCCTAGAATGTTTTAACACTCATAATTAAGATGAAGTTAAAGTATAAATATCGTTTAAAAAAACAAATTTTTCGGTAGAATTTCAAAATTATGAGTGGCAAAAACTGAGTAATTTGTCGCTTTTTTACAGTGAATTAAAAATTTCCAAAATTTTTTTGAAATGTTTTACCGTAATATTCAGTCACTTTGGCACCATAGGAGTGGTTTTAAACATGTTTCATACTGCCAATACCTTAACATAATATTTATAACTGTAAAAATTGTTTTTCTAAATGTTTTATGATTATACCAAATTTTGCAAAAGTTTAAAAACTAAAGATTAAAAAGGATTAAAGGACGATCCGTTCTTCAAGTGCTATGCGCTGCGGATCTGGGATTCAGGTACACTGCCTGGTGGTGATCCCTCTGGGCTGTAATTTAAGCCACGTCCTAGCCGGGGACTGTGGCCGATAATCCAGTCGTGGATTGCTCCACTTCCCAATAGAGGCTGGGTGAACCTAGGGAGTGAGGCCGAACTTGAACTCGTGACCTCCAGACTGCTAGCGGCCACCACTACCGACTGAGCTATCTGCCCCCTGGGTTAATTAATTCTAAATTTCTGAGCAAATAAGTAGTCTAGTTTTGACATTTTTGTCGGTTTCATTTTTGGTATTTTTCAGACATTTTACCACAAAATGAATATACTCAAGAAAACTTTATAAACATTATTTTTTTTTATCAATAATGAGATATTCTTCGATATTTTTCAATTTTTTTTTCAATTTTAGGTTCTTGAAGTGTACACCAGATTTGACGCCGCGTCAGCCGCATTTTCCGACCACATTGATCTCAGTGTTTCTGTAACCAGAGCAATTCAAGAAAGAGACTATCAAAATGTATGGGATAGGTTAAACTATTTAATATTCAATTTGTGTGGTTTTTAGGGAATTCGTCGTGATGGAGTTGTCACTGCAAACTACACTACCACTTTATGGTCCCTCATTGAAATTTTCATCGACAAAAACGTTCATCGGATTTTTATGGTTGACGACCGCACAATTCTGAAAGTGAGATTAACTTTCGGGGTTTTTTAAAAAAATTTTTCATGCTACATTTTTATTACAGGGAATAATTTCATTGTCCGATGTGATAGAATTCCTGGTTCTCCGTCCGACTAAGAAGAATGGTGTTACAACCGGTGAACCAATGGAAAAGTGATTTAAGACAACAACAACTCTGTGTCATATGCATCTCATGACTAGGCCCGTCTGCTTTAATTTTTGAATTACATCATATCTCATAATTTCTGTTTTAATTTGAAATTAAAAAAAAAAACAATTTTTTTCACTTGGCAGATTCGGCTGTGAATATCATCATAAATTCAGGGTAAATCCGCAAAAGTTAAAGTATTATGGGACCATGAGATCATGAGAATGCCTATTTACTGGCGCGAAAATATTGGCAGGCCGCGGCAGCGAGAGAGCATGTGGCGAAGAGAGACGCAGGTCCCTTCGCTACAAGATATTTGCCGCCAAGTAGGCATTCTCATGATCTCATGGTTCCATAATAGTAGTGCCACAATCTCACCAGATTCTAAAGTGTCTCATTAAAGGCGCATAGAGTTATTCAGATCAGTCTCAGCGTGCAAAAGATTTATTAAAGTTTTATTGTTGGAAACTTTAGTTTTGAAAATTGATTTTTATCGATTTTTTTGCGGGAAACCGCATAAAATTAATTTTTAAAAAACGTAAAGATGGAGTAGCGCCCGCCATAATTTTCAAGCATCATAGTAAACCTTTTTTAACAAACAAATTGTAAACTTTCTATTTACTGTCAACTCAATTTTTGCCACTCATAATATTGGAGCAGACCAAAAACAAAAATTCTATAACTTTTATACTTTAAGTTTGTTTCAAATGTTCGTGTTAAGACTTTCTAGGGGTCGGATTATGCGAAATTGATTTTGACTGGATTTTTTAAATTCTAAAATGATATTCGGTTGTTAACACTACTCCATCTCAAAAAAAACTATTGTGTTTTACTACAGCTTTAAGTGTGAATACCATCACAGTATGAATTAATTTTACGTCCATAAAAAAGCCAAATCAAAGTACAGAGAATGTCTAACTATGCAATCCCCCAAGTTCACTAAAACGTGATCTCGTGTGACATGAGTACACAATTGGTATGTACTACAGAGCGCGGATATTTACTTTTGTGAAGGAAGAGCTACACGCAAAAAGAAGGATGATACGGTTTTGACACCCGGGGCGGAGAACACTGACAGCTTATACTTCACCCCAACAACCTTCCGTATTGAGCAAAAGTGAAAACCATTATTCACAAACCCCACCACTTTCACTTTGAAACAATGCTTGCTCTTATTCCATTCGCTATGCTTCAAGCGATTCACACTGTTAATGGTACGGTACCTCGTTGGTTTTCAGTTCAAAATTTGCCACTTCTATTTCCAGCTGTTGGATACATTCCTCTCGAGACCAATAGTCTGATGAGAACTGTGGTTGGTTACGGTTCCACGTGTGATGCTCAGGCAGAAAACAAGATTGCTCAATGTTCGGAAGAACTAATTAGCATGGGTGTTTTTAGTGCGCTGGGAGGAAAACAAACCACCTTATCAGATATGAAATCGCACTCTCAAATTCATTTTGTCCAGATGTGCGGGTAAGTTGGCGGGAGTAACGGTTCTGGGTATATTGACGTATAGACAAAAAATGCGCCGCTTTTTCGTGAAAAACACTTCTCAAAAAAATTTCAATAAAATATTATACCAGTTCAAAAATTTGAAAAAACAAATGTGGCCCAATTTTGGCCACTTTTCCGTGTCTCAGCGGTCCGAAGTTAACTTTTTTATGAATAATTATCTTTTATTGCATATTTTGCTTTTTTATCTCTATTATTTCGTTGATTAGAGGTGGAGTAAATTTTAAAAATGTTCTTGTTTCAAACAATAGAAAATGAATCATAATGACAAAGAAAAACTGTAACAAAAAGATAAAAAATTTCTAATCTATTTTTGGATTTTTAAATTTGCAAAAATCAAAGAAACGTCGGAATTAAATTTAAACTCTCGCGCAAATGAGTGACGTCATTTTTAGACCTTTTTACGTTTCCTGCCTTCAGCGATTTTTCATGGTTTTTTTCCAATATTTGATTTAAACATCGTTGTCAATTTTTTAAAGATATTTACCCTCAAAAGTTAGAATTAAAATTATATTATATATTGTCGATTTTTAGGCCAATTTTAAAATTTCCGCAAATTTCTATCCAAAGTTCTCTTCACGGAAAAATGCTTGAAAATTGACGAACAGTGATACAATATTTCAAAAATTTCAAAAAGATACAATATTTCAAAAATTAAGAAAAATCGATGAATTTAGCCAAAAAAACGCGAAATTATCAAAAATGATGTCACTCATTTGCGCGGGAGTTAAAATTTAATTCGGTCGTTTCTTTAATTTTTGCAAAATTGAAAAAATCATAAGAAATTCAAAAAAAAAATTTTACAGTAGTATTCAGGTAGTACGGTCCATTCTTAGGACCACTGCGACACAAAAATTGGCCTAAATTAAAGCTAAAATTATTCCTTTTTTTAATTCGAAACTGCCATAAAAAAATTTGAAAACGAGTTTGTTGAGAAGTTTCATTACGAAATTTGTTTATTTGAGCACATTTTGAGTTTATATGCTTCAAATACTCAGAACCGTTACTCCTATAAATATAATTCTCGCAACATTTTAAAACTTATATCTGGTCTCAGGGCTTATCAAAGATTCAACAACTGCCTCGGAGGGAGCTACATCAAACAAGCCTGCTATCCGCACGAACCGCTAAAGTCTCGCTATTCCGTTGTCGATTCAGTCTTGGATTATGTTTGTGGAGAAGGATATCAATGTATGACTTAGGAAAATTATCCTGTAAAGCGTAGAATTTGGAAAATTTTCAGCAATGCTCAACAACTGGAATTGCTACTTGTCTGTTGCGGAAAGCAGGGAGATTGCAATGTGTGAAGCAAGTTTCACACAATTGGCAAGAAACACTGAACAAATGTACAATGATTATTCGTCAGGAGCCGGAGCATGCTTGTGAGCTTTCATATTATAGATTTAATTGACAACTGACAAAAATGGCTTTCAGTGCACTTCAATCATATACCGACTGCATTCGTCCTGCAATTGAAACAACCTGTGGACTTGGCTCTTTTCTGACAGTTATCCAAGCAGTTGAACGGCCAATTCAAATTTACCTTCCATTCTGTACACTTTCTTCGTCCGCGATCTCATTTGTTCAATCAATCATAATTTCTCTTGCTGTTTTCTTGTTTTGCCTATAATTTATTGTTTTGAAATTGAAAGACTCGAACCCCATAACTTAATATTGTCATTGAAAACCCCTCAGACCTATACATGTATAAACTATTGCATCTCATTCGGTGTTACACTCTCTCTCTTGCTTACATAGTTACTATGGCAACGCTCCGCTAGCTTGACGAAAATTGTTTTCTCTTGGGTGCCATGGCAACCAGAACACCAAGCAGCGCACTCTTCTCTATTTCTTCTGAGAACACTTTTCTTAATGGCGAACAGCACTTTTCGTGAAGATGATGACGATTTTTACGGCGGTTTTGATTCGTATGATAAAGCATATGATATTCAGGTTTGATAATAATTTAAAAATGAATAAGAGTCTATGATTTTTTGCTATAAATGATAGTATTACTGTACAACAATTTAAACATTTTTTTCTAAATTTTTAAATATTTTTTTCAATTTTGCAAAAACCAAAGAAACGCCCAATATGATTATAAATTTCCGCTCAAATGAGTGACGTCACCTTGGTTTTTCTTCATTGTTCTTTTATATCTCATTTGAAACTTTATTTACCAATTTTAAGAGCATTTTTCCGACAAAAAAATTGTATGTCAATTTTTAGGTCAATTTTGAAATTTCCGCCAACCGGGTTTCAAATAAAATATAGCAGAAAGTATCTGAAAAACATAAATATTTACCCGAAAACGCAAAAATATCAAAAATGACGTCAACTTTTCCGCGCGAATATTAAAATTCAAATGAGACGTTTCTTTGATTTTTGAAAAATTGAAAAAAAAAGAATCAAAAATTAAGGAACATTTGACCCATTTTTTATAGTTACATTTGGCTATTAGGGCCTATTTTTTATCATTTCAAGCAAAATTTCTAAATGATTCTACTCCTCCTGTAAATACGCAATAATAAATGTGTTTAATTCAGAACATAACTCAAAATCCACAATTTCAACAAGCCGTTGCTAGGTCGAGCCATGGAAGGCGTCCGGTGAGTGACAATTGGAAAATAAACTGTTTTGTATAGTAATTAGAAATTTTTTACCTTAAAGAGAAAAATTTTTAAAACTTCAATCAAAGGAGAAATTGAGTTTGTGTGTTATTTTGCTTAAAAAATACTAAAACTGACTAAATTTTATGATTAAACTTTTTTTTCTAAAAAATTTTTCCGATTGGTAAATTTTACCTTGCTGCTCCGGTCCGAAACAGTTTTAAAAAAATCATCAGCAAAAAAAAAAAAAAAAAAAATTTCGGGCAAAGTTGACCTTTTTTTGACTTTTAAAATCTTTGAAATTTTTTTGAAAATTTTTATTACAATTTATTACAATCTTTTTCTAAGACTGCATCTCAAATGGGATTCCGAGATGCTTCCTCCTCTTATGGAAAACCGCCGGGAACGATGATGGGAAGTGAGTAACCAACTACATTTTTTTTTTGCAATCAGGATCCGTTCTTTTCAGATCAAAGTCGAATGGGCGGTCGAACAGCCATGGCTAACAACAATGAACCTGCGAGACCGATGACCGCTGTCCGCGGAGCCGGATATACATCCTTTGCAAATAAAGGTGACATCCGCACCGTCCTAAACTATTTGTTCACAGTCACTTTTTTTCAGTTCAAGCCGCAGAAAGACCACTAAGTACCGAGAACTCGGGTGAAAAGTAAGAATATATAGTTGCGAAATTTAGTTGAAAAATCATGTAACTTGTAGTGGTGAAGAAAAATGTCGGCAGATGGAAAACAAAGTAATGGAAATGCTCCGAGAAAGTATGCTGGCTAGTGAGAAGAAAAAGTTCAAAGAAGCGCTGGATAAAGCGAAGGAAGCTGGGCGACGTGAAAGAGCAGTTGTGAAGCACAGGGAGCAACAGGGATTGGTAGAGATGATGAATTTGGATCTAACTTTCACCGTGTTGTTCAACTTGGCTCAGCAATATGAAGCGAATGATATGACTAATGAAGCGCTAAACACTTATGAAATCATTGTAAGGAACAAAATGTTCCCAAATTCTGGGAGACTAAAGGTAAATATAAAAGTTTTTCTTAAGGATATGTATGTCCTAACAAAATTTTGGGCTGCAAAGTTCCACCCATCCAAATTGTGATATGAAATTGTTTCAGTGCATTTTTAATACTTTCAAGTTCTTTAGAATTGCTCCAAATGCTTTTTCTGCATACTTTTAATAATTTTCAAATTGGTTAGATGTTGGTAAAGATTCTGAAATGTTTTGGAAATTTCCAGTTTTTTTAAAGAGTCAAAATTTCTTAAAATCTCCTAGTATATAAAAACAGCGTTTGGAGCAATTCTACAAAGCTTGAAAATATTAGAAATTGTGCTGAAGCAATTTCAGATCAACATTTGAAGGGTTGAGCATTAACAGTAAAGTAAAATTTTTTCATTATTTTGACTAAGCTTAATATATATTTTTTCAGGTTAATATTGGAAATATTCATTTCCGCAAACGTGAATTCACAAAAGCTTTGAAATACTACAGGATGGCTTTAGATCAAGTTCCGAGTATTCAAAAAGATACAAGAATTAAAATTCTCAACAATATTGGTGTAACTTTTGTCAGAATGGGAAGTTATGACGATGCCATAAGCACTTTTGATCATTGTGTGGAAGAAAATCCGAATTTTATTACAGCCCTCAACTTGAGTAGGTTATCACTAGAAATTTGATTTTTTTTAATGTTATTTTACAGTATTGGTAGCATTTTGCATACAAGACGCAGAAAAAATGAGAGAAGCATTTGTGAAAATGATTGATATTCCTGGGTTTCCGGATGATGACTACATGAAAGAGAAAGATGATGATGATGTTTTGTTGAATCAGACCTTGAACTCGGATATGCTGAAAAACTGGGAGAAACGGAACAAGTCGGATGCTGAAAAAGCAATCATTACTGCAGTGAAGATTATTAGCCCGGTTATTGCTCCTGAGTGAGTTTTGAATGTCAGGAAAATACAGAGTAAGATGACAAAAAACAATTGAAAATTTTTTTGTCGGTTGTTAAAAATTTTCAACTGAATTTGTGTCGAAAATTCTAGTTTTTTTTTAAACAAAAAAAACCAAGTGAAAATATTTTTACACTTACAAAAAATTCAGGATAGAAATCATACTTTTTTTTGATAATTTCGAGATCGAATATTCAAACCCAAATTTTTTGTATGTGCAAAAATAGTTTGCACTTGGTTAGGCACAATATTTTTGGCAACCGACAGAAAATGGTTTGAACGAATTTCTTTCAAAATCTTTTTGTATTATTAGTTGGTATTATGTTGTCCTTCCGGTTGCGTAATTCCGTTATATAAAAGTTTTTGATATACATAAGTAAAAAGATAAATAAATAGAAATCTTCCAGCTACGCTATCGGCTATGAATGGTGCCTTGAATCTCTCAAGCAGTCTGTACACGCACCATTGGCAATTGAACTTGAAATGACAAAAGCTGGTGAGCTGATGAAAAACGGAGATATTGAGGGAGCAATCGAAGTGCTGAAAGTTTTTAATTCGCAAGATTCCAAAACAGCCAGTGCGGCTGCAAACAATCTTTGTATGCTGAGATTTTTGGTAAGTTGAAAGTGGAGTATAGAAATTGTTAAAACCAGTTATATGGTGCCAAAATGACCAAATATCAATGTGAAATTTTTTTAATTCATGAAAATTCTTATTAACAGTCTTATTAACAGAAAAAGTTGCAAAAAGATTTGAGATTTCTCCAATTTTTCAATTTTCAAAAAATCATATAAAATTTAGATTTTTTTTTTGGAATTTTCGCATTTTGATAATTGGTCATAGTGGTGTCATAGTCATGTCATAATCATGTTTTAATGCAATTTCAATTTCCCACCGGCACTTCTCTACCTCATTTTTGCATATTTCAACTTGCAGCAAGGAGGACGCCGTCTAGTAGATGCACAGCAATATGCTGACCAGGCACTTTCAATTGACCGCTATAATGCGCATGCTCAAGTCAACCAAGGCAACATTGCGTACATGAACGGCGATTTGGACAAAGCTTTGAATAATTATCGAGAGGCGTTGAACAATGACGCTAGTTGTGTTCAAGCATTGTTCAATATTGGACTAACTGCAAAAGCGCAAGGCAACCTGGAGCAGGCACTTGAATTTTTCTACAAACTTCATGGAATCCTTCTGAATAATGTACAAGTGCTAGTGCAATTGGCTTCTATGTAAAACAGAAACGTTATGAGTGTTGAAACAAAATTGTTACTTTAGATACGAGTCATTGGAAGATTCTGCACAAGCAATCGAGCTGTATAGTCAGGCAAACAGTTTGGTTCCAAATGACCCTGCAATCCTTTCCAAGCTGGCGGATTTGTATGATCAAGAAGGTGACAAGTCTCAAGCATTCCAATGTCATTATGACGTCAGTTTGTATAATTGAATATTATGGGACCGAATAAATTCCGGGTCAAAAAAATCATAACTTTTTTCGCTGCTTATTGATTTTTCTAAAACTGTAAGAATTTATGGTATTAAAGATGATTTTTCATTTGACGGTTATTTCAAATAGGTTTTACCACCCAAGTGTCCCTACCCGGAGCCACTTCTGTTCAGTTCATAACTGAGGTTTATAATAGGATTTTTCAAAGTTGTAAGTCTCAAGTCTTATGGGGAAGTAATGTTACAAAATCTATTTTAATACATTTATGGCGTCACAACTGTATTAAAATACATTTTTTTTATGTATTTTAATACAGTTCTGACGTCATTTTTTTCACTTTTTTAAATTTCCGACACTTTTTGTATAAGTTTTTGAAAAAAAAATGCTTTCAACAAAAAAAAATTTTTTTGTTGAAAATTCATGATTTTTTTTACAAAATTGTTGCAACCTAGTGTAAACTATTTTATTTTTGATTTAAAAATTTTTCTCGAAAAATTCTCAAAAAACTCAAAAAGAGCTCGAAAAAATCATATTTTCAATATCCATTTGAGTAAGACATATTGAACTCGGATGTTTTGTATGTGTAAAATTAGTTTAAATTTGGTTGCATCATTTTTTGAATAAAAAATCAATAAATTTATATTTTAAAAAATTCCTGAAAATTTTTTTAACGACTTTTTTGAAACTTTTATACTTTCAGTGTGTTCTTACAATTTATTTCGAATTAATCAAAATCCGCCTTAATTCCTTAGTCAAAAACTAAAAAGGAGCAAAAAGTGGCTCCGAATAGTTTTAGAAAAATTGATCAGCAGCAAAAAAAGTTATGTACTATAACCAGGAACTTATTTAAACCCATAATATAAAATATCCGACTTATGGTTTTTCAGAGCTATCGATATTTTCCATCAAACCTGGAAACCGTTGAATGGCTGGCTTCTTATTATTTAGAAACTCAGTTTTCTGAGAAATCCATCAACTACTTGGAGAAGGCTGCCCTGATGCAGTAAGTACTTAATTTCTAATGTTTCGTAACATTAGTCTTGCGTCATGATGAATAAAATTATGAATAATGTGCGCTTCAGGCCAAACGTTTCAAAATGGCAAATGATGATAGCCAGTTGCCTACGACGGACAGGCAATTACCAAAGAGCTTTCGAGCTTTATCGTCAGATTCATCGCAAGTTCCCTCAAGACCTCGACTGCCTCAAATTCTTGGTTCGAATTGCCGGTGATCTTGGAATGACGGAATACAAGGAGTACAAGGATAAACTGGAAAAGGCTGAAAAGTAATATAAACATGCAAATAGAGAAAATTTCAAAACAAGCGAGTTATAGAATCAATCAACTCCGTCTACAACGGGAAAGTGATTCAAGCCAAGGAAAACGTCACTCTGCAAATTCAACGCATTCCCTTCCCCCATCCGGCCTGACCGGTTTGGGATCGGGGTCAGGTGGTTCGAGTGGTGGTGGCACCCGTCAATACAGTGCACATGTTCCTCTTTTGCTGGATAGTGGCACCCCGTTCACGGTGGCCCAACGAGATATGAGTAAGGGCAATGGAGTTAGAGAGTATAGATTAGAGAGAGTATAGATTAGAGAGAGTATAGATTAGAGAGAGTATAGATTAGAGAGAGTATAGATTAGAGAGAGTATAGATTAGAGAGAGAGAGAGAGAGAGAGAGAGAGAGAGAATCAAGGGGTGCGCGGCAATTGCCGACCGTCAATTCAACAAAATGAACCAGTGCGGAATGTTTTCTCAAACTAGGGCTGTGCAAATCGGCGTCGTCCGATTTTGACACCACCGAACGCACATGCATCCGGTTTGGGGTAGGTTTCCACGGCGGCCGACAATTTCCGAGTTTGGCCACTCACTATACTTAATCAGCAATTTTACAGTGAGTGGCCAAACTCGGAAATTGTCGGCCGCCGTGGGAACCTACCCCAAACTGGACGCATGTGCGTCCAGTGGGTCGATGGTGCGTCCGGTGGTGTCAATATCAGACGACCGGACGCCGATTTTCACAGCCATATCTCAAGTTATTTCATTAAAATTCGATGATAAAGTATAGAAAATTATTTGCTTTATCTGAAAATACCCTTTTTTTGTTTTTATCTTCCAGACAATTTTCGAATTTTCGAGCACTTTTTCCAGTTGTTTCAAATTAAATAAAGATTATTTTTAGATAATGAAAACACTGGTCTATAGTTTTTTTTATTGAAGTAACATGGCACATAGGCTTATTTGGTAGAATTGCCGGTACCCCTGGTTTTCAAAATCTGGGTTATGAGATCTTGGTCAAACACGGAAAGTGGATGTATTCAGTAAAATGACAAAAATTATTTTTTACTGCTGTATGCATACAAACCCCCTTGAAGAAGAAGAACTGAAATGTGTGCTACATGCCCTTGAAATGTCAAAAGTTTTCTGAAAAACAATTTAAAAGATCTTCAGGTATGCTCACGAATACAATTCCAGAAAACAGTCTGACACTAAGGAAAACTGTTAAAATGTGTATGTTCGCGTGAAATACACAAACACAAAATTTAAAATGTAGTCCCTTTTAGGGTACTTGTTTAGCATGCCTGGCCCAAAAATTATAATTAATTTGAAAATTTTACGTGACGCTTCTCGTTTCAAAGCCTAAAAATGCAAATCAAATTTACGTATCGATTAAATTATCATTAAAAAATCATGGAAAACGAATTAAAAATTTTTTTTGGACTAGGTATACTACACAAGTACTCCAATAACACTGACAATTTGTTTTTTGTTAACATTTTTATTTCAGAAGCTGAAGATTTCTCCTATGATGATCCTGTTGCAATATCCAGCCGCCCAAAAACAGGCACGCGCAAAACTACAACAGACACCAACATTGATGATTTTGGAGACTTTGATGACAGCCTTTTGCCAGATTGATAATTTAATTAAAATAAATTTGTCTGATAATAATCATATTTTAACAACCATTTATCACATTTATTGTGAAAAGCAATAAAGACAAAGACAAGTATAACAATTTTGTTGAATAAACATTGTAAACGAAGGAGACTTTTGGATCAAGTATGAAATATAAAATTCAGATGGAAAATCCTAAAATGACAAATTGAAACGCTATCTGAAAAACATTGCCCGTAATTTATATTTTTCTGAAGATGAGGAATTTAATTTTTGATTTGCCCGTAATTTATATTTTTCTGAAGATGAGGAATTTATTTTTTGATTTGCCCGTAATTTATATTTTTCTGAAGATGAGGAATTCATTTTTTGATTTGCCCGTAATTTATATTTTTCTGAAGATGAGGAATTTAATTTTTGATTTGCCCGTAATTTATATTTTTCTGAAGATGAGGAATTCATTTTTTGATTTGCAAGTAATTTATATTTTTCTGAAGATGAGGAATTTATTTTTTGATTTGCCCGTAATTTACATTTTTCTTAAGATGAGGAATTTATTTTTTGATTTGCCCGTAATTTATATTTTTTTGAAGATGAGGAATTTATTTTTTGATTTGCCCGTAATTTACATTTTTCTTAATATACTAAAAATACTAAAAAAAAAAATAGCAATCCATTTTCATAAAAATTCTCCCAAAATTCCAAAATTTTTATTTTTGTTTTTTTGCGCCTGTATATACCTGTTGAAATTGGAATTCAAGACAAAAACCCCTGTAGCGCGTCTGAAAATTGATATCTTGGTACAAAAACGTACCAATAATACTAAAAACAAATTAGCAATCCATTTTCATAAAAATTCTCCCAAAATTCCAAAATTTTTATTTTGCAAAAAAGTGCAGTCATATGTATGTAAAAAAATGAATTCAAGACAAAAACCCCTGTAGCGCGGCTGAAAATTGATATCATGGTACAAAATCGTACCAATAATACTAAAAAAACACAAAAACGTACCAATAATACTAAAAAAAAAATAGCAATCCATTTTCATAAAAATTCTCCCAAAATTCCAAAATTTTTATTTTGTTTTTTGCGCCTGTATATACCTGTTGAAATTGGAATTCAAGACAAAAACCCCTGTAGCGCGGCTGAAAATTGATATCATGGTACAAAAACGTACCAATAATACTAAAAAAAAATTAGCAATCCATTTTCATAGAAATTCTCCCAAAATTCCAAAATTTTTTTTTTGCAAAAAAGTGCAGTCATATGTATGTAAAAAAATGAATTCAAGACAAAAACCCCTGTAGCGCGGCTGAAAATTGATATCATGGTACAAAATCGTACCAATAATACTAAAAAAACACAAAAACGTACCAATAATACTAAAAAAAAAATAGCAATCCATTTTCATAAAAATTCTCCCAAAATTCCAAAATTTTTTTTTTGCAAAAAAGTGCAGTCATATGTATGTAAAAAAATGAATTCAAGACAAAAACCCCTGTAGCGCGGCTGAAAATTGATATCATGGTACAAAAACGTACCAATAATACTAAAAAAAAAAATAGCAATCCATTTTCATAAAAATTCTCCCAAAATTCCAAAATTTTTATTTTGTTTTTTTGCGCCTGTATATACCTGTTGAAATTGGAATTCAAGACAAAAACCCCTGTAGCGCGGCTGAAAATTGATATCATGGTACAAAAACGTACCAATAATACTAAAAAAAAATTAGCAATCCATTTTCATAGAAATTCTCCCAAAATTCCAAAATTTTTTTTTTGCAAAAAAGTGCAGTCATATGTATGTAAAAAAATGAATTCAAGACAAAAACCCCTGTAGCGCGGCTGAAAATTGATATCATGGTACAAAATCGTACCAATAATACTAAAAAAACACAAAAACGTACCAATAATACTAAAAAAAAAATAGCAATCCATTTTCATAAAAATTCTCCCAAAATTCCAAAATTTTTTTTTTGCAAAAAAGTGCAGTCATATGTATGTAAAAAAATGAATTCAAGACAAAAACCCCTGTAGCGCGGCTGAAAATTGATATCATGGTACAAAAACGTACCAATAATACTAAAAAAAAAAATAGCAATCCATTTTCATAAAAATTCTCCCAAAATTCCAAAATTTTTATTTTGTTTTTTTGCGCCTGTATATACCTGTTGAAATTGGAATTCAAGACAAAAACCCCTGTAGCGCGGCTGAAAATTGATATCATGGTACAAAAACGTACCAATAATACTAAAAAAAAATTAGCAATCCATTTTCATAGAAATTCTCCCAAAATTCCAAAATTTTTTTTTTGCAAAAAAGTGCAGTCATATGTATGTAAAAAAATGAATTCAAGACAAAAACCCCTGTAGCGCGGCTGAAAATTGATATCATGGTACAAAAACGTACCAATAATACTAAAAAAACACAAAAACGTACCAATAGTACTAAAAAAAAATTAGCAATCCATTTTCATAGAAATTCTCCCAAAATTCCAAAATTTTTTTTTTGCAAAAAAGTGCAGTCATATGTATGTAAAAAAATGAATTCAAGACAAAAACCCCTGTAGCGCGGCTGAAAATTGATATCATGGTACAAAATCGTACCAATAATACTAAAAAAACACAAAAACGTACCAATAATACTAAAAAAAAAATAGCAATCCATTTTCATAAAAATTCTCCCAAAATTCCAAAATTTTTTTTTTGCAAAAAAGTGCAGTCATATGTATGTAAAAAAATGAATTCAAGACAAAAACCCCTGTAGCGCGGCTGAAAATTGATATCATGGTACAAAAACGTACCAATAATACTAAAAAAAAAAATAGCAATCCATTTTCATAAAAATTCTCCCAAAATTCCAAAATTTTTATTTTGTTTTTTTGCGCCTGTATATACCTGTTGAAATTGGAATTCAAGACAAAACCCCTGTAGCGCGGCTGAAAATTGATATCATGGTACAAAAACGTACCAATAATACTAAAAAAACACAAAAACGTACCAATAATACTAAAAAAAAAATAGCAATCCATTTTCATAAAAATTCTCCCAAAATTCCAAAATTTTTTTTTTGCAAAAAAGTGCAGTCATATGTATGTAAAAAAATGAATTCAAGACAAAAACCCCTGTAGCGCGGCTGAAAATTGATATCATGGTACAAAAACGTACCAATAATACTAAAAAAAAAAATAGCAATCCATTTTCATAAAAATTCTCCCAAAATTCCAAAATTTTTATTTTGTTTTTTTGCGCCTGTATATACCTGTTGAAATTGGAATTCAAGACAAAAACCCCTGTAGCGCGGCTGAAAATTGATATCATGGTACAAAAACGTACCAATAATACTAAAAAAAAATTAGCAATCCATTTTCATAGAAATTCTCCCAAAATTCCAAAATTTTTTTTTTGCAAAAAAGTGCAGTCATATGTATGTAAAAAAATGAATTCAAGACAAAAACCCCTGTAGCGCGGCTGAAAATTGATATCATGGTACAAAAACGTACCAATAATACTAAAAAAAAAAATAGCAATCCATTTTCATAAAAATTCTCCCAAAATTCCAAAATTTTTATTTTGTTTTTTTGCGCCTGTATATACCTGTTGAAATTGGAATTCAAGACAAAAACCCCTGTAGCGCGGCTGAAAATTGATATCATGGTACAAAAACGTACCAATAATACTAAAAAAAAAAATAGCAATCCATTTTCATAAAAATTCTCCCAAAATTCCAAAATTTTTATTTTGTTTTTTTGCGCCTGTATATACCTGTTGAAATTGGAATTCAAGACAAAACCCCTGTAGCGCGGCTGAAAATTGATATCATGGTACAAAAACGTACCAATAATACTAAAAAAACACAAAAACGTACCAATAATACTAAAAAAAAATTAGCAATCCATTTTCATAAAAATTCTCCCAAAATTCCAAAATTTTTATTTTTGTTTTTTTGCGCCTGTATATACCTGTTGAAATTGGAATTCAAGGTACAAAAACGTACCAATAATACTAAAAAAAAATTAGCAATCCATTTTCATAGAAATTCCCTCAAAATTCCAAAATGTTTTGTTTGTTTTTTTTTTCGAATTTTTCAGAAGGTTCCTAGAGAAAGTTATACAAAATCCTAGAAGTTTCTCGAGTTTCCCATAAGATTTGAGGAAATTAAAATGTTTCTTGAAATTTCTAAAAAATTCCTAAGTGTTCTTGAAGTTTTTTTAGACGGGTTCTAAAGAAAATTTCATAAATTTCTTAAATTCTCCAAAAGGCTCTAGAACATTTCAATTTTTTTAATTTCCAGAAAATTCCAGAACATTCTAAAATTTTCGTGAATTTTCCAGAATGACATAACTGATAACATATAATAGTTTGGGTAAAATTGGAATCGTCACTAGACCACGTAACACATTGGGACGTAAGCAACGCGTTCCATTTGGGAATAGTATTGTATTGATCCATTTATTTTGTAAAGGAGAGCGTCGCAGCTGGCCGTTAAATGTTATATTCTTAAAGGAGGAGAAGTGGGTATTTTGGAATAAAGAAACAGTTATGAAGCAGTTGTGAAACAGTGTAAATTTTCAAATTTCGGAAGTATTTTACAGGTTCATTTTCTGTTTCATTTGTCGGAATTTTAAGATTTGAAAAAGTGTATCTATCAACTTGCTAGCAAAATGCGCAAAGAGCTAAGATCACTTGAGCCATTCACTCAACCGACCCCTGAAGTGTTTTCCAACCTGTGAAAAAAACAAAAATTAAACTTTTATTTAGACAAAAATACAATAATTGACAAAATATGTTCTACTGAATATCAGCTGGTCATTAAAACATCACAATTGTTTTGTAAACAGCATCAAATGTGATTTTATGGAGAAGGAGGCCAGATAAAGTCTCTGAAATTTGTAAAGAAAAACATTTTATCAGATATTATTATAACTGAGTACCTGGAGTTCTGTTTAGAAAAACAGTCAAAAAACATTGCATAAATCAATGTGAGGTGTGGGAGTTTTCTGAAAAATAAATGAGTAATTTTTTTTTCTACATTCATTTCAATTTTTCTTCAATAAATGCACAAAGAAAAAAGTCAAATTCCAAATTTTAGATTTTTATAATTAGTAAAACACAGCAAGCAAGTTTTGACTAGAGGTTATTACTACGTATCGCGCAGAGATATAAATCAGCCCTGTGGATAAAATAATAATGTAACGTAATTATTGATTTTTGTGAATATGACAGGGTTGCATGGAAATAGTGTTTTAAAACTGCCTTTTTTATTTTCTAGCTTGACCATATACCCTTTAAGAAGGACAAACGGTTTGGACAATTTGGTTCCACTCCCCAGCTAATTTGGAGAAACCAAAAGGGGAGGCCGGACTCGAACTCGTGACCATCGCAAGCGGCAAGCACTACTCACTGCGCTATCTCCGCAACAAGGGAAAAATAAGTGAGAAAAGGGTGCAAAAATGAAAAAGTTTTGTCCCTACTTGATTTGGGAAAAATGGGTTTAAAAAAAAGAGACAAAAAGGAAAAAATGAAATTGGACAACCCCATAAATTTCATGAATTTTTAAAACTTCTTGCAGGAATATAAATTACTCTAATTAAAGTTTTTTTGTTTGAAAATTTTTTGATAGGCCCAAATACATACTTATCTCTAAAAAAATTACTTTTGAATTCGTTCATTCAATGTGTAAAATCTAAACAAAAGTGACCCCCCTTGTCCAAATATTTTATCCACGAGACTAGGTACACCTCCCTTCGCGATAAATAATTGGTACATCATTTTATCCACAGGGCTACTTCCTCCCTGCGCGATAAATTTAAAATTTTATAACTCTTTGGGTAACTAATTTTGGCAATATTTTCTTATTTTTTCACATCAACAAAAATATTTCAAGTCTAAAAGTTGCAATAAATGCAGTTCAGAGGAAAATTGAGTCGTGTGCGAATAACGAGGAAAAAGACAGACCCATACTTCCTCCCTGCGCGATACGATCTCTATCGACTTTTCTGGTTTTATTGTTTGGCAATGTTTATTAAATTACTCCAAAGATCAAGAAAACAATTATGAAAATTCGAGGAGGTGTAAAATAGAAAATGTTGCAGTTAAAATTTTTTAGATAAAAAGACTTTAAAACTTTGAAAAGTTAAAGAAAAAAAGCAGCCCAAAACACAAATTGAAACGTTCGAAAATGTATTTTTTATTTCAGTTTTAATTTTTACGCTCAGTTAGTTAATTAGAAAATTAATACTGCTTGACAAAAATTGTAAATAAACGAATAGAAATACTAATCTCAGATCACTGTCAGAAAATGGCTTGCACATCATGCAAGTTTAGTTTCATAAAATGTCGAAAAGAAAAATGAAAAAGGCAATAAATATAGAATACTTGTATCATATGTACTCATTTTTTCGTGTATTATTATGTACTCATTTTTCTAACAAGGAAACGTTTTCATTTTAACGTCAGACTTTTTCAAAGTTTTTCAGGACATTTAGATATAGGTGAACAACATGGGGGATTTTTTGGAAAGTTTTAATTTCTTGGAAAAATACTGAACATTTTATTCATTCAACTCGAAAAATGTCAGGGTTTTTTTCAAAAAAATTAAGCTTTTCCAAAAAACTCCCATTGCGTTTTTCTATATTTAAACGTTCTGAAAACATTTAAAGTTTGCAGCAACGGATTTTGGAGCAGTTCTACAGGTTTCGAAAGAAAGTAAAGTAAAAATGCACTGAAAAAATTTGAGATCGAAATTTTAGGGCTTGAGAATTGACTTTTCCTGCTCAAAGTTTTGTAATATTTTTTTTAATTTTAAAGCCCAATAGTACAAAAAAATATTCCACATGTTTCTATTTTTATGACATTATAAAAATAATTTCAAAAATGAGGGCATATATAATGTACGCAAGTATCAAATGTAGTTTTCTTAAAAATTTTAGTCTTCCTTTTTGCTGGGTCAATAAATAATTTTAGAGTAAATGTTAGTAAGGCTGAACAGCTGACAACTTTAGAAAATTTTGTAGCAGGTCCGCCAGATCGGTATTTTGGGGGTTATTTTCGAATAATCCTGGTGTCACAGGTGGGAACCCGGCTGCACCCAATGGTTGTTGCGGCACACGAATTTGCAAATTTACCGGGCTCTGGGTGTGTGATAACTGATTGATTGCAGAAAAGTCAATGTGATTAGGTTCGGATGATACCACAGTTTGAATTTCATTGTTTCTATGAACTCCCGGTATTCCGCCTAAACCGTCACACTTTTAAACTTATTTCCTGCTAAGGTTACCATTCTGAGCTTGCTGAGCATTCCAAGTGTTGTTATTGTTCTCTGTAAGGATTGAAGGAACTTCCGGAATTATTCATCAGTAGGCTGTTATCTAGAAGAAATCAAGGTTATTGATCTATGAACAATAATAAACCGGTTTTACCTGTTCTTGCTCCAACATTTGCACAATTGGGTAGACTCGCATGGGCCCATGAATTCCCGGAATTTCCATTAATCGGGAAATTCTCGCTAGCCGTAGTTGTGCGAAAACTAATCGCTAAAAAGTTTTAAAAAATATTTATTTAAAATATTTATTTGACTCAAGCTCTTAAATTATTTCATTTTTCATTTCCATTTACATAAAATTCCTTTTTTTTTTCGAAAACCTATTGTGATATAAACTCATAATTTTCAACGAAAATAAATAGTTTTTTAAAATCATTTTCTCTGAACAAATTGTTTAACTGTCTCCACACTATTTAATATATCACTATATTGTTAATTAATCAATATTACTATAAAAGCTAAAAATTACAACTTACTTGCTGACGTTTGAGGCAAAGTCGAAGCGAATCGTTGGTGTTGAGTCAAGGAATTGACCACAGTAATTCCAGCCAAGAAACCTAAAACAATCATATACACAACGTGATTACAAGTTAACCACCTTTTCCATAGCTATTCTGTGATAGATTTTGAGTTTGTACTGGTGAATTTAGAAAAGAGCTCCCAACTGCGGACCCCGGCACTTGAGCATTCTGATTCAAAAACGAAGGTTTCTCAGTTTGCTCCAAGGAAGTGGATTGATGTGATGTCATTTGCTGAGCTAAGCCTGAAAAAGGAGGAACTGAAAAGCATGCATTTTTTAAAGCTTTGAAACCATTTAGAATTGTAGGTTTTGAAAAACGATGCATAATATTAGAGAATATTGACGGAGAATTCTGGGTCACGGGAGGTGGAAGAGGTTCTGAAAAATGTAAATCTAGATAAGACATGTATTGTAGGCGTTTAAAACCATTATGCAATGGGGTTTGAGCTGGAAAAGAGCTAGCAACAGCTAACTGTGTTGGCCGAACACTCTGGTCCAAAAAGAAAGGACTTGAAGTTTCAGTTGAAGTCAGCGGGGTAGTCGGTTGTAGACGATGAGCAGACAAGAAAGACGGCTGCATTGGTTCTGAAAAGAATACGAACTTTTTCGAATGAATGTAATGTGAAAAACGTTATTTTCGAGAACGAATCTGACTACTTCAATGTTATATTTTAGTACATGGCGGTAGGTATACAGCGTAATAAAATAAAAATAAAACAAACAAGCTTTTTCTAAAAAACGCACAAATGGACGCCTCTTCTTAAATATGAGCAGAAAGCTGCAATAGTGTTTTTTTTTAAATTTTTTGTATTATTCATCCTTCCATAAATTATGTGTACGTTTCACGCAGTATCGCAACGATAAAAAATAGCGAATTTAACTGTAATATTTGTTGAAGGAGTGTTAATGAAGTTTACTAGCAAATGTTGATAATCTACCCAGTATTAATAATATTTCTCTAAGATTATTTCAATAAACACTAAACTGGGATCTTCAAAACTGTGGAACAATTAATTTAAACCAACATTCAAATTGTTTGAAAACTTAGCGTAGAGCAAAAAAAATCTGCATTGAATACTTGAAAATAACTATTTTGATGGTGATTGACTATAAGTTGATGGTAGCGTAACAAAGGTTTCCTGGCATGCTAAATACGATTGTCACAATTGTTTTCCAAAAAATTGTTCAGTTTCTTAATTTTGTGAATTCAAGGGGGATCATATAGCAATGACTCTCACTGTACACTTTTTACTAGAAAAATAATTTTCAATTGCTTCGTTGTGAACGCACCTGCAATGTTAACCTAATGCCTAACAATGCAACTCATAGCTATCGAAAACTAATAACTTGCTAAAAACCACAAAAAAAACTTATCGAATATCCCATTGAATTGTGCAGAATGTGTTGCTGCCGCGGTTGCTTGATTTAGAGAAAGCATCTTTTGAAACTTAAAAAAAGAAAAAAGTCACATGCAACATATTTTCCTTACTTCACTCAATAAGTTATTTGGTTGAAGATCTTGACCGTAAAGCAAATTGTTGGGTGCTTGGATGGATTCATATGCTGCTTGTCGAGCAAAGTTTGCTTGATTGATATGTTGCTGGAGATGTTCTGAAAAATTCAAGATTCAATTTTTATTTCAAAATGTTTAAAGATGTTTAAAGATGTAAAGTGTTTTACAATAAACTACATTTTTTCCAAATGGGGTACTACATTTACAAACTGTGAAAAAAGGAGGAGTTTTACTTTTATTGCCTAATTGTAAGGAGCGGCTCGAAACAACATTCCTTGTCTTATAAGGTATAAGGTAGATCGAACTTTGAAACTGGACGTATAATTTGGAAATCCTCAAAAAAATAGTATTGCAGCTTTATTAGCACTCTCTAATATTACTGCATCTAAATAAGTGTTCCAAAATTAGTATTGCATACTTCTCTAATAGAGGAAATACGGTAGCCAAAAATTATTTTTCAAAAATAGTTTTTGCCTGATCTGGAATTACTTACCATTTCCAAAATTAAAGTTGTATCCCCGCGTATTTTGCACTGGCTGCACCACGGGAGCCGCTGGTTGTAGGTACTGGTGGAGAGCATTTGGTTGTGTACAAACATTGCCAGAACCTTAAATTTTTCACATTATCGGGGTTTCCTTCATAATTTGGTTACTAGGCTTCCATCCGTTTAGAATGGATTGATAGGCAAGTAGTTGGTCTATTTGAGTTGAAGATAGAGGTTGAACAGATTGGTGAAGTTGAAATGGTTGTAGGTTTGGAACTGGAAAAAACGTTAGAAGAACATATTACTAAACGACAAAAATGAGCAATAAAAAATACAATCAGAAAACAAAAACAACTTCAGACCACGGCGACAAGGAAAAGCTAAAATTAGCCTTTTTCAAAATTTTGAACCGCCATAAAAATTGGTTAAATTTTTTTTTTGAGAAGTTGGTATACGTTTAAAGTACCCATAACCTCTTTCAATCTCAAGTAAACAAATTTTCCTGAAACTTTTTCAATAGCCAATAAAAAAGACAATTATTAAATTTTTGGTTTGAGTAGATATTTCAAAAAATAGTTTTAGTTGTAAAATAAGTTTATCTTACCATTGTTTCTAAATGGCATTGGCGTATAAGGTGAGAACCGGAGCTTAGATGAAATGGATGTTGTTGAATCAAATGGCCAAACTGGTGGGCTTGGCTCCGGTTGAAAAGGGTTGGCAAAATTGAATGCGTTCTGTTGAAGCTGTTTATGATTTTCAACCAGTCGTTGAGCTTGAGCGGCCGTTATTTTATTCTGAAAGTGAATTTGTAACCTTCACTTTTTTTTAAACAGATTTTTACATTTTTTCCACGTGGTTTTCTTGTTGTAGTGTTCTCTGTTGATCTAGAAAAAAACGGGTTTATGAAGGCCCCAAAAACAAACTGACTCACTGCTTTTTCATTTCGCTAGCAATAAAACTTCCATCCTGCTCTTCACTTAATCTTAAATAATTTTTAAATTACATGACTCAACCAATGAAAATCTCAATAATGAAAGGAACTGGCAAACATTCTCTCAAAGCTCTAAAACTTTAATTAACTATACTCACTGGCTTTTTCGCTTTCCCATTGTGATCGGATGTGGTCTTAGTGGTCTTAGTTCCTCGTTGAGATTATTTTTTCTGTGATCAATTATCAACTGAAAAAAGTTGGCAAAATTTAGATTTTAGGATTTTAGCTGAATTTGGCTCTTTTTTCTATTAATTTTTACCCTTCATAAACAATTTTGGAAATTTTTTAAGAAGTCTTATTACGGTCATTTTGAGCCAGTTGAGCCTGTTTGAGCAACATACCCACAAACTCTACCCCCCCCCCCCCCCCTTTAAAACAATTGCACCAATATAAGAAAAATGATTTTTATTCAAAATTAATTTGCTGACAGAATTATCTAAATTTCTAAGAATCATTCTCAGACAAAAAAGTTGTGCACTGTGAATTAGTTACCAAAACTTTGAGACCTAAAACACAAAGCAAAGACAAAAATTATGGAAAACGTGATTGCATGGGTTCAAAAACAAAATTCATGAATAATGAAAGAAAAACTCAAATAAAAAGTCGTACTTATTTGTGATTGTGTAACTGATTAATGAGCAGATAAAAGAAATAGTGTGATACTTTCGGAGGCACTTAGCAGACTCACTAATTGTTTATTGATATTGCATTTCGACTATCATATGAAAATTAGGAATCTGTCATTGTCTATATCCTATTATTCATAATTTCGCAAAAGAATCATGTGATGTTACGAATCGGTCAAAACTAGAAGATGATCTCACGGAAATTAGGGAGCAAGTTAGTTCGAGTTGAGTGAAACTTGGGTAAAACGTTGTTGCAGCCTGAATCCAGGTTTTGCAAAAGTCTTGCCTTAATTTAGTCAACTTCTTATCCAAGTTAATATTTTTTGGGTCAAACTTGTGCAAGACTACAGTGCATTTTATTTTCCCACTTCTACGACTTTAAAGGCGCGCGCATTTATACAAAATGGTCCCGTCATTGGTCTCGCCACGCGCTCAACAAATCAACGGGATGCGCGTGGCGAGACCATTGCGCGAAAATGCGCGCGCCTTTAGAGTCGTAGAAGTTTGAAAAAAAGTGCACTGTAGAGCCAAATGCCGATCTATATGTAAGGCATTGATTTTTCAAGATACCTAAATTTTTAAACAAATTTTGTAAAATTTTTAAAATTCAATTCTGATAAAATTAAAATTGAGTGTTTTTCATAGGAAAGTCTGCTAAATTTTCATTCAGATATCATAATAGTTAGTTGTAATCCTACTCCGTTTTTAATCACCATCAATTTTCAGATATATTTCTTTAAAGTTTAACTTGTTTCAATTGGCACATCGAAATATCAAAAATTCGTACTCCACATTTAATTATTTTATTGAATCATAGTAATTAATGGGGTTATTTAAGTAATGTTGCAAAATGTATTTAAATACATTTATGACGTCACAACTGACTTCAAAAATACACGCTTTCATTTATTTCATTACAGTAGTAATTTTTCTACACTTCTCAATTTTCCGGCACTACTTGAATAACCCCATAAAGCAATTAGATTTCGTACAAACCTTTTTTTTGGATTTCAACATTTTCACCCATTATCTCCAAATGTTAAATTGTCCAACGGATTGATCGTCTGTTCTACCCAATTTTTTCTCACCAGACTGCATAGTTCTCGGCGACGGACGTGTAGGTTCCCACCGATCGTATAGTTCCAACACATCGCGTTCTTATGCAAAACAGTTTTGTTGTCTTCCTCCTCGGCTCGACGCAATTTCTTTGCGCTATTTTTTTTTCATTTCGATGTGTTGGCCGATCCATCATCAAAAACGTTTTCACGACACAAACCTCTGCAAGCAATGTTTTATAGAAAGCTGAGGGTGTGTGTGTGTGCCAGATGGTGATACACTTTCTAACCAACAGTGAATTATATTTCCGTTTTTTTGTTCATTTCTAAGATTTTTCTCTAAGAAGAAATATGTAATTTTATGTCTACATTTAAAGCTTTTAAGTTTACTTTCAAATTTTCCATAGACTAATTAAACATTTGTTTTATTTTTCTACAGTACTGATATTAATGCTCCTTGAAATTTCAATCGTTAGAGTAACACACAGTTACACGACCTCATCAATCGTGTCACTGGTCTTTCTCTGACGAATTGAAGTTCTGGAGACAATTTTGGTTGTTGAAAAGGCTGAGTTGAGAGAAAGCATTTCAGGAATAGCATACCAATGCATCTCATTTCCGCCACCGTCTACGTGCAACGTTTTCTTCGGAGCATCATTTCCGAAAGGCCGTCGCTTCATCTGCCCGTCTCTTTTTTTCAAATAACGCTCATTTCATCTGGTGCACATGGCCTAAATGAATGGGATGCAGTGTGTTCGCTTCGATTTGACGCCTTACGCCTTACTGAATCATTCCGTCGTGCACTTTTTATCGGAAAGCTGCCAAAGCTCTTTTTCTCACCCATCAGCACAGAATTTTTCGCTAACAGAAACCTCAAAACAATGTAAGTGAATTGTTTTGTGTAGATGGTGGAAATGAGCAGGCAATGTTTTCTGACTTTATTCACAGATTGAGGTACTGTTTTGAATTGAAAATATTATATTTCTATCTATAAATACTCTAAATATGTTAAAATTCACAGTTTTGAACTGGAGTGAGCGGAAATTTTCATACAAATTTTCGGCAAAACTGCAGTTGCCAAAAATGTCAAATTATCATAAATCGTTGAATTTGCAATTTCGGCAATTTCAGCAGTTTTGGCAGTTGCCAAATTTGCCGATTGCCAAAAATTTCCCATTTCCGCGCACTCCTGGTTGGGGCAAAAAATATTTTGAAGCGTTTGAACTTGATAATTTAACTTGATAATTATTTTACACGAATTATTTTTAAATGCCGCCCATTGTCTTGGTGAACTTTTTTTGTATAATTTTTTTGCAGTTTTTTGAAAATAAAAACAAACGAGTTAATTAATTAAATGAGCACATAGTTTGTTACATAAGATTGGCATACATAGTCTGAAAATTTAAATTTCTTAATAAAAATCAATTTAATATAGCTTTTCATAGAAATAAGAAAAAGTTCAAACTTTATCATTGAATCATTTTTGATTTGAATTTTAAAAATCCTGCAATCATGCTTGATAGCATTTCACAATATTTATAATCCAACGTTTTCCAGTTTTTCCAGTTTTTGCATGTCTTGTTTTATTTGACAGGAAAACTACATAATATATCAAACATACATTTTTCTGTAAAGCAAATTTTAAATAAAAGTTAGAAAAAAATAACTACTTTATAAGTTTCACAAGCGGTCAGAAAGGTAATGGCAAAAGGCACTGAAGGTGGACCAATTTATTTGTGGAAAATTAAGGTCACCTACAGCAGCGCCAAGTATTACTGGTATGGAAAAAAAGGGGTGCAAGACTACAATACTAATAGAGGAAATACAGTAATTAGATTTTTTTTAAAGTTGTGTCTAAAGTAGTGTTTTGAGTGATAGTATTAAGCAGCAGTGTTTACTTTTGTGCAAAAAGTTGCATTTTTCTTGTGAACGTCAAAATGTTTTAAGAGAGATCTTAAATTCACACCGTTTTGAATTCAATAAGGTTTCTGCAGAACAAGAAAAAAATGGGGGAAAAACAACAATTGTTTAGTTAGTTTATCCCCGTACACCTCCGTTACGTCCAAACAATAATAAGTGACAGGAATCATTCCAACCAAAACGTCATAAAGAATGGAGACGGCTAAATTGAAGATGAAGCAACTATGCAGGTAGAAAGTTGGTACATCACCATACTTGGCACATTTCTATGTTGCTATTTGATGCCACTTACCATTTTCTGTCAGTATGTAATAGCATCTGGAGACGAACATCTGCCAACTGGATTGAACAAAACAACTTGCACACAAGAGAGAGGTCCACCTAGCAATGATGGCTCATAAAAAAATTAATGAGAAAATGCGGTTATGGCAGATGCCACTGTTTTACAGAAGAGGAAGGAAAAGGAAACAGTTACGAATTCTGCGTCTCTACACATTCTCACCTGCTAGAGGTCACTCTTTCCAGTAAATTTTAAATTCCACATTATTTTGTTTAAATGTTTCAGAAGGAATTTTAGTTGAACAATATTTAAGAGAAGCGATTCTCAATTCAATTCATGCAAGTTGATTTTCACTATAATTTTTCAATGTGGAATTAAAATTAATTTGTATAAAAAAATTCCTCTTTCGACTGGCAACGCTCAAAAGTCCTGTGACAAACATTCAGATGTTGTCGCACAGAAGACGTTTGTGCGTTGCTAGTCGTTCAAGAGTATAGATACACAATATGCAATAGAAACAATAAGAAATAATATGACAGCGCCAATGAAATAAGGGGAAAATTTTGCGGCATCGTTGCATGCACAAGATACTAGTGTTTGATTAGAGTCCGATGTTCTTTTTTATAGACACACTGAGGATATACTTTGACGTAATGAAAATCCTGAGTTAATCTGTCTAAATGCTACAACTTGTGACGAAATATGCAGGAGAAATTGACGAAAGCAAAGTTAGTAAATACAAACAAGAATGCCGGGAAAACAAGAGGGGATTCATTACGAGAAGTGCAACTAGATAAGTCGTACATCACTTTATCTGTTTAATGGATTAGATTTACTATAAATAACTGCAAAAATTCATAAAACAACATCATGAAGTTCTGCTATGCGTTATTTAAAAGAAATAATATCTGCAGGCCCCAAGATCATGAATGCGTTTTGGCCTGAATTTATCTACGTTGCACATACTGCTTGATAACGTTGAAACTATTTTCAGTTTTTAATATATTGAAATAACATTTTATAACCTATCAAAGCAAAATCCATTAACGATAATATCTGAACATCATTACTATATATAAAGCGCTATTCCGTTTGTCTCTGACGTCACGGTTGACGTCACAATTTTCAGCGCAAGAAATTATTTTAGAACATTTTGAGGCTACTTATGATGTTTTCGTGTAACAATCTATTTTTCGTGTAACAATCTATTTTTCGTGTAACAATCTATTTTTCGTGTAACAATCTATTTTTTCGTGTAACAATTTATTTTTCGTGTAACAATCTATTTTTCGTGTAACAATCTATTTTTTCGTGTAACAATCTATTTTTCGTGTAACAATCTATTTTTCGTGTAACAATCTATTTTTTTGTGTAAGAATCTATTTTTTCGTGTAACAATCTATTTTTCGTGTAACAATCTATTTTTCGTGTAACAATCTATTTTTCGTGTAACAATCTATTTTTTTGTGTAAGAATCTATTTTTTCGTGTAACAATCTATTTTTCGTGTAACAATCTATTTTTTTGTGTAACAATCTATTTTTTGTGTAAGAATCTATTTTTCGTGTAACAATCTATTTTTCGTGTAACAATCTATTTTTCGTGTAACAATCTATTTTTCGTGTAACAATCTATTTTTCGTGTAACAATCTATTTTTCGTGTAACAATCTATTTTTCGTGTAACAATCTATTTTTTCGTGTAACAATCGTGTAACAATCTATTTTTCGTGTAACAATCTATTTTTTTGTGTAACAATCTATTTTTCGTGTAACAATTTATTTTTCGTGTAACAATCTATTTTTTTGTGTAACAATCTATTTTTCGTGTAACAATCTATTTTTCGTGTAACAATCTATTTTTCGTGTAACAATCTATTTTTCGTGTAACAATCTATTTTTCGTGTAACAATCTATTTTTCGTGTAACAATCTATTTTTCGTGTAACAATCTATTTTTCGTGTAACAATCTATTTTTCGTGTAACAATCTATTTTTCGTGTAACGTGTAACACAAATTAGTTGAAAAATACATATCTAGTTGAACTAGTTGAAAAAAAGTTGTCACTATTGATCCTAGCCGCACCAAGGTACACCCCACTTTGTCACTTTGGATACTTTGTCTTTAAAGATCTTTGCAAAAAACCTTTCTTACAGGGCGGTTTTTGCAAAGTGAGAGAAGACTCGCCCACTAGCATAACATGAAAACGGATCATTTATCGCCTTGAGAACTATTTTAGATAATTTTGGGTCAGGTATCAGAATGATGGAGCTAGATGCGCGAGATAAGTAGCAGTGAGATGCCCTAGATAACTACTTAAATCGCTTTGCAACTAACGAACGCGCGCGCGGGATTGATCAACGGGTAAACTTTCAGAACTCAAAGAAACAGGTCAGTGGTTCGACTCCGGGTGGTAACAGAAAACCCACTCCAAGCTTGGGGTGGCTTAATCATGTCCTCCGACAGCGTGGGGGTGGCTTATACAAGAGCTGAAGTTAAACTTTAGAATTTTTCAGCTGAAATAAGTGAAAAAAGGAAGCATAAATTGTTTTCGCAATGTGCCCTTTATGCTCGAGTTTGTTCGCAAAGACGAGCATTTTGCTCCATTTTTGCTTATGTTTTCAAATACCCATTCGAAACACGCGCGAACTTCAAATGAAGCATAAAACTCGTACTCGCGAATGACCTGCAGGTTACAAGAAAGCCAATTTTGTCGAAATTTCAGACGTAAATTACCGGATTTCCAGAAGTCTCCCGCAAAAATAAAATGGTATTCTTACTCGTGACAATCTCAGCTTTCGAATGACATACGACTCGACCCAAAAGGCCACTTTTTTTTTGGCCGTTCCCTAGTCAGCCAATTCGAAAAATAAAAGCTTCGAAAGCACTTCAAATTAAAGGGAATGATCAACTTCATAAAAGTACAAGGCCATTTTTTTGAATTATGCGAGAAAATAATGATTTTTTCTGAAAAAAAAAACATGTTTTTACCGTTGATTTTCTATGAAACCTCTCCCCATCTTTATTTTTGACGAAACGTTGTCTTTTTTGAGATTTCCATTTTGTTTTGTCCTATTAAACAAAACTACAATTGTAAATTTTCGAAAAAAATTGTTTAAACGCTAAAAAACGAAGAACTCTAGAATTCAACGGGAAAAAGTCGTTCTTGCACCAAGGTGTCAGCAAGTGCGCCCCAGCCCAATTAGACAAGTGCGCCCCAGCCCAATTTGCCTGACAGAGACCGTCGCCCTCCAGTTATTCTTATTGTTTTCTTGGTGCAGGTTGGTGAGTGGTGTGTTTGCTCTCGTGGTGGTGGTCGAGGTGGTGTTCCACTGTTATGTTTTCGTAATCCTTTCTAATTTATGAATTATTTTTTCTGTTTTGGTATTTCTTGTACATGTTTTTTATTTTTCTTGACACTTTATACAGTTTCAGATAGTAATTTTTCTGATTTCAGGTAATGTCATTAAACCTAATACTCGTAGCGCTGCCGATGTTGGCTTTTGCCATACACATTGATTGTTCTGAAGAAAGTACATTTTTTTATTTCGACAATGAGTACAATTTATTCTTATCCGTCCAAAATGTTACCGAAGTTAATCGATACATCGCCTTCAAAGTCGACACGAATGCTGATGAGACAACAAAATATATGATTTGCGTGCAACACCACATGCAATGCTTGCAAGCCAACGTTGAAACTCCTGATAAAGTAGTCATTAACAAAAAGGTGAGAAAATGTTCTTATTGTATGACTAACTTTAAAAACTATGAAAAGAAACTATTAAGAAACCATAAGTTCATGAAAATGCCTTTCTGGGGCGAAAGTTGCGGCAGCAGGGAGAACATGCGACGACGAGAAATTTAGGTGCCTTCGCAACAAGATATTCCCGCGCCAAAACGGCAGGCATTCTCATGATCCTATGGTTTCTTAATATCTAGACAGTCTTCATTTCATCAATAAATTATTTTCAGAAACCCTCTGGTCAGGTTCGATATCTTGGAAAGAACAACTTTCTCTGTTCATTTGCCTCTTCAGATTTTCCGAACATTTTCCAAAAGAAGAAACAGCTACTCGTCTCGAAAGGAGTATATCAAGAGCCATTTGTGCTCATCAAGGGTGTCAATGTCCCGTAAAAATTTCGAAAACGGGACAACGGGAATTCCCGTTTTTTTGAAAACACTCAAAAACGGGACAAACTGGGCGGTTTAAAAAAAGAGTGCATAGTTGGCAAAAAATGAGGGAAAATGTCCCGTTCCCGTGAAAATTTTAAAAACGGGGAAACGGGAATTCCCGTTCCCGTGAAAACACCCCAAAAACGGGACAACGGGACAAACGGAAAACGGGAATTGACACCCTTGGTGCTCATTAAGAGCAAAAAGTTGTTTCAGTTGAATGAAAAGAACTTATATTTTGAAGAAATCAATAGCTTGTCAAAAAGCTCGAAATTCAAACCTGACGGAGGTTCACACATCTTTGAGCAAAATATTGAGCAGGAATATGTTCAGTTTTCGTATCCTGCAGAAAGAGACTCCAATGACGCCGCCGATTTGGACAGCCCGAGATGGGCCTTTCACGAACTTTTACACAAAACCACTAGACATATACGAAGTTCAACGTTTTCAGCAGCATATGGCCCAAGCTTGAATATGAAAACTTGGCCTGAATGTGAAGAGTGCCCACGTAAGCTCCGCACGTTCTACTCTGTGAGTTATTCATTGCTTCACGATTTTTTTAAACAAAAGCATATTTAGGACTTCCGATTGCTCATCTCCTCTAGTCACTCGTTTTTTCTTCGAATTTGTCAAATGAATGGAAAAATTAGAAGACGCTTGCACGCAGTCTCGAAATTGTAACGGATCTATTGGATGGCTTCAACAAAGAAATCTTCCATACCAACGCACGTTCCTCTCAAACTATGACATGTGCTCATTTACTGTCACTCTGCCCGGATCGGTGAGTATGCCTCTAATCTTTGGCATTTATATTATAACAGTTTTTGTAACCAAATTATGATTATGTGTTTTGCTCTTAAAGGTCAAATATATTAGCAGAGTGCATGCATTCATTCATAAAAACTCGATAAGTTAATAATGTGCGTTTTAGAACGAAGGATGGACGTTGGTTAAATGAAAAGAAATGGAGCTGTGAATCATGTACGAAAATGATCGATATTGCTATCAAAGTGAGAAATTAATTTTTTTTGTGAAAAAGAGGCAATAGTAAAATGTAAATTTTATAGCTATTATCTTCATCGGTCAACACATCATCAACGCATTTCTCCCCCAATTCCTCTGTCCGGACCAACGTAAAGAGTGTTTATCACACACACACACAACAACGACCGTACTCTCATCATCATGGCGCTACGCACATTGGCCTAATCTTCAGTCTTCAACACCGCCGCACGGGCCCGACGGCCAATTAAATGGATGCGTCAAATGTTGTGATTCAAGGTTTTTTCCTTTAATCACCCCTAATAAGTTAATTGATTAAGAATTTTTTGTTAGTCCTATCAGTACCTCATGGGTTGGATACCACTCCGAAACATACGGTACTTAAAATTATTGTTAATGAACGTAGTGAAAAGTGAAGCCATAATTAAGTAGAAAACTTGTTGACTTTGTTGACTTGCTTACAATTAATTTTAATATTGATGCTCTCTCTGAAATGAAAGAAAAATTGTACAGTACTAGATTCATCAGTGTATTGGGAAAAGCAGTTTGAAAAAATCTTCATGATCCCAGATTCAATTAATCAAATCTGAAACTTGAAAGAGAATTAAGGACGGAAATTACCTGTGCACATGAAGTTGGTTATTTGATAATTCAAAAAACTTTTCTGCGTTTCAAATTTTTTGGAATCATTTTGATACACATGCTTCAAATTTTCAGCAGCTTCATGAATAGACTCATTTCACACTGGGTTCTGTTTAGACTTATCTAATCTGATAACTGACATAACACAAAGCATACTTTTTCATCGTTTGAAAGCTCAATGAATCAATTCCTAAAATGCACAGAGTTGGAGGTAATTATTCTTTTCAACACACGTCAACCATGAACAAATCTGCTTTTCAACATTGTTCAGAAAACAATTGATAGACACACAACTACATTACTCAAAAATTAGACGAACTGTGTTTGACGTAACAGGAAATGATTCATTTAATCGTATGGAGCTCTAGAATTGACAACGTTTAGTATCATTGTTGAAAAGAGACAAAAACTTAATATTAAGTGATTGAAATGAGACGCTCGGAAGAAAAGAAGAAAAACAACGAGATCATCGAATTGTCGCTGGCACATTTTACATTCACATTCATCTGAAACTTGATACATGTCAGACTGGCAAAATCTTATTTAGAAACTTACAATTTACTTCCGTCCGAATCGGAGAACACCTGGCACACTTTTCTTGAGCAAAACCCCTGCGTAATGCTCTTCCAAGTCGGATCGCTTTCCAAATCTGAAAACAAAAACCTTGGTAAGCTGGATGAAGTCTTAAAATGATCGGACCTCAATACACCGGGAACATCGCGTTTTCCGAAACGGAGAACTCCGGGCACTTCACTGCGCTTGTCGAACGAATCAGCCATGTAATCTCTCTTTCCGAATCTCAACACTCCTGGGATCTCCCGTTTGTCCATTGGCACATCACGTTTTCCGAAACGAAGAACGCCTAAAAACTGAGATGTTATTTGATTTAGAATAGATGATGATGCCACCTGGAACACTTTTCTTCTCATCGAAATATGAGCGTTTCCCGAAGCGAAGAACTCCTGAAAGTCAATTTTCAGTATGCAATAAACCAACAAGGAACTACTTACCTGGAACACTTTTCTTCTCGTCAAAATATGCACGTTTACCGAAACGGAGCACTCCCGGCATTTCTTTTTTCTGCACACTGCTTTCTCTTTTTTCCCAAACACCTCCACGTTTTCCAAAGCGCAACACACCTGGCATCGCCCCATCAAAGTCTGAAATTAGACAAAAAATTGATGGTTAGTTGTACGAAGAATTTTGTACCTCTTTTTGAGAATACCCGACCGTCTTGTTTCTCGTTGGTCCGAGTCACTTCGATATCCTCTGCTGGTATGTCTTCTTCGACGATTTCATAGACTGAAAATATAAGTTGTTTCAATGTGCCGTCTTGTATTTAGGGCTGCCATATCGGACGTCCGGCGTCCGACAATTTCCGAGTTGAGCCACTCATTATAAAATTATATGATTATGTATAGTGAGTGGTCAAACTCGGAAGTTATCGGACGCCGTGAAAAACTACCCCTTGGAAAAAAAAGTTTGCGCCCCTATCGGACGCTAAGCGTCCAAATTCCTCCTAATTGCAGTTATGTATGTGTTTCGATCGACCTTACGAGAATTTTCAAAAATTTCAAATTCATGCTTTCAAATCGACACAATTCAATTGTGCACCCCTGTTGAAAAAAGAAACGAAAAAAAACACGTTTCTTGTTGATTGAAATCGTCGAAATACATCACTTTGGCAGAACGACAGCGTCATTTTACTTGGCTTCCCGCGTTGGTCTAGATGGGTACAGAGCACCATCGAACGAAACATGTCCCAACGGGCCCCGACAAGAAAGAATAAAAAACTCAGCATCCAACTCAACACTATCTTTCCACAATATCCATAGGCGCCCCCTTTTTTTCCCGCTACATCTTGTTTTCATCCAAGCGTTTTTCCTTCCAAAAATACATTGGGCCACTCTAGATTATAGAAAGTTTGAAGGTCAGTGGAAACACTTTTCAATAAGACAATAACACCAAGTCTAGAGATTCACGGACCGTGGGAAGCAGCGAAGATTATTCATAGGTCTCACTGGAAAATGAATATCACAGAAGCTTATAAAAACTAATGAAGTTTCAATACGGATGCGATGTTTGAACACCGCGCAAAATTATTTCAGCTAACTACGTCAGGTCCAGAATTTTGAAAAAAAACTAATGTACGCGAAACCAACGTTTCGACAAACTACAAAGTTAAAAATTTTAAAATAAAATTCAAGATTACATTAAGACAAATTATTGCCGTCATTTTATTCAATCTTCCACGCTGATCTGGGGCTATCCAAACTCCCTTCAAACCCAATTAAGAGATTGGATCAGCCAAGACTTTTCTTTGTTTCGTTCATCAAGAACTTACTTGGTTCGGTATATGCGAGCGCCCCACGAAGCAAACAACACAGCGAAATGAGAAGAACGCCCGACCACCGTTGCATGTCTAACCCTGAAATTATTATTTTTAGTTGTTAAAGCAATCGTTATTGTAGTTAAATAATAAACGTCTTGATGCCAATAATATGAAATATGAGAGTATTAAGCTTCTAGCCTCTTTCCTCAAGAACGACATCCCATCAAATGACACTCGCTAAAAAGTAAACGAACATTTTTAGGAAGATACGAAGAAGGAAGAAGTCACACCAGATCCTGGATTCCCCGCCTTTTCTCGTTACCGTAGAAGGTGAAGCAATGAAAAGTGACACGCTGACATCTTGACGTGGCTCATGGGTCGAGGGGAAGAAGCTGAGGAACTCGGGGTGTGTGGTTTTGCGGAAACGCGTGTACAAGGTATTCGAAACACCCCCCCCCCTTATTTGAAAATAGTGTCATCGGTGAGTGGCACATTTATCTAATGAGATTTCACTCATGTCACTTCCTAGGCGGGAAATTCAAAAGTTCGAAAACAAATCGAAATTTTGAATTACTAAATGTGAGAGAATGATGGCGTATTTTTTTGTTTAATATTTGATCTAAGAAGAAGTAACTTGAATAGACATAACTTTCGATCTTTGGAAGGAATTTTAAGGCTTGGGAGGAAGATTTTTCATTCAAAAAAAAACATAATTGATCAGCCCGTTCAGACACAAAAAAGACTATTTTGAAAATTGAGAAACACGGTAAGCTGAAAATTTAAAAACTTCTTTGGTTTCAGTCCTATTTATATGAGGGGTGGGATCTATTCGAACGGACCATTGAGTTGAGGCTCCGCCCCTCCTAAGAAACAACGACGTCATTTCTTTTTTCATGGTGGAAAAAAGCACTGATGTAGAGAATAGTTGAAGAAAGTTAGAGTTGTAGAGAAATAAGAAAAAAAGACACAATACAATTGAATAAATCGGGTGGGACCAGTAAGAACTTCAATTGTGCGGAGTTTATCTGCACAGGTTGTGGCGCAGCTAACGAAAAGAAGATTATCTTTTTTTTCCTAAATTCTCAGCGCACGTAACACACACGTCGTGTCATCGTCGAATCTCATTTCGGGGGTAGATTTCAAATAGATTGGCTGGTTTCCACTCAATTTAAAGAGGGTCAAGCCCACGCGTTGATTGAGGGAAGACTACAACATCTACTTGAGCTGAGTCAAATAACACGAACCCGCCAAAACACAACTACAACACACGCTACCTTTGAAGATGATCTATGAATATTCATAGAGTAAGCTTGGAAAAAAATCAGTGCAAAAATCTATTCCGCCCAGGTCATTATATTGTAATTCAATTGATCTACTAACACTTATTGGCAAAATTAGCTTTGGGCTTGTATCTGATCATTTTACAAAATAGAACATTCGGCTCATAAAAAGTAAGATTAAAGAAAGTTAGAAAATAAAGGTTCCGTCTCAGAAGTGAACTTGAACTGAGAAGTAGTAATAGTGTATATTAAACTGCAAAAGGTGGCATTGAAAATCATAACAATAGGTTCAAGCTTTATTTTCATGTTTTCGTGACCCTATTCCGGCTAAGCTGGGATATTTATAGAGACTGGTTAATATTCAGTAAAAAGTTGTAAGTTTTACTTTTTCATGACCATGTGGGCTTTCAATTAGCCATGTCTTAATTAACTTCATAAGAACGACGGAGTTTCATGCATCTTTCTAAACATACGAAATGTGAGATTAATTTATTCGCAGTGTGACAAACTTTAAAATTATTGTTAATTTCAGGCACTAATAAAGAATTTTAAAAATTCATTAAAAACATCAAAATCAAAAAACAGTCCGGAATTTTTTTAAAAAAATCTCACTTTGAAATTTATCTTTTTGAGATAACCTGTGAGTTTTTAGAACAATGCAGAAGTTTGCAGTTAAATTTTGGTTTTAAAAAATTGAGAAAAGTAAACGTGAAACGACGCAGAAATTTGTGTTCAGTCAAGAGCACAATTTTTTAAGAAGTTAGTTAGAACAATATATGTTCGACAAAAATACTACAACTATATTGTAAAAATAGAAATTCATTTGGTGATGTGATGACTGTCAGGAAATGAGTCGAAGCGTGATGTAGGATTTTTGTGATGTGGAAAACAAGGAAATTTAAGAAGGATACTGGAACAAACTGACAGGAAGTTCATCATTTTTTCAGATGTCTTATTTTTGTTTATAAGGTTTTTTTTGTGAAAAGCAAGAGTCCAAGATTTGAGTGAAGAAGAGCAAAATGTGAAAGCAATAAATTTATGTAATTTCTGTTCCATTTCAAGTTGTACTTAGCCTAAGGAAAACAAAAAATTTAATAAAAAGGGAAGAAACACAACTTTTCCCCGTTGAGAAAAAAAAGAAAAATGTGGCATTTTGCCAAAAATTTAATTAGAATATTTTTTTTTTAGGGTTCTTACTTGGTACTAATACACTACTCTTTTTGTCCATATTGGACTTAGGATTAATGTTTCTAAGCTTGAAAATGCGAATTTTACGTTTTAATTAAATGATCATTTCTAAAATAAATAAATGGAAAACGCATTGGAAAATATTTTGAACCAGGTATACTAAACAAGTACCAAAACTGGACACAGTTTACATTATTTTATTTAGAGATTTTATCGGCGAATGCGCGAAATGTCAGTGATTTCAATTTCAAAGTTAAGTGTGTTTCAAGAATTTATAGATTAACCTTACATAATTAGCATCCTGATTAAAAAAAAATACCAGCAAATGTCGGTTTTTTTTTAAATTTTTCGGCGTTTGGCAAATTTGGTAATTGCTTGTTTTTGAAATTTTCCGCATTTGCCAAAATTTCCAAAATATGAGAATTCGCCAAAATTGCCGAATTTGCCGAAATGACTGAAATTGCCAAATAGCGATTGCCGTGCACCACATGTATACCCAGCTCCATCTTACAGAACCAAAAAGTAACATCATATTTAGAATTTCTACTCGTAAGCACTGAACAAATCAGATCAAATTGAACGTGACGCCTACGACCTCATTCATCGGCGTTGAAATCAGATGTGCTTAACTAAATCATATTCTGCTCAACAAACATCAAAAAGAGAAATAAATAACTTCTTTAGTTTCTTTTTTCGGACCAACCTTCTTCTCGTGGGTGTCTCATTTTTCTATTGACTTGGTTTCGAAAGAGAACTTGGTGTTTGGAAACTTAATGATTACATTCTCGAATTTTCGAGTTCACGTGAATTCGCGTCAGATCGCATTTTTTCACTCATTTTCAACTAAATGACGCCGGAATATCGACGGAAATAGATTGAAAAGGAAGAACCTGTCAACACGTAGGCTCTACGAGACCTGCAGCGTTTCGGTGTCTTAGAATTTGTTGAAATTGGATTAGAAACTGAGTTGAGTCCTCTCTTAATACTGAGTTCCGCGCTACCTACATCACTGAAATCTAGTCAGTTGAATTGAGCCAATTGAATTGGAGAGAATAACGAGAATTTTAGGCGCAAAGTCTGGGGAATTCCAAAGAAAAAACTTTAGGGAGTGGTGGAACATGAATTATGAGCAGGATATGGTACTTGTAGCTCAAAAATGGCAATTATTGCTCTTGGAAATGTCTTTTGAGATCAAAAATGCTCGAGGAACTACAACTAGAAGCATAATTTTTGAGCGATGGTGTCCATTATGTTCGCGCTTCTTGTGCACTTCGATATTAAAACAACTGAAATGTAAAAATTGAACAGTGGAATTTTTAACAAAGAGTAATACTGATCAAGATAAATTGGATGAAATAATTAAATGAAATGAAATGGCAAGTATGTAAATTTTTTATTACTATAGCATGTAAGATTATTTTGCAATCGGTAAATTTTAGCGCAATGCGGAAGGAATTCAGCAAGGTACTGTAAGTCTTTTTCGAATAACGACTGAATAAAAATTTAAAAAAAAAGACAAATATTTTCTTATAACGGTGGTGTGTAAGTTTTGCAAAAATGCCGAAAATAATAGCCGCACTGCACTGCAGCTGCACTGAATTTTCATTTTTAAAATGCAGATTTTAAGTGCAAGTCAAAATTGACGTACTAGAAAAAATAAGGTAATTTAATTGAGTTTCTTTTCTATTTTTTTTTTTCAAAATTCGTCATATTTTGGAAATGAATTGCATGTTTTTCAAACCTACCTCCGATTCGAGCAGTATGTGACAGATTTGTTTTAGCTCAAAAATTGACGCTCTAGCACTAGTGTTCCGTGTTTTGCTCCAACAAACTCAACAAAATTTTTTCTTACAGTATGAAAACAACCCAATGCCAGAAAATGATGATTTTCGGCTGTGAAACTTATTGGACGCAAACCAAACATTAGATAAAGACAAATGTCCTAAAAGAAAAACGTATTTCATGCTTGGCCGAAATGCATTTTTTCTGCGGGTGGTTTTTGGCTCGGAAAGGCTCAGAATAGTGCTCAAAAATCTGGATATGAAGATGAAACCCCCGACGCCGGAAAATGTTGACGAGAAAAGTTGAAGTGGCAGTTGGGGACTAATTCGTTGAAAAAGAAGATCCTTAGACCAACGGACAATGTGCAAAGTTGAGAGATAGATATTGAATGTGGGGCTTGTGTGCGAAATGTAGAGGTATTCAAATTCAATCTTCTTTGGTCACTGAACTTTTTTCCGATCAAAATTTATCCTGACCTTTGAGGCAAAAGTCAAAATATAAAAATTGAATGGAAAACGGATATTACGTCTTGGCTCAGCCCGATCCTAGGTGTCAAAGGGTAGTCAAGCGATATTTGGCAACATTTTGCTTCCGGCTTCACCAAACTTTTTTTCGGAGGTCGAGCTTGGAAGGAAAGGAAAATAACTATTTACATTTTCTATTTAGGGTGAATTGAAAAAAAACCTAAAGCTTGTTTAAAATGCCCCGATTAAAAACAAATAAAACAAAGGTAGTTCAAATGTAGGTCATTTAGTTGCTCCGAGTGCAGGAAAAACTGGAGTGCAAAACATTAAATTTTGCATGTGGTCGGAAGAAAAAAAACGAACTATCTTGGAAACACTAATTAGGGATATGCAGAAATAGCTTTACTGCTCATTGGTGTAGTAAGACGGGTAGAATTCCTGGAAAAAATTTCAAATGGTTTTATGTAGTAACCAAAAACGTTTCAGATTGGATTTTAGAAAACTTCCTTGTACCGTTTTTTTTTCTGTTAGGCCCATTTTTAGCCTGGCGCTATTTTTCAGTATTTTGAACATTTTCTCATGAAATCATCAAAAAAATCTTTTGGTAAAACTTTTTTTTAAAAGATAGTGTACAGTTCGGAACATTTTATCAGTTCAATCAGACAGCTTGAAATTTTTTAAAACTGGACTACGATCTGTGGGGGAATGATTAAAAAATATTTCTATGCTGCAAAAAACAAGTGTTTCCAACATTGCTACTTCAATTTTGTTTTAATTATTTGAAAACTAATTCGAAAAATAAATTCTTACATTGTATAGTTTTTCAGAAATATAAGAATTAAATATTTCAAATGGAAAGCGGTAAATTAAATAATGAGTCTGAAAAATGAAAGTCAAAATTGTAACGGAAGTTGGATTTTTTTCAAATTTTTTAATTGAAAGCAATTTTTCAATTCATGAAAGCACTATTTATGAAAAGTTATTTTTGTATTTCACCATACACCAATTCGAAGAATCAGACAAAAAAACATATTTTAAAAACACCAAGTTCTTCACTTCCAGGAATACGCTTAAATTATCATGCTTTTCCCAAAATATTGTGAAATGAACTTTGTAATTGTCCACCACACCTGCCTGATTTAATTTCTCCCTTTCAGAATATATTTTTCGAAAACGTTCTCCGATACTCTAGCAGTTGAAAACGCCAATCCCATTACTCAGTTTTTTTTGACATTCGATGATAAGAACCGATGAAAAATTGCCGAAAACCACGTGAACACATCGAAAAGACCTTGAGTCGTTCTGTTCTCAGAGTTGATACCACAGATGTACTATGGTTCAGTGGCAGGATTGCAACATGATTTCTGAACTTATACATTTCAAAAAAGGGAAGAAGAAGAAAAAAGAGTATATTGTATTCATTTCAACAGAAACGTCACTTGTCGTTTTTCATTTTAGTGCCTCCACAATGAATTGAGCTTAACTCTAAACAAGTTTCTACTGGGACCTCTCGTGGGCGACTGTTCACTGCTCTTGAACTTTGCATTGCCTTTCAATCATTTCTGACGACCCTTTCATTCCCAACGGGTTTTTGTTTCTCTGAATAGATTTTTGGGGGTTTTTTCCTGATTTTGAGTACAAATTAAAGTTGGTGGATCTTCAACTCAGGTTTTTGAAAATTAACACCAAAAAAATAGTAAAACTGAGTTACCTGGGCTTGCTATGCATTTTATGACTACTGGTCTTCGAAAGAAAAGCTTAATTGAAGGTGGGCTACGGTCTGTGGGAAAATAAATAAAAACCATTTAAATGTTGCTAAAATTACCAAATATGATAATAAAAGTTTAATACAATTTTGGAAACATTTTTTCGAATCAAAAAATGCTGAAAACTAAGTTTTTGAAGAATTCCACGTGCCAACCCCTGCAATGTTAAAATATAAATATTTTGAACATAATTAAAATATATAGAAGGATTATTTTTTCGATTGACGACTTCCAAAAATTTGTGAAATTTGTGTTTTAACCGCTTTTTGACTCCAAACAAGAAATTTTCAAAATTTTTTTCAAAGTTTTATTAAAGATGGACTACACCCTGTGGGGATATTGCTTTAAAACATGCCCATGGGGTCACAATGAACGAATATCATGATAAAAAAATTTTAAAAAATTTTCTAAATTTTATATGATTTTTTGAAAATTGAAAAAATCTCAGTTTTTCCCTAATTATATTTGAATTTCCGCCAATTGAATTCGTTCGTTCGAGCGCGCTTGCATTATTTTCATTAATTTTTTTTATTTATTTTCATTATTTCACTGATTTTCTTCATTTTTTGGGTTTTTAATCGGAAAATAAATGAAATATACAAGATAAATGCAGAATGTGTGTTAAAAAGTAACTGAAAACGCCTAAAACTCTGAATAATACTAATTTCAAACTCGTCGTCGTCGGATCGCATAATTTCTGAATTTAACGCCATTTCAACGACTTTTCGTCAAGTCTCGCGCTCTGTCGGGCCGAGTTTATTTTAATTTATTCATCTACACGTGTAAATATCATAACCGGTTATGTTTTTCTTATCATATTCTTTTTGTTTCCATGATGAATAAATAAATAAATCTACTCAACCTTGGAACCATCTTCACGTTTTTGAATTATTCGAAGAGACAAAATGTTCTTGTGCGGCAAAACACAAGAAAATGATGCAAGGCAGTCAATTATTACAACCGAGCAGATGTTAAACTAAAAGCAGAGGTCAAACCCACGTTGTGTGTTTTCTTGAGTTCATCATTGAAACTATGATCTATGATATTTGACACTTAATTATGCGATGTATTTTTATTTGATTAACTGTTAAATTTTGTGCTTTTATAATTACGGGAAAAATATCTTTACATGTTTTTTTTTCGACATTCTGCTCATTTCAAAATGAATTGGGAGTTGTTTTTGCTAGAAGCATATGCAGTATTTGCATCATCCGTTTTTTTCCATCACTATAGGATGATGCAAATTCACGGTGCTACCAGAAATAAAAGCTGGAGGTGTTTTTACTTTATTTTGAGTGCAAATTATGTTTTAATGTAACTTTACTCCCATGAATTCTAAAAAATAATTCTTAATTTGTTTATATATTCGTTTAAATTTCCTGGTTGTGTTTTGCAAAGTTTCAAAAAAAATAATAAAATTATAAAAAAAATTTAAAAAATGTTTCTAAGATATTTGGTGATTGTGGTGTCATAAGCACTGGTACTATCCCCTCTTTAATTTCAAAAAATATTATTATTTTTTTCAATGTTATTTTCTACCATGTATCCTTTGCAATCTTTCCGACTGCAATTTTCTACAGCATGGAAGACTGAGAAAAATGCATTTAATATGTTTAAAAGCTTTTTCCTATCCTGAAACACAATACTATCATCAAAGTGCAACAGGAAAAAACACACACACATACACAGGAATTCAATTCAATTCGGATTCCATCCACATTTCTTCTTCTTCCAAGTTTTTCTTTTTATCTGGCCGCCGTGGATTTTTCTCCGAACTTTAAATGCGTCCCTTCTTGCAAGAAAATCGGAGTTAACTACATGCATTTCGCAATAGCGTACGCCTTTTTTTCTATGCTCTCCATGATGCAATTTATGTCTTTGGAATCATTTTCTCCAGAATGTTGTGGTGTTTTCATCTACTTTTAAATGATTCTGAAAGCAGTAAATTTGAGGAGTATCTTTGGTCTTGCAATTCTTGTTTTTGCAAATTGTAGTACTGTCCATCCAAAAGCGAGCATAAAAAACAGTTTTTGTACGTTTTTTGCACTTCAAAATCTAAATTCACCTTAATGAACCAATGTTCACACGACTTCTCTATCTATCCATGTATATGCAATAACAACTAGAAATTTGTCGCAGTCGTTTTCTCTGACAACCTCTGATTTAGTGTTGTCTGCCTAGTGAAGACGTGCGGAAAAGGAAAATAGGGCAAAATGTGTGTGCTCGTTTGGCGAAAAGAGCACCAGCTGCATCTACTTGCTTGTCCATATCTTCACGTACACACACACGCAGCTCGTTTTAGCTCTTTTCAACTCGATTACTCACAGTCAACTTGACGCCGTTGACATTTATGCATTGGACTTTTGTCAATTATAAATCTTTTGTCAAATATATATTAGAGTGTTCGGGCTTTGAGTTGCATGACTCAAAAAAACGTTCTCATTTGTAAGAAAATCAGGGGAATTTATCTATTTTAAACAGTTACTTTTTGGATATGAGAGCATTATGTAGTTCATATTTTTATTACACGGTTAACTTTTTCAATTTTAGGAAAGTTAGAAAAATCTCTGCATTTTTCTACTGAGTTAGTTTTGAATCAGATTGAAGGTGGAGTAGCACCAGTGGGAAAGGGGTCTGAAACTACTCTTATTAAGAAAAAAAAAATTTGAATTTTTATTCACTGTGAAAAATTGAAATATACTCAGATTTTGCAACTGATAATTTTGAAAGTCGACCAAAAAATAAGTTTCTCCTACGATTTTAATGTTTTAATTATGTTTTCAATACCTAAGTATGTCGGAACATACGACATCACTCTAGATTATCTTAAAAGCTCATACTTTGGCAATTTTCCAAAACATTGACTGAAAATTTAGAAAATTCCAAAAAAAATTTGGGGTGTTTTATTATGTTATTCGGTTCTTTTAATAAAGTGTATTTAATCAAAATCCTTACTGGCGCTATTCCAAAATGTTACTAGAAGCACATTTCTCGTTATTCATTAATCAAGCGAAACCATAATTTGTTATTGTACGTCTAACTCTAATAATAATGGATCTTTGGATTTTCTTTCTAATCTTTATAAAATCCAATAGAACCAAATTCGATAAAAACGCACGTTTCCTTTCCCTCTCCACAGCTGTCATATTTCATAGCCGCACACCATATGCCGAAAAAAAAGTTCTCCAGGAAAAATTCAAGGCAGGCAGCACTTTACTAGTTGACGACTGATCATTCTCTGCATTTTTCTTTCCGCTACCTTGCACCCAACACTGAGGTCGTTTCGGATATAATGACAAGAATAGAAGAGATACGAGTGCGAGTGCGATCGTCACTTCTCACAACTGCTCCCCACACACACACACACAGAAGGGGCAAGGGTTGGCTGTTGCCATACACTTCTGTTTCATCTTCTTATTTTTTTCCTCCTTTCTCATACATACACATATCAAATTTTTGTCCAGTTGCTGCCACCTCGTTCTATCTTACCTAGAATCTCAGTTTTCAAAACTTCAAACTAAACTTTAATCATAGTATATCCTTGCTGCTTTGGACTTATTTGTTGCTCTTACGAGTAACGGTTTAGGGTATTTTTTCAGGCGGTTCGGCATTTCAAAAAAAATCTCTAGATTTGATCGCTTTCTCGTGTCGCAGCCGATACGAAAGAAGTTAAATTGGGTCCGCTGAGACACAGAAAAATGATCAAAAACAAGAGATTTTAGGTAAAAGTAGGCCATTTTTTCGACATGTTGAACTGACATAAAAAAGTTGTTGAAAATTTTTTGAGAAGTGTCATTTGGAAATTCGTTCATTTGAGCACGTTTTGAATGTATACGTTCAAAATACCCAAACACGTTAGGCTTCCTTTAAGGTAAAATTCGAAAAAAACGTTCTCTAGACTTATGTACAAGTTACGTGATAAAAATTTTTAAAAATAACTTTTAGCTTGCCATTTCCTTTAATTACAAAGTTGAGTGGTTTATTTCCGATCAACTTAGATACGTGCCAAAAGCATTTAAGCTGACATATCCCATGAGAGCATTTTCTTTTTATTCTGAGAAGCTCGAACTTCGAATTCTAAGCCGCGCAGTCAATTCTTTTTTTTTTTGCTCCTCTGTGGTTTTTGGTCGGGTGCAGTGCGTTAGAAACAAAATTGATGGTCGGAAGAAGGCGATGTAAAATTGTAAAATTGTGAAACAAGCATGATAACGAGATGAGCTCACCAAATTTTATGAGCAAATCGCATGTTGTTTGAAACATTCTGGTTGCTCTGATTTCTCGTTAGGCACCCCCCCCCCCCCCAGAAAAAACCACGAAAAACCAAATTTCGGACGGAGGGACGCTATCTGATGCCACCAACAACGCCCCCCTCCCATCTCTCATTTTGCAGTGTCAGTTCATAGCTTTGTGGTAGATCTGTCCATCTATCCCTATTCTATTCCTTGAAACAAACAATGTCGCCGCCAGGAGTCGCTATCAACATTCGGGTATGATATCGTGTTGTATAGTGGAATGATATTAAAGTGTTTGGTGTTGTACATGCATATTTCTTTTCTTCAATCCCCCTTCGAAAATCATAGTTTGTGAACAATCTTTGGAGGTTCTTTCCCCACCAAAAAGTGTAACTGATGACCGTGTTTCGGCCATAGTTGTCAGTGAAATGATGAAGTCGAGTTTCTCACACCCTTCAATTACTTTTAGTTTTCCAACAAATCCCGCCCTCTTCCATTTTTCCCCCGTTTCTTTTGCGCATTTCTACTCCGATTCACCTGTCTAACCCAATCAATCTCTTCAGTTGTCATCATTACGTTTCAATTCCCCCCAAATTTTGATTGATCTATCGCTTTTCATCTTTCGGTTTTCAGATGGCAGCCGAACTTGAAAGGACCGAGCAAGTTCGCGCGAAGATTCAAATCAAGAATCCACTATTGCGAAATGCGCTCTCCGAGTTCTTTGGAACTTTCCTCCTCCTTTTCATTGGAATTGGAATTGTAATGCAGTTCATTCTTTCCAACGAGAAGCTGAACACTTGGATCAACGTATGTTTCCGTTTGCAGGAGTTAGGGCTTTCAGGGGAAAGCAGGCTCGATTTGAAAGCTTAACGCCTACCAGAATATTGCTGGTCTCCGTTTCCCGTGCCTACCTTAAAATCCTAGCAGTAACTTAATCAATAGTATTCTACGTTCAGATCAATTTGGGATGGGGATTGGCTATTGCGTTCACCGTCTATACCTGCTCTAAGACCTCTGGAGGACACTTCAACCCAGCTGTCTCAATTGCTTTCTTGACTCTTGGAAAACTTCCATTCAAAGATTTCCTCGTCTACTGTGTCGTCCAAACCATAGGTGCCGCTCTTGGATCTGCTGCCGCTTTTGGACTTTACTATGGTACCTATTCTAATAAAGGACGCTGTTTGTATATTTTATGTTGCAGATCAATTTGTCAAGTTTGCCGGAGCTTACCGCACCATCCTCGGGCCAAAGGCTACAGCCGGATGCTTCTGCTCTTATCCAGCTCTTCATGTTTCCAACACCACCGCCTTCTTCGATCAAGTAGGCTATATCTAATCGTCTTAAATGCTTTAATGTTTGAAATTTTCAGTTTGCTGGAACTGCTCTTCTTGTGCTCTTCGTTTGCGTCGTCATTGATAAGAGAAACGGAATCCCAGGAGCCGCTCACCCACTTCTCTTTGGACTTGTCGTCATGATGATCGGAACTGCCTATGGAATGAACCTCGGATACCCAATCAACCCAGCTCGTGATCTCGGACCAAGACTTTTCAGTTTCTTCATCTACGGATCTGGAGTCTTCAGCTACCACTCGTACTACTTCTGGATCCCAGTCATTGCTCCACTTTTCGGTGCTATCTTCGGAGCCTGGTCCTACACATTCTTCGTTGGAGCTCACATTCCAGATCAACGCGAAACCACCTATGTCCTTGTTGATGAAGCCAACCAGCCACTGAAACTTGCGTAAGAATTTATAGAAAAAGTTTTCAGAAACACAACATCTCATTATTTCAGCACCGACGCTTAAACACCAAAAGATCATCTTCATACAACTAGCCGCTTCACATTGGAATCAATTGCATAATAATGTTAATAATGATTTAGTCAACCATTTTCTCAATTTTTGAAGTAGTATTCTTTTTCATCCTTTCCTGGCTATTCTTTCATCAGTTGTTTTGCATAATAAAACAAAAAAATCACAAAGACAGAATGATCTTGCATAATTCGACTATATGCTCGATGTGATTATTCGAACATAACTGACAATCTTACACAATAAACTTTATTACAAACTTTATTACGAATAGTCATTTATACTAGAAAATACTGAACAAAGTAGGCTAGCTTGTACGGAAGGTTGTTAAAGAAAATTGCAATATTTGACCAACGAAACGATAACTTAACAGCAAATATACAGACAATTTATGAAAATTAACATTGAATTCCCAAAAAAAAAAACAATAAAATGAAAGAACATGGGGTCCCTTTTTCGCATAAAACTTTCAATTCAATCACAAATATTTAGAGCAATGATGTTGATAGCATGGATATTTCACGAAAGCATCGACCATTTTCAAACAAAACTGCCTTCACACTTCATGACGTCAGAGCAAATCGAATGAGCTGTGTTCTGTAAAAATAAAATTTGAGAAAGTTGTAAAAAAATAATTTAAAATACTTCTCTGTTGAAAATTTTCCCGATCGCTTCTGTGACTAGGATCGTATTTTGAATTTTTTTGAAGCAGTGATCGTCATTCTTGGCGCAAAGGACATGGGGAGAACCTTGTTGAATTCCTGGATAAACTTCGACAACTCCTGAAAATTCGTAATGCCAAATAAGGTAAAGATTTCGAGCAAACGCAAATTTCGAACAAACTTAAGAAAAAATGCTCACCTTTTCACTTAATTCGAACACGCGACTACACGAGGAACAGCTCCAGACTGAGGTTGGCAACCTTCTTCCATTCGTAGTTCTGAAATACTTCCATAAAAAAACATAAATACACAGTTTGCATCTTTTTTAAGTTTGGCCCAGAAATATTAATTTGGATTAGAAACTAGCTGAACTTAGGAAAAAGTTAGGCAAGACTTTGGCAAAACTTGGATTCAGGCTTTGCCGAAGTTTAGCCAAAGTTTAATCTAACTCTTGCCAAACATTGGTCCAATCTTTTCTTTTTTCGTTTCAAACATGGACCAACGTTTGGCAAGAGTTAAGTGAATCTTGGGTTAAACTTCGGTAAAGCCTGAATCCAAATTTTAACTTTTGCACAAGTTTAGCCAGCTTCTGATCCAAGTTAATATTTTTGGGCCAAACTTGGGCAAGAAGCTAGAGCCAAATGTCAAGATAGTTGATTAAAAACACAAAGATTACAAATATACTCACTCGTCATTGCAAATGTTGAACACGTGTGAGCAAGCTAGCTTCTGCCAATTCCGGATTTCAAAAAAGCCTTCAATGATGATGTCACCAACTTGTTTCAAAAGTTTCAAGAATGCGAAGCATGTCTGTTTTGTTGCTTCGTTTTGTGAGCAGGCTCTTCTGGTCCATGAGTAGATAGTCGAAAAAGCAAAGTCCAGATCCTAAATATGTTATACTTGTTTGCAAAATATAGTGCCACTCAAAAGCAAAAAAAAAGCAAACAACTCACTGAGCCTAGTGTTTCGATCCCATCAGGACAGTCTGGGCACGTAAGTGGGGGCAGATCCAATACTTCTCGTTTTGGCCGGTTATCCTCTTCCTGAGTATCCTGGAGAGGTTTTCTGCGGGGTTTGAAGTTATCTCCATCATCGAGATTGTCATCATCATCGGTGCGACTGCGACGGTTGGCTTTACGAGACTTCTGAAAAATAAATATTTTTCATCAATTTCTTGCTCGATGTTAAACTTACATTTTCCTCCTCTTCATAATCCTCATTCTCATAGTCCGATTCATCTTCGTCACGGTGATTTAGGGATGAGCGACCTCTAGCGTTGTTGTTGTGACGACGTGTTGGCCGGGACTTCATCTCCTCACGATCCTCGTCCTCGTAGTCGTATTCCAGGTCTTGACTGCGACACTTCGACGTTCCACGGCGGTGAGACTTCTTCTCTTCAACGACATCGTCGTCTTCTACCTCATGACGACGGCGCAAACGTGAATCGCGAGTTTTCGATCCAGATTCAGCCGATCTCTCTAGATCCCTGTCTGACTTGCTCTTCGGGCTCTTGGGCAAATTGTTGATTGCCTTTGAAAGTAAGTCCTTCTCATCTGAAGTCAGTACTTCTTCCATGGAACTCCCTCTGACTTGAGAACCAATGTGATGAGTCGATGGAGCCAACTGAACTTCAGCAGATACAAAATCAAATTGAGCATCGTCCTCCAACTTGAACAATTGAATTCCATCGTGGACGAAGAACGAGTCAGCAAAAGTTCCTTTTGACACGAAGAACAGGTGCTCTTGCTGAAACCTGGTTGGAAGTTCGGATGCCGCGAAAGTACAACGGAAGTCAGCTTTGCCCGCACCAAGAAAACGATGAGAATGACTGGCCGACCAGTGGTTGTTTTGTTGGTCTCGCAATGTTCGTCCCGCTCGCGCGTGTAGATCAAAACAATTGTGTCAAAATGAAAAAAGGGAGACATAGAAACGAAGGGTGCGCGAAGAATTTGCCAAATGTATTTAGGATTTGAGCGTTGCATTTTCGCCTGTCTACACGTGGTCCAGAAGAGCATGCTCACACAACGAAGAAACAAAAAAGACTTGCTTCGCATTCTTTAAACTTATGAAACAAATTGGAGACATCACTATTGAAGACATTTTTGAAAACCAGAATTGGCAGGAGCTAGCTTGCTCACACGTGTTCAATATTTGCGATGACTAGTGAGTATATTTGTAATCTTTGTATTTTTAATCAACTATTCTGGCATTTGGCTCTAGCTTCTTTCCCAAGTTTGGCCCAACTTGGATCAGAAGCTGGCTAAACTTGTGCAAAAGTTAAAATTTGGATTCAGGCTTTACCGAAGTTTAACCCAAGATTCACTTAACTCTTGCCAAACGTTGGTCCATGTTTAAAACGAAAAAAGAAAAGTTTGGGGCAAAGTTTGGCAAGAGTTAGATGAAACTTTGGCTAAACTTTGGTAAAGCCTGCATCCAAGTTTTGCCAAAGTCTTGCCTAACTTTTTCCTAAGTTCAGCTAGTTTCTAATCCAAGTTAATATTTCTGGGCCAAACTAAAAAAAGATGCTAGAGCCAAATAAACATCAAACAAAAATAACTGTGTATTTATGTTTTTTTATGGAAGTATTTCAAGACTACGAATGGAAGAAGGTTGCCAACCTCAGTCTGGAGCTGTTCCTCGTGTAGTCGCGTGTTCAAATTAAGTGAAAAGGTGAGCATTTTTTCTTAAGATAACGTTTGCTCGAAAACTTTACCTTATTTGACATTACGAATTTTCAGGAGTTGTCGAAGTTTATCCAGGAATTCAACAAGGTTCTCCCTCATGTCCTTTGCGCTAAGAATGGCGATCACTGCTTCAAAAACATTCAAAATACGATCCTAGTCACAGAAGCGATTGGAAAAATTTTCCACGGAGAAGTATTTTAAATTATTTTTTTACAACTTTCTCAAATTTTATTCTTACAGAACACAGCTCATTCGATTTGCTCTGACGTCATGAAGTGTGAAGGCAGTTTGTTTGAAAATGGTCGATGCTTTCGTGAAATATCAATGTTATCAACATCATTGATCTAAATATTTGTTTTTCAATTGTCTATCCTTGTGTTCTTTCCCTAATTTCCAAAGCAACAAGTCCAATATGTTTTACATCCACTAATTTTCTCATCTCGCTCTTTGATATGTTTTACAACTGTGCAATGTCTCTAGTAAATGGAAAAATATATTACCTTTCAAAATAGATGGCTGTTGATCTCGTGAGTTTCTCTCATGATGATTTCTACCAGAGCATACTTGTGATGGATGACGATTGGCTCATGTGATGATTCTCTTGGAAGCATTGACGAGTGAACTCTTTTTCTGATTCGGTATAAGCCGTCGGATCCAAGGTAAATATCTAAATCAGTACCGAATTTCGAAATGTTGTTTTCCATTTCGCGGTAATGTTCCTGGATAATGAATTTTTGTGTCATTCGTCTTTGTTGCAGCAATAGATTTGAATTCTAGCGTTAAAGGAGAACAACGGGATTTGCGGCGAGAATCGTAGCTGATTTTGGAGGAACGACGGAAGAAAGAGTAAATCTATGGATATGGCAACGCAATTTTCCGGAGACAAGCGAAAAAGGACAAAAAGGACTCTGTGTTGGCTCCCACTGATGTCTCGTGAACATGAGCACAATCGGAAAACCAAAGAAGTTTCGACCGATGGAAGCAAATAATTCCGAGGTGGAGTACCGAAATTTGAGACTTTGCGTTTTAGACACAAAATGACGCAAACCTACCGAATTTCGTAACCAGACGTTCTGAAAATTTTTCAAAAAAAAAAATTATGGGCGCTCAAAGTTTTGGAAAAAAATGGCCCTTTTTAGCTAAAATCTCAAATTTTTGATAACTTTTCAGTGTCGCAGCGGTTGGAACTTAATTTTTATTTGATTGTCATCCTTTGCATGTTTTGGCATTTTATTACGTGTTATTTTGTTGATCGAAATGTTTTTTGGTTGATGCGGGCACAATTATGGTACCAAAAACGCATCTCAATTAACAAAATAACACGTAGTAAAATGCCAAAATATGCAATTAAAGATGACAATCGAATAAAAATTAAGTTTTTTGGTCGATGCGGGCACAATTATGCAACGATTTATATGTTTGTATACTTATTTGAAAACAATGAAATATCAGCAAACAATCAAACACTAATATGCTTTTGACCACCACCGCAAAATAATTTCCGTTTAAATATAACTTCTTGATAATACGACTACAAATGCTGCTTCCAAATTATTTCCAAAAGGTTATCATTTTTAATTAATCAGTGACATTTTCATAAACCGCGATAAAGTATTTCAAGAAAGACCAAACTCCCTAATGACGATTCGGAAATTGAAATCATCATGCAATTATGGTGCACTGATAACAGTTGTATAAAAATCGTCATCGGAGGCATTGATATCGCTCGATTCGAAAATGTCGCAAAACTTAATTTTTGTAATTTCTCTTATTGCTTCTGTGTTTTACTGCACAAATGCTTTAACTTGCCCAACTGGAACAAAAATCTATAACGCAAAGTGAGAATCCGTTCTTATTCGAATTGCACTGTTAATACATTTGTTTAGATGCTACGCAGCTCTTGGCATGGATATGACTCGGGATAATGCCCTTGCCTACTGCCGGAAGACATACGGACCATATGCCAGACTCACCACACCCCTCACGTATGCTGAGAATAACTTTGTCACTGAACAAGTTCAATGTAAGTTTAAAACGTTTTATCTACATACATTTGAATTATTGTAGTACATGCTAATTGGCACACTTGGCTCGAATATGTAGCTGATGGAACATATATTGTTGGAGATGACGGAAAACCACCAATCTACACAAACTTTGCAGTTGGTAAGTTCAAAAAGCTTTCAATTGAACATTTTGTTCACCAGTCATTTTGTTTCAGGAGAACCATTCAGTGTAAACGTTGGTTATTGCATCACAATTGGAATGAACGGATACTGGTATGCTCAGCCATGCCCAGATTCTCACAGTGTACTGTGCGAATTTGACCTTGTGCCACCAACCCCGAAACCAGTGCTCACCACAACTGTAAAACCAAGTGGATTTCCGAGCTGTGTTCAAAAGTATTTGAGTAAGTTATTTTTCTGGAGGATTTCCAAATTTATTAATTGGCTCTTCATTTCAGACTTTGTTCCATGCCAATCCGGATGGGAGTACTATCCACCAACATGTGCTTGTTTCAAGATTATTTCCAACACTACCTATTATAATGCTATGAACACTTGTAGAAGCATGGGAGGAACACTGGCTTCTGTTCATAATGCAGGAGAAGCTGCTTTCATTAACCGTAAGATTTTGCGCTAAAATCAATTATATATGTACTTATATTCGAATTTTCAGGTCTTGGAGTCCAAGCGAATTCATATTGGGTTTCTACCGCGACAGCTAGAGACAACATTATTATTGGGCTAACTTATAACTCGGACCGTGGATACTTCCAATGGGATGACTCTACTGTTTTTGACTATGCTCAGGGATTCGCTCCAGCTGAGCCGGCCGACTATACTAGCCAGGGACAGGTACTAATTTTTTTGAAACGGCATTTTTTTCAATGTTTGTTGTTTTCAGATTATCTTGAACAATCCGATGGGGTATGCAACCTACATGAGAATGGGCAACTGTGCCTATCAAACATGTCGATATGCAGCATGTAAACGATATGTCTATTAAAAGTGTTCTATTGATTTGTTTCTTTATTCTGATGAAGATTTTGTATTGCTGTTTTCTAATATGTTGTATACTTGAATGTGCTTCATCTTGTATAACATTTCATAAAATTTCCCTAAAATACGGTTTCAACATAAATTATCCGTTTGGATAACCGGATTTTTTCATGTTAAATGTTTCACAAAGTGTAAACTTATTGTTATAAAAACGTGTCGTTTTTTATGTGTTCGGAACCAAGAACGGAAATAAAAGTCATAGAATTATACAAAAACGTTCTCAGTTTTATCATAAATCCATTCGGTCATTTTATCCATATGATCTCTACACATTCCACCAGTGCTTGTACAAATAATTTGTGTTTCCCTGAAAAAAACTACTTTTCAATTTACTTTTAGTCAAACTTACATTTGCCGAACGCAATTGTTCAATCCTTTAATGAAATCAAATGAGAATACGGGAAGCGAACCATTGAATATTGTTATAGCCTAGAAACATGCAGATTTCCATTTGGTCCTCACGGCGTGTTGAAAATAGGGCTTCCCATAAGGTCGCTGCAACAGCGCCCGCGACGGCCTACACCCACTTGTATCCGAATTTATAGTGCGGCACGGAACCCCGAACGTGTCGGCCGCTTCCAAATAATTACCTTTCACACTTCATTTCACACAAACAAAAACGACAGGCGTCGGCGTGAGGCCCGCATTTCGCGTTTCACTCAAGTCAGCTGGGAGTCCTAGCTGAAAAAAGAAACTCACAGTCTTTTGCATACTCGCAACATGCGCTGAGGTGTTGTTTGGGAAATATGTGAACAGCTTCTCCACTTCCTCTCCTCTTTTCCATTTTGCATCAAAGCGATGATGCAACAGTGTACCATCAGACTGAACTCAAAATGAACAATTCGAATTTAACTTTCTACTATTACTCACATCTTTTGTAAGTTTTGTAGAATCCGTGAAACTTCTAACCCAATGAACTTGAGCAATAAATTGCAGAGGCATCGAAAACGTACTGGAATGTTAAATTTGATATTTTTGTACAAAACAACGAATACTTTACCTTCGGCCACGCTGTACCATCTAGGAACACTGGCTTCGAGACTCCAGAAAATACATTTTCATAAATGCTGGGTTCCAGTGAAACATAAGAATTCTTAAATAACAATGCTCCAACATTTGTTCCAGTCATTTCCTTTGATGCATATTCCAACATTGTACCATTGCGAGGTACCATCACTTCATCAAAATCCGCCACTGATCCAATAGTCGTTTTAATATCAAGAATACATAAGTTCAAAGCCAAAAAGTAAGAGAAAATGTATACACTGTTGTCAATTTTTGGATATTTATCCGCATTTTGCGATGGGAGACTTCCGAAATTAGGCCAGGGTCGGATTTCAATAATTCCCTGGAACTCAGGCTTACTTGAATTAGGTAAGTGTATTTTCAACCTACCATATCTCTATAATACTCCAAAACTTTCCATGTATCCTTTGTAGCAGAATGGTAAAAAACAATGAATCGAGATGCTCCGTGAGCTCTCCAAGCTGTAATATACAACACAATATTCTGCCATTGAGAGTAATAATAGACAGGTTGTAGGCACAGTGTTAGTCCCTTTTCAACTTTTTTATGAACTTCCTCGACAGTCAGATTTACTTTCCTAACGCCCAAATTGATTGTTACCTTCTCCACGCGACCATTCACATCTAAGTTTGCGAAAAATGTGTGAGCCACATAAAAGCATGGCTTAGCAGGCCCGTATGAAGATGGACACGTTTCTTCCAACGACTCTCCGTAGACTTTCAGTTTTGTGAGAGGTGGTATTCCTTTGTAAAATAAATCAACCGATAGAAACTTATGCTTGGAGATGCAGTGATTAAGAGCGAAAATTCGAATCCGTGGAAAGTCATATCTAAATAATGTATAAAATGAAACGGTAGAGTCAATCTGACAATAAAACAATTAGGCCGGCCGTTGGCCAGAGGGCCTGTCCAACGGTAGGCCTATTTGTCTGTTTCCTTTCCAGACAGTATTTTAATCCGCCGTCTGAACTTAAGCCCAAGGGGTGTACCAACTAGCAGTGTACCTGACTACCACTACTTGAAGTTCGGATCGTTCTTTCATCCGTCTAACCCTATTCAAAACGAAGTGTTCTTTTTTTTTACACGAAATATATATTTGTGCGTTAAAATTCTCATGTTCGTGAAGTTTATAAAAACAAGCACAAACCTGTAATCTACATATGCAACATGATAAAACTTGATGGGAAATGAAGAATCGATCTGTTGTTCGCTGAAACTTATCATTTTTACATTTTCAAAATCTTACATAGCTCTTATCCCAACCTTTCAAAAACAAAAGCCAACTGTTGAACTTGGTCTATACGCGAATTGACATAATAAAATAAGACACAAATGAAAGAAAGTGCAACGAGAAGAGCAAAAGTTTTCAAATTTGTCATTTTTGAAATCTGAAACGGAATGTTAGAATATCTTTTAAAAATCAAGATTCCAATAATGATCTACGGTTACAATTGCCAAACAAAAGCAGTTGAAACGAATAGTAGCCCCTCCGTTTTTTGAAAATCACGGGAAAATGCAAAAATCGGGTATCATATATAATATCAGCCGCCATGGCAGTGCATGTGGCATAGTGAGAGTGAGTAACGGGGAAGAGAAGGACAACACATTGTGTGAGAGTTGAAGATAAGAGTACCATTCTTATTAAGGAGGACACTGGTAGGAACACTTTTTCTTTCATATTTCATCTTGAAAACAACTTTGAAAGCTTGGCGTGTTAGAATCTTATGCGCTTCTCGTGTATGTTTCAGGGGTTTTTGAATAAGTCTACAACTTTTCAGAGTTTTTTTCTACACACATACCCTTTACTACATAAATTTTCAAAAAAAATTATTCCGTTGCGGGGAATCGAACCCCGGCCTTATGGGTGAGAGCCATAAATCCTAACCACTAGACCACAACGGAGATGTTTCAAACAGAACTTAGGCGCACCATAGAGCAGACATAGACAGAAAAAGAAGAAAACGAGTAGCATGTGTGTTTGCTGCTTTATATTTATCCTCGTGATGGAGAAAAAGTGTGCGTTCGTGGTGTAATGGTCAGCATGGATGCCTTCCAAGCATTCGACGGGGGTTCGATTCCCCCCGAACGCAGTAACTTTTTAATTTTTCAAACAAATTTTACCATTTCTTTCTTCCTTTTCCATGGTTTACATATTTGCTAAGATTGTTTCTTTTTGAAAGTTAACATTTTCTCTTTAATACGTAGTTTTCTTATTAAGAGTGCTGCGTTTTCCTTTTCTGAAATATGATGAAATTTTGAACAGGAATGTAAAAAAATTAAAAGAATAATTTGAAGTTCATTACTGGCACCTGCCGTGTGGAATATGTACATTATGTTTATAAAGAATTTGATGTAATAACTTCATAAAACCTAAATTCACAGAGCGTATATAAGTGAAGAATGGAAATAAAACAAGAGAGGGTTGCATTTGATAATAACCGGAACGTAAGGAAGTTGTCACAGAAAACACCAGAAATTGGCCCGTACTCAAAAAGGTGCATAACACAAAGAAAATGAAATTCCGTCAAACTTAGTCTAGGGAAATATTGGAAGTTCACTTTGAGATAAGGTCGGGAAATTTTGGAAAAAATTGAAAAATAATAGAAATTGTATCAGAGAAAGAATGGAGGAAAAGTTATCGCACCTGGAGCGATTATTATGTATTGACCTTTTTAAGGCGAATTGAGAATAAAACCGTAAACCTATAAACCGGAATGGAAGAAGGGAAGTGATTTGTTGATAATTATTGATAACTGATGCAAATGAGAGGTAATTTTTATTTATTCTTCTTCTTCTTCGTACTTTTCTTGTTTGTTGAAATGACACTCCATATTTTTTGGCAGCAAGTGGACCGTCTCGCCTTCACTTACAGTTCTAAGCTTGACACTTCCGTTGCGGATTGGAGTGGATACAGCATCCTGAAACAAGGACATGAAAATTTGAACTCAAATATAGCAAAAAAGATATAAGCTTTTGACAAGTCTATAAGGGAGGTAGCATGGCGTTACGACACTTCAACAAAATTTTTTGCAAACCAATTTTGTTGCGGATTTGATTTCACACACGCAAATAATTCCAAATATAATATAATAAATAGAGGAGTTTCAGATATGAATCAAAATAAAAATCGATTTTCAGAAGAAGTACACACGGTCACCTTACCAGAGTAGAAGCTACACGTATGTGCCTCTACGTTTCCAACGGCCAATTAAATATTTCTAAATTTGTTTCTCAAATGATATTTGTTTCAATTTGAATTTGTAGTAATGCTAGAGCACGTTTCAAAATGTGAAATTGTCTTACCTTTGGAATTTCTTCGATCAAGCTAATTCTAGAGTTGGAGCGGACAACTTGCATCTTTGTGTTACTGAAATTCAAATTGCTCTGCTGGAATTTCTTTTGAATAACTTACTTTTGCATTATCTGAGAAGAATTGTAGGCGAGGAGGAGATCTGCAGCAGTGATTTCACAGAAAACACATTCGTAAAGGATGACGGTATCGAAGTCCGGAATGAAACCGATTGACTGAAATAGTTTAGTTGAATTTTTTAAAAAGGCTTTTGGATATTTTTTGTGAAGTCATATTATGAAATTCGACGGTTTTCATCCAGTTTTACTCTATTTAAGCAAAATACCGACAAATTCTACACCCCCTTAAAATTGAGTAACACTCTTTTGAAATTGATAATTTAATCGAAACGTGAAATTGATTTGCATTTTTAAAATTAGAAAAACCCTAATCTGAAGTCTAATATGTACAAAACGGGCCGCGTAAAATTTTTATAACGGTTAAAATTATTGGGGCAGGTATACAACGAATTAATTTTAAATGAATCTTTGGTAAGACTATAAAGAGTTAATATTTTGTAATGGCTTTTCGGACTTTCAAACTTTGAGCGGATTATTCCAAATCTCAAATTTACACAAACAATTAACGTGCACCATCTTCTCATTAGCCATGCTTTTCATGAAAGCTTTTCTTGCATATTCATCAATTCCTGTTTTTTTTTTCAAAGCGATAAAACTGATTATAAACAAAAAGCCGAAAAAACAAGAACTTGTATTCGTTTTCAAAGCATTGAGCATACGTAACTTGTTATTCTTCAAGAATGTTTTGGCAAATATTCAGAAAACTTGAGCTTCCGCGAGAAAGTATAGCAATTAGCATTTTTCATGATCAAAAGGGCACAAGTTTCTTGGAAATGTGTTCTGACGGAAAGGCGCAATTTTCTGCAGAACCTCAATGAAACAAGTTGGTGGACTGGGGACCAATGAATTATTCCCAGCTACATAGCTTATTAGAATTATTTGTGTGTTTTGATATTATTTGCAAAAAGAAATGCCCTATTAAAATTTGCACTACATTTCGCTGCTATCCACTCACATTGTTCGTAATTTCAGTATTAAGAGAAACAGTCGAACGACTTGTTGACTGATTCAGAGATCTCTCGATTGCTTCAGCCATTGCATCGAGGACCTCCGTTCCAAAACTATGCCACGCGCCCGCCTCGAGCCTCATTTCCTCTTTTCCAATTGTCACAACAGCGCGCCCACTCAAAATCATGATGAACTTGTTGCTGAACTCTCCTTTTGTGAAGAGCACGGCCGGCTTAGGCTGAACGACGCCGACTTCTTTCAGACATGAGAACTGAGTGGTCTCGACCTGAAATGAAAATGATGGAGGATTTCAGTAAACTAGAAAAACGAAATACCTTCTTGCAGTTTTTCCGGATTAATTTCTCGAGAATCGTTGGCAAAATGTAGTTTGAACTGAAAATTTTGTGGCATGTGCTCATCACTTGAATTGTCACAGCGAGCATTTGAATGTTAATTGCACATTTTGCATGAGCAGTGTTCACTATTTGACTCATGTCATGATTCTGAAAAAAATATTTAAAAATTTTTTATTGCACAGAGTCTGAGCTATGTCATTTGCGATAAGACTGAAAGGTGGAATAGCGCCAGTGAGGTAATTGCTTCAAAGCATGTCTATGGCACCAAAATGTCCAAATATCATAGTAAAAACATTCTAAAAAATTTATAAATTTTTTATGATTTTTTGAAATTTGGAAAAATCTAAGTTTTTGCCACTTTTTGGAAGTGCTCGATCTAAAAAAATTACCTTCAATTTTGACGGTCTACATATGTTTTAAATATTACTGTAGGGATTCGATCATGTTAGAATGTTTCTATTTTCTCAAAAAGTGGCAAAAGTTTAATAATTGCCACTCTTTTCAAATTTTTTTTGCAACTTTTTACTATAATATTTGGTTATTTTGGCACTAAAGAAGTGGGTTTTAATAGGTTATTTCGGCGCTGGCGCTACTTTTCCTTTAAATAAAACTATAATAGTCTAACATAACCGAATATCATAATGAATGTAAAACTTTGTAGTTTTTTTCTAGAATTCTGAGTAAAAATTTTGGAGAATTTCTAAATCTTCAAAAAAAAATGTGGAGTAATTTTAAACATTGCAGCACGTCCAAAATTCAAGAGTGCTTGAATAAAATTAATGCATAAAATTTGAAATTTTTTCCTCGTCTTCCTAACTTCTTATATAAGACTACCACTTTTTGACTGTAAGTTAAAATTCTAACACTTTTTGAAAAGTTTCACTACAAAATTCGGGCATTCTAACACCATCAAAGCAACTAAACATTTTTCTACTGACGATATTTGTAAAAAATCTAACTGATTTAATATGTTTTATGTTGATATTCAGCAACAAATTCAAAATACAAGGTGTGGATAGAATGCCAACTAGACCCATTAAAATATTCACATTTCAGTGCCAGCCTCCTAGGTTCAATTTCCTTGTTCTTAGAAATGTCATGCCCATTCGAATTTTGTGCTCCTTCTAGAATGAGTCATAAAAAATTCCGGCCTCTTTTTTTTGTTGTTTCATAGGTCACGAATTGAATTTTTAATCTATTCGGACTCTATAAAGCTTATTACTTAATGTAGAACATATGTAGATGTAAAATTCTGGTTTTTGAAGTATTGTAGCCTTTCTTGAAAACTCTCCATGAGACAAAACAGATAAACTTATAAAAGAAGAAGATGCAAGTAAATCGGATTTTCCAAAAGACTTGATTCTATCAACTAGATTGGTTCACTATTTGGGCTGGTTGTCCAAACATTCAAACGTCGAGGTGCTACGAATGTTCGCTTTTTATGTGAAAAAAACAAGGATGAGAAACAAGCTTTTTGAAGGGATTTAAAATGAATGAAAAAGTCTGGATGACGAGATAATAAAGCTTTATACCTGGATCCGTTGCCAAGTTGATCACTCAAAAATTACTCCGATCCCAGAGATTTTATGAATATAGAAATAAACATTCCACTGGAAGTTAGAAATATCAAAGTGATAAATGCAATTAGGCAGTGGCAGTAGGTACTGTCCATCTGCCGAATCGGAGTCCGTGAGTAGGACCCGGCCATGGAAACATCTCGAATAGAATAGCAGGACGGTTCGCGTGTCGTTCGGCCACCGCCAGATTGTCCGGGCAGCTGTAGCATTCAGACTTCTGTGAGACTACCTTCTTCTCCGTGGAGAAGAAGAAGAATCACACAAGAGAATGATGTACGACCGCGTGGCTTCAGGGGGGGAGGGCCGACCGGCTCGACCAAGGAGGAGCGAGAGAGAAAAGCCATGCAATGAGGGGGGGGGGGGCACACAACGTCTTTCGGACCGCGGGCGCACTAGGACAGATATGCCCTCGAGATATATGAACAAATTGTCGGCTTTCGATAGATGGTGCGGCGGTGGTTGGGGGCGTCAAGATGCGGTGAGAGTTTTTTTTGGCTCCGAAATAGGCAATAAAAAGATGTGTTGGTGAGAGCGTTTTTCTTTTTGTTTTTCAAAAGCACTCAACAATTGAAGAAGGATTGAGGATGTTTTGAAGTTAGAACAAAAAAGAATTTGAATAGAAGCTAGGAAAAACTCGGAAATGAAATGTTTTCAAACTTATTTTTCATTCGTTTAAGCGGATAAAAAATTTATTTGCCACTCACTTTCTGATCTAATTTTTCAAAGTTGTTATCAATTTTGAAGTTAAAGTCGGAACATCACCAATTGGAAAATTTTAAAACCTAGTGTTAAATGTCAGTATATCATAATAAAAATTTCAAGAAATGATGATTCGGTTCTTACTTACCCAAATATTATGTTTTTTTTTGAAAAATTTCGTACTTGCATTTAAATTTTATGTATTTGAAGGTGGAGCAGCTCAAATGGGAAAATTGCTTTAAAACATGTCTATGGTACCACAACGTTAAAAAAATGTCTAAAATCGTAGAAAAAAATTCAAATAAATTTTGAAAAATTTTTAGTCGACTGTCAAAAGTGGCAATTACTGAGTTTTTGCCATTTTTTGAGAAAACTATCGAATGTTACAATGTTTAAATATTAATATTTGTAGCATATGTAAATCATAAAATTAGGGAAAAATTTTTTGATCGTTTTTTTTTGACTTCCAAAAAAGTGGCAAAAACTGAGATTTTGACAATTTCAAAACATGATATGAAACATGTAATTTTTATTTTTTGTTACTATGATATTTGATAATTGTGGTTCTGAAGCAATGTCTCTGTTCTAAAGCAATGTCCCAACTAACGGTACTCTAATTTTAAAGATACTAGGGGTTGAACCTGTTACTCTACATGTTTGGTCTACATTTTTGGAAAATTCGACAGCTTACCAAAACTTTTTACTGAAAAAATGTTTAAATATGATGTTCTACTGTGTTGGACTATAATAAATGTATGATATTATGACTAATCTCCACAGACTATCTCCGCCTTTAAGCAACTAGTATGTACCTGTTCAAAAGTCAACTAACCCTCTTCCTCTGCCGTTTTTTCCTGTGCACATTATCGCACACTGCATCAGTTTCATCAATGATTTCGCACTGAATGATTTCCTCAATGATGTCCTCGAGGGTAATCAGTCCACAGAGCTCGTAAATCGGGTCTTTATCTTCTTGCTCGACGAGTCGCTCGACCAGCGCCATGTGATATTCGCCCTGAACTCTAGTAGATTAAATGTTTTTTTTCTAGACACATGAAGTTGAAAATATCTTTTGAAAAGCTTTTTTTCAAGCTTTTAAAAACCGGGTAAGATTGATCCACTTAATTGAATTGAGTCTTTGGAAGCGAGGCGTTCTTACCCGTTTAAATTCTTCCAACATATTTCGGAGTGGCATGTCTACCAACACACGACGAACTTCATGGTTGTAAATTGAGGCGATTTTCATGACATTGTGATTATCGTCAGGATCGAGCAATGCGAGATCTTTTACAAACAGAAGTGCGACAATGTTCTTACGGTCATCTGAAATATTGATTTTATTTATTTATTTTCTCTGATTTTGGTAAGCTATCAAATTGAATTTTCAGGCAAAATAGTTATTTCAGCTCACTTTTTCAAATAAAACCTATGCCAGGCGAAAGAAAACCTTTAAATTAGTTCTCTAAATACAAAAAAAATTTGGAAAACACTTTGAACTATAATAGAAAAATCTTGATCTTAAATTTTTCAGTTCTTCTGTTCACAACTAGAGAGGTTTGAAAAATTGCGGATGTTTGCAGGTTTTATATCTGGATCTTATTAAGGGTGCCCAGAGTTATACAAAGGCTTTGGGATACTTTTGGTAAATGTTGTATTTTTGTAAAATAAATCTAAAGCCTCTCACATAACTCCATCAATAAATTTTTTAGATTTTTCCTGGCCGAATAATATTTTTTGAACGTTGATTAGCGGCAATAAGGGAATTTATTTAAAATCACTCCTATGATTACCAAATATTATAAGTTTTACTAATTCAGTTGTCGTGACTTATTTCAAAGATTAAACATTTTTTAGCTTTACCCCCAGCAAACATTTTCAATTTAACAATTTTTTTTGTTGCGAATTTATAAATTATCCATGCAGTTTCTTTATAGCTCACCATTCAACGATTCACCCCCAAATGTCTTACTTTCGTAAATCGGAATACGCGTATAACCCATATCTAAAATCTGTGTCACCATTCCAGCGCCAAGTGTCAACGTATGGGGCAACATAAAAATGTCCTCGTAACGGGTCATCGCGTGGGCGACGGTTTTGTCGTAAAGCTCGAGTGCACCCAATACCATTTTAAATTCGTCAGATTGCCCTCCAATGATGCTCTTCTCGGATAACTTGAGCATTTCGACAAGCTTGTTCCGCTCCAACGAGCGTGTTAGCTCTTCTTTCAAGAAGATATCGAGGACCTGCAAAAACATGCAAACATTTGAAATTATTATTTTTTGAATAAAGGTCAAATTCCTGGCTGATAATAGAAAATTTATGAAACCTTAGATATTGGCCACGTCAGAGGATACATCAGGAAAAGGAGAACTTGTGTGATTGGAATTGTTCTTGCACCAATCGGGAGTCCTAGCCTGAGATTCAAAATTATAAGTACACACAGGTTACGTAAACCCTTACTTCACACATAATGCTTGTGGAATGATTTCTCCAAACACGACAATACAAGATGTCGCCGCAACAAGTACAGCAAACCCGCTGCCCACTAATTGGTCCATCAAAAGCGAAACGCCGACGTTTACAACTACGTTACCAATCAATAATGTGCACAACAGTTGATTTCCTTTTTTGCGAATTGGTAGAATTCTTCCAGCGTCCCTTTTTTCTTGTTCAGTACCACTTGCGATGTAAAGCTGAAGCTCATACGGAGACAGAGTCATCAATCCAAGATTGAGACCGGAGAACAAACCAGAGAAGCACAGAAGGATTAATAAACAGATCCACTGAAAAAAGCAATGAAATGAACTATAGTTAATTAAATGAGTTTTTAAAGTTTTTACACAATTGTTTTATGCTTTGATAATTTTGCTAATTTTACCACTAAACATGCTATCGAAAAATGTTCATCAAAAGAATGTTTTCCATGTCTACTTGACTCTAGATACTTAAATGATCCACAAAAGTCATAGAAAAATATATAGCAGCCGACACCTCGTGAGTTCATTCTTAATGATGATTACGACTGTAACTCAAAAACCATATTTTAAATGGAAGGTTTATCTAAAGGAAATAAAATTCATCGTATATGATTTTTCATTGTTTTTTTTAACATTTCAACTTTTTCAGCAACAGCTTAAATGTTGCAAAATTAAACATGGTTTTCTAATTATTAATGTTAATTCTATCGCTTATATCTGGAATCAGAAACTCACCGAAAGCCATTTTGGCATATACTCATCAACGGGCGGAATTTCAGTGGTGACCATTGTGAACGGATCTTCTACTATAACAAACTGAGGGTTGGCATAAAACTTTTCTGACACGCAGAGTTTGAAACTGTCCTTTGATTCAGTGGTTCTGAATTAAAACCATTTCATATTTACAAACTTTTTTTCATCAACTCACTTTGGAAAGCTCATCTCAACAACGACACGAATGGGTGTCATAGAAGAAAAATCGGCTTCAAAGAAATGTGCCAAATCTTTACAAGACCCGTCTGCTGTGAAAGTGAGAGCTCCGATGTCTTGAAAATTTTGGCCGAACAGAACAACTCGAACATTCTTATTTGGGACAACGACGACATTGTGTTTTCTGAAAGTAGGATTTTAAAAATTAGTATATATTCTAATCAGCCCCGTATTACTTATTGTGTCCGAGAACAATGTTTTCAGTAGAAGAGGCGTGAGCTTCGAGGCGAAGTCCCGAAACTCGAACTTTTGATAAATGAAGTGATTCCGGTTTTGAGGCTGAACTTGGCAGAATTGAAGGTTCCAATATCACAGAAGAGTTGACATTTAATAATCCTTTTGATGAGGTTGAATTGTCAGTGGAGCGGACCTGAAAATTAAATAAAAAATGAAAGTTCCTTTTTTGTCTGGCTTTATTCAAAGTTTTGAAGAAAGATACTTTTGCACTGAAATTGAAATTGAAAAATTGTTTAAAAGAAAGTTTTTGAAACTACAAAGACTAAATAGCGTAGTAAAACTTTTCAAAACAAATTTGGAAATGTTTTATTACCTGCCAAAAAATGACTATCACTCAGTTTTGTCACTCATAATTTGGGATATCAACCAAAAAAATATTTATATGATTTTCAAACTATTATTTTGTTTCAAATACTCGTGTCAAAAAATCCTGGAACATGCGAAATTGCTCTTGGCAAAAATTGGCAATTTGCCAAAACTTTGACTTGAAATTTTAACAATCTGAAGTGTTTTGTTTTATTATGATATTCGATCATTATGATTGTGTTTAAGCAAAACTTTCACTGGCGCTACTCTACCTTTAATGACCAATAATTGTATATTTATTCATATACTAATTGTTTCAAAATTTTAATTTTCTTTATAAATCTATAGCCCCTGTTAACTTTTGGAACGACTATTTCTTCCTATACAACAATTTGTTGTATACATTTTTGATCAGAAACCAAGGACACGCGACGCTTATCTATTGAAAATGCTTCCAATTAGAGGCCAAATGCAAGTTACCCTCTGGAAACGCATTTCAAAAGATTGTCAGTGTACTGACATCACACATTGTGATTTCGTGGCACACATTTTTTTCGCTGCTCTTACCGGAGAAGAAGACAGTGGCGATGTGAAAGTGAGCAAAAATATCAGGAGGCCGAGAGCCCATGGTGTCTTTGACATTGAACGGTACAGGTTGATAGGAATTCGAGTGTGAAGGCTCTGGAAAATAATGACTCATTGGGAACAATAGAAATTTTAATCAGAAACAAGAAAAACAAAAAAACAGAAAGAGATGGTGAGTTAGAAAAATTGTCGGAAAAATGTGTTATTGTTCGAAATTTTAAAAAAATTCTCTAAGTTATATTGTTTGCATACCTAAATAGAAAAAAGAAAAAAGAGAAGACCCGTCATAAAGCTAATTATCAAATTCAGTCTGGTTTCCCTTTTTTTTATCAATTCATTTTTTTTTTCATTTCTCTGATAAGAGCCCCACAAATTTCTAAAGTTTGATGTACGTGGTGCGTGACTCTGCACTGAAAAAAATACAAATCGCGATGACACGGCTTCTCCCTTCACCAAGCTCCAAACTCGGCAATTTAAATTTCTCAGTTTTTCCTCGAGAGGAGATGAGGGTTCAAAAAACGATGCTATTCAATTCAATCAAGAGAAGTGGAAGTGGAATGCTGCAATAAAAAGAAATTACAATGAATGAAAAATGCAAGAAAGAAGCAACAAAGAAAAACGAAAGATTAGTGTGTGTGCTACGCATTTTTCTTTGGTTTCGTAGCAACTAATAAAGTTGCATCCATGGATATTTTTAGGTCTTTGTTAGGGGCCCACCACGTCATTTTTATTGAAAATTGATTCATCATAAGTTGCCATATAACTTTTATGTGATAAAAATTGACCGTGAATATGTATTTCTAGTCGAAAAAAGATAAATTGAAAAATGTGGAAAACAAATATATGTTTTGTATTCTAGAGAAAATTATTCAAATTTTCGGGCAGATAAGATGTAGTTTTGACTGCAAAATCAAAAAAAAAAAGATTCAACTCAATCTGACTTAAAAATACGTATTTCTCAAAAAATTGTATTCCTTTTATTTCTCACAAAAATTGCTCATAAACTTTGTATATCGGTTCAAAATTCCAAAAAAAAAGGGTTAACTTAGACAAAATCCTAAGTTTTTGGCTTGTCCGTATTGTATCTTGTAAGATAACTTCCCGCCAATTTTTCAGTGTGTGCTGTCCGGAGTAAATCAAACAAGAAACAGAAAACAATGGCAATGGCAACACCTTCAAAACCCTGAGAAAAGTGACGTGTATTTCTCACGGTTGCGGAAGATTTTCAAATCAATTTTAATAATGGTGATTGAGCAATCGTTTTTAAAAAATTAATTCATCATTCTATGTTTGAATGCATCATTGTACCACAACAACAATAACAACCTCGTGATATTGTTTAAAAAAAAGCAAAGCGTGAGTCACCTTAACGGATTGAGAAATTTAGAAATTTCACATAATTGTTTGAATTTTGAATGAATTTTTTTATTAAAGTTAACTTATTCCGGTAAAATCAAGTTCAAAAAGCGCACAACGATGACGATTGCTGGAACGAAAATTGAAATTGAAACTTTTCATTAGTTTCTCTTTCAAAACTCTCGAATTACAAAATATCATGGCGGCGAGTGTAGTAGAAGAAGAGCAACAAAATACAATGGTCTTGCGAACAAATCAAACTGAACGATCATTGACCGCCCTATAATCAATCAGTTTTACATGTATTGATAAAATTTTCCTCCACATATACACACACTGGCAGCCAACTCTCGTTCTGCAAACACTAAAGAGTTCAGAAAAAGTGGGTGAACCACGTATTTCGGTGAGACCGAAACTAATAATTGCGGTGTGTGTGAGCGAAGTAAATGCAAGAAAAAAAAAGAAAAAAAAAAGAAATTATTCACCAGTTGCACGCAAGTTCGAATAGGACTGCTCGAAAATATTCAAAATGCGCAGTGCAAAAAAGTTATGGAGTTTTTCTTCACAACATTTTGCATAAGAGGGCATTTTTTGTTCCTTACAATACTACGTCACAAATTATGTAGGCATGTTTGAAAAATTTCTGAATTCAGATTTTAATAATTTTAAAATCACATGTTTTTGATCACAAGTATTAATTTCTCAAAGTTCTCCGTCAATTTTTAGGATTCAAAAAAAAATCCGTCAACGAGCCTGAGAATTTAAAAAAAATTCACGTCTCACTTTAAAAAAATGTATGAAAATTTTTTTTGGTAGATCAAAACCCATAAATACCGTTCAATAAATTTTGAAATCAAAATATGTATTGACAACAGAAAAAGGGCAGGTTCAATGATAATAAAGAAATTGCAATCCTTAAAAGATAGACCAAAACGGAACAGGCAGACATCCATTAGATTTTTAGAATGCAAATGGACAAATAATGCATTAACTCATAATTGATGTGAAACATCACATCATATAGAAAAGAGAACAGAACACAACTATGAAATCTCAGTGAATTTGAAAATTGTGTACTTTCTGAAAAAAAAACTGAAGGACGATAACAGCTGACGATTGAGGTGCACTTCGGAGTGGGTGCAAATCGAAGAAAAATAGAAGAAAAAGTTTTTGATGGTTTTAAAAATGAAATGAGGATGTCATAAAAATGTAAAACAAACTGAAATAGGTGAGATGTAAAAGGATTACATTTTCAAAAGTTAAAGAAGAAAATTATGTTCAAAAAGGTAATTTTTATTTGAAAACGTAAGAAGTCGTTAGAAAAAATACGTCTAAACTTGGAATGATTTTTTGTGTGGATATCAAATAGAGAAATTAAAATTTGTTCATTTGTTGATTTATTTATGGATAATTACAAAAAAGAATGCACTTCATAACTTGTAATTATTAAATTCTCGTTTTCTTTTAACTATTGTAGGCCTAATAACGCTAATTAATTTTACGTTTTGACTAAACTATTACTTTAATTATAAATGAATGGAAATTTATTTTTGAGTTACGGCAACTACTTAAGTAATAGAAACAAAAATTGGAACTTTCTTTGCTAAGAAATGAATCAAGAAAACAAATTGCGGACACATTTTAAACACACATTTTTGTTTCAACACGCTTTGAAATTTCAAAAAACCCAGCGAAAGTCATCGGTGAACAAATATGACCTGGGCCCGTCATACGAGATGAGCAAATGAAACAACAGAAGGGAAAAGTTGGTGGACATTGATGTCATAGAGATGTCATTGAGATAGCCCCGGTGGTCTGAGGCACAAAAAGTTTCAAAAAGTGGCGCCAGCTGATCTGAGAAATAGATCGACAAGTGTGGGAGTAAGATAGATGGAAGGATGATTTATTTTTTGTTAATTTTAATTCTTTTCGTCTTTTTTCATTCGAACATATTTCGTATTTTCGCCTTTTGTGTGAAACAGAAATAACCAACACTAAACAAAAAAAATTATCAGTGCAATCATATTTTATTATTTTCTCGACATTATTCCCAACTTGTCGTCAATTTCTCTTTGTCCACTTCTTGAACAAGATATCAAAGATGAGAGAAAGACAATTTTTGTTGAAAAATTTCGATTATAATCCCACGCAGCCCACCTAAACTTCTTCAAAAATTCCCAAAGATTCCAAGTAGCCAGCTGCACAGAACAAGTAAAAAAGTTGATAGAGAAACGAGTCAGAGAAGCTAGACACCACGCAAGAGAGTGTCCTGGCTGTACGAGCAGCGGAGCAAACGAATTCAAAATTGAGAAGCTTTGGGTGAGTGATGAGGAAGTGGTACTGTTGTGGAGACGCAGGGCGCGAGGCAGGAAAAGCTCAACTAGAGACGCGGCGGGCGGCTGTATGACAGAGAAAACGCATGGCAAAATGACAGAGTTGCACGATTTTAGTGGAGAAGATTATCGTGCAGAGGAGATACTTTTCTGAACATTTTTATTGTTGAAAATCTTTTGAAAACAATTTGTCGGGCTTAGTCAGAAGTTTAGAGGAAACTGAACTTAAATCTGAACTTCTGAAATTGTCATTTTAAAGTGTGTCAGTGCAATTTCTCGCTGTTTCTCGCTGAACTCAAAGCCGAAGAAGTTGTTCTAACATGTTATTTGGAGGTCTCAGGGACTCGGAAACAATGTGAGAGCTTTTCGCAATTTCTTTTTTTTGTTTCAGTTACTAGGCACTGTGATTTCATCAGGTAAAGGTAAGGAGCGGGAGCATCTGAATTACCGTTCTGAGCAATTTCTTCATAAGTTGAACTATGAAATAACAAACGAATTAAAGTATATTGCAATTTTTTCTAAAATTGTTTCTCTATATTTTACATTGTACACCAGTACCATTTGCCCGTAGGTTTTTCAGTAGTACTTTGAAAAATATAAGACTAAAATTTTCCAATAGGAATTAGATTCCTGGGCACCACGTGGTGCCAGGCTCTCCCATTACGGTTTGATCTACAAAAATGCGCAAGTTTTTTCCTCAAAAAAATGTGACGTCAGCACGTTTTTAACCATGTAAAAACAGTTTAGAAATCTTTGTTTAAATTCCCGCGATTTTGTAGATCTTCGTAGATCAAACTGAAATGGGACACTGACACCATGTGGGGCACTGAATTTTCGGTTTTTTTTCTGTTAATCATATGACAATGATTGAATTCCATTTTCCTATTTAAACAATATGGAATTGATTTTTTTAAACTGCGAACAACAAAAAAAATAAAAAATTATTTAATAAAAACATATCGTTCCAAAGAAAAATAACAAATTTCTCTGAAAATGAGGCAGATTGATTTTTCAAAAAAAAAAAAAGAAGCAGGGTTTCCCAATATTCTTTCCCTTCACTCCACATCACTCTCCTCCGTTTCCTCCGAGTCATTCTTCTCAAACGGCGAAGTATTCGAGCGTCCGCGTCTGCAACAATAAAATTTTTTCGATTGTTAAAAACCATATTTTTTATGAATTTCATTTTTGATCATTGAGGTAGTTGTTAGGATTTTGATGATTTTTATTATTCTCGACGAATGTGAAAATTCAAAGTTATTATTTCGGTTTTCATGCCAGTTAGGCGCGGGTGGGGTTCGCTTCATGATATCGTTTTGTTTATATTTTTTTGTAGAAACTGAGTGTTTGTAAGGCTTAGAAAAAGCTCTACAAAAGCTCTATTGCTTACAAAAAATGTGAAATTACAATTCCTGCAAAAGATATTGATTTGAAAATTTTTCTATTATACATTCACCTTTTTTGGGATACGTTGAAATTTGGGGAAATTTATGGAAATAGCTCGTTAAGAATTTTTACAAAGTGTTATATGTAATTCCTATGTAACTGTATTATGGTTTTGTCACAAAAATCACGGTAGCGGGCCTCGAGGCTGCGGATTTTTTATCGCAAAAAATGCGCGCTTTTGGAAACTATAGTTGTTCATATAGGTTATTTTTTATTTTGTCATTTGGTTTGTACCTGAATTCTCTAATTTTGTTTAAAAAATATTGTTATATTGAAACACAAGGAAAACGAATTTCAAAACTCGGTTGTCACAAAGCTGTGAAATTTAAATTCACAGCAAATATTGCAAAATTCTATAATATTTCAAAACTCACTTGAAAAGATTCATATCAAATCCACCAAATGCTCCTAAAGTTGGTGCACGTCTTCTGGCAGCATGCAAGTCCTCGTTCTCTTGCTCCATCTGACGCTTCTTTGCTCGTTTGGTCATCCACAGGTGGAATCCATCGTGTGCTGGTATATCCGATTCGGTTCTTGTTCGCAATTTAATTTGCTGCAATCGAATTTTGGTAAGAAAACAAGTTATCCGGATACTCAATGAAATAACGGGGAAAAAACAACGGAGAAAAAAACTTACGTCACTCGTGTTGCTTTCCCGCTTCTTTTCTTTATCTCTTCTGAACGAGTCACGAACAACGGCGGCAAATTTGATTCGAGTTTGGGGATGTGACGGAGGGAAAGTGCAGACCAACATTCTAAACACCGGTTCCATATCCTGAAATTTTTACGAGGAAAGTTTCGAGAAAAAAGTTGATCAAACTTACGTGAAAAACTTTGTAACCCGGCCCCTTGTGATTAGAACTGTGAATTCTGTCCAATTGATCTTCAACAGAATTAATCATGTTAAAGAACATCTGGTACAACTGAGCATAGATTGATGTATTCACGATAGAAATGAGTGCAAGACCCAACAGGAACGCAGCCGCCAGGAATGGAGAATACTAAAAATTTTTTAATAGGAAAAAACCAAAATAATTTATGAACCTGAATATTGTAAGGCATGACATCACCCAATCCAATTGTTGTCAAGCTGATGAATGTGAAATAAAACGCATCGAAGAAACCGATTCCTGAAAATTGAGGCAATGGTTAGATAAAAATAGAGGGCCAAATATATTAAAATATAAATATAAATATTTGTCAAATTTTTGTAAAGAGGAAAATTGTTAAACCACTATTATATTGCCAAAAAATTTTGTTTTATTTACACTGAAAATTGAGGCAATGGGTAGATAAAAATAGAGGGCCAAATATAAATATCATTTACTATATATAAAGCGCTTATTCCGTTTGTCCATAGTTTGTAGTCTATGTAGTCTTTGTAGTCTGCGAAGTTTTAGCTTCTGGAGGGATAGTGAGTTGGGGTTAGTGTAGGGATATAGTCGGGGTACGGTAGTGGTACAATGGTGGTACGGTAGGAGTACTGTATGATTACGGTAGTTTCAGAAAAAAAATGGTTTTCAGCTCCAGAAGTCGGGGCCGCGCCGGAGGTGCGGTCCACGGCTGGTTAAAATATAAATATAAATATTTGTCAAATTTTTGTAAAGAGGAAAATTGTTAAAAACCACTATTATATTGCCAAAAAATTGTGTTTTATTTACACTTAAAATGTTCATATTTCTGAGTTATAGGAGCTAAAGTGCTTTCACAAAGAGTGTCAAAAACTGAGTAATTGCCACATTTTTGACTGTCAATAAAAAATTTTCAAAAAATTTTCAAAAGGTTTGCTGTAATATTTTATCATTTTGGCACTATAGAAGTGGTTTTTAACATTTTCTTTAACGACACACAAACTTTAAATTGTGGAAAAAAAAAATTTCCTGGAATTCCTAACTCAACTTTTATATGTACTATACTGAACCTAAAACAAAGTAAATTTCATGTTGTTGTACGTACCCGGTTTGTTGCCTTCATTATGGTCAAACATTTTTATAGTAAGTGTGCAAATCAAAATGTATGCCAGTACAAGAAACAGTGCAAGCCACATTGGAAGCAATATTTCGTTCTTCTTACGGTTAACAGGCTGCTTCCGAAGTTTCCTAAAAATCAGTAAACTTGAAAAAAAACTTAAAAATTCCATTCACTTGTATTTCAGAAGAAGAAATATGTAGCCATTTGTCAATATCTTCTGAAACCATTCACCAATGTCACCAAGCACTACTAGCATAATGGGCAGGCCAATCGACGCATAAATCATGGATAATGTTCTTCCCCATACTGTTTGACAAGATATTGTACCATAACCAATTGTTGAGAATAAAGTCATTGAGTAGAAGGTTGCCGATGAAAAGTACCACATCAAATGCATATCTAAATTTTCAGCTTTGTGCCATACACTTCCATGAAATCTTCCTTCTGCCTCTAACATTGTTTTGTAATATCTCTAAAAAACAACGTTCTTGAATTAATATTAACTAGTTAAATCTTACTTTTATAAGTTTTGCCAACTTGTTAACCCGATCTGTCCCATTTGTACTTAGCGTAACGTTAATTATATCTGTAGTTTCTTCATCAATTATACCTTGCATTAAAACAATAGTTTCTTTTAAATCCTGAAATATATGATACAATTTTTTAATGTATTTTCATGAATAACTAAAAACTAACCTCCAGTTCTCTTGGAGATTCCAACTTTTCGAACATAAAGCCGCCGAGAAAAACATATCCGACAAGTAAAGCAATCAATGTGACATGCCTTATGCCGAATTTATGATGATAATATGCAAGCCATGCGAAAAACCGTGTTATTTCTGAAAGCTAGGTATTTTTTAAAATTATTATGTTTTAAACAAACTTTGTTTTCGTATCTGTTTTTTCCGTTCCTTGTATTTTTTCTCATCAAATTCGAAATGAAAACCGAACGGTGACATGTCTTCAACTTTGCTCATGTGTGTGTCGATTTTGAGAACTATGCAATTATTTCGCTCCTGAAATTTGCTTTTAATGCCTATTTTTCATTCCAGTGGACTAATCAATATCATGACGTAAAATAAAGTTTTACTTAAAGTTTTACATATAAGTTTTTAATGTGAATTTCTTAACACTGACAGGGTATACTTTGATAGTTTTTGGTTTCATCAAAATTTCGGCATGAAAAAATACATGTCAATTATTTCTCAATAATTCAACAAAATTTTGATAAAACCAAAAACAACCGATCTGCCGGAGGTTCAAGACTAATAAAAAGTCATTTTGGTCATGGACTGTATAATTCTTAACAAAAAATACAAACAGAATTTACATTTGTATTTAAAAAAAAAACTGTAAAAAATCTGGAATACATCTACCTGACAGGTATCAAAGTATTGTATAATTTATTTTATTATTAAACCTTTTTTAGAATTAAAAAAAAAAACATACTGTTAGATGGTTTTTGATGATTCGACTCCTGGCCTGAATTTCGGACTCTTCTGAAATCAATTCTCATTTACCATAGTCTTAGCTAGAACCACTTACTGATGGCAACATCCATGTTTCCTGATTTTCATCCAGATTTTTCCTCTCCGAATTTAGGTGCAATTATTTCACCACTGTAGAAACGGGAGGCAATCTTTTGTCTCCGAACCCGCGTTGAACGGAAAAGTGACTGCTCTTGGAGAAGAATGATAGGCCGACCATCATATTGTTTTACTGCCTACATTTATGGCTCTTTTTCGTCAGTACTCTCATCAAGGGCTCTTATCAAGCACTTTACAAAATATACTTCTCTTCCTGATTTACTACCGTTTATGGAATTGTGCTTCAATATTGAGTGCATCAGGAGCAGCCACGATTGATGATGCAACTACCCAACTGCCGCGTGATTTTAAAAAGTCGTAAAATGTTGCAATTTATGTTGCAAGTGATTGTGGATTTTTACGAAAATTTGCGGCTAGAATGCATTTGAAAATGAATCTACATATAAATTTGTTTCAATATTAAGCAAACAAAACTAAATTCTATTTTGAAAAAGTAAGGAATTCAAAAATTTGAACACGTGGTTATGGTAGTGTTTATGATTTTTTGCTCTCTACTCTTTTTATTGAAACTATACCATAAAAGAGAAGCGTGCTATCATTTCAAGTCGTTAACGGCCACTGTGCACCCGATAACCGTTAAGCTGACATTTTCATCGCATTAACTTCACATTTCTCGAAGTGTTTGATAAAAATGGTTTGATAGAGCAACTCTGGGTCTATATTTAGAATTTTCAACATCTTCGGTAACTGGAACATTTTAAACTTTTATACCACTCGGTTCACCAAGTGAATCTACCTTGATTTTTATTAGTTTTATCAATGTAATAAAAAATATAAAAATCAAAAATAAAGGAAGTCAATCGAGAATGTCGACGATTTTAAAACTTAAATATCGAAAGCCAAATACACATGCAGACTACCAAGCTAGTATATATTATGAGAATTTTTGTAATGACTGGTATTATATATGAACGTTGTTTTCTTGTTGACGAAGCATTAGAAACAATGCGTGCTAAGATGATTAAGAACCACGACACTTTGAGAAACATCCACCCTTCTTTGCAACTGCTGGATTGAGCACAACACCTGTTGAGCGAATTTCAACATCTTCTACTGCCATGAGCTCTCTGAACAAATATTATTTTGCGTCACATGCTCAACTTTTGATCTATAACCTGGTTAGTGCCAACATAGCGTTATCAATGTTACTTCCGTCTAAAGCACTGGTTTCCATGAATAGAACTCCCATCGCCTGAAATAATTGGAAAGTAACAATACGTGACAAATTCAAAAATACATAAAATACATACCGCAGCCATACTTGCACCATCTGTCTTTGCCACCGAGCCTGGCGTCGAAATACGCATATCAACCTTGTTTCCTACCAAAATGATCGGAATACTCCTTTCTGTTGACTCCTTTATAGTCTCAATCCAGTCGCGAACACGGAGAAACGACTGCTCCGCACAGACGTCATAGACTAGGATTGCTCCATCAGCTCGACGAAAATATGATTTACAAAGTGATCGGAAACGTTCTTGTCCCGCGGTGTCCCATAGCTGAAGTGCAACGTTTCTTCCGTCAACATTGACAGTCTTCACGTGAAAATCTACGCCAAGTGTGCTGGGGAGCTGATTTGTGAATTGACGACGGATCACCCGCATTACAAAACTACTTTTTCCAACAGCGGCGTCTCCACACATCACGATACGGAACGTTCTTTCAGCTGGGCCGTTAGCATCATTGAGGCCCTATAAAAAATTAGTATAACAATAAGTCAACCCTAGAATACAATTGTTATACTTTAATTAGAAGCCGCCGACATTTCACGAGTTTCGCGCCCCACTGTGTTTAACGTGACAGCGACACGCTCTGAAGAAGATGTATGGGGCGTGGTGCTTTGAAATGTCAAACACAGTTGGGCGCGAAACTCATGAGATGTCGGCGGCTAATATTGGTTGAAAGTCCTGATTTTCGATAAAATTTTTGCATTTTTTCCTACACTCCACGCAGTTTCTTTATTATAGCTAAAATGCACAAAAACATTTCATACATTTTTGGCCGATGCAGCACATTTAGTGTGTTGCAATCAAAAATTATAAACACATCATCACAAATGATTATGTTGCTATTTTATCGCGTTTATCACGTCTTAACCACCTATTCTTCAGTGAAACTTTAGGGAAACTGAGACATAGCTTACCATAAGATCTCCCGGAGTATCGAGCCCTTGCAAGCTATGCGCATCGTCTAGAATCAATGATGTTTCTGGCACTGAAATTATTAAAATAAAGTACACGAATAAAATTCACTTTCCTCGATTGTTCCGAAAATCGTACCTTGCTCCTCAGTACTAATCGCATGAAGTGGCACGGATCGGAACACGTTCGTGGACGTTTGAAAGTTCTCCACAGAATTACGATTCGAGCTGAGCAATCCGGGAGAAGGAGTTCTCAAATTGAACTGTCGGAGAACAGATGCTCTGCTATCCAGTGCATCGCGGAGGCTTTCATTGGTTTCGTGCAATTTGCGATTGGCATCACTGAAATTTTAGGTTTTTAGAGCTTTAATAGGGCCGGAAGCTCACAATAGGAGTTGCAATTGTTTCCTGACAGATTCACTTTCCTCGGTGGCGTGGGAAGCTTGATCTGAAGAGCTTAATGAATTAATAGGTTCAAGTTGAAATAAAATACCTCTTCTTGCAGAAAGTTCATCCTGCTTCTGATCAAATTCACATCTGACTTGTGCAAGCTCACTCTTGATCATCGCCAGTTCGAGATGGTTTTCAGCAAGATTTTGTCGCAAGTCGTTATTTTCCTCATTTACAACCTACAACTCATTGCTGTATCAAGGGAATGGTGCAGCTCCACATTTCGAATCAAACTTTATTAACTCACTTTCAGTTTATCAGACAACTCTTTTTGATGGTTCAGCCGTTCATTTTCTCGTTCAAGAGCTTTTTCCATTTTCTGCAGTCTTTCTATGTTGTTTCTCATTTCTGACATTTCATCCGACATTCTTTGGCGCATTTCTTCTTTCTCTTTTGTCAGACGGTCTCGCTCCTGAAGTATTATTTTTGTGGGGGGAAAAGACTTGTAACGCCACCTCTTGCCGGGCTTTCATTTCTGTGAGCTCCAGTTGTTGGTCAACTTCGCTTTCCATCTCTTCCATTCTACGATTGTACATTTCACGTTCACTGGAAAATATAGTATTTTTACAATTTAGTATTCACTGAGTAATATAATTGATTTGCATTTGCAGGCTTAGAAAAACACTGATCTTAAGCCTACTATGGACAACAGGGGTCCCATAAAGTTTTCTACACAAGCGCCCGTGTCAGCTATGTTTTTTTTTAATAAATGAAACTGAAGTATCACTAAATAAGACAAACTTATATTAGATTGTCATAACATTTTTGTACGGCTTCCATGTGAGCGCAGAGCGGCGTCGGCGTTTCACGCAAGCGGCCGACACGTTAGGTGTTCCGCGCCGCACTATACATGCGGATACGTTGCGGCGAGGCGACTCACCGGCCGGGGAAAGCGCCTAACCGGCGCCCAGATGAACCCAACATTTTTTCAAAAATACATAGTGTTTTAACAGTGATGTAACGAATTTTTTGTGATTTTCATCTAAAATCAGAATGGTTTTGAAAGTCAGATATAATTTATTACTTGGTTTTTTGTTTCAATTGCAAAACTGTGCTTACCTTGCATAAATACGTTGAAGTCGCTCATTTTCATGCTTCTTCTCTGATAGTTCTTTGTGAAATGATCCAACAACTCTCTCAAACTTCCTTAACAATGCAGGAACACCAGATGACTGTAGTTGTTCGTACAGCACCAATACTTCTTCTTGGCTGAAATTATATTTGTCTTTTTTCAAAATAGAAAATTCTTACCATGGAACGCTAAAGTCAATGTTAATATTTGTATCGGACTCTGAATGATAGTGTTCTTCGTCAAATACTCGGATCGCTGGTCGAGAGGAAGTCGAGTCACTTTCACTGTCAAACATTTGTTCATCACGTAGAAACATTGGTGGGTCCTCTACAGCAACCGATGCTCGACGCTGCATACCATTCAGGCCTAAAATAAATTTTAGAACTTGAAACAAAATTTCTAAACCTTTACCATGACTTTCTCCGTGCTGTACAGTGTCTTGGAAACCCCGCAAAAATTCCAACTTCTCAATTTTTCCAGAACCATCTTGATCCAACTCCGTGAATATGAAACGCAAATCCTGAAATTCAACAGTTTTTTTTTCAGTTAGTAGAGAAATTGTTTCAAATCGTTCCTATAATGCTAAAATGTCAAAATATCACAGAAAAAATTATCAATAAAATTTTGGATTATTTAGATATAAAGCTAAAAACGTTGAATCTCATATCACAATTTTGGAAAATTTGAAACTTTTTTCCACCAAATTAAATATTTCAATAGCGTTTCAATTTGTGTATTTCATCATTCCAGAGGATCCAAACTTGCAGCAATGCTTACAATCACTCAAAAAAGTCCATAATTTTAAAAAGTTTGACAATTTACCAAAACTCTGACTGAAAGTTATCAAAAACTTATTATACCTACCGACGATAATTCACTTTGAATTAACATAGCTCAAATAGCTTAAAATTTTTGCTACTGCATTTCCATATTTAACTTGTACCCCTTCTACCCTCACTTGATTAATTTTGACAGCTACTAATTCCGTTCATTTTTGTTTTATCAAAATTTTTTCAAACAGCTAAACAACAGAGATATGAGCCGTCAAGTTGAGGGTATGGGGGTGCTATTCTTATAAGAAAAACAGACAAAAAAATTATTTGTTAAAATCTACATTTTGTAATACTTCAAATTTTTAGCAAAAATCGCAACTTACATTATCATCAAGCTGTGGGCACACTTTCCTCAAATCCTCCATCGTCAGGTATCCCTTGGATTCGGAGTCGCAGAGAGAAAAGAGATTCTCCACCTCGGGTTTCGACATGGTTCGTCGTCTCTGCAAAACTGCGGGTGCGAATGATATGCGAGGGCGGAAAACGGGCAAAAACGGCCACGGTGGAACTATAAAAAAACACACACACACATAGCTATGCATTATATCGATTGACAATTTATCGGAAGCTAGCTGCCTTTAACAACAGTCATGGGAGTGAACGAGGGGGAGCTGTTTTTAAACAAAAATCGGGAACAAAAATTATCACAAACAAAAAAATATTTTTCGAAATTTCAAACCACAAAAAATATGAATGTGTCGAACCGCACCGTACTATGTGATCGGATCAGATTTAGAGAAAAAGAATGAAGAAGAAATTAAAATCGCCCCAAAAAAAATCGTTCTGTTTATTGTATTGTACGTGTACACAAACGGTGGAAAATAGAGAGAAATGGGAAAAGCGTGGCAATTTTCCTTTTATGGTTGTGAAACTTTCTATTCGTCACAAAGAGTTCTCAAATAAAGGGCGATGAGCGGAAGAGCATTGCTTTTGAATCTGGCAAAAAAAAAATAAACGAAAATAAAATCATTGTTATTGTTATTGAGTGGAGAAGCGTATGAATTTTTGAAATCCTCATACAAAAACGCAACACAACTTTTAAATTCAGTTAAAATCCTTATTGTTTCATCAGTCTTCCCCATAAATTTTAGATTTTCCCGACTATCCGGATTTCGGTTGTTAGTCCCTGTTTCTCTAAAAATTATTCATTAAACCAAAAGCACCCAATTCTTTTCAATAACTATGTAATACCCGGAACGTTTTTGTGTTCACTGACTCAGCTTCAAATTAAACTTGTCAAGTGGTGGTCTATGGAATAGACAATGAGTGAGGGGTACAGTAATGAATTGAGAAAAAAAGTGGAAATAATTAATAACAAAAATTACATAATATTTGAGGGAATATAATAGTTTGAGAACAAAGGTTTCGTGTTGTTAGATCTGCGAGTGGTGGCCCCACCTTTCCCGCAGTATATGCACAGTTTAATCAGCTGTACAAAATTTGACAACAGAGGAATTATGGTCGACTGTTTTCAGTTGGTATTTCGCAATATATTTTTCCACCGATTTCTACGATATATATATATATATATATATATATATATAATCAAATGAAAAATGTTCAAGGAATTGAGAGAAAATAACGCTTTAAAAAAATGAACGTTTACTAGGTTTTAAACAACTGTTTAAAGTGGATTTTTATCGGAGAGGAGATTATTTAAATGGAACACTTTTTTAAATTCTATATCTTTTTTAAATTCTATCACTTTGAACACTTTTTTAAATTCTATAGTACTTGCTATCAAAAAGTGGTAGCTACCGTATTTCCTCTGTTAGTCTTTCATGCAAGACTAATTTTCGATTGATCCGTAAGGGTTCAAGACAAGTAGAAGAAATACGGTAATCTGTGTTCACTAATTTTTGTTATGTAAGTCAAATTAAAATAGTTTGAATATACAGATCAAAATATAAAATTTCAGTAAATTGTGTTTAAAAGTCATAGGAATACGAGCTTGCTGAAACGCTCAAAATTTCTTTGATAGTCTAGTTTTCAAAAATTATGGTTGTTGACGTTTGACTGAAGAATTCAGGAAAATCAATAGCCATTTTGAGTTTTCAATTCCAATTTTATGTAAACAAAATGATTTTTGCGATTTTATAAAACTATGTTTGGCAAGAGTTTCACTTATTTCTTGAATTTTAAAAATGTATAATTGTATATGTAGTTGTATATTGTATAGTTAATTGTATAGTTAAACCGCATTGTCAAGTTAAATATTATAATTTCAAAGACCAAAGAGAATTAGAAAAAAGCGCCATTATGATCATGATTGTGCTTTAGACAAAATTTGATTATAAAAGTGTTTTGTGCAATGAATAAATAGGAAGTTAGTTTTGCAAAAACATTATCTTCACTGCAAAAATTAAATTTTCAATTTGAAAACAATATAAATAAAAAAATGCTTAGAAACAACACATCAGTCACATATGAGTTGAGAACTATAAAATACGATTAAATATGACTAAACCTTTTGCCTGAACGTTCAAAATTGAATCCAGTGAATTGTCCAAAATTCACAGATAAATCCACGTGTATACTAACACTGTTAGAAGTTAATTTGTTAATGAATAAATTTAGAAACTATGGTTTCAAAACGAGTTCCAATATATGTTTAATATTTAAGTAATAAGAATTTTGAAATAAATTTCATGTTTATCAAAGCAGCGTTTTATCTTTCCAACTATCTATATAACTCTTCAAATTTATCCATAACCTGACACTTCCGGCAGTTCCATCAATTGTATTCGTTAACCTGCCGCTGATCGGTGCAAGCTATAAGTCAACATGTCACATAAAAAGGTGCCTAAAAAGGACACAATTGCCGGGTGGCTTTGATAAACACCGCTTCACACACTTGAAGGAGTCGTTTACCTGGTCTCAATTGCCATTGTCAAAAAAAAAGAAGCGTCTCTATTGCGCAACAGAACACAATAGAGCAGCCACGTGTGTGCTGGTCCCACCGGTCTGCGACACCTTTCCGGGAGTGTCCTTTAATCTAATTATTTATGTTGGCAATTGTAATGAGCTGTATGGAAAGGATACGATATTATGTAATAGAACCTGCTTACCCGGGAGATTTCAAAGGCGGCTTCTGTCTCCTAAACAAGCTCATATTCATATTGCCAGCTTTTTTCTTGTTACTGGGTGTCAAGATGTATGTTCACAATTAAGAGTGGGGGAAATGGCAAATGACAATTATCTCTAATGCATTTTCATTTCCACTTCCAATTTTCCTTTTTTTTTCAACTTCCCATTTTTCAATTTGTAACTGTATCGTTTTCCAGTCAATCTTCCTGCGCGCCCAATATTTTACGCTACGTTGAGTTGAAAGTGTCTCCGCTTTTTGCACCTCTTCTAAATATACAAGGACGGAACGATCATCTTGTTTCTCAACATTACCAAGGTAGCAAATATATAAGTAGAAGAAAGAGCTAATGAGAATGATTTATGTGAACTATCAAATAAAACAACTGCTGGCGGAATGAGGAACGCAATGACTTTGAAACATGTCTATGTACATAGCTGGGCGGTCGAAAATTAGCTGAATGTCCTTCCATGCCAATCGGCTTGGAATCGCGAAACAAAAAACCATTTTATTTGTTTTGTAATTGACGGTTAGTATGCAAAATTAATCGACACTTCAGAGTAGATTTCTCTTCGAAATATAGGAATCGGTGGATGTTAATTACATGGGTTTTGTCACTCCGAATATGGGATTTTAACGCTTTTTGCAGTTTCAAATTATTTTTGTGTCTGGTTAAGATGTGAAAATGCATTGTTTCAAGGACAGAGCGAAGATTGTTCATAATATCGGCAAGTGGCCTTATTCTGAAACTCTATTGCAACATTACGTGTTTTGGGGGAAAATGAAACTATAAACAGAACTAATTTGAGAAAAGCGACAAAAATATGTATTCATTCAGAAAAAAAGGAAACAGAGTGTTTACAACAATGATTGAAATTATTTGAAATTAAATAAAAAACAATCACCGTATTTCTACAGGTTACTGAAATCGTGATTCGTAACAAAAATTTACCGTAACTTCTATAACTTTTTTTTGCCGAAAAATACGTTGAGTAACCTTTTGTCGATTTTGTGAAAAACAAACCGACTAAGCTTATATATGGAGATTAGTAAGATGGTCTTTCTGCAAGTAAGTGAAAAACTGTGAAAATGAAACTTTAACATTTCGAGCACCAACCTGAAAATTAGAGTTCGATATCCAGCTTTGGCAGAATAATATTCCATATTGTTTATTTCCAAGTTTGACAATTCATCAAATGTTTCCCTAGAACCACCGTTTGACAGGTTGCTCCAATTAGCCGCAGTGTGCAGCTATTCCCAACCATCTTCCCCCATCTCATTTTCGCCATCATTTTCCCCCGCATCATCTGAGATGTGCAAAATGAAAGGTCAAGTTATAGATTTCGTGTTATTAAATACAAATAATTGACTTCTCATGTGGCGTTGGATCTCGAAAATCGAGTGTAATTGTCATGACCATGTTTAGGAGGGCGGTGGTGGTAGCTGCTGCTGCATCATCCTTCCCAATGTCAACGCACCCTCTTCTCTCACCCAAATTGCCAGGCCGTCGCCCCGCCCACTCTCGCACATTTAACTTGTCTTATAGTCACCCCTCATCGTCCGACAATAACCAATCATCGGTGCCTTCAACAGTGTCGCATTCCCGACTTTCGAACGTGCAAAGCATTCGTTTAACACTTTTCTACAGTACCACTCACTTCCCAAAATGTCACTTCTCGACCCTCGGCAGTTTCTGCTTCCCGCTTTTTATCTGGATCCGACTACACAAGCACTTCTAGCTCAAGCAGCTTCAACTTCCCCGTGCAACAAAATTTCGTCTTCTTCTTCATTCCGCATTTCTGACATTCTCGAGCAATCCCCAAACAATTCATCCCATTCAAACGATCACGGTAAGTCATTACACCTGCAATTGATTCCAAAATTCCAAACATTCAAAACGACAGCCATTAAAAGTTTTGTGCGCGGCGCGTTACCCATCAAAAATTTACTCAACCATGCTCTCGATTTTCTCCTCTCAATGGTGACTACCCGGAAATGATAGTTTGAATGTAGGGGGGGGGGGGGGTAAAAGGATTAATGCCTTAATGAACATATGAATACAGTTCTCTTCCGGGGTCAATCTTTTGTTTTGTTCTTTTTGTGCATCAATAACCATCAACTTTCAGACCCATCGCCACAATCAATTAAATCTGATTTTTCAACTTCGCCAAGAGCAAGCAGCCCCGGCGGCGATCGAATGGGTAGTCCAGGCAGTTGCAAAAAATCTCGGAAGGCAAGAACCATCTTCACTGACAAGCAGTTGCAAGAGTTGGAGAATACATTTGAAAAGCAAAAGTATCTATCAGTCCAGGACAGGATGGATTTGGCGCACAGAATGGGTCTCACTGATACTCAAGTCAAGACGTGGTACCAAAATAGAAGGTTAGTAATAACGTCTTTCAATTATCGTTGGAATTATCGTTGGAATTATCGTTGGTAGCAGAGTCAATTCTTAACATACATATGTACATTCTCAAATTAATAACAAGCGTAGCCGCCAATTGAGCCCACCCTTGTAGATTACTACACCAACCACGCTCACATTTCCTAATTATTGTTCAAGGCGGCGGTGTTCTATGTGAATATTTGATGTGATGACTTGTCATCAGAGCATCATCATCGTCGTCATCATCAAATTTTCACCAGCTTTTAGTATCGGTTTCATTGGTGAATGAAGTGGATAGACGAATTTGTGCCTCTTTTGAAATGTATCCATGCATTCACAATCTGGAAAACCTTTCAAAACGTCGCTATTGTTGTGTAGTTATCGCCGGGGTGGTCTCCTGCTCTTTTGCACAATAATGAGGCGTATGAGTCCGCTAAGAGGCAGATCACCTGCTTTTGGTCCCAAGGTTCGGCAGCGTTGAATTAATCCGAATATAGTCAAGTGGTGGTTAATACATATAATATATCTAGTTGCGACATAAAAACATCATTATTACAATAACGGGACACTCAAAAATTAAGATGTGAAAAGTGAAGACGTCCGGTCTAGTGGAACAAAATACGGCAATTCAAATTACTCAAATTACTTAATGTTTTTTATAGAACAAAATGGAAGCGACAGGCAACAAGTGGAATGGATCTTCTATCGGAACCTGGAAACCTCTCCGCAGTTCAGAACTTGATCAGAAGCAGTCCATATTGGGCCAACTATATCACAGCCTTACCTATGGGCACTCAGCTACCGATGATGGGCCTACCCATGTCTATGATTGTTCCCCCAGCCCATGCTTTCCAGCCTTCCTCCTCTTCAAATTCTCCATCCACTCACATATCCAGTGAATCCCCTCAGTTGGATGTTTCCAGCAACTCAGAATAGTATTTCTTGTGTTAATTTTTAAAATTTGTATGTAATATTTTCAATTAAAGTCACAAAAACCGATCTCAATGGGTTAGATAGGGAGAAGACGCTTTCTTTTTTTCACAACATTGCATATGTATCGCTTGTGTTATTTTTATTTTGCTTGATTATGTCATTTCCACGTCATTAATAATAATATTATTATTTTATTATGCTGTTCGTGGATGATGACGATTTCCGAAATCTGATAAGAAAACTGGAGATGGTGGGGCATTCAAAAATACAATGAACACAAGACGTGCCAGAAGCGCCAGGTGTTGGCGAGTGGCGCAACCGTTCTGATTTTATCGCGACGGAAGAGGTAAATATGTGAGATAGAATACTTGGCAGGCGTCGTTAACACCTCACCTGTTCGACAAATACCTTTACCTGACAGACGGTTCCTAGCTCACTTTTTCAAAAAATGTGGAGAAATTAGTAAAACTTATTTCTATGGTGTTCAAATGTCCAAAGATCATGATAAAACCTTTCAAATAGAAATTGGAAATTTTGGTACTTTTGTGTGAATCGAACTCAGTTTTCACCAGTAACAATAAACATTTCTCGCAATAAAAATTTTCCAAAATTTTTTTTCAAAAATGATATGTAGTAATTTAGCAAAATTTTGACATTCATAGTAAAGGCACAAATTGTTTTTCTGAGTGGGTCTCGCCACGATCTCAGTTAAAATGCTTGCTACAGGCGCGAATATATACAAATTTGTTGTTAACTTGATAATAAAATTAAAGTTTGTGAACTTTTAAATTTTAAAGTGAACCTAGAAAAAATAGTCGATAGTACATATTTTGATGCCTTTCAAATTAGAAAATTTTCAAGAATTACTATCATGCTACATTTTTCAATTTATAACATTTGACTTAACAATATATAATTGCTCTCTCTAACTCATATTGCTGAAATGGTATAAATTTTTAAGGATAAAAAATCATAGCAGCTTCCATTCTACAGTTCATTGTTTCAATTTTGTCCCCGGAAGAGCACAAGTGTCGTTCATTAGTAAGCTTAAGATAATTGGTAATTGGTAGTGTGTTAGGCTAGTGGTATGTTTGTGTAAGCACGCAAGAAGTGTGCATTCTTCCGGTTCAGTGACAACTAACAACTAACACGCCTAATTCCATGTAACACGCTCCTCTTCTATTATGTTTCCCCTTTTCGTCGCCCACAAAACCAGGCTCATTTAGTGGAAATCTCGCATTTGAGAAACTCCAGGCCCTCATCCTGATCATCGTTCTCGTCTTTAGACAAATTGGTCGTGTACATACACACACACACACACACACACACACACACACCCACATATACACATTGAAACCCACTTGACATCTAATTCGAGAATAGACAGGGGAGAAAGGAGACGAGTACGGTAATCGTCTACCGCCAATAAATAGGATTTTGAAGGAACGGTGTCATTAAAGCAATTGGACACCACACCGTGAACGGTAGTGGGGTGAATTGTGAATGAACACATCCAAAAACACAGTTTGCAACCATTCCGATGAATTTGGTTCCGTCGATGGGGTCATAAAAATTATAACCTCATAATTAGTATTATTTTAACAACCTCTGGATTAGGTAGAATAAGATAATCTAATGATTGTTTTACAATCACTTGATCTTCTTCCCATATTTTATGCCACAACGGAGACAATCATGATGTTCTGCGCACCGATCCGTGATCTGATGATGTGGCTCGTCAACCACCCCTAATGTATCATTGACTGCTGCTCTCAATAAAAAGATTACAAGGGAATTAGCTCAGGGGGCTGGTGGCAATTGATTCAATTTACACTCAGCACACACACACACACTGACAAATACACGTATACACCTGTCGTCTCCTTTGTCCGATGAGCTCCCGGATGAATAAAAAATGAAGATGATGCTAATTTGGGAGAAATGTGTATGATATGGGGGAAGGCAAAAGTTTGACACCTTTAATCGGGATCATTGAACAGTTGATCACACTTGCATATAGGACAAATTACAAAATTGTCTAGTTCTTGATTTTCAGATTTTCGAGTATTTTACCGTATTTCTTCTATTTTGCATCACGATTCTGTGTTTCGGCTGCTCACCAACTGGCAGAATATGTTTTTTACGTATCTGATGATTTCCAAAGGAACTAGGATAATACCTTTCAAGGTAAAGTAGTGGGATCCTAAATTGATCAGCGATAAAATTTTGAAATTTTTTTTTTTTTTTAATTTTTGAAAATTTTTTTTGGCTTTTTTAATTGAATTCTTGCGGAGTCACACATTTTTTTCTAACTCTGCAATTTTACTGTGATTTCAATCAATCATTCTGTCACTATCACACAAATTTTTCTAGATATAAATTCTCTGAAAAAGAACAATGGCTAGAAGTGATGCACACTTTCAAAACCGCATTTTAATTTCAAAGCGGATTTTTCCTAGGAAGACACCGTATGCTTGGAATAAGTTATAGTGGAAAGACGCCGGGTAAAGTTCTCGGGACAAGTTGCGGTATTTATGAGAGGAAATTGGAAACTAATTAGGACAGAGATGAGTAGTTTCAGATGAATAGCTGATTTTATTGCCATTTCTATAGTTTATTTCTTTTTTAGATGAACTTTTTCCCCGATGAATTCTTCCCAATTTCCATTCAATAACATTACATGAGTTTACGAGTTCATGTCAAATGGTGAATAAGTTGAGTTACATGAGTTTACAGGAAATGTTTGACATTCCAATACGAAGACCAGTTCAATAAATCATTCTCGCAACGACCCCTGAAACGATGACATGATTGAACAATAATTCGTTAACAAGTCGACTCAATTGCAATAATACACGGCTGCGGTCTCCTTCGACAATTGTCATCTTGCTAAACAATTGAACAAGACGAATGAAAAGAAGGTTGAGGTTTTGACAAACTGTACAGGACGCGTCTCTAACCTCCTTTCTCAAATTGGGTGGCATCATTGTTCGAAAAAGGTGTCGCTATAATTGACGAATTATTCGACTCCTAGGCAGACGATCTTCAACTGTAAAGGTGTTACGGAAAATCTACTCAGCTATGAAAGTTGGAAGGCCTCCACTTTGACGAGTAACGTAGAGTGTTTGAGGTGGAGAGGAAGCGGGACGACTTTTTGCTTCCCCCCAAAATTGTCTATTAATGAGAAGGCTAATTGACGCACTTGGTGTGAGGAAATCGCTACCGTAATTTTGTCATTTGGAATGATTCGCAATGTTCTGTTACTTGAGCGAAAACACTCCAGCGTCCGTTGACTGTATTGCATTTTATTATTTTATAATAACCAAGACATTGAAAGTGAAACATTACAGAAGAAATTAAGAGATCGGATTTTGAGAATGAGGGCAAAATTAAAGTGGCTCAGCAGGAAAAATAGAAGAGAAAAACAATAGAAATTGAGAATTTGACATTTTGCGTGATGAAAACCGGATAAATACTCTAAGCGAAAAAAAAACAATCTTCAAGGTGGAAAGGTATTATTCATCCTCATCTGATTCTTTTTTAGAAACAGATGCATTTTTTACAGAATCAGGAGATACTGATGGTGATTCTTTTGGGGAACTGATATCATCTTTTACGTTTTGCGATGCTAGAAATTGCAGTAGAGAATTTTGAGAGTTGCTAGCAGGAATCATTGAAGAAGTTGGGACGACTAATGAATTGAATACAGGGCGATTATTAGAAGCTCCAAACATTGAAGTGTTCTGTGATAAGTAGTTTGCCCAATATGGATTTGTTCTTAGAAGTTGTTGAACGGCGGCCATATTTCCAGCATCGTGAAGAAGATCCATACCAACAGAGGCTTGTCGTTTCCATTTGGTTCTGAAAGTACCGTGAACATTTTTTTTCATTTCAAGCACTTTTTTTCTCAAATTTTTTGCGCCTCCCAGGGTAGCAGCTCCAATCTCAAAAATTGGATAATGACAGTGGAGCCGTTTCCCGTGGGGTGGTTGAAAGGAGTGGGGGAGGGCGCGGAAAAAAGATGACACTACTAAATAAAATTGGTGGGCGCACGCAAAGAAATTGAGGAGGGGTGAGAGCTTTGATTAAGATAAATTTCGATGGGGGTGAAGCTTCTCGCTAATGCACTACAATTAACACAAAGTGGCGTGTTTAGACTCAATTCTCGCCCAACTGCTGGCGCAAAGAGCCACACGTTGTTGTTTTTCGAGAAAAGAAAAAAAGTTTGCCTAATTAAGGAATATAGCCGACCAACCTTCTATTTTGATACCATGTCTTTACTTGAGTATCTGTTAGCCCCATTCGATGAGCCAGCTCCATCCTATCTTGAACAGACAAGTACTTCTGCTTCTCAAAGGTGTTTTCTAGCTCTTGAAGTTGTTTGTCGGTGAAGATAGTTCTCGCCTTCCGAGCCTTTTTTGATCCCACGCATGTCGGACTCTCGTTCACAGATCTTTCGGTATTCGGGCTCCCAATTCTAGGGGATGATGGCGATTCCGAGGAATTAATGGAGGTAGGAGATGGATCTACAATAACAAATAAATAAAGAAAACTGTTTGTATAGGTAAGAGGAGAACAAAGGATCATAATTGGTTGACCTATTACTATTACAGATTACCGTCCATGTGACTACTGGAGCGTTAATCCGTTAAATATCATTTTTCAGGTTAGTTGTACATTCAACATTCTCATGGAAGTCTATGTAGATTAAAGTGTTAGAGATGGTTGAACGAACATACAATAAATGCAATAACTTTAGGAAAATGGTGGCAAAATGGATTACCTGGTTCGTTGGTTGAGTGTGAAGTTGGATCAAGCAGATCAGAAATGCGAAAAGAGCTGTTTAAGTTTATCTTCGCGCCACCGGAAGAACTCTGAGCAGCAAGTTGGTTGGTGGGGTCTAGAAAGAATGCAGGAATCAGAAACTGACGGAGATCCAACATTGACATTGTTATGATAACCTTATCAGATGATGTAACAATACAATAAGTTTTGTAATAGTCAAATTGAATGACTTTTAGACAGTAGTTTAGTGTGAATGAGTGGGTTGGAAGGGTCCTGTTGCCTGCAGTCACTAAACGTCGCAAACTCGTTGATTGGTCTAGTCACGCCCATGCGAAGTGGAAGGCGGGGCGTGTCGAAGAAGGGAATAGAATGGATGACACCACGCGGTTTTGTATTGAGAAGTGTGGTCCGTGCAATCCACCTTTTTGAAGCCAATCAAGTGTGATAATGGGGGACGATGAAGCTGAAAACGAGCAGCTTCGAGGAAAAGACGAAAAGCAAAAGTTTCGGAAATGAGGCATTCAGGTGAGAAGAAAACAATTCAGACAAATCCCGAAACTGCCGAATGCAAACTATGCACACTAGGCTTTTCCTAAAAGCAGAGTAACAACGCAATGCAACATGATCCAAACGAGCAATGATTTTCAGATAAAAAAGCACTGAATAGAATTCAATATAACTAGCTATGCTAGTGTAAAACCGCAGAAAAAATCAAAAATAGCATGCTGCTTCGGCGTGCAAAAACTAGCGACTAAAGCTAAAAATGAGTTTCAGCCCGAATGATGTTTCAGCTTTCTGACTAAAAGATGATGAGGTCTAATAGGTACATTGTGTGTGTTTTAATATTTGATACATCACTGATTTGAAATCAGCACAATGGAAAACACTATCTGAAAAGTTCAGTAACAGTGACTACTTTTGATAGTTCATTTTGCATTTAGATTTTCCTGGCTGTGATCTTAAACTTGCTTCACACGTACAGTTCAGATTAACTGGTAACATCTTTTGGTACTTGTGTAGTATACCTAACACAAAAACATTTTCCAGTACATTTTCCATGCATTTCTTTTGAAACATAATAATTTATTCAAACCATGAAATAGATTTGCATTTTTAGACTTTGAAATACTTTAACCTTAAGCCTATTATCGGCAAAAAGGGGTTTAATATTTTTGGACCAGGTGTACTAAACTGGTACCTAATTTTTTTAATCCCAGATCCGCAAAAATCAGATTCTCAAAACACTAAAAATTATAATAAAATGCTAAGTAAGTAAATTTTTTATTTATTTTGAGCTTTATAGGAACTAAAAAAATGTAAACGTTTTCCGAGCTTTTAATTTCTTGAGCATTTATACTTAATTAGAGTTTAAATTTGTATTTTTCGGTAGCCGAGTTTGCAATAGTCTGGGTTCCTCTTTTATAGACTATTATGAGCAAAAAAACTTTGTTTTACATATTGAAATATTTTAAAAATTATAAACTAATATTTATAGTTGTAAAAAATTTTCAGACCCTTTATGTTTGCTTGAAAATTTGTTCAAAAAGTTTTCAATAAAATATCATGTTGAAACATCGTTATCATTCTGAAAAATATATTTGCAAAGTGAACAATGTCAACAATCGTTATATTTTTCACAACCGATTCATGAACAACGCGAATCTATTGTTTGTTATCAACGTCTAACAACTTACTAATACTTAATTTCCTGCCGTATTACCTCTCTAGTTTTCCGGCTGTTTATGTTTGGCGGCCACCTCCGTAAAACGTTAACTTAAACGTACAAATCTAATTTTATGCTGTCCCATCGTTTTCCCTCTTTCCCACTAACTAATAAGCAATATTTCCGGTCACAAACGGTCGATGAGCAACAATAATATCTGCATTCTCTTTGACGGACAGCTGTAGGCCCATTACCGGGGTTTTATGAGGAAAAGAGGAACCGCTATATGGTGAACTGTTATTAAGGGTACCGAACACAGTCATCTGGAAAATTTACTAATCGAATACACTACGGGTTTTCATTTTTGTGTTGGAATGACTAATGGGTCAAAAAAAATTATCAAAAATGTAAACTACAGAGCTTTTTTTCAATTCTAAAAAAATGTATTGTAACAACAACTCAAGATAAGAGTGAGTTCCAGTAGTAAAATCATCAATTGAACATGTTCCTGAATTTTGACTTCATGTCGGAAGACTTTTAAATTGAAGTGCGCGAAATTGGTAGGAGTCTGCGCTTGTTTGCCGCCCGCTCACCAAAATACAAGGACAACCCATATACCGGGAGGAATTTGTCGCCTCGCCCGGATATTCGACAGACGTGACAAACGACTGCTTTTCAAACTGCCAATTTCGATGTCACACCTGCAGTTTTATAATTCCTTCGGGTGGTCTCTAATCTTGTGCAGCGCCTAATAAGAACATTTTCTTTAACAAGAAATTAAATCGTTTTGAATGGAGTTATACTTGCTCTGTTAACAGGAAATTTTCAGTTCGGCATTATTTCAGTGATATAATAAATCCACAGAAAACAACGTTTAGAAAGGTTGAATATGAGTAGCCTGATCATGATTTCAGGTGCCCGTTTCAATTTCAAAAATATTTCTGTTTTCAACTACTGTTTAATGGTCATCTTTTAATAAGATTTTTCAAAATTTTTTCAATATTTCAAATCTTCGGCAACTCGACAGCTGTTAAAAAAATGAGTAAACTCTGATTTTTACAGAAGTACATGTTTTTGGCAATGAAACACAATTTTCAAAAAAATCTCCCAACATATTACATCTGAATATTTTTAACTGTCACTCTGAAAATTGGAAATTTTATCAATAACCAGCCGATAACCGCGCCTCCGGCGCGGCCAACGACTGGCGGAGTTTAAAATGTATAACAAATAGATGTCCTTTTAATCATTCAAAAATGCCTCATTAAAAAAAGTTGAAACTTCATCGATTAAATCGCATTTTCTCCTTCCATGGTATACGATTCAGAAAATTCAAAGAGACAGTTAGAATGTTCTGATTTTTCTACTAACACATTATCATTATCAGGCTTTCGAAAAAATTCCACAGAGTTACAGTTTTTTTAATAAGTTAATAACTTTCCTTAACTGGAGAAGTCTGAATAATTAACTACTAAGTTCTTTGAATATAGATGTAACGAAACAAATAAAAACTCCTACAGTTATAGGAGGTTGTAGAGCATTTCAGAACTTTTTTGAATTTTCCAGATGATTCTAGAACAGTCTAGAATTTTCTTGAAACTTCCAGAAGGTGCTGAAACAAAAAATTTGATTCCAGAACAAAAATTTGGATTTCCCGCCAAATGTTTTCCTCAGAAAATTTGAATTTCCCGCCAAAATCTTTTTTCTCAGAAAATCTGAATTTCCCGCAAAAATTTTTTTTCCTAGAAAATTTGAATTCCCGCCAAAATTTTTCTCAGAAAATTTGAATTCCCGCCAAAATTTTTCAAAGAAAATTTGAATTACCGCCAAAATTTCTTTTCTCATAAATTTTGAAGTTCCCGCCCATATTTTTAAGGGTCTCACCACGATGGGTCTCGCCAGTTCCAGGTGGTACTTAAGCTAACAAAAAGTTTCTCAGAAAATTTGAATTTCCAGTCAAAAATTTTTTTCTCAGAAAATTTGAATTTCCCGGCAAAATGTTTTTCACTGAAAATTTGAAATTCCCGCCAAAATGTTTTTCACTGAAAATTTGAATTTCCCGCCAAAATTTTTTTCACTGAAAATTTGAAATTCCCGCCAAAAATTTTTTCACTGAAAATTTGAATTTCCCGCCAAAAATTTTTTCACTGAAAATTTGAATTTCCCGCCAAAATTTTTCTCACAGAAAATTCGAATTTCCCGCCAAAATGTTTTTCACTGAAAATTTGAATTTCCAGTCAAAAATTTTTTTCTCAGAAAATTTGAATTTCCCGGCAAAATGTTTTTCACTGAAAATTTGAATTTCCAGTCAAAAATTTTTTTCTCAGAAAATTTGAATTTCCCGGCAAAATTTTTTTCACTGAAATTTGAATTTCCCGCCAAAATTTTTCACTGAAAATTTGAATTTCCCGCCAAAATGTTTTTCACTGAAAATTTGAATTTCCCCCCAAAATTTTTCTCACAGAAAATTTGTTTTTCACTGAAAATTTGAATTTCCAGTCAAAAATTTTTTTCTCAGAAAATTTGAATTTCCCGGCAAAATGTTTTTCACTGAAAATTTGAATTTCCAGTCAAAAATTTTTTTCTCAGAAAATTTGAATTTCCCGGCAAAATTTTTTTCACTGAAATTTGAATTTCCCGCCAAAATTTTTCACTGAAAATTTGAATTTCCCGCCAAAATGTTTTTCACTGAAAATTTGAATTTCCCCCCAAAATTTTTCTCACAGAAAATTTGTTTTTCACTGAAAATTTGAATTTCCAGTCAAAAATTTTTTTCTCAGAAAATTTGAATTTCCCGGCAAAATGTTTTTCACTGAAAATTTGAATTTCCAGTCAAAAATTTTTTTCTCAGAAAATTTGAATTTCCCGGCAAAATTTTTTTCACTGAAATTTGAATTTCCCGCCAAAATTTTTCACTGAAAATTTGAATTTCCCGCCAAAATGTTTTTCACTGAAAATTTGAATTTCCCCCCAAAATTTTTCTCACAGAAAATTTGTTTTTCACTGAAAATTTGAATTTCCAGTCAAAAATTTTTTTCTCAGAAAATTTGAATTTCCCGGCAAAATGTTTTTCACTGAAATTTGAATTTCCCGCCAAAATTTTTCACTGAAAATTTGAATTTCCCGCCAAAATGTTTTTCACTGAAAATTTGAATTTCCCCCCAAAATTTTTCTCACAGAAAATTTGTTTTTCACTGAAAATTTGAATTTCCCGCCAAAAATTTTTTCACTGAAAATTTGAATTTCCCGCCAAAATTTTTTCACTGAACATTTGAATTTCCCGCCAAAAATTTTTTCACTGAAAATTTGAATTTCCCGCCAAAAATTTTTTCACTGAAAATTTGAATTTCCCGCCAAAATTTTTTCACTGAAAATTTGAATTTCCCGCCAAAATTTTTCTCACAGAAAATTTGAATTTCCCGCCAAAATTTTTTCACTAAAAATTTGAATTTCCCCCCAAAATTTTTCTCATAGAAAATTTGAATTTCCCGCCAAAAATTTTTTCACTGAAAATTTGAATTTCCCGCCAAAATTTTTTCACTGAAAATTTGAATTTCCCGCTAAAAATTTTTTTCACTGAAATTTGAATTTCCCGCCAAAATTTTTCACTGAAAATTTGAATTTCCCGCCAAAATGTTTTTCACTGAAAATTTGAATTTCCCGCCAAAAATTTGGGTCTCACCACGATGGGTCTCACCACGATTGGTCTCACCACGATGGGTCTCACCGCGATGGGTCTCACCACGATGGGTCTCACCACGATGGGTCTCACCACGATGGGTTTCACCACGATGGGTCTCGTTACGAACATTTTTAAATTTTCTCGAATTTTCCAGAAGGTTCTAGAACATTCCAGAATTTTCTCGAGCTTTCCAGACGATTCTATATAGAACATTTCTCGAATTTTCTGATATCCCTTCAAAAGGCGAAAAGTCAATTTTTCCCAAACTACAGTAATCCTACAGTACTCCTACAGTACCACTACAGTACTACTACAGTACCCCGACCACATCCCATCACTAACCTCAAACCAATATCCCTTCAAAAGGCGAAAAGCCAATTTTTCCCAAACTACAGTAATCCTACAGTACTCCTACAGTACCACTACAGTACTACTACAGTATCCCGACCATATTCCACTACTAACCCCAAACCTATATCTCTTCAAATGACTAAAACACAATTTTTCATAAACTACAGTAATCCTACAGTACTCCTACAGTACCACTACAGTACTACTACAGTACCCCGACCACATCCCATCACTAACCTCAAACCAATATCTCTTCAAAAGACAAAAACACAATTTTTCATAAACTACAGTAATCCTACCGTACTCCTACAGTACTCCTACAGTACTACTACAGTACCCCGCCCATATCCCCCTACTAACCCCAAACCTATATCTCTTCAAATGACTAAAACACAATTTTTCCTAAACTACAGTAATCCTACCGTACTCCTACAGTACTCCTACAGTACTACTACAGTACCCGGACCATATCCCACTAATAACTCCAAACCTATATATCTTCAAAAGACAAAAACTCAATTTTTCCTAAACTACAGTAATCCTACAGTACTCCTACAGTACCTCTACAGTACTACTACAGTACCCCGACCATATCCCACTACTAACCCCAAACCTATATCTCTTCAAATGACTAAAACACAATTTTTCCTAAACTACAGTAATCCTACCGTACTCCTACAGTACTCCTACAGTACTACTACAGTACCCGGACCATATCCCACTAATAACTCCAAACCTATATATCTTCAAAAGACAAAAACTCAATTTTTCCTAAACTACAGTAATCCTACAGTACTCCTACAGTACCTCTACAGTACTACTACAGTACCCCGACCATATCCCACTACTAACCCCAAACCTATATCTCTTCAAATGACTAAAACACAATTTTTCCTAAACTACAGTAATCCTACCGTACTCCTACAGTACTCCTACAGTACTACTACAGTACCCCGACCATATCCCACTACTAACCCCAAACCTATATCTCTTCAAATGACTAAAACACAATTTTTCCTAAACTACAGTAATCCTACCGTACTCCTACAGTACTCCTACAGTACTACTACAGTACCCGGACCATATCCCACTAATAACTCCAAACCTATATATCTTCAAAAGACAAAAACTCAATTTTTCCTAAACTACAGTAATCCTACAGTACTCCTACAGTACCTCTACAGTACTACTACAGTACCCCGACCATATCCCACTACTAACCCCAAACCTATATCTCTTCAAATGACTAAAACACAATTTTTCCTAAACTACAGTAATCCTACCGTACTCCTACAGTACTCCTACAGTACTACTACAGTACCCCGACCATATCCCACTACTAACCCCAAACCTATATCTCTTCAAATGACTAAAACACAATTTTTCCTAAACTACAGTAATCCTACCGTACTCCTACAGTACTCCTACAGTACTACTACAGTACCCCGACCATATCCCACTACTAACCCCAAACCTATATCTCTTCAAATGACTAAAACACAATTTTTCCTAAACTACAGTAATCCTACCGTACTCCTACAGTACTCCTACAGTACTACTACAGTACCCGGACCATATCCCACTAATAACTCCAAACCTATATATCTTCAAAAGACAAAAACTCAATTTTTCCTAAACTACAGTAATCCTACAGTACTCCTACAGTACCTCTACAGTACTACTACAGTACCCCGACCATATCCCACTACTAACCCCAAACCTATATCTCTTCAAATGACTAAAACACAATTTTTCCTAAACTACAGTAATCCTACCGTACTCCTACAGTACTCCTACAGTACTACTACAGTACCCCGACCATATCCCACTAATAACTCCAAACCTATATCCCTCCAACAGCCGAAAACGCCTTGCCTTTGTAAGCTATGACGTCACTTCTTAACAAACGGAAACTATTTTTTTATATATAGGTAATGATGCTACAGTTGGGTAGTTGTCAAATTTAATAATTCTCGGCAACTGCCGAGTTTTGGCATTTTCGGTAATCGGCACTGTTCACAATCCAAATTTTTGGCAAATCGACATTTTCGGCAATTCCCTGATATCTATCATCACACTGGGTCTTGAAAGTCGTTAAAAGGTGGAATAGCTACTCATAATGGTACAGGACGACCAAATTTCATAGTAAAACAGTCCAATAATGTTTAGATTTTTCAGTCAAAATTTTGGCAAATTAAAATTTCCAGTTAAAGTTTTGGAAAATATGATATTTTGAAGATATCCAGAAAAATGTCGCATGTTCCGACCCCTAAAATACTTTAGCACAAGTAATTGAATCAAAATTTAAGTATAAGAATCGTAGAAAAAAAAACAATTTTTTGGTCGAACTCCAAAATTTTGAGTGGCACAAACTGAGTAATTGCCACTTCTTGACTGTCATGACTGAAAATTTTTAAAAATTTTTAAAAAAGTTTGACGATGATATTTGGACATTATAGGACCATAGAAGTTTCAAACAATTTTCTCACTGGCGCTAATACAGCTTTACCTGTTCAAAATGCCAGTTTTGGTCTGAAATCCCATTTTATTATTTTGAAAGAACACATTCAAATTTATAAAAATCCTTAATTTTCAAATCTGCTGAATATCAAATTTCTTTTTTAGTTTTTGTTGAATACAGTTTGCCATGATTGATGATGTAATGCAGTTTAGCTCGCTAGAACCATAACATTTGGCATTTATAAATGCAAAGTCATCAATGCATAAGCTTGCGTAACTTCATTAATTGTCAATTTACCCATCTTCACTGCTATCGAATACCTTCCATTTCCGGACAACTGACAGCATATGGTCATCTCCTGTCTTCAACTTGCAGCTCTTTTTTTTCTTGCGCAAAACCAATTATGTGTGCAAACTGTTGGTGGATTCCCAATTAAGGGGATGTAGGTAGAGGTCAGTAAGACAATAAGTTAAAAGTTGCCGATTTTAAGAGGGGACCACGACGAGATGAATTGTTCCACTTGTTGTCAATTATACATGTTCCTTGTCGGAAGTATTAAAAATATCCTTGAGATCATCCGAACAGTCAGTCAGCTGCCTCCTTGTCCACCCGCATCATTTGCTCATTTGTGACTAATAATTGAGGGAAAGAGGTGCGCGGAAAAACAAATCGTCCTTGGCAAGCTGCAGGATGAGGAGGATAATGGGTGGTATCAAGTCGGCAATATTGTAGCATCACTCTATATTTTCGTTCTTACAGGGACCATTTAATTCGAGGTCAATGTGACAAGTTGCTTTGCAGTTTGTTAGGAATCACACATCTTGAAATTTTTACAGAAATATCATTGTCTGACGTTGAAAAAGTACTTTAAAGTTACAAAATAGAAAATGTATATAATACACATTTCAGGGGTTATTTGATGTTTGAATAAAAAATTATAACTAACAAAAACACTGATAATTTTTGAAAATGCATTTTTGAATTGAAGCATAACTTACTAGTTAGTAATCTTTTAAAGGTAATTTACTCAAATATATTTTGGAGCATATTTTTCTGTAAGAACATTTTCTATTTCTGAAAATACAAATAGCACTAGAATTAGTATTCACATGGTGACCAAATTAATTAGAAACATTTTGGGAACCGCTGATGTGTCCTTTAGAACAGTGTTTTGCAGTTTTAAGCTATAAGATATTGTTTTTTTATTGTGGCGAAAAACCCTGAGCTGCTCTTTTTATAAACAGCGTTTTTGTTTTAATTATTTTGCTTAACATTTAACAGACATGAATTTACTACAAATTTTTGATACTTATGGGTTTCGTTCCCCCCAAAATGTTTTAATTTTCTACATTTCATTTAACCACCTTTAAAATTAAAAATGTGAACAAAAGTACGGAGCAAAGCATTCATTTCTACAAATGAAACCATTCATTTCTCCAAATCGTTCCAGAAAGTTCACGTTTTTGTGGTTTTTGTGGGTTCTAAAATTTCATTTTCCATTTTTCCATTTAAAAAAGTGAATAAAAATACGGAACAAAGCATCCATTTTTACGAATCGTTCCAGAAAGTACACGTTTTTGTGGTTAATTGAAATTTAGAAAATTAAAACATTTTGGTGGGAACGAATCCCATAAGTACCAAATTTTCAAATATTTTTTGGTTTTGTGCTATAAAAATATAGCCGTCACACTACATACACCTTTAACATTTTGAAAAACAGGTAACTAGTTATTCATGCGCATTTCATTAATTATGTCTAACTTTCTCATTTTTCGGTGAAAAATATCACTCTTCGCTATTAAGCTCAAATTTTTAGAGTATATTTTTTAAGCTCCGGCACACTCTCGTACAATAAGTGTTATTATAGTATTGTTCTTCTCTTGAAAATAAACATATCTATAAATTTAGATGTCATGAATTCCAATTACTTATTTTTCGCCCATCATAGAAGTCCGACGTTATTTGTACATACGTTAGTTGTCAGAAGTCCAGTAAAAACAGAACATCGAGCCGAACCCTCGGCAGCATTCAGACAAACTCAATATTTTATATTTTAGCTTGTTTTGGTTCGAACCAATCCGTAAATTGGCAAAAGGTTCCCTCCTGTTATTCTTTGTGTAAATTAGCTTGTTAGAACCGAGAGCTAGACTTCAAGAACTGCAGCGATAAAACTGGGATGCGTCGTGTGCATATATTTTTTTATTTTTTTCTCGATGCCCAACACATGGGACCGGAATAATGAGGGCGTTTTTTCTTTGCTTCCAAATACACCACTAAACTTTTACTTATACTACCAAAGCTTCTTGTTCCAGAAATTTGTTCGTTAGAATTATTGTTTTTTGCTCACCAAGTGTAAAAAGTTAGAGAATTGAGCTTTGAGGCTAATCTTTTCAAGAACTCTTTTGTTTATACTAGTTCCTTGCTCTGGGTGGTTCGTTTTTGTGTCTACCAAAGAGTCCAATTCACATTTTGTTTCTAAACAAAGAATGATCGAAAATCTTTTCCTAGTCTGTAATATTTTTGAAAAATGGTGCAGGGCACATCTTATAATACTATTTGCAGCATTATAATCACGTTTGTCTTTTTCTTCTGTGGTTATTTCTGCAAATTTTCAACACAATACTTGAACAAGACTTGTGTTCCAATGTGTCTTTATTGAAAAAAAAACTTAATGCTCTTTTAGATACCAGTCTGCTTTTTGATTCTGATAGATCAAAAAAAAACTCTCCCCTCCTCCTTTTTCGGGCTCCATTCGTCTATAAATCTTGTCCTGATACTATCGTTTTTTTTCTATTTTCAACTTTTTTTGCAATCCATCTTCCAGATACCACAATGATGTTTATTCTGCAACAACTACTTCGGTTTTTTCGGCTCAAAAATTTTGAGGTACTTGTTTATTTTTTGTTTTTTTTTTGTTTCGGTGTGATTTGATTTTTTAAATTTTTTTAAAGTCAATTCTTGATAAACAAAAATTAGAATTTTTGGTGTTCTAAAATGAAGAAGCAATGATCGCAAAGTTCAAAATCAACGTAAATCCACATTTCCGGTTTTGAGCATTTTTGACTAAGCTGGCTAAGTTTGCAAGTTCATCTAGGGAATCAAACCTTAAAATATGTTTAAAGAGCTCTTCGAGCAACTGATTTGCCTACGGTGACACTAATTTTATATTCCCATTAACATGTGAAGTTGCAAAATTTTTAGATCAGTCAAACAGGCTCAATATGTTGAAAACAAAAATGTTAAAAACCACTTCTATGATGCCAAAATGGCCAAATACAATAGTACTTTCCAAACTCTCCAAAACTTTTTTGAAATTTTTTTGTTTAGAGCCAAAAAGTAGCAATTTTTACTGAAATTTTTTCAACTTCTAAATTTTATATGAAATTTAGAAAAACATTTTTTTGATTTTTTTAAACTGTAATATTTGGTCACTATGGTGCACTAGGCACTTTGAAAAAAATTTTCTCAAATTTAATCAAATCAAATCAAAATCGGGAATTTTCTGATTTTGGATAAATTTAGCTCATTTCATTAAAAACTTAGAGCCGCCGTAAAAATCTTTGACAAATTTTTTGAGCGCTCATTTTGTAATTGAGCCTTTCACTGAGAAATTAAAAACACTGCAAAAAGTTCTTAGAATCAATATCTCAGATGGAATTAATATTGCTTAAGGTTTGAATAACAAAACGCTAAAAGCTAGAAAAAAAAACGAAAATAGCAATTTTGCCTAGCATAAAATACTCCCTTTCTTTATTTTTGTGTTTTTTACACGGATCCCTGCTCGTTGGCACCCACCGAGCGCAGCGGAGTACTTTAAATGATGTGAGACTGGCAGTTTTGAGGAATCCAGAGAAGCGGATTGGCTCAGCTGGCCTTGGATACCAGCTCAATTACGTTTTGATGTGTGGTCCTCTCATCCGGTTTGCTGATAGCTTTCTAATTTCGGATGTATCGTTTCTGCGTTCTTCATTCATCATTCGAAAAATGTGTTTTGTTCTAGTTTTTCACGTTTTCCTTAATGTTTTTTTTTCATAGCGTTTAATTGCTCTTTTTGCCTTGTTGCAAAGCATCGTAAAATTAAGCATTCATTTCTAACAACGTGCCAAGAAGTCTGAGAATGAATAAATTGCGCATTACTTATCTATCCCCCGTTCCTTTATCGTTGTTGCAAACATTCATTTGTGTATTTGCCAGGCACGTCAAATGCACAATCTACAGAGTAAAAAACAAGCATTCGAGGTTGAGGTTTTCACATTTTTATTATGTTGTTCGTCTTGAGTAATACTTCAAATTTCAGCATGCAAAACCTTTCACACTTCATTGCTCACTTTTGATGCTCGTCCTTCTGTACTCATTTCTTGGTGGATTTATATTCGATCGCATCGAGACCAATGCACACGCCGAAATGAAACGCAATGAACGGATCAATAGAACAGCGTGTGTTTCTCAAGTAAGTCCTTTTTTGTATGTTTTGACTCATTCCTAATTAAATTGTCGCGCCACAAAAGTGTGCTACATATAATTTAATAAAAATTATGGGAATCTCTCGTTCTTTTTTTTACAGATTCTGCATTCTATTCACAGATGGAGCCATAATCAAACACACAAAGTGCAGTACGCAGAGGATATCGCTGATTGTTTTGAGCCTGAAAAGTGAGAATAAAAATAAATGTTCACAAAACACGAAGATCTTTGGAACAGTATTGCTGTAACTACAACTATGAAGACATTAACTGAGCGCTTTAGAATTTTTCATGTTGAAAGTCCATAAGTGGAATTTTGAACAAATTTATCAAAAAAAGTTATGACGGTTCAAATTAAACCAAGAACATTTTTAAAAACAGAGTATGGTCAGTGTGTCAAAATTTCGAGGAATGTGGACTTTTTGAGTAATTTTAAACATAGCTGCATGTTTGAACGGCAAAAATGTTTGAATAAAAACAAATTGAACGAAAATAAAGTATTAAACTCCTAGAAAATCTTTCTTTAAACTTCCAAAATTATGATATGTCTGAGGTTTGACAACTTTCTGGCTGCCAAACGAAACATTTAGAAAAATTTTTAACTTTTTAGTTTAGTGTTTGAATATTTCAGCGCTAGAAGAGCAATTTAAGTCGTTTTTCTACTGGAGATTTTCACCTTAAAGTGCTCGTTTTCTAACAATATGCAATAATACTTTTTTTGTTAATTGGTTTGATGAGAATTCCAAAAAAAAAAAGTTTTTTGTCCAATGTTAAAGCACGAAAAAGTTAAAAAAATTTCAGAGACGAAAGAAGCGAATGGAATTTTGTAACTGCAACGTTATATGGTTTTGGCATTGTCACAACATTAGGTACATCATGATTTATATACTTGCACCCATTTGGTTTTAAGGGTACAACAGAATTGCGCCAATAACTTATACGGGAAGAATGTTTTGTATCGTTTATGGCATTTGTGGTATACCAGTTACAATGATCATCATTGCAAATGTTGGCCAGTACCTGAACAATTTTGCAGGAGATTCGAGACGCAAGGTCACTTGTTTTTTAATTTTTTTTTAAATTCCAAGTTCTATTTCTAGATAGAAGCCTACAGGCAGCAGAGACGAATGTCAAAAGCTTCATTGGCCGGCAAAATTTACAAAGAATCTTCAATCCAAGTCACATCGTTAGCTCTTCTATGTGTCTTCTTAATATACGTGGCAGTTGGTGCATTACTATTGCCATTGTTAAATGGAGAACTCGACTTTTTCAACGGACTTTATTTTAATTTTTTGTGTTTAACTGCGATAGATTTTGGGCAACTGGTTCCGATTCGGGTTGAGCTGCTACCAATAACATTTCTGTATGTGTGCATTGGATTGGCGATTACAACAATTGCTATCAGTTAGTTTTTAAACACTTGTGAAAATTATCATCGTTTTTTGTTTCAGATATTGGTTCTGAATATATGAAAAAACTTCACTACTGGGGCAAGAAAATGAAGAATGCCGCGCAGACAAGAATTTGGTTTGGTGGAAAAACGTAATTTTATTTTTATTTTTGAAAGACCACATTAGTTGAATTATGTTAAAATTTTCAGTTTAAAAGTCAGAGACCTCCTTCATGCAGTGGGTAAGAAATGTGGCGTAGAACCAGGAATGATTGATGCATTGGATTTGGAAAATGTTGTAGAGCGGACAATTGCTATGCAGGTTTTTTTTTCAAATTTTTTTTGCTCATACAAATTTTAAAAGTAATTTTTCAGGAAGGACGGGAGCCGCCCGAGGATTTGAACGATGAGCCACCACGTGAGCCATCTCCTCGTTCAATCATTCATTCACCGTGTTCCACAAGACCATCGAATCCTCCAATGAGCCCACCATCTCCACGAGAAGACCACCCATTTATATTCAAAATGTACTGCAAAGCCAATTTATATTTCTGAATCTCTCATTTTGAGTGTTCTCTTTTTTTCAGGGATGCTCCTGCTCCTCGAAGCCCATTACCATTGCCGGCATATGAATTGGATATCAAAAAGCCGATATTTCAGGCATTGTCCAATGAGTTTATGAACCAATCGGCGCAGGAGAAGTTGTTTAATGATCTCGATACTTTTCAAATTGAAATTAATACTGAGCTAGTTGAGGATCATAAATGTGAAAGTGTTATCATTATTGAACCACCAGCAACATTTGAAGACATGACTATACAACACAGTCTTTGTGTTGAAGATTATGAGAGGGAAGAAAAAGGTTATTGATTATTCGATGATTGTTTTATTATCAAATCAACAAATTTCAGTTCCGAAACGATTCCGCGAAAAGAAAGAAATGTATGGTCGAGACCCGCGTAAACTGTATGAAACTTATCAAGAGGAATGGGATAGATTGGAACGGTTATCAGATAGGAAGTAAGTTGATCAGATTGATGGACTTCAATGACAAAACCAATTAAGGCACGGTCCGAGAAGGAAGTCAGTTTTGAACTTATCAAACTGTTCACCGGAACGAAGTGTTTCCCCATCTCCGATCAGGCATTCTTTAACTGGGGAGGGCCACAGAAGAGATTCGTAGTCCTGCGAAGAGTTTTACAAATTGCCGCAGATTTTGTATTTTGTTTAAATAAATAATGTATACATATTATTACTGCATTTTTACAAATTTTGATTTTCAGACCAATGTGAAAAAACTAGTTGAACATATATTCCGTTGATACACAATTTTGCAAATAGAACAGAAAAAGTTTTATTTCAGAAATTTCGAGTTCCAATTATGAATTTATAATTTTTTTTTGAGGGCATATTTTGAACTACTGCCTAACTGCTGTGGTAATTTTAGCAATTATCAAAGTTGCTGACTGCCGAAAACGCCAATTGTCCAAATGTTTGTAATTCTATAAACTCGTGGAGTTTAGAGCTTCGGATATTTGAATATTTGGGGCAATTCAAGTTTGAATTCTTTCTCAAACTAATAAATGGAATAAAGTTTACTGCGCATGATACAGTATTAAATATCGATATTTTAGGTAAAAGCCGACAAAACTACAATTCCAAATAAATATTAGAATAACTGTACTGAATATTTATTCAATTGTCAAACATAAAACTTACTCCCAATCCAATTATTTCAATTTTATTACTGGCAGAAATTATTTCAGAGATTCCCATAAATCACAGTAGGTTAAAATATAATTTTAAATACATTAAAACATTAAACAATTTAGATCGAATCAAGTTGAACTTTTGATACTGCAGCTTTGTTAACAGTGTAAAGAGTTGAACCGTCAAAAATATGCTCTCCCTCTTCGACAGTTTGAGGAAGTTGGACCCACTCCAAAGTAGACTTATCGTCAAAAATGTTTCCTTTGAGAGCCCAAACGGCTCCGTAGAAAGCGCTTCCCGTCATTCCTTTTTGAACACGGCCACCAGCGACAATGAAAGAATTGGTCTTCTTGTCAACAAATGAGCAGTTTGGACCAACGAAACCGTATTGGGGAAGAGAACTGTACTCTCCTTCAATATCAACATGACGAGCTGTTTTTGATTTCAAGTCAAAAACGAAGAAACGAGTTTTCTCCCAATTGAATCCACATCCATGAACAGCGTAGCTAATGAGCACTTTGTCATTGACAGTCTCAGCAATTACTGGAGATCCTCTCTGAAAACAATTTTTAATATTATAAAATTCTTGAACAATCTTCGTTACCAAATGGTTGTCATCAGAGTGAATTTGCGAGATGTTTTCGACAGTAGAAGAAGCTCCATTGACAGTGAGAGAATAGATTTGAATGTGACAATTGTCGTCTTTGAGAAGAAGAATAGTTTCACCATTTGAAGAAGTTCCAGCAGCAGCGATAACTTCAAATCTTTGAGTCTCAGTGAGGGTTTTGGTTTCTGGGGCCTGAAAAAACATTGTGGTGTATATCTAATAAAGGATGATGGTTCGAAAAAAAGTCAATTTCCAAAGCTTGTTCATATGCTGACAGTCTATGGGTCTATACGTACACTTTAGGTTTATATGTACCATATCGAATTTTAAACTAAAAAAAAAACTTACAGAAGTAATACTTTAAATTAATTTTGAAACAAAATTCTAATCACAGAATCACTCACATTTAACAAAACCTCATTGAAAGAATTACTATCCCATCTGAACAACTTTTGGAATCCAATTGCTCCAAAATTGACAAAAGCGAGAAGATAAAGCTGATTGTCACGAACAAACAACACTTCTTCCGAGTTTTCTTCGCTTACGAGCTCCGGGAACTGAAATTGTTTAGGTCTGAAATGACCAGGAAAACAAGGCAAACTCACATCATGTCTCTCCCATTTGTTGGATTCCTTATCAAAAGTCAGAACGTAAGTTCCTGCAAAAGCCACGCGATGTCCCCAGTTGTGATTTGGTTGAGCGACGTCTAAACAAGAAAATTGTTCTAAATTTGAAAAAAAATGTATATAAATGCTCACATTTGCGCCCCACCAAAGTCAACTTTCCGTCTTGAACGAACGAATAGTGATATTCGCATAGCTCTCCGTTGTTTCCAAAACCTTCAGCAATTTTCTCAGACATGATCAACTGAAAACATACATTTTAAATCAAAAAGAATTAGTACAAACATCTGAATATAACAAAAACGGAAGAAAGTTTATAAACGCGGCAGGTGAAGTCGGAAACCAGGAAGTAAAAAGAGAAAAAGGAAGATGTTCTGGGCAAACGGCCAAAGGTTGAACTCAATTCGTTCTTCTATAGAATTGACGGTTCAAAAAGACATTTAGACATAGAAGTCCTTAGAAGATTTCTAGAAAACTGGTTGCAAAACATATTCGCAAAACATTACGAAACGACTCTTTGCCGAATAAAATGAAAAATTTATAGAACATAATTGGACATATAATATTTTATGTGAGGTTTCAATAATATATTCTCAACAACTCAAAAGAAAACACATCCAAAAATCGATAAATGCGCAAGGTGAGAGGCAAAAATGGCTTAGAGAGCGGTGTATTTCTATTGGGGAAGTCCAGTTTTATACGTGTTGTTTGCCAGGTGGCCAGTGACTCATTGTGGGAAAATTGGGAGAATAAACAATATTGCGAAATCAAATATTCTTCATGAAATTTCCATGGAAAGAATGAACACTGTCGGAAAATATTGTTATGTAATTCTCACAGTGAACAACAACACGATTGTCCAAAAAAAAACTTTATTCATAATACTGCAAAGAAGGGTGAAAGTGAATCAAAATGGAACTTGACGTATTTGGTCAATAGCAGTAGTATTTGCTGCGAACATTTACGGGGAATTTGGTATTTGCTTTTGTCTGTGTACTGTAAATACAAAGAAGTTTTGATCAAAAGTAGAAGTACCTACTTTAAAAGTGGTAAATCTGAAAATTAAACAGTTTGATGTCTTGTAGGCTACCAAAAAACATCAGTTATACAGCATAAATTATGTTATTGTACTGAAAATAAAACATTCGAGCACATTGTTAAATCATAGCTAATCTTTATTTCGGCAGTGACCAAAATGGATATCCTCTGATATTTTCAAAGCTGCGGACTTCTGAATTTTCGAAAAAAAAAATTCATTTTCAAGAATATACAGATTGCAGGTTTTATAGATTTTGAGACACAAATTTATGTCAAACAGTGTTTTTTTAAAGCTCAATCAATTTAGACTAAATACGCAATTACCATAATTGGAAACCAGGCAGTAAGGATCTGGAACGAGAATCCCAATTTCTAATTCCTCTGAAATTAAATTCAATGTTTTGTTCTAAAGACAAAACTTTGGCTTATGTTGGTTTTTCGCTATAGTGTCAAAATATTTGAATATCATAGTAAAAGTTTTCAAAATTTTTTTAAAGTTTTCATTTACTGTCGAAAAGTGACAATCGCACGTGGTGTCAGAATGTCCCATTTCGTTGTGATCTACCAAAACTGCGGGAATTTAGACGCAGACTTCTCAACTGGTCTCGCATGGTTAAGAATGAGCTGACGTCACATTTTTCGGGGAAAAAATTCCCGCATTTTTTGTAGATCAAACTGTTATGGGACAACCTGACACCACGTGCAATCGCTCAGTTTTTGCACTCATAACTTTGGAAGTCGACCAAAAAAAAAGTTCTACGATTTTTATACTTTAAATTTGATTTAATTATTTGTTGTAAAACATTTTAGGGGTTAGAACATGCAATATTGCTCTGTGTTTCCTCAAAAGCTCTTTTTTGTTATTTGGCAGATTGCTAAAACATTAAAAAAATCTAAAATTTTCTGGTTGGTTTTATTATAATCTCCGATTTTTTTCAAAACATAAACATAGTTCAAATAATGGAACAAATCTATATTGTGAACAAAAGTGAGGAAAAATTTTATAAGTTAATGTTGTAACAATAAAGATTACAAAACTATTTCCAAAGTTTGTCTTCTCTCAGATATTTTTTGTTTCCATACACTATTTTAGTGCAAAGAGCAAAAAAATTTTCAACAAAGTTTCTGAGAGAAATTCTAGAAAATGTTACTTTGGAGTGATTTGGGAATTTTTAAAGTTTTGAAAATGTACCATATTTTGCATGTAGAATGCCACATTTTTTATCAAAAATGAGCCTAATGTTTTGAGAATTTTTAAAAAATCCTTTCGATGCATTTAAACATTTTCTATCAGGTTTCTACTTATATCGTGTTATCGTTTACTTTTTCCTTTTCAATTTGAAAAACCAAAGACATCACTTTTGTTATTCTCTCTACTTTTTCTTTTGAAGAACCTTGATTCGCAGGACATGTTTCAATGAAGTCGGAGAAGGTAAGAGAAAAGTGACAAGTGGTCTACAACGTTTGTTTTCAATTTGCGACACTGCACGCACAAAAACGCTCCGTTGAGAACCGATTTGATCTTGCTCTACGGCGTACAGTTTTGTGTTGTTATTATGTTGTTTTGATGTTGTTTCGATGGTCCGTCAATATCGACTGTCCTTCACAGTTAGTCTTCGAGCGGTGGTCTCTTGTGTCGCCTTTTTTTCTCATTTGTCCTCCCCCCCTTTACCACTGCGCAAATAGATTTGGGATCTAATGTATGTAAGTGCGCTCTACCGCAATCAATGGGTTTCTCCAAACAAATGCCCTTGCCATTTGAGAAACGAAACAGAATCTCTTGAAAACATTTCTGATAACCGATTCGTTTTAGTTTTCTACAATCAACTTCAAAGAATAATCATTATCTATCGATTCACTGATATAATTCTCGTGTTGTGACCTTATCAATCGACAAACAAGTCGATTACTCTGAATGTTCACATCAAAAACTCCTCACCCGTATTGCCGGCGTTAAAGTGAAAATCTTGAAACGATGGTAAACTATTATTTTTTGTTTTGTTGCCTACGTGCTGGCCCCCGACGTGTCCATCTCTATCTCTCTTCCCCGTGACCGTGGTGTGCACTGCTGCCGGGCGCGTTTCTCCCCGTCCTGTTCTCCTCACATCCCTTTCTGCGCGCTGCAATCTTCTAAATGTCACGCACACAGCAAAGTTGCACTACACTTGTTGGGACCTTCTTCTCTCCGAGCATTGACCGCTCAGTTTTTGTCCTCCCTTTTTCTCTTCTTACTCAAATTCTTTTTATTTTTCTTATCTACATTTGAAAAACGTTTCTTACTTTTCACTTTTTGAGAGCTTTGGGTATGTTGTCCCGATTTGCCCGTCAACTGGCGCTGCCAGTTTTCAACGGAGTTCTTCATGTGAGTTTATATTAGGAAATAAGTATAGGAAATAAGTTATAATGAACTATATTTTTCAGCCAACTCGAGCCACCAGTTCGATCGCTCATACCATCAAGGTTGCCCATAAGATCGATGAGACCAGAGAGAAAGCTCTTCTCGGAGGTGGAAAGAAGCGCGTCGACGCTCAACATGCTCGCGTAAGACATTTTTCCAAAAAAAAAAACCTACTTATATGAAAAAATTTTGCAGGGAAAGCTAACAGCTCGCGAACGCATTGATCTTCTTTTGGATAGAAACACCTTCAGGGAGTATGACATGTTTGCCGAGCACACCTGCAACGACTTCGGTATGCAGAAAGAGAAATATCCTGGAGATTCGGTTGTCACTGGACGTGGAGAAATCAACGGACGTACCGTCTTTGTTTTCTCCCAAGACTTCACTGTTTTCGGAGGATCTCTGTCATCCATTCACGCCAAAAAGATCGTCAAGATCATGAGAGAGGCCATGCTTGTCGGAGCCCCAGTCATCGGACTCAATGACTCCGGAGGTGCCCGTATCCAGGAAGGAGTTGAGTCGCTTGCTGGGTATGCCGATATCTTCCAAGAGAACGTGATGGCTTCTGGTGTCGTTCCTCAAATCTCTATGATTATGGGACCATGTGCTGGAGGAGCCGTCTACTCGCCAGCTCTAACCGACTTCACTTTCATGGTTCGTGATACCTCCTATTTGTTCATCACTGGCCCAGATGTTGTCAAAGCTGTTACCAACGAGGAGGTCACCCAGGAGGAACTTGGAGGAGCTAAGACTCACACTGTCACCTCTGGAGTCGCTCACGGTGCTTTCGACAACGATGTTGATGCGCTCATGAGCCTCAGAGAGCTTTTCAACTATCTTCCACTCTCCAACACTGATGCTGCTCCAATCCGTGCTGCTGAGGATCCATGGGACAGAGCTGTTCCATCTTTGGATACTGTTGTTCCATTGGAAAGCACTGCTGCCTACAACATGAAGGACGTTGTTCACGCTCTTGTCGACGAGGGAGATTTCTTCGAGATTATGCCAGACTACGCCAAGAACTTGGTCATTGGATTCGCCAGAATGAACGGACGCACTGTCGGAATTGTTGGAAACAATCCAAAGTTTGCTGCTGGATGCCTTGATATCAACTCTTCCGTGAAAGGAGCTCGTTTCGTCCGATTCTGCGATGCTTTCAACATCCCAATCATCACTTTGGTTGACGTTCCCGGTTTCTTGCCAGGTAAATTTTCCCGATTGAAAGTATTTCAAATATTAAATCAAATATCTTTTCAGGAACTGCCCAAGAGTACGGAGGTATCATCCGTCACGGAGCCAAACTTCTCTACGCTTTTGCCGAGGCCACCGTTCCAAAGATTACCATCATTACTCGCAAAGCCTTCGGAGGAGCTTACGATGTCATGTCATCAAAGCATCTTCGTGGAGACATCAACTACGCCTGGCCAACTGCTGAGGTTGCTGTGATGGGAGCCAAGGGTGCAGTCTCCATTCTTTTCCGTAATGATAAGGAGCACGCCGTTCAACACGAGGAGGAATACACTGAGCTGTTCAGCAACCCGTTCCCAGCCGCTGTCAGAGGATTCGTCGACGACATTATCATTCCATCAGAGACCAGAAAGAAGGTGTGCGAGGATTTGAACATGCTTGAAAGCAAGAAGTTGAAGAACCCATGGAAGAAGCACGGAAACATTCCACTCTAAATTTCCAGCACTACCCACTCCGCCTTAATCCATACTATTATGTTGCCATTTCACCGGCCTGCTCGGTATTTGACGTGTTTACTTGTGAATTTTCATCCCACATACAAAATGCGCCATTTGCGTATTCCAATTGTTCGAGTATTATTTCCTTTTTCCGTTTTTTTGTTTTGTAAAGTCATAATTGAAAATTGTATTTATTACTGTTCTCAGATAAATAGTAGATTTTTGTGTTATTAGTACGAGCTTTCGAAATGGGACAAATGAAATCATATGTGATAATTGAGGCTAGCTAGTTGGCGCTTTTAGAGGACTCCGAAAAATTTGGCAACACTGGTTAGAATGGCACGCTGGACTGGTGGGATGACCTGCTCAACATCTTCTACGCTTGGAATTTGAAGCTTTGGAAGATCCTCAAGTTTTGGGAGGGTCATTGGTGGAAGTGTAGATGTCATTTGAACCGGCATTTGTGGAAGAGCACCAATTGGCATTTGTGGAACTCCTGCTGCTGCTGCTACTCCTGGCTGAGCGACAACTTGTGGAGCTTGGAACATCATTGGTTGTGGGAACTGTGGGAGTGGGGCAAATCCAAGTTGTTGCTGTGGCTGAGCTGGTTGCTGCTGTTGCTGTGGTTGTGCTTGTTGTTGCTGCTGCTGCTGCTGCATCTGTTGTTGTTGCTGCTGCTGGTTAGCATAAACTGGAAAATGGGATATATCTCATTGTGATTCTGAAATTAGGCGATGCTAACCTTGTTGCTGGAATGCTTGGTGCTGTTGTTGAAGCATTGCGGCAAATGGGTCTTGGTAGTATTGTGGCTGAGGTTGCTGTTGAGCATATTGTGGATATCCAGAATCTAAAACATGCAATCTATATTAACCATAATTGATTGTTCTATACTCACATTGTCCATTTTGTGCGACTCCGTACGCTTGTTGAGAAAATTGTCCGTAGTTTGTGGCTGGATTCACAACTCCCGGGTAAGCGACTTGAGCTGGCTGTTGGACTTGTTGTTGTTGTGGAGCATATGGTTGAATGTTAAGTGGAGCTCCCTGTTGTGGAACTGTGACTGATGGTTGGTGAGTGACAACAGAAGAAGCTGTTGGGGTGGTTGCTGGTTGTTCAACAACGGCGGCGGCCTCGACGATTGTGTTCTGAAATTACTCCAAATAAATAGTGTATCATCCAAATTAATCGGAAATATTTGAGCATTTGCCTGAAAAGTTCTCACTTCTCGTTTCTTGTTCTCCACAGCTTGCTCTTCGTCGAAGCATGGCATTCGCTTGATAGAAGCAACGTAAACAACGCTTAAATTGAATTAAATTGGTCTTAGTTTCGAGAGGGAATAAAACTCACGTTCCATTTTCGGAAACACTCTTGCTCAAATTCGAGATGTAATCAAAAGCAACAAGTCTAGAACCATCCAAAACCTCTCCTCCAACTACCAATTGTCCTTGCTTAACAATAGCGTTTCCGCGATCCTCTGCGCTGATAAGAACTTGATAACTGCAGCATTTCATCTAAACGATGTTTGGAAGATTAATTAAATTGTCATTTCACTTTTCATTTTCAACATACCTCCAGTTGGTCAGCGAATGGATCCGATTGTGGTGAAAGCCCTCCAACCCACTCTCCCTCCTCGCATGTTTTTGATTTGTATTCATCAGTGCAAATCTGAAACAAAGTACACCGTTTTTTTTTGCAAATACATATAAATGACAAACCGCAAGTTGTGGAACAAAGTTTGGATTTTTGCTTGGGCTCTTGATGAATTGATCGGATCTTCTGAGGTATCCATCATCCTTTCCAGCAACTCTATAGAATTGAGCAGTTTCTCCAGCTCTTGTTCCATTTGCAGTCCATCCGAAGCATTTTGGTCTTGCACACCCAAGAACAGGGTAGCCAGATCTTAGTACCTAAAGTGAACATTTAGTATATGTACAGTTACAAATCATGGGCTTTATTAGTTTTCTGTTCTTTAAAAATCAAGGAGTTGCTCACTTGGAAAGTGTATGGAATAGCTGATTGTCCACAGTAGGAGGCAAGGGCCACTGGCACTAAAGCCAAAAGGAATATGATCGGCGTATGCATCCGAGAAACAATTGGCAGGTTGATTGTCAATGAGAAGCGATTTGAACTACAATGAAAAGCTGGGCGTGGAAGGGACAATGGCCGTCTCGACAACGACAAGAAAATAAGGTCATCAAAATGTCTTTTTGCTGCTTTTCCTCTATATCTCCCGTATTGTTACGCGCGCGCGGATCGGTTGTCCCTCCTTCTCCTCTCCAGATTCCTCGAGATAAGGCAAGTGAAAGTCAGATCTACAACACCGGGAGTGAAGCCGTAGGGGGGGGGGGGGGGGGGCCCAAAAGGCATATTCTCGTATCGGTTTCTATCAGTGCAACACTTTCACTTGCCGTATGTTTGTCACCAATAATCCGGATCGCGAATCAGTTTTTTCGGTGGCTACCCAATTTTCATCAAGCTATTGTTTTATTCAAGAAAAATGGAATCGGTGTGGATCTAGCCATGCGGTTAACGGAAGACGATTTATGACCGGCTATTCCACGCGTATGTGGAGCTAGATTTGTAGCTTGTTTGAAATTCCTACACTATTCGAACAAGTTATGTTCATTTTACTTTACAGAGTCTGATAAGAATTGAAAACCAAGAATAAATAAACATCCCCCCTCCCCTAATTTTACTTTTTCTACGTTACCATGTTTAGTGGTTAGATCGGTTTATAATTCTCTTATAAACCTTCACAGTTACCTCTTAAAATGTTAAATTTTGTTCTGAAGTTTTCCAAAATAGATTGCGGCCTATCAATTTTACCTTTAAATCGAGTGATGAAAAAAAATGCGCTGTTAAAACAATTCTTACATGAAATAGTTTTAAATAAGATATAAGTACAGGGTGGTCCATAATTATGGACCACCCTGTATAAATGAGTCAAAAAATGTATATAAGAGTAAAATGTAAAACATAAAGTGAGATATAAACGGAATAACATTATAGAAGTTGTTTTTATTAGATTTAAATCGTGTTACACCCCTTTTTTATTAAAAGTTGCCAAAGTGTGTTCTTCAGAAAACACACCATTTGCATGTCAGATTCTTAAGTTGACCAGTTCAATGCAAACATTCAGTCAAAATTTCTACAAATGTGTAACCAAGAAGTCAGTTCCGTGAAATTTTTGTGAGCATTTGAAAATACGTGAAATAAAAGTCACCAAGCAAGACATTTATTTTTCAAAAAAGCAAGCATTACTACTATTTTCGAATGGGGAACACCCGTAAATTTATATTACAGACATCAGTAATGTAACGAAGTTCACCTATTACAGAATAGATAAATAAATATATTACAAAGCATGGTTCAGTAAGTATTAGAGTTCTGATAAATTAAAACTAAATTTTAAATGAATTAAAACAACAAAATTCAATAAAATTATTCGTCGTAATATTAGTGTTGTTGAGCAATTTCTGAGAAGAACTGAAGTACAGTGTCAGTGGAAACTTCGAGCTCAATCTTCGAGCCTGGGTAACAAGTGAGAATCAGTTTGTTGTATTCCGCAATTTGCTTGACAAATTGCTCTTGCATATCTCTCCATACAACTTGCAAAAGTGATGAATTGGCAACCAGGTTCTTCTCAATTTTCTTGTACAGTTGCTCGAGTCCTTTTTTCACTTCTTTTCCCGGATGTTGTGAAATTACCTGGAAAATTTATGAAATGGCGATTTTGATGATTAACTAGAAATTCAACCTTTTTAAGCTCAATGCGACTGAATTGTTGTTGATACGAGATTTCATCAGGACGAATTCCACGCGTTTCGATAAAGTTGTTGACATTGTCGAAGAACGTCTGAAATTTTTGGAATACATATCGATAGTTTTGGGAGATTTTTGTTTAAAGGTGGAGTACCGAAATTCGAATGAGATGTTTTGAAAATTCCTCAAAAAAAGTTATGGAGGTTCAAAGTCGGAAAAAAGGTTTTGCAGCTAAAATCACAATTTTTACAACTTCTCGGTGTCGCAGCGTCTGGAACTTAATTTTTATTTATTGATCACTCTTTAATAAATTTGTTGGTCTTTTATTGGGCGTATATGCGCTGAATTGTTGGGTCTAAAATAGCAAAGCCTCAAATTTTGGTACTCCAACTTTAAACTATGGTAGAGTGCCTTTTTTTACAAATGTTGTAGAATGACAAGCCAAAATTAGAAAGAAAAAACTAGTTTAAAGCATAATAGTCAAGTTTTTTTTCAAGCATTGGCAGCACAGTATTGAAACATAAATTTCCATATTTATATATCACCTGAATCTCTTTGAGTGGACGACCCATAAACTCTTTTACGTACGCATCAATATGTTCTTCCTTGAGCGCTTTCGCATCTTTTCGTTGTTGATCCAAACATGAGATTTTTAGCTCCGACAAAGTCACTGAAACATTTATCACCATCACACTTTATTGTTTCCTAGAACACTTACAATAGAGCTCGTGGTAATTTTCAAACTTGACTACAGACGACGGAGACTTGCTGTATTGATTGGCGGCAGCTTTTTGTATCCCGTCACAAACCGCCCGGCAAAGATTGAAATATGCCTTCTCCAAGTCAGTTCTTCTCTCGGCATTTTCAAAGATAATTTCAGCACGTCTCACAAAGTTTGCAAAGCGAAAAATTGATGGGAGAATTCCGATTCTAGTCTTTTTAGCAATGCGAACTTCCGAGTACTGGGAACATTCCATTTGCTGGAAGAGAAGATTATTGCAATTACAGTACATATAAATGGAACTCACAATAAATGCATCAAACTGGCGTTTTATCAGAACAACTAAACTTCCAAATGTGATCGAAAAATAGGAGCTTGGGTCTTGTGGTAGAAGCACTTTCTTCGACATGATTACAAACAAAAGGAGAACATTGCTAAAATGTGTAGGAATTTAAAATAATATGTACGTGTACCTTTTCTCACCTAGGATTGTGCCTACAAACCGCCCGACAGAAACTATCAAGATGAATATTGAGCGAGTCAAACAAGTTGCCCATAACGTGTCTCACTTGCTCGTTCATATGTTTCTCCATACTACGTCCTCCGAGACTTGAGCTATCACCGCTTCCAGTTGAAGTCGTATCGAACTGAGCCAACAGCTCCGAGTTGATGTGGAAGAAGCGGACAACGAACTTTTGCTCTGCGTCAATCACAGCGCTCAGTTCTGCCAGCACCGTTTCGATGAGTTGCGGTAAGACTTCAGTATCAATTTCACTGGAGGTGCTCAGGAAACTCTGGTTGTCAGAACGAAGTGAAATGTTTGCAGATTCATTTGCTTCTGAAATCAGATGATTATTTTTTGCTGCAAATATTAGCAAACATACTTGACTTCTTTTCAGAACTGTTAGCTTTTGGAACTTTGTTGATCAGTGTCTCAAAGAAATTGTCAAATAGACGTTTGTAAAGTAGATTCGTGCTGTCGATATACTTTTGCAAGACTAAATTGCAAGCCTTTGGACGGTTCGTTTTCAGCCAGTTGATAAGATCAGAGAGTGGAGAAAGGGCGCGAAAGCGTTGAGACTGTTTTGGAATACACAGTTCATGCCACTCATGATCCAAAGATAAGTCGTTCTGAAAAAAAAACACGCGTTGAAAATGATTTTATACAGTGCGCGCGCTTGCTACAGGATTCTTCTAAAATTTATAATAGATGTATTGAAAAAACTCCACATTTTAACGTGAATCTATTGTGAAATTATGGTATGTGATGTAAAAAAAGCTTCGCATGCGCTGTAAAATATCTGAAATTCGAGAATTTTGGTTGAAATTTTCAAAAAATTCAGAGGGTCCTTTAGCGAGAGCGTGACCTCCGGAATTCTCTAATACTTCTACAATTTAGGGGGTCCTCGAGCAAGCAAGCACACGTTCATTGAAACTTACCAAATTCGAGAACAGTGCAGAGAGGTGAGACATGAGCCTATCGACAAAGACATCCACTGCGGTAAGCTCATCATTTCTGTCCTGATAGGCTTTCATTTGAAGCATTGGCTTAGAAATCCTCCCGTGCCAGAATTGTGCAACAGCGCGTGCAGCGTCCGTGCATCTTTGAACACTGAAGTATCATAATATTACTTGAAAACTCTAAGTTGTTCACTCTACCTTTCTGGGTTACTGAAGTTAGCTTGTTTCAGAGTCTCAATGTGGGAATCAGTAACAGCCTGCAACGAATTGACAAATGAAACGATTTCCTCGTTGAGACGTTGCTTGTTCTTTCTTTCAACCACCGATAAACTATCTTTCTCTTCGATCAATTCGATACTGTTCCTCACAAACTGAAAATAGTTGATTAAAATTTCAATAAATTCCTTTACAATGTAGTACCGCCAAAATGTCATCACAACGATCAAGCTCTTTTTCGACCGACTCAACACCGGTCAATGCTGCATCAATACTCGAAAGCAACTGGTTTACGGAATTCTCACTGTCCATCATAGAGTTGATGTTGGCTCCATCGAGAGATTGCAATTGCTCCGTCAGCATTTCGGCAAAAATATGTGCTTCACCAATAGTCAAATTAGCTCGCGCAATCAACTTTCGAAAGTCTGCGTCCTCCTTGTTGGATATTGGCTGATAATCACTTTGCATCGCCATATCATGCTCAGGAAGCTCAATGGGTATAATGGAGGTTTCTGATTCAAGTTGCGGTAGAGAGAAATTGCAGAAATCTGGCATCTGGACTGGAAGGTATTGGCATGACAACTAAAATACGAAATTTTCAGTAAAAAAGTTGAAAGTATTATAGTTGGATACCTTGTAGAGTTCTCGAATGAACTCGTCCTTTTCCTCAGCGGAACCAGCCAAAATCACATATTGATGATCACCGATAGTGATGTGGAACTCTGGTGATGCCTGAATTTTTTTAATGTTTGTCAGTTGAATAAAATTCTCAATTTTTTTTAAACCCAAAAAAACTTGAAGTAAATGCGAATTTAACTAATTGATAAGCCATTTTGTCAAAATAATTCCTGCAATTTGCATCATCTTTTCGACAAATTTAGTGTACAATAACTATTCTTTCAACAACTTCTCACCTAACTTTAGCTAATTGCAATTTTTACAATTGATAAAGATCGTTGAAAAGTTGCGGCAAAATGGCGAATTTTTAGCTATTTTAGGTTGATAAACTCCATCAAACATTAGTGTTCGTAAAACTTGAAAATCCTCAGTTATTCGAGAAGCTTCACATTTTTTGCGTTATGTTCTTCGTTACGCTCACATTTGCTCACTACATATATCGTATAAATTGCGTGAATCCATATAATTTTCAAATACTCACTTTTTTCGGATTTATTCCGTCGATTTCTCTGACTTCTCTCAAATTGAACCTGTCCTTCTTTTTGAATGTATCATCTTTCTCCCCTTTCACAAAGTATAAACGGACGGCGATGGGGTGCTCGATTGTGACTGCAAGTTATCGATTTTTATACAGGACAATTCCAAGAATTCTTACCTGCTAAACATAGTAGTGTCTGGTTTTTCTTCTTTTTTCCATCCAACTTTGAGACATTGACTATTGCTTGAATTCTTTCATCGTCTTTCTGGAAAAGTTGCCGCTGGATTATCTTCCTGATTGCAGACATTCAAATCTGAAATTGAAAATTTATATAATCACATTGATTAAGTAGAATAATAAAAATTTTAAACTTAAACCAAGCATTAAAAAAGAAAACAATAAAATCAGGGAATTGGAAACAGTTATGCCCAGTAAAAACATACGGAGTTATTCTGCGTCTCTGCAGTTTTCTGTGGTGACTAGTACACGAAAAACACGCCAGTGGCCGGTTAGCGTGCGCGTTTCTCGATGAACACCACTATTTATATTGCAATGCAGGGAAGCAAAAATAATTTTATTTGGTTTTATTTTTACACTTGCAAAAGATATAGTAATAGAATTGAAACGAATTGATTGACCTGAAAAGATTTATTTTTGGCAATTATTTAAATAGAACACGATTCCTAAAACGGACCGTAAAAAAATGACAATTGAAAGTTTTCAATTAGGAGAATCTGCAAAAGTAAAAAAGAAAGAAACAATAAATAATATTACACGGATCAGAAAAAAAACAACAGAGAGTTTGAAAAGGTCGTGGTTTTGATTTGGAAGTGACTTGAGGCATAAGTTAAAAGTAGAAAAAAAGTAACAGAAAACTTAAGTGAGACAAAAGAAAATGATTAATGACATGTAGCTATATTAAATCGGGGGTAAGTTTCAAAATGAGATTATCACTGAACAGCGTTTCTGACTGGATACATGGTGTAGTTGGTAGTAATCAAAGTGCGACGCAGCGGAAGTGGGCCTGCAGGTGGAAGTGTGTAGTTGCGGTTACGAATTGAAGTCGGGATTTTGATGATCTGATTTATTTATTAGTTTTTACAGTAAATTGTATTATCGCCCCTTTAAATTTTTTTTTATAAAACAAATGTGGACATATGTATATTTCAATACATTTTGTTACATTTCGCGACATTACTTGATTAGCCCCATTAGTAATTATTGTATTCTAAAGAAAAAACACACAAAATATGCTGGACAATCCGAATTTGGAAGTATTTTAAATCTTGGTAACTACTGAAACTTGTCCTATTAGACCTGCTAGCTTATATCTCGGTTGTCTTAAATTGTACCAAAAATAGTACAATGTCAATATGTTGAAAATTATTTTACGTAATTACGCAGTTAAAATGTTTTGATAAAATTAAAGAAAATCGAGATATTAGCTGTCAGCGTGAAGCAATCGGTGAGCAAGTCTAATAGTGATAATACAATATGTAGTAGTACCTTCTGACATGACAAGTAACTTAATGCATTTATCAAAATCTTACCGCTCGACCCTTTGAGTACGGAGCAGATCGCACAGTGTACTGCGGCTGACTTGCCGCCATTTTAGAGACGACTTCTCCAAGACTTTTTCCAGGTGGAACCGGTCGAGACGATTTTTTGCTAAAACGAAAAATATTGTTAAAAACCTAAATTTGGTAGTTCTTACAATTTGACTTGGGGCGGCATTGTGCTGAAAGTCAGTGTCTTAAAAACGGTCGCCGAGGGGACGTAGCTTTCCGAAGGCGAACGTTTTATGAATTTCCCGTAAATAAATGTATTTTTCATGCTCGACACAAAATCATCGTGATCTGCAGACTCCAGCTGAAAAAATAGTTCTGCTTTAAAAACTGCAAATTTAGAACTCTATCTAACCGTTGCCAATAAGTCGCTTTTAGCCTGATTGTAAACCACTAAGCCAATGCTACCCGACATAACTGCCTGCAGTTCACACTTTGCGTACGTGTAATATGCGGTTGTCATCACTGTTTGTTTGTCTCTGGTGAACAAGAATTCCTTTACAAAATCACTGGAACGGCGTGTGATGGCTTGCATCAGAAACGGGCCAGATGGTATTCGAGCATTTTGCATTGACTCACACTGCAAAAAAAAATGTATTTTAAGCGACCAATGTGTACGTTTTTTTTCTTTTTTTTTCTCTCACCACCGGCATCTCTCCACACCCGTGAGTCAGCATTGTGTGGTCACTGGCTTGTTGTAGAGTGTCAAAGTGAACATTACATTCGGAACAGAACCAATTAAACGACACGGGATGATTTAGGGTCTCGTGATGCTCCAAAGAAAATTGTGATACAAAATTTTCAGAACACGTTCCACAACGAAGCATTGCAAACTGACGGGATCTTGTTTTGGGCTCAGTTTTTTGCTCTTTGAGTTCCGTTTGAGGACGGTTCTCATTGAGCCGACGCTTTTGCAAAATTTGCAATTTCGAAGGAATAGGCGTCTCCTCCTGTGTGAAATAGTTCTTAATACCCGCGAAAAGTTCTTGGAAAACGGTTTCCAATGGTTCAGGCTCGAGTCCACTGATTAGTGGATCGTAGCTACTGTGCTCTTCACCAAACATGTTCCGTTTCTCACCCTTAAAGTAGACAGTATTGATTTGAGAAATAATCGAGCGGTTGGAATAAAAAGAGAATGGAAGGTTAGATGGGGGAACGCGAGGACGGGGAAATGCAGCGCGAGACCGAAAGAAAAAAAGATGGAGAAAAAGTACAAGTGAGAGGGTTCCGCAATGAGCAAAACCGTGTGATTTATCTGGGAATTACAATGGCAAAAAACACGAGATATTGTTTAAAGTATGATTCAAAGTGGAAACGTTATCAGTCAATAAACATTATTGAAGATAAGAGTGAAAGTGCAAAGCAATTAATAATCCTTATTTGCGACATAAACAAGGACTTTTTCAACACCAACAATGCATTGAAATAGTATTATGTAAGAAAAGCTCTAACTAGAGCTGTGTTGCTTGAAAAATTATAAAATTATATTAATAACCTTACAATACTGAAACAAAGCTAAATGAAAGCTATGCAATATATTTTTCATGAAAAAAAAGTTTCGTAACATATTCGTATACATTTCGGAAAATTTTGCAAAGTCTTTCCAGCATTGATTCTTCCACACTTTCTACATTTTCTACACATTCATAACAAATGTGACGGGGAGTGAGGCATTGAAAAAATGAAATGGAATAGAATATTAGATGATGTGTCTAGATGATGAGGTGTTTCCACAAAACGAGATGAACGTATGAGTGTCTCTCCCCCCCCCCCCCCCCCCCAACCAACTCGACGGGGATGGTCAGTGCTCTCTCATCGACTTTTGTGGTACGAGCCATTCAACGCGTGTGCTACTATCTCACTGTGGCCCACACGACGGCGGCAGTTATCGCCAAAGCCGTTCATGTCAAACCAATTGTGTGCGGTGGCCAATGCGGCCCTATCGATCGACCCAACAAACAGACGGCGAGGAGTAGTGTGAGCTGCTGCGTTGGCAACGCGGAGAGAACCGTTCAGCCTAGTGGTCAGCAGAGAAAAAAAGTAGATGAGACTTGACGCTTGAGGCGAACAATTTGCAAGACGCAAGGCAATGAGGGAAAAAATGAGGGAAATACAAAGAAAAAAACGAGATTTCGCATATTTTCAATATGAACATTTATTGAAACATTTGATACATTCACACATGAACAGGATAATTACAAAAGTATGATCATTAAAATATTAAAAGAAGAAAAAACGTCGGATAATGTTTTACAAGAAGACAACGTGATTTACGGAATGATCAATGAAAATGGTATTGAGAATAAGAAACCAGTCGATAATATTAAAACATGACAAAAATGACTAGATGTTGAAAACAATTGGGCGTACTAAAAATGATACAAATCTAAAAGTGACAGGGAGTTAGAAATTTAATCTTTACTCTGGACAAATTAATTGGGCTATCGAAAAAAAATGCATTACAATTAAATAATTTTCCCAAAATGAACAGCACACGGAATCTAGTTCAAATATCTGACAATTCCCGCTTCCGAATTCATAAGTTGAGGCTGAACGTCAGAAGATTGATAAGCGATGCCACTATTTACAGGTCGTGGTTGGGTTTTTGTGGAACTCTGAAATTTTAAAAGTTTTTGAAAGATCTATCAGTGTTGATTTTTCAACTCACAATGAGTCTAACGGTTGTTCCAGCTTTCGTTCCCGGCTTTAAGATGTAGCTAACTCGATTGTTGAAAGTAGCTGGAGTAAACTGTTTTTTACTGGGCGATTGCAAAACGATGTGTGGCATTTTTGGTCGAAAAACTGCCGCATCAGGTGCAACCGGTGGGTTTCTTCTGAAATTTATCTTGATTAGAATATTGGTCAGTGTTAATGAGAATATAATTGAATTGACACATCACACGTGCTACCAGGCTGTCCCATTATGGTTTGACCTACAAAAAATGCGGGATTTTTTTTCGCCTAAAAAAATTGACGTCAGCACAATCTTAAGCATGCGAAATCAGTTGAGAACTCTGTGTCTCTTCTTCCGCATTTTTTGAAGATCTTCGTAGATCAAGCCGGAATGAGACACTCTGACACCACGTGAACGTGACTTGACCAAGTGATTTTTAAAAAAACATACGCTAAATATCGATTTTGCATTTCCTCCGAGAAAAAATCGGGCTCATAGCAACGAATGACTTTGTACATTGGAACGGAGTTGATGGGTAGGCGGTGAACTGACGGGCCATAAATATAAGCTTGCTTGAGCAGGTCGTTGATGGAAGCTGATTCGTCGACACAAACTTTGCTAGCAGAAGCATTAGTAACTCCACTTTGACGCGAACCCACTGCTCGCTGTAAAAATTAAAAATTAAATTATGTAAAAATTAAAAATTAAATGTAACACTAACGTTTGCTAATGGGTTGAAGAGCACTTTGGCCTCCTTTTTGATAGTCTCATTGTCCTTCGTTGTACCGGTCAACTTGCCAGATTGAGCAAGATGGCTGCTCACAAAGCTCCATATCATTCCTGATATACGACGCTGTGAGGATTTTTTCCCGTAGTCTGATAGTGCACCGTTTCCGAATATGGCATTATCCAGCTGGAAACAAATAATTTGAATGTTATAAAAATCTGGTCAAAGTGAAAAAATATTTCTAACCAATGGAACAGTTTCTTTTCTATGTTCAGTTACGAGATGCTTGTTTATTAACCCGATTGTTGCAAAAATATCTGCACAAATTGTGCATTTGAATACAAATGCTTGAGGATGTCTTTCAACTTCATGGAATTCCAACGCCAATTGTGTGGTGAATGAGCCTTGGCACATTGTACATTTGATGTGATTGGACGCTACATCTCGTGGAACTATTGACGACATTTCTGGAAAAAAAAACAAATGAACGTTGATAATGTTAACAATTCACTTACTTAATCTCACTGTTGGAGCTCTGTTGATTGGCAATGCAGAAGGTTCATCGAGTTTCTGGGTAGTGTCTTCTCCAGCGCCGTTTGAATCAATATTGAAGGACTGCATCGTATGTTTTTTGGCAGTTAGGAGAGGATGATTCTCGTTTTCAAAAGTTGATTGAGCACATTGTTGTTGAGTTATTGGCTTGCTCCTCTGATAAGACGGTGCCAGTGCATATGGAGAAGACATACTGCCAAGCGTTGTCCTATTACTAGTAGTTTTGCCGTGCTGTGGCAGCACTTTGCTTATTTTTACGGGGAATAATGCTTTCGCCTTTTTTTGGACCGGCTTAACGCTCTTGTACGGATGATGTTTGTTGGATTCTGCCACAGGAGGATTTGAATACACTTTGGGTGCCGCATAAGTTGTCTCATGATTCATAGACGTTCCAGCATTGTTGGCATCTATTGTGATAGGGCCAGTAGTGTTAAAATTAGGAGTATGATGTAGCTCATTTTCAGTAGTAGTAGGTATGGGTTGATTGATGCAGGGTTCCGTTTGTTCTCCAGCTGTCACTACCTCATCCGAAAAGTCAAAGTTACCATATACATCGTAGCCGTTCATGTCTGTCATTTCCTGCATGCCGAATGGATACGAAAATGAATCATCCTTGATTGTGTATCCATATTCATCATCTTCCTTTCTCATTTGACCATCTTCACCAAAAAACAAATCGTGTTCAAAAAGTGAAGAATCTCCGTAGATGCCATTGAACAGTTTGTCATTCTGCTGAGGAGTGATCGCCCCACTGATGAATGGATCTTCTTCAAACCGTAGTTCACTACCCAAAAGTTCGTTACTGCTCATAGTTTTGATTATCTGGAAAATTAGTACAGTTAAACATGTGGAATAGTTAAGCGGTAGCGTAATTGAATTCAAAGTTAGGTAAAGTATTTTATTTTAAAATATTATCTGGAAAATTTAAATTTTTAATAAATAAAATAGTTTATCCAATAAATCCGTTTATGAAATTGTAAGAGGAAGATATATTAAATCCTTAAAAAAATGTTCTTGCTCACGGAGCAAGATCGATATAATGCTTATTTCATCAAAAGTCACAGCCGAGAAATCAATTTTGTTTGATAAACAACAACAAAAGATTTAGAAAATAACAAAAGATAGAATTCAAGAAATATAAATTTCTAAGAAAGATTTGAAAAAACACCTCTTGCTTTTTGAATTGAAAAACGAATACCGCCATTTGAGAAGGAACACCCGCGAGTTTCATTGGCGGGAATTGTCGGTGGAGCGCACTTGCATACAACGTCCCATGTCTTCTCTCGTGAGTGAAAACATTATTGCAAGATAGGAGAGAAAAAGAAAGAGATGGTCAGAAAAATAAATACAATTGCAAGACTTCCCTTGGCAATTTCTGAATCCCTCAACAATATGTGATTGTTTTCATAAATATTTTTCATGCTGAACAATAAAATCAATTCGACATACTTGTGGAATTTTTGTGAGCGAAAATAGATCATCGATGTTCCCAATGCCAATGCAATAATTTATTCAAAATAATGAAATATCGAAGTGAATGCCAGATTTTATGCAAAGTGAAACGAAAAAGCAAATTTATAGGGCTCTATTCAACTGTGGACATACATCGCCGAGACATGGATGGAGAACGAGAATTATGCTGACTTCGAGCAAAGAGAGAGCTCCGATTGTGGTTTTCAACGACAAATACATTCTGCTTCAACACCTCATCTTCACCGATTCTAAATAATAAATTTCAGTCGAGTGTATAACAAAAGAGAAACTGACCTATCAAAGATAAGACCATCGACGTTCATTTCATCCCGGAAATGTTTCTGAACTTCCTTCGAATTAAGATCATCTCCCCAAACGAATTTTATAAGTCCATATTTTTCAGCAATTTCTATTGGTTTTTGATCCTGAAAATGTACTAATTATTTTAACTTGATAATATAATGAGCATTTCAAAATGTTTGTTTTAAAAAAATGGTAAAATAAACTACCATTTTTACGTTTTAAAGGACGACTAACGGTGCTAAAGTGATTAAATTTTGTAATGAAGCTTCTCAAAAAAATTCAAAAAATATTTAGGACGATCCAAAATTGGAAAAAAGGCCAATTTTGGCTAAAATCTTTAGATTCAACCACTTTTACAAGTCGTAGCGGTCCGAAGTTGATTTTTTCAAATTAACATCCTTCATTGCATATTTTGGTCGTTTATCTCACCTTATTTCATGAAATAAGATACATTTAAAGCAAATAGATGACCAATTTTTGCAATTTTCATTACCTACAGATTTTAAGTGTACCTTAAGCAGCAAAAAAAGATGAAATGAACGACCGAAATGAGCAATAAAAAAGCTGTGACAGGGAAAAGTGAACAAGACTGAAGCTTATAGCTAAAAAATGACTTTTTATATTTGAACCGTCATAAAAGAATGTTAAACAATTTTTCGAGAAGTCTCGTTGCAAAATTGGCTCATTTGAGCACATTTTGGGTCCATACGTTCAAAATACCAAGAACCGGTAAAGAAACCTTTAAGATAAAATCCTAAGCTTTTTGCTTGAATTTTGCTAAAATTTTAATCCACTGTTTAGTAAATATTTTTGACACAATTGTGAAATTTGCTTAATTCTAAAACTTACGGATTCACTAAACAATTTCGCTTTGGAAAACTGGGAAACTATTTGTCAAACTATACATTTGTCATTGCGACCAAGTTTCCAACATGTTATTTTTTTTCAAAATAGATACTATCAAACTCACGATCAAAAGTTCTTCACTATGAAAATTAACGCCAAGAAGCTCACATCCAGCAGCGAAATTGGCTGCAATCTTGCTACAATCTGATCGGATATCCTGAAAAGATAAACTATTTTTCGCATTACACTTTTTTATATGCTCCTACTTGAAATGGCATATATCTGTTTGTCGCCCCAACCACCAAAAATGAAACCGGATACTTATGTTGTTTTTTTGTAATCCTGAAAGTTTAAACTTATATCTGATAATAATACTATAGTTCTAGCTATCATAGTTTAGAAAATAATTGTCCCAGAGCTGAAAAATCTCATCCACATAGGTTTTATAGCGTGTTGGAAAAGGGGTAGTGAATGTGGGAAAATAAACAAAAAACTGCAAGACTTTGAACAAGCGGCAGTTTCTCAAAATTTTTCAAAAAGTCTTATTAAACTTCTCCTCCCATTAAACTTCCTTACATTGTACAAATATCCGGCTCAAAGCACGAAAATATGATTCTACGATTTCCCGCGTGTTCTGCTACTTCGGCTAGTATAATGTCAACAAATTTGTTTTGTTCAAAGTACCCCTGACATTCATGGCTCCCATCCTGCAAACTTTGTTAACGTTCCTAATTTATTGTTCATTCTGCGTCACCTGCATATACATTGGATATTTAATCTCAATATTCAATCCTACATTCTCGTCAACGTGTCGTAGCACTTGTGCCAGCGAGGGAAAAGGTACGTGCAACTCGTCCGTCTCCGTCTTGCTGGGTGTCACCGACAAAGCAACCGGGGATTCGGCAGACGAGCCATTCGCTCGAGAAATATGCTCAAAGTGCAAAAGATTGAGCTGTGCCAGAGTCAAGTCCTGAGTGACAAAAACAATAACAGTTTAAAAAGTTCAACAGGGAAACAAACTTTGATTGCGATCTCGTGCAAGGACTTGTTTTCCCCGGCAGCTGTCGGTGTGCTGGACGGGGAATCTCTTCCAGCAACAGCGACAAGCACGTGGAAGTCGTGGTAAACAACTGTTTTCAAATCCTTCAAAAAATTTGTCATCGCATCTCGTGTATTCTTATAATAATGTGACACAACACGTTTTCAGGTTCCACGTTATATCACATGATATTTAAAAAAAAAAACCTTAAAACATCTTACTTTGGTCAACTGCACGTCCATTTCCACATAATCAGCGCCTCGCCTAGCAGCTTCATTCAAGGAAAATATAGTGTTCTCTCTTTGGCCAATGTTTCTGAATTAAGATTGAGAAAAGGGTCACCAGCTGACTCTACAAACTTCGTATATGAGCTGCCCATGCCGCGATGCCCGATTTGAAGCATTCGATTTCTTTTGCGCCAATACCGTCCAAATGTGGTCTTCATGGAATCAATGTCCAAGTTCTGATCAGTGTATTTGTTTCGTTTCACAATCATGTAGTTAACTGAAACTATATCTATGAAAAACTTTATTAGTTGGAAAATTACCGTTTATATGACCAACTGGTGCGCTACTCAAACCAATGACCGGGGAAACTGTGGCTCCGTGAGTTCCAGACATACTTGAAGGAAGAACATAGGAAAGTGCACATCGCTTTTCTCCATGATAGAATTCTATTCGAAATGCCTAGAAGATTTATGGTTTTGGGAATTTTCTAAATAATAAAATATCTATCTTACTAAGTTTTGAAGAGAAACAGTTCTTGTTCTAAACACAAGGTAATCTTGGTCATTTCTAAAAACTGATCCATTGAAATATTGGTCTCCGAAAATTGGGTCTTCTCTTGTCAGCACCTGGAAAACAACAGAATCAAAAAACAATTTAAAAAATTCAAAATTTAAAGCTCTTACGGAAAGATCGGTGTTGGAAAAGCAGGGAAGACTTGGAGTTGGCAAGTTAACCACATCGTCACCATCAATCTAAATTTTTGAAGGTATTGTAAATTTTAAAATTAATAAGTAAGTGTCTTCCATTTAAAAATTTTTTTAAACACTATATACCACAAAACACAATTACAACATCTAATATACATACAGACATGGAGGCATAAACAGAAGAATGCCTCCAAACTCCACGCCGGTCTGTTATGTCCTTACGCGTGTAAGAGAACATCTGCAACTTCAATTTGGAAACCTACGTCTATTTTTTCATTTCAAATAAAATCTAACTAACCTCGCTGTACCTGACATCAAATGGTTCAACTTTCAGACGATATTCCTTGTTCGCATAGCTTTTGGCAAAAAATTTGAGCGCTTCTCCATGAATACGAAAATACACTACACTTTCTTTTTCATTCAAAATCCATCCATCGGTTATTTGAGTTTTTCCGCCTAAATTGACCTATTATTTTGTAGTTTTACAGTTTCAACACTCACTATAACTTCCAAATTGATCTGTGATATTTTTTCGAGCAACTCCATCTTGACTTTCCACACCTATCAAACAAGTTCTGGCATTGTTAAAAGTTTCCCATCTAAACGAATTTTTTGTTAATTATTTTCAATAGATTTGTGAAAAAAAACCAGAAACTCACTTTGACAAAACCATAATAGGCTCAGAAGTGTTATTTTCAGATGGATCCAGGTACATAACTCGAATGTATCGAAAGTTGAACTCTTTGATAGATGAGGGAACACTGACAATTGCATGGAAAGTGTTTCTAAAACAGAAAATAACTGGAATTAATGTAATAAATCTTACTCTTCGTCAGTCGATTTTGTTAATGGAAATGATTTTCTGGGATTCCACTCGCCAAGGACGGGCAAACTTCCAACGACATGGATTTTTTCCCATTCTCTGACTTCTGAGCAGAAAACTTTGAAATGTGCTTTGTAGTCTTGGTCCATATAAACCAGTAATCTGAAATTTCGAAAGATTAAATTATTGAATTTCAAAATTAGAAAAGAAACAAAATTGCGAATTATTAAAACTAAGTGGGTAGAAAAAGTGGCCTACTTCCCCACCAAGGTGCGCATCGATAACGATTCAATTTTCTTATCGCAAAAACGATAATGTCATTATGGGACTGATAGTCTGGGTAGGGACAAAGAAGAAAAAGGAGCAAATGCTGGTGCTAATGCAAAAAGGAAAAAAAGTTGAATGATTATTTTTTCTTTTTTCTTCTTCAACTAGAACTTAAGATTGGGTACATGAAAAACAACGAACATTGGTAGTTTATTGTTGGCCAGTGTCAGATCGACAAAAAAAAACAAAATGAAGTTAGTGTCGTTTGTGGCAGAAAAAAAAAGAGTGCTATTATAAAATATCGAATTTCAATTTCACGTTATTTCGGCAAACTACATTTACTTGGGAGGATTTGCTTCATTTTGTTCCGAGCCCCCAAATGCTTTTTTTTTTTGGTTCTTCTTTTCTGTCACGAGCCAGTAATTTTTCTGAATCGATGAGAAGGGCAAAATGGAAGAAGAAAAAGAAATAGTGAGGAAAAAAGAAGATGGGCTCCGGGGAATTGGAAACGCACCCGCACAAAAGAGAATATAAAGAGAATAAAGAGAAAAAGAAAAACGGCGTGAAGCGAAACAAGAAAAAAACGCAGCCAGCTTTCTATGCTTCATTTCAAGTGTACCCGTAGAAGCAGGCAGACTTCGTCAGAGTCATGCGTACATCGTTTCCCGCATTTTGAGGCAAAAAATAACGTCACTAACAACAGGTTGATGGATTTTGCCACGTGACTTTGTGATATCTATTCTCGTTTTTTCCTTCATCTTTCAACTGTCTACGACAAAGAATAACGTGACCATAGGAATTTTCTGAGATTGTATAATTGCGAATGAAATATCAAATATGGAAAGGTAGATGAAAAGTAGAAGTACCCCAAAATATTATTAAATTTTTAAAATTAAATCTGGAATTTTTAGGTCTACAAATAATTATTTCTCACGAGTTTACCATTACAAAAAGTTATCCTATGAAAATATATTGTGATACATCTACTACATAAGTGACCAAAAATTGTTTCCAATAAGTTTTCTATTCAGGCTTAGAAAAGCACTAATCCTAAGCTTAATAGTTAATATTTTTTGGGACTACACAAGTATCCCAAATGACTCTGGGAAAAATGTTAGCAAAGTGACAATGTGCCGACATTTTGAGTGCACATTGCACTCTACACTGGACACTTCTCATCGCTTCTCAATTTAATGTAAACATAGAGGCTAGACGGAAACTTAATCGGGTTTGTATGACGGACAATCACAACGAAGAATATAAATGAGTGTAAACCTCGTGAAAGGTTCGAATTCAACGTTTCAAATTTGATATAGCCATTGAAAAATGCTTTCTATCCAACAACACAGTTTTAGTTACTCCAGCTAAAAGATTTATTCTTATAAAGAAAATGAGAATCAAAGTTACAATAATGTGGAATTTATTATGTTACAGATTCATTTCAGACTTAGAGAATTTGAAGCGGCTTAGGCCTTGGTAGCAATGTAGGAGATAAGGTCGACGACTCTGTTGGAGTATCCGAACTCGTTATCGTACCATGAGACGAGCTTGACAAAGTGTGGGTTGAGTGAGATGGATGCTCCGGCATCGAAGATGGAAGAGTTGGTATCGGAGACAAAGTCAGTGGAGACAACTTGATCCTCGGTGTAAGCGAGAATTCCCTTCATTGGTCCGTCAGCGGCAGCCTTGATAACCTTCTTAATGTCATCGAGGGAAGCTGGCTTCTCAAGACGAGCAGTGAGATCAACAACAGAGACATCTGGGGTTGGGACACGGAAAGCCATTCCGGTGAGCTTTCCATTGAGCTCTGGGATAACCTTGCCGACAGCCTTAGCGGCTCCAGTAGAGGCTGGGATGATGTTTTGTCCAGCTCCACGTCCGTCTCTCCAGAGCTTTCCTGATGGTCCGTCAACAGTCTTTTGGGTGGCGGTGACGGCGTGGACAGTGGTCATAAGTCCCTCAATAATTCCGAAGTTGTCATTGATGACCTTGGCAAGTGGAGCAAGGCAGTTAGTGGTGCAGGAAGCATTGGAGATGATGTGGTCGTTGGCATGATCGTACTTCTCGTGGTTGACTCCGACGACGAACATTGGAGCATCAGCAGATGGAGCAGAGATGATGACCTGAAATTTAAATATATTTATCTTGAAAAATTAAATCACTAATTTACCTTCTTGGCTCCTCCCTTCAAGTGAGCATTGGCCTTCTCGATGGTGGTGAAGACTCCGGTGGACTCAACGACATAGTCGGCTCCAGAGGCTCCCCATTGGATCTCAGCTGGGTCTCTTGAGTTGTAGACCTGAAATTGAATAGAATATTAGGTGAAATCTAATTGGAAATAATTCTACCTTGATCTTGTGCTGGGACTTTCCTTCCTTGGCGACAAGAAGGTAGTCTCCCTCGTGGGCAACGGTTCCCTTGAAGCGTCCGTGAGTGGAATCGTACTGGAACAAGTAGACCATGTAGTCGATGGAGATGAATGGATCGTTGACGGCAACAACATTGACACTGTCCTTCTCGACAGCGGCGCGGAGGACAAGACGTCCGATTCTTCCGAATCCGTTGATTCCGACACTTGGCTTGGTCATGATGCGTTGAAGCAGTTTCCCTGAATTAAAATTAGAAGTTGAAAATACAATAGAAAGAAAATTGGAAGGTATATAAACTCGCAAAAACGAGGAAATGGCAGATTCAATAAGATGAATAAATATACAACCTTTATTGAGAAGAGACCATTTATATACTTGTAAGCTTCTAGGAAAATTTTAGATACTAAAGAGAAGCATAGATTTTAAGACAAGCAGTTAACTAGGTGAAAGTAGGATGAGACAGCTTAGGCCTTGGTGGCGATGTACGAGATGAGATCAACAACTCTGTTGGAGTATCCGAACTCGTTATCGTACCACGAGACGAGCTTGACGAAGTGTGGGTTGAGTGAGATGGATGCTCCGGCATCGAAGATGGAAGAGTTGGTATCGGAGACAAAGTCGGTGGAGACAACTTGATCCTCAGTGTAAGCGAGAATTCCCTTCATTGGTCCGTCAGCGGCAGCCTTGATAACTTTCTTGATGTCATCGAGGGAAGCTGGCTTCTCAAGACGAGCAGTGAGATCAACAACAGACACATCTGGGGTTGGGACACGGAAAGCCATTCCGGTGAGCTTTCCATTGAGCTCTGGGATAACCTTTCCAACAGCCTTAGCGGCTCCAGTAGAGGCTGGGATGATGTTCTGTCCAGCTCCACGTCCGTCTCTCCAGAGCTTTCCTGATGGTCCGTCAACAGTCTTTTGGGTGGCGGTGACGGCGTGGACAGTGGTCATAAGTCCCTCAATAATTCCGAAGTTGTCATTGATGACCTTGGCAAGTGGAGCAAGGCAGTTAGTGGTGCAGGAAGCATTGGAGATGATGTGGTCGTTGGCATGATCGTACTTCTCGTGGTTGACTCCGACGACGAACATTGGAGCATCAGCAGATGGAGCAGAGATGATGACCTAAAAATTTAAATATATTTATGCACAAAAGTTGATTACAAGTTACCTTCTTGGCTCCTCCCTTCAAGTGAGCGTTGGCCTTCTCGATGGTGGTGAAGACTCCGGTGGACTCAACGACATAGTCGGCTCCAGAGGCTCCCCATTGGATTTCAGCTGGGTCTCTTGAGTTGTAGACCTGAAATTTAAGAGAATGTTTAACAAAATATGTTTGGAAAATATTCTACCTTGATCTTGTGCTGCGACTTCCCTTCCTTGGCGACAAGAAGGTAGTCTCCCTCGTGAGCAACGGTTCCCTTGAAGCGTCCGTGGGTGGAGTCGTACTGGAACAAGTAGACCATGTAGTCGATGGAGATGAATGGATCGTTGACGGCAACAACGTTGACACTGTCCTTCTCGACAGCGGCGCGGAGGACAAGACGTCCGATTCTTCCGAATCCGTTGATTCCGACACTTGGCTTTGGCATGGCTGAAAATTGATACTACTACAATCAGTTCAACTAACATACAAACGACAAATAAAAATAGAATGATCGAAATGAAAATCGAATCAAATTGAAGAGAGAAGAATATGAAGTGAAGCCATAAAAACCATGTTTACTATTTGACGAAACATGTGCAGTAAGCGAAAAAAAAATGATGCAATAGGCAAGATGAAGAAATGCGGTGTGAGAGAGAAAATAGAGAGGAGAGAATAAGTATGCATAAAAAGAAAGGGAAAATTGAAAATGATGATGCAAAAAGAACAGAGAGCCGTTTGAAAAGCCCTCTATTTTTTATGTTCCGTGTCCTTTCTCGATTTCCTTCAGTCGTTGCTGATGTTGTTCGAGAACCTGAAATGAAAGTATTGAAGAACGTTGAAAGGTAGTGGAAAACAAAAAAAAAGAGATTGTTTGTGAAAACCAATCTATCTCTTCATTATGCTCGCTAGTCGCCCGTCTCTCTAACATATCAAGGTCAACTGTGTAAAATAGAGAGATTCGAAAGGAGTCCCCGGTCTATTTTGAATCAGTTCTAGAACACGCCACTTTCGCAGATAAGAGTTTCGGCAGTGTCATGTGACACATCAAAGAATAACGAGTTAATCAACAACAATATTTTCCTGCGTGTTTTCCTTAAATGGAGTGTCTCGTACCTTTTCATGATCCCGAATTTCCTGTTGGCTTTGCGTCATATCTGCTTCAAGCTTCTTCTTGAGATTGTCCAACTGATCTTTTTGTTGTCTTCGGAAGTATTCTTCTTCTCTGGTGGCGCCCATCATGCCGAGTGATCCACCTGCTTCACGGATTGAGCCGCCGGAGCCTCCACCATGTCCAGCACCACTTCCACTTCCAGATCCTGACATCTGTTTTGATTTCCTGGAAATGAACTAACTGGATTATATGAGCATGGCTCCAAAAGTAAAGAGAAGCGAAAGAAGAAAGCTGTCAAGAAGACGTCGAAGGGAGCATGCCTTTTTTATTTCTGAGAAGAAAAAGAAGAAAAGCAGCTAACACACACACACAAGTTTGTAGCACGTAAAGTAATCTTGAGTGAGAGCGAAGGGCGAAGGTGATGCAAACAGGCCCTCCCAAAACAAATTTCACAATGCGAGTGGCGTTTCGATGGCCGGAGACCGAGGACACTGGGCCGCCCATTTCCAAACGGCAATCGATTTTGTTTTTTTTACACACACATCAATATACACGCACAAACATTAACTCACAAACACACACACACACCGCACTCTCGTGAACTGAACGCACAAAACGTGTGTGTGTGTCAGTAAACTCTGATCTAGTAGAAAATAGTGCGTGTGTTGCAGAGGATTTAGAGAAAGGGTCGAGAAGAGAGTTTCGAGCCGCCCGTGAATTGATATCATAAACAATTGAAGACTTTGAAACATTTACAACATTTGACCTTCGAGAAAAAGAAGAACGAAATAAAATATTTACTAACCTCAAAAGTCTTTGTGAGCAAGAGCAACATTGGTTTCCGGTGAGCTCCTTGAAGTCAAACTCTGTTGTGTTGTTTCCTTAGAAGGCAGGGCAGGGTCGCTGTTTTTTTAGGGGAGCCGCCGTGGCGAGGCGAACATAGAGAGTGAAGGGAGCGAGGCGGGTAGCCTCAACTGATGCATAGAGAGAAAATGGGCCAACTGCGAGTGCGACGACGGCCTAGCCAGCCGGCACGAATCGATGGAGATGCCGACGTCGCCGACACACGATTGCTGGCCGTTGGCACGTAGGCAACGGCAGTGTAGTAACAGGAAAAGAAGAGATTTGAGGAGTTGCTCTTCTTTTCGCTTGGAGCAACTCTTTTCCAACCCGAAAGTTTTCAATGATAAAATATAGAACAACACGAAGATGAAAAGGCGCAGTCGCTAGTCAATCGTTCTGAAGATCAAACTAGTGGCCGGAGTAAATGGGAGGAGTTGGAAAATAATCAACGAGAAAAGTGTTTTTCATTGACATCAAAGAATGTTTTATATCAGTTATCACTGATCACTAGTCACTAGTTTTTTCAATTTCTGAAAGAAAATCTAATTTACTAATAGACACACGATGAATCAGAATTTATTCAAATGTATCTGATCAGTTGAATACGTGAGATCTTTTATAAAAGCTAATATCAACCAAAAGTTCAAAATCACTTCGAGATCAAAACTCTAATGGCATATGTTTGAATGCACGAAGTCAATAATTCTAACAGGCGAGAGTGCTATAGTTTTCTCAAAAAGTGGCAAAAACTCAGGAATTTCCACTTTTTGACTGTCAATAACAATTTTTCAAAATTTAATGTATCATAAACGTGTAATGTAATAACTTACCAAAACATGCCTAAACAGTGTGTCATCTTTACCTCAAGTTTAACCAAATTATTATATTTCCAACACTATATTTTAAATAATAGTTCCTATGACAAAGTTTGTGACGTTCATTGAGAAAAAGTTGCATAATTCAGGTTTTTTAAAAAACCCACTATCTTCTATCATATTACGAAAAATCAACAAATCAAAAGTTCAAACTTGGCAAATTCGTTGAAAATTTTCCGGTTTTCTCGTTTCACTAAAAATTGATGTTTCAATGACATCAAACAAAAACAACTACCTAGGAAAGCGAACTGCCCACAAAAAACAAAAAATAAGTTTTTTATCAGTATTCGATACAATCTGATAACATCCTTTATCGTGTTACCAGAATGTTCTCTGTACCTATTGATTAGTCCAAAAAACATCGCACTTGGCAGCTATAAATATTTATTCCATAGTTGTCGTTTTTCATTAAAAGTAAATAGGCGAAAGCTTATAATAAAGAAATCAGCAATGATTTTGGGTGGAGTACAAAATGAAAAGCACATCAAAACAAAACATGACCGATTTTCTGACTGGAATGGAATAAAGAAATCAGTGTTTTTGTTTAGGGACATTACATGAAATGGCAGGACTTTATTCGGAAAGGAAGAGAAATCCATTCATAAAATAATGAATAGTTTGTTGCATAAAACTATTAATATAATGCTATTGTGTTTTGCTTTTGTGAAAGATGGGATTATAAAAAGACAGTGACAAAGTAAAAATAAAATATTCAAAGAAAAAGCGGGGAGGGCAAATAAGCGTACAAATTATACTTTTCCTTTTGCATTTAAAACGTTATCTGGGAGTATTAATAAACTGTTGGATGGAGGAACAAGTGACCAGTGGTAGGAAGAAACGAGAAATTTAAAATCATATGACAATTGGCGAGATTAGCTCTGGAACAAGGCATGCACAAACTGCTCGTAGTCGAGACCACCTTGGATGGAACGACCTGAAATGGCGTCCATGTATGGCTTCATTCTTCGTATGCAGAATTCGGCTTGCTCCGGTGTCAGGTTCTGAAATGAAACAAATTAAATATTTATAATCTAGGAAAAATATTCAAAAATCCTACCGCGTAGAGCTCCTCTGCCGTGACATATGGTCGGAATTCCTTCGAAAGAGCTCTGAATGCCATCTCGATTTCTTCCGAAGACTGGATGTTCTCGGTTTCTTTGCTGATCATGAACGCCATGTACTCTTGCAGAGTTACGTAACCATCTCTGTAAAATAAAAGTTTAAACTTTTCCCGATTCAATCTAGATTTACCTGTTCGGGTCGACAATATCCAAAATTCTCTGGAACTCGGGTTCTGGTTGGCCTTCGTCCACCATCGGCAGATCGTATCCAAGAGCTCGCAGACAACTCTTGAACTGCTGGTGGTCGAGTCTTCCAGTTTTCTCCTTGTCGAAGTGCTTGAACATCATTGAGAACTCACGAAGGGCTTCTTCCGATACTCCAGATTGATTTCTGGCTTGAATCTGTTGTTCCAAATTGTGTTGCATTCGCATGGCTAGCTGATCCAATTGATCCCAAGCTTGCGCAATTCCTACTGTCGAATGTTCAGTATACCTGGAAAATGTTGAACTTGTTAGTCTTTGTGGGCAAGCGAAATTGTGTTTACCTATTGTCTAGGATAAGGTTTCTCTCCAACATAGCACCCTTCTCTTCAATCTGCCGCAGCTGACCTTTGTTCGCCTTGATTTCCTTTGCTTTCCTCTCAACAGCATCGAGTTGTTCTTCCAATGTACCTCCAGCTTCCATCATCTAAAAAATGCATACCTTAACAAAAGTTCTACAATTAAATGTCTCTACCTCCTGTCTGGTATTTGTCAACCAAGCATGGAAAGCATTGGCCAACTTGGCAAACTCGCGTCGCAATTTGTCGTTCTCCTCCTGTCTTTGGTGCTCTCTGGCAAGCTCCTGCTCGCGCTCCTTGATGATTCTCTGCAGGTTGCGCCACGTGTCTTCGAGGGCATCCATAGTGAACCACGTGTAAGGGTTGGGTCCCACATTGAACGACTTGATCCGACGATCAAGGTCTTGGAGTTGGCGGAAGTCCTCTTCAGCGGAGGACAATGAGCGCTGGAACTCACCATGGGCGTCGCGCAAGGCACGGATCTCTTCCAAAGAGTTGCATCGGACAGGGTCAGTCAAGTCCTCCTCAGCGTTCTCGAACCATGAGTTGAAAGTGGAAGCCTTCTTGGCAAAGGCAAGGTAAAGCTCCTCGATTTGCTTGAATTGCTGTTGCATTTTCAACAACTTCTGACGACGAGCCTCGGAGTGGGCAAGAAGGTTCTGCCAACGTTGGATGACGTTCGTATGACGTTTCTCAATGGCTGGAGATTGTTGGTGCTCACTCGAAACAAGTTGGTCTTTGAGCTCGGTGATTCTGAAAGAAATAAAGTGAGAGTCAGACCCCAAACTTTAGAAAAAAAAACCAACCTTTGAATTCCTTCATGTTCGAAAGCGTTGAGTCCAGCGTCGAAAGCTTCTTGCTTGGTGAGGAGGATTTGAACAGATGAGAGATCTCTTCCAAAGTCTTCGGAACGAACTTGTTGCTCCTTCTCAGCAATCCACGATTCCACAACATCACACTTCCACATGAATTGAAGGTAGGCAGAGTTATCACGAAGCTTGGCAAGACGTCCTTCGGCCATGCTCTCAATCTCAATAAGACGAGCACGGAGTTGGTCGCATCTCTGCTTGATATGAGGAGCATGATGGTTTCCATTGTGAATAAGAGTGTCTCCCTTGTTGATCAAATCAGCAACACGTTGCTTGTGAAGCTCAAGATCGACTTGGAACGTATCGTGCTTCTTGAGAAGTCCTTGCACTCCAGCCATGTTTTCTCCAAAGTTGTCGGATCCCAGGATTTGTTGTTTCTCATTCATCCATGCCTCTTCCTCTTCAACATCACCCAAGAAAGCTTGGAAGGCTTCAGACTCGTCGAGGCGTTGATGACGGTTTCCAGTAAGATCACGGATTTGTCCCCAGCTTTGCTCAAGATCCTCCATACGCTTCTTAATTTGATCCTCTCCAACTCCCGCTTCGGCTGCAGATCTCAACAGCTCTTCTCCCTTCAGCTTGACAAGAGAAACTTGAGGCTCATGGGAAGCGAGCTCGGTATCAATACGACGATGCTTGCGGCGAAGGTTTTGAACTCCTGGAAGATCACGTCCATAGTCATCAGAAGAAACGAGAAGCTTCTTCTCCTTAATCCAAGACTCCTCATCATCAATATCACGGAAGAACTGGTGAACATTGAGGGCCTTGCTCAATTTATCACGACGATCGGTAGCCATCTTCTTGACACCATCATAACGATCAGCAATCAACTTTCTTCTCTCAGCGATTTGTTGTCCTTGGAATTGATCGTTCTCGAGAAGAGAATCAGCTTGCTCGTTCATCTCTCCAACACGATCCTGGTGGGCAACAATGTCAGCCTCAAGAAGAGAATGTTTTTTGAGCAGGTTTTCAACGGAAGCCAAATCTTTTCCATAGTCTTCAGATTGGAGGAGAATTTCAACCTCTCCCAGCCAGAACTCAAGATCCTTGACAGCAGCCATGAAGCTCTTCTGCTTGTTAGCCTCTTTCAAACGGTAACTCTTCTCGGTGGTGGTCTTGACAAGAAGGTCCCATTGGTCGTTGAGAGCCTTCAGTCGAGCGCTGACAGCAGCTTCACCTCCTCCGCACTTGGCGTTCTCAATGAGGTTGTTTCCAGCTTGAATGATAGCAGCGATTCTGTCCGAATTGGCATGAAGCTCGGCTTCGAAGGCTTGTTGCTTCTGATGTTTCTGCTGAATGTTGGTTGGATCGCGGTAGTTCTCCTCTTGAGCAATCTGGAACTTCTCAGTCATCCAGTTCTCAATCTCATCCGCATCACGACTAAACTGTTGAAGAGTTTGTGACTCTCCAAGCTTGAATCTCTTCTGAATGAGAGCCTCCTTAAGACCATTCCATCTATCGAGAATCTGGTCTCTCTTGCGAGTGACTGCTGGCGAATCGTAATGATTGTTCTTGATGAGAGATTCAGCAAAGAGCTTGAGTCCCTTGATTTTCTCCTCTTGAGTGTTGATGGCTTTGTCAAAGTCCTCGTGTTTCTTGATCAAAGACTCAACATTGTCTCCAGATGGATCCTCTTGAGCCAAGAAAGCTTCACGAGCTGACATCCAAGTGTCGGCTTGCTCACAATCACGGTAGAAGAGTTGAAGTTCGAGGCATTGATCGAGAATGTTACGACGAGCAACCCATGCGTCTTCAAGTCCTTTACGAGCCTCGTTGACACCTTGAAGACGGTTTTCAATGTCTCCTGCAGCGTAGTGGTGGCTGTTAAGAAGTTGGTTTCCAAATTGATCAAAAGCTTGGAAGGTGGCAGCACGGGAGTCAATTTCGGTGCGGTACTCCTGGTGGCGCTCAAGAAGAGCCTCAGCTCCAGTAACATCGTTGGCAAGTTCTTGACTGCTGACAAGTTGGTTCATGGAAGCAATCCATTGCATCAAATCACGGTAGTCAGACAAAAAGCGTTGGTAGTCGTACGAATCAAGAAGCTTTTCTTTTCGGTTGTTGGCCTTAGACGTGAGGCGGTTCCATTGCTCATTGAGCTCACGTTGCAAATCGTAAATCTGCTCGGCAGCTTCTGGGTGAGATTGACGAAGACGGTTGGCCTTCTCATCAAGAGATTTAATCTTGTCTCCAAGAGCAGCCAAATCACGCTCAACTCCTTCATGCTTGCGTTGAAGAGCCTGAACGGAACGGAGGTCACGTCCAAAATCTTCACTGTCAAGGGCATCATCCTTCTCCTGGATCCAATCACGAGTCTCGTCGACATCACGGTGGAAGCGTTGCACCTCGTGGGCAGATCCGAGTTGTTGTTCGCGTTGCTCAGTCTGCTCCTCCAATGCGCGCCATCTATAAATTAAAAAATTTACAACTTATAAGAAGTCACTATAATTTTAACCTGGCGTTGAGATCCTCAATTTGCTGACGAATACGAACAGCAGTTTCAGTTTGTCCAACCGATGTGAGAGCGGTGGCAATTTGGTTCATCTCCTGGAGACGAACCTCGTTAGCCTTGAGGTCTCCTTTAAAGTCGTCAAACTTCTTTTGAAGAACCTCAACCTGCTCGAGGTCAGTTCCAATTTCTTGTTGAGCAGCAACAGCCTCCTGAAAAATCACAAATTTTTAAAGTCAAACACAATTAGCGCCAAGTCCACAAAGCATCAATATCGATAAGAATACACAAGTCAAAAAATTTGACCACAAATTAGGGATATCAAAAAAAATGTTTACAAAGCGCATGATCGTTTCCAAAAATTCACAAAATAAAAGAGCCACCATGAATATAATTTTACACACCACTGCTTTCCAAAAAATATAAAATATAAATCGCCAAGAATAAATGAGGAATACAAAAAGAAGTATTTCGTTCGCTCAGATTTTCCAATATACAAACTTACTTCTGCCATGTTAGTCTAAAATTGATTAGTTGGGTTAGTATTAAAGTTAGTTCGTTCTTCCAACTCACTCTAGACTTGATCCATTCAGCCAAGTCGTTGGCTTCACGGAGAAGTTGGTATCCTTTGCAAGCTTCCTCGAGCTTTCTCTTTCTAGTCTCTCCGAGCATCATGAGACGTTGGTACTTGTCCTCAATCTCCGACTGCTTTCCTCCAATGGAGTTGACCTGAAACAACATTTTGATGAACTGAATACATATGAATAATCTACCTGTTGTTGAGCATGCTGTTGAGCAGTTCCTGGTTCGATTCTCTTAACGTAGGCAGCTGGAACAAATCCTTGACGATCATTGACCTCAACTTTCCACCAGTCTCTGTTGCTAGCATTGAGAAGAGTGAGAACATCTCCCTTCTTCATGGAAACCTCACGAGGAGATTTCTCTTGGTAATCGTAAAGAGCCAACACACAGTCACGTCCGAGTTGTCCCATCGGTTGCTCTTGGTACTTGCATTGAGAAGCTTGCTTGCGAAGATCCTCGATAGTTCCCTTGAAAGCTTCCAAGTCGGAAAGAAGAGCACGATGCTTCTTGAGAAGAGCCTCGGCAGAATCTTCGTCCTTTCCATAGTCGGTGGATCCAACAATTGGTTCTTTCTCGCTCATCCAAGCATCGGCCTCATTGGCATCAGAAAGGTATTGGTGGGCTTGGAGTGAGTCATCAAGATCTGTGCGTCTCTTCTCAGCCTTGCTCTTCAGAATTCTCCAGTTGTCACGAAGTTGAGCAAGTTTATCACGTATCTCTGGAGCCAAGAAGTGTCCTTGTTGAATCATGTCATTGGCGGCACTGCTGACACTCTCGATTTGGCTATCGTGGTTGGCAATCTCAGCGATCAGAGCCTGCTGCTTCTTGATGAGATTTTGAACTCCAATCAAATCACGTCCTCGATTGGTTGATCCAGCAACTTGTTCCTTCTCACGGATCCAAGCCAGCTCATCTTCAATATCGCGGAACAGTTGATTTCCTTGGTGGGACTCTCCGAGTTTTCTTTTTCTCTTCTCAAGTGGATCACGGAGAGCGTTGTAGCGCTGCTGAAGATTCTCTTGCTTGCGAACAATGACTGGAGCATTGAAATGCTCCTCCTCTTGGAACTGTTGAGCAAGTTGCTTGATTCCATCAACACGATCGTTGTGAGCGTTAAAATCAGACTCAATAAGTCCAATCTTCTTCTGAAGGTTTTGAACAGATACAAGATCTTTTCCATAATCCTCGGAAGCAACTTGTCCTTCAAGCTCCGACAACCATGCTTCAACATCTTCAATGTTGCGATTGAATTGCTGTTCGTTTCCAGCTTCACGAAGTTTGGCTCCCTTCTTGTTTGTAGCATCGACCAATTCGTTCCACAAGTTGTTGACTTGACGAAGGCGGTCTCCGATCTGAAAAAAAGTTACTAATAGTTATAAAAAGTTGATAACTTACATGATCAGCAGCAAAGTGTCCACTATCGATGATTTGCTCTCCGGTAGAACGAATATCGTCCAAACGGTTCTCGTTAGCCTTAAGCTCTTGCTCAAAGTTGATGTGCTTTTGGAGTTTTCCACGAATGTTGGTAGGATCCAAGTAAGAATCGTCACGAGCGGTGGACAGTTTTTCAGTGATCCAGCTAACCATCTCATCACAGTCACGGTCAAATGTCTGGCGCTTGTAGCTTTCCTTGAGAGCATTTCCACGTTGACGAGCTCTGTCTAGAAGACGACGACGACGGTCAAGAAGAGCTTGGCGTCTCTCGGCAACATCATCAGCAGCGTAATGCTGTCCTTGAATGAGCTTGGTAGCAAACTCGTCAAGTGCATTGATCTTCTCCTCTTGAGCAGCAAGCGATTTCTCAAAGTCCTCGTGTTTCTTGATGAGGTGCTCGACAGAATCTAGTGAATCTCCCAAATCAGTGTTGGCAAGGAACGCTTCCTGCTTGTTCATCCAGGTTTCGGCTTGTTCAGTGTCACGATAGAAGAGTTGGAGATCCATACATTGCTCGTAGAGAATACGACGTTCCTCCCACAATCCAAGAAGAGAAGACTTCTCGTGGTCAAGTTTCTCGAGCTTCTCCTGAACTTCTGGACTCTCTGGAATTCCCATCTCAACGAGCTTTTGTCCAGCGGATGCAGTTTGGTTGAACGAGTCAGCACGAGCATCAATTTCTCCCTTGTGTTCTTGATGACTTTCAAGAAGAGCTTCAGCGCCAGCCACGTCTTTTGCAAGCTCATCAGCTCCGATGACAGCTTTCATGTCTCCAATCCAGCTAATCAAGTCACGGTAGTCGGCCAAGAAACGATGAAGCTGGAAGCTTCTCTCAAGTCCATCTTTGCGGTGTTGAGCCTTCTCCTTGAGTGCATTCCAGGCGGCTTTGGTGTCATCGTTCTTTTGATGAATCGCTTCAGCACGATCTGGATGAGTTTCTGCCAACTTATGAGCTTCTTTCTCCAATTGGAGCATCTTTCCTTCAAGAGCAGCAAGATCACGTTCAGTTCCTTCATGCTTGCGTTGAAGAGCTTGAACATTATTGAGGTCTCTTCCGTAATCATCGCTTGACAAAGCAAGATCCTTCTCTCCAATCCATGCAAGGGTCTCGTCTGCATCGCGATTGAAGCGTTGAACTTGATGAGCTCCAAAGAGCCCTTCCTTACGAGTGGCCGCCAAAGTGTTCAAACGATGCCAAGCATCATTAACGTCATCGCGCTTCTTGTAGATCTGATCGTGCTCAGAGTGTCCCTCCTCGACAAGTTTGTCAGCAGCTTGATTGATCTCATTGATTCGGTACTGATGGTTACCGAGTTCTTTCAAAAAGTCGTCAAATTTACGCTGAAGTATCTCAACGTGTTCGAGATCCATTCCCATGTCTTCTGCGGTGACATAGGTTTCCTTCTCTCGAATCCAGTAGAGAATTTCATCGCATTGACGAATAAAATGCAAAAGTTTAAGTGCTTGTTGTAGCTTAATTCCCTTATCCTTCAGTTTGAAGAAGAGCTTATCCCAGAGGGCGTGCAACTCTTCCAAGCGTTTCTGAAAATAATTAATCATCAGACTGTCAAATGTCTTTAGTGATTTTAAGTACCTTGATGTGTTCGCTAGCGAAATGATTGTGTTGGATCATAGCGTTTCCGGTCTTGTCGAGGTTGGCGATGGTCTTAGCGTGAGCTTGAACCTCAGCTTCGAACGCTTCATGCTTCTGGATCTTGGCCTGAAAATGTTTTATGATTTACATTTGATCATACTTTCATTTTGATGTAAAAAAATTTTCTCTTTCAATTCATGCTTCAAAACTAGTCAACTCTTACTCTCATTTTTTTTTCAACCGCTAAACCTAGCAACAGAAACATAATCGCCTCATCTATCTTCTTACTCGTCAGTATTACTTATCATTCCAGGCATTACAGGAAACCGGCGGATCAAGTCAGGTCACGTCAGTTGCGATTACGCAGTGTCAAGGCCGTGTACGAACGCCCGACTTTTTATAGATTCCCGTCTATTACTATATGTATTCATCTCATCTTTCGATCGGAACGCATGATAAAAAACGGCGGCGAGGATTAATTGGAACCCCCACAGGAATTTATTGGGTTTTCAGTGTGTTTCATTATAAGTAAAGGTGAATGATATTAGGAGCAGTAAAAAATTGTTTCCTCAAAGACTTTTTAACTCCTAATTTCTAGCGCTCATATCTTCCAAAATGACGATATTGTGTAAAAAGATTTCATTTTCATCTTTTCTGCTTCCCAGAAAATAACTAAGTTAGCAAAATTCACATGTACTCCTCTCTACTCGAGCCAATTGTTTATAAATGTAATTGTGCACTACATTGCTTTCAGTTCCTAATCTTCAAGTGAGCATGCATGTTGGGGGTCGCAGATGCGTTTCTCGAAACGAAGGCACAGAGAAAAGCGCTGAAGCGAACCACTCAAATCAATATATTTTTGCTGCTGCGCCTTTGTCGTTGCTCCCAAAAGACATTTGTGTGCCCCCAAACAAGGCAGCAGAAGAAAGGGGTCCGAGTGTCCCCCCGAGGGAAAATGAACCAAGAGAAAAGAATTGTGCGAGTTGTCGTCAAAAAGGATTGAGAATGGAAAGCTGGGGACCAACCACAGAAAATTTATGTTTTAGATAACTTTGAAATAGATGATGAATACGACTGAGAAATAATGAGAAGATGGTACCAACCTGGAGATTGCTCGGATCTCTGAAGTTTTCTTCCTGAGCTGTCTGGAGCTTTTCAAGAATCCAAACGTTCAACTCATCAGCATCTCTTTAACAGAAAAATTAGAATTCTAGACAACCCAACAAAATTTTAGAACTAACCGTTTGAAATATTGAAACTGACGAGCTTCCTCGAGACGATCTCGTTTTGTCTGCGAGTGATCCTTGAAAATTGAATAGTGACCTAATACTTCCTGACGACGTTGGTGAATGTCATCAGCAGTCTCCAGAATACGAATCTCCTGTGGTGGCGGTACTTCTAGCACCGGCTCTGGTGGAGCATGAGTGTCATTCGAATCAGCCATAATCTTATTTCGCTGAAAAACAATTGTTTTAAAACCTCCATAGAAATGAAAATGAAAGAAAGTTGATTATGAAGAGACCGTAACAGAAACAAATGAGCAAATAAATGAGAAGAATGTAACAAAAAAAATCAGAGAGAGCTTTAGAGGATAAATACAACGTGGGAACAAATAATGACGAAGTGCGGAAAAGAATCACCTGGGAGACAAAAAATAATAGAAAATGGGAAAGCTTGTGGCTTTAATTTAATAAGCTTATAAATTCTACGAATGAAAATTTACCAAGAAAGTGTTACTCAAAAAGTATATCATGTCAAAAGTAATTTTAAAAGGTGGTTCCATTTCCAGCCCACACAACTGTCAACATTTTTGAACTGATAACAATATTTCGATGAGTCAGACTAACTCCGACTCCGCCGTTTACAAGCTGTGTTGAAATTGAACACACAGCTGTCAGAAACAGAAGAGACATTACAAAAAAGGGGTTTTGCACAATGCAGCAAATTTTGAAAATGATGAAACAAGAAAGAATATGCTCTCAAAGTGAAAAAAGGAGATGACTTCAACTGGTTCAAGTACAAGAAGAGCTGGCAGCTATCGATCGCCCAAAACGACCCCCGCGTCCACAACACCAACACAAAACCGAATGCAGAGAACGAGAGAGTGTGGCTAGAGAAGCAGAGACAACAAGAGGGGAGACGACTGCAGGCCTGGACGCGCTCGTCCCGCTCAGCCTCGCACACAGCCGCGCTCTGACTGCCCTCACACACACTCACACACACACACACTCACAAAAACGCACTCTTCTATTAAATGCCAGCGATTTCCTCTCAACAGCACACAGTCCCTCACCGAATGCATCATCCTCCATCTCTCCAGTTACTCGCAGTTTGACTCTCTCTCTCTCTCCGGGGTCTCCGCCAACACACACACCACCGACCACACATTTATGTATATATTCGGAGATGGAGTATAAAGTATGTCCTCCAAATATTTGCAAGTTTCACTGATGTGTTGTCAATAAAATTGGGTAATCGATTTGGAACGGAAGAAGTGATGATGAAAGAGAAAGTGACAGAAATTATTAAAACGGGAAGCGGGAAAGCGGGAAGGATAACCGAAAAAACATAACTTCAAAATTTGGAAGTAAAAGTGAGTAAATGAGCAAATTAGAAATTTCTTTGCACAAAAGAATATTCGTTTTAGTTTAAAAACCACGATACAAAACCTCCAAACTCAAATAACTACATCCACTTACGCTAAACAACTGAATGATTTAAAACAATAGGGGACCCCATTCTATCAAATCTAAAAGCATCCACACAAAAAGCCGAAAAAGGGATTCTTCAAGGGCTTTTTTCTTAAGTGACATGGTCAAGCTTTGGTTCATAACAAAAGTGAGCAAACACCGGAAACGGGGAGCCGCGCCAAATCTGTCAAGTGCCGGATGGAGGCCACCTGCGTTCGAAAACTTCCTGCGGACACATGAGTGAAGGACGGCAATGAAGGAGAAGGAAACACAAATGAAAACTATTAGTTCTCTCTCGTTTTCGAGTTCGTCACACTCTGAGAAGAGGCAAAGAAATTCGATACAGCTCGGGGCGACGTTTCGTTGAAGACGGAGGGCAGAGCATCTTTCAAATTCTTATTTTACGTCAGAATTTGGCATTGATGCCAACGGAAGTTTTGTTTGAAATGAAGAATAAAACATTATAGAAAATACAGTGTGGGAAAGTTCTATAGGACCCCCCCTAATTTGAAGGTTTGAGGAACTTCCGAAAATTTTTTTGAAAAACTGCTAATGCCATTCGTTTTTAAATTGAAAAAAACCTATATACATTTTTTTCCAGAAGTTTATCTCAAAAACTGAGGTCGCGCTGGAAAAAACGTCAAAATCCAGTGTGAAACTTCTATAGGACCCCCCGTTTTTTTTCACGATTTTTACTAAAATCAACAGATTTTGGAATTTTTGACAAAGCTCAAATCAAGTTTGAGTTAGAAATGAGTTCATATAAGCAGTTTTGACTTTAAAAATTAATACGAAATGTTCTCGTGGGATCTCCAGACTGGTTCTGATTCTTCCGATCTTTGATGTTCAAGTCTGTTTCAAGCTTCCTGGTGCTCTCGGTAATGCCAAAACTTGATAAACTCTCTTTAACAAGTTCCTACTAAAATTCCTAGCACGCACTTTAGATGTTTCGACTGTGTAGTCAAGCTGATTTGGCAAAATATGCAGCAGGAAACAATGGAAGGCTTATCAGGAATCAAATCGTTTTTCTTTGATTACAAGGTTCCATGGGACCAATATTTCAAGTTAAATTGTCCCTCACAGATGTTATTTACTATTTTTTGCGTGAATTATTAAATGTGGAATTGTGGCATGTGTTGTGGCACACATATAGAGGCTGGAAAGCTTACTTCGAAAGCAGTCTAACTTGCAATGCCTCGAGGATCTGCCCTTTCGGACACTGAACGCGCTCAGCTGGATGTTATGAAATTGCTCAATGTGTCCCTGCATGAAATGAGTAGGAAAATTTCCCGTTCTCGACACTGTATCCAAATATCTTCGTCACTACTCCAGAAAAGACTTTAGATTTCAGCAGGATAATGCGACAATCCATGTGAGCAACTCAACCCGCGACTATTTCAAGCTCAAGAAGATCAACCTTCTTGATTGGCCAGCTCGAAGTCCTGATCTCAATCCAATCGAAAATTTGTGGGGGATTCTTGTCCGTATCGTGTATGCTCAGAACAAGACTTACCCAACAGTTGCATCGTTGAAGCAAGGAATTCTCGACGCTTGGAAGTCTATTCCGGACAACCAGCTGAAAAGTTTGGTCAGATCAATGGAGGACAGACTGTTTGAGATCATCCGCACACAAGGAAACCCGATTAACTATTGATCCTTTCTTGATTTTAGTATATGAATGTTCTGTTGTTGATCAAAAATAACTGCAACTTGTTAATACGCTGTTTCTGACTGGTTTCTTGGGGATGGCGTAAAAATGTTTATGGTGTGTGTGCTAGGAATTTTAGTAGGAACTTGTTAAAGAGAGTTTATCAAGTTTTGGCATTACCGAGAGCACCAGGAAGCTTGAAACAGACTTGAACATCAAAGATCGGAAGAATCAGAACCAGTCTGGAGATCCCACGAGAACATTTCGTATTAATTTTTTAAAGTCAAAACTGCTTATCTGAACTCATTTCTAACTCAAACTTGATTTGAGCTTTGTCAAAAATTCCAAAATCTGTTGATTTTAGTAAAAATCGTGAAAAAAAACGGGGGGGGGGGGGGGGGGTCCTATAGAAGTTTCACACTGGATTTTGACGTTTTTTCCAGCGCGACCTCAGTTTTTGAGATAAACTTCTGGAAAAAAATGTATATAGGTTTTTTTCAATTTAAAAACGAATGGCATTAGCAGTTTTTCAAAAAAATTTTCGGAAGTTCCTCAAACCTTCAAATTAGGGGGGGTCCTATAGAACTTTCCCACACTGTATGTTGAGTTGGCCGATGTTATTGCCTAGGTATACATTTGCTATAAAACGGAGAGGTAAGCGGTTTCAGCTCTAGTTAGGGTTGTAATAAGGGGAGGGGGTACAACCTAAAAAAAAACAATTTTCTAGAAAAGGTACTTCTGTTTCTGCAATAACTGATCTACTGAGTTGTCTGGTGTTATTATCTTGCTATACATACATTGGCTAACGGAAACGTGCTAGCTTCGTTATCTGTAATTTAATTTGAAATACTTGAAAACGATAAAAGTTAGAAAACCGAAAGCAAATAAATTCCAATATGGCACTGAACTCATGACTAGGAATAATTTTAAAACTTTAATTTTTTTTTTACGAAAAAGCCCATTGGTTGGATATTGATAATTTTAACCGCGATGATCTCTTGCTAAAATTAAAATGGATGGGGAGGGTACAAGCTGAAGACGCAAGATGTTCTAGAAAGTACTGCACAATGATGTTTTTCTTAATTAATATAATTTTTGCCCTGTTAACTATTATATTAAATTCTTCAATGTTTCCACATTTTCTGACAGCGAATATTTTAAAGCAAAACTGGTAAATTTATTGAAAATTTAGCAGTGTTTTCGTATCTAGGCAACATGAAAAGATATGTTTCAGATGAAGTTAAAATAGAGGAATTTGAATAAAATAGTAAAGAGAACGGATGTGTGTGAAAATTGAAATATGTCCTGTGTTCATTAAAAATATAATACGATTTCGAGTTTAAATCCCATCAATCTTTTTCACATTTTGTCATTTTTCTATCATCTTTTCAAAAGGGTGATAGCAGCGCTACAAAAAAAGATGCAAGAGAAACATTAAATTACACAACAAAATTGAGTGGTTCCACCAAATATTTTAAAGCGGATCGCTGTTTCTCTAATCTTTATAGGTGTGACAGCTTAATTTTTGAGAAAATAAATAAAAAAAACTGTAAAGATCCAAGGAAAAAAGTAACCAAAAAATGAGATTTCACATTTCGAACGACATGGAAAAACAAAAAAAATCAACCCAATTAACAAAGATTACAACAAGAGCGATGACAGAGTGAGAAATGAAAACAAGACAACAATAAAACCGGAGAAAACATATGATGGTGGTAAAAGCAGTGTCTATAAAAAATTGCTTTTCTCTGGGTCCGAAGAGAATCTCGTCTAATTATTCAAATGGTGAGAGACACTTTATCTCAAGCAAAGAAAAAACTGCCGTTGTTCAACACAGTTCCATTTATTCAGTTGAACGGATCGCCGCGAAAGAGGCAAAGATGAGAGGAATATTATCTCGAGGTCATTTGCCGTTTTGCCTCTCGGATGACACTCGTCTATTAGTTTGAAAGGAATGGTTGTCATTGGAAAGATATGATTCAGCGTTGTGTGAGAGTGTCATTGCTCTTAGAGTGTTTGTTGAACCAAAAAAAAAAACTTATTCTCAAACAAACTCTGGGTTAGAATGCTGGTTTCTCTATGTTTGTAAGTCAGATTTACAAAATAATTTATGTTGTCATACAAAAACTGTTAAAGTTAAATAAAAATTTGTAAAAATTTGTAAAACAAAACACCAATTAGAAATATAACATGTAAAATGATTTCAGATTACAATTGAAAAACTTTAAATATCATTTCAAACTTTTCCCGCATAGTATGTATCTGTTCCGTCAATCTGTTGGAAAGTGACTCGCTACTTAATTCCACGGAATGCAGAATTCATGGAAGAGATAGAACGCATCGGTGACAGAAATAAATGTAAATGACGAATGACTAATTCACGATTTGAGTTCCAATCTTCAAAAATTGATAATCCATAACTTTTGAATATGTATTGATATGGTAGACATTTTAAAATAAAAGCTGATTGAAAAACTTACCGCACACAGAAAAAGTAAAATTACACTGTGCTGGTCAATACATGTATAACGGAATCCGATTCAGATAGGTATATTATTGGCAGAACCTAATATTTCATGATTGCTCTCCATAAACCAGATCTTCTGAAAGTTTCTGAGAAAAGAGCTAAAGGTATTTTAGCTGCTTTTCATGTTTGCAAAAAAGTAATGAATTTTTCCAAATTTTGATCTGAAAATTTTTTCAGCGAAACACTTTTAACACGTATCACAATTTTGGAACACTTGGTAAAGTGGTTTTTTTTGAAGTCAGGTACAAATGTAGTTAAAGCAACTGCAGAAATACAAATTTTCCAAATTAAGGGGACATTTGTTACAATTTGGTATTCGGGAAGGAATTTCAAAAATGATTTTTCTGAGTGTTCATCATTTTCCACCGTTCGCCGTTTCCAATCCAATGTAATTTCATATATGTTTATATGTTTAACTTGATTTCTAAACATTTTTTCAAAATATTTTATTTCATTTTAGATTTTTCATTCTTATTTTTGTTTTCACATTTTCAAAATGAAGGCTTAAAGGTGAAGTAGTGCCAGTGGAGTAAATGCTAAAAACGACTCTTTTGGTTCCAAAATGACCGAATATCATGGTTTTTTATAAAAACTTTGAAATTTTTTTATTTAATGTCAAAAAGTGACAATTACTCAGTTTTTGCCACTTGTAATTTTGGAAGCCGACCTAACGAAAAAAAATTTCAGCATTTTTTAAATTTAAATTTTGTTTTAATTATGTGCATTAAAACATTGTAGGTGTCGGAACATGCAACATTGCTTTGGATTTCCTCAAAAACTTATATTTTTCCAAATTTTGGCAATTTTCCAAAACTTCGACCGAAAATTATAAAAATTCGAAATTTTATTTTGGATCATAATAAGTGTATTTAGACGAAATCCCCACTGGCGCTACTCCACATGAATGCCAAACAAATCAATATATTACCACATTACCCCTGTGAAGTCTGCAAGTGCTATTTTAGGTTACATTTCAAACAAAATTTCAATAGTAACAACTTGTATTCATTTAATAATGTGTCCATTTCCTATTTTGCACATGATATTGATTCAACCGTTTTTCCCTACTTTCTTTATTTTTGCAAGAGTCCCTCAAAGAGTTTCGTATAATTATTTTTCTTAATGACCTAATGTGTTGTGTAAAACATGATATTTCCGTGTTTCTAGTCATGACACACGATATTGAGACATAGCATTTTCAATATATTACCAGTGAATAAGCAGAAACTACATTTTTGTTTCAAAAAATCATAATTCTCAAAATCAAACTGATGTGACGTGTCAAATTAAAAACTATGTTTTTACTGTATGTATCTTGAGAATTGTATATTCGTTTTATTTTGTAGTATTCAGAGTATTTTAAACATTAGTATTTTTATTTTACGTAGAGTTATTTTCTAATTATGAAAAATGCCATTCAAGTTTTAAAGTGAAAAAAAATACAATCAACTGAATATTAAAATTTGAAATTTATAAAAAATATTTAGTTTACTTATTGAAAAGATAATTGAATGAAAGGAAACAAATTGGTTTTGGTACTAGTCATCTTGCAGTGAGGTCAATCCGGTTAACATGTATTCAACCATTTCAAAAATATCTGCCAAATGGGACATAAACCCTTTTTGAAAAATTTTACTTGATGTAAAATATTCTACTATAATAAAACACTTATGTCATATATGTATAACTGGCAATTAAAAAAAAGAACAACAGGAGCATTAAACTTTATTCTCGGACAAAATGAACAAGCTACCTTGTTTTCTTGTTTGGAAATTTAAATTAGAAACCAAAACCAATTAAAAATTAAAAATTTCAGCAATCGTTGAGAATATCGTCTCTTCAATACTAAACTTAATTTTTTTGTTGGAAAGAATAAAATCATGAGGGCAAAAATGGAAAAATAAAGGTGCAAAAAAGCATTTTTGTCCCAAGATGAACTGGGAAAAAGGGGCAAAATTTGTTTTTTTTTAAATTTTAAGGTGGGGTAGCGCCAGTGAGGATTTTGTCTAAATACACTACTAACTGCCCAAGACGACCAAATATCATAATAAAACATTTCAAAACATTTTAGTTTTTTTTCACAAAATAATGGTATTGATGTGTAGGAAACCATTTTTTTTGGACAGCTTCAATCATTTTGGCACCAAAAAAGTAGTTTTTAACATTTTCCCCACTGGCGGTGCTTCCCCTTTAATATACCAATTGAACAAGTTTACAGAAAATATATCGTTCGACTTATAGTTATTTGGACACCTTACAAAACTCCCTAGTCAGTACTCAAACAAAACCTTACATTTTGATCCCATTTTCTTTGTATGTAGCATGATTGAATAAAATGGAAGTTTCCAATTTTCAAAATAACTTCCTTGTAGTACATATTTCACAAAGTTTTGCAATAAAATCATATGCTTTATTCCAGCCGGTTAGTCATACACGTTTTCAAAGTGATGTGCCGAAACCGAAACATGTGAGTTAAAGTGTTTATATCACAAGCATAATTTGCCAAACTACCAATTGGAATCCTCTTTTCAAGTAACACGGTCAGAAAATATCACAACGCCTCATCCATTGTTTCTGGTCTTTTTTTTCCCAGGCCGTATGCATACGAACGAATTGTGCGACTAGAATAGATAAAGCGAGAGACGAGACAGAAAGAACGGGTTTCTTTAGCGCAATATGACAGTCGCACTCGCCATCCAGCACTCCTTCCCTTCCAATCACTTTTGTTTTGAATCTAAATAGAGAATGATGTGTTAATCTTTCTTTCTCCAATTGCACACCAACTTTTTAGTTGTTAAATTAAAAAATAAAAGTTGTAAAAAATGCAAAAACCAATTCGTATCGATCTCGAGTAATTACAGGACCGATCGATCTCGCATTTACTTTTCTGTCTTCCCCCTCTCAATGTTCTGTTCTTTCTCCTTGAATTGGCCGCGTTTCCATTCCATTTATCGTTTTGCCGGCCCACAGATCATTCGATCTTCTAACACTTTTTCTAATTTCATTTTTATTTAATTTCAGAATGGCCCGTGGACATCAAAAAGCTTTATCTCAACAACGAAACGCAGAAAAAACAGCGAAAGCTAAGAAGGCCGTGGTGAGTTTTCGAATGTGAAAAGTCCCTTTTTTGAAAAAAAAATACATTTTCAGGGAAGTGATCAAAAGAATGCTGCAATGGCATCTCTGCACCACAAGTGCACCGTTTGCATGGTACGTAATAAAAAGCAATTTCCTTTCTACGTAACGCGTCTGATCTTTCACTCCATCGAAAGCTTCCCCCGTCTGAGCCACATTTAACCTGACTTCCTTTTGTTTGAACCTTACTCTGTTTACGATTGCAGTTTTTTAAAAATTTGTAGTTACTTTACTGCAGTGTTATTTTTGGTGCATTTTGATTGGGATTTCTAGACATTGTAGTGTTGGCAGGGGATTAACTGGCAACTACCAGACTTGGCAAAGAGACCATCTGTAAACAAAAGATAGTGATGACGTCTGAAAATCTCTGAAAATGTCAGAGACTTATGCGACGGATGTTCTTTGTACCGGAAACAATGATTCACATTAGTAGCAGATAATACTGTAAAATGTTCAGAAAATACATACATAGAAAAATCGTTATTTTGAGAAGAAGCGAATCCAAAATTTTTGAATCAATTTAGTAATTTATTAAATATAAGGAATTTGCGAAAAACTTAGTTAAAACATAAAACTTAGAACCTTTTCACATATTCTAAGAAATTATTTCTACGAAATAACCTGGCTGGTGCAGCTAATTTAAATTAACTTTAATGATATTAACGTTTGGATTTGTTTTTGAACGATTAATTAAACGAGTTAATCTTCAATTTATTCAGTCCATGATGCCGGACCCGAAAACCTACAAGCAACATTTCGAGAGCAAACACCCAAAGAGCCCCATGCCCCCAGAGTTGGAAGGAGTTCAAGCATGAATTAAATCACAAGCTGCGATTGCTCATCTGACATTCTTTTTAACATTAATGAAATGTCGAATAAATTATTGTCTCCCTCGAAACCCTTTGTCAAACATTTCAGATTTGTCTTGCTACTTGCTTATATTCCTAATCCATTTGCCATTTATCACTGATAGATCACGGTAAATCCTATTGTTTCATTGTTTCAAATGCCATTTGGGGTGGAAAAATAATAAAAAAATGTTCTACAGATCATTCATCTTTGATTGGCATATTGTAATCTGCATTGTGAGAAACTTTGTGTTTGCAACAACTTACCTAGCTCCATAATCGAGTCAAAATAACAAAAGTGTTAGCTCTGTGAGAACAATAGATGTTATTGCCCTGATTAGTTATCATGGTGTTTTCAAGTCTTTTTTGTTTAATTTGTACTATTTTTCAAGCGGATTAACTATTCAAGTGTATATGTATACCGAATAAGTTTTAAGGAAAGTACAATGGCTACAGTACTCCAGATTTTTGGAATTGACTTTAAATTTATATTTCACCCCCTTGCTCCCAGTTTCTTCAAATATTTCAAATGAAACCGAGCAGCTGCTCATGAAAAATTCACTTCCTTTTTCTAACATGATCTAGCCATTGTGTTTATTAACAATTCAAAAAATGATGTTATAAAAAACCAATTAGAGTTTTTGATGGCCACCAGTGATGCAGTGATGTTAGTATTTCTGGTCGCCTAATTTTAATTCAGGCTTTTGAGTGAAAGAGTACGCGTGTGTCAGTGAAAGTGTGCATGATCCAGCTCAGTCTCGCGATGTTTGCTCCATTCATAAGTCATGTCAAAAATATACAAAAAAAATTAAAAATTTATTGTAGGTTCTGCAAAAACATGCGCTCGGGAGGTTTATGGCAAAGATAGCAAACTTTGTGATTAATGTGAAGTTGAAAAATTTTATCACCAAGAAGGGTCAAAAGACCAAGAGGTAAAAGTTTGGTTTGAATATACTGTAAAAAACATAAAAACAGCAGAAAGAAGTGATTTAAACATTATCACCGAAATTTTTGTTAAAATCAAGTATGCTGTCAGTAAATTTCTCTAATTTTGAATCTCTATTAAAATCGGATTTGGACGTTCACCTATCGGCTTTAAATGTACCATAACCAACAAAATTAAATGAGATAAATTACCCTAATATCCAATAAAAGTAGATAATTCCAAAAAGTTAACTTTGGACAGATGTGACACGGAAAAGTGGCCAAATTTGAGATTTTAGCTAAAATCAGTGTAATTTTTTCGAAATTTTGGACCGCCATAAAAATTTTTTTTAGAAAAGTTATTAAGAAGTTTCATTTCAAAATTTCGTCATTTGAGCCCATTTTGATTATATAGGTTCAAAATCGTCCTAAGCGTTAGTCCTCCTACATATCAACATACATATAAAAAAATTGTTTTATAGTACGCTCCAGTTAGGAAAGACGAATCGAATGAAAAAATTAAACTTTAATTCACAGTTTTCAAATTAGAATACAACAACTTCAAATAAAGCTGGAAGTATTCTGCGAATATGCGAAAACTTCCATTATGCACATAAAACATTATGTAGTCTTTCTCTTGCACTATTATTTTCCAAAGAAAATTGCATGCTTCACCATTCAGAGTTATTCTGTTCCAGACCCCTTTTTCAAGTCATAACTCGAATATTTCAACTCAAAGATGTCACCTCCAGACATTGTTGCTTCCGTCACAGAGTTTGTGTCTTCTGCTAGATGTTGAAACTACAACTGTAGAGTCACGCGAAAGTAGACACTTGGTACTAGATCATTGTAGAGACTCATATAAATCCTCAAACTAGATCTTCTGTCGATATATTGTATGCGATTTTCAGACAGAACCCATTTGTTTACCAGTTACCTGTCTAGAATGACAACCTCCTTCTGATACATATCAGGTCAATGTCAGAACCCAGTATGATTTTTATTCCGTGTTTTGGTACAGACAGTGTGAGTGTGGGTTAGAATGAATTCATACGCTAAAATTGTACAGCTCAGACGCCGAATTCAGACGCCAAAACTGATTCAGAGGCTATAATTTTTGATCTATAACTGGCTATGAATAACAGCACGGGTGTCTATAAAATGTGAAATGCAAGTTAAGTAAATGATTGCTTATACTTTTGATTGAAAACTTTGTAATGCAAAAACATATTCGTTTTGAAAGATCATAGAAAAGGGTTTCATATGTTTCGTGCAAACTCAACGTGTTACAAACCGTTGCACAACAGCAGAAAACACAGCGCAAAAATCAGACCAATTCCTAGTATTGCATTCTGCAATATCACCAACATCTAAGAATCTTATGGTGGTTTTGAAAGATCATTAGTGGTGAAGAATACTGTAGCTATATATAAAAAAGTTATTTTTTTAGTTGAATTAGTCACATTTCAGCTGTCCAATTAACACGAAACAACACCAAGGTTCCCTGTAGTCGGCGTATCTCCTTCAAAAAAAAACATTGACTAAGACCACAGTTCAAGCACACGGCTTTTACAATGCTCTTGTATGCGTTAGAGCGGTGCAAGCCACCTGCAACACATCAGACCATAATTCTGAATTCTAGATGAGAAGAGTATATGAGAAGTGGTTCGAAATTGAAAGAACCTGTCACTTTGGAAATTCCCGATCTGCTTTTCTTATTTTGAATGAGTTATAAATTAAAAACACTTTATAATAGAACTATTTATAAACAAACTAAAAATCACATTTTCCATATTGCACCTGATACTTCTTTGAAAAAAAGTGACCGTAAATTGTAGCTTAACAAACATTTTTGAAACATTTCAAGAAAACAGCACGCTTCCGACACTTTTTCACAAAGAATGTTATGATTTTCAATTTTATTTCATTTTCAATGCATGCTTTAACATTGCAATAACCTATGACCAAGGTGTTTTTTTTGTACTCCGACACACAATTATCGTTCAAGCTTTTAATCAATACTGTAAGTAAAATAGGTTTTTAAATCATTACAGGCGTCTTTTATAAAGATACAAACGGTTTTTTTTGGAGCCCAAAATGTTGGGACGTTATGTGAGAGCTTCATAATTTCTAAATCTACAACTATTCTAGTAGTCTTTTTTTTTTAAACTAAAGACATTTCAATTATTTCAAAACTTGCCTCTTACTATTAGTTAGTCAGAGACTTATGGGGTTATTCAAGTAGTGTCGGAAAATTAAAAAGTGTAAAAATATTACGCCACAACTGTATTTAAATACGTAAAAACGTGTATTTTAACACAGTTATGACGTCATAAATGTATTTAAATACATTTTGCAACATTACTTGAATAACACTCGAATAGTCTTTTTTTTTCAATCTGAAACTTTTTTGACAAAATCCCTTAGAATTGCATTTTATTTCAAATTGCTGACAAGTCACACACCGTTTGTCAATTCAACGATTGATAACCAATTTCCTTTATCAATAGTCGTTTCCTGGATGTCTAGGAACCTCATCATTGTTCTTTAAATTGGCCAATTTCCTGACACAATTGACGTGGTGGCTGAGCACCAACCAGATAAAGTAGATTAAGTTGTCGCGACCCACAAGTTTCAGCAGCTAGATCAAGCAAAAAAATCCGGAAAATGAGCTGGATTATACTATGTGATTATCGCAATTTCCGGTCACGCGCAAGCACTTTACGTAAATTTTGACCAACTAAACCCTGTGAAGCAAATGTGCAGAGCTGCTTGCCGGAAGATAGCTCACACGTAAGGTCTAGAGTAGATCAGGTGAGGGTTGCAAAGACACATCCGATCCATCATACTTGCAGGAATGAATGAGGAAGTTCATGACGCAAGTGTTTTATGGTGTGGGTTGCAAATTTTTGCGAGTGTTCGAGATCAGTGGAATCTTCAATAGATGCATATGTAAAAATAATGGATGGCTCAGAGTTTTACTTTGAAGAAAAATTATATAACTTGTATATTGCATACATAACAAAATTCATTGCATTTTCAGCGATACAACTAAACTTCTCAATATCTCAATCCAAAGCCGTTACCCACAGGCCTAACAAATTACCAAGCCCTTACTTATGGACTTAACAGTTATTCCTTTTTAAATACAAGCTAAATTTTTGTAATGTGAAAAAACCCAAAAAGTAGTTTTTGTAGATTTTTTAAGATTTAAGGACGTTTTGAAATAATCAAACTTTTTGGTACATTTCCGGTAAAATAGGCTAGAAAAACTGTTGTTTAAGATCATGCTTTTCCAACTTTTTTTCTTCAAAATTTTCAGAAAAGAGAGACTGATCTCTTTCGAAATTCTACAAATAGTATAAGATACTTTTTTTTATCAATTGCCATTGGATTTAGTCCATCCTGGCATTTTTTGCGTCGCCTCTTATTTCGGTCATTTTTCTAAAATCCCAAATCTGCTAGTAAAACACTTCTATTCAACATTTGGGGAGGATTTTAATAGAACTCTTAGAGATACATCATTTTAGTTTTACCAACTTTTATCAACATGTGAATTTCCCCTAGATATCATGTTCCCATTGTGTAGCTGTTCATCCGTATTTCCCAGTTGATCTCCTTGATCTTTACGTCTTTCCTGCAAAATCCCATACCATAAAGAAATCAGCAGTCCAAGTTCTCCAGTTTGTCGGGCGCCATCTGAATCTAATAAATAGAAATGGAATGAGACGATACCCCCCCCCAGATTAATGTTCGATTTGACTTGATTTGGTGTCGGCATCAACGAACCTGTAAAGCCTCTCCACTTCAAAGAATTGCTGACAGATGGCTACGGCTACTACAGTCGACCTTTGAAATTCAGCATTCTCAAAGACGCCTTATCTTGGTCGTGTTGTTTACTTATACATTGCAACAATTCCCTTGTCTAAACTCCCGATTACACGCTATTAAAGGACTCAACGAACTAGAACAGTTCCGTTTGTTAATTCCAGGCAATGTTAAGAATGCATTCGATTTTGTAGAATTCGCAGTGATGTTTGTTTTGATAACTGGACACACTTTATAGTTTTCTAATTTTCGAATTCTAAAAACCAGCACCCCCTTATCCCATATTGCTTCCAGATATGATCACTATCAAAAAACATGTCATCCGTAGATTCCTAAAATGACAGAGGATGTTGCATACACATATATTGATACCAGACTTCCAATCTAAAATCTGTAATGCTTAATCTTTTGATTCTTCTTGTTTACCACATACCACTACTATCAGTGACCCATGCTTGTCTGATCCGGTCTAGTGCATCAGATATCACATCCGAAATAGAAAGACTTTTTTGCCCCGATTTTTCTAGCAGAACCTGGGTGTTGAGTAGCAACGGCATGACGCTCAAAAATCAGCAAACATTTCTGCTAAACCCTTAATGACAAACAATGTTGTAAACAAGACGAGAAGCCTGGAAATGCGTCTCGGCGAATGACATCTACATCGGTCTGTAATTGATAAGAGTATAATCTTTAACTGGCGGCGAAATTGACAGAAACATGAAATTGCTAGACTATAAATAATAATTAATCGTATGTGAAATGTTGTTCGTTTTAGGAGCACAATAGGTTTTTATGATTCTCTGGAACATTCCAGGATCAGCAGCAACAGTGCGGCAGACCAGAGTGGTTCTAACAGTGGCCTGATTGTTAATAGATTTATAATCTACTGCGGTCATGTTCCAGCTGAAGGAATCCCGCGCAAAATAATATAACTAAGTTGAATAATTTGGATGTTTGAACGGTTCATAAATTGAACAAAATAGGCTGAGATTAGTAAAAGTGTGAAATTTAAAGGAGAGTTTACAAGCTATCAGTGAAAAAAATTTGCTTGCAATTTGGCAAAACCACTTATTTGAAAAGCTTTCAAAAAATTGCCATCTCGAGTTGAGAAGTTGCCAGAGAATACAAAATTATAGCTTTTAAAAACTAGAGTTTTGAGTTTTATCCCCACATTTGGAATCAACTTTTTGCTTGAGCTTGGCTCAAAAATTATTACATGGTTCAGAAGTTGGTCAACTTTGGGCAATAGTTAGGCACGACTTGGTATGATCCTCGTCCAAGTTTAGCCAAATTTTCAACTCTTACCAACTTTTTTTTTTTTTTCAAAATTTGAAGCATGACCTAAATTTTTCCTAAATTGAAGTGCAGATTTGACAATTTCTGAACCAAGTTCATATTTTTAAACCAATATTGGTAAAGAAGCCTTAGAATGCGTCTTTCTCAAAAAAGGTTGACAACTTTAAAACCCTCTGTGTTTTGTAACCTCTTAGAAATGTTCCCTATTCTTTTCATAAACATTTTTTTATTACTAATACTAATAGTCAATTCAGCAACATTTTGACAAAAAATATTATATTCTATATTGAAGAATCGATTAATTTGTGATAAATGTCTATTTAGTGTAGCCCGGTCCCATTTTCCTAGAATAATAAGCCTAAGCTCTGCCAAACGTTTTTAGTTTGACACATTGTTATCAATACTATTCGTAAAGACACAATTGTTTCTTTGGTTGACCAGAATACAAAAATAATTTCCTTCAACTCGACAGACCACGTGTTGGACTTCACGTTTTCAAACAAACTTGTTTCGTACTAGGAAAAATGACGTAACTCATTGTCAGCTCCTTTTGAAATGTTTTAAATACATTAGGGTTACAAACAAGAACAAAAGACACCAAAAAGTGTTGTTCGTAGTCGAATCCGGAACTATTTCTATGAAATCGGTACGTATTGTACACAAAATTTTGTTTTTGTTTGAGGCTTTTTTGGTTCAAGATTTTGAAAAATCCAGAAATAGGTCAACTTGTCGAATGCACATTAGGATCTTTTTTCACTGATAACAAGTGTCTTTCCTTTTGCTCACGCAAAAACTTTCTAGATTCAAGGATTAAATTCAAAAACAAAGAATTCCAATTAACTCTACTTGGTCATCTGGGTCCGGGTTTCTGGCAATGACGCAAGATTAGGTCTTTCGGCGTAGGCAGACAAGTCTGAAACGAGTCAAACATTACAAATTCTGTGGTCCAGACAATCTTGTCTTGTTTCTTGTCCTTTTAGGATCCAGCAGCAAAAACTCGAAGCTTCGACATTTTCTTGAAACCAATTTTATGTCAAGTTAGAAATTGTGTCTTTAATTTGGATGGACATGCTTTGAAAGCACATTAAGTATAACTATCGTAGTGACATAATTTGCGGAGACAGTTCAGTTTTTCCCAGTAGTTTAAAAACACGGCCAAGAAATCAAAAAGTCAAGTTTATATCAAAACATTGATTTTGGATTTTTTTCAATTACATAAATTGACTCAAAAAAGATGCATGTTGATTCATTTCTTTTCCAGACTTTTACTGATTAATATCGATAACAATTATGTTCATTAAAAACAGGTTGATATTGGTGATATTTGTTTGAGACAATTATAAAATGGCTACCAAATCAGACAGCCAGCTGGTAGCTGCCACAGATGATATCACTTGTCTTTTAAAAACAAAAAGTCTCTGTGATTTTCTCCAATTTGTCATAATCATAAGTATGCAACATTGAAAGTTTGCAAAATTGGTGTAAGTGCTATCCCAATATAGATAAAATGACGAAGCTGAACTTTCCGAGTTTGTAGTTTTTATAAGATGTTTGGACTTTGAAATTAACGATGTTTGAAAAACCTTGTACCATTTCTAATAACATAAACAATTAAACCCTCGTCTAGACAATTTGTTGAGTATAACCTTATGCGGGAAAAATGAATAGGTCGAGTGCTTAAAATTTTTGGAATTCACACGGCAATAGCAGACAACAAAATACGCATCAGACGAAGTTTGATTGTTCAGACAGTTTTACAAGAGGGAAGTGTTTTATAAAGAGGAAGAGATCTTTCTCATGTTAGATACAAACGAAAAAACATTTTAATCGTTTAAAACGTTTCCTCATAGTCAGCAGATTAATTTGTTGAAGTTGCCGATGACATTAATTGGGTTAGCGGAACATAGATGAGGAATAACATTTTTTTTTCTCAAAATAGAATCAATTTACGAATCATGTAATTTTGATCTGAAATGCACTGTCAAATAATTCTAATTCCTGAGCATCAATGAGGAAATCTCCACTCATTTCTAATTCGCTGACCAACAAGCCGTTTTCGTTAGGCCAAAGTTTTCTACAATTCAATGATCTGCCCGCTTAACGTGTTTTTAACTTTTTGCATTTTCAAATGACGTGCTTATTTTAGTGCTTTAAAATTTTGAAATTGCATTAATCGATTAAGACCACCCTGTTGAACCTTTGATCTAACAAAATATGAAGTAAGAATTTAAATATTACGAGCCTTTTTTGTTGCGAAGATCACCATCTTGTATCATTTTAGGTAGACAAAATCCAAGAAAAATAACCGAATTCTTCACAAGGAGAGAGTTTTAACACCGTTACTCATTTTTCAAATCCGCTTTACAATAAATTATCTCACGTCAACTAATCTAGGGTATCTTATTTATAGGCTGCAAGTAGTCACAATTCTCATCGCGATTCCAGACAGGTAAAATGGGAAATAACTTCCACAAAAACAATGTCCTAGCCGTACCCAATCTCAAATTCATTCATATTGCTCTTATTGCTATGAGATATCAGAGAAAAGGCAACCGTACCACACTCCTGAATAATTGTGAATAAAAGTCATTAGAAAAATAAATGTAAAGAGTCGGCAGCTTCATTTAGAGCAAAGGAGGGTGTTTCTAGAGTTAAAAGCCAGGAATTCTGAGATTTTATAAATTCCATCTGTTTTCAGTTTTGTGTTGCATAAAATACGGTTAAAACTACATTCCAAAAAGATTTCTTCATTATTTTATCCGTGATTCCAATTAGATCTTCTGTCCTATTTTTGAAAATTGAAATAATAACATAAAAATAGTTTTCTTGCTGTTTCTCAATTTTCCTTGAATTTCTAACCTTTATCCGCCATTTCCCGTACGTGCCACCAAGTACTCCAAGGCCACGCCCTTTTTGCTGTTCGGAGCACAAAACTCGTCATGATTTTTTTGCGCCGAGGGGTGGAGCCTTCTGCTATATGGTGTTCTGCGAAAGAAGGTATGGGGCGTGGCTTGGTAGACATTATATATTGTGCCTTCACCAGTTCAAAATTCAGATTCTGCTTGTTGTTTCAATCACAATCCTTCTGTCTTCAATTGTACTGGTCTGCCCCGACTACAGCTCCACAAACTGATAAAGTAAGTTAAATCTCAACTCACTACATTCTCATTCATTTCTCATTTTCTATATGCATACTTTGATTAATATCACACTTTTTGACTCATCCTTTCCCTTCTATGTTTTCAATGCATTCGGTTGCTTTGTGCTTTATAGTTATTCTCATATGCTTTCTTACTTTGTTTCTCATTTCAAATTCAAGTTAGAGATCGCTTGATGTGGTGTCGGTGGGTCTAGTGTCATTGCGAAAATTAGTCTCCAAGTAGAAAAGAATACATGAAAGCACTCGCATGACGTGATCGGACCACATTGTTTGCAATAATGGCCGATATATTGCGTGTCTATATTTCGACTCAAATAATGAAAAAAAAACCTTGATGACTAACACGTAGCGAATTCATTTTTATTTTTGCCTACCAAACCCAAGTCTACCAGTTTTAAAAACTCATTTCACCTGCTTCCAGCATCTGCTGGGAGATGTGTGGCTTCTACATAATGACTACCAGTCGTATTTCAGTCACAGCTGATAATTTTGATCAGTCTATTACAGTCTAGGATTTGATTGCTACAAAAATTTCGTACTCATATCTGACAGGATAAAGACCGCAATTCTTATCACTCGATAAGGATGAACGACCCTCTAAACTGATTGCATTGTGTTTAGAAAATATAAATCGGCAACACAACGATCTTTGTTCTATAATCATTGTGAAGAATGACCCATATGAGTAGCTCTGAGAAATAACTCAAATTATTTATTCATCATTTTTCACTGAGACACGACCCACAAATTCTGAGCATCGCTATTTTTGTCCAAATTTACTAATGCCACTTTTCTGCAGAATGCTCGCGTCTCCTCTCAATTCCCTCATTGTTGTCTTCCTCATTTCACTGATCAAACTATCAGCGCCGACAGGAATAGCACGGTCCGACAGAGACAGAATGTTCAATGACTTTCTCGATATGGTGGAGTATCAAACCAATAAGAAGTAATTTTCAAACGTTTCAAACCTGCATATTGACTAAATAATTTTCAGAAAGGAGAGAATCAACAAATTATATTATACACCAAATGCCGATGAATCTGTTGACGAGCAGCTTGTAACAGATCGCCACGGTCAATTCTACTTGAAATGTATTGCGAGCAACAGCCAACAAGGAGACGGTCAAACGCGTTGTCCTCTGAAACATTCGAAATCCCGTCCAGGATGCCATTTTACTTATGACTTCAAGTATAACGAAACTATCCAGGGATGTTATGAAGATGACGGTGTCTCCAAAGACTTTTGCAACGATGAATGCAAAGTTGAAGTCAAGAGTTACGCCGCCGAAGGCGATAACGTCAAGAAATACCCAGTCGCATTCTGCTGCTGCCGATCATCCCATTGCAATGCAGTATCAAAGGTATCAAATATTTTCAAATTCATATTTTCAAAACAAATTTTACCACGACACTGACACCTAACATTACAGAAACTACTTGATGCTGCATACGAACGTTACGTCAGCAACCAAAATCGTCATACACATCACCACAAGCATCACAACAATAATAAAGAGACGATGAGCTTTTGGGATAGATTCAGCAGCTTCTAACTGACCGAGTAAATTGATAACAATAATTGTTCCCACCAATTCATGCTACTCGCTCCGTTTTCTTATTTTCATTTGATTATGATTTTAAACTCTCTCGAATCATTTTAAGATTTCAATTTTCGGGAAACTCAAAACTCCTTCGCCACAGCCATCATTTTTCATGTAAAACTTGCACGTTCTCAATAATTTTGTCGCCCGATCACATCATCTTAGCACTCATCATCATCTCATTATGTAACCGATATCTCTTTTCTCACAGTACAAACCATAATATTACGACTTCGTTTTGTCCCCCCCCCCCCCCCCCCCTCTTTACTCGCCTCAACTCAATTCTAGGCTTCAATTGCACCTAGGAATCCGGATTAGATAAAGACACACCTTTTCCTTTGCCATGCTTTCTACTAGCGCAACAACACTAGCCTGAATAGAACCAAACAAAGCATTCTTCTCTCAAAGTATTAAAATGTTTACTTTTTCGCATTTTTCAACAAAAAAAAAACATCTGAAAAATTCAAATCCCTCTCTTGCAAAACCTCCGTACAATCTACCTTTCAGTTATCAATTTCCCGCTGTTCCTAAAACAATATTTTTTGCTCGCATCCCCCGTTCCGGCCTCTTGCAAGTGTTCCTTGTCGTTGTAGAACTCTAGAAATCTTTATTTATTTATTTATTTTTATATATTTGTTACTAAATAAAGATTACACACGTTGATATTGTTCGAATGACCTTGAAATTGGAACAGAAATAAAATTGGAAAGTCTTGTAAATAAGGAAAATTGCTAACTGTAATGGCGGCGACATTGGTCAATTACACTTATTTACTAAATCGAATGACCTCAAGCACTGTGACGTATTGCCACACTGATTTCAAATTGAAAACTATAGGACAATTGACATTTTTCAGGGATTCTCGAGTAAATGTCAAATTTCTCTCAATGATCATCCCGAAAGGACAAAAATCCAAAAAAAAGTGGCTTTTCTCACGTTTTGAGCTCTAATACATTGTACATTTCCAAATATAAAAAGGTTATTTATAACACAGCAAATCCTCTTTAGGGAGAAAATAGGCTATTTCTACTTTTAGTTACTCTGCTTTTTATGATTTTAGAGATTGGTTGAGGTGAAATATCACACATCACCAAATAAAATATATATTTCTAAAACTAACTGAAAAGCTAGCAATTGAAGTATGCTACATAGAGGTGCGCCGGAATTGCTGAAACCGCCGATTGTCGAAAATTTTAGAAGTTGCTTTTTTCTATAAAATAACATTAACTCTATAAAATAACAATATATTCACTTGCTCGCAAAATTTCTACTGGTAAATTTAGTTGTAAATTTAGTTGAGCCAGAACATACGCTCCGTGAGTACACAGAGTCGTGGAAACAATTTCCACCTCATTTTTCTACAATTTTCCGTGGAACTGTAGTCGTACTAAAAAACAATCGATCAGATGTCCCCCATATTTTCAAGCCAACTTTACTTGTTTTCCTGGTAAGTGTAGCGTGGATGTAACCCAACATAAAAAAATTCAGTGTTCAGTTTTAAAAAGAACTTAAAATAATTTATTGTGAGCTAGTGTTACTTCAGCCTTTAATTTTTCCAGAAAATCATTGGAAATTTATTTGGAAATTTAGTCCAAAATGTGCTACCAAAGGCCTAAATTTTGCACTCTAAAAATTTATAAATTACGTAAAAAAAACTATAGAACGTTTCTAGCGTAAAGTTTTAATTTTCAGATCTACAAATAAACAATCTTTTAAAAAGTCACAAAATTGATTATACTGTTCACAGTTCAGGCAATCATTTTGATAATTATCTTTGACCTGTATTAGGATATCATGTTCCGTGAATATGATAAAATATTTTAGTTTTTGTCCTATCATCATTGATGAATTAACACTACGGGTTTTATCACATGAAAATCAAAGTGCACTGGCCTTCGATCCCCATATTATTATCAAAGAAGCAAATATTGTTGTAAATTCAATTTTCAAGGGTTATCTCATTTGATGAACCTAAGGGTATATGACTTGATGATTTTTTTTTGTGATACAAACCCTGTACTTAACAAGAAACATTATTAGTTACAAAAGGAGTAACGCTTCTGGGTATTTTGAAATTGTAGCCCCAAAACTTGCTCAAATGAACGAATTAACTATATTCTCCAATTTTAATCATTTTGTGTGTTGCAGCGGTTCGAAATTGATTTGTTGTTGTGAACTATTTTTCAAAATTTTTTATAGACTTTTTGGGAAGTTTCACTATGAAATTCGTTCATTTGAGCACTACCAAGCCTTAGTTTTGTGTAGATACCATTTTCATAATTGCCAAAAAAGAAAATCCCATTAAAAAAATCCCACTGATCGTTCAAATCTTCAATCCGCAACTGTTGGCTTCTCGAAGTCTAAGACAATGCTCACAATCGGATTTGTATCAAAGTAAAATAGATTATAGCGGTTTATTTCTGGATGGACTTAGATTCGAAAAAGATTATTCGGCTTGAAACGTGCGGCCCTGTATTGACTGAGAACGATTATCGTCTGCTTTGTTTTAATCATGAGGATTTGGAGTTTATAAGCAATGCAGCTTTCAGAATGAATTGAATTTCTTTTTTTTTTCTTAAAAGAGAAATGTTAGTAAAGGGGGTGAATGTTTTGCTTTTTCCATAACTTTTTGTATATTTTCGCCAAAATTAAAATATTTTCACTTTTTTCTTACACGCTTAATGTAAGGCTAAATAAGTTGTAACACTATACCAATAAACACATAAAACCAGCCTTATCACAAACTCTGAAAAAAAATGGAATGTCTGAGAAAGTTGAGTCATAATATGAAACTAACCAGACAACATCAATCTTTTTTCCTTTTTCACAGGCAATTTTACCAACCAGACATCCAAAAAGGACAAAGTGTCTACTTGAAATATCTACAAAGAAACTTCTAGCGTCCTAGAGATCAACAACTGGATGTTGTAGAAAGCAAATCATTTCTAAAAAACGAACACAAGTTCGGGATATTGTCAACACTTTACCCGTGTACAGGTGTTTTCAGAAGGGCAGATGCCGGTTCTGATATCCACGTGAATTCACCTTTTGGGTGTCAGATGTTTCTTGGAGTGTTTTCTAAACTTACGACATCGTCTAGACAGATTTATTTGTCTTGGATTTATTTTTGCGAAGAAAATTGGAAAAATGTCTGTGGTGTGTAGTGGAGAAGGAGGGAGTACAAACCTGGAAAAGAAAGCAAAAATAATTTTGGAAAGGGAAGTTTGATGATTGTAGAAATTGAATTGAAATTTTCAAACTCAAAAATTTACAGTTCAGGTTCAGTTTTGGTTCATAATTTTCGGAATTAATTATCCTTAACGGTGGAGTAACGCCAGTGGGAAAACTTCTTCACAACATGTCTATGGCTTTACAGTGCCAAAATATCATAGTTTAAAAGCTCAATTGAAAGGCATTTTTTGAAAATTGGAAAAACCTCGGTTTTTGCCAATTTTTTGGAAATCGTCGATCAGAAAACTGTTCCTTTGAATTTTAAAAAACAAACACTGTAGAAATCTGGAAATGGAACAGAGCTATAGTTTTCTCAAAAAGTGTTTCATTCAATTCCACCTTGTTAAGTAAGCTTTAGCTTTAGTTAGCTGAGTAAGCTCTGAGAATTTTTTTGAATTTTTTCCAATCAAGTTTTTTCATTGAGCTTCCAAAGTACATTTATTTTTCACAAATTTGCATGATTATTTTCATTTCAACGCCAAACGATCAGATAAACAAACTTGAATATCAAACTTTTACGGACTACAAATATCACTACGCATTCTTGCGGAAGGATCAAGATATCATAGATCCCTTCCAAGAACAAGAGTTCATTCTGACTCTTATCAATGTGTATACGGCATTGACAACGGTGTTCCTGAACAACAATAACCTTTTATTCTAAACATCATCTCAATGCGGTGCCACATGGAACGCGGCGTTGACTTTATTTCCAAACATATTTGCATTGAATTCGGCGAACGATCAAAGCTTGAAAAGAAAAAGTTAATAGTTAAGTGGTTAAGTGGTGGAGAGCGGGGGACAGGGGACAGGAAAAAAATAAGGAAGTTCGATTAAAAAAAGTGAATGAAAAATATAGAGAACGAGGAACCAAATCATTTTCCAACAGTTCGTATCGAAACAGCTTTAAGGTTAAAAATGTGAATGATTTGAGGATGTTGTTGGTATGAAAGTAATACATTAAATAGTGTACATGTACCAATTGAAAAGCATTCTGGTTTATTTTTCGGTGCGTTTGACAGATTGAACTCTCTTCAGGATGCTGCTCATTTGCTTTTTGAACTCCTCATCTTCAGATTGATTTTGGGACATACGCTGCAAAAAAATACCGGTTACTCATTTTTTTTTTTGCAAAATGTTCTGCGATGTTTAGTTGTTTAACTTTCAAAACTGCAGTTCCCACGGTTTCATTCATTCAAAAAACTTTTTTACTATGTCTAAACTTTCAGGGTGTTTTAGTAAATTTTTGTTATGTTTCACGTGAGAAAATACGTGGCTTTCTAAAATTTGTTTTCGAGGTTTGAAAGTATGGATGTTTGGACTTTAACCCTAAGTTGCAAATGATAAGGGAATGAAAACATTTGATTTAGTGATTGTGCAGTGAATCTTGTAAGATTTGGTCTTACTAAGATTTGATTTTACTTTTGTAAAACTCTTACCCACTTCAAAATAGACACAGAAAAAGTTTTGTCTAAAGTTTTTCAAAAGCTAGGTGAAACTGAATAGTTTAAACTACGTCTTGCGCAACTCTTGCTCAACTCTTGCCAAACTCTTGCAAAAAGCTAGAAGAGCGAAATAGAGGTGCTTTTATCTTTCCAAATTAAAATATTCTTACCTCGTGGAAGCTGCGACGTCTCTTTTCGCGCTCTTCCTTCTGCTGCTTCAACGTCTCCATCATTCTGTCGTTGTGTGCCTTCAGACGCTCTTCCATCTTAGACATGTAGTCATTAAGATGATCAAGCTGGGTGTCCAGCTTGCGAATTTCTGAAAAAAACCAATGCTATAAGTAATCTGAATCTGAGAAGAGTTTTCACCTTCCGTCTCCTCGGTCACTTCTCCTTCGTTGAGTGCCTCAATTCCACGAGCCAACGCAGAATGTGCAGCAGCGTTGACATTGCGGTCGCGCATCTTGACAATAGGCTCTTGCTCTTTCTGCTCAACGACCATTGTGTTCAACTGAAATGAGGAAATGGAGAAAAAGACGATGAATTATGTCGTTGTAGGCGAGCACACATTGACGACAGAATGAGTAACTTATGCAAAGTTTGTAAAAATTAATTAGGTAATTTGGTTGGAGATGGGTGATGATGATGGTGATGATGTAATGCATGTATCAAGATAAAAAATGCAGGAAAAAAAGAGACAACAGCAATATCGAAATTTTATATTGCAATAAGGGGGTCTAATAAAATGGAATGAAGGGTAGGGTAAGGCATATGTCAAGGGTGCTGGTGAACGTTTTTTTTTCTGGGATGCCACCTTTTGAATCCGGTCTTTGGGAGGAGAACTACAACAAACCAGCGAGGACAGGGAGGCAAAGGAGGAAAATGCGACGCCTATGAAAATTGTTATCTTTTCGAATTAGAGTCAACGTAAATGCCACACAGTTCTCCTCACTTTTGATCAAGGCGTAGCAGTTTGAGAATTCAGTGGCCTGGGGTGACAGAAATGAATTATAAATTATGACAAAGTCAAATAAAACTGCCTCCGCAAATCAAAAAAAAAAGAAAGAAAAAGAAACTTAAATTTTGAAACTAAGTACGTATTTGTATTAACACTTGCCTCCTCCTCCTCTTCAATTCACCTATGACTCAAACCGGTAGACATTGGTGAAATAGAAACATTCAACAAATACCTGGAGAAAGCCCCACTAGTTGTGTGATGACTAAACAGCATGAACAATTAGAACGTATAATTTAAGAAAAATAGAAAATCGTACAGTTTCGTTAGAAGAGAAATGACCGACGGCGGGCGTCGCCGAGTTATCAGCCAACAATTACACTTTTGATGGTGATTTAAGATAAGGCGTGGTTATGGAGCCTGTACTGACTGACCTGTGTGTGTTGTACGCTTCACTTTTATAACCCTTTATGCCGATTTCAGTGGTGATAAGGAAGCGTATGGAGAACTGAAGAGATTATGCAAAAGTTTGATGGCGAAAAGAGAATAGGAAGAAAATACTGTTATGGTTTTTACGGTGCAACTGAGACTGAAATTTCAAATTTTGAATCATGTTCAACTCGGTATAATCTGATAATAAGTGCTAGAAAATGTCGTGATTTTATTAAAGTGCAAGAAAAGTAAAGAAGTGTATGATTCTTGATTTCGAAATACTGCCCAAATGCAATGTGTTATTTTTGGGTTTTTTTTCGTTTTCCGCAATTTTTCCACGCTTTGAAATGTATGTTAATATATAATTAATTCACATTTTAGTATTTTAAATTTTAGATTTTAAAAATTCTCGCTATTGTTAAGTTTGAAAAACGACATATTTCATAAAAATGACTACAAATGTGAACAGACCTGGTATAAGTTCACTTCACTTTTAAAAAAGAACTAACGGAGTATTTTCTCGTAATAGTCTCAAAATGCGCTAAGATGAAACAATTTTTTATGAAAATTTCTAGAAAGTTTTTAAAATTTTCTAAAAATCGTTGCAAAGTTTTGAAAAAATTATGCTACTATCCTAAAATTTTCCAACTTTTCCGTCGCGCACCGGTTGGAAATTGATGTTTTCCAAATTCTAGTCTTTCATTTCATATTTTGATTGTTCATCCTACGTTATTTTGCTGATTGAAATACGTTCAATGCTGATAGGAGACCAAAATGACAAAAATTGATCACCTATTGGCTAAAAGTTAACTTATTATTCCAAACTTATTCCAAGAAATAACGTGAGTGAAAATACCAAAATATGCAATAAGAAATTACCATTCAAAAACGTTAACTTTCGACTGCTGCGTCAGGGAAAATTGGTCAAAATTGGAGATTTTGCCTAAAATTAGGGATTTTTTGCAAAATTTTGAACCACTTTTGAACAAATGGAAAAAAAATTTGAAAAAAAAAGTTATAAGACGGAATTCGTACATTTGAGTTCATTTTTGGTGTATACGTTTGAAATACAAATGTGATTTTAAAAAATTACTACACATGGGAAACATACTAAAAATATATGGTCACTGCACTTTTAAACTACTAAAATTCAAAAGTGAAGCAGCTTGAAAAAGTTAACTAAGTGATTAATCAAAATGTTTTTGCATCGTTTTTTAATGTAAGAAGTGAATAACAAAATAAAATCACAATCTACAACCGTAATACTAAGATCACTGTGCGCCATAAATTTACTTGGTAATGTTTTTCCTTCACGCCTGGCGCAATGTTTAATCTATCGATCACTCTGATAGTTCGACACTTGGTCGACATAGACCGGAAGAGCATAAAACTTCCTTTTACCATTCCTAGTTACGTCAGATGATTTTATTGGGGCGAGACATGACGCTTCTTCTTCATTTTTTTTTTAGCTACTTACCCTGTTAAAAATCGAAGTCAAGCGGTGACAAAAACACAATTTTGTGAACATGGGCAAAGGAAAGAATTAGGCAACCAAAAAAAACAGTGAACAGGAGACTTGATTTCGGGGACGACGCGGCGCGACTGGTGTGCTCAGCATAACATGAAAACGAGACAGGGAGTGCCCCTCGATGCTTACCGTTGAGCTCATCTTTTGATGGAGAGAAACAGTGGGCGGACAAGGTTTGCCTCCGTCATTAGTCATTTTGCCCTTGTTGGCAAATATGGTTTTTGACTAGGGGCGAATTTTTTCGTTTTTTTCTCCTTCAAATTTCACAACCTAAAATTTAGTTGGCGGAAATTTGATCTAGATTGAGTAGTGCCTGGTTAAAAGATTGAACAAAAGGACAAGAGTGAATCAAAACATTACATTGGGTGTGGCACTTGTGTGAATGAATAAGAATATATCTCGTTGCCATCTTCAATTCTTGACGCCCTAATACTTAATACCGAATGCGCTAAATGCCAAGGACAAACCGAAAAATGCAAAAAAAAAAGAAATTCGAGGACGCAGAAGAAATGCGATGGTTCCAGAAACTACTGGAAAATCGAAAGTGAAATGAAAAAGAAGAGGGGTTCAATTGAAGTATTATTATTAGTTTGTGAAAGCGAAATTTCTGTTCTTTCAGTTTCGTACCAACCAGTTCAAACTGTATAGTATAGAACTTTGATTACGTCACCATTTACTCTCCGCTTTATGAAAAACGATAAGCAGTGCTTTTGAATATTCGGAAAACAAAATCGCCGTTTTACCTAAATCGTACACATTTCATGACCGTTGGTTTATACGTCAGTGATAGTACTGTTCAAGTATCTGTTGGTTTTGATAAGCAAGTGTACCGAAAAATTTTGAATAGTGCGTTTCGGGATAATATTGAAAATAAATAAGAAGTTTCTGTTGGAAACTGGGGTTTTTTTTACGTAGAGACTCAAAGTGTGCTCAAATGAACAAATTTCGCAATGCAACTTTTCAAAATTTTTTCAAAATTTTTTAATGATGGTTCGAACATTCAAAAAAAAATCGCCTAATTTTAGCTAAAATCTCCAAATTTCTGCAATTTTTTTTGTGAAGATAAATTTAAAGCCGTTAGGTAATTATTTTTAGTCACCTATCGGCATTAAATGTATCTTACTTATAGAAATAACGTGAAATACCGAATTATGCAATATAGAATGATATTTCAGAAAAAAGTCAACTTTGGGTCGCTGCGATATAAAAAAATGGCCAAAATTGAAAATTTTACCTAACATTAGGCGATTTTTTTCTAAATTCTGAAAAGTTTTATTACGAAGTTTGTTTATGTCAGCAAATTATGGGGTTGTACCTAGATATTACCACGAACCATGCCTTCTTAAAAAAATAGTGCAACATCGTTAACCTACGTGTTCCTACACAGTTTCACTCACAAAAGGTGCCATACACATTCAATTTGCATAAACCCTAAACCTTTGCGCGATTTGCATATTGGAATGCAATCCGACTGCAGACCTAAAGCACAGAATCACTTTTCAATAAACTTGATTGATTCGGTCGGAAGAGATTGAAAACAGAAACGAACAGAAAAAGATTGGAAATGCGAACACGGAGAAACACCCACAAAGACAACTTTTTTGGAGCGGGGGTAGGAGGGGGGGGGGGTGACAATGACGAGAGGTAATGAACGAATGACCCACTTCTCATTTATGTAGTTTTTAAATGGACAAGAAGAGAGTGGGTGTTAACTTATCGATGAGTAATTGGAAAATGGAAGACTGAACAGAAAGAGTGACAGATTTGGTGACTAATGAGAAGATAGAAATGGTAATGAACAAAAAGATGAAAAAAGATGGAATATCTTTTGCTGGAAAATGCGATTAAGGCGTGAGATGAATAAGATAAAAACTTCTAAATGAATCAATGACGAATGGTTTATCATGAAGAGGATTTGTGAAGAGAAAACCATTTTTAAATTAGAATAAATTACAATGAGAACATGTTTCGGCATATATCAAAGGTGATTTCCCAATACTTGTCTAGGGAGAATTGATCTGATCAGAAATCAGTTTTTTGAAAATAACTTCAATTTTTTGGGAGTCGTCGATCGAAAAAAAAGTATTTTCAAATTTATGGTCTATATATTGTAGGCCAACAAAAGCTTAGTAATTACCAAATTTTGACTGCCAATAAAAAAAGTTCAAAAGTTGTTTGAAAAGTTTAACATTGATATTTGGTTGTTTTGGCCGGACAAAAGTGTTTTTGAATAATAACCCCAGTGGGGCCGCTCCACATTTAAAAAAATTTCAGGATATACTAAAACAGTGGAAAATATATTTGTATAAAAGTTTTTACACATGTATATTGCGTTCAATTGACTTATATTTTAAAATTGAAAATATTTTGTACTTTTATATAACCCAACATTTGAAAAAAAAATTTTTGTTTATCTATCCATAATAGTTGAACGTGATAAAACATTTCCGAAATTGCCTAAAATTGAGATTTTCATAAGCCTGAGAATTTGAAAATAAAACCTTATGTTTTTCGTTAAAGTTTAATTGTTAAAAATATAATTATGAAAAATTTGAAGGATTCATTCAACCGGGTAAAATAAACTCGGGAGGTCGGTCCCGCACTCATAACTGCGCCTTGCAAAACTATGTTTTCCGCAACTACCGCACAAGGGTTGAAAACCAAATTTTTTTACCAATAGAGCGAGAATTCACTTGAAACAACACTTTTGAAAACGTACGGTGATTGCAGACACCATGTTTTGCAAAACGCGGTTAAGTAAAATGTGTGGTATAATATAAAAATACTAAAGATTTTTTTCACAAAACTGCACTTAAATTATTATCCGAAATCTATTGAACAAAAACCTAACAACATTTTTCATTCTAAATAGTTTAACTGAAAAATTTGCTTTAAAAAAATTTATAGCCAGAAGCCTATTCAGTTTCAGTAAAATTAAGAAACAATAGTCGATTTTTTAAATACGACTAAGTTATTGGAAAGACCAAAAATGCCACCAAAAAAATTAAAACAGGTGCGATTTGAGGAGTGTGATTAGAAAATGTAACTTTATTTTCAAAGGAAGAGACATTCTATACTTATACAAAAATTTCAAAACAAACATACAGTTTGTATAGAAAATCTGATTTTATACATACCTGAGACCTCAGACGTACCAGCACTTGTATTTGTTATTTCCGGTGATAACAGTATACTCACTACTTACATAGGGGTTAGCGAATGCAGTAAACTCAATATGAAAATATTCACAAACGGCTATACACAATTTGAAAATTTGGAATCGTTATATGGAAAGAATAATTGAAAATGATTTTTCACCTCACTAAATTCCACTCACTGAAAAAAAAAACCTAAACAAAATTGTACTCATTCACCCAAATATGCGTATGTTGGAAATAGAAATCGCCGTGATGATTCGTTTTCAATTGTTGTTACGCAAACAAAACTAGTAGTGATGCCTCAATTGTTGTATAATATTTATCTATCTTTTCAGTATGCAACTTGCATCGATTCGCATACTACGGCGCGATTGTCCGTCAATTTTTTCTAGTTGGAGTGAAAGAGAGTAGTGTGGGGAAATTTTATGGAACATTGCATCAATCTAAACAAAAGTTACCAGAACAATAAATGATACTTATATAAAAACAAGTGTTCATCATTTTGAATAATTTTACGTGACCTTTTTTGTCCATATTATGATAACGCTTTTTAATGCTTTTTCTAAGCCTGAAAATGAAAGTCAATTTCACGTTTCCATTAACTTATCATTTTGAAAAACAAACGTAAACGTATTGGAAAATATTTTTGCACCAAACAAACACCCAATAACGGTACTGAAAAAAATAATTAAAGCATGCTATAAGTTAGCAGAATAGAGAACTAGAATGATGGCACAACATTTTTTAAGTTAATTTAGAAATTTTTTCAAGACCTTAGCATTCACAGTTTCAAAATACGTAGTTATTTTTCCAGGTAACGCAAAAGTAGGTCCAAAAAAATAATCTACCTTCGAGAAATCATATCTCGGTTAATCTTAATTTTTTAAAAGTCAATTGAAAAAGTCAATTGAAGAAAAATTGTATTTTTTCTCAACAGTTGTTCAAACAACTGTTTCGTGATATTTTTGAAAAAAAGAGCAAAAAAATTTATACTAAAATGAAGGGATAGCATTCAAGCTTGCAAAAGGAAAAACGGTGTTTACATTAATGTTCAGTGTATCTATGCTCAATGATTGAAAAAGAAAAACTACGAATAACAAAGTCGCGTGTTGAAGTTTGGAAATTGAAATAAAACGGTTTTGATCAATTTCAAAATAGTTTATTTCATTGTTTTATTGAAAAAATTTTGTTGTTTTTCGGTACGTTTACAAAAAAACACCTCGAAAAACAAATATTTTAAAGATTCAATATTGCAAATTTCAATTCCTAACTAAAAGCTCACTTCATTAAAATAAAAATGTTGAAAAATGCTGCAAGCATCTTTTTTGGTTGCGCATCAGAAAAGAGAGGCTATGCGAAAAATATTTGGTCTTTGGTTTCGAAAAGCAAACACTCGAATAACCGGTTGTTGCCATTTTTTCGAATGCACTTTTTCAATGTTTTAGTTGGAAATGTTCAAGGAAAAAGTTTCTAGATGCTATTCTTATAAAAAAAACAAATTTAAGAATTTATATTTTATCAAGTTAATTTTTTTTCAAATTATTTATCTAATTTAAGATTCAAAAAAAAACCTTGACAGCGAAAAAAGACTTCAAAAGTTAAAAATGCTGAGGGTGGCATTATTTCTTTAAAGAAAGACCCACATACACATCAATAAGCAATCCATACCAATAAAGGGTCCCAACGGCACTCCGCTCGAACGCCCTGCGCGTTGTTTACCGTAAATATACACACATGTACACACACTCTTTCCCCGCCATCCCCACGTTTTGTCGTCTTTGAAAACCGGTTGTTGCGTGTCTTATTCGTTAGATATCTTGCCATCCGCGACCAAGTGTTACATAATGGAGATTTTTTTTTTGACAGAAGCTATTGTAATTGACTTTTTAACAATTTCTATTTAATATTTCTTCCAGTGTCTCAGAAAAATCGATGAGCTCAATGGAAAAATTGACCTCGGATCTACAAGCAGAAAGACAGAAACTTGCGTTATATGAGAAGAATTTAAGAGGTAGGGAGGTTTAACAAATATTTATATGCAAACTTTTTTTTCAGTAGCCGTTGAAAGCTGTAAAGCACTGAAAGCAGAGAAAGAAAACTTGGCAAATATCATTGCAGGATTTGCTTGCGCAGAAGTTAAAGTAGAGATTTTTTATAATTTTTTTCTAAAAATTTTAACAAAAAAATTATTTCTAGCCCGGCTCAACTGACATCAATGATTTGAAGCAGAAAATTGCGGTTTTGACCAAGGAATTTCAAGGGAAAGAAAGTGCGCTAGTGCTTGCAAGAAATTCGGTGTTGGTGAGTGTGCATTTATCGATTTTTCTTAGTATGCTCATTGTTTTACAGAAAGAGAACCAAGAACTAAAAAAACGATTGGCAGAGGCGGAAAGTGTGCCGAATAGTCTGGCAACATCAAGAAATGGCGATTGTAGTTTTCATGTGGCGGAGCTGGAACAAAAGCTTCGGAAGGAGATGTCATTGACAAGAAAGTATGAACAACGACTACAGCAGCTAGAAAGTCAACTAAAAAATAATTCAGCAAGTGACAGCAAAATGGAGGTGAGTACTTTTTTTTTCTTCCGGAAAAAATTTAGAAACTTTTCACTTTTCAGCTTGCCAACAAGCAACTAGAAGCCGAGCGTGAGCAGTTCAAAAAACTCTACGAAGATGCTCATGGACGGTCGATATTTCTCGAACGGAAGTTTACATCACTTCAACTTGATCAAAAACGAGACGAAGCAGAAACTCCAAAAGTAGTTGCAGCTGTGGAGGATGACATCAAAATTGCCAAGCTTGAGGTTGGGAATTATAGAAAAGGAATGATCTAAAACTAATTTTTTTTAGAATCAAATTATGAATCTTTCGAAACGTTGTGATGATAAAGAAGACGAGTTGTCAGAGCTGTCAAGTATTATAACTCAAATCAAGGGAGAAAATATGGTATTAAAAGAGGTAATGAAAAAAATTGCTGGTTAACTTGACCTATGTTGTTATTGATGCTTTAAAAAAATTGAATTTTAAAAATGTTTCCGAGTTTGTCAACTATACATCTAAAGTATTTACAAATTTGTTGAAGCTTGAATATTTGTACGTTTTCAATTTTCTAGTTAATTGATGCCCGAACGCATCAGACTGCAAAGTTTAGGGAATTCTGTAAAGCTAATTTTCTTATTGAATTGTTGAGCATGTAAACACACAGTTTTAAATAAAAAATGTTGTCAAAACCAGACCCGCCAGATGTCAGCTGCTGTAACTTTTTCAGGAACAGTGTTGTAGAATTTTGTATTCCACAAAAATGTAGGAAAAATAATTGGCAACATTTTTTTTAGTTAAAAACAATTTGTTAGCTATGTATTATATTTTTGATCCTCATTTGAAGAACTCTTCTTCGAAAACGAATACGATATTTTTTCCAGAGCCTCGAACAATTGGAGAAAAAGCGATCTTTATCACCTGTGGATGAATTCTGGTTTCGCGACGGCATGAGTGACGAGTATGAGAAATTTAAAAAAGATAACGGCAATCCTTTGGAGTTTTGCTGCCCAACTCTTCGTGATGATGTCCTGACGCTTATTGACAAAGCAGTCGAAGATAATGCAAGATCTGACCAAGTGAAACAGCAGCAAATACAGATTACAAATGTGAGTTGATTGTATTTGACTACTAATTATATATACTTTTTTTGTAGCTCGAGAGGACTATCCGTGTTCTGAATGATAAAATCAACTGCAATGACGTTTTTCGATCGGATGTGGAGGAAAAACTCGACAAGTTGAAAGACGACATTTCATCCCGAGAACGTGAAATTAATGCACAGAAGGAAGAAGTCAACAGAATCAAGGACAGCCTGAGGCTAGAAAAAAGTAAAAGAAACGAATTAGAAGAAGAAGTGCTCCGTCAGCGGCGGTGTGCCCAAGAAGAAATCGAGTCGAGAGATCAAGAAATTGAAGCATTCCGGTGAGCATAAAAAGCGAGTTCTCAATTATCCTTACTGTTTTACAGAAAAATGCTGGTCACATTGCGACACGAGAAGATGGAACGATCACAAAACCCAAGAAAAATCTCGAGGCACAATCGATCATCAGCACACGACGAGGAGTCTGCTCGTAGGAGGAGTAGAACATTTTCACAAGATGACACTGCAGTGCCAAATGATCCGGATTCTAAAAATGTTTATTATGAGAATCAGCTGTCGAAGAAGGATTATGATATTCAAGAGCTTAGGTTTGTGATTTATTTGACGATAATAAAAAAAAACTTAGCTTGCAAGATTATTTCCACTCGAAAAACAAAATGCAAAAAAATATTTGCCATAATTTTGATAATGCCCTTAGTAGTTTGGATACTCCAAATTGTAGTATCGCCAATGTGGAACTTGCTGACATAGTGTTAAAATGTCCAAACATCATGATGAAAATTTCCAGAAAATTTCAAAAAGTAGTGAGAGCTCAGTTTTCTCATACGCATAATAATGTTGAAAGTCGACCAAAAAAATAATTTCTACAAACTTTAAAGTTTTGTTTGCTTTTTAATCATTTGTATTTGAAAATCATAAATCTTATAAGATGCAATGCTCAAAAACACTCAAACGTCGACATTTTGAAAAAAGCTAGAATTTCTACCGGACGATGGCTCGGATTCTCAATCCACCAAGGATAAGATTTTTCTCGATAAATTAACTGCCGCTAATCTCTCCCTTCCTGTTCATATTCAAACTTTCCGCGTCAAAACTCGCAAGCCAGTCCTATCCCGCCCAACCAAAATTCGTTTCTCTTCAGAAGCCGACCGCAATTCGTTAATTTTCTCTCTCCAAATCTCTCCGTTCGTTGCCTGATCGCCCCACCAACCTTCCAAGACCCATCCGCTGCAGACGCGATATGACCAACGATGAGTTATCTATCCTAAGAGAGTTGAGAGCTGACGCTTATAACAGAAATACCCAAGCTGGCGAGATTCGTTATTATTTGCGTGACCTTAAGATTGTGACTCTCTCGTCACCGCGTCCACTTCCTACCTCTGTTGATTCTGCTGCTCCCGTTGCAAACGCATAGGTAAACGGCCACCGGGCATTATTATCGTCTTGTCCGTCCATTGCTGCTTCATGTCCGATACAATCTTCTCAAAATATATTCAATGTTACGTCTAATTCTCGTCTTTGCCCATTGGTGGCTGTGTCTCCTTCTATGTCCTATTCCGTCTCCCAGCAGTCCGTTTCTGCTGCTCATAACACTCGAAATCAGACCTTCCCCCCCCGACCTGCCAAAAAAATGCCCTCTTTCTGAATTGTGACAGAGGGCCTCCTCATCCAAAATCTGGAGGTGGTGGTGTAGCTGTTTTCTATTTCAAAATTTCGCCTGAAAAGTGGGTAGAATTTGAACATTTTAGCGTTTTTTGAATGATATTCGGGCATCTTTTTCAACTTTAAACATTTTTTTCCTGCAAACCCAAGTTTAAATTCAAGGGTACTTTAAGGTAAGTGCATATTTGTATAGATCACCTGCCCCAACAGTGTTAACCTTTTTGAAAACTTTGAGTGGCCACTTTTGTCTACATACGGCTTAGGATCTTTGTTTTTCTGTTCCTAAAAATGCAAATCTACTTCACTTTTTCTATCAAATTGTCTTTTTTTTTAATAAATGGAAAATCTTATTGGAAAATATTTTTAGGGAAAGCATACTTCACCAAGTTAAGTGACTAGCCCCCAAATTAAAAAAAAAACTCTTATTCCACAGTTGTTAACCCCATTTGAAACATCTGAAACTTTGCATTTATTAATCTGATTTCAGACGGCAACTTATGGATGTTGAGATACGTCTCCGAGAAAACGAGTCTGTATCAATGTCCCGCCAACTTGAATCAGTTGCTCACAATGAAGAAATGACGGAGAAGGTTCGAGTGTTAGAAGGTACGACTTTGAGATTTTATTATATCATAATCATACCTCCTGTTTTTTTTCAGGAAAACTTCAAATGTTATCGTCGACAAGCGAAATCGACTACCTCCGCAATATTTTCACCCAATTCCTGCATTCGATGGGATCGCCGAATGCCGCCAGCAAGGCCATCTTGAAAGCAATGGGCAGCGTGCTTAAAGTTCCCATGGCCGAGATGAAAATTATTGATAAAAAATAGGGAGCGATGCTTATCACGAAATTGAGAAAGACGAAACTTTTTTTTTTCCTCGTTTTTTTTTGTTCGCCTATTGTGTGTAGATATACCATTCGTTATCAAGAAAAGAAACTGTATAGCTCGCGGGTTAAATTTCTGTCTTCTTGGTGTATTCATTTTCTGGTTCATATCACATTTTCCTCTACTGTGACTATAATTTTTTGTACCATTTTTTCCATTGTCGCTTCGTTATTGGAATTGTAATTTGTCTAATCAGAAACGTTTTTTTTCAAATATTTTCTTTCGTTTGACGTTAGAGGTTTCACACCTCTCAATATACTTTTTTTCTACCAGAAGCTGATTTTCTAAGTAAAAGGATTAATTTCTTCAGTTAATAGTGAAAATGAGCAACTACCGATACTCAAAACTCAACGAAGAAGAGATCTCATTGGAGGATATGCCATCCTCGGCTAACCAAATTCTGACTCGGCAAGAAGTAAGTTTTAGTACTAAAATTCAATGAAGAAATGATGTGATAATGAAGAAATGATTTCAGCAAATAATTCAAGAACAAGACGATGAACTGGAGCTCGTCGGAAATTCGGTGCGAACGTTGAGAGGAATGAGTTCGATGATAGGCGACGAATTGGATCAGCAATCTACGTAAGTTGACCAGCTTATTTCAACTTAGAAATATTAAAATTTTGCGATTTCAGAATGCTAGACGATTTAGGACAAGAAATGGAGTACTCGGAAACTCGACTGGACACTGCTATGAAGAAAATGGCAAAGCTGACGCACCTGGAGGATGGTATGTTGCTGGCCCGTAGAATGTAAACGATTTTGTTTATGTTAGCACCGGAAGCTAGGAAGCAAAGTGTATCATCGAACACATAGCGCCTCCTCGTTTTCAATCAGAAAACATCCAATACTTTCACAAGATGCAGCGTTTCCAGCAGGAAGCTACTTTGAAACTTTCACCAACTTCTTTCTATTCTATTGAAAATGAGCATAATGAGTTATTCAATGCATGCAGTCCTCACACGTTGCGCACGGCACCGTTAGCCTGCATTTTGAAGCAGTGCTCACGAGACCCAGGTTCCATAGTCACCGGAAACATTCCCCCCGTCACTTTCTTCTATTCAACAACCTATTCATTGCAGAGTCCAGTCAATGCAAAATGATCATGGTGCTCTCAGCTCTCCTGTTTTTCCTCGTCTTTGTCCTTCTGGTCTGACGACGTACGTGCCATATATAGTTGACTTCTCTTCTCTCACATTTCATATTTTTATTATTATCATTATTATTATTATCGATTTTTGCTCCCAGTCTCAATCCAAAGGTACATAGTACATTCCTTCCCCACTGTTAGACAAATGACAAGTCTGTAGATCAGAACTACTTCTGGGCTTTTTTTTCTCTTTTTTCTCTTTTTTTAAAGTCTTTTTTCCCATGTTCGTATCCGTATCGGGTGTGAAAACTAATATTTTATATTTTTATATAAATGAATATTTTCAACATTATTTTAAATTACATTGTGTCTTGTTGTGCCAAAAAAAGTGCCTCGCCTTGTCAAACTATCTTGGAAAGTAATGTCATTATCGATTAAAGGCACGGCTGTGCAAATACATTGAACACGTTTACAATATTTCTTATCTTTCTTTCTGACTTTCCAAATAAAATTATACTTTTAGATGGTTGTGCCAAATTTATAATACAATGAGAGTGTCAAAAGTATTAACGTTGGCTAGTTTCATATCAGTCTGCTCGTATTCAGAAGCAAAATCCAACGAAACTGATCCGAATGGATATATTGTGTTTTGTCCGTGCATGGGTGAGTGTTTGCATGCATTTTTGTGGTTAAAAGTAGAATTGAAAAATATATGAAAACTCCTCGAGAAAAAGAAAAAAGTACATTTTTGGAATATTCGGTAATTTGCCAAAGTATTTAAAAAAAAAAGCTAAACTCTTTAGGATAGTATTGTGATATTTGGTTATATACTAAATCCCCACTGATGATACTCCTGTAAATCTACAGAATTATTTCAGGTAGATTTGGCAACCAAGTTGACCAATTTCTCGGTGTTCTTGCATTTGCAAAAGCTCTCGATAGAACACTAGTACTACCCAATTTCATCGAATTCAAGCATCCTGAAACGGTGAGCAAAAAATAACTTTGTTATAATTTTGTGATAATAGTTTTTCAAAAAATTCAGAAGATGATTCCGTTTGAATTCTTGTTTCAAGTGGGCACAGTCGCAAAGTACACCCGAGTAGTCACCATGCAAGAATTCACAAAAAAGATCATGCCAACAGTGTGGCCCCCAGAAAAGCGGAAAGGTACAGTTTCTGTTTTGCCATCATTCAACAATGTTTTTCTAGCATTTTGTTGGACTCCGCGTCAAGCGATCTACGATAAATCTGCAGAACCAGGATGCCATTCGAAAGAGGGTAACCCCTTTGGACCTTATTGGGATCAAATTGATGTTTCATTTGTTGGCGATGAGTATTTCGGAGATATTCCTGGAGGATTCGATTTGAATCAAATGGGAAGCAGAAAGAAATGGCTAGAAAAGTTTCCGTCGGAAGAGTACCCCGTTTTGGCATTTTCCAGTGCTCCAGCTCCATTTCCTTCCAAAGGAAAAGTCTGGTCTATTCAGAAATATTTAAGATGGTCCTCACGAATTACCGAACAAGCCAAGAAATTCATTTCGGCCAACTTGGCAAAACCTTTTGTCGCTGTTCATTTAAGGAATGACGCTGATTGGGTAAGATTTTGCGATGTACATCTAATTTGTTCACATCTACATTTAGGTACGAGTTTGTGAGCACATTGATACAACTACGAATCGGCCATTGTTTGCCTCGGAACAGTGTCTTGGCGAGGGGCATCATCTGGGCACACTTACCAAAGAAATATGCTCACCGAGCAAACAACAAATTTTAGAGCAGGTTTGCTAATACAAAATATGTAGTTTCATGTTTTCTCATATCAGATCGTTGAAAAAGTGGGATCAATTGGAGCAAAGTCGGTGTTCGTAGCAAGCGACAAAGATCATATGATAGATGAAATAAACGAGGCTTTGAAGCCATATGAGGTAATTTTTTTAAAACTGTTTTATTTACTTTTTATTAAGTCGTAGTGCAATTTGAGTTCATTATAGATCGAAGCTCATCGTCAAGAACCTGATGACATGTACACATCACTTGCCATCATGGGAAGGGCTGACTTGTTTGTTGGAAATTGCGTCTCCACATTTTCACATATTGTAAAACGAGAACGAGATCATGCTGGACAATCTCCAAGACCTTCTGCATTTTTTGGAATCCGGGCGGTCAAAAGACATATCGATTTGTGATCTAATATTTTCTACTTAGATCTCCAAAAGTTTGTGATACACTAACAATTGTAACTTTATTATTACTTAATAAAACAACTAGTCATGTAAGTTAACAACGATAAAAACATAATTAAAATATAATTATTGAATAATAGTGACCTTATTGTTAGAATACAGAACCACTGGGAGTGATTGGAAATTCTTTTTGCGCAATGTAATGCTGACTCCAGCAATGGTCACAGTAACAAGAAAAACAATAGTAAGAAGGATGATTATTAACATCAAGTTTCTGTCGAGGAACTGTGAGAACTCTGATTTGAGAAGTGCACGATGCCTGAGGACCTCTTCAGTGTTTCCATAATTGGCTTCCAGTTTATCGAGATCTTCATGGCTCACTGGGAGGTGGTCCTAAATAAACATGTTTTGTTGTTAATTTTAATAAGAATTTCAACTCACCGCCTCTGTGTTAACTGCAAAATGATCGAACGCATTAAGTGATTTTCCAAAAACTTTGACGTTATTGAATTTTGCATACGAACCAATTGGGAGCAATAAAGAAACGTGCTGCGAGATGCCCATTTGATGAGTTGAATAATGTCCATGAATCATTGTTTGATAAGCCTGAGACGATTTTTTTTTTGAATTCCAATATTTTTAAAGCCAGTCACATACTTCTGCGACTGCTGCGACAACACTATAATCACCAACATATTCTCTAACAAAAACTTTAGTAGGAGCCATCACAACCTCGACCGGACAATTTTCGGGGCTGGTAACCGTGCAAGTAGTATTCCGAGATATTTGGCATTCGTAGTAATTTTTCTGAAACTTTGAATGACTACAGTTTGATGTTTTATCACAAACCAGAAAACGACAGGAATCCATTGAAAATAATTTGCCATCGTACAACACCGCGTGTGTAGAAATGTTTCGATATTTGAACACCGTCCCGAGTGATGAGAAATGACCAATTGAGGCGACCTTTAATATATTGATTGTCAGGGATTCCACTTGCAAGAAAATGTGACACTTGATACCCACAGATGTCTTATATTTCCTCAATCAGTCTTGCACCCGACTACCCATCTTGACAGCTCATATCTCAGTTAGCTTTTCAGATACCAATAAAACAAATACAATCAATATATTAAATAATTGTTAAAAATGGAGTAGCGGCAATGGGAAAATATTAAAACCGCTCCTATGGTTCCAAAGTGGCCATTTGACACAGTAAAGCCTTTCAATTAATTTTTGAAAAATTCTATTGACAGCCAAAAAGTGGTCATAACTCATTTTTAACTCAGTTTTTGCCACTTTTTTCTTCAACCAAAAATATTCCTTCGAATTTTGGGGTCTACTTAAGTTTCATATCCACATTTACAAAAAACTGTAGAGATTCGAACATGCGACAGTGCTCCTGAAAAAGTGGCAAAAACTCAGGAATTGCCAATTTTTGACTTTCAATAAAAAAGAATTCCAAAATTTTTTGAAAAAGTTTTACAACGATATTTGGCTATTTTTTCACCGGTTGTTAACAGTTTCCCCGCTGTGTCTGCTTTATCTTTAATATAAACTTTTAAAATTGAGAAACAAGATACTAAAAGAGGATAAACGATATGTTAATTCTAAACACCAAACGATTCTTCAATTTCAAAATTCAAAACATTCTCTTACTATTTTGTGCAACCCCATTCTTCTCGTTGGATTGAAATTTCCACAAACTATCATTTCAAGTCGATTTGCTTTGTCACATTGCAGAGTTCTTTTTGCCAATGCCGCCCACGCGTCCTCAATTTTTCCCAACGGATAATTGAAATAGCGAATAATTTCCTATAAACATTATATTTCTCAAAACAGTAATAACCAATTCTTACAGTTCCATTCCAGTTGATAAGATTTGCGATGTCGTCAAACGGCAGATTGATACTTGGCATTTCTAGAACTTCTTCGAGGTATAGCATCTTGTCTGAAAATTCCAACATATCGATATATTTTTGATCTTCTTTTTCCATGTTGCGGCTATTGTGCTGTTTCAGAAGCCAACTCAAAACTGGAAAGTATTCCGTGAACCTCTTTTGGCGCATGTCTGGAAAACAACAATTCAAAGATTCTGAGAACATTGTATGGCTATCACTTTGCTTCCTGCAAGTCATTTCAATCATATAGGTAATGTTGAAGTTGGGATCTGATCCTGGGATGATATCAATGCTGGTACACGATCTTTTGATGTTTTCGGTGAATTCCATTCTGCAGAATATGTGAGTTACAAATTGTTTCATGAGTTTAGAATTAGGATGCTTGGCCGCAACGTTACTATTTTTTTGTAGAAAAAACAGGCAAACTTGGATTTTTAATGCAGCGCCAGTAGGAAAATTAATTAAAATCATTTCTATGTTGCCAAAATGACCCCATGTCTGAGTTGAAACTTTCAAAAAACCTTTATAAATTTTTTATGATGTTCAAAAGTATAAATTACTACTCGGCAAAATCCCGCAACTTTTACGCCAACTTGAGCAATTTTAGCAATGACAATTGCAAAAGTTGCTAGAGTTGGGTAAAGTAGGTTAAAATTGTGGATGGTCACAAACATTTTTACTTCCTAACATTGGCTAAACTAAAAAAGTTGCTAAAGTTAAGTGTGATTTTGTTAAAGATGGTTTTAAAAAAAGTTGCGAGACACTAAAGTTGGTTCATAAATTGCTCAAGTTGGGTAATAAGATGCGGCAAACTGCCAAATAATTTTTTTAATTAAAGATTTACAAAAAGTGCCAAAAACTGAGTAACTACCAATTTTTGAAACAATTTTTTAAAATTTTTGTAAAAATTTTCAAAAAATGTATAAAAGTTCTACTATGATACTTGGGATCCTAGTACAAACTTCAATGAAAGTTCTTTTAAAAAACTCACGTTGCCGGTGTCAGACGATCTCGAAGAATAAGTAAGTCAGCAACGACTAATGATGCCAAAAAAGCCAGAAAAACAACAAGCTTCATCTTTGCCATCGGCTTGTTCCTGTAAAGCAAATGCAAAATGCGATTGTATTTTTGTAACAGTTGATGCACTCTAAATATATTTTTGTGTGGTCAAAAACGTATTGTGTAAAAAATTGATGCGAATGTTCTCAAACAGTGCTCCTTTGCTAAATGCCAACGGTTGGGGGCACGAAAGAAATGAAATTTGTTTACTGGAAATGTTATGTTTCTAAAGGTCATTTGGGCTGCGGTAGTTGATTTTTGAAAGGAAAATTTTTTAGAATAAAGAATAGAAAACAAATGGTTTTGAGATATGAAAAGGGTAAAGTTAAATCTAAAAATCGGCAGATAAAGAAAAAATCCGAAAATACGTGCTGCCTTGATTCCAAGTAACGGCCTTCAATATTTGAATATCCAAAAGTTGTTATAAAAAGATTGCTGATAAAGATAACAATAGCGCTCCAACGAAAACCCCGCGCGAAAATTTGAAACTGATTACCTCCTGATATTTGAATGGGCCCCTGCTCTCTCCTTCCATTTATCTGTTTACTTTCCCTCCTTTTCACCTTTTTTGTCACTTTCTCAAAAACACAGTGTTTTCGAAAATTGTTAAAACTTGTGTACTGTAGATCAGTAGAAATTGATGGGATGCACGAAAAATATTTGGAAACGAATTGATTAAAACGTAATAATTTTTTTCCATCCTCTGTAGTTGCTCTATACATGACGTTGTGCCGAATTTTTTTTTCAGCACAACGCCGTTTGCCAAACCTAGCAATAGTGTTCAGTTCACTCGACCTTGTAAAAAAGTCAATTTACGTGTTGTTCAAAATTTTCCAAATCACAAAAGACTGAAACGTAGAAGCTTAAAAAATTTCCCAGCATTACTTTCTGTTCTTCAATGTGTCTACTTTCAAAAATATGGGTTTATATCTATTAGGATGTAATTTGAATCTCAATTTGAAAATCAACAAAAGTATGAAAATTTCATTTATTCATTGTAGAACAAATTACAAAGTAGGATTGCGGTCTAACACCTGCAGTGAAGAAAAAACAAAGCACAAATGAGTAAAAACCACTGGAATGAAAAAGCAAAGAAAAAGTCACAGCCGGTAAAGCAGTTATACAATAATATTAAGAATATCTTGACTTCATTGCAGTCAAATGAATCGTGTTTATCATGTTGGTTTAGTCAGTTTCTTGTCCCGATTTTAAAGCAAAATATAAGTTGACATGTACTATTGAGGCATCGTATTTAGTTGATTTTGAGATCCACCAGGTCTCCTGAAATGGAATTATGTGTTTAGGACAAGTATCTAATGTAATATGTAATATGTCTTATATGTTACAGTATTAAAATAACCTTACCATTTTGCATTTTTTTTGACGCAAATTGGTTGTTGTTATCTAGTGGAAGGCAGAGGTTAACTCCCATGGACGTGCCATTTGTTGCAGTACGGGTAGGGCTGCTATTCTCATTTCCGTTTTTTACATCTTCCGTTGGTGACTGAAATTTCAAAAATACTACTGGCTAGAACACTATAATATTATCTCTATACCAATTTCTTAGCCGCTGAGAAGCACATTGTTTCTGGTACTGTGGAAGAACGGGTTGGGACAGTCTGCAACATTGGATGTTAATAGAATTTGTACATTTTGAAATGAATTACCTCAATTCTCAGAGAGTTAGACTCTTCCATAATCCCTGTCAGTTTATCGTTGTACGGGCTTATGATGCTCGTCACTGAAAATAAGATACCGTTTCACTATAAGTTGATTTCTTTGACACTACTGTAACACATATTAAATTAAACTTTTCCTAAAGCTTTGGAACATTCTCTCACGCAGACAAGGTTGAGACAAAGTTGACTCTAACAAGAATTGGACAATTGTTTCAAAAATTTGAATTTCAAGTATGTATGAAGACGGAACCTGGCAATATTTTTACTCCATGTTTTTAAAAATCTTACCATGCTGAAACATTCGAAAAAACGGAAAATAGGTTGCAATAACTGAACGTGCAAAAACATGCAAAAGGAAAGAACTAAAATAAAACAGCAGCTTATCTCTTGGGCACGGTACAAACAAAACCTACACTTTCCAATGCAAAGAGGTTTCAGATTAAGAGATGTAGGTCGCGCTGAAAAGTATGTTAGTGGTTGAAATGGAGGGGGAAGTGAAGTGAGAACAAGAAGCGGAGAGAATTGTGTGATTAGTTCTTAAATGATTGCGGAATAGTTTTTGGAATAATGCTTAGTTTCACATTTTCTCACTCTAGAAAGCAAGTTGTTGAAAAGAAACAGAATTTCGAGAAGCTCTGCATGCTTTTTAAAAACAATCCGCAGTGCAGAAAGTGCATTTTTCATCGAGATCGTTTGATTCCCAACTGCAATCAAAGGTGCAATTCATATCACTTTTTGGGGATAGATAGCGAAGAAAAATTAGAAGTGAGAAGCATTAGTTGTATGTATTTTTTTTCATGAAAACACATTTCTGGGTTAAATGATCTGTAAAGGTGAGTAGAAAGAACCAAGTTGAAGCGACGCGTTTCCGGGCGATTCAAAAACCAGCGGCGAGTCAATAATTCAAAAAAAAAAAGAAATCAATAAAAAAAAGAACATACCCATTGAATTGGAGGAGGATATACTCATTGGCGTGTCGGATCGTTTTTCTACTCCATTAATCTGAAAAAAAAAATGAAATTTTTTCAAGATGCTCTTAAATCAACTATAGCAATATTTAAAACTTCCAACTTACCTGTCCAGCATTAGAAATTGCATTTGGCAAACTGACTGCTCTGTTCATCCTCAAAGAATGCATTGGTAGTCCGAAATTTTGAATACGTTGCAGCCTTTCCTTCTTAGTAAGCATATTGGTAATAGCTACTTCTTGGCGAAGTCTATCCAGTTTCAACATTGACTCGACCTGAAATATTATATTTTTCGAAGAACCGTTGACTGGACATACCGCCTGAATACTTTTTGTGTAGGCTTCAATGTAATTAAGGGTCTGCTGCTGGTGTTGTGATTCCGTGGATGAAGTGGAGCTTCGAGATGAGCCACCGCCCTGCTCGTCGTGAGATGTATCCTTCGCAGCCATCATTGCCAGTGAAGACCGGTCTTCCATATCTTGCGAAGACTGGAAAAATATGTTTCAGAAAATTGTTTGGTTACATTTTTTACCTTCGGAATATGAGCAACTACATCATAGTATAAAGAAGTTCTATGAATAGTCTCGGTGCCCAGCATCTTCTTGAAAAACTTTTCTGTTAGGCTTGGTTTTTTGTAAATTTGTAAGCATATTCTCTTTCTCAGCACAATGTGCATTGGACATGGGTGTGATAGTCTCACCATAATCTGAAAATATTTTATTTTATTTTTGAATATTATTTTAGGTACTAATACCTTGACAATTGCGTACACACGATCATTGCTGTTAGTAGGAACATTGAGTGCCGGACAATCATGAACTGATGAATCCCAGGAACATGTTGCCACATGATCTTTGTCATCATACTTCTGAATTGGAACCATCAGCAAGTTGCCCTCTGGCTCAAGTGGAAGCATGGAGTGTAAGCCAGCAACACGCGGCACATTCTCATCACTTGTCATTTCACCGGTCATATCGTCGGAGTTTAAGTCTAAGAATAATACTGGGATATGTCGTTCCACTCCTTCAGGGGCAATCCTGCAAATTATCAAGATATATTCAGTTTAAGCTCAATCGCGTCACATACCAATCACATGGTGCTCCTGGTATACACGAATTTGGTGTTGGACATTCGACGGCTGTTCTTTCCTCAGTCAATGCTACCCATTGTCCCATTAGAGAATGCTCACGGTCCAGCTCAGCCTCGGATTTTCCTGATTTGGCAGAAAGAGAGTCAAGTTGATGTTGAAGATAATACTGTCGTGACTTTAATGCATGTGACCATTGTTTTCTAATCTTATCCAAGTCTTCTTCCTGGTAGCTGTCGATCGATTTCAAGTTGTTCGTTGATTTTACAGCCATAATCGCCCCAATGCTAACAGAAGTAATACAATCAATGCTGATAGGCAACCCATCAGGCGCAGCAACATTCACACCCACAACCAATCTTCTCTGCTGACCTTGCTTTAATTGGTATATACCGCCAGTCGATACGTCATCTGCATGTCGGACTTCCACACTCGTCCAATCTCCATTATCATTCAATTCTCGCACCTCTGACCACGTTTCTAAACGCCTGGTAACTTCCATCCATCGGTTTTGCAAAGACTTGGATTTTTCATCAGTGTCCAAAATTCGCTCTTCAGGATGTCCGCATATTCTGTGTCCCCATACTTCAATAGACAACGCATCATCTCTAACATACTCCATAAATTCTTCCGTGACCATCACATTGAAATCCTGCAATTTGCTTTAATGATCAATGGTTATTAGGTTATGCAAACTCACTCTTTGATGTTCGAAAATCACAGTAGTTGGACAAGATGAATGATTAGCAGCTTCGTTTGCTGGGGCAACCACAAGTAGTTCAGAAATGTTGAAAAATGAATATTGACAAAACACAAAGTTTGATAGTTTTTCCGGAAGACCAGATGCGCGCTTGATTCGTACCCGACAAGTGATCGTTTTGCCAAGAAGTGTCTCTGGTCCATTATTGGAAGTTTCATCCATCTCTTCCTGAGTTACCACGCGAAAAATTTGCACATGAAGACGCCCAGCAACTTCCCCTTGCTGCGAAATAATTGGGACCTGAAATAGAGAACATTAAAAAATCAACATCTTCCCGCGATTTGATTTACTTGATAATCGAGACGGAGATCATGGAACAACACTTCTAAAAACACATTTGCAACACCAACTAAATTATGGTGCTCTTGGCTTTCGAAGAATGGGTCAATGACTAGAGATGAGCACTCATTCATTGGAATTCCGGCTATCTTCATTGGTGATGCATGAGGTGTGCCGTTCAAAGACTCGCTGGTTCTTGAAAAAATGTAAATTGAATTCGTAACGATCAATGAATAAACTCGAACCTTGTGAATCCATTTAGCATATCATTATAAGTATCTCTCATGTCAACAAGACGGCTCTCAAGCTGAGAAACAGTCCAGAATTGACTTCCACTCATTCCTTCTCTACGAACGACTATCACTGGCTCACAAACAAATTGCCCAGCTTTGATTTTAATCGGTCTCAAGTTTGAAGCTGGAATTTGCAGTGTCACATCATATGTGGTTTGACGCTTTGGTTTTTTATTGAGCTCCTTGGAAATCATATTTGCTTCCCGTACAAGAGCATTTGCATGAATAACATCTGCTTTCAGCCTTTTCAATGACTCCGCGAACATTTCTTCTCTGGAATTATTCATATTTTTGAAAATTCAAAATTTTGACATTTATTTAAAAACTCACTTTCTCTGTGCCCAATAGAAGAATTTGCTTTTCACAGATTGTTTTGGGTTTGCTGGGAAAGGGAATGGGGGTAGTCCGGTAGGTGTAGTGATTGGAGTAGGCAGACAAAAACCAGGAGTCATTGGCGTAGATGGGGTAAACCCGCCGGCAGTCAATGACTGAATGTATTTCTCAAATGCTTCGTATTGTTGCTCAAGAGCTGCCTTTTTGTCTTCCTGAAAAAAAACCGATAAAAATTTAATTACGTAGGAATTAGATTTTTGCAACGAAAAAAGAAATCTCGCAAACCTGGTGCTTGAGTGTAACACTCTCCATGTATTGGTCAACGGCGGAACTGATGGGGTTCGCATCGTTAACCTCATGCCAAGCGTCATTGTAGTCGAACATGGTGCTGTCCTCCATAATGGATTGTTCCATGTCCATCACTTTCGGGCAGTTAACTTTGAAGAAGTGATTCATGCCCACAAGCAGCCGATTCCCATTTCTAAGAAGCGTCCTTTCAGTTATCTGCTTTCCATTAACACAGATTCTGCATTCCGAAGACATTGGGGCTACAAACAGGCGTAGACGCCCGCCATACTCTTCAACAGTCATTTTTGCGTGCCGTCTCATGATTCCTAGACCTCGGAGGACAATACTAGTTCGTTCTGAAAAGAGAAAAAAAATGGTAGATCAAAAAATTTGAAAAAAAATACAATACCTTTGTCATCATCTCTTCTCGAAGAATCACTGCATGTCATTGATAGTCCAGAGTCTCTACTTGTCTCTAGCTCCTCCGAGTTTCCAATAATTGCTGATCCCTAGAAAATATAATTTTATTGAAACAAAAAACGCAATGTTCAACTCACATTAATATAATAGACTAGCAACTCATTCAATGATGGATCGGCATTCATATTCACCAGATAAAACCTATCCTTCTCAACTTTAATTCCACTGGACTCTATAGAAATTCCGATTTCCGTCAGATCCTTCTGTCGTTCTTTATTCAACGTGTCAGTTTCTTTAAGACGTTCCTCCCAAGACTTGTTCATTTGAGCTACAAGACGTTCACTCTCTGCAAGCCTTTCACGAAGCTCTTCAGTTTCAGCGTGCTCTTTTTTAGTTTGTGTAATCTGCATTCGTAAAGTCTCCACTTCTTCGCGAAGTTCCCGAATAACTCTTGCATTCGGATCCTCGTTGATAATTGCGTGGTTGACAATCTTCTTCGCACGATCTGCATATCTCAGTGTGGAGAGGGTTTCTTCATAGTTATCGGCAGCTGGAGAAAGGGTCGCAATCATAACTGTCCTTGAATTTCCTCCAAGTGAGTCCTTGAGCAGCCAGGTTAAAACAGAGTCTCGATATGGGATGAACTTGTCTTTTTTGGAATTTCTTTCCGCTAAAGCAGAAATTACCATACCAAGTGTAGTTAGTGATCTGAAATCAAGCTTTTGATTAATAAATACATATACCTGTTAAATGTTAAGTTGAAAGTTGGTAGTGACTTCAAGTTTTTTCTTCAATTTGAAAAATCAATATGAAATTGAGATTATCAATAACATACTTTTTAACAAAAAACATCAGCTGAAAATTTAAAATCGATTTTTTTTTCAAGATCATTTCGGAGAAAAATAGAAACTAAATTCCTCCAATTTTTTACTTATTTTTTAAGCCACTTCGCAAGAAAATGTATATAAAATTCCATAGTTTCACCTACTTGTTAATGTTTCCACCTTCCTCGAGCCGTTTTCCAACTGCTCCCGTTTTCCCAGCTCTCTCACTTCCAGCCAAGTCAACCAACGAAATTTTGGCAACTTTCTCGCCACTAAACCCATTTTCCAAATCATGCAAAGTTTGTGTTACAATCAAACTAAAAACTGCATGTGATCTTGAGCTTTCGGCATTCATGTTAGTTGCAGCGACAGTTCTTGACTTGTTTCCCTCTTCTAGCAGGTTTGAAATTTGCTGGAAAAAATAAACAAGTGGATGAAAAAAAACTCTTTCAAGCATCGGCAAACCTCAAAAGAGTTGACTGCAAGAATCGACAATCCATCAACCATGGGTCCAAGTATTTTATGCTCACGCACTTTCAATGCTTTGCTTGATCTTCAAAGACGTTTGTTTTATGTTTTTGCTTTTGAGAGAAACGAATGGCTTACTTTTTTGGGTCAAGCAAGTCTCGAACTCTTTCGTTGTAAATTTCCATGTAAGACACCTCAACTTTGAACGACAGGGAAGAATTGCTAGTTTCTTGAATTCTCGTGAATATCTGAAAAAAAAACAGGTATGCTTTCAATTTCACTAGGAGTGCATTTTTGGAAAAAAAAACGAACAAAAAAACTCACATCATTACAAACACGAGGAATGATTCCCGGCTGATCAGGGGTTCCCATCATTGTGTAAGACTTTCCGGATCCAGTCTGTCCATAAGCGAAAATGCATGCATTGTACCCCGAAAATGCGTTCTCCACTACACCGGATCCAAGGTGATAGGACACTGTTTCTTGACTTGCGAAGTCATAACTATGCGGGTCAGTGGAGCAAAATGAGTGATCGAATGTGAAGGTTTTCGAGTTTTTCCTACAATAAAATAGATATCAGGTAATTTTTCTTTGCTTTCTCATTAATCTACTTACTCTTCAATTGGATGATGAAGCACACATTGTTCCTTTTGAATTCGAACCACAGACTTTGTTTTCAAGTCGAGTTCTGAAATATTTTGAAATTTTGATATCACAATGACCATTTTTAATAATAAATTATATTACCTCTTTTGTTAAACGGGCGTACACGAATAGCAACTTTGACAGCGCTTTCTTCATCTGGAGCTGTCATTTTCCAACCAAGTCTGAAGATTTCTTAGAACATCTGAAAAACACGCTCAATTGATAAAAAGCAGGTAATCGATAAAGTTATTGTCAATAACGAAGACGGAGTGAGGGAGAATAATCAAAAAATTTATGAGGCAATCAGTTTTGGAAAACTTTTCACTCGCAATGATACAAGGAAAGGTGAAAGGCGAACATAATCGGATGGGTAGGTAAACGAAAAGTAAACGAAAAACGTCAGTGAATTGAGAAAGTACTGGAAGCGGAGATTTTAATTGGAAGTTTCTCAAATTTTATAAACTTAAAAAAACCGAATTTAAGTAAGAAATCAAACTTGATTTTCAAAAGTTATTTTTTTCCCTGCTGGCAAAGTGAGACAGAGTGCAATTTCATTGGGTGCTTTGCTTTTGTGTGGTGTGAGAGCACATCAATGCCAAAAGAGCTTCTGTTGGAAAGGGATTAGTAGTTTCTGGGGGCCCCCAAAAACGGGGGGCACGAGGCGAATCTCTTGTACATGACATATGTATGTAGCGGACACTTTTCAAAAGACACTTTGTTCCCAACTATCTAATTCTTGTACAATAAACAAAAACGGGAAGTGAGAGGGGGAAAAAGTAGAAAGACGAAACTGAGAGTGAAGCTTAGAAGTTTGGCTCTTCACGTCAGTTTCAGGAGATGAGGTAACCGATGGATTTTCCTAATAAAACCATGAGATACATCTCGCGCAGCAGCCGAAAAATTGGAAATTTACAACCCAAATTGGATAGGTGACCTTGCGCAAACACTGATCAAAAACTTTTTATGAGTCCCAAAAGCTTGTTGGAATTGCAGGAACATGACGTAATGGACAATGAGCCGGTGAAAAATGATATTCGGAACGTGCTCCATCTGTCTGACTCTAACCTTTGTCGTCCTGGTGGTAGCCGTCTATCTCTGGCGCCGTTCTCTATCCCCATATCCTTCTCCCCCACACATTCCTAGTCAAAAAAGGGCACGATACGAAACCATTCAGAATGATACATTGGCGTGTGCACCCCGCGCCAGTGAACCCGGCCGAGCATTAACATTCTCATTTGCAATTGATGAACATCTACTATGCTGATGCGCGCGTCTCCCGTTTTTCCGCGCTTCTTTCTGAACTCGGCTCAACTCATTCCACCATAAAAAGAAACGAAAGAACAAGAGCAAAAGATGAGCTGGAACCGGAAGCTGCAATGTGAACCCTTCGTTTTTTTTTGGCTGTAAAAAATTCGTTTTATTTCGTCATCAAAATCTAGATGCTTGATTTTTAAACTTCACTCACTAAAAAATTTCAAAAATTGCTCAGCCGGAGAATGGGAAGCAACACTTGAGAAAACGGGAAAACAATCCTATCAAAAAAGTGCACTACTTAAACAAATTGAGCTGATCTTTTTTGAGCTCGGGTTTTGAGGACAAACGATTTGACAGCTCAAAAAAATTGACGCAAAAGAAAAAGAGCGAGAGAGAGGTATCTAGATTCGGAAATCCTTTAATCAACACGATGTGCGTTTTTGTTAATCAAGAATTTTGTAGCCGTGCGTCATCTTATTGGAATTCGCGAGATGTCACAAATCATCTGATCCACAAAGAGAAGGATCCCTTGGTAAATAGACGTGTGAAAGAACTGCCAAATCGGGATGTATAATGTTTACACGATTGTGTTTATTAGAAAAGTAATTCTTTGAAACATGCAATAAGAAATGTTAATCTAAACGTTCCAAAAATAGCTACCGGGTTTCATTAAAACTTTAATATTAATTAAAAACAGTGTAGGGAAAATGGGGATTTTGTCAAAATCTATTCAACATTTTGAAATGGTAAAAAGTCTAAATACAGAATTGCCATATTTCCTCTATTAGTCTTGCAAAACTAATTTTCAATTGGTTCGTAGGAGTGCAAGTCTAAAAAAAGCAGCAAGACTATTTTTTGAATGCTATTTTTTAAATTTTAGACTTTGAACTTTGGGCCAAACATTTTTTATAGAAATCATAGCTGGATATTGTTTAAACAATGAAAATACACACTTTTACACTTTTTCATAAATTGTTTGAACGCTATGAAGTATAATTTACTCTAAAAATGACAACTTTGCTAAAGTTACCGCAAAGTGTTGCTGTTAGTGCAAGACTATTAGAAGTTGGAAGACTAATTTTCGATTAGCTTGTAGGGGTGTAAGATTAGTAAAGGTTGCTAAACTAATGAAGGAAATACTGTAAAGTTTAAAGATTTTCCAAATGTTCAGTTCAACACAAATTTAGATTTTTCAAAAAATATCAGCTTAAGTTTTGGTAAATTACTAAGTTTTCCAAAACAAGTAAACTTTTTGACTAATTTCGGGCACTGCTGCAAGTTTGAACCCTTATAACCTTTATATACAAGCAATGAAAAGCCGTCAGTTGACGTATAAAAAATATCGTCAAATTCCAAAATATGAGGCGAAAATAGAAATTTATATCTTTTTGACTTTAAGTTTCACTGGGATATTTGGTCATTTTAGTTTTCTGAAATAATTCAAATATTTTATTTATTGGAGCTTAAATTGAAACGGTATTCTTTGTCTAAAATAAATAATATTTAACACAAGTAGGAAACATTTTAAAACATATGCATTTCCCGAAATAATTAGCATAGTGGGACGAAACAGAACGCCGTATGGCCAGATGATGTCACATTAAGGAGCAAAAAGGGAGCGCCGTCAGCTGGATAGGACATTGTTAGATGCGAATCATCCTATCGGTACTTTTACGTCTTATTCAAAAGTATTCAAAGGGACTAGACATATACACGACACACACACACGCAAAAAAAGCGCCGCCTTTTCTGCTCACCAAATGAAATAAAGAAGAGAAAGAGGAAAGAAGAAAAAGGAAGAAGAGAGGCTCCCTTCAGCTCGGGTCCCTCTTTGGCTGGATCATTGCCTACGGATATGTTTCAATAGTGGATTAGCGGGGCGGCATGGTCCGCGGATGCTCTACGAACCCAAATGTGTTGTAGACTTGGGTGGGGGGCCACCAAGTGTGGAAAAAGATGAAAGAAGAAGGAGAAGAGGACGATAACAATTAGCTGGTATGCCGCTGTTTGTGCATTTTTTTTTCTGTCATTCCTTTTTTCTTAAGGTTTGCTCGCCAATTCTGGAAGAATACCAGCTGATACTGGCTCGAGAGAAAAAAAACGAAAAAAAGAAAGAAAAGAAGAAAGAAAAAACATGATTGGAATATGAAAAAATCCTTTTTTCAATTTGCATTTATTACATGGGGCCGTCTGAAAGAAGATTTACTGGTTTTTGAAGGGTCGCCCTTTTTCAACATCACTCTTTGCAAGAAAAAATGAAAAAGGCAACAAGGTGTAGAACAAAGAAAACACAACTGATAATGTACGTATTACTGGCCAAAAATCTAATCAAAAAATTTATCGATAAGAGAACGGGGGTGGGAGCAAAGGTAAACTTTTGAGTCGGAGCATTATATAGAGAAACAGAAAAACGTTGATTTTTGAATTTATTGGCTAGGAATAATTTATAGGAAATTTATAATTTATGAGAATCAAAGTATCTTGCCTTGTCTAGGATTACTATTTTTACTCGTTATATGTTTTATTCTTAGTGGAAAAAAAGGTTAAAATAACTGTTTAAAAAATATATAATTTTTGTATTTACTTAGAAAAACTGAGTACACACTCAAAAACAAAAATTTATTTGATGCATGATTTTAGACATTAAAATATTTAAAAACTGATAAATTAGATATACATACCTCTAAAAATTAAGTTAAATTAACTAAATACATTTTTTTAACAATAGGGGCAATTTTCCATCGAAAAATAAATTAACTACCCTGTAAAACAATTGGTCGAAAAAAAAAGTTTACTCTGAATTTATAATCGTTATGTTTGATAGTAGTAATGCGGGCCGCGAAAAATGAACAAAAGTTGTTGAGGAAAACACCTCGGTTTTTGTGTAATAAACTTTTCAATGAAGAAATAACCAATATCAAGGGAAAAAAGATATTAATCTGTAACGTTTGCGTGACGTATTGCGATTGGAATCTATTTAGTTTTTAGTTGAAATAAAGTGACTTGGACTGATGGCAATTTTTTTGAATGTGAATTATTGTACTAATATAGCCCAAAACCCATGTAAAACAATAAAATATTATGACCTATAAAACAATTTAATTCGAGTGAAGTGGTTTAACATCAAACTTAATTGGAAAGCATTCAAACTTTGCGGCAGGAACCCTCCTCACCTCGCCGCGCTATCACGATAATTATCTTGATGAATTGGAAACAAGTGATTTTACACTGAAGCTTTCGAGCTCAAAACAAAAGAGCTCGCCGGATGAACCAGAAGGCAGAAATACAATTTTTCTAGCCTCTACTGAATCTCAAAATACAAGTGGGGGGAACAGAACAGACAATAGAGCCGACTGATAAGAATAGATAAATATTGAGCAAGTAACTGTCAAATAAAGGGGTGAGATAACCAGGAGATGATCAGTGAACAGAAAACAGAAAGCACAGAAAACACAGAAAACCACAGGCTACAACGCGTTGATCCGGATTTCATTTTCACACGTATTACATTATATCTTAGTTCATCGTGGAATTTTACGTTAAAAAAGAGAAGCAAAACAAGTTTTGTTCCAGCTAGCCTCTTCTTTTTTTGGAACTGGCAATCAAATTGTATTCTCGCCACACGAAAACTGGCTAATGGCACCCGTGGGTTGATAAAGTGTAAAAGAATGGGGCAGGAAGTGCCCCGCGGAGCATGCCTTTCTCCTCCTCATTCCCCCCTCTCTCCGCTGCTGTTCGGTGGCGAAAAAAGTGATCCGCAAACACATATCATAACAAGATATTGAAACCTTTTGCTTCTCGTTTCGTTTAAAGCAAAGACACAAAAAAAAAACGTCGAATGATCGGGTTCATAAGTGCCTTGAGGCACTTATGAAACTTTTAGTGAGATGGCATATATTCAATATTCCGGTTATACATCATCTTTTCACTTCTTTTATTGACAGATAAGTCAGGAAAACACGAGAAAAAAGTTTTCTGCAGTTATATAAATGTTCATAAAAAAACGTTTTCAATGTTAGAAAATGTCAAAAAATGTGTATATTCAAAAATTCATAAACTTTGGGTACTTACATAATTACATTATTGCTCAATGTTAAAGGTAGAGTCTGGTTAGTTGTAGAATTGTTTAAAATTGCTCCTAATGAGCCGAAATGTTTAAAAATTATAGTAAAACTTTCAAACTGAAAATTCTTACCCCACCCATTTCCCACACTCGAGATGAACTCTTACTGGGTTTGTCTCGTTTTATAAATTTATTTTCTCATTAAACCTTAAATTGTACTACCTTTTAATGTATTACCTTTTGGCTCTTAATGTTGAACATAAATCAAATCAAATCAAAATGCTTTTTATACAGTCGAAAGGTAGTCATAGTTGTGGAAGTCGGCCAAAATAATTGTTTCACGAGTTCTTCAAATATTTGGTATTTTTCTCTAATGTACCTACCCCAAAAATATTTTTCAACAAATTTTTCATTCATTTCTTATAAGATTGATAGTTTAATTAAACCTGAATTTTTTAAAAGCATTCTTGGGCTTAGAAAAACATTAAGCTTAAGCCTGATATGGACAAAAATGGTTACGTGTAGTTTTCAAAATCGGTAATATTTTTGACGCAGGTATACTACAAAAATTATTACTTTTAAGTTCATAAGCTGGGAAGACCAACTGAAAATTTGGAAAAATTTCATAAATTTTGAACGAAAATCTACCTTGTAATTCCCAGACTACTTGAAGACATGAAATTCGAACTAATAAAAACTAATCAACTTCAACTCTTGGGATTACTTTCAAGATTTTTAATCTGAAATTTGAAATTTGGTAGAGTTTTTGCAAATATGCGAATGTAGCTAGGTACGAAAAAAAAACTTTAAATAAAAATAAGTACACGCGACGTTTTGTGGAAGTGCAGAAAATTCACAGCCGTATGCTTTAAATGTATTTGGGAATCAAAAATGCTTACCGGAAATTTCAATTTATTACCTCGGCGGTGATGATTCATGAAAGGAAATAAAATAGGAGCGGAATAGAGCACAAACTTATTTTGTGAAGCGGTGTTGAAGAAGAGCGCGTCTAGGACAAAGTTGAGATCGGGTAGGAATTTAATTAAAATGCGAGACAGGACCGAATGCTCCACGCTCGACTTGCCAGTTTAATGGAGTTGCACTTTGACTGTATATTACCGCGAGCTTTTGTTTTTTTTTTTCAGATAACAAAAATAGAGACAAAAAACAGACAGAATCTGAATGAGGAAGAGTGAGCAGGCACTGGTGACTGTGAGAATGAAAAATAATGAAAACAGACATAGTCTGGAATGGCATTAATTCCATTTTCAGGGAGACTGAATCTTTTGCCGCGAAAATGAGAGAAAAAGGATAGGATGAAGGGTCTCGTGCTTTCAGAAGAGCTTTTCCGTATCTCGACACAAGAGAGGGCACATACACATACCACTGGTATCACATTTGATTGCTTTTTCGAGAATCCATCCGCATTTCTTTTCAAAATTGAATTTTTTTTGTTCTCCCACCCTTCTCCCCCTGATTCTCTACCTAAATGAGAAAAACCAAAAATCCCAAAACACGAGTCACAGTGTGTACTGTGTATTATGCTCTTTCATCCGGTCTTCAATTAATTCATCATATTTCTAAGTACGAACTCGTCTTGGTAAAATAAAACTTGGAAAAAATTGATGAAATAGCAGAATAGCCCCTCCGAGTGCAATTCTCACAAGACCTCTAGATCCAATTGACCTCTGATAGAACTCTCATCTTCGTCATCTGGAATATCAAATTTCAGCGGTCGTGTTTTTCAGAACTTCTTTCGAAAAAAAGCTACGTAGAGGAATAAAGTTACTTGGATTGAAATTGGTAAAGGGAAGGGTCAATGTGGTCAATTGAAAAAAGTAAAAAAAATAAAATTTGTATAAGAAATATTGATATAATTGAATAATTACAGGAAAAAGAAATAAAAATATTAATAGCATAAAAATAGTACAAGATAAAATAAATCATATAATTATGCATCATAATTTTCGATGACCCGAATGTTTAAAGTTTTTAGTAATTGTTTTCAGATAAATCTCACAAGCTCCAAAAAAAGACAAAAATGAAATCTAATAGTTTTTGATATTGAAAAACAAAAATGAAAATAAATTTGCTTCTCTAAAAGTTTTCTCAAATTCTCCAACACATTCGTTTTATGTATTCCTGGTAAACAAGCACAAAAAAGGATGAAAATGAGAAATGTCATCTATTTCGAAGAAAAGTGGAAGGAAGAGATCACAAAACATTGATACACTTTTAGTACATGGAAAGGGCGAGATAAGGCGTGAGAGCTCGACGGCAAAAATGGAACAAAGGAGACATTCATAAAGTGGGTACATGACAGCTCCTTTGCAAGGAACACTGGCGTACACCCTCGAATTTTCATTTTCATGTTTGTTTGTTTTTTTTTGTTTCGTTGCAACAATTTTGGTTTTGGTTTTGGTTTAACATTTTTCAAGTGACTTTACGTGATGTTAACTTTTTTAAATCTAAAAGTTCTACAAGTAATTGAGCCCAACCAATCTGATTCGATAATTTAAAGTTTTTGAAAATGTCTTCAAATTTAATGATGATTTGTAATCTTGAAAACTAAAGCTTCAGTTAGCTCAAATCTGCATATTTGACAGCTCTCGATGCGCCGGAAACTATTTTTTTTATTCAAATATAGTTGGAGGTTTAGTCGAACAATAGTTACTATAGTCCAAAATGCCTGATATTATAATAAAACAACACTTCAAAAATTTATAGATTTTTAAAAATGTTTGGTCAAAGTTTTGGCAAATTGCCTCATATCATAAAAAAGTGGAATATACGGAAAGGTTAGAAAAAAAAAGGAAAATTGATATTAACAAATTTTAGATCATGTTTTGTCAGTCAAAAAAATTGTTGTAAAATTAAAAACTCATACTATAAATTCGGTCTGTTAGCAGAACTGAAAACTGAAAAGCAAACGGAATTGTGGCGTATTTTAAAAGTAATATATTTGGTAAGTTGGTAGAGGAATATTATAGAATAGAACAGAAAGCGTGTGAAATGGCAAACAAAAATATTTGTTTTTCGGACCAAAAACTGCATCGCTGTTACATCGTAATTTATTCACTTAAATGTGTTCTTCCGATAAACGATGAAGCATGTTGTTTGGTTCTTGACTGTCGTCACTTTCAACAATAAATTCTTAGAAACCGATAATGTAACAGAAACCGGAGACTAAAATGTATTCAAAAGACCATTACAAGAAAGAATCAAGTCATCGAAAGAAGTCATAGAAAATGGCAACAAAATTAATTAGTCTTCCCGAACACAAGCTGACCTTTGCAGAAAACAAGAAAACGAGCGCTGTTGATTGAAGTACATCCAGTCGGGAGGAAACAGAGGCAGCAAGAAAAAAGCGTGTTAGAGGAGGAAATGAGCGAATGTCCAAAATGGAAATCAGTGAGCATGTGCCGCGTCCTCTGGAGCCAACTGGCTCGCAATGTTTCGCAAGCATCTTGAAAGTTTTTGTGTTCTTTTCAACATGAGCTATTTTTCGGAACGATCAAAGAGTTTCCAGCTGCCGGTAGTTTTACAGCAGCATATGGTAGTACTACTTAGTACAAGATTCCATGTTTTTTCTAGAACAGTTGGTGAAAGAATAGATGACCTCAAACCAAAAAAAAAGACGTCAAAGTCTTCTACTCTTTACATCATGAACAGGCATTAATTAAGGAAGTAAGTTTAAGATATGAAAAAATTTGCAGTACATGCTTTTGACTAAAGAAAAAAAAATTATTTTTTGAAAACTGGTTATGATTTAAACAAGTAGAACAAAAAGTCATTTTCAACAAATAATTCCAGCAAAAATTATATAAATTTCTGTTAATAGTGGAATAGCGCCAGTTAAAATATTGTTAAAACAAGATCAAAATGACCCAAAAAGTAATTTATTTTGATGAAACAAACTGATTATTTTTTCAAATTTTGGAAAGAATCTGGTCAAATAATATATATGGTAAAATACTAAAATTTTATAAAATTTAAACCTTTTTAGAAATTTAGAGCATACATAGTTGCGTCATAAATACTCACAGTGTTTAGATTCAAAAAAAAATTAAAATTGAAATTTGTTGAAAAAAATTTTTTGGCCGACTTCCAAAATGTGGCAAAAAATGAGAAATTGCAACTGGGAGTAAATTTGTTTCAAACATTATTTGAAAATATTTATTATGTATTTTTAACTATAGAAATAGCCGTTTTAATCTCCCTAAAAAACTTAAATTCGACACATAATTTCAAATTGAAATCCTCAAAAAAGAATTATCCTAATGTGACTTTTCTACATTTCAAAATCGTGGGATGAACAAAGCACAAGATGACCGACCGAACTATTGCACTTCACATTCATTCAGGTCCTCGAAAAGTCTCAAAAATTATTTTTAAACATCACTGGAAACACCCTACCGATTTTTACCAGCTCCGAGGTAAGTAAACTCACAAAAGTTCTGCCTATCACTTTTTTTTTTGTGGGAAACAGCAACAGCAAACAAAAAATCGCAACTTGTACCGTGCAAAAAAAAAAATGAAAAGAACAAAAGGGTATATGAAAGGTAAGAGGCTCACTTAATGAATGGGTCGATATCTCTGTATTTGGTGGTTTATTTGATTAGTGGATTACGGACGGCTCTAATTACCCTTTGATCGGGTCGAGACGCACGGGAAATTGCGATTGAAGATGGTGATAACTAACCCAGACGGGTGGTTTGAATTCTTCCAATTTCCTCCCTGTTCATTGGCTCAATCTGTGAGGTCTTCTCACCAAATTTTTGAATGCTACTGTAGTTGATTAATGTCTTCGTTTTTGAAGACAAAGAAAAAATAAAAGGAAAGTGAAAAAAAGGATGCAATCAACTAGATGAACGTCAAAAACGTTCATTCTTCACTTTTTTGTAACGCCTCTAAAAACTCTAAAACTTCACTCAAGCCTTCTCGCAGAAAATAATTAGCGAGTTCGCTTCTCTGAAATGTCTTTTTTTCTGCTTTTCCGTGTTTTTTCTCTCTCTCTCTCTCTCTCTGTTGAAGTTTTTTGGTGTGGTAGTACGAAAATTGTTGTGTGGAGAACAAAACTTGGAGAAATGTAACTGATGATTCAGAAACTGACTCAAGAGCTGAATAGTAAGGGGTTACCGTTTGTGGAAAGAAAGTCAGAAAGTCAAAAAACACAGAAACAAAAGAGCAGAATAAAATGTTGTGGGCAAAAAAGGGAAGACGAAACACAACAGTTCTCTCAAGACAAAAGACGGGGGAGACACAATTGCCCATAGATGTTTCCGATTTCTGTTTGCATAAATTGCCAACTGTTTGGACGGTTATTTGAGAACGAAATATTGCGCATTTTATCACTTTCAAGATGACTCAAATCGCAATCTGTAGTGTTTAAAGTTTCGCAACAAAATATACTGTTGCCTAGATGAGAAAAGTAGTTGGCAAACTTGGCATGAAAATTAACTTTTAAAAATCTGGCATTTTAGGGTGAGAAATAAAAACTACCTTATTCATCATGACATACGTTTTGTGCTTAAGAATTAAGGAACAAGAGGAATATTGTTTGTAAATGTGTGAAAGGCACCGAGATTCAAAGATTTGCCATTTCTTTTCAAATCGGAACCAGAGTCACTAATCGCAAAACAGTGTCTGTGTCCCAACAAATTTAAAACATTGGTGGCCATAAGTATTGTGCAAATTGTGAAATATCTATGCCCACGTAATGAAATCTACAAACACTTCTATTACCAAGAAAACTTTTTCAAAAAAATGCTTTTGTCTACCTAATGAAACTGAAAAAAATGGTTCATAATTTCGAAAAAAAAGTTGTATTTATTATTTATTGGAAACTGATACGATGCCATCTGTTTCAACATGTTCCAAACTATTTTTCCAGTTTTTTCTCGAAATTAATTTTTGATATACTGAAAAGGTAATTTTTTGAAAAAGAGCAATTAGTGTAGTTTTTTTTTGGCAAACTTTAAAAACTTTTAGAAAACGACGTTTTCTATTATTTTAGGGGTTTTAGGTGATTTTTTTACATTTGTTTTAATAAGTGCCATTTCTCACAGGTTTCGTTGAAAATTCTACAACCAGAACTGCAATTAAACTTTTTGGTATTATTTGACTTATTTGACTAAAAAGTTACAATTTTTTTAAAGAAAAATGATTGAAATTTGAACTCCAATGTTGTGCCAGTATTGGTTTTTTCTTATTTTGCTATATGAAGCAAAAAAACCTTCACAAGTGAAAACGAATCAAAAAGTTGACTCACAGCTATTTACAACTTGAGTTAGATTGCAAAAAAAAATAAATTGAAGGTTGACCGATGATGTGAAACTCAAGGATGTCTCTTTTTGGCGCATTCAAACAACCTCACAAAAAAAACAGAAGGTTGTCTAAATTCACTAACGAGACAGAAGAACGATTGGGTGATAGATGAAGAAACAGTGGTCGCACCCGCAGCGGGACACCACCGTGGCGGACGAATGATTTAGGTGGTGCACTTAAAGACCCCCAGCAGCAGCCGCCTTTCTAAAGTCCCTGATGCAATTCATCATCTTATTACACTTACTCGGCAGTCATCCAGCATTTAACCCACTACTACCACTCTCAAATGTTATCCATTATTTTATAATGCTACATTTATCAAGTTGAGCGTTTTACAATCTGTGGGTTAAGTGTGCGGGAAGTGGGTGCAGCAAGTGGATTAGCAACTGATGTGATTAATTGGTTCAGTGAAAATTCCGAAAACTTTGGAAACTTTTTGTGTTGATTTTTTTTAAATAAAAAATACCAAATTTTAGCACACTCAGGCGGCGAATTAGGCTTAGGCCTACCCTAGGTTTAGGCTCAGACCTACGGCCGACCCCTTCAAATACAAGATAACTTTAAAAGTGGAAAACTGAAAAAATATAGATTAAAAATTTTTCTCGTACATTTCCCAAGTCCCTGAAATTTGCTAAAAGTGGATTTTTTAAAAAATAAATTCAAAAAAAAAATCTGTCAGATATCCCAAATTAAAGTTGGGTAAACTTAGTAATTTTGCCTATAAATTGTCGGTTTTATTACACGTGCTCTATAAATTTTGCCTAAAAATGTCGTTTTCCATAAAAATTTTCCAAATCTGGGACATCTGTTGAGGTTTAAAAAAATGTTAGAAAAAACTGAGAAAATGTTGATTGTATGTATACAATATCAAACTTAATGTTTTGAAAACCTACAAATTTCACCTAAAAACAATATTTTTCTATATAACCTGGAAACACTGACAAAAAGAACTGCAACTTTGGGACTATACTACTGGAAAACATCTGAAAAAAGCTAGGTTTTTGGGTTATAAAACTCAATATAACGATTTAGAACATTACAAATTTAGCCAAAATAAATAATGAACAAAAAAATCTTGTACATGTTCTTTTGAAAATATAGTTGCGTTTTCAACACAAGAAAGTTTTGTTTATGATTTCTCTATTTTTCTTGAACCACAAATTAGTTGAAATTTCATATGTGATTACAGGCCTTCTCACTTGTTACAGCTCTGTCAAATGACCGTTGCCACAGACCACACAAAGTTTGTGGAAATCTAATTCCAGTTAATTTCCAAGACCACTCACCTTCCATGTCAAAAAGCGGGCGATGGGGCCAAAGTGTGTGTAAGGGAAAAACGGAAAAAGAGAAAGAAAAGCAAATCGTAGTTGTGTTGTTGGTTGTTCAGTTAGGAGATGGTAATCAAATTGACGCGAGAGAGGCTCTCGTCAACTAAGTGATGTGCTCAGCAGATATACTACGTCGTCGGACAAGTTGAACATTCTCTACGTCTTCTCTTCACGCGCACCTTCTCATTCCCCGTTTTAGAATCCTTTCGGAAAACTGAAAGCAGTGAGTGTCGGTGTCTCATGTGGCTCGAGGTGTTGCGCATCAATAATAGATCCTGAGAGCCAAAGAGCCGGACCATATAAAATACGAAAAAAGTGGGAATTAACAGCTCCTCCTTTCTTCTGTTCTCCGTAACGCCGCCGCTTCAATCTTCCGGAAAAGGTAATTCAATTTCGGTGTACGGCGTGGAAGATCAGGACGCATTACGAATATTTTGGGAAGGTCCAAAGAGACGACGAAGAAGAAGAAGAGGTACATAATGAAATTAGGGGGCGGCTGCGTCAACTTCCATGATTCTTGTGTGGCAGACGTCATGAGCAGGAAAGTGAGATGGCAAATTTCGTCGAAAATGAAACATGCTCAAGTTGAAGGCAAAGCGGAAATTAAGAAACTTGAAAAACTACGTGCACTTTAGGAAATTGGATTGAAGTTTTGACAAAGATTCTAGAAAACAATTTTTTAAATCAATTAAAAATTTGAATTCAGATGTTTTGCAGAAATGAAGAAATGAAAATGGGGCTGAAGTTGAAAGTTTAATGTGTTAAAGTTGTTTGTACGGAAGAAATAGTTAGAAAATTTGATAAATAGTGAATTGGGATTTTTAATAAACGAAAAATGGAGTATTTCTGTCATTTTTTTTCTAGTTGTTCTTCTTTTTTGTATAACCCAACATTTTTAAAAGTTACTAGTTCAATTAAGATTGAAATTTGTTTTGTATTCTTGAAATTTCGGCAATCGGCAGTTTTTGGCAACTGCCGAAATTGAGCCGAAAATGAAAATTTCTGGCTAACGGAAACTGTCGTAATTGCTTGGCAATTTTCATACCTAACTGTATTTCTAACATTACAAAAATTTAACTGTGTGTTTTAGTATCCGATTAGTAGTTTTTTCATTAAAAAAAAGTGAAAACCGTCGATTTTGACACGCTCATGAAATAGTTTTTTTTCAACAAAATGCATTTTTACGCGTTTAAATTTTTAGAAATTAGCAGAATTATACTTTCAGAAATTCTGATTTCCGGCTATCGGCAATTCCGGCAATTGCCGGATTTCAAAACTTTCTGCAATGCTGATATTGCCGAAAAGTTGATTGCCTAAAAATGTTAGCTGATTCATTTCCAAACTGTGGGTTTATATCTTTATCTACCAAATATCTTTTTTGGCATAAGAATGTCGAAGATCCAGATTTAATTATTTCCTATAATTATTTGAAAACTGGCATAAATTTCATTAGAAGTAAAAATTTGTCCAAAAAGTGAGTACAAAAAAGTTTTAAAAACATTTTTGAAAGGTATAAATTGAATTCAAGTATTAAAAACTAAGTCAACTTTGTTAAATTCTAAACCATTTTTGTGGTTTGAAAATTGCAAAAATTTATTTTACAACAATTTCCGAACACTTCATAAAAACCGCCATATTTCGAAATTGCCGATATTATCAATTGCCGGAAATGAACATTTTATTTGGTACCACTTGAGAGTAAGTTTTAGATCATAATGTAAAAGATAACTACTGACATTGAGATTTATTCTTGGTAAAGTTCATTCTTTTTTTTTAAGTTTCTAATTCGGACAAACATTTTGACAATTTTTTTTAATTTCAAAAATTGTTTTAGTTATAGTTTGAGTTACATTCCAGGAAATGTTTGCAGATAAAAATAATATGTTTTGATCAAATTTGAATGCTCTTGTAAATTTTGAGTTCTAACTAAAAACTTTGTAACTGGTTTTTATTGACAAAAATTTAAAACTCACGGGTTTGAGAATTGACATGGTTTAAATTTTCATATTATGAGAGTAATATCGGATCATTTGGTAAAATAAACTTTTTTAAATTACTGTCACGATCATTGCAAAGCCGTAAAGTTGGGGCACCGTTTAGAAAGCAGGACGCGTTTTTTGAAGTTTTACTTTTGCAAGATTAAACAACGATGAAACTGCTAAAAACTGGGGCCCTAGAATTTGCGACATTGCAGTGTTCACAAAAGGATTGTTCAGGCGCCGACAGTACCTCTTTCAGAAAACAATTTTAATAATATTTTATTAGGTTCGGAAGATACACACAAATGTGAGAGCAATTCGCTTACAATCTTTCCAAAATTATAGAAAACTTCTGGTACTTGTTAACGCAATGTCTATTACAGCGGTCAGTATGCCTCGCTGTCGTTAATATAGTAGATATTTTCAATGTAATAATACAAAAGTTGAGCAATTGAGCATGGCGTCAAAAATCAGAAAAAGGAAAAAAATAATGTGAAGGATGTGCAGAGCAGCATCAAAAGAAGCATATGCGATGTGACAAGTGATATGTCTCGGCAAAATTGCCTCCGAATTATTTTATGGAGATTGCCAGCTTCTAGTGCTCTCCGACGAGAATAAAGTGGCGCGGGAAGGGAGGAGAGAATAGCCGTCGCTTGATATGTATTTCCAGAATTTCATGTGACACCAACACACTTTCGATGTGCATCGGACGAGGTGACATGTTTTGCTCAAACTTTGATGGACAACTACACACAAAACCACTCGTTTTATCATATTCATGTCTATATTTGACATTATACCAGCAAAAAGAAACAGAGAAGGAGGAAGGCACTTCGTCTTTTTTTGAGAAAAGTGTCCGCCACTAAATAGGGAATTCCAATCAAACTAGTTGACGTTTTGAAACTTGGAGCTCTGTTTCAGGAAAATGCATGAAAATGTGCATTTTCCACACGTTATTCACAAAATGCAAAGACCAAAACGCAGGGATTCGTCATGAAAACAGGATTTGACAAAGACTTCTCACGATTCTTGTGTTTTCTCCTTCAGACAAAATGACGCTTCAACACTGAGAAAATAAACAGATGATCCATTTTGTATAAAGATAAAACAATGAGAGAAATCTGGCAATAGTTGATAAAATAAACATTCAGTTAAAAAGAGCCTACGTGGTTGATGTTTTATACATACCGGCACGAGCTGGTACAGTTTCCCACGATTTACATATTGATTTACCATGGTTTATTAGATTTTATGATAAAACACATAAACACATTTGCAAGTCAAATTTTTAAACATTATTTTATTAGGGATTCGTATTTACTGTTAGTATTGAAAACCAATTAAAATTTAAAATGTCCAGTAACATTGAAAAAGCTGCCGAAATTTTCGTTTACCATTTCAAATGCAGATTTTTCCTGAGATCAATTTAGGAAAAACTTCATACCGATTGCAACTTATCAAACATAGATAACATATTCTAATTTAAGGTTAAGTAGCACCAGAGCGGGATTTTTCCAAATGAACTTATAATAATCCAAAATAACAAATTATCATGATAAAACGCTCCGAGAAAATCATTGTAAATTGCCAATTTTGTTTAACATTAAGAGTAACGTATTTTTTAATACTAGTATGGCCTCTCTCTTAGACTTGTTAGACTTGTTAGACTTGTTAGTATCGCACCTTGAACACCCTCCGAAAATTAGTGTTGCATTCCTTAATAGTATTGCAGGCATACTAATAAAAGAAATATGGCATATGAAATATCCGGAGTTACTGAAACTTAAAATTCAACAAAAAACGTGCAACAGTTTTACTAGTTTTTTATAGCTATAGGGTCAGATTTAATCTGTTTTGTACCACTGTTTATACCATTTTCAACAGGTCCATTTTTTATCATTTACAAATTTTTTTATTTATTTAAAAAGCAAGCAAGTGTACTGATACAATAATGCATCTAAGCATTTCAAAAAATTTTGTTTCTCACAAAAAAAAAACATATATAAATTAGTTTCAATTCGTCCAGGCTGCTCCAAACGCAAATTTACGCTGAAGGAAAAATGCTATTTTTGAAAAAATCACATTAATTTAAATTTCAAATTTCAAAAATATTTCCCACTATAATTGGAGAAATGATTTATATTCGTAACTGGATCATTTAGTTTTGGACTATAATGGGGTTATTCAAATAATGTAGCAAAATGTATTTAAATACATTTGTGACGTAACCCCATAAAATATGAAATAGGCTAAATAATTATTACCCAAAAGTGTATAAACACATTTTATTCTACGCAGGTTTTTCAAAATGTGTACAGTTATATTACTGGAAATGAAACTGCTGAAAATATTGTAATTTGCAAAAGTAAGTAGCAAAAAAAATAGATTTTTTGAAGTCGAAAAAATGAAAAGCTTGCGCATTTGGTTGTTTCTGCTATTTTCTCACATATCGAGTGAAATCTGAGAAACATCAAATCTTCTGGTTTTTGCTTCTAAATTTTGCAACGTCTTGGTGCCCTTCTTTTTTAAAACTATATACGTTTGCTCATCTTTTTTGTCCTCCTAAAAATGTTTTTTTTTTCTCAAATGCAAAAAGAAAAAATTATTATTGGCAAAAGAAGTTGACAATTGAATTGGAAAAATTGGGAATTGTGATGCGAATATGACAAATTTATTGAAAATATATTTTTTTGAGGTTTAAGTATAAATTCTGCCGTTACAGATATGATTTTCGGAAAGTAGTGATCATTTATGTCAATATGGAGTTCAGATCGATTAGTTCACTATTGGTATTGAGGTGATTACAATTGATTAAAATACATGGGCCAATGTTATGAGATGATCAGACAAGTAAATCAATAATTACAAGAAACGGGAGACAAGTTGTGAAATTTTGGTGTCAAGTAGAGATTCGAGATAACTAGTTGGGTAAAATTGAATTTCGGCGAGGAGGAGTAGCAGTTTTCCAAATCGGGAAGGCGATGAGTCAAGTTTCAGACAGCATTGTTGAAGCAGGCAAATGCATTGGTCTAGTTGCTCTTCAAATTGATATTGAGAGTCTTCAGTTGCTGGAAATTGGTTTTATTTGCAGATGGTTTTATTTTTTTCACAAGTTCTTCACAAATTGGAATTATAATACAAATGTTGTGAAGCAACCCCCAACTAATAGTTTGACTAATCAAATTTAGCAAATTCACCTATTTTACTTGCCAATATTGATACATTTACACTGGTCTAAACCTTTTTGTTTTAACACTGTGATAACTTTTTTCTCGTTCACTTTTTTTAGTGCACGGACTAGGGCTTCCATGAGAAGCAGGCGAGGTTTCAAGGCCTGACGCCTGCCTCCAACCCTCACCTCAAACCGGTCTTTTGTCTCGTTTCTGCACTATGGCAAAAAATCAATGGCTCGGTATTTACACCACATAGTGCGAAAAGTGGTTTTTTTCGACGCGGCCGACACTTTTCGGGTTCCGCGCCGCAATATTCAGAAGGCACGAGGTGGACGTTTTGTCGCCTACCTGGAAGCCCTAGCGAGAAGATGTGAAAATGGTATAACTCACTTTTGAAAAAATTATAACTAAAAAGTGTTTTTTTAACTCGATTGCAATAATCTCATATCTTTTGAAATTCCAGTATTTTTAGTGTGAGGAAACCAGCTTTATTTAAATAATGTTTGCCCTTTTACGTAAAAACTTGTTTGATTCATTCAAATTCGGAAAAGTCATATCTTTTTTCAATGCTTTATGTAACCGATCCCTTTTACATTTGACCCATGGTTTTAGGTTTTAGGTTTTAGGTTTTAAGTTTTAGGATCCGTGCTCCGGTGAGAGTATCAAATTCGGTGGGATACACATGTAAACTCGGATCCAAGCAAATAAGCGGTTGGATGGGTCGCCAACTCCTTCTCCCCCCCACCCCCCTAAATTACCTTTTCGCGCCGTGAACCCATGGAGCATCTGAGCACAGGATGCGCAGACGTGCCTCCGGGGACACAGGCGGGTAAAGAGTTAATGGCATGCCGTTGTATCACATATCTGCTTTTGGTAGAAAAGACCAGCGCGAGAGGGATAACACAATTGCCGAAACCCATCACGCTGTGCTCTGCCAACAGAAGCGCGGCAGCAACAAGGCGTGCTCCTCTTTCGCCAGCGGGGTATACGGTAATGATGCTTGCTCTGTTGTCCCATCCCGCTCTCCACAGGCTCAACTCACGTTTCATGAAGATGGTGATCGCTTTCAAGCAATTGAATTCAGCCGGCGAAACGTCTAAACGTCGGAACTTGAGCATGAGGCTCGTCAGGTGGTCGTCGAAAGAGACATCTTCTGCCTGCTCACAGAGGGATATACACAGGAGACGCGGCCATTGAGTTAGGATTATTTGTCTCTGAAAACAGTTGGTAAATACATAGTTTGATCAAATCTAGCATACAACATACCTTCTCAGAATTTGTGAGCACTGTAAAAAGCCGAAACTGTTGAGCCCACTGGAGCACACTTTCGAGTTGGCTCATTGTAGTTTCTTGTAAGCTATCTTTCTGGAATAAGTATATTTGTTTTAGCGCTGTTACCCTATTTCACCCTCACCTTCTCATCTTCTGTTTTCCCGTCACTAGCACTAGATGGGGAATCTTCCCTTTTCATCATATTAGAATGTCCCATTATTGCAGACACGGCACCTGCATACTCTCTGAAAAAGTTTTGTGGATCCATGTCAAGGGCGGGTCGGATTGTGGCGGTATTTCTCGGTTGTCTCTCATTTTGTACTGCTGAAAGTTGGAAATCATTTTTCCATTGTTTCTTCTGAAATTCTTACCATCTTTATTCATTCCCTTGTTAAGGCATTTTTTAAGTCTACATGCTTGACATTGATTTCTATGTGCTTTGTCTACAACGCAGTTGCCGGTTCCTGCCTGGCATCTATAAATCAGCCGCCTTCTTACTGATCGCTTGAAGAAGCCCGAACATCCATTGCATGCCAAGATACCTTTAAGACGAAATAAATATATTTTGATAGGTTTTCTTTCAATATTACCATAGTGCTTCCCACTACTGACATCCCCACAAACTGCACAGCATAACGTAGGAGAAGAAGCTGTGGGTGGGCTATCAGTCTTTACGGATCCCATAGATGGGAAGCTGTTCACACTGATAGTGGTGTGATCCAAGGGAGGGGAAACACTTGCATTCATCCGCTGCTGATTGAAAGACATGGCCAACGCAGCAGCAATATGAGGAGAAATTACACCTTAAAAATTTGATACAAAAATATATTTTAAAATTTACATCGAATACTGGTACTCACCCGCATTAAACATTGGAGGAGGAAAGAGCAAAGGTGTATTGAAAATTGATCGAACTCCAAGAATCCCCTCTTTCGACTCTTCTGAAAATCGTAATAAATGTAATTGGAAAACAGTTTTCCATCTCTATTCTCATTCTCGATCTATTGGCCTGGTTCAAAAACAAAGACAGAGAGGAAAGATGTCATGTGCATTTGATTCAACGACGCCATAATTTCCTGTCAGAAGCACAATAATAACTATCGTCGGTGGCGCAATGATGAGAATAGAAATGTCAAATGAGGCAGGAGAAAGCAAGATATCTATAGTATATTAGCTGCTCGACGGGAACTGCGTCAGTTTTTTTTTTCAAAAAGTGATTTTGAAAACAGATAGAAAGGAAGTAGGTGTAGTTGTGAAATAGAAAAAATATTCGGAAAAAACTCCAAAAAAAATCTATGAGAGCTCGACAAACGGAAATTGAACAGGAAGAAGTATGAAATCATGAACATACCTGTAGCTTTTGATGTCGAAAAATTGAGCGGCTCATCCTCATCGCTCATTTTCAAAATATCAGCCAACGCAGACGCCAGTGTTGACTGTAGAAGTGGTCTTCCTTTTGTCGAAGATCGAATGACTTCTTCTTCCAGTTTTGACTCGTGCCACTTCAAGCTCCTCCCACCAGACCGAGGTCAGTGAAGCGCTGACCCAGCACTTGGGACAGCCAATCGACGCGTCCCACCAAGACACGCCCACTTGTTTTCAACTTTTGCTTCTGTGGAGATAGTAGAAAGGGGTCCAGCCTGTGCTTCTTCTTTGTTTGGGTTTGGTGGTGCTCAATCTGATTACTGTTGACTGCAATTGAAAAGCTGAAAACAAAACGAGGAGCATGTTTTCATGTTTTCATGTTTCCATGAAATGAAACTACAAACACTCAGTTTTTCAAATAGTTGAGTAGCAAACTTCTGACGTTTAATTTTGCGATATTTGAAATACATAAAAATTAGAAACTTCGCTTGAAAAAAAACATACGTTTCTGAACCAAAAAGTAAAATGAAAAATTATTCGTCTAGACTCTATGAACTTTGATGACTGTTATTAGTGCCTCTTGATTCTTGACATTTTGGAAATTGTTCAAAAATACTTTAATTTCGGAGTTGAAAAATGTACTTTGGAAACGTAGTGAAATCATATTTAGGCGATTGAATTCTTGATCATTTTTTCATTATTTCATTAAATAGACAAGAAAATGATATTGTTGAAGAAATAGAAAACGTCTTATTAGTTAGTGCATTTTTCAATTTTCTGAAATGTAGCTCAATTGGACGTGTCGGAAAGTAAAAAGACTTATACCAATTTAAACATTTACCTAGACCTATTTTCTTGAATTCAAGCTTAGAAGCAATGTTTTCTGAGTCTAGAAATGTACCTAAACTTCACGTTTCGATAAAACTGTAATTTTAGAGAAAAATGGAGTGTAAATTTAAAGATGGAGTATTGTGAGTTGGAATTGGATTTAAACACATGAATTACCAAATACCACTCGTTTGAATATCAAATAATTCAAAAAAGTGTTTTTTTTTCAACTTTTAGTTAAAGTTTTGATAAATTGCCAAATTTTCCAACAATTGCTGTAGATTCAAACCCCTAAATTAATTAAGTAACAAGCAATTAAAACGCAAGTTAACTACTATCCTCGTTGAAAACCACTTTTTTGGTTGACTTACAAAACGTGTGATACTGTAAATTTTAAAAGTTTCAAAAATGTTTTGAAAAGCTTCATTAGGATTTTCCAACTGACGATCCTTCATCTTTAAGAACCAGAACAAGTATTGTAAAAAATGAAACAGATGTGAAAATTTCCAAAAAAAAAGTTGATCACTCGAAAACAATGTGTCAACAGAAAAAAAAGTTGGTCAAGTTTTATTTGTGCTAATGGAAGACATCAGAAAAATTTTCGATGACAAATGGTTTTCGATGTAACATTTGAGCCATCTTTCCTGCTTCAACTGCTAACACTTATGAAGGTAATCAAGTGGCAACAAGCACCTCAAGAGTATATCACGGAATTAATGAGGTGGCAAGCAGCACGCCGCCGACAATCAGAAATTGCCTCGCAAGCCTGCCCCCCTGAGCGTCTGTGTGAGCCCCATATGAGTTTTTAGTGTCAGAACAGGCAATAAAAAGAAAAGAAGACACACGCGGTAGATGGAAGAGAAAGAGGAATGACAAACAAGTTGTAAAATGCAAACAAGGATATCATGGAAATAAAAAGGTGCCGGATGAATTCCAATAGCACTGTAACATCTGTTTCATCCTTTAAAAATCAATAATTTGATATGCAAATCTAGAAACTCAATCTATCACATTATTTGAAAAATGTAAGTTCATGGAACCTCCGACAAAGTGCATAGATCCTCTGCAACTTCTTGTGTTCTTTTCCAGCTGTAATCATTGGGTGCTGATCGCACGAGGGCACCCAAATAACAGGCTTTGCACAAATGTTGTGGTGATTTTTGGTGAATCAATTACACCGGATAATGGCTAGTCGAACTTCTTGTTATCCACTTTGTATGTTTATTCAAATTGCTGCAGAAAGTAATCTACAGTAATAAGGGGGTACGCGATGACCCCTGGGGTCTGCGCGAGCAGGAGGCGAAGAACAAAGGATACCCCCGTCTCCTTATTGGATTATTGAAATGGAGCAGAGATGTGGGTAGACGGAAGATTGTGCCGGGGTTATGATTGCAAATAGGCGCACTCATCTGGTTGGCTTACCAAAACTCTGGCCAAATCAAGAAGGGGGTATTAATAGAAATTGTGATGAAAAAGCCAAATTTTGTAATTGTAATTTTAATAACCCAAGCGAAATTACAAATAACAGCTCACTATAATTTTGAAACACTTTTGTCGTGTTTTACCCAGTAATCTTGTATATACTATACTCTACTTAAACATTCAAAATCTTTTCAGTCTTATCAGAATTGGTGTAACCTGGGCTACTCACAGAAATAATTGCAACTTACTTACCAGTTGATTTTTTTCTGCTGTTACAGTAGAGTAACTTTGTAAAAATGCATTAAAACAATAATAAAAATTATTTCGTTTTGTATCGGACCTCGTAGACTGAAAAGTTGTTAATCGTAATTAAAGATGACCAATTTTTCAATCAAAAAGAAATTGAACCTGCTTAAAGAAACGGAATGTTTGAAATGTGGTTATCTCCAATCGACTCCCTATAAAACACTTACATTTAAATCCCCATTATAACATCCGAGTGGAAAAATAATCAAAACTCCGTTCATATGATCCCAAAATGATCAAATGTCACGTTAAAACTTTACAAAAAAATTTTAAAAAATTTTATTTGTTTCAAAAAAATGTTATTACTCAGCTTTTGTCACGTTTTTAACGTCATCGATCAAAAATTGCGTCGAAATCTACTTATGACGCAAATTTTTATATTCAAAAATTGAGGTATTGCGACAGTGCTATAGTTTTCTAAAAAATTAGTCAAAACTCAGTATAGCCACTAAATATTTTTCAGATTTTTAAAAACATGTTTTCTATAATATTTGGTAATTGTCCAAAGCAGTTCACCTTCAACAAAACCGAATTTTTCCTTAAAATCTGAAGAAAGTTTTCCTGACTTCTTTCTCATCAGATTAGCGACAGTTTCAAGTGGTTTCAACACAAAATCTCTTTATTTTGGCTAGGTATGATGAGCTATCGCTCTCTTCCAGTGAGCGGGGGCCACATCTGCCCTGTTAGTAGATCGAATTATCCGAAGGGTCGGTGTTATTGCCGGCTTCTTCTTTGTGATATGTACACTGGTGTAATCCATTTACGGCAATCGAGAATCCTCTTCTCTCCATATATATGTCTTCCGATGAGTGCCTCAACTTGTTATTTTTATTTGCAATGTGTCACAGATGTGCGGTAATCTGTTGCGACTAGCAGTCGCTACAGGCTTGATGACTCGCTCTTTCAATTTTTCATAACTCGGTTGACACGACATCAAAGGAGACCGACGCGGCTTGTCTTGTAACTTGAACAAACTATTTGAACTTTTTCTCCGTTTATTTAACAAAGCGGATGTGAAAAAATAGAATGACGATTTGAAGGAAAAATAAAAATTAATTTTATCAAATGGAATGCTGCTTTTGTATGAGTTTCTCCGCGGGAACATTTCGTCTTGAGGTATCGTTGGTGGGGGTGCAGTTCTAGTTCTCCGTCTGTTCAGAAAACTTGTAGGCCAACACCAACAGTAGAGTCCCAAGAATACTGAAATGTTATGAACTTTTTGCGATCAGAATTAAACGTTTTTTCAAAAGTATTTCTCAAAAACAAATAAAAAGTTATGTTTTCATTTCTCTGAATTAAAGCCCCTCGAGAACTGAAAAAAATATAGATGGATAAATGATATTTTATCAAAATGAGGACTCATAATATTACATAGTTGAAGAAAATACTAAACACAATTATACAGAAAACAAACAGAAAAATTATTTGAACAGGTTCAAAGTTTTTGGATTGCTAGGGAAAAAGGTAAAAATTTTTGTTAGATGACCCAAAACTTAAAAATTCGTGAATGGAGAAAAACTATTGTTCGATAATCGGCTAGATAAAATTCCAAAAAAAGATAAAGCACTGGTCAAGTGTGGATTTTTCTAGTCCATACAACAAAAAAAAAACTTACATGTGAATATAATAATACACGACAAACAGCTGATAACGAGAGTTCTATCATGAATGGGGAACATGAAACACGAAGGTTTGTAGGATCTCATGTACGGAAAAGTGCAGTAGTATTGGTAGTAGGGCGGGTCGCTTGGAAAAAAGTTGGGTAACCTGCAAAAAAAAGGCATTTCTTGTAGTTCGCAAATTCGATTCGAACTTCGTATTTTCAACAGATTTATTCTAAACTGTAAATATATTTTTTGTTGATACCAAATTTGAATAGATTTTAGTTTGTTGTTAAGATGCGCTGATAAAATGAGACATAAAAAATGCTCAAAGGGCTCATCACAATTCTAAATGTTTCATAAGAATTACACAAGTAAATTATAAAAGTATCTTTATAAGGTTTGGTTTTAGTGGTAATATTATAAATTTTTGAAGAATGATTTTTTTCCAATAAATGAATACATTCTCGTGTGTTGAATTTTAACCTTGCCTCTGAAGTGGTTACAGAAGAAGTGGTACCTGTACGCATTTCGAAAATCAGGATCCTTGACGATTTGTATCCAATCCTCTTGAAAAACTTCCTTTGAACCGAGAATCTGTGTGAAAATCGATTTTTCAGATGAAAATTAGCTCTTTTGTCATTTTGACACGCCAAAACCTCTGATTTCCTACTCAACAAGTTTCGCGCCTTGCGATCTTGTTGACGCACTTTCGGTGCCTTGCGCACTCGGCGACGCGAATCCAAGAATTCTCAGCACTTCTCCCGCAAGATCGGGTGTAAGCCGGTCGACGCCGTAAGGCTCGCCGTTTTTTCCATTGTTTCTAGGTTACAAAAGGTTTTTATTGTTTTTAGTTAAGGTTTAAGGTTTAGTTGAGGATTATTTCCTTGTTTTCAGTCTGTGGTCTTGATTATTTCAAGATCTTTTGTCTCTCCTGGTTTAAAAATACTTTTTCTTGCTAATAAATCTCTTAGTAAGATATCAAAGGTCTTCTGTTACGTTTTCTCAGTTCTCTCGGTTTCAGGTTACAATTGATTAATTAATAAGGTCTTGATTTATCAATTCCTTACTCTTTCCTGTTGGTTCTGTTTTTCCTCTTCTCCAATCGTTCATTTCCTCTTTTTGTCCTGGGATTTCCAATTAACATTTTCTATGTTTTGGAAATGATCATTCTAACTTTGATGTAAACCTTTGTTTAAAACGCTCACCATCACTTTACCCTGTAAACTTGTTCTTCCTTCACCAATATCAGCTGGCTGAGTTCAAAATACTTCAATCTTCCAATCTAAAATATCAAAACAATAAATAAATTGTTTTAGGTTTAAAATGAGCCAACCCTTGGGAGGGGACCCATTCTCCAATGGAGAGTTCAGGAGTTCAGGAGCCCGGATCCATTTAGTGATAACAAGTTTATCACGTTTTCCTCTTGCATAATCATCTCTATTATTGGATTCTTTTCTCTTGTCATTGTTTCGAAAGCCGATGAACGAGCGACGTTGTAAGTGTTGTTTTAGTTCACATTTTACTAAGTCATTAACTTTTACTTCAAAAAACGAACGAGGTTTTTGAAGATTTTAATTTATTTTTTTGCAAGAAATCGATTTTCCGCTTTTTTTCTCTAATGATATCAAATATATTAAGGATAAAACAGTGTCTCCGCATTTTAATGCGATATGTATGTGAAACTCTTCATTATATTTGGTTCGTCGCGTTCGTTTGGCTCTATCTGTATGAGGAATGTAAGTAAACAAAACACCTAACAATAAGCAGCTAAAATAAATTTTTACAGTTGATTGGAAGCAAGAAGAAATTGTAGATTTTCACAAATACGTCGTTTCTCCCTTGTTCCTCGTTACCTTGTTACTGTCTTTTTTGTCACGAGTAAGTTATTTTATTTATATTAAAAATTTAATACGTACATTAATTCAAATACTTCTTACAATTTACGGAAAAACTATTTTTAATTTCTCGTTCAAGCATCTTTAACAATATAATTATTTTCAGCATTGCCACGTCTGAAATATACTTCTAGTGAACGAATGGTTCGCAAGGCTTACTGGACACTTTTCCTCATCCTTTATTTAATCATGTAAACATATTGCCATTTTTTTGCGTTCAACTGGATGCTAAACTGTAACTCACTCTTCTTTCAACGCACCTAATATTTTAATTTCAGTGATTATTAATTTGACCGGATCTGTCGCATCATCTAGATTGACGTACATCATTTTTAAACCCACAATGAAAGTGGAGTTGTATAGGAAAAGCTTTTAAACCAAACGAATTTTCTAGAACTTGATATTAATCAGTAAATCACAAATTTATAAAATCATTTAAAACATTCCTGTTTCAGGGGCTTGCAAACGGATAAGTGGATTACGTTATCCTCGAATGCACGTTTCAATGCACTTATCAGACAAATCAGAGAGGCTCCGTCTGGTGACCATGTCTCATTTTTAAAAGAAGTAAGTTCACTGTTTCCAAATTGCCGTGTCCAACGACCTGATAATTCAGGATATAATAGAATATTTGGAGAGGAATGTGTCAGTCGGAAACATTTCTTTTGTCTCGTGTGATGGCGGACCACTCATCAGAAACGACAACGATCAGCTCACCGACAGACACGGACTCGTTGCCGAAGCCAGGAACGCTGAATGGAACGTCCGGGTTGCGCTGAAATCTGTGAAGACCGTCATGAGAGCTGACGGAAATTTGGATGGAGTGGAACTGGTGGCGAAGCTGGATTATGACTTGAAGAAAGTCCTCGACGGACTGAAAAAATAAGATAAAACGGCATGATATTCCATTGTTCGTTTAAATAACCACCACTGTCCGTACATGTTTCCCGTCTAAAAATACTCTCTCATCAAGAATTACTAATTTCATCTTGATTTTCCGAGTCATCAAAATACATCCCGCGTCCAAATTCCATATCATTGTCAAACACAAAAACGTGTCAGATTTTTATAAGTTAAATTATATACAACACCCTTATTCCAATTATGTTTGTTGTCAAAATTTTAATCCCGCCCAAAACCAATCAAATTAGATCTCCAATTGTAAAAACTTTAAAGTTAAAATAAAGCCATAAAAAACAAAAAAGTGTGTATGTGTTAATTTATTGTATGGTCAGGACAAAAATGTTTGAAAAAGAGAGGAAAAGGTTAAAAAGAGAATAATTTCAGGATCAGCATCCTGCCTATCCAGCGTAAAATTCAATCAATTTTGGGTTTATAATTTAATTTCAGAGGGGAGCCGCAGCCTATCCCCAAAATAGGCGGCGACTAGGCCATTTACGGGCCAAACATATCCACACAACCCGGATAACCTGTCTGGGAAAAATCGGTCGAACTAGACCAAAAATAAATCGCCAGTTAATTCGTTTATTTCGTGCAAACCAGATCTACAGGATCGCGGAATGGGGAGCACAGAGGGCAGACGCTACCCAAACTACAAGTTTAGACGAGGGAATTATAATATCCCAAGCTAAACGAAAACCATTTTCATTCTCTTGTTGTGCATTTATCAGTTCAAGTTCATTCAAAAAGGTAGCGAACCTTCCAAATTCGGGTCAAAAGAGGCAAAATTCACTGAAATGATGCTCGCAAGAGCCAAAAAAATGCCCAAAACTCACGGTTTCACAACTTATAGAGTATTTCATGATAACTGATATTGCCCTAGAATTTGAGATGGTTATTTAACAAAGCGGATGTAAAAAATAGACTTGAAAGAAAAATACAAATTAATTTAATCAAATGGAATGCTGCTTTTGTATGAGTTTCTCCGCGGGAACATTTCGTCTTGAGATATCGTTGGTGGTGGTGCAGTTCTAGTTCTCCGTCTGTTTAGTAAACTTGTAGGCCAACACCAACAGTAGAGTCCCAATAATACTGAAATAGTTTGAACTTTTTATTTAGTATTACTGGTTAGCAAGATCACTTCAACATTCAATCTTTTATCCGGTGATTATCATGACTGGTCTGTTATCAAATTTTTCGGTTGAATAAATATATATATACAGTCACGGTCATAAAGGTATGGAAAAACAGTTTTTCACTGGATAACTTTCTTCATTTAACTTAGTTTTATCTCAAATTCCTAGGGCAATATCAATTATCATGAAATACAGTTATTTCATCAGTGGTTTTCAAAAATTTCAAAAAATAAATTTTTTTTGAAACTTTTTGAAAATTCGAAGAAATGAAAAAATCCATGAAGTTTGGAAAAAATTACGTATCTGAGCCAAAACGGAAAATTATATGTAGAAATAACATGAAATAGTGGAACATGTCTTTGTGTACCAATTTTCAACAATATCAGGTTAATCACGACGTGTTATCTAGAACGGAGGCACCTGGAAAATAGATGTGCTTCATCTAAAAAACGCGTTGAGTTTGGCGATGCTCTGGCTCACACCTGGTCTCAAAATACTCAAAATTGCATGTTTTAAAATCTCCAGTATTAATTTTTTATTATTCAAGCTAAAATACAGATTTATTTCCTCCAGTGCCAAAATCCATGACCGTCGCAGCCAGCATAGTGCATGAGAATAAGTGCCTTTCCGATCTTTGTAAAGCTGGAACTCGACCAGTGAATTTTTAAAATGATACTCAGATACGTAATTTTTTCCAAACTTCATAGATTTTTTCATTTTTTCGAATTTTCAAAAAGTTTCAAAAAAAATTTATTTTTTGAAATTTTCAAAAACCACTGATGAAATAACTGTATTTCATGATAATTGATATTGTCCTAGAATTTGAGATAAAACTAAGTTAAATGAAGAAAGTTATCCATGAAAAACTGTTTTTCCATACCTTGATGGCCGTGACTGTATATATAGTAACTTTTGTCAAAAGTTAAGTGTGGATTTTTTCTAGGCAACACAATAAGTGCTGGCCAGTCTAAACATTATCTTAGTGAAAAATTTTTCACCCTTTGAATTAGAACAAAATTCCCTCTGAAATCAATGTTTTTTAATTCAAATTTTTTTCAAAACCAATTTAAACCCCTTACTCGTACATATTTTGCCAATGAAAACCAAATTATCTTATTGATCGAAGCGCAATTGTTTCAAACACTTACATGTGAATATAATAATACACGACAAACAGCTGATAACGAGAACACCATCATGTATGGGGAACATGCAACACGAGGGTTTGTAAAATCCCAAGTACGGAAAAGTGCAGCAATATTGGTAGTAGGGCGGGTCGCTCGGACCTGGGCAAGATGCAGGGTAACCTGAAAAAAATTGCTTTAGTTGGCAATTTCAATTCGAACTTCCGCTTTTTCTTCCCACAAGCTTTAATCTAAACTGTAAACATAATTTTTTGTTGATACCAATTTCAAAATTTGTTTAGGTTTGTTATTGCAAAACGCTGGTAAAATGAGGAAATATATGTATACGACAGATAAAAATATGTGAAAAAGTCAAAACAGTGAATTGATTAATTATTGTGGTAGCATGGACGTTTTTTAAAAGCAATTTCTCCGCTGGAGCTACTCTTTTTTTAAACCAGTAATAATACTTATTTCTAATTTTGCATGTGGTGTCAGAATGTCCCATTTCGGTTTGATCTCCGAGATTTGCGGGAATTACGACGCATCAAGACACAGACCTTTCAATTGATTTTGCTTGGTTAAGATTTTGCTGACGCCACATTATTTGGAAAAAAATTCCCGCGTTTTTTGTAGATCAAACCGTGATAAGACAACCCGCCACCACGTGATTTTGTTTCTAAACTAATATGAGCCGAAAAATCTGCATTGCACAATTTTTAAATAGATCCAACAAAAATATAATTCCAAAAAATAAAATTGGGAAAACTCCTCCAAAAATAGGACTTTCCATTTAAAATAGAAGACAGTTGATACCTCAATAGGTACATTCCATGTCAGAGAATGTGCCGAAAAGCGTTCATTCTATTGACACTTTGTTCTTTAGAAATATTTGAAAAGGGTGAGGACATTAGAAACATGACTGGAAAGTTGATACATTCCCTTCAGGCAGATTTTTTTTTATTTTCAATGTTATGCCGTCAAAAAATTTTTTCACTGTGAATTTACATTTATTGACTCAAAAAAAAAACATTATTTTAATCACAAAAATGAAACTAACCATGTCCTCCTTCACACCAGTTGATATCCCGTTTCTGAAGAACGCGCATGAAATTGGAATCCATATCTTTGCCTAGGTGAAGAACGCAAAGAATAGATGCTAGGTGTAGCACAATAGGTAACCATGTGGGCAAAAAATTGAGAAGGGAGAGGAAAAGGAAAGGTGCGGTCGTTGTGCAAACAAGATATGAGGTCGAATGTCTTCGGCGGTAAACACCCATGGACCGAGTGTGGACAGCTCAGCATTCAGGCAAATCTCACTGGGAGATGGCACAACAACTTGAAAATTTCCCTTTCAATAAAAAATATTTTCATAGAATGGCATATGGAATTAACACAACACACTCAAACAAAATTATTAAATTGTCTAATTGCGTTTAAGATCGCAACAAATTTTATTCAAATTTTACATTTAGAAACCATACTGTGAATATCTTCATTTAAGTTTTCTGGAAGTTTCACTATTGGAGGGAAGTACTGTTTTTTTTTTGAAAAATTGAAATCAAAAGTTACACCGTTTTTTTTCTTTCCGACTGCTCACCGCAGGAAAAGTATTCAGTCTCCTACCGTATCATTAGGCGGGTGTTCTAATAAAGTTCTTCCGTTTTTTCAGTGATTTTTCAAGATTTTCCAATGTGAATAACTCACAAACTAGAGGTTTCTGCAAAAAAAAAATCACCAGAGAAAATGTTGTGCACATCTTTTTCTAAACTTTTCTGGTAATCTAATTGTACCAACTTCACTCAGAAAAAATTGAAACACCAGGCATTGTGCGGGTCTACTTTTAGTTACAATAACTTATATACAAAAAAGCAAAAAATAGTATGTTCCCAAAAAAAATATGGAATAAAACAGTGGCGAACACTATTGCAAAGTTTACTTGTATTAATTTTGCGTTTTTCGAACAATCATTCTAATTATTCCAATCAAACACTGTAAGATTTGAAATACAATAAAATTTATTCACAAGGAAATAGTTTAAAACATTTTTAAATAACTAATTCGGTATACAACTTGATTCGGGTTAAGTAAATTGACATGACACCACCTGCATTTTCAATTGTAATAATCATCAACATGGAGCAATTGGGTTGAACTCAAAAAGAAATAAGGCATATAAAATTTGTAGACTCGGAGCCAGAAAGAGCACATAGAAATCACAGAGAAAAGAACACATAATTATGAAAAATGTGCGCATAAAGAAAGCAGAGACATGGCGTCTTAATAGTTTTGTTGTTGCTTGAAACACCCGTAGAAAAGAAAGATAAAAAAGGGTCAGTCATATTTCTATGCAAACATTTTTTCTTTAAAAAAAACCTGCTTGAATAAAGATATGCTTGGCACTGCAGAAACAAATATAATATGTACTTGTAGATAGAAAACTTATAAATTCTGTGTGGTTTTTCTAATATAAACAAAAATAACCGGTGTAGAGTATGACTGAGCTTTACAAGTAGCCACTGCTCCATCGCAATAGGTTGGTTCGCTTCATGCGATTCAGTTTTTTGGCCGATGGACCCAACTGTGGTGAGGCACCACCTTCAATGGTCCCGTTTCCGTCACGTTTTCTGAATTGTTAATTTATATTGATTTATTGATTATGTGACATACCTTAACAATAAGTTTAACATCGGCGACGTCGGGTCCGGAGCCATCGCATAGAATGGGTTGCAATTATCGGGAAGGACAAATTCACCGCCACGTGGCAAAAGTTGCACGAGCAGATACGTATTTTTATCATCCTCTATCAAATGTTTTTCCAACGCTCGAGCTACCAACTGCGGCATTCGATCTCCATTTTCTATCTGAACCAAGCAACTCATTTTTTGATCAGAGTAACTCCAAATTTGTCTTACCTTAATGCATTTATAATTTGCACCGTCAGTATTCTGAAGATCATCGTCAAGTCCGACTCTTGCTAGATAAAACGAATTTTGTGCTTGCGAATTTCCATTTGCAGAGAGAGAAGATGAAGATGAGCAACTTGAAGCGTCGCTGCCCTTTTTCTGATGTGAAAACACTTTCGAATCGAATACTTCGGCAAGTCGCGTTCTGATAGGTGTAGCACTCCGGGACAGCGATTGGGTTCCACTCTGAAAATAACAAAAATTTGAATTACCATGTAACTTGAAGTTCAGCGAGTTTCTCATTAAGTGATCTAGTAGATTTTTTGATCAGCCAATTCTTTTTTGATAAAAATTTGGTACTTGTGATTTTTAACCCACAAAATTAAATTTTTAAATCAATTTTATAGGCAAAAGCGTGGATGATTTTTCTATTCTCATGCTTGGGGAATGTCATTTTAAAACCATAAAAAAGGCTATAATGTTTAGTCAAAATTTATAATTCAATGCATTTTTAATTTAATTTTAACGTGTGTGGTTTTTAATCGAGAGATCGCGGCAATTGGAAGCTTATTTGGAAATAGGTTTTGTTTAAGTTGACAGATACTGAAAATTGAAAATTGCTTTACAACAATTTTGGCCATTTATCAGAAATTTCAACAGCGATTTTCAACTTTATGACAATTTTTGAGCATTTTTCAAAATTTTTCAGCTGAAACGAATACTATTTTTTATAGCAAGCATTCAAACAGCATGTTCAAATAAAATTTTGCAGTATCATTTTACTTGAACATGGAAAGTTATAACTTTCAGATTTCAGAAAACTATATTTTTCAAATCAAATTATATTTTAAACTAGGTGGTAACAATTTAAAAAAAGTAGTAACAGGAAAAAATTGCTTGTAACGTCACTTACAGTTCCATCCGCACTGGCTCTTGTCGACATTGAAGTCTTCACTTCTTGCAACGACGATTCTCCACTTTTACTCCTACTATGACTGTAGGGAAACAGCGAAGACGGCGTGAACTCGCTTCCACCAGTCCACGACGCGTTTGCACTAGATGGCGTATTCGTATTAGATCCACGCGGTAGTGTAGATGTTCCCGAAAGTGGTACAGGCCCCGGCGGCCCACCATCCAATCGTCCATCTATCCAGTCTTCACATTGCAGGCCACTATCGCGGGAGTGCTGTGGAACTCCTCCGTCGGAAATGTTCAGCGAACTTCCAGTGTTTATCGATGGAATTTGCGAGTTTGTAGATGAAGAGTAGGAATGCGAATGTTGATGCCACGTGCCGTTACCATTGTGACTTCCGCTATCCTCACTAGTCCTCGATGAATTGAAGAGCCTTGACAAAGTTGAGCTGAAATGTAGAAACGTTAAAATAAAGTTTAAATCGCTTAAAAATAAAAAATACTCACTTTTTGACCGGCGTGCTTTGTGATCCATTACTCAGCATGCTACTATTGATTCTTGATGATGAAAGATCTGGAGTGGAGTGCATTGGAGGCTTCTCAATCTCCAACGATCGATTGAAACATTCATTTTCATCTAAGCAGGGCAGAAAGAAGAACCACGCGCAGAACATTCGATCCATCGGGATATTATAAGCACGTGCCGCCGACTGGAATAGTCGCAACTTGGCAAGAACTTCAAACTCTTTCCTTCGCTTTTCAAAATTTATCAGATTCTCTGGTGTATAATCCGGGGTACTCTCATCAACCATTGCCAAATCCGTCAAAAAGTTTCCCAAATATGGGACCGTTCCCTGACATTCGGCCAAGTTCACATCACTTTTTGTCCGCCGGCAATTTTGAATAAGTTGTGGACGTCGAAGTGGGGAGCTTTTCGCGGTACCCTCCTGTTCTAGAATCTTTCTCGCGTTTCCTTGATCTCCATCTTCGTCCGTCTCATAAATCGAAGATAGCTCTCGAAATTGTGATATGGAACGGCTGGAAAATATTTTCTTTTTTTTTGTTTTGCAAACTTAAAAAAAAGGTTTTAATGAACCTACTTTGGAACTGAGTTCCAGGCAGATTTCAACCGATGTACAGGCTCAGACTGAAGACTTGACAAAACAGCTTTAAGGGATGAAAAATTCTTGAGAGCTCTCAACTCGCGTGCAATGTCGATCCACTTGCTGATTATCTTCGCGCGGTATTCGGGCCGGCAATCCGGTAGAACAATGCTTGTCATCACTCTTTGAGACACTGAGTTGAACTGTTCAATCGTAGCTTTCACGGTGTAAACTCGTTCTCCAGCAGTTCTCCGCTTCGACCAAACACATCCCTGGCACTGGTGTATTAATAATTCTTTGAAGAGTGCCTGAAAAATGTTCTACCTTGATTATAAATCACGTATCAAATAGACTTACCGCATCCCAAAACGTCAGTTGCTCGGCAATTTGCACGCAATTCTCTTTTCCAACATCAAACATTTTGACGCGCTCTTTGATATTATTAGGATAGTCGGAAGGGTCAAATCCCATGTCAGCAACGTACTGGCCAAGTGATGGAAGAGCGGCTTGCATTCCACCTTCATCATAGATTCGTTTGAACACTTCTCTTTGCTTTCGAGCTTTAGCCCGTAATTCGGTGAGCTTATTGCGACCGCCAAAGTCGAGAAGGCTGCTGAGCATGGCGAAATCTTTGTCCGAATCATAAAAGTCTTCTGGATATGTTTCGAGCCAGCACATCACAATTTGTCGGATAGAGCTGAAAAGTAAATTATTATTATTTTAAGTACAACAATCTTTTGGATCAATTCTCTGTATCTAGATTTTTTCAAAGATGAGATTCGGATCACTGAACAAAATGTTTATGCATTATTAAAACCATACATTTTTAAAAATTAATATTTTCATTCATAATTATCAGTCTTGAGTACAAGTTTTTTTACAGTTTCAAAATGTCATTTCTTATATTCAAATTTATTTTAAATTTTTCGAAAATATATTTTTTTCACAAAAATGAGGTGAAGTATCCATTTCCAAAGAGACTCTAATTTTTCCTTTTTGTGTGACGTGGCAGCCGGGATTTTTTTTTCACAACTATCTCCATTTAAAACATTTTTGAATTTTATTGGAATTTTTGTTGAAATGCTTGATCACTTATCGACTGAAATTGCAGTTCGGAGTATCGCCAGTGGATATATTTTTTTAAACACATGTAGTCTAACAAGACAAAATATTCTTATAACACTGTCCAAAATTTCTAAAGTATTCAAAAATTTCGGTCACAGTTTCCAGAAAAGTATAATTTTTGGGAAACTTTGAGCATTGCTGCTGGTTTAAATTTGTAATTATTCGATAGCAAACAATCGAAACATTTTCAAATTGCAAAAAGTGTAGAAATAAAATTTTTGGTTGTTTTTCAAAATTACATAAATATGAAAAATTACATTTTTTTTTGTAAAATTTTAGTAGGATGAGTGGTTTTTTAAATTTTTTCACTGACAATACCTTTAAATTCACAAAGGACGAAAATGCTTAATGAGTTTTTTAAAAATTATTATCTCGTGTTTCAAATTTTGCAATAAACAAGGACAATCAACTCACTTTTGAACCAACAAAGCTGATGTGCTGCCGTTCACTTCATTTTCCAGTGTTTCGTACCTCCGCAACAAACTGAAAATGGTGGGGGTATTATAACCGATTAATTTATTCTCCAAGACAATTCAACTAACCAGTCCAAGACTATGGCAGAATCGGTGAACGAACGATAAGTTGCGAAAAAGACATTGAAATGACGCGAATCCATCATGTCATCGCTGCCAACCAGACATTCCTGCAAGAAAAAACAAATTATCGTATTATGTTTTCTCTCATTCAACTGTAATTACCACAAGCCGTTCGACGGTTCCAGCTTTGATCAATTTTTCTTTTACGGATTCCCATTCCAAATGGTCTGCACCCGACATTTCACTGCTTTCAGTTTTAGGTCGATCCGGATCGATTGCTCGATACCTCTGTAATAAAGAAAATGAATTGAATGAAAGTGGCGTGCGCACAATAGCTATGTGGTTTATTAATAACCTTGACAGTTTCTATATTATTTGATTACTAACCGGTAGTCTGGAGAAATTTCTAGTAATTTTGTCAAATGTGAAGTATTGCATGTGATATTGCTGAAGATGATAAACGTTTCTTTACGTTACGACAAAATGCACATTTCGCAGGAATGAAAAAGAAAGGAACTGATGAGGAATTGATACCGGAATTGGCCAATGAGACCAACGATCGATACACACACAATTTTGGGTATTTCAATGCAAAAGAAAAGCAAAATGGGTGCGCGAATGCCTCGGAAATATTCGCGCGTCTTCATTTCCAATAATCCGCTTATTGAAGCAAAAAGTTTCAACTTTTCTAGGCCAAAAGAAGTTTCGGCAACTTGTGTCGGGCCGCGACTAATGGCAATTGACTGGTGGGTAGTGCAAACAAGATTTCTTGTCCAATAAACTCGAGTCGCTAACGAGAAGAAGAAGGGCAAAAGGGCGAACGAGCAGAAAAAAAAGTGAACATGTGTTGTGTCCGGATGATGAAAAAAGAACGAGAAGAACTCTGTGGTGTTAAAGAAGAAATTGAGAGGGGCGGTTTGAGTCATCTTGCCGTGTAATAGAGCACACGCCAAAAGAAAAAAAAACGACAGCGAATAAACATGAGCATTCAGTATATAGAGTACGGGGTGTGTAGATAGTTGAAAAAAGGTCGTGTCTTTTATGTACAAAAGGTTTTGGCATAATGAATTTTATAGGCGTTTGTTTAATTATGTTCGATAACTGTAACAGCTGTTCCAAATAAATTCCAAGATACGGAAAAAAATTGAACTCAATTTTAGACACGTTACAACAGAGTAATTAGCTTTGCACTTTGAGAACTTTGAACGAAAAAAGTCGATCTGAAGCTTTGGAGTACTTTTCTTGTCAAAATAATTTTTTTTTTTCTAAAAATGTGTTCTTTGGGCAGTTAACCTGTGAGATGAGGCTTTTGGAATAAACCAAAATTATTCAAAAAATAACTGTAGTTTTATTGATCAAGTTGAGAAAATGCCCATTTATTAAAATGAAACTAAAACCAATTTTGGAACAATTTTTTTAATCTTCAGCTAAAGAGAAAATTCAGTTTCCCGCTTTTTTCAGAAGTCGTCAATCGCACAAAAAACGTTTCTTCTTTATCAGCCAATAATGTTTGAAGTATTCATAATCCCACACTGTAGAGGTTCAAACATGCGTCAGTGCTTTACATTTCTAAAAAAAAAGTGGCGCAAACTCAGTTTTCACCAATTTTAGACTAGAAAATAATAAAAAAAAACTGTCCAAAATTTTTTAAAGTTATACCATGATATTTTTTCATTTTTTTACCTGGTTTTGATCATTTTCACATTGTTCGTACTCCAAAAATCAAGTTTTAAAACATAAATTTCGTGGCTCGAAAGTTGAGCGAAAATTTTCAGATCGACTTTTTCTTGCTCAGAGAGCCGGTAAATTTTCTGTAGGGACCTATTCAAAAAGTTCGAAGTTGCTTTTGAGATTGCGAAATATCCTCCTGAAGAAACACATGCAAATCCAATAGTGATTCATTTCACTGGAGAATCTTGATTGATGGAACAAATGTTTGCAATATATATGCTTTCTGAGAATCTAAATTAGTATTTGATAAATTGATGTCTTCCTAGCCATCTCCATTTTTACTGCCTTCATTTAGTCATTCAGTCAGTCATCATACAAAACGATTACATACATTTCTGGAAACAGTTATGCATGATGTCTCAAGAACATTATCCGAACGGCTGACAAGATCAGATCATGGAACAGTCTAATGGTGTGTATGTATGTGCGTGCAAAGTTTTCAACAAACCTGTCGTCGTCGGAACACCAAATCTCACTGACGCACGAACATTATTTTTTTTTGTGTGTGTCACAAAGAAACGTTTCATTGGTTTTGGCGAGGAGACTTTGTGGTGGTGGTGGTAGTAGTAGCGGGAAATACGAAAATGAAAATTAGAATTAGCATTAGCGAGGAGAACTGCCTCTCTCGTGTAATTTATATCGATAGTGACAGATGATTGAGTTGAACTAAATGACAAGAAGAGAAACGAGGAAGAGGAACAGGACAGATAATGATGAAAAGTGGAGCAAGAATCAAAACATATACAAAGTGCTCTAGAAATTGTAAAAGCCCACATGATGAATAAAAGCTGTCCAACATATATGGGTGGTTGAAATGGTAAAAGTGCACCTTTAATCTAGGTCAACAAGCAGTAAAACCAGTAATCCAGCTGTTCATAAACCTCCTTCTGTACAACCGAACGAGTAGAATTGTGAAAAAGCGTGACAAAATCACCCACCTGGTACGGAATATCTGGCACCAAGAATGAATTCAAAATCACAGATGTGAAACGTAAACAGATGTGTTGATGTGCTTGGTGAAAAATATTCTAGCTGACGGGAAAAGTAAAGAGATATGCAACGGAAGAAAGCTAATATAAAAAACAATTGAAAAGTAGGAAGAAAAAATGGGAAGAATAAGAATAAGAAGAAGAATAACGTACTTACCGTCATGATAATATAGAGTTGTTGAATAGATGACGAGCGCATCTTGGCAGACGGTGAATAACCGGCAGATGACAAAAAGCGGGCAAAAGTACGTGTCGTCATGGTATTTGTTTGTTACTCTAAGTGTTCGGATAGAAAAGATGGCTTTATGACGGTCGCCCTCGATTCCGAAGAGGTTATTGTGAGGGAGTGAGGTATGGGGAGTTCTAGATGTCGCTTCGTTTCACTTCGCCTTCTTCTCCGCCAATTCCTTTTCCGAATTGAAACCGATGAGATTTACTGTTGGCGGCGGCGGCGGCGGCTGCCCGACAGTTGACGGAGGACACGGGGGGCCCAGAATTGGAAATGGAGAGGAAGACCTCGGTTGTGAGTGGGGGCGAAAATAGTTAGAAGTACGCGTTACCCAGCCACCTTTTTTCCAACGTCTAACATCTGCTACAAACGTTACAATCTCTCGATTTCTTGCCTTCCTTCGCTCCTTCTTCTGCCTCCTTCTCATTCGATATCAAAATGGCAAATAGAAAGTGATAAGACGGATCGTATTCAAGCGGAAAAGAGAGAGAGACCGACTGAAATAAGAGCGAAAGAGAGAGAGAAAACGAGGCTTTGCCAAAGCAAAAACAAGACGTAATGAGGATAGACACATTTTTTGGTGTTGGAAGGACAGATAACGCGCTCCGGCGGAGTGTATTATCTGATTTAAAAAATGAATTAGGAGAAAGCAACACATATGTTGATAATTTTTTTTTGGAACAATAAGAGCATTGTTTGGGAAAGGCGCTTTCCGGTGGACACCCAAAAGTTACTGATTGCGCAATGAGTCATATAGTTGGTCGAAAAAAAACCGCGATAAGACCAACTTGCTCTGACATCAAGTACTGATAAATAAGATGCTACAATTGAACAAATATCTATATTGTAGGGATATATAATAAGTAAAGTTGATCTTACTGAATTAGTAACTTATTTAGCAATTAAAAAAAAAAAGCTAAAAAAGCTAACAAATAGTTTTCAATAAACTAGTTGTTATGTAAAATCTGCGCCGTTTTTATTAGGCAAATTTGAAAATTCAAAAGCATGTATTATTCTACCCTTTATTCAAAATTTTTTTAAAATCCAAAAACTAGTTAATTTGTCCAAGATTAAATGCAAATGCCTTAGTATTTTTTTAAATGCAAAACTAAATCAAAATACAATATATTCGTATGACTTAAAATATAAAAATTGGGTATTCCTAGAACTAGGTTAAACTTGAAAAAAAACAATTTTTTTGCTTTAAACTTACTTGAAAGCTCTATTTCCAGAGTTTTAATATTATCAAAAATCGCAAATTATCACTGGGAACTTTAAACAAATTCAGAAAAACAATTTTTTCATATCCAATTCCTCGAAAAAATGCTTACCGAGCTAATATAATGAGCAAATTTTGAGCATCTGTCTTCAAAATCAAGACTATAGGAATGAAGCCTAAGACTGCTCCAAACGTTCATCCTTTCGTAATTCTAGCAACGAAACTGGAGCTCAGTGGTCGCGTGTCAAATATTCGTCACTATGTTATATGTGGCAAATGTTTTATTTTCTATGGCCACAGGATTCACAAGCTTTTGCCATGTTTCAAAACTTTTTCTGAGTTTTCATGTGATTTTGAGAATTGTGAATAATACGTAGAATGTTCCAGAGTTCCAGAAATGTGAGAAGAATTCGCGAAGAACGGAAAAAAATAAGTGGCACTCAGCTTCATCTATAGGAAAAAGGGGAAAAGGAGGATTAACAAATTTTGGATCAATGCAAAATCACAGAAAGAAAAGTTTTACCAAATGACCAATTTTGTAATCACCCAATGCATAGCACTTTTGAAAATATTTTAGAAATACCTAAAAAGATTCTAAAAAGTTACCGTAAAAACGCTGGTTTTCCTGAGTCTCATATCTGCGGCAATGTTTAGGTTTGCAAAAACAATATGCGATAAGACAATCTGTGGGGGACAGGAAATAAGGTGATGTGGTCGGAAGACGGAAAAGGTATGAATGGGAAAAAGAACAATTCACCCCCCGTGAAATGGGTCGAGAAACTGTATCTTACAACCATCTGGACTACTTCGAAATGCAAGATTGTGATCACAAAGCATATACGTTCTTCCATTCCAATTTCATTTTATTGGGCCAAGCCTACTAGCGTCAAGAAAAATGTTTTTTGTGTGTGTGTGTATATATGTATGTAGTATTTTTCTTCCTGAAAAGCAGCAGTGAAATGTACATACCGGAACACCTTCGTATCCTTGTGGCGGCACATATCGAACCTTACGTAAATATACAGCATATATTGCGTCCGGGTGTTTTTCGTCACCCCAGTAACGCGTAGCCATTTAAGATTGGTCTGAGTTCTTCTGACGATGGTTTCTCTCACTGATCCTGTTGATTCTATTCAACCCGTCATGCCCTGAAAATATAGAAAATGTTGCAATTGAAGGAAGGTATTGAAAACTCAAAAAGAATTTGCAAAAGTTATAAACAAACTGCAAGTTTTGATAAACACATTCAGGAATCAGAAATTAAGTACTTAAACTGAAATAGGAAGCTTTTCGAGTTTGAATTAATTAAAAAACAGAAGGAAGGAAACAATAACTATTCAATGTGCAAGAAATTGAGTTAACAAATCTGTAATTATTTTTAAAAAATTTTCAATAGGAAATGTGAAACCCACAGTCAAAAAAAAATCGCTTGGAGAAATTACCCTATAGGAAAAACGTATTTTTCGTCAGGATGACAATTTTTGTATTAGAATAACAAAAAATGCGATTTTGGCTGTAAAAGTTGAACAATAAGGGGCAAAATTAATAGAGAAAATTCAGTATTTAAAAAAACGAAACCTTAAACCAATTTCTAAGACTAAAACAAAGCTAAACTGAACATCGAATGACAAAAGCCTCGTCTATATTCTGCCAAGCGTTTATATCTGACGGCATTATCTGTGTACACTGTGAATGGATGCGGAAGGAAATCTTCCCTTACAGTGACAAGATTTATTTTGTGAATCAAAACCAAAAGCCACTTTTACAACACATTGCCAATTTCTGAGACTTTCTTAACTGAGCAAACTATACTTGTATAGGTTTCTGAAATCATATGCTTAAGAAAAAAATTTTCTTTGAAATAAAAAAAATTATGTCACTGCTTGTGAGCAAAGGAAATAAAAAAATAAATGAAGTCTCTTCACAAAATTCAAGAATTTTCTCAGTTCAAAAGCGTTTATGTCGTTCTCAAAAGTACAGATTCTCGAACAGTTTTGGCTTTTCCAAAAGACACAAAAGGGAAACGAAGAAATGATAAATGGAATGTGATGACAAAGGTAAACGAATATGGAAATGAGAGGTAACGGTGCCGACCAAACGGAAAAAAATGAAACATCATCCGAAATGAGATTGGAAAAGAGATGCGGATTCTGGAACGACACAAAAAAAAACTCGGAAACTAATACTGCAGAGTTTCACAGAAAACGGAGAAATATTAAGGGTGTGGTAGTTTTTCGGAAAAGAGACTGGAAAACGGGGGCAAAAAAATGGTGACGAAAAGAATAATGAAGAAAAAAAACGAAAGATACAATAAGAGATGGGAAGAAAAATAACAATACTTCTTTACTTCTTGGAATCTAACAGTTTAATGAAAAGTTTAAAATTTTTTTAAACAAATCACTACAGTTATTTGATTTGAAAACATATAATCCAGAAAATATAACAAAAATCAACTGAACGTCATTATTTCCCATGGCGTCAATTTTCCCACAACGAGGAAAATGAAAGCTGTTTAAAAGTAAAAACAGGTTGAATACATCCCAAAAAGTACCGACGAGACGGCTAGAAAAACCTTTGATTTTGTTAGACGGTTGGAGAAAACAATATATGTAAAATTAGTTGAAAATGGATAGAGAGAATGTAGTAGCAGAAAAAAAATTGGGAGAAGATTGATTGAAAAAGGAAAAGACAGTGGAATGAGGTTGATGCAATGTAGGAAATTCATTCGCAAGGTCACCGTCCCGCTAGATACTACTTCGAACACGGCCGTTCGAATTGTGCCTTCCTGGATTTTGAAAAAAAATTATCTCTTGAAAAGTCGCAATTATTGGAAGATCAAAATTTTATATAAGAAAACGATAATCAAGCTGCTAGCAATGTTTTTTGGGTCCCGGAAATTAGTCTAGCGACAAGAAACCGAGATTAGCGACAATGATAATGTGAAGGAGTGGTGATAGAGATAATGAGACAGAATGAAACTGACAAGGCAACAGAATTAGTGGAAGAAAAAAACAAAGGCAAAGAAGATGGTGTAGAAATTAAAACAAGTTGGTGTCATGCAATTGTACTTATTATTTTTATACTATTCATTATCCGTATTAGTTTTTAGAGGGTCAACAATTATGGAAGTAGTAAATAAAATATTTTAAAAAAATTCAAGACGTATATATTTTTTTGATTGCAGTTAGAAAAAAGAAATCAAGGAAAAGAAAGAAGAATACAAAACAAAAATAAACAATTGCAACAAGTTTAAATATTTTTCAAAACTTATTTGTCAAAACTCGATATAGAAAAATATTTTATTCGTCTGAGAATTGTATTTATTTTAGTTTAAAAATTTGGAAAAAAATGGTCAAAAGTTGGAAATTTCTGAAAAAAGTTTCGATAATCTGTAAAATAATTTTTTTTTTCAAATTTTTAACTTTCAGACATTTTTAGAGCATTTTTGCAAGTGTTTCAACTAAAATAAAAATTTTTCCAGCTAAAGTAAATAGTTTTTCATATTTTATCACTAAATTTTGATGAAAAATGTCAGAAAACCTGGTTCAATTTGTAGAATTGGTTGTCGGCAATTCTCGCGCCAGATTTGAAGTAATGAATTTTTTTACAACAAAATTTTTTTGAAAATTACAGAGCCGAAATGTTCTATACATCTTATGTTCTATACATGCTTTTTAGTTGAAAATTTCGAGCCATTTTTTTTTGAAACTAATTCAAAAATAATCCAAAAAAAAAGACAGACGGTTAAACCATAGTCTGAAAAATCCAAAATATATGCAAGTAATTTTTTTTGCATATCGCCAGTCCATCGACAAAAAAAGAAACTAAAGCACGACTATTGAAAAATGAGAGTTTAGAGCAATGCGGAAGCATAATATTTCTCTCAAAAAAATTTTTGTGTATACGAATCAGAACTCAAAACTAATAAACAAAACAAAAAGTAAGAGGATCCCCCAATTCCAACAAACACACACACATACACAATTATTATACAAATGGAATGTAACACGTCAAAGGCAATCAATAAATCGGTGTTGAGGATGTGCGCGAGAAAAACTGTGTGTATGGGAGTGTGGGGAGGTATAGAGGAGGAAGGATGTGCGGAGAGGGTAAGGAGACAAAGGTTTAGGTTCGGGATGAGACACTGGACATGGTGGCCCTACTCACCCCCCCCCCCCACGTCTCACAACCAATTGTTTTATTAAGGAGAAGATGTGGTTCGGAATAAAAATGACCTTCGCAAGGAGTCTTTTCTAACTGGTATCCGATTGTCCGTCAGACCACCACCCCATCGGGCATTTCTCTCAGCGAGACACTGATCATGATCAGCAGATTTTGGTGTGTTTGTATGAATGTCCTGATAAGGCAGCTCTATTAATGGACACCAGGTACCTTGTGTAATAAAACTGGATTGTATTCAGCAGAAAAAAAATTAAAATGGGTTCTAGAATATTCATTTGTTCATTTTTCCATGTACTAATCTATGTTTTTTTTTTCTAACAACGGCGATAAAAAACACTCCCTACAATCTTTAAATGTTATTCATGATTCAAAAAATTCACACAAGACACATAACTTCTTATTGCCACTCATATTTCAAAAAGTGAGCTGATTTTTTTAACTACGGCTTTAACATTCTTAAAAGAGAAGTACTGACACTTTGACACTGACTGCTTGCATTTATGCTTTTAGTGCCAAAATGGTATAAAATTATTGAATTCCGTAATGAGACGTTATGAAAATCGCTCGAAGAAAATGCACGGCTGTTCAAAATTTTGAAAAAAGGCTTATTTTCAGCTAAAATCTCAAATTTTGTCAACTACGAAACTCATTTTTCAAAATTTAATTATCACCCTTTAGCATGCAGTGAAAGTGTGTGTGAACGAAACAACACGAAATAAATTACAAAAAATTGTATTTGAAAATGATAATCACATAAAAACGAGTTATGTTAATGAGTTCCACGAGTATTGGCTTTGCCAGGTGGTCCAAAATTTAAATTTTAGCTAAAAAATAGGTATTCTTCTAAAACTTTAAACCACCACAACGTAAAGAAATTTCAGAAAATTTCATTACAAAATTCGGTAGTCTCGAACAATTTTAGGTCTAAAAAGACAAATTTTCAGATTTCAATACTTTACATTCGGTATGTTTTAATTATTTGTATTTTAACATCGCTGGAGTTCAAATATGAAAAATTAGTCTAAAATGTCAAAATCTTTATTGTATGGTAACTTACCAAAACTTTGACTGTAAACTTTCGAAAGTCCTATTTTAAAAAAACGTTCCCATGGGATATTAGTTTATTTTGAGTATCAAAATTGTCAATTCCACAAGAACTTTTTCAATGTTCAAACGATTACTTTTGAACATTTTGGCAAAATTCCCACTGAAAGAATACGTGTTAACTATTATTAAAATACATTTCGATAGCTGAATATAGTTTAAAAAATTAAAAGAAAATGGAGAGATTGGATGCCACAGTACAACAAAATGAAAACAATTTTGTAAGAAGCACATACATGGTGACATGAAAAAAACTTACATAATTCTATCAAATTATAGTGAGAATTTGATAAAAACTGAAAGTTAGTTAAATTTACTGGCGAGGCGAGTGCTAAGTTAAGCGATGGAAATGTTCAAACAAAAAAGTTCAAAAAGTAAATAATAAGTCGGGAGTTGGAAAGAGATGAGAAGAAAGTTCCAAACAATACGACAAGACCTGAAATAAAAGCAAACAAGGATAATAAGAAAAATTAGGCTGGCGACTACCGCTGCGAGTGCGGAATGACAGCTTTGATCGGTCAACAATTCCGAAATCTGTCCTCATGTTCCGGCATACAGTAGGCACACGACACCACTATTTTATATTTTGTTATCGGATAAGAGCAAAAGACTGACTATGCGGTGGGGGGGGGGGGGGGGAGACAAGAAATGTTGAGAGAGAGAGAAAACGAAGTGGTGGAAGGTTTGATCATGCCCTCAACCCAAAGACACTCATGAATGAAAAAGGTGCGAGAATGGGGAAAATGCGGAGAGAAATGAAAAAGGAGGCAACATTTTCTATAGGGAAATACAAAAGTTTAATTAAAATTCAAGACCGGCTTTGCATACTATTATTCATATTACTAGTGTTTGATGTGAGAAGTGGAGAGTCGGAAAATTATTATTCGTAACAGTATGCGGGTGTTGTCAAGTCACATAGGCTGAAATCTGAAGGGGGTTGTGATTTGTGAAACCACTTGTGAAACCTAAGGATTTGAAATCAAAATATATAAGGTACAATTACATTATATCCTTATAAGTATGGAAATCATTACAATTCTGGAGACTTTTGCAACGCAATTCTAATAGGTACAGAGCTGGTGACAACCAATTTTTTGACTTGGAATAAAAATTTTCCAAATTCTTTAAAAATAGTATTATGAAATAATTTTTCACTTTAGCACTATATAAGTAGTTTTAAATAATTTTCCCACTAACCATAGTCGAGTTTTGAAACGCTCAAATTATTGCGATAACTTTTGTAACTAAGTAGTTTGTGCCACACTAATAGAAATTGCAGTAATAATAGACACACCTAACTAAAATATACGGTAACTAAGTACTTCAATAGCCCTAAAACCAGGCAAATATTTTTCTGCCACAAAAAATTAGAAACTATTGGTAAGTTATCCAGTCTGAAAATAGAAAAGTTCAGTTACTGTTTGAAAAATAGCAAAGTTTTGTTTTGGACCGAAAATTGTGTCAAATTGGGAAGAGTGCAAGTGGAATAATAGTTGAATTTAGCAAAACAATGAGCACACAATAAAACACTTTTTTTTTAGCAAACTGGAAAATTTACCTTTTTTCAAAACAAAGTGAATCTAAGGCCTTTAATTATAAATAAATTTATATGCAACATACATTTCTATTTCAGCAACAAAAAACCAGAGAAAATTACTGGTATACAATAGGTTGGCTTCGTATACATTTTTTTTTGTTATGTTTTTGTAAACTTGGAGCAAATGTATAATATATTCACAAATTAAAACTATGGATGAATATTTTCACAATGTTTCTAGATTCAACGGTTGAAAAAAAAACAACTTTACAAGTTTCGATTGGCAAATAAAATAAAATATGTGAAGCAAAAAGATTGTGTTACCCAATAAAATCACTTGATTTAAATTGAAATTGAAAATATATCAAATTGGAGCACAGGATCAAATAACTTTTAGGATCAAGTTATTGACCAACGATCGGAAATGATAAACAAAATATATTTTGAGTTAAAAGTTACGCTTAACTTTTCATTTGTCAATATACACATTTATTATACAATCGCAACATTTGACAGAATACACTAAACCTTATCAGTTAGTGAGAGTCTTCCAGAGCATTTGCCAACGAGAAAGTAGAAAAGAGCTCAAAAAAAAGTACATATGAGAATACCTATTCGGAACGCTTGAACTCATCTTTCGATACTTGGAACACGAGCAAGAACAAGAAGCTCAATGTCTGGCTCGCCAAAAGAAACATATTGCGTGTTACGTCACAAACGTGTGCTTATTTCTTATGTCATCGGATCGAAAGGAACGCGGCAAAAGTGGTTTGTCGAGTGGGCTTTGGGAAGGCTCAAGCTAGACAATGCGCAGACGCAACAAAAAAAACGACGGCTTGAAGAAGGAAGCGAAGAAAAAAGAACGAGAATGGAATTGTGTATCTTGGCAAAGGGTAAGGCAACAGCGACTAAGACAAAAGCTGTCAGTTGGAATTTTCGGGGAGTGAGAGAGCCTCCGAACGGTGAGGGTGGTAGCGCGCGCGAGTTTTCCTTGGGAACCGTTCGGAGAGGGTGCAGAGCAGCAAAGAGCCATTGCCTGGTCATTGGAGCAGTATATGCGTGTGTATGTGTGTGTGTGTTTTGTGTGTTTAGAGCAAATACCGTTGCGATGCGCAGCTCAGCGGTGAACGATGCGGCAGGGCAGACGATAGTCAAAATATTCTGATTTCTTACCGACAACACGCTGCCGCTTTCCGCTGCGTGCAATGATATTTTATTCGCGGGTGGAGCTGACGAAACTTTTGAAACTCGATATATGTGACAAGAAATTTGAAACTAACGTTCGATCACAGAACTTGGAGTATTTTCAATGTCAAAATACAAATCTCATAATTTAAACTGAAGTGTGGTTTCGTAACTGAGAATATATTTTTTGGATAGAGACGTTCAAAAAATACTTCTTCAGTTATAGCGTTAAAAAAATAAGGTCAAATTGTATAATCCTGGAAATGTTAAACATTTGAAAATTGAAACGTTTATTTACGAGAATATCATTTAACAAATGTCCATTAAGTGCTCTTACAGTAGTTTCCTCCATTGGTGCTGAAAGTAACTTGTTATTACAAAAAGTTCATATACCTCATTCTTACCTAGCGGCTGTAATAAGTTGTTGAATTGGCTTAATTTGGTTGTTCAGTGTTGTGAAGTCAGTAGCGGTGAACGAGCAAGCGCTTCCACCAGAGATGGTCTGCAACTTTCCGGTGTCAACTGCGCCTCCGTATCCAACTGTGATTATTCCATATTTCTTTTGAGCAATAATCGTTTTAGCTGATGGTGTTGGATCCGTGAAGAAGCTGAAAGTTATTAATATTGCATTTAATTTAAGTTCAGTATACTAACGAGGTGGTTGAAGTGATGTAGACAATAACGTGGTTACTGATACCAGCACGGTAGCCAGCAGTTGCGGCCATGTAATCTGTAGACGACACAACTTGGAGATTGTAAGTGAGAACTTGTCCTGCATCATCAAAGTCGGTGTAGCCGTCTTTAAGTCCATTCAGGTAAGATATCAACATTTGTTGTGAAGTGATTGCGTTCAAGTTGGCAACTGGTGGCGCTTGATCATTAAGATCTGCTGCGACGACGACTAATCCAACATGAGCACCGGCGATTCCAACATCAAACGAAACCATCATGGTTTGAATGAACTTCGTGAACTAAAAATTTAATAATATAAACTACCTAACTTCTGAAATGCTCTACCGAATCAAAATTTTGCTGGGCCGCTTGAGATCCATCAATCAAGAAGACAATATCAAATTGAAGACCAGTTTGTGGATTTTGGGTCTGAAACAGAACACTTCAATTGTTTCTCATTATTTTCAAGCGAACCGGTGTTACTGGTGCCTGGGTTTGAACAGTTTGTGGTGGCTGAGTTGCTTGAGTTATTGGACCTTGAGTCTGTTGCGTGACCGGGCCTTGGGTTTGTTGAGTAGCCTGCGTAACTGGAGCCATTGATCCAGTAACAGGAACCATTGTTCCAGTCATAGGCTGCCCTGTGGTCGGATTGCGTCCTGAAATGAATGTTCACTGATTTGAGCTTCAGACTTCACTTACCATTACAAACAACAATTTGTTGTCTTCTGAACTTTTGATTATACTCATCAACTCCATGAATGAACACCGCAATCATATCGCCACTGCATGTGAACAAATCAGAGTAGTATTCGTATGAGCAACCTTCACGTCTGTAGAGTTCAGATCTCAGGACGTTCTGAAAAATACTGTTTGAAAATCGATAATTAAAACAAATGCTTACAGTGACTGTAACCTGTCCGATATCAAAGATTTCGACGTATTGCAATTGTCCTCTCTGCATTGGTTTACCAGCGATATGGAAAACGGCGACATTGTCGAATCCAGACACTGGCTGTACGAATCTTCCATCTTGATGAGCTCCAAGTGGATCTTCCTTTCCTCCGACAGGGTTCGGAAGAGAGAATTTGGTGTAGACTCGAGCTCCTCCAGTTGAGTAGATGTGCGCAAGACAAAGGCCTGGTGGTTGAACAAGCTGAAGAGTCCAGATACCTCCGAGTCTGTCGACCTCAATCTTGTAGAACTTCTGGCTATTCACATTATATGCTGGAGCAACATTGTGAGCTTCTGAAATTTAATATTGAAAAATAAAAATCAATTCTGTAATACTCACGTCCGAGTGGATCCTTAACAGAAAGGGAACCAAATTCAGAGGAAGTGGTGACATAGATAAACGTTGTGTTGCTATCAACCGGCACAAACCATGGAAGAGATCCATCAGTGCACGAATAATTTGCGGGTCCGGTAGGATCTTGAAGAATTGATGCTCCATACAAGGATGGCAGATATGAATTCATGAGCTGAAAAACTAGATTTAAAAAGCTTCCCAGGGTTGCTAACTTACAGAGACGATATTGGAGCTATCAGTAAACAAAATGTTTCCACTGGATCCATATCCAAGCCATGTCATATCTTGGACATTGTTGACACCCTCGAATGTTGGGCAGTTTGCAGACTTTGAGACAATGTAGTGAAGCTAAAAATTTTCAAAATTGTTTCAATCTAGAAATTAAAGTAAGAAACATACATGGGCTTCGGTGTTGAACAGCGAATTCATAGCTTCTCCGTATTTGTTGAGATCACTTGGGCCAGCAGCTGTAACTAGGAAAATCTCACTGTTTGGAATGGAAATCACATTATCGTGCTCCAGGAGATGTGCGAGAACTCTGAAAACGAGAGTTTGGTTTGAACATTCAGTCATTATGCTTTTACCCTAAATATGGCATGCTGCAAGCTCCGTCAGTTGAGATTGCGGTTGATTGAGCTGTCAAGTCGGTAATCAAAGCATCGATAGTGGTGTAGTTGTACTTCTCGAATGTTCTTCCAGTGGCTGAATTATCTCTCAATTTTAAAGACTAACGCAATTATCTCACTATCAAATGTGACAAGTCCGAAGTACGAGAACCAGAATGGAGCAAAGTTGGTGGCAGATGTGACAATGTTCTTAAGATTGGCAATGAGCTGGTTGACAGTGTCAGAGTTTTGTCTAGTTGTTTCAACAACAAACAACAATGTCTTAGTGTCATCGGTGAAAATTTGTGGAACCTTTGGTTGGCAAACCTCTGAAATAATAATTTTTTGTTTGATTAGAAAGACACTAAGAAAATAGTTACCAAATTGACAATTTAATCCGGCATATCCATCTGGGCATGTGCAAGTGGCTTCATCAGAGTTTTTAGTTCCACCGTTCACACAAATTGGGACGGTACAACGAGATCCAGTCCAGTAGTCAGTACAGATACATTGTCCATTTTGTCTGATACCTCCATTTCCGCAAACGATTGTAGCTGGGGAGCAGTGTCCGAATGTTAAACGTTGGAAGGTGTTTCCGAACTCATCCTCTCCAACATGAAGCACACCGAATTCATTGTTTTGGTTATCACTGTTTGGACATGGGAAATCTTGTGATACCCAGCCATATTGACATCCAAATCTTGCTTGGTATTTCAAGCCATTGTAGAAGGTTCCGTTGTAGAAGTCCCAAAGAATAGCGTCAGTCATAATTGGTACACGATTCTCGTTGTCAACGGAGTGAACATAAGTGATAAGTCTGTTTGAAGAAAAGTCTTGAATTGGGTCAATCTGTGGGTTGTCATCTCCAATTTTCGTAGCGAATCCAGAAACAATTTGAAGGCTCGATTGAACGCGAACACTCAGAGAGCAGTATGGTGGGTTAGAATTGGTTGGATTTGTTTTAATTTTGACGTACCAATCACCAGCTGGAAGATCAGCATCTCCAATAGTATTCGGTTTATGGTCAGAATCATATCTATGTTTCTGACAAATAAAAGGTCTTGGGGTAGCGCAAGTATCGGTAGTCCAGACTTTGCTCTTATCTCCAGATCTACCATCAAAATAGACACATTGACGAGTTGGATCGTTACTTGGCTCGCCATTTGCCCAGTAAGTGATTGGTTGATTGAGAAGATCCGGGTTGATTCCCTGTCCACGATCCCAATAGAACTGTCCATCACTGTTTTTGAAGAGTCCAATCCAGAATTGAGTATTTGCAGCAATTGAAGAGTAGAAGTTATTTTTATCATCTCCGAGATCATCAGCGAGATATCCACCAGCAGAAGCACAGAAGTTTCTAGCTTGTGGCATTGAGAGAATATCATCATTCACTGTGAGGAATTTGACGCAATATTGACCGAACGATTCCCAGCCATTGTCGCAAGCCTGTCTGATTTCATACACACTTTGTCCAGTGTAATCATCATAGAAAAGTTCCAGGGCTTCCGCAAGAACTCCGTTTCCATTATATACTTGAATTGTGGTTCCGTAACCGAAAACGGTCAATTGGATTGTTTGAGTGTAAGCATCAACTGGGAAGTAAGTGGTCAAGCCATCTTCATGTCTACAGTCATTGTTGCCATTAATCGTCACTTGTCCATTAGAGAACTGAATTGGGATGAGCCGAATAGCGTTGGAAATTTCAAGTGCTTGCAAAATGTATGTTTGTCCAGTAGAACTGGTGACCATTCCAAAGAGAACATAGTAGTTAACTTGAGTGGCATTGCACACAAATCCTGCCGGCAATAGCGTTGGCTTTGCAGTCAAAAATCCGTACAAGCTAATATCCATGGCACGTGACATATCATAGAACAAGCCGAGAGAGCGCTGATCGAGCTCATATTCTGGAGTTGTTTGGAAAATTTCGATGAAAGATCCTGGAACTAAGTCTCTGGCAAAGATGGCATGATTCAAGGCATCCCAAAGTTTGACGCTACAACCATTATCTGATGGAACATTGGTTGCAAGGTTGTGCAATGCGGCAATGATAGCCGTGAGATTATTTGAAGGTGACTGAGCAATTGGTCCACCCCATGTTGAGTTGAATCCAACAAGTACAAAGTTTCTGATCCATCCGCGATCTTGCATTTGAACGTCGCGGAGAATTTCTTGGAAGTTATTGTCAAGCATGACAATTGAAGCAAGAGATTGCTGAGTAATTTCGACAGCGAACACCATGTCAACTCCGTAACGGATGAATTCAGGATTTGGTCCAGTTTCAATACATCTTGGCACCTCACAGCTTTCACCTGCGTATCCAGGCGGGCATACACACTGTCCTCCACTAACAGTTCCTCCGTTGTAGCAAACAATGTTCTGGCAGTACGTTCCAGTAAATTGTGGAGTACAGAAGCATGTCGTGTTGGTTGGATTCATAACTCCTCCGTTTTGGCATTGATGTTGTGGTGGTGGTGTTGGATGAACAGCCGAACAGAGCATTGTTCCAGCACGTTGGAGAGCCATATCATTGTTATCACGAGCGAAGAAGTTGAAGTAAAGAACTTCATCGGGGACATTACAGATGAATGGTGGGAAGTAGAAGTGGAATTCACAAGCATCTCTGTACATTCCACTTGATCCGTAAACCTCTGTTTGAACTCCGTCGCGGATAGCATAAATCTGAAGATTGGCGTGCACGCGGTCCATAGAAATGAATTCGGGGTAGTTGGAAACATGGAAAACAGGAGAAGCATCAAAACCAGCAACTGGTTGGCGGAGAACTCCGGCTGCAGAAGTGAGGGTAGTTGCGAAAGACCAGAAAATGTCATAGTCTGGATTGTATTGGCTCATTCCACCAAGGTTATACTTCTTCTGGTATACTTTGAAGGTACACGCAGAGTTTGGTGAGTCGGAAACCAAATTGAAGAACCATTGTCCAGCGAAGATTTGGTTGGAGGTCCAAATGTAGTTAACACCATCATTGAATGCAACAAAGAAGTCAGGGTGTGCTCCGGTTGGGGTTGTGACTTGAAGTTTCAAGTTAGATCCTGTAGCAACAACGACAACTTGATCAGCAGTCACGTCAACTGCAACCGATTTGTAGATGTTTTGATTAGCACAGTGAGAGTAATCTCCAGATAGAGCAAGTTGAGAGCGGAACAACGTGTTGTACATATGAACGTAGAAGAACTTAAAATATAATGCATTAATATTAAAGAATTAAAGAAACATACGTTGGAGATAGTGGTTCTGTTGTTAAAGTAGAACGTGTTTCCGCTGGACATCGCAGCCATATCGACCATATCTCTGTACCCAGCACTATCGGGTGAAGTATTGCAGCCACTTCCAATTGCTGGTTGCACGTAAATGAAGTAGACCTGAAACATTCTGGTATTTTCGAATAACTTTAAATTTAATAAATTTTCCATACTGGTGCTCTCCAATAAGATTCCAAGTGTACAATTGTTTGCTTCTCAGTGCTATCATTTGGATTGGCATCAGTGATTACATAGATTGGTGATTTGTTAGTTGGATAAAGAGAAAGAGCAGATCTGTAAAACAACCATGAAGATTCTGTAAAACATTGAAAAACTAGTCGATACTTACGCAACAGCAGAGAAAACAACATCATCACATCCACCGTCGGATGGGGCAGAGTTAATCGCTTTAAGTAGATCAACCATAGCGGCATCCCATGAGTCATATCTCTGGTTTACCAAAAGCTCTAAAAATTAAAATATAATGCATTACCGTTTCCTGATAAGAAGGTAGGCTTATGGGAGCCACCCCGGTAAATTAGTTGCAAATCAACTCACTGGCGTTATCAAAGAGCACAACGATGAAATTAGTGAGATAGCCAGGCTCGGCAGATAGTTCATCGACAATTCTTGAAACTGAATTTGTGGCCTGTTGAATAACATCTGACAATTGGCTTCTAGAACGAATGACCAGAGTAACAGTCGGGTTTTCAGCATTGAAATCAATTCCGGATGCACCAGGGCAGACAACTGTAATGCATTTGTGATCAGTTTATTTTCCGAGGCGACTTACTATTTTGACAGTGGAAACCGGTGAATCCTTCTGGACATTCACAATGTTCGCTTGTGGGAGTTGGAAGGAATCCTGAAAAATAAAATATTTGATGACCAATTTAGGCTGGCTCAAAAAAGTGTCCTTTTTAGAAGGTTGTCTTTGTGTTATCAACCATGTAGCACATCAATGGCAACATAGCGTTTTCTATTTAACAGCTCTAGTTACAGTATTCACCTCCATTAGCACACAACATCTGAGAACAGTCACGTCCGGTGTATAGTCCAAAACAGTAACAGTATGGTGAACCACTGGAATCCTTCAAAACTTGACCTCCGTTCTGGCAGGTTGTCAATGGAGCAGCGGTTGTTGTTGGAGCAGGGACAGTGGTGGTAGACACTGGTGGCACTAAATTACTCAGGTTGATTATTGTTGTCAACTACGTTCACTTACAAATACATTGGTAGGGCAGAATACGACGGAAAACGTATCCGTTATCGCTCATTCCTTCAACCTGAACTTTTATGATTGCAATTTATATCAATTCATTGCACTTACCTGTAATAAATTGTGCCCAATATCGTTATTTCCAATTTTTCTGCAAGTATACCTCTCCAAAATATATGGATAAGTACAATTGAAGCGAGTTGCCATAGGAATGTATCTTGAGATATGGTTCTCGGCGCCAGTGAATCCAATCGCCTGAATTTGACCGGGAAAGTGTAGTCCTTGTGCATGAAGAACAACAGCTGATTCAGTGTCAAAATAGGCAAACTTGAGGGTTGGATAGTCGCTGCGCTCTGGTTGATCGCCTGATGTAAAACCTCCAGTAACTTGAATATTGGTATGAGCGGTCATCATCATAGTACAAAATTCATCTCCAGAATCAGCTCTTGGTCCGAGAAGATACTGGCCTGGCGCTAAAGTCTCATATGTTGCCACATAGGAAGTTACGGTTTTTCTGTCAGTGTCAGGGAAGATCAGATCTCCACTCTCAGATTGGAGGTAGAAAGTTGGATTCAATGGTGACTCAGTTTCGACCTCAATTTTGATATTCCGCATGGTCTCATCAACAACAACGACGTATGTTTGACTGCAGTTTGCAAGATTTGTTGCATCAATAGAGATATCGTCAGAATCCTTGTTATCAGGAATGTAAGGATTGCGAGCAGAGCACAATGCTAAGAAATTGCATTTTTAGTTTAAAAACACATATGTGATCCGACTTACGATATTGACAGGTGGCTCCTGTGTATCCTGGCTTGTTACATCCTCTGGTGGCCATTCCAGCAAAAACATGAGGCTCGGCGATAGATCTTTTGGAGATATGATGAGTATCAACCTGAAACCATATATGGAACATAGTTAAACGAAATCTAGAACTTACAAAGAGATCGGACTGCTCATCGAATTGAATCTTCTGTTCACTGACTGGGTGGAAGAGTTGATTACTGTTGGCCGGGTTCCATGACTTTAAGACTTTGCGGATTCTCTCTTTGTGACTGAGCTCAGGCTCAGCGCCCAGGCAGATCACGGCTAACGCCGCAATCAAAACCCAGCTTCTCATTACTGAAATTTCACATTAATTTAATTGCTCTTAAACTCCAAAAAAACTAAATATCGTAAAAGGTATTGAGTTCTGAAAATGAATGTGAAAAGGCAGGAGCAGCCTGGCAAATCTAATGAAATTATCATGAAATAATGATTTAAACCCTTTTTAATCGCAAAAGGAGAGTGTGTCCGGCACGTCATATCACCGTGGCAAACTCTTATCTTTGCCATCTCAAACAGTATTAAAATTTATTCCACGCCCTTTGCATTCTAATTGAGTAGTAGCAGAATAATGTCACAGAATACGATTTTGTATCATCAAATTATTATCAAGCACTTTCTGATGATTTCGACTTGAAGTTCAACCACTAGTAAAGTTTATTGAATTGCCATCACATTTCACTTTTGTATTATATTTTTTCTCTCGTAATTTTGATTTTTCGGTCCAACACATAAATTGTTAAATAATGATAAGTTTATTAAAATTCAAATTATTTCAGTGATTTCCGGGTCGACTGCCTTAGTTGTTGATACAGTAGACACCTCCATTGGCGCTGAAAATAAGAACATTTCACTTAATGAACACACTTATATATCTTACTTGGCATTGAGGATAAGTTGCTGAATGGTCTTAATTTGGTTATTCAAACTAGCAAAATCTGGAGCTGTAAACGAGCAAGCACTTCCTCCGGAAATAGTTTGCAACTTGTTGTTATCAGTCGCGCCACCATAACCAATAGTGATGATTCCGTATTGCTTCTGCGCGAGAATTGTCTGAGCTGCCGGAGTTGGATCGGTGTCGAAGCTAAAAAATATTAATTTTATCTGGCAATCTTTTGAACACTTACGCAGTAGTTGTAGTAAGGTAGATCAACACATGGTTGCTAATGCCACTACGGTAACCATTGTTCGCCGCCATGAAATCGGGAGAAGACACAATTTGAAGAGTGTAGTTAAGAATTTGCCCGGCGTCTTCAAAGTCAGTGTAGCCACCGCTGAGTTGGGCCAAGTTAGAGTTCAACATTGCTTGAGAGGAGAGGGAGTTCAGATTGGCAGCAGGAGGAATTGGGTTTGTGATATCACCTCCGACGACAATTAATCCAACACGAGCTCCACTCTGGCCAACATTGAACGAAACCATGAATGTTTGAACAAATTTGGTGAGCTGAAATTCATATGATGGAAACATAAAGGGCATATAATGTATACCGAGTCAAAGCTGGATTGTGCACTTTGTGATCCATCGATCATAAATACAACATCAAACTGAGCGGATGTGTATGGATTTTGGGTCTGTAAGTTCAGAATTTCTAAATCACCAGTAATACTTGAAATTTACCGTGGCGACTGGTCCCTGAGTTGGTTGAGTTCCTGGGACTTGAGTTTGCTGAGTTACTGGACCTTGAGTCAGCGCGGTTTGTTGAGTTGGCATGGTGATTGGGCCAATTGTTCCTGTTGCTGGCTGGTTGGTTGTTGGGCTACGTCCTGAAAAATTTCTTGCACAATTAAACAAGTAAGCGTATATTACCATTGCAGATGACAATTTCTTGTCTTCTGAACTTTTGGTTTGCTTCATCAACTCCATGAACATAGACGGCAATCATGTCGCCGTTGCAAGTGAACAAATCAGAGTAGTACTCGTAAGAGCAGCCTGCTCGAACGTAGAGCTCTGATCGGAGAATGTTCTGAAATTTTATCACTTCTGAGTTTATTCTCTTGTGAAGGGACAATTTTAATGTTGCTTACTGTGATTGAGTTAGCTCCAATATCGAAGATTTCTACATACTGCAATTGTCCTCTGTGGAATGGATTGCCAGCAAGATGGAAAACAGCGACATTGTCAAAACCAGCTGTTGGTTGTACGAAACGTCCATCCTGATGTGAACCAAGTGGATCAGGCTTTCCTCCGATTGGGTTTGGCATCGAGAACTTTGTGTAGACCTTCGCTCCACCAGTTGAATAGACATGTGCAAGGCACAATCCTGGAGGCTGAACAAGTTGGAGTGTCCAGATTCCTCCAAGTCTGTCTACTTCAATTGCGTAGATCTTTTGATCATTCACGTTGTAAACTGGGGTAGCACTGTGAGCCGCTGAAACAAGTCGAGGTGTTGATAATATTTAAAAAAAAACGACTAACCTCCAAGAGGATCCTTGACAGAAAGTGAACCAAACTCGGCAGAAGTGGTGACGTAGATAAATGTTGTGTTGATATCAACTGGCACAAACCAAGGAAGAGATCCATCGGAACAGGTGTAGTTCGTGATGCCGGTAGGATCTTGAAGAACTGAAGCTCCGTACAGAGTTGGAAGATAAGAATTGAAAAGCTGTAAAATTGATATATTGTGCTAACTAGTTGATAAACAATGCTACACTCACGTTGACAATGTTTGCAGGATCAGTGAACAAGATGTTTCCGCTTGATCCGTATCCAAGCCATGTCATGTCTCTGACATTATTGACACCATCGAATGTTGCACAGTTTGCGGTCTTGGAGACGACATAGTGCAACTGAAAATTCGAACATGTATGATTCATCGAGTTAGCTGTTACTTACGTGTGCTTGAGTGTTAAACAAAACTTCCATAGTTTCAACATAGTTTCCGAGGTCACTTGGTCCAGCAGGAGTGACCAAGAAAATTTCACTATTCGGCATAGCAATAACATCATCATGTTCCAGAAGATGCGCAAGAACTCTGAACGTTAAAACCATACAAAAAATTAGTGAAAAACTAGATTACCCGAGATATGGCATACTGCAAACTCCATCAGTAGAAATGGCGTTAGATTGTGTGGTGAGATCGGTGATAAGATCATCGATGGAAGTGTAGTCGAATTTTTCAAATGTTCTTCCAGTGGCTGAAAATTACAACTGATATGTATCAGAGGACAAGAATAATATGCTTACTATCAAAAGTAACAAGTCCGAAATTGGTGAACCAAAGTGGCATATTATTCGTTACCGCTGAAACAATGTTCTTCAGATTGGCAATGAGCTGATTGACAGTGTCAGAGTTTTGCCTTGTTGTTTCCACGACCATGAGCAATGATTTTCTATCATTACTGAACAATTGTGGGACGTTGGGTTGACAAACCTCTGAAATATTATTATTTCATTTAACAAATTCAATACAAATGTGTTACCAAATTGACAATTTGGTCCTTCATATCCATCTGGACAAGAGCAGGTAGCTTCGTCAGGGTTTCTAGTTCCACCATTAACACAAATTGGGACGGTACAACGAGATCCAGTCCAGTAGTCGGTGCAAACACATTGACCGTTCTGCCTGATTCCTCCGTTTCCACAAGTGATTTGTGCACGGGAACAGTGACCAAACGTCAAACGTTGGAAGGTGTTTCCGAACTCATCTTCTCCGACATGAAGCACTCCAAACTCATTTGCTTGTGAATCTCCATTTGGACATGGGAAGTCCTGAGTCACCCAAGCGAATTGGCATCCAAAACGAACTTGATATTTCAGTCCATTGTAGAACGTTCCATTATATGCATCCCACAGAATAGCATCAGTGAGAATTGGGACACGGTTCTCGTTATCAACTGAGTGAACGTAACTGATAAGACGATTTTCTGTAGAATCCTGAATTGGATCAGGAAGTGGGAAATCGTTTCCAATTTTTGTCGAGAAACCAGTCACAATCTGGAGGCTAGACTGAACGCGAACGCTCATGGTGCACATGTTAGGGTATCCGGAAGGAGGATTGGACTTTACTTTAGCATACCACCATCCAGCAGGAAGATCATCGTCTCCAATAACGTTTGGTCTATGATCGGCATCGTATCTATGTTTTTGGCAAGCAAATGCTCTTGGCTCTGCACAAGTATCAGTTGTCCAGACTTTGTTAGCATCGCCCGATCTTCCATTGAAGTATACACATTGACGTGTTGGATCGTCACTTGGTTCACCATCGGCCCAGTATGTGATTGGTTGATTGAGAAGATCCGGGTTGATTCCTGTTCCACGATCCCAATAGAATTGTCCATCATTGTTTTTGAAGAGTCCGGTCCAGAATTGAGTGTTTGCAGCTACTGATTTCAAGAAGCCATTCTTGTCGTCAGTGAGATCATCCACGAGGAATCCACCAGCTGAGGCACAGAAAGCCTTAGCCTGTGGCATCGGAAGAATGTTTTCTACAGTTGCCATAAACTTGATACAGTATTGTCCAATTGGCTCCCAGCCTTCGTCACAAGCCTTTCTGATTTCGTACACGCTTTGACCGGTAAAGTCATCGTAGAAAAGTTCCAAAGCTTCTGCCATAACACCAGCACCAGTATACACTTGGATAGTTGTTCCATAACCAAATGTTTGGATTTGAATTGTTTGAGTGTATGCGTCAACAGGGAAGTATGTAATAAGTCCATCGTCGTGTCTACAATCATCCAATGCGTTGAATGTGACTTGTCCGTTAGAGAACTGAAGTGGAATGAGTCTGACAGCATTAGAAATTTCATTTGCTTGCAGGCTATAAGTAGTTCCGGTAGATCCACTGACAATTCCGAGAAGAGTATAATAGTTTTCGACGGTGGCGTTGCAAACAAATCCTTCCGGTTGTAAACGTGGATTTGAAGTCAAGAAACCGTAAAGAACCAGTTCCATTGTTCTAGACATATCATAGAAAAGACCAAGCGAACGAGTATCAGTATCATCTTCTGGAGTGGTTTGGAAGATTTCTACAAAAGATCCCGGTGCCATTTGTCTGGAGAAAATGGCATAATTCAAAGCATCCCAAAGTTTGACAGTACATCCAGTATCGGCTGGAACTGAAGAAGCAAGAGTGCGAAGAGCAGTGGTGATTGCAGTGAGGTTATCAGCTGGTGATTCAGCAATTGGTCCTCCCCATGTAGAGTTGAAACCGACCAGAACAAAGTTTCTAATCCATCCACGATTTTGCATGAGAACGTCGCGGAGAATTTCTTGGAAGTTGATATTGAGCATGGAAAGTGAAGCAATAGAATTCTGAGTGATTTCAACGGCAAACACCATGTCAACTCCATAACGGATGAATTCAGGATTTGGTCCTGTTTCAATACATCTTGCCATCTCACAGCTCTCACCAGCGTAACCAGGTGGGCAGACGCAATGATCTCCGCTAGCTGTTCCTCCATTGTAACAAATAATGTTCTGACAGTACGTTCCTGTGAACTCCGGAGTACAGAAGCAAGTGGTGTTCGATGGGTTCATTACTCCTCCATTTTGGCATTGATGATCTGGTGGCGGGGTAGGATGAACGGCAGCACAGAACATAGTTCCGGCACGTTGAAGAGCCATGTCATTATTATCACGAGCAAAGAAATTGAAGTAAAGAACTTCTTCTGGAACACGGCAAGTGAATGGTGGGAAGTAGAAGTTGAATTCACAGGCATCTCTGTACATTCCACTTGATCCGTAAACCTCGGTTTGAACTCCGTCACGAATAGCATAAATCTGAAGATTGGCATGCACACGGTCCATTGAGAGGAACTGAGGGTAGTTGGTAACATGGAAAACTGGAGATGAATCAAATCCAAGAACTGGCTGACGTAGAACTCCTGCTGCCGAAGTAAGAGTAGAAGCGAATGACCAGAAAATATCATAGTCGGGGCTGTATTGAGTTTGTCCGCCAAAGTTGAACTTCTTCTGATAAACCTTAAACGTGCAAGCTGCTTCTGGTTCAAGTGATCTGATAGAGAAGAACCATTGACCAGCAACTGGCGAGTTATACGTCCAAACATAGTTCACACCATCAGAAAAGGCGGTGTTGAAAGTTGGATACTGTCCTGTTGGGCTTGTCACAACTAGAGTCAAATTTGTTCCAGTGGCTACAATTGTAACGTAGTCAACGCTAAGATCAAAGGCAGCTGACTTGTACAGATTCTGGCTGGAGCAGTGTGAGTAATCTCCGGAAAGAACAAGTTGGGATCGGAACAAGGTGTTAAGCATGTGTCGGTAGAAGAACTATAAAAGTTAATTGATATGGGAGATATAAAGTGAAGTGACTTACGGTCGAAATAGTGCTTCTGTCGCTGAAATAGAAAGTGTTACCACTTGAACGAGCAGCCATGTCCACCATATCTCTATATGCAGAGTTATCTGGAGATGAGTTACATCCATCGGCTGGAGATGGTTGAACGTAAATGAAGTAGATCTGAAATTTAAATAGAGTCAACATTATTTGCTTTCATGTTATTTACCGGTGCTCTCCAATAAGATTCCAGATGGAACACAGTTTCCTTCTCAGCACTATCATTTGGAGTGGCGTCCGTAATCACATAGATCGGGGATTTGTTTGTTGGATAGAGAGAAAGTGCAGATCTGTAATGAATTAGCATTTTTAAACATTATTACATACCAGTGAACTTACGCAACAGCAGACATGACAACATCATCACATCCTCCTTCGCTTGGAGCGGAATGGATAGCTTTTGTAAGATCGACCATTGCAGCGTCCCATGAATCATATTGTCTGTTCACCAAGAGCTCTGAAATAATACACTTTCATGTCAAATATGTTTTAGATCAAAACTCACTTCCGTTATCAAAAAGAACAACAATGAACTTTGATAGATATCCAGGTTCACTAGCGAGAAGATCAACAATACTTTGAACAGACTCAGTTGCTTGTTCAATAACTGCAGAGAGCTGGCTTCTTGATCGGATGACAAGGGTGAGAGTTGGGTTTTCAGCGTTGAAGTCAAAGCCTGACATGTCGGTACACAAGACTGCAAAGTTATTATGTTTTAACAGATAATTTTTACTAGTGCATACTATTCTGGCAATGGAAGCCACTGAATCCTTCTGGGCATTGACAACGGTCACTGGTTGGAGTCGGCAAGAAACCTTAATAGTTATTATAAAAAATATATAATTTCAAGGATGAATTGTACCTCCGTTAGCACAGAGCATTTGCGAGCAAGTACTTCCAGAGTAAAGTCCAAAGCAATAACAATATGCAACTCCATTAGAGTCAGTAAGCAACTGCCCTCCGTTTTGACAAGAAGTTATCGGTGCTGCAGGTGTTGTCGGGACAGCGGGGGTAGTAGTTGTTACTGGTGGTACTGAAAAGGTACTTTTTCTTAAAAGTCTTATATAAACTTCTTATATACACTACAAAGAAACTCACAGACGCATTGGTAAGGAACAATACGACGGAACTTGTAGCCAGAGTTAGTCACACCCTCCACCTGAAAACAAAAATTTGAATGTTTAGCACCTTTGGTTCAATCGAACTTGAATGAGATTGTGTCCAGCATCGTTATTGCTGGTTTTTCTGCAAGTGTATCTCTCCAAGATGTATGGATAAGTACAGTTGAAACGGGTTGTCATTGGAATGTATCTTGAGATGTGGTTCTCGGCACCGGTAAATCCAATTGCTTGGATTTGACCAGGAAAGTCCAAACCTTGAGCATGAATTGCAACAACCGACTCAGTATCGAAATATGTAAACTTGAGATTTGGATAGTCACTACGCTCGGCTTGATCTCCTGAAGTGAATCCACCGGAAACATGAATGCTACTGCGGGATGACATCATCATTGTACAAAACTGCTCGCTGGTGTCGGCTCGTGGTCCAAGCATATATTGTCCGGGAGGCAGATGCAAATAATTTGCAGTGAACATTGTTGGAAGTTGAATGGATTCGTCTGGGAATATGAGATCTCCATTTTCAGCTTGAAGATAGAATGTTGGGTTCAATGCTGACGCCGTCTCGACTTCAATTTTGATATTCCGCATCGTCTCGTCAACGACGACGATGTATGATTCAGAGCAATTAGCCAGATTGTAAGCATCAATTGCAATGTCATCAAATCCGTCGTTGTTCGGAATGTACGGGTTGCGAGCAGAACAGAGGGCTGAAAAATTTCTGCGTCATGGAACATTTTAGAAATATAAATCTTAAAACTCACGATATTGGCAAGTTTCACCGGTGTACCCTGGCTTGTTGCATCCTCGAGTAGCCATTCCAGCCAAAACGTGTGGTTCAGCAATGGATCTTTTGGAAATATGATGGGTGTCCAACTGAAATTAAAAATTCGAATCGCACCTGTTTGCTAGACCTTACAAAAATAACCCTTTCTTCCATAGTCCTGTACTTTTGCTCTCTGACTGGCTCGAAAAACTGCTTCTGCGATGCCGGACTCCATGATCTCAAAACCGCGCGTATTCTGTCCTTGTGACTGAGCTCCTGCTCAGTCGCCAGGCAGATCACGGCCAGGGCCGCAATCAAAACCCAGTTCCTCATTTCTAAATAAAAAATATTAGTTTTTTTGGAAGCAAACTTGAAGGGGTATTATCAACAGCTTAAAATGAAAAAGAAGCACTGGAGTAATGCGACTAAAAGTACTATCAAGAAAACCTTATAGCAATCAAAGTCGTTAAATAAGAAAATGGGTTGGGCACGCTCGTAACATCGTGGCAACTTCTTATCTTTCAATGCTATGCATAAGGGCATAATAAAATTTTCCCCCGGGCTCTCCTGATTTTTCATGTTCTTGTTAACAATAAAACGCCTTACATTTTTATGAGTCAAAATTCAAAACATAAAATTTGCTCGGACAATAAAAGAACCTCGACATTTAGAATTCACAATCGAATTACCAGAGTTACCAAAAAACAAAAAGTCAATAGAATTGAAAATGATGATACATGAAATAAAGCATAGAAAAAATGGGAAATCTCAAACAGACATGGTTTTCATACGGGTAGGCACGGTTATGCTTGAAGATGGGAAAGAAGACAAAACAACCATGCTGGCAATTGTCAATGGCTAGAGATCCAACTTGCAGACCAGGCTTGGATGCCACCAGTCGCTATGATAAAAATAAAGTAATTTTGAAAAGGGAAACAGTTCAGATATTGTATATCAAAATGAGCTATTCTAGTTTAGTGGCGGATTCGTTTGATGAGCAAGTAAGCGTCTCTTGGGCTAATACGATAGTAGTCCTCGATAATTCCGTCATTGGTGAAGCCATGCTTCTCATAGAATTGCACCGCATTTTTGTTGTTGACCTGGAAAATTACTTTTTTTCAGATCCACTTTTTTCTGGATACCTGCACATGTAAGTACATGGTCTTAATTTCTTCCATCTTATTGCACAATTTTAATGCGTAGTCGATGAGAATTGTACCAATACCGATTCTGAAATAGCACATTTTATTACCTCGTAAAACGCCCTTGGTATAATAATTAACGCTATTAAAACCGTCATTTTCAGGTAGAACTGTACCAAAAAAACGTCATTGATAAGGTAAATTTGATCTGACTCAAAACTCACTGTCGGTAGGCGGCAAGGGTTCCAAGTGTCATGAGATACAACGACTTCTCGTCTGAAATATCGTCAATGCGACAGCACACGGCGCCCACGACGACATCGTTGTAGTAGGCAAGACGTCCAAGTTCTCCGCAATATCGAGCTTCCACATAGAACTTGTCGTTGTAGGCAATTGGGAAGACATCTTCATTGAGCTTTTTCAGTTGCTGAAATTATAGTAAATTGAAAAATCGAGTTTCGAGTTTTATGAAGTTCGTGTATTTTTTGTTGAGGTTTGAAAAACAAATAGGATTTCAGAAATCGCGTTTTACTGATGAAAATGGGAAGGCTAAATTAAATTTAAAAGGTGGAGGTTAAAATCATCTGTTTGGTTCAAGAGTGAGTGAAGACCTTCAGCAAACTTTGAGTGTGCTTCAGCAAACTTTGAGTTCAACTACTTGTCTGACATGCTCGGTAGGCTACAACGTATTTTAACAGCTCATTCTATGCCAATTTACACAATTTTCACAGGTACAGAATACAGGGCAATGTTGAAAGCTTCAAAAATGAACAGCAAAGTCGGCCTAGGTTTGCTTTTTTAGCCATTCACAGAATATATATAAATCGGAACAGAATTTTATTGAGTGGGCTCACATTCACTGCGTGCAAGAGTAATATTCAATTTTTTAAGACGCAAAAATTAAGGCTACATCATATTCACATTGATCGAGAAAATATGGGTTTCATTTAATATTATGAATTCTAGTTCGTTTCATAACATACATTTCCTTCAACAAATTAATAAATTCTCACCAAAATGTTGTGCGGCGTAATTTCTCCCAAATGAACTGTCCCATGACCGGCAATTGTTTTCAGTGCTTTTCCATTCACGTCAAATTTATTAATCAATGGCACCAGTTGATCAACTTGATCCTGCTTCTCTGGCTCAACTGAATCGGAAACTTTTTCGGGTGTGCTCACTGCTTCGGTATTTTCTGCATCGCTTTTTGTTGGGCTATTCTTTTCATCGTTACTCTCGGATGCTCTTTTCTGCTGCTGTTGCTTCTTGGCTCTTTTCTTGGCACTTTTACTCATCGTGTGGTCTGACTCGTTGTTGGTCTGCTGATCGTTCATTTTGCGGTGGCTGAAAAAAAAGTTTTGACGTTTGAAGAATAATATAGAAAAAACTGAAGGAATTGAAGAAGAGACAAGAAATCACTTACATGACACCGAAATAAATAAGAGGCTAGCAGAAACAGAAAGAACAATGAGCATTGGTTAGTAAAACACGGAGGATAACCGCGCGCAAATTGTGTTTATTCAAAACAATCGCCCTCTGTTTAGCGTTGCGGAGCGTCGTTTGTACATACGAAACTAATGTGACTAGCCGGGAAAGAGAGGAGACGAGAAGAGAACACATGTGTTAAGAGGCAGGTGACGACGGCCACCTCGTGGTGGCTTTTGTTTAAAATAAAATCGGAAGTATAAAAAATAGTTTATTAACACAAGAATTCAAAAAAAAATTAACACGAAAACTTAAATCCCTTACAAGTTCAATTAAAATATATATTCATTTATTTATGTTTGATGTTTAATAACGTCATAGAAATTTTTTTATTGCAAGACATATGTATGAGTCAGGTTGATTCGTCTAACAAAAAACGAATCACCTGGAAAGAATGATGGGCGCGGTCGAACACGAAAGATTTCAAATTAAATTTTATTGGTGTTGAACTTCATTAAGGAAGTTTGTCGTGAAAAGTACATATGAAAAAGATAAACTTTTGGATTTTACTTTCAACTTAATAAGTTGGAAAATGTAAAATTATTTGAAATTTTAATTGAAGAAGTTTAAACCATTTTTTCATTGAGTTTCAATGACAAAGTAAGGTGTTTTTCTTTGAATTTTATTATAAGTCTGCAAATAAAAATTTTGAATTATAAAGTCATAATTCAGTAGCTTATACATTTACGAGATAAGAAGATCAATCTTCAAATAGAAAATTGAATGTGCAAAAAGCGTATAAAACCCACAAAGCTCTGCCTCACCTCAATGCACTGCCAACACTCGCTCTCTTCGCACATTGGCAGCTGCTTTTCGAGGTGAAAAGGTAAAAGGGAGAGTGAGAAATTTTTTAAAAAATAGTAATAAGTTTTAACTTCAGATTTTTGTTTTGTTTTAAATTTTAAAATGAGACACGAAAGTTGAAAATGATTTCGAATTTATACGAAAATGGAAAACTACGAACTAGCCCGTTTGTCTGTGTTATCATATTTACCATCACGTCAAAAAAGGCCCATTTTAGATGATAATGGGTTTTGTGGATCGTTTTCGCTGAAACAATTATTTCTGAGTAACGGGTAGCGAAGAATACCGACAAAACTTGAACGATCGTTGAATGTTGACATTGCACGACATACAAATATTTATTACAATTATTTTGAGAACATGAAAAGAAGGTTTACTTAACATTGAATTCAGAGAAAAAATGTAGAAAATAGGAAAATAAAGATCACAAGAAAAAAGCATAAATACCAAATTACAGAGCTCAGTGACCGTGTTCTATGATTTATGTTTCCATATTAATGCTTATCACCAATTACTAAAGAATGAATTTCAGTACCCGCACGAACTCGACAATCGCAGCACGTTGAAGTTGTGATAACTGTGGGAACCCAGCGTCCGTTATCACGACGGAGCACATCAACGTTTCGATATTGTTGGACACACTCACCCCAGCCTATAAATATCCGAATTTTAGATGAAAACTCTTACAGAATCTAGGAGTTTAGAATACGGATTATAGATCGTTTGCACTTTTTTTATATTGTAATAAAAATACGTGAATTTTTATTTGAATACTTTGAAATAACCTTGCTATGCTATAAGTTTATTTTTCAATTTTTCAACACTAACCTGATAAGCAAAAATCATCTGGCTTACAACTCAGTTCGTTTATGATTCTTGGAAAATAATTTTCTGGTAGTTGTCGCCACGTCCAACAAGACCCTAAACACTCCATTAATTAGTATTCTCAGAACTTTATACTTTACCGCATAACGCTAGCATATCATCTTCAGAATCGCCCCGTTGCATGCAATTTATCGTGAATCTTTTACCAATCACTACAGAAGGATTTGCTCGCTTTTGTCGATCTGAAATTTTTTTTCTGAAACAGAACAAAATTTGGCAGTTACTTTTAAATCCGCCAAACAATCCTCCAAACCAATTATGGTTATTATTGTTTTCTCCAGAACCTCCGCCGCCCCAACCTGGAAACCCAATATTCCCACCGCCGCCAGTGCCACCTCCCCATCCAGGAACTTGTGGAACTTGAGGAACTGCTGGAGCGGGTGCTGGCTGGATTTGAACTGGCGTTTGGGGGGATCCACCACCTCCGCCATTTCCTTGACCATTGCCGTTACTTCCCCATCCACCTTGCCATCCATTTCCGACAGCTGAAAAGCTGATATTTTTGAAATTTTCAATGTGTATCGTAATTTTGTAAAAATGTCGTAAAAGTCCGTTAAAGGAGCACATTATATTCTGAGTAGGTCTTGCCACGATCTCAGTCATAGTGGTAGTCACAGATGGAAAATTTTGTATCGGATGTAGAAAATGGGAATGCGGAAAGTTCAAGTTCTAAAGATCACTGTGCCCCTACATAGCACCGAAAATGTATCATAAAGTTTTTATACAGTTTTTTCTCGATTACTACCTATTATAAGAAACTAAAATAACAAAACAATAGATGCAAAATTACAAGAATTTTAATATAGAATTCATGGTTTTGAAGGTAATTTCAAAATTTCAATGTTTCACCCCGTACCAATAACTAACGAATTAACTGAGTTTGAGTAGTATTCTAGTATAAATGCCTAACTTCAGTTTTCTAATCTTTTTCAAATAATCCTTCCATATAAGTGAATAATGATACAAATTTACCAACATTGGCAGGTATTACACTTATATCATATCTTTTATAATTTTATCAGCAACCTACTATTTTGAATAGGGTTCCTGATTGCTTCAGAAATGGCTTGACCGGCTGGCTCCCAAAATCTTCCTGAACAAAAACGCAGTTTTTTCTCTTTTTTAACCAAAAAATAACTCACCATTCCAGTGATGTTGTATCCCATTGATATTCTGGAAGTTTCTGGGATTTTGAAATTGTTGTTGCTGTTGAAAACGTGGTTGCTGCTGAAACTGTTGTTGTTGTTGCCATGGTCTTTGTTGGAAATTGTTCTGATTCTGTTGTGGAAACTGTCGCTGGGCATTATTTTGAAACTGATTTGCTCTCTGTTGCGCCTGGAACCGGTTTCTCATTGCCTGGTTGTTGCGGAATTGGGTTCTTTGATTTTGTAATTGGTTTTGGTTCTGCAACTTTTTTACGGAAATAAGGCAAAAATTCGATTTTTTTTGAAAAGTATACCTGATTAAAATTTCCCTGCCCTTGCATATTTTGTTGGTTTCTGTTGTTCTGATTTTGGTTCCGTGGACGATTAGGCGAATTTCCATTTTGGTTATTATTATTGTTGTTGTTATTGTTATTGTTGTTGTTACGATTGTTTTGTGGAATCTGAAAATGGTTTTTTTAAGCTTTTGTAAAACTTTTCCCATCTATCCCACTGGTGGAGACGCGGAAGGGGGAGATCCATGATTGGAACGAGACCGCGGAGAAGATGGGGAAATTGTACTTCGAAATTGTTGGCCAGCACTGATAAGACTTTGAATATAGGAAGGAACAATTGGAGGCGGGACCGGAGCAATAATTGGTCTGGCTAAATTATAACGTGGACAAAGATTAGGTTGAACTTGGTTTTGAGGTAGGGGAGATATTGAAGATCTGGAAAATTTTGATTATATCGTCAATTCCCCACTCTAACCTGTAATTGGAAGGGATGAAGCCAAGAGCACCAAGTCTGTGATAAAGCAGAGAAAAGCATTGCATACATTCTTGAGATTGGCAAGAAAATGTATTACTGTTCTAAATAGAAAGGTTTTCGTTCGTACTGGAAGCTTATCGAGCTAAACTTACAATTAAAGGAGCTGCATTGTTGCTATGTTTTGTCAGATCTAGAAAGGATAAAATTGCTTCTTCATAGTTTACAGCAATATATCGAGAATCATAAGATATGCATTGTTGCGATTGTGGATGAATCACGCAAGGACACTGAAAAATTGAAATACTACACGTGAAAAGCGCCGGTGGCTTTTTCAAACCAAAACATAGTTTAAAATTGGAAGCATGCTGCTAGGATTTAACTAGGTTTTGCAATTTTTGCGATTGAAATTTTATGATTTGTTGGTCTGCTAAATATTTGGGTCTGCTAAACATTTTGGGTCTGCTGATTGTTTTCTTAAACAATTAAGAAACGTTTAATTGAAAATCCATCAAAATCTTGGAGTGAAATATGAGTTCAACTCTCCTCCACGGGAAAATTTTTTGCAAATTTTTTCGTCCCAAAAAAAAAGAAAAAAAAACCAAAATAAAAATTTTGAATTTTTGGGGGAATTGATATGGTAAAAAATAATTTTAATGTAAATAAAAACTAAAAAAATAGGTGTTCAAATTTGCACTTTTTCACATTATGCATCATTTTTTTTCCTTCTACTAATTTGTATTCTGATTGTGAAAATGTTTAAAATAATTTCTACCGTGTGACGAAAACATGCTAAACAACTTGAGACATTAAATCAAGAACTTAAGAACAACACAAGTTTACCTGCTGAATTTTATTTCCTCGTGTCTTTTGTCGAACGACATCTTGAAAAACATCGTTGGTTGCCTGCCGTTTCACAGTATGGCCACTTGAAAAAACGATGAAAATTGAAAAGATGAGCACAACAAGCCTCATCTACATTTACAGTTGTTTCCAAACAGATTTGTGCTGAAAAATGTTTTTTTTTATTTCAAAGAAAACGAAAAATTTTGTAGGACAAGAAAATACGACGTTTACTGACTGTCTAGTGCATTAATCTATGACCTAGTAAAAGTTAAAGTTAACTCTCACAATTTCAGTATTCTAGTCATGAATTAGTGATACAAAAAATGTATCCAAAAAATATATCCAGTTCTTACTGGATAACAATTATTCTAGAAGCGACTTTTTTAGAAACATCTACAAAAAATGAAGGATGAAATATCAAAGATTAATGTAAAAGAAGATAACGGTAATAGGTTCTTAAGGTCAAAACACAGGTTCCTTATCCGAAAGTGTAAAGCAGAAAATAAATAATTGAACAAGTCTTGAACCGCTTTTTGTGATTTCTTCTCATGACTAGTGTAAGGATGTAGTGCCCAAGGACATACACAACCATACAATAATGACTTGATAACGGATGAAAAAAGTTTTAAAATGGAATATTCAGCGAATATAAACAGGCCATCAGTTTGCTTCAAAAACTGTTCGCCTAACATTTCAACCAAAATCAATGCTGTTTATTTTTTTATTTCATTCCAATCTTCGGTGTTTTCCAACACCGACAAAAAAGACGGAAGGAGTGACGGCACTTTGAAGGTGAAGCGTAAGTTCAAGTGACAGCAAGAATTAATTTTCATTACTATAGATGGGCGATGATCGGACGAAAAACTGGAATTACGTACACTTTGCAACAGCTTGTAATGTGTGCGTGTGTGTGTAATTTGGTAAAGCGAATATGTTTCAATTGGGTTTCGGATAGTCTGTGAAATATGAACATGTCGGGAAGGGCAGAAAACATGTCTTTCACGCCTATAGGTGTTTTCAAAATTGAAAACCATAAGACATTCAAAACTAAACGAAAATTGGGGAAATGTTCTCTTTTTTAAATAAAGTATATAAAGTACGATTAAAAGTTAAACTAGTCGAATTGTCTAAATTGGTAAACACTTCAAATTGGTTTGTACTTGTAGGGTAAAAATTAGAAAAGTAGAAACGACCACACAGTAATAGCAAGTCATGCAAAAATCTGATGAACATGTCGTTTCCATCTTTGTCTCTTCTTGATACTTTGATCAATTCGCAACCTTGAAATGTCTACAGCACTTATGTTCTTCACTGCATCAAAATCAGTTTTTTTTTCAGACTAATTTAAAACAGAGAAATATTTAAAAGTCACAAAGAAAAGACTATAGTTGCAGTTTTGTAACAGGATGTTGATACGAATGGAAGGTCAAATGATATTTTTGAAAAATACCAAAAAACCCACAAACTTTTTTTTTTTGAAAACAAAAAAAAATTGAAAACAAGCAAGAGTATAGACCATATTGTATTTAAATATAGTTTTGCTTTTTCCATTGTTTTACGGCAAAACTGTGGTGTAAATTGTTTGAATTTTTTTAAAATTAATTGTTGGGAAAAAATGACGTCCGGAAGAGGTTACAAACCGTCCATTTTTAAATTTCCGTCAAAAAAAAAATTTCGGCGAACCATAAAGTTTAAAAATATTCTGAATAATCTTTTCATTAAAAACATGTATAGTATTTCTACTGTAAAATGTTTCTTAATGTAGAGTAACGGCAATGGGGTACTCAAGAAAATATCATTACAAAACTTTCCAAAACAATTTTTGAAAAAACTTCATCGACTGTGAAAAACTGGCAATTAATGCATTTTTGCCACTTTTCCATTTTTTTTTAATTTTTAATTATAATATTTGGTCACGGTGGTGCCATGTACACTTTTTAAAGCAATTTAAAAATCGCACTGGCGCTACTCTACTACCTTTGATGGATTAATCATAGGGTTAACACATGAAAAACTATTCTATTGCTATTACTATTCTTAGTTTAAGACATATTTTTTCAAGCTTGAAATTCCAAGAATCCAAAAGTCTTATTATGTAAAAAAACGATTGCAGAATTTTTGAAATTATTAATAAAATTTGATTGGATATTTTACCTTATTTTTCTGAATGTTAAAGTTGTCCAAATTTTTAAAACCTTTTTTTTAAATCCTAATACATATCATCTTTTTCAGATCCCAATACATTTCATGACAACTGCCAAAATTGACATCGTTATTTACATCTTAATAATTCCCTCCGGAAAACTGATTCATCTTCAAACTCTTCACATAATCTTATGTGGCGTGACACACACATTTCTTTCCTCATCATTTCTGAGCCACATCACATCTACATGGTCTGAACATGGGTGCGCCAGAGACGGCAGAGAGACGTCGTGGCACGAAGCGTGCGGCGGGCACACACCGATTACCTACATCCTGAAAGCGCCGCCCTCCCCTTGCCTCGTCGTCTTCAATTTTGAATCCCCATTTTTCGGGATTTGGATTTGGATTCGCATTTTGATCTTGTTTTTGCTATTACTTCTTCGAATTCTTCAGAATGGTCAACAATCGCTCGGTAAGTTATTTTATAGAAAATGTAGTAAAACACGTGGAATTTCAGCGTGAAGTGATTTCAATTCACGTGGGCCAGGCTGGAGTTCAAATGGGAAATGCCTGCTGGGAGTTGTACTGCCTGGAACATGGAATTCAACCTGATGGAATGATCAATGAAGAGGACAGCTTAGGTAGGTCTGGATAATGAAAGATGTGCTGTAATACCTCTTTTTTCAGGTGTGGACGACGACTCATTCAACACATTCTTCTCGGAAACGATGGCTGGCAAGCATGTACCACGCGCTATAATGGTCGATTTGGAGCCGACCCCGATTGGTAAGAAGCGGGAGTGTTGAGCAATTATGTGGGAGACTAGTAGCGGTGCGCGCGTGCTTGACAAAGCAATTGTGCATGCGGAAAACGATCATTGTCTTGATTGATGCTCTACCCTTCAAATGGTGTCGATTATAAAGCTATTGGAAGCGATTCGAGCGTGTTGTGTAGAACGGAAGAGTTTAGGAACTTTCAAAGTGTGAATAGTACGAGGATTGTACTATGGTGCTCAGAAAGAAGTAGAATATTGTTCTGATCAAACTTACTTCTGAAGGAACAAGTCTAAGAATTTTCCGTCAGTGCTGTTATTTCGTTACACATGCTCAAAACAATTTAATCAAATTTTGGAAAAAAATGGAGTAGATTACAAAAGGTTTTTAATGTGAAAATACATTTCCGGAGCCTCATAAAGAAGGCTGAAAAATTTAAGAAAAGTAAAAGAAACTTTACATCAGATTGAAGGATAACACTCTAGATTTTCCAAAATAACAAATTAACGTAATTAAGATTACGAAATAGCGCTTTAAATATTTTGAGATTTTTTAAAATTTTTATTCAAACTTGCAACATTACTTGAATAACCACGTGGAATCAGAAAGTCCCATTTCGCTTTGATCTTCGAAAAATGCGGGAGGTTAGACGCAGACTTTTCAACTGATTTCGGATGGTTAAGAGTGAGCTGACGTCACATTTTTTTGGGCAAAAATTTCCCGCATTTTTTGTAGATCAAACCGCAATGAGACAGCCTGACACCACGTGAATAACGCCATAAGATATTTTAAGAAGAGTTGAATATCTGTATTGATATACGTATAAAACAATAAATAAAAAATTTTATAGTAGGAAAATGTATACCAAGATTTAAAAAAAATGGACTCACCACCGTAATCTTGCAGTCACACACCACAAGTGCCAAGAATATAGGAAATGAATATGAACACGACCAAACTACTTTTATGTATGATTCATATCTATAATCATCCTGTCCAGACTGTATAATCATTTTAACTATCTTGTCTACACTGTCATTTATAGATGAGATTCGCACCGGAACATACAAAACCCTGTTTCACCCGGAACAGCTTTTGACTGGAAAAGAAGACGCGGCCAACAACTACGCCCGTGGGCATTATACTATTGGAAAGGAAATCATCGATGTTGTTATGGATCGTGTACGGCGTCTCGTCGAAAATTGTAGAGGGCTGCAGGTATAGCCAAAATTAATACATAATAAATATAATTTTATTTGTTTATAGGGTTTTCTTGTGTTCCATTCTTTCGGTGGAGGTACTGGAAGTGGGTTTACAGCTCTGCTGATGGAACGTTTATCAGTGGATTATGGAAAAAAGAGCAAGTTGGAATTTTGCATTTACCCAGCTCCGCAAGTATCAACTTCCATGGTGGAGCCGTATAACTCTATCTTAACAACTCACACAACTCTTGAGCACTCCGATTGCTCATTTATGGTAGATAATGAGGCGATCTATGATATTTGCCGTCGAAACCTGGACCTTGCTCGTCCGACCTACACCAATCTGAATCGACTGATTGCGCAAGTTATCAGTTCAGTCACCGCATCACTTCGTTTTGATGGCGCTTTGAATGTGGATCTGACAGAGTTTCAAACTAATCTGGTTCCATACCCAAGAATTCATTTTCCTCTGACAACATATGCCCCAATTATTTCCGCTGAAAAAGCATACCACGAGCAAATGACGGTAAGTGTTCAGAGAAGGCTGGTCTAATTGCTATAGTTAAGGTTGCTGAAATCACCCAACAATGTTTCGAGCCAGGAGCGCAAATGGTCAAATGTGATCCAAGAAGAGGAAAATATATGGTGAATTTATTTCGCATATGGCACATAAAAAACATTCCAAATGAATTGCCAAGTTTCTGACAGAAAGTTGATACTGTGTAAAAAAGTTGATGCTAATAGTAAGCTCAGAGAACAGTTTTTCCTATTGTGCCAAAATGACCAAATTTTTTCTAACAATTTTTATTCCGTTTCAAAATGTGGTCTCACTTTTTTTGAAAGTCGTGTTTTTTTGGAAGAACCTACGTTTCAAATATTAATATTAAAGCATTGTAGGGGTTCTCAAAATGTGCCAAAAACTCAGTAATTACCACTTTCAAAAAATTTTTTGTAAATTGATACTTGCCACCGGATGGCAAATTAACATTTGACCCTAATAAAATATAAGAATATTGAAAATACAAAACCCGATCTCAATTAGAAACAGTATTCAATTTCAGGATAAATTTCAACAAAGTTACAACAATCCATTTTTTGCAATTCGGCCCCGTTATCTAACTTTGTTTAATTGCAGGCTTGCTGTTTACTGTACAGAGGAGATGTAGTTCCGAAAGACGTCAACGCTGCAATTGCATCAGTTAAAACAAAACGTTCGATTCAATTTGTCGACTGGTGCCCAACAGGATTCAAGGTTACCTCTTTTTCCATTCTTCACGTTTTCGATTTCATAGTTTTTCTTATCTTTGCCCATTTTGCCACAAATCACAAATCTACAGGTCGGCATCAACTACCAACCTCCAACTGTGGTCCCTGGTGCTGATCTCTCAAAGCTCCAACGCGCTGTGTGCATGCTCTCCAACACAACAGCTATCGCAGAGGCATGGGCTCGTCTTGATCACAAGTTTGATTTGATGTACGCGAAGAGAGCATTTGTTCACTGGTGAGTCAACGCATCTGGCAATCGGGCGTTTTTTAATTTATTTTTTTGGATTTTAGGTATGTTGGTGAGGGCATGGAGGAAGGAGAATTTAGCGAGGCGAGAGAGGATTTAGCAGCATTGGAAAAAGACTATGAAGAAGTTGGACTGGATGCAGGAGAACCTGATGAGGAGGATGATTACAGTCATTATTGAGGAAGCTTACTTACAAATTGCAATATTAGAAATGATGTTTGACAAATATAAATATTAAAACTTTGAAATCAAACATAAATATTTAAATCTAAAGTTCAATTGGATTTTTCAGTACTTTTTCAAGCTGTGTAAGATAGTGTAAGTGTAAGATAATATGATGTTGCAAAAAACATTCTAAGTATAACTGGAATTCAATGTTATAGAATAAACGTACAGAGTTTGTACATATCATGAATACAAAAACTCTATTTTGTAATACTGTCGCGCTCATGGAAACCATTCAAATTGGAATTCCAAGGAGAATTATCATCAATGGAAAAATTATTAAAAATGCAGACTTACCAATAAAAAACAGGGCAAAAGAAACAGTGAAAAAAATTCGAATTTTAGTAATTTTTTGAAAATGTTCTAAACCGGTCCTTTTACGAAAATTGTATTGTTCAGCGACTTTCGGTTTTTCCAGGTGTCTAATCGTTCCTTTTCTATTCGTTTTATTTATACGTTTCAGCACCACATTTCCGTATTCTTCCATTTTTTCAAAGACAAATTTGCAGGAATACCCTTGGTTTTTGTAATCTTTTAGAAATACATTTAGCTTTTGGAATGCGGATTTTTTTCTTCATATTATCGTTTCCCCCGTTCCACAGTTTTCTGTTTGATCAGCTTTCTCCAGCCTCAGTTTTCAATTTTTATTTCTAACCTCTAACCGTCATAAATCAATTGTATGTAGTTGCTACTTCTGTGTGCTAACCAAATGTATTATCAGTTTTCTCCGACCGTTCTGCGCGGAGTCATATTATGCAAGTGATGATGGTGCAGAACAACACTGATAACAACTGTCCGACCACTACTTCATCTTATCATTTCTTACGCATCCCGTTTTGTCAGTTCTATTTGAATATATTAGTTGTAATAGCAGAGTGTTTTCCTTTTATTTTAGTTGTTTTTTCTTATTCTCCAGTTGTGTTAATTGTTTTTTTTCTAACTTTTTTCCAATCTTTCCAAATTCCAATGTAATATATTTTGTGCATTTTGTGTGCTCCAGAGTACACTCAAAGCATAGGGCTATGAGGCAGATGCTCACAATTTCGGATCTCAATGATACCGAGCCATTGGGCCTATGTAATAAATCAAGTGAAGAAGAAGAATATAGATAGATCTAACCCCCAAGATAAAATCATTGTCCATCTGCTCTTGCGACCAATCGATTCTTCATACATTTACTCGTCATGAATCTGTACTTAACTTTATTCTCCTTTTGCTTTTTAGCAATTATGGCTGAGGCGGCTTCTGAAATTCCAGAGAAGTTTTTTGGAAAGTATGATCTCGACAGAAGTGAGAACTTTGACGAGTTCCTGGCTGCTAAAGGTAAAAATAATTGATAGTGTACATTTAATAGTAATTTTAATTACAGGAGTGAGCTGGTTTGTGAGACAAATGATCAAATTGGCAAAAGTGAGCAAGGTGCTGGCCAAAAATGAAACTCCTGGAAAATACAACATGGAAAACTTGACTTCAAAGAAGAATACACTCTACCACGGGTGGGAGCTCGGGAAAACTTTCGAGGCAGAAGGCCTTGATGGAGTTGCACACAAGGTTTCAAAAAATATTCAAGTGTCTTAAAAATATTGTTATATTTAAGATTACCTTCTCCTTCAAAGACGGAGTTTTGTCTGAGCACCATATCCGACTCAACGACCCAGAACACAGCGCGGAGACGTACTACTACACTATCGAGAACGATCAACTTGTCATGGTGTGTACTTCGTTCTCTTTTCCTTTTTTCCATTTTACAACTTCTTCCACTAATTTTCTCATTTTTAGAAAATGGTCAACAATGGAATCACGTGCCGTCGTTGGTTCAAGCGATCGACCGGAAAGAAGTAGAAATTATAAACACAACATAAAACTGAGCTCTTCACATTATTAATCACAGATGTTTATTTTTTCTGTCCTTTTAAATAAACAATTGTCCCTTTAGACTTGCTCTGCCATTTTCAAAAATTGCATGATCTCACAAAAAAAAACGAATGAACAGATGGAGGTCAAACATCGAAAGTGGACATAGAACAGATTAGCCAAGGTACAAAGTAGATGGGTCTATTGTAGCCCAATAAAACGTGAGAATCGTATTGGCCAATTTACGGGAAAGGCCATCTGGAAAACAATGATCTCTAATATGAATTCTGTCATCTGGGAATAGGGCTCAAACATTTGAAAACCAGAAAAAAAAACAATTTTGTGTCTTAAAAATTTTAGCTAGTGTTGAAAGTTTAAAAATATTTTTGAAAAATTGTGTTTTATGGGATCCTTACAATATTTTTTCGTTTTCATTTTGAAACCAAAAAAACCCAAAACCGAATGTACCGAAATTCTGCGGCAAAAAAACTTTTTTTCTGAAGTCGTTTTCTTTTTCTGTGGGTCGAATTCTATATGAATAAAAATTTTCATAATTTTTTCCGGTAGTTTTTTTTGGTTTTCCAAAGTCCCAGCCCTGCATGGATTGTGTTTTGAACTGCAGACCTGAAGACCTGTTGCCGTATTCAATGTTTGCTGAAGAAATGGAGAATCATACTATAGACTATGAAAGATAATGATAACATAAAATTATATCAACCAAATAAGGAAATTGCAATTCGATTCGCCTTAAACCTTCAACGAAATTATTTTGAGTTGATTGTTCGGTCTTCCAGGACCCGATTCATGCAACTACTCTCTTCAAAAATATCCGAACTGACCCCAACACACGGAACAAAAAAAATCTGCCCCGAATCATTTATGCTACACTCTCTTTCGATACCCATCCGAGTCCAGCCGTCCATCTCTGCTAATCGTCAGCGCAATCGACATGTGGGCTGCACTTCTTGCCGTACAATGTTGTTTACGACTGTGCAAGTAGGCGGGGTCCACGCAGACGACGTCGACACACAGCCCACAGTCCTGCCAAGACGTCAGTCGTTCATTCATCGACCTAGCCAACCATGTGCGCTAAAATCGCTCTTCTCCTGGTTCTTGTTGGAGCTGCTTCAGCTGCTGTTCTCCCTGATAAGTTCTATGGAACTTTTGACTTGGACCATTCCGAAAATTTTGATGAGTATCTCACTGCTAAAGGATACGGATGGTTCACTCGTAAACTTGTCACTTTTGCCACATTCAAAAAGGTGTTCACTAAGACTTCCAACAAGAACCTCTTTGACTACTCCAACTTGACATCAAAGAAAGACGTCCATTACAAGAATGTCCAACTTGGAAAAGCCTTCCAGGGAGAAGGACTTGACAGCACCAAACACGAGGTACGCTTTTGCAAGTTTTCAAGTAACCTTTCAAATTGATTAATTAATTAATTTTCAGATCACTTTCACCCTCAAGGACGGACATTTGTTTGAGCATCACAAGCCACTCGAGGGAGGAGACGCCAAGGAAGAGACCTACGAGTACCTTTTCGATAAGGAATTCCTTCTTGTGGTAAGTTATAAACATTTTTTAAAAACCAATTTCACATTCTCATGATTGTAATTTTCAGCGCATGAGTTTCAATGGAGTTGAGGGACGCCGATTCTACAAACGACTCCCATAAATATTCAGAAACTATTGTAATTTTTGTATGAATTGATTTCTCAATGTACTTTTTTTGCCACTGATGTATTTCAAGTTTCAAATAAACTGAAAAGTTAGATCGATTCTGTAATGTGATATGGGGCAAAAAATAAGAAAAATAACGCGGTTCTTTTGTGATTCATGCTGCATAGCCCTCTGAAGTTTTTTGTTTGGGAAATGTTTTCACTGGTTTAAAAATGTACATATTAGGAGTTCTAGAAAGCAAAGTTGATTAAAATTTGAATTTTTGTTAACGTGTAAAAGTGACACAAGTGTTAAAAAGAAAATTTTGCACATTGAAGACTTGAAATTAAGAATCAAATTATCAGATGAATTGAACCTATGCTGGAATCAAAACATGAAAGTTCGATTGCGCCGTGATATTTGCAAAAACGTAATTCAAAACACAAAAAGGACACAACCAGTTTAAAATTTCGGGTGGGTCAAAATCCAATCACTTTTCGGTTTTTTTTTTTCGATGTTGTGTTCGAAAGTTTTCTATAAAATGGAGTTTTTTCTACTCTTTCGTATGCTCTTTTTTATTTTTTTTTTCCTGATTTTCACATTTAATTTCTGAATAAGGTACCATTAAATAAGAACCATTTCTCAAAATACATAGTTTAATAACTAAAATCATTGGATCTTGAGGACCTCATTAAAAATATTTTTTTAAGTCTTAAATTGTTTGATGTGCAGTCAAAAAACGTAGCAGTTTTCTTTTCAATTTTCTTAACGCGTTTAAATTTATTTCGACAAAATTCATTCTGCATTTCAACAAGTAATCGATGAATTGTTTTCGTTCGGTCTCTTAAATTTTGTTTATTATTAGCTTCCAGGTGTTGTGAGGATTTTTGAAAATCAAGTAAGTCCGATCATCAATTTGTTGTTGCCATCCGTGCCGTGACCCTATATTACACACGTGGCTGACCTCAGTTTTATTGTGTTGTCGATTGAGCAACTGGGCGGAGTCTTGATCAATCTTCATTTCTGTGGACACTTCAGTCATTCAGTCATTGACTTGAACAAAAATGTCTTCGAAATTCCTCATCTTACTCGCATTTTGTGGAGCTACCCTTGTGGCTGCCGAACAGCTTCCAGAAAAGTTCTATGGAACCTTCGACTTGGATCACTCTGAAAATTTTGATGAGTACCTCACTGCCAAAGGATACGGATGGTTCACTCGAAAGCTTGTAACCTTTGCGACATTCAAGAAGGTTTTTGCCAAGAATGCTAACAAAAACCTCTTCGACTACTCCAACTTGACATCGAAAAAAGATGTGTTCTACAAAAACGTCCAGATCGGAAGCAAGTTCGAAGGAGAGGGTCTTGATAACACCAAGCACGAGGTGAGTTCCATGCCATGTACTTTTTATTTTATTTTTATTTCAATTATAATTTTCAGGTTACCTTCACTCTCAAGGACGGACACTTGTTCGAACATCACAAGCCACTTGAAGAGGGAGAATCCAAGGAAGAAACCTATGAGTATTACTTTGATGGAGATTTTCTTATTCAGGTAAAATTTGGTCAATCTATTTGACATACATTTTTGTTAATTACAGAAGATGAGCTTCAACAATATCGAAGGCCGCAGATTCTACAAGAGACTCCCATAAAAGTTTAAACTTATTCTATTGAAATTTTCTTAAATTTGCAATTCAATTTCATTTCCGAAAAAAATAAATTTATTTTCAAGCAATCTTCTGATGTTTTCAATTTGGAATCTTGGTGGAATGTATTATCCCAATTATTAGTTTTTAATTTTCTACAGATTAAAAAATGAACATGTTGAGGTAAGAAACTTAACACTAGAGTATGATCTCGCTGCCAAATTCTGCAACAACCATTATTTAAACTACAGTTGTCGTTTTCTTTATGTGATTTCATCTAAACGTTGAGTAGCACCAGTGGGAAATTGGCAAAAAACTACGCCTATGGTGCCAAAAGGACCAAATATCAATAATTTTGGAAAATTGTTCATTTACTGTTGAAAAGTGACTCCGTTATTGCCACTCATAATTTTGAAAGTGGACCAAAAAAATTTTCTACTATTTTTACACATTAATTTTGTTTCAATTATTTATGCAGAGATAAAGATCACTTAGCACCTATATTCTACATGTTCTATCATACAAAAAAAAGTGCCATTAATGTGCTAAAAATGTGCTGAAAATGTGCTAAAAATGTGCTAAAAATGTGCTAAAAATGTGCTAAAAATGTGCTTGAAATGTGCTAAAAATGTGCTAGAAATGTGCTTGAAATGTGCTAAAAATGTGCTAAAAATGTGCTAAAAATGTAATTTTAAAAAAAACTTTCGTACAAGCTATTATACTTGATTGGCATTTTTTGGTATTTTTGACTATGCTAAACAGTTTTCTGAAATAAAAAAGAATGACTCCATATGACTTTCCAGGACTTTTGAATTTTTGAAAAAAACCAGCTTTTATATATTTTTATCATTAAAAAAAAAAAACTTCCGTACAAGCTAATATACTTTGATTAGCATATTCTGGTATTTTTGACTATGCTAAACAGTTTTATGAAATAAAAAAGAATGACTCCATATGATTTTCCCATACTTTTGAATTTTTGAAAAAATCAGCTTTTATATATTTTTATCAATTAAAAAAAAAAACTTCCGTACAAGCTAATATACTTTGATTAGCATATTCTGGTATTTTTGACTATGCTAAACAGTTTTATGAAATAAAAAAGAATGACTCCATATGATTTTCCCATACTTTTGAATTTTTGAAAAAATCAGCTTTTATATATTTTTATCAATTAAAAAAAAAAAACGTCCGTACAAGCTAGTATACATTTTTTGGCACTTGCTACAATAAATACATTTTTTAAAAATTCCTTTACAATGCTTTACCTTCAAAATTTTCTTTGTCTTCATTTTGCATTGCAACTGTATGTATTACGAATATGTCTAAAAATGAGAAATTTTAGTCATATCTTACGTGCAAAGGGATTGTCACGTAGACAACGAATTATTGTAACTCACGGTAACGCGGGTTAGCATTTCCAGTGGTCAACTGTGTCTTCCCATACTCCACAAGCCAGCTGCCTAATATCGATTCAGAATAGTCCATTTTCCCTTGTACGTCAGAGTCATCTTGCACAGTAGTGGATAGTCTTACGTCAGTTGCTCTTTTTTTCTTCCACTCGCTTTCGTCCACTCAACCTTCTCCGTCATTTTGTCTGTACTGCTCATTCTGCTGTAATGAATATTTTACAACTACCTTCAAAGGCTCTCCGATGCACACTTCAACACTGCGATCTTCTGGAAATGTAAGTTATTATCTTTATCATAATTAAATTTAAACAATTTCAGATTGAATTTCTCTTTTGTCTCGAAAAAGACAAAACAGTTTGCAAAATCTCTGCATCGAAACGTCTCTGTGGTTGAAATAGACATTAATGATTTTGTGGAAGTTCAAATCTGGAAATTCGAAGTCACCCAACGCCACGATCGAGTCAAGTTCACATTTTTCTCCAACATGCATCGTAGTCTTCCGGTCGAAGATCCCCAGTTTTTTATGGATCAACTTATCCACAACGGAGTTATTGACGGTCCAGAAAAAATGAAAAAGTTCGGAAACGGAGAGCATTTGAAAATCCAAAGTTCAACAACTGGTAGAGTGATTTGGATGAGCATTCCGAGCATGGGATTACGAAAGTATGTTGATCACTTACTGGATGTTTTAAATCGAGTAAAACTTGATGAATTCGCAATAAACAAAGACAACTATTGCACTGAATCGATTTGCGACGAGTTCCGAGATTTCGATATTCGATGCTTTATGAATCCCAGAAAAATGTCAGACTCATTGTTTCATCAAAAGATTATGAGGCACATTGCAAGTAAATGCGACTCGCTTGATCTCTGTACTCCAGTATTTGAACCTAAAACTCACACAACTCAAGAGTTCTTGATTCAAAACTTTGATGCCTTACGAGCGATGTACTTGTACAAATATAATCTTAATGATATTCTCTCCACAAACATTTTTTTAGTTTTTGGGCAAGTTGCTATCGACTCGAATCAGTTGAATTTGTTCGTCAGACATTGGATAAAGGGATCAAACCCCAGGCTCGAGTACTTTCAAATTGATGTCCCGAAAGGAATGAGCGTAGAGGACGATCTTTCAGTGATCTTGGACAAGGTGGACTTTCAGAAGCAACCAGATAGTTTTGTAAGAGACTTTCCACTATCTGTACAAGGATATGACCAGTTTATCCCAAGTTTCAAAAACAGGATTATAAAAGGTGGAGTGGATATCAAAAGAGCCAATGGATCAATAGCAACTTTAAAGTATTGCATTACTGACAGTCATCTCAGAATTCGAATGTTTATATTTAATGATGATAATTATACTTGAAATATGATTTCTCAGTTTTATTTAATAAATTATTGCAATATTGATTTTTGCATCCCTCATCGTCAAAAGTGAACCGTTTGGCGTTTGTCACTGACAATTTCCTGATTTGAACTCACGAAGTGGTTTAATTTTCCAAGGCGAGATTTTCGAACCAAGCACGAGGTGAGTTCCATGTAAAGCTTTAATTCGTATACCATAATTTGCAGGTTGCCTTCACTCTCAATCCATTGTATCTGTATTTTGACAATTCTTTGACAATTTTGACAATTCTCTGAAGTGTGTCACACAGGTTTTACTTTGCAGAACACCTGTGTGAATCTGAAAAATTTTGTCCAAATATGTATTGAATCCAGTGCATTTCGTGTGGTTTCTTGACTACCGCACCTGCTAAAACTTTATTTCAGATGACTATACTGAATATCACGAAGATAACGCATTGTATTTAACTACATTATTTTTGTATTCATACATCTTACATGCGTCAAAGAAAAATGATGAGCACGCCAAAAAAGCTTCACCACCCCTATTCCATAAAAGACGGTAGTAATCGTCTCTAAACTCCACATTTGTGAAAACTATTTTTCACATTTAGACAATTTTTAAGTGTTATGCTTATGAGCAGGTTCCGGTAGCGTAATTATCAATCCTTGACAAATTTAAATTATCACAGCACTTTTGAAAACTATCCCCTACACGCTGATTTTTCGCCGGAAGTGGAATTTCGGTTTTCAGATTGAATGAGGTGTATATGCGTAACGCTCCCACGATTTGACTTTGCAAAATAAACGTATTCTAGTAGTGTGACGTAAAGAGTTATATTTGTTGAGCCGTGATACGTTCTTTATTTTGCGTTAAGCTCTCTGAAGCTTTTTTTCTAACTGTCAACGGTTTCTAATAGAATAAATATCGTGTTCGAACAGACTTTTTTTGAATAGTAATAAAACCAAGGTAAATTTTGAACTTTTGTAATTAAGTACCATGTAGTTGACTCAATATCATGACATCGCTGTCCGGAAATTTCTAGTGAATGTCATAATAAAGTGAAAATACGTCATTTTATCAATTAACCTGTTACTTCAAATATACTTAATAACTTAAAGGTGGAGTAGCGTTAGTGGCAAAATTGCTTTAAAGCACGCCAACATTTTCTAGCAATTTTTAAAAGTTTTACTATTATATTCGGAAATTTTGGCTTTTAACGATTTCTTTAACGACGTTATTCCGAATTTAAAATGCTGCTATCATTTCTATTCGTATGTCCCTTACCAGTACATATTCGGGGAATAAAAGTATTATTGTAGTACTATTTTCCTATTAGAGTACTGTAGGGTCACTGAGAAAATATTTTAGAAAAGCAGAATTTAGGGACTTTTTTTTTCCAGAATTACTCCCCTTCACTTGATGAATAATTTTCTACGTGCTAAATAAAAAAACATGAAAATAAACTCCGAGCCAAATTTGATGTTTTAGAACTTTTGCCTTTCCTTCACAAAACCGTTCTCACGAAATGACGGCGTGAACTTTTCCCTTTTGCAAACGTTTCTTTCTGGAATTTTTCAGTCGTGTGAATCCAGCGTTAGCTTCTTGTTACGCTTTCAGTCATCCTAATCGTATAACGTTCGTACTCCTCATTAGTCATTATGGGAGAGGCTTAATAATACAACTTTTCCTCGGTGTTCATTTATTTCTCCTCCAAACTCATATTTATTTAATTTTGCAGAAATCTCAGCTATGGACACTTTTACGGAAACATCAAAAGAAAGCAATTTTTTTGTTCAATTGGGCGACCAAGTGTTGAATCTTATAATAATCTGTTCATGCTTAGTGGGCTATATAAAAAGCTCAAAGTTCACAGAAGTTCCACCAATTGCAAAAATAACTCTTCGAATGAACTACGCCGTGATTATTGTCACCGCAACTGTACTTATTTTTCGAAGCATATTCCAAACGGTATTTTGTTTTTTACCTGTAAACGTTTTCTTTTGAAATAACATGTTCAGATTGGCTCTGATCTCATCTCATATTGGCTCACTAATCTAGTAAATTTCTTGTTCTTCTCCATCGCAACTGTTGATCATGGAGTTGTTCTTTGCGTAGTGTGTTCACTTGTACATATTGCTGGTGGACATCGAAATGTTCCGAAAATAGTGTGGATCACTTTTCTGGTCTTAGCAGGATTGTTTTCGTTCTGTGCGACGGCAATAACTATCAATGGATTTCCAACCATCATCAATGATAATGGATACGAATTGACTTTTGGATCGTCAATTTTTGGCGTTTTCTCGCTTATGATAGCTTTTGGAGCAGCAGCGTATTATTTGCTTTCAAAAGATATTGATAGAACAATTGTTAGTAGCAAAAAAAAAACAATTCCGTCAAAATTGAGATTTTACAGAGATATTCTAACTGGTCATTTGGAAATGAGAGTTATACGGACGTCCGAACCCAATACATAAGGTTATATATAGTTTCAAAGCAGGCCGGATTCAATTCAATATTCAAAGCAATTATGTTATTTATTCTTATGTTTTTCTTCAAAAAGCAAGTGATCTATCATTCTGCAATTTTAATTTTTGTCTCAATCACCACTACGATATCATTTTTCTGCCACGAGAAGGCCCGCTTACATGTTATGTACTTTTTTGACTTACACAAAACGTATTTTGGGAGGACTTATCTTGGAGCAAAAAGTCCATATTTGTAAGTTACCGATTTATTAATTTTGTTGTTTCAATTATTTTTTCCTGCAGGAGAGATTCACAAAACGTGTGCTTCGAAGAATATTACGAGAAAATGCTGCAAAACTGGGAAGCAGTCTATGATCAGCTTTATGGGAGAAACATATCCAATGACTCACAGGGCTCACAACAGATTCCCATACAACATAATTTTGACTTTCTACAATATTTTAAAGAACTTCCAGCAATACTTCGAAAAGCAAGAACTACATTTGACAATATCAATTGGTCATCACAAAGGAACATTGTAGATCCTGCCAGACAGCCTACAGTTTTTGTTGTAAAAATTACTCCTGCTCCATCTATCGAAACAATTGCGTGATTTCATTTTTGTTTCATTTTTTTTTATTCAATTCTTTTTCCAATTTTTTCTCGATAATAAAACAAAAATATAAGTAAAATTCCACAGATTTATGCAATCACAAAAATGACAATTAGAAATAATTAAAGTGAAATCATTCAGACCCGTTTCAAGTGAAACTCATGTTTTCTCCGGTTGATAAGTCAAAAAAGACTTTTCATTAACTCTCAAGTCAACAAGCTTCGGAGATCTTAACATTTGAGACGTGCTCCATATCTCGCACTGTCGATTCTTACATTTTCGAAGGTTCCGAAGTTGCTCGCTAAGTTGCTCAAGCACGCCAATATCCAACGAGTATACGGCATTTATCAACTGAAAAACGATGTCTTTCATAGAAAAATAATGAGAAGATAGAGTGCCCATCAATTAGATATCTGGCGAGAAGCATCTGGCGAGAACAGATCGCAGCAACTGCTCCACTTTTTTTTGCAAAACTAATCTCACCTGGTCCGGATCCGTGTTGAAATCGTAAAAACTGATAAACTCTGTAACGAACTCGCAATACAAAAAATTGTGTGTCTCGTTTTTGGTTCGTAAACACCAATATGTATTACTGAAAAGTACATGTATACAAATTTGGTGCTGAAAAATATAAATTACTTGTTACAATTCTGACAAAAGCAGAACTCTCCAAGCTCCTCAGGCCAGAGAGGGGGAGTTTTCCAGTGAGATGCAGTATGTGTGAAGCAGTTCATTTGGGGAAGTGAGCAGTCTTTTGGTTTCAATGATCCGTTTTGCCTGAAGTTTATGATTTTCAGAAAGTTGCACAAATTTGAACATTTCCCTAAAAGTGTAAAGAAAAATAACTTACGGTTTCTTTTTGTACTTCAAGTAGTGCTTTTTTGACATTTTCTGCTCTAGAAGTTTTCTGCAATTTTTTTTAAAGTTAAGATATTTAAGATCATGTCATAGTACTTACATTGGATGGGAAACATTTCTGGAGCAACTGCATTTGCTCAAAATTCCTCGCTTGCTTCTGTGACCATCCAATTCTTCACCAACTTCGCCCGAGTCTTCAAATTCACCTTGATACCACTCATGGCCTTCCGAGAAGTTCTCCCGATCAGCATACGTTAAAAACTCGTCAATGTCATCATCATCATAATTACTTATTTCTCGTTTTTTTCTGCATGAACACTGGTCACTCCAATTGTCACGACACTTGTAAATTCGCCAGCGATCTTCTACTGTGTAGTAGCATTTCCAGAGCTGAAACAAAATTGTGAAAGTTGATAGAAAACAGGTCATTGTTTTTGGATGTATTCCGTTATCGTTTCATCTTTTAAAATTGAATTTCAAATGATTCATAAAGACTAGAAATAAAAAAACCTCCCAAAAATGCCCTTTTGTGACACTCTTAAATTTTAAATAAAAACACCAAATTTAGATAAGAATCTGATAATTTTCAAAACTTCTACGTGTCGCAGCAAAAATTTAAATTAGCCAGAAAAAATTCACGAAACAAAAGTTTAAAATCTGCAAAAAAAAACCATAACTTGTTTGAAAAATTCAAATTATCGTGAACCATTTTTTCCAAATTTTTTAATGAATTTTTGAGTACGTTTTTAAGAAGTTTGTGAAAAAAAAAATCTTACCTGTCCATGAACACAATCTCTTTGCCATTTTCTTCTTTTACACTCCTTAGACAGTCTATTTTCCTTGTTGAACTTTTTCTTTTGCTTTATATACCTATCTCGGATCTTTTTCAGCTTTGGCATTTTTCTGAAACGCTTTAGTTTCGTAACATTTTTTAAATATTATATATACCCTCTCTCAATTAGAATCGTATCTCGCCAAGGTTTCAATGCAGTCATATGCTTCTTTTTCTTTTTCTTCAAAGCAACTAACTCAAGCAAACTTCTTCCATTCATTCTTGCCGGCTTGGGCACTCCGGCTATGTGAAGCATTGTTGGAGCTATATCAACGTTTGTCACTATTTCATTAAATCTAGAAATTAATTTTGAATTGAATTTTTTTTTTGAAATTGATTTCTCTTACGTGACATTCCGTGGAATCCCAGGTCCTCTCATAAAAAAGGGTACCCTGATGTCAAATTCATACGGCATGTTTTTTCCTTTTAATAGACCAAATTGGCCGAGATGATAGCCATGATCAGATGTGTAAATTGCGTAGGTGTTCCATAGTTGGTTCAATTCTCGAAGTAAATTAAACAACTGAAATCAATTTTAGATATTAACAGAAGCAAGCTTCAAGCTTTGAAAAACCAACAAAAAAACCATACTCGTTCGATTCCTTCATCAACACTTTGCAATGTTTGTAGCCGTCGACGGTGTAATAAATCAGTAAAACTTATATGGACATCATTCATTTTACCAGTTCTTTGCAATAACCACTGCTTATCAGGATTTGGAGCGAAATTCCAGCTGCCAGTTCTAAAATTTTATTGATTAAGTTTGTAAGTCCAAACTAAATTCAAACAAACCATACCTATGGCTAATTTCATTTTCAAACATATGTGCAAATTGTGGTGCGGGGTCTTCTGGTCCATGCGGCGCTGGATAGGAAATTATGAGTGCAAATGGTTGCCAAGCTCGGATTTTTATGTGTTTGTCGATGAATTTCAGGGAGCGGTTTGTCACCAGGTCGGTGAAGTAATCCTAAAATTTAAATTACTATTGAACATAAAAATCAATCTATTTATTTCAACATTTGTTTTCTTTTATTTGAAAATTTGTTGGGATTTTAGAACAATTTTCAAAATATTCAAAGTGCAAAACAGAGACAATCTAGCTTAATTTTTTGTCTTGTTATCAAATTTTAGAAAAAGTCAACCGCCGTTAAATCTTACCTTTTCATACTCTGAGCCAAATTTTTCCCGCTCTCCATTCGAGTTCATTGTGTAATTGTAAAACTTGCTATTCTTAACAATTGCGTGCCACTCATCCCATCCTGGAGGAATATACGACCCGTCATATTCATTTAAATATTTGCCCAAATACGCGGTTCTATATCCAGCTTCTTGCAAGTAAACTCCAATAGATTTTTTCTCATGCACTTTTCTGGAAATACGTCTTTGACTCTCTCGATTTTTCTAGGTGACTAATGAAGACTTCTTACCTCCACTCGACTCCAGTGCAGTTTTGATTGTTTGTATGTACATGATGATTATGTACATATAATCCTGTCAGAATGGTAGAACGACTGGGACAGCAGATTGGAGTTGTAACATAGCTACAAAATTTTGGATTACGGTAAAAATAAAAGGTTTTTCTAATACCCCGAAGTGAACTCCGTGCCTCGTTCTTTCATTATTTGGGAAGTTTTTGGCATAAAGTCCATAGATCCAAGTTCAATATCCTGGTCATCAGTTAGAATAAGGATTACATTGTGCTGTCTGAATAAAGGTCAATTAACATATGAAAAAATGTAAATTAACCTTAAACTTACGAGTCTACAAAATGAATGGAAGTCACCTTAATTGGAATGATAAGAAACAACACATAAAAAATGATAAAATAATTTGATATTCGTAAATTCGAAATCATGTGTGTGTACTAAAAGAATAATCGAACAATGTAGATGTGCACACCAAGTGTCATCAATTGAAGTGGTGGCGGTGGTGGGGAGCAATCTGGAACAATTAAAGTAGGTGCGAGACAAGTGAAGTGGTTTGGAGCAACGATGTGCGAGCCTCGACCACTATTACACTCCTCTCCATCCACTCATTTGCCACCAATCAAAAGGGTAACACCACCACGAACAGATACTTTCTGTCTCGTCAATCTTCAAATTTCTTGGCTCGACATTTGATATTGTCATGTGGAATTCCAAGTCCGGATGTACCTGAATGATTTACGACCTAGTAACATGTTAAATAAAATCAATACAATTTTTGATAAATAAACGTTTTATAATCTTTCAGGATTCTTTTCAGAAATGTCATAGATAATTTAAAATATTGTTTTTGATTGATAATTCTCATTGTTTAATATAATTTTTGAAACTGTACAATAATAATTTTTAAGAGTATGTATAATAATTGTGACAACCCATTCCAGATGTCTAGCGTATATAAATGCACAATTAAAACATATGAGAGGCTCATTAAAAAATTTCAGATAAAAAAAAATTTCAGGTTTCAGTGTCAGTGTCGGTTGTCGGCATGCATTCAGATTCGGTATCCAGATTTTTCATTGGGCAGTTCCGAAGAACCAATATTTGTCCAGAAGAAAGTGCTCCCAATGTTTTGCGAGATGTCTTCAGTATGCTGGAATACCAATTGACTACTCAATATTGTGAAGCTATCCTAAATCTTACCTGTTCTGCTTTTTGGGCAAAGCTTCTGCCATGTCTTGTCCATTCGCCACACCTTTTGTTGTTTTATTTGAACTTTTATCTGTAATATTGGATACATTTATTAGTCATCTTTAACTTTTTGATCACTTTTTTCTAGTCCTGAATCCTTGGCTTTTTGTTGCATGCCATGATCTACATTCAGTTGCTCAGGTGATTGGCAGGCCGAAAAATTGATAGAGTTCTTGTTTGACTGCATGTCTGGAAACAAAACCATTATTATTAGAAAAGCTAAAAATGATTGTGAATTTCAAAATTTAATAGTTGGCGGAAAAAATCACATGCCTTATTTTTCAGATATCGGAATATACGCTTAACTTGGAAAGGGAAACAAAAAGTGAGAAGGTTGTAAACGTATATTTGTCAAGGTCGCTAGCGCGAGAATGGGCCTTACAAACTTCGGCATTACAGGAAGCATGACTTATAAAAATGTCACTTTATGTAGGCGCGGATATACTTACCTGCCTGCCTGTGTGCATTTTATAACATTTTTAGCTTGTATGATTGTTTTACTTTTATTACAGTTGATAATTTCTAAATATATTCTAACAAAAGTCGAATAAGAGGAAATACTGTAAATATTGGCTGGTGTAGTTTTAATATCGAAAAGCGAAAATCGAAGCTAACATTCTTTTTTAAAAAAGTTGCGCAGGATCTGAACACCTGCTCATTTTCATGTTTTTCCAATGGTAATTCAGACAGCTGGAGGCTAAACCGTCCATTTTATCTGTCACCAGTGTCACCCTCAGACATCTTTTATTATTTCTTAACAAACATTAATTTAGAGTTCAACTCACTATTCGTTTTGAAAATCGGTGGGGTCAGTGCAAAAATTTCGGTTACCGGAAGGATTTGTTTACAATATGTAAACTCTTCCCAGTCAGTTTCCACATTTATATGTACTATTTTTCATAACGCAATCAAATTTGCACCCCAATGAATAGTTTTATTTCCCGCGTTTTTTGATTTTTATATCCATAATTTTAATTTTCGTTTGCCAAATTCCAATTCTTGTATTTGAGTCAAAAAGCAAAATGTTTGAAACAATTTTTTCTTTGAATAAAGTTATACTAATTTCCCAATGTTTGCTCCGGAAACAACTCTATAGCGTATATAGTCACACGGTGGCAGCAGCTTTTTTTGGGATTTTTTGTTATGAAAATTCTTGAAGATATCACTTTTCCTTGTCTAGAAACTTTCAAATTGTTTCCATCAACTTTGTGTTTTTTTTAGACTTTTAACTGAAAATTCATTAGTTTTCAGGTACAATATTTGGAACCAAAACACCTTCATAAAAACTGGAGAATGCCAAAGTGTTAGTTTTATCGTTGAGCTCTAAATATATCAATTAAAATATGTTTAGATCGAGGCAAATATGAATCACCAGACAGCCGATTGTCAAACTATTTGGAATCGGTGGAAAATCATAGCACCGTTCATTGGGGCGATGAAAAATGCTCATGGCAGTTACCCTGGCACAGAAGTCGATATTCCAAGGACCTATTGAACCGCCTCCCTTATCAAAGTGAGTTGATTGCGCAATTTTTTTGGGATCGTGAATTCTTTGATATTAATATATAAATGTGTGTTTTTTTCCAAAATTCACGCTTCAATGTTGAACACTTTTTTTGAAAAAATCGAACACAGAAATCATCTGTTCAAGTTCAAGACTGAGCTGTTCAGTTTTCAGTACATGTGTAGTAGCTGTGCTCCAATATGTTTTCAATTCATTCAAAAAAATAACGTGAATTCTTTTGGCAATATAGGCGTCGAATAACTTATGTGCTTGAAAAATGCTTATCCATTGCAAAAATTTTGTGGGACAGTACCAAGTACCGAGTTATCTGAAACAGTGAAGTTCAAATATTCAAAGCTCCAAAAAACAAAGGTAGTAGAAGATTTTGATAGCAAGTAAAAATGAAAGTAGACGTCATAGTCGTGAGAATGTATTTTTGTAACGACAAGGAGTTTTTTTAATTTGTATGTTCAAGATATGCGAGTATTTTATCGACAATAAGCTTTCGAACATATTTCCAAAACCATCACGCTATCCGAATTCCCAATACTGAATTTGTCACTCGGTATATAAAATTTCAAAACTATTACTGCTCTACAATTTTGAATCAGTATTACACATTATTAGTCATCGTGAACTTTTTCATATTTTCTACTTCCCATATGCCAGAACCTACGAATTTATGTCAGTTTCTCCGCTTTTCGACAGCTGGAAACAAAATAACGAAACAATGTTTTCTAACAAAACAATTATCTGATCAGAAGCAATTCGCACAATGGGTACGTAGCTATCTAACATCTTTTCCCATTTTCTGATTTTCTAGCACTTGGTCGAAATTTTATTTTTCAATACGTCTATTAAATTCTGATCAGAATAATCTTTTTGGTTTTGTTATATGAGACAACGTAACGTTTTTTTTTAGTACAACCCCAAACTTTTGAAAATTTACTCAGTGAAAATTGGTCTTGCATGCAAGATCAAGTTTCGATCGGTCTGTAGAGACGCTTGAGTTACTATTCTTCAAGTTTTCAAACTCTTTGAAAGGTTTTTCACCAAGTTTTACATAACTTACGGCTGCTGTGGCAGCAAGTAAACCAGTGCTAAATCATTAGACGGTACATGTACCGGTTCAATAATTATAACTGCGGTAAAACTAACTTTTTATTGGCACATAGGGGTTCGACAAAAGTCAAAAATTTATTTTGTATCAGTCAATGAGCTGACGAAAGTAGTCGCCACTTGGAAAATGTTTTAAAGAAGGAGCAAACACTGGGAAATTTTATTTATGATCGTACCTTTTTCAACATTAGGATATACATTAATACTAGGGTTTGAGATTTTTTCCTAAAAATATCAAAAAACTTGATAAATTAATTTTTAAAGTTCTGAGTTATTTTTATAAAACTGTACCTCATATAACTTTTACCTACGAACAAGAATATTTTAGAGAACAAACTGCCCAGTGAAAGGAAAAATCAACAGCCGATGAAACGATATGCTTTTCTTTCACGTAATGTTTTAATTTTAATTATTGAAAAATTGAATTTTGATTGGTTTTATATAATGATCCAAATCAATTGTTTTAAATATAAAACTGACTGGACATGATGTTTTGTTACAAACTTCAAACAAGCAGTCAAAAAATATACTATCTATTATTATACAAATGTATTCAGCAGCACCAGAAGACCACATTGTACTTGATGCCACGAAATGTCAAAAAGTGCCAGTCAAATTGAGCATTCCGGTTTTCGAAAATGAAGGCAATCCGCATCGCCCATCTCCTGAGCGTGTTGGAAAACTTCATGATAAGAAAATGAGCACTGTTTGCCAGTCCAACAGTGGATTGGATACCTTTGATTGGTTGACCGAGTTTATTGGTGAGCAGTTGGACAACCTTGCAAACTTCACTCCGTGTGTCGAAAATCATGAAACGAAGCGTAGAAAAACTGATGATGCTGAAGAAAATGCTACCATAAACTTTATCTGCACCCCATTATTAGTCAATGTCCCAACAAAGCAAGCAACATCACTTTCCAGCGTTCGATTTGTAACAACGGACAGTTTGAGAAATTCGTTGCCACGTCATGAGAAATTGAGAGGTATCTAATTTAGTTTGGATGACTATTATATATTTTTTGAGTTTCAGCATCCGTTTATGACTTCGGAGAAATGAAAGCTTTTCGTGAGTATTTTATATTATTGTTTTCAAAAACTACAATATTTTTGAGTTGTTAATATTTTAGTTTCAGTTTAAAGTAGGAGAAACTAAATTTTTTGAATTACTAAAATAGATTCATAAAATCCAAAGAAAAAAAAGAATAAGTTTAGCTAAAATTTCAAGTTTTGCCAATTTTTTTATAAAAGCGAATTTCAGTGGATAACGCCAACATCGAATTGGAAAAACTATTTCTACCGCGTGATTCTGGTCTGATTCCAATTCCGTCAGAGATTCTAGGAAACAGCTTGCCATCACAGACAGCACTTTCAATGGCTGAAAAAATCGATTTTGTTGAAAACTAGCAGAACTCCTCTTGATAAACTGTTTTACCGCTTACTGCTATTCTTTTTTTTTTGTATTCTTACAATTACCAATATTGAGTTGCATGTTTTTCATATTTTCTATATTACATCTATTCTTTAATTTATGCGTTTTGTTTATAAACGATACTATGAGTTTTGAAAAAATATTATGGAGAATAAGAGTTTTTAATTAACTGAAAATTGTTCACAAAGCTAAAATGATATGTCAGTAAATTATAAAACTAATTCCACAGTTCTGTTCATCTATTAAGTAACATGCATTGATTTGTATGGTATTAAATCGTAAAATTCTCTTGATTTTCAAAAATAATCATACTTATTAAACTTAGATTTTAACTTATGTGTTTTCATTTTTATCATAAAGATTTGTCGTGCCAAATAATTATTCATTTTGAACTATTCAATATATATATATATATGCGTTAATGGAAACTGGGAAGCGAAAGAAAACAGGATTTGAGAATAGAGGAGAATGGAATTGTGACAAGAGACAGGAATGACTTAGAATATCACATAAAAGTACAGAATTTAAAACAAAAGTTCGAAAAAAAGAACGCATACTATGTGACAATTCACAGGTATTCTTCATATCCACGGAAATCCACACTGTTGCCGATGATCTTCAGAAGCACTTCTTGCTCCTTCATCAGAGCAAAGACTCGGTCGCCGATAGCCGCATACTGAGCACGAAGAGGCTCCGACTGTTCGAGTTCTGATACTCTGAGATCTATGTAGCGAAGGCCACGAGTTATCAAGTCTGAAACAGATTCAAATATGAAAAGGGCTGAAAGGATTCCAAATAAGTTGTGTGTTACCTGACTCATTGTTATCAGCAAATCTGGTATGCTCGGCAATTCTATCCAATTTTCTTCCTTTCAGTGTGTCGGCATTGGAATCTAAACAAAGGTTATAATAATCAACTTCAAACTAAACAAAAAATTCACTTACCAACAGGCTCGCCAATATACAATAGCAAATCTTTGATAACGTTTTTCTCGCGGATGTTAGTCGACTCAGCAGCCACATCATTATCCAAAATATAAAGCATTGCTTTGGCAACTCTCAAGCGGAAAACATAAACATTCTGGAACTTTTGGAGCCGCTTCTGGATGAGTGGTCTACGACCGTGCTCAACATTGCGAAGTCCTCCATTAGCTTTCTTGTCGGCAAGATACTTCAGGCGACGGAACATGTCTGCAAATTTTTTTTCCTGATGTGAAAAACTGAGAGATTTATAACTACATACCATGTAAAGCTGCATTGCACGCGCGTTCCACAAATTCAGGAGTTGGTTTTGCTAAGTTCACCTTCCTAGCGTCAAAGAATTCGGTGTCAAAAAACAGAGTTGGGTATGTTGGTGCAGATCTACTCTCCCGATTATTGTTGTCTGATAGACGTCCTTCTCTGAAAACAGAAAGTCGTAATAAATTGGAATCAGAATAAATAAGAATAAAATTTTTCAATTTTTCAATTTAAAATTCACCAACCTGTCATCATCCAACGATGGCAACTCGTGTGCAGAACTGCACGAAGAGCATTCGCTTCCGTTGCCGTGCCTACGAACGCCTGGTCGGTAGTCATGAGTTATTGTCTGCCCTGGAACATACGCATCTGAGCCCTCGTCCTCTGGCTCATCAGGGAGAGAAGTGTACTGAATATTGGAATGGGATACTCTGAAAATTTGAAATCATCAAAAATTTAATGTGGTACGTTTTGGGTACACATACGTTTCGGGCATCTGCAAAAGGTTTTGAGCTGCAAGCAAGGCATTATTCACAAAAGTAGTTGCCAAACCATCTGAAAACTGAGCTTCAACAGATTCCATCGGTGATTTTCCATTCTCTTCTTCTGGATTTATTGGCTCTTTGTCATTACTTTTTACGATTTGCACATCAAACTTGGCTTCAACAAAAGAGTTATCATCAGCTATCATCACAAGTTTTTCAATCGTCGATTCAGTTGCGTTGTCTTTTCCCTTTCCTTGTTCGCGCTTTGCCGCCTTTGCAGCTTTTTTAGCTTTTTTAATGGAAGTTTTAGTGGGTTTTGAGACCTCCTCCTTGTCTGTTGAAGAAGCTGAATACTCCTCTGCTGGAGTTGAGGGGAAATCTTTTTCCTTCTCGATATTGTACTTATTTGCATCCAGCGTAGTAAACTCTGATGCTTTCTTTTTTTTCGCAGATTTTAGTGAATCACCGTTTTCAGATTCACTTGAACCTTTCGAAATATTGAAATCAGATTTTTGATGCTCATTGCCATTTCCGTCATAACGTTCTTCAGATTTCGTAATACCCATTTTGCCAACATCTTGAGTTGTCTCTTTTTGCTTCTGACCGATGCTTTTACTCTTTCCCTTTTTGTTGCTGTTGCTCGTCGTTGCCTTAGAGACCACTTCTTTCCACTCTCCCACGTTTTCAGCGTTATCATGTTTTGGAGCATATGAATTTTCTGAATTTTCCGAATTTCCCGAGAGACATGGAATTGTGTTGGCAGACGTTGCCAAGTTCTGCTCAAGTCTTTGAGCACGCGGTGACGGAGAAGAGTTGTCTGACTTTGCAGGTTGTTGGTCTGTCTTGCTGAACTTTTCGACTATTTTTGCATACGAGAGAGTTGGTTTTGTTTGCTCGGTAGGCGTTGTGTTTACCAAGGTAGGCACATTATCGGTTGCTTCGACAGTGTCATCAATTCTAGACGATCCATTGGATATATTTTGCTCAATTTTGGTGTCTGATCCTTTCTCAATAGTTCCATCCTCGCGCTTTTCAGCAATATGATTTTCAGATCCATAAGCAACTGGGAAAATATCATTTTCCGTTAGTGGAGCAGATGTAAAAACCAGTGAGGTCGGAGCAACTTCTTGCTGAGCGCTTTGCTTGAAACTATTCATGAAGTCTATTCCAGATTGATGAGTCTCCAGGATACTGAAAGAAAATACTGTGCTGCATAAATTTTTAAAACAATGTAGTTTACATTTTCTCAGTCGGTGGAGCAGGAACTGTAGTTTCGTAGTGAAGTGTTTTGTTGAAAAATTTGTAAAATTTGGCTAGTGGCTTGGGTTCACTCCAGCTGAAAAAAAGATGGTTAATGTCGAAATTGGAGAGAAAGAAAGCTTACTCTGTAACCTCTTCATTCATGTTTTCGGTTTCATAGCGTTCGAGAGCTTTGACTCCTTGTTTGAACATTGCGTAAAAATATTTCACCGTGTTCTCATTTACACATAATCTGGATGTGGCCCACAAAAACTTTTCGCGCGACACTTCTTCTCGGGCTCTCATGAGACTTTTCACTTCCTCTGAAAACTCTTTAAGTAGGCTTCGACAAGGTAAATTTTCTTACCGGCAAGAGCAGTATAATCATCAACTTTAAAATTCATCATTTCAGTTGTATACCGAATACGGAACTCGCGATACTTATCCACAGAGTGCATTCCAAGAAAAGAGCATATCAGCTCCTTTGAACTGGGCTGGCTTTCCTGAATTGGAATTTTGTCTCCTTGAGCTTCCAAAAAGTTTTCTCTCCAATTGTCGTAGTCCCTGAAAAATTATAGTCTATATATGGATGATGTGAAACATGTAAAAGATTTCAAAACAAACCATTCAGCAGGTTTAGGAAGGTCTTTGCCAAAAATTAGTCGTTGTCGCCGGGCTCGGTGAGCAGCTTCCAATTCACCACATTCGTTTGGGCTGTCGAGTTTGTTGCTAAAAAGCCAGTCATACCCCGGGACGGGAAACTGAAAAGTGAAAAATCATTAAAATCATTTAGTGGCTAAACCGACTTCATCGAAAAGCTGCTCCCTAGTTTTTGTAATTTTCTTGTACTCCGCTACTCCGTCGATCACCCTTTTTGGTTCAGCCCACCTGCAAAAAAAAAAATTTCCTGGAAACCAAATGCACCATATTTCTTACGCATTTTTTCCAGAAAAATTTTGATACTCGAATTCACCAGTGAGATCGTTGTCAGACAAGTATTCGTTTATGAAACAGAGTGCGCCTAGGAAATTGAATTTGCCTCGGCTACGTTTGTACTCGTTGAAGATTTTTGAGATGTAGGACATTCTGGCCAAAAGCATGTCATCGGCAAGTTCTTAAAGCAAGAATATACTGATGATATAGTATGATGTAATGTAAGATTTTGATCAATCTCGCAGACTAACTTAACCGTTTTTGACTCTAACTAGGCCTATGCTAAAATTTATATAAAATTAGGCACACATGAAAATAGGCCTCACTATCACAAAACAATTTGCAACTTTTAATTAACAAACATCTGATAAAATCAAAAAGCATGGCGCAAAATTTAGTATGTAACAGCCTGCCTTAAAAAATTACTCACTTAAAATAGATGGCCTTGGAAGTTTTTCCAGCATATAATGAGTGACATAGGTGTTTTTGTTGTTGAGAGAAAAGCGAAGTTCTTTGTTTATTCCGTTTCCAAGATCCATATGGTAGCTGACGTAGGTCATTTCTCTCTGCAAACATTTAATGATACTGTGTCTTTGTATTCATTTATACCTTCAAATCTTCTTTGTCCGCCGACGACCTGAGAATCAAATCCCAGTTGGCGGACATGGTTTACCGTTTTTCGGTGACTCTATTAGTCCTGAAAATATACAAATTTTGCAAAATAAAGAAACGACAAAACTTTGAGAATAAGTGAGAGAAAGGGAAACCGTGGTTTTCCAAGAGCAAAAGAAGCATATAATTTTCTACAACGTTTGGCATAAGAGGCATGTTATTAGTCTATAACATGTTTAAGCATTCTTCAAAGCAATCAGTTTTGTGAGCCCCATTATTTCCTGCCAGTGTCTGTGTGAAGATAAACAGTAGGCGTGATTGATGCTCCTACTGAATAGAAAGTGAAAACAATTGTGCGACACACGAATGTGCATAAGGGAAAAAAGCAGGTCACAGTTGAGAGGCACAAAGAAATGGAAAAAAGAGGGCAAAGAGAAATGAATAAGGCTCGATTACTTGAAACAGACGGCCTAGAGCCGCAATGCGACCGCGCTGCTTATGAATATGTTGATGATAATATTTTTCTAGTAGTTGAAAAAACATCTATCTCGCTGGGAAAATTTTTTGTACTGGAAGTATCTGATTCACAGATTAAAAAAAAGCTTTCTGAAAATGAGATTCTCCACAAAATGCCTCTCACGTTTTACTAAAGAGAAAATGAAAATGGAAGCTTAAAAAGTTAGAAAGCTGTATAAAAATTTTATCTTAGAAATAAAACACCTGCATGTATGACATTTTCAGAAAATTCAGCTGTCTTCGCGTTTTCACAAGTTGTAAAAAAATTCTGACCACTATTGATAATTTAAAAAGTTGATAGCCTCTTTCAGATTAGTTCCAGAAAAAAATAGATTTTTTTTCATTAAAATCGTTCTAGAAGGATTCCATAAAATAGATGCGAGATTACCAGGACAACCAGTCAAAAAGTCCGCAACGCAGTGTGAACATGCACACACGACACCACACTTGACGACACTTCACACCCGTTCCCCTGCAAAGAGCATTTGTGACTTGTTACCACCAGAACGTTCAGGTTCAGAAGAACCTTGGTCATTGATGACACAATATTTTGAATCATCAAAAACAGTTTAAAATTGGGAATTAAAGAATAAGCACTAGAAATTAAACGTAAATAATATTTTTGTTACCTCATTTTTCTGTAATTAACTTTTGATTTTTAATTCTATAAACCGAATGCTAACTGTGAATTATATTCTGTAACATACTGTATACTTGTTGTAACCACCGCCTTGAAAATTGAAATAATATATTGGAAAACATGGCATCTTTATATAATTACTGGATTTCTTTAATATATTTCAAAATTTTGCTTTTCAAACAAATTTTGAAATATCAATTTGTATTATTTGTGAGTAATGCAACATAAATTTTTTACAAAATTTCACCGAAATTGCGATAAAGAATTTGGCTGTTTGAAAGTTCGAATTGAAGCATTAAATCGTAAAATTGAAGCAACTATTCGCGAGTTATGTGATCGTGCGTAATATGGGACACAAAGGTTAAAAAGTTTTATTTCAAAATTTCAAAATTCTGGTTAAAAGGTCTGGTGGTGCATTAATGAGTAATTAAAAATGAATAGGGAAATCTGAATTTTTACAATTTGACAGGTCGAGATGTAAGTTTTTTTTTTGGAATTCGTTTGTTGAAAATTTATAGTTTCCCCTTTTCGTAGTCATATGCTGCAGACAATTGGTTGGGACACTTGGGGTAGCTCTATATATTTGAATGAAAAATCGAATGAAAACTAATGACTCATAACATTAATCCCCACAGTCTCAGAAAAATCGGTATGCTATAAAAAAAGTTTATAAATTTTAACAGGAACTTGTCTCCCCCTACAATATTTCACAAAAGAAACTCCTAGGAAAATTATATTGAAAATGAAATATTGAAAGCTTCACCGGCTTTCAAGCAGTGTTCTAGGGTGAAATCGTATCAGATTTTTACAGTTTGTTGAAACATCCGGGTGTCAGCAGTCATAACCAGCTAAAAAACCTTTTTTTGTTGTGATTTGACTCCGGAACGTTGAACTCTAGAGTTTCCTACGCGTTACATATTGCGCAACAATTCGTGAAAAATATAATTATGAAAACTTAAATGGCCTACTTGCTATCAACTATTAAACAACTTTTAAAAAATTAGCAAAAAAATGATTATAACTGATATACACAAAGACATTCCCACTTCCGATAACTCCAGTTTGCCGATTTTTTTCCGGTCTGTCGGCAACCTTTGCATATGTTTGAGCTTTCTGAACTCGTGGTTTTTCACGCATTTAATCATAAAATTCGAATATAACTGTGTTGATTAAAAAATGCAGAGTCCACAATTTTCGCGACGCGGGTAAATGTACAAGATGACCACATCAACATATGTACATGGTCTTTCGATAGAAAGGGGTTGGGCTTTTTGCAGGAAATAGTGTTCTAGATAACAGTCATTTTACCGTAACCTCATTTCTGCACACCAGTTCAGTTTCATTTAACTTTTCTATCACACCATTAGCAATCATGTTATTCAATGCGCCTCCGAATATTATTTACATGCTATTGTGTTTTTTACTGATGGATATCAGCAATACAGTATTAATGCTCCTTTTTCCAACTTTGGCAGATATTATAAATGAGATGAACAATCACACATTGTCAGCTCATTTTGGAATTGAACCGACTATTGCAAAGTGAGTTTTCGAATGTGAGTTCCCAAGCACTTATATATGTTTTAGTGTCAATGTGATGAACTCTATGATTACGGGGGCAAGTACGGTAGGATTATTTGTTTCTCTGTTTGTTCTTGTGCCATTTGCGGAAACAAAAGGACGAAAATATACCGTTGTCTATTTCCGGTCAGTTTTTGTCATTTCGTAGCTTTGAAATATTTATTCAACTTTCAGATTCATTATATCAGTAGTTTCATCACTGTGCATCATTATGTCAGCTTTATTTCAAGCCTCCGAATTTTTTATCCTTGGTTCAGCGGTTAATGGTTTACAGTTACCAATGCGTATGTTCGTAACAATGCTTTTCATAACAGAGTGTGCACCCGACAAATATCGAGGTACGCATGTTGAAATCAGTCTCTTCAAAATGATCATAGTTCAGGTTTCGCCTCCACCGCGTTAATTTTCTCTGACGTTATCGGTCAAGTTATAATGTACGTTGTATTTTATTTATTTAAACAAACATGCATACATATTTATTTGTATTGTCTGTGCATTTTTCTAGCTTTCCGCCTTGCAGAAAATAATGATAACCGTCTGACAATCACAAACGGTTATGACGTTTTGCAGTGGGATCTAATGATAAAATATGAATAAAAACGAAACTATCAAAACCATTCAAGTTTTACAGGTTTTCAATTGCAACACCAAATGTTCTCGGAAGGGCAAACACATGGGTTATCTTCCCGTTGGCAGTTTTGATGAGGTTGATAGTTCTCTTGAAACAAGAATATAAAAAATCTTTTTGCAGTTCTACAGTAATTTTTTTCATGACTCTGCGGTTACCAGAGTCGCCAAAATGGCTAGTCAGACAGAATAAGATTGAAGAAGCGTCACGAGCGATTGAGTTTTACCATGGCGAAAACTGTTGTCTGAGTAAGAATTAGGCTTATTAGTTGTGGTTTAGAAATTTTTGAAATTATTTTTAGATGAAGTCGTTTCGTCATACATAAAGGAGAAGAATTTGACACAGGAAGATCAAATTTCCCTCCGCCAAGTTTGGGAGAACGATACAATGCGCGAGGTTTTAAATGAGCAGTACCCGAAAATGTAGTATTTTTCAGGCTTTAAAAGTGCTCTGCTCAGTTTCACTGTTTCTAGTTCTCGATTCTGGAGTTATTCAAGGTGTCTACACAGTACTCCTCCACAAAACTGCCGGATTCACAGTTCAAGAAGTGAAACAATACTGCTACTCACTTTTAATCTTTAATATTTTTCCAGGCTTTGAATGTAAATCTAGTACTTGTAATAATCTTCCTCCCAACCAGATTTGTTGGAACATACATCATCGACCACTTGGGAAGGCGACCAGTTATGTTGATTGCAGGAATAATTGTGTAAGTTTTGATTACAAGATTCAGTAGATGGTAAAATTTACTTTCAGATATTCGAAAACTTGGTTGATGTTATCAACTCAATTTATAATTTATTTTGTTGGTCCAAGTGTTCTGACCAAATGGTTATGTAAGTTGAAAAAATTTGGAAATGTTTATTAGAATTATATTAGAAATAGAATGATGAAAAAACGTTTTCAACGCTATTAAAAGGTAAAAATTTTGGTCGAGTATTAAGACCACTGGCGCTCAGACAGTAGCAGTGCCTGTATATATTGTGTTTCATTTGTCTCAGAATTGTTTATAAGACGCCAAGAAAAAAATGTTTTGCATTTTTTGCACTTTATCCTGTTAAATACCTACATTAATTAAATAAACTTTGAAATTTATTGCATATTGGGTAGTTTTTGACGAAAAATGTTTTTTATAACAGCTGCGACTAATTGGGAATTTTTTGTTTTTTTTTTTTGGTAAAATAGGCTTTTTTTAAATTTTTAACTGCCAAAACGCATTTTTAGAACATTTCTAAAAAATAAAATTATAACATTTGGTCGTCTGGGCCAGTCTAGTTAAGGAAACACGGATAAATTCTGCTTCATCTGTGCAAAAGAGAAATAAATGGCTGAAAATAAAACAGTTTCAGTTACTTCTATACATCATGTAGCTTCTACTCAACTATAGATTTTTTTTTAGATATTGGTGTAGAATGTCTATCTGAATCATCATTAGCCACTGGAGTCACTTCTCTCGGAATTCTTTTCATCTCCGAACTTTTCCCTCCATCAGCACGAACCTGTGTTGCACAAGTAAGTTTTTTCTCTGATAAACAATTTTATTGACTATTTATATTTTGCAGGCACTCATTCTAGTCACCATGACAATCAATTTACCCATTATCTCTATTTTCCCAATAGTTTACTCGTTCTTTGGGCCCGGTTTTTTTATTATTCATGTTTTCAGTCAGTTCTTCTTTGGAGCCTATCTTTATCGGTATTTAAATTCTTATTTATAGAACTAATGTAATGGTTAATATTTTAGGCATATGCCTGAAACTCGTGGAAGAGCTGTCTATGACATCATTGAATCGTTGGACCAAGAAGTGGCGTCAAGGGTAGGGAAATATGTAGCAAGATTTTCTCACTCATAAAAGTTAAATTTCAGACAGCTTCATTTCTGGAAGAAACAACACCCTTGGTCAGAAAAAGAGTAAGTCAATCAAAATCCATCATGTTGTTTGTTCGAATGTCTAAGTTGAACTTTTTTCAGTCGAGCACACTGGCCTACAAAAGAAACAGCATACTCAACACTTCTCGCACACGGGTGAGTACAACTTGATAAAAAAAGACCCATCATTATTGCAACATGCTCTTTTTACAGGCACTAACCTTTGATCATAATTTGATACCGTCGGGCGAGTGGAATTAACAAAACCTGCGATGTTTGCTTGCTTCATTGCCTTTTTTGTACATATTGTCACGTCTCTCTTTAAATAAATGATTTCTTCGAATGATGAGTTGTGTCTTGTAGCCAAGTGTGGTTGTGAAACGAAATATTTGAATTTTAACGTAAAATTTCGAAAATTAGGAATCGTGAAAGCAAATGAACTTTGGTTAATTACAAGAAAACACTCCAGATAGCAAAAATTTTATGAGAAAACAAAAATTTGCAGGCAAGTTTTAAATATATCCACTATAATTTTTAAAGCTGCCTAAATTACAAAGGGAATGAAAGTGTTGAATTAACTTTCCATAGAAATGTTTGAATTTTTTTCGAAATTTATCAGCTTTTGTGAGATACATTCTACAATTTGCGCCGCGGTTCGGTGATTGCCTTTTTTTGAAAAATTTGAAAAAAACGCCCTCTAGTAAAATTTAGAATGAGAATGCGCTCGGATGACAAACTTCCATTATTTTCTTCTTGGATAATAATCTAAGAGTTTTCCTCACAGAAAATAATGATCATGTGAAGTTGTCACAAAATTGACTAGCGATTTATCTGTAAAAGAAACTTTAAACAACTTGGAGCAGCAAAAATAAAAAATAAAAACGAATAAGTGGTAACTTCAATAGGACTCCGCAGATCTTTCTTTTACATTTTTAAAGGTAATTTTTTAATCAGCGTTTTTATTCTAGCCCACATAAAATAGTTTTTAGACCAGCTCATTTAAGTCGGTTTAATTAATTCAATTTATGCTCAAGAAAATTGTTATATAGTTTGTTTTTAACAAGATAAAATGCGCAAATCGTGTTAAAAATTGGTTATTTGGTATGGAAAAAATTTTGACAAATATAAAAACACAATTTTGTAGAAGTTAACATCGGTAAATCTGAAAATCTAATTTTTACAGATTCATTTGGATTGTAACATAATCAGATGGAGAGATTTTTATACCCATATTCACTCTTTAACAAAATTAACATCATATTTGTTCGTATTAAGCGAAATAAATTACACAAAAATTTTTAAAAAGAATTGTTAATCTCTTTAAACCTTTCCAAATTTTTAAAATCTGTTGTGATTTTTTTTAGCCTTCTCCCGAGTAGAACTCTGTAATTTGGTTCAGGCGGATGCATTTTTCCAAGTAATTAATATTTGAGAAAACTATAAACCTTTCTCTGTACTGAACATTTCATCTTGGTAATATTTCAACGAAATAGTTTACCATTATGAGAACCTTTTGGTTTATGGGACAGTGATAAAAACTCTGGACTTTGCAATGCATTTTTAATAAATCAAACATCACTAAATGAAAACATTATATTTTACAGACTGTTAAATTTTCAACAGCAAAAAAAAAACTACGAAAAATTGCAGAAAAACAGATAACAGGGTACATAATAAAATTATTCTTGATCTGTCTGTATTCTTCTTGAAATTTGAAATCTCTTCTTGATCTGTTGCAGAATCTGCGTGATGTTTTAAATAGTTTTCTCAATGTAACAATATTCTTCTTGATCTGTTCACATTCTTCTTGAAGTTTGAAAGCACTTCTTGGTGTGTTAAACGTTCTTTGTGATGTGCCAAGTTTCTACGGGTTAACGAATAAGAGTATGTAGTCAGACAACTTGGTACATCACGAAGAATATCTAGCACACCAAGAAGAATTAAAGACTGTTTTTACAACAAGGAAGACTGTAAAAGAATCAAGAAGACATCAGGCAGAATATGAAAAAAACTTAATCTCGCAAGCTTTTCTTCTTGGTCATTGAGTATTTCGCCTCATTTTCTTCGTGAAGTTCGCAAATTCTTCCCGATCTATTGCATATTCTTCGTGATGTTATAGATAATACTCTTGGTGTTACTAGATTCTTCTTGATCTGTTCATATTCTTGTCGATGTATTATATATTCTTCGTGATGCGTTTAACAATCTTTTTGGTGTTACTACATTCTTCTTGATGTGTCCATTTTCTTCCCGATGTTAGTAATTTCTTCTTGATGTAATATCTATTCTGCGTGATGTATTGAATATTCTTTTCAATGTAGCAATATTCTTCTTGATCTGTTCATATTTTTTCTGATGTTAGTAAATTCTTCTTGATGTACCGTATATTCTTCGTGATGCGTTTAACAATCTTTTTGGTGTTACTACATTTTTCTTGATGTATCCATTTTCTTCCCGGAAATTCTTCTTGATGTAATACCTATTCTGCGTGATGTGACTTTTCAATATAACAATATTCTTCTCGATCTGATCCTATTTTTCTTGATGTAAGTAGATTCTTCTTGATGTATTGTATATTGTTCCTGATGTGTTTAACAATCTTCTTGGTGTTGCTATTTTTTCTTGATGTATTCATATTATTCCTGAAGTTTGTAAATTGTTATTGATGTCGTGTATATTTTGCGTGATGTATGTATTAAATGACCATCTCATTGTAGCAATATTCTTCTTGATTTGTTCATATTTTTCTTTAAGTGCTCGTTATTCTACCTGATGTGTATTAAATAATCTACTTGATGTAACAATATTTTTACATGATAGCAGGAATACTGCGTAGTCTTCCGATACAAATTTCCGTGTTGTGATATATAAACTCTGAACCATTGAAAAAACGTTTTAACCATACACTTGCTGATATGAAAAACTATCTGTTTTTAATATATTATGCCTGATGTTCCAAATACATTATGGTATTTATCCCTTTGTGATTTTCACATGTTCTGAAACTTTCCTACAAATTGGTAATTGGTGTTGTAGTTTTTATTCCCATTACAGTCCCTAATTGAATTTCATACTTTGTGACACTTTTGGTAAAAAATGTTTTAGGTCAATTAAAACCAAATAAGTTTGAAACACAATCAAAATAAAGTTAAAATGTATTTTAAAATTTTAGCTGCACAATTTAATTTTTTGTCAACAAAAGTTAATATTCAATGTTCATTTTTTTTCAGTAGCTATTATCTAAGACTAATAAAGGAACTGCGAAGTATATTTGTGTAGTTTATAAATTTTCATCTGAACTAAAATTCTGGATCGGTCAAACTTCTGATAACGAAAATTGTAAATTTTACGATGCACTCTGAGTTACAAATTATCTAGTGAGTAGTCTTTGACCACGAACCAGTGTTGTAATCGCGTACGTGAAAATGCTAAGCGCATGTGTGAGCTTCGAGAAGAATGATAGACTGACTTTATGTAAAACTAAAATTAACAATTTTCTATTGTTGTATAATATATATCTTGTTTCCTAAATAAATATTTTTCTTTGAAGACAGTGTTGTTACACAAATTGGAATGGGCAGAAGTATTTAATTTTTGAAAAGTTATAATTTTACAGGTAAATTCAGTTAAAGTCAGAGAAAAACTATTGGAAATTATTTCTGTGTAATAGCCATATATCAAACTATACCGTTTCGAAAATTTTTGAATTAAAAAAAAACAATTTAAGGAAGCTTAGTTTTTCCAACTTTTTGACTCGAAATGAAATAGTGTATCAAAAACTCTTGGGAGTTTTATTCTGATATTTGGGTGTTTTAGCACCATAAAAATGATTTTTGAGGATTTTTTGTTGCCTGTAGTGAGTAAATCGTTTACAAAATAGAATATTCTATAAAAAATTTGCAGAATTTTTTTAAAAAGTAAATCAGAAATATACTTTGCTGCCATAATTATCACCAATGATAATAGGCAAATATCACCGTCAAAATAATGGTTTAATCAAAAAAGGGCAGGACTTTCAACTCTGTAGCAGAAAAATCTTACCCTCGATAACAGGTATGCTGGAGGAAATATTCGAACATTACAGCTTCATTCTTCAATAAAACTATGAAGTTTCCGGTGACCACGAGAATTCTTTATGTATTGATATGCCTGTCTTTTTTGGATGTTCCGTGTGAAATCCTTACCCAGACGTTTCCCATTCTAGCGGATACTATAAATGACATGAATAATCACACTTTGATGACACACTATGGAATTACACCAACTGTTACAAGGTAACTTATAATATTTTATCAGCGATTAATTTACTTGTAGCATTTCAATTATGAATTCAATGATAACATCATCCGAAACGGTAGGAACATTATTATCACTAATTTTTCTGATCCCCATGGCTGACACAAAAGGAAGAAAGTTTCTCGTCATCTACATGCGGTACCGAAAATCACATCGGAGCTTGACTTAATCCTGAAATTTCAGATCTGCCCTGTTGATTTTATCAGCGCTTTGTCAGGTGTTATCCGCGTACTCTCAATCTGCTGAATTTTTCATAATGAGTAAACTATTCGAAGGCCTGCAACATCCTCTGGGCACATTTCTTACGGCATTGTTCATAGCCGAATGTGCACCAGATAAGAATCGAGGTAAATCTTGAACAAGTATGAAACTTCCGAAATTCTATTTCTTTCAGGATTCGCTTGTACATCGCTGGTAGTTTTAGTTGGAATTGTGAGAATGATCATGTGAGTGCAAATATTTTCAAACCGTAAGTCAGAAAAATGTCAATCTTAAGAGTTTGTATGTGACCGAACATTGATTTTGTATTCTCATCAGTGAGATTACTAAGAAGTCACAGTTCATATATTTTACGCACGTGATTGCCATCTCATAGGTTTTTAAACCAAAAATTCTGCACTATTCGCGCGTGCTGATAAAATAGTTTAACAACCGCAAAAACCACAAGTGTGCAATTATCAACATTTTACTGCAGGTTGCCCATAGCGTCACCAGCTGTGTTAGGAAAAGCGGACACTTGGTTTGTGTTCCCACTGGCCGCACTGATAAGGTATGACTTTTGGCACAAAATACAAAATTGGCAATGAAACAACTTTTTCAGCAGTTTTTTGGTTTTAATATGGGTATGCCGGTTACCTGAGTCACCGAAATGGCTGGTCTGCCAAAACAGAATAGAGGAGGCTAAACGGTCCATTGAATATTACCATGGGAACGATTCCTCGGAGAATTTCAGTAAGCAATGCAGGCCTGATAATAGTTAATTGAGTGTTTCAGATAACGTTTTGCTATCTATTGTGAAAGAAAAGAACCTAACAATTGAGTCGCATATATCTTTAAGAGAAGTCTTACAAAATGACACATTACGAGAGGTAGCATTACTTCAGTTGATATTTGATCTGAATATTAGTTTTCCAGGGGTTCAAAGTGCTGTTTTCATTTTTATTTTTTATATTAATCGATTCTGATAATGCATTGTCAGTTTACACTGTCCTACTTCACAAAAGTGCAGGATTTACCACACAAGAGGTGAAACATTTAAATTGATAATTAAAAGTGGAGCACCAATGGGGAAATTTTCAAAAACCACTCTTATCCTATTAAAACGACGAAGTATCATAGTAAAATGTATCAAAAAAAATTTGAAAAATTTTTATTGACAATCAAAAAGCAATTACCGAGTTGAGGCTTCACGGTATCAGGCTGTCTCATTTCGGTTTGATCTACGTAGATCTACAAGAATTTTGGTAATTCGGACGCAGATTTCTCAACTGATTCCGCATGGTTAAGAACGTGTTGACGGCTCTTGTTTTGAGGAAAAAATTTCCGCGTTTGTTGTAGATCAAACCGTAATGGGACAGTCTGACACTACGCAAAATTCGAAGTATTTTTTTTTTGATCGACGACTTCAAAAAAAACTTAAAACTGAAGAAAACTGAGTTTTTTTCAATTTTCAAAAATTCATATCAAATTTTGAATAATTTCCAATTTTTTCCTATGGTATTTGGCCATTGTGGTGCCATAATCAGTTTCCTTACTGGCGCTATTCCATCATCAAAAAAAAATCTATTAACGTGAGAAATTTCACAGGCAATCAATATCAACTTGATAATCTCCATAGTATTTTTCCCAACTCAATTCATTGGAACATTGTTAATTGATTATCTTGGTAGGCGTCCGGCCTTTTGTATTGGCGGATTCATGATGTGAGAAACAAAAATTTAAACATTGAGTCAGGTGATTACTTGTATACAGATTCATTAAAAGTTGCCTCCTATTACTCGTTCAATTTGCTATATATTTTTTTGGAGCAAACCTGATTACAAAAATAATTGGTATGAATTTTTTTTTAGTAAGTTATTCAATATACTTAACACGACTTTCAGATATTATCATTGCATGTCTAGGCTCTGGGCCGAATGCAACTGGAATGTCTTCGCTTAGAATATTATTCATAACCGAACTATTTCCGCCGTCGGCAAGAACCTCCATATCCCAGGTAGGTCGAAAAGCTTACAGTTCGTTATGTTACATTTTCAGATAATGCTCTTCACAAGTCTAGCAATCAATTCGTCTCTTTTGTCGTCTTTTCCACTACTCTACTCTTGGTTCCCACCAGCATTTTTCACACCACTTGTATTCACGCAAATGTTTTTCGGTATCTACTTGTACAGGTACATGCCCGAAACTAAAGGTCGGGCGGTTTGTGATATTATAGAGTCATTCGACGAAGAAGTCGCGTCAAGAGTAAGAAACCGAATTTTCTAATCAGATCGAAATATTAATTTCAGTCCGTTTCATTCCTGCAGGAAAAAACTCCATTAATTCGAAAAAGAGTAAGTTGTTATAAATTACCAATAAACTGTGTAGATTTCAGTCCAACACGCATGCCTTCAAAAGAAACAGCATTCTCAACACTTCTCGAACAAGAGTATGCATGAGAGAGTTTATAGTATCATAGTACTTTGAAAATTTCAGGCTTTAACTTTCGATCATATGTTAATTCCAAGGAGAAAATGAAAATTAATACCTTCTTCAATGATAATTATATGTATTTTTTCAATAAAAATTATAATATTTTACAACACACGAATGCTTCAATGAAAAATTTTCGATTATTCTGAAGTAATGTAGAACGAAACATGAAAAATGGTTTCTAAATCCACAATATGATTTTTTGTAACTTATTCAAAAAGGTTTGGCTTTTTTAAAGTGAAAGCTACATATATTTTGTAATTTTGCCCGTCTAGCAGCAGTGCATGTTCATCGGTAATTTCAGTAAAATTCATCGGTAAATTATTTTTTCATCAGTAAATTTCATCGGTAAAATTCATCGGTAAATTATTGTTTCATGGTATTGCCTAAATCATTAAAAGAATTTCCTAAACATTTATGTATCACAGATGAATAACTATTATTCCTGGTTGAGCTCCGGAGGATAGTCGGCAGGTACAAGATGGATCACACTAGATATATCTTGATATTTCACCGCAAGTCGAATCGTCTCATTTGTTCAACCCTTCTGCTCTCAGAAATAATCAATAATTCCCGCACCAATGATGTATTTATATGCCGACAACACCTCCTCTCCGCACACCATCCTCTTCTTCCCGCGCGTCTGTACACGCCCCCCTCCCCACCGGAGAGGGGTATATAAGGCGACAATTCTAGCACTCCAGTTCTTTTCTTACTTATCGTTTACCTTTCCTTCTTTGGTCTTTTTGCCTCTGGCATATCTGTGTTGTAGCCCACTCCGTTGGGCTTTATTATTTTGTAATAAACACATACTTTAGTACATTTATTGTTTTGTTCTTGATTCGCATATTATTACAAACATGTTTGCAAACAAAATATATGTGACCTTTATCATGTCAAACTATAATTTATTTTTCAGTAAATGAATACACAATACGCTATTGGAATCGATTTAGGAACTACCTACTGCTGCGTGAGAGTTTTCATGCACGGGAAGGTAGAAATCATTGCCAACGATCAAGGAAACCGTACAACTCCATCATATGTGGCTTTCACCGGCACCGAGCTTCTCATCGGAGATGCTGCCAAGAATCAAGTTACCATGAACCCACATAACACTGTTTTTGGTAAGTATAATTATTTTGATTTTGATCAATCACAACTAACTTGTTTTTCAGAAGTTACACGTCTTATTGGACGCAATTTCGAGGATCCAACAGTTCAGTCTGACATAAAGCATTGGCCATTCAAGGTCATCTCTGCCGAAGGAGCTAAGCCAAAAGTTCAAGTTGAGTACAGAGCAGAGAACACGATTTTCACTCCAGAGAAGATCTCCGCATTGGTTTTGCTGAAGATGAAGGAGACCGCCGAGGCCTTCCTTGGAACCACCGTTAAGGATGCCGTTGTCACTGTCTCAGCTTACCTCAACGACTCCCAGCGTGAAGCAACCAAGGATGCCGGAGCCATCGCTGGACTTAACGTTCTTCGTATCATCAACGAGCCAACCGCTGCCGCAATCGCTTACGGGTTTGACAAGGAGGTACACGGAGAACGCAATGTTCTTATCTTCGATCTGGGAGGTGGTACCTTCGATGTCTCCATTCTTACCACTGAGGACGGAATCTTCGAAGTCAAGTCTACCGCTGGCTGCGCTGATCTCTTCACATCCACCATGGACTCAGTCGAGAAGTCTCTTCGTGACGCCAAGATGGACTAGAGCCAAGTGAGTTTTTGAGAACGTTTTTGTTTGTCTGCTTCTCCTCTTCTGTTCCGGCTTCGATTCCCGCAGTTTTTGCCGATATAAAATGAGAAAACATAAATCTGGCATAACCCTACTGTTGCACTTTTATGTGTTGTCTGTTTCTCAGTCGCATGTACAATTAAAACAATAAAATCTAATTTGATTATTTTCAGGTTCATGACATCGTCCTTGTTGGAGGATCTACTTGTATCCCAAAGGCCCAGAAACTGTTGTCTGACCTTTTCTCAGGAAAGGAATTGAACAAGTCCATCAACCCAGACGAGGCCGTTGCCTACGGAGCTGCCGTTCAAGCCGCTATCCTCTCCGGAGACAAGTCTGAGGACGCCAAGGATCTTCTACTGGACACTTCTCCACTTTTCACTTCTCCGTCGGAACACAAGTTTCATAGTCAACCTCTAATTTCAGTAGTGTTGTGTCGACAAGCCCAACTACCGCGTCGTTGCCGCCTCCATACAAGGCCTCCTTGTGCCTTATTTTCTCCCCCCTGGTCATCTCATCAATCGTGTCAATGCCACTAAAATCGTTCAGTGACATTTTTGCAATTGATGGAAACTTATGGTGACTAGAGCTATAGAGCTTAGTTGATTGTGAAAGTAGTTTCATTGAAGCCCACCGTGGGTTCATCACCGACACGAGCACCGTACTCTACTCCGACAATAACGAGATGACAACGCGTCAAACTATGGCATCGTTCCCGGCCTCATATTGCCGTTGTGGCGAAAACATTTCCTATGCCACTGTAACTGATTTCGATATGTATAATATTACCGCTCCCCAGTATTCATCAATTATGATAACGATTCGCCCCTTTCGTCCACTTTATTAATGTGATTTCTTTCACCTCTTCTATATTAATTACTCTTTTTCCTTGTTATCAGTTCGATTTGTAAATTTGGAATGTCCCATACCTTCCTCATGTTCAAAAAGTCGGGCCTCTTTTTTTTTAAATTCTGCTCTTGCCATTTCACCGTTTGGACCATTGAATTCCGTCAATAAATTTTGAATTTTCTGTGCTTCACATAGTGCCTGTTTTTGTTGAAAGTAATATTAGTTGTCGTTAATGTTGCGAACAACAATGGCTGCACAGCAGCCAAAAAATACCTCTGAAGATTAAAAATATCCTGGGACAAATAGTGGGGAGGTCGAGGGCCGCCGCAACTTTGTTTGGGATGTTTACAGTTTTTCTGGGAGGATCAAAGTACAGAGACAACTGAAAAGTTGTTTCACGTCTTTATCTCCATATGTCAAACATTTTGTGACGTTTCTCCCTTCAATCTTAGCAATACTTTCTAATCAGTAGCAATCGCCCACATCTATTTCTCGCAAACTCGCATCGATGCGCTCTTGGTAAGCAAGGTTCTTATTTGTAGTTTATTTTGGGGGCCGTTTATACATATGTTATTTAGTTCGTTGGACAGATTTTGATACTGTCTATGTAAGTGGTTTTTGTACGAGACCTCGTACCCTTCCTTCCCTGCCATTCCCAATCCGTGACTCATATCAACACTTTTAATATCACTTGATTGACTGCAATCTAAGTGCATTCCTTCCCCCACTTTCCGATGTAACATGCTTCACTTGGATCCGCCTTTACTTAATTGTATTTAAGCTCATCGTTATGAGCATTCTTTGTCTGTATTATTTATCCTATAATAAAGGAATGGACCAGCCAGTCATGAAAGAGTTTATGGTGCATCGTGGGTTTTTCACCCGGTGTCAAAAGTCCCGCGTGGCACATGGCTGGCTGGGGGCTTTTATATCCTTCTGAGAAAGGATGGATTGATTCTGGAAAATCGTAAAACAGATCAAACACAGAAGTTGAATAAGGAAAAATCCTTTTCAATGCAAATCAGTTTCAATAGCCACAAAGCAATTGGAAAGCCGGACGTTGAGAAGCGAAAAGCTCTTTTCATGTCAGAAAACGGCACAAACAGATCCCAATCATAAAAAATTGATATCACAAACAAGCTTGAAAAAGGTTTCGAAAACCTTTCAAAGCAAAGCAGACGGAACATTCAATACGTATGTATCAAGTCCTTATGTGGACTACAAAAACCACCAAGACCAAAGCTGAAAAGCTCTGGACAACACACTCAGGCAAAATCTGAGTGTATCAATCAGGTCTCGAGAACAAACAAACAAGGACATTATTAAAAAATAATTGTCCTCAAAGTTATCGATCATGATGACAACTCGGTACAAAAGTACCAACATACAAAGACGCAATCAGTTTTTTTCTGAACTGTGTCACACATTACTCATTCTAGCAGAACTGCAGGAACACTACAGTAAGACTATTTTAAAAAGTAAAAAATGAGCATAACCTAACATTACAGGTATATCAAATCTTTGCTAATTCTTGCCGTTGAAACGATCATTTATATATTTGGTTCAAGTTTAATGACAGAAATTACGGTAAATGCATTTTAATTTTTGAAACTAGAAAAGTTCAGATATCATTGTGGAATTTTTGTCAACGGTTGTGCCGGCAACTGGTGCAAACGCGATTCGATTATTATTTGTGACCGAGCTTTTTCCTCCATCGGCAAGAACGGTTGTAGGGCAGGTAAGATGTTTTGAAGTTAAAAAAATCGAGGGAAGTGCTCGAGGAAAAAAACGAGGGAAGTGCTGAAAAACTTGATGCAAAACGCAAATACACCTATAACTTAGTTGTTTGTGTGTTTCTTAATCAAATTTTTAATTCTTTCCAATACCAGCTTCAACAGAGGAGTATACTCAAAATTAATTATTTAAAAACTCTGCCGAAATCCTAATGGTGTTATTCAAGTAGTGTCGGAAAATTTAAAAAAAAAGTGTAAAAAATTACATCACAACTGTATTAAAATACATTATAAAACATACATTTTTAACAGTTTTGACGTCATTTTTTTAATATTTTCCGGCACTACTTAAACCCATTAAACCCATTAGACTTAAACTTAAACCCATTAGACACCCCATTAGAATTCTATAATAACCCTAACTTTGAGAGTCGTATTTGGGAGTGACGCCAAAATTGGGAACCGATCAAGTAATATATCCGGACATCTCATGAGTTCCGCGCCCTACTATGTTTACCCCGCAATAGGCGTGGAGTGCGTGCCACGCCCACATCGAAACACAATGTGCGCAGAACTCATGAGATGTACGGATATATCACTTGGTCAGGATCCCGATTGTATCGTTATCCCATAAAATCACCATCAAAGTGGGTGGGATCTAAGTCTTGAATTTATTTTTTTAAATTCCGAGTGTAGTGTTTTTTGTGATAGTAAAACTGGTAAAAATGTTGCATGTCCCATTTTTTGATTGGAAAACATTGCGCAAGTCAAAGTCAAAACAAATGTATTTCAGGCAATGTTATTTGGATCAATGGCGGTTGGTATGCCAGTGGTATCACTATTTCCCATAATCAACTCAATATTTTCTCCAATATTTTTCGTACCATTTGTGATTGTGCAAACAGTATTTGGAATTTACTTATATAGGTTTGTTTCATTGAAATAACGTAAACCAAAAAGATAACATGGCTGGATTAAGGTATATGCCAGAAACACGTGGGCGCGCTGTGTACGACATCATTGAATCCATGGATAAGGACGTGGCTTCCAGGGTAGGTGCAGAGTTTTGAATAAAATTTGATTTTGTGGCTTTCCAGGCGGTTTCTATCGACGAAGAGAATACACCGCTGATTAAAAATCGTGTAAGTTTTCGAAATCGTTTTTAAAGTCCAGCTGCCCTATTTGAACTATATTATAGGCTAGAACTCTTGCAACAAAACGGAATAGCATATTGAACACACCTCGTACACGGGTAACAATGATAAGAAAAGTTGCACCAAAAACCTTAATTTTCAGGCAATGACTTTTGATCACAAGTTCATTTCAGAGAACTGCACCTAAATTCTTGATAAAGACTTGTGTGATTACTGATAATATGATCAGTGCACTTTTTGTACAGATTAACCTTTTACTTGTTTGATAAATGATGTTTGATATCAAAAAACGACTATTTTATAACACACGAAGTAAATGTAGAAATGAAAAATTTGCGATCAGTCTGATGGATTTTAGTATGGCTAACCCAGATTGACGCAAAAAATATGGTCTCTAATTCACAATGTGATTTATTGAAACATTATTTTAATATTATGATTTTTTCAAAGTGAAATTTACCTCAAATTTTAACATTTTGTCCTTCAAGCAGCATTTGAGAGTTAATTTTCAATAATCTTGTAAGTTTTTCGTATGCGTTTGTAGTATATTTTGGGTTTTTGAGTTTCTTCAAACAGTAGGTTTACAAAGATCATCAAAATGCGATGTGAAAGTTTAAAAAAGCAGAAAAAAGGTTAATAAATAAGTAACAAATTATTCCCCGATTTCCCGTTTTACAAGTCAGCGGAAAAAGTAGGTTACTGAAAACGGCAAAAAATTAGCCACTTCACAATTTCATACATTCTCCGTTATTCAAATACTCTTATACTATTCAAAAGCATTACAAAACTACATAGAAAAAATTCACATTTCCAAAAGTTACGCATAGCTACAAAAACTATTTAAAAATGTGAAAGTAATATAAAACTACATAATTTCTAGTCAGTTAGTATTTCGACCTTACAAAAAATTTGCCTGGTGTGTTTACATATTGATTGGCCACTTGACTCGCTGAAGAATATATGGAAAAAGTGGGTGGTTCTGATAAGAAGTCAACACACAATACCAACAAATTGTCCTATTGTGCAATTCTCAACTCATTCTCACTCCTAACAAAGACTTTTGCCATGAAGTTCACCGTTCCTCGAAATATTCTTTTCATGATATTCACTTTTGTACTGTTGGATATTGTAATGCAGATGCAAGTACTCACATTCTCTGCTCTAGCAGAACTTGTAAATCAGATGAATAATTATACATTGAGTGCGCATTTTGGTATCACGCCTACAGAGACTAGGTGAGTCTTATTAGAGGCAGATTAACTTTGGATCTGAGTTATTTTTTATGGTAGGTGTTTTTTGGAATTGACGAAAATTTTCATTGGTGTGACTTTGAATGTAATCGAAAAAGTATGGTGTTACATAATACAATATTACTATAATTCTGAAAATTTAAATCATAAGAAAAAAGTTGTAACTTCTTATATTTACAGTGTTGGCGTTCTGAACTCAATTTTCGCAGTTACACATGAAACTGGAAACGCTCTCGCAATTATTTTTCTATTACCTGTTGCAGACTCAAGAGGCAGAAAATTTATGGCAGTTTATTTACGGTAGCATTTATTTTAAAGTTATTACTTCACATTAAATACTTGATTACAGATTTGCATTATTATTTTTAACGGGATTTTTCCATTTGTTAGCCACTTCCTTCCAAGCTGCTGAAGCTTATACTTTGGGACAATTGTTTCTTGGAATACAAAGCCCGCTGCATTTGCTCATCACGCCCATGTATATTTTAGAATGTGCTCCAGATAATTGTAGAGGTAAATTTCAATTTATGGAATTTCAACAATTTTTGTAATTCAGGATTTGCAAGTACTGCTTTAATTTTCTCATTTTCGATTGGAAAACTGTTAATGTAAGATTGTTTCATTTATTCAAAAATTCAATTCTCTACATTAAAAAAAACACATGTAAATATTTAACTTCTCAATTCAGGTTCTCAGCTGCGTCTCCTACATTTCTCGGAACTATAGACTCTTGGTTTATTATTCCGCTGTTTGAGATGGTATGGTAAGAACTTGATTATCAAAAATTATTCTATGCAACATTAAATCTCAGCTCCGTGATGATTCTTTGCCTAATGATTCATCTGCCGGACTCACCGAAATGGCTCATTCAGCAAAACAAGGTTAAAAAAGCAGAAGACTCCATAAAATTTTATTATGGAAAACACTGTCATTTAGGTTGGTTTAGTAAACTTAAAGTTCCAAAAAATTTTATAGTTTCGAGTTTTAGATGAAGTTGTGACGTCTCTCATAAAAGAGAAAAACTTAACAAAAGATAATCGAATTTCTTTGAGACAAATATGGGAAAATGATACATTGAGAGAGGTAAACTTGAAAATATTTTTTGTTTAAATGAGGTTACATTTTTCTTCAGAGTCTAAAAATATTATTTGCCGTTACTGTTTTTCTTCAATTTGATACCACAACGGCTCAATCGGTATACACAATTGATTTTCACAAAACAGCTGGATTTACAGTGCAAGAGGTTGAAAATAAAAATTTTTATCGTAGAATTGTAAATTTTCAGGCGTTGAATATAAACTTGATCCTCACAACTGTCTTGTTCCCCACCAAATTCATCGGTACATTATTTTTAGATGCATTGGGAAGAAGGCCTGCTATGGGAGTTGCTGGTGTGATGAAGTGAGCTGAATCTTTACCGTATTTCCGTAAATTTTGATTTTAGATACTCAAAATCCATGTTGTTATTGGCTTTTGAAATTTTGGTGTTCATCAGCGGATCCAGTTTGATCACAAAGATCATGTGTAAGTGAACACATCAAACATTAACCATATGACCAATTTGCAGATGTTGCGGTTGAACTGTTAACCATCCTTGTTCCAGTGACAGGTGCAAACTCAATAAGAGTGTTGTTTGTTACAGAATTGTTTCCACCATCTGCAAGAACAGCAGTTGGACAGGTCAGTTGAATATATCATGAGACAGAACATATTCTGAAAATGACATAAGTGACTGAATTATAATGCCACCCTCGTGGTGGGCATCATTCAATCAGCTTGACGTTTTCTTTTTTCTAACTTTGATATCATAATTCTCATCATCACAAAAAAGTTTGCAGGCAATGTTGTTTGGTTCAATGGCGGTCAATTCACCAATTGTAGCATTATATCCTATAGTCAACTCAATTTTCCCTCCAATATTTTTTGTACCATTTGTAATTTCACAAATGATATTTGGAATATATTTATACAGGTTTTGCACTTTTAAGTTATCCAGTTAAAGCTTTTTATTTAGACATATGCCAGAGACTCGAGGTCGTGCGGTCTATGATATCATTGAATCTTTAGACAGGAATGTGGCTTCAAGGGTTATTAATTTAAATAGTTTTAAAATCTGTTAATTATAAATTTTTCAGACTGCATCAGTTACAGATGAAAACACTCCTCTGTTTAAAGACCAAGTAAGTTTTTTTTTTCAAAAAAATGCACCCAAGTACCTAAGAGCTTATATTTTCAGACAGAAAATCGTGATGGAAAATGGAATAGTCTCCTCAATACACCCCGAACAAGGGTAAAATAAATTTGTGTACCTCCTCAGAACATTTTGTTTGCAGGCGTTGACTTTCGAGGAAAATTCTCATTCACCAAATTGATGTAAACATATATAGCTTAAAACAAAACCAAACCAATGGGTCATAAATACTCGTTTCATAGATCTATCATTTGTAGATTCTTACTCCAGCCAAATGTCAATTTTAAATCCCGTGATTTCCCTCAGTTAAAGTTTTCCGTTTACAACTGTGGACGAATGAATTTTGTGAAATAAAATGTGCTAGACAAAACACTTATAACTGTTGTAAAATAATGCAATACAATTAAAAGATGAACACTTGATACGGCATTATGGCACATGTGTGTATAACGCAAAATATTTTTAATTGATCATAATCACAATATCAGTTCAGCCTTGCATTTGTTGATTCAATAATTACATCTAGTTACCAGGTTGGGAATGCTCTTTCAATTTTGTTACTGCTCCCAATTGTTGATTTCAAAGGCAGAAAGTTTGTGGCGGTTTATATGAGGTATTTTGTTTGAATTAATTGTTAAGTTAAGTTAAAGTTGATAGGTTCGTTTTGATTTTTTCCACTGGCGTTTGTCAATTGCTAGCTGCAGTGCTTGAAGCTTCAGAAATATTTATTTTGGGTCAGTTTCTTCTTGGAATACAAGGTGCACTTCGGTTTTTTGCGACGCAGATGTTTATTGTAGAGAGTTCTCCGGATAACTGTAGAGGTAACATACTAACTAGGTGAAAATTGTCAACTAAAATGTTCAGGTTTTGCAAGTGCTTTTCTAATATTTGCTTTTGTCATTACAAAACTGGTTATGTGAGTGATCATTGAATCATATTTGAAAAAAAAACATTAATTAAAATTTTTAGGTTTTCTGTCGCTTCACCGAACTTATTGGGAACATCACAGGTATGGTTTGTTTTCCCATTATTTGGAATGATAAGGTAACCGAAACAATAATTTATCAAAAAAAAAAAGAAACACAATTTAAGTTCAACGATAGTTTTTTGTTTCATGGTGCAACTACCAGAATCTCCAAAATGGCTCATTCAACAAGATAAAGTGGAAGAAGCTAAAGTTTCGATCAGATTTTATCACGGAAAAAATTGCACTATACGTGAGAATTTAAAATATTTGAATATTCCCAAACCCGTTCATATTTTCAGATGAGGTGGTAACTTCTTTCATTAAAGAAAAAAACTTGACAGACAAAAATAGAATTTCTTTGAAGCAAATTTGGGATAACGAAACTCTTAGAGAAGTCAGTTTCACATGTTTTAATGAGCTATTCTATAGACAAACAACTATTTTAGGGGTTGAAAATAGTATTTGCACTGTTACTGTTTCTTGAATTTGACACATCGTATGTAACATCAGTTTACACTATTGATATGCATAAATCAGCTGGATTCACTGTTCAACAAGTCTGTTTGCAAAGTTTCCAAATTCATTTCTTACTTTACAGGCACTGAATATCAATTTAATAATCACAATTTTCTCCCTACCCACAAAATTCTTCGGTACATTTTTATCAGATTCTATTGGAAGAAGGCCAATTTTTGTTATAGCTGCTCTTTTGCAGTAAGTGAAGGTATGATAGACATTGGCTTAAAACTATAAGATTATAGGTATTTCCGAACATGCATTATATTCAGTCTTGAGATTACAATTTACATATTTGGATCGAGTTGGTTAACAAGAATTACATGTAGGCGGCTGTACAATAGTGTTAAAGTTGAGATCTATTTCCAGATAATATGGTTGAATTTTTGGCAGCACTTGTTTCAGCAACAGGTGTGAATTCTCTCCGCTTGTTGCTCACAATGGAATTGTTTCCTCCGTCGGCTAGGACAGTTATAGGACAGGTAAGAGATTTACTAATTGTGTTGAAAAAACGTAGAAGAAAGTAATATCGCAACATGGTGCATCGACGCAGGATTCAATGTATAAGGAATAGTCGTTTATTCAACACTGTAGAATTTGTTGATCAACTTTAATCATTATTTAAAGACGCAAATGATCGCCTCAATATTAATTGGCTTTCCGATTCTTTCTTCTTTCCCAATCATCAACACCATGTTTCCTCCCATCTTTTTCGTCCCATTTGTAATCACACAATTGCTACTTGGAATCTATCTTTTCAGGTTTGTGAATAATGCTAGTTTGAACTGATTTGAAATTTTCAGACACATGCCGGAAACACGTGGTCGGGCAGTATATGACATTATTGAGTCACTGGACAAAAACGTCGCTTCTAGGGTAATAATACCTGACTCGTTTTAATTAAGAAAAACATACATTTTCAGGCCACATCAATCTTGGAAGAAAATACTCCTCTCATCAAAAATCGGGTAAATCTTTTTCATACTTATTCCTAACTTAAATATAATGGTTTCAGGCTAGAACCTTTGGCGCAAAACGAAATAGCATTTTGAACACGCCTCGTTCTCGGGTAATATAATCATGACAGGAATATTATTCTGCAAAACTTAATTTTTTTCAGGCTGTGACATTCAACCACAAGTTCGATTCAGAAAGTTAAATACTTTCCTAGTTGATAAGAAGTTTTCGTGGTCTTGAATCAATGTACTTTTTGCATACAATGCTTTATAAGGAGCCTTTGATTTGATAAAAGTTTTGATTAAAAAGTCAAGAACATTCCGGATTTAGGAATTATTCAGTTAAGTTATACATACACTTTACTACGTATAACTGACATATGAATTATAAATCTGTATTTATATTTAAAAAAAGGTAAATAATTGTTATGAACTGTTGCAAAACGGTAAAGCCCTTATAGAATAAAATAAAAATACCCACAAAACCTCAGAAGCAGCTGAACAGTTAAACAGTTGAAGATTTTTACAAAACTATTAAAAACGTGCTCCAAATCTTTGAATGCATGTTCTTGACATGCCGATTGATTTCCATCTGCATTGATTACCACGGAAAATGACTGTTTTAGATAAAAACTTGAAGTTCAGTTCAATCAACTCCGCAACGTTGTGTGGAGTGATCATTTTGTTTCCATGAAAATCGGCAAAAATGAAGTTCTATGTTCCTAGCAATATATTATTAATGATTGTCTTATTCCTTCTTTTTGATGTTATCACGCAAATACAATTAATAACATTTTCTGTCCTATCCGAGATTATAACAGAGATGAATAACCACACTTTAAGTACTCACTTTGGAATTGTACCCACTGAGACCAAGTATGTAAATTTTTTTTCAAAAATACTATCAACTTTAAATAATTATAATGTTAGATTGTCATTTGTAAATTCGATAATTACAACAAGTAACCAAGTTGGAAATGCTCTTTCAATACTGTTACTGCTCCCGGTTGTTGATTACAAAGGCAGAAAGTTTGTGGCGGTTTATCTGAGGTTTTTTTTTTAAATATGATTATCCAGTTAATTTGGGTATATTAGATTTGCACTGATTTTTTCCACTGGTATTTGTCATTTGCTAGCTGCACTGTTTCAAGCGTCTGAAGTATTCATTTTGGGCCAGTTTCTGCTTGGGGTACAAACTTCACTTCGTTTTTTTGCTACACAAATGTTCATTGTAGAGAGTTCTCCGGATAACTGTCGAGGTAATTTGGTTCCTCATGAAATTTGTATGTTTGTTTAGGTTTTGCAAGCGCTTCACTTGCCTTTGCATTCGTCATTTCAAAATTAGTCATGTAAGTGAGCTTCGCTAATCTGAAAATATTATCAGATTTGCATTTTAAATTTTGTAAAACCCTCAAAATACATGCTCAACACATAATTTTAGGTTTTCTTCGTCTTCGCCAAGTCTATTGGGAACATCGGATTTGTGGTTTATTTATCCAGTATTCGAAATGATAACGTAAGAGTGGCATTTTTTCTTACAATCAATTAATCAATCTGTTAGCGCAACGATAATTTTCTGTTTGATGCTGCATTTACCCGAATCTCCAAAATGGCTCATTCAACAAGATAAACTGGATGAAGCAAAAATGTCTATTAAATTTTATCACGGAAAAAAGTGCACTATTGGTAAGACTTTGAAATATCAAATTTTCCACAAACTCGCTCAAGTTTTCAGATGAAATAGTAACTTCATTTATTAAAGAAAGAAACTTGACTAATAAAAATAAAATATCTTTAAAAGAAGTTTGGGATAACGAAACTCTTAGAGAAGTAAGCTTCCGTAGTGTCAAAAGGTTTTAAAGAAATATTTAGGGTTTGAAAATTGTATTTGCGGTGTTACTGTTTCTTGAATTCGACACGTCATACGTAACTTCAGTTTACACAATTGATTTTCATAAATCGGCAGGATTCACGGTTCAACAAGTAAGCTTGCAAATTTTATAAAGATATGTATTGTTTAACAGGCACTAAATATTAATTTAATCATCACAACTGTCCTATTCCCCACGAAATTCATTGGTACATTTTTATTAGATGCACTTGGAAGAAGACCAGTTTTAGCTATTGCTGGTATCATACAGTTTTCCCGATCTTGCCTTATATTATCTGTTGAAATTATAATTTACGCCTTTGGATCAAGTTGGTTGACAAGAATTATGTGTAAGTAGTGATGGAAATAGTGAAATGTTGAAACATTGTTTCAGTCGTTGTTGTTGAATCATTATCACCAATTGCTTCAGCAACAGGTGTAAACTCTATCAGATTGTTGCTCACAATGGAATTGTTTCCTTCGTCGGCGAGGACAGTTGTAGGACAAGTATGTTTGATAGTTACAGCCGGATTTCTGTCAATAGTACATCAAAAATAGTTTTTAGTCCTTTTGAGCAAGATCATAACAAAAAAAAAACAAAAAAAAACAACGGGATTCTACAGAGATAAATATTGAAATTATCTTTCAAAACTTTGTGAGACTTGATATCTATTGAGCAAAATGGTTCTATACCGCGCAATTGATAAATGATTATTTGAAGGCAAAATTATTTGGATCAATGCTAATTGGTACCCCTATTGTTTCTTTATTTCCAATTATCAACTCATTGTTTCCTCCCATCTTTTTCGTACCATTTGTGATAACACAGCTGTTACTTGGAATCTATCTTTTTAGGTTTGTGAATAATGCTAGTTTGAACTGATTCGAGATTTTCAGACACATGCCGGAAACACGTGGTCGGGCAGTATATGACATTATTGAGTCACTGGACAGAAACGTTGCTTCTAGGGTAATGATACTGGTTCACTTTAATTTCTAAAAAACTATGTTTTAGGCTGCGTCAATAAATGAAGAAAAAACTCCTCTTATCAAAAATCGGGTAACATTTTGTTGAATTTTTCTCACCAAATTGAATAGTTTCAGGCTAGAACCTTCGGTGCAAAACGAAATAGCATTTTAAACACACCTCGTTCTCGGGTAATGAAGATAAGAAGTTTTTTTCAGAACTATAATTTTGTAGGCTTTGACATTCGACCACAAGTTCGACTCAGAAATTTGAATGCTCTTTTGTTTGATAAGGAGTGGAAGTGGTTTTTGATTTGTTGTACTTTTTGTATAGGATTACCCTATATTAAATTTTTGTTCTGATAAAACTTTTGATATGAAAAGTGCCGAGTACATTAAAAGAAGATGCGGACGAATATTCAGCGAACAAATATTTATTTGCACACATATTCAAATGCGACGAACCTTGTCCAGATTAAGGAGAAAAGCCCGACACGGATTAACAATAGATGGGCAGAAATGTGCTACTGTGGGGACACGCTTCGTGAACCTCATCTTAATACTCCATTTCTTCACAGTCTCTATGAATATGTTTTTTTTTTCACTGTCGAAAAGAAGATAGTTAAAGTTGTCAGACGCATGGGGGCGGTAGTGAATTTTAGTTTTGTTTGTGGTCAAATGTTGTTTGATTCCAACGAACAATTCGATTTGCTCAACGATTTGAGTAGAATTTTTAAAGTTTGAATTGTTGAGTTTGCATTTTTCGACAATTTCGGCAGTATCCGGAAGATTCCGAAAAAAAGGTCCATGCCCACCGACTAGATCAAATATGGTGCACTTTTTGACTCGAAATTTATTTTCAACGTTTTGAAGGTGGAATATGTAGGGAAATCAATAAAAACCATTTCTAAACTGCCAAAAAGACAAAATATCACAGTAAAATTGTTCAATAAATATAGGAAAATTGTTATATTTTAAGTCAAAAAGTGGTGAAATGAGAGTGTGCGATATTTTATAAAAGTCTAAACTACTGTTGCATGTACGAACCCCTGCAATATTAAAAAATGAAGATATTGAGCATAAAACTAGGAGAATTTACCGTATATTCTCTATTAGTGCTGCATCTCCAGTAGTCGTGCAGTCTCTAATAGTGCTGCATTCAAAAAGGGTCCGAAAAATAGTGCTGCAGTCTCTATTAGTGCTGCACCTCATTTTCTATTGAAAGAGTCATTTGATAGTTTCGATATTTTTGGGTATTTTATTGTATATTTTTGATGATTTTTTTGATAATTCACAAAAGTAATTAAATTATTGGATCTTTTTGTTACAAAGGTTGGCAATTTTAATGAATTTCTGCTTAAAAAATGTGCTTTTGTGACTGAAAACCAGTGATCTATAATTGAAAATAGCCGTTCGAAAATTAATGCTGCAGTCTCCAGTAGTACTGCAGTCTCTAATAGTGCTGCAACTTTTTAAAATTTTTATTTATATTTTTATTCAAATTTGTCATGATAGCACCAGAAATCGTGTTTGATAATCTCCTCACAGGCTCACAATCCGTCTTTTAAAATCTTATACACTTTTTGAATGTCTTCAAAATTCTTGGCAACTTTATTAGTTTTTTTTGTCTAGAATACCATAAATTTTATTGTGTTACTATCATTTTACACGTTTTTCCCCTCTTTTTTATATTGGAACAGGCAATTGCCCTTTTTCAAATATAAAGGTTCCTCCCAAGAACACTTAAAAAAATGCCAGTTTTGGTTTTTTCCCCATTCCGTTCAAGACGAGCAAACAATCTCTTTTCCCTTCGCTCCACAAATCCATCGTATTTTTTAATTTTCCCGTAGCACAACAATTCTTGCTGAATTCAAATGTGTGTATGAAATCCAATACATTTTTTCCATACGATGACCCATCCATTATGTTTCATTTCGCTCCAAAACTATGTGCGCCCGCACTATTTCCCGGAGAAGAAGCCGAGAGACATATACACATTGAGCGCGCCAGGGGCCTCCCATCATTTTATATCCAACGTCTCACACTTGTTCCTTCATTGCCGTATGTTTATCAAAAAAAAAAAGCGGCGTCGCCGGGGGCTATCAATCTCAATTCATCTCTTTCATCACTACAACATCCATTATTCTTCCACGTTTTCTAATTTTTACCGGCGCTGCGGAAATATTTGATGGACTTTCTGATTGTGACAGCTAGCAAATGAGCCAGAGGAAATAGAACATCTGAAATATTTTCGAAACTGCCTAGTTTTTGCATGATCAAATATGGACTACGCTCGGTGGGGAAATGATTGAAAATCAATGCTAAAATTACCGAAAATCATAATAAAATTAAAAGTGTTTATTTTTTGATTTGAGTCAAAAAGCGGTTAAAACTAAGTTTCCACCAATTTCCAGTTTTTTTGGAAGTCGTCGATATTTTTTAATTATGCTTAAAATATGCATATTTAAATTTTTTTTGGAAATGGCCAAGCTCAGTTTTCACCACTTTTTGACACGGTATAGAGTCTTTTCTAAAAAATTTTGAAAAGCTTTGCTATAACGATTTGTCATTTCGGCATCATATGCATAGATTTTACCGTTTTCCCATTGGCCGTGGTCCACTTTCAAAAAATGTGGAATAAGCTTTTAACATTCAACAAGAATTCCTTCCAAGGAATGCCACGAATTTTTTCCACAAATTATGCGAATATGATCGTAAAACGTTCAATAAAAGCCGACTACAAAAGGTCGTGTCAGATCTGAAAGAGGAGCAGAAAAGAGGCTCCCACGATCAAGAATGCACCTCCTCGCTCGGCTCACCCGGTTTTAATGCATTCGTATTTTTGTGCCCCCCTTCAGAGTTTACTCTCTTGTTTTCTCGCCTCACTTGCCTTCATTTTATTTATTTTGTTCAGTTCGCCCAAAATTTCTTTGTCCTTACGTTAGTGCCATTAGTGTATTTTCAATCGGTTGGTGAAAGGTAGCAATTGCCAGTTTCCCAGGTAATAAACATCGCACCTTCACGCTATTTCTTGTTGATAACGATTTACCGAACCCTTTTTCAAAATGTTTGAATTCATGGTGAATGGTTTGAATATTCAGTTAGTGACTTTTGTCAACCGCAACATTGTTCCAATCTCATATCCTATTCAATGTGATGTTCTTTATCTGGCAGCCCGTTTGCCTCCTGAATAATTCACAAACGCAATTTCAATATCTATCACGTATTTCCTTCCTCTCTCTCTTCTAAGATTTTAAATCTGTTCCTCTTCCCGTTTTCTGATTGTTGTTGGAGGAACAGATTGCATCCAGTTGTAATCTGTCAGTCAATTTTTGTAACAAGTTCCTAACCTAGTAATATGACACCTTCCAATAGACATGCCAATGTGCTAATCCTTCTGGTGTGGGGTCAGTTTGGTAGGTCAATCATATCACATTTCGCATTTTTCTCACTTTCTTGTTAATTAACAACTTGTTGAAGGAGATCAAGTAGAATAAAGTACCATAATAGGTGTCAAAGGAGTTTGAAATGAGATATTGCAAAAGTATACAACAGTTTACCGCAACTTATTTGACATCCATACAGTAATAGAAAAGTGTGTTATATTACTGTTCAAATATAAGACACATAGGTAACATAATTTTCTTTATCCACCACTCGCAGAACAAACGTATTTAATACGTATTTCTTGAATTTTGACATACGTGTTACTAATTTTAATACAGAGTATTTTCTATATTACTATTGCATACAATACTATTCTTCTATTTGAGACTTTTAGATGCAACGTTACTACGATTGCAGGAGTGCTTAGAACTATACTTTAGAACTTAAGGTAAAATGGAACATTTTTCATTCCCCAATATAATAACTAATCATAAGTTGTTGTAAGATTTATAGACTTTGGCAACTGAACATTAAAATTCCAATAAACGTATAGTCCAAATATTGCATTTGCTGTCAGAATATTTCAATTGCCATACTTATTTTTAAAGAAGAGCTAGAAATGCAATATCTTTTTAAGCTGCTCATTGTTTAAAATATAAACTAATGAATTTTCCTTTCTCAAATCTTTTCCGACAAGCCAACAACATATTCCACCTTGAAGGTCATCATATCCACACTTATCTCGAAAACATAACCAGGCCAACGTGCCTCGACACCATCAACATACGCGTGGTAGACAAGACAAGGGGGGCCAAGAAATCGGTGGGCCGAATCTATCGGCGTTCACGGTGTGGTGTGACTAATTGATGGTTGTTAGTACGGGAGTAGTAGTACATGAGATGTCGACGGCGGATAACCAGACGAAGGACCTACTCGAGGTCGTGTCCGGTTGTTCACAGTCTCTTTTCCTCACCTTTCATCCCTTTTCCAATTTAATGAGCCTTCTAATTATGTGCCATCAGACTCGGAGTATAATTATAACCTTTAAGACATGGCAGTGAATACAGTTTGGTTAGAACTTAGACTTTCCGCATGTTTTTCGTGTATCGGTGTGTACCAAATTAGAAAGAAATGCTTATTATGGATGCTCATCAGTTTTAATTGAGAAATACAGAAAAAATATGTTGATTTTAAAGTATTCGAAAATCAAAAAACTTAGTTAAGAGAATCTCAAAAACTGAAAGTTATTATTTCGATGATTTTGATGAATTTTAAATTTTCAAAAGCGGAATAAAAATATACAAGAATTCAAAAAATTGGCAGTCATGAATACATACCTTCCGTACATGCAAAAAAGTTGTTAGATTGGTTTTTATTTTGTCCTAAAGGTGATCTGAAAATCCTTTCGTATGGGGCTAAAGTGAGTGGTCAAATGGTTAATAAAACTATTCAAAAAACTGTGAAAAATTTTTATTTCGATAAAAACATAAAACTAATAAATATTTTTTTAGTTTTATGTTTTAATTGGGTTCAAAAAATTTATATTACACTATCGAACATTGTGTTACTAAATGTGATAGCTGGCGCAAGTTCGGGTTTAACCATTTTTTGAATCGAAACAAAAACATTTTCAAAAACTGTTTAAAAGTTTTATTATGATAATTTGTAATCTTAACGGTATGAAAATAAGTTTTAATCATTTTCGCACTGCCCGTATTTTATCTTTTTTTGTAAAAAATTTAAAAAAAATTAATTTCTAACTTTGAAAGCGTAATTATTATACCAAAATTTACAGTCCCGTAGATTTTCTGCACACCCCTCTGGTTGATATTTTCATACCTTAAGAAAAGTAATAAAACTTGTCATTTCGCTGGCTGTTATGACAATGCATGTTTGACTTTAGCCAAAAATTAATCAACAAGCTACCTATGCCACCAAAATGTATTGTCGGTGTTTCTTTTTGCCGTTTGCGGTAAACCGAATAACATGCATGCAAATATTAGTTTACCGTTGGCGATGAAAGGTCGCAGAGCCCTAATTCGTACTGACAGCCGTGTGAGGCGAGTAGGGGACCCACTGATTTATTGCTCTCCGCCAAAAGTTTTATTACCTCCTTTTCGTCTTGCCAAATTCCACTAAATTGCACTGGAAAACCCAGCGGCTCAAGAATCAGCTGCTCACCCTGGAGCTCCTGGAGTATCTCAAGAGGTTGTGAGTCAAGCTTTTGCAATGGTCGCAAGCAGCCGCCAGTCCCTTTTTTTTCGTTGTTCTGCCGTTTTAATTAATGATCTGATCGGGCGGGTGTTAAAGAACAGAAGAACGGCTGATCGATTGCTCACGGCGCAGGGCACACACTTGAAGAGTATATTTTTTTCTTTTTGTTCTAAGCTTTTCTGCTGGAAATGAAAGAAGATTGATGAGTCGAATAAACAAGCCATTTCCCCCAGTTGTTGCAAGTATTCCTGTTTGTTTTTCAACTACAAATTATAACCCATTATTACTGTGTACTTGAAATTGTTATCAAAACGCGGTGAAAGTAACAAAGGAACTGTTTGCATTTGTAGAACACGCCATAATTTCTTTCATAAACATTTGACCTCCATTAGTGTTACATAACTTTCCAGGAACCACGGCGTTACATTTTCATATAAAAGGAATAGAAAAATAAAAGCCGAAAGCGTGAAAACAAAGAAAAGCCTTTGAAGATTTAAAGTTCAAGGAATTCTGTCGGCGCTTTTTTTTTGGTTGCCTGTTCCGGTAGCCATGATCTCGTTCCGTTTTTCACATTACACTACCTCACACGCACATTTATTTCTCGCCTTTTCACCTTTTTCACCTTCTCACCTACATTACGTCTTTCTGTTTCACCACTTTTTGTGCGAATTCTCAAATAGTCTCATAAAAGTGCGAAATCATTACCATGGTCATGCTCATTGCGTTCTTCGTTCGAGACGCGCATTCAACGTGGCCACTCTTTGTCTCTAATTACACACAGCCTTCCTGGAAGGTCGTTTTTAAATGAACGTACTTCTAGCGTGATATGTTATTCGGTTAGTGTCTGTTCAGTTTCGTATGTTCGCAATTTCAATGGTCTTTAACGGTCGATTTGTCAGAATTTCCGGCGGGTGGTACGAGTCAACAGTGGTGATTGACTGCTACTGCAAGGAATTGAACAGAGAGTCGAACGAAAACTTTGATCAATTTTTTTTGTCTGCCCTGTTTGTGAAATCAGAAAATCATTAAATCTAACAATGACTCATGTAAAATGAGCATTTTCACAAAAAAAGTGCACTATTAGAAAACTGATATAACTTTTTTTTAAAGTTTAGATAGATTGGAGAAACTGTATATTTTTTAGTTTTGTTAGTTAGGAAATGTTTTCTCACAATTTTCATTATTGATTTAGTTGTAAAAAAAATTTAAAATGCCGGAAAAGTGTCACCGGAGAAAAATACTGAAAAAAGTCATAGTAAGAAGTTTCTTAAAAAATTGTTATTTTGTTTGAAAAAAGTGATAATTGTTTAGTTTTGGTCATTTTTTATGAACGCCGTGAATCAAAAAAAATGTTGTTTTTCGAATTTTTAAGTGTACTTACATTATAATGAATTTAATTTTTTTGTTGAAACTTCAGTACTGTATTTTTTTAAAGAGGCAAAACTCAATAATTGCCACTTTTTGACTGTCATTAAAAATGTTTAAAAATTGCTTTGAAAAGTTTTATTATGGAATTTGGTAATTTTGGCACTATCTTCGGATAAAATATTTGATTTTAGAATTTAGAAATTCTAGACCTCTTTTTCAAATTTACGATTCCTATTTAAAAATGACTTCCTAAGAATCTTGTTCCCACTAGGGATCTTATATTTTCGTTTTTCGTTTTTTAAATGCTATACTTCTCAGAGGTACTAATTCCCACTGAACCTGCCTCAGGCAGTTAATTTTTCGTCGTCCTCCTCCAATTTTTTAATACCCATTTCTTCTGATCGTAGAACATCTGTCTTGGATGCTTGGGCAGGGATGTTCTCATTGAAAAGCGATAAAACTTTCAAGACACTGTTCAATTTACAGAACATTCGCTACTTCCTCTTCAACACCTGTCTTTTCGCTTCTGATGAGGTACCACCACCGCCGATCCACACAGACCGCCACCCCTCCCGCCAAGACTCCGCCCCTCTATTCTTCATTGCTATGCTTGCGCGAAGGCTGCCCTCTTCCCCCCCCCACCACTTTCTGGCCACCCACTTTTCCTTGGTGCAAAAACCATAGCTTTGTACAGTTTGAGTGAGTTCAATGCTTCTGAATCGTCTTCTTTCGAACTTTTTTCTCCAGCTTCTTGATGGGTTAATGTGCAATGCAATGAAGCACATGTACATAGTACTCTCTTTCTTCCACACATATGGTTTACGTTTCCTATGTGTCCCTCTCCTTGATGCAATCTCTTAGCAGCCTTCACTCTATACATGATTTTTAATATATATCTTTCTTACAAAACTTGTTTCTTTTCTTCTCCCAATTTTTTTCCATTTTCTTTGCTCTGAGTCACGGTGTTACTAGAGAAGTCATCTGCCAAAAACTCATATTGCGGTTGGTCCTCACACCTATTCTCTACCTATTCATCGTAGAAGCCCAATTGGTTTTCTCATTACTTCACACCCTCATCTACCGCGAGTACAACGTTCGCTTTTTCATTTCTCCATTTTTTAGAGTACCGAAAGTGTCATTGGTGGTATAAATTGCTCTTTTGAATTTCTGGGAATAGTCAGGAGCAACAGCTCCCATCAACCACCACGGTACGATCCATTAAATTAACATATAGTGCAGCTTGAAATTGAAATTGAGTGAAGTGGTAATTGATGAGAGGGTGTGTGCAAATTGAAAAAGGAGGCACAACACGCCAGAAAAAGAGCAAGACCACCAACTACATTTTTCTAGCTTCCTCTCGCATTTTTTTTTTCACGCGCATCTTGACAAGCTTATCTGTTCTTGGTCTTCAACTATTGACCCCATCTATCCGTTTTCCATGTTTCATTTCTTCCAATTTTTTTTTGTTGCTCTTCTCCTTTTCCAACTTTCACACCCACCAACCTCGTTGCTTTCGGCTTTTGCAACTTACTAGTTAATTCCAACTTTTTTCTTCTTCTCACTCCATATATTCTAATATAAATATGAAAGCCGCCGAGATGAGTATAATAACGCGCTCTTCCTGAATAGCTTCCCGCAAAAGAGCGGATATTTGAGCATCTGCCCCCAGGCCCTCTTCACACTTCTCTATTTCATTTTGGGCCTGTCAAATTGAATTTCGTACGTTGTTGTTCCTTCTAGACTTTGACCACTTTTTTCAATTTCCTCATATGCTTTTTTGGCTTTTTTCAGAGTCTCCGACGCTCATCTATGTCAGGATGAAGTTGCTGCTGTATCTATTCGGTGTCACATTTCATAGCAACACAGTAGTCGCATTGGAATTAAGTAAGTGTACGGTCAATTGACTTTCCTTCTTCTAAATATGGCAATATTGCAAAAAAGTGTCCGTTTTGGGAAAGTGGCCAAGAAAAGAGGAGGGGACGATTGTTAGAAATGCATCATATTTTTGTCACCAGTTGCACTCTAAACTCCTAAACTAGTACACTTTTTTCTCTTCTCCTCCTCGCCCATTAGCTCTCATCACGTTTTGGTGGCTTACACGCCGGAATTTATGGGAGGCAAAAGGAAACGACATGATGATGAAAAGGGTATGCAGTTAAGAAGGTGAAACCGACAAACGGAAAAAAACGTTTTGGGGACAACCTAACTTTTTTTTGAGATACCATCAGTTTGCGCGAAATTGTGAATAGTCAGCGGCAGGAGATGATATCAAAAGGCATAAAAGGAGTGGGTTAGTTTTGAATCGGACACTTGCAGTGACATAAAGATGGTCACAAGTGGATAGTGATGAATTATAGGCCGGGTTGTTTCTATGACAATATGATCAAAATCTCGAGATAAAAATAATGCATAAAAATAATGCTATTTCAAATATCAACCAGATCTCGACCCCTCGCAATAGTCAAAAAGTCACTAAACCTCTTCAGAAAATTGATGACACCGATTAGGGGCAGGTGCATGTGTAATTGCCGTAATCGCAATCGATCCGTATTCTTGAGCATTGAGCGTAAAATCTGAATAGCTTTGCATTGCGCAATGTGACAAAGAAGTGTTTGTGTGTGTGGGTGTTGGGTGACAGGAGGTAGAATATAGTATTCAATTTATTGCCTTTCATTTTCGATGCTCACAACTCACATGCGTATAAATCACAACACAGTGTTGCTGCTCCGAGGGCTACTTTCACTAGATTTTTGATATTTTGAGAGGGGTGTATGATGACGATGATTCGATTTGTTAGTAGACTAGTGGGAAAAAATGTCGTTGAAAAACGAAAACCAATTTCTTGTGGTCCCGAAAACTCATCATTTGGGTCTTTCCTATGACAGCTGCTTGTCGTTCAATTGCTAAATAACACATCATAACATTGTTCTTTTAGTCGTCCTTATCATTTCTCTCGTTTTTGAAAACAAGATGCACAGAAATCTGCCAGCTTCTCCACAATGTTTTGTAAGATTTTGGGGGATAATATATAATCAAAAGCGGATGGGGGTGACAGTTTTGTCGGGCCGGTTCCCCTCGCTTCCGGAGATGCGCAACTGTTGCAATGCACAAAGATGCCGACGAGAGGTTCCTGCTCACAAAGTGCCACAATGATCGATTGCTTACAGTTTATACCAAACACTCTTTGACAACTTGCTGGCGAGTATCTGGTCGAGCCTATCAAATAAAAAAGAGCCGAAAATGTCGCTGTAAAAAAAACTTAATTGTATGTATTGCGTGGCCAACTTGATTGGCCAGGTTGACATTTTGCACACCTACCTGACTCATTCAACTAAAAGCTTTTGCTTTTTGTTTCGATTTCTTAGGTTTTTTATTAGGTGTGTGTTTTCTTCCAATACCCAAAAAAGAAGAAGACAGTTGCATTATCGTAATCCGTTTTGTTATCGTTTGCATGATTAACGAGATTGCGCAACTTGACATGGCGGCGCACATCACAGAGATTAGTAGCCATGCGCAATTTCTATGGAAACTGACCTGGAGAACGTGCGAAAGGTCACAACACTGGTCCATTAGAGCACTACTCGGAGAAGAGGATATCAACAACATTTGTCATCGTATTTCTCACCTTTCAACCTCACAAATAACAAAACAATTGTTTATCTTACACTACCAGAATGATAAAACGTCTCGAGAGTGTTGCTAGTTACTGGTTGTAAATCATCGCTTGTGGTGTCCTACAACATAAACCTGGTGCGCGAGAAGGTCGTGTGCACAATCTCCATTTTTATTGCTAATTTATGTCTTGACGCACAGACGTCAGGTACTCAATTCTTGCAAATCCATAATGTGACCATAAAAATTGTGCTGCTGTTTGGGTTGTAAAAGACAGGTATAATTATCCGGAATTATCCGCTGGCAACAAAGATAATCGTAAAATATTATTCTGCGGAGGTCTTCGCCTTTTTGGAAATAGATTTAGATTTTCAATTCGACGTGAAACATGCGAAAATTGTGGTTGTACGCGGCAACTCATATGATTAGAAAGCATTGGTTTGATTTGGTGAGCTCAAAAAATTCAATTGAGGATGCCAGCAGACCCGGGTCCTATTTGCTCTTTTTAGGCACATCTCTCGGTAGCCTTGTTGACCGCATATCAGATTAGGCATTGTCGGAAAAAGGATGAGAATACATAATGTCAACAAACGGGGCTACATGACAAAGCATACAATGATAAGTACACTAAACCAAAAAATAAAGGCGGCTGAAATATGATAGGGTGCTCTTAAACTCTTTCAACTCTTTTCCAATTAATAAATTATGTTTCAGGAGAATGCAGTCACCAATTGGGAATGTCAAATCGAAAGATTCGTGATGAGCAAATCTCGGCGTCTTCGAGTTTCGACTTGCAAAGCACTGGACCTCAACATGCTCGGTAAGTGGTTTGGGAACTACTCATTTGAAATTCGTACTACGTTTGAATCCCTTGAAACTTTAATGCAAATTTCCACGGACTTGATAGAAACATAGAAAATTTGAATTACTTTCTCTCTGCCAATCCTTTTAGCATTTTCTCACGAGTTATTTGAATTGTGGGGACCGTTCAAATTTGAAATACACTACACAAAAAATTAGTTGGCATCTTGCTTAATTATAGCGAGCTGACTGTCAACAGGAAGAGAGCTATTGTGTTAGCCTAATAATTAGTCTCTTCCCTAATTACGGTATCCGCTTTCACATCGTTTTGTATAGTGTTGTGACCCCACCCAGGAGAATTCACGCGTTCCCAAAGGCGGCTTTACAAGATGGTTAGAGGGGGGATTACTGCTCTTTGCAAGTTCACGCGTTCGCCAAACTCATTGAAATTGAAATTGAGAGCGCATTGGCATGGCACATCTAATTTGGACAAGCTTCTGACGGGGGAACGTGATGCTTCATCAGTAGCATACGTTAACGCCTCAACAAGCGATTTATCTAGTTTGATTGTTTTGACAGGCCGCATGCGGTGCTGGGGGCTTTCCATTGCTTCACTTCCTAATTGCAATGTGTTGCATTGCGTAGATAAAATCTTGATTAGGAGCTCATCTGGAGAATGAGAGGAGAAGGAAGATGGAATGGAAATTGAGAGCCACACAACGAGAAATTGCAATATACAATAGTATAAATATAAAATAACATACTTTTTATCACTTAAAGGTGAACTACGGTCAGTAGAGAAATATTCCTAATCTTCTAAAATATCCAAATAACTTATTTTTTGTGTAGAATATTTTTATTTTCAGTCAAAAAGCGGTAAAAAACGGTTATTTTAAAAACCTCTAATTGTGAATACTGTCGCATGCATAAACCCCTACTGTCTTGAGATAGGAATTTTCCAAATAAAATTAAACATAAAACTGAATGGAACATATTTTTTTCTTGATTTACGATGTCCAAAAAATGGGTGAAAACTGAGTTTTCACCGCTTTTTGACTTGAAATGAAATTTCCAATATTTTTTGAAAAGTTTTATTACAAGATTGGAAGCACCATAGGAATGTTTTTTGTCTACCTACAAGTCTCAAATTTAATACATTTAAACATTTATCGTTATGTATTGTTTTCACATGGGAATGAATTTTATATTTTAATATTCCAATTCAATTTTTTCAGAGCTCATCAAGAATCTGGAAGTGGTGCCTGGTGTCCGAAGAATCAAATAAACTCTCTCAGCAAAGAATGGTTGCAGATTTCGTTTTCCGTGGATACAGGTTTCGAGCAGAATCTAGAAAATTCTAACAAAAAGCCCAATTTTTTCAGTAATAACTTCTGTGGAGACCCAGGGACGATTTGACGACGGACGTGGAATGGAGTATGCGACCGCATTCAAAATTCAGTACTGGCGACCTTCGCTAAACGCATGGGCATCTTATAAAGACGATTTTGAGCTAGAGGTTCGTCCTTTTCATTCAGAATGACCGCTAATTATGGTATCGGCACTCTTTGGAAAGCGCACCGTTATATTTATGCGCTTAACGCCATTAGCCCCAAATATCTGAGATATGTGAATCACAAAAAGAACCTTGCGAAGAGAACAATAGAAATCTAGCTATGACTTTTGACACACCATTTTGACACACCATTCATACTGTCACTATACGAGCAACGGTGGGGGGAAGAAAGACGGGACACGATTTGAATAGAATACAATACAAAAACGCGTTATTCGAGATTTATTACAAGGTCTTCTGCCCCACAATTCGTTGTGTCCGTTTTCGGAGATATCATGAGATTCTATTGAGATTCAAATTTTTATCCATGTACATCCTGTGCTTGGTTATTTTTTTGATGGGAAAAGTGTCGTTGTTCCGTTCTTTTTTTAGTTTGTGTTTTTTTTCTGTTCTTAGAATGAAAAGAAAAAAAACGGAAAAGACTGATCGACAATTGACACGCTATACATGTTCAATTACATTGTGCATTTTTCCTGCAAAAGTGGCTCACTCGACTACCATACCACATTAGAAACCACTAGTGGCTTTTTAGTAAATTAGCTGAAATTTTGTTCAAATACATAGAGGAAACACTTGACACTGGGGCATTGTACGAAGACACGAATTAAGTATTGTCGTAAAATGCGGTACAGTGAATTGAAGAGGGGGGCACTGAGTGACAATGCATCTGCCAGCCACTTGTCGAGACGTGTGTATGATCGGCTCAAGATCATATCGACACATATGTCGCCAGCCATGCTATTCTGCATAACAGGAATTTGAACATGAACATCGGGCACCACAAAACGCATAAAAAACCGTCGGTGATGAGTCTATATCTAAGAAAAGGCTTTCCGAACCGGTCAGTTAATAGAATAGCCTTTAGTTAGGGGTCAATCCAAAAATGGGTAGGCGGCGTGGCTTTCAAGTAACTGCCAGTTAATCCTCTTATGCTCCGGTGACTTTTTGCTTCAGTAATCCTTGGCGGAATAAAAGTGTTATGCGGATAACCGTTCGTCGCAGGATTACCTAATAGACTATTTGGGAATAAATAAGAATAAATTGTAGTGAATAATGAATTGAGGCAGTTTATTTTTTGTATATTTTTTTTGTTGATATTTTTGCAAATTGTTCAAATGATTATAACTTCGAATGAATTAATAAAATACTGCTCAAAACTATATTAACTTGTGTTTGCATGTATTAGGAATTCACTAAATTCATGGGAAAAAATAAAGCGTTCGACATCTCATAAGTCTTGTTTTGATGATGATAAATAAAACGACTATAACTCAAAAACTACATTTAATAAAAAGTTTGTGAAAGTCACATTTGTTTGAAAAATTTGCAAAATTAAAAAAAAAACTCATTGGCCAGCACTGTAAATGAACATCACTTTTGCTCTATTGAAACAAAATTCCATGTTTTATACCTTCTGAGAAATCTAACGCCATGAAAAATTCAAAAAAATTTTGTTGTCATTTTACAGGTGTTGATTTTAGTGTTTCATCCAATTTATCGTTAATTTTTCAGACAATTCCTGCTAATAATGACACGGAGCACGCAATCCGGCGACATCTTGACCGGGCAATCATAGCAAGAAGAATCAGAATTGTTCCAGTTTCAAATTCCACCAGAACTGTTTGCATGAGAGTTGAAGTTTTCGGATGCCCATTTGATGGTTTGTACTTTTTTCGTTTCTAGATAGTTTATGAATCATGTTTTATAAAGTTTTTTCTTTGTTTCCTAGACATTCCTTTATGAAATTTAGCAATTACATTCATTTTCAGATAGTCTCGTGTTTTACAATGTCGATCAAGGCGATTTGCAATCTGGCATCTCTTATCACGACTTTTCCTACGATGGTAATCTCGCCAACTCTCCACACTTAACCGGCGGTATTGGGAAGTTATACGACGGCGAAGTGGGAAAAAACAATGTATTTGTTAATCACCACAAATGGGTTGGATGGAGACGTAAAAGAAATGGCAATGTGAAGTTGGCATTTGAGTTTTCCGAATTGAGAAATATATCAGGGATTTTGATTCATACGTCGAACGAGTTCAAAAAGAGCGCAAAGGTAGTCATCAATTTGTGAATAATATTTTAATAATTATGCTTAAGGCATTTTCCTCGGCTACTGTGCTATTTTCGATAAATGGAAAAGACTTCTCAGACACCATCGTACACTTCAATAATCCGGAAGATACCGAATCAGAGGTACCTCGATGGATAAGGATTCCAGTGAACAATCGGATTGCCAAAGTTGCAAAGATTCGTCTTAACTTTGGAACTGACTCCGACTGGCTGTTCATTTCTGAAGTGAATTTTGAATCAAATCACACAAATATTGAGCTTCTCAATGATGACGTGGTTATTCCCGATTCGGTTTCATATTTCTCCGTAACCGAGCACGATGACGGAACTAGCATGTTTGGTAAGAAGATTCTAATATCTATATTTCTTTAACCGCATATCTTATATTTCCAGCTTTCATTATCTTCTTCTTCATGTTCCTCATCGTGGCAGTCATTATTCTGACAGTTCTCTACCGTAAACGCGAGTATCGTGTGAAAGCATCGTCTCCATCTCCAAATGCGAAACGGGAAATTCTGTTGACAATTGACGGAAACACCATCAAGCATCACGTTTCTCCGTCAACCTATCAAATGGCTCGCGATAATCTTCAGAATGCGTTGATTGAGAAAATGCCCATGTCACCGATTATAAGCGATTACGCTGAACCGGACATTAGTGTGTAAGTTGTTTTTTGCTTGCCTATGCTAATGGAAGTGTGAATAGGCATGGGAAACATGCCGATGAATTAATCACATATTTTGATTCGAAATAGGATGAACACTATTGAAACTAAACATATACCCACACACAGTAGCATTCTCGCGCACAATAAAACTGAAAGGGCAAACACAATAAATGCCTGGTGAGCAATTGACATTTCAATTGTTTAAATTTACAGTTGCTCCGATGTCACCGCCAACACTCCATTGCTCTATGGAATTGATGGTCCATATGATACACAGAAGAGAAGGTGCGTTGAGCCAACAAAAAATATATCACACAATGCTCAAAGTTGCAGCAACCCTTTGTCATCTATGGTAAAATACTCCGATTATGGAGAGGTTTATTGCACAACACTTCCGGAAATTGCTCGAGACAAGTTGATTTGCGTGAGCAGAATTGGGCAAGGAGAGTTTGGTGAAGTCGATTTGTGTCAGCTTGAAAACCGAAAAGTTGCGGTCAAAAAACTTCATGGAATCAGTCAAGCCGACGAGTTTTCTTTTCATAGAGAAATTCGAGTATTAGGTAAAAAACTTTCTTTTAGAGCGTGTTATGTACATGACAACAGTTTCAGGAAGTCTCAAACATCCGAACGTAGTTGAAGTCGTCGGAGTATGCACTATACAAAAACCAATACTCTGTATCATGGAATATATGGAAAATGGCGACTTGAAATCCTACATTTTGAAAAACCCTACTATACAGTTAGTTGATGTGTCTCAGAAATGTTTTGTATATTTTAAAGTTTCAGAACCTCCCAATGCATCTCAATTTGCACACAGCTTGCCGCAGGACTTGCCTATTTGGAATCATGTAATTTTGTGCATAGGTAAGCATTTTGTGCATTAATGGTGAAAGATTTATAGCTTGAACTTGAGAAAAAAAAATTTCTTTACCTGTAGCTCGAAAGTTATGTCCTAGACTCCCAGTGCTCCATTTCAACAAAACAACTAAAATAGTTGAACACTTTTATGTAGGCCAAACATAATCGAAATATAAGCTGTTGAAAAATTAATAGTGGTGTAAATTTAATAGGAAAAATAAGATAATTAGTACTGTTTATTATACCTTGAATAATTTTATTTAACTTCAACATTATTTTAACTTAAATTAGACAAAACCCGAACACCCCGGAGTTAAAAAAAGTGGTTCTTACAGAGATATTGCTGCTCGAAATTGCCTTGTTGACGGAGAAGGCAATGTAAAAATTGCCGATTTCGGAATGGCCCGATCTCTTTATTCTCAAGAATATTACAAAGTTGAGGGAAAGTTTGTGCTCCCGATTCGCTGGATGGCATGGGAAGCTTTGCTACTCGGCAAATTTTCCACTGCCAGTGATGTTTGGGGATTCGGAGTTACCATGTGGGAGATCTTCTCGCTGTGCTCCGAAAAACCATACTCCGATATGACAGATGATGATGTGGTGGAGAATCTTCAGAGCATGAGCTCTACTGGATCATTAAAGGTACGTTCAAATATCGATTTTTTACAAAAAAAAATATTATTTTGTTTCAGCAAGTTCTTTCCCGACCAAGGATGTGTCCATCAAAGTTGTACAACGAGCAAATTCTTCCGTGCTGGAACTATGAGAGCAGTCGCCGACCCAGTTTCGAGAACGTCCATCTTCACCTCCAGTCATTGGTGCACACTTCTCCTCATATTCATTTTTAAATATTATTCTGAGAATATATAAGTTTGCAATTTATTTTTTCTTTCCTTTCTCCTACTTTCTGGTGATCTATTGTAACTTGAGAACACACATCTCAGGATCTTCTCTTACGGTTAAATTTCCTCCTTCTTTCCCTTTATCATTGAATGAATAATTCTCAAATTGAGAATGGTTTGGCCACATATCGGTGCCCAATTGAGAATTATCAATGTACATTCTTTCTTCCACAAAAGCTTTCACTATTACTGTCTGGGTAGTTTCAATAAATAATTAAAATTTAGTTTGGTCTTAAATTTCTTTTGAAAAAAATTTTGACTTCAAATACAAGAATGGGAAGATAAAATTCATTTATTAGTCTTGAAAAGCAATTTTTTTATTATTTCCTTCTTCAAGTCATCAGTTCTACCATTTACAACCCACTTATAAAATGGCCCAAAATCGGCTTCAATACGGGATTTCATCTGCAATTCTGGATATAGTATATATATATAAATATGATAAGTTGGGTTCTTTAAAGAAACTGGAGATGTAAAAAATGGAAAAAGATTTACCAACAAAGTGTATGAAACGGGAAACAAATTACAAATCTTTGAAATAAACACTTTTTCTACCCGACAAATGTAACATTACAGTACAATTGAATACTTACATCTCCGCTCAAATTGTCCCAATCAACTGAAGTTGGGAGTGATGATTGCTTTCTTTCCCGAATTGGTTGGATGATAGGAAGTGCTGTCAAAATTTTTTTAATTTAATATTTAAATAGTTAGCAATATACCATAGCTCTATGAATTCTAGTATTAGAAAGTTACCAGGAAAATCCAAAAAACTTTTCACACAAATCAAGTTTGCTCTGATCTCATATAAATAGGCAAAAAAGTTAACGAAACATTTTGGAATGTATAATTTCAACGTGAACTTTCAAACTTCTTATCAAGCTAATCTGCGTCAGGCTTTTGTGCAGCAGATATATTTTCTTTTCCGATTTTTTTTTTCCAATGTAATTTATGTTATGTATACCTTTATTACCGAACTCCTAGGTGAACATATTTCAATTGCAATTTGAATTAATACTTTTGAACGAACTTTTGAACTTTTGAATAATTTTGAATTTGAATGAATACAGGAAAAACATTATTGATTTTTTTTGCATAGGTATTTGAAAACAGAGGAAAACTTGAAGTCAAACAATTTTGCTTACGATTAACTGTTTCCGGCAAGATTGTCAAACTTACATTGCCTTTTAGCTTTTGCCGGTGTCGAAACGACAGGTTGTGGCGGTGGTGGTGCGGGTGTGCTTGACTGAAGAACAACAATCATAATAATTTTTAATCCTATCTCATGAAAACTTGCCGGCGTTTTTGAAAGCCGTCCTTTATATTCGTCATACAGTTGATATTTCCCGTTTTTGAGACTTTGAATGGTTTCTGTGGTGGCCGTTGAAGCTCGACGCTCCCGGTTCTTGTAGTCCATCCAATCCTCATAGAACTTGTTAGCTTTTGTTGCCTGTTATAATATTTTATTACTGGTCTAGTGTTGCAAAAGGAAAGAGGTGTATACATTATTTTGAGCTTTCGAAAAGACCTTTTAATTTTTATTTTCAACAGCTTATAACATTTAAAAATATTAATTTTAAAAAGGCATACTTTTATCATCTTGTTTGACTACCTTAATTTTTGTAATTTCGGGAATTGCCGAAATTGCCAATTTCCTAGAAACAAAAACCAAACAGTTGTCATTAATTTTTTAAAGCTGGCAATTGTCTAACTTGAAATTTGCCAAAAATATAAAGTTAGGAATTTTGTTAAGCTGAAATCTCACTGTTCCAAGCCTTGAAATATTAAACATTCATGTCAGAGAAAAGCTTACGAGATACCAAAATTGTGAATTATGTCAAGGTAAAATTTCAAAATTTTCAAAAAAGTAGTTGAGTTAGAAAATTGCCAATATTTTCAGCCATCGGCAATTTTGACATTTTCAGAAATTTCTTTGTCAACCTTTCTGAAACCAGCTGTTATCTCAAAAATTACCGAAAATAAAAATAATTAAAATTTTCAAAAATTTTTGAGCGTATACATTTGACAATTTCGGCAATTACCAAAATTGTTAATTGCTAAAAACTTAAGAATTGGGCAATTTTCAGGTAACTTACAAACTAAAATTGAATACTACGTGTCCACAATCTACACAATATTTTTTTTTCAAATTTAAATTTTAAAAACTTACTTTTTGCCGTGCTGCCATATTTGCAACAATAATAAATAAAATGGATATATGCTGTTTCTTTTTGATTTTCGAGTTCAAATCCATCCATCTCGTAGCTTCCCATTTTTTCGCGTTGCCACTAGCAATTGCATGTTTCCCTTCTTATTATGACCGAAAAAAATTCAATTCGGAGACTAGAGGCAAGTTTGCAGAGCTAGATAGATTCGAAAAAAAAGTTGACGGAAATAGTGGAAATTGTTGCACACTCTCCTGAACATCTAAAAACGAAAACACAGCACGACACAGTCATTAACAAGACAAATTAAAGCCTAAAATCACAGCGTAATACTATTGTCAGCGGCTGCCAATTCTATTGTTTTCGAGCCCCCAGGTGGACGGCGGCCGGCCTCGTTTTCCGGCTAATGTACCCGGGCGGCGCCCCAAATGTTTGCCGCGCAGCTTGCTCCGTCGCCACCCATGCACAACCATCTTCGGGATTCATCACACCTTATTTCCTCACACCTGTCAGGTCGTTCATGATTTCCCGATTTATTCTCATTTCAATTAGCATTGATTTTTATCCAGATTTTTTTGTTATCATTTTTTTACATTGTACAAAGTGTTGTTGGTCTATGTATAAGATTCCAAAAAAGACCAAGACACAATTCATTAAAATTCATGAGGGGAGTGGTGATTGAAAGAAGAAAATTTGCATATATCCTCGGGTTTTCAAATTTTCAAGCCGTCACAACAATGTTTCTTTTTGCTTGCTTCGAGAAAGTGTCATGAAAATTTTTACGCGTTTTTTTTTAATTTTGAAGTTAACTATTTTTTACCCTAAAATCATCTGACGTTTCATATTGAAAAAAAAATGTTATAGATTTGATTGTTATGGATTTTACTATTTTTGGTTTTAACCATTCAGTTTTTTTTTTAAATTTAATTAGAATTAAATGTTATTCAACTTTTTGATAGCTTCAAAAATATAAACGATGACGAATAGTTTTTATAGTGATATTGCCTTATTATAAGTTAATATACCTAATAGTTATCAGCTTCAAGCATGATTTTTTTTATACTTCACATATTGTGACGTATTATAGGCTACGAAAATTGCAAATTGCTTGAGACTTCAATAGAACTGCAACGTCTCATTTTTTGTGAGTCTTTAAATAGTTCAAGTGTCTACAGTCCTTTGCGGTCTCAAGGAAAGAGTTGAACACGACACGCACCGCCGGAAAACTGTCACAGTAAATAGTAGAAACTGTCAATCGGTGCGTGAGTCTTCGCAATTCGTTCGATCGTTTAATTGCCCATTATTATCCATCAAAATACAGTGGCTGCCATTGGAGGGCTGGAGCGGTCTAGTTCTGATATAATGAAAGTAGGCTAAATGACACAACTTCTAGATTACTTGAGATATCGCTTTGCCCTCCGTTGATTCCATAACCCCCTTTCTTCTCCGTTCTATGACAATGCCTCATTCTGTTTCTCCTCTCTTTCTCTCCGTGGAAAGTCGAACGTCCGACCTAGTTTTAATTTTAATATGGAAACATTTCATGTATCATTTGCATCTAAATACCAATTTTCACTTATTGCCCGTCCTGAAGTTTTCATTTCTCTGATACCGATTCCATCGTTCTTATTTTAAATTTGTTCCGAAACAAACTTCCATTTGCTTCTTTATGTTGTATCACTTGATACGACCTTCAGGCGATATTTTAGTTGGATTAGAAGCAATCGCAAAATGAACACGAACACACTTTTTTCCCATGTACTAATCCGGGAGGGCACCTTTCTCACTTCTTCTTTCCTTTTCCGTCTCACATTATTTGCCCAACATTCTGAAGTACATCTACTTGTGGACGCCTTTTTCTTAAGCGCAACCCTAAACATTTCGCACTGGTTTGGTTTATGGACATGTAGAAAAAACCGATAAACCCGCGACGCGTTCAGCGCCCTCCCCAGGCATTTGTTATACTGATCGTGGCAGCTGAACAACAGCTGTGGATAGATTTCTCTACATGTACTTTTTTCGTTTTCGTCGAATTGTTGGCACCTGTGGTGAAAATCTATGGACTACAGCTGTTAGCTCGGTTTTGAATATAGATCAAATAACGCCAAAAAATTGAAAAAATCCTAAATTTGATTATTCTTTGATGCTCCATAGAAAATTCTGTTCAAACAGTATTTTGAAAATTATATTACTATCGGCAAATTGTGTGTTCTGTTCATTTGAAAACGCTTAAATTGTCATGATTACGGTGGAAAAACAACCAAACAGAGTAAAACTATTCAAACATTTTTTGAAAAATTTTTATTGACAGTCACAAAATGGCAATTACTGAGTTTTTGCCACTTTAAAAAAAACAGTCCCTACAGTGTTTGAATATTAATATTTGTTAACCATAAATTTTGAAAGAATTTTTTTCCAAAAATGATTTTCAAAAAAGTGGCAAAAAAGTGGTAACCACTTTTTAAAACAAAATTTAAGAATTCAAAAAAGTTTTGAATAGCGTTACTATGATATTTGAATATCGTGGCACCATAAAAGTGGTTTTTAACAATTTTTCCCACTGGAACTACTCTACAACAGATACGTAAACCGACAACCCAACCCAAGTTATAACAAATCTAACGTTATTATAAAATTCAAAAAATAGGAAAAAAATACAAATTACGAATTTCTATTGTTCAGTGCTTTTGTCAAAAAGTGATTTTTAACAGTTTTTTTTACTGAATTTCCCCACTGCACTACTCCACCTCTGTTTGATCTGAATCAGAAATTGTACTGGAATTTTTTTTTTGGAAAATTTCAAGTTTCAACTTTGTAAAACGCAAATGATGCGACTCAATTAACTGTGTATGGAATAGATTTTTCATAATTGTCCTACTTTTTAAACAAATTTACAAGTATATTAGAAAAAATGTTCAAACCGATTCAGTAATTATTCACTTTTCTCCATTCATCCGGTCATCGGTTCAATTCTCGGAAAAAACAACCGCCGTAAATACTTTACGTCTTCATTTCAAACTGTCCAAATTCATTTATTCAGTTACACAGTGAAACGTCGTGCACTAACCGAAACCTTCAAAAACAATCAAACTATTGATCAGAGTCAACTCGTGGCGGTAAGATGAGCAGTGCGCGAGCCCAAGGTGCCCTTCTTCCGTCAATATACGCACACACACACACACAATAACAACCTCCCCTTTGGAAGGTGAGACTAAGACCCTCACACGGTTTTCTGCTGTTGTTGGGCTGTCCGCGAGTGATGTTGCTCAACTCCATCTCAAATTACTTTAGTACTTCCAAATGTTCACTTCTCAACCATATGCATCTCGAAGGTCATTTGTTTTATGGTGCTGGGCTCCGATCACTTCGCATCCTCTTCAAGATATATTAGCCTTCATTAACTGCCGCTAGGACACTATTCGTTTGGTTTTTTTATTCTCTTCGGGTATTTGGCCAAGAAGTTAAAAGGTTGAGGTTAAGGTTACAGTGACATTTTCCTTTTTCCGTCTCCAATCCTATTTTCAAAAAGCTCTTGGTGTTTCATTAGAGGTTGTTTGTGCATTTGTGCCCACCGCAATGCAAAATGCAATTTAAGATGCACGCGTTCGGGTTTCCCAAGAAAGCTTTCAACTCGAAATTTCCCAGCATATTACTTCTCCATCCTCAGCAGCTTCATGTTCTCTTATTTCCACCCTCTAGCCAACAATCTTCAACTCTTCGTTTCTCCATTTACCATCAGTTTTCGATCACATCATCACCATCATCTTCCTCGCGCAAAATCCTCATCCCATGCGTAATGTACTGTAATTTTATGTGTCTGATGCTTTTCGCTGACATAAGTGTATGTGTTTTTTCGTGTGTTAACATGAGAACAAAGTTTTTGTACGGTTCATTGTGTGTTGTCAGTCATTTGAGTATAAATGTTTTGCCATATGAAAAATTATTTGAAGTTTGTCTGTTACCAAAATTAATATCTAGTAAAACAATTTTCGAAAAAATGTTCAAATTTGTGTTGTGTTAATTCTAAAAGCGGTGAAGACTCAGAGATAATTTCGGAAGCCCACAATTTTTGTTCGGGTTTTAAAGAATTATAGCAATTTACACCTGCAGAAATTTTCAAAATTGCCAAAAAAGTATACATTCTTGAAATATTTAGCCAAATTTTTTTGGAATTTTACTATGATATTCGGTCATATTAGACAACTATATTTTGGAGCATATGAGCACTCCAGTGGAAACAATTGCCTAAAAACCTGTCAATGGCACCACGGTGACTAAAAATAATACTGCGAAATTCGAAAAATCTTTAAAATTAATATTGATTGTTTGAAAACTAATTGTAAGCAAAATTCAATTTTAGTCACTAGATGTCTTCATTCAAAAAAAACGTTTTCCTTCGAATTTTATGATCTGCTTAAGTTTCATATATTAATATTTCATTTGTGAATGAATTCGAACATACGACAGTGCTATGATTTTCTCAAAAAGTGGCAAAAACTCAGTAATTGCCACTTTCACCTTACACCTTTGGCACCTTGGGAGTGGTTTTCAACAATTTTCCAACTGGCGCTACTCTACCTTTAATCTGTCAAAATCTTAAATGAGCTTAAATAGTTTCAGAATAAAACATGTTTTTCAAAGTTTTCACTGATTTGTTTTTTCCTCTTCCTCCTCACATATTTCACATATTTCAATGTTTGTTCCAATCGTATCTACTATTCCTTTTGAACACACTTTACGGACAACTATCTTTGTTGAATCATGTTTCCAACAAAAGTTTTCAATGCTACTTTTGCACAAAGAAACTGAAAAATAAACTAAAACGGACAGACAACATTTTTGTTTTAGTTTTTTGTAGTAACGAGTAGTCTTCATTTTCCCAAGTTTTCCGCATAGATTAGCTTCGTTTTCGATAATGAAGTAGAGGTGTTTAAAGATGGGGCGTGAAGAATGTGATAATGCGTATTAGCATGTAAAGCATTCTGTCCGCCCTTTAACACTTTTCCACCCATTTTTTGTTCATTTTTAAACAAGAGTTCTGCTCGGACACGTACCGAAGCAGTTCGATTTTTTTCCCGAGAGATGAAGAATTCTTACAAATGTTGGCAGAAGCACAAATAGAGACATACATTATGGCAAAAATTGAGTCAGTGTGAGGAGACAAGTGAGAGGAAATAGAGGTAGAGAGAGAAAGTGGTGAAATGTGAAAGCAAGCACACATACGTGTGCGCAGTATCGGTCCACAGTGCAAGCGGCTAGTCCTTTTTCCGGTTGCCGAAATGCGATCTTCCCTGATCTTTTTCACCGAGCGGGCGTCATGCCATGTTAACCCGAATTACTGACGAGATGAAAGTGTAGTGTGGCGTGTGAGTTTACATGTGCTCATTGAGCTTTGCTTCTTCATTGGTAACCGTTCACACAAACAGTACCGCAACTTTGTTTTACGACTCTGTTTGAATTTGAGATTTGAATTCCTATATTGATGTAGGTCAGGTGACAATACGAAAGTTTCTATTTTTCTATGTCAAGTTTAGAGTTTTGAATTTTTTGTTTGTTCGATGCTTCCGAGTGAATTTCCTTTTGAGAATCAGTGAAAAAGTCGTATATTTTTTTACTGTGATAAAACAATTTCGACAAAATTTTGGAAAATATTTTATTTTGTTTCAAAAAGTTGCAATAACTGAGTATTACCACTTTTTGCGAAATCCGTAGCACTGTCGAATGTTCGAATCCCTACAATCTTTGAATACTAGTATTTGAAACGTACATAAGTTGACAACAAAATTCAATGCAACATTTTTTTGATCGACTCCTTCCAAAAAATTAACTATAAAAAAATAAATATAAAAACTGGCCTACTCCACTTTTAAGTTTTCAATAGACAAATATACATAATTTTATTGGAAAACTGCGAAAAATCATTGAAAAATTAAAGGCGCACTACCCCTTGTGCAATGAATAAGCATGTGTCGTGTCAAAACCGTGTACTTACTTTTAGCGTAATAAATCACAAAATTGATAGTCTAGGTAATATGAACCGTGCAAGTTGAGCAATGATGGTGCAAGACTAATCGAAAAACTATATAATTTATTTTCTATGATTTTACTTCACAATTTTTATCCACCTTTCCATCTCATCCACCACGTTCCCCTTTTTTTCGAACAATGGGTAATGAATCTTAACAGTTTTTTCTTTTTCTTCGAAATCTGTGAATGTGTGTCATTTAATGTTTCCTTCCGTTGTAATCAGAAGAAAAAAGTCTACAGTTGTGGAATATGCATATGAAAAGGGGAATAATTAACAGTGTGGACAGTGTGGTGTAATTGCATACCGAGTCACTTGCGGACCACCGTGTCTGACCTTTCTATTCACCATTTTTTCGCTGCCGTCCTCCTGCCCAACAATCGTGTCGTGTTGTGTAGATTTCGTAAGATTTTATATTTTTTTTACTAAGGATTTTTTTGAATATGGGTTAACAGATTCTCTTGTATTCTATTTCAACTATTCAATTCATTTCGTAAGATCATTGCAAGTGGAATAATTGAATAATTGCGCGGCGCTATGAGATAATGTTCGTAGATCATTGCGGTTCGACTAGTGGAAACAATGTGGGTTCTTCAGCTATCACATCAGTCCTTCTGTTCATTCTAATAGTTTTGAAAAATCCACACTTGTTTTTTCCTATACTCTCAAATATAACACTTCGAGATCAAAATACAACAAAGTCACACATGTGAGTAACAAATTTTAATTTCTTTTTGTCCTCAATTGTGTCTTCCTCATTTTCAACGTCTTCTTCAACGCACCTAATTCTGCCACAATTCGAAAATTGTCTTTTCTTTTTTCCTTTTTTGGTTGGTTTGTGTTTCAAAACTGTCGATGTCTACTTCCGTTTATTTTGACTGCCAATTACCAACTTTCGATAATACGTTTATTTCCAGAAAACCACTAAACTGGAAACCACTGCCATCGCTCAGTTTCCTTCACAGGATACGAAGTCTGCGCAACGGCAAAAGTTTCCCACGTAAGTGTTTTATTATGAAGTTGTTTGAAACCAAAATATGGTTGAAAATTATATTCATAATAAATAAAAATTCATTTGGGTTTTTCAAACTTGAAGTGCAGTTTGATTTAAAAAATATTGTTGTTTGAAAAAACTAAGTGAGCGACAACAAAAAAGTATTGGCAACTGGAATATTTGGCTTTCAGTGTCGAGTTTGAAAATTTTGAAAAACAAAATGCTTAAAAAATTTTCAGATTATATCTAACAACTGCCAAATTACAAACATTTTGGCAATTTGACAATTTAACAATATCCAAATTTGGAAAAATTTGGAAATTGCCGAGATTTAAAATTTCTGATATTTCGGAATTTTCGGAAATTTTCGACCTTTAAAAAATCATTTTTTAAATTGTTTCAGCACACCTACAAAATTATCACATTTTGGAATTTTCGTCCAACTTTTAAGGACAAAAATGATTGTGAAGCAATAGAAAATTATCTTGTTGATTTGAAAATAACTTATTGTTAGGTAAATTTTAGAATAATCTCAACGCCTGAAAAAAACCTCAGTGAAATAAAAAATGAAACTTTTCCGCTAGCTAAAAACTATTGTTTTGGAATTTGGAACCAGTTAAATATTTTTTAATATGTCGAACTTCTGGACTATTAAACCGAAATTAACAAAATGTTGCAATTGCTCTGAAAACTTACAGTCAAAAGTATTTTAAACCTAATTTGTTTTACAGATAAACGAACGATTGATCAAACTTTTGTTCCTTGAAAGAAGTATTTCATAAAAACAAAATAAAAAACAAGAAATGGATTGCAATGGAAACATTGCGGAAAACCCTTTCCTCAAGGTAATTTTTTTTTTAACCAACAATAACTTCTCTTTCAAAACTGCCACCCACTTTTGTCATTTTCAGCAGGACAATGCAGCAAAGCGTTTGATAAGAAGGCGTCCGATTATAATCAGAGATACCGACACCAAGAAATGTAAGCACTGATATATTCAAACAATACTTTTATTTTTCTGATTCATAAAAAAAAGCGCTCCATAATAGTAAAAAATCGGTTCAAATTGTTTGATAGTTGTTCTTTTGTCTAAACCTCTACCGTCGTTCACACAGTGATAACTTTACTATCTTATCACCAACACACGCACCAAATAACCTCCCATTGAATGTGCATTTTGTTTGGTGAGCGTGCCGTGTCGTTTGCTGCATTTGAACTTTTATGACTTTTAATTTTTGTTAATTCATTATTAGGAATTTTTGAAAATAGATGTTTATTTAAAAAAAAAAAACGTATCAATTTGCAGCTGACACCGGCTTCAAGATGAAAAGTTCGGAAGTTGGAGGGAACTTGGAGTCGCCGAATAGTGGTGAGTCATTTTACAACACGTTTCTCTCAAAAAAAAAGTTCATTTGAAATTGACGTGGCACCATGACTTTCGTCGAGAAGTAATGAGAGTGAATGACAATTGTTCTAAAATAAAATGACGACTTGAGTTAGTCATCATCATGTCAGCGAAACTGAATTTGTTTGCCCAGTTGTCTAAACAAAAAGAAAAACATATAGGTTAAACTCTTGCAAAACATGAAAGTAGAAAAATTGAAACAGTTCAAAATGCGTTGCTGAAATCACATTAAAATCTTTTTTTGATTTATTTTAAGTTTCAAAATTTCTAAAGCTGCATTGATTTCATTGACTCCGAAATGAAAAATTAATTCACATTCCAAAAGACATTGTAGTAGAGTCGTCTTGGAATTTTGCAAAAATTATTGGAAATGGAGCGTAATGACCGATGCAACTGAAAAAATTCATTAAATTTTTCTACATTTTCTTAATTTTGCAAAAAAAAAACATTAGATGATTATTTTTATGAAGTAGCGCGGAAATGAATGACCTAGTTTCGACATATTATGACGGTTTTTCGTTTTTCTTGAATATTTAATTTAAAACACAGTTTGTCAAGTTTTCAGGTAGTTTTCCGCAAAAAAACAATTCATATTAAATTATTGGTTTTTAAGCCAACTTCAAAGTTTTAGCGAAATTCCGAGTTATCAAGTTTTTTACAGGCAGGATGTCTGAATAACTTAGAAACTTATATTTTATGAAAAATTATCTAAGTAACTAAGTAAGTAAAGAACAGTTTTCTAATTTTAATTTTGAATAAAATTCCAATATGACTCTACTTTGCCATCAGTATTGAGATTTCTTGAACAAGTTCCAAAAAAATTTGATGATTGAAAATTAACTTCTTATGATTAAAGCAGTAAAATTTGGAATTAACTGAAGAATAGATATTTTGACAAAAAATACGTTGTACATATATACCTGTATTTTTCTTTGTATCTCCAATAGGATCATTGCCTAATTTCAATTCGAACGCACCCACGTGGAATGTGATTCCCTTCCGGTTTGATTTCACGTAATTAGCGTTCCTTCCTTACCGGCATGTGTCAAACTTCACGCGAAATCTCTGAGATCACAAATGTATTTGCTCAACTCGAGCTCTCTCTCCCGTTCTTTGCCTCAACTAGCACAGCTTTTCTTACGGCTTTTCCATAAAGTATATTGATCTTAATTAAGAAAATTTGTAAATATTCTTTTTTTTTCTTGCTTATCGATTATGATGTCAACTCAACATTTCGCACGTTTATTGCATTTTAGTTTTCGTATCATCAATGTTTGATAGTATAGTTTGAAAACCGAGAAATACCAAACAAGAAGGAAAATGAGAAAAAGAAAGTAAACAAAAAAAAACGAGTACACATTATGCTAATTTTTCGTCTTTCATGTAAAATCATCATGTAAAATCTGTGTCAAATTGGAATGCGACCACACCGTAGATATCAGAATCTCTCCACAAGCCGCACATCTAAGATCTCATTTTTTTTGTCTCTTTCCCCTACATTTATTCCTCGGAGATTGCAGATGACGGTTCAATAACCACATTGGGTCGCCTGGTTTTTTTTTCGCATTATTTTAGTAGTGGTGTAGCTAGTTACGCATGCATACTTTTTGCTGTATTTACCGGCGCTTGTATTTATTTCATCTAACACCAAAAGGCTAATGTTATGCAAAACAAATAACAGGTTCATCCTTTTTCCTTCCAGATTTTTTGCCGGGAGTGCTATACTCGGTTTTCCAATCTGCCAGTAGCCGTTGATTCATTTTTTGCCTTTTCTAATTTCTCCTAACAGTAGATTTTGTAAAAATATGTTTTGTTAGTTTTCCCTAGCGATTCCCTCAGGGTGCGCTCTGAGATATTTTTCATTGAAAATTTATTTTCAAAATGTGGAAATCTTTACGGAAAATAGTCTTTATTTTGTCTAAAAAATCAGTAGAAAATCTCTAGAATTTCCGGAAAATTTTCCTTTTTTGGCAGTTGACATTTTTCAGTTCACTTTGAGAGTGCTGTCAAAAATGACCTATCATAATTTTGGAAGTCGATCGAAAACCATTTTTTTCTTCCAAATTATAAATTTCATTCATGTTTTCATTATTTAAAAAAAAACATTTTAGAGGTTCAAATCTGCAGCAGTGTTTGTAAATTTTCAAAAATACTCGAATTTTGGAAAATTTTGGCAATATACCAAAAACATTTAACTGACGAATTTGAAAAATTTAAATAAAAAGTTTTGGAGTATTTCATATGGTCAGACTTATAAACATACTGAAACATCTAAAATAAAAATAATTTACGTACCAATAAAGTATATTTCCACATGTTGGCACTAGTTTTCATGAAACCTAAAAAGAAAATGCCGCAATCTTGCTGTAGAATTAAATATTTTGAAGCAGTTTTTTGATAATTAGGCGATCTGATAAAGCTTGCCATACAATAATGCCACAATTTATAAAAACAACTCTAAACCCCGAACTTAGTGATCTTTCCGTCTTCATCTCGTTTTTTCGTTGATTTTCCGTATCCATTCAAGAGCTTTTCTTTCACTTATTTTGTGCCCATCCGAAAAAGCACTCAAGAATATAGTGCCACTGATACGGTCATTTGTTAGCTCACGCTCATGCATTTCTCGCTCACTTGATTGCCCCTCCCTGCCCGTAAAACACAGGTTTGTAGAGGCTTCCTCGCTTTTTCTTCCGAATGACCAACACTCTTCAACATGCACATTGTTTTACGATTAGCAGATTTTGGTGCTCGTCTTTAAAAAGCAAAATAGTTTGCTTAGCGACTTATTTTTAATATATTCTTGTACTTCAAAACTCAGCTTTTGTGCCCGTTGTAGCTCTTTTTCGACTCGAGTAAATTTTCTCCAAACTATTTTCTATTCAGACACCAAACAAATGTTATAATGAATTTACGACGTCACTCTTTGTACATCCCAGATTTCTGGAAACCTAGTAACTTTGAGCCGTCGGAATACCACAACCTTGACCCTAGGGAGCAAATTCCAATCTCTCGAAGACTCGGCTCTGCATATGTTCGCAATTACATTCAGAAGCCAGATTCAAGTCTGAAAAGAAGGATAGCTAGAACTCAAAGTGAAAGAGTACCTTCGAATAAAAATGGTTACAGACCACAGAAAAGTGGTTTCACTATACCAAGAATACCGGAACCCATGGAAAATGAAGTAATCTATACAAATCTTCCGGGAGTTGATCAGCAGAGAAATTGGTCGAGGTCACTCGAGAGAAAACGAAATTTCAATCTCGAACAGTCGTCCGATTATGAAAACCTTTCCCATTTTTCGTATCGACCTGAACACAAAAGTTGCTCAGATCTCACGCAACCGTTTGAGATGTACAAACCAACAACTATTTCTATTTCGTGCAGTAATATAGCACAAGGTATACCATTGTAATTGCAAACAAAATAACTGAAAATCATATTTTTTTTAGCTTCAAGTTTATATATATTATTTAATTTCAGATCTTGAATATGGACCTGGCATTGTTGAGAAGCTCCGAGCAAAATTTTCAAAAATGTCTGGTGCGCAAAAACAACAGAATGTTTATGCAAATGTGCAGACTAAAAACTACAGTTCATGCGATGATTTGTTATCCGAAGCAGATACTTTCCAGTAAGTAATTTCAGGTTAGCCCCTGAAAATGTGATAAATTTTCAGGACCGTCTCCAATATTTCACACGCTCAGTCAGAACTGCAAAGGAGAACTTCTCGTTCTATTAGTGACATGTTAGGTATGTGTGAAAATGATTTCAAATTTTAATAAAACGCACTTAATTTTAACATGTTTCAGATAATGATGAAATTGGAAAACCTCTTGCCATTTCTCAAAATGTAGAATTGAAAGAAGAAGAAGAGGTGATATAAGATGATTTTTGATTGAATCTTATTTTTTTTTTCCAGACAAAGTCCATCTCTCAACTCCGTCGTAGATTCGAGAAAAATGGAGAACATGCTAAAATGAGATTTGCAAGAGATCCAGCTCAACTCATCTCCAGATTCCAACCGGATCATCTGGATCAGTGGAGATCAAATACCGAACTCAATAAAACACCAGTTACTCATACCACAAGTGCTTTCATCGCTCATTCAAATAAACCAACACCGGTACTAAAACCAGTTGAAGTTCAAACCCAAACTCAACACAAGACTGCCAATGTTTTGAAGGTGATGGGACAAAAATTTAAACAGAAAAATATGAATTCTAAATACATCGGGTAAAATTAAAAATTTGAAATTAAAAAGTGAAATAATTTATTTGTGTGTCAATTGAACAAATAGTTGAAATTTTTGAGGAAACGAAAAGAAACCCATGAGCATCTCAAATAGTTTTATTACTGATTTGTCAAATCTTTGCAACTGGTTTTTGTCAGTGCTATAGTTTTTGTCAGTGCTATAGTTCTTGCCAGTGCTATAGTTTTTGTCAGTGCTATAGCTTTTGCCAGAGATATTGTTTTTGTCATTGCTATAGTTGTTGTTTGTGCTATAGTTTTTGTCAGTTCAATAGTTTTTGTCAGTGCTATAGTTTTTGTCAGTTCAATAGTTTTTGTCAGTGCTATAGTTTTTGTCAGTTCAATAGTTTTTGTCAGTGCTATAGTTTTTGTCAGAGATATTGTTTTTGTCAGTGCTATAGTTCTTGCCAGTGCTATAGTTTTTGTCAGTGCTATAGTTTTTGTCAGTGCTATAGTTTTTGTCAGTGCTGAAGTTTTTGTCAGTGCTATAGTTTTTGTCAGTGCTATAGTTTTTGTCAGTGCTATAGTTTTTGTCAGTGCTCTTACTTTGTCAGTGCTATATTTTTTGTCCGTGCAAAAGTTTTGTCAGTGCTATTGTTTTTGTCAGTGGTATAATTTTTGTCAGTGCAATAGTTTTTATCAGTGATATTGTTTTTGTCAGTGCTATAGTTTTGTCAGTGCTATAGTTTTTGTCAGTATAGTTCAATTAAATTTTCATTTATTTCTCCACTCAAATTAAACGAGATATAGATTTTCCAACTTTAGGCTTAATGGTCATTCCTTAAACCTAAAAATACAAAAATAATTCACTCGTTTGCTTTTTTATAATTTAAAAATTGCAGGTCCTTAACGACGCGGACACCAACAAATCTGAACCAGAATTTGTACAAATTGCACGACGCCTCCGTAGATTCCAACCAGAAATCCATGATACGTTTGCCAACGTGACAAATGTATCAAGCAACACAAATGTTACTACTACTACTACTACTATTAATAATAATAATAATAATAATATTCACATCAATAGTTCCTATTCATTGAAAGCAACAACTCTGCCTCCCACGCCGACTCACGCGGCTCCAGTGCGTCCTGCCACACTCTGTGAGTTTACTCTCTATCTCTAATTTCTTTTGCAACGTTTACTACTTATAGCAATGTGGCAACGTAAACAACCAGATATCCCTCAATATTCCGAAGCAGCTAAAATAATCAGAGAGACGTGTGACATTGCAGTTTTGCCATCTGATCCCCATTCTGCAAGGTAAGTGTGTGTGGCAGACGAGAAGAGTTGAGTGTCGAAATATCATATAATTTTAAGAGTCTCCATACAACCAATTCCATCAATTATAAGTGAAAACAGCAGCCGTTCGACGACTCCTGTCAAGGCAAGCCCCCCACCAGAGGAGCCAAAGCCGAATGTGGTTTGTTACATTTCCGGTCGGATTATCCGTCATTTAATGCAATGTTTTTTTTCAGTTAGAAACGTACGCGCAATACAGGAAAACTGTTGTTGATATATCATCTACCGATAGAACATGTAAGTTTTATTTATGATATTTTTTTTCAATTTTAAATTTACTGTTCAAAAACTAAGATGGATAACATTAAAAACTTTTTTTTCTGAAAAGTAAGGGGAAAATTATTAAAACTACTTCTACTGTGCCAAACTGACCAATTACCATTGTAACATTTTTCAAAACAATTTCGAAAAATTTTAATTTTTAATTTTCTAATTTTTTATTAGCTACTCATAATTTTGTCGGTCAAAAAAAAACATTTGTTTTCCTACCATTTTTATACTTTAATTTTGCATAAATTAATTGTGTTAAAAAAATTCTATAAGTCGGAACATGCGACATTGAATTTCCTCGTGTTTCTCAAAAACGTATTTGCCAAAACTTTGTCTAAAAATTTTGAAAAAACTAAATTTTTTTGGAGTGTCTTATTTTGATATTTGGTTGCTTTGGATCACTATAAGTGTATTTGAAAAACATCAAAATGAATATTTTTGCACTTTTTTTTAGCAAGTTTTCAACAAAAGTTTTGTGTTTTGTAGTTAAGATATTGCAAGACAAGAGATGATTGGTTTTTTGTTAGTAATATGAGTCAGAAAGTTAACCTGTGATTTCTGATTGTAAAACAATACAAAAAATGTGTGATGTGACCAAAAACGATTAAATAAATCCTGTTTGTGATACAGTTCCTATTACTTCATTGTCAATTTCTACCTATTAAAATATTGTTTATTTTTCAGCAGCTGTGAATAGTGTCTTCAAGTACGACAATTTATCGCCAGCTGTCAAGAGTCCAATAAGTAGCAATCTTTGGAAACCAACTATAAATAGTCCAACAATGTCTACCACCGAATCAACCATCTCGCCTGTAGCCTCCTCACCAACTGCTTCAAAACTTCCGTTCGTTTCGCGCAAAGTGGATGACGTCGGCGCCAAGTCGATGATCACTTCTTCAAATGTGGTGTCCATATCCGTCAAAGCTCCTGTATCCAACCGGATTTACTCAAACTGTGAGTCAGATTTTTGGTATTTGGGGTAGCAATAAATAAAGTGCCTCAAATATTGACACATCAGTTGGCACGGTTTTCGTTGTCTTCAAATTTAGGATCAATTAGTTGAAATCTTTTTCGTCTAGTACTGTGATCACTCATATATTCTCAAAAATCAACCGGATTTTCAAAAATGTTGAATTAAATTTTCAAATCTTAACTTCAAATTTTCATTAATTTATTTATATACTTTGCAAAGTAACAAGTTTTCTAGCTCAGTTCACTATTTGGTACCTCACTGAACATGTTTTACCACAAACCTGTTCGATTAAAGGACAAGTAGCGCCAACGGGGAAACTGTTAAAAACCACTCATATGATGCCAGTACTTTTCAAAATGATTTTTGAAAACATTTTTATTGAGAATCAAAAAGTGGCAATTACTATGTTTTGCCACTTTTTGAAAAAACTATTACACTGTCGCATTTTCGAATTCCAACAACATTTGAATATTAATATTTGAAACATAAGTAGACCATAAAATTCGAAGGAAATTTTTTTTGATCGATGACTTCCAAAAAAGTGGCAAAAATTGAGTAATTTGTGAAACAAAATAAAAAACTTTTGAAAAATTGTTGAAAAGTCTGGCAATATTTGTTGCCTTAATTTATAACATTTTTACTAAATTAGGGTCACTTTCTATCTTTTGAATAATAATAATTTTTTTGAATAAGGCGGTATTAGGCGTACAAATTACTTTAAACGATTTGTGTAGAGATTTTTGAAGCAAAAGTTTCAAGCTCCCAAGGAGCATAATGTTTAGAATTTAAATTGAAACACGCGAATTCAATAATATTTACAAATAAAATTTGTCAACAGCATTACCTTTTTTTTTGTTTTTGTTTTTTTTCTTATCAACTCTCTTGCGACTAGCATTGAAACCAACACTTTACTCGTCGGTTCCCCAGTTTTTCACCACTTCAAAAAATTTTGTGGAGGCCAACGGCGCGAGTAAATCGAACAAAACCAGTAGATATAATTGACAAAATTGACTCAATGTATTGTCGATCGATGCATTGCAGACCAGATGTCTCCACACAACAGGGGTCTCGATTCCTTATATTGCCTTTTCCATTCAATTTCTCCATGTGCATTGTGCCGCCCACGGTCACAATAAGACATCACGATTTTTCTCGAATGTTGTTTCGACACCCCCAAAACCCCTCTACAGGTCTTTGTGTCGATTGGCGCCCACGTTTTGAACAATTCTTCCTTGATTGAGTATGTCTTCGGCCTAGTAGCGTTTGGTCATTTGATACTTTCCCTTGTAGAAAGGATGTAGTTGTGGAAACTTATAATCCTCAACTTTCAGTTTCAATTTATCGCACCTTACAATAATCTGAGATAATCGCATCTTGGTTAGAAAATTTGAATCCCCATTTTTCTTCATCGTTTTCACCAGCAGTACACATTGTTCTATTTTTTTGCATATACTAGTTTTAGTTATAGTCCCCCATTCAGCAAATAATCACCGTTTGGTGTACTGTTAGGTGAGACAGAGATAAAAGTTAGTGCGACTGTGATGAGTAAAACTGGTTGGTTTGTTTTGGAAATTGTTTCGCATATTTAAAAAAGAATAAAAACAAATGTTATCTAAAACATTTTTTAAATATTTTTATGGTAAAATTTGAAATTTTGTTTTTATTTCAAAAATAGTTTTTTTCAGTTTATCAGATATGTTCACAGTTCCCCAAAAAACCCCAATATACATTTTATATCATAGAAACAAAACTAAAAACTGTGGATTTGAGTAACTTCGATGTGAAATTTGAAAAACATTGACAATAGGGTTTTTGTTCGATTTTTTCGCTACGCTATTTTATTTTTACTAATTAATTTCAAAGTACGGCATTTGTGTAGTATACCTGCATCAAAAAAAATTTTCAACTTGTTTTTAATCAGTTATTTTTAAAAAGCTAATCACATCAAAACGGGAAATTGGTTTGAATTTTCGGGCTTAAAATACACTAATTCTAAGTCTAATATAAACAAAAAATGTTACGTAAAATTTTCAAAACGCACGAGTATCTGAATTACTGTGATCTTTTAGACAAACTCTAGTCTGTTTTAAAAAATGTAAAATTACAAATTTGATAAAAAATAAATTATCTTAAGTACGGTCAAAGTCTTCCTAGTTGACGGATTTTTAATCCATGCACATAGAGTTCTAGGCTTCAAACCAAATTACAGTTTTTAAATTGAAAGTTTGTAATATTTTCAAAATTTTAAAACTTTTTATTTCTCAAAAACTTTGATCTTCAATGCTGCTTGTGTCCAAATCACCCGCCATTTTTCCTGGTAATCTGTCGGCAATCTATTCTCGAAATCAATTCAATAACCCTCGAACACAGAGGTTGTACACTCATCCCTCTCTCCCTCGCAGATAAACATCATTCTATCGGGAGAGAAAAGGGGTGTCATCCGCACTGTTTTAGTATATACTCGTGTTTTCGCGCATCCGTCCGTCCTCCTCTTCCTTACACACGCCGCGCTCTACTTTACTCCACCTCACTGTCTGCCTGTTACCTAGGGTGCCTCTAATCTGAAACTGATAGCCATCGGTTCATTTCATATGCCGAATTGACCGCCGCCTCGTTTTCTTGTCAAGGACCACGTGTGTAATGTAATGCGATTTGATGCGTTTCTGTCCCCCACGGTGGGTCACTTGACATTCATTTTATCCATTGTTGCCAGTTGGAAGCCCAATCATTTCAACCTTCTCATGTCCTTTTTAAGCATCCAATTCTGGGAACCTTGGTCGGCCATTTCTTTTTGATGTCTTTTATCAGAATCACACACACACACACATAACTTTTTCCTGTTATATTCGTCTGTTGAACTTGGCAAATATTCTTTGTAATGTTAAGTTGATTTGTCGTCGTTTTCTGTTCCCACGTTCTGAGTGCTGGAATGGTCTCGGGCTTTTTTAAGCTTTATAAAAAATGTTTTTCCTTTAAATCTGTTTTTTTAATCTTGAATTTAGACACTTAAAGTATTACAAAACCTGACCATATCCGCTATCTTAGTCCTTAATCATATCACATTGTTTCTCCGAAAACAAATATAATTTAGTCAGTTAGTCATCCGACTGTCACTCATCCACTTCATAAACCTGCACTATTTGTGTTTAATAAAGCTGTCAAAACAGTACACTTTGTCCAACTCCCTTCTCAATTCATTTTAAACTATATTTATATTAATTCTAGACCGTTATTAAACGTTTTTCTTCAACTTCACCGTATCTTTGTAAATAATTGCTTGTAGAAAAGGATGCTCTACTCGCGGTACACTAATCCGCCTCCTACCTCAACAGGATGTTCTTCTTTTCAAATGCGATGGGTTTCTTCTGCATTGAGAACTTGTAGGCACCGCTAGAAAAATATATTGATTGAAAAAAAATATATACATATAAATATAAAATGAACTAGTAAAATATCTTTATGAAAATCTTTGTTGTTTTCAGACGACAAAACGGATGAGACAACAACCGATTCGATGCGATCTACAGCGCCACTGAAACCACCAATAACTTATTCGCCGTCTTACACATCAACTTCACTAAACTCAGTTTCACTCTCTTCTAAATACGTCGAAGAAAAGTCGAAAACTTCACAGGGATCCACAGCGCCGGTGGTGCCGTCAAACTCGCTGTCCGGCCTTCTTTCTCCACGTGAGAAACCGTACGGAGATGACGTGACGATTTTAAAATCGGTGAGTGAACGAGTGCCAGAAAACTTCGAATTACGCCGTAAACAGCAAGTGAAAGCCCTTTTCCGGATACATGGAAGATGTTTGAAATTTGCTGTTGCTTTCCTTGATTTTTATCTAAATTTGTTGCATTTTGAGGTTCTATTGTCTTTTCAGGAGCCCACTAATGAGACCCAAAAGCTTGCAGAACCTTCCGCCACTAACATTGTTAATCAACAGGTGACGTGAGGAACAAAACAAGGCATAATGTTTATGTGCTTTCAGGATGAATCGGATGACAATTCCGACGGCGACAGTCGCGATGGTAACGACTCATATGACATCACGCCAATGCGTCCAAACTCTCTTGTGGTAAGTGTTCTAAATGAAATAATTTTTTTTGTAAAATGAAATGTTAAAATTCATTATAAAAAATAATTTGGAACATAGTAACAAAAAAAATACATCCAAAAAAAATAACTAATTTTCGCTAAAGCTTTATTCAATAGTAAAATATTCATTTGAATCGTATGAAAATTACATACATTGTTTTAAACAAAAATCTTAGCTTTATCTTTTTCAAATTTTAAATGGCCCAAAATATATTAAAATATTGAATTAAACTATAGCTGAAAGTTATCACATTTTTAGATATCTTTTTTCCCGGGAAAGCATTTGGCTCGACCTCGTCGGGATGGATGAAATTAACATTTAAAATTTAAATATGAAATGTTGAATTTTTTTAAATTTAAAATTTAAATGAATTTCAAATTTTTTTGGGAAGTAAAACTATGAATTATTACAATTGACGGAGGGGTATACTCTACTTTATAAATCATAAACTTTACATTTCATTCAAAATTTTAAAGGTGGAGTAGCTCCAGTGGCCTAATTGTTAAAAACCGCGCTTATGGTGCCAAAATGACCGAATATCATAGTAAAACATTTCGAAAATTTTCTGTTGTTAACAGTCAAAAAGGAAATTTTTATTTTGGATTGACGACTTCTACAAAAGTGGCAAAAATTATTTTCCCTACTTTCAAGAAAGTCTTATAAAGTTTAGACTTTTTTTGAATTTTTTATTATGGTATATTTGGCCGTTAGAGCATTTTCCCTACTGGCGCTACCCCACTTTTAATAATTTGAGCAGCAAACTTTTAGCAACACAAAATTTCAGTTCACCCGCCTAGCGAACGAAGAAGAAATGGGAGGTGATGGAAATGTGATCAGTCGCAGCCTTCTGTCCTTGGTGGCCGAAGAAGATTTGCCAGACTTTCTCGTTGCTCTCAACGAGAAGCCCATTCGATATGTAGTTGTTGAAGAATCAGAAAAGCCGAGTACTTCCAGCATACTCAGATCGAGAGATGCTAGAAAGGAAGAAAAGGTTCAGAAGGTGGGTAGTTGAGAAGAATTAATCAATGACCAGTTCAACATGTTTTCAGGGTTCCACGCGAATCAGATTCTGTACAGACAACGCTATGGCTTATGCGTATTTGGATGAAATTACAGCAACACGATCATTACAGTGGGATGATGGAACTGTCATCGAGTACTCATACTTTAAAGACTTAGAAGCTGCGGAGGAAGCCGCCATGGCACATAATGACCCGACATTGGCGTTGATTGAACAATGGGAGCAACAAATCGCAAACGATAATAGTAAGGAATTTTTATTTTCGATTCTAATAATAATAATAACAATAATAATAATATTTATTCATGACACAAATAGAAACACAAAGAGAACAATTGTAGAAAGCCGATTCTAAAACAAAACTCAATAATTTTCAATTTCAGTCCACCCATTGACACACGATTTGACTTTCTCGGATAGTTGTCTAGAAACATCTGCTGTGTAAGTTGTTACCCACCAAATATCTAAACTCAGTTATCAATTTTCAGGAGCTCTGCATACTGATGCACTCGGATCTCATCGTTTTAATTAAATGTCATCAATGTTCACACATTTGTTTTTTCACCAAAATTGAGACACTATATTTCAATATGCTCCCAATTTACTTTTTCCTCCCTGTCCAAAAATACTTTGTTAGGTCTTATAAACCTTTTTCCCTTTCCTTTAATTATACTTTTTCCTTTGTTCCTGTCTCCTGTTGGAACGATGTTCGAAGTTATTTGAATGAAATGATTGAACACCTTTATCTTTAAAATTAAAACTCAAATAAAAAAGAAATTCAATATTTGATAAATTGATCGTGAATCTTAAAACACTCTAAACCCAAAAATCTTCTTTTTTACGTGACCTACTGTTTTAACGTGACCTAGTTTTTAACGTGACCTACTATTCAACGTGACCTACTTTTTAACGTGACCTAGGTTTTAACGTGACTTAATTTTTAAAATGACTTAATTTTTAACGTGACCTACTTTTTAACGTGACCTAGTTTTTAACGTGACCTATTTTTTAACGTGACCTAATTTTTAACGTGACCTAGTTTTTAACGTGGCCTACTTTTTAACGTGACCTAGGTTTTAATGTGACCTAGTTTTTAGAGAACAGAAGATTTTGAGAATTACTGCCTTCAGAAATTGACAATTTTCCCATTGATTTGTCTACATAGGGCATCGAAAAGCACCCAATATTTAGAGAACAGAAGATTTTGAGAATTACTGCCTTCAGAAATTGATGATTTTCCCATTGATTTGTCTACATAGGGCATCGAAAAGCACCCAATATTTAGAGAACAGAAGATTTTGAGAATTACTGCCTTCAGAAATTGATGATTTTCCCATTGATTTGTCTACATAGGGCATCGAAAAGCACCCAATATTTAGAGAACAGAAGATTTTGAGAATTGCTGCTTTCAGAAATTGACAATTTTCCCATTGATTTGTCTACATAGGTCTCTCGCGAGACCACCGTTGGAGGAAAAAAGTATATTGTTTTGCATTACCCGTACCTCTTCCCCCACAACAACAGCAGCGTGGTTGAGTGGTAGTGTGCGGTACTTCGGTCCTCGTACACTCTGGTTCAATCCCCGCTGCGGTCTGAATGATGACGCTTCGGCCCATCCTCTACAGACTTGGTGTGCTTCGGCCCGATGAAAACGTTAATAACGTTTTGTTTTTAATGCTTTTTTTTTTACAGATTTAAGAATTCTAACATTATGTAAAATCAGTAAGTAGATCAAAAATCGAACAAAATTATAGTGTAGGTGAAACAAAGACAACATTAGTATTACATGCCATTTTAACAAAGTGTATACGGTAATGGATACATGTGGTATCATAACTTAAGTATGAATTAACATTCAAAAATTTTAAGGAATGCCAGTCAACAGCGTCCTTTGCCATTTTTCTTCCGACTTTTCATTGGGCCTCATATTGCAAGGTGAGTTAATACTATCTTTTTTCCTTTTTTTAAATAGAAATTTAGCTTTTCAGATATCTAAGAATGCGAAGACTTATGAACGAGGCCAGGCGACAAAACTTGATGGCACATCGTCGTCAGGACAACGCGAACACAAGTTCCAACTCATCTGTTGTGCAACGCTCGTCGGTTTCAGAAACCTACTAGACGTGAATGTAATTCGCGTCGGGTATTTTCAAATCTGAAAGTTTTATAAATTCTGTGAATTCATACATTTGTCCTAACGAAATACTTATTTTCAAGTAGAACTTTTATTTATATGGAATGACTTTTTCAATAATAAAAATAAAAATAATAATGATAATTTTTTTTCACATCCGAAACAAATACAATAATGCCAGTTCATTTTCCCTCCCACATTTGTTTCTGCAACGAGTACAAGTTATAAGAGCGATGAGAACAATAGAACAACCAATATAGTCAAAACTGAAGTAGTGCTCTCCGCCGAATTCAGCTTACACTGTGGGAGCATTGCTTTTGTGGGACGTACGATCATTTCGCGTACTAGTTGCCAGGCCCGGAAGCCGCATTCATATCGAATCGGATATTTCACACAATCGATGTAGTTTCGCATTGCTCTGTGTAGAATTTTTTATGTTAATAGGCTCATTTAGGCTTGACCCAAAGTTATCAAAGGTGGAGTAGCGCCAGTGGGCAACGTGTTTGAAACTACTCGTATGGTGCCAAAATGAACAAATGTAATAGAAAAACTTTTCAAAAAAGAAAATATAAATTGTTTTTTACTGTCTAAAAATGCCACTTATTCAGTTTTGGCCACTCATAAATTTGGAAATCGACCCAAAAAAAAATTTTGTACGAGATTTTTACTTTTATTTTATTTTAGTTAGTCTTGTTGAAATGTTCTAGGGATCGGAACATGCGACGTTGCACTGGATTCCCTTAAACCCTAATATTTTTCAAAACTTTGGTAATTTGCCAAACTTTGACCGGAAATTTTAAGACACCTAACATTTTTTGGAGTATTTTATTATATCATGATATCTGACAGTTTTGGATCATTATTAGACATTATTAGACATTATATGGCACTTAGACAAAATTCCCACTGGTGCTATTCCATCTTTAATAATAATTTGATATGCAAAGTTAGGAAATTTACCCGCAAACCGCTGCATCATTTGCCCCTTTAACTTCTGAATGACTTTCTGAGATTTTCCTTGTATCTGAAACCAGCTCGGCTTGACATTGCATCATTTCACTTCTCGTCAGCGTTTTTGTGAAACACTCGATGTTTCTGAGCATTTCTGAAATATTTTAAATATATTTCATTCACTGTTGCCTACAAATTTTGATCTACCTCCATATCCATCCCGACACAAAAAGTCTAGAATTTTAATCGCCGCATCGTAGTTGAATCGAGCTCTATCGGCTGCAAAGCAAACATCCTTGTATGGTTCGATGCAGACATCAAATAAGAAGAAATTGCTGGAAATTGTGTCTTGTATCAAATATAGCCGTATGCAAATAAGTCTCACTCGCAAACTTCCGAAAAATATGCTTTGGTGCGGAAAATAAACCCTTCCCATCCCAAGTAATGTGAGTTTTCGGAGATGGCACCCATTTTATAGAGCGGATCAGCGCATTCTTTCACTCTGAAAAAGAGAGTATTCTTTTACACTTTTGAAGACGCTTCGAAACTCACTTTTCTTGCTCAACTTCTCCACACGTGGTAGGTTGATACATTGATGCATTTAGGGGCCTTTCGAAGTTTTCCTCAGACTGCAAACTTGCTTTAATTTTAGTAAATTTTGTTCTATATTCTTACATTATAGTCATAAAATCCATTAGAACGATCTAAAAACTCTTGAGTTGGAGGAGGAAATTTAAATTGACAGTAATAACAAGATAAACTGATGAGCATCAAAATGCAATTTTTGGCGAGCATGATGATTATGCAGAATAAAATGAATGACGGGTTATGCACTTTGCTTATGTTTGTTTCTTGGAGCGCGCAATCATGACAGAAGCCATCAAAATGTCGTCAGGGTTTGTCGAGGCTGTACGTATTTGGTGCATAATATAAGAAAAATAATAATAATATATGCAAAATTTCGCGTGCGCCGACTGTGTGTACTGTTTGAGGTTTTGAGTGTGTTCTTTTGATTTTGTCGCTTCCGCGCGTTAAAAGGTTTGTGTAATGCTCTTCGAGGGATAACAACGGGTGTAACACAAAAGAGGTACAAAACTGTACGTGCAAACATTAACAATAGAAGCGAAAATTGAATAAAAAACTAAATGCTCGAAGGAAGGCCTAGTTGGTGGTTAGAAAATTCAAACTAGCCACCTACTTTTTTGGGGTTTTTCATGCAAAACACCGTAAGAAAACTCTAATTTTTCGAGGTTAACTGTTATCATATTCGGAATCAGTGTGTCGAAAACCCGCTAATTTGAAATTTTCCCACACTTCAAAAATTTAGAAGTTCCCACAAACACTTTGCAGTATCGAACAATAGTGTTCAAAAATTGATAGTACAGCAGTTTTTTGTTGATGGTGCTGCTGGAGACTTCGAAACTTGCATAGTGCAATTGAATTTGGTAAAACCGTATCCTTTAAAATATTATGCAATTTCCTAAATTTTTCAATTATGAAACGGCTGATTTATTTTTGAATTTCCGCAAATTGTATGAATCTGAAATAATGGGATATAATTTTTTTACCGTATGAAACATTTCTTTTTTGAGTATTCATCTTGAATTAAAAAAAGAGCATATGACTTATTCTTGAATTTCCTAATAAAGTTAATGTATTGTTTTTCTTTAATTTTTTACCTTTTGAGTACGTTTTGTTTTGTCGCTTTACCCCCAGTTTAACATAAGTTTGACCCAATTCTCGCTAAACTTTGACCACAACTTTTTTGCGTTGCTTTAAATTTAGGTAAGAATTTGACAAAAAAATAAAGAATTCGTCAAGAAAATATTATAAACTTTTTTTCCATTTCTTATTTCACAAACATCTTCATTTTCTATTTTTTCAAATATTTTCTAAAGATCTACAGCAAAACAAAAAGATACAGAAGTTCAGCGTCTATATGCATTCCATTCCGCCACCAGCGAGCCATCTGGAATTATTCACATAACAAGTGCATTGTTCTTTTCTTGTGCCCTCTATTGTGCTGGCGGTTTGCCAATGCGTTCACTGACCTTAGAGAGGAAGACATACACCCCCCCCCTTTCTTCCTAGCGCGTCATATAACTTCATTAGTAAATTCCACTCAAGACGAAACATTGCTTGGGCGTGCAAACACACGCACAAAAAACCTGCACCATCATGTATGGGTTCGTCAATTTTTCTTACATCCTTTCACATCCTTTTTTTCTGTAGGGTATATTGAAAAATTAGAGCAATACCATTAAAAATAATTTTTTATAAAAAAGAGTTCAAAAAAAAATTTCCATAGTCTGCCTTTTCCAAAAGTTTAAACTTTATTGAGAACAAGGAAAATAAAATGAACTGAATTGAATTTTGAGTCGAATCCAAATCCAGAAGATAGGTCAGAAGATAGACAGACAGTGAGAAACTTGCTCACTTCTTCCACCAACCATGCTAGGCCACGGGAGTAACTGGTATATTACATTTGTCGACTTTTCCGAACACCAATCACAATCGCAAAAAGGTACGTTGCTTCGATTTAATATTAGGGAAGGGATTAATGAAGAAGGTGGCGAAGTAAACACTATATTTCTTGTGAGCACTTCAAGTCAACAGTAGGGCACGAGAAAACAAAGAACAAATTGATGTATCCTGACAAATAGTGCGCTTGACGTTAAGCAATTCACTTTTGATCACTTACTGGTTTCGAGTTTTAGTATCGATGTAGTTTGCTCCGATGTACGCATTATTTCGCAACTGATTAGCTCTAACCGTTCATGACGTAATTTTAGTAAGAATGCATAATATTATAGTCGTGAATTTCTAGCTCTTTATTAATGTTGTTTTTCCAACTTGCTGAATCTATTTGATCTTTTCACTGCTTCTCATTGACGAGAGCTACAAGAAATTGCACGTAGCGTTCCCTACAACAGTTTACTCAGTTTACCCACTTTTTGAGTACTTTATGTTCTAACTAAACAATCAAAAATCGAATAAAAGTTTCACATTTTTATTGTGTTACAAAAGTATATTTTCTAGCTTCAGGGTCTTAGATAAATATGAATTTTTAAATATTTCGCAGAATTCTCAATTTTCTTAAATCAAAAAAAAAAGACAATTGCATCATTACAATCATTGATTTTATCATTCATAATTTTGAAACCTGGTTTCGAATAATTTAAAAAAACAAATTAGTTTAGGAATTTTGCTTTAATTTATAGAAAATTGAGCCGGCGTTTACCTTTGTTTTTATTTACCTTTTTTAACTCTTAAACGTGAAATTATATATATTTGGACTCTTAGGCTTAGCAAACGGTATTTTTAGCCTTTCAATGAATGGACTATTCATGTTTTGAATACATGTAGAAGTAAAACAATTACTGATTTAGTTTAAAAAGGTGGGGGTTATGAGACACATAAGTATCAGAAATTCTATAAAACCCAAAGCCAATTCCAGAAATTTTTCTCAATTTTTTTTGCAACTAAAAAATTTCATACCCCAATTTTTAATATTTTTACCGACTGAAAAATATCCTCACACACGAACAACACTTGAGCGACGTCAAAATTTGGTTAAGTTCAAGTAGTTCCCAGAAGAGACAAAAAACTTCGAGCCCTTCTTATTTCTTTTTTCGTTGTCTCCCTCTAACTTTCATTTTTGATGTTTGTAACTCAACTCTACTTGTCAAGCTATGCTCACCCCAGCAATATATGTGGACCATAAAATACTTCACCTCATTTTTTTTTCCGCAAGACATCACTTTCTTCATACACGGTTTTGGTGGAAAGATTTTACAAAGTTGGTGGTTTTAGAAAGTGTGGGAACTAAATATATTTTTTGTGCCTCTGAGAACAAAGTAGATAGGAAATTCATAGTATTGTGTAGTTCACAAGCATTATTTGTTAAATTTTTTGGTTCCTGAAATAGCATTTTTGAAAGATCGTATTTACAGGCACAATGAAGATTTATTTAGAAAAATGTGTACGTTATATTATCCAGGCGCAAAATTATACGCAAAGTGCACTAAAATTACGGTATCCGGTCTCGACACGATTGTTTTTCCAAATGCAATAAGGTGCGCGCCTTTGAGAAGTACTGTAATTTGAACCTTTAATTGCTGGTTTTTCTTTGGTTAGTCATATTTTAAAGTTATGCGAAGCTCCTGAGATTACTAGACCTATACAAAAGATTTTCAAGGAAGGAAATTTCGCTTTTCAGTTTGAAACTACTCTATTATCCCCTTGTGAAATCCAAAACTATTTTTAAAAAAGTTAATTTTTAACTGATTTGAAAAATATTTTTATTTTATTTTATTTTTTGTGCATGTTTGTTTTTCCTGTTGCAGAAAACTTCAAAAAAGCAAAAAAGGCACTTCCTCTCATATTCAAAATCTCCACATTTTTTCGCGTTTTTTTTTGATTCACATGTGGCACCGATTTCCAGTTGGATCACTTTCTTCACTTCCAATTTTCCCCGCCGAAGCTCTCTCGTGTGTAAGAGTGTTTTGAAAATTTCATCGAGGGGCAAGAGCCAAGATATTCAAATATATTGAAATGGAATTCATTTCCGCCATTGACCACATTTCGAAAACAAATGAAGCCCTCTTCAGTTCTAATATTAGAAATAAGTACGTCCTAGTTTCTTAATGTTTTAATAGTCTTCCATAGATTGTCGTAATTGATAATAATCTTGTTAAGAGGTCAAAGCAGAAAAAGAAGCCACACAAAACTAAAACCAGAATTTTGAACCAAGTCGAAGAATGTGTGACGAAAGCAGAAAACTCATGAATGTCTGATACGCTTTTTTACATTCCCAATAATAAACCCATTTTTATAAATACTGCAATATTTTCCATTGAAACAATTCCAAACAATATCTATTCAGCTTGTTTACATGTACGCGATACACCCAATCGTCATAATTCGTATAATGCCGGCATTCTGTCTATATATGTGGTACATTTTGGTTTAAGTTTTGTTTTCAACAAAACATGTTCTCACTACAGCACATTATCTTGTTCTTTATTACCTTCTATTAGTAGAGTATGGCGATTTGCAAGGAGAGCACGCCAAAAAAAAAAACGTTGACAGCAATTGTCTTGTGGTCTATTCTGAATTATTGGTGGTTCGTGGCCATATTAGAGTTGAGGTTGGCTCAAGTAGTATTCAACCTCTTCAGTCCGACTCGATCTGTCAAGTAGAGCAGCAGAGCAACACGCCTTAAGTCTCTGCCAATGGTCAAGTAGCACAAAGTATCATTTCATCATCGTAATGTAGATGCTTCGTATGCTTTTTCTTTTCTCTTTTTTCTTGTCCCGGAATAACATAGTACACGATTTTGCGCACTTCTTGCAGATGTCAGGAACTTTTGCAGTTTTTGAAATAACATTTTAAGAGCTAGCGCTAGATACAAAAATATTGTTTCTAGATAAAGCATTCAATATTTGGAATGTTAACTAATAAATGGTAAGCCTAACTCAAATATTGTTATATTTGGAGATAAAATACCCATAAGACATAGTAAAACATTTTAAAAATTCCAAATTGTTTAACACCTTGTCAAAAGCTACGATTTAATATATGAAAAATATTTAATCCTAGTGATCCTAAAACAATAGAAAGCTTTAATATTTTCTGTAGGGCTCCCAAATGGGAGCCAAAAACGCCGCAATCCAAATCTTTAAAGCGATACGCGGAACCCAAAAAGTGTCGGACGCGGAACAAAGTTTGAACTAAATATAGGGTACGGCTCTATTTGGTGCAAACTCTGCTTCGCGTACGACACTTTTCGGGTTTCGCGCATCGCTTTAAAGAGAGAGAGAGAGAGGTGTTTGCGGCGCCCACATGGGGACCCTCCTGTTCAGAGAATCAGCCGCCTGGCGAAAAGGTAACGATCGAATTATGTTTCCACTTTACATTTGTTTTACTATTTTTATACTCTGTTGAAAAATTAATAGTGCAAGGTATCATTTGCGTAATCTCAAATCCGACAATATGGAAGTTATTCTCACACACTGCCTCGAAAGTGGGCACCACACTCTTCCCCCGACAAATTTCTAATTCTCAACTCCTAATGTTTATACAAAGGAATTAATTTGTTGGTCAAAAAACAATCTCCGCGCCCAACGCCTTTCCTCATTTTAGTGAGAAGTGGGGTAGTGGAGAATAAGCAGAAGGAGGGCGAAGGCTCGAAGTGGCTCATAAACGATCTGCAATTCGACACTTCTTTTTTCCTCCTTCTTCTCGTTTTTTTTCCTTTCTTATTCTTCTCCTTTTCCTCCAGTCAGGCCGTCGTTCCAGTGTCTTCCAACTTTGCGCGTTTATTTTGAGAAATCCGTCATGTTTTTTTTCTCGGCAATATTTTTCATCTGTCTTATTTTCTTCATTTTTTTATATTTTCTGCAACTCCAAATCACTAAAAGAGAGAATATTCATATGGAGAGGAAAGAAAATGAGAACCGGATGACAACATTGGGGGGTCCAGTCCAGAAGGATCAGATCAAAAATCCCATTTGTAACCTCCCTCTCGTGCCGTGTGGAACGCAATAGATAGCAAAGGGAACCACATTATCCTATGACTCGTTCTCCTAGTATCCGGGCCCCGGCCGGCTTGTTTTTCGACTCGACTGACTGAAGTGGATAAGTGACGGAAGTGATTTCCTTTTGTTCCGCATGCAGTTCGTTTTCCATTTCCAATAAATAAACGCATATACCCCCCCCCCCCCCCCCCACTAACATTCTCATGCTCCACTAATTTTTTGTTGAAAAAAAAAACGCATATTTGGTACGCGACCTCAGGGTACATGCGGAAACTTTTGAAATTTTTTTGGTGTGTCACGTGCCGGAGCATTTTTGAAACGGCGAATCGTGGAGGTCGAATTTTTTCCCATTTATTTTTTTAGTATATTCTGGGAGTAAATATTGAAAATCACAGTTCCATTAGAAAATTTGTGAATATTCTACAATTTTCATTAAAGTGAGATATCAGTGGGGAAATTGCTTTAAAACGTGCATGGCATAACAAAAAATAACTCACTTAATTTAATACCCCCCCCCCCCAAATTTTAAAATTTCACTCATAAATTCTTTAAGATTCTACAACAACTTGCGAAAAATTAAAAACATTTTTTTATACAGAAATTCCATGACAATTATTATAAACCAGATTTTTATCGTTTCTCAGTGTCCATCGCCAGTTTTCCGTTTTCATCAACTTTTCTGAATCATCAATTCTCTTATTTACTCTCTGCCTTTCTTTGTTTCCTCTGTTCTGGTCCCGATACTGGAAATGTGCTGTCTCATGGAAATTTCCATCTCCTGATGACGCACAATACCTCTTCCTGACGCTTTGACACTTTAACTGCAAAAATCGGTGCTCTTTTTATTTTAGAGCTTTGGATGATTCCGTGATTCCAGAATCCAATAATGTGGCTGCCGAAATGTATGTTTACTCGTAAATGTTTGTATGTGTAGATGTGCTGTGTGTACGCTCAATTCAAATAGTCTAGAAGTTTACACCCGACCACAAGTTTTAAAAATGCACCATCATACGCACCAACACTGCTTTTGTTTCTTCATTCCTTCGTTTCCCTTTCTCGTCCCTTTTTTTTCATATTTTCGCAGCATGAATTTTCGGACGTGTTACATTTTGGGCACGTTTATTTCCACCACCTAGTTGCGAAAAATGTAGTGGGCCATAAAAAACATTTGCTGTGTTTTCTAGGAAAAATAGATTACACACATCCTGGATCAAAGAAGCAAAGTATCACATATAAGATTTTTAGAAATGAAGTACTTAACGAATTAGTTACATTTGCCAAATAAATGGCACAAACTCCCTAAAAATGCTATACTAATTTTACATAACGGTGGACTGTTTTAAATTACCACAAATGACTCCAATACCCCAAATATATCAAGAGGTTTTTTTTGTATATATGACTAGTCTAAGTTGGTTGACCGTATTTTTTACTTTTTGTACCAAATTTTTTAAGACTTTTTCACAATTTCTTTGTGGACGATTTGGGGTCACTTGGAGTATTTTAAAACTGAATCCACACAAGGAGGCAATTGTACTCTCAACTTACGCTTTAACCACGACTGATTTTTAGTTTCGAGGTTATCTTAAACTTCAGGTCTTGGCACGAAGATATTAAATAAATTAAAAATAATTCAACAGTTTCAGGATGGGATTTATTTTGCTTTTAAAAAGTAAAAGTAGCTAGCTAAAATGGCTAGATTACGGTTTACTTTAATATACTGCTGTGTTAAATGAAATTTATATTTTCTTGCTTAAAAGCCTTGAGACAGAAGCATAATCGGAGGAAACAAAACTTTAAGTTTGAAAAGTGTTAGACATTTTATCGAATACTGTTGAACTTTTTAATTTTTGGAACATTATTTATTTATAGAAAACCTTCAATTTCATTATAATTCTGAACATTTTCTATTTCTGGTAAACGTCATTGCATTTTGATCATTACCATAAATTCCAAACTAAAGTATGCACATCATCGTTACAACATTCTCAATCGTGTACTCTCAACTTTTGCAGAAACGCTAATTTTAGTCCGCACTCTTCCCAGATTAGCAACAAGAAAATAGTCGTCTCTGTTCAATGATCGTAATCGTCATTTTTTTTTCCAGTTTCCGATCAAAATTCTAACTTCAACTACAACTATTATAAGATTTTCTCCTTTTTGTGTAGTATTCTCGTTTTTTAAAAATTGAAATTGAAATAGTCTTAGATACTTACTTCCTTAAATGCACTCAACACTCAAAAAAGGTGTTTTCACACTTTCAATAAGAAATAGGAAAAATAAGTTAGGCAAAAAAGAAGTCGACAAACTGCTTAATCAAGTTAAAAGTGTGGATTAAATCAACAGAAGAATGCGAATGCTGTGTCATTTAAAGAAAAAAAAACGAAAGCTATTTTTTCCTCGCCGTTCTTTTTGTCCGACTTCTAACTCGCCTAACTTCTGCGTTACTGCTGTAAATGCTAATATACATAATTATTTGCTGGAAAACAAGTCCCTAAATCTTCCATTGTCTGAGCACTGCCATCCACGTTTGAAGAGCTAAATATATTTCATTTCTTTTTATTAAATTTTAAATTTTGAGAAAAATTAATTATTATACATAGATACTATTGAGATCTACATATTATTTTTTATTGCACTTAAATTAAAAATCATCAATACTCCACCAGCCACACATCTATCCATAAAATAAGCATTTTATCATGCCCATATCTCATCGCTTTCTTTTCATTTTTTTTCGAATATTTTCTGCACCATAGTCCCGTCACCCTTTTTTTTTTTTAAAGAAGACGTTGTGTTTCTTGGTTTCCTTGTTTCTTAGAACCACTCACAAACCGCCAGTTATAAACACATCAGCCAAATTTTGGCATTTCCCTCCAAAATTGTGGCTCAAAACTGCCGCAGAAAAAAGAAAACGAACGTGTTTCAGATATGTGGCTCGTCATTCTTTGTTTCGTCTTGCCGGCTATCATCTTTTTTGTTTTTGCATTAATTGCGTGGCTCCGAGTACTGCAGCTGAATTATAGGTGAGTTTTTTTCAAATGAAGGGATAATAGTAGTGCCATTTAACAATATAGAAATGTATTCGGCAATTTATAAAACCACTTATATTTAATTAGTTGATATGTGTTTTTTCATAGCATTTTTAGTTTCGGAGTCATACTTATTTGAACAATTAACAAAATTATTTTTAAAAAACTAAAAATAAATAAATTTTTGACCAACACTAAATGTTGCAAAAAAATATCCAAATTTAAACTTTTCCAAAATTGTTTCGGAAAATTTTTTAATGAAAAGTCACTATTCTGGTTATGTACATATATTTAAACCGATATTTTTCGAAAATTTGGCAATTTACCAAAATATTGACATAAGAACTTTTTGTAGTTTTTTAAATATCATTCTGTCGTTTCATACTATTATAAGTGTACTTATTTAGATCAAAAAAGTTTTTTTTTTAATTTACAATTTTTGGGCGGTTGTTGTGTTTTTTTTTTAAATTTATAACATGTTTAAATTCGATACTTATTTATCCTTTCAAGAAGAACTTATAAAAAAAATCAACAGAAAAAATGCAAGAACGCTCTAATGTACTAAGTTCTGACAGCATCGTGGTAAGTAAAATTTGGCAACAACTAAACTAATAAGGAGTTTGAAAAAATTCCACCCCAGGCGCAAATCCGCTTTTACGTTAAGTTCTCAAGAAAATTGTTGAAAGTCGTTTTTTTGTCAAAATAAAATGTAGACTGACTTTTTTAATTTAAAATTCCTATCTCCTAAAAATTTTTTCAACAAATATGTGTTTCTAAAAATTAAGGTCAACACTTTTTAAGAGGACATTTTATTCATTTTGATAATAAGTTTCATGGCCAAGTTACCATCTCACTGACAAACGACAAAACCAATGTTTGAACTCTTACACCTAATTTTGTGTTCCAGACGGCGACGTGCGACTGAAGCAGCTGACCGAGAAGCAAAAAAGAAGGCGTCACAACTAGAAAGTCTCATTACAAAGTTAGTTTTCCCAAACGTACTTTAATAATGATTATTTGTTTCAGAAAAGATGGGAAAGTGATTTGCCACATACCTATACAGGTGGAAGACATTGAAACTGGGGCAATGTTTCTCTACAATTCAGATGAAAACTTGGCAATAATTGGAGAAGATGCAAAAATTCCGCTTGTAGAGCAGCAGCTTGTGTGAAATTGATACTCACAAATATTTGAAAGTTACCCCTACCTTAATTCATATCATAATCATTAAATTCAAAACAACAAAAGATGTATGCCCATGTCTTGTTTTTCAGTATTTCTATTTTGCATTCCCTGTGATCTCCAATTCTGGTATGAGTGGCGCCCTCACAATGAACTTAATTGCATTATACGTTTTTTTCTATCGAAGGTATTGTTCAATTTCTAATTCTAAAGAGAGTATGGTCTGTAATTAAAATTTGTTTCATGCAATCAATCCTTTTAAGACTTGTAAAACATTGGTCTCGTATCATTTTCTAAATATTGCTTTTTCATTTTTCTTCCCTTCGAAATTTTTTATAATAATCTTGATGTTACTTCTTTTTTTTGTAGCATTTTTTTGATAAAACAGTATGATCAATAAATTTTCAATTTTCAATAGTGAATTTTGTTTTGCCACAAAGTGATTGCCCATCCAGGAAGATTGACCCACTCAGGACACCAACCTGCCATCGAATGGTACCCGGCTAGGCTGAGCAGTCCTCGGAGTTGTCTCATATTGGTTGGGATTCGGCCTGAAAACTTATAAGATGTACATTGCCGGCTAATATTCTATTGGCTTTCGGATGCTTAAGTTGTTCAAAAATTGTAACTCAAATGCTGTGATAGCTATCAAAAAAAATTCTACTAACACAGTTTGTTATGTTGTCATAATCAGTTAACTCGATTCCGGGAAGAGTTTTAGCAGCTGACATCCAGAGGGTCTGTTTTGGACTAGAATTAGTAAGCGATCCACAACTTTGAAGCTAGGCGTTCATGAAACAAAGTTCCTTTTTCGGACTAAAACACCAAATTACCTTTTTAAATGTTTAAAAAAAATTGACTAAAGAAATAGGTTTTGTTACAAATCTTCCTACGCATATTTGCGATTCTAGTAAACTTTTTAGATCGTTTTTTAAATTACCGTCAATATCAGTATAAGAGTAATAGTTCCCCATATCAGTTGTGATTAATGTTGATCCATTCCAATACTTCTTCTTCGGATCAGCAGCAATTGCCACCACAGCTTTTCCGCAATACTCGGTTGATTCTCCGTTTAGGAACATTTTGTTTTCCGTCTAAAACCTTTCAATAGACTATTTTTTGAACATTAATTTTGCGGTTACCGCGCCCCAAGATCCTGCAGATGTTTCAATCATATTTGTGATAAGCTCAGTTTTAACTGCCGAAGGCCAAAGTGAGATTACAGTAATGCCAGTGTCCTGCAACTCTTGTGCCATATCCGAAGACATTCTGTCAAGTGCCATTTTTCCAACACCATAGGCGACGGTGAACAAGTACCTGAATTAACTAGGTTTTGTAAAATAAATATTAATTTGTAATGAAACTGACATTATTCCACCCAGCGAGCTGATATTCACAATCAGACCTTTCATCCCATTCTTCCTCATTATACGAGTACCGTATACACTGCAATAGTATTGGTTGCGAAGTCCCACATTGTTGATGTCATCCCAAATTTCTGGATCTCGTTCAAAAAATTTTCGGGTATCTCCTGATCCGCATTTCTGAATTAAATTTATATTTAAAAAATTTACAAACCATGAAAAAATTAATTAATAAAAGAAACCAATGACAACTTACAGTCACTGCGGAAAATGCATTGTTCACTAGAATATCCAATTGGTTATCGGTTTCACTTGCAACTTCATCGAAGAATTTTTCCACTTCATCCATATTACTGTGGTCGACATATCGAACATGACAAATTCCACCACGTTTCCTACATTCTTCAGCGGTCCCCTCCAATGTTGGAAGATAGGTTAGCTCCGAAGAAAGAGTTTTAGATGGTGCACGTCCAGTAATGTACAAGGTACATCCAGCTTCCGCAAGTTGAAGAGCAACTCCTGTTAAATTGGCTCATTATAACAAGATGATACCTTTCAACATACCTCTTCCACATCCTCTCGAAGCTCCGGTAACGATGGCGATTTTACTTTTAAGAGACATGCCTAATAAAAGACGATTATTTATGTCTCCACCCTATTCCTTTTAAACTACTTTGTTTTTGCTCTTTGTTGCCATTTTTCTCAAAAGGGCAACATTTTTTTGTCAATTTTGATTGATGTATAAGTGTTGTTTGGTGTAAACTGTCTGTCTGAAAGATTTAATCAAACGCGTTCACTGGTGAAAAACATTTAAAAGTGCAGAAACTTCTCCAAAGTGCAAGTGCTGGCCCTCTAATCATGGTTTTTATTTCGGAAAAAAAAGAAAAAAAAACGATAAGACTAGCTGATTGACATGTGGTTTATTTTTTTGTAGTACATACATGGGTTATTATATACCAAAAGCAAATGTCAAAAATAAATCAAAGAATTGAATTTATCAACTTAGAGTTGAATTGAACGCTCAATATTACACTATTATGCAAAAAATCATTACTTATACATAAAAAATACAGTTCGAATGTCAATAGTTTGTAGTTTTTGTAGTCTGCGAAGTTTTGGTTCATGAAGGGATATTTGTTCAGGGTTAGTGAGAAGATATGGTCGGGGTACTGTAGTAGTACTGTAGAAGTACTGTAGTTTGGGAAAAATTGACTTTCTTCAAAGTTATGCAAACTAAATAAATCTCCGAATAAAAAAATGCGGTCATAAATACGCCTGAATGTCAGTTTTTCTGATTGAACTGGAAACTTCTGGGCAAATACTGAAATACTACCTTGTGTTAATACTACTTTTGCTTGAATACTACTATTGCTAGAATACTACCTTTGCTAGAATACTACCAAATTGCTAGAATACTACTATTGCTAGAATACTGCCATTGCTAAAATACTACTTTTGTTGCTTAAATACTACCTTTTCAGAAAATTTTATAATTTTATTCATTTTTTCATTGGAATTCTTATTAAGTACTATTTCTGGTCAGATATTTTGAATAAGAAATAATTCACACAGCATTTTGTATTGTGTTAAGCACTAAAAGTGGCTTGAACGGTTTTATTTTGGGATCCAATAGGAGAGTATTAATTTGTAGTGAAATAGGTTTAAATTAAGCTGTGGACCGTTCTCACAAAAATACTCCGATTTCAAAAATTGCCAATTTGTGATTGAAATGGTTGTAAAACAACAATAAACTAATTGCAGAATTCAAATATTTCTTCCCAGAGTGAGGTTGTAAATACCCACACTTGTTCATAGTTTTACGACTACATATCGTCTCCTTTTTGTTTTGATGACACACAGTTATGGCTAACTGATTCAAACATATAGCTACTAAAGTATTTCACTTTCAAACACTATATCTACAAGCAAACATATTTGCTTATCAATATCAGCCATATTGGACACCTTAAAAACAAACTCTCACGATGGCTGAAGAAAAACTTTTTTTTTTGAATTTTTCAAGTTTTTTTTTAAGTTTAGGTATTAATTTGCTCTGATTTATCAAGATATTAAACAGCTATTTGATTTTTTCATACAATCTGGTTTGTCGCCTATTGATGGCGCTCTGTTCATAATCCCAAAAAAAACTTACAATTAGAAAAGTTATTTTCAACTTTGAACGGTGTTTACTCAAGAAACTTAAAAGTTAGAAAAAATTAAATATTGCAATACTGATAAACACACTACGAGCTACATTTCTGGTGTTAACCATTTTCCTGTATCTCTTCTGGTTTCTGAGCTACGTTGTGTTTATATACTCAGACGCTGTTAAAATTTCATTTCATACTATTCCAAACTCTAGCCTGTAGCTCAAATTTCAGTTGTCTAATAAAAATTCTGTCAACTGACAAAACATTTGTCGCACTATTTGGCACATTTGGTTTACTGCGAATAATGTCAAATGGTGTATTCTTGCAGACTTATGTTCAATTTGAGACAAAAACAACATAAATTGTAAAATTTCACTCTTTCAGGTTTCTTCACGGATACACAATGCGGATACGTAGAGAGAAGTTTTAATTGATTAAGAAATAAAATTATTTTCATATAAGTTTTTAATTGTTTCTTTAAAATTATGCTCACCATTTTTTCGCAAACTCATCTTGTGTAATTGAGCATACATAATTATGTAAGAATACACAATTTTGCATTACTCACATTAGAAAAATGTTCAAAATTAAAAACCAGATGTTTTGTCAGTTGACTGTTTTTTGATTAGACAACTGAACTTTGAATTACAGGCCAGAATGTGTAATAGCATGATGTGAAATTTTAACAGTGTCTGAGTGCATAAACACAACGTAACTCAGCAACCGAAAGAGATACAGGAAAATGGTTAACTGAAGAAATGAATGTAGCTTTTAACACGTTTATTAATTTTGTAATGTTTTATTTCTTCTACTTTTTAAGTTTCTTAAATGAGCGCCGTTCAAATTTAAAAATAACTTTTCCTAGCCTTTTTTGAGATTGAGCATCATCAACATGCGACAACAAGAATGTATGAAAATATCAAATAGTTGTTTAATGTCTTGATACATCAGAGCAAATTAATACCTAAACTTTAAAAAAAACTTGAAAAATTCAAAAAAAAAGTTTCTTAAGCCATCGTGAGAGTTTGAAGATGGGATATGTTTTTAAGGTGTCCAATATGGCTGATATTGATAAGAAAAAATATTTTTGCTTGTAGATATAGTGTTTGAAAGTGAAATACTTTAGTAGCTATATGTTTGAATCAGTTAGCCATAACTGTGTGTCATCAAAACAAAAAGGAGACGATATGTAGTCGTAAAACTATGAACAAGTGTGGGTGTTTACAACCTCACTCTGGGAAGAAATATTTGAATTCTGCAATTAGTTTATTGTTGTTTTACAACCATTTCAATCACGAATAGCTAACAACTAAAAGCGGAGTTACTTTTTGAGAACGGTCCACAGCTTAATTTAAATCAATTTCACTACAAATGAATACTCTCGAATTTGATCCCAAAATAAAACCGATCAAGCCACTTCTACAATACAAAATGCTGTGTGAATTATTTCTTATTCAAAATATCTGACCAGAAATAGTACTTAATAAGAATTCCAATGAAAAAATGAATAAAATTAAAAAATTTTCTGAAAAGGTAGTATTTAAGCAACAAAAGTAGTATTTTAGCAATTGCAGTATTCTAGCAATAGTAGTATTCTAGCAATTTGGTAGTATTCTAGCAAAGGTAGTATTCTAGCAATAGTAGTATTCAAGCAAAAGTAGTATTAACACAAGGTAGTATTTCAGTATTTGCCAAACTTCTGGCACCTAGAAAAAACTTGTAATTAAATTCTGAAAGCTCTTGAAAACTGAAACAAGTCCACAAAGAAACGTTTTCAAAAAAGTTCATTTTAAGTCAGATATTAATTTTCAAAGTTATGCAAACTAAATAAATCTCCCAACAAAAAAATGCGGTCATTTATTTGCCTGAAGATCAGTTGTTTTTATTGAACTGGAAGCATCTTCCACCTAGAAGCTTTTTGTAATTAAATTCTGAAAGCTCTTGAAATTTGAAACAAGTCCCCAAAGAAACATTTTCAAAAAAGTTCATTTTAAGTCAGATATTAATTTTCAAAGTTATGCAAACTAAATAAATCTCACATTAAAAAGCTAAGGCGGAGCTATAGCTCAGCTTTAGCTCAGCTATGTCTCAGCTATAGCTCAGCTTTAGCTCAGCTATGTCTCAGCTGTAGCTCAGCTTTAGCTCAGCTATGTCTCAGCTATAGCTCAGATATGTCCCAGCTATAGCTCAGCTATGGCTCAGCTATAGCTCAGCTATGGCTCAGCTATAGCTCAGCTATAGCTCAGCTATGGCTCAGCTATAGATATATATATATACTTTCTTTTAAGCAGAAAAAGTACATTTTCAGGCCTATTTTAGGAGCACATTTTAAAATAGAATGGAATAAAAAATTAGTAGATTTACCAAACTTTGAAAATTAATATCTGGCTTCAAACTAACTTTTTTGAAAATCCCCGTAGCCATTTTATTGCAAATTTTTTGATCTTTCAGAATTTAAAAACAGCATTAAAAAAACTTAAATTTTGTGATCTTTCAGAATTTAAAAGCGGCATTTTAAAAACTTCCATAATCGCCGAGTTTAAGCAGAAAAAGTACATTTTCAGGCCTATTTTAGGAGCACATTTTAAAATAGAATGGACCCCCTAGAGTACCTAGGGTGGAAGTTTAAGCTCAAGAAAGTTACGCTAAGCTACTTAAACTTTTTCAGTGTCAAGTCTTCAATGTTGTTTCGAATTTTATTTTTATTTTGACCTTACTAAAACATCACGACTGTTTCAAAAACAATTATAGAACCTTCAAAACAAACAAAACAAATATACGCCCGAAAAGTGCACGTTTCAAATTTGACGACTTCAAAAATCAAGTCAACTTTTACAAAATGAATTACCGCGTACTGTAAAAAAATTTTATAATTGGTCGGACCCGAATTTTCAACGAAACAAAAAAAACCGAACTACCCTCGAAATACAAATCAGATCTAATCGTGCGAACTCAGAAAAACCTTTTCGCATATAAATCAGTTCTTTGGGAACCAATGTACATTGCAAAAAATGAAGACTCGTGCATCCGAATGCAATAATTGACGTACGAGATAGTAGTGGATGCGGCGGGTAACTCAGGGAGTCAGACGAAAAACCGGAAACGAATCGCATATGACTGGAGATTTCGGCCCAATGGGGCAACAGTTTGTTCCAATTTCTTTTTCGCACTGATCTTTTGTTAGACTCTACCGCCGATGGTTCAATTTTCACAAATCCGTTTCAATTATTAGGATCGACTGAGTCAGTGAATCAGGTTTAGTGAGCGACAAAGAATCATAACAAATGTTGTCGCTGGTAATCTCCTATTGTCGGTTACATGATGAGTATGTCTATTTATGAGCCGACATGGTTTTTTTTCCATCACCAAACATTCGTTTCATTTCCCTTCGAGTATTCATTTTCCAGTTCGGTTTTTTGTCGGTTTGATAATTCTTTAAAAGTATTGGTCAGACGCGGATAACAGAGATCTACATTCTGTCACTTTTCAAAAATGCAGTTGTGTTCCTTTTTGTGGAAAATGGAAAATACATCCATTATAGAGACCACTCTTTTTTACATAGCTTGTGCCTTTAGGGTCCCCAGACGTCTTCGAAAATTATTTTCTCCGAAATACACTGCGTTTTGACTTTGGGAATGCTCTTGGATTTTTATAGAATAACTTCATACCTTATTAGAAGTCGTTTATAGATTAATCCTCTTTTGGAATCTATACTGTAAATTGTTGTTTTTCTAGCGAGTCTAATTTTCACATATTTTCAACTAAAGTTAAAATCAAATTTTTTTTTATTTGTACTGAAAATCAAAGAAAATCAATGGATTTTTCTATGTGTAATTTCAATTTTATTTCAACTTGATGTCAAGTGAACTCAGAAATGTTTCAATTTTCCACCGCACCTTGTTAAACCAAATAACTGGAATGATGAGTATTAAGCCGATTTTTTGAAAAGTTTTTGAACGGGTCACGGTCGTACCAAAGTGACGTGCACTGTCGATATATAAGTAATTTCATAAAACCGTTTGAAATTAGTACTCTCACTTGAGAAGTGAAATATTGATCTTTTTAAAGTAATAAAAAAAGTTTTTTGTCAGATATTTGATATTGGAAACATATTGTACAATGACTAATTGTTTTTATATTCATATAATACTAGGCAAGATTTCAATTATCATATTTTAGCCACTGTTTAATACATTCCAATAACTGATGAATTGAAACTTACCAAAGTTTGGTCTTTATTTCCAAGATTAAAAAAAATCATAGCTACCTTATCCATCTATCAGTGTTGCTCGATATTGTTTAACTTTAACAGCTTCTCAGTTGCCGTTTGTTCTATCTAAAAATTGTCAACTGGTAAAATATTCTTCAAAGTAAGTAAAATTAAAACCTTCCAACGTGTAGTTGTCTGTTTCATTACTGACACAAAAACTACGGTAGTTTGAATATCTACAATAGTCACGTTATTCGGACAATGTTAGAAATTGTAGTACGTAATCAGTTAAGCTGTTTCAATGCTATATGTTGCTCCAAATTTAACACATTTTTAAATATATAAAACTGCTCAGCCCATACTTTAAATTTGAAATTAAGGTTGCTCGCACCTTTATCATTACAATTATTAGAAAAAATTGTGACGCTTTTTGTATTTTTATTTGTTTCTGTGTATCCGTTTCTTCAAATCGGATGTGTATAAAAACATTTCCGTAAAAAATTGGGTTCAATCGTTCAACCTATATTTTAAACCCCCCGTTTCAATTATAGTCTCTCTTTTTACACACAATAAAATAAAATCACCAAAATTTTTAATTGTCACCGTGTCTACCTTTCTCATACCCGATCATACTTGCCACCTATTTTACTTTCCGGTTCGGCTTTCAATTCAGTATCGTATTAACCTCCACTCGACAACTCTAGTAGTGCCGAATTGGGAACGTTGTCTCATAAATCGGATTTGAATTTGAAATTATATTATACCTAGCTACTCTGATGCAACGTCGTTTCTAAGTATATATTCCTCCCGGATATTCTAAATTAAAAGTTGAAAATTATTCCCGTGGCGCTGTAATATAGTTGTTTTTAAAAATAATGTATCAGCATCAGATTATTCCCGATTACTACTACCGATCATATACACCGTATCGCGGGTGACTTTTTTTTTTAATTTTTGAGTTTCAAAATGTTTTCTAAAATGTACATTACAGACACCACTTCATGCCGGGTGCAAGAGTTGGTGATGAAACCGAGCCGCCTGCACACAAGAAGAGCATAATCTCATGGACAAGTAAGTTTACCTGTTCTAGATTATTTGACTACTGTTTTTTTTTCCAGGTACACCTACAAAACACAAAGTGAAATACTACATAACATGTAGTTTTCTGATTTTTCTTATCCTACTTGTGCTTTTTATATATGTTTGTTCACTGGCGAATATGTCCACTGCGTTTGGTCTACTTGGAAGTAGAGGACTGGGTTTGTGATTTTTTCACACTAATAACAGTTGGCTGAGTTGAGAGTTAATTGTTCAAATTGTTCAATTATCTCGCCTCCACTTTTGAAAATGTTCAGTTTGAAACAGAAACAGGAACAGAACCGGATAAATGTTCCGGAACGATTTTTGTTCTTTAAAGTGCACTTATTTTTAGGAAAGGCTATTCAGGAATCACCTCTTATAAATGATCCGATATCAGCAGTTGTAGTTGGAATGTTAGCAACAGTGGTTTTACAATCAGCGACCACTACTACAAATATATTGGTCACCATGGTTGCTGCAAATAGTGAGAGAGAAAACGAAGCATAAAGTATAATTAACCAAACGTTTTAGTGATAACTGTGCACGATGCGATACCTGTTATGATAGGTAGCGAGCTTGGCTCATCACTAGTCAATGCGATGGTCTCATTGGCATATTCTGGAAAACCTGAACAGTTTCGAAGAGCCTTTTCCGCTGCAATACTGGGAGATGTGTTTAATGTTTGTGGTTTATTCGTTATATTCCCTATGGAAATGTTTACTGGTCTCATTGAAAAAGTCTCCTGGTGGATTGTGGATCCATTGATTTCCGAGCAAGGTCTTAGTTTCAAAACGTTGGAGCTACTCACAGATCCAATTAACCAAGTTATACTCCAGGTAAGTTCTATCAGGTTGTCCCATAAGTTTTTGTACTATTTTTTTTGAAAAAAATTTATTTCTCTCAAGCGACAAGTAGTACTATTCACACAAGTATTCACCATTAGTGTCCACCACTTGTTGCCATTTACTAGGTAACATCATGATGCCACGGGAGAAGAAATCCGGCGAACGCGATGAGAAGAAAGTGGAGAGTTCAGTTTTGAGATGCTCTTCGTCGTCGAATTGCTTGTCGCGCATGTAGTCACTGAGAGACAAGAACAAATGGTAGTCGGTTGGTGCAAGATCTGGAGAATATGGTGGATGCGGTAAAACAGTCCAACCAAGATCTTGCAGCTTTTGGAAAGTCTTCTTGGCGACATGAGGCCTAGCATTATCGTGAAGAAAATATAGTTTTTCATATTTTCCGTTGGTCTTTTCTGCAACTCGGTCCAATTGGGCACAATAGTAATCAGCAGTGATAGTTTTATTAGTTGGCAACAATTCCCAGTGCACGGGTCCTTGAACACCCCACCAGACACAGATCATAATCTTTTTTGGGTGAAGATCAGGCTTTGGCGTCGGTATTCCTTTCTCGCCGATCGGAAGCCATTGACGTTTTCTGGAATGGTTAACATAGAGCACCCACTTCTCATCTCCAGTAACCAGATTGTTCAGCCAATCGAACTTTCGACGAAAAGTTAGAAGTTGAGTACAAACGTTGACCCGAGTGAGCTTCTGTGATGCCGAAAGTTCATGAGGCACCCAAATTCCAAGTTTTGAAGTAAAACCAAGGCGACCCAAGTGACGTGCAATTGTGCTATGACAACACTCAAGCTTCTCTTCCATTTCACGAAGACTAAGACGAGGCTCTTCCTCCACCAGCTTCACTAGGTCTTCTTCATTTAACTCTACCGGTCGCCCAGAACGTTCTATTTCTTCGAGACTGAAGTCGCCGTTCTTGAACTTTGAAACCAACTCTTTGCTGTATTATAAGAGAGTGCTCCCTCACCCATCGCACCGCATATGTTTCGTTCCGCTTCCATTGCTGAATGACCAAGACGAAATTCATAAAGAAGAAGCAATCTAACGTCTCGACGTTCAAGTTTGATGATTGTCATCGTGGCAAAGTAGAAATGGATGAAATGAATCTTTTCTGAAAGGGGACGACCCGACCTTGACACGACCTACGATGAAAAAATTTTAAAACTTTCTAGAAGTTTTGGAAAAATATTTGAAAAAAAGTACAAAAACTTATGGGACAACCTGATAAAAAGAAGTTTTGAAACCGTTGAATATTCTAGGTTAATGAAGTAGAACTTTTAAATGCTACAATCCGCCCAGAAATGTTTGAAGCTAACCATTCATTTGTTCAAAGGTGCAGTTTTACAAATGGAACACGAATCTATAATTGTAAGTTTACAAGTTATGCAAAAAGTTCGGTGCCTCATGCTGGAATCGAACCAGCGACCTTCTGTTTACTAGACAGACGCTCTGCCACTGAGCCAATGAGGCGCATAAGAGAAACACTTTTCTCTCCGTAGAAATGCATGCCGCTAGCCAACTAACCGAACGACCGCCGAAAGGTTAGGGAAACGAGAGGAAGTCACATTGCAGGCCCCTACAATCATCTCTTCTCGCATACTTCCCTGTCTGACAAGAATATTGGATGGATTGTTTTGTTTGTCTCGATTTTCTGCCTCGTTATGTGTCTTGTGGGAATTGTATACTTAATTCAGGTATCCCAAAATTCATGAAAGTTTGAAAAAAAAACAAAATCTCGTTTTCAGAAACTACTAGACGGGCATGCAGCAAATTACGTTCGAAACCTACTTTCAAAGCAATGCCCCGGAATGTGGAAGCCTTGTACTGGCTACCTCGTAATGCTAGTTGGACTTGTAGTCACCATATTGGTAGAACATCAAAACCCCATACTTAGAAAAAGGTACACATTCTTTATTATTTAGATCCAATCAAACAGTATATTCTCGTCTTCACTGACTCCATTGGTCGGTAGCGGAGTTGTGACACTAGAACAGATGTACCCACTTGTCTTGGGAAGTAACATTGGAACTACGTTCAGTGGTGTTCTTGCTGCTTTCTCAACAGATCCGTCAAGATTTGAAAAGTACAGATAACGAAAAGAATTGTGGGGGTTATTGGTGAATTTTTCAGAGCGTTGCATATGGCAATGTGCCAAGTGATCTACAATATCATTGGAACGTGCTTGTTCTATATTGTACCATGTACAAGGAAGTTTCCAGTATATTTATCAGTAAAACTGGGGGTAATTACGGACCATGTAAGTTTGGACTACAAATTCTATAAATTTTCTTTGACTGCTGTACGTACAGAGCGTCATTCGAATAATAACCAGAGTTTTTGTAAATGAAGAAGTACTTAATTTTATAAAACACATTTTGAAATGAATAGCCGGAGTCCTAGACAAAGTAGTTTTTTTTTTAATTCATTTAAGAAAAACTATACCTCTGGTATTTTTCAATCATTGTGTATTATTTTACTTAAGTATTTCTTTATAATCTCCCAAATGTATTTATATGTATTTAATACTTACTAAGTACTTATTTATTGGCGGAAAAGTTAATTTCTTGCTAGAAAATCAATATGTAACTTTTCAGTACCGCTGGTTCATTGTTGTCTTCATCTCCACAGTTTTCCTGATTATTCCCTTCACTATAATCGGGCTCACGCTTTTACCAGACAACGTTATTGTCATTGTCTTCATAATCATTCTTATCATCGCCATTACCTGTTGCTTTATTTGTGTATTACAGGTAATAACTCACCGCAAATGTTAAATACTAATCCGGTTTCCGATTCAGAATAGTTGCAAAGAGTTTCTCCCGAAAATTCTACACAACTGGAGTTTTTTGCCAATTTGGATGAGATCATTGCAATATTACGATCCTTTCATGTGCAAAGTGTTCACTAATATTCCTTATATTGGAGGATTTTTCCGGAAAGGAGGAGCCCATCGTGAACGCACCGAAAATGGGAAATATGGAGAGGATGATATTGAGAAAAAGGTTCAGAAACTGGTACAACTTAGCGGGCAGACACAGGTTTAGCCGTTTTGTAACTCCTGCCGTTAACACTTTACATATCTGCGTGTTCTGGTGGTTATGATATATCTTTGTTGGAAGTTGTGCTAACTTTCTTATCAGACATATCTTTGTTTTTTTTTTTTGAACGCTCCCATGCTTTTAGTTTATTGACTAGCAGCTTTTACTTGTTAATTCACTTAAACAGGTTTATTGGATTGTTTTATTATTATTATTACTTGAATAAAAAGCATTTTGCCCTGTTGATAATTTTTTTAAACTTCAGTTACTGGCGGGTTTTCATATTCGACATCCGGGTCCACACGAGAGGAAACACCTGGAACACATCAAAATTATTTGATACTTATGACAAAAAGTTAAAGCATACAGAGCAGGAATGCGGAGCACAGAAGTATGCCGGTGCTGACGACAGCCATCCAAAACGACCAAGATAAGATATTCATGTCACTTCCCTGGAACATTAAACATTGAATTTGAAAAATGATGTCCCCCAACTCACGTAGTCATAATGGTATACATCCTGGAATTGGAGTTGCTGTAACGTGAACGTTTTGCCTTCGCGATTTGCATTCCAATAGATTAAACATCCAGATCCAGAGAACACTCCAGTGATAAAAATAAGCAGCGTAGTGGACGGCTTGCAACGTTGGCAGCAAAACGGACCAAATAGGAGTACGGTAGATGCAATCATACAGGAAATGGCAAGAAAGAGCGCGACAAAGACTTCATATGCTGAAAAGCAAAACAGATACTGTTAAGTAGCATTAGAATGAAAGTCTGAAAGGCAGATTAGCGCTTGAAACAAATTGGAAATTTTGCCAAGTTTTAATAGCCTACTTGGGTAGAAAAATGTGTATGGTCAAATAAAACTTAAAAAAAAAACTTAAATTTGAAAAAAGAGCAATGTAATTTGAAACAGTAATTTTTGGTCACAACGGTTTATTTACGATCAGATAATATAAAATCCTCAAGTACGCGTGGTGAGACCCGTGTGTCTAAATTATTATTTTTCGACGTCTACGTAATAGTAATGTTTTCAATATTATAAACACATACATATATTCAAACTTTGGTCGTTTTACGAGATGAGCGATACTCATGCCAAAAATACGTAGTTTTCTTAACTTTTCCAATTTTCCCGCCAAATACTTACTTTGTGTAGGTAAGTGTCGATACATGGATCTTTCCGAGTACATGTCGTATCCATCCATGAAATTGCGCAGCTGTTTGAACATGCTTGACAGACGGAAATTACAACTGCCATATTGTCGCGTAGTGATGCATTGACGCAGGACTCCGCGGTGCATTTGAAGATTGTCTAAGAATTGATGAGATTTGCCGGGAAAATCTCAGTATCCTGTCTATATTTTAGAGCCTTACCCATTTGGTTGCGAGGTTGATGAATGGACCAATAGTCGGAGATCAACGCGATGACCAGCATTCCAGTGCCGACCAGAAGAAGTATCCATGATACCACCTAGAAAATCAAATGTTCGAATCAATTTTTTTTTATAATTTAACATTACCAAATCTTAACTTTGAATTGGCATTTTTTAAAGTTATTTATTAAAAATACAAACCTGTAGGCCGGTGAATTGCATAGCCATTTTGAATTCCTCGTAATCAGACGAACTTCATGCGTAGTTTACGTATCCATTGCAAAGTGAACAAAACCCAACCTAATATAAATTTATTCTATATCGGTAACATCAAAGTACGAGAGATTAATGATATTATTCAGAAAAGAACAAGGTAGCGTAATTAAACTAAAAGAAGCAGAAGTGCAGTGAATATAAAAGAAGGGGAGGATAAGGAGGAGCACGGAGAGTGCGAGTAGTTAACTAACAGCGATTCATAAATATGCATGGCAGTAAAGGCGGGCAGTGTTGTGGTCACTCAAAGATTTTGTTAGATTGACTTTTTGAGCACGAGTGCGAAGAGGCAAGGGAATTGGAATTGGCGCGTTGGAATTAGAATTCAAATTGAAATTAGATTCTGAGCACAAATTTTTTCGTCAGTTTCCGTTGCATATAATTTTTGGACACTTTCCGGTAGAGTACACACGATGAAAATTTTGTTAGGTCCGAAAATCAGAAAAAATAAATAAATTAAATAAAAACGAGAGAAAAATGAAAGTGGAAACATTGCTCAAAAAACATTTTCGAAATGCAAAGTGTCGTGTCTTTTTCTTTATTGGTATGATTCGGTTAGTATGCAAAGTCAAAAAAAAAAGAGAAAAAATGTTGAGAATTCGAGATGAGTATTCTCAAAACCTCCCCCTTCAAACTAGCTAACATAGTATACACCAATGCCGAGTTCACAAAATTTTTCGGACGAAAAATGGGATGGGTAAACTGGTCTCAATCTGCAACACGTTAAGAAGACATCCCCCAAAAGAAAAAGTTCAAAGCATATGGAAACAATCTTATCCATCTCACTAAATCTCGATGACTCCCAACGGGGCAGTGTGTGTTGCGAATGGAGAGAAAGTGGGGTGGAACGACAAAAAAAAACCGGGAGAAAATAGGAAATACACATGGTGCATACATTGACGGATTTCTATTCGGAACAAAAGACTTTAGTTTTCTCAGAGCAAGAATTGAGCTGACAACGCTGACGACTACTACAAAAACACCTCTTCCTGCTGCCGAAGATTGGAAAATTTTAATTGTGACTCGTAGATGAAAAATTGTGATTTGAGCCGACGAGTCTGCTGTTGTTGCTGGACAAGGCAAAAAAGGCAAGTCGTTTCTTATGTGAAGTAGGAGTCCAAGCCCCAGAGTGACGGGAAATATGAAGTATGTAATTTTTCGTTCAGTTTACATTTGTGACGACCACTCTACGATAAAAATTATGAGCTTCAGAAGACAACTAAATACACCCTTAAAATTAGCAAACATCGTAAATTTTGTTTTTCAACTATGTAGATCAAAACATTTCTCAGCGGTTTAGCAATGCATGGCAGGAGAAGTTGAAATAAACAAATAAACGCAAAGTTTACGTTAAGCTAGAATATGTACTACGCTATGTTCCAAAGTTTTTAAAGATGACAATATTATTCCATGTGCTATTTAATTTTAATGTTGATAAACTTTTAGAAAGGGGTTTTTGCATTTCTTTTTTTGGCGCACCCGGAAAAGCGTGCAATTCCAAATTGTTAAAGAAAAGTTGTGTCAATTTCCATTGGATACAATTTTTGGACATTTTCCAGTAGAGTACATTTTGGAAATTTCTTTGGTCCAAAAATAAGAACAATGATAACGAAAAAAGAAACAATGGTCAAAGACCATTTTGAACTTGAGATTTAAGGTTCATTTGACAAAGAAATGTTTTTTATTACAGCTACAGTACTATTACTATTATATGTAGTAAAGTCATTTTAATTGAAGCAAAAATCCCAGAAACATTACTCTTTCCTCTAAATACACTTACATTTTAGAGTTTCATGTTCTGAACTTGCTTTTACTGTAGAAAATAACTTTTTTCTGCAAATTTCAAAATTATTCTAAAAACAATTAATGTTATCGTCAGACTAAGATGTAGAAACTAAATGAGTGTCCGTATTTGGCGGCGGCAGATGAATACGCACATAGACGTGTACATCTCATCCGGCCACTTTTCATCCGAAATCTTGTGATTCTTGTCGACGAATACACTAATTACCAGTGGTTATACGTGCGCACACATTCTCCAATCGGATCAAATTCGAGCACAGCAGAATATTCTATACTTTTTCTCGTCACACGGGGCGAAAAATGAAGCTGTCCATGAAAGCATTTTGTGTTTATTTGGAGATGAGAATACCTATTGCTGTTTTGAAGGAATGGAAATGACGCGGAAAAGGGGAGGGAGAGAAAAAGCAAGCGAAACGACCTCACGCGTCGTTTTCATTCAAACTATGTACAGCTCGGTTTTTATTTGAAATTGAGAAAATGGGAACAAATTTGAAAATTGGAAGATTATATGGACAAATTATTAATCAATAATCACAAAAGTAATTGGCCACAATGTATCGAATGAAAAAAGTGAATTCAGAGTTTGGCTTTAACAAAATATACACACATACATGACGGTTCGGTGGCTCACTAGCCAAACCGGAAACACTAAACAAAAGTGGGTTGGCTATTTCCGCAGTAGTTTCAGTCTGTAGATGGAGAAGGCTTCTTCGAGCTTGTAAGAGATTTCAGAAGATTCCGTAGAGACGGTTTTGAGTGGCCACGTTTCACAGGAGCAGAACATCTGCAAGTTGTATATATACATTCATGTCTTAGTTTCTTTGAAAATTGTATTTTCGTGGTACATTTCCAGGTGCAAAAAACATGTACGAAAATGCTAATTCTCCAGGTGAAAATTGGAATTTCTTGGCATCTATGTAGTTGTGAATTTGCAAAAGTGGTCTGAATACCTATGCAAAAACAACTTGACACAACATTTCAATAAACTTAAATGCTTAAGAAACAAAAGTTTAAAGCCGAATTTCGAAATAAGATCTCCCGAAAATTCTTAAAAACGTCTTTATGTAGGTTGTTTAATATTAAATAAAAATAATCTCAGAAATTTACAGCAACTTGGATACTGAAAAATGACAACCGCAAAAAATTCAAGACACTAAAGATAGGTGAGAAGTTGCCACAGTTATTTCGAAAATTGCTATAGTTGGCGGGAAACTTTTCGGAGGGTACAGTTTTGGGGGTTCAGAAGTTTCGACTATTTCCGGGTCCCATATTAGATTTTTTTAATTATCTGAGGACAGTAGTTGCGTAAGAAATTCAGTTTTTATTTACCCATCACATTTTCTTGAACATTATACATAGTAGATTCTTATAATGAAATTTAGTATTTTGAGTTAATTTTGACTTTTTTTGAGTAACAATATTACACATCGATAGTACATTTTCAAAGAACGTTTTTACAGGAAATACGTGTCTGCTAGTTCAATTTTACTTTTTAAACAAATCACTGAGCAATGAACAAACTCACTGAGCAATTACTGCGAAGTCGTCTATCAAATCTTCATCGAAATCCACATGATCGTTCTGTAAAACTTTATTTAAGATAACTTTTTTTCAATTCCAGTATCTTACTCCAGTCGGATCTCTTGCTATTCCTTCTACAATCGTTCCGATAACACTTGGAGAAACGTTCGCCAAACTTGTCGACAAAAAGTTATGAAGTGATACGTAGTATATTTCAATCCACGTTTTATCAAAATACTTTCTAAATGGCTCGGTGTCCTTTGCATGGTGGTTGTAGGGAAATGCTGAAAGTTGAAACAATGACCATTTTTCAAAAAAAAAAAACCGGCATACCAAACCAATCTGCCCATTGCGGATTGTTTAACGTAAGTGACGACATTTTCCGGAAAAATTCGTTGCATTTTGAAATGTTTTTCTTTTGAACACACCGAACGAGAAATAATCGATAGGCGCTGGCTTCGTAACATTGCGCTTGTTTTATTCCTTCCTGAAAATAATCGATTTAAAATTATTGATGGTAATAACTGTTAGAATAATTGAATTTTAAAGAAAAAACTGACCGTATCTAAACTATGAAAAACGCGGGCATTCCAAGACTCCCACATTGCGCATAAAGTGTCCACGTCGTGTTTATCAATGGCATCTGTCATCTCGTCAATGCATCTATCTACCTGAATAAAATGATCGGCATATTGATTTTTTGAAAATTTAAAGACCAAAAATAATTACCTGATAGTTAGCTTCTTTGGCAAATGAAGATTCCTGATCGAAAGCTTTCAAACTGGTGACCATCGACTTCGCCGCCAAATAGTTTCTGACCACTTCGTCGGTGGAGTTGGAAACATGGCTCATTTGGTTAAATCTGCAAAGAAATGTTTGTTTATGTGATTGCGAATAAAAAAGGTATTCAACATGAAAAATCAATTATATATGCCCTCAGAAAAAGTAAAATGCGCTCTAATGCAACACATTCAAGTAAACACACGAAAAGGTGTGCGTTCATCGATCGGTCGTCGTCACAAACAAAACAAAAACGAGTCCTGCCGATTTATATTGGCGGTTTAGCATTTTAATATGAGAAAGTTGTTATAAAAAAATATTTCACAATTGAAACACTTACTGAAGTAATAAATTAGAAATTCGCAAAAATACACGTTACAGAGCTATAATCATTGTCGTTTATACGTCAATAAGCGCCCAAAAAATGCCGGATCACTCCGAGTGGAGTACGTGCGCGATGGCCGAAGATTTGCGCATGGCCGAGCCGGGAAGAACCTTGTAAACGCGATGCATAAAAAAACAATGTGTGTTCAATGAATATTGGATAAAAACAAGACTATGCGACTTACGAAATTAATACCTTACATAAAATTTTGAAATTTTTTTCAGACTGAAGCAGTTTTGTTGATTCTGGGTAATGTTTGTTATTTTAAGGTCGGTTTTAAATCATAACATTTGTTGAAGAATCAAGTAAATATAGGAAATTTTGAGAACAATTTTCCAGTGGCAATATTTTGTTATTCTTTATATATTTTTTTAAAGCATTTTTTAAAACCCTGCATTTTTGAAAATGAATGAAATTTTCATGAACACATGTTTTTCTCATGATAATTGGTACTTTCCAAAGTCTCAAATTCGCACGCTTTAATTTTTTACAAGTAAACTCATTTTTAAAAATTCTTTAAATTTTTGATTTGGTGCTCTGTTGTTCAGTGTGAGATTTGAAAATTGTGTAGGTGTAATGAAACGTTGTATTACTTGTTTTACAGTTTTGAGAGGTGTTTTTGTTACCGTTGTATTCATTTGAAAGTTGGTAAAATTTCAATCGTAATATTTTGACACAGTCACGTACAGTTTTCAAAATGGTTAAAATTTTTGGGGCAGGTATACTACACATGCACTCTGAAATATTTAACTTTTATTTGATTACCATTTAAATTTGAAATTAAAATACATCAAAAAAAGCTCGTTGTTCAACCTTACCATGCCACTTTTCCGATGAGTGTTTTTATGCTATCAAATTTCAGACTGCGATTGCCCCCTATATATTCCAACCGTTGATGACTAGACACTTATCGTTTCATTTGTTCACGAAAAGTCCGAAATTTCACACCAAAAACAGATAAACAAACACCATTTTCACTGGCTTAACCTCCCTCCGAACAATCGGCGAACTAATCACATAAAGTGTGAAGCAAGAAAAAAAAACGAAAAATATCTAGGCTCATCACAGCCTCCAGTTCTCTAACTTTGCTGCTTCAATTTCATATTTTTCTTCCATTAGCTGTCACAATTGTTTCCAACGTGTTTCAATCTTTTCTGCCATTAGATCAAGTTTCTCAACATATTTCTTCTTATTTGCTTTGATTTGTTTCTCCTGATGGAGAAGAAGTATCGAAGTTCAAGTAGGTAGCAACTGATGAATGTGTTTTGCAGAGGCAACGTGTAAAGGCCGGAACGGAAATTGAGCCGGCAACCAGTTGACTTTTTACTTTTTTCACACATTTTTCTTCTCAGCTATCTTTGTGTTGAGAAAATTCACAAATGTGGCTTCTTCTATCAATTTTCCTATGTGCTCCATTCTTTCTAAACGGGTCGGAAATTAAAAAACGTAAGTAATGAAGCAATTTTTATTATAACTTTCCTAACTTGTAAAGCACTATGCGAAGTGATTCAAGTGGACTCGAAAAACAACAGTGATATGTTACTACCGTTAGCAATTATCACTGATATGGATAGTAAAACCAAACAGAAAGATAGCTGGTACAGTACTCTCAGATACGGGGCTCTGGCCTTTTCACAGGTAATTTCCGCAAAAGAAAAACCAGAAAATAAAAAAAATACATTTAATTTCAGAATCGAACTGCTTCTTTCATTCACTGGCTAGGTGGAGTTAACATCACATCGAATTTTAACTTTAACCAAAAATCAATGGAAATGAGTGATTTGAAAATTTTCAACAACAGATTATTATCAGTGGATGATAAAATCGGAGTTGTCTACTGGCTGAGAAACGGCACCGCAATTCCATGGGTAATCTCGTCAACGGGAAATGGATCTTCAAGTAGTCGTAAGTTGGTCTTGGTTGAAAAATTTAATGTTTACGAATAATACAAACATTTCTCACTGGGGTATTCTTTTACTACGGAATTTTCTCAGCTTGTTATTTTTATTGATGAGAGATTTTCACATAGGATTACTTAGGAAATATGAGATCTCAAGAATTCAATCCCATACACACATGTCCGTGGACTATTCAGAAAAAGGTTGGCAGTGAACATTTTGGGGGGTTTCCTGCTGGTCAGGGGAGCAGCAATTTCCGGCCCGCAATTCTGCAAAATTAGCCCGCAGCATGACATGTTCTCCCAATATTTTTAATTCAAATGTAGCATGTGTATTTTCGGAACGCATATTTAAAAATACATCTTTTAGGTTGAGAAAAATACAACGTTTGGAATTTTTTAAAATATTTTTTGGCTCAGGAAATAACCATTTCTAAGCCTAATGATGAAAAAATGCACATCAACTTTAATTGAAATGTACAACATTTGACAAATAAATTAATATTTAACTTATTTCCGAATTGCGTTCCGATAATACACAAAAACCGGAAAACATTTTGTGTTTTGGAAAAAAAATCCATTTTCTTAGTTTAAACGAAAAAATATGGTTAAAAACAGTCTAAAAGCAGATAATTGCTTGAAATACAAACTATCCAAAATTCGGTATTTAATTATCAGTTAAAACATATGAATGGAAAATGCATCAGAGCATATTTTTGAGCCAGGTATACACAAGCACCAAATTTTTATATGATTTTTTTCAGTTTTCAAACACTTTAAAGATCTTTTTACAATTGCTCCGACTAAAATAGAAACTATTTTCATTGGGAGAACAAGCTGCCTCCGCTCATTTTGTAGAATAGTCAACTGACATTTTCCGCGCATCACTGCAGCTGGTACAAAAATGTTTTGACTGGTTGCATCAACATAGAGTCGAGAATTTCTGCTAAACAATTTACACAGTGTTTTTTTTTAAATTTCCTCAAAAACCTTTCTTCAAAACATAAATTTTCCAGCTTTCAAAGGAGAGTGGATGACAATTAGAAACAATAAATTGTACCTTGGAAGCAGCGGACACGAGCTTCGGACATTCACGGGAGAATACCTTAACGACGATGAAATGTACATTAGGGTAGGCTTTTGAATTATTTTACAAAAAAAAAACATTTTAACATTCTGTCAGGTAATATCTGGAAATGGTGGTATGAGAGTTGAAGATTGGATTTCGAGATTCGTAAAACTCCGTAGAGCAGTTGGTATAAGTTTTCCGGGGTACATGATCCATGAAGCTGTACACTGGTCAGATGTTCACAAGAAATGGTTCTTCCTTCCGAGGTATGCCTCAAAAGAGCCTTACAATGCGGCAACAGCATATGAAACAGGTGACATAGGCTATTTCAGTTTTTATAATAATAATAATATCGGTTGTAGGAGTAAACATGTTACTGAGTACATCCGACTGTTTCTGTGATACAAAGGTAGTCTACATTGGGAAACACAAACCACAACGAGGATTCAGCGCCTTTCAATTTATACCGGGGACTAACGATGAAATTATCGTCGCGTTGAAAACATCCGAAGTACCAGCAGATCCAACGAAACCATTTGTAAACAAAATTTTCTCCACGTGGATTACAATTTTCAAGATTGATGGAACTGTTATTCTAGAGGATCAAGCATTAGAAGACGGGGTTAAGTATGAAGGAATTGAGTTTGCGAATGTTTTTCAGTGTTTGTAACATAATGCCATACAATGTTGTATAAAAAACAAAGTTAATAAAATTTTATTATTTTTCATTTTTTGTATCAACTTCTTTAGAGAACAGCAAACCTGAGCACTGAACGTTTTTTTTTTTTGATATGTTAGTTTTCCAAGGAAAGTTTTTTGATATTCACAATCGATCGATTCTTGTAACGAATTACAAAATAAGTCATGAGTATTAAAGCAATTAAAAGAAGTATCGCAATTGCAACAATTATCCATGAAAGTGGGGTCATTACCCATTCACTTTGTTTTTCAACTGTTGTTTCTGCATAACATTCTGATTTTGGATCCGAGGTGATAAACTCGTTACAACAAGAAGTAAATCGCTGAACTGGGCAAAGCGGCTGGCCGGGAGGGCAATTTTTGACAAATCCGGTGACATCGCGTAATGTAATTTCTCGAGGGTTTTTTCGGAAAAGCACCTAAAATTTGGTTTAAACTACAGATTTTCCAAAACCTAAGCCAACACTTACTTTTACCACTGGAGAATTGTCAACTATCATTGTTTCAATAATTATTGTTGACATGAACTCTGGTGGCATGTCTTTTCCCAAAACTTCTTCACGAATTCCAAGAGTTTCCAGAATTGGAAGAATTAGTAAGTCGTGCTGAAAATTGTCATTCTTTCTCAATTTAGCTAACTTTTTTCTCAACTTACAGAACTGAAAACTTGTAGCTTGTGAATGTCGCATTTAATATTTGAAACTTCCTTTTTCTCATGACAGCGCACTTTTTCTTGAATGTCATTGAACACTTTCTCCATCAAAAGTCCAGATTTAATTCGGATTCCTTTGGAGCTTTTGTATTCACCGACTGAAGACATAACTGCGAGCGCCTGAAAAAGGAATATTTACTTTCATCCAATGTAATACTAATGTAGTACTTACACTATAAAATACATGAAGCGATTCTTTATAAGCACCTTCATTGAACCACGATGGAACTGCTAATCCGGCTTCTTTTTCCAAAATTAGTGCTGGCAGATTTTCACCTCCTCTATCTTGGAGAAAATCAGTTTTAGTTACTGCCTTTCTCAAGGCCTTGTCACTGACAAACCACTGAAATTTTATTTAATATTAAACATAGATAACTATTATTTTGCTTACTGGATTTTTTCTAGCCATCTTCTTATCTGACTCTGTTAGGTTGAAATAGTTGTCCCATTCTCCTAGTTGAAAGTCACAATCAAGTTTGGGAACGAGTAACTGCAATCAGCATATTAAAAACTTGTGTTCTGTTTCCATGAACCTACAAAGTCATCCGGTTTAGCTACAGTCTGCACCGGAGGCGTAGCATTCGGAAACATTGTATTTCCGACCGTTTGAAGAGTCATCAAACATCGCTCGACAGGGCTACTCCGAAACAATAACTGAAAACTGACATTATTCAAATTATATTCTTTACTTGGAATTTTACTTGCGATGAGAGCATTCTCGCATCAACGAAAGAGTTAACATATCGATCACGAAGTACTTTACCCATCAGTCTTGCTTGCTCGAAACCTTCCTGAAAAATATCAGATACTTTGTTATCTGCTAGATATCATTTGATCGCAAAGTGATTAATTTTGTTAAGATAACATACATCTGTCAGTTGTCCCAAACCACGGTAAAAATAAGACTTTGCCTCCTCCGATGTGACGTTGAGAACCGGTGCTCGAGCTCCATGGCGGAATATCTAGAAGAAGGAATACTTAGATGACAAAGAAAATTTTGAAACATGTTAGCAGTGGAGTAACACTTAAAAATGCTTCAAGGAGTAGCTTAACTGAAATAAGACTTTAGTAGTTTTCTTACATATAAATTGGTCAGTATTTTATATCTGTACTACCTTAAATTTGGAAAGTTTTCTTTTTAGTATTCGAGTAAGCGGTAAGCGGCAAACAATTTTTTTTGGCAAATTGACAATTCGGCAACTTGCCCGAATTAAAAATTTCATTGGCAAATTGTGGTTTTGCACATTTTTTTGGAAATTTAAATTTTAATCGGCAAAGTTGTACGCATCCTATGAAAAGTAAGCAAATGTATGATTAAATATATAAAGAAAACTGGAAAAAAAATAAAAAAGGCACAGTTTTAAGTTTTTCCGTTTTTTCTAAAAACTTCCGGCAAATAGATGTTCGACAAACGGCAAATTGGCAAATTGCCGGAAACAAAAATTTTCGGAAAATCGGTAAATCAACAAATTGCCGAAAATGAAAAGTTATTCTGAACTTCCAAATGAAATTTACGCTATTTAAAATTTTTTTTAATGTGATGTTTGTAGAGTTTCGAAGATTTTGAAAGTGTCTAGGGGTAGGTGAAAATCATCCAAAATTCTAGGTACATTTTTTTCAACATAATTTTGTTTATTGTGATAAAAAATGTTCTGATATAGTTCCAGATAGATATTTTAAAACAACTTCTCTTTAAAATTGATGTTTCTGCTTACACTACTATTGCTCAAAACGGCAACAATTTTTAAAACTAGTTCAACTAATCCTACAAATAGTCTGAAAAATTATACTTCCACTTTCGACTAACCACATGAACCGAAATAAGTTGCGTATGGACAGAAGCTATGATCACAAGTATGGACACGTAGAATAACACCCTCATCCTGCAACAGTATAGCTTTAGAATGTTACGTGATTTTATAGTGAATTGAAGTTGAGGTTTAGAGTATAATATATTCCGTTCACAATAACGACGACTGGAAAATGCGAGCGGGGAAAATGAAAACAAAAGAGATGTATTCTGCAAACTCAATAGTCATTGAAAATTTGCAACGTATGAGTCAGACGACGCCAAGAAAATGTCTGTTACCAATTGAGACAATGAATGTGCTGATGCTCTGATAGCAATTTATCGGTGGAAATTTTTTTTTTTTGCTGGATGATGATTGTGTTGTAATTTGCAGAAGGTGGTGCCCTCTCTGCCCACCGCTCAACGATTTATGGCTTGTCGTACATACGTGGGGGCCCCAGAGGCGAGAGATAGAGATCCCGACTTCGGGCTTCTTCTTCTTCTTCTTCTTCTTCTTTTCCTTCCTTTTCTTTCGAGAAGATGGACACGAGGGCAACAATGAAGGCAATGATGGGTGAACTAGTGCAATTAAACAAGCAATAAGATTCAATTGCTCACTTGCTTTTTTAACCCATCAATGTGCCCCTTAATCTTGGTTTCATATCTAACAAATAAAAACTATTTTGTATGATTCAAATTTGTGAAAAAAAAGGACTGAACAGGGAATACACAAAAAAACAACAAAAAAAAAGAAAATATCAAATCTTATCAATTGAATGTGTTGGTTGATAATGAATAAGAGCATGCAATGCAACTTGAACGAAAATAATAAAATATTTTTTGGCCCAACATCTCACAAAAAAATTGTGAGATGAACTGCAATGTCTAAGGTGTAAAACTTGTGACAGGGCTTATGGGCTTAACGGCCACTTTTTCAGATTGAAACTCAGCACTTTGTATACATCAAGTTCTTTATAAAACTTTCTTGTGTGAAAAGGTGAACCTCCATTTTGACAAAACTCGTACAGGAAGTGAAGCTGAGTAAGCTTTCAAATAACAAAATTTGAGTGAATGAACCGTAAACTAATTCAGCAAAACTAATTCAGCAAGGGCAGTAAGGTCATACTAATTGATATTATTTAAGCATATTTTAAATTGCTAGACACTCAACTTTGGTTACTTTGAATGCCTGTCGACCAAAAATGTACCGAAATTAACAAAAATACCAACAAAAAAAAAACTAAAACCCTGCAACTGCGCCAAAATCAAATTGAATTTTAGCAAAGTTATCACAAAACTGTGATTTGCTATAATTTTTTAAAAAATTGTTTTCGTTCAGTCGTTTAGTGATTTCGGGTGATTTTGAGTCTAGTTAAGCACGAAAATCAACAAACACAACTCACCCCTCCAGAACAAATATTTTAGTCAGTTAGACATTCTCTAAGTGGATATAAAGGAACAAAAAACAACCCTATCTAGTAAAGTTGGCTCTTTAAAAAAATTATCATAATACATCAAAGCGGTTTGAATTAAAATATTTGTTCACTTAAAATTACAAATTAGATATGCTAACCATCTTCTGTATTTTCTGAACTTTCTTTCAATTTTAATTTAAGTCACTGTATTTATTAAATTTAGTTCTACTCACTTTCAATTTTTCAAAACCTTTTTTTCCCGTCAGGTTCAAAAAGTGTAGATTAAAATTTAAATCCTTTCTCATACTTGTAATCCGATCATAATATATGTTTGGTCAGGATGTGTAGTCACAATTTAACAGTTTTTAAGCACAAATAAAATTGTAAATTTAATAATTAAAAAAGAAAGGTTTCAAATGAAAGCAAAAAAAAATCATATTTGGAACTAAATAAAATAGCTAATTAATTATAATGCAGATGCCCAGCCAAAGTGCTGAGCGCCACTTGAAAATCACAGCAGATGGTAGTACAATGGAAGAGATGTGTGTTCCGTGTGAAGGTCTGATGTTCTTGAAATAAATAGTTGAGAATTTTGAAATAAACACGAGCGTTGTACGACAAGAGTGTAAATTTTGCACTAAAAATGATTAAAAATAAAGAAATTCTGATAACCTCTCGTTATCATTCCGACACACCCAATGACATTTCACTTTTTTTTTGTTTATTTCACTACCGGATGTTATGCACTATGTTGTGTCTACCGTATATTTTTTGGTTGAATATTTTTTATTATGTATTTACTATTTGTTCAGCATGTTTTTACCTGTCTGCTCAGATTTTTAGTAGTACACGTAGAAACAATTAGGTAGAGTCGAGAATTGCTGACAGTCGATTTTTTCCGGCAAATTTTGCGGCTGCCTAGAGGAAAAAGAGGATAATTGTCAATTTGAAAAATATTGCTAACCATGTTGCTAAAGTGAGCAAATATCTCAGTAAGTGATTACTACCATTTTTTTCATTCACATTTAAAAGTGGTGAAAACTCAGTTTTCACTTATCAAAATTTTGAAAGTTAAAGTTGGTCAAAGAATGTTTTTATCTTACGACTTTTATTCTGAAATCATCAATAATAAATTGTATTTGAATATGATTGTGGCAAAATCCTGCAAAAGTGGTCAAAATTTCTCAACTGAACATTTATTTGAAAATTTGGCGTTTACCAAAACTTTACTGGAAATTTTGAAAAATATAGAAACATGAAATGAAGTCCCACTGATAATATGTACTTCAACTTTTGTATAATTCAAAATTATGAAATTTCATGTAGGCATAATTTATCATAGACAGATTTTAATGGAATTTTTCTGAAGAATTGAAACTAAAACTTTTATGTACTTTAAGCTTCAAAAGAACATTTTGCTTGCTTTATTTATACGATCCCTGTTCTTGACACGAAACATTTCTGCTCGAAACGACAAATGTTTTAAATTACAGTATCTTTTAAAACGCTCACTTTTTCGCAATTAGCAAAACTTTGTCGCGTTGAGACCGTGTACCGTATTTCTTTCGCTGTTTTTCTTGACGCTTTCAGTGTAATACGCGTTTGTATTTTGATTCACAGATTTTGTAAAAATTAAAGTTGTGGATGGGAGTAAGCTACCATTTCAAATTAACAAAAAAAAACAATGTAGCGTCAGTGAATGTTTTTTTTTTGAAAGTACAAAAAGTTGTCTGAAACATATATTTTTCGTTTTACCAGTTTCTGTCTGTTTCAAAATAAGTTCCGTGTTACTGTTTGAAACGAAAACATTTAGAGTAATTTTGGGCTTAAAAATTATGTTTGAAGCAAAATTTATTCAATTTGACTAGTAAAAAACAAACTATATAAATCATCTAATCTTTGTCATCAAGGTTTTTTTGAAACTTTAAATTCAAATTGTGTAAACACAAAGGCAATTAAGCATAGTCGTTGACACCGTTTTTGGTCGCACGAACAGTTTTGAAAATTCTATTTGAATTTTTTACGAATCTATTTTATTTTGTATGTGATCTACAATCGGTGAAACCTTGTGACAGTAAAGATGTACATCAATTTCGCCCAAAAACCAATTCAAAAAAAAAACGACCAGGGCGTTTAATCTTCTTTATAGGTGGTTCTGTTCGCGATAATTTTTGAATGAGGTTTACTTTTATTTCATTTTTTATCCATGTCCCCCCTTGTCCGATTTTGTTCCGTATTGTGTTTTGGTTTCATATTGAAACATTCCATAAGCCACTGAATTCCTGAATGTTTCCTTCAAATTATCGAATCCGATCTCTCCGTCGTTCTTGCCGCCCTTTTCATCGAGATGTTTCCAAACTTGATGTCCACGAAAAAAAATCTTAAAAAATGTCCTAGGTGCACACGAATGCCTGGAATTGTCATGATCTGGTCGGAAAGGCGTTCCGATTTATGAAGCTTCCTTCCTCCTCCACCCCACTCGACCAGTTTTATTAGCACTTTTTGTTCTGCAGCTGCCGGTTGACGTTATCATAAACTCTGAAAATACTATATCTGAAAAGAAACAAAACAAAAATAATATTAATAAAAACATTTCAAAACAGCGAATAAAAAGAAGAATAAATGGAAAATTCAATAAATTAGCTATGGGAATATTCCAAATTGACAGCGATCAACTACCACGACACTTTTGCACCAATTTTTAGTTGCATGAGACGGCGATATTTATTTATTTTTTAGCTGTGAAAAATAAACCGATGTCGACGTAATTTTGAAATCCTGAAGGCTATCAGCTTGCCATCCACTTTTCGATAAAATCGGCAAAAATCTGCCGGCGGATTCCAATCTAAATGGCGAATGCATGGGTAGTCAATTAAAGCGCTAAAGACGTTTTCCATTTACGTGTATCGAAAAAATCATCTCGCAGCTTCAATTTTTGAAATTAAGCTACCTGCCTATTCTCGGTTTCATTTTTTCGGATTCGTAATTTGGCAATACTTTTTAATCCCGTTTTTTTGTAGTTTTGTTCTATCAAGAAAGCTATATATTTCTTTTTAGACTTGTGTACGTGTTTTTAAATCTTTAAAACATTAAACAAATAAACTAAAATGCACAAAAAAATGAGCAAAATGTGTTGTCTATTTACATGTCTTCTCCGTTTTATCCAATTACTTTTCTGAATTAAAGACTAGAAGTCTACTTTTCTTCTCAATTTCAATACTAATATTCTAATACGTTTCATTGTTTAACAACATTGGATTTCAACAGGATAGTGTTCTAATTTCGAGTCTTCGGAATTTCGTTCGTTATTACCAGCTGTCCCTATTCTCGTACTAACTAATTGTTCAGCCAGTCTTTTTTGTATAACCGTACTCGCGTGACCGCATGTCACCTTGAGGCATAAAGAATCAAATGGCTGGGAACATACAAAGTGATCGCAAAATCGCAAATTTAGGTAATGACATACATGATGGCACATGGTCACAGAACGAGGTCTTCCTCAACTTTTGGTAAACTTTTGCTTGCCAGTGTTCCAATTTGAAATTTAACTTTTTAGTTTATTTGAGTATTATCAAAAACTGGTAGTCTTTGATAGTTTAAGATTCTCAATATTTAGAAAGTTTTTGAATGTTTTTATTTCAAAATAAGTGTTTCAGGTTTAGTAAACTTTTAAATCTCGAAATCAATTTATACTCACAGTACACACACAGTACACTCACAGTAGGAGTCCAATTAAGCAACTGTACAAACACTTTTTTGGCTTGAGGAACTAACTTCTTAATTTCCGTATGTCTGTAGAATTTGTAAAATTTTATATTTAAAAAACAATATTTCATTCGAATATTTTTTGATATTTACAAATAAGACTTAATATTCTGGGATTATCAGATATCCTATTCACATTTCCGCTTGTCACAAGGTTCATGCTTACGGAACAGATGTACGTAACACACCGTGGCTTTCAGAGAAAAAGTAAACATAAAAGGTTCTTTTCTGTTTTCTCGGAGACATCATATCGTTTCTTTTTTTCTGCTTTCTTTTGTTAGCTGTCTATATGTTGAATCTTTTATCGAAAATGATGGCAAAGTGATATATCCTATCGAAACGGCGAGTCGTTGCTGATTTCGGACACGTTCAAAGTGGAAGGACACTTGCGGCCAGAAACTTATGCAAAACGTCATTTGGAATGTGTAATGGACATCTTCTTCTCTCGCTCACACGACATCCGGACCGATAGCATGCTTTTTGAAATCGAATATGGTTGAGAAAGGAGACATTTTACCATCTGGCTTTGCTTATTCGTTCTTTCTAATAGCTCATTGGATTTAAACATTCGCTTTTCATTTTCAAATCCTAAACTTTTTGCAAAATTTCGTTTTGTTTGAATTGAGACTTTTGCTTACCCCGGTGAACAAGGATTGCACATGTGCTCACTTTTCCACGTTTTGCGAGCTCACCGGAAGTGGCAAGTGCAATTTCCTTTAGCTGCGTTCGTTCACTTTTTGACAAAAAAAACTAATCGACTTTTTCCTACTTTCAAAGTTTTCTTATTTTGTTTTTCAGTTTTCTCTCTCGCGAAGAAGCAAAATGAAGCCGATTCAATCTCATTTTATTTAGGAAATTGAAATCTTGAAAACAAAACCTTTCGAAAACTTCAAAGTATTTCTCATCGAATTTGAAAAATTCACCGCCCACATTTTAAAATTATTTTCAGCCACAACTTTTACTTTTCCTAAATGATATTCTACGTATCCTACTTGAAGTATAAAAGTATCCCTTCAGGCGATACTATGAGCTTTTCCTACCCAAAGAACTAAATACACTCTGTCAATTCATCTCTTCAAAAGTACGTTCTCTTACTCGTACATAATTTGTAAATGCATTTTTCCTTCATTTTTCACTTTTTTTCCGTTGCTCCATTATTCATTAGAATTTGTTTGCGTTCTTTGCTTTCTCCGGCTTCAATCATAGTTCTTGCTCAAACTTTTCAAACATTTTGAAATAGGCAGAAAAAAAAAGAAAAAACAATGTTTAGATTCGCCGTGTTGTTTAGAAATTCCTACGACACGGGAAACTAGACAACATGGACATAATTTAAGCATAAATGTGTTTTGCTCTCTTGGTAGTAAATTAGTATGGTTTTATCGAAAGTGGAGCAGCGCCAGTGAGGAAATTGTTAAAAACCACTTTTATAGTGTCAAAAATGACCAAATAAAATGTTTCTTTTTTTTTTTGAAATTTTTAATCACGTTTCAAAAAATGGCTCAGTTTTTGTCAGTGCTATGGTTTTTGTCAGTGCTATATTTTTTGTCAGTGCTATATTTTTTGTCAGTGCTATAGTTTTTGTCAGTGCTATACTTTTTTGTCAGTGCTTTTTTTTTAATTTTTTAATTCCGTTTCAAAAAATGGTAACTCAGTTTTTGTCAGTGCTATAGTTATTGCCAGTGCTATAGTTTTGCCAGTGCTATAGCTATTGTCAGTGCTATAGATTTTGTCAGTGCTATATTTTTTCAGTGCAATAGTTTTTGTCATTGCTATATCTTTTGTCAGTGTTGTTGTTTTTGTCAATGTATTTGTCAGTTTTCACCACTTTTCAAAATTTTTTAAATTCTATTTTTTGGTCTACTAATGTTTATTGAATCTTACATGTCTGGTTTAAAGTAGCAGCGAAACTTTTGATCCTTTTCAGAATTTCGTATTTTTTTCGTTTCTTGAGAAAATGTCTGGAAAAGTGAAATATAGCAATTCACGTTGTATTTTTTTTCAATTGTTGCCTTACACAAAACCAAGGTGGCATTTCCCTGTCAAAGAATTGGCATGAGAAACGTTTTCTTACTTTTTTTCATTTTTTAAAAACATCTCTCAATTTCTCATTGTTCTCATCCTTATCTGAAACATCATGTCAGCAAATAAGGAGCTGTGCTCCCAAAAATGCATGACTCTTCTCTCATCCTTCTCTTATTTTGTCTCACTATTATTCAGCCGACGTTGGCTCTCAAATGAAATGCTTCGAACCAAAAATACTTAACAGTGAGAGTTAGAGCACTGACCACTACTAGTAATTTTTGACTCGTGCGCTACATACACATCCACTTTGGCTGAACGATTTTTTTCTCGCCGACTTCAAGGTTTTGCAAGGAAAATAGAGTAAATATCGTATAATTTCCTATTCAGCTGAGTCAATAACATTTTTCCAGCTATTTTGAAAGTTTTCTTTTCCAAACTTCCGATTTTACATATACGTTTTTTTTTAGAATAAGAATACAGTGCCTGCTAATATTTCATTCGTTTTTGGATTTTTTTGTTTCCTTCTAGTTTTTGAACATATATAATTCAAAAAAACATAACTCAAAAACTAAAATTAATTTAAGTTGAACATTTAAAACTGAACGTTTACAACTAAACATTTTTTTAATAGACTTTCTAAATTTTAAATTTTGGAACTTTTATCAACTTAACTGTAAATAAATAGCATGTTTCAATTTGTGCAATTTTTAAAAATTCATAATAAAAAAAATGAAAGTAGTCCATAAAAGTAGAAAGAAACATTTTTTTGATCCGCGGCTTTCAAAAAAGTTGATAAAAACTGACAGTGCGTAACACGTTTTTAAACAAATCAAAAATAATTTCAAAAGGATTTTAGCTTAATTCAGCATCATAGCAGTAGTGCAACAAATTAATTACGCGGAAAACTTATAAAAAATTGAAGACAACATTGCTAATATTTCAATGAGGATTTTAAAGAGACATCTTAAAAAATTTATGAAATACAACTTTAAAAAGCACAAAACAGTTCATAAACAAATCTTTTTTTAGCCGGTACTACACTTTTTTCAGTAACTTTTTAGAACTCCTCAATTTTGTTCAAAATATACCCTCATGAAAAGCTTTCTCGATTTTTCTTTGGTGTGCAGCACCCATGCACCCATCTGGCTCTCATTTTGTTTATTTCTCTTGCAGAGAACACTTCTTCTCGGTCCATCTGCACCCGAGTTTGTTCACAAACATTTCCAGTTCCCCTTTCTTTGTGTTTCTCGTTCCCCCTTGATTGCTTTTCAAAACTTTTCAATTTACTATCAGATGTTCACACTTCTCACTCGAGGGATCCCGTCTCTAAAAACTCGTGGTTACTTCAAAGCTAGATATCAAACCGGGTCAGATGTCTATGAATCACTGGTAAGTTTTGAATCCCCCATATTTAATGGTCAATATGAAAACACGGATAGTAAAACTTGAGGGCATGTACGTAGTTCGTCATGAATTTTTATTATTTTTTTGTCGGTGGTGTAATCATTGACACTGTCGCTAGTCAAAGACGATTTCTAGACTTCCGACAAATGATGAAAAGAAAACGACGCGGCGGGCGGGGAGGTTATGATATATATATATATAAACCATGCAGATGGATGGAACATCCTGCAAAGCGTTTCTCGCTTCCTATTCTTATTCATTTACCGTGTCACACATTTCGACCAGGGAATCGATGAAAAAACTTTTTTTGATTCACCGTGTTCTTAAATTATCTCAATTACTGGATAAATTTGATCCAATCGGAGGAATTTTGCAACAAAGCCATGGCGTTTAAGGATGAGCCGTGTTGGAAGAATATTCATGTTTTTGTGATTTCTGGAAAGGTTACTTGTTTTTTGTTAAAGAAAAGTGGAAACTAAGAATAAAATAAAATCTATAAATGTTATCTTTATTTAAAAATTTATTTAAATTTTACTATTTCAGCTTGAGGACGCAAATCCTGAAGATGGAAACGCTAAACCTCCCGAAATTCACATACGAATGCCACGAATTGTGAATACTTGCCCACCGGGATCACCATCGCTACGATTAGCACTTGTAGTTCTCAGTATTGGAGCTGCAAGCCACTTTTTGGTACATGTTTAGCAATATATAATTTCTACTAAATTTTCAATTTCAGCTTTTCCTAGACAGTGTTGTGGACAACTTGTTACCAGCAGCAATGCCCTTTTTCCTTTCCGTCTATGAAAATAAGGAAAATGGTTAGTCATCTTTGTACACCAAATTAGTTCATACAATGATATCACCACCGCATGTTCACGTGAATTGTTTTCAGCCAATCATGCATGGGAGATGCTTGTTTCGTCAAGAATCTATGGCCTCGCCATCGGATGTTTCGTTGCTGTTCTTATGTCACATCGACACGGAAGAAAACTACCGGTAGTTGTTGGTAGGCAAACAAAGTTTTGGAGCAACGAAACACAGTACTAAATGTTGCAGGGACCATTCTTGATGTGATCGGAGTTGTCCTTACGCTTCTTATCACATCAGTTCCCCATGGGGTTACTGTAGCGACTGTTGGTAGACTGATCAATGGAATAGGACAGGGTATGGTGCAAACTGCTGGATCAGTGATGTTGTCCGAGCTTCCGCCGCTGAAGACAAGAGGAACAGTGTTAGCTACACTGGTAAGAGATTTGGATTCTTGATGGTTTGATCTAGAGGGAAATAGATACAAAGAACTTTATATCCATAGTATGCAGTTTGAAAAAAAAAACAGAAAAGACAATCTAATTTGGGTGACAATAATAATTATTTTTTGTAGTTTTTGAAATATAATAGTATAGAAAGTTTGGTATCAGTATCGTTTCTGGAAATTATACCATGTTGCATTTTTGCATTTTCAGACAATGTGGGCATGTATGGGAGAACTCGGCGGAATGACAATTTCATTGGATGAATTTTTTGGAACACCAGAACTCTGGCAATGGGCGATGGGATTTCCTCTACTCCTCTTACTCCCGGCTCTCGTCGTCATCTGGCATGCGCCAGAATCTCCAAGATACCTTTTCATTGAGAATCGTGAAGACGAGGCTCGTAAAGCCATGTCGTACTATCAGGTGAGCAGTTTGCCAAGTTCTCATGATGAATAAACAATTTGCAGAGTCCAGCAGATTGTAAACAATCTATCGAGGAGATTTTGCTTGAAAAGCAATTTGTGAGTTTTGGGGAATTGTTTTAATGAATTGTTTGAACACACTCGGTTTGCAGACTATGGAAATGATCAAAGAAAAAGTCGATGAAAATGGAAATACTAGGAAAAAGGAACCAGCAGGGCTACTGAGCTCAATTTGTGAACGTTTGAAGGTCAGGCAAACAGTCTTGAGCATATTTTTAAAAGCTTAATTTTAGGATGGAAGGTTCACTCGTGCGCTTCTAATTGCTCTTTTTGTTCAGACATTTGTGCATCTTGATGATTGGGTAAGATTACACAAAAACACAAATAGTATAACGTGGTTTTCCAATTAGTATTGCATACCAAATTCATTTTTGAACAAGTTTTAAATATGTGATTTCTTTTCACTTGGCCGGCGCTTAACCACGTTCAAAGGTGCACTATCGTCAGTAGAGATTTAGTGTAAATGCACGTATATTTGTTAAATATGACCAAATATCATAGCAGAAATAGTCCAATTTTTTAGAAAGATTTTCTAAAATGTTCAGTAAACAATTCCAAAATTATGTCCAAAAAGTTGTTTGAAAAATTTTTCTATGATATTGCATTTGTAGGCTTAAAAAAACTAATCTTAAGCCTAAAATAACACACGAGTACTCTAATTTTAAAGTGTTATAGCTATTATAAAGACTAAAAGAAAATATGTTAATATTCTAATATCGATTTTTCAGCTTTGGATATCATACTCGACACAAATTTTCGAAAATTTCGGCCTAACCTCTGGAAAAGCTCAAACTGCGTCACTGATCATGTCGCTTCCACAAGCCGTCATTAGTATTGCACTCCTTGGGTAAGATTTCATCGTGAACCGGTTTCTCATTTTTATACAAGAACTGAAAACTTTCAATACAATGAAAGAAACTTTGATCAGTTTATTTTTAATGTAAATTGATTTTGAAAACTTGTAAAATCTCTAGGCATATTTTTTTGAACCAAAGATTTCTTGAGAACCAACTTTTATTTCACGACAATGGAAAATGTTTTCGTTCCAGATGCTTTGACAACTTTGATCGCCGAACTCTTCTCATTGTTCCGACAATTCTCAGCGTGATATTTGGTTTTTTGGCGATCGTCTTCTCCAGCCCAGGACTGTCGAATGTCATTCCCCTATTTGTTATCATTCCCATCTTAGCAACTTTCGATTTATCCGTCGCTGCGATCAGTGGCGAATCGGCTTACGCGATCGTACCCGAACTATTCCTCGCAAATGATAAAGTTTTGGGATCAGCTATTGTGGGCATCGTTCAGGTTTGTTCATGATGTTTCGCTGTAACAATTTTTTAAGGTTATTCCAGAATGGATTTGGAGGGGTTTTGACAAACTGCCTACTAACTGCTTTGAACACTCATGGAATATCAAATGTACTAATACCATTTGTAGCAATGAACACAGTTTATGTAGGTGTTACTTACAAATGGCTTCCCGAAACTGCAGGAAAAACTCCACAGGTAACAAATAATAATTAGAACATTTATATTTTAAATACCTATTTTAATTTCAGGAAATCAATCGTCACTTCTCACCAGAGTTTCCTGGAACAAATGTATTCTTATACTTAAAACACAAAGCCTCGAAAACGTTCGCATATCTCAGTGGAAAACCGGCGCTGATGAACTTTATCAGTTTTGTGGTGCAGTTGGCGTGCTGCATATTTCTTCTCGATTTTGGAGTGAACATTTACAAAAACATTGGAAAGTGAACTGGGTCTCTCTTTTCAAAATTGATACCAGTTGGCAATCGTCGAAACAAGTTGGTCTCTCAAGAAAAATGGGTTCTTATGCATGTAGTTATAAATTAGGGGTCGCTTTGTTTGTAGATTGTCCATGAAATAAAAAAGTGTTTTGTTATATACGTTTATTGATACAATAAATACGTTTTAAAGTTGAATATACATTAAATGAATAACATAAATTGTTTACTTTTTGAGTTGCTACAAGCAACAAATGACAGGTGGCCCGTGGGAATAACGAAGTTATAGGAAATAAGGAATGCAAGAATGAAATTAAACAGATGTTGGAAATTAATACACTTATTTTGCACATTTTGATGGATCTGGACGATCACACATCATTGTGTCAGCGTGGAAGCTCAAACCGTTGGGGCACTCAAAGTTGTATGAAATACCATTCACACAGCGGATAAACTTGAGGCAATCACTCGGAACTCCGAAGAATCCATCCTTGGTACACTTGAAAGCCGGTGTAGTGGTTGTTGGTGCTCTTGTAGTTGTGGTGACAGTTGGCGCAGATTTTGTTGTCGTAGTTGGAGCTCTAGTAGTGGTCACAGAACATCCAGAAGCAGTGGAAGTGGTACAGTATTTCAGGGAAGCAGAGTATTGAAGTCCTGATGGGCACGACATGCTGTATGATTTTGCTGAAATTGAAAATTGTTCATAAACATTCTAAATAATATAATTTTTAAAAACTTACAGCTCAGACAAAGAACGAAAAGTCCGCAGTTGTTGCTGTTTGGATAAAATCCATCCGATTTTCCAGAACAGACATTTGTATTGGAAGCTGTGGTTGTAGTAGCTGCACGTGTTGTAGTTGTGGTAGCGGCAGTAGTTGTGGTTACTGCTGAAGTCATTGGAGGGCGTCCAGTTGTGACCGTAGTTGCTACAGTGGTTGGAGCAGTTGTGACGCCACCTTTCTTTGGAATGATAACTCCTCCAAGCTCCTTAGCAATGACACTGATGAGTGGGTAAAGCTGACCATTAGAGTTGCTGCATCCAGCATTGAAATCGTCAAAATCAAGAGTCCATACAAAAGCTCCTCCGTAACCTTCTCTCTTAACGTATGCCATCTTGTTGGCAAACGACTCTTCATCATCGTACGACCACCATTGATTTCCTTGTACGAGATATGGAACTTGAGACTGGCTATCCCAATATCTGGTGGCTCCATTGGCGAGCATCTCGCAGAACTCGAAGTAGGCTCCAACTCCGGCTTCTTGAACATATTGAGTGATCTTAGCTGGGGATCCGCTTGTTCCTGGATTAATTGCACTGGCATTGTTCAAAGTCCATCCTCGTCCATATGTTGGCATTCCGACGATGATCTTCTCTTTTGGCATACCCTTCTGGTTCCAGTATCTAGCAGATGAATCAACGTTCCATCCATTCCATTCAGCTGGGAGCTCGGTCGTAGCATAGAGTGGAGAGTTGAATCCAACAAGAGAAGCCCATGCTCCGAAGAAATCGTAACTCATGAGAAGAATAAAGTCAAAGTTCGGTGCCAAGTTTGGAATATCATACCCAGCATCGATTGTGGCTGGTCCTGCGGCGACAGCGGCGGTTACAAGAAGACGATCCTTTCCAGTGCTTCCGGCTTCCGACTCACAAGCAGCCTTCAACTCCTTCACGAGGGCAACGTAGTTAGCCATGTCAGTTGCTCCAGAAGGGTACTCCCAGTCGATATCAATACCATCGAATCCCCAAGTGCGAACGAAAGTGATAGCAGAGTCGATAAAAACTTTTCTAGACGCAGAACTGGCAGCCATTCCTTGGAAAAGTGCAGTTCCAAAACTCCATCCTCCGAACGAGAGAAGGGTCTTGAGTTGGGTGTCAGTGACTTTCAGCTTGTTAACTCTTCTGTACATTCCTTCTCCAGCCCAATCATTTGGCAAGTCTGCTGGATCATATGCTCGAACGGTGTAGTCAGCGTTCATCCATCCGAATGCAAAGAGAATATGCGTGCAGAGTCCTGGAGTGTAATCCTCTGGCACAAACTTGGCTCGTCCTTGTCTGAAAAAATAATTGAAAAAAAAACTAACTTGCAGACCAGAAAACCAGAACTTTTTCCCACTATTCATTCCTCACTGCATACTATCATCTTTCGATTATCGTCCCCCTATTCACAAATACGATTAAATTTCAAACCTGTATTGAGCCCAGTTGGTGAAGTAGCACGGTCTGATGTAGCTATTGGTTGGCTCGGATCTCGCCACTGATCGTGAAGTGATTTTGTTTCGTGCAGCGACAACATCCGCCGGATCTGAAGAGAACGTGTGAGAACAGCGGGGTTTTGTTTACGTGCTCTTGAACTATATTGGCAAACACTGAGTGACCATTTGAAAAGTCAATACTAGACTTTTTGTGTCAGTCTGTATCAGAAATTCAATGGTTTCAGCTGAACAGTCATTAGAAAAAATTGCCGAGATAACTTACGGTTTCTAATTGTAGCACCCGTCCATGTGTATGCAATTGGCAATATGAAACTTGCCACGAGAAGGAATTTGCCTAATAGCATGCTGAAAAAATACAAAAATATATTTATTCAGAAATACGTTCACCAAATTTTCGAATGAGAAGAATGGGTGAAAGGGCTATTGCGGAAAAACAAGCAATTTAAAGGAACAAAAATGACCAAAATGTACATAGGTAGCCGGACTGGTGGCGGTTGTTTGAGCACCTCGGCTCACAATGCACTTCGTACAGTGTGCTCATTTTCCAACGATTATCGCTCAAGGCGAAAAGAAATGAGGATGGGTGAGTGAGGGGGACTCCACTTTCCGCAAAAACCACCGCACAAACAATAAAATTATGACGATTTGAGTCAATCCAAGTATCCAAGAAAAAAACAAATTTGAATAAAACACGTAGACAATAATCAGGCCTGTACCAGGCCAAAAGGTAGAATAATTGAGTTGGTCCGTCAGGCAGCCAACAAAAATGTCTGAATGATTGTGGCTACATAGAATGGTCTCTACATGGGAAGGTGGGCGGAGCACCTTATCTAGGTCAATCTCGGCCCATTAATGCGGCCCAGACCCTTTATGACATCATGAACAATAGCCGAGCAGGATTTGATCTTTGCTCTCTAATAAGAAGGGTGTTAATGAATGAGCAGTCTACCAACATTGATTGAAGAGACAGTCGTAAAGATGGTAATCTTGTTGCTCAGTAAGATTGAAAGATCAGACTACAAAACAGTTGGGAAATACGGTCAGACGAGCACTTTAACATTGATTATTAATATTGCTTTCATGTTTAAATTTTTGAGAGAGAGCTTATATATTATTTCTAAAATAACAAAAGTTTATATTGTTTCACGTACAATGTCTGATAACAGATAAAGTGTTTTCAATACTTAAGAGCGTCCCATGACAAACACCCACACAAGTATGCCGGAAAGTTTAACCGTGTTTAAAACGGAAGTGACGACGAATAGAAAAATATTGTTTAAAGCATGTTAAAAGTGCATTGCTTACAGCACTGTTGTTTTTGGAGCTCTCGATCAACCGAATTTTTTCAAATCAAAATCATGCTTAATATGTACTAACAAAAAACGATCACCTAACATGCACATAAGTTTTAACAGTTTATAAAGGAAAATGTTTTGGAATTAGAAACCTCGAAAAAAATTCGATTCTACGGGCACGAGAATATTGCTGGAATTATTCACTTTTTCGGAAACACAAATTTATGAATATCGCTAGTATACACCAATTTCGACAGTGACGCGGACAACTCGTTTTGAAAGCCCGCCAAAAAAAAAACGAATTTCTTTTATTTTCTATTCTAATTACCTATGCTTTAGATACACATATTTGAACATTAAAGCTGAAGCCTGATGCAATGCTTCAACTTCTCTGGCAATATTCAAAAACTTCTATGTAAGACTGAAAATTTAAAAAAAATCTTCAAAAAAAATTGAGTATTAAATTATGATATTTGGGCATGTGGAACTGTGATAATTAAACAAACTTCTTACTGACAAGAAGCCACCTTTGAACAATTTCAGAATCAGAAAATACAATCTATTTATTAAAAACACTATTTTGTCTCACTTTTATACTGATTAGTCAGATTTCATTTTTCGTTACTTAAATGATGATGACAAATAGAACAGGATTTTGAAATTTTATTAATAACGTGTTTGCTTATCAAATTAATTTCGTTGACTCATCACTATTGCTCAGAAGATATTCCATCGGATCGTATTTAGCTATTTCGTGTTTCAGCTAATATCCACAAATCTTTTTGGCATCGAGAGTACGACTCATCCATTTTCGCATTTTAAAATGCTCCTTTTACTTTTCGCCCTCTGCGGTGGGTCTCGACGAACACAATTTTTCTCGTGGACGACTGAGTCATTTGCACATCCCACAATGGGTGTCCTTTCCTTTCCCTTCTTTCCTTAGTTTTTTGTACTAATTTTATGCGACCACAGCCAGATTTTTGAAAGAAGCGATCAATAATTTTTGTATTCTCATTTTTAATCATGCCGTAAATTTTCAGAAAATGGAATCGAAAACCAGTGCTGCAAAATCTACGGGAGCGATAGCCTCAGCACGAACCGAGGTAATAGCGCAGAATGTTACATGATTCAACTTTTCCATGATTAAATATCGTAATTCTGAAATTTTTTGGCATCTGAGATAAATGCACAAGCTGTTTTATTGAGTGGGTCTCGCCACAATCCAAATTCTACGGTTTTATTAGGATGTCAAAAAAAATTGTATTATTAATGTACAAACGAGAATCTCAACATTCGGATTAAAAACAACAGTTACATCTGAAAAATATCAATTTTTTCAGAATCTCAAAATCAACAAGACTTCCAGCATCGATACTACGGAAATGGTGACCGTCGAGGAAAAAGATGCATACGTAGGTTCTATTCAAAAATTAAAAACAGTGATACCTATGAAGATACTCCTTCAGATTTTTTTTGACGAATTGCCAATTGTTCATATGTGGGGAACTCAAAAATTCAAAAGCAAAAATATAAATGTTTATTAAATTTTTTTTCCCAGTAAATCAGTAAACTTTCAGGATGTTATGGTTGAACTCGCGGCGGCCTTTGGAGAAGAAAATGGTTTTGTTGAGAATTGCAAGTAAATTCAAATGAACCTCATTTAATACAATGTCAACGTGCCTGATATTTTAATATCCCGTTTTCCAATGATTTCTTTCACGACAATATTTATTTCAATTTTATAAAGCTGTCATGTGGTTATTTTTTCTTAATATAAACGCAAACATGAACGCCTTATTTCGTCCTGGCCATGTTTTGGAAAATTCAAAATTAGGTTAAAAAAACTTGTGGAAGTTGTCCTTTTTGTGAATGAAAACAATCACTTTTCAAATACATTTTTGTCAAAAGTTTCCTTAACATCAAAACTGCATCAAAGTTTGCACAATTTAAGAAGAATTGCAATGAGCCTAGTAAGTCATTTGATTAAAATGGTTGAAAAATTAGAAGGTAAGCATACAGGGAAAAAATTATAGGTGAAAGTTTTTAAAAGGTACTAAAATTGGGACATTTGCAAAACTGTCTACTGGGGACATATGTAACTTCAAATACTCTGGCTTTGTTTAGTTATCAAAGTCTTTATTTAGAGCCTTTGATACTATTTTTGAATTGAACTTTTTATTTCAACACAATCATTGGTTTCTCTCTACATAGTTATGTATCCTTAAACTACAGAAAAATTTTTAACTTCATTCAAGCAATCATTCAGAAAAACTTATAACGGTCACATATACGTCGACCACGATATGCACGTTGAATTAGAAGAGTGACAGCTGTACTCTGATCGCTACCTGAACGACATGCGCACTTCAGTTTCAACTGATAATGCGGTAAAAGTTCAGATTGACATTGACTTTATCGAATAAATCTGTTAAGATAGGATGATTTGAAGGAATAGTGTCAATTTCAGTTGCATCTATAAAAAGGGTAACGGAGAAGCCATAGTCACTCTCGCAATGAAGTCGATAATCATTGCCTCTCTTGTCGCCTTGGCGATTGCCGCCTCACCGGCTCTTGACCGTACCTTCTCTCCAAAGAGCGAATACGTCTACAAATTTGACGGACTTCTTCTCTCTGGACTCCCAACCGCATCTTCCGATGCTTCCCAAACCCTGATTTCTTGCCGTACCCGTCTTCAAGCTGTTGATGATCGTTACATTCATCTTCAATTGACTGATATTCAATACTCTGCTTCCCACATTCCACAATCTGAGCAATGGCCAAAGATCGAATCTTTGGAGCAACGTGAGCTTTCCGATGAGTTCAAGGAGCTTCTTGAGCTTCCATTCCGTGCTCAAATCAGAAATGGACTTATTTCTGAGATCCAATTCTCTTCCGAAGATGCCGAGTGGTCCAAGAACGCCAAAAGATCGATTCTCAATCTCTTCTCTCTCCGCAAGTCAGCTCCAGTTGATGAGATGAACCAAGATCAGAAAGATATGGAATCCGACAAGGATTCTCTTTTCTTCAATGTTCATGAAAAGACCATGGAAGGAGACTGCGAAGTCGCTTACACCATTGTTCAAGAGGGAGAGAAGACCATCTACACCAAATCTGTCAACTTCGACAAATGCATCACTCGCCCAGAGACTGCTTATGGTCTTCGTTTTGGATCTGAGTGCAAGGAATGCGAGAAGGAGGGGCAATTTGTTAAGCCACAAACTGTCTACACCTACACCTTCAAGAACGAGAAATTGCAAGAATCTGAGGTTCATTCCGTTTACACTTTGAATGTCAATGGACAAGAGGTCGTCAAGTCTGAGACTCGCGCCAAGGTCACTTTCGTCGAGGAGAGCAAGATCAACAGAGAGATCAAGAAGGTATTCTATTTGAAAATATATTTTACGGGCTTTTGATAGCTAACTCTAACAGCAGCACACAAGTTTTCAGGTTTCTGGACCAAAGGAGGAGATCGTCTACTCCATGGAAAACGAGAAGCTTATTGAGCAATTCTACCAACAAGGAGACAAGGCTGAGGTCAACCCATTCAAGGCTATCGAGATGGAGCAGAAGGTTGAGCAACTTCAAGAAATCTTCCGCCAAATTCAAGAGCACGAGCAGAACACCCCAGAAACTGTCCACCTTATTGCCCGCGCCGTCCGCATGTTCCGCATGTGCACCATCGAAGAACTCAAGAAGGTTCACACCACCATCTACACTAAGGCCGAGAAGAAGGTAACCAATACACATTTCATAATCACTAATATCATGCTCTCTCTTAGGTTCAACTTGTCATTGAAACCACATTGGCTGTCGCTGGAACCAAGAACACCATTCAACACTTGATTCATCACTTCGAGAAGAAGAGCATCACACCATTGAGAGCTGCTGAGCTTCTTAAATCTGTTCAAGAAACTCTTTACCCAAGTGAGCACATTGCTGATCTTCTTATCCAACTCGCCCAATCGCCACTCTCTGAGAAGTACGAACCACTCCGCCAATCTGCCTGGCTCGCCGCAGGATCTGTTGTTCGTGGATTTGCTTCAAAGACCCAAGACCTTCCATTGATCCGCCCAGCATCTAGACAAACCAAGGAAAAGTACGTTCGCGTCTTCATGCAACACTTCCGTAACGCTGACTCCACATACGAGAAGGTTCTTGCTCTTAAGACCCTTGGAAACGCCGGAATCGACCTCTCCGTCTATGAGCTTGTCCAGATTATCCAAGATCCACGTCAACCACTTTCCATCCGCACTGAGGCTGTAGATGCTCTTCGTCTTCTCAAGGACGTTATGCCACGCAAGATCCAGAAGGTTCTCCTTCCAGTCTACAAGAACCGCCAAAACAAGCCAGAGCTCCGTATGGCTGCTCTTTGGAGAATGATGCACACCATTCCAGAAGAACCAGTTCTTGCTCACATCGTTTCCCAAATGGAAAACGAATCCAACCAACACGTTGCTGCCTTCACCTACAACGTCCTCCGCCAATTCTACAAATCCACCAACCCATGCTACCAACAATTGGCTGTTCGTTGCTCTAAGATCCTTCTCTTCACCCGTTATCAACCACAAGAACAGATGCTCTCCACCTACTCCCAACTTCCACTTTTCAACTCTGAGTGGCTCTCCGGAGTTCAATTCGACTTCGCCACCATTTTCGAGAAGAACGCTTTCTTGCCAAAGGAAGTTCAAGCATCATTCGAAACCGTCTTCGGAGGAAACTGGAACAAATACTTCGCTCAAGTTGGATTCTCTCAACAGAACTTTGAGCAAGTCATCCTCAAGACCCTCGAAAAACTTTCTCTTTACGGAAAGCAATCTGATGAACTCCGTTCCCGTCGTGTCCAATCTGGAATCCAAATGCTTCAAGAGATTGTCAAGAAGATGAACATCCGTCCACGTGTCCAACAAACCGATTCTCAAAATGCTCACGCTGTTTTCTACCTTCGCTACAAGGAGATGGACTACATCGTTCTTCCAATTGACATGGAAACTATTGACACTCTTGTTGAGAAGTATGTCAGAAACGGAGAGTTTGACATCAAATCCCTCCTCACTTTCTTGACCAACGACTCCAAGTTCGAGCTTCACCGTGCTCTCTTCTTCTACGAGGCTGAACGCAGAATTCCAACAACCATTGGAATGCCACTCACCATTTCTGGAAAGATGCCAACTATCCTCTCTATCAACGGAAAGGTTTCAATTGAGCTCGAGAAGCTTGGAGCTCGTCTTGTTCTTGATATCGTTCCAACTGTTGCCACCACCCACGTCACTGAGATGCGCTTCTGGTATCCAGTCATTGAACAAGGAGTCAAGTCACTTCAATCTGCTCGTCTCCACACTCCATTGAGATTCGAATCAACTGTTGAATTGAAGAAGAACACTCTCGAAATCACTCACAAGTTTGTTGTCCCAGAGAACAAGAAGACCACTGTTTCCGTTCATACCCGCCCAGTTGCTTTCATCCGTGTTCCAAAGAACCAAGACTCTGAATATGTTGAGGCTGAAGAGAAGACTATTTCCCACTCACAATACCAAATGTCTACTGAAGAGATTGATCGTCAATATGAGACCTTTGGACTCAGAATCAATGCCCAAGGAAATGTTCTTTCCCAATGGACTCTTCCAATGGTTTTGATGACTGAACAAGATTTCGAGTACACTCTTGAAAACAAAAACCGTCCAGTTGAGTTCACAGCTCGCGTCACTATTGGAAACCTCGAGAAGACTGATCTTTCCGAGATCAAGTTCGACAAGATCTTCGAAAAAGAATTCGACCTTGAGAACAACGAATCTGAGAACCGCCGCCAATACTTCCACAAGATGATCCGTGAGATTCAATCTGAGCAAGGATTCAAGAACCTCATCACCCTCAAGCTTGAAGCCCCACAACAAATGTACTGGAACACTGAACTTCGTACCGTCTGTGACAAATGGATCCGTATGTGCAAGGTTGAGATGGATGCTCGCCGCTCTCCAATGGAGCACGAGAACAAAGAATGGACTCTTCGTACTGAGCTTCTTGCTGCCCGCCCACAAATGCCATCATCCCTCCGTCAACTCCGTGAGCAACCACACCGTGAGGTTCAACTCGCATTCAATGCCAAGTGGGGATCATCAAAGAAGAGCGAGATCACAGTCAATGCTCAACTCGAACAATCCACGGAACAAAAGAAGTTCATCCGCAACATCGAGCGTGAGTACAAGGGAATTCCAGAGTACGAACTTTTGATCAAGGCTGCTCGTCTTAACCAAGTCAATGTTGTCTCTGAGTACAAGCTCACCCCACAGTCTGAATACACTTTCTCCCGCATTTTCGACCTTATCAAGGCATACAACTTCTGGACTGTTTCTGAGAAGCGTGTCCAAAACGAGAATCGCCGCGTTGTTCTTCAACTTTCTGTTGAGCCACTTTCCCGCCAATACATGAACATGACCATCCAGACTCCAGAACAAGAAGTTGAGTTGAAGAATGTTCGTATTCCACGCGTCGTTCTCCCAACTATTGCTCGTAGTGCCATGTTCCAACAAACCTGGGAAAAGACCGGAGCCACCTGCAAGGTTGACCAATCTGAGGTTTCTACCTTTGACAACGTGATCTACCGCGCTCCACTCACCACCTGCTACTCTCTTGTTGCCAAGGATTGCTCTGAACAGCCAAGATTCGCTGTTCTTGCCAAGAAGATCAACAAGAACTCTGAGGAGCTTCTCGTTAAGGTTGTCCGCCGTGAGGAAGAAATTGTTGTGAAGAAGTCTGACGATAAGTTCCTTGTCAAGGTTGACGGAAAGAAGGTTAACCCAACTGAACTTGAACAATACAAGTAAGCTTTAACTCTAAATCACATGAATTTTTCTAATCTCGTTTTTCAGTATCGAAATTCTTGGAGATAACCTTATTGTTATTCGTCTTCCACAAGGAGAGGTTCGTTTCGATGGATACACTGTCAAGACCAACATGCCATCCGTTGCTTCACAAAACCAACTTTGCGGACTTTGCGGAAACAATGACGGTGAGAGAGACAATGAGTTCATGACCGCTGACAACTACGAAACTGAGGATGTTGAGGAATTCCACCGGTCTTACCTTCTCAAGAATGAGGTAATCAGATTTTTTCAATGAACTGAATGTAAATTTCATTTTCAGGAATGCGAAGTTGAGAACGACCGCATCTCCGAGAAGAAGAACTACAGAAACAAATGGAACAGAGAAGAGAAGAAGTCCGACTACGAGAGCAGCTCCGACTACGAGAGCAACTACGATGAGAAGGAAACTGAGAAGGGTTAGTCTAAGGCTGAATGATGTGTAGTTTTAACAAAATACATATTTTTCAGAACTCGTCAAGAAGACCCTCATCAAGGAGTTCTCCAACCGCGTCTGCTTCTCCATCGAGCCAGTCTCTGAGTGCCGCCGTGGACTCGAATCCGAGAAGACTTCCAACAAGAAGATCCGTTTCACTTGCATGCCACGCCACAGCAAGAACGCTCGTCGTTTCTTGAAGGAAGCTCGTGAGCAAACTGTTGCCGAGTTGGTCGATTTCCCAGTCTCCTTCGTTGAGTCTGTCAAGATCCCAACCGCCTGCGTTGCCTATTAGATTTCATATGTTTTATTAATTTTCTATTAAATAAAGCATTTTCACTAGAATGATTTTTTTTCTCATCACTTCTAGAAAACAAATACACATGTTGTAAGGATGTCAATCGAAACACAGCTTTGCACCAATAGTTTTTATTTACGCGTGTATTTAAGGCTTCGAAGGAGATGATAGTGCTTGCAGTAAACACGAAAATTAGTGATAATTATGAAAATCAATATAATTTTAAGGATACTTAGAGGGCAATCAAAAAGCTTCTCGACTTAAAAAGGTACATTCCAGAACTTGATATTCGAATCTTGTCCGGCCGACACAATTGTAGTTTCGTTGAGCCAAATTACCGAATTGACAGACGACATAGCATGAGCACCTATAAAAATGTTGTTAAATGTGTTAAATTAATAGAGAAATATTTACCTTTAATGATGATCGGATGATCAGATGGTTTGTTCATGTTCCATACAATAACGCTGTTATCCAAGGAACCGGTCGCCAAACGGACATTGTCCGGTGACCAGGAAACACATGCAACCTTGGCGGTATGGAAAGTCCAGGAGTTTGTGTGAGCTAGCTCGAAGTTGTTCGCAACAGAGTACGGGATAACCTGAATTTTGAAATCTATAATAGAAATGATTTTTTTTCAAAAACTAACCTTTCGTGATTGATCGGTTGCCACGAGGAAAGCTCCATTATTCGAAAATGCGACAGATGTGATTTCAGCAGGATGGACAATTGTTTTAACTTCAGAGACACTTGCTCCAGAGAGTTTGTACACATGGACCTTCGAGTCTTGTCCACCAACAGCAACAAATTGCTTATCGTTCGATAATGCCACACAGGAAGAATTGTAGCTAATTGGTACTTCCGTGAGCTTTCCATGAGAGTAAATTGCAATATGCTTATAGCAAGCAGCAACTGCAATATCTCCATCTGCGGAAACGGCGAGACCGAGAGGTTGCGAAGATAATTTGTTGGCAACAGCTTTGGAAGAATCGACTCCAGAACCTCCGGCAGGAACAACCTTCAGATGATCATCCCAACTGACGGTGAACAAATCACCCTTGCTGGTTGTCTTGATTCCGGTGATCATTGTGGCGTGAACATCCGGAAACACGCGGTTTGATATTCCTGTGGAAATATCCCAGGAGTCTGAAAACAAGTTTTAAATTTCGAAGCACTGAAACTACTCACTAATATGTCCTTCAGCATCAGCACTGAAAAGAGTTTTTCCATCAGCGCTGCTGCTAAGTGCAGTAATCGCCTTGTTGTGTCCGTATCTAACCTGATCGATACTTCCCAATTCTGGATTGACAAAATTGATAAATCCATTAGCAGAGATAGACACAAGAGCCTGCTTGGTCCAAATGATTCCAAGTTGTTGATCTTCAATTCTAGTTCCAACGGGAATAGTCTTTTCAACCTTTAATGTAGCCACATTCCAAATTTTAATGGTCTTATCAGCAGAAGCCGATGCGATTTTTGTACCATCCGGGCTCCAGGTAAGGCCAAACACAGATCCAGAATGAGCGACATTTTTCAAAGAGTCATCTTCAAAGACTCCGGTTTTTGTTCCATCAACTCCGTTGTATAACACAATGGTTCCATCTCCTCCAGTCGAGGCGAACAGAGAGCCATCAGGGTTGTAGCGCACAGAGTGGACGAATTTCGTATGTTCTCCGAAAGTCTGGAAAAATTGGAAAATAAATTTGAAACTGGTTTTTTGTCTGAAAACGTATTTGGAACACTCGAGTCATTTAAAACAAGTTTCCTTCTATCAAAATTAAATCTCTGTTAGAGTTGCACTGACAATAAGCTACTGAAAAGATGTTTGCATTCCGGTAGTATTAAAAATTCACGCATACGTTCAGGTTTTTTTCTACATTATTTGTTGATAGTTTCTGAAAAAAAAGTTCGCTCAGTGTTTTTTTTAATGTTTTATCAAATAAAAAGCATGAAACTTCAGCGAAAAGCTCACGCGAAATTATCTTTTTTGGAATTAAAAAATACAACTTAACACAAACCTAATAGAATAACATGTAGTATTTCGAAATACTTTAAGCGGAACCTTTGTGGAGAATTTTCAAAAACTAATCCAATATTACAATCACTTACACTTTTAAATTTGAATGGTGGTCCTTCAAAAATCGCCACTGTATTATCATCAGATCCAGAGATAATGCGGAATGGGCGTGATGGCTTGAAGTCGACGCTGTTCATAGCGCGAGCTTGTCCGGTAAGATTTCCATTAGACGTTCCAGTGTCAAACAAGAAAACATGACCGAAACGTTCTCTGCCTTCTCCAACGGCGGCAATTCTCTTACTTTCGCTATCCCACGAAATATCCTTCACTGGTCCAGAGAACACCGGAATAGTAGTTTTCAGAATGTGGGTGGTTTGAGTTGTGTCCCAGATACGAACATTTCCATGAACATCACCAGAAGCACAATAATAACCACTTGGGCTTGTCTTGGCGACAGTCGTTTGGTGAGAATGCTCAGTGTAGATTTCGGTGTCGGTTAGGCTTCCAACTGGTACAGTATAAACCGATGTTCCGTTACAATATTGAATCTTGTCTCCAGCGGGGGTGTTGCCTGGAAGTATTTTTGTAAAACGTGATTTAGCTTTCCTATTAACCGTTTCACTTTGCACTTTTTCTGTTGCCAAAGCGTCTCACTAATACTTAAATATTTCATCAATGATTTTTACTATTTTTCGCACAATTGACAAAAAAACTACAGTAACAACAAGCGCTACAGTAGTTTTTTAAAGGATCAATGTGGTTTTCGCTACGAAATACTTTAAATATGTTGCGCAATATGAATTTTCAGAATTTTCTACTTTTGCAAGTGAAGACTAATTATTTTAAAGAAACAATTTATCTGAAAATTAGTATTGCAGCCATATTAAAATATAATGCAGCCATACGGCTTCAATTTCTAGTATTAAATAGTAAAATCACCGTGCAATTAAAAATATAAAAACTCACCGAGAACTACGGCAGTTCCTCTAGCAGTGCGAGGCAAAGACGGGAACAATGCGGTTTGAGAGAATTCCGACATTCTGCAAAAATTGTAAAAATTGAGCAGGAATCCAAAAGATCGAAGGAAGAAAATCAATAAAATCAAACGAGAGCATTGAGAAGAAATAGTGACGACAGCGGGTGAGGAACTAATGAGGGTGCGGAAGGACAGCGGTCACTGGTCACTAACAAACAGTGCGCGCGGCCGAGATGGGGTTTCCTAGGCCGCAAAGATTGAACAACTGTTTTCTTTGCTTGAAATATATAAGTTTTTCGACGGAATTTTATAATTGAAATTTTCTTTTTTTTTTCTAAGAAAAAATTATTAATTTGGTCGATCTATTTTTGTTGATAACGAAGAACAATGCGATAGTTATTTGTGACGTGAAAAAAGTGAATAAGTGTTATTGTTGTGAGAAAGAGGAGGTCAATAGAAAACGGGGCCCGCCGGCTCGCCGGGTGGAAAGCATTCGACAGCAAGACGTGTTTTTCAATCTGCGACTCGGCGATTCCCATCATCACTCGACAATCGAGAAACGGAGGTTCACGCAAACAGAGGATCGGCTGTAAACTCCTCGTTGCTCATCGACCGCTTTTTTTATTATTAGCCGTCACTGGAAAAATCGATAAACCTGCGGGGGAAGCTTTGGGTGAAAAACACGTTTTTTTTTCTCGAACAACATGTCGAAACAAAACAAAATAAGAAGAAAATTGGTCGGGTTTTGCAATAACTTTTCGAATGAGAAATGAAACATTTTCTCGATGAGACAACTCACCAAGCACATGTGATTCATGTTGCATACACGTTAAGGAGGGGCTGACTAAGCGAACTATAGCCTTATCGCAACAAAAAACGATTTTTTTCCTCCCTTTTCTACTTTTCTCGTATGAATTTGTGCAAACTAGAATATGATTCCCCGTGAGTCACCGGAAGAGCTAAATTTTCAATATCAATATATTCATTAATATAAAAAAGACATGTTATTATTTAAGTCCAAAAGTATTTTTGAATAAAGAGTACTACAATCCAAACTACATACTAAAAGCTTATAAAAAATTGCTGACAACTTGGCTTCTCGAGATGTTTCAATAGGAATATTCGAAAAACAAGTAGATCATAAAAATTTGTATATTTAATTTTTTAAAACTGTTTTTCTTTCTCTAGAGCCAACATATTTGCAGGATTCAAGTGTGTGCAGCAATTCTGTGGAGTATGGCCAGTGGGAAAAATTTGAAATGTTTTTTCTGGCAAAAAAAGCTTCAATCGGTGATCAACTTTAAAAAAAAGATTCTAAAAAATTAAGTTCACACGAAAACTTTTTTATCTGAAAAATAGCATTCAATAAAAAAAAATCATGATAAAAATGAACGAAAATGGATAAACGTGAAATGATAAAAACTCTAATTATTCTTTCTCGAGTTCTTCGCTTGATAAGAGGCAACACGATGCTTATGAACTCCGAGCATAACAACAGGGACGAAAAGTACTTTGAAAAACCAAAAGGAGAACAATGTTCCAAGGGCAACCTGAAATTTTGCAATATTCAGACCACTAAGACACCATTGATTTTACCTGAACATCATGTTGCACACAGCCCGTTGTGATTTCCCAATTAGTCCCGATAATTCTGACAGCTTGTTTGGCAAAGTTTTCAGGGGTGACAACGAAGATATTGTTCGCTTCTTCAGCTTCATACGAGGCGACCTTGGTAGCAACGAGCATTGGAATGAGACACTGGAAAAATGAATAAACTTACACTTGAGTTTTTTTTTAAAGTTTGTGAAGAAAGATTTTGAGTTAAAATACAATACGTTTAACAATAAATTGAATCAGTTCTGGCAAAATCATTACATGTAACTGGTTACGTTTAGACGTGCGACATTTAAATTAAAAACTCCGTTGTTGTAAGTATTAATATATACATTTTATAGAATACAAATTTTCAGATAAGCATGTCATTTGACAGCTCGTTTTTCGATTAGGTATCTACAATTATTCAAAATGCAAGAACACAACTCAAAAGCTTTCTGAAAGTATTTCAGTGCATTTAAGGCTGTTTAACGAAGGCTCTATATATTTGAAATTTTGAATTTCAATTTTGAATGCCTTGAAGGAATATTTAAAACGTATTGGACAATAAATCGGTAATTGTTAAGATTTAAATTTAAAGTGTACCTATTGAAAATACGTACCTGAACACGAATTCCAGTTCCTCGGTATTCATCTGACAAGGAGTCGGAGAAGAAGGATAATGCAGCTTTGCTAGCCGGGTAAGAACTGAGGTACGGAAGCGGCCTCCAGCCCTGGAAGTATATGATTAGTAAATCTCGGAAGTTACGGTAGGTAGGTAGGTAACGGTTGGTAGGCGCTTACCGTCATTGATGAGATATTTACAATGATTCCTCGCTTTTTCTTCACCATGTTTGGCAGAATCATCTCGGTCATCTGAAACAAAGCCTTAATTTGGAAAAGTATCAGAGTATTGAAACCTTAACAGCAGACATCAGGTTAACACGAAGAATCTTGGACGCCAATCCTTCTGGCAGCTCGGTCAGTGTTCCAATGATATGTGGAGCAATTCCGGCACAATTGACTGTAAAAATACATTGTGAAAATGTTGGAAAAAATTGCTTACTCAAAATTCCAACATCTAAAGTTTCGAGATCCTTGGGGAGAGCTGACAAGTCGTCTTTTTCAAAATCATGGACATGGCACATAACCTCGCATCCATGTTGCTCCACTAGCTCCTTCTTGGTGTTGTTCAATTTGTCGATATTGCGGCCAATCAGGTAGAATTTTTTGAGCCCTCTTGTTTTGCAGAGTTCTTCAATGTACGCTTTTCCAATTCCATCGGTTCCTCCAGTAATCACTGTAGCAATGAATTTTGAATTTCAGAACATGATTCAACTATATTGTTCAGGCAGCTTTAGCCCAGAATAGTATTTTATTCAAAATAAAATATAAAAATATAACATACCAGTCCAGGTATCCTTCAAGTAGTCCAAGTCGTGTTTCGGTGTGATAAAATGCACAAGTACACTCTTACACATAATGTACAGAAATTTGAGAACTCGGACGCACACATATGAAGTAACGGCAAACTGTGCGGCACTCCATAATGCGCCTGACATCTGAAATTTTAGAATTCTTTGAAAAAAAAACAGTTGGTGACAAGACAAGAATGTAATAATTTGGGTCAGAAAATGCAGGAGATGAGAGAAATGTAGCAAACATTGACACAGATAGAAAACCTTTTATGAGTAAGAGTAAGAAGAACAGTAGCCTGCAGAAAGGAGGATAATGAGCGGAATGATCCAAGGCCGCGTGTCGGCGCACACAGGAACTGTGTGCGGATGACCTCGTCGTCCCTCCATTTTAGGGGGGAAAATGGGGGGGGGGGGGACGGTCAGATTGATAGTTTTGGAGTGTGTGTGTGGAAACGGACGTTGTCCTATATGACGAGAAGAATGCAATCACCAGCGGCAACAGCATACAGTGGAGATTGGTATATGAAATGTTTGACGCAACAAGTGACCAAGTGTAAAAAGATATTTCTCGTTCTTTTATTGGATTCGTAATACTTATTGTCTGAAGTTCCCACAGTTCCATTGAACTAAATCTGAAGATTATGCAAACCAGTTTGTTTTTCTACCACGTTTCAAGTGTTAAAAAAAAACGAATCCCAAGTACTCTTAAAATGTAATAACTATGTACTAAAAAATGTCATTTATTTATTTACTCTAATACGTTTTTGTTTACCTTGTATTGCTGGTAAAAGTAATGAGATTACTACATGAACCTGAAAATAAAACGTATGCCAAAAAGGTCTATTAAAGTTTTTTGTGTCTACCTGGAAAATATCAATAAACCTCCGTCTATTTGATTCAGAATAATTAATTTCTATCTGCATTGGGAATATCTTTGAAAATTTTTATTTAAATTCAGAACTTATTTTATAGATTTTGTTTCAACTTAAAAATGAACTAACTTGCAAGCTGTCACAGTTACACATTATTTTGGTTTTTGGATGATTTTTTTAATAAGTTAGGGGAGTATGTTCTTAAAAACTGATTCGTTCAACAAGAAACTTTGAATGACCTGCACCTGCCTGGGAGTTCTCTCCTAAATGCAAAAGCAGACGAAAGGTAGGTAAGAAGGCGCAAACGAGACACGTGCGCCTTGAAACACGTGTTTTTAGTTCAATTGAAAGCTCAATTAGGTTTCTTTAGCACCGTAAAATCTTCAACATGTTTTCGATACAAAACTTGCAAAATCAGGTGCACTACCATATTCTGTTTGCCAGTAAAAAATATTTCTAAAAATGTTTGAAAATTAAAATTGAAAAAGTTTAGATAAACGTTGATAAATTTTAAAAACAATTTATTTTATCTGATTGTAAAGTGTCAGATCAAATTGGAAGATACGCCCAAATAAAAAAAGTTGGAACTACATATTTTCCATCTACTTCCTATATCTATAATTAGTATTTTTGATATTGTTCTTAGCACCCTTGTAACCATTCTAAATGTTAATGCCCCAATCCCCCTTTACTTCTGCTAATAAACTTCCTCTCCCAGCAACATGAATGAACTAGATAAGCCCAAAGCTTAAAAAATTAATAATAGCAGAAGAACATTAAATCCTTTGAATGTGATTCCCTAAATCACATCATTTACTTCGTGTATTTTCTAGGAATTGTCCTCCTGAAATAATCCCTTTCTGTTTAACTACTAAATTGTCATCATAAACATCACAGTCGCCGTCCTTTGCAGAGTGACCAAAACGATATCATTGTGAAACCCTAAATATGAATTTTAATACCATAAAAATCAAAAAACTAGTTCACGACACGGGCTACGGATTTCGAGGAGTTCCTCGAAACTACAAAAGAAACAACAAAAAAGTCGCTCAAGCGTCTCACGATGCTCCACGCGGTGCCATTCACTATTGTTGGTAAACACTGCTCTCAAACTGTGACTTGTACCTGATATATTATAGAATTAAAAAAAAACGAAAAACGAAAAAACAAACAAAATGCAATAAAGTTTTATTTCCTTCGAAAATAAAGGTTTGAAACATGAAAAATTGATACTCTCCGGCTCTGGTTAAAATACACAGGATTCAAAAATAAATAGTTCACCGAGATCGTTTGGGATCGAAAAATACCGGAATGCTACGGAACCTCATGTGAGCTTTTCTCTCTAGCGGCATGAAATGATTATCAAAATGTGGGGTGTAACTATGACTAAAATGCGCAACAACACAAATATAAGTACATCAAAAAAAAAATAACAGATTATCATTATTATTGTTCAGCATGGATATTCTGGATATTCCTCGTGCATCGCTTGAATCGCATCTTCCCAAGCTCCAAGAACTTTTTGAATAAGCATCTGGTAATAAGAATTGTTATAATACTCTACACAAGCCAATTTTTGTTACCTGATTCCGGATTTTTTGAACAATTTCATCATCTGCTGGCTTGACACATAACATAATTGAAACAATAAATGGGAGATGAAGAGCATGTGCAATGAAGTTTCTTCTGTATGCTCGGAGGAATTGGTTCAGAGTTAGATTGAGCTTCTTTCCGGCTTCAACTGCTTTTGCTTTCAGTTGATTGTAGTAGTAGGGTAGAAATGTGTTCTCAGCTTGTCTACGAATCTCGGTATCACAGCAGAATGTGAGCATATGGCAAAAATCTTCACAAATATTTCCAGTGTGGACGTTTTGCCAATCAATTATTGATCCAAGGTGATTGGACGCCACCTCACTTCCCGACTTTCTTGGAATCCACATCAAATTGTAAAACCACAAATCTCCGTGGCAAAGGAAATCATCGATTCCTGAAATATTAAAGATATTTATAATATCGTTTTCAAAATTGTTTATATTTACCCAATGATTTGTGTGAATCCCGGAGAACTTTGGTGAACAGCTCTCTGTCTTGATACATTTTCTCAACTTTTGAGAATCCTTCCTCAAGCTCAGGGTTTCGTGAAACGTACAGCTTCACTATATCAGTCATATTGGACACAGTGTCAATAAGCTCCATTGGGAAAGGGAATTTTTGTCTCCACTCATCAGACATGCCGATGGAAAATAAATGAAGGTTGAGCATTTGTGATCCAATTGAAGCGATTTGTTGTAAATTCAAAGATTCATAGTATGGAACACTGACCATCCCTTCCAGATCTTGCATTACAATGGCGCCGGTGGTTTTTCCATTGTCCTGAAACAAAATTACAATGATTCATGGAAATTTGAATAATTCCTATTACCCATTGTTGAGCGTGATAACATTTTGGAGTTCTTAGGCCTGGAATTTTCTCCATAGCGTAATACTCAACCTCTCGATTGAAGAACATAGTCAGACCTCCGATGAACTGTTCATCAGCACCTTCTGGCATTTTTTGCTGGGTTGTTTTCTCAAGAGCAGCCTTAATGTTGGTGGTTTCTGGCATTTTCACAATGTACTGAAAACAAATGAAACAGGTCATTTCAGCCAACTACAAACTACAGTCAACGTACTTTTTTTGTTTGGTTATTGGTGAACTCAATCACGACGCGCATGATTTGTGATACAAAACCGTCTGTTCCAAGCTGACTACACTTGATGTTTCGGATATTGTCACTGTTCAGAAGTTGTCCGAGAGACTCAATGAGCCAGCCGGCTGTCAATCCGTGACGACCAATTGGAAGAAGTTCCTTATCAAACTCTAAATAAATTTTCAAATTAGAAACTCTAATTACAATGTGCTCATACTTTTACTGAAAAACTCATGCTCTCGAATATTTCCATGGCGGAATGCCAACAGGCGAAGTTGAAAAACCTGAAATGGAAACAGTATTTGTAGTTTAGTAAGAATTTCTATTTGCAAATATCACGTAGGCCGTAATAATGTTAATCTACTTGTGAAAGTAACTAGGATATTAGGTGTATTTTTTCTAGTAAATCTATTGCATATAGTTGACTTTTGATTTCTAGCTCTCTGAAAAAAACTTTTTTCTAGTGGTTTTTCGGTTCTTCAAGGAGGAGATTTTTTTGAATCAATGTAGCTTTTTGTTTTGTTAAGCATTGATGCTTTCCAAGACAAGGAAGTACTGCAAAAGTTTTGATTTTAAACATTAAACACTTAACACGACATTTCACAAGAGAAAAGTCAAATCTCTGAATGATTTTGATAATCGACGGAAAATGCTAGACTTAGTGGATTTTTAGTCAACATTTAAAATTTTCAAAATCAAGTGATATCTAATTGTAAGAGTAATTAGTAAGAAATAAGAAGTATGTCTACTGATATTGTTGTTGTTGTGATATTTTAGAAAACTAATAAACTGATACTCACTTTCAAGAGCTCATTAAACGAGCTCTTTTTCCATCGGCGGCTTTCACGATTGAGAGCCACGACTTTAGACTCCATTATAGTGATACAAGTTGATAGCTGTATTGAGAACTTTTAACGTGAGAAAAGATGAACTGATATCAAGAGAGAAATAAAATGGCCGGAGATTTTTCGGCTGAACGGAGGGCGTTCTAGTTTCGGCAGAGCTTCTTATAAAGGCGGTTTTGGGCGGATCGGTTTTTTTGATACCGCTCTCTGATTCTAATTATCTTGCTTTGCAGAAAAAATTATTGTTGTAGAAAAGGCAAGAGAAGGAGATAGCTTAAAGTGGGCGGGGATTTGGCAAAACTAGGAAAAACGGACTACGGTGTTCTGTTCAGCTCCTAGGCAGGACAACGGCTGTGCTCTAGAAGACTAGAAAAGGCGGCGCTTCAGGGCATTTTTAGTAATAATGAGTTTAACGCTAACACATGTCTAAACATATGCTTGCATCACACAAGCAATTGGATGTTCGTTTGGAAGTGATGGGAATGGAACAGTGCCCTTTTTTGCAAAGTTCACTAATCAGAGACACAATTTACAAAGTAACAACATACAAAAAATACAAAACATGCGTTAATTTTATCATTCTCAGATTTTTTTTTTCAAATTAGATACCCTGCCAAACAAACTGGGAACTGCCAAAGATCTGTTTGCAAACAATAGTAGATCGCGTTATATATAGACCTGAGGCATGTACTTTTGCTGGTTTTTATAATGAGCTAAACGCGTTTAGCGATTCAAGTGATTTCATAAAACGTAGTATTGTATTAGGAACTGGCATCTCTACAGAGACTGATTACAAACCGATGGACTAGAAGTATCTGCAACGATGACGTTCGTGGATTCTGATTCCGAATCTGATTTTGTGTCCACCACAGTTCATACAGCGCGGCGCGACTACTGTACCTGCTGACCGTAAACAGCCGTACGAGACTGATCTGACGAGAAAACAAATAGCCAGTTAGTGCAATAGCTAATTTGTTGGTGACGTCAAGATTGGTGAAAGATTGCCGGTCACTTCATACTAATTTTGACTATCAAGTGTTTAAAATTAGAAGAAAAAAAAGAAACTTCCATTTTCACCAGTCTGGATTGTTCTTGATGTTCAAGATGTAGAAGATGTTGAACAGGTGCAGAATTCAAATAGTGGGCCAATTGTTTCTTGAAAATTCGGAGGAAACTGTTTCACTGCTCCCTTGCGCAATACTACAATAAAGGTGAAAGCTATAAGATGATATTCAAGTTTTAAAATGTTTCTTGCGCAAATTTGTGTGATTAGAATAAGATATGCAGATGAAACAATATTAAAATTTCTGATCTGTGATGCCACTTCTCATAATTTGTACGGTTTTTGTACATTACATTTGTACAGAACCGTCAGGTTTCTTGAAGTGTGCAATGGTCCAGGAGTACATGTTGCGTTCTTTATAAAAAGAAAACCGAAGAAACCTGAAAACAAGAAACCGAAAAGAAAACAAAATTTGATGAACAACATATAACTAATATCCAAAAAGGATTAAAGCTTTCTCTGACAGGTTCCCAGTGTGATTTCCATGCACTTGCTTTTGTTTCAACACTTTCAACGACTTTTTCCAATTATTATGATGTTGTAAGGATTCCAATCTTCCAACTTGTTGATTAATCCGATTTGTCACGTACAACTGGTCCCCGGCGATGTGTCGTAGAAGCGTGGGAGGTCTTTTCTGGCTAGGTGTTCGGAGAAGATGTGAGGAACCAATGAAACAAATTTTCTCCTGTGTTCAGACATCCGATTGTCGGAAATTATGCGATAAGATAAATGATCATTTGCAGGTCATAAACTCATAAACTATATTTCACAGTTTGAACTAAATATTGTTAAATATTGCGAAAGTAATAATCATTTGTTTTTTTTTCGTGTTGCAAATTTAGATCATAATTTGTTATTGCTTGCTCTCGTATTTTGTAGAGTCCACATTATATCACTATTGATACTTTGATTTATAAACCCCGCGCTAGGCTTGATCACAAATCAGATTCTTAACACTACTGCTCTTTGCGGTCGATCGAGGAAAAAAGCCTTTTTAGACAATTAAACAGGATTAACACTCAAACAATTTGAAGCATAGTCTCAAAAACTTTTCCCAAACCTTATGGAAACCTTTGCTAATCTAGCGCTTATTTCCAGTTCCAGGAAAGGTTCTGCTGTTCAGCACCACTCTGCTCAGTTTCACGTGTACTAAGCCATTGGAAATGATCGGAAATTAGGGTCAACATAATCAGAGGGGAATGCTTTTTTAAATGTTTCTTAACTACCAGTGTTTTGAAATGAAATGTAGCCATAAATATTGCTAAATAGCTGGGTATTTTCCTTTTAAAGGTAATCTTAACAAACTAGAAAATTTTCAAAATTTGAGATTGGGTCCGACTCATTATAGACTAGGCTCATTTTTGGTCAACTAATTAAAAAAAAACAACAATACATCTTGCATTTTCTGAGAAAAAAACAAACACATATCATATTTTTTACTTCATGTTCTGCTTTTACATTATAGCTCATTTTAACACCAGGAACGGTATGAAATGTTGAAAAAATAAACAAGTCAGGTTTTTGTATTGCATCTGAAAATTTAAGTTCCGGGTAGACATAATAAAAGTGAACAGTACGCCAAACTGCCATTTTCAGTATGACATTAAAAACAACACATCATTTTATGAGACAATTTCCGAACATTATAACACAAACCAGGAACACGTGTTGCAATTGGAAAGAAAAATCTCTGAACCAGTGTATACCTTAATGGACTAGTTGCAAAAATAACTGATCAAAAGGTCATCAAGGTCCGATTTCCAGAGCACAAGGAACTTCGCAATAATCACGGAGCCCACGCTTCATCTCCGTCACAACCTTCCTCTGCACTCTTTGCAGATTGATCAAATTCCACCAATTCCACCAATTTATTGGTCGCTTTTGACCGCTGATTGCGGTGATTGAGTTGTGACTCTAAAATTAAACGTCAGAATACACACTTTTGATGTGTCAAGTATTTTGTAGTGTTGTGGCCTTCGCTCATTTCGCAATAGAATTGTTGGTAATCAAATGATATCTGAACTTTTTCCAACATAAGGAAGTGTCACCGGCAGCTCAGAGTTATAATTTCTGGGAACGGCGTGTATTATTGGCATTTTGAATAAAGTGTAAAAGTCAGTGTTGTTGCAATATGGTTGTTGCGTGATGTTAATTAGTACCTCCACAGGGTACAAATTCAACACTACAAACTTCAAAATCTTTTTTGGCAAATAAACAAGTCTATTGTTTCCTCTCTTAATAACGTTTTTATTAAACGTTTCAGCCTTCTACTTGTGGGATTTTTGTTTCAGGATTTTCATTTTCAGTGCAGTCGTATGGAAAAATATATAAAAGGAAAGTACAAAAAATTTGAGGGTTGGGCATTTGTTGGCAACTTTTTGCACAATTTTGGCTCAATTTGGCTTAATATTGGATTGGTATAAAAGTTGGGCAAGACCTTTGCAACCGAGGCTTTTTTGTCAGAGTTTTGCAAAAGTCGAATAAACTTTGGCACCAAGCTCTATCATATTTTTGTCTAACTTTCCCCCAAAATCGCCAATTTCTAAACAAAGTTGGTACTTTGTGGGCTAAACTTAGCCATAAAGTTTTTACGAAATGTAGAGGAATAGCTGGCCGAGTCTATTATGAATTTTTTAAAACATCGGCCTTTTTAAATTTATTATACAATGATATTAAAGTTTAAGATGATGTTATTTTTATGCGATTTCAAAAAATAAATTTCCAACAATCAATTGGAAATGGGTGGGTGTCAAATATGGTACTTCTTCACTATTTTTCTAAATTTTTTGTATTTCAAATGTTCTTCTGAATCTATTTATTATTTGAATTTATTGTCATTTTGAAACTTGACACAATTATCATGGTTTCCATTTTCATCTATGACATGTTGAACCAGCACTCCAAACTGATCAGTGTCGTGATTTCGGAGTGATCCTTTACTCTGATACAACGTTTCCATAAAATGCAGCTCTCGAAATATTTGCTCCGTCATGCTCTGGGATAAGTGCCTAATAAGAATATCAACAAGTGAATTCTCGCTCAGCGCGCGTTCGCATTCACTTTTGGACACAAAACCTCTTGAAACCTGACGCAGCTCGTATGCAAATGGCGACGAAAGACACAACGAACACAGAAACAGTATATTTGGTGCAATGGGGCTCCTCCCGTAAGAGTTCACGTTGTTTGCGCCCACACACGCCGCCCTATTCTCCCGGGAAACTCGGAGAACTCGGCATATAGGAAGGGCTCTACGGTGACACTTGTCCTCTTTGTTCCCACCATTTGGCAATGCGCACCACTATTCTAGTGTGTCTTTACACCTTTCAAATTGCACAGTAAGTTGATCTATGTTCAAAAACTTCCAATCAGACTTTTCTCATGTTTTCCTTACATGGTTGAAGAAAGAAAAGAACAAAGAATTTTCATTTCCAACCCAATTAAAATGAGGGTGGGCAACAAACAATATTATGCTCTACTACAAAATAAATGTTCTTGTCTTGTAACATTATTTGGGTGGCTCATATGAGTTCTTATTGAACATTAATCTTGAAACGTAAAGGGAATGTAAAAAGATTTTTTCCTGGAAACGCCATGTTTACATAAACAGTTTCAGGAAAAGATATTCGAATCTTTGTACTTCTGCTCGAGTTAAGCATTAATCTTGAAACTTAAATAGGAATATAGAGAGAATTTTCCTGGAAACGCCATGTTTACAAAAATAGTTGTTTCCAATAGGTGTTCGAAACTTTGTATGATCACTTTTGATAACAGAGTTGCAAAGATTGCTGCTAGCTTTAAAAATTCTGAGAATGGGCTAGAAAACAGAATATTGCAATGCTACTTCTATAAAAAAATGTATGTGTCAGGCTAAATTAAGCTAAAAAATTTTAAATTGTATGTCTCATATTCTGCTTGAACTACGCATTAATCTTGAAACGTGAACAGGGATAAAGAAAGGATTTGTCTGAAAACACGATGATTACATGGATAATATAATGCAATAGATTGAAACTTTGTATGATCACTTTTAATGACGAAGTTGCAAGCATTTCTCGTTTGCTCTCAAATTCTGGAAACGGGCTGAAAACATCTATGTAGGTAAAATTTGCGTTTATTGCCAATTAAGCTACGTTTAAAGTATGTCTATAATTAAAAACTTTGGACCGAACTTTAGAGGAGGAGTAAAGGTGAAGGTTCGGTCGATTTTGAACTTGTAGACCCAAAATGTGCTCAAATTAACGAAAATCGTTATGAAATTTTTCAAAAAAATTTTTAATGGCGGTTTAAAATTTCGAAAAAAAAATCTAATTTTGCCTGTAATCTCCAACCTTGCCCACTTTTCCGTCTGGGGAAAAAATCATACTCAAATTTGCTGTTTTTATAATACTTTGAACATGATGTTTTCCTGTAAGAAACGAAACTCAAAACCCGCTTGATAATGTAGTTTAACCGAAGACATTAACAGTATGTAATAGGTTTGATTCACAAATGGCGATCTTTTGGACGTACGAAATCTTTGTAAACTTCAAAATTTTGAAGTTCAGCTTCTCAAATTACAGAAACTTTGTTTTGTAGTGTAATTCATCAATAACTACAATTTAGCCAATTGAAAAATAGAAATCATTGTTTGAACTCTCAAGATCTCTGAACTACATGTACTTATTAGACATGTTATATATTGCAAACACACAACCAGAACACATGCTCCTTGTCAGACTTTATCTGTCTAAGATACTAGGCATTCTCCGAGACAAACAACACTGTTACTGAACATTGATAAGCCATGATCCATAATTTAATTGCACTTTACAGCACGCGATTAGCATTTCCCTACAGAAGAGAGCCAAATTCAACGTGTTCGTGTAAGCCCGAAATTGATCCGGTCTGTGTGCGGGAAGGACCATACCAGTACACATATTCAAACAAGTGTGTTTTCCAATGTGCCCAGGAAAATAAAAAAGGTCGGTTTAATCCAAAGTCCAGTTGGATCTTAAGCTGCAATTCATTTCCTCTCCCCACTAATCTTTTCATTAAATTCAGCTAGAGCAAGAACAACATAAGAATGCTGAAGAAATAAAGAAATAATTATAATAATGTAGTCATAGAGTCACAAAAAAGGACTATAGTTTCTAGCATTCAACTGGTTTTTGATATGCATCAATAACAAACACCAAACAACTATGTAGTACACAAAACGTTCCGAAAATTTCAGATTTGGTATTGTTGTATGAGGGGTCGTGTTGTTCGGCAAGATATTGCAACATGTTCGAGCAACCTGTGTGCTCAGAAGGACAAGTGGGTTCGAGATATTTAGAAAGTGACTTAAGATTTTCATTCTTCAGATGTATCAAACAGTATGCGAGTTTGAAGAACGACAGTGCATCGAGTTCAAATTATTCAAAAATCATATTTCTATGGACTCGAGCCAAGAAAAGCAAGTTTTGATAAAAGTTTTTGAAATTGTTACTTGGATTTAGTTATAGAAACCTAAAATTCTGAACAATTTTTTAATATAAAAAAAAATTTCAGATGCTCTTGCACTGCCCCCTGTCCAACAGAGTGGAATCCAGTATGCGATAAAAAAGGTCAAACTCATGCAAACTTTTGCACTTTTTTGAACTCAAAGTGTTATCATAAAAACCAGTAAGTCAGATGGTAAATGAGCATAGAAAAAAGATATTCTAAAACCATACATATACTTGACGTATGAGTCATTGTGACGAATACCAGATTTGAACACAAAATACAAACCGACCCAGTTTTTGAAACTTTTTTTGTATGCAACAATTTTACAAAATCATGACAAATAGGATTGATAAATCAAAGAGAAATTTGTTCAAACTTGTTCTACATTTTTGGAAAATCCGAGGGAGCTAAATGAACACATGTTACTTTTGAAAAATACATGAGCATGAAAATTTCATAATTGTCATAACCAGCAGTTTTTATATCTAAATTAAAATTGACTGATTCTTAGTGATATCTAAGAAATCAGGTGAACTGTACAAATTCTGTAAAACTGCTGGCAAACGTTGGTTCTATAGGCGTTTATTGGCAATTACAATTTTTTCTAGATACATCTCAAATGATGGAAAAGCTCAGCAATTTCAAAAACTTACGTATTCAATCTGTTAGTCATGTGAAACCCTGGAAGCGTTAACAAGAAAAGACAATAAAAATATCTGCGATTTTTCGACTTAACTTGATTTGAAATTTTTAGTCAAACATTTTTTGAAAAGTTTCAAAGTTACAGGGTTTTAGTCGAGTATTTCAAAATTTACAACTTTCATAAACTAATTTTCAAAGTTTTTGGGGTACTGTAGTAGGTTGAAATACAAATATATAGACCACCCAATTTGTTGGCTTTCCCAGAGAGCTTCTAGATTTATTTTTGAAAACTTTCTCTAATAAGTTTAAACTGATTAAAATTTAGAAATTTTGAAGATATTAACAGGCCTCGGATAAATTGGAATAGCAGACCATAAAAGCTGCAACTGATTTCAAAACAAAAATTAATTATGAAAACGCGTTTTGAAAAATTTTTAACTTTTGAAATGTGTTTTTCTAATTACATACGCTAGTTTTTTAAAGATTAAATGAATCGCTGGAAGTTGACTACTCTGGTGTATGCTGCGAAGATATGTGTTCGGCCGGCCAAACATCGCTGACCGTTTGTGATTCGGAAGGAAACACGCATACCGATATATGTTCTTTTTACATCGTGAGTTCTTGTCCCTGATCTGTGTTTCTGTTTATCTGGATTTTGATCACGCATTTAGTATATTGTGAAAAAATGATCATGTTTCAATAAGCCGCAATACTATACCCAAATTATTTTGATGACGTCCCCAAATCCCTCCAATTGCTATTATGATCCAATTCGATCAGAAATTGCGTTTTGGAACTGTGATACAACAAAAATCATAAATAGATCGTTACGTAGACACTTGTGACGTTGAAACAGTTTGAACTTTTTCCTCTACAATAGTCTAGGTTGTTTAATAAATTGCTTTATTGTATTTACGGGGACAAAAGTTATGCTGGTCAGAATGTGCCAATAATTCATTTTACCGAGAAGTCAAATTATAGAGGCTGGACTTTGACTACTTAATAGCTATACTAACAACATCAATATACACTTTTCAGGCAAAGTGTCGTCAAATGAGACGAGGAATTGGCAAAAAACGACTGCAAATTGCCGGTGTTGGCCCGTGTAAGCCGAAAAATCCCTTCTTCCGGTCATTTGATTATTTTGTGAATCGATCTGTGAATTATAGTCAAACAAATACTAATCGAGTAGTATAAGAAGTAATTGCCAATAAATATGCCAAAATCAGCTTTATTTTCAATTCATGTTTTTTTTCTGTTAGTACGTTGAAATGGAAATAATAAAAAACGAAGGGATGAAAACAATATCAAAAGAATACGAAAAAAAAAACTTGTTTTGTTTAATTTTTTTTTCTCTTTCTTTTTCAGTAGCTATAAAAATTGGGTGAAACCAGTAAGCGTTTGCTTCACTACAATGTTGAAACGATTTTTTGCTGAAACACAATGTTTGAGAAGATAAGTTCGAGGGTACATATATGAAAATGCAGGACACTTTTTGAACACGATGAAATGACTGAACATATATACTATGCAAAGGGAGGAAGAGTTCAAATGTGGTAGATGTGGCAAAAATGTTGAATCAAAAACACCAAAAAACCCTATCAAATTGGGAAGGAATTCACATTGAAGAAACATTTTGTTCATAGAGATACACAAAAAATACGGCGAGAAATTGGAAGGAATTATGGCTTTCAGGAATTTTTGAGGAATTTTTGCTTTACAATTTATTTTATATTATATGCGTCTGATAATTCCCACAAATGTCGGTCAATGTTTTCTAGACGGGATCGATTTCCACCCCGTCAATGTCGATTGAGTTGTATTGCACAATTTTCGGCCTTTCTCGATGTTTATTGATTATGTCGCAAATGTCATCATAGATCTGAAAATGTTATCATATTTGATTTTGTCTGTCAATTTTAAAAATGTCACATATTCATGTGAATATGCACGTTTTTTGAAAACTATTTTAAAAGTTATGTAGGTGGGGAAATATTTGGTTTTTGTTGTGTTCAAAACTTTTTGAAACGTCAGATACTTAAAGGTGGAGTACCGAAAATTGTGACTTTGTTTTTTTAAATCTAAAATGACACAAAACTACCGAATTTCTTAATGAGACGTATTGAAAATTTCTAAAAAAAAAAAGTTACGGTGGTTTAAATTTTTAGAAAAAAAACTGATTTTCAACTAAAATCCATTTTTTTAAACGGTCAGTGTGGCCCAAATAAAAGTTGCATTTTGTGCCCCACCGACCGAAAATGTACTTAAATCAACGAATATACGCCTAATGAAATACCACAATCTTTATTCGCCATAACTTTTTTTTTTCAAAATTTTTCAAAGCGTCTTATTATAAAATTCGTTAGTTTTGGGTCATTTTGGGGCTAAAAAAGCAAAGTCTCAAATTTCGGTAATCCACTTTTAAACTGATGTATATAGAGTGCGCGAGATTGTTTCCGAATCCCAACATTTGTTTTTTCATTTGATGTGTTTAAGACATTTCTAAGCTCTTTATGGAACACTAATATAGGTATTGGATTCAGCCTGATATCTTAAAAATTGAAAACCAAAAAGCAAACACTTGAAAAATCGACCCACAATTGTTATAGGGTCACGTAAGATTTTGAAACATTTTTGCAGAAAACCTTCAAATCAGAAATGTCGAAGATACCACAAAAATTTTCTAGACGAACTTCACTATGATATTTGAGTTTATGGGACTATAGGGGTTTTTTCATTTACCCACGTTCATGTTTTTAATGATTAAATTACCTTGTGTACATCTCCAACCGTCACTAATCCCAAAGTTTGTGCAATATCCCCTTCCATCACCTCGATCCAAATAATGTTGCGCTTGATTGTCCGATGATTCTGAAAAGTCGAAAAACTCGTTGAGCCATACGATTCCCCGGTTGTTTTTCCCCTCACATCTGGTGTATATGTTTTTCCTTTACTTGTTTTCTGGACGTTCAGTATTTCAGCTGTATATGATCCACCGCGTTTCGAGCAATCAAACCGCCTTGGACGATAGACGATCGCTTCATCCGCAACGTACACAATCCCACCTCGACGAATCTGAAACGGATTGAATTGAGCAAAAAGAAATAGGAAGAAGAAGAAGAAGAAAGAGGAGAAATGATGTCAGAGATGACAAGGAAATGGTCGGAGAGGGGATGCAAAGACAATTGAATTTCCACGAAAATCCATGCCTGTTTTGGTCTACGCTTTAGGCAAACTGAGTAACGCTAAATCACCAAAAAAGTAATGCGAAATTACTTCGTTGGATATCACTTTAGATAATTTTTGAAACCTGGAGTTTTATTTTCCGAAATTTTTCAGTGATTTAAAAATTACAAATATGGTAATATGGAAATCGGATGCACTGATTGGGCTCCACGCTTGGCACCGAATATAATTTTTTCAAAAACTTATAAAATTCTCGAAAAGTCTCAAAAACTATTTGCAATAGGAAACCGAATCTAAGTTGTTAAACTAAAATTTTTTTAAAAGTTTTTCAACTTGCGGAGCCAAGGTAGTTTCATCTGAAGCAACCTCACTGAAATGAACTAAAACTTTTCAAAACGCCAAAACATAACCGTTCCGCTCCGGAGTAGAAAAAAATAAAAACGATGAAATTTTGTTTTAAAAAAGTTGAATAAATTGAATATCATTGTGAATTGATAAGAAAAATTCAAATAATATGCGAAAAAATTTTTTAATTCAGGTTGTGTATTCAGATCAGTCTTGCAATAAAAAAAAACATTTTGATTCACGTCAATTAATTTACAACAATATGTGTATACAAAAACTCTAAAGCATAAATGAAAAATTTTTGCAAAATTCAAAAAAAAACACTCACTTCAGAATTTGTTCCATCATCAAGAATAAACGCGTCGACATGCCACCTGTACCGAACTGAAGAATCGGGAACTCCGGGGTCACAATGGCGGCCAAATACACAGCCCATCTTATTTCATAACCTGAAAATTCAAATTTTTTTTTCGATTAATGATTTATAGAATATTTAAGAGTGTGCAACAACTACGGTAGAATATATCATCGTAAAAAGGTGAGGGTGCTAGTGTAGTACCTGTACCCAAAAGTATTATCATTACATTTTCCATTCATTTTTTTTGAATATTAAATTCAAACGTAAAGGTTATGTTAAAAAATTGAAACGCTTCGAAATCTTTTGGTTACGGCTACTTTTGGGTTAGAAATAGTTTCTGGAAAAATTCTACTGAAGTTTTTTTTCGAATAAATTATTCACTCGCACTCATGAAATTAAATGGGACAATAGGCGATGAAGTAGTTCTCATAAAAAAAAAAAATAAAAACAAGAAAAAAAGGAAGATTCATGAATACTGTCTTTTTACAAGAAAATTTGATTCAATTATTCAAAAAAGGAAGTAAAATATGAAGATAGAGAATATAACAAAGTACGATGAGAAGCGTGAAAGAAAAAAGGAAATCTGACTGAGAATAAGTGAAAGAGCAGTTGAGGGGCTCTTTTATACATGCACGATGGGCGGAGTTCATTGTGCGGACCCATTCAATTTTGAGCTCTCAATCAGGTTTGAAATAGAGAATGGGAATCAAAATTAAATGTTGGCAGAAAATATTAGCTTAAATGATGATTATCCTATTCGAAAAATGAAATGAAAATGTGAGATTTTTTGAGAGAATAAATCGAAAAAGGTGTGATGAAATTGCATATAATTCCAGAAACACTTTGCATTCTCATACAGTTTTTGCTTATCAAGGTTATTCAGTGAAAACGGTCTACGTGATGTATAAGAGGCAAAGTTTAGTGGAAACCGGATGCACATACACACACACACACAAACGTGGAGCATCAATGGAGAAGGCAAGAGAAGAGGCGTTTGTGAATGCCCGTCGCACATCAAGAAGCTTGAAATAGGATCTGTGTGCGAATTAAGCTTCGCATTTGAGCAAAGTGCGCATTTTCAGGTGGGCTTGGTCAAGAGGGCTTTTGGTCTAGACATTTTTGGTAATGAGTTGAGTAGTTTCAAACAAAAAAAGGAGATGAGGCTCTTGAGAGGAATTTTCAAAGAACAAAAGAAGATAACTCGAAAATTGGTTTTGGAAAAATAATTTTTAATTTTCTAGCAAATTAGTTAGGCTTTAAGTATTTTTAGTTATAGCAACCTCGTTTTACTTTAAAAAAAAAAGTATTTTCAACTATAATTTAAAAAAAAACCTTATGTCCTTATCAAAATTTCTAACAAATGAGGTCTTAAAACTGTTTTGTTTCTGGAACACATGGCACCGAATTACGTCAAAGAAGCAAAAGTAGTCTATTTATAGAATCACTCCAAATACACTTAAATTTTTTGAAAAAGTTATAATAAACAAATACATGCATAGAAATATTAGTTTAAATATTTTGTAGATAAGGAAAAATGCAAAAAAAATAGAGTGGGTGGGCGGAAGTTGGACAAAAAAAATGCCAGTGATAAAGGTACACTACAGTTTTGAAAATGTTTGAACATGAGTTCATGAGCCTGTGGCAACTGAAATATTGGCCAGCTGGCAATTGCCCAATTTGCCGAACGCAAAAATAGTCCACATTTTTGGTCAATGCCAAATCTTGAAATGTTTGAATTTGGTTACAAGAAACAAGCAAAAAATTTCGAAAGAATAAAAGTTTTGAAAAAAGCACTAAAAAATTTGTACATTTTTCGGTAGATTTCACTTTTTTGGTATTTGCCAAGTTATTAATGAAATAATTATCAAATTTAAAATGAATCAAATTTTCAAATAGAAATTGCCGTTAAGTTAGCAAAATACGTTCTTAAAATATATAGGAAATTGTTGGTAAATTAAAATTTAAACTTTTTCCAGTGGTCCTTTTAACTTTTACGTTTTCCGTTCAAAATAAAAAATGTTAGGAAAAAAAAAGAATATCATGCAAATTCACTTAAAAATTATATTATTTTCCAAAAAAAAGCGCATAAATCTTTTATGGTTTCACAGACCCAGTTTTCTATTTCCTGCAACCGCTCGATTTCCTATTTATCAGATAATGCAAAACCTTAGAAAATTACGTTTTGTTTAATAAATTACAAAATGCTAGGAACGCAAAACAATATTGGCTGGAGAAAGTAGAAGTGAACAAAATAAATACAAAAGTAGTGGCGTAGACTAAATTGTTGCTGAAAAATAGTCATTCACATGCGTCTTATGCCGTTTTAATTGTTTTTTTTTGTCGGGACTTAAATTTCGGAAATTTTCCAAAAGTTGGAAACTTTGAAAAGTCTACTTGAAAAATGTGATGAAAATAAATATGTGTGGGCCACAACACTTCCGGGGGTTAACCGGAACACAGCCAAAACTTGTGAACAATGGTAAAAAATATGTGGGAAATGAAAAAAAAAGAGAGAAAAAAGAAAAGTGAAAAAAAGGAAGAAAAGTGACAATTAGGAAGTTGTTTCATATTTTAAACAGCGTTATGGCTTTTGAACCTGAGGAATGCGTTTTTTGGTAGGTTTTTGCTTTTGTCTCTATTTCGGTGTGGCTTAGGAAACCTAAAGAGGAAAACGTGTATCATATTTAATTAAAATTTCTTTTGTAACCTGGCAACTGCGAAGATGTGATTCAAAAATTTTGTGAAACAAGCATATACTATACATCTAGTGATCATGGTTACGCTCACAACACAGATCCCATTTGAACGAAAAAAAAAACTCGACACCTTTTCAAATCTCGAAATTCATGAAAATGTACATTTCAAAAAGAACACGCGGACAAGTTTAGGGTAAAAGGGCAACAAGAATGGGGACCCTAACGTTAGATGGGTTGTCGTCACGAGAGTGAACTGAAATGGACATAATCGAGTACCTTTTGTGTTTGCATTCATCTTTAATGTATGAGATTTTTCGGGGCTCCCGTTTTTATTGATGTGATCGGTTGAAGAAGGAAGCCAGTGGAGCATTGCAGAGGACTAAATGTGAGTTAAATTTTGACTTAGCTATTCATGGTTTGGACTTTTTGCTCTACGTGTGCTCCACATTTTTGAAGGAACTACAACATTATCACAGACAAACGAAAGTAAATCAATTCACATTTTCTATCGTTTTCTAATAATCTTACACCTCTGCTGTTCCAATTTAAACATTTATATCACAACTGTTTTAGGTTTTATCAAAAAACAATTATGACCCGTCTTTTTCCTGGTAAAATTATTTACATGAAAGATACAAAATCTGCCAACGTAGATCAAAGAGAGTGCAAATTATAGGAGCAATACCGTGTTTTTAAAAATACCATGTCCTAATTTTAAGTGAAACCAAACTGCGAACTACTTTGTCAGTGCAATTTTATGAATTTTCAATATTAGGCAGATAATTGTCTCCAAGTAAAAACACAACATTTGTGATAAAAATCCCGCAAATACTGTGTAAATTTTTAAAAAAGTTGCCAAAATCGATGAATATTCCAAATTTTTAAGATAACCTAGCAAAAACAAGATTATAAAACCGGCAAGACAACATTTTTATAGTACAAAATAAATTAGCGAACTTTATTTGCAGAAAGTACCATTTTTTTCATTCGATTCTAAGACTCGTGAGGTTTCCTACAATTTTTACTAGAAATCAACTATCATAACTTAGGCAACAAAATCTGGCATAATTTAATCGTCGAACTTCAATTCTTTTTACCTGAGCAAAAATTGAGGAAGCTTAGCCGACTAGGTACCAAGACAGTAAACAATTATGCAACAAGAAAAAAGAAACGAGGGTACGGCGCTGTTTAAAATTGGAGAAAATTGTTCAAATGAAATTTATTTCTTGGCCGCTCGCCAGAAAATAAAATTTTGTGAAGGGTTTGGTTAAAAACATGTGGTGTTAAAAACTTTTGTAAATAAATCTTGAAATTAAAACGCGAGAAAAGGTACTCTCTTTATGCATGACTGATGCTTTCATTATTCGCACAATAAAAAACAAAAAAAGAAATATCAATGAAAGTAAATTATTATTGTCTTAACTAGAAGTAGAGTGAGCCCATGCTACATCGAATATTCATTGAGCCCAATATTTGGGAAATTAGAACGAAAAAACTAAGGGGGAGACTAAAGACTAAATACAATTGAATATTTAGTCTTGTCCCAATAGGAAGAAAAACGTGTATAGGGAGAGTCGAATAGAAAACTGACAGCCGAGCACAGCAGAGCCAAATGCGGAGGAGAGGATTTGATTTAATTGAAGTGTGACACAAGTGTTTGAAGTGTGGGGACGGGGGGTTAACACAAAAAAAAATTGATGGGCGCTGTGATGTGGCCAAATTGAAACCTTTTGTCCGCATGACTTGATAGGCATCCCAAACACTTTTTTGGAATAAAATTGAAAAACGCAACATTTGTGGACTTTTAAATTTATAATTCAACACGCCACACAATGAAGTATGAATGAGCGGATTCTAAATTCAGGCAAACTTTAAAACATTAGAGAGAATCTAAGAAAGTATCATCTGAAGTTTCAGATATTTCAGATATGAATTAAAAACAATTAAAAAAAACCGGAAATTATCGAGGTGTCGGAGATATCGTTTAAACCAAAAATTACAGTTCAGGTAGATCAGACAAATTTTTGAAAATTTTATTTGAAGAAGTCTCATCACAAAATTTGTTCATTCATACTGATTGATCACTAGTCTGTGGTTAAGAACGTGCTGTCGTCACATTTTTTTGGGGAATAAACTCGCGCATTTTTTGTAGATCAAACCGTAATATGTAAATTAAAGAGCAATTTAATTTAAAATTCCAAAGTTTTCTACGTGTAATCTAAAATCTGTTAACCTGTTGAAGTCACGACTATAGAATTTTGTGATTTGCACACAAAAAAAGCTCAAAAAAACTTTTTGAAAATTTCGTTTTTAAATTAAACTGAACTTGTACCGGAGAATGTACGAATCAAGATATATTCACAATGATTATATCCTTGATAATAGCACGTTTTGACAAGGTTTTTGTCTCTTTTTTTTATTTTTTGGTCTGAAAAAAACAGATAAAGATTAATTGTTTGAATTTGGGGATAAGATTAAACATATTGCAAAACGGAAACTAGACAGAGTCACGTGAAGAAAAATTTAATCAAGTAATAGGATTGACATTTTCACCGAATGCCGTTCAGCTTATTACTGGAAATTGGCATATTCTAGACCTAGAATCGGAGGTTTGTAATCAGGAATTCGAATGGGTGGGGGGTTAAAAACGAGTGAAAAAAACGTAAGCTAAACGAGAAAAAAAACACACGGGGAAAATGGAGTGAAGTGTTCCGTTGTGTGAGAGGACCCTAGAAGCTAATAAGAAGTGAGTGAGAAGCAGCAAAAGTGAAAGGAAAATGAGAAGAGCGACGTTGGGAAGTGAGCAGTGGTGAGCAGGAACCGGTGAAAAAGAAATAAAAACGAAACGACGAATAAAAATTTGAAATTGCCAAAAAGAATCGACTCGGAATAGAATATAATTCGGGTTCAGCCGCATGGAAGATTAATATTTTAGTTTGTTAAGGCAACTTCGTACTAGACGGAAATTGAAATAAAAGTGAGTGTGTTGTCAAACTGAAATGTACGGCAATCAAAGAAAATTGAAAAAAAAATTCCTTAGAAATTTATTCATGAATTTGTCATTATATTTTTTAAAATTTAAATTACGCCAGTAAAAATGTTTCCGAAATATTACAGAAAATTTGAACAAAAACTCAAAAATGTTTCAATTTTTTATTGCAATTGTACTAATTCGGCAGTTCACCAAAACTTTGACTCAAAAATTTTAAAATATCTAACAATTTTTAACGTGTTTTATTATGATATGCAGTCATTTTAAACTACTAAAAACTTTTTTTTCAGGAAAAAAGTTTTTTGATATAATAATTTCACAAATTATTTAAAATCAATTCCAAAATAACATGGGAAAAATGCTCCAATATTCCCACATAAAATGTTTCCGCGAAAAAAAATGTATCTTTGTCATTTGAAGAAGCCAAGGATCAATATGCGAAATTCAAACCGCAAGTCTTGATACACCAGTGAATTCTGAGATCCGGGCCGTTATTTCACTAAAGAAAAAAAAACCCGCAAACCCCAAATGACTTTCGCACACTTTGTGACTTTGAGCCAGTATGCCTCATTCAATGAAAATAAAAAGTGGGTGGAAGGTCAAAAGATCTTGGGGTAAGTGACCACATAGTTGAGCAGTCAACAAAAATGTGCAAGAGTGAGCGAAATTTGAAAGAAAACGACACTTATCCTGATGATTAGGGTCAAATGCAAAAAAACTTAAAATTTAATCCTTACTGGCGCTTCTTCATCTTTTATATAAATTGAAGAAAGTGTTTAATTTGAAAATTGTTTAAATAGCTTCTATGGTGTTACATTGACCAAATATCACAGTAAAACTTTCCAAAAATTCGAGCAAAAAATTTAGTAACTGGTAATTACAAAGTTTTTGTCTATCATAGTTTTGCAACGCAATTAATCAATTTTGGATTTAAGCAGCAATAATTTTATTTTGACATAAAAAGTAAATGACTAATTTTTGAAAAGTAAATTTTTTTTAATATTCATTTTGCTAATTTTTGTTTTAGAATTTTGCACATTCAATGAAAGAAAAAAAATGACGGATCGCAAAATTGTGCAGTCGACCAAAACTGCCAAAACCAAGCAAACTTAGCGGTGCACGAGCTTGTAAAAACCACAATAATGCGAAAAAATATTTGCTAGATTTTCAAAAGCTGAAAGATTCAAAAACAGAAACAGAAACAAAAACAGAAAAAAGACAAACAAATGAATTTTTATTGTTTTTCAGTTGCTTTTCTTTTCAGACAGCTTTTGCTGGCCGCCTGTGCCCCCAGTTGTTTGATGATCAAAAAAATAAATGCATTTCAAATGGTAAATTCAATTATAAGAACATCGTCTGAGTGGGATGAGAGGATAACACCAATAATATTGGGAAATGTCACAGTATTTGGAATCAAGTAAAGGTTTTAAATATAATTCGACAAAGGGAAAACGTTTGAACAATTTTATTGTGCAAGGATTTGATACAGCTATAAAAAACTAAAATTATTACAGTTGCAGTAAATAAGTCTAAATTTATTTAACATTAATTGTGATACAATTAAGCAGCTACAAGTCGTAAACTATTTATTTTTAATTTTTCAAAAAGACTAAAAATAATTTTTTAAAAACATTTTTGAAAAAAAACCTTCTTGATTCTTGATAAAATCAGTGAATTTAAAAAATTTATACATTTCGCTCTATATTAAAATTTTTTACTTTTAAAAATGTTGTATATTTTAAATTTCATATTCGTCTGTTTTTCACAAATTTATATATTTTTTCAAAAAAGTTGGAATGTTTCATTTTGTGCTTTATATTGATTTAGGTACATTTTTAGAAAGGAAAAAGCAAACAGTGCCACTTTATTACTGTAAATCGAGAGAACATTTCGCTACCCTACCTTCAGATAAATACAAAGAACAATATATTCCTTAAATTTAATATTTAATTTTCTCCGTAAAAACTCTGAGCGCAAATCGGAAAAAATGTCATTCGAAAAACTGCGAGCCAAAATATGCCGAAGAAAAATTAAAATGGCATGTTCTGGGTTTTGAATTACAGAGAAAAACGATGACGTTATGAAAGGCTAGTGAGACCCATTAAGCTGGAACATGTGTTCTTGAATTCTAAAAAATAGCGGCTAAAAATAACATATTTATTTACACCCCTTTTGTTAATCTTTCTGTTCGCTTTTTTTATATAAATCTTGTTTAAATGAAACGAATCTCTTGTTTAAACAATAAATTTTTGTTGAGCACTGCGTAGTGCAAAAAAAATTGAAATTTCAAATTTAATAATGGAGTTTTGAAGATAACAATTTTGCTAATAGTAAGTTTTACGGAACATGAAATGAACTAAAAATCGGAGAACAAATGCTTATTGGCCAAAAACTGCCTCGAAGGCTAATAGAGGGTAACATGCACAGAATGAAGTCACATCACTGGCAATGTTTTGCGCGTCCCTCGGGGCATTTAGTCTCATCCGTTTTCGCCGTGGTCAATTCACGCAGTTTGGTACCCTCTTTCTCTTGTTTTGATAAAATATTCAAATTTGCTGCCTTCTTTAGAATTTCTCACCGCAGATCAGCTGTCAAATGAAGAACAACAATGAAATAGGGTTAGAGGAGGAAGAAAAAACTCAAAATATGAATTTTTTGATAACTGTTCGCAGATCAAAAAGTTTCACTTTTGAAGTTTATATTATATATTGGTTAGTGAAAGTTATCATGCTATCATAAAAAAAGTATACGTGACAAGAAGAAGATCACAAATGAGTCGAAAATGAGCTCTTTAAGTAGTCCTCGACGGACTCTTGGGTTTCCTGAATAGTGAAGTAGAACAGATCACACGAAAGCTTTGTGCTATTTTGGAGTTGAAGCTAGGAGTAGTTGGAAATCGATAAACTTTTGTTTTAAAAATGTCAGAGTTGCAAGGTAACATGAACTATAAAAGTTATGGTTCTTACTTTTGTTACTTCAAAAATTGAAAGGAAATTTAATTTGTGTGCTATCGCATGTGAATGACGATTTTTAAAATAAAAGTTAAAAGTGGAAATCCATTTTTACAAATTTAGTTTTAAAAAAAGTCGAAAAATATTATAACTTAAGAGGGTCAGAACTCACAATTGCCCGTAGAAGAAATGATTTATGAAAAAACAGATTGGTTCTAGTTTTGGGGAAAAACAATCAAATATTAAAAACGGCAAAGTCACATATTTTCTAATTGTGTTTTTAGTTTCAATTGATTTTTAATTCAAAAATTCAGAAAAAGCTTGATCTGATTGATTTTGCATTGTTTTTATCAGTTTTCTTTTCAACAGTTACAAAACATACAAATTTGATTTTGAAACATAAAAAACCGAAACTTAAAAAAAACCAATATTATTGTATATTTTTTCCAAACTGGAAAAAAGTAGAGTCAAAAATTTTCAACTACTTAGTTATCACATTTGGAAGTTTAATTTTTCGAATTTTTATATTATTGGTATTTAAACATGTTTGCACTTCGAACAATTCTCTAATTATTTCAACAAAAAAACATTTAACAAAATAAATTGGCAAAAAGATTTGTCAAAACTTTAGCGGGAAATTTTGTAAATTTTCAGTTTTTAAGAGCCGTAGTGTAAAGGACTTCAAGACGCTACAATCTGAAGCGGGAATCTGATCTTTCAACCAGAATTAAAATAGATCAAGTGTTTTTCAAAGTTTCCACATATTCCGATCACATGAGGAGCCGCCATCTTGTCAATATGACTAATCGGTTTCACAAGATAAAAACAATTGTTCAAGTGAGAACGAAATCTAACAAAAAATCGGCTAAAAACACCTAGATTGTGAAACGAGCACCCAAACGTGTTAGACAGCGGTTATTTGAAATTTGAAATCTCTATCAAGTGGGTCATGAGACTTTCCAAAGAATTGGAACTAAAAATTGAAAGAACAAAGAATGGGTGGCATCCAAAAAAGACGAATGGGTTCGGGGGGCTCGTTTAGATATTTGCCTGGTTTCGTTGCTTCCCAAAATATTATCACATCATGTTTTTAGTTTTCGACACATTTTTCCTCTTTGTGGAACGAGGTACGTATCGGATTACTGGAGAGAGAAAAAAACAACAAGAAACGGGTGCAGTTGAGGAAAAAATAAACTATGAAAACATATAAAAACCATTTTTTAAATTTTTTATAATACAAAAAGAATGTTTTCAAAAGGACAAAATGAAAAAGACTACAACCGGAAAGCGTGAAAACAAAAACACAGCAGCATGGGCAAGGAGAGTTTTTGATGGTGTCAGTTGCTGTTTCGCAATTGATATCATCTTTGTTCATCTATCCACAATCAGTTGGGTACCTAACGCGTTGTTTCCTGCTTCCAGTGGATACCAGAAAGCAACTTAATGTAGCTGTTGAGTGGGAGACTGGTGTAATGGAAAATATAATGAGGGATATGAAACACATAATAGTAATTATTATCATTGATTCAGGAAGTATGTACGTAGTTGAGTTGGCTAGGCGAAACAAAAACAATGAAAGTGGAAAATTCGAAAAAAAATTGTCTATCAAAACACTTTTGGTTTCTTTTTTTTTTTCAAGTACGCTCTTTAATTGCTCTTTTTCCGTTTTTGTCGCTTCAAAAATAGCTAGATAAAGAATGTCCTGGGGGAGTTGGTGTGCAAAGCGAGACGGATAATTGGGAGAAAAATAGTGTCGAAAAGCGTATTGCATATTCTTTCAAATGTTGCATGTCTGCACTATTTATCTTCTCGCACTCACTAATTGCTGGAGTCTCTTCAGGCACAAAAACGAATCGAATTGATGGGCTACTCTATTGCAGCGACAGGCGGCTTCAGGAAATGACGAACTCTGATTTGTTAGGACGTGATAAAACGCGTGTGATTTGTGCCGGCAGCCAAAACGAAGTGTGAGAAAATACTTGGCCATCGGAACAACGTCCAATATTCATAAAAGAAACTACACTAGAAACATTTTTCCCGCCATATTAGTTGTAAGCAATTCATTTTCATGATTAATGTATAAAAAACTAGAGTAACCAACGTCAAAGTATGTTGAATATTCGATGTAAAAATTAGTTTCCTTCTTCAAAATTATAATTATAAACTTGAATTTTATCTGAAATATACGGTTTCATTTCGTTTATTTCTAGATATTGGTGCCCGTATTTTTTAAAGAAATGCCAATATTATGAATCAATGTACTGCAAGTGCGTAATTCGTGTAATATGCACTCAATACACGTAGACAAAAAAAAACATTTGAGACCACACATAGCCCATTACGAACCTCAATTCATGTCGGCTCCTCTTTCAATACAAAAGTCCCTTAGTTTTGTATTTTACAGAGGTTCAAGATCTAACTGGAAATGTATGAACATGCAAAATGAAATACAATAGCCGCATACCATAAATGTAAAGTTAGTACACCTAACACAGTCTCAAAAAGTTTTAAATAAAATTTCATTCAAGCTATAATTTTTAAAAAATTAAAGTTAGAGTAGCGCAAATCAGCAAATTGTTAAAAACCGGAACCTGTGTAACTTGAAGAAACATTGCTAAACTTTCCAAAAGGGCTGTTTTCTATTAAAATATTTTTCTTTAAATTTTAAAGTAAAATTACAGATTATTCGTTTCTAGTTTCAATTTAATTTAAATTGACAAGGATTTATATGCATTATTAATGAGCCCTGTCTCGTATTTTGAAAACACTGTATATTTTTCGGCATTTTCACAAAAATTCATAGTTTGCACAATTTGTCGGACAGGCCTGGTCTGTCTTTTCAAATTACTTTTTTTTTCTTTTTTTTCGAAATTCAGTATTCAATTTTCCCATTGAGAATAAATCAAATTTACATTCAAACTTTTTGAAACTATTATGAATTACCCGCAAACAAATGCTTGGTTTTCGCTCGCAAAACAGAATACCTATTTATTTCTAAACAATGATATGATGTATGTTTTCATTTCAACCGACCGGCGTCACACAAGAAATAATCACGATTGTCCGTTGTTCTCAAAACTTTTTCTTATTGAATCGCTTTTCATCGAAAATTGAGGCGACGTTTTCAAAACAAAGCGCAGTATAAAAATATCACTGGATATCGATATGGCACATTCAACCCAGAATGAAACTTCTTATTGTTCTTTTCGCCTTAGCCGTTGTGGCTGCTACCTATGATGGCAATGCGGCTCAAGACTCTAACAATGCTTATGGAGTGAACACCGCTGCTCAGAGTTCTAATAATGCTCCACAAACTTACGGATCCCGTCTTCCTCACCCAGGATACAAGTGAGCAGTAAAATCTTGTTTCTACAATATTTATCTTACTTTCAGTCGTGTTTATGACGAGTTTGATGTTCCAAGAAAACACAGAAGACGCCGCCACCGCGGAAGACGCCATCACCGAAATTCAAGATCTAACTCTCGCTCCTCCAGCTCCAGTTCTGATTCCGATTCGGATTCGGACTCCAGAAGCCGTAGTCGCAGCAGCAGCAGTGAAAGTGATGAGTTTGATCGTGGATACATTGTTCTCCGAACACCATACAGAGCCCCAGCTCAAAATTCCTATGGTGGAGCAGCTCAAGATCCACCAGCGCAAAGTGGTTATGGAGACCCAGCTCAAGATACCCAATCTGGTTATTGAAACTTGTATTTTTGATAAAGTGTTGGTATATTTCTGAATTGATTCTTATTGTATAACTTAAACCTGTCTTAATGAATGCTTGGAAGCAACTTCTTCGAAATTTTTTAGAACTGTCTCATTACAGGGCAAAAGTTTAGCCATAAAATGTTCCATACGGAAAGTATCTTCACCGATGGAGTCGATGGATGCAACATTCCTTATGAAAACTTGGTTCAGTTTTGTTGACTTTCAGAATAATGGGTTGATATTTAATACATAAACTTCTAGTTAGTTTAATTGAAAAATGGCATGTAGTACTACTGTTGTTTCAGTTTCAGTTTTGCTTCCTGCTTGATAGCTCAAACAATTAGATTTTTAGATTAATAGATTTTTTTTTAATTTTTGAATGACTACTTACAGATTTAAAGTCATGTTAAAAACTTTAAATTTGTACAAAACTCGCATTGAAGATTAAAAAATATCAAAACGTTATTAACGTTTTCTTAAAGCATACCAGGTCCAGTCGCCGGTGTAATGCGGACTAGAATACCAAACGCCGAAAATAATAATCACTGCTCCCTTCTGTTTTATTCACGGTTCTCTTTCGCGATGATAAATATGGTTAAAATATGTTTTTAAAAAAGTTATTTAATTAAACTTATTGATTTAAAATACGCTTAAAGGTGGAGTAGCGCCAGTGGGGATTTTGTCTAAATGCACTTATAATGATCCAAAACATTCGAATATCATAATAAAACACTCCAAAAAATTTAAGATTTTCATAATTTCCGGTCAAAGTTGTGTCAAATTGCCAACATTTTGAAAAATACGAGCTTTTGAGGTAATTTAAATAAATGCCGCATGTTTCGACCCCTACAACTTCTAAATACAAATAATTTAAACAAAATTTTAAAAAAAATGTCGAAAAAAAAATTTTTCTGGTTGACTTCCAAAACTATGAGTGGCAAAAACTGAGTAACTGCCACTTTTTGACAGTAAATAAAAAATTTTCAAAAATTTTTTGAAATGTTATATCATGATATTTGGTCATTTTGGGACCGAAGGAGTGGTTCTTAGCAATTTCCCCACTGGCGCTACTCCACCAAAATTTCCAAAATTCCACCAAAATTTCAAAAATGAAGCCTCAAAAAAATTTCAAAATTTTTTTAGGTGGTCCAAGTTTTGGAAAGAATGAGCTAGCTAAATCAGATATTTTGCGAAAGTTTGTTTCTATTTTTTCACTGAAAAAAGTTTCGCTCCGCCTTGTATTCAGTTTTTTTCTTTCAAGAAAAACTTAAAGTGCAGAACAAAAACCTTTGTGACCAATGTTGATTCACCCTAATCACATTTTTTTTCTTTTTGAACTTGATCGCCCGCCTTCAGTTTCCTTTCTTTTTCATGAATATAGATTTTATAACAAAAACAATGAACAAGTATAAATAAAAAGCAGGTAACAGAAAGAAGTACCGTCAGAAATGAAACTGCTCCTTTTCACCTTTGCCTTATTATTCTTTTTTGTGTCCGCCGATGATTACGATGATTACAAAGATAACCGTGAAGCCTCGTGGGAGTACGAAAGCATTGATAGCATCCATGGATATGTTACCAGTAAGGCGTATCCGCGAAAAAACAGATCAGCTTCAAACTCCAACTCCCGCTCTCATGAGCCATCTGATTTGAAACCTGCTGGCTTTGGTTTTTCTCAACATAGGTCAATCAGAAGATCAAGCGAATCACACGAAGGGAGAAGACACAGTTCACCAAATCCACCCAATCAGCAGCTACCTGCAAATTTTCCAAAAATATCGTCAACTTCTGAAAGCCACGACAGAAGCAGATAACACGATAATTTTCAGTTCAATCAATTTGCTGAACTCAGATAAATGTGATTCTGAAATAAATGACTAACTTGACTCTCTAACTTTTTCAGTATTAAATTTGAAAAAAACAAGAGATTTTATGGATTCGTAGTACTTTCATCCTGTTTAAAATCTAACACCGTATTCTCTCTGCTTGTTTATGGTATTGGTTGTGTAACTTATTTATAAACGTATGCAGGAAAGTACCAACATGATGTATTTTTTTCTGTGAAACTCTGAACTTTGTTTATTTACATAAATCACGAGAAATAGCCAAAACGTACAGTCATAATTTTTCCCCCAAAATCAGTAACAATGTTGGTTTTGCTACAGTATTTTCGAATTCTCCGTTCAATTTTCATAAGCTCTCTGGATTATATAATTTTATCTAAAAACGACGTTTTTTAAAAGAAAATGATTAAATCTGTCAAAAACTTATTGTGCAGAACAAAAACTTTTGGGACCAATGTTGAATCATCCGAATTTGTTTTTTCTAGGCTTGATTGCCTTTTTTTGTTTTCCTTTTCAAGATTATAAATTTTATTTTTTAAACAAAAACCCAGTATATATAGACAACAGAGGAAAGGAAGATGCATCGTTAGAAATGAAAGTGCTCATTTTTGCCTCCGCATTACTATTCCTTTTCGTGTCGGCTAATAAAGACACCGAGCCCCTCTTTGGCACTATTGACACTTGGGGATATGTACAGTCACGGATGCTCCACCATCGAGAAGAAAGATCAGCTTCCAACTCTCACTCACGTTCACACGAATCATCTGAATTGAAACCTGCTGGCTTTGGACGTCCTCAACCTGGGCCAATCAGAAGATCAAGCGAATCACGCGAATCACGTGAAAGAAGAAAAAACAACACACCAAATCCACTCAATCAGCAGCCGACAGGAAACGGTTTTGTCCCGAGAAGATCGTCGCACTCAAATTCTGATAGCCGCGACAGAAGCAGAGAAAGAAGAGTCAATCAACATTAATTTTCGTGCATTTAAGCAATTTGCTATAAACATGAATAAGATTTTGAGATGAATAAAAGCTTCAATAAATATACCAACTGCTCTCACACTTTTTACAGTATTGAAATAAAACCCTAGAACTTTTCCCTGTTTTCTGCCACAAAATGTTCAGACAACTACACTTTATGATACTTTAGTTCGTCTGGATAATTTTAAAAAGAAAATTGAAATGAAAAAAAAACAAATTTATGATTTCACCGATCCGTCGGCTCCATGTATGATCTTTTAAACTACTGTCAACATTTAGATCTTTTCAGGCGGTTTCGTACCATCTTCAACCTTAAATAACACGTTCTAAGACAATATTTTTCAAATTGATGCATTACCGATTAGTTTCAAACAGTAGTACACCGATGAAAAATTTGCATTGTGCTCACAAAACTCTCATGAAAACGAATAATTGTTACTGGCGTCTATATTTATACTTGGGCCTTAGATAGAACACATATCATGCTCCACAATAAATTTTGAAGTCATCTTGCTGCCACACTTTTATCACTATTTTTCAAAAAAAAATATACATATGCGCATGTGCAATTTTGTCCTTGCAGTGGAGAATAACTGATCAAAAATTTCAATTTCTGTCTTCCGTAGGAGCGTATTCTTAATTGTATTGGACTAATGATGACGTCTGAAATTAGTACCGCCTGCTAATTATTATAAAATATGCCGAACGTTAATCCGAACGTTAATCGCCCAGAGTGTTTTCATGTATTGAACTAGTTTTAAGTAGCTACTGTAAGAATAAATTATAAATTTTTAACATAATTTCCGCAATTTCCGTAATTGAAATCATGAAAAGTTTTAGATCTCTTATTGAATGCATAGCTAACTAACTGAAAACAAAATTCAGACATTGGAACTCTTGCTGTGATACGGTCACTACAACACAATTCTGTTCTACGTGATATTATTCGCTTTTGCCCGTTTTTTCCTTGTATTTGGATCTGAGTCACTATACGTCATAGGATTTTCCTAAAACAACAAATCCTTTTCTTTTCAATCATGGGGGTGAAAATTCATATTTTTCGAAAACATAACTTGATATAAAAGTGTTGCGCGTCGACTTGAATTTATCAAACCATGAAGCTTCTCATCGTCCTCCTCGCTCTCATCGCTGTTGTTGTAGCCTCCAGCTACGGAGCTCAAAACGACTACCCAACAGATGTTGGATATGGAAACCCTGGCTAGTAAGTTATATAGCGGCTTCCATGAAATATTTTATAGTTACAATTTGTTTAGTGACAACGGAAATCCCTTCTACAAGCCACGCAAGCATCACAGAAGACGCCACGGACGTCGTGGAAGACACGGAAGACATGGAAGACATGGAAGAAGACATAGTGATTCATCCGATTCTAGCTCTGAATCAAGATCCAGATCATCGTCGGGATCCAGTTCATCCGAGTCACGCAGCTACGAGAGAGATTACTACTACGTCCCAAGATGGCCAACCGCCCCAAGTTACGGAAACACCGGTAACGATGTTCCAGCTGGAACAGCTTACGGATCACCAGCCAACGATCCACCAGCACCTGCTCCATACGGTACCAACACATTTGGCGGAAAGTAAATAATTGCGATGTTTTTATTAAGATATTTTGGATGTGGTAATGAATGGTATCTAATTGAACTTCCGTTTTCTTTTGAAGAATTTTGTCGTTCAGGGAAATAATGGCAGAATATGTGAAAAGTCAACAGAATCCAGCCACTGAAGTTTTTTGAATGATAGGAAAGTACAAAAACTTGGTTCTACGTGATAAAACTTACATTCCCACTTTTCCAGTAATTGGTTCTGAATTATGCGACGTCATAGGTTTTCTTTTGAACGGTGATGGAACAAATTTTCATTTTTTGGAAAATACTTAAGTTAAACATCAATTTCAGCTAGAATGTTTTATTCAGTCAGTTCAAATTTCCAAAAAAAAAATCAGTTTTTAATTTTCAACTAAGGAAATTGCACCTAAAAATTGTTTTTAAATTATTGGAAAATCTAGCATCAAATTTTGAAAATTCATAAATCTCTTCAAAGTAACTTTTTTTGAAATGTCTTTCAGAAACTTTGTAGTAAATTTTAAGCTCTTTTAGAATATACCAACAATATTCCAGTAGATACAAGAAGCTTCACGTAGTTACAGAAATAGTACATTTCAGCCCTACCTTTTAGTGCGTATTTTATTATTTAATGAAAACTACCATTTATAGGCAAAAATAGATAGATTTTCGAAACTTTGAAATTTCATAAATCTCTTCAAAGTAACTTTTTTTGAAATGTCTTTCAGAAACTTTGTAGTAAATTTTAAGCTCTTTTAGAATATACCATCAATATTTCAGTAGGTACAAGAAGCTTCACGTAGTTACAGAAATAGTGAGATAAACATCAATTTCAGTTAGAATGTTTCATTCAATCATTTCAAATTTCCGAAAAAAAAACAGTTTTTAATTTTCAACTAAGGAAATTGCACCTGAAAATTGTTTTTAAATTATTGGAAAATCTAGCAACGGTGATGATACAAATTTGCATTTTTTGGATAATACTTTGGAAAATAGACCACAATTTATATGCAATATTAATAGATTTTCCAAACTTTGAAAATCAATTTCTGGTTTCGAACTAAGTTTTTTAGAAACTCCTGTAGCCATTTTGTAGCAAATTTTATGTTCTTTCAGAATTTGAAAACAGAATTTCGATAAATTTCAAAACCGCCAAGTTCAAGCAGAAAAAGTGAATATTCAGTCTTCTAGACCACAATTTATATGCAAAATTAATAGATTTTCCAAACTTTGAAAATCAATTTCTGGTTTCGAACTAAGTTTTTTAGAAACTCCTGTAGCCATTTGCGCTCTTATTGCTATGGTCGTCGCCTCCAACTGTGGAGCTCCAGTACAGAATAATCCAGCAAACAGCTATCCAGGAAATGGAGGGTATGATGAAAGGATGTAAGTTATACGGCAAATTTCATTTTAAAAAATTGAGTTTAACACTTTAGTAACTTTGGAAACCGCTACATCGACCCACTCTCGCGCTCCATTTACTATCACAGGAATAATCAAGGCGTAAGCTCTGAATTTGAACCATTCGAATCAGGCCGTCACTAGAGGTGACTAGAGGTGATTGCTACAAAGTGGTCTTTTTGAAAATGTTTGTATATGATAATAAATGATAACTAACCAGACTTCTGTAAATTTAATATTTTAAAACTTTTCCCAGTGTAAAAAATAATTGTGCTTAAAAATGATGTCTAAAAATTGCTGAATTCAAGTTACAACGTAAATGGCGCGGGTTTTAACATGAGCATTTTTAACACTATTTTCATTTAGCTCTATAGAGTTTATAATACCTATGCTTCTTCTGAAATATAATACTTACAAATACTCCTACTGCACAAGGATATAAGATTCACCTTTCAAACAAGTTTAAACTATTACATATTTGGTCAGATTACAATTAATATCTATTGCAACTTCATTCATACTTCCTATGAAAGTTTTTATGACAAAGTTTCATTGTAAATACACATTTTTTTCCAAATATTTAAAAATTGTAATTATCGAATCAAAGTTTTTTCACATGGCTTTCCCTCCAGGAGCATGTGGCCTTTTAGTTTTCGAATTATTTCGCTTTGTCTTAAACTGTGGAATCTGCCTAGGAATCTTCGATGGAACACTTGATCGAGCTTTTCCAGCGTCCTGTGCTCTTGGTTTGGGCGTCTCACTGGGAGACGGAGTACAGTTGGCTGATGCTGGCACTGATACTGGTGGGATACTCGTAATAGGAAGATTTGTCTCTTGAGTCACTGCTGGAAAATTTTCTTTGAACATTTAGAGGATTTAGAGATGATTCTTCAAAACTTACAACTTGGAGGGTCGCTTTCATAACTTGTCACAGATGGAGATGGGTTCCAGTTCGGTCTTAGTTGGTAGCTCGGAGAAGCTTCGGATTTGATTCTTGGGCCATTCTCTCCTCCGACAACCGTCATGACACTTGATGCTGGTGATACATCAGAGTTATCTAGAAAAATACTAGTGTAAAATTGTTAATTCGAAAGCCTATGATTACCTCTGTAGCCAGGCATGTGACCAATAGTGGGTGGGTCATAGGATCTACAACACATCACTTCTTTCACTTTTGTCCACACATCATTGCACCAGCTGAGCATCTGAAAAAACAGCAAACATTTAATATGTTTTAAAATAAAATTTCAAAACTGATAATCATTTAAAAACTTACGATTATTGGACAGATGAGCGGAAACACAAATTTCAGCCAAGTGATCAAAGTGTCAGCGTCCTGAGGATACTCGATGCTCACTTCGGAAAATTCGCGGCTGTTATAACTTTCATAGAAGAAGCACATGGTGATATATGGACCTTCTATGCATAAAAATACACACGTGATCAGAATCATCTGAAACTTATTAGATCCGCAATTTATCAGAATGATGTTTCTTACCAGCTTCCCACGACTGCGATGCTCTTGCATTGCTCTGTTCCTTTTTATAAATTCAGCATACTCCTGCGTGTTTGGTGATATGGAGGCGGCGGTCTAAATTTGTTGTTTGAACTATTAGGAAATGACACAAAGTCCTTACGCGTTTCTGAAGAATTGCTCCACAAGCTACCAGAATCACTGCTAGACATCCAAAATAGACAACAAGCCGAGCAATCACATATCCGATTGGACCACCACTAAAAATTAATTTGAAGTTGGAGTACCGTCAGTGGGTACATTGCTTTACAACACCACAATAGCCAGAAAAAGTAGTGAAAGTTTTTTTTTATCTAAAAATTTTTAATGATTTTTTTTTAAGTTGAAAAACTTTCAGCTTGCGTAAAATTAAATTTGAACCTCCCTCCATAAGTATCTGTTTGATGGATTTTTTTAACCCGACTTTACATGTTTTCAGTGAAGCTTTACTGCAAATTTGAAGAAAACGTCAAGATAAATGTTTTTGATCATAAAGCAAATGTACAAGCATAAATCTGTGAAATTCAATTATTTCAGATTTAAGCTCTTTAAAAATGGGTTTAGAGAGCAAACTGAGACTTTTTCAATTTTCAAAAAATTATACACATTTCAGAAAAATTTTTCAATAATTGTTTCAATAATATTTTATTTGATTGCTGTGGTGTTCTAAAAAAATTTTGCCACTGCTCAATCTTTAAATTACAAAAAAAAATCAAAGATTAACAAACCCGTCTATTCCACAAACATAACGATTGCGAAATGGCTTTGTGGGAATAACATTCATGAAAACAGCCGAGGCAAATGAAATTGAGACAAAACTCAAAATTGTGCTAACTCCTGGAAAAATAAATAATTGCTGGTGATTTCAATACAAATTCAATCATACCTGTTATTCGCAATCCGCTGAGATATTTGTGTCCATGTGTGACGTATTCTGGACCAAGAATAATACCGAGTGCTCTTTCAGCTCCAATAATCATCAGAACAAAAAGCGTGTGAAGATGTACAAACTTAATAAAATATATATCAATGCAAATTTACGAAATATTAATGCGTACCTCTTGAATCGCAACATTAAATGTGCACCAGCCATTGCTCATGTTCCAGTTTCCGTTAGCCACAAAAATGAGTGCAAAAAATATATTGAAGGAGAGATCGATGATATTCACAAAGCTTAGGTGGCAGTACATTAGGTATATTGTAGTTCGAAAAGATTTCCTAAAATTAGGTTAAAAAATATATTAGTTTGGCTGTTCACTATATTATTACGTTATAAGCACTGCAACAATAAACAATACATTGAGAAAATAAGAAGAAACCAATAAAGCGGCTGAAAAAATAATATGACTAGTCTCGTTTATTCGGAAAAAAACCTACCGATCAGAATAGCATTTGTAGTTCTTAAACTCGCCGATTGAGTTTCCTTAATAGTCACAATGGCAAGAGTATCTTCTTCTGGAACGTACTCGACTGTGATAGCCATCCTGTTTCAGAAAAGCGTTATGTCGATAAGCATGTGAGGGAGCTAATATGAGTGGAAGTGAGTTTGCCTTACGATGTCGTCATAGCAACCAACGAATTAGAATATCGGCGACGGAGAAGTGTGGGTGTGTATGTGTGTGTGTGCTCACTAAAAGCAGAGCAAAAGTAGGGAGAGCGGTGTTGTTCTTCCCATGTGTAATCTTTTTGCTTTTGCGTAGTTAGGAAAATTTTCAAATAATTTGGAAAGGTAGGCTTTTGTTTTGGTAAAAATTCTTAAATTCTGCATTTCTTTTTAGAGCTATATATTTAAAATGTTTTCAGCTAACTCGTCATTGAGTATAGTTTTTATTAATTTTCCATGGTGTATAATTTTATCAAATTCTTTATGAAAAATTTTTCATCGGCTGACATCATGCGGGTCTCAGTTGGACCATGATTTGTATGTGAGCTACAGCTTAAAAATATAGTTTTTCCCAATTGAATAGAGTTTACTGATACTCTTCACAATATTGTCCAAGATCTGCAGTTTTGTTTCGCTTCAAATTTCCCAGAAAATTTTATACAAAAGCAAAAGAACACTCTTCACAATTTTTTATTTTTGGCCCTGTTTTTTTTGTTTTGAATGTATCTGGAAACTTCAGGGAAAATTTTAAGAATTTCACTCAAAATTCTACATTTTGAGAAAATTATAAAAGTTTGAGCCAAGTATATCAAAAATAGGTTTTTATGTTTTTTTTTTCATATGATATAATGAATCATTTATTGCAAAGCAAATGAACATAATATTATTCGGCCCTATTTATGACCTCAATTGCTGGGGAAACCGTATTACTCATGCTCAAAAGTAATTATCAAGTAAAAGAAAATTGAAAAATTGAAAAAAAAGTGTTGTTGAGCTTAACACCGATTTGTAGGAAAATGTTTGGCAGAAGAAAGAAATATATTAACATCGAGGAGACACAAAGGAAAACAAGTGTAAATATTACATAATTAAACATGAAACAGTTGTGAACACAACGCATCACAAGTTGCAATTGCGGATACAAAATGATTGTCTGACAGAGAGAATAAAAAGGTAAAGCTCAAAGCCTAGCGACTTCTGCTTTTCTGTACATCGAGATCTTGTTGAGCAATTCATAAAAGGGCTTAAGTAGCAAATGTTGAAACAATGACAAGTGAAGGACAGATTCTTGGTTCAAAGAGAGAAAAGGGAAAATGGTTGACTCGTAATAAATTCTTGTGATTGAATAGTTTGGTTATTCTTTAAAGCACCGATTTCTAAACATGATCGTTTTCTAGTTCAACATCGTCAAGTTTGTTCTTGTGTGACGATTCCATTGTTACGTGGAATTGACCGGAATCGTTGAGCAGTGCCGTTTGTCCCGTCTGAGAAAATAAAAATTAGATGACATTTTGCTTCCAAAAACTCACAACAACTATGAGCCAGCGTACTTGCAGAGATACCCATTCGAGGAACTGCTTTTCTAACACCTCCACGCGGAACGTCTCCTTCAGAGTTCTCCCCGTCAGCTTCAGAAGATCCACCATCATCGTCCATCATCAACGAAGACCGCTGACTATCGTCGTCTCGTTTCCCTTTCAGCGGCCTTCCTCCCAAATTCCGATTCCGACTCGTTGGCCTTGCATTCACATCAACCCGAGCAAAAGCTCCGTCACTGACCGAATCGTAGGTGTCTTCTCGTGGAGTACTTCCACGATTCAACTGACGCCTAGTTGCTGTCTGGAATATATCCTGTTTTGTGTAAGAATTTTGGTGTTTTCAAAAGCTACTTACGTCATAAACGTGCCCTCCAGGTGGTGGTGGATTGGAAGGTGGTGGCGGAATAAAGTCCATCAGAGTCTTATTCGGTGGTGTTCTCCGCTCCCCAGTTCTTTCCTTACTACTACCAGTTCCATCGGATGAGTGAAGCTGAAACAACATTTCAAGTAAAATTCTGATTTCGAGAAGCTATCAATCAAGTTAGTCATGGTTAGAAAACAAAGTAAAAAGTTGCCGGTTAAATCTATCTATCCTAAAAATACCTGAACATAGCTCACATCTGTGTGAGGTGGACTATCCGACCGTTGACTTCCGCTAGTCCGGTGATGGAGTCCGCCATTCAGAGTTCCTCTCCCATCGGATGCACGGCTCGATCGAGATCGTCTTCCAGCGGTATGATCTGCATATCGCGCCGGTGGCTCTGGTGGCACGGGATTTGTTGGCATTGCTGGCGCGCGAAGCATTTTGTCATTGAGCCAAGCTGGTTGTTGGTTCGACAGGACCAGTGTTGTGGTGGCATATGGAGATGGATCATCGTGATATTGGTTTCCATAAAAAGTAGACATCGCATTACCAGGTCCGCCAGTCAGTTGAGCATAATGATAGTGATGCTCGGATCCTGGTCTGTGCATCGTTCCACTGTAGTCATCACAATTGTTGAAAAAGTCTTGCGCATTTGGTGTCAGCGAATAGAGAGCCTGGCCATTTCTATTGTTCATAGTCATTCTTCCAGCAGTGTTGTACATTGGATTCTGATTCGGATTTTGTGCAACATCCCAAAGATTATTCGAAGCCATATGAACACTTCCATCATTGATCTTTATAAAACTTCGATCCTTTCCATCACTGTTTCTGCTATTCCTCCAGTAACAATAGGCTATAATGATGACTACGAAAATAATCAGAATTGCAACAATGACAATCACAGGAACATGAGATTTATTGATCAGCCCATACAAAAATGATTCGTTTTCTTGTTGAGCAGCAAGGTGTTTTTCCAGCGTGTCTTGATCTTAAAATTAACATAATTAAAATTTAGTCATCTTTTCTGCAATTATTCAATTAACATACTCATGATGACTTCACTCGTTCCATGTGAGACTCCAACTCCACCATTGCTTCTAGCCGCTACACGAATTTTATACGTCATTCCAGTCACTAAATGGAACAGAGTAACACTGGCAGCTCTCTCGTTTGTAGTGATGTTCCGATTGTTGTTGGGCGCTTGACCAACAATAACAATTTGGAATCCTTTGAGAATTCCGTTGATGCCGTCGGCTTTTGGTGCTTTCCAAGAGATACGAAGAGTGGTCAGGTTGAGCATACGGATTCGCACATCCTCTGGTGGCAATGAAGGTGCTGAAAAAAACATTGTTTTACAAAAGTATGCTTGACTGCCTATAAAAACTTACGAGCTTCGGCGGTCAACACGTCCATGGAATTACTCGGTGCTCCATGAATACTATGAACTCCGGAATGATAAGGAATCACGAAAAACTCATAGTTGGTGAATGGCATTAAATTTGAAACAACATAGTTTTCGGTGCTAGGGCTGGTCACATTCACGTATTGATTATCATTGGTTCTTGGAGGCCCTCTCCACTTGATGTAGTAACCATCAATCAGCTCTTCAAGTTTCCTCTTCTTCCAGAACAAACGAACGGCCGTAGAATTAATAGTCTTCACTTCCTCGAGTTTTATGAGTTGTTCCGAAGTGAGTCTCTTCTCAGCGATGGCCATGTCCATTTTGTTCTTGTCAGAAAGCGCAACTTGAGCTGCTGGCTTGCTAGTGGTAACGAGAGCCGACGACACACTCGGCGTTCCAATACCTTTCTCATTTTCTGCTCGAATCACAAACATATACGAGTGAGATGGTTTCAGACCCTTTATTCTATATTCAGTAGATGCCACGTAGTCTGGAATGTTAAACCACGTCTGTCCGAGGTCTGGACTGTAGTACTGAATGATATAACCAGTGATTGGTCCTGCGCCAGATGTGGAGGGAGCATTCCAGTGGAGCTCTACTTCGGTATCAGTGACATTGACAATAATGGGTTGCGTTGGAGAAGACGGGAAGTTCGATGGATCCGGCATCCGAACAAATTGTGCATTGCTAGTGTGATCTTCAACAGTCAGAGATGCCGACCATGTTGACTCTCCATCCTCGTTCTTCGCAATGCAAGTGTAAACTCCGGTGTCAGGTTTCCTGAAATTATATAGTTTAGCTTGCAACTTCTCATGTTGTTTTCTATCCGACAACTCACTTTAAATCGGCAATATGTAGACTTCCCGTTGAATGTTGACTGATACGACTATCTGTAATGTCAATAGGTAGCCCATCCCTGAGCCATGATATTCCTGGAGTTGGTTTTCCGCTAGCCTGACATGGAAGGATGGCTGATGATCCAACCATAAGGGTCTGATTTTGATGACCATGCTCGATTGTTGGTGGTGGTTTGGCGGGTGTGTTTCCGGTCACGGCTGAAATTAAATATTTGATAATTGATTGAACATTTTTTTGTTTCTGTTTGCCCATTCTTCCTCTCTTCAAATGTTCAATTTGTCACAATGTTTTGTTGAAGCAGTTAAAAAAACCGAAAAATGACAGAGGAAGAACAAAACGCGAAATCTTGCCCGAAATTCTCATTTTTCATCTTGTTTCCAAACCACCGGACAAGTGGCTCTTTAGCAGAACATTTGGCGCGCTTTGCCGGCATTTCAGTGAGCACCACAGCAGGAGTATGAGCCACGGAGAAAAACGCGGCAGCAGGAGCACAAGAAGAAGAAGAAGAGCGGGATCCAGCAATTTATCATTGTTGGGACAATTGTTCGCACATAATTGAGATGTGTTGTACATCGGCCCGTTTCCCGCTCATCTTCTTCTTGTTTTGCAGACAAGCGAGAACAAGTGTTTATGACCCGTTGACGAGTGAATGATGATGATCACGACTGATAATAAACTTCACTCACCCAGGCAATCCGTGCCGTTCACGCACATCAGTGCCGAAGTCAAGCTGAAGACAGAGCCAAATATCATTTGACTATGTCATAGGGTTACTCTAAAATGTTACAATTTTTGGTAAGGAAAGAGAAAAAATTGTTTGAAGATCACAGAGAAGATGACAAGATTGAATTGAAAAAGGTTCATTAGGCTGATGAAAAGCAGTATAAGCCGTCCCCTTCCGGAGAGAGCCACCCAGGGTGTATTTCTACGCGGAGGACGCCTCGACAAATGACCATCGCAATGACTAACCACAACACACGCATGACAAGGTTTCATCTTGCATCATTACTTTTCAGATTGACTAGCTAAACGAAATAAGAGAATTTCGGGTAAGCAGGGAGACAAAAACGGGGCGAGTAGATGGTGTGGCTGGCGGTGGCGGTGGGTGAGAGGAGACCCTCACAAAAATGCAATTGTTTACGATTGGTTGAGAAAACGAAAAAGACAAATGGGAAATGAGCTCCAACACTCCCGATGTGAAGGCAGAGATAAAAGGTGAGCCGTGTCGTTTCGTTTCTGATTGGGCAAATTGAAAATTTTACTTTTTACGAGCGACAGAGAGATATACGTAAATAAAATATGTACGTACAAAATAAGGGGGTTTTGTGTTTTTGTGTACTTGGGGGGGGGGGTTGCATCGAAAAAATATTATTCTGGCCTACCAGTAAACAAGTTTGGACCACACACACTAATAAGATCAAAAAGTATTGAATAGTGGGGAAGGGGCAATGGAAAAAAGAAAGAAAAAACCACCATATAAAAAAAGGAAAACGTTTCAATGATCCGAGGTGTCTAATGATAAGTGGCCCTCTCTAGCTCTACGCATCCCGGGACACACACACACATGTCGACGTATTACATCCATCTCTCCACACCAACCAGAAATGTTGAACAGCAGCTAAAAGGAGCACCGCCCTGCGCCCTGCCTCTCCCATTCTCTACACCCCACAAGATACCCCCACCGTTTACAAATTGATTCATAAATCAGCTCAATATTTATGTTGCGAGTTTTAATTGACTGATCTCGGCGGCACCGACGTGCGCGGCTACACTAAATAATGAATAAAAGAGATTGCGGCGGGAGCGAGCGATCGTAGTAGTAGTCCCGCCGTCCTTTGTGTTCGTGTACGACGACGTCATATGGTGCTTTTGGCGGAGAATGGTGGATGAGTTATGAGAGACCGACAAAAAGGCATCCACGGCAGGTTTCGAGGAATCACAATTTTACGAAAAATTGATGCAACGAGCAAAAACTATAATTGACGGGAAAAAGTTCAAGTCCAGTTTTTTCACAAAATCTCAAAACTTGGAAAGTCTCCATTTAAAAAAAAATTAATAAACAAGCCGAACTCTATAATTTGGAAAAAAACCAACTGTTATGAGTCTTAACAAAACTGCTTGAATACCTAAATGAAATGTAACCTGGCAAACGATGCGGATAGTAGAAGAATGGAAATTTTGCGTTTTTCTGGGTGTGGTGTCCGTTTTCGGACATAAAAGATGTCTAAAAGTTCACATAAATCACACGTCCTAATCTTAGTTCTTCTCCTTCTCTCTTTCCTGAAAAGTCAAGTAAGAGCATGTACGTACGTACTCATATTCTATCTGATCAGATTTCGAGATGTGGTCGTGGCGGCGGCGGCGGTGGTGGTTTTTGTCGTTACGTTAAACTAGTAGTGCAGCAGCAGCACAAAAAGTCTATATTTCAATGTGAAACATATGATAATAGTGTGCGAAAAATGTCGCAAAAACGCGGCGGTGAAGGAGTGTAGAAAAATAAACGCGGAGGTTACGATGAGCTTCAAGAAAATTGGAAGGAAATAGAAATGTGTGGAAAACGGGGGGGGGGGTGAGCTCCGTTTCGTTTTCAAGTACTACTTCTGAATTGAGCCCGTGCTGTCATCAAAGCTAGGAAAACGGAAGAAGAAGACTGCAAAGCTATGAAAAAAAACAACAACAAAAATATATATAGAAATCAGGCGTGGGACCCAAAACAAAAGCCTAGCTCTAAAAAACCCCAAATTAAAGCCTAGAAGAGCAGCATGAACAATGAAAAATTTTCAGACATTAAATAAAACAATTAATATTCACCGGGTCTTTATTTTTTTGCAAAGCGGCCAAAATGTAAAAACGAAACGAAACGTTCATAATTCTTCCAACACGCTAACCAAGTCATTTAGATTTTTATTTATTTGTTACTTATAACATCTACCTTCATTTGTATATTTAGTCTAAAAAATGTTACCAACTATTCAGAAGTTTAATGTTGAAATCAGAACTAGTAATAGTGGGTGCTATAATTATGGTGACACTATAAAATTTATCGCTACGGAAAATTGATAACACAATTCGATACATTTCTAGTAACTTCCACATATTTATAGTACTATGATCGAAAAAAAAGAAGCTGATAATAATTTTTAAAAAGAATTTTGAAATTCTATAAAGAGTGGAAAAAAGCGGTGTCAACTTCCTGCACGTCACCACTATATTAAAAATTTTGAGACCAACATGTTTTTTTTCGATAAAAAACCGTGAATACAAGGATTTCCTATTGAAAAGTCAAAGTCAAAAAGAAGCGCCAAGCTTTCTTATTCCGGCTGGCACAGACGTTGGACAAACATATGGTTTTCAGGAGGACAAATACCTTGTTTATTTTTTAATAACTATATGTATGTGTACAGATGTATTTGTTAAATACACAGAAGAAAGGGGAAAGTAGAATAGTAGAATAGATGCAAAGCGATGCAAATGCAACTTCTTCTCACAACACTGTCTCAAAACATTTCTCAACTCCACATATTTTTGGCGAACATTTTTGGTAGGAACAAAAATGCTACTGTAAAGAAATATGGAATGATTGAAAGCAGCGGATGGGAGAGTTTATTATTATTATAAGAGATCCGAAATATGTGTGACAGTAAGGTCAAAGGACCTAAACGTGCCGCCGTCATCGGGTGGCAGGAAGATCGCTCCTCTACCTTCTGGTATAATTATCGCACTTACTTATCGAAATTTGAGCGCAAAATTGGTTTGGCGGTAATTGTGGTGGACACCCGACTGGTAGCGGGGTCCGTCCAAAACATCCGGTAAGAAAAAAGGCGAAAAAGGCAAAAAACCGAAATGAAGAGTGTCATGTTGACTCAACAGATTTTTTTTCGGATAGGTAGTCAAGTGAATGTGCAATTTGATATTTTCAAAAGAACAAAACAAAACAATAGTATTTTTCTGTTGTTGTAAAGAAATAATATTCTAAAATCAAAGTGGAACCACACAATGCTCGAGAGAATTTTGAAGAAAAAGAAAAAAAAATTGAAATCATAAAAATGATCGTTAGGGTTGGCCCATCTTCTCTGCCCAATCATTGCAAAATTTATATACATATTGCCAAAAGTTTTAAACAATCAAAGAGAAAAAGTATCGTATTGAGGACAAATCGAAAGTCCTCAGTTTTTTTTTTGCTGAGAAATAGTGACCGGAAAGACATGTCGCTTCTATTGTTGTCAAGAAAAGGGTCGGTGTGTTCATCTCCAATTCCTTGGTTCTTTTCAAAAAAAAAACGAACCAAGTATAGTTCATTTGAGATTCAGTAGGAAAAAATGGCAACCAAAACTCAAGCCGCGGAACTAAAAAAAAAGTGAGTGAAAAGTGAGACGGCAGATCATGACCAGGTATTACTAATGAGGGTATAAAGTATGGTCCAGTGATCGCATAGAAATGTAACTTATCCCATGCAAGGTTTCGCCTACAAATCCGAAAATGAGCCTAGGCGATGAATAGTGGGGGGAACGCCGCGCGCGGTCAACTTGTCAAGTGAGCATCCACCATAGTGGGTGAAAAATCACGCGCATCTGGCTTGAGAGCGGCCCAGTGAACGTGTGAATATTGTACGGAAACTCGCGGGGCATTGTCTCAAGCTGTCCTCTAATGGTAACGAGCTTGACACGGAAGATGGGGATGGAGGAGAAGCGATAAATCATCTCTGGTAAGAGGTTTGATTTTGATTAATTTATGAGGTGATGGAAGCAGAGCAAGCAAGTGTAGGCGGGGGTAAACTGAATAATTTCACAAAATCTATGTACTATGATTATTTCTAGGAATTGATTTTTTTCGCTGGATTAAAAAAACATACAACATGATTACCTTAGGACAGGTGTTCACGCAAGATTAGATATAGAAATTCATGGAAATTGACAGCCTTCAATGTCATTCTCTTTTTTCACCTTTCCCTTATTTAAAAAGAAAGAGAGTGGCCAAAAAGGTGCGCAATACGCATACATAAAAGACTTTTGTGATGTCTTTTTCTTAATTCATACATAAATTTCCAACGTTTTCTACACATTTAGTGTTTGTGTGTGTGTATGTGTTTCCCCAATAAAGTCGAAAAGATGTCGGCGGGTTGCTTTATGACTCCAAACAAAAACCTCCAAATGTGGCAATAATTTATTCATCTCTCATCTTCAGCCCGACGTTTTCGGTTCAAACAAGCATATATTTTTTTTTAGTGTCTCATTTTTAGTGGCTTGTAAAAAAGTAGAAACCTACTGAAACCGGTCTAAAAATAAAGTGCCGACAAATGGTTAGAAGTAAAGGAAAAAAGGCAAAAGCTGGAGAGATGAACTATACGATTTAGGGCTAGAACAACACATTGAAAAAATAGGAAAAAAAGAATTCGAATCGATCGCATCCTCATTGTTTTGTTTATCCTCTCCTGTCTCTATTACTAGTACCTTTAGCAGTGTTTGGGTGTGAAATGGATTAGTGATGGGACGGGACAGGGGATATATACGGATGGACTATTGCAATGGTTTTCAACTACTACTATAGTGCTTCTCTCTATTCAAAACCAAACAAAATGGAAAGAAGGGACACACAATCCTACCGATTGGCTTTTTTGTTCAGACTTTCCTATTCTAAACATTTCTGTAGGAATTCTGTTGAAGGGACCACCAAGGTCACATAATCGGATTGTTAGTCTTTTTTCTCTTGCCCCCGCCTGTTAAAATCCTTATAACGGGTGAGTGAAGACGAGGAAGAAGAAGTAATGGTAAAAATGAAGTCAAAACTTGGTACATTTTTTGAGAACAGTCCTGTAGTTGAAAAACAAAACACGCAGAAACTAGAGTTTTAAATTAGAATGCTACTCAAGCAACGCGGCGCACTCTAAATAGAAACAATGGGGGAAAAGTCGGGGGCCAAAATGGCTGCGCGGATGGGTTTGGAAACAAGTTATGCTAATCAACTGAGGGCAAGATTTATTTTCTTTTTCTTATTTGCTCTTTTTTTTTTGGACACGGCCTTTGGTTTCAAATGTTGCCTGAAATATGAAATAAATACTTTCACTAACCTTTAGTTGTAACTTTCAAAGCTGCCTTGCTCAACGAGCTTCCTGCCGAGTTCATTCCAGCGCACACATAAGCTCCCTCATCAACTTGACGAACTTCCTCAATTGTCAATGTTCCAGTTGGTGAAACTTTCGTTCTACCATCAGCGGACACATAACTTGGGAAAAGAAGATCCTGTTGGCCTTCCTTGCTCCAAAAATAGGCGGGACTCGGTTGACCGACCAAGGTGCATTCAAAAGTTGCCGTGCCTCCAGCTGGAACTGACTGGTCTGCTGGTTTTGTCTGGAAGGATGGAGGTGCCTGGACACGAAGATGTGCAGATGCTTCAAGAGTTCCCGCTGGATTTCGTGCATAGCAAACGTATTCACCTTCGTCTGATGGTTGAACTCTGAAAAACGTGGGTATGAGAAATTGTATTTAAGATTCGCATTTCTTTTCAGAAATTTGAAAAGCTCAAATTATTTCAATTTTCATTAAATTCTATAAAATAATGTTCCCTTTGATTTTTCAGTTTTTTCTCGATTCGCAATTTACATTGAAATTTCATTTTGAAACTTTTTATTATTTTAAATTGAAACGTGACCATTTTGTGATTTTAAACTTAGTATTGTTTTTTATTTTCTAGTTTTTACAATTGAAGTAGTAATGAAATATATATGCGTATAAATACTAAACACTTCAGTGCTGAAACATTAACAACTTTTTGGGGGGACGAAATCTATTGGTACCTAATCATTTTTTTTGTATAATGCGACTGTTTTCCAATAAGTACAATAAGTATAGGCTTTGTAAATTTTGTAAATCCAATACTTTCCCATTTAGATGCCTAAACTTTTCAATAAAAAGGCTCGCAAACAGGTGTCCAACAACTATCATTCATCAATGTATTTCAGATCATAAAAAATATAACCTAGATCTCCGAAAACGGTTATTAGATTATGTCTCTTCGGTGTCTCTTAAGAGATAACTAAATCCTTTGCAAGATGAGATAACACCTCGACTTTCTCCCACTTTTATTACCTTTCGATTCTCAACCCCCGATTATCCTTGGCAATGTATGCACGTGTAACTGGCATCGGCTCATTTTTGCGTTTCCACGTAATTTGTGGTTGAGGATCTCCAGTCACACGACAATCAAACAGCACTGCGGCTCCGACGTCGACCGTCATGTCCTTGGGTTCTTGCTGAAATCAACATCAAATGAATAGTAATACTAATCATCGAATTAGTAAGATTGAGAATAGAATACAGGAAGTTACAAAACCCCCTGTCGACATTTTTTTTGTTAATCTACCAGTCATTTAGCATTTTCATCGGAACAATGAAATTGAAACGACCTTGAGTTACAATTTAAATTAATTTTAAAAGGACTATCGCTTCCACACGTACCTCAAACTTTGGTTTCTCAAAGACACTCAATCTTGCGGGATTGGACACCCGTTCTCCGACCATGTTGTTGGCAACACACTGATAAGTACCAGAATCGCTTCGATCGACCGGATCAATGATGAGGTTTCCGTCAGAGTGTAGAGTGTATCGTGGCATGTCTTGAATTCGGAGCTCTTTGTCGTCTTTCCGCCAGCTCACAACCGGCTCCGGGAATCCACGTGGCGGACTGCATTCCAGAACGGCCATCTCTCCACCAAGAGCCTGAAAACAATTGAGTAACGCTTCTGTGAATAATTATTTTTTAATGGTCTAAAAATCGCGTTGACAAATTGTGCAGTGCGGTTTACAGTTTTTGAAAAACTGACGAATGAAGTTTTTTGTAACATTGATGGTCCAAATCTTCGGTTTTTCGGGGTTACCAAAAATTTTCAACTGACAAAATAGTGATAATTTTTTTTTTCTGTAGTTTAACACTAAAAAATGAGGTGACATATTTGAACTGACTCAGAATATGCCGTTTTATTCTCTATTTGTGCGGCACCCCAACTGTTTAACTGACAGCATATGTCTCGAATGCTTTTGAAGATATTAAGAAGTTCAAAAACAATAAATTTACAGAGAAATTTAACAAAACTGTGCTCAGTTAAAATTTTTACAAAAAATCCAATTTGACCGAGATACGAACTGTCAGGGTTGAGCCATGGAAATGCCGCAGTAATAGAGATTATAAGGTAAACTGTCAAAGTAGAAAAGTGCAGGATTAAGTGAAAAAATACGTAATATTATTCAAAGTATTAAACTTTACCTGAACTGTTCTTGGCCGAACTCGAAAGTCTTCGCGAAGCATCGCCAATTTTAACGATCCTTCGTTCGACTTCACTTCTCCGTGCTCGTTGCTGGCCACACAATAGTACGCTCCCGCATCGCTGTCTTTTCCGTTTTTTCCACTATTCACTTTCAGAAGAAACAGGGATCCCGTGTCGAGAACAATCCGGTGGCTGTTCACTTGCTCCTTATTCGTGATTACGGGCTGTCCATCCTTGTACCATGTGATTTTGGCGGTAGATGGCTTTGCACCACAGTTGAGGGTTGCTGGCGATCCCCTAGATACCACCACATCGATGGGATGTTCGATTATCACGGGAGCGAGATTTGAGGCATCTGAAATTATATTCAAGATTTGAAAAGGTTCAAAACAACATCATTCCCCTGTTAGAATTTTTTTTACTTTCCTCATCTCCCATTCATCTTATTTCCACATACATCAACACTTTGATTTTATCCATCTTGACAATGTGAATAAGAAAGGAAACTTGTCCAAGTGCATTAAATCAATCTGACCGATCCGGCACGCGCAATACTGTCACATCTGTATTATGGTGTCGAAACGAACACCTTCCCTCACCGATTTTTCAGTAGAGATGTGCGACACTATTGTCCTTGACGGACGGTAGGTAATAAAATGATTCACTAGGAATTTTATCAAAATTTATGTATGTGTGTGTGTGTGTGTGAGTGTGGTAAAAACCTAGATAGTACATTAACGGCTGGTTTATTGGGTGTCGGTGGTCTATTACATAAGATTGCCATTGACCTCCGACGGATTACCCATCTTCTCCCATCTGCTTCAAAAAATATCAAAAAGCCATTTTGAATCACTTGTTTATGGCATTCACCCTGACACTGCTGCGCACACACTTAATAAAAATTTCAGCAGGCCGACTTGTTTTCCTCCACTTCAAAATACGGACCACTGTTGTTTTCCACTAGTAAATTACCAGACCAAAGTGTGGCTAACAAGCTGCCGGATTCAACAATTTAATTAGCCTGGCTGTCCTTCTGTCTCTTCTGTCACCTCTTTAACCTTTCAACAATCTAGCGTGCCAGTGTCAAAATGTGCGCACGCGAGTAAACTATCCATGAACCAATGTATTGTACTCTGGCTACAATTTAATGGCCGTGTTAACCTTCAAAATATTATACTACGCTGCCTGCCCGCCTTTTCATCCATAGGCAAGACAAAACCAAAGAGCTGTGAAGATGTACACATATCTCATCCTGTCAACACCCAATTTCACAATTCGCCCGTCATTCTTTCGCAACACATTGGTGTTGAAAGCTTCTGCTAAAAAGCAGGCTGTCTTTCTAAAACATGAGATGCAACTGAATATTTTGGACAGCGCCAACAGCTCATTAATAACCTACTAGTCTCTGGGGAGGGATTTCAAATAGCTTCTCATCTTCTATCAACCGCATGCTAATGATTCTCAATTTTACGGATATTCGCATGCATCTTAAAACTGTGCTAAAATGTTTAAATGACCCAGGTTGGGGCAATTTATCACATTGAATAATGACTTGCACATTGCACAAATTACATTGTGGAAATGTGGAAATGTGGAACAAGACAAATATCGAGAGTCTGCGGGTGGTCGCTCCCAACTGTTTCTTATATTTTCGTTGCAAATTACACTGGCTCTGGTCGCTGTACAAAAAGACTTATTGTTTTAAGAGATTAGCATTTGAATGGTGAATACTTGAGAACACGCGCCTCAATGAGACTAACTCCTCTCATTCATTTTCTATACCATTTATTCTCCCCCCGTCCTATTCACTATTGTTTTCTCAACATTACCATCCAAAAGCGGGGCTTGGCTCGGCCAAGAGGGCAGATGGCAGTCCAAAACGATAATCGAATCTTTTTACACTATAGTCGGCAAACGAGCTCACAATCCAAGCAGCGAACCCGCTTTTGGTGTTTGACAAAATGAAGAGTCATGTCTAATAGCGCAAGAGTAGAAAAAGCAGCGAGTAAAGAGCATTTTTCCAAGATGGAGGGCATTCGTTTCCGCGCATTCAGTCAATCTTCGTTTTAATCGCTTTCTTCGACATGGGAAATACAACCCAACCTAATGGATTTTCCAAGTTTCCAAGTGAATTCAAAGAAAACCCACGAGTGGATCGAATAGCGTGTCTTGTTGGCGACGCGTTTTTTTCACCATGTAACTTGACACTTTTGGTACATTCTTAACTTAACATTTTTTTTCTAGAAAAAAAAAACCAACCTTCGCAGAAGCTTCGGATTACTGCTTGCAATACCAGGAGGATAGTGCATAACAGCGTTTTTCGATTGAACATGATCTTGTTTTATTCAATCTGTGTCCAATTTCAAAGGCTGCATCTAATTGTGGCGGTGTTCTGAATTTCCAGTTGGGAGACACCTGCAAGAAAAACACAAAAGTAATCAAAGTTATTGGCGGTTGTTTTAAGAGTGGGCGACAAAATGACGGAAAGAGAATGAGGGAATATAAAAGGAGAAACAAGACAAAATAGGTGATGGGAAAAAGATGGAAAAGGGCGAAAAAAGCGTGGCCCTGGGTGTAATCATTCATCTTTGCTAGGGTGACACTCGGGAGAATAGATTTAGAAGGAAAAAAGGAAAAGACACAACAAAGTAATTGAAAAGTTGACGAGCGTCGTCGTCGTCGTTTTCAAGACGCGAAGACGATTTGTGCGTCCGTTTTTGCGCATTTTCGGTGGTGGTGGTGGTGGAGCGATTCGGACGGAAGCCGACCCTAAATTGGACTAGAGAGCCACATTCTAGAATGAAGAACAAATTTAGTCTTCTACGCGACGGAAGATGTTGGACAAAAAAAAATAAAGAAAAAATGCACGGGAGGCAAAAGTAGCCAGCAGGAAGACAAGCAACAAAAAAAATGAGGACGCAAAGTTAGGAGGCAAACGTAGTGAGACTGGTTAAAGATGACGCGCAGAAGGACGGATGAAGGATGGATATAGAAGATGAAAGAAAATGAACAAGTCGATTTTGAAAGGATTTTCTTAAATGCGGCGAGGCGTAATCAAAATTTGGTGTAGTGAAAAGGCAACTTGAAAAAGGAAACCTACTCTGACAAAAAATATAAAAAATCTTTAGTACTAAGTTCGTGGCAGATTGGGAAGTGTGCAGGAGTTGTTTCAAACTGCACAAGACTCCCGAAAAGCTATGCAAAATTTTATTTTACGCAGGAGTTGTGCAAGATTGTAGTAAGAATCCGTTGAAGTTTCAATCTAAGTAGAACTTCATCAAGTCTATATAGGCGTTTTACTTTACTTGGGAAATTTGATTTTTGCCAGAGTATCAATAAAATAACTATAGCTACAATTTGAACATGGAAATTAAAAACTTCAAACACAGCAAAATGGCCAAAATTAGGAAAATACCTTGAAATTAAAAGAAAAACGGATTTTCAACATCACCAAATGGTTCAAAATTTTTATACATACAAAAAGCTTTCATTGTTTCTCTAACAACCAAAAAGAAACAAATCACAATTTAGTACAAATGCATTTGCAGAACATTTAAAATGAGGACCGTTGAGACGAATTGCTAGAAGGCGTAGACGCAGAATGTTAGACATCAGATTTCCTCTTCAAGGTGTGTGTGCAATGCGCGGGGAGATAAACGCGCAAAGAGGAGTGAGACAAGTATCGATTTATGTTGTGCCAGCGATTGAATAATACTGATTAGATAAACTATCTGGCAACAGGCGGGCGAATAAGAAAAATCAATACGCTTTATTCTAGACAAGAAAGTACTCGAGAACATATCAAAGCTCTCAACTCAATAAGGTCGTCAGAAAGCTCATAATTGTCAGATAAATAACCTAAATAATGCGCGTCAAGAGCACGGCGATGACGGATGTCCATGTCATGCAAGCGGCTCGATACGGAACGAAACCGCATGGAATATGAGGGGATAGCCGGGGCTATACGTCGCCCCCTTCCCTGGTTAAGTAATTATTCCAATTCGTGGCCGCCCTCCTCTCACATTCGACTACCCGTTCATTAGGTCCATTGTAGACCGAACCTATGCCCATGGACCAACGAGGCAAACGATTGGGGGACGGGAGGACGACGAAGAAGAAGGAAAACCCGGCCCTGTCATACAACATCTGTCGTGTTGTGTCTATACGTTGTCAATGAGCAATAGTTACACTTGTAGTGGAACCGATAAAATTCGCAAGAATAGGTGGGGAGATTCGAAGAGCCTGTGATTTTTGCGGGGAAGCAGACGGTGGGGAAATGTGGAAAGTAAAAAAGTGAGAACCAGTGACAGGAATTGACCATAATTTCGCAAAGGTGTCGGCGGGGCGAGAAGCTGGACAATAAACTTTATGGCACTTTACAAAGTGCGTTTGTTCGTTGAAATGAGAAGATCACCTCTTTTTCCGAAAAGCAAAAAGTTCAGAAGAAAGATGGCACAATAACCAAAAAGAAAAAAAAAAGAAGCAAAAAATGCAAAGAAAAGTGTGATGGGATGGGAAAGTCTACCAGGGAGAATAGAATTGTGGTCCGCCGCAATTCGTCATGGGGTCCACTGGACACCTGCTCGACCGGACGACGGGTCGATGGCGTGAAAAACGTGGATTGGAATGGGGGACGTCAAAGAGGGGCACGAAAGTGTGCGCCAAATGATTTTTTCCCCCTCCCATCTTTTCTCAATTCCGCGCTCCTTTGCCCCGCCAAGAAGTGGGTCGCCGGCGGAGCAAGTGGTCAGTGGCAGACGACGGTGAGCAAAAGTGGGTTATGCAAATATTCCTGCTCTCTCGGTGATATTGAATCTCTCTTTTTAAATCCAAAGAAACATGAGGTGCGTGAGAAATTATGATATGGAAGTTTTTAATACATGCACGTATATTTTTCGGCAATTTCAAACTTTCAGACAATTTTTGAGCACTTTTTCAATTGTTTCAAATAGAGAACAAGTTATTTTCAGATAAAAAATTAATTTTCCATTTTTTGTAACTAAATTTTTATTTAAAAAAAAACTACTTCGGGGAACATGCCAGACTGGCTCATTTTGTAGAATTGCCAGCCTGCATTTGCCGCGCACCTTTGGCACAAATGTTAAAGTAGCGCGGTAGGGAGATTGGTGAAAACTACTCCTATGGTGCTAAAATAACTAAATATCTTTGTAAAATATTTCAAAAATTTTCAAAGGTTTTTGCTGACTGTCAAAAAGTGGCAAATACTGAGTTTTTGCATTTTTTAAAATGAAAAATTAGCACTGTCGCGTTTTCAAATCCCCACAGAGTTTTAATATTAAAATTTGAATTTTTTTTTTGATTGACAACGTCCAAAAAAGTAACAAAAACTGAATACACACGTTTGTAAAAATGAAAAAATTCAACAAAAAAAAGTTTTAAAAAGTTCAACTGTGTATGATATTTAGTCATGCGCCACTTTTAAACGATTTTATACCTTTCTAGAAGATACTAAGAAAAATGCTTTAAAAAACAAGACAGAACATTTTATTCACTAATACACTACATCTTGCGTATCAAAATGAACCAGAAAACAGAAACACACATGTTTTCCGATGGCTTTTTTTTCTCGACTTTTCGTGTTTTTCAGGGCAATTGCACATTTTATTATTTTTGCGACTTCACGACAGCCATCCGTGAAAGCAGATGAAAAGCTGACTGACTCCGAAAGATGATATGCATAATGAATCTGTTTTCCAGAATAAGGCGGCGAAGATGATGAAAGCGGAAACCCGACAAGGATGCAGGAGAGGAGAAGGGTGCGGGTGAGCTCTCTCAATAAATGAATACGAAATGGAAGAAAAGAAGTATAGATGAAAGAAAAGGAGAAACTCAAATTGAAGCGGTTGATGAAGAAGAGGTTTTCGAACAGAGAAGAGGAATAGAAGAATGGAACGGGGGGGGGGGGGGAAGAGAGTTTTGTGGAGCACAAGAAGAATAAGAGGAAGAAGCAGCATCCATCGGGCATCCTTCTTCTCTTCCTCCCAAATTGGTTTACCTTCAAATAGAATTATGAGTAACGGCTACTGACGACGGAAGAGGAAACATGGACGGGGGGGGGGGGGGGGCACAAAAGCAGATGACAGCGTGATGTACTACGGCTTCAGAACAAATTTGTTACGGAGCTGCGGAAGGGTGGGGGCCCATTGTTAGTACGCGCGCAACGTCTTCGCCCTTACGTTTTTGCGCAAGTGAGAAAAGTGGAAAAAGAAAGACGAGAATAGACACACACACACAAGGATGAATGATACTTGCTGAGCGTGGTTAATAGCCCTCTGGGCAGTGTTTTCAAACATATATACTGCTCATCTTTTGAAGAAAACGCTACAACAAAAGTCGGAAAGGTTGCTCAGAAAAGTTAAAACTCATATTTTACTTTCAAATAAAAAAATTCCAGTGCTTACAAATGTTGAATCAAGCGGAAAATTTAACATACATATTCTAAAAATTTGATATTTTAATTATTAATATTATTAAATTAACTTGTATTGACTCAATACAGAATATCAAACATAGCCACACTCCAACTTGGGATTTCCACTAAATTTCAAAGAATTTCAAAAAGAAATTTCCAATTTCCTACATGCAAACGGATGTTTCTGGGACTTTCAAGTAGAAACTTTTTTTTTGCAAATTTTGAAAGAGAATAGTGCAGAAAACAATGTCTTTTTTGAAATTTCCAATTTTCTTTCCTCTCACAGTTAATAACGTGGGGGCATGTGAAGCTTGAGAATCTTGAGAAAGAGCTCAAAAAGCAAGACGTCTTGGTCTTGGAAGGAAATAATAGTTGGCCAAGGGATGGTGGGACAAAAAGAAACAAAACATAGTGGCTTTCAGGTTTTTAGAGACAACTAAGTATTGGATTCTAAATGTTTTGGGAAACAATCAAAAATGAATTCTGTGTGGGTTGGCATTGTTGTTTATAAGGTTTTGTGTACGAAGAATAAGGGGTAAAATGGAAATGACGCTTCTGCGGACCCATCGCACATTTAGCCCCAACGGACATACGTTCATTTATCAAATGGCTAAGTGCGCCTCGACTTCATGTCACCAAGTCATGCAACGCCGCACCACCCAATGAGAAATAACTCGGACGAGTTTTCTGGCTGGCGAATTTTGACCATGAGACAGATTTTTGAAAAATTGAGTAACGTAGAGGGCGGCGAACGGCGAGAGTAATCACTAATGGAGGTGGGGGGGGGGGGGGCAGGATGAGGTGAGAACAGACCACTAAAAGCTTTTTATCTCTGTTTAATTGGATCTTCTAGGGCTACGAGAACTACCAGCGCGAAAATCGTAAAATTGAGAGTGAAAAGAAGAAATATGTGAAGACAGCTCAAAATGGCCAGAATGGGGATGAGACAGCGGCAGCGCACAAAAACAGAAATGAGATGGATGGCATAAGAAGGAAGAAAGGAAGGAAGAAGCGAACACTACTTATTCACTAAAGCTCTTGCTGTAAATGGCAGTGCTAAACGATTTTCGTCGTTTTTTTTTGTTGTTGTTCCGTCAAGTGACTCTACGTCGCAAAATGAAGCTCATAGAAACAAAGAGAGAGTTGTACTTGCCCGAAGTTTGGCGTTCTGAGAACGTGAATCGGTTAGTGACATAAGGGGGGAGGGCATCGGCAATGAAGATTCTAACGAGCGATAAACGAATTTTGGGCGTCGAGGAGAACGTGACACTGTGTAAGCCCATTGGTGAAAACAGGCAGATGGTCAATGATTTGGAGCAAATGGTGACATTACCATTCATCATGTTTTCAGGAATAATTGGGGTTTTTCTCGAAAAAAAATAATTTAAAAAAAAACGAAAATACCTTGGGAGATTTTGGTGTCCAGAGAGTTATGACATTTCGAATTCAAAATAAAATCTTACCCAATTCAATTTTGCGCTAGTTATTTTCACATACGAATGCTTAAATATGGGGTTTCAATCCAACTAGCAAGCATAGAATAAAATAGTTAACGTGTTATGGAAATTATTTTGTTTGTATAGAAAAACAACTTAACTTCATTCTTTTTTAAATTTGAAGCGCCTTGATGTGAAGCTTTTTGTGAAATTTTCAAAGAAATCATATCTGCAAAAACTTAAAGGTCAATAAAATCATGATTATTGTCACAATGTGCTAGTTATCTTAATGGTTTACTATAGAGATAAAACAGTAATTTTTTCGGCTTAATTACATGTATTTGAGCATCTAGAATTGAAAATAGCTGCATAAAAACAAAATTGATCAAGGATTTTTAAAATTAGAAATGTCCAATTTAGGAAACATATTACCTGGCCTATAAGTTTTTGGACACCAGAAAAGGACGCCTTGTAAGCTTTCACTTCTAATATTGAAAAATTCAAGAAGATGTAAATATTGCTTAAAAAAAGTACGTGATCTGACAAAACATTTCTGGAATTTAAGGTTTAGGGGTGCAGAATCTAAGTTGTTGTGGACTTAGGCAAGAACCAAGATATGCTTGTTCTACGTGAATAAGAGGAATCTTGCATTGCCCAGAAACAAAGGAAAAGTAATTAGTAAAACGCGTTTATAAGATCCCAAATCTTAATTAAATGTTAGCCACTAAAGTGCAATTTGTTGAACTTTTTCTGGAACATTGGGAAAGTTTCAACAAGTTTCATGAGATAAAATAGTTAAAAAGTATACATCAGTGCAAGTATGATTAATCGAAAAACCAGACATATCGTACAAACCATCAATTGTAAATAAAATAATAGTGATGATCGAAAACAATACAAACGATGTGAGTGGTACAAAAGCGCGCGCACGAGAAAATTGAATAGGCTTGTGCAAAAAAAGCAATAGCGAACGGTAATACACAACAATCAGTTGAGTGAAGGGCAGACCGCACACACACACACACAACGTGAGAGAGAGATAGAGGGAGAGAGTGCAAGGTAAACGGGGAGAGACCAGGTGAGAGTGGACACAAAACGGGTAGCACCCCTAGTCAATGGGAGGGCGAGGAGAGGTAACTAGCGCGCTCGAATGCGCAGAGTTGAACACATGCAAGGACGGTGGCAGAATCGCTCGATAAGTGACCCTTGGTGGTGTTCCGCATCCTCATTCTCTCTCTAGGTCTCACCCTCTCTCTACTCACACCAGGGTCCTCTGTGGGGGTATCATCGTTGATCTGATAGATCTGATACACCACACAGTGTGCGCAGTGTGGCTGGTTAAAGACAACAGGAAACAACACTCGCTGTATAACCAGTCTCCGGAAAAATAGTTGAAGCAGCGCTACTACTGAAGTCGTGGTGGCCATCGTCGTGACGGATCATTTAGAAAATCGAAACTTCTTTTCCCATTGTTTGGATGACTTTCATGCATATTGTACCTCCTCGGAACTGCCAGTCAGGTGGAATAGCTCTAATTGGGTGCTGAATGGATGGTGTGGGGGGGGGGAATGGAGGAAGTGTGTTGTTTGCTTTACGAAATGAGGAAAAGTTGGCATGGAACGGCAGAGTGGTTGTACATGGAAAGATGATATGCTTCAATGTCCTATGCAATAACATTAAAAGCGTTAAGCTATGTATTCCGAGAGTCAATGAAGTCAGAATAAATGACCACTCAAGTAATGAGAAGTTGGCATTCGGAGTGATGAAAAGAGGGGTCGGCGAGGGTCTGGCAATTGCCGACCGGAAATTCTACAAAATTAAAGTTAAATGAAATATTTTGAAATTACATGGCAGTTGCCATGGTCTCAGATAATCATAACGAGTAAATGTAAATGAAAAATAATTTCCTCACGATAATAATGATCGGAAATATAAAATATATATATATTTTTCTAACAATTTGAAGCTGTGCCTTACTTTCTGACGTGAGCATCAAGAAGTATGTTTGTATCATTCTGCAAGTTGTTACAGTTACTAAATTCAATATAAAAGCACTTCTGAGACCCCATACAATTCATTTTTCTGTTGTCCTGGTCTAAATTTAGAACTACTAAATTCATCAAATCGAAAAAATTGAATTTGACTGTATTTTATGAATTTATTATACATATATCGAATCTCTATATTGAATCTACAGTTAAAATGTTTCAATTAAAAATTTAAATTTAGAAAATGAATACAAATTACCATGTAATAGAAAAACAATGTGTCAATGATATGATCAACTTTTATTCAAAAGCTTTTAGTATGGAATATCAGAATTTGTCTGAAAAGCTGTTACGAAATGGAAAAAAGAAAATATTTCTCATTCGGACTGTGTAATTTAGCCAGTTCTCATTGTTTCATTCTAGTGAGTATATAAATAAGTGAAATAATTCTAGAACTTCTTCCAATTGATTTACGTTTACCAACTTTATCTTCAATGAGTTTTCATTTTAAATTTGGCGTTTAGTAAATTTCAAATCGAAACTCTACTTTAAACAGAGAAACAAGCAAAAGATGGAGCACAAGTAAGAAAAAGTGACTAAACCTGCAATGATTGCGAAACACACTTACCTGCTATACCAATACACTGATGACATTTTTTCTTATTCAGTTTTTTTCCGTCGTTATGTGATAAACGTCGTTAAAAACAGAGTGATGGTTAATGGGTTGAAAAAAAATTCCAAAAGGTGTGATTGAGAAAACCGAAAAACACTTGAAAAGAGAATGGGTTCTGAGAAAAAGTTGATATTATTATTTTTTTTGACAAAATGAGTGTTTTGCGATTATAGAAAAATAAAATAAAAACAATAAATGTGGTATTACCACTCTAAAAATGTTATCAAATTGTGCAATTTTAATGCGAGTCTGTACAAAGAATTTTCACCTTAAATGCTAAGCAAATGTGGATCTTGTTTTTAAAAAAAGTTATGAAAAATAATGTTTGGAATTTTGAAATGAAACGAAAAAAAAAGAAAGAAAATGTTTGGTTCACAAGACCAAGTATATAATTCAATAAAGTGGACGAGGCTCGACTTTTTGGAGTACTAAAACCAGAATATTGCCCATTTCCGGGAGAAATACTAAAATTACGAAAATGACCTCTATATAGTTTTGAGCATAGCTTCAAGGCTCATAAAAATAGCAGAGAAAGCCCAGAAATCAAAGAAACTGCTTGCATGTATGTGTTTGTTTTATGTTTGAAATTTGTTTTATGTTCGAAATTAATAAAAAGTAATTTTTCGAAAACGTTTCTCAAGGTAAAACAACTGTTTTTTTAAGCATAACAATTTCTTTTTCAAAATTCCTCTTGGATTTTTTTTTAATTTCCAGTAGTTCAGAGCAATGTTTGAACTCCTAAAGTGTCTTAATACAAAAAATTCAAAAATAACTACAATGCAAAAACTAGTAGAAAATTTTGAGCGACTTCAGCATTTCCGACTGTAAATAGAAAACTTTTTTTGGAACGTTTCCCTAAGATTGTTAATTATTATAGCATTTTAATTTCTGATATTATGGAATACAGAAACTACGAAAATCGAAACAAAAGTTTCCGGAAATGAATTCTCAAGTTGTAAGCAGATCCACTTTGTAACAAATGTTGTCATTGAATACGAGAATGCTCAATGAGTCTTCTCCTTCCATGTGCCGAAATATATTTGCGTGCAGAAATAAGCAAATGACACAACAAAGCTTTGTTGCGGGCAAGAAGACTCCATACACATACAAATTTATAAGCTCTCTTGCTTTCTCCTTGCGAGTTTTGACAATTTTCTAATGTACCTGCGGAAAGAAAAATGTTTGATAGGAAAAAAAAATTAAAAATGTTGGTCGCAAGCTCAAACTCGAGCTTTTTCCGATTTCTGGTGATTGATGGATATTCAAAGGCCTTTTTTTGTTTGTTTTGATTAGCTGCGAGATCAGAGCTAACAAAAACCGGAAGTCGCCATTGTTTTACAAAGATATGCATACATAGATTGACAGGAATCTGAATAATTTTTGTTGATAAAAAAGTCATAAGGATAAAAATGTATTCACAATCTCTTCTTGAGGGCCTGAAAGTTACGCCAGTTTCTAGGTACTTTCTCACGGCAATTTGATAAAAATGTTATTGATGAGTAGGCTGCAAGCTAACAGGTTTTACTGGTCCTTACACATAGGTAAAAATCTGAAAATTTTTCATCGAACTCGATCAAAACAGTTTCAGATTAAAAAAAAACCAAAAAATTCCAAAAATCTCGTAGGTTATTTTCCAATGTGTAAAGAACTGTAAAACAATTAGAAACTTACTAATAACATTTTTGGTGCCATTCTGTGCACCTCCAAACTTGTGGAAAAATTCACTTAAAATATTTCAGACCGCGTTCTTTCAGAGGTTCAGAGGTTCAGAGTTGAGTTCCGCCGCTGAAATTTTTGTGGTGGCCTAGTCTAAACGTAAGCTTTCAAATTACATAGGCCTAGTGTTGAGGTCAGGGATTAAGTTGACATACTTTCCTTGTGAGTTGAAAAATTGATATTGTAAAAATAAATTTTGAACCGGCATTAACATTTTCTAAGATATAAGAATTTGGCTTGAAATTACGGGTCAGTTTGAGTAGACAAAGGTAGCAGAGAATTTAAGGTTGTTAGGCTGTCAAGACCTTTTTACTATAAAGCATTAGAATCAGTGGAAAAAGCAAAAGTGCACCTATGCTGTCTTGATTATTGAACTTTTTTTTGTTGATAAGTTCAGATTTAAGCTGATATACCCTGCGTTTTGTGTTCACACTTTTCAATTTCTCAGCCATATCAGAGTGCCTGAGAATGTCGACTGTTCCTTTGATACCTTCTCACGGCTAGTTCAAAGGAGACGTTATGAATGATGGAATTGGAATTTTTATTGGTGTCGTTTTAGATAGATCGATCCAAAAGATTACTACAGTCCCTTTTCTTGATGTGAGAAAAAGTATCTCTCGGTCGTCGTCTTTCCGTCAAAACTTTGAACACTCCCGACACCAATCAAATTCGATTCCGGTATATTCCTAACAAGGTGACGACGGAAAGCAGAAGCCGAGGCCAATTGAATGAAACATTCCACGTGACGGTTCCCTTTTATAATTGGACTCATTTGGAGAGCGGAAAACGGAAAACGGAAAATTTTCCAAGAATCAACACAGGATTGCCGAGAAAAACATCATTGACTAGTCAAAAACGGTGGACAATAAAATTGATGCCAGTTGTTTGTTGAGATTCTCGACACCAAAAACTAATAAAACGGCGCTTTATGGAGCTATTATTATCATATGATCTGAAGATGATTAAGCAAATCGTATTCATTCGATCAGGTACAAACATACCCGTTTGTTTCTTGTTTCTATCTAAAGTCTTGAAATCCGGATAAATTTTATTTTATATGCCGATGTTCCTCATTTTTTTTGCGTATGTTTTTTCTCGATTTATTGGGCTAGTGTTAAAGAATTTAGAAATTAAAAATATTCTTCTTTTCAAAATCCTAGAAACCTTCTTGAAAAATGAGGCAGAAACTAAGACGATCAAATACATCTCTTGTTGTTTCCAGTTGATTATTCGATTCTCTAATCAGCGTTTCTGCTTAGAAATTTCGTTTGATTCCATGATTGAATGAAGGAGAAGAGACATCAATTCAATGTTTCATACATCAAATATATCTTCAAAATTTCTTAAGCAAGAAAAATTGAGATGCATATCTGAATGAAAATTTTCTACATACATGTGTATGTACGTACATTCAGATGAAAAATCTGATATTGGCTATGTTAAATTTATATTATTTTTAGCATTCATTAAACAATATCAGAATTAATTATAATTTGGATTGAAAGTGATGAATATAAATTTTGGATTGACAATCTCGGCGAACGAAAAGATCGAAAGATTATCGTGTAGGTAGAATAAAAACCAGAATATCGTTCTTTTGTTCGTAGTCTGGTGATTAATGCCGTATCAGGAACTTTTGATCTCGATAAACTACTAGGACTGACCATTTGATCTGAATCAATTGTTATTCAAAAATCGAGATTGTCAGTTCTAAGAATTTCATATCCAATTCTGCTCCGGAGACTTTAGGTCGAAATTTTCAATTTCTTGAGGTAGATCTTGCTATTTGAAATTGTCATTGACAGTATACAATAATCTGAAAAGTTGAAACTCCGTTATATTCCAATTCTCTCATGACACCTGCACTAATCAGCGCGCATCTTTCCATTTTGCATCCTTGACGGAAAACAGTTCCGTTTGTCTTTTTCTACATTGCTTTTTCACATTCGGAGGTGCTAAGAAACGATTAGCAATGAAAGCGAAATGTATACACAGTAATTACGATAAAACTAATCCGACTGTCCGATTCTATGTGGCTACCTTAATTTTACTGCAAAGTCGAAATGTCAAAACATCGTTTTTTAAATACAAATTTCTTGTGATAGGGGTTTAATCTTGAAAGAATACTGTATACATAAACTGAGGGATGAGCATCAAACCAACCGTTCAGATCAAAAAGCATCTGTAATGGGTGATAAGCGTTCGGAGATTTTAAAAATTCTCTGATAAGAAGACATAAAAGTGTAGTGGGAAGACTTCCGCCAATCAAGTCTTCTAAGCCGATACATCTTGGTCGATAATTTCTGATCGCGATAAAAAAGATAGCAGCAACAGTGCTTCAAATCACCGCAAATTTACAAAGCCGTCCAAATCATTTGATGACGTTATCACACGGCGAGGGAGAACGAAAGATCATGTTCTGCATGAAGTTGGACCCAAAGCTTGTTCTTTGTCTTGTCGTGTTATTGAAGTTTTTTTGGCACTCCGATCGTTCTGGCAAATTTTTTCTGCAGTTCGAACTGGATCAGACAAGGAATCTCTGATACACTGTCGTAAATTTTGTACTGTGAAAACTGCAATTTATTGCTTAATTGGATTTAGCACAGAACTTTGGTACTGTCCAAAAAAAAATGCAGCTAGTTTCTTTAAACTGATATGTCAAGCATATTTGGGCACAGACAAACATCATAATCTTCGTAATGAATGTGTATTTCCACCATGCATTTTAAATATATTTTGAAGTAAATGCCATAAAAATGTATCTTTAAAGGGCTGAAACTTTATTTGCCGTAATTGTGTTTTAGACAATGTTAAAACTAAATAAATCAATTAATTTTCATCTATATTCCAATTAAGAAAGGTACTTTTAGTACTAGAGTTGGTTTTTCCAAAGCCTTGAATTAGAAAACATATTCCACACATTTGTATCTTTTTTAAATTAGCAAATTATTTTAAAAATGTGGGCATCAAGTACCAATATATATCTATTTGCCTATTTATTAAAAATCTAAAATTTTAAGTCATAAAAAATAAAAACGTCTGGAGTTTTTTGTATTCCCAGGTTTAAGAAATAATCATCACTTAGCTTAATGAAGTAAAATGCATATCATGTTTAAAGGAAATAAACAAATTGGCAAATGAATAAAATTTTAATTTGTTTCAAAATTGTGTGTGCCGTTCTAACATTTGTGTAAAGTTGGTTGAAGTTGAGGATAAAGTGCGCACTTAAAATTACTGAAAGTTAGCTAGGTTAAGATTGCTAAATTTTTTATTATTAAAAATAGCTAAAATTAAAAAAAAAAAAAAAAAAAAAAAAAAAGTTGCTAAATTAGGTTGGAAAGTTGCCAGAATTCGCGGAAAAGTTCGTGCATTTTAATTAACCACATTTCTTGTTTTAAATAGTTTACAAACCTGAGGAAAACTTCAAAAACTAATGCAACACTATTTTACGCTATTAGTGTTCTTTATTACTTCCTGTTGACACCTTAAGTTTCTTTTTATTTTACAGATATCAACTATAAAAAAATGATTCACAAATGATTTGTCTGGTGATATGAGCTGCCAAACAAAGAAATTAAAATTTTTAGCAATTTCAACTGTTGTAAAAACTTTGAATCACAAAAATCTTCCAAAAGGTACACAAAAGCGTATTGATATTTTTGCATTGTTCATTTATGTCTTGTAGAAAATATACACAGTTTTCAATATCTTGACCTACTCAACAAGGTACTTGACCAAGTCCGATTTGATTCAGTTTTTCGACAACCCTGATCTTGTTCTCCTTTTCCTTCAATCCCCCGCACATCGCCTACAATCGCAGTCACTTCAAATACAAAAATGATTTCGTTCTCGCTGTATATCCTCCATACCTTGTATCCACTCATCACGATGCTTCTTCAAAATTGACCGCAACTAAAGTATACACATACATAGAGAAATTATTTCGGACTTTGCGATTCCCAATGGAGAGGTGCAGATTCGCCCTCCCCTCCCCCCTCCTGAAGAAATCTTGGCGGGACGAAGAAGTGGGCGGGCGGATGCGGGAAGACAAGGCAATCTTCTGGACTAATTCATAAAAACGCGCTGAAATTAGTGGAAACCGGGAAAACGAGGAGGTGGGAGGTGCTTGTATCTTCCCAACGTATAAAAGTGACCAGAGCTGTAGTTTTGCCATGTTGGATGTTTTGGCAATTTTTCCACCTTGCATATCCCGACCTCATTCGCCCAGCCTCCTTTTCCTGCCCTCCGCTGGGTTTAACACCGTAATCCAACAATTACACGGTGTCGTCGGATTTCTTCATTCAACTCTATTCATTGTCTTTTTCTTTTTCTTCTTCTTGTTCCAAACTATCCAGTTCTCTTCGTTTCACTTTTTTTGAAAATTGTCTTCCAAATTTTATTGCTCAAGCTAAAAATATTCTGACTTTTAAAATCCTTGTATTATTAACGTTCCAATAAGAACAAAAATATATATATGTATGCTGTTCTGTTTCCAGAATGACATTACTCAACTTGTTTTATTGTTTCTGCCTACTATTTGGAGCAGTTTTGGCGGATTCCATTCATGATGGTGGATCTTGTGGTACGAATTCAATTCCTTACAAAATGGAAGTAGACAGCGAAGGAAAACCAGGTATTTACTAATTTTCCAGAGCATCTCAAAAAATTATCCATTTCAGTTATATCATGTGAAGCGCCATCCTGCCTTGGAGTTTCAAGCTCTGCAGCAAGACGCCCAAGAGTTTTGGATGTGGTGAGAGATACTTGAAAGACCTAGGCGCCTAGCAGTAAAATTATTAAGAAATCGATTATTTAGAGAAACTCTTTCGGGGACATAATCCTTGGACTGTAAGTGGCTCTATAATTTTGTGCGATTAAGAAAAATAGAGCGGCCATTAAAAAAAAGTCAATTTCGTAGAAATTAACAGATGGAAAAGCTAAACCATTCAAAAAAAAATTCAATAAGGACGCAATTCTAATTTAAAAAAAACTATAATCTAAACTAAAATTGGAAAACTATGGTTTTTGCTTTCTGAACATTTCAAACCCAATTTAAAAAATCTATTTGAAGTAACGCCGAACTCATTACAAAAATAGAAGCCTTGAAGAAATCGCAGAGAAAAAAGCTAAAACATATGAAGAATATTAAAATTATTCTGTAAGAAGAAACATTTTGAAAACGTAGTTAGAGCTAATACTTTCATAGAAGAGAAAACATAGACAACTGTTTCAGAAAAAAAACATCGAAATTTCAGTTTTTTTGGGTCTCAATACATTGATGAATTGCATCCTACAAAATTTTTTGCAAAGCTTCTTGCTATTGGTTCAATATCTTATCCATACCGTACCTATATATTTGTCACCATCTCCGATTTTTCTCACATCATCGCTTTATCTTAGATCAGTGCGCCCGTTGATTATACATCCCGAATGTGTCTTGTTTGAATGTAAGGATGTTTCTTTCACCCATTAAGCTTTACGATCTTTGAGACTTATCCAATTAAAGTGGCTAACTGAATCTTCGCCCGATTCGTCTCGGCCGAAGCCTATTCATCTTTTTTGATGTTCCTATTTTAATTGTGACGACGTCAAGCGTACCAAACAAGCTACGTATGCAAGCCAATTAATTGCGATGCGAGATTAGAAGTACATGAAACACTATGACCGGAATCGTTCCTCCGGATGAGTCGTCGTTGACCGAAAAAACTTTTGGCGGGCGTAGTATAATAAAACTTGATTGAATGATGTATAGCATTGGAATATTTTTCCAGAGTTGCGACCCTTTCAAGGAGATTGTCTGCGTCAAAGACCTGCAATGGACTTCTGGGCTTGTGGAAATCAATAACGGAACACATAGAACATTGAAAACCGAGTGTTGTTCGTACGAAGGAATGTCTGATGCGAAAACAATCAAGAGCATCTTCCTTGGACCAGGACAATCGTTTGTAGGAGGAATGGTGGAAAAGGATGGAGAGCAATCAGGATTCGATCTTATCAAGGAGATTAGGAAGACTGTCAACGCAGATAATCAGTAAGAGAAATTTAAATGATCGGGTATTTTTGGAACAAAGTTTCTTATTTCAGAGTTCAATATATTGTTGGTGTCTACCGCATGCCTTGTGAAGCCACCTCCGATTCAAGTAAATTTTTTGAAATTTTGAAATATTTTTGCAATTTTAAGCTTCACTGTTTTCAGGCGAGGAAGCTCTTCCATTGCTTTCAAGAAACAGAAGAAAGCTTCGTGATAGAGTTGGAAAATACGATGATTATGAGGAAGACAGAAACTATCGCTCTGAGAGAAGACGTCCGTTTGCAATGAGAAGACGTGCCCTCCTTCAAAGACTCGAAGATATGTATGATGATTACGATTACGAATTCCGAGTTGTGAGACGACCATTCAGAAAGTAAATTTTATCCGGCATTTTTATTTAAGCCGAAAAATTTTCCAATTTAAGAAGCCGCCTTCCATACAACGAGAATGCTCTTTGGCCACTGCAATACTCCTCGCCACAACGTTCCCGCACATTTGCCGACAACACGTACAACAAAGAAACAGGTTTGTTAACGACAATGCAAGACGGAACTGCCGCTCTTTCTAACTATGGTGATTCTTCAGTAGAATCCGGGCCGCTTCCTCCACCACCGAGCTCCAACTACATTGACGTGAGTTTAGACTAACCCATACATCTAATGTCAACTAATTCTACTAGTACTAACTTTCTAGTCGCAGAATGTTGCCCCAGCTTCGCCTGTCGTTCAATCGCCAGCCTACCCACAGACTCCAGCAGAAATGCCTCTGCCACCTCAATCAGGTTCATATTCTGGATCGTATAGTGGTTATCCAACTGCTGATGCAAGTCAATACAATGCGTACCCTGCAATGCAGCAACCAGCATATCAACCGGCCTACCAACCGGCCTATCAACCAGCCTACCAGCCAGCCTACCAACCAGCATATCAACCAGCATACAGTGCAAGAGGATACTCGGTATTTTAATTAACAATTTTAATTCATTTTAAAAATAACGTCATTCTTCAGCCGAATTTGAATGGGCTGTTCGGTGGAACTGGCATGCAGTGTTTTTCCGGAGATATGGAGGTAGAGACAGAAGACGGAATCAAGATGATCAAGGATCTCAAGATTGGCGACAAGGTTCTCAGCATGGACGAGGCTTTTGTGACGTATTCGCCCGTTATCATGTTTTTACACAAACGGGATGAAGAGATCGCGGAATTCAATCTCATAGAAACAGCCAATGGTCACTCAATTAAACTGACCGATAATCATTTGATCTACGTGTCTGACTGCCGTACTAGATCCGACTTAAAGTAAGAAATTAATGATTTAACAACAAGTAAACTAATAATTATCCAGATTGGTCGCCGCGAAAGAAGTCAAAATGGATGATTGCATTCACGTCACCACAGACAGCAATGTCGTCATCAAGAAAAAGGTATCCAAAATCAGCAAGGTCATCGAAACTGGAATCTACTCTCCACTTACTTCCACCGGAGATATTATTGTCAACCGAGTTCTGGCTTCTTGTCATTCCAACTTGGCGTTGAAGTCACTTCAACAAACTTTCTTCTCACTCTACAAACGTACTTCAAGTGTTTTCCATAATTTGATGTTCTTCAAATCCTCCACAGAAGAGGGAGATCTTCCAGTTGGAGTCGAAACTTTAACAAGTGTCATGGACTTGTTTATTCCTCAATCATTTGTATGATTACTAATCAGTTAATATGTATAAGTTTATAATAATTGTACGTTGTTTAATAATGTTTTTCTTGCTTATGCTTTTTATGCAATGATGTTAAAATATGCGGTTGAATTGTGCATTTGGTTGCAGCTGCTTTCTTTCACTGTCGCCTTGCCATGTTGTAAAATAAACATAACTTATTGAGTACAAACACTTTATGTTTCCTTATTTTGCTTTCCATTTTCAGAGCCTACAAAAAATAAGGTACCGTACTTCCTCTATTAGTCTTGCACCACTACGGGTTAATCGAAAATTTTTCTTGTCTTGCAGCTTCTAATAGTCTTGCATCAATCTTTTTGCTGTAAGCAATACTTTATTTAAACTTCAGAAAACTTGTCATTTTTTGGACAAATGAAACTTAAAAGTGTTCAAATTGATGATGAAATATTGAAGAAGTATGTACATATTTTTCCTTGTTTAAACTATATCTAGTTAAGTTTTCAAGAAAAATTGGTAACTGGTAACAATTGGTAAGAATTGGTAACAATTATTGAGCTTTCAAAAATTAGTCTTACAGTCGTAAAAAAACATACGATACATGTTCAAAGATGATATCTCGTGTGTCTTTTTGGGAAGCATTAAAAGGATTGTCGAACTAGACACTTAAATATTTTTGAAATATTATGTGAAATTCATTAAAGTAGTAATTATAAATTAAACGTATAGTTGCGCCAGTGAGGACTTTGTTAAAAATCATGTATAGGGTGCCAAAATGGCCAAAGGTTATAGTAAACCTTTTTTATAAAACTTTTACTGGCAGTCAAATGAGCTTCTGCAAATTTTTGTGAATGCTATAGCACTGTCGCATGTTTGAATTCCCACAATGTTAGAATATTACTACTTGAAAAATCAATAGATCATAACATTCGGAAAAGACTTCTTTTTTGAACGGCGACTTCCAGAAAGTTGCAAAACTTGAGATTTGTCTATTAAAACAAATCATAGGTGTGAAGTTTGTTTCCTATTTTTAATATGGTGCCATAGGAATGTTTTAAATCCAAATTTATCAACTAACTTTTTTTCATCTTCAATTTCTGGATTGCTACGCGGACCAGGGAGCAAAAAATTACAGAAGTTAGTACTTTTTGGTATAAACGACTATACTGAATAATTTTTGGAAGAAAAAAGTGGAGCTTCCTATTAATTTCCCGGGTTTTTGAAATTTGGGAAAAATAGCTTTTGATCAATTATACGTGCACTGACCGAAAAATAATAAAACGTGCTTTGACCATAGAAAAATAAACCATTTGCACTGACCAAAAAAAAAATAAAAATTGCACTGACAAAGAAAAAGAAAACAAGTGCACTGACCAAAAAAATGAACCATTTGCACTGACGAAAAAAGATGAAGCGTGTACTGACAAAAAATAAAACAAGTGCACTGACCAAAGAAAAAAACACGTGCACTGACCAAAGAAAAAACACGTGCATTGATCATTGAAAACATTTGCACTGACCAAAAAAATGAACCATTTGCACTGACGAAAAAAGATGAAGCGTGCACTGACAAAAAATAAAACAAGTGCACTGACCAACGAAAAAACACGTGCATTGATTATTGAAAACATTTGCACTGACCAAAAAAATATGAAGCATGCTCTGGCAAAGAAAAAGAAAACAAGTGCACTGACCATAGCAAAAAACACGTGCACTGACCAATGAAAAAAACACGGGCATTGGGATCATTGAAAAATAAAACATTTGCACTGACCAAAAAATGATGAAGCGTGCACTGACAAAAAAAAATAAAACTTGCACTGACCAAAGAAAAATAAAAAATTTTCATTGACCAAAAAAGATGAAGCGTGCACTGGCAAAGAAAAAGAAAACAAGTGCGCCCTGACCATAGAAAAATAAAACATTTTCACTGATTAAAAAAAAGATGAAACGCGCACTGACCAAAAAAAAATTAAATGTGCACTGACCAAAGAAAAATAAAACATGTGTACTGACCATAGAAAAATAAAACATTTGCACTGACCAAAAAAAAAGAAACTTGCACTGACAAAGAAAAAGAAAACACGTGCACTGACCATAGAAAAATAAAACATTTGCACTGACCAAAAAAAGATGAAACGCGCACTGACCACAAAAATTAAATGCGCACTGACCAAAGAAAAATGAAACATGTGCACTGACCATAGAAAAATAAAACATTTGCACTGACCAAAAAAAACGCGCACAGACCACAAAAAATTAAATGCGCACTGACCAAAGAAAAATAAAACATGTGCACTGACCATAGAAAAATAAAACATTTGCACTGACCAAAAAAAACGCGCACAGACCACAATAAAATTAAATGTGCACTGACCAAAGGAAGATTCAGTTTAACTGGACTTTTTCAGATTCCGTATCCGTGGGGATAATTTCTTTTTTATTCTAGAACTTTTTTCTAGAATTATTCTGATATAACCGAATAAATGTGTCATGACAAGTTTATAAAATGTGTGAATTTAGATGAAGACTTTTTATAAAATTAACAATTCCTGAGAAATTATCAAAACATTTTTAAAAAATGTCTTTTTTTCTATAATCTTGGTGTTTGCGAAACACATGGTACTTTGAAAGTGCGTATTGCCAACCGAAGTTATTCGAAACAATTGTTTCATGTAAAATCCACGTTTTCGTAACATGTACACGATATATGTAATTCGAGTCGGTTTTCAGTGTTTGAAAAGAACTGACCGAGTGTTACAAAACATGTCTTCTCGTTTTTGTGTCAGACGACATAGAGAATGAGATATATATTCAGGACACCCCATATCATTTACCTTTGCCGCGACCCTGTTTTAGTGCAAACTCTCTTTTTCCTCTCTTTCTTGCTCTTTCTTGCTTGTCTTTAATGTTGACCTTTTGTCATTTGGTCCCAATTTTGATCTTTTTGAAAAAAGATGAATGAATCCAGACATTTTTCTTTGCGATTTGATTTTTTGTTTTGTTTTTCGATTAGGTTTCTCCTGGAAAAAACATATCAGAAGGTCCCATTGATAACATTGTGACGTATTATGTTTTGCAATTTTTTTCTTCGAAATAAACATCGGATACTTTGGGTTTTGTTCCTCCCAAATAGTTTTTGATAATTTAGGCTGAACTAAAATCAATTTTCAAAAATTGAAAGATACATAAAATCAATTGATGTCAGCAAATATTTTTTTAGAGTTATAATTCCTTTTTTTCTTTTCCACCCAAAACACCTTGTACCATTTGTCAACCTTTAAAACATTTTTCGAGAGTTATATTTTATCACTAAGAAGATAATTCCTAAGAAGCTTATGGCAGTGCTCAAAAGGTCAAGAAGACGCTCATTGTCGGTGGCCATTAGTTCAGAAATAGCATTCATTCTTTAAAAAATTATTCAAATTTATTTTTATCCTAAAAATATTCTAAAAGAGAAAAATATTCTACAAAAAAAATTCAATTCTGTAAAAATATTTTGTGCACGCAATTAATTAAATTTTTTATAAAATATTCTACGAAAACTAGTTCATGTTGTAAATTTTTCTTCAAATTGTTTGTAATTAGTACTAGACGAAAATATTTATTTTAAGTATTAAAAAAATGCTCGGAAGGTTAAAAGTGCATTAACATTTTGAAAAACCTAAAAGTGTTTTTAATCTGACATTTCATTCTGCAATGTTTGATTTGTAGATAATCTTTATTTTAAAATTGATCACCCTTCTTAGAACCTTTAACAAAGATAGACAAGTTTTCATTTTAATTTCAAAATTTTCAAATTTTCAAAAAATTATTCAAGGTGAAAAACGTTTAAAATGCCAAAATGGTCAAATATCATGTCAAACTTTTCAAAATGTGTTTTTTGAAAATTCTTTATTGACAGTCAAAAACTGGCTATCACTGAGTAAGTACCACTTTTTGAAACAAAATAAAATGTGTTTTTTAACAATTACTGAAAAGTTTTACTGTAACCATAACTAAACTATAAAACTATCAACAAAAAAAAAATTTCCATTCTTTTAAAAGTATTACTATGATATTTGGTTCCTTTGGCATTAAAGAAGTGGTTTTTGACAACCTCCCCACTCCACTTTCAAACTTTTAGAAAGTTTTCAACGAAACCTTTTTAAAACACTCTAGTCATTCCAAAAAGTTACAAATAACAGCAACACAATAAGTGATTGATGTGACGATACCTTCTCTGATCTTTCTTCAATCGCCATACAATATATGTGAGCGAGCCACAAGAGAGTTGTTACATCTCACTCGTTTCCACCCATCCCTCACTTTCGAAATGACATCAGAGCAGAACACGGGCTCTTGTACGTGTATCAAGTCGACACGACGAAATTGAGAAGGTTCCGGATTCCTGGGAAATGACTAGCATATACATGAGAATCGTCCACTCCTCGTCGTCTCATTTTTCCAGTTTCATTTTTTGTAGAGTTTTGCAAAAAAAAATGGTATTCCTAGTGTCTCACGCTTCATGTTTGCATTTTGATGGGTTTAACTTTCTATTGTGGCAGTTCCTTCAAAGGATTAGTTTCTGGAAAGTAACAAAGGGATTAGTAGCAGTAATATTATACACGCATTAGAACTTTGAACAAAAAACAACGTTTTTCTTTTTTGGTTTCGAGATTCAAGATTAAATAGAAAATAATTTAAAACAGTTACAGCAGACGAATAAGCACTAGGTGGTAGCATTAATCATCAGAAATGCCAATGTGTCATGGCACCACATACAAACTCGACGATATATCCAAGTTGTCAGAACACGTCAGCTGACATTCGGGTTCGTAGCGAAAAGAGACCTTCTAGTGTGCGGAGTGGCAGAGAGCGTCTATGGGCCATTTTCACGGCCGATTTGCAGGTGTCAACCGCAGATTTATCAAAATCTGAATGTTGTTTCTGAGGTCTTCCTTACAAATTTCTATCCGGATTTCACATTTGGTTCCAATTTTCTCTCTTAACAAGTGTTTCTGTTTGAAGTAGTCGCGTTTAACGATTCTATTTTAAAGAGCACATAAATCAGACTGCAAATGCGTCGGGAAACAATTGCCACGGGCATTGCAACATTTTCGAAAAATAAAATAAATTTTCCCGATTGGAGTTTACACGAACTTGTTTTTCTTTGAACGTTATTGTTTTTATTGATAAAATAATACCTGAAAAATTGCGGCGCCGTTCTTGTGAAATTATTCTGGCTAGATTATTGTGATTTCGTGGAAAAAATTGAATTACTTGTTTTTTTTTAAATACAAATCGATCTTCACGATCTTCAATTTTTTATAACAAAATTAAATGAGAAAGTTTGAAGAAATAATAAAACTCTCGAAACATTAATATTTAATTTAATTTAAAAAATTAAAACACATTCTCTGCATTTTATTGTGAAGCAATTTGTTCACTAACGTCTCTAAATCTTTACGTTTCAAAATATTTGACCACGAATACGTTTTCCAGATTTTTTTTACAACTAGAATTTTTTTGCTAAGTTTTATAAAGCTATGTTAAATGAATTCTGAAAAAAAAGAAACAAATTAACAAATTGATAGTTACATTTTGTATTTTTTTTCCCCACTTTCATTTAGTCTCTGAACAAAAATTTAAATATATCCGTAGTTCTCACTATACGAAAACCAGTCCTCATTATTCAAACCGATTCTATCCCCAGCACCATTGTTACTTGTTGTTTTCCAGAGCCCATCTTTTTTTCTTCTCACAGACTACTCTAAAAACTGGTGTAATCTCAGTGTCTCAAAAAACTCCGTGTAAATTCACTTGTTTACCACCCATCTGACAATGATTTATTCCGAAGAGTTTCAGCATGGGTACGGCTCAACAATGTAGCCCGAGCGATGCATATTTTTTTGGGGAAGCGTACACGACATTCAACAATAGGATGCATGTAACGGTGAGTTGTATTTGTAAAGAAACTGTGTAGTAGAAGTACCGCAAAAAACTATTTCCAATATACCTGACTTTATTAAAAATTGAAAAAAATTCATCAATTTTGAGTAAAATCCTAATAACTTTCAGATGGCGGCACGAATAATCCTGGCCGTAGAACTAATTCTACTTTTTATCACAGTGGTGATTGTGCCATTGACGATTGGATTCTTCGATACAATATCACTATTTCAAATTTTAGTGACAGGATCCATATGGATCATGGCAATGATTGCATTAAATCGCCATAGACATACTTTATTATGGCCTATAATAATTTTAAAAGTGAGTTTTGAATTTATTTAAATCGACATTGTGGAGTAGCGTCAGAGGAGAAATTGTTAAAAACCACTCCTATGGTGCCAAAACGTCCAAAGATTATAACAAAACATATCCTAAAATTTTGAAATTTTTTATTGACAGACAATTAATATTTGAAATTCATTTAAAACATTTTCATACGACGACTTCCAAAAACAAGGCAAAATCTGAAATTTTTCCAATTTTCAAAAAAAAAATCATATAAAAATTAGTAATTTTTTCGAAATTTTTTTATTACGATATTCGATCATTGTGGTGCCATAGGCATGTTTTAATGGAATTTCCCACTGCCGCTACTCCACTTTTAATCTTGTGAGAACTGCAATCGTAACGCAAAACCACAAAAAATATACATTGTATAACCACAAGAAAAAGTGCAAATAATCACAACTGTTCAAAATGTTTTACTGAAATTATAATGTAATTTAAAAATATTTATGTTTTGCATCACGCTGACCACATTATTGAAAATAGTAAGAAAATTTGAAATTAAACTTTTGGAACAAAAAATTGATTGCAGCACACCGGTAAAAATATTTTAAATTGGCTGTGCTCAGCATTCTTTGTTAAAAGTCTATATTTCAGGCTATTGAAAGTGTTTTTTTTTTGAAAACTAGAAACAAAAATTTATTCAACCAATAACCAATTATACAAGAAAAAAACAGTCTTTTACAAAAAATTTATCATGAAAATTAAAAAAAAAACCTTATTCAAATTTATAAAAAGTTTGGCTGACATGGTCGGTTTGAAAAACGTGTCTCTTTTTTGAAAACTTGAAATACAATGCGTCTAATAAAATAATTACGTCATACGGAAAATTTGTTTGATTCACGTTTTAAATTACACGTAGTGAAAACTGCAAAATTGTCAGTTTCTGTTTTTTTTCTGCAAATTTGAATCAATAAATACATCTGTTACCAGAATTTGTGTTAATATTATTTTCAGCATTTTACGTAAAAAACGATGCCGTATTTTCCTATTAAATTTGCTTTCAAAATTGTTTTCCAAAAAAGGGAGCACAACTTATAGATTGCAAAATTATTAGAAGCTGCAATACTTTATATTATTTAAAATTTAATTTTTCAGATATCTGAGATAATCCTCGGCGTATTCCTAATAGTGATCGCCGCGTTGTTAGCCGTTGTTCGAAGACGCGTACTATTGCGATTAATGCAATGGAGGATAACAACAATAGATCGTAAGAACCATGAAACATTGTCCCTTAAAAAACCAACCTTCAGATTCCAACCAAGGCATTCACATTATTGGTTTATTGCTTTTTATGTTGCTTCAAATTGTGTACAACACAATAGCAGTACAAACACTGTGGGACGTGTTCGAATATCTTCGGCAGCGGACGATATTTATGTACAATCAGGAACGATCGCAAGTGCACCAGTACTTTTTGTGAGAAACTGTCTCGCGTATTATCAAGTTATTATTGCTCTTATTATTATTATTCCAATTTTTAATTTTAATTGAACAAGTTTTAGTTCTAGCCTCCAACTTAGTTGGATCATCCAAAGTGATTTTATTTAAAAATTTTGAAAATTTATAAAAATCTATCTGAACTACAAGAAAAGATTTATGTAAATTTTCCACTTTTCAAAATCATTGTCACAAAAAGAAACAGTAGATACTCCCCCAAAACAGTATTCAAAAGTTATTTATTGTCATTCTCTCACTCCCACAAAATTTTCTCCCATTTGCTTCGGGCCAAAACGACATTGTGATGTATTTTATGTGATCTTTAGGAAACTAACATTTTGATCCTAGTCTCATAACGCTTTAGTAATTTTTTTTTCAATGCCAGGATTTGAAATAAATTGTTTCAATTGTCTAAAGTTTTGTTTCTTTTTGTTTTCGTTTCTCCGCAGTATTTGGCGCAATGAAAGTTCAATGTTAGGGAAAATTTTGATAAAATTATAAGTTTTCAGTTATAAGAACTGTGTCACGCTATTTTTATTCAAATTTATTACAGAATAAAAATATGGATAATATCTAAAACTTTGAAGTTTCTCACTTTAATTACATAAAAACAGGACAATTGTCCACACATTTCGCATTGTTTTTTGTTTTTTGTTTTGCCACACTTTTGCCGTTTTTCTTTTAGGCTGAGGTCCCATATGGCAAAGGTTATCGTATATACATTTCAATTTGAGTCATCAAGTCATCAAAACGACAAAAAATTGAATAGTGTCTAAATGAAGTCCTCGGCCTAAATTTGAATCTATTCAATAATATTTTGTAAATGAAAGAAAATTATTAATATTTTGTTTTCTAAACGTAGGATTTCGAAAAGATTAACTACAAATGCATTACATTTGATTTATCAAAATTGTTCATCAATGTTTTGGCAAAGTACTAAAATTTCAAAAAAAAAAAAAGAATTTGTGAAAATGCTCGAGCAGTTTTCCAATTTTGAACCCGGGAAAGATTAGTACTTAAAAATTAACTTATGATAGGTAAAAACTGAGTCTGAAACTGAAAACTGAAAATTTTTAAACTGGTTCTTAACAATTTTCTATCGATCCTATATTTGAAAAAATGAAAGAAATTTTTTTTTTAATTTTACAAAAAATGTAAGCTTTAAAATTTTATGAAAATCATTAAACTTGTAGTATTTTATACAAAAATTTGATAAAAACGCCAGTATTTAAATTTTAGTTAAATTTTCACGAAGAATTCATTATACTACAAAATTTCCAATAACAAATTGCGTTCCATTTTCAAACAGGCAACAAATCTTCTTCCTTATCAAAACTTTGGATTTTAATTGATTGTGATAAGTTCTCAAACTTTCTTGCAGTGATTACTCATAGGGAGTGGCGTCTCTTCTTTACCAATTATTTTTTTTGTTTCCAAACTGAACTATACTCTTTCGGCAGCCCCTTCAACTTATCTCATTTTTATTGTTCCTGTTGTGATCAGCTCTCACACGTCACTTCAAATTATCTCTTTTTGAGTAAAGTTTCAATGACACATTTTTTTCGGACTTTTTCCCTGTTTCCCTATCGTAGATTGTTTTCTCCCTCTCATGATGGGTATCCGAATGAAAATAAATAAAAATAGAATACTACTCCTCCTACTCTGTCACTTTTCCTTGAATAACAGCCGTTGCTAGTGTCAAGTTTCGTGTAGAAACACTTTCGATAAGAGAGAACTGAAACAAAAAAAAGTTTCAAAGATGATTACGATTTTTATATTTTTACATTTTCAAAATTGTGTTTATTTTTTGACGCGAAAACTCCAAAAACATAATTTTTCCTGCTTTTCTGCCATCTTTTCATTTCAATTTGTTTCATTTTTTTGAGACGCAGAATTGAGGAGCTGGAAGAAAAAGTATTGCAATAATTTATTTTTGCTTTGATAATACCAAAACTTTTTTTCAAAAAATAAGAAAAAAAAACCAAAAAAAAAAAGTAAAGCCAAATCCAATTTGAAGAAAACCTCAAAGCTTCACAACGATATACATATGCAGACAAAGTTATCTTTGTCGCCATCCTGTTCCAAAATTGTTTGGAATTTATTCACATCACCAAACAACACACTTCCCCACAAGTCGTCATCTAAAGAGTAGCACACATATTTTTTGTTTGAAATGAGAATCCAGAACCGCGTCCCAGAAAATATTGAAAATAATACTGAAAGAGAAGATAATACGATTATGTTTTTTTTATTACGAAAGCAATTTTTTTCCGTCTTGCTAAGATGACCTTCAGCTATGGGATTTTTTTTCACTTTTAGAGATATAACAAAGGTCGGTGTCAAAAAATGATCCTTTTTAATCTTTTCAGTTTTCATGAAAAAAGGTTTAGAAAACCCACGGTTTTCTAATTCAATTTTTTGGTTATATGAAAAAAATTTGGTATTGGAAAAATAAAAATTTTTAATGATGAAAAATGAAAAAAGTTTTTAGTTTTTAGTATTCTCATACTTAAATATTAGTCGTTTCTATGCCAAAAATAATAATCAAAAATGATAAATCAACCAACAATTTGAAAAAAATGCGGCAATAGTTTTTTTTTTTGGCAACTGCTCAAAATTGTTTATTAATTTTCAATAAACAAAATAGGGTGTCAAACTGAATTAAGCAGTTTAGAAATTCTAAATTTTAAAAGTAACATTAAAAGTTATCATAAATTTCAAAAACTAGTTTTGTTTTGATTTCTATTCTATTTTGCGTTAGAAAAAATATAATACTACACCCATTTGAGATGTCATTATTCACTTCTATTCCGCTCTCTCACTTGTCTCCCTAGAAGAACAACTATTCCTTCATATTTTATCATTCAACTTCCGAGATTGATCCAACATACATTTTTCCATATTTATTTGCTTAACAGCTTACCTTGTCGCACACTTGACGGTATCCATATCTCAAACAGTAAATGACACCCCCTCTCTCGTGGCAATGTCTAGAACAAAAGTGTTGACTTCATTTTCAATTTCCTATCCAAACAATGTTCATTTTGTTTATATTTCATTTTTCGAAAAATCAAGACATTAAGGAAGTGGGAGTAGACAAATGGCTTTTCCACTTTTCTACTCTTGTCAGTTTTTTTTTCATATTTTCTTCATTAATTGAAAAGAACCATAAAATCAGCAAAATCAGTTGACTCTGGTGTGATAGACAAATATTTTTTCGAACTGATAAGAATAAGGAAAATGTATTGTCTGAAAATAAGATTGAGCATTTTTACCATTTTGTTATTGTACTTCCCTATTTCATTTTTTTTTCGTTTTTTTTTTCTAAATGTTCTTTTCATTGTAGGCGGGATGTCATGTGATAAAAGCCCACGTGAGGTCGACCTTTAAATGAAATTGAAACAAGGGCTCTCCAAGTATTGTTTTAATCGTTTGTCTGAACTTTAATTTATGCTTCTCTACAAGCATCCTACATAGGTTCCTCGGTGAACCGCCTTGAGTTTAATTTCGCCTCAAGGGGAGTAGCAGGAAGATTCCGAATTTTTTTGCAATTTATCCGTTCAATGACAGCTGCTTGTCATAGTTCTTCAAATTATGAGATATTGTCGTTCGGTAGGGGGGGGGGGGGCGCCAACTCACTTCATCACTTGTCACCGAGCTGTGTGTTTGACAACAGGAACCCATTCCCCCTAGCAATTGGTCTCACCTTAGCTTCTATCTCTTTTCCAATTGCCGAACATCACATAGTTTGATAAATCGTGTTTGTTCGAATCTTCGACTTTTGTTTTATGATTTATAGCATTTTTCTCAGGTGCTATCAAGTGTGGTATTTCAGTTGTTCCAGGTGTTAAGGTGTTAGGCGGTTAAATGGCAAGAGGAAGTGAGAAGCAAAATGGTGAAAAGTAACTTCCAGATAATCAACACAAGTTTTGAAATTTTTTGTTTTCAATCAAGTTTCGAAAAGTACAGAAAAATATTTTTGTCAAAGTTAACAAAAGTTTTTTCTAGACTAGAAAAGCTTCACTACATTGATATAAAAATTAAGTTAGTAGTGCCTAGTCATAATATTTCCAAACTATGCATAAAATTGAGTCAAGCTATCAAAAACCTAAGAAAATTGAAGTCCATGACCGAATATATAGAAACAGCAATTATCTTTTCATTGTTTCCTCCCGTTTTCTCAGTTTCTCTCAAATATTTTTCTCAGCCATATTTTCCAATCAAGTACACCAAAGTTACAAAAAGCAATGACTTTTCTGAAATCACATAAAAAGTAAGTAGTGTTTCAAAATTGATATTAAATTCAGTTTCCGCGTCTGCCAAGTATTTTTCAGATTCTAGTCTAGCGTTACCAACAAAAAAAGTGTCACCTCAACTTTATGTCACATTCTGTATTTCGGCGCATTACCTAACAAAGCCTATTATTATCTTCTCATTCAAAAAAAAAGTGTTGCAAAATTAACTGTCACGAATCGGAAATTTACGTTTTTGAAAAGGTCGTCAAATTATTTTTTTTCATGCGCGATTGACAGTACTTTAGATAGACGACAAGGGAGGGGGAGGGAAGGGGTAAAATACTAGAAGACCGCCCTATTTCAATCCAATTTGAAATGCATCCTTTGAACTATAGGTAGTGCGCAATAAATAAACAAAATCGTCTATCTTCGCAAACGAGTTAAAATGTTCCTCCCAAAAATTCCTATGAATCAGATTTAATACCTGTGATCACAAAATGAGAAAAAACCTTATCTTCTCAGTTTGTGTTGTTTCTTCTCTTTTTCTGGGGTATCCCTTTTCTTCTCAAATCGCTTCATCTCTGTCCCTCTTATCATCGATGTCTGAAGATATTGCAGTAATTTGTGTGTGCGTGTGTCATATTGAGATTTTCAAAACCTTCAAAACCTACAGTCACAAAACATGCCGCCAGATACACGGATTAACAAAGAAATTGTGAGAAAAAAGCGGCCGAAGACTGCCGCATCTTGTGTTTTCATCAATTCATTAGTTCATTCATCGTTTCAGTTTCCTCCCCCCTATTCATTTATTGTGTTACATGTTCATTCTCATTCTTGCATGCAGATCTGACACAATCCTCATTGTTTCCATTGGGCGCAACGGGGGCCCTCCAAGAAAAAAAATTGGAAAATACGTTGTTTCATGTGGCAAAAAGAAACATCTTGAGTCTACAACCGCACAACTCTAATGAGGAATTTTTCGAGAGAAACAACATAGCACAACACATCTCTTTCTTTCTTTTTTTCGTTACTTTTTTCAACGATTGACCTACCAAAAGATGTGAATATGAATATTACATATTCTTATTTATGCATTGTGTTACTTCATTTGTTTTGCATGTCTGGAATTTCGTTTTTCAGAAAAAAAAGACCCCCAGTTTCTCCGTTGTTATTTTGTTGCGTCTACCTTTGAATATTTAACTAGTTCATTTTTCAGATGGTATCCTGGATAAGGAAAAACCTACTTCTGGTGCTGACGGTTTCGTCCGTCGTTCTTGGAGCACTATGTGGTTTCCTGCTCCGCGGGCTTCAGCTTTCTCCTCAGGTTGGCTTTATTTAAGTTTTTTGAGAATCTATAATTGTTTCTAAAATTAGCCTTATTACGTTGTATTTTTGGCGTAAGCTTTAGAAACTTTGGGAAATCCTTTAATAAAGTGCGCAGTCTCGGTAGAGACTGGATTACTGTAACCGACAGGTAGGGTTCTATAGGTAAATTCCATCGATCGACCGGAATAGATATAAATTAATCAAGAAAAATTAAAGGTTTTTTGTAGTCAAACTAGGACTTTCAAGGCTGGCATACCTGCCCGGTGGCCTCACGCCGCGGCGCAAAGCCCTAAATGTGTCGGGCACTGAGAAAAATAGACTTATTGAACTATATGCCGGGAGGTTTTAGGCATGCGTCAGGCAGGCATCAGACCGTGAAACCACGCCTGCCTCCCATAGAAGCCGGAAGTTGAACAAACGACGGTATAATCTAAAATTGACAATTTCAGAACATTATGTACATTAGTTTCCCCGGAGAACTTCTTATGCACATGCTGAAAATGATGATTCTCCCACTTATCATGAGTTCTCTCATTTCTGGTCTCGCCCAATTGGACGCTCGTCAATCGGGAAAACTTGGATCTCTTGCCGTCACTTACTACATGTTCACTACTGCCGTGGCTGTTGTTGTAAGTTGAATACCTCTGAAAATAGGTGCTGGATGAACAAATGAATTCCAGACTGGTATATTCTTGGTGTTGGTAATCCATCCGGGAGATCCCACTATCAAAAAGGAAATTGGAACTGGTACAGAAGGCAAAACTGTCAGCACTGTCGATACTCTTCTTGATCTCCTCAGAAATATGTTCCCAGAAAATGTTGTTCAAGCTACTTTCCAACAAGTTCAAACCAAGTACATCAAAGTCCGCCCGAAGGTTGTCAAAAATAATGATTCTGCAACGCTGGCTGCTTTGAATAATGGAAGCCTCGATTATGTAAAAGCTTCAGTTGAATACACCTCGGGAATGAATGTTCTTGGTTAGAAATTTCTCTGAAAAATTCCGAAAAAACTATAATTTGTTTCAGGAGTTATTGTGTTCTGCATCGCTATTGGAATCAGTTTGTCCCAACTCGGTCAGGAAGCTCACGTCATGGTTCAATTCTTTGTCATTATGGATAAAGTGATTATGAAGCTCGTTATGACGGTCATGTGGTACTCACCTTTCGGAATCTTTTGCTTGATCATGGGAAAGATTCTCGAGATTCACGATTTGGCAGACACCGCTCGCATGTTGGCTATGTACATGGTAACCGTTCTCTCAGGACTTGCTATTCACTCATTGATTTCTCTTCCACTCATCTTCTTCGTTACTACCAAGAAGAACCCATATGTGTTCATGAGAGGACTCTTCCAAGCCTGGATTACGGCCCTCGGAACTGCTTCCAGGTAAATTATCAATCATTATTTTCAACTTTGTATAATGATTTTAAGCTCTGCCACCCTACCAATCACTTTCAACTGCCTCGAAGAGAATTTGGGTGTGGACCGTCGTGTCACACGTTTTGTCCTTCCTGTCGGAGCTACCATCAACATGGATGGAACTGCATTGTACGAAGCTGTGGCTGCTATTTTCATTGCCCAAATTAACGGAGTTCACCTTTCTTTCGGACAGGTCGTCACTGTCAGGTAAGTGACAGTCTATGCGGGATTTTATAATTGGGTAGTTGTAGAAAAAACTGGTTCAATGGAACATTACAAAAAACTTTTGAAATACATTTCAGTTTGACCGCCACCTTGGCCTCAATCGGAGCTGCTTCGGTACCATCTGCCGGACTTGTCACTATGCTCTTAGTTCTTACTGCTGTCGGACTTCCAGTCAAGGATGTTTCCCTTATCGTTGCCGTCGATTGGCTTCTGTATGGATTTTGGAAAAAAAAACTTTCTATGACCTAGTATTTTTCAGTGACAGAATCAGAACTTCCATCAATGTGCTCGGAGATGCCATGGGCGCCGGAATTGTCTACCACTACTCTAAAGCCGATCTTGATGCACATGACCGTCTTGCCGCGACTACCAGATCTCACTCAATCGGTTTTGTTTTCTGAATGTGACTACATGTTTTACTGAATTATTTTTCAGCCATGAACGATGAGAAGAGACAATTGGCGGTGTATAATAGCCTACCAACGGATGACGAGAAGCACACTCATTGATAATCATTGCCCCAGATTTTAATCACACCGAATTATGATTTCTAAATTTTCTCAACTTTCAAATTTGCTTTGTTTTATACCCTTAACTTCTCAAAATAACTTTCTCGGTTTCATCACCCGACGCTTCATCTTCCCGATTGAAATTTGCTTGACACCCTCCCGATGATTCGCTTTTAGAACCACTTCACCACCCGATGAGCTTCGACTATAATTAGGATATCTATTCCAATTTAGTCCAATGTCAACTCAGTGTTATGCATAATAAAGTGTTGCATTTTAAAACCAAATAGCGTACAAAGTGCATGATGGAGAGTAAAAATCGTAAGGTTTGGTTAGCCATAAAAGCTTGTCCGCACCTTCTTATCATTTGCCTTGTAATGTGTTCACACTGGCTGGTAGGTAAGTATTTTTCTCTTTAAAATTGAAACGTGGAGTGAGGTCAGATAATGTCTGAATACATAATTTAAGTCAGCATTTCAGAGAATTGAAATAATTCATTTTTACCTTCTAAGTTCACACTTTAGTTTCTTGATTTTTTGCTAATAAATAGTAACTTTAAAGTTGACTTGAATAGTTGAAGTAGTCGCTATCTTTCTTGCCAAATATGAATGCCAGGAATATGTTGGAAACTTTTGAACTAGTTTTAATTTGATTGAATCTCGGGTGCATACCCATAGACATCCTAATATATCACTATATAAAATTTTACATTCCTTGGTCTATACAATCATATTTCATAATAAAAGTAAAAATTAAGTTTAAGAACTATTTTCAAAGTTTGCTCTCATTAAAAGTACATTTTTGCGTGTATTAAAAGTTCTTGAGGCGGTAAATTTGCATACAGTCAGTGCAGAAAACTTTACCAATTTGCAAAACTTTGCTTCCAAATCTTTTATTTCCAAACATGAAGTAGCACTTAAAAACTTCTCGTAAGTGTATTGTTGAACATCCATGTGTAAATCCAAGGCAACATTTTTTGGTGCCAACATTAAAATGTGTAAAATTCTTAAACATCACACTCTGAAAACATTTCAAAATGTTTGTATTTGATCTATGAGGCAAATGTTTGAGCGGTGTGGGAACCGTGACTTAAAATCGGTGTTATTCTTCGTTTTTATGTCCATTCGACTACTTTTTTATTACTTGGCAAGAGATGTCTTTGAGAGAATGGCACATACACGTCAGACTATGTTATCAAACAAATGAAGAGAAAAAAATCGAATAACCCATTACAATGCAATAACTTGTTTTATCAGCTAAAACGTGGAAAATTCAACACTTTCAAGAATGGTGTAATATTTCACAGTAATTAGTTGTAGAGTGATGAAATTTGCGTCTGGACATCCTACCAGACATGCTAAAGCTCTGAAAAATAGACTGTCTTGTGGGCATTTTGTTTCAACAGAAATTTAGCGGCTCCAATATACGTACGATACATGGAAATGAAAAAAGTAATAAGGATCTCGAAAAGCGAATTGCGAATTTTTAACGTTTAGCATCGAGTGTTCACTTAATTGACATATTTATTAGTTTCTTCTTTATTAAACGTTTCATATTAGAACCATAAAAACTACGAAAAGGAGGGAGTAGAGTTTCTCGGTTTTCGGGCCTGACCCCTGGATTCAGGGCCTGACGCCAAATTTGGAAATGATGGATTTTTCGCCGCGGCCGACACTTTTCGGGTTTTGTGCCGCACTATACAGCGGCAGGTGTTTCGGCGCCTGCATAGAAGCCCTAACAGAAAACCAAAGCGACCGAGTTTCATGAAGAAACTTCTCAAAAATATTTTTAAAAATGTTTCATGGCAGGTCAAAGTTTTTGAGAAAAAAGAGCCAAATTTAGATATAATCTAAAATTTTGATATAATCTAAAATATCCATCCGAAAATTGTCAGAAATGATTATAATGGGATGCATATCGGCTTAAAATGTTTCTCATGAAATTCGATTGTTGTGGGCCAATTATTCTTTTTTTAAAGCAAAATACCCACAAACTCTATTCCCCCTTTGAATGAAAGTAGCGTTTCTGACTTATAAACTTGCAAAAATTGCAAAAGCCAATTCAACTTTCGCGGCAAAATAAGCCCTGAACTTGAAACTTAACTGTTCCCACGTCAAGGTGAACAATCATATTATCAAACCATCCCCCTCTTCGAAATTCGCTAATCGATTTAAACTACTGATAATGCCATCGGCATGTCACCGTTTCCAACAGTGCACCGTGATTATAATAGGGTGTAACCGTTGCGTGGTAATAGGAAACTCAAACGCTGCAATAGATATGAGTCAGAAATACGGAGAGAATCAGTGTGAAAAGGTTTTTCCCCTGATTGGCCTTACCGTGCTCCACTTTTCCCGTCGCCCGCCATATGGATCACACCGTTCTTATAGCCCTACTACTGGCGTTCTGCTCCACAGCCAGCGCCGTCGATAGTGAAGGAACCGACTTCGTGTTTGCATTTGTGAGAAATGCAAATCCAAATATCACAAATCAAATTCTTTCAGCAACAGGTACCTTTTATTCTCGAGTAATTCAAAAATCAAACCGCAACCATGTTTTCAGTTCTGAATCAGAATGCACAAGACTGCAAATTCACACTGACCTACAGGCCCGATTATCGCAAAGCCACCTCACCAGAGAATATCACCGTAACCGTTTCTGCAAACTCTGCAGTTGAGGTGTCGTTTCTCTGCTCCACCATGATAGGATTAAAATTTCTATTTTCAGGTGCCCGTGCTCTCATGGTACGGATGGAACTATGCCAACGAAAACTTGCAGGATGATGTCTTTTTGACGCTCACTGGGTTTTCAACCTGCCCAGTAACAGTGTTGGCTAATAACTACGATAATGTTACTGGTCAAGGAGACACTTACATGGGTTTGTAAAAAAACGCTCTCCTTACAATTTATATAACTTGAACATTAAATTAAATTGAATTTCTAGAACAGCGAAAAGTAGCCGGTAGTTGCAGATTTATTTTTAAATTTCGATAAGCGACAACTTCGGCAATTTCAGAAGAAAAATCCCGTTATCGAAAAAATTCGGCAACTTTCAAACTTAACTATGTATATTTCAAAAACTTTAATGTTTAACCTTGGCATAATTCTCTATTTTAGTATTCCATATGTTTTTATTGTTTAACTGAAAATACCTAGTTTGAGACGTTTTAATCTTGGAAAGTGCACATTCTGTCATAAAATGCATTTCGTCGCTCTAAAATCTAATAACATCTATTATCTCTACACTTTCGGATATCGGCAACTTTAGAATATGCTAAAATTGCCTAGCTTGCAATTGCCGAACCATTGTGATGCACCCTGTAAAAATTTTTCTGAAGTTAAACAGTTTTTTTTCAGTGCAGGCACATGAAATGTCAACTTTTCGCTTATATCTCGTTTTCAATTCTATCAACTTTTTTTTTCAAAAATCCACTATTCAAAACATGCCCTACAAAATGGAAATATCAAAAAAATTTTGAATTGTTTTTCAATATAGGTACTATTAGCACATGAAATGCCAATTTTTTAGAAGAACGTACGTTAAAAGCATGTTCATGAATATTCACTTTGCAATAACGTTGGATTCATTGTTTTTCTGAAATATTGTTTTGAAAAACGATTATTATAATTTGTCTAAGATTTTTACTGGAAACAAATATTTTTCAGTTCTTCCACTCACTTGGGGTTCTACAAGTTTGACGTTCTCGCTGCCACCAGCAGTTCTTTCTACCGATCAACAATACGAGCAAATTTATGTGTTGCCAACAACCCCGGTAACGTGCATCACTGAATTCTCATTTTCAACGTGTTTTTCAGGGTGTTACAAAAGTTTCCGTTTTCGAAATTGGAAATGCTGCATCCGTCTACACGTTCAATGCGACTTTTGGAAATGCACCGGCTGCGTACATCGGAGCACGCACCCCCGATGCTCGCCCCAGAACATATCATGTCATGTCTGATAAAAATGTTCTTGTAAGTCGATTGGTTATTTTATTGTTTGATACACCAACATCAATGTCTTTCAGGTAGTTGCCGGTGTCACATGTGCTGGAGCCGATGCGAATTCATGTGATCATGTGGCTTATATGCCTCATCCCCCACCAAGCAGTGGTAAGCCAGACACGATCTCAAATCTTTTTGTTCCCAGTAACCTGGTTAATCTTGGTCTGAATTGAATAGCGATTCACTATGAATGAAATATCAAGATATTGAATGTAATGTGACTAATTAAGATTGCTACACATATGATTACTACGACGATGATCATGTCAGTTATCTTCCAACTACCAGCCAATTCTTCACAGATATTCCAGGAACATGCTCCGTTGGACAAAACGTTAGAGATTTGAAAATAGCATTTATAAAAATTGTAATTTTTTTTAGATCACACGAACATTGAATGATGGAGTTTCTTACACGATCACCATCAAACCTCAAATGGAATCACCATTATGGTCGATCAAAACAACTAATGCCAATCAATTGGCAGTTGCTTTCCACAATGGGTAAGACCTATTCATCTTTGAATCCATAAGTAAAGTATTCTAGAGGATCAAATATTCACATTGCTCGTTACTACGACGGAACAAAGTTCAACTCTCGTGGAGCATTCGCAGCAACGTCGCCATCGATGACTCAATTCCACAATTTGAACACACCATTTTTCACCAGAAACGCCAATGACACTATTGAAATTTATTGCACTGTTCTATCATGTTCATCCATTACAATTGACGGAGTGAAAATTCAAATCACGGATACCAAAGTTGTTCAAAAGGTCGATGATATTTCATACTACATCTTTGTGAATACAATCGCCAATCCAGGATATCATCAAATCAGCTTGAAGCAACAAGGATCGTACGCATTCTTTGTCTACGGAAAGAATAAATTGTACTCATATGGATACGAAGGAGGAGCAAACAGTAATATTAGAAAATATACAATATACTTTAAATTATAATTTTCAATGTTTTTTCAGAGCCAACCGTTGTCCTGGCCCCTCCGACAACTCCTGGACCAACATTTTATCCTGTCACTACTGTTTCCACAATGTCGCCTCCAACCACCGTTACAGTGCCGGTTAGCGTGTAATCTTTTTTTAATTGAAAATCAATTCAAATTTCAGACTACACCTACTCCAGTTCCAACTACTACAAACACACCACCTGCAAATCCTACCACCGCCACCCCAACAACTGTTGGCACAAGTAAGCAAACCAATACCATATCACCACATCTATCTACTATCACTGGATCAATAGTCACATCAACCCCCACCATGGCCCCACAGACCTCAGCTAGTCCTACCACCACCCCAACTCACACCACTGCATCGCAACCCACCACAACTAAGCCTGTAGTAACTACTAATTCAGTGACTCCCTCGACTGGAACGACGACGGTACCAGTTCCAACAACCACCGGCTCACCCACTACTCAAACGACTGCTCCAGTAACAAAGCCGACCGTTCCGTCTTCTACTACTCAAACTGCACCTCCAGTGACAACACCTACTTCTCAGCCACCAGTTACAACGACTTCTCTTTTAACAACACTCACAACTCCAACAGTCCCCGTTACAACAACTGTAGTCCCAAGTAGCGCAACAGTACCTACCACGCCTCCAACTACTGTAACTGTAGCAGCTACAACTACCTCTAAGGCCCCCGTAGTAACAACTAGTCCTACCTTAGCCCCAACTTCGCCGACTAAATTGCCTACATCACCACCAAGTACCGGTAAGATTATATTTAAATTTTCAATGAATTTCTGCGCTCTTACAAATTTATAGTATTGTATTTATTTTCAGTCGGAACTTCACCAACGGCTCCTGCAAATCTAACAACTCCAACGACTGCGCCAGTGAACCCAACTAGTTCAACAACTGCACCAACTGCTCCAGTGAACCCAACAAGCCCAACAACCGCACCTACAGTGCCTCCAGTCACAACAACTACGCCAACAACTACTACTAGCACCACGACCACGACGACAACTACAACCACGACGACTCAAACCACCCCGACAACTCCGGTGGTCACTACACCGTCCACAATAACACCAACAACTCGGCCTGTAACTCAACCTGCATCTCAACCAGCTACTCAACCTGCTACCACGCCGACAACAACCATCCCAACAACCACTCAATTCTCTTCCGCGGTTTCTGTGGCTCTTCCTGTTGTGCTTACCATGTTCTTTGCCCTCTTCTAACCTCATTTATTTAATTATTACTTTTCTCTTTCATTTGTTTTATCATAAAGTTTTGAAATAAAAAAAACTTCTTGAGTAGAAAACATTATTCCGTGACCATTTTCAACCGCTTCGAAATGAATTGAAAATAATAAAAACGATTATTTCTTATCTGTAACTGTATGTGATTCACCAGTCACTTTGTTCCAGAATTTTATTATTTGACGATATAATAATGTAACACAGAGAAAAGAAAGTGAGATCATTAAATACATTGGAGGATAGAATAAAGTTTGTTGTTTTGCATTATAAGAAATGATGAATACAGTATTTTGTTGTGTATTGGTTACCGTTTAAAAGAGTGATGATGATGTGCATTCAATAATAGATTATGATTCGTTTTTAGAATGACATATGCAGACAAGAAAATAAGTTATTGTAACAAGTGTGACTGGAATTGAAACGAGAAGATAATAAATGAAATCACATTATTACTTGGTCATTATTTGTAATCTTGAAGCCTTGGGATTCTTGATTCTTATTATGGGTATCACAAAGCAACTTGAAAAACAATTGACTGAATACATTGGTGTATGTGCTGCTATTATAAACGTTTACAGGTTTAGTTATCTCATCCGCACTGTTGCTGTCCACACTACCAGCGCTCTTCTCGACACGCTTTCTTCTTCTTGGTCTGTACACGTAGTCTGGATGGGCATTGAAATGCTCTTCGCGGAGTTGCTTTGCCTGCAAATGTACAATTATTTACAATTATTTCGCGGAATATAGAAAATTTCAACTGATATCGCCGTCAAACTCACGCGCTCAACAAAAGGAACTTTCTCGTGCTCCTCCATTTTTCGCCACTCAGCTCCAAGCATCTTTGAAATGTCAGAGTTGTGAAATTTCTGTCCTGTTGCTGCAATTTGTTGGCGACGTTGTTGCGACCACACCTTAATATAATCATTTGATTTCCTTATTTTCCATGTTTGAACGTTTATTACCATAAAAGCATTCATTGGTCTTTTTATGCGTGGTTCGCGTGCAGTGCGGGGCTGTGAAGCCGATTTTTGTGAAGAATTCACAACATCTTTGATAGAGTTTCCATTCACATAATGTCCGATTATGTCAGCAATTGTCGATGCTTGAACAGATGAAATCACGTTTGGAGATTCGGTCGGAGACTCCGGAGAGCTTGGTGAGCTCAAACCATCTGAATCGTTGACTTGCTCAAACGATTTAACCGTAGCCATGATGGCGAGAAGCTTTTGTGTAGCATCCATGTTTGGGCTCACAATTGGACAACTCACTGACGAGGCGGCAGCAATTGGCGTTGTCTGAAATATTACATTCTCAAAACGTGTACCAATTTATTCTGCTTGTTCTATTCATCCGGCTTTTTGTGTGGCGGGCAATAAGCAGGTGAACAAGAAGAATAAATGAATCTCGCGACAAGCCACCGGCTCTCATTGTTCACACAGATAGAAAATATGTTTTTCACTGATGAGAAGAAACGAGAGAGAGAGAGAGAGAGAAAGATTGGGGTGATACAAAGCCAAGGAAAAAGTAAAGGAAATTTCATGGAAAATGATGATAACTATTGAACATGAATGTGAGGGAAAAAAGTTGTTCTGAAATGAATGATTAGCAAACTGTGTCATATCAATGTATGTGTGTATGTGTGTGTGTGTGCTTGTGCAGAGTTTTTGTTTATGAAAGTTCACGATATCACGCCTATTTCAACATTTTTTTTTGAGGGTTTTCAACAGGTAGATAGCAGGTTATATGAACGAGAAAGGCATAATCAACCAAGACTCCAAACATTTTAGATGTGCCGCGTGGGATACAAAAAAAACCCTCGCATTACACTTAGACTCTTGTTGTCGCTTGAAAGGACGACGTCGCGCTGCAGATGAAATGGACTTCGGACTGGATTTGTCGAAATGCGAGATCAAGAGAATGGAGAGGTGGGGGTGGAGACCTGAGAGTCGCCGTCTTATATGTGGGTGAAGAAAAGAGAGGCACCAATGAAGAAAGCGCGCCGGTGGTGGGGGAAAAAGAAAGAAAACGAAGAAGTGGTGTGCTCTCAATTCATGGCCATTGTATTCGTCGGATTATATAACCGCTTTTCGGTTGTTGGGGCACCTGATTGAAGAGGTGCATACAATAACATAATGGCCGATATTCATGCAAAAGCCTCTTTGGCGATGCTCACAAAGCGTACGATTACAACATCTTTTGTTAATCTTGATCTGCCTCTTTATCAGTCGGTGAATAAAGGTATAATGTGTAAATGAAGCTATTTACAAGCTCTCGGAATCCAAGATAAAGAAGGAGAGGTGGTGAAGTAACAAAACCTCGTGCCTGGCTCAGGCTTAATTGCACAATGAATTTAACATTTCTTCTTTTCACAAAGCCTGAATACAAAATACAATAGAACAGTAATGAACTACCAATTTCTAGAAATGTGACTTGACTAACTAGTATACATTAGTTTGCAAAATTATGGATTCATTTTCAGATCAAATTTTTAAGTCTTTTAGCTAAAAAACCAAAGAACATATAATCAACAACAGTAGGTTTCGTTGTTGAATTCTTGCAAAAAACTGGATTAATTTCTAATCGAAAAGATCAGTTTTCGAAATCCCAAAAAAATCTCTTATTAGTTTGAAGGTGTTATTGTCTTAAAGCCGAGATCCTAAACGGATTTCGTTCCAATAAAGATCGCCCCCTATTCTAATACAAACAAATTGTACATAAACTTTAGTACGGAAAGATCATAACTGCAGAAGCCGTACAACAGGCCGAGCATGAAAAAGACAATTATGAGCATAAGGCTTCAGTTTCTGTTGTCTACTAGACAAAAGGGTGTAGAACAAAGCGTTGTGTTCATTTGATAACTAGCAAAAGCTTTACATGCTTTATCAGGGTTTGGTGGTGGGGGGTTGGTGGTAAAGCGCATTTGAGCAGAATCGAAATGTGCACTTTTGCGTATATTCTTGGAATCATTAGAATAATTTGTGCAAAATCTCAAGATTAGAAGAAAATGGGTCAGGCGAATGTAAAAACGTTCTTATCAATTTTGATCTGCAATTTTGGGGTAAAGGTTCCATACAAATTCCTTTACTTTTGTAAGCTACCGTAACCCGTAACTTGCAATCCTGCTCAAGTCCGAGTTGTCCGAGGACATTTTTTCTTAACTATAAATGGAAACACAAGTGAAACAAAAATTTCACATCAAAATCTGGAGAAAAAAGTCGAAGACAATCAGAGCACTGGTTTAATTGTAGTTCTGAAAGGGAGCACGCGTTTTTGAACGGCCACGACCAGAAGAAAAACGTACGTTCCCGAAACAGGGATACTATTTCTTAGATTATCTAAATAAAATAATATGATGGCATCATGGGGCATCAGTGACATGCACGGTGACAAAATTTGACTAGGTCGACGCAAAAGTTTTGAGAATTTTTTACATAGGCGCTCTGCCGTTTTTACAATATGTATGACCATCAATGTGCTTTGTAAATCGCGAATTTTGCTAAATTGACACCAAAATTTTAAAAATGTTGTTTTAATGCTGGTGTCATTTTTACGAACGTGTAAACTGCATTTCTCATCTATGTGGAACATCGAAACACGTTTGTATTTTATTTTGAAAAAAGAACGATCATTATTTCAGAAGAATGACGTAATGACTTTTCAAAACAATTTTGTTCAAGTTTCATCTTGCTAAAAATAATCTAACATGCATTCTTTTCACAATAACATTAAATAAATAATTCTGCGATTCAGATCAATGATACAACCCATATTTTGAAATAAAACTCACAAACTCAAAAAGTTCAAAAAAACAACCCACTTTTCTTGCTTGGGAGTACAAATTGAAAGCAGATGCATATGGGTGTGAAAGCATACCTGCAAAACCAAACAGTAAACGAAAAATTACAGGTTTGTTCGAAAGGCAAACAATATAATAAGAACAAAATGACAGAAGCAATGCGATTCAGTTGTGTTTGATGAATCGAGAAGTTTTCAAAAATAAAAGAAACGAAATTACCCTTTTCTGTAAACATGTTATTTATAAACTCTATGCATTCTTGTTTTCTTTCTAACTAAGTTTTTGAATAGCGTGGGCGTCCAAAATTTCATGTTACGTTGTGTTGGAACTGCAAAACGTATTAAAATTTTTGGAAGTAGTGCTAACTGAAAATGAAAAGGTCGTCTGGTCGGTCCGCCGGATTATTTGTGCAAGGATTTTAGGGATTTAAAAGAAAACATCTAGAAATGGACTTGAAAGCTTTCGAAAGTTCAGAACTCAACAAGATTAACGAAATCAGCTGTATGTCTACTTTTTCGAATTCTTAAAACAAATAATTTTGCTGTTTTGCACGTCTACACTTTGCTATTCTTATCCAAACACTAGACCGGTACAATGACACATCACAAGTACCGGAAAGTTGGGACAAATGACGGTAGATTGAAATAAAAAATGAGACGAAGAAGAAGAAATAAGGAGGAACGATTCATATTTGAACAAAGAAAATTGAACACTGCTAGAGGAAATGGAAATTAGTCAGTGAGCGGAAACAAGGTTTTATAGTATTCAATTATGTTTTACCTTTTGGTGAGAAGAAATGTCGAATTTAACAATTGGCAACTATTTTTTCATTATAAACTCTGATCATGACCTAGTTGGCAGCCAATTTATATTGGATAACAGGATAACAAATTTCTAATCAAAATGTACATAAATTAACTTTTTTCATGTTTCACTTGAAATCTGTCACCGTTATGCGAGATTGAACATGAGAAAACCTAACAAAGTTTGACTCTTTTGTTAAAAAGCACGGGCCTAACATTCAGACTGTCAAAAAAATTATTAATAAATGTGACATAGTGGTAGAAACAACAGGAAGAATGATGAATCATGCAGAACGCATTGTTTTTTTTGTTGAGTTGACTGTTTACATTAAAGAGCAAAGTCTGTAATCAAATTTAACCTGTTTCAAAATAGAAGTTTCTCTGTACAAATAACAATGTTGAAACAAAAATCAAACTGAGATTGTATCGAGTTGATTTGAGTAGTGGGAACATGTGAGAATTGTAAGCAGTGCCAGAACGATAAATTTGTGTACACGTTCTATATATACAATTTATTCATGGAGAGGTTTGGAAATGATGGTACAAATGAGGCTTAGGCCAATCCCCCACGAGATATACCTAGGAGAGTGAAAAATGAATTACAATATGAATGTGAATAACCGGAGGGAGAAATAAAAAGATAATTACCGGTAAAGGCGGAGACAAAAATAAAGATAATTAAAATCTTTCCATTTGTGGAAGGTGAGCGAGAAAAAGTCAGTTTTGTTAGGGTGAATACAGATGAGACACCTAGGTCTTCTAGAGAAATCGGAAAATTCGGACGCAGCCGTCAAGATCAGGAAAGTTGGAGATTCCACAAATGAAGTTATATAGAAAAATAAGTTTAGCCATTGCACCACGTTAAATCTGTAATCAGACAGCGATCAGCAGGTACGTAGCAGACGATACGAAGAGCAGCATATTGAGCAAGCTTTTGAAAATGTCGGAGAACGCACGAACACCAATATATGCAACGCTAAAAAATGTTAACAAAAATGCTTGTAGCTTTATGAATGTTTTCTTAAAATATAGAAATATCAAAGATAGATTGGGAAATAGAAAAACAGATCATTGCTGGCCTTTAACAAGGGAAGTTGAAAAGTGGTACTAGCAAATGTTCGGTAAAGATTGAAACTGGTGATCAATACAAAAAATTTAGCTCCTTCAACTTCCCTTGTAATGAATGCACAAGCAGTTTTATAAATTATGTGTCGTACAAAACAATCACAACTCAAAACTAAACGTTCTTTCAGAAAACTGTACATTATCAAAATATTGGCCAAATGAAACTATATTCCAAAATGTTTGACTCTTTTTTTTCATAAAGTTTGATTAAAAAACAGTCTAAACTATTCAAATCTAACCACTGGCGGTTTTTGTGGAAGCAACGTTTTCCTGGTCAGATGTCTGCCGCCGTAACTTTTTAATTGCAGTGTTCGTGAAACAGTAGTCACTAAAAATGTGAACAACATTATGGCCAACAGTTTGATAGTTTACTGTTTTTGAAAATAACGGTTAGTTTTTGAGTTATGAATGTTTTAGTAAAACATTTATAATTTATAAAAAAAAACGTTTGCTCGTCTATGACCAGCACTGTACTTTATTTTGAAAACTTGTACTACATGAAAATTCAATATTACATTATCATCATGAGAAACTATCATCGTAGTATAGCTTTAAAAAAAACTACAACTCACACTCCCAGCATTGAAGCTTTGCTTGCTGAGCGGTTCCACAAAATACGTTCTTTCACAACGTAATACAGAAATCGGTCGTTTGTAATGATAGCTGTTTTCAACGGTTTTTCACATAGTAATCCGACAATCAATACAAGGCTGAAATTATCACAGTGTTTTTGTGTTTATGCTCTTTTGTTTTACATGTGAAACATCAATTTCCAGTAAGCATATTTGATGTTTGACTTGACGAGCTCTGCAATGAACAATAAACTTCCTCCGATTATGGCCGCACAGACAATTATTAAAGCAAACTTAAAGGTCCATCTGAAAAATTAGCGTTTGAACAATATTTTTTCGAAAAAAAAAATCGACTAACGGTGGCGGTAGCTTGCTTGTTGGGAGATAACCATCTATGTAACATGAGATTTTTGGTTAGGAATTACCACATTTGGGTGCTTTTCGATTTTTAGATTTGGAATTTGAACGGTGCCGCTGGTTTTTGATTTTCGGCATTTCCACTTTTCTGTAAATAAAAAATATTATTCTTGATAGTGAATTAAGACAATTTCTTACGGCTCGACCCATACGCACGCTTTCATCATTCCAAAGTACAAATTGAACAAAGATCCGACACAAACTAGGATGGCTGCAAAATTGTAGGTTCTATTAAATTTTTATAACATTTTTGCATAGATCACAGAAGATAAATTGTGTAAAATAAAATTTTAAAATGCATCCATCTAGCTGAGCTGGGAACAAAAAGTGCTAGAATAAACACATAAAACAAAGTCTGATCTTTATAAATTTTTTCAGTCAGCTCTTTCTGAATTAAAACGCTATCTTACATTTATTCAAAAATGACCTTTTTTGCTTCGATAAAACAGAACGCAACCTACCGGCAACTGGAAAGCGAGAAGGGAACAGTGTAGGCAAGAAGAAGGGGATTGTATGTATTGCCCAGAATACATTTTTCACGAAATACTCAACTTTCAATTGGAGCGTGTAAACAAGCAACACTGAAAAATCTGTAGTTACTGATTTTGTATGATATTGTTTCACCAAAAAACATAGAAAAAAACAGATATATGTAAAACGAGAGTTTATAATACCGAGCAAAAAATGGTTTTAAAAAAAACAAAGAATGCTCACAAGCGGTTCACCCTGAGACACGGGCTCATCGCTTCCCCCGTCAAATTATTTTCCCGCATGGGCGATCGCAGCCTCGCCCTAATGTAATCTTAAAGAGTGGGGAAGACGTGGAAAGTGGAATGCGTAGAGAAAGAGAGCAAATTGGAAAGAGCGTGCGAATGAGAGAGACGCAAAGAAACACAAGGCTGGTGACCTAGATTTTTACTGTTGAGTTCGCCTTCCCGAGAAAAATTCAAATCTCGATTTCGCGGGCACTTGGAAAATCTCATCGAGAGCGACGATGGGGGAAGCAATGAGCTCGTGCTGAGACAATTGCGATAATTTAAAAAAAATCGATATTTCTTTTTGGCAGCATCCAGATCATTACGTCATGTTGTCTCTTTGCAAAATTTGTTGCAAATATGCCCCAGTGAGAATTCCTTAGGGTGAATTTCCCTCGAGAAAGTAAATTCAAAGACATATTTTTCAGAACATTGGTGGAATACGGCTAGTGAGGCAGTTACTAAAACCCATTTCTTTTTCGTATTATTTTAAAGTTATTTTGGAGTACACAAAAATTACCGAATAAAAAAAGCGCCTAATAACCAGTTACTACAAGCTTTCAAAAAAGTGAAAAACTAAAAAAGTCTTCAAGACTAATTTTCAATTCATATGATAAGGTGGAAAAAATATAGCTGAAAATTGGCAGATCCTGAAATCGGCACATGAAATAAGAATTTCATTAGGTTCAATGACCATATATTTTGTTCCATTTCAACAAATATTTTGACAAGAATTCAAATTGGAAATTCTTTGGTGCTTGTCAATTTATTGAAGTTATGGTTTGCTGAACAAGTCTTCCTATCCACTTTTTGTTTCAAAACCCCAAGCATTCAAATATAGAAGCTACTGCTTGGTATCAGTTTGAAAATACAACATTTTCTGGATTTTGAACAATTTTGCACAATGCATTTTGTACTTCAGTGTGCTGAAATTGTGTGCCTACATCTTTTTTCTCAATATTGTTTTTGTGCTATGTCTAAAATACGTGCCAAAGCAATTTGCATTCTTTAAAACTTTGCACCCGTACTTTCCATGTACTCGAGTAATCCACGATCATTAGAAAAAAGCTTGTCGTTTCAGTTTTACACTTTTACTCAAGTTGATTATCAGAGATGACAATTCTACCTTGATGTTTGAAAAATGATAATCGTTTAATGGAGAAGTTTAATACTAATCCGGTGTGTAGATCTAGAAAGTCCAAAGTTTAGAGAGGTCACTATTACTCACAACTCGAGTTTTCCTTACTCTTGAGTCTACGCCTAAAACGAATTTTCATGGTATTATTTGAGAAAAATCAAATATCCGTTGCGCTTCTTTTTTACTTTTCGCGAAGACACATCCAAATGCAATTTTTTTGCCTTTTTTTGTAAATTTCGTTTCTAGTACCTTTTCCAAAAATGTTGTCATTCTTTTTTTCTTTTTTATTGAAAAAAGTGTTCGAAACTATTTTCGCTATTTATTTTTTTATTACTGCCTCTCTAAATGTGTAAATAGTATTCTAACGTTAACCGATTTGTACTTTTTTGAAAAATTTGTTAATTTTAGATATTTTATTTTTGCAATTTTTAATCGAAAATTCCAAGAGAACGTCGAATTTTTTAATTTTTTTTATCAACAATAGGTGAAATTTAATCAAGGAAAAGTTGCTGAAAAACTGCACTTGATGTCAAACTGACCAAATATCACAAAACACCTTTCAAACACTATTTGAAAATTTTTTTATTTACAGTCGAAAAGTGGCAATTACTTAGTTTTCTCACTTTTTGGAAAAGTTAAAACACTGTTGCAAATTTGAATTCCTATAAAGTCTGCAAATTATCACTTGAAACATAATTATAATAGACGATTTCAAAAAAGTGGCAAAAACATATATTTTTCCAAATTAAAAATAAAACATTTTTCAATTTGTTGGACAGTTACTGAAAATTTCTAATTTGAGCTTCTAATATATTCAAAAAATCAAAAGCAAGTGTTCCCTTTCACCCGAATGCAATTTTTAGTCTGTTGTATGCATTTCGTGCCCACTACCTTTCAAAAAATATATATATTTATTCAAAACGACGTAACAAAACAGAAAAGTGTAGAATAATCACCGGGAGAAACAAACTTGAATAATTTGAATGATCCTGTAAACCAGAAGTAGTTAGGGGATCAAGTTGGGTGGGAAAAATAATTAAACGGGATAGAATTTAATCGTGAAGCAAACATTTGACGGCTCAATGTCTCCGGAAGTTACTTGGCCATACGGTTCCATAGGTGAAGATTGACTAGTAGGAAGCTTTCGTTGATTGATCCACAAGGGCACATCATGTACGGATATCTGGGCGAGCGAGCCTTCCTCACAGTTGATGCGGCATTTGGAAAGTGGTATTCACCAGACAGGATGTTGTGATAGGTCCTCAATATTTGAAGAATCCGCAGGTGTTGAACTGACTTTTGGTTCAGCTGAGCTAGACGGTTTTCATATGATGAGTATGATAGATTGCAGCGTTGGAAGACTCTTCTCGAGAAAAACTTCAGTGGAGACTCCAGTTGTTTAATCAGATTTTTAGAGATCGGGTTGTAGATTTCACATCCGTAATTTAATATTGGCTGCACATAGATATTGTACAATTTGAAGTAAAGGCTGGCATTTTTTGAGCGGAAGGATCGAAGTAACTGCCGGCATTTGAGAAGGGCTAAGTTCGAAATGATGTTTATGTGCTTCTGGAAGTTCAGCTTGTCGTCGACGAAGATTCCAAGGTCTTTCACTGAGTCCTTTTTGGTGATTTTCATTCCGTTTGCATAATATTCATTTTTTGGATTCCGCTTTCCAAAGTGAATAACATTAGTTTTGTTTTCAGCAAGGTTCAATTTCCATTTTGCGCACCAATCCGTCACGACATTGATTGATTTTTGAATAGCGCTGACATTGTCACCAAGTAGCTTGATATCATCGGCGAAGGCATAAACATGACCATCAGATGGGATCAACTCCAATAAATCGTTGATGTAATAAATCGTTGAAAAAAGTGTTCGAAATTTCTCTTGAGCCTTAAGCTGTAAAGAAATTTTTCCAGTTGATCCTTCTTAGTGAATGTTGATTAGAGGTTTGTCCAACATTTTCCAGAGATTGGAAAATATACTTTTTTTTCAATGCCATTATTTAAATTAACAACAAAAAAATTAATAACTAGTGTTCCCTTTTTCCCTCAACACAATCTTTGAGCATTTCTCGTCATGAAGAAGATGCTCCATTTCGACACCGCGCACATAAATTGAATGATATCATTGTCGTTACTATCAGAAATTGCATCTTTTCGGGGTGTCGTCGACGCGGAAAATTGAATATTTTTGATTTAGCAGGTGATCTGTTTTGCGCCGGTTTCTTCTCCGTCTTTTTTCATCCATCTTTTTTTTGTGGCTGTTTGGCAATTTTGTGCATCCAATTTTGCACGATGGTTTGGTCATTGGAAATTTGTTTTTATTTCGGTTTTCCACTTTCACTGTTTTTTTTTCGAGAGAATGAGTTCTATTTTCGAGGTTTTCAATCCAAATCTGAAATTTTTGGAACGCAAGCTTAAAACTGGTTTCAGAACCTAGTCGCAATGATACGTCTGAACAAAATGTAATTACTGTCAAGGTAAAAATAAAAGAAAAACAGGAAAATTACCCAGTTGGGCAGATTTTCTATAAACAAGGCTCCTTCACAAAATTCACTAAATTGTTAGTCTATAGGACATTCACATTGATTTTTTTTCAATATTGTAACGGAGTTTGAAAATATTATTCAATTTATTTTAAAACTAGATTTCTTATCAAAATTCGGTCAAAATATAATACAGAGTAACTACAGGTACACTTAAGACTTTGAAAAACTTTACTGTGCTCTTATTTTTGAAGCTTTATTGTATGTTTAAGACACCTGAGGGCTCAGTTACATTTCGTGTTAGACTTGATCTGTTTTAAAATCTCCATATTTGTTTTAATTTTTTAGTTTACTATTGGGAAATTGTTTGAAAACACTTATATGCAGCTGAAATGATCGAATTACAAAGTAAAACTTTTTAATTTTTTTAAACATTTTTTTTTTGAAGTTATTAAATGTTGAAATCTAAGTATCATAATTTGAAAGCCCACCGAAAGTTTTTTTCTACGATTCTTAATATTTTAAATATGTTTTTTTCAATATTAGTACCTAAACATTATTCGGGTACCAACATGCAACAATGATAAGAATCTTTGAATTTATAAAAAGATATATTATGATATTCGGTCATGTTAGACTACATACTATTCATGCCAACTTTCTATAAACCTCACTTGCTTTCAAAATCTTACCTAAAAACCTAAAAGTTAAATTCTGACCATCAGGGACTAAAAACTATTATAAATTTTTGATAGAGCTTTGAAAATTTCATGTTTTCATTTTTATTGTTTCCACTTCATTTTCCGATTTTTAAACTTTTATCATTTTTTTGTAAACGGTAATCTTTTTTCTATTGCTCACAGTGGCTCACATGTTTGAGTAAACCAGCGATTTCCAAAAATTGGCGTGTTTTTGAACTTATTGGAGTTTTTTGTGCACATTATCAAATACATTTACTAATAACATTGTAGAGCCTAAAAAACTCATATGACAAATACATTTTCCAATAAAAAATTGCAAATTGCTCTCGTGAACCATTAATAAAATAGTTTCCTCTAACAGCCACACTTACGTCACCCTTTTTTTGTTTTCTGAAAAAGACAATTGGCAATCAGGAACTTGAGGAAAGCCTCGAAAATCTGAAAACCTTCTAGGAAAACATAAATTATACATAAAGTCAGAAATATAAAATTCACGGAAAAATTAATGATTCTAGGAAGCAAATTTCAAAAATGTTTTAATAAGGAATTTTAAAAAGGAAGAGTATCTTAAATGAAAAAGTTATAAAAAATAAAAAGGCGAAATCGGTTTACAGTAAAAAATGAGAGCAAAAAGATTGTTTGCGGTACCGCGGGAAATCAAATTAATCGGATAGTGTTTTGTTTTTTGCAATTTTGATAAGAAAATTAATGAAACTCTTTAAAAAACATTTGTTTTCTAGCTGCATTTTTTTTTGTAAATTTTCAAGTATTCTTTTTTATTAGTAATTGTTTGTCATTTTATAACTGTCGTAAAAAATGTTTGAAATTTGTACGATATGCTCACAAGTTCCCCAAGTATGTTGTCAATTTATACTGTGAGGATTTAAAAAAGTTAGATGTTCTCCGTAATTCTTAATTATTCCTAGTAATTTTTCAAACTACACATGCTCGTAGAAAACCCCTTAATTAGGCAATACTAATTTTCACTTTGGATTATTAATACAGGTTGATAAGATCATTTTTTAATATCGGTTTTGGACGGGATTTTAAAGAGGAGCTTCATTATGATGTGCAAATAATGAATATTAAGTGGTTTTGCAAGAAAAATGTGCCTAAGCTCGCTTTTTTTTTTCAGAAATTCATGTTATTCTAGATTATGAAAACACGAAAATTGCAGGCATCTATTTTTATGTAATTTTAGGATGTTTTTTTTTCGAATCCCCGCGATGTATGCTCACAGTACTTTTGTTTTACAAAGATCATTAAGCGTCAGACATTCTCAAAATATATTCATGCCTGAATCTTCAGTCATATGTTGCCTTTTTTCTTTTACACAACAAACTTGTCGCCCATAATTTAGTGGGACTAATTATTTCTAAAATACTCAACGCCTCCGTGTCGTTAATCTCCTCTCTGTCTCCACACGAGCAGTGTCCGCCGAGAAAATTCATGCATATAGATACAACAAAAAAAAAGACTCATCTGTCGGTTGCATACCAAATAGGGCCAAAACTCAGCAGCCCTTTGCGCGCGGGGGTCCTACAACATCGTGTTATTCATCTATTTATTAACGCGTCGGTTCACTTCTTCGGACATCCCTGACTTACACACACGTCCTTCGATTGCTCTTTATTCTCTAGACACTCGAATCAATTTCTTTTGTTTTCTGGCAAATCGTGAGCGAGCATCGTGAGCCTCCGCGAGCTTTAGATTAGTTTGATCGGAATCTACGACACCTTCTTGCTTAGCCGGAATTGAAATTGAATTTATTTTCATCCGGCGCCCTGCTGCTGATGAAATCGGCAAAATCAAGGGCGGAGACACAAAGAGAAGCTCGAAAACGAAACATCATTTGAAAGTCGGACCATCATTCACCGACACAAAAAAAGGAGCGAGAACGAGTTCTCCACCTCTCCATTTATTTGTGAAGGCCGTGTGCAGTTTGACGAGGCTCTTCTTCTTTTGTCAAGTGGGTCCCACCTACTGCCGTTCGAACGTTGGATAAGAAAACAACACTTCTTATTTTTCACCGCACTCTCAGACGCTCCCGGCTCAGAAGCTTCTCAATTAACGCCATTTTCCCATCACGGATTCTCATTCAGTGGTCACAATATTTACAAAAAATCAAGATCTGGAGATATTCGTATTATTCTTCTTACTCTTCTTATTCTCCGTCCCATTATTCGATTCTATTTGTCTAACCAGAGCAATAAGCCCAAGCAAATATGACTGAAATCATGGTTAGCGCTGAATGGTTCGAGGTGAGTCCGTCTCATGCATTCTAGTACATACATCAACTGCGTCATCATTTTCTCAACTTCCTGAATCATTAATGTGTAAAGTGTTTGAACTGAAAAAATTAATTTGTAGACTGTGGGTATTCTTCTCTTTTTTTACTCAAGTTTCTTAGGAGTTCCAAAAATTTGTCGTGAGTAGCTTGTTTTGGAAATAAGTGAATGCATATATAATCTTTTCTTTCCTCTATTCCGCTAAAATTTAGTCAAACATACAAGGGTTGAAGGTAGACATATATACTATTTCCGATTTCAGAAAATGCTTCGAATTCAATTAGAATCATGTTAGTACGTATTTTAATGTAAATTTTCCAATGTTTTTGGAGTACTATCTTTAGGTCAAACCCCAAGTTTGAGCATATAAGTTTTGATCTAAAAATGTGAATTTAAAATGTAGTAGCGCTAAAAACAATTGCTATGGCGTTAAAAAACTGAATATCATAATAAAATATTCCAAAAAATTTTGCATTTTTTTTTTCATTTTGAGTAAAAAAGAGGTGTGCGCCAATTTCTAGAAAACTAAAGCACTGTCGCATACTCAACCCCTACAATATTTAAACATGAATATTTTAAACACAATTAAAATATAAAACTGAAAGAAAACGCTTTTTTCCGATTTGTTTTGAATAAAAATAGATAAAAAATACTCCAGATTTTTTTGAAAAAATTTATTATGATATTACATCATTTTAAACTATCCTGATTGGATTCCTTCTTGAAATTTTAAAAGTCGTAGAATAAAATGTTCTTTGATGTCCTTTTGTATTTGCCATGTTCATCTTTTCAATCTTAGTGTATCTAATGTGAAGCAGAACCCGTAGCTTTCCACAACTTTCGAGTGTTGCTTCTGACTCATCTAATTCCGAATTCCAGACAAGACGCTGACTTTTAAAAAGGTGCGGTAAAGAAAATCTGAAAGCGAGTGGGCTTTTCTCCCTCTCTCTCTCGTTTTGTGTGAATTATTCAAAAGTCCAATGTGGTGTTGCGGATAAAACGGCGGAATTTCTAAAGTTTCAAGAGCAAGCACTACCACACACGCACGTTTCGTGTAGACCGCTCACCCAAAAATAAAAGAAACTTGAAATATGTGGGAGGACAGGGGGCTACAGCTACAAGCGAAAAGTTATGAATAGAAAAATGTTATTGTCACTCAGATGTTTATCATCGGATGGAAGGGGGGGGGGGGGGGGGGGCAAAGATAAAGTATGAGATGGATAAATTGTATCATTCTTCAAGAATCATGTTAGCGAATAGTATTGTTCCTTTACTATCCTACTCGATGAATGCTTCAGAATCGTTCCTAGAATCATTAAATCTTCAGGTAAGCGTTTACTTCAAATCTCAGGCCTTGCTGCTATCCCGAATCAAAATTTTATTCCATTAGAAAATCTGATTACAAGTCGACTCAACTACTTATAATATTGTTTGAACTTGAGAAAAGATACCAACTGTCCTCCCCGCACTAAACTTGATTATGGAAAGAAAAATTGCTCTTTTATTTTTTATTGCTCTTTTATTTTTCGAATAAGAAGTGTGAAATGAGACTCGTCGCTCGCGATTTCTGATATTTGCTTTGGACTTCGCACCGAATTTCGCCCGTAGGCATCGCATTTTTAATATTCGAGTAGGAATTGCTGGCCCGCCGAGGTGACCATCAAAGCATGGTTATTGTCAAATGACTGAAATGCCCACGAAAACATATGACATCACATATGAATTCACCTAGTTTCTTTTCAGTTTTTCCCCCTCATCTGAATCTCCGTTGCCTCAATATATTTATGCTGCTGCTTCATCTTCTTCTTCATCATCTATCCATCTCCAAAAACTCATCACTTTCTTAGACACATGGCTTTCATTTTTCCTTCAAATTAACCACCGTGTTGTTGTGTTTTTTTTAATTGTTTTTATTAGTTTTAATTGAGATTAATTTTTTGTTTTTCAGTATTAGAAAGAATCATAAGGTTTCAGCGCATTTCAAAAAGATCCCACAAATTGCCGTTCGTATTTCAAAAGAATACCTCCAACGAAAACACAGATCAAGTCTTTTTATGTGAAACCTCATTTCATTTTGCTTTTCTATCGTCATTTTTCGTGTTTTCAAGTCAAAAAAAATACGTAGTGACAAGTTGAGTTCTGAATCTACATTCTGAAACATATAAAAATGATCAAAGTAAACTCTCAGAGCACGTAGTTGAAAAAAATTCTGCAATCCAGAGACTCCTCCTACGATCATGTTAGCTCACTTGTACATATTAACTCATTTCCCGTCTGGTCATAATCATAAAAAAATCTGTCCCAAGCACGTTCAAGTTATGAATGATACTGATGGCTTTGGTAGAATCTTGGTGAGTCCTTCAACTTGATAGACTTTGCAAAATATGAAAAATAACTGTGCATGTAGATCTTCTTTGGAGTGTGTAATCAGCTTTTAAAATGATTTGCTCGCCGAACATCTGCTATTTCACCCGAAATCATTATATCAGTTCAATCAATGAGCAGAGCATATCCTCAGGGCACCTGTTCAACTACCAATAACTTTTGAACGACAATTATGAACTGAGAAGAAATGTTTTTCAAACAACTTCTGAACTTTTTGTTTTAGAGAAAACTATCCAATTTTTAGCCTGATAACCAGCGTAAAAATTATTCTTAACCAAAAATTTTTTCCACTCATAGTTGTGCTTGCCCTAATTAATATATTGAATCACTTGTTTACACAACGCATTAATATTTGAAAATCTCAAGTTACGTTCGAAGAACGGCATTTCTTCGAACGTATCCGGACTATAACCCTATATCCAACTAATTATATCCGACATTATATAAGCCGGATTCAAATGTATAGCCAGAAAGTGTGATCTCTTGTAACTGTGAAACTCGGTTTTATTTTCATTTCCTGTGTTTGCAATTTTATAGCTTACAAATCTGCGTCGTGCATTGGAAATTATTGGTTTTTAGAGGAAAAGAGAGTGACTGTGTTGGGTATTTTAAACGTATAAACCTTATTTTAAATTAACAAATTTCGTTTTCAAAAAAAATCTCAACAATTTTTCATGGCGATTTAAAAAAAACCCAGCAATGTTATTCTTCCTTTCGCAAAAATTTTTCAAGCATAAAAAAAAGAAAAAATTATGCCAAAATCCTCGGTTAGGTTAATTGGATGCTCCATCATCTGAATATGACTAATAGAAATTTCAAAAAAAAAAAAGAGAACAAGCTGACAAAATGACAATCCTGACGTATTACACTGACTGAACTGACATGTGCCTGAAAAAAATGAGAGTGAGAAACAGAAGAAAACGTCGATTATCGGGGCGACTGCTCTCAACTCAGCGATTTGGCTAATCACCAATGCCTTCTGGGTAACATTGTGGAGGTTTGTCTGAAACGAAGTCACTTAGGAGGCCCATCGCAAAAACGCTGACGATATATAGAGTCTCCCTCCCGCCGTGGCATTTTCTTATTGCATATGTCTTGTCTCTCGAACTTTTCGTCAAACGATACTTGACAAACTAGCACAAAGGTTATTGCTGTCTGTAGCGATCGAGCCGAGATAGCTGTATATGATAAACGACACATATTCCAAGGTAATGTCGCGTGTTTTTCGATTGAAATGCACATTTATTTTTATTTTGGTTTTATTTTTCTAAAACGGAAGGATTAAGATTAGATTTGTAGAAAGCCACTTGCATGATGTGTTCTGTCTTCTTTTCGTGTAGCTAATGTGAAAATCTAAATTTCAAAAAGTTTCGTGACAATTTAAAAGTATTTCAGAAATTGTTTACACTTTTCTCCTTTCTGACACGTCATTTCAAAACTTGTATTTTTGAAAATATGTTATAAAGTATCAAAATTTTACAATGCTTTCGGAATATAAAATAATCAAAATTCATATATCAAAAGAAGAGATTACAAGATTTGAACAAGCTCCTCATAACCAACTTTATTTTTGATCTTTTTCTCTGAATATTTGTCAAACTGTAATTGCTTCAAGTATCTGAAAAAGGAACTTGCACATAGTATGATCGTCGTACTTTTATTTACATTTACCCATGCATCCGTATCTTATTCCAATAACTGGAGATGGAAAGAATCGAAAACAACAACTTCGTATCTTATTGTTGTGCAGCATACTCATTTGATTCTTCAACTGCAGAGGAATAGTAAAAGCAGAAGTAAACTTCGGTTTTAATAAACATTGATATTTTGGTCAAAAAAAATTGAAAGCCGTCAACATTAGTGATCTTTAATAGCTTCAAGAGGTTTCCGATTCTTGACATCGAACATCAAATTTTTGGCAAAGATAAATTCATCCGCATGTATGGATTTTTGAAAATGTTAAAGAGCTATTTTAAAACTAATGAATCACTGGAAACACTTTCGAAAAATTATTTTCTCCTCCCACATTATTCAGAATCAACCTAGGACGATATGTCTGAACTCAGCTCATCTTAATTAGAATCTCAATGTTTCTATGATTTCTCACGTACTCGCTACCTCAATTTGTCTAGCGTCCATTACTTCTTGGGAGCTCCCTTTTTTCTCGATGCTTTTTCTAATTATTCTCACGATTAGAGTATATGATTTCATTCTCGAAGGTCACTAGAAAATGTTTTACAATAACCCAATTTTTAACAATGTATTGAAATAATACTTTTATAATTAATGCAGTTTCACTGTCATGAGGCGATATGCCTAAATATTTAAAATTCTGATGGATCAGAAACAAAAGTGGTAAATTTTGCTCAACTTTGCAATTTTTTAACATAATTTGTTAACTTTGGCCGCTGGGCGTATTATTACTAACGTTTTCGAAAAATAGTACAAACTTTTTGAGAATATCCGAGTACTGCTGAAGGTTTGGTGGTATAAAAATTGTAGATAGATAATTTTCGCTCTGGTTAACAAGTTGTGATGTCTGAAAGCTTTGTAATTTTTTGGAACTTTCAACACATTTTTCATTGTGCCAATAATTTAAATTTCAATTAAAATAGTAGCTTCGCCCCGAAATTTACTACACATTTTATGGAAAAAATGCAAACGCTTTCCGTATTATTGAATTTTGCAACAGGATATTCATAACTTTCATAACTTTCAAAGTAAATACACAACATTGCGTTTGAAAGTGACACCATCAACATCACGATATTCTTTGTCCTTGCACTTCCATCAATGGCAGGTTGCAGAAAAAAAAGAAACGTGTATAGAAGTGATCTCGTAAATGCAAAACTTTACCACCACGTCATTGGGACCAAGTGGAAGAAATGGGGGCAATATATGTCCTGGGCTTTCTAATTTCCACATCTTCCTTGTTTTCATACAACCGGTTTTCTTTCGTCTTTATTTCAACTTATTCTTTTTTTTTTGTTTCCTTTTCATTATGAATACTCATCTCCAACACAGATGTCTGACTCATTCAGAAGCAATTCACGCGCATCTGATTTCTAGCATCTATATATTTTTTCTTCTTGCCGCTATCTATTTTTTCTTCTACTAAATTTCATTCATTAGCTGCAGAGCGAAAGACGTTCGGATGTCTTTTCTCGTATTCTTTTTTGGAACCATGGTCCAAACAAAACTCATAACATCAATATTCCGTCATTCCATATGCTCCTATTTTGGAAACGTTCCTAGACATCTTTATAACTTCTGGCACGTTCTGCTGTGTGGCTTTATGTGCAATTTTATTTTCTTACCGTGAGCGCGGGCGATACCTCCGCCGAAAATATCATTTTTCAACAAAAAAAAACGAACGGGACGTCGTGAATAGGCAATGTGACAGAATTAGGGAGCGTGTAGATCCTATTAGTAAAATAATAATGAGCATCCAAAGAGCACAACATACGTGATGTCTCGATGCCTTCCCTTGTTCCGACCATATTCTGAATTTTCTGCCATTTCCTTGCTGACTCATGCCGCTGGAAGACTCTTGCTCCCTCAGAAAAAAAGTAATAAGAAATTATTTTGTGTTGGAGGAAAGAAAAAAAAAGTTCCCAGTTCTACTTTTTTCACACGTCTTTTTTGCAAATCAAGTTGACTGCGTGATTCAGCATGGGAAAAAATGTCCTTGATACTGGAAGTATGATCCAGACAATGACGAATGTTAGCTGATTGCATTGAGTCAAAGTGTTCGAAATTTCTCATGTTCAGCCTTTAAATCAAAGTGCCCGTATTCTTTTTCAGATAGAGCTGATTTTGAATTTTTGCTTCTTTTCATAAACTTTTTTATAAGTAGCACTATTAATTGATTGTTTTCATTGCCACAGTTGAATAGAAACAGTGTTCAAACAACTATTAGCTAATTTTGTTGGTAAAGTTAGACGGTGTGATCTTAAAATGTAATGGGCCAGAAATGGCGCCAAACACATCTGAGAATCATAATGAAACATTTTTCAACGGATTTGCAGTTTTAAAATTTTAAATTCAACGATTTGGTGAATAGCAAGTTTCCAAAACGAAAACCTCATCTTCTTGATAAAGTTTTGTTTGAAAATTTTAAAAATTTCAAAAAAATTTCAAAAATTGGGCAAACTTAAAGTGTAACATTTTGAAAACCTTATTTGAAAAACAATGACGCGTTTTTTTTTTCAAAACCTGTATTTTGACGGTACGCTTCATGCACTTCAAATTACTAGATGTGTGTCCAAACGTGACTTGCTCATTTCAATGAATTCTGTGTCATACAAATAATGTAATGTTTTTTTTTAAGGTGGAGTACTGGGGATTTTGTCGAAAAAACACCTCAAAAAGTTTTAGATTTTTTCAAAAATATACAGTCAAAGTGTGGAAAATTGTTAAATTTTCAGAGAAATATGAGCTTTTATTAAATACCAAAGCAATGTCGCATGCAATTAAAACAGAATTGGAATATAAAAACCGTAGAACTTTTTTTTGTTCGGTCGAATTTCAAAATTACGAGTATCGAAACTAATTAATTGTCGTTTTTTGAGAGTAACTAAAATATTTCAAGTTTTATTCAAAACGTTTTACTATGATATTTGGTCATTTTGGAAAAAGTTTCAAACACTTTCTGCTCTGGCGCTACTCCACCTTCAGTACTCTCAATAGATTTTCAGTAATGATCACAAATGCCCTGTCCATTTTCCAATTCCGTTTACATTTAATTTTGACAGAAAAAATATATCAATTTTCCATAACGCATGCAACGATTTCTTGATTTATATAGGCACCTGGTGGGACGGAATTTTAGATTTCTCATTTGCACAATCCTACGGTAGGCACTGAGCGTTTTTTAAAAACATTTTTTTTCGCCAGCATGTTTGAAGCCAGAGGGTTCCCCCTCCTACACCGTTTTGCATCTTTTTATGCGACACTTATATCATTTTTCTATTTTTCTTTTCTATCTAAGAAACTTGTCGAAAAACGTGAACGCATTCAGTTTCAATCACCCTCTTGGGACCAATTTGACTGAGGGGAAAGAAAGGCAAAAGATGCATCATGTATCATGAAACTAGTTTCTGAAATAAGCAACGAAAAAAAACGTGAAAGAGCAAGGAAGATCTTGTTCCTCTTTTCAAAAGTACGTTGTCGTATGATGTGTCTCTTAGGCTCTTTCTGCTTTGTATTCAAAGATTAGAAAAAAAAGTTCCAAGTGCATCGCAGTCGTCGACCGTTGAAAGAGTGAATAATATAGGTGTAGATCAACCCATTCATCCTCAGTTCGCGCACTTCTTGCTTTTTCTTCGTCTTTTCTTCGTCTTTTTTCCATTTTCCTTTGACCGCGAATAGACAAGAGTTTCACCCCTCCCTTCGTGTGTCACACTCTTTTTTTTCTATTCCTAGGAAGGTCCAGGAAAGCAAAAATACATATCATCTTTTGTTACAAGCCTTTCGCATGTTTCTTCTGTCAAACTTGACACTCATTTTGCCGCTCTCATAAATCAAACAACAGGTAACCAGAGGGTCCGTGGCAATTACCATCTTTTCTCAACCCTGCGAGGTTATTTTCATCTCCGTCAGTTTAGTATTCCATGTGGTATTTGGTGTGTCATTTCTTCTGTCATTTCATTAGTCAAAATGAAGTGAAATCTTGTATTCACGTATTTCTTTTTGTCCCCCCACTCCCTTCTTTGGCTTCTTCATTTCCATCTACCCGTCCCGCCGCCATCGCCGACATTCTAATGATCTGAAATCACGTCACACTATCAAATATGTGCAGGCTTGATGTTTTTGCTGATGCTCCTATGTTTGTTCAATCCATCCCAAGTTGTGCTCTCCAGAAAATCCAAAAAAAAAGAAGACGTTTTCTGATATTTTGGTTCCCTTGCACAACTGGTCTTCGGTGGTACCTAGAGTTGCGGTGAATGCAAACAAAGCGAAGAAAAAACACATTCTGAGGGAATTTTTAAGATGAATTCTGTGAAATTGAAATTGAAATTCTTCAAAGAAAACGGAAAGGGAGACGTTGACCCAGAAGCTGACTCATTTTGAGCATTCAACTCCGAGCCTTGATAAATCATTGCGGGTAGTAGGGGCTTGAGAAATCGTTTTTTTTTCTCGCATTCAAATTGTCAACGCATTTTTTTTCTCACGATATCAAAGAAAAAAGAGACGTGAGTATTCAACAATATTTAACCAACAGCTTTCTCACTTTTCACATTTATGCACCACGTCATTTAGAAGATGTTTGGGAGCGCTTAAATCATATTTCACCTATTTCAGTCTGGTGAAGTGTGTTCGACTGAACATCAATGATGTTCATTCTAAAAGTTGTCTACCAAAAGTGGGAAATTTGTTTAAAACCTTTTCTACAGTACCTAACATATTATATTAAAACTGTTAAAACTGTTTGATATTTTTTCATTTATAGTCAAATGTACAGTTAATTTGTGTCATCATTATAAAAATCTTGAATCTATCATGCAACTATTTTTTATAGTGAGAAAAGTTTTTGGAAAAAAGTTTGAAATTTAATTTTTTTTTAAATCTGGCGTTTACCAATCTAGCAAAGTTTAAGACATTTTTTTATAAATACTAAATACTAAATTTTTCAATAAGTCACTGGCGCTACCCCACCTCTGAGCAAAACTAAGAATAATTTAAAAATGACTTTTCTTTCAAAATCTGTAAAAGGTTGAGACAGTGTGAATAAATTCCATGACAAAGTAAATCAATCAACGTCCTTTCTTCTATCTTTCTATGTTAGTGTGCCTCACAAATCGCAATTTTCCAGCCTCGCACTTTTTAATTGCTCCAGTTGTCTCTTTCTCAAGGGTCTTCACAATCGGTTTTCTTCCTTATTCTGACCTTTATGTGTTTTGATCCAAACAAGTCCTAACCTATTTGTTTTTTTTTCTTTATTTCCTCGTACTATATTTATAAATTTATGTGTGCTACCAATAGAAAACACGCCAAAAATATCAAAAACCATCCACACTACTGCAAACCAATTTGGAAATTTTTCACTAAAATTTTATTATTTTATTTCTACCTCAAAAATTTTAGTAGTACGGCCAATAAGCTGAAGCTGCCAATAACAGCCATTTTGAATTGCGTAGTTGCAGTCCGAGAATAGAGCCCCTCCCGTTTCCTCATTTCGTGAAAAAAGACCAAAAGAAAAGTTAAATTTTTTCAGCATGCGATGAGCGATTCCTCGCAACACCTACGGCTTGCGCTGACGGTCACACATCTGCTGCTCGTCGCTTTGGGATCCGTCAACCTCATCATTATTCTGTTAATTATCACAAGACCGTAAGTTGGATAACCAGAAACCTTAATTTTCATCGTGATGATGATAATGTAGCCTTTTTCTGCTGCTCAGATTTATTTAAATTTCTTATTGTTAAAATTTAAGGTTCTTGTGTGGTAGATCTACCCCAAAATGTTTTGCAGTGAATAAAATTCAAAACGGTCACCACGGAAAAAAATAACCATTCTAATAGTATTTTTATTTATAGGCTTATGAATTATTTTTCCTAATTCACGTTTTATTATTTAAAAACTGAAAACATGTTGGGATGCAGCTAATACACAGCTAATACCAAATTTAGAAACTAACTTGAAAAATGACTAGCAAAAATAAAAAATTTGCTAATCAACAAAGTAGAACATTCTAATCCTAAAAATCTCAAAATAAATTTTTCCGAAAATAATAGAAACTGTTTCAAAAAAAAGCAAAACAATTTAGATTTAAAAATAAGTGCAAATACATTTAAACCACAAGTACTATTAACTACAATCCCCTTTTTTTTCAGATACCTCCGATCTATAACAAATGTGTACATGATAGGATTATGTCTTGCTGATTTCATATATCTAGCAGATTTAATACTCGTTGCCGCCACATCACTAAATGGCAAAAGCTGGCCGTTTGGTCCAACAATTTGTCATCTTTTCCATGGCACGGAGGCGACGGGTAATTTGAAATCAAACGTGTGTTCTTTCAATAAAAACAAATTCACAATTTTCAGGGAAATACGCATCTGTACTTTTCGTCGTACTTCTAGCCGCTGATCGATACATCGCGATGTGTAAAAGTGATTTGTGCGGCAGATATAGGTTGGTGCATCACAAAATAATTGAAAAACCCTGAAATAAAAACACTCCTACGTTTAGAACTTATCGCACAGCCATCTTCCTGAGCGGTCTTGCGTGGATCGCCGCGTTTATCTGCAGTCTTCCTCTCTACGTGTACGCCGATGAGGTAATTTAGTGTCTAAATTTGAAAAAAACAAAACAAAATCTGATTGGAAAACACACGAGCAAATCATAAATTACAGATAAAAGTACGTATGAGACCGAAGAATGGTACAGATTCGATAGAGAACAATCATACATTGTGTATTGCTCATTGGCCAAGTCCACCACACGCACAGTGGTACGTTTAGACATGACCCTTCATATATTATGCCAGTTTTGCATTTTTTTTTCTCTCTTTAGAAACGAGGAAACTAAGAGGAAAGCTGAACAAATTGGCTATTCTAGGACCTATTTTCAAGAGTGGGCTCATCCTTAACTAATTCTTTTCAGGTATATCTCTGTGTGCTCGGTGATGATCTTCATACTTCCGGGACTTGTGATTTTCTACTGCTATTATCATGTATTTTGTAAATTACGAGAAGCTGCAAAGGGTTCTAGGAGATTGCATCGTAATAAGAGATCAAGGTCTTCATATCAAAGAGTCACTCGAAGTGTACAACGGGTTGTATTGTTTCATTTACTTTGTTGGTAAGTAACTTGATGATTTTTATATAATCTTCTTTATTACAATTTGTAGGTCCCCATTCTGGTTGTTCAATTTGTTTTCTGCCATCTTCCGGGTTCGAATAACAACACAATTAATGAGAATCATAGTCAACATCATTCACCTCTTCCCTTATGTGAACTGTGCACTTAATCCAGTATTATATGCATACCGAGCAGAAAACTTCCGGACCGCATTCAAATCACTGCTCTTCTGGAGCCGACGGTCAGTTTCTAGCAAATTGTGAGTACGAAAACTACAACAATACATTGTTCTTCCTGTTATACTTTTCACTGACCATCAAAATATGTACGCGAGTGTGAATTTGTGAGCATGAAGCAGAGTGACAATTAGCTGAATGTATACGTGGGTTCTCTCACGCTTTCCGATTGTCAAGCAATTAAGAACTGAGTCGGTGTTGAGAATCTTTTTCCCTAATTGAATTATTGTTGTGTAGGCGTTTTATAATTACTAATGTATCAATGATGAATAGTCTTTTTTAGAAACCGACCACTTCCCTTACCGGAAGATGTGCGGAGCACGTCGGCTAGTACGTACTATAGGAACAGCAGCAAGTGAGTCCATCAAAACAAGTATTTTTCGCAAAAGCTTATTTATCATTGCTTATTTTCAGCTTGGACTGTTTGAAATCCTCGTTGCCCATAAAGTCAACAATGGAGCCAGCATCCGTGTACCAACCAGAAGAAGAAAGTCCAGTGGACTCTACTGAAAACTTGGAAATGGAGAGGTACTTGAAAATTAATTAGTTTAGTTGATTATCAAAGTGAAGCTGAAAATTTTTATACTGAAATGGGTGACCTGAAAAATATTGAAAAGATAACAAATTAAACGGTCAGTGAAAATTTCAAAACACTATTTCATTGCTAAAAACTGTGCCCAGCACACCGTTATTAAGTACACATGAATGTGTTTTAGTAATTTATGTAAAAAGCCCATTTGAAAATTGAAAATATCACTGCTGCTGTAGTGGTGTATGTCCAAACTAAGAAAACGTTTCCAATTTTCACTTTCATAGTTTGTTTCCATCTTTTCAATAAGAAAATCTCAAATAAACACTCTTAGAATCAAAATATATAAATTTTGTGAACATGCCTTATCTGATATCTGATTACAGAAAAAAAGCGGAACTTCAAGCCTGGCGGCCTTATGATGGAACTAACTGTGAAGTATTAGAAGTTCAATACGATCATCATAAATGCTCCGCCAGAAGTATCCTTCTCCCAGCTGTCACAGTGGACGAAGGAACAAAATTATGATGATGAAAACTTTGAAAATAAATTATAGGAACGTGTCGCATTGTCTCTTGCACACTTCCGGGTACGCATCTTTCCTCCCGATGAGAAATCAAATATTGTATTTGAAGTTGCATTTGTGTTTCTTTTCTTTTCTTTCATTTGTATCGATAAATTTTAATTTATTATACGTTCCCTTAAAAATAATCTCAAATAGTTGGTTATGTACATGTGTGAGGTTTAGTGCAGAAGAGAAGATGAATCACATGTGACCTTGCGGACTTGTTGCAATTTGATTAGGATTTGCAACAAAGTGAATTGGGGGAAGCAGAGTCCTGCAATTTGCTTGAATAATTTATCTCAAAAAAGCAACGATCAAAACTTTTTGGATCAATTTTTGTTTCTTGTAAGAAATGGGAATATATTTTGAAGTTGGACGGACAACCTTTATTTTACTTAAGTACTCAAAACATTTTGCCGATTGACTAAAATTTTTGGGCTCAGTAACCTGGGAAGGAACTAACTATTTATAATTGGAAAAAAAGTGTATTATATATTATTTTCAAAAAGCACTATAAGCTCAAACTTCTTCAAAAGTATTTATATGTATTACAATAGCCTAAACTTTAGCAACTTAGTTGCCGATGGCCGAAAATCTTAGCCACTGTTTCGGTAATTACCGGTTGGTGAAAAGCCCTATTGCCCACCTTGGTAAAATCAGTTGTACTGGTGCTGCAAGTTGATCCAGCTGGGCAACCGTCATCTCCATCTGCTGGGTCACAAAGAACAGGGATACCGGAATACGTCATACCACCAGGGCACTCTGAAACAAAGAAACTTAACGTTTGCCATTAAAAGTAAATAACAAACGAGGAGCAGTTGTTCCTGGTTTTGGCTTGCAGCAGACATGGCTTCCCGCCTTCACATCCATCACACATGGCGCTCCTCCACAGTCGGAATCGGAAGAGCACGCTCCTGATGCTTGAAGAAATGCGAAGTAGCAATCAGAATCTGTTGGGAATTAAATGTTAATCGTGAACACTTGCTGCCATATTTGCAACTCACATGCTTTGAAAACAAGAACGGAGAAAAGAAGAAAAGTCGAAAGTGTTCGAGTCATGGTGGTCGTCGTATGCCTTCTCCAACTTGCCTTCCAGCCATTTTTATAGAGCTTCTATTTGCGCAGCCCCACGAACATGCGAAAGGAGCACAAAAAAGCCTGGACACATTTTTTGACGTTGTGTGGATTCATCTTCCACTTTGTTTACTCACGTGTATCAAATCTGATTTTTTCTGTTGTTGCGTGTTCTTGCCATTTTATTTGTTGACCTTCTCTCACTCTGAAAAAAGACGTTTTTTATGCTGAAAATGGTAACTGATATGCTAAAGATAGGAATCATCAAAATGTGGACAAAAGGGACAGATGATTGAACTCTTAGTTATAATAAACATATTGAAAAATCAACAAAAATAGGGTGGGGGGAAGCAGAAACAATAACAGCTTGGGCAAACTTTATTTTAGGTTTTTCAAGTTTTTGTTTATGAAGTGAATTGAGATGAGCTTTTAGTGAAATGTGAGAAACCGCTACAACTAGCTGAAACCTAAAAGCTTTTCTGTTTTTGATTGTGAGGCTGGAAATTATTTTCAATTTGATTATTCTATTTTGGTAGCGCAAAAATTGAAAAAAAATGTTTGTACCTGTTAGCTGAAATCTAAAATATGAACTAAAGCAACGTTTTGAAATAGTAGTAAACAGGTAGATTTTAGTAAAATTTTGAACTTTTTTTTTAAATTTCTGCGTCTATTTGTGTAAGCAAAAAAACTTCGCTTTGTGATCTTTAATTATAGATGACAAAAAATTCTCAGAAGTGAGTGAAGTTGACTATATCGAATTTCGACACCTGCTTTTGTTCCTATAATGTCGGGTCTCATGGTTTTTTTTCAGTAAAATTGTCATATTTTTGTATCTTTTTTAAATGAACTTAAGAATCCAGAAGTTTTCATTTTTTCACAGTAAAAAATTAATTTTTATGTGAGTTCCGAGGTACCAAAAATAGAAAAAAAAATCTCAATAAATATTTACTCATGGTAAATATTTCGTTTAAAACCTATTATCACCTTCTGTTTTTTGGGCATAAAACAATAGCGCTTTCAAAAATTTTGAAGATTTTAATTGAAATTAGCACTTTTTTTTGAAATTTTGAACAGCCAAAAAAGTTGTCCTCCTTAAGTTAAGGATTCAAACCTATATTCAAAAAAAAAATGTTTTTGGTGAATGTTAAATTTACAAGTCGTGTCATAATTTTGCGGACTTTTTTACTCTTGGGCTTTGCCAAGCTTGACCATCTGGCCCAATTAATTAACTCTTAGATTGAGAAAAATTATTTCATTTTAACCTTTTTCCTAGTGCGATTGCAAAAAAATCAAAGAAAAAACGCATTTATATCAGTTTTCCATATTTGTCTCTAGCTGACTATGCTTCTCCCTTCGCTCTCTCCCCTTTCACTCTTTTCCGGCGTGCAAAACTCTTTTTTCTTCAGCGTTCCTCATTTATTGATGTGTCTTTCTTTTTTGTTTCACTTGTTTTTTTTCTTCACTTTTCGCCTTGATTTTCTATCTTTCATCCTCCCACTCATTTCATCACTTCTTAGTTTTAGCAAGTAGCACGGGAGCAATAAAATTTGAAACTTCCACGTTATCAGTTTACCCACCAAGTGTTTGTATGTGTGTCTGCGAGAAGTTCTGATAAGGAAAATGAAACACGCGGCGGCACACAAAGGACTAATTAATCTGAGAATGGCATGCAAAAATGTGGAGAGACTGGCAGAATTGAAAACAATCTCAACTTTATCAGTCTTCAACGAAACAAACAAGTAGAAAGTTTCAAGTGGACAAGAGATTACACTATTTACCTGCCCTATCCAATTAATCAACGTTCAAGGTGTAATATAAGATAGACTTTCATTTTGAGTTCAATGGTCTCTTTCATTAGATTTTCTTTTTGAAAAACGACTTGCAATTTTTGAGAAAATCATCTAAATACTATTATAAATAGAGTAGCGTCTGTGGATTGTTCCCCAAAATGACAGAAATTAATCGCAATATACCAATAATATTTACATGAAAAAGTGTAGCATTTTGAAAGCTTTTTATAATTTTTTGTATTAAAATTTTGCAACATGACAATATAATTTTTTTTGAATTACTCGCATAAACCAATTACGTAAAACTTTTACTATTCGGCTGTTTTTTTTCCAGTAACATCGCATTTTCAGAAATTTTTCTGCAGAAATTTTTTTAAATTTAATTTCAAACCGATTTCGAGTTTTTTCAAATTATTTTGGATTATTAAGTTTTCTTACGAAAAATCTCTGAAAATGTGATACGCAATGTTTGAACTTATAAATCCGAAAAAAATCGAAATTAGGTATTTGATTTGCGGGAATTCAAATATATGATAATTTGACCCTTTCGAATTTTTTTAGACTCTATTTTAGTACTTTTAAAGTAACAATCCTAAGTTTCAGTTTTAAGATTTCATTTCAATTCAATTGAAATTTTAGCTCAATCGTATTAATTTCAGAAAATAACTTGTTCTGTCTGTTGCCAAAAAACCTTATTTAAAAAAAACTTGCTTTAATTTTTAAACCAATTCAAATACTCGCGTATTTTGTTGCAAAGCGTTGCCTTTTCAAGCTAAAATTGTCTCAAAGTTTTGAGATTTTTCCAAATAAAATTAATAAAAAAAACTAAAATGACGTGTTGAACAATACAACTTTTTATTTTTAAACTATAAATAAGTTTTTAAATATCCGAAAATTTCAAGACCCTGGAACTTCTAAAAATCTCTATAACGCAATCTTACTAGGGATACCCTCAAAAAAATGAATGCATGCCATATCTCACGTATTTTTTCGCCTCGCTTCGGTCCATCCCAGTTCTCTCGTTTTTTTCTCCGCTCGTTGCGCCCTCAATTTTTGTCATACTTCGCAGATGTGTTGGAAGCTGTGCTTGCTCTAAAGAAAACAGGATTATTCAGTAGAGGGAGGGGGCAGTGCACTTTTGCATCTCCTTTTTCTCGTTTTTCTTCTTCTCCAAAAAAACATTGCTATGCACCCTCCTAAAACGTTTTAAAATCGAAATAGCTTTGCTGCGAAACGCTTGAGTCAATACATTTTTTGTATTTGAAAATTTTTAGTTTCAAGATGAGTTTTTATGTGTATGCTCAAAAATAAAAGTAGTTGTATTTTGATTTCCATACTTGAGATAATGAAAAAAAATCTCCCCAAAGCTACTATGGATTACATCTATAAAGTCACATTAATCACATTAAGATTAACATCCAGCAATTATGTTTTTTATCGCCTGGTTCTTTCCTCTTTCAATTTTTTTAAAACATAACATATTGATACAATAAAAAAATATTCAAAAAGAAACATATACATTTATTTGTTAAAATAAATTAGTCATGTTGTCACGTTCACAAGAAAATGTCGTCATTTTTATTTATAGATATTTATCAAACAAAAAATGACTTGGCACGTGACTAAACGTTGAAACTTGTATTTTGTTTCGAATTCTTCTACGATCCCCTTTTCCCTTTTTCTGTGTATGCCTATTTATATCATTTTTCTCTTGCTTTTTTCTGCTTTACAATGTCCTAATCACCTAATTTCTCTGGGTTCGCTAGCAATCTCGAAAAGCGAGTCATCGTCGTCAATCAACAAGTGTCAATTGTACTAGCGCATCAAATTTGAAATTTTGCAATTTCCATTGGATATTTCTGGCAACTCTCAATGAGCAAACAGCAGGGTTTTTTTTCAAGTTCATGTGACAAAAGGTCAGGTGAAGCAAGCCAAAGTACCGAAACCATATGATCATTCTCTGGTTAGATGTTTCTCAAGCTTTCGGGGCAAATTCTCGTTCTCGAATTTTCTACCCTAATCTAGAAAATGTTTAGGTAATCATATATAATTCTTATACCTATGTTCTTTTAAACGACAATTGTCCTTTTCTTTTTTGCCACCACTGCCAGTTTTTTCCTTATCAGTTTAATTGTGTTTCCCTTTCTTTTTGCAACGGTCAAGTTTTGACTAAAGATTCGCGATATAAGAGAATTTGCAACAAAAAAAACTGTCGCATGGTCTTGCCGTTCCCGTTCCACTTACGCTCCGAGTGCGTTTTATAATCACATAGAGTCCGAAAAAAAATGTTGGAATTGGCGACTAGTGAGAAGGACAGCTGTCCTCCGCGAAACTGCCTGTTATCGAAATAAGAGCGGCCTTTTCACTGCTCACTGCAACCCACACACTCGGCGCCAGATCTTTTTCTATCTTTTTCTGTGAATTCGGTTTGAATGCACTGGGGGGATCGGTTTGCATCCGTTTTGCTGCGCCCACCTTCTACACTTTTCTCTCATGGTCCCAATCATGATGAAATTCAGTTTGGTGCACCACTTGTTCGAAACCCCAATGACTTTTCACTCCTGTCATTATATCTTTTTGTTAGTCGACCGGCAACAAAACCTTCCGGAAAATGTGACTCATACGTGTTTCTATCAAAAACATTCAAACATTCGACTCTTCTGATCAGGTGTCCTTGTAGCTATTCATAACAAAAAATCCCTACTCTCTTTTTCTTCTCAATCCGTGCCTTTTTGAAATTTGCAAAACTGAACGTTTTTTGCTGCCGATATCCTCTCACACTTTCCTCTACTCTCTTTCTCTGCACCATATGCACAAGAGTCCTTCCCGCGGGTTTCCCGATCATTCCTTCTCATTTTCGTTCAGCTGGTTTCGGCACTCGGTTTGCAACTCAAAGGAAAGCTCCGTCTGTCGGCCGAGTAAATATATCACAATATCAATTTCTTGTCAAAGATATGAGTTTGGTTTCACTTCAACTTTTCACATCACTTTTTTCTATGTTTTTTTTCTTACTAAAGCTCTCCTCTAATATTTTTGCTTTCAGAATGTCTGAGGCTTGGATCACACTTGCAACAAACGATAATTATGCTCAGGGAGCTCTCGTACTAGTTCACTCACTTAGAACTGCTGGAACGACGCGCAAAATTCATTGCTTGATCAGTAACGAGGTACATATTTCATTGATTTTTTTCTGATTTTTTGAGAATCTTATTATAGGTTTCCGCCCCAGTTAGAAAACAGCTCGAAGAACATTTTGATGACGTCTCCATTGTCGATGTGTTCAACAGCAACGACTCCGATAACTTGCGTCTGATTGAGCGCCCAGATCTTGGAGTTACCTTCACCAAGCTTCATTGCTGGCGTCTGACTCAGTACACCAAGTGTGTGTTCCTTGATGCCGACACATTGGTAACAAAATTTTCGAACCTAATAATAATAAGTAGTACTTTTCATTGCAGGTTCTCCGCAACGCTGACGAACTCTTCACCCGACCAGACTTCTCAGCCGCGTCCGATATCGGATGGCCAGACTCATTCAACAGCGGAGTTTTTGTGTACGTGCCAAACAACGAAACCTACAGTGAGTGTGGCCAACGACTTTCAGAAAATCATAAAACCAAAAACAAATTTCAGGACAACTCGTCGATTTTGCTGTAACACATGGATCTTATGACGGAGGAGATCAAGGATTATTGAACGACTTCTTTAGCAATTGGAGAGATCTTCCATCTGAGCACAGACTTCCATTCATTTACAACATGACAGCTGGAGCTTTCTACACATATGCCGCTGCCTACAAAAGGTAAGTGTTTTTTACAGTTTAAATAAAATTAGAAAGCGGTTAAAGGTACTATGACTTGTGAGATTTCTGCTCGGACACTCAATATAAAATAAGATGATTTTTGTAAAATGAACAGAATTTCTGAAAAAAAAATCGCCTTTCATAAGCCTCTCATAAAATAATTCTCGGCAAGTTTCAGAAAACTCTGAGGTGCAAACTTAAAGATAAGCTGTTGGCCGCGTATTAGATTTTTCTAGGCCACTTAGACTTTTTTATGTCTACGGTGTACTAGTGTATACCGTAGACATAAAAAAGACTTTTGGTTGAATATGAATAATGACCGCACGAAAATTCATTATATTTTGACGGTACTTATTCTGTCCGAAAATTTTGCTATGCTCTAGAGCACTTGCATCAAACTTGAAATTAAGACGCAGTGGTAAAACGTCGTGACAGAGCCTATTACAATATTTTCTTTATGACTACCTACTGTGCATTCATTTTAAGTTTTAGTTTGTAAGGTTAGAAAGTGTGAATTTTATTCAATACTACGGCAGAAATCTAACGTTCATAAACAAAGTTCATACATTTTGCACCGTATTTCTAGGTTGCTTCTGCGTTTTCTACATGCTCTTGAAATAGCGTGCAAAAACTGAGAGCAACATTAATGCTAGACCATAATTATGCAGAAGTGTGCCGCAAGGGCATAATTCACAAATTTATCCACAAGGAATTCTGTATTACATACCTCAATTTAAACTACCGCTTTGGCTTACAGATAGGCTTTTTTATCTACGGACTTTGTAGCTCATATCAAAAATGTCAACTACTTTAGATACGGAGCCAACACCAAAATTGTCCACTTCATCGGAAGCGTGAAACCATGGCACGGAAGCGCTGCAGTTCACACTGGCGAACACTTCCAACAATGGCAGAAAATCTATCACGCCCATGTGAATCATACGGTTTGTTCTTCTTGAATCCTGCTCGATTTCGGTATTTTTTGGTGTTTTTGCATGTTTGGTTTTATGGTTTTTTTAATACGAGTGTTGTTATCCCATCTTCCAGTCAAGAACAAATGAGCATGCTGCAGTGTTTCCATCTCATCATCATACTCCCGAACACAGGAGTCACTCTGCTGATCATCCAAAAATAGAACGGAAAGATTCGATCGTCAGGGAAATTGGGAATTTTGTAATGCATGTTGTTCAGTCTGTTAATATTTTGCCATCATACGATACGGACGCTAATACCAGTGATTCACATAGAAATAACGAACCTCACAAACATGACCAACAACGCGAAGAGCATCATGAGCTTCCACATAATAAGTTTCAAACGCCGCATGAAGAATCTCAAGATATAGTGGGTAGTACAGATTGCTTTGGAAGCCAGATGCCAAAATACAATGCTGATAGTGAAACTGATCGAGAAGTAGAGCAGATTGTGAGTGTTTGCTTAGATGATTGGATGGATTTTTGAATGAACTAACTGTGTTGAAGTGATTTCTTCTTTCAGACTAATAATACTCCCTGCCCAGCGTTTGTTCCTTTTGAGAGGCGTGAGGAATACCAGGTAACACTTTTCAAATTTTATAGCATGTCGGAAACTATCAATTAATATTTTTGATATTGGCTTGAGATATGGAGTAATTAACATGAAAAATCCTAAAAGAAAATGTTTCAAAATATTACATTTGTCGGGAGAACCTTAGAACACATTAAGTAAGTAGGTACGTGAATGATTTTTTATAATCCATAGGGACTTATTTGAGAACGATTTAAATACAGGTAAATTGCATTGAAAAATCTTACTGAAGGAATAGAAACTTGGTTTTTTGCAGAGGACCTCTAAAAAACTGGAAATTTTAGTTTTTAGGTTATGTAATTCAAAATATAGATTTGTTTTGTTTGCGACCTCGCTTTTCCAATGACGTACTTTTTTTTAATCAGCACTTGGGATTTTGGTCGTTCCTTAGTTAAGTAGTCCCGTAGTTACATAGTTAGATAAGAATAAATTTAATATGTTACCTTTTGAAAATTTGAAAAAAATTAGTGAAGATTCCTACAAAGTTATTAATCCATATAAACAGTTTTTCATACCATATTAGCATGTTACAATTCAGGCCGCATCACCATCGACTGAGGAGCGCCGCGCCGCCTGGGAAGCCGGACAGCCTGATTACTTGGGACGTGACGCATTCGTTCACATTCAGGAGGCTCTGAACAGAGCGCTCAATGAGTAATTCGCCGACACATTGCCTTTATAACCATTCTTTGTTTTTTTATACCTACACCCCCATTGACATCGTAAAACAACTCGGTACAATTACTATTCCAAAATTCTCTTCTCCCCCACGTTTTTTTTAAACTTCATCTGTTGCTCTGTTGACAATTATCCATATCATGTCACTAGGCCACATCCCCTTTCTTGATTTTCAATTTGTTTTTTTTTTCAATAATGCTCATCGTAGCTTAGTTGCCTGAACAGTCTTTCATTTGTCTTAAATTTGACTGATGGTGTCAGACAATTGAAGAAGTATCAATAAAGTTGAATCAACAGTAAAGGAAAGTCTCCAAGCTATTTGCCAAGGCCATAAATATCGCGTCCGCGATCGTGGGTCACGATGGCAGGTGTTGAGGGGGGAAAGACGCACATACACACATACAAACGCTAAATGGGTCCCCTCTCCTCAATTGCCGGTCAGAGGAGACAGCCAGGAAAGAAGGAAGACACAGACGAACACTCGCCGTTCTGTGTCTCTTCTCTCTACTCACGTTTGAATTGTTCACCGGCGGGAACGCTCATCATTCAAATTTGAAAAGCTATTTTATCTAATTTCTTAGCTTTTCAAGGTTTCAAACTAGTTTTTTCGTATGTAATTTTGTTCGTTATAAAATTGACCTCATCTGCAAGTGAGTCACTAGTAAAATTTACTTATCATTAAGGTGTGTTTATTTACGGACTATTGATTTTCCATAATTGGATTTCCGTCATCTGATCAAGGCCAGAAAAACTAGTAATCGAGAGTTGAAAACTTATTAGTCACGTTTCACTGGGTGTCTAGGTTAGGGAATGCGCTAAACAAGTAGTTCTGTAGAACGTTATCTGGCACAGTATTAATCACATATTATCTACAAGTAAAAAACATAATGGTTCCTTATCAGTAAGCCTAGACAATTAGATTATCATACAAAATTACTTATATTCCGTCTGCAAAGTTCTGCGTTTTTCCCAACCACTAAATCACCAAAAAATCTAAAACTTTCGGCCATATTTTTCATTGAAACCATCTGGCAGTGAGTCGAATGTTATAAGTTCAGTCTTTTTTTTTCTATTTTTTCTGTCTCTAAGAATGTAAACTCTAGATGTTGTCAGTAAAGATTTTATGGTTTCGATTTGTAACCTAAATATTACGCAACCACCTATCGACACCGACAAACGGAGTAGCGGTTGTTCGCACCATAAATTTTGTCAACTACTCCTTGTAACTTCCTTTCCTTCACCTTCACTTGTATTTGATCTCATAAACTTGCGGGTCATTTGCTATTTAGTTCTGCCTTACTACATGGATTTCTTTCGGAAATGGTTTTTTGTTCCGGATATTTTTTGTTTCATTAAAAGAGTACATTCGATTTTATAATATTTTTTAAAACTAGAAAACAATTTATTGTTCTGAATTTCAAAAAAAGCTATGATTTCCTGACTAAAATCTTGGGGCTTTTCGAAGTTTTCTCTTTTCCAACGGCTGGTAAATTTATTTAAAATTAATTTGGTTATCCATATTTTGCACTTTCTCGTAATTAATTCTTTTTTCTGTTAAAGGCCATACATTTTGATAAATTTAACTCAACTTTTTTTAAAGACGGTACTTTTCTATTAAGTTTTTTATAGCTAACTTCATTTGAAATCTACAAAATTGAAGTATTATAGTTCTTAGTGTTTTAGAATAAATTGTTTGTTTTTATTCTTTTTCGGAACAAGTAAAATTTCCTCATACATAAAATAGTGTTTCAGTCAATCAATAACATAAGATGGATTAGTTTCTATGCTGAGCCGTATAACCCTAGCCTAAAATGACACAACGTTTTCTCCTTCGTTGCCGTTTATGAATCATTTTTCTCTCTCAATTCTCCTTCTATTGCTGTTCCAATTAGTATAGTTTCACTCAGATGGAAAGTCAAAATCGAAGAATCAAGCTCAATCTACACAAATATAAAACGGCCGGAGTCCAGCAGTACAGCATTGACAAGATGTCAGACGAGGATGCAGACGAGTATGACGATCAATCATCGAGTAAGTTGCTTTGTTGCAAACCTGAATGCTCCAGATGTTTGCTATTGTTATTATGACTATATATCTGATTTTTTCCAGTATCGTCAGTGTCGGACGACGACGACTTCTCAGGCTCCGAGTCGGAAAGCTATCAGGACACGACTGAATCCACTGGACCTTCGGAAGCTACAACTGACGAGATGCTGTGGGGAAGGTGAGTTCTTTTAAATGTTTTCAAAAGTTGATATTAGATACTTTTGAAAAAATGTGCTGAAAATTATAAAACGTATTTTAAAATCACGAGAGAAAAGTTTCAAAAAACGTGACAAGTTTGCTATCCTAAAAATTTTCTCAAACGAATTTCGAATACGTTTCACAAATTTCCGCACAATTGGTTTCTGTCACTTTTCAGAACTATTTTATTTATTTTTCGCTTGATAGGTTTTTGCTTCATAGTTCAGTATACTGTTGCTTTGCCCGGATCCCAGTTCATATTTGGTCGTTCTCAGAAAGTGTATTTTTTGAGTAATTTTTTAATTTCCCTTTTAAATCTAAAATTCCTCGAAATCGAAAACTACCAAAACTAATAGACCATAGAAGATTCTTTTCAAATTTTCATCCTCTGAAATTTTTATTTAATTCATCAATTTTAAAAGTTGCATTAGTACAAGTTTGATTAGTCCAATTGCTGATTTTTTCCTAATGGGAGACAGTTCAATTAAATGCGCTCTATTGTACACCTCGGTTCAAACAAACGAGGCATGTATGTGTTGACCATGCACACTACATACTGGTTAGCCTCTGGTGTACGAACGAACGCATTGCCCCATCCCAGTCGGCTGCTCTGTTACGCTGACCGTAAAATACTAGAGTTAGAAAGGAAGAAAGAAAGGACAATAGTGATTTGACAATCCGAACATTCTCAATTATATCAAATCTGGTTCGAATGATCAAAAGAAGCAAAAATTAACAACATTGATTTTGTGAAGAATGTAGAAAGTACCCTTAGACACTTTTCTTCAAATATGCAAAAAAAAATTAAATTTTTGCGCCCAATAAGAACATTTATTTTCACATTTGAAATGACAGAAACGCGTAGTAGTATTTGAGTCGGTATCACTGACCTGATTCATCCACTTAAATGCCCATTTTCGTCGTCAAATGTTTGCTTAAAAATATCCGCGCCTTTTCAAGTGAATCAATTGAACTTCTCTCAAAGTTTTTCTTGTTTGGCGTGTATACAATGTCATGAACGCACAAGTTTTGGATTTCCGGCAATCGATCGATTGTTAAAGGCTACAATAGCATAGGTGATTATTAAACGAGTCCCTCTATAATTTCCACAAGATTTACGACAACCGTTCCGTTAATGTGACCAATCGAAGAAAACCAAAATATCCTGTATTTTCTGTAGACGTTTTATGATTTAGAGGTTTCTGTTTTAGTTTCTGTTCTTAACATTCTAATTGGTCACCGATATCTCTGTCATTTTCTGATACTATGAGTTTTGAATTTTTATACTAATAATTAAATGTTTCTAAAATTTCTCTTACAAAATTTTTACTTTGCCCATCCGACATTTCCCCAGTAATATGTATAGTTTTGAGTATGTTCGCATAATTGCAAATTACGTTGGATGTCGAGTTACCGTGGTTTGATTTTCAGTTGCGCAACGCCACGAATAGCCCTCTACCCCCGTGGCTGCTGGAACGTCAGGGGCACTAAAACTTGCGCAAAAACTTGTTGCGTATCACATTTGATGCTCTGCATTGATGTGTGTTATAATAATTTGTACATCATCATCACCAGATGACGCCTAGACTCGACGCTGCCTAGAGACTTCCAGGTTGATAAGCAAAACAGTGTTTTGTAGTGCTTAAAGTGAAAAACTACGTAACAATAATTCAGAATTTTGATAATCCGGCATATATATGTAACTTTAAAATGTTGTGAATAGTTTTATAACCAAACATCATAAATACTCTAAAACGTTCATAAAAATATCAAATTTTTTAGGGAAACGTTTTGCAGTTGGCCAACTTTTTTGAAATATTAAGGCCTTTTGAGCAATTCTGCATGTGCGAAACCTTAAACTATTGGAATATAATACAAATATTTCACAAAAACGCTCAGAGAACATTTGTATTTGCTAGGAGAAGTTGACAAATTTGTAATTGCCACATAATTTTTTTTTAAATTTACCTTGGTGTTTGATATTTTTCATACTATATAAGTAATTTTCAAAATTCCCTATTGAAGATTTTGCACTGGAAAATGTATTTCATGCTATTTCTTCTCAAATCAAATCTATTATAATATGCCGAGTGAAGAGAGCAACTATCTCAGTTACGCAAAAAGTCGTCTCAAATTCTCTCAAAGTTTATTTTTGAAACCACACACACTCACAAACCTTAATTGGAAAATAGCCTATTAAACATTATCCACCCATTAGTGTCCAATTGCACTTTCCTGTCTTTTCACCCCATCTCGTCACACGCTCTACCTTCCAGCTATAATCCCCCTACTGAAATTGACGGTTGTCAGCAGGATACTGTCCAAACAAAATTGTTTTCACTCCCTAATTAGCTCATCTTTTCTGTACTTAGCGAACACGTGTCATTTGCAATGTGCTGAGAATGTGCATTGATACTCTCTCCTCTCGTCTCTGTCATGCTCCTAACTCCGCCCCTTTAGAGCCATCCCAGAGTTTTGCCTTTGGGAACAGTTCTCGTTTGTATTTCTATCAATCTTACAACCGTTTTTCCTTCAGTAACTAATCCTGTTTATTATGACGTATACTGTAAGAACCAAAACCAAAGGTCTCGAAGCTCTGATGTGAGTTTACAATTCAAATTTTTTAAACCTACTACACAAATTTCTCTATCAATTTATATTTCTTGCAGAAGACGTGCTCCAGTCTGCGGAATCGCTGCACAAGCCGTTCGACGTCAAATTCTAATGAATCAACAACATGAGCCCAACGTTCTTGGGAACAACAAAAAAGTTTACCAAACGTTCGGGTCAACTCCACAATTGGCAAATGAACGACACAAGGAGATGTACTCGCAAATTCGGCGGGGAGACGACTCATCATTTCGATCACGTGACAGATTTGTTCCACCAAGAAGACCAAGGATGGGATACGGATCCAGCGATCTTTCAGCTATTGAGGTAATGGTTTCGTAGTCATTTTAAAATATCAGCGAAGTATTTCAAAGGTGTAGTAGCGCATTCTATAGTATTAAAAAATGACCAAATATCATAGTAAAACTTTTCAAAATTTTTATGAAAGTCCTGTATTTTGTTACAAACGTTGGTAAATTCTCAGTTTTAGTTACTCTTTTCGTCGATCAAAAATAATTTTTCCATTCAGATTTTACGATCAATTTATGTTTTCAACATAAATATTCAAAAATTAGATTCGAACATGTTAAACCGCTATAGTTTTCTCAAAAAATGGCAAAAAAATCAGTGATTGACACTTTTTGACTGTCAGTGGTTTTAATATGAAATTTGGTCATTTTGTACTATAAAAGTGGTTTTTAACAACTTTCCCACTGGCACTTCTCTATTAAAAAATTAGGAATCTTTATTATTCATGTAGTGATCTCGTGTCTTTCCTTCCGTTTATCATGAAAATAATAACATTGATAAAATGCACAATGCACAATTGAATATCTTATCGACAACTGTCAATATTCTAATTTTCGCATATCAAATATGGGAAAATACTGTACGTAATAATAGTAAGAACAACGATTGGTAGATCTCGACTTTCCGAAAAAACGAGAGAGGGGAAAATTAAATTAATGAAGTGCGTCTTGATGGTTATCTCTAGTTGCAGGAAATGTCTCCAATTCGTTCATCGACTTACTCCAGCAGCAGCGAAGCACACAGACTATCGTCTCTGCGTGCTCAAACTGAGTGGAAGCCTCAGCTCACTTCAACAACTACATCGTTTCAGGTTGGTATTTGGAACTCTATAAATTTTGAAAAACCAAATAATTTTCAGCCACTCAGCCCGATGAACCATCATGATAAAGAAAACGGGCCGTTTAAAGCACCCATGTCACCAGTTTGCAGTTCAACTCCTCGCTCTCAAAGAATGTACCGCAAAAATCCCAAATACCGACGTCAATTTGGCTCGTCTCTTCAGTTATCCGAGTCTCGCCTCGAAGAGAGCACAAGCCAAGAGTCGGAAAGAGCAGTCACCCCAGAATCGTGGATGGAGCATAATAACGAGAATGAGCATCCAGATCAGATGATGTTTGCCAAACCAAAGCAAGGAAGTTTTCCGCGACCAGAAGCTTTTGGCCTTGATAACGCGTACGCCAAGCACAAGGACATTCGAGGAATCATCTTTTTGAGCATGTCGTTGTGTGGACGCCGTCTTACACTCAACGTCCAAAATGCCGCCTACTTCTGCAGTGCTGCTCGACCAACATCTGTGTGCTCCTACGTCAGTGCTGTTCTTTGCCATCGTCCAAGCTCCCAATCGTCTTCTTCCTCACGCCAGTATAGGCAAAGGCCTGATGAGTGTTATCGTACTCGCCTCGTGACAAACTGCAATAGCCCATCGTTTGATGAGAGTTTCTATTTGTAAGTTTTTATCCGATTTTGGCAACGTTTCGACGGCATCGATAAAATTTAGTTTTATCTGATCTTTCAAGGGGTGTAGGTGTAAAAGTTTCCCGGTCACCTTGGCGTCCTCAAAGAACATGCCACCTGCAGCGTGTTATTTTCCTTGTTAATTCAAACCTATGTTCATTTAAAAAAAAAACATTTTTTTTTCAGCACATTCTCCGAGAATTGCGTTCGCGATCTTCTGATCGTCACTGTCTATGAAATGGATTCCAACAATGCCGAGTACGCTATTATTTTTCCATAAATCCATCTGTAAAACTTAATATTTTCAGAAAGAAACGAATCCTGGGATGCATGACATTCCCTGTGAGCCGAATTCTGAAAAAGGCCAGCCAAGTCGTCGGCGATCCGTTCCCCCACTACAGACGTCAAGATCCAATGGAAGATGTTGAGATCAACAATGAGGGATTTTTCCTCTTGAACAAAGACCAGGGAAGAAAGCAAAATTTCCCACAGCGCAAGGTAGGTCAATGACTTTCATAGTTTTTCATTCCATCCACAGAACAGGTTACACACTCCATAAGATGCTTCAGGTTCGCCGCCAAACGTTTTACGAGGATCCCGCGTTCACCGGAGTGTCGTCTGCTGGTTCATCGGTGATTTCCAACAATACTGGAGGACAGGTGCGGATTGCTCTTAAAGTGATGTGATGACATTTATGTATATGTATGGATGGAAGTGGTTATTTTGTTATCGTTGCCTTTCATTGCCCACGCACCCGCTAAATTTGTGTTGTAGTGATGTTTTATCATCGTTTTCGGTTCGTTTTCTTGTAGAGAACTGAAGCTTGTTCAGCCTGATGTGCAACAATGTTTAGCATATTGCTTTTACGATGCTCAAATGCAAAATTAATCAAAATTGGTAGTACAAAAAACTACTATATTTCAAACTCTTTGAAAAGAACATAACCATTCAAATTTCATTTGAATACAGTTAATTTTACTCTTAAATGTGTAGTACGGCCTATGGGGAAATGCTGAAAACCCATATCTATGATGCTAATAAGGCAAACAAAAAAAAATTTAAAACTGTAAGTAAGTAATTAAGTAAGGAGTAAGTAATTAAGTAAGGAGTAAGTAAGTAAGTAAATAAGTAAGAAATATTTTATTTCGAGTTAAAATGTGAAAGACTCAGTTTGCACAATTAAAAAAAAATCTAAAGCACTGAACGCCTACAATGTTGGAATACTAAAATTTTGAACACAATTCAAACCTAGAACTGAACCTTTTTTTTGTGATCGACGTCTTCTAAACAAGTTGGTGAAAACTGATTTCCCTCAATTTTTAATTCGAAATGAAAAAATTTCCAAAAGTTTTGAAGAAATTTTATTTTGATTTTTGGTCACTTTTGAATCATAGTTTTAATCATCTCCCAGTGGCCGTAATAAAACAATTATAAATTGTCAGTGCCAGAATAATAAATTGTCAGTGCGAAAAATCAGTGCAAGACTAATAGAGAACATATTGTTTTTGAGTAATAATCTTTCTTACACAAAATCCAATGATTACTTTTCAACGTAACTTCAGTTGAAACACTAGAGCAATTTCAAATTTCAACTATTCCATTCGCTTATCAGTTTCGTTTCATGATAAGTGGTTTGCGACTCCTAAATTCAATTTTGTTCTTTCGTTTCGCATAGTCTGTCGGAAACTGACTGTGCCAATGTTAATAATCACCCTCACTCTTCTTTGGCTCAAGTTTTTGATTTTTGATTCAAAATTCCTAACCTCGAACTGACCATCATCGAGTTATTGTTGTCGATTTGTTGGTTTTGATCTCTATCATCAGAAGAGACATGGAGTAGTGATTTTTTGGCCGTTGTGTGAGCAGAGTTTTGACAAATGACTGGCCCGCATCTCTGTCGCGGCTATCGGATGTCAAGGCGGCTACGTATGAATGAAAAGGATACATTTTTCACAACTTCACCACTGTTGTAACTCTGCTTGAGGAGAAAAAAAACCCGATTTTGCAAAAATCCCTCACCGAGTGTCCCCAGAACTTTGACCGTCCAGAAAATCATATCTCAACTAATCTAGCCATACTGCTTCAGTAGAAATATGAAACAGAAAAGATAACGCAAAGACAATACCAGTGGTGAAACGAAGAAAGGGATTAACCAGAGTCGGGGGGCTAAGAGCAGTGATCTACTACTCATCCTCCATACTCCTGCGCTTCTTCTCCCTCTCCCTCTCGGTGGTTATATTTGTTTTCCTGACAGATTCAATGTTGAACACTTATCTGAGAAGGCTTCATGTTTTTTTTTTCGAGTTTCCCAGTGACCTAGGTTAACAATTTCTCTCCGTTTCTGTTTTTTTCTTGCGAACCCCCAAGGCTTCAACTACGCACAGTTCTCTCAAATTTTTTCCACCCTATGGAATTTCTTAAACTTTTTATGTTTCAGTATTACCGCAATTGGTTTCAGCACGTGTACTCTGTGCCTATACCGTTGACATTGATTATTTATCAAGTATTTTCAGTTTTCAGTTCTCAACGCGTATTGATCAGTTTCATTGCAATTTGTAACTTTTTCAGCCAAAATTCAAGGATTTTTTTTCTGATTTTGAGTCTTTACATAAAATATCTAGTCAAGGGCCAAATGAACTACTATATTTCAAACTCTGCGTCGCATTGTCATCGTTTCTTGTTTCATGTCACACTCTGCACCGCACTTTGTTGCATCTTTGAACCTTTCCATCCATACAATGTTTTTTTTCAAAATTTACCACTGCTAACTTAAAAACTTTTTTTGAAAATTAAATTTCAGATGACAATGGCATCTCCTCGTTTGTCAGTGCCCAATGAGCTGACAATGGGTGATTACTACAGATCAACGGGTAGCAGCGACATGCGCGGTCGGTCCACAAACAATCTCCTAGACTATACGTCTGCATCGTCAAGCACAAATGGTTCAGCGGGTGGCCCGGAAAAGTTGAAACTTCATAGGGCAACTCTACCAAGTATCACAACTACAACAAGTAAGATAATTTTTTGTATTACAGGTGAACCTGTGGGAAAATAATTAAAAATTACTCCTATAATGAAAAAAAAATTTTGGAAAGTGTTTTTTTTTAAATTTTCGAGTCAAAAATCGTTGAAAAATCAGGTCTAAAACTTTATTCGGAAGTCATCAATCAAACAAATTTTTACACCCAATTTTTATAGTCTAATCATGTTTTAAATATTGATATTCAAACATTGTAAAAATTCGAGCATACGACAGTGCTATAGATTTTTCAAAAAGTGACAAAAAAAACAGTAATTGCCACTTTCTGACTGCCTGTGTTTGAAATATGAAATTTGATAATTTTAGCATCATAAAAGTGGTTTTAACAACTTCTCCACTGGCGCTACTCCACCTTTAAAAAATTATGAGAAAATTTCACCTAAATCTGCAAATTTCGTAAGATTTACCAAAAACCTTCTGAGGCTAAAACGGATTTTATTGTCTATACACTCATTTCCAACTGATTTTATGTGAAATTCCAGGAAAGGAACTTTTAATACTGATTGGAAAGTTGCCGTGCGTGGGTATTACCAATAACTGAAAAAGTTGTGTTTTATGAGATAATGTTAGAAAAAATAGTTTTTATGCGTTTCACATTTACCTTGTATTTATCGAATTTGACATGCGATCGCTTTGGAGCACTTGGAGACCTTATTCCCACTTAGTTGTCGACACACAAAGTCGGCATAATTCGAACCTATGCTATTCTGCATCAAGCGGCCTAACTGCTGCATCCTTTCGATTATCGCAACGTGTCTACCGAGTTGTCTACGTCGGCAAAGTATGTTAAAATGGCTCTCCAAAATCACTGTTTGTCATGTGTTCATAGTGTACTTGCGAGGTTTGATTAGTACTTTTGACAGGGCGGACACGGTTGCGATGAGGTGAGAAACTGACGGTTTTCCATCATTTGACTACTGCCGAGTTTTCTCTTGCTCTAAATGTTTTTGACCAATTTTGTTGGGGATGTGTGACATATCACACTTTGCGCTATTTATCTTAATTCCCACCACATTGTCTCCATGATTACACGCCTCTTATGGTATTAACTTTGTCTCTTATCAGAGAGCCCTCGGTTTATGGAAACAGTGTGAGGTGGAAGTGATGCCTAGCCGTCAACCAAAATTGTTTATGAAGCCCCAGGTTTTTATTGTTTTTAAAATTTATTTCCATCGCGTTCGCTTCCCCTCACTCTTCATTCCCACGCCTGTTTTTGGAACAACACATCACTGCCACGCATTTTGTATCGACCGATAGAAATGAGGGGATGCACAGTTTTTATTGAGGACAACTTTCTTTAGTTTCCTCTTTTTTTCACAATTATTGCATGACATTTAGAGTTTCCTATAAAATTCAGGTTCTTACTTTCTTTGATTTTCTCGATTTCCATCCATTAAACATTGTTCAAAATACTTTTCTCAGTATTTTCAAAACCACACAATGAGCGACGAAGAGGTTGACATTGTTGAAGAGCAGTCCATGACGGATACGAAATTTCAACGACGTGGCAGTCTGATTCGCCGTACATGGAACAATACGAGCGCGAAAATTCGCGGACGATCGCTAACGTGTGTGGAAGAGCGTGAAGAGTGCAGACGTTGGTCTTCTTTTTCCTTATCACTGAGTCTCTTTTTCTCACGGTCTCTCTAAATCACCCGATCTTTCTCCTCCTTCTAGTGCTCCAAAAATAGACTTGATTCGAAATATCGTAGGTGTGAAATGTGGACAGTCGAAGGTCTTAGTACTTTGGGGTTTTCGATTAAAAGTTAAACGTGTGTGTATTTTGTATGAGCCATTTGAAAAATGACTCGGAATTCAAAAATAAAATTTGAAAACATTATAATATACACGTTTTTATGAGTTGCTTTAAAATGGTTTTATTTAGTTTTCAAAAAATTACTTATTTAATTCTAAAACCACTGAATTACTTACTAAAACCTCCCCAAAAATCGAAGTTCACAGTAAGACTTCTTAAACATTTTTAAAAACTTTATGGAGGTCCAAATTTTAAATGGACAGCAATAAAGGTTTCAGGCAATAATTGAGGTCCTTGGAATTTGTCTAATATACTTGAAAAATGAGTACAATTTTTCTACACTAGCTCTGAAACTCATAAACAATAAGACACTTATATTAATTTGGAAATTTTTATTGAAAAACTTTATTAAAAATTCGAATAAAAATTTTGAAAGTTAAAACAAAAATGGTTCAGCATAATCAAACCTCAACTGTACTTTCCTATTTAGGCGAGAACAACTCTGACGATGCGAAGAGCCTGAGTCCCGAACAATCGCCCACGGATCACCACTTCTTGTGTCCTGACGACAATGGAGGAGTCTACGGAGCAGGGCCCGCTCATAGTGCTATTAAAAAGGTGGGTTGATGAAAGTATGGTGTTCATTCAACTATTCATTGATACAAAACGGATGCTGTCTGACTTTGAGTTTGTTCTTTTATTTATTCTTTTTTTTGTGCTTCAAAAACTCTTCATGTAACAGCTTCCGGTTTTGCAGAGCTCGGTTCGTCGTGCAGCGTCGTTCACCTTTTCGCCGAAGCACTCATCCTCAAAGACCAACCTGCGCCAGCTGAACGGACGTGAGGAAGATAAAGAAAAGAAGCGTTTTCTGTGAGTTTTTCTTTTCTAGTTGCTTAACTGCCATGGCTAATCAACTAGTCAATTAGGCACAATTTTCATTAACTTACGAAGTGGTGCGTCGCATTCGTAGAACCGAAATTGATTCACGGAAAGGTTATGCCAGAAATATGATTTTATGTGGTTGTTCAAGTTGATATCATTCTATAGAAAAAAGTTCGAAGTACGACAATGATATCACGTGTAACTTGAAAATTATCAGAGCATCTTTCACTGATTTATCATGAAATCATAAAATCATAGAACCGTTTAAAGATTGCAAAATATTTCAAGAAATACTATAGGTAGGACTCTACTATCCCACCCCTACTTATTTTTTCCAAATCTTACCCATTTTTTGACTGCCACACGCGAGGGCACCTACCTAAATGCACATTTGTTCGGGACTATTGGACCGTGAGCAGGTGTAGTGGGGTTTGATCGGCTAGTCTACAAAAGATAAAAGAATATTTTCTTTTCGTGAAGTGGATGTTCCGATCTCGATCACTAGAAGGAGTTTGCATTTGAAAGAATAGGAATTTATCGAAATTGTGCATGGTTAAAGAAAAATTGGCAACGAAATGAAGTCATGATTTTTATTTTGGTAGAACTTAGTGGTTTCTTTTGTTCATTAGTATGTTGTTATTATGGATTAAAGTAACAATATTTGCAAAAATCGAATATATGAACTCTTTGCATTATATGGTTTATTAGAATGTCAAAAAACTTTTCATGAGCTTAGTTCTCTTAGAGACTGCATCAGCGAAGAAAGGAAATCGGAATTTTTTGGCAATTCAGCAGTTCGGCAACAGTAGTCCAAATTATGGGTAACTGCCAAATGTTGGGCCATTCGGCAATTCGACAACTATTTATCGAGTTGAAAAGTGTTGGAAGGTGTTGGAAAAAACCCAAAAAATGAGCAAAAAACTAGTTTTACAGTGGTAAATGTGTTTTGCTGAAGAGGCATAACTTTGAGTTGCAGAATTCTAACATTTCCCACAATCGGCCCATTTTGCCCATTGCCGCCCACTCCTTGACAGCATCACTAATTTGCAACTGGTGTTTTTGGTGCTTGGATTGATGTACAACGACAATACAGTTTACTGTATCAGTTTCTAGATTCTGAAAACCCTATGTGCGATTTCTTTAAATACTTCCTCTTATTTCTTTGCATCAGTGAATCTGTCGTGGGGGAACAAACGTACCAAACTGAGATGGGCTTATTGTAGGTTTTCCCCGTGTCTTTCACTTTTTTTTGCTCTCCCATGTCATTTGCGCATGCCCTTACGCTTCACATATCTGTCTCCCCACTCGCCCCCTTCTTGAAGCCACTGCCGCCCCGCGGCCCCCTTGCATTTTCTGCCATTGTTGCCCTCCACCTCCTCCTGTTTGGGTGGGAGCAGCAGAAGAACAAGGACATCCCTTTTTGCCTCTTCAGAAACGAGGTTTGTGCTTCGACCCTCTCTCTCACTGGTTTTGCAAGTCTCGGTGCGTACCGAGAAGGCCTGGAACAAATCGTCCAAGTTTATTTTCCGTTTCTCTACATTCTTGTCTTTAATTATTCCTCCAAGCCAAAACAATCTGTCAACAATTAGCGGTCGTCGCCAACAGGACGCGTCAACTGACAACACATCTCATTTTTTTCTCTACAAAAAATGGATATTCGTCGAAAAATTAGTACGCCGGTTCCCGTCAACGCGTCAAAGCGGTTCATCCACAAATGGGCTTCAGTCCGCGAGATGGAGTCGCTCGGTATCTCGCCGCCGTCGTTTTCACCAATCACGACGTCACACAGGCAAGCCAATTTTATAAAACACATACTTCTATCTAGCTCAAACAAATCTCGTTATAATTGAATAATGTCGCAAAAAAATTGGGCAGATTTTTCCACTTTACGCATATTACCTATTTGCTCGGCCGGAACTTGATTTCCCCACCAGCTGTGAAGCTAAAACATATATATGTGCGAAACCAACTTCTGATTATCATTCTATAATGACATCTCTTGTTTCTCCATTACTCTCGTTTCCAGTCTATACGTATTTTCTATGAAACTTGCACCTAGGCCACATCAGCATGCCAGGTCCAAATCCAGGTTTGTACTGTAGTAATATTTTGGAAATTTAAAGTTTTATTCAAGAATTTATTAAACAACATTTTGTATGTTGTATGTTTCAAGTAGGACCTACAACTCAATTGTAGAGACTTTAACGGGATTTTTCATATTTCTGAGTTATGCAAATAAACGCTTTTTTGACGGCGTGTGCAGCATCACGTGCAGTGTTCTAGCAACTTTTTTTTCTATTGAAAATCAAGTTATGGTAGACCTTAACCTTTCCGGGGCGTCAGATAATCGTTTGGTTGAAATAATTGGTAACACGATGCTGAATGGTAGGCGCGCGCGCGCGACAATGGTCATCAGTTATTCTTTGAAAGAATATCAACTTTCTCAGGGTACATGTGCATAACATAACAACGCGTCGTTTGGAGTTGACTCGAGTGCATGTGAAATGCACACTGCTTTTCCAGTAAATGAAAATTCATTTTTTACAATGCTTGAATATTTGCAAACGAGATATAAATATGTAAATAAATACTCTTTGGAAATTGGAAAGTAAAAGTGCAAGATAATAAGGATGTTTGACTAGGGATTTATGAACTTTGTCGTTTATGTGAATGAAATCCACTTGGATTATCGACTAATCCGGCAGAAGGAATTCAAAAAAAGGATAGAGCCTATCTACCAACTATTATTATATCTAGTTCGTCTTCACATAGATCGATTCTGACCACAGTCGTAAACCGGGTGTACACGACCAACTCTCCCGCGCGCTGTCACCACTACTATAGTGCAGTTCACCCATTACTCTTCCCATCTCCCCCCCCCTTTTCTCCCTATTGCGCACTATTCGATCACCTAATTAGCGCACATCGACCGCCGGTCTCTCTGCATTCACCTTTTGCTGTCACATTATGGCTGGCTCCAACTCGTCCGCCATGTCTTTGGACACTACTGATTTTGACTTTACTTCCACAATTCCCAGTACGCCGTCATCGTTTGATGATTTCTTTTTGATCCCAACGCCTGCAAAAACGTCTCGACGACGGTTCACAGTCGCACCATCTGACATCATTCGTCTGAAAAGGCGACTCGTTCAGCACCGCCCTAATCGGTTAGTTTCGATCAACACACGACGCGAAAATTGAAAAAAAAGGTTGATAATGAGCAGCTAGTTGTGATAACGCGAGACAAAATTTCTGTAGTCACAGTTATTCTGACAATGCTGTCCGTCACCTACCCAATGATTGCAAAAACTAATAGCCAAATTTTGACGAAATTTCACCACACGGAGACCCATCAAAGTACTCCAAATCTTCACCACCACCACCATCATCATAATATAAGGTTAATCATTAGTTAGTTAGTAAAGTATACGATTAATAAATAAGAATATATAATTTATAATTTCTAAAAATTCCCTTTCAATTAATATCAAGTTTTTTCAGCGGACCAATCTCGCGCACGCTCTCCTATTTGCGGTCGAAGATGGATTTGGCTCTCTCCACGTCATCACTTTATCCATCTCGCGATGATGTCCGACAGTGGGAAATATCATTCGAATCTCTACTTAACAACAAATGTAAGTTGACATCACTTTTTTGATTGATCACACTATTTCATGATATTTTCTTTTGCAGTCGGTTGCGCTCTTTTTCGTCAGTTTTTGAAAAAGGAGTTTTCCGATGAGAACATGGACTTTTGGCTCGAGTGTGAGGAGTTTAAGAAGATGAAGGACGGAAAGAAGTCGACCACACAAAAAGCCATCGAGATTTACAGTGAATTTGTCGCTGAACACTCACCCAAAGAGGTAAGTGTTGAAAATTTGAAATATTTATATTAGTATTAGATTATTATTATTGTTATTACTATTATTATGGCGTTTCAGGTGAACTTGGATAGTGATACCCGGGCCGCCACAAAAGCTGCCGTTGAGGCCGGATGTAAGCCAGACACCTTCGCGTTGGCTCAAAGCCGTGTTGAGCAACTTATGTCCAAAGATTCGTACAGACGGTGAGTTGAAAAATAAACTGTTTGGAAATTAAAAATAAATTATTATTGATTTTTTTTTTCAGATTCCTGCGTGACCGTCTATTCCTAGACCTCCTCGAAAGCTACGAGATTACCGATAAGGAGGACAAACCGTCAAGCTCGAAAGACAAAAACTGAGCAATCATATTCTCATTTTATGATCTTTTTGTTTTCCCACCCCCGCACAATATAAATTGAAGGTAGTGCAAATGTGTCCTCTTTTTCTCTCTCTCACGTAGTTGTCATTTTCATTGGAACTTTATCTGTACGTTTCTATTCTTTGAAACCTGTCTAAAATTTCAACATGCCGCTCATTTCGTTGAGCTTTTTTCTCATCTTTTCTGTATTCTAATTGAATCAGACTCTTAATTGCCAGTTTTTTCTCACTGAATTTTTTTCCTATTATGTGTTGTAAAAAAAGAAGCAAGCTCTCATAACCGAAAACTTTTCTTCTCCCAACACAACACCTATCCCTAATTCTCGCTTTTCCGTATTTTGATCTCTGTTATGAAGGTATTACAGAGTTGTCTTGTAAAACGAAGAATTCTGTAAAAATGAAATTTTTACAATAATATGTACGTCATTTTAATTTCGATTGACATGGTGACATTTTTGTTTTCATTTGACAGTTTTATGAATCAACCAAATTGTCTTATGTATGTATGTCTTGTCTTATCAAAACCATCAAAAGGGAGGCTCCACACTTGAGCACCTAAACACATTGGTTCTGTACATTTAGTGCAAGTGAACATTAAAGCTTTTTATGCTGCATCAATCTATGTTCTAAAGAATCAAAAACTCAGCAATTTGCTCATTCAAGCGCATGCACAAAGTTATTTTTAGATTAATTCCACTTTTAGGGTTTGCAGCCGTTTTTCAGTAAAGCAGCAGTATTCATGAAGGCTTAGCTATCTTAAAGCTTCATATCGTAATGATTTCTGCAATACAATTTATAACTAGAGAACAAAACATTTTAAGAGTTGCTTATGTACAAACGAGACGTATATGTATGCAATTTGAAGGGGTACCACAAAAATTTCAGCTTCGGAACTTATCTCTGAATCCGTGAAAACACGGTCTGATTGTTTTTTGATCACAGAAAAGGAATCTTGGAGATTTTTGGAAAATAATATTTTTTTGGTAAAAAATTTGAAAATGTATCCATCTATGTAACTCGATCGAAAATTTTCAAATTTTTATTTTCAAATAAACAAAAAAAATAATAGGGAGAGGTGATATTTTCCGTTATGGGTAAAAACGGAAGCTACTTACAGAAAAACTTTGGTAGGCATTCAAAAGAGCTGAAAATTTTCTACAAAGTTTCTGAAAGACATTTGAAAAAAAGTTTTGGTTTCCCTGAAAACGTTTAATTAAATTTAGATAACTTGGAAAATTTACTATTAAAAATCCTTTTTTCCGTATATAATGTCATTTAAATTTTAGGCATAGGTGATATTTTCCATTATGGGAAAAAGCTGAAGCTACTTACAACAAAACTTTGGTAGGCATTCAAAAGAGCTGAAAATGGATATTTCAGTCTATCTGATAGAAAAATTATAGAACGATGGAAACTTTGCAGAACAGTTTGAATTATGTCAGATTTTATATTTGTCCAATTTAGAGCTGAAAACCCGAATTTTTGAAAAACTCAGCATAACTTGAAATAATTGTAGCACACAAAACAAATACATCAGTTTTCCAATTTTGATTCGTGAAAAATTGGAACTGAAATAAAGTTGCGGTTAGTGTACATTTTTTTATGAACATTCAGAAATGTCAAAAATGGTAGTTTTTCAGAATACAAGAATGTGTAATGAATAGTATTCTAGTGTGAAAATTTATTATGGACTAAAACATGATAAATGTGAATTTAATAGGCAACGCAGGCGGTTGGGATCTTGACAGACTCAACAAAGGAGACTGGGAAATCGACCAAGTCGGCGACGGTTTGCTCACGGGCCTCCTTCAAGAAACGGCGGGCGTTCTTGCTGTGGCGTGGCATGCAAGTGAAACGGATCTTCTTGTTGGAAGTCTTCTCGGATTCGAGTCCACGGCGGCACTCAGAGACTGGCTCGATGGAGAAGCAGACGCGGTTGGAGAACTCCTTGATGAGGGTCTTCTTGACGAGTTCTGAAAAATATGTATTTTGTTAAAACTACACATCATTCAGCTTTAAACTAACCCTTCTCAGTTTCCTTTTCATCGTAGTTGCTCTCGTAGTCGGAGCTGCTCTCGTAGTCGGACTTCTTCTCTTCTCTGTTCCATTTGTTTTTGTAGTTCTTCTTCTCGGAGATGCGGTCTTTCTCAACTTCGCATTCCTGAAAACGAAATAAATATATATTCAGTTTTTTGAAACAATATAGTTACTTCGTTCTTGAGAAGGTAAGAGCGGTGGAATTCCTCAACATCCTCAGTTTCGTAGTTGTCAGCGGTCATGAACTCATTGTCTCTCTCACCGTCATTGTTTCCGCAAAGTCCGCAAAGTTGGTTTTGTGAAGCAACGGATGGCATGTTGGTCTTGACAGTGTATCCATCGAAACGAACCTCTCCATGTGGAAGACGAATAACAATAAGGTTATCTCCAAGAATTTCGATACTGAAAAACGAGATTAGAAAAATTCATGTGATTTAGAGTTAAAGCTTACTTGTATTGTTCAAGTTCAGTTGGGTTAACCTTCTTTCCGTCAACCTTGACAAGGAACTTATCGTCAGACTTCTTCACAACAATTTCTTCCTCACGGCGGACAACCTTAACGAGAAGCTCCTCAGAGTTCTTGTTGATCTTCTTGGCAAGAACAGCGAATCTTGGCTGTTCGGAGCAATCCTTGGCAACAAGAGAGTAGCAGGTGGTGAGTGGAGCACGGTAGATCACGTTGTCAAAGGTAGAAACCTCAGATTGGTCAACCTTGCAGGTGGCTCCGGTCTTTTCCCAGGTTTGTTGGAACATGGCACGACGAGCAATAGTTGGGAGAACGACGCGTGGAATACGAACATTCTTCAACTCAACTTCTTGTTCTGGAGTCTGGATGGTCATGTTCATGTATTGGCGGGAAAGTGGCTCAACAGAAAGTTGAAGAACGACGCGGCGATCCTCGTTTTGGACACGCTTCTCAGAAACAGTCCAGAAGTTGTATGCCTTGATAAGGTCGAAAATGCGGGAGAAAGTGTATTCAGACTCTGGGGTGAGCTTGTACTCAGAGACAACATTGACTTGGTTAAGACGAGCAGCCTTGATCAAAAGTTCGTACTCTGGAATTCCCTTGTACTCACGCTCGATGTTGCGGAGGAACTTCTTTTGTTCCGTGGATTGTTCGAGTTGAGCATTGAAGGTGATCTCGCTCTTCTTTGATGATCCCCACTTGGCGTTGAGTGCAAGTTGAACCTCACGGTGTGGTTGCTCACGAAGTTGACGGAGGGATGATGGCATTTGTGGGCGGGCAGCAAGAAGCTCAGTACGAAGAGTCCATTCCTTGTTCTCGTGCTCTATTGGAGAGCGACGAGCATCCATCTCAACCTTGCACATACGGATCCATTTGTCACAGACGGTACGAAGTTCAGTGTTCCAGTACATTTGTTGTGGAGCCTCAAGCTTGAGGGTAATAAGATTCTTGAATCCTTGCTCGGATTGAATCTCACGGATCATCTTGTGGAAGTATTGGCGGCGGTTCTCAGATTCGTTGTTCTCAAGGTCGAATTCTTTTTCGAAGATCTTGTCGAACTTGATCTCGGAAAGATCAGTCTTCTCGAGGTTTCCAATAGTGACGCGAGCTGTGAACTCAACTGGACGGTTTTTGTTCTCAAGAGTGAACTCGAAATCTTGTTCAGTCATCAAGACCATTGGAAGAGTCCATTGGGAAAGAACATTTCCTTGGGCATTGATTCTGAGTCCAAAGGTCTCATATTGACGATCAATCTCTTCAGTAGACATTTGGTATTGTGAGTGGGAAATAGTCTTCTCTTCAGCCTCAACATATTCAGAGTCTTGGTTCTTTGGAACACGGATGAAAGCAACTGGGCGGGTATGAACGGAAACAGTGGTCTTCTTGTTCTCTGGGACAACAAACTTGTGAGTGATTTCGAGAGTGTTCTTCTTCAATTCAACAGTTGATTCGAATCTCAATGGAGTGTGGAGACGAGCAGATTGAAGTGACTTGACTCCTTGTTCAATGACTGGATACCAGAAGCGCATCTCAGTGACGTGGGTGGTGGCAACAGTTGGAACGATATCAAGAACAAGACGAGCTCCAAGCTTCTCGAGCTCAATTGAAACCTTTCCGTTGATAGAGAGGATAGTTGGCATCTTTCCAGAAATGGTGAGTGGCATTCCAATGGTGGTTGGAATTCTGCGTTCAGCCTCGTAGAAGAAGAGAGCACGGTGAAGCTCGAACTTGGAGTCGTTGGTCAAGAAAGTGAGGAGGGATTTGATGTCAAACTCCCCGTTTCTGACATACTTCTCAACAACATTGTCAATAGTTTCCATGTCAATTGGAAGAACGATGTAGTCCATCTCCTTGTAGCGAAGGTAGAAAACAGCGTGAGCATTTTGAGAATCGGTTTGTTGGACACGTGGACGGATGTTCATCTTCTTGACAATCTCTTGAAGCATCTGGATTCCAGATTGGACACGACGGGAACGGAGTTCATCAGATTGCTTTCCGTAAAGAGAAAGTTTTTCGAGGGTCTTGAGGATGACTTGCTCAAAGTTCTGTTGAGAGAATCCAACTTGAGCGAAGTATTTGTTCCAGTTTCCTCCGAAGACGGTTTCGAATGATGCTTGAACTTCCTTTGGCAAGAAAGCGTTCTTCTCGAAAATGGTGGCGAAGTCGAATTGAACTCCGGAGAGCCACTCAGAGTTGAAAAGTGGAAGTTGGGAGTAGGTGGAGAGCATCTGTTCTTGTGGTTGATAACGGGTGAAGAGAAGAACCTTGGAGCAACGAACAGCCAATTGTTGGTAGCATGGGTTGGTAGACTTGGAGAATTGACGGAGGACGTTGTAGGTGAAGGCAGCAACGTGTTGGTTGGATTCGTTTTCCATTTGGGAAACGATGTGAGCAAGAACTGGTTCTTCTGGAATGGTGTGCATCATTCTCCAAAGAGCAGCCATACGGAGCTCTGGCTTGTTTTGACGGTTCTTGTAGACTGGAAGGAGAACCTTCTGGATCTTGCGTGGCATAACGTCCTTGAGAAGACGAAGAGCATCTACAGCCTCAGTGCGGATGGAAAGTGGTTGACGTGGATCTTGGATAAGCTGAACAAGCTCATAGACGGAAAGGTCGATTCCCGCGTTTCCAAGGGTCTTAAGAGCAAGAACCTTCTCGTATGTGGAGTCAGCGTTACGGAAGTGTTGCATGAAGACGCGAACGTACTTTTCCTTGGTTTGTCTAGATGCTGGGCGGATCAATGGAAGGTCTTGGGTCTTTGAAGCAAATCCACGAACAACAGATCCTGCGGCGAGCCAGGCAGATTGACGAAGTGGTTCGTACTTCTCAGAGAGTGGCGATTGGGCAAGTTGGATGAGAAGGTCAGCAATGTGCTCACTTGGGTAAAGAGTTTCTTGGACAGATTTAAGAAGCTCAGCAGCTCTCAATGGTGTGATGCTCTTCTTCTCGAAGTGATGAATCAAGTGTTGAATGGTGTTCTTGGTTCCAGCCACAGCCAATGTGGTTTCAATGACAAGTTGAACCTAAGAGAGAACATGATATTAGTGATTATGAAATGTGTATTGGTTACCTTCTTCTCGGCCTTAGTGTAGATGGTGGTGTGAACCTTCTTGAGTTCTTCGATGGTGCACATGCGGAACATGCGGACGGCGCGGGCAATAAGGTGGACAGTTTCTGGGGTGTTCTGCTCGTGCTCTTGAATTTGACGGAAGATCTCTTCAAGTTGCTCAACTTTTTGCTCTATCTCGATAGCCTTGAATGGGTTGACCTCAGCTTTGTCTCCTTGTTTGTAGAATTGCTCAATAAGCTTCTCGTTTTCCATGGAGTAGACGATTTCCTCCTTTGGTCCAGAGACCTGAAAGTATTACTGTTAGAGTTAGCTATCAAAAGCCCATAAAATACATTTTTAAATAAATTACCTTCTTGATCTCTCTATTGATCTTGCTTTCTTCGACGAAAGTGACCTTGGCGCGAGTCTCAGACTTGACAACCTCTTGTCCGTTGACATTCAAAGTGTAAATAGAATTAACCTCAGATTCTTGCAATTTCTCGTTCTTGAAGGTGTAGGTGTAGACAGTTTGTGGCTGAACAAATTGTCCCTCCTTCTCGCATTCCTTGCACTCAGATCCAAAACGAAGACCATAAGCAGTCTCTGGGCGAGTGATGCATTTGTCGAAGTTGACAGATTTGGTGTAGATGGTCTTCCCTCCCTCTTGAACAATGGTGTAAGCGACTTCGCAGTCTCCTTCCATGGTCTTTTCATGAACATTGAAGAAAAGAGAATCTTTGTCGGATTCCATATCTTTCTGATCTTGGCTCATCTCATCAACTGGAGCAGACTTGCGGAGAGAGAAAAGATTGAGAATCGATCTCTTGGCGTTCTTGGACCACTCGGCATCTTCGGAAGAAAATTGGATCTCAGAAACAAGTCCATTTCTGATTTGAGCACGGAATGGAAGCTCAAGAAGCTCTTTGAGCTCATCGGAAAGCTCACGTTGCTCCAAAGATTCGATTTTTGGCCATTGCTCAGATTGTGGAATGTGGGAAGCAGAGTACTGAATATCAATCAATTGAAGATGAATGTAACGATCATCAACAGCTTGAAGACGGGTACGGCAAGAAATCAGGGTTTGGGAAGCATCGGAAAATGTAGTTGGGAGTCCAGAGAGAAGAAGTCCGTCAAATTTGTAGACGTATTCGCTCTTTGGGGAGAAAGTACGGTCAAGAGCCGGAGAGGCGGCAATCGCCAAGGCGACAAGAGAGGCAATGATTATTGACTTCATTGCGAGAGTGATTATTCCCTTTCCAGCGTTTCTATTTATACCAGTGTGTTTAATTGACAGGACAGGCGATTGCAAGGAGGTTTTAATATTATTGACAGATTTCCAGAGATTGTGATCGTGCCATTTAATGCTTATCAGCGCAAATTGAAAGATACATGTTGAAAATATATTATCAAAGTTGCAGATGTCAGTTTTCCCTGAAGATCGACGCCTAAATGATGGTTTCTGAATTTAATTGATAGACGTACCACAGTGTGGGTTATAGAACATTAATATGGAACATCAAAAAAATACACATTAGTTCTGTCAATGCAGTCTTTGTGCTTGCTTACCGCCCGTGGTTTGAAATCACAAGCGGAAGTTTTATGGACCATTGTTAAAATTGGGCAGCTTTAATCGCTCCAACAATTTTGATGGGAAACATTCTTGGATAAACACGCAATTTTTTGAACATTTCACTGATAAAAATTCGGCGTTTAGTGAATACAACATTATTTGGAGTAGTCGTACTTTGTTTGTGCCATTATTATTGCTAATAAAAACATTAATATTCTTCGCGGCTCGATTTTTTTTATAAATTAGGACCATAAATTGGCTTTTTTCAACATTTACAGAATTCAGGTCAATTTGTTGTTTTTTCATAAGTTATATTTGTTGCTTCATGTATTGGAGATTAAAACCCCTTTATCTACATTTAAAAAAAGTCACACATTCCCAACAGTCTATAATAATTGACTGTTCCAGCTGTACCATATATTGAGCATTTTCATGGCCCACAAAACCATAATGATAAAATCATATTTTTTCCTGTAGCGATGAACTCCATCTGAAGAGTTGGTTTTCCCATTTTGATTTATTTATTTTTGTAGGATTTGTCAATTGTGTAAGAAATGAAATACCAATACAACACACAGAATCTAAATAAACAATAACAAAAACATAACAACAAGCAATATATACATAATAATCAATTGACATGTAATGTGTATAATTATCACCTAAAATTAAGATTAGTGAATAGGGACAATACAAGAAAATTCATGTGAAGAGGGTACAATTACAAATTGTAAAGAGGGTACAATTAGCTCATACTAACATTTAAAAGTACTCAGATCTCTATTTGTGAAACTAATGCCTTCTGAATTTTGTTTTACACTATCAAAATCATGTTTTTCCACCAGCATTAGCTTGAGGATCATTTTATCAATAGGCACTCTTCGATGATGTCATAATATTTTTTTCTGGTGCAAGCTCAAAACATAGCAACGTCTGAATTGACATAAAAGTTGGAAAAGTTTTATTTTGTCATTTATAATTACATACAGAATACCTATTTGTCGCCACAGAGTAAAAATGTTCACCTTCATTTACAGGAAAATTCATCAGTGGGTTTTTTAAAAATATATACCCCATTTCCTCTATTAGTTATGAATGCAAGACTTATTTTCAATTGTTCCATAAGTTCGGAAAAGTTACCAGTTTTTGTTAAAAACTATGATACACGTTCAATCCATGAAAGATACATTGTTTTCCAAAGTTTCTCCAGCTATTTAAATACGTTTAAGTTCAATTTATTCAGAAAATGTCAATTTTGTCGAAGGTTCAGAACTTCCAATAGTCCTGCACCCCTACCAGTCAAACGAAAACTAGTTTTGAATCCTCTATTTGTATTGCAGCCATTTTGCCATACAAGTCAATTTTGCGGAAGTTTTGGTATATATTAAATTATTTATTAACGTAATCCGATACAAAAGCTTAATGGTCCTTTTTTAGGTTAAACAATTTTTAAAAATTTGAAGAGCCTAAAATATAGTATAAAGCTTCCACTTTATCATTTTTAACAGAATTAAATTAAAGTTTCGCAGCTTCTAATAGTCTTGCGATTTCTATAAGTTTTACCCCTATATGCCAATTAAAAAATAGTTTTGCATGAAAAACCAATAGAGAAAATACGGTACTTACGTAAATCTACTTGAAAACTTAAATGATTCAGAAATCCAGTACATCTATTGAAATTCCCAGTTGTTGTCCAACGCAAGATCTGCAGGATAATTGATACATCCGACGTTCTAATGTTATCCTTCTACTCAAAAAAATGTGCTCAAATGGTTATGCATTGTAAAAAAAAAATTTGAACTTAGGTTTCCAGTTTGGAAAATGATAACGGTTAATAAGTTTTTCAGTGATTTCCTAAATACTGAAAAAAAATTCTATACGAAAAAATAGTATTTAAAAAGTAGAAAGCGCAGAGAAAAAATTTCAGCTGTCATTATAAGGGTTTCAAAGTTGAGTTCCACCGCTGAAATATTGAAGCGACGTACTCTAAATAAAAGCTTTCAAATTTCACCCGAGTATAATTGAAGCCGAAACTAGATTGACTAGAAATTTTTGACAACATTAAAAACTACTGGATACTTGTGGAAAATTTTAAAAACAACTAGAAAATTCTAGAAAACTCGAGAAACATGTGGGACATTCTGTGATCCTCTGAGATTTTTTTTTAATTTTTAAATTCTTCAAGAAACATATGAAAAATTTCAGACACTTCTTAAAACCTTGCGCAACTTAGAAAAATTACTTGGTGTTTTAGAATATTTGGAATCCATACGAGAAAATTAGAGAAAGTAATCTCAATAACATAGATTCAATCAACAAAAATATTCCTATGTATTACATAGCAAGCGGCTTGGTGCATGCACTTATCAACAAACTAATCCAGGTTCTGAAATTGGCAGTATTAGTTTCATGCTTACTAAGGGTGTCATCAAAAGTGAAAATCGAAAAACTAGATTTAAAAAAAAATCGAAAAACGAAAATGTATCGGTTTTTCGATTTTACAGACGTCGAAAAATCAAATAAGTTTCGTTTTCAGTTGTAGTAAATAAAAAAACCGAGACCCTTGATGCTTACATCGGATGAATATCAATTTTTCAGAATGTACCGGCTCACAGAAGATACGATAAATTGTTTCGTAATGAAGATTCCAGAAAAAGTTATTCATGTGAAAATCGAAACTCATTTAAAATCTCACTTCAAAAAATCGGCCGAAATGAATTTCCTATTGGATGCCAACGACTGTTCGGAATTTTGCAGCGATGAATAAATTACATGTTATTCATTTTTGTTTGTTATAATGCACCCAGCAACGTAGGGGGGACTGCTGGTCTTGAAGCTGTGTTATTGATTTATTTGAACCTTGTTATTTTTTTTTGTTTTTTTTACAAATGCATTCTTCTGTTTGAATCGCATACCTTCCCTCTGATAATTCAATAAACTGTATTTCATACGTTCTACCTTCTCATCTTACGCACGCATCTTTTCAAAAAAAAACAGTTTTTCGAACAGATGAGAAAGACCAACAGGAACTAAATAGTAAACTCAACCCCAGCTGTTAATACCAACATCCCAATACTTCAGTTTAATCATTAGGATTTTTTCATGTATTCTACTGTGAAAATTTATTATGGACTACAAAATGATAAATATATGGATTTAATAGGCAACGCAGGCGGTTGGGATCTTGACAGACTCAACGAAGGAGACTGGGAAATCGACCAAATCGGCAACAGTTTGCTCACGAGCCTCCTTCAAGAAACGGCGGGCGTTCTTGCTGTGGCGTGGCATGCAAGTGAAACGGATCTTCTCGTTGGAAGTCTTCTCGGATTCGAGTCCACGGCGGCACTCAGAGACTGGCTCGATGGAGAAGCAGACGCGGTTGGAGAACTCCTTGATGAGGGTCTTCTTGAAAAGTTCTGAAAATATGTACTTTGCAAAAATTACAAATCATCCGAAATTAAGCTAACGGTTCTCAGTTTCCTTTTCATCGTAGTTGTTCTCATAGTCGGAGCTGCTCACGTAGTCGGACTTCTTCTCTTCTCTGTTCCATTTGTTTCTGTAGTTCTTCTTCTCGGAGATGCGGTCGTTCTCAACTTCGCATTCCTGAAAACGAAATAAATATATATTCAGTTTTTTGAAACAATATAGTTACTTCGTTCTTGAGAAGGTAAGAGCGGTGGAATTCCTCAACATCCTCAGTTTCGTAGTTGTCAGCGGTCATGAACTCATTGTCTCTCTCACCGTCATTGTTTCCGCAAAGTCCGCAAAGTTGGTTTTGTGAAGCAACGGATGGCATGTTGGTCTTGACAGTGTATCCATCGAAACGAACCTCTCCATGTGGAAGACGAATAACAATAAGGTTATCTCCAAGAATTTCGATACTGAAAAACGAGATTAGAAAAATTCATGTGATTTAGAGTTAAAGCTTACTTGTATTGTTCAAGTTCAGTTGGGTTAACCTTCTTTTCGTCAACCTTGACAAGGAACTTATCGTCAGACTTCTTCACAACAATTTCTTCCTCACGGCGGACAACCTTAACGAGAAGCTCCTCAGAGTTCTTGTTGATCTTCTTGGCAAGAACAGCGAATCTTGGCTGTTCGGAGCAATCCTTGGCAACAAGAGAGTAGCAGGTGGTGAGTGGAGCACGGTAGATCACGTTGTCAAAGGTAGAAACCTCAGATTGGCCAACCTTGCAGGTGGCTCCGGTCTTTTCCCAGGTTTGTTGGAACATGGCACGACGAGCAATAGTTGGGAGAACGACGCGTGGAATACGAACATTCTTCAACTCAACTTCTTGTTCTGGAGTCTGGATGGTCATGTTCATGTATTGGCGGGAAAGTGGCTCAACAGAAAGTTGAAGAACGACGCGGCGATCCTCGTTTTGGACACGCTTCTCAGAAACAGTCCAGAAGTTGTATGCCTTGATAAGGTCGAAAATGCGGGAGAAAGTGTATTCAGACTCTGGGGTGAGCTTGTACTCAGAAACAACATTGACTTGGTTAAGACGAGCAGCCTTGATCAAAAGTTCGTACTCTGGAATTCCCTTGTACTCACGCTCGATGTTGCGGAGGAACTTCTTTTGTTCCGTGGATTGTTCGAGTTGAGCATTGAAGGTGATCTCGCTCTTCTTTGATGATCCCCACTTGGCGTTGAGTGCAAGTTGAACCTCACGGTGTGGTTGCTCACGAAGTTGACGGAGGGATGATGGCATTTGTGGGCGGGCAGCAAGAAGCTCAGTACGAAGAGTCCATTCCTTGTTCTCGTGCTCCATTGGAGAGCGACGAGCATCCATCTCAACCTTGCACATACGGATCCATTTGTCACAGACGGTACGAAGTTCAGTGTTCCAGTACATTTGTTGTGGAGCCTCAAGCTTGAGGGTAATAAGATTCTTGAATCCTTGCTCGGATTGAATCTCACGGATCATCTTGTGGAAGTATTGGCGGCGGTTCTCAGATTCGTTGTTCTCAAGGTCGAATTCTTTTTCGAAGATCTTGTCGAACTTGATCTCGGAAAGATCAGTCTTCTCGAGGTTTCCAATAGTGACGCGAGCTGTGAACTCAACTGGACGGTTTTTGTTCTCAAGAGTGAACTCGAAATCTTGTTCAGTCATCAAGACCATTGGAAGAGTCCATTGGGAAAGAACATTTCCTTGGGCATTGATTCTGAGTCCAAAGGTCTCATATTGACGATCAATCTCTTCAGTAGACATTTGGTATTGTGAGTGGGAAATAGTCTTCTCTTCAGTCTCAACATATTCAGAGTCTTGGTTCTTTGGAACACGGATGAAAGCAACTGGGCGGGTATGAACGGAAACAGTGGTCTTCTTGTTCTCTGGGACAACAAACTTGTGAGTGATTTCGAGAGTGTTCTTCTTCAATTCAACAGTTGATTCGAATCTCAATGGAGTGTGGAGACGAGCAGATTGAAGTGACTTGACTCCTTGTTCAATGACTGGATACCAGAAGCGCATCTCAGTGACGTGGGTGGTGGCAACAGTTGGAACGATATCAAGAACAAGACGAGCTCCAAGCTTCTCGAGCTCAATTGAAACCTTTCCGTTGATAGAGAGGATAGTTGGCATCTTTCCAGAAATGGTGAGTGGCATTCCAATGGTGGTTGGAATTCTGCGTTCAGCCTCGTAGAAGAAGAGAGCACGGTGAAGCTCGAACTTGGAGTCGTTGGTCAAGAAAGTGAGGAGGGATTTGATGTCAAACTCCCCGTTTCTGACATACTTCTCAACAACATTGTCAATAGTTTCCATGTCAATTGGAAGAACGATGTAGTCCATCTCCTTGTAGCGAAGGTAGAAAACAGCGTGAGCATTTTGAGAATCGGTTTGTTGGACACGTGGACGGATGTTCATCTTCTTGACAATCTCTTGAAGCATCTGGATTCCAGATTGGACACGACGGGAACGGAGTTCATCAGATTGCTTTCCGTAAAGAGAAAGTTTTTCGAGGGTCTTGAGGATGACTTGCTCAAAGTTCTGTTGAGAGAATCCAACTTGAGCGAAGTATTTGTTCCAGTTTCCTCCGAAGACGGTTTCGAATGATGCTTGAACTTCCTTTGGCAAGAAAGCGTTCTTCTCGAAAATGGTGGCGAAGTCGAATTGAACTCCGGAGAGCCACTCAGAGTTGAAAAGTGGAAGTTGGGAGTAGGTGGAGAGCATCTGTTCTTGTGGTTGATAACGGGTGAAGAGAAGAACCTTGGAGCAACGAACAGCCAATTGTTGGTAGCATGGGTTGGTAGACTTGGAGAATTGACGGAGGACGTTGTAGGTGAAGGCAGCAACGTGTTGGTTGGATTCGTTTTCCATTTGGGAAACGATGTGAGCAAGAACTGGTTCTTCTGGAATGGTGTGCATCATTCTCCAAAGAGCAGCCATACGGAGCTCTGGCTTGTTTTGACGGTTCTTGTAGACTGGAAGGAGAACCTTCTGGATCTTGCGTGGCATAACGTCCTTGAGAAGACGAAGAGCATCTACAGCCTCAGTGCGGATGGAAAGTGGTTGACGTGGATCTTGGATAAGCTGAACAAGCTCATAGACGGAAAGGTCGATTCCCGCGTTTCCGAGGGTCTTAAGAGCAAGGACCTTCTCGTATGTGGAGTCAGCGTTGCGGAAGTGTTGCATGAATACGCGTACGTACTTTTCCTTGGTTTGTCTGGATGCTGGGCGGATCAATGGAAGGTCTTGGGTCTTTGAAGCAAATCCACGAACAACAGATCCTGCGGCGAGCCAGGCAGATTGACGAAGTGGTTCGTACTTCTCAGAGAGTGGCGATTGGGCAAGTTGGATGAGAAGGTCAGCAATGTGCTCACTTGGGTAAAGAGTTTCTTGGACAGATTTAAGAAGCTCAGCAGCTCTCAATGGTGTGATGCTCTTCTTCTCGAAGTGATGAATCAAGTGTTGAATGGTGTTCTTGGTTCCAGCCACAGCCAATGTGGTTTCAATGACAAGTTGAACCTAAGAGAGAACATGATATTAATGATTATGAAATGTGTATTGGTTACCTTCTTCTCGGCCTTAGTGTAGATGGTGGTGTGAACCTTCTTGAGTTCTTCGATGGTGCACATGCGGAACATGCGGACGGCGCGGGCAATAAGGTGGACAGTTTCTGGGGTGTTCTGCTCGTGCTCTTGAATTTGACGGAAGATCTCATCAAGTTGCTCAACCTTCTGCTCCATCTCGATAGCCTTGAATGGGTTGACCTCAGCCTGGTCTCCTTGTTGGTAGAATTGCTCAATAAGCTTCTCGTTTTCCATGGAGTAGACGATCTCCTCCTTTGGTCCAGAGACCTGAAAATTTGTGTGCTACTTAAAGTAAATCTTGATACTTTGCAAAAAGCGGAAAAATGTTTCTAAATGAAATACCTTCTTGATCTCTCTGTTGATTTTGCTCTCCTCGACGAAAGTGACCTTAGAGCGAGTCTCAGACTTGACGACCTCTTGTCCGTTAACATTCAAAGTGTAAATAGAATGAACCTCAGATTCTTGCAATTTCTCGTTCTTGAAGGTGTAGGTGTAGACAGTTTGTGGCTTGACAAATTGTCCCTCCTTCTCGCATTCCTTGCACTCAGATCCAAAACGAAGACCATAAGCAGTCTCTGGGCGAGTGATGCATTTGTCGAAGTTGACAGATTTGGTGTAGATGGTCTTCTCTCCCTCTTGAACAATGGTGTAAGCGACTTCGCAGTCTCCTTCCATGGTCTTTTCATGAACATTGAAGAAAAGAGAATCTTTGTCGGATTCCATATCTTTCTGATCTTGGCTCATCTCATCAACTGGAGCAGACTTGCGGAGAGAGAAAAGATTGAGAATCGATCTCTTGGCGTTCTTGGACCACTCGGCATCTTCGGAAGAAAATTGGATCTCAGAAACAAGTCCATTTCTGATTTGAGCACGGAATGGAAGCTCAAGAAGCTCTTTGAGCTCATCGGAAAGCTCACGTTGCTCCAAAGATTTGATTTTTGGCCATTGCTCAGATTGTGGAATGTGGGAAGCAGAGTACTGAATATCAATCAATTGAAGATGAATGTAACGATCATCAACAGCTTGAAGACGGGTACGGCAAGAAATCAGGGTTTGGGAAGCATCGGAAAATGTAGTTGGGAGTCCAGAGAGAAGAAGTCCGTCAAATTTGTAGACGTATTCGCTCTTTGGGGAGAAGGTACGGTCAAGAGCCGGAGAGGCGGCAATCGCCAAGGCGACAAGAGAGGCAATGATTATTGACTTCATTGCGAGAGTGATTATTCCCTTTCCAGCGTTTCTATTTATACCAGTGTGTTTAATTGACATGGCAGGCACTTTGCCTTAGCATATTGAAGTTTTATCATTGTAAATAGATTTTCGGTTAAAAAGTGATTGGCAGTTTTGTAAGTTTTGACTTTATCGGAGCAACATACAAATTTTTGTTGAAATTCATTGGCCTCAGTTTGATGTCGATCATCAATAATGGACGTTTCTGTGACTGCTGAAAGTATATGACATTGAAGTTTCCCTGCAATAATTTTTTGAGATGTTTTAAAACTTTCTTAGAGTGTTTTTTGTTATTTAAAACAGTTCATGATATTTCAGACACATATTAAAAGTGACCATAGATGAATGGAAGAATATGACCTTCTACCTGTTAGTGGAGAGTTTTGAAAACCGGAGAACACAAAAATGATCAGAATTAAGAAGTTAACAAAAACGTTGGCAAGTATTTTTAAAACTTGACTAACACGTTCTGAAAAGAGGAGAAGACGATTATATATTGTTTTCTATATGAACGATGCAAGCTCTGACGCGCTGAAAAAACCATTTCACAGCATATGAAATAAAATTTGTGAAACTTACGTTTGACAGGTGGTGGAGCGTAATGTAATCAAAATCCGTTTTCTTCAGAACTTCGGCAAAGACTATCTTCGGATCAATAGGGCGCCCGGGGAAAACAGCGTCCCAGATGATTCTCGCTTTGTCGGAATTGCCGTCGAGTTCGTAGACCTGATAAAAGTGAATATGATACACAGTGTTCCAGATATTGAATTAATTTTCAAAATCAAATCGTTCAACCTACTCACATTGACCTCCAACTTCAATTCATTTTCCAACCAATAGAGAAGATACTTCGAGTTTTCGCAATGCGGCCAGACCACAATATGAGCGTAGTGCTGAAAATTTGTAATTTGAACGGTCAATATTCTCCAGATTTTCAAAATTTTATAACTTACTTTTGGTTCAATCGTTTTCTTAGTCGGGACCACCGGTGCCATAAACATGTTGCAATGGCCTTCTTAAAAATAATAATGTTAAAAATATAAAATAACTATAAAAAAGCTGATTTCGAATGTACGTTCCATAGAAAACTAAATTTTTTAAATACCATTTTTCTAAATTTTTGTAAAATCTACTGATATTTTTTTGAACGTAGCCTAAATTAAGTAATGCGGTGCACGGATAATAAAAAAATGTCACGATAGATGAAAATAAACCCGAAAGTTTGGATAACAACAGGGAAATCATCTGAAAAACCAATCACATGATACAATACAGGACAGAAAAATATACCATTTCAAAATAGACAAGCAAATCATATCACGGAGGTGAAGTCTTAGAATGCAAGCATTAGTCACTGGTAGAATAGGAATAAAAATGTGACCTGATGAGACAAAACCTACCACTATCTAGTTAGCGTAAGAAAGCGATTCCAGAATCAATTTTTTGAACAAATATGTAATAGATAGCATTAAAGTTGTTTAATAGTAATTATTCAAGTATGTGAGATTGTAAACTTTTTCACTATAAAAATATATCAATATCAATATCTAGGAAAGCATAAATTCTTACCAGAATAACTTAATGCTTACAATTTCACTAATGAAAATTAAAATTTACAAAAATAAAAATGAATTGTGACAGTTTAAACTAAGTGCAGGACGCTTTGAATTCATTATTCACGAAATAACCAATGTGTCTCGTGATAATGTTGGAAGAATAGTGATTGAAAAAATAGAAAACACTGAAGTGAATCATGATAAAACCAATAAATCAAATTATCTTATAGCCTCGATTTTTAACCGGCATTGTTTCCATAACTCGAGCTATTAAAGTTGTTCCAATTGTATTTTTCTGAAGATTTTGTTACGGGAAAAATTACAACGGATTGAACGAAGTTTACAAAATTCAATAAAAATGTATGCGTGACAAAAAACATGTTTTATTTTTATAAAGCTGCCTCCTGGTCTGAAAAATATTGATTTTTGTGATTACCAAACGTTTATTACACCGGTATCCTTATGTTAGGTATTGTCTGAAATTTTTGAGTGCTTTTAACTCAACAGAAGCTCCAGAACCTTGAAAGCTGGACAGTCAAGTTGAAGCAGTTTGTTTTTCATTGCTCAACGTTACCGCAATAGAACGAAAAAATACATCAAACTTGGTTGAATTCAAGAATCGTGGGGTTGCTTCTTATCTAATCGGCTTTTTGGTAATTTGAATAACTGACATACACACACAAACAAATTGTTTTACGTCTATTTCATATCTTCTGTAGATTTTTTTTAGATCCCACTAGGTTGGTAATCAGATAACAACGTATACGAGACTCCACCACTTAATTACTACTCCCCAACAATTTTTCGTGCACTCACAAGAACCTTCCCAAGACTGAGGTTGTATCATATCGCAGCGACACCCAATCTCTTTCTCTCCCGCTACGTCATTGTTCCTTTTTTTACATACGCCAAATTTAACGCTGCAAAAGAAATGTCTTGGCGTCGTGGAGTCTTTTGAGATATTCTTTCTTTTTTCTTGTCTTTTTTTTTGAAGCGCATCTTTCCTTTTCGTACTTTGTATTGGATTTAGTGCCGAAATTTTTGAAATCACTTTTGTATAAGTATAAATGTTTGGTAGCAACATATAGGGCAGGGAGTACATTTAATAAAAACTATAAAACTATAATTTGAGATCTCAAAATTATTACATCTCGTTTAAAAATGATAAAGAATTTTTAGTTTTGTTTAAAATTGAATTTAAGAAGACTAGGCTAATTTTTTTTGACAATCTATTGAAGTTTTTATTTTTTAATATTCATGCATTAGCCAAAATTCAACCCTTTGCCATTTAAAATTAAAAAATGAAAGTTTTCCATATTTTTATCAGTGCAAAATTAGCTTTACTCCAGATAATGAAAAGTTTACCCTAATTAGCATAAAATGTCAGTGCAAAAGAGATTGTCTGCAACATTGATTTTGATTCGCTCGGAGGGTAGCAAAATTATTAGAGATAACAAAGCTAATAAAGAACTAGGTATTCTATGTTAATATTTTTTCAACAACGACTATTTCAACAAAAAAGTTTAGCTCAATCTAATGCAGACAGCCCTCAGTTTTCATTTTAGCATTTTGCCGAAAATGTTATGCACGAGCAATGCGCAATAAAACACTAAATGTTTGAGAATTTTGGGGCAAAAGCAAACGCGTTTTTTTTTCAAAAGAATCATTTAAAAAAAACAAAGAGACAATATAATTGTTTAGAAGTTCCTGAAAATCGCTTTAGTCTTAGTGATATGTTTTTTGCGTTAATAAAATTTTATAAATCCATTTTTAAAAGGTCAATAAAAAGTAGTGTATTTTTCAAATTAGTAGAAAATCTTGTTTAGAGAAATTCACAATTTCTTCGAGTTTCTACGTCCTAGAGCGGCCAAATAAACCAACCTCTCTTACGATAAAAATGCTGGGAAACAATTTTAATGTTGAATGGTAAATGCTTTTTAACAATTTTTCGCTGAGCATACCTCACCTTTAAAAATTTTCTTAGCTCTAAAATTCCTTTCGGTTTTCAGTTTTTTGAACACCTTTATTTGCCAACACTGTTTTCCTAATTTTCATTGCAAAACATATATCTGAAATTTTTTTTTTTGAAAATCCTAGCATTTTACATATTCCAGCAAACTTTTTTTTGACCATCCAATACCGTGGGAAACTTTCGTCATTTTGCATTGCGTTTCTTCTCTCCTTACCGATTTTTTTCATTTTTTTCTATGCTTTAATATTTGCCGACAAAGTTATCTAACCACTTTGTTCTGAGAATATTAAAATAAAATCAAAATTGATAACAATGAAGAATCATAGAATACTCGTTATCTCTCCGTCTCCAATTCTAATACACCTTTCTCAATTTTGTTGTCTCTTAATTTCTTATCGCTTCGTTACAGTGTCTCCTGATAAGATTGGCAGAGCGAGGAGGAAATTTTCGATTTTTTGTTATTTTTCTCATTTTCCAAGAATTGGAAAACATTTTGACTACTTTAAATTTTTTTACAGAAAGACATGTCAAGTGCTCAGTTTCAAACTTTCGATGCTGACCTCTCATTGACAAGTCAGACTGACTGTGAAAACTCTGCACGGGAAATTCTAACCAAGCTTCGACCAGAATGGAAATCACCTGAAATAACGTTTGAGGTAGGTTTTTAAATTACCAAATTTTCGCAATGCCCGAAATATATTCAATAAATTCTTTAAATTTTGTTATTAAACTAAAAAAAAATCAATTTCAGTATTTCTCAGTCGGAATCACGAACAAAATATTTTCTGCGGGATTCGGAACCGAACACGTGATCTTTCGTGTTTTCGGTCACAACACCAACAAGGTCATTGATCGGGAGAACGAGGTGATCGCATGGAAACAACTGGCAGAATATGGATTCGCTGCTCCTCTTTATGGAAAATTTAATAATGGATTGATTTGCGGATTTTTGGAGGGAAAAAGTCTAGCGATTGAACAGATGAGAGACTCGAAATTTAATATGTAAGTTCTGAACTAAATTGTTCAGCTTTCAAATATTTTTACAAATTTATGTGGAAGTTCCAGTCAAAATCTTGCTATCAAATGTTTTGCAAAATTATCGAAAAGTTGAAGTTTTTATTTGCTTTATTTTTTTTATTAGCTTTGTTCCTCTGCAAGCTAATCGAAAACTAGTCTTTCAGTTTCCATAAGCTCTGTGATTTAATAGTGAACATTTTGATCAGTTCTCTGCGTTCAAAGCATCAACAAAATTTTTGAAAAATTTGTATATTTTGAGGTTAAGACTCTATAAAACCAGGATTTTGTTGAAGAGCGTTCGAGAAAAAAGTATTGCCGTCAGTAAATTGAAACAGTAGGCTAGAAAAAAAAATGCATGCAGGCATTTAATAATGCCTACCTAAAATCTTTTAATAATTACGCCTACCAAAAAGTAGGCTCTATTAATTTTAATGGTTTTTGAAGGTTAATTGATTCAAATTGAGCATTCCAAACTTGAAATCTAATATAATATGTTCCAGGAACATTGCCAAAAGAATTGCCCAACTTCACTCTTCCGTTCCAACCAATGGAAAAACTCCAGTGTTTGAAAAAATGCGAACATTTTTACAACAGCTGAATCCGTCATTTGAAAAAGAAAGCCAACAGGTAATTTTAATTTCCACGTCAGAAAATAAAATTGTTCATTGATATTACAGAATTTTTTCCACGAGAACTTTCCAACTGATCTAGGAGCAGAAATTTCCAAAATTGAAAAGATGATCGTAATGCTAAAAGAGCCAATTGTATTCTGTCATAACGACCTTCTTGTGCACAACATTGTGTATGACAGTGAGAAGAAATCAATCGAATTTATTGACTATGAATATGCATTCCCAAATTATGCTCTATACGACATTGCCAATCACTTTTGTGAATATGCAGGTACCTTTTTTAGTTTTGCAAATTTTTAAAGTTCAATTGTAAGAAATCCTAATTATCTGCAGTATTGTTTTTCAGGCGTCGAAGGATCTCCTGACTACTCAAAATGTTTGACAAAAGACGAGAAGTGGGCATTTATCAACGACTATTTACGTTTTTCAAATGGAAAAGAGCACTCTGACACCCGAATTGCTACAATGTTCAAGAACTTGCTATTGTTTGAAGCAGCCGCCCATCTTTTCTGGGCTGTGTGGGCACTTGTCCAAGCACAGAATTCAACGATTGACTTTGATTATTTAACGTTAGGTTTTGCAAACATTTAAAAAATACTAACTGTAAATTGTAATTATTAAAATGAGTATGCAACACAAACACTGTCGTTATAAAACGTTTTGAGAAATTTCCCAAAAAAAGTTGCGACCGTTCAAAGTGTTGGAAAAAGGCGTATTTTACAGCTAAAATCTCTGGTAGAATTTGAAATTTTATCTGAATATAAGTTTTTTCTCCAAAATTTTTAAATTTTTTTGAGAAATTTTCAGAACATCGGTAGTTTTGGGCAATTCTAAGTCTAAAAAAAATGCGAAGTCTTCGATTTTGGTAATCCACAATTACTTTCAATAATTTCAGTCAATTAAAGAGACAATTTTCAGGTACGCTCACGCTCGATATCAACAATATCAAAAACGTCTTCATAAGTACATATCGAAAATTGAACATTGATTAAGTTTACAAAAAAAATTATGTTTCTGTTTTATTTGTGACCCAATCTTGTGATTTCTTAAAACTTTTTATTATGTTTAGTAGAAATGAATACTGAAATTTTTATAACATTTCACACAAGTCGTGCAGGAATATTTTTAGAATCAAAGTCCGAGATTACGATTTTATTGCAATAATTTCAGTTTTATCATGCCCTAATACTTTTCGCAAAAAGATAATTTTTAAATTTCGGTTCAAAGTGCAAATTTTTTAAAGATTGTGGAGCAACAATGTTTTGAAACAGCAATACATATTTGTCCTTAATAATTAATTTTAGATGAGTTGAATAAAATAATTTAAGGTAATAAAAACAGACAACAACTTGAATATGTTCTTAGATTTGTACAAAAAAATCTGTAAACCATAGAAATTTCAATAGCGTCCTAGTTGTCTTATTTTCAATTTTCTCCCTTTTTGAACTAAAAACTACAATTATTTATGTTTGGCACAGGGTTTTTTTTGCAGTTATATTTTTTTCTTATCAATTATTTTTGAACAAATTCAAAATTCTTCCAAATTCTATCATCATTTTCGAATCTTTATTAATATCCCATTTCCGAAATCACCATCATTTTCATTTGGATCTCATTAACCATGTATCCATTTGTGAATCACCGAGAAGTATGCAGAAATGTCAGTTATTCAATATTTATCACGTATCATAAAGCATAACAAGTGTTTAGTATGAAGAATCATCTGGAAAACTTACTGGCACTTGCATAAATAAAATCTTGAATGAAATTCAAGTAATTGTGAAGGGGAATGTATATAGTTTGTTATTCAAGGTGGACTAAATGGGTTAAGAAAAAATTTTTAACTACTGCTTTATTTTTTGCAAAAAAAAATATTACCCATATAGCTGAAAAAAAACTGGAAATTGACCGTAGTCAAGAATTTGTGGGCTGAAAACTTTTGAAATAAATACTGGTAATTCACATAATTGAAAAATGGTTTCTAGGCTTTTAGCCAAATTTTTCCCCCGTTCAACATCCCATATCACCATGGAAATATTTAAATTGAAAGTTAACATAAAAGATCCCAGATATCCGTACATGATGTGCCCTTGTGGATCAATCAACGAAAGCTTCCTACTAGTCAATCTTCACCTATGGAACCGTATGGCCAAGTTACTTCCGGGGACAGTGAGCCGTCAAATGTTTGCATCACGATTAAATTCTATCCCGTTTAATTATTTTTCTCACCCAACTTGATCCCCTTAACTACTTATGGTTTACAGGATCATTCAAATTATTCAAGTCTGTTTCTCCCGGTGATTATTCTATACTTTCTGTTTTGCTACGACGTTTTTGAATAAATATATATATATATATCGTTCATTTTGGTGAGTAATTCAAAATTTGCCGCCCCCCCCCCCTCATTATTACTGATCGGTCGAAAAAATACTCTAACGCAGTAATTTTCGTGCAAATTTCAATCCCAATGCCAATGCCTTGTGTTTAATGTCACAAGTTGGAGGTATATAATGTATATATTTAAATTAGACTTCTGTTTTGTAAGTAAACAACTTAAATATCACAAAGTTCTTTACTTTAAATATCACACGATTTGTTTTCAGACTAGACAGTCCCCAGTGATTTTATGAATAATAATTCTCAATTTGCAAGTGTTTTTTTTATTGAGTATTTTATGTTTTCCACTCTCAAAAACAATGATTTTTATTGATCAAGTCTTGAAGTGACCTTTATTTCTCTCATGCTACCCTTTAAATTTTCGTTCAACATTTCAAATCCCCAGGATGAATGTATAGCGCTGATTGACCTTTTGTGGTATAAGGCTCATGGCTTATACTAGGTCAACAAAAAACCTTTTTTTCTTTTTGTCAAAAAGTTTTGACATGAACAACAGGATATACTATCCATAAAACTCGTCACTTTCGTACTAGTTGTCACTAAGAAATAAAAAAACACACGCGAGAGAGCACAAGCTTTAATCAAAACTCATTCCCTTTACGATTTCTAATTTTAACTCCCCAAGAAGTGTGATGTCGTCCGCAATCTCCGTTTTCGGCTACTGAATTTCAAATGATGACTTCGTGCGGAAACGCATGAAAATTTGCCAGTGTTTGTGACGTCGGGTCTCGAACGTCCCCTCTCGAGTTGTAATGTTTATTAGTCATGAGCAAAAGTCGTTAAATTGGGATGGGAAAACTTGTTGCCAAAAATAAATATTATTGTTTTTGATGTTTAAATGAAAAAAACCCCCACAGCACTTTGTGTTTTCCAGTGCTCCCACCCCAAACGCATCAATTAACGTTTGTGTCGAAAATTGAGTTGTTGATCTGAATGCAAAACGAGTCAAAAGAGAAACAGAAATTCCCCCCCCCCCCCCCCTCAATGATATTTCACTCAATTTCAAGATGACGTGACAAGGGCAGCATTTTTTATGAGAAAACCGAAGAAGCAACATGAAAAATGAAAAAGAAACCCAATAGACTACCAATTTTTGGGCCACCTAATTAGGTCAATATGTAGATTATTGTGGCAACATTTTTTCTAATTACAAAGAACAATGAGAGAACACCTAAGAACAAACAAAAAAAATTGAAAATGTTGAGAAAGTCGGACCCCTTTTTTGCTATGCTGAAAACGACCAATAAATTGGCACAAGTTTAAGTAGTTTGTTGACTGCGTGGCAAGACCCATTTACAAAAGATACGACAAAAATTCTTGTATTTAGGCGTCTACGTAGCATTTCAAAAACCATATGAACAGAGCCACTTTACAACTCCTCTTTTAAGCCTTTTTGGTTGACAAAGCCGACACATATTTGGAAATTCGGCATCATTCCGTCACTTAACCGGATGTTCCTTCTGTATTATTCTTTGAGTATCAGTTATCCCGCATCCATTTCTCCTCCATCGAGACTCCTGAAAGATATTTCCAATTACCCGAACCCAAAGTCTGGAACTCCAGTCATCTCCGGCAAAACATATGCAAGAAACCCATCCGGTTTCCCTGTTGTTTTGAATTCCAAAATATGACGCTGTTTTTTTTTTTCGAGGAATCATCCTATTGTCTTTGTGACGTTAATGCTATGTTGCAGACGGATTTTCATCCTGTTGTGGTTTGTTCTTCCTTCTTTCACGTTTCTGTCCATTTCACAGATCGCTGACTAAACTTCGTGAGAACTCGGACTGAATTACAAATATAACTAGTTGTGAAGTGACCGGAATGTAATATGTAAGACAAAATAAAATCAGAACCATCGACGTCAGCGTTATCAGTACATTTTTTTCAGTAAAGTAGTCACGCGTGAGTGCTTGAATACGGAAGACAGAAGACTTGTTTTTTGAAGCTTTTGACAATTTGGAAACTACAACCCGGTCTTATGATCTGGTTCAGACAATAAATAACAAACAGAAAACAATCCAGAAAACAATTTTCTAACTGCCCACAATTTTTGTGGTTTCTTGGAAGCAAGGCACATGATATTCGTTAAATGGGTCTCATCACGATTCAAGTCTTAGTGGTACAAACCCAATTCAATAAATTCCTATAATTCCGCGTACAAAACATAGCAGAGTAACACAAGCTTTACTTACAATTAGAAATAAAATTATCGAATTTAAGGAGGGGGTATTTTGAACGCATGTATTCAAAATGTGCTCAAATAAACAAATTTCATAACGAAACTTTACAAAAATTTTATAAAATTTGTTATGCGGGTTCAAAATTTTGAAAAACTGACCTAACTTTTACTGAGATTTCCAATTTGGCCACTGTTCCGTGTCTCTCTCAGCGGTCCCTCAGCGGTCGGAAGTCGATTTTATACTTGAGTTTTTTTTAAACAAAAAAACCGATTCCGACCGCTGCAACGCGGAAAATTAGTTTAAATTAAAGATTTTCGCCATTTTAGGACATTTTTAGGAAAGATTGAACAGCCATAAAAATTTTTCAAGTTTTTTTTGAGAAGTTTCATTGCAAAATTGTTTCATTTAAGCAAACTTTGGGTCTATACGTTCGAAAACCCTAATCCTCCTACAAACTTGTACTCTACGTACTTTTCCAACATTTTCAGATTTGTTTCAACCGGAAAGTTCTTTCTTTTTTCAGTGGAAAAAACCAAAAAGGAAAACAATCTGGTGTCATTTGCTTTAGTTATTGTTCTCTTGTTATAACATGGCTTTGTGTACTAATTGGTACAATAATTGAAGGTTGTAGATTCAAGATTAAATATTCAAAAAGTGTTGTGCTGAAATACTGAATTCACAAATTTATTTTTAAGACACAAAAATTTTCAGATATAATAAAACGTCCTGAAAAAAATTTCACGGAAAATAGTTAAAAGAAGAGTGTTTATTTGAACACATTTGGGTCTATACGTTCAAAATACAGTTACATCTTCTTCAATTATTCAATTATCTAAATTTGTACTTTTATTTGAAACATTATATTGCCATTTTTAAATAAAATGAACGGAAAACCTAATGGAAAATATTTTTGAGGCAGGTGTACTACACGTTGCACACAAGTACCAAAAAAGTTAGATATCTGATTCTCTATCTTCTGTGTATCAATAATTGATGCTGCCAAACCCCTCCAAAATCCTGAAATTGACCAAAAGTATATGCAAAAAATGTTGTCTAAAATTTTGCCAATCAGCTTTAAATGTCAACCAGTGGACTTGGTGAATCAGTCCTGCAAATTTGCAAAATGTACCCGTCACAATTGAAGTTAATCTCTATTACAATGGGATATTGTTTACCGAAAAGTTTTAATACTCGTCGATGACGCTTGTATCCAAATAGCACGCAAGCCGGTACAGTAGGAACGAACAATGATATCCCTTGGGTGCGCTGATAACTCTTCTCATTTCCTGCTCATTGATACGAATGTTGATTAGGTTACATTCATGGGTGCTGCTGGTGTCGTCACAGGATTAGCAACGCACGTGTGTTTTCTGTTACGTTGTCAATCAAACTTTAGTTCGTTAAAAGAAGGGAGGAAGCCCCGTTTTGCAAGTGTCTTCAGCCAATGCCAACAGGATTTACTTTCGTCGGCAATGGCTATTTTGAGTGTTCCGGAGACGCAAATAGCGTGTGAAAAAAAATTTTTTTTTTGATGACACACTTGGTGCGACATGGCTTTTAAACTGAGCTGGGTTTGCTTAGAAAAGTGTGGGAGGATTTGGATTTGAGTCGAAATAAGAATGGCTCAAAGAAGCCGTTTTAGTCGTCAAACTAATGTTGAGTTGCAACTATCAAAAAATTGAACTCTCTAAAAGACGTAATACTAAATTTGTTTTTAGTCTCGGTAAATGTCACTACTAAAAGTTATAGTTTTGTCTGTCGCAAATCCCACAATTTTATAGAACAAAATGAATGAAAAGGAAAACACCTCCCAAGATCCGATAGATTTTTGATTTTAGGTTTTTCCTGCAATGATTGTTTTCCCAAAGAAAAAAAAACAAAGTTCTCGAAGCAACTCATCATCTCTCGTTACAACACCGAATCTGACTCCAATGTTTTCGTTTTTGTAGACAGCCACAGAGAGCCAATTATGCTATCTAAAAATAGTGACCTCGCGTTCAGATTGCACATCAAAATAGGACCCCCCCCCCCCCCCCCCCCGAGAATGAAACGAACCTCTTTTTAAAATGACGTTCATTTAGCAAAACAAAAAAAGGCAGCAGTTAATTATGTCAATTCGTGCACCGACCCTGATTTTATTGGTCCCACGCATCAATGACAGGGCGAGAGTGACTGACGTCAAAAATGTCATATATATGGTGACTGAGATAAGTCGTAGGTCATTCGTATAAAATAGAAAAAAGTAACGGCCGGGATCATATGTTTTCTCTAAAAGGTTTTTGGGCTGACGAATATGTATAGTGGGTTCTGGGGATTCATAAAGATACGATGAGTGGGACGAGAGATGGGTTAACTCAATTTAAAGTCTATTGGGTTTGCTTTACGATTGTATTTTGTATTTTGGAGAGCTTGCACGTAAGCCAACAATTTTTTAGTTTGCAAGAACGGAAAATTCCAATTTTCGGTAGAAAACAATGCTATGTTTTGGTGGATTTTAATTTAAAATTTAAAATTCTAAAACTTGACGTTTGATATTTGAAGTCTTAATTCTATTTTTGGTGGTTCTTACAATACATGCAATTCTAGGAATCATTCTTCAGTGACCCTATCCGTCTAGAAAAAGATAATATAAACTCAACTACTCTCATTCCTTTTTTTGGGCAATGTTCAAAAAGAGGGAGCCGGCAAAAGAGATAGACGGATCGAAATGTTTTGGTCCGAATAACAAGTTTAATTGCCTGGAGAAATGGCGTCATGCAAAAAAAAAAGTCCCGCAGTAAAGTTTTAATGAGTGCAAAAAAAATGGCGCTTTATTCACAAAGTGACACCATATAGACATCAACATCACACCCACATAAATGGGGGTGAATTCCGAGTTGACCTGAAACCCGAGAGCATCCGTTTTCATTGTTGATTTTGTGGTGCTCCTCTGCAAATGAAAAATGTGGTCTCATCACAAGTCTGGAGATGTGTGGGGGAGGATTTCAATTTTGCTTTGTGTTCGGTTTTTGCATTTTTTTTGCACGCTTTGACTGCGGAATACGAGCAACATTTTGAAACGAGAAAGAGTGAGCGAAAAGTGGGAAATAATAGGTGACATGATGGATGATTCTGAAAACGACAACAAAGCTTCGTGCATATGGAATGAACGGCTATTCGTTTCCTGCTTGAAATTTTCTCACTTCTTGTTTCATTAACTTTTTTTTAAAGTCAGGTTCGGATAATAAAGCGATGGCAAACTTGAAAATTCCACAAAAAACTTCTGCTCAGAACTTTAACTAAATGCTCTTTCAACCATTGCTTGTTTTCCATTCAAAAATATGAATCCGAGTGCAGAGAATTTTGCAAATGGCATTGCTCTACCTTCAAACCTCAAAACAAAACTTTCCAACTAATAATTATTCACAATCTGCGAAAGGACATGTTCCTTTAAACATATATCTTTGCTTATTAGCTTCTAAAGCGACGAGAGACCACTTTGAATGAGGAGAGCGGCCCCCGCGCGAGAAAGTCCTGGCCACTGAAGAGACACAGAGGAGGGAGCAAGACGAGCTGAACAGGGCGGGGCCGACCCGAATTCGGACCCGCCCCAATCAGTTGCTTCTTCATCTCACCATCAGTTTATTCAGTTTCTCCCCACAATGCTAACGGCTCAACCCCGAAAGTCTATTATTGAACTTGCTGAAGACTCCGGTCTATTTGATATTAACGCATCCGACCTTGTATTCGAAGCATCTGCCAACGGCATTTGCTACTACGATTTTGTGCTCAGCTGCCGACGATGCCCAGCGTCCGAAGGTAGTGGAAAAATGCTATACCTTGCGAAATTCGACGATAGCGTCAACCTTGAAGTATTCGAAACTGTACATATTCCACAAGAACTATTCGAAGATGGCCTCCCTCAACATGACCTCGGACTAATGACTCTCGGAATCCTTATCTGGAAGCACGTTATCGCAAAGTCCAGAGTTCTATGCCTTGTCCGAAATATGGATGGTGACAATACCCAACCACTGGAGGCTTTGAAACGTGCAACCTACAAATTCTCTGTCAGCCATCACGTACAGACGATGGTCCCGCGTCGTTCTTCAGTATCGTCCGGCTCTTCGTTCGGCAGCAATCACTCTTATTACTCCGAAGGAATGCGAATGCGAATCCTGCTTTGCCAGTCAAGAAACCAGGTAGATAATATTCCAGCGCAAGCTATTCGTGAAACTAAAGCCCTTCTTAATCCATCCAGTAACCCTATTTTGTGTTTATGCTTCCCAATTGTGTGATATGTTCCCTCAATTTGTACTTACATTAACGTTTCTTGTTAGTTGCCAGTTTGTCAGTTGTATTTCTCATTACGATCATTCCCACGTTTTACCGGTTTTATGCTCCCTTCTTGTAAAAACTTCAAATTCCGTGATCTCTGCTGGTTTTTTTTGTACGAAATTCTTCCTATGAATCTCTCCCTTTCTATCATAGTTTCTACTCGTTTTCTTGTTGTATCAGTTTCTATGGAACATTCACATTTGGGTCGTTCATTAAATAAATTTTCTGTAATTTAAAAATCCATGTTTGTTTTTGTTTATTTTCTTTTCAGTTTTCCAGAATTTCAGATCAAATTCACAAAGTTATGATTTTTCCAGAATGCTCCAAAAATAGAAATTTTTATGAATTCTGTGCAACGAAAAAAAAAAGAAAAAAAGGAAAAAGAAAAAGCAAAAGCGAGAAAAAATTATGAAAAACATGACGGCAGATGCAGTTGTTCCTGTTACTTTATACGAGGTGTTTTTTCAGAAGAAAAAATTGGAGATCGAATTAGAACTTGTTTAGGATCGTTCAAATTATTTTGATATATTGAGCCCAGAGAGCCTGCTGATTTTAGAAACTTGTAAACATTCCATTTCTTTTTGATACTTTTGATTCATTAATATTATTGACACCAGAAACCTATTAATTCATAAAACAAAATATTTCAAATTCATTACCTAAAGTGTGTATATCTGGGTAGAAAATATCCAAAATCCGGATTACTGAATCCTTATTTTTTATTATCCTCCACTGTTAAAAAGAAGACTTTATTATTTTCATATGTGCTTATAAAAGAGCTTATAACCTGGAAATGTCATAGATGTGATCTTTACATTTTACCCATTCTCTTCTAGGGTATAAATACATAAAAGCTCAAACTAGTTTTATTTTTAGGAGCGAGAAAAAAAAACGCGACACAAAAAGTAGTTGTAAAGAAAGATTGGTGGTTAGCACAGGAAATAGTATACCAAAAAAGATTTAGTTCAGTTTCGGTTTTTTTTTGAGTTCTCTCTTTCCGCTAACATCCGGCTCATCTAGGAATGTTCCAGAAAAAGGAGAAACCCTTTTGAAAGTTAACCAAATTTAGACTTTGGTCAAGTAAACAATTAGTTATGTCGCAATATCTCTGATGGACTTTTGATAGATTATGTTCCTTGAAAAACAGGTGATTTTCTTGTTTTTCATCCCATGTTGGCGACCTTGATTTATGAAATAAAATCGGTTGGAAGTTTCGAAAGAATTCAAAAAATTTCATCACTTTTGAAGAAAGTTCATCGAATGGTTGAAAACCAATCTTTATTCCAAGAAAATGTGTTCTCCACCTACACAATAAAAAAACACAAAACTCACGCATAATTGCAAAAATACAATGAGAATCGGGAGCGCGGCGATGAAGCATGAAATAATCGTGCTCCGCGCTTAATTCATATGACGTGTGTCAGAAAAATGAGGAAGTCGGGCACGATGACTTGAGTTTTCAGATTTCCGGTGCGGTTACTATTACTTTGAACATTGAGATGTGTTTTTAAGGTTTGAATATTTGTTAAATGTCACGAAAATCGTTTTATTCGTTTTGAGTAGTTGAGTATTTTATTTGCTATGTAGGCGCCAATACGCCTGCCCTGGCTGTCTTGCCGGCGATCTCCTAAGCTGCAACCCGCGCCTTCTGTATAGTGTAGCTCGGAATCCAAAAAGTGTCGGGCGCTGCAAACAGCTGGCCTTTGATTTCACTCCAGAAAAGTGGCCACGGGGGCCCAGTGAGGCGCAGTAGGCGTCAGGCTATATTTTAAACCGCCCCTGCCTCCCATGGAAGCCCACACAATAGTACTTAATTTGACCTCGCATTTCGTTCAGCTTTGTTCCTTTCGCCTACATACTTGCTTTTTCAACTTTCTCTATTCTTTTCCAAGTTCAAATTTAGATTTAAACGTTTGAATGTGCTTTTAATAGAACGTATGCAGTGACGTAAGAATATGTAAGAACAATATCATTATTTTTTTAATACTTTGTAAAAATGTGCCAGACAGATCCGCTTTAAGAAAATTTTGACGCAGTTCTTTTTTTTCTCTTGAAAAAATTATTATGAAAATACAACCGACACCTGAAATAAGATACATCGAGGCTGAATGCTCAATAATTAGATTTTTTCAATACGAAATTTTGAAATTTTACAAGGTCTAAAAATAGATAAGTTCCATTTCTAATTAGTCAAGATTCGTAGAATTTCAGAAAAACAAAATAATCAGAAGACGAAATGTTTATTAATATTGTTTGTCAATTTTATTGACCTAGAACACAAAAAAAAATCGTATTTTGAGTGTTCGAAAACCCATTTTCAAGGTTAGTATTATTACAGGGGGACTTGAGAGATGAAGGAAGTTAAGCTTATTAAATTTATTATTATTATTAATTTGCGTGAAATGTTTCTTATCCAACTCGGTGAACAGGACAGCAAATTCTGTAAAGACTGTCGTGTGATGGGAAACAATCCGCATTTTCTGGACAGCGACTTGGTGTCCAAATGTCTTGATCGAGTCCACATGCAATCACCATATTAGATTGATCTCTGATGGCGGATTCTTTTGAACAGAACCGAAGGACTGTAAATGACACATGTTTTCAGACAGAATAAATTTTTTGTAAGACGATTTTCCCAGATTTTCACACAGCTGGTCATAAGTATCTAAATTATAACAGACTTTCTAGATAATCTTATTTTCTACCGGATTTGTATTATTAATATTAGTCACTACAATATAATCTGGATATCCTATGAATATATGTATATTGATAATCAAAGTATAACAATTGTTTCGATCAAAGGAAGTATAACAATAGAAATCTGTGTTATTATTGGAAGTAGACAGACGACAGCAAATCCGTTTTTTTTTCATTTCCTATTTTAAGCTTGACTATACGAAAAGAAATGCAAAGAGGATTAGATGTGGAAAAATAACTATGTTTAAGCAACTGAAAGGATCAAAAATAAAATCAGGTGGTTGTTATCCGGATGAACTATTATTTTTTTGGGTAAGTAAAATTCAACTCACTTGACTCTTTTTTAGCCGGGCGTGGTCTAGGTGTGTGATAGAAGTTGTTCGGATCGTAGGCAGTGGTGGTTGGACGGGTGGCACGAGTTGGGAATGTTACGGGGATCTGGAAGTTGTCAAGTATGAGAATAATATTGAATAGATATGCCAGAACTTTAAAATCTAAAGACGGAGTATGTACCTGTTTTCGTGGCGCTAAAATGTACTTGTAACAAGGTTTCAATATCTTTTGAAATTTTTTTTTTGGAATCAAAAAGTGGTCGAGCAAAAATCGTTTTTGTACTTGCTCATTCTAATAGTTCAAAGCTGTAGCAATGCTCGATATTACTCAAAAAGACCACATTTATGGAATATTTCGAAATCTACCAAAACAAATGAAAATTTTGAAAAATCTGGGATTGTTCGGTTATTATGTATGATAATAAGTGCATTTATACTGAATGACTTCGAAATTTGAAAGAAAAACGAAATAATGATTTAACTCAATAAAGATCAAGGTTTAATCCATTTCCGATAATTTTTGGATTTTTTTAAAAAGAAAATTCTAAAACACTTTAAAAAAATTTTCAGCACAAGAAAAAAAATTTCGTAAAGAAGTGTTTAGTCGACTTTCAAATTTTATATTTTTCAAAAAAAGTCTCTTGCCATTTTTTTGGGATGTTAAACAGTATATTTTTTCCACATTTTTCGCAACTCTTTAGCAGAATTTGGAATTTTTTCATACTTCCTATATGCTTTTGTTCAAAAATTCACTTTTTTGGAAGCTTATAGATATTTGCACAATTCTTGCTAATTTTAATGCTTAAATTCGATTTACACTGCCAGACGGAAATAATGAATCCGCAAGTTCCGGTATGACGTCACTCCGATTTACCACTTTTCTTTATCTATTCATGCTTCATAAGTTCCGTGATTCGATGTGTGTGTGTTTTTTTATTATTATGTTTCCTCTAAACTTGTGGTGGGATAGTCACACAAACGTGCTACGTCACGCACACCCTTATTAAAATTTTTGCTCGTGTGCTTGTTTACATATTTTATTTTTATCCCAATTATCTTTACATAACAATTGGAATCTTTTTCTTGCACGTGCACGGATTCGCGTGGGGCAACCGGGATTAGCAATGACCACCAACAGGCGAATGTTTCTCAATCTTGTATTAGAAAAAGAAAATGAGATGAGGAAAAAATGAGGAAAATGTAGATGCGGGGGTTTCAGAATGAAAAACGAGATTAGGCTATCTTTCAGTTTCTAAGAGGATAATCCTAATGCACATCTCACCTTATTGTCAATCTCAATCTCGGAATCCGACACCTCTTCGATTTCTTCTTTGCTCTCTTCTTCATCAAGTTCAGGATTGGACATTTTGCTCAAATGCTGGTTCTGATTCGCATTATCTTCTTCTCGAGAATCTGAAAATGGAGATGTTTGAGACTGGAATTAGAATTGGAACGAACTTTCACTGGCAGATGAACTAAATCCGTCCAGATTCGTCATTGAGATTGGTTCCATCATGTCGAGTGCTGAAAATGACATATATTTTTGAAACCAAAGTGGATGAAACATTATAAAATAGGAAATTGTATACCAATTGGAAGACCATTTCGTGGGATATGGGTTTTCACTGCATCCTTTCTTGGGAGAGATACTTTGTCGGCAAATTGAGCTTCCGCAAAACTGTTTCGAACGGGAGCACGGCGAATGTCTCCACGGCGAGCACTCAACTAAAAACAAATCAGTTGCATGGGGAATCTTTGCATTTCAAAAAGTTGGAGACATAGAAAACTTTTTACAATTTTTAAAATGATTGAGAGTGGGCTAATAATTCAGTAGACTCATGGAATTTGTTTTTTGAAAATTTTTTAAATTTTCAGATCCTTGGGTAATACAACTTTCAGATTTTATTTTAAAAAAAAACTTCCTGAATGTGAACCTACTAAAAAGTACACAAGAACCTTAAAAGTTACCAAAAACGAGTTGCATACTTGCAGGTCTTGAAAAACTTGAAATTAGTATATTAAAAATATACTTAAACAATTTCAGATCGAAATTTGAAAGTAAAATATTCCAGCTGAAGTTGTGCCACTTAGTGAGTAATTATGAATTGAAAAAAATATTATTTGGAAGTCTAGTTGTGAATTTAGAACATTTTCTCGTAAAAATACATACTTAATAACTTTTATAAAAAGTATAACTTTTTTTCTGAATTTTCAAATTTTTCAGTTACTGTTTTGGTATAGTACTAACTTTCAGGGACAGTGGATTTTTTAGAAATATCGATTAATCTTGCAGTTAAACTGCTTCGTGCTAAATCACGAATACACTATGAGAATACGAAACTAAAAAAAAACTTTGAAGATATTTTTTCGGTCGACTGCTAGAATTAAGTTTAGCGAACAATTTCTAAACTGGCGATAACTTGGAAAAAAGCTATAACACTACAAACTATAATTTACGTTGTCTCTTTTGACTCTTCTCATGAAACTGTGATTAACCTTGTTGATAACATCCTCCAATTCCTCATCTTCCTGAAACTCGATTCTTGGGCTATCTTCGACCACTTTCTGCTTCTGAGATGGAGCAGGTTGCTAAAATTTGTGAATTCAATCAATTTTCAAAACATTTTCTCACTTTAGTGGTAGTTTTGAGCTCTTCCAACTCCTCATTAACTGGATCATCAAATGGCGAAAGTTGGGTCTCTTCGTCAATGTATCTGGCATTATCCTGCTGGTTCACACGAGTCTCGGCAACTCTCCGAGTCACCGGAAGGTCGCGACGGGCTGATGGAGTGGTTGTCCTTCCGCGGAAACGGCGTGGTCTAAAATCAAAAGAAGATGATCAATGGTGAAGTCCTTGGAAAACGGGGGAAAATTGATTCGAGACTGAAACATGTGATTTATGATTTACAAGAGTGGTAGGGAGCAGATCATTATAAAAATCTTTGACTCTTGAAAGTGCAAAACGAAGTTGAAACAAATGATATATAATGCTGTTAAAAATGAATTAATACGTAATATACTACTAAATTTTCTACCTATTTAGCGCCAGTAGAAAATGTAAACATACGTTTGTGTGACTGCAACCTGGTTTCGTTGCGAAGGGCTTTCATACTGCTCCATTGAGTTAAAGAATGAGTTTGCAATTTTTCTAGTCGTTGGCTCTTCTGTAGTTGTGGTAGTTGTTGGGCGAGTTCTTCTTATTCTTGGAGTAGTTTTTGTAGATTCTTCTGTAGTGGTTGTAGGCTCTTCTGTTGTAGTAGTTGGTCGTGTTCTATGAGCTCTAACAACTTTCTTGATAATCTTTTTCACAATCTGAAATTTTAGCATTATTAAATTATCTGTATCGGTTTTTGATTCATCTATGAAGTTTTTTTTTTCATTCTTTTCATTCTTTTCATTTTGTTCTACCTTTTTTGGTGGCAACGTTGTCTCGAAATGCATTTCAACGGATCCGTTAATTTCGGAGACGATCTTATCGTTGTCCTCGTCTTCATCGGAATCCCAGATATCCTGAACGCAGACAAATTTCTACAAAATTCGCGGAAAAGGTGCAAAAACAAGTACGTCACAAATGTACACAACAGAACACACGTGAGAATTTATTATGGAAACCGAGTGCAATCACAAGTTATTAAATTTGTATCACACGGCGTAAAAATGACTGTGAATAAGTAAAGCAGTGGGAAATATTCAACCAAAAGTGGAAAACAATGTGAAAAAATGAAGCAACCGAAAATCAGGGACGAAGTATAAGAAAAAAAATAGAAAAAAACACACATAAGAAACTTAATAAAACGGAGAAAACATTACTCAGAAAGTTCATCAAAGCTTACAACATGTGGCCGATGGGTCCTGATTGGAGAACGACGACGTCCCTCCGTGTTAACTGGCTGCAAATTTGAGAAATCTTCCCCATCGGCTGACTTTCTCAATGGCTGAAAACAGAATGCAATTTTTTTTTAATTTTTCATTCTGAAAATTACCAAAAGTTCCTTCGAAAATCTATGCTTTCCAGATGGTTGTGGGAATTGCTCATTTTCAAAGTTCACATCATCCAAGTTTTGTGGTGGTCTTGCAGCTGGCGGACCAGCTTTTGGCGCCGAAACTGCCTCTGAAAAAGCTTGTTTTCCGAGCAGCTCCAGATAGATGCAATGACTCACCAATTGGCTTTTCATTTGCATTCTGCAAAAGTTTGTTCAGAGATTGCTGGAAAATTTGTGCAGCCTTCTGTTCTGACTGAGCCGAGCCAATTTTTTTAACGATATCCTCGACGAGTTGTTGACTGAACACCGGGGTTTCCTGTGGGAATGTAGTTTCTTCGTCTGGAATTGGCTCAGTGACTGGAAGCTCTTGTTCGACAGGAAGCTCTTCGGTGGTTGAAGTGGTTGGAGGGATTGTGACAAGAGCAAGGGAGACCTGAAACAGATGTTAAATTTTAATTTGGAAACAAAATTGTTAGTTAATTAATTAATGTTATAGCTAATTTTTTTTAAAATACACTCACATCAGGGGTCAGCGCCGATTTTGCTAAATGTCCTATTGCGACATGTTGTTGTAACATTTTTTTTTGTAAGACATTGGAATCAAAATATCAAAAAACATTTGCTTAAAAGGAAATTGGATATGTTTAAATTTTAAACAATAAAATAATGATCAAAATAAAACTGAAACAAAGCTCTTTAATTTGAAAAATCGAAAATCGGCAATTTAAAAATTTCTGACCATTTTTGGCCATTCATTTCAAATTTAGATTGAAACAAATTATTTTGCAACACATCAAGTGATTTGTTATCTGTTGCCATATTTTTTCAAGAAAAATGTTAGAACAAAATGGTCTAATTGGTAAAGAGACCTTTCATAATAAATGCCACTAAGTTGCTCAAAAAATGTTCAAAAAAGTTCTCAACGCTAATTTTGCGAAACTATTGTTAATATTTATTTTGATCTTGTTTTAACTAAAACCCCGTAATAAGAAATTGCTTTTTAAAAATTAAAACAAAAAGAGTGTGCAAGTTGCTATCAATCTGGGAACAATTTTCGAAAATGAGCTCAAGATATGTCGGCCGCTCTATTTACATGAGTGTGGTGAAAATTGTTAGTTGAATTTCTACTCCTAACGTTTACTGATTCCCCGTTTCTCAAACTTACCGTTGCAAGTCTACGAGTTGTCACTTGTGGAGCAACTGGCAGAGATTCCAGAGCACCTTCACTAATATCATCAGCATCGGATTTGATCTCAATTAGTGGTACTGCAGGTTGCTGAAACTCTACAACTGGTGCAGCTTCAACTCTTGATGGTGGATGCATTGGAACTCTTAATTTTGTTGGTGGGGCCTCTGCTCCTTTTTGAGTTTTAACAACTTTCCTAAAAACATTTAACGTGTATTTATGATATTTTTATCTATAATTAAAAAATATTACAGTGGATTTTGTTTATCCTGACGTGATTCGAAGCTTGTGTCCAATTCCTGAGAGACTGGAACATCTTCAGTAGTTGCTTCTGGTGCAGGGGTGCTGGGTCGAACTTTCTCATCAGAGAGGATTGAAGCTAAAATTTCTTATGTCATTTTGCAACCTTTCTGTCAAAAAGTCCCTTGAGACTTGTTTTCTTGTTCATGTTTGTTTTGTCAAGCTTCATAGGTCAGAAAAGTAATAAAAGTGGTGAAAAAAGAGCAACAGAAATTTCTTTTCACAGATGTCGAACACATGTCATTTTAACGAACTCTTAGCAGACACAAAAAGTTACACTTTTCGGAGGGACCGTATGAAACTTGATAATAGGGTCAGTAAACATGCTCTAATGTTTTAGTGGTACTTGTATAATTATGTACTTCATTCTTAAAGTTGTAGTAATTTAAATTATTATTGCAGTTTTAAACCTCACTTCGAAAATTTTAGAAAATATTTTCTATGATATTTGGACGTTCCGCTTCCCAAAGACACATTAATTTTTAATCAGAAATTAATGGAAAAAAATTGTTAAAATCTAGAATGTTCGTTCCTTGCTACTTATGTAGATATGACGACAACTAACCTGTGGCACGTGGAGCCAAATCGCAAAACCTAACAACATAGTTGCGTTCCTCAATTCTAATCGCATTTATCAGTTGATTGTCATTCTCGATCAACGTGCTTCTTGTCAACCCGATTGGCTTGTTGAAAATCAAATCTTTACAGTTGAACTCATCACGAGATCGCAAACGGCAGCACATTGTTTGAATTCTGAAAAAAAAAAACATTGGAAACAGTTGTTGTGTATTAAGAGCTATAAATTATTTCAAACCTTGTGTCAGAAAGTCTGGTGATTCCGGCAAGATACTCTCTTGGGCCACATGTGAATGTCGTGTTGTCATCGAGAATCGGGTCAATCATTTGTGAATAGTGACAGTCTTCGCGCTCAATTTCAGCAATGCCGACTGGGATGTTGACCCAAGGATACAAGTCTTCAACTGTTTCGCAAGACAAATCGAATACCACATCCTGACGCTTTTGACCTACAGATTCTACCATTCGAACAGCCAATTCTGTTGCTGCAGCCTGGAAATTTTGATAGATATGTGATATTATCAAAAAAGCGTGACTTACTCGTTTTGGGCATTCTATTCTAAAGTTATCAAATGGCGATGATACAAAAACATTTTTACAGGCTACCGTAGACACCAAGGTTAGAAGCAAGAATAGCTTCATCGCTGCAAAAATTGGCACGATTGTCGATTGGCAAATTGGATGCCGCGCCGATTTTTAAAGGATCGTAAATGTGAGGAAAAAAGTGCTGTACAGGATAGGAGATACGGATGGAAAACCAGGAGATAGAGGGAACAAGATAGATGGACAGATAACGAAAGAGAAAGGCGGAGTGAGGGTGCTTGGTGGCCGAGAAAAAGTTGTGCGAGCGCTACTTGCCCTGTGGGCTTTCTAGTGAAATGTGGATGATGATGATGATGATGATGATGCTGATGATGTCGGGGAGTGTCCAGATTCGAGACGACGACGCCGCGGACGGATGATAACAGGCCAAACGCGGTCAGTTTATGCGCGTTCCGCGTAAACACATGATAATCGGCGACGCAAGGGATGATGGAGAAGCAACTGAATAGAATCAAAGCATTCTTGGATATTTGAGAGAAATAGATGAATATGGCACTTCAATCAAATTTATAGTGAATGAGTGATATAACAAATTTGATATGTATCTTAAACGTAGGATGATGTGAAATTTGGTAGAAATAGATTTCATTACTACGTTAATTTTTGAATTGCTAGTGAATCTATTCCTTGTAACAAACAAAACAGAAACAAAAAGAAAAATTGAAAATCTAAAAGCTGAGTATCGAAACCACTTGAAACTGATTAATCCTTAATACCAAATGATACTATTTTCTGGGTCACAGTTTTCCTCCTCTCGGGAAGTGATAGATAGGGAAAAAATGTGGTCACAGGTGAATTGGAAGGATGCGAAAGTTTCATGAAAGCGAAACTTGTCTGATTGACCCGGTTAAAAAGGAAGATGCTGCGGTTGCCGCGCATCGGGGGTCAATTATACTTTTGTCGGGAAGAAAGAGTTCATCACCTTTCTTGCGTTAATCATTAATCAATTTGAACTTTCGATTTCTATATTAAAACCTTTATTCACAGAAAACCGAGTTTTTATTCATTTTACTCATTTGATTCACAACCTTAAAATGTCAGTGATATATAAAAATTCCCAATTACAAAACAAAAATGATAGGACCATAACAGTTATGAAATCTATAAATTATTCCAAGACAATCTTATACTTCACATCTTTGCCGAAGAATGTTCCATGCGAATTGTTGAAAATGAACACATATTCCCCAGTTTCCTCAATTTTGAAGGATCCAATTTCCGGATGAAACTCTGTGAGGCAGCGGAAAACTGGCCAGACCTGAAAATTAAATCATTGTGCAAAAAAAAATGTTAGCAAACAGGCTAATTCTACATTGATAAGAAATTGTGACTATGACTTTCAAAAATATATATTGGTCATGCTCTTGTCCACATGCAGAGTGGACAGTGAAACTTGTCGAATCTTAATGTAAATATGATAAGCAAATGGAAATTAAAACTGACTACTCGGCCGTCCTTCTCAATGCTAAAGTCGATGTCTCCACTGCTAACACGCCATAGCCAATGGAAATACTTTCCGCTTTCTCCGTACATTTTTATCTGAAAATAAAAAAACAGTTGTGCGTGTCTTGAAGAATTTGGTTAACCTCAGTTTTCGACCTCGCTGGAACAGCAATTTTGGTTCGGTCTCCTTCAAGTTTGTGAGAGTCAGCATACCTAAAACATGAAGTGCTTATACAGTGGTAAGACTAAACGCGGTTTGAGATAGACCTGTGTTTTTTTAAGTAGACGGTTATTACTAATATTCAAATTTTAGATTTCTTAACGAACGTTTATAACAAAGGTAACACGGAAAAGTTTGGAAAATTGCAACAAAAACTATCCAAAAATCATGCGGAATAGACTGAAAATGATTTAGTTTCAATATTTTCGCAAATGACTTTAAGTGGGAACTCAAGTTTTTTTTTATCTATATACACGTAATTATACGATCTGTTTATACGTAATCGCACCACTTTTCTTGCAGGTTTGAAATGTTTAGAATGTTCAAGATCGGGCTCCTCACTGTTAAAATAACTGTTCACATTCACTACACTTTCTTCAAAATTAATTTAAAGTTAACTTAACTATTCCGATCGAAATTAAAATCCAAAAATTGATTGATTTGGTAAAACTTTGTGTTCTAATTTTAGTAATAAGTACCACAGTACAAATATCCACAAATTTCTATACTTTTTTTCCACATACCACAAACTCTCTGGCACTTTTCCTCCCATCCGAATATCGCCACATGGATGTTCGTGTTTTTTGACGCCTCCCCAATGCATGAAGATGTTCTCCTCGCCAATCTCCTCGATCAGATGATTTTTCCAATCTTTATCCAAAAATCGGACCTGTCGAGACAACATAAAAACTCGAACTGGCTAAGAATGGCAAATACCTTTTCCCTTGTTTGAGACGACAAAACAGGCGATACCATCGCGTAAACCGCTGACATCATTGCGGGACAGTTGATTATATAAATTCTGCGAGCAAAGTCGGGGAAAATGTTCTAAAAGTGCAATGATGCAAGGGATGATAAAGAAAAGTACAAAAATAAACAATACCTGCAACATGGTAAGCAAGCTCATGTACACTTTAAGAGTAGGAGTGTACAAAAGATCCATGCTAAAACCATCAAGATCCATGATAATGATCACACCCATTTTACGTTCGGTTTCTTGTTCGGTTTGGCGAATTATTTTGAATGACATTTCGGTTTCAGAAATACAGAGTTGGAAGAGTTGCGAAGTGGGCCCGGCTTTCACGAGGGTTTTTGGATGCGCCTAAAGTTTTTTTTTATAATGTTTGTCAAACTCAATAAAGTATTCAATTTTAAAAAAAGTTTTTTTTTTCAATTCTGAAGTGCTCTTTAAAATTTTTATACCGAAATTTGTTTGTGCTATTTTCAATAGTAACTTTTGTTTAAATAAAGGAGATTTTTAGGCTTTTATTGGTGATCAGTGGATAATTGACTCCTTTTTTCCATAAATTGTTTCGAAATGACCAAATACAGTGATAAAATTTTTAAAAAGTTTTTTTAAAAGTTTTTTCGAGTCAAAAAGCTGTGAAAACTTTTTTCCCAATTTTTTGAAAACCTCGATTAAAAAAATCACGTATTTTTATGAATTGATTACGTTGATTACGATGATGATTATTTCATATTCCGATACTGTATGGGTTTGAATATGCGGCAATATCTCGAAAAGTTGCGCAGTTTCAGTTTTCACGCCATTTTGGTTTTTTAAAAAGTTTTCATAAGTTTTGTTGTCACTTTCGGACATTTTAGCTCCATAGCAATTATTTAAAAAAATTTTATACCCGAATTGCCTCAAAGTAGCTCCAAACACAACATTTTCTGATTCAAATTCAATTAAAAATAAATAAAATTTCAAAAGCATAAAAATTAAATTGATTATTAAATTTTGTCATGAGCAAAGTTACAAATACATATAAAACATTAGGTAAAATTTGAAATTTTTTTTCAAAACTTCGAAGTGTCTTAAAATTTTGAGGATTAATTCAAACAATTTCGTCTTGAAATTCAGTCCTTTCAAGTTTCGTAAGTTTTTCTGAGTTTATTAATGCACAAAATTCTGATTTGTAAATTCCTCTATTAGATTTCACAATATCTTTTTTGTTTCAAATATCTGGATAACATGTCTGAGAAATTTTTTATTGCGATCTTATTCCAACAAACAAACCTTTGCCATAGCCTGCATGTAGACCACATCACCTCGTTTGCTCTTTCCCATTATACCCCCGGGAAAGTACTCGGCAACAGCTGACATGTTTTTGATGTCCCTATTTATTTGATCGACGCTTGTTGTCTGCTTGTTGTTCATTCCAAGATTTACCAGTGTTTCCACAGCATATCGCATTTTTGGAACAATGACGTCTGAGGAAAATTTAATTTTGTATTTTGTAGGTTTTGTAGGCCTCACCAATTTTGTAGTCCCAACCCATAAGCCAGCGAAGAAGCGAGAAATCGGTGTCATACTCGGGATATCTAAAAAAAAAACAAATTGAAATATAGAACTTTAAAATTAAAAAAAAAACCTACGTTGCCAGGATATCTTTAGTTTTTGATCTTAACTCAGCAATTTTATCTTTTTGATGGGCGGTAAGCTCATTCAGATGCGGATAATGATTCTCGACGACCATGTCTGAAAACGAGAATTAATGAAAAAACCAAAAGACAAACATGCATATTCAACTATGAATAGAGCACGCTGAGAAAAAACTGATAACTGTGAAATTGTATGGTCAGGCCAAAAATGTTTTATCAGTAATCATGGATTGAAATTTTCCAAACAAAAACCAGAGACACTAGACGGTGTCACAATTTTGATAATTTGGAGTTTAATTATTAGATCAATTGACAAGAGTTTGAAGTTTTTTGTTGAAAAGTAGTAAACTAAACAAACCTGTTGAGGTACTACCAAACATTGTTTGATGTAGTGATGCACAGTGCACAAAAGATGATATCAATAAAACTGAAATGAAAATTTGAAAAAAAATCATTCAAAAATGATAAGTAATTTCAACCGAAAAAAATCTTCCGGGTTGGGAGGCCCTTTTTGGTGAGTTTTTTTTTCATGTAACAAAAACGGGAGACAGAAAGAAATAAACGGAAATGTATCTAGGAAACAGAATAAAATTAAATATTTGAATTTGTATTTCATATTTTTCAGCATTTGGAAAAAAGTTTAGACTACCAAATGAACCCTATTTTATTCTAAAAAGAAGCTTTTAAATATATCTCTACAAAAAAAACTAGCAGCTGAGGAGCACTCTGAACAAAATTAAAAGTCGATTTGAAAATATTTCAGTGTATTTTTCGCTACTTCCTAGGCCTGTGAAATTGCTCCAAAGGTGAATTTTTGAAGTTTCAGATTTTTTTTGGAAAAAAAAATTTAACATATTGTGAACGAACATTTTTAGTCAACAATAATTATTTTCTCATAAATACTGGCAGTATCATTTTATCGCAAGAATGGCTGTATTACATAAGTAAAAAATGTTCAAGTTATTCCGATTGAAAATTTAAAAAAAAGCTTAAACACGTAAAAAATAGTATAAGTACATGAAAGGAAGCATATAACTTTTTCTTTTCGGTTTTCGAAAGTTTAAATCTGAGCTACTGAGCTGAAATACTTTCCCTGTAAGGATTCAAATTTGAAAAATAATTTTGTTTGTATTTTGTTCATGCAATGTGGCACCTTTTTCCCCTTCCTTTGTTCGTTCACATTTGCATATCAAAAATCTTCGTCCAGGTAGAGATGTATGGTTCCCATTGTATCATCATTTTCTTACTCTTTTCCTTCCACAACTCTCCCACTCATCGAGCAGCTAGATCTTTATGTTTCGAGCGCCTCTTCTTCTCCTCCATCCTACACGATCAATTTTTTTAGCTGCCGTCGTTTTCCTTCAACTCGATGAGAGTGTAAAAATGCCAAACGTTTGGCCAGTTTCTTTTCACAATCTTTCTTTTCCTAGCTACTTGCCACACAACTCATCCGCTATTTCATTTTTGCAGACGATCGAAATGGAATTGCTCACATCTCCATCATTCCACCATATCTCGCCACTTACACGGTCTAGAAGCGATGTTCGTTCAGCTGCAATGAGAAGGTAAATGAACCAACGATCACAAATTAAAATTGGTTACCGATAAGCTATCTAAAAGTCAAAAGTTGCTGCTTTCTAGTATAGTGTAGTGTTGATAGAGGTCTTGTTTTTAAACTTCGATATTAAAATGTTCACTTAAAAATCATATGAATATTTTTGTACTCTAGTAATAGTGAAAACGTCAATTAAGAGGGAGAACATTTTCTATAGATCAGAATCGAAAAAAAAAACAGAAAAAAACCTAAGATTAGCCAAGACCAAGCTTTTATATTTTTGAAAGTAATACGATGGAAAAGAAATTGTTAATAAAAAAATCATAGATGCAACTAGAAAACAAGTTGATTCAAAACACTAATACCAATTTGGTCATCTTATAGTAAAAACCTTCACCATCAAAAGTTCCAGATCCAACTCTTTCTCCGGAGTCACCCGATCGACCTCCAGCAACCGGTTCTCTCGTCCCGAATATGGATACGGTGGTGGCTATATGGCCCGTTCAATCAACAAATGCGGTAGGCAACCTTCTTATGTGATTGAAAGCGCGTGCTTCATCGTGCTTGTTATTTTCATCGGAGTCATTGGCTTCTTCTTTTGTGTTCTAGCCGTTTGACACTCATCTCCTCCTATCCCAATAACGTACATGTCCTTCATTCAACTTTTTGTCACATCCAGGGTTCTGGATAATCTATGCACTTTTTGTCGGGTTGTTGTTGCCATCGCGAGTAAAGTTTTTTCTTGATGTCTTGTTTTCACACAATCTGGTGATTATCAATGCCAAAAATGCGACACAATATGTATGAAAACTTTCATAAAGAGAAAAAAAAATGAATTGCAATTCATTTTTATCATCTCTTTTCTCACTCTATCTGAGCCAGCTGCTCATTGCTCGATTTACACCCACGCGAGTTTCAAGAGAGAGAGAGAGACACACTTTCTTAGAAAGCGATATCAAGAACTACGTTCTAATAAAAAAAAACAACTTGTTGAATTTCAGGTGGATCTATCTTTGGAAGATCTCTCGCTGCATCGGCGCTCACCACAACTCCACCATTCCACAGCGTTGGAGTTCAGCGTAGTACCCCACATTACACCGACAAGTACGTTTACAGCACATAATGAATATGAAGCTATATTTTCAGATACCCATATGTTCGATACAGCTATGGAAACACTGACACCGGACTCGGCATTTTGACTCAATCGGAATCGGTAAGTTTTATAAGTAGTTCCAATTTTTACAGAATCAGTATCAAATCTCACTATTATTTCAAAAACTCATCTTCAGGTCTACGGCCACCACTCTGGAATTCGTGATATTGGAACTAAGCGTTGGCTGGAGGGAAAGCTCAATGCCTATAACACCTCTCTTTTCACCCGTCCCGACTACCAAAAACGTGTTGAGAGACCACTAGCATCAGCAAGAAGCTACGTCCGATATATGCCAGTTGATGACGCCTTGGATATGTACAAGAAGAGATGTATGACAGTTGGAACGTTGTCGAAGGTAACGCAATTTTTTAGACTACTGTTGTATTTTCTCCATTAGTCTTGCATTTTCGAGTTTATTAAATATCTTAGCAGTTTCTTGTAGGCACCGCATAAATTAAGAAATCCATAGAGTCATTGAATTTTGAAGAAAAATATAATTCGGTTTTTTATCCTCAGTCAGTTGAAAATGTATTTTGCAGTTTCTAGAAAATTAAAAATAAAGCTTGATGGCAATATTCATTCAATAGGAGTATTGAAAAACATGCTTTAAGTGAATTACAAATTAATATTTCTTTTTCATTAATTTGATTAGTTTTGGCGATACATATTTGTCTTTTGTATTATTCAAAAATTGATTACTGGCTGAACTAAAAATATGTATTATCCAGTTTTCTAGAGTTTTGTATATACTCATTTATTTCTTACTCACACTTGAGCCTAGATATAATCTTTTAAAACTCAATTTAAAAAAAAACCAAAATTCGGGTTTATTAAAAGCCTCACAACTGGATACTCACTCTGCACAAGTATTATTTTTTAATAAAATGAAGTGCAATCTATTTTAGTACTGGCTTTCACCAGCTACTTGGGCTTCCCGTCGCGAGAAGGAGCTCAACCTCTCGTCATCTCTCAGCCGTGGAAACTACTCTTACTCTAGCCGATTTGACAGGTACTGAGGTTTTAGTTTTTGGTAAATTAATTATTCTTAATTCAGACTTGGAGGACGCGTTTATTAAATTTTCTAAAACCTTCTGATCCATTTCATCGACTTCAACATTTTTCCATCGCGATTCAACATTCACGATATGTTCTTTCTACACGACTTCTTGACGCCGTTTTCGCATTTTGTTTGGTGTTTAACAAAGTGCGATGAGCAGCTCGGTTCAGTTATTCTTTTTTTTCTTGTTTTATACTTTAATTGATATTCCAATAAAATCAAAATAATTACATTCATTCAGTAAATTAAACATCACCGTTGTATATAAACATGCGGGGAGACGGACAAAGCGAGGACGGGAATCATTGGATTGAAGAGTCGAAAAGCCACGAACTTTTGAAAAATACAAGCTCATAAGCTTTAAGCGGATAAATTAAAACTTTACAACGGTCCATTTTTGGATGGAAGTGGTGGAGCTTCTTGGTAAGCATTGTAGGCTGGTGGCTGAGCGCTAGATTGTTGTTGAATATTGTTATAATCTGGAAGAGTAGAAGGATGAGGAGCAGCTCCTTGTCCGACGTTGAATCCTCCCTGCGGTGGTTGATTAGTTGGATAAGGATGGTATTGTCCTGGCTGTTGAGGTTGTCCAGGGTACGCCCCAACATTCTGGTACTGGACGGTTCCGACTGGCTGGAATTGTCCGGCAGGATACGGCGTGGTTTGTCCGATTCCTGGGTATGGTGGAGGCATGTCGTAAACGTAGACGTTTTGTGCTGGAAAACAATTTGTTTCGAAGAAATTACTACGTCATAAATCTTACCAGGTGGGCGCTCAGGAAAAACGTTCGTCGGAGCTTGGAATCCTTGGTATGTCCCTTGCACCAAGTAGTATGTCGGTGGAGCAGCATAGTACGTAGTGCCTGATTGCTGTTGCATATTTCCACCATATGCTGGTGGAGCAGCAAATGGACGAGCTCTAGATGCTGAAACAGAACCAAAACATTGATGGGAACTATTCAAGACAATCGTACCCATGTCAGCAGCGCGAAGAAGTGCCTCTCCAAACTCGATGCATCCTCCTTTCGGGAAAGACAAACGCCATTCCGGACATCCATCAAAGTTGCCTCCAGGCATTGGTTGAACCCATCCCTGAAAAATTAAAAATGTGACTGCAAGTCATTTAAGATTGAAAAAAAAACCTTGAGATAGTTTGGGGTGAGAAGTGGCTGTTCAAGTTTCACATCTCGCACTGAATTGAATGGCATCGCGAAGGATTTGAACTCATCTTTCTTGCTCTCGTTCATGAAAATTATCTGAAAAAATAAAGTTGAAATATTTGAAATTTAGGATCAAACGTTTTGGTTTTCAGCTAAAATGAAAAAAAAAACCTATCCAGAAATGAAAATTTGCAACTCAAAAACTTTAAAACTCACTCTGTGTGAAGTGAGATAGAGGGCTCCCGACTTGGTGGACTTGAACGCAGGAACATTGTACTTCTCGAACTTCAGCTTTACATTTGTTGTGTAGAGAAGAATCCTGAAATTATAAAAACTTATTTCATAATTTGAAAAGAATCAGTTTTGAGAAAGAATTTAAAAAACTTACATTTCTCCATTATAAATCAAAATGCCTTGGCCATCGGGTGTGTGCGACGTGTTGAGCGACATGGTGCTGCTGAAGAACAAAAAAAAATCAAAAATACTGCTTTTTAAGGAGGAAAATGGAATTAATGAGCAGATCGGGAATTGCGAAATACACGAAATCGACGAAAAACGGCATGGAATGGCGTGATGGCAACGTTTTCATACGGCGAGGGTAGCCAACACTGACTCACGACCCCGAGACCCGCAATGGAGCGCGTTTTCCATTGCCTTGTTTTCTGCGTCTCTCACAAGTCATGGCTCTCTAGTGAGTGGTGAGTGGCGAAAGACAAATAGTGTTTGCCATTAGATAGAGAGGGGAGTATCGATGCCATTAATCATGAATATGAAGGTTTATTATTATAAGGGCAGAATTGCCGGGAAATAAAGGTAATTAGGCAACGAGCTACTTTTGGAAAATTTTGAGTCGATTTTGGTCGTGTATTTAAACATTTCTGGAAAAAAAACAAGTAGTTGTATTAATTTGTTGAACAATTTGTGGTGAAAGTTAAAATAAATAAATAAGAGAACATTTATTATGTTAATTTGAAAGACTCTTAAAAATTTGGTGAATTCATTTGAAACTTTTCTGGTTTTTAAAGTAGATGTACTCCAAAGTATTCAAATGTTTCTTTTTTGTTTCTGTATAGTTCAACACATTATTATCCGGCCTAAGCTCCAAAAAGTTCGAATGTTATGTTCACAATTTTAATTCACTTTAAAATGAGTATCATCATTTGCTTTGAATTTTAAGGAACTTTTGAAAGTGATAGTATCTATCAATCTAGGCTTTCTCTGTACACTTTGAAAATTAAAATTTCCTGAAATTCGTTTTATACACTAGGTAATCATATTTGTAAAACTTGACACTTGTAATAGCGTTCCTCTTAACTGATATGTCGAAATTTCTAGAATTTCCTATAATATTATTTGTATTTTTGATTTAAATATCAATGAACAATATTATTCTGCCAAAAATTATATTAGTTCCTTAGCGAAAAGAAATGAAGCTGAAAAACAAAAAAAACGATTGATAGGGAATGTTTATCGAGTCGCGTTGGATAAAAATGTTAAGTCGAACAATAAATACAAAATGAGTGGATCGGAGATTAAATTGAAACCATTGAATCAGAAAACACAAATAATAATACTAATAATAATAAATTGTTTTTTAATACAACACTTTATCAGCAAACACTGGAGCTTGTTCGACTTTTTGTCCCTTGTTGTGTCGGAGGATGGCAACTAGTGGGTGGACAGTTTCTTGCAAATCCTGAAGTGAAAGATTTAATAAGGTAGTTTCAGAAGCATAGATAATAAGCTGACCTATCAAAACCGCAAAAATTAATATCATCTCTCACATTCGAACATTATTAATACAATTTTGAAAAGTGAGTTAATATGAGTTAAAAACTTGATATGAAAAAAGCTTAGAACTAAACCGAAAACAAAAATATATAAATATGTTTAAAAAAATTATTTAAATGTTCATAAGCACATTTGAAAAATTTTATGTCATAATTACTATAAAAACCGGAATAGTTTTCATGGAAAGTTTTCTATTTTGAATATTTGAAAGCCTTCCCATACATATGAAATAAATTAAAATTATGCTGAAGTTGGAGTTCAAAATATGTTAAAGTTTCATCAGATACAGTTTTTTCTGCATACGTTTTTCAATATAAGTTTGAATTGAATTTGATCCCGGACGGGTTGAAAAATAATCTTGAGACGCCTCAATTTATACTTATGTTCTTTGCTTTCATGTGATGATTTTTGAAAGATGATTTTTGAAAGCCAAAATTACTTTTCAAATAAAGTGTACTATTTTCAGTTATTTTCAACTAAACCGAGTTAAATACGCAGACTGAGACACCTAGTATTTTCAGTTTTAAATTTCACTTCCCCAACCCATAATATTTACTCTGAAAAGATTCTCCAACGAAGCTGTTCCGTGTGTCCAGTAGAGATTATGTTGAAGTTTGGAAATTCCTGTTGGGAGTGGTGCGAATCCCGAGTTGTTAACTTTGTAGTATTCAAGGAAAGAAATGTTGGCCTGTGTGAGACTTTTGATGGCAATTGGCTGTGGGAGAACTTCAGAGTTGGTGATAATCGGCAGAACGTTTGTTTTCAAATCGTCTCCGAACATTCTCTTAACATCAGCCAACTCATAAATGAACGGCCATCCCAGTTGATTCTCGTCGTGTCTCAAAACAATTGAGATTGCATCAAGACGGAAGGATCCAGATTTGAGAAGCTCCTAAAACGTGAAATTTAGAATTTTTTGCAAAGTTTCAATAGTTCACCTTCTCAAACCACTGCTTGATAAGTCGCGAGACCGTCTTGTTGCCCATTTTGTCCTCAACCCCGGGTGTGTCAACAACAGTGACGTTATAAGGAAGAACAGTGTTGTTGAAAACGTAGGCGGTGAGTCCAGTGGTTGCGTTCACATGCTCGTCCAAAACAAATCTGAAAAAAGAAGAATAATGAACATTATAACATTGAAAATTAAAAAATTAAGTTACCGGAAATCATTCTCCTTCTTAACATCATACAAATAGTTCATCATGCTGGTAATAGCAGAAGTCTTTCCAGAATTAACTGGACCGAACAGGAGCAGAGTCTTGTCATCGTCACTTGGTGGAGCATCTCCTCCAATGATAACCTTGTTGATCTTGTCATTCTTGGAGAAGTTTTCAACAACATAGTATTGTGGAACAACGAGCTCGTATTTTCCGCTGCTTGCAATCTAATAATTTTTAAGAATATTAAAATAATTTTCATATGAAAAATAAATGACTTACATGTTCTCCTGCTGCCTTTTGTTTAGCAGCTAGTGGGCTGACACGAGCTTCCTCCTCTTCGTAGATGCTTGAGTCCACGCTCTCTTAAATATTCGATATACGCAATAGAAAATTTAAATAATATGTTTTACATAGAAGTTCGCACAGAAAACGTTGATTGTACTCAGAAAATTGAACAAACAGAAAATTGAAAACTGCCACACATTTTTGCAGGTGCATGGTTTTTTTTCTTTTAAATAATTTATACACTTTTGTAGAGTGTGTGCAGTACACCTGGCCCGAAAGTTTTAACCATTTTAAAAATGTTCGTGATTTTTTTAAATCTACATTAGGCATGGGATTAGTGTTTCCTGAGCTTAAAAATGCAAATGTAGTTCAAGTTTTGATTATATTATCATTTTTGAAAGAAACGACTGAAAGCGTATTGGATAATAGTTTTGGGTATGGTATACTACACAAGTTCCTCTAGAGCATTGTGATCTTTTCGGAAGTGTTTTGGAAAGCCTCAAACTTTTGTAAAGCTTCTAACATTTTTGAAAGATTTGAAACAATTTTACACTTTCAAAAAAAAAAAAACTATCACGGTTATGTCAGCAAACCGCAACCTCTTCAAAAGCTCTATATCAAATTTTACGAAAACTACAGTAATCCTACCGTACTCCTGCAGTACTCCTACGGTACACTCACTTCGACCTCAGAAAAATGAAGCCTGATTATCTTGTTATTTTGGCAAGTTTGAGTGTTTGTTAAGACCGTGTTTATAAGTCTAATTAAATTCTCTAAAACTTACTTGAAGAATGGCTGGATTTCGGCTGTGGCGGCAAATGATGATGATCGTGCTCATGGCTGTACGAGCGAACGTGGTAGCCTTGTGGCTTCGCACCTTGTCCAATTTTGTTGACCTTCAATGAAGCTTCACGAGCCAAATTAGCATGAGTCATGCGGTCATTGTCAGCGCGTTGACGGTCAACTTGATGAGAGAGCTGAGCTTTTTTCGCGTGAGCATCTTCAACTTGGCGTTGAAGATTTCTCAGCTTCTGGGTTCCACCAGTGTGGAACGAAGCTTGGGTATGGGAAGAGTACACACTTCCTGGTGACTGTAAAAAGACTTTATTAATGATAATGAAGATTTTTTTGATAATTTTCTCACGCTGAGCTCAGAACGTGGGCGTTCATATGCCACTTCGTCATGATGAAGGTTGATTTCTTCACCATGGTAACGGTCATGCTCATCGTGAACATCGAATTGTCCGAAACGGCTTTCAGCAAACGATGCGGAGCTATCGATGGTGTTGGAACGATCACGGTGTGGTTGTGCTAAAATAACTTTTTTAAACATACATTGATTATATGCAACTTTTTTTAAAACTAACTAGTACTATTTCGGATACACTTACGACCCGCTTGAGTATAAAAATAGTCAAACATTTTTGAGCAGACAAGAGTATGACTAGTTATGTTCAATGTGCATAACAAAAGCCTACACCACTGTTCACTCCTCAATAACTGACTCATAGCAGAAATATGACCGTTGCAACTTATTTACATGCTTCTACAATTTTTTTTATTTCCGTCTTGAAAAGTGACACTCACCCGTTCTGATTGGATATTGATGATTCAGATTGAAGTGGTCACTTCTCTCGTCTTCATAATCCGGCTGCGGCTCAGATCCGTAGGCGTCGTAGTGCTGAAAATTACGAACTTACTTTGAATTCAAAACAATCTATTTTCAACACAATGCAAATAACTTGCATAGCTTTGAGAATTGATATTCAAATCGTTGAAAACATTGTTCACGACGAGACTTCCAGTTCGTGCAGCGGCATGCCTCTAAAACGGACCAACTTACCCGAATAGTTCCTAAAAATTGAAATTTACCTTGGCAGATCCGTTTGACACTACGCTTGCGTTTTGTGGGTGATGTTCGCTTGCATACTGATTTCTGTGCGAGCTAACATGAGATGTAACATGTGACGAGCTCACATGGCTTGGAGCTTGAAATGGTGGCTCACTGACGATGGACTCGTGATCCTCACCATACAAAGCTTCGTCGAGATGACGGAGAGCATCGTCATGTCCTCCGTGCAAGTTGACAGTTGGCAGTGTCACAGCGGAAAAGACCTTTAAAACGTTGTTGTGAAAAGTGGTTCAGTTAAAAATATAGTTACCGAGTTCATCAAATCGTCATTCACTGGAGTTGCATCGTAGTAATGCGAAATTGGGGTGACATTGACTGGTGGTGGTGGAGGTGCAGATACTGCATGTGGTGGATGGGACACCACAGTTGATGTCGCATGTGATCGGATTCCGTTTCCAATCTGGAAAAGTTTACAAGTATTATGAGCTCTATACCATAATGAACTCTTACCGGAACCTCTCTCACAGTGGATACACTCGAAGCAGTTGTCTTGCGGCTTCTATTTCCAGACTGAAATTATTTTCAAAATTTATTGGAAATACAAAAATTCTGCGAAATTTTTGGTTACCTCGGAAGATTTCACGTTGGTGGCAGATGTCAACGCTGGAAGGTTGCCAAAGACGTCATCCAAGTTGATGCTGACAGCCGTGCTTCGCGACATGTCTGTACAAAAGACACAATAATAGGAGTTGTTAAATTGTGGGAATGGAAAAATCGAGAACGATAAACAGTGAGAATTAAGAAAAATAGCAAAACAAACTTATGCTACATATAAAATATGATTATTTCTGCAAACTTTGCTCAACTATCATCAAAGACAAACCATTCCTATTGTACTCCCCGTGAAATTATATTTGAAACAGAAAAACCTGGCTGAAAACGGAGATGATTGACCGTGACGAAAGATCGGTAAAAGGCAAATTGCACGGTGTAATGGAGTGCAAAGACAGAAATGGCAGAGCACTGCTTAAAAGTTTCCTGTCAAACCGTGTCGCTTATCAATGCGTGCCACGCATTACACCTTCTCGCGTCAGGCGCCAAAAACGTATTGTATATGCAGCTAACAACCGTAACAATGGAACGAGAGTATTGACGAGTTAAATCAAAATAAAAAATCGGTGGAGAGCGCTGAACTGAACTGAGAGTGAGAGGGGATAAAAACAAAGTTCGCGTGTTGTTTGCCGAGACTAGCAGATGGTTGGGTTTTATTTCTACAAAAATGAGTAGATGCCATCATAATTTTGGAACGGGTCAAATTTTACAATACATCCCAATTGAAGGACATAATAGTTTACAGTTTAATTTGACTAGAAAATGGAACGAAAGTTCTTAAGATACAATCTTTTAGTGAAAAAAAAATCAGTTTCCAAGGCATTCCTCGATTTGAATCCAAAATAGATTTAAGAAAACTTTTTTGTTTTACCTGAAAGTTCAAAAGTTCAAAAAAAAAGAAAAGAAAACATAGCTTCATTATTCTTTCAAAAATTGAAAATGTAAAGAGTGGAATTTCTTCTTTGTGATAAGTTTCTTTCCAGTTATAGAACCCTGAAAAAACATGATAAACCACACGCATATCAATTCTCTGCCAGTTAAGTTTCAGGACTGTTTGCTCGCATGTAAAGGACTGAACACATTATTGCTTTTATTGAGAACAACATTGCATAAGATTGAATACTTTTGAAAAGAGGGGAAAAAAGAGATGCTGAACAAAAAAACGTGAACTGAAATTGGAAGAAAAAGGTGAAACCCATCAAATACATGTCTAGCGGAGGAAGGTTGGAAAAAAATACAAGCGAAAACAATTGAAAAATGAATAAGATTCTCCCGAGTTGATACCTTGCATTTGCGCATTTTTTTTTGATAGAAAATGTGTTTAATAATCTAGCATGAGAACACAATTATTTAAAAAAAAAAAACTCAACAAAAAAAATTAAGACCATGGTTCTTAATTTTTAGGTACCCAATGAGTAAGCACTTTGTTTCAAAAAAACGCAGGATTTTTTTTAGTTTTGAGTTCAATTAAAATAAATTATAATTTCAAAACAAAACGGTTCCATAGGAAAAAAGTTATTTTCACAATTGCTTTCGTTGGTCATAATTTTATTAGAAAATAAATTCAGTTTCAAATTTTTCAAAGGAATACTAACAAGCCGTGGTGATGACGAATAATGTAAAAATGACCTGAAATGAAAAAATGTGCTGAACAAAAACAAATTCAAAAATTTTCATGGCTTTTTATTTTATTTTTCAATTTAACTAAAGTTAGTTGAATTTTGTTTGAAATTTTGAACCGCCATAAAAATTCTTTACACGAAATAGTTACAATTGAGCATATTCTGAGTCTATTCGTTCAAAATACCCAGAACCGTCAGTCCTATTTTTTGAGCAAAACGCAAATGCAAGATAGGCAAAAGATCAGTACAGTAGATTGCATGAAGGAGGTAAGGAAAATGATTTGTGCAAAAATTATATAGTTTAGCGGGAAAAAAGAAAACAATCAGTGGGAGATGCTTATACAGTTTGAGATACATTTTATAAAATTTGTTCAGGTCTTTTAGTTATTAAAATTGAAGTAACGCCAATAGGAGTTTTACCAGAAAATGCACCAAAAAAAATACCCAACATGGGTCAAAAATAAGAATTCTAAGTTTTAGCAAATATTTAAAATTGAAAAAAAAAGTTGCACTTGGATTTTCAAAAAGTTTAAAGTCGGAGCAACAAAAACGTGAAAACTGAGTTTTTTAAACTTCCACTATTTGGCACTACTTCACAATTTACACAATTCTTTAACATGTTTTCAAAACATGAAAAAATGAATCAGGAAACTTTTCTGTATAAAAAATTATCTCAAACGTTTAAAACACACCCCACCATTCAATTTAAAACTAAATTATACCTGAAGCTGCCCGCAACAGCCATACATCAGACAGTTCATATGGTTGCCACCATGCAGCTCCAGTCCTCATGTCATATGGGAGGCGTCGTTTCTGATGTGTGCGTCGTTACCATTTCCACATTTACCACCTTGCCGTTGCCGTTCCCATTGTGCGGTTTCGGTGTTGACCGACTGTGTGACGTACTATTTCTGCGACGTCGTCGCATGTCGCGTCGTTGACGAGCCTCGTGGGCTTCTCGTGTCTCTCGACACCTCCGCCGTTGGCTTTTCAACCCGCAGAACCTACAAACATTATTATTCGTTGATATTTATATTGATATTATTCGAGAACAATGTTTTGATCAGTTCTTTCTATTTAACGCAAATCTGAACGCAAACATAGATTTTATCAGGTATTACTTTGTAGGATAGAACACAAATATTTGGTTTCGATTCATCAAACTGATTTCGATTTTTTCGCTCTACTTCAAACCCTAAATATGACGGTTTACGAGACAAGGCAGCAACAATTCCTGTACATTGCTCCTTATCAGTTTTATCGCTTTTGTCATACAAAATGATAATTTAAGACACGTACTTGTGCATAACGTATCGGACAGAGTAGATGACAATTTGACACAGTGAAATGAGGGATCCACCGGCGAACAGAGAGAATTGACCTGGAAAACGACAATTTTAATATTGCAATACACTAACTAACAGTTGGTATTTTTAAATTTTTATAAAGCTGTTAATTTGCAGTTTTCACCTATCGTAAATATAGAGGTTGACAAAAAAATATTTTCTACATTTTTAATATTCTAATTATGCTTTATTTTTCATTTAAACACCTCAGGCATTGTTTGTAAATGACGCATTTCTTGGAAAACTGTTAGTTTTTGAAAACTTCGGTCATATAAACTATGTCAATCTTATTAAGACAAAGTCCCTACTACCGCGATTCAAATTTTAAATTTACTGAATTATGCAACTTTAATCGAGGAGAGGATTCACAAATTCTTATCATTATACAATCATCATACAACTATGTAATTTACTCAAATTTTTTAAGAACTCACCTCCAATTTGAGCAATAAGGCTTGAGAGTGGCATCGCTATGACGTGCTTAATAATTGTGTAGTCCAATTCGGAATAGTATATGTCAAGTATAATTTTTCGTTTCATTTTCTCCCACTCCTCTCTTGGTAATAACTTTTTGCTCTGCAATTTTTCTTTTGTTAATTTTAAATATCTGAAATAAATATAACTTACGGCTTCACTTGGAATGCTCGAGTAGCTGACTTGCTTATTGTAATTCCAGGCATGACACGGTGCTTTACACTCCTTCTTACAGGCATCCACAATGGCTTTTGAGAGGTTGCTGTCCTCGGGGAACAGTTTTGTGAAGAAGCAGTGGTACAATTGTGTTGCCGTGCAAAGTTTATCTGGATATGCTGGGTTTTGTGCGGCTGCCGGCGAACACTGGCACGTTTGCTGAGCATCCAATGTTAGGCAGTCTTCAAAACAATGTACGCGGCTGTAGTTCCCGTGTGGATCCTCCTCGCACTCATAACGAGGTGGATCATTCATAAATTCAAATTGTGTGCCCAGTAGAGGCATTATTGCATGAACACCTTAAAAGTTTAGATATTCGATAAAGGCAACCAAAAAAATGTGTAGTCCAAGATGGGGTGAACTTTTGTTTCAAAATGTAGTACTCGAGTTGAAAACACTTCCATTATTGCAGAAAAAAAGCTAGGAAAATCTGTTACAATCAGCTTGTTTAGGTGAAAGTTTAAAAAATTAAAATTTAACTTTTAAAAACCTAGGATTATTCGGAATTTTATTCTGTTGTGTATTGTATTTTAGGCACTATTTTTTGAAGCCAATATGGCCTAGAAGTCGTGTCGTGGCCTACGATTAATTTGCGCACAAAATCAACTTCTGCGACTTTTTTTCGATTTCCATCTATTTTATTTTTAGTTATTAGAAAATTTGCTCACCCGCTGGTAAAAAAGTCAGATCGTTGTCAATACCCTGTCCACGTTCTGCTAGCTTAATGATCACACCACTATTGATCATTTGATTAATACCCGGATTATAATATTCTTCAGGAAGATCGATAACATAACGGTCTCCATTTCCAAAACCTGCTATTTCCTGTAAGTTTACAAAAAATATAATTAAATTTATAAACATCACATTGAAAAACTTACTTGTTTGATACCTGCCATTCGAAAACATTTCCCAGCAGACGTCATTATTTCAGTGGTATTTGCACACCTCCTCGAGTCTTCAAAAAATGCTTCGCAATTAAGTGAGGCTTTCCGTAAAAATTGTGCGTATGTCATATTGTTTTGTTCGAGTAGGATTTCAATTTGAAAATCTAATGTATCAATTTTAGAAATAATCTCTTCCTGTTGTTGTTGAATATTCTCGAAAGGCAGATCCATGGACGGAAAGGAAAGTTCTAAAAATTGCGCTAATTCAAATGAAACATTGTTTGCTTCGATAAAGGATCTGTTGAGACGATTGTAAGGACACACAACAACATCCGGTACCCAAATTGACTCTGAAATCGATACAAAATATCATATATAGTAAAATCAGTGCACTTACGGGCTTCCTGTATAAAATAAGAAACAACTATCCTCCTCATCGAATACTCGTCCATGATTTGATAGCAGCCTTGGAATGTCATAAAAAGAGCCAAAATAACAATGAGCACCCAAACCATTCGCAGACGTCCTGATGAGGAGAGCATGACGTCTCGAAGGCCATGGAGTGTAGATGTTTCTCGTAATAGATATAAGCTGTCGTCATTGTCATCTGAACTGTCACTAAGGCTTGAAGCATCTGTCGGATCGTGAGATCTTGTGGAAGCTCTAAAATAGAAGGAAATTTTAGTTGGCATTATTGTCTGCCGACTATTTTCTGGGAAACAATTCTACACGATGCGCCATGTTGTTCTAAGATTTTTCAATAAAACTTTATATATATGAAGTGCTTAAAAATGGTCTTGAACTTGCCAATTTTCGTTATAATTTGATAATCGACAATTGGCAGCTCGCAGGTCAGTTTTTAACATTTTTTCTAGAATTTTCAGCTTAAAAAATGATATTTTCAGATAAACCAAGTGATTTTTTATATTTTGACACTTTCTTACTTGAAGAAATGTGTGAACAAGGCGCAAAAGGTCATCATGTGAAAAAAAATCGGAAATTTTTTGAATACTGAAACTCTATATATATATCTCTATATAAGTATACTAAGCTAATTTTTCTGAAAAGGAAACGGGAAATGTTAATTATGTGGGTGAAACATCCTCTGAAAAAGTAACTGATTTTCTAACTCAACGACTAAAAATTTACGGCACATTTTAAATTGTACCCAACATAAAATTAGAAAAAAACTTGAATTGGCCGGGTAAACCTTCTTCTACTTGTAAAAATGCCATTTTATTAAATATAGAACGCCAACATTTTGAGCGGTAATTTAAATTTTATGGTATATTACCCTCACCCACAACTATTTATTTGAACGGTTGAGGAATTTAAAATTATACAAAGAACTTTGACGTAACAATATTCTTTCCCAAACCATATGAATGTTTTATTCTCACAAATAGTAATAAAATATCATTTGCCTGTTAACTTTAACTTGTACCGTTTAGGATTTCTCACAATGCATTTTAAATAATGATACAAAGTATTAACAAATGTTCCAAGAATTTTTTTATAACTTACGAAAGAATCACATATGTTCTGAAAGGCATTTGTGAGAGTAAAAAAACGCGGGGTTCAACAAGTCGCGTAACTCCTTTTGAGCATGAATTAAAAACACGACTAACCTGCTCCTCCCGGACCAGCGCCGAGATAACGTCTTTTTCAAACAATGGTTTTCTTTTTTCAGCCGTCGGATTGCAGATTCTGCCGAATCGCTGAGCGACTGACTTTGCGTCAGCGAATGACTTCGGACCACGGTGGTCTCGGGAAAATTTCCATTCATGTACATCACACAGCTGGCTTCATCGAATCGCGTTCTTCGGATTGTCGATCTTCTCTGATGATCCATAATCAGTTATATATGTATTGGGATGAAGCAGAAAAAAACGAAGCTAAGATGACAGGAAACACAAAGGGCAAAGATGAATTTTTAGTCAAGAATGAATAAGGAATACCAGAATTCGGCAATGCTCTTCTCACTAAATGTGAAGAGGGTCCATCAAATATTTGTTGTCTTTCTCGCGTTTGTCAAGTAGATTCAAAATAACTGCGGCGGAAAAATGACGATCAGTTGAAATAAATGAGTAGGAAGAAAAATGAGGGTGTATGCATGTGCCGTATAGGAAGTATGGAGTCACTGCATTTTAAAACTAGATAAAAAAGTTCAGTTTTAATTACTATCTCCCACTCTGACTTTTAAGTTTTCATTATTTTGTCATATCGGAGAAAATATAGAAAATTCACATAGAAAATAAAAAATAATTGACTATGCACATCATCTTTTTTTAGGTTTGTTAAATTTAAAAAAATGTATTGTTTAAAAAAAATGCACTCAGAATGGTCTATCAAAGGTTTGGCAAATTGGAAAACTTTTGGAAATTTGAAACTTTCTCAATATTTTGAGTTTTGATTGTGTGTGTTTTTGTTGATTTGATTGAAGTTTTCTGTACCCATAAATTTTTCCAATAACTAAAATCTTGTGGTCATCAGAGCGAAAAATATGTTTTTAGAATTTTGTTCATTTTAAAAGGCTATAAAAGTATTCCTTACGTAATACTAAAAATTAAAAAAATTACTTTTTAATTAAAAAAAATTAATGAAAACTTCAGGGCCAGAAATTTTCTAAATGCATACTCGTTCAAAATTTTGAAAATTGAAAATTTTGAAAATTTATCACTTTTTGACGAATTAATTATTCTTGTTTTACTACAACATATTGTCCAATTCTCCACAGAAATTCGCTGTACTTTTTTTCTTTTTTCAAGTTTTGAACTAGTCATACAGGGAAAATTCTAGCACGTGTCTATCTCAATTTTCATTCAGATAGAACTTGCTCAAAAAAAGAGCTGACAAATTTTCGTTATATTAAAATTTAACAACTTGAAAATCGTATCCGAGAATAACACCTTTTGAGATATATCCAACAAATTTTTCATGTCAATAGCTCAGTTGTAATTACTTTTTTCAATTCAAAATTCGAGGAACAACTTGAAAAGATGAAAAGATGAGCAAGTTCCATGAAAACTGAAAAAAAACTGAAACGTTTTTTTTTTCAAAACTTTTTTCAAGTCTTTAAGGTTTTCAAGATAATATTTGGCTTTAATTTTTATGAATAAAAATTGTGCGGTTTTTTTCGCAAGCTTGGAAACAACTGTTAAATGTTTCTCATTTTTGAAAAAAAAAGTATTTGTTTTTCTTTACACCTTTGAAGTGATTGACCTCGCGTGCTTGAGAACCTTTGTCAATTGAAATAACGTCAGTAGATGAGCCAAATAATGGGAAGTTTTTGCTAAAGATGTTACAACAAAGTTGTATGTAACAAAGATACTAAGAATAAAAAAATAAATTGAACAGCTAAAATTCAAAAAGCGAAAAAAAGTGTAGTGTCCTTAATTTGAACGGATTCGTTTAACTGAGAGGTCCAAATTATTGTGCATTTACTTGGATCCGGCCCAATTTGTTTAGATTAAATGTTTGAATGAAAAATCATCGGTCAGTGTGTGGTTGGAGGGGGAGAGGGGCTAAATCAATTCATAGTGAAAACAAATTAGATTCACGTCCGAGAGAAAAAGTGCATGAAGGGTCCCATCTTTACACTCTGCCCTGGACACAAAGGCGGCTAGGTTCTGATGTCTGCAGAACGGCGCGGCAAGGTGAGAAGTTCTACGACTTGAGCATACCAACAAAAGTGTCAAACGTTTTTTCACAAGAAATTGGATATCAGTGCAGGATATTTTTTGACATTTTTGAAAACGGATGAACGGAAAAAAGTTGACGTGTTAGTTGAAGCAGGGTGCCAGGAAAAACCAGGCCGAAGTGTATTGATACGTCAACTTTCAACTTTGAGCTAGAAGTGGGCTACAACCAAACAAAAATTGCCAAATTTCATGATAAAAATTTTAAAAGTTTCGAAAATTTTTTTATTTCGAGTCAGAGTCAACAGTAGTGAAAAGGAGAAATGTTCATGTTCGAACCCCAACACTGTTGATAAAAGTTTCGAACGCAATTAAAACATTAACTAGAAAACATTTATTTTTTTTATCTACGAATTCCATAAATTAATGAACACCGCTTTTTGATTCAAACTGAAAAATTTTCAAAACTTTTTGAGTAAGGATAATTAGACATTTTGTACCAAAAAAGTATGATTTTTAATAAGTTCCCAACATGCCGTAGACCACCTTTAAAGGGAAAAAAGGAAAGAATATTAACTCTTGGAAATAACAATTTCTAGTACCTAAAAAATCAAAGCAATAAATCCCAAACGATATCTCCGGCTATTTTAAAACTGACTAGTAACGTGACATGTCATTGCACTTTGTCATACAATACAGAGGTAACTTGATCTTGCTCAAGGAGGTCATGTAGATGGAAAAATTGTAGACGGAAAAAAGAAAGAAATCAAAAAACGGTTGAGATATAGTTGTCCAACATTTCATCGTTGATATTGAACAGCTGTCGTCGCTGTGTGTATGAAGTGTAGTTGAAACTTAGGTTGAATGTTTGCTAAAATGGGATTTCATGAAATACAAACAAAAAATAATGCACATACATTCCATATGAAAGAGTTCTTAATGCACTCAAATTTTTTTTTCCTGAAAAACATAGGCAATATATTATTTCTTAGTTAATGCTCTTTCTCCAGGAGAAAGTCTTGTTTTCATTTCTGTTCTAATTTGAATTAATAATAAATAAACAATTACATTTTGTTTTTTTTTTTCGTAGAAAAAACAAACGATTCTAATGATGCATATTTAACGTAATTTTCAAAGAAATTTTTTTAATGATTGATGTGATTACAAATTGTCACATTTTTGGATTTTAGATTTAAAGACTATGCAAAGAAGAAATTCAGTAAATAGTAAAAAGTGAAAAAGATAAAAAAAACGTGCATCATTATCTTAGTCCTGACAAGGTCCACGATTTATCAAGCGACCGTTTTATGTCTTAAAAAATCCAAAAATTAACGACTACTTTCACCTAATTTGAGTTAAATTTTTCAGACTTCAAAATGAGGTTTTTCAGTTGTTTGTGTACTGAAATAAAAAAGGTTTATAGTTTCTTCTCTGTTCTTTAAATAACTAATTACTAATTTAAAAATACACTCAAAAAATTTGCCAAAAAAAATTGAATAAATCAAAGAAGGACGAGCGCTCAAAGTAATTTTATTATGCTACAAAAACCAAATATCAAAATAATTGATTTTCTGACATTTTTTTATTTCGAGTCAAAACGCGGTGTAAGTTGAGTTTTCGCAACGTTCCAAAAATATCTGAGCATTGTCGCGTGCTTGAATCCCTCTTATATTGGAATACGATTATTTAAAACATAATTAAAACATAAAACTCAAAGAAAACTTTTTTCTGATCGTCGACTTCAAAAAGTAAGTGGAAACTGAGCTTTCCTAGATTTTAAAAAGATTTAAAAAAGAATAAAAAACATTTCAAAAAATTTTTGAACAGGTTGTTTTAAAATCATATCAGGTCATTTTAGTACCATAGAAATTATTAGCCGTGTTCCACCTTTAACGAACCGGGAAAAACACGAGTAAGTTGAAAAAGTGACAAAAAATGCATACGTTATTGTCCGAGAGGAGTACTATATTAAATGCTAATTTTTCAAATATATATTTATCAGTATTCAGTTTTCTAAAAAAATTTTTTTAAAAACTGGTACTATGAAACTAAAAAAAGGATTAAAAAGGATTAAAGGACGATCCGTTCTTCAAGTGCTATGCACTGCGGATCTGGGATTCAGGTACACTGCCTGGTGGTGATCCCTCTGGGCTGTAATTTAAGCCACGTCCTAGCCGGGGACTGTGGCCGATAATCCAGTCGTGGATTGCTCCACTTCCCAATAGAGGCTGGGTGAACCTAGGGGGTGAGGCCGGACTTGAACTCGTGACCTCCAGACTGCTAGCGGCCACCACTACCGACTGAGCTATCTGCCCCCGAAAATTGAAACTAAAAATCGGAAATCAATAAAACTATTCAAAACATTGCGCAATAACTCTAAAATCAAGCCAGATAGTTCATCTGCGGCAACATTAGAACTCTTTTTTAATAATTGATGATTGGGTGCGAATAGTCTGATAGTGGGGCAAACTTATCACCTGACATAAAATTCCTCACACTCTCCAACCCACATGATAAATCGCTGGTCCTCTTTTTTCGACAGATTGGAGTTTGAATGCGTGATCGGATGTAGGTGAAGAGATGGAACTCATTGAGAAAAGTTTCTCTTTTTATTTTGCTCAATCTATACTTATATCGACCACACATACATCATCCCCTTTTTTGTTGTGAGAAAAAATATGTCAATCTTCGTAGAGATTGAACTTAGTAGATAAGTATTGTTGCAAGGATTTTCTACATGATTTTTCTAAATAAATTCACAACAAAAACAATTTTTTCTTATGCTTTTTTCAAAATAAAGCGGAAAAGTGAAAAAGAAAAACGACATGGTTGGTTGGTCAACGGATTTCTAGGACTACCTCATTAATCACTATTGCTTCCTGATGTACTCGACAAATCTCCTGAAGCAGCTGTATTCTGGTGGTTGTTGAAACGAGATCTACCAATTAATACCGAAAAATAATGCATCTAGAAGAGCACAAGGAAGTGGAGCAGTACTACTCTAGTGTAGAATCCAGAGAGTAATTTGATTATCATAGTCTCATGGTCGGGAAGAGCAAGAAGTTGAGAAGTTATGAGAAACCAATTGTGAAAGACTCTGTGACACACTGGTCTACTGGGACCAAACGTGTTCGAAATTTGAGCGAAAAAACGAAAGAAGAATCGAAGAAGAGCCGAGATTTTTCTGAACAGATTAAGGTCAATGCAGAAAAACGGAACAGAAATAAGAAAAATTGTTTTCAGCATATCATCCTCACCATTGTTTTTTCTAGGTTCGTCATGCAAATGAGGAGTCCGGGAGAGCTTTTGTCGTTTTTTTCTTTTTTGGATGAAAAATATGAAGTGACCGGAGTAGGTGATAAACAGGTCCCTGGAGAAAAATCAGGAGCTTCAGCCTCCAGTCTTTCAGGAGCAAAAGTGAAGGACACGTTTTGGACATGATGCCAGAAAACTTGCAGGCATCGCAACATTTTTCTTTTTCCGCTGTTTTTTTTGTTTTTTTTTCACATCTTTTGACAGAAATACATTGGTGTCTTTTAACTGTTCCGAGGGAATTGAAACTTTCTATCCTTTCGTTTCGAGTGATTTGTCCTTTTTGTCTCCAAAAACATAGAACGAAAAATTTCAAAAGATTTGGGATACGTACACTATCGGGACTGTGATTTCTCCAGAAAGTGAAAAACAAAAACTATGACTGTATTTATGAACATTTCAGAAAAATATAAGTGTACGGGCTCAACTTTTTGTGAGCAATATTCTTAAATGTTTTGGTTAATGAATTTGTTTTTTTTTAATTTTTGTTCATTTGCAACGTTTCTATCAGAAACGTTGCAGTATGGGCATTGTTTCAAGAATTTCCAGGAACTTTTTTTAAAAATATTTCAACATTAAGTTTCAAAATACTAATCAGATTCACATAATAAAAATTGAAAAAAAATTTTGGGACCTGCTACTACATCGTTCTGTGAATCCGTGGAACCGAAGACTCGGAGCTTTTTTTTTGGTCGTTCTCAGTTTTCAGTTACGGATCTTGAGTCTAATTTTTTTTGCCCAGCAAAACATTCTACAAAATTTTGTCAGCTCGTTTTTTTCACAATATTTTATTAACTCAACTCAAAAAAAATTAAAGCTGATGACATGTCGCAAGTTTATTTCTAACAAATATGTGTGCAACTTTTAATAAATTGGGTTTTTTTTCGAAACAAGTTTCACTACTGAAATAGTCTATGCGATGAGACTGCCCCGCCAGAACTTTTTTTTGAAACTTGTTGATATCAATTTGGCGACAGCAAAAATGTAAAAAATATTATGCACAAAATTTCCGTCGTTAAAACTTTTTTCCCAAAATCCGCAGTTTTCAAGTTATAATATTAGGAAAAATTGGAAAATCACCCAAATACAGAAAGCAAAAACATCAAATTTGTTGTTCAAAAGTTACACCGATCGACTTTTGATCACTACTGTGTGTTCAGGTATGTTACATACATTACTCATATTTACTAGATCTATACCTGCATTTCTAGAATGGAGAACAACTCTACGATTTTTGTGCGAGATTAACCGAGATCGCTTCACGTGGGTGACAGATTTATCCGCCCGCATATTCATTCAAAATTGTACCTGATCACAGTAGATCAATACCAAAAAAGAGATTAAACTACTTTCAAAGAACGCATCTCTCCGCCTTCATGAAAGTACCATTTCATTTCATTGTTCGCAAATTTTCATTCACAAAATTATCGCGTTTGAAAATGACCAATATTGTTCCGAGAATACTTGGTTTTGTCCTATTTGTACTAGGAGCTGCTATTTTTTTGACGGAAGTCATGCATTCTTATCATCGATTTGTGAAACAATCCGAGGAATATTCAATATCTAACTCGAATACCGACGATGCTCCAACGAAGAAAAAACAGATGAAGGCATTTTTCAGTTTATACCACAATATGGATGAACTAAAAGCGCAAAACAGTGACGTAAGTTTTAGATTTGAATTTTGGGAAGCTGTTCTTTCAATAATGTGTTGGGTAGAAGCCGTATCAAAAAGTGAACATTTCTAAACACGGAAGTTCAATTTTTTTATTATTGCATAGGTTTAGAATAAAAACTTCATAGCCTAAGCTGAAAGTTATCCAGTATTAATGTTTTAAAGATACCGCCCATTGGTCTAAATACACTTGTAGTCTAACATGTCCGAATATTATATGAAAATACTTTAATTTTTTTCCAATTTCACAAACTTATAATTGGCGAAATTCCCATCAATGTGAGCTTTTTGAAAAGCTTCGAGCATTGCCGCAATCTCTATAATGTTCAAATGAAAATAAGTAAAACATAATTAGATCATAAAAATCTTTTAAAAAAGTTCTGAACAAACTTAACGGAAAATGAAAACTGAGTTTACACCTTTTTTGATGGCACTTAAAAATATTTCAAACAATTTTTGAAAATGCTTGAAAAATATACCTATTTTTGAGGTCAAGAATTTCTTGGAAACTCAGAAATTCGTGTCTAGGAAAATATTAGCATCACACATACTTGAACAGGTCATGTTTTTGGCGTCGCTTCTAGAGATCAAATTGAGAGGGTACAATGTGAATGCAATAACCCTGTTAAATTCTTCACAATATAACTATAACACTGCCAATTTTTTTGGGTAATCTCCTCCTTACAAAAAAATTGGGCACACTGTAGAGAATGGCTGAAAAAATTGGAAAAAAAGAGCTAGTGTAGATATTTCCAAAATTTGTTTTTTAATGCCACATTTTACAAAAATTTGAATTTTGTGAGTAAACGTAAGAATTTGGAAATTCAAATAATTGAAACATTATTAAGTTTTTGAGCAACTGCTTTCACTTCCAATTGTTTGACCTAACTATTTTACAGACACCCAATACATTTGTTTTTCAAAACGCTCTTCAAATATATTATAGGCACATTTCAGGTAGTTCAACCACGTGTTTTAAAAGGAACCGCTCGAGAGTTTTGCAACAACACAGATCACTGTATTCGCCCATTTTTAAACCATGAGACCAGATATCGAGTGAGACACCAATGCAAAGATCATAATTCTAACTTTTATGTTAAAGGTCGCGCCGGATTACAAAATGGCCCACTGTGTAGTTCACAAGAGTATGTCTACGGTTATAACCGGGATCTGGTGTTATTTGTTCAATAGAAACCGTTTTGTGAGAGTCGATAAGCAAATGAACATGTCCGAATGGGATAAAGAATCGTGAGTGAGGGAGCAAAGATTGAAGATTTGAAGATTGTTTAAGAGTGAAAAACTATTTAAAAATTTAAGGCTCTGCCGAGGCGACAACACATTTCGTCATTTGAAGAGTCTTCAGAAAAAATATAATGCGAGTGAAATGACTGGATGGAGTTTGTCAATGATAACACGAGATCCCATTGACAGATTCATATCGGGTTATGTGGATAGATGCATAAGGTTCGTCTAAAAGTCCAAGTCCACAACAACTTCTTCCCCCATCAACTACCCTCTCACCCCTCTTTACTTTTTCTTCTTATTGTCACATTGCAGAGTGGCTGAGGGACCGAGTCCGTGCAACGGATGCGATAAGAATATGACATGCTTCATTTTGAGCGAGTATGAAAGATTCAAAAAGCAAGCCCACAAAGGGGTTCTCACAAACACTTTTGAGGATCGACACTTTTATCCGCAGAATTGGTGAGAGGAAGACTATTGAATTATTAAGATTCTCGCGTTTTTCTGAATGATACCCACAACAAAGAAAAGGGTAAAAACGTCAAAGAAACTTTTTGTGTGGAAGGGTTTGTCGTAAAAAATCAAAAAACGCGAAAAGTTTTGCATTAGAAATCTAACAACATATTTCTATGAACGCGCTTTTCTAACACTACCATGTTTATTCTATATTAACATGACTGCAATATTAATTTTGAGACACGTTCTCGCGCGCAATACTCATAGAGAGTACAAACTGACAAACATTCACTTGAAAACAAGTAAAATCCAAAATTGTTTCAGACATTTGATATTTCCCATTTTGTAATAAAAACCACATTTTCCTTATAACTAATTTGTACTTTTGTTCATAGTATAATTTTGAAAAAAATTTGACGCAACAGTCTGAGAAAATGAAATAAGTAGTCTCACATTCAATTAAATTAGCGATCGACCTGTGTATGATCACTAAAAAAGGATTGAAGTTTAACATTTCAAAAAAATCCCATTTTTGTAATTTTTATGGAAAAATATCAGCAACTCCGTTAGTCATGTCAAAATTTCTTTAAAGCGACAGTACAATCTTAAATATTAGTAGTGAAGCCGAGTACTGGTCACCAGCACAAGTGGGAATGTTTCATGACACTCTAGGAGATTTCAGGAAAAATGGATGGTTTAAAATTTAATGAAAGAGTTCTAAGATAATCTCAAATTGTTTTAAAAAACAGGAATACCACCAGTGGATGTTTTTTTTTCAAAATATACTTTACAGACAATGTGAAATCAAAAAGACACTTTTTAAATCCAGTCAAAGTTTTGGCAAGTTATGATAGTCTCAGAAAGTTTGGACATTTTCACTTAAAAACTTTTGCTGATTATTTTCCAAAATCACGATGTATTTTAATTGATATTCCGACTGCTTTATGAAAGTCTTTTAAAAAGTTTAATGTTGATATTGTATACTTTAGCATTACTGGTGATACTCCACATTTCAAATATGTATCAAGTGTAAGCGAATTTATAAATTATGATACTTGTGTATTACATGCCCTCATTTTCAAATTAAATTATATTTTACTAATTTCACCAATTAAATTAAACATGATATACATTTTTCCTTTTTAAGCTTAGAAAATGTTGTTTCCTAAGCCTAAAAATATAAAATTGTGGTTCACGTCTTTATTTTTCATAACTTGAAAAATTACTTTAAAAGTGAGGGCATGTAATACACAAGCACCTAAATTATTTTGGGCGATATTTCAGTAGCAGTGCACACACATTATCCTAACTTTTACAAAGCATGAATCGATTTCTCGGATTTCTCAAATTAAAAATAAAAATATCATTTGAATATAATACACCTAGAGTAAGACTCTGATTTTTCTATAAAATTACAAAAAAAATTTCAAAATAACAACGTACAAATTTTCCAGGAGATGTGATATCAAGACAATGCGAAATAAATATGAATTTATCAGATATTCAAGTGATGCATCGAAAGAACTCATGGAAGACTTATTCAAAATTGCTAGACGTCAAGGGGTGAGTGAGGTTGAAAATACCGGCCGGCTCATTAAAGTTATGAAAATAGTTTGTTTTGGAACACAAGCCGTGATGAAGCCACTTTTCGTTATTTTTTTATACTGCGGGTTTTGTGGCAGCATGAAAAAAATGCTGAGATGAAGATAAACATCAAATAACAATTCACTTTTATGGTCATGAATTACATTTTTGTTTCACTTATGCTTTACCTTTTTATTTTTCAGATTCCAGAAAAGGAGTTGGAATATATTGAAAATGAACTAACCAAAAACCGAAAAACTTCACATACGACCGCTTATTCGCCGGCCAGAGAGTTTTTCCAAAGGAGGTAGGTATGCAAAATAGGAGGAAAATGACATTTTGTCCGAAAAGTTGTGGTGAACTTGTGACTCGGCATGGTGGTGCGGAAATAAGAAGCATCTCAGAAATCATGACATTATTTGACGCTTTCTTTTTCCGGCGATTCACTATTTTCTGGTTCTAAAATGCAGATGCTTTACCCTCGGTAATGGGTGGTACAATTTGGGGGGTCTTCGTCTTTATGTGAAATTCAAGAATGTGCCTCACGAATTTGTTTTTGCAGACTCCGAGAGAGCCCACTGTTAATGGAATACGTGGTGCGAATGTTCTACCACGACTTTGTCATTCTCAATTACCCATTGCCGGAGGGCTTCTAATAGCCAAAAAATACTATATTGGATTACCATATCCCAATGTGCCATATTTATTGTAAAAGTCTGATAATGTGCCATTCAGTTACCAAGTATGCACCAAATTCGTTTTTTTTCTCAATTTTGTCATCGATAAACCCTTTTTTGGCTAAAACGTCACACAGGTATTACCACAAATCCCACACAATCCTTTCATAATTTGGTACTTTGGAAGTTTCATTTATTTTCAATTATGTTCGCCCCACACACGAATATCATGTCGATTGCAAGAGTTCTTATCATAATAGCTTCGATTTCTGTAATTTGTATAACATTATTCATATCGCGACCTGTTACACGTGAGAGTTCAATTATAATTGCTCCTAAAACACGGGATATGCGAGCTGAACAAATTCGCCTGTTTGCATTAAATGCGATGGTTAAAGCCAATTCTCATGTGAGTTTTTTAAAAGTTAATCAGGTAACAATTTGAAACATTTAGACAAAGAAACCTTGTTCCTACTCCGAAACTAGCCGTATATTGTTAATGAACTATGTAATAGACATGATACAAAACAATTTCCAATTAATTCTGAAATTAAAAGGTTTGCCAAAAAATACCTTTATATTTTGACATTTACTTCTGTCTCGCTCACAGTAAGAATAACGTTTTTGGACTTTTTTTACTTCCGTACACCTAAAATAACCACAAAAAGTAAAATTTAGACATAGCTTTCGAAAGTTGTTTCAGAGTTTTAAAAATGAAATATGCAAGCGTTATTCGTTTTTGTTTTGTGACATCTAGTATAACTATTGCTACTCCGTGTAGTGTACAAAATTGCTACTGATATTTAGAATTCATATATAGTGTTTCTGAACGAAGTTTGAAAACTATTTGATAACAGTGCTGAAAAATCAATATTTTCAAGAATGAATAGATTTGAACAAAATAGATTAATTCTAAGATTTATAGTAGCGTTTCTACCAACAAACCCTTCAAAATTGAAGCTTTGAAAATATGATTTTTTAGTACGGTTGATCTCTTTCCCATTTTTAAAAAATATATAATTCATTCTCGTTATTACAAAAATTAAATAACATCACAGAATAGTCAACGGGAAGAAGGAAAAAAATGGTAAAGTGATACTATAAACCATCAAATAGTTAGGGGGATTAAGTTGGGAGAATAAGTTTACAAAGGTGAATCACATTCAAACGGAACGCAAAAATCAAACGGTTTCACGTAGAAAGCTGCTATTTTGGGCTCCAATAGGTTTCAGCATAAAGGGATATCTCGTTGATTGAGTTTCAGGGACAAATGGCGTAAAATAGTAATTGCCGGAAATAATATTATGATAGGTTCTGAAGATTTGTAGAAATTTGTAGAAGTGACTTATGTTGAATAGATTTCATATTGGCTTGAGCAAGACGATCTTCATCAGATGAATGTGGAATGTTACATGTTGTTGTTTTCTTGAAAATCTCTGCAAAGTACCAACTTAGGTCTTGTTCGTAAATAGTTTCTTATCTACTATAGAAAATAAAAAATTGAAAAAAAAAACAGAAAAAGGTAAAAAAAATTGTTTCGAAATTGTATGATTTTTCAGACGCTCCCACCACGAAGTAAGAACATTTCTGCCAAAAACTTATGCAGTCGTCGGATGACATGCGCACCGCACAACCGAAGATATGAAACAATGTTGAAGGTTTGTCTTGATGAGTTTATTTTTCAAAAATCTTCCATTTTTAGGTGTCGCCAAAGTATAAAATGGTCAATTGTGTAGTTCAAAAATCCATGTCTACAATGATGACGGGGGCCATGTGCTATTTATACGATGAGAAAGCTTATGCTGACTCCGGGAGAACTTTTGATGACGAATTCAGTACTAGGTATTGTAAATTGACAATTATTTAACGGTTAACTCATTTCAGGTTTTGTAAAAATAAGAATGAGTTTTCAAGTGTAAACGCTGTACGCGATGCTTATAATATTTCATTTGTCAAAACGGATTGGCTATTTTCCATGATAACAAGAGACCCTATTGACAGATTTGTGTCAGGATATGTAGATAGATGTGTCAGGTTCGTTTTTTTTTTGTTCAATTAAAGTTTTAAAAACTTTTTCACATACAGAATATCGCAGAAAAACGAAACTGGTCAGTGTAACGGGTGCGGATTAAATATGACATGTTTTATTGAAAATGAGTACAAAAGGCTGATGGAAATCTCGTTCAAACGAAAAACCCATCGAACTATGGAGGATGCCCACTTTTTTCCACAGATCTGGTAAGACGGTTTTTTGTTGCAAGGTCTCGACACGACCTAAAATTCCAAGTGCTGGCTGCAAAAAACAGTTATGCATCTTTAAACAGTACTATTTTCAAAATCTGTCTTCTGGGTCGAGTCCTAGTCAAATCAAGTGATTTTCAAAACTTTCTAGCTTTAAAGTTGTAAGGCGCAAAATGTTTGTTTCTCGCCTCAAATTGAAAAATGTGGGACAAATTCCAAAGACTTTGGCAATAGACTCATCAAATATTTTATTTTGCATTCAGGCATTGTGATCTCAATGAAGATTTGGAATTTTTCGAGTTTATTCAATATTCCAATAATCCAGAAACCACAATGATGCCACAACTAGAAGAAATGCTGAAACGGCAAAAAGTAAAATATATTTAAAAAATATTTATTGTAAAACATAATTATATTTTCAGGTACCAAGTGACTCGATCAGATTTATTAAAAATGAATTACTATATAAAAAGTCGAGTCATTCTACCACAGGGACACCAGCAAGCCGCTTCTATCGTTCCAGGTACTCATAATTTGAACTTAACGTTTTAATATTAGTTTTTCAGATTGATGAGCTCGCCGTATTTACTGGAGTATATTGTTAAAATGTTCTACTATGATTTTATCAGATTTCACTATCCTTTGCCTCCTACTTTTTGATAACGATTATTCTAGTTTAATTTATTTTTAAACGTCTCTGTTATAAAATTCAAAAATTTTTCAAAGAATATATTATTAGGTACTACTATTCGGAAAACATTTATGTATTACTTTCAATTTGTGAAATGAAGAATTTACAAGAATGAAAAAAGGAATGTTTGTATGCAAGTATAAAGTTGCCTAATTGCAAATCAATTTTGAACATTAAGTACATATATTTATCTTTGAAGTACGAAAAGAATAATCATTACTTATATAAAAAAAATACTGTCCGTCTGTCCATAGTTTGTAGTCTGTGACGTCACAGCTTACATAGGCAAGGCGTTTTCGGCTGTTGAAGTGATATTGGTTTGGGGTTAGTGGAGGGATATTATCGGGTTGTCAGTTGTCACCCAGTTCTCACTCAGTTGTCACCCAGTTCTCACTCAGTTGTCACCCAGTTGTCACCCAGTTGTCACCCAGTTGTCACCCAGTTGTCACCCAGTTATCACCCAGTTGTCACTCAGTTGTCACCCAGTTGTCACTCAGTTGTCACCCAGTTCTCACTCAGTTGTCACCCAGTTGTCGCTCAGTTGTCACTCAGTTGTCACCCAGTTGGCACTCAGTTGTCACCCAGTTCTCACTCAGTTGTCACCTAGTTGTCACTCAGTTGTCACCCAGTTGTCACCCATTTGTCACCCAGTTGTCATTCAGTTGTCACCCAGTTGTCACTCAGTTGTCACCCAGTTGTCACCCAGTTATCACCCAGTTGTCTCTCAGTTGTCACCCAGTTGTCACTCAGTTGTCACCCAGGTGTTGTCACCCAGTTGTTGTCACCCAGTTGTCACTCAGTTGTCACCCAGTTGTCACTCAGTTGTCACCCAGTTGTCACTCAGTTGTTACCCAGTTGTCACTAAGTTGTCACATATAATGTCACGCGCGCAATTGAATACTAGGCCACCACGCGATTTCTAGGTCATATTAGTAAACAAAGTATTAATTTAAATGTGATTTTTTCGAACTTTAATTTGCTTTTTTTCTCAAAAAGTTCAAGAAAACTGGGAAGAAGGAATTGTATTAAGTATTTTTTCAAAATACAATACCAAAACAAATAAAAATTCGAAAGATCGTCGTGGCCTAGGATTTCTCTAGTTAATGTTCAAAGATTTTTTCGACTTAAAATGCTGAATGTTAACGGATTTTCCCCTTTTCTTTTGTAATATTCGTAAGTTCGAGCACGAACACTACATTTTAAACCCATTTTCCCATTGAAGATACTCCTTCTTTAAGGGTTTTTGATGAAGATTATTCTAGTTTAATTTATTTTTAAACGTCTCTGTTAGAAAAGTCAAATATTAAAAAAAAATATATATATATATTATTAGGTACTAGTATTCGGAATAAATTTATATATTACTTTCAATTTGTGAAATGAAGAATTTACAAGAATAGAAAATGGAATGTTTGTATGCAAGTATAAAGTTGCCTAATTGCAAATTAATGTTGAACACAGAGTATTAATTTCCATCTTAAAAAAAAAGAAAAATAATAATTATGCAATTTTTTATGCTTCAGTTTTTGGGCGAGAGTTGATCCACGACTTGATCGAGTCGATCGCAGTAATTTTTTCAATGAATTCCTGTAGTTTTGGATATTTTCGAAGTGCACCAGGCAAGATTTTGGAGTTCATAAACCAGAAAATGTGGAAAATGGCAAGATCGGCGTAGGATATCTGAAATGAGAACACTTTGAAATGAAACAAAATTTGTTGAGTTTCAGTACAGTAGGAACAACATTTTCGGCAATTCTATAAGTAGACACCTGCGGATTTACAAAATTTACGGCAATTCAATAATATGGTCATTCAGAAATGCGACAATTAGGAAAATGAACAATTATCAAGTTCAAATTTTATTTTAAATGAAAACTTTTTGACGAAGCTGGAACATTTTGTTGAATTAGAAACTAGTTTTTTTAACATTAACGATAATATAAGCTCTGTTTTAGAGTAAATTTGATGGCACTTTTTTCCACAAAATGTTTTTTCGCAAAACCCCCATCATTACCTACCTTATCACCTACAAAGTAACCGGTTCCATTTGTGACGAGAATGTTTTCAAACGCGCTGATGAACGGAATGATTGTGCTTTCGATGAGTTTTTTGAAGATTTCTACCTGAAATTCAAATATTTCCAATTATTTCTCTTTAAAGTTTCAGAACCTTTTTAGCATTATCTTGTTCTTTGAACCACGGTTGAATTTCGATGAGAAAATCCTCAACACATGCCACAAGCTCATCCATCTTTGCAGTCTCCCAGTCTGTTTCTCCGGCAAGTCCTTGAAAATTTATAAATTAATTACTTTATTTTTTGTGAGCTTTTTTTTTCCACCACCATTAGATTCAGTTATTCAAAATTTGATGTAATTTTTGATTATTATTTAACTCACCAAATACCTTTCCAAGATAACGCTCGATAACCCTACTTTGAGCCAATTTTGCACCATCCACATATAAAACTGGCAGCTTTCCATGTGGTGTTGCTGAAAAATATAGGTAACCGCGTGCGTATACTCTTAGTTAATTTTCAAGTTTTCAAACCAATATCTCAACTTTTCAACTCACGCACTTGCTTTAATTTCCGGCCATGCCGACTTTTCCACTCTTTCATCCGTGTACTGCACTCCTGCGTAGGCGAAGATAAGCCTTGCGGGCTCAGCTCTTCCCATCATATTGAAATATTGCAGTTTGTACTCCATCATGACTGAATATAGTTGAAATTAACAAAAAAAAAATGTTCCAAACGAAAACGAAAAGTGGTCCAGGGAAAAGTGTTGGACAATCAATTAGTGGTTGGAAGAGCACTGGGAAAGTGCAATCAAAAAATTTATAGTGCTCTAATGAAAGAAGTTGCACTATTTCTGAAGTTCAGTGAAATAAATTTGTTGTTATAGTCACGTAGTCAAATACTTGATTTTTCATTAAAACACAATATTCAACAGCACAAAACTAACAAATAAAATTGATAGAGATTTGAATACAAACTATTTTTCAAGTTTGTGTGTTTTCTGAAACGGATCAATTTTGTAAAAACATAAAAAAGTTTGCATCTTGGTCAATAGCTCTAAAAGAGTCAAGAATCTTGACTCAAAATCATACAAAACAACTGTGTAGTTAAATTTATCAAAAGTTTAACTGAAAAGATTTTGATGTGCCCATGCAGATTGTTTCTGATAATTTAGTATTATTTCAGTTTGTTTGCTCAATGAAGGTAGAGTAAAGTAAAGTAAAAAAGAGCATATTTTTTTCGGCCTACCTGATATTTTTAATTTTTACCAATTTTTCAGGTCAGAATGTATTGTGCGGTGAAAACAAAGTGTGTAGACGTTTTAAAGATGGAGCAGCGTCAGTGGGGAATGTGTTAACAATTTCTCCTACTGTCCCAAAATGACCAAATATCACAAAAAGTGACAATTACTCTGTTTTTGCCACTCATAATTTTGGAGGCTGTCCAATAAAAAAATTGTATTACTATTTTAATACTGTAATTCTATTTTAATTATTTGTATTAAAACATTGTAAGGGTCGGAACATGAAACATTGCTTGGGTTTTCTCAAAACCAAAAATTATGAAAAATCTAAAAACTTTAAAAGTGTTTTATTATGTTACTTGGTCGTTGTGAATTATTCTTAATGTATTTAGATCAAATTCCCATCTTTAAAAATATTGTATTGAATTTTTTTTTTCAAAAACAAGGCGTTCAAGTCTATGCAATATGAGAACGTTCCAAAATTGAAAACATTTAAAAAAAAACGAAAAAAAACTCCACAAATAAATTTTTGCAGTGGCGTAGGCGCCTCGACGAATTCCAAAAGTTTCAACGAGAAAAGAAATGAGAGAAGGCGTGATGAGATGCAATTTTTAAGTGCTGAAATGATTTCGGCAGGCGCCGGAGCGAAATTCAATTAACTACGGCTGCTCGTCTGAACGAGAAAATCGGGCGGGCCTCAATCTGACGTATGCCTGCAAGGAGAGCTCACCAACCAAGCACCATCCCCCATCTTTTTGAGCACGAAGACGCCCCCTTTTAGAGAAAAAGAGGTGATGGAAATGAAAAAAAGGAAAAAGTTTACGCTGATTGAAAACTAAATGAAAAAAAAACTTTGATTGGATATTTTTGGTTTACTATTAGATTTTGATTAGACAAGCAAAGCCAAAATGAAAATTTTGAGGCGAAACAACTTTGAGCAGGACAATCTAACGTCTAAACCCAAGTAGTCATTCACTGCAAAAACTTTTCAAGGAAAAGAAAAAAAACACGAAAAAAAAGACGGAAAGATGGAAAGGAGCAAACTCTATGTTAACAATGACTTTGAAAAAACATGCCTCTCTCTGACGTAGGAGCTCTGTTCTGCTTGAAAAGTTCGGTAAAACTGAAAAAAAAACGCTACTGATTTTTTAATTATTGTTGTTATTCTTCTACCCGAATATTTTGTTTTGCCAAACAGGCTGATTACGGAGAAATACATAGAAGATTACTGGTTTTGTCATATCAAATGAAAAACTCGTAAATATGAATATAACATTCAGAAAAAATTCAACTGAGCCCTTCATTTTTTGAGTATACATTTAAAGCAAAAGAAAGGAAATATTGAAACAAAATAGCCTCATTTGGGTAAAAAACGGAGAAACTATGTATAACTACGTAGGTGGATTATGGCAAAAAAATGTGAGAATTCTACTCGAACTCATTGCATGAATAATGCACCACACCATATACGACGAAACCGAAAATAGAAAAAAATATTTTCTAGTTTCTATGTATTTCACTAATGATCAGCGCTAATTGTTTGTCATAGCGCAAATTTGGTCAAAGTTTTGCTGGTTTTTTTTGAGTGATAAGGAATGTACCCAAAACAGCCGGAATTATGTGTTTCAGGAATTTCCGAGTTAGGAAAGTCAACAAAATATTTATGCAAAAAAACCTCAAAACGTGGCAAAAAATTTCTGGAATTACTGGCACAATTGATCTTTTGCGAAAATAACTGGGTTGCAAATGAACATCAATTGTTTGATTTTGAATATATTTCTTGTTTTAAAAACCAGAATATGTGGAACATGTACATAGTTAATTTTATTATTTTGTCTGATAAAAAAAATCCATTTACAAAACCTTCAAATGCATGTTTTTACTTCTTCAAATGTTCTAATTATTTTTTTGATGTAACGTTAAAAGATACGTACTCACCTATTATATAGTTAAAATTTTGAACAGTTTAAGTTTATTTTAACTTAAAAATTACAAACTAATAAAAATTTCCACAGAGTACTACTTGAATGGCAAAAATTCAGTTCAAGACTGTTTGAGGCTGCAATAGTCATAGAGGAAAATTGGTATTTTTTATATATAATTTAAATCCTTCATGAAAAACACTATTTTAAAGTGCCAATATATTTTTTATGACTAAATTCTGTAATACAATAAGTAGTTTTATGAGTTACCTATTCAAAAGTATTTTACAAAATGTATGGCTAACATGTTGCCCAAAAAACACACTTCTAGTATGAGCGAAATAAATTTTTTATCTTTGAAATGTCAAATATCTTAGTCAGACTAATAAACTTCCCAGGTATTCATCTTACCTAGCAAGTTTATTTATAAATGACTGCTTTTGCCGCAAGGTCAATACTCAATTCGGTTTTTTTTTTTACCCGCGCGAGGTAAGCAATGGAGCCGGAGCCATTTTCCGTTCCGAATAGGTCCCAAACGGATAAAAAGTGGTGGCTTCTCGTCACGCTAACTGATTTTATTGCCACTTCTAACAAAGTCGTTTGAAAAGATAAGGGCACGCCAAAATGGAAAAAGGGAAATAGTTTTCTCCTTCTCGAATCCCTTTTTCATTCCGTGCAGTTATTTTTTCTCATTTATTCTCTTTCTCGGAAAGCCCATTAGTTCGATGGAAAATTACTGGCAAAGAAAATAGAGCACAGAACGTAAAACTCAGAAAATCAGAGAAAATCAGTGCACTCTTCCTTATTACTTTACTTTACTATAATCATGAGAAAATGAAAAAAAAAACGAACAGAATAAGAGGAAAACTGAGAAAAAAACGAGATGAGATTGAGTTTGAGTTCTGTGAAGAAGGAAGTGAATCGAAGAGAAAGAGTAAATGTAACTCTCAAATTTTTTGTTGAAATTGTGATGAAAAGATGCGAAAAGAAAAAGGAGAGGGTACTTTTCTAAAGCACACTTGACAAGGCAAAAGTTTTCAGGAGTCAATGTATCTTCCAAAGTGAAACTTTCCGAACTTCTCAAGCACATATGTAGTATAGTTCGGTGCAAAAAAAGACTCCAATCCTGTCGTCCTTGTGCACTTGACAAATGATTCATTTAAGACTAAAAGTTTGTCTTGGAAGTGGAAACGTCTGGGGTGGTTGCAAAGTGAAAAAAGAATAGGCAAATGATGAGATATGTGAGCTTTTTTGGAAATTCGAGGAAAAACGTGGATGTTTGATATAACGAAAGTTGTAGCAATGATGTCACTTATAAGTTTAAGGTCTGAAAGTTTTATATGGAAATTGCTTAAACTATGTAGCCGAATTTTTTCATTTACAATCAAAAGTGAGTTTTTTACTTTTATTTTCTTCAAATGATATGTTTCAGTAATGTTTTCATTTTTTTTTGTATTTTAACGGTAAAGTTAAGTAAGGAAACCCGCAAAGAATTTCAAAACTTCTTTAAAAATCCGAATTTTTTAAAAACTTGGTAATTGACCAAAACGTTGTCTGAAAAAACTAATATGTATGTGTTTACGTATGTGTTTATGTATGTGTATATGTATGTGTTTAAACCATATTCCAAGAGACAAAAATTAATCTTTACAACGACCTCGGTGGTATCGTATTTTCTTCAATATTTCATGAAAACTTGCCAGTATTTTTTGATATCAAAGGTTATGATCCCCAAATATTCTTAAATATCTCAAAAATAACAGATATTAGGTCAAAAACCATAAAATTGTGTATTAAAATGCACACCTCATCTTTCTTCTAAATTTAGAAAAAATTACTTTTTTATATCCGAAAATTTATTTTAAGATAGCTTCAGCCCGAAAATGTGAAAAAACAAATTAAAACTTTTTAGCACTTTTTTGAAATTTCAATTTATTTACAAGTGAAAACACTTTTACTACAAATCTCATAATACTGGTTGTCAACGAGTTTTATATTATATATTTTTTTACGCCCTAATTACTTCCATTAGAGAATTGTACAGATTCGAATTTGGAGAAATTCTCCAAATCAAAAAGTGAAACTTATTCTATTTTGTCAATGTGCTATATCAGTTTGAAAATCTGAAAATATTTGTCTAGTAACAAGAAACATTAGAGAAACAAGTCGTCAGTCAAACGCCAAATGAAACAGAATACGATGATGGCAGAAAAGAGGGGGGGAGTGGTGCAAGGCCGGTTGGATAGACAGGAAGAAACGTGGTTGGCTCTTTGAACGACAGGAGAAATGTGATATGGACAACACCGCTCAATTTGGAATAATTCAGTGAGCTCCATGGACAAGGGTTTTTCTTGAGAAGGAAATGGCCGGACCCCGGTAACATAAAGAGCGTGTACGCCCGATTATTTGTTTTCTGAAAGGGAAATTACGTGCACATTTCTATTTAAAGAACTTGGAATTATATTTTTGATAATAACAATTAAAACTACTGAAACTGATCAGAAACATTTCTGATAAATTATTCAAATACGCCTGTAATTTACAGAAGCCCTATGGTACTTTTACCGCTTCTCCACTGTAATGTAGATAATGTAAATTTTAAAAATGGTGCCAAACATAACTAAAACCTGGTTTTGATGAAATATCAAAAACATACTTTTAATTAACAATTTGTTATTCGATCATAAATTTTTCGTTATTTCCTACTCCTGAACGTGAGGAATGCAATTTGCCTCAAATTAGAAAGCAGGTGGTTTTTGTAATTTTATGTTAGTTACGTTTGCATTTGATATTTGTCACTATAAAATGTCTACTTTCAATTTTTGGAATTTAACTGCAAAACATTCTAGCGTGCTGAAAACCAATAACAAGCTTCTCACGACATCTTCAAAATTTTCTTGGAAACCGGGAATCAAAGTTTTCTGCGTTGCAAGTCCCTTACGCAAATATTGAAAATAATTTATTTCAAATTGAGGTTTTTTTTTTCATTAAATCAAGGAAGAGCCCAACTCCAAATGAAAATGATATTTTCTGAATGTTTACTCAGAATACATCTTTGGAGTTTATCCTCCAGTTGAATGAATTTTCAAGAATGAACAGGAGGTGAATTTTAAAACTTTTTAGACTATGTTAATTCTAAATTTGAAACAATTGAGAAGTTGAGCAAAACATAACTAGTAGGAAAAACGAGTTATTTGGGAAAAATTGGGGGAAAATATGAATCAAAAAGAATGAATGACAGAAGGCAAGTGTGAGTTTTTTATGATTATTTTTATTTATTGATTATAATCCTTCACTGGAAATAAATTCTTCCAATTGATAATGACTGAGGAAGTGAGCCCAATCGACGTCTTTTGCTCTGAATTTACATTTTTAGAATTTTTGTAAAATTTTCCCGGATAGTTCTTGAAAACTTACATTTGCAGTTTGGAAACATTACTCTGAGTGCAGAATGCATCGGTTTTGTAGTGACAAGTTTTATGGCATACCATTTTGCAGTCTGAAAAAAATTACGTGTATCTAACAACACATTCCACAAAAGTACCTCTGCACTGATAAGCTTGCTTGGAAAAACTGCTTCGAATCCTTTGCTGGCACACATTGCACGTGGCACCGCTGCAACTAACATTAGTATCGTGTTTTTTGACTTTAACATAAAGTGAAACAGGACAAAGACGATACAAGTGAGGACACTCGAATAAAATTATTACCCTTTTACTTTGACGGCAACAAATGTATGATCGTTGTAGATGTGAAGTTTCTTTCCTTTCCTCATTAATCGAGATGCAGCTGGCTCATTGAGCATTGCTGGAGGGATGAGGAAGTATCTGGAAAAGTTTAAGAATAAATTAAAAGTTTAAGAATAAAGTGTTGAAACTTTTTGGCAAACTTTTAACAGTTTTTGCCAGTTTGGCTAGAGGCGCAAGAGCTCTAAAGATGCTCTGTTTTGCTAAATAGAAGATGCGCCTGCCTTTCCACATTCGCAATGCATAGCGCTTACTATTAGGATCGAACTTCAAACCATTCAATTTGAACTGACATATTCTCAGAAAAATTTTTAAACTCAACAAAATAGGATTTTAAAGAACAATTATTCTTCAGTTCATAATTTACTTTTTTAAAGTTATGATAATGCAACCTTTAAGAAAATGTTGATGTAACCAAACTAATATTTTCTGAAACTTCTTGTGTAATCAACTCACTTTGCTTGTTTATCCTGATCTAACTCAAGAATAAGTGTGCTATGCTGATACAAACTCTTCGTAGACTCTCCACTTCTTCCTCCGACCGAATGCGTCTCCCGATATTTGTCGTTTGATGAAACTGCATATCGAGTTCTGCTAGGATCTCTAGATGGTGGTAGAGATACTGCTTCTTCCAACAGCTGATTATTCTCTACGTCGACTGATTTTGATCTGGAAATTGAACATTACAAAAGTTTCTGGATAACCCTATACCTTTTTTGACTTCTGCCTCGTCTACCACTGAGCCTATCTTTCAGTTCACCGAAGAATGAACGATCTCGTTTCTCTGTTGGAGCCTTCTTCGACTTGTCTCTGCTCTGTCTAACATCCAGTTCTTCATGAAACTCGGGTGGCGCTGTTTGATCACGATAATATTGCCCATTGTTTCCATTTTTGGATGGTCTATCTAAAGTACTAGACGCAGACATGCTCTGCGCAACTGATTGAAGTTTTGCCTCAAGCTCGCGAGTCTTCGGGTCATTGTGGTTTTTGAATTGGCGATCAAGAATTTTCTGCGTTGCCGGATCAACAGCATTTTCAAGTGACCCATGAACTGATTGAATAGTAGGCTTTTCCTTGAGAGTCTGAGAGACTGTCTTAACTGTCACAGTGGTAGTTTTTGAAGGTACAATTGGCTCATGACCATCAAAGTTGTCTGAAATATCTTAGGTACTATATTGGACATAAGTTGTGAGCACTATACCGTGTGGGTCATATATCGGTCTTCTATGCGTTGTAAGTGTCTCTCGGAATTCAGAACCGTTTGGATTTGTAACTTTAACCGTGTCTGTCAGTTTTCCAGAAGTCAACAAATTTGGGTCATAGAAGAAGTCAAACTGAACAGTGATCTCTCCACTGATCGCATCTTTTCGATATGGTCTTCCTTGAAGTTTCAAAGAGTGAACGGTCTCCCCACTTCTTCTGATTTCCTCAAAGTTAACAATAGCTAGACCCAAGAATCCTTCATCGTCGTTCATGTGAAGCTTGTCATTTCCCTCGTAGATTTCGAAAAGAATTTCTTCAGTTGCAGGGGTCAAATCGCTGAAACCATATTTTTTTCAAAAAAGTTATTTGGTATTCCATACAAATCAAAAGTTTCCTCCCAAAACGGATTTGCATTGATTCCCTTTGTGGTTGAGTATTTTTGAGCTGGCTCATCCATTTCAACATTTACAAACGGTTGAGAAACTTCTCTCCCAAGGCGACTTGCTTTGATGACTTTGATTCGCATTTTATTTGGAATAGAATTTGTGTTATAGGATGGACTGATCAACTGAAACAACCATTTAAAAAATGAAATTCAATTATAATGGTTAATGGACTTAAAACTCACATGAGATTCGTTTAATTTTTTGAACATCTCAGGAACATCCCCAGATGGACTATTGCTTCTATGAGAAGATTGGGTACCATAAGCGTCCACGTGAAGGTTGGTGTCATAGTTGTTGTACGAGTTGCGCATTGTTCCAGATGGGGAATGGGTCTAAAAAAAATTAAATTTAAATTTAAATTTTTTGGCCTTCCCAATTTTCCTAGTCTCTCTTGTGAAAATAGTGCTGAGATTGATTGAGCTAGTGCAAAAATCGCTTCATTTTTCAAGAGAACATATATTTAAAAAAACCATCAGTTTATGAGAATGCCTACTTTCTGGCGAAGCGGAAGCGAGAGAGCGTTCGGCGATGAGAGATTTAGGTCCCCTCGCTACAAGATATTCGCGCGCCAAAATGGTAGGAATTATATAATGATCTGATTGTTACTTGCTTAATATATTGTCCAAAACAACTCCTAAATATTTCTTCAACAAAAATACATAACTTACAATTTTGTCAATTTCTAAAATCAACAATGCCTACTTCCAAAATACAATTTATGTTTTCGGCTTTAACCAATTGTCAAAACTATCTCAGGTGAGAATTTTCGGCAATTATCGAAGTCCTGGTATTCAAAAAATTGCACCCTGATCACATTTTCATGACTCAAAAATTGGCATCAAAATTGAATCTGATTGTGTAATTGCAAAACAGAAAGTTTTGTTTTTCAAATTATGCTCATATAGACATTTTTACCTTTATTAGGTGAGTATAATAAAGTCAATTAACTCACTGGTGGATTATAGATAGTTCTGCTAAAAGTGTCAGCAAATGTATTTCTCTCTTCTGGCATCTCTTCAGATAAGTTGATATTAGTAACCGCCGACAACAGGCATCTTCTGATGCTTTCTTCAACCATTGGAATAGACACTTGATATTGAGCATTCGGATCGGTATTCCTCAATTCTATATCCATTTCCGGTCGTCCACTGAAACAACCCATCAGGTACAATTGGTTTGCAATGCAAGCCATTCGACATTCCACCTGAAACAACATGGATATCCCGAAAAATTCGAAAATCGCAAACCTCTCCTCTCAAATCGACAATCGAAACGTCGTAATTTGAAACTATCATTCTCTCGGGAGTTCGTTGTGAAGAGACCAACCGCAGTTTTACACATGGCAGATGCACGTTAGAGCGGACAGTCTTAAAATTCAAATTATTAAAAAAAAATGTTTCCAGACGCATAATACTAACCAAATGATCTCGTGGTCCGTGTTCAACTCGCACATTACTAATCTTTGGTGGTTGTAGCACATCGCTGTGATCTCCAAATCCCTCGAAAAGCACTTCACATTTTGTCTGCAATATGAGAATGTTGTGAAAAACGCGTCAACGACAAACACAGATGTACCGGAGATGTCACTTTTTTAGCGGCCTCGTTCAATGATTTAATCCACGCATCCATGGGAGCGGGCACTTTGTGAAAGTTTGAGTAAAGCCATGAAACTATTTCGTTCGACCATTCGCCGCTTGAGGTATGAGTTCCGCCGTTTGCAACACCGTTTCTGAAAAGATATTCTGAGTACTGTGAGGTTTAAGCAATAAATGTTTTGGGCTGCGTCCGCAAACATTTTTAATTTTGTTCAACATTTGATATATTTTTTTATCATCCTACACAATTACCTTCTGCGTGTTTTGGTAAACTTTTTTGAATGGTCTGAAAACAAAATTAGTCTGGTTTCGGAGCATAAAAAGTTTTCAAAAAATTGATTAAAGCAGCAATTTCCAAAAAAAAACCGCCCGACGCATTATGGAAACAATTTTTGGCAATTGGCAATTTTAATACAATTTTTAAAAATCTTTTCTCATTTTCAAATCAAAACTGATAGTTCAATCCAATAAAATATTTGACTTTCTTTTGCCACTATTTCAATAAAAAAGTAATTGACCAACATACCAAAATAGGTCATCTTACAAAATTTCCAAAAAAAAAAAACAACTTTCGCACACCGTTAGTATTTACTCCTTTTGATACTTACTAGAATAGCATTTTATTAAGCCTGAAACTACAGAAAACTTCCGTTTCAATCCAAAAAATCTACAGCTAAACATTTAAATATTGAATACATGTTGACGTTGATGGCGTGTTTTTTCATCACAGATAAAAATTAAAAAAAGACTAATTTGAGTATCTTACTTTTTGTGTTCATGAAACAACATTTCAATTGTGATAGTGATATGACCAAGTCCAAGAGACACTTATTACAAACTCTTCATCAAAGTTTTGTCAGTGCTTCTTGTATTTTTGTCAGTGCTTTTTGTAATTGTGTTTCAACCAGTAGACTTTATCTGTAGACTTCACGTCCTTTTTGATCTCCAACTCTCTCACCATCAAATTGAACGGAGAGTATGTTCTAAAAGGTGAGACGTTGAAGTACGCGCTGCTCGCATCACCCTGTCTAATATTTGAACAGAGAGCTCGAGCTCGCACTAAATATCGATGCTTGAGCATGGCGGCAAAATGCTACTACTGGAGCGCTACAATGTTTCAAAAAAGTATCACGTTCAAATTATCACTTACCCAGAGACCGAACTGCCGAATGTGGATGATGTATGAGCAGCTTCGCCGGTGGATCCAAGATGGTTTAGGGCAAAGTAGCAGAGAACTGCGACAAGACCCCATGAAAGGATCACCCACAGCATCTCTCCAAACAGCCAACCCAAAACTAAAATTCTTCTTACTTATAAAAAAATTAAATCAAGACATGCATTTAAGTAAGTTAGTGTAATGTATTTTAAAACAATGAGTACGGATTCAAAAATAAAACCTTGTAGGAAACTTGTGTAGTATAGGATTTTCCATATAACGCTGCATAGTAGAATAGTAAGAACTACGGATACTAGAACTGCAAGTGGAAGAATAAGTTGGCCGTAGGTAGCAAATGTTTCGGATTCGATGGCATCTGTATAGAGTTGAATGGCATAATTATAGGCATTTAACACTTTTTCTTGAAATTGTTTGGCATGATGCTTCGGACTTTTTAGAAGCGATTCGAATCGTTCTCCCGACAACATCTTAGGAACAACGGCCTTTTGGATAAGAGCAAGGCCAGTAAGTGATTTCAACCTCCACAAACCTCAAGCTTTCGAGAGGCTACCGATGTGCAAATAAAACTATAAGATCTTTCTACACATTTGAATCAAATCGCACTAGTAAAATCGTTAGGATCAGTTTCCTGTGCAACTACATTCTAAAAAGTATGATGACTAAGGTGGGCGCGCGAGGCAAGAAAAAAGAAAAAAAAAAAGAAAAGAGTTTTGTTTGTGGTCGAAAATGTTGAGATTAGCAGGATAGGATAGAAAGAAAAAAATCAATTGAGTCAATATATTGTTTGAAGGAAAGAGGGCGATGAAGAAGATTTCGGGGTGTGCGGTAATACGAGACACCTGATATTCACTGATCACACAGTATTCTCTGAGAAATTTAATACACTAACAATAAGAATATAGTTGATATTTTAAATTAGAAATAGTTGAAAGTTTACGCTTTCGAATTTTCGGAGAGAATTTGGGTTTATGAAAAACGTTTTCCTGCGTCGAAAAGTGACGGTTACGTATGTAGTTTATGCATAATGTTCCTTTAAAATGGGTACTTGTGTAGTAGATCCCCACATATTGAGAAAAAAAACTAGTGTTTCTGGTATGAATCTCGAATATTTATCTCCATTATTTCTGCCAATAGCTTTAGAAATTATATTTTCAAAATCCTAATAGTGCTACTAGTGTCCAAGTACTTTAACAGTGTACCATACGCAATTGGCAATTTTCATACCAATTTTGAGCATTTTCTAAAATAGATCAATTAAAATAAATTAACTTTTCGCATAAATATAACGATTATTTTTAAAAATAAACCACCCATACTGGAGAAATACAATTTCAACGCGTTTACATAACAATGCTTATAAAAATTACTCGAAATAAAAAAAACTTATATTTAGTTCTATGATGTGGGATACACAAACACCGCCTAATACAAGATTTTTTTCATCTAGAACCCTAGATTTCGTGTGCATACAATCGAAGGTAACAGGAAAATTCTTTAATGTAAATGAGCCAACTCAAGGATTTAGAAACCTGCAGGGGGATGCACGCACCTGGCATTTTCTCCAAATCATTGGCAGGTTTGTGCCGAAACAATAAATGAAGTGGAAAAGAAGAATTTCAAAGCAAAAGAGAGAAAGAGAGGCACACAAAGGTTAGTGTCGCGTTTTCATCTGAACATATCCCCACATCCTACTGCTCTGAAGATCGAAGAGGAGTTTGGCGGGAAGTCGATGGCACGAGAAGGGGGACCGTTGTAATAGTTTGTGTTCTTCTCCAGCTTCTGCAGCAGTCTTGGAAAATCGTTGTGGATGAGAACAACAACGCGGCGGGGTCCCGTATTCTCTCACAAATATATCTGACAAGTAAAAAAATGATCAGACGGAAGTGTTGAGTGTTGGCAAGGAAAAAGAAAAAGATGGGAAAAGTGAGATACATAAATATATTTATTGTTGATACATTCTGGTGCGAGTATATAGTTCAGATGGACTGGAAACTGGGAAAAACTTACAAATACGGAGAGAGAGAGTAAGAAAATGTTTGTGTGTGTATGACTATAAAGCTAAGTGCACGTTAAAACCCAAAACTAGAGATTAATGAAAATATGTAGATTTGGAAGGGTTTGGAATTCAATGAAAACGAGACACTGTACCAAAAAAAGAGAGTGGCAGCATTTACAAAGGACATCAAATTGTCCGTATATTACATATGTAGTATTTCCATTATAAAACAGATATTAACACTTTTAGGGAAGAACCACATCCATATGTTCAGTCGGATGTACCTTGTTGGCCGCCCTTCTTGTTTTTCTTCGCTTGCTGAAACTTTTTGAATTATTTTATCTAATAGGTATATTTTAATGATCAAATTATTTCAAATCATAGAAAATTGTAGTTGCATTAAATTTTTCTTGAATTCCTAATTTCAATATTATGAGCTTCATACCCAAATATTGTAATTGATAGATGATAGAGAGAAACAACAATTTAAAAAATATAGTTTCAAAACAGTGTTCATGATTTTCAGGGCAACTAGAATGCTTCTTAAGACTGTAACCATAATTACGTTAAAGTACCCAGATAGAATAAAAAAATTAAAAAAAAACACTTCATATTTGAATGCAGAGTCACTTTTTTAGTGGTGGAAGCTCAGATTTAATCTATCATGATTTTGGAAGTTAACCAGAAAATAATTCTGTAAGTTTTATACTTCCTTTTTATTCCAAACTTCATATTGCTTTCAAAACATTCTAAAGATCCGCTGGTTGTAGTTTTCAATATAAGTTTGAAAATTTGGCAAATTCTTTAACTATTTCTGAAACAGGGTCCACATTTTAAAATAAAGCGATGTACGCTCAAATTCAAATTTTGAACTTCCAAACCTTTTTCAAATCACTATATCGCATCTTCTGGGTCAATCCGTCAAATCGTTTGTAAGTGAAATCAACAAACTCTCCTCGTCGACCAGGTTGTTCCTCCGGGCGGATTAGTGTTGATGTCGCTGAAATTAAAATCATTTTACACGCAAAAACGATAGAGAGCATACGCCATGTCAGATCCTCGTCGGGAAAATCATCAAAGTTGGAAGTGTCGTCAATGCTCTTCACGGTGACCCGAATCGGAGGTGGTCGTTCTCTAATATGGTTCCAATCGATTCGTTTAACAAACGGACACTGTTTGATCTCATCAAGTCCCCCGTGGTTTCCGAGACGACGTTCAGCTTCGCAACAGAATCGTTTGATTGTCTAAAAAATCATGTTGAGTAAAAAATCTCAAATGCAACTAAGAATACTCACAGCTTTAGCTTCAATACTGATGGGCACATCTGAAGGGAAAACTAAAGTCTGCTGCCAGTTAATGACCTTTCGATACGTTTCTTGTGGAAGCTCAGAGCAGAATGGTGGGTAGCCTGAAAATTATTAAGTTTTGAAGAGTGTTGGTACATCAAATTTTACTAACCAATAAGCATCTCGTACATAATAACACCCAAACTCCACCAATCACAGCTTTTTGTGTAGCCATTTGGTTGGAAAACTTCTGGTGCAATGTAATCCGGAGTTCCGACCGTAGAGTATGCCTGTAAATTTAAGGTAGAAAAACAATCTTTTAAGTTATAGTCTTACATATGCGCGACGATTTCTCTTCCAAGTCTCCGCTTTTCTTTTTGATTCGAAAGGTTTAGAGATGAAATCCGGTGGCAATGTGGATGGCCAGTTGCGATAATGATCGGTTCGATGAAACTTTTTCAAGCCTGTGCACAAGCCAAAATCTGATAGTTTAACGTGTCCCTAAAAAAGAAATTGAGTTTCATGAGTGAGAAAAAGTACATACTCTCGCATCGAGTAACAAATTGTCAGGTTTAATGTCACGATGAATGAAGCCCAGGCTGTGAATAAATTGAATGGCAAGTGCAGCCTCAGCAATATAGAATTGAGTTGCTTCCTCGGTCAATGTGTCTTTCTTTATAAGTAGAGTCATCATGTCGCCTGGAACAACGAGGATTAATAGAAGATTAGAGAAGATACAGGTATTTTTCTTATCAGTAATACAACTTCTTGACCACAGCTGTGCGAATTTGCTTTTGGAATTGAAAAATAGTATTTTTTTTTATTTAAAGAGATAGCTATTTGTATGAAATGATACTACTGATTGTGAGTATTAATATGTCAGCAATTAGTATTTGTTGTTAAATTACATACTCGTTCCAGACATGTCAAATACCAAATGCCAAATTCTGAAAATCGGCCAAAAATTCAGTCTTTCTATTATATGCCAGCATTTATGAGTAGGTACTTCCGTGACGACGGAAAATTAAAAAAAATTTATATGCTGAACAGGGGTGTGCGAATAACCGATTTTTTCGGCTAACGGATAAATCGGCTAATGCCGATTTTTTGAGAACCGGCTAACGGCTAATTCGGCTAATCTCAGTCATTCAAATCGGCTAATTTTCGGCTATTTCGGCTAATTCGGAAAATATTCATTTTGTTAAGCTTTTTTGTCCATTCTGTTAATTCAGGTTTTGGGTTAATTTTTTCACTGTTATTGAGCAAATTCAGGGATGAACGACTGTTCAAATAGGAAAAAATCTTTTTGTTTTTCAAAAAAATATGTTAGTTGAATTAGCCGAAATAGCCGATCGGCGAATTCGGTTAACATTGGCCAAAATCGGCTAACGGATAACTACGTATTAGCCGAACTGCCAAAAAGTCGGCTAACGGATAATTCGGCTAATATTAGCCGAGTTAGCCGAATTAGCCGATCGGCGAATTCGGCTAAATCGGCTATTATCCGCACACCCCTGATGCTGAACTCAAATCGTGCTCTGCCGTAGCTCTGCTACTCTATATCAATTGATCATATATTGATCGCTTTTGCTTGTTATTAATTTTAATAAAAAGTGGGAAATTATTGAAGTAAAGAAAAACATTTCAAGAAAACATTTTTGAATGCAATCGAAATAAAAGCTGTCAAACTTGACACAATTTTTGTTAGGAAAATACTTGTTCACTTTTTTCCATGAGCAATCTTTTTCTTAATTTTTTTTTTCAATAAACACAACGCATATAAATAATTTGTAGTTATAGTTTCCCTTACCTCCTGGCAAGAACTCCATAACTAAGTATAAATTTGAATAATCTTGAAACGAGTAGTACATTTTGACTACCCAATCACAGTCAGCCTCCGATAAAATGTCTCTTTCAGCGCGAACATGAGCAGTTTGCTCTTTCTCCACCATTTCGCTCTTTCTCAAAATCTTCATCGCGTAAATATGTCCAGTGTCGTGTTTTTGAACAAGGCGAACCTAAAAAATAAATAAAAAATACATGAAATTGAATTTGGGAGTGGTTTCAACCGACCTCTCCGAACGCTCCTCGTCCAATCACTTTGAGACTTTCAAAGTCATTTACAGTCAGGCGGGTTCTTTTGAGGCGAAGGTAGTCGGTTTCTTTGGAGTGGTGGATTTTTCGCTTCTCTTCTTTCTCCTCGTCACTCAGTCCTAAAACAGCAAATCGAATTTTAAGTCTTCGATTTTGTGGTTTTACCTCTGGCAGATATGTCTTCCTCCAACTTTTTCAAACGATTTTCTCGCTCCGCACATTGTGTGACACGCTTTGAGTAGTAGGATTCAATTGAAATTCTAGTACAACTTGCCTGTAAAAATTAATTTTAATGTTTCGAATTCTAATAATGAAATTACCTTATCCTTTGTGTACTGCGATATTTCCATTTCCGGTGCAATTTCTCCCATAGTTGAGATTTATACCTGAAAATCAATATTTCATCCGAGAAGAAACGGAAAAAGGGGAAGGGCAGTGAGAATGTAAAATAGTGTATGCGGAGGAATAAACGTCGGGCAAATATTGGTGGACGGCTAACTACACCTTTGACTATAACATACTAGGAACCGCAAAAAACTATTTTCTTTTAGGAATGTGTGCTTTGTGACACAACATAATTTTTTTTTTCGAAAGTAGTAAGGCGGTTTTTATGAAAAAATTAAGAAAATTAATTTGCAAAGATCTATATGAAATTTGAGAAAAAACTTGTAAAATATAATTTTCCAAAAAAAAAACAGTTGAAATGTGAGCGCAGAAAATTTATCATTACAATTCCAATGAGAAGCAGAACGCAACAATAAGTGAGACCAAAACGCGTCGGTGTGCATACACACGTGACATTGCATCTGCACACAATACACCATATCCTACGACACTTTGTCCGCGCAGTGGGAGAAAGTGTCGGGGCGCATAACGGGACAACAATGGCGTGTGAGAGGGCAACCCGGACAGGAAAGAGAACAGTCATTGGTTTGCAGCTGGTGTTCGGGTCCGCTAAGGTATTGATTTTTTGGTAGACACCGATTTGTAAACATAATTGAAAAAAATAAAGTATTTCCTCATTGTTCCTCAATACGTCACTTTAAGCGACTGTATTTCTGCTCATTTTGAACATATTAATATTAATAAATAATAAACTACAATACAATAGAAAAAGAAATTATAAATAGTTTGTCAGTTGACAATTTTTGAATAGAACAAGCGATAACTGAGATATAAGCTGTCAAATGTGAACAATGGGGTGCATTGTGGAGTAGCGCCAGTGGGGATTTTGTCTAAATACGTTTATAATGATCCAAAACGTCCAAATATCGTAGTAAAAGTATCCAAAAATTTTAAAATTTACCCGCCATCGTTTAAAATTATCAAATTTTTGGATTTTTTGCTGTTTTTATTCAACTTTCAAAATTATGAGTATCATAAAGTGAGTAATTATTATTGTCTTACAGTAAGTATAAAATTTCCGAAATTGTTTGAAAAGTTTTATTATGATGCCTAATCATTTTAGCACCATAGGAGTTTTAAACACTTTCCCCAATGACGCTACTCCACTATTAAATAAATCAAGTTTTCATTTCTATTCTATAATTTTTAATTACATTATCACTATCTCTACTATAGTTTCAGTTTGGCGGCGTGTTATAGTTACCTTTAGTACAACAAAAAAGACAATATCAGAAAGAAACTAGTAATTGAATACCTCCGAATTCCCTCAACAAGAAACTATTTGACCTTGCATTCCCTTTGCCTACCACACCTTCAAATCGTTTCAACCATTATCAAAACATATCCGCAATGTTTTTAATCCAACAAAGTCGCTTTATGAATAGACTGTGCGCAAGTTTTCAAATTCACAAGATCGTAGTGTTGAGAGATTCCTGTTTTTCTACCTCAACCAGCGAGCGACATAGAATTGTATACTATTTTCTTATTTCTTACAAATAGTGTTGTTGTTGTTGATTGAAAAGTTGAATGCGTTCTTAGAAAAGTTGTTAGAAGAATCTTCTTGAAAAATTGTTGTTTGAATTCAATTTAAATATTTTTCTGTGACTGTATAAATACTCCTCAACAAGTGAAATGACATCATTTGCACTGCACATTGTGCTCTTAGTGGTCGCAACTTATAAAGTAGAAATAAATAAAAAACCTGTTTCTGCAAGTATTTACATACACTCTTCTATATTAGTGGTGTGGTGGAAAACGAAAAAAAAAAGTTTCAATTTTTTTATGCCAAAACTGATCCTTATTCTGCCTACATATTTTACTCATTTTGCAGTTAATTGTGTCCGCGGATGGATGATGCATTGAAAGAAGCCGTCAATGATCATTTCGAAGGAATAACTACAGAATTTCAAGAGAATAGGAGTATTATCTCTGTTCTTCATCAAACAGTTATGGAGGGTGCTGGGTTAATGTATCCGGTAAGCTATTAATTATCAAATAGTAGGAGGTTGTTTAAATTCACTCGAATAGTTCGAATTGTTCACAAATAGTTTAAAAATAGCCGAACCAAAATTATTTTGTGTCTAATTTGTTAATTACTCAGTACTCTCATAATTTGGCAAGCGATCAAAACAAATTTTATTCTACCAATTTTGGTAATGTGTTTTGAATTATTGTATAAAAAACGGTGCGGGTTAGGACATTTTGGTACTTGTGTAGTACACGTGTTTCTGGCTCGACCCCCCTCTCCAAAGTTTTGGAAAATGGAGGGAAAAAATATTTGAAATCGCAAGAGGAATTTTCACACAGCGCGTTGAAAAAGAGTCTATATTTGCGCGTGACGGTGTTTGCACAAAATACACCGAGGGGTCGAAAATTTTACCCATTACCCATTTTACCCATTAAATATTACCCATTTGAAAACTTGATTCTTTTGGTCCATATTAGCTAAGCTAATTAGGTAGTGTTTTTCTAAGCTTAAAAATGCAAATGAAGTTCACGTTTCTCATCATTTTCAAAAAAAATAATTGGAAAATATTTTCGTTTTTGCGTCGTTTTATTTTAATATTTAAAAAAGTTTTTACTATTGTGCGTATACTTTAAAAAACCCCCCACTTGCCTGACATCACATTTAAGTTAATTTAAATTGCAGTCAAATTACGATTTCGAAGATGAAAACGAGAATACGGGCGAGGAGGCGAAGCATAACGCAGAAATTCAACGGCAAAAGAAAGAGAAGGACATTGAAATTGCGGAGGAAGTTGGTATGTGGTTTTTGACTATTTTTAATGATGAGTCAGATCCCACAGAAGACGTTCAGTTTTTTTACTGAGCCCAACTTTTTTCTCTGTTTTTTTTTTGCTACAGGTAAAACGTTATGAGATCAATTTTTTCTAAGACGATATGCAGTGTGATATAAGTTTCAAAATATGCGGTAATTTGAACAAAACTTATAAAACATTTTTAACAGCTACAGGTCATCACATTTTGTGTTCATTTATTTATTCTATGAAATTACAAAAATATTTCTGTTAAAAAATTGTTCGGAATAATATATGTAGTTAAAAAAGGGTAAGAATTAGTTCTCAGCACATTTTTCTTATAATAATTTTATTTTAAATTTATAAATTTTAATAAAATAACAATTTTCAGTTGAAAAGGCAACAGTGAAATCAGTTGTTCTTCTGATGGACTCGGATGGTTGGTTTTTCGAAGAAGACGACGACGAAGACAGCATTGACGACGATTGAACATTCTTCAACTCCCCATATCCCCCAAACCTCCTGCCAATGATCTTATAAACATCCCATTTCGCTTTCTCTTGTCGGCTTTATGTTTTCCACCTCCATATTTCATCTCATTCCTCAATCAGCGTGCTTTTTCAGATTTCCCTTTTTTGTAATCCTTTGATATTTCTATCATAAATTTGCCTCCAATCAGCTGTCATCCGTCCAGACACAGTTCAGGACTGACAATTAATCTTATTTATTACGCTGTTTGAACAATTCATCATCAATACCAGTTCTTGGCTTGATAACAAGACATCATAAAAATGATTAGCAACAAGTGAAAATCGGTGGGATAATAGAGTTTGGGCGGGTAGGTTTGAATAAAAACATTACAAAAATACAAGATTCTCAAAAAAAAAAAGTGAGATGGTTCATGTTGCAATGTCAATTGCTAATTCGAGATTTGTAAGCATGTCTTTTAACGTTAGGTGTTTCGTGTAATATTGTAAATGTAAGACATTGATATCCAAACGTTCAAAGTTTAATAGTTCACATTAAGAAAAATATGTGCTAGTGTATTATAGGAACGCAGTGCTTTCAATTTTAAATTGAAATTGCATTCAATTTTTTTTGAATGTTAGCAAACTACGGTCAAGATATATCTAAAATTCAAGTAATTTTCCACTTTATAATGCGCAGTCCTAGACCTGGAGGATGTCTTATAACGGCCTGAAAAGTACAAAAACAGATAGAAGGTCTTTCCCATGAATTCCGGATTTCATCAGACCGTCCTGACATTGGCCAAAATCTACAGAAGTAAACAGCAAAGGTTCAAATATAATTAATTTATATTAGAAATGCATTCTGTTGGTAACTTTTTTGGAGAAATTAAATAATTATAACAAATATTTTCCAATTTTACCATTCAAACATAGATAGCAATATGCAACTAGAGGATAAAATTAAAAAAAAAACGATTTTGTCAAGTAAATTTCAAAAATAAAAGGGTCAAATTACTCGGCAACTGTAATTATTAAATTGTTCCAAATTTTCCAATTTCTTGAATCCCTTTGAAAATTTGTATTTATTGCCGATAAATGGCTCAATCCAACCATGTTTTATTTTAATTATCTACACCAGGAACTTATTATTTTTCAATCTGTTCTTCTTGTCATTACCCAACTGTTGAATGACCTAGTGTCATAATAACATTTTGCACTTGATTGACATGACATCACTATCCTTGATAACATTTTCGGAAGTTCCCCTTTTTCGATTCAACCCCAGCGGAACATCTTCAAAAGACGTTCACTTTTATTTCCCACGCGACGAGGAAAGCATTATCAATCAACAAATGCAAAGCAGTGTGACAGAAAGATCTGCGTTCGACTTCTGAAAGATGATAGACGAACGTTCAGAGACCGGCAGGTCATGACGTACGCCCTTCTCATATTTGTCTTTAATTAGTCCAGTTTACAGAACAAGTCTATAAATACCAAATGAATTAGGCCGAGATTCCCATTCACATGATGACTTCTCTAATCACATACATAACGTTTGTGGTGTTTATTAAAGGTAAAAGTTTTAAAAGTTCTGACTTGCTCAATTTATCAATTTTGCAGAATACTGTGGATTGTCAATTGAAAATGTTTACACTCGGTACATAACTAGCGAAACAATTGATCAGTCAGACACTTTTGGATACAATGTGCCGAAACCAATTGGATATAAAGGAGATGAGCCGGTGGGTTTTTTTTGGTTCAACTTTCTAAGTTTACAAATGTTATTTTTATAGATTTGGCCCAGAAGTTACGGGTATTCGGCTGAAATGTTCTTCGATGAGAATGGAGCCGCATTCCCGGTACATCCTAGGAAAAAACTGGGAAGTATTATTAGACCCCTCCAACAAGGCGTTCAGAAGTATGATGATGATGATAAAGAAAGCAATGAGAATATGTATGATGAAAGAAAAGCTCTTCGTGAGTTTTATAGAAGATTCAAAGCAAGAGCAAGACGAAGCTGAGGAGAAAAGCTCAAAGTATTCTAAAAGATCTGAAATGATTGAAATAGCTTTAACTTTATCTACCTTCGACTCGGAATTGGTTCTGTTCTACAATTGAGAAATAAATATTAAATAAATAGTTGTGCATTTGAAAAGCTTGAAATATAATTTTTAACATTATATTCAAAATTTTTTCAAAAAGAGCTTGAAATTTGTAACAAAGTTTCTGAAAGAAACGGTGAAAAAAATTATTTTGAAGTGGTTTAAGAATTTTTAAAGTCTTGAAAATCTATGCTATTGTTCATTTTCAGATAAAAAGCTTGAAAATGAAACTAAGAAGTGTCTATTTTTATAGTAGACGATTTTCATGGAAGATAACAACTTTCAAAACAAGGCCATCTAGATTTATTAGCGCCCAGCCGCCTAAAAGCAATATTGGGCCAGTATCATGCGACCTTTTGCGAGAGGAAGAGAACAATTGAACGGGCCCCTGCAATCGCAAAGAGAGGTCGCATTCACTTGCGCACGCGAGTAATGCCACTGCATTACTACCCACACCAGATGTTGTGTTATCGAGCGCTCATAATTATTTTTCTATAATTTCTTTTTCTTGGAGTTAAGCGTAAATGTCACATTTTTGTTCACGTTATTTAAAAACCTTGTTTCAAAAATTTGTTAATTGTTTTCAAGTTATCTTCAAAACAATACAATTGTTGCTCACAAACTAGCTTTTACCATTTATGTTTATTTGCTCCTTAATATTTGAATATGTATATTTTATCTAAACTTTATCTATCTTTAAAAAAAACTCTAAAAATATTATCTCTAAATAGACCAATACATTTCAAGTAACAGTTCAAATTTTGTATTCAGCATGGTCAGTCCAAAATCGATACAGCAAAAAGAGGAGACGACGGAACATGTGGAGGCGATTAAGGAGAAACGCAAGAAAAAGGGATCTCGTGGTGAAACCGTTGCGGATAGGCTCATTGCTTCAGCAAAGCGAATGGAGCAATTAAGAATTTCTGAAGCAGCAAAGAACACTGACGCTAAAAAAAATGTTGATGATCCTGTGAAGCCCGTGGAAAAAGTTACACTCAATACTAAAAAATGTGTTAAACTTGGTGAGTTGTTTGGCTTCAGAACCTCTGATACGTCAAAGTAAATTTCAGTCAAACTGTAATCTGATTTAAGACATGTGAGAATTGTAGTATAGAAGAAATATTATTCGAAAAATATCAGATTTTCGGATAATCCTAGCTCCAAGACTTTTCCAAAATTTAAAGAAAATGTAAGTTCGGAAATGTGACACTCGGTATTATACATATATTTTGTCTCTCTGTGCAGTTTGAAATTTTAAATTTCATAAACAACTTTTTTTTGTGTTTAATAAACAAATCTGTAAAATTTCGCGCTTTTAGCTACTCACTATCGCTAAATCGTACAGGGCTCACTCGGGAAAACTGCGTGTGCCTTTGAAACTGATAAGTAAAAATTTAGCAAAATTACAACGTCAGTTTTTTCCGATATTTTTTTTCCAAACTTTTCTAGTTCCACTTTCAGTTTGAATGCCGGTGCTGAAACTAATAGTGTCCAATTTCTTCGAGAAAAAAAAACCTGAAAGAAGTGGTTATAGGTTCAGATCATTAATTTTTTTGAGCAAATTTACTGTCGACATTTTTGTTTTCAATTTTTAAGATCTAAATCTGTTTCAGATTTTGACTTCTCTTTTTTTCAGCTACACATGAAATTGACGACCTCTCAGCACTTGAATGGGAAACTTCGTCGGAGCAAAGTGGACATTGAAGGAGTTCTTATCACACTAATTGTATAATTGCACATTTTTTGTATGAATTTTTCTGACGGCATTCAACTTTTTTGTTCCTGGCATCTTACGAAATCGCAAAACACAATAAAGCAAAATGTATACACACGAAAATTTGTTGAGGTGGTGCTGCTTGTGGTGGTGAGTTTTTGAATGGACATTCAGGGTAATTTTCCTGGGGGCCACGAGTGGTCAGAGCAAGGACGCAAGGGAGAAAATAGCGCGAGCGTGCGGTCAGATCTCCGAGACTGGAATAAAAGAGCTGTCAACTACTTTTTGAACACTCTCCCTTTGGCATCCAACTGCGTCTTCTTGGTCAGCTACTTATGCCACAAGTCGTAGTGGTTCCAATGTAGCAATGTTTAGTTCTTTTTTGGATGTATTAATATGTTATATTCTTGTACTGCTATATAGACTTGTTATAAAAAAGTAGTAGCTAAAATTAAAAAAAGTTTCTGGTTACTTTTGGTGTTGGATCCGTTTCCTGTCACGACCCCCGTAAGAAAAACCTTTCCACTCAGACTTTATACTCTCTTAAAATATTTCATGTATATGTGTGCATGCAAACTTGCTCCGGAAGTTGCTAAGTTTTTGAATCGCCATTTTTTGAGTTTTCATGTCGGACTATACTTTTTGTCAACCAGTGTTGCAATACAACTGCACAAAACTCCGTCATAAGATTTATTGGATCTGAAAACTGATTTCTTATAGCTCACTGACGTAATTTATTAAATGTTACGTAGCAAAAAAAGATGAAGCAAGTTTTAAGAGTAGGTCAAGTGAGTTATTGGAGGTAGACTGAGTGGTCAGAAGCAAGGTCCACCACAAAACGGAAGAGCATAAAAGGCGCACCTCTGTGGGAGGAAAGGCAAGCGCCCGTGCGGTCATCAATTCTTTTGCTGCCCACTTACCAAAAACTATACTTTTTTTGCCGAATACCACATATGTGTTATCTTTCCTTTGTTAATCATGCTCAGATGGTTTCTTTGTTGGTGTTGACTAATAGTTTGTTTCAAGTACAATGACCTTGCGCTCATTTTTTTCTTAGTATAGTTTGAGCTCTCTATTTCTGGATATTTCTACTTTGTCCATCCATTTAGGAAGTTCGTAAAATATATGTACTGTATTTACCACTTCACTAAATTTTTTTTCAACTCCCTATCACTTCTTTAAAATACGGTCATTTAAAAATTACTTTCTCTTAATTAATCAAGAATTGTTAATGGCTAATTATCAAAAATAGAGGTATATTTGTTCATTTTTCAATTTTTTTTCTGGTTTATAAAGCTCCTCTGAAATATTTTCCTTGTTAAAAAATTAAAAAATTTATAAAATTTACCGCATTTCATATTGTATGGTTCATAATTGACCTCTTCTCATAGTCAGATTGGGATTTTACAATTATTTAACAATTTGATATTTATTTGCGTTTAATTAAACTTTAATAACTTTGTACCATTGTTTTTTATTATCAATTACTGAGTTTATGCCACTTTTTGAGAAAACTATAGCTTTGCTGCATGTTTGAATCCCTACAATTCTTGAAACATAACTAGATAATACATTTTCAAAGATACATTTTTTTCCGACCGCTTTCAAGAACATTGCAAAAATAAGTAATTACCACTTTTGAAACAATGTTTTTATAAGAAAGCATTCAAAACACGTTTGAAAATTTTAAATATGATATTTGATCATTTTGGCACGATCGGAGTGGTTTTCAACAATTTCCCCACTGGCTCCACCTTGAAATGTAAAAACAACTAAAAGTTATTTTTATACCATCTACATTCTTCCAAAAAAAATTATACTCATTCCCGAAACTTGTTCTTTACTTGAAAGAACTCAGCAAGATTGATGGAAAATGATCGGAAATGGAGGTTGCGCTCGCTTTCTTTTCTTGTCCCGCAGCCTATCTTCGTGTGTTTTCTTGTTTCAACTCACCGACTATAGTTACTGACGCATTCCAAAGAGCTATTATTGCTCATGTAATGGACACTGCTAACCAATTGTTCCAATGTGCACTTTAATCGCTCCTTATACTTTTCCTGTCGTATTACCCGCCTCCCAATCATGCCAGTATATATATTTATCCGAATAATTTTTGAGATGTTAAAAATTTTATTTTTTTTCTGCAAATTTTAAAAAGGTTTCGAAAAATTTCAAACGCTTACAGATCCCAATTGAAAAGATCAACATAATTGGATGAGTGAGACATTCTGATGTTGTCTGCTCAAGAGTACACATGTAACCAGTTCCAGTCTTTCCATGCTGACCGTCTGTCTATATTTGGTCGTCTTTCCAATTTTTGCTTCTTCGCAGTTTTTATCATATGATGGTAGGTGAAGCTTCAGAAAATTCAATTTCATGTCCCAATTTTCAGCAATTCGAATGAGGGTACCAGGACGTTGTATGTTGGGTGACTATGATTGCGGGTTAGGTCAGTGTGTTCCAATTTCTCAATTTCGAGATGGAAAACCTGATTGTATGGATGGTAGCGATGAATGTAAGTACATGAAGCAATATGATTTTAAGGTAATTCACGTTTAGGGTGTTTCATCGGTCAAGTTAGTTGTGGTCCAGTTTATTGTGCAGATTACAAAGATGCACTTCCATGTATTGTTTATCCTAAATGTGACGGTTCATCAAAACAACTTCCATGGTGTTCTACGTCAAGTGAGTTCATTTTAGGTTTACCTAATAATCTCGATTAGTATATTAGACATTTGAAGGGAGTAACTTCCTGCTAAACAATTGAAAACTGCCATGGAATTTCGTTTGCCAACTTTTTTGGGCAGTTTTTAATAGAGCATGTCAATTATTTAAAAATTCAGAATATTTTTATTTTGTCTGAATTTTTGTCATTTGTCTGCAGCTAATACTCAATAGTTGGGAGAAAAAACATACGGGAATAAGTTAGTGAAATTTTAAATTTTCAGAAGAAAAACTATGTGCGGATGAAACGTCATTTCCGTGCAAAGGTTACGGAGAGTGTGTTTTGTGGGAATGGTTGTTAGACGGGAAGAAGGATTGTAACGATGGCAGCGATGAAGGTATTTTTACTTTTAAAAAATTGGCAAATTGATAAAAACAATTTTTGATCGCAATAGTATGTAGTGTTATTCTCTGGAACTAACGTTTGTAATATTGTTTGAAGAAATATTCTTGTGTGGATTAAACTGGAAATTTGGAGAGTTCAAAATCAGAATTTGTTTTTCCAGACGAAAACTATGTGATGCCTCTTGAACACGCCTATAGATGTGCCAGAAATCAATCCGGACTCTATCTCCCAAAACCAGTACCACCACCACCGGAAGATCACCCGTCTCTCTACGTGGAAGGTTGCTCAATGTGCTCGAAACCATCTACCGTCACCTTGCCATCTAATCCTGTGATAGACTATACTACTCCAAAATATCCGTTTATTACATCTCCTCTGCTGGGAAATACAAAACCACCGTTGAGTAACTTCCCAGTATTTCCAAGTGAAGAATCAAAACTTGGGGATTTCTTCCCTGAACCATCCGGTGTCGAAATATCACGAGTAACTGGCTTCCACAAACCAAATGAGCCAATAGGAGACTTCTTTCCAACACATTCATCAACACCTGTACCTCCAACAGAAGCTGTCACTCAATCTCACACATTTCGCCTTATAACAATTCCATCAATTAGCCAGACGCAGTTTCCTCAGGCTCCGCTCATTTTTCCTGGACGGCCAGACTTGCCACCCATCACTGCGCCCTCACCTCTAAACAACTGGCCAATTCCAATTGTGACTACCACACCGGACCCACACCATCAAGGCCCACTTCCGCCGATTACGTATCCAACTATAGAAGAGGGTTCGGAAAAGATTCCACCAATAAAACCGGGAATTATAATCAGCCGACCGGTCACTTCAAGAAAACCAGATCTACCATCAGAGTTTGAGTATGGAGGAGGCACGGGTGATGGAATATCGCAACCACCAGGAATGAATCCATTTGACATGCTCACTAGGCCCAGTGTTCCAATGACAACTCCAGGACCTTTTGACATGTTTCCTAATGTACCACCTGTAGACCTCCGCCCAGTTACCCGACCATGGGAATCTGAAAAAACAAAACCTTATCCTGGTGTTACAATACCGGATGAACAAAAATCCGGTACCGACACGTTAATACCATTAATTCCTGGTCGCATTCTTCCAACTTTCGCAACACCAAGACCACTCTCCATTCCAAGTTTTTTCACAACTCCCCAGTCACCCCATAGACCTTTCGTAACTCAAAATCCTCCTCATGGTGCATTACCAACACTGATCCCACAAGCCGAAATTGAGAAGTATGTGCAAACGGAAGTACCACCTCACTCTGGTTTCGAAATACCGGGAGGGGGTTTCACAACACCTGGTAGCCATATTACCCATCCTTCGAAAGTTCCAGAAGGTTTCATTGAAGAAAAAACATTGCTGACGCCTTCTACAAACAATGCTCAGACAACTCAGATAGACAGAAATCTTACACCGAAAACCACCACTTTGAAGGCTACATCTCGAACAAAAATTATTCATGTTGGACCAAACGGGGTTGTTGAAGAAATCGATAATAATGAGTCGACGAAGATTGAAAATGAAACAAATTTGGGAGAACATGAAGGACAAATTGTACCAGGATCAGATAAAGTCATACACATTGGTCCAACAGTGAAAACGACTCCAACACCATCTAGTGGTACTTCAACGATTGTCACCGAAAACAGTTCAACCTTCGAATCGGTATCGACTTCAAGTGTTCCAACAACAACAGTGAAGACAGGTGACCCACAGGTTGATGACTGCCTCCGAAGAATGTCTGATTCTGGTGGATCGGTAATTTGTGATTGTCCAAATGGCCAATTCAAAAACACTGGGAACGGGCAATGTGAAGGTATTGTTCAAAATTGTATCGCTTTAATTAATTTTGCTTGAAAATATTTCAGAAACTCTTTCATTGGTGGTTGTCAAAGTGAAGGTTAACACAGTTTGTAATACAGATAAGGCATCGCTTGAGCAAAAACAGCGGATTTTACATCAAAAGGTAGATTTGTGGGTATCAATTATTTTTCATATTGGAAGTTTTTGCAGATTGGTCAATCTTATAAATCGTGCATTCGTTCGGCGGAACATGATTCTGCATTAGTTGCTATTGTTCAATGTAGTGACTGCACTTTGCAAGAGATCGATCGATTGTTAACGACAAGATCATTCGGGGAGCCTGGAAACTTGAATCTGACTGCAGAAGGTGAGTGTGCACAGCTTATAAACCATATCATGTAAATTATTTCCAGCACTCGGCACTGATCTGTGTTCCAATTCGGAGTTCAATCATTGTCATGTTTACTCGGATTGCATTCTAGATGATGAAAATTTGCGGTATGCGTGTAAATGCAAAAAGGGTACAACAGATAGTTCGGATGGATATGGAAGGTCGTGTGAAGGTTTTCCTGAAGAATCAGAGTAAGAAAACGTGTTACATGCAAAATAATATGTATCAATTTTTAGTTGCGTGATGGTTTTCGGAATCTGTTTAATTGTCTGGCTAATTTTTCTCCTGGGATCCTTCTTCTTGTCCCTTCTAGCGTGCATAGCTTGTTATGCACTCTGTCGGAAACGATGTTGTCGTTACATTGCGATTCACCCTGCCAACGCGGATGGTTTGCAAACTGTGGTGAGCCAAGTTTCGCAAATTCGAAATTCCTAAAACTCTTATAATTTATTTTAACAGGTTGTGGGTCAAAAAGCTGCGAAAAGTTTGGAAATGGATGGAAATCGGGAAAAGTTACCTCACATGAAAGCTATATTTGCTGAAAGTCTGAAACACAGCGCCAAAGGATCTACATCTGTAGCGAGTGCATTTGCTCTGGCAGATTTCAAGCGGAAAAAAGTTTCAAGGCCTCCGGACATGAGTCAAGTTATAGAAGAAGTTAACGAGGTAAGGTTCAATGTGTTTTATGATCCATTCAGCCTTTTGAATGTGTTCAATGTTTCAGAATCCCACTGCATCCATTCACAATTCAGAGTCTTTACCGAAAGTTAGTAGCCTTGCAAAGATATCAACGCACACAGCGAATTCGGAGCCTCCAACACCCGTAGGCGTTATCGAAACTCCTATTCTTGAGAAGGTACTTTCACATCAACACTTGAAGTCAATCTTGTCCATTTTTAGAATTCAAGCTCCGTGTCTCTTGTCTCGGCAAATGACAACGCACCTCAACTTCCCAGTTTACCACTGCCGCTTCCTGTACCAATCACGACGAGCGCATCAACAACCAATTTAGAAGAGACGACGGGAAAGGAGAATGGGCGAGAAGGAGGAGGAGGGAGTCATGCATCAGCTCAGGAACAACAAGTTAGCAAAAATAAACATAAGTGTTTTTTCTCTCTCTCAATGAGGCGTTTTCTTCTAGGTGCCGGAAACGGAAAGACCAGCTTCGTCGCATTCAGTTGGTGTGCAGCCAACCATTTGGGAGACGTATCGAGTACTTGGACAACAATACTCGAAATCTGATTTGACTGGTGAATAAAATAAATTGGTATCAGTGGGTAAATGCATATTTCAGAAAGGAAAGCCAGTGTGGACTCACTCGAACAAATGTTCGAAGCAAGGCTCGCTGAAACGTCAAGAACCACCAAGACCATTCCGACTGTTCGAACGGACAAATCTGATAATTCTGCAATAATCTTTACTGCAAAACCGTACAAAAAAGATACAGAGTGAGTGCTATGAACGTGACTTTTAGAAGCGTTCCTAGTAGTAAAAATTTGAAAATTCAGTGTATAGGATCGCGCCAAAATTAATGAAAGCCACAACATTGCAAAATTAAATGATTGGCATAAAATGAATTACTGTTCTTACTTCGGCCTCATTATCCATTTTTCCTAAGTTACATTATACATACGACGTCAGTATTTGGCACTTCTAGAGCACAATTTCAAACTTTGTGATCCAACAGTTTTGAAGTAGATATTTCACAAAATTTTTCGATGAAAATTTCCAGTCTGATTTATTGGTGACAGTTTGTGAAATTTTCGTTCACTTTCGTAAAGCTTATTTGTGAGTAGGTCTTGTTTTCAAAATTCATTTATTCTTCGAAAACTGTTGAACTAATAACTTTACCTGAGCTAGCCGATGGAAAAATGTTTGAAAGAGGTGTTAAAAATTCAAGTGCTGTGTTCATTTTTTCAAAATTAATACTTAGACATTTCAGGGCTATGAAAATTTGAAATTCTTTGAATTTCCTTACAAATCTGAATTTTGAAAAAATGTTTTGGAATATTTGACAATTATCCAAATTTGCAAAAAGTTTTAAAAATTTGAAACAAAAACCAGATTTTGCGATTATGAAGAAAAAAACCTACCGGCGTACTCCACCTTTAAAAAAATTCAATAATAGTTATTCATCAGAGCTTATCTCCGGAAAAAATGAGACTGCTCCGCTGACCGAAATTTTCTTTTAAAACAATATTACTTGTTCAGAAAACCAACCCTTGTCTCTGAAGAAACAAAGAAAACTCCTGATAACGCCGAAGTAAATCTGGAAAAACCTTCCGATACCACACAGGATATAAAACAAAACTTGGAAGAACAAAAAGAAACTGATGAGTAAGTTTCAGGACTTAATTATTTACAATTTACTCATTTTTCAGAAAAGAAACTGACTCGAAACTAGCAGATATGATTGGTGTAACATCCTTCCACAAACCAGATACTCCGTCGCGACCAGATTCCGGAAAAAAAGATGCTAAAGTCATTCCAAAAACTGGACAAGTTGAGAGTGAACCATATTCACCTACATTGGAAAAATCTTTGGAAGCAGCTTTACTCATTGAAATGGCAAAACGAGGAATTGAACTTCCTCTCTCCCCTAAAACACCCATTCCAATTGCAACAGAACTAGAAAAAGCGGCATCTGCAAATTTTGCCACCGCTGAAACAAGCGAGGATTCTGAAGTGAAGCCATATCAACCGCAAACCCCGAAGAAGCCTGAAAGCCGAAAGTCGTCTGCAAAATCCAGTGCATCATCAAAAAGGTCCAAGATTCCTAGCACATCACAATCGAGAGTTGGCAGTGCAAAGAAGCAGATTTCTCAGATTGATGAACAGGATAAGGAACCGGATGTGTTTGTTCCGCAAGGAGCAAAGGCAATATACCAGACTAAGCGAATACTACGACGGAGTGGTGGTGCTGGTGGTGTCAACGAATTAGTACCATCGACAGATGAGAGTGATCCTGAAGTCGCGTTTTTCAAGAAGCTAGACAGAATAAAGCAAGACTCACGTAATTATCCTGCACATCCATATCGAAAGTATTCGAGGCGACGGAAACCGGAAAGAACGTTGTCTAGTATATCGGAGAAGAGCGCTGAAATTGCAGCGGAGGCTGCTCTTGATTATCCTCAAGATACTTCCATATCTTGTCCAGCAACAACTCGGTATGATTTGAACATTTTGGTAAATTTTAAAAAATTGATCATTCGATTATTTGCAGAACTTTCCTGGAACCCAGGTTTTCTATGGCTCCAAGATACGTTTTCAAACGTAAAGTTGTTGAAGCAAGTGAAGAAACATCAGATGTGGATATGCCACGACTATCACCTGCGAGACATGCACCACCAGTTGTCAGCTCGCCAGAAATTCCAGATGTTTCTTTGCAGCGATCCATGGAGAACTTGCACAAGTTAGAGAGCAAAGTCAAACCTCAACCACCATACCCGCAAACACCAACAAAGAAAAGTAATCTTATGAAAAAGAAGACCGGCAAAGTAATCATTGATCTTAAATATGTTTATTTTTCTCCAACTTGTTAAATTTTCAGAATGAATCCTCTGCTTCCCATCCCTCGTCAAGTCTACAGAGCAGTCGTCACAGTAGTAAGTTCGCCTCAAAAGCTACAACTCCAAGAACTGGAGACGCAACTCCTGCTTCAATGACCTCAAGAAGCACACGACATTCTGTAATCAGTCGTAAAATCGCGATTCGGAGGCAAGAACTGAAGGCTGTGACTGGTTCAGCACGTGATCTTTCGGGTTCAAGAGTCGATCGAGTCATCCCCACCCACTCATTAAGAGGTGTGTGCAAAATCAATTTCTGAGAAAATTTGAAGAAAAAAAAAGTATCATTTAGACATATTTTACAAAAACTGAGCCTAGCCTTATGATCCAAATATTTTAAATGAGAATTTATTTTTTTTAACATTTCGAAATCCGGTTCAAAAAGTAGAGCATTAGAGCCTCTGACTCAACAAACTAATTCAGGCGCAAAATCTGTTGGTGATCTATCAAAACGTCAGCCAAACTGGGACATCAGTCCATACCGAGACACTCCAGGACCATCAAGCTTCCTTCCTCCTATCACGCCATCAAGACACGTTCGGACAGCAGCCAACTCTCCACAGCCCAGGCATCGGCGAAGCGATAGCCATTTTTCCATGACATCTCTCCCGTTAATAGCACATTCTCCAACTTCGTTCTGGAGTTCGCCGCATTTTCACCCATCGGAAGACTCCAAAAAACCGCCGAAAGAAGATTTGTGGTGGAATCCAAATAAACGATCTTAATGGTTCTATGTTAAATAATATTTATTTTTTAATAATCCATACTTCTTTCATGTTAAGTTCTTTCAAAAAACCAATTATAATGTCTTTCAAAACTTTTTTCTTATTTTTTCCAAATCTCAATTCTACAAATTTGTTGTCTTTTCAATATATTTTCTGAAGCCCAGTGAAAGATTCAGTTACATCACGCGTGTAATGAACATACTTGTTACGTTCAACCCCCTATTCTCTACCCTTCATCAACGTCCTTCACCCACCATTTGAACGCTTGGTTTTTTTTTCTTTATTTTTACTTTCGAATTTACTGCGAATTTTGTTATCCAAATAAATCCTGAAGCAACCCTAAAAGAACTTTGATTAAAATCAGAGGACCTCCATGATTTCATCCAAAATGGGCGAGCAAAAGGGAAATAAGATTTGTTGATGGCTACTGGTCCACGTACGAAAAAAACAAGATTCCAGTGAAATTTCTCCAATCAAGTTTAATGAAAAATCTGAAGGAACTGAAGCATTTGTATCTGTTTGTGCTGGTTGGTCCTATCCAAACAGGTCGAGCGAAGATCGGGCTTAATTGTAAGTTTTAGGCATTCCAAAAAATTTTGAGATGATTAACAATAACCTGGCTATGATGTAACTTGAAGAAAACATGAAATATAAAGATAAAACATGCGTTGTTCATTATATTGCAACATTTTTCTGGATTTTATAGTATTATTCATAATGTCCGGTAAATTCAAAAAATTTCAAAATCATTCAGAACTTTTTTCTAGTACCCAAATGTTTGAGAATAAGCTAATTGGATAAATTCTGAAATGCGACTTTCAAAAAAATGTTCAAAAATTTAGATCAAGTTCTTCGAAAAATTTTTTTCTTGATGAAAAATTTGTTCATATGAGTGCATTATGAGTTTAAATGTTCAAAATACATTGAACTGTTAGTCCTCTTTCAGACTATTCCAGCACATTCTCGTGAAAGCCAAAAGTTTCCAGAAGTCTTTACTTTGTTGCAGAACTTTCTAGCAGTGTCGAATAATGTTTAGGTGTTCTGCTTACCATATAAAACTTTTCCGTAGATTCCGCCTGAAAATTTTAAACCACTCTTGCTTTAGCTCATATCGTACACTTGGTAAGAACCAAATGTTGTACGAACCTGAAAATTTATAAATTTTCAGCTGCTCTCCTTGACATCACACAAATTTCCATTAACGTTTTCTTAACGTTCCTGGGCATATTTATTTGTGATTTGATTCTGATTCCAAATTTTTTCAAATTTCATCTCAAAGTCTCTTAGGCAATTGAAAGTTCATTCAACAGATTTATTTATTAGTAGGAGAGTAAGAGTAACCAAGATATCGAGAAGGGTATATGGCGACAAGTGGAAGAAAGTTATAAAAAATTATGATAAAAAAGTTGTGAAAAAGAGAGAGATGAAGTGTTGCTTGTTGTGTGTTAGCCGCGGATTGGATAAAATTTCTGAAATACGGCGTTCATCCTCCTCAATTAGTAATCGTCACAAGTGCTCACGTTGGTATCGGCTGTTGGTACTTATTCGATCTCACAGTTGGTATATTGTTGGTAGTGTTGTATATATTGGTAGGAATTCTGTTAAAGAAGTCTCAGTCTATTGCGGCATCTCTGAAAGATGTGAATATACCTATTAAATCCAAGAAGCAATTAACTAACCGTTCTTGGCGTTGACGAGACGATCCCGGAGCCAGGACATGCTGACGCAGTCTGAGTTGGCAATCAACGCTTCGTCTTCGATATTTCGGATAAGGAGCTCCATCATTTGAACTTCGCGGGCTTTCTAGAAAAAATAAATTTGAAGTAGCAAAACTCAACAAAAATTATTACCGCATTATCAATCATTGGTTGTTGTTCCGCAATCATCGGATGACCTCCGGATCTTTTGAGCATGATTCCACGACAAGCTGGTGCAAACGAGAATTTTCTAGAAGAAAACACGGAAACTTGTTTGTTTTAAATTGAAATCTACACAAACCTGCAATCCAGTGAGTAGTACAGTGGAACAAGAGCAAGAAGGATCATCAGAAGTGGGGTGAAGCGCGCCATTCTCCAAGTGTTGTCAAAGTGAGCGTGATGAAGAGTGAGGTCTCTTTCGCCGATCGCTCCTTTTATCTACTGACTTTTTATTCACGCCACGCCCCTCACTCCGTAGATTTTCAGTGGGATTTTGCTCGGGCTCCGCCTCTTCTGCATTTTCTCCAATGACCTCAACAATACTTTCTCAGCGAGATTAGATTTAACAACGCGAGGAAAAATTATTCAAGTGCACTGAAGTGATATTGTTTTCGAGAAACAGGAATCTGATGACATGTTTCGTTTTGAGAAAAGTTAAAAAAAGTAATATGTGCACGGAAATTGTACAAAAATAGAAATGTGTCATGTGTCTAAAAAAGTTAATTCGAAAAAAAATTATCTCAATTTTTGCTACTTTTTTTGGAAGTCGCGGATCAAAAAATACTAATTTCAAACTATATAGTACTCATGCTTTGACTAACAATACTTCAACATAGTAAGGATCCGCACATGCGACAATGCTGCAGTTTTTCAAAAAGTGGCAAAAGCTCAGCAATTGCAACTTTTTGACTGCCAATTTCAAAAAAAAAGAAGTACAAAAAAATTCGTATCGAGACTGAGCCTGCAATCGATTTTCCTAGCGTCGGTGTTTTACAGTTGTGCAATGTTTAAAGTACAAGAAGTATCAAAAATTTTATCAAAATATTATTTGAAAATGTGGCGGTGAAAACAATCAATAATAAGCATCGACTCTATCATGGCGATTTAGTGATTTTCAATCGAATTGCTTTGTTTTTCGACAAAAGCTTTCTTAGTTTTACTGAATGTTCCTATTATTGTGATTGGGTAAAACAGAATGCAATAACAATCACAAAAGTTAAACTTCTTCTCTGTAAATGAAAAATTCATAACACATTTCTAACGGATTTGATTAATCTGCTCATATTTTTGATATTCATACTATATTTTGTTCCATAGATTTTACGATTGTTTACTTTTCCAAACGAAGATCTTTCTAAATACCAATAAATTATTCACAATGTTCATAATGAAATCTGAAAGGCAAAGAAACAGAATTTGAAATTCTGTTTCAAGAAGTTCACATCATTTATAATATTGTGGTTTGTATATCACTTTTGTATGTGCATGGAAAACTGCTACTTTTTATTAATTAGAGTAAGAGTTTGAGAAGAATAGTGGCGCTACTAAATTCATATAACTTTTTTTTTTCATTAAGCACACGAGGGCCTCTAATGCGATAATACGCATTGTGCCCGAGGTCAAACATGTTGCAAGGGCTGCATTTTTAATTGGAAATTGCAGTTTTTGAAGATTCGCATCCAGAACTTCCGGCATGTTCTTTTTCAAACTACGGTCAAAAGTTGCTGGCGCGTGCATGTCAGAATGGAATCAGATTAGGTTTTATGATTGTGTATTAACTTAATTTCCGATGCTTCTAGAGTGTCTGAATAGCCTAAGGCAAGGTGTCTTCTTATGATGACCCTTTGACGCATTTCCAATAATTATGACTAGATACTTTTTCAGAGAAATTCATTCGATCGCAAATATACATTACAAGAACAGGGTTACAGAAAGATGAATTATTGGCAACAATAAGCAGTCCATTTTCCCTGTACGCATGTCGATTTCTCGGGACAGAAACTGAAAAATCCAAAGATCAGAACAGTGTCATTTAAAATATTTGTGCAAATCACAAATGAAATGCTAATTTTAAAGGCTAGGTATCTGAAATATTTTTCACCTGTTCCGAAGTACTACTTACTTATGCGAACAACTACGTCCAATAAGAGGCGTCATTCCAAACCATTGCTTGAATTGGACAACTTGACCTTTCAAACACTTTGGTGAATTCTCCTTGTTCCATTCGTCTGAAAGTTCGACCAAGTGGAAAGCGATGGGTAGACTTATTTATAGCGTGAAATTGTCTCGTTTGAAAATTTATTTTTACACTTCTTTTCTAATTTATTAGTACAAAATTGACGTTAAAGTGCCTATTCCTGGAAGGAAAATTAACTTTACTATAGGAATGTGCAACATGTTTCCCTAGTTGGGAAAATTAAAATTTTCCAAATATTCAAAAAGCGTTGAAACAATTTTTTGCTCACAGTCAGAGCAATAAATTTCACAGCAACTATGTTCATAAACCAAATAATCAAAACGACAAGTTTGAAAGATTCAACTCGTTTACCGGTTGTTTTTTTCTAGGTTCGGCTTTGGCAGGTGTGGAAATGTTTTTGTTTTTTGGAATATTGGCAAAGTCTACTTTAAATTACATTAAACAATATTATTTTAATTCTCAAAAATTCTATGTATACCTTGAATTTTCTTATCACAGCAGAATCCAACCATTCCTCCCATCACACACACCGTTCCTTTTTTGCATCCTTGATCTCCGTGAGCGAAGCAGACACCATCAGGGCCAGTATTGCCGCCGCATGAAAATTGGTCAGCTGTAATTAGAAATGTAATGATGTACTAAAATTAGAATTCAGACTATTGCATTATCAAAACTTTGTTTGAACTTTTTGATTCTAGGCGGCATTTTTAAGGCAACAAAAAACAATATGACTTATGAGTAGTGTGGAAATTGTTTAAAAAAAACTACAGCCAAAAGGTAATGACAAAGTTCAAAATTGATCAAATTTTCTGAAATCATCCAAAACTGTTTTGCTTGAAATTATTCAAAAAATGCGACTTTTTTAATTGGAACTTTTACTAAGAATGTTACTGGAAATTCAAAAAAACCTAAGTACTTATGGAATCTTTCATTTTTATTTTTGTCACCCATGTTGAGTTACTCTGTTTATTGATATCAAATTCCTCCAACGATCTATCTTCCATCTTCAAAAAAAATTAAAACAAAATTCACCTGGTTTACAAGATTCAAGGCAGTTCTCGTTGGATTCAAATGAGTTTGATCCTTCTCCACATCCCAAATACTTGTACGGATAGCAAAACAATAATTTGGAATCATAATACCACTGAAAACTTAATTTGAACTAAATTCTAGACATTTTCAATGACAAACCTTTGTAGAAGTTTTGTTTTCAGAGCACGCAGTTCCAAATTTCAACTCAGAACTGCAAGCGTACTGGCATAAAACGGGAACCAAAAATAATTGAATCAGCAAAGTGAAGAACAACATTTACTGATCGATTGATGAATCTGCCCGGCACTGTCGTACCAACTTTCATTATATACCTGTTTTCTAGAAGCCTGTGAGAAATGGCCATCAAAATGTTTACAATGACCCACTGTTTACAATGACCCACTGGTCGGTCTTTGCGTTTCTTTGTCTGATACGAAATTGAAATTGAATTTGAATTTAATTTGATAACATCGAACGTGCAAGACTTCAAGACTATTTGAGTTTTGACGTAATGACGTTATTCGAAAAAGACGAACAATGAAAGAATCAAAACTGAACATTTTATTGAATTTCATAATTTTGCTCAAATAAAGTATGTTTTTTTTCATGAAGAATTCAGTATAAAAAAGTAGACAAAGAGCTGCAAAAATCAAACATTGTTCTGTTGATCAGAAGGAAGTGAATATGCAAAATGCGAGGGCCATGAATGGAAAAACGTTTGCAAATTCTGAACATGCTGAGACGATGGATTTTGTGGCGAAGGAGAACGTTCGTCAGACTTCTTCATCATGCTTTTTCGAAGAGGAGATGTACATCTGAAATTTTACGGGTTTGATTATTGAATGTTTACATAACTTAGATTTTATATGGTACGGGCACGTAAATTGACAACACTTATTGCTCATTTATTTTTTAAAATGTCAACGTGGACGTTTTATATTTTTCAATTTTTTTAGTTTCTTTGGGAATTCACGAGTACTTTCATTTTTATTGTTACTGTTTCAATTTTATTAATTCATTTTACATCTAAAATTTGAGAATTAAAACGAAATCTGAAAATTGAGCAAAAACATTTGTCAATTGGGCCTAGGGTACAGCTTTTAAAAAAACTAAGCTGAAAAACGCAAGGCTCACAATTAAATCTAACATTTGACCTTAAAAACTAAGCCTCAAAAGAGAGCTTCAGATTTCAGGCTAAAGTTTTTAAGCCTATGTTGTGAGGCAAGCTTGTTGAACGTAGAGTTTCAGATTCAACTTCTAATATAGGTTTTCAGGCTTTCTCAAAATAAAGGATATGTCAGTCAACGAATTTCTGTTCAAAATTTTGAAAAATGCAAAAATTATAGGTTTCGCCTTTTTTTCATCAATTCTACTGTGAAAATTTTTTAGCGGATAAATTTCAAAACTGGGATGTACCAACAATTTTAACATGAAAATTAAAAAAAAAAACATTTAAACTTGCTTCGACCATTACTAATAAAAACGTTTATTTTTAAAAATTTTTTTGATCAAATAAACCTTCGTTTTTTAGTTCTCCGGTTCTGAAACCAGGTCTTCACTTGACATTCAGTGAGTTCAATTGTTTGAGCCAACTCGCCGCGTCGGTCTTTGCAGATGTATTCATTCTTTGCAAATTCCAACTCCAAAAGTGTGACCTTAACATATTAAATTGAGTGGAAAATAATTGGAAATGTCAATTATTCTAATGTTTCACCTGCTCCGATGTGAAAGTTGTTCTTTTAGTCGGTCGATTGCTCCTTTTCGGTGGCGGTTTGATGTTCTTAATTTGTTGGGACTAAATTGGAAAATTGATTACTTTTTAAAAATTATCAAATACTTACCGAATTGGTGTCATTTGACCATGGAAAGAAGTCATATGCAAATTTGTTTGACGTCATATTCTGACAAAGGGAAGGTTAAAAAAATAATATTATTTCAAACTTACCGTTTTAGACGTCATGCTAACAACACAATGAGCAAAACAGGGGCAATGAAAGCTCAGAGCAATTGGATGTTTAATTTGAAGGAAACGACTTTATGACTTTTCAGGATGGGACATTACATGGAAAAGAGCTGTGCAATTAGCATGGAGCGTCGTTGGAAAACACGTCGTTAATTGTAGAATTGTAGCAGATCCTACCCTACCCGGTAATAAAGATTCCAGCGTCAAACAATTATATCTATTTGTTCATTGTAGGCTTCTGTTCTCTTTTCCAGCCTATCAATTTGCAGAACAAAATGCTTCTTGTGATTCATGACTCATTTCATCAAAAATTGTTGGTAGGTACCTGAAAACATGTTTCAAAAGAAGTATCAATAGCTGTTTATTGATAACATAGTGAACAGTCTGAACAGTTTCTGGGGAGAGATATTTCACGAAAACATAAATTTTTAAGGGAAAAATGGGGAGAAAATGTGTAGAAAAAATAGGAACGACACAATGCAGAGATCAACGATCATGAGATGAAAACATACAAATAGATGGACCAAAATAGCTGAAAATTTAAAAAAAAGAGGAAAAATTACATAATTGCGCAACTATTTCTGATTGAATCAATTATTGAAGACTTTTGATTTTTAATAGCCGGTGGTGCTGATTCGGTCTCCCACCACGGACGTGGACGCTCTCCTTTGACTTTGATATCAATGATGTCGTCCTCATCATCGTCCTCAGTGACCATGTTGAATGGCTCCAGAGAACGCTGAAAATCATTTTTTGTTAGCTTGTATTAGTTTTTCTAATTTATTGAGAAAGGGTCTAATGTAAAGGTTCCACCGGGCTTTTGAACTAGACATGTTTTATTTGAAATACCATAATTAGAAATTGTTAAATATGGATTTTAAGCAGGGAATTTTATAATTGAGTTTGCGATGAGTACTCGGCGTTTGCCGCCAGTTTCCTACCCAAGGCTTCGCAACTTCTTACCCAAGCCTTGCCCAAAAAATAAAAACATTTATAAGGAGTTGCCAAGGCTTGGGTAAACCTTGGGCAAGAGTTGGGCGCCTCATAAATAAAAAAAGTCGTGGACTGCCTCGTCGTCTCGAGGCGTCGCCCAAGTCTTACCCAAGTTTTGCCTATTTCTTACCCAATTTATACGTGTGTGTTGAACTTTGATCGCATTTCCTGTTGTTCCGAAGTCTTACCTGCTGAGCCATGATGGTCGCGCGAAAAGATGCACACTAATAATATATCGTACTCATATTCTGATAGATATTTTTGAGGAAGTATCAGACACATCGGATTAATACGGTATTCCCACATACCTTATTTCATTTGTTTTCAAGTGTGCTCCCTAATGATTCTAAGTACAGAATTTACAAAATTACTGTAATTCATGTTTGTTTCATGTCTTTCAATTTTATAAAAGTTTACATTTCAAAGGAACATTTTAGTCTTAGAAAAATTCAAAAGTTGATGCATTGGATTGACTGACTATTATTTGACTATTGGACTGACTAGGAGAAGAATCATCCTGAAGATAACTTTTCTTTTTATTTTTAGATAAATTATTCGGTTTATTAGACAGTCACAGGAAATAAAAGGCAAACTTTGTTCGTACATTTTTTAACAATGTTAGCCATCAGAGCAAAATATTTAGAATTTGACTTTGAAGGGACAAGTTTTCCTGTGAATTCTTTCAATTACATCGAAATTCCTCTATTTTAAATACAAATTACTCAAAAGACAAAGTGTCGATTTACGCTAAACATTGCGCATGCAGGATTTCGGAATCTTGTTTGTTCTTTACATCTGCAAACTTGGGTAAAAAGTTGGCAAGACTTGGCTAAGACTTGGGCAAAACTCGGGCGAGGGAGTTTACACTAGAATTGTTGAAGTTGGGTAAGACTTGGGCATACTCTGGGTTAGAAGTTGGCAAGAGTTGGGTAAGAAGCTGGAAAGCCCCAAACTTGGGGAAGAAGCTGCCGGGAATTGCCGAGTAAGAGCAGCAACATCGGAGCTCTGGGGATGTTCATGATGGTAAGTTACCATTGGTAACATGCAGATTTTTTTATTGGAAAAATCACCCTCGTAATTTAAAAAATATGTTTCGAGTTTCTGAAAATTGCATGCTTCTGGTGATCAAAATTCCAGATTTTGATAAAATTCAGACATCTTCCAAACTTTTTTTAAAGTCATGAAAGTTATATGAATTGGCAAATACCACCACCACACATGTCCTCGGAGCACCCACAATGCACCGCTTATTCCGAGCATATTTGCAAGCTCACCGCAAACTCAATTCTAAAATTTCGAAGTCTGAAATTTATATACAACAGAAAATCAGGTGGCACCTTCAGTCTCTTCCCTAGTTAACTCTTCAATCACCAACCTGTTGGTAGCTCAACTTGCGAATGTCGTCCACTGCAAGATGGCGACGTGGTGGTTCCGAAGCCACAGAGCGACGAACCTCGCTGAAATCGCGTGGGCGGCGATCCTCTTCATCATAACTAGCCACACGTCTGATTGGAATCTTCTTGTCGTCCGAAACAAACTCCTCGTCATCAGTCCAAACATAGTCCCGATCACTGTCGTAATCGTCATCAGTTGGTGTTCTCGACTTTGGAGTTCCCACAAAAGCATTAAGACCAGTGTACGGTTGTGTCATGGTGACATCATTGAGAACAAGATGGCTGAGGTAGTTGTTGCCGTCAGTTACATCTGCATTTTTATTTCTCAGAGTAGACGCTCCTGAAAATTCACGCATTGCTTTGAAAGCCTCGAAAAACTTGAAAAACTAAGCCTTGAAAAACTCACTACGTTTTCGAAAAGACGAACTTCTTGGGGAGGCTGTCCAACCAACGCCTGATGGAGTGTTCTCTTGCAGAGTGGCTTCTAAAAATCCAAATTAATCAAAATCTCAATATTTCTAACATACTCCGCTTCCGCTGAGATAGATTGGGAGAAGATAGCATGTTGAATACGTCTTCTTCTTCATCCTCCAAAGTAGCAACTTCTGAAAACAAATTAACAATTACCGGGTAACATATTCATAAACGTACTTCGCTTCCGTTGATTCGAAGCAATCGTGGAAGTTGTCCACTGTCCACGAAGAAAATCACTTTCCTCGAGCTTCGGAGCTGGCTTCTTTCTTGTCAACACACGACTGATGTTGCCCGTCATATCGGCAGTTATCATATTACGGAGCTTGTCTCGATTTCTCTGCCAGAATCCTTTGTCAAAGATGAGCGACTTTTGCTTGAAACTCTCTTTCCGCAGCGTATCACGAAGCTTCTTTGCGTTGTCAATAGCATCGCAAATCTCATTGTACCACTCCGTAACACCTCCGAGTGAGTAGGCTGTAAAGTCCACACCGACGTCTCCACAACGAATCTGAAATTTGAAGTTACCATTTTCGAGTCTTTAATAATAATATAACCACATACAAATATGCTCCCTCCTATATCATCAAGTTGGACAATGCAGTGACGGAGTGAGAGAATTGCAGACGGCTCGTATTTGCAGAGTGGCATCACACTGATTCTCTTGATTCCGTAAAGAAGAATATCATTGAACAGGAAGACCACGGTTTCCTGGTAGTTGGCTGATCCATTGAGCTCTCTCTGAAATTAACCAAATTAGGATTGATACTAAAATGTATATTACCTTGTACAACATTCCTTCCTTCAACAATACGCGTCCTGGCTCAAGAATGTGCCCATCCAGACCAAAATTCAGTTGGATTTGAAGGAGTCGTTCTCCATTTTCATAAGCTGTCATGCAGGATTGAATCTGATCGGAGAGCCCTTGCATACCCGACAACGCTTCTGAAAAAAGTAGCTATAAGAAAATCGTTCCAATAAATTCTTACTGTAAAGGTTTGTCATATCATCTTTCTCAGTGCTGTAATTCATCAAATTTTGAATGAGCATGATATAGCGTGGAATGCGTTGAATTGGCATGATGAGGTATGTCTGGAGTTTCTTTCCATCAACTCTGGGGTCTTCCTCAATTTTGGTCAGAGCTTTGCGGAAGTCGTTGCGAGACATCAGTTTCTGGAAAGTAAAAATAATAAGGTATCATAGATTTTATTGTTATAACTAACCGCAAAAATTTTCAGCGAATTTGGATAATGGGATGCATAACTGGTATAGAGTTTGAGGAACGGTACAAATTTGGTAAAGACCTCGGCGATCGGCTTGCACTGAAGGGATTCCAGAAGGATTTGATGAGTCTTGCAGATTGCTGATATCTCGCCGAACATGGATCGGAAGCATTTTTTTGATTTGGGGCACCACAAGTTAAGTTGTTGAATGAATATCTGGAAAAAAAGATTTTAAGAAGCTTTTAGAAGTTTTTGAGATACTTATGGCTATCAATTTAATAGATGCGTTTTATAAATCACGGTTCTCGGTAAGTCGTACCTGACAAATTTTTGTCATAGATTTTTCAGGTACCTCGGTTGCAAGTGTTCGAGCATCATTTCATGAGAATATCAAAAAGCGCAAACGCATGATTCCAAAAGCAACCGGCAATAGCAGCGAAACGCCAAAATTTTTGGTAACCGGCTACTGTCGGCTGCCAAACCGAATGTTACAAATTTCGGCAATTTTTAGGCAACCGGCATTCTGGTTTATATAATTAAATCCTGACCTCATCGACGATAGTGAGCGCTTTCACATAGGTTCTCTCGGTATCATAAATTTCTTGTAAAATCTGGATTTTCTCTGTCGGCTGATTAGCATACAGTGTACTCATGTCAAATGGCAAATAGCTGTTCATCTTATGTGTGAAATAATCAGTATTTTCATCGGGAGCCTTTTGCAAACTGCCTTGCGACGAGTCACTTTGGTACGTGTAGTAGTTGAATTCTTTGCCCGCGTTCATAGTCTGAAAAACAACAGAGTTAGATGAAAGGAAACATTTGATTTTAAATCGAAAAAAAAAGACATTGATAATGAAGAGAACTACCCGGTAAACAAGACTCTGCAAACAGAACACGGGATAAAGAGGGATAAAAATCAATAGATTGAGTAGAACGGCCGGCAGGTGTTCTCCCAAACGACCGCCACAACACCATCGCATTCAAATTCGCGGTGGCATCAGAGGAGCGCGTTTGCACACTCATCGCTATAGTGGGGGTTGGCCATGCATGTCCACATGATGCAAGGAAAAATGAGAAGAGTGAAGAAGGGGTGGGGGGGGGGGGGGCACTATGTGAGAACACGGAGGACAAGGACGTTTTTGCGCAAGACAAATGATCAAATGCCGTGCTGTATGTTGTTGGTAGATGCTACGTCATCTGGGAGTAGCAGAGTAGAAGGAAGAGATGCGTTTGTTGGGCAGTATCTAGATCAACAGGAAATGATAAATCAGTAGTGAAAATTTGGAGTCTTTAAAAACTGGAGTCAGATGATTTGATATGATAGGAAGAGCACATGGTCTCGAATTTCCCGACAATCACATGAGTGGAGTGGAAAATGGAATATTATCAGATGCTGGCGTTTCAAACAAGAGGACTGTACAAAACGTAGAAACTAGTGTGAACAAAGACCATTGTACAACAAATAAAATTGCGCGTTTTCCCGTCGTTTATAAAATAAAAAATAAGAAGCCATTAAATGAAACTACTAAATAAATATAAAATAATAAAATATATTTCTCCGTTTCGTCCTTAAGCTTGTCAAAGCTGTCTAAAAGCCCTCTCTAAACAGCATGTAAATTGAAAGAAATATACTGACATGAGATTTTCCATATTTTGTTGTGGAATAAAATGTAATTACATCAAACCACATGAGAAATAAAGTGATTTTCAGAGAAAAACACCAACAACAGCTGATGCCAAATATCAATATGTAAAATCTATTACTGAAAAATAGATAGTTCTCAGAAATTTTTAAAATACTATTTAGATTACACGTGATCAAAATAGGCAAAAAAACCAGATAATTTAAGAAAAGTCTTCATAATATTGTGGTTTTTTATAGATTTTTAGTCACCGTTTTAGGGAATCATTGAGGTTCCAGAAATTCAGTTTTTGTCAAGGATTAGAGCATTGGTGCATTTTTGGAACATAAATTTTTGAAACATAATCTTAGTAAAAAAAATTGTACAGAAGTTTTAGTCGAACATCGAGAATGTAATTAAACCAGTATGAAGATTTGTAAATAAATCTTTGAATTTTGGAAAGGCGACTCATAAACCTCAAAAAACTTCCAGCTCAGATTTTTTGTAGAAATATGTTTGTATTAAAGCAGGAAACACATTTTCAAAAGTTTTAGTCTTGGGTATTATTGGAACATATTTAAAATGCAAATTATGGAAAAAGTAAAGTGATTTTGCATGAGGCGGAAACAACCATTTCTAAGCCTTAAAAAAGGAAAAAAAAAAAGCAAAACACGATCAATTGAAATAGACCGAATTTGACAAATGAATGGAAATTTAATTTATTTCCAAAATGATAGTCTCATAGTCCACGAGGGCTTTCGAAATTAATTGAATATTTAAGTTTAGGGTACTTTTCATTTTCTACCCCGCATTTTAAAAGAACATTCAAACCATTGAATTATTCGAATTTTATGCTCACGTGAATGTTCATTTTAATACTATTTTCATTCTAAGGCTTAGAAAACAAAATTGCTAAGCATAAATTTTTAAAAGTAAATGTTCCAGAAAAATCTGGGGTAAAAAAGGAAATGTACCAAATTTAGTCCAAATAATGCCTACCGGTGAGCATGAATTCAGAAAGGGCACAGTTTTTCACCAATTCTGAATACTGTTTTGTTATCAATTTTCACTTATTTTTTTCAGGAGACCAACTTCTGCTTAAATTTCAAATTTTTTATAACTTGTAGCATTTTTCAGGAGTCCTTGCCCATCGCTTAACATTGTCGGCTAGTGCCAATGCAGTATTCCACCGTTCGACTTTATTTGTTCACAACGAAGAGATGATGCATAGTATGAGGTCAAGAATTTGTTTGCCAGGTAAATGCTCTCCTGTCTCTTCCTCTTTCTCTCCGGTCTACTCGTTTGCGTGTGCTGCGTGGCTCGTTGAATGGTCAGCTGTGATTTCAATTTATCAGTTGGCAACGCGGTCCGCCAGAGTTTCAAACGGCAAATAGATTCTTTAATCGCTGCGTGTGGCCGCCGAGTTATCTTGCTTCTTCCGGAAAGTTTAAAGTTTGATCGCTTCATTCACTAACGAAATTCTAAAATACTCAAATCTTATTTTTGCACCTGAGGAGAAAATGAATTATTTATGGCGCTTTCTTGCTAAAAATTTAACAAAATGCATTATTCTATATGTAGAATGTCATAATTTTGGTTCTTCAGATTTTCCTGCTTATGTTTACTTTCTTTTCACGTCTCGTATCTCTTACTATTTTCTCTGGGACAGTTAGATGCATTTTTTGAATATTCTGATATTTAACACCTTTTTGTTCTTTTGAAGCGTAATTTCTTATTCTTTTTTAACCTTACATTTTACTGAAAAATAATTTCAGGCAGTGCATGGCAACAGAACGTGATGGCGGTGGCTGCCTTCGGGTAGCTGTTTCAATTTTCTCAATATACTATTGGGTTTGTGCCTGAACATGTTAAGTAATTTTTTAACTTTCTTTCAGCTTTCTGCTCTCGGTCACGTGTTTCTTGGACTATGGATGCTTCTCGACCCGAAACGAAACTACATCTTGGATTTGGTACACTTTTCGGAAAATGATCCGTTATTGGTACGTGTTTTTCATAAATTTTGTAGATATTTAGAGTTTAATCTTTTTAGAGTTGATTTAGAGTTGAATAATTTCCAATTCTTGCCATAAAAATTTCCAGCCACAAAAATTTAATTTCAGCAAAATTTTAGCACTATAGTTTTTGAAAATTAGAAAATAACTTTTTACACAAAATTCCTACAAAAGAAAACAGGTGTACTTTACAGATAAAATGAAATGAATAAAACATTTTTTGAATTGAGTAAGCTATTTTATTTTTAATTTTTTTTTTTGAGTTTAGAACTGTTTAAATAATGACTATTTCTTGTAAATCGTCAAAAAATTTTTGAAACGTATTATTTTTGCAGAAGGCATCCGCATATGTCTCATTGGTTTGTGGATGCGCTCAGCTTCTTGTTGGATTTCTTGGCCTGTGTGGAGCAGTTAACAGGAGCAGATTCTTACTGTTAGCTGTAAGTTTGAAATTTTTAAAAAAGTAACTTTTAATTAATTTTCAGTTCGTCATGTTTTTAATTGGCACATTTTTGGCTGATGTTGCAATGGGAACTCTATCACTTTTCTATAAGGATAAAGTAAGTTGATATATGTCCTTTTTTGTGTTCGAGAATTAAAATTATTCATGAAAATTCGAATTCTTGCCGTTGCTGATATATGTGTGTATGTGAAAACCTATCGTTTGCATAACTTCTAGTTTAAAAATGTTTTAATTGAAAAATGTGTGTTGTACGAGACATTAGATACAATTGAGAAGAAAAAAAAAACTGAATTGAGATTTTCAAATTCACTTTTTTTCCAAATTGTTGTCTCTTGAAATTTGCTTCAAAAAAGGACGCAATAACCAAATATAGCAGTTGAAGAATCATAAATTAAAACAACATTATGATTTTCCAATTTTGCAAAAATTCAAATGGCTGAATTGTATTTGAATTCCAGCGCAAACGTTGTTCCTCAAATTTTCAGACACTTTTCCGTGAAAAAGTTAATTAACCCCAATTGGATTTCATTTAGTTTCTTAAATTGCTCTAAAAGTCGATAATTTAATGTTTATTCAGTTTTTTTTAAACTGCAGATTTTTTATCATTTAAAAGAACATTCTCTACGAACAATTCCTTTAAATTACGGTTTTTGTCTAAACCTGTTAATTTTCAACGCATGTTACTTTTGCAGTTTTCTAACAATTACATGGGAGTGTATCTGAAGAACCTAACATACAACCGTTACTCACGAGATCGTTGGGTTCTGCCGTTGATGGATACTATTCAATTTTATGTGAGTATTTTGTTTATGGTAGATTTTAAAATTTCAAAAGTGCCAGCGTCTCCTTGTCTTCTTGTCATCGTAAATTTTGAATTGAATTATTGAATTATTGAATTATCAATCTTTAAGGTGTATTCGGTAAAAGAAAATGTGCGCGAAATCGTAAAATCCAAATATGGAGTGATGACTAGCGAACCTGAAAATAAGATGGTCACTGAATTCATTGACAAACTTCAATTTTATGTAAGCTCCAAATTTTTTCGAACTGAATAAAACTCTCAAATTAGGAAAAATGTTGTGGCTCGCTGGGTCCCACCGACTATATCAGCAGCCGATGGTCTCAATCGACAAATCAAGACTCGGAAGAGATCGAGTCCCCTCTGTTTCCGGTCTCATGTTGTACACAAATAACGGGCGCATCGGCATTAAACCCGCTCGCTAAAAGTTATGCTCGCTGCCAGCAAATTGGTGCCAATAGACAATGGAGACACGCAGTGGTAAGGATCCCCTGTTGAGTGCAAAGTGCGCCCCATTGAAGTTTCGTTTTGATGTAATGCCTCCCCGGGCGTTCAAAGATCCCGACTAATGAGTGAAGTGATTTGAGCTAAGAGTGATTGAGTGTAAAGGTGTGACAAAGAGGCCAAGGAAGACAAGACGATGGTGTCACATTCATCAATTTGATAAAATTGTTCTTCAATTTTTGTGAAATGAAAGAGATTTAGCACCAATGTTGCGGGGGAGAAGGTCCCCTGGACTACAAGGATTCGTTCTGGTACATTACTAACACGTTGCGTGGAACTCGATCGTTTGTCCCGCCAAGTTGTTGCAAGCAAGCTCAAGTTGGAAGAGCATGGGCACCGGTTCCCATTGACCCGATGTGCACAACATATCGCTACCTTACCACGGCATTTGACACATCTGTAAACACTGTTGTGAGTGTGTATTATGTTTTCTTGCTGGTGTGATTGTTGTGCTAATATTAAAGTTTTTAATTTATTTCTAAAGAAATGAGTTTTCAGGGGTGTAGTGAAAGACTAATGTCGTGGTTCAACGAGCAAATTTGGATATTCGTAGGATTTGGATTCGGTTCTGCACTGACCATGGTAAGGGAGGGTCAGACATTTGTTTCGGCATTTGAAAAAAAATCACATGTTTCACTAGATATAGAAGTTCTTACATGTATAAATTGTAAAATGATAGCCAAAAAAACAAATTAAAAAATTCATACCTTTCCGAGAAATACATCCCAATATCCAAAAAAAAAACTGTTTTAAATATTTATTTTCAGATGCTTGGAATTTGCCTCTCATGTTGTCTCATCTCGAAAATTCGCATTTACCATGTAATTCGAGATGACTACTAAATCACTCTACGGTGAATTAAATTTTCATATCAAACAGGGTACACTTATTACTACGCATTCTACATTGATTATTCCTCAAACTTCTTTCATTCTTTGAATATTTTTAATATCTTCACCATCTTGCCTAAACTTTGTCAATTTTTAGTTTTATTCTTCCTGTGGAACCATTTTATATTTAAAATCTGAAGTTATTAATCAATTAATAAATCATTCATTGCAAGCACTGACCAACGTCACAGCTCTACAAAAAGTGAAGATATTATGCCATGATCTGTAGAGCGCAAGAAATATACAGGTAATTAAAATGTTCGAATGACAAATTAAAAAGGACTGAGAACATATATTAGTGATTAAAATTTCCACGCCGGTCGCTTTTCGGAGGACGAATCTTTCTTAGTTCGGCTGAACAATTGTTGCGATGGTGAGCTTCGCTCCATGCGTTTTTCTGCGTCAAATGGAGAAAGTAGATTTCTGAAAGTAACAATTGATTGTCAAATAGTGTTTGAATTAAATAATAAGAACCTGCTAGAAGAAGATGGAGTCGATTCGAGGTTGTCCGACTTCGATTTCGCTGGACTACGATCTCGTAATCTTGTCAGAATTGAAGGGGACTTGGCACGAGCGGGCGACTTTTCACGGGCCAACCTATTATTAAAGTTTATTCAATATTATAAAGTTTATTCAATACAACCTGTATTTTGGTTTCTGTACTCACTCTTTTGCAGCTTCTTTGGCTGCCTTTTCAGCTTTCTCTTTCTCCTTTTCAGCCTTTTTCTCCGCTTCTTTTCTTGTTCTTTTTTCACTAGCCTCTTCTCTTTTATCTTTCATCTGACTCACAAAATTTTGAAAGACACCATGGGAAGTGATACTCTGTAATTCGACAATTTTCCAAAAAAGTCTTTTCTTAAGTTACCATTCGTTTTTTGGTATGGGGCTCAGAGGTTGATTCATCAGTCTGACGGTCTTGCAATTGTTGGATCAGCTCGTTTTTTCGTTGAAGTGCATTTTCCAAATCCTCAATTTGCTCTTTCCATTTGGATTCCTTATCGGCTTGGAAAACTTGTTCGACTTCTGCTTCAATGTGTGATTGCTCTGCTTTTTCGGCTTCCAACTGCTCCTTCTCAAACATTAATTCTTGAAAAAGCTTGCTTTGCTCTTCGTTTCGCTTCTCATTTTGAGTTTTTTGCATGTACATTTCTTCGTGGAGTTTTGCAATTTCGTTTTCTCTCGATTTCAATCTCTCGTTCATTTCGTTGATGGTCGCCTCCTTTTCGTCGATTTTTTCTTGAATAGAGTTGTCAAAAAGTACAACAGTAGTTTCCTCATTCAGTTGTTGAGTCTGCAATAAAAATTATTTGAGATTTAAAATTTAAGATTTGACTAGAAAAGTGAACTATACCATATCATCGAGTTTTGTACGCATGCCTGTCAACTCGACTTCTCGTTCTTTCAGACAAGTCTCCAATTCGTTAATTCGTTCAGCTTTCGTCAAAACTTCATTATCTTTCTCAGAAATTTGAGTTTGGAAACTCTGGATCTCTTTTTCTCGTTCTTCAGTGACACTGGCAAGCTTTGTCTCAGACTCTACGGTGTTTGATCTGAATTTATATTTTTGTGTAGTAGCGAATTACAAAGCGAAGAGTGAAAATTGACTTACTCTAATAGTTGAGCAGTTTTAGCACTGATCGTTTTAATCTCCTCATTTTTCTTTACAAGCTCATCTTTAATCGTACCCATTTGGTCGAGCATGTCATTGACTCTGTAAAAAAATTATCTAAACATTTAGGATAATAAAATGTGCTACCTTAAATGAAGCTTTTCGATTTGATCAGATTTCGAGCTATTATCAATTTCGAGCTGTGCAATCGTTTTTTCAAGTTCGCTGTCTTTCTCGGTTTCTTTCGTAGAAATCTTCTCGTTGAGCTGAGCAATTTCTTGCTTCAAATGTTCAATGTTTTTGTTTTTGGATTCAAGCTCCTCGAGAAGATTGTCCTTATCAGAAGTAAAAGCCTCCAAATTTTCAGCAACGTGTTTCACCTTTTCCATTTCAGAGAGTAATGTCTTATTTTGTGCTTCCAGCTCTCTAATCTTTGCAGACTTTTCTTTTCCATATTCTTGTTCATTTTCAAATGCACTTTTAAATTGATCAATCTGAAAATTCAATTTTCAACGCGAATTCAAATCCACCTCACCTCAGCCTCAAGGACTCGCACAGTTTCGGTGTGAGTTTCTTTGTGCGCTTCCAACTCCTTCTGAGTGTTTTCGTGTAATAATCGGTTCCTATCTTCGGTGTGAGAAATTTCTTTCTCAAGTTGCTTACGAAGGTTCAATATCTCAGCATCTGAAAATGAGCTTTTAATGATGAAAATTTTTAACTATCAATAACCTTTTCCTGTGATTCTTTCCCTGTATTCTTCAAGAGTTCTAGTCAATTGAGAAGTATCCTCGACAATTTTCGCGAGCTGCTCGGTGATATCATCCTGCTCTTCATCTTCAATTTTCTGAGTTAAAACTCTGATTTCTGCAGCAAGAATGCTCTTTTCAGTTCTCAGAGCTTGAATCTCAATCTCAGATGCCTCTCTAAGCTCATCCTTGTCAAGACGTGCCGATTCTTCGAGCTCCTCTTTCAGACTGGTATACTGTTCTTCAAGCTCATTCAGTTTGCAACTAAATTCTTTTTTCATCGCATGCTCCCTGCTTTCAGCTTGTTGGCGTTCTTTGAGCAGAAGACCCTCGTAGTGTTCTTTTGTTGTCTCCTTTTCTTTTGTGACGCTGTGTAATACCTAAAAGATGAGAATATGGTCATAAGTGGGTATAGGTTGGGTAGTATACCGCTTCGAGAGCATCAACTTGAGAAGATTGGAGTTGGGTCTGACTTTCACTTTGACTTTGCAGGTTCTCACGTTCCTTCTCCAAAAACTCTACTTTATTTTTCAAAGCTTTCACTTCAACTTGCAGATCGGAAATTACAGATTCCAGTTTTTCTTTTGCCGCTTCAACGACGGTCAGTAATCCTAAAATTTCAAATTTTTCATAATTTTTTAAACATAAATATGAAGATATTCTAATATGAAAACTGGAACAAGGCCTCACTTGCTTTCCTTCTCAACTCTTCTTCCTGTTGCTGGAACTTCTTGCGATATTCTGCGAACTCGGAAGTTACCTCAGTCAACCGTCGGATCTTATCATTCGTTTCTGTTTTCACTTGATCCAGTTCTTTTGTCAAAGTTTGAACTTCTTTTTCTTTATTGTGGAGTTTCTTTTCCAGAGCAGTAACGTCGTTTTTGCAAGACACCAAATCTTCGCGACTTCTTTTTGATTGCAACTGCAACTCTTGAAGCCGATCGTGAAACTCATCTTGTCTGAAATAAAAAATATTGTGAAAGAAACTGTGAAATTTTGAATTCGGGTACCTAGCAAGAAGCTCCTCTTTCAGTGCTTCTTCGTGATCTCTCAAGGCTTCCAGTTCCTTAGTATAGAGCATTTTTGCAGCAGTTAGTTCAGTTTCATACAAAGATTGAGCTCTTCGAAGCTTCATTTCAAAAGTTTCACCGAGTCTTTCTTTTTCAGTTCGCAAAGACTTCCGTTCTTCTTCCAACCTTTGAATTTCAATTATATATCTGCAAAATAATTCAGTTAATGAAAAAAAAATTCAGAAAAATGTTTTCACTTTTGTTCTAGGTTGAGCAATTGTGTATCTGAAAATCGTTGTTCTAACACTTGAATTTCCTTCTGATGTTCCTTGCGGAGCTTTTCCAGAGCCTGCTCTTTCTCCCTTTCGAATTTATCTTGGAGAGCTTGGAAACTTTTCATTCTTGCTTCAAAGTCCTTTTTGGCACCTAGCACTTCTTCAGAAAGGGCGATTATTTTACCAGAGTACTCAGCTTCTAACTTTCGCTCCCTTTCAGCAACTCGTTCTCTGAAAATAACTAACATTATTTCAAAATTGTATGCACTTTACAAACCTGTATTCACTGAATGTGCCCATGACGTTGTATTTTTGCCTTTCATACTCTGCCACAGTTTCTTCCAGTGTTTGAATTTTCCTTTTCAATTCGGTTTCTCGTCCAGCTGGCTGAGCTAGAATAATTTAATTGTTTCCAACTTTTCAATATTTTACACGTACGTGAATTATTTCTAGAAGTATTTCTCGATGATTCTCTTGCAACATGTGACAATTTCAAAATTGATAGCAATGAAGTGTTATCAATGTCATGCCTAGAACTTGCTCGTGAATGTTGGCTAACTGGAGATATTGGAGATGGTGAAATCGGGCCACTTGGTGCCCTCCGCAAAACTGGTGACGGGGGAGCTGGTCCTCCGACTGGTGTTCGAACATTTCCAGAGAGGCAACCTAGTTGATGCGCCGGTGGAGGTGCAGGCCAAGCAGCGATTTCAGGATGGGATTGTCTTACGAAAGGTCGAGTCACACCTACGGCTGGTTCACTGGAAAAAGAAAACGTTAAGGGTAAGGAGGTATCAAGTATCACATTTCGCAAACGAAAAGGAAAATGAAACTCACTGAGTTCCATGGGGCCTTGGAGATCTGCTCATTCTTCTAGGTGATCGACTTCCTGATGGAGATGCGGATCGGAGACTTCCATCAAACTCTTCGGATAATATACCAAGCTGAAACAGGTTACTACTAAAAGTTCAAGAAAAACAGTTGATGTTGCTGAGAAACCATCAGTTAGACTTAAAGGTTGAGTAAAAATCCGTTCTGAAAAATTCTAAAAAATTGTTGGAAAAAATACCTATTTTCTCAGGTTTTACACACTTATCGGTATCGAAGCGGACATAATCTTATTGTTATATAATTACGACTTTTTGTACCACATTTTTGTATTTTTACGCGTTGATTCATCGAATTATGCACCATATTTTCAAGTTAAGAAAGATTAAAATTTCAGCTGAAACTGCGCCTTTTCTCCAAAACTTCGAACAACTATAACTTTTAATTTGAGAAATATTTCGAATTTTTCTTAGCGAAACTTGGATAGCTGTGCATATAAATAAAGGCAAACCTTTAGGCTTACAATGCAGTAGCATTTTTAAAGCACACAGATTGGCTTAGTTTGAAAGCCTAATCAAATTGAATTTACTCACTCTTTCTCGTAAGCGCTCTGACATTGAAAAGGGCTTTGACAGCCCTCTTTAGACTGATTATCTGTGGTTAAGTGATGACGTGGCGCTGAAAATAGTTGAATTAAGTTTTATGTCTAGAACTAGAAAAAGTAAACGAAAAAATAAATAAGAGAACAGTTATATAAAAATAAATTAGGGATTCCTTTATCAGAAAATACAAATTCAGTAAAACAAAAGGTATAGAAGCCTAGAGGTTCTCGATATAATAGACAAGGAGTGATTCAGAAAGAGAGATGTAGAAGTGACTGGACACTTCCGAACGAGCAACTGTTCAAGAGAAGAGACTAAGAGATCCGGATAGAAGAGCCAACTGTTGCGCCTTGTAGTCGACATGATACTACTCAACACCGGCGGTGGATATACGAATGGACGTTGTGCCACTCACCCGGGAGGGGGAGAAACATCGAGACTGCTATATCAGATAATGAGTACGCACACAGCAGTGCACATAGGATACGTTGACAAGACCCGATGAATGTGATGACGGTGAGCATAACGCTGCCGAAATGTGTACGGATTGATTGAAAAATAGATTAAGGGGGCTATCAATTTAGATTTATTGCTTTAATTTTTCAATTTGTTGTAAGCCATAAGGAAAAAATGAGCAAAAGTTGTATCCTCTTCGATAGCGTTTTTTTTTTTCAAAAGATTTCGTCAGCCTAATTTCAAAACATACAGATTGGATAAAATGTTTCAATTTCAAAAATATTTCGTAGACAAAAATAGCTATATTTAACTTCTTCATCTAGTTTCACTTAAGCACGATCTCTTTTGATTTTTTGATTTTGATTTTGATTTTGGGAATTAAATGTTTGAGGTAATAATAAATAATCAACAAAATAATAATGTCCGTCTGTCCAGTTTGCCTAATTTGTTTGTGAAGTCAAAAACGCGTCTCTTGAGTTATTCAACCCTTTCTAAACTTGAATTTAAAATTGGTAGAAGTTTGAAACTGGTTAGAGCCTCTGAAAAGATGAAGAAATACAAGACTAGACATTTTTATTCTAAAAATCTCAATACATAAATTGATTTACCCATAAAGTCAATAAATTAAAATTGAAGACAATGACACGTAATTAAATGGACTGAAAAATACAACTGAATGGTCATGGTTAATCACAGTTAAAACATCTGATCACTGGGTACAATGTGTACAAACAATAACGGAATCTAGAAAAGGTTGAAGAAAATTTCTTCGTAATACTCTAATTTGTCAGTAGAATCGCTGGTGAGACCGGCCAAAAAGCATAGTTCCGGAAGAATAGCTGGCGGCAAGTTCAGCTGAAGTTGCTCGTAGATTGTAATACGCGAGAGACTTTGCGGACGTTGAACCTGTAAATAGTCAGTTTGAGACACTTAAAAGTACCAAAATTCATTAAAACTCACCATTTTGAATGCCAAAATGCGTTTTTCAATAAACTGTAACACTTTGTTCATTTCATTCGAATTTTCTTCCCAAGTTTTCACAAAAGTATCCACCGTTTCATAGAATTTTTGATATGAGAAATTTTCGTGAAAAATTGGACGACCCGATTCTGAAATCTTCTTTGCTCTGTTAGCAATTGCCATTTGAACTGCATGCAGGATTTGGGGACTGATCAACGATGGCGGTGGATTCGAGACGGGTCTTTTTCCTCGCTTCTTTTCTGAAATTGAAAATATTAGTACCAAATGGCGATGATGAATCTCACTTTGGTCTTTCTGTCCTGAGCTTGAGTAGTCACCACCAGCTTGCTCCACATGCTTCTGTCTTTCTCGATATGCTGCTTCCAGTACATCGTCATCAGTTTCCAATTGATTTGCCTTCTGTGCAGCCATAAGGCGCTTTTCTTTTTTTGTCAACTTTTTCCTGGCGTCGGGTAGAGCAATAGTTGATGCTTCTTTGCTATCCTCGTCAATGGTGGAAGCGGCCAAAGTCTGCTGACATTTTTGCAATGGTTTTTCGACTTTTGACAATGGCAGCGGGTAGACGAGTTTTTGTGTTTTCTGTGGTACAAAACTGAAAATTACAGAATTTATCATTTTAGCAGTAATATCAAAAAATCACCATTTCTTCCTGCCCGTCGCCTCCTGCCATGATTCCAAAACGTCATCCGACGTATCCAGATACTTAATGATTTCAGATATTGACGTATCCCTGTCATCATCAACAATCAACGAGTCAGTCGTCATTTCAGATACAGGTTCAGATTTGATTTCAACTACGCTCATGTTATCCGAGTGTTCCAAAGTTTCCGGCTCAATCAGTGTTTTCGAAAGATCAAGGTTCTCCATTATATCATCAACATCATCTAATGGTGGCATTTCAGACATTGTACTGCTATAAGGTTCTGGCTCATTTGCAACACTTTCCGTGTCTACTGAATCCAAGTCGCAATCTTGCTGACCAACAGGCGTCAACGTTCCATAATCTTCGTCTTCCGATTCTTCCCTGACACTATCAGTCATGGGTGATAACGAACCATTTCCAACACTAGATCCATTGATGGGCGGTCTGCTGGACATAGATATGTCGCTCTGAAAAAACCATTTTGTAATATAGCATTATAAATTAGTCAAGTGCTGCGTGAGTGTGTTCAAGTTTAAACATTTGATCATTATCACTTTCAGGAACATTTAATGATAGTTGTCATAAATTTAGGAGTGTGTCTGATATTCATGGTCAGACAAGAAGCGGGTTACTAAAATGGTTTTAGATGCAAACCAGTTAATCTCCCAACTTTTAAATTTTTCATATAACTTCCCTAAAAGCGGTCATGTTCAAATTTTCAAATTCTGGCATACCCAAGCAGCAGTTAAGTTGTTTTTGTTGTAGTCGATAATATTGTTTATTACCTGTCCGGAAGAAAACGATTGTGATGAGCATACTGATGATCCCGATTGTGACATGGAAACGACGCATACAGGTGCGCTGACAACTCGACAATATGCAACTCCATTGTTATCATAAATAATGTCTGGGAATCCTTCGTTGGCAGGTGGACCAGAATATTGACTGTAAGACGGTGATGGAAAGATGGGAGACGAGAATCCATATCCAGAAGGTGGCTTTGAAGTATCAATTTGAGGTGGTGACATTGAATACGATCCTTGCGAAACCATTACAGCTCCGACTGGCATCATGGTTGGTGGAGCTGGCACAAATTGGGGAGGATTGTAATTCTGGGAACCAACAGGCACGTGTGGATGCATAGGCTGGTTTACAATCTGTGGGTGTGCAAATCCTGAATTCGACGCTGCCAAATCCATAGTGTATGGAGGAACAGGTTGCGGAAAGACGTTTGGATTTGATGCAAACTGTGCCGGAGGTGGCATGTAATTACCATGTTGAGCAAATGGGTGTACCTGAAAATTGCAATTGTTTCAAAGTTTTAAAGAAATTCTTATGGCCTTGGGGTTTTTAAACAGTGAAAAACTACATTTCTAAAAATTAAAACTTGTTTACTCCTCTCGATTGAAAAAAAAACCGATTTTTTCCATTAAATCAACGAGTTTCTAAAATCATTAAAAGTTTAATTGTCAGCTTTTAGTTTCGCCGTTCGCTTAATTTTTATTGCAATCTAGTATTCCCATTTCAAAAAATTATCAACGAAATAAGCTTTCAAATTGCCTGAGATTGGAAATTCTCAATATCTCATGAACAAACTTTTCAAATTGAAAAACAAACCTTAAATGAAGCATCCAACGTGCTCACCAAATTGTTCTGATATCCGCAATTTTGATAAGGATTTGGGCACTGATTATTTTGGACGGGAGCGGCGAACTGTTGCTGCATGAGATCATCAACGTCTTTTGAGTTCAACAGAACCTCATTCTCAAAATTCCACAGCGCAATAGGATCATTTGATTCAAAAGCTCTTTGAACGATTTCCCCGTAACTTGGATCCAGACGATGAAGATTATTGTAGGAAAAGAGAATCTGTAAAAAATTATTATATATAAGAATATACAAACGCTCTAAACATTATGTACCTTCTCCAATTGATTTCTTCTTTGAACACTATTCCTGAGAAAGTCCTCATGTACTTCACTCGAGTGTCCTTCGGTTTTCCAGCGAGATCTATCGTTTTGCATAGCTTCTGAACAAAGTTAACATGAAAATTTGTCAGAGTTTAAAACAACTGATAGGTGCAATATTGAGAGCCTGTTAATAATTGAAAATTTAAATTGTAGGAAAAACCGAATAAAAAAAACATATAATTTAGTGCTTACAACATTCAGTTTTACTATTTATTTTATGAGTAAAATTATAACGAATAGAAGCTGGCGGTGTCACATTTCAAAACTAGATCAAAAGATTTGCTGAATTAAAATAAAAAAGAGAAATGTTATAGCTATTTGTTTGTTTTTAACCTACTCTTGTTACCGCAAAAAAACATTGTGAGCATTTTACACAAAATTATATAATTTTTGAATTTCCTTTGCTAGTAATTGTTGGGAAAAATCAAAACAAATTCTTGAAGCTAGATTGCATTCCAAGTAACATGGTTAGTTCAAAACATAGAATTTTATGAGAAATTCAAACTTTGAAAGAATCATGCATCGCGTTGGGGCTCTCGAAAAATAATGTCTAGGTATCTAGATAGCTAGATTCATATCATAGCTATAGATTTAATTTTTGCTTGTAACTACAATTGTGGAAAAATGGGAATATAAGAGTACCATTGAAAAAAATAGCACAATGTATAAATTGCACGGTTGGCATGCAAAATTTTGGTTGGAAATTCAATGAGTAGAGCTAAAAAAGTTTTAGTTTTGCCCAAGGATAAAAAAAAGGAAACCTGACTCAATTTCTGTCAGTGGAATTTCTAATTTGGTTAGTGCATTCTGATTTGGTCAGTGCAATTACTAATTTGGTCAGTGCTTTTCGACTTTGGTCAGTGCTTTTCTATTTTGGTCAGTGCTTTTCTATTTTGGTCAGTGCTTTTCTATTTTGGTCAGTGCATAATTTTAATTTCTAACCTATTATCTGATTGAAAAAAAATTAGGAGGAACGAAGTTGAAAACTGAGGTGAACAAATGAAAGTGAAAAGACGCGCACGCAGGTGGTGGTGCTTAGTGTTTATCGTCACCCACAACAATAACTGGGTGGGTAATATGGTGAGGAAGAGGACTCGTTGGACAGGGCAAAGGGCCCCTCGGCGGATGCCACGCACGCAGCACACAAAACCCCCCTACATTCGTTCGCGCGCACACTCATAGAACACTCACACACACGCACACACACGCTCACATATAGCCAACTGCACCCCCACGTCAACAAAACACAAACACACAAACACGCACACACATGCGCTCACACGACGACACGGCATCCAGAGGCACTAGCGCAGTTAATTTTTGACGCTCTAGACTAACAATGGGACTCTTTTAACTCAATGAACATATGACAAATGTTCACGGATTCTCGTGTGATTGCGCACGAAACAGAGCGTTACGGTGGGCGCAAGGCCGTTACGGAAAATGGTAATGACGGTCATAGGTCCAATTATTATACATATGTGATAGTAAAATGTAAACAAAAACTAGCATGTTCGCAGTAAGTTTCAGAATGTAGAGAAGAAAACAGAAATCTATGTGGAAATATAATCTAGCAATCATCCTGGAACTTATCAAATGCTTTCAATGTACGACAGGTGCTAAAAAATGTAAAAATGTAGCAGAAATTTCACAGAAAAGGTAAACTAAAATCATAAAAGAACTCGCACCCCCAATTTCGCAAGAATAATTGTAAAAAAAAACAGAAGGGAGGTCATGGATATTTTTAGTGCAGCGCGAGTAGATCAAAAAATTTTAATAAAAATTGCATCACAATTTTAATATTTATAATTGCTTTAAATGATAGAAAATGGGCTGTAAGGACAGATTACGACTGTAAAAAAATTATAAACTTTTTCTAAATTTTTTATGATTTCGGCCGAATTAAATTTAAATTTCTGCGCAAATGAGTGACGTCATTTTTTATACTTTCGCGTTCTCTCGCTTTCTTCGCCGTTTTTTTTTTTAATATTTTTTCTTCTATATCTTCTATATTTGATTGAAAATTTGATAACACAAAATACTTTTGCGGAAATTTCAAACTTTGCCCAAAAATCGACAGTGGAGTTTTTCAAAGATTTTGTTTTGGGGAAAAATATTTGAAAAAAATGGCGAACAGAGTTTTGAAAGTAATTTAGTAGAAAAAATCTAGAAAACCGAAAGAATTTAGCCAGACAACGCAAAAATATCGAAAATAGCGTCACTCATTTGCATGGGAAGTCAAATTTAATTCGGCCGATTCTTTGATTTTTGAAAATAGAAAAATATTTTAAAAAAATCATGAGAAATCTAAATAAATTTTCTACACTTTTTACAGATATATTCGATCATTACAATCCATTTTCTATCATATAAAGCGAATTTTTATTTATTTATTTGACTCTACTCCACCTTTTAGTTTGAAAATTGCTAAAAATTTACATCAATTTGCAACAAATCTCGAGAAAACAAGTTTCGAAAATTTTTCGAGAGGTCTCATACGGATTAGAAGCAAAAACTACACCAAGTTTTTTTCCAGAAACTAACATCTACTGCTATTTTAAAAATTGATACTTCACACTCTTGACATAATGAGCGATTAATTTGAATTATGAATTCATTGAACTTTTTGTTCTGCTTGAACGTCAGAATGTACTTTCTATGGCAACCTTTTTATGCGTTCGGGGCAAAATAATCAAAGAGTAGATTTACAAGTATTTCATAACAACAAACGTAGTAAGTTTCTTGAAAATTCTGTTTGGTAGCAGAAAACGTATGTACCAGTTCAAAAAAAAACGGATGGAGAGAAAACGCCTGATTCAACGATTCACTTTTCATGTGATAATCATCGATCTATTTCCCTTTCCACTATTGTCGCTTTTGTGTTCAAAAAAAAATTCCACGATAAAGTGCTGTTGAATTTATGATTGTCACGAGAATAAACTAACAAATTTCTAATTGAAAACAGGAAAAAAACCAGGCAAGCTTGAAAATCTTATAAAAAATATGCCTGAACATGCAAATAGAAGAAGAAAAGGAAGTTTTCCAGAGCGATTGAAATGAAAGTGAAATCAATAAAAAAGTGGAAATATTCTTGAGGAACAAAAAAAACTGTCTCGATCATGAAACACATCGGCAAACTGGATAGAATGGAAATTAATAAAGGAAAAATTTTCGATGATATAATCTATATTTATTATATATTTGTTATCCATTGGCTTGAAAGAAGAATCTTTGAATTAGTTTCACAAAAAAAGACAAAATAAAAATTCTGATCAGTCAGAATTTGTACAAAAAGTATAGTTTTGAGGATTAGTAGAGCATTCATAAAAGCAAATTCAACATGAATTGTTTAAAAGTGGATTACCGAAATCTGAGACTTTGCTTTTTTAGACCCAAAACTGCCAAATGTTTTTTAAATGTTTTTTGGTTTTGTTTTTTTGAATATGTTTTTGACGAATGAGACGAATTTTTTTTTTGAGAAGTAAATTTCTATTAAAAAACAGTGCTTAATAAAAAGTAAAACCTATTACCTTTTCTAAGGAAAAAAAACCCTAAATTCCAAATATAGCAAGCTATAAACTTCGCAATCAACCATGCACAAACATTCCAAACTAAACCGCAACTGCGAAGCAAACTGTCAAATGGACGCAAATATAAGAGCATACGAAAAAGTGTTGGCCTCAAAGATAGTTCATATAGTTCATTGATCGAAAGTATCTTGCCTCATATCATTCCCATATCATTCCGGAAATGAGACGCGCTGCCGGATCCCACATTCGAAGTAATCGTCAGAAACTTGCTCTCTTGCAAAGAACCACTCTTGAAGATCGAAGAATTGCTCCATCCTTGAAGTAGCCGCTGAGTTCTATAACAAGAAGTACTTTCCAAGAAGCTCGAAAATTTCAGAGCCAATCATGTCAAAAAGATTCTGCGTAAACACGAGCAATCCCAGAAACCTGTCGAGCCGGACCATTCTCCTCGGACGAATTTAGTCGTTGATCGTCCACCCGTGACTCGCCATACACCACGGTAATTGCTTTTTTATGTTTTTTTTCAAACAAAATGATCGTGATATATATTTTTTCAAGTGGTCTAAACGCGATTGCAAGCACGTGTTTTTTGCATAACTTGCGTATTTGAAAATTCACTATGAATGCGGAGAATCGTGAATCTTTAATTTTCTTTTTTGCAAGATGTCATTTTGGATTTTTTTTGCTTTGAGAAGTCGTTTTTATAATGTGTTTTCAGACAATGAAAATTCAGAATAAAAAGTAGTACCGTATTTTCTCTAGTAGTAAATTAGTCATTAATACCTTCAAAATGAGCCGAGTTATACATGTCTTTTCAAAGTAAAGTGAGGTGCAATACTATTAGAGGAAGTATGGTTTACAACACAATATAAGTTTTAACAAGATAATTAAAATTTTGTATCTTTCTACGACAAGTACATTTTTTAAAAATCATTTCTCCTCAATGCACTATTACCAATATAGGGTCTGCCCCCACTCGCTCCCTCTCGCTCTGCGTGTCGCTCTGCGCCTAGCAAATAACCACATACCAACCAGAGTTATTTCGTGCTTCCGTAGCGCAGTAGGCAGCGCGTCAGTCTCATAATCTGAAGGTCGTGAGTTCGAGCCTCACCGGGAGCAATCTTTTTTGTTTTGTTTTTTTTAAATGAATTTTGTTTGTTTTTTTCAATCAGGGTTGGCACAGGTTTGTAAAACTAGACTTATGAACATCATTCCACCATTTTTGTTTTTTATTTTAATTTCTAGTAATTTTTCTAATACTTGTAAATTAGTTTTTCATGCTTCCCGAAGAATAATTCTAATTCTGATTACAAGCGTGGGAGTAACGGGTCCCTGATTGTGAGGAAAATTTTCAACAATGAATGTGCATGAGATTACGAATAATCACGGCAGATTACATTGTCTTTTTGTTTTCTAACAAAGCAAGATGAAAATAACGAAAGGAGCGTTGAAATTCGCGCTAATGAGCATTTTTGCCACCATCTCATTCTTCTCACCTACAAATATCGATATGCGTTGAATTTTCATAATTTTCTTGTCATTTCCGCACAGCTCACCTACACATGCTCACTTATTTAAAAGATTTACGTCAAAATCGTTGAAAGATAGCGTGTAGTGGCGCAGGGGAGAGAATCCGGAAGATATTTGCCATATCTGTGCATGTGTCCTTTGACGAATGTTTTTTCATGATGCGATCATTTCATCGTCAAAAATAGGCATGTTGAGAAGGAAGGAAGGCGGCGAGAATATCTATGATATGTTCAAGTTGAGATATTTCTTCAATCATACTTGACGCTTGCTGGTCACTGGCGAAATTCACCCGCTTTTTCATTTTACTCTAGCTTCATTTTACATTCTTTTAACTGCTGAATCATAAGAGTTTCGGTGACCACTAGTAATCCCTTTCTGTACATTACCCGCTTCGCTTTTTCTTTTTCCTTTTTGTCATTCTGCACTCCGGAGCACAAAATCAAGTACATATCGATTTTTATCATCGTTCCTTGTTGTGTTTTTTTTTCCATGATGTCATTCCACAGTCAAAAAAAAAACGAAAGAAAATTGGAATTTTTCAGTCTAGCGCGGATCGTGAGATCCTAAAGCACCCGAGCACCAACAAGACGAGTGAAAAAAGTCTAAAGTGAAAAAAAAACCATTTTCATTTCGGTGCGCAAAATAGCCCATTTGTCGGCTGTTCTTAACGACCCAATCAACGGCTCACGGGTAAAAGAGAATATTTGGAGACGTGCGGCGCCATAACGGCGTCACCGATCCAGATGATGATTGTGAGCACTCCCAACTTGCCAAAGACATCAATTTGTCTAACTGTGGAAGATTTTACAGAACCGTTACGGTATTGGTTTTGTGAATTAATTGGGTTTCTGTTTCAATACCTCTAGTATTGGTTTTGTTAGTATTTTGGTATTTTTCAGAAGAAAAATGTTCATAAAGGTCCGTCATTTTTTGACTGTAAAATGTTTAAAAAAGTTCAAAAATGAGTAGTTAAAACTGTTTCTTCACTGATGCTATTCCATCTTTGAAATTTCAAAAAAAAAAGTAAAAAATTTGAGAATAAAATTTAAACCTACTAGATTACGAAAAGTCTGCATATCGAGATTACCGCATCCATACTTAAACCAACGCCTTACATTCTTCCAGCCGCCGTTCCCTTCCCAAAGAGGAAAGTCCCAGAAGTGGACTCAAGCCCCATGACACGCTCGGCGCCGATGATCGGCGCCAATCAGCTTGCAGTATTGCCGAGCGCCGGATTGAGGAGCACAGGTACGTCGCAATGGATAATCTCAGATTTTAAGGATATTTATTAAAACAAATCAACGTCAGCGAGGCGTTTTCGATATTCTTAGTATTTGAACTGGTTTTTTTTTGGTTCGAATTTTTTCAATTTTTTGCCTTTTTTTTGGTTTTTGAAATATTTAAGTTTTCAGTTTTTAGAAATAAATTCACTACTGCAGTTTTTTGTTCTTTTTTCAATATTGTAGAACTCGAGAATTGGTCGAATTGCCAAAATCTTGATTTTTGCTGAAAATTCCACAAAAGCATAGGCTGAAATAAGTTACCTTTCTAACTTTGTATGTAGGTTTTTTTAATTCAAAAATTTAATTTAAAAATTCAAATTTTTTGTGTTTTTGTTAAGCCAGAAGCACTGTTACATATTCCTCGTATACAAAAATTACATGCATTAGCTTTTTAGTTTTTCTTTTGTCGGTAACGTAAATTAACAAAATTGTTCAAAATAATGTTATTAGTTGCTCTAAAAAAACAAGAAAACATCATTTCTGATGGGCACAGTGGCTGAAAAAATAATCACCTCTCTAAGAGCTTTTTGGAATTTGATCATAATTCTACTAACATAATTTGTCACTTTTATCTTGCAAAATTGTTTTGAAATAAATAAAAATCTGGTGTTCTTTGAATTTTCAACACGCCAAACTGCATAATTCAATGATCTTTGAAACTCCTCCTAGAAACATCGTTTCCAATAAAATATCTCTCAAAGATGAGTCGACAATTATTACAAGCCGCATAAAAATAGCTTTATAAGATTATTTCTTGCCTTTTCCTTCTTAGTCCTACTCTGAAAATTTTTATTTCTTCAGAAAATACAGCTCCTACGGAATAGAAGCACCTACTCCAATCGGTATACCAAGTGAAGAACAGAAAAGTCCAGAACGGTCTCCTTCAATTACTTATAATACACGACAACCTGTCAGGAGTCTGTCTGCTGGGTGGAAGGAATCGTTCAGGGTATTGTTTTTGTATAGTTCTCAATAACTGTTTTTAATTTTTTTCAAAAGTTTATAGAGAAAGCTCAACATTTTCCGGCGGCCCAGTCCATCTTCATTAAGCTCCCGTTCAACTCAACATTTTCTATCGCCCAGTCCTGAAATGTCCTGCAAAACGAATCAAGAATCTGTGAAGGTAATACAAAATTTTTTATTATGTTTTAAAAAAGCATATAGAAAATTCCAGATGAAAAAGTCCATCTCCTTCAGTGAAACCACTCGCAATGCACTACGTCGATCGTTTCGTCACAAAGTTAGTTGTTTGTTTACTGTTGAACTCTCAGGGCAAAGATCTTGATTATCAAAGGAGGAGTTTCGGTTTTAAGTTTTTTGTAGAAATATGCTTGAAATGGGTCTGAACGCCAAATTTTCTAATAAAATTCTGAAAAAAATTATCTAAAATGTTTTATGGTGATTCAAAAATTCAGGCCAACTTTAGCTAAATTCTTGGGAAAGCATTAAACTTTTTTTAGCAATCGAATATTTTAACTATTAAAAAAGTTTAAAAAAATTAAACACAATTTTATTTTAAAATTTGAGACATTTTGAACGTGGGGTATTGTTCTTGAATGTCTTGTTTAAAATGTTAAAAGATCCGAAATTTGAGACGTTGCTTTTTTAGACCTAAAAATGACCCAAAACTATCGAATTTTGTAATGAGATGTTTTGAAAATTTCTCAAGAAAAAGTTATGATGATTCAAATTATTGGAAAAAGGCTCGTTTTAGCTGAAATTACAAAAATCACAATAAATATCTTTTTGCGACTCTCCCCTTCAGCATGTGAAGTGGACTGGCAGCCGATGTCGAAAAATACCAAAAATGTGTCGAAAAATGTAGAAAAATAAAAAAAAATCGGTGTGTTTTTTACATTGATCTACACGCATGAATAGGGGGAAACATATATTTAAATACATTTTTATATTTTTCAACAACAGATGAATAATCCCATTAGAAACAACATCGCAAAAAAAACTAAGAGAATTTTTGGACATTTTTTCACAGTTACACTCGACCCATTTTCATCACTTTGTGCAAAGTACATACGCGCGGTACTCCAGTGATTATTTTGGTTTGGTCAACTTACTGTTTGAATAACCCAAATCTTCAAAAAAACTTCATCATAGAAACTGTACAATCGGCCAAGAACGCTTCTTCAGCTATTTTTAGCCGTTTGCTCTCCCTATCTATCCTTCTCGCAAAATCTCATATTTGAAACGACAACAGTTTCTTCTATTTGCTAACTTGTATCTACAAATGAATAACTGCGTAGGTGGCAGAAGCATAGGACCTCTGAACCTTTTTTTCCGGTCCCACTTGATCAACTGCCGTTACGGCACTTTTTTCATACGAGTGAGCCACATTGCAGCTGCCTGGTGAGATCGGATGAGTGGTGGTTGGAAAAATAAAGAGACCTACACACCGACCAATTCATTCACATATTTCATATTTCTAGCAAAAGATTCAAATCTTGATGATCCTATTTTTGTATTGCTATCGGTTTGGTGGCGTTTGTTTTACCGCAGGAACAGTTGAGGGCGTGAAAAAGATCAAAAACCAGCAAACACCTCAACGTGAATAGGTCAATCACGGGATGGGTTGCGATCTATTTGAACTCATCAAACCTTCGCAGTAAAGTTTTCGATCGCAATTTTTGTTCCATTTTATTATAGTTTTGAGCGATATATTTATGGTTCATAATGTTGAGCACTACACGAATTTTTTCAAAAATGCTATATTTTCTGACGGTTCAAAATTTCGAAAAAAAAAACAAGTTATCTAAAATCTCTAATTTTCAAAGTGTGTAATTTGCAAAAGCTAATACGTAATGAAGTATGATTCCTAGATAAGTCCCATTATGAAATTAGCTCCGTCAAACTCATTTTGAGTTCTATGCACCTACAGTTTTTTTTTCTGACATATCTTCAATTTAAAAAGTGACTACATACATTTTCACATCGAACGGATATATGTAATTGTGTTTTAATTGTACATAGCTTAGTGAGTAAACAAGCCATTGAGATTTTATATCAAGTGTACGTTTGGTTAGCTTACTGTATATACAGTTTTGTCGAACATAAGTGCCTTTATCAAATGATTGAACTCTAGTAGGGTTTCATATAATGCTTTGTTTTTTTTGGTCTTTTAAGCTACATTTATCTTTGATATTTTTTGAGTAATATTGACCTCACAGCTGTTTTAAGGCATGCCTATGATACCACTATGATCAAATAACAGTGTTAAAAAATTTAAAAAAATACTATGTTTTTTCTAATGAATTTTAGAGAATAGGAACAGTCTTAGTTTTCGAAAATCGTCTTTCAAAAAAAAATTCCTTTCGAATTTCGAAGTCGACTTATATTTCTAATATAAATACTCAACCACAGTATGAATTCAAACATTCGACATTTCTATAGATTTCTCAAAAAGTGAGCAAAAAAATTAATTGTCACTTTGCGCATTACAAACAGTATTTTGCTATTTGAGTCTGAAAATATGCAAGCTTTGTAGTTTTAAACAAACTGTATCGTGGCACAGTTTTAAACTGCAAGAGGCAAACCAAAAAGTCCTCATTATTCTGCAAAAAAAAGACGAAGCATTTTTTTTTATGTCACCGCTGAACAATCTGAAAATTGTCTTGACAATTGCTAGAAAACATCAGACGACAATTCTAGACGAGTCCTCCATTTTTGAAAATTCGTACCCTCCTAATGTTCGTGTGACACGCGAAAACACAATCAAGGCGGGCGCTGCTGCACCAGTGGGGATGTCAGCCGTTTTGTTCTCCTCTTATCCCCACATGTCGGTACTGTGAAGTGGTCTACACAAAACTCAACGGCTCTCAATCTCACAAGTTAGCTGAACTGTTTGTACAAGGGGCACCATTCGAATTTTGGCTGCCGCCGCATTCTCCTCTTGCTAAGCTCACTTTCAAGCGGTAAGAGTTTTCCACGGTTCCCACGTTTGCCATGTAATTTGACGACTTTGTCAGTTCTGTCATTAAAGACATTAAATCTTTAGCCTTAATGGTTTTTTGATTTGCATTTTCAAATGTTGAAGTATTTTTTATTGGAGCTCTGGGCTTTAGATAAAATATAAAAAAATATTATTTCCAATGTTTGTATGTTCTTGTTTCTAGTTCGAGTCATTCCGTTTTCCATCTTTCTATTTTTCCTATTTTTGTCCTTGAACATGGGTACAAGTTCAGTTCTTTGAGCTCTTCAAGTCTTGAGTTATTACATCTCACATATTTTATTATTCTATTGCCTCACACACACACATACACTAGAGCACTTTTCAAAGGAAAAGTAGAAAAAAAAACGTGAGACCAGCCATTGAACCATGTGAGAACTTTCTTCTCTTTTCTCCAACCCATCATCACCGTCCCGTCGCTTCACCTATTTCTTTTCATACAGCTCGGGCTCATTGAATAGCCGTCGAAGTTCTTTCTTACCCGTAGGCACGTTTTTTCTTCTGTTCATGTCAACCGTGATTTGTCGTCGCGGCGGTGTTGAAGCAACGACATACGACGCGGCGCGCGTATTTTTGGCGGCACGGGCTTTATTGCATCATCACGCTTCACTTCATCTGAATACACACTCCAGGAAGAAATTTGGTGCTTTCAGTGTCTTATCTATTCTGACAAGTCGAGAGGATCTGATTTTCGATCTTACTGCTTTGATTCTCTACTGTGGTTGGATTCAGTTGTCGAAGATTACGGAACTTTTTTTCTCTTTTAGTTAAGAAGTCTAACCGATTTTTAAAAATTTAGTTTTGCTTCCATTAATAAGATTTTCAAAAAAAAATTGTTTGCCTTTGTAAATTCTCACGGTCAGTGCTTGAACCTTGAAGTTCTTGAACTTGGTTAGTTGCTCACTAGTTAGCTGTGCGTTAACTTATACACTATAAGCAAAAGCTTCACTGACATGCAGACCGTGGTTTCGGGGCCTGACGCCTGCCTGACACCTGCCGCGCCTGAAATAGCTTTTTCTCGGTAATTTGGCGAAAAATCAAAGGCTTAGGTTTAATAGCGTCACTTTTGAATTTTGCGCCGCACTATACAAAACTTACGGTTACGGCATGAGACCGGCAAGGCAGGCGTGTCAGTGCCTACTAAAAGCAGTGCACATAACGATGCATGTTTTACAGTCTTATAGAGTTCTACCACTTCTGAGATTATAGGTAATTTTTTTGTGAATTGTTGTGCTAAGTTTAAGTCAACCCCAATTTTTCGAATTTACGAAAAAAACCTGTTTTATTCTGGAAAAAAAACTGCAGAAATTGGAGGTACAACAATTCTTGGTATTTTCCCTTAAACTACTCACCTGAGGTAAAAACCCAAATTTCACAATTAGACTAACAAACTTAAACATTTTATACGGTTCCAAATTCAAAAAATATCTAATTAACATAAATTCTACTGTGTCTTGTTCAAAACATTGAACCATGTTAAAAAAAAATTACGACTATAAGAAAACACAAAATTCTGAGCATTTCGTTTTATTACATACATACTTATCCACTCACCAATTTCCATTGTTTCAACTTCTTCTATTATTCATAAAAGAGCTTATGAAAAATTCTGGCAAAACATCGAATACACTCAATTATTTCAAAATTGTTTGCTGCCAGACATTACATCATCAGTTTTTTTTTGATGGACCCTATGACTTCTCCTATATATTCCGTTCACCATGGCGATGATTGACTAAGATTTTATTCAATGGTCCGCCTCATTTCCCTCATTTTCAAAAGTTTTGACGCGCCAGCCGAAAAACGATCACAACAAGTAGTGTGTCGCAATGAAACAATATACCAGTATTCCATTTCAGTCGCCGCCGAGCTTGCCATGTTTCGAATGCGTCTCTCTCTGTGTGTGTGTGTGTGTGTGGTAGTGCTTCCAAAAAACTTTTTCTCATCTTTCATCAGATGCTCCCTCGAGCCCCAACTTCCTTTTTCTCGTGCATTTCCACCTAGACTCGCGCTAGTTTCTGGAACAACTATATATGCTACGTCACACACGTCACGTGAGAAATATGGAGCATATAGGGGGTTGTTTCGACACCCTTTTGTTCTTATCTATCATGTTCTCTTCTTCATCTTCATCCTCTTCTTTGTTGAGTTTTTTTCCTTAAAAATTACGTTTTCTCAGACCTCCATGACTTGTCTATTTATAATAATTTCTTGGAATATTTCGTTAGACTTTTACATTAAAGTGACCAAATTAAACCTCTCGAAAAAGTATTTGTAGTTGGATTTCAACTACGTCATTCCAGTTCCATACACTCGCCAAAATAATAATACGCTCCAATAAATAAAGAGCTCGAAAATATCCATTTTCTCTTCGAACTTTTTTGGCTCTGCTGCTTCTGCAAAAATTATTATAAACATAATAGGTAATAGTGAATATTTTTTTAAAGAAACATGGATTTTGTGTATGAAACCGTTAGCGCTTTATTTATTGAATTAAAAAAAAATTATTTTTGGCGCCAGCATTATCACAAATAAAATACTGAAAATTACTGTAATCAAACATTTTTATAAAATTTGAAAAGCTCTGACGCTATTCCACATTTAAAAAAATACGTTGGAACTTATGAGAATATGAATTAAAATTACCTGTTCCACACACCACTTTGTAAAAATAACTTGAGTGCAATGTTGTTTTGTCGTGTAAAATACATACCTCCTATATTTTCGAAACGATCGGAAATTTTGCTTCTACCATACTTTAGCAAAGTTATGTTCATGCAAAATATATGCAATTTGCAATACGCGTACATTTTAATCGAAATATATATTTTTATTCAAAAGTTTTCAAACTTTCCCAGACAAAAACACAAAGGTTAACATGTTGAAAAGTTTGATGCACTCGGTTTGATTGTTGATAGTGATATGTGTTTGTGTTAGTGTCAATGTCAAAGCGTGGAGTTGGGAGGAGCCGGCCCGGGTCGGTGAAACGCCGATTTCCCCTGCCTCCCGCTACTTGGTTTCTCTCTCTCTCACCCTACTACATCTCACGGGCTCCCGTCCCGTTGTCCCCCATTCCTATTCTTCTTCTTCTCTCCCGGCGCCTTCTCCCACTCTGTTATTTTGGCTGTTTTCTGTTTTTCGTCACACCGGCCGCCTGATCACTTTTCCGGCTAAATGGAGACTCTCGGACGTGTTTGGAACCGTTTGTCCATTCGACGGCCGACGTTGGCCACACCTGAACCCGTCGAGGAGGAAGATGATATGACTCCAGAAAAGACCAAGGAAGTGTTTCAAATGTTCAAAGGAGCACCGACGCGAAGAAAAAGCGAAAATGCACACAGTCATAGAGTTGTGCTCAATCAGCTTCAAAACCATCCTCCTAGAAATGCAACTCAGAGCCCTCAACGGCAGCCGAGAACTTCTGAAAGTTCGATGGATTTCCCCCGATCCGCTCTGCGACGGAATTCGACAGACACTCATGTGTTTGCCAATCGAACTCATAATCATCGAGACATTGTAAGGCTTTGTGCATGATTAGTGTGTGCTAGATCAGGTTGAACAAGTTCAAAGTTTCTGTAAATGCTTTGAGATTTTCCAAGAAAAATGTCTGAAAAATGTGCATCCGGTCAGCGTGCTTTTCTCTCTTTGTCGCGCCAAGAAGTTCCGTTCCTTTTTCTTATAATCCGTGTTTTTTCCTCAGAATTATTCCTTCACCATTTGTAAGTAGTGATACCGAGTGCACAATCATTGAAACAAAGTTCTATTTTTAGCATAGTCATTCACAATTCACAATTCTTCGGTCCGTCATAAATCTTTCTAAAAAAATCGGAAGAAAAAGTGAAAAAGAGCCAGCGGCTCGCGTCGCCGCAACAAAACTCTCCATATGCAGGCGCCAGAAATATTTCTATTACTTGGAACGTTGTGGCAAGTCTCTAGTGGCCCATTTCGACCAGTCCCCCGCCAACCCCCTGATGCCAACAACTCTTAGGTTCATTTCCATGTTGGCGCTTCGGGCTTATTCATGAGACAAAAAGGGAAAGGAGAAGAATATTCTTATTCTTCTTACAAACTTTTTTTGCTCCCCTTTCTTTTCTCGCCTTTTTCTTTTGAATAGACTGACTGAAAACATAATTGAGTGATGTCACCGTTAACTTGTTCCCTATTATTTTTGAGAAGTTTTCAATAAATCACTATCAAGATATATCTTTTTGTTGAAAGCCAAAATTATGGTGAAATAATCAAATATCATAGGATGACTTTAAACAAAAAATTGAAAAACTGGCTCTGCTCCATCTATAAAAAATTTAGTTCATCTTCAAATAACCTCAATCGGTTTTTGTTGTCATTTTCCACTTTACTGCTCAATCCAACCTCTTGTTGTCAAGTGTTTTTAGCAAGTATGTTAAGTTTAAAACTGATAGTGTCATATGATTTGGTTGGCATCTTCTAGAAAACTTAAAGCTCGTGTGTGTGTGTGTGTGTGTAAAATAGAAAAAAAAAACAAACGAAGATTTGGGTTTTGCCCTGTTAGAAAAAAAACATTAACGGTGGAGTAGGGCCAATGGGGAAATGATTTCTGACCATATATCAGAAAAAACTGTTCAAAAATTTTAGAGTTTTTTTTTTTAATTTTGAGTCAAAAATGGTGAAAGCTGAGTTTGCGCCAGTTTTCGAGACATTCGAAGCACTATGGCATGTTTAAACCCCTACAATTATAGAAGAATATTTTAAACACAATTGACTTAAAATCTAGAATTTTTGTTTAATTTTGAAGGAACAAAGTCCATAAGTACTGAAGTAATTATACCAACACAACATTTTCCTCTCTGACCTATGCTGTAGAGCAAATTCCAGAGATTCAAGATATTGAATGTCTTCGTTTTCCGATAACGGACCGTGAGAAACACGCACGGCAATACAAGGAAATAAAAACAACGTGGGTATATGCTATACGAGGAACTGGTCGAATAGTTTAAGCAATTCGTAATAAATTGGTTTTTCCTCTTGAAAGTTTATATTTGAAATTTGTCGAGTAATGGCTACTATGTGAGCATACACGTGCATCCGGCTCTTTCAATCTGCTGGGAAAAAATTTTGAAACCAATTTTCTTTTATTAGCTTCAAACAATGTATAATTTCATTGTTTGTGTTCTTCAAAAATAACTATAATGTTTAATTCTTTATAAGTTGACTTTTTGTAATATAGGTTTTCAAAAATATTTGTAGTTTCTTAATTCAAAAGTCCAATTTACATTCTCATAGGCAAAGAGTTAACTCTAACTGGGGATGTCAGTTTCGCATTTTATGAGTTTTCACAGCAAGCAATATGTCACCAGTTGACAAGCCTAAACTAGAACATTTTTCGAGACGTTTCAAACACACGCACACATTTCGAACTTTTCGACGCTCAAACTTTAACTGACTAATTTATTTTGAAGTTTTGAAATTCCTCCCACTTGTTCTAATTCAATCTTTTGGAAAGCCCCTAGAGACCTCTGGAAACCGCTCGATTTACATCATCCATAAACGTCGGCGACTCACTCAGACTTAGTCAAAACACGGGTCGTTGTCGTCGGCCGTGGCGCACGGAAGGGGTGCTTGGGCCACGCGGGTCACTCAAATAGAAAGAGAGAGGAGGAATCCAAAATACTTGTGAAGATTGCGCACCAGACTCTAATTCTGAGCGGAGTTTTGTGTCCCGGGCTCCATTCTAAATTGCTTTTCCCCGCTTTCTACGTGCCCTCCTGTAGTTGTCGTTTCGCGTGACTGGACCAATGATAAAAATTTTCAGAATGTGCCAGCGTGTTCCAGTGAAGAGGATCGCGTAAGTACTGCCAGAAGAAACAGTCTTTTTGTCAAACGAGGCTCGGTCACAATGGAGCCCATCAAGAAAGTGGATCTTGAAGAAGTCTACACAGTTAACAAGCAGGTAGGAACATTTGTTTTCAATTGTCGATCTTTTGAACTTGAACAATGTGATTTTTTTCCAGTTGGGAACCGGTCGTTTTGGTTTTATCAAACTCGCAGAGCACAAACAATCAAAGCAAAGGATTGCTATTAAGTTTTTCCCACGACCTCAAACAAAACAGGTATTTGTACTTTTTTCTGACTGAGAGAAGAGTTTCAATATTTCAAATTTCAGGCCGATTTTGTCCGTGAATACAATTACTCATTTTTCCTATCGCCACATCAAAATATCATTGACACATATGAAGGGATGTTCCAGTCGTCAGACGACACTGCATACTTCTTCGTACAAGAATTCTGCCCGCGAGCATCATTAAGAGAAGCTGTCGAAGCTACAAACCAAGCAGGTCGGGTTGACATTTAAATAGAAACACAAATAACAAGTTAGACGCTAACACATGTGTGACAGTGGATCAATGAAACGTTTTAAACTCTCACGGCGCCCATGAGAAGCTCCCGGCGGGGGATCTTTCTAAGATTTATGGGAATTCTAGCCTGGTATTACACATCAAACTTCTCAAAGACTCAATGTGATTTCAAGTTGACCTTATGCCTGGGAAGAGAGATTTATTGAAAAAATGTGTTGATTTGATCCTCTAGAGTAAGCTTTTTTTCACATTACAAGCAAATCTCTGACACAAACGGGATGGGGAAAACAACAAAAAATGTTAAGAGGACCCTTCAATTACAAGACCAAAGATCTTCTGTCTGAGTTTGGGCTCCATGTTTGAGAGCATGAAAATGATCAAAAATCTGATTGTTTTTGAGTCAACACACTCGATGACTTCTTCTTTTTAATGTTGGCAGGGTGTTTCCTGATTTTATAGTTAAATTGATAAATTCTTAAGGGCGCTTGCGGGAAAATTGTCAAAAACATTTTATGTGTGTGGTAAAACAACCAAATATCATATAAAAACTTTTCCCAGAATTTTTGAAACTGTTTTTTTTGTTTCAAAAAGTGATAATTACTTAGTTTTTGCCACTTTTTTGTGGAAGTCGAAAATAAAAAAAAAAGTTTACTTAAATTTTATGGTCTCCTCATGTTTTGAAAATTAATATTCAAACACTGTAGGGATTATGTTTTACCGAAATAGCTATAGTTTTCCCAAAAAGTGGGCGAAAATTCAGTAATTACTATTTTTCACTGTCAATAAAAACATTTCGAACTCTTTTTGGAAAGTTTTACCCAAATAGTTGTCATTTTAGCACCATTTTCAATAACTTATTTTCCAGGAATCGGAGAGGCGAACACGAAAAAAGTATTCGCAGCAGTACTATCAGCTATAGAATTTATGCATGATGAGAACCTTGTACATCGGAATCTTAAAGCAGAAAATATCCTGATCTTTGATGCAAATGATTACTCAAAGGTTTGTATTTTTTAGTTTTCTACAACAAAATTGGAGCATAACATTTTCAGGTAAAAGTCACCGATTTTGGATTGACGCGAAAAGTGGACACCACTGTAAAATATTTGGAATACGTCAACAATTACCACGCCGCCGAACTCTGCGACACTGTTGTGAACGAAAAGCTCGTGGTAAACAAGAGCACGGATATTTGGGCACTTGGTAAGTCAATTCATCCCTCCTAATTTTGTTTGCAACGCTTTTAGAAACGTGCCAGTTGACATCATTTTTGACAAGTAGTAGGCGGCTCGGCCACTTAAGAGATCCGATATTTTTCCTTGTTCACTTTGTTCTGTTTCCGTGCAGGGTGCAGGGTACAGGATCAAAAGATTTATTGACTTTTTACAACAAACTTGGTACCTTGGTACAATCGGTGTTGGACTGTAACTGGAACAATTGTTTCAAGTGCTCATTGAGTTTACACAGGAAGCGAAAATATTTGAAAGTAGAGGACGGCACTGTGAAAATGATTAAAATATATTCCTACGATGATAAAACTTTTCGCAAAATTTTGGAAATTTTTCATTTCGAGTTCAAAAAAGTTCAAAAAAGTGATGAAGGAGACTCGAAATAAAAACATTTCAAAAATTTTGAATGTTTTCAGGAAAGGTTTTTAATCATTTCCCCACTGGTCCTACTTCACCATCATTATATTTTTTGGATCAAATCAAAGTTCATTGTATTTTGAGAAATTTGCTCCTTTATAGTTCAAGTTAACGAGGTTCATTGAATCTGATCACATGTTTTTCTCTGTTAAACCTATTTTCAACAACCACCCCAACAACCAACATGTGGTAAAAGACAAGGGTCTCGGAAAATTTGAGAAGTTTGGGAATGAATCAGTGAACGAGAATTAGACCTTTTTCCCCATCCTATGTTTTTCTTCAAAACAATTTCAAAGCGTGAAGGCAATGTGTTCCTCTCAATGACCTGTGCAGGACCAATCAGACGGGGGCCGCTTTTTCTATTTTTATAAAAGCCATTGACGTCATTGCGTCATGGCTCCAGCCGCTGCGACACACGTTTGCAATATTGATGGCCGTACGTTAAATAGTTACAGCTGCAACTAATAATAGATGCTGATGCTGAGGGGACTCCCGTCGCTGGAGATTAGAGACCCGTAAATTTGAAGAGAATCGACGGAAAATTAGATATTACAACGGTCATTGAGTGTGCAGACAATTGAAACACAAAAAAAAAACATCTGACGATTTTTTGTTTCAGGTATCATTTTCTTCTACTGCATGAAAGGGAAATTCCCATGGCAGAAAGCATCAATAATGTGCAAACCATACTGGGAATGGGAACAATGGCTGAAGCGAAAGAATCCAGCTTTGCCAAAGAAGTTTAACCCGTTCTCTGAAAAAGCTTTAAAACTGTTCAAAAAGTAAGAGTTCATGAATACAAAAACATATCTTGCACTTAAAAAAAACTTAAAATTTCAGATCATTAACTCCTCGATTCAAAGACAGGTGGACAGCAAAAGATATGAGAAAGTGCTTGGCAAAAGAAAAACTCTTAAAATCAGTTAAGGTAGCAGTCCCATACTATTGATTGTTCGTCGTGTTGTCGTCATCCATATTCATTTTATATCGCACAAAACTTGAAAGCCACCCATTATTATCCTACTTCACCAATATTTTATTAAAACGTTAAATCATCACATACTTTCCCTTCCCATCACCATTTCGTTTAGTATTTTGCACATAAGACCCGTTGTATGAAATTGTATCAAATTGATCTCTAACGCCACACCGAACACAAGAAGTACACACGAACTACTGAATTTTGTTAGAAGGTAATGGTTGAATGCTACACGTTTCCAAAAAAGGCTAACAGAGTGCAAGTGTGATTTAGAATTTGTGACCTACAATTTGTTTGATTCTAACTGTTTGGTTTGGTTTTCTAATGCTACTATTATCGACTAAATTTAAATTATCTAATTGCAGAGGCCTGAAGAAGACTACTATGTAATGATAGACACTGCCTCAAAGTCCCGCCAAACCGCAACTTCAAGTTCAGGCGAGCCTCAGGACCCTAGTGCTCCGGCAGCGGAGCAGAGGAAACAGAAGTCGACTCTTCAACAATGGATCAGCACGACCTTAACGGCAATGGCAGAAATCAGTGAACAAGTGGTGTCCGCCAGAGACGATTAACATTTCAACCTCCCCCTTTTGCATTTCGTTTTTGTTTTTTTTTCGAACTTCTTGTCATTTCAAATTTTACAAGTAACCCGTGTCTTCAGTGACACCTAGCTTATATTGTACGAGTGTGACAATATATAGAACACAACACATTTCCGGTCCTTTGAATAACACTTTTTCTCCAGTTCTCTTATTTCATCCACTTCCTCATACCTTTTTATTTGTATACAGTATGGCTGAAAGCTTGGCAACAAAAAAAGTAACCGAAATTATGTTCAATTTTTTAATCAAATGTTTCTCACTTTTTCAATAAAAAACTTAAAACCCCGCATATCTGATGGTATAAATTGTGAAGAAAACGTATTTCTTTAAAACAATGAATGAAAATTTTATAACTGACCAATTGTACCAGCTTTTTGTACCTGGTGCTTGAATACAACAACTTAGCAGTGTGCAAAAAGTATATGGATATGGGACTTCCTGAGATTTTCGATAATTTCACCGAAAACCCTCATTTTTTTAAAAGCAAGTTTAATTATTATTTTCAGGTCTGGGTTTGATTCCGCCTAATTTTTTTCAAATATGAAATTTTTTTCAGTTTGATAATTTTGAAATTGTTTGTTTTATAATGTAAAAACAGTCATTTTTAACAATAAATATCATTGATTTCTTTTCCGAAAAAAATCAGTTTGAAAATTGTTTGACTTAACACCTTTGCCAGGAACTTGGGGTTTGCGAATTAATTTGATGGAAATCAAAAAAAGTATGCCGAGAGAGTCGGCAATTTACGCATATAATTTTTTTTTGATCGAAGTGAGATATTCAAACATTTTGAAAATTTGTTTAATATGGTGCGCTGAATAAAATAGGATTATAAAAAATAGATAAATTTCCCCTGTAGCTCAAAAATACCCCATGTAGCTTCAAAATTACCAATGTAGCTACATAGTTTCCCATGTAGCTCCAAAAGATCCCATGCAGATCCACAGTTTCCCATGTAGCTTCAAAACTCTCCATGTAGCCCCTAAATCTTCCATGTAGCTTCACACTTACTCATGTAGCTTCAAAGTTTCCCATTTAGCTCCAATATTACCTATCTATCTCCAATGGGCCGCGAACCCGACCCACAAGTTGATCGCGGGTCGAACAGGCCTACTTTCTACTGCATGTTAAAAAAATATTGCAATTTGTAGATTTCATTTTTCCTTTAAATTCGTAAAATAAAAAAAAATTTGATCCAAAAAAGTAAAATTGTTCCATCAAAAATTCTAGATTTTCCAATAATTTAAAAACTATTTTTTAAGTGCGATTTCTATAGTTGGAAATTAAAAAATGATTTTTTTAGGAAATTTGAGTTGACCGAATGAAACAAAAAAATACTTGAGACAAACATTCATTTCAACTAGATTGTTTTATTCAGTCAACTCAAATTTCGAAAAAAAAATCATTTTTTAATTTTCAACTATAGAAATCTCACCTAAAAAATTGTTTTTAAATTAATGGAAAATCTAGCGTTTTTGATTCAACCATTTTCAAATTTTTTGGGAAATACTTGAGACAAACATTTATTTCAGCTGGATTGTTTCATTCAGTCAACTCAAAATTCCGAAAAAAAAAAATTTTTTAATTTTCAACTATAGAAATCGCCCCTAAAATTTTTTTAATTATTGGAAAATCTAGCGTTTCTGAGGGAACAATTTTGCAGTTTGTAGAAAATACTTGTGACAGACATCAATTTATAGTTCTTTAAGTTGATTTCTTGGGCCAGTTTTAAAGTTATTGCTTTACTCAAATTAGATCGAACTATATTCCAACGCACTTTGGCGGTCACGTTTTATATGCACATCAATTGTTGGATGTTTAATTTTCATGCCGCTGTCTTTTTTTACTTCCTATCTATTTTGCTTGCTAGAGTCCCGTCACTTTTGGATGTGAAACGGATATGATTGCCAAAAAGACAAAACCAAATTGTCCTTGTTTGTGAGCGTCGCATTTTTACGCTTCGCGGGCTCCACACCGCCGACCCGTTTGCCTGATTGATTTAACAGAAGTTCGAAGTGCGGTTATTGTCACTGTTTCAATTTTCCACTGTCACAATGTTCGCATCATCTCCAGATCATTTTCGTCCGCACGACAGTTTGGTAAGTCAAGATTGTAAGTTATAAATCAACTAATGATTACACCAGAATCTGCCTACGTATATACATATCAGTTTGATGGAAAGTGAAGAGCAATGTGATAGCATTAATTTTCCATTTTCACTACGGTTAGATAATCCAACACTTGAAAGGATTGCAGTGAAAAAGCTGAAATGTATTGAAAGAGGATGTAAGTTATCTTAAAACTATTCGTCAATTTTCTCAAAATCTAAATAAATTAATATTTTGTTAATATCAACATGGTTAGCTGAAACTTTGATGTTGGATGTATAGTTTCATGTTATATGTTAATCTATGTACATCGGTTAAGTTTTTTACAAAACATATATATTTTTGAAAATAGTATAATCTCAAAATCTACTTGGTTTTCAGCTACATATTTTTGAAGTTTTGGTGTGATTGACTTTAGGATACAACCCTTAGCTTTGAAATCTTTTATTCACTCCTTTAAATTTTAATTTGTGCAATTAAGACGCTGTCTCCAGGAATGAATTTTCGAAGTCCTGCTATTTTTTAAATTATCAAAAAATCATAACTTCAGATGCTTATCCGCATATAGACATCGTGTTTGCTAGAGGAGAAACTAGCTTATTAACCAATGGGCTTATTACTTCAGAAAAGGACCAAAAAACTTGTGGTAACTTAAAACTTGTTATGTATTAATCAACTATTTTAACTTCGCACAGGATTTTACAAAAGTGTCCAGACAATTTCACGCAACTCCACAGAGCTTCAGCTACTACCTGACTTTGAAACGAAAACCAATCTGAATGGTAAATATATTTTTTATAGTCACATTCTTCTGATACACTTGTTTAAGGTTATGTAATATTTGCGTACAACACCATGGAACACATGCATACCCCCAAATTCACAACATCTTGGAAAACATGGTCTGGTGCTAGAATGTTGAGCACGAGAATGCCCTTGCCACATATTGTAACAAAGTATGTTTTTATTCGTTCACAGAAGTCGAAATAATTGTGTTTTTACAGAATGTCATTTTTCAAAAAAGTTTCCGGTCATCTGACGTTTGAATACATTTTGATTGCAAAAGTGAAAAACATGATGGTTGCCATTCAATTACATTTGATTATTTCAAAACACCATTATTGCAGGTAAACGCTGCTCCAGCGTTGAATGTTCTTCATTACATGAAGCCAAAACTTTGCGCGTATGTTGGAGCATATAGAAAAATATCATTTGAGGTGGAGAATTCAAAAATCTGAAAGGTTTTGAAGTTCTACATATTTTTCAGGTAAATAGAAATTTGTGCCGTAGTCTTGGACTGGCCGAAGCAAACTACGCAGACGCACTGACAAATCGATTTCGAGTATCATACAGTAATAATACTGGATATGTCGAGATGTCGAAATTTATTGAGTATAGGTGTAAAGAAGAAGAAGAAGAAGCGAGAGCAGCAAAAGAAAAGCTTGTCAAAAAGTCAACTCATGTACAAACAGAACCAACGGACACCTTAAGAAACATAAGGAAAAAGTTACCGAGGCAAGTTTAGGTTACCAAAAGTATAATAGATGATTTGATAAAAATGCAAAAAAGTGGTTTGGAATTTTTTCGGGGTTGCATTTGAAATATTTTTTAAAACTTCAAAATTTTTACAATGAAACTCATGCGCTTAAAAAGTTACTTTAAAAGTAAATGTTCCAGATGTTGAAATGTTTCCTTGTGTGCTTTTTTTATCAAAATTAAAAAAAAAATACTCTAAGCGCGGCGCCTACTACTATACATTTGTTTTAAAAGGCCGTTTCAAACTGAACTGTGAGGAGTCCTGGTGATAAGACATCTATAATAGATTTTTGAAATAATAATGTGTAAATGTCCCGATGAAAGAAAATCGAAAGTACATAGTCTTTGTTCATGCTTGGCATATTTCCAACTTTACAAATGAAATTTAAACTTTTCAAAAGTTTTGAAGCACTTTTGTCTTTTATGTTTAGGTACAAGTGGTCAATTTGGGTATAAAGGTAAGAAGTTTCATTTTGAGGTATAATATTGACTGTGATTTCAAAAAAATCAATATAATTTGTGAACAGTTTTACTTTAAACAATTTTTGATTATTACTTCAAACAATTGTTGATGATTTCAGAACACTGCCGTCCACCCCCAATACAATTCGTTCTCCATCAACTCCACCAATTTTCTACCCGACATATCCCTCCCCAAACTCAATCATAGGAACTATAATCGAACATAAAAGTGAAATTGTCACAGTTGGCAACAACTATTTGCTGGTTCTTGATAATCGCAGTAAGTTGAAATACATGAAAGACTTCTTAGGCTTAATCTCAAGCTCTTAAATGATCTTAAACAATGATGTGATGATGGTTCGGATTAAATAATGAAAGAACACTTTTGAAGATCAAGCAGCAAACGTTCTTTCATACACTCCGCGTTCTGAAGCTCTACAAAAAGCTGAGAAAATTTTCAATGATCAAATGCCAAGTCTGCCTGTTGAGCACAAAGATATTCCAGTTAGTCATGAAATTCAAAAGATCTTTAAATGTTCTAATAAATTTTATTTTCAGCAAGTTTTTTCTCGGAGCCCATCGAATCTCTACAATTCGAACAATGAGACGCCATTACTACAAAATTTCCAGAAGCTCCCTGAGTATGTTATCACTGAATGTTTAGAGAAAAGTAGAATTCTGAATATTGGCTCACTAAATCTTAGATTAATTTTTCATAGTGTTTTCGAATACTTTACTTTTCGAAAATTTTGAATGTTTGCGCCTAACTTCTAGGTAAAGAACACGGATTAAAAATTCTCTTATTTTTAACTGAAATCGTTGAGATTCCGCAAAGAACTAGTAGAAAGGGAAGAAGGGATAGACCTCAAGTGAGTTCCCATTATGAGGCGAGGCAAATAATACCTAGTTAGTGAATAAAATAGTGCTTTTCAATTTGAAAGAAAAACTAATAAAGAAAAAAGAGGCCAGACCGAAATTTTCAAGCAAATAGTATTGTTTTTTTTTCGTTTAGCAAAAAATAACTTTTAGTATTCATAAAACGAAACACACAATTTCAGAGACGATGGATCATTACTACGACACCTAAAAACCAAGTATTTCAACTCGGAAGAATATACATCCGCCGAGTTTTGCAAGCATATGCCAAAATAGGAATCTTGAACTTTCAAGCCTTTTGTTATAAGATTAAAGCATCTCGCATCATGATATCAAGCTTGTTTTCAATTTTTTTGTCACAAATTCGTTTTTTAAATGCGTTCAACCTTTATCTTGAAGCTTTCGTGTTCTTTGAAAATTTGATGTCTAACAATAGAATGCTCGTCAGTCCGGAAATCAGATTTTGAAATAAAGGTAAATCTGCGTTTGATGACGATTCTCTCATACCGGATGAGCACCATCACTTCACAATTTCACAAAGTTCTTCTTCTCCTTTTTTTTTGTTTCTTGTTATCTGGTTTGAATTTTTGCTAGAAAATAAAGCTGGTTTCTTCCAAAGATTAAAACCAAAAAACGTGTGAATTGAATGTGTCAATTACATGGAAATGTGCAGTAGTTGTTTTTTTTGTGATGATTGAGAGACGCATATTTTTAATCAGAAACCATTGACGAGTGTTTTGTCACTGGACTGCTTGTTTCAAAAAAAATTAATCGCTGGGAAGTAATGGTAATGGCTTATTTTGTAATTGTCGTTTTACGGCACAGGCAATCTTTATTTAAAAACAAAACTAAACGCTGATGCAGTTTACAAACTTTGAATGTTCATATTAGTATTTTATTCTCTACCAGAATAGCATTTTGCAAAATATTATAAAAATGCATTTGCATTAGCTACTTCTATTGCAATATTATTGTCTCAAATTTAGAATTGAATATATACATTGTTTTTCAACTATTTTTATATGTTAACTATGTTTTTATTATCAATATTGCCGTTGTTGAACAGAACACTTGAAATTCTGCAAATATCCAAATTTTTCAAATGTTTGGCTACATGCTGTAAAAGCTATACTGTAAATTCGATTTATCTTGGACATTAGCGTGTTTCACTCTCAGATATTAAGGATTTTAGAATCCATAAGAAGTATATTTCTATCATACTTTATTGCATATTTTGGTTGTTTGTTTCAATTTATTTCACCGATTAAGGTACATTTAAAGTCGATAGATGACCAAAAAATACAAAAATTGGCCTATCTGCTTAAAAGGTACGTCAATCAACGAAATAACGTATGAACGAGTAAATATGCAATGAAGGAAGATAAATTGCTCTACGTTCAACATACCCAGAACCGTTACTTTTAATTCCTAATGTGTAAGAATGTTCTCAATTTTGAAGCTTTGAAAACTTTTGCCTACTCACAAAACGTGACAGAACTGAATAAAGTAGTAGTTCCAAACCCAAACATATTTGAAGGATGAAAGTTCAGAAACCTCAAAACTAGCTCATTCAAACTGTGATATCAGTTATGTTTGAATGTTTTATAAACATTTACCTTAATGTACTCAATTTTTTTCTTCAAATCTTTAATCAAATTGAAAAAATTTATCAACACCTAGAGGTATGCTCTGATTGTTTCCTTTTTTTGATTTCAGAAAGAAAGTAGCAAATCTTATCAAAAAAATCGAATTATATAGAACCTTTCGTCTGTGATCCTTTCAAAAAGTTCAGTAAGTGTGGGAGGAGGAGTAAAGTATTGCTATCTTTCGCTCTCTTCTCCTTAGCTGACCATTATTCTTTGCATTGCTTCGGAAACGAAATCACGCAAAAGCTTTTCAGCGAGTTTTCCAAAATTTTAAAGAATCTACTTTTGAACGTGAATGGCCATGTTGTGTTGTGCGTGGGTTGTTTTCTATTTTCCATGAAATGTTTCCTCCATTTGTCCCTAGATTTCACTTAAAGCTTACATTCAGCATTTTCCTTGTCCCATGCTTATTGTCTCATGTATACATTGATAAATGTGGGCTTAATCCTCTTGAAACTTGCACATTCCCAACTTGACGTCAAGCGCGTTTTGGAGTTATTTTAGGATTTTGTTTTATGATAGAACACTGTTTTTTCGAGTTTTCAAGTGCAACATATATTTTTGTTTTCTACACACTTCATCCGTTTTTTTCTGAGAACTTCACAAGACGTTGTGAAGTTTGTAATAATTTATGGTTGGCCTAAAGTTATCTGAAATTTGAATGGGGGAGAAAAACAAAAATGACGGGATTTTTTCTGCAATTGAGAATTCTGAAAAAGACACGATGTGGTTTGATATGTAAATATTCGGATTGCATTTGAAAACTTTGGTATACGTTTTGAAAATAATTGTTCTTACTATTAGTTTAAAAATATTGAGTAAAGTATTAGTAAAGTATACGTATTAAAAGACGTGAAGTATGCATTCACTGTATCACAGACTTCACGTCCATATTAGTTGTGCTGTCTTAAGGACTAACTGTATTAAAAACCTCACATACTAGTATTGTGGATTCACGATGCACGCACCACTAACCAAATACGCAAAATTAGGAAATTAAAAAACTGAAGGCCCTTTACAGCAAACGTTGTTCTATGTTTTCGGCATTGTCAAGTTTTCGATTTTTGTATTTTTTGAAAAACCGCCCACGTATGTCCTTTCTTCGTGGCTTAGGGTATTGTTTTTTTTCTTCCTAAAATGGTTTTCTTCTAGTCTTAACTGTGTGCTCCCTTGGGCACCGATTATTTTGACAACTAGCCATATAAAGAAAAAGTTGGGTGAATGTGCGTGAAGATGAAAGCTTTTCTCCAAATTGTTGTGATATACGGAGACATGCGCTCGCCAACACACGCATTACCAAACATGTCGAAAAATGAAAACAAAACTGACAAGTTGGTGAGAATTTTTTTTCGGATATTCGATTCTACCCGAAGTTCCTCAGTGTTTCCAGTTTAAGGAACCATTTTTTTTAATCAAAATCTATATGAAACCAAACTACAGAGTCAAATTCCAAAGAAGACCACATTTTAGAAAAATACACCTAATGCAAGTTATTTTGAAAATGAAGCCATAACATTTCTATTGTGAATTTAGTCAGAATTATTTTAAATTACAATATCGATAACTTCAAAGGTGGAGCAGCGCCAGTGGGGAAATATATAAAATATAAGTGTGACAGTTTTTTTTTTCAAAAAATGGCAAAAGCTACGTTTTGGCCACTTTTTGACTGTCAATAAAAATATTCCGAAATTTTTAAATAGCTTCATTTTATAATAATATTTGGTCATTTTGACATTATAGGAGTGGTTTTTTTTGCTATTCCGTTTCCAATTCTTATTCTCTTGTACTATTCGAAAACTCATCCTGTATTGTTTTTAAACTTTACGTTCAAGTTCTCATCAGACTTGTAAATGTTCCTGAAAAACAAAGAGCAGCTGAAAATAATTTGAGAAAAAAATTGTACTGCATTATTCCAGCGTTCGCTCGAACCCCGTCTTGATTGTTTTTGATTTTTCGAATAGCATACAAGCAAAATAATAAGTTAAAGACTCTGCGCAAAAAAGAAAACAACAAAAGTTGAGTGCTTAAAATAGAGTACTTGTATTTAAACGAGTTTGCATTCGATTTCATTTCCTTTTTGTTTTGTTTGAATTCAATTTATGTTTTTCTATTCCCTCCAAATGAGAATGATTGTTCAATAAACTTTGTCCCCCTATCAAATCCGGTCTACCACTGAATAGATTAGAGGTCTACCCAACAAGCTCGAAGTTCTGGCCTTATTGTTCTCTTAGCGTTGAGCGGTCATCAGACATACGAATTGTGAGTAACCGGGAATGAGATCACTTTTTTCTTAACCGAATTGTTCCCTATTGTTCAACTATCCAAACACAGATCTGATTTCCGGTAGTTTTGTTTTCTCTGAAACCTCAAAGAAGAGATCTCAATTGAGCAAAACAGGAACCTGGAGGAATTCACGTTTGAATAATGTAATTATTTATTCCCCCGCCCTTCCGCGTCTTTGTTCAAACCTACTATTTTGAGAATTTCTGGTTTTCTTCAACTTTTGCTCTTTGTGAACTCAACTTCTTCCTCATCATCGTTCTGTCCTTTTTTCATCTTTGAAAATGAGCAGCAAAAATAGGACTCAAAAAACCCAAAAAAACTAATTTCCTAAATGTACCCTATTTTGAAGTGAAAGAAAAATGAGCTCTCCTTCCATTTTATTACTTTCAAGAAAAGTCTGTATTGTTTCTCGAAAAAAAAAGGATAAAAGGGAAATGCGAAAACGAGCCGAGACTAGCGGGCCCTGCGGGCCCGCCAGTTGTAGGGGGTGTAAGGCGAGTCCCCTTGCCGGGCGTAGGTTCTCGGCTTCGCCTCGAACCTGTTAGAGGGTTTGTGAAAATTTCAGTAGGTCAATGGGAGTCTTATTGATTTTTGAGTTCGGTTTGACCAAAAACAGATGCACCCGATGAATCAGTTAAAGCTGAGTTTTGATTGATTGAAGTTTGAGGAGGCTTTATATTAGGGGAGACGTACCCATATTTTGTATAAAATCGAGTATTTCTATTCGAATCCCGATTACTCACAAAAAAACAAAAAAATTTATCACTTGGTAGAATTGAACCAACTACCAAAATTTCTGCAGTCATACGCACTAACCACTCGGCCATGCAGGAGACACCTCAAACTGGGATGTAGGGAAGAAAATTTTCTGGAGGAAGTCGTCTTTCGATTCCGCTTTCTTCAATTATTACTATTTGGGGAAGACGTTCGAAAACCGTTTATTACTGATATGTCAGCGGGAAAACGAATTTTTGAAAATTTTATTACAGGATTGTACTCATTATTGATTTCCCAAAAAGGAGACGTACAGTTGAGGGCTATATCTTGTACACAGACAGATATATAGAAAAAAAACAAGTTTTGGCCTGAAAATTAATAAAAATAATATCTCTTGGCAGAGTATTTCTAATGCGACGAAACTTCATCTTCCATTAAATAAAATCAAAAACTATGAATCAAAAATACATTCCGCAAAACTTTAGTGGAAAAAATGTTCAGGAGACCCAGGAAACCACTCCCCCCAATACTAAATTTTTGAATTATTTTTTTCTTGAAAAATTTTCCCACTGAACTTTTTACAAATTTTATATGTCTCGATGCGTCTTGATGAGACCTACACGTCAATTTTTGGAAAACTAAGAAAACTTGAAAACTGACCGAGTTATGATTGAAAAAGTAGATTCGCGAAAATGGGAAAGTGTGCAAAATGTGGCACTTATTCGTCTTGCTCGGCCGACTCATAAAACTTTTCTTAATTCTGAGTTAAAAATCGTGTTCAGCGTACTTTTGTACGTGGGGTAAACAAAAAAAATATCAAAAAAGATGAAGTAGAACTTGAGATAAAGACGAAAAACTACTTTTTCGGAAAAAAATTTTTTTTGGCAAAATGTCATTTTTTGGCCTTTTGTTTTATCACAACTTTTTTCCTTTTGCACTTATAAACTCAAACTTTTTTTCAAAAAATCAGTCTCTCGGAGTAGTATCTTGCACAGAAATTTGGAACAAAACCGAGCAAAACCCGAATTTTAATTCAATTAAAACATGCTTTTTTGGGGGTAAAAAGAGCAACAAAAAATTTTTTCAAACTGGGGAAAGCCGCCCTGGGCTCAATTTTGCTCCGAACTTAGTGCCGTTTTCTGCTCCACCATGGGGCAAAATATTTCTAGTAGGATTTCAAATATTAGAGCATGAAGTCACACGGTTCAGGAGTTGTGAATGAAAACGTAGTGTGACATTTTTTCGCAAGCCAAAAAAAACGCGAAAAAACGCGAAAAAGGGGCGGAGTCTGTACACTCGGCATTTATTAGAGGCTGCTTGGCAGAAAAGTCAAGTGGGACTTCCCAAGGTCCATCATTCTAATTCGACTGGTCATCAGCGACTCACCTCCAAAAGTGTTTTTTTTCTCTAATCGTGTTCTCCTGCAGCCAACTTGTTTTTTAAAGCTTGGACTTTTTGGCAATTGTGCCACTATTTGAAAATTTGTGATTTGAAATTATCAATTTTTATGTTTGAGTAAAAACATTCGCAATGCGTACGTTGCAGTGTTGTTAGTAGTGTGCTTTTGTTGAAGATGGTGCATCGTGCAACCAAAATTCAATTGAGACCGGTACTCCCCACATTAACTGTCAAAACATAATAGTCATGCATATTCCCAAATACTGTAATTCAGCGTTTTTAAAATTTCTAAAATTTTTCAAAATTTTCGGTGGAAAATTTGGAGAAATGTCAAACTTTTGAAAAAAAATCTGGGCGCAGAATGTTTACATACAACGAATAATTAAAATATGAAAATCTAAGAAAAAATTGGTTGGTCGAATTCAAAAATAAAATTATGTTGTGTGGAAACTAGATAATTGCTACTTTATAACTGTAATTAAACGTGAAAAAAAAATCAAAAAGTTTTACTTGAGTTTTTGATTATTGTAACGGTTATAAAATAATTTAGCCAGGTACCACAATGGCGCAACTTCACTTTCTGAAAGTTAGTTCGCCAATTTTAAATGAAACTTTCGTACCAGAATTTCACTACTTTGAGAAAATTCAAAGTATTCACAAAATAGTAAAAGAAAACCTTCAAAATTTGAACATTTTTCCAAAATTTTAAGTGGAACATAATTCACTTGAAAAATAGCTCTACTCAACAATTTATATAGAAATAAAATAGCTAGTACACTACTTTGTTCTAGCAAATTGTTCCATTAAACTTTCTACTTTCAAAATTCAAACTTCCAAAGTTTGAAGCGATGTGTTGCTATTTTTCCCACGTTTCTTATATCACCACCCCCTTCCTTAATTCACCAACCCACAATTTCAAACTCATGACTAATCATCACGATTTTGTGCGATATTGTGTAAAAAAACTGCAATCAGCTTCTTTTATCTGAATTTGGATTCTTCAAAGTGTCTTTAATTTTCCTATCACGTCATGAATATCCATTTTCTTTTTTATCAAAGACGATGTGCCACTACTGCCGAGTTGTGCTCACTGCAATTTTCTAACTTTTTACTTTTTACTTTTTACTTTTCACTTTTTTACTCGAGCTCTAGTTCTTCTTTCATCAAAATATTCGAATGTCCGGGAGGGATCTATCAGTCACGAGGTGGACTTTGACACCTTTAATAATGTGGTTTTCGTTCTTCCTGATGGAGTGCTTGCTGGTTTTGACAGCAACTTTTTGGAACCTATTTCATTTTGTTGCGCGTTTAGTTTAAGGATGACGATTTCTGTCTGAATTTATTACAATTATCTGATCTAGTGGCACAAACTCCGGGAGATCAAACACACACAATAGAGAAGATTAACTCATCAGTTTTTGTGTGCCCCCCGTCCCTTCAAAGCTTTATTCCAGCTTTGTTTTATCCAACATTATTCACAAGTGCCAGCCTCTAATATTCTTCATTTCTGATTCTCATCTCTATTAGCCAATTTTGTTTGACTCACACGTCATTTGATCCATTAGCCAAGTTGCCACCTCAAAGGACATTTCATTGGATTAGCCATAATGAATAATCTCCCAAAAAACTTTAATGCTCCTCCTCACATCATCTCAGTCTCTGTGCCATGATTGTTTTCTTCTATCAGTTGTCTATTGCTGCTAGCCTGGAGAAGGTGTGTTTGATTTGTTCTATAATATGGGAACGGAAATCAATTACATTACTCTCCTCCTGTTTGTATTATATCCAATCATTTTCTATATTACTGCTACAATTTTGGGTCACTGACTCATTGCTGAATGTGATAGCTTAAACACGTGACACCTTTCTTGGTGAATCCACCACAATTTTTCTTCAAATCTATGTTGAGTAATCGGATTAATCTATTACTCGGTTTTGAATGCTATGTTTTACATTTTTTACTATGGTGCAAAAATTACCAAATTTCATAGAAAAAGTGTTTTGAAAAATTTTTATTGACAGTCGGAAATACTCAGTTTTTTTTCCATTTTTTGAAAAAAAAAACTATAGCCATGTTGCATATTCAAATCCCTACAATGTTTTAATATTATTACTTGAAACATACGTAGATCATAAAATTCAAAAGAAATTTTTTTTGATTTTTATTTGGCGACTTCCAAAAAATGGCAAATATCTTTTTTTTTAACTTTTCGAAAAAATAATTTGAAATTTTTAAATTTTGAAAAATTGAAAACTATAATACTTTGTACTAACCTAGCCATGAAAAATTGAATGTTGCACATTTTGACTTGCTACTTTCCTCCATTCAATATTCATCTGAATTCAAAATAGTAAAGCATGCAATTTTGGAATTTTAGACTGGTAAATGATGCCGCTCTCAAGAATTGTCTACTCAAAGGATCCAGGAAGAAAAATAAGAAATACCCTTAATTATTAACCGGATTTGGTCTTTGGGAAGATCACACTTTCTTTGTGACAACCTATGTAAAAATTCCAATTAGTTTCATCTTCTTCACTCATATTCAAGTATTCCCAAAGCGCGAAATAAGCGAATGATCAATTGTTTTTTGTTACTCATGTTATTCTAAGTATTACTCATTTATTCATGATCATTAAGAGTCATAATTGTAATAGAGCACTTTTGAATGAAAATCGTGATTTGAGATGTCAAAAATACACTTTTTCACCTCCCTCGATAATTTCTATAATTTTTCACTACACGTCATTTCCCACTTCCGCTCATATCATTAGAAAACCAAGCGGAGACAATGACTTGGCGATATTAGCATATCCCTTAGTTACAAATTCCAAGTTCCATGATTTCACACATATTTATAAATTCTGATTTCGAATTCAATGAGTCCCGAATAATCCGGCATTTGAAACATTGTGCTCCACCCTTTGTTTACATATTCATTTCTTTCTAGCTCCATTTTTTGTGGCCTGTGTGGCAGAATTGTGCGTACCCAGAGCATTTTGGATAAGGTGCAACAAATCAAACATCAACCTTTCAAAACCCCTTAATCCTGTTTTTGATTACAACACAAGTCTCGAAAGTGTTGTTAGCTCAACCTTTCGCCCAATCTCATCCCATAAAACATATAACTTTTGGTATACATTTGATTGGCTTTGGCAATTCCCGGAAGAAAACGCTTTCAGACTTTTGATTCTTACCGTATTACGTTCAATGTTTTTCTTTCCGGAAGTGTTTAAATTTTTTCCTCTGTCCCATTTTCGTCATGCACGAACACCAAGAAACCGTAGTTCAGTTGTTCAGTTTTGTCTTGCATTTCCCAACGGCCCTATATTTTCAAAAAAAAAGGTTATTTCTTAGAAACCACTCAAAAGTCCAGCCCATTTTTTCTCCTCTAAAATTGCAAAAAATTGTCAATTTCTCAACACTCATAAGCCCCGCCTTCCACGATTTCGCATGGTTTTATGTTTTCCCTAAATTGTACTTTTCATATATTTCCTGACATTTCAGACATCAACTTGAGGCAACGATGAAAGCCACATTCGTGCTGGCATGTCTTCTTGTGATAGCTGCTGTTTCCCATGCCGATCTCCTACCAAAACGAATGGACGCAAATGCTTTCCGCATGTCGTTTGGCAAACGTAGCGTAAGTTTGACTTTTTTTTGAAACATTTCATGAAAATTAGCTTCAGGTATCCAATCCAGCAGAGGCAAAACGAATGGATCCAAACGCTTTCAGAATGTCCTTCGGGAAACGATCAGCCGAGCAGAATGAGCAAGCTAATAAGGAAGACAAAGCGACATCCGACAAGCTCTACGACGACACCAAATTTGAGGAGATGAAGCGCATGGACGCCAACGCTTTTCGCATGTCGTTTGGAAAACGCTCGGTACGTTGTCGTCGTCTTTCATTGCGACCCTAATTAGTGCTGGTGTCTAGTTGCTCTTTTTCCAGGATGCTCATCAAGCCGCCGATGATCAGGTCGAGTACGTGAATGATGACTTTTCACTCCCTGAGCAAAAACGTATGGATGCCAATGCGTTCCGCATGTCGTTTGGAAAACGAGTCAACTTGGATCCAAACAGCTTTCGAATGAGCTTTGGAAAGAGAAGTGTACGCAGAATCCGATCATCAACATTCCCCTAATATTCCATTTTTTTTTCAGACAGTCGGGTACAACTTGGACGCTCGGAACTACTTTGTCGGATTGGGACGTCGTTAAACTCCAGCGAACATCAAGCTACTTTCATCCCAATTGCTTCTTCTTAGTCCCAAATATGATAACACTCTTTCCATAAAATCGTTTTTGTGCAATAAATTGATTGTATGGGAAATACATCGAAGATCTTTTAGCTAATAAAATGTTACAAAAATTGCCGTTCAATAAGCTTATAGACCTTTCCAAAGAATACAATTATCAGTAAATGTTCCGCAACTGATGCTCCAAAACTGGATTTTAGGATTATAACGAAAACTTCTGACTGGCTCAGGTATCATGCTGCCGCTACAATTTTTTGCATTGTTCTCTAACATAAGACTAATGTCTGATATCTTGGTGAATATTAGACCTGTGAGAAAATAATTTAAAGCCATTCAAATTATGCTAAAAATGAACAAGTATCCCAACAAAATTTAATTTTGGAAATATTTTTTTCTTGTAAAAAAAATGGTCGACCTGATTTGCGCATTTTTTTGAGAAATCTGAATCACTGCCAAATATTCTAACCCTGCAATGTTTCAGTATGAATATTACACACTTCATTAATTGAACCCAAAACTGGACGAAATTTCGATTTTTTGAACGAAGACTTTAAAAAATTTTAGCAAATTCAGTTTTAACCAATTTTGACTAAAAACATTTTTCAAAATTTTTATTAATTTGGTCAATATAGGAATTTTTTTTAATATTATTTTCTCACATGCCGTAGTCCACTTTTAATCAGAATATCCACAGCAAAAAAGCATCTTCCTAACAGGATTAGTTATCAGCTGATATGCCGACGTGCACTTTGACAAAAAGTCAAGAAGTGACGATAGTGATAAAACACAAATGTAGGTCAATATGGTCACGACTGGAATGTGAAACATTATAGGGACAGAGTGTGTTAAGTTATGAAATTTTCCGTTTCCTCCGAATTTGATAACTGCGTTTATGTCGATCAACTCTGCGTCACTTTAGGGGGAGGACACAATTGAAATTCATTAATGGAATTTTTGATAAGAAACATGAGAGCCAAGTGTGATAACACCGTTTTCTTTTTTATTATCGATTTTGACACTGATTCCGTATTCTGAGAGTTTCATCAAAAATCAAAAAATTGCAAAAATGGCTAGAAAAACCATTGATTCGTAAGTTCTCTAAACTAATAAATAAATCATTACTCCAACTTTTTGCAGAATTCCAGAGCCAATTGCTCTTCCAACAGAAGAAACAGTTCAAAAGCGCATTAAACTGAAAATGGTGGATTTGGATGCAGAAATAGCGAAATTGAACGTACAAGTGCGTAATGTAATAAAACAAAAATCACATCATGCTCTTTCCGCTTCTGAATACATAATTGAGATGTCAAAAATGCCAGCTTGGAAATTGTTTCTTTTTTAGTAAAATCATTGACGTTTTTAGATGAAACCATAAATAATTGATTAGGAAAGAAACAAATTTTGGAAACATTAGTTAAAAATAGGGGTGCGCGGACATTTTCAAGCAAAATTAGTGATAGAATCTAGGGAATTTTCTCATTTATCAAAAAGTTTTTTCATTTCAGCTGAGAAATGTAGGGAAGCCACAAAAACTGTCGGTAAGCTGGAAGTTGCCTCCGTTTTTTTGGCAATTTTTCTCTTTTATGAAATTTTTCAGTGCCATCAAATGGGGTTTTTTAAAAATATTTTCCTAAAAATTTTCTATGAAGAATAGTTCTACTTAATGTCAAAAATGCATACTTTAGTGCATATTAAAATTCTTGTGAACACGTGGTTGTTTTGCCTTTGCTTGTTTTTATCTATATTTTTCAATCAACAAATTACGATGTTTCGTTAAAGACCACTAGAAATCATAAGAGTAAAAACTACTGTACCCGTGAGGTTACTGTAACAACCCTGCAATGTTTTGAAATTTTCAGAGTCTTGACAGTAGTATACAGATGATCCGAGATATCGATCAAATGAATGTAGATGCAGTCCAGACAACTGCTGCTCTTGAAGATCAAGACGGTTAGTTTGTAGGATGTTTCCAACAGCTACCTAACTCAGATGCTTTTTTAGAACAGCTTGACAAAATCGAGGCGAATCTCAGCAATGTCATCGATGATCTGAATGTTGTTTCACATAACATAACAGCAATGGAGCATTATTGCGGATGCGGCTTCTTTCGAATTCTCCGGTTGGTGACTTTCGAATAAATCGACACAAACACGGTAATAAAAATTGTTTTCAGCGCGCCATTCAAGTATTTTCGAAAACGAGAGCGTGACATCATAAAGGAAGAAGTATTAGAGTAAGCATAAACACACGCGGCTCTTATAGAGTGCTCTCGGTTGCATGGGAACACATTTATTAAATTTTCAGAAAAATGACGAGCCCAAAATTGCGACGTAAAGAGGAAAGTAACATGATGATGTTCACGAATTCCAGCAAGCGAAGGGAGTCTACCGGGGATTTTATGAAACGGTAGGTAGAATATTGGTTCAAACTTTATAATTTTAAACACGAGTGGTGCGAGTAATTTCCTTGATCTATTAGTGCTAATGGAAAATATTTTAGTTTCTGGACATTTTTTGCGAAAAACTTCTAGAAAACGGCAAGAAAAGGTAGATGTCTGTTTTTGGCATTGCATTATTGTCTTTAATGACGGAGAAACTTTTTTTGGAAACATTTTTTATTGTCCTATTTTTCCTATTAGAAATGCCCGTTGCCTTCTGCTTTACAGTGACAGCTTCCCTTTCAATGCTATTTAGTTTTATCAAAATCTAATCAAGCAACATTTTTCTCTATATTTCAGTAATAACAATTTTCGATTAAAACTTAAAACAACCGAGATATAAGAGTTTTCTTTAAAATGTATTATGGAAGTTCAAAAATTCCAAAAAAAAAATGAAATGTTCCTTCCATATTGCATGTTGCCAACTGAACCGCTGCTGAAAGCTGGTGCTTATAAATTTGAGAAATGTGAAAAAACAAATCATTTTGAAACTTGGTTTTTTAGATTACATAATAATTTATATTAAAAATTGCTATTTGCCCTTGCATGTTTTAACATTTTATGACGTCTACGTAACTTGATTTTCCATTTTCTAAGATTTTTTAGTCTTAACATATATTTTTGTGTTTTATATTTTAATTTTATATTTTAAGTTTTTAAAAATATTTAGAACATTCATACAGCCACGTCGTATGTCGCAGAAATGTAGATTACAGTTACATAATTAATTTTTTTTTTCAATTTCCGTAATTTTTTCAGTCTAACATGTGACGCAATAGAAGATGAGTTGGAACGAAACTTGATGCAGATTGATCAGGGACTTGAATCTGTCAAAAATTTGGCTGTTGATATGCACGTACAGCTAAAACTACAAGAACCAAAACTGAACAGGATAGAAGAATTGGTAAGTGATAACAGAACGGGATTATAGCGCCTGTGTTTTTATACTTTGCCCGGATAGTTATCAGTTTCTATTTTTGATATTTTTTTTCCAGACCGAAACAAATGATTTTGTCGTGGAGGGAGTCAATGATAAAGTGAAAAAACTACTTCACTGACTTCACAAAAAGTGTGGTGCGCGCATTCCACGGGCTACAAACACATGGGTAAACTGTACATTTTCAAATATTGTTGAAAACTTTTAATTTTTCAATTTTAAATTCAAACTTTATGTTTTAAGCAATAAAATGATGATTTAATCCGTTATACAAAGACATGGAAAAGTTACAGTTAGTTTTTTTTTTTAAGCGGTCGTTATTTATAGGGGTTCGTTTAATGGTGTCACATACTGCTTTGCGTTTAAGAGAAAGAGTAGAAGTAGCGATGAGCTCCATAGCGAGCTGAAATTAAAAGGTGATAGTCTGAAACAATTCAATTCAACTAACCGGCTGGCAGGTAAACATCTGACCAGTCCTTTCCACGACGTCCCAATGCGGTTGGCTCAATCCATTTTTTGTCCAGTGTTTTGAAATCAATGCATCCGTTTCTGTACAAATCAATTGCAGTCTTCACGTTCTTTCTGAAATTTTTCATATTTTTTCACCCCCTCCCACAAAACTGTTCAGTACGTGTCGTATTGCCATGGTCTCCAGCTATTCCAGAGTGGTCTGTCGTAGTTGGGATCGCGATAACGTCTCCAGTAAGTTGGGTTGAGCCAATCAGTGTACCACTTGTATCTCGACCAGAATGGAGCGTACTCGTGTCCCAAACTATGTGGGATCGGGTCCACATACAGTTGGCGACGGGCGGCAAAGCGGTAGGTTTGCCAGTAGAATGGAGTGTAGAACGTGTAACGATCAATGTTAGAGTCATCCAACTGAAAATTGTTTCTTTTTACTCACAACAATCTTTTGTATCTCATATTTTTTGTTTGTTGATAGAGGATTTTTATTTCTCGACAAGCGTCAAAAACCAGGTGAGGATGAATGTGAAAGATGATAAAGAAAAGAGACTGGCAATTGCAACGGACATTACACTTTTCAGAAAGATGCCAACACATTTCTATCTTTTCTGGGAAAAATGACAAAAAAAGTATAAAAAAAATTTCAATTGAACTTTTGGACGACTTTCCTTGCAAAATAAAAGGTTTAAAATATTTGAAAACATTTAACTCACAGTATCGTAATCTCTACGGTATTTATGAAGAGTCGACGAGTAGTTAGGTCCAACACGAACAGTTGAGAGATTTGGGTAGGATGTGACTCTTAAACTTATTTATTTTGAAATTTAGATAGCTTGAAACATGTTATTTTGCATATGATATACAGACACAAAACATCTAGTTAGCAAACTTATTAGTTTTGAAACTGATATAAAAATTGTATATCTCAGAGTTTCTGGTACATTTTTTAGCGCTGAACATCTATGTACAGTATTTACCGTACTTTGCGCTTCAGTTTTTCCAATATCCGATTCAATTTTGTGTACTACCGGTTTTACGATAATTTGGTTTCTTTTAGCGATAACTTCTTAAAATAAAGTTTGCAGTTTTATATTTTTATCAATTAATTTAACTTAACGTATTACATTCTATCAAATCCCTAGTTCAGAAAAAGTTTACCTGGTGAGAGTTCCAACGTTCCCGAATCGCTCTAGAGATCTAGATCTTGGTAGGCATCCAGGATGCCTGGCTCTGAAAGCCACGTCGGAAGGCATGGCAGTACTTTGTCGCGACTGATTTTACCGCTGGCTCCTTCGCGTCGATGGCAGCACCGGGGAGCGCCGCCTCGGAAACACCCACGCGCCTGGAACCAAAACAGCTGGCTCAGATACACAACAAACATCCCCCGGGATCCCGCGTCCCTGGCGTCCAGGAGGGGGATCTCGCTGCCAAGAACATGAAGACAATCTATACGGATATCTCTTCTGAATGACTCCTCAATGAGCAGATGTGTGTGCGGCAAAAAAAGAAGCGAAAGTGAGGATACCCTGCTGTGAAAAAATAAATATGCTGACGATTCGCCGACACAATATTGGCGTTAGAGTGTTACCTAATTACACCCTGTATCGATGTGTCATTCCTTAGACGGCGTGAAATATCTGCTGAGGTGATAATTGTAATGAAAGGTTAGAATTAATGAAAAAAATAAAACATGCACAATTGCAGCAGCTGTTGAAAAATCACGCAACGTACTTGAATGGCGTTGGCAAAGAATTAGACCGACATTGTAAAGGGCATGAAACTTACGCAATCTGTAATTCCTATTACAAGTGTTGTTTGACTAAATGTTATAATATTGCGCATATCGAAGGAATCATGGTTGGGAATTCCTGTGCGCCTATAAAATATTAAATTTTTTAAATCAGATTTCTCCAAGACAGACAATTTGGTTTGTTTTTGTGTTTGAAAATATTATTGTTCCAAATTTTATATCACCATGTTTTGACCAAAATCCAATTGATTTTTAAAAAAAAACTTCAAGATTATAGTTTTTTTTTTGTGTGTGACAAGTTTTCAAGCGTGTAAACTTGATAACTGTGTCCACAGTTTTTATGGCAAACTTTGAAAATTTTTCAAAGGAGCAGAATGCTGAAAATAAGAAAAATTACAATAATAAAAATGGATCTCTTATATTACAAAAAGACAATAAACTTCAGAATTCCGAAAAAAAAAGGACGCTTCCCTAAATTTAATAGTCTTTCAGTACTGGTACTTTCTGTCAGACGCTCAAAAAAAGCCTTGATCGAATTGTTTCAAGTATAGATTTTTAAATAACAAAGCTAAAAATAAATATTTAAACAACGTTGACTGAAAAGTCAAATCACATGATCTTTTGGTCATTATTGTTTCTTATTTTTATATTCTTGTTTTCGAATCAAAGTTTTTTATGTTTTATTTTTTTGGCCTTTGATTCAATGTGCATTGTTTATTATTGGAAATACTGTTTAACACTTGAATATATTAGTTGCAAATTTCGTTTTAGTGTGGAATTTTTCGACACAGCTCAAAAACTAATCCAGAAATTTCTATAAAAAGTAACCTGCATTTGAAAGAAAGACACCGAAATTCGCCCCCGACATTCGAGCCCGCAACCTACCTTTGGCTTTGTGGAGAGCCGTCTTCAGGTGAGCACCGGTCGAACCGACAGTAACATATATCCTGATGAGGTTTGCGCAATCGTCAGTAAGTTAGTCCGCTTAGTAATCGGACCCTTGTCGGCTCATCTGAACAAACAATGTTCGTCATTGACTAGTTAACAGATTATGTGTATCGCTTGTTAGATATATCCTTAAATAAAGTAAATACATGAGTCTGAAATATAAATGTGACATGAGTGTTCACGCTGAATATTTCGAATATACCCCATAGCTATGGAATCCGGGAGATGTTCAAAAAAATTCCACGAAAAGTTGCATTTTTAGTAAAATATCGACTTTTTGAAATCAAAATAGGTTCTAATAATAGTTCGTTTTGTTTTATGAAAATAACTGGACAAATGTTATAATGATCGAGCTTTTGAGTAACCAATGCCTTTTCAACTTTCCCCAAAAGTGAAAAGATGCCTCGTAATAGTTAGGAACATTGTAATTTCTTAGTTTATCACAAAAATAGATTAACTACAGGGTGAGTCAAAATTATGGTAAGTCGAGGCGCGCGCGCGAAAGTTCTGTGGTTCGGGTCTCCCCGCCAAAATTAATTGATTATGTTATTTCGTGTTTTGTTCATTTATTTTTCCATCGTTTTTCCTAAAAAATAATTTTTTTTTCGCAGGTATGAGAGCGTCACCCATGCGTGAACCCATCGTTCGTTTTCATAGGAATGGTGTCGCGGCGAAGAGCATTGCTCGACGGCTCAAAGTGTCTGAAAAACTTGTTTCTACCACCATTGCACGGTTCAAGGAGCTCGGCAACTTTTCCGATAGATCCGGACGCGGAAGACCCCCCACAGTCACTACACCAGCGATGATAAAAAAAGTTCGTGGACGCTTCCGTCACAACTCCGGGCGGTCGGTCCGTGCGATGGCCCGAGAATTGAAAATTTCGCAAAGTTCTCTGTGCCGAATGGTAAAAAACAACTTGAAATTGAAGGCTTACAAAAAATCTACTTGTCAATTTCTGTCTGAAGCTGCTAAAATCAAGAGAAAAGACCGTGCCATGAATCTACTCCGAAGATTCAGAAATGGAGCTCACAGGAAGGTACTTTTCACCGACGAAAAGATATTTTGCATTGAGCAGTCTTTTAATACGCAAAATGATCGAGTTTATGCAAAAACTCAGCCAAACTCCCGCGTTCAGCGTACTGGTTACCCGAAAGGAATCATGGTCTTTGCCGGAATCACTGCTAATGGAAAGACTCCACTCATTTTTGTTCCACAAGGGATAAAAGTTAACGGAAACAACTATTTAGATATGTTGAAGACGGAACTCATGCCCTGGGTCAAGAAGCATTTCAAAAAAACAAAATGGACTTTTCAGCAGGATGGGGCGCCTGCTCATAAGCACAAGAACGTTCAGGCATGGTGTGAAAGCAACTTCCCGGACTTCATCGCTTTCAATCAATGGCCACCGTCATCCCCGGATCTCAATCCGATGGATTACTCAGTATGGAGTGTCCTCGAAGCAAAAGCTTGTTCAAAACCGCATAGGAATATCGATTCGTTGAAAGATTCACTGAAGAAGGCATGGGACGAGTTGGATATCAACTACTTGCGCGCCACAGTCGACTCGTTCCCTAGGCGTCTGGAGGCCTGTGTTGCTGCTAATGGAGATATTTTCGAACTTTAAAATGTTTTTCTATAGTGTTTTTTACGGTGAATAAAATGTGTATAGTTAGAAGTTGTTTGTGTTTCTGGAAAAATGTATGGAGCACGGGAACTACTTACCATAATTTTGACTCACCCTGTAGAACAATTTCAATTCAAACATATATATTCATTTCTCATAATGTAATCTTCCCCCACCGCTCTAGTTTTTGCAGTAGACTGTCATCAACCACCCAATTGCCCCAGTCCCCTCTCACCTACTCACCTACTACTGAACAGTATCGTTTTATTGTTAATCGTTCGCACCTTATCGGGATTCTCTTAGAAGTGAATTACTACAAGATATGTTACTCAAACACGTCGGCAAGTTGACTTTCATGTACCTATTCAATGTATTCTCATCTTTGTTCTACAAATTTCACACATTTTCGAGAATGCTCATGCTCATCACATACTCTACAATATCATTCCCACATTAGTAAATAATAAGATGAACTCCTAAACAGGAGTAATTAGGATGTAACCAGTAAACGAGCACATCCGTATAAGCCGATAAAGCTGCTCGATTTTTGAGTAACAAACAATATAATGATACACCCCTGTGTGCAGGCTCATACATTTGTAGCCGTCATCTGCTGGCCAGTTGCGTAGTGATTATATCCTTTTGAACTTGGTGAACTTTTCAAAATTATTGTATTACAATCAAGGAAATGTCACTTGGTCACGGAAGTCGATACAGTCATCAATCTCTGACTAATCCATGTATTAAACGAGTGTTAGTTATTAAACATGCAAGATGTCTTCCTACCGGAAAAATTGGCAGACAGGTGCAATAAGTGTGCATGGTGACCGGAAAGAGATGTTTTGTTAATGGGGAGTTTGCCAAGAGAAAGGTTAATTTTGAACTGTATCATAGACATATTTCTAGAAGGTTAAAAAAAAAAGAATGTAATATATTTTTATTTTAACATATTATGTCTGTTAATGAGATGTTTGAACTTATGTCAATAAGTATTTAAAATTTTAAATGAAGTGTTAAATATGGGTGAGGTTTTATAATAGCTTTTAACTGTATAAAATAGGATGAAGTCGTTATTTTATAAACAAACACCCTTGCTAAAATTATATTCCTAATGTATAATTTTGATTACAAAATACTTTCTGAAAAGAGTATATCTAGCAGATTTAAAAAAAGCTACTGTCTAAATAAATGCTATAAACTGGATTTTTCGGAAATTAATTTTTAAAAAATGTATTGCACCCTTGGAAATAAGACTAATCACATTTCATTTTTATGGATGGAGGAATTGCTAACATATATAATGGCAAAATGACCAAATTTACTAGGAAAATTTTTCAAAAATTTATTGAAACACTTTTACACTCAAAAAGTGGCAATCACTGAATTTTTGCCACTTCTTGACTAAAATATAGCACTGTGGCAAGTTCCAATGTTTGAATGTTGGAATTTCAAAGGAAACATTTTGTTTTATCGACCACTTCCAAAATTATGGGAAAAACTGTGTAACACTTTTGGAAGTAAAATAATTTTTTTTTAATTTTGAAAAGTTTTACTATGATTTTAGGTGATTTTGGAACCATATATAGTACCTAGGTAGTGACTTCCTCAACTAAAAAAAATGTATCTTGGTTTTTTGAAAGTTTTCAAAATGATAATTCCTGTACTTTTTTATGTTCTTACTAATATCGTTGAGCAGAACAAATTATTAATCCGACAAGTAATATACCCTCTTAATTTATCCAATGCTATTCTACAACGAATTACATAATTAAAGCGTTCTACAAGCGCCTATATTTAGGCAATTTTTACAAACAATCATAATGACGGGATTTAACGTTTTGTAGTGTGCACGCCTTGTTTTGTTACACAACTATCCATCTGCTTGTTCTCCATACGGTATGAGGGTCATCCACTTGTGCACTCACAAACGGCTCTTACATTGTGCATTACAGTTGTACAGCATCTCCCTGTTACGCTGAAAATTATTTGGAAAACTTCACAACCACCCACGTTCTCGAAATTCCACAAAACTTGAGGAAATATTGTAAACTCTTGTTCTTTGTCTGACACATTATTAATCCTCATAATTTCATAACAAACGGCATTGGAATGATGCTGGGACTCATTTTCAAAATAAACATAAATGGAAGAATTTTCGAAAGAAATGAAATGAGGTAAACATACACAAGCAAGCTCTACCCCCGTTTATTTCCGGTCCACAAATAAGTGCCAAGATCATAAATATGCCATTAGACCTCTCCATCGATCATTGTAAATTTGTATCTCCTCTCATCTCCTTGCTCACAGGTTTATTGGCCCTCTGTGGTTGACTGGCAGAACAGAGCACCTGCTGTCGTCATCATCATCAGCCGACAGCCCTTCCAACCGCAGTTGGACACATTGAAGAGTCAATGCGGCTTCCGCCTGTTACACCGCCTTATCGTTTTTGAGGTCGCCGATTATTCCAAAAGACTACCAACTTATGGCCGACCGGCTTTCTTACCTGTTTGAAATTTGAAGCCGTTCAGGCAGATCTTAACAAGCTCACTAAAGTTTATAGTAATAGTAGACGTTTTTCCGCAGGAGTGGTAGAGTGGTGGCGGAAGGTCTTCTTTGCAGTAAACTTTCGGAAAGATGGAAGAAGTTTATGAAACTTGATATTCGGTCTATTATAAACATTTTTATGAGGCAAAACCAAAGGTTATCAGGTTAACAAGAACACCTGGAAAATGGAAAAACGTGAACATAGCTTAACTATACTGGAAAAAAAGTCTAGATAAAATTAGTTGAATCAATTAACACTTTATGAAATGTTGTACTATTATTGGACAACTGCAAAATTGATAATGGCAAAAATAGTTCTTATTTTTTAATTTTGGGTGAGTTATTCCCGCCTTTTAATTGTAAAATAAAATTTCTATAAAAATTTGACAAACTTCCATATTAAGTCTTTCAGGTAATTTTTAAGTGGACGTGGACTTAAAGCTAAAGTGGTTGTTAAAAACTACTCCTACTAATGGAGCCATAATTACCATATATCAAATTTTCCAAACAATTTGTGAAAATTTTTATTGACAGCCGAAAAGTGGCAATTACTGAATTTTTGCCACTTTATGAGGAAACTAGAGCTCTGTTGCATGTTATTTGCAATGTTGGAATTTTAGTATTCAAGGAAATTTTTTTGTTCGACGACTTTCAAAAAAAGTGGCAACACTGAGTATTTACCACTTTTTTGAAACAAAACAAAATATTTTAAATAAAACTTAGTTTCACTGTGATATTCGGGCATTTTCGCAATTTGCTCCATTTATGACTGAACAGAGCTTTTAAACTATTATATTTTCCTTCTGTGTACTTGTGAAGATTTCTATCGAGATATCAAAAATGTCAAAAAAACATTTTTTTTCATCAAATCTGATTACCGGGAAAGTGTTATTTTCTGCATCACTTTAAAATCACTGTCTGTGAATTTGGATTGTACAAAACTAAATTTGACTTCTCGCACCAAATTAATTTCAAAATCTGAGCTTGAAATTCTCTGTTTGGTCTCAATTTTCAGATCTAATCTTAATAGTTTAAACGGTCGGCGTGGCGAAATAAAAAAAAACGCATCTGCTCGGGGGCGGCATCTCGAATACCATGACCACCGATTTGCACAGCTCCATTGCGTAACCAACACCCGACAAAAATAATCGACGTTTGACGGCAAAAAAGAGTCACATGACTACAAGTGATTTATTATGAAAACATAAAGGTGTTGACAATAATGACGAAAAAATAACAATTGGTGTTACAAGCACGGAATGGGAACAAGTAATAAAGCAAGGAACACAGATCTTTATAAGGTGTTGTGGAGGGAGAAGGATGACAAGCGGAAGAGGGGCATGTATTTATAGTTATAAAAGTTACCGCTAATCAATTTCTTGAAAAAAATATTGCAAGTTGCTACCCGTGAATAGAAATATTGTAAACTTGGTGTAGGTTAATTAGGTCGAAATAAGTTATAAATCAAAAATAGGTACACCGAACTACTAATAGGAGACACATGCTGAGTTAAGAAAACTTGAAGGCCATAAAAAGAAGGATTACTGTAGTTTTGTGAATAAGCTTTGTTGTTGGTTAATGTATAATTGTAAAAGTTCAGGTTGTGCGAAAACTTGAGGCATCGCTGGAATCGGCATCATTTGACGAGGGAGAAAGCCATTTGGAGCAGTCAGATACGGGTGACGAGGGAGGGCTGGCATTCCTGGACTGAAGTATGGGAAGAGGTTTGCAGCGGCTGCTCCGTACTGCTTGTAGGCGTCCATTCTAGCACGCGAGAGAGAGGAAGGGCGACGGCGCAGTTTTCCAGTTGCTCCACCAATGAATACCTCGTCCTCAGCAGTTGCATCGAGCATCCAATAGTTCCCTGAAAATGTATTGGATTAAAATATGAGTTAATTGGAAAACGATTTAGAGTATTACCTTTGCCTGGATCATCAAAGTTTCTTGGAACTTTGACAAAGCACTTGTTGAGGGAGAGGTTGTGGCGGATGGAGTTTTGCCATCCCTGCTTGTTGTCCCGGTAGAATGGGTAATTGGTGACGATGTATTCGTAAATTCCAGCCAATGTGAGACGTTTTTCTGGACTGTCTTTGATGGCCATCATGATCAATGCATTGTAGGAGAATGGTGGCTTGTCGTTCGGAGAGCTTGGAGTTTTCTCTTCTGAGTTGCTGGATGATGGTGACTTGGAATCCTGAATAAGTGGAATACTTCGAAATTGAACGTAGAGAGGGAATTTAATGATTAGTTACCTTGCTCAATGTGCTCTCTGATCGTTCGTCATCAATGCTCTCGTCATGAAGATAATCGGTGGACATGGTGTCAGTAGTGTCGATTGATGTGCTTGGGTCACTGATATCTGAAGATAAAACGATTACGGTAGGCATAAGAAGACCGGAGCATGTGGTGCAACAAAGAGATTATGAGTTTTGACGAGCTGAGGGTTTACAAATCCGCAACAACATGACAGCTGGTCGCCGCGTCTCTACTGACATTTTAGGTGAAGTGTAAACGCTTGGGGAGGTTCGGTTGGGGATTCAAGCGGAGGATTTGATACGAAAAACGAGAACGATGGCAAACATCAATCAACGACGACAACAAGTGCGGTTGGCTGAGGCAAACAGCGGGCGCTACCGTAAGCTTAAAGCACATATGCGCATGTTTAACAGATAATAATAAGAATAATAATAATAACAAGAGCCGCCGCGCTTTTGAATATGGTAATGGAATTGGTGTGAAGAAATGTACAGTACCCTAAAACGTATGCTTTTGATAGAATAAAGTTAGGAATTTAAGAAGAAGTAACTGGAATTTAGGATAGCACATATATTTAGAGCTCTATAATTATCCGAGATTTTGGAAAGCTATATTGTGAAGGCTTAATGTTTCTAAAGTTTGACTTAAAGAATAATCGTATTAATATGAATTTAAGTGTTAAAGTGGAGTTTTTCGATATGCAAGGATATTCTTTTGAAAACCAAAAACAAAATAGTTGTTCCTTGGCTCTAATCTCTAAATGCATACTTTTTCCTAGAAGGTTTGCAAACACGTACACACAAATGTAATAACAGCTTATACTAAGATCTATCTTAAAATTAAATAGAAAACGAACCAACCCGTGGATTCTTGCTTGATGCATGGTTGAGTTGAAATGTGAAGTTGTTCAATCTTGACCGCCTCTTCAACAAGGTCCGGGCACAGATCCAGAATCGAGAATCGAGCCATCAGAATTCGAGTCGTTTTCCTGAGATTTGGAAAGTTGGTATACTGATGCGATTTGGTATGGAAACAATGACACGACAAAGTGATGGGTCCAGTGTGGGTGGGACTAACCACTGCGATCACCCGGCTGGGCGTGGCCTGCACGGTAGAGAGTGTGCGGGGGGACCCAAGATGAAAGAGTGAACCGAATGGTCTCCCAACTACGTAGAAAAGGGTGCAAAAAGTATAGTAAAGCGGTGAAGACTAACGGGGATATCAAAAATGTTTGAGTATGAAGAAAAAACCAAAGAGGCGTTTCCAAGGATGATTATGGTGGAAGTGTTCTATTCTGCATGACTTTTAAATCACTGTCTGTCTGAACAGAAAATTCGAACGTCTAAAAAATGTGCATGATTTTGAAAGTGCAATTCATTAATATGATATTTGATAACTTAAGAACTTAATCTTACATAACTTGATAATTGAGGAATATGAAATTAGACCAAATTAACGAAGGAAGACAAAAAAGTTTTATAATCAAGTATTATGACCCGTCTTCTTCCTATATTTTTTTACAATGACTTCTGATGAATTAATTAGAATTGCTCTTATTTTCTTTATATGTAGACTATTACCAACTTAAGTTGAGTTTCAGTTCGTGCATGAATAAGTAAACTTAAAGAATTAAAGAAAAAGTAGCAACAATGGAGAAATCTACCACTCCTATGGTGTCTAAATGAAACAATATGAATTTTATTTTAAATTTGGAAAGTTTTATATTTTGTTTCCAAAAATCGTTACTCCGTTGTTGCCAAATTTACAACTATGGTTTGTAGTGAAATCTGAGGAAATATTGTTTATTAAAAAATAACAAAAACATTTGCGAGTGGAACTAGCTATTAAAAAAATGTAATTCAAATTCGAAGTTCAAAATAAAAGTAGTTGTAAGAAAAGTAACCTGTCACAACTATTTGAAATAACTAAAATTGAAAAAAGTTTATCTTCTGCGGTAAGCGGATGAGCAACTTTGCAACAAATCGTTTGATTGACACCATTCAGCTGCTCGTCATATTATTGAACTAAGTGACTCCTCAATACTCATTCTTCTAGTGTCTTGTAATCCGGAAGACATATTGAGACTATAATAGCAGGTGGTTTTTAAGAGAGGGATCAATATTGTGAATGCATGGTTTGAAAAGGGTAATTACAATACGATTGTTTTCATGCAGAGGTGAGACACGTATTAATAGAATGGTTGAACATTAGCTACGTAAAATTAAATACAATTTCTACTTTTGCTACATTTTTTATTGAAAATGTTTCGGAGATTCAATTGAGTAATTTACAGCTTTGGCTAACAAAAAATTGTTGAGAAAGTAAATGATTGAAATCTCATAAAATATTTCCAACTGATCAAGGACCAATCCGCTGAAAATATCTCAGACAGCTGGATAATCAGGCGAAAATATTTTTTTGACGAACGCGCTCACACATGAAAAATGAGATCAGGAGTCAATAATTTACATGAAACATTACCAAAAATGAAAAAAAAACAGAGTTTTAACATTTTAAAAGACTTGCAAGTCAAAGCTTTTTTTAAAGCGCCAGTGGTGATCTAAATGCACTTACAACGATTCAGAATGACTGAATATCATGATAAACATCCTTCAAAAAAGTTATACTATGAATTTTGGTTATTTAGGCACCAAAGGAGTAGTTTTAAACACTATCCCCACTGGCGGTACTCCACCTTAAAATGAATTCTGTCTAGAAAAACGGATAGAAGCTGATCATAAATTTGTCAATTCAAACATTTGGGGTGTGCCAAATGCCAAATACAATCTAGAAGTTGTGCGGGATTTTCAAACCAGACTAGAATATTGACGATGCGATGTTTGAAAAAGTTACAAACATCACAGTTTTATTTACTTCCTAATGTCAAATTTTGATTGCGTCAGATATTTGTAAAATACAAAAAACTGAAAGACGTCAACTTTTCGGTATGAAAATTACGAATCTTCCAGCTTCACATGATTTCTTATTGGATACAATTTAGTATGTGTTCGGACTAGAGGAAGATCGTCAGGAAATCAGAATAAGAGAAAATATGAAAAAGTTAAGCTAGTGGTTGTGAGGTATTTCAGGAAAAGGTAACAATTGTCAAAACTTTAAAGCATTAGAAAGTTTGTTTTAGTACTATAGTTTAAAAAATGCGTTTTTTTTTTGTAAAAAAAAGTGTCTAGAAAAATTGAGAAAATTTTGTGACATTCTGAAAAGTTCTGGAAATTTTTAAACATTTCTGAAGGGCCCGGGGAATATTTCTGAAACATTCTTTTAAAATTTGGGAAACGTTAGGAAAATTCTGAAAATTTCGGGACAATTTAAAAAACATTTGGATTGCCCAGGAGATTTTTCTGAATATTTTCCTTTTTTTTTTGGGTAAAAAAAGTTTTCAGAAACCTTTAAAAATGTATTCTATTTTTAACAAGGTTTTTTAGCATAAACCCTAGCAAAAAGGCATTTTCTCATGTAATTTTTCAAATTAACCAAAGTTTTTGTAGACACAACTACATTTTAAAATTAAATTGATTGTAGCAAATCAACCCCAACCAATCAAAATTGTGTAATATTATTGCGCAACTGTTTTTCTCAATAAGCGTAAATTAATTAACAGTCAGTAATGTCGTAAAACTTCTGGTGATCCTGCTGCACCAAATAAAACAGCCGTCTAGAACGAAGGTATCATAAATTGTTTTATGACACATCATTGCTACTGTGTTTAACTTTATAGACTGTGTATATCTGTGGCATTATTTAGAAAGCAATTTAAAAAAAAAACTTTATGTGGGTTTTTTTTTTCATATGATATCTTTGAATTCACGCCGTCAAGTCAAACTCACTGAATTCCTTATACAAACTTGATGATTGAAGCGGAAAAACAGTTATGTATCACATCATCATCATCATAATCCAATGGATCCAACTTTATCGGCGATCTTATGAGAAAACTGCGTCTCTTTACTAGTTTTACTCTTTTCTCGGCTCGCCACAAAGAAAGTGCATACAAGTGTGAAATTGCCGATAAACGGACACAGCACCGGTAAGGTCTTATTGTCGTCGCGTTTTTTGAAATTTATTTTACCAATAATGGCTTAACGTTTGAGAGGCAAGTTGAAAATCAAAGAGTGAAGGGGGTTTTGAATCAAAAACATCCATTAAAAAGTGTTTTGTGCAACAAAATATCCATGGCGGGCTCATTAAATGAAATTATGTTTCTATTATTTTGAGCAGACTTAAAGTGTGCAAAAGGTGGAAAAAAATTTCTGTTTAAATGGGCATGTATTTAAGGAAAAGTTATTAATATGCTGTTTCAGTTCTATAAAGGTGTAATCCCTGAAATAAATCCATTTTTGATGGGATTATCAAAGTATTTTTATTCCATGTTTTGATAGAAATAACTTCTTTTGAGAACTTGATCGCTCACAGAGATCACACTTTGCAAAAAATATTGTTGAGGATTTTGGATTCAAAAATGATACAATAATTTCATGAATTGAATGTTTGGGTTATTTTACCATTTTCCATTGTCCAGTAAAAATTATAGCGCACAGTCAAACTAAACGTTTCTTAATGGTAAAAAATATGTATTGCTCTTAAGTACTTTAAACGGCTCACATTACGTAATGAGTCTTACAACTGCCAAAAAAAATTTACAGCAGACGGAAATTAGTTTTAATTGATCATACCCCTATTTTGCACGTTTTAGTCGTTTAATTCACGCTTGTTCGGCTAAAAACATTCTCAGTCGATAGGTGCATTACAATTGTAAATTTTGAAAACCGAACTATTATTAAATCACAGCTTATTACCGTGTTTCTTTTAAAAGTCTTGCAACCTCTAATAATTTTGCACTGGCTGTTGCTATCCAAACTGTACTTAGTGAAAATCTTTGCAAAATTAGTAATTATTTAGAGAAAAAAAATCAACTTTTTTGTCAATGAACGAGTTTGTATCCAAAGCTTTTGGGCATTTGAGAGTCAGTCTTGCGTCCCTACCAACCAGTTGAATTTTAATCATTACTGGAAGACTTGGGATTACCTTATTTTCAAAATATGCAAAGAATACAATCCAATCGTATAAATTTAACAATATTGTTTAACAATTGTGTTCAAGAAATGTTGAATACACAACAAGGATGTTAAACTTTTGACCAAAGTTGAACACACTTCTGAAAGTGTTTTGCTAGAATAAATAATGGATGAAACTTATAAAATATTGTGTCAACTAACTAATATGCGTATTTCATTATGAATGCTCAAAGTGAATTAATTTAAAGTTATACCAAGCGACATAAAAAATTAATATACTAAATGTCTAGGCTAGTGGTCTCGAAAAACATTTTGAAACCAACTTGTGACTTTTGAAAGTAATGTCTCGATATGTTCAGAACAAAAGCTATTCTGAACTTTTCTATTTTAAAATATTTCAAGCAAACTGGAAAGTAATTGTGAAGTTCTTAAAATGTATTCCACAAGAATGAACATCATTTTTTCTAGTTTTTTTTCCAAAATTAGTTTTTACGTCTATAATATTAAATTTGAATAAATATAAAAATTCTTGTTAGTACTATATGGTTTCAATATGAAATTTTGTACTGGCGGGATGATGGAACATGAAGTTTTGAAAATATCATAAAACAATTACCTCTATCTCTTCAAAAAGTCTTCGATATTAGTTATTGTTGACACTCGGGACTAGTAGAGGGGAGTCAGTCACCCTACCGAGTGACAAACAGCGTATTTCAGATACGCGCGGAGAGACACGGAGCAATGTTCGAGCGGTCGAGCGGGAGTGTTCGAAGTATGCTTGAGTCGGGATATCGGACGTTGGATCGTCGCAATCGTGCTCTTCGAGTTCCACAAGATCTCCTTCCGATGGGGGATCGGCGGAGGTGAAATCCTCTGAAGCTTGTACTTCGAGAGGGATGAGCTGGCAAACGGAGCGTAGGCAGCGCTTGCCGTGAGCTTTGACTGTAGCGGTTCGAACTTCGTGATCGCGTTTGGACTCGTGTACTTGGAGAATGACTCCAAGGGGCCATTTGTGCCTATTTACGTGGTTTGTGTCGATGAGGACAACCTGTCCCACAGCTGGTTTTATCGAAGTGCACTTCTTATTGCGATGTTTCGCTTTCCGTAGGTGAAAGAGGTAACCTAGGGTCCAGATTTGCCAGAGTCTGTTAAGAGCAGTCTCGAGTTGAGCGAGATGTGCTCGGGCACGTTCTTCAGCTCCCCTTCCGTTACCCGTGGGGTGCACGAAAGGTATGTCAAGCATAACTCCGGGAAGTTGGAAATCGATTGGACGAAGTGCAATCATGTCGTTTGGAGACCGAGCATGAGGGGTTAAAGGCCTGCTGTTGATCATCGCCTGAGCACCGGAGACTAGGTACTGGAGAGAGAACATAGAGAGTTTTTCGACCGAGCTGACTTTATAGAGTTGGTGCTTTAGAAGTCCCACGATTCTTTCATATACTCCTCCTTGCCAAGGGGACAAGGGAGTGATATAGAAGAAGTTGATTTGTTGGCTAGCCAGGTAGCTAGTCAACGAGTCGCTTAACTCATCTCCAGAGAGAATGTCATCATTCAACATCGACGCTCCGAGCTTGAAGATGGCTGCGTTGTCGGAATAGATATCGGTTGGGGAGCCGACACAATGAAAGATGCTTCTCAGACCCATGAGGTAGGTCTCGGTGGTGGCATCAGGTAACACACGTAACATGGCGCCTCTAGTGACCAGGCAAGTATAGACTAGAACGTAAGATTTGCCAATGGTGACGCCGTCATCTTTTAGGTACTCAATTGGACCCATATAGTCTAGACCCGCTGTCGCGAACGGCTTGGAGGGCGACGTTCGCTTTTCCGGCAAGGTTTTGGAATTAGGGTAACGGAAAGGGAGTCCGTGAACCTTTTTGCAGTCAACGCAGTTAGAGACTACGGATTTTGCAAGAACCTTGATATGCGGGATCCAAAACATGGTTTTGGCAGCGGAGACCGTGTACAGTTCGGAACTGTGTCCGTTGATGACGTGCGTCTCACGCATAACGAGGGTAGCCAAGGGATGGTCCTTGAAGAGGATAACCGGCTCGTTGGCTTCTTGGGGAAGCGCGTGAGAGGTCACTTGTTTCTTTACGAGGTAGAAACCGTGGCTGTCTACGTAATAGTCTAAGTCTGCTGGGAGCTTAAGACCGAGGGCTTCGGACTCACGATAATGGTGAAGGATAATGAGCTTCCTCACGAGTTTGCGTCTATGGAGAGCTGACTCGGAGTTTTTGAACTCAACCATGATTTCGGAGTCCCAAGACTTTCCAGGAAACATTTTGCACACTGAGTTCAATGTTCTGTATATAATATTTGATAATTTGGTTAGAGAGTTCGAGTAATCGAACGGGATAAAAGATTTGAAGGGACCGGTAGTGAGATGAAGAACTGACTCCGTAGCTTTGGGAGCCGCTGGAATAGCCTTTTCGATGAGGGGTTTGGACTTCTTCTTCTCTGTACTGGTATCTATGATCTCCTTGTACACCAGGTCTTGAAACTCGGCGGGGCAAGTTATTGTACCTTCAATCTTTTGTGGCCAGGATTCTGGTGGGTTAGCCAAGAATCTGGGGCCTCGGAACCAGAATAAACTCTTCTGAAGCTCGGTAGTTGACATTCCTCGAGTCGCTAAGTCAGCGGGATTCTCTTTGGTAGGAACGTGATGTAGAGAGGTTGAAAGGCCGCACTCTGACATCCGGGCACAATTTTCGTGATACTTCTGGACTCTGTTGTGAACCCAAGCACGTGTGTTCTTGGCAGAGAGGATCCAGTATAGTGCGCACGAGCTATCTGTGAAGAGTTTAATCGATGAGATCGGTAGACGAAGCTCTTTCGATAAGGTTACTGCGAGGTTTGATCCACATAAAATCCCGAGTAGCTCCAACTTCGGAATTGTGTAATTCGCGGCAGAGACTTCTTTGATCTTGCTTTTGCTAGTGATAAGCCTGGTAACTGGCGGCCATTTCTTATAGGTGAAATGGGCGTACGCTGCTGCCGCGTAGATGTCTTGAGAAGCGTCAGTGAAGATGATCAACTGACAGTCGATGACTTCCTCGTTGACGAATGTTAGACGCCGTTCAACGTGGATTGACTTATCTACGAATGACTTTTGCAAGTTTCGCCATAAGGGCAGCAGTTCGATCGGAATGCGATCTTTCCAGCTTACGCCTGCAATCCAGAGTTGCTGGATGAGTCGTTTGAACTGTACTAGAATTGGAGTTACCAGACCAAGCGGATCAAAGGTCTCTGCGAGTTTGGAGGCTACTTCTCTCTTGGTCGGATGATCAATATCCAGAACGGCAATTTTTATTGAATACGTGTCAACGGTTTCGTTGGAATTCCACATGCAACCCAAGAGTTTGATATCTCTGGACTCGGCTCGGTCTTCTGCTCGGATGTGCTGCATGATGCCGTCGCAATTCGTGACGAATTCGCGAAGATTCATGTTCATCTTTCGGAAGATGGACTTGGCAGCCATGGCAGTGGGCATGACTTTAGTGAAGTCATCAGTTCCGAGCATACAGTTATCAACGTACAGATTGTCTCTGATTTCGTTGTTGAGCCTGTGGGGGTTGCGCCCCAGAAAGTGGTGGATAGCGGCGCCGAGCAGAAAGGGGCTGCTGGCGACCCCGAATGGAATCCTAGTGAAACGGTACCGGACAACGTTGTCGGCATTGGCTGGCTGCGAAGGGTCGGCTAGCCATAGAAATTGAGTCACACTTCGGTGTTTTACTTGGAGTCGGACTTGATGGAAAGCCTTCTCGATGTCTGCTACGATGATGTATCGGTAGCAGCGCGATCGTAACAAGATACCGTAGAGTGGGGTCAAGAGATTAGTTCCTGCGTGGAGGCAATCATTCAACGAGAGATCTTTGCCGATGGGGCTAGATGCGTCAAGTACAACTCTAAGCTTCGTGGTGTTAGAGGACTCTTTGATAACCGCGCGATGAGGCATGAAATACTCGATCGGGGAATCTGGTTTCATCTCTGGGGTGACCAACTCAATAATGCCTGCCAGTAGCTGGTCTTTGATCACCCTGTCATATTTAGTAATTAAATTTTTGCCTTTGGTGAGAGTCTCGTGGAGACTACACAGTCGCTTGTAGGCGATGGCATAATTATTTTTAAGTTTCTCTTCGTTCCCATTGAAAGGTAGGGCGACTTCGAGCACGCCGTTAGTGTAACAGGCGTTCTGCTGGAACTCGGCAAGAAGATCTTGGGTAGATTTCTTTGTCTCGTCGACCAATGGGATGGGTTCGATTCCGAGATTCTCGAATTTCCATAACTGTTCAATGGACCAGTGCAGTTTTAGCTCGGGGTCTTCCACGTATTGATGATCCAGTACCATGTTGGCTAGCATAAGGGAGTGCGTTAGGCCATTTTGATCATTGAAGACCCACTTCCGCTCATCACTGGTATAGAGTATTAGCGACGGGACGGAGTGGACAATGTAGCCAATACGAGTGTCATCGACGACTCGTCTGGAGGGTAGCTGGTGACGCCGGGTGTGCCTGTCGCCGTGGAGGCATGTTAGGACATCGTTTCCCAGGATCATATCAATACGTTTGCCATCGAACGTTCTCTGAGACGAGATCGATAGGTGATCGATCTCTAGGGAGTCTAGATGATGTGCATCTTGATCAGAGAACGCGGGAGCTCTGAAGGCTGTAGCTGGGAGGTCGGAGTATCCTGCGATGAGGAACCCTACACTTTCCGAAGAGTGTTTATTTTTTAATGATATTTTGAAAATTTTTGATATCGAAGTCGACGCCTCATGAAAGCCTTGTAAGGAGAGCTTAGCGGAACCCGAGGAGATCAAGCCGACCTGCTTTGCCTTGAGATGTGAGATGAGTTCACAATGATTTAGTGGGAGGTGTTGCGGCTTCCCCTCTCTCGTGGGAGAGGGACGTCACGAAATAACTGGATAGGGGCCTTTGCCCCTGGAGGGTAGTTAGCCAAGTCTCTATAGTACTCTTTTTTCGGGCATCCGCCAGAGTGGTGGTGTCCATCGCAGTATGATCACGTGAAGTGTGATTTGCACTGTTCGATGGCGTGTTTTCCGCAGCAGTTGGCACACAGCCCCTTTTGAGCAGTCGCTTCACGGAAAGCTTGACTAGTGAGATGACATCTTGTGGGGCTATGGGAGCCTCCACAGGCAGCACAAGGTTTTTTGGATGTCTCATCTGGCAAGGGGAAAGTGCGGGCAATGAGGGTTAGGTGGACGCCTCTTTTGCCTGGTCTTAAGTGACCTCCGAGCTGGGCACCGGTGGCGGGGTCGATGTAAAAGGCGGAAGTGTCGCGCTCTTTCTGACCACCCGAGGAACTGGTTGGGTGGCGCAGTTCTCCCTTCTTAGGCTGTTGTTTTTGATCTACGACATGGACGGATCCTTTGACGTAGTGAGACGGGATCTCATTCACTGGCGCCACGTGGAGTGGTTGCAGAGAGGCTGCAATGAGGCCATTTTCGAAGCTGTTGATGTGCTTTCGAATCCTCTGGTAGAATGCGATCGCTGACGGATGATCATCCATGTCAGTGTAAAACTCTGTGACCTTGTCTCTGAAGGAGATAGGGAGTTTCCCGATAAGACCCATAGTGATGCGGTCGTCGGTCGCGCTCAGTCCGGTAGAGACCAGACGTTGCACCAAGAGCTGGTGTGAAGTGAGATCCAGCTTCATCTGTTCAGGGTTGGACTGGTGGAACTTCAGTTTCCTGAAGCGCTCAAGGAGGCCACGCTGAGTGTCTCCTTTACCATAAACAGATTCCAGCATATCCATCGTGGTTTGGTAGGCCACGAGTGGATCGTCATCGTGCGAGATGCACTGCTGAGCATTCCCTACAAGGTGATTGCGTAGGAGGTTGCATTTGGTCACCGAGGGGAGCCGTGGGTCGTCTAGGACGACAGTGTCGAAGCCGTTTCTGAATGCGCGGAAGTTTCCAGTGCCATCGAACTTGGGGAGGTTCTTGGCGTTGGTCTCGAAGTTGATAACTCCTGACGGGGATCTGGAATCGGGAATGGGCTGAACCGGTGGTGAAGATCCACGCTGGCTCTGCTCTTCACCCTCATCATCTGGCGAGTAGGCGCTCTGCCCGATGCTGCCTTCCGCGGGGGGACGCAGGTGTTCCCTGCATTCATTCATAAACGAAGTTTGCTCTCTTCTGGCTTGGGTTTGATCGCGTTGAAGCTGCGAGATCAGTCTTCCCATCTCCGTCATGGCTTGCAACATAGCCTGGGGGAGCAGTTGCTCCGGAGTTGGGTAGCCAGTGAGAGCTGGAGCTGGAACCAGATCCGGGGTCGTGGGTTCCGCTCCGCTGTGTACGGTGTGTGGGCGTCGAGGAGCTGGTGCCGGAGCTTGTGGAGGAGAAGGCTGGGAGCGCATCTCTTCGAGTCTCCGCTCTCTTGCGGCTCTCATCTCTCTGTACTGAGAGAGCTGCTGTCTTCCAAGCTCCTCGGCTTCCTCATCCGCTTGCCGGCGAGCTATGAAAGTGTCTTCGAGAGCTCTCAGCCTGATTTGACTAAGACGATGCTGATGGCGTTCGTCTTGAAGTTCATCTGCCAAAGAGGGTTGGCGGGACAGAGATCCGAGTGCGGAATCTCTATGAACTGTCAGCGGAGAGGGTTGTGAGACCGTACGGTAGTTCAAGTGTGACGAACCGTTTGTGGGAGGCGATAGAATCGCGCTCGGGATCGTTACACGAGGGTTGGGATTTTGATGGTCGATCTGAACGTGGTCAGATCCCATGGTTTCTCGGAGATTGTCGAACGCGCCATCGAAGCTGGCAAGATCGTCGACGTCGGATGAGGAGGTACCGTCTTCCGATGTCTCGTACTCATAGGGGGTGAGTACGAGCTCCTGAGGATCACTAGTGGTGATGGGAAAGCCGTGATTGAGCAGCTCTCTTTCGAGCATAGTGATGTCTCGTTTTGCCTCAGTCAAGAGTGACTTTGGCTGGAGCCGTGCGAGATGCTCTTGGACTTGTTCGTGGTACACGTCCTTGAGTGGGGAGCCTCGCAGGACAGGTTCTTGGAACTTGTCATCTACGTAGTGGCGTAGATTCTCCAGGGCTTCAGCATACCGCTTGGTTCTTTGCAGAATCTTGTTAGCAGCGAGAAGCGTGTATTGGTCAATGGGATGGAGTGGATTGGGGTCAACTCCAAGATGTTCCATCATCAGGACCGTGGCGTCGTCATGGCACGACCGCAAATTGTTTGCGACACGGGAGATGTAACCTTTGATAGGGGCGGCGGGGCTTCGTTTGGAGCCCGCACTCTGGCGTCTTGGACGGCCTCGAGTTGCCTGAGAGGCGTGACCTCCGTTGCGGGTTGGTTACCTGGTTACCTGGGAGGGTAGCCGAGGATGCCTCCGGGATGACCTCGCGAGGTTGAGATTCATCCGGTAGGACTTTCGAACGATGTTTCTGACTCGAATTGGAGCTCATTTTCAGGGTGATTGTCGAAGACAATATAAGCCAGTTAACTGAAAAGTGAGAAGTTAGGTAGATAGGGGTCTACAAAACCTGTTGGATTTTCTACTGTTTTTAGAACGTAACAGACAGTGGTCTGCCACCTAATGATGCGGGTCTGATGAGACGCCTAGTCAGAGATTGGGTGATCTCTGACCCATCACAGTACGAGACAGAGCCTTTCGGGGATCTGAAAGGGATTTACCATGCGTTGGGGGACGCTGGTAGCATGGATAAGTATGTGGGCGGCCCACGTTTAGAATATATCCATATTTGCGTCAGCACCTGCTCCGGTTTGGGTTGACCGGAATATTCATGCACCGAAACATTCCAGTCCTAGCTCCTTGTTTGTGTGTGGACAACCTCGACAGGATCATGAGCGGAACAGGGTGACGCAGCGTAAGATTCGGAAAGTATGGAACACATAACTTTTTACGCTAGTTTTGTAATTTTTTATTGGCCACACATAGTGTGACGCTCTCAAGCTATAGCGTCTTGGACGAGCATAAGCTGAGGCTATATGTGACTCTTCTCAGCTCTTCACAGTGATGCATGGTGAACACGTTCTGACCTTAGCTGGGCTGAATCCGCCACCTGGGTCGCCGAGGAACGTGTTGAGCCGAGAAGTCTCCTAATCACCCTCTTCCAGGGACCGGCGGAACCTACAATCCATCTCTGGATCTTGATGACCGGTCATTTACAGATATAGACGCAAGTTCCTGACGGAGTAATGACGGACAAATTATTACCTACGTCAGCTGCAGTAGGTGGTGGTATTTCACTGTTATCAAATGAAGCACCAAGATATGGAACATTTCCATATGCACACGATAATTCAATGCAGTCGTCCGTGTCAGTTGTGATGATCACGTTAGCTGGAATTCCAGAAATTCAGGGCGGCAATTTTCTCGGCAAGTTTTAAGTTTTACCGCACACCCTTGTTCTGAACTTCATAGAAACTACCCTCATGCTACTCAGCTAGTCTTCAGCTATTGTTTATTACGAATTTCAAAGATTCATGGGCTGACTTACCTGAGAGCACTGACGCCAAATCTGGGCAAGTGGTTGCACTAATTTTGCATTTTTGTTCTGAAACCAGCTTCAATTTTGAGAGAGTTGTCAATTGTAGGATTACCCGTTACGGTTGATGATTCCATTGCAGGTGTTGTCATCATTGTTACCTTAAAGTACAGTGTTCGAATCTACTTGTAGGTAGGTATTATCAATTCATATTACAGTAATCCTACAGTACTACAGTATCCCTACACTAACGCCAACTTATCACAGTGATTACAAGACTACTCGGCATTTGGCTCTAGCTTCTTGCCCAAGTTTAGCCCAAAAAGTATTAACTTGGATCAGAAGCTGTCTAAACTTGGGCAAAAGTTAGGCAAGACTTTGGCAAAGCTTGAATCCAAGTTTTGCCAAAGTTTTGCCCAACTTTTGCCCAAATTCAGCCAACTTCTGATCCAAGTTAATATTTTTGGGCTAAACGTGGGCAAGAAGCTAGAGCCAAATGCCGAGTACATAAGCACACGGAATAATGATAAAAGTTCAATTTTTTAATAATTGTCATCTTAATTTACTTATTAGTATATTTAACTAATATTAACAATACCTCAGGCGCATCGGTTTCCTCGGATTTCTCTGGAGTAGAAACACCTCCAGGAGTCATAGTGCTTTCACTAGGACCCACTGTACTTTGCTCAGGATCCATTGTACTTGGTATGTAGACATCATCTGGCGGAACCATTTGCATACAACCTTCCGTAGTCACAAGGAAACAAAGAATAATTAGAAGCAATGTTGAAATATTCATTTTAAAGTAGAAATATATTAGATCAGAAGCTTGATAGCAAAAAATAATGGAGGTATAGTGAGACTGATCACTTCTTCGGAGATAAATCCAGTTACATAAGAATTGAAATCAATGTTTATCGGAGGCAGGCACCTGTATAATCAAACTTGGACAATATTCTAGTTTTAGTTTGGATTCGGAGTGATCTCTTTTTTGAGAGATTTTGGAGCATAACATTTTTGAAAAAAGGCTTTAGCTTTGTTAGAACCTTACCTCAAGTTTGTTTATTTTTAATTTTGTGGTAAAACTGATCTTCAAATGATCTATTTAGTTTCTGATCCTACCTGGAAGCGGTCTGTGTACTCTTATCTTATCAAGATATTCCATGTGTCTTGTTTCATCAATTGAAAAACTTTGTACGGAGGATCAAGAGGTACTGGTGTAGTGTTAATATCTACTTCAACTACATACATAGATTCCAAAATTCCGATCAAACCAGAGAATTGGCGTAGCTTACTGTACGGTATTTTGACTCGAAAATACAAAAATTTCACATTTTTGGCTTTCTGACTTATCTAGTTTTAAGCATAGGCCTAAACCTAAGCCTAAACCTAACATTAAGCCAAACATTTTGCTGGAATATGGTGCAGCCGACATTTTTCTGGCTCTGAGTGCAGCCGGCACTTTCAGTGAGCATGGTGCAACCGACTTCATAAGAATTGAGAATTGATATGAAACGTGGCATGCATACTTTCGGGCATTGCCTCAACTAAGTTAGGCCATCATCTTCTGTAGTTGGTCAAGTTGATCTTCTATGTACTCTTATCTTATCATTAGTCTTGTTCCGTCAGTGTCTTGTTTCGACAGTCTGTCTGCGGAGAAGTCTGGTCAATTTAGTTTGACCATATCTTGGCCAATAATATTCTGTGGTCACTTAAACTCTTTTATTTATTATAAGTTAGTATTATAAGTTAGTAATTAAACGTTAGTAATTTATCAGTTTACTTCCCATTCTTATAATTTAACAAAAAAATATTGCTACCAAAAAATGGTTGAACAGTCAGTAGATCCATTTTTTTTTACACTGAAATTTTTTAACTCTCCTAATTATTGTATGCTTGAAAATATGCACACAATCACATTAATCGATTTTTTGTTAGATTTTTGAAGATACTTTTCTATTCCTCTCCAAATGCATAGTCGAAACCTGATCCTGTGTACGGCCAGAGTCAGATCAATGTCTGTTCAACGTTTGCCACAAATAGTTATACATATGTCTCTACATGAAATTTGGTATGCCAATTTTTGAGACCACTAAAAATTTTATTCCGAAAAAAAAACTTATTAAATCATCAATAGTTGTGTTCATCATACAATCCGAAAAATCAGTCGCAAGTTAGTTGGTTTAGAGCCGATTTCTTCCCACTGAATGACCCATCTGCTCCGTGAGTACCACTACCGGAAAATGTGGTAATTCCAAGTGGATACTTCGTTGCCTTCAACTTATTATTCTCACACACGAGTCCATAATATCCATTTAGCCCGCCGACAACTACTTGAGGAGGTATTGGGGCTATAATTATCTATAAAAGCTAATTTTTTTGAAAAACTGTATAAAGATACCACTCACAAAATCATCACCTACGTCACCTGCAGTAGGTGGTGGTATTTCACTGTTATCAAATGAAGCACCAAGAAATGGAACATTTCCAGGTACACACGATAATTCAATGCAGCCGCCCGTGTCAGTCGTCATGTCCACGTTGTCTAAAATTCCAGTAATTGTTTTTTGTTTAATTAGGTAAATTCTGAACCAGAGGTGAGCGGCTAATTTGCCGAGCCCGACAAATTTTGAGATTTGCCGCACACCTCTGTTCAGAACCTTCTTAGAAACTACCATCACAAAGTTTTTCAGCTATTATTGATTACAAATTTCAAAGATTTATGGGCTGGCTTACCTATGACCACTGACGCCAAATCTGGGCACGTGGCTGCACTAATTTTGCATAGTTGTTCTGAAACCAGCTGGAATTTTGAGAGAATAATCGGTTGAAAGCCTACCTGTTACGGTCGATGTCTCCATTGCAGGTGTTGTCATCATTGTTACCTTAAAGTACAGTGTTCGAATCTACTTGTAGGTAGGTATTATCAATTCATATTACAGTAATCCTACAGTACTACAGTATCCCTACACTAACGCCAACTTATCACAGTGATTACAAGACTACTCGGCATTTGGCTCTAGCTTCTTGCCCAAGTTTAGCCCAAAAAGTATTAACTTGGATCAGAAGCTGTCTAAACTTGGGCAAAAGTTAAAGTACCGTGTTCGAATCTACTTGTAGGTATTATCAATTCATATAGGTATACCTCCTAGAAAAACTAGGCCTAATACATAACTTTTTGAAGTCTTTAATTATGTACTATACTGTTAAAGTAGAAGTGAATTGTTTTATCTTACCAGCCGTGGACTAAGAGCTAAAAGCTTAAAACTAATTTTCTTAAACTACAGTAACCCTAAAGTACTACAGTACCCATTACACCGACGCCAACTTATAACATTGACTACAAAGACCACATACACACGGAATAAAGATAAAAGTTCAATATTTCAATAATTATCATTCTAATCTACTTATTAATAAATATTTAATTAATATTAACAATACCTCAGGCGCCTCGGTTTCCGCAGAGGTAGAAAGACCTTCAGGAGTCATTGTGCTCACCTCAGGAGCCATAGTACTTTCCACCGGAGCCAATGTACTCGGAATATATACATCATCTGGTGGAACCATTCGCATACAACATTCAGTTACTACCATCAAATATGGAATAGTTAGAAATAATGATAAAGTATTCATTTTTAAGTAGAAATATATTGAATCAGAAGCTTAATAGCAAAAAAAGCAATAATGAAGATATAGGGAGACTGATCTCTTCTTCATCCTCGGATATAAATCCAGTTACGTGAGAATTGAAATCAATGTTTATCGGTGGCACCTGTTCATCCCATTCTTGTACGATATTCAAGTTTCTCAATGATCTCTGTTTGTTTTACCTTTTGAAAAATATTTCAAAAAAGTCTTACTCTTATTTTTTGTGAAATTTGCTTTCCATTGTTTACATCTTTGTAGCTGAAATTTTATTAATAACAACTTCTGGGTATTCCGTGGCCCTCAATTTATCATTATCACACACAAGCCCATAGTATGCATTCAACCCAAGGACAATTTGTTCTGGACTGTTTGGTGGAAGAATTCCCTATAAAATCAACTTTTGATAAAAACTGCACAAAGAGATCATCACTCACAAGTTCATCCGCTGCTGCTGTAGGTGGCGGTATTTCACTATCAGCAAATGCAGCAACAGCAATTGGAAAATCACCAATTTCACATGTGAGCTCAATGCAACCGTCCGAGTCAGTTGTCATGACTACATTGGCTGAAATTCCAGTTGAAATTGGTAATCGAAAACTAATGGACAGATTTACCCGAGACCACTGACGCCAAATCCGGACACTTAGCTGCACTAACTGCACAATATTTTTCTGAAACCAAAATTTAAGTTAATACATAGTTAATCAAAAGCCTACCTGTCACAGTTGAAGACTCCATTGCGGGCGTTGTCAACATTTCCTAAAATAATTAAACAATTACCGGAAATTTTTTTCTAATTTTTCAATGATCGAAATACCTGAGTGGTTTCCTCTGCAGCTATTGTGGTATGAACAGTCACCGGAGCCATTGTACTTTCCCCAGGAGCCAGGGTACTAGGTATATAGACATCATCCGGCGGAACCATTCGCATACAACATTCAGTTACTGCCATAAAACATGGAATAGTTAGAAATAAAGTTAAAGTATTCATTTTTTAGAGAGAATTGATTTAGATTAAAAGCTTAATTGCAAAAACCAATAATAAAGATATAGTGAGACTGATCACTGCATCCTCGGAGATAAATCCAGTTACGTAAGAATTGAAATCAATGTTTATCGGCGGCACCTGTCTATCCTACGATATTCAAGTTTTTCAAAGATCTTGGTGTGTGTTCCATTACTTATAACTTTACCTATGATAAAACTAGGTCGGAAACATAATTGACTTATTGAAACTTTGAGAGTTTTCCCCAAATTTGTTGAAGTATACAATTCTTCCGTGATCTTGGAGTTTCTCGAAAAGTGTTGTTGATCATGTCTGTACTCTTATCTTATCATTTTTCTTGTTCCTCCGTTTCTTGTTTCATCAGTCCAACTACGGAGAAGTCTGGTCAATTTTTTCAGATCATCGCACTGGGGAAAAGTGTGTATGTTGCACCTTAATTTTGGGACCAAGTTGCACAACACAGGTGAAGCGGAAGTGATGAAAAGAGGCCCAATGGCGGCTTAAATAGGCCAAGCTAGGCCGCCTTCACACCATCGCCATAGTACTAGCGCGCGGGTGTGTTCCCTCTTCGGGCCTCCCCTTCGTGGAAGACCTAGCTGCCATTCGCCCGGCGTTAGGCCCATCTGCGGAACGGCATCGTATTTCACTTCCGGGTTAAAGGTGGAGTAGCGCCAGTGGGGATTTTGTTTTAATGCACTTATATTGATCCAAAACAACAGAATATCATAATAAAACACTCCAAAAATTTTCAGATTTTTCATAATTTCCGGTCAAAGTTTTGGCAGATTGCCAAAATTTTGAAAAATACGAGCTTTTGAGGAAATCCAAAGAAATGTCGCATGTCCCGACCCCTACAGTGTTTTAATACAAATAATTTAAACAAAATTGAAACATAAAAAATGTCGAAAAATTTTTTTTTTGTTGGTCGATTTCCAAAATTATGAGTGGCAAAAACTGAGTAATTGCCACATTTTCAAAATTTTTTTGAAAAGTTTTATTATGATATTCGGTCATTTTGGGACCAAAGGAGTGGTTTTTAGCAGTTTCCCCACTGGCGCTACTCCACCTTTAAGGCCGGGCCTACGCGTGAATCCCGACTTCATCTGCCACCCAGCTAATCTTTAGTCCTCTCAAGAATCTCTGCAATGTTATCTTATCATTACACATTATTCTTGTTTTCCCGTATCTAATCCTTCAGTCCGAATCTCTGACCGAATCAAGTCTGTATTTCGTAGATCAAGCTATAATCAACTTTTCTTGATGAAGTTCCAAGTGTTTGAACTTATCAATTTGAGAGTTTCTTTTTAAATTATTTTTCATACGCTTTGTTGCTAAAATTGTGGACACAAAATTTCCTTGAAATCGACGAAGTGTTATCTCTAACCCAATTCATGGATCAGATATGCTAACGAGCACACCAAAATATCAATTCGCAGGATTAAAATTTTATTGTCAGAAACATAATAGATCGCCATCACCTTTGGTTTCTCAGTACGAATGATCTGGAGCTGAAGCGCTGAAAGAAAATATTTAGTGAGTATTTTATCTTAATTGAAGTCAACTCACCAGCCTATTGAGGTGAGAAGCCCTTTTTTCCCGTTCAACGATCCATCTCCGCCAACAGTCGCATTTTTCAAGCTCGGATTAATCCCGCGTGGATATAGCGAGGCCGTCAGCAAATTGTTCTCACATGTGAGTCCATAGTAATCATTTATGGTGACGCCACCCAAATCTGCCATAGACAATGGAGGTGGGATTCGCTAGAAATTTTTTTTTTTAAGTTTGACCGACAGTTATAGCTTCGTCTAGAACTAGGCTTTAGGCTGAGGGTTAGGCTCAGGTTTAGGCTTAGGCTCAGGTGTGGCTTGGGCAATCCCATTTTCCAAGGGGTTTCGTTGAGAATTTAAAAGGTCCACCTACAAAATCTTTTTCACCACCATCAGCTTTTGGCAGTTCGCTTCCTTCATATGATCCGAGAACATATGGAAATGTGTTCTCGGGGCACGTCAACACAGCGCAGCCATCAACCTTTTCGACCGTCATTTTACCTGAAATTTCATCACGTGGTGCCAGAGAGTCTCATTTCGGTTTGATCTACGTAGATCTACAAAAAATGCGGGAGAAGAGACGCAGAGTTCTCAACTAATTTTGCATGGTTAAGAACGTACTGACGTTACATTTTTTGACGAAAAATTCCCGCATTTTTTGTAGATCAAACCGTAATGGGATAGGCTGGCACCACGTGTTTCATTGAAACATTACTCTGCATCAATAATAAACTCAAACGTATCGGTTTTAATACGATTCTGGGGGGATTTTCCTTCTCACCCTGAACCACTTTCGATAGGTCTGGACACTTCGCCTGACTAACTGGACAATTTTTTTCTGCAACTGGCGGAAAATTTGCAAAAGTAGTCGATTCAGTCACAATTGAAGGTTCAATTGTGGATGTTGTCATCATTTCCTAAAATATTAAAGGAGTGCTCACGTGGTGTCAGGCTGTCCCATCACGTTTTGATCTACGAAAAATGCGGGAAATTTTGTCCAAAAAATGTGACGTCACCACGTATCTCTTCTCCCGCATTTTTCAAAGATCTACGTAGATGAAACCTATATTGGACATTTCTGACACCACGTGATTACTACGTTTATTGCTCAATACGTATTCAAATGCACTAATTTCACTCACAGATGTTGCTAGCTGATCATTTGAGAGAGTAGTCGATTCTGCCACAATTGAAGATTCAATTGCGGGGTTTGTCGTCATTTCCTAAAGGATTAAAGGAGTACTCACGTGGTGTCAGGCTGTCCCATCACGTTTTGATCTACGAAAAATGCGGGAATTTGAATTTTTTGCCTACAAATGTGACGTCAGCACGTAAGTCTTCTCCCGCATTTTTCAAAGATCTACAAAGATGAAACCAATATGGGACACTCTGACACAACGTGAGTTCTGCGTTTTTTCCTCAGATTGTACCCAAATAAACTAGTTTCACTCACAGATGTTGCCAAGTTGGCAAAACATTTGGCTTCCATGTGGCCAATCAAACACAGAGTTAGGAATACAAAAAAATACATTTTCGACATCGTTGTTCTTGTTCTGCAGGGTTGGTGCCAAAGCTTTTATAGCAAGCAATTATCAATCCACAAAGGCAGGAAATTTGCATAGATGTATTTGCATTTTTTCAAATAATATGTATGATAATTGTTGATTATTTCAAAATGAAGAAAATCGAAAATCTTTGAGGTTTCCCTGAAAAACTTTTTTTTGTGGATTTTGAATTCGCCGAAAAAGTTTTTTGATCATTGTGCTATTACCTTACGGACCCTCTTTCAGAAAACGATTATCCCTCGGGTTTTTACATGGCTAACGGTTTGATCTACAAAAAATGCGGGATTTTTTTTGCCAAAAAATGTGACGTCAGCACGCTCTTGATCATGCGAATCCTCCAGTTCAGAACTCTGCGTCTCTTTTCCCGCTTTTTTTGTGAACCTACGTAGATCAAACCAAAATGGGACACTATGACACCATTCCTCTACCATTGTAATGTGTTGTATAAAAATAGTTTATTTTTTCTAATTCAGCAAACAGTTTATCAATCGCAATCTACTTGACTCAAAATAGATTTCTTCCCGCTATAAGATCCATCCGTGCCGTAAACATCGCCTGTTCTGACGGAATTAATTCCTCGTGGATACTCAGTGGCTGTCAATTTATTGTCCACACAAGTCAATCCATAATAGGCAACTAACCCCTTGGCTATTTGTGCTGGCGATTTTGGACGAATGATTGTCTGAAACAATTTAATTTTTTATGAATTTAGGTACCACTCACTAATTCATTCCCCTCGTCATCTGCGGTAGGTGGCGGTATTTCACTATCCGCAAATGCACCCTTGAAGTATGGAGCGTCGTTATCAGGGCACATGAATTCAATGCAGCCGTCTTTTTCGAACATTTGCATTGTGCCTGAAATTCAAATCAAAGGTGGAGTACGGGAATTTGAGACTTTGCTTTTTAGACCCCAAATGACTAAAAACTACCAAATTTCGTAATTAGGCGTTTTGAAAATGTCTTTTTAAAAAGTTATGGCGGTTCAAAGTTCTGGAAAAATGGCTCATTTTCAGCCAAAATCGAACATTTTAAAATTTTTTAATAGGTTTTTTTACGGAGACTTTGCTTTTTTTTAAATTTTCCTATACCCATTTTTTTGTTAAAGCGTTAATAATGAATATTGGTAATTCTTAGTAACTATGTAATATGTATCATTTACTATATATAACGAACTTTTTACGGGTGTGTTTATAGGTAGTCTATGAAGTTTTGGCAATTGAAGTGATATTGAATTGGGGTTAGTTGGTATAGTTAGGATGAGGGTACTGTAGCATAGTAATGGGTACGGTAGTAGTACTGTAGGATAACTGTAGTCCGGAGGTGATTTGAAAAAAATATGCCGTTTTTAATGAACCGTACACATTTCCGCCCGCCGCCAAAGAGACCCATTGGGGCAATAACATTTTTTAAAGGTTTTAACGACTTACCTTGAACAACTGTTGCTAAATTTAGGCATTTTTCTTCAGTAACTGCACAAACTTTTTCTGAAAAATATTAAAAATTTGAGAAAATAATCAATTGAAAACTCACCTGTCACAGTTGAAGACTCCAATGCGGGTGTTGTCATCATTTCCTAGAAAGATTAGATTTGGCAGAATAAGATTATGTCTGGATTTCTACCTCAGGCAATCTTGTTTCCTCGGCGGCAATTGTGGTAGAAGGAGCCATCGGAGCCATTGTGCTCTCCCCAGGAGCCAATGTACTTTTCTCAGGAGCCATTGTACTCGGAATATAGGCATCATCCTGTGGAACCATTCGCATACAAGATTCAGTTACTACCATCAAGTATGGAATAGTTAGAAACAAATTTAAAATCTTCATTTTTTGGGTAGAAATATTTTAGATTAAAATCTTAATAGAAAGACTAAATAATAGCGATATTGTGAGACTGACCATATTTTTATCCTGGAAGATAAATCCAGTTGCGTATGGCCAAAATCCACATTTATCGGAGGCACCTGTCTATCACAGTCTTGTACGATATTCTAGTTTTCCGATGATCTTTGTGTTTCCATCTCAAAAATAATTTATTTTTACGTTAATGGGTATGTGTGTTAAATCTTCTTACCTTAACTTCCATCGACCCTTTTTTTGGGGGGAGTTTGGAATTCCTTACGAGAAGGATTAGTTGCTATAGTTGATCAAGTTGATCTATGTATTCTGTACTCTTATCTTATCATTATTCTTGTTTCCTCAGTTTCTTTTTTCAACAGCCTGGAGAAGTCTGGTCAATTGAGTTTGACAATAGGGCCTAAAGTTTGATTTTTCGTATGTAGACATACTGTTTGGCTATGTACTTTTTGTGAACCTTCTGTAATTTTTCTCCATCGGGTTCAATTTTGTTCTGAATATGTTTTTTTTCTCTGAGATCAGGTTGTTCGTGGTTTGATATAATACATGGTTGGGTACTGTAGTGGTACTGTAGGGGTACTGTAATTTCGGGAAAAAACATTTCATCTTATGGAGGGATATTGGTCTGAGTTTAGTAGGGGGGATATGGTCGGAATGCTTTAGTAAAATTTTGCGGGACTCTAAGAAACTTTTTTTTTTCGGGAGTTCAAATTTTCTAATTTCTGAAAGTAAAAAATCTGTAAAATCTAGCAATTTAGTGAGATTTTGTGAAACTTGGGAAAAAATGCATCGAAAGCTTAGCACTTTAAGATTTGTTCAAAAAATTTAATTTGGAGCCAGTCGGAGCACAGCTGGTTTGACACAATTAAGAATTGAAAAAAGATGCGTTTTCATTAGGTTAAAACAATTAAAACATTTTTAACAATTATCAATTACAAAGTGTCATCACATCGAGCCATTCATGGTCAAATCATCAGCTGCTGAAACATATAAATTTGAGAATATACTTAGTTCTTCTGTCGACTTTTTCAAAATTCAGTTTTTTCGTTAATTAGTTTAAGTCTAAATACAGTTCTTCATGATTAATATCAATTGAAACCTATGGCTTTGGGAACCAATTTTTCTTGTAATTACACTTGTAATAGTACATATAGGTTTAGACTAAAACTCACCATCTCATCGTGTTCATAGATGATTTTCCGCTCAATAAACCTTCTGTGCCCACAGGCGTGATGCCAACAGAAATTCCACGTGGGTATTTTGAGACGATCAACTTATTGTTCTCACATGAGATTCCAAAAAAATCATTTACTGTGCCGCCATTTAATTCTGTCAGGGTCACTGGTCTGATGAGTCTCTGAAAACATATGCTTATTGAAAAATTAAGTAGTGTGGGATTTTTGGCCGGTAAGAAGTTTTTATTCCAATAGAGTAACTTTAGAGATTTGATTACAGCAAACCGAACCCCACTTACAAATGTATCCTCTCCAGGAGGTATATAAAATCCAGTTAGTTCGGTTCCTACAAGTGAGCCATAACCATATGGCAACAGGCCAGGGGGGCAAGAAAAAACAGCGCAGCCATCCACCTCTTGAACCATCATTGGAGCTGAAATTTGAAAAGATCTCTGTTGTCCTATTGAAGTGCAAAATTTTTCCAAGGGTGCAAATATTATATATATGTTTTGACTTGATTCTAGTATTCTTTCTCACGACTCCGATATGAAACTGACTAATAAAATAAGTATGCTCACCCAGAGCAATTGTTGATAAATCGGGACACTTGGTTGTAGATGTTGGGCATGTTTCTTCTGAAACATCTTTGAAATTTGAGAGAATAATCGGTTGAAAACTTACCTGTCACGGTTGATGATTCCGTTGCCATTGTTGTCATCATTGTAACCTTAAAGTTCAGGGTTTTAGTCTACTTGTAATTATTTTTACTTCATATAGTTATACCTCAGGCGCCTCGGTTTCCTCGGAGGTCTCTGGGGTAGACACACCTCCAGGAGCCATCGTGGTATCTTCGGGAGCCATTGTACTTTCCTCCGGAGCCATTGTAATCTCTCCCGGAACCAATGTACTTTGCTCAGGAGCCAACGTGCTTGGAATATAGACATCATCTGGTGGAACCATCCGCATACAACATTCAGATACTACCATCAAATATGGAATAGTTAGAAAGAAAGTCAAAATATTCATTTTTAGATAGAAAATCTCAATAGCAAGAATTAATAATGAGTTACGGTGAGACTGATCATTTTTTTATCTTTGGAGATATATCCAGTTTTGCAACAACGACATCAATTTTTATAGGCGGCATCTGTCTATCCTACGATATTCAAGTTTTAGTGTGGAATCAGAGAAATCGGACAAAGATCCTTTGCTGATGTGAGTTCAAATAGACAACTTTTTGATAGTTATTAGTTTTTTATGGTAAAGTTTTTAATAACTCTGCTCATATCTGAAATGCAAGCTGCCGAAGTAAAGATGTGAGACTAATAGCTTGTTCAATGATTAGTTCAAGAATTCATGCAATAATATGTTATCACTATCAAACATAATATACATATGTAGTCAAGTGGTGTCAGGCTGTCCCATTACAGTTTGATCTACGAAAAATGCGGGAATTTTTTTTCCACAGCAAAATGTGATGTCCGCACGTTCTCAACCATGAGATATCATTTGAGAAATCTGCGTCTAAATTCCCGCAATTCTCGTAGATCTACGTAGATCAAACCGAAATGGGACAGCCTGACACCACGTATGTAGTTGGAATAACAGTTGGATTACTTATTTTCATTATGAATTAATTTATATTTAAGGTTTGGTATCAAAAACATGATGACGACAGAGCACATATTAATCCTCGAAGATACCCCGGTTACTTAAGAATTGAAATCAATATTCATCGGCAACACAAATATAATCTGAGGACTTCACATCAATGATCTGTGTTTATGAGAAGCAAATCTATGTACTCTTATCTTATCAATTCTGATGTGGCGTCTTGGAAATCCAGCTGCGCAAGAACAAAATACAGACGAATGCAATCCTGTAAAGGTACCTAGGTGGACTGTAGGGTGTCTAGTCTAAATGACACCGATTAGAACTAGAAACGATGAAAAATGATGACAACAATTTATTTCTAATTCAGTATAGTGTATTTAAAACATTCAAACTTTTCGAAGCAATGTTCAACCGGTTAGAAATAACAAAAAAAGCTCCACAGAAAAAATTAGAATTAAACAATTATCAAATATATACATAAATTATAAATCATAAACTGCAATCACATTCAGCTATTCTATTCAAATCATCCGGTGTTGAAAAATATACATTTGGTATTAATTATTAGCACATATAGGACTCACCATAACATAGCGTCGACGGGGGTTTTCTTCCCATTCAATGAACCATCAGCGCCTGCAAGCGTGAATCCAACAGCAATTCCTTGTGGATATATCGAGGCTATAAGCATATTGTTCTCACATGAGAGCCCATAGTAATCATTTACAGTTCCGCCACCTAACTCTTCTATTTCCAATGGTTGTTGGAGTACCTGAAAACGTATTCTCATTGGAAAATCAAGGGGATGTACTAGACAAGTTCAGTAAGTTTAAGCATGCTCAAATGAAATTCCAAGGTTGATTACAGTTGAGTAACTGTTGCAACAAATTACCTACAAAATGATATATTATTCGAAGAGCCCGTGAGCTACTTTGAATACTTTACTACACCAAACTGAAGACCACTTACAAACTGAGTTACTCCAGCAGGTACTGAAAATCCTGTTATTTCGCTTCCTTCAATTAAACCAAGAGCATATGGAAGTTGGCTTTCGGGACAAGAAAAAACAGCGCAGCCATCCACCACGTCGACCCTCATATCACCTGAAATTTCAAAAGATCTCCGTTTTATTTTCAAGCATTCAATTTTTTCAAAGTGATTATAGTTTTCATTCTCACGACTTTGACACGAAACGGGTTCACTAATTAGAAGTACTTTGCTTAATAAAATAATGAAGCTCACCCTTAATTATTGCTGATAAATCGGGACACTTGGTTGTAGATGTTGGGCATGCTTCTTCTGAAACATCTTTAAAATTTTAGTGAAGAATCGGTTGAAAGCTTACTCGTTACGGTGGATGACTCCATTGCGAGTGTTGTCATTATCGTTATCTTAAAATTCAGGGTTTTAATCTACTAGTAAGTATTATTAAACTATATATTTATACCTCAGGCGCCTCGGTTTCCACGGAGGTCTCTGGAGTAGACACACCTCCAGGTGTCATCGTCGTATCTTCGGGAGCAATCGTGCTCTCTCCAGGAGCCATTGTGCTCACTCCAGGAGCCAATGTACTCGGAATATATACATCATCTGGTGGGTCCATTCGCATACAGCATTCAGATACTACCAGAAAATATGGAATAATTAGAAACAAAATTAAAATATTCATTTTCAAATAGAAAATCTCAATAGCAAGAATTAATAATGAAGATATCGTGAGATACTGATCACTTTTTTATCTTCGAAGATAAATCCAGTTACGCAACAACAAAAGGAGTCTGAATCGGCAGCACCTGTCTATCCTACAATATTCAAGTTTTTGGTCGTCAGAATCAAAGAATTTTCGGGCAAAGATCCTTGTATGGGTTCAAACAGACGACTTTTCGATTTATATTAGATTTTTTTCCCATATCTCTTGGACAACTTCTTCTACAACTGCAAAATGAGCCTAGAAAATAATAGTTTACATTGACCAAACCAATAACGTTAAAAATGATTACAGTACCCCTGCCGTACCGTCTCAACATTCACCAACTAGTAAGATAAGAATAAATATCAGATTCAAACTACTGTACACGTGCGCCCAACTGCTATGGGTTCCTTTTTGATTTGAGGAGTTTACGGCATTTACGGTGCTTCTTTTTAAATGGAAAACTAATAATAGTACTGGATTCTTAGCTCACATGCCATGTCAACTTTCACAGACTTCTCCGACATTCAAATTTGAACTGATGAAACAAGAAACGGAAGAAACGGAATACTGATAAGATAAAAATATATACACCCAAAAGTCCAAGAGATATCATCAAAACCGACAAATTTTTGAAATTTTTGATTTTATTAGATATTGATTTTTTTTGTTTGCGCAAATGGATCATGACTTCAATGAAGATCTTTATTAGGAGGATAAAGAATAGAAGGCAGTGGTAGTACGAGTAAGTGAGTGCATTACTGTAGGTTAGCCTGAGTCATCCATCGTGTCATCTTCGAGATGACATTTGCCGCTGTCCCAGCGATTATGTCGCGGACTTGCGGGGATCCTTTTGGCAGTGAACCTTCAATAGTGGGCAAGAACTGGCGATTGCCTTTCTTCCCGCTTCCGCTGTCCCTCTGAGTGGCCGGCGGGTTTGAGTCCATGAGCCGCTGGGCGAAACCATGTCCTTGGTTAGCCTTTGAAGCATAACTTGCATGCCTGAAACTCATGGAGTTGCATTTTTGGATGACATTTTTGAAGGAGTGTTACCTCCAACCTGCAGGATCGACGGGGTTGGGTAGCCCATCGAATTCGACGATTGATAGTCGTGTGGCATGTGATCGCGAGAGGCGGCCAACTGCGAGGTGGAGGGTAGCCTTGAGTCGTAAGTGTCGACAGCTGAAACAAAATTCTAGTGAGAAAATTGTCCTTCAGACAAAACCACAAACCGTAGTGATCGGCGTGATAAGAGCGTTCCGGGGGGGGAGGGGGGGTAGCGTAGCAGGGTGATGACCGAGGGAGTCTCCTAAGCTGAGTTGGATAGCCTTGCGCAAATCCTCCTCTTCCTGACGCTTGCCGGCGCTCATGCGCTTTTGTCTGGCATCTAGAAAAGAAAACAATTAAGGATTCTCAATTTTCTAGGAACTCACCGATCCATGCTGGACTAGTTGGTCCTTGGAGGCCTCGGCGGTGCTGCTCAGTCTCAAGTGGGAGACTTTGCAGTTGATCCAATGGTGATGGGTAGCCCATTGGATCTGGACTCGCTCCTGAACAAGAGAAATTTTAATTAAATCCGGAAAAAATTGAAGAGAGGTTCCCCTGCTAATAAGTGTATTAGCTAGGATTTTTTTCAATACGGAAATAAATAAAACTCTCACCTCGCGATTTGCATCAAGCGGAGGGTAGCCTGGAGGGTCCTGGTGGGAGGATTTGGTCACGTTTGGCTTTTTCGGCATTTTTCCTGGATTTCCGACGATTTCTGACTGAGAAATGATATTATTACGAGTTTTCAGTGGAAAGAAACGTAAAATACGCGGAAAGATTAAGAATAATCAAGGAAAAAATGCGAAAACGTGGGAAAAAGCGAAAGAAATCAACCAAAATACCAGAGAAAATTTTGGGACTTCATTTCGTAATTTCGAGTCTGCATTTTGCGCGTCGCGGTGTTTGCACCGAAACGCTTACCGTACTCCTCGTCATTTGTAAATTCCCGATTTGAATTTTAGAGAGGATGGTTCAGTGGAAACGACGGTTTTTTCGGGAATTTTGACAATTACATGAAATATTGGGCTAAAAATAGTGATTTTCAGCGGAATTTTCCAGATATGCGTCACGAAGAGCAGAAATGTGCGATTTCACGTGGGAAATGCTCGTGGGCAATCTACTGACCTGATTTTGCGAATAATCGATATTCTACGGGCAGGAGAGCTCGTGGGCTCTACACCGCCTGATTTCTAGGGAAATCAACCGTTCTGGGTGTTTTCTAGGAGGAACACCCGTACTAACTCTACACGCACGCTAGCCGCGCCGCGTGTCTCCGCCTGACTCCAGATTCTTAATACAGCTCGATTTTTTAGTGAAAATCAAGAGCTGCAACGGTCGATGCACCAATGTTGACACTCGGGACTAGTAGAGGGGAGTCAGTCACCCTACCGAGTGACAAACAGCGTATTTCAGATACGCGCGGAGAGACACGGAGCAATGTTCGAGCGGCATTGGTGATAAGCGGTGCGGAGAGAATAACAGTACACAGTTTCAGACGAAATTCCAGTTTATTCAGAGGATATAAATAGGAATTAAAGTGATTATCAGGATGGAAATGGTGAAGAAAGGTCCTGAATCACAGTGTCTGCGGATGGGTAGCCGCTGACTCGTCTGGAGAAAGGTAGAACAGAATGAACGATTGGCCTAAAAGTAGGATAGAATTATTGTGTGGATTTACGGAGCTACGACGCTCCGGAGTAACGGGAGGTCTCGGAGGAGCGCGCTTGCATCGGGAAATACGCAAATGGCGGTAATTCAAAAGGGAATTATTATTAATAGATAATAAACGGAAAAGGACAACGGAGAGTGAATGTATTCGCGGATGATGAGTGGTGGCGAGTGGGTGAGCCTGACCGGTCATATATCTGCAAAGTTGGGACGCAGGGGAAGCGTTAGGCCCAAGTCACAACAGTTATTACTGTGAATTTTTTCTAGTTTTAATACTGAATTAAGCATTAAATAAAAAAAGTAGAATTTAAAAACTTTTATAACATATTTCTAGAAGAAATCTAAATGTTACTTCTGCTTCTGTAGACATTTTAATTTTAGTTAAGTAGTTTTGAAAAATATGTATTTTTTGATTTTGAAATTGTTTAAAATGCACGCAGATTAGTTTTTGAACATGAAATATTATTGACACCAATTTTATCAGTATTGTATATTGTTTTGTTTTTTTTGTACTGTTTTTTTTAATTGTCACAAATATAGAGCAGCTACAAAAATTTGAAACAAAAAGTTTTGAATTTATATATTTATTTTTTGCTTTTTCTGTTTTGGTATACGTTTTTTTTTGTTTTTTTTTCAGATATCTCCTGTTTAGTTTGCAGTTTTGGAGCCGATGGTTTTTTAAACCTTGCTAAAAAAAATATAATACGATTTTTAAATAATAATGTTATTGAAAACCGTGGTATATATTTTTTTCATTTCAAAAAACATCTTCCATTATGTTGAAATACTCAATGCAACGTGTATATAACAGAACACAACATTCAATTTCAATTTTTCTCAATTCAATTTTCCATTCAAATTTCTCAATAAAATATAAATTATTATTCCGTCAATATCATAATGTTCTCACATAACTTATTAAATACACTAATATAATAAGTAACTTTCACGCAATCACCATATAATTTTAGGCTGCAAACACTACAACCTACGCACAATTGCGGACTTCCACGCAGGCACCTAGGCTCATTTGCCAACTTGTTATTTTTTTTTCAGAATTAATTAAGTTTATTTTTCTGTGTTACTAAGTTTAATCTGTGTATTTTTTCTTCACTATCATTTTGTTACTTCTGTTAATTTCAGGGTTAATTCACCGCATGAACGAAAAAGAGCCAGGAGTGGCAAAGAGTCTGTGCATAGCTGCCGTCATAACAGGTTCGTTGCAAGAAAATTGAGTTATCGATCGGCGGTGTGCACGTCAGCACGGCCCGTTTAGTGTACGGTTCACATCAAAAAATTTTATTGGCATATGCGAGAAGACAAATTCGCCGATGTATATTTCACTTTCGACGGCATTGTCCCGCTGCCGGACACCATTTCCATTCTATTTTTGATAATCGAGACGATATTGGCTTCTGTCCGCCGTGCACCAACCGTCATGTAGTCTAGGGTTTGGCGACAGTTCGGCAGGCGAAACGAAACTCCCATTAAACACATATTGGAAGACGCGCTGTCGTGGGATGAGTGCGACCTTATTATTGAGTGACCTCATTGCAGTGAATCATCACTCGGTTTTCATTTCATTCGACGCGCCATATCCGAATGGGTGTTTGTTTTTTGCACTACAATTAGGTATACCTTGAAACATTATAACAAAAAAGTCACCGAAGTAAATTTCTCCCCGAGTATGTTTTGCTTGCAATCAATGTCTTCCGCGCTCGAGATAGGCGACCATAGCTTGCTTCGTCCACCCAAAAACCTGTTCGAACTAGCCACTTCCCCGTCCGCAAGTCGAATTTTCTTCTTTCATCGCTATCCTACACGCGTTTCGCTGTTTCTCACATTCAAATCCGCTTTTCTCTTCTTTTCCCTTTTTTGCTGTTAGTGAGATTTTAGATTTTTAGAAAACCCTTTTTGGTGACGTCTGAACTATATACACTATCATAACAAAAGTAAAAGTGTGACGGATTTTTTGTCATAAGTTTAATTTCTGTCTAATAGTGTATTCATATCTTTCTTTAATCTTCAATTTTGAATAGGAGTTTAAAACTATAAGCTATTGGTTTTTTTGCAGGAGTGTTTATGCTATTCATCTTGGTAGTTATCTTGGCGTTCAGCGCTGGAGGAAGCTCTGGCGAATCACTATACGACAAAGACGATCCGATTCTCGAACTCGATGTAGATACATTCAGTGCAGCTATCTATGGATCCGTATGTTTTTTCCCTTGAAAAACTCCAAAATAAACTGAAAGCTTTTCAGAAAAAAGCACATTTCATCGAGTTCTACTCTTCATGGTGTGGTGCTTGCATCGGATATGCTCCAACGTTCAAAAAGTTCGCCAAGTAAGTTCAGATTAGCAAAATGGAATGCACATTGATAATATTTACATAGTGATTGCATGGCTTTCATGCCGACGATTTTTTTAAATCAAACAAAAAACATTCCGCAAAAACTTGAAAAGGTTATATCTCGGTTCATTTTGAGTAATGAAAAACTATAAACTATACAATTGAAAATTGCATACTCAAATATATGTATAATAAAAAGTTCCACGATTTTTTCAATCCAATAATTTCAGACAACTGGAAAAATGGGCTCCGCTCGTTCAAGTGACTGTGGTCAACTGTGCCGATGACAAGAACATGCCACTTTGCAGAGAGCACTCTGTTAGCTCATATCCATCTCTTAGAGTAAGCAAACAATTTTTTAAATGAGAATGGAAATCTTAATACAACAATTTTCAGTACTTCAAATACAACTCGCACAATAAGGACGATGGAATGAAGTACAGTGGGGACAAATATGACATCAACAAGTTGGCTCATGATATCGCTGGTCTTGCTCAAGCCGATGCTCAAAAGCAAAACCCTGAAAGCTGGCCGACCTTCTTGCCACTTTCTGAGTAAGTATTTTGTGATTAACGCAGATTTAAATATTTCAAAACAACCTTTTTAGCACTACCACGTTGGAAGAAGTGTTCAAGTCGATTGGAACAACTTCATATCTTGCAATTGTCGTTCAAGACAGTCCATCTGTAATAGCATGGGCGAACTTGATCAATTATCACGGGAACAATGGTGTCAAAGTTGCTTATGTTACCCAAAATCATCCAATTGCCACCAAGTTCTTCTCCGATGGCGGTGTGCATGCATTACTGTTCTCCAACGGAAATCAGGAGCCACTGTGGAAGAGTAGCAGCCCGGTCGACAAGTGGGTTGATGTTCAAGACAAAATCGATGAGCTGATTGGAGATAAAATTGCCGCTTCGGGACCAACTGTTCATCCGATCAATGCTGCGGTAAGTCTATAAACATTTTTTTATGTTGAAAATGGGCAAATGGGCTTGTAAATAAATTCAGGGCTGGGCTTCGAGGTGGAAACAATTTTGGAGAAAAATAAACAGATTATTTTCGGTATGTGGACCGCATGGCGTGGCTAACTCTTCCTGATTGAGCTGCACATTAATCCACAATTCCTTCCACAAAGCCCACTCTTGATTTTATCCCAAGCGCTCCTACAATATGAAAATAATTATAATTTATTTTCAGCCAGTCATTGCCGCTCCGTCAAACCCACTGAACAACCAGTACGAAGTTCAGCTTGTAGACCTGAAAAGTGCAATGAGCTACATGTTGTACAAGGAAATTCCAAGGCGAGAGGAAATTCGTGATGAGCCAATGGCGGTGCTCAAACAATGGATGCACACTTTGAAGAAGGTAGGTTAAAATGTATCTTTAATGGAAAGTATTTCTTAATATTGATTTTTTTTAGTATGCACCTGGAACCACACCAATGCGCCGGCTCTTCTTCCGTCTTGACGAGTGGATTCAGCTTCAATCTGTTGTCACTGCAAATGAGTGGATAACTAAAGTTGATGAAATTCAGGTAAGCAAGTTTTCTGAAAAATTTAAATTATATATATCGTTTTTCTTTCAGCAAGCACTCGGAAACCCACTACCAAAAGAGATCACATGGATGGCTTGCGCGGGATCAAAACCAAACCTGAGAGGTTATACCTGCGGTCTTTGGACACTGGCTCACACAATCACCGTGGAAGCTTACAAACAGGAGAAGCACAGTATGTTATATAGATTTGGGAATTTTTGGCGAGCTTGGAAAACGGGACTTATCTGAAAGTTTTCATGTAGCTATTATATAACAAATGTATCACAGCCAAAAAAAACTTGTAAGCAATCAGAAGAATTACGCCTTGGAGCTCTATTTTCCGGGCGCCGATAACCGGCCACACGTTCCGACCAGCGTATGGGTTCTTGGAAGTTGATAAGCCAAAATCTGTAGATTAAAAAATTGGTAGCGTACGAGTTTTTCTCTTGCTATGATACAATTGTTGCAAAATAAAAAAATTCCAAATTCGCCGGAAAACGCGGATGTGCACCTTGATCTACATCCTTTTACTGAACCCTACAACTAATTGTTTTTTCAGATACCGCTTTCAAGCCTGTGATCGACGTCCTCGAGCCATTCCGCGCGTTCATTTTCCATTTCTTAAGTTGCTCCGAGTGTGCGCAAAACTTCACCAAAGAAGCGGAAAAGAACCAGCTCCATTTGGTGACCAGGCCTGAAGACGTGTACGCATGGCTGTGGAGAGTTCACAATTTTGTCAACAAGCGCCTTTCTGGCTCACTAACCGACGACCCGTCTTTCAAGAAACAACAGTTCCCACCGAAGTCGCTGTGTGCAGATTGTTATGATGCGAATGGAGATATTGATGAAGCGAAGGCGCTGCCATTCGTTTTCAAATATTATTCCAATATCAAGACAGATTCAACAGATGTGAGTAATATCTAAAAAAAAACTACTATCTGAAAGTTTAAAACATCACAAACGAGACAATTCTTTTTTTGTTGATTTTTTGGTAATACAACGTGCACAAAACTTTCTGATCGTCATTTCATGTATCTTGTCCGCAAACACATTACCAAAAAAAGTCGGATGGAAACATGTTTTTAGAAAATAAGCACTTTCTTGCAATAGCTATAAATTTAAGGAATGTGATTAATATTAACCAGTAAAATATTCTCAAAAAAAATCTATCATTCAGAATCTACCTGGGTACAAAGTTGTTGAGTACAAGGAAGGCAAAACTCTTTCTGCTGGCCAGCGACACCTCAATCCAAAATTCCAAGTTCATGCTGGCAAAGTGGATCAACTGGAAGCAAATGACAAAGTGAAAAACGTACTAGACGCAAGTCCTCAGCGAACATGGAAGGATATTGATGGATACGGTAAGACTAGGTTCTGGTTCTGAGTATGTGAGCATGTATGTGTTATAGACGGTCTTCCGGACTCTGGCCGCTCACATTATTACTTCATCTTCCTCTCGTTGATTGGTGTCGCGCTGATTGTCATCTACTGCAAATACAGGAAGAATAGATCAAAGTTTTGGAAGACTTTCTATTACAAAAACGACTTCAAACTGTGATTCATTTTTGCCGGGGGTTTTTTGAGTTTTGCTGACATATCACTCTCTATCTCTGTATTTTTTCAACTTCTAACATCTATGTTGTCCTATGTTTTTTTTTGTTTTGCATGCTCTTTCACATTTCTACTTCAAAAGTTCAAAAAATCTTCTACTCCTTTTCATATCATATGTCATGTCCAGCTACCATTTTTTCCTACAAGTTGTGTGTCTGTTGTGTAAACTGAAGAAAAAGCCGGTCTTAGTTAGTTGCATACGGCACTGACCTACTTCAAACCAGCTACATGCAAACGTCGTGTTGTGTTTTGTCTTTGAAATGTCATAATAATTCTAGTGATACATCTCATCTAATTTATTTCAGCATATTAATTTATTAAATGTATTGCATGATCGAAATTGTTTTTCTCCACTACGTGTCTACTTTTTTGGTGTCTTTTCAATTTGTCTTTATCTAATTGTGTTCGTCATGTAATTTGACGTAATAAAAGTTTTTTCAATTCCAACTTTTGATACCAATCTTTCTACAAACGTGGGGTAGAGTTGCTTGGGCAAAAATTTAAAATCAAAAATTTGCGTGTTTGTTTGGGTTGTCTGACTGTGTTAGCTAGGCTTTGTGTTTCCAGACATCTAGTAAATAGATTTTAGATTTTGTAATTTACGTGCCGTCTTAAGTTTAGAGTGGCAATGCTTTCCTCCAACCCCTAGCAGTAGATCAAAAATTTCACCGATGCTTCAAAAAATATGAACCGATTGAGTGAAATCGAACAACTAACTTTTTTAGGTGTCCTTGGAGTTCCTCACCGGTAAAGCAGAATATCGTCTAACAAGTCACCGAATGAAGGATATCTGATCTCATCAGCTATTCCAGAAAGTTACAAGTTCACTTTTCTTTTTGTGTTATATTTATTTTCTATTCCTGTCACAGCTATTAATTTGTGCTCATCATCTGGCTGACAGTCTTGGTTACGGTTTCCTTTGAAATAATACTATACATGTGTCCATAAAACGTTTTTATTTCTGATTCACTCCAAAAATGCTGTCACCAATTAAATCCCAAAAAGTTATTCGACGATAGTTATCGAATTGTGTTTCACTGGTTAAATTCTGATGGTTAATAGGATGGGGCATAGTGTATATGTATGTAGTAAATTTACACTCAAATTGTACATGGGGTATAGTAATCTGTAAAAGAATAGCATGTGGAAGAAAACTGTAATTGTTCTCGAGACGAAGTGTGATTCAATGATTCAATCATTTATGCTCGCACACACAAAGGATTTGCCGGTGGACGCTGGTCTATAATCACTACATGGTAGGCCTCATCTCTAGAACAACGAGAGATTTTCTTTTGTACATTTTTTTTTGCTGGCGACAAGCGAGGTTGGGTAGATGCGGGGGTTGACTCGTTCGTCTGAATTTGGTTTTGAATAAGAACTGAAAATGAATTGATAAATTGGGTCATATTATTGTTGACGAATCCAGTTGTCACGTCGTGGACGGGATGAGTCGGTGGTTTTGGATGCGTGGTAGGCACTCAAAACAATCTCATCAGCTGATCTCTCCCGCCGAGCTGGGATGGGGGATGACTGCTCGGATCTGAAAAAAAAAATTTTTTATTGCTGGTTTTTTTTCGGTTATGCATATGGCCTTTTGGTAATTTTCCAAATTCGGAAAAACACAAAATTTTAGATTTTTTCGTAATTTGAATAAATCAATCCCATTTAAAGTTTGTTGAAGATATTATTTTTGGTACATGGTTTGTGTCTGTTTATGTATATGTCTGTGAAATTTCATTGAGTGGTCTCTATCGATAGCTCAGATATGAGCTTAAACCTAGGGTGTATTAAAAAAAACTAGGTACAAGTCGTGTAGAAATTTGTTTCTAAAAATACTCATATAGCCCGAATACGTACGAAAATGTTTAAAAGCAAGTAATTAAATACTTTCCAACTTTAGACCACATTGACACATCAGTAGCTTATCATAGGGTTTGAAGGCCATAAAATAACAAAAATCCGGCTTTTACATGGATCTAGTTATTTCCATGAGCCAGAAAAACTTATGACCAAAATTATTGTTGGCAAAATTGTAGAGGTCCGATAGTTGGTCGTCCGATTTTTTAGCATTTAGCTATTGTTTTTTTAATTTCTAAATATGGTTTTTTGGTATGCTGAATCCGATTCCGGTATGAGCTTCACATGAAAAAAGTGATAAATCTGTTAAATCGCTAAAATGGAGGATTGGCAGTTGAAAAAAATTGCGGATTCTCCAATTGAAACACAGTAGAACGCTCTGCATTTTCCATACAATAACACTTTCTGAACTAATATTTCACTTACCCACTGCTCGTCGCATAATCACTTCCCATAGATCTTGGGCTCAAATCATACTGTCTCTTTACGTGATATGCTCCGTACCCGGTGGTTCTGTACGGCACATAGTCTCCCTTGATGTTTTTCGTTAATACCTTGAGTTCGTTGACACTGCCCGCCGAGTCTGCAATAATGGTTAGCTATTCTATTTCTGCTTCGACGTTTTCAATGTGTAATGGAATGTTTGCGTTGGGAGGTCGGGAATGGCGGTAAAAAATTGAGAAATTACGCAAAATGGACTATTGACATTTCTTCTAATGTTACTGTTTAGTGGGGGCAAACTGTTTATTGAAAGGAGCCACCCAATGGCTCTAAGCTTTTAGTTTCGAATCTTTTGTCTGGTTAAGCATCAGAAGTCAAACTAAAGAACTGAAAACTAAAACCCCTAAAACCTACCGTTCTTCAAGAAATCGGCGCTGTATTCGCTGTCATACTGGCGAGTTCTGGAAGCTGGTCGTGGAGAAAGTGCTTGAGTACGATGTGGAATGGCTTGTGGTTCATCGCCTGCAAGAATCCAATGTTAATATTGTGAACATGATAGTTTGACTAATAATCTCTTCATTCTATTGAGCAAAGTTGAGCAAGGTGCAAGAAAGTTTTGAGCAAGGATGTCAAAATGGTGGCAAGCGAAACTCAATGAATATAAAAGTGACATGGGGCAGGGGACTTAGTTTTAATGGTAATATTGGCGGGTGTATTGATATTCTTCATGAATCTCACCGGTTGGCGATGGGCTGTGCGAGACGTATCCAGCATCTCCCCACTTGGTTCCGTATCTGGTGATGGAGTCTGTAAATGTAAAAATATTGTTTGATAGTTTCAAATTTCGAACTGAAAATTTATTAGTTATAATTTTTCACCAAAAAATATAACAAAAGACAAGCTGACCTAAACTACTCTAAAACATACATCGTTTCTTCAATTCGTATCAAAGTTACTTTGGTCTCAGCTAGAACCCACAATTTTCCTTCCCAGTTAATAAGTCTATGCTCATCGGAATCTACATCAGAGCTACTCTCATAATCAGAATCGGAAGAAAAGTAACCTTTGCGGTGTCTCTCGTATTTAGCGTATTTGTCGAACACAGTTTGTCCTGGAGCTTCAGCAGGCATTGGGGATACACTTCTGGAACGGTCTGGGATTGAGAGCTTTCTCTTGTGGTGAGCTGGTCCTGTAAACATTTTGGATTATAACTTGTTGTATTGATTTATTGAACTAACCATATCCTGCTGATCGATGTGGGACAACTTCTCTTGGGCTTGGTGGAACCTCATCTTCCACAAAGACTGGTGGCTGGAGCACAAACTTCTTCGGGATCTTCTTCTCTTCCTTTGGTGCCTCCTCAGCTGGGGCTGAAGACTTGGTCCATCCAACCATTCCGATGGCATCAATTGGTTCCTCGGTAATGTCGCGGAGTGGAACCTGAGCATCATTGAGTCTTTCAAGATGATTGAATGCGGCAGAAATGAATGGAATGCTCTTTCCAGAAAGCACCCATCTTCCCTCAATGTCAAGATGCTTCAGACGGTTTGGTCCGCGCCCTTGGATGTGAGAATCCATATGGAAGTATTTGATATCATCAGTGTTCAGTCCAAAGTCAGACATGAACAAGTTTGGAATTGTAGTTGGAGGAGCCATTGAGAAGCAGTAGATGAAATGAGCTGAGACGAGCTGAGCTGATGTGATGGCTGAAAGTGACCTTGACCTCTCTTTTATACTAGGAACAGTTTTTCGGAAGGCAACGCCCACCCCCTTCCGTGGTGAACTTCGGTAATGCGCACACATGCACTAAGCTCATCACAAATAGAAAGAAGAGAGAGAAAGAGAGAGGCGTCGACCTTCGCGTAGTAGTAGAAAGAGAGTACCGTATGTGTTTTCGGAGGGCGACGTCGAAACAAAAAAAAACGAGCGAAACTGTTTAACACCGGATTACTGGAGCGGTGGCGTACATTTTGGAAAATGATAAGTTTGGTCGTTTTGTCAGCTTTTCTTCAAACACCGCCAGCGAACTGTCTAACAGTGGAGGAACGTGGAAATATTTGAGGTAAGGGTTCAATGAGAATTGTTCGGCGGCAACTGTGTGTCAAGCACGTTCAGTAATCTATTGCTGTTTTAAAATAGATTTTTCTCCGAACGTGCTGAAAAATGTTTTGCTGAGCACAAATGCTTTTCTTTCAAAAGAAAACTCTACTCTACTTTGACAATTAATATCTCGGATTTTCTAAGTTTCACAAAAAATGTACCGCTGCTAAAATTTAAAGAAATATATGTTTGTATTTTGTGAGATGACATTTTTTTAGTAGACATAACTAAAGAAAACCTAGATATAAGCTGTCAAAGTAGGGTAAGGGGCTACGAGTCTAAAATGGGAAAAACGGTATATTTAAAAGGTTCAACGCTTTTATATTTTATATATTTTTAGTTTTCATTGTGTCAAAATGTATTGTTAATAATAATTTTTGAAATCCATATTAGGTATTTGAAAAATATTGAATTTTAAAATTCTTACGAATTAATTTCAGTGCTAATTTTCAAGAATTTCTTTGCGTTTCAAAACGACAAATTTCATGGCTTTCAAGAAAGAAATTTTTTTGTCAAATCTTTGAATTTCAGTATTTCTTAATATACATATACATATATATAATACATTCAAAACATTGGTACTTTTATAATTGTTATACCTCAAAATATTTTTTAAATTAAAAAAAAAGAAAACGTGAATTATTTTTGAATTGTGAGGCTTATGAATAATCATTTCTAAAACTTAAAAGTTAAGAGTACAGCTACTTTAAAACAAAAATTTCACAACCGTACTTGTTTACTAAATAGATGAATGCTATGGACATAGATGTTGTGTATTCTTATTTAGGATTTAGCTTGACATCAAAATGAGAATTACTCATGAAACCATTCGAACCTAAATTTCCCATGATTCACCATTTCTTGAAGGTATTTTATTTGCTACAGATTTTTCGTCATTCACACAGTTATTTTTTTGCAGTTCATGGGCATTGGTAAAAAAACTGTTTACCACTGTTTACCTCTCCGCTTTACAGAACGAAGGTTTGGGTGAGCAGAAAAGAATTCTTCCCGTTTCATTCACTACCTGGCCAACCAAACAGTTATTTACTTTTTAGCGGTGGTCTTTTTTCAATCGAATCAAAACGTTTGTCATGGGTTCGTGTGGCTTCCGAAAGTTTGGTTGTCATTTGAAACAAAAAATTTGGAAGTTGAAAAGAAATTGAAACGTCACAGGATTGTATTATTTTTCAAGGTGTTTGATCTCTATTTAAAATCATTAAAACTATAAAATGAAAGATTATTTTGAAAAAAAAAATGGAATTAAAATTCAAAATCATTATTATTTACATAATTGGAAGCAGAGGAAGATATAATTTTTTTAGGTTGAATTTCTGAGACTTGAAGCACATTATTTTGGTACTGTTAAAAATCCCATCGTTGTGTCGAATGTTTGATTTATATTGAACATTTATATGTTTTTTACTGCCTGAAAATAGTTATTTTCAATCAACAATTTTGAGAAGTTGCTCGAAAACAGCCTCAAGCTTGGAATTAGCTGACTGATACTTCGATCGGCACTTTGATATTAGAGCCAGTTATTTAACAGTTTTTCAAGAATTTAAATTGAAGGGAAAACTATTTTTTAAAGGTACAAATATTTTTTATATCTCATATTTAAATCTACCTTTTTTCTTCAAATAGAATTCAAGGATTCCGTTCAATTGCAAGTCGCAAATTTCGGCTTTTAAACGGAAAATCAAGAATCAAAATACCAAAAACTCTACAATTAAATATATATATATATATATATATATATATATATATATATATATATATATATATATATATATATATATATATATATATATATATATATATATATATATATATTGTTATGATAATAATTGGAAAAGGAACACATATATCTCGAATGAAAAATGATACCCAGCACAAATTCACCAAACGATTATTTTTCATGTTCCTATAATAAATCTTGACTTACATAATTGTCTGGATAATATATTATTGTTTTTTTTTCCAAAAATAAATACTTTGAATTGCATTCGAACATCCACCCTCCGGAATACATCTACAAACTAAAAAAAAAAGCGGCAATCCGTCATAATCCATCATTTTACCCACATAGATTATTCGCATATTTCCTTACAACTGGATTTTCGAAATTGCTTCCCATCCCGAGGTTACTCTCTTTATTTGAAACGTGAGTTTTATAAATTTAAACGTAGCCAGTAAAGTGCATAGAATTAGAAAATCATATGAAGGGTTTCGGACATTTTTTCATCATTTAATTTCAATTTTATTTTCATTCAAGACATTACAAGAGTTCTAAAGGTTAAGAGTGCAGCCAAGCAAGCTAAATTTTCGAGTCATTTTTCCTATTTCTTCTGCGCTCAAAAACGACAACAAGATATGTGGATAGCTGTTCAAATATTCTCCCAATCTTCTCAACTCTTCGTCTTTTAGCCTCTCAACAGCTTTGTGACTAGCAGTATATATTTTCCCCATAATTCCATAGTTTTATAGCTATAAATTAAATTTCTCTCTCAATTTTTTTGTTTTCCAATGTGAATTAGAAAACATGGGATACCCACCGATATTTGCTAGGAAATTGAAAATTGAAATATGTAGTGTGCAAAAATTGTGTTGATGAAAGAATATTTGAAGCTTATTGCAGATATACAAAGGTGTTTATATGCATTTCGCAATATATTAAATATTGTTTTTTTTGCTTTATGAATTTCACTATTATTTTTGTGACGGTGTTCAATGTGGGTAGAACGAAAATTTGTCAAATGAGTATGTTTATTTATAATAGTTTTCTAAAATACTAAAAACATTCTGAGCAAAACAAATAGGTTGTGTAAGAATAAAAAATGCAAAAAAATTTTTGCAGCTTTTAGAGGAGGAGTTGCACCAGTAGGGAAATTTGTATTTTTTTTTGTTTTTTTTCTTCCGAAAAAATTGAATTGGCAATCAAAAAATTGAAATTGCCGAGTTTCTGCCATATTTTGTGATAACCAAATTACCAGTGCTGGAATATAATTATTTTTAATATATGAACATTTTGGCAGTGGTTTTCAATAATTTCCTACTGGCCCTCCACCTTTCAACTTTTAAAGTCGCTTAAAAAAATTAAAGTTGTCGATTGTCAAAACTTTCTGAATGCCTCAAATGCTGAAAATCAAAAAAAAAGTACTTTCATCATCGCCTGCTTCTGGAGATGAAAATCCTTTAATTTATAAATAAGAAATTTAATATTTAAATATTCAAACACATGCATTTATATTCCTGCAAAATGTTCATATTTCAAGTTCAGGGTGCCTCAAACCTCAATTATTTTGTCTTTTCACAAAAAAAATTACCAGTCGGAATTTTAAAATCATGTAAAATTAGGTTCAAGTTTTCAATTTTCAAAATTAGAAAAAAAATTGAAATTTGTAAAAAAGACTAAATTTCTGAGCAACCCTGCTTCAAACATTCTATTTATTAAATTTTGATTTAAAACATAACTCTTGGCAATCTTTGAATTTTTGACCTCCAATGATGCTGAAATTGTATGATTTTCTATTTTCAAACTGCTATTTGCCGTTTGAAAATAGTATGTATCATAATTTTGAAAAAAACAAAGTTTTCAAAAATTAATTTTTCTTTGAAAAACCTCATTTTCCATCACAAAAAATAATTTTTAACAGAGAAATAATCCATCAAATTGTATATTTTAAAACTAATAGAATAATGAATTGCTTTCTGATCATTGAAACTGTTTTCCTCCTCATTTACCCTCCGGTGATCACAATGCAATTTTGATGGTAAACAACTCATTCCTTATCAATGGCAAACGCTTCGAAATTCATTAACATCTCACTACTTTGTCTTTCCTTGTGTTGAAATATTTGTAAAACATTTCGTAAAACCGAGAAACTTATCTTGTTTTGTTCCAAGTTCCGAGTTCCTTCTCTTTACCTCGTTATATTTGTTCTCCGCCAACAGTTGTGTTTTCGCAGCGACAATGATGCCCCCATATTTTTCTTAGTAGACTCTTTGTTGTTATTCTAGTTTTCCGCAGTCACCACCTTACTGAATTTCGTCTCGTTTCACTTCTGTTCTCCCCCATCTTTATTGTGTTTTTCACTTTTATTTTAGTTTTACTTTCTTCAAAAGCGAGACCTAAAAATCAACGCGCATCAAACACCATGAGTCAACGCACTATGTTTATCCCAGATAAAATAGTCACAATGCATTACGAGTTTCCGAAATGAATGACGAAATGTGTTATTTGTATTTTTGTCACCCCATTATATACCTACTTCTACTTCGTACAAACCTAGTATTTGAGTTGTGAGCCATTAGTTAAAAAAAAAGTGTCGGTCGCATGACAAGTTTTGCTTCAAACCACATCATTGTATCTTCAATTTTCATCTTCGCCCCCTTTTTCTAATCTTTGTTCTCTTGCAATTTTTTCCTGATAATTTTACTTTTAGGTCTATATATGACTTGAAGTTCAGAAGTAGCTTAAAATGTACTTGAAATTCTAAAACCTGATTTCAAAAAACGGACATTTTTTATTACTACCTGTGTCACTATTTTGCTGGTCTTTTTATGATCATGATCAAATATTTTGTCAAAACACCAGAAAACTGTTTTCAAAAACAGTAGTGTTCACATGTCAAATTTCTGTGGTTTTGAAATTTAAAAACAAGTGTTTTGAAAAAAAAGAAAGAACCTTCACACATTGATTATGTTTTCTTGAAAAAATTATGACGTTTTGAAAAGTGAAAACGTGATTTATGTTTTGTTTTTGCTGGATTAATTGTTTTTAAAAAGTTGGTGTAAATAAATGAATATTGGATTTCGTTTAATGGATTTTCAGTTTTTAGTCTTCTAAAAGATAAATTTTTTTTATTCTAAAATTAGATTTCAAGTTTGCAAAGATAGATTTTCAAAAAAAACATGCTATTAAGATATAAAAAATTATATAATAACTAAGTATTATCACAATTACATTTCAGAGAAAAAGTATCTAAAATTTGAAGAATTTCGGCAACTTACATGTTTTCCAGAAAGCGGACGTAATACAGGTTTTCAGCGTTTTCAGTAATTTTTGCTCTATTGTAGCATTACAAAGGCTTAAGACATACATCGAAATATTATAGTAACATTTTCAAAAATAAATTCTATTGAGGCAATTACTTAAAATTTGCCACTTTGAAAAAAACTATAGCACTGCCACAAGTGCATAGCTTGAAAATTAATAGTTGGAACCTAAGTAGACCATAAAATTGACCGACAAATTCCAAAAAAGTGGCAAAACTGTATAATTACCATATTTTGAGACAAAATGGAAAATATCAAAAAACTTCTAGAAAAGTTTTACTATGATTCTTTGGCAGCTTGAGAGTGATTTTCAACAACTTTGGCAGCATGAGAGTGGTTTTCAACAATTTTCCCACTAGCGCTACTCAACATTCAATGGACTTAATCTGCCCCTCAATTTACCAAATTTCATTTTAAAAAACTTTCTTTGAAAAATTTCAAAAACTTTTCCGCCTATTTTGAATGCAGAATTTTCAAAGAGCAAACTTGCCGTATTCGGCTAATAATGTGGCAAAATTTTGCAAACTGTCTGTAGCGGCTGATATTATTCAATTACTCCCTATTTCACATATCGCGTTTTTTTTGTTCAGTTAGGTACTTTTTCAGTGGTACTTGGTTACCTAACGACCGAGAGTTGTCGAAATGGCAAAACTGAAATAATAAAACTTTTGGGCCAACTTGAAAATGTTTTTAAAAAAATCTAAAATAGTCACTCTTTGAAATGTCTAGTGCCAACAATTAAGTTTTTTTCCCTGTTTTTCCAATTTCTCGCACCAAAACTAGTTTACCTATTTATTCTCGACTTCCTCTCTACGCAAGTTTGGTTTCCCGTTTCCCCCGTTTCCAAAAAGTGCGCAGGCTTCGGGTCGATAATTTCCGGCCGATCAAACTAATCGAATAACGTTTTTTTCTCCCAGTCAGTGACAACAAAACAGATTTGTTGTGTATGTATGACTTGTTGTCTCTTCTTTTTCGTCTCTCATACCCCCATCTCGTCCTTCCTCCGCCCAAGTGAACCCCGCCCATCAACGGCCACATCTCAGTCTCTGTGCCTCTTCTCACCTCCATTTTGTTCTCCTACTCTTCGGTTGGTGCACTCTTTTGTAACTGATACATCTTCTTTATCCCTGTCCTGTCCAGAGGTCATACGCCAAAAACCCGCCACCACCACGTGCCCCGGCGGGGTAAATTATGATATTACGTAGGCTTGACATTCGTCCTTGCATTTGTTCTTGAAACAAGAAAAATGTAGAAAAAAGGACTAACACATATCGTGTCAAAGGACTATAAAACTATAAAACAACGCAGTTTTCTTTCACCATCTCCTTTTCTTTTTCTAGCCTGTTTCAACAAGCTCTCAGAGTTTATTTCTTTACCATCACGAAATATTGTCCCTTCTCTTGTCTTTTATCAGTCTAGCTTGTAAACCCGACTAAAACGTTTTCAAATGTTTCAGAACACCATGGCCATCGAAATGCAACAAATCATCGAGTTGATCCTTGCGATCTTCCTTCCAGTAAGTAGTTTTCAACCGTAGCATTATTTGAAATTTCAACAACTCAATGCAAAACTCAACAAAAATTGCTGATTTCCAGCCACTCGCCATCTTCATCCACGGAAACGACTGCAACATGCACGTCGCTGTGAACATCATCCTGTGCTTCTTCTTCTTCGTGCCAGCCGTCATCCACGCTCTCTGGTACTGCTTCTTCAGAGCTTAGATCAATCGCCCCTCGCGAAGATCACTGCCATGCCGATAATCAACGCACCAAAAAAAAATCACATGCATATTGTATCTGCGCCCGCATTCACCATTTTTCAAAGTTGCCTTAAGTTACAATTTTTCTCCCCTCGAATTTTATGAATGGCGTTTTTTTCATTGCTTCTGTTTTCCTATGATTCTTGTTAAAATTGAAAACTGTTCAAAATAAACAACAATAAATAAATAAAAAATCAATCGATACAAAGTTGTTTATTGCATTGTTTGAGGGAGATATGTCTCGAAGTATTTTCACCGAGAAATGGCCCGCGAGACAACTTACAACGCGTATATATGTGTGTGTGTGTGCCCACTTCATGCGAAAATAGTGCAGCAATCACCAGAGACGCACTCGGGGAGGGCCGATTTTCGAAAAATGAACAATAAAACTGCCCCGTGGTGGCTGATCGCTGTTGTGTACGTTACGTGTATGTGAAGGTCGACAACATCTTCCCTTTTTCGTGTTGACTAACATGACCGGGGTCGAGTAAAATAGTGTACAGGTACATACGCCCAATGTTTTGAGATTAGAGTATTGTTGTGAGAAGGGTGAATTGTCTCTCATCGTGACTTTAGTACTTTACAAAAAAACGTTACTTGCGATAAGTTACCTTCAAAAGTAGATCGCATTCCTTCATGTCAGAAAATTATAAATTTGTTTTAAGAATGTATTAAGACCATTTTTCATAAAGTAGCAAACTTTTTAATTTCATATTAGACCCAGAACGGCGCCACAGTGTAATGAGACCTTTGAAAAACTTCTGAAAAAATTATTTTGGGGCTCAAAACATTGGGAAAAAAGCTACATTTGCAAAATTACCTGAAATCTCAAATGTTGCCAAATTTGTCAGTCTCACAGCGGTTAGAAGAAAACTAGCAATTTTGTGCTTCTATTGACTAAAAAAAGTGTTTTAAATGTGGAGTACTGCCAGTAAGAAAGGTGTTTAAAACAATTTTTATGGTGTTAAAATGACCAATTTTTATAATAAAACATTTAAAAATAAATTAGAAATTAGTTTTATTTCGGGTCAAAAAGCGGTGAAACTCACTATTTCCGACTCAAAAGAAACACATTATATTTGGTTTTTTGGCATCACATTAATCGTTTTAACGATTTCCCCACTTCACCTTCAATTAATCAAAAACTACGAAAAACCATTCAAACACGGAATCTATATTTTGGCAGTTAAAACCTATAGGATAAGAGTTTTCTCCAAATAATTTGAAACGCCATTGAAGTTTTCCGACAAATTCTCAAAAGCTCTCATTGAAAATTTGCTACTTCATTTCTAAAATAAAACATTTTGTATGACAAAATTATATTTTGAATACCCAATAGTTTATCATCATGTTTCAATTTCAAAATTATTATTCCAGATAAACAAATTTGAAAGTCACATGAAATTTAATAAATTAAAAAAATGAATATTTATTTAGTTTTAATCTTATTATTCAAATAGTCTCTAACTACCAGCACGATTGATTGCTTTTTGATATACGTACATAAGAAAAACCAATCAGTATAAATTATAAATGGAAACATTTCCGCCCCTCCTCTAAGCCTTTGCGTACGAGTCGCCGTCCATTTGAGTGTCAGAGAATGCAGACAATGTTTTTCCGCTGTTTTTCTTCAAAAAATAATTATAAAGTAGCCTATTAAATTGACAGAATAATACCTCTTCCGAACTAGTCGAGTTTGACTTTGAGGTCTTTGGTGAGTCTCTCATTGGCTCTGTGTAACTGCCGCCAGCACTATTATTATCTTCATCATCCTCGTCGTTGTTGTTATTTGGACCGTTGTTGTGACCGTTATTGCCATTATTGTTAGAGTTTGTCGTCGAGCCACTCAACTTGCGAAACTTTGCAGCCATATTCTTGTACCTAAAAAGTTGAGGAGATCGGTACTTGAAAATGTATTGGAAATTGCATTACTTCAAACAGCAGAGGTTTTGTGAGCATTGCACATATCCTGGCTGGCATTGGCAAGGAACTCCGCAAGCTACAACTACTTCGGCATCTGAAACTCTGATTTCTAGATCTAACCCAAAAAAGGACCCGCGTTAGAAATATTAATGAAAATTGGTGTTATTATACAATTTTTGAATTATTGTGAGTTCTGAAAAGTAATAAATATGTTATTTGGAAAGTTCATCCCCTGTTTCGGCATGCTTGACACCCTTGGGTAGGAGGAGGAGGGAGAGGTTGAGGCATCCGTTGCTCTGCAAATATCATGCAACTCCTGAACCCTAACCCTACACATTCTTACGCTGTTGTACACAAGTCGGCTGGCACAGCGGCATACAAGCCGGTGCACATTGAATCGGGCCAGCCGCATAATTCTGAACACATGTTGGACTACAAGCAGGCATACAGGTTTGGACGCATGACAGCTGGAATAGCTTTTTTTGGTTTTTTGGGGTTAGCTTTTTTGTACCCTAGCAATGCAGCTACTCTCGCATAGAGGCATACACTGAGCTGCACATGGCGTTGGAGCCATTTGAACGGCGTATTGCTGAATGCAGTTCATGTCACAACTCGGATAGCATTGCTGTGGACACATTGATTGGACACAGGAAGACGTGCAAGATGGCATACATGCTGGAAGACACTGAGACACTGGTCGGGATACCTAAATTGCTACTACTACTGAGAAATTCTTTGTTTTAAATTTTCTGGCACCTGAAGATTGGTGACACACGCATTTGTACACATTGGTCTACACTGTTGGGGGCACAATGAATATTGCTGTACACAAGATGGGGAGCATGATGGCATACACATTGAGTCACATCTTGGGGCCGGGGGCTGCAATTTTTGGCATTTTTCAATTTTTGAATTTCGATCTGTATCATATCATTTTCTATATTTTCCCATCACCCCCAAACAACCAAACCACTTTAAATGTGAGTCATGCCAATTCAATTTTCTTTACGATGGCCAATAATTTCGCAAGATCGAAACATGTTTTAGAATTGACTGGTTTTTGCTTACTGGTAGGGGAACCGATATTTGAATCTGTTGAATGCAGGTTGGGAGGCATCTTGGCATACACTGTGGAATGCAGTTCGCTTGCCTGAACAAGAAAACAATGACTGTTGAGAAACCTTTTCAAAAATTGACATACGAGCAGATAGATGGGCAATTATTGGTACAGGTACTGCATGTGACTGCTTGAACGCAAGCCGATGAGCATGCTGGCATACATGCTGGAACACAAGTCTCTTGCTCGACGGTAATTTCGTATTTCTGGATGCATGATTGGGAGCAGGAAGGCATGCACGATGAAGCACAAGTTGGACGTTGAATTGCTACTTGGATTGACTGGATACATTGTGGAGTGCACACCGGTTGACATTGTTGAGGACAGCTCGGGAATACTTGCTAAAATTAAAAAATAATAATATTGCGATATTTGGAACGGGGATGCCACAAAACCTAAAAACCCAAGTATTCACAAATTCATCAGAAAAACTGGGCAAAATGAGATTTCCAAAAACTGTCAATTAGAAAATATGTGGGTTTGATGTTGTGAAACTAGTTCTAGGAATGTACCTTTTTATTTCAGTACAATTACCCAATTAGATATGCATAGAAATTAATATAAAACTACAGTATATTCCCTATTAGTATGGTCCCTCCTCACTCGACTTTGACCCTTTATATCTCGCTTGTCTTCGATCATATTCAAAAATTCAAACGGGAAAATCTTTTTCGAATCTATCGTTATGCTCTGGTTTTTGAAAATATCAAAAATCTTCTGAAACCGCTAAAATATAAGCCGACAAAGTCGATTGGTGGGGGGGGGGGCCAAACTAATAGGGAATATACGGTATCTATTATCAAAACACTAATATTCACCTGAATACAATTTGATGAGCATGATGGCATGCACTGTGGAGCACACTCCGTCGGTCCTTGGATGGCGTTAATACAAGCTGGGAGACATAATGGCATACACTGCTGGTCACAAGATGGTCCCTATAATATCTTTTTTAGAGTATACTTTGACTAGAAATGATACCGATCTAACTAAATTTATACATGCTGAATCGCATTTTGGCATACATTGATCCACACAAACTGAGGTCTAAAACAAAGAAAACACATATGTGCGATTGGAGGAAAATAACTAAAAACCTTAGCCATAACACAAGCTTGCGTGCACATTGGTTGACACCGATCGGGACAAGTGACCTTTAAAATAACAAAATAGACGGTGAAAGTTGTATTGTGAGAACTCACGAATCCGCTGCACGAACCGCATCCACAGTTACCTGAAGGGCACATTGCACAACATTGTCTTTTTGAACGGACCCTTGTGATGAGAGATCCATTCATTTTCAGATATGGTGAAGTCAGAGCGGATGTTGAGAACTGCAAAATTAAATTTTTCTGGAAGGTATTATTTTTTGAAAAAAATATACCTCATCTCCAAGAGACAATTGAAACACTGCAAAAGCAGCGATAAGATATTGCATTTTTACACTCTGAAAATTTTAAAGTCTTAGATTATCGCTAAACGGATAGTAATAAGGAATGAAAGGAATACAAAAATGTCCGGCACGGTGGTCAGTTCCCCGCTATTTGTACCCATATATTTATAGAGATTGACACCTGCATTGTGCCCGGCGGCCGCGGCCACTTTTTGTGAACTCGCGCCCATCAAACACCATTTCATTTCATTGCCAAACACTGGATCGCATACCGATATCCGGAAATCGCCCGGTCATTATGCTCAATTTTTCAAGTGGTCTCGCAGATGGGAGGCGGATTTTGACACTTTTTGGCTGCCATTCTCATGGTTTTTTGATTTTTTTGAAACATTTTTCATCGGGCTCTATTGATATAGTTAAGGGGAAGGAATATTCAGGGACAAGTGAAAAGACCAATGGAAGATTGAATTTATGAAAAACTGGCCGAATAAGTGGAACATTCGACACGTTAAATGATTGCTCAAATTGGCCAAATCATTTTTGAATCGGCATATTTTAATATTGTGTGACTTAAAAATTGACATTCCAATGCTTCAAGGTTTCAACTATCTCTGGTGGTCATCAACTTTTGGTCTAAAAAATAAATGGAGGGTGTCATCAGAACTCAAAAAATACTCAAAACTCGCATTTTTTCAAGCATGACTCGGGTAATAACTCATTTCTCTACAGAATAAATTTATTAAAATGACATAAAACATTTGCAGTATATTATGAAGTGTTCATTAAAAGAAAACAGAACAGTAGGTCCTGGCCGGGATCGAACCGGCGATCTTCTGCGTGTAAAGCAGACGTGATAACCACTACACCACAGGACCACATGCCTTGCACATAGACGGGCAGTGGTTTTCATCGGAAACAGAGAAGAACGGAACGTGTTTATTTTGTAGGTTACCAGTTGCTGAAATTTCTGACAGAAAGTTGGCACAGTGCTGCCAAGATTTTGCCAAGATCACTTAAGATTGCAGCTTGTCAAAAATAGCTAATCGTGAATATGATATAGAATGTGTGTATGCATTGTAAAATAAGTTTTCAGATATTTTAATATTTTATTAATCGTGATCGTATTGAAAGATTTCCTAAATTTTTCTTATTAGTCTCGAACAACCATATCAATTTGTTTTCTCCTGATTGCCACGGCATTATTCTTCACAAGTGTAGCTCTCTTTCTCCGTCCATAACCAAAACTATTACAACCACAAGATGATCCTCCTCCTCCTCCATAGCATCCTCCGGATGAATAACCAGAACTGTAACCACCGCCTCCGTATCCACAACCTCTACAAAATGAAAAACCACACTTAGCAAATATAGTAGTTGCAATTCAACGTACCCTCTCATACAAACCGACATACAAACCGGCATGCAGCAACTACAGCAATTGCTCTGCACGGGAACTGGTACTGGCTGCAAATTGAATTTTAACGCTTAAACTTTTGAGTTTTCAAACACAACATACCACTGGCATAGGCATCGGCATCGGCATAGGCATAGGCATCGGTACAGGCACTGGTTGCGGAACAGGTGCAGGTACTGGGACCGGGGCAGGAATCGGAATTGGGATCGGTGGTGGCATCGGTGGTGGAATCGGCATCTGACAGCAAATCATCGTGCTCACACAGCATCCCCCACCTCCGAAACCAAAACCTCCACCAAAACCTCCTCCAAATCCCCCGCCAAATCCAAAACCTCCAAATTGGCGTTTTGCTCGGATATGAGCATCCTCTAGGTTTGCCAGAGCAGTTGTTGTAGCATTTTTCTTAATCTAAAGAAATAAAATTGAGATTGTTAAAGAAGGTGTAACGGTTTCTATAATTTTTCAAGCATTTTTTATGGCAGTGTAAAATTTCAAAAAAAGAGTCCAATTTATACTAGTATCTCCAATTTTGACCTTTTCCGTCTCGTACGGGTCCGAAGTTGAGTTTTTTGAATTATCGTCATTCATTGCATATTTTGATCGTTCATATTACGTTTTTTCGTTGGTTGAGGTACATTTAAGACCGATCGGTAACCAATTTTAATAATTTTTGGTTACATACAGTTTTTGGTTACATATTTTAATCAACAAAATAACGTGAGATAAATGATGAAAATATGCAATGAAGGATGATAACTTTGATATAAATTATTAGCTTATATTTTCAAACGACTCATAACTGTTAGTAAAATTTAAACATTTTTTCAAAGTTTTCAATCATCAAAGTTTTCAACCCATGTCAAATACAAACTTTAACGTGAAGTACAATGTTCAAATTTTGATCCCTTTGTGCAAACACCTAGTACACGATAAGAAAAAGTCAAAACCTTCACGCATCCACTCTAAAAAAAACAAGCGTGCAACTAGTCTTGGCGACTACAGTCATGACAAGATATATCGGCTTGAGAATCAACAATTGTAAAGGCTCTTGATTAGATGTGAGAAACTCGTTGATGTTCAACGATCAAACAAACATCTACTATCTAATAACTGAAAAAGTCTTACCTCTGTACTTAAGCATTGGCTGAAAATTGAATACAATACTATATAAGCTCCAGTGTTCAGACGAAACATGTGTGGAAAGTATATTAATTGTAACTAGCGCAGACCGTTTTATATTCGGGTCAGTTTCAATGTTTGCGTTTGGGTTCCGTGACAAGATGGACCGGACTATATCCAGAATGCTTAGTCATAATAGTTCGTTTCGTGAATTCTGAAGTGTAAGGAGAAAGTTTCTGTAAGAAATTCAATACAAACTAAATTCGAATTAAATGAATATGTTTTTGCTTCTTTTCTTTTTTTAAATTAAAAAGAATTTTCTTTAATTCAATTATATGAGCTTGTTTTCAGCGGGATGTTCAATATTTGCAGCAATATTTGTTGCAAGATTTGTGTATGCGAATGTGCACAAAGAGCAAAAAATCAAAGGTTCTATTTGATTACACACACTTGAAGATTGGACTACACTCATTTGCTGCTCATCTTTGATTATCAACCCCCCCCCCCCACAAAAAATTCTTGACTCATTGTTACTTATTTAATTTTTTGCTCGGCCTGGTGGTAGTTCAAATAAACGAAGCGGAGCACAATACGGGAATCCAGAATTGTATCGCGTGCAACTGTATACTTTTGAGTTGAATTGGGAGAAGGTGGAAAAAATGTCGCAGACTATATTTTGGCAACTCTGGCGGAGAAAAAGAGCTCGGATAAAGATCATATAGCAAAATGGTGCTTGTGAACTTTGAACCAAATCCTGATGGAACGCTGGGAGACACTTTTTGGAAACACTACAATTGGCACATACTGATATGATTTCATGATTAAAAAATTGTTATGACAGTTTAAAAGTTGGAAATATATGACTAGATATATTATATTTTGCCAATTTATTTATGCAAAAATGGTCACAAGTTAATTTTTTTTTTAATAAATAGAAACCGTGTACTCCACTGACAATCAGGCAAAAAAAAAACAGTTTCTGGAAATAATAGAAGATTTTGTTATACTTTTGTAATAAAGTTACACGCACTAGTGGACAAAAATGAAGACTACAGCAAACTTCAGTCATTTTTTTTTTATTTTTGAAAACATTTTGAAAAATTTCAAAAAGTTTCTTACAAAATCTTTTCATCTTGTGAAAAGGCTTGCAGCTACACCGTAGATCCATATTTAAAAATAACAGAAGGTTTTGTTTTATAGAGAAACCATTCACAATAAATACTAATACCTTGATGTTAATTATGAAAAAGTCAGAACTCCATGTTTCTTACGTGAAAAAAAACACTGAAAAAAACATTGTTGACCATTTTCAGAAAATAAAATTTAATGGAAACATACTTTTAGTGAATGAGTATTTAATGTAAAACTAGATCACCCTCCCCCCCCCCCCCTCCCAGCAAACTTTTGAGCTCATCCCAATGGTCTGAAAACACGCATAATTCGAAAACGTTCCTCATCACATCAAACGAACATATATTTCAAGTACATGCGTTTTTGCGGGCACACTGATAAAACAGAGCCGGCACAGAGTGCTCACGTACCGGTTCTCGTACGTTGCTCAACTCTCCTGTAACATGACCACCCCTGAGCTTTTAATCCGATTCCGGCGCAACTTTTTGTGCTGCTTTCCTTCATCCTCAGACACAAACATTGCAACCTTTTATCCAGCCGGCAATCGAACTCAACTCAACCCCTCAACCGGTATCTAAAGTAAAGGCAAGCGGTCTGAGTAATGAAGAATGTGATAATTGGGGTTCTTTGTATTTGTTTGTTGGGAGGGAGAAGAATCAACGAGAGATTGTGCAAATGCAACAGCTGAAAGCGTTAACCAGTTTCTCAGCTTGTATTCTTCTATGACGCGGTCTCTATTTACGGACTATTTGCAAATAACGCATCACTTGAACTTTTCAATGCAAGTGTTCGGAGATTGAAAGTTCTGTGTCACTACATTCACGTATTGTTGAAAACTATAACGGATATATTACAAGACGGTCTAGACAAAAATTGGGAAAAAAAGCTCTACTGAAAATGGGATATTAAACTACTACCTTTCAGAAATACTTTCAGAACAATATTACTTGATACAAAAGAAAGATCTTCAAAATAGCTTGCTGGTACTCCAACTAAAAAGATATAATAATCAATTTTTTTTTTACAAATCGGTGCAAAATAGTCGTTCGTTTACTAGTCATGCTTTGAAAAAATTTAAGCTTAACAATGCAACCTAACCTCGATTTTTTTCAAATTAAATTACAATTTCAAATGAGAATAAAGAGAACCTTCTACAACTTGAACATTCTGTGAACTATTGGAAAACACTGGACATTGAATGAAACAAAATTTTTAAACATTCACATTTGCGACGTTGGGCCGTTATTTATTGTCTCGAAAGAGGAAAAAAATGTCTGACAAATTGGAAAAGTACAGTAGATTCAACTGTCACACTTTTTTGTAAAGTAGGGCCTAAAATTAGTAGACTCGAGTTTTGAATTGGTGAGCCAATATCTCTCTTGACACAATTGAAGTGTTTTTAAACTGGTTAGAAGACTAGACTGAAATATATTATAGCTAACATCACTTTGGATAGTATGCGTCTTCGGCAAAATTTCATGTGCGCAAGAAGCCAAAAACAAACAATGTTTATTTGTGTGCACGCATTTTTTCAGCACACGGTTTTCATTTTCTCTGACTAAACTTTTTTCCCCCTCCTTACCATATTCCCACAGGTGCTCTAATCCGATCATAACTACTCATCTGTGTTTGATGCACAATTGAAACTGCCTTCGTTCTTTTTTGTCGCCTGTTCTTGCGCATGCCGGTCTTACCCTCTTGCCATGACTCCTCCCGGCGGGCGCGTATAAATATGAGGAGCAAAAGTTGAGTTGTCAGTAGTAGCTTGGCTTCGAATACTCTCTAACAAAAGCAGCAATGTTCCGCTCTGCATTTTCAATTTTTGCTATTGTCGCCCTGGTGAGATTTCTTTTTTTTTTCATTCCATTTTATTTATAAATTCCCCGCCATTTTCAGGCACTTTCGGCACCAACTCTTAGAGAAAAGCGTCAGGCTTGCTCATGCGCCCCAGTTCAGCAGCAACCATCGTGCTGCCAACAATCCACCATCAATGTCCAGGTTCAGTACACTCAGGTCCAACAAGCTCCAGCTCAAGACCCATGTGCTTGCCAGCCACAGCAGCAGCAGCCTGCGTGCAACTGTGCTCCAGTTCAGCAAGATCCATGTGCTTGCCAGCCACAACAGCAGCAGCCGGCTTGTAACTGTGCTCCAGTTCAACAAGATCCATGCGCCTGCCAGCAACAGCAACCATCCTGCGATTGCGCTCCAGTTCAACAGCAACCAGCCTGTGACTGCCAGGTAGGCTGTTAATGTAAGAGCGACGAATAAAAGTAACCCATCTTTGCAGCCACAACAACAACCAGCCTGTGATTGTGCTCCAGTTGCTCAACAACCAGCTTGTGACTGCCAACAAAACCCATCATGTGTGACCTGCATCCAAATCGAGATCCGTCAGCAACAAGCTCAACAGCCAGCTTGCGATTGTGCTCCAGTTCAGCAGAACCCATGTTGCCAACAAGCTCAGGTACAATATATTTGGTAAATGTTGGATGAACTTTTGAAGTTTCAGCCAGCCTGTGATTGCGCTCCAGTCCAACAGCAACCATCTTGCGATTGCGCTCCAGTTCAACAGAACCCATGCTGCCAACAAGCTCAGGTATGGCATTTTGAACAATTTTTTTTAGTCCGGTAATTTCAGCCAGCCTGCGACTGTGCCCCAGTCCAACAGCAACCAGCCTGTGATTGTGCTCCAGTCCAGCAGAACCCATGCTGCCAACAACAGGCTCAGGTAAATCACACTCCAGAGTTTTCCATTAAGTTTGTGAATTACAGTCAACTTGCGACTGTGCCCCAGTTCAACAGAACCCGTGCTGCCAACAAGCTCAGCCAGCTTGTGATTGTGCCCCAGTTGTTCAGCAAAACCCATGCGCTTGCCAACAGGCTCAGGTAAAGACTATTGCTTTTTGACCAGTAAATTAACTATGGATATCTAAACTTCCAGCCATCCTGTGATTGCGCCCAACAAGCTCAGCCAACCTTCCAAGTCCAAGTTCAACAAGCGCAACCAATCAATCAGTGCGTCCCAGCTTGCCAGCCAGCTTGCCAGTCATCGTGCACCGCTTCGTACACCAACCAACAATCCCAACATTCGTCAGCTACTACTTCCTGCGATGCTAACCAATGCGTATGCCAACGCGGATACGTCAAGTGCGCCGAGCAGACCTGCTGTCTTAGATACAGATACACCAACCGCAAGGCAAAGCGATCGATCGCCTAAACGAACTCATTTCTGACCATGTCTTTCTTTTTCGACTTCACGCAAACTATTTGTACATTTCGGTAATATTATTGCCATTACATAAAGTAGTTTTATATTATTTCCTTTTACACAATGAGTATATGCAATGAAGATATAAATGAAAAAATGATTAAGAATCATTTCTATGATGTTCAAATTACCAATTTTCGTCTAAATTACAACAAAATCACTGAAAAAGATTTGAGAAAAATGCAATTTTCTTTTAGGAAACTCTATTTGAAGTTTGAAAACCAGAAGATTTTCACAAAGGGTTGGTTCTATCATTATCTAAAACAGCAATCGTAGAAGAGATTTGAGAGTTTTCTTCAAAACTAAACTTTTTATATTGTGTTCAATATTGTTAACGAATTTTTGATCTTTAAATTTCCCATTTATTTTAAATCTAAATAACCTATACAATAATAAGCGCATTTGAGGAGTCAAATAAATAGACACATTTCAATTGAGATCTTCCACAATAAATAAGACACCTTACTAAAACATTTTTGGCACATGAACAAAGTACTAAGACAATAAATTAATGAATGCAGCGTTTCTAGAGCAGCTCAATATAGCTGACAGGCAATTTTCCGCGTTTTCCTCCTTTTTCAGCCATCACATATTCCGCATCCATTCCAGGAAGGCGATACACGATGAGAATCTGCAACAAGAGCAGACGTAATTTCACACAATATTTGGTTTCAATAGGGGTCCTCCTCTCAAGACTCACATCATTCTGGGTGACGCTGATCTCTTGTGGCAGCACTGCATCGTAGTCCATGATCACTTTGGCTTGCTTGGTTCCCAAGTCATCCGGCAGTAGGCCACTTGGCTGGAAAATCAGTAATTTGAAGAGATGTTCGTGATGGGAAATAATTGAAAATCACTGGAACGGAAACAACGCTTTCCACGAAGTTCTTCCCCAACTAACCTTGGCCGCCGCTATTGCCGCCGCCATAGTCCTTCCGTTTGGCGGGTCGCCACTATTGTTCACCAGTATTGCCGAGCTTCCGCGAAATGACATGGTGCTGAAAGCAATTTCCTTAAATCTGGGGACAATGAAAAAAGTTTGGCAGAATAGAGAAACATTTATTTGAGTTCAAATCGCGTTTCGTCGTTGTGTCACACATACTAAGACATTCACACAGCAACTGTGACTAGAAGAAGCCGATCAACGGCGGTTGGGGGGAGAATTGAGAGTAAGAAGAAAAAAATTAAACATACTAATTATGCTTATCGATTGGTGGAAATGACCGGGAGCTGTTAAAATATGAAATACATTACAATATAATACATACAGAATACATTGAAAATTTAAGAATATCGAAAACTTGAGCTAATATTGAATTTCTTGGCGAATTTGAATGACACTGGATTACTCAGAAGGAAGTAATGTTAAGTAAAAAGAAAGAGAAAGAGGAGAGAGAAAAAATAATATATAATCAAAATCGATTAAATTTGAAATAAATAGGGAGTCAAGATCACAATCACGAGTGGCAAACATAAAATCAAAGTTCGGGAGTCACTCGTCGTGTCGGTTTCCGTAGTACATCGGTGAATCGGCGAGAGAACTGAAATATTTGCATGACACGTACATTCACTACAACGAAATAAAAAAAGCAGTGGCTACCAAATGAATTGCTAGCGGGAGACGCATGCGACATGAAAACTAATGAGCCTAATTTTGAAAGAGAGACTTACCCGCTCAATTCCCGCTGCAAATCGGCCATGAGTTGATGAGACTGAGCATAGAAAGACATTTGTGCCTCGACAAAATCACGAAGACACTTCAACTGATTGTTCTGAAAATTTTTATACATTTTAAATTGGAAAAATCCCATTTAAAAAACTAACGTGTGCGGTTTGAATTCCTTCTAGCAACAATTTGGTAATCTCTGATTGCTTGTCAAACTCTGCTTGAGCAACACGCACGTCCGCCTCTGCCTGAAACTTGTGAAACGTTTCAAAAGTTTCAAAATATAATGTTTAGATATGTAACTAAAAGTTTATAAAGTACATAGAAACGGGAGGAATAACCAGACAATAATGAAAACCAACAGTGTTACAACATTTCTGAAACAAACCTGCTCAATTGTAAACCCTCCAGAGGTTTTACTATTCGTCTGAAACAGTTACTTTCTTTTTTAGATTTTTATTTTTAGAAAATTAATTTTTCACAAATTAAGAAAAAAATCACTCACCACTGTCTGAAGATCTACAGTTTTTGCTTTCTTGAGTCGGCTTTTACATGCATCCAAATCGAGACGCTTGCTGTTCAGCACTTTTCTTTCTTTCTGAATTAGATATTTTTATTGAAAGCGGAAATATATTTATGGCGCAGCTGGCCTGAGGGCAAGAATAATTTGAAATGCATTTACTAAATTTTTTTAGCAAGAGCTCATGAATAGTGCAGCTTGGAAAAGAGGAGTCTCTCACCTGAATTGTTTTCATGTCGCCTTCCAAGAATCTTCTAATAGGGAGCAAAGTATTTGTGGCCGCTTGTCCACACAATTCCCGTTCCGCTTGCCCAAGTCGGTTTTCCGTTTGAGCCACTTTGAGGAGTGCAGATCCTGAAATTATTGAGTATTATATGTCTTATGAGGAAACAAATTAAATAACTAACCATATGGAGTGGTCTCTCCGAACTGCTCTCCAGCTTCGGTCATCGCTGTTGACAACTGCTCGAGATTATTTTGCCGAATAGCACCATCCTTTTTCAATTCCAATTTTTCATAGAATACTTCTTCCATGCGAACGGCTGCAATAGATAAGTTCATTTCTCAGGTCTTTTTGCAAAACATAATATCTTTTTCGTGAATACTAACTGGGATTTGGCTGCAAATAACCCTCAATTGCAGAGAGGAGACGGCGAGTATGATCTTCTGTCTTGTCGGCTCGCTGTAGAAGGTTCTCAAAGTGGGAGTCCAGTTCGGTGCGCTCTGCTTTCAGGAATGTTTCTTCGGTGAGCTGGAAATTGAATTTTAAATGTATGGGATTTCGAAGGAATTCGTAAAAAAATGACCAACCTGCTTAGCTCTGCTAAAGAATCCTCCAGCATCACTGGCTATCTTTTTGAAGTTAAAATCCATACTGAGTTTTCAACAATCTGAAGTTTATCAAAATTATTCACAAAAGTGCGAGAAAAAACAAAAGAATGGAAGCTGTTCGAACGGATCTGTGAGGGGTGCCCCGACTACGACGGACGAAATTACTGGAAAACGGGGCTGCTGGTAAAGAAGATGGCGGTGAGGAGGGGAGGGCCCCTAGCGGAAAATCGATGCGAGACTGCGCGAGTCGTGAAGGGAAAGGAAACGAAAAATGACGGAACAAGTGGGAAAGGAGAGAATTTTTGAAAAAGAAGCGAAAATGGGGGGAAAGATGCGTGCAACAAAACGCAAGAGGTCGTTCATCTTTCTCAACATCCGTCCTCCAATTTTTTTGGATTTCGTTTTTTTTTTCTGGTAAAATGATGGCATGTTACACTTTTGAAGAGAAGTTTGTTACGAGCAATCATATTTTTAAAAAAAGTGCACATATTTTTTATTATTGAGTTTGAGTGCTTTGAATAGGAGCTTGATAAAGTATCACATTGATTTTTGGAGTCATGCAGTGGATGTAAACATTTTAACTGTTATTTTTAAGCAACCCAATAGTATTTTTCTGAAAAACTTACAAAAAAAGCTTAAAATATATTTTCTAATAATAATAATAATAAGAAGAAGAATAATGAATGAAAATATAACGACTCTTATGGGAAATCGTATTTTCTAAACACAATAAACAATAACAATGAGCTCGTGGTGAGTAATTGAATAAAGTGAAGACAAAAGAAGCGCACGCACGAGAAACGCGTCAGCAGCCACTGCATTGACACACCCAATGTGTGGGTCTTGTCTCTGAATTGCAATGAGTACACAAAAAGAAAGACATACGGATGAGACACAAGAAAAGTAACACACTTTTCGTTTTCAAAATAGAGAAAAAACAACGAACATTTGTCTAGTTTTGGAGAATAAGAATATCCGATTTGATTGTCTTCTTCTTTTTGAAATACTGCTGAAAAATTAGTGTAAAAATGGTCTTAAAAAAGGTTTTTTTCGGTAGGGCAAAAACATAACAGTATTTTTTTAGTAAAACAAATAGCCCAAAAATATAAGTTTTTTTAAAATAACATTACCCGAAAGATTAATGGTGATTTTATTCGGAAATGGAAATAAGACTAGACGTCTAAATGGATTACTGATATAGAATTTGTTATATATTTTTCAGAGAAAAGTCTAATGGTGATGTGTTAAAAAGTTTTTTGCAAGTGTGAAACGTAATAAATTATACTACATACATTAATACACTTGGTGAGCTGTAATTATGATAACCTTTTTAGAAAGATGTGTATTTAAAATTTTGTTAAACATGATTGCATTACTTTTTTGAAATTTATTAAAGAAAATTAAATCCTCAACGACAACAAAAAACGTTTTATGCATTATTCATTCAAATTGGTAAGAAATAATAAGATGAGCACAGACACAAACTTGAGACTAAAAATAACGTCGCTTTGATTAAAAAATACGACGAGCAAAAAGAGAAAGTGTTGCGTGAATAAAACAAGGAACAACAAACTATTCATTTCAAAACACACCACTGTTCAAAATTAAAATTTGACACTGCAAAACATTCAATTTTGCAATTGGTAGTGTTGTTGGGAGAGCAAATAATAGACATCATGTTCAATGGAAAAAAAAGAGTTTAATTGTAAGCTAATTTTGTTTTGTTTTGATTATTATCTTTGTTCTTGAAGTATAGTAGCAACAAATATCGTAAGATTCCAAGACGTTGCGGGAGGTTGAAGTCGCTTAGAAAGCTTTTTTTCTAAACCTCATAGTTTCATCGTAAAATTTTTTAAAAATGTTAGTCAGATATCCAATCAGTCAACCCCTATTATGAACACCACAAAAAAACACGGTTTTTTTTATAGTGTCCCTTAAATTTTTACATTTCAGGTTAAAATGGACATTTTATAATACCGTATATTCCTGTTTAATTTTGCTTTTGTTATTAACTTTCCAGTCGAAATTTCTAATCCAAAAATAGCATTTTAATTTATTTCTCACACGAATTTACATAACTTGCATTCATTACCAATAAAGAAAAGCGATAACACCCGCTGTGTTTTTAGCTTCTCGGTCGATTACAGTACTTAGAAATCTAAAAAAAACATTAGAAACACTAATTGGGAAACTTTTCCATCAGCAATTCTCCATTTCCGTCCCAAATTGGTAAACACGATTTTTTACAAGCGCCGATGTTTGATCTAATGAGTCAATTTTTGCAGCCAACGAACTCGGTTGCTTCAGATGTTCAAATACGTGTTAACTTGCATGTGCCACGAAATATAAAAACGAAAATGGTTTGAACAGCTTGTGTGGGAAAGTCGTCGAAAACGCGTCGGGATAGCATCATTCAGCCAGTTGTGTCAAAACGATGAACGCCGTCTCGCTTGCTCTCTTCCTTATTCTTGCCGTTTCCATGATACAGGTATTATTGAAATGTGCAACTTTTACAGGAACTTGTCTATGTTTTAGGGTCTGACTCTGGTTATCAAGAAAAACCGCAAGTACAACAATCCACCATTCTGCTTCGCCTACAACAGAGAGTACAATGATAATGGTAAATTTTTATATTAGTTTAAGGTATCTAAATCAATTTTGTTCAGATGTGACTTCCTCCTGCTCCGGTTATCAATTTGATTGCTTTGATTCAGCTGGATCCCAGATTGGAGTAAGTAAAATTTTCAAAGATCATTTTTTAAGCGATTTTTTTTCAGGACGTCAAGACCTTCGCCAGTTCGGATTGCGAATCTATGTCGGTGTTCCGTTCGTTCTCCGATGCCGACTTCCAGAAGCGTCTCGATGAAGCCAGCAAATACGCTACAACCATTGAAGCATCCGGCAACTGAACTTGGAATCTGGACGAACAAATATCTCGCTTTTTATATAATCCCGCGTATTTTCGTATGTTTTTTGTTGATACCTGTGTGTGTATCCAGTGTATTAATATGAGTTTTGTGGAATAAATAATCAACTGTTATTATAATTTCAAGAAAAGTATTATTTTAAGGTTGGGATTCTTGAGGTTCGAGCATTATTTAAAGTCTGCCGCTTGAGTGACCTTTAGAAAACCTCTCTGGTTGCTCTTGAGATTGAAATTTTGTTCACATACACTTATAATGATTAAAAATAATTGAATATCTTTCAAAAACAGTATAGTATAGTGGCTTTAGTAGCTGAGTATATAGTGCTGAGTATAGTGGCTTTAGTAGCTTTTAATTGATAACCCTTTATCAGGAGACAAATAAATCTGAAGGAAAAAAAAGGAACCCGTTTCAGGTTAGTTCATATTCGTATTTACTTTGAGCTGTGACGTATTATAATTTTTTTATTTGTTGATTGTTGACCTTCAATCTTTGGTTCGTATCCCATTTATGTGTGGGAATATTTATTCAATTCTGCCACATCAACTCACATTTTCTCATTAATCAATAGCCTCCCTTTCTTTCTGACCCTTTTTTTTAGTTTACTGTATATTTTTTTGATCTGGCATTTTTGTTTTCAGGTACTTCGCAACAGTCAGGTAATGCTTCACAAAACTTCTTATTATCCGATTTTATGCTCCTTGGTAATTTGTTTGCTCAAAAAAACAATACAATTTTTGTAGTTAATATTTCACAATTTTAAACTTAAATAAATACTCTACTGTTTCAGAGTTATCACGTTGGAGATTGTATACTCGAGACAGCAGCTAGAGCATCTGGAAAATGAACTTGGAACCGAGTACTTCATGTTATTTTCTATCATCTTCGTCGTGCTTCCTGTGTGGCTTGTTGTCTTTGAAACCAATTTTTATCGTGTATTTATTGTAAATACTTTCATAAAAATATATCGTTATAATTGAAATTAATGACAACAAAACTTGAATAATTTTTCGAAAGTAACCTGAATTTCTTTGTTATTCCACGTTATGTTGTCAGATAAATCAATGGCGGAGAGAAAACGTTTCTGTTGTTCGATGTTTTCCCTCATTTCTTTCTCTCAAGAGTGAAGACGGCACGGTGTAAACTAGAAGCCTGATGCTCAATGCATTCGTGTGGGCGCCCTTATGATCTCATGCGAAGGCTGTTATAGACCCAGAAGCGCTTGTTTTGTTCGAACTTTTTTTTGTTAATAAAATCAACTGTTTCAAAGGAACAATTGTTATTTTTTTTTGGAGTGTTTAGAATGATTTTTTTTCGAATAATTTTTTAAATCTTTCTTATTAGTAACACATTTTACTTTGTGTGCATTTTCAAGAAATTGCAGAATTAATAAATTTTGCATAATTTATTTTCAAATAGTTTATTAAGACTCAACCGATCTTCGACAAAAACTTGTTTTGTTTCCGGTTAAAATTTTGAAAAAAAAAGTTTTCAAATCTTTATTTCATTGACGCAAAAAACAACAACGAGTTCACCAAATTTTTCAGAGAAATATTCATCAAATTTTCAGTCTTGATTGTTAACAATGTAATGCCAATTAGTATTTAAAACTTGAAAATGTGATTTTTCACATTATACTCTGTTGATTTCTTTCCAATCAATTGTTTTTACTAACTCAGACCGCAGTTGTTTCTCTTGCTGCTTCTCTTAGAATCTTAAATTCTCATAATCTCAAGTTCTCTCTATCTCTCGTTTTTACTCGGCGGCTTCTCGCAATAGTTATCTCTAGTACATGAGCACTTGTCATTAGTGATATTTTTTACAGAACACAATGAGCCGTGCTCCACCGACCCCAATCAAAAATCCGGCAAAGAAATGGAAGCCACCATGGGAGAGTGTCGATGAAGAAGAAGAAATGGAAGTGGACGAAGAAACACCAGCGCCATCAAAATTAGAGAAAAAGCCTAGTTTGAAACGAAAAGATGCGCCAACGAAACCAGTTCCATCGCCGGGTGCCCCATCACCTGTTCCAATCAAAAATCCAGTGAAAAAGTGGAAGGCTCCTTGGGAGGATGATGAACCAATGGAAGAAGCACCAGCTGCACCGGTACCCGCCAAAAAGGTAAGAGATCCTTCTCCAAAGAAAGTTCCTGCAAAACCTAGAGATGCATCCCCAAAGAAAATTATGGCGGCTAAAAAAGAACCGGAGACGCTACCAGCAGTTCCACCGACTCCAGTAAAGAACCCAGTGAAAAAGTTTAAAGCACCTTGGGAAGACGACGAAGTTGATGTGGAGGATGTCAAAGATGCTCCAACAGTTCCTGCTAAGAAGACTCCTGTTCTCAAAAAAAAAGAACCAGCCGCTGCTGCAAAACCAAGAGATCCATCACCAAAAAAAGCAGCACCAAGCAAAGAACACGACCCAATAGTTCCACCAACTCCAATTAAAAATCCAGCAAAAAAATGGAAACCACCATGGGAAGATGATGAAGTTCCGACTGAAGAAATTAAAGAACCCGAGCCAGCTACTCGAAAAGTCCCTGCATTAAAGAAAAAGGAGCCATCAACTTCTGTTAAGCCTGTCAGCGATCCATCACCAACCAAAAAAGTTCCTGTGAAAAAGGAACCCGAGGTTCCACCAACACCGATTAAGAATCCAACAAAGAAGTGGAAACCTCCATGGGAAGACGAGACTCCAGTTGAAGAAGTGAAAGAACCACCAGTGCCGGAGAAGAAAGCACCAGTTTTAAAAAAGAAGGATCCGGCACCGGCTGCAAAAGCAAGAGATCCATCACCATCAAAAGCTGCACCAAAAAAAGTTGAACCAAGTTCACCTGTGGTTCCGCCTACGCCAGTGAAAAACCCTGTGAAGAAGTACAAACCACCATGGGAAGTGGACGATGAACCAGCTGAAGAAGTCAAAAAACCTTCAGCACCGGAGAAGAAAACCCCTGTTTTGAAAAGAAAGGAGCCCGAACCTAGTTCAACAACTCCTTCAAGCGATCCGTCACCTAAAAAAGCAGCTCCTGCAGTAAAACCGAGAGACTCCTCTCCCAAAAAGGCTACACCTCTTCAAGCGGATCCCAAAGCACAAGAAGTGCCACCAACCCCAGTGAAGAATCCTGTGAAGAAATATAAACCACCATGGGAAGTAGATGATGAAGATCCTGTTGAAGAAGTGAAACAACCAGAAGCTCCGGCAAAGAAAACTCCAGTTCTCAAGAGAAAAGAACCTGCCGCAAAAGATACTGCAAAACCGGCGACATCGAAAACTCCGGAAACTCCTGAAAAGAAGGATCCGGTGAAACCACGAGACTCTTCTCCAAAGAAGGTAGCTGCCAAACCGGACTCTGCTCAAGCTCCTGCCACTCCTGTCAAAAATCCAGTTAAGAAATGGCGTCCACCATGGGAAGATGACGAAACTCCTGCTGATGATGTTTCGAAGCCGACAGATGCTAAGAAAACTCCTTCCCTCGCGAAAAAAGATCCAGCTCCTGCAAAAGAGTCACTAAAACCAAAAGCAGATACCAAAGCTCCAGCAAAACCCAGAGACCCGTCTCCCAAAAAAGTTGCACCAACTGCTCCAGAGAAGAAAACACCAGTTTTGGCAAAAAAAGAGCCAGCGGGTCCAGCCGACAGTAAGACTAAAGAGCCAGAAAAGTCTAAGCCACGGGATCCATCACCAAAGAAAGCGGTACCGGCAAAACCTGTTCCAAAAACTGAAGTAGCACCTGCGGCTGTTAAAAAACCAGAACCTATTTCTAAACCGAAGGACACAGCACCAAAAAAAGCGGAACCCAACTCACCCGTTGTTCCTCCAACGCCAGTGAAGAACCCGGTTAAAAAGTGGAAGCCGCCATGGGAGGACGACGATGCTCCAGCTAAACCAGTAAGTCTCCCAGAACCTGAAAAAAAGACTCCAGTTCTTGCAAAAAAAGCACCAACGAAGCCGGACTCGGAAGCAGCAGCGGATCCTGTTAGTGGTCCTTCATCTAAAGATCCAAAATTAGCAAAGAAGGCGCCTGTGAAGCCCAGAGACCCCTCTCCAATGAAAGCGGTCCCAATTAAACCCGCACCAAAAACTGAAGTACCACCAGCGGTAGTTAAAAAACCGGAGCCCGTTGCAAAATCGAGAGATCCATCACCGAAAAAAGCAAAAGCTGAACCAAACTCTCCGGTGGTTCCTCCAACGCCTGTGAAAAATCCAGTGAAGAAATGGAAACCACCATGGGAGGATGATGACGCTCCAGCTGAACCAGTAAATGTCCCAGAACCAGAGAAGAAAACTCCAGTTTTGGCAAAAAAAACGCCTGTAAAACCAAGAGATCCATCTCCTAAGAAAGCGGTTCCAGCAAAGCCCTCAACAAAAACCGACGCCCCTCCAGTGAGTGTCAAAAAACCAGAGCCGGTATCAAAACCAAAAGAACCATCACCGAAGAAAGCGGAACCCAACTCTCCGGTGGTTCCTCCAACGCCAGTGAAAAATCCAGTGAAAAAATGGAAACCACCATGGGAAGATGATGATGAACCCACAGAAGAGGTGAAAAAACCATCAGAACCGGAAAAAAAGACACCAGTTCTTGCAAAGAAGGAACCAGAAAAGCCAAAAGATGCACCTAAAGTTGCCGCTAAACCTAGAGATCCATCGCCGAAAAAGGCTGTTCCTGAAAAAGAGCCAGCAAAGGTAGCGGCTAAACCAAGAGACCTGTCTCCAAAGAAAGCAATTCCAATTCCCGCCAATACACAAGAAGCCCCGCCGACGCCGGTTAAAAATCCAGTAAAAAAATGGAAACCACCATGGGAAGACGATGATGAACCAGCAGAACCCGTAAGTGCGCCAGAACCGGAAAAGAAAACACCAGTTCTTGCAAAGAAGGCTCCTGCTAAACCTAGAGATCCTTCTCCAAAGAAAGCAGCTCCAGTCGCAGCAAAGCCAGATCCCAAAATTCCTGAGGTACCTCCGACTCCCGTTAAAAATCCTGTGAAAAAATGGAAACCACCATGGGAGGATGACGATGAGCCATCGGAGCCTGTTTCAGCGCCAGAACCGGAAAAGAAGACACCAGTTCTTGCGAAAAAAGCACCAACGAAGCCTGCTACAAAACCGGATTCAGAAGCAGCAGCGGATCCGGTTAGTGGTCCAACATCTAAAGATCCGAAACTCAGCAAAAAAGCACCGGTGGAAAAACCGAAACCGACTACTGATCCAAAAGATGACAAACTAAAACCTTCGCCAGCTAAAAAACCTGAGAAGGCACCGGAGCCGGCAGCACCGAAAAAATGGAAACCCGTCTGGGATGATGATCCGGATGAACCAGAAGCAGATTTCACAGTTCCAGCACCAAGTAAAAAACCGGATACTGAAGATCCAGCAGACCCTCTCGGTGGACCTAAAACAAAAGATCCAAAACTGAACAAAAAAGCACCAGCTGAAAAGCCAACTGAAAAACCCAAACCAAAAGAAGTGTCAAAAGAACCACCGAAACCAACAGAGCCACCTAAACCAGCTGCGCCGAAGAAATGGAAACCACCATGGGAAGATGATCCAGATGAGCCAGAAGCTGATTTCACAATGCCGGCTCCAAAGAAACCTGACACTGAAGATCCAGCTGATTCCCTCGGTGGACCCAAACCAAAGGATCCTAAGTTAGCAAAGAAAGCTCCAGCTAAGAAGCCTACAGAAACTCCCAAACCGAAGGAAGTACCCAAAGAGCCACCTAAAGCTGCAGAGCCACCTAAACCGGCAGCGCCGAAAAAATGGAAGCCACCATGGGAAGATGATCCAGATGAGCCAGAAGCTGATTTCACAATGCCGGCTCCCAAGAAACCAGACAGTGAGGATCCTGCCGATTCTCTTGGTGGACCCAAACCAAAGGATCCAAAGCTAGCAAGCAAAGCTCCGGCTAAAAAACCTAGTGAGACGCCGAAACCAAAAGAAGTGCCAAAAGAACTACCAAAACCAGCAGAGCCATCAAAACCGGCAGCACCCAAAAAATGGAGACCGCCATGGGAAGATGATCCTGATGAGCCTGAAGAGCCTGAAGCTGATTTTACCATGCCAGCCCCTAAGAAGCCTGACACTGAAGATCCAGCTGATTCTCTTGGTGGACCTAAGCCAAAAGATCCAAAGCTAGCAAAGAAAGCTCCGGCTAAAAAACCGACGGAAACTCTCAAACCGAAGGATGCGCCGAAAGAACCACCAAAACCAGCAGATCCACCTAAACCAGCAGCGCTCAAGAAGCCGCCATGGGAAGATGACCCAGATGAACCTGAAGCTGATTTCACAATGCCTGCTCCTAAAAAGCCGGACACAGAAGATCTAGCCGATCCTCCCGGTGGACCCAAACCGAAAGATCCTAAGTTGGCAAAGAAAGCTCCTGCTAAAAAACCGAGTGAAACACCCAAACCAGAAGACGCGCCGAAAGAACCACCAAAACCTGCAGAACCACCAAAACCAGCAGCTCCGAAGAAATGGAAACCTCCTTGGGAAGAGGATCCAGACGAGCCGGAAGAGCCGGAAGCGGACTTCACGATGCCTACCCCTAAAAAGCCGGACACAGAAGATCCAGCCGATCCTCTCGGTAGACCAAAACCGAAGGATCCTAAGTTGGCAAAGAAAGCTCCTGCTAAAAAACCGAGTGAAACACCCAAACCGAAGGACGCGCCGAAAGAACCACCAAAACCTGCAGAACCACCAAAACCAGCAGCGCCGAAGAAATGGAAGCCACCATGGGAAGAAGATCCAGATGAGCCTGAAGAGCCGGAAGCTGATTACACGATGCCCGCTCCTAAAAAGCCAGACACTGAAGATCCAGCAGATCCTCTTGGTGGACCAAAACCAAAGGATCCCAAGTTGGCGAAGAAAGCGCCAGCGAAAAAACCAACAGATAAGCCAAAATCAAAAGATGTTCCGAAAGAAGCTCCAAAACCTGCAGAACCACCAAAACCAGCAGCGCCGAAAAAATGGAAGCCTCCATGGGAAGAAGATCCAGACGAGCCAGAAGAGCCGGAAGCGGACTTCACGATGCCCGCCCCTAAAAAGCCAGACACTGAAGATCCAGCTGATCCTCTTGGTGGACCAAAAAAGAAAGATCCCAAACTGGCTAAGAAAGCGCCATCCAAAAAGCCGACAGATAAGCCAAAACCGAAGGACCTTCCCAAAGAAGAGCCAAAGCCTGCAGAGCCTCCAAAACCAGCAGCGCCTAAAAAGTGGAAACCACCATGGGAAGAAGATCCTGACGAGCCTGAAGAACCTGAGGCGGACTTCACAATGCCCGCCCCTAAAAAGCCAGACACAGAAGATCCAGCTGATCCTCTTGGTGGACCAAAGAAGAAAGATCCAAAACTAGCGAAGAAGGCACCAGCTAAGAAACCGACAGACAAGCCAAAACCAAAAGATGCTCCTAAAGATGCGAAGCCTACACCAGAAGAACCAGCAAAACCGGTTGCACCAAAAAAATGGAAGCCTCCATGGGAAGAAGATCCAGACGAGCCTGAAGAACCAGAGGCAGATTTTACTATGCCAGCTAAAAAGAAGCCAGACACTGAAGATCCAGCAGATCCACTCGGCGGACCAAATAAAAAAGATCCCAAGTTGGCCAAGAAAGCACCCACGAAAAAACCAGCAGATAAACCGAAACCATCTGAAGAGCCTGAAAAGCCAGTGGCACCAAAGAAATGGAAACCGCCATGGGAAGAAGATCCAGATGATGAACCGGAAGCCGATTTCACGGTGCCAATAAAACCTGGTGAGGATGAAGACGAACCGGAAGATGCTGATGATGAAGAAGAGCCAGAGGATGAACCTGCTGAGGACGAACCAAAGAAAAAAAAACCTAAAAAACATCGCAAACGTCCAAAGAAGAAGAAACCCGTTGTAGAACCTGAGAAAGAACCAACGCCAGAGCCTGTTGTGCCGAAGGCACCGAAATGGATTGCTCCAATTAAAAAACCAGAAGAACCAATTCCAATGCCACCAAAAGAAAAGACGATAGCAGAGAGAAACAAGGAGGAGAGGATACCTCCAGCACTTCGATATGCTAAAAAACCAAGAGAACTGTGAGTCAAAAAATATTGATTGAAATTTATAAAAATTTTCAGAGAAGTATACATTCCATTTGTCATTCCATGGGAACAAACTGCGGCTTTAATTACACAGGAAGGTGCGTTATATGCTTGTAAACGTTAACAATTAACACGATTAAAGGTATGGGGGCTTTCGGTAAGAGTAGAGCCGCAAATGTGGAAGTCAACTTTGGAGACAAGCCTATTGTGCAGGGAGCGGTCGATTCAAAAACTGTTATTCCACTGTGGAATGACGAATCAAAATGTGCCAATCGTAGTGGCATGACGGCGTTTGGAGCACCTCGGGAAATTGATCAGAACGTTGTTGATCATCATGTATTTAATTTGATGGATGTAAGTCGGCCCCCAACACTGAACTTCAAAAATATACCGTAAAAATAATCAAGTTACATTTGATTTTAGTAGTTTTTTAATGAAATTGAATTGAGAAGTTCAATTGTTGTTCCAAGAGTTTTTAATTTTTTCCAAAGTTGTGCCAAAATGGCCAAATGTTATAAGTAGTAAAACTTTTTAAAATATATCAGATATTTTTTATTAAGAGTCAAAAAGTGAAAAGTGAAAAAGTGAGTTTTTGCCACTTTTTGAGAAGTACCATTGTTTGAATTCCTACAATGTTTGAATATTAACATTTGAAGCATAGGTATACTATAAAATTCAAAGACAATTTTTTATCAAAGTTTTCCATAAAAATTGCAAAAACTGAAATATTACCAATTTTCAAAAAATCAAATGAATTTAAGAAAAGCATTTTCCCCGCTGGCACTCCACCTTTGATCAATTTTCTAGCATTTCTCAACAAGAATTATATGCTTTTAAAATTTTTAAATAGTTCTCTGAAGCTTATCAATGATCAATTTTCAGAAAGGAAAAAGTCAAGGTATCATTCCATTATTGGCTAAAGGAACAACTTATCATCCTCACGGCGAGTATGGAACTATTCGCAGACAGGTATATATTTTTTATAATTTTTTAGTGTTATGCTCCTTGTTCAGACTGCTGATGTAAAGTACAAAGATGGCTGGAAACCTGGAATGGATAGCGAATCGCATGGTTTTATTTCTCGACAATTCATTGCGAATTCAAAGGAAAAAGCTGGAAGTAACTTGTTGGACAAGAGGCGAACTATTGTGAGTCCCTGTAATTTACAGAAAAAAATTGACATCGGCTGCATTTTGAGTCACACCATAGTTATTGACGTCATTCGGTGAAGTACTTGGAAAAACAGTTTTATCAATTTTAGATTAGGAAAATAAGAACTCGAAAAACAGTTTAATGACTCATAAACTCTGCTGTTTGTATTGAAAAAAAATATGTGGGAAACACGGCAGTTTCCAAGATAACACGAAAATCAGTAATTATCTAAACAAAGTTCTGAAGTGAAATGTCATAGGGAATTTCATCACAATTGTGAAATTCTAAAAATGAAAATCATCGAAATTAAACTTACAGATTTCGGATGCACTGCCACAATCCAAAGAGTGTGAAGCCATGATTCCATTGATGTTTGATGGAAGAGCTGTAGAAACAAGAGAGGGCAGCGAGTTCGGATCGTTCCGACCGCTGGTAACAAATGCAACAGGAGGATATTTGATGTCCTACGCAGATGAGATGAAGTGCAAAAATATTATTCCTTTCCAGGTAAATTAAACGAATACAACACGAAAGCTGCGGACTTTTTCTTATGGAAAAAAATGTTTATCAAAACCATTTTGTACCAAAAAACAGAGTTTTGAAGATGTTCCATTCTTTTTCAAACTCATTCAATTGCTTATTTACAAATACAAAGATAATACATACAAACTTGAAAAATACCAGGCAACACTAATTTTAAAAATAAACGCAATTAGCTTCTAGAAGATTTGAAAAACTTATGGAACGTTTTAGAAGCTCTTGGAAGCTTGGAGAAACTTTTGGAAAAGATTGGAACAACTTAGACAATTCAGGAATTTTGGTAAACTACTGAAATGTTCAAGAGTATCCTAGAACACTTCGAAAATACGGAATCTTAAGGGATTACTAAAAAAAATAAAGTAGGAAAGTACTTCCAAAATTACCACAGTTATTTAAAAAATTTCAAACAGTTCTTAAATTTCCTGGGATAGCTATATTCTTATAAAATAATTTTTTGTTAAATTTCAGTATGATTATGCAAAAATGGATTAGTGTTCAACTGCTGATTTTATTGCGTATAAAAGGGAGAATTTCAGACAAAATCTTGAATTTCGCTACCTTTTTTGTATACTTATGAACTGAAATACTAATTAATTTAACATAAAAATGTGTAACAAACTACCAAAAAACTTTAAACCGCCATGACACGTGTAGATTAGCACAACTAAAATTGTTAGCAAATTTTAGCTTTAGCTTCTCGAAATACTGAAATTTTTTTCCAATTTTTATTAATGGAACTTTAAAAATTCAAACATTAAAAAAACATTATTTTTAAAATTCAATTTTTTTTTCTCAATTTTCAGACTGCACCGTCGCTAGTCAGATAAAAGGAATTTCTCTCCAATGTACACCACACATGTTCATTTTCCATTTGAAAATGTTTATCAATTCCTATATATGATTAGTATTGTTGTTTGTAATGTAGTCTACTTATAATCGTTTTCCTTGACTTTCTGACCGACGTTTTTCAATTTATCTAGTTTTGATGTTTGTGTCTACAGGTGCTTATATTTTCTCCGAATAAAATTGCACGTTTTTGGATCTACGTCACCGTTGTTGAGTATTTCGTGACAATGTGGTTTGACTTGGCGGCACAATGAAATGAATGTGGGAATCGGGGAGAAAATTTTTCGGTGAAAGAAAACTAGTACCTCATGTTTTTTAATACTTTTCTATTCATAAATAACAAAAAAAATTTGTGGAGCAATTTTATTAGTCCACTCTCACTTCCGCCCCACAAAAACTACTTTTCCATCTCACAGTTTATTTTGAAAACTTTTCGAGTATGTGCATAAATGAGCGGGTTTGTCTGTGAAGCGCAGCGAGCAGTGAAAGACAATAGTGTCTTTGAAAAGTTGTACTTTTCAAGTTTTTCAAGCTTTATGGGTTGAGTAAGTTGAGCAAGTTGAATAGAAAACATAGAGAGCTCATAGTTCTGTTCATAAAGTGAAAAGTGTTTTATGTATTCAAAGTTTATTCCAATGAAATTGTAAGAAAAAAAGAAAACACGGAAAACCAAGTGTTGTCACAAAACATCACATTCAAAAAAATGTGCTGAATTTGGGAAATACAATTAAGACGGAGGGACAAAAAATTGTAAAAAGTGTGAAGGGACAAAGATGATGAAAAAACATTAATTGTGTGGTAAAGAAAAGTTGATTGGATATTGTAGGGTGCAGAATCAAATATTTTCTTGATGGTGGTGCTGCATTGAACCGGTAGCACGGGTTTCACACGGTTTAGGTATCAGAACAAAATAAAATAAAATAAAGGAAACTGGTGGGGGGAGGGGGATCGAGGATTGATAAAGAAAGGGACAGCGAAAAAGTGTAGGAATCCATGATGTGGTGGTAGTAGATCTGGGGAGTTTGGATGTTGTGAATCGATACTCAGCACATAAAAAGGATGAGGACTAATACTAATCGAATCGACACATATAACAAGAAGAGGCTAAAGCCTTTCAAAATGACGATAATGACAGGAGATAAAGAGTCGGGGGAGAAAAAAGAAACAGTTCATAGAAACAGGGATAATGGAAACGAGGGAAAGAGAGGTTCATAAAATAAGAATAGAAGAAGGGGAACGAGAAATGTTACCAGATTTGAAAATGAAACGGGTTGTGAAAAAATATTAAAGAACAATTGTGGTCTTTAAGGGTGTAGAGGATGTATGACTTCACAGCGAGATTTTGGAACGAGCTGGGCTAGTGGATAGATTAGGTGTATAAGCTTATCCAGAGTACGTGTGGAGACTCGTGTTCAACTACAAGTATTGGGCTCCGTTACAACAATGTGTGTGACGGAAAAGCAAAGGATGGTTCTAGTTAAAGAAATTGGGGTCTAGGGGCTTGGTTCATAGAAAAATGATTGTATTGTTTTTTTGGGATAGGAAAAGAGTGGAAAGCAACATGAAGTCAGTTCATAGGAGTCAATGAGACGATGAGTTGGTATCACGAGATCAATGCATGTGCAAACTAGGAGCACAACCAACAATATTAATATCGACGCATAGAAAAAGGTTGGCGTAACTGCGACTAATTCAATCAGTTCAGAATCGGTGCCTATTGAAGAAGAAAAGACTGGCTCTCGGCCTTGATTGGAGAAAGTGACGGACTGGCTATCTGTAGTTGGTTTGTCGTCAGATTATTGAGATTTGCAAGAGAAAGGAGTGCTCCAAGTTGTGGATTGATCTGCATAAGGGTTGTGGTGAGAAGGTTCTGGAGCCCATTCACTGCACTATTGTCTTGAATTAGATCTGAAAAAGCACATTTGTAAAATGTAAAATGTAAACTATAGACTGTTTCAACTCACTTGTACGGTAATTATTTTGGAATAACGTCCCTTTGTAGTCATTCATTCCACTCAGCAACTCCAACACATTCAAAGCCTGAACTGATGGCATCGGGTTCTCATTTGGTGGACTGATTGAAGGCTGCGACGGGCTCGGCGATGTTTCTCCGCTTCCAGAGCTGCCTCTGTCATCTCTTGATAATGTTCTTCCAGCATCGCTCTTCTTTGCAAGTGCTCTTGGTTGTTGACGATTCCGCCTTCTGAGTGTTTGTTTGTCACTGAGCTCAGGAACAACGGTCCAGAAGTGTCCTGAAAATAGCAAAAAATTGAATGACTTAATATGATTAATTTCTGTCCCCAATGCACACCAAACTAGAAAAAAGGAAGAGTGATGTTGAGAGAAAAGAAAAAAGGAAAACGAGTTGTTTATGTTATTGTGGGAGCTCTAGTTTCACAGGAATTATAGAATGCCTCTCTACTGCTATTTCCACTGACATGAAACGTTTGTGAGACGCTCACTTTCTGTGTTTTTTTGTGTTTTTTCCTCACTTTCCCCTTGTCGCACCCCCTAGTTCATTTTGCTGGTTGTTTGTTGCATTGCCTAGGCCTCCAAGAAACTTTCGAATTCAAGATCGAGCGCCACTCGAAACTGGTAAACAAACACAACCACCCGAAGAGAAAACGGAAAACATTGCGACATGCCATGAAACCCTGCCGGTCAACTTTAGATACTTCCTGGTGCTACTGACAAGAACACAAGAAACATTCCCATTCATAAAAAACACATTGGTCCAAGACCAATATCAAAAAAGAATGGACATGCACCAATACTCATATCCATTTTACGACGACGCGCGAGCGCACAAAATTGGCAGAGACGCCATTGCAGCTGCCCGCAAATTAAAAACATGTTTTTGTGTTTCAGAATTCTCAAAGGTCAACATTTATTCGTTTTTTCATTCTGTTCTATAAAGGTCTAATGATACAACAAGTGATTTTAAAGCAGGGCCAAACTCTTTCTCACAAGGTGATTTTTGAACTAAAAAAAATACTATCAAAATACTTTCACTATCTGTCAGTTTTGCCGCCTCAACGTTTCACTACATAACACCGTGTAATTCCTTTTCACTATTTCCACGCTGATATCAGCCCATTTTTAAACAATCACATGAAATGGAGAAAAAAAAGTTTTTTGATAGAGATAGTAGTGCGCACTTCTATTTTAAGTGTGTCGCGTGTTTCTACGTTTTTGTATTTTTTGCTAGAGAGTGCATGAAAACAAAGAAAAACGATAAAGAACTGCACCACGTACCGACAACTCCGCTGGCAGAAGTCTGTTTGAGAGGCAACTTGACAAAGCAATCGTGAAGACTCAAATTGTGTCGGATCGAGTTTTGCCATCCCCATTGATCTGGTCGATGTCTGTAGTATGGGTGCAGCAATCGGATTACCTGAAAAATGTGCAATGAATCATCATCTCAATATTAATTCCTAGAACTATGAAATTTGAATCGAAAATATTTTGGCAAGTCATTGGCAAATAACGATTGTTTTTTGACTTCAACAAAAAAACGAAACGAAAAGCAAACAGGAGGTTGCTGAACTCTGAACTACTCTCCATTGGTTTTGACTCTTTTTGCTATGCTTTGCATTGTCATACTGTAGTTGGCAAATATTGAAAGTAATGGAAAAACAGCCTAGGAATCATGAGGTTTTGAACGATAAAAAGCACTGCTGTGGTGCCATAATATTTGACAACGAGGAAAAAAAGGGCTCGGCTCGCCGAAATAACTTGTGATTTATATTTCAAAACCTTGACTCGATGTTTGTTTTTCGATTTATTGAAAAATAAACCACAAGTTTATGACCATGCCAGTTAGTATTTCAGTGTGTTTCAATGTTTTTATATGTCTTTTGAATTGCTACAAAAAACGGCTCTCAAAAATGAAGTGCCGGTAAGAAACAACAACTGATGCTCAGCGAGCAAAAAAAGATCTAGGTCCCAACTAAAACAGCGCTATGTTCTCAGGAAAGTACACTTGCCCTTTGGCAATCGGAAAGGACGTTAGTCTTATTGAACACTGCAGTTCCCTACTGCCTACTATAACTTGTATAAAGCAAGAGGTCAAATTTCAGTCAAAACGTTTTTTAATGCCTACCCCTGCCTACCTGGTAGATTTCATTGAGCTTCAATCGTTTTTCAGGACTTCTGTCGATTGCTTCAATGATGAGGTCTTTGTACGATAGTGACGGTCTTTCAAAGTTGTCCGATGAGGCTGCTGCGAGGGGTGTCTGGATGGGAGATGGTTGGGATGAAATTGTAGACGGTGTTTCGATTTTGATTGTGTCCGATGCTGATGGTATCTGGATGGGTGATCGTAGCAAATCCATCTGAAAATTTGAGAAAAATTAATATAGGGAAAAAGAAGAGGCAAAAAATTAGCTCAGTCAAAAAAAAAAGAACGAGTATGACTGTAGAAGAGAATCATAACAGGGTTATCAAAAATTAACGACCACGATTAAAAGTGGAAAATGAGAGTAATAAGTGTTGTGGAGAAACAAGAAACAAGAGGGTGGTGGGAGTTGTGTTATTCTGTTTGGAGCAAGTACCTCTTGTTGCTACAGTTTGCCATGGGGAGGGGCGGGACTTGGCACGCACACCGAAAAATGGAAAAGTGAAAAAATGTGCAGAAACAGAGCATACAAAAAATGATGCCGTCGTATGATATTCAACTCAACTCAAACCCCGTCGCCTTATCAAGTTTTGAAAAGAAAAGTGATAAAGTCTTCTTTTTTTACGTCTCATAGTCAGCTCGAAGTTTGATGTGACATCACAGTAAGAAAAAGCAGCATGCATATTTCAAAAACTTTAAAAATCCGAGAAAAAGTCCTGCCTCAAAGTTAAACGCCAAAACACTTTGCATGTTTCATCTTGAGGAAGAACTTTAACGTTTTTTTTCGGGGGGAGCTGGGGACTGGGCTCAAACGGCCAAACAGCCGATTGGTAGAGCGGAACAAATTCAATTTTCAAACATTCTGTGGTCATTTCCTTTCTATGAAAATTTTTATTCCCGGGGCTAAGAGGCGAAAGATAGGAGAAACAGAAAATTGAAAAAAAAAACGAGAAAACAGAAAAACATGAGGTTTTATCTGCGTTTTCTCTTAGCACAACAATAAGAGCACAGTGGCGAAACAAAAAACAAAAAAACAAAAAACAAAAAACACAATTTAGAAGTTTCCGCCGTTGATGATGTTTCTAGCTCTAACATACCTACCGTAATCGCGGATTCAGTGGGAAATTCCTATTTGATCTTTTTGCTAGTGTGGTGAGATAATCCGCGCACACATCAGGCAAATGAAAAATAGAAAAGGGGACATGGAAAACAAAATATAAACGCAAACGCTTGGATGTTTAAAGATATAAATTAGGCGCATTCCACATTTTTTCCCCTCCTATTTTCTCGCATGCTTTTTTTGCAGCTGCTCACTCGTGTTGCCCGGAATATTCTAATCTGGGAAGGAACAGAACGGGAAATACAGCACACATACACTTCCATGTTTCGAGAAAATATTAGAGAAGGACGCCCAGTCCGCTCCTATTTTTCAGATATGGATGGCCCCTAGGGGTCTGTGTTGAGTTTTTTTTGAGGTGTGTGTGTGTGTGTGTGTGTGTGTGCCACAACGTTTCAAATTGCTTGCCTGCGGGTGCATACATGCCTGACTGAATGCAAAACAAACACACAAAAACAGATGGAAGGAAATAGGGCGAGAGCCAGGAAAAATGAGCCCCGGCCGCCCGGGTCGGACTACATGGTCCCTGCATTCCAGATCCTGTCCTTGCCTGCCAAACAGCCTCCCGACACCTCCAGCCGTTTTAGGGCATCGTCCTTCATTTCCGCACATGACAATGCAAAGGAAAATAACTATGCGCTAAAACGACTTAAACATGCCAACTGAAACTATATAAAGTTTTATTAAGCTTCTTGGGGGGAAAGTCTAATAGTCTAATTATCAAAGCTGAAACATGTGACAGTACTTATAAATGAGAAGATGATGAAAATAAACCACAACAGTCAAAACAGTTCTCTTGTGACCAAAACACTATCAGTTGCCGCTTGTCAACTGGGATCGAAGTTCAGAGAGTGGGCTGATGTGAGAAAATGATATATTTTCGCCAACTTCCCGAATAAATAAGGAACTCCTCAGAGTGTGTAGGAAGGACTTCATTCGCTTTCCATCTTCCTCATTTTTCCCTCCCTCCAATGAATATTTAATTCATCAGTGCTCGACGGCATCCAGGCAAGAAAAAAGAAAAAAAAACAAGAAGGAGGCGGGGTGACGAGACGTGTAGACAAAAAGGAATGTGGAGCAGTAGAAGTTCTGAGCAAAAAATAACAATGAGAACAACACATATGCGGAAAAAAAAGAGTCGGGAGGAGAATTGTTGTGCTCCTGATGGACGCGACGGACACGCCCATTTCACGCATGGGTCGCAAAACAGAGAGAATAGACGAACAAAAAAGTTTTGAAGAAACGGGGGGGGGGGGGGGGGAGAAAAATGGTGAAAGACGATGGGGGAGCAAAATTTGTTTCCATCTTTTGATGGTCATGTTTTTTTGACAAGTTTGTTATGAGGGATCTAGTTTTTTTCAGAAAAAAGTGTATCTTAAAAGTTTCAAAAACCACTGCCACAATGACCAAATACCATAGTTTAAAAAAATGTTTGCAATTTTTTTTTGTGCTTTAAAAAAATGATAATTACACAGTTTTGTTCCTTTTCTGGAAGTATGATGTGTGTGTGTGGCAAAAAAAATAGGCAAAAACTCAGTTTTTGCCACTTTTTGACTGTTAGTACAAGTTTTGCAACATTTTTTTGGGAATGTTTTACAACGATGCTCAGTCATTTTGGCCATTGGCGCTACTCTATCTTTAAAAGCGGTGCTCTCTTGCATCAGATAATAAATATAGTCGTCAACTTATTCTACCGTGTTCTCTTTTTTTCAAGCCAGTATTCCCTTGTTGCAAAGCTAAGAAAAAGCATTGAAGAACACACGAATCAAGTTGAGAATAGAAAAAAGAAGGAAAATTGAGTAATTAGTTCACGCGCAGAAGTAGACCATCAAGCATCTTCGACCATATAACAGGAAGACATTGCTATTTTGAGACTTTGCTCTTTTTTTTTTTGCAGATTTGGTAATGTGAGATTAACTGGATTAGAAAATAGGACTTATGATAACTTTATGGAAGATTTGATACCACTTGATATGGATCTAGAGTTGGTAGGAAGATATCGGAAAATGTAAGGAATGGAGTGAAGTAACTGAACTATTTGAAGTTCTCTCAAAGTTGCAGCCGGTCAGCACAAACTGCGATACTGTAGCAGCTGGGGGTCACATTCACACAAAACTCAGAAAACTCATGAAAACGACCCATGACATCACCTTTAGTGCTTTGAGAAAAATATCGCCGAACTTTTTTCATAAAAAGTTGTGCCGATTTCTACTATTTCCCACTTCCCCCCGTTCCCCCATGTTTCTTTAACTTTTTTGCCAATCCGCGTGTGTCAAGTGAATCAGTGCGGTCTGGCAAATATTGCGACAAAACAAACACTAGATCCTTGCCATTGTCGGCCTATGTGGAACGGTCTGAAAAAAAAAAAAACGGTGCGCGCCGAATTGTGATGTTTGAGAATGCACAGTAAACTTCAAAAATACCTAGTTCCAACTGCTGACTGACACTTTTGTATCGAGATTAGAAAGTGCTAGATAACCGAAAAACTGGAGACTAAAAACATACACGGAAAAAACAAAGTGCAATTCTTATCGCAAAATAAATATATTTCAATTTTGGATCGCACGATGATAATACGACATTAAATGTTGCGTTATTACCTCTCTGCAGAAAAAAGACTGATTACGCAACGGCAGAAAGCAGGCCCTCGAATAATACAGTGACAAAACAGATAACAATGTTGGTTCTTGCTTTGACGTGCAAACCATCGAGGCGCCAGCTAGGCAAACGGAGCTTCCCAGCAATTAACAGAATGACAGCAGAAAAATGGAGAATTGAAAAATAAAACATAGGAACAAGAACAGGCAGGAACATGGCAAATTGTAGAAATGTCTAAAAGTTTAGAAAGCCGAGGGCAGGAAAGAAGGAGTGTGGCAGAGGTAGGAAATAATACAAAATAAAAAAGCACAGATGCTCACGGAAGAATACGTGATCGGGATCGGAATGTTGCAAGCACACGGGCGCCGCGCGGGTGGCGCCCGGGAGGAGGCGGCAAATACATGAGGTAGCTGCAGAGTGCGCGGCAGATGGGACGACCAGTTTTCTTGAAAAAAATAATAAACATTTCGAAACACAGAACCCGGTTTTTTCGGGGGCACTCACTCACTCACTTCTTGCCGTGTGTGTGTTTCTGCTGCTTTCTACGCGCCCCGCGCCCTCGCCTCCCCTCTTTCCGCGCAGCAACTTCCACGCGGACGACGGAAACTGTGTGCCCTCACATCCATCGTCGCCGCTCAGGTGTTACGTGTACTTAGGCGACGCCCGTGTCTCTACAGTCGCAACGCGATGCGTGAAAGAATAAAAAAAACGACCACGCAAACGGATATGTGTATTGGCAAACATCATTGGATATGCGTCACTGATTTGGACAGGTTGATGATAATAGTAGGTCTCTCTCTCGGATGGTGCGTTGTTGGAAACAAGCTACTTTTATGCAAATAATCTGGATCTAGCTTAAATTGGCAATTTATTTGATACGATTTTTTGAATATCCTCCTATTGTGAACGTTCCCATTTTTCAAGAAGTTAGTTGCTTTGCAAGGGCAAAAAACTTAAAATTTCATTACATCATTTTTAATGAGTAGAGAATTTAATCACAAAAAATATCACGAGATGCAGTTCAAAAGAATACTTTTCTTATCAGGTGTAAAAATAAAGACAACGCGGGAAAAGTGCAAGACTTGTCAAAATACTGTGATGAAAAAAACTTGAATTGAACTTTTAGAGAAGTGGGGAGTAGAGTTTGAGTTTAACTATGAAACCAAAAAAAAAACAATGGACAAAAGAGTAGAGAAAGGGTAGTTCTGTGACAATGCCCGCGAAATATTCTAGATAATCCTCTGCGTGGCGCCAAGAGGAAGAGATAGTTCCAAATGATATGGTCGTTTTTAAAACACCTACTGTTGCGCGGAAAAACAATCGTCAGGCAGGGAGTAAGTGAGTGGGGGGGGGGGGGGGGCAGAGAACAGAGAAATTACACAAAATTGCTAGAGAAGGTGAGAAACTGTAGAGAACCCCCTACCACATAGTTAACAACAGAGAGAAGGAACAGATGGCAACAAGAAAAAAATTGCATAAATGGGTAGAAAACGTAAAACAAGTGGTTGCAAAAAAGGTTTGAGACGTTTCTAGAAAACCTCCTATGTATATAACACAATACTTACAATAACTACACTTTCAAGTGTTTGTATTCATTTTGAGAAGTGGTAGAAATCAGAGGGGGGGGGGGGGGGGGGTAACAGTTTGGTTTGCCTGTCAGCCCCGTCAAGACTGCAGACTGTTTGCCAAAACAATGCGAATTGCGCAACCAACTATAAATAAACTTAGGTAGTAGGAAAACTCTCGGAAAAGAGATTCTGTCGATTTGACATTGCTTTGTGTTTGTCATGTTTTCCAAGCAATTCAACAATATTCCAACTGTTTCTGACAGAAGGAAGTATAATATATCAATATATTTTTCAAAGACCTATAAACATACTTTTCGGAAGAGAATGTGTTGAAAAAGCGTGATCTATGCTCACAACATCAAGAAGATATTCTTTGCTCCTAATTGTCTATTTTCAGTGCGAATGCTTTTTTCTGTTTTGTTTTCCTCGAAACTCGCCTGATAAATGTGCGAAAATTGCATTTCTACTTTTCTACTTTTCTACTTCCCTCACTTTCTCAAGCAACTTTTCCTTCGACACTCGGAACGATTCGATTCATCCTGCGCGAAACAGAACATGAAAGTTTTTGTTCGGCTTTCTGGTAGTTAAGAGTGGTTTTTTCAAGTGTTATCCTTTGCGGCAAAGGCATTTATTTACTTTCAAAAACGGGAGAGATGCTGCTGCCGCTTCGTGGAGGCCTGCCATTGCATTCAAAGCAGCACAATTACATACAAACATCTACACATACACTTTCCCCGTTGTGCTCGACGCAAATACAAACAAACATTTCGCCAAACAACACACTTTTTATGCTCCTTTCCTTCCTCACAAATTGTCAAGTTGGCATAAAAACACACGCAAGTGATATCACGAGCAAATTTGTTTTGAAACAAACTTTCGAATGATTCATCACTTGATACTTGCAACTCAAAGAGCTCATAAAAAGGAATGCGTATAATTTCAAGGAAAATTCACCGCACCGATGCTTCTCGACTTTTCTGCGGTGTTTTGAAGTGTGCGATCAAAAAGCTAATTGCTTGGCACATTGAGCAACGCGCAATTTCCTTGTTACCACGCTTTGCCAGCCATCATTTACCCATTCATTCCCACAATGATGTCACAATCATGAATAAAAAGCGTTCAGTGATTTTGGAAATAGGAAACATAAAATAGGTGTGATTGCATGCCAGAGACATTTACTAAAAAATTAAAAAAAAAAACCTTCAGACAAGTGTCTTACCGTGATGTTCTGTTTCTCGCATATAGTCTGATTCATGGTTGCTGTCATTGTACTACACATCCGAATGGGACCAACTGACGAAAGTCGCCACCAGGGTTGCAAGCTTTCCTGAAAGAAGAAACAATTAGAAGTGTTTGGATGAGAAAAATGGATAAAATAAAAAAAAAGTAAATAAAAAACAAGGGAGCAGGAGAAGATTGAGTGTTCAGAAAGAGCAGAAGTTGGACGAGACAATGACTAATAGAAGATATATATCAATAGATAAGTTGAGATGGAGCAATGAAGAACGACGGAAATTATGCCAACAAAGATCAGATGTTCTCGCAGTGAATTTTTAAAACGTTCGGTGTTTCAAGAAAATCCACCAATTGTTGATTAGGCAGGACAGGCTAGACATAAAAAAAAGTCGTTCGATTTTTGCATGGCTATTTCGGTACATTGCTCATCTGGATCTTGAAAAAGAGCAAGAGCAGCAACGGGAGGACCTGGAAAGCACTGTGTTTTCGTTGTGGCAACTTCGTTAAATATTCATAGCCGTCCCTCTTCTAGTGCCCTCCGAGGAGCCGGGTTTCTTTTTTCCGCCTTCTTCGCCATCGTCTTCTTCTTCGTTTTTCTACTTTTTTATGTGATGTTAGCTAGAAGAAACGGCTGAAGATCAAGAAACTTTTTTTTTGAGTGTATCTGCATTTTTTTTTTTCATGCTGCTCGTCAACACTTGAAAAGCAAAATAGAAGATTTTCAAAAATGTTCTCAAGGAAGACGAAAAAGGAAGAAGAGTGCGGAGCAAAAAGTGTCAGAAAACGAAAAGTTATTTTTGAATAGAGAGTTTCAGATCTAAGTTCCAAACTCAAAAATTCAATAAAACATTAGATTTGTGGCATGGTGATTTATGCTATTGCCAGACTTCCAATACAAACCTAATTAAACTCTCACTCTCAAACCACAAAACTTAACAAGTAGATTATCTATTAGATTAAGCTGAAACTAATAAGAATATTTTTGAAGATCATATGATGGCTTCCGTATGAAAACGTTGCACACATACATAAATATATATGAAAAATAGCTGCTAATCTGGGGATAGCAAAATTTTTTCAATAAACGATCAAATGCCTAAATGTCTGTGTGTTATTCGCATAATTCGCTATTAATTCAAACTTCATGTTGTGAACAAATTTCAAGTGTTGCAACTTTCAAAACACTCTCATCGAACGGAAGTCGAAGGGAAATTGGCACGAATTGATGACATGTAAAAGGGAAATTGCAACAATTTTCTCCAGAAAAAAACTAGTTTTAAAAATCACACATGCACGTAATTCGGTGTCGTGTATTCCATATTAATGCGCTTATTCTGAAACGCGACGAACGTTCTTAGAGTAGAAACAAAAACCATTGGTTTTATTTTTAACCAAATGAAAAATTCAAAAAAAAAAACGGAGTAAGGGGGAAAGGTTGAACAAAAATCAGTTAAGCGGGATTTTATCCGACATGATCGGGGTGTTTGTGTTGTTATAACACGCGATGAAATGAACAAAGACTACTATTTTGTAGTATTGGTGTTTATTAAAAAAGAAGTTGAACATTTGAAATGAATCTATCACTTTTCTAGCTTTTTGGCATAACGTTGGGTCTATCTGTTTTTGGATTTTGTCTCATTTTGTTCTATTAGACGAAAATCTAGAAAAAATTACAGGAAGTATAATTACACCTGATTGAAAAATGCAAAACAGCCTAGATTAAGGCGGAACCTATTATTAATTCATTTGGTGTCCCGCCTCTTTAGGGGTTGCTTTTTACGGTTACAATATGTGTATGGAAAATGTCAAAAAGCAGAAACAGTTGATAATAGGCTTCGCCTATTTCTTGGTTCTTTTTTGGGAGTTCTATTTAATCTTCTTGTAACAGGCGATTCCTTTGCAACATTTACATTGGTCTCCACAACAATTCATCATTCTCCCCATCTCTGTGAAAAACAAGAATGCAAAGCAATGTCTCAGGAAAAAAAAGCGAAAATATATTCCAAGAGGAGCCAAGTGTCGTTTTGACACGTTCTCATGCTGGGAATGCAACGAGAGAAAAGAAAACCGAACAATTGGCAACATTTTGAGTGAAGGGTCCTTTTCCTCCTTTCCAACAAAAACATTTGGAGGGCTTCTGAAATAGCGGGCCGTTAGACGGGCGTGTTGACCGAGAAAAAAACACACACATATTGGTGCTATTGGTGCACAAAAACGAAAAATATGTATGCATGGTTGAATGAGACAAAAAGAACCAACCCAGAATGGAGCAACAAGTGGAAAAGGAAAGAAAGGACAAGAAGAAACGTTTCTTTTTCTTTCTCGCACAAAAAACACTTTTCAGTAGCGTCACGCATTCAAAGGACGCGTCCTTCTTGCCGTCGGACAACCTTTTTTGTAAGCCCCTCATCCGTGGGCAAGTGCTCATCGTTTCACTTTATTCAATTTGTGCAGAACGCAAAAGTCAGCGGTCCGACTGGTCCCAAAAAAGAAGGACGGGAGGAGAGGGGGAGGGCGGCTGCTGTTTGGTTGAATTTGGAAAATGGAACAATCAAAAAAAATATTGCGTGATTCCAAGTCCCAGAGGGACTTTGGGACTTTGCTGTGGATTTCGAACTTGGATTACGTTGATTGCCAAGATCGTTAAATAGAAATAGCACACACTATTCAAGTTTATGGGGGTCGGCATTGAAAGCACAAAACAACTCGTACTATGTGGGACACTTTTTTTTTGTTGTAGCAGTAGTAGGGAAATTGTTTTGATTGTTTTCGTTTTTAAAAGTTCAAAAAACACATCATCACTGTTTATACGCTACAGTAACATTTGGTTCGGAAAGTTCGTTAAAAACAACATCGAATTATCGTAACACATACATACACTTGTTTCCCTTCACCATCTTATCAGTAACAATACAGTACAGGGAGTTTTGAAGATTAGAATGAAAACACACAAATGTCTTTCTCCGCTTTTTTTTGTTCATCCTCAATGATAATGAGCGCCAATGCATTGCATGAAAGTAAACATTACGTGGCGGTACTTTCGTACGGAAAAAAAGAGAGAAAAAATGAAATGCCAGGGGCGAATAAAAAAGCAAAACAGTTTTCGAACAAAAAACTGACCTGGCAATATCTATGTGTGAATTGAATATTAAATGAACATGAATGGGAAAAGGGCACGGTTGGGACTTGTTTGTTGTGTCAGAATAAAATAATAATAAAGCACTGTTTTTTTATGAATAGGAAATATATTGTGAGAAAGTGTGAGAGGGAAACATTGACAGCTCACAAGGTATTCAATAATATCAAATTGTTTTTTTGTTGAGTTTTTTTTAGTTGATCGAGTCTAAAAAAATCAATTGTGAAATCTGGGATCTAACACGAAACTACAGTAATCAGGCTTCTCAAAATTAAAAAAAAAAGAAAAGAAATATCACTATCACATATGAATTTTTGCTTTTCTACTGTTGCTTTTATATTGGATTAGTATTCCCTTTGGAATCTGCATCTGCTTAATCCTAGACAGATTAGGCCACGCATTCTCACGGTCTGTTCGTCTTAAAGTTCACCAGATTAGCGAACACCTTCACGTTGCTAATCAAAGATTTGAATGCTGAAAATATAGCTCTCTCAAATTCTTGTAATCAGAAAGTTTGATAACAAACAAGACTACACGTTTCTGTGGTGTAATACTACGTTTCTTGTCTCTTGCAAAATGACGGGGTCCCGAGGGCGGTCGTTCCATGCAGGCGAACAAAACGCCTAGCTGATAAAGACTGATGTTTTCTGACAGCTAAAACTATATGTTGCGAATCTGTTCTCGAATCTACTCGATTTCTCAAAAACAAGCAAGAAATAGCGGAGAGTATTACACAATCATCGCCGGAAATCCTACGAATGCTGAGTCGCCGGACCAATTGCAAAAAAAAAGATTCAGGAAAAAAGACAAAAACAAGTTGATAAAAGATATGTGATTTCTAAACGAATAGAGAGCAGAAAAAAAGTGTCTGCTCCGAGTTCTGCTCAAAACGAGCAGAGGTCAAATATGATGTTTCAGAAAATTGGAAAAAAACAGAAAATATAGAAAATACATAGAACTTAGAACCACCTGCTTAATAATAGTTTCCGTTTGTTATTGAGAAACCGGAGAACAGAAACCTACGTGAAACTGAGTCAAAGTAAACATGTTTTCAACCAGTTTGCTTTTGTTGTTAGCCTAAGATCAGGTTAAATGTTTCGATAACAAAACTCTGCGAGCCCTGCCTTTTTTTCAGTCGTTTGCCTCCTTTCATGCTTTGTGCTGCAAGCAAAGAAAAAAGATAGTTGGCCGCAAGTGGTTCGATTTTCGAAAACATTGCTTTCAAAGCAACAAACAAGTATCGAGTTTCAACAATGGTTATGTTGGCGGGGGGACCTGGTGAAACTCGTGGTTCTATGAGATGATAGTCAGGAAGTTAATTTTTGTCTGTTGGCCAAGTGAAGCTGCCAGAGTGAATAATTGTTTACAAAAAACACTTCGCTCTTACTGTAGTTTTGATCTGTGAGACCAACGATTTCGTTTTCTGCGGAATGTTTCTCAGAGCCATATGCTCACATGCTCAAAAACAAACAAAAAGTTTGAGAAAAATGTTCTAAATGGACAAAAGTATATTGCACAAACAGCAGGGTGAGAAAGACCACATATTAATTTTCAAAAAAAAAAACTCATTTAGATTATTGAAAACTTAATTTAGTTTGACATAACATTATAACAAAACACTCTAATAATTTTTAGATTTTTCAAAATTCTGAGCAAAAGTTTTGGTAAATTGGGAAATTGTTTTTTATTTAGACTTTTTGAGTTAGTTGTGTGATCACCCGCCAATTTGAAATTGTATAAAATTTCCTCAATTTCTCCATTTAAATTTGAAGTTATATGAAATTTTGAGCATTGCTTCAGTTTTGAAACCTAGAATGTTAACATCCAAACAATCGAAACGCAGTTTTTTGATTTTTATGGAAAAATTAGTTTTTACCACTGTTTGAGTTCTAAAAAAAACTGTTAAACTTTTGTAAAAAAGATATATGGACATTTTCCCACTGACGACATTTCAGCTTCCAAACTTTTATTGGTGTACTCATTTTGTTACTTTTATTTTTCTAATTGTGATGTTTTCAGTTAAATTTGAAATAACAGAAGTAACCCTTGCTATTCTCAATTCCAGTCATGCTTATTGGCGACAAAATGTCGTTTTCAGATAACGTTACAGTTTGTTTTGCGACACGATGCTTTCAAAAAGTTTCAACAAAGAGAGAGTTGCTTCTAGATGTAAATTGATAATTTGAAATGTCAAAAACCCCCCGCGTACGCGTTTCTTCACAAAAAGGAAGCAAAGAGTGAAAATAATGATGATCACGTGAGAAAACAAGTGGTCTTTTTTCAAGCGTTGACGGGACGTTTGTGAGAAAAAAAAAACCGTCAATCGCTCGGTCATACCATCAGGTTGTTAAACTTTTCGAAACAAACAACAAAAATAACAAGGGGTTTTTCGCGTTGGGAACTGGTTTCGAAACATAAAATGAGGTTGAACATCGGGCAATCGAACGAGAAGACAAAAAATTGCAGATTCGTTGTGTTGTTTTGTCATCGTTGGCGGTAAGGGTAACAAGAATTCGACACACGGACGCAAAAAAAAATAATGTAAAGTGTAAGGGGACCAGACATCTCAGTGGGAGAAAAAAACTTTAATAAAAAGATAAAGTGAGTCAGCGATTTTTTGGATTTTTGATCAGAAATAATATTGATAAAATAATATCACTCTCACTTTCTCACGACTTGATTTGATTTCCGCCAGACTTTTTTGTTCTAAAAATCTACTTCTTGTCATAGATACTGTCAATTTTTCTTTTTTTTTCTACAACAACTGTATAGATAACACAAATTCCTATTGCATCTTATATCTTCTCTCAGAGAGCGGAAATAATACAGTACGTTTACATAGTTTACAAAATACAAATTCAATAAATCATACGTATCGCGAAAAAAAGTAGTCGCCGGTGTTAATGCAAGATCATATTAAAAATCGATGACATTCGGTTTAAGAACGTCATGTTTCAATGTTGTGTTAGACGAGTGAAGGTGTTCAAAAGTGTAAGAAAAAAGAGAAATGAAAACAAGCTTGATTTGTTTTGTCCAGTCAACCTGAACGAACAATGAAGCAAAATTGGAATGGTCGGTTGTCATGACTAAGAAGGACAAGTGACAGAATTGCAAAAGCACACACACAATGGATCATGAAAACTTTTGAATATTTACAATATTCACAAACAACGGGGGCGTATTATGAGAACCATATTGATTCGGAAATCATGTCTATTATGTGTGCGTGTTTTTTGCTGGTTTTTGTGTGTTTGAATGGAACAAAAGTTATATTAAACATTGATGTTGTTTTCATATAGTACCAATATTTTGACTGAGTGTATTTTTTTATGCTACAACAACAAAAAAAATGTGAGGAATGCTTTACGCTTAGGTAAGAACCAAGCAAAATCCGTACTTCATTTAATTTTCATAGAGAAGTTAAAGACAATTCAATTCAACTTCAAAGTGAGGGCATATATTACAAAATTACCAAAAAAAAAATGCACTGAGACTTTTTTTTGAATTACAAGATTAAAATCGCCTTTTTCGAGCACTGTGAACTGAGGATCTAGGAAATAGGTACAGCATCCCTGGTGGTGCTCTCACTAGGTGTTTTAGCAGGTAGACTGTAATGACTTTTTCAATGCTATTTTTGATTGTAAAAATAACGAAAACCGTTTTATCTTGTGTCCGGTTCGTGTTGGAATTTTTAACGTTATTATTGAAGTAGACAAGAAAATTGGTAAACTTTCATTCTGCAAATATTTTTGCCAGCGCCCCTAGTTTTGAAATTTTCAGCTTAAAATATAATTATGGTCAACTACGATATCAATAACTTATAATTGGCATATTTTTCTACAGTATCAAGAAGGCTACTACACAGATTAGATGCCGTGTTATGTTGTGAGCTTTTCAAAACATTTCTAAAATTTGTTATCTCAAGTGTTTCAATCTTCGGTTGTCTTTTGAGCAAACATGACTGATCTTGCTCTTCCGTGATCTACCATAACTTTTGGTCAAATTTTGTAATTACCGCCCTGGCTCAAAAATCGGTAAACCAATACTTTGAGTATGTTGTGGCGCAATGTGTATTGTTTGCCAAGGGCAAAAGTTAAACATTTGTGCGTGGCCGTCAAAGTTGAAGCGCTCTTACGTGGATTGACGGTGGCAACACTTATGCGCCTGGAGTGTTATTCAATAGACCATTGACAAAAAATGCTCCAAAAAAAACTCGCGCATCGATAACGTGAAAAGGTTGCTTGGTGCTGAGAAAAGTAGATAGAGAACTCTCCCCAGACGAATACCGGAAAAGAAACAAACATCGCACAATTGGCAGAAATACGTCAGAAAGCCAAGGACAAACACGTTGTTGCGGCGGCTACAGAAAACAAATAATATGGTGCAGCAGCAACAGATCGGAGCAACAAAAAACTTGATCGCGGCGGTGCTATGAGCGTGGAAGTGTTACGCAACACAGGCACGCAACGTTGAATTTACGCTTTTCGGCTGTTCTCCAAGGGATCGTAACCTTGTACAGTCATACAGGTACAAAAAAAACAAAGAAAAATCCAGAGAAAAATTACTTTACATAGATTCAGATTGGCATTGGAAAGGAAATCGCAACAGGTGAAGGTAAAAAATCGCTTTGCAAAGAGAGGGCCGGAAATGGAAATTGTATGTTTGTGGGGCTAAAACATGTCTTTCTAGGGGGTAAAAACATATTCCGAAAATGATCGAAAGGCGTTGTAGGTGATTGGGCCAGAAAAAGAAAAATCTGACTTCTAACATAATATCAAGATGTATACATTTAATGTAAATTTACGTTTAGTTTTATTAATAATTATCTAAAAGTGTAGAAAAAGTTTCGTAATCATCTACTATAACTGTAAAAACATTTATAGAATTTTAAAAACTTTTTACGCCTTTTTCAGTTTTGCGAACAATTTCAAATAGCTGATTCGGTTTAGAAAAGCGGAGAAAATCCATTTAATTTAGTCGGAAAACTCCTACAAAGTGAGCATGGCTTAATCAGCCAGTTGAACTTTTTTTGCAAAATTAAAAAAAAAACATTAAAAAAATTTAGAAAGATTTTATAAGGTTTTTTACAGTTGAAATCGGTCATTATGGCATAGTTCATAGCAAGAAGCAAAATCACCACGCATTTAAGCATTGATAATTTTTTAATATCTATTTTATATAAAAAAGAAACGAAAAATGTTCGGAAAGCTGTTCAAATCAATTAAATGTTAAATAATAATATGATATTACTCATCAAAAATTACTTTATTTACAGAGGTCCTAATTGAAGTGTAACATCAAAAACAACCTGCATGATTAAATGGGCCATGATAATAACACAGCGGGAAAAGAGCAAAATATGCTGTTCAAAAACTAAATTATAGGAAAATATTATTTGTGTTGTATGCTATAAAAGCAAGAGGAACGACTGATAACTATTGAGGAAACTAGTATTTAGTTAAAGAAAAAAATTGTTTGTCTTGAATGAATCACAATGTGGGCCGAGCTTATAAAAGCTTATTAAGAAAAAAAATTGAGAATAGAATAATTGATATTTTTAATATAAAGATAAGGAAAAATTATACAAATGGAAAAAAAAGATCGAAGGACACAAACATATGTCCTCGCAGAAAAGAGCTCCTGATGAATTATGAGTTAGGTCTGCGACACGACCTCTCCTTTGTTTATAGTTTCTTTTTTTTTTTGAAATAGATAGTTACGCAAAATTCAGCGGGCATACCCTTCAAAACATTGAATGTCGGCAGCAATGAGAAGAAAACTGTTTATTTTGGCATAAACGTGTTTAGCATCGCAACCTTGACGATAGAATACGAAAAGAGGTACGCATGCAAAAAAAAAACATACACACATACATACACAACTACCACACAAGGGTGAGTCAGGTGTTCGGACGCTAACACAGTATTCGGAGAAGGAAAATCTTAAACGTGGGTGTAAAGTTTAACAAACATATAATGAAGAAATCGACAAGTATAGGTATAGACGCATGAGCGTGAAACCACTCTTTGCGAGGCGGCGAACGGCTTCATATGCTTCAATTCACTTAAAACTTGAACCCCGAATTACAGTAATTACGCGACGATGCGAGAAAGTAAAACAACATAGTTCACTTTTCATATATTATATATATGTTACATTATTGCATATGGCTAACGAAAATAAGGAACATATGTTGGAAAGATTGTTGAGAGCGAGGACGTGAATTCGGACAATACAGCTGTGTAATTGCAACTATTGCTTACTGTAGCAGGGAAAGACTCATGTCAGCCTCAAAAATGTGTGACACAACGTGGTTTTAAAATCGAAAATCGACTATTCATGCCATAAAATGCGAAGGGAATTGGCGCTTTATAGTTCAAGAATTCACATTTGCACTGTGTTCTGATCCGTATTTTACTAGATTCAACAAGGAAGCGTGGAAAGAAGGAAGTAGGTAGAGAAGAAAAATTATTTTATGATTTTAAAAGCCTCAAATTAGCCCAAAGATAAAATATTTCATTTTGAGAGCTATTGAAAAATCGGAAAAAGACGCCGAATTCAGCTAGAAACCTTCAACAATAAACAACTAAAACGTGCCAAAACAAGATCTTTGCATTATTTTTTTTCAGTGGCTCAAAGAGCGGCCAAAAATTTGGCTCTGAGCAAAATTTAAATAATTTTCTTTGAAAAATAACTTTTTTTTTCTAAATTCTCACGAAATTTGGGTTTTGAGAAATTTGAAGTTTTATAAAAATTGAATACAGCCTGAATACAGTGGTTAAAGAATTCAATGATTACAAATTATCCCTGTGGTTTCAAAATGACGAAATATCATAATATAACTCTTCAAAAAAGTCGAGAATGTTTCATATTCGAATCAAAAAGCCAAAAAAAACTAAGTTTGCACCTTTAACCTGAAGAACTGTGACATTCCTTCAATGTTAGAATATGACTATTTTAAAAATACATAAGTAGAACATAAATAGAAAAGAAATGATTTTTTATGGAACTACAACTTTGAACGAACAGAGGGGGGACACATATTTTTTTTGAATTTTTAAAAATCAATATTTAAAAAAATTACCAAAATTTTTTGTTATGGTGTTTGTTCAATTAAGAACCATTGCAATACAAAACATACTTCTCCTTTTCAAGCAACCCCTATGATACTTAGGTAGAGACAAACAATGATTAAACAGCAATAACATACAATTTCTGTAAATAAATACAATATCTCGGAACAGTTAATTCGTTCATCGCTGAGACATGAGCTATTGGAAATGATTAGCTGTGGAAATAATTGTCATAGCCAGACCCAAAAAAAAAACGAACGATCTTCTAATGACGGATCCGTAAGTAAGCTAAGTGTGTGGATTATCTAGAAAAAGTGCGCAGGCATGTAGGGCGCTTGTTATTAGTTCGTGGTTGCTTTCAATCGGAAGATGAGGTGAAGAAAGGGAGGGGGGGGGGGGGGGGATTGAAACATGGATACACTTTTGAGGGTGAGTGCAAGACACTGTAGACATACGGCCTTTCAAAGAAAACGAAAGAGAATCCGTGAATTCGATGAGCGAAAGTTTCGGATCATCAAACTGTGGAAAACGAGGAGTGTCACAACAGTCGACCAAACACAACATCGTTGCTTTGGATGACATTTTCGAGAGAGGGAGAGAGTAGTTGGTAGAAGCGGGAGAACTACAACCACATCTTCAACATCGTTTTTACATAGTTCGACGAAAGGTGAAAGTGCATTCTGGTAAGGATTGAGGGATATAGTACAAGCCGCTCGATGCACCTCCTTCGCGCTGGCGTCTCACACAGCGGTTTAGACCGGTTTCGCGTGAGTGTGTGTGTGTGTGTGTGTGTGTTTCCATTCCGAATTTCAACACTTTTTATTCATCAAATAGGGAAAGCGACAAAGAAGACGTGAGGGATGGCGCGAAGGAGGAGATGATTTCAATCGAAACGGTATCTTATATCTGTCTACCGAGTGCGTGTTGCCTATGTGTGTTTTGATGTTTTGACAATCCAATAAGGAAAATCATACAAGGGCATCTATCACGCATTTTCACTTTTTGTCGGAGAAAGTGTCTACGTTACAGACCGAACTGCGGCGGGGTTTTTGCCTAATTACAAAATAAACTTAAAATTGATTAAAAGTGCAACAGTTTGGAAATCTGGATTTTCGCAAAAGCTAATTTCTTAACAGTTTGATCTCTGGTTGAGAACATCATGATATAAAATGTAATTATGAAAATTTAATTCGTTAATATTTGTAAAGTCGGTTGAGGCATTTTCAGTAAAAAATAAGAAGATGTGATAATTAAGGCAGTGATTTTTAGCAATTCGACAAGCCCCGAAATTGCCTGTTTTGAACTATTGCAATTGTATCGAAAAAAAATCGAAAAGATTCAAAAGATAAAAATGACATATCAAAAATTTTGTATCAAAATTTTTTGAGATCAATATTTGCCAAATTGCCAAAAACTTTGAAACTCGGCAATTCCCGAAAATGCCAATTACCGGCAATTTTAACTACTTAAAGTTACTGTTTTTAATTTTGGAAATTGAATTTGGTGATTGGACACCAATTCTGTTGCTGAAAATCCCAAAAACTGTTTGCAATTTGTATGTATTCAAGCACTTAGATGAAAACTTGAACACATAAAAAGAAAACTGAACTTTGAAATGTCTACTTTTTCATTTCGTGATGATTCTCAATTGAAAGTCTATATGTTCTTAGAATTCCCTGCACGCACGCAGTGTAACTTCTCTAATGACGACGACGACCAATAAAAAGAAGAAGACGCAAAAAGGAAATGTTGAGATGAGTGTATTTTGTGTGTTTCAACATAATTGCGACGTTCACAAATTGAATGCGGAAGCGAAACAATTTACCGTTCCAAGCGTCTGTGGCAGGGGTGAAAAAGCCTTTTTAAGTATCGACAGACATGTTTTCATCTCATCAGAAATCGAGACACCTAGCGGGTCGTTGTTGTTTTTTTTTGTCGCTTTCTCAATGGCTTGATCTTGCAGACAGAAGAAGACGATGTGGCAAAACATACATTACACACCTTACAGTTTCATACATTCCAATCCCTTTCTCTGCAAAAGAATGAGAGACGGTTGTGAGATACGATAATAATATTGAACATTGGAAATGGTATGGTTGTTTTTTGATTTCAAAGTTTGGACATAAATGAAATGAAAATAAGTATGGCGTGACAATTTGATGGATGCGACAGAAGAAGTCAATGTTGTTTTTTTTTCGTCTCTCTCTCGCATCTTGAAACAAAAATCGTTTGTTTCCCATACACCTATCCGTTTACATTTTTCATCTAGCAGCACGGGTCCTTCTTCAACCTCCCGTTTCAAAGAGAACATTTGCAATGACGCCGATGAATGGTAAAACAATAACAACACCAACTGACGGTAGGGGTTGCTGGCATTGCGCCAGAGAAACCACCGCTCTTCTCAAATTGTCAGCAACAATGTTGAGTCAGTTGTGTGCTTCGAGATAAATTCAGATCATTGACTTTTGTTTTTAGTCACTCAGAGTTTTGCGAGCAACAATTCAGCAGCTGTTGATGGGAGTGGGAGGACTGGACCACAGAATTCCAAAGAAATCACAAAGTGTTTGTTCCAATTTCAAAAACAATGACACATTTTTTTTTCTAGTTGGAACATTGCAAATAGAACTAGAATGAGATGATTTGAGGGTCTAGTTACATTTTGAAGGGGGTTTGAACTGAGAAATGAAACATTTAAATTTTTCAAACTCTTTAAATTTGTAAAAAAAAATAGACGTTCTTCAATATTTTTAGCTTCGGTAATACCCAAATTTTCCAAAATTTCGAGCATTGCTGCAGGTTTAAACACTTATAATTCCGATAAAAATGAATACAATTTAAGAATAATATAAAGTTTGTAAACATTTTTTTTGGCGAACTTCCGAAATTATTATAAGTAAGAACTGAGTTTTCCCTCATTTTTTACTTCATATAAAAATTCCAATTTTTTATTGAAATATTAAAAAATATATGCGTGGCTCAAAAGAGAGCATTTTAAAAGTATAATTGGTTTTTTAAAGCAAAGCCAGCAAGTTGCCACAGCTTCGCAAAGTACAAAAAATTCGATTTATCTTTTGAGAAGCGTTCAGAGTGGGAAATTTAAAGAAATTAGAACATTTTGCTTCACAATCTTGTGAAGGAGTTGTAAATTGGCGTTTTTTCTAGATATGTCAGTTAGTTTTCAATATCCTTATAAACCTCGCAGCATAGGGACACACTTCGACTAGCAAAAAATTGATCATTGAGCTCGCGTGTGCTTTCTAAGCCACTATGCGTGCATCACAAACTAACTGTATTGCATAAATTTTTCAGTGTACAAAAAATAATAATTTTTTGGACAGTATGAAAGTTTCAGTTATTTATCTAAAAAAATGGCTCAACCCCATTTTGAAAATTCATTATGTATCATAAAAATTCCATACAGAGAAAATTCGGCAAAACATTGAAACTTACTGGAAATTGTTGTCGAAAACGGCGGAACACAGAACACAACAATACTGAAAAGTTTTACTGTCCATATTGTCAGTTTTCAAAAACCGCCCTCTTTCGGTTCGTGCAATAACAGCTCTCATAAAATGAACAGTTTCAAGGCTTGTCCTCCGGTGAACAAAGATCAAATGAGAAAAGTTTCGTGAGATTCTTCTCTTTCTCACCTGGGTGGTTTTATTTTTCTCAACACCACGTCCTTTTCCTCCATATTTTCTGATCTGATATGCGTGATGTATCCGTTTTCCAAAACAGAACAACAGCCAGTGCCAAACAACAAAAACAAAATGAGTGCGAGCGCTTTGAAATGAGAAGAGAAATTTTACTGATTGCATTCATGGGGAACAACTTCTAAATAAAATTCAAAATATTTGATGTGAAATATAATGAAGAAAAAAATTGTGAAAGAAAAGTTAAATTTAATCGGTGAATTTGAACTTCAAATCATGGGTCTCTTGTGGAAACTCCAACTCCAAATTGAGAATTCCAAAGTCATACACCTTTCTTGCTTTGATTCCGAGTGTTACGTAATCTTCTGGAAGACGGACACCAATTCGTTTGTAGCCGTACTATAAAAATAATTGATTTTTGTTTCGTAAGTGCTGGTCTTTGACTTACATTGGATGTTTGCTTATTGTCCATTCCGCAGTTGTGATGAATTGTGACATATGGCTGGATATCGGTTTTGGTACGTGGGAATCTGAAAGTTAAACTTATAAAAACAAAATTTTAATCTTAATTCCAGGTTTTAAAACAAGGCAATTGCTATCAGCTATTTCTGAAATGTTGCAGTTGAACTTAGCACTATTTTCGAGGTCCCGAAAATTGCTGAAAATCTTTGGTTTCCTTAAATCTCTCCAATTTTGATGAGAATCACAATTTCTATATTTTGTGTAGAGATTTGAAGTATCGAGGAGCTTCCCGAATGTTTTTCTAAACCCAAAAACCTCTTAACTTTTGATAAGATTCTAAGGACCCCAAAAAATGAGTAAGAATATATTCATTCAGTGAAATAAAAGTTTGTAATTGTTAGAATTGTTCGTCTGAATTGCTTTTTCTATATAAGATACTAAAACCAGTCGATGTAATGGTGAAAAATAGCGAGTGTGAAAACGATTAAACATTATTGTTCTGGAGCTAAAAAATGTTTTTTAATAACTTCGGAAAATTATTTATTTCGAGTCAAAAAGTTGTAAAACCTCAGTTTACGCTTATTTAGAAAAAATATTCCAAAACTTTTGAAAAACTTCATTTAGATATTCGGTCAGTTTTTGGTCATATGAATGCGTTTCCATTATTTTTCATTGACCGTGCTCCACCTTTCAGAACTTGTATTTTCAAACTGTTCTCCAATTTATGCCACTACAACAATGTGTAAAACTTCCTTCTCATAATGTTTTCAGCACAAGATAATTCTGACATACTTCACTTCATTTCGAATGCACGCACTATTGGCACTATTGATAAGCAAGACATGAATAGAAAACTTTTGACTTTTTAAATAACCTTTTCTCAGCAAAAAATAACAAACCTCGCGGTACCTCCTTCAACTTGGAACATTCCCGTAATGTATGTGTTCTTTACGTCGAGTAGCTCGGCGAGATCTGACATGATTATGGTCTTGCTCAAAACTTGATACCTTACTTACCATCTGCTGCATTTGGTTGAAATGTTCTGAAAAGTCGGATCTTGGCTCCTTCGAAAGGCTTCTTTCCACAATACAGTTGTCCTTTGACTGCCATGGTTCTAAAAATATAAATTGATTTTTACAAAATTGAAAATTAAATTTACCTGTTGGCAATGTTAGTTGGGACATCAAGATCCGCTCCAGCAGAAACGTATGAAATTGGTAAAAGAAGAGCGGCGATAAATATGAAAATCATGCTGAAATGTGATAATTAAACGTATTTCTCAGCGATTCATGAATCAATAGAAAGGATATTGAAGAAGATACCGGAAAACAAAATGCTCAGTGAACACCTGACCTCTCAATAGAGATGCACGTAGACACCAATTGATATTGATCAAAATGTTCGACGCTTCCCAAAACACTTGGGAAGAATCAAAATGAAACGGTCGCAGTGTACAGTTTCATTATCAAGTTTCTAAACCGTTTTGATAGACCAAACACTGGTCAACACTATTCTAGCTTATCACTCTTATCGCGAAGCTATTGACAATAAGGACACTTTGGCTCTTCATTCAAAAGAAAAATAAACAATTTATATTGATTATATGATCAGTTGATGATTATTCAACATATGGTTCAACACAAATAAGAACAAATACATCTATTGACGTGATTTGGAGTTTTAAAGGTGGTGTAGTCGAATTTCTTTTATTTGTTTATTATATTTAAAATTGTCTGAAAACACCGAATTTCATAATGAAACTTCTTGAAAACTATTAAAAATAGTTATTACAGCTCAAAAAATAGCCTAAAATTAGAATAATTTGAAATTTGACCGACTTGTCAATGTCGCAGAGTTATACCCAAAATGTTGTAACCAAAATTGGACGACAAAAATTAGTTTCTAGACGCTGCGACATTTTTAAAAAACCATGGTGCCAGCTATGATGCAAAAATGACCAAATGTCATAGCCAACCTATTCAAACAATTTTTTGATAGGCGACTTCCAAAAAAAAAACAACATTTATACAACATACAACACTTTTAATTATTTTTAAAACAAATTTTTACAAAACCATACCACACCTAACTTGTGGTGACTCCACTTAAATTTTGATGAAAATTCACAAAAAATACCTGTATCTGAAATTAAATTTTTCTGGAAAATGTTGAAAGTGTTCAATATTTATCAAAAAATTATGCGAAAAAATAAAACTGTTCTCGAAAAGTTACATACAAAAATTGACCCTATCAGAAGAAAAGCTCCGGGTTTTAAAAATCGAAACCAGCAGTTCCAATTGAATATATCGTAACTATGCACCAGGAAGAATGGGGAGGTGAATATTCAAACGGAGTGTGTCGGTGGGTTTCAAGCAATTATCGGGAAAGAATGAGATGAACAACCTAGAAATCTCACCGGAACGTACAATTATCATAGATACACAAAAAGGCAAAAACACTCTGAGAAAAACATGAACTTTCAGCGTACAAAAAGAATGGTGTGTATTCGTTTTGATGACTAGTCAAAACGAGAGAAGCTGTGAAATTAGGTGAGGGTGAATGGCAGAAAAGACCATGAAAATCGAGTTACTAACCGCATCTGAGAAGCTGCTCAATTGTGTGGAGCACATCAAAAAAAAATAATTTTATTAGGCTAGAAAGTTCTACGGGATCCGAGAAATCAAACGTGCGAATCAGAAAGAAAAAAGAAACAGCGGGACAAAAAACCTGAGCATATGGTATTTGAAAAGCGAATAAAAGAGTTGTAAATGCAACATACTGCTATCAGACGAGAAACCGGGCAATAGAACAGTCAACCGGAATGGGGGGAAAATGAGAAATTATGTGTGCAATCGAAAATGTTATGCTTGAATTTTGAAGAAAGAATGCAGAGATTTGAAAAAAAAACTGCTTGAACTGCTTTGAACGCTCTTGATTACCGTAATGACGCAAAATGTTGAGGTAATGAATAAGGAAAATGTGGACAGAGAGTGAACTTGAGAGTGAACAAGTGAACTGGAGTTTATAGATCCGAGCAGCCGTCATTGGATGGTGCATCTGGGCTTCCGGATGTTCCGTCACCTGTAGACAATTAATTTTATATGTGAGCTTGATGAAATTTTCAACTCACTGTCATCATTGCTGGCTTGACAAGAAGCTAACCTAGCGGCTTCTTGAATTTGCTCCAGCGCACTCATCTGAAATACATAATGAGTAAAATAGTAAAATTCAATTGACTTACAGATGAAAAATGCGGGAAGACAGGACTAACAGACGGTGTTACCATTTCTCCCTCAATTGGCTCATCGACTCTTCTCATCTTTTGACGACGATTACAGAACCATACCCTTACAACATCCCGGTCGAGCTCTAGAGAGTTTGCAATATCTGTCATCTTATCATGGTCGGGACGTGGGTTCAGCGCAAAAAAAGTGTCCAGAGCATTTCGCTGATTCATATCCAAATTCGTCCTCTTTCTCCTTCGTTTTACATGCTGCTCTCTGCTAAGAAGACTGCTAGCAGTAACAGAAGAGATTGAATTTGAGATTGATGTTTCGTGAATCTGAAATATAACGTTTTTTTTCTTTTTCAAGTGATTACTCTGAAGTTCAGTGAACTCACATCAACGTGATGAATGGTGTGATGGTTGCCATTGTGAATTGTCTTTTTGTCAATGAGATCTGTGACAGTTGCACCACCTTCGATTGCCATCTCCACATCTGCTAGCCATTCCTTCAACAAAGGCCTCAGTTTGCACATGTTTTTGAATGACAGGTTCAGCGCTTCGAAACGTGAAATGGTTGTTTGTGAAAAGTCGGTGCCATATCGTTTCCCCAGCGCAACACCAACATCGCCTTGTGTGAAACCGAACTTTATCCTCTGTTTTTTGAACGTCTGTGCAAATGCTTCCAGCTCATTCATATCAATCCGATCATCACCGCTCATGCTCGCCGCCTCAATTCTTGATGTATCATCAAATAATCGTCGCTTAGAAGCTTTCAACGTTTGTGACACTACTGGAGGCCGATTCTCAGCTTTTTTAGGCGTCAAGGAAGCCGTCGGTTGTGTGGGGGTGTTCATCAACGATTGGAGAAGAGTCGGACTAGGAGCAATCAGAGGTGAAGAAAGAAGTCCACTGTTTGAAGCACCTGAAATAACCCAATAGAATTTGATTTTCAAAATATGTTTCTTACCCAGACCATTTGCGCCAAGGAATCCTAAAGACGGTGTCATAATCGCTTGCAGTAATTTTTCAGGTGAATTGAACGCGTCAGTCGATGTGAAAAGTGGTGACAGTTGTGTAGTGATCGGAGTCAAAAGACCATTGCCATTTGTGGAAACTGGTGTGGGGTCAACTGTTTCTGGAAATAAAATATTAACACTTTATCGTGATCAAGATGAATTTTGGTAATATAGTTCAAAATGTGGTAATAATCTTGAAGGTTCTTACTTCCTTAAAACCTAAAGTTGTTGTTTTTGTTCGGCATCTTTATTTTAAAATTAGTCACTATGCGCAACAATATTTATTATTTAAAAATCTACTCTGCTAACATCCAATACGGAAATTTTCATAAGAAAAACGTTCCTCAAGTGAAAAAAACTGAATCAAGTTAAAGTTTGACAAATTACAAATAATCCTATCTAGATTACTTCCTAAGTCTAGAAGTCTCCGTTGATATTGAGGTCTATGTCAGTTTTGCAGACCATCAATTCAACGGACTAGTTAGAATATGAAAGGCTTACTACAGTGCGCCCAACTTCTATAGCGCCCCCCTATTTTTTCTCATTTCACCACCTTCTGACATTTTTTACAAAAAACTGCTAATGCCATTTGATTCCAAATGTCGAAAAACCCCCTGTCCAAAATTTTCATCAAAAAATTCAATAGACTGAGGAGACTAGGTCAAAAAGTCTCTAAAACGACCGCCCAACTTCTATAGCGCCCCCTCGAATTTTTGATTTTTTCTAATAAAATCCCCTTTTTTTGGCTTTTTCTCAGAACAACTTATTCATGACTTAAGTTCAAACTGATCCAGACATCTTGCAAATCAACTTTCAAAAGAAATTTATCCGTGGAAATTCGTAGGATCTCTAAAATTGTCCTGAAACGCCTAATTTTATGTTAGAGGGCGCTGCGCGGCGCCCAATACTTGAATCAGCACCAGAATCAACTAAGATGATCTACAACATCTATTTCATCGGTCTGAAATTTTTTTCACGTCTTACGTGTCATTTTGTGGCATACGAATGCTCAAGAAAACGTAGTGTTTATTATCAATTTTGTTCGAAATGCCACGAGGACCCCAGCTAACAAGAGATGAACGATCCAAGCTAGATGTGATGGCGAATCTTAATATTTCTACAAATGAAATGGCTCGCCAAATCAATCGCTCTCGTAAATGTGTCTACAACTACCTCAATAGTCCACTTTCTTATGGTCAAACCAAAAGAGCTCCCAGATGCAAAGTTTTATCGAGTCGTGAGGAACGCAACATTGTGAAGGCTGCATCGAACTCTTTCAAATCTGCCAATGATATTCGCAAGGAATTGAATCTTAATGTTTCTAAACAAACAGTCCTGAATATGCTCAGTCAAAATCCTTCCATCGTGCGACAGAAAATGAAAAAGGCTCCATCAATGACGCCCGATCACATGCTCAAACGTTTAGATTTTGCAAAGGAAAATATGGGCACCGCATGGACAAAGGTATGGATCCAATTTAAAAAAAACAACATATTTACTTTGCAGATTGTGTTTTCCGATGAGAAGAAATTCAATTTGGATGGGCCGGACGGAAACAGATTTTACTGGAGAGATTTGAGAAAAGATCCAATGGTTTTTTCAAAAAGAAATTTCGGTGGTGGATCGGTGATGGTTTGGGCCGCTTTTTCGGAAAAGAAGAAGCTCCCCATCCAATTTACAAGTCATAAAATGACTGCTGTAGATTATCAGCAAGTCTTGGAAAAGGATTTAGTGAAGTTTTTGAGACACCCGTCGAAAAAAAACTGGCAGTTCCAACAGGACAACGCCAGTATTCATTCAGCCAATTCAACTCGTGCCTTTCTCAGCAGCAAGAAAATTAAACTCCTTAAATAGCCAGCTTGTTCACCGGACCTCAATCCGATCGAAAATATGTGGGCTTCCCTCGTGAGACTCGTGTACGCTAATGGAAAACAGTATCCGAATGTTGCTGCTCTTAAAGTCGGAATTGAGGATTCATGGAACGCCATATCAGCTACAGAGATGCCAAGAATGGAGGTCCTACGAAATATTGAACTTTATCTAAGTTAATAAAATCTGTTGTGTTTTTTGATTTCTAGAGGATGGTGAATGCGCGAAGGCCAGTAGTGCTATCTCGTACTAGTAGTATAATAAAAATAAGAGTTGCAAACCTTTAAAAAAATTTCAGACCGATGAAATAGATGTTGTAGATCATCTTAGTTGATTCTGGTGCTGATTCAAGTATTGGGCGCCGCAGCGCCCTCTAACATAAAATTAGGCGTTTCAGGACAATTTTAGAGATCCTACGAATTTCCACGGATAAATTTCTTTTGAAAATTGATTTGCAAGATGTCTGGATCAGTTTGAACTTAAGTCATGAATAAGTTGTTCTTAGAAAAAGCCAAAAAAAGGGGATTTTATTAGAAAAATCAAAAATTCGAGGGGGCGCTATAGAAGTTGGGCGGTCGTTTTAGAGACTTTTTGACCTAGTCTCCTCAGTCTATTGAATTTTTTGATGAAAATTTTGGACAGGGGGTTTTTCGACATTTGGAATCAAATGGCATTAGCAGTTTTTTGTAAAAAATGTCAGAAGGTGGTGAAATGAGAAAAAATAGGGGGGCGCTATAGAAGTTGGGCGCACTGTAGTTAATATTGTTTATATACATCTATATAAGTAATTTTCTGAAAAAAATACCCTTAAAGCATTACCTGATTACACACGACTTTCCAAAAATTGTACTCACCTTTGAACGCCGCGAATTGCTGTTGCAAGAAATGCGAATTAAGTGAGCCATTATGATTTCCTTGTAACATATCAGCAACTCTCCGTAATAAATCAGTACCCGCAAGGCCGGCTTGTTCCATGTCTTCGCCGTTTCCGTTTGAGAACACTTCAGCTGACGTGTTGCCTTCGTCTTCTCTGCAATAACGAACAGAAGTTCCAGGGACAGGCAGGCGCAAAGAATGGCGGCGGCGGGGGCTAGGAAGAAATACAAAAAGCGGGGCAAAAATAAAACTAATAATATTAAAATCATCTGTATCATGTGTGTATGCTAGTCAGACAACACGGGGCGCGCGATGTTCCTAATTTAATTAAAATTTTTGCTTTCATTGTTCTTCGATGTGGCTGCAGTTCAATTTGAACGCACAAAAAAAGCTACTCTGATACAGGAACATGTTTTCTTTTTTTTTGAAATTTCGTTAAAACAAATTCAATTTTACTAAGTTAGGCAGGAATTCAAAAAAGAATGTGGTGATCCATCGAAGAAAAAAGTGCATGTCGAAAGAATGATGAATGCAAACGAAAATCGGAAGTCTACTTCAGTTCACAGGTTTCATTGCTAATTTCTAAATCGACCTTATATTCATTGAACCATTTTTTTTCTCATCCAGAAAACGACTGTAACTAAAGACCAACTAGCAAAAGATATCATCACACATGCAGCCGCTGAAATATTCATATTTCAGTAGTTCGGAAATGCTTTTTGCATAATTTTAAGGAGGGTAACTGAGCAACAAGAACAAGATTTCTGAGATGTTGAAAAATTCAGGAATTTCTGAAACAAAATGAAAGGGTACCTGACGTCAATAAAAGTTCTGAAGTTGGAAACTTTCAAAGATCAAGATCAACAATTATCTCTGTTAGTCTTGCATCTTTTTGACAACTTGTATATAAGTGACTTTGGATTTGAGAAAAATTGAGTTGTTGAATTTAAGCTGTCAAACTAAAATAGCTGGGAGCAAGATTAATAGGAGAGTATATTTAAAATAGTAAACATTATTGTTTCATTTTTAGGAGGAGTAGCGAGAATACGGTGAAAAAATGACTAAATATCACAGTAAAACTTTTCAAAAACCTTTCGAAATATTTTTTAAGTTTTTGCTCCTTTTTCGAAAATCTTTGACCAAAAAAATGTTCCTTGCAATTAATGGTCTAGTTATGTTTTAAATGTTAATAGTAAAACATTGCAAGTATCCAAAAATGCGACAGTTCTATAGTTTTTTTCAAAAATGACAAAAACTCAGTAATTGCCGCTTTTTGACAGTCAATAAAAATTTCTCAACACATTTTTTTCGAAAAGTTTTACTATGATATTCGGTCATTTTGGCATGATATGCATGAATGTGAAAATATCCCCAAAGGCCATTTACCTATTGTTAAACGCTTTTCGAATTTGGCTTGTCAAGTCCGCGTAGCAGGGATAAATCGAAATACGGTATATGTTTCATGGTAAGAGTAATGCTCTTTCAAAGCACAAGACAAGAACGTATAAAAAGTTCTTTCTGATACCAGTTCCGGAAGAAAAAACCACAAAAAAACTGGAAAAAAGTCGCATCTCATTCCTTATGAATTTGAAAGTGCCGAACAATATGCGTAAGTTGCATTGACCGTCAACGATGTTGCGTTCATAGTGGATAGAGTGCATTATGATGCATTAAATTTTTTCGATATCGAATCGAATACCCCTGCGCGCACTTTTCGTCTCTAGGCATTCGCACGTAGACGAAAAAAAGTTGAGGACGAACCGTTGACAGACCGGTAAAATATTGAAAGTCAAAGTTATATAATGTAACAATCTGCGTTCCCTAACATGCAGCCAACCGTGACTACTGTAATAGTGCTCTACCATTTATTTCTCTACTTTTCAAGTTGAAAGTTGTGTGTGTACTGAAAATTCAACAAAAAAATTTAGATTACGCTGTGGCACCAACTAAGTAGGAGTGTGTAAAATAAATAAATTGAGTTGTAAAGACTAGCAAGTGTTGTTGACTTTTCAAACAGTGACCGGCGTCTTTTCTTCGAAACGACACTTCGACTTGTTGGCAGAATACTCATTTCCGAAAGGGAGTCAAGTCACGCAGGACAGGACACAACACAAAAAACGAGGGAAGTGACAAATGGAATGCAACAAGCGTTTTTTTTCAAATTTTCCACTTTTTTCCTCTTCAAACTTTTCAAATGGTTCCTCTCGCCACAAAATAGCTGAAATGACCAATTATGAAGATGGAGGTGTCCAGTTGGGCGCACACCAATTCATCGACTTATTGTCGCCTTGTGTTGAGTACAATGCTCAGTGAGCAGCATTTATGCAACTTGCTATGAATTTCGCATTTTGCGCCAACTATTCATCCGCCATGCTTCTTGACACTTCTTTTTCCGGAGGCGAGTCTTTTCTCTCTTTTCACCCCTCAGCGCCACGACCAAATAATGTTTGAGGCCAGCCACACATTTTCATAATTGTCGGGTTTTTGATGAACTCGTCTCCCACTCTCCAACGTGTGTGTGACACTTTTACACCTAGACCTCAATTTGAAGAAATTATGAAAAAAGGAATTCGCATCCTACAAGTCAATCTCGACATAATTACTTTTTGGCACTACCTGAACAAATATGACGCATTTCGTTATAATAGTAAAATACAAAAAAAATGAGACAAGTGGAAAGGCCGCTGGAAAAAAAACCGCGAAAATGGAAAGAATCCATGAATTCGGAATGGGTCTCGATTCAAAATGTATGGCATCTGATTTAGGAAAAAAAGGAAGACGAAGGAGGAGAAGAAAACGCATTCCGTCCCTTACGATGCCATCGGAACCTCTAATTAGAAGAAGAAGTGAGGAAGATGAGGAAGAACATCACGACGACGACGAACAGTTGCAATGAAAACTACTATGGAAACAGAATTGTCAGAGAGTTTAGAGGATTTGGACAAGACTGTGTGCGTGTGTTGTGGGAGATAGAGTGGGGGTCATGAATAAACCCTGAATAATTGCATTTATCCGATTACCTAGAAACTAAAAAAAAATACATAACAAAAATTTCAGACGGTTTTATTCTGACTAGGTTAAATTTGAAGTTTTGATCTATCTATTTTTTATTTTCACAGAAATCGGGTGACAAAACTGCCGCCTACTGCCTAAAAATGGAACGGTGGAAAAAAATTTGAGCGAAAGAGACATAACTAGTTTTTTATCTGATCTGGACAGTTATTTTATTTTTTTTGTTGGATTATCGCCTCATTTATAAAATTTATAGGCGGGGTGTGAAACCATGAAACCCTGAAACCACGCACTTTTTTAGAAGTTGAAAATAGGAACACAGGAACACTTGGACAAAAATTCAGCGTTGCTTTTTTCCCATCTGAAGCAAATGAATTCTGCAATTCCGAAAAAAACCAGAACGATGCTGGATCATTAGTATTTTGTGAACGAAAAAAGTGTTGTTGAGCAGCGTAGATTCGCAAGAACTGGAATATTCATTGGACTCCTTAAACCCTCTCGATTCGTTGTTATACCCGAATAGATTTGGGAAATTGTGAAAAGTGGTGGAATGAAAAATAACAAAGATGTGTGAGCCCGTCTATTTATTGGGTAAACTTCGAATGGCTCAAGAATGACCAATCTTTTCAGTGAAATTTTGCAACTTCCGAATTGAAATGCGGATGTATTATGATTATGATCGTCTAGCCCGATGACGACGCGTCAGGAATAAAAAACAAAGGAATAAAAGAAGGAAAAATTCTTTATGGCTGAAATAATTTCTCACTCGATTACTCGCCTTGCTCTTTATCGTCCTCTTTTTAATCTACTTCACTACACACATCAGTGGGTGAAAAAAAATTATGTACAGCCGTTTAATTAGTGAGAGGTGCCCTATGTTGGGACGTTTTACTAACCATGTGTGTCTGTGTCAGTGCTCCTGCTTATTTAATTACCAGTTTGCAGGAAAAAAGAACAAGATTTTAGAAAAAAAAGATGGGAAATAAGACGATGAGCATGAAATAAAAACCTTTAGAAATTGCTTCTATGAAAGAATAAAAGTGCGAAATGCAAAGAGCAAATTGTTTTGGTAAAAATAACTTTTTGCTAAAAGTTTAATGTTTCTAAAAAATACTTTTGATTCCAAAACATCTTCTCAAAAAATATAAACATGTACATACAGTACAAAAACTATACAAAGTTCTAAAAACTATTGAACAAAATGTTCTGGTTCCCATGCCACGAACGAAATGTTTGCTTAGCCGCGTAATTTCGAAAGGACCTCTGAATATGCAAATGAGCAGCATCGAAAAAAACATATTTCCTTTAGATCATATTTCAAAAATTCCTAGAACTATTTGGCTATTTGAGAAAAAAACAAATAAGAATGTACAAAACCAACCTGATACAGTGCTCACTGAGATCATTATTCGCTATTTGCCTGAGCGATGCCAGAATTGCATCCGTGGCATCTACCTGCATTGCTGGACATGTTACTTCTTCTGATGGCTGTTCAACTTTCTGAAAAGTAGTTAAAAATTGTTGAAACATTGGAAATGCGCAAAAATATTTTATTAAATTTTAAAGTGATCATCCGTGGGATTTTTGTTTTAAATATAAAAATGCTTCGTGAGAAAAAAATCAAAAGCCAAGATATAGGCGGTGCCTATTACTGATTAACTTGTCCCTAATGATATCTGAAATTTTGGACTTCTTAGAAATAACGTCAATGATGAAAAATTTTGGGCGACACAAAAAAATCTATAATAAGCCCCACAAGTTATGATAAGGAAAGCTGAGTAATCGTTAATCAGCAAAATAAGAATTGGTGACCAAAAAGAATATGGAGTTGTAAGTGAAGCTGCATGAAATAAATCAGAAAAAAAGAAGAAATGGTTGGAGAAGAGGATGAGGGAATAGGGGTCAGCAAAAATGTGCACTTGTTTGGGTGAAAGAACTTTATTTTGCTGATTGGGTACTTCTTCTTTAGTGTTTTTTTTTTGGAAAGATAAACATATTTTTTGAATAAGATAATTTTGCAAATAATATTTTTTTTTCATAAGTTGGGAGAGTTCGCTTACAATATCAGGAAGTTTTATCAATCAAGTTTTGCAATCCCGTGCACATTTTAATTTTGCATGTATGGTTATTAAAATCATGCAAAATAGGGTTAACCAACTGATTTAGAATTTTAAGTAAGTGATTGCGCTCTTAGAAAATTTCAATTTTCTGAAATTGTTGAATACCAGAGGATGTTAATCAAATACTTGGAAGCTTTAAATTCTGGGTTTCAGGGAGCTTTTACTTTAAACACCTCCGATTTCCAAGTTCAGAATGCAAGTGCAAACTTGGTTTTCAATAATTAAAATTAAAGGTCTTGAAATGAGTTTTCAAAATATTAAATTGAATTTAACTGAATTGAATTCAGGTTACCTAAAATAAGAAGTTCACTTTTTTTTCAAAAACTTCAATTTGTATACTTTTCAAAAACCTGAACCTGAAATTAGTTGTTTGCAGGATGTTGATTAAAAGGGCTAAAATTGCTAAAGTTTGTGCACTTATCGACTGAAAATTTACCTAATTCAACACAAAAAACTCAACTGCCAAAGTATGCAGAGGTGAAATCGAATAAAAATTAATTTCCGGCCGCTGTGACGAAAAATTGCAAAATTGGAGAGCTTAGCCCTGTTTTCAGAAAAATTCCAGACGCGTCACTACGAAAATTCTCTATTTGGGACCATTTTGGGCAAGTTAGAGCAATTGTTCATACACACTTTATATCATTATTGACCACTGATCGTTATCAGAACCTTTTTATAATGAACAGCTGTGGTAGTCAAGGATCAGAGAGAGAAAGAGGGAAAAGGGGAGCAAGAGATATAGAAAAACAGACAAATGACCGGACCTGGGAAAATAGTGTTACAAAAAAAGGGAAAATGAAATCGAGAGGAGAGATGAGGAGGGGGTCGTTGCGAAAACAAAAGAGAAGTCGTTTGATGGTCCCAATGAGAAACAGAAACGACCTACTACACTTGCAGCTTCTCACTTTTCAAATTCCCTCCCGCGTTTTTTTTTCGCCGCTGCTTTCCCCCGGCTTTTTCCCCGTTTTATGTATGCAACAAATGTTGCATCGGCAAACGGATGGAGTGGAATCTCTGCCCGAGTGGGTGCTACCAGTCGTCACAGAAAAAACATTGAGAAGGGGACCAAATGGGGGAAAAAAGAAGAAGAAGCGTTCCAAATGGGTGGACGGGCGTAGAATGGCACACGCCAAAAAATATTTCTCCTCTCGTTCCAGCTATGTATAAATCTGAGGCAATTGAAAAAAAAGAAACGAAAAACTAAGGGGAATAGAAATGGAACGATGTGAAAAACAAGCAAATCTGGAAGTGCTCGTCGAAAACTCGAGTCATTCAGTGGGGTCGTTTCTCTCATACCCATACACACGCGAAGCACGGACCGCCGGCGTTTTCGTTCCGTAAAGGAAGATCTCATCTTTTTGTCGTCGTCGTCGTCGACTCCATTTTCAGGACCAAAACGACGATGCTCATTACTTATTCAATTACTCAGCGACCGACGGGTCATGATACTTATTGAAAAATGCTGCAGCATGATTGGGTCAGCCAACCTACTTTCTTTATTTCCAGAGGTCTCTAATTTTGAAAAAAAATTGAGGATGCTCAAAAATGTTCAGAGCTGCTGTAGTTTGATACAATTTCAATGTGAATATAGAAGTTATGAAAATTAATTACAAAAGTAAAGGAAAAAAGAACTGAAAATACATTCAAAAATTTTGTTTTTTAATTAAAAAAAAATGATAAAATGACCTGACTGAACCTTAATCCAAAATTAAAATACTACGAAACAAAAAATTTTTACAGCGTGGGAAAAGTTGGAAAACGTGAGAAGAAAAGGCTTGAAATTTAACAAATTTTAGTAATTAGAAAATACACTTTTGTGCTAAAAAGGTATGTATAAAAAGTGAAGCAGTTTATATACAGTGGCAGTCGCTGAAAATAGTTAGCGACCGTCATCTCAATACTGTTTTTTCCAAATATCTTTTCGGTCAAAAATGATAAGGAATATCTAGTTGAATCAATTTCTAAAGTTATTTTTACGATATTTTTTTAGTTATTTCTTTATGAAACGGTCATGAAAATAGACATTAAAAGTTCTAATAAATAAAATTTAGAACATTTATTCAAAAATGTTAATCTTACTGTTTCGAGCCCTTTCTTAAAATTAACTATGCAGAATTTCTAGATACAGAAGAGTAAAATAAAATAATATGTACACATTAACAATAACAGTAAAAATCTATGTTAAAAAATAAATTAAAAAAATACTTTTTAAATAAGACGATGGTTTAAATTTTTATCCATATTTGAAAATGTAATTTTTGAGACAGGCAACAAACTGGTTCGTTTGGAATTTTGCACTAAAAACTAAAAATTGTTTTTTCCCTAATAAGATGATTAAAGATAAAAAATAGGATCATGCCCAGAACAGTAAATTAACAGTTTAAATTAAAATTTTTATCTTGACGAATCACTAAATTTCCCAAGATTTCGCCTAAAAAAAGGACCAATATGAAAAGTTGAAAACACAGAACGACGCGGCTCGGCTTTCTCCTCTGCCTACTTTTAGTTTTGTCCTACATCATAAACAAGGGCCAACTCCCGAATCTGCTTATCTCGATACCCGCATCTCTTTTCCTTTTTAGCCACCCCTTTATTGCATTATCCCACACTTTCATTGCACTGCTTCATCTTGAGAAAGCAAATGGATGCGATGGGCTGGGATGGCCGAGTTGAATTGGAAAGGTCTGATTTTGGGTCCGATGAGAGTGGAAAAACATTACTGACTAATTTAGATGTGTGGTATTTTATAACTATTTTCATAGCTTTTTTAATCATTTTAGTATATATAAAGTTTTATGAAACAGCTTAAATTTTTTTTTTCACTGATTGCAAATAAAAACGTATTTGAGAAAAAAGGTAACTTTAAAAGCCAATTGGAAAGCAGTTTGTTTTCAAAAGACTCACCTCTTCTTCCTCTTCTTCGACCACTTCTTCTTCTGGGATTACTTCGTCTTCAGTGATGATCCTCTTCACCGGTCGACTTTTTCGTTTGCTGGCTCCCGACAAAGATGGACTGACACGTTCTGTGACAAGGCAACCACCATTGGCTTCTGAAAAATGTGCACAAGAAATATGGAGCAGCATCTAGTCAGAAAAGTTCCTTTTTTGAGCAATCAGAACATGTTATCTCATTTTCACGATGCCAATCAAATTCGCGCAGAAGTTTTTTTTTTCGAAAGCTAACATCAACGACGCTGAACTTGAGTTAATCTGTGTAAGTAGTGGAACGCGAAAATAAGGACACACGGAACGGTGATCAATAGATCAAGTTTTGATAGTACTTTCACTACTGTGATTTTTCAATGAAATGATAAACTTTTAATTGATAATTTGGAGTTACTTATTTTGTGTACATTGTTCTACAAATCAACTTACAGTATTTAATAACTGATCAACGTTTCAGTGAATGTAATTGTCAAATAACTCATTCTAACAATTTTTATAATACTCTAAGATGGCCGAATATCAAAATAGAACACTCCATAATTATTTTGGTGAAAATTCAAGAAAAACATTTGAGCATTGCTACACTTACATACATGTTTTCAAAATGTTAGGTCAAAACTAAATTTTAACCACTCTTTGACTGTAAAAAAATTGAAAATTCTTTCAAAATGTTTACTGTAAAATTTTTAGCGCTATGAAACCGCTTTTTAAGTGTAAATGAGTTTTGGAAAATGTTTACCGTCAAACTTTAAATTTTTACAATTTTTTTGAAAAGCTGGTAGCGTAACATTGGAAATTAATTTTTGTCTGAAGTGATTTCATATCGAGTATCCAAAATTTATTTTAATGTTTTGCAAGTATTATAATTTTTTGAATTTCTGACAATTTTCTATACAGAAAAATGCATTCAAAAATTCAAAAAAACTTTTGACCCTTATTTTCTCAAAAGTTATTTCTGGAGTTGTTAAAACTAAAGTTGATAATTTTGAGTTTGCTACTCCAAAAAATATTTAATTATTTTATACATACCATTTCGATTTTAGTATACACATGAATTAGTTTCTTAATGTACATATATTTCATTTTCAGGCTCAAAAAACAAGAAAAAACCCAACAAAACTGTTTTGCTCAAAAGTGCAAAAAGTTTCACTTTTTCATCAAAAAACCCATACAATTTTTGAAAAACGCCTAATTTTTTTTTTTTTTTACACAAGTGAATTTGGATTTTAAAACTGCAAAAAAAGAGCATCTGACCAACATTTTTAAAAAATTGTTGCGTCCAGGTAGACAATCATCGCCTATAACATACCGTTGTCATTAGCTTTTCACGAAAATCAGTCAAAATGAATTATTACAGCAACGCGCTTGATTTGTGACCAGACTCCGAAGAGTCGACAATTAGAAAAAGAAACGGATATTGATAAAGCATCACCTACCGAATACTTCTGCGAGAAATTGAAACGTGTTCTCCAAGGTGTTCATATTTCTTGCATTGATGATATGTGTTGTGAGGATGATGATAGAGACTTTTTACGTCTGAAACAGAGACACTGTTGGATAAGACCGACAGAGAATGTGGTTTTGATAGATGAAAATTAAAAATAAATCGAAACTGTATAAGCTGGAAGGTGAATGAAGGTATGACGAATCAGAAAAGATTGACTGAGAAAAGAGAATCGAGATAAACAAAATGTAATATTCCGTCAATTGAGAAAAGAAAATGAAGAATGTGTTTCATGTGAGCAAATCGGCGGCATGGATCAAGCGAAACGCGTGGGGGCCACTCATTGCCGACGAGGGTGATCGCATCGGCGATTCAGGAAAATGAGCCACCCTAGAAGTTGTAATATTGGCATAAAATCAACCACTCTCGGGGTGGGGAGGAAAAGCCGAGCGGCACCTAACTAGCTGACAGCCAAGCGTTCTAGTGCGACTTGTGTCTCAGTATTTTTCAGCCAATTGTCGCATGCGCCTAATGATTCGATCTGATTTTTCTGCGGCTACTGCTGCATCGCGTTCAGCTCTTCTTGTTATGATAGCTCTCGACGAAAAATGTGGGAGAGGAAGAGAAAAATAAAAGAAATGAAGTGAATTTCGCATAGGACACTTTGTTTAAAACAATTTTCGAGTCCCTGTTTTTCGCATCACTTTTCTTCTATTATCTAAGTTATTCTAATATCTAGGAACGAAACTAGGGTAAAATCTATCGCGTCCTAATTTGAAATTTAAACTTCGATGTTGCCGAACTGTATGAGATCATAAAGAAAATTTGACTGATAAGCTTTGAATAACACATTAGAGTATTAAAAAACGCCAAATTTGCATATGATAAGAAGAGAAATTGGTTCTGTAGCTCCGAGAGTGCCTATGTTTGTCACTTACACATCATTTTCTGAAAGTATTTGCATTCTCACTGTTGAGAAAATTTCTAGTTGAAGCTGAAAAAACAGTTAGCTCTGTAAAAATGGAGAATGTGAAATATTCAAAAAAGATTCTTCGAAATACATCTTGGAGATAAGATGATATGATATCTTGTGTATGAGGCTCACTCTTCCCGGCCATTACACTACACATTCATTACCTAGTCTTTTGAGCACCACTTGGCTCATGAATTCGAGTCTTCACAAAATTACGTAGGATGACAGACAACACAACTGCTAACAAAAAAGACGACGCCCCGCCGGCTTGTTCGGCAGTCAGGCACCGAGGCATTTTTGATTATCAAAAGATTTTTGATGGATTTTATTGAGTGATTGATTGTGGGGGGATAAAATGTTGATTCGGGAGGTGTTGTTCTGTTTGGCAAGAAAGAGACAAAGAATTGGGAAGGAAAAAGGGATAAGACGGAGAATAGGTAGTAGTATGAATGAAACATGGAGAAACAGATGCGATATCGAGAGGTCATCAGCTTAACGAAATGAGCATTGACACATGAGCCCTAAAGTTGAGGCAATTCGAAACGTGATGTACTTCTCTTGATTATCTATTATCTTTTCCTACAAAGTCCCCATTCCTTCAAAAGCTCCATTATCTTTTTTTGTTTTCAGCTGTACTGTAAAACGAGGAAATGTGGATGATCGCACTGGTCGGATTCATGTTTAGCCAGTAAAAGGCAAAAAGGCATTGCGGCGGCCAGATCTGTGGGCAAAACCGCGCAGTTGTTCAAATATGCATATTAGATGGCGTCGATTTGAAACGACGGTGCTTCTAGCGCTGCTCCTGCCCTGCTGACACTCTGGATATACGACATTTGCCTATGCAAGCGAAAGAATGCCGTTTGGCCGGCTCCCCCCAAAAAGCCAAATGGCTCTATGAATAATCACAATGAAGTCGTGGTGGACATGTATGTAGTCGTTGCATGGTCCCAAGGAAAAATGAATAAAAAAGTTGGTGAATGGCGGAGAAAAATGAAGGGGCGCGTGGAAAGCGTGGGGGGGGGCATGACTAAATGGACTCTCATTTGACTATTCACCGTGCTAACAATGTGCGGCCAAAAGTAAAAGTTGACATTTCGAGATTGAGTTGGCAAAGAGCGAGTTGCGTTGAAAATGAGCATTTAAAAGGGAAAAAACTGTACATTTCTATCGTACACTCGTGTTGATGTGAAATGTAATTTTCACATTCACAGTTCTCTTCATCACAACATTAAACTTTTAATATAATTCAACTGGTGAGGTTTGAAATATCATTCGATTTATTTGAGAATTGATTGAATTTAAAATAGCTATCAAAATTTGTATAAAATTAGAAATTATTTAAAACAGTTTTTGAAATTTTTGGAAGTTTTGAAGCAGATGGATTTGCAAGAATTGAGATTTTTTAATACAATAAAAATTAGGACAATCTTAAAAAGAGTATATGATTTGATGAATAGTATGAAATACAAATTTTCCGAAGCCTGGCTAAGCTCTTCTAATAGCTTAAATTGCGGCCTATTTCAAATATTTCACAACATTTTCAAACAGCATAATATAGATAAATAAATGATCAACAATTTCAATTGATAATTTTTGCAAAAGTCAAAAAATAACTGGTGCTCTGAACTATCAAAAAATCTCTCATTCAATTTGTGAAAAGGAACATAACTTGTAAAAACTGTGAAAATGTTCATATTACAAAATAGCCGTCATAATTTGTATAAAATTAAAAATTATTTTTAGATCAGTTTTTTAAACTTATGGAAGTTTTGACCGCGAAAGTTTTATAGGACTCCCCCATTTTTTAATGTTTTACCGAGATCAAATGTTTTTTTTTCAATATTTTTTACCGTGGCTTGATTCAAATTATCAAATTAGGTAGATGTGCAATTTTGTAAATCAGCTAAAAAACATCAGAATTCAAAATATTCAGCTGGTTCTTCCTAAAAAAATAAGTCATTGAAATTGTTAAAAATTGCAATACTTATAGAGAATATACTGTATGTATAAAATCCTTTAAAACAATTATGTTAGTTCCAAGGTATCCAAACCCTTCACAGTTGAAATGAAAATTAAGAGAATGAAAATGTAAAATGCCAAGTAAAGAATGTCTCTTTTTTTTGTCTTTCTTTGTCAACTGATTTGATACGTATGTACGTTGTCCTAATTGATCAATACTCGAGTTGAATTTTTGCGCAAGAACGGTGATTAGTTTAGAACAGTATGGCCAACGCATGTAAAACCAAAAAATACGAATAACGTTCTCTAATTATCAATATCACCGTCAAGTTTTTATTTCGTATTCGATATGTCTCTGTACCTATCATAATGATTATCACTTGTCTTTTTCAATTTTCTCCTCGCCAGGTAAGCTGATGTGTAAAGTGACCTAACACACATGGTGAGAAGGAAAAAAATAGAAAAAGTAAGAGGAAAAATTGAGTATTTCGAAGAGAGATGCAAAGTAACTGAAGAACAACTAACTGGGCAAGGTCGACTTATCCCAATGCATATGGTGTGTTTTTATTTTCTGAATTGATCACTTCGCTTATCACTTGACTGCATAATCCCGTCACTTGCCCATTGGTTAAACACATTACCGTAGTCAAAGAGTCGAGCAATCGGTTCTCGATTCACTCGAGTTGTAGTAAGAATCAACAGAACTAGTCTAATTGATTTGTGAGTCATTGAAAGTGTTTTTTTGGGAATCAGAGTGCTCTTTCTTTCATTAAAGTGCATTTGAAATATTCGACACAAAATTCATGGTGTTTTTTGTCTTCTCTGATGAAAAATGCGCAGCTGTTGCTGCTCGGCGCTTTTGGGATACATAAGATGTTGATGACAGCTGTTGGAAAATACTGCAATATCAATCTCAAAACTAAATACTAATGACGAATCTTATCGAAATATTCTTACTAAAATAACAAAGTTAAAAAAAATTCAGTCACAGCAAAAATTTTAAAAGATTATGTTTAAAATAGTTTACCTTCTAAATCTTGTAGAGGTTTAAACTAGATTTCTGTAATTGTTTAAAAAATTCAAAACGTTTCTCAAACTTGACACTTTTAAAAAAATTTGACTGACATTTTCTTGCTTTTAAGAGGTGAAAATATGTGAAATTACGAGACTACGGGACGAGACTACGGGAATTACTCCATTTCCTCATTGACAAAACTTAGAATTGTCTGTAATTTTTTGTGATGTTATTATGCAATTTTTATTAATTTTATTATAAATCTTAATTTAAAAAAATTAAACTTTATGAAATTTAGAAAAGGAAGTTGATTAAACTTATTAGAAACACTTTCAAAAACTGTTTGAAACTGTAGTTCTCGTCACTCATAATCTTTGGAAATTGACCAAATAGCTGTTTTTTAATCAGAAGGAAAACTAGACTTCTAGAATCTTTTTTTACATCATTTTGATTTGATTCAAACTCGAAAACATTGAAATTTTCAATTTTTGACAGGATATCTCTCAAAAATATATATTTAGCAAGAATTTTTTTTTTGAAATCTATTCTTAGTGTTGTGCCAATGCTGGCGTTCTAAAGATAGTAGCAATGTTTGGATTATCCAAAATTCCAGGTGTGTCATGTAAACAAATGGTACAATTCTAAACAAGTTGAAGAAATGAACTGAATATGCTATATCTAAATAGATCAGCTCATGAAAACCTTCGAAATCACACATCGGTTTCAGAAATTATGTGCTCAAAATTTGATTTCAAAATGTTGACATGTCGGCAGAAAAATCGAGGTTAAAAAAACGGTGGTTCGTTTACATATAGGCAAGTGAGCAAGTCAAAAAGCGAGGAAAGGCTCGATAAACACAAAAATTATACGCAACGAGTTGAGAGCATTTGGTGAGAGCAAAACGGGGGGACTTTTGAGATACTCAGAAACGGCTTGGGGTCGCAACGACACTTGCGGCGCTAGGTGGATTCTCTTTCTCTGAGAATGAAAAAAAAAACGAAGAACATGCTGCACAGTAACCTCAGTCAATGAGGTCTCTGTGGCTGACTTGACTCAACTCTTACGTGACGCCTCTATTTGCATACGCGGCTGACGGTTGGCAAATTGTGCAACTGTTTGGAAGAATGGGGAAAATGAGAAAACGACTCTCGGCGCCTACATTTCTCCGAAATTCACTGAATCACGGCATTGTTGGAAATTCATGAATGGAGTATACATATATGTAGATGCAATTTTAACAGCTGTTTCAGAGGTTGTACCAAGGCGTATATACACAAGCCCCCAGATACATTTCCAAACAGAACAACTTGTACATCTGCTTCTTTTGGCGGCTTTTTTGAGATTTAAAAGGCCAGGGACAGGGACAGCTAAAGTGACTTCAATCTCGACAAAAACATTTCAAGTGGAAAATAATATATTTTTTAGCTGTTTAAAGCGATTAATATGAGATAGGGACCGTACCATAGTAATTCTTTAAGTTACCAATTTGTTAATTCAGCAAGCTCTTCAATTCGCCTCACCTGGCCGGTGCACAAAGAATTCGAAAAAAATGATATTATTTGCAGCAGAAATGAAATAAGAGAAATTATTCATTCTTCAAGTAATGACAAGTTAAAAGCAGATTGTGCGCGTAGACAGTATGACCCCCCGCGCCGCTGCTCCCGTGAGCACCTTTTTTCTCTCTCGACAATCCACTATTCCTATTCATTCAAATGTTTACTATTCCAATATTCTACCGTCTCTTATTTCGTTTTGTTGATTTACTGAATTTTTCTTTCTTTCGGTGATTGCGAAAAAAAATGTAGAGCCAAAGTGGAGGTAAAGTAGGGTTGGGTCAGAAAACAATAATCACAAAAATTAGACAGACACGAAAAAATGAGCTGCTGACAAAACGCGTTGTGATGCTCTAAATAATTCACTGGCAGGATAATTGGCCAGTGTGTTCTTGTTTGTACAGTTAAAAAATAGTATGATTTGAAGCATTTGAATAGAGTCAGTGTGTATGTGCAAATCAAAAAAAAAGGACGCACTAATTTTGCTGCCGTTGTCTTTGTTATAAGCAGAGCTCTCTGTTATAAATCGCAATGACTAGAACTCGGCATAGCTGTACACACACATACGCACATACGAATTATGGAAGATATGTAAAAGTGCCGATAAACATTGGAAATTTTGTATATACAATTCAGCAGCATGGATAGGATGAATAATGCCGAAGAAGACGAAAAATTGGAATTAACAAGAACATATAAGAATGTAATAATTTATAAATGTTCGATTTATGGAATAACAATTTAAACGATTCGTACAGTGTTCAAGAAAGTTGGCAAATTTTGTAAACTAGTTAGTTCTCGAATTATAAAACCGAATAAGACATCGGGTCAGTAATTACCAATACACAATTTTAAAATGTTTCAGACATAAAAAAAATTGTTAAACTTGGAATAGGATATTAGGAGGGAGGGGGGGGGGGGGTTGCTCTAAAATTTTTTAAATGATCCTGCATTAAAAATATCACAAATAATAAACCAAAAAGAAAAGAAAAAAATCAAAATTTCCGAAATTGTAATGTTTCAATAAGGACTAGTCCCCCTTTTTTAATTTCTTCTAAAATTAAAATTGCAAAATCAATCAGCAATTTGCTCCGCCTACATTCAAACTAATCAGATTAATTAAGAAAGAATTTGAACTGTAAAAAATTACATTTTAAACATATCGTTTTTAAGTTAGATTTCAGTCTCTCGGTTTTATTCATATTTCTTTTGTAGTACTTTGAGTTTTCAAAAACTGAATTCCCCTGCGAAATTGAGCACTGCAGAAGTTGATACAAAATGTAGACCAGCTTTTCCAAGCTCACATCTCGGTAGGCTTTGGTTTTATCTCATAAAATTTACCAGCAAAAATACAGACCAAACAACAATTTTTTCACCAAAGCCAAACGAGCCATAAAATAGCAAAGTGGAGCAAGTTGAAAGCGACTAATAGGAGAAAAATCTATTTCATCATTCAGAAAATATTGCTTTTAGAAAGTATCATCTAATTATAAAAATTGATAATTGTTTATCATCTTATTCCTTTTCCGAAAATTTTCTAGCGTTTTGACCTTCGTAACTTGACAGTGAAAATAAAACGAATCAGATCTGATTACTGTTTAAAGTGTGAAGCGGTTAATCAATTGATAACACAGAAATGTCTCGACATTATTCAACAATTTGCGGACACAAACATCACAGACGTGGGTGATGATGATCCTTTGAAAATAAAAAGTACTTCTAAATTTAAAACAAACAACTATATAGATAGACATAATGATCATCACTAAATGCCGCCTAATTCTCAGGACTGATCAACTTAGAACAAATGGTTTAATCAGTCAGTTCTGCCATTTCATTTAATCACGGCCCCCGTACGTTGTACACACACATAACCTCCTCCCCGTAATCGAACGTAAGAAAAACTAGTGAAAGCCAAGTGAAGAGAACATGTTTCAACTTTTTGTTGCCCTCACCTTTCGCCCCCCAATGTCAAGTGGAATCCTAGAACACAAAATGATTTTTTTCAGGCCTAGTCAAATTGGAGAGGAACATGTCGGCGTTATAAAGAAGATGAATAATGAAGAACAATGAGTCGGAACAGAGGTTTCCTAGAGTTTTTTCTGTTAAGAAATGAGTCATCATACACAATAATAATATTGCATTACTTTTTTGGGAAGACTATAAATTTTGATATCAACTTTTAGGTTTGCTTAACCTTAGCTACAGTGATTACTAAAAAACTTAAAGTCTTCAAAATATTCTGATCAATTCACTTCCCTTATCATCTAAAAATACATAAAAGAGTGAAGAGTGGAAATGGTAAATTCAAGTTGTGATAGCATCGAGAAGGGACTGTGGAAAATGAATGAGACATAGTATATGGGTCCACACACATTTGGACAACATTTCAAAAACTGGTTGACAATTTGCATGTGCACTTCTTCGTCTTCTTCTTCTTACTCTTATTCTCCACCTCTTCTTCTTCTTCTTCGTCTTCAGTCGTGTATGGCAACCTCTTCGCAACTTTTGACGATTTCTTTATTGCAATGCGTTCTGTTCTACAGGTTGCTTTCGATGCCAATTTATCAATCAGTCGCTCAAATGCCCGCGCGATTATGATGCTGATTCTGATTCCTATTCTGCCTAACCAAATTTGATGGTGAAGATATAAAAAAAGAGTTTTATCAGAAGATGAAAATCGATGCGGTTCTTTCTTTCAATAAATTCTAATCGCTATCAATGAAAACAGAAGAAAATCGTGTTATGTTTTTTCAATCGGCGTAGAAATACCATTGAAATAAGAAAGTAAATAGAAAAGTGCATACTTGGGGTTGCAGCTGCAATGTTTTTTTCTCAATGCAACATGATTTTCATAGACAATCAAATTCAAAACGAGAGGTCAATTTAGGAGGGCGGCGGTTTTGGCGTTTTCTGATACAACGCCTTATTCTCGAGAAGGTGACCAACTTAATGAGATGAAAATCAGTCACATCGTCATGCAAAACAAAATGAAAAAATGCTATCTCTCTCGGTTTCCGACAGATAGAAACGGTTTGGTTTAGTCCCGGGATCTGTTACCACCTTATTCGGGGCTGTTGAAATTCCTGGGTTGATGCACTTTTATGAAAGTATAGAATGAAATAGGGTATTGATTACGCAGGACTGAAGATAACAGTATTTGGAAACTCACACCAGAAATTTGAAAATTCACTTAAAGTGCTTGGCTCTGTTCATAGATCATGCTCTAATAGCATACTTATTAGTCTTATTGAAACTCACATTTTCTATTCGTATTGCACTGTATTGTTCAATTCTAACATTTTGGTTTTTTGTTTGTTTTTTTTTTTACAAAACTGTTAACAAACAAATGTTTGTCCATAATTTATTGATATCTTCGAAATGAACCAATATAAAACATTTTGAAATCAGTTTGATTTTTTTTTTCTGAAACAAAGCAAGTAAATGTTCAGTTCTGTATTCAATTGATATGTTTTGTTACCAAGTTTAGAATTCGAAAATTTTTTTGAAGTAAATTTTGGAGGGAATTTGAAGATTTTCAAATAATTTCTATAAGAGCAAATAGAAATTCTGGTGAAAAAAAAAAAACTGTGGCCGTTTCATAAAACTTTTTTCTAATAAATCTTTCATTTATTTCTATTGGAAATGTAGTTTCAATCAGTATGAAAAACTGTATTTCATTTTTGGGCTCGAAAAGCAACATCCCTCATCCTAAAAGTTCTTAGCAGTTTTTTGAAATGCATAGTTAACAGTTTTGCTAAGGTCCAACGTATCATAGGTACCAAAATAAACGTTGGCTCAGACTGTTTTAACACGATTGCTCCGCTGTGCCCACTGAGCCATTATGTGCACATCGGGAATAAACTGCGCAACGACATTACGAAGTTATTTCAAATTATATCATTACAAAAAATAATTCCTAAAAGCTGTCATCTGACATTTTGCAAAAAAAACAAGGAAATCAGGAAATTCCGTTAAAATGTTTGTAGTGAACTAACTCTTAAAAACACTAGGCAAGCATTAAACGTTTAAACGTTTAAAATTAAATTTTTTAACTCAACTAAAAGTATGACTTCGATAATTACAAAGTTTGTAATAATAACACTAAATTGGTCACGGTTAAATTGATTTTTTGAAGTTATACAAGCTTTTTAAATTTAAAATTTTTAATTATTTTCAATTAGAAACTTTTTGAAAAATTCTTACAATTGTTGAAATTTACTGATTGCATCGCCAGATTTGAAATCCGACATATCATGAAATTGAATTTAGATATTAGCTGTCGAATGGCTTGTTAAAATGTTTTGTAGATTTCAGAACAAATTTTTATGTTCTTTAAGGTTTAAAGTGTCAATTATTTTCGAGGCGGATTTCAAATTTTTGAACGTATTTTTTTTAGATTTTCAAAATCTCAATAAAAAATATATACATTTTTGAAAATGAGAAAAATATTCAGGAACAGTGTTTCCAGTTACTGTCGCCCGAGGTAATTGTATTGTAACTTCACGCATTTCGCCTTTCGACTCTCTTTTTTGAATGATGTCTTCCTATGCCATATTATCGGTTCCCGTTTGGAAATATGTGTCCAATGGGACAAGAGTGGCGATGAATTGAGTAAGAGGTGGAGACGGACATTGTCTTTTTTTTCTGATAGTCGCTTGCTTCTTTCTCGACGTCGCCTGTCTCTCTTTCTCTCTCGAATCGTCCCGTTTTAAAGTGAATATGCAAGCGTGAATGACCTTGAATTTACTCATTTTGCCGCAAGTTTCGCACTTTTCGGCGATTCTCGCTCTCTCTCTCTCTCTCTCTCTAGTCATTCTTCAGAGTACATTACCGCCACTGTCAAAAAAGGGAATTAATTACAAAACGCCTATTTCTTTATTGCCCCATGTAGAAGAAGGGGAAGAGAAGGTTTTGTTTGGTTACAGTCGCAAAAAAAACACACACACAGGACTGGCCACAACAAGTAGTTGAAAATGATGGCCAAGGATCTGATCAAACAGGTGCGACGAGAAAACAAATGAGATAAATTTTATGTAAAAGTAGAAGAACGAATTCACAAGAGGGTCAAATTAAGCATAGTTCGAAACTGGTCATTGTGAAACAAAAAAACGAGAATTACTGCCTTTCTGTTCGTTTTTGCATTCTTTTCTCGAGGAAATGGTTACTTCTGATGTATCATGATATTGATTCAAAGTTACGTGAAAATTCACTTATTGGTTCTATTTGTTTTATCAAAGTGATTTTAATTGTAACAAAAGAGATAGTAGCACCAGGCTAAAATTAAAAGTGGGTCTGTAGAATTAGTTTCAAAAATTGCAAAACTATAAAAAAATTCTAAAATGTAAGAGAAAATTTGAACAACTGCAGGAAAACACTGGTAAACGTGGTAATTTCCTAGGAAACTTTGTATTCAGTTAATTTTATAAATTTTCAAATTCATGGTTTTTAGGTGACTTTTGAAAAAGTTATATTTATTAAAATTCAAATTTTCGGCATAAAAAAATTACCTACCTCAAAAATATTACACGTATAACTAAACTTGAACAAGATTTGAGTTTGCAATATGTTTGTAGAGGTAAAATAACTTGAATACACTTTTTGATATGTTAAGCTGGATAAAATTTGTACACCTTAAAGAAAACCCAAGAGACACAGGTAAAAAAAATCCAAAAAATAGAATACCTACTGAAACTGACTGCAAACATTAGTTGATTTTTGTTAAATTACCGTTTGCGAAATCTACAGATTCTCAGACAAAAAAATCAATTTTCAGAATAAAACTAAATAAGAAAACCGATTCTGATAAAGTAGTCCAAACACTTTTGACTGATCAGAATTTTAACCCGCATATTGTAAACATTAAATATTGAAAAAATTTAGCTCCAAACTTTCTTTAAAATCCAATTTCAAGTTTCTTCCAAACATCTAAAATTACAGCTAGTTTTTCAGAAAGATTTCTCTAACTGTCTATTATAATACAAAAATGGAATAACTAAGTTGAATATTCAAAATTATAAAAACAGATATTGAAATGACACAGTTGAGTGAAAAATTACCGAATAGTAGCGAAGAAGTGTGAAATTGAAGTGTACATGGTTGGCAAGTAGAAGATGCCTTTCTGAATGAACAGGTTATGCCCCTCTTAAGACGAGACTGGCGACTGAAAGGCCATAAGGTTTAGACAATATAGTTCACTTTTCAAAGATGGTTAGGTTTATTCAAAACTAAGCAGAATGGAGGAGACTGTAATTTAATCGAGTATCATAACTTGTATAATAGGAAATTAAGAGAACAGGGGGGGACAATGCAAATGTACATGTCACATACATAGCTGCACTGTGGTATCAAGTTTTAAAATCTTGATACGTAGTTTTGAGACATGGGAATTTAGATTTAGATAATGGGAGAGGTGAGATTCGTTTTGACCAGAAAAAATTATCAAATTAGAAGCAAGCGTATTTTCCACAGGAAAGATAAACTCTAAGTTAGCCGAGAAAGCGATGATATATTTTTGAAATTGAGGAAAGTCGGATGAGATTGTTTTTCAATCGAATTGTAGTGAGCCCAGAATAACGATTGAGTCCGGAATTGCATCTTCCACGCTGAAAATTGAAAGGTAGTTATAAAAGTTTAGGTTGTAGGTACCTTGTAGTTACAGAAGTTGGATACATCATTTCACTGCTGCTATCCGATTTTTGACTAGGACTGGAAGGCCCCACAGATGACCTCTGGCTATCTCCATTGTCACCTTCGGATTTTTGATGCCATTTCTTTTGACGAGCTCGTGAATTCTTTAAAATAATTTTTTTTAATTTATTTTTTTGGGCACAATATCTTACCTGGAACCACACCTGGGTCACTCTTTTACTCAGTCCTGTCATGGAGGCAATCTTTTCCAAATCAGCACCATCCGGATTACTGTCCCGGTTGAAATATGTCTGAAATCACTATTTTTCTATTTCACGTCAATTGTAACTTGCATACCTGAAGAACCGATAATTGATCTTCCGCAAAAGTGGTCCGAACCCTTTTAGTCTTAGCTTTCTGACTAGACACCCCACTGTCTCCTTCAACAAGTTCCAAAAAGTGCTGTTTGCAGAGAAGATTGCCCTCTTGAAGTGCGTATTCTTCCCCTGTACTCAATTGTCTGAAATAACTATGTCAATTAAAAGTCTTCATATGAAATTTAGAATACCTACCTTTTGCACTGGTTGCACGAAAAACACGCAAGATGGTATACATAGTTTCTTGCTCTTCGTACCCAATCAGTCGCCTGAATAGTACGATCGCAAGATGCACACTTGGGTCCAAGTTCTCTGCAACTGGAAGCGGTTGATGTGACATGCGTTCTTAAAAGTATAATTGGTTTTATATGTACATAGCTTTTTCCCATACTTTTAAGCCCCTTAGCACAAAAAAGCGTTTCTTATAATAATAGAAGAAGATAAGTGGCTAAATGTACTGTATAAACGACACCGCGCAACATGTCGCCGCATCTTTTTACACGAGACATTGGGATGAGCCATCTGTCACACGGAAGTCTGGCGGGGGTCTATCAAACAGACACTTGAATTGAATAATCAAGAGTCAATTGTTACAGGGTGTTTTAGCGGGTTCCTTTGGGTAAGAAGAAGCCTAGTTGTATACAGTTTTTGGATGATTTTCAGGTGTTTTAAGCCCATAAACTTTAAGGTAGATCAGCAAATTGTGTGGTATTACAGATACAACAGAAAATCTTCTGTAACGGTTTAAATTTGTGATAAAAATTATAATTTATTAATTTAGGCTGAAATTTGAAAATTTTCCATTTTTCAATTCAGAAATTAGTTTCGAATTTTTTTTTTTCGTAATGTAATGGGATTATTCAAGTAATGTTGCAAAATGTATTTAAATACATTCATAACGGCACAACTGTATTAAAATACGTGTTTTATGTATTTTAATTTTTTTGTCATTTTTCAACACTTTTTAATTTTCGGACAATACTTGAATGGCCCCATAAATATAGCCATTTTTAAAGTAAAATATATATTACTGGCAAAGTTTTAAAAATAATTTTTTGACTGAAAAATTTCATTACAGTCTTGGTCTTGTCTAAAAATTCAGATTTTTTTTCAGAAAAAAGATGAAAAATTCCCGAAACCTGTCAGAGTGTTTGCCTAATTTCAGACACTCTGAAGTTTATTGAGGAACTGCAAAAAAATGTGGAGTAGGTTTAGTTGGTTTGGAGTTGGTTTGGAGTAGGCCTCAAAAATATTGAGAATTATTTCCATTTGCTTTTTTCTAAAGTTTCCATAATTTTAACTGTTTCAAATATTCTTAACTTTTTTACCCCTTCGAGGGTTTTTTTTGCTCTATAAAGTTCTCTTTTTGTGGCACATTCAGGAAATTCAACTTTTTTCCCTTATTTCTTTACAAAGACAATTCGGTCAGCATCATCTTTACCAGTTTCCTTTTCTTTTCTTTTTGTGTTGAACACGAATAGACACACAACATCCACGTTTGCTTAAACGGATTCGCGCAGATTTATTCGTTTTAGGATGTGTGGAGCACAAAGCATATAGAGAATAACTCGGTTAACGCGCCCCGTGTCTTTTCTGAACTATCGATTCTTCTATTCTGAATGTTTTGAAATGTTTTCTTTAAGTCCCAAGTTTTATTTCATTTTTTTTTCTTGAGCCAAACTTAGGAGCAAACTGAGTTTTTAAAACGAATTTTGAGGGAAGCCAAGAAGAAACTGGCACTGATTCAATTTAACAACGGTTATGATGAAAGATGAAACCAAGCGAGAGGAATATAACAATATAAACCCCGGCCCCAAATCTGATAATATATAGGTTCCGAGAGACCAAGGACTGGGGGATTACTGTAATATTACATAACGGAACCAGGTTCGTCCTAGCTGACAGCTGCGGGCCTTATTCGCGCGCACAACTGTGCACCTCATTAAGTACTGCCTCATACATGTTATTTTAGGATTTGTTAGGCAATATTCGGTGATCATGTATGTTTTATTTTTATTTTTGATACTATTCGGATTAAGTTTGTTCCTCAGTTTTTTGAAAACGACTATCCACTACTAAATTTAAACAAAACAAGTTGACTAAGCTTTTTCCTTTGCTCAGTGCTCTCAAGGGATGGCTAATCACCAATCAACTAACCGGAAATAACATCCTTTACAGTAAAACGTTTTGTCTTTGTAGAAACATTTATTGCTCAATGGGTTTTCGCATGTGCTGCACTGAAGACAATTTTCGTGGTAGTTTCTGAAAAAAAGTCTTCAAATGTTTTTCAAATCCAATTCAATATTACCTTCCATCGATGCTTAGAAAAAACTTGTCTTGAATCTGATGTTGACATTGTGTGCATATGACGATTACCGCATCAGGCTGCAACCATTACAGTAGTCTTGTGGACAAAAAATCATATGAAAAGAAACTATACAATTAGGATCCTATTCAAGTCGTTTCCGGTGTAAGATCTTGCTTTTAAGATAAGTTTTGAGTCACTAAAAATTGGATAAAAGATGTGGATATTTTTAATTTTTGAATTTGTGTGGTGAAATTGAAATTATTATCCTTCAGATAAATATTAAACATACTTATTTAGTAGTAAGAATTTTATAAGAACTTTTCGTAAACAAAAACCGACGAAAAACTTCTTTCTAGAACTCGACAAAAACTTTGAAGAACAGTTTTTCACAAAATTCTTTAACTTCAGAACAATACAGGAACCATCTAAATTGCTGACTGAAAAATCGGCAAAAAAAACTAAAAGCTGATGCATACAATTAAACAAATTGAAGTCTAGACCTCACCTTGATTCGAATATTATCATCTGGAGTAAAGGCATAATCAGCTAGCCTTAGAGCACTTGAAATGTAGACTGACGACTCGTCGGACGACGAGAACTCTTGATTGGCAGGAACTGGACCCTCAACAGTCAAGTTGGAGCAATCAGACACGTAGTCGGAAGTTGTGAGCGAAGGACTCGACAAATAGTCACCGATGAAGGGGAACGTGAGCGACGAGTCTGACAATTCAGACGCCGTCGACGTCTTCTTTGCCTGAACAAGATGAGCATCCATGGTGCAACTTGTGACAGCTGCTTTCTTAACGAACTGCCGGCCGAGCTGTAGATAACAAGACAACAAGGACCACTAACGAGTCGACGAGCACCGACGCAAAAGTCTTCCTTCTAGTCTGTTGTTCTGTCGAAAAGGCCTCACTAGAAGCTCGCCCCGCCCACTGGGATGCTCACTATTGGGCGGCAAGGCGGATGTGGTTGGCTGCTTGCGTAGGAGTGTCCGGCAAAAGAAGGAGCCCAGATCTCCGGAATCTGAAAGTTCCCAAATTAAAGTTATAACAATAGGAAATTATTTAATGCTTATCAAGTGCAAATAAAGTGTTAATATCGAGAATAATTAATATCATATGAAGTATGAATAAATAAACAGCTAAATTTCAAAAAAAAAATTAGTTTGATAGTTTTTATTAGAGCATTAAACATTTTAAGAAATGGTCTGGCATCCAGGCCATTGAACAAAAATGCATATTTTGAGATGGTTTTTTTTTCCGAAAAAATCTATTTATTTTAGCTGAAACGTTTTCAAAAGTGCTCTAAACTGTCCTGAAAAATTAAATATTTCGACTATTCGATACTTGAAAATCAACCAATTTTCAGCATTTTCTTGAACGTTTCAATGAATGTCATTTTCAAACTAATTAAGTAATTTCCCTTAATTTAATATCAATTTTCAATAGAAAAAGTTGGAACAAAATGGAACATAGGTAATTTTGTAGAATTGCTGTCCACCTCTAGAATACAGTGAAAATGCAAAAAAAAACTAAAAATGAGATAAAAGCTGACAAAATTAAACAATTGGGTGCAAGGCAATATGGGACTTGAATATTATAATCCTGTTTATTAAAAATTATGTTAGAACTCTAGAATTTCATCCAATTTAATTAAAATGATACACATATTGCGTTTCAGCCTTAGAAATTTGTATTTTTCTATACAATAAATTCGAACTATGTATTCAAAATGTGGGGTTATACTACACAAGTTTCAAAAATGATCCTAGGTGTCCGTTGCGAATAAAATATGTGTGATAATGGCTTTGGAGGCAAAATATTATCATAAAGAAGATAATAAGTAAGTAGAGATATTTTGCAACCCCTCTCTCAAATAATGAAACCATGGCTACTGCGTATCCCATATTACGTTTCCAAGTTTTTCGGAAAAAATAGGAAAAGGTGACTAATATCTGTTTCAATAAGGGTAAATTGTTCGGCCAGATAATAGAGCCACCAAAATTGGAGGCTCCTGACTAGTTTGCTTGTTACTGCCACCAGTCTTGAGGACTTGGATGTCTCATGCTAATGAGCATCAATTCATGTCGCACAATCTGCCAGGCCTGCCGTTTTCATAGGATGCCGCTGAGGAAAACATGAATGAGGTAGTGATACCGAAGGACTATTGTTAAAATAGTGATCCTTTCGGATTCGATACACATACATATATAACAAGAGTTATCGGATTAATGTGAATTGGCTCTGGGGGCTCTCAAAAAGAACAACAGACGGGGAAGAAGCACACCTACACACCACCATTTGGCGCATTCCACTCGACACGTGTGCATCAAATTGGAAGCATCTTATTATTCTACCAAAATTAATACTATTAGTTGTTAGGATTGTGGGAGGGTTGAAGATTGGAATTGAAATCTGAAAAACCTCTTCCTGAAGAGATATAGGACGTTATTTTGCTCCAGAAACTGACTGGAAATGAAAAAAAAAACATGCAGCAAATCTAAACCACTGGTAAAAAATTGTTTACTTTTCACAGTATCAGAAAATGACAATTTGAGAATAATTATAAAATTTTGATTGGTTGATCTTGAAATACTTCTTAGAAAAAAAACTTCAAAAAAAACCAGCCACGATTTAGATATTTTTATAGTGTTCAGACGTCGGTTGTCGGCTGTCGGCTGGTAGGTTAAAATTACGTATTTCTTGAACGTGTGGACAATTTTTTTTTTATTTTTTATTTATTTAATACGATTCCAAACGAATCGTGTCATAAGAAACAATAATACACAAAAAATCCAATACACATCACAATAAATCAATTCCGCCAACACATGGTAAATTTTAGATTTTTTTTTGATTTACTAGTTTTATTCAACTGAAGTAACAATTTCCAAATCAGTACGTGCTGAAACATTAAAAAGTTCACATTTGATCTACCAGCCGACGAACAAGCCGCTCAGTTTTGATCTAAAATAAAATAACCTTGATTTACCAACTTTTCAGAGTTCAAATTGCATTTTCACATCAAAAAAGCATTACCTGAAAATTCGTATAATTCTAGATTAAATCTTTTTTCAAATGTTATTTTTAACCTTTAACTTTGTTAACCTTTTAGATACTCCGTGTCACTCCTTCATTTGAAAAAAAACCATACTAATAGTCTGCCCTCTTTATAGTGTATATCTGAATTACTTTTTTTCAATATCCATGTTTGAATCTCTTTCTTTTACTTTTATTTGTATCCCATTTCAAAACATGCTTAATAGAAAGTTGTTGACATCCAATTTGAAGTCAAAAGTCGTCGACCGTCGGTGGCTGGTGGGTGCTCTTCTCCAGTGTTTGTCGGGAGGACGTGTGCAACAGCTTGAATCGAATTATCTCGAGATCGATGTAAATCGTATTTCCCCTCGCAAGGATGCGGACGCACTCAAAACACGAAAATGCGCGAATTCAATTAGCGATTTGATGGTCCGCCAGAAACTCCCAAAAAGTCTTGTGAAGATTTATTCAAGTTTGAGGGAAGACGGTTTGAGATAAATAAGAAATAAAACGTATATGGGCATAAAACAGTGAGCTATCAAAAATGCAAACAACCGAAAAAGTTCCTCAGACGTCGTGTCTGTTAAATTGTGAAGTCAAGTTCTAATATTAAGTTGAGTCGCTACAAGGATAAATGCCAGCCCGTTTTAGTTTCACTGTTTTAAAATTTAAGAATTTTATCTAAAAATCGTTTAAATACCTTTTTTGTTATTTTGTCAATTAGCGATTTGATGGTTTGCCGAAAACTCCCAAAATCACCCAAAAGTCCCAGTTAATTTTATGAAAATAACTTTATATAAATTTATTTTCGTGGAAGCGATTTTTTCTTGAGTTACAGACGATTTCAGATTCAACGTCGAAAATGATGTCTGTCGCTGTAACGTTTTTCAAGGAAATTTTATCCTAAAAAGTCACAACTCGAATCGATAAAAGCAATGGATCTTGTTTCTCTGTAAATGATAATTCTTATTGAACAAAACAATCATTGGTAATTCTCAGGCATAACCCAAAAGTAATATGTACATTTAGGCTTAGGAAACTACAATTTCTAAATCAAAGCTTGTAGGTCGCCGTAATATTTATTGTGGTTGAGCATTTTTGGGGTACGCCTACGTACTCAATTTTTCAAAATCTTGCATTAGTCTGAGGAAAATAAGAAAATAATATTTGTCACTAATTTTCAGGTTGAAGTTCTCCTTCACTTCTCGAAATGCATGCAAATTGGCAGAACAGCAGAAAAGGTATACTGTTCGTGAGGCTAACGTCATGGTTTCCGATGATCTCACTGTATTTTTAAAGTTCAGTATGGCCCATCTAATTCAACTCGAATTCTCAAATGTTCCTTCGCCACAAGTAATTACAGTTACTTTATATCATGACGATGGTTTTAAGACAGTATTTGAACTGCATGGGAAAGATTTCAAAATCAAAGAATGTGTCAAACAATTTTCCAGAATTTTACATCATTCAAAACTTGACCAAGTTTATCTTAGAATGAACGACTTTCCGTCACTATCTCAAAAATTTTTTGGAATGGAAATTCGAATGTTATTTGCATCAATGTTGACAAAAAGTTCGTATCAAATGACAGTGAAATCTTCATTGAAACACAGTGACAATGTGATTTTGGAATCGACTTATTATTCTGTACTTGATTGCCAAAGTGTTCAAAGAATGTTCTTTTTGCAAAACTTGAACTTTCTCGTAACACCATCAAGTTATAATTTAACGCTCAACGATCTGTTGAGTGTCAGTTGTCGTACTCTACAATCAAACAGTTGTACAAGCCCCAGTGCTTTGAATTTATTTCTGAAGCACTGGATCAATGGGTCAAATCCCAGGTTGGAAGCTTTTTCGACTAGGATCTTCAATAAACCTAACTATTATCTGAAAAACTTTGAAGAAATCGTTCTGAGGGGTTTGAAATTTGAAATTGAATCAAGAGATCGAGAGTTTAAACTTTTTGGAGGACGAACTATCAAGATTCATCAAGGAATACGGCTTCAGAAAGAAGATGGAACTCGAGTCGTTATGGCTTTCACGGACGAAGGAAAATTTTTCCGAATGTGGAAAATATAAAACTTGATTTTTAATATGTACATTTTAAATATTTTTACAAATGTGAAAATTGTAAACTGTTTGAGAGATTTTTTAACCACATTTGACTTAGTTTTTCGATTTTCTTTGCTTGTATGATTTTTCCCACAGTCATTTCCATATAGATGTTAAAAATTACCATATATTATCTGAATGTTCCTTTATTGAGAATTTTCTTTTTGCCTTGATATGAGTTTTTCATCTAAATTGACTCTGTATCTGCTGCTTCATTAACCTTTACCAAAACTAGATTATCTGCAAATCAACGTTGCCCGTTTTATCAATAATCAGTTGAAAGGCTAAAGCTTTGCATGTCCTTGAACTGTGATTGTTGTGACAAGAGACAGACGACATTTGAACGATTACGTGAAGCTTCAAGTCGCTACTATAGTTGTTCAATTATGATATATTTTTCTTCAAATTAAGATAAACGTTTATGGATAATTGTTTTGTGATCATTTTTTTTTAAATATTAGCAATCCAAATAATAGAAAATATCTCAAAGTGACCAAATAAAAAGATTTATTCAAAAATTTTCAAGTATTTTCACTGAATAACCTAATTTTTGTAAGTTAAGTAGGTTGTCTCTGAATTTTTCAAAATTCCACATTTTGCAGTAACTTTGACAATTTACTAAAACATCGACGAATCTACCAAACTTAAAAAAATAAAACCTATTTAATTTTTTGTATATCATTCAGGAACGTTTATTGATTAACTAACTTTAAACATAAAACAAAAATTAAAAATTCAAAGCAAAAGTTACAGTGGAATTACATAATTTTTTCACCGTTTTCCCGAAATTTTACGATTGTCATTTCTCGTTTCATCGACTTTCTACTTCTACCCCCGCACATTGTTAACCCCTTTCTTCAGAATAAAAGTCAACGAAATATGAATTTTCTTCGCTCAATGGCATGCTTCAAGGTAGGTATCCTTCTTTTTTTCAGATTTTTTTAAATGCTTTTTGTAAGTGCCTCCCTGAAACTTCACTTGAAAAAAATCTTTCCTGCTTTTTCAGCGATAGAGTAAAGATCTTTTTTATTAAAAAATGTTTTCTTGTCTTCTTTTTCCTCGCGTTTTCAAGGTTTTCACAGACAATTAGGTTAGGAAGAGTGAGAAGTAATTACAGGGGTTTCTGGAGAAACAATAAAAATGTGGGCGAGAAAAAAGAGTATGCGAACAAATGCTTTATATGTGAGTGAAGAGCCTATTTTAAATTACTTTTGTAATAAGTTGAAAAATATATTTAAAAACAACACACAAAATTAAGATACAATAAAATTTCAAAATTTCGATTATTTTTTACAACATATTATATATCGTTTTTAGATAATTTTAAATATTATATCAAAAAATTATATTTGAAAAAATAATCCATTTCTTGGTTTTCTTGTGTTTCTGAATTGATTTTCCTTGTATTTATGGGAATTTTATGGGTTTGTTCAATAACTTACCTCCTCTAAGTTGCTTACATGCTACTGTAGAAAATGTTAGTTACCGTTGAACTGTTATTGTTTTGGTGCAGAACTACGGTACCCAATTTCGACAGCACCGTTTTTTGTTGACTGCAAAATGCTGCGCGCCTTGAAAGAGTATTGCAATTTTAAGTTTTTTTTTTGAGCGGAATTCTCATCGATTTTCATATTTTTTGGATAAAATACATCCATTTATTTGTTATTTTTAAACTTTCATATAATATTAAATTTAACAAACTGTAAGAAAATACGTCAAATATAGAACGTTCGAAACTAGAGCATTTTTTGAAGGCGCACCACCGTTCCCAACAGAATTTTTTTCCTAGTAAGGCCGGGAATCGTATTTTTGGCTCAAAAATGGTGTATCTCGATTATTTGAATATTCGATCAAATGGAATTTTTATAGGGGTATTTAAGCAAAATTTTCCCTTCAAAAATTGTAAACCATATTCTAAAGTTTCACAAAAAAGTTTAAGAAAACAAATTTTCCAACAAAAATTTACTTTTGCTATTTTCCAGCTGAGTTCATATTTTGAAATGTCTCCATGTTATTTGCTTGATAAGGTACTGTTCAAACATTTCCCAATTCTCTATGTTTCTTCACACATTTCTTCTCGAAATACCTCCTTATCAGTCTCAGTGATCGTTCCCCTCCAGAGAACTCTCTTAAAAAACGTTGCCAAACCTATCGGCCCCCTCGATCTTCAATGTTTCCCAATCCCATCCGCTTCCTGAAGACATGCAGCAATCTTTATTTTGATCAAGTCGGAAATTCTCATGAAAAGGTGAATTATAGCCTTATAAACTTCAAAACTTGCTAATTGTTAACCCTATATTCATTTGTCCAAGTCTCTGCATATTTCTTAGCCACTTCCTGTATATTTACTGAACAAATTGAGCACTATGGCCCCGATGTTCACACAATTATAAGTGTTGAAGAGAAGAGGGGGGAAATGACTGACGTAAATATAGAAAAAGAGAGGGAAAAAGAGTGAAAGATTTGTTCTCACGCCGATTTGCACATCTTGACTTTCTGTTGGCTGTAGTCAGAGCCATTGTATACAGGTTGATGAGAACACGGGTTTTTGGCGGCTGCCGATTGGCCCCCTTCACGCGCCACTTTTTATGGATAGCTTATGAGAGCGTGGTTCTTGAATTTGGTCGGCAATTGCAGAAAGCAAAAAAAAAACTTGTGCATGACCAGATGAGCAGTCTAGAGATAATGATCTAAAATCACATTTTAAACATTTAAAATTTCGGTGTATTTAGTTTTATGTCAAGTCAACTTATTTTGAAAATGCACTTTGAAAAGTGACGAATTTCGGTATGAAAACTATAAAAATTGTATTGCATGAATGAAGCATTAACAACTGAACGCTTTATCACACTTTAGTACTTTTAATTGTTTCGGAAACTAGACAAAACTATTCTCACACAATTTAAATGGCTATATAACAAAGAACAAACAGTTTTAAATTCAAAGTTTGCTTGAAATTATGGTTAAACATTATTTACTCGCTCCAAAAAAAGTTTCGATTTTTTTCAAAAACACAGGGGTGCGCGGAAATCGAAAAGTTTCGTAAAAAAGATCTGGCAATTGCTGAAAATGCTAAAATAGCTGAATGATCGAAATTTGGCAATTTTGAAATTTAACTACATATATTTCAAAAACCAATTGGTGCGCAGCAATTTCTGCAATTACTTCCAAAACGGGCAGCTAATGAAAATTTCGGAAATTTAACTACCTATGTTTACAAAATTCAAAAATTAACCCAATTTTGGCAATGTCAACAATTGCTGGTTTCAAAAATTCTAACAAATGGTGATTTTGGAAATTTCCGGTTTTTTTTTGAATATGTCAACAAATTTTGTAATTTTTTTTTAATTGGCAATTTTTAATTCAAACATGCACAAGAAATCTCGGTATTTGGTTTTTAAAATTAACAGATTTTATCTGATTGTCTGAAAACGATGAGTGTTAAATATTTGGTTGCGGAAAAGGCTAAAAACCAAAAATAAAATTCCTGATCATTCTTATTTTGTGTGTTTATGTTGATTTATAAGTTTGATATAAAGAGCATTACTTATATCTGTGAAAAATACATCTAATTTCGATAAAGACTAAAATATTTATAATTATTTAACTTAACATTTTGAATTTTTTTTAAATTTCCAAATTTCTATTTCCTCTTGAAACTACCGCCACTTCACTCTTTTCCTTTAACTTTTACTGCTCTGTAATTGTTTTTGCTTTGTTGCTCCCATGTTCTCTCATATAACACTCTAAATGCCATTTTTCCAGCAATTACTTGCCATGTACCCAGTATTCCTTCTAGTTCCTAAAACGAAGTAAGGAACACTAGGATAAGATTATATCGAGTTGTTGATACCCATCAGTTCCGACGAGTGATACGACCGAGTTTACGAGGGGTAGTTAGATCCCTCGTTGACTGGCAATTAGATGCCCTTTCTCTCAACCACTTTGTACTATTCTGTGTTCTTCTTTCTTCTGGAAAACTTGCTATTTTCCGTGTTCTGTACTTTCTGACCACAATGGTGTGATTCTGATAATTCTTCTTGAACAAACATTCAACAAGTTAGAAATAGTTAGAAATAGATATTTTTGACACAAGTCGAGTGGACTTGAAAGTGATAGGTCTATGGTGTTATCTGTCCTGTGTTTGAATGATCCTCCGGAGCAAGACAATGCGTCTGAGCAAATATATGTTTGTAGCTATCGATAACTCTGCTCCCAAAAAACTCGGGGTCATTAGCAGGTACTTGAAAATCTGAATTATGAAATGATTAAGGGAGGGGAGGTCTACAAGTGGGAAGAAATTGAACGTTTTTAGGCCAACTACCTCATCCCGCGTCACTTTAAAAGGCCTCTTCTTTGCACTCGGCTCTCTCTATGTCCCTTTCGGCTGTTTGTCCTTCTTCTTCGCATTCTTTTCAACTTGAACTGTCTTTTTTTGTTTTTTTTTCTCTTTTTCACCCTTCACAGTTAATCTTCAATTGTTTCTTCAAAGACTTTCAAAGTTTTTAGAAAACGCGTTGGCGAAAAAAATACAACAAAAAACATTCTAGTTTTGTGCCGAGAAAAATTGAGCTCCCGCGTCCCGAATACTATGATGCTCTTTTGATGCTCTTTAGTCTCGTTTAGTTTTCGTAAATTTAGTTTTAACATTAACATATAGAGTAGAGTGCACATCAATTATACCCCTTTTGAATTTAAAATTTATGAAAGAAACGTACTTCATTAATTTTCATTTTATGAATTTGCTGTCTGTAGGTCTCAGTTTCATCTGTTAGATTTTTGAATATTCTAAAAGTATAAATAATAAAAAAATAATCTAACCCTCCCCCCCCCCCCTCATCTCTCTGCCAAACAAAAAAAAACAGTCTGTTCGCAAATATTATCATTGTCGCAAACTCTTCGAATTCTCACTGACAAAAAGATGGGAGCTCCCTCCGAAATAGGCTTTGACGTCACGGGCTCGATATCAAAAAATCGCGGCGACCCCCCGCTTGCTCTGGATTAGCAGACTCTGCAAAACGAACGGTAATTTGATCTTTAGCTTTTATTTCGCTAGGTATTGCGTTGCGTTGAAATGTCAAAATACATTTAGTGAAAAGAAACCGAAGTATCAATATTGTTCTATGGGATGAACGAACAAAAGGGCTTACTAGCTAGTGTAACTATATTATAGTCAAACAATAAAAAAATTAGTCGGATAAAAGCAAACTTTGATAGCTAAATTTTTTTAAATTATCAACTGAAGGATGACTTAAATTTATATAAAATCCTGTAAATGTTTTTATTTTTGTTTGTTCAATTCGATATTAACAATTACAATTTTCAAACAAAAATACACATTTTTAAATATTCTATAAATTTTTGTAATATTCTTCTAATTTTTGAAATTCCTATCTTAACTTACATATGTAGTATCTAGCAAAAAAAATTTTGCTCATAAAATTCCGTTAGATCCTTTCTATAAATTGAGAAAGACAGGTGCATTTTGTTCAAATATTTCCACAAGTCCCGGTTTTCTTTGTTCTATTTCCTAAGTTTCAAAAAAGTTTTGTTCAGAAACCAGTAAAAGATTTTTTACATAAATTGCGAAAGTCGACATATCCGTTATGACGAGTTCACAGTTCAAAACCAACAATTACGTACATATATGTTTCATGAACTTGTCCTTCCTTTTTTGCATAAATTGTGCCAACCCCAGTGCAATGAAGTTAATGGATACCAGGAAATGAAAAGAGAGTGAAAGCCACCGGCCAGGGAAATCAACTTTTTACACAATGAAATAATAAATAACCTCCCCTTCTTACTTTTCTCATTTTGTTGCGAGTGGATTTTGTTAACGTAAAAGTATTAGTATCCGTATGCAATAGATTACAACCACAAACCACTACTATGACTTCATTGGAAAGAGTGAAATACATATTGAAAATCAAACTTTAAATGAAATATTGCTTCTAGAAAATGAGAAAAGAAACGTGCAAAATCAGATATTCAGCTGCTTTTTTGTTTTATGTATTGAAGACTAGGTTTCTAAGACCACTCAAGTGGAATTTAAATTTTAAAATTTTCTTATGCAAATGTTTTAGGTTTTGTGAAGTTTCCCACAGAAAATTCTTGAAACTTCAAACTTTTGGTCAAACTCATATTTGCTATTGATTTGGCTTCTGATAATATTCTGCGTTTCCTTCTCAAATTTTGAAACAAATTTTTAAACCCCGTGATATGACCATCCATCATTATGGGTCTAGGTTTTGTGCGAATCCCAAATGTATAAGGGATTGCATTAGCATGGTCCGGTTTCTGACCTTCTTCGGAAGTGCACGCACTTCTTTTGCGTATGTCGCATGTATCGTTAGGTTTTCAAAATGGTCCGTTGGGATGTTTAGAATGGGATATATTTCAAAAAATTTGGAAAAATGAACATGAAAAGAGACATGAGTGAAGAGGGCGTTCCCGGTCTTGAAAAAGAAACTGAGTAGTTGAAATAGAGACCGGAAAAAAAGAAAGAAAAAACTTCACTTAGCGCATCTGAATACGTTGTGCACATACCAACATATTCACTAGACAAATGTCATTTACGAGAAGAAGAAGATGGTTATTCTGAGTCATCATAAACGATCACCGCCACTTTTAATGAGGCTTTTCCGCATTTGTCGTTTTTTCCGACGTTTGGTAAGTCCAATTTACGTTGGGTGGGAGGTCTAGAAGATGTCTTGAGAAAAGGTTTCACGAGGTGTCTTTTAGGAAATTTGATACATAATGGAAATCATGCGCGATGAAATTGAAAGTTCAAATCGCTAGATTTCACACCCCCGGACCATTGAATCTGAAATCCTAAATTTAAATTGTGAACTTTGCTATTTTATTTCTATTTTACTACTCCCAAAATGCGATGGAAACGTGCCAGAAATTGGTTTTCTTGTTTGGTAAGTTTTCTGTGACATTTGGAATTTTCTAACAAACCTATAAACAAAAACTTCTAATTTATTTGTCCTATAAACATGACGTGTTGTAATTCTGTTCAAACTAGAGTTGAGTAATGTTTTATTGCTCTAAAAACTATGAATAACACAGAAAAAACACAAAAAAGTGGAAGTTGTGCAGTGAGCAGAAAGTGTCGTCAGTTTACGTTACCGTTTACGGACCTGTTAAAGGTGGATTAGCGCTAGTAGGATAATTGTTTCAAAACAGGCTTATGGCACCACAATGACCAAATATCTTTTTTTCTGAAATTTCAACATTTTATAATTTTTTGAAAATTTTAGAAATCTCGGTTTTTTTTTTCATTTTTTCTTGGATCTCGGAAAAAAAAGTCAAAGAAAATTTTTTTTTCAATCGAAATTTGTGGTATAGAGAGTTTTCTCAAAAAAAAAAAAAACCAATAAAAAAACTTTCAAAAATAATCAAAAATTTCCAAATTTTAAGATTTTTCTGTGAATTTTTGTAACAATAAACAATACTAGTAGCTTCACTAGACCACCTTTAAGGTGCTTAGGGACTAGATCAAGTACGATTGGCTAGACAAGAGCTCCTAACTATTTTAAATTGTGTTTGTCTACAGCTGATTTGAAGTTTTTTTTAAATATCAAGAAAAACAGTTTTTATGCCACTAAATGATTTCCTTATTTTCCATCAAATTGTATATAAAATTGAGCTGGATAACTTCTTCCTGCATTTCCATTATTTTCGATGAATTTTCGATTTGGGCTCATTCGTCTTTTGGTGTGCTCTCGGAATTGCTCAATTGTATAGTACGAACATACTATTTTTCATTGCTCCCCCACTGCTCTTGCCAAATACGTGCCCGTATACATATATTGCGGGTTGATGTGAAGATTGAACGCGGCGCGCGCGTCATTATTTCTCACGGCTTCGTCGCACGCTGAAAAAGAATGCGAAAAAACGAGAAAATTGCCAACCTGATGGATTGGTGGGATGAACTGACTGCGAACCCCCCCCCCTATCCACCATCAAAATTTTCCCAGTCGATTTGTTGTCTCCGGGATAGAATTTTGCATTGTTGTGGGGATGGCTAGAAGTGGAGTCTCCTCCTGAGAAATTCAATTACTTTTCGTTTTGAAAACGCTTGCTTACTTCCATTTACGTTGTTTCTTGGTTGATAGAATTGCCAAACTCAACTTTCTCCCTTTCTCGTCACGGAGCCGCCAACCCAACCTTTGCTCCGTTTTCCCGTGATGTTTCAGTTTGTAACACTATTTTTCTACACTTCTGTATTTACATTTCTTTACGAAATGTGTGTATATGTTTTTCTTTTAGTTGTCTAGAGCTTTTAGAATCAACAAATTTGTGTTCTATTTTTTTCATTTTTCTCCTGGTGTCAGGAGGAAAGAAGCCAAAAATGATGCTAATTTCTCATCGTTGACTACTGAGAATAAAAACTAAAAATACATTCTTAAAATTTTATTTTCATTCATTTTTATTATCAATTTTGAGCAAAAACATCTGTTTTTTTGTGTGACCTTTTGGATCTTCTATCGACTCCTCTAACTTTGACTTCATGAAGTTTCCTCTTTTTTTTCCCATCTCGCTTCATCTTTTGCCATTCGGTGCTACCATCTGCTTTGTATCAGAGTGAGAGAAGCTTCGAAGTATACTTTGGCTTCTATTGTTTTATTTGTTCCTTAGTTTATGATTTTTTGGAATTAAAGTCATACTGTCGCAGTGTGTATGAAAACTTACCAAGACAAGGTGTACGGTAGTTTTGACGTACAAATCTTTAAAAAAATGTCTAGAGACCTTTAATGTAGAAATCTGAAAAGGAGTTTATTTTTATTGAAAACCATGTTGAAAAACTTTTTGTGAAAACCTCTAAGGCTAAATGGCCAAATTTTATAATGAAATGAAAATGATTTTCAAGATTTTTATGACGACTTCAAATTTTGAAAAATCTAAAATATTGCCCACTTGTCCTTGAAAAAGCTGCCAGAATACATTTTTTAAAAATTGAATTCTATGCAACATACTTAGGACGTTTATCCTGCTTTTAAAAACAGTTTAAGTTAATAGACATCGAGAAATTACAAAATTAGGTGTCTACTATATCTTAATTCATAATGTTAATATATCTTAATTCATAATGTTAAAAAAATAATTTCCGACTGCTATAACCAGGACAAGTTTACGAAAATTCACTTTTAAGCAAAATTTGGCAAGTTTCTTCATGAAAATTGGTATTGTAAAGCTAATTTTAAGTTGAAACTTTACAAACGACAAGCCCTCTCTAAAGCTAAAGTTTGCCAGATTTTCAGGCAAATTGCAACTTCCAGAAATCATTTGGGCATATTTTTCAAATATATTGAACCAATTTAAAATTTTGACAATTCTTCAGATTTCCCATTAGTTTTTAAGCTTTTTCGAATGTACTTTCATATGTGAAATCACTTTTTTCAAACTCACACTTTCGAAAGTAGACTCTTCTACAAAACTTTTGCAACCATTTTCCCGTAACGCAGTTCACATGAGTATTCCGTGAAAGTTTATGATTTTCATGATTTTTCAGTACTAGGTAAGTACACTTATCATAATCTGTTCAGTTTTCGGAATAATTTCAATTCATTTCAAGTTGTACAGACTGAAGAATACAAGTCATAAAAAGAAATGTAACTCCCAAATCCTACCAAACATCACTTATCATATATCATTTTGGTTTGTATTTAATGCCAGCAAAACACACAAAATCAGGAAGAGTTGAAAAAAAAATAATATTTTAATCTTCATATATATTCTGCTCTACCTATACTTCCGCTCTGAAGAAACAAAGAAGCTAATCCTTTCCTCCAGAATTAGTAATCTAACCACCACCACTACCACTGGAAAAAGACATATGCGCGGCGGCGGCGTCTCCACCATAAAAAAGGGGGTCCGCCATGACTGCTGCAAACTACAACTGCATACTACTATTGCTTTTGCTGTTGTCATCTTTTTCTTTTCACTCTCGTGAACCGCATGTCTTTCCGCTTCTCGTCGCTTTCCCCGCTCCGTTTCCCGCCGACAATCTGGGGGCAGCGTTCCAAAAAAATAATTTTTGTCAACTCGCGCCGCGTTCGACTTCACGTGCACTCCAACAGTACCTACCCGAGTGGAAAGATGGTGGTGGCTGTGGCAAAAGGTGGGAAAACCAGAGCCCGCCCCTAGGCTTGCTGCGGGGCTCTGTGCTCACTGCGGTGATCTCACTCTTTGAGCCGCAGCAGTGCTCTTCTTCAGACGCCACGCCTCTCGCTCATGTGTAGTTTTTCTCAGACTATTCTCTTCTGGTTTACAGTGATTACTTTTGCAATTTGAACATACTATATTCTCGATAGTGTAGTATAGGTATTGTGGTTTTTAATTTTCTGAATCATACTCTTTGATATTACATACACTCCTTTTCTTTCTTTCATCTTATTTCTTGTTCCTAAAAAAAGTGATGTTGTTTCATCAACAGTATTTTTCGTATTCTTTCATCTTCTTTCGTATGCATCCTTTGTTGCTATTTTTGTACACAACATCGTGTGATAACGCTTGGCCTTTGTAATTCAGTTTTTGGTATTGGGTTGGAACAATTCAAATGAATGTAGAATTTGATCTTACAATAACAGCGCGGTTTAAGAAAGGTCTGGAAAAGCTGTCAGCCATCCGTTGTATCTTTATCCTCTCATCATTTTTTTTCATAGATTAAAGATTTAGGCCTCTAGATAAATATGCTCCTTTTTTTCAAAAATCTCTAGATAAACACCCCCTCACTTGTTCAATTTGATTTTAATCATCATTTTCGGAAAAATATCTGAAAATTTTAATAATAACTATGATATTACAGATGTCTTCGTCGACATCATCAGTGGAATCAGTGGAAGATGAAAGTTGTTCAAACGAGTGTTCAGCCTCATTCACCTTCGACACCAACAACAATAGTCGAGGGAACAACCAGGTGAACGTGAGTGTTTAACACAAAGTACCCGGTCCCTCGGAAGGTCATTTTGCAGGAGCTTGCCGAGGAAACTCACATGAAACTCAGCATCACACCAACCCGCGAATCCTTCTCGCTGAGCCAGTTGGAGCGTATTATAACGATTGGTAAGTTGGTAGTTCAGAATTCTTTCGTTGAAATTTGATTTCACTTTCTGGGTGCGGAATAGTCTTTTCTGTATCGTTTACAAGAAGGGTTAGAAGGCAAACACGGTTTCGAACTCTCGGCTGGTAGACCCACCTTGAGTCTCGCGGTTATATAAACAACTGATTTTTGTCAACACAATTGCGGGCGAACTCAAGGAAGCTTGAGTACGGGTTATCGAAAAAAACCAAAAAAAGTAATCGAGGGAAAGTTCCTGGCTTTAATGTCTTGTTCACATTCGAGTTAATTATTAGGTATCAAATATTTTTCATAGTTTTCATAGAGTTTCCCAATTATCAATTATCAAACAAAGTTTATCTTAGGTGCCATATTTTTCCAATGAGGGGGCGAACCCATCAGTATACAAGTTTAATTCCCGCTTGATGCGATTATCAATTAACAAACCATCGATTTCAAATCAATAAAGCTTTTGCATTCAACTATTCAACTTCGGCGCCGCACTCAGTCTTCCGACCAATATTTACCATGTTGAAATGCTACCGTATGACGTAAACCATTGTGTTCTTCACACCCGCCTAGCCAGAAAATTAATCAAACGAGCTTTCTGTGCGACAGTCAAAATTTTCACATAAAATCGTAGTATTCATTCTTATGTGCCACCAGGAACAAAAATTTTTTGACAAAAAACAAATATAAGCTTATCTTTCTGCAAAATCGAGCTCATGATCTCTGAAATTTCAACAAACTGAAAATCATTTCCACTTGATAGATGATTTGTTTTCAAATCTTTTTTTTTCGGAGTTGAAGGTTGAAGGTTCCTGATGGGTCTTACAAAGTTTAACAAGACCAGTTTATGTTTTTACTTGCTTGCGAGTTTTGTCAATTTCCGTTAGATGAGAAATCAGCTGTCAGTTGCAACAATCAGTCGTCGTCGGCGTCATATCTTCTGTGGTCAAAATCGAAAAATGATAAATCTAGGTACACATGAAAAACGGAAATATTCGCAACGACGGGATGCAAACTAATACGAGAAGAACAGAGAATGATGACGACAGAATACACTCAGTGTAACGTTTCAATCATTGCCTCCGAGAGCACTTGGTTTTGCCGCCGAAACAATGAAGCCTGCGGAGCTTCTTGAAAGCTTGTGAAAAAACTTGTCTGTAATTTGATGACTCTAATACCAAACACATTTATTCTCAAGACATTTGGCAGTGAACCAAAAAAGAAAACCAAAAAAGAAAATGCTATACAATAAAGTAGTACATGTAAAAAATTCATAAGTGCTCTCTGTTGTGTGAACCCTTTTTGGTGCTATTTTTTCCTAGTTTGAGGCACCGCAGACAATCGTATAGCGGAAAATGGAAACCCGAGCCCAGTTGATGTGGGGTAACGAGTATGTTTTTAAACCCGGAACTTCCACAATTGGAAATCTATCAAATATTCATTACATATTTACGAAAAAAGTTTGAAGTAACATTTGATTTTTCGATCCTGGTTTGTTTTTTTTTGTCTATTTTTCCAATACACAATGGGGTTCCTCTTTTCACTGCAGTTACCTTCCATTGAAAGCTGAAAGCTGGCGGAGTCATTGAGCTTGGAAGAAAAACGTCTTCCTTTGTCACCATTCTGTTTATTTCCCAAGAGAAATTCAGTTTTTCGTAATGCGGGTCCGACTCGAGCCGTGCTCCGGAAGGAGGAAGAACAAAAAAAGTAATGTGCGACACACACACACACACACACACAAAATTTTGATGGGGCCACTTTTGATAAATGTGTGAGAGAGGGTGCCAGATTTGAAGATTTTTTTGAAGATTTTTTTTGCAGAAAAAATGACTAGTCAAATCCAGAGAGGAAGTTTTCTCCAAACATAATTGAGCTCTTGAGAATGTATTCTTGAAGTGTGTGCTTGTGAAAATGACATTGTAAGAAATATGCTTCCAGTTTGAATATTATAATTACAACTTCCAAGCCATATATCTGAGGTGATTGAGAGAGTCAATCAATGTTATAAAACATTTTCTGCTAAACATATCCGTTTGCGTATTGGAGTCTTCTCACAGCCTAATATCAAGATGTCCATCCACCTCAATGCGAAAAAAATATAAGTTGTGATGGAGAGGGAAAAAGCGCCCGGCCGTCATTCTGTGCAACATTTATCTGATCACTGAGCGGCAACTATCTTTTCTTGACCAGTGACCATGGAGTAAGACACTTTTGAAGAGCGGGGAATAAAAAAAACTAAACTATAGGTGTGTCCCAGGAGATTGACAGCAGACAAGATGAACATGTGTAACTCGAAAAGTTAAATTTCTAAACATCAAAGTTTTTTCAGGAAAAGGAACATTCGGGCGGGTTGAGCTGGCTCGGGACAAAATCACCGGAGCACATTATGCACTGAAAGTGCTCAACATTCGGCGTGTCGTCGACATGCGTCAAACTCAACATGTTCATAATGAAAAACGGGTTCTTCTTCAGTTAAAACATCCGTTTATTGTAAAAATGTAAGAGCGCTTGTGAATCGGGAGACAACGTTTTAAATATATAATTTTGATTTTCCAGGTATGCCAGTGAAAAAGATAGTAATCATTTGTACATGATCATGGAATTTGTGCCAGGAGGTGAAATGTTCTCTTATCTCAGAGCATCACGGTGAGTGGTTAAGGATTAGTAATAGAGCATATGGATTAAGAAATTCGTTCCAAAAAGTACATGGGATTTCTTTAATGTGTTTCTTTTCTGCAGATCATTCTCGAATTCGATGGCTCGTTTTTATGCATCAGAAATTGTTTGTGCTCTGGAATACATTCACTCATTGGGAATTGTGAGTAAAAATTCTCCACGTGAACTTTTCTTCATTGTTTTTGTTTACAGGTGTATCGAGATTTAAAGCCAGAGAATCTCATGCTCAGCAAAGAAGGGCATATCAAAATGGCTGATTTCGGATTTGCAAAAGAACTTAGAGATCGGTATGTGAGGTTTTTTTTCCGAAAATCGTTGGCGGATTTTTGATTCCTAATTTTTCTTTATGTTATTGGTTATTTTTTCCTTTAAAAATATGGAAAATTATAGATAATTCCCACCTTTATGATGATCTCTGATAAATTTAGTAACTAAGTCCAAAGTCTCAGAAACCCATTTGAAATAATCTGACGACATATAGCCAAGTGTTACGACTGATACGACTGCTTCATCAATGTGGGTGGTGGTGTCTGTGTGCGGTGTGATGTTTTGAAGTTTGACTCGTTGTGTTTTGAAGTAATTGAGAAAGATTTTGGTTGCAATTTGATGTGGAGGTTCAAAAATCTAATTGTGATCAACACACGAAGTGAAAGTAGCGGGAACTAAAAATAATCCCGGGTTCATCTAGATACTGCCTGAGATTTATTGGTTTCACGAGGTTTTTTCCCAGTTCTCGAGTTCTCGGGCTTTCAATCAAAATGCTTGATGATTCGAGGGACCTGGGCTAGCTTCTAGGATAACGTGACAATTCTTTGATCTTTTTTTTTCAAAATGACATGTTCTTAGAGCTCGGGAATGTAAACTCGTTTGGAGAAAAAAAGGGATCGGAAAACTGAGAAAAAGCAACATTGCTTCCGGGTCACTTTGTTGATGTTTAGAAAAATAAAATAGAAGGAAACTATGAACCAATCTTTGAATTATTATTATTTAGTTAAATTTGTTCTGATTAATCTTGTTTTGATTTTCAATTCGGAGTTTTCCAGAACATACACGATTTGTGGAACTCCAGATTATCTGGCTCCGGAATCACTGGCCAGGACAGGCCACAACAAAGGTGTTGATTGGTGGGCTCTAGGCATTCTTATCTACGAGATGATGGTCGGAAAGCCCCCATTCCGTGGAAAGACGACATCAGAAATCTATGATGCTATCATTGAGCACAAGCTCAAGTTCCCAAGAAGCTTTAATCTTGCCGCAAAGTAAGAAAATCCTCGGGTATTTGGGTGTAGTAAAATTTTAATGTTGCAGAGATCTCGTTAAAAAATTACTGGAAGTAGATAGAACTCAACGCATCGGATGTATGAAGAATGGTACTCAAGATGTGAAAGACCATAAATGGTTTGAGAAAGTCAACTGGGATGATACGCTTCATCTCCGTGTTGAGGTTTGTAGAATTTCTAAAAAATAAATGTATCCTTAAATTTCCAATTTCAGCCTCCAATTGTACCTACATTGTATCATCCAGGAGATACGGGAAACTTCGATGACTATGAAGAAGACACTACCGGTGGACCATTGTGTAGTCAACGTGATCGCGATCTTTTCGCCGAATGGTGAACGAATTTTTTGAATCAAAGCACTGATGAAACGTAGCATTCCTTTTCTTGTCCTTATGGTGTATAGCTCCCCCTTGTAATTTACCTTTGTTGTTTCTATTTTCAATTTCTGCGCCTGTCTCTCTCCCTGTGCATTTTGTGAATTCAAAAACCCATGATTTTTCTCTCTCAATTCTCTCAATTGTTCCTCTGTCCATTCTGAATTGATAAAATTAACTTTTATTATTTTCTTGCAAAGATTAGCACATTATGAATAAACACTTAATTTTGTACATTGTACATACTTACAAGGAAAGGAAGCCAGTTTACCTACAGGGTTTGAAACGAGGGAATTTTTCCGGTATCTCAAATTTTGCAAAAATCATCACAATAATTTACAAGACCTTCTAGAATTTTGGTTCAGAATTTTCAGATAAAATCAATTTCAAAATAGTGTCAGAAAGCTTGCAAACACTTCTGAAACCTGGTTAAAAATTATTTCATATATCTAAAAGGTTTTCAGTTTGTATTTTTTTTTGAACATTTTTCCAAACCTATGAACTTTGATATGAACAATATAAACTGGAAAGTTAAAGAACAATATTTTAGTAACAGAGTAACGGTGTTTGAAACTTTCGAACATATTTACACTAGATTCACATTGAAAATTTTTAGATAAAACGATTTTTAAACGGTTTCGAAACGTTTGCAAACAAATTTGGAACAAAAATCAAAATTGGAATACTTTTAGGCATTTTTCAAAAAGCTTCCAATCTATACTTTAGCAAATCTACGGGCCTAGGATCTAATGAAAATATGAACTGAGAAAATTAAAGAGCAAAATATCAGGATGTCAAAGTTCGCTTCATAATTTTGTGATAACTAAGTCGAACCATACAATTTTTGAAATAATATTTTCTCGTTTTATTATATTGGATGTATTGTCTTCCTTTCCTTGTTATCCAGATCACAATAATCAATTATCTTCGAAATTGGTTTCCTGGGCGGACTCCATAACTTCTACCACCACACTTCCATCGTTTTTCAGAATTTCAGCTTTTCCTTGTTCTGGGTAATACACTATTGAACCTGAAATGATCTCATTTAAGTTGAAGATTAACCGAATTCTCAACTATTAATAGGAAGCGTATGCATTGAAATGGTGGTTGATTTTATAGCAGGTGAACCTCCTCCCATATTCCTCAATTCTGACATATAAACCGAAGTTTCATTACCAGAGTCCTGAAATTATAGAAAAAAACAGGTGTCTTCTTGAAATTCGATTAAAGTTAACCTTTGAATATTTTTCGTCGTCGTCACTAAAGCTCATTGATGTCATTTTATTCTTATATCGGACAGCCATGGTTTTGTACTTCATACAACATGTCATTTCACTGCATCTCACGTATCTGAATTCTGATTAGGATTCCGGGAACAAAATGCACTCGTCTTACCCAGCAGGGCAGTGACAAACATTATCGAAAATACACGGAACCATGAGGGGTGGAGCTGTTATGCATTCTTCGGTACAGTCTGGCATGCACACTGAAACTCGGATTTTAAAAGAAAATCGCATAAAACTAAAATGAAATCTTGTTTTAGGAGTCTTGAAAACACGACATCGTGTGTGGATTTGCGGGTAAAAATCATTAATTTACGACGACCTTGTGTAGAAATACGGGAGTAATATGTAAATTTACAAGAAACAAAAAAAGACACACTACATACTTCCTTAATTTCTTCAATTTTGTTATTTCCAAATAATACTTACCCGCTTTACAAACTTTCGGTTTAGCATTGTGTTCAGCAATGGAATATGCATCTAAACATTGGGGTGTACAGTATGGCATACATTCATCTCTGCATTCAATTCCCTTCTTTGGAGAGAATCTGATACTCTGCAAAAAAAGTATTGGTACGCTAGTTCAAATTTTTTTTTCATTGTCTCACCTTTCTTGGCTCTTCATTGACAGGTTGCCCCATGACGTCAATTGCAGTTAGGGAATTCATAAAGGAAGCAACGATTTGGTTATATCTCTGTAAATATTAATACTTAATGTTTATAGATGTCACTCAGTATATGGTTTTTTGAATGTTGTGTAACCCTGTAGACACAAGATGTTTTATATTTAGTTTGATCTATGCGGCCGGTCTGCCGGCATAGTGTTACCTACTTTGGACCCGCTTGCTCTTTTGTTATCCCACCTCCCTGTCTAGGAGATGATTGTAAAATAAGTTATGAGGGCACAACAGTAAATGAAAATTATCTAGCATTTTTTGTTGTTTGTTTAAAATTGACTTTCATACAGTTTGAAGTTCACTCCCAGAGCAATAAAAATAAATCTATGACCGTGAATGAAAAAGATTATCTTTCAAAAAATCTCTTGCCGGTGAATTTAGCGTCGTTGAAAATTTTTTGAATGCCTTAACTGAAAAAATAAATCAAAGTAATATCACTTACCTGAAGACATCTTGGAGTACACTGTGGCATACATGCGTTTGCACATTGTTTCTTTGGAGTCAACAATTTTGGTGCAGCGGTAGTGGTGCGGACAGCCGGGTTACGGTTGACGAACGGATATCTGTTCATGCTCATTCCACGGGATGACCCTGTTGATCCCGGGTTGCGTGGACTTCCAAAGGCCGGATTTGGATACATTTTTCGGGCTGCTTGGTTTGTTCGTGCAAACTGATGTTGCCTTTCTGTTGGGCAGCTTAAAAATCAGACTTGAAATTTTTCAAATAATTTCTTTCACAAACGGACCATCTAAATGCACACCAGCCTTCGGGACCACAACCCATCAGATCACTGAAGTATTCACCAATTGCTCGCATCCTACTATCCGCATAATGCCCGTAATCATTCAGAAAATTCGTTTCATTTTGCTAAACGAATTGTTTTTTTTTTGAAAGTTAAAATTTATTCAAATATAAAAACTTACAGAGCAAACTAGAATAAAAAGAGTTGAAATTAAATTTAAAAACCTGAAAATCATCTGACCGTTTAGAAACACAAAATAAAGAAATGAGATCTATCGCGACGAGCCGAAGTGTCATTTTGGACATATTGTCACAAACGGATTCACCAACTCAAACAATCGAATCGTGAGCCAACAATCATCATTAATTTGCACATGCTTTTCAATTATTCATTCTCTCAAAAGTACGTACGATTTTCAAAATTAGAAAAGCCAAAAAGAGTCGACGACTTCACTTCATAAAAGTCAGAAGACCGTGAAGTTCAAACACGGAGAGCACACTTATTTCAATGGTGTATATGTATGTGTATTTTGTTTTCATTTGGATGATCAATTGGTGCACTAGGAGGTATTTTTATTTTCCAGGCCCAGTGAAATTTCTAACACTTTATTCTTGGAAAATTCATATAAAACTTTCAAAGACGGATTTCGCTTTATATATGTATGTAATGAAGTGGGCCGTAATAACCCAAAATAACCGCGAGAAAAATTAGAAATTTTTTTTTGGATAATTGAAACAAAAATCAATAAATTTTTTTACAGTTTAAATTTTTTTAGAAAGTTAAAAAAAATTGAACAAAATTAGAATTCTATAAATTGATTAACTGTTAAAGTTATTAGCTAAATGTTTCAAATTGAGCCAAAATTTTAAATTCTTGAGTGGAATTTTGTAAAAAAGTGTGTAAAATTTAAAAATTTACAAATTTTTTAGGTAGGGAAAAGATAATGAAATTTTTCGCTTTTTTATCATCTTTCCCCGAAAAGGGAAAATTGGATTTTTCGCCAAAATCACGAAAAAACCTTAAAAAACAGTTGAAAAGTTCCCAACCCTGGTCAGGAATCCTGACCAGGGCTGGAAACTACTCAGGATCCAAAAAAAATTACCAGTTACAAACTTTTAAGAAACCACAATTTTTTTGTATTATTCATATATAAGTAACGAGTCAAAAAAATTTGAATTACAATTAGTTATGCGGAAAAGTGTAAACCCTCCGGGGAGTACGGACCAAGTCTCTATTTGTCAATCACTTTTTTCTCTTTTCATATTCTCTCCTTCTGGTGGCAGATTCAATTTTTCGGAATTTTTATATTTCGATGCACTCTCCCCCGTTCTCCTTATCCCATACCCCAGAATTCTTTGTTCTCCGATTAATTTCGAAAGTGTATGTGAGAAAAATGGAGCAATTCTGCCGATCAAACATAAAATAAAAAAAATATTTTAGAAAGAATGAACGACAGACCTCGCAAAATCGCTTGAGGGTGATTATTCAATGGACCAAATGAGAAATGAAACCTCAAATTTTCGTCTCATATTTTATATTTTTCCAATGTTTTTGACATCACAAATTTCACCCAATTTTATACACTGCTTCCCCTTCTTGAATTATTGATATCAAGAAGGCGACACCGACTTGCGTTCATAAACTTTGGTTTCTTCGAAATTTTCGTCATTGGCGGTTAGAGAAAAGTATTGATTGAAATAAGCACCATTATAATATTTATAATTTTTTACTGTGCTGAGAAGTGCTATGGTTACTGTTTTTTTAAAACATGTTTTATGTTTAATTTTTGTTCTTCTTTAATTATTTTTCTTTAGTATTTAATTTTAAAAAAGTGGTGTCAAAATTTCGAGATATATCTAATTTCTTTCAAGATACCAAATATTTCCAACTGAATAAATATGAAAATTTGACCAAATCAAATAATAAAATGAAAAAATGAAAGAAACTAAAAAATTTAGTCGGAAAATACAAAAATGTCAAAACTAGGCCATTCATTTACTCGCGAATTCAAAAATAATTCAGCCCTTTTTAATTTTTCGAAACTTTCAAAAAATCATAAAAAGTTGAAAAAATTGACTATTTTTTAATACTTAGGAAATGTTGAACTATAATAAAATTTAATTGAGAAAATACAAAAACAGTCATCCCAATTTCTCATAAAGTAGTATTTCGCGTTTTTGTTCATATCATTTTCAATTTTTTTTCACAGATAACATGTCCGTGTGAATATTGAATATTGAATTATCCTTTTTATTTCGACGAGAATTTTGTTAAACTCAACTCATTTTCAGACTATTAACTAAATCTCCAAACTATACAAACTTGACCTGAAGCATTTTCAGTTCATTTTCTTATACATATCGACTTATAAAATGTTTTTGGAATGTTTTATTATTTAATTTCATTATATTTTGGGAATATCGAAAACTTTGGAAACATTAATTTGATGAAAAATTTTACTTTCGATAATTTTCGCTTTTTCTAACTCTATAATTTCCTTATTTTAATTACCACTGACACCTTCAAATAATTTTCTTCCTTTATTAACTATTCAAACCGCCCGAATGCACCGGGGTCCACTGTTGTAAAGTTACACATAACGATCGGCCTTTCCATTGTGCCTGACCATTTTGTAATACCTTTCGATCATATTACATCACTAAAGCAGTTGTTCGACTTAATTCTATTTTATTTGTCGTCTAGATTACAAAAATGAGAATGGAAAAGAGAATTACTCCGTGCATTTTTATGACTTCCTGGAAACAGTCATAAAACTCATTCAAATCCTAATCCGTTGTAGTAGTGGTATTTCATTTCAATTTTTCCATCTTTCTCCTCGAGGACCATTTTGTTGATAGTTAAAAGAGGGGTGGTATGGACCATTCATAATCCTTGCACAAAGATTTTAAGCTCCATGCCATATGCTCTGTGAGTTTGAGGGGTGGTGTTATGAAGGAGAGGGAGGGAGTGACGACGATTGTGAAAAAGTGAAAAACCGAAAAACTATTCTCATTGTCAACTGAATTATACCCGAGTTTTTCCGAAATTCTTTTCTTCTCTCCACCTTCCCAAAAAGCACAATGTTCAATAATTGATGTGGTCCACGTCGAAGTCTTCTATTGTGTGTGTGTATGTGCGTGTGTTGCCGGTTGTATGTGGCTCGTTTCAAGTCCGGCAGGAAGCAGTAAATTATATAAAAACCTACAATGGCAAATTATTGTAAATTTTGACAAAAGGTGGCGCACGTTTGTGAGAGACGACTCTATGAAAAGCAGTGAAAATTGCCAGCTTTTCAATATAAACATTTCCTCCCAGTTGGAAGCCTATTCCTATTCGTCATCATTCTCTATTTTATTTTCAACTTCAAAATGTCAACTAACGTTTAGCACTTTTTAACTTTTTCTATTCCTTCTTCTTTTTCTTTTTAGCTTCTCGATTTATTTCATTCTGGTGGAAAGTTAAAAGTCATTGAGCACAAAAAAGAGTGACCATCGGCAAGTTCAGGTCATTTGGCAACCATATGTCCGTCATACGCATTCTCTCAGAAATTCATTGAATTGGAATTTGTAGAGGAGGATCCATCCGGACCGAGAGAGGAAGAGTGAGGCTCCTCTTCTGCTGCATGTCGTTCTTTTATTCGTCACATTTTTGAGAGGCGAAACAAAGAAAGAAAGAGAAGAAGCAGATGAAGAAGTGAAGGAGGTTCACAGGTCCCACGTCCTTTTCTCCTAGAACTCCCACGGACTCAATCTATTGAAACGTACACCTGCATTAGGCAAAGAGCACGGAGAGTTGCTTCTTTGTTTTGTAGTCCTTGTTTGCCAACCTTTGTATCTTTCCGAATTTTGCCATTGATTCCATCTTAGCTTACAAAATTCTCATTTTTTGTAACCATGTTAAACTGACTAATTGTTTTAGGTAAAAAAGTAGGTACTCAGAGTAGATTTTTATTTTTGGACCGAGTTTTAAAACAAGCAAGACGACACTTTTTTGGCATACATTACGGTTTGTGAGAACGTAACAAGTTCTGAAACTACATTTTATAACAGTCACTTCCACTTCACTTTCAAAAGTATTTTCTGACCAATGTTTCAAACAAATTGGAACTTTTAAATTGCAATTCAACTTTATAGCACTCTGAAAAAAATCTCTTCCGCTTAAATTTTTCTTAGGAAATATTGCAAATATTCCTGAAACAATGATGCTAGACAAATATGTTTATTAAATAAGCAATTTCAAAAAAAAACGGAAAAAAAATGTTTTCGAAGTATTTTGGAAAATTTTTAATAAAAATTCGGGAAAAAAAACATTTTTCTGTAACATCAGTTTCTCAATAGGGGTTTTCGAAATTTTATGTGATTTTAAATTTTTCTTCTCAAATTTTCAAACTTTCTTGATACCGTTCCAATCATTTTTCCAGCAAAGATAGCCCACATCTTAGTTTATATTACATTTTTCTCGGAATTCAAAACTTTGTTAAAATTTGTGCAAGGCCACTTCATTTGTTCATTCATAACAATGTCTAAAAAATTATTACTTCATCGCCGTATTTAAAACTTTTTGCCTAACTTTAGTGAACCATTTTCCAAAACATTTTTAAATACTAAGAATAGTATAAGTCTGTCCATTTATTTTCTGTTTTCATCTGTAGGTGTTAAACAATTTTTTTATTAAATTTCGAAAAAAATGGCAAAAAACAAAACTATTTGGTAACTGTTATGAATTAGTGCTGTAATAGGTAATTTTTTAGCCGAACAAACTATTCAAATTGGAATATAAAAACTTTGAATATTTGTTAAACAAACCCTATTGTCCTAATAAGCAAACTAATTTGTCATAAAAATTTCGCAATTTTCGACCAAACTTTTCCGAAACACAACTCTTCTCAATTTCATCCGCGAATCGATGTCCATCATCCTTAACAGTCATACACCCATAATCTGTATGCTTAAACCATCGCGACTGCACGGCGAGCATAAACATGACAATGCATGAGCTCGCCGAGCCCCCCCCCCCCCCCCCGACAAACTGAGTGAGAAAGCAGCAAAAAGCGATTTTGTCGTGGCGGAGGGTGACCTGTTGAAGAATGGTGTTTACGTTGTCAGCAGCTGCTCGACAGTTGCCTTCCCGCCGAGCCCCACGCTCACAATGCTCGGCGGGAAGAGGGATAAAGAAGAGACAAGCACTGGAATTCAGACTCGGGATTCGATTCCTGGACACTTTACAACGTGCGGCGAAAGCGAGATGGATGACGGGCCTCATTCATTCTAACTATGTGTATTGTTAGTCGGTAGGCTTTCACTTCCCGTCGCTACAAAGTGAATAAAACTGAAATATCGCACGCGCTCGCTTGTTTAATTTATTTGCATATTTTCTTTGCACCTCTATTTCTAATTTATTTTTCCAGAACCTCTCCATATTTCAATATTTTACTCAAAACCCATAGTTGATCATAATTCCCATTTCTCTAACATTTTGCTCTTTCGACAAGAATTTTTTTCCATCTATCATCATATTTCCCTATTGTCGTCTATCCTCCTCTCAGCTCTTTTGTTCAATTAGCTGCTCTTTGTGCCAAAATAAACGCAATCAACAGCATTCTTTGCCGCCTCCTCTCACGTCTCGATTTCCGTTTTTCGTCCCTCCAATTGGTTACAGTTCTCAGCCATCTCGTCTCACTTTTCGCTCGATTAACCGCATCACATTCCATCGCAATTGACTCTATCCATTCGAAACGGTGTCGTATTTTCACTCTCTTAGGGGTCTCTTAGAAATTCTCTGCACAATAGGAGCAGCAAATCGAATTTCTCCAGATACTGATTGAAAATTGAGAGGGAGAGAGAGAGAGAGATGAGGTTGGAGTATTTTGAAAAGAAGAGGTTAAATGAAATAAAGGCGAGCTAGTTGAGAAATGTTTAGAAGTGAAACAATGTATTTCCAATTTGTTTAGAACTTCTTGTGCATTCGGGAAGTAAATGACTTTTTTCTATTCTCAACCATTATGAAATTTTTCCACCATCACAAGTTTCTCCTGACATTTTCTTTCGTTTCTTGTTTTCAGTTATTAGAAAACGTTCCTCATCACCAATGTATGCCTCTCCTAATCTATGCATTAGACTACTGTTTCGTGGAATGATAATCTTAGGCTGCTGCTGGTACCAGCAGTTAACACAGCAGCCCTATGAATCCTTTATGCCACTCCATCGCCTCACGATTCTTACGACATTTGTTCTGCGCAGGCATCTGGTGCGTCTGCTTGCCAGAGGACCACCAGAGTGGCTTACAGGAGCTCAACATGTATATTTATTGCACTGGTAGAGATGTCAACTGTTTACAAGTCTCAAAATGTTTCTGCCCTAACCCTCCCCGGGCCCCCCCCCCCCCCCTCCCTCACTCATTCTGTCACTTTCTCCTGGTGTTTCGAAGAAAGGAAGATGAAATAAATGAGACGATTGCCGAAAACACGCGTAATCATAATTGACTTTTTATTTATTTCTTTTGCGACCACATCAGCAGGTTTGGCATCTGCCGCCGTTATCAAAGGCATGCCCTAAGACATCATCAGTGCGCACGTCGTCGGTGATGGAAAAATGCATGTTTTTCGCGCCGCGTGAAGCAATTCAGTAGATTGTTCCCGATCCAGGCCGTAGGCCTCGAGCCGGGGAAAGTTTCATGTTTCGTTCGTTCTTCAACGGCTCGCGCTCGCACTTTTTCGTTGGCTCTTGGCCTATTTGTTTTCGGGGCGATGAACCAACCGCCTTTAAGACCAGTTTTCTTTTCACTCGAAATATATTTTTGCTACCTCCTTCTTCTTCTACTCCTGCTGGCGCTCATCCGGCAAAAAAACTCAGCTGACTGCTCTTGATGCACCTGAGCTTGTTTATTTTCTCTCTTTAATTTTGAATCATTCAAGATGATGCTAGCTAGTATGTAAATTGTTAAAAGCTCATCAAATAGTGTCAAAAATTTTTTATTTGTTGAAATTTTGTTATTTTGTTTTGAAAAGTAGTTACTACTCAGTTTTTGCCACTTTTTTGGAAGTCATCGATTGAAACATGTTCCTTACAGTTTGATGGTCTCCATCAGTTTTAATTATTAATATTCACACATTGTACGGATTTGAACATGCGACAGTGCTATAGTTTTCTCAAAAAGTTGCAAAAACTCGATGGTATCCCCTTTTTCCCCACTATTTGTAAAGCTTCTTCACCTTTAGTAAAAAATTTGGTTCTGGTATTTGGTATTCAGAGCCCTTCCAGTTTTAGTTCTACCCCCCCCCCCCCCCCCTCTAATCAATCATTTTGTAACAAACAGTTTCATTCAGTCATGTGTCTTCGAAGTTTTGCGGACGGACATAAATAACATAAAAAAGTGAAATTTCCTCTCTGCATGGTTTATACGGTCTCTGTGCTTACTATCGAAGATAAACTGATATGATGAGAAACACCACCACGTCCGGGTTTCAAATCTTCAACACTTTCCCATATTTTCAATGCACATGGCACTTCACATAAGAATCCTTAAAGTTTTTCCATGTAAATGTGACGAACCGCCATATTCAGAGTGCTCTGCGTCGTTCAACAACAGCTTTCCAAGTCCTCCAATTGTTTAATCAGGCGGTGAGGACGAGGGGCGGTAAAGACTCCCATACTCGAAACGCACAGATTTGAAGCAATTGTATTCCCGAAAAACAAGACTAGCCCCCGGGAGGAGGAGAGCATCAGTTTGTTTCTTTTGCCTCCCACTGTTTTCGCTGCCTTTCTCGGATTGTCCAAACATGCGAACGTCTTAGTCCGAGCACATTGAGCGAACGGTATTTTTTTCTTTTTTTGTAGCATCGCAACAAATTGGGCTCTCTTTGCTATTTTTGGGCACAAACAAATGGTTGTTTCATTTTTGAATCGCCGCCAAATTCAAAATCCTCTGTACATTCCTCTCAGCTAAAATTTCACACAGAAAAAGAAAAACAAAAAATTATACTGCAGTTCGTAATTGTTTTCCAAATAACATCTTACAGTATAAGTATTATTCTGTATTTCCCACCACCACATCATGAATGCAATGTGATCAGAGATGGATTATTTCTTCATTCTGTCTCTATTCTTTTCTTCTTGGAGCAACTTCTCCTTGTCGCATCCTTTGATTGAGCCTTCTTTCTTCTTATTCTTCTCCTCCTTCTTCTTTTACTTCATCCCAACATCCACCCACTCGTTGTCAGTTGAGCTCTGTTGTTATTTCGCGTTTTATTTCTCTTCATCGATTTCAATCTTTTTTTTCTGGATCAGCATGACATAAATCGATACTCCAGAGGTGGTGTTATTTGCGCAACGGCTCATTGTGGTGAAATATTATGGCAAAAATTGACCGGGGGGAAGAGTGTTGGAAAGAAAGAGTCAATTTTTGCGACGACAGGCGGGCGGTGGTTGGCTTCTGTTTGGAGAGCAGCAAAACTTTGACAGGCTCACCCACCACCGGAGACAGACCTACGGATTTTGTGCGCGCGCGAGCTTTTCGTCGGCTCGTTCTTATCCATTTCTATTTTATCTCTCTCTCGCGATTTGTCGCCTTTCGTTTAGTTTTCACTATCTCTACCTATGTGGTCTCTGAGGTAAGTAAGGTCTCTGATAACTCATTGATCATGACGAGTGATAGATAATAGCAGTGTAAAGTTTTCAGTTTCATGTTGGCTCTAGCTCATTTCCTATTGATTCACACCTTCGATGTTGTATATGTTTTTTTAAATTATCGTTTATAAACTTCTCATATTTCTATGTATATATATACAAAACTTCAAACAAAAACATTTTGCAGGTCAATTTCACGGTATTTAAGCTAGGCCCTATATAAATCAAGTAAAAAATGTACGGCCAAGTCCAAGATCCACTGGTGCATGCTGCTGCCGCTGCTTTGGCACAATCAACCAACGCCGAACCAGTAGTTGGTGAGTTTCCTGTGATCCCCATCGAATTGTCACATGATGATGGTTTAGAGAGGGAAAAAGATAGGGAAAAATGACAGTGGTATGCAACTTTTGTGTGTAACCTCACATATGGTTCCACTTAAAAGAAGACTTGCGATAGGAATAGAAACTGGAAATATTTCAAATTTTTTAGTTCATCTCCATTCATTTTCAGGTTCCCGTGATACCATGTTCACCAAAATCTTTGTCGGTGGTCTGCCATACCATACAAGTGACAAGACGCTTCACGAGTATTTTGAGCAGTTTGGAGATATTGAAGAGGCTGTAGTCATCACTGATCGTAACACACAAAAAAGCAGAGGATATGGATTTGTAAGTCACTGGAATGTCAAAAATTTCTAGTTTGCGATATTTTTTCACGAGATCTTACGTTGGAGGTCAATTGAAACGAAACGGTTTCTAATCATCAATCACTTTTGACATGATTAACCATTTTTTATCTTGTCCGTCCAGATAAAAGAGGAAACAATTTCGTTTGATTTAACTTCACTAAATTGGAAAATAATTCGGGAACAAGGTGGATGAAGAAATCTTCAAATTTCCGAAATCTCGCGGTTCTGCTTTGACCTCTCAAGCGGCTCTTCATAGGAATCGCACGCGTATTTTGTTAGCAAACATTTCCCAACCATATATATCTCAACAAATAGTTGCAACAGCAAAGATGGAAAGATTACTCTTCGCAAAAAAACATGATCTTTACATATGTTTGTTAATGAAACATAACTTTTCAGGTAACAATGAAGGACCGTGCTTCTGCAGAAAGAGCTTGTAAAGATCCAAATCCAATCATTGATGGAAGGAAGGCTAATGTCAACTTGGCATACCTCGGAGCTAAACCAAGAACAAATGTGCAACTTGCTGGTAAGTTTCGAATTTTTGTGCGGCTCTTGAGCAGCTCTCAGATCATTTTATTCTCCCCGTGTGTTTTGGCTTCTGCTAAACATTATCAATCCTCCACAACCTTCATAACCAAAGGATATTGTTTGTGTCGCGCATCTCTATTCAGTTTTTGTCTGTGTTAACCAAAATCACCAAGTTGGTCATTTTAGCGCTGGCCGCTGGACAAGTTCAACTTCCACTCACCACTCAACTTCAGGCTTTGTTTCAACCAAGAATGGGGTAAGTTTCGGTGATTTGCCTGTGTGTGACATACTTCCAACAATTCCTATCTCATCCAAAAATCACCGCTAATTGAGTTGTGTTGATACAGAAAAAAGAAACAACACGACAACAACAGCAATGACAAAACACTGTAGAACTTTGTGCTCTAGCTCAAAAGTTGCCTAGGATACTTGAGAAGTACTCTTGTGTTCAACCATCTTCACACGTTTAATAATAACTTAAATAATATTAATGATTGTAAACCAAAATATTTTAAGACAAGTGGCCGGTTGAATCGAAATCCGTGGATGCCTAAAACTAAAGGTTAGGCGTGCTTTGACGTGTGCCAATATCATTACTTTCATTTTCCAAACCAAAAGCGGAATACAATAGTGCTGTGTTTTTGACGTGTCCATACTCTCTTTCTCTTCATTTTCACCTATTTCCCAAACCTATATGATTTCGAGTTTTTCTCTTTTCCCTTGGTGAAAACTTGCATAGTCCTGAATGAACTGAGCACCCCAAAGTTGTTTTCTTCATTGGTGGGATTGATGATTATTTCTTTGTAGGTCAATGGGTTTGGCTGCCTAACTAAAACCATCACGCATTTTCTAAACTTTGCTATAGTTTGGTTACGTCTTTTCTGATACTTTTTTTTTTGGAATTTTGAAGTTGTCAATGATTTTACTTTTCATTCTATCCAAATATGTTAGATATTTCTTTTGCACTAACTCAAAAAAACTGAACTGAAAAAATGTGGAGTTTCTTAATATTGTTAAAACAAAAACAAAAATAATTATACTTTCCAGAACCAAAAAAAGTGAATTTTTATCACGCATGTGCGTGTTTTTTGGGTGATATTGTGATAAACACTGTTGCCTCATTTCCAGCATTTGGCATTTACATCCTCCTGTCAATTCCGTGTTCGGTAATTAATCAATACTTTTTTTTAGACTTCCTCAAATGTATTATCCGACTGTCACAGGACTGGTCAATCCGTTGATGGCACAACAAGGAGCCGCTGCTCAGCAACAATTGTTCGATTATAATGCTCTGGCCGCAGTAATGAACCCACAAGCTGCCGCCGCTTATGGTATTCAGTCCCAAGGAAAATGTATGTTCGACGATAGGAAGTTAAAATTAAATAAAAATTTTTTTTTTTCAAATTTAATAAAACATTTTCAGTCGCAGCCGCCCCTACAACAATTGAGCAATACGCCGCCTATCCAGCAGGATACGGCCTAGTTCCCCAATCTGCCTACAATATTGGAAACCCACAGTTGCAACAATTAGCTGCCGCACAACAACAGCTTGAGCATCAACGTGTCTAGAATCCTAATAATATTCTTCAATTTGTCATTCACTCATTCATAAAACCGATTGTCATTGTCGTCCCAGCAATAATTCGCCAACTGATTTTGCCAATAGAGAACATAGGTATTTGCCCGAGTTATACTGATAATTTTACAACTTTGTCCTACCCAAATATCAGATTCTTACGCAAATCAAACAGTTCTATCTAGTCTTCCAATTTCAACTTTATTCCCATATACTTTACAATTTTAGTCACAGTTCTTTTTGATTTTGTCAATTTTTTTCTTATTCATTTCAAATTACAAATCTCTGATGTGGGTTTCTACACGTTCGATGTTTTTTCTTCTCAATTTTTTCCCGAAACGCCAGAGTTGCCTGATTTTAATGTGCCATTTGCACATCCTCATTGAATTTGCAAATTAATTTCATATGGTGAGTTCGTAATAGTCGTACATGTTCCTGCATTTAATGTTTACAATAAACCGATTTCAAAACCTAATCACGTGTGATGCAGAAACTGGAAGTAGTTGTAATGAACGGGGGTTTAAACAGAAGGCAGATGGATACAACAGGAACTAGTTGCAGCATTAGGTCATCTTGGCAAACAGTAAGAAATAATGCAATACTATATTGTAGTTTCGTAGATCGAATTTAAAACAAAAAATACAGTACTAGGCAGAATGATACTTTTAGAATGAATGATAATTTTTTGACGAATTTTTTCCATCCAAAAAAATAGGGAAAAGAACCTGTGAAAGAAGAAAAAACTGGCTCTGAAAATATAATATCCTGACTGATTGAAGTTGTCGATCCTGTAAATTCTAAAACTGATAGTAGTGGTAGTAGATGACATTGAACACTTCCGAATGACATTTCAGGCTGAAAATTAAAAAAAATTGAAATGCCTTGAGAAACCATCTACAAATAGTAAATAGTAGAATAACTAACCGAAATGAGGGTAGAGAATAATTATTTTAAGCTGCTCGAGACATTTTGGCCACCACTGAAAACAAAACGTTATAAAATTAAACTACCGTTCCAAATATCCCATCTCTCAATTTTAAAACCCTTTTTAAAGCACGATAGAATGATTAAATTTTTAAAATATTCTGAAACTTTTTCGAATGAAGTTCAAAGACTAGAAAGTCTAACAATATTTAAAATTGAGTATGGTGAGGGGATTTTGTTTATAAATCTTCGCATTCTTAGATATCTAATTAGAAATTTAAAACAAATGAGGAGATAATAATACAGGGTGGCCTATAATTATGCGGACCGAGTTGCTCTCACAAAAATATGTTTTTTTCTCGCCTGACAAATTTTAAATTTTTGTTTTATTTGTTCATTGATAGCTGACATGTTTTCCTATTAGCTAACTTTAAAAAAATGTGATTTGTTAAACTACGCAATCTAGGCAGAGTCGTCAAACTAGCATCATCTCCCACACTGACGACTCTTTGACACGCATCGATTTTTGAGTGTGGAAATTTCGAAACCGATCTTTTCTACAGTAATGTATACATTTTGGAAGCGAAAAATATATTTTAATAAATGTTGAAGTATATGGAATTGGTTCCATGAAATTCCAGCTCCTGTTGGGTGATTGTTTGACAGTAACTACAGCCGATTTTACAAGGAGTTCAATAGCTAGTGACAGTTTTTGGTATATATCAGCCATAAAATGAGATAAGCACATAATTGTTGCCACAAGGAAAGAAAAATATTAGTAGAATCATATGGCTATTTATCAAAACATTCACTTTTTACATAACTGATGTGCCAAGTGGAACGTCGGCTTTCTGATGTTCTTGATTTGTCTCCCTTCAATCAATGACCACATCAATGTCAGATGAAAACATTTATGAATTTTATTGCAAAACGGATTCTCAGAAAAAAGTCAATCCAAATATGATTGCTAAAGTGATGATATTTGCAATAGAACCTAGAAATGACAACAAAAAGGAGAACACCAATGAGTTGCGTGCCAACGTCAAAATTTTTTAGGAATGTCAGCAGGCCTGTAGAATTTCACAAGCGGAAAATTTGAAAGTTTGACAACAAATTTTGTTCCTTAGAAAATTTGAAATAAAATATGTGTTGTTATCATATTTTTGAATGTTCCAATCAGATTTTATGAGTACGACTTGCGGTCCGCATAGTTATGGGCCACCCTGTATTAACTGAATCTTGTACGATGTTGGTTTGACGGGACCCAAGTGTGGTTGACAGCTCACGGGTGATTTGGAAAGGATCCGTTGCCATGGCTTTCTGCAACGTGTCCAAATCCAATTTATGGGGTCTCAGAGTCTTCGAGAGAAAAGTCGTCCTTCTCGAAGCTTTGGAACCAATTGCGTATGATATTATAGTAGGGGACATGTGAATCATAAACATTCTTGAGGAGACTTTCCGATTCCTTCATCGTGGTATGAGAGAGAAAGAGGTACATCAAACCATATCGGATGTGGATCGCACTAGGGACATACATCGTTGGTTAACTAACTTCAGGCCAGAGGGAAGGGAATGAGGTGTTGCTTACAATGAAGTTCCTACTCTTGTTGTTATTCACTAGCAACGAGGGAATACCAAAGTGCAACTGTGGCGAGCGGTGGAAAAGCAAACCCAGTTATAAAGACTTCCGGACCAACCTAATACTTACACGTGTAAGACACATTTCAGCGTATTCTCGAGACTTTCAGGTTTATCCATGTTAGCAAAAATGTGATAAGTGGAAAATGCAACGGACAACATCAAGAGACTATAATAAAGTCGGGCATATAGACTGAAATAATCTGATTCTAGATTTGGTCTTAAAAGAGAGGTTTACTTACATATCAACTTCATGTTCTGATGAATCGTCGAAAATGCTAGATCGTCTCGGTTCCACCATAACAGATTCCATCTCTTCGGTTCCACGAAGTTCTGAACAGAGTATAGTCGATTGTTTAGCTCTGAAAATAGTTGTTTTAGTTCATTTTGAAAATGAAAAATTCTCACAATTCACCAATTGGAAGAGATTTCAAATCATTCAAGACATTGGCAGAGTAACATGCAGAAGCAACCAATGTTGCTGAAAATCAATTTATTGTTCAAAATGAGAATATATTTAGTTTTTAAGATAGTTTTCTTTATTTAAAGAAAACATTATGTATTGCTCATTCACACAGTTACAGTTGACGTTAATAAAAACGAAAAATAAAGTCTTGCACAACATTTACCATTTTTCATTGGAGATAGAGATACATAAACAGCCTGACATAGATGAATGAAGACGATAAAAATCCAGAAGATGACTCGGAAGTATTTTTCTCTTTTACTTCGTAGGTTAATTTCACAAACGCCTGAAAAACAAGTCAGTTTGAATGGATATTTGGACTGGCAGACTTATGTTTTCCTATTAATCTAATGTTCAAATCAATTCAAGTTCAATTATAGCAATATATGGCTGTTGTTAAACTACACCGGTCCCAGTACTCACTCAACTTTTTTTTTAAACTCAATTCTGATCACACAGTAAAAATCATTTTTTTGAAGAACACCAAGTTTGGGTTTTATTTTCTTTGAATTCTCAAACCGCTTAAGCTTCGAATGCTAAACAGGCGTTAAAACATTGAAACGAAGCGAGTAACAAAAAGATATAAAATCATTTTGGCACTGGAGCTCATGCTGTCAGATTTTACTTCAGTAAACGAATGACATGATGTGGTTTCAGCATGAGTTTGGCAAAATTTAGTATTGCTATTTATATTAGATGCACAAACCTAATCCTCCGATTGATGTCACTACAGAGTATATCAAAATGTTCAATAGAACAACATTCTCAACAAATTTGATATCTGATTTCGCGGTATCTATAAAAATTGAAAAAATTAAGTCGTAAAATACTCTGTTACCTGGAAAAATGGTCATAATTAAACCAGCCAAGTTAAGCCACATCAACATTCTAATTTCACAGTTCAATATTTTCATCCATTTGCGCATTGGTGTAGCGCTGAAATTTTTAAGTTGATTTTTGTTGGAAGAATTTGTTCTGATTTCGAACACTAACTCAATTACGGCACTATCTCTAACCATCAAAATACTCAAGAAGGTCACAATTGTTAACGTCAGTTCCATTGCAGTGAAGGCTACATAAGAAGGCCCATACAACTGCAGCCGTTCAATAATTTCATTACTATCAAACCCTTCTATATCTAACCAAACGCTCATTAATCACCTGAAAAATACATAACACATTAAAGCGAGAAAAAGCACGAAACTTTTTGAGACTAAATAGGTTATGATGAAAAAAATCGATACTTGTGAACAGCAGAAACCATGGCCTTTAACGTTGGGTGCATAACGCGCTATCCAGAAAAACACAAAAACACAAAAACAAAACACACAGGCACACTGCTTACTATTAGTAGACCTCTGACAGTGTTGTTTTGAAGATTATGTAGGTCCGACGCGCATGGTGACTGCTGTACACAAATATAGACTGTTTTTCATTATTATTAGGTCGGTCAATAAGTTTTGTCGTTGTTTCTCAAATTGATTTTTCTTAGAGAATTTTTTTGTGGTTATATAGAAGACTGTTAGTGATGACAAGCCCAACAATATCAGCTACATCGGACTACTTCCAGATATTTTAAATCTCAGAACTGTGTGTATTAGACAGTTAGTTGAATGAAAATCTGCAATTAAAGACCCATGCGTATCTTTTTGGTTGCGATACATTCATTAAACTGACCAGAAATACTTGCAAAATTGACTTTTTAAACTTTGAAGGACACTAACTTCCGTAACATGCAAGAAACAAAAAAGTGACCAATTACAATATTGATACGCATATCAATTACTACATTTTATCGTTTTTTATCTTAACCTGTTGCTACGTTACAGTTAGTTAAAGCAAGCTTAGTGCAAGTTACAATAAACACCCTTTTTTCAAGATTTTCACCTCTAACTCCAAAACCAGTTGTTTGACAAAACCTTTGTCAACAGATGAAACAATAACTCTTTAATCTTTTACATTTTTTTGTTGCAAATTTTGTCATATCTTGAGTGTTGGAAAAGATGTGTGGCATTTAAGCAAACTTGTCCAAATCAGAACATTGGAGTTGTTTTTTCCATTTTCAATAAACTACGCTTTTTTTGCTTTGATGATTAATATTTTTGTAAAAACCTGAGATATGACAAAAATTTTCAACCACAAAAATGTGTAAAATTAAAAATTATGATTTATGTGTTGACAAAACTTTTGACAAACAACTGGTTTTGGAGTTACGAGCGAACAGCTAGAAAAAGGTGTTTATTGAAACTTGTACTTAGCTTGCTTCAACCAACTGTAACTTAGCAGCGGGTTAAGATAAATAAAAGTGGTAAACTGATAAAATGTAGTAATTGATGTGCTTATTAATATTGTTATTGATCACTTTTTTGTATCTTGTTTGTATCAAATTTTAAAAAGTCATTTTTGCAAGCATTTTTGTTACTTTAATGAATGTACTCGGCATTTGGCTCCAGCGTCTTGCCCAAGTTCGGGCCGAAAAATATTAACCTGGATCAGAAATTGGCTAAACTTGGGCAAAGGTTGAGCAAGACTTTGGCCAAACTTGGATTTATGCTGCGCCAAAGATTAACCCAAGTTTGACCCAACTCTTGCCAAACTTTTGCCCAAGTTTAAAACAAAACAAGAAAAGTTCCGGCCAAAGTTTGGGAAGAGTTGGATCAAACTTGGGTTAATCTTTGGCGCAGCATAAATCCAAGTTTGGCCAAAGTCTTGCCCAACTTTTGTCCAAGTTTAACCAACTTCTGATCCATGTTAATAATTTTCCGGCACAACTTGGGCAAGAAGCTGGAGCCAAATGTCGAGTAGCGCAATCAAAAGAGTATGAAGAGTATGCAGAATTGCAGATTTTCATTCAACTATCTGTCTAATACATCAGGACATATAAACTGTTTCTTTTTGCCAAAAAATTTTAAAAAAATCGAGAAAAAATTTTTATCTCGTCATCACAGTTCTGAGATTTAAATTATCTGGAAATAGTCCGATATGGCTGATATTGTTGGGCTTGTCATTACTAACAGTCTTCTATATAAACAGAAAAGTATCTAAGAAAAAATCAAAACTGAGAAACAACGACAAAACTTATTGACCGACCTAATAATATGTCAAGTGATGTCTGCATATGTTTTTTCTGTACTTGTGTATGTATGTCTTATATCCCCGCTATTTTAAAAATTAATTGTTTAACTTATAAGATTAAAAACGTGTAGAATGATATTGTATTTTTAGGCTTACTATTAGGAAAACACAACTCCTAACCCTAACGAGGAGAGTGTGTATCGCGTTTAATTTGAACATCAAAATTAATGGAAATATGATAAATTTCAAAAATGGCGGGGGTATTAAACACGTACCATTTTTTCTTATTCTCAGCATTTACTGCTAACTCATTAATTGTATTATATACTTTACAAGCAATTCTCCGGTTTCTGGTGGATTTAAGTTAGGTCTTTGAGCGGGTTCATTTATACATATGATTTTTCCTATCTAGCCGCTTTGTTGGTGTTTTTGGTGTTTCCGTTGACAGGAACATATTCTTCAAAAGATATGTAAGTTTTTGATATCAGGCCAAAGTTGTTCAACAAAAAAAGTATCAAGGAAACAATTTCAGCACAGAAACAGTTACTGAATGGATCAATAAACATATTCTGAAACCAACCGTTTGGCATGGCTTAAAATAACCGCCTTAATTATGTTTGTAATAATATATTAATATTAACTCATCCTTGCAATATGAGGCCCAATGAAAAGTCAAAAAAAAAACGGAAGAAGACGCGATTAACTGGTGTTACTGAAAATGTATAGCTTTTTACTCATATTTAAAATACCGTATACACTGTTTTAGAATGTATGTAAAAACTAATGTTTTAATTTTGATTCCTGCTTGATACACAGCTCAATAATTACAGTATAGTTTTTTTTTTAATCTTTGAATGACTATTACGGGACGATGAGATCATGAAAATGCCTACTTTTCTGGCGGCAAATATCTCGTAGTGAAGGGACCTGCGTCTCTCTTCGCTACATGCTCTCTCGCAGCCGCGGCCTGCCAACATTTTCGCGCCAGTAAATAGGCATTCTCATGATCTTATGATCCTGTAATACTTACTGATTTTTAATCTTGTTAGATATTTTAAATTTGCTCAAAACCCTCATTGAAGATTAAAAAAGATCAAAACGTTGTTAACGTTTTCTGTCGGGGCCGAAGCACACCAGGTCTGTAGAGGATGTGCCGAAGAGTCATCATTCAGACTGCAGCGGGGATTGAACCAGAGTACGAGGACCGAAGTACCGCACACTACCACTCAACCACACAGCTGTTGTTGGGGCTTTGGAGGTACGGGTAATTCAAAACATACCTTTTCTCCTCTAACAGTGGTCTCGCGAGATACATGTTGCTGCGTGAAAGGTGCGGTGGCCGGTGTAATGCGGACTAGAATACCAAGCGCGGAAAATAATAATTACTGAAACAGTTTTGACTGCTCCCTTCTGTTATATTCACAGTTCTCTTTCGCGGTGATAAACATGGTCAAAAAAAAAATATCCATGGATCAAATATTATTTATTATTAACAACTAAAATACGTTTAGTTAACAACAATTGATTTATGCTTTACAACAATTGGATCCACATTGACTGTAACTTGGTGGGCACATGCATGAATTCGGTCCACATTTTGATATCACCTTATCTCCTTGAGTTATTGTTATTTTGATCAAGCATTTGCAGGGTACAACATCAGTCGGAGTAGTAGTAGTTGGAACTTCTGGTACAGGCGTTGGCACAGTTTCTGGTGGTGGAGTTGGCAGGTCATCTCTCTGTGGAACTGGAGAAGAAGCAGGGGTGTCAACGCAGGTTGGAGCACATGTTGGCATACATTGAGCAGTGCATGATGGAACGACTGGGTAGTAAGCAATTCCGTATGGTTGATATCCACTGACTGCCACCGGGGCCGGAGCTACCACAGGTTGCGGAGCAACTGGAGCAACTGCTACAGAAGACCGAATTTGATAAGGATACTCTTCTACAGCAGACCCATATGGTTGATATCCACTAGCTGATGGATAATGAGCAACAAGGCATGATGGCAGGCAAGATGGCATACATTGCTGAGAACACTGGAGCTGGGCAATTGGAGCAACTGCTGAAAGTGCTGGAGCACGGAGATATACCGGTATTTGCTGAAAGAAATGTGTATCAAAAATTGGTGTATTATCAGTGGGAATTTTCTTCTAAATACATTCTTGATTGTACAACCTAACTAAATATCATAACTGAACAATCCTTTAATTTAATTTTTCAACATTATTTCATATTTGATTTCGTGACTTCGTGACGTTGGAAAAAAATGGTAGTTGAAAACTGAGTTAATTTGAAAAATAATCTTCTTCAATCGTCTTGCAAATGAATAAATTGAAAACAAGTGTGTAATCTTAATTTATCAAATACGTTTCATATTGTATTATTCATTACATATTAAGCTATCAAGTGGCACCAATACAGAGTGCATTTTAAATCAATTACGCAAAAATTTAATTTTTGAAAAAAAATCAAAACTCACCGCCGCAGCCAATGGCAAACAAATAAGAAGCAAATTATGAATCATAGCCCGAAAAACGGAGTGATACTTCTCACACTTCCTGTGATGTGCTTTTATAGAAACTACGGCACAGGTGTCCGGTTTCGATAATCTCTGATACTAATACAATTCCTAAATGGATCATCTGCTCACTGATACCGGTCTCCTTATTGACTTTTTGTTTCCGTCATCTCATTCGAGAGGTTAGCAGCCGTCTGGTCAGCACCCTGAGAATGGTTTGGAAAATGGAAAAAAAAACAAACGGGTGTTTACTAAATTTTTATAAGGTTAAGGTCGAATGAAAGAAAATGAGATACAGTGGTTTCTCTATTTATTTTGCATGCAAAAAATTGCTGAAATTTCTAGAAAATACATTCAGCCTGACAATGAATCAGTGAAAGACTATTAGAGGCTGCCATAATCAAATAGGAAATATGGTATGTGAAAACCAAACTCAGAGAGCCAAAACATGCCAAATAAGAAAGCTGACAAGAACTTTCAGAACAGAAATTATCCGAACCCAATGCTCGATGAAATTAGAGTGAGTTAAAAAAATAAAAGTATACCGTATATTCTCTATTAGTGCTGCATGCAGCACTAATTTCCAGGCCTACTTTGAATGCAGCACTATTAGAGACTGCAGTGCTACTGGAGATGAAGCACTAATAGAGAATATACGGTATAAACAAAAAGTTACCAAAATACCCTGGTTTTTAGTTTGAATGTAATGAAACCTTACGTTATTTGATTACATTGTCTGATATTCTGATTCGAAAAAAGCTTTGATTCATATAAAGTAACCAGACTATTCCATTTCTTGTCTATCCCCAAATTAATGTAGTATGTTTTTGTTTGTAAAGTGTAACAAAAACTGCAGCAGTAATCAATTTCAGAACTTCAAGGATTCAAAGTATGCAGTTTGTCAAAACTGAACCCGTTGTCACAAGTCAGGATTTTGTTTGAATGGTAAATTTTTATGTCTATTATCAAGAACATATTTCAATTATCCATGAATCCGTTTCTCAACGTTTCCCAGAAAGCGTAACTCAGGTCACCATAATTTTGGACCACCCTGTATATTACGTCACAGAATTATTCAATTCAAAAACATAACTGTTCCTTTCACTCAGTTCCGATTTTGTTTTGAGTCACAAATACCAAGGTCAAATATTTCTATCTTTTTCCACATTTCTATCTTATGCTTTTCTCTCACACTTATCTCAACCATTATGCAAATGGTCGAACGGTTTTTAACAGGATTGATCTGGAATGGATGCACATGAGTCATCCTAAAAGAGAGGGCACACACGGGCACCATTGACACTTTTGCCTAGTCGTTAACAAAATTTTGGCAGACCTCCCGAATGTATCTCTAATTTTTCCTCTCTAACTCTCACTAATTCATATGCACTATTTTCTCCTGTACCACCTAACATTTCCATTTATCCTTGATTTTCACCCTGCAAGCTTTTGTAACAAGTTACTGACATTTGACTTACAGCTCTCTACCAATGGGCCAAGCTCGTGGTGTAATTCCTGACCTTAAAGTGCCCAACTATGATTTCCTGGAACTGATAAGGAACCACAAGCTGCCGTCGGGAATTCATTCCATTGCTCCTATGCATTCAAAATTGGGTGATTGGGAATGCATTCTGGCAACATACACAAAACACGGAAGAGACGACACGCATTTTGTTTACTATACAAGAGAGCATAATGTAAGTTTAATTTGCAAAACTTTAATTTCTATTAAATATATATTGTTTTCTCTTGGTTATGACTTTCGGTTTATAAGATTTTTCCTGCGATTGTAAAAAAACTGCTACCTAACCTAGGCCTTAAATGTGAAAGCGGTGCGGCGTCAGCGCCTATGCTGACCTCACGCCAACCGGCCGTTTGCCGCTGTTTCGCATCTTGGCGTGAAATCAGATGCTCACTAGTACGATAAGTAGTTATTTACGACGAGGGTTGCGGTGCGGGTGGCGGCGCTGGGAGGCCGGCGTGTACATAAAGCCCCTGTTATCGAATTTTGTTACAGTTTTTTCTGATAAAAATTCTTATGTTTTATTAGATAGACCAGAACCAATCCGTACGAAAACCTTTGAAAGCTCAATTAAAACTTCACAGGAACTAGAGATTGAACTTTTCCATTTAATAAGCAATTGTCGTGTCAGATTTGGGTTCAGTATTTTTTGCGCTAATGGCAAAAATTTTCCCCTTGGCAAAATGCAAAAATTTATTTTTAAACGTTGTTTGGACCTAACTTTAGTGGCGTGAGATATACAAAACAAGTGAGATAGTGAATTATTAGTGAAATAATTAAGAGATACAGTTTGCAATGAGAGTGAGCCCTACCTGAAAGAAAGCCGCGACCTACCGACTTTGGTCGCACTCCTGACAACCAATAAGACATTATGTGACGACCGCGAACTAACTGTGTGAAAAATGTTTTTTTTAGGAAACAACGACAGTACCTCCTATTTCGTCTGAATCAATGTGGAGAGTGATTTTCAACACCCCTGAACATTTTCAATACGCTCAGGAAATTATCAAAACTGACTTTGTTGGCATTCAGGACTTGAACATCCAAAAAAATTTGGAATCACTTGCACTAGAGTTATATGGAATTGAAACTATCTATAAAAAGGTTGCAGAGGAGTGCAAAAAATGGTACAACATTTATTATAACAGGAACATCCCATGTGTCTCGTAAGAATTTAACTTGTTACTTCCAGGAGGCTCCATGTAATATTTTCAGCAAGTCGGAAGAATGCATTGAATTCAAAAAAGTTCTCGAATCCACCGTTCCAATTGTTATTCAAACAAGATTGAAAATTTCGGAGTACATCAAAGAAACTGAGAAACGAGACGGCATTGTTCAAAAACCGTACGAGAACGTTCACAATGAAGTAATGCAAATACAGAGAGATCTTGGCAAAGTTGTAAAAGTCATCAGAGAAAAATATATATCTTCAATCCCTGTCAATGACAGCCGACAAATTGATGGTTTGCTGGCAAATGTCGCTGTTTACAGAAATAAAGTTGTGCAGCAGATCGATGGATTAATGGAGAAGTGAGTGAATTTTCAATATTGAAGTCATTAAATTTTAAATTAGAATTATTAACCTCTTTCAAAATTCTAAAATTTAAAACACTAGAAGGTAGAGTAACGCTAGGTTTGTCAAAATAAACATATTTAACATTATTCAAAATTATACAAGTTAGTTGTCAACGTTTTGGCAAAGCGGCAAATTCTCAAAAAAATCAGATTTTTCTCCAAAATAAATAAAAAAAAGTCTTCGCTTGTAGGCCATTTCCCCTGAAGTCCGTTCATCTGTTCATTACGATTGGCACTGCTGAGTACCTGAAGGAAGTGATAAACATTCTTGATTTCATCAAAAAATTGGGAAAACTTGCCAAAGAATCTTTGCTCGTGGTGACTATTTTGCGAAACAGTTACAAGTACTGTTGTTCTGCACGAGCCGTGAAAGATCGGAACAAAATCCTTGAATTTGTAAGTTTATACAATCCTTTTTTGTTTGAAATATAAAATTACATTATTCCAGTTCTCTGCCGCATCAGAAAAAATGAAGTTTTTGAAGTACAGAGTGGAAGAGATATTGGAGGAGCATCCGAATTTGAAGTAAAAATCTTCGTCAATCACAAAAACTCGAAAATGCTAACTTTTCCAGAAACATTCCAATTGTTTGACAGATTCCTTTTACCCATTCCTTAAAAATATTATTAAGTTTTTTTTGCTATCAGTGTTTTGCCTTATTCTATTTTCTATGCAAACTCTTTTTTTTCCAAATCAAAATCATGAGTTTTTTCTATGCCGAGTTGGTATTTTCAGAACCTCTTACAATTATTCTTGCTTTATTGATTTTTTACGTTCACAATTACCTTCCATTTTTGATTTTCTTTCAATTTTTTTTTGCATAATTCGTATTTTTCTTGAAGTTTATCACACAAATAAAAATTATGTTGAAAGTGTAATCAAAAAACTAAACACAAAACAAAATGAAATTGTGTAGGATTAAATATATTTTCAATCCCGTTAAGACCATTTTACCCCCAACAGGTTTTCTTAATAAGTCCAGAAAATTAGGAAACAACGCTATACGCCAAGTTGCCTCCTGGGAAAAAAACAAAGGGACGGTGTATTGATGGAACTACCAGTCGATAATTCGAGGGCCGTTATTTGTGTTCATTTGCTTTGCACACTTGTCGTTGCAACTAATTTATTCATTCACTTTTTTTAAAGCGTTTTTATTAGTTAAAAATTTCCCAGGTTTCTTTTTTTTCAAATATAAATTTTTTTTGTCAATATCACCTTACTGGGAACATACAAATTGATTCACTCTTTCATCGAAAACTCACTATGCCATATCAAACTGCAGAGTACCATTTCTCTACTTTCCTTGTTAGGCAATTCCCCTGAAGCCACATATATGCAAAAACCTTTATAACAGATATCTAAATCTTCCGAATTTTTGTTTCAAATGTTTTTTTTTGATAATGCTTCATTTCTACACTTGTTTCTTGTTACCTACGATTTTTGTGCAATTTCATTACAAGTGAAATATTTATTTTGCAGGATAATTAAACCGAAATGGGTTCACTATTTGATGAATTTAAAGGGTGCCTGCTTCTTATGTCTGTGCAATGGACACTGGTCAGTTTTGTGGCGATTGAAGCCTCGAGGATAGCATTCTTCCGATAGAACAATACGGAAGGAGTGTGAGTTTTTAAATTTTGAAAAATCTATATTTTGCTCATTTCGCATAAAGTCAAACTAGGCCCAGAGGGAAAGTAATTCAAACCTATTTCTATGGGGCTGAATGAAACAAACAACATAATAAAAGTTCTAAAATAAATGTTGATAAACATTGTAATTCGAGTCACAAAGCGGTAAAGACTAAGATGTCACCTATTATTTTGGGCGTTGTGTTTCCAGTTTGCGTTTTAATTATGTTTAAAATACTCATATTTTAAAATTGTAGAGGTTCCATGTGACAGTTGTTTAGATTTCTTGAACATTAGCGCAAGCTCAGTTTTTACCACATTTTGAGTCGAAATAAAAACTTTGTTGAACATTTTTATCAAGTTAATTTCAGCACCATCTAAATAAAAAGGTATAAATCAGCTCCTCATTTGCCGCAGTTGAGATTCAATTTTGTTAGTTAACAACACTTAACGTCGTGGCCTAATTGTAAGAAAAACAATCTTTCAATTAAATGTTTTTCAGTAACAACGGTGTCTCAAGATGGACAAGTATGGTTTGGAAAGAAGTATTATCTATCGTGTCTTCGAATTACTTGATTTCATGTTTCACCGATTTCCCAGGTAAGCATTTTAATAGTAGTCTGTTGTAATCGTCTTTTTAAGTGCACATTCCACCAGTGACATCTATGGACGAACGATGCTGCTCCGTGATTCTGTTGATCGCATTTTTAGTGACATTCTTTGGAAATGGTTTGTTCTCGTTGTTTTTTTGTTAACAACTTCAATGATTAGTTAATCATTGACACTACTAGTGGCTTGAACCTTTTCGCATTGATTAGAAACAATTTGGTTTCCGTACGTACTGTTACAAGTTCCTCTTTTAAAATTTTATACTTGACGTGATGGTCCTGTTTAGTTTTTTTCTCCAGTAAAACAGTGGCTGAAATTAAAACTATGGTGCTTTTGAAAACTAGGTATTCCAATACGCAACTTACAACGTTTGAATACTGATTGCTGTCTAACGATTGCTTAAGTAATGTTTTTCACATTGAACCTTGAGTTTTTGGTGGTCACCAGGAATGACATAGTTCAGCAAGTTTATTACAGTTGATCAGATACAGTTTCAATTAGCGTAACGTATAATCAACTTTTGTTAATGAATCTATGCAAAAAAAATTGGCTTCTTGCAAAAAATTTTTCATCTAAACTGTTTTTTTTTCAGGATGGAGCTGGAGCCTTGAAGTTTGATTCCAAATTAGAAAAATTCACTAAGATAATTTATTGGGGAGTTATCACCGCGTGTCATTTATTCCCTGCAGTTTTTCCTCACCGATACTCCATCAAAATTATCCCCAATGGTAAGTTTTTTTTTTCAAAAAAGAATATACCCTTTCATTCTAGATTATTTTTTGATTGAACCCCATAGATACAAAGTTGATAGAAACAAAAATATTAATACGTGCTGCGGGAATATATCTATCGAATGCGCATTAACCTTTAAAAGGTGGTCGGTATTTGACAAAATTTGATTGACGGTTTTCATAGACGTTTTTCGACGTCTCTGTCCATTTCACCCGAACAAACTAGGGTGGCAAAATTTTAGTTTAAGACTCTTAAAAGGTGCAATTCTATAACAGGGTGACAAGAAATTATAGCAAAATGATCAAATCGTGATAACAACGCAATAGAACCATCAAAATCACACCCTGTACCTAGTTAGTCTTGCAGTCCTGTAACGGCTGCAAGGGTAACTAGGGAAGCCCGTAAAAATGGAGAGTTTTACAAAAAAAGCATCAGAAAGTTTAGAAAGTTTATTTAAAGAACAATTAAAACCTAAAGATCATGTTTGCCTCAGCAGCCTGTAAGTCGTTTTTTTGCATTTGAAAATTCACCTATTAAGTGTCAATGAGCTCGTAATGATGCAAGACTATCTGGGATTCGAGTTTATTAGAAGTAGCGAAGATAATATTGTAAATCCAGCAGTATATGTCTTTAAAAAAAAATTTTATAAATCAGGATTTTTTGACAACTTGAGTTCTAAATTTCTAACATATTTTTGCGGTTTGTGTTGACAATCACTCGTTTTTCAGATTTTGATAATTTGAAAGTGAAACATGAAATGATGCTCTTTTAAGCAGTTAATTGAAAATTTCTCCTAATTTGTGTAGTTCTAAATTTCTTTTGAAATATCTATAGAGAAACATATTATGCGAAACTTCAAAACTCCACTGTACATATAACACAATATGATTTTGCAGCATGTATCTCCCTTTCCGGAGCAGTTTATGCTGCTCAACTGGCTGTTGTTTCAAAAGCTGAATTTGAAGATTACATTAATCCGTAAGAGCTTTGAAAAAAAATTATTAAATTAATTTCATAATTTGCAGAATGGATTCTCAAGAAACTTATTCCAAACAAAATCGAGCAACCAACAACAGAATGAAAATGCCACAATGTTTTGAATTGGCTTTCAAACTCATATCTTTTATCAAATGGGATTTTGTAACCGATTTGTTCGTCTTGAGTATACTTACCTCAGCTCTTATTGGCCAATGCTCAGGATGGGCCAACTCTGAATGGTATTTGATAATCTTCAATATGTGAGACAAGCAGAATTTGGAAAAAAATATAATGTGTTCATTTTAGGCTTGCACTTTTGACAACAATTACAACACTCGTGATGACCCAAAACTTGAACAAACTTTGAGATTTATTAAGAAATATCGTATTTTCATTTTTTGATGTAAGTTACTTCAATGTTCACAGATCGAACTCAACTAGGTTTCATAGAAAAATTATGTTGGGCAATCAGTATGACCTTTGAAAAAAAAAACTGTTGAATATATTTCATGCTTTTTACTATTATTCAATTAGCATCTTGAGTTAACATTTTCATTGATGTCATTAATACTCAAAAATTTATAGAAGAACAATTCTAACCTATATTTGTGGGTTTTTCAGGTTTGCATCCTTGGGAATTCTGATATACTCAGACGACGCCAGCTTCATTGTAACCTCAACGATTTTATTCCACGGTTCTATCCAATGTTTCGGTTACATCTGGCACCAACTGTAGCTTTTCAACAATTCCATCTTCTACAATGTTCATTTCCACGGGTGCATCCTTAACCCATTGCCTATCTTCCTGATATCATTTTTATTCTAGTCTTCTGTTGTCGATTTCCTAAGATTCCTCAATTAACTCTCAACCATAAGGACTTTTAATCCTGACTTCTTGGTTCCCTAACTCACCATCACTCAGAAGTCCTATATTTTCCAATTTATTTCGTGTATTATATTTTAACCACCTAAAACAAACGGGAATGGTTCAATAAGCTTGAATTCGTGTAATCTTGTGTTCTGTTAATGTTAAAAACCTCTCAACATGCTTATCCGCGCTTATTTGATACTTTGCTCCGTGTCCATCCGCGCGAATTGATTGTCAGCGGGTTTCCGACACCCCTCGACTAGCTGACGGTGCATCGACCGATTCCGGACACCCGGAGAACTCAAATTGAGCTCCGGGAGAGGTTTCCGCCCTGACAAGGGAAGTCTTCGAACGGGCCGGTAGACTTGGGCTTCTCATGTTGATATTCCGATAGAAGAGTTAACTTGTTCTGCTTCATAACTTTATGCAGAAAATCAGTGTGAATCAAGAGACGGGCCGCCTTTTTTATTTTATGTGTACAAACCACCAGTAGGTACTGCTTTTATACTTGGTTCGTAAGCGATCGGGTACTCGCTCATATTGTCAGAGAGAATTCTCATAGACGGCGGTGACATGGGGTCGTTGTTAATCATCATTGCTTGATAAGGTTTCGACATAACATCCTGGTAAGCCTGATAGGCGCCGCGCCATTTGTCCCCAAATTGTTGTACAAAAAAATTTTTGATTTGAGCAGAATCTGATAGGCTATGCATTAGAATGATGTATGTACTGTTGTTCCGCGTGACTGGAGGTAAAGCAATAGCCGATTGAACCAAATTGAAGACTGCACAATTGTAATGATGAGCATACCAAAAAATAGATTGACATACCAAAAAATAGATTGACATACCAGAAAATAGATTGACATACCAAAAATAGATTGGCATACCAAAAAATAGATTGACATACCAAAAAATAGATTGACATACCAAAAAATAGATTGACATACCAAAAAATAGATTGACATAAGAAAATACCAAACATTGTAGGCTCGCTTGTACGGAAGTTAACTTTAAAAAATTGCAAAATTAAAAAAAATTGCAAAATTTAATTAAAAGCTGTATTTTTCAAAAATTCAAAACTACGTAAAAATCATATGAAGCGATTCTTTTTTATTTCATAAAACTGTTCCACATGGTTGAATATACTAGAAAATACTGAACATTGTAGGCTCGCTTGCACGGAAGTTAATTTTAAAAAATTGCAAAATTTAATTAAAAGCTGTATTTTTCAAAAATTCAAAACTACGTAAAAATCATATGAGCGATTCTTTTTTATTTCATAAAACTGTTTCACATGGTTGAATATACTAGAAAATACTGAACATTGTAAACTCGCTTGCACGGAAGTTAATTTTAAAAAATTGCAAAATTTAATTAAAAGCTGTATTTTTCAAAAATTCAAAACTACGTAAAAATCATATGAAGCGATTCTTTTTTATTTCATAAAACTGCTAAGCATGCTTCAATTACCAGAAAATGCCAAACAAAGTATGCTAGCTCGTACGTAAGTTTTTTTTTTTTAATTGCAACATTTAATTGAAAGCTGCTTTTTCAAAAACTCAAAACTACGTAAAAATCATATGAAGCGCTTCTGTTTTATTTCATTAAACTGTTCAGCGTGGTCAAGAGTACATTTTCAGATTGAATGGATTAGACCATTTTTATGCAAAATTAGTAGATCTTCCAAACTTTGAAACATAATATCTGGCTTCAAACTAACTTTCTTGAAAATCCCTGTAGCCATTTTGTTGGAAATTTTGTGTTCTTTCAGAATTTTGTAAGCAGAAAAAATGCATTTTGAAAAGTACAAAACAGCGAACCGATCTACAGGTCTTGGACAATTTTTGCTAGTCATTCATACCTATCCTAATCAGCAGCTCATTTAATTCAAATGCCTTATTTTTCAAATTGAATAGTATGCATATCAACTTTTAAATACATTTTCAGGTTCCCTTAATTAATTCGAAGGTTCTCATGCCTATACTACAGCCTATTGTAACCATGTTCTCACGGTCGTAAAATTGTAGAACGTCCGGGATGATAGTCAATAACTTGTAACAGTGAACATTATGTTTATGATGTGGATATGTGTTCCTGGTTTGGTGGTTATCGACTGAAATTTCAGCACATCAACATATACAGAGTTCAGTTGCCTCCCGGGAAGAGAGAAGCGTCCGGTAATTGGGCGGAGCTAACTGTCTGACGATGCGAGTCAGATCTGGAATATCATTACATTATTTATTTGTGGTCAGTTTTTGGTTCGCATTTTTTGTCTGAGATTTCATTTTTTACATTCTCATTTTCCAGTCTTTTATTATTTATCTCTATTTTATTTATTTTTTTCAGTCCACCTCACACTAACTATCATCATGTTCATCGACCCAGTCGAGTTTTTCATGATCTCCTCAACTTCTTTGAAGAAACTGATCTGCCACTACTTTCCAAAGGAACTTCTTCCAACAAAGTGGGAATGCACGGATAAGAATCCACTGAAGAACATTCAAAATCTCATCGACGCCTCCAACGGAAAACTGATGGTGTACGGTTCCGCAAGAGAGATCTACGATAACTTGAACTTGTTCCGTCGTTTTCCTGGAAGTCACCATAAATTTCAATTTGATACGACCGAGGTCTACACAGTAAGTTGCTCGATATATAATAGTAATTTCAACAAAAATGAGCATTTTTTAGAAAGAGCCGATCTTCTACCAGAGTATGAAGCGAATTCCCTATATCTACAAGCAAGATTATTTTGTGATCCTTCAATCGATTATTTCTACAAGTCCATTGAGAAAATTTGAGACGGAATTTTCATTAGCCACTATTACGGCTTATCTGAAAATGAAAGAGCTTTCACTACCTGCTCTAAACGAAATGGTCCCATATTGTGCTGTAAGTGCAGCCCTGCTACAAACCGGAATTCAGGACATTCAACATGTAGGTTTTAAAGTGTTTGAATTGTTTTATTAGTTTTATACCGTTTTTTTAGAAATTCAACGATTATCTTGAAAATCCGCTGTTGCAATTGGAGTTCAAGAAGCATACCTTTGAGGAGTTGTTTGTACAATGGAAGCAGATAAATCCACTTTTTGAAATGGAAAGCATTCACGATTCGTTACAAGATTTGCTGAAGAAATTCATTGCCAGAAATCCAATAAGAGACAATGAGGATGTCTTCAAAAGAGTGTTTGCGTGGAGTCAGCTCGTCGTCCTCCAACTGGACATATTCGTCAGAGACTGTGAAACGTTGTTCAAGCCCAAACCCTCAACGGTTAGTTTATTCAAAAATTTATTTAATAAATGTGTAGGATACCTGGCAAAAATATTTTACAATAATTATCTCTGAAAATGGTAACTTAATCGAAATGCAAAATGTATTTGTGTTCTTAATTTTAACAAAAAAGTTAAAAGGTTATTTTCAAAATGGTTAACATTTTCGGGCCAAATATTTGTTCAAGTACCTTTTGCTTAAAAAACTACAATTTAACAAGTTAACTATTTTATTTTTTTCAGAAACCAATTGTTCGCATTTTCGACGATAAACCAAACAAATTGATAATGGCTTACGAACTTCTAGATGCGATGAAACAAGCACAAATGGATGTTTCAAAACTTGAAGAAGAAGTTCTCGAAATGCCAGAATTGTCTACATTCACTTATCAACAAGTGGCGAGTCGGATTTCACCACAAGATATGCGAACGATTGAGTTTGTGATCACTCCAATCACCGTTGCCAAGTATGCAGCGACTCCAATTCCAACTATCAACAAAGGGGAATATTGCATTCTGGCGTCGGATTTCTTGTTCAATCTTCTGGGAAATATGATCACCGCCAAGAAAATGTTTCAGAGAATTGAGCCTTCTCAGCTGAATGTGATCCGAGAGTTTTTCAATTTTGTCGATAATCATTTTGACTTTACCTATGGTATTCAATTTATCGATCTGGAACTCGTCGAAATGATCAACAGTGAATTGGATACTTTCCACAGAATGCTTACAATTTCTAGCAAAGGACCAAGTGACATTCGTGATAGGCAACAGGAGGGATTTACAAAAACCGATTTGTCAAATGAACTCAAGCATCTGAAGCTCGACTTGATCTTCCCAGAAATTTGTGAGCTTTCTGAGTTTTACTTTGTGCATTTGACAAAAACGCTGAAAATTGAAAAGCTGTCAACATCTGATGTTTACGGAATAGTTGAGCATCTTCAAATTGATTGCCTTGCTCGGAGATTTCCAAAACTGGCTGAGTTCATTCACAGTCAACTTGTGTGCTCTCGAATCTTTGGTTACCAATGTCAAAAATGCTTTCAACCAAAGGAACCAAAAGTCGCTGGAGTGGAAGCAGTTGAAATCGAGTCCAAAAAAGAATTAACAATTGACGATTCTGCTGAAACAATGAAAAGGAAGATTACATTGGAATTCGCAAATAAGGTTAAAGAAACTCTAGCACAGCTCTCTGATTTGAAAAATGAAAAGCCCAAGAAGTCCAAAAAGCAGAAGCCATCTCAACAATTAGTTCCTGAAAAAGTAAAAAGTAACCCAGATCCGTGCCAAAAATGCTTCAGAACCAGCGAGTATCACAATAAAACTAAAGAAGACTTTCGATTGGAAAAAATCGAGACAAAACGGCTCAGAAAAGCATTGAAGGAAAGTCAGAAAGAGAGCGAAGAGAAATCACAAAATATTGCCGAGAAAGATCAGGAAATGTTGCTTTTAAAAGAGTGAGTTCAAATTAAAACAGCTAAATAATTATGCAATTTGATAATTTTGCAGACACGTAGAATCAATTCAACGAGAGTTTCTCAAGTACAAATCTGATATGAATAACGTGAATAATGAAACAATTCGCCTTCAGACTACGTAAGTTTAATTCTAATTTTGAAATTTTAAAGTCATTCACTATTTTCGATATACAATCTTTTTACAGGCAACTTCTAGAACATCAACAGGCTCTAGCACAAAAATCGTTAGAGGTTATTGAACAAAAGGATGAAATTCTACATTTGAAAGCGTAAGTTAATTTGAAAAACAACTAGTGAGCCGGTATATAAATGGAAAATTTCAGGCAGAATCAGTCTCAACAAACTGTAATTGCTCAGCAAGAAAAATCGATTAAAAGCCTGAAGGAAAAAAGTCAGCAACTTGAAGAAAAACGTTCCATAACCAACAATACTCAAAGATTACTTGAAGAAACTGAAATCATTCATAAAATTTTAGTCGATACTCTGAAAGCTCAGGAAATTTTTGAGTCAGAGAGTCCACTGAACAAGATAACTGTCATGACCTCAAGAATTTGCGAAACGTCACAGGATCCGGAAACCAAGAGCATTGCTAAACGTGAATTCAGATACTTTGCACGTCAAATTGAAGGCTATAGAAGGTCTCTGAAGAAGCGAATCAACTCGATGAAAAATGAAACAATCAGAAGCGACGATATTCCAGAGCTCCGAGAGTTTCCAACATTCTCTGATGAATTTGTGAAAGCTTATAAAGACACGTTGAAAAAAGATGCTCCACTTATCTGTGCTCCACTGCTCAAACTTCCAGAGACAATTAAATCAGATGAACTTGACGATAAGGAATGCCTAGTTTGTCTGGAAGATATGGTTAAGAATCAGGATACCGTGAAGTGCTCGACATGTAAACGCCAATATCACACCACTTGTGTTCAAAAATGGTTCAAAATCAAGCGAATTTGTCCAACTTGTAATGCGGGACTTTTGGATGAAAACGAGTTCCCAGCACTCTCCTGATATTTCTGTGATATTTTCTGAACAGTATTTTTTGTTGTTGTTTGTGTCTTGCTTCTCATAATAAATAATAAATTTTTAAAAAATAAGCTGAGCATTTAAGGAAAATCAAAGCAATGTCGCATGTTCAAGTTGTTCTTTTAACACAAATAATTAAAAAAAGTTAAAGTGAAAAATAGTAGACAGTTTTATTACATTGGCTTTCAAAATTATGGGTGACAGCCACATTTTACAGTAAATAAAAATTCCTAATCAAAAACAGTTTTACTGAGAAAGTTGGTTATTTTGACCATAGTTTTAAACGCTTCCCCCACTGCTGCTACTCCACCTATAAATGGGTATCTCCCCTATTACCGGACACCGTGTATTTTCTAGAAGTTATCTACCTTTTTTTGAAATATTTTCAAAAAGTATCTAGCTGCATCAACAGCGTCTTCTGAGACTTAGATCATGCGAGATTAAGCTGACGTTTTCTAAAATCGAAAGTGTTGTTACTTTTCACGCCTTCAAAACTGCAACTCGTTTTTAACTGGTATTAGCTTGATTGCAAACGATTTGAGGTAGACATGTGAATGCGGAAATACATCTCAGATTTATGACGAGTTTAAAAAGGTTCGTAACATTTCGAATGGCATCTGCCATGGCAGAGCGAATGCAAAACACGATTCTAGTACACATTTTCAACATTCACTTCACACATTTTTTCGGCTGACACAAGCCATTACAGTCGGGGCAGGATGGATTATTCGACATTTGAAATGAGATGGGTCACATTTGGTTGACCTTCTGAAATGAAAAGGGGTGGGCAGTGAGGGACGTTGAACAATGGGACGGTCGAAGAAATTCGAGATGAAAATTTGATAGCAACAATTTCGTTTTTTTTTCCAAATAGACGTGACAAGTATCTGTGAAGATTCAATTTGATTTTCTCTTTTTCGATAAAACTACAGTTTACGTTTTCTGTTACGTTCCTGCCATTGCCATCGGCTATAAAAATACTAATACAGTTCATTCGCGCAATCTCATATTTTCTAATATTGTGTCCACGTCCCATTCCGCAATAATAAACATTCACATTCAGCGCTGTTTTTGCCTAGTTTTTTCCAGCATCTCCTAGCTATTGCGTGAGATCGAGAGAGGGAGAGAGAGAGAGAAAAGAGGCTGCGATAGAAGACGAAGAAGATGCGTATGCAGTCCTCCACATGAAGCGTCAATGGTATCAAGTTTAGTTGCTGAACGGTTGGGGTCTCCTCTTTTCGGTGTACTTCCTATGGTCACCGATATCAGCAAAAAGCCTTTCACTTCTAGCCTATCATTATGATTCTGAGCGTTTTCAGGAATTGCGAACGAATCATATGCGTTCTTCAAGATTTCAAATTTCTGTTTCAAGTTTCAAGTTCCTTGCGCTTCTCTTCATTACTTCCTCCTATTATCAAGTGAATTGCGCCAAGTGATAAGTTGGTAATGATCAAGTTCTTCCAGTACTTTTCCCTTCTCTTCCGCTTTTCCTTTCTCCTCATTACCACTTTCCTTTAATTTCAACTTCCTTTCCTACCTTGAAAACAAACCAATACAATTTGAAAATTGTAACACTTTCAATCCTGATCACTGAAAACTGAAAACTGTTAACCTTCCAAACCGGTAAGTAGGTGAAAGCTAGACACTAGGTATAAAAAGAAGATACACTCCCCCCATCGAATTTTTTTGTGTTTTGATGTGATTATTCGAGAAGTACTACTTTTGTAATCAAGTGATAAGTTTTCTGATCTGCTAAGCTTACCTCTCGCTTTTTTGTTGAGTGTAATTTTTCAGCCAACAAAGTGTAAATGACCACCAAGTGAGTAACAGTAGGTATCAAGACTTATGTGTCTTGTACGTCGATGAGGAAGGAGATGCCGATTGAAAAATACATCTATCTTGTAAAGTGTTCATGATAGTGCTAATTGACATGTATACCAGCTTGATCTCATCTTTTCATCACTGTAAAGTTTTTATGGCGTACAAAATCGAAAGATGTCTGGAAAGAATATCGTTCGTTGCCAATTGCAGCTTCTTCGATCTTATATATAGATTCGCCAAAGTTCACGTTTTCATCTTTTTCAGTTGTTGTGCTTGATCTTTTTCCCGGTTTTTTTCATGTCATAGCTTAATTGTTATTCTTTTCAGATTTCATCGTGGGACTTATTCCTATATTTCATTCTATTAACTCCACAATTTTTTTACGATTACAATCAGTTTTTGTCATGAATTTGGATTAAATTTGGAACAAAGAAGCTCAGAATGAATCCATGTGTACTAACTCTATTATATAGTATTGCGGTAAGTCGTCAGTTAAATATACCGTATTTTCCCATTCGAGATGCTTTCCCTCCTCCACGTCTTATATCTCGAGTGTCTTAAATTTCATAAAAAAATTTTATTATCGTAATGTAGAGAATTAAAAAAAAGAAATGTTGGAAGTATCTTGCCAGCTCTCAAAGTGGGGGTGCAAGTCTTATACGAAAAATACGGTAACATTGCCTTTTAAAAATTTTCAAATTTCCAGGTGATTTCCGCAGTACATCACTCAATGACACCACTAGAGTTGAAGCACTTTTTCGGAACAGAAAACAAAGACAAAGGTAGTGAAAATATAGTGAAATTTGTGAAAGCTACCACTTGAGGCGGCTTGTCTGTCTCCCGTATTTGTAGTGACCTTGTCTAATAGCCTTACCACATTAATAGTAAAAGGGAAACCGTCTGGCCGAAGATTGTGGCACTCAAATATTTACTTTTTTCTATGCTATTATCCTTAATGTTCTTCCAGTTCCTGTATACTTTTTGGACGACAACAAAAAACACAGACGGCATGTTGATGATGGATTCAAAATGGATTTCCTTATCGATGGAGTCATGGAGACGTTCGTGTTGCGCAATAAACCGCATCTGTTCTCTGAAGGTTTGCTTTTCCCCCCCTGTAGTCTTTGCGGCGCCATTGTCATGCTTGTTAATCAGGATTGTCAGAGAGATTAGAGCGTTTCGTTATGATAGCAGATAATAGACTATCTAAACGATGGTGATAGGGTTAAAAACTTTAATGTTCGGGAAATTTGGAACCGAACAGTGTTCAAACCCATTTGATTAAAGACCAGAAACCCGGAACGCTTCTTCTTTCAGGTTATCATATAATGGAAAACGACGTTGAATTAATGATGCATCCACTAAAAGATTGTGTTTACGAAGGTGAAAGTGCCGTTCGGAACGGCACGCGAATCGGTCTCGTCGGCTGCGGAAACAAAATGGTAATCTTTGACCCAACCTTGATGAAGACAGAAACCCACCGCGATATACTTATTTTTCCTGATTCGATCGCGATCTTACTGCGAGAATGGCACTATCAAATCAACTTTCACTTTTCGTTTACTACGAGGAAGTTGCTGATGGTTTTAGTGCTATGAACGCGGAAATTGAGTCATTGAAACATAAGAAAAAAAACTTAGAGATGACCTTTAATGAGGAACTTCAATTCGCTGAAAACATAGGCAAAACAGTTTCAGTACTTTTATGAATGTAGTTTTTCGTTCATCAAAATTCTTATCGTCTAGATCTTTGATCGTTTTGATGGGCTGCCGCCAAAGACCCAAAGATGTAGTAAATAAATCGAAGAAAAACAAAGTTGATTTGCAGAATGGTATGGTTGTTGCTGACAACGGGGATTATCACTTGATCCAATCCCATCACCAAACTGGCCATCATGTTATTCACAAACGGAGTATTGAGTCCATCGATCATGAATGCCAATTTGGTATGCATTTCATGGATTGCAAAGAAAGAAAGATATTGATATGAGTTCTTTATTTTATAGATGCCAATGAAGATCCGTATCCAGAAGATCGAGAGGAAATCGCGATGAAGAGTATGTTGATACGAATGGTGAAAGATATTAGAAGGGCCGAACCACATCGAAGAGATATCCTCACCGTAGAGTTGGCTGTATTTGCGGATGATGCAATGTGGGATCATTTTAAGAAAATGTACGGGAAAGCTGCAGAGGAGAATATGCACACTTTCATCATGGCAGTTGTGAATAATGTAAGCTAATTATCAGAATTTACTTCGTCGTACTTAAAAAATTTCAATCGTACATAGTACCGTAATACTCGTGTGAAAATTATTTGAGGCAGCTTCTATAGTGCTAAAATACTTAAATATCGTTCAAAAAAGCTCCAAAAGTTGTTTGTAATTAATTTCAAAATTTACTATCGCCAGCATATTTATAACCCTAAAAATTTACAAAAATATTACACTCTCATTATCTTCTAATATCCATTACTTATTTAAACGTCGAGGGATCTTGTAATTGTGCTCGAAATATTCAAAAAATTGTTTTTTTTTTAATCTTGGTAACTTATCAACATTTATTCAAAGAATTCGAAAACATTAAACAATTTTTGTAGCGTTTTTTTGTGATACTTAGTTACGTTGGCATAGGTGTGAAAGTATTAATATTTTGAATATAACTTTTATGGAAGATGTTTTTATGTGTACGAAAAACTAGATAAACCTTTCATATCACAGATTGATGTTCTCTACACCCAAAGACTTCTTCAACCCAGAATCAACATCAAAATTGTCAGATATGAAATCCTGAAAAATATTCCAGTAAGTTCATACTTTGTAGAAGTTATTGAAACATGTATTTTTAGCATTTAATGAATGCAAGAAAACACTCAAATGGAGACGTCGATAGACTTCTCGACGCATTTTGCCAGTACCAAAACGAAATAAACCCCCCGAATGATGCAGACCCCAGGCATTGGGACCATGCTCTTCTATTCTCTGGGTATGAATAATCACTTCCATTTTACTCAATTACTTTCACTTTGAAGATACGATCTCCATCGAAACGGAGTAAAAACAGTTGCCGGTTACGCCCCGGTTAAAGGGATGTGTAGTGGTGTTCGATCGTGTACAATCAATGAAGGCCTCGACTTTGGCAGTGTTTTTGTGGTCACTCACGAGATGGGTCATAGGTATGGCTTTTTTAATGTGAAGAATCACAATTTGGTACAACTATTGCAGTTTGGGAATGTATCATGATGGGGACAACGAATGTGATCTGAGGTGTTGCATAATGAGCCCGTCGGTGGGAAGTGGAAAGACTCACTGGAGCCAATGTTCTGTGAATGAAATGGCAACTTTTGTTGGGGTTTGTTTTTTGAGTTATGTAATTCATTTTAAAAAAAACCAGTAATTAGTCGTATTGGCACAAGGCAGAAAAAAACTAAATTACGGTGAAATAAGATACATTTTTGTAACTGGTTTGAAGTAATTATATTTTTAGCACTTGGGAGATGATTTCCGCCCTCCGAACTGCTTACAAGATGCGTCGGCTAATGAACAACGCATGGTTGCATTTAAAGAATCCGAGCCACCTGGGCAGTTGTTTACACTTGACGAACAGTGTGAGATATTTCACGGTGAATGTTGGAAGCATGAATTGAAAGATGGACAGACAATGCAGGTAAAACAAACGTTTATTTGAAATCTCTTCATTGAGATCTTATCAGAACATCTGTCAAATGGTGTGGTGTGGCAACGGAGAAGGTGTTATTCGAACGGCGCATCCAGCCTTAGAGGGAACGTACTGTGGATTCGGAATGGTAAACAACAACGTACATCCGTTCTAAAATGTTAATTTGTAGATATGTCGTCAAGGACAATGCGTTGGATCGAGTCAATTGATGAGGGTTACTGTAGGTGGTTGGTCCACGTGGAACGATCGACCCGCACCAACTTGCGGTGGAAGGTGTTCGCAGTGTGAGATTCGAGGACAAATTCGAATTATGCGAAGTATCAGACAGTGTAATAATCCAAGGTAAAGAGAATTTCATGCATTTTCCATCAATTTTTTTCTTCAGTTCCAACAATGGAGGCGCACCATGTCAAGGTGATGAGGCGCGTGGAATGGTTTGTCATAGAGATGTAAGTGAAATTTGAATACTGAAATGTAGACTGCGGCACACGGGGAACTGATTAGTATGGTAATAAAATGACCAAATATATATTAATAAAACGGTTGAAAAAAGTTTCGGATCAATAAGTGTTGGAAAGTTTTTGTGTACCACTGATCAAAGAATCTAAAGCACTGTTCAAACCCCATTTTTTCATGGTTTCAGAGTTCTCAAATGAAAACTATAATTTTAGAGTTTCCTTATAAAAAATTGAATCTTCAGGTATGTAACGGTGACTCCATAGAAAATTATGCAACTCGAGTTTGCTCTCGTCTTCGCGATGAAAACGCTATTCCAAACACAATATTGTCTGGTGAAGGCATGCAATTTGAACAGGCAATGTGTAAAATTTGGTGTCTAATTTCGGGATCAACGAACATCCGAACAGTTTCCAATTTTCCCGACGGAGCTCCGTGCGGGCCTGGGCAATATTGCATAAAAGGAGAATGCCGGGTATGCTAGTGCCTTGGTTATTACTATTACGTTATACAATTTATTTTCAGCCCCTTCTCTGTGGTTCGACAACACTTGCATATTCTGAAGCTGATTGTCCTCTCAGTGTTCTACAGACAACAACTACGCCACCAATGCCACATGTTCATTCTGTGGATCAATTTGCAGGAAAAACCAATCCATACAAAGAACACAAGAAAAGTAGGTTTTGAAAGTTATAAATATTCTGAAGCATTCCAAGTTTTAGCCCCCTTCCTCAACGAGTGGTCCGGATGGTCTGTTTGGTCAGAGTGCGTCACTTATGATTGCCGTAAGTTTTTTTTTTCGTTTAGAAATTGAGCATTCAAAAGTATAAACAAATGGGAAAAGATTAGACAAAAAAAAAGTAAAATTTGTGATGTCCTACTGAATTTGTCCTTCAGACACACAAGGAGTCAAAGTTCGAGTTCGACGTTGCTTGGCGGGAGTATGTGCTGGAGCTCTGCGTGAACGCCAGCCATGCACACGACCATGTACTGGATCTGAAAGACCATTAACTACGTCACCGCCGCAGCAGACGTTCAGAAATAGATTCATTGCTCCACTTCCTAACAGGCAAACCAACATGATTTTACGGAAAGTTGATCAGTAAGGGTTTTGCACAAAGAGCACGTAAACTTTAGTATTTTCTAAATATTTTTAGCTGGGGACCATGGTCAGCTTGCAGTGTAACTTGTGGAACCGGGCAAAAGCTCAGAAGACGAGAAAACTGCATCGGGCAAGGTATGAAATGAATGTGTTCTTCAAAAAAACAATTGACTTTCAGAATGTGCCGAAACCGGACCATGTGTAATGCAATCGTGTAGAGAAAACAAAAATACTTGGACAGAATGGTCGCAATGGTCAGATTGCTCTGTAAACTGCGGAGAAGGAGTGCAATTCAGGAAGCGAGCATGTTTTGCAGCCTTTTGCCGTGGAAAAGACAGCGATGTTAGAAATTGTTATGGGCAGGTACTGTGAATATTTTTGCATTTAAAAATTTGAAAATTAAATCAAAATCTAAAATTGAAAAAAAAACTCCAAGTTTCGGACAGAATCTAGTCCATTATGGACATTGCGTAGGTGTTATAAAACAACTATACTATTCGTCAAAAATTGGCTCGCAAAACGTCCGTCGCTTCAATTTTTCCAACGCCAACAGAGAACTTTAAAAAACTAGAAAATTAGCGGAAAATTTCTGTTATAAACTTGAGAGTCAACTAGTATATAATAAATTAAACCATTCGGGAATATAAAAACATACTTCAAATTACGAACAAAACTATTCCGGAACACTGTTTTTATTCAAACAAATGCACACTTATGGTGTCTGTTAGTAACTTTATTTCAATTTACTAAATTGAAACTTCAAGCATCAAAACACTTTCAGAGATGCTCCGAAACCACAACACGTAGACCACTTGTAAATAGATCTGGTCTTTGGACGGGATGGTCGTCCTGGTCCTCTTGCAGCACAAAGTGTGGTATTGGACAACGAACAAGGAGGAGAAGGTGTTATCAAGGATCTTGCTTGGGTTTGTAAATTTCCACTCTTTTTTGCTTTACTTTCAAATTTTTTTTTGCACAGCTTGACATTCACATTTCCAGGTGACGATAATGAGAAAGAAAGATGCATTGGTTCTCAGTGCTGATGCACATCACAACGTGTCCAAAGAAACACACACAGAGAGCCATCAGTTTTTCAATCGAAACCACATGCTGTCTCAGTAGAACGAACGAGAAGAAGAGATTTGAAATTTAAAATTCAAAATTAGTAGCAGACTTTATAGATGTAATGCTCTTTTTTTTCTCGTTCCCTGTGTACTTTCAACGCTTTTATAATTGTTTTAAACTAGACATTCTCAGCGGGTCTCTCTTTTTTGTTTATACAAGATGTCATCGTACATCTATTGCATATTACACTAATAAAACATTCAAGTTTTTAAGTCTTTATTTGATAAATTAATTGTGAGCTTGATTTTACAAAATCTGGCCATTTATGTTAAAAAAATCAATTTCTTTTGGAATACGTGCTAGATCAAAATTGTGAAAACGTGAAAAAAAACATGTTTGAAGTTAAAAAGTTTCTTAATTTTTTTTTTGACATTTATATCATATGTATAACACTGTAAGTTCAGCAATGTCTTATAGTATTGCACTGACTAAGTGCCAAGTGTAACACTGGTATAGAGTTTGGGTTAATTTGTCATTTATTTATTGTAAAAATTGCATTTTTTTCGTTTCAGCAATCGTTTCAAGCAATCATAATTTATAGATGCATGCAAGATTGATAGAAGACACGCGTTTACTCCTTTCACTCAGGTCAACTTGACTTTGTGTCAATTTAAAAACTCAAAGAATACATATTGTTCGTAATTTCATCCGCGTTTTAAAAAACCTTTCAGGGTTATTTTTCACCTGACAAGGGAAGTTTTTCAACTTAATCCCAAACTTCCAAATAAAACCTATGTCATTTGAAAGAAGACCGTCTAAATAGGTCCCTACAAAAAATTTAGCGGCAGAGGGGCACTTTGAACTGAAAAAAAGGTGCTCTGAACTTTTTCATTGCAATTTGTTAATCAAAATATTAACACAGTACGGTAGATCCTAAAAAAAAATAAGTGCAATACTTTGGACTAGCGCTACTCCTATGCTGCAAAAACGATAAAATATCATAGTAAATAAATTTCTAAATTTTATACGATTTTTTGAAAATTGGAAGCATGCCAATTTTTACCACTTTTTGGAAGTTGTCAATCAAAATAATTTTTTCCGATTTTTATAGTCTACATACGTTTCAAGTAATAATGCTCAAACATTGTAAGGACTCGAACGTGCTACAGTGCTATCTATAGTTTTGTCAAAAAGTGGCAATAATTCAGTAATTCTCACTGGTGCTGTTCCACTTTTAGAATCTGCAATACTGGATTTCGTTAAAGTTATAGAATACGAGACTTATAGAACAAATGCAAGGCGTATAGAAAATACGGTAATTCAAATATATCAATTTCATATTAAAATAGACAAAATCCATCAGGTGGTGTGCAAACTTGAATTTCCATTCACCGAGCAATATCATTTCGCATGAATGAAAGTTTGCATAAATTTTCATTAGAAACTTACCACATGTCATGTCCAAGTTTCATGTGTTCTTTTTCTGTGCAAAACAATGTTTTTCTCATGCCATTTTTCCTGTTCGCAGATACATCGATGCCTCATTTTTCTCAATCTACCCCCCCCCCCCCCTCCCATCCACCGGATCATCTTCAAATTGTCGTAGCAGCTGCTCTCGCTTTAATTTTTCACCTTTTCTCATCCTGTGCTATCATTCTATCTCTATTCCTCACCACCTACATTTTCGTTTTTTTTTTTGCTTTTGTCTGAAACGAAACGCATATCAACTTTCATTCATGAATTGAGGAAAACAACTACAAAGTAAAAGCAGTGATGGGGAAGTGGCCGTCAAGTTCCGATCAAAATGGTAAGTAATAAGCGTTATTTTATTTCATTTTAATTTATCTGTATATGTATATATATACTTTTTTCGGCACTTGGCAATTTTGGTACTTGCTGATATGTATTACCAAAATGATCCAAATATTTTAAGTTTTAAGTTTTGAGACATACTTTTAAAAGCCTATGCATCTTTGAAACCGTTCATTTTTCGGTAATTTGTCTACTCGGAAATTGGCAACTTTGGCAATTTCTAGTTTTTAATTGTTTTTTTTTCAAATGCAAAACATTTAAATTTGCCCTAATTTTTTAGCACTGACCAAATATTTCCAAGTTCAGACCAAAATCCAGATGGAATCATGACATCTACTTTTGGTAGAGACGTGGAGTCGGTTGCTTTCGCGGTTTTATTATTTTTGGCAGCTGGAATTGTACTTTTTATCTCCTGTTTCTTTGTCACCAAATGCTTACAATGCTACAAAGCCCGACAGCGGCGGTGAGCTATTTTAATAAATGTTCTAGTCAAAATCATGCATGGAAAAATTTTCAGACTACGACGAAAAGCTCTCGGCGAAGACGACGACGACGATGATGATGATGATGATGTTGATAATGATGTGGATATTGATGAGGATGAGCCACAAACTACAATCACAAATTCCAGTCCTGATCTAGTAAAAGTGTGATTAATGTATATTGTACAATGCATTTTTAAAATAAAAATTAATTACCGCATTTCATTTTCATGGAAATAATGAATTTGTGCAAGTTTGTGTCGAGCTGAACTTTCTTATCAGCGATGACAATCGCCCAGCCCACACACAATTAAAATTTCTTGCTAAATTTAGAAGTGAGTTCCGTTATTTTTTATTTATGAAAGTGGGAAAGGAAAACCGGATGACAGAAAAGATAGGTGAGACAATAGGAAATTGGTATGGATATAGGTTGAGTTGAAAATTGAATGAGTTCAGAACGCGCTCATGAGCAGAGAAATAATTGTTGTCAAACTAATGAATCACATTCATATTTCATAGAAAACGAGTAGATTACGAGGCGAAAGTGGATAGGTGGATAAAAGATGGTATCAAGGAAATGGTAAAAGCGATTGGTAATGTTCGAATCAACAGGTATTTCGAAACATTATCAATATCACAAATGTGTTGAGGCTTTTGTGAGAATTATTGTAAATTTGAGATTACTAAAAAAAAACTCACTTAATTGATGGGATAGGAAAATATGAAAATAAAAGGAAATAAAAGAAATTGAAAGCGTATTAGCTTTAGGTGCAGCGGACAAGAAAGGATCGTTGTTCACAAGGGAGAAAGTCAGAGGTATGGTGCAACAGAGATGGTGAACTTAGGATATAAAATGATACTAGCGTTGCTGAATTGAATTTCTTGTTATGACAAAATTGAAGGTTTTGATTTTGGATGCACCATGAAATTATTGGATGCAGCACGACTTTTGTTTTCCGTCGACATTGCCACGTAGCCTACGGAGTTCCCCGTTTGCTTTGTATGTCTCGAGGAACTTGAGCTGTTTTTGGTTGAGAGCTCCTCGTCGTTGCCTGAAACCGGATTATTGTTATGCGAGAGTTGATCTCTAATCTCACTCACGTTCTAATCATTTCAACAGCATCTTCGTATTTCATGCCAGCTTCGATTAGTGCAATTGCTACTAGTACTGGTGCTCTGCCGAGCCCTGCAACACAGTGGACGGCGATGCTCTTATCCGGATGTTCTTTGAATGATGTCATGCAAAGTTGGAACCAGCTTTTAATCACCTGGAAAATACCCGGATTATTAAAACAAGAAATGAATCATTGCGACAAACCTCTGGTGGTGGTGGTGATCCGTCGGAGAATTGCCAATCGAGAACATCAATGCCAGCTTCCTTGAGAGCCAACGTATCATAGGTTGGCTCACAGACTCGCACGACCGCTCGGGCTCCGTGCTTCTCAAGTTCTTCAATGTAAGACTGGATGGAAGAGTTGTTCGGACGGTCGGTGATGAGGAAGCGCATCTTTCCCCACGCAATCTCGGACGGGGCAGGCTTGAAGTATGTGGTTGCAGCAACAGTGTTGGTGGAGGCTCTCTTCTGCACGGCGGCGCTCATGGTTGCTCTGAAATTCAACATTTTGAAGTTATGTAGAGATATGTACACAAAAAGAACATATTCTTAATGTTCCATTTCATTCAAGCATAATTTTTATCTTTTAATTTTTTCGATTTTCTGGTTCTGTTCACTTTTTTAGAAAACTAGTTTTCAACGATTTGAATTTTTAAAAATTGGAAAAAAACTGAGAAACATATTAATATCAAATCTAAAAGTATAATACCAAAATCTGAGACTTAGATTTTTTTAAACTTGGAAAAAACTACTTATTTTCAACTGAAATCTCAAAATTTTCAATTTGGCAACTAATTCCGCATTTGCAAAAATAATTGTTTTATTCAACTATTCTTTTTCTGTCGATAGGGGAAGTATGGTACTTTTGTGCACCTATTGATCATTGATTATATTGATCAATAACGTACCTTAAGCTACAAATAAACTCGTAATAAAATACCAAAGAAAGATCACTGGGTGAAAATTGAATAAAAATAAGTTCCGTAGGGTCCGAACTAAGTTGCGGACAAGACGACAAAATTTTAGATTTTAGCGGAAAAAATATGCTTTTTTCCAACAATTTGAACCGCTTACCTTTTTTTTAAAAGAAATTTTTAGAACTTCTTGTAACAAAATTTGTTAATTTTGATTAATTTTGGGTAAAAAAAACAAAGTCAGAGATTTTTGTTTGAAACTCACATTTTTAAATTATGGAGGTTTGAAAGTGAAAGCGTCAAAGAGTGATATTCGTTTAATCAGGGCGGGATCGGTGAACGGACGAGTTGAACTTGGATGGGCCACAGATAGTCAGTGTTGACCTCGACAATACTCGCCGATGGGTGCTCTCAACACTTTCGATCGGCTGAAATGAGAAGATTGGTTGAGAGTAGGAAGAAAAAAAACTGAATAGTGACGGGGGTTCAGTAAAGGAAGGATAACAACAACTTTTCTTGCCATTCATTATATTATTCAAAGAAACCTCACGTTTAATCCGCCTAATCATCTTTCACTTGTAGTCAAGGCCCCAGCCAAAGAATATTGATAAAATGTTAGTGCATAAACACTTTTTTTGTGGTTTTTTGATGTTGTTTCAAGAATTTTATCCCTGAAACCACCTGCTATTTTGTGATTGGAGACATTCGAATAACTGAAAACTTGGACAACATCTGATAACCTTGATAAATAACCTCCATCAAAACATTAAAATTTTGAAACATTTTGAACTAATCGAATCAAGAATCCGATCACAAAGTTCACAGTAAAATTTGAAATCAGAAGTGACGAAAATTCTAACCGCATCACTAGTTTTTATTTATATTTTTTGAAATACTTAGTCATTTTTCAAAACGAAACTACGTGTAAAACTGAGCAATGAAAAATTCGAAAAAAAACATTTTTATTTCTCAATTTTGACGCTGCTGGAACGAGCAGGATGAAGAATGATTATATGAAAGCTTGGAAAGATAAATGCCTTAACCAAGCACCTAGACTAAAGATCACTTGAATTTGGAAATGGTCAAGAAAATGAGCAGTAAAAAGCGCGTATTTTTTCTGTTGTTTAACCTATGTCACAACTATTGACAAAACTGACACTAGGGCGGTATGTATGTTTGTGTGGAAAGCCACGGACAAGCGAATTATTATTGTATTTGTTCTGATTGTGCCTTTCAAGTTTCTCCATTTTCCGACTCATTAACGTACCTGGAACGTGTGAAGAAGATTGAGTGAAGGCCAATTCTCATAGCAGTGCTTCTGTCTCTTTATCTTTTTGAGCGGACAAGCCACTGGCAAAAAAAATCTGGAAAAAAACAATTAGTAATTGTGAAATATGGAAGAAAGGTTCGATTTAAAAAACATAAAGAATTGAATGCAAAGAAATGTAGGTGAACATACAAAAATAGAATGACAAATGTTTAAAGTGGGAAAAGTTTCTTTCAAAACTTTGTCAAAATTCTTCAGAAAAAATTGAAAACTATTTGATTTTTTGAGCAAATTTTGCATAAAATTTTTGAACGTCTAGACCAATTTAAAATTTTGCCAAATTTGATGGCGAGCAGCTACAATTTTTAATTTTGAGATCTTCCTTTTTTGCTTTGATCACAAATTTGTCATTATTCAATTACCTTTTTTAATTACAAATACTGGTAGTTTTCATGCGTTTTTATAACAATTTAGGTGAGTTTGTAGGTAACATGCACGGATTTTATGCGGAATTTATTTTCAAAATATGCAAAAAAGGGTTATGATTAGATAAAAACAGAATTTGAAACACCAAAAAAATGTTTGCTTTTGAAATAAAGTCAAGATTATAAAATTCGGATTTTGATATTATACTGAGTTCAATATGCAAAAATCCTGTGCTCCTCCTCTTGATGCAATACTTTAAGCTTTTTGTAACAAGTCAGGAAAATTGAACTAGTGAGACAACCAGAAGTATATTACACTTTTGAAAAAAAACGTGATAGATGAAAGTAAAAAAGCTGGCGGCTGTGTGCGGGTAAAATAAAAACGAAAAGACAAGGTATAAGGCGAACAAGATTCAATTCCAAAGTTATACGTGTGGTTAGGAGAATAACTTGGAAATTGAGTAGTAGTAGTTGTTATTCAATTTCTGATCAATCACTGAAGGTATTTGAGCAAAAACAAAATGACGAAGACACGTGAGTGTGGCCCCTCATGACTGAAACGAAAACGCCGAAAGATGGCCCCCGGTTCCCACAACTGACACGGTTGGTGGGTAGGAAAAGTTTGCGAGACTGAAGTCGGTGTGCATTTTTTTTCGGTGATAAGCATTTTTGGCGTGTTTTTGGAATGTGATAAGAAAGATAATTTTATTTATCATGTAAGGATTAGAAAATCAAAGAACAAATTTTCAAAATCCTAGCTTATCAGCGGATAAGAGAAAAAAACGTGACTTGAGAGAAACTAAAAAAAACGCTTCCTAGTGGAATTTTGTGATCTCTAAGGCTTAGTTCTAGTGAACTTAAAATGGTTTTAAAAAAAAGCACTGACATTTTTTGCCCGAAAGTACATTGACTTATAATAGTGCAATGTTAACTTGCAAGAAACTACAAAAAATTATATTTGTTAAACATTTTCAGTCAAATTGTTGGTTAGATTGCCAACTTTCCATAAATTTAGGCTTTTTAAGCATTTGAACCCCCCAGAATGTTAGGATTTGCAATTAGAATAAAACACTGGTTTTAAAAAATTTTGTGGTCAATTTCCAAAATTATTATTTTGAGAAAACAAAGTGACTAAAAGAATTTAAAAAAATTGAAATGTTTTCCTATGATTTTTCAAAAATTTAGCACTAGCAGCACAATACGATAATTTTTAAAAAAAGTAAAAAGAGGGTAAAATTTTCAACTGTTTTGTCTAACCAGGAAGTTATTTCCTCCAAAGTTAAGTGTCATATATGAAAAAAAAATGAAAAAAATATAATAAAAGAAACGGGAAAAAAAAAGAAAAAAACTTGATTACAATAACAGCTGAGATATTTTGTAGGTGGAAATCTCGTTGGCGGGTGACACATACTTACTCTCCATATGCAATTCCAACAACAAGGCGCTTTTGAGAAGGATTCCAAATATATGCGACATTGCGCAAAAACAGAGACAGAGAGAGCATCTGGGTTGAGCACATGTCTAGCATTACTTCTCAGAAAGAGAAAAAGAGATGAATGAAGAATACTCTTTGATTGAGTTAAAATGGAGCATTTCGCCAAGACCACCCACGACGATTATATATTTTTAGAGGGGAGATAACTTCACATTTATTGTTGGTGTAGTTTATGGAAAAAAAAAGTTTTTTTGAGATATTATGTAACACAGACTTCTTATTAATTGGATCTCACGTTTTTCTCAGATTAAAAAATGAATACTAAGAAACTGCGTAGGAAGCAAGCCGTTTGATCTAATTAGTAGCTTCAAACGAGTTCAAAAAACTGGTCTTTCAGATTAAGAATAAAATATTTGTTCCAGATGTAATATGACTTTCAACAAGCAGGTTTTTTTTTTAAATAAAATGTTTAGCTTTGATTTTAAAAAACAAATTTTGATTTTAAAAAAATTGAAAAGAAGAAATTCCTGCGAAAATATTTTAATACTATCAAGCAAGCGTATGAATTTTGAAATTGGATATTTTTTCTTGTTGATTTAAATTAAAAATATTAAAAAATAGAAAATCAAAATCCGGAATTAAAGCAGACAAACGTGTCCAATGTCAATGCGCAATGTAGCATTCTCTTGCTCGGGAAACCGCAGATGGTAGCGCGTGCGGGTAGGAGAAGAGGAGAGGAGAAGAGAAGCGAAGAGGGACTAGTCGGTGCTAGTCGTGTGCTATTGCGGGCAGACCATCGAAAGTTCAATTGCGAGCGCGGACGCCGCAGAGAAAGCAGACGCCCGGCGCAGGCAGTGTAATTCGTGTCGAGGCGAAAAGCATGCCCGTAGAGCCACACTGGCCTATCGATCTGAGCAAATAGGTGAGATACGATGTGTTTTTTTTTTAGAATTTTGGAATTGTCTTTTAGATGTAATAAATTAGAAAGGGCATGGGGGTTTTCACAAAAAAAGTTATCACAAATTTACTAGAAATTTAGTGAGGTGTGATGGATGCAGAGGAAATTACTCAAACTTAATATATGGGCTTCTAAGTGAACATGTATAAGAGAAAACGCCGAAAAATGTAGAATAAATGTATATAGAAAATTGTTCAATTAGTTTGAAAATAATATTTATTTTATTGAAAAATTTGGAAAAAAACAGATTGAAATGTTTTTGTAATTTTCAATTTTATAACATAATTTTCACAAATTTCCATTTTGATTAAATAAACAGTTCATTAGATTTGCCTGAATAGCACTGGCACTGACCTTGGTACTGACTGAAAGTTCTGATTACCGCGCGACTTTAAGAGGGAATTCAAATTAGATGTTTATGTTTTGGAGCGTAGAATCAATCATTTTAATGAATTTCGTCATTTTCAAACAGTTTTTTAAATACTTTAAAATAAAATAAAAACACTATTAAGTTTTGTACACAGAGAAAAATTCTAGAGTGTCAAAAATTTGATCGAAAATTTAAAATTGAAAAAAAAAACAATATTAATCCTGATTTGTGGACCATACATGTTTCAGTTTTCCTCACATTCAAGTATGTTAAAAATTTTAATGCTTTATCAAAATCAATTTTCTTTATAAATTCCGACGTAAACGTAAATTAAAATAATATTATAAAGCTAACAATATGTTGTTAGCTGGCTTTTCGTCACTTCACCTACTTCTCAAAGTGATTTTACATCACGCCATAGACATCGGAAACCAGTGAACGGACATGACTCGATCACACTAAAACTGATTTCTGAACAAAATTAAATTGGTGCTCAATAATATTTACCACTTAAATGTTCACTCTTATCAACGAGATCGGTATCTTGAAAACTTGTTCAATCTGGAATTCAATTCAATTTTTTGCATTCAACCAACACAAGAGGCTGAATTGAATGAAATTCAAACATTGCAACTGAGCACCACATTCAAACGAAACGAAACGAAGAAAAAGAAGGCTTCGTTTTGATGAAATATTAATATCACTGCTAAAACTTGAGACTCGAAGGGCGGCCACGAGCTCGTGCTCTCTTGCTCATTTCGGAAATGTGTATATTTCAAATGGTGTTATGAATAAATGCAGACATAGAAATTCAGAAAAAAAATGGAAAAATAATATAATATAAATGAAGAAGAGGATGAAGAAAATAAAAGAATCGAAATTCAATATGTGTTTTTGTTTTCCAATGTTAATCTCAAAAATCTCTATAGTCGGAAAAATCACTAAAGTTATCTATCTATGATTAATGACAAAATTCACGTATTCACAGTGTGTTCCGATGCTGTGTCACAGATAGACGTCAGCTGTGAGCCGGTTCATCCGATACAGCGGAATGATGACGCAGGCCTTGCAAAACACTGGCTACGCAGTTTTTTCAATTTTAAGGGAGCTCGGAAGGTTCAAACGGAAGAGGCAAATAGTGATTGTGCACAGACTGTCCAGCCCCACGGGAACAATACAGAGCCACCCACGCAAAGAATTGGAAATAACAATGATGGTATTGAACCAATGTTTGGACTCTAATTACTGATTAGAAAATTGTGATTAGTTTTTTTAAAAGGTATTTGAATTTTTTTTATTTCAAATAAAGTTATGTATGCAGTGGTGGCCAAAAATAAAATCGGGATCAATTTTTAAAAAATTCGTAATTTAGAAAGCAAAGTACAACTTGCACACTATTGCTGACAAAGTTGTATGCATATTGCAACACTTCAAAACAAAAAAGTAGCTAAATATGCGGTATTTTTTAAAATCATATATGAAAATCTTGGTGGGAATCCCAGACTTTGAGTCATAGTTTGAGTCATGAAAGATAGAATTTCTAGAAATAACCTAATTTTTCAAGACTTAAATTTGTCTGACGGAAAATTAAATATGTTTCTCAAATGTGATTCAGAAAGTGTTTTAAGTGTGTGGTCAGAAAAAACGTGTTCAACATATTTTTATCAAAAATGATTTTTTCGAAGAACAGACAAAAGCATTTTCAGGGGAGAAAACACTGGAATTTCGGTTGCTGAAAGCTTTCTGCTGCAAACAGTGCAAATTCAAATTGATTCAAATTCTAACAAACAGACGCCGCAAAAATTTAATTTCGCGAAACAAAAGTTTCATCAAATGTTTTTCAAGCGCTGAAAGGAGGAAGTATTTTGAGTTGTGAGAACAAGGGAGGTGAAATGAGCACACGAGAGATGCATTTACATTCCATTTGGAAGCCGTTTTGTGTTTGTTACATTTCAATTGACACGCTTCAAACACACTCAATTTTACGACACGTTATACTCAACTCTATTTGGTCCACGAAAAATTTCAAGGAATGTCGGGAAACTTATAGTTTCGCAGCAAATGTCAACATTAACACGTGGAAATGAAATGAGAATAGTTTTTGAGCATTCAATTTTGTCAATATTTGGTGACCCACAAAGCTCAACGAACAGAGAAATAAGAATTGTTGTGTTACAACTTTTTGTCAAAAAGTGTGAGGGTTTGAGCAAAACTCAAAATAGAAAAAATGTTTGAAGAAATAAATCACCTTGTGAAATGATAAAATAACATTTCACAACTTTTTATCAAAAATACTACTTCAGCAGCCGGTTGGCTAGCAAAATGAAATAGGAAAAGCGGAAGAGAATATTATGAAAACACATGCGTCATTTTTAAGCAATGTTATGAAATTTAAAAAAAAAAAAGAAAACAAAGAGAAAACTTTTAGACTCATAAAAATGAATAGCTTTTTGTTTCAAGATGACAACTGAAAAAGGGAGAGTATATATCAGACCGATCAATAAAAAAAAACTCAAAAGCAGAATATTGTCTTACAAACAATTAACCCTGTAAATCTTTGAACGGAATTGGTAAAATCTATGATTTTTTAATAAAAAATTACCCAGAAACTAATAAAATTGAAAATAAAAATGCTGCAAAATTGGCTAAAATTAAAGTCGGTAAATGAATAATTTCAAATTTTAATTCAAATTTAGGCCAGAAACAATTTCGTTTTGAAAAATATAAGCGCCGACTATGACAATTAAGTGAGGGGGTCGATGCTGATAAACTGGCGCCGACAGGAATTTCCAAAAAAAACGTCATTCTGATTAGAGTAGTTTCAAGTCACAACCGGAGAGCACCATCGCACATACTACCAAAAAATCAATAAATCAGTGGTTGTCAATAAAACCTTTTTTAAGAGGAAATAAAGAAATGAAACAACAAACCACAGTTTTTCTCATGATGCCGCTAGGAAATATGCAGTAATCCCGTTAACAACATGCAAACGTACTACCAATTGGTCGATTCGTACAACTTGTTTGTTTATGATAGCATTATAGTAATGTAAAATCATTTTTCACTCGCTTGCCAATATGTCGACTTTTTCCAAATTTCATATGTATTTTTCACTCGGCGTGTGTGTTTGGTCGTCGTTTTCACTCAAATGACAAGACAAAGAAGTTATGGTTCCCACCTACGCCTCTCAAAAATAGGCAATAAAGTATGAGAAAGGTCACAACTCCATCCTCAATTCGGCCTTCCCTAACTCCAACTTGTCTTACCTGGCTTGTCACCTAGACGAATATAAATCACGTTGCTGGACAAACTTACTAGGGAGTGTTTTAACTATCCTGTGCGATCGGGTAAAAGTAAACGTGTTATGCGATAGCTGGTATCTTAAGCTTTCGGAATCTGTAATTTGTTTCGGCGGTAGACCTCTGTGAGTCTGGAAATTTTCATCTGAAAATTTAGTTCTGAAATCAATGCATTTCCTATGTTTAACAGTGGATTTTTGTCTCTGGCGCCAACAGAAGTCTCACCACAATGGTGGAAGGGCTAAAACATCGCTTCGGTGGTCGAGTGGCGAACGCGTTCGCCTCTTGAGCAAAAGTTTGTGGGTTGGGGTTCCCACACATGGTTTAAACTTTGGCCTTTTTTTATAAAAATTTTTTAGAGCGGGAAACAAGTATTTAGAACAGTTTTTTGAGGTTTTTAGATTAATTTTTTGCTTTTTGATTGAACCACAATTACCCTGGAAACTTTTCAGAAATTTTTATTTTTTCGAAAATTGTCACCAGACTCACAGAGGTCTTCCGCCGAAACAAATTACAGATTCTGAAAGCCTAAGATGCCAGCTATCGCATGACACGCTTACTTTTACCCGATCGCACCGTATAGTTAAAACACTCCCTAGTTAGAGGGTGTTCAATTTATTCAATTTCATTATGCTTTGTACATTATAAGAATGAGTTGCAATGTATGTAGTAATTTTGTTTTGGTATTCTTATACTCATTTAAGAGATACTGCTGGAAATTTTTAGAATTTTCAAACTTCACTTAATTTCGAATATTTCAAGAGTCAAAATTAATTTATCATTCATTAATCCGTGAACGATTTGTTTTACTACAAAATATTAACTATAAGGGATTAGATGTTCTGAGACATTTTCAGTTCAAAGAATGATAATAAATGCTTCTATACGTTATAAAACTTTTATAAATTTCAAAACATTATTTTTTGGGCAATCGACAGTTTTTGCCACTGCTGGTTTTCAAAATTTTTGGCAATTGGAAATAGTAGCAAAAACTTCCGATATTCAAAATTGTCAAAATTGTCAAAGTTGGAAAAACTTCAATTTCCACGCACCTCTATTTGTAACTATCTCAATTTACAACACGTATTTGGAATGTTTAGAAATTCAAAAGAAAATCATGAAAGTCGCATTTCTTAATATATTTAAAGTATCAAAAGTTTAAAAACTATCCCGTAACTAAATTTATCATTAAATTTATGAAAGATGAGAACTGGAAAGTTAATTATATTTTTTTTTTAAATCTTTAGCTTTAAGATGAAATAGAATAGTGGTTCAAAATCTGGTTCGGCCAAGGCGCTGAATTTTGAACCGTCATGATTTTTTTAAGGGGTTTCGGCTCATTCTGAGTTTAGTTTTCCTAACATTTTTTCGAAGTCTTTTAAAGCAATTCAAGTTTGACGGTAACTTTGATGTACATCACAATGTTAGTTTCTTTTCTCAAAATCAAATTACAAACCTTCCAAGAGCAGTTATATAGGTATCTGTGGGTAGATTATTATTTAGATTTTTCTCCTCTTTCCTTCAATTTTTCACTAACAATACATCGCCACTGAGTGCATCTACTTCTTATTCTTCTTCATTTTCTCCGTCTTTTTTTCTTTTCCTGCCCCATCTCAATCGCCTCGAACACTTTCATTCAACTGTCAACCTCCCCGTACGATTTATGTCAGTTCGGAGGCCCCCCAATCCGATCACCATCTGAACCTTGTTACCATATTTTTTGCCACCCAGGCTGACGTTGTCCGTATGAAAATGACACGACGAGGCGTCGTCCGACAATCAAACGCTTTACAGCTTTTCTCGCCACCACATTCGCTGAGCATTCCGCTTATTTTATTACCACTTTCCACTTGCTCATGCTTATTATTACTAACTGTTCAGAGCTATGTGAACACCAATATGAATTCTAGTTCCATAAATATTTCGCTCATACCAAGAAATTAGATAATGTGAATGTGACAAACCAAAAACAACAATTTTCAAGTGTTTTGCTGTCTCAGTAAAAATCCTTTTGGTTTTTTCGGCTCCAAAAATTATTTTCAAAATAACAATTCTGTGTGAACCTACAATAAATCAGCGTCAGATGAGCACTTTGAGTTAGAGCATGGTCGACCTGAACATTTTTCAGGTAATATTTTCTTGAAAATAGTTTTCGTGAAAATTTTTCTTCTCTAGTATAAGTATTAAAATCTCTTTTAAAACTTTTAAAGGTGTTTTCAAAAATACATATTCGAAATAATGGAAAAATGCACTGACAAAAAATGAAAAAACTGACAAATAATAAAAAATGCACTGAAAAATTTCAGACCGATTTTTTCCAGTTCAGACCGCACATATGTCGCTAAATTTTATAATTCACAATAAAATCAAAAATTTCGAACTTTCTGGTAGATTTCATTTAAAATTCTGAAACAGGTCCGCCTGAATGCCAGGAATGTTAGAAAATTATTAGCTGTTTTGTAAAAAAAAGAATTGCGACCATTAAATGTTTGCGTGTTTGCTCTAAACATACAAATTCTTTCTCAAATCTAACAAACTCCACCGTTAAAAAAAACCCGTTTACAACTAATTCATTTATTTCCAGCAAAAAAAAATAAAAAAATTTAACAAATTCAGAAATTCAACTAACGTGATAAGCTAAACTTCCAAACATCGATCCTCATTTTTCTGACTTTTTTGTAGCAACTTGGTATTTAATATTTGAAAAATACCGAAAAAATTCGAGAAACAAATTTTTTTCTAATTTAAGTTTCTTAAACATAGTATTAATTTTATCAATTTACTTAACAAACTGCTGAGTCATCAAACAGAGTTTTAAATTCTTTCATCATATTTTCAAGTTTCGTGAGATATTCTTTTTTTCTTGTTGCTTCGTTCCAAATAGTGTCCATCGTCCGATATTGCGACGAAAAGAAAATGCGACGTTTAGCTCATCACCTCCTGATTTGCGTCGCTAAGAGACTATTAATGAGGTGATTTATTGTCGCATTCTCAACGTCTCCCCCGGTGTGCCCTATCCGTTTTGATAATTACGAAAACAAAACAAAAGCCACAAAAGTTGCTTCCCGTTAGAACAAAGATTTCATTTTCTATCAATTTTGTTTCGAAAAGCGGTGTTGATAAAAACTTGATAACTTGATAACAAAGTGTCAATTTTCACAGTTTTTATGTGAAAATTGCGTCCTTTTTATGTTAACGACAACGCGTTGGATTGCGTGATCATATCAAAATATATATGAAAATATATATTTTCTCGACCTTCTACGTCTTACTTTCCCATTCTATTTTCCTGTTATCATTGATATTGTTTCACTTTCTGCCTCTTTTGACAAGCGTTCAACGGTAAAGAAGGTCATCATATTTGCTTTATCGGATGGCGTACATGCTTTTGATAGTTCCTCCCGGGATGTTGTGTGATGTTATTTCGGCGGCAAGTCGGTACCATTGACACACATAGAGAAACTGACGTCCGTCTTATTACTACCGCCTCCCCATGCAATAATCATATTTTGCCGACAACTTTATGACCATCACAGCGATACATACGTTTTGATGAATAGTCCAGATAGGCGAATAGGTCGAGAGGTTGAAGTTGTACCTTTTTTTGGAGTTTTTTTCAAAGTTAAAACCGCTAGATTCAGATCAATTATTGTTTTGCGCAGTTTTCCTTGCAATTTTTTTGCAGCCTTCCGCAAAGGTATTTGCCAGTAGGTGAAGATATTGAAAATCACTCCTATAGTGCTAAAAAACCTACAACAATGTTGAACATTTTTCAAAAAGCTTATAAATGTAAAATTGTTGGTAATTTAATTGTCGGCAATTCATTATATGAAACTTAGATTTTAATTTTGGTTTTAAGTTAAGTTGGACTATTATGCGTACTTTCAAGCAAAACTTCTACAGACGATGAATGTAATGGGGAATTTTTAATATTGAAATACGCAAATTAATTCTAATTACTGAATTTTGTAAGAATACAAGAAAGTCAAAAAGTTCGAGGAACAACTGACAGTTTTTCGACAAATTTGAATTTTTGCAAAATCTTTAATATTGAACTATTTCGGAGACAAATTTTTCAACAAATTTTATATACTAACTGTGTTTTATATATATATATATATTCATTTATTTATTTAACCATGGTTAAAAAATACGGCAGTTAAAAAAAATCATAAGTTTAGTATTTCGGTTACAGTTTAATGTATTAGTTTTCCAAGTTTCTCATAGTGATATCTGATTTTTAAAATTACTATAGTTAAGACAAAAGACACTACCGCATTTTTAATGAAAAAAGTAGCTTCTTATCTCATTTTCTCAACTTTTTTTCTCATAAGTCCCTTCGAGAAATATTTCGGTCAGTTCGCACATGTTCCTCACATCTATTCTCCTCGACATGTTTTTTTACTCATTTTTCTTTCTGTCCCGTCTTCTTCTTATTTGCAGAACGGTCTTGTCACCAACCAACACCTTCCCATCTTTCACAATGCGTGCACACACCAAATTTTTTTTTGGTTGTTCGGTCGCAGTCTCATCCAGCACATTGTTCTAGACGGACCCTTCTTCTGTCCTTTTTTCCGATTTTTTGTTTCGACTTCTCTATTACCAATTCATTCTTTTTGTTTACTTCATATGTATATATATATACAAATTTCGCTATTCCGCTTCACATCGGGAGCCTTCGGACCAATATTGGTTGCCCCCAAAAGATTCATAACTTCTCTACATTGATGCAAAAAGGCGGCACATGTCTAGGCGTCGGAAGGCGTGCATTTGTTCATGTAATTTATCGATGGCACCGATAACGACAAAACTCTTTGGCAGACGTATGAACGTTTCGAATTGGGAGCCGAAAGCCGCCGTTTCTTCTCATAAAATCGTTTGGTTTTATGAGATTCGAGAGTTAGCTGCAAACTTTTGAACGCGAGAAAAGTTTCTTTTAAAAAAGTGCATATTTTGATACAGCTCCCTAAAACTTTGCTTTGTTACATGAAGCCTCTCAATTTTGGGTGGTGAGCAAATCATGGCAATAATTTCGATTTTTCCAAAGTTTTTTAAAATGATGCAGCAACAGTGAAAAACTTTTTGAAATCAATTATATGGTGTTCCAATGATTAAGCGATATTTTAAACAATTTTTTAATTTTTGAATTAGTTTCCATCATTCGTAATTTTGGAAGTCGAGAAAAAGTTCAAAGATGGCAATTTGCCAAAACTGTGATTGATTGTAAATTTTTGATAACTAGCAACTTTGGAAATTGTGGATTTTTGAAAATTTTGGCGATTGACGATTTTGGTAATTGCTAAAATAGGCAATTTTTAAACGTAGCTATAGTTCAAAATTTTGAAAGTGAAATATGCCCCGAACAATGTATATGTGCACCATATAGAACCTATTAATTTTGAAACATCATATTTTCTCTCTAAGTTTTGATGAGTTGCTCAAATTGTCAAAATCGGAGTTTTCAAGAAGTTCAGCAATTTAAATTTTTCTGACAATTCATCAAAACTTTAAAACAAAATTCGAACTGTACTACCTTTTAAGTAACTTAAACTAAAATAAAACCACAAAATGCTTTCAGTGGAAAGTAAAATTATGTTCTTATTTCTCATCTAAACAAAATATTTTCAAAAAAAATCTTACTACTTTGTTGAAAACATCCCTGCCATTACTAAGTGTACTACTTTTACGACATGTTGAACTAAAAAATAATGTTTTATCGAATTAGATCGAATTATGCTCATAATCGGAAGTAGCTTGAGAGCCGTCCAAGATGCTTAATCGGAAATTGTTGCTGAGTTACCAAGAAAGTTTATGACTTTTTTACGACATCCGCAAATTCGAAAAGCAATTCTATCGCATTTTAGAGGAAGCTGCGGTGGTTGAGGAAAGTAGAGAATCAAGCGAACTTCTTGTTTCCTCCACTGAATACCTTGTGCTTTGGTTGAACCTCGTTGGTCTAATGTGTGATTGCCAATGAGACCATCAATCCAGATTTACGAGGTGATTCGCGAAAAGGTGTGTGTGTGCTCCCAGCAGCATGGGCTTCTGCCTGGAAGCTCATTGCTCCAATTTTTATATATGAATCCTTCCTTTTATTTTACGACTTGTAATCGATTCACTTTTTTTAGCACATAATAACTGGGTGACGGTGCCCCACTCTAATCCCACTCTTGCAAAAAATTCCCCATTACTTTCTGAAAAGTGGAAAACAAAAACCAAAATTCATTTTTTTTGTTTCACTTCTATAAAAAAATGTTGCAATTCTTGATCAATTAGAAAGATGAATGAAAAAAAAAAGAAGCATATGCTGTTCATCAGTTTCACTTATCTGTCAATGCCTGCAACTCCATCTATTCTTTCTCCGTCATCATTTTTGTTTCCCAAAGACTTTGGGTTCTTCTTCAGTCACGTCTCTTGCGTGTGCGTGTGTGTCGGCCCACCTCTGCCAACCATCACTCTTATTATGACATTTCCTTTTCACTTTTTTTCCCATTTAAAAAATTTTCATGCACTCCTGCAGAAGGTTCTGAGAATCTTTGGAATTCATTTGGTTGAATGGTAATCTATCATTTTGAGTACCAAAAATTTGAAATCGAATCTTTTTTTTTGAAACTCTCTAACGGAATATTGGCAGTGCTCTAAAAGGTTGAAAAAATTTTATTCAATTTTTAATTCGAATTTTTAATTTGAAACTCATATTCAATTATCATGCTCGACAATATTGTATGGAACCTAATACGGAAAGTACTGTAGTTAAGCACACTGATTCATTATTTATAATATCTATTTGCACTCTCTCACAATATTGCATGAGCTCTATGAGCGACTTTCCAACTTCAAAATTCTGCATTACTTTTTACTTACCCAAATTCAAAAAGTTTTCCCGTTCTAAACTGAGCTTTTTTTAATGTCCCATCAAGTATTTAAAAAAATGTATTACTACATTACACAATTGGCCAATTTACTTTCACATTAAAACACATAAAATGCCAAGCATGCATCTTCCCAGTGATTGCACATTATTGTAATTCTTTCTGATGATTCATAACAGCAACTTTCTTACAATGAGCCAGTCAATGTTGTACGCCGCCCAAAAATGGAGCTCCATGAGCGGAAATCATTTTGTGACAGCTTGGGCTTGAGATTAAAACGCCTGCCATTCTTCTTCCCCCACCGCCTCAAGCACCAACCATTTCAAAAGATAAACTTGGATTATTTTGGCACCCCGCACAATGAGTGGCCTCCCGCGGCCGCCGAAAAGTGATCCTCCGCCTCCTTTTCCCGTTTCTTTCCCATTGAGTACTCGTTGCCCCATATGATAGTGGCCAATCAACAATTATTTGCCAGCAGCTCATGGTTTTTAGGCAAATTTATTGAGGAAGTAGATTTTGTTAATACTCTCGTTAAAACATTGAATGTTGTTTTTAATTTGAAATAAATAATACCATACTGTTTTATAGCTGCGTTAAATAATTGAAACTTACACGAATTCTAATTGTGCTGACTGAGTTATACGTTTTTTCTTTAAAGAAAGAGTAATATTTCCAGCTAATTTGTTTCGAACATGTGATTAAATAAACTATTTTCATTATAAATATCTGAAAATAAAACTTTAAAATTTTACTTATTTTTTTAAATGGCCGTTGACAACTTCAAAAAACAATTGCCTAGTTTTAGCTAAACTCTCCCGTTTTGGCCACTTTCAGTTGCCGAAATTGGGGATTTTAGCTAGGCCACTAAAAACAAAAAAAAAATGTTTTTCTAAAAATTGTTTTTTTGGGCTAGGAAATTTGTATATTTGAGATTATTTTAGGTGTATACCTTTAAAATACCCAGAATTTTCACTCCTTCTTTTGACAAAATAAATGCTCCGAAACCACTATTCCCATTTTCACGTTCAATCGTTGCAAATTACCGCTAGAATGTCTTGCGCAACCGAGTTTGCAAATACTTTTTCACAGAAAAAAAGTTCTAACAGTTGCGTCATCCGCAGTCCTTTGCCCTTTTTTTCCTTCTCATGTTTTTTTTGTTGCTACCCCTCCCACCCTTTTCTTCTTTCCTAATGTAATTTTTGTTTGGTGCCATTGTACATAAAGCGGCTTGCACTAACCCAATTTGAAAAGCACACATCCCGACATCCACACACACACACACACACACACACACACATTCACCCATCTTTCTATAGATACTCCATTCACAGGACAAAAAAGATCTCCAAAATAAAAGAAGACGTGGTTGTAGATGTGTTGTATATTTGTATTTCTGTCAATTTTTTCTATTTCTCATTGGTCATCCTTTTATTGCTACAACGCTGTTTTGTTTCCCCGGCGTGATTGGGTGCCACTCCTGGACTGAATTGAGTCAGAATGAGTGGAGAGAAAGAGCTGTGAGAGAGAGAGTGAAATAAAGACATTTAAAAGGAAGTGAATGAAGAAGATCGCATTTCGCCAAATTGGCATCCCTAGATTAACGTGCAAGTTCTTTGAAGCTAACTCTTTGATAGGAAATTCCTCCAAAAAAACAAAGACGTCCCAGTGGGCGGGACTATCACCTTTCAAAAATTCTATTTCTGAACTTTTGTCTACATATATACCAAATATCGGAATTTAATTTCAACCAATTTGTTTCATTTGTTATCCAAAATGTTGCATTTTGTTGACCTCTATTTTTGAGAAGAACACCGCCGTCAGTTGTCGACGCGTATTCAGGTGTCTTTCTTCTCTATCATTCATCACTTTCGTTTCGCTTTTGAACACTCGATGAATTAATTTGCCTCCTTTCTTTCATCTCCAGATTCCTCAATGTTGCGAATTGAAAAATTCGAAAACTGTTTCATTTTTTGCAGCGAATGGGATGATTCTTCGCTACCTGATTTTTTTCGCGCAGTTATGGGCACTCTGCCTGGCCAATGTGAATATGTTCATCAGCAAAGAGGAAATGAATCGTACTTTTGGTAAGAAATAGTTATCTGTTAAAGGTTGAGTGCGGTCAGTGGGGGAATATATGAAAAATATTTATTTGGTTCTAAAGTGACCTAATATCAGAATAAAACATTCAAAAAAATGTTGAAAAATTTTGGAAAAGATTATTGAAATTCCAACATTTAAGCTATGGCCTAAAATAATTTATTACAGGTGTCAAAGCTGAGCTGAATTACATTGAAATGGGGAATGTTAGCTCGTACTCTACAAAGTTTCACTACAGAGTTATGGCAAACATCGACTACCTCTCGTTCACATGGAATGCTGTTGGAATTGTAATAAAAACATACATTATTAAAATCTAAATAATGAGACTTATTTTGTAAACAGGTACACTATGAAGTTTACGTCGAATCTGATGACTCTTCTGTGCTTCCTATTGTTCGAATTCCATTGAAAGGAACGGTGCCAGAATCTTTGCAGGGTATTCATTTCGCGAAACATTTTTCAAATGATAATTTATTGTTTCTTACAGACTTCACCGTTGAATACAGATGTGCCGGACACCGATCCGGACAATTTGCTGTCAGTCTATATTTCACATTCAAATATGGTAATAAGGAGCCGTTGAAAGTGAAATTGCGACAGGAGAAGATCTGCGCTTCAAGGGACGGACGTCGAGGTCTGAACGGTAAGCAAAAGTTGTTATGCTCTAATAGTTGGGCGACGACATCCTCTATGACAAATGTGCACATTGATGCCCAAAAACTTGAAGAGAGGCTCGGAATGATTGAATGACACGCTCTTCTCTATAGTGCAGCTGTTTGATTGTCACAGAAGCGGCGGTAGACGAAAATAAATGAGTTGAATTGAAAGAGAAAAAGGTCCACCGATTATTCGAAAAATAGGAAAAAGGAGAGAAAAACGCTTCAAATGGAGAAGAATAATTGTCATTCTGGGGTGAATGAACTGGATTTCGGAATAGAATACCAATTTTGGGTATAAATTTAAGCATTTTTTCTAAGGAGGGACTTCTATGAAACAAATTGAAATCCATCGGAGTTTTGGATTTTAGTTTTCCTAAATTACTTCATTGCTAGATTAACCTCGTGTATGATTTCCCATACCAAGTTGTCTGAAAAAAGAGGAAAAATGCATATCACGTTTTATTTGAATGTACATATTGATAAGCATTGATTTTTATTTTAATATAATGGCATGTAATACAGAAGTACCAAATTTAGCAAAAACAACTTTTTCAAAAACTCGAAATGCCCCGAAAGTAGTGGAAAGGTAGACTGAAGTATGAATGTTAAAACTTGCGAGTTTAAAAAGTGGGAGCTTCACCTATCTTAGCATAAGCTTTCCATGTCTGGTTTCAAATGCTGGGGTGAAGTGGTTTCAGTTTGTGGTCAGTGAATTAGTGAAACACTGTTTATTTAACAAATAAAGGTAAATACAATTTTTATTAGCAATTATATCACCCTTTGGAATTATCAAATTCCAAATTCTTATATTTCCAGGAGGCTACGAGGGTCATGAAGTCGACGACACTGACTCAATAGACAAGGCATTTTTTGTTATCATTTGCATTGCTGCGGCATTCCTACTTATTGTGGCAGCAACGTTGATCTGTTATTTCAAGCGCTCTAAAAAAGAAGACATGATTCCGACTCGACTTCCGTAGGGTTTATTTTCAACTCTGCCCATTGTCATCCCCTTCCTTTCAGAACGTCTTTTCGGAATTCTTTGAAATCTACAAAAAGCGCGCAGCCTTTTCTTCTGAGCACACCGCGAGATGGTAATCCATCTTGAGATGTTATCATAAATTACATCTCTTTTGTAGGACCTCCGACTCTTTCCGCTATTTCAAGCGCTCCTTGTTCTTCGTCGTCTGCGTCGGGAAATTCGATAATCCCGAGCAAGCCAAGAAACGTGAGTTTTTGTGAAAAGTGACAAGAATATCTTGTCAAGAATGACGCAGGTTTTGAGTTGATTGCAGATTGACGTGAGACGTGCATTGTTACAACTCTATCAAGATCGAGATGCTTTTCAATCTCTACCTCTAGATATGGAGGGTAATTTGGGAACTGGTTAGCTTAAAATTTTAACTTTGCAATTTCTAGGAACATTTGGAGAAGTGAGATATGCAATTTGGCGTCAAGTAGATGACGTACTGAACGGAGATGTTGACGACGAAGAAGACACATTCTGTAACCAGGAAGCTGTTTACACCAAAACGTTGAAAAATAATGCCTCACCAATTCAGCTGGATCGGTTTTTGTCCGACGCCCTTCTATTTTACAACATCACACCTCACCAAAACTTGTCTCAAGTGGCATGTGTGGCTTCCTTCGGAAGATTCGACCGCCCGGAAACTGTCACAGATTTTCCACTTGTTTGTTACAGACACCAAGGCTTTGGAAACCTGAAGAAGTTCCTCACCATCTGCCGACATGGTGATAAAACTAAAGGTACTTTCAAATAAAACAGTCATAACACAAATTAAACTCAATTTTAGGAGCTCAAACTCTCCGAACTCATCAACTCGTCTCTCTGGCCACACAAGTATCTTCTGCAGTAGCTCATATACACAAATATAGAATAGTGCATAACGACATTGCCGCTAGAAACTGCTTGATCGCAGAAGTGAATGGGCGACTCCAAGTGCAATTATGCGACTCGGCGCTGTCCCGCGATCTGTTCCCAGCTGATTATCACTGCTTGGGTGACAATGAGAACAGACCATTGAAATGGATGTCTCCAGAAGCTATTGCAAATGAGCTGTACTCATCGGCCGCTGATGTTGTGAGTGGAGAATAAATATTTCCAAGTTTAACACTATTAAAATTTTTCAGTGGTCACTGGGAGTTCTACTGTGGGAGCTCATGTCGCTAGGAGGATCTCCACACGCTGAAATAGACCCTGAGGAAGTGTACACAATGATTCTCAAAGGAAAGCGTCTGCAACAGCCGAACAATTGTCCGGATCAATTGTTAGTTCATAATAAAGTACACGTTTCATTTTTAATTATAATTTTTCTAGATACGAAGTCATGCTGTGCTGTTGGAGGGTACTCAGCGAAGATCGTCCTAGCAGTGAGCAGGTAGTTCATGGACTTCGAGACTTTAACATTCAACTCAGTCAATACATCTAATTAATTGTTTGCAATGCAAAACCATCCACTTTTGACGGGTTAAATTCGTTTCCGATTCGTTTTATTGTTCCCCACTCTTCATTTAATTAATAAGTACACACAGACATAAATATGAACAACATTATTCTAATTTTGCAATATAAACCTAATCATACATAATATCAATTACGCTTTCAGCATGATTTGCAGATGGTAAAAAGGTAAGTTTTGTCGACGAGCAACTTGTCAGACAAAACTTTCCGGTACCACAATTATTACTTCTGTCGCACCATTTCTTCGTGCAGCATACAGTTTGAATACCACAGTTGCTATCTGTTTGACACTCGTTCCTTACGTAAGCTGCAATTTTTTTTCAATATTTGAGTTAGTGAAGTAACAGAAACAATCTAGAAAACTACTACTTACCAGCAGCATTATCCATTTCTATTCTAATTGGTCTATTGAGACGATTTGCTCTGGTATATTCATTATAGAGCCTGATGTCACTGGCGGTTCTGATTTTTTTCAACGGAGCCCTTCTGAAACAAATGCCATTTAACTTGGTCTGCTAAAACTTGCATACCTGAACTCCCCACTAAATATTCCCAGGTGCGGAATGTCTCCTTTTTTCATCGGATACCAAACTCCCATCTGGTGCTGTTGAAAAGGTGCCGGCTCTGGTGTCACCTCTGGTGGGTCGTCAGATGCCATATCACCACTGATGTTTGATAAGGGAGCAATGTTGGATAGTTTTCCTTGGTGGATCATCCATGGTTTCCGTTCAGTTAATATTTTATCTTCAATTGGTAACTCCGGGACTGGGGAGAATTTCGTGGTTGACCAAGGGTCTGAAACAATCTTAGATTTGTATTTTATGTAGAGAAAAAATTAAATTAGGAACTTTAAAGTTTTTCAAAATGTAACGAATGTTTAATTTTCCGGAGCCAAATGGCAGATTTCAACTAGTCCAAACCCCTACTGCACAAGCTTTCTAATAAAGGCGGTTTGTGCAAGCTCATTCGAAAGTTGTTACATTCCTAGACAAATCTACCTGATCCGCATTGATCGGTACTTTTTACCGGGGCTAAACGGGTCGGATAATTTTTTTTTAGTAAAGTTTTAAGCTTCGCACACATTTTTTTCGATCAAGATCGTCAAACAATTTTGCAATTTCCGAAAAATAATATAACATTTAGAACTAACCTTCTGTTGCCAGAGACACCAGTATATCGGTATCCGGCTCCGGGCTTGTATTCAAAAAAGTTTGCAAAATCTCGAAACTTGGCTTGACATCATCACCATCATCCCTATAAAAAAAACTAGAAAAATCGTCACGAGATTCATTGAACTCACTTTTCCGAAACTTTAGCCGCGTGTGAATTGAATAAATCAACTAAACTCTTGTGGTCTTTCAATTCCTCTCGTGTTGGTTCGGCACTCAAAGCGCGTGGCTTCTTGAAACCGTTCTGGATTTTTGAAGATATCGGGAATTCAATCTCGTCCACACTACTGCAAAAGACATATTATACCGGGGGGTTTGAAAATCAAGCGCAACTTCATCTCTTCAACTTCCGACGCATCATCTGGATTCGGTGTGGTCGTTTTCATCTTTTTGGGTTTTCGGCGATGTGGGAGAAGAGTTGGTGGCTGAAAAAAAAATTATGGAAGATTGATTTTTTATAGCTTGATACCATCTCCAGGTGAATCTTTTTTATATGCGATTGAGACGACGCAGGGTATTCCATTTCCAGAGCTTCTTCTTTCACTCCAAGAAAATTCGGTTTCCTAAAAAAAAAATCCTGATTGATTATTCCAAGAATAATGCAGTGAACCTCTCTTTCATATACTCCAACTTGTGATCATTTTCAATTTTTCGTGGAGTGAGGGAAGGAGAAGATGTTGTTTCAATAATGAAAAAATGATCAATAGTCAGTGGAGGCGCCGTAGGAACTTCTGAAAATAAAATTGGAAAAACAATCCGTTAATAGAAGAAATAACCTCTTGTTGTCTTGTAAAATTGTGTAGTTGGTGTTGTTGCTGTAGTGGTTGGCGGAAACCAATCATATTTTTTGACTTTGGCGGTAGTCCGTTGTAATTGTTTTGCAAAATCTTCTGATACAAATCTAGCCATTCCCCTGAAAATGGAGATTTTTTTTTCGTATGATGGATTTGTGAAAAAATGAAAAAATAAACGTGTTTTTTGGCTCAGATATTGGAAATTGAGCAGTAGATAAGGAAGTGCCCCTAAAACCCAAACCGTGTATCATCACTAATTTTTACAAAAATTGAGTGGCTGTAAAAAACCATTTCACAGTTAGAAAAAAATACGGACCAAATTTGAATGATCGTGTAAACGACGTATTACACCTGAAAAAATTTGGTACATCGCGCGGTAGATCAATTTTTAAATTTTCTCTAGCTCATTTTTCACACATTTAACAGGACTTTCCATGTAAACCAAAAATTTAAATCCAAGCGTTTTTATTACCGTTTCAATACTTCCGTCACCGGGCTCGTAATTACTATTGGTGTAGTGGTGATAACTGTTGTACTTTGAGTTGAAGGCTCCATTAATTCGTCAGTACCAAATGATACACTTTTTTCTTCGTCTTCAGTGACTTCTTCCTCTTCTTCCTCGTCTAAATTAAATTCGCGAGTTTTAAAATATATACATGTTTGTACATCCTATACAAAATTTTCAAATTACCTGTATTTCTCGAAATAATCACATTAGGAATTTTGTGTGTCGTAATGTGTGGTCTGAACGATTGAATAAGTGAACTCTTGGTATGTTCTATTACCGTTGCATTTTGTCCGGAATACTCCAACAATCTCCATGAATACAAACTAAATTGTCCGGGCACTGCTCGTTCTTATCACAAACGCCTCAAAAATTTCACAAGTTGTGAGTGAATAGGCAACCAGCACGTGCTTCGAACATGTCAATACAATATATATTCATGCAATTTTCATTCATTCATTCATTAAATAATAAACTGTCACCGGAGAGATATATCACAACGAATATGAAATAAAACTAATTCATGTACCATGCATAGAATCTGATATTGTCATTGCTATTTTGGCAGAACTTAAACATAAAAAGTGTGCTTCCATCCGTCACCACAGCTGCAATCTACCTGGCCATTCGAGTCGTTCAGATAGTCGTGGTTTGGATTCTCTTTTGTTTCGTTTGAATTCATTTTCAGGTATAGCCTAAAATAAAAAGGTTATGTTGGACATAATTCTGAAAGTTTTTACTTTTTCCTTAGAATTTTTCGACTTGGTATCTTTCGTTGAAAGTTCAATTTCACACACTCCAGATTTGCTCATATTCTGTTGATAACCATCTCGGCAATTGCACTTTCCCAAATCACAATACTGGTTACTCGCGGAACACTCCTCATCGTTCTCACAGTCTGGGTTTATAGATTAATTTAAAAACTTTAATTAAAAACAGTTCTACTAAAAATACCTTGAGCTAGCCATAAGCACTGACAATCTTGGCACCCATTCTTGTTTAACGCTACAAAACAGTTTTTCCCGCAAATTGGAGGCGGTGGGCAGGAGACTTTGGTAGCTGAAACTTCTTCTATGTAACATAAATTTCAATGTAAGTATTACTTGTATCATTTCCAGAATAATCCAGAATAGTTGTCGATTTGGTGCTCTCCTCAACCGCCTCATCCTCCTTGTCGTATTTCGTTTGAATTGCCGGCTGAACGGCATTGACTTCAGCTTCAGTTTTTTGATACAGAATGTCAGAAATGATTTCCACTTGAGCGTCACTTGTGTTCTGTTCGTATAGCGTGCTTGAATTCGAGGATGACTCAACTACAGCGTCTTCCACTGCAGAATTGTTGGCAGCGTTGAAATAATCGACTGTAGTTGATGGTTCGGGGTCTTCCACAGCTTCTCCGGAACCTTCGTAGGAAAGTTCTGGAAATACAGACGTTTGAGTTATTAAACTTCTCGGAAGTAATTGGAAGGCTTACTTTTGACATTTTCTTCAATTGCAGCATTTGAAAATAAATCGGTTCCAATAGCTGGCGGGCCATTTTTGTTGAACATACTTTTCATTTTCAAACGATTTTTCAGAGTATTCGCTTGATCAGAATCTTAAATATTATTACTTAAAGGTAGACAACGACCTGGGGAAAATTATTTAAACCACTTATATGATGCTAAAATTATCAAATATCATTATAAAATTTTTTTAAAAATTGTTGGAAAGTTTTTTTTTATTTTCAATCAAAAGGCGGTGAATTAAATTGCCTTTTATTGGCATTCAATAAAAAATTTTCAAAAACTTTTGAATAGTTTTGGATAGGATAAAATGAGATATTTGGTAATTTTGGCCCCAAGTAGTATTAACAATTTTCCCACTGGCGCTAATCCGCCTTTGCATAGCTTAAACTTACAACTTATTGCTAGTTCATCTTTTTCTTCACCTGAATTCGAATTGGACTCGTCGAGTAAAGTTGGAAAATTCTGAACGAGCAGGATTGAAACATCTAGGATTAATTGATTGTACTTACATCTGTCTTGAAAGGTAATTCATCGTCGTCTTCAAAACTGTGTTGAGCAGAATTAATAAATAGGAATGTAGAAAGTAGAATCAAAAATCGCATATCTGAAAGTGAGTGTGAATGTGGCGAAGTGCGAAATGAAAATTGAAAAGAGACACTCGGGGGCGGATGGAATGAGAAGCTAGTTCTGAACTACTTGAGAGTTTTCTCTTTGAATGACATATAAAAAACCGATTTTGCTAAGATCTCGTCCTTGCAATGTTACTTGAAGAGTTCATCAAGTAGGTGACACCGTCTCACGGTTTGAGATTTTTTGAAAAAAAAAACGCTATTTTTAGATTCTTGAACGTATTATAGATTCTTGAAATGAAATTGAGTAGAAGTGAATAGAATAAGCATTGAAACGAAAAGACAGGAACAAGGTAGACTAACTCATTAGACGTCGACGGGTCAGTCAAGGCGGGCCGGTGAGTTTCTTCATTCATCCTAAGGTTCCGCACGCTCACTTTCACCTACAACTGGCCCGTTTCAAACAATTGAAACCGCGTAGTTCCCCGTCCGAACTGGAATAAACTGCGCAATACTTATTGGCACGGCTTTCCCGAAACACCGGTTAGATGCTTTTTGACCGACCGAAAATTAAAGCGAACAGTGCTTTTGACGCTCTATTATATTCTTTGTTTTATTGTTCGGCGAGTTAATGGGTTCCAGGGTTTCTTGGATGGGTTCCAGTAAGAATCAAATAACAATATTCGTTCAATTGGCGTTCCACAAACTAGAGTACATTGAACAAAACTAACTTTAAGAATTAGATCTAACATGGAGGAAAAAGAAAATGCCAGTCATCACTCCCTAGTTTACTACAGGCAGGGGACACTAAAAAGGATTACTGTGATGCGCAGAAATACTAACATTTCCATAGAAACCTAGTAACTAGGTGAATCAGTATTTCAATATTGATTAAAGGAAATAATTCCGTTCACATTTTTTAAACCTTGTTTCTGTAAAACGCGTGCTAAACCATTAACTCAGTTAGATAAAAAAGTTTCGATAAAATATTCTCCTCTTGAAACATTATATGTGCCTTCCAAAGAACATTAGCAGTGAACAGTTTTTTGTGCTACCTGAAAATTTACTAATTTCCATACTTCTAACGTTTGTATAACTAATTCTGAAACTGATAAAACTCTGTTAACAAGTTTAGTTGCAACAAGTTTTTCAATTAAAATGTGGTTACGAAGTAATTAAAAATTAATACCGGTTAGTCACTTTCTGACCGATGACAATTAATGCAGACATGCTTATGACTCTTTGCTATATTTTTTGTTTTACTCTTAATGGGTTCCAGAGTTGCTTTGATGGGTTCCAGTAATAATCAAATAATACTCGTTGAATTAGCGTCCGACTTACTGGAGATCATAGAATTCATTTGATTTTCACAGAAATCACTTGAAGATTTATGTTTAATATTGTGACATCGAATCGAATATTTCCTAGACCTATAGTATCGAACTGTTATATCAAACCACAATCAGAACTAATTTAGACAAGTTGATTATGTGTCCAATATTGCATCTATTGGAACAATAGGATTTATGAAAGTTAACAATAAATGTTGAATGCATAAATAGACAAATCAAGTAAAATTATTCTAAAGGTAATTTTCAAACATTTCCACGTGCCACTGACACTCAAACCAACCAATAGTTGTTGGAGTATTTCTTAAAATTTTTGAAAAGAACATTGAACAGTTTTAACATTTATTTGGCAATTCAAACAGCAAGAAAAAACATGGTATATTAAATTGATTAGTAGTACAAAAGGTATACAAAAGCTTACATATTAACTCAATATGGTCTTGGATATCCTGGATACTGTCCGGGTGGAGGTGGAGGATATTGCCCTGTTGGTGGTGGTGGGTACATACCGGCTGGCGTGGCTCCGGTTCCAATTTGATATGGCTGCTGTTGTGGATAGCCTGGTGTGCTTGAGTATCCTGGGTTGCTTGGATACATGTTAGTTTGATAGGGTTGCTGTGGAAGTGGAGGTGGTTGTTGGTTGTACGCCGAGTATCCTTGGGTTGGGAGTGGTGGGGCTTGTTGGACATATCCACTAGGATTCACTCCAGCACCGATTCCCATAGGTGGTGGGGGTGCATATGTGGCTCCGTAAGGTCTTGGTGGCGGTGGAGCATATCCAACTCCGGCGCCAACTGGTGGTGGAGGGGCTCCATATGGAAGAGGCATAATTGGAGTAACACCGAAGCCAACTGGGGAACGATAAGAACCGTCACTAGAGGAAGAACTTGAGGAGGAAGAACTGCACGTGCGACGGCCGTACATCTGAAGAAAAAGTGTAAGTTGAGGGGTTTAAAAGGGAAAAAAATCAAACAGAAAGGTTGAAAAACGATCGATTGTGAGTTGTTAGTTTGCGATCCGCCTATTGCCTCAAAAACGAGAAGGTTTCACAATGTGATACGGTTATCAGTTTGCATTGTCAGAAGAAGTTTCTCGTTTTTCCATAGAGAAGAGCAAACAATGACGTATATGGAAACGAATGAACAAAAAAGAAACGAGGGCGTTTTCAGTGTATATTTTGAAACTTTCTTTGCAATCCATGAGTCATGAGGATAGATCATGGACATGACCTTCTGGATGATTCAATGGGAAGGAAGATTACATTCATTTGAATTTATAATAGGAATAATATCGAAATGTCAAACTGGAATGCCAATCAAATACAAACGTCAAAAAAATTATCAGGAAGAATGGAAAAGATCAGGGCAATATTTTAAAATTCAAAACTTTTTCTTGAATTAAGCCAGTCTGCTCTCCGTCGGTCTTGTTGTAAGTTAAATCCAAGCTTCGCTCGACTTTTCAGGAAAGACTGGCTGTAGTCTGGAGGTAAGAAATGCTGACCTTAAGTTTGACCGCGACAACCATCCAGACTGAGCCATCCGGACAACTTTCAACCCTATTGGGTCTGTAAGTTTCTTTTACAATTTTAACAGACTTTTGAAACTCAATTACGATTTAATTTTGTTTTTCAACTTCAATGAATTTTATTGTGTATTAGTTCTTGAATCCGTGTAATTTTAATAACTATTTCAGTCCGTTTTGCAAACCAGAAAGGCCGATCAATACACTTCCTAGCTAAGATTTTCTGCGCCTATGCATTTCGCACCTGTTCTATTCCGAACATGTTTGCGGATCAGTTCTCTGACCACCTAGTGTCTTCACATGATTTTGACATTGGAAACATGTGGCCGAATGGTCTAGTGGTATGATTCTCGCTTTGGGTGCGAGAGGTCCCGGGTTCAATCCCCGGTTCGGCCCATTCCTTTTACTCTTTTAAGCATTTTCAGCATGTAACTTTGAAAACTTGTATTTTGATCGAATCGTGAGACACATTCAGTAAAATTATGGGGAATTGTAAGAAAAGGCTTTGAATATTTTTTTATGTATTATTAATGTATTTGATCGCGGAATACATTCATATTTACATCATCTTCTACGAGTTTAACAATTTGTGAAAATTATAATAATTATGAAAAGTAATTTGAATTATATTAAAACAATTTCTCACGATTAGCAATTTTGATTGTTAGAAATCCTATTCCTAACCAAAACTTTCGAAAAAGTCATACTCTGCATTTTCAAGGTCAATGCTTACTGCGTTCAGAGTTTTCTTGTTTAGTAGAGACGCAGATAGACTTGTTTATTGGTTTGTGACTAGTCGACCACACGCAGAGCGCTATTCACGAGAGCGTGCATGTGTAGGAAGAGGCGTTCACGACGAGACGTGGCCGGATGGTCTAGTGGTATGATTCTCGCTTAGGGTGCGAGAGGTCCCGGGATCGATCCCCGGTCCGGCCCACTTACTTTTTTCCTTGTAGCGAATGGTTATATGCTTTTGATGTATTATGCATATGGTTATTTCAGGAAAACTACAATACATATCAGCTCGAAACGTGGCCGGATGGTCTAGTGGTATGATTCTCGCTTAGGGTGCGAGAGGTCCCGGGATCGATCCCCGGTTCGGCCCGCTTAATTTTTTGATGTATTTTGTTAAGTGTTTTTATGATTGTTTGGAATTATAAAAATTTAGTTGATATTTGCGAATCTGAATAAAAAATCAATACAATTTTAATAATCATTTTTGAATCTCTCATGACAAACTTTATAGAAAACAATTCTCTATTTACAAAACCGGAAAAGCAACACAAGGTATAAAAAATGAACACTTAAATATTAAAATAGCATAATGAATTAAACCCGAGATAACATGTAACAAAGTTTAACTTTGGTTCAACGAAATACCCATAAATAATGAGAATGTGACTGCTAAGCTCTACTAAAACCTGGAACTAAAAATCAGGCGTAATCTGTGAGTTTAGCCTTGTTCTCAGAAACTTTCACAGGACATTTGTTGCAGCATCTGCAGACAGCAAAACAAAGTACAGCAAAGATGAGAAAAGTGAACGAAACTCCGACGGCGATGATTTTCAGTGAAGAATTTATCAACTTTTCTTGCATTACAGCAATCCTCGTCTCAGCAAACGCTTCTCGGCCTGAAATGCAATAGTTTGAGTAGGACAAACGATGAACGTTATTGCATATTGCGTAACGAAAAAAAGGGATTTACAATATACAAGTCAATAAATAAAAGTTAGCCTAGAACGTACCAATTGCGTCATAGTTGGTGATGCGGAACATAAACTCGCAATGAACGTTGCGTGGGAGAGGCATCTCATAACTTGTGGACGGGGCAGGTAGGTATACTGTCGTTGGGTCCTTATTGCAAGGGCCAAGGTATGCTTGGTAGGTTATTGCATAGGTTAGAATGTTTTCTGGTTCAGCCGATGCGGTCCAGGTTATCATTGCGGTAGAGTTGGGTTGGATTGCCACTCGGATATTGGAGACAGATTCGGGGGCTGAAAATTTAGTTTTTCATTTAAATTAAGAATTGCACAACACAACACACAATTCAAAGAAAAATAACCGATAATTGTAGTTTATAAGCTGGTAGGTGTTAGAAATATGAGAAAGTGGCTTAAATTACTGCAAATTTGTCGATTTCCGTCAATCAAATACATTTTTACAAGCTGCTCATAAATTTTGCGTTTGGTTTAATAAACGTTCAGTCCAAAAAAAATAAACTATGGAAATTTAATTTCCGCGTAAAATCATATGTTTGTGAAATTCAAGTTTAGCTTTCAGTTCCAATTTTTCGGACATTTCCATATTTCGCCCATTTTAAATTACATATTTTTAAGTCTTATATGCTTTTTTTTGTCTCAATACTCACCACATTGAAGGCTTCCTTTCCCATAAACCTGCTTGCATTGAAACGAGTTGAACCTCACTGAAATCGGTGTTGTCGCAGTGTTCTGATCCGACGAGAGAGCAGAAAAAGTGACTGCGTAGGACGAGTCAAACTCCAGATGAGACAAAAGAATTGAATATGTGGGGTCCACTCGAATATCCGTCACAACCGAATTCGTCGCGTTTTTGACTTGTAGCCGGAAATAACAACTGTCGTATGCGGTTCTGCAATAGGATTAATTAGTGTGTAGCAGTTATAAAAAATATGGGGGGGGGGGGGCCTTGAATCGACCCGTATATTATCCCAAGCTGTCATGATGCTCAAAGAGCTTTGCCGGTCTCCAGAACCACTTGATCTCGGCTAATTACCACCGTTCATTATCTTAGCGGCGTTGGCTTTTATAAATAAAGAAAACAGTGCGTACCTCGGGAAATGGAGATGTGCAACAACCCCCTGTTCAGAATTAAATCCATTTTTAACAATTAGCGGTGATCCGGGAGACTTGACAACTAAAGTACTAGAAATCTCAGTCCACTCGCTTTGAATTGTATCTCCAAGCTTTCCGGCGGGTCCAACAACAGTGATAAGGAATTTGTATTGAACTCCAGGAATCATTCCGTCAACTTTTATCATAGTGTCCGGCTCAACCTAAAAATAAATGCTCTTATAATTTATTGCCTTAAACTTTTAAACACTTACAGATGCAGTAATCCATTGACTCTCATCATAGTATCCCAATGCATAAGTTCGCTGCTTCCACTGCACAACATACTGTACCGGTCCAGATGGGCGAATTTTCGTCAGGCCAAGGAGTCCCTATAATTTTTGAGAGCTATTATTTATTGACACCTCATGAGTCACAAAACATAAACAATGACAGTTATCGTCTCCTTTCCTCCCCCTCTCCCCATGATCCCTTTTCTCACCTCAAATGAGTCGTCCAAATCGGGTGTTGCAGAAGGCATCTGGCACAATAATTCAGCTGACGAGATTGGAGATGAGCCCACTTTTCCTATAAATTAGCTCAAGTTACAGAAAAATAATTTTAAGATGTAGGGAGTACCAGAGTGTGCGGTAGATTCCAGCCAAAACTTGGCTCCTTGAAGAGTTTCACCAGTAAGGTTGCCTCGTTTCATGTCACGTCTATGCTGAAATTGTAGGCAGCCATTCTCGCATTTTGCGTATTCCTCAGTGTTAACATAAAAGTATTCATCAATAGATCCATCCAGATTTTCTCGTGTCTTGGGGTATCCATACTGAAAAGTTATATGTTTAAAAAACTGTGATCTGATTTTATCTTAAAAATCGAGACTCACCTTAAAGGAAATTGTTAAAAACTACTCATATGGTTCCAAAATGGTCAAATATCATAGTAAAAATGTTCAAAAAATTTTGGAATGTTTTTTTTTCAGGGAAAAATGGCATTTAATGAGCTTTTACCATTTCTAAAAAAACCTATAGCATTGTCCCATGTTCGGATTTTTACAGTGTTTGAATCCATGAAGTTCGAAAGAATTTTATGTTAATTGACAACTTCCAAAAAAGTGAACTTTTGACCACTTTTGGAAACCAAATAAACAAATTTTTAAATTTTGTTGAAAAGTTTCACTGTGTATACTATTTTGGTAATTTTTCCGTTATATGAGTGATTTTGGATTCATTTCCCGCTGGCACTATTCCGACTTTAATACCACAGTGCTAAAATAACGAAAGATCAAGGTAAAACGTTCCAAAAATTACTCCGTTCCAACCTAACATTGTTTTCGTAATGGCCCACAAAAATTACTTAAAACTCAGTTAAGCTATCAACATCGTTCCTAATCTGAACTTTTTTCAGTTAGTTGAAGTTCCAAATCTTACATACCTTTTCCGAACACTTTGCTTTACAATGGGCGACTCGAATAAGATGTGCATAATCAATTTGTATGTATGGTAGAACAACAAAAGAAGTTACCAAATTGGCTGCACAAAGTAGTAGTATGAAAAGACTACTGTACAATCCCATACTGCTGAGAACCTGTAACAACTTTTGGTATTATGTGAGTTGAGAGAACTCATTGAGACGTGAAGAAACAAGAGTAGAGGAAGTAGAACTTGAGCACGCATTCCACTAGCTAAGGTAATAATAATTAGTGTTGCCTTTGTGAGTGACTGAGAATGAAGGGATGAGAGGAGGCTCTTGAACGTCTTTGTTCGCCTATCTTCTGTAGTTGGCGATTAAGCATTAAAAATGAAGGAGAAAGACAGAAAGACGTCCGTCTCTTGCTCAGTCGCCACCAAATTTCCGGAGGCAGTTCGAGAATGAAAAGATTTTAGATGGAAGAAGCAAAAAAAAGAAAATTGGAATGTGTTTGCAAGTGTTTGGGGGGGGGGGGGGGGGGGTTAAATGAGGGAAGAATACACACAAACACTTGAGAAAAGACAATCCGTTAACCTCTAAAAAAAGAGCAGGGCACCTTCGGGGAACAATAGGTCATGCAAATGCCGTTAATGGGTAACGAGAGAGTCGTTCGTTTAGAATATTAGAATATTAGAATGCAACAATACCTTGGAAGGTCACATTTTTTGTGTACTCAATACGTGGTGGGCTGTTCATTTACTGTGATTCTCTGACACTTGCACCAGAAACCGTGACCAACAACTGGTGCTGAGAAGAGAAAAAGGGTGACGGGAAAGAAAGAAGGATGAGTTGAACGGATTACACAACTGCGATTTATTGGCCAATTGCTTATTGCTAAGGTGTTCTTTCGGGAAACGACGGAGGGGCTCACTGGTTCTCGAATTGACAGTTGGCGTCATGTGCTGGCATATATTATCGAGGCGTTGGCAGTAGGGAAGCGACAAAAAATGCTGAAGCCATAATTCGAATTATCCTAGATTTTATTTATTTTATTCTAGTCACATGGTGACGGATTTGGGATTTGTTGGAAGATTTAGATTTGGATTTGAGATGCACTTTGGGAAATTAAAGATGGAGTACGGCCTGTGGGAAACTTAATCAGAATCATTTACATGGTACCAAAAGAAAAATATATCATAATAAAAATTTTCAACAAAAATTATAATTTTTATTGACAGTCAAAAAGATAAGTTATTATCACTTTTTGAGAAAACTATAGCACGGTATGTTCAAATTTCTACAGTGTAAAAGTGTTATTATTTGAAACATTAAAAATTTGAAACTGAATGTTGAAATTGAAATTGAAAAATTGAATCGAAAATTGAATTGAAATTTAAATTGAATAATTGAAATAATAGATTATAAAACTCCAAGGACTACTATAGGACTATAGGAGTAGTTTCTAATAATTTCCCCATTTACGATTTTCCAAAATAAAAATATGCCAAAATGAGAGTAAAACAAAACAAAAAGGCACTTGAACATTATACGGTTCAATAATGCTTAGGATAGCGGTGGGAGTGAAATTTGAATAAGAACAAACACACATAGCTAAGCTCACTATTTGTTAGTGGAAAAAACTTTTTGAATAGGAAGCGAGAGCCGATACAACCCCCAACACAAACACGAAATTGCAACATTGTAAAAAAACGATAAAGTTTAGAAAAGAAGAGCGAGTGCAAATCGTCAAAAACTCGACGACAACGGCTCGGCTCAGCTCGTTATTCGATGTTAACTAGGCCAATTTCACATAGATACTTTCATTCACTCTTTCATCCAACGTACATTTTTATACATAAAAATGAATTTGTAGTGTTGTTCTGACTTTTTTGCTCTAATTATTATATTTTTCAAAGGAACGGGAAAAGTGTGGGTTGGAAGGAAAGATAAGGCGACTGAGTGTCGTCACTCCACCCAGCAAGTGGTCACCACCGAGTGTACACCCTGTGGGGGCGGGGCGTGTTCCTAAAAGCAAGGTAATAGAGAAATGGGAGACCGTGTGCATAGTGCCAAAAAATAATTTAGCTAATTAAATATTTCTCAAACAATATGAAACAAAATATAGAATTGTGCTTTACACAAAAATTTGATCGAAACCCATATACTAGTGACCTTCCTGCATTGCTCTTTCTTATACCTTTCTTAGACCAACAGGTAACAGGTTAATCCCATTTTATAACCGGTCATTTAGAATATCAAAAAGAAACCCATAAATCTCAAGCGGTACTGTCGCAAAGAGGAGACCCATTGTGTAGAGAGATAGCAAAAGAAATTCACACAATCTGGTCAATGGCTCACAAAAAAAACAGAAATATAAAATAGAGTTTGCGCAATATTTGTGAAAAGAGTAAAATAGAGTAGTAACACATGGAAGGGTAGAGGGGAAAAAAACGCCGGAAATCTGCTCATTTCATATTCAGGGAATAGCATGATATTCCGGATTTGAAGATGATTGCAAGGAAACAATAATTTGGGCCAAAAATTAAATATAGTACTTATTTCTTTCTTAGAATTTAAAAGTAGATCAGTGTTGCAGAGGAGTTTGTTATATTCTGTAGATATTCCAAAATTATGGAAAATGTTTAACTTTTTATGAAATAATTTTCACAAAAAAACCGTTTGAACTTCGCACAACTTTTTCAAAATTACCATCAAATTTTTGTTCAGAGTGTTTTGTCTGTTTTTTTTTTAATTTTTTTATTGAATTCGAAATAACTCCAATTCAATAATTGAGTTTGCAGGATTTCAAACACTTTAGAAAGCAATCGTATTTTGCTTATCAAAATTGTACCATACTTCTGCGGCTCATATCTGGATTACCTTAAATTTACCAAAAAGGTTCTACTGTTAAAATGTATAAAATTATTTTGTGCATTTTTGTGACTTGATGATTTTTTTCCAGCCGAAATATTTTTTTTTTGCTCATTGAGCGAGATTCCCAACAAAACTACTGTACTCCTTTTTACTTTAGGTCTCAAAAAGAAAAAAAACTACCATTATGTACATATTAGTATATTAGTACATTAGTAGTGCATGTACTACATCCAAATTCAACTATCGAAAATTAGGTCTGTGAAAAAAGTATACGGTATCTAACAATTTGTGTGATATTTTCGCACCTTCTTAACAAAAAAATCTTATAGAACTATCAAATAACTCATATAGACCATAATACTTTACACCAATGATAGAGAAGGGTCTGGTTACCAGTTTCCTGGAGGCACAAAAGCGAGGAAAAAGCACCTGTTACTAACAGACATCATTGGCGGTATTATCTACGGGAAAGACTTTGAGCCGAGTATACCGATTAATCAGGGATGTACACTATCCCGCGCATATCCCCCGCTTCTTGTTCTACAAGACACAACAACATTCTCATTACAATATTACAAGTAGTTCTAGCTGCTGACAGCCGCATTTGAAACGAAACCACGGGACCCTCCCCACTCATCAATTAACGAATACCTGCGGCTGTCATAAACAACATATGTAGTCAGGATAGACACACGTTGATGAATTATTCTGTAGGCGATACGTCTCAATTTATTAGAACATTTGATTTTGGTAAGATTTTGGTAAGAAACGTATCTATTCCATCAACCGCTCATTTTCTCACCGTCATTTCATTTTCTCGATTGAGGTTAAGAGGATCGTTCGGAAAAGGATTACGGTGTGGCAAGCACTTTTTGACACACCTGCCAATTTTTGAAAACATCATGTATTTGAATAAATCATCGATGTTTTGGTATTGGAGCAATCTTATCATCAACATGTTTACGACCAGACACATATTATTACTGACGGTGAAAAGGAACACATGCATTTAGATGGTTCACGCGAGTCAAGGTGTGCATCCTCTTACTAAATGCACCAATTAAGATGAGTGCCCTCCGGAATCCAAACATTGCCAAGGTGTTAGTATGCAAACAATGAGGAAAATAATTAGAGTGCGGAGAGAGCTTGTATTGCGCAATTGGATCTTTTTTCCAAGTGACTTCTGAGTGAAGCAGTGCAAAGGGGACACACTGTGGAGCTATTGTGACATCAGAAAAATCTTGTGGATGGTGTCGGATTTTTAACACGGTGTCGCACGCAATGTTCGGTAATCAATGACAATAAAAGTAGTATGTAAATTCTTTGTTGTTGACTCTGTCAGAATGACTTGGTTTACGTGGTTTACGACCGGTAAGCGGATGACCACAACCGTTTTTACGAGGGGATGAATGGGGTATGGTATGTACTGAAATCCAATGTAAATGGGGTACGACGATATGACATTTTCAATAGTGAAATTTAGGAAAGTCTCAAAATGCAAAAGTTTTTGTTTTAATTGGAATATTATCAATTCTACTAACGTTAAAAAAAATTGAATAAACTAATATTATACTTTTTGAGATATCATCTATTAGTCTAACGTGTAAATACGTTTTTGACCGTAGAACTGTTAAACAACAGTACAATTATCTTATTTTTAAATATACATATTTTTTTACTATATAATCGAGGTCTCTCTGAACCAGGACATGTCATTCGGCAGTTCTACAAAATGAGAAGTTGCTGCATGTTTTTAAAATATTTAAATTTAAAATATAATGGCAGAACATCGAATCTCATATTCTTTATTGAAAATCGCTCTAAAAGGGCTGCAAAATGTTCGATATTCCGTCGAAATTTACTTAGAAAATTTTTGAGCACTTCTATGCTTTTTTCAGCCGAGAAAACTTTTTTTGCATTTCTAATTCATATTGGAAATAACCGGAGAATCACACCACTTTGGCTCATATAAACTAACTTTAGTTCATTTTACCAGTTCAAAAATGTTCACAAAAATGTTCAACAAAGTTAATTGGGTATAGCAATAAGTCAGTTATTTTCAATCTTTTTTAGAAACTGTAACTAACAGATTACTATAGAAAAGACGGTTTATAAACTGAATAATGACAAAAATATGTTTGCAATGTTTATATAAGGCTAGATATAGGTGTCACTTAACCTTACATGATATACTCAGTGGGAATCATTACAGTTCTATTTAGTTAGCACCTCAGACACAACAGAAATAACACACATATATAATAACCCAGGCGACAAAAAGTGGTTAAAAAATCTTGAGGGATTTGAAAGCTGATCCATAAGAGTGTTTATTCCATTCTGGATTATGCCGGCAGTCAAACGGCTGCCTCAGAAACGCGGCCTGGCACGTAAGTATCACTTTTTTTTGAGCCCACACTTTAAACTTTTTTTTTCGTTCGATCGAAAGTGTAGATAGATTGAAAATAGTGAGGGGAGAGTTTGAATTATGATTAGGAGTCGAGCAACAAGTGCCACTACTGAGCAATTGGGAGGAGGTCAGTGGGAGGATGAGCCCGAAAAAAAAGGAAAAAACGAGATATTGAGTGATAAGAAAGAGATGATTATTAGTGGCTAGTTCTAAAGGATCCGAAAAATTAATGAGTGAAATTTGATTTTTTATTGGTGTCAGGTCGTGAAAGTGTCGAGAACATTGACAACTCGCAGGGGGCTCCACGATTCTCTCACAAACCACAGAGGAGAGCCATAAATCAAAGGTAGTTAGAATGTCAATGAAAAACCAGATTTTTTGCTGGGCGGAAAAGTGGATCTAGGGGGTAGCTGTTGCAGTCTATTCATCTTTTTAATTCAAAAAGTAGATATTTGTATGCAAATGAGGAGATAGAGAATGAAGAAGAGAATAGAAAAAGACAATGAAATTGAAGGTGTTCTCCTTCATTCTTTTTTGGACAAATAACCTGTTAGACAATGTGAGATTGAGTAAATGATGCATGGAATTATTGTCCGTTTTAACACTTGACTCGTGTCAAAATCCAAATTCCAAAATCCAATGACGCGGACACCAGACGCTGTGGCGTTTTGAAGGTGATGAGGAAAATGATGGGTGTGTGAGAATGGTGAGGTTATGTTTACACGTTTTGTACACCAATTCAATCAGTCTTCGTGTTACAACTTTCGAAATTCGTTTTGGTTAATGAGCCGGGCTCATATTAGAGTTAGGAGGAGGGAGGATAACTTTGTAGACATTGCACATATGTTTTCAAAACGAAGAATATATGCCGATGATATGGAGGGGGTGGATTGGATTGGCAGAAAACGAAAACGAAAACTCGAGCAGAATGTCATTTGCACTGCATAATATTGTTTAATGGATTAGATGCGGTTTTGAGATGAATAATGAATAGCGTGAAAGAGATGAGGATTTCCCACTTTTTTTCTAAATTAATATGGACAACTAAAACATATTGCTCAAGAAATTTTTTTGTGATTGCGTAAAAACTACTCATCCAAAAATGGAGTATCATCACATTTCGTACATCTGTTAAAAAAAACCAAATGGCCAGAAAGCACATAATTTCATTATGAAACTTAAAAAAAAAATCTGTAACTTTTTTTATTATTTTTAAAAATAATGTTATCATTTTTTCTGTGATTTAGGATCATTTTCAAATCATAGGTGCACAATAATTTGTAACTTTTGTGTATTAATCTACTGAAAAAATCAGTTATCAAAAAGAGAAAAATAGTGCTTAAACACGTCCGAAAATGTACGAAACCGACTTTGTTAATTTTTAGCGATTTTGTAAAGCTATTTTTTTTTTTTAAAGTTTTATTACTTATAGAACATTTTAAGAAAGAAATTCATCATGTAAAATCAGTGGTTTTGATTTTTTGATAGCGATACCAAAATTATTATCGACAATGGTTTCATGATGTTATTGCAGAATTTCAACTTCAAAATAAAAAAAAATAGTTTTTGAGTTTTTTAGAATTTAAAAAATAATTCTAAATGTTGCAAAACTGCAACGTACAGTAGCCTAAACAATGAAGTGAAAATACTTTAACAATAGTGCTTAATATAAAAGCCTACAATATTTGTTGAAGTAAATTTTTGAAAAATTAGCATTGACCCTAATTTTCACAGGTTTTATGAGCAGATGTGTTTTTATTGTGTCATCAACAAATTGGCTTAAATCTGGAGGTAACAACCATCTGGATCATGGTGCTAATATGCAGTCATATCAAGATGTTTCTTTTTGAATCTTAAGCACTATGAGTCCTAGGCAAGAACGGAAATGTAAATTTTGAGAAAGGCGAAAGTGAATAAAACGAGCTTCATTACAATCTCGTGTGAACTTAGTTCAGTTAAGAGTAACGGCAGGAAGGAAGTGTGAGAAGTTGAGTGAGAAGGTTTCTAACGCTCATACTCATTTCCATAATAGGGGGATTCGTAATAACTGCAGATTTGACTACCAGATAGAACTATGATTGTTATTAACAGGAATAATGGAACGCCGTTCTCGATAAGAATCGCGCGGACCTGTCACCACGCGCCTTGCATGACATTTTTGTTTCTTCTCCAGGGAAATGGCCGATTGAGCAACAGATGCTTGAGAGCACACTTATCAAGACAAACTTTATAAAGAAACATGTGTGGAAATGAATGAATGAAGGAGGAAAAAAAATGATGGATTGGGGTAGAATGGGTGAAAAAAAATTGTAAAAAAAAAACGCTCTAACTGAGAGGAAAACTTTTTTTTTTGGAAAATTATACGTTTCGTTGACATTTATTCATGATGACCTGTCAAAAGACTCTTCATCCCGAAAAGTTTGATAGGCGGACGATATGCATTTCAGATGGTTTTCAATAAAAGCAACACTTGGCAAATTTCGAGGAAGCTAAGAATTTTGGAAATTCAAAATACTCACTGATCCAGAAGTAATTTTAGCTATGGAGCTTTGGAAATTTTCAAATTCTCGAAGAATGCATGACGGATTTCTTTAGATTTTAAATTTTAGATTCATTCATATAAAAGCTAAACAAAAAAAGTTTTATATGAAATTAGTGTTGCATAAAATTTCAAACAACAAAAAAAAAGAAAAAGAAAAGGAAAAAGCAAACAAGAAGGCGAAGTAAATGAAAAACTACCTACAAGGGCAGTTGACTCTGTTCAAGGATATTCAAATAGGTAACGAGTAAAAAGGGGGAGGTAAAGAAAAACACACAGAGGCCTTCAAAGACATCTTTATAAGTCAATATCCGACATGTAACCTTCATGTTCTTCACAATAGCCACCGAAACTAGCATGTCGGATTGCGCAATGGGATTTCGGGCGGTGCACACACTACGATATAATCATCTGCCGCACACAAGTTTCTGAGTTGTAAATTTGTCGAAGGCGGCCTTCATGGATCAGGTCGCACTTTTTTTCGGGTGGTGTCCAACGTAATTGTCTTTTGATGAGACACCGACCGAGTAGACAAGTGACCGATTGACGGTATTGCGTGATTATGATATTTATTCAATCGGATTCATGTTCCACATCCACTTAATCTAAGTGAGCAAATATGTTCGGGCGAGGTTTATTATGAAAGTGTATGTTTCTAGGATACTGTTTTACGGAACTTATAATCTTGAGAAATCTTGTAAAATGTGAGCAGTGTAAAGTTAACAATTTTCAGTTAGTTTTGCAGTATTCAAACAGGTTTTTGATGAATAAAAGGATGAACTATTCGAGGTTTATGAGATTTTGAGCTCGAAATGCACACATAAAAAAAATTTGTCTACCCGTTTAAATTGACAGAAATATTCTATCTGTTATTCGATTTTTTTGTGGCAGCTAACAAATTTATGGAAATCACCGCGCACCGTTTTGAACTGTCAGAAATTTCAGAATTTGAGAAATATCATACATTTTTTTTGTTTTTTAGAACGTAGTATCGTTTCTGTATACTTTTACTCGTTCTTATTTATCTAGGTGAACCGGTACCAGTTAATATTTAATAAATCTATACACAGCCTGTAGTTAAAAATCCTTTGAGTTTAAATTAACACAAATCAGAATTGACCACTTTGAGTAAAAAATATACATTTTCAAACATAAAACGTGCCTCTTCTTTACACAAGCACGGTGACGGGTAGAGAAGGTGTGAGTAAACTCAAAAACGGGTGGTGAGAACACCACAAATGAATCATATCGGTGTAACAATAGAGCACAGGTAACTATTCAAATTAAAGGGTAACAAGGTAAACTGAGTTAGGGGTGCAACAATACAAAGCATATCAGTATTTGTTACCGGAATTGGAAACAATAGAAAAGTGTTCCAAGGTTGTTTGGTTGTCCGGCACACGTGTTCTTGAAAACGAAAGGAAAAAAAGCGAAAGTTACATGTAGTAAGGATAGGAAAAAGGGTATTCAATAATGAAACTTTCCAATTTATACAGTTGTTGTTATTAAAATGACTATTTTTGAATATTGAAGAGGTTCAAATAGGTCCCAGATAACCAAACATTTATTCTTAAATTTGACAATTTTGCAACCGTTACTCACTTCAGAAAAGTGTTTTATCATGTTGTTGCACCACGACTATAATAGTGTTTCACAATTAAACCATTTGTGTTTCAAACACTCAGATCAACAAAAAATACTAACATATTCCATTCGAGGGACATTTTCCAAGAAACTCTCAAAAATGGGCGCCACACTATATTCATCTCGCATTGAACGTGGCGCACATGACAGAAAGGCGCGGAACCCGGAAGATGTCAAATCATGATATTAGTTACGCTCCCTATTTTCAGTTATTCTCAAAAACCGCCTGGCGCCCAAGCCTCTTGACTGCGACCGTCTTGCAACAGTTCTTGGGGGATAAGTGTTGAAAATTCATGGTTTTAAATGCCGAAATTTAGGGCACATTAAATTTGAGTCCGACATCTATTGGGTTCGGCGCTCAATATCTTTATCTCGCGAAAGTGTGATGTATTTAGTTTAACCTGCCATTCTTTCTGCACTATTTTCACCAATCTGTTTTTTTTGCGTCAATACTTTTTATTGCTCGAATCACAAATCCACCACCTCGAGGATGCATCATCAGAAATTCTCGAGTTCTTACTGCATCAAAGCCAGAATCACATGTTATCACATACATTCCTAACGATTTTCTCCAGCAATTTACGTAAGCATTCATAATTAACATCCTCTTCTCTTCGGTCCAAAAAAAGGGGGCGTTGAAAAAAAGCATTTTGTGATGTGACTTGAGTTTATGTTCATCTCCTCATAGAAACACACAATCAGATGTTGTTCGTTAGTTTCAACTTTGATCACCTATATATTGTAGTTTAGAGTAACGTTGGGTACGAAACCAAAAATGTATTTCTTAGTACTTTGAGTACTTCGGTGCTTGGAGAATTTTTTTTTAAAATTAGTGCACCGAGTTTTTACTTATTCTGTGTTTCTGGAATTTTCAAAACTTTACATTCTCTGGAAAAAATTTTTTTTTTGGAAAAATTACAGACAAACTACAATTTTTATTAAATTTTGTGTATGTCACCGGAAAAAAATGTACGATTTTTTGCAGCAAATAATCATAAGTCAAAAAATAGGGCAGGTATTTAATGACAGTTTTTTCATTTGATTTAAGAAAAAAAACCCACTAGAAAAGGTGAAAATCGATTTTATATCTAGCAATTTTTGTAAGAAATTCGAAAGTTTTAAATTATAAGCTGCTAAATTAAATGAAAATTATCATGTATATAAACGCAAGATGAAAACTGGAAAAATTATATTAGGGTTGTATGATGTTTCGCTTGTACAATACTTTCTCGTCCTGCAACATTTTTTTGTCAATTTGGCAGTTTGCAGCCAGCTGAAACTATTTTCAAAGCTAGTCTCGGTTAAAAATTCCATCAAAAAACGGACACTTTCCTGGAAATGACTCATTTCACACTTGCGGTCGTTATTTTTTTTTACCCGATTAATTATACATTCATTCATCATAACCCCCGCATTCATTTTGTCTTCATTTTTCCTGGCATTGTCTCGTTCTGCAAAATATCATACATGTATGATTAGGCTCCTCCCAATACATGGTTCCATACTGTTCTCAAGTTTTGAGCAAAAAAAATGGGATGTTTCAGCGCTTCCCACCCACTTGAAAGGATCAAATCTTTTGACCATTTTTCATTTTTTCGCTTTTCAGGATGCCGCCGCTGACTGCCAAAAATATTTTGGAAGAAGAAAAATTGCCATGCGACTTGTTTTCTGGCACATTGTTTATTTTTTATTTTTTATTTTCGGTTATCATTTTTTGAAAACTGAACATCTTTTTGAATTTTTTTTTGCATACATGTTATGTTACTGATTTGTGTACATTTTGTACATAGACTGCAGTTATTGAATGTAGACAAAAGTGTCATCTCTACGGGATTCTAGCGACCGAAAACCTTGAAATGTTTCGTCTAGTATTCAGGTTGTTCAAGACAATTTTTGTCTGTTTATGAATCATTTCGATGTACATTCCATCGGGTTGAAAGATCGAATCAGATATTTTGTGTTGTGGATTTTTCAGAGGAATCAGTTTAAAAGACATCAATCTCCACTTCACATTTGATTGATCGATTTGTTTCGAAACCTTTGTTGTGTTTGTTTGATCATTTTGCAAAAAGCCCATTAGCTTTTCAAAACTAGAAAAGCGTCGTTGTTAGATGGAATTTTTCCATTCTTCCGATTGCATTTTTTCTACAACTGTAGCAAAGATCTGGCCACCTTGCACGTGACAATTGTGTAGCTTTTATATCTTAGTTTTCTTTCATTTTTCTCAGTATTGGCACTTTAGTACATATTTTAAAAAATTCTGCGGCAGCGGAGCACTGTACTAAAGATGGTCTGGTGTTTTGAAAATTTTTTTTGTTAATCAAAAAGTAGCTTCTGTGTGATTTTTGGGGAATATTTATTTGCTAAAAAATCTGAAAACTTTCTTTTAAAAGCTTCATATTTTGTTTTAAGTCAATCTGATAAAAAAAAAGTTTTATGACCAAAAATTTCAGATTAAGAAAATTATTTAAAAAAAGCCCTTTAAAACTCCGCAAGACTACATTTTTAACAATTTTACTGCACTCGGAATAGTGAAAAATACACGGAACAAATTTCAGGTCGACTCTTTTCTAGTTCTAAAATTTTTTGTCAGCTGTTTTTACAACGTAAAAATTTGAGTCTTCAAGTTCAGTTCCCAGTAAAAATTTGTTTTTGTCCAGTTATCCTGATGAACCACACTGGAATGCATATGTTCGAAGCTTTCTCCTTCAATTCTTTGAAAAAAGGAAGAAGCATTGTAAACAAACACGAAAATCAAATTTCTCGCTTTTCCACACTTGCTCAGTCTGAGCTGAAGAAGGAACCCAGATCCATCAATCGAGCGTTATCATAAATGCAGATACATCATTCACCTTCACGTGTGTGTGTGTGTGTGTTTTTTCCCACTCCACGATCCCACACCGCCACCCCACATACTCTTTTCTCTCCAACTAGAAAAGTTTATTCAATATATCGAGTCACACTCACGTCAGCACTTTAAAGGACTCAATATTGTGTTTGATTACTACAACTTATTCCATTTCTTCCAAAAGCATGATTTCTTAACAATTTGTGCGTCATTAGAGATGTTGTTGAGTTCATTCTGATTGGAACCGATTGGACCAAGAATCAGGGGACACCCTAGTTTCTGAATGTTTTATATTATATAATTTTATAGTCAAAGTTGAGTTAAAAATGTTTCTTTTCTGAAAACCTGAGCAGGCTTTGATTTCTTCCTTGTCTTGTACTGTATTTCCTGTTTTTTGTACTTCTGAATGTAATGTAGAATTAGGACCTTTGAAATAGGTCACTACGAAAATTTATCAGCAGAGGAGCACGTTGAGTTAGCAAAAGTCGGAAAAATATGAAAAATTGCAATTGTTTTTACAAAAAACTGAATAAAAATTTTTAAAAAAATTTCAAAAAGCTTCCAAAACGTCTGCATATCTTTAAACACTTTAACAATCATTACATTTGGAGCAACTTAACGGGTTTTTAGAGTAGTGCAAAATCTCATTAAAAACAATTTCAAATCGACTTTTTTCCATTTCAAAATGCTCTTCTACCGCTAAACGTTGTAGTGACCTATTTCATAATTTTTTTTTCGAATGGCGAGGGTTTCATTCAGAATTCTAAAAATGTGCTGAAATATTTTTCTTGTGAGTAGTATAGATAGAAACGGAAATCTTCCGCCCCTATCACAATACATTTTCAAAGTAACAAACCGTTTTATTTGGTTATAATTTTATTGACTTTCAGTATGACCGTCTGCCGATTGTTCAAAAATTTGAAACTATCTAAATTTAACCGACTAAATTTTAATAAATAATCGAATTGCAAAATGCAACAAAGCCCCATAAATTATATTTTCTTAAACCTGTCTCTTGACCCCCACTTCATTCGTACAAGTCGCTACCAGACAACGTTGGATATTCACACAGAAACGTAAAGACTTGTGGAAGAAGTTTCTCACAACTTCCATACTTGAATTTTATGAAAATTGTCAGAACATTTTCTGTACAAACTGTCTCCACTTCGTCAATTGCAAAATAGGAATGCATGTCGCGAACAAGGCAATTGGCATCGATTCCGACGTCTGTCATTTGCAACTACTTTTCCTCATTTTTTTTGTGTTACCCCTACGCATTCACTTATTTTTTTTCTTTGCATGGCTTCGACGTCATATCTTTTTCCGCAGATTTTTTGAACAAAAAATGGATTTGAAAAAGGAAGAAGCTGTTCGAAAATCTTGTTGAGCTATGTTGCCTTACTCGAGGTCCGCTTAAATACGACAATACACCTAATCATAGTGGCCAAGTGCACAAGCGCAATTCTTTTGTTTCCTTATCGAGTTTGCACAACTTTTCCATTTTTCTCTTTTGCACGAATATAGCTTCCGAGTTTTGTAAACTTTTGTATGATGTATGATTTGATTTTGGGATGTGCTAATAGATTGAGCACAGAAATGTTTTTACATGTTTCACCATGGTATTTTGCCACTCTAGCAGTATGACAGATTTAAAAAAATTTCCTCACTTGAGACTATCTACCAAATCCCAACGGTTCACTCTAATTAGGAAAAAAACTAAAAATGATGTTTTTTTTTTCATGGAGTTTTTCTGAAGTTGATGTTACTATTCTTGATGATCAGAAAACTTTATTAGTTTTAAACGCTGTGTTTTAATACTTGATGATTACAAAAAATAAAAAATATGAGCAAAAAGTGTTGTCAAGTTCTAAATTTCTTTTGGTGGTTTAAGTACATTTGATGTTTCTCAATTCTTCGATTTTTGGTCTCAAACATACATTATATTTTTTGAAAGACCAGTCTAAAAATTGTATAATTCAACAAACTCAGACTGCTACAAAAAAAAATAATTTCGAATAATTTGCCCTCAAGTCAAATATTTTCTAGTACATTTATTTTTCTGGCATCCCGTTTTAGAGATTTTTATCCCATAAATCAGAAAGCGCGACCGAAAAGAGCAACGATTTGCGCACTTATCCCATTAAGCAATTTGCATCTAATTGACTTTTACTACCCTCATTTTTGTCTTTCGGTATTCACAGAAAATTGACTCTCTGAATCTTTTTGTGTGTTTTTTATTCGTTTTAGCCTTTTCTTCTTTTTTTTTTCTTCGAAACGACAGAGTCTTAAAACATGAGAATGCGAATGGGCGCTTTTTTTCGTGGAATGGTATCATCAAAACCATTCCACGAAAAAAAAAGTGGAAAGGCGTCATCAAAAATATAGCGGATTCCAAAACAATATATTTGGGAAAACTGTACAACTTGAAAAAATTGTAAAAAAATTGGTGTAGAACAATTATGAAATTGGAAAATAATCTCTCTGCGCTGACCGGAATCATTGTGCACTGACCAAAATGCTTTTGCACTGACCGAAATGTTTCTGCACTGACCGAAATGCTTTTGTACTGACAAAAGTTGTTCTCAGCAAAAATTTCAAAAAGGTTTTGGAATTTTGAGAATTTTTGATCTAACACCGTATTTTTGATGTCCACAAAAATTATCGCTATTCGTAATTAAAATTTCTAGCAGGGCAATATGCATTTTCGAAAATAGGAAAATATTTCAAAAATATTTCAAAGTTGACAAGTTAAAAAAAAAACTTTTCCTATAGTTCTGAAATATGCTCATTTCATTGATTTTTCGCTCTATGAAAAATGACTTCTGGTTACTTCAAAGTTCCCAAAAACAGTGTACCAGTAAAAGATTAATTATCTTACTTGCAACCCATTACTTATTTTTTCCAAAATATTTCATCACAAAATTCCAAAAGAAAATCTAGAAAGATGCGTACAAAACAATCCAATGAAGAAGAGCAGAAAAAAAGAAAACAAAACATGGATTGGCGAAATTAAATTGTTGCGCTTTATGTGGGGCAGTGTCGTTTCTTTTTGGTGAAAGGAAATGTGCCGCAATGCTCAGTGGCAACATATTTGGGAACAAAAAATTTGGCTGTGCTCAGATATATGTACATGACAAGTGAGAGGGCAGGATTTTGGAAGCAAAAATAGGCGGCGACCGGGGTGGGGGGCACACCAAAAACTAGTACTAGCACCGCCATCAGCCTCGCCCTTTTTCAAACTTCCACGCCAACAACATTCCTTCCGTCTATTGCAATCTGCCCCCCCCCCCCCCCCCCGCTTCTCGTCTTTTTCCCCGTTTGTGCCACCAAGGTCTCTGTTGCCTCTGATTGTTGCGGTTTTTGCCTAATATGCGTGAACTGAACTGGCTGAGCCAATTTTCTCACGTGTCCCACTTTTCCCACCAGCCGCCTGTCACATATTCTGGAGGGTGTCCTCCCCCCTCCCTCTGCACTTGGGCCCCGCGCATTGACGTCGGACTAATCATTTTCTCAGCTTGGTTTTTTTGTTTATGTCTCTTCAACGTGGTGTCGTGATGAGGTCTCTTTGTTTCTCAATCAACGTGCATAAGGTCAGAAGATCGGAATTCCTTTTTTTCTGAAAACCTATTGAATTCACATGCTTCTCCGCTTACCTTTTTCTCAAGGTTTTTAATAGTTTTTTGAATGTCAGACAGTCGTTTTGCGAAAACAATCTTTAAAAGGCACGTGCGTTAGATTTTTTAAATTTTGTTCTTGACCCAGTTTAAAGACTTTTGTAAAACATCATATTTTAGTAATTTTATATTATGATACAACTTTATGTATCTCATTTCAAAGCTCATATTTAACCATATAAAGTTCAGCGCCAAAACTCAACTCCCATAACGCCACTTCTCCATTTGAAACCGATTATTTTTCCGACTTGTAATGAATTTTTGAAATCAAATAGGAATTGTAAAAACATTCAAACCATACAAAACTTTTTCATTTTCTGTTTGAGCATAAACGATTCTGATCAGTTGTCTAGGTTAAAAATTTTCCAACCTTCCAAAAAACGTTATGAACTTGTAGGCTTTGAAAGTCCCTAAAATGTTTTTATATGTATTAAAACTTCAATACCTCAAAATTGTTCACAATGTGAGTATCACGCATAATTTCGGTCGCAATATGTGCATTGTGCATATACAAAACTCGATTTATAAACTGTACTCGATTTATAAAACACGAATTAACTGTGAGTAAGAACTGCTCGTGAATCCGACCACTGAAAAATGTTAAATACACATACATAACAGAAAATTTACGGTATTTTCCCTATTAGACTTGCCCACCATTGCTCTACTTTGACGGTTGGTTTTAATGTTTCCAAAAAAAGTGTTTGATTGCAAAATTGTAGAGAAATAATTTGCACGTGTTTTGTCAGTAAGCAATCGTTTGATAAAACCAAAGGAAACCGAAATATATCACTGTTGAGCAATGAGTGTTCAAAATTGCAGTACCTATTTTGTCTGTATTCCAACAATAAAGCTAAACACAATAAATACATAAAATAAATAGTTGTTAAAAGAAGTAGTTATAATTCTATATAAGTTAATTTGCAATGTATGCAACAGGAAACTTGCGGCATTGACATTGTAGACGGGATACTTTAAAACACGTATTTTTAAAGACATTATTGCCACATTATTTTCTAGTTAAAACGCTTCTTCCCGGTATGAATATTAACGAGGCCGCATCTTCCATCATCTCCACACCCCTGGTCCGTTTCCATTGCTAACTGAACATCCTTCATTCTACATATTCCGTTTTTTGTTCCATTCTTTATTTTTTCGCTTGCACATCTACCATAATTCTTCTCACAATCTCAAAATTTCCTGTCAAAAATTTGTTCGTTCTTCTCGTCGAGAGTTCAGTTCCTCGTTTTGTCACGTGCCTTCACATGACATCAGGTAGGCTTTTTGTCCTAACATTTTTCATCCCACACCACTCTTCACGGGTGCCCGTTCTCTCTTGTATCTGTGTATTTTATCTTTTTTCTCCCCAGTGTTGAAATAAAAAAGGATGTATGTTTGCACATTGGTCCTTCCTCCCCCCTTCACATTTTCTTTTCCGAAAATACATAGCGTCATTCTCATTCGCAAAGTGGGAGAAGACAAGAAATTTATTTCGTGGGGTCTTGGTCTTGTACTCAGCTTCTTCAAAACCTTCCTCCCTCTAATTCTCTCTTCCTGTCCTATCCCTCCCCTCACTCGCTCTCTTTTTAGAGATACTGCTCCCACTCAACCATATTTCTTTCTCTCCGATTTTGGAAACGAAATACAGATCGTCCCGCACAGCCGGCATTTGTGATTCTTGCCTCCTTCACCCTTTCTTCTTCTCCTCTCTGAATATTCAATTATGCATTTCTCGTTCTTCGCTTCTGTCTCTCCAGTACTTAGAAGAAAAAACGAAAAGAAAAGACAAAACTTGGTCAGCTTATGTTAATTGAGTAAGAAGTCGCTTCTCGGATTGCTATGCGAACACATACCCGACGAGGAGCTTCCTTGTCTGAAGCTCCTCAGCATTCAAATAATTAAGCAAGAATTTGAAGGAACTTTGATGTTTCTAACGGAAACACCACATAACTAGCCAAACTGTACAATTCAAATAATGTCCCATTTTCAATGGAAACCCCATAAGAATATAAAAAGGTATATTTTCCGATTATAAGTTTATTATAAGTAAATAAACATAGGTTGAGTATTTTTTAATTTCCAGTAGTAAAATGAATAATCTAGTTTTTATGTTTTAAGGTTTTCAAGGCATATTAAATTATTTTTCTTGATTGATTTTTCTCTAATATTATGTGTAAAACACCGTTTATGTAATTCATTCAGTTATTTTTTCCTTAAAAATAGTTATAAATGCATGTGTAACTATTGATTTTTAACCAAATTTTGAAGTTTCAGCAATTTTTTTCGGGATATCATGTTCTTCTTACGGTAAAATGTCTGAAAAATAGGCAAATTGTGTTTCAAATCAAATATTACCCAGAAAACAAAATATGTCCGGACTATCATTCATTTGGCGCGAGTTCGAAAAAAAATTAAGCATTTTCTAATTTTTTGTTTAAAATTCAGCATAAAATCGTGAAAAAATTTGAAAAAACTCGCAATTCCCACATTTGCCGTTTGCCGGAAAATATCGTTTGCCGCCCACCCCTGTCACAACCATCCGATTTAAAACTGAAGAACAATTGGTTTTAAATTACCCAATTCTTCAATGCCCTTTTTTCTTGCGTGACATGCCCAAATTTCACTTAATTCTCAATCTCATCACATCGAATCCCGTTGTTCTTTCTCATCGTACGTCTTGCAAAAACATTTACTCACAAAGTGGTCATAATTCGATCTGATCGAATTAAAGGGAACTGTACCCGGTCACGTTTGCCCTTTTAACTACCAATGGAATTTCAACGACCATTCGCAGTTCTTCACCTGATTTTTGTTGTTGACACAAAACATGGGAAGTGAAACTATCCAGGGTTTTGGTTTGTTTCTTGTTGTGTAGACTTAGTGAAACAGAGCTTTTTGTTTTCTTATTTGAAAGAACATTAAAAAATCTACGTCATTATTTTCCCGGTGTTGATGACGGACTTTTAATGCTCATATGATGAACGCATATGATACATACATTCTCAGATCATATTTGATCATTTATCTCATTTCCCTATAGGTTGTTGGTTTGAACAGAATGGACGCGTCTGCTGAATGCAAATTTCAAAATGAGGCGTCGGAATACATATATTTGGAGAAGATAACTCAATAGATCCGTCCTCTGAACGGCATATTATTTTTTTTCCGCTTTTTTTTACCCCGCTTCTTTTTTTTCTCATCTTCTTTCATCATATCCTTTTATTATAATTCAACGTTCTCCTCTAATCCCGTTGTTTCTTGTTTTTTCTATCCTGAGCGCACTGCTTTTTTGACATCTACCCACTTATGACGTTTGTATCAGGTAGATTTAAGTGTGAGCAAAGAGTTGCACAATTTCCAGATAATAGAAATTTTTTTGAAGTTAAAAGTATTGAACAAACTAAAACAAAAATATATAAACCACTGGCATGTGTAAATTGTCAACTTCCGCAAAACGTTCGATGGTTTTTATTTATTTTTAATTTCAAATTTGAAAAAAATACCTGTATTCTATTATTTTACTACGTCGTAATTTTGGAGATGACCAAAAAAAAATGTTTCACAATTTTTAATTTATGTGCCTCGATTTAAAGGTGGGCAGTTCTTTTGGAAAATTTATGTTCGGAAAATTAGCAAATTGCCGGTTTTCCGAAATCGCCAAAAAATTGCTTTAAAAATTTGGCATCTTACAGGAAATTTTCTTACTTTGCCAAAACAAACATCATGTCGAAAAATTTTAACAGGAAACTGCATTTTTTTTTAGTTTTTTTTGTGGAATTGTCTTAATTCCATGTTAGCTTCAGAAAAAGGTTATAGGATTGATTCAATTTTGCAGTTCAAATAAAGAAATGCCAAATTTTCCGAAAAAAAAACTACCAAGCAAAAAAGGCCAAAAATGTTCAATTTAAGCAATTGCCAATTTTTCCGTTTGCCGCCCGATCGATTTTTTGTTTTTTTCTAATTCTAGGTGTTTTAGAAGATGTTTCATTATGCCATTTGCTCGTTTGTCATTATTTTGTTCTAATGCTGTTGTAATGCTAGTGGTGAAAAAATTCAAAAAAAATTTACAAAGTTTTTTGAAAATTGAAAAATCCCAGTTTCTGCTACATTTTTGAAATTGCCAATCAAAAAAAGGTTTCCTTCGAATTTTATGGTCTACTCATGTTTTAAATATTGATAATCTTTTTTTGCTTACTGCTCCAACTTTAAGACAAAGTTTTTACTGGGTGCGGACACATTATTTAAAAAAAAATAACTACATTTTCTTCAGTGTTTCATATGTAATTATTCACTGAAATTGAGCTTTAAGCTTGAAAGTATTTTTACTTTGATGATTAATCTCGACACATCCAACACAACAAAAGAGAGGAAATGAAAAAGTAAAAGTTATTTAAAAATATATAAAAATTGAAAACATGTTTCAGTCAAAGATCTTGTTCTAAATAACTGGTAGGCAATTTGTGTGAATGAAGCGCTCCGGTGAATAGAAGTAGATTGAGACGCATTCATGATGCTCCAATTCAAAATGAAGAAGAAGAGCTCCTATTCTATTTTTCCTCTTTTCTTTTATTCCCTCTTTTCCGTTTAGTTTGTCTATATGCTTTGAGCTAGTATTTATTATTATTTTTTTATAATTTAGAAAAATAATTGTTTAAAATAGATGACGAAAGCCGAATCACTTTTGTTTGGCAAGTGTTAAGGTCTCTGACGATTGAGTGGATTATGAGATTAATGAATAATGAAAAAGTGCGGAGAGCAAGTTTTGATTAAAAAATAGTGAGTTAAATTAGTCCATATTTTACCATTGCGTGATAGAGTTTCATTAATCTATAATTACGTTGAGTTCTCAGTGTGTTTTTTTTAATTTTAGAGTCAAATGTCAATAACATATTATTAACGCGCTTGCAAAGTAAGTTTGATTTCAAACTTGTAATTTATTTTTTCCAAACAAAATTGTTTATCGTTTAATAATTTTAATTTCTCAAAATTGTCTTAACAACTAAACAAACAATTTAGAGTTCAAAATGTTACCTCGAGCAAATACTTTTAGTTACTGTTTGATTTTAGCCCTTCACGTGAACAAACCCAATTCTTCTTCCTAGTAACCGCGCAGTATTTACCCATTTAAATACGACCTATCTTTCGTCGCTGCCAACACGCGTTCGTGGTGTAATGGTCGGCATGGATGCCTTCCAAGCATTCGACGGGGGTTCGATTCCCCCCCCCCCGAACGCATACATTTTTTTTTGATTTATTTAAAGATCGTGTCAGTTTAGAAATAGACTTTCTATTTTAAGTTTTAAGACTTCATATCTTGTGTATTTTTAGTTGCACCACCACTTGTTAATTCGAATAACTCCATAATTCATTCATATATATTCCACTACTCTTGTCCTAGTGCAATTTATACGGAAGTGCACAAAATAAGTTAGCGAAGAGGTGCAGAAGAGCAGGGTAACCTGGATGACGTGGTGGGGTACTTCAAGCTTTCTATCGCAATTAGCCAGATTGCCCATTTCTGTTTTTCGATGTTTTCTTAAATAGTGCTATACATTTCTCGAGAACTTTTTTCCTGAAAAATTTATGAGCATTCCTAGGAGCCTAGGAGCACGGTAACATGCTCCTTTTTTTGAAAAAAAAAGAAAAATAGAGCAATATGGCTCAATAGCTCAGCTCAGCTCAACAAGCAAAGAATTGCTGAACTGCTCACCCATGTCTTTGTCCCGACCCGTTATTCGTCTTCTTTTCTCTTTTTTTTCTTTATATATTTGTTTTTTCTCCGAAAATGAGCTTCAGCTACAATTTGAAACTTGAGAAAACTAATACATACTTTCCATATCAAATTCAGGATGCAATTTTTTCCATGCAGAAGGACTCATTATTGGATTTACCACTTCCTATTCTATGACGTGCTTGTGTTCTCATTTCAAAATTTGCGCTCAAATTAGCTACAGTACTCCATTTCACATTTTTTTCTTGTCTTCGGCGTCCATGTAATCGCTGCTAATAGTCATGATTGTCGCTCTTTTCTCTCATTTCCATTCACAGCCTATTTCTTGTCATTTTACCATATTTCTTCTCGGTTCAAATTTGGCTTTTAAGAATGGGGGCGGGGCAACTTCAGAAGCTTGAAGAGAAAAAAACATGGTTAGTGTTTTGACGTCCATTTTTTGCACCTTTTTTGTTTCGACTCTCTCTCTTCATTTCTCATTTTTGTGCTTCTTCACTTCTGTCAGCTGAATCAAAGCGATTCCAAAAAAAAAGAAGCGAAGGAGAGTCAGAGAGCACCAATTTCCCGCGAAACAGAAAAAAAATTGCGAACGAACTTCTCAAAATCTGTGGGGCATTTACGCTTCACTCTGAAAATTCCTAAAAGCCTCACTGACCATCCTTGACCTTGGAGGAGGTGCCTCTCATTGAATACGACTTCAAATCTCCCATCATTTGTTGCACACAACGGCGTGGGTTCATAATTAAAAATGGACGACGACGCTTAATGCCATATTTATGACGTGATTCTTCAAGTGTCATCTCGCCGACTTCTCATCGTGTTCTGATTTTTGTGCTCATTTCCCATGCTTCCAGTTGAACAAGCTGTGATTAATCATATTAAAAAGCATAAAGTTGCAAATATGTTCGGGCATGTATAGAGATAGCATAAGTTTCAAACTACAAGTTTTTTCTCGAGCTTTTTAAAATTGGGTACAATAAAATTGAGAGAGAGAGAGAGAGAGACAGAGAGAGATTAGGTATAATCCTATAAGAAAAAGGTTGTTATCATTTTCATAAATTCTGATCTACTATGTGGGTGGGAGGTGGTACTATGAGATTAAAAAATGTAAATTAAATCAAAAACCGGCATTTTTTCAACAATTTCTATCAAAAATATAGTTAGTTTTAAGTGAAGTTTTAAAGCTTTTTTCAAATAATTTGATTTTACTTGCTAATCTTACCGCTTTTTTATAGTTTTGGCTGATAGAAAAATAATCGGAAATCCATTTGATTTTAAAAAATTATATACTTCAGTTATTTTGAGACGTTCCGTTTTTTTGGGAAATTTTGGCTTCAAAAAATTAAATGTTCATATTGTTTCAAACTGGTATGATGAGTTATCTGTGTCAAAAAAATATAAAAATTACAAAATAAAATTTAGTACATACAAAAACGCGCAGAGCCAAGATATGGGCAGAGTGTAGTTTATTTTTTATATAACAAAATAAAAAATTGAAAAAAAAATTTTTTTTGACAATTTTTGAGTTTGCGCAACTTTTTGAGAAAACTATTGCACTGTTGCATGTTCGAATCTCTACAATGTTTTGATATGAATATTTGGAACACAAGTAGACCAATAAATCGAGAATAATTTTTAGGCCAAAATAATTTTAGGCCAAAAAATTGACAAAAACTAAGCAATTAGCGCTTTTTGAAACAATTTTAAAAAAATTCAGAACAGTTTTGGAAAGTTCTCCTATGTTGTTTTATCATTTTCACACCATTGGAGTGATTTTTTAAATTTTCTTACTGACGCTACTTCCCCAGTAACAATACTTGATCGTTGCAATATTTCCTACTAAATTCTCTATTTCGCCATTCTTAAATGTTTATAAATCAGAAACTTGTCAAAATTTGCTGAAAACTAGAGCATTCTCTCCACGTTTCTCACTTTTCCCCTTTACATGTCACACAGCTCACGTTCGCATTAGTCAAATATGCTGCTGAGCAGAGAGTCGAAAGAAAATCGCTGGCTTCATCTTGAGCTACAACACAAATTGCACAAGTTCCCATAGCCTTTTTTTTTGTGAATTTTGTCCTCTTCTTCCCAATTGTGTTCTACGTCATTTGAAATAATTAAATATTTGCTATAACTTTAAAGAAAATAAAATACTTGATTTCCAGTGTTTCATCTGATATTTCTCATTCGGCTGTTTAGCGACGTTATGGGCTGTCACTTCTCGCGCACGTCGTCTACCGAAGATATCCGCAAAAGTGTTGATAAGACTCCAGGTATGTGGCTATAAAAACGTTATCTTTGTTTAATATCAATTTTCTAGAACCACTTCCCAAAAAGCCGACACCAACGAATCGCGCTCCAGCTCAAGAGCTGCGAAGTGCTAACAACGGAAATATTCTGCAAATTGCTGGAAAGCCAATCATGTGAGTTGCCGGTTATGTTTAATTGAATTTTTTACTTTTGGACTTCAGGTGGAGTTAGTTTAACAAAAATAAATAAAATGAAAAATCAGTAGGAAAAGGTTTTGAGATCTGTATTTGTTAGGGGACTTTTTGTGAAAAATCTAAGAAATAGTTTGTAAAAGCATTCTTTCAGCAATTTCTGAAAGCTTCTTTTAAACTTGGAATTAAAAAAATTCTTTTGGCATTGGAATTTTAGTAAAATTTGTATACTCTTTGAATGAGGTTTTAATAACTTAAACATGTGAGTAACGTATTTTGCTAAAAAATAGTGGAATGGGTCCTAATAATTGGATATACCTGTAAAAAAAGTATAAAACTTACAATTTGTTAAATGATTTTTTCAATTTTGCAAAGATTTCGAGAAACTATTTAGGTCACGCCTAATTTCTTTTGAGTTTTCCGGTAAATCCGAATTAATTTTTATGGTCACATTTAAAAAAGAAAATCTGAATTATTTGTGGACAAATTAACAAAATTTTATAACGTGTTTATTTTGTCGGGTACCCTTCATGAAATAAAAACATACTAGTGAACATTTCATGACTTGGAAAAAAAACCAAATTTCCCCTCAGCTTATTTACAAATCTGACGTCATCTTGAAATCGGAAGCCACTATTTTTAACTCTCGGAAACTACTTCCGCAGTTCCACTTTATTCAAAAGAAGAAAAGAGTCGAAAAGAAAGGCGGAACTAAAATCTGAATTCCAAAATAAAGACCATTTATTTCAGCGAGGTCGAAAGTGCCAGTCAAGCCGATTTCTTCCGTATGTTGGACGACAAAATCAATAGGGTTGGTTGGAAGTTTAAGCATTGATTGAAATTGAACTTAAAATTTTCAGGGAAAAGGCGGCGATTCTGACAGTGAAAACTGACACGTCGAAATTCAGTGATATTCCTAACAATTCGAGTGCTTCTGTATCATGTCCGGTTACAACATTCCATTTTTATGGAATGACTTCAAACATCCTGGTGGTTTTCTTTATCTTCTTCCTCTCTTGACCCTCTCTTTTAAAGTTTGCCACTGTTCGTACCATATCCTATCATAATTACCATTTCCCTTTTTTTTGCTTCTCTGACGGTTTCGTAGTGCGGTTCACGACCAATCACTCTTAAGTTACCTATTCTGTGTTCCTCCTACGTATTTTTTCTTGCAAAAACATTGTAGAACAATAACGACAGATTGATTACTTCACGGCTAATGGAAACACAAATTCAAACGTTTCCCATATTATAGATTAAATTTCAATTTTTTCCAAACTTTGTTACTTATTTTTGATTGACTGTGATACAGGTGAACATCCTTATGAGAAAATGAACTGGTGAGATCTTGTCAAATCAAATTTGTAACAGAGTATGTAACTTTAGAATTTTTGACTAGAAACACTTTGTGCCCCCCGATTTTTGTACTTACTGTCATTTCCTAGCTTTCCCTCCAACGTTTTCAGGTCTCTCTTTCCGAATAACCCCCGTTCATCGAAAATATTTCGCTTTCACAGTTTTCCACATTCCCATTAGTCCCTCTTTATTTTTATCTATGGATCGATATTACTATGATCAATTGTTCATGTCAAATTTTTGTACTTGTCCTTTTTATTTTCTTTTTAAAAAATGTTTCCCTCACTTCTTTGAATATATATTTTTTCAACTGTTTCAAATTTATTCTCCTTTCTGTTTTCCACGTCCGAATAATGAATGTTTGGCAAATATTATGTTGTATTGAGAATTTTCACACGATTTGCGAGGTGTGTCTGAATTCAAAAAAAGAATATGTAAATGTAAATATGTAAATGTCTGTAACGGACACATCAAAAATAACTATGCTTTAACGAGTTTAAACTCGGTTGATACATATATCCACAAATCCTAAAGGCTCTAAAGACGAATTTTAACATAATGGTTTGAATTTGACACAATTAAATTTCAAAATTGAATTTTATACAATTTATCATCCCAATTTATCATTCAGCTCAATAATTTTCTTGTTGTTTGTGATTATTTGTGCCTAATCCCAATTTAGTTAACTTGAACTGGAAGCATGAGACATTTGCTTTTTGGATTTGTAATGCAATTTTTCAGTCCACCTTCTGTTTCAGAAAAATCGTATTAACAAATAATGGAGTTATCTGATCTAAATTGAATATAGCAGAATATGACATCAGATGGAAGTCATTTTTAATTTTATACCCGACGAGCAAAATAAAATCTTCAGTGCCCACATTGGCGTATTTGATAGATATGAGAAACAACCGCATTGGTTACCAGCGCCAATTTTTTTCGGAAGCTCCGTGTTCTCTGGTTTTTCTACACTGTAGAATTTTCCTTTTAAACTGCCACAAATATATAAATTCGGTGTTTTTTATTGCTTTTTTGCGCGATTTAGAAGTGAAGAGCCACCGGATGAATTTTGAATAAAACTTGTTTTAATTTGGCAAACGGGGACATATTTTTTCTTTGAAAGCTCACAGAGCTTTTTTTTCTGAAATTTTTGCTGCTTATAATTCACATTTCACCATTTTCTAAATTTATTAAGTTTGCTTATCATAGTCCAAAGTCATAAAAAATACTAGAAAAGCAGTTGAAGAATTTCTAGATTTTCTAAAAGTTTTGATCCAAAGTTTTTTTAAATTGTCAAATTTTCTAAGAATTTTTTTAAATAAAATATAGACAACTTAACAAAAAGACAAAAATCAATTGGCATGCATGGTTTGCAAAAAAATTTTGATTTTTTTTGCTTGTTCAATGTTATTTTCTGTAGCTTTATATACTTGATATGTATTTTCTTTGAAAAATTGTCAAACGTAAAATTGAAACATATAACCTGGCACAACACAAGAAAGTTTAAACGATAAAAGTGCAAAAATAAGACACTAAGAACTAAACGAATCATAATTGCAACTTTCTCAAAGTTTATCATTTTCTGTATGCAATTTTATCTTAAACACCCCGCGCTAAATCTTACTATTTCGAAATTCTCTGTGATCTATCATTTTTTCAAGTTAGAGTTCAGAAGTCTACAATGTCATTTGTTTATTCAGTTTTACCCAAGGTGCAAAGGTTCCAAGTGTCGTGCGACCTTTTGAAATATTCAGTTCCGGCCTGGGTATCAATTTTCTAATTGCTACATCAAAAATTCCCCCACTGCGTGGCATTTGACAGAAATGGTCACATGTATTTGAACAGAAAAAACTGACGAATTCTCTTTGTTTGACCAACTAATGAAAACTCAATTTTTGCTCTTTTTCAAATAAAATCCGAATAAATCTTGGCGGCTCTTCATTCGTCAAATCAGTCGGATTCACATTGTGTAAACATCATTTTTCGATCATTGCATTCTCAAAGGCTCTCGATTTCTCCAACATGTTAATGTCAGAAACTAAGCCCTGAAATTCTGAGTTTGTGTGAGTTTTGTGTCATTTTCTCACAACACAATCTACCAGAAAACCAAACCTACCTTTTTCTGTGCTTTTCAGGCTTTCCAATTTCAGTATCACAATAGCGGGTTTCAATTATTCAGAGAAGATTTGAATGACTTCTCATTCTTTCAGAAAGCTGTGAAAGTACCCGCGAACCGGAATGTCCTAATCAAGAAAGAGCTGGCTCCTCCTCTCTATTTTTCGTCTTCTTTCTCCTTCCATTCCATAGATAATCCTCCCCGAAGTTGGCGGATAGCTTTCTTTGAGTCGTTTCCAGTCACTCCATCTTGTTTCTTTCCGTGTCATTTCCGTTTGTCAGGAAAAAGTTCCAAAATCGCCATTAGCAAATCATTACGTCCAAATAGAGATTATGTTTTATTCACTAATATGAAGACGAGGATTTGAGTATGTGTACACGATGATGTTGTAGCCGGGTTGCTAGGTGTCTTTGGTTTTTTTTTCAAGTAGTTTTCAGAAGTAATAATTCATTGTTGAGTTTAAACAATAACGTCAATCCTTACTTCAGGCAATTTGCAATATGAATGATTTTAGGTACTCTATTCCAGATGCGCCACTTTGCGATTATTGTACTTTACTCTCGTTTCTATGACATTTCCATCTATTTCAGAAAAGCATTGTTGTATTCAATTTTTTTTTTAAACATACATATACATGCCTGTCCTGTCGAGACTTGGTACCGTATTTTTGCGCAAAAATCGGAAAATTTAAAGTCAGTGTCATAGTGCTGTTTTGGATTATCAGTCGAAAATGCCAATTTCTCCTAAATTTTATAAATTCAAAGTTGGAATAAAAATAATGGTTTTTTCTACGACTTTTTGTTTTTATAGTTTTCTAGTTTAAAAAATTGTAAGTGTTTGAGATTCGAACTTCGAATATGCAGAGTTAAATATTTTGACGATTTGGCAACTTGCCAATAACTTTGACTTACTCTATCATAATTATTACTATCCATCAATGCTACTTCTGAAAAAAAAAACCTCGTGGTTTTAAAGTTTTTAACGTATAAATATTTCACAACTTTTTTTACTAACAAAATTTCATATCCTTGAGCTCAATTTTTTTCAAAATAGAGCACTCTATGTTTTTTTTTTCGTTCACTAGCTTTTTTTAAAACATGAACCGTGGTGAGTTTGAATATATTTTTTTAAGAAGCGTGACAGATTCAGGCACAACTCACGTTGAGCCACACATTTTGAAGTGGTTGTGCTCCTCATATGCCCTTTTCTAGATTTGTTTTCCACTCTTCCTTCCTCCCATCACTCCAAGTTCTCGGACGACAGACGAACGCAGTCAACTGTGAACATCCTTTCATTGGCATATCCCTGCTACTTTTGTGCTTCCGAAATTTCATTTCAGGATCAGCCCTTTTAAAGTGCTCCACTTTGATTAACTCAAACTCCAATTGGTCCTCGGCAATTTTTTTTCTACCAAATGAGATTTGCAAGTCTTCAAAAAAGAAAGAAAAACATGCACATCTTTAGGCACTTTTCAAGTAACTTCACTTTTTTTTCTCTTTTTTGGTCCATGTTCTTGCTGTTCTCAATTATGGAGAGTGGCGCAAATTGTGCACTCTTTTCATAAACTTTCTTGCTTTGAAAAATTGTGTGTTGTATTTTGCATTCTGGTCGTTGAACTTTGATTTATTTCTCAGAAAAATTATAGCCTTTCTAACAAAATGTGTCACGTCACGTAGTGTCAGAAAATACTTTTTTTAAAAAGATTTCTCATTGCAAATACGTTTCTATTTTTCTGATGATATTAATTTTATTTCGTTTTTATTTTCTCAAAAGAAAAGTGTTTGAGCTCACTTTTGGACTCCCAGGCAAAAAATTGTAAACGCACTTATAATAGTCAACTATATTAGTCAAATGTACCCAAAAACTAGAATAACCCACGCTAAAAAAATGTTTTGGATTTTTCAAACTCTCCAGTCAAAGTTTTGGTAAATTTCCAAATTTTCCCAAAATGTAAACTTTTTGAAAAAATCGAAAAGCATAATATTAATGTGATTGGTAATTTTTGAAAAATTTCCCCACAGTCGATGTTCCAATTTCGAACAAGCAAAAAATTCTGCAAAAATATGAAATTCAAAGTCGGTTTGCTATTTTTATCATTGCATTTACCCCTATGCCCGTAAAATGTTTTAAAAAAAAGTGATTTTGCCGATTTTTGGCAATTTTAAAGATGTAAAATTTTCTTTTTCCGTCATACCTGAGACAAAATCGAACTTGCTTTTTCTGAATAATGAGACAACACTAGAAAAAATTCGCTTTAAAGCCTTTTGAATTAAATTATTTCTACAAAAAAATCTACATAAAATAATACAATTTCAAAATCTCCCCTTTTCCAATTTAAAATAAGTCTCTGGCCCTAAACTTTGATAGATGATCTAATACCTGCTTAAACTATTTTCTCTGAATTTAACTTTCTTGTCCGCAATTTTTTCAATCCAACTTTAAGGATGACCGTAGAAGAACAAGTTGTGGAAATGCTGTCAAACTTGGATTTTGAAAGCCTAGAGTTTGAAGACGTCCAGTGTCATATATGTTTTCAAGTCAATCATGAGCCAGTCACTTTTCTCACCTGTAAGCACAGTATTTGTGCCGGATGTGCAGGTCGTTGGCTATCATCGTGTAGTGTCTGCCCAATGGTAATTTGGTGATTCATGGAACTTTGAAAAAAACTTAAAATAATTTTAGTGCCGAACGCGGGTGAGGGAAATTCATTTGAATGATGATTTGAAAAAGAAGTCATTGGAGTTTTTGAAGCTTCATCCAGGTTTGTAGATGAGTATCACTGAATCCTAGCCTTTAAAAAATTATTTCTCCAGAACAAGAACTTCCGGAAGATATAAAGTGGGAGCAGTGTTGTCATGAAACAGTTTTTTGGTCTCTTCAACAACGGAAACGAGCAAACGAGTCTGATGCAGTATTTTATGGTTCTCAGCCAGTTGTACCGGAGCATCTCAGGTGTCAACGTCACTAATTTTCTTATTTACCTTTATTAGTTTTCCTTTAGCGCAGAAGAATCAAATGATTTCATTGAAACAAAAAGACTGGAAAACATTCGAATACGACTTGATGTCCTTACGAAACAAGTTGCCGAGCAAACTCCACGCGTACAACAATACTACAATGTTGGTTAGTTAATTTCTTGAGTTTAGAAAAAAAAAACAAAAAGTTATAGTTTTTGTTTTAGAGAAATTTAATCAATTGTTTTATCAAAACGAAATTAGCTATCGCGACGAAGATCAAGAATGGCGGATGGTTCACGGACGCGGGTTAATTAGAATTCCACGTAAGTTTGCAAATTCAGCAGATCAAGCTCAGTAGTTTATGATTCATCACTCTTTTTAATGCACAAAATCCCAGTTTTCAGTTACCAAAAAATGTCAGAAGTTTATAGATTTCGGCACACTTCAGGCCAAGTTCAATTTAGAATAACAGTATTTTATTACATTTATACACATAGCTCCAATATACCAAACTTCATAATGGGTCTTCAAAAAATGCTCATACAAGTCTATAACTATTCATTTTTTTTTGAGGAACTAGTAATACCCAAAAAATAGCCAATTTTATTATGCGTTTTTACTTTGATCATTTTCAGTCGGTAGGTAAATGATGTAAAACGTACAAATCGACAAAATTAAAAATTTCAGCTGAATTATGTTTTTTCTTCGAAATATTGAACCAGCATAGAAAATTTTTGAAATTGTTTGAGAGGTCGCATAATCATATTTGGGTTTTGATAGTCAATTCGAGACTAATAACATAAAAAGTTTGACCATTTCCAAGAAATTCCCTTCAAAGAAACTTTCAAAAAAAAAAACCTAGCTACTTTTTTCTAATTATGACTAGCAAATTCGATATTCAGGGTTTTTCTAGTTCATAAGTAAGTACAGTAATACTGAAAATTGCACGTTTTTCCGTTATTGCAGGATCAACAAATCGTCACTATTGCCCATTGCGTTTCCGCCGTTCGCACAGCAGTTAGTTAACACACGGAATTTTCCGGTTTTCAAATGTACATGTTGCCATTCCTAAAAATCGTATTTTTTATGTGACATTTTTTCCCGGATATTTTCAAATTTCCTTTTTTTTAACCTAATTCATCTTTTTTCTTTTTCTCCAATATATATATTTTTTTAATGAATTCCAAGATTCTCATGTCAGTGCGAGGGCCGAGCAAAATATTCTAGGCCAGCGGTGGTGTAGTCCTCTCGGAATTGTAATTCGGATTCAACTTCAGCTTTTTGACATTAAAATGCTTCATTTCTCAGACTTATTGAAATTTATTTGTGAAAAAGTGTAAAGCACTACCTACTGGTAATGGGGAGTCGAAGAAATATTCGAAAAGTCGATGAGGTGTGAAATTGACGTCAAGGGGCAGTCTCCACAGGATATGTGCTTCGCTTGACACACCTTTGGCAAACTTCACAACAAGCAAGATATTCAGTCAGTTGGTCATAGAGCTTCTCTTGGGAGCCGTTTGCCACAATAGTCCTGAGATTTTCAGCAATGTCACGGGTGAGCTTTTGTATTTTTCCCTTTTTTTTTTGGTTTTAAACGAAGCCAATTTGATCCAACATATGAACATCATCATGGGAATATTTTCAGCTAATGATTTTATTTACAGAGAACAGAGTACGATGATCCTATTGAGATTGTGCGAATGGCACGGCTCGCCGTCAAGGAAGCTAATATGCGAGCAGCCCGAATGCAGGGACAAACTACTCAACAGCTGATGCAAAGAGTTAAGGACTTGAAATATTGGAGTGGTGAAATTGATAGGTACATTCAGCGTGGTATATGCCAAGTTCTAGTTTAATTATACTTCAGAGAACTCGCTGACGTCAAAGAAGAGCATGACGATCTTCTCCGATGTTATCGCCGTCTTCAACTGTGTCTGGATATAACTGGAAGATCGTCGAGATGCAATGAGAGTTGCCTTGCAGTTCGTCGTAAGAAAGTTCAAGTAGGGGATCACACTTCTGATAGAGTTGACATGGAGTTGCATAAGGAGAAAGAGCTGATGACTGATACAATGAAGCAGATGAAAGAAATAGGTGAAAGAGTGGAACGTCAGCTTGAGGTTAATCAATCAGCCCGGAAAAATCTGTTGAGAGATTTGACTTTGAAACAAGAAGCCATCAGCTTAGATCACAAGTCGGTTGCAATTGGAGCCGATGGCACTAAAACAGTTATTCGAACACCTGATGGTGATCGTCTGGATTTCAGGTACACTTTACCATTATCATTATGAATATAAACTTAGTTTCCAGAGAAGGAGCACCGTTGCAACGAATGAGTGAATACTCAGAATGGATTGAAAACACCGGAAACAATCTGAACTATGCGGCAAGGGCAAGAGTTCACAGTAGGAAAATTGGGCAGGTGGGGAATATGAGGGTAGAACTACGCGAGAGGAAAACTTTCAGAAATTGTGTCAATCAATTCGTGAAATGGCACATCAGCTGCGCACTGAGGCAATCGCTGTCGAAGCACTTCTGAAAGATTCTGTCAGAAACTGGCAAGAATGGAAGGACAATTTGCATTCACAGGTTTGGAGGGGTTTTATGTTATTTGAGTTTTAATCACATACGGCAGGTTTTAGGTACAATGTATCAAAATATTACCTTCTAGCTTTTAAAGTATAAAACGTAAGGGTTACTTAAACGAGATACACTAAGTTTTAAGTAGTCTAGTACTCACAAGTGAATTTCTATAATATTCCGAACTGAAATTAGAAAACGTCAAAAGTTGGCTAGACCTGGTTTTCAACACCTTTTATTGGAATATTACTATGCAACTCCAGATCTCTGGGTAATACTCGAGGACAAACTCCTGTTACTGTCTCGATGTTTAGGACCGTAGTCCGTAGATGGTTTTTCATGATATCAAGATGGAGTGAACGATCGTTAATGTTTTTTGTATCCGAAGATATAATAAATACAATAAACTTCTCTCCATTACAACAAAGTTTCAAAAAAAGCTCACTTTATTAGGATTTCCATGTTTTCAAAAATATTTTTCTAGCTATCACTAATCGGATTCAAATTTACAACCTCTGTATAAAATGCACATTATTACACAACTTTTTCAGGTTAACGGCAAGGACAAAGAAATCAAAAACGCCGATGGAGCAATTGAGGAAATTTCATTCAGCTTGCGACAAAAAAGTGGACCTCTTCAAGTTGCACTTTCTCGTCAGAACCAACGTGGCTTACGCCCTGGAATTGAGCTGTGCAATGATAAAGCTCAACATGCACTCCACCAAGAGCTCATGATGCTTAAAGGAACTTTTTTGAGTCTGGAAAATCAACTTGGTATATGAAAATTGATCATATTTTTTCTAAATCGTTGGATTGTTTTCATTGCAGACAAGGCAAAAGAAAGTAGGAAAAAGCTGGACAATGATCGTGACAAACTTCAGCGCAAGCTTGACATCTGTGATCACAACTTGACAATTGATAATGAGATTCTCCGACAGATTCGTACATCGTACCCTCACGAAATTCAACTCTCTGGTTTCTTGTTGAGCGAGACAAAAGAACATAGATAATCCTTTTCCACTTTTCAATTTTCGTTAGTTTAGAATTCTCTCTTTTGATATCTAAATCGATTAATCATATGAATGGTTTTTCTTTTGTTTTGTTTTTTTTTTCATAGATAATAGATCACAAGATAGAATAATGTTTACTTCTTAAAATTAAATATATCAAAAAGTCAGTTTTTGCTGACACATTAATTCCGATTGATCACGGCTGTCAAAAAGGTTTCGTTATTTTTTTACGCCCATCCAAAGCGCACACGTCTATATTGTAGTTCAAAACCGTGTGTCTGTTATCGTTTTCTCACGCTTGCATCATATAGACACAATGATGAAAAAACTCACATTGAAGTTATTATCAGGATGATTGTGTTTTTTTTTAATTTTTCACCAGGAATTGGTTTGCTTCTTGTTTTTAGCGAACAACTATGAAGAACAAGTTTGAAATGTTTATTGGAACACACAAAAGAACACCCGTACTACAGAGTCTTACTTTTGAACTAGTACAAAATTAGGCACAAGGTCCAATAGTTATTGAAAATGAAAAATTGAAAATTGAAAGATTAATACCAAGTTTGAGATTATGTACACACATCATCAGGTTTGACAAGTTTAGATAGTCACAGAGTACTCTGGTGGAGCGGCGGCCAAGAGCGGTTGAGACTCTTCACAGAATGCTCGGTATTTTCTGGCAAATCTCCAGGTTAATGCACTCCATTTTGACGTCATGAAGAACCAGACGGCCGCAATCCAAAGATTGGCTCCCATGAGACCTTGCTTATCCAACGTCTGATGCTCAATTCCAGCAACCACCAGGCAGAACACCATTGCGATGAATGAAAGGAACGATACGGTGGCTCCTGGAAAAAAACGTTTAATTTTTTTTAGAAGTTTGTACAAAATTCCTTTCACTTCTTGCAATATTTCCAAATATTTCAAAGATACTAGTTATGAAAATACTAACCAACAGCCGCAAGGCATCGGAGTCTTGTTTCTGACCATCCTGCCATTTGAGTTTTCTTATAGGCCAGGTGAAGATGGAGAACCAGAGTTGCAAATCCACTGGAGATAAAGCACATCGTGACGGCGATCCAATTTTGGTACTGAATTGCGAACACAGTTCCAGCCATCACACCTGCCGACACTCCAAGCCAAGCAATCCAGATTTGAACTTTCAGACTGTGGAACCAGGTACAGCACGATTCTAAAGGAATAGAAATTACGCAAAAACCATATTCAGATCGAATTCTCACGTCTTTGTTGTTCCTCTTCCATTGTGATGATTTCAGCTTTAGCTATCGAGCTTTTCGAAGTGATAGAGCTGACGTCACTGCTGTAGATTTGATGCATACACTGAAAAAAAAACAATTTAGAAAAAGAAACGGTCAGAAAAGGTGCATTGTGATATGATATAATTAAGAACCTTAGAACCCAAACCACACTACTGCCCCCATATTTATATGTTTTCGGTCTGTTATCATTGCACAATCATTGTTGCACCATATGGCTCGACTTCCCACTATCAACTTATCGCACTTTTCTCATTGTTTTCACGCGCTTTGTTCATATCACACACTCATACCAGGAGGAGGCGTCATCATTTCGTTTCAGAGAACTGTGCTCTTTGACAGAAAGGTTGAAACAATTGTTGGAATTAATAGGAAATGTGGAGAAGTTTTGTCCGATCTCTGTACTTTTGAATTTGAAAAACTGAGTGGTGGTACACTGTATGTATTTGTGAACCAGTGTAGATGGTGAAACAAAAAAGAATTTTCAAGTTGCAACATGAATAACAAAACTTGGAATATCATATAATGATTGAGCAATCATATACCGCAGTAAAAAATTTGAAAAATTGGGAAAATTGTTTCGTTTTTGCCACTCATAATTTTGAGAGCTCATCAAAATTTGGTTTTTCTACAACTTTGCATTCCAATCATGCTCAAACCAACTATATAGGGGTCAGACATAAGACATTGCACAAAACATCTCGAAAAGAACTGTTTTTTTGGAAATTCGGCAATTTATCAAACCCTTTAACTGAAATTTTCCAAAAATTATTTTTTTATTTTATGTGACCGAAGGTTAAGAATTCTTATATACTTCGATACTGGGGCACATTTTTCAAAAATTTGAAGTCATCCGGTATTCTTTTCAGATTGGTTCGAACATTGGCCCAACATTGAGGTAACAAACAAAACTTTATCCAATCTTTGTACTTTTGACCTTCACGAAGCTGGCTGTACCTTTTCCATGTTCCAAGACCATATGCTACATGTCTAGACGTCTGGTCCGGCAGAAAAATTTCCACACATTTGCGGAGGAATGATGATTACAAAAATAGTTGGGAACTTTCTGTTAGTGTTTCACAGCTTTGTTTCAAAGTGTGTTTGCCACCTTCTCTTTTGAATTTTAGCAGGCTTACGCTACCCATCTCATGATTGTAAACTATGTACCACATGCCTAGACGTCTGGTTCAGTATGTTCTTTCAACATTTTTAGTAAATGCCAACATGGTTAACACATAAATTACAGTACTGAGCAACTAAAATTTAAACCAAAAATTGGAAAAATTGCAGTGATATTTTTGCCTTGTTTCAAGCCTCCGCCTCACTTTGGAAAAGATTTCATAGAAATTGTGTATGATTCATGACGCAATTATTTCAAATCAGTTTGTAAAAACCAAAAATACACGTTGCATTTTTACAGTTTTTACGGCATTTGACCACATATGCTTCGAAAATGTAAATTTTTAATTTAAAACTGAAAACTATAGTTTTCTTCTTTAAAAAAAGCTACTATTTAGATGATCGATCTCTGATATTATCTTCAACTTATTCGAATCTAACATCACAAAAACATTGCTCACCTTCTGTCGATATTCAGAGGAATATAGATTTACAAGCGGTCAATTGCAACAACGAGTGACCTAATGTAATATAATGGAGACATTGTAGAAATAGAGAGAGAGAGAAGAACACCGCGAGAGAGAGAGAGGGAGATTATGAAGAGGAGACGTGACGAAAAGTAACTCATCTCGCGCACAGTTTTGCCGCGCAACAGATGTCGTCCACTCACTCATAATTCATTGATTGGCGGCGGGGACCATTCTGTTTGCCGCTCGTCGTTCACATGCCCTTTCATTCTTCTTTCTCTCTGTTTTTTCTTTGGTATCAATGTTCATGGCTCCTTGAAAATCATTGCGATGGTCTAGAATGCCTAGAACTCACGTGATTTATCCGCCTTTCAGCTTTTTTGTCAGTGCATTTGTTTTACAGTCGCCCCCGCTAATGGTTTCGGAACCGAGTGGCCGCTCTTTTTCATGTACTTTGTTTCAAAATCTATCGGCATTTTTGTTTCTACTGAAATTTTTTTCTATGGTTAAGAGTTACTGCTGAGAAATCGAAGTTATTATGTTTTTTTAAAAACAACTTTTGTTTGGATTTAGAATTGCAAAAACTGAGTGACAGGTTTCTTGACAAATTAACGTTATAGAAGAGAGGATGGTCGGGACAAGGTTGATTATGTCGTTCTTCTTAATACGCCTTGTTTATCATCACAGTTTTTGATGAACAGTCTGGCTGGCCAATGATTTTTTAAATATTCGTACCATAGCTTTCGTTATGTATGTTTATGTTTTGAACCAAAACAAGTTACACTTTTTACATTGTTGGTGGTACTGTACTCTCCACTTGGCTTAGAAACAAAAGTTCCTTTTTTCCAACTGTAAAGCTTTCACGACGATCAAAAATCTGAACCCCTCTCGCCTCCCCCGCTACCTCGAGTTCGTTGCTTGTTCCTCCTTTCTCGACAGTTTTGCATTTCCGCGTTTCTTTTATAAATGCCGATTCGACTCGGAATTAGTTAACTCTTGCAGATTCCAAAAATTGACTTGAATTGTTCAAGTTTAAAGGACAAGTAACGGACTAAAAATGTGCTCAAATAAGCGATCTTTGTAATAAATCTTCGAAAACTTTTAGCAAACCTTTTTCCAATTTTAACCAATTTTCTGTGTCGGAGCGGTTGGAAATTGACTTTTTTTTTTTGAAAACTACTTTTTATTCTTTATTGCATATTTTGGGCGTTTTTCTTACGTTATTCAGTTGATTAAGGTAATTCATTTAAAGCATTTTAAGGGCAACTGTTTTCAAAGTACCTTAATTATTGATATAACGTAAGATAAATTACAAAAGTTTTCAATAAGGGATGATAATTCGAAAAAAAAGGTTAGTAAAAAAGTTAGTTTTGGAAATTTTGAACGACCACAGAAATCTTCAAAAAATTTTATAGAAGTTTCATTACAAAATTCGACCATTTTAGGTTTTTACGTTATAGGTATCCGGAACCGTCACTTTTCCGTTAAGTCATAGTTGTTTCAAATATTCCATGACCACCCAAAAAAACGCTAACATGCCTCTTACTCATCTCTTCGCACACTCTCTCTACCTCAATCGAACACGCCTCTAGGCCGATGCCTGCGCGTCCGATTCAGTCTGCCAGTACAGGCAGCCGTCGACGCGACCGGCTCTCTTGTCTCCTCTTCTTCTTTTTTATTGTAACCAAATTTTACTGGTTTACACATTTATCTACTTTCAGGTAAAGCAACCATGGATTCTACAACATCTCTTCCAAACAATGTGTTGTTGAAAAAGGCAAGACCGAGCAAGATCTTCGCCGTTACTTCAGCCAACGCTTTGAATGTCAAAACGGAGCCGGTGATTTTTGTGAAGTCGGATGATTTGAATCAAGCGAATACACCACTGACTGGCTCAAAGTTTGGGACACATCTCGCATGCATCCGCACAAGCTGTCTTCATCGTACTGTAAATGCTAGCAACTACTCTACAATGAGCGATGGTGGTCTGTACACTAGCGACGAGCCGTGCAGCTCGGCCCAGGCTGAATTCCGACTTGCTGCTCACTGGGAGAGCACGTTTACCCGTACTCGTGAAATCCATTGCGACACTGGATACTCGTCGCAAAGCCCACCTGAAACAACCGTTTTCATTCAAAAATCTCGCTTTCCGGTAGCTGAAAAGCCTGGCACCCCGGAGTTGAAAAGTTTCGAGTCGAAGAAACTTGTGCAAAAGAAGTCAGGCAACGCATCTACCCCAACCAGAAAATTGGCAAGTGAAGAAAAGAAAGCTAAGAATACAAGCATGGGTCAAACGCCATCCAAACTCAAATCACCGAAAGCTTTGAAGATGGTCAAGAAGGAGAATGAGCCAGCGATTCCACCAAATCATTTTGAAGGAAAGGTTTACGGATACCTAGTGGACGATATGTCAGCTATTGGAATACAACCAATTTTGGACAAATACAACGGTGAGTGTACTTATTTTGGAAATTATTTGGCTGTCTGGAGAATTCCTGTAAAACAACTCATAAGTTAAAATTTAAATTTGCAAATAACTCGGCAACAGCTTCTGTAGAACATTCTAAATTTATGCATATTACAATAATAACTAGTTAGTTCATAAGTTGGCTCTACCTAAAAAGATTCACTTTTGCAAGGCTTCAGAAAGCATACAAGATAAGAAGATTCACACGGAATCATCGTAGATGTCAGCGGAACTTGGTTTTTACTTTCAATCAAAAGTTTAGAAAAAAGAGTTGACTTTTGTTAGTTTCTTCAAAGCAAAAAAAATACATCGACATGATCTCTAATCGTTCCCAAACTGAAGATCGCATTAAAGATCTACGATTGTCACTTGATTTTGACTTAAACAATATGAATATACCAGTAAATATTGTTGAACTGAACGAATAACAACTAACTGTTCTAGAATCAAGAGCACTGGTCTTCGGACAGTTTTTCCTGAAGACGTTTTTGAGCGTCATTTACCAAAGTCGGGCGGAACGAGCCAGCACCCCACAATCTTCACTTTTATGGCTCGTTTGCATTTATCGGCACGGTGGGATCAGAGCTATAAACGTTGAACATTATAAGCGCTGACTGAATTTGACATGTGAGATGGCGGCTTAGACATTGAAGTGACCATATTGTGAATATTGAGTGATTATCTCAAAATGTACTACTGTTCGTTGTTATGCAAAAGTTAACAGTTAGTAATAGTCAAAATTCTGGTTCTGGTTTTTGCTAGATTTTTAGGTGACATTCACGAATAGAACATTTTGAGCATAGACTCACTTTGTCAGAGAAGGCAGTATCAACACTGTTCAATATTATTTTCATATCAATCTTTGACTTTGGCATTACTTTGGAAAATTTGGCATTCACGTGAGCATAATAAAAAAGAGATACTACTATATGCAAAAAAAAAGATATGGTTGGTAATACAAAGCTATCGAAAACTAAAATAAAAAGTACGCCCAACTTTTACAAGACCCGTTTTTTTAATGGCTAGAGAGAGAGAGATGAGTGACTGTGACAGCTCACTTTGTCTAACATGGTATTTTTCTTAAAGCAGGATGTGGGCAAACCTTGATTAAAGGTCAGTTGTATGAAAACTGTAACGATATCAGATTTGCAAAGTTAAAAACGTTTCCACATAAGCTTTTTGGTCATTTCAATGCTGCACACGCAGGCTATAAGTCGAAAAACAACCGTCCAATTTCTGAAAGCTCTCTCAAAATTTTCAACAATTTCCGATAGAATTACTGACGCTTTTTGATTTCTCATTAACTATTTTAACTAAAACCATCAGGACGTCCTATTCATCTAGTTTGAAAAACATATTCTACTTGGAAACACATGGGGCATCCTGAATTGCTTCCAAACGCACTGTTTGAGCTTGTGACGAATACTGGTATTTTATTGTGAAGCATTGTCAACGCGGATCTAACTGTCATCAGGAATGTTATAGATATCGAAAAATAACGTTTTGTCTTCCAAAAAAGGACAAAAGGAGTGCCGCACTAATAGATACGCCGTACTATTAGATACGCCGCTCAAATAGAGAACATACGATGTATACATATAGCAAATCTTTGTGATTCTATTTTTAGGAGCGTTTTTAAGATATAATTCAGACAATTTCGATTTTCAATAATTAGAAAAAGTCTAAAGAAGTGGGTGCATAATGTATCTACTGGAAGAGCAATAGAGAATATACGGTTCATTCGAAACACAATTTCGTTAACAAAACCATGCAATCAAAAATATTTTTTCACATAGTCAAGGTTTCTAACAAAAAACTATCTACATGTAAAGTCAGGTTATTAGCAAAAACGATTTTATAATTTTGCCAAGATTCAAAGTGTTGTGATAGGTTCCTAGTTGGTTGCGGGTTTCAAAAAGTTCAATTTTCAAAGATCAGATTGTCTTTCACTGGACGTGATATCTTTCCTTTGTATTCTCCACCTTTTCCTATATCCCATTGACATCATTAGTTGAAAAGTGTTGTACTAGATACCGAAAAAATTAGATTTCCGTTTTTTTTCTATTTTCAGTTTCCCATTTGTTCACCAAAAATTGTGGCATGTTTTTGCCAGTGAAGCTTTTGATTACACATTCATCATGTTTGAATATTTCCGCTTTTCAAAGATATGAGGTTTTTTAAATGCCAAAACATGTCTTTGAGAATGACATATATGTTTTTCTTATATGTCTTACTGGCAAAAAATATTTGTTTACTTAAAAATGTCCTTTTTGATATTTTTGCATATATAGGTTTGTTTAAAGATACATAGATGAAAGATATTTTACATAACTTTTCTGTGCCACATCATGAATGTGTCCGGAAAACTTCCTCAAAGATTTTTATGTTAGAGAAAAACCGACGAAAAGTTCTCACCTACCAGATTTGGTCTAAATACGTCACTATTAGACTTTCCGATCAATGATGATTTGAATTTTAATCGAACGACACAATATTTTCTCATAGCTGAGCATAAATTAGTTCTGACTAAATACCAAGGGTTTGCGACAACCGGACATTTTCGGCAACAGGAACTTTTGGAAATTGCTGATTTTTGGAATTTAGCAAGTTGGAAATTGTGACAATTTAGCTATATTTCGGAAAAGTTCAAATTTAACATTGACATAATTTGATGTTTTAGGCTGCATTTTAGGGGGATTCTGTAGGCCATTTTCTTCGGAAACTACTTAATATTTTGAGGTAAGACACTTTTGAAAAACTGAAATTCTGCGCTTGAAAAATTTCTAATAGCAACTCGGTAATTTCGGCAATTATTTTCAGCCACATTTTCGTGTCTAATAGGTGACAAAGTATGACAAAATTAGTCACGTATCGATTTTAAATGTGCCTTAATCAACGAAATAATATTTTTGAAATTTTTTGAGAAATTTCATTAGGAAAATTGTTTATTTAAGCTTATTGTAGGTCAATACTTTTGAAATACGCCAAGCCGTTACAAGTTTGAAAATTTTCAACAAAAAAAAAACGTACCAGTATATCCAGAAAACTCTTGTTTTGATTTGATCAATCTATCGATCCACTGATAAGATGCAGAAAAGAGAAAGAACGTCAGAGTTGAGGTCAAATCGATTTCATCAAAAGTTGTAAACAATCAGATTCGTAGTTCCCAAAATTCGATTTAGCCCATTCTGCTGCAAGCGTGCTCTACCGGTGTTTTTTGTTCGTCTCTTTTGTCGTTCCTCTCAAGCTATCCGTAGTTCAAATAGAATGTCACCATTTCTCACTCATTCGGTCACGCCTCGAACCACAGCCCTCTCTCCCGGCCGCCGCGCACTACAATTCGTCTCTTTCTCTCTTTTCTCATCGCGTTCCATTTGCTTCATCTTTTTTTCTTCTCCTTCTCTTTTTAGTTGAGAATGCAGCAGCAGCACCAGTAGTAGTAGCAGAGAGAGAGACACACAGAGTCATTTGCTCAGTTTTTTTGTTTACTTTCATTGTCATTTAAAATTGCAAACCCAAACGCGCACCTATATATTTTGTACGGAATATTTTCATTTTTCAAAAAAAATTTCTCGCTTTTGAATACTGTTATGCTCCTTACCATAAGCGAGTATATCATTTTGTTGGTGCTCTGTCAGACCAAAACCAGCTGACAATTGTTTGCGGCGCCTGGTATAGTTGTTCAAATACACTCACTCAAATCATATGATGATGCAGCATCAGTTGAGAAGTTTTGAAAACGTGATGATATTTTGTACCCTTTTAAAAAACAACCAAAATTCATATTCAGTCACTTAGTAGACTTAGCGTTTAAAGTTTTCTCACCTTTCGTCGAATACTTTTTCTTTGAACAAAACACAAATCACACCCCAGCGCCCATATATTTGATTATTCTTCTTCAACTATATCCAGTGTCCATGTAAATCATGACCAGAAATTTGTGAATAGATAGGCTAAAGTAAACATCTATTCTTTTTTGCCACCTTTTCTTCGTTTTCTTCTTGCTTCCAGAAACAGAAAAAGCCGCCCGCGTCTTTCTTCGTCCATTTCATTTTGCTTCTCAGTTTCAATTTCCTTCATTCTTTTTCATTTTCCTTCATCTAGACGTTGTTGGTCATTACGTCAAAAGTTGACAAAGGACAGAATGATATCATGTGTTTTTTGTTGGGGTCGTTGGGGCCTATCTAGTTTACGATTACGTTTTGTTACTTGACCGTAGGGCGATTTTCCATTTTAAAAGTGGACTGCGGCATGTGGGGAAATTATTAAAATTTAGTCCTGTAAAGGTAAAATGACCAAAAATTTCAGAATAATTTGTTTTAATTTTGAAAATGTTCTGTTTCGAGTTAAAAAAAAAGAGGGTTGCTGGGATGATTGAACCCCTACAATATGGAAATATAAGTTTAAAAAACTAAGAGATAAAACTAAAATAAAACTTTTTTTGATCAACGACTTCCAAAAAAATTGGAATCGCATTTTGACTTGAAATAAAAAGTGTTCCTATATGTTTTGTAAAGTTTTATTATCTTCTTAGGTCATTTTCGCATCGTGAAAATAATTTTGAAGTATTTCCCCGGCAGTAGTCCACCTTTGCCCAGAAAAGGCTCAAATTTTCCTTAAAAGAAAAACGGAAATTATTACCCAATATATCACTATTTTATTCATTTTTCCATTTTTCCATTTTTCTCCATTTATTTTAAATGGCGTCGAGGGTTGAGAGTTGTTGCAACACAACACAGCAAAACTTTTTTTTGTTGCAATCGAAAGAAAGTGGTGACGCTGTTCCGCTGGGCGCGCTCTGTCCCCCCATCCCTCAAAACCTTTTTCGGAAGTGGTCGGAGAAAAGGAAGTGGTTCGAATGGGCGCCCCCCTTAAGCACAAAAGTTGTGTAGGCAGAATATTTTGTTGTTTCTACTTTTTCCATGTGTTTTAAAGCTCTGTCGTTGCTGCTTTTCGTTTCGTTTTTTTTTGCAGCCGCTCTTGTTTGACGGCTCATTAGTATAAGTCACCTTCGGCAAGCAACACAACATATTTTCCTATTTTGTATTTTTCTTATTTTATGTGTTTCACCCTCGGAAGTCTCGTGCACATCGCCTACAAATGGTTCAAATTTCATTTTTCTTTTCTTTTCCGATGAATTGTACCTGCTAGCGTTGATGCGTTTTACATGTATACTTTACGGGAAGTGACACTATACTATTGATAAGGAATTTTTTAATAAAGTGTACAGAAAAAGTTCACATAGTGTTAACGATAGTTCTGTTTTTTTTTTGTAATTAAATCTGTCAGAGAACACCTTAGTATGTCAAAGGGGAGTACTACAACCAGAGTAAAGCTTTTGAGAAGCTTCTTCGGAGTTTTTTTATTTGTTACTCAGTTGGTGCTACTTTTTTAAAAGTCGTGGATTTAAAAAAAATGCATTCTAATTTTATGGTCTATTTAAGTTTCAAATATGCAGGAATTCGAACATGCAATAGTGCTATACATATTTTTCTAGAAACATGACCATTTTTTGACTAATTAAAATTGAAAAACATTTTTTTGAATTGGAGTAGTTTTTTCAGTTTCAACACTGGCACTACCCAACTTTTAAGAAAAGATTTTATCAAAAATTAGGACCATTTTTGTCCAAACTACTTTTTTTATAAGTAAACATGAAAATTGTTTGTATATGCGGCTAGCAAACAATTTTTTGATTACACGAATGACTCGTTTTTTGTGTTGTGAAAATGTTTATAGACGGATATTTCGTAATGCGAGCTGCAAAATTACAGTATTGCTTTTCCGGCACATGTGTTCATAATGCTCTGGTTTGATCAAGTGCATAACACATTTTTCTCTCTTTCTCTCTCTGACGAGATCATAAATATGTCGAGCAACAGAAGCAAAAGCAAAAAGCAAAGATTGAAAACATCTTATGTCATGCTCGTTCAGATGCTCTATCTTTCCGTGTCCCCGTGCTGCTCCTCCAACCTACACTGTCTCGTGTGGGTGGTGAAGTAAGGAGGGGAAACTTTATCAATGATAATATTATGCCTTTTTTCTCACAAAGAATACAACTTTCTTTGTTCCCGATTTTTCTTCAACTCTCTGCGTTCTTTTTTCTATTCGCTCTCTACTTTCTTCACTCCCCACAAACATTCTTTTCCTTTTAATGTTCTCTGTCTGTATTTGGGGATGGTAGATACTCGTGATTTTTCCTATTTTTTTTATTTGACATCAAATAACGGTGTTTCAAACTGACTATAAAATACTTTCTCACTCAAAAAAATCTAAGTTCAGAAGACCCGGAAAAGTTCTTCAAGCGATTCGACTCGAAGCCGTGGTTCAGGAGGAAGGTGATGCCTCTTCTGTTTGGCAAAAGCCACAAGTCACCGGCGGATGTTGTCAAAACTCTTCGTGAGGTTCTTACCATCCTGGACAAGCTGCCACCACCGAAGCTAGACAAGGATGTAAGTAATTCACTTTTAAAATGAAGTGTGACTTATGCTTGGTGCAAAAATGTGTTCAGTGTTTGATTTTTAGTTTTGAACTTGGAACACTCTACAAGTTTAGGAGAATACGCAACGTTAAAAAACTAGACTAGATTCAATTTCGATATCTATGTCATAAATTATAAAAAAAAACAAATTTTTAGGGTAACATTCAAAGCGATAAGAAATACGACAAGGCGCTGGATGAGGTTAGCAAGAACGTCGCTATGATCAAGTCATTTATCTATGGCAACGACTCTGCCGAGCCAAGCAGCGAGCATGTCGTCCAAGTCGCTCAACTTGCTCAGGAGGTGTACAACGCAAACATTCTGCCGATGCTCATCAAGATGCTGCCAAAGTTTGAGTTTGAGTGCAAGAAGGACGTCGGGCAGATCTTCAACAACTTGCTTCGTCGCCAAATTGGAACTCGATCCCCAACTGTTGAATATCTGGGTGCTCGGCCTGAAATTCTGATCCAGCTGGTCCAAGGGTATGTGTGACGTGGATCGCACAATATTTTCTCAGCAATCTCATATTTCCAGATACTCTGTTCCGGATATTGCGCTCACGTGTGGACTTATGCTCCGTGAAAGCATTCGTCATGATCATTTGGCAAAAATCATCCTCTATTCAGATGTCTTTTACACATTCTTCCTATATGTGCAGAGTGAGGTGTTCGATATCTCATCTGATGCGTTTTCGACGTTCAAGGAACTCACTACAAGGCACAAAGCAATTATTGCTGAATTCCTTGATTCGAACTATGATACTTTCTTTGGTAGGTAACATGCTAAAGCAATATTAGTTTCAAAAGAATTAGGAAATATTTTATGGTAAATGTGAAGTAGCACCAGCGGGGAATCTAATTCAAACACTTTTCAAACTTTTTTGTCTGCCGAAAAGTTGAAATTACGGAGGTTTTTCTACATTCTGAGAGAATTATAGCACTGCCGCTTGTCCTAAAATGCTTAAATATTAATAGTTAAAATTTGAGAAGAGAATAAAATACTGACAACTTTTTTCATAGACGACTTCCAAAAATTACCCCTTTTTGAACCAAAATAACTCAATTTTGGAAAAAGTTTAGAAATTTTTACTATGACATGTAGTAATTTTTGCACCATACATGACAGTGTAAAAAGACACACATTTTTTGTTTGGCCACGATCCCAGGCACCGTTACAGGTGTCAAGTGTTTACATTTTTGTCATTTAAAACGAAGTTTAAGATGTTTCAATGTGCACAGAGGAAGCCAGAAGGAGATAATTTATTGTGGAACATCAAAAATTAAATTACTCAATGACCGACTTAATTCGATTTGTACTTTTTCTCTATCCCCAACATCTATCTGATCAAAATGAATTCGCTTTCAGCTCAGTACCAAAACCTGCTCAATTCGAAGAACTACGTGACGCGTCGTCAGTCGTTGAAACTGCTCGGCGAGCTTCTTCTCGACCGTCACAACTTTAACACAATGACAAAGTACATTTCGAATCCGGATAACCTGAGATTGATGATGGAATTGTTGAGAGATAAGAGCAGAAACATTCAATATGAGGCATTCCATGTGTTCAAGGTTTTTGTTGCGAATCCAAACAAACCAAAGCCAATCTCTGACATTCTCAATCGCAATCGCGAAAAGCTGGTAGGTCGTGACGTTTTTCATCTGCTTGTTTCAAAGTTTTTATATTTATTTCCTTGGGGTATTAAAAGTTGCAAAAGTCACAAAAATCACAAGATAATGCCAAGTTTCTAGAATACATAAAACATGGGACGACATCAATGAAGTTTTAGAAATCGAGAAGTTTTATGAGCTAATGCTTGATTCTTACAGGTGGAGTTTCTCAGCGAATTCCACAACGATAGGACTGATGATGAGCAGTTTAACGACGAGAAGGCGTACTTGATCAAGCAAATTCAGGAAATGAAATCATCTCCAAAAGAAGCGAAAAAGCCAAAGTCAAAGGAAGATGAGAATCAGGAACCCGCTGGACCATCCGAGGGACCATCCACTTCCCAATGAGCTCTTTGAAACTTAAATTAAATTTTCTGCAAAAACAAAAACTTCTTGTGCATAGGATCCCGGTCTTGATTATTATATAATCGCAATCGCCAATGTCAATCGCATTTAATTGTTTATTTTCTAGAATATATTTTTTCAAAACTTTTTTTGGGTGTACAACTCTCCAGTTCAGTTCAAAAATTTTCAATTCTTGCTGTATGGTGGAGTGTTGCAAAGATTTTAGTTTGTTTTTTTTTTAAATTTTGCCTCGATACCTTCAGTCATGTTCTTAAAACTTCCGTTCACACTTCGCTTATTTTCATTCACACCCACGCTACCATTTTCCAAAGATTAAAATTCAACTGATCCCCCACCCGAGTAGATGTTCTAGAGAGCTGGTATAGTCTAGATGATGTCTCCAAGATGTGATTTCTAGAATTAACTTTGTTTGTATTTCCAATTTTCTATTATTTTGTCATTTTTATTTGAAAATTTTCTTAACCACTCCCCCCCCCCCCCGTTACATTACATGTCGTAGGTTGAACAAGTGTTTCCTCCCGCATATCAGCTTGCTCATTGAAACTTGGTGTTCCTTCATTCAATCCCGATTCAATTTTTTCTTGAGAACTGTCATTTGTATGAAACTGTCCTTGTAAAGTTGCATTTTTCATCCCCAACCTTGCGTTTTTGGTATTCATCTTTTTTTTTTTCTTGGCTACATTGTCCGACTGTGTTTAATTCGAAATCCAATAAATGTGGAGAGGGAAGAACAAACATTAGTGATTGAGAGTACAGCTCAATGTCTTGTTACATCATTATTATCACATCCACTTGATGGAATGTTGATCCGATTCTTTGTGTTATGCTTGTTTTTTATACTCTCTTTAATTATTATCGAGTCCGAATGTAGCAAAGCAGAAAATAAGTTGTACAGGTAGGAATGTTGCAAAAAATGAACCGAGCATAGATTTTAAAAATTTCAGAGATATTCTCCAAGGGTACTTGAAGCTAGCAAGACCCGTGCGATATCCTAGAAATGTTTTGAAAGTTCATATGAAGGTGTTCCTTCAGCAGATTTTGAATTTGGTAAGTTTTTCAAAGCTTACATCTAATTCGCCGTTGCGGTAGAAAATTGGGAACTTGCGCCAGTGATTAAAGGTCCTATATCAATTGAAACCTGTACTAAAATTTTGAACCAAAATGTGGCGGAGCTCCCTTGGCTGCTAAAAACTCTTGAGAAACCAGCTGAAACTTTTTACTGTTGGAAGTTATGGTAGTATTTTTATTTTGAAGTCAGATGTAAATACTTTTCTTGTAAGAAGCATCGGGCTTGAACTAGGCTGATGAGCATTTTAAGGAAACATTTTTAGGCTCGGACCTGAGAGACTGGAACTTATTAGAAGCACCAAGTTGTCTACTTGACTGCCAGATCAGCCTAGCATTTGAAGATAAAGTTGATTTTTAATCCTTGATATGATCATCAACTATGGTATGAGTTTGACGATATTTTGCTCATTTCAGACTTCTTTCAGTTCATGAAATTGAAAAAGATGCGTTACTGATGTACTATAATATTAATACGTACTTTATTATTAATATACTTTTTTTTTAAAACTCTCTCTCTCTCTCTCTCTCTCTCTCTCTCTCTCTCTCTCTCTCTCTCTCTCTCTCTCTCTCTCTCTCTCTCTCTCTCTCTCTCTCTCTCTCTCTCTCTCTCTCTCTCTCTCTCTCTCTCTCTCTCTCTCTCTCTCTCTCTCTCTCTCTCTCTCTCTCGAATAAAATGGGACTTTTTTGCATAACGAAATTTATAAAATTTCGTGAAAAATATTTTAAACAGTTTATTATTTTAGAATTTAAAAAAAAACTTGAAACCATGCAAAAATTTCAGGATGGACAAAATCAAATAATTGAAGTGAACGCCTGGCTTAAATATGTGAGTCATTTAGTCATCTTGCTTTAAAAATTCCACTATTTTTCACAGGTTTGGATGGATTACCGCCTTCAATGGGACCCCCTCCAGTATGATAACATAACCAGTATTAGATTTGCGGGTGGTGAAAATCAGATCTGGAGGCCTGACATACTTTTATATAACAGTGCAAGTGAAGACTTTGATTCGTCGTTCAAGTCCAACGAAGTTGTTTATAATACGGGTGAAGTTAATTGGATTCCACCGGGTATTTTTCGGGCTAGTTGTAAGATGGATATCACCTACTTTCCTTTTGATGACCAAGTTTGCTACTTGAAATTTGGTTCCTGGACCTATCATGGTCTCGCGCTGGATTTAAGTATTATTGCAGAAGAAGACGATTCAGGTTAAAAAAATAGACAGCATATTGAAAATCTTCTAAATAATTGTTGTTTAGAGTTATCAATTGACTTATCCACATACACCCCTAGTGGCGAATGGCATTTGACAAAAGCTCCCGCAGTCAAGGATGTGAAGTACAATTCGTGCTGCAAAGAACCATATTCTACAGTCACATTTTACATGTTCCTAAGGTATTCACCTATTTGAACCACGAACCGCAAAAAAAACATTTTCAGACGTCGTACTCTCTTTTATTTATTCAATATCATTCTCCCGTCTCTATTGATCTCAATTATGACACTTATGGGGTTCTGCCTCCCGGCACACGACATGTCGGAAAAAATTGGTTATCGTAAGTTACATAATGATGTATGTTCAGTAAAAAATATATTTCCAGAGACTACAATTCTACTATCTATATGTTTTTTTGTTACAATTGTCAGCGAAATGACTCCTCCCACATCTGAATCTGTTCCTTTACTTGGTAGGTACATTTTGTAGGTTTTCATATTTTTTTCACTACATGTATTATGAAATACAGTGCGGGGTAATATTCTACAGGCATTTTATTTCGCAGTAATTATGCAGTAAAAAACACGAGTTTCTTCAACACATATAATTCAAAATCTATCAATTGAGGATGCAAAATTATGCCAATTTTTTGAAATACAGTTCCATTTGTGTCAAAATTGTTTCGATTTTATTCTAAAAAAAGTTTCAGCACCTGACATTTGACGGTTCCGTTTAAGACTAGAATTTTCCTAACGATCCGTAACTTGGAAACAAGGTTTCATGAAACAAATTTTAATAACAATATGGTCGCCATGAAATTTCTTTTAATTATTATATATTGATAATGATCTATATTGTCAAATACTAATAGAGAAAAAATTGTATCTCACAATATCAAAGCATAACTTTCAAATTTTTTTCAGGAATGTTTTTCTCGTCGCTCACCCTTATCAGCTCAGTATCAACAGCATTCACAATCACAGTTTTGAACTTTCGCTACCGTCAAGTGCAGAATATTCACATGCATCCAATATTTTACAAAGTTTTTCTCATCTGGATTCCATGGTTGCTTCTCATGAAACGTCCAGGAGTGTTCTACAAAAAACGCCGAGCAACCGTTCAAGCTCGAGAGGAAATTTCCTTTTTTGATAATGGTGATGATGATGTATGTATTCTGAAGTAATTATTATTTTTGACACAAAAAGTTTCTTGTTTTTCAGTGCTGCCCAAAACCTCCCGAGTTCGACTATTCACTCTCCATTGACAGCGCTGACACTTTACCGCTTCCACCTCGTCCTAAGCCACTACTCAAGAAGATGCATAGGTTAGTCCAGCACATCCATCAATCAAACTTCGTACTTTTCAAGCGTTCCCGCCGAACATCTTCATCTCGACAGAAAAGTCGGCGACGGAATTCTTAAGAGCCAGCGACGACCGTTGGTTTTAACAAAGAACGTCAACAAAAGTCATTCATTACGCAGTCGGCGTTTCACTCAGTTTGAAAAGTATATAAAAAAGTGCATAGATGATGCAAAACTCAGAAGTGAGCGAAAATCAAGAATAATTGCCATACATTTTTTTTCCAGAAAATTCAACTTATTCGACGTATTCAATGATGATAATCACTTATTACCGGCAAATTGATGAAATGCTAAAACTGCTAAATCGACGGTTGGATAAGCAAAGGAAATACCTTTTCAAACAAGAAGATTGGAAATTTGCCGCAATGGCTTTAGACAGATTATGCTTACTATTAATAACGCTTTTAATTGTAATGTGTCTTTTTGGAATGATTTTAAGCACACCCCATTTTGAGCCATAACAGTTGTGTTTTGTTATGTAGGTTATTCAGTGAAAATTTGACATTATAAAGCATTTTCATATATGGTCGTGTGCTCCTAATTCATGTTACCATTTTAAAATGGGGTATCGTAAATCAGAGTTTGATTTTGGCTGTGTTTAAGTTGTTTGTGTTGCTCAAGAAATGCACAATTTCGCTGAATACTAGCAGTTCATTAAAAGGTAAGACACTTAACACTATTATAGTTGGATTCAGACTGATTTGCAAACTGTTGCCAAATATTTTTTTCATTTTGTCATTTGTCAATATTTCTAACCATGTAACGTCGTGTTTTGGTTAGTTCAATAAAAAAGAAGTCATGTCATGTGAATATGTTTTTTTTTTGAAAAAAACCAAAACTAATCATTTTCCACAGGCATATATGAAAAAATATTTTATTTCCTCCAATGTTCTGCCAATTTATTTACTCCAATGTTCTGCCAATTTATTTACTCCAATGTTCTGCCAATTTATTTACTCTAATGTTCTGCCAATTTATTTACTCTAATGTTCTGCCAATATATTTCCTCTAATGTTCTGCCAATATATTTCCTCTAATGTTCTGCCAATATATTTCCTCTAATGTTCTGCCAATTTATTTACTCTAATGTTCTGCCAATTTATTTCCTCTAATGTTCTGCCAATATATTTCCTCTAATGTTCTGCCAATATATTTCCTCTAATGTTCTGCCAATATATTTCCTCTAATGTTCTGCCAATATATTTCCTCTAATGTTCTGCCAATTTATTTACTCTAATGTTCTGCCAATTTATTTACTCTAATGTTCTGCCAATTTATTTACTCTAATGTTCTGCCAATTTATTTACTCTAATGTTCTGCCAATTTATTTACTCTAATGTTCTGCCAATTTATTTACTCTAATGTTCTGCCAATTTATTTACTCTAATGTTCTGCCAATTTATTTACTCTAATGTTCTGCCAATATATTTCCTCTAATGTTCTGCCAATATATTTCCTCTAATGTTCTGCCAATTTATTTACTCTAATGTTCTGCCAATATATCTCCTCTAATGTTCTGCCAATATATGTCCTCTAATGTTCTGCCAATTTATCTACTCTAATGTTCTGCCAATATATTTCCTCTAATGTTCTGCCAATATATTTCCTCTAATGTTCTGCCAATTTATTTCCTCCAATGTTCTGCCAATTTATTTCCTCCAATGTTCTGCCAATTTATTTCCTCCAATGTTCTGCCAATTTATTTACTCTAATGTTCTGCCAATTTATTTACTCTAATGTTCTGCCAATTTATTTACTCTAATGTTCTGCCAATTTATTTACTCTAATGTTCTGCCAATTTATTTACTCTAATGTTCTGCCAATTTATTTACTCTAATGTTCTGCCAATTTATTTACTCTAATGTTCTGCCAATTTATTTACTCTAATGTTCTGCCAATTTATTTACTCTAATGTTCTGCCAATTTATTTACTCTAATGTTCTGCCAATTTATTTACTCTAATGTTCTGCCAATTTATTTACTCTAATGTTCTGCCAATTTATTTACTCTAATGTTCTGCCAATTTATTTACTCTAATGTTCTGCCAATTTATTTACTCTAATGTTCTGCCAATTTATTTACTCTAATGTTCTGCCAATTTATTTACTCTAATGTTCTGCCAATTTATTTACTCTAATGTTCTGCCAATTTATTTACTCTAATGTTCTGCCAATTTATTTACTCTAATGTTCTGCCAATTTATTTACTCTAATGTTCTGCCAATTTATTTACTCTAATGTTCTGCCAATTTATTTACTCTAATGTTCTGCCAATATATTTCCTCTAATGTTCTGCCAATATATTTCCTCTAATGTTCTGCCAATATATTTCCTCTAATGTTCTGCCAATTTATTTACTCTAATGTTCTGCCAATTTATTTACTCTAATGTTCTGCCAATTTATTTACTCTAATGTTCTGCCAATTTATTTACTCTAATGTTCTGCCAATATATTTCCTCTAATGTTCTGCCAATATATTTACTCTAATGTTCTGCCAATATATTTACTCTAATGTTCTGCCAATTTATTTACTCTAATGTTCTGCCAATATATTTATTCTAATGTTCTGCCAATATATTTACTCTAATGTTCTGCCAATATATTTACTCTAATGTTCTGCCAATATATTTACTCTAATGTTCTGCCAATATATTTACTCTAATGTTCTGCCAATATATTTACTCTAATGTTCTGCCAATATATTTACTCTAATGTTCTGCCAATATATTTACTCTAATGTTCTGCCAATATATTTACTCTAATGTTCTGCCAATATATTTACTCTAATGTTCTGCCAATATTATTTACTGCTAATGTTCTGCCAATATATTTACTCTAATGTTCTGCCAATATATTTACTCTAATGTTCTGCCAATATATTTACTCTAATGTTCTGCCAATATATTTACTCTAATGTTCTGCCAATATATTTATTCTAATGTTCTGCCAATATATTTACTCTAATGTTCTGCCAATATATTTATTCTAATGTTCTGCCAATATATTTATTCTAATGTTCTGCCAATATATTTACTCTAATGTTCTGCCAATATATTTACTCTAATGTTCTGCCAATTTATTTATTCTAATGTTCTGCCAATATATTTACTCTAATGTTCTGCCAATATATTTACTCTAATGTTCTGCCAATATATTTACTCTAATGTTCTGCCAATATATTTACTCTAATGTTCTGCCAATATATTTACTCTAATGTTCTGCCAATATATTTATTCTAATGTTCTGCCAATATATTTATTCTAATGTTCTGCCAATTTATTTACTCTAATGTTCTGCCAATATATTTATTCTAATGTTCTGCCAATATATTTACTCTAATGTTCTGCCAATTTATTTACTCTAATGTTCTGCCAATTTATTTACTCTAATGTTCTGCCAATATATTTCCTCTAATGTTCTGCCAATTTATTTACTCTAATGTTCTGCCAATATATTTCCTCTAATGTTCTGCCAATATATTTACTCTAATGTTCTGCCAATTTATTTACTCTAATGTTCTGCCAATTTATTTACTCTAATGTTCTGCCAATATATTTACTCTAATGTTCTGCCAATTTATTTCCTCCAATGTTCTGCCAATTTATTTACTCTAATGTTCTGCCAATATATTTCCTCTAATGTTCTGCCAATTTATTTACTCTAATGTTCTGCCAATTTATTTACTCTAATGTTCTGCCAATATATTTACTCTAATGTTCTGCCAATTTATTTCCTCCAATGTTCTGCCAATTTATTTCCTCTAATGTTCTGCCAATATATTTCCTCTAATGTTCTGCCAATTTATTTCCTCTAATGTTCTGCCAATTTATTTCCTCTAATGTTCTGCCAATTTATTTACTCTAATGTTCTGCCAATTTATTTACTCCAATGTTCTGCCAATATATTTCCTCTAATGTTCTGCCAATTTATTTCCTCTAATGTTCTGCCAATTTATTTACTCTAATGTTCTGCCAATTTATTTACTCTAATGTTCTGCCAATTTATTTACTCTAATGTTCTGCCAATATATTTACTCTAATGTTCTGCCAATTTATTTACTCTAATGTTCTGCCAATATATTTCCTCTAATGTTCTGCCAATATATTTCCTCCAATGTTCTGCCAATATATTTCCTCTAATGTTCTGCCAATATATTTACTCTAATGTTCTGGTTCTGCCAATTTATTTATTCTAATGTTCTGCCAATTTATTTACTCTAATGTAATGTTCTGCCAATTTATTTACTCTAATGTTCTGCCAATTTATTTACTCTAATGTTCTGCCAATATATTTATTCTAATGTTCTGCCAATTTATTTACTCTAATGTTCTGCCAATATATTTACTCTAATGTTCTGCCAATTTATTTACTCTAATGTTCTGCCAATTTATTTACTCTAATGTTCTGCCAATTTATTTACTCTAATGTTCTGCCAATATATTTCCTCTAATGTTCTGCCAATATATTTACTCTAATGTTCTGCCAATTTATTTACTCTAATGTTCTGCCAATTTATTTACTCTAATGTTCTGCCAATTTATTTACTCTAATGTTCTGCCAATTTATTTACTCTAATGTTCTGCCAATTTATTTACTCTAATGTTCTGCCAATATATTTACTCCAATGTTCTGCCAATATATTTACTCTAATGTTCTGCCAATATATTTCCTCTAATGTTCTGCCAATATATTTCCTCCAATGTTCTGCCAATATATTTCCTCTAATGTTCTGCCAATATATTTCCTCCAATGTTCTGCCAATATATTTACTCTAATGTTCTGCCAATATATTTCCTCTAATGTTCTGCCAATTTATTTACTCTAATGTTCTGCCAATATATTTCCTCTAATGTTCTGCCAATTTATTTACTCTAATGTTCTGCCAATATATTTACTCTAATGTTCTGCCAATTTATTTCCTCTAATGTTCTGCCAATTTATTTACTCTAATGTTCTGCCAATATATTTATTCTAATGTTCTGCCAATTTATTTACTCCAATGTTCTGCCAATATATTTACTCTAATGTTCTGCCAATTTATTTACTCTAATGTTCTGCCAATATATTTATTCTAATGTTCTGCCAATATATTTACTCTAATGTTCTGCCAATTTATTTACTCTAATGTTCTGCCAATATATTTACTCTAATGTTCTGCCAATATATTTCCTTTTATGTTCTGCCAATTTATTTACTCTAATGTTCTGCCAATTTATTTACTCTAATGTTCTGCCAATTTATTTACTCTAATGTTCTGCCAATATATTTCCTCTAATGTTCTGCCAATATGTTTACTCTAATGTTCTGCCAATATGTTTACTCTAATGTTCTGCCAATATATTTACTCTAATGTTCTGACAATATGTTTACTCTAATGTTCTGCCAATATGTTTACTCTAATGTTCTGCCAATTTATTTACTCTAATGTTCTGCCAACAAAAGTAAATATATTGGCAGAACATTAGAGTAAATATATTGGCAGAACATTAGAGTAAATATATTGGCAGAACATTAGAATAAATATATTGGCAGAACATTAGAGTAAATAAATTGGCAGAACATTAGAATAAATATATTGGCAGAACATTAGAATAAATATATTGGCAGAACATTAGAGTAAATATATTGGCAGAACATTAGAGTAAATATATTGGCAGAACATTAGAGTAAATATATTGGCAGAACATTAGAGTAAATATATCGGCAGAACATTAGAGTACATATATTGGCAGAACATTAGAATACAATAATTGGCAGAACATTAGAGTACATATATTGGCAGAACGTTAGAATACATAAATTGGCAGAACATTAGAGTAAATATATTGGCAGAACATTAGAGTAAATATATTGGCAGAACATTAGAATAAATATATTGGCAGAACATTAGAGTAAATCACTTGGCAGCACATTAGAGTAAATATATTGGCAGAACATTAGAGTAAATATATTGGCAGAACATTAGAGTAAAGATATTGGCAGAACATTAGAGTAAATATATTGGCAGAACATTAGAATAAATATATTGGCAGAACATTAGAGTAAATAAATTGGCAGAACATTAGAGTAAATATATTGGCAGAACATTAGAGTAAATATATTGGCAGAACATTAGAATAAATATATTGGCAGAACATTAGAGTAAATATATTGGCAGAACATTAGAATAAATAAATTGGCAGAACATTAGAGTAAATATATTGGCAGAACATTAGAATAAATATATTGGCAGAACATTAGAGTAAATAAATTGGCAGAACATTAGAGTAAATAAATTGGCAGAACATTGGAGGAAATAAATTGGCAGAACATTAGAATAAATATATTGGCAGAACATTAGAGGAAAAGTAGCTATATCGTATCGTAAATAGCTATATCGTATCGTTTCTAGCTATATCGTATCGTAAAAAGCTATATCGTATCGTAAGTAGCTATATCGTATCGTAAAAAGCTATATCGTATCGTAAGTAGCTATATCGTATCGTAAAAAGCTATATCGTATCGTAAGTAGCTATATCGTATCGTAAGTAGCTATATCGTATCGTTTCTAGCTATATCGTATCGTAAAAAGCTATATCGTATCGTAAGTAGCTATATCCTATCGTAAAAAGCTATATCGTATCGTAAATAGCTATATCGTATCGTTTCTAGCTATATCGTATCGTAAATAGCTATATCGTATCGTAAATAGCTATATCGTATCATAAGTAGCTATATCGTATCGAAAATAGCTATATCGTATCGTAAGTAGCTATATCGTATCGTAAGTAGCTATATCGTATCGTTTCTAGCTATATCGTATCGTAAAAAGCTATATCGTATCGTAAGTAGCTATATCGTATCGTAAGTAGCTATATCGTATCGTTTCTAGCTATATCGTATCGTAAGTAGCTATATCGTATCGTTTCTAGCTATATCGTATCGTAAATAGCTATATCGTATCGTAAATAGCTATATCGTATCGTTTCTAGCTATATCGTATCGTAAATAGCTATATCGTATCGTAAATAGCTATATCGTATCATAAGTAGCTATATCGTATCGAAAATAGCTATATCGTATCGTAAAAAGCTATATCGTATCGTTTCTAGCTATATCGTATCGTAAATAGCTATATCGTATCGTAAATAGCTATATCGTATCGTTTCTAGCTATATCGTATCGTAAATAGCTATATCGTATCGTAAATAGCTATATCGTATCGTAAAAAGCTATATCGTATCGTAAGTAGCTATATCGTATCGTAAGTAGCTGTATCGTATCATAAGTAGCTCCATCGTATTGTATCTAGCTATATCGTACCGTTTCTAGCTATATCGTATCGTAAATAGCTATATCGTATCCTAAATACCTATATCGTATCGTAAAAAGCTATATCGTATCGTAAGTAGCTGTATCGTATCGAAAATAGCTATATCGTATCGTAGGTAGCTCTATCGTATTGTATCTAGCTATATCGTACCGTTTCTAGCTATATCGTTTCGTAAATAGCTATATCGTATCGTAAATAGCTATATCGTATCGTAAAAAGCTATATCGTATCGTAAGTAGCTATATCGTATCGTAAGTAGCTATATCGTATCGTAAATAGCTATATCGTATCGTAAGTAGCTATATCGTATCGTAAAAAGCTATATCGTATCGTAAGTAGCTGTATCGTATCGTTTCTAGCTATATCGTATCGTAAAAAGCTATATCGTATCGTAAGTAGCTATATCGTATCGTAAATAGCTATATCGTATCGTAAGTAGCTATATCGTATCGTAAGTAGCTATATCGTATCGTAAGTAGCTGTATCGTATCGTTTCTAGCTATATCGTATCGTAAAAAGCTATATCGTATCGTAAGTAGCTATATCGTATCGTAAATAGCTATATCGTATCGTAAATAGCTATATCGTATCGTAAAAAGCTATATCGTATCGTAAGTAGCTATATCGTGTCGTAAATAGCTATATCGTATCGTAAAAAGCTATATCGTATCGTAAGTAGCTCTATCGTATTGTATCTAGCTATATCGTATCGTAAAAAGCTATATCGTATCGTTTCTAGCTATATCGTATCGTAAAAAGCTATATCGTATCGTAAATAGCTATATCGTATCGTAAAAAGCTATATCGTATCGTAAGTAGCTATATCGTATCGTTTCTAGCTATATCGTGTCGTAAAAAGCTATATCGTATCGTTTCTAGCTATATCGTATCGTAAAAAGCTATATCGTATCGTAAGTAGCTATATCGTATCGTAAGTAGCTATATCGTATCGTTTCTAGCTATATCGTATCGTAAAAAGCTATATCGTATCGTTTCTAGCTATATCGTATCGTAAAAAGCTATATCGTATCGTAAGTAGCTATATCGTATCGTAAATAGCTATATCGTATCGTTTCTAGCTATATCGTATCGTAAAAAGCTATATCGTATCGTAAGTAGCTATATCGTATCGTAAAAAGCTATATCGTATCGTAAGTAGCTATATCGTATCGTAAGTTGCTATATCGTATCGTAAATAGCTATATCGTATCGTAAGTAGCTATATCGTATCGTAAATAGCTATATCGTATCGTTTCTAGCTATATCGTATCGTAAAAAGCTATATCGTATCGTAAAAAGCTATATCGTATCAAAAATAGCTATATCGTATCGTAAATAGCTATATCGTATCGTAAGTAGCTCTATCGTATTGTATCTAGCTATATCGTACCGTTTCTAGCTATATCGTATCGTAAATAGCTATATCGTATCGTAAATAGCTATATCGTATCGTAAAAAGCTATATCGTATCGTAAGTAGCTATATCGTATCGAAAATAGCTATATCGTATCGTAAATAGCTATATCGTATCGTAAGTAGCTCTATCGTATTGTATCTAGCTATATCGTACCGTTTCTAGCTATATCGTATCGTAAATAGCTATATCGTATCGTAAATAGCTATATCGTATCGTAAAAAGCTATATCGTATCGTAAGTAGCTATATCGTATCGTAAAAAGCTATATCGTATCGTAAATAGCTATATCGTATCGTAAATAGCTATATCGTATCGTAAAAAGCTATATCGTATCGTAAGTAGCTATATCGTATCGTAAATAGCTATATCGTATCGTAAGTAGCTATATCGTATCGTAAAAAGCTATATCGTATCGTAAATAGCTATATCGTATCGTAAGTTGCTCTATCGTATTGTTTCTAGCTATATCGTATCGTAAAAAGCTATATCGTATCGTAAGTAGCTATATCGTATCGTAAAAAGCTATATCGTATCGTAAGTAGCTATATCGTATCGTAAAAAGCTATATCGTATCGTAAGTAGCTATATCGTATCGTAAAAAGCTATATCGTATCGTAAGTAGCTATATCGTATCGTAAATAGCTATATCGTATCGTAAATAGCTATATCGTATCGTAAGTAGCTATATCGTATCGTAAATAGCTATATCGTATCGTAAATAGCTATATCGTATCGTAAGTAGCTATATCGTATTGTAAATAGCTATATCGTATTGTTTCTAGCTATATCGTATCGTAAATAGCTATATCGTATCGTAAAAAGCTATATCGTATCGTAAGTAGCTATATCGTATCGTAAATAGCTATATCGTATCGTAAGTAGCTATATCGTATCGTAAATAGCTATATCGAATCGTAAGTAGCTATATCGTATCGTAAAAAGCTATATCGTATCGTAAGTAGCTATATCGTATCGTAAGTTGCTCTATCGTATTGTTTCTAGCTATATCGTATCGTAAATAACTAAATCGTATCGTAAAAAGCTATATCGTATCGTAAGTAGCTATATCGTATCGTAAATAGCTATATCGTATCGTAAGTAGCTATATCGTATCGTAAATAGCTATATCGAATCGTAAGTAGCTATATCGTATCGTAAAAAGCTATATCGTATCGTAAGTAGCTATATCGTATCGTAAGTTGCTCTATCGTATTGTTTCTAGCTATATCGTATCGTTTCTAGCTATATCGTATCGTAAAAAGCTATATCGTATCGTAAATAGCTATATCGTATCGTAAATAGCTATATCGTATCGTAAATAGCTATATCGTATCGTTTCTAGCTATATCGTATCGTAAAAAGCTATATCGTATCGTAAATAGCTATATCGTATCGTTTCTAGCTATATCGTATCGTTTCTAGCTATATCGTATCGTAAAAAGCTATATCGTATCGTAAGTAGCTATATCGTATCGTAAATAGCTATATCGTATCGTAAGTAGCTATATCGTATCGTAAATAGCTATATCGTATCGTAAGTAGCTATATCGTATCGTAAATAGCTATATCGTATCGTAAGTAGCTATATCGTATCGTAAATAGCTATATCGTATCGTAAATAGCTATATCGTATCGTAAGTTGCTCTGTCGTATTGTTTCTAGCTATATCGTACCGTGAAAAGCTATATCGTATCGTAAGTAGCTATATCGTATCGTAAGTAGCTATATCGTATCGTAAATAGCTATATCGTGTCGTAAGTAGCTATATCGTATCGTAAATAACTATATCGTATCGTAAGTAGCTATATCGTATCGTAAATAGCTATATCGTATCGTAAATAGCTATATCGTGTCGTAAGTAGCTATATCGTATCGTAAATAGCTATATCGTGTCGTAAGTAGCTATATCGTATCGTAAATAACTATATCGTATCGTAAATAGCTATATCGTATCGTAAATAGCTATATCGTATCGTAAGTAGCTATATCGTATCGTAAGTAGCTATATCGTATCGTAAATAGCTATATCGTGTCGTAAGTAGCTATATCGTACCGTGAAAAGCTATATCGTATCGTAAGTAGCTATATCGTATCGTAAGTAGCTATATCGTATCGTAAAAAGCTATATCGTGTCGTAAGTAGCTATATCGTATCGTAAATAACTATATCGTATCGTAAGTAGCTATATCGTATCGTAAATAGCTATATCGTATCGTAAATAGCTATATCGTATCGTTTCTAGCTATATCATATCGTAAATAGCTATATCGTATCGTTTTCTAGCTATATCGTATCGTTTCTAGCTATATCATATCGTAAATAGCTATATCGTATCGTTTTCTAGCTATATCGTATCGTTTTCTAGCTATATCGTATCGTTTTCTAGCTATATCGTATCGTAAAAAGCTATATCGTATCGTAAAAAGCTATATCGTATCGTTTTCTAGCTATATCGTATCGTAAGTAGCTATATCGTATTATTTCTAGCTATATCGTATCGTAAAAAGCTATATCGTATCGTAAGTAGCTATATCGTATCGTAAGTAGCTATATCGTATCGTAAATAGCTATATCGTATCGTTTCTAGCTATATCGTGTCGTAAATAGCTATATCGTATCGTAAGTAGCTATATCGTATCGTAAAAAGCTATATCGTATCGTAAGTAGCTATATCGTATCGAAAATAGCTATATCGTATCGTAAGTAGCTATATCGTATCGTAAGTAGCTATATCGTATCGTTTCTAGCTATATCGTATCGTAAAAAGCTATATCGTATCGTAAGTAGCTATATCGTATCGTAAATAGCTATATCGTATCGTAAATAGCTATATCGTATCGTAAAAAGCTATATCGTATCGTAAAAAGCTATATCGTATCGTAAATAGCTATATCGTATCGTAAATAGCTATATCGTATCGTAAAAAGCTATATCGTATCGTAAGTAGCTATATCGTATCGTAAATAGCTATACCGTATCGTAAAAAGCTATATCGTATCGTAAGTAGCTATATCGTATCGTTTCTAGCTATATCGTATCGTAAAAAGCTATATCGTATCGTTTCTAGCTATATCGTATCGTAAAAAGCTATATCGTATCGTAAGTAGCTATATCGTATCGTAAGTAGCTATATCGTATCGTTTCTAGCTATATCGTATCGTAAAAAGCTATATCGTATCGTAAGTAGCTATATCGTATCGTAAGTAGCTATATCGTATCGTAAAAAGCTATATCGTATCGTAAGTAGCTATATCGTATCGTTTCTAGCTATATCGTATCGTAAGTAGCTATATCGTATCGTAAAAAGCTATATCGTATCGTAAAAAGCTATATCGTATCGTAAAAAGCTATATCGTATCGTAAGTAGCTATATCGTATCGTAAATAGCTATATCGTATCGTTTCTAGCTATATCGTATCGTAAGTAGCTATATCGTATCGTAAGTAGCTATATCGTATCGTAAATAGCTATATCGTATCGTAAGTAGCTATATCGTATCGTAAATAGCTATATCGTATCGTTTCTAGCTATATCATATCGTAAAAAGCTATATCGTATCGTAAATAGCTATATCGTATCGTAAATAGCTATATCGTATCGTTTCTAGCTATATCGTATCGTAAGTTGCTCTATCGTATCGTAAGTAGCTATATCGTATCGTAAATAGCTATATCGTATCGTAAGTAGCTATATCGTATCGTAAAAAGCTATATCGTATCGTAAGTAGCTATATCGTATCGTAAGTAGCTATATCGTATCGTTTCTAGCTATATCGTATCGTAAAAAGCTATATCGTATCGTAAATAGCTATATCGTATCGTAAAAAGCTATATCGTATCGTTTCTAGCTATATCGTATCGTAAAAAGCTATATCGTATCGTAAATAGCTATATCGTATCGTAAGTAGCTATATCGTATCGTTTCTAGCTATATCGTATCGTAAAAAGCTATATCGTATCGTAAGTAGCTATATCGTATCGTAAAAAGCTATATCGTATCGTAAATAGCTATATCGTATCGTAAAAAGCTATATCGTATCGTAAATAGCTATATCGTATCGTAAAAAGCTATATCGTATCGTAAGTAGCTATATCGTATCGTAAATAGCTATATCGTATCGTAAGTAGCTATATCGTATCGTAAAAAGCTATATCGTATCGTAAATAGCTATATCGTATCGTAAGTAGCTATATCGTATCGTTTCTAGCTATATCGTATCGTAAAAAGCTATATCGTATCGTAAGTAGCTATATCGTATCGTTTCTAGCTATATCGTATCGTAAAAAGCTATATCGTATCGTAAAAAGCTATATCGTATCGTAAATAGCTATATCGTATCGTAAATAGCTATATCGTATCGTAAAAAGCTATATCGTATCGTAAGTAGCTATATCGTATCGTAAATAGCTATATCGTATCGTAAAAAGCTATATCGTATCGTAAGTAGCTATATCGTATCGTTTCTAGCTATATCGTATCGTAAAAAGCTATATCGTATCGTAAATAGCTATATCGTATCGTAAAAAGCTATATCGTATCGTAAGTAGCTATATCGTATCGTAAGTAGCTATATCGTATCGTTTCTAGCTATATCGTATCGTAAAAAGCTATATCGTATCGTAAGTAGCTATATCGTATCGTAAGTAGCTATATCGTATCGTAAATAGCTATATCGTATCGTAAAAAGCTATATCGTATCGTAAGTAGCTATATCGTATCGTAAGTAGCTATATCGTATCGTTTCTAGCTATATCGTATCGTAAAAAGCTATATCGTATCGTAAATAGCTATATCGTATCGTAAAAAGCTATATCGTATCGTAAGTAGCTATATCGTATCGTAAGTAGCTATATCGTATCGTTTCTAGCTATATCGTATCGTAAGTAGCTATATCGTATCGTTTTCTAGCTATATCGTATCGTAAATAGCTATATCGTATCGTAAAAAGCTATATCGTATCGTAAGTAGCTATATCGTATCGTAAAAAGCTATATCGTATCGTAAGTAGCTATATCGTATCGTAAATAGCTATATCGTATCGTTTTCTAGCTATATCGTATCGTAAAAAGCTATATCGTATCGTAAGTAGCTATATCGTATCGTAAGTAGCTATATCGTATCGTAAGTAGCTATATCGTATCGTTTCTAGCTATATCGTATCGTAAAAAGCTATATCGTATCGTAAGTAGCTATATCGTATCGTAAGTAGCTATATCGTATCGTAAATAGCTATATCGTATCGTAAAAAGCTATATCGTATCGTAAGTAGCTATATCGTATCGTAAATAGCTATATCGTATCGTTTCTAGCTATATCGTATCGTAAAAAGCTATATCGTATCGTAAGTAGCTATATCGTATCGTAAATAGCTATATCGTATCCTAAATAGCTATATCGTATCGTTTTCTAGCTATATCGTATCGTAAGTAGCTATATCGTATTGTTTCTAGCTATATCGTATCGTAAATAGCTATATCGTATCGTAAGTAGCTATATCGTATCGTAAGTAGCTATATCGTATCGTAAATAGCTATATCGTATCGTAAGTAGCTATATCGTATTGTAAATAGCTATATCGTATTGTTTCTAGCTATATCGTATCGTAAATAGCTATATCGTATCGTAAAAAGCTATATCGTATCGTAAGTAGCTATATCGTATCGTAAATAGCTATATCGTATCGTAAGTAGCTATATCGTATCGTAAATAGCTATATCGTATCGTTTCTAGCTATATCGTATCGTAAAAAGCTATATCGTATCGTAAGTAGCTATATCGTATCGTAAGTAGCTATATCGTATCGTTTCGAGCTATATCATATCGTAAAAAGCTATATCGTATCGTAAGTAGCTATATCGTATCGTAAATAGCTATATCGTATCGTAAGTAGCTATATGGTATCGTAAATAGCTATATCGTATCGTAAATAGCTATATCGTATCGTAAATAGCTATATCGTATCGTAAAAAGCTATATCGTATCGTAAATAGCTATATCGTATCGTAAATAGCTATATCGTATCGTAAAAAGCTATATCGTATCGTAAATAGCTATATCGTATCGAAAATAGCTATATCGTATCGTAAAAAGCTACATCGTATCGTAAATAGCTGTATCGTATCGTAAGTAGCTATATCGTATCGTAAATAGCTATATCGTATCGTAAATAGCTATATCGTATCGTAAATAGCTATATCGTATCGTAAGTAGCTATATCGTATCGTAAGTAGCTATATCGTATCGTTTCTAGCTATATCGTATCGTAAAAAGCTATATCGTATCGTTTCTAGCTATATCGTATCGTAAATAGCTATATGGTATCGTAAATAGCTATATCGTATCGAAAATAGCTATATCGTATCGTAAATAGCTATATCGTATCGTAAAAAGCTATATCGTATCGTAAATAGCTATATCGTATCGTAAATAGCTATATCGTATCGTAAATAGCTATATCGTATCGTAAATAGCTATATCGTATCGAAAATAGCTATATCGTATCGTAAAAAGCTATATCGTATCGTAAATAGCTATATCGTATCGTAAATAGCTATATCGTATCGTAAATAGCTATATCGTATCGTAAATAGCTATATCGTATCGTAAATAGCTATATCGTATCGTAAATAGCTATATCGTATCGTAAATAGCTATATCGTATCGTAAATAGCTATATCGTATCGAAAATAGCTATATCGTATCGTAAAGAGCTACATCGTATCGTAAATAGCTATATCGTATCGTAAGTAGCTATATCGTATCGTAAGTTGCTATATCGTATCGTAAATAGCTATATCGTATCGTAAATAGCTATATCGTATCGTAAATAGCTATATCGTATCGTAAGTTGCTATATCGTATCGTAAGTAGCTATATCGTATCGTAAGTTGCTATATCGTATCGTAAATAGCTATATCGTATCGTAAATAGCTATATCGTATCGTAAATAGCTATATCGTATCGTAAATAGCTATATGGTATCGTAAGTAGCTACATCGTATCGTTTCTAGCTATATCGTATCGTAAATAGCTATATGGTATCGTAAATAGCTATATCGTATCGTAAAAAGCTATATCGTATCGTAAATAGCTATATCGTATCGTAAATAGCTATATCGTATCGTAAATAGCTATATCGTATCGTAAATAGCTATATCGTATCGAAAATAGCTATATCGTATCGTAAATAGCTATATCGTATCGTAAGTAGCTATATCGTATCGTAAGTTGCTATATCGTATCGTAAATAGCTATATCGTATCGTAAGTAGCTATATCGTATCGTAAATAGCTATATCGTATCGTAAATAGCTATATCGTATCGTTTCTAGCTATATCGTATCGTAAATAGCTATATCGTATCGTTTTCTAGCTATATCGTATCGTTTCTAGCTATATCGTATCGTAAATAGCTATATCGTATCGTTTCTAGCTATATCGTATCGTTTTCTAGCTATATCGTATCGTAAAAAGCTATATCGTATCGTAAAAAGCTATATCGTATCGTTTTCTAGCTATATCGTATCGTAAGTAGCTATATCGTATTGTTTCTAGCTATATCGTATCGTAAATAGCTATATCGTATCGTTTTCTAGCTATATCGTATCGTTTCTAGCTATATCGTATCGTAAATAGCTATATCGTATCGTAAATAGCTATATCGTATCGTTTTCTAGCTATATCGTATCGTTTTCTAGCTATATCGTATCGTTTTCTAGCTATATCGTATCGTTTCTAGCTATATCGTATCGTAAATAGCTATATCGTATCGTTTTCTAGCTATATCGTATCGTTTCTAGCTATATCGTATCGTAAATAGCTATATCGTATCGTTTCTAGCTATATCGTATCGTAAATAGCTATATCGTATCGTTTTCTAGCTATATCGTATCGTAAGTAGCTATATCGTATTGTTTCTAGCTATATCGTATCGTAAATAGCTATATCGTATCGTAAGTAGCTATATCGTATCGTAAATAGCTATATCGTATCGTAAATAGCTATATCGTATCGTAAGTAGCTATATCGTATTGTAAATAGCTATATCGTATTGTTTCTAGCTATATCGTATCGTAAATAGCTATATCGTATCGTAAAAAGCTATATCGTATCGTAAGTAGCTATATCGTATCGTAAATAGCTATATCGTATCGTAAGTAGCTATATCGTATCGTAAATAGCTATATCGAATCGTAAGTAGCTATATCGTATCGTAAAAAGCTATATCGTATCGTAAGTAGCTATATCGTATCGTAAGTTGCTCTATCGTATTGTTTCTAGCTATATCGTATCGTTTCTAGCTATATCGTATCGTAAAAAGCTATATCGTATCGTAAATAGCTATATCGTATCGTAAATAGCTATATCGTATCGTAAGTAGCTATATCGTATTGTAAATAGCTATATCGTATCGTAAGTTGCTCTGTCGTATTGTTTCTAGCTATATCGTACCGTGAAAAGCTATATCGTATCGTAAGTAGCTATATCGTATCGTAAGTAGCTATATCGTATCGTAAATAGCTATATCGTAATGTAAATAGCTATATCGTATCGTAAAAAGCTATATCGTGTCGTAAGTAGCTATATCGTATCGTAAATAACTATATCGTATCGTAAGTAGCTATATCGTATCGTAAATAGCTATATCGTATCGTAAATAGCTATATCGTATCGTTTCTAGCTATATCATATCGTAAATAGCTATATCGTATCGTTTTCTAGCTATATCGTATCGTTTTCTAGCTATATCGTATCGTTTTCTAGCTATATCGTATCGTAAAAAGCTATATCGTATCGTAAAAAGCTATATCGTATCGTTTTCTAGCTATATCGTATCGTAAGTAGCTATATCGTATTGTTTCTAGCTATATCGTATCGTAAAAAGCTATATCGTATCGTAAGTAGCTATATCGTATCGTAAGTAGCTATATCGTATCGTAAATAGCTATATCGTATTGTAAATAGCTATATCGTATCGTAAAAAGCTATATCGTGTCGTAAGTAGCTATATCGTATCGTAAATAACTATATCGTATCGTAAGTAGCTATATCGTATCGTAAATAGCTATATCGTATCGTAAATAGCTATATCGTATCGTTTCTAGCTATATCATATCGTAAATAGCTATATCGTATCGTTTTCTAGCTATATCGTATCGTTTCTAGCTATATCATATCGTAAATAGCTATATCGTATCGTAAATAACTATATCGTATCGTAAGTAGCTATATCGTATCGTAAATAGCTATATCGTATCGTAAATAGCTATATCGTATCGTTTCTAGCTATATCATATCGTAAATAGCTATATCGTATCGTTTTCTAGCTATATCGTATCGTTTCTAGCTATATCATATCGTAAAAAGCTATATCGTATCGTAAGTAGCTATATCGTATCGTAAGTAGCTATATCGTATCGTAAATAGCTATATCGTATTGTAAATAGCTATATCGTATCGTAAAAAGCTATATCGTGTCGTAAGTAGCTATATCGTATCGTAAATAACTATATCGTATCGTAAGTAGCTATATCGTATCGTAAATAGCTATATCGTATCGTAAATAGCTATATCGTATCGTTTCTAGCTATATCATATCGTAAATAGCTATATCGTATCGTTTTCTAGCTATATCGTATCGTTTTCTAGCTATATCGTATCGTTTTCTAGCTATATCGTATCGTTTTCTAGCTATATCGTATCGTAAAAAGCTATATCGTATCGTTTTCTAGCTATATCGTATCGTAAGTAGCTATATCGTATTGTTTCTAGCTATATCGTATCGTAAATAGCTATATCGTATCGTTTTCTAGCTATATCGTATCGTTTCTAGCTATATCGTATCGTAAATAGCTATATCGTATCGTAAATAGCTATATCGTATCGTTTTCTAGCTATATCGTATCGTTTCTAGCTATATCGTATCGTTTTCTAGCTATATCGTATCGTTTCTAGCTATATCGTATCCTAAATAGCTATATCGTATCGTTTTCTAGCTATATCGTATCGTAAGTAGCTATATCGTATTGTTTCTAGCTATATCGTATCGTAAATAGCTATATCGTATCGTAAATAGCTATATCGTATCGTAAAAAGCTATATCGTATCGTTTTCTAGCTATATCGTATCGTAAGTAGCTATATCGTATTGTTTCTAGCTATATCGTATCGTAAAAAGCTATATCGTATCGTAAGTAGCTATATCGTATTGTTTCTAGCTATATCATATCGTAAATAGCTATATCGTATCGTTTTCTAGCTATATCGTATCGTTTTCTAGCTATATCGTATCGTAAAAAGCTATATCGTATCGTAAAAAGCTATATCGTATCGTTTTCTAGCTATATCGTATCGTAAGTAGCTATATCGTATTGTTTCTAGCTATATCGTATCGTAAAAAGCTATATCGTATCGTAAGTAGCTATATCGTATTGTTTCTAGCTATATCATATCGTAAATAGCTATATCGTATCGTTTTCTAGCTATATCGTATCGTTTTCTAGCTATATCGTATCGTAAAAAGCTATATCGTATCGTAAATAGCTATATCGTATCGTAAGTTGCTCTATCGTATTGTTTCTAGCTATATCGTATCGTAAAAAGCTATATCGTATCGTAAGTAGCTATATCGTATCGTAAAAAGCTATATCGTATCGTAAGTAGCTATATCGTATCGTAAAAAGCTATATCGTATCGTAAATAGCTATATCGTATCGTAAATAGCTATATCGTATCGTAAAAAGCTATATCGTATCGTAAGTAGCTATATCGTATCGTAAATAGCTATATCGTATCGTAAGTAGCTATATCGTATCGTAAAAAGCTATATCGTATCGTAAATAGCTATATCGTATTGTAAGTTGCTCTATCGTATTGTTTCTAGCTATATCGTATCGTAAAAAGCTATATCGTATCGTAAGTAGCTATATCGTATCGTAAAAAGCTATATCGTATCGTAAGTAGCTATATCGTATCGTAAAAAGCTATATCGTATCGTAAGTAGCTATATCGTATCGTAAAAAGCTATATCGTATCGTAAGTAGCTATATCGTATCGTAAATAGCTATATCGTATCGTAAATAGCTATATCGTATCGTAAGTAGCTATATCGTATCGTAAATAGCTATATCGTATCGTAAATAGCTATATCGTATCGTAAGTAGCTATATCGTATTGTAAATAGCTATATCGTATTGTTTCTAGCTATATCGTATCGTAAATAGCTATATCGTATCGTAAAAAGCTATATCGTATCGTAAGTAGCTATATCGTATCGTAAATAGCTATATCGTATCGTAAGTAGCTATATCGTATCGTAAATAGCTATATCGTATCGTAAATAGCTATATCGTATCGTGAAAAGCTATATCGTATCGTAAGTAGCTATATCGTATCGTAAGTTGCTCTATCGTATTGTTTCTAGCTATATCGTATCGTAAATAACTATATCGTATCGTAAGAAGCTATATCGTATCGTAAGTAGCTATATCGTATCGTAAATAGCTATATCGTATCGTAAGTAGCTATATCGTATCGTAAAAAGCTATATCGTATCGTAAAAAGCTATATCGTATCGTAAATAGCTATATCGTATCGTAAGTAGCTATATCGTATCGTTTCTAGCTATATCGTATCGTAAAAAGCTATATCGTATCGTAAGTAGCTATATCGTATCGTAAAAAGCTATATCGTATCGTAAGTAGCTATATCGTATCGTAAATAGCTATATCGTATCGTTTCTAGCTATATCGTATCGTAAAAAGCTATATCGTATCGTAAGTAGCTATATCGTATCGTAAAAAGCTATATCGTATCGTAAGTAGCTATATCGTATCGTAAATAGCTATATCGTATCGTAAGTAGCTATATCGTATCGTAAATAGCTATATCGTATCGTAAGTAGCTATATCGTATCGTAAATAGCTATATCGTATCGTAAGTAGCTATATCGTATCGTAAATAGCTATATCGTATCGTAAATAGCTATATCGTATCGTAAGTAGCTATATCGTATCGTAAATAGCTATATCGTATTGTAAATAGCCTATATCGTATCGTAAAAAGCTATATCGTGTCGTAAGTAGCTATATCGTATCGTAAATAACTATATCGTATCGTAAGTAGCTATATCGTATCGTAAATAGCTATATCGTATCGTAAATAGCTATATCGTATCGTTTCTAGCTATATCATATCGTAAATAGCTATATCGTATCGTTTTCTAGCTATATCGTATCGTTTCTAGCTATATCATATCGTAAATAGCTATATCGTATCGTTTTCTAGCTATATCGTATCGTTTTCTAGCTATATCGTATCGTTTTCTAGCTATATCGTATCGTAAAAAGCTATATCGTATCGTAAAAAGCTATATCGTATCGTTTTCTAGCTATATCGTATCGTAAGTAGCTATATCGTATTGTTTCTAGCTATATCGTATCGTAAAAAGCTATATCGTATTGTAAATAGCTATATCGTATCGTAAAAAGCTATATCGTGTCGTAAGTAGCTATATCGTATCGTAAATAACTATATCGTATCGTAAGTAGCTATATCGTATCGTAAATAGCTATATCGTATCGTAAATAGCTATATCGTATCGTTTCTAGCTATATCATATCGTAAATAGCTATATCGTATCGTTTTCTAGCTATATCGTATCGTTTCTAGCTATATCATATCGTAAATAGCTATATCGTATCGTTTTCTAGCTATATCGTATCGTTTTCTAGCTATATCGTATCGTTTTCTAGCTATATCGTATCGTAAAAAGCTATATCGTATCGTAAAAAGCTATATCGTATCGTTTTCTAGCTATATCGTATCGTAAGTAGCTATATCGTATTGTTTCTAGCTATATCGTATCGTAAAAAGCTATATCGTATCGTTTTCTAGCTATATCGTATCGTAAGTAGCTATATCGTATTGTTTCTAGCTATATCGTATCGTAAAAAGCTATATCGTATCGTAAGTAGCTATATCGTATCGTAAGTAGCTATATCGTATCGTAAATAGCTATATCGTATTGTTTCTAGCTATATCGTATCGTAAATAGCTATATCGTATCGTAAATAGCTATATCGTATCGTAAAAAGCTATATCGTATCGTTTTCTAGCTATATCGTATCGTAAGTAGCTATATCGTATTGTTTCTAGCTATATCGTATCGTAAAAAGCTATATCGTATCGTAAGTAGCTATATCGTATTGTTTCTAGCTATATCATATCGTAAATAGCTATATCGTATCGTTTTCTAGCTATATCGTATCGTTTTCTAGCTATATCGTATCGTTTTCTAGCTATATCGTATCGTAAAAAGCTATATCGTATCGTAAAAAGCTATATCGTATCGTTTTCTAGCTATATCGTATCGTAAGTAGCTATATCGTATTGTTTCTAGCTATATCGTATCGTAAAAAGCTATATCGTATCGTAAGTAGCTATATCGTATCGTAAGTAGCTATATCGTATCGTAAATAGCTATATCGTATTGTAAATAGCTATATCGTATCGTAAAAAGCTATATCGTGTCGTAAGTAGCTATATCGTATCGTAAATAACTATATCGTATCGTAAATAGCTATATCGTATCGTAAATAGCTATATCGTATCGTAAATAGCTATATCGTATCGTTTCTAGCTATATCATATCGTAAATAGCTATATCGTATCGTTTTCTAGCTATATCGTATCGTTTCTAGCTATATCATATCGTAAATAGCTATATCGTATCGTTTTCTAGCTATATCGTATCGTTTTCTAGCTATATCGTATCGTTTTCTAGCTATATCGTATCGTAAAAAGCTATATCGTATCGTAAAAAGCTATATCGTATCGTAAAAAGCTATATCGTATCGTTTTCTAGCTATATCGTATCGTAAGTAGCTATATCGTATTGTTTCTAGCTATATCGTATCGTAAATAGCTATATCGTATCGTAAATAGCTATATCGTATCGTTTTCTAGCTATATCGTATCGTTTCTAGCTATATCGTATCGTAAATAGCTATATCGTATCGTAAATAGCTATATCGTATCGTTTTCTAGCTATATCGTATCGTTTTCTAGCTATATCGTATCGTTTTCTAGCTATATCGTATCGTTTTCTAGCTATATCGTATCGTTTTCTAGCTATATCGTATCGTTTCTAGCTATATCGTATCGTAAATAGCTATATCGTATCGTTTTCTAGCTATATCGTATCGTTTTCTAGCTATATCGTATCGTTTTCTAGCTATATCGTATCGTTTTCTAGCTATATCGTATCGTTTTCTAGCTATATCGTATCGTAAAAAGCTATATCGTATCGTAAAAAGCTATATCGTATCGTTTTCTAGCTATATCGTATCGTAAGTAGCTATATCGTATTGTTTCTAGCTATATCGTATCGTAAAAAGCTATATCGTATCGTAAAAAGCTATATCGTATCGTTTTCTAGCTATATCGTATCGTTTTCTAGCTATATCGTATCGTTTTCTAGCTATATCGTATCGTTTCTAGCTATATCGTATCGTAAATAGCTATATCGTATCGTTTTCTAGCTATATCGTATCGTTTTCTAGCTATATCGTATCGTTTTCTAGCTATATCGTATCGTTTTCTAGCTATATCGTATCGTTTTCTAGCTATATCGTATCGTAAAAAGCTATATAGTATCGTAAAAAGCTATATCGTATCGTAAGTAGCTATATCGTATCGTAAGTAGCTATATCGTATCGTAAATAGCTATATCGTATCGTAAATAGCTATATCGTATCGTAAATAGCTATATCGTATCGTAAATAGCTATATCGTATCGTAAAAAGCTATATCGTATCGTAAGTAGCTATATCGTATCGAAAATAGCTATATCGTATCGTAAGTAGCTATATCGTATCGTAAATAGCTATATCGTATCGTAAGTAGCTATATCGTATCGTAAAAAGCTATATCGTATCGTAAGTAGCTATATCGTATCGTAAATAGCTATATCGTATCGTAAGTAGCTATATCGTATCGTAAAAAGCTATATCGTATCGTAAGTAGCTATATCGTATCGTAAGTAGCTATATCGTATCGTAAAAAGCTATATCGTATCGTAAGTAGCTATATCGTATCGTAAAAAGCTATATCGTATCGTAAGTAGCTATATCGTATCGTAAAAAGCTATATCGTATCGTAAAAAGCTATATCGTATCGTTTCTAGCTATATCGTATCGTAAAAAGCTATATCGTATCGTTTCTAGCTATATCGTATCGTAAATAGCTATATCGTATCGTTTCTAGCTATATCGTATCGTAAAAAGCTATATCGTATCGTTTCTAGCTATATCGTATCGTAAATAGCTATATCGTATCGTAAAAAGCTATATCGTATCGTAAGTAGCTATATCGTATCGTAAGTAGCTATATCGTATCGTTTCTAGCTATATCGTATCGTAAGTAGCTATATCGTATCGTTTCTAGCTATATCGTATCGTAAAAAGCTATATCGTATCGTAAGTAGCTATATCGTATCGTAAGTAGCTATATCGTATCGTTTCTAGCTATATCGTATCGTAAAAAGCTATATCGTATCGTAAGTAGCTATATCGTATCGTAAATAGCTATATCGTATCGTTTCTAGCTATATCGTATCGTAAAAAGCTATATCGTATCGTAAGTAGCTATATCGTATCGTAAAAAGCTATATCGTATCGTAAGTAGCTATATCGTATCGTAAGTTGCTATATCGTATCGTAAATAGCTATATCGTATCGTAAGTAGCTATATCATCTCGTTTCTAGCTATATCGTATCGTAAATAGCTATATGGTATCGTAAGTAGCTATATCGTATCGTAAAAAGCTATATCGTATCGTAAGTAGCTATATCGTATCGTAAGTAGCTATATCGTATCGTTTCTAGCTATATCGTATCGTAAAAAGCTATATCGTATCGTAAGTAGCTATATCGTATCGTAAGTAGCTATATCGTATCGTTTCTAGCTATATCGTATCGTAAAAAACTATATCGTATCGTAAGTTGCTCTATCGTATCGTAAGTAGCTATATCGTATCGTAAATAGCTATATCGTATCGTAAGTAGCTATATCGTATCGTAAATAGCTATATCGTATCGTTTCTAGCTATATCGTATCGTAAAAAGCTATATCGTATCGTAAGTAGCTATATCGTATCGTAAATAGCTATATCGTATCGTAAATAGCTATATCGTATCGTAAGTAGCTATATCGTATCGTAAAAAGCTATATCGTATCGTAAATAGCTATATCGTATCGTATATAGCTATATCGTATCGTAAATAGCTATATCGTATCGTAAGTAGCTATATCGTATCGTAAAAAGCTATATCGTATCGTAAATAGATATATCGTATCGTAAGTAGCTATATCGTATCGTAAAAAGCTATATCGTATCGTAAATAGCTATATCGTATCGTAAATAGCTATATCGTATCGTAAGTAGCTATATCGTATCGTAAATAGCTATATCGTATCGTTTCTAGCTATATCGTATCGTAAAAAGCTATATCGTATCGTAAGTAGCTATATCGTATCGTAAGTAGCTATATCGTATCGTAAATAGCTATATCGTATCGTAAAAAGCTATATCGTATCGTAAGTAGCTATATCGTATCGTTTCTAGCTATATCGTATCGTAAAAAGCTATATCGTATCGTAAATAGCTATATCGTATCGTAAAAAGCTATATCGTATCGTAAATAGCTATATCGTATCGTAAAAAGCTATATCGTATCGTAAGTAGCTATATTGTATCGTAAATAGCTATATCGTATCGTAAGTAGCTATATCGTATCGTAAATAGCTATATCGTATCGTTTCTAGCTATATCGTATCGTAAAAAGCTATATCGTATCGTAAGTAGCTATATCGTATCGTAAGTAGCTATATTGTATCGTAAATAGCTATATCGTATCGTAAGTAGCTATATCGTATCGTAAATAGCTATATCGTATCGTAAAAAGCTATATCGTATCGTAAGTAGCTATATCGTATCGTAAATAGCTATATCGTATCGTAAAAAGCTATATCGTATCGAAAATAGCTATATCGTATCGTAAATAGCTATATCGTATCGTAAGTAGCTCTATCGTATTGTATCTAGCTATATCGTACCGTTTCTAGCTATATCGTATCGTAAATAGCTATATCGTATCGTAAATAGCTATATCGTATCGTAAAAAGCTATATCGTATCGTAAGTAGCTATATCGTATCGAAAATAGCTATATCGTATCGTAAGTAGCTATATCGTATCGTAAATAGCTATATCGTATCGTAAATAGCTATATCGTATCGTTTCTAGCTATATCGTGTCGTAAATAGCTATATCGTATCGTAAGTAGCTATATCGTATTGTTTCTAGCTATATCGTATCGTAAAAAGCTATATCGTATCGTAAGTAGCTATATCGTATTGTTTCTAGCTATATCATATCGTAAATAGCTATATCGTATCGTTTTCTAGCTATATCGTATCGTTTTCTAGCTATATCGTATCGTAAAAAGCTATATCGTATCGTAAAAAGCTATATCGTATCGTTTTCTAGCTATATCGTATCGTAAGTAGCTATATCGTATTGTTTCTAGCTATATCGTATCGTAAAAAGCTATATCGTATCGTAAGTAGCTATATCGTATTGTTTCTAGCTATATCATATCGTAAATAGCTATATCGTATCGTTTTCTAGCTATATCGTATCGTTTTCTAGCTATATCGTATCGTAAAAAGCTATATCGTATCGTAAATAGCTATATCGTATCGTAAAAAGCTATATCGTATCGTAAGTAGCTATATCGTATCGTAAAAAGCTATATCGTATCGTTTCTAGCTATATCGTATCGTAAATAGCTATATCGTATCGTAAATAGCTATATCGTATCGTTTTCTAGCTATATCGTATCGTTTTCTAGCTATATCGTATCGTTTTCTAGCTATATCGTATCGTTTCTAGCTATATCGTATCGTAAATAGCTATATCGTATCGTTTTCTAGCTATATCGTATCGTTTTCTAGCTATATCGTATCGTTTTCTAGCTATATCGTATCGTTTTCTAGCTATATCGTATCGTTTTCTAGCTATATCGTATCGTAAATAGCTATATCGTATCGTTTTCTAGCTATATCGTATCGTTTTCTAGCTATATCGTATCGTTTTCTAGCTATATCGTATCGTTTTCTAGCTATATCGTATCGTTTTCTAGCTATATCGTATCGTAAAAAGCTATATCGTATCGTAAAAAGCTATATCGTATCGTAAAAAGCTATATCGTATCGTTTTCTAGCTATATCGTATCGTAAGTAGCTATATCGTATTGTTTCTAGCTATATCGTATCGTAAAAAGCTATATCGTATCGTAAGTAGCTATATCGTATCGTAAGTAGCTATATCGTATCGTAAATAGCTATATCGTATTGTTTCTAGCTATATCGTATCGTAAATAGCTATATCGTATCGTAAATAGCTATATCGTATCGTAAAAAGCTATATCGTATCGTTTTCTAGCTATATCGTATCGTAAGTAGCTATATCGTATTGTTTCTAGCTATATCGTATCGTAAAAAGCTATATCGTATCGTAAGTAGCTATATCGTATTGTTTCTATCTATATCATATCGTAAATAGCTATATCGTATCGTTTTCTAGCTATATCGTATCGTTTTCTAGCTATATCGTATCGTAAAAAGCTATATCGTATCGTAAATAGCTATATCGTATCGTAAGTTGCTCTATCGTATTGTTTCTAGCTATATCGTATCGTAAAAAGCTATATCGTATCGTAAGTAGCTATATCGTATCGTAAATAGCTATATCGTATCGTAAGTAGCTATATCGTATCGTAAAAAGCTATATCGTATCGTAAAAAGCTATATCGTATCGTAAGTAGCTATATCGTATCGTAAAAAGCTATATCGTATCGTAAATAGCTATATCGTATCGTTTTCTAGCTATATCGTATCGTTTTCTAGCTATATCGTATCGTTTTCTAGCTATATCGTATCGTTTTCTAGCTATATCGTATCGTTTTCTAGCTATATCGTATCGTTTCTAGCTATATCGTATCGTAAATAGCTATATCGTATCGTTTTCTAGCTATATCGTATCGTTTTCTAGCTATATCGTATCGTTTTCTAGCTATATCGTATCGTTTTCTAGCTATATCGTATCGTAAAAAGCTATATCGTATCGTAAAAAGCTATATCGTATCGTTTTCTAGCTATATCGTATCGTAAGTAGCTATATCGTATTGTTTCTAGCTATATCGTATCGTAAAAAGCTATATCGTATCGTAAGTAGCTATATCGTATCGTAAGTAGCTATATCGTATCGTAAATAGCTATATCGTATTGTTTCTAGCTATATCGTATCGTAAATAGCTATATCGTATCGTAAATAGCTATATCGTATCGTAAAAAGCTATATCGTATCGTTTTCTAGCTATATCGTATCGTAAGTAGCTATATCGTATTGTTTCTAGCTATATCGTATCGTAAAAAGCTATATCGTATCGTAAGTAGCTATATCGTATTGTTTCTAGCTATATCATATCGTAAGTAGCTATATCGTATCGTTTTCTAGCTATATCGTATCGTTTTCTAGCTATATCGTATCGTAAATAGCTATATCGTATCGTAAAAAGCTATATCGTATCGTAAAAAGCTATATCGTATCGTTTTCTAGCTATATCGTATCGTAAGTAGCTATATCGTATCGTAAGTAGCTATATCGTATTGTAAATAGCTATATCGTATTGTTTCTAGCTATATCGTGTCGTAAGTAGCTATATCGTATCGTAAATAACTATATCGTATCGTAAGTAGCTATATCGTATCGTAAATAGCTATATCGTATCGTAAATAGCTATATCGTATCGTTTCTAGCTATATCATATCGTAAATAGCTATATCGAATCGTTTTCTAGCTATATCGTATCGTTTCTAGCTATATCATATCGTAAATAGCTATATCGTATCGTTTTCTAGCTCTATCGTATCGTTTTCTAGCTATATCGTATCGTTTTCTAGCTATATCGTATCGTAAAAAGCTATATCGTATCGTAAAAAGCTATATCGTATCGTTTTCTAGCTATATCGTATCGTAAGTAGCTATATCGTATTGTTTCTAGCTATATCGTATCGTAAATAGCTATATCGTATCGTAAAAAGCTATATCGTATCGTTTTCTAGCTATATCGTATCGTAAGTAGCTATATCGTATTGTAAATAGCTATATCGTATCGTAAAAAGCTATATCGTGTCGTAAGTAGCTATATCGTATCGTAAGTAGCTATATCGTATCGTAAGTAGCTATATCGTATTGTTTCTAGCTATATCGTATCGTAAATAGCTATATCGTATCGTTTCTAGCTATATCATATCGTAAAAAGCTATATCGTATCGTTTTCTAGCTATATCGTATCGTTTTCTAGCTATATCGTATTGTTTCTAGCTATATCGTATCGTAAAAAGCTATATCGTATCGTTTTCTAGCTATATCGTATCGTAAGTAGCTATATCGTATTGTTTCTAGCTATATCGTATCGTAAATAGCTATATCGTATCGTAAATAGCTATATCGTATCGTTTTCTAGCTATATCGTATCGTTTCTAGCTATATCGTATCGTAAATAGCTATATCGTATCGTAAATAGCTATATCGTATCGTTTTCTAGCTATATCGTATCGTTTTCTAGCTATATCGTATCGTTTCTAGCTATATCGTATCGTAAATAGCTATATCGTATCGTTTTCTAGCTATATCGTATCGTTTTCTAGCTATATCGTATCGTTTTCTAGCTATATCGTATCGTTTTCTAGCTATATCGTATCGTTTTCTAGCTATATCGTATCGTAAAAAGCTATATCGTATCGTAAAAAGCTATATCGTATCGTAAATAGCTATATCGTATCGTTTTCTAGCTATATCGTATCGTTTTCTAGCTATATCGTATCGTTTTCTAGCTATATCGTATCGTTTTCTAGCTATATCGTATCGTTTTCTAGCTATATCGTATCGTAAAAAGCTATATCGTATCGTAAAAAGCTATATCGTATCGTTTTCTAGCTATATCGTATCGTAAGTAGCTATATCGTATTGTTTCTAGCTATATCGTATCGTAAAAAGCTATATCGTATCGTAAATAGCTATATCGTATTGTTTCTAGCTATATCGTATCGTAAATAGCTATATCGTATCGTAAATAGCTATATCGTATCGTAAAAAGCTATATCGTATCGTTTTCTAGCTATATCGTATCGTAAGTAGCTATATCGTATTGTTTCTAGCTATATCGTATCGTAAAAAGCTATATCGTATCGTAAGTAGCTATATCGTATTGTTTCTAGCTATATCATATCGTAAATAGCTATATCGTATCGTTTTCTAGCTATATCGTATCGTTTTCTAGCTATATCGTATCGTAAAAAGCTATATCGTATCGTAAAAAGCTATATCGTATCGTTTTCTAGCTATATCGTATCGTAAGTAGCTATATCGTATTGTTTCTAGCTATATCGTATCGTAAAAAGCTATATCGTATCGTAAGTAGCTATATCGTATTGTTTCTAGCTATATCATATCGTAAATAGCTATATCGTATCGTTTTCTAGCTATATCGTATCGTAAAAAGCTATATCGTATCGTAAAAAGCTATATCGTATCGTTTTCTAGCTATATCGTATCGTAAGTAGCTATATCGTATTGTTTCTAGCTATATCGTATCGTAAAAAGCTATATCGTATCGTAAGTAGCTATATCGTATCGTAAGTAGCTATATCGTATCGTAAATAGCTATATCGTATTGTTTCTAGCTATATCGTATCGTAAATAGCTATATCGTATCGTAAATAGCTATATCGTATCGTTTTCTAGCTATATCGTATCGTTTCTAGCTATATCGTATCGTAAATAGCTATATCGTATCGTAAATAGCTATATCGTATCGTTTTCTAGCTATATCGTATCGTTTTCTAGCTATATCGTATCGTTTTCTAGCTATATCGTATCGTTTCTAGCTATATCGTATCGTAAATAGCTATATCGTATCGTTTTCTAGCTATATCGTATCGTTTTCTAGCTATATCGTATCGTTTTCTAGCTATATCGTATCGTTTTCTAGCTATATCGTATCGTTTTCTAGCTATATCGTATCGTTTCTAGCTATATCGTATCGTAAATAGCTATATCGTATCGTTTTCTAGCTATATCGTATCGTTTTCTAGCTATATCGTATCGTTTTCTAGCTATATCGTATCGTTTTCTAGCTATATCGTATCGTTTTCTAGCTATATCGTATCGTAAAAAGCTATATCGTATCGTAAAAAGCTATATCGTATCGTTTTCTAGCTATATCGTATCGTAAGTAGCTATATCGTATTGTTTCTAGCTATATCGTATCGTAAAAAGCTATATCGTATCGTAAGTAGCTATATCGTATCGTAAATAGCTATATCGTATCGTAAATAGCTATATCGTATCGTTTCTAGCTATATCGTATCGTTTCTAGCTATATCGTATCGTAAATAGCTATATCGTATCGTTTTCTAGCTATATCGTATCGTTTTCTAGCTATATCGTATCGTTTTCTAGCTATATCGTATCGTTTTCTAGCTATATCGTATTGTTTTCTAGCTATATCGTAACGTTTTTAGCTATATCGTAGGCAGGCTATGTCGGCTACGTCGGCTAAGTAAGCTAGGTAAGCTACGTAGCGGTTTCAGAGCAATTGTAGAGCGGTTTTGAAGCGGTTTTAGAGCGGTTGCAAAGCCTCTGTTGAGTTTCATGAAGTAATATAATTTTTCTCCAAACACGCTAGAAATTCAGCAATTTAGCAAAGTTTTTGAATAAATCTTTTAAAAAATTAAGAGATTTGATTTTGTTACTGATGATATTTGACCATTTTAGCTTTTTTCGATACTTCTCCGCCTATTATCGATCAACTTATAAAAATGCTGTCACAAAATAATGTATAATCAAACTGTTTAAAATCAGCACCGAATTTTATTAAACAAAAAGAAGTCTACAATTTCATTGTCTTGTTGAGAAGGGAAAAATTGAAGAATGCAAAAATTGAACCATGAGACTTAGATTCTTGAAAAATTGAAAAACGTAGGTATAAAAAAATCGGATTAAAACATTGAGTGAGAGAGAAACTGTGTTCGGGATATAAATGCTACCCGCGGCGGGGCCAAGATGAAACGGCAAATAATCAAAAGCTTGGACTTTCAAATGTATAACATTAGAACATAATTTGATGGGATCTTATTTTTAGGAACAAACATTTGTGCAGAATGAGGAGGGAAGGCTATTGCTTATCTTCAGGTAAAATTCTAGAGTAAAAACAGGAAAGATGAGAAATGAGATGTTCTCGCAGAGAAATTTGTGAATTGATTTCCAAGAATTGCTATAAGTACGTCTCGGGAATCGTGGGCTGTTTTTTTTTAATTTTCAAAACATAATTTTTCTTATCAGATGGGATCGTTTAAAAATCGGAAACATATTTTCACCGTAGCTGAAATCGGAATGAATTAAGACATAAAATTCAGAGAAGAGGTTCAGTGCTCATTGTGATAAGGGTCGAGCACTGAATTTTTGGGAAAATTTGGGCACATTGCATGAGGGAAGGCGTACATTTCGAATACAAAGGGAAATGACCAAATGTGAACTTGTAAAATGTTGAGACAAAACGGAACAAAGTGATCAAACAAAAATATAATCAAGAGTCGATGGAATCCTTGACAAGTTGCGGTACTTTTGCTTTTTCGTCAGTTGGCGCCTCCGTTGTAATGTGTGGTATTTGGTGTTTCACCTAAAAAAGTAATAATGAGATTTTATTAAAAAGTAATTACTTTCTCGTTTTTCCATTTTTTTCCACCCAATTATCTGTTTTTTTTAACCGTGAGCAAAAAAAAACATTTTGAGCCAGCGTCAATAACGTTAAACCTACTTTATATGATAAGGACTGACAAACATTCACGTTTTTTTTTGAATAATTTGATCTTTCGTTATATTTTGTGATTTTTATGCAAAAAAATCGTTTTTTTTTCTCGTTGAATTAATTTTCTGCAAAAAAACTTTTGGAAACATTTATATACATATTATGAAAAAATACATGTGAATGAAAAACTATGAGAATATGGCATTTTATTTCCAGTTAGTGGCAATTCCGGCTAAAGGGTTTTGGCATTACATTTTTGGCGATAGATAATTTTGGCAATTGTCAAAATTGTCAAATTGTTAAATTTGCCAGAATTGCCGAAATTGGCAAAATTGCCATTCATGTATTTTTTTTTCATAAATTCCAAATTGAAATCACTTACCGCCGATCCGTCGTTGTCCGCCACGAGTCGCGTCGTCTGCTGATGGTTCATGTGCCCGTGGCGCATGAACGTTGGCGCCGTATTCTGATGCGACCTGAGAAAAGCAAGCATTTCTAATAGGGACAGCCTCGGAAATGAAAACGTTATGTGAAACATTTTGTTCATTTTTTTGTTTCGGGTAAAACCAAGTTTGAAAATTGACAAACGTTGGGTTAGATTGAACCGCAAATTTGAACCAAATTTTCACACAATGCATGAGGAAATGAAAACTTTAATGTGTGGATCGATCGTGCTAACTATTTGTGTATTTGTAGAAGTGCAGCTGTTAAATAGAAGCCAATGACTTTAAAATGATAATGATGAGAACTCATGCTAACTGTCTTCAACTGTTTTTGACAACGGATTGAATAAAACATGGTCACAAGTTGAAAACAAAATCCATCATGCTTTGTGTTTCTGTTTCTGCATTTATCAGATATATTTAGTGGAGACACTATCAAAAAACTTTGCGTGAGATTTATAATGGAAAAAAGCTCTCTAGTTCGATTAACTATCAGCCAGCTAGTAGCACAAAAATAATGGAAAACTGAACATAAATATAGGATAGATAATTGAACGGTGATGTTCGTTTTTATATTCCCCACCTTTTCCTGTCGAATCCGTCCTCTAAAATAAGAATGATCAGGTTTTTTGTTGGTTGAATTTTTTAGTGATCAGGGTTTGTACTGTGAATAGTGAGAAAAAAAAACAAAAATTAGGAAAGAAATATATGTTTTTTTTTTTAATTTTTGGTGATCAGAAAAAAAAATATTTAAAAGTATGAAAAGATGGTGAGTGTGTTGTTTAGAGCATTAGTCAGTCACACGTAATAAGTCACTTCACACGTGGTCGTTAGAAATTGTTAACTCAGGTTTCTCTCAAGTAGAACGGAAGAATGGTTAGTACCAAAATCATACCTGTGATGATTTCTACCCATATAACTGCTATTTGCATCACTTCGCACCGTCGTCAGCATTTCATCATTTGTTGTTTGTGTATTATTGAATTCTCGTTGACTTTCAAGCTGAAATTAATGAATAGCAAAAAATTTAAATCGCCAGTTTTGGCGTAAACTAATTGTTTTTTTTAATTAAAAAAGAAATTAGAAATAATTAAAAAACTAGACCGCCTCGAAAATTATTTTCAATATTGTTGGAATCTTTTGAAAAAAAACCCTCAATATATCTGTCGAAAAAGTTGCAAATTTTTCAGCCAGTTTTCCAGACCCTGTTGGAATTTTTTTTTACAAAAATGAAAATCATTTTTGAATCTATCAAATATATTTTATAATATCTCGTTTTTTTCTGATTCAAATTCTGATTCAAAACATTTGAAATGTTGTAGAGAAACTTGCAGTTTTTTTTTAATTTTCAGCATAGTTTTGTTAACATAAAAATTTATTAGTTTGTTAAAAAAAGATTTTAAAATTTAGTACGTAAAATTTAGTACGTTTAGTAACTTATTAGATATAGTTTAAGTTAACATTTTTTCATAACTGACACGTGGAAATGGACAGCCTGTTCTGCTCATTTTTTTGAATCTTAGAAAACTGTTGGCATTTTTATTCTCTAACATCTACTGTTTTAAACTTAATAAACATACTTTCACATACTCTTACTGTTGTGGGAATTAAAATAGAAACTGTAAATATTCTAGTTAAAATTAAGAAAAAATTAAGCAAAACTTGTTGTCAATTTTAAGTAAGTTTTAGAAAACTTCGCAAGAAGATTTGATTACTGTTTTTTTTGCAAATTATTCTCCTTGATTTATTAGATTTTTGGTTTGTTTTTCCATCAATAATATTTTGGATAATTTTTAATTAACGTTTTTCAAATAATCTTTTAACGAATTTTCACCTGGTAATCTCCATAGCGACGCCGCGGTTGATTTCGCCGACTTCTTCGAAAACAAAATACAAACAAATATATGACGAGAACAATGTAACCTGCAAATAAGATCCATGTTTAATTTAAAATTTAATTAATTGAGTTTCCATCTAATTTCACTATTCCCCGTTCCCGATTTGTGTCATTTCTCATCAATAAATCACTTTATGGCACTTGCTCGGAAACACAGATGAGCTTCAAATGTGTCCAATTGATTTACGACTTTAAAACAAGACCTAGATGCCTTACACACAACAACATCCCATGTTCAAGTATCTGATTTCATATGCATCTACTAGGAGCCGCCCGTGTTATGAAACACAGACATGAGAAATGCGGAGATGGAGAAAAAACAAGAAGAAAAAGAAGACGGATTAAAAGAGCTAGATGTCTTAGTTTTAGATGGAAGGTCTAAGGAACGTCCAAATAGGATAATTTGAAAATTTAATTTCAAGATGTGTAGTACATTGCACTTTTAACATTTTTTGTGTATTTTATTTAAATTAAAAATTACTGAAATTTTCTCAGAACCTTTTTCAATATTCAAAAAAATAGTGAAATTGGCACAAAGGCACATAGGCACAAAAAACGCATAGGCACAAAAAACTGGGCTTGCATTGCAGGCGTAAGGCCCTGTAATATTGAAAATTAGAATGTGAATAGTTATCGATTGATCTAGAAACAAACCCGGCTAAAACAGGGAGAACTGAAATTTGACAGTTTTAAACTTGTACAAGCTTTACCTGGTCGGTAGTCTCCAAAGACGAAATATTTTAAAAATGGCACCACAGCGCCCTAATGTTTCTAGTTTTCTAAACAAATTTTAAAATAGTTTAAAATCTTACCTGTGACTGTTAAGGCAATAAAACAAATGCGCATATCATTAAGGTATGATGCCACATCATGAAGATCGTCAGCCATTCGGATGAACTTGTATGATTCGCTGAAATTTATTGTGTTTAAATAGGAAAATAAATAGGAATCCTGAAATAATACTTTTTTCAAATCATTTGCTTGATATTTTTGATTTTTTTACACCGACATGCAACGACAGAACATAACATTTTGGAAAAAAAAACATTCAAAAGCGTATCGATTGATTGTGAGACAAAAATACAAAGACAAACCTTTTCTCGATAACCTCGTACAAAATTTCCTGCATGACTCCTTTCGATTTCTCTATTTCCATGTTTGGACTCATACTTATTCATATGGTAAATCAAAATTCTTTAAAACATTTTTGATTTTAAACGAAAATTGGACTGAGGAATGCAAAATACACATAGAATGAAATAGACGGTTGGAAGTAGGAGTTTTTTGGAGCTTTTGATGAATTCTAATGAGTACTACAAGCTAACGAGCCGAGAGAAAGAAACAGCTAACTGATTGAAGTCGCGGGAGCCACTAGTTCTCTAATTATCAACTTGTGCATGCACATAATTGCTGCCCTTCTAACGCTGACGATTTGCTTCTTCTCGTCTCATTTGCGCATCAACAACTTTTGTACACCCTTCCTCCAAAAGAATACGAGAGTCGAGTAGGCGGAAACGAAGAAGCAATAATTAGCACTTTTCAAGGGCTCTAAGACCTGCTTAAGGGCGCTCAAATTCTGACAGGTTTCATTTTGGACTTGGGGACAAAATATTCGAGAAGCTAAGACAAAAAAAAACAAATACCCGCGAAGTGACACGGACAAGCATTTCTAACGTCCAGAAAACTTGACCCCAGGGATTTAGCGCAAATTCTATTCCAGAAGCAAAGGTCTAATTCGAAAAAAGTGTTGGAAGAATAGGAGAGGAATAGAAGAAATAGGAAAAGAAAAAAATGGAGGAAATTTTCGGATTTCAGAATTGGCTCGGAAAAAATTGCTCAGAGTGCAATGAATCCCCGTCAAGTCAATGAAATCAGGCTTGTCACAAAAATAATATAGGAATGAGTGAGAGACAGATGGGGGTAAAACATGTTCGGGGGGTTCGCACGATGAGCCGTGTCACACACCCCGTCCCCCAACGTCTCTTCTCGCATATCCAGTCTGGATGGCAGAGGGTTTTTCCAGCCGGTCGCCTATCTCCAGCCGCCCGATGCTTCTGGCGCCGTTTCGTCTCATCTTGCCGTTTCTCTGCGGATCGCGCCCCGAATCGCACTCTCTCTTTTAACGTTTAACCGCAAGTTCTACTCTTCAGATTTTCCCTGTTTTTATGCGATCTATTGCTCATTTATTCTCAAATTTCGTCGCGCCGGCTGGCCCTTGCCTTCAAGACACAGCATTTTCCTGTTGCTGCTGCTTCTTTTTTCCGCTTCGTCTTTGGGGTCGATGATAGAAACGAAGAACGTGAGATGCGTATGAGCTTCTTTGAGAAAAAAGAGCAACATGATGATTTTTCTCTCACAGAGATTTTAGATCTTTTTTGGAGATCATAGAGCAATGAGACAATGTTATGAAGAACTTTGCATATTTACAGAAGGGAACCTAGATCCGCGTTGAAAAAGAAATGGAGAACACAATGCGGATTCTAGTAACATTGTGGTATAATATTCAGAATTCTGAAGACTTTATGTTGGAACAGACTGAGTTCTGACGGGAAAAAACATTCCAAAAAGATTTTGAAACACAACAGGAATATTGCATAACTTGGAAAAAGAACAAGGCGGTTCCTGTTTGAAGTACTCTTTTTTTCCGAGGGTCACACGATTTTAAAGCGCCTAAGAGCGGAGAATATTTGAAATATGATTGGAAAGGACAGGGATTAGGCAACAACGAAAGAGGGAGCTTCAGACGTTTTTCATGAATTATTACTTAAACTTCTTAAAATAGGTCCGTACTGCTTTCAAGCATACACACACGTTTTCAATCCGAACAAGTGGATATTGAATGTTGGCACTAGAGGCGGTCTCAGAAACGGCAAGAATAATTGATGCAATGCAAACGAATCAGATTGCCTCTTCGACTACTTTTGCACTTTGTGCCGTCTTGAGCCGCCCCGACTGCTGCTGCTGCTGAGTCCACAATCTAAACTAGTTGGAACTCCACCTTGGACCATAAAATTCGCCATTTTTTTCTTTTCAAATCTCAATTATGCATTATTTCTTCTTTTTGGCAACGCCAGTTTATTTTTCGAGGTTAGAAAACTAGAAAACTACAGCGTATATTGCAAAACCAAATCAATAACTAGGCAAAGTTTCATATCTGAAAATAAAAATGAAAATGAATAGGCAAAGCAGAAAACTGACAGCTGTAATGAAATATCACCTGAATAATCTAAATTCAAAGATTTCATGAAAGTTATGAATTATGAATTAGATTATTAGTTTTGTTTCTTAATATTAATTTTCATTTTTGAGTATTTGAGAGCCCTGTTCCTTCAATTCCATACTTCGATTTTCAGTTACTTTTTTACAATTGTTTTTTAATTTTGAATCATTTGAGACAACACAAAAAAAACCACAAAAACAACAAAAACATGCATTTAATTAATTTTTGCCGTCTCTAGCGAAATTACCAATTAAACCAACAAACCTATACTCGGGCGGTCGGTAGAAATCCATCCTATTCAACAAATACGACAGTTTGAGAGCTGAAGAAGGCACAATTTATGAATAAGGACGAGATAAATACAAGCAGAGACGTCAGGAGCAGCGGGGAAAATCGCCGTGCTTCCGATTTGAATATCCGATGAGAGACATCGGTGGAATGACGAAAAAACTAGGGGAGGAATAGGTTGAGAAAGAAGATGATTGTTGAAAAAAGTTTAGTTGATTGTTTTATTTACGTATTCAGTGATTTTTTTAATTTGGTGATTTACTATGCATTTAGGGAGGGGAGCTTGAAATAGTTACCAAATTAGTTGCTGTACGCTTCTCAACAGCAGAAGAGTGTCAGAAAGATTCAGAAATTTGACAGAAAGTTGCTCCAAAGTGCCGATTAGGTGTAAGTGCTTGTAGCCGTTTTTTCAGTTAAAAAATGTTTTGAAATACACAATTTATCTATTCTTTTTTCAATGAAGTGAAAAAAACGTGAAAAATTACTTGCTTAGTACGTGAAAATATTGTTTTAATAGTTGAATATATATAAAAATATTGATAGAACTTATGTGGTCACTTTTTCAACCATCAATTTTGATACATCCACTAGAGAAGTAGTGGATGCACTTCTAAATAGTACAAATAGTGAATGAGATTTGTATCAAAAATTGTTCAATAAACATAAATTCCAATTTAGAATTTCTGCTAGAAAATTTAAAAAAATTGTAACTGGAACTTTCAAGCTATGAAAATCATTTTAAATATTTCAAAAAATTTCTACATTTTTAACTTCTTACTTGACCAATCCAAAAGAAATAGAAGAAACAAAAAAAAAGCAAAATTTCATGGATTAATTTCTCCTATCCCAATGCTTCCGCTATGATCATGTCCACCAAAGAACTTGTCAAAGTAAGAAGGGCCTTACTTGCTAGATTTTCGGAAAAGACGTCTAAGAAAAGAAGGACATATGTAGCACACTGATTGGTTTGACGCGTTTCGAGTAGAAATTACATTGTGCGGACTGATTTGGAGGAGATGTATGGGATGGAAGACCCCAAAAGCAGTTAGGATAACACATTGACAAGAATAGGAGAAGGAGGAGGAGAAGGATGGATAAAAAACGCATGTACACAAAAAGTGCACGTGGGAAAATGATGTGATGTCTACGTCTTCGAAAAAAAAGTGAGCAACAATTATTGAAAGTGGGAGTACTATATTAGTTGTGGATATTTTGCAAAATTTCATAATCTAACTGTATCAAAATTGAACAAGAAAACCTAGATAATAAATTGAAACTTCACAACAAAAATGATTATCCTGTTACTGATAAACAGTGTTTCAACATTTCAGTCATTGTTCTTTTCTAAACTGCCGGAAAACTCGAATTTTTGAAGAAATCGCAACTCAAATTCAAATTGATAAAAACTATTTGCACTTTAAACACACCGAAGTATACTGTAAAAAAATTAAATAAAAATTTGATATCTTAAAAATTTCGAACAATACTATTATAAGTTTGACCTTAAAATTTGTTATGAACTATTCTTGACTTTAGACAAGAAATACAGTACTCTAATAATCATCGGAAAATGAGCCTATCCTACAAAAATGTAAGAGCAGAACGTTGATGAGGTGTGAACGCCATCCAACTTTTTTGCTTGTTTTCGGTTGTTTGTGGAAGCAAAAGGCAAAATAGTGGAGCAAAGAGGACCAGGCAAGTGTGAAATTGACAGACACCCAAATACACATACACACACTACCGCTCAACGAACGGAGCTGATATTCACTCCGTTCTTCTTTCTTTTTTTCATCCTCCTCTCCTGCTCTTTTTTCCTTCTCATTCTCTTGTGTCTTTGAAAATGAGTATGGGTGGCTAAAAAGCGAAAAACGACACCACCACAAAAGGAGGAGGAGGAAATAAAGGCAACGGGAAGGAATGTTTGGGAGACGCGAAAGCGTGTGCGCGCAGGCTTTCCCGTATTCCGTTCTTATTTCTGAATTAGAAGACAAAGAAATGTGAAAATTCGCATGATTAGAGAGAAGATATTCCCGACGTGTGCAGAAAATTTGCACCTCGGCGAAAAGTAAACAGAAAACATCTCAGGGGTTTTCCTCAATTTTTTTTTCATTTTCAATATGTTTTTTTTGTGGAAAACGGTAGTCAAATGCAGCATAAAAAAAACACATTTTTCAATAATTTCACACTGTTTAAAGACCTAGTAGCAGCAGTGGGTTGTCTGAAAATAGTCAGACATGACTTTGAAATTTTGGAAAATTTTGAGCCTTTTTTTTAATTTGGAAATTTGGTGATTATGACACCATAGGAGTAGGTCAAAACTTTCAGTCGAATGTTCACACATTTGAAAGTTTGAACTTCTACAATGTTTAATACAAATTATTGAAACATAAAACTCATAGGAAATCAAAATTTGGTAGACTTTCAAATTAAAAAAAACTGAAGCAAAATTGAACAACATACTTTTTAATAATATTAATGTAGCTTTAAACAATTTTCTCAAAACTCCACATTTCAAAAATTAAAAAAAACTATAATCCAAATCTCTGATTCATGGAAAAAATTTACAAGCTATTATTTTTTTCGGCAGGTGAGTGTAAACCTATAATGATTGATGACAAATCCGGTCCCCGCACAATATCCTCAAAATACTCGAAAAACAAAAAGCAAGCAATTTGTTTTTGAGAACTCGGAGAGCATTACAAAAACGTGTTGCACAGTAATAATATGAAATTGTCTCCTACGTGTGCTCTTACACTTTACCGGAAATCATTGTGCTCAAAGAAGAGGTCTTGCACTTTTTTCTTGCGATATCGTGTGGAAAGTGTAAAAAAATTCCTAACAAAAAAACATATTGAGAGGGAGGAGATGAATAGAGCATTGACCTTAGAAGCGGAAATTTCGCCACACTTCAGAGCACTCCAAAGATTCCAATGTCCAACAGTGGATCTCTTTTGGATGTTTTCATCGAGTTTGGCAAGAAGGAATGCGCGAGTGAATAAAAGAAAGAAAAGAACAAGCAATTTTGTGTGGTGTGGGAACTTCACTCATACTTTGTCGATGACATACTTCAAGTGTCCATCAATAATTGAAAAATGCTCAGGGAAACCAAAATGTTCAAGTGGTAGAGATTTGATTAATGTGCAAGATTCAAGAGTTGAACTTTGAGAACTAGTGGTTGCATTTCTAAAAACCGTTTTAGACTTTAGTTCGTTGAAATCTAGAACAGTTATGGTTTGTGGTGTCCAAATCATTAGATCATAAAATTAGAAATGTTTGTCTATACGTCTCAAAGTTTACAAACTGTCAAAAAAAATTTAGACAGGGAGACAAATATACTTTGGCTCTGGTGTAAAAATACATATTTATTTAATTTTTATCGATACTTTCACAATAGAAAAATTGATTCGAAATTAAATGCTTTACTGATTAAGAAAAAAAAATTGAACTTGAAATATTGACGCAAATTTTATTTTTGAAACATGTAAATTACCGTATTTCTTCTATTAATATGGCCTCCCTATTAGACTTGCACTCCCTATTAGTATTGCCCCTCGGAGACCTTCCGAAAATTAGTATGGCACTCCCTATTAGTCTTGCACTCCCTAATAGTCTTGCGTTTACTTTTTTTTATTGCAAACCCATCTCGCTAATTTCAGGATTTCAACAAAAACTTTTACCTATTTTGCAACAGTTTTTCACAACATTTCTACGAGATTGAAGTTTTTGAACTTATATGTTGCAATTAAAATCAAATTTTCTGAATTCTTACATAAGATTCGAGCTTTTTCAAAAAAAACTAGTAAGCTCAAAGTCAGAAAAATGTTCTGAAAATTAATATTGCACTCCCTATTAGTCTTGCACTCCCTATTAGTATTGCAAGCGGGAAGACCATCGAAAAATAGTATTGCAGCTATATTAATAGAAGAAATACGGTAAAACATTAATCTCTGATAATTCCTACTCCTGAAGATCTACTGGCTCAAGTAACGATAATACGATTTTTTATAAATTTTTTTAAAAACATAGGTTTTCTGAAATTGTTAAACGGCTACCAGTAATGAATAGGTCTAATTTTGTATATTAATTCTAGAATAACAGTAACAAATTTTTTTACATTTCTTGTTATTATATTGTTTTTAATACTGCGAATGATGTTCACGTCATCAACACCTCCTATAATGGAGTTCTTACCAAAATTTATATTTTAAGTAACCAAAATAAAATGCATAATCTTACTTAGTATAAAAATATGAAGTAGACTACAAAATAGTGCAGAATAATCCGCCTTTCTCTATTAGGCAACATGACAATTAGGCAAAGTCATTGTTGAAGGTTCTGGCTTTTTATTGTCTGTGGAATGCTAATTGAGCTATAGTCAGTTTTAATCAAATAATGAGACTCCGAGGGTATAGAATTTGAGTTAGTAGTCAAGTTTCTAAACTTGCACTTATTATACTCCATCTAGTCAGAAAGTTGATAGAAAAACCGAATTATTTAAAAATATGGCAGATGCCCAGTGAGTGGACTAAATCCGCAAAAATATGGAAACGTATCGAGTGTGACAAGTAAGTACTCGTTCGACTTATCTATCTAGCCGACACAACGGAGCACTCTTTGTCATCCTACATCATCTTTTTCTGTTTTGTTTCTTTTCCACACTGCTCATTGTGTTTGTCTGAATGGAACCGGAGCACTCCTCCCCGTATATTAAGACAATTGATAGATGAAGCATGATGCGTTTTCCACGAGGCGGCATATGTTGCATTGGGGGCGCGATTACGCGTTGACATTTGTCGCTTGTTCTCGTCAATAAATTCTGGCATATTTCCGCAATCAGGATTTTGATCAGCGACAAGTGTCAAGGAAGTGAACAAAATAAATTTACGAGGACCAGTGACAATTTCTGATTTTTTTCAGTTGACCAAAAATAAGAATTGTCGAAAAAATTTGTGAAAAAAGTCATACACCGTGTTGGCCGTGAGGCTATTTATATTCAACTTTTTTAACCAATTTCTACAATGTACCCGCAGAATCTCAGCTGTTGTAACTGTTCTCAAAGAAAAAAATTATAAAACACGGCAAATTTAGAACAATTTTTTTGGTCAATTTTTTTTTAATTAATAATAATTTTCTAACTGTATCGGTTACTGTGTTTGTCTAAAAAAAAAATTTACAAAATCCGAAACAAAGATCATTTACACTCTAAATAACAAATTTGGTAAGCTTATAGTCGCCGTTTTGGTAAATTGGCAAATCTTTTAAAAAATTCGTTTTTCCGACAAATTTGGAAAAGTCACACTTGATCAAACTTTCACAATTTTTGGGTACAACAATTAAAACATAATCAAAGTAGGAAACATTTTTATAATTGTGATTTTAAGGCAGAATACAAGAAAAAGGATACAATTTTTTCGAAAATTCTGAGAAGTTTTCTTATGAAATTTGACAATTTTAGCACAATTGGACTCCTCCACTTTCAATTTTAATCGAAATTTTTGAAAAAATCATCGAATTCATAGGAACTTCCATTTTTAAGATAGTTTTCAAGATTCAAGATTGGCGTCTCAAAAACAATTGCGTTTGAAAGTGACAGGGAAATGGGAACGCTTTTGTTATCTTTCAGATTTCAGAATTAACGTCTCCAGTTTTCCCGACTGGCAAAAATCGGAATGGAAAAGGTGGAGATGAAAATGTAGATTTTTTGGCTACTTATCAAAGAAAAATCGATAGAGAATTGTTTGCAGAAAAAATACTCACTGGCCACCCTCGTCAAAAAAAGAAGAGTTCCACAAAAAATTGGGAAAATGAAATTGAGTGTGAAGAATGAATGCGAGAACAAAGGCGACAAGCATCTCATCTCGTCAACGACTTCTGAGACGCAGTTAGCAGAACGAGAGGGATGATTTGTCAAAAGCACATCCTCGGTTCTTCACACACACCACAAAATGTTTTGAGCCAGATGGAATAAAATATAAAATAGGATGAGATCTTTGTCTATCATTTTCAATAGGCAGATTGAATCCTTCAAAAAAAAATTCGGAACAAGGAAACGTAATTTTTTTAAAGGTCTTAAAATAATTTTTAAAAAGAAATAAAATGGGAGCCTCGAGAAAGAGAGTCTCATGCTTCAATCAAAAAAAATTGGCGACTGGATCCTCCACCACATATGAAAAATAATGAAATAGATGACAGCAACAAACTGAAGACAATGGAAAGCCGAAAAGACCTTCTTATTCTTCTTCCTCCTCCTCTCAAAAGTTTGACTAACCAGTGGGGATGATATTTGATGTGAATAATTGATATGCCCTCCTTCCGAAGCTTTGTCGAATAAAATGTCAATATGGGTCAAAGTTCAAGAGGGCTTATGAAACCGCAGATATTAAACCTAAACCTCGAGGGATGATGCTCGTGGATTCGTTATAATTTTATTGACAACTTTTATGGTTACCGAATTTTGTCTATTAGTCTTGCACCCCTACGGACCAATTGGAAATTAGCCTTGTATGCAAGACTAATTGATTAAATACGGTATATGTTAAAAAAGGTTTTTCCGTTTTTGGATATGAAAACACAATGTTCAACGTTTTGATTCTACAGATTAAATAGGATTAGTATACAGAAACGTTTAAAAAAATTAAGAACACTCAGTTTACTCATCAGAATTTATTGAAATGAGCCAAAACATTTTTCTTGGATTCTTATACTTTAATTATGTTTTGACTATTTGTAATTGGATAAGGGTTCAAACAAGTTTGATTTAGACTTTGATTGCAAGTGTTTAAGAAAAACATTTGGAGTGTTTTTTTTTTGATATTGAGTGCTTAGAGAGTTATGAATATAACAGTTAAATGAAACCCCGCTGACGCTTCTCCATTTTTAAACATATGAATGTATATGCATTGGACCTATGTTAACCTAATGGTAATCCAGAAAAAAAATTCAACAATTTTACGAAAAAAAGCTGTATTCGGATAACATTAGCCTACGCTCATGAAAATTTGGTTGCAAAACTTTCTTCTGTGTTCTAAAGTGAAAATGCACCGAATAAAAAAAACCCACCGAGCAACTGACTATGATCTGATTTTCTCGGTTTGCCCCCATTCACCTACATAATTTCTTTGTTAGAGACAATAAATCACTCTCACACCTTACACTAAATGAGCTAACCGCGGTTGCTCGCAATGAGAGGAAAAATGAATTGGGTTTTCAAGAAATCAATCATCAGAAAAGCACGGTTTTTGAAATTTTGTTTTTGGATGGAAACGAAAAGAGCAAAAATAAAAATGTTTAGGTTGGACTGAAAAAGTCTATCCTGCTTAATATAATTAAAAACTTTCTAAGAAGATACACTGAAAGTGCATACATTTTAAAACTTTGAAAAATTGAATTAGGTATGTAAATTGTCTGGGCAAAAGTATGCATTTTTTAAAGTTTTTTTTGTTGAAAATTAACTCCAAGTAAGTCGAGTAAGCTCAGTTGAAAGTGTAAGGTAAAATATTAATGTCACACTCCGGTCCTTATAATATGTTTTGCCATTTCGTAATCATGGTTGCCTTGGGGAACAACACCTAATTCAAACCTTTTACGACTATTTCACATTAATATGAAAACTACACAACGTCAAAACAACAATACAACAACCACAGCAACCAAAAGTACACTAAACATGGATGTTTTCCGACACACAATTTACATAGAATGAAATTTGAAATTGAAAATTATTTAAATTTATTTCTGAAAATTTATTAAAAACAAAAACCAACCCTTTAACCATATTGCCTTCTGCATCTGCCAAGTTCAAAACATAGACGCTCATCTGCCGCCTCCAGAGTCACAAAGTAGTCAAAATTTCGAATTTTTCTGAATGTTTCAAGGTTTTTGTAGTTCAAACAAGACGTCGGAGTAGGAGAAATGACACGTGAGTAAGTATGGCAAAATATATGGTAAAAAAATGATATTCGTGAGAGCCGAATATCGGCTTCACCTACACCCTCACTAGGATTGGGAATGCCTTCCGGTGGACAGGTAGGTCAAAAATCATGTGAGATGAAAATTGAGAGAAAGTATTCAACATGTAATCGTAAATGTATTATATTTTACGAGGTAAAAATATATATATATATATGTTTAGTAGTGCTGGGGAGTTTCTACAAGAACTTAATTCATGAAGCGAAAAAGTTTGCGCCACTTTTTCAAAAACAAAATAATCAGAAGAACTTTGAAATTTCAAACAATAAGCAAAACATTATTCGCAAAAATTGAATGCGTCTCTATTGTGAAGCAAAACATTAAAACTATTCAAAAAAATTTCATTTTTTATTTAGAGTCAAAAAGTTGAGCATCATCTGCCCCACAGTTGAGCCCTAAACTACCGTCGCATGTTTGGACCCCTAATATGTGTAACATAAAATTTGAATTGAACGTAAACTTTTGATGAGTGATTTTTTTGAATAAAAATGAGAGGAAAATATATTATGAACAACTTTTGTATACCGGCAACTAAATAAATTAGATTTTTCCCATATCTAGAATAAAGTGCCTAAACATTGAATTGTAACCATAACCTCCCAGGAAATAATTGAAACGCAAGTTTTCAGTTTCCAGATATAAAAATGTTATATAAATATAAGAATATGAGTAGATCTAATTATTTACTTCTTCATCTTTTTCTTCAGAAATCGAAGAGTTTCTTTTCCACTCTGCATCTCTTTCTATTTCCATTTCACTTCCAATTTTGCTTCACCTCTTCAAATAGGCTTGAATAGCAAATAAATGATACACTCGTCTAGTAGAAACCTTTGTGGCATTTACAAAGTGTAAAGAATTAAGGAAAAAGGCGAGAGCAAAAAGTATCGGAACGGGTAAAAAGAAGAGTATGAAGAGATGCAACACTGCTGACCACAACAGAGTTTTCTAATGATGCTATCGAAAAATCTATCACACACTGATTCGTTGAATACTTTTTACAACATATTGCGAGGATTTTGAAAAACGTGAAAACGATTGTAGAACATCAGAAGAAATCAAAACTTGATGATATGCCTGCCGGATTCTTGTCACATTTTACGAGCTCTTTCAAACAATTGGATGGATTATTGACAGCTGAAGCATCTGCCTGATCTACAATTGATCATTTTGACAGGACGAAGTGAGTGAAAACCTCTAACCACACCGGAGGGTGGATATTTTTAGTGGGGGCGGCGAAGTAGATGTCTTAAGAGGTTGGAAAAGGATGGAACCTCATTACATGCTCAAGTTTTTGTCAGCAAAATTGAGGAAATTCTGAAAACTACTTCTAGTCTCTTTTTTTACGCCGCGGAAATAAAAATAGGTAGACCATCAAGTTTTTAGAAATAGGAAAGTGAACAATAAAACGATATTCTTAGTAACTTTGGTTATTTGTTTTAAAAGTCGAAATAAATCTGAAAATGGTAAGGTCAGCAGAAAATTAATTAACAGATAAAATAGAAGTTTGTTAATAATATTGAATACTCTAAAATTTTAATTTTTTTTAAATTTTAGATTTATATTTAATCACTAATTTTAATAAAAATACATTGAAAATGTATTGGTTATAAATTTTGGGGGGTCGGCTAAATAAGTAAAAAAGAAAAAAACGATTTTGAAACTTGCTCCAATCGAGTTAAAATGACCTACTAAATGCTTTCAATTTTTTAAAACTCATTCACATTTACTGTCAATAAATAACGACAAGAAACTTTCCTACGAATTTTATTTTTTTTGTCTTAGTTATTTTAGTTCTGTCTCAGTTATTTCTGTTTCTTGGAACATACGAAACTTTTCCGTGGATAACATTTCCCAAAAATTAGGAAATTTTCAAAAACTTTGACTGAAATATCCGAAGATTTTTTTTTTCGGACAACCGTTACTTTCATTGGAAAAATATGGAAAAAAGTTTATATAAACCTATTTTTGAACGAAAATATTTTGCAAATTTTGAAAAATCAAATTTTCAAATTTTAAAAATATATAAATATAAAATTGAGATTAGTGGGTCAGTTTCAGAGAAAAAAAATTGCAATCCATTTGAAAAGTTCTAATGGAACGATTTCTTGCAGTTTACACAATTGTCTAATATTTGCCAAAAATTGTATTATGAGTCACTGGTTTCTTAGGAAAGTTAAAGTTTTCTAACTCTTCATAACGACACGAAACAACCTCTCCACCAAAATCTTCAGAGCAATGAAGTGAAAACCGAGAAATGTGAAAACGTCACGACGGCCGCAAAAATCTGTTGAGCCAATAAAATGAAAATGAATTATTGGTAGAAATGGTCTCTCCGCAAAGGTTTCTAGTGGGTTTTTGTGGATGGGGGTACTGCTCGAGAAAAGAAAACAAGGAAAATAGTAGTCGTCGTGCAAACGCGCCAAAAATCTGGTAAAGTCAGTGAGGCGAATTAGAAACGAACAATAATTGGCCGCCGAATGTCGTCAGTGTTCCCATATAAGTTTGGTGGAAAAAGTAGAAAACGAACCCAGAAGAAGAAGATGAGAGAATATCTATCGCAGTGAAAAATCTAAACATCTCGAGAGCAGAGCTAGATAAACAAGGAACTCAACCTAGAATATGAACTTTGAGAGAAACAAAAAAACTTTTAAAAATCCATCTTTCAGTTTTTGTTTCTCTCCGGAACTTCATAAGATTTTCAGTGTGTCTGTTTGAAAATTCTTCTTCGACTCGAAACTCAAATTTCATACGTTTCACCGCAAAAGTCAAAAGCAGCATACACAACCAGTCGGAGGCGGGGGGGGGGGGCACCTCCCCCTAAAAAAAGTGTTGAATAACAAATTAGCAAGAGTGCAACAATGCAAAAAAAGACGAAAACCGGTGGAAACTTGATCAAGAAAGGAGGAGAAGAAGACGAAACTTTTAAAACCGGTCGCATGGACTTTTAATAGAGAGAGAGAAAAAGAGCAGGAGAGAAAGAGGAAGCTAAGAAAAAAGAGATCTAGTTAAAGTTAAATGACACTCGAAATGAATGCCAAATTTCAGTGGTAAAATGGCAAAAAGATACGTGAGAAGTTACTGAATGGAACCGAAATTTGATATGCGAGAGAGAATAACTTTTTCGTTTTTAGCTCGCTTTCCGGTTTTTTTTAAAGTATTTTTCTGAAAAATATAATATATGGAGAGAAAATTTGGAAGTAACTAAAAATGCTTTGCAATTGCTCTACTGCTAAATTATAATCATCCGGTGCCATAAATCTCTCTGTTTCCGTACCCTTTGAATATAAGAATGTGTAATTAATATTTTATCTTTGAAAAAGTAGGAGTTTTTGAGAAACGTTTTTTGGCTCATGATTTTGAGTTACTTTGCTGATCCAACCACTTTTTTCATTTTTTTTTCATGCGTGTTGGAATTTTTGATTTTTATATTTTGAGCAAACCAGACGATATAATGACAAGAGAGTGGAAAAAGGATTAAAGGTGGTTTTTTTTTCAATTTTTCTTCGTTTTCTAGAATTGCAATTAACTTTGACCCCGGCAGTATTTTTTCTCAGATTTTGTTACATTGAAAGGTCACCTCGAGGAAATGATTTATTTTGTATTTTTTTTTCTGCAAGAAAAAAGAAAGGAAGTACATAGCAAAGACCAACTGTTGCTCTTTTTATGTGTTTTGATCTTGTTATCCCATCAAGTTGGACCAAGATGTCATAATGCCATCAGTAAGAGATAGAATGAATGAAAATTGTGTTTCAATTACGTCATAAAATTTGAAAATTTTGGAAGTTACACGCATATTTAGATTTTTTTAATGTTCAGTCAATAGTTTGGCAAATTACCAAAAATGTTGTAACATATTAGCTTTCAAGGAAATCAAGAGCAATTTTGCAAAATTAGAGTTTGCCAATAAATGAAAATTTTTCAAATTTTTTTTGAAATGTTTTCCTGTATTATCTGATCGTTTTGGCACCATAGAAGTCGTTTTTAACATTTTCCCCACTGACGCTATCCCTTTAAGAAGTTTAAATGGGATTGGTTGAATGGGTAAAAATAGTGACAATTTTGATATTCCGGAAAGTGATTTTAAAAAAATTGGATAATTTAATGTACAACCTGAGTCATCAGTTAAACAGTTTTTGAAAAAAGGTATGCGCTCAAGAAAAGTGAATTCCAAAATTTTTTACTCAACTTACGACTCCAATTATTTATAGAACCGGTAATTTACATTAGAAATAAAATCCAAGAAACTGTAGAAATTTTGGAAATCTTAGCTTCCTTTCAAGATCCTCCAATGTAGATTCTTTTATGCACTGAAAATCTAGCGAAATTTCCTACTAATTACGTCTCAAATACATTTTCTAAGAAAAAATCCAAATATATCCACGTGCAATTATATTAAAAGTTCCGCGTCTCCACTCCATATTAAACCAAAAATCATAGTTGGAGAGACCCCAGAAGTCAAAAAATAAGGGGTGGTGTCATAAAGTGACAAGCGGGCATCGCCACGGATCAATCAGAAAGAGGATGTAACCAGTCGTCAGTATTATAGGGACAAGGCAGCAGTTGGTCGTGTCGGACAGACAAAAAGCCAGGAGCACCATCGTGTCAATCGGCAATGTGTTCCAAGAGTCGTTGGAAACAACCGAGAGGCGCCAGCCGATATCCATGTGATAGTGAAAAGGTTTGTTATTGGGGTTCAAACAGATAATGAATTGTCGCGAACGCCACAATAAAAAATAAAAGCAAATTTATATAAGTTTTGAAAAAATAAGAAAATAGGAAGCCTAAAATAATGAGAGACTTGCTCTCTCTACTTTGACGATTTATATCTCGGGTGTACAAATTAATCAAAAAAATTTCAAAAGTTCACTGTCAAAATGTTAAGAAATATGTCACGCGTATTTTATTGATGATAATTTCTAGATAATACCAAGGAGAATAGAGGTATAAGCTGTCAAAGTGGAGAAAAAGAAAACATGGTATAAAAATTGATTTCTTGGATAGGTGTCAAATTGGGTTGGTAAAAAAGTTAAAACCCCCATTGCTTAAAATAAACGATTTTGCCAATTATTTGTAAGCTTATCTGTTAACTAATTAAAAATTAACACTGTATGTTAATGGAAAAGTTCAAAAACCTGAAATACCGTATTTCTTCCAATAGTAGTGTTGCACCCCACTACTTCCCTTTGAAAAGTTATATTTTGGTTTATTTTTTAAATATCAACAAACTGATATCTAAAAATCGAGATTAAAAAATAACTGATACTTTATCAGTTAATAATTTTATTTAGAACGAAAAACAACAAAGATATGTAATGCAACAGTTGAAAAATGGGGTAAAATACTAGTAGAGAAGATACGGTAATTATTTGAAATTCACCTATACATATTAGTTAATTATTATCTGACACAGAAAATTTCCAAAAAAAAGCTGACTTCCGACATTCCTCCAAAGTTCTCTACTTATCCCCGTGGGACATCATTTCTCGCCATATAATTGATCTAGTGCAACAGAACCAGCAACAAAAAAAGATTTAAAGAATGAACGAGGACGATATCTCGAACGTTTCCAGACAAAAATATGTAAAACGGGCGGCGGGAAAGCAATCCGAAAGGAAATATGTCACTCACTGGCTTGAAAATCTAAATATGCATGACCTACCTTCTCAACATTTGTTTGGTAGAAAAGTCGGGTCGGAAACAAAACAAAACGTTTATAAGCGATGTTTTTCCACTATGATATGAGACGAGAAACCTCGGACCGCTGTCGTTGTTCAAAGAAATGATATGATGCTTGTCAAAACGTGACTGGCAATTCAGTTCGGTCAAAAATGGAGGCGGAAGGGTGGGATAGATAATGGAAATATTGGAGGGTAGGAGTCACAAAAACCAAAATTACATGACAAAATTGCAATGTTAAGTAGGCAGATTTGTTTGCCAATGAGTCAACCGCGCATGTCTTGGTCAGCTTTCAGACATCAGAGCATTCAGATTTTAGGGCATCAAAAAATCTCGACGTGTTCTTTCCTTATTGCCTTACAAAATAGAGTGATAATGGAGAAAATGGTCAGAAACTGAATAAACATGCAAACTATGTAAGCAGTGTGTGATGAGCAGTCTAAACACGATGAGGGATAACGCGCTTCTCTTCATCTATCGGCGGCTCTTTGTTACTTGGTGCTCTTTAGGTGTCATGGGGATTCGAGTTGTCTTTTTGTCTTCTGCATGGTCTAAATCTTCACCCTCATTTTTTAGATGCATGTTTTTTCCAGTGCAAAAGGTCAAAATTCGTTCCGGCTGACCACAACAGATTTCCTCTGATAGAGTGGAGCTTTTTTGTTCATAGTTTTACATTTTTAGTATTGCATTTAAAAAATTTGTAGAAACGCCAATAAGGAAAATGTTTCAAACCACTTATTTGATGCTGAAAAAGCTAAAAAACTTTAAAACAAGTTTTGAAGATTTATAGTAAAAGAAACAAAAATTCAGATTTTGCCTGAAATTTATTTTTTGAAATCAATAAAAAAAAGAAATGCCCGTATTTTTTAATTTGTTCTCATTTTCTGTATTTGATCAATAACTGGGTTTAAGTCTGCTCCATTACTCAAAAAAACCAATTTTTTGAAACATTTTTAATTTACCCAAACTTTGTCAATTCACCAAAACTTGACTGAAAATATTCACTAATTTAGAAATTTTGAGAGAGTTATATTATGGTATTTGGTCATTTAGATTAGTGTATTTAGTGCAAATCAGCATTACCGCTATCACACCTTCAACATTACAGTGCATAGTTTTGCTGCAAAACACATCATTAATTATGTGTACTTTTTTTTCAACTTGAAGTATTTCTTATTTGATCTTATGAAACAACTCATTTTTTTGGCATTCAAAACAAGGTAACAGATAGGATTTTTTAAAAATTATTTCTGAAGCGGATTTTGGTTTAAATTTTGTTATAATCCCAGACAAATTTAGGTAAAAAATTTTGGAATAGTAGCATCAGAACTAAAAAAACAAGGAAACTATAAATTACAGCTTCACCAAAAATTCATAGAAGTTTCTTTATAACTTCATCAAAGAAAAAAACTAAATTTAGGGAATCCGAAAAGGCTATTGACTTGGGTAGAAGCTCTTCTTGAAAAATGTTGTGACCACTAGACATTTAATATACCACTTGACGCGGTCAACAAGGGAAATCATGCTCAAGGATGGAGCAATTCAAGATCTTATTCCGAAACTTACATCTAAAAGAAACGTCTCGATAACAAAAAAAAATGAAGAAAAGAAGAAATGCTCATAGAAAATAGAATGCACTCGATTAGGTTAGGTTCGACAAACTCAAATTCCCCCGAGTACCTGAGGCAAAAGCAATAGTTTAGTTTACGTAGTTGATTTGATAGAATCCTAAATAGATACACATGTGAGATGACATGCAGACTATTTTGAAAAAAAAGAAAGAGGATTTGGAAAATAGGAATACTTTTACTCTAAATTTGAGTACCGGCAGATACGAAGGACCTGGTAGTCGTTGAAGAGTTAATCTTATTTTTTCCTTTAAATGTCTTCCAATTCAACTCAATGTTCCTAGTAAATCTTTTGTGTCGGAAACTATCACGTAGAAGAGCTTACACAGAGACAACCAAAACACAACACATCACGACAAAGTTTTTATGTTTCGAAGAACTTTGCGGTTTTAAAAAATATACCAGTTGGGTTCTGAAAGATAAGTGAACTAACCTTATGAGTTTCTCTAAGCTCCCCATGACTGCTGGATGGTGAAGGAAGTTGCCACCTGGAAAATGGTGATTGTAAGCTATTTAAAATGTTCATAAGCATATTTAAATAAATCTTTACTAGTTTATAAAATTTTCGAGCAGTTTTGTTTCAAGTTATTATAGACCACCTTTTTCAATACGTTAAAATAATTAAGCGATAAAAATCAATCTTGTTAGGTATGCATATTTTTTTTTAAATATATTTTTTCATTAAATTAAATTATTTTCTCAAGCCTTTGAGTTCCAGCTTTTTGATTTTTCAATCAAGAACAACTCAATTTTTTTAAATTTACAATTTTTACTGGATTAATTGTAAGTCGTTTTTATCAATAAGTTAAATTTAAAGAGCGAGTTGCACAAAAAAAATATAATTTTTCGGAATTTTCTTGAATTTTCTGCCAATTTTCAATCTGAAAATGTACAAATAATCCAGACAGTTCTAAAATGTTTCCTGTCATTTTCTGATAATTTTGGCAATTTTCATGTTTCACTTTTTGCGTAGAGTTTAATGTTAAGATGTTAGTTAATATTTTTAAAGTTTGCATTTCAAATTTTTTTTGAAAATTCAATGTAATTTTAAAAAAATACTGTGAATATGTAGTAGCGATTATAAGAACTGAAATAAAGTTAAGATTACGGAAAACCCGATATGTTTAGTGGGGCCTCATAAAAATATCAGAAATATATTAATCGGTACTTCTTAACAGTTTTAGGTCTGAAAAAGTTTGAACTTCAAAATATTTTAACACTAGAACTATCCCGTGTACTTTACTTATGAAATTAATAATCAAATCTAGAAAATATTACAGAAAAGCTGAAGCAAAAAACGTACCTATTTTATCTAAATTAGCCGGGTCGTGTTCTTGTGGGTCTTGGTGATCCGAGTAGCGAACCAAATCGGGTATTTCAAGTGAATCCGGCGGTGCACCACCTCCGCCGCTCTCTTCAGAGTCGCTGCAATTGAATAAAACTGTTTATATTGTAATGAAGAACAATGTGTGAAACTAAACCATATGGACAATTTTTTTCTGCAGTTTAGATGTTTAGAAAAAGGCGGAAAAAGTTGTGTGTGGGAAGAGAACACACAGAAATCAAGAGCGTAGAAAAGTTGAACAAAGAGATGATTTTGGAGGCGAGATTTTTTTGTTGCTCAAAACAGAAATACATTTTCACATTTAAGGGTGGGCTCCGGGGCTCCGGGGCATCCATTCAATGAGAGAAAAGAAAAAGTCAAAGTCATTCGACACCCCATAATGAACTCTTTTTTCCCTTCTTTCTCTTCCTTTGGCGGTATGAAGAATTCTTTGAAGAACAAAAATGGCGAAACGTATTAAAAAAAGGCGACAGAATGTTCTAGACGATGAGCAGCTTATCATGTTGGTCTCTTTTCACCCTTCACTAGTCGTCAGAAGACGTAAAACGAAGAAACGAAAAAAGTGAATAGGAGTGGAACAGGAGCAAATGCAAAAACAATTGGTTGTGGACATGAACGGGGGAAGGCTCGCCAAGTTAAGAGTTAAGAGCATCGTTGTCACATAGGGCTCTTTTCGTTTTCAAAAGCCTGCGGGGTATAATCTGCAACTGGCACAATCTCTTTTTGTGCTTTTTCGCTATTCAAATGGTGTTCGTCGTAGAAAAGAGCTAGACGATGACAGCCGGGTGTTCCCATCAAGACAACATTTGACAAAAAAGATACTTGCAAAGTGACTAGACTTTTTTGTTGTTTTTTTTTTGTTTCGAACTTTCTGTTGGTGTATATTTTGGTCCAAAATTGAAATTTGGTATGATGAGGGGTAAAATGTTTTTCAAATTGAATCGAAAAAACAGTTGCCTTATGTAGGGAAAATGTTTGAAAAAAAAATTGTGCAAAACTCAAAGTTCAGCAAATTTCATAACTAAAAACCCCGAATTGTTTTCCATTCAAAGTCTATAAGCAATTTGAAGTAGTATTGTATCACAGAGTTTCGGTTCAATGTTTTTTTGGCAAACATTTATTGTTAAAACAGGGAAAAATATTTAATTAGTTTTAAATCTAGTTTAAAAGTTTAGTGAATGCTCACAATTTGTCGGAACTTTTTTCGGTATTTCATTGAGTTTTTTGGCCGAAAATCAAAATTTTTTTGCTGTTTCACATTTAAACTCACAATTTGTAACTTAAGTCAAATACTTTTTCGAATAAAAACTATTGGAGCATAACTCCGCGATAGGAAATTTTGTAGAATTGCTGAAAATAATTTCCTCATACTCCCGACTAAAAACTATGAAACTAAAAAATATGAAACTTTTAGAAATATTCCAAAATTACAATTGGTAAAAAGTGAGAAAAATTTTACTGTTACTGAAAAAAGCACTGTACTTATTTGAAAAGTTTTTTTAGTTCATTATGATTAAAACTATTTTCGCAGGTGTCTAAATGATTTTTACAATTTTTAAATTGTGATATTTTGAGAAAGCAATTCTAGAAGTTATATAATTCTGCAGCGAACCCCGGAAAATCAACAGAACCTCAGTTTGCATAAACTATAAAATAAAAATGTTCACTGTTAAGACATCTCTGAATACTGAATACATAAAATTGGCAAATCAAATGACTTTTCTAACAACACACACACACAAACATATTTATAAAGTAAAATTCATACACCAGCAGACAAAAAGTATTAGGAATTATTTTTGGCTAATGGAGCAGAAGAGTCTACGTTGAAGAAAATAATAATAATAAAAGAAGCAAAAATAAATGTTTTTTATGGGTCCTGGCGATGCGATTTGGATGAATTTTGGAATATAATAACGTTTCACACGGATATGTAAAAAACGTATGAAACCTCCATGGACTTTCCCCTTCTCACTCTCATCTTCACTTATTATTTTTGACTTTCAACGGATTAACGTGGTGCAAAAACGGCGGGAAATAGTGGAAAAGGGCGGTGCAGGCCGGATGGGGAATGGGAATGAAAAATGATCATAGACCTTCCTGATTTTCCACAAATAAAGAATAAATGACGAGCCGAACCAGAAGATGGATTCTCTTTGGAATGACACCCGGGAATGAGATAAGGAAAATGGCAAAATGAGTTATGAGCCTTGGGTGCTGGTGCTAGAGGCGCTGGGTGTAGAAATATAAAGAACAAAGAGCACGAATGAAAACCACGAAAACAGATAATCAATTACCACAGGTGTGATCCAGGTGCTTTCATTTTCATTATTATATCTATCTCTTCCATTGCGCCTGCACGAATTTTTTGACACACGCACGCGATGTAAAGATGGATTGATTCTAACACTCTCGGCTTTTGAACAGCGTGCCAATCGGAATCCGAATCGTGCACAAAAAAATCACGAGCCGAGGCGCTCGGAGCAAAAAAAAAAGGAAGAACGGCTCGCAAATAACTACTGGTTGTATAATTGCAGCGTTTCGACTCTTTGCCATATTTACAACTGTCCTTGACCTGTGAACTAGGCCTGTGAGCCACAAAACAAGTCACGAAATGCATCTTTTTAAGCAAAATCAGCCAAAGAAAGTTGGTCAATTTGCAACAGCAACAACTGAGAAAGGAGTCCTCCTGTCTGTCAAAGCTTCTCGCTTTTAATTGGAAACCGTTTTTTTTTGACACTTTGACTTCTTTGACAGATGTGTACGTGTCACCGTTGCAGATCTTCGAAATTAGAAAAACAGCAGCTCGTACAAGTCAAACATACACACTACACTACCCCCAAAAAAGCTATGCATCTGAAATTCGCAAGACGGATGAGCCTCATCCAAATCTTGGCTCTCGAAAATAGATTGGAGATCAATAACGTATAGAAAAAATGTATATATTTGAATATAGTCTAGTTTTAAAATAGGTGAACATATCAGGATTTTAACAATTGAGAGGTTTAAAAATTTCGTTTATTAAAAATTCGACCTAACCTTTGCAAAAATTGTTCCGTACTTCGACCAGATTTTAAAATTAAAAAAAAAAATTTATAACTTTTTTCGCATTTTATCGCTTTTTTTGAAACAGTGGGACCTTATGTTATCAACCATGATGTTTCATTTGGCAATAGTAACAAAATTTTCTGGCCACCCGGAGTGCCCTAACTCGGAGCCAATTTTTTCAGGCGTTTTTCCAATCTCGCTTCTGTGCAGCTGTGAATTGAGGGTTGTGTGCGAATTTTCTTTTGTTTAGAATACATTATTAGAAAACAACAAAAGTTTAGAAAAAAATCCGCCCAATAAATTTTTTTTGGTCGATCGACAAAAAAACTTCAAAAATTTTTTTTTCGAAAATTCTTGATTTTTTTTACAAAAATGATGTAACCATGTGTAAATTATTTTTTCACATACAAAACATTTTAATTTAGTTTGATACACTGAAATGATAATAGAAAATATAATTATTTAGGAGAATTTTTCGGTGTTTTGAGTATTTCTCGAGATCCAAATTTCAATCTAAAATGTTTTGTATGTGTAAAATTAGTTTACACATCATTTTTGTACAAAAAATCAAAAATCTTCGACAAAAAAATTTTTGAAGTTTTTTTTGTCGGCCGACCACAAAAAAATTTTTTGGACAGACTTTTTTCGGAAATTCTGTTGTTTTCTTACAATGTATTCTAAACAAAGCAAAATCCGCACACAACCCTCAATTCGAAGCTGAAAAGAAGCGAGATCAGAAAAATGCCTGAAAAAATTGGCTCCGAGTTAGGGCACTCCGGGTAGCCAAAAAATTTTGTTACTATTGTAAAATGAAAGATCATGGTTGATAACATACGGTCCCACTGTTTCAAAAAAATCGACCTCCAAATAAAAAATTCAATGCAAAAATATTTATATGAAATTCCCCAAATTTTGAGACAAATTAATTTTAGGTATCAATAATGCATTAGTTTTTTGTGTGTTTTTCCGCAACAATAAGAGAATTAGAAATGTGTTAAGTATTGCTCATAAAAATTGTATTTATGTATAAAACGCACATTTTGGAAAAAAGAATAGCTGCAAAAATTTCTACTGAAAATGAGAAACTGTATATATGATTATGAACTTGAAAAAAAATCTAACTTTCAACCTAGCTAGGTGGATGAAACATCACACCCGCTCACAGGTGGGAAAATCCCATTTTAAATGAAATTCATCATATGAAACGTCTTCAATCTGGCGTTTTTCTTGGATCCACGCCGGCTCCGATGCCTTTAGCACCCTAGGTGCACATCGTAAAAGTATAACAAATCGGTTGGGAGAAGACCGAAGAAATCGGCGAGAATTTCGAAAAAGGGAAGCTCCGTCTGAGCCCTATATGGACGACTAATGTGACGATGTTCTTCATAGAGGATGGCGCCAAAAGCCGTTTTCATTTCTTTTCTTGCTGTCTTTGAGGATGCAACGATAAATATAAAAAGAAATCAAATAAAGTCACTCAATGGTGTCCGGAACTAAGTACACTAAGTGCATACGATTAGAAAGTACCACTACAAAATTAATTTCCAAGTAACCAGCAACTTATACTAGTTTGTTTAATACTTTAATTTGAAATTTTATGTTGTTATTAGGATGAAGCAAGTTTATAATTTAAAGAACCTTCACATCATAACTCAAAAAAAACCCATTTGATTGGAAAAATTCTATATGAAGTTTTTCATTAATCTTGTTGCTAATATAGATTTTTCTAAAAGCCGTTCATGCAAACATTGAATAATTGTAAAAATTATTGATTTCTACATTTGATTGTGAGTTTTAAAAAGCTTCCAAACTGTTTTACGACATCTTTAAATTATCAGAAAAGCTTTTGGAGCAATTTCGCAGTGCTCGAAATTAATTAAAAAATGCACTGACAAAATGACCTAATTGAGTTGTATGCACTGACAAAATGACCTAATCGTATTCAAAAATTGAGAACTACTTCACAAAAACTCTTAAAAACTCATAGATGAGAAAATCATTTTTAGAAAAAAAAACGGGACTCCAGAAACAATGAAATTTGAATGCCAACCTTTGAAGTTGTTACATGGAAAATTGCGCCAAAATAGTTCAGTTCAAAATGATGACCTAATTGAGACATATATCCAGGTGTAAACTGACTGCATGTCGCTGCCCAAGCTGCACACCAAAAATTGAGAACTGCTTACAGAAAATGTGAAAAAGAAGAGTGATTCTCCGAAAAAGTGACTCCAAAAACGAAAAAAAAAGAATGCGAGTGACCAACTATCTGAACCCGGTAAGGTTAGATAGACACAAATCAGTCAAACGAAAAACTGACGAACGAAGTTATCGCCTTACACCCTTCTCGACGTTAGTTCTGGCCTCGTTATAAGCTGTTTCCGGGGGGCTATCGTCACATGTGAGGTTAGCTGGTGTGTGGTTGGTCTGGGTGTGTGTATGCGCCCAATCATAATGATACAACCGCGATGTCATAAGAATTCAAAACGAGCTTCTTCCTCTGGTGGCCCGGTTGGTGCAGTTTAATGACCTAGCCAAGTGAATACATCCATTTTTTTGTTTTCCTATTGTGCTATGGACTTTCTGAAAAAAGAAAAAAAAAGAATAGCAAGACAAAAAAGTGAAAATGCCGCACATTTTTGTAGGACCTCCAATGTGAAGTTTTTCTTCATTCATTTCTGATGGCTCATATTGATGATCGCAGTAAAATGGGGAGCATTTTAGGATGCTCATCTTGGCGAAACAGAATTTATGTTCCTGTTTACAACAAAAACATTTTGTGTTCTAAATCAGAAATGGAAAAATTGAAAGGTAAAGCCTAAGTTTGTGAATATGGTAAAACAAAATGCAAAATTGATATTGAAAACATTTTGTCAACGTCATCAATTCTGTGAGATTCCTGATAGCAAATTGACTGTAATTGTGAGCAAAGTCTACACTGAAAATGATGAGTTTTCAACACTCCTGTTAAATCTGTTGCGATTCGCGAAAAGTTTGAAAACTTCGCCGATTCACAAAAACTAATTTAACGTGAAAATCTTTTAAAATTTGAAGTGTGAAAAAGTTATATAAAAGATATTTTCATTTAAATATAAAAGATATTTTCATCCGCATTTAATATGATTTTTTTGAAAATTTGAACATCGACCGTCTACCAAAACAAAATACAGTGTCATAATTTTCCTTGAAAAAACGACAACACTCAGTAATTGCCACTTTTTGACTGTCAATGAAAATTTTTTAAAAACTTACTTTTGAAACGTTTTACTATACTAATTGGTCATTTTGTCGCCAGTTTGGCTTCATTTTTGAAAATTTCCCCCTAGCGCTATTCCACCTTTAAATTTCAAAAAATTAGGTTACAAAAACAAAAACTAAGAAATTAAATAATAGAAATTAGTACATTAGCCAGAAAACTAAAGGGTCATAAACCAAAACGTAAAACATTAGACGTTTAGAGCAACTCCAGTAGGTGTGAACGCGAAAGATGATACGGCGCAGGCCTACGGAAACAAAACTCGCCTCGTCTAGAGCCCATTTGTCTGCGTTCATTTGCCAGCTCATATTCCATCTTAACTCGATTACGAAAACGGGAAATTCGATAACTTGTTCTTCGAAACATCTTTACGACAAGGCAGCAGAATACAGATTTATGATTTTGAAACTTAAAATATTGGAGGGTGTTTAAGCTTCTACGAACGTCTAAAATTCTATGTTACCATGAACTAAGCGTTAATGTAAGCAAATTCTGGAATTATAGAAAAACCAAAATTTTCTGGTCAACTGTAAAAACTAAGTTTACAACTATATGCCACTTTTTGAGTGCAAATAGAGTAAGTTTAAATGTTTACTGTAACATTTAAATATTGAAATAATTGCTGTTCTACTGTAACATTTTAATATTGAAATAATTGAAAAGTGGTTTGAAACCATATCCCCGATACTGTGACATCCGAGGACTACTGTAAACTAAAATAAGATGTACATCAAAAGGGTGGCATGTTTTAGTGTGGGACCGCATGTTCAAAAAAGATTAGTGATTTTGCCGGAGGGTAAAGGGTGTGAGAATTTGAAAATTCAAATGTGTGGCCCCTATTTGTAGTTGTAAGCTCCTCACTTGGTTGAATCAAAGTATGTAAAAACAGATTGGAAATTCCAAGAGTCAAAAGTCAAATAAACTTCCGAAATTTGTCATTTGAATATTCTATCAATGTGTTACTATTATTACATTCGACTGGTGTTTTTTTTGCAAATGACTGGAAAAAGAATAGCACAAGAAAATCATCGATGCTTCCAATTTTTGGTGGTGCAGAGTTGCTTGACAACCCAGAATAGGTCGACAAGGGGACGAATATAATGGGAAAAAAATAAATGTCTGACCTAGAAAAAATGCACAAAATGTTCAAAGACAAGAAGAAAAAAGTGCTCTGCCGAAAATAGAGTTTTGAACTTTGAATTTCGAGAGTAACAAATGAATAGCAAAGTTAACTAAAGGTATATATAAATTTTGGTATAGCTTACATTAAAATATGAGGAGAATGTTACAATTTTTAAATTAAAAAATATATTTTCGGGACCAGGATTATGAAGAAGAAATCATTTTCTTGCTCAGTCACAACAAACACGTTCATCTCTGAAAATCCTAGAATCTTCATTTTAAGTTTGCAGAACCTTATTGAATTTGAATTGACTAAGTTTTCATTTTCATAATATACTAGATCGTATAATACCGACTAAAAATGCTAGAGAACAAGTCGTTATGACCGAAGATAATTGTTACAAAAGTTATGAAATAGTTCTAAATTTTTAAAATGAATTTTTCAATTTTTCAAAAATAACTAAAGTGGGTGTTTAAAGTTTTTCTTCGAATTGAACAGAGTTTTTGAAAGTAATTTTTTTATGTCACAACATCAATGAAATCACAAAAAACCGGGTAAGACTATTTGATGTTGTCGAAAAACGAAAAAATTCAAAATTAAAATTGAAAAATAAAATAGATGTTCAGAAGAAATCTAATTTTTTTAAACATTTACACTATTCAGTCATCACAACCCGTATTCAAAAATTTAAAGGAACATTCCCATGGATATCGTAAGTGAATATTGAAATTTCAATCGAAACGCTGGTAGACTGCCAAAAATCAAAAAAAAAATTATGATAGAAATCTTACAGGTGAGCATTATTCAAATGCCGGTGTCTCCATAGGAAAACTGACTAATTGCAATTTTTTAATTTTAGATAAAAATAGTTCGGAAGATTAATTGTGTAAAAGGTTTGGTCAGTCTTGCATTATATAAGCGGTTTTAAAACTCTCCCAGTGGCAATATTCCACTCTTAATCACATTGACCATACAACAGTCTAAAATATTAAATTTTTTGTGATCTACAAAAAGTCTGAAAAAAAGTATCCGGAACGTAACATTTTGATAAAAAAGAAAAATGAGGAGGGGCGAAAAAACACCTAATTTTTCTATGAGACTAAATTTCGCAACGGACGATGCAAAAAAAAGTGTGAAATGTTTGAGCTCCCATCGAGCAAGGGGAGCCCTCACCTTTTTTTTCCGGTGCCCGCGTCTCTTGCGAAGTGTGTATTATCAAGAAATAGTGGTCGGAGAATGAGAATTTAGAGTTTGGTCGCAACTTTTTTTGCATGTGATGACGAGACCATTCATTCAGAAAATTGGAACGGCTTCCTGAGGACATTGGATACAAGTAATGATCATAATGATGAGAAATAGTGGAAATGAGAAAAGGAAACCATAATCAAATAGTAGGAGAGAAAAAAAGAAAAAAGACAAAAAAAAAGAACAATACAACAAGAAGAAATAAGGAAATGAGAAAGACAATGAAATTTTTTTCGGGAATCGTTTTAACTCAATCCCAAGTCCCTCTCCTTTGCAAATGTGCCAACTCCTTCGCTGGACGAGCAATTGGATTAAGTTATGTGCTAAAATTTGAAACCCCCTCCTCCCACCCCGAAGCTCGACGGCTTCACCGGCCCCGTTTTGTCGTCTACGTTTCCTTTTCAACATTTTTTACCTACTGCTCTCCGGGATACCTTCATCTTACCACATGCTTCAGCAATTTTTCGTCTCGGAATCGTTCGAACTTTTCTATCTCTCACTCCAATTTTTTCCCTTCTCATCGCATTTATTCTAACACGCAAGTTTTGGCGGTTTTTTTTTGGGTGTCGTTAAGTTTTTCCTTCATTTCTAACAAAAATATTCAAAATTTAAACTTACAGAGACTTGTACAGAAGACGCGAAAGCAACCAGGAAGCCAGCTTGACAGGTGGAGCCTGCAATTATTAAATTTAGAGCAGGGCTACAGCAATTTGAAGCGAACATATTTTCAAAGACGAATTTAGATTCAAAAATTCTGGTTCAACTGAACGTAGCGAGACGGTTCAAATATTTGATACTTATTGTTAGGAGTTCCCTTCCACTCAAAATTTTTTTTCTAGTTGGAAAATAAATCTTTAGATATTTTCAGGCTAGATATTTTTTGATATTTTTGTTTACATAGCCTGAAAATAAAAATAGTATTTAAAAAATATTTTGAAAGTTAAAGTGCAAGTTATCATAATTCAAGGCTTAAAAATTGTAAACTTCTGAGATTTTGAAATGATAGTGAACTTAAATTTGAATATTTAAATGGAAATCGACTGTCGTGTAAAACAATCTATTCAAAATTTTCTCAGATGGGAAACGGTGATAAAAACGTTACTAATTGTGATTGCTAATAATTTAAATAATGGTGAAGTTCAATTTTAAGCACTAGTTTTCAATAGTTTTTTGAAATCATTAGTAAACGAATAATTGTAGTAAATCTTATTTTTATTGAACTTGGACATATGTGAATAAAACCTGAAAATATTTTGAAAATGTGTGAAAGCTTATGAAAGTTTAGAACAAATTTAACTGGATACAACAATCTCAACAGTATACACGAGACAGGGAAAATTGCAATTTTGATCATTTCAAAATATTTAAATTTAAAAAAAACCAGTTATTGCCAAAACTTGTTAAAATGTAGATTCTAGCATTTACAAAAAATTACCGTACACCATATCTTTAACTTTAACAGTGTGTTGCCACTTTTTTGAGCTCAAATTATTTAAATGCCGAAATATTAGGTATTTTTATAAAAAATAATTTAAAGAATCCTAAAAAACTAATTATGTCAAATTATGGTTTGATTTAAATTTTGATCGTAATAGCTTTATAAGTACTGAACTTTCCAGCAATCGGAAATTTCAGCACTTGCAAAAATTTCAGATTGTCGGAAAGATACAATAAGACTGAATTTAAAAAATTCGTTAACGAACGGTTTTTGAAAATGTCTATAAAAGAACACGTGCCGTAAAAACAACTTTGATCGTGTGTTTTTTATTTTTATTTTCCGAATATAAAAACGAACAATGTAAAATCTGAAGGATGGTGATTGTGTCGTGCACGTCAACTCATCCGTCAACACGAAACGACGACTCAATATGCTATTCTTCATTTTGTGAAACATATGCAAAAAAGGAGGGAAAGATTCACTTTTCTACGATCAAACGCACTACCCACTACCACCACGCCATACCCTTCCAGGATGGGGGGCTCTTGAAACACAATAATGAGAGAAATGTAGTGAACGGATTATAATTTGGACAATGCAGTTTTTCCGGGTTTTTTTGTTTTGTTATTTTTTTTTCATTTTGTATGTCCAATGCACATCAATATTGTTTTTGACTTGAAAAAAAAACCAACGAAATGTTTGTGAAGGCTAACACCATTAGAAATTCTGGGAGAAAAATGGGAGCTAGAAGTTGAGTTGAAGCATTGTAGTAGTACGTTTATCAATTTCTTGGGTTTTGGGACGGTGCAAAATATCCAAAAAACTTTTTGATTCAATTCAAAAAAAACTAATTTAATTGAGTTAACGCTAATATTATGTCGAGAAATTTCTCGAAAATTGCCAAACATAATAATTTTAACTCTAATGCGAAAATTAACTGAAAACTATTTGATAAAACGTTTTCCAAATAAATAAAAACGGTGTTATCATGATACTAATAGTAAGTCAGTTTTTCATCAAATGAAAGATTTTAAATTATTTCACAGCTGACCGTACTCCACCTTTAAAACAGGAAAAAAAATGAGTTATTTTCTAAAAATTGTCAATTAATAAAATAATCTATGACAAAAATATAAGTGTTCTTTGTTTTTTTTTTTTTCAATTTTTCAACAAAAAAGTTCAATAAAAACCGTTTACAAAAATTACATTCTACTCAAAAATAATAAACTAAATCAATTAAATTAAATATTACCTGGCAAAAACTGGCGAAATCGGAAGATCAAATAGTTAAAGTTGTAATACTAAATACATTTTCACTTGCGGTTTATCTTCTTTTCCAGGAATTGCCAGAGTTTTCAGAGAATAAAATTCCACTTGATATTTTAGGCCATCAGCTATTCTGGCGCATTGACAAATTTGAAATGCACGCTTCGCAATTGGTGCCTATCTTTTTAGAACTTGTTTATTATTATTCTCTTCATCATTATGATGATGACTACTACTATTATTATTATTTGCTGCAACTTGCTCTCCGTTTTTGATCCGTGGGAAATTCTCAAAGTAGAACAAGAAAAAACAAGACAGGACCAGAAAAAAATAATGCAAAAACAGGATTTGAAGATGCGAAAATGGGGAAAAAAATGATTGTACACGGGAGAAGGAAGAACATATGAAAAAAAAGAAAAGAAGCGAACAAGGTTTGAAGAGGTCCTTTTTTCCAAACTAGGAAGAATCAAAAGTGCTCTCTCAGCACAGACCACACCAGTGACACCTTTGAAACCAAAATTGAGGACGACACCATTGTGGAAGATGGGGGGAGACCACGATACAACAACATTTCATTACATTTGGATCGGTGACGCGGAATCAAGTTCCTCTCTGGTCCCTCTTATTTTGCAATCATCTTCTGCTGTCCCGAACAACTTCGGACACTTGTTTTGAACTGATTTCAAAATTCACACTTCTTATTACGAATCGCTGTACTTTTATTCTCTAGTCTTTCTAGGGTCCGACTACTGCGAAATATAAAATTGAAGGGGTTCATCTATTTGGAAAAAAAATTAAGAGAAGAGAAAAGACAAGCCATCATAATTATCAAGGAGCTGTCAATTCCAAAAAAAATTTCTAAAAATTTTAGTAGAAAAAACACACCGCTTTTAGGAACCCTGTTAACATTTAAAAAAATATTTTACGGCAGTGTGAGAGGAAATCTCCGATTGCCAAAAATTTTCAGATTCGGTAATTTTCAAATTTTTGAAAACACTTGGAAATTTGTAAATGAAGAATTAAAATTTTATAGAGCAAAAAGCCATATTTCATCAAAAAACTTCAAAACTTTAATGAAAAGCATTTACTACAGTAAACATTAGTTTTTTGCTTTTTTTAAAGTTTTATATTATTTGTAAAATGTTTAAACTGGATGAATGCCGGAAGATTCATCAAAAATAAATTATCAAAAATACTGAAACTTGGCAAAAAATGTATAATGTCGCCCACGCCTGTCGTCAAGGTTAAACTCTCAAATTTTCGAAAATATGCCTAGAAATTGCCGAAATTTCCAGAATTTAGTAATTTGGATACTTTAAGCAATTGTAGAATTTGCCAAATGGTCCTTTTTTAGAATTTATGTTGAGCTGCAAATAGGCAATGCTAATTGAGAATATACGGTAGCTAAAATTGATCTACAACAATTAATGCTTTAAAAGATCAGTTTAGCATTCATGCTCCAGTTTTAAAAAACATAGGTTAAAGGGAACTCAAGACTTTAGTCATTGGCCAGTAGTTCTGAACAACTGCAAAAAACAATGCACGGATTAATTAATTTTTTCGTGGTTCGTGCGAAAGACATCCTTCTCTCTATCTTTGGAACAAATCAAAACGTGATGAAGAATAGAGATGGGTGTATTTGGGAGGAGGTGGATTTAATATAATTTTCACTCTCGCACAAAGATTCTTCGTTTTTAACTTGGAATCTAGTGGAAGTTATAGTTATCCTCGCGCGGCAAAATTTGTGCCCAATTGGTATTGCACAACATTCTTCTTGGTGTAGGTAAGTGTCTTCTAATGAATATTTGTTTCAAATGTCTGATTTATAAATGAATATTCATAAACTGGCGTTGCATTGCATCACAGAGATTGGGGGCGAAAAAAGGAAACTTCTTCCTACTCAAAAAAAAAGTATGTGGGTAGCGTAAATCTCAGTACGAAGTCAGCGATGATGAGTTAAGAAGTTTGTGAGTCGGTCTTAGCATAATGTTTTTGGGGAGCGTCACGGCGGTGGGCACGTCAAAAATGTGACTATTGCCGACAAAAAGAATAAGTGATCAGTTTTGGTAAGCCCTCTTAGTTTCTTCCGTTTGAAGAAGCACACATTTTTGGGAGAGCACCCTTGGAAGACAAAGGTGTTCGGTCTGGAATCATTGAACATTCAAAATGAATCATGTTAATGTTAATAGAATTCTGGAACTTTTTGAAAAAAAAAGTGCATTTGGAATATTTAGAATGGATCTTAAATTTTGATCTCTAATTTTTCATTGCATTTTTCACTATTTTGGGGGCCTGTGAAATTGCTCCAAGATCTTTTTTTGCAGACATTTCTGAATTTAAGGATGAGAAGTAGGTTCAGAAAAAAAATTTCCAAATTAAAATTTTACAGTAAAATTTTTCTATGTGTACGTTTAAATAGCGCATGTCTCGTTTTAAAACCTGATAGTATGACAATAAAATTCACTTGTATGACGACTCTAAATTGTAAAAAAAACAATTTTGAATATAGATTCGTGATGAAATATTCAGTTTTTTAATAAAACAAAATTTCCGAAAAATTTTCAAAATTCTTGTCAACTTTATTTCTTCCTAGACTACATTAGAAGCCTGCAAGTATTACTTTTTGCCGTAGGTTTTATTTAAAAGTCCAAAAATTCAGATATTTGCAGTTGACCCAAGAGTGGAGTCGACTCGGTGCCGGAAACATTACTTGTTTGTTATCTGGAATTTCAGAAAGTTATGTTGATTTCTTAAAGGGTATCGGACTTCTTTCCTTAAACTACATACGTATATAAAACAAACTCATTATTTTTGAATTAAAAAAAATTGCACTATTGTTGTTTTCTAAAAACCAAATCTAGAAAACGAGATGTTTTTTTCATATTTTGAAAAGTTGCTCATCCACCCACTCTCTCTCGAACAAAATTAAAATTCATATGAACTCGATGCATTAGACTTGTACATGATTCCCTTTCAAACCTTATAAAAAACACGACAAAATGCACGTCTAATAAAAATTGGGTCTCAGAAAAAGTGCATAACACAGAGACGAAGGACCTCTGAATATATTAGCGCTGTCCTAACAACAAAGAAAAGGCTAGAAATCTGAAACCGGATTTTCCAGAGAGAAAGACCATCGGTGCCTTAGGATGTCTGATACTTTTTATACATCATCTATAAGACGAGTGTTTTCAATTTAAGGGACTTTCTTCTCTGTAATATTATCCAGAAGGATCAAGTTCAACAAGTCACAAAAAAGTTTATTGGTGCATAAAAATGAGTAATGTGTCATTCGGAAGATGAACTCTCTCCGGGTTCCTCGTGTAATCGGGGAATCACTATCGCATGCGACTTCCTTCGTAGATAAGCAACAGCTTCCACAAATTCTTCGGGTCGTTGGCCAAATTCTGAACCAGACCTGCAAAACTCATCGATCATTTACTTTTTTCTTCCTGACTATACGATTGTGACTTCTAACACTAACTCATGCTTACTCTAACCCATTGGCTTTCCTGAAAGAAAAATAATAATTTTTTCGCTTTGATAATCTTTTAAACCGCAACTGGTTCCCTACCATAATCCGTCCATTTTGCAAAATGTACTTACATACTTATGGTGGGTCATAAAAAAGAGGCCTTCTCACAATGTACCAACCTTTTTCTGGGCTCAATTCCGAAGTTGATGGATCTGGGTTGACGTTGTCGGAGAGAAGATCGGGGTTCAAAGGGAGGTGGTGGGAATACTTCTTTCGGAGATGAAATCACATCGGGGACTACTGTATTTGTCTCGAGAGTAGTGCCCCGAGCAACTTCCAGTGGAGGTGTTAGGATATCAATTACATTAGTTGACACGTGTCGGAGATTGTTCTTCACGACATTTGACGAGGAGGGTGAATGGGAGACACTGTTCTTCTTTTCAGTTTTTATCACTTCTTCGGTGTGCTCCAGTGCTTTTCGAAGCTAAAAAACCGAAAGTAGACAAAGAACAACAATTTCTACCAACATCAGATAACGCCACAACACCAATCAGCCTACCACAGTCCGTCACATATGCTTTGCTGAGTTGGAGCATGGAGAAAATCGAGTGGATTTTGTAAAGGGATGTTTGTTTCACAAGTTGAATTGGGGCGGGGTCGATGTCATTTTCGGTCAGGTCAAGTTGTAAGGCAAGTTGTTCTTCTTCCCATACTTTTCTCTGAAATTATACGTTTTTTTTTAACATTTTTACATAAAATATAATTTCAAAAAATTGTTATAACTCAAATTATGTAGCCAGTTTTTGCTTTTGTGTCTTATGAATATCGTTCTGATTTGAGGCAAATACAGACGATTCGTTTTAACATAACTTTTTAGAAAATTGTAGTTCTGGGTATTCCATACAAATAGAGCACTTTTTGTTTGAAATTCAACATTTCACAGATTCGTGTATGCACAAACCACAGAGGTTAAGAAATAGTTAAAGCTACTCTAATTAAAATTTCCAGTATTCCCGCGAAAAAACAAACCGAAAATCCCATTTTTAAGAAAATATTCCATTCCAAATTTTATTTTCGGAATAGTCTATCAGTGTTTAATTCTACTGGGGTTTTTTTTCCAAATTACCTCTTCTGCTGACAAGTCATATGGATTGTTATCGTGTGATCCTTTTTTATTGTTTCCAAATTGCATATGAACCAAATATTTCTTTGCCTGTCTCATATAATCTTTAAAATAATAATTTTATGGATTTTTCAAGTTACTAAAAAGCCAACTTTTGATAATTGTGTGATGTTCGTTAGCATTCCCATGAATCGTTTTGTGTTCAATACCGTGATCGTCTAAAAAGTCTGTAACCTTATTTTGAACTTCTCATTAAAAATTGTTTAACCAACCTTTTGCAGACTTCTCATCCATATCTCTCAAGCTGAACAGTGCATTTCTTCTCGTTCCAGAATTTCGCCGTTTCAGAGTATTTTCCACTGGAATTGTTGGAGAGGAAGGTACAGGTGGCAAGTACAATTTGGGTTCAGTGACGTCAGGTAATGGTACAACCAGGAATCGACTGAATTGAAACATTAAGATGCAAATAGTAAAAAGATGAAACCAACTAACTTTTTCTGCTCTCCGGGACCTAATGGTTTGATGGTTTGTGACAGAGGGGTGACAATATCTGACTTCTTTCGTTGCATTGTGACAAAATCAGTTTCCGAACATATTCTCCGTCTATCTTCTTTCAACTATAACATTTTTCACAGTTAACTTTTGTACCAAATTAATTACAAACCTCCTTTTCAGAATCTTTAAAATGATTATCAATGGTTTCAATGGCTTGCCTAACGCGTTTTTCAGCCTCAACCTTTCTCGGATGATCTCCAATTTTCCCGTTTAACAAAACCGTCAAATATCTTCGTGAAACAGTCCCTATTAACATTTGTGAATCTGAAACTTTATTGAATTAATTTTTCAACCCCTCCCCCTTTTCAAATCACTTTTTGAGTCAACAACTGGAAACAGACGGAGACCGGTCTGTACCGCTTCGCGAATCTCATTATAAGTTGTGATTTTGGTGATAAATTTCACCGGTGTTACCATAATATGTTCAGCATAAGTGGTATGAACTCTGAAAATAGATATTGCAAAATTTTCAAGAAATGTGATTTGCTTACAGATTATTTGATGGTGGGATATCCGGAAGGAAAGGCAAATGTTTAATTTTTATGATTGTATCGAAGAATGAAGGTTGTAAGTATGCACAAACTGCATTGGATAACATCACAGAAATCTGTAACCAGAACGTTACTACTGTAAAAAGCAGATCAATTCACCATGACCGGCAAGATGAAATGAAGTTGACCAGTGATCTCAAAAATCATAACAGAAACTGAAACAGTGTGGGTGACAGAAGCAGAAAACGCTGCAGCGCCAACGATTGCATAAATTCCCGGATGAATTATATGAATATCTTCTAGGGCTAAGCCAATAATCTGAAAAAATTAAATAAAAAGTCAAAACTCACATGCCACATCAAAGTTTAGACCGGGGAAACTTTAAAAATTTATTTGAAGCTTTTTTCGGTATATTTTTTGCAAAATAATTCTGTGCCCCGTAAAAACGCCCCAGAAGCTGTTTTCGAATACTTTTGATATATTTTAAGGCGTTTAAAAGTAGGCATATATTCTCAACGCTCCTTTTTATTGCTTATTCTTTTCAAAGATTTATATATGCTTCCTAATTAATCGAACGTCTGCAAAAAGCGAATTTGGTACATTTCTAACAATATTAAAAATAATGCTAGAACGCGGAAAAACTAGTCAAGCTTCTGCATTTGGTTGTACTTTTCAAAGTAAAATGTTTTTTTTTCGATCTTTTTCTCAAATGTCAACAGCTCTGATAATAAAAATGGATACCTCTCCATAAAACCGTCCAATAGCGGCGCCTAGAACAAAAACCGGAAGAAAGACACCTGATGGTACTGGAAGTGTGAAACTGATTATCGAGAAGATGAACTGAAATAATTGATATCATGTTAATACAAAATCCAACAATCAGGTGTATGAAACTCACGTGAACTAGCACAAACAAAAACAACAGAAGGAGAATGTTTCCCCGATTTAACCAATGTGAATATATTTCTGCTCCGCAAACAAGATCATCTGACGATGTGACAATAAACGAACAATTTGCAAAAAAGTCACGTAGGTTTGTACCAAACTTTATCTGTAACAAGGTTGAAATAACTTTGTGATATAAAGCTGACTAACTCTTCCAGTTGAAAACATTCCAAGCCCATGCGGGTACGATACAACCGAAAATATACAAGATATTACAATTGGGTAGACTATCCAACTAAAATTGGAAGTTTTAAATCTTCAATTTTTTCAGAGAAACTCACTGTCTTTGAAAGACCATTTTGGCATATTGATTATTTCTCAAAAACAGTACCACGCAACGATAAAGAGATATATATCCAGCACCAAGTATACCACACAATAAACCAAGCAATGCAAAAAGTGGAAGTTCGTCGACGGAAAACGCATCCGGGCGGAAGCTTGTTTGGTAGAACGCGCTGACAGTTACTGAAAAACGAAATTTAGTTGTACCTAAAGTGGGGTGGCTTAGTGAGTAGTGAGAGCAATCTAGAGGTTTAGGCTAAGATCATGCCTCCCCTAGGTTCATCTCAACAGAGAAGTGGAGCAATCCACGGTCGCCAGCCACAGTCTCAAATTCGGACGTAGCTTAAACTCAAGCCTAATGGTAACCGCACCAGGAATGTGGTTTCTGACTCGCAAATATTTTAGAACAACAAAAGCCTTTCAAATTTTTATAATCAGTATTTTTTGTAAAATTTCATATCAGTAACATCACATCAGCTCACCTTCCGTTTCAACAACATATGCTCTCAACAACCGAATTGTGGTTGCTCCACAACATGCTGCAAAGAAGCCTCTCCAGTAACTTCTCACCGAAAAATACATTGTCGTTACTTCAATCGAGAACAGCACTCCGCCGACCGGTGAGCTGAATGTGCACGCGACGCCGACTGCACATGCAGCAGCTAGACATTCCATTCTTCTGCTCTCCTCACGATATGCAGAATCGAATTTCGCTGCTAGAAGGCACATTTGGTTGGCAACCACCGAGGCGATGTGCACGAACGGTCCCATTTTGCCGATTGGGACACCGCTTCCCAATGCCATTGCTACTCCGAATATTTTGGAAACCAGTGTTTTTAGTGTTAGATAGTCAACCAGAATGACTCCGCGAATGATCGTTTTCATTTCCGGTATTCCAGAACCTGTAGAATATTAGAAAAATAACATGTTCAAAAAAACGAAAGGTTTATTGTTTTTATTTATAAAACTGTTTGCTTTGAATTGTTTTCTTAGATTCAATTTGAGACAATTTTACGTATACTCGTAATTTATTAAACAGAAAATTTCTATTTTTTTGGGCAACAAAGTGAGCACTGTTTTATAGTCTAGAAATACGGTTCTGGTTTTTACGATATGCTTCAAAAAAGTCTCAACTAAACGATTCGTAAAACTTCTACTCTTGGAAATCATGTTTAACACAATTCTTACCGATAGCTTGAGGCGCCACATAATGCACAAAACATGCTGATGCAGCAACTAATCCAATCATATATCCACACCATCCGAGCAACCCACATCCCCATAACAAATAAGATTGGTCCGAGCCGTAAATATTGTAAATTGAAACCGTCTTCCGCTGAATCTCTTGAAACGAAAACACCATCATATCCACTAATATTGATATAAATGCTACTGCTACTCCGAGAAGTGCAAGAAACATCCAATCTGATAACAAGTAGGACAACGAGATCAATTTATGTTCTGTAAGATTTTTTAATCTGTTTTTTTTTTGTTGCAAGTTGTATAGTAATACTTATTCTGTTCATTTCCATCCGTAGCCACAGAGACCTGTTCTTCCGAAACTTTGGAAATTCCAAATCGTTTTCCAAAGTGAAAGTGACTTTTCGATCCGAATGGTTTGACCCATTCTCAAGTCCATGCAATCCATTCTGTACAAGGCGTGTTCTCTTGGTGGAGAAGGTGTAACTTTCACTTACTTTTCCAGGTTCTTGTTTTAGATCGATAATCATCTCCTTTATGCTTCGATATTGCTTATGGTTGAAACTGGTTGTTCTTACAAGGGCGCTCCCTAAAACCAAGAGAAATCGATATTAAAAATCGATTAAACGTCACAAAATTCAATATTATATTATGGCCAAACTTTTCAATTGAAAAAAATACTCACTTGAAGATGATTTCCGAAAACGCGGTGAAACGATACAATTATCGTCAGACTCGTCGTCGTCCGCAACCAGCTCACTGCTTCCTAGATGTTCTTCTTCAGAATCACTTGCTCCACTGACAAACGAGGTCTTCTTTTGCTGATACGGCGCACCGTTCATACGACAAAATTCAGGCGAGAAAGCGGTGAATGCGGGAGGTTTTTTGAATACTGGCGTTAGCCGAGCAGCGAGGCAAGTGTTTCAACTGTTTTTCAAATGAGGTTTTAACCATGGGTTGCATTATGCAAAGCGGGCGGCGGCGTCGACCGACTTTATCACCGATTCGAACCGTGTGATGTCAGCTCTGCACAGTCTCACCCTCGGTTGAGTTTGAAACAATTTGATCAGTTGCAATCTTTGTGTTTCTCTGATCCGATTTGCTTTGTGTGCACGTGAATCTGGTGGAATGCAAGGTCTGACGTAGTCCTCCACTGTTTTCGAGTTTTGAAACACTTTTCAAAAGATTAGCTAACCCGCAGTTGAATCTTAACAATTGAATTATATCTTTACAAAATGCAATATCTGAGAAATATGTATATATCAACCTCATTAGGATTGCCCCACAATGTTCTTGATGTTTCTGAGCGTATGTATAACAAATTTTTAAAATATTTAAACATAAGTCTACCTAGAATCCAAATAGTGATCTAAGATTTGTGGTGTATTTGTTTTATTTTCTTTTCCTGGGCGCGCGGAGTTTGTTTTCGATTTTTATAAGCAAATATGTAATTGGCAATATTTTATCCGTTTAAACAGTTTAAACCAAATTTAAACAAATTTAGGCAAATAAGTATTATTAAAACTTACCTAAAATATTCCACACTGACGATATTCCTTTTAAAAAAACACTTTTCTTTAAAGTTTATGCCATAGCCAACTAGTGTTCCATTTGCAAAAAATATAGTTCTGCTACAAAAATCCGCTACAAAACTAACTCACATTTTGGCTAGTTCCTGTTACTCACCACAACAGTCTTTCCCAGCGGTACGGTTTTCTAGCCCGCAAATTTTAATTTATGCAGTTTCGATTTGGGCTCAGTCAATGAAACAGTTTGGCGGATTTTTTTTTGCGCAGAGGTTACCAAAATAGTTTTCAAAGTTCACGAAAAAATAAAAATGTTAACACTATGTTCTGCGTTGTTTAACAAATAATCAGGCACCCGCATCGTGTTGGGTACATTATTTGACATGACAATCTTTCTTCAAAATCAGGTAAATAACATTTCATAGGCATAGTCAAACTTTTGAACTGTTTTTTTTTATTTGAAATTGTATGAAAAAAGTTTTATTATAAGATCCAACCAATGATAATTCGTTTTGAAAAAACTGCATCATTACGTCAAGTATATACAAAAATTAAAAAACATCATTTCTGAAATCAAGTTGTGATTTTGCGAACAGCTTTCACCACACAGCAGTTGTCTGGTTTCAAGAAGCATTGATCCCATTTTGCTTTGGCAGAACTGAAAAAAATCATTTCATTAACATATATTATTTAATTTTCATTTAAACTCACTGGATAGCATCCACAACTAGAGATTTCTGTACCTCTTCTTGATTCTGTTCTTCTTTTGTCTCCGCTTCAGTTTTCAAGTTCTGTTCATTAGCCTTAGCAGCATCCTGATGCTTCTCAAGTTCTGCCAATTCTTTGAGAGTTGAAACATCCTTGCTCGAAACTCCGGTTTGAACCTTCATTTTTGAATCTGAAACAAACAATATATATTTTAGTGGAGAATGGATAGATAAAAGAAACTACAAGTAAAAGATGGTGAGGGGTGTTTCCGCCACTTGTCTTTTATAGGAGAAGCCGTTGGTAGGCAGAAACCGGTTCTCTGAAAAGGAAACGACAAGAAGCCGACACAAAGTGGGTAGATGCAATTGATGAATCATGCATCGTGTGTAAACGTCATGAGAATTTCAGGTGAGACGAACAGCCGAAGCTTAATCATGCTTCTCAATCTTAAAGAATACCGCCTGACTTATTCAAGATGTCACGTTGTTCAAAAGGTTCCGTTTTGGGTGTATTCTTTGTCGAATTGGGTGCATTATCCGCCGTGATCTGCTTCAGGTCAATGACATCATGTTGAAGAATCATTGATATATCAGAATTTTCTCGATAAGCTTTGAACAGGATATGATAAGATATTGGTCATATGCTTTCAATTTGTCTCTATAAATATATTTAATAGAAAGTTCTTCGCACTATCCGTTTTATCTTCAATTTGCAAAATATCAAAATTAATTAACCGACATTTTATTTGAAAAGTTTAGACGACAATTATTTTCATAGATCTGAAAAAGAATCAAAAGTGAACGAATTCCTTAAAACCCACATTGAAGACAAACGAATGTAATAGAATACAATTTAAACAACTAAAAAACAACGACAAAGAACATTTGTAAGATTTGCTACAAAGTAAAAAAGTACCCATCAAAAATTAAAGGCTACAAGTAAAACGCCAGGAGCAGAGGAATGCATTGGTCATGTTGATTGATATGATCTGGAAAATAGAAATTGAACACAATTTGTCTAATTTTTAAATTGATTTTTCTCAAGATTTTGGCATGTCTTCTTAATAGAGCTCGTATTTATTCAGATGGGTTTCGGCGCACAAAGCAAGTAATGGCAATCTTTTTTGTGGCAATGTAATTACTTTTTTTTTCAAATCATGAAAATACTACCATAAACTTTTTCGCGCACCGAGACCCATCTTAATAAATCTGTCTAAATTTGAGAAGACATGTCAAAATATTAGAGCTACAATGTGGGTGCCGGTGAGCGGTCTTCGCCGACCTCATACCGCCACTCGCTACGCATATATAGTGCAGCGCGGAATCCTGAAAATGTCGGCCGCTGCCAAATAACAACCTTTCTCATAACGTTGGGTGAAAACCAAGCCCTTCGTTTCACGCATCTGCAAAACAGCGGCAAACGGCGACGGCAAAGGCCGGTCGGTGGAGTTACCTCACATGGAAGCCCTACTAAATATTGAGAATTTACGATAGTGTACCTTTTAATGTGAAACTCAAGTCAAATGCTCGAACTGCGACACCTTTTCACATATACATTATTTTCTTTGCGATTGTTTCCATTTTCTTCGATTTCGTTTGCATTCTGAACGTGGCCTTTATCTTCTGAAAGATCAGTGACTGGAGTGTTTGCCAATTTACTCAAGCTTGAGTTTTTCAAGAATACATCCTTGTTCGCATGAAGCCAATCAAAAAAGGCGACTGCCAAAGATTTGAGTTCGGCAATAGTTGTTGGTACTTTGAGAATAATTTCTTCACCGATCTTGTTCTCATTTAGTCTATCAAACCACTTATTGATATACTCATTGCTCGGTCCCATTCGAGTTAGCAACGACTGGTATAGCACATCCACCATTCCTTCAGTGACATCATTTGGCAGTATGTGCTTTGGAATTTTGATAGATATTGATCCTGCTTCCTAAAAATGTTGATAGAATAAGTGTACTTCCAATCTAATGTGACGAAAATTGACCTACTTTCTGCGATCCTTCGCCAAGAACCATTTGACACAATCCCTCAAAGATATGTTTCTTTTCGTAGGTTGCGCGAAGCATCACCTGGCCCACGAGATAATAAAATCGCAGATTCTGAAAATAAAAAGATAACTTTTATTCTCAATATAAATCAATTTACCCTTTGATTTACAGGAACCTGGGCAACTTGCAATAAAATGTCCATCGGGTTTTGAGAATCGCCCAATTCTGATTTTCTCTGAAGATGGAACAGGAGATTTATAACTATCAAAAATTAGTTTTTGACGTTTTAAAATTGTGATCTAATATGTCAAGAAAAATGCACATCAAAATTTAACACACCATTCCAACAGGACACAGTAACTCTTTCATCTCATCAATCATATTGTCGAGCAAAAAATCCAGATTTCTGTTGCTTTGCACTAGAATAAAAGGTATTTGATCAACCAAGAATAGACTACTTCCAGAAGGAGTCGAACTTTGCGAATTGAACATTCTCTTGTTGGAGGAGCTGATAACATTTTTCACAGGCGGATTGGCACCGTCATCTGATTGATCATTTTTTATTGCTGAATTCATAGCACCACCAATGTGGTTATCCATTTGATTTATTACCTATAACATTAAAAATTAAATTTGAACTTACAAAAAATATCAGAAAATATAAAGAAGAGGGTCGTCGACACGCTCAGCCCGACATTGAATTGTATATAGTTTTATTTTTTGGAGCAGATGTTCCAAAAAAAAGAGCTGACAAATATAAATTCTCATCGTATTGTTGGGTAAATTGAAAAAATAAGAACATAAACAATTGAAGCAGTTCTTGGTTCGTATATTATTCTTACAAAGGTTTTCGAATTTTTTAATTGGTAATAAGGTATCAGGTCTCAAAACGATTGATTTAATAGTAAAAATACGTGTACTGTGTACACCTTTGACAAAAAAGTCCTTGTTGTTACAGAGCTTTCTATAATTTTACAAAGTTTTTTCAAGAAATGGTGGAATATTGAACAAAAAAAAACCGCAGAAATCGGAAACTACAATACTTCTCAAAAGTGCACAGTTTTTCATTAAAATAGGTCGGTCGTATAGAGACCATGTACCGTATTTCATGAACAATACCTACAAAATTTCGCATCTGTATATTATTATATTTCTCCACAGTAACCATTGCGTAGACGAAAATATTGATTTCATCAAATTTTACGCGCATGGGCCTTGTCACGCGGATAACAAGTTACTGTGGCTTGTGTTAATTTGCGGTCCAATGTTTTTTTAAAATAAAAATATCTTATTTATTTATTCATCAAGGAAACAAAAAGGATATGATAAGAAACATAACCGGTTATGATATTTACACGTGTAGATGAATAAATTAAAATAAACTCGGCCCGACAGAGCGCGAGTTTAAGTGAGAGGGAAAGAGATCAGAATTTAGATAATTGACAATCAACAAGCGAAAGGAATTGTGTTGGGGAGAGGAAAACGCTAGAGTTGCGTACAATGCTATTCCATATTGGCACTACTTGGGAGAAAAAGCTACGACATTTAGGGTTATTAATTTTTATGAGCATCGGACGACGAGACGAGTTAGCAAGCGTAACAAAGTCACTGATTTTTGGGAAAATATGATGGAAAGAAAGTAGGTCCGTGAGCTAAGAACAGTTAATGTAACGTGCTGTTCGCGTGGCGAGACTTTTTTTAAAGAATTTTATAGAATAAAAATGATTTTTTTTAATGAAGATTTTTCGTGCAATAGAATTTTTGCTCCCAATGAATAGAAATTGAGAATTTCAGAACACACTAAAAAACTGTGCTCTCTGCCTGTGAGGAGCGTGGAGACGCATACATTCAAAAGTGTCCGGTGTGTTTCATCGAGATGTTCGGAAAAAACCGTGAGCATAGAGATGATATGATCAACGGAGACACTGACAACGAAACAGTCTACGGCACCAAGCCTCGGCATAAGGCAGCGGAGCGGCGGTCGAACAACGGTGAATAACAGAGCCTTTTCGTATCGTATGATATTTCGCCAGATGGTACCAACCGTCTCAAATAGTGCAGACATCGTTTTGTGGTGGAGCGGCAGTGGCGAAAAGAAACGAATGGAAATTTGGTTTATACATTTGTGTGAAATGTTTTTCTGTAATAACAAAACGCATGCATTTGATCAATTTGTTTACATGAGTTAGGCAACTTGCAGAAAAAACACTGAAGATTTTAATTATTAGAATCTGTTAACGGCAGAGGTGGACGGCAATTTCGGCAATCGCCGGAAAATGTCAAAATGTTTTGATCCTTGAAGTGAACGTCTTTGGTTAGAAAATGGCCAACTGAATACTAAAAGACAAGGTGAAATCTTCTCACTTTCCGGAATAAATTTAGATTTGAAAATTGTCGGAAATTTTCATTTTCGGCAATTGCCGGAATTGCCGATCGCCAAAAATTTAAAATCCGGCAATTACCGAAATCGCCGATTTTCGCGCACCTTTGGACTAACAGTTCTAACATAAAAAATTAATTATAAAATGATTGCAAGTAATTCCTTTAAAAGTTTAGTATCTGAAAATGTTTCAAAAAGATGCCACTTTAAAACAAGAGGACAAAACAATCAACAGAATAATCAGCATGAAATTCGCACAATTTTCGACGTTTGCACTAAATTTCACTGAACTGTATATTTTTCTTCGTTTTTTTTTAAATTAAGAACTTAATCCCACGAATGGGAATTTGCATATAAAAACATGATTTACCGTAAATACTAGTTCAATTAATTGAAAATTTTTATGAACTGTTTAGTATTTCTCTGGTTGAAAATTAGTGTTTGTGTGCCCCTCACATTTTTGGTGAACTCTTGTGCGAACTCTACCAAACCCACTGACATATTTTATGTTTTGTTCACAGCTCATAAGTTTTTATTGTTATTAGCAATTCACTTGGAACCGCCACCATTCAAACTTTCATAGTTAGGTTCTCATTATTACCGCTAACAAAGCACAAAAAAACTCGCAATTCATTGAGATAAACGAGAAAACGTCAAGAGGATCTCATTTCAAATCTCACTAATATACACACGCTTCTCATTTTCTCAAACATACAGAGCCTTTGAGTCTGTGAGCATATGTGCCGATGCAAGCAAGCAGCTGTGTTCTTCAAAATGCTTCATCTTCATTTCGCAAGCCAACTCGATCCGAAACGAACAAAAACTGCTGTCGTTGCTGAATTATTAGACCTTTGTGCGTATTTATTAGTGACGCTTTGGTCCGATCCTTTTTGTTCCTGGGTCATTTGATCCCTGGTTTCCTTGAGTTCTACGATTGAGCTCACTTTGCACAAGTCCCTTCTAACTCAAAACACATGTTATCAATCCTTTAGGTTTCCGGTCGAAAGATGAAATCAAAGGTCTTTTTCATGATTTAAATTGTCAAAGATCGCGTCATCCTCCAATTATTTTGCTTTTTCGTCTATCAATTACTAAAACACCACTGCTTATCGCCACATGACAGAGTAATTGTAACAATGTGCAACCTATTTTTGTTTCAGGATACCTCTCAGTTGATTTCAAGGAGATGCGATGTACGTCGGTGTCAGCTAGTCTTTTCTTTTTTTATTTATCAATCCGCAATGTATTCACTTATACTGCACATATCGAAGACCCTTCTAGAATAGGTAGGCCTTTTTGTTTTCAATCGTTGTTCTCAAGCAATGCACCAGCAAAATTGCAACATGTGTGATATCTCGAATCATATGAGAAGCGACACATGTTCATAGGTGTTTTATTGATAAATTAGTTGTGGTTCAAAATTTTATAATCGATTCAAACTTTTAAATGAACTGCAATTGTAGGTTTAAAAGTAGCGTATCACCCGTAGAAAAATTTCATAGTGAAACGTTCAAATACATTTTTGAAATTTTATCATGGAAAAAAGTGGGGAAAAACTCAATTTTTTCAGTATTTTGGAAGTCTACTAAAATGTTCTACTTTTCTAATTTTGACTGAGTTTTAATTGTTATTATTATTTGGACATTCTAGGATTTTGAACCTACAGCTATTCTCCAAATTGCTCAAAAATGTTCACTTTTTTTTTTGGTAAATATGCCAATTTAAGAAAACTTTGACTGAACATTAAAAAAATTAAAAAAATTATGAGTGATATTGAAAAATGTAAAGTATTGAATGAGATTTTCAAAATATGAAACAGTTTGGAGTGTTCTTAAAAGATTTTTTGGCAATGTTTGGTTAACGGAGGTAATCGAAAATGTTTGCCAATTTGATTATTCAATAATTCGTCGAATTTCAAATTTTTTGGCAATTCTACAATTGCAAAGTTTTTAAATGTTTGAAAATCGGCATTTTTGGCGATTCACAAGTTGTGCAATTTTGGCAATTCGGCAAGCATTTTTTTTTGAATTTTTGACAATCTATTTCTGCACTTGCTGAAATTTTCATACTATAAACTCAAGTTCCATTTCCAGAGCTTGACATGTTCGACTGGACAGCCGGTGTACGGGTAGCTTATTGTGTTGATTCGCCTCTCCCTGATCTCATTTCTCCTTTCCGCCGGACAATGGCAAAAGTGGTGACAAAATATTGCCAGAATGCAACTGCTTGCAATCTGAGAAGCTCGTTAGTTTAATTGTGATTGACGACTAGTTAGGCGAGTCAACTTGTTTCAGCCTGATTTTTGGTCCGGAGCAAATTGTAATTCTAGAAGGATTTCCCAGGCGGGAATCTTTAACAATACAAATCAAATTTTTCGTTCTCTTGCCACATTCCTCGAATCCAAATTTACGCCAACAAAGGCCTTTCTTGCCGAGACAAGTTCTATCAGGTTTGGAAATAATAATAATCATATATGCTCATGTTCAATAAATTTTTTTACAGATATTTTACAAAAACATCATCAAGAAATTGCAAATAGGCTAGGATGGCATATCATTGCATATGAAAGGTTATAGTTTCAATTATACTGAAGTAGTTAAAGGTCAAGTTGCAGATATCCGCGGTTTGACAGTATGACGGAATTCATGAATGTTGCAATCATTCCAATTGTTATAGTTTCATTATCACTAATGGTATTCCTAGCGTATTGGGTTTCAACGCTGAGGTATGTGCTTCTTTTTTTGGAAAACGTAGAGAGCTAGCCGAAAAAGAGTTATTTTCCGATGTTTTAAAATTTCAAAAGTTAGGACTTGTGTATTACATGTCCTCATTAAAAATTAAATAAAATGTTCATCCATTACTCCAGTTAATTTGAACTTGATGTGAATTTTTACCCATTTAGCTTATAAATGATTATTTCCTGAGCCTAAAAATTCAAAATAATGTTACACTTGAAAATTTGCAAAATGTCGGTTATTATAATCAAAACCTAATAAATTATGGGAACATTTTTATTTGAGAAGTCATTTTTTTTGTCAATTTATTAATCCTGTACTTGTTGAATTTCCGCATTTTTTTCCTATATTAGTATTGCGTGTAAGTTTATTATTTAATGTGCGAGTTTGAAAATGAAAACGCGGTAATTATAACAAATTTTCTGAAAATTTTACATATGATATTGAAATAATATATCATATTTTCATTGACCATAAACTGATTAGCGCTATTAAAAACCCCGACAATAAATTCAGTACTATTTGTAGTTTACGGTAACATGATTTTAGGCCAAATTCCGGATCCGATACTTGGATGGTAACTGGATCAGCAGGTGGTAAAAACGCCGCTCTCCGAAGAACAATGGAGATTATAGCGGAACAAAATGAGGAGTATGAACGTCAGGAAAGATACGCCCTGACAAAACATGTTGTTGCAACTTCTGGTCATGAAGGTATCACTACAACAGGAGAGTTATTATTAAATGTGGCGAGGTTTGAACATTTTCAAGATCACTGAAAAAATACTCTAAAAGTTTGAGGTTATCAATGGCATCTTCACAAGCCCCATCATCTGCTCAATCACCTCAAATATTTATTCAACCTGGAAGTTCGAGCTCCTCATCTGTCCCGCGAACCTCTATAGTGTCGTTACACGGCGGCAAAGAGCTGCTTCACGTAAAACCTAGGTATTTATTCTTTGCACTGGTCATTTCTAAATCTAATACATCATTTCTGACAACGCATTTGTTTTATGAACACCCACCCGTAGTGACGGAAGATTTTTACACTTTCCATCACTTTTTTGCGCTAAAGAATGAAGGATCCCGGTGATGTAGTGATACGTCCGGGAAAATGATGACAGAGAGAAAGTGCAAGTGTCAAGACAATTGCTAGACGGAAACTTGATATGTCATAGCTAGCTTTGTTATGCTTGATTTTACAAATAATTCAGGTCAGATAGATCATGCGAACATTAATCTACTTACAGACATTCGCGTCGGCCATCTTCAGTGGAGGAAATTAAAAAAGCGAGACGCATGCGCGGTCATCGAAAGTCGGAATCAAAACAGTGGAAATCGGGAAGTCTGATGTTAGCTGGATTTCGAAGGACATAAATCACCACATACACATCAAATAATGATTTCAATTTCATCCATTTTATTATTCAATTGCACAAATTGTTCATGATTTTACGTGTCAGATCGTCAAATAGAGTTTAATACAATTATTAGTTGTGATTGATTATCTTCACTTATTAATAATACTGGTTTAGCTTCTGTTCTTGTAGCAAGAGGCCACCAAAATGTTAATCTCCTCACAAGTTGCTCCTGGAAGGTACATTTTGGCAAATGCACAGTTGCTCGCTACCCAGGCAGGAACATCCTTTACACCGTAAGTCTTGGAGTAGTGTTCAACCTAAAATTATTCTCATATGATCATATGAACAAATGAACAAAAAAACGGTTGCAGAAATTTTACCTGTTTGCAGTGTTTTGGATCAAGAATCAATGGGCGTCCTTTGGAGTCGCGTTGGACATCGGAAACAGTTGGTGGAGTGGTAGTGCTGATTTTTTGGGTTTTCACCTTAAAGATTCAATATTATCTAGATTAGGCTAATATTATGCGCCTACTTTTTTAGCCATGGGCATCTCGATGCTTTCAGTGGATCGGAAATCCTCATTTTTGCGGTTGATTTTCTCCTCCTCTGTCTTCCACGGGTACTTGGAAGTTACTGGCTTCTGCAAAAGTTTATATGAGTTTTTAAATTTCTTTTAAAAAGCACGGTGCGGTATTCACCACGAGGCCCAGAAAACCCCAGAACTCGACCAACCATTTATTTTCTATCTTTCTGGGGAGACAATTTTCAAACTGCTGATCCTTATTCATTTTATAAACGTGACCGCTTTCTCTTTTAGCAGCCAAGTAGTGAAAAGCACTTTGCGAAAATGAGAAATAACCGAAAAAGCAGAAATACCTTTTTTGGAACAATTCTAATTTCTTCATCATCAGAAACCTCGACGCACTTGTACTTCTTAGTCTTGTATGGATTTCCAGATTTTGAATAAGCCTCAGCTACTACAACAAGACAAGCCAAAACAACAACTAGCTTCATGACGAATGACGCACTGCCACTAACTCACACAAGAGCTTCTGATGAGAAAGAAAAGGCGGGATTGGCTAATGCTGACCTACATTTATAAGCCGCCGGCTTCATGAGGCGTTTCTTTTGTTAAAAACGTGTTGCAACTGGATACGGGCCGGGTTGGTGGAGACGAAAAGCGAAAGAGACACCTTATCAATGCCCGAAAACTGTTTTTGCCTATCGGCTGATTAGCCTATGGCTTCGGTGAGAAGGGGGACAAGTCGAGAACAACAGGCGAGAAATAGAAAACGATTGGCCGGATTTGTATCCCTGCGCAGCGTGGCAATCAAGGATTACGAAAATTTGCTTGATTTGAAATAATGAAGCAAACCGGTTAGCAGAGATAATATTTTTTCGTCTCCTGGAGAGAAACATTGCAATATTATTTCCATGAATAACTTTCGTTTAATTTGTGTTTCATTCAATTAAAAATAGTAGAGAGGAATTTCTAAGGGATTGAAAACTTGGAAATCGATGAATTAATAACGCAACTTGATAGATGTGACAAATTCAATGACAAAAACAGAACTGGCTGAATAGGAGAATTTAGAAAATTTCGAAAATTGCAATTGTCCTATATAGTAAGTTCAATTTTAAAAAATAGGAACGACGCTGGAAAATTATTTTTTTTAAACAAGCTAAAATTGCCGACTGCCCAAAATGTTTGAAACTTTTTGCCAAGATATAACAATTTTGCCAAGATTTGTGTTTAATTAAAATTGGTGTAAATATTAATTTTTGATGTTTAATTGAAACTAAACAGTGAAATAACATCTTGAAGCTGAAGTAGCGTCAGTTGGAAAAACCACTCCTATGATAAAATGACCAATTATCGCTTTAAAACTTTTCAAAAAAAATGTTGAAAACCTTTTATTGGCATTCAAAAAATGGCAATTACTTAATTTGTGAAACTTTTTGAGCGAACTTTAACATTGTTGCATGCTCGAATTCCTAAAGTAACAGAATATTAATATTTGAAACAAAAGTATATCATAAAGTTGGAAGACATTTTTTATCGCCTTTCAGAATGTGCAAAAAATTGAGTTATTACCACTTTTTGAAACAAAATAGAAAACTTTCAAAACGGGTTTGCAGAGTTTTACTGTGATATTTGGTCATTTTGGCACCAGAGGAATGTCAATTTTAATAGTAAATTGTTGAAAAAATAGTAAATTGTTGAAAATGTTCGGTTGCTCCGCATTGAAGTGAACTCTCTGGGATCAAGTTTACAAAGTGCTCCAATTGTTTTCAACATTTTGATTCAAATGTAGATCATAATAAAATTGTCAGTGAATAAAAAGAAAACTAGAATTTTCAGCTTGAAGTAAATGTTTCAAAAGTTAGCTGATCAACATTTTAGTTGGTTTTAGAAATAAAGTTAAGTTTGAAAAATTCGGAAAATTTTTAGAAGTTGGCAATTTTTTTGTTAATTTTGAAATGGTCAGTTGGTCAAAAGTTGGAAAACCAGCAATTTTTCCAATAGGCATTTTTTCAATCATTAATCAGAATTATCATGATTCAAGTATACAAATCATTAAAAAACTTTTGTTTTTTGGGTTGGCTTCGGAAAAAAGAGAAAAGGTAAACACACACAAATCACTATTTTTACTGTGAATAACAATTTCAAAGATTTTTATAAACGTCGACTATCATATGTAGTCATTTTAACACCATAGAATTGGTTTCAAACAATTTTACTACCCCGGCACAAATTTGCTATTCAAAGACCAAAACTATTTTTTGCGAGACATAGGGTTCGTTGAAAAAATTATCTTTCTAATTCGTATTTACTTTGTTGTACCTACTTCTACCTTCCATTTCCCATTGCTCAGTCAATATTTTTGTTTCACGGCATCATTCATACTAAAAGAGCAACAACATTCCATCCACCACACACCAGCAACACACCTTGACAGTAATTCAAAAAACAACAAGACCTTTCTCGAATTTTTTATTGTCTCAGGAAAAAGTTCAACTGATCTTTTATGAGTCATTTGTTCATTCTCCGTCACACATTTTTACCCCTTTTTACCTTCGTCCAACTTATTTTTTCAGGATTATTTGCCGACCTCTGCAAACAGTTTTCCTAGATTTTGGCCGTTTACTGTGCTCATCTAATGCCAAACCGTGACTCAGTGTTTTGTGCCTGTTATGTGGCTGCCGTAGTGAGCTGTGATACTATGGAACTTGAAATTTTACTTTTCGGAAAACCAGAATAATATTGGGTTAATGCAATCAAATTTTTTTTTTCATCAAATATTGGTTTAATCTTCATTTTTTTCAGGGCTCTAATCTTTTTATTCTCAATTCTAACAGCTCAAAAAAAAATAATTTCAACATTAAAAAAACCCATATCAAGTACCTGTAACTCATGACCACTTATTGATATTTTGAACGGTGCTTGTTGTTTACAAAAGGTGCACCATGGGAACGTCATTCTTCCTTTTCAACCCAACAAAAAAGTTGTGTTTGATTTCCTAACGTCATGAGAAACTGTCAACCTGGATATTTTTGTTTGATTTTTTATCCAACTATTTTTGAAAGTCACATGAAAGAAGTGCTGCTCTTATTTTCTTCATTATATTTCTCTCGTATTTGTTTTAGTTACCGCGGTTTTCATTTTTTTTGTTTGTTCTATCCAAATGCCACCAGCATTTTAAATCGAGTGGCCGATTTCCCTATTCCAAGTGAATTTTCACTAGTTTCGCTATCTAAGTATGGCAAAGTCTATTAAATGTCAAATACTAAGGTACACATCTTATCAGTTTGTGTTTTTCCTCAAATGTGTTTTGCGAAATTAGATGCTTCCATAAAATTCACTAACCTTTTAACATGTGATCTTAAAACTTTTTTTTACAGTAGTTTCTCTAACAGGATTGTGCTCCTTTTTGTGTTGCACTTAAAGGTGGAATATGGAAATAAAACCTGTTCCTGTGCTGCAAAAATGTCCAAATATTAGATAAAAACGTCAATTTTTGTTGAGTAAAAAAGCGGTGAAAGCTCAGTTTTCACCAATTTTTTGGAAGTCGTCAATCAAAAAAAATTTTCTTTCACTTTTAGGTTTTAACCAGCCGATTTTCTTAGAGGACGCAGCAGACATGAGATATGCACTGTTTATTGCGGATCTTGATCAATGTCTGCTGCACAGTGACAATTAGCAAAAGGTTTTTCAAAATTTCGTTGCTCTGAATAAGTATCACACTACATAAAATAATTTCCCCACAAAAAGTAACTTTAAGGTGAACTTAAGGTGTGCAATTAAAAAATTCAAAAATTTTAAAGTAATTTTGTGATAAATAATGTATTAAAAGAAATGTTAACAATTTTTTTCAGTAATTAAAAATTGATCGGAAATTGGAGTTGCAATCACTATTAGATTCAATACTAATAGGGAAACGACTTGTTTCAGTTCAAATTAAAATTGCATTTTTGTGTGCAAAACTTTACGTTTGCTGGACATTCACCGACTCCAATGATCTGTTTCGTCATGCGTGTCAATAAAACGCGTTATCAGTACTCAAAAATAAGTACTCCCAGAATCGAAAACCTATGCAGAAACGTATTAGCAATTCCAAGTGAACACTCTCGAACTAACACTCAAGTTTTGTTGCACACTCGCACACACAGATCAGAAAGTGTGATCCTTCGTTTTTCTTTCCTTTTTTCTAAACTTATTCTTAGTTGAAAATCTTGTTTGCGAGCCGCAGGAAAACTGTGCCACCATCTCCTTCCATCTCTTGCACCCAAGTTAATATTTGCAATGGTATTTACCCGGGGACACGACTTTTGAGGCGCTTTTATTCATTTTTATTCTTCCGTCCCACTTTCCTATTATCACTTTCATGTCATTACATTTATTACATAATTTTCTTTTTAAAAGTTCAATTCCAGGAAAACATGAATTTCGAGTTCATGCGAACATTGCATGGCTTCATCAACTTTCTCCAAGTTCTGTTCGGGTTCGCAGCTCTTTTTGCGTGCTCTTTCATCTGGAGAGACACAGATCTCTATTTCCAATTTATTTACAGAGTAAGCAACTATAATCAGTTAAATTTAACGAATTACAAAAATATATGTTTAGGGTTTTGGCTGGCAAAGTGTAATTCTTGCGATTCTTTTCTTCACATGGATCTTTGCTCTTATGGTGTTCTTGTCTAACTTGTTCGATAAGGATGTTGTTGGAACTATTGGAAAAATGAAGGTATCTATTAAATAACTGCTGATTTTTGGTAGATATCTCCCAGAATCTAAGATACATATTTGAGCCATTCAACCTCGTGCTCATTGAAAAAAAATATTCGGGTGTTTGAAGTAATCTTACTCAGATCTCTCAAAAATTGGCGATTTGAGAAATATTGAAAGAAAAAGTAAACAATGAACACTTGTCTGACGCCATAAAAGAATAATTTGAGATAAGGTACTTTTGTAGCAGACGAACCCCAAAAATAGGTCACGGAATTTTTTAGACTTATTGGAGTACGACTACTACATAAGCACCGAACTATTAAATAGTGACAAATATAATTTACAGATAAAGGTGGAGCAGCAAAATTGTTTCATTGCCTGAAAATATTCAAAATGACCCGATGAAACCAGATTTCATGATCAGAATTATTTTAAAGTTGTTTTAGATTAGAGTTCAAAATGTCAATGTCTCAGCGGCCATAACTTTTCCAAAAATTTATTCCTATATTTCGCAAACTTAATTTTTGTTTTGGTAAATTTTCCAACAGTAAGTACAATCAAGTAACACGATTTAGGTGCCTATTGACTGAAAATGTGTTTAAATCAACACTGAAACACTTGATGATTTACTGAGACGTGCTTTGCTAAAATTTTTGATTTCAGGTACATTTAGCACCTTATTTCAAAAATTTGAAATGTCAAACTTTTGAAAATTTTTTAAAAGTTTGAATCACATGTTGAAAGTGATTAGTTCTGGTCAATTTGGAAGTGTACGCTTCTGTAGTGCACTGGCTACCTTTTTTGCCGAAAAAAAAAAACATATTTTCCTTGTAAAAATCCTTTTTCCTCAATTTGAAGTATTTTAAAAGAACTGGCAGAAAATCTTAGTCACTTCTCTCCCCTACAATCTGCTTATCATATTAAACCAATTTTCCAGCTGCTCATCCTTTACGTCATCTGCTTGGCATGTCTTATCATCTCAGCTTCTCTCGAATCGTGGTATATTTCAAGGTCTGGAACCACGGGAAAACATCCCGATCACGTTTATCACCCGCGTTTCATAGCTGTAACAGTGAGTTGATCGTTTTTTTTCGATTATTGAAAATCAACATTAGTGTAAAATGATTAAATGCTATTTTCAGGTCTTCAACTGGCTTCTTGTCGTGTCTTACATTGTCTTAATATTAGTCACGTTCTTTTTCGTGTAATTTTTTTCTTCATTTGCAAGGATTTCACAGTTGTCTTTTGCGTTTATTTTCAATTTCAAATTCATAATTCAATCTCTACAATCTCAGCACTTCCACTCTTTATTTTGTTTTTTTGAACTCACACAAATAAATTTTTTTGCTTTTTTTTTCTTTTTTTTTCAATTTCACTGACCGGAACTTTTTTTCATTTCCATATATAGCCGCTGTTTAGAGCTCGATTACTTTTAGATATAAAATCTAGACAACTGAGTTCACGTTTTCTTGTCAAAAATCATTAATCACAAATGAAAAATTATTCGTTTGCAAGATAGATTAAAGCGAAAACTTTCCCTTTGCCAATCCCTTTTATTTTTTGCTCTCTGTGGTCCCGAGTACAAAATCATTCCCCGAGGTAAAATTCTTCACCATTTATCAGGCAAAATGTGCGTCTTTTTGTCTCAAATCTTTGCAGCTTTGCCCGAACATGAAATACAATTTATGTTGCTGACTTTGTTGCTCAGGCGTTTGATTCTAACTCAGATTATATTTTTACATATATAATATGATTGAAGCAAAAAGCATTTAATCCGGATCTTTCATCCATCTTAACATTTTATTATTGAATTCTATACAAAAGAAAACACTTGTTTTCAACTTGTTTAAAAGAATTCACATTTCTTATTAACTCTCTAACATTTACTAAGTATATTTTTGACACTTCTACGTCAATCTTGAAAAATTAGCAGTGAAAAGACACCAGAAATGGAGAGCGGAAAAGATATGCGACTCAGCGGCTCACTTGACTAATCTTGTAATCCGCTAGTGGAAAAAGAAGCGCGAGAAGCATCTTGATTGATTTTCATCATTCGCACAAAAATACCTTCCCTCATTGCCATAATGTTCTTTCACTATTTTTTCATCTCCTCTGTTAGAATCTCGTTCACATGACAAGCGCCAAAAGTGGTCGAACATAAATTACTAACTGCCATCAACATTACTCATTCATGCTAATCGAGCAACTCTCAGCGCGCCCGCTATCGATCCTCTTCATTTTTTATTAACGCCTTGTGCCCTTCAATCTACTTAACATTCCTTTCAATCTGGCTAGTTTTCCCATCTTTATTTTGCTTACAGAAAAATGGATAGCCCAAAAAGTCCTCGAAGCCCAAAAGTTCTTTCTCATCATAATTCAATGAAAAGTTTACGGTCAGTTCGGAGTCAGAAGAGTATGCGTTCGTTGAAAAGTCAAAAAAGCACACAGAGCATTCGAATATTCAATCATCACCACGATACTTATCAGACTTGCTTTGGTTTCATGCACGTAAAGGTTAGTTTTTGCCCGTCTCTCACTAACTAGATTAATTAAGGAGCTAGCATTTTTTTTAAACTGAAACGCTAATATGTTTAGTCTAATGAAGAATGTGTAAATTTTGACGATACATTTTGAATTAACGACCATTGTTACTTCTCTAATAAAAATGTGGGAAGAAAAAGTTTTGGATTCCCAATGTGCTTTTGGCTATATCGTAACATGTTAAAAAGGTAATCTGATTATCTGTAAAGGAAATAATAAAAATCAGCATGAAATTCCACTAGCACGATTAAACTACACTTAAACCTTTCCCAACTGAAAAAAACGTTCTAGATATTGAAAAGTTGAGCATTCTTCAATCATGAATTCAAAATGACGCATATATATATATATATATATATATATGAGAAATGCAGTTTTGTGATCGAATTTGTGAAACAGGTTAGGGAAAATATAGTGCTATTTTGTTCAAATCAGGGTAGCGTTTTATTCAAAAACAACTTTTTTTTTTGACCCAGTTCCATATGAGAACCAAAAAAACGCTGCTTAGATAAATTGGGACAAATTATGAAAAGTATTTTAAAATAAAGCCGTCGTAGTATCAGTGTTTTTGGAAAGAAACGTGCTGATTTCCAGTGACTCAAACTCTGAGCAAACTAAAAAATCAATTGTGGACAAATTTTAGCACTTTATTAGACTGGTTCCTTGGTTTTCTGAAAAAAAAAACAATTTTTTCTGATAATTTCAGATTGCTACCTGCTCCATTGGATTTTTCGCTCTCCTTGGTGTCTGCTTTACTCTGGTCTATTGCGTTTTCACATCACAGGAGGTATTATAATTCATAAGGTTCATTATTGCACAAATCCATATTTCAGCAACGGCGCCCTAATATGAAGTTATACGCGATTCCCATGATCATAGTCATTATTGCCCTGCTTTACATGTTTGTTGGAATCTTACAACAAAAAGCGCATTTATTATTTGCTTTTATTGCATTACAGGTAATGATCAAAGATTATGTTCAATGATCTTATAACAAAACATTTTTCCAGATATCAGTGACATTCGGAATTGCTGTTTTGATTGTTATTATTTTGATATCAGTAGCTTGTAATACTACGTTCATCCTCAAATTTTTTGTGGACATTAGTCTAGCCCAATCTGAATACAGTAGGTTTCCAACCACAAAGCAGTGTGAGAATACTACTATTTTGAAGCAAAAACAGCGTTGACAGCGCTTGTTGGACTATCATTTCAACTTGGAATTCATATATGGGCTCTTCGAGCAGTTTGTGGATGCTATCGCTATTTTACAGATATTCACAAATTTGAAGTACGACAAGCGCAAGCTAACTATGTCTAATCATTTGTTTTCTGTATATGTAACGATAATCACACGAGTCATTTTTCGTACATTTTTGTACATTTAAATGTATTTATTTATTTTGCTTGTTTTTTTTGACTTCAATATATTAACCCGAACAAGAAATTGACAGAATTATTAAAACTAAAAAATTAAATGAACTCCTATTTACAGCATGTTGTTATTGTGAGCGTGTAAAGTGCATCGTACACATTCCGAGTTAACGATGTTTCACCGGCTTGTCCCATTCTGATCAGCTGTTCTCCATTGTGACCATAGTCCTGAAATAGAATTGATTGATGATTGATAAAAATAGTCAAAAATACAACTATAACGTAGTGCAAAACTCTTTAACAATTTGGTTTTCTTATCAGTCATATTTTGAAGTGGATACCTGGTGCTACCTATTTCGTTAAGTAGTATGCCGCAAATTCAGGAATTCGGCAAATTAGTTTGCATTTTCATTGGAATCAGTTTTAAATTCCTGGTTTAATTTCGTTGAACACTATGAATTCTATGGTGTGGCGCTTGGGGATTGCTTTGAACTACTTGCCATATGTTATGTTTTCCTTCAAAAATTGAATATTTTCAGAGGTTTTGTCTAATTGTACTCATAAGGGTTTAACATGACCATGTATTTTAATTACATACTACAAAAGTTATTATATTTTTCAGAATTTTCAGTAAAAACATATTGGTAAGTTTTCAAATTTGCAAAAAATTGTGAACCTCTATTGTGTATGAAAAAAAATATATATTAAAACTGTAGAACTTCATTTTGCAAGTTTCATGTACACATTAAAAAAATATTCAAAAAAATTGGAAGTTTTTATTATGATATTTGGTTGTTTCAGCACCATATCAATAAATTAAAACATTTTTTGCACTTACGCTATTCTACATTCAAATTGACTATTTTATTTCAGGACTATTGAAAATAAAATAAAAAAAAAACATGTAAAAATAAAAATTTCAATAAATATGTATCATGTGTAGTAGACGATAAGAAGTAGAGAGATATAACTTATTTACATTTCAATTATTTTTTAAATTTGTTGTATGAATCTTTAAATAGACCATTCCGTTTTTTAGTGCAACTAAACTTCGAATCACAAGAAAAATACTAATCTTTCTACTCTCTTTTTCTAATTTTTTACGTCAATCTTATTTCAAAAAAATTCGAAAAGAAAGCCCACGATTTTTCAAAATTTTTTTAAGCAGTGATTCACTTAAAACCCCACCTTCGGATTTACATCAGTCTGAACAGAAAGCTTGAGCTGATCCTCAGTGAATCCCTGCGGACAGGCTGAGCCCATTTTCAGCACACAGAGCCGTTCATCAGTCCATGCTGCAAAGAAAATGTCGCTTTTTTATAAAGAAAAATTATACTTACATTTACTTATTTTTTCAGTAACTAGATGAGGTGTTTCGTGTGGATTTGACATAATTATTGGAACACCAGATATGAAATTGAATAAAAACATAGCAATTATCACGAAAAGTGCAGAAGAAAAGTTGTTGGAAAGCATTTTTTGTTGTTAATTCTGAAAAATTATTCAATTCAAATCGTTTCTTTATACTGCCATATCAACAATAACAATTGTTCAAATACAAAGCACAGGGAATGGCAGGCAGCTGGTTAATATTTACATATTAAACCAACTTATTTCACAGCACAAAAGAGTGCTTATTTCAATTTGATCGGTTGGAATTTTTGGTTAAAAGGAGAAAGTTTTTGAGAAAGAGGGGATAGAAATTTTAGAGTTAATAAAATAGTTATGCCTATTCGAAAACGTTCCAAAAATCATATTGAGAAGCGTATTGTCCACACAAAACTTGCAATAAGATTTCTCGATGCAGAAAATCAAATAAAAAGTTACTGGCAAAAATAAAAATCAAAAACCTAGTAGAACACTGTGCTTCTGAACTCGCAAGCTGTCGAAAAAATTAAGAAAAAAAGCTAGTCAATTGTTTAATCAAACTCATGTTTGCCTTACGTACTAATCATAAACACTGGGTTCTGTTAACCGATACTACCTGTTTCTGAATTAGTTTTGATTCGGGTGTTTGAAAAAACTTTCACAAAAAAACCGATTTTTTAAGTTACATAGGTGGGGGTAGGCTGAAAACTGAAAAACGTTTATTAAAAAAAGTTTACTAATTAAAAATGAGATGAGATAAAGACAATTAAATAAAAATAATTCTTAAGAATGAAAATTTGGTTTCTTTCGAAAATTGTTTCCCGTATTTAATAGATAAGAAAGGTGAAGAATAAAATTGAACTGATTAAATGATTAAGGCACATGAATCATTTGTTTGGTCGGAAATGATGAATGAAATAAAAAATGAAATCAAACCAAAGTTCGGTATGATAAAAAAAAATAAATAAATAGAGTATGTAAAATCAAATTAAATTTGAGTGTGAACATCTGCTTTTTCAACGCTGTTTATGAAAAGTTCCGATTGGCCGATAATCTGTAAAATATGTAGGGTTTAGTGGACGCTTGGTTAGGTACTCATGTTCTTTTTAGATTGCCAACATTTTTCACACCAAGTACATAGTTTAAAATTAAAAAATTACATATATACATTGGTTGCCATGTCTATTAAAAGTCGTCAGTGGGGAAAAAATAAAATACACTCCGGTGGTGCCAGAATTAAAAAAAAATTATAGCACTATCGCACGTTGGAATCTTTACATGAAAATTATTAACTAAACCATAAGTAATACATAAACAGAAAGGTAAAATTTTTTAGATTGACGACTTACAAAAAATGACAATAATTGATCAATTTTTTGAATTGAAATAAATCATTTTCAAAAACAGTTAAAAATAGTTTGTTTGCGATATTTGGGCATTTGAGCACGAAAGGTGTTTTTTAAAACAATTTTACATATGTTCAACTCTGTCAGTACAGTAATGCTCTTTTCACTTTACCTGATCAATATCAATTTGCGAATACATAACATCTTGCACGGGTGCCAAAAAACTGCCGGGGAAAGTTGTACCATCGTAATAGTCGTACTCAAGTTCATCACATTCGCTGAGTGAAGATTGTCCACGGGGTGGTACAGGTGACTCGTGGGATAGGCAAGCACGAGCCGTTCTGAAAAAAAAACATTAGGAGCAACATATTTGAATTTAAATGTTGAAATGCAAATGATAAATCAATGGCAGTAGCGTTATGCAAAAAAAAGCTTGAATAGAATGAAAATTTACAAAAAAAAACCGCAGTAAAAGGGTAAATGTTTTGTCAGACTGGCAAAAAGTTGTCTAGTTGTCAACGGTAGAGAGTCTACTTCAAACAAAAATTTTTGTTGTTTTGAAAAAGTTATCTAGTAGTTATTATGAAAAAAATCTTCCACAAACCTTGGTGTACTTTGTACACTCAACTGAATCCCAATGCTCCGCTTCGCTACATAATTTCTTGAGCTTACATGTGTGCTCTCCGTGTTGCCACTTCTAATCATTTCCGAATCATATCTGAAGCATCTTTATTCAAGTTTGCAAATTTAAGAAGAAGTACTTACTTGTTGTCCATCAATGGTACTTCTGGACTAGTATTCCTTCTCATGGATGCCGTTACCGCTGCACATACTAATGGCGGAATGAATATTATGCAGATGAAGATGATAGCTAAAAGATTCGAGATAGAAGATAGCGTCAAATTATGAATTTTTTTAATGTGCTACCCATAATCGCTATAGCCATTGTTTCCGGACAAAATGGTTGACATGAGTCGATTTTTGCAACTGTTGGTGAAGAATCAGCATCTGCAATCAAAAAATAAGAAATACGATTCCCCCGTCAAAAAATTTGTTGTATGCTGCTTTTTTTTTTGTTCTCACACATTTTCCCCTTTTCCTCTTTTTCTAGCATTCCAAGTTGTAAATGTGTTGCATTTTAATTAGAACACAAGGGTGGCGCTCTTGGGGCCCAACGTATTTTCCTATTTCTCTTGTCTCACTACGCCTTCCAATTTCATTCTTGTCAAAACCTTCTACACATGTCATTCTTGTTGTCTCAATTGCTGCCCCCATCTTCATACATGCACATTTTTCGAGCCAAAAGAAGCATAGGGGGAAAAGATAGGAAATTCGTTTTGTCTGGGTCTCGCGCAATTTTTAATAGGTTCAACATGACAACGAGCCTTGACGGGTTAACTTGTCAACATATTCATGAGTATCAAACTATTTGGGAAAATTTGGCTCTCTTTTTCCTGTCAGAATTATTAAGCGGCAAGTGCATTGAAACTCGTTTATACACTTTTCATTCGAATGAGGAAAAATTAACTAACCTCGCACGGAGTACGAAACTGTGAATCCATCGTCAATTTGTTTTAATCTAGCAGTGTCGTTGCTTTTGCTCCAAAGGACGACAAAAATCGGAGCAGACATGGGAAGAGAGAACTGATATTCTTGATGAGAATCAGATGACCAAACTAGTTCCTGAAAAAATTTGAGAATACAAAATTTGCCAAATTTTGGCAAGTTTATGAATGCTAATAACAAAATTGCGTAGGTTGATTTAAAAAATTCTAAAATTTTTTGGAAAGGTGCCAACGTTAGCGAAGATGTCGCCGCAATTTTTCAAGTTATTCAAAAAACCAAACCCTACTTGATAAGGTGCTCTCAGAAAAAAGAACAATTTCCCCTTGGCATCTCCTTGCTTCCGTATTGTGAAGTCAGCTATTTTAAACCCATCCATTTTTGGTAACGTCCAAGTCTGATTCCCTTCGCACATCCTGCTATGCCTAAAAAAGTACAAATTTCCTTTAGTCCAAATCCTGTTCTCACCTTGACGAGGCGAAAAATGAGCTGGCTTCCAGCGACAAAGCACATCCGCAAGAACAATTCGTAGACAAACTTTGAGGCATCATAGCTTCCGGGCATTTTGTTAATGTACACTCCTGAGTTTCTATCAATGGCCCGTCGCAATATTTTGATCTTTTCGGCACTGGCTCATTACAGAATCGTACTCTTCGTTGCCGTCCCGATCCGCAAGTTTCCGAGCATGCACTCCACTCGCTCCATGCCGACCATCCGCCAAGTTTTCTTTCCACTGAAAAAAGAAACAATAGAATTGTATGGAATTTGACGCTTTCTGTTTTGCTTTAGTTGTTGCTTTTCTGCTTTTCATATACATTTTCCATACAAAATTGTCAAAATTCTCAATGGGTGGTCCACTCACTCCGCAGACCCTTCTGTTTCAAAATGACGGCAATTTTTAAAACTTGTGATGAGACTATTGCTATGCAAAACAATCCACTTGAAGTACGAAGTGAATTAGCACACTTGACAGCTAGATTGAGAACCTTCCGACGACACTTTATAATAATGACGGAACGACGACTTCAGGAAGTGACAGAGAGTCTTCCTCTTCCGGCTCTCTTAGAAACAATACGTAAAACTGATACAATCTAAGTCCCTCCAGCTTTTGAAACATGTTTTTCCATGTTTTGCGGTTGCTATGTTTGCTCGTTGTGTTCGCGCACCTATTAGCTGCATCTCTAAGTATTGTCCGCATTCATTGTCACATTATTAATTCATTTTGTGCTCTTCCGACTAAAAGCTCGAGAAAGGTCAAGTTTGGCGGTCAGATCAAAACAATTGACAATATGTGTCAACCATATTGTGCATTTTCCTACGAACACAAAAGTGCATCAGTGTTATTAGGAAGTCGTTCAGTTTAATGAGAAGCGTACATTAAAAATAATTGCGTTTTCTACTTCACCAGTGGTTTTTCCATATTTTCGCTAGTTGATGGAATAATTACAGAGCGCTTGGTGATCATCATCACCAGATGATGTTTGTTCAGTAATGAAGTACCTATTCGACATGGATTGTTGCATGTGCCAAGTGTCTCCTTGACCCTAGGCTCATCTGTGCACATCTGCTTCACGCATGTCATACAATAGAAGCACAGGTAACGTCTGTCGATAATTAGGAGCAGCGTTCGCACACTCGCGCATTTTATATCAACTATTCATCAGAAGAAAAACATCTGCACATTGGAACAGGACATCCCTCCGAGCTTGTGTTTCATATGATTAGCGGCAGCTTGCGAGAATTCTTAACTCAATAATTATTATGAATATATTGGAAGGGAGAGAGCACTCCGCAAATCAAGTTATAACCATTGCAGCGTAAGATGTGAAAGCCAAATTTATTGCCGCTCTCTTATTATTAATTGCCTAAAGGCAATTCTATTCTCGATCTCTGCAAAAAACCGGAACACCTCGGAAATTCGGTATTGCTTGCAGATTGTTCATCCCTATGCCCTTTGCTGGTCCTGCTGGTCTTGGTCCTATTAGCCGTTGTCACCTGCTCAATCGGCTCACTTCCCCCTTCCCTTCAGTTGCCTTCTCAATAACCAAAGCTCCCCATATGTCAACGCGCTCGCTTACACTCGTAATATGCAAATTATTGTTGTTTCTTGCACAAACAAGAAGTAAATCCCATGGGGTAAAAGAAAAAATGAGCAAAAAATAGTGAAACACACCTGGCTCCGTACTGACGCAAACGCTGTGCCATGTATGAGACACTGAAGAGTTGCGGTTAACGGATACCAACTCGAAGCAGTATTTCTCGTGGATTATGTCAAATTGGGAGCAACTGATTTTCAGGTGATGCATGTCGGGAGCAATTCCAATTTCCTCTGAAAAAAAAACTTACATAAAAGAAAAATATTTTTAAAAAATCGGTATAGCGTTTCAGGTTTCGTGCATAATCTTGCATGATTCCTACGTAGAAAAATATTGCGTAGTTTTCCATGACTCTTGCGTAAGGCACCAAACAAACTAAGCAAGATTTTTTGCCAGAGTAGTTTTTTCAAACAAACGGAAATTAACGGTACACACAACTTGATTGTTTTTTTTTGAATTTTATAACAATATTATCAAAAACCGCCAATTCTTTTAATTCATGTAAAGTGAAGAATTCGTGTTCCCGCTTTCCTCACTACCAACGCTTCCACTTCATTAATAACGTTTCAATGCAGGAATAGCTCATCTGTTAAATCTTGCATATTTCCAGGAAATGATGTGCTGCAATCGGTCACACAACCCCCCACCATCTTCGTAACAATAGAAATGGCGTCTAAGTTACTGCGCACTAGGGACCAGTTTAATTGAAGCGAACATTTTCAATCATGAAACCAAAACCAATTACGTCGCCTCTTCAAAATGATGAAACACAACGACGACGTACCAATATATACAGCTCCATCGTCATGGTTTTTCGCGCCTTCTGGAACTGCTAATATACGGAGCCGGTAGTGTAGATGCTCCATGGAGCACTCCGCCAAACTCCAGCCAACTGTGTAATCGGAACTGCAATGCGGGAAAATACTGTCCTCTCGTAGTCGTAGGGCATTTTGATTTGTTCGATTCACAACTATCCATTTGTCAGCCTGCAAGTAAAATATAAAAATGTACTCCCAATATCCATTTTTCAGTCTTTAATAGGGTGTAGATATGTTAGCTCTCTCCCTTTTCCATCAAGCTAAGCCGGATCCCGAATCTCATAAAACTTGATATTTATTAATGCTCGTTCCGTTTAACGGGATATGGGGTCATGGAAACGACTGGTTGCATGCTCAAAGTGCTTTTAGCCTATTTTTTCTGTGGTTTTTTCTCAATCTAGTAAATGAAATTGTATAGGGAAATGAAAATGAGAAAATACTTTTACCACGAAACTTTTTTCATTAAGCAAAAGCATTGCTCTTTTCTTTTTTTTCTGCCTTCTCTGAAAGGCACGCTTCTCGAATTCTGCTCCAATATGCTAAACTCTCTAGGGAATGAAGCTTTGCCTATCAATCCATGCCCATTAAAGGTGATGAAAATTTAGGCTTATTTTGTGGCAGATGCCTTTTTTGCAACCAACCCCTTCTTTTATTTATTGAGGGCCAAAAAAATGGAAAAAGGAAATGAGCTGTGTGGCACCGAAGACATGTGTAAAAAAGAGAAGAAGCTGTGCGGAAGTACCATATAATCAGGCGCCGAGATAGATTTCCTCTTTCTTGTTTTCTGCTACGTATAGGACGGGGTTATATTAACAAAAGCATACATATGATATTTGCTATATAGATGTTACATGTCATGTCTCACGAAAGAATTCGTAATCAAAAATTCTAAATTTTGAATTTTGAATTAGAATTAGTATAATAAAAATTGGAGGATTAAATCGTACATCAATCAACTGAAGCGTGACAAAAAGCACCTACCTGCACTGTATAATTGACCAGAGAAAGTCGAATTGACACGCGATAATAGCCGGGGTCTGAGAAGTGTTTACAACCGAAAATTAGGCTCGTCTTGGTGTCCTTCAGCGTTTTTGCAACGGCGCTCACCGTCTTCCAACTCGACTCCTCTTCTCCAGGAAACACCTGCAATGCAAATGTGATGTGACAATTGGTGACAGTTTTTACCGACCTGGAAGGAGCGATATTCGAGTTGAATATCCGATAGATCCTCCCGACAAAGTTTTGGGAGTATGTGAACCGTTAGCTCATTGAGCATTTCGTGAGTACTTGGTGTGAAAATTTTAATGTCTGGTGGAGATACCGCAAACTTGGAAAGCTGCAATTTTGGTAATTTACAAATTTTATTTGAAAAAACTTAAAGTGAAGTTACCAGTTTTCCATTTTCCTCTAACCGATAATCATTCGAAACTTGCAGAAAACATTCGCAAGGTATCACAGCTGTTTTGAACAGGCAACTTGAGATATTCGAAGCGTAGATAGTGAATTGACTAGTGACGTCTGATGTCTCCACGTATGCTTGAGAGTTGGCATGTGGAGTTGACGGATTCAGTAGCGATTTTATGATTGGGATTGAATCAATTGGTAGCAATAGTAATAGGAAAAGGAATAAGGGGAATAATTTTAAAGCCAATGACATCTGCTATATATTAATTTTTTTTTATTTCGAAAGTTTCATCGCAATAGGAGAGCAATCTGAAAAGAAATTATATCAAGACGAAAAAGAAAGAAATCATAGCAAGAAATGAGAGAGAAATTGGTTTGGTTTTACGAGAGGTGTCGCCAGTGTCGGCAACACTAATCTGCACTTGGTAACTACACGACGACGATGCGGGGACCCCAGGTCTCTGTGCCTGGATCGGATTACGTGAAGCCGGGGGGAACGCTTTGAACGGGAAACGTGTATCAATTACACGGAGAAGGTTTGTCGAAAGACGAGAAAATAATGCAAATATTGGGAGATAGTTTCAAAATTGAGAATTAAGATTTGGTTTTAGGAAGAAACGACTGCGCGGCAATTGTGTAATGATTATAGAGAGGTGTGCAGGAGCTTCGGTAATGCGCAGATGTCTTGTATGAGTCCAGAAGAAGAAGAAGAAGACGTTCTTCTTATTCTTCCCCATTTCTTACGGGACCGTTATAATTGTATTTGGGAATGGGTGTGCAACGACTGCTTAGCTTGAGACGGAAGGGTGTCGATAATTGACGACGAACGGATAGGGCAGTTATACTTCAAGAGTGAATTTGACACAGAGTAACATTTTTGAGAAGTCTCCCAAAATTTAGACAATTTTTCTGAAAATTTTTCTCTAATACCCACTGTAAGAAAAAATTGTGTACAGCTAGCGACGAAATGTTTTGTCGTTTTAAAAATGAAGTTGTCACTATTGAAATGTATAAAACATTCCTAACAAACTTCTCATAAGTCGAACTTTTTTTAAAGATTTTTTTGGCCAAAATATTATAGATAGTTTTCATTGGTTTTCCCACAGAAATATTCTTTGTTTTAAAATCGATTCGCTACTTTGCAATGTTTCTGCTTTAAAATGTGGTAAAATCTCGTCATTCAAAAAAAACCTCACACAAAAAGAATATAACAAAAAAAAACGCCCTTGGATGGAATAAACATGATGCCTAATGAGAATTTTCAAGAACCACTCTACATTTCTCTAGACACCCATGAGACGAAAAAAACAACCTTAAATTTAGTAGAATAAAAACAACAATGAGGAACAGGCTACTTCATAAACGTATAAATTTACTTTCGACTCATTGAGCTCACTAGAAAGGTTATAATTCGGAATTGGTAAAAGGAGATTAGTGCAATGGCTTCAGGAAGCAGAAGCCGAACTACAAAAATGGAGAACAATAAATGCAATTCTGATGGAAAATAGCGATAAATCCTGGCAAAAGTAAAGTGCGAATTTGATTACTTTTACGTATTAACGCAGTGGGGATAGAATAAAGAAAAATTGAAAGCAGGAATTTAATAGAAAATCTTATCTGATGGGAGTTGAGAACAGAGCAAGAACTGAGCATTAGCGGAAATATGGAAATGAGGGTGTTTGGACGAGAAACTAGAAAACCCAGAAAAATGAAAGTTGCCGGGTGAAAAACGAAAAACATAGAAACTGGTGAATGTTTCAAAAATGTTTTCTATCTACGGCATTGAATGCTAAAGAATAGATGAGCCTTGATGGTTGGAGAGCACCCCTTGTGGAGGCGGAGCCGGCTGGCTCCAACTAAATTGGCCAAGAACGGGTGGGGAAGAGGCACACGGAGACTCCAGCACTACCTTCCGACAATGTTCTGTTATAATAACCGCTGACATTCATGAGTTATTCATTAATTTGTCAGAGAACTGCATCCACAATGCAAATGATTGAGAGATGGCTTGTTGGGAGATAGGGTGAAAATACAATCATTGGTTGACCAGGATAGAAAAAAAAACAGAAGAAAAAATATATTTGCTCGGGGGACGGAAATGAGAAAATGTGGTGGGATAAGTACTTTTTGAGACAGCTAGCTGAACAAAATATGGCAATGGAAGCCGTCAATAATCCAAATGTCCTTTGTGAAATTGGAAGTTGAAATATTCCAGCAAACTTGAAATTGTTATCTTAAATTAACACAAGTTTATCAGTATTTTTTATTTTTTTGGAAATACCTTAATTCATAATCTTAAGAAAAACAATTAGACAATATGCATATTTTCTTTGTAACATAAAATGGGTACATGTAAAGTATACTTACCCCGACAAGGTTAACTACGTTGAAAGATTTGAGTGATCCTTTTTTCCATATTAGGATTACTAGTTAGGATTAATGTTTTTCTAAGCCCAAAAGTGTAAATAAATTTAACGTTGCAATTTAATTATCATTATTAAAAGAAATAAATAGAAAACGTATTGGAATATATTTTGTGCAACGCATGTCCTAAAAAATAAATATCAGAATCTCTAAAACTTATTCTTTCAATTTTGGTTACCACTTCTGAAAATTTTTATCAGTATTAAAATGAGCAATTCAGTTTGAAAAGCCGGAAAAGTTACCATTGCTGATTTTCAACTCGATGGTCCAACAATGCAGTTCAGTAGCGAAAATTGCAAAATTAGACCAGAAAAAAGAGGAAAATTTTGGGGTTTTGTATGAAGTGTATCTCGGTTTACAATTAACATGAAAAAACTATTAAAATCACGTTTGCAGAAGTGACGGAGTTTTAAAAAACGACCAAACTTTTCGTTTTCAATTTTTTTTTCATCTCGAAAAAATACCCGAAAAGTGGTGGCACATTTCCTGAAAAGTAGTGTCATGTCACTACAAAAGATTTCTTCCTTGTTTGAACTCACACGATTCCGTAATCTGAAGAGGTATTTTTGTCCAAAAACCAGTTTTCTGCAAGATTTTGTTCCGTCATTTTTGGAAAGTTGCATGTTAAACAAACTATTATTTGAAGCAATTTATTAAATCAAGAGTAAAAGATAAAATTTACACAATTTGGAGAAAATTCACAAAAATGAGTGCATCATTTTTGTTGGTTAGAGTTAAATCCTCCAAAGGAGGCAGGCGTGTATAGAAAGAGTGATGCCTGTCTCACACCATTAGTAAAATTTTGACAAAGCCTAATATAAACTTTCGACGTGGTAAAAACATCCGAATGTTCCTGTGTTTTTTTTTAATTTTTCTGTTTTTCACTCCCCATTCTTATCAAACAGATAAAAAATGAGACAAAATGATATGAATCAAAAAGTTTCTCATTTGACAGGTGACGTGGTTGAAGTGTGATCTTATTGCTCTAGTCTAAATATACTCACAACGCATGTGTGATGCGACTCCTGTCTATATTGTACTTTATCCCAGAAACTTCCAATATGTAGGTCCAGTGTAAATTTAGTGAACGGACTTTGAGTTCCACAGCAAAAAAAACCAGTTGCAAGATTTTAGCTTGTTATTTGATGATTTTTAATTTCTTCATAAAGTAAATATTGTTCACATACATTTTAATGAAAATTGGTCGTTCTATAAAACACCACTGGTCAGAGAATGTTTTACAATTAAATTCAAAGAACATTGATTTTTTTATGAATTTTTAACTACCTATTATATTTTTGAAGCAGTTTTCTCACTAGCATTACACCACTTTTAATAAAACTGGAAAACAAAAAAAAGTATCACTAGGTCATTCATTTAGCAGGAATTTAGAACATTCAACTTTTCTAGCTTTTTGTTGTAAAATTTGGAAAATGTGGAAAAATGCAATATATTCTTCTAAAGTAACATTTTTTAATGTGGAATGTTTTGTCATTTACGGTGCACTTACGGAACTACAGACTATTACTGTTTTATATTTTTATGGAACATTTTAAATGTATGAAAGTCTTCAGCATTTTAAAACTTTAAAAACACCACACTTTTGTTGTATTTTCCATCAGTGATCAGAAAATGCTTCCGAAATTGTATGTGTTCTTTGGACCCGATTACTTTTTGAGTCGCCCACAATCCTGAGAACCCGTCTACCAGTTGTCAGCAGCAATTGGTACAACGTCCACTAAAAATGAGTCAAAGACTAAAACGTAGCAGAGATCTCAGATCTGTATCAAAAAAACAGCGTCATAGATCTTTTATCTTTCTCTCATTGTCTTTTCCAATCACTCGAGACTCTTTACTTCCTGGCACACAAACTTCAGCTACTCAATATGAATCAATGAAACAACTTCCCGCTATATGAACCACAGTTTCGGCGCGTCACACCGTCGCATTCTCATCGAATAACACTCGTCTACATGTGATTACAGCATGGAATACGAACTGGGTGGAGCGAATACAACATGACTGATCGTTGTCACTTTTCATTCGCCTATTACATTAGTGATCTGTGTTCCGACTAAATCATTTACAATGGTCTTCCTTGTTGATGAACATTGCTTTTTGTTTATTCTCCGTTCTGTGGGGTTTTCTTCTCGTTCGCGTTTAGCAGACACTTTTGTTGATAGTTCTCAAAAACGATATTGCAAGGTCATTTTTTGTTGTCGAAAATGTATGGCAGGTGTGCATCAACGATCAGAATGAGAAAAAAAGTTAGACAAATTACAAGTTTTTATTGTGCAAAGTGCATTTCGAATGATGTGAAATGACGTTAAAAATTCAAGTTTTCAAAATAAATTTTAAAAATAGAAATAACATTCTTTAAAAAATTCCGGGTTGAAATCCATGTCTATCTTTTTACTTTTTAAATGCCTGTTGGTGAAAAAATTTCCGAACCAGAAGTCACATTTTTGCTGTAAGAAATTGGATTTTTCTACAATTTACTTATGACAATTATAAAAACAAAATTTTGGATATGATAGGTTTGTTTGAATAATTTCAGTGCTATAATTTTGTAGATTTTCTAAGCAAACGTTTGTCAATATTCAAACAATTTTGGTACTGTAGATGTATCCTAAACTAAGACTTTAAGAATTAACTATTTCTAAACTTATTTCAGCTTAAGAATTAACTATTTCTAAGCTTACCAAGTAAAAACCCATATCACGTTCAATTTATGTGGAGATATTAATAATAACTTTATTATTTTCAATGAGAGCATGCAATACACAAATTTCTAGTCCATTTTGGTAAAAAAACATTAAAAATTTTGTAAAGTTTTTATAAAAATAACGGTTATCTAGAAAATCCAGATAGGAAGTTCTGTAATATTTATAAATGTTTCTTAAATTCAAACTTTGAACCTAAGGACACCTTCAAAGCTGTCTTCAAAGTTCAAACCATCATTTTTTTTTTGAAAAACACTCCAGTCCTCCTAGTCAGTTGTTTCCTGCCGCTCTATCGCATTTTAGAAGAAACAACGCAAGTTGAAGATAGCGCTGACAGATAACCATTTTAAACCTTTTTTCCTATTCAAATAACAGATTGTTATGATTTTTTCGTTCAGTTAACTTATTCAAAAATTAGTGATCGTGATCAAAAAGTAGTTCACACCATTCAATATTTAATTTTTGATGCAGGTCCGAAGTTTCGCGAAGAATCGGCTTGTCTTCCCATTTTTGATGATTTCATACTGATAAAACGTTATTGAAACAAGAGGAACAATGTTTTTGTTTTTTTGAAGATGTTTTTTGAGATCATAAGGTTACAGAGTCTCCAAATAAAAGAGTCAAGGAGGGTGACTGAAAAATACATCTGAAATGTTTTTAAAAAGGAATTTTTGAAATTCCAGCATGGTTTCCAAACAACTGAGAACACATTTTTTAAGGCAACATGTTTTTTAAGGAATTTTTTTTGTTTTTTAAAGAGTTTTTTTTAATTTCTAAAAATAAAAAAATTTTCCATTCGTCTTCATTTGAATTTATTTAAACCCATATATTGAAACTCCTTTTTCTTCACTTCATTTTGTCTAATTTCCTTCGTTTGTTTTCTCTTGAAGGTCCCATCATCAGAGACCACAAAAATATGAGATGCACATCATTTTCACCCTTTTTTTCATTCAAAGAATTTTACGACAAATGTTACTTTGAGCTCTTTGTTCGGTTTTTGGTGTTGAATGGAAACTGACAATGATAAGTTATCATATTTTGCCTTTAATTTTTGAAAGTTTTTGCATGATCATGCTCTTTTCTTTAATGCTTTTAGTATTATTTAACGTACAGAAAAATAAGTCAACTGCCTAAAAAATATTTTTAAATTTTTTTGCACAAAAAATGATTCTTTTTTTTTGAATTTCCTCTTGACTTAGCATCTTGTTATTTTTTCTCACTTTCTCGATTCAATCGTTCAGTTTTTCACGAGTTTTTGTTTAAAAATTAATCTGAAAATTTACGAAAAACTGGTAAATACAGTTTTTCAATTATTTTTTAAATGTCGGCCAGAAAGTGTTTATTTTGATAATTTTCGATTTTGAATATGTTTCAATTATTTGTATTTGAAAAAATTCTTAATGAGACCACATTTTTGAATATAATTTTTTTAGAATTTCATCAAAACTTTGACTGAAAGTTTTTAAAAAGCGAAGAATATTTGGAGATTTTTTATGATGGTATTCGGTCAAATTAGTCTATAGTTGTATTTAGACTTTTTTTAAAATTGAAATGCAAATATTTAGAATTTGTTATATTTTTTTAAACAACCAAACTAACCCCTACTGACACTACTTCCCAAGTGTTTCTTGTTTTCAAATGATTTTGGTAACGTAGACAGCTTTGGACTGGTCATGTTTTTTGTTTTTCGCAACACTACACTTACACTCAACTGGAACACCTGTTCTTTGTACCATTCCATTCGCACCCACTTGGCGGTATTTTCTCTCAACTTATTATTTCTGCGTATTAACTTGTTATTGAGAATTGATCATTTTACTTTTGAGATTTTTAAGAAGAAAAATTTGCAGTTAAAACTTCACTCGAAAGCTTCAAAAATGAACTCAATTCTACACGACGGCTTTTTTCATCAACACGATCACCATCACCATGACGATCACCACGACCAGCACCAAGAAATTAATCTTTTGCAGCCACCGGTGAGTATCTTTTTTCCAGTTGTTCCCTCTTTCCTTCTATCGTTTTAATGTTTTCTTTTCTGTTTTCCGTCCGATTCTTTTTTTGTTCAAAACGAACAATGAAGCTATAAAACGAACACCGCGGTCGGTTTGTTTCCATTTGATTTCACAGAAAAGAAAACATTCATAATCGATCGACCTATGGTTTTTTCCCTATCAGTCTACATTATTTGAGTTGCAAAAAAATATATGCTAATAATTTTTGCACAAGATGGTCGAAGAACATATGATTGGGTTTAATTTAAAATAAAATAAAAATGCAAAAATTTTTGTACTTTCATATGTATGTAAACAAGGAAAGATTTTTGTAGATAAAATTTGATAATATTTCAATTAAAAAAAGTTATTAAAAAGCATAGCTATAAGTTATTAGTGTTCCACAACTGTAGCAAAAAATAAAATTAAAACTTACATTATTTTAACTATAACTTGCAAATAATGTAGCTGTATACATATAATCTCAATTATTTTTCGAAGTTTCTATAATTATCAAAAAATAATTAAAGTTCCATGTATGTTGTTCAGTTTATTCAAAAAAAACACCATTTTTCAAAAAACATATTCTTCCAATTAAAGTTTTGGTAATTTTTGTTTGAAACCAGTAAACATGGCGGGTAGATTAAAATAAGCTGAATTGTTTTTTTTTTTTGCAAATCTAGGTATTTGTGTAGTAGATGAACCCACAATTATATTAACCTTTGTAATAATCAGCATGTGGGTATATATTCAAAAAATGTGCTCAATTTTTTAATCATAAACTATTAATTTTTAGGTCAAGAATACAAAGAGGCGAACGTTTTCTTTTTTTTTTAACTTTAAAATAAAATTTTTCTGTACAGCTATATTATGGGCATTTGAAGTTAAAAGTATTTACAAACTGAATTTTAGAAATTAAGAAAGAATTTGTGAGCCTCAACTTTAAAAGTTAGCGCGGAAAGCTAAATTTTAAAAAATTGTTCAATATTGAGTTTCTATTTAGAACTCACAAAATTTCAAAAAAGGAAATTTGATTAGGTATCACTTATACACTGATGTTTTTCCACTTTTAATACACTTACCATATCAATTTTATTCAAAGTATAATCATTTACTATATATAAAGCGCTTATTCTGTGTGTCCATAGTTTGTAGTCTATGTAGTCTTTGTAGTCTGTGAAGTTTTGGCTTCTGGAGGGATAGTGAGTTGGGCTTAGTGTAGGGATATAGTCGGGGTACTGTAGTGGTACAATAGTGGTACGGTAGGAATACTGTAGGGTTACGGTAGTGTCATAAAAAATTAATTTTCAGCCCCAGAAATCGGGGGCCGCGCCGAAGGTGCGGTCCACGGCTGGTTAGTATATAAGACTACTTAAAAAACATCTGAAATCTCCTGATGACTCAAATCACGAGGAAATTTCAGAAATTATCTATGGAAACACTATATTTTCATTGGGTTTCAAAGTTCACGTAAACAAAAGCCGACGGCACAAAACGTGCAAATGTTTATTTTCCCTGCGAAGTTTGTTCAGCAACCTTTTTCGACTTTGTTTTGTTTTTGCAAATTAGTATTTTTAGCAATCAGACATCATTTCAATATCCATTTTCTCCCTCATTTTCTTCTCTCCCCACAATAAATCAAATATTCAGAAAGTGTGTCTCCGCACAATGAGCAAAAGCGACCCGCACCTCGACATCCCACATCTACTAGTCAGCCAGGACGAAGGTAGGTACACAGTTCGAAAACTACAAGCTTTCCCATACTTGTTGATGACCTTCGCCGCACTTTTCATAATTTTTTGTTATTGTCGCCCTGTGCGTGTGTGTGTGTGTGTGCCACGGCCGTCTGCACATGGTCGCCTTGTTTTTTGTCCTCCACCCTCTACACGCCCCGTTGTTTTTTGTCAAAACAGAACCTCGAGGTCTGGCTCTTTTCACTCCTTCATACTGATTTTCGCATCAATTCACGATTCATCCGATTTGAAATCGATTCCAATCGGGAATTTTAAGATTTCAAATAAACTTCATTCCAAATTCACCTCACGAACTGAAATTCAAATTCCACTTTGCTTTCGACCACACTTTTTTTGATCAGAAGCTGAAATTCGCTGAAAAATGGACCCAAAACTTCACAAATTTTTGATGGCCAATCATTTTTCGAAACATCAAGAGTATTCTGGATGTAATCTCCGATAAATATCAGATCCCTGTTCATCCCCTTATTTACCATTTTCCAGCTCATCCATCTCTCAATAAGATCATGTCTAACTTGCAACATGTGCATGAAGGACTCAAGACTCCGGTCTCCTCACATCCAAATCTTCAGGTAATTTGAACTTTCTCAAATTTTCTAGAACAAAAATAATCACGCGTGATTGCGAAATAATGGAAAGAAAAATTATTCTTGTTGACACGTTCGCCTTTTAAGTAAGACTAAAGTTCCTCCGTTAAATTTTTAATTTTTTAGTTTCCTAATAATCTTCGGAGCTTAATTTTTGAACTTTTATTGGAAAAAAATTGTGGCAAAAATTCTAAAACTTGATTCTGAATTACTTTGCAATCAAATTTTTTGTGATTTTCAGTCGCTCCGCCGAGAGAACGAGTTCCAAGACAAGAACGTCAGGTCAGTCAATTAATCAAAAACTGGGCCCCCATTCCCTTTAGTTCCTCAATCTGAGTCTCCCCATGAATGTGTTTATCGGAAATATGGTGACGAAGGCATAGGAAAATAGCTTACGCAGACGCCGCGACGAAAACTGAGTTCAAACAATGCTTTTTCTGGGGCGGGCAAGAAAATAGGGAGAAACCCTCTAGGTCTGAATTGGGTACAAATTCAAATACTTTGGCGCCTTCACTATTTTTCTCAGTACTCTTTCTTCTTTTTTTTCCAATTATTTTCAAATTAGCCTGTACTTTTTGTTGTGCTCTACTGGCTCTTCTAGTATTTAAAGGGTGCGAATTGCTCTGTTTTTGCGAATATTCTCTGTCCCATAAATCCAAATAGGCCTATTACACTATTGTATTGTACTGTAGAGCTCGGTCATCCAAAATAATTAAAAGTGAATTGCCCTGTTTTGGAGTAGAAAGTATTGTGTTTTTCAATAACAAGACAACTGTAAAGATGACGGTTTCTAAACATTTGGGACTTTTATAACAGCTGTACCCAAAAATATTTTCGTAGAGTTGAACTCATCAGGTTAGAAAACATTTTAATACTGTTGTACTAATATAAAAAAAGTAGTATTGAACCTGATACCATTCTATTTGAGGGGTTATCTTTTATTTCTTGATTCATTTGATTTTCAAACATCTTAACTAATGCATATCCTAATCCATATTAGTCATCGGGTTACGCAATCATTCTAGATTTTTCGAGATAAGATTATCTCGTTTTCAATTTTCCATAAATGTATATAAGCACTCTTCATGATTTATTTTCGAAAAAATCCTTTATAATTTTTGCCAGTTATGGTCTCCTACATTTCATCAAATGAATGCCCTTTCCATCTACTGAGTTCTCAGCAGTCAATGATAAGTCGAAATCATTCGCCATCATCTCCATTGAGAAATTTATTTTTCCAAAAAAAAAAAAGATCATCTTCTCTCATTTCTCTTCCCTTAAACCGCACCCGACGTCTTCTTGCTGATTTTTCAAACCAATGACGATTGATCGCAAGACGATTAGTCCAGGAAACCCCTTTTTTCAAGGCAGTTATATACATCGTAGACCGCGTGGGACGAAGAAGACGACCACGACGAGTACAATGATTCTGTGTCGTTGACAGAATGTGAAAATTTTTAGATAAACACCGGAAGTTGAAGATTTATGTTTTATCATCAACACAACGTTCGCTAAATAATGATACTTCTGGAAGAGAATTTGCGAATCTTTTAGAAATAGTTGAATGATCAAAGGCCGTGGTCAGCTCGTGCACTTTTTCCAACAAAATCTAAACATCTTGGTCAATCATGTGGTCAAGATTGAGATGATCTTCAAAGTGATTCATAAACTTTCAATTTAAGAGATTTGATCAAACAAAATAATTTTTGAGGCATCAGTGAGATTCTAAGTATTCTTAATGGGTGTTGTTCTAGATAGACAAATCAAAATTTTCAGTAAAAGTCCCGTATGTTTGAAATGTCAATACTTAAAATATGAGTAGGCTATAAAACTCAACGGTACCTTTTTTTGGATCGACGAATTCCAAAAAAATGGTAAATCATAGATTTTTCCAAACGTCAAAAAAGATTTAAATCCTTCATATGATATTTGATCATTGTGGTTCTTTTTTTTTCCTTGACTTCATAGTCGTCAGTAATCCCTCTATCATTTCGGAGTCTATAGTTTGGAATATCAGGGTCAAGCGGTTTAATGGTTTGATCTTGCTCCTCGTTTTGCTTGCTCATGGCGCGGGCGCTGACCTGGTCGCTTGCCTTTTGCCTCCGTGCTTCTCCTTTTTTCTGAGTCGCTTCTTCGAAAAAAGTTTTCATTGTGCACGTTTCATTCGTTCTTGCCCTGCTCTGACAGCTGATTACGTCTGACTATTTGAAACGGAGTGTTCGTTTTTTATTGTGTTTGTGTGTGTTTCTTTTTCTTTTACAGTAGGCTGGTTATGTGGGTTTGATCGCGAATTTTTTCCTCCCTTATCTTCTTATCTGCAAAAAAAAGTTGTGAACAACAACAAAAGACTAAATCGACGACAGCGGAAGGGGTATCCTCTCCTGATGTCTCAGCGTGGCGAGAGAATTGCATCAGAATTATCTTCGTAAATCGTGTCATATGTTCGATATCATATTTTTGCATCAGAATGCAGAAAAATATGAAAAATTGTGTTAAAGATCGGCCGGCCCAATGCATAGAACAATGAAATACCTGGGTAAATAACAATCCGTTCTGGAACCGAAAACTAATGTGTGGCCCCCGGGTGTGTTGTTTTCAATCTCTTCCCTGCAGTATTCAGCTTCCTGGTTTGAATCCTTCACTGCTTTCTCTTGCAGGTCGTGTGTATGTGTGTGTTTTTGCCAAAAAAAAAAGTCATCACATATTTTCTGAGTCAATAGAAACACCTCACACATTCCTTTTTAGTACTACGTGTGTTTGAGTTGTTTTCATTTTACTTTCCGATCGAGAGAATTTCAACTTTGGTACACTTACTGTTAGAATGACTATACAAAATGCTAAACTTTGACGTTTCACAAGAAGTTTTTTTCCTTAATTTTTAATAATCCATCAAAGTAATTATAAACTTAGTTTAAGATAGAGTACGACCTGTCTGAAAATAATTACAAAAAATTCCTACAATTCAAAAGTCGGTAATCACTCAGTTAATGCCACTGTTATGAAAGTCGTCGCATACTTTTGTTTAAACAAATAAATTCCAACATTACAGGGTTTCGAACATGCCACAGTGCTATAGTTTTCTCAAAAAGTGTTTAAAACTGAGTAATAACCACTTTTTGAAACTAAATAAAAATGTTTCAAGTAATTTTTTTTGTAAAGTTCTACTTTGATATCTTGTCATTATGTCGCCATAAAAGTGGTTTTTAACAATTTCCCTACTGGCGCAACTCCAGTTTTAATCGTTAAGACCCTAGTTAAACTTTCGTCAGAAAATGTAAAATTTCTGTCATTTCTGCCCTTTTTTCTGCAAAACTTTTTTTGCATTGCGATAAAAGTTTCCATGCACCTTCACTCCTTTGCTCTTTCTCTTCACGTCTCTTCTTCCCACTTGAAAAAAAACGTTGGTAAATTCATGATGCACCCAAACGACCCCTGCCTGAGTGCAATACGCTCATAAAACGATCGTATTTTCCAAAATTTCCGTATTGAGTGATAACAGATAACAGAAGTCTGATTCCCCCAAACTGCGCAAAGAATCATAAATTTCGACAAATTCGTTTCCTTTCTCTCGCCTCACAATGTCTTAATTTTTCCCATATCAATTGCAAGGAAAAAGAATGAGAGAAATGTCAGTCTAGGAAAAAAGGGTAGTAGTCTGTCAACAGGGTAATTTTAGTGTTTTTGCTTTGTCGACGAAACAGAAACACGCTGTTTGTTAGTTTTCCTGAACAATGATGCAGAGATAAGCAACAGCAGGCAAGAAATTAGAGACCAATTCAAATGGGACACGCTTCACTTTGTGATCTCTTGTTCTTTTAGTGATCATTACAATAAAAACAACAAATTGAGTTACATGCAACACTGATAGTGTGAAAACAACAAAATTGTGTAGTCTAGGGTTTTTACATTCCAATATTTTACTACCAAGTTTTGAATTGAACTACTGCCAGTTTAAGGCAAAATAGTAAAAGTGAAATTTTTGAAATTTTTCATGTGCATTCAAAAAGTGACAAAAACTCAGTCATATTTTTGGAAGCCCCCAAACGATTTTTAAGCTTCAATTATGTTATAAGTACTTGCATCTGAGTACTACAGGGGGTCAATCCATCAGCAATACTTAAAAGTTCTCGAAAGGCCATATTAAAAAAAAAACTTTGGAAAAACATTTTGAAGTTTTTCTCGAAAAGTTCGGCAATGGTAGATTATTTTTAATATGTTAAAAAACTTTTCTCTTAGCTAAAATTATTCTTTATTGAAAAATTTTGAATGCTAACAACTCAGTCAAGAGCGAGTCACGGCAACTTGGTCCAAAACCATTCCTAATTAGTAAATCATTACTAAATAGCTTAAAACCATTGCTAATTAGCAAAAAAGGCTAATTAGCAATGATCTTAAGCTATTCAGTTATGCTTCACTAATTAGGAATGATTTTGGACCAAGTTGCCGTGACTCGCTCTTGACTGAGAATAATTTTCGAGAAGTTTTCAAAAACATGAATTTCGAAATTCGGTTTTTCAAAGTAAAGTCTATTTTTTCAACAACAAATTCCCTTAACTTAATAAGCTAGAAATGTTTCAACACCTTATTCTTTCACCTGATCTCTGCAAGAACACCTGACGACGAAATCAGACGCCACGTGAGTCTGGCCGCCCGGATGTTTCGTCACAATACAAAATGTCACGCGATGTTTCCATTTGCACGCACACGTACCTCCACGGGAGGTGTGTCCCGACCCGACAACTTTTTAAGTTGAGACTGATGTCAGAGAAGCAAAGAAAAGCGACCACGTGGGCCCTGTGGGTTCAGCATACACTCAGGATACACTGTGCGCGATGTAGGGGCGGAAAAGCAGTCCGTTGGGAGATAATTTAGGATGACAACTCCGCTCCGATTTGTTCAAATAAACACACATACACACACACACGCTGCGCCACCGCTCGAAAATAGACCAGAAAAGCAGAGTCTTTCGAAATTTAGAATTTCTCATCATTTCCAGTATGACGTCTCATACTTGGAAAGAAAAACGAAAAAGAGTCATCGTTGTGTTTGTTTTTATTTTCGGTCTCTTTTGAAAATTCTTCTTCTACTGTGTATTCCAACTAGACCCTCCCCCAGAGAAAAAAGTCATATTCGTTTTTTGCACGTCGCCGGCCGGGTCACGAGGAACGCGTACTCAGAACGTTCTCATTCTTATTCTGCTTGAATTGCATCATGCCACGTCACGCCATGTTTTTCGTCTGTTGTAATTGAGTTTCCGTGCTCGAGATACTTCTTTACTTGACGAACGCCAACTGTTATCACAACTGCTTTCTCCCCCCACCTTCTACCTTCTACCACCCGCCGAAAAAAATTTGTTATTAATCTTTTGAACTTGAATCTTCTTTTTTTTCTTTTTTTTTCTGTAACAGCTTTTATCTTTTCTGTTTAAAGTAATTCTCCTCAAATCCGTCTGTCTTCCGAAACAAAATTGATAAGAAAATTACCTCTCTCATTATCACTTCAGAGGTTAAGAGCCAAGTATAGAGTGGCAGTGCGTGGAACAAGATGACAGAAGAGTTGTTGTTTTGATCTTTTCATCTGACAAATTACCGTTCTCCAAATTTCAACAAATCAACGAACGAGAGAGTATTTCATTGACAGACCATCGGGGGCCTTAACACGATCATATGTCTCCACGTGGGGGGCGCCTTTTCACCGCCTACATATAGAAAGAGAAGCCGGAAAGGAAAACTAGTCATTGCAACGTTGAAATACCTCTTTCCTCTTTTTTATTCACTACACCAAACCAGATAGTCCAGATTCCAGAACACTTTCCTTCTCCTTCTCTCTTCTACACCCACGTGTTGTCACTAGTCTTCAGTCTTCCGCTTTTGCTTTTATTGACGTTACATAGGAACACGTGCAGTTAAAAAAAACAACAGCACCACTGTTTGATGTTCTGGCCTACGTGCGATTTGCATAATGTATCCCATAGCAACCAAGTGTGATATTATATATTCATGTAGTCTGTCACGAAATGTGTTCATGGTTTTTACACGATAGCTTCTGTGAAATGAAAATTGAGACCAGAAGCTCGATGATTTTTGCTCCATTTGGGAAAAAATCATGTTTTCAAAGAGAACCCTTATCTAAGAATCAGAAGTCAGAGTGAAAATCTATGAAAAAAGTTATTATCGGGAAAAACATTTGATCATAAATGTTTTATTTTCTCTTAAATTTCCATCATAGCTGTTGTCATTTATAACGTTCCCTCAAGAAAAACAGAGGAGTCATGTTTACCAGGTAGATCAAAAATGGCTATTATGAAAAATTTGTGAACGTATGGAAATATGAGTAAAATTTATTATAGAAACTTAAAATTGAATTTCTAGTTATTCGTTATTAGGCTATACTCCGTTTTAAGTTCAATGTCTAATCCCGTTGGATGTCTGCCGCTGTAACTGTTGCTAGAGTGACAATCTATAAACAGTTATTGTCAACTCTTTTTTTTCAAGATGTTACTTTAAGATACTCTAACCTAACTGGAAATAGTTTTTCGAAGTTTCTTTGTCCACCCCAAATAGGCTTGTAAGTCAATTAGGTAACCAATTGAACATTCCAAATCATTTTTTGACCCCTATTTGAGAAGTCAAGAATTAGTGTCGTCACAAGGGAACCAGTTAATTGGTCCCTGAGAACGGTGACATCACCGAGGCCGTACACAGCGCCACACTCACTGTTTCTGATTCCTGATGCTATTCACCTAACGAATCCGGCTTCGTCTGTGCAAACATTTCGCATTCCACTCCCACCACCCCCCACTAAACGGCCCTGAATCAGTCGTTTGTTCTCGCCCAATTTGACTCCTTCCGCCGCCCTGAATATTGTAGTTTGAGTGGGTGTACCGAACACGGTCGTGTGACTAGGTGACTGACTATTCGTCCGGTCTGGTTGGGGGAAGAATCTAAGTATACCCATGACGTGGCCGAATCTGAGTGCGGGAAAAAAAATCACAAACGGAGTGACGATAAAAGTGGAAACTTTTCAAACTGTGTCGGTACTCCTGTGCACCCAATGTCAACCTTACATCTAACATCTTATCTCCTATGATTGCTCTTTCTTTTATCAATTTTTTTCATGTTGGCATAAAGTTTAATGGGTAATGTCACTCAAATCACTAAATCAGCACTTTTCCTTACAATTTCACGATCAGATTGCATAAGCCTGATGGATAAACATTTTATGGTTCCTCAGTGTGAAAAATCTCAATATCAAATAAGCTTTCCGATCGGTGTTGCATTTCTTGTTCAAACAGCATCCTGCACCACCCACAAAAGAAAAGCCGCGTGGAGAAAGTTTCAGTTTCAATAGGATCCTTTTCCATGAGCGCCGGCTCCACTCTATCTCTTTGACCTCAGTTTTTTGTGGGAGCACACAATGGCTACGACACAGACACAAATCGGACTCGTCCGAAACCACACCACCTTCTGTCTCTATCTCCGTTTCTTTTTTTCTTCTTCTCCAATTTTCTCGCTCCTGCCCCGCCGTCATGTAGAATCATCCCACGTGGGGATGGCCTCTGCCCGGAGAAACATGATGATAAAAGAAGAGATCGCAGATGTCAATGAGGGTTTTCCTCGGGCGCCGGTGTCATTGAAAACCTTTAACTCTTGCGTCTTTATTTCTCTGCGTTATACAGAAAAGTTGGCCACTCTAATAACGGCGTCGTAGCGCCTCATTTTCTCGCCTGGCTCCACCCACAGTCCCTCCCCAAATCGAAACTGCTAGCTATAAAACGGTCTTCGAACGACAGTTCTTATCGCATTCATCCTCCTTTGGCTAAGTTATTGATATTGATATTATTTGCGTCTAGACATTTCAAATTCCACAAATCACCAGAAAAAATGAACTTCGTTGGAACTAATCAACTCGAGACCGGCCTCCATTTCCCATGCAGGTAATACTTCTGAGAACCGCCGGCTTTATGTGATTCAAAACAAAACGCTGCTTTTTCTGCTTTTCCCCATCAGTAATACACATCCCCCCTTCTCCTTACTCCGCCAGCATAATGTGGCGAGAGAGTGTGGGAGGGTTGGCAGTATGCCAAGAATGCGCGTCGCTTGCAACAAAAATCGATTCTCGGAGTGCGGGGTGACACAGCAGCCCCCTGGCTGCCTCTTTTTAGCTGTTTCGTCATCTTTTTTTTTCATGCACTATACTTCTTTTTCCGCGCCCAAAATTGAAGACAAGTGCTTTTATACTAAATTTCCCGCCAATCCAAACTAAATTTATATTTTTTTATTATTTTTATCGCCTAGTCAAGTTGGAACCTTATCACTGTCCCACCGCTCAAAAAATAAAATCAAAGTTTACCCTGAAATGTATTGAACATGTTTTGTGTTTCTGTTATCAAAAAGAAAACATTGTTCAATTTTTCGATCTTTTAGTTTTTGTATTCTCATTTCTTTATCCAAAACCGTATTGGCGGAAGACTAAAGAGCAGATGCGTTGGTCCCGCCGATCTCAGCGAATATGCGCAGATGCATAGATAATGAGAGACCTGTCTGAAAGATAAAGATGGTCAGGCATTATTGTATTCACGTGAAATTGTAATATGATTCACCTGTCTTCTTCGTGCAGCATCACCCACTTTTCATTAGAATTTCCCTCGTACTTTGACCCAGTCAGAAAACTACCACACACACATTGTCTCAAAAATTGGCCACGCCTTCTTTCCTTGTCTGCAAATGATCTTTTTATACCGCCTCAATGATGGTCTTGAATGAGATTTAGATCACTCTGACTATTTTCTAGTTTTGATGTTCAATTATTAACTTTTTCCTTTTTTCAGCTCGGCAGCTCTGCTGTCTCAAGAGAGTCTTCATCAGCCACCACTTCGCAAGTCCTCATCGGCCATTGACTGGAACGGCGCCGTCGTCGAAGCTACTCGCAAAACTTCTAGGGTTCGCGAATTTCACCATGACACATTTCAGTTTGACTAGCAACAGCCCTAATAGGGGACTGCTGTCCAAAACTTGAGTGATAAGTACGTACTTTCTGAAAATACTTTTGCATTGACCTTGTTGCAATGTTAGACCAAAAAAAAGTTGAACTTAAAAAGACTGACTGTGAAACGAAATTAACATTAATCCTTCATTTTTCAGCAATTCGACTGGCAAACCGCTTTGTTCGACAACAGCCGCAAGACCAGCTTCTCGAACCTCCAACCATTTTCGCAAGCACAACAGGGCGGCTTGGTTATGAGCAATCTGGATAATAAGCAACAAGGAATGTCCGTCGCTACTGCAACCATGCCACAACAGCAGAATAATTTTGCTCAAACCCTTTCTCAATCGTCAAGCACTGCTTCTGCTCCAGCACCAACAAGTGCGCCAGTCACAACTCCAGCTCCAGGATCAAGGGTTAGTAGTTTTGAAATTACAAAAAAATTTATGGCAACTTGGAAACTAAAAACTGGAAGCGTGTTTATGTTTCTAATATTCAAATTTCTAATATTTCAGGGAGCTGCCTTGTTCGGAGGAGTCTTCCACCGTGGATTCTTCTCGAAGCCAGTCGAGCGCACCGAAGAGGAAAACTACCGTTACTTGATGGCTCTTGATCGTTAGAAGATTCACCTATTGGATCTTTACTCTCTGCCACTTGCATCACACAAAAATCATTTTCTTCCATGTTAACCTTCCTTGTCTTATTGCCCCCCCCCCCCCCCCCCCCGCCTACTATTTTCAAAATTTCCTTCCCTTAACTTTAACTCGACCCTACCCAGATCTCCTGAGAGGGCAAAAAGAATGAGACATTACTAATGATCACTGTTCCCAATCGTCCATCCTGCATACCTAACCAGACCATCTTACCATGTGTCTCAGGTCACACCGTTGCCGTTTTGCGTTCCCCATATTGCTACTGACTTACGAGTGTGAAGAGACCCATTGGTAAAAGAGGAAATCTCTGTTTTTTTTTCTTTTTTTCTTTGTTTTGAAATATTCGTTACCCACTGTTTTAGGACGAATCCCATTTTTTTCGATTTTCCTCTTTGTGATGCTATCCACTTTAGGATAACCCGAATTATTATTACTTCGCACGGGTCTGGGGGTAGCACCAGGTATTCTTCACCTGTCATATGTATAATCCAACCGCACACCAATCACCTCATCTGCTCTTTTTATGTCTCCTTCATGTTTTGATTCTCCAATTTGAAACCAAAATAATACATATTTTATTCCCCGAACACATGCAAACTTGTCAGACATGTTCAATGTAGAAAGTGTCAGAAAATGATCAACAGCCTTTAATGACGGAGAAAACGTTGATACAAACACACGCGTAGTTACTTTTTGCCTTATGTTATAAAAAAGAAAATCTCAATTTGAGAATATTCTAAAAAAAATGTTCAGTTAGAGATAATACCAATACTTGAATTTTGAGTTAAAACTGTCGAATTGCCATATTTGCCGAACATCTAAAAAACGCTACCAACTATAAATATAAAACATTATAAAATTAATAATATAAACAATAAAACTACCACCTATTAATTTTCAATTTTTTTTGCCGATTAACAAATTAGCTTGTTTGCAAATTTACAAGTTTGCTACCACAAAATAATTTGAGATGAATTGCCAGTTTACAATTAAAACCACAATCAAATAAAAGTTATTAACCTTGTTTTCAAAAATTTAAACCGCTAGAAAAATGTTGGTAAATTTGTTTAAAAGTTTTATTTCAAAATGTGTTAATTAAAATTTTGGCAAATTTAAGAAATGTAAAGCATTTCCACAGTTTCAGACCGCTACAAAGTAAAAAATTGTTAAAAGCTTTTTTGGTCAATTTTTTAAATTATAATTGGCAAAAAAACTCCAATTTTGAATTTATGATAAATTTAAAATTTTAACAACAAAAATGTGAAGAATTTCGGATACTCTAAAAAATATTTATAAAAACCTTCAATAATGTCATGTTTCATTTCACATCCGGAAATCGCGTTGTACAAAAATTGAAACCTGAAAAATTGTAACAATTAAAAAAATCTGAAATATGCCCACTTGAAAATTCATTTACAGTTATCACATATGGCAATTGGAATTGAAAATAATATTCTGAAACAACGCAGCGTTGTGAAGTGGAGCAAAAGACAATTGAAGAAGAGATGAATGGAAAGTGTGAGTTAAGGACAATTATTTGATAAAATTACAAACTTGAATGAAAAGAAAAAGAACCAAAGAAAAAATGAGAAATATATCTGAAACCGTGATCAACCGTTCAATTTATCAAAAACGGCGGATGGCAAATCAGTAAACATATCTAAACACAGGGCTAGTGATAGAAATGACGAAAGAGATTTTCACTTGCTTTGTCCAGAAAAAAAATGGATTGCTGCAAAGAAGACAAGAAAACAACAATTGTTAAGAATGAGCTTATAAGAATATTGCATTGAAATTTTGAACAAGTAGTTTACTTGGGAAGAGGACCGGTCAAAAACAGCTTCTCCGTTGGCGACGAGAAAATTGGGCTGGTTGTGTAGTGATTGATAAGAGCATTCATGTCCACAAACGTTCGGTTTCCAATTTTCAGGAGACCATCCACGTTTTGCACTTTGAAATGCTTGTTGCGTTCGATTCCGCGCATTGAGATCGACAAGTCTCCAGGCTGAAAAAAATTGAATTTAATATTAAATGGTTGAAAATATCCATTTTTGGTATTGTCTTCCTAGCAATATTCAAATGGGATACTGTCAATGAAGATTGATTTTAATTTAGATTGTATTCTGATCAGAATGAAAGCGTATTAACTGTAATATATAGTTTGGAGTGAAAATGTTCAAATCAAACGCTAGAACGTTTTTTTTTCCTTTGCGGTCCTTGATTTTGGTAATTAATTTCGTAGTATCTCGGTCATTTGCTGCCATTTTTAAACTAATTGTAGCCTCTTGCCAGCCTTCATTCTTTTGGATTTTTTTTGCACTAAGTTTAAAATAAAACTAAATTTAACAACTTCTTAAACAACTTGAATCTCCTTATTCGTCGATTTTAGTTTTAAAACCAATATTAGCAACTTTGTGACTATACTTCACCAACTTTGGCAACTGTTTGAACAACTTTAGTATCCCACAACTTCTCAACCAACTTTTGCAACTTCTGAAATTGGCATTTCTAAAGTTGCTAGGAATGGTTGAAAGCTTGCGACTATTTGGAAAGACACCGTTTGAAAAATTCCAAAAAATGCTCACATTGCTCTCCGAATCTCTGACCAGAAACTCTCCCTCACGACCATGTAGTAGAAGATCTTCAGCACGTTCCCTCGAGATGCGTCCAAAATACCACGGCTGTTGCTCCATCGGAATTTCTCCGTTTCCTGAATATTGCGGTGCGAAATCTTGATGTGAAGCTTTGCTGGATGATGAGTCGTTGACCACCTGAAATGTTCTAATTGTTTCAGATTCGGGCAATTTTTCTCGGAATTTTTAGGCGATTAAATGCACTACCTCAATGTAATTTCTTGGCACAAGCCCTGTGGTTCCACTGGCGTTGCGCGCCATCCACCAATCGGGGTCATGTTCTGGATGATCCACGATTTCGAGCCGTTCTCCTTTTTTGAACGATAGTTCTTCAGATGATGATGCGTCGAACGAGTACAATGCAACGACGACCTGAATCTATGAAAATGATTATTAAATTGCATTGGGGTAAATCCTACTTCAAATGAAGACCGTGACGCCTGGAGCTTCGGCGGTGGTGCTTGCATCATTATGGGCGCTGGAACTGCTGCAGCTGCTGGGTTTCGGTTCTCAATGCTTCCCTGATTTCCGTTTGTCGAAGCTTCAACTTCCTCCACATAGTTTGACGGGAACCATCCGACTCCTCCATTCGGTGCTTCTCCCTTCCACCACCCATCTGTGCTTTTCTCGACGACATAAACGAAATCTCCTTTTGTGAGACCGAGCTCATCTTCAAGTCTTGGCTCGTAAGTGAATTTCACCACAGCTTTCGTTTTCGAGCTCATCATAGGAATCTGAAGAAAAAAACGTTGGCGGATTAAAATAAGTTATGATTGAAAAGCCTGTCAAACCTTATTGGATGATGGTGTCACCGCACAGTTGTTATTCAAGCTGAACGCTAGACGCGCGATGCCGTTTAATCGCTCCTCCTGAAAAATCAATTTCAACAACAAAAAAAGTACTAAAATTAGAGATTTTCGCTTAAATTGAGCTTTTTTTCAAAATTTTGAAGCGCCATAGAAATTTTAAAACCATTTTTCTCATTACGAAATTTGTTCATCTGGAGTCTAAAAAATTTCAATTTTCCAAAATTTCCAAAAAAATAAAATTTTCACTTTAAATAAATTGACTTTATAAAAAATGTAGAGTTCTAACACAAAAGAAATAGTGTATCGTTATGTGAAATCTCTTTTTTTTTTGGCTTACATTAGAAAATATACTATCCTAATCAAAAAGCCTCAAAATTCAAAAATAAAATTTTCACTTCAAATAAATTTATTTAAAAAAAATGTAGGGCTCTAACACAAGTATTAAGTTCGGCAAGTTAGAGGGACGACGCAGATGTTTATTGCAAGGAGGTCTTATGGCACGAGAAAAATCGATAAGGAAGTGCTCTTCCCGCCTAGAAAGCTCACAGTTTAATTAGAAACGTGATCTTAAACGGCGAAAAAAAAAACAAATTTGATGAAGCCGGAAATTCCAAGTTTTTTTTTGGAGGCGCTACGTGGCCAGTAGCAGCAGCACAGACTCAACCCGCTACCTTCAGTCAGAAATGCAAACAAAGTGAGCGGTTGAGCTCGTAGGCAATGTGCATGCAGCGCCCCACACATCGAAACACGATTTTGGTTAGGGGGTGAAGAGCGGGAGGGGCCCTCAGGCGATTGAAACGTATCGTCAAGACGGAAAAACATAGGAAGCGTTGAAATTTCGCGCGCTCTTGTATACCGAGACTGTCTCATTTGCGCCGAATACATTGTCGCGGGAGAGCCGTATGTATGTGTGTGTGTGTGATAACAGGGCAATGATAGTATGCGCCGCTTGCACACACATGCAAATATTAACGGTTTCGGTCATTTATTACGGAGTTTTTGCCTCACAAAGTTCAGCATATTTCGATTCGAAAATATGATTCGAAAAATTGAGCGTGCCGTTTTGATATTGAGAAGAAGAAAAGCAAAAAAAGTATTTTATGTGGAGGAAGGAAAACGCAAAAAACAGACGAACCTGTCAAAACGGCGAGGAGAACGGGAGAACGCGCGGCGAGGTCTTTTTGGACGGTCTCGAGCAATCAATAATCCTGGGAAAACAGGGGAAGAAGAGTTTGTTAGTTCAGACGATGCGCAGTATCTTACGCGCAAAACACTCAATTAGTTATTGTGGTGATGACAAAATCATTTTTTACTAGAATTTGGGCTATTATATCAATTTTTAATGGAAGCTACAATATTTAAAATAATTAACTTTAAATTTGTAAATGCTATTAGTTAGTTTCATAAAAATTGCAATAAAAAAACCGACAACGAGAAATATTCCTGCCCCAATATGACAAATCATTCTAGAAACTTTTATGGCATTACAAACGGAGCAAAAAATCGATTTTGTTTGCTGTATGATAAGGAAACAAAACTGGAATGTTCTGGGAAGAAAGTTAGTATATCAAAACTAGTTTTAATGTACCTTAAAATTAAAAGAAATAAAGTATCTGTTGGCAATTCTAATTAGAAGTTAATTCAAACTGTTGCTTTCGGCTGGAAGCGCTTGTGTAAATACAAATCTTCCACGTGAAGACTGGTTTTGGCATTTGGAAACAAAAAAAAACTGAGAGTGCGACATTACAGTCGATTATGTTTCGTTTAGTTGTGGCGGCAGTTTGGCGCTTTTTTTGGAAGTGAGATGGGTTTTTGTAACAAAAAAAAACAAAACGAAACACTCACCGGCTCCGGATCTGAGGATCGGTTGCGACCTCGCGCTAAGCCCTTGATTGTTCCTTTTGCTTTGTCCACAATTGATTCTTTTCGCACGTAGTTTGAAGGCACAAATCCAACACTGTTTGAATCGTTCATTACCTGAAGAAAACGGTTTTGATCCGAGGGAAAACAACGTTAAGTGGCTCAATTTATTTTTAAAAAAATTAAGGTTTGTAGAACACTTTTTGATTAGTAGTTTTGCTAATTGGTACCAGGATTTTTTTTTGAGATGTGGAGCAATGTCAGTGCAAGCTTTGTTTAAATGTTGCTAAAATGACCAACAATCATAATGAAACTCTTCAGAATTGTTTTTTGAAATATTTTAATGTGCAGTCAATGTGCAAAATATGGTCGACCAAAACGTTGACTGAAAATTTTGAAAAAATTATAAATTTTTCTGGATGTTTAATGAAAAGAGAAAATTGTAAATTTATATATGATGCTAAAATAACCAAATATTATAGAAAACTGTTCAAAAAATTTTGGAACATTTTTATTTCGAGTCAAAAAGTGGTGAGAACTTACTAATATGTAGATTTCCCCAAAAAGTCGTTGATTAAAATAAATTTCTCTTATTTTAATGTTCTAATTATGCTTAAAACATTAAAATTTCAATATAGCAGGGAATTGAACATGCGACAGTGTTTTAGAGTTCTCGAAAAGTGGATCAAACTGTTTTCACATTTAACCATTAGTTTCAGTATGTTTTCCGTCAATAAAAACTCACTTTCCACCAGTTTTTGCTATCATCTAACAGCTTTAACCGTTCGTTCTTTTTTATCGTCAACTCCTGTTCCTCTTGTGCTAAATAATCGTATTTGACGACCACATAGTCCTCCGACATTTCAAATGTCCGATGTAATACACCCTGTAAAGTGGTTTGGTGAGAAAAATTGCGAATCCATAGCAAAAAACCGAGGAGAACAAGTGGGAAAATGAAATGAATAGGGGATGGATACGCAACTCGTAATTGACGTCGTCTATTCTACCTCCTCACTACACCTACACCTGATAAAATCAACATTAGTGAGCGGAAAAAAGAAAAAGAAGGCGCACTGACGACGTACGCCACATTTTTCTAGGATATATCGGTCAATGTCAATCTGTTCAGAAGTCAGTTAGGCTGTTGGATGTTGGTAGGTCAAAGCGTGTCATGAACGGGTTCCGGAAAGTTTTTTTATTGATTCGAAAGTTATGAAAAATATTAAACTTATAGTTAGTATCAAAAATCTTTTTTTTTTCAGATTAGCACACAGCCGTATCAAGTATGACAAAAAAAGAAGAATGAAAAAGGTGAGATGTGAATAATAAGTAGCATAACGCGGGCAGCATTGCCTATTCAATAATACTATTTTATGGAGTTAGCAAACACATGAATATAGTCATAAAAAGTTGGCGAGGTAAGCAGGATTTTGTTAGAAGGCGTCAAGCGAGAAAATAACTGCAGTAGTTGGGCAGATGTACTTATGAGTCAGGATGCCTTTGAATTTTTCAGCAAGACGGGTGCACTTTCGAATGGCTCAATGGGAAAATGGAAATAATTCAGATGCCTGGCTTTGGCATATAATTACTTCCAGCCAAAGTACCAATAGGAAACCCCACATTTCCTCTGAAAGTGCAAAATCAGGTTTCAGGCAAATTTTATTTGCGCCTGTAAGCATTTCCAAATGGGGAAAATCACGCAAATGGGGAAAGTTTTAGTTAGGATTGTAAGGCCTTTATTGAAAATATATTGATACTTCTGGATTTAATGTTACCCCCAAAAGTGCTAAAGTTAAGTTGTTATATATTTTTCAGACCTCTTTTTCCTACAAATCTAGAATAACTTTTTTCAAGCTCTGGAAATATGATGAAAGTTTTAATTTGAAATTAATTTTTTTAGGGTCTCCTACAAACTTATATACTTATATACCGTTTTTAATTTAAATTTTGATTTTTTGATACTTGGTTGAATTATATTATAAAAGAAAATGCCTTATAATATACCTGCTTGTCGAAAAAGAATACCCATCGTAGTTCAATATGGCCTAGAATTTTTAGAATTTTTAAAATTTCAGTCAACACATTAAACTGCCACACTTAGAAAAAGAACAACAGGAGCGTTTGAATACATTTCTTACTGACGAGACTCCAAATTGTATTAAATTCCACAATTAAGTAATTTTAGAAATACAGATTTTCATATTAAAATTTTAATTTTTTGGAATTTTCCTTTTCAAACCAGAAACGTAATTGACTATGCTCCATTTTGCAAAAGAAGAAAAGAAGAAAAAAAGAAACAAAAAGCAGAGGAAAAACAACCGACAATTGTAGGCAACAATTGTTGGAAGAGCCCCATCGTTTTCTTCGTAGCACACACACACACACACACACACACACACACACACATTTTCGGACAGGACAAGAGTCAATGACAAATGATGGGAATTTTCGGTTTTGAATGGGGGCCAACAGGGGCCGAAATAATGCATTGGAATGCGGAGAAAAGAGAGAAAAGATTGAAGACGGATTGCCAAAATAATGTGCGGAAAATTTGCGAATCTGGCTCAAATCTCAGACTGGAACGACGAGATGGTTTGTGGGGGGATAGATGAAGGATTTACTTGGGAATTGAAAATAACAACAAGATGATCCTTTAAGGGACACTTAGCAATCTGGTCATCGGAGAATAAATATCTAGGGGGGCCCCCCGTCACCAACCAGCGCGGGTATTAGCAGCAGCTGAAGACGAAGAAAAGTAGAAGAAGTGGACGGAGGGACACAACAACAATAACAACGTTCAACCATTACCAATTATTCTGTCTTTTCTCTCACTTTCCCTTACTCACTCTATTCACTATTCTGTTCACATGGAAACACAGAGTCTTTTCAATTTACCAGTGAGTATGAATCATGGATGAATAAGATATCAGAAGAATGGGTGTTTGTAATACAAATAGGTGCATGTTGTTAAAAATGAAGTAGGCGCCTGTAGGAAAATTGTTAGAAGCCACTTTTGTGGTTCAAATGATTAAATATCATATAGTAATTTCGCTAAATTTTGACATATTACTTAAAAGGCGCATGCTGTGAATTTAGTGGTAGGTCTCGTTACGATCCACAAGTGCCAAATTTTACAGATTTGTTCATTTCGCGTAAGAAAAATAAAATTCGAAAATCTAAAATGCACAGAAAAAGCCAAACCTTAACGTGGAATATTTAGCACCAACATAGTTTCACATTTTGGCAAACGGACAATAGTATAACTTATCAAAAATTGAAACTATGCCAAATTAAAATTAAAAAAGGTCTTTCCAAAACAACACCAAAAAAAAAACAATCATACAAGTTTTATACTCTAACTAAGTTGTATTTATATATTGCATGAGTTCAAAATTGTGAAATTGCACTAGTTCTTTCAAAAACTGCAAAATTTTGGCAAAATTTGGCAATTTACCAAAACTTTAACGGAAAATTTTATGTTTTTGATTCTGATATTTGACTATTTCAGATTATTTCAAGTTTTTTTATCATTACCCCACTACCTCTAAATAATAAAAAATGGAAACATTTGTGAATATTCAAATGAGCTAGAAGAATTATTTAATTAAAACGGAATTTAGTATAAACCAGTATTAATAAAATAACGCTTGGGACACAAGATATACATTGAAAAATATGTTACTGGAAAAACATGAAACGTTAGCTTTTCTCAGAAATTGTCAAAAAAAAAAGAAATTCTCAGAACTTTCCTGTAGACATAAAATGTGTTCATTTCTGTACAAAATTTTTGAATTACTAAAATAACATTTAGTATGCAACAATTATATTTAGTCCCAGTCAGTTTAGATATGTTCCAGATTTTTACAAATGGTATATAAAAATACAAAGTTGTTCAAAAAAAAATGACGAGACATATATCAAACTGTAAAACAAAATAATTAGGAAACTAAAGTTTTGGACATATAGTGAATACTGGTAGAAAATGTTTATACCACTATATCAGAAAAAATATAGATTTAATTTATTATTCGGTCTGAAAAATGCAAAACTAAAAATACTGAAGGATGGATCGGATTATAGTTCTACATTTCGTTGGAAATAAAATTCACTGAAATAATCCTCTCTCTTTTCGGAATTCTTCAATAGTTTATTGTCTACTCTCCGCCAAAGATTTCTTCCATCTTAGCAGCGACCAACGATATTCAGTCTTGAGACCGGAATCATAGATGATACAAAAAAAGGGATAATTAGATAGAAACCGAAATTTCATTGGCATCCAGCAACAACCACCAAGCGCGCGATTGATACACATTTGAATAATTCCAAATCGGAAGGACAATGGGAGATATGAGAAGGAAGCTGGTGTAGGAACAAGATGTATTCAGAAATGGGTACGACCGGCGTTTCTGCAGCTATTTCGAATATGCATATATGATTAGAGGTATGAATTGGTGATGACCAGTTTTTATTATTTTTAAGGTAAATTATTATTTTATGAGATTTGAACGTTTTCGAAAATGATGAAGGTGATGGAGTTTTTGAAATGGTCTCATATTTCTTCTTCGCACTTGTGGTAATTTATCCTTGGAAATGGAGTGGTGAAGGAAGTGCGGATCATTATGAGCGTTTGGCATTGAAATGTGGTTGTGACCCATTATAGGAGTTTAGAAGAGAAGGAAATGTTGAAGTGGATGTTAGTCCTGAAAGGTCTTACATCTACATCTCGAGAAATGATGACATATACGCACAGCTGGTAATTAGTGCTGGCTCGGGGAAAATATAGAGAGTAAGAGGGAGGGGAGAGTAATTTAAATCTGCTCACTCTCTCTGTCAATCCTCAAATTTTATGAAGTCAAATGTTTTTGAACTCAAGGAAAAGTATGCGGTTAGCCAGAAAGAAAAGAGACTTAGAGTGCAGTCAGCTGAGCAAATGGCAATTTTGAAAAGAAGAAGAGAAAGTGCTTGAAATAGCAGGTGCCTAGAATTTTTAGGTGTCGGTGGCTGTAGCAACCGGCTAGTAAGTGTGGCAGCTGTAGAGAGACGCATACACAAAAACACGAAATTTATGGGTGAAGGAAAAAATTGGGCATGTTCTATGAGAAGTAGTATTGTTTTTTTTTGTTTCAAATAACAGAAACATATATATCTTACTGATAGAGACACCTCATCAATTCTTACTATGCAGCAGGAAGACCTTTCATCACTAGACTAACAAAACCAGTGTTGCCTTTATGAGAGGTGTGTACATGTTTACAGAAGGCGTGTCAAAAGGGTACAAACCTTTGAATGGATTACTCATATTTTTTCATTTCATGTTAACTTTAAGAAAAAGGTATGTAATAGAGAAATATTCCATTAACAAGGAACAGCAGAAGCAGGAGCAAAAAACCAAGCAGCACAAATTGGTGTGAGTGGTGTGACGCCAATCTCATCTACTGGACGGGGCTGTGGTGGTGTACCAGAATTAGTGTATGAGGGACAGGCGATGAGCCCACGGAGACATTGTACGTCATAGAAGAGACGCAGAGACGATGGGTTGCGGGGTGTCGAGCGAAAAACGAGAGAACGGGAAAGGTTGAGGATGATCACGAATGTCATATGTCACACAGTGCTTTCTCAGAGATTGATGATGTTGATCCGCGCTGCCCACACGTACTGCCTAATCATATAAAGTTACTAGATTATATCCGATTGATACGGATTTTAAATGCAACAAAATGTGTAGTAGTTATTTAACACAAGATGTAACATGGAATGTACGGCAATTAAAAAAAAAGAAAATATCAGTGCGCTCACCCTATTTTTAGTATTTTAAAAATATTTAATTATCCCGAAAATCGCTTTATTTCCGTTAAAATGTAGAACAAGTACACAGAAATACTGCCTAAAATGTGGCACTTCTTATAAAAAATTCATATTGAATTTGGCGTATCATTTTTGGAATTTTTGTATATTATTGAATTGTGTAAATTTGCGTTCATTGTTTTCAAAAAAAACCTACATTTATTTACAAAAATGTTTCTGAAGATTTTTAACGACGGAGGAAAAATGTTTTTTTTTGGGATTTTTTTCCTCAAAATAACGAATGAATTTACACAATAATTGCACAACTAAGATGCATTATCAAACAAAAAATTAGAGGCAAAAACGTATGATATTGGGCACATGGCTTAAAATAAATGGCTACGAATTGAAGCACCTTGGGAGGTCAAACAGTTTTGAAAACACCTTCAAATGAAATATCATTTTTGACAACATAAGTGCTCAGGGAATGATGAAGTTTGTAACTTATTAACACCCCAGATAGATCAAGCTTTATGAATGTAGTAGCCGTACCTCGAAAATAATTTTTTTTCGTTGAAAAGGGTAATGGAAACAAAAATTGAAGTTAGATTGCATTTTCAGGCTTAGAAATTCACTATTTCTAAGTTCACCGTTTCATACATTGTAAAAAAGGTTAAGGTATTTTGCTAATGGTCAAAAATTTTTGAGTTACGGCTACTAGATACCGTATTTCCTTTAATAGTATTGTACTTTACTTTAAAAATGTAAAACCCGGTTCTTTCAAAAAATTTATTAATAAATTTTGAATCGCAAATCTGTAGAAAAATCCAACAAATATTTTGTCAGTTAGCAATTTATCAATTAAACAAATGCCAACTGAGACATAAAAAAAACTTCAATGTCCAACGAGAGTCAAAAGTCAACACTCAGAAAAAGGAAAGATGAAAATGAAAGGAACATTCGAACAAATTGGGGACATGTGATGTGATCTAACTCCTTTTATAAATCAAAAGGGAACTAATGAGATTTCATGACTGTCTACGTTCCTAAAACACGGTGGAAAAAACAATGAAAAGACGTTCCTATCCGATTTCACGCCTTCTCGTCAGCACTGACCTCTTTTTTTCCAACACATAGAACAAATTACGCAAACTAATCCTCCCCGATTTCGTCACCAACCACACAATGGCCCTATTGAAGACGTTTTAAAAGGGCCAAAATGTGTTCCTATCGCTGTTAGTGGCTTTGTCAACATTTTCTCACGGGGGCACGCACACACATTTTGTCAGGGATTATCAACAAAATAGGATTATTCGAGCAAAAGTGAATTAGGCATGAACAAGCGGGAAGTTTGCATTGTCGGCCTGGGAGAGAGCGAAAAGTTGCAATGGAATGGTCTTATGAATTCAATTTTGACCACATGCTTCAGTTGCGGCACAAAATTACATTTGAACGAAGAAATGTGAACATTTGAAACGTAGAAACAAGAAGGAAAAAGTCTTTCTTCCAATTCGGTCAATCCGAATTCGCAGCAAAAACCATTAGACCGTGAGAATGTAAAGTTCGCCCTATCCGATTTCAGAAATTCATTCCAGCACTTTTACGCTGTGACCGGAAACTAGTAACTGGAAAAAAATGCTGGAAAATGTGAAAAGGGGAAGCTCATGCATTAAGACAAGCTGTTTGAACTTTTTGGTCTTCTACTCCTCCATAAAAGCCTCAATAAAATAAGTTGGTGAAAGAGAATGTGCAAGCGAGGAACAGAAGATAGACGAGCTTCTCGTCAAGTAGCCGTCGGACTTTACTTTAGAGTATATGCATCCTCTTCTTCACCACGAAATTCCACAAATTGTGTGACACATTTCGCAACAAAGCTAAATTTTCTAGCACCCACGATTGAAATTCGGACAGAAAGAAGAACGCGAGAAATGAAGAAAAAGGAGGGGGAAACGCACAAAAAAGCAAAAGGGTCCCAACGAGAAAAGAGGATTTGTCGAATAGATATGAGCTCCGTTTGACTGTTGGAGTCCAGAATTGTTTATTCGTGGTGTGTGTGTACTTGGTGGTGCAAGGCTCGTCTGCTGGAATGTGTTCTTGCTCGACAAAGAAATAAGGAAAATAGCGCCTGACAACTGATTCCTCCGAGCTATTTCACTCCCTCATTCTTTTTTTACTACTACAAGATTGGTGTAACATTTTGAGAGCCACAATCGAGATTTACGACTTTTGAACAATTGTTTAAGAACCACCGAAATTGTTTGAGATTTTTTTGCAAAGAAATCAACTTACTGCAACTTTTCGGCAACCGGCGACACAGTTCTCGAAAAAATTTCGTTAAACCTACGTTTTCGTTTAACTTATATTTCGTAGTGTTTAAAAAAACATCCATTTTTGTTATCTTTCTATTTTTTCAAGATTTTTTAATATGGTTGTTAGAACAAAAAATAAACAATATAAATATCGGCAGTTGTCACAGTTACCGAAAAAAGGAAATTGCTGATGATCCGAATCCCTAAAATTATCGGCAACCGGAAATTTCCCAAAGTTGCCGAACAATAAATCTTCTGGGAACCGGCATTTTTTCATACCACAATTTTTCAAAATAAGTTTATTTTATACTTTTTTGAAATTTACGCCAATGTAAAAAAAAAATCCCGCCCACCCTTGAATGTTTCTTTTTTAAAAATTTAAATTGATTTCTTGATTTTTAACGTGATTGACAAATTCAGACATTTTTCAAAAGATAAGTGGAAAATTTACAGTTCCAATATATGATTATTTTTAAAAGGTGGACTATGGCCAATGGGGAAATGATTGGAACCCATTGCTACTTTTTCCTATCCATATGGTACCAAAACGGCCAAGTATCAGAATAAAACTTTTCAAACTTTTTTATTTCGAGTAAAAAAAGTGAAGAAAACTGGGCTTTAACCACTTTTCAAAAATCTAAAAAAGTGTCGCATGTTCGAAACTCGACAATGTTGAAATACAAATATTTTGAAAATAATTAAAACATAAAACTGGAAGAAAACAGAAACTTGAACGGAATATTTTTTAGTTGACGACTTCCAAAACAAAATTGATGAAACCTGAGTTTTCATCGTTGTTTACTTGATATACAAAAGTGACCAATTTATTTTGAAAACTTAAATAGGTTATTCACATAAATGCTTTTTTTAATAATTTTCCCATTGAAAACAATCTGAAATTTAGAAGAGCGTTTTTGCATTGACATTAAAAATAAATTTTTGAATTTGAAAGAATTAAATTTTTAAAAATCAAAACACAAAATGATGTTTTGTTATTTCTGTTTAAAAAAACACTTTGCAATATCAAACTGATAGTAAACAATATTTGAGTCATGGCGGAAGGAGAAAGAGTGCAACTTCGCTAAACTGCAGTTTTTCAATGAAAAAGGAAAATCGAAATAAAAAACTCTCGAAAAAAACGTTATAACTAAAGATAATACGATAAAAAAGGGTTCCCTTGAAAAAATTTTTTCAATAATGGAACAAATACTAATATCTAAAAATTAATGAAAAATATCAAAATTCTCAGAAAGTTTGGATAAATTTCAATGTTGGTTTAGACTGAACAATACAATGAGTGATCAGAAAACGATGGTCAAGTTTTCAAACGGATCAAATTTCGTTTCGTCGTTGAGGAAAGGTTTCACAGTGGAAATAGAAAAGAACCCTAAGTGAATAAGTGTTTGGCTTTCCATGATTAATTATTTTTCGGGTGCAACGCAAAAAGAAACAAAAAAAAACGCGAAGGCGAAGACGGCAAAAGAAGAAAAAATATATACATAACCTTAGACAAAGAATGTATACATACAAATACACACGTTTCAATTCCGTTTTCTCCCCTTTTCTCCTTGGGGGTTTATTTATGATGGTTTGAAAGAGACAGAACTAAGAACAAGGAAAGAAACCAAAATTGACAAAAGAAACAGAAACAAGTGCAACGTAAAAGAGAAACAAATGAGCATTTTGAAAACAAAAGTAACGACTCATAAATGTGATTATTTTTGATTTTATCATCATTTGTGATTATTTGACAATAGTGGCAGTTATAAGCGCGGCTCTTGAGACCTAGAGGTAAGAAGGAGCACTTTCTTGAGTATATCGCACCGTCTTAGTGTATCTTTGCATTTTAGTGTATTCTTGTCTTGTGATATCTTACGTATTGTTTTTTGAAATTTGAGCTTTATTCAGTGGCGTATGAATAAGTATAATGACAGATGTTGGTGACATGTCGTCTTGTGTTACATGTTCTTTATTCCACTTGTGGGTGGCAGCAATCTGTTGCTTGAAAGTCGATGTATTTTTGGAAAAACATTCGGGAAAGTAAAATCAGCATTGTGGTGGTTGGAAACATACGGAAAAACCAATGGGATTGTAGAGCTTTACCTCAAATCCTGAAAAATTAACGGATTAAGATATAAAAAATTAACCCGAGAACGCATTTTTAAAAAATGCACCATCAAATTATTTTGTTCACAAAATGACAAACTTGTATACAAGAAACGATTCAAAATTAGGATGCTTATTCACTAGCAGTGTTGTGTGGTCCTCGGCTCTTGGCGCCAGCTGAGAGCCGACAACTTGGGGTTGGCTTGCGCCGAAAGCCGAAAATTTGGGGCTTTTTCGGCTCTTACCTACTTTTACTTTTGACCAAATTCAAATCATTTTTCAGATTCCGCAGGTCCTCAGAAACTGGTAAGAATAATAAAATTAAACTACAAGCATGTTCGAAAAATATTGAAAAGTGCAAATTACAAATAAAATAGTCTTCCATAATTATGTAATTCAGGCATGTAACTGAAATTGACTAGTATAATTTTTTATTTATTTTTGAGTCCGTTGTTTCTCAAATCAGATTTTTCTAAACTTACTTGATAAGTCAAAAACCCCTTTTTCTACGCTCAAGCTCACAAAAAATTGTCAAAATTTTGTATGTCCTCAGAGTCAAGTGTTTGATCAAAGAAGGTATTTTCCATCTCTCTGTTTTCCAATTTTTTTCCTGATATTGCAAAAATGTTTGAGTTAATCTTGTGTCCCGTTTTTCCATCCCCCAAATCACATTTCAAGTAATTAGAAAAAAAAAAACGTCAGAAACAAAAAAAAACACGTCTTTTGTTCTTTTTCTGCCTTTTCCTCTATTCAAAAAAATAGATAAAAATAGTGAAACGTACTCTCTGAATATTTGCAAAATTCAATCAACAGACTCAGTGTAATCCAATTATGGGCAAGTGATACCATCGGCAGAAGAGCGACTTGAGCACATTGTTCCATGCCTCCCTATGCGTCTCTTCCGCGAGGTGTTCTTGCTCATTTCGCTTCCTCTAGGTGTAAGTTTTTGGCTCACGTACTTTCTTCTCTTTTATGTTCTTCGTACCCTACCAATTATTTTAAGCGACGACAATATTACAAGAAGGCACACTCTTTTACTAATTGACGCTCTTCTTTCAATCGAGGGCTTATTGCAAAACCCGGGTTCTTGATTCCCGCCTTTCTATTATTCAGCTCGTTTTTTTTCAACTCTTATTTTTAAAATTTTCAATTATTGCGAATATACAAAGGTAAGCTTTTTTCTATTAAAAAAAACCACTTCTATAGTGCCGAAATGACCAAATATAATAATAAAACATATCTAAAAAGTTTCTGAAATCTTTTAATTGCCATTCAAGAAGTGACAATTTTTGAGTTTTTGCCAACTTTTGAAAAAAAACTGTCACTGTTGCATATTTGAAACTCCCAGCTTAATTGATTACCAGTTTCTTAGAGAAAAAATTAAAAAATCAGAAAACAATTTAAAATGTAACTATAGCATTTGGTGATTTTTGCACCATAAAAGATGTTCAAATTATTTTCTCACTGGCTCTACTTCACCTTTAAAAACTGTTTTCAGAATTAAATTGTTTTTAGCAACTTTATCCGTTGCTAGGATCTCAATATATGTTGGTGAGTATTTTATGAAATTTTCAAGCTTTTTAGTTGAATAAAATATATTTATTTTAGATTTGCGTCCGCAACTTCTTAGCTCGTCATCTGTTGCTTACAAACGTGGGAACAAGTTGCGCCCAAATCGGAACTGCCGACATAATTCAACAGCACATTAATGGAGACGTCGATCGTGACGGATGGGACTGGCGGCGAACATGTAAAATTCTTTCTTAGTCCTTTTCCCCCTTTTTGCAGCTTTCGTGACAAACTCCCGTTTGAACTAATTAGCTTCAAGGTCACAAAAAGAAGTGGCTTTCGTCTTCCCTTGGGAAATTATTGGAAGGGTTTCGTAGATTAAAAGTAGTCAGTGTTAATGTGTTAGGTTCTAGAGAAACATTGAAACAGAGGATTTGGACGGAAAATACAAAAATTATAAATTCTAATTCAGGTAGAATGGCTGCAATTGGATTGGTTATGGCTCCCAGCTTACACTGTTTTTATCGAGTCCTAGATACTAGAAAGTTCATAGGATCAAGAAACTGTAAAGTTCTTAAGAAGCTGGCATGGGATACGGCATTTATACCATACTTTTCTTGCATTTTCATGACAGGTAAATAATATAAAAATTTAGGTTGAAATGAGGCTTATAGGGAAAGTTTCTAAAAGGCGAGGTAGGCTGAAAGGCGAATTAGTCATTTTTTGCCGCCAATCAAAAACATTTTTCGGACAAATTGTTTACGTTTCTCTAAATACTCTAAATTTAAAAAAACCACTATATTTGAAAATTCAGCGCTTTGCCAAAACTTTGATTGAATTTTTTGAAAAATGTGAAATGTATATTTTTTAAATAACAATCAATGCCATTCGATTTTTGAATTTAAGCAAAAGAGGGAAAAGGCTGAAAATGTGACAAATAATTTTTAAAATTATATATAAGAAGAACTAAAGAAAAATAATAAACATAGTCAAAACAAAAATAATTTCGAAAAAATAATTTCGGGTATTTCAAAGTATTTCAATCATTTCTATTTTTTTTCGCAAAATTGAAAGAAAAAATTCCCAAAAATACAGAAATTGGCATATTTAATCACTACTAATTTAGTAAGAATGTTTTCAGTTGACAGGATGTACTGCGCCTTCAACAGTTTTTTTTTAAATGAACCTTCATCACAATATGTTCAAATTCGCATAAAAAAACATTTATATGCACACAAAAATTGAACAAATTTGAATTTCACATCAAATTTCCAATATTAAAAGTTCATTTTTCAGTTGGCTCTATCTACGAAGGCAAATCACTAAGTGCTGCATTTGCAGAGTATCGAAGAAAAATGTGGCATATCTGGAAGGTTCGTTTTTTGATTAAATTTTTTCTGTTACTGTATAGAAAAATTGGTAGAAAAAAGATCGGGAAAATAACTAGTTTGAATTTTCGTTCAACTAATAGAGATCACGAACACAAAGAGTGTTTGATAATGAGGCAGTGAAGTTACTCTACCGATACCAATATTCTTCCGAGACCCACTACTCAAAGACACAAAACTGCGTGTCAAAAAAAAACTTGATCTACACCTTCCAGTCATCTTCACCTGGGATCATACAATACATAGAGAAACTTGTTTCATGTTATGCAATGAATCTACCCTCCTCGAGGCATATAATTTTCCGGGTGACGTCTACTTCATTTTTACAGGTCGATTTCACGCTCTGGCCTCCGGCACAGCTAATCAACTTCTATTTCATGCCGCCTGCCTTACGAGTGGTTTACGTGAACTTGGTCTCATTACTTTATAACTGTATCATGTCTTACATTAAAAATAACGAGCTACACCATCACTCCACAAACTAGAATCACTTTTTCCAAGGTGTTCATTTTTGTGGCAATTATGTTTGTGTTCAACTTTTTTTTGCAACCTCTCCAAATGCATTTTCCTTCTCACAATTCCTCAATTTTAATGGACACCGTTCATTTTTCTTGTTCACTTTCTTATTAGAAATAAAGATAATGACCATGTCGACGGAAAAAAAAAGAAAAAAGCATCGGGTTGAAAGCGTCCGGTCGTCCGGCACGTGCACTTATAATGATTTCCTCTATGAAAAAGTTGGTGTCGAGGTAAAACCGGACAATTGAAACCAACAAAGCGATGCCGGTTAATCTGCGTGTCTCTATCCGGTAATCTTGCATCCCTTTGTCCGTGACAGGTTGAGACTCACAACTAAATACTCGTCGTGTCAGTACTGTTATCCCCCGTCGGTGGATATTGTTTGAAATTGATGACGGTTTTCAAAACATTACAATTAGTTGTTATTTTTCACACATATTTCCGTATTATACTTTTCTGTTTTTGCCATTTTTGTACAAAACAACCGATTTTTTTTTTGAAAAAAAACTGAATATAGTCAAAAAATTTAGGATGGAATCTTAAAAATTTGAAACCACACATATGCTTTTAAAATAACCGATAAAAGTTTCCAAAAAATTTTAGAAACTTTTGAATCAGTTTTCACCAATCACATTTCCGAAAGTCGGGCAAAACCATTTGTTTTGAACAATTTTTTGATTCTATTTCTGATTATGTTTTAACTAATTTTTAACTAATTTTATTGGTATTTGTGTAATAGATGTACCTCAAAATGTTAGCAATGCCTCAAATTCCATAATGGGTAACATGTAAATAACCAGTCTTTTATTTTTTTAAGCCAAAAAAAGAAAAATAATTAACCTTTTATTTTTAAAAACTGAAAAGTTTTATGGTAATACAAGCACCTTTTTTATTTTCGTATTAAAAATTGTAAATCTGCAGCAATGCTCCGCATTTTTGGAAAATTTTCAAAAAAAAATCTTTAAAATAATTGTTGGATTTTCAAGAAATGATACTCTGTCAATTTAGACTATTTCAAGTCTTTTCATGCAAAATCATACGAAAATTAACAGACATCTTTTTTTTAATTTTTCGGAATTTTTATAGCTACTAGCTGAACATATACATAGATTTAGTACGTTTTTATATACCTTAATTCCGTGACTACCTGAGTGACTCCACTCTGAATGTTGATTAATGAAACTCATGCACGCTACGATTCCGCTCATCTGTGAATGCTGAAATACGACTAACTCGCCCGTCTTACACATACCCCGTTTCATATAAATTTTTCAAATGTTTCAGCTATGAACTTTACTAATATCACGTCTTTCGATGGGAACGAAACGGAGGTTTTTGACACTTCGTGGAGTTTATCCACCCCGAGCCAATCAACTGAAGAAGCATTCACTACGGGTCCGCATAACTATTACAATCATCATGACCAGATTGATTACGTAGCTTTTATTAAATTTATTAACACGTGAGTTGCCTTAATTTTGAACTAGAAAATCAGCTGAAAATTTTTTAAATTCGGCAAAAATACAATAACTCTTTTTTCAGAAGTAGCATATTCGCTTACCCTGGGGTTCTCAACACTGACATTTTTAATTTTATTCGACTTGGTTTAACTATTTTGGGGATTATATGCAACATTTCGGTTCTGGTCGCAAATCTAGTCAATGGACGAAACAAACATGGCATTCTCAAGTGAGTTTAAATTCACTTTTTTTGATTTTAACGCTTAATTTAATTTCAGAATCCGTCTTCTGGTGCTTTTTCTCATCCTTGTAATGACAATCACTTGTATTTTGATGACAGTGATATTTGTATTTGACTGCCTAACGAATGTAGGTAAAATTATTAAAGACAATAATGAGTTGAAGGAATCGTTAGACTAACAAAAAATTAGTGTTTTTAAAATGAAATTAAAAATTTACAATTGAAAGTAAGGCATATTGATAATATATATACATTTATATCCATTTCCATATATCACAAGTAATTTTTTCAGCATTTTTAATACTATTATGCATTTGATGCATTTAACAAAAAAAAACCAAAAATTAATAGAACACTGTAGAAATTTGGGAAAATTGGGAAAATGCTACATGCAATAAGACATATGAAATAACTACACAATACACTAAACATTCTCTGATAAATGCAACACAAAAAATTGCAATTTTTATTCTGTAAAATTACATAACTTCCAAACTTTTTACTTATTTTAAAGGTGGAGTTCAGCTACTGTACAAATGAGTAAAAACTAAAATGACCAAATGAATAAAAATACAAGTTTTATAAACAGTTTTGGAAAATTTTTCATTTCGTGTCAAAAAGCGATGAAAGCTCAGTTTTCACCAATTTTTAAATTGAAATATAAAACATTTCAAAGTTGCATAAAAGTTTTACTATGATAATTGGTCAATTTAGCAGTGAAACAAAACTGCATTGGTCAAAGTTGGTTTTAAAATAGTTAAATGGAATATTTTATCAATTCATACAAAAACGTTAAGATATACGTCGATCTGCAAACCCTCTTGAGCGAGCCTGAATATCACGATGAAATGTCGTTTTTGTGGAGAAACCTTGCCGATTTTCTGCTACAGCCAATGTTCGATCTACAGTCCATTATGATGATGTACATTGCGCTTGATAGATATGCCAGTCTATATGTGGTCAGTGAAACTTTGTGAGTGTTTTGTTTATTGGAACATCAACATGTTCAGGGTTACTGGCCATTCGCCGAGAATCGAAAACGTCTAGCCTACTTTCTAATTGCTCCACTGGTTTTCGCCTTCATATTGATGAGTTCTGGGATTCATTATTTGATACTACCATTCGAAAGTTTTATTTATGCCAGGTGACCTTACACAAGTGTTTGTATCAATATCAATCCAAACTATTTCAGACTTGCACTTTTGCTACTTCCATCTGCAATCTCATTTCTTCTTCTTTCAGTTTGTCTTGTGATCAAGAAAGAAAGACTGAATTATGACCCTGGGTTTAGCATTTCTCTCTCGAAGTGGGTAGTGAACTATATTTCCTTGTTTTCGTTCAAGTTTCGAGTGTTGGGTTTAAGTTTCGGTCAGCCGACCCTTAACGAGAAAATTTTGACGTACACATACACACACACGTGTGTTTGCATCAAGTTCATTCCATTTTTCAGAGCCTTGGTTCGTGTACTCTACGTCGTTGTCATCATTGATTTCCTCAGTAGGCTCTTTCTGTTCTTCCGTCTCGCTGAGGACAACATCGACTTTGTTGTTCTAACCGGATCGGAGAACGGGGACTTTGTCCTTCACACGTTTCTCAATGTTGGCTTACAAGTATTGTTTTTTTTTTTGATTCGATCATATGGTTTGACCTGTCACCTTGCAGGTTTCCATCTGCGTCTACTACTTATCGCCCGTGTATATTCCAATTGCCCTGTCTCTCTTCGTCAAACATTTCAGGGATTCGGTAAAAGCCAGCTGATTGTCAGCTGAAAGTACAGTTTGCGTCAATCAAATTTTTCAGATATGCTGCTGTCAACGGCTCAACAAGGTGCACATCATATAATTTTTGTTTTTTTTTTGTTCGGATTTTTTTCTGAAATTGACAAATAGCAAACATCTTTGTAGTCTTAAATAATAAACTGGTTTTTTGGTTTGTTTCAAAATAAAGACTAACAATGAATAAAGCCACTGGTTTTTGACACTTATAATTTAACATTTAGGTCAATGTGGATTTCTAAAAATTCAATCTCGGTTTACTTTCGAGACATCGATAAAAAATTACTACAGATCTATTTTTAAAAACGAAATACAAAATTTTTTGTCAAGCGCCAATTTTTGAATTGAACAAAAAAAACGACAACTAAGATATAAAAAATACTTCCTTCCAAAATGAAATAACAGACCAAAATTTGAACATTACATCAAGCTGAAACACATGGCAGTGTATGAATAGACAATGATGTCACTTAATTATTATTTAAAACAAAAATCAAAACAGAGTTCCGGTAATTCGAGTTTGATTGTTTTTAAATAAAACCAAGGTTCTTGAAATTTAAAAATTTTCAGGCGACAATCAATCTTTGATTATTGTTCGACATATAACTAGAAACATTTGGTACTGTGTATTTTATCTCAGAAAACAAATCATTTTAATTGAACATAATACACGTGTTCCTCTTTAAGCTCAAAAAATGGTGGTTCTAAGCCTAAAAAGTATCCCACATGTTTTGTATCTCCTGTTTAAAAGTTTTTTTAGAATTTATAAAAAGTTTTTTGTACCTAAACTTGCCCGCCTTGCCTTGCTATGTTAATGACCTTATAGTAGTTTCTTTGGAAAACTCAAAAAATTCTTACATAGCACATCTGAGCAGTGATTCCTGTACTAAATGTTTTAGAAAGCATCTAGCCTGACCTCAGGAATCCCAAATTTTTCGCACTTTTTGACAAAAAAAAAGTGATACGCGATAATGAAACCGGTCTATTGTCCCTCATTATCACGCAGTCACACTATGATTTCTCAGATGGCCAGCCCAATTTTCAATTCACTCCAAAACTTTGATCTCAATTCCAAAGTACTTGAACATTTCCCCGACTACATCCCATAGTGTCTTCGGCCATTTGCACCTCAGGAAAAAACTGTGCGTGAAGTGTTGTGACGTCGACTGTGACGTCGCATCTCCGCGCCCGATTACTGTAGACGGCTCTTCAGGCTGTGACGTCGAATTTTCAATTAGTTGCCCCGGGGTTTCGTGGGCTGGACGTCGTATAAAAGAGTGGACATGGTAATGGTTTTCCAGTGAAGAGATGATGTTCAGCAAACTGGTATTTCCTTTTCAAGCCCCCCGAGAACGTTCGCATCCTAGGCTAATTATAAGTGAGACTGAATACTGTAGACGTGTGTGTGTATGTGGAAAAAGTAATGAAAATCTAGTGGTCAGATCAGTCGCCGTCGTATTTTCAGTATGTTTACCTCCAGTTTCAAACCGTGTAAAATGCAAAAAAAATGTGACTGACCGACGGCAACCCTCCTCTCTCACCCGCTTCAAAACGTCCTCTTCGTCTCCTATCAAATTTTGATAAGTGACCACCAGTTGACGGCGTCTACCGGTCACTCTCTTATCGTTTATTTTTTTTTCTCATTCCTATCTCTGACCTGCCCAGAATTCCGAAAATTCAAGGCAGAATCTGAATCTAAAAACGGTAGAAAAGAGAATTGAGAATTAAAAATAGAAATGAAATCTTCATTAGCTGGTCTTCTCCTTTTTCACTTCTTTACAAGTTCCGACGCTTCTCCTGCAGTCATTCATTTATTATTTGTAGTTGTTCTTTATTTTACACCTTTCTCCCCCCCCCCCCCCCCACATTCTCTTTTCTTTATGCTAACAGTAGTAATTGCACTATGAATTGATATTTTGACAAATATGACAACACAAAAATGTTACAGTATTTGTTTGAATTGTTAAAGTTTTCGCGATTGCAGCTGATTCACAAAAAAAGTACACAAAACAATCAGTCACTTATTCCTGTAATAAGCGATTTAGTTCCACTAATTTTCAAAATTTCGTCCACCCACAATTTCTCACATTCCATCTGACGTGAGAAGTTTAAATTCTGAGAAAATTTTGTTTTACTTGTTTGGTTACCGGAAAGAGGTTCTGCTTTGTCTGAAAATGTTATTGAGGTGTTAATCGAAAACAAAACTAATCAAAACTAAAAATCAAAAGTTTCAAAATGATACAAATTATTTATTACTTTGCCTTTCCAACTATTCGAAATGCCGAAATGCCTGGAATGACTCTCAATCAAGTTTTTTCGAATTGTGTTCCAAAAGAATGCAATGATGTTTCACATGCTTTAGGACCCTAGGACCCTATAAAACATTACAAACAAGTGCTTTAGAATTTTCTTCCTGCTTCTGTTGTTTTCAAAAAGTTCAATATGCTATTTTTTAAATAAAAAATGATCGAATTAGGGGCGCATCCCACCTTCACACCTATATACTTTGCAGCAATCACTCAGACTAATATGTACTTCTTGGATTAATCTCTATGGGGGAATCAGACTGTTATTGGCATTGATATCACACATTCAGATTATGTTGTTTTGTACTATTTGGATCAACATCGTGACTAACTCTTTTTGGTCAGGAAATCTGAAATCACTAGTTGTTTGGCTTGTTTTTAAGTTATTAACGGATTTATTCTGGAAGAGATACTTAAAGCTACATCAACCGAAATATATAACACATTTCCTATCAGTTGCTCAGCAAAACTAGTTTTCTCTGCAAAATGAATCATGTTTCTAGGATAACCTGAATCCCCCCAAAATTTTTTGACAATTTTCTGTAACAAGGCCAAAGTTCATTTTACCCCAGTTTTCTCTTCAATTTCATTTCATGTGACCTTCAATGTGGCTTCTTCCAACGAATGACCATTCGAACTAGTAGTAGCCATTGCTTATCACTGCGTCTCTACAGTTTCGTTTATAGATAGATAACCTTTGCAAATTTTTCGTCTATTTTGATTTGTTTCACACCTTGAAACCTGCCGTCACATGGGGCTGCGCGGTGAATTTCAGAAACACAGTACTAGCTTCCGATGAAGAGAAATATTTCTAAATTTTAGCAGAAACGTGAATCGCAAGGTTAGTATGTTTCATGATACAGTTGTTTTTACTTTTTTTTGCGGGCTACCGTATCCACTAGAGACATCAATATTGGGGTGGAGAAACAAATCCCAAGCTGCACGAGGGATAAAGTTGCTTCTTGATTAATTGAAAAAGTTGTTATTCTATCAGTAATTCCCTCCCCCTTTACTAACAAAATAAGTTGGGAAAAACTGAGGTTTTTGTGTTCTTTGTTCTTTTTTCCTTCGAATTTCACTGAAAGACGTAGTACATAGAACTCACTTTCCAGTGTCCTTACACGGGAAATCCGATTTGGTATATAAACTCCAAATCTCTTGTGTTCTGCCGTGAGATCTGCTCTGATTTCATCTTCTCGAACGCCATTCCATTTTTGCAACGATCGGGGATGAGTTGAATCTTCTTGAGCCCTGCCTACTTATCATTCACTTCCTTTTTTTCTGTCAAATAAAAACGTTACATTAATAATCATACTTTCATTTCAGATGAGCATTACAATACTCAACGACCCCCAACTTTCCTCCGATGTTTACGATCTTTTGATGTCAAGGACACAAACACTTGGCTCCTTCTGTGAATCCTTCATCCCTAACTCGAGAATTTTGAGCTTTAATTCTACATCAAGCATACCACAATCCGGACGCAAAACCGACAGATTCCCGTCCTATGGAAACAGTGGATAACTCCGATCGAGCGAGTAGGCAGCGATTTGACATCTCCAAAAGGCTACCGATCTCAACTTGTTATGTATATACTCTAATAACTGTTTTCTTGCCAACGTGTACAGATTATTTCACTATTTTTTGTTCCAAATGTTTTTTGTCCGGTCATGTTTTACCAAATAAATGAATGAGAAATTCAACGATTTTTTGTTGTATTTCTGAAAAATCGAAAATATATGAAAACAATTCAATTGGTCATTAACAGATCAAGAACATGGACGTGAACATTTGAACTCGGAGAAGATGCCAATAACAAAACCAAGTGACATACTTGACATGAACAGTTGAATTTTTTATTAATCCACTTCCTTGAGTAAACTACAATCATTAAGATTAAACTGAAGTGAGAAGATAAAAATTTGAAAAAATTTAAAAACAACAGATAAGACGGTTTTATGTTTTAGGACTTCATCGTTCAACTTTCCAAAGATCGTAATCAACGAACAAAACACTAAATCACAAATCTTGAATTATTTTGAAATTTTCTCTTAAAAAAATGCCACAAATTATTCATCGCAGGGTTTGAGGACTGTTAAAACTTGTGAACTCACAACTTGTTTCTCAAGTGTTTGTGAACGTTACATTTTAGGTTCTCGTGCATTTTGATTGTTTTAAACAAATTGAAACGTGACATATGTTCAGATGTTCTAGAATTGAAATGTCCCATTCTTACTGAATATTCCGGCCAGCAGCTGTTTGTGCAAGTTCTAGGTACGGTTTTAAAATTGGTTTAAAATTTAGCAAATGTTGGAAAACTTTGACAAAGTTTTATAGAATCCTGCCCAAGTTTGAAAAACAATTCTGTGTCGTTTTATACTTGGGTAAGACTGGTCAAACTTTGAACAATCATTGAAAAAGCTTAGATTTGAGCTCCTCAAATTTTTGCTCGAGTCAAGCTTTTTTTAAGTTTGACAGTTTCACTCAGTTAGAAAAGGTCTGTTTCAAATATAAAGCATTAAAAATACGTCTTACATTTCATTTAAGTAGAAAAAACTGTACATATGCTATTTTTTTTACAAAGCGTAACACTTTACTCCAAAGTATGAAAGTTTTCATTGAAGCTGTAGTTGCGCCAGCGAGGAAAATTATTAAAACCTCCTATAATGCCAAAAATGGCCAAAAAACATTTCAAGAAGTGATGAAAAACGTTTTATTGACATTCAAATAGTGTCAATTACTGAGTTTGTGTCACTTTTTGAGAAAACTGTCGCAGGTTGGAATTCCTAAAGTGTTAGAGTATTAATATATGAAAAATAAGTCCATTAAAGTCGAAGGATCATTTTTCTGATTGACGACTTTCAAAAATCTGTGTTAACATTCTATGACAGTTAATAGAAATAAAAAGATTTCAAAAAAATTGTGAAGAGTTTAACTATGATATTTGGAAATTTTTAAACAAAATGTATGGTTTTTACTTATTTCCCCAGTAGGGTTACTTTGCCTTTGAGCTTACTCAGAAAACAAAAACTAAAAATAGGCAAAAGTTGTGCATGACCTTGGCAAAACTTGGAGGTTACACCAATATGCAACTGCAACTTGGATTTTGGCAGCACCAAACCCATGTTTGACTCAACTCTTGCCAAACATCTACCCAAGTTTAAAACGAAACAAGAAAATTTTGGGCCAAAGTTTGGCTAGAGTTGGGTCAAACTTCGGATAAGCTTTAGCCCAGCCTGAATCCAAGTTCTGCCAAAGTCCCGCCCAACTTTTGTCCAAGTTAATATTTTTAGGGTCAAACTTGAGCGAGAAGTTGAAGCCAAATGCCGAGAAGATCTAATATTAATCAATAAAAATTAAACAAATATTGATCATAGTCAAAGTACTTTGAAACCAGATTTTCATATTCAATCTTTTATTTTGACTTATTTTATTGTGTTTTTATATTGTACCGAAGCTTTTTATTATCTGCATTATCAGAGTTTCTCAGAACATTCCGCAATCTTTGTAACCTAAAATTATTTACTTCTCTCACATAAGTTATTACCGTATCTATTGTTGTCCTCAGCGTTCCCATCTTTCCAAAATGCCAGTGCACTAATTATTTATTGTGTAAAAGGTTAGCAAAAGGTTTCTTATACTAGACTGCATTCCAGCTACTGGTCTTATCCCGAACAACGCTTCCACTTCATTATCACCATTCCCGCGCACTTTCCCCGGTGTTATTTACTTTTTTCTCAACGATCAGGTTTATATACATATTTTTTAAAGTTTCGTTAATGTTAATCGCTTAACATATTGCATTTGATGCTCATTGGTCGACAAAAGTTTTGCAAGTAGTGTACATTACTCAACAAATATTATTTGTTTGTTGTTTTTCTTTTTGACTAATTAATTCCTCTGGAAGTTTTCTCCGCTGAGTAGCAAGAAATTAATTTACTCTCTCAGCAGAATGATTATGGAATTATGGAATTTTCAGCGTTATTACTCGAGATAAACATGTGTCAAAACAGAGATCTAACGAAAGCCGGATCCCATGTGATTTTCAATTCTTGTTATTCACACATGCACCTTAGTTGTTCCAGACCATTCCCACATATCAAAACAGAATATACTATATTATTCATTTTTTGATAACCTGTAACAGAGAGTCATAATCATAAACAACTGGATGAATAGAAACCACTTGGTTCTGGTGTTCACTGGGGGAGAAGGTAGGGAAGGGGAATTAAATTAATTGGGTTGCGTCCCGGTTATCGTTCATAAATACTGCTGATAAGGATCTTGGTAATAAATAAATAAAAAGTGTCTTGGTCTCAGAGTGTGATTCTAGTTTGGATCGTAGCACAAAGCAACTCTCGGTAGGGATCTCGATTGTCTCGGACTCGAACCATCATTTGGTAGGCGGACTGAAAAATTGAAGTATACTGAAGAAGTGGATTTCTTTTTAATATTTCAATTTAAGAAAAAAAAACGTATTTGCTAAGCGTCCGTCAACGGCTCTCCAGTACAATAGCCATCGCGTTTACCTTATGGTCAGTACCCACCAAGTCATAGTGAATCATTCGGAACAGATTCGTAAACAACTTTGTTGGATCAATCTCGAATTCGATAACCTGACGTCCCGGAGTCACCGGACATGACGGGTTGTCGTCACACATATCATAGTTGCTCCTTAAAAAAACATTCAATGTTTTTCGGTGTTCTGCAAAGAAAACAACTTACAACAGCCCAAAGCTTGGTAAAAACATCCACCCACATCCGAACCATCCGGTTGAACGTTTAAAGATTGACACTTCGACGCCCAAATTGTCATATCGTTTGTTAGAATTACTGGTGATGTCGAGGAAAATTCGAATAGGCGAGTTGAAGGAAACCGGGTAGGTATCATCACCGTTGCCGTTTGTAATTGCACCGCCGTGAAGTTCAAACTTTGTGTCTACAATTTTTGGTATTTAGGGCTCTGTTTTACTAGAAGTACTGTACCTTCTTTACACTGGAAAAACGACGGACGAACTCGTGTTCGATTCGGAAGAGCAACGCATTCTTCTTCTTGTTCTAGAGAAGAATCTGCCATAAGGTATGGAGCATCCGGTGCAACTTCAGGGTCATCAGTGTTATCTTCGTTCGAGCCAGCTACTTCTGCAGCTTGATTACTGGCATCTTGATGGCTACCAAAGTTTTTGAAAGATCGAAAACGAGCAGGCTAAAAAATAAACTAAATCAAAACAAACACAAGTAAACAAAAAAATACCACTTCTTTTTTAATTTCAGCGCTATCTTGCTCAAATTCTTCTAAACTTGCAAAAACAAAAGGGAATATTAAGAATAGTAGAATAAAACGGAAATTCATCGTTAACAGAATTTTTGTTGAAATCTTCACTTGGAAACTTTTTTGGAACTGGCCGCAACCTGGGTGTATCGAATGTTTAGAATAAAACACAGATGAGTGCAAATTGAATAGAGCACTCGACGCACGAAAAGGTGCGGGTTGGTTTTTGAATTGCCTCAGGTGCTAGCGGGAGGTCGACGGGTGCGCTCTGTTCTGCTGTTTTCTGTGCTTTATATACCTGACCGTCTTTTTTTGTAGAGCGCCCAACATGTGGGGCGTTCTTGAAAGTCCGACAAAAACGCGATTCGCACCTGGTTCCAAAGCTCCGCCAAATCACTCGAGAGCCCGCATTTGTCGCTCGATCAATTTCTAATTAGAGCAAATGGTGAAGCACTCGAGATTGCCATTTTTGGCATTTGAAGATTTGCTCATTGCTTTCTAGACGGCTCTCTTCCTCACTCTTGACAAGTTTTTATCAGACACTCGTCACAGAAATGGTCTGCTTATTTCCATGGGACAGTGCAAACACAGAGCACAAAATAAAAACAGAAAAATAACAGAGTTTCTTTATTGGAAAAAAATGAGGGGGATGGAGAAAAGAATAGCTTGCATGAAATACATGTTTCGATTAGAATCATGAAAGTCAGAAAAAAACCACAGAACAAAATTGCTGATATTACCAAAGAAAAATTAAATTCGACACATATAAAGCTACACGATGTGGACGATGCGATCACTGGGCCAAAACCGAAATGATCTTAGATCATGGTATGAACAAGGAATTATTGTGCTCAATGGAATGATGGAATAAAAAGTGAAATAAAAACAATCTCGATTCCCTTTGAAAAGGTGACATTGAACAATTGAATTGCTATAAAATGATGTGAAAGTGAAACAAGTTATGATTTGAATATTTAGAAAACATGGAAATTTAATGAAACTTTAACTATTATCCGTATACGATGACTGATCATCGATTGCATGGGCCAATGCAGCCGCCCGAAGGGAGTCAAAATTTTCAGCCCCTGATTGAGCAGCCATTCTTGAAAACAGCGAGCTCTGATCATCCAGCAAAGTGATCGGTTTGTCAAACTCGACGAGCTCTCCTTTTTCAAACACCTGCAAGTTGCGAACCTAGGCATTGTTTGCTTGTTGAGAAACCACTTACCATTACATTATCGCTGTTCATAATGGTGTGAAGACGGTGGGCCACCGTGATGATTGTGGCGTTTTTGAAAAAGTCTCGAATTGTTTTCTGGATGCAAGCATCTGTCACTCCATCAACATTTGCGGTTGCTTCATCAATAACAAGAATTTTGGATCGGTGGATCATTGCTCGGGCAAGACAGAAAAGTTGACGCTGACCGACAGACAGGCTGACTCCCCGTTGGCCCAATTCGACGTTCAATCCTTTTTCTTTTGTGATGGAACGTTTAAGCTCACACTGAAAATTTTTTCAACGATTATCCTACAGAATCTATTAAAAATTTCGATTTCATATGAATTTCGGAATCTCGTATTAAATTAGACCGTTGGATCAGATTTAGGCACACATAGGACAAAACTAGGGCTACGGTGAGGTGAAGTTTGAACTTGGTTAAAATATGAGAAAAAGTTGGATCAGACTTGGGAGGGGTCATGTCCAAGTCTTCCTCAAGTCTTGCTTATGTCTTGTCCAAGTCTTGCTCAATCTTTGCCCAGTCAACATTTTACTTTTTCAATAAAATTTGTAAAGCCAATGGTGTTAAAACAAGATTATAGGGGCCATAAAAATGGCTTATAAAAATTTCATTCTCACATGTTATTCTTCAATAAATTAAAGCCATACCTGCTCTAACGCAAACCAAATAGTAGCATCATCATACTCATCGAACGGGTCCAAATTCTCCCGGACCGTTCCTGAAAAGATTACGGGCTCCTGCGGAATGATAGACATTCCTCCTCTTCTGAAGTTAAGACTAATGTGATCCAGATCCACACCGTCGATAGTGACACGTCCAGAGCAGTACTCTTTCAGTCCAAAAATAATTTTAATGAGTGTTGATTTACCAGCACCAGTTCGGCCGACGACTCCAATCTAAGTTTCAGAAGTAATACTCTGAACAAAAAGTTAGTAACTCACCTTTTGTCCACCTAAAACAACAAAGCTAAGATTTTTGAGTACTTTGGTCTCCCCATAATTGACAGATACATTTTCAAACTCGATTTCTCCTTTCGTTGGCCAAGAGTTCAGTAGCTGTTTATCGAGGTATGCATCATGTGGTCTTCTGGCTTCTTCTTCAGATTTCAATTTGGTGTACTCTAGCACTCGTTCCACGGAAACCATCTGCAAATCGACAGTTTGAATTCAATCCGCATACTACTATGTTTGTATTGTCTTCATTTGCAACATTTGCTGTGTTCACATTGTATTCATTTAGAATAAAAGACCGAATTGAGAGTTTCGGGTGGGTCGCTCATTTGGCGCCACCATGACAAACATTCCATTTGTGTTTGTTGTGATGTGTGTGTGTGTGTGTGTGTGGAAAATGCGACAAACCACTTCAATCGTCTGATCAGGGCAGTTCGCGCTTGAGCATTGTCCAAAACTCTTTATAATCATGATGTTTCGCCAACCGCATAGTGAGCTCAATTCGACCTTTGATGGCGGAGCAGGAGGAGGAGAAGGGGGAGCAAATTGGAGGAATCTCCCGCGATAAAAAAAGAAACAAGCAAAAAATAAACTCACCCCGTTCTCCAGCTCGGCGCTTTGCCGCATGATCCACGAGAAGAATCCACTCAACTGAACCGCGCACACAAGGCACAATCCGACTTCTCCGACGGTCAGGGTTTCTAAAAATCTCGGAGTGTTGTTTTGAAATAAGATACGATGGACGCGGTGGATAAACGTTACTGTGTTGACTTACCATATTGAAGAACAACAACAATCGCCACAATGGAAACGAAAACAGACACCAAAAAGTCGATGCAAATTCCGAACCAACGGGCGGACAAAAGTCCCATGTTGTACGCGGCCATATAAACATCCTGTGAAAAGGTCAAATTTTAAAATAGTTCGTTCGAGAAATGGGCTCTGGCGTTAGGGAGGGGGGTCTTACCTAGGTGTTTTTAGGGGGTATTTCCTATAGGGTGGGTCTTAGAGGATCTTTTCTAGGTTGTCGTTTCCACTCTTCTAGGAGATTTTAGGGGTTCTTCTTTCTAAGAAAAATTCTTAGGGTTTTTCCGAGTAGTGTTTTAGGATAGGATGTCGTTCTTGTAGTCACTAATGGCCTTGAGCAACGTTAAAATCAGCTAAATTTAGTATTCCGATCAGGGATGTGCGGCGAAAAAACCTTTGACTTGCTCTGAGCTCAATCGGGCTCGACTTAACATAGATTAGTAAATTTTTAACATTCTCAAAAGTTTGGCAATATATTAAAATTGTACTTTGTAAAATAAAATGTATTCGAAACTTACATGAAGAGCGCAAAACTTTTCAATCATCTCGTTTTCTTTTCGGTATGCTCGAATAGTCGACAAACCATGGACAGTAGATGTAATAGTAGTGTTCAGTGGAGACCGAGCTGAAATATTCAAAACTGTTTTGTTTTCAAGAACCGCGAAGTAATGCTTACCGGCTGCCTCAATTCTCTTCAATTCCCGTGAACGATGAACGTACATTTTCCTACAGAAGTAGAACCCTGCAGTTATGAACGCGCAGGCAAGAATGACAATAGGTCTGACCATGGAGACTAATCCAACTATTCCCACAAATGTCAACGTACCCTGTAAACAAAGTTGAAGTTTGTTAAGATAATCAATAAATTATTGATAAACTTACAAAAACAAATTCAAAGTACGTGAACGCAAGCAAGTCATCAGTGAGGCCTATGTCTTTTGAAAAGCGATTCAGAATCATTCCTAAAACCAACAATGTTCTAAAGACCCTAGCCTGCCTAGACCCTAGCCTTACCTTCAGAATTTTTGTCGAAAAACTCGGATTCAGTTTTGAGAACACAGTCAAACATGGAATTATGAAGAATTCGAGAAGCCATCAATTGTGCATTGCGGAACCAAACCGATCGAACCACTCCGAGAATCGACATGATAACGGTACTGATAATGAATGTGAGTTCATAAGTTTGGAATGTGACATTGAACGTGTAACCAAGAACGTCAACATTCCTATTGAACTCTTCTTTGCTGGTACTGTTATCTGCATTGTTCATATCCAGATCTACCAACCTAAAAATTGAGTCTAGATCCCAACACACAAGAGTATTTCACGGACCATTTGTTCAACCACCAGTCGACAAAGTTATTCATAAGCTGAGTTATTAAAACACAAACCACCAGCCATATTCCGTACTTCAAGGGGTTTATGACACCTCTTGTGTACTCCCAATAGACGGACCAAGAGATTGTTCCCGATTTCCTCGACTCGTAAACTATTTCCTTCACGTATTCTGTTTCAGACATTTTGCTTCCTGATAATACACTATTGGCTCTTTGGAATATGCTCTCCTTGTTTATTTTCTCCATAGACTCGATATTTACTGGAGATGGTGGCGGAGACGAGGGAGGCCCGTCCACAAAAAGTTCATCGCTTTGAACTTCAGTCTCGACAGCTTGAAGCTTTATGAAGTCGTCAGTGAAAGTGGATTTCAGTTCGTCCAGAGATCCATTTCCGACCATTTTGTTGTTTTTCATAAGAATTACAGAGTCCAATTCGCTCAGGAAGTGAATTTGATGGGTGACGAGGATAACTAGCTTATCCGATAAGAATCCACGAATAAGGCTAAAAAATTATTGTGCCATTAAAAAATAAAAGTTTACTTGAGGGACTACTAGTGAAGTTAAGATGAAAGACTAACAGGAAAATTCCGGGACTTTCTTAAATTTTCAGATGAGTGACTACTAGGGGAATACCAAAAGTGGCTTTATTTTCAAAAGCATTTCAAATGTTTGGTGCATTCTGCTACATTATCCGTACTTAAAGTATATAATTAAAAAAACTCAGAGTGATTTGAATGAGAAAATAAAATTATAAGAAAGACATGGCTTCCTATATTGTTGGATTAGGTTCTGCTTAAAAATTTAAGCACGCAACAGTTTGTTTTAAAAAATTCAAGCCATGTAAAAAAATTTGGATGAAAATTTCAAAACATAAGAAAACATTGTTTTTGAAACGCATCATATTTAGTAAATGTGTTTTTTAAACCAAATAGTTTTTAACATTTTGTTTTAAAAAAATTTATGGGAAATCTGAACAATTGGGCAGTTTGTAGAATTGTAGATTTTTGTGTAAAGTATATGTAGTAAGGATTTCGTCTAAATATATTCAAAATAAATTCAAGAAAGTCCAGCATGAGCGAATATTGTAATTAGACAATACTATCCAATAAGTTTTCGATTTTTTAAAATTTTCAGTTAGATTTTTGGTAAATTGCAAATTATAGAAAAATGTGGACTTTATGAGAATTTTGAAGCATTGTTTAACGTGCATTTTTCTGAAATGTTTTAATACAATTATTCATGACATAATTAAAATGAAACACTTGTAGAAAGTCTTGTTCCAAAAATATGATAGCTGATGTTGATTAATTGCTATTTTTGTGATTCAAAAGTTATCTCAAGTGGCACTCATATATGTCTGAGTCAAATGTATTTTTTTTTCTAAACTGGTATTCGAAATAATTATTTCTTTCCAAAACGTTTGACCTTTTGGGTTATTCATGAAAAGTGTTTCGAGTTTATCATAAAAATAAAAATAAAACTAGCTACTATATCTTTAATAGCATCAAATATGATACTCATTACAAGAGTTCTATACAGAAAAAAAAACTCACTTTTCATACAGTTTTTTTCCAACATGAGCATCCACGGCGGAAAGAGGATCATCGAGAAGGTAGATGTCAGCATCCGCATACACAGCACGTGCAAGAGCTACTCTTGCTCTTTGTCCTCCAGATAGTGTTGAACCATTATCACCAACAATGGTCATGTCTCCATTTGCAAATTGCCGCAAATCAGGTGTCAAAAGGCATAGCTCTAGAGCATTCTCATAACGTTCTTTGTTGAATTCGCTGCCAAAGACAATATTGTCCTGGATACTGCCGGTGAAGATCCATGGTTCTTGAGCACAATAAGCGAACGAGCCATTTACAGAAAGATTCCCGCGAGTCATACGGGATTCCGAGAGAATTGTGAGGAGAAGAGAAGATTTTCCACTACCGACGGAACCAATTATCCCATAACATGTTCCAGCTACGAACTCGAAGCTCAAATCTTGAACTGCGTAGACAACATGAAGCGGCTCATCTTTCTTCTCGCCAGCAATAACAGTTGCATCATTATCGCTCAACGCTTTAAAATTCTTCTTTTTCTTCTTCTGATCATGTTCATCTTTGTCGTACCAAACGGCGGTCACTTTATTCAGAAAAACTGAAGTCTTTTCAGCTTTATCACATTTCAGTGTCCAACTAGGTTTTTCTCCGATTTTTTTCAATGTAAGCCCTTCTTTTTCATTCTTGCTTCCATCTTCTGTGTCAGTGCTATCGAGTTCCAATGTGATTCTCGAATATTCTTCAAGACAGAAAAATAAATCAATTCGCCGACTCGTTGAAAATAGTTCACGCCCGAAGAGCAAGCCCAGTGGGAGGAATAATGCAAATGGAAGACGCACCGAGTTGAAAAGTGCAGACTGTAAAAATTGTTACAATTTTTTTAGTTGTTTCCATTATGTTGTGTGACTCACCGATGCGAATACACCTCTGGTTGTCAAAATTTCATCAAAGTAATCGCATGCAAAGATGTAAACGAATAAGCCAATTTTTGCAGAAATGAAGTAAATTCCCATCACCATAGATGAGTAGAAGGCAGATGTTCCAACTGCTTTGATTTCATCTCTGAAAATTATATTTTTGGTAGAAGAGCTTTTTTTTCGTGAGACACTATTTTGGAAGTAACAAAACCATCGGTTGCCGAGTGTGCTGAAAAAAATTTGAAGGTACCTAGTTTGGGAAGACAATACTTCTTACTAGTAGGGTGGCTCTATGAGTACCGCATAACTTTCATTATTTCATCTGAGAATTTGTACCAACCGCTCACTCGCCGCCGCTAACCCACATCTCTTCAAAAGTTGGAAAGTCAATTTTTTTAAATACAGTATTCCTAGTGTACATCTACATTAGCCCTACTGTAAATTTAAACCGTAAAGCCTTGACTGATATGGTGGCTCTGTTAGTTTTTTAGTATAACACTAAAACATACGCACCAGTTTTTAAATTTTTCGAAACTACAGAACTCCTACAATAACTTTATAACTTTTTTTTTGATTAGTACGGTTTTTCTAAAATTATTGCTTGCCTTTCAGTATTTCTTTGAAACACAAAAACCAGCCGCTGACTTGCCGCTACCAACCCATACGTTTTCAAAAGCTGAAATCTCAATTTCTCGGAAACTTCAGTAATTTTACAGTACCCTTTCAGTAATCCTACAGTACCCTACAGTACTCTACAGTACCACTAGTGTACATCAGCAGTTACAAAAAAAGTGTGCCGTTCACCCCTGAATACATATCACATATAACTTACTCTCTGAGAATTCGGATTTTTTCAGCAAACGCATTCTCCCATCCATGCATTTTGATAACTTTGATTCCATTAATGATCTCACTCATGACTTTCAACCTTGAGTCCATTTTGTCACCGATGTTACGTCTGAAAGAAAGTTCTTAAAAATCCCATTGCTCACGCGAGCATTACCTATTCACTCCGAGCTGATAAGAATAATGAACCTGAAACGAGACGATAGCCATCATGACAAGGAATCCAAGAAGACAACAAAATCCAAACATTGACCATAGAATGTAAGCGTAAAAGAACATTAACAGTGGGCACAGCCAAACGTAATGTGCAAATAAAAACGCTTGTTCCAGTTTTGCAGCGTCAGTATTAAGAAGCTGAATGATTTGTCCACTATTCGTCTCGAATAGAGATGTGAGAGAGATTCGAAGTGATTTTCTGTAGAGTAGAACTCCTGTGGCGACCCGAGCATGGTTTCCGACTTTCAGCAGACCGTGGAAATATGGGTGATGGATGCAAACTGTGACAAACGATAGCAGAGAAATGATCAGAGCAACTTAATTCGTTAATTTAGAAGACATTGTTTCAAAATTAAAAAAAAAAAATAGAAAAATACCTTGCATAGCTGGCCAGTATGGAAATTCCTGGCCCTCTTCGATGTCGTAGTAGCTCATCAGTTCTCTCAAGAGCAGTGGCTGCGCGACACGTGTGAGCTCTTCTAAACAGAGCGAAATCGCGTGAGCCATTACACTGACTTTTGTGCAGTGCCAAACACCAACCAGAAAATGAGTTCTTTTTGGGCCACTCGAAATCCATTTGCTAAAAAATGCAATTTCTTTAAAGTCGTTTAGCAATATTTCCTAGTCGGTAGAGACTCAGTTTTCTCACTCGAAAAAACTGTAACTTTTTAGAGCAGATCTTGATTGATTTCCAAAATTTCTCTCTACTAGTTTTCTCTTCTAGTTTTATATCAACTTCACAGAAAACTTTATATACCATATTTTCCCAGAGTCTTCATTATATTTTTACTATTCCAATTTGCGTGGTATGTATGTTTTCAGATTTTTTTTTCAAGACTAATAGGTAATATTGTAATGATCTAAACCTTAATTTCTTGACACCCCCAATATTCATCAGATCACATAGATGAATCTTATCAGACAAAATACTCCCAGAAATATTTACGTGCAATTCGTAATATTCAAAATGTTGACTCAACGATTTTTGTTTAATCATGAGTCATAACCAAATAATTAATTTCTTTCCCTAGATGATTTAAATTTTTCGGCTCAATGGAATTTGACTATGAGGAAAACTGCTGATAGAAAAATTGAAACGCATTAATAATCTCCTTCCTACATACCTTTCGAGCTTCTGTGCCGCATATTTTGCAGAAATTCCTTTTGATGGCTTTTCGAGCAGATCCGTGTCAGTTTGAGCATTTCTAGTTCTCCACCAGTAGAAACCGACAAAAGAAAACAGAATGCTACTGATCAATCCGGCGCTATCTTCGGAACTTGGATGATAGCCTTCTACACTCTCTAGGTTGACATCCGGTTTTGTTTCATCAGGTGTCTTCTGAAAGTGTGGAATCATTTTCTTTTGTCAGATAATTTCTATAGTCTGCAGAAACAACACCTGTTTGGTGACAGGTGCAGTTTGCATAAATTCATGTGGTAAAATTTGTAGTAGCAGATGGCTACCGTAGAATACTGTCTAACAGCTAAAATCAAAGAGCTTTTTTAAAATGAAAATGAAAATTCAAAATTAACATTTTAAATTCGTAATTAGAGTTAATATGTAAATCAATGTAAACTAACTTTCAAGTCCTCTTTCTGTTCGATGAGTAGAGTTTCATTTTCCTTGTTCGACTTTCTGGGACTTGATATTGACATGTCTTTGTACCTAAAAATCAGTTCACTTAAACAAAAAACCAAAATCAGAAAAAAAAAAAGCAGCGACAAAACAATAGGAAAGATGAGACATAAAGTCAATTCGGACACAAATTTGCCGCAGCACAATGAATGAATGGGACGGACAGACAGTGAACAGTTCAGGAAAAAGAAGGGGGTTGGGCCTATCATTTTACAGTGCAGAGAGAGCATGAGACGCAGCAGTCGAAATCGCTCAAATGCCTTCGGACCATGTGTAAGCATTGATGAATAGTCTAGACATTATGACATAAAGAACAGATCGAAAGTTCAACTATCATATGCTTTCCGAGTTTGAGTATTACGAGTAGTAATAGTGAATGGAAAAGTGACTAATTAGTTGAAGTCTATAGCTTCAGTTCCGAAGTTTATCAAACCAACAAATGAAAAGTTGAAAAAGTTAAAAGAAACCACTAGCATCTTGCTTTCAGGGAAAATATTAAATATATTCATTGCAGAGGACAAAGGCATATTTCGAATATCAGGGCCAAAGATTTGCGGTTGGAGTAGCCAGCCGACAAGTTTGTGCAAAAATGATAAGATGCTTTCAAAATGTTCAAACTTCATTAAACTGTTCACCAGCCGAAAGTTGACGAATGTTATCACTCGGCTGTCGGCTGGCTCTACCTTTTCAGGTACATTTATTCACATTACCCTATTTGTATAGCATGCAATTAAATTTTTCAGCCGGATATATTTTTCAATATTGAACTAACTATAACTAACGCGGGTCTCCCTTTTTTGGAGTTGGCCGGGCCTAAGAAAAGGAGCCAGAAACTTGGTTTTCATAGGCCTAGAGATGCAGTTCTAGCATCTCATTGTTTTATAAAAAATTTAATGTATCAAAAAAAAAGTAGGAAATTAATTTCATACTTTTTTATTCCACTTCTTGCTGTATTATTTTTTACACCTATTTCATTGTTAAAAGAAAAAAACGCCATACCATTGGGGACGCAATTTTTATAAAGGGAACAACACTGAAATTGAAAATAAAATAAGTTATTTACATTGTATTGATAGGTTTAAATCAGTGAACACTTGGAAAATATAGAATTTTATGAAAAAGGTTAACATTTCTTTCCAAACTAGCACCAAAGTCAAAAAAAGTAAAATAGCACAACGGTGCTTCTTTTACTAAGAGTACAGAAGGTAGTGGGACGTAATTTCATTACCTTTTGATAACCAATCTTTATGGTATAGTTTTTTTCGTCACATATTTTTTTTGCCACACTCGACTCCTCAAAGCACTAATCGTAAAAAAGCTATTAAACTGTTCCAAGTAGTGCACCTAAAAAATAGCTGAGATTGTGAACAGTTAGAAAAAGGAAGCATGTTGATATAAAATGCGCTTATCAATTATGAAGAAATTACTGGTGGGAACCTTGGGTCTGGACTTTATGTGTTTATGTGGACTTTATGTCAGGGCCACAGGCCTTATATGACTTTTAACTAAAATTATACCAAAATGGAAAACTGGAAAACCTATACCAAAATGGAACGCATTGCCAAACGGCAATTGCCGCTCATCACATTTTTTTTCAAACAAAACTTATTTACTCCCATTTGTTTGTAATGTCAATACTAGTCATAGTTCATCTAACCGAGAAAACATAAAACAATTATGTCTGAGTCAAACCAAAATGACCAGAAAAAAGTATGCGATTAGAAGATATTTTATAGAAGTAATGAGGGCTAGGAAAAATTAATTTTCATTAAGATTCGAGGAGCTCTTGAGCAAAAAAAAAGATTTTACAAATGCGGGCTATATATCTAAACAAAGGAAATAAATGAGCCACACAGCATGCCCTTTCATTGAGAAGCATGAACATCAAGAGGGCGGCCAGTGAAATGAAGACAAGAGGAAGCGGATAACTTGACTATAGCCTCTGCGTCTTACTTTTACTCTTGCCGAACGTATGACTAAGGACATTGGGGGAGACGGACGTGTGAAGAAGGTACTTGTTTTTCGAAACTTTACGTAGTTTCCCATGCTTCCCAGGAATAGGTGACAAAGTTTGAAACAAGGAATAGTGTGCATTTGAAAATGAAAAGTGGCGGAGACTTTTGTAACTTTTTTGTACCATTTCCCTGATATTGTTTCTACCACTTTTGATGTTGTAGAGTTGATACATTTTGTTGCAGACGCAGGGAGAGAAGATAGAAAATAATTTTAATTTCGTGATCATCACGACACATGCTCTTGTTGCTTTTCCTTTCCATGAAAAATAGAATTAAAAATATTGATTTAATGTTAATCAAACCGGAAAAATAGTTGTTGCTGGAAAATTTATTTAAAAAAAAACAACGAAAAAAGATCAAGAAGGTTCCATGCATTGAAATGAAATTTCGGTGCTCTTGGGTTTTGTTCAGTTCAAAAATTGTTCAGTATTTTTTTAACGTTTTTATGTTTTAGGCTTTGTTTCTTTATTTTTTAGTTTCGTCATTTTTTCTATAGTTTCGTTATTTCTAAACCTGAAAAATTTAGATTAAATTGAAATATTGAGTATCGAGAAGGCATGAAATCCCGAACATGGAAAAATATTTCAAATTGTTGAAATTTGTTGAAATTTTAATTGGAAGAAATTTATTATACACTTTCATCGCTTGTCCTATTAATTGGTTTTTTTATGCCCGAAGATACAAGTTACGCGTTATTACAAAGATACATTTTGATATTTTCATATCTTAAAAATAATTATTTGCAATACACGGCATTGCTTTTTGAAAATCTTACATGTACAGCAGAAAGTTTTAAAAACATATATGGACAAGCAAAATTGTCAATTCTCAAAAATTCGTTGGTAAAATTTGCTGAAATATTACAAGAAAATTATACCACTTTAAAATTACAACATGCTGATAAAATGCTCCTACAGCATGCTATTTTCAAATAAATATTTGTTCAAAAATAAAGGCTAACATTCAGGGAACAAACATATATATTATTCTCAAATTTGTTGCAAAATTATGTTTCAGATTCATAAGAAAACTTTCAAAATTTCACAATTTACAAGCCTCGGAAAATACCCCTACTGCATGAAATATTTGAATTGCTTTTTGAAAAATAACGATCGAAATTGAAAAACCATTTGTTCATTAAAATAAACATATTGGAAGTTTATACGAATAAAATATTTGTCGAATTTGATATTTTTCAAAATATACCTATGCGACACTAACCGCAATATGTTTTTAAAAACGAGAATATGTATCAAAGCTCAACTCGGATTGCAAAACCGCATGAAAACTTTCTTTAAACTTCTATTAATAAACTTCTAAGAAAAATATAATTAGTGCGATGTTGATGAGAAATGAGCAAGAAATGTGGGCTCCTTCGGGTTGAAAATGAGGAATAATCGCGAGAGACCGAGGGACAGAGCGTTTGAAAAGACGGCTCGGGGACCGAACTTGACGAACCGGATTAGACACGAACGGGAACGAAGGTACAGAACGTCCTCGTTTTTTACGAAAAAGATGAGTGTCCTCGCCGGCTCTCGTTACTAGGATACATGTAGTTTTACATTATCTGCACATCTTGTTTGTTTGCTTTTTGAAATGTGGATTTGTATGTTGTATATTTTGTTGTTTTCCAATGCAAGCTCTTTTGTTTCAGAAAGTTATACCGGTTTTCAAAACTATCTAAAAACTGGCTACATTCACATTGCCAATTTTTTAAAAAATATTTCCAATAAAAGCTACTTCTTTACTCTGACCTGACTTACTCTGACCCTGAAACGAAAAAACGTTAGATCTAAATTTCTACTTTGATTATAAACTTATTGCCAAACACATCAGACACAGTTTTACTGAACGTATCTATCAATGTATCTGCCACCTTCTATGCAGATTATATTACCGAAAAGACAAGTACTCTCACGCACCCTCCGTCTCTCAATCTCCTCTTCTCTTTTCGTCTCGACACAATACAACTGCCAACGAGCGGCCCGAAAGGGCGAAAGATCAAGAGACGGCAGACGCAGTAAGAAACGGCAAGAGAGCGCACGCAGACAGCACTGCAAAAAGGTCTCGCCGCGAAAAGATGCAACCAAGTTCTCGTCCACGACCGCGACGAAAGACCACTGGTTCATCGGTCTTTTCTGTATAATGATTGGCCTTTTCCATTATATTTAGTGAACATTTTTCTCGATTTGTCACATCACTCGTTCATTCAGTTGTCTCTTGCTCAGTTTACAAACGCATATTTGTGAGAAAAACAGTTACTTATCGTATATTTTGTTGTTAATTTCAATTTGAATATCTTTCTAGAGTTTCGATTAATGAAATTTAGAGAAATAATGTGCAATTTTTCAGGAATGGCTGCCGTTGACGTCAACCAACCAATCACCGGACACAAGTCCGCCATTATCCGCAACTACAATACTAACCCAAGACTCATCTACCAGACCGTATGCGGAGTCAACGGACCACTTGTCATCCTCAACGATGTGAAGTTCCCACAGTTCTCTGAGATCGTCAAGATTACCCTTCCAGACGGCTCAAAGCGTTCCGGACAGGTTCTTGAAATCTCCAAGAACAAGGCTGTTGTCCAGGTATGATAATGTATTCAATATACTAAAATAATGCTTACGTGATATTCAGGTTTTCGAAGGAACCTCCGGAATTGACGCCAAGAACACCATCTGCGAGTTCACTGGAGATATTTTGCGTACTCCAGTTTCCGAAGACATGCTCGGACGTATCTTCAACGGATCCGGAAAGCCAATTGACAAGGGACCACCGGTACTTGCCGAGGACTTCTTGGATATCAACGGACAGCCAATCAACCCATGGTCCCGTATCTACCCAGAGGAAATGATCCAGACCGGAATCTCCGCTATCGACGTCATGAACTCTATTGCCCGTGGACAGGTAATTGGAATTTGAAACTTTATCCAGATTAACCATTTTGCATATTTTCAGAAGATTCCAATTTTCTCTGCCTCTGGTCTTCCTCATAACGAGATTGCCGCCCAGATTGTGCGTCAAGGAGGTCTTGTACAGCTTCCAGATCGCCCACACGAGCAGACCAACTTCGCTATCGTCTTTGCCGCTATGGGAGTCAACATGGAGACTGCTCGTTTCTTCAAGCAAGATTTCGAAGAGAACGGTTCCATGGAAAATGTGTGCCTCTTCCTTAACTTGGCCAACGATCCAACCATCGAACGTATCATTACTCCACGTATCGCCTTGACATCCGCTGAATTCCTCGCCTACCAGTGCAAGAAGCACGTGCTTGTTGTCTTGACCGACATGTCCTCATACGCCGAAGCTCTTCGTGAGGTGTCTGCTGCTCGTGAAGAAGTACCCGGACGTCGTGGTTTCCCTGGATACATGTACACTGATTTGGCCACCATCTACGAGCGTGCCGGTCGTGTCGAAGGAAGAGACGGATCAATCACACAAATTCCAATTCTTACTATGCCAAACGACGATATTACTCACCCTATCCCAGATTTGACTGGTTACATTACCGAGGGACAGATCTACGTCGATCGTCAGCTTCACAATCGTCTTATCTACCCACCAATCAACGTACTCCCATCCCTTTCCCGACTTATGAAGTCTGCTATTGGAGAAGGAATGACAAGAGAAGATCACTCCGATGTGTCTAACCAGCTCTACGCTTGTTACGCTATCGGAAAGGACGTGCAAGCTATGAAGGCCGTCGTCGGAGAAGAAGCCTTGTCATCTGATGATTTGCTCTACCTCGAGTTCTTGACAAAGTTCGAGAAGAACTTCATCACCCAAGGTACTAGATTTTTTTGCACAGTGCTTTTACAAATTCTCATTTTCCAGGTCACTACGAAAACAGAAGTGTCTTCGAATCCCTCGACATCGGATGGCAACTTCTCCGTATCTTCCCACGTGAAATGCTCAAGCGTATTCCAGAGTCTACCCTTGAGAAGTACTACCCACGTGGAGGAGCCAAGGAATAAGCAGATTTGGAATTGTGTCTTCACCCACCTTATCTTGTCTCTTCATTCCATTCCACGCGATACTCTAATTTGCACTTGACTTTTCTCTCCAAGTCATATTCGTCTTTGTTGTTTCATAACTTTAGCAGTATAGCTATATATTATATAAGCATGTCCGCCATGCGCAAATCATTTTTCAACACCATCACCATCACCACCACTCCACAAAGTGATATTTCATTCTCGTCATGTAGATATGAAAATTTTTTAATTTTAGTCATTCCAATGTTTCTTTTTAAACCCCGATTGTTGTAAGTATTCACTTATAAATTGCGATACGCATTGCCCCCCGTGATAGCTGGAAATCCAACGTTGTTATTTTTTAAATTCTAATGCAATAGTAGGTTATATAGTAACAAGTAAATAAATGGAGCTATCACAAAAAAACGTTTTCAGATTTTATATTTAATTCATGTCTTGGTGACTGAAAAATGAGGGTTCAAAAATATAGATTTTCAGAGTTTTCAAAATGTTTTTTTTTTCACTTTCGATCCAATTTAGCGGAAAGTTCAATGCGCCGTACTACCTTCTCACTTTCCCGAAAATATGATGATCAATTATAAGACTATTTTCAAGGCACAAATTATGAGAGCGTTTACAGTATTTTTATTGGAAGTGAAGTAGTGTTCGTGAACTGTTAAAATTAATATAATTACTGTACATATGAAGTTGAAATGATTAAATATAATTTTTTAGAACTATTTAAAAATTTTTGAGCAATTTTTATGTGGCACTAAAAAGATGTTAGTTACTAAATTTTCACATAAAAATTCGAAAGTCAACCAAAAATATTTTTCGCTGAGTTTCATGTTTTCAACTTGTTTTGGTCATTTTTATATTCATCCTTTAGTATTTCAAAAATCTATTATACCATTTTCAAAAATTTACTAAATTGCCGAAACTTATAATCTAAATTTGGAAATGTCTTCATTATCTTAGACTTGTTTAATAATAATTGAAACATATTATAAGTTCCCTTCTCAAAAGACTTGCTAACTTTTTTTTTCTTCAAAAATACGGAAATGTACGAATTGGTAGAAACTTTAATGATTCTCTAATCCACTACCAAACCGTTACTGACGCTCTCATAATGTCCACTAGCTATTTTCAGCATATCTCATTGTTCTACGTCGACATGAGGTTTTAATGAATTTTTCAATGTTCTTTTTTAAAGGCCATAAGAGTAACGAATTTTTAAAATCTACTTTTACACCAGTTATGATCAAAATTCATTCAATATCTTCAAAATCTTTGAAGTTTTGTGCTTGAAGGATTCATTTATAATAATTACAAATTACAAAATATACATGTGTTAAAATTCAGACATCAATAACATTTGCTGGATCATTGTCTTCATAGTTGTTCCGCCTACTTGGAATGCCTTCCAAATCTTTCATCAGTGTCTCCATAACATCAGACGTCTGGAACACACATTCTTTAATTTCCAACATCACAAATTGAAATTCTCACCGGCTCTACATTGATTGCCGGTAATCGACGGCTACTAACACTGCCATTTCTCCCATGTACTTGTGGTTGTTCAATCTGAAAGTATCAAAATATTTTTGCATTTTTTTAATTTTAGGAAAAGCTTACATCCGGTTTTATAGTTTCCTTTGGGGGTTCACGCTTATCGAGAGTTTTTGTAACGTAACTCATTAAACGTTGCGCTGAAAAAGTACTGATAACATTTTCAATTTTGATCTCCAACATACAGAAACGACGCTTGCTCAAAGTTGTTTGAGTTTCCGATTCCTCGTCGCTGTCATAATCGAAGTTTGGCGAACTTCTGACGATTGACCTTCGAGTTCTCTGAAAACGCAACCATACTTTATTATGAAAAAAAAAAACGCTCACCTGATCGAATGTAGAATTTCTTCGTTGTTCGTGGAATGTGCACCATATTTTCAGAAGGCATAAAATGAGACCAGTCGTTAGTGATGCGAAAAAAATGAGTATGACGAGAAACACGACGAGGCCATAAATGGAATGGTCCGTAGTGTCAACAAGTTCAGTGGTCGTCTCCATCTGCAAATTGAAAATGCAAACACTTTTTAGCAGTGCCACTTGTTTACAGGAAATCTTTCAAAATCTTGAGAAATGTCCGGAAATTCAAATGAGATGGGATAAAAGTTATGATCGAACCATTAGCTGACAAGGAAGTTATCAAAAAAATGTCACTTGTGGGATTAAAAACTACTCATAAAGTTTATTATCAACAAGAATTAATCTTTCAAAAGTGGTCTCAAAGATAAAAACACAATAGTTTAAAAGTAGTTTAGAGTGCGGTTTAATGTGAGTTTGAAAAAAAAACAGACTTATTCTGACGCAAGTCTCTTTCCAATTAGAGAAAAAACGTGCTCAAACTATTCTTGACACTATGTCAAAACGGATAGAAATGACACTAGACCATAGCGAACTGACTCATTTCAATGTACTACATGATCTTTCTCACAGAATATTTTATGAACTTCAGAATCCCTTCTGATGTTTGATTAGAATATTGAAATGAAACTTGTGGGAGTTGGCGCACAAGTTTTAGAATTTTTTGAAGGGCAAAAATCGGGAGAAAGATTCAGTTGAAATTTAAAAAATAAATAAATTGAAAGTTGTAAAATTAGTATTTTCTCTCCAAACTTTGAGATAACTCTAGAAAATTTAAACAGGTAAACTTATGTTATAAACTAAATATATTCCTTAACTTTCAATTAATTCACAAGAGCTGAAGGAAGCTGAGTGTCCCGACTTTTTTTTGTTTTGATTTACTTTGATTAAAACAATGAATTCACTTGCGGGTTATTATGCATATTTTTTTTTGCTTGGGGCGTTTAAAAATAAAGTTACATTTATAATAGGTTGGCAACCTAATTCCTTCACCTTTTTATTACCTATTTGTTGAAAATTAATTTGAATCAAAAACAAAGCAATATGTACAAGTTGACAAAAAAAAACGATTTTAGCTAAATTTGGCTGATTTTTGATTCTCCATGAAAAACTTCAAAGTTTTTTTTTTTGAGAAAACGCATTAGAATATTGGGGCTACTGGGAAACATATAAAATACCAGTTAAATGTTTTAATTTTGAAGATTATATAAAGATTTTTTGTCCGTCTTTCAAAATCATGATTGAGAAAAACTGAGATTTCAGCACTTTTTGACTGAACCTAAAAAAATGTTCAAAAATTTATTGACAAATTTTATTTTGATATTGTGTCATTGTGACAACACGTTTTGAAAAAAAAAGGATGAAAATAATTTCCCACTGACTAAAAATCACCACTTTAAAATTTTTTTTTAATTTCTGAGTAGAAATTTTGGATGAGATGTATTCAATTTTTCAATGTTTAAAGATGGTGTGAATTTTATTGACGGTTTCCCCTTAAATTTGAAAATTTTCACAGAACGACAAATACTACAAAAAATGAAAAAAAAAATTGACCCGTTTTACAAAGATTATTATAAAAAACTTGTGGCGCAACTAATAAAATTGGTCAAAATATTCTATTAAATTGCATCTTAGAAAAGAATTTTCGAGTTGTTGTATATAAGTTTTAAAAAAAAATTCCAAATTTCACTTATAATACGCTAGTTTAAAAGTTTCCCCTGGTTTGAAAAAAAAAATAGTAGTCTTGCCTAATCTTGTTTTGAGCATACTTACTTTGACGATGAACTTATTACACGGGCTGTCAACAGGTATCATGCTGTTCCATGCTGACCTAAAACATAATTATCAATACTCAGAAAAAGAGAATATCAGTGTCTGAAAGCAACACAAGAAATTCCCTAATGAGAAAAGAGCCGAGAAAAAGTTAGAAACAGGCAATGGGTGGGCGTGCCCCGCTGGTGTCAGATTATTTGGAGATGAAGAAAAAAGCGGAAAAAGAAGAAGAGTCAGAGATGATGACGACAACAAGTATATTTTTGGGAGAAGGGATACCCAATTGAACCAATTCGGAACTGCTTTTCTTACGACACATTGCTTCGTTTGTTGCGTATTCACTCGGTGGTACAAGTTTATTTGTAGACTTTCTGTGACATCAATCCGTCATGGAATGTTTGGCAGAAAAAAATGAATGATGAGTGAGAGGAAATGGCTAAAAAAAAAAGAACAAGACGAAAGGACGGATAAGACAAAAATAAATGACATCGCCCGAGCCAATTGGATATGCTTTTGACACAACCCAAAATCACCGTGACTCCATTTTTGGCAATGAGCTTTCTGAAAATAACTATTTTTAAAAGACTTTGCTTTTTAGATCCAAAATAGCTTCAAACTGCGGCATTTTGTAATGAGACGTTTTGAAAACTTCTCAAAAATCCTTATGCTGATTCGTTTTGAAAAAAAAAATATATTTTCAGCTGAAATTTTGCTAACTTGTAATTTTATGTTAACTAATTATAGTTTTTGGATCAAACTCATAAGTTTTGGATTTTTTAAACAAACATTTTTCACGTGTGCTTGGCGCATCAGGCAAGTTGAAAAATGGGATATTTTCCGCGCTCGGCTAATTCAGGAAATTTGCCGCACACAACAGGTTTATTAGTGATTTCGGATCATATCGTATCCACTGAAAAATCATTTTGATTAACGAATTAATAAATTACCAAAAATCTGTTAAAATATGATAATTGAATACAAACTTACTCTTGCAAGTTCTGCTTTTTTCAATTTGTTAAAACTTGAGAATTCAGCTAAAAATAGTTTTTTTTCCAATACTTCCAGCAGGAATTCATTACAAAATTGGGTAATTCTCTATCATCTTGGTTTTGAATAAAACAAAGTCTCTAATTTCGGAACTCTACCTTTAAAATACAATAATTGAAAAAAAATTGTAGAAAACCTAGAGAAAACCAAAAAAAATTCCCGGTTGCTCCTTGAATAAACTGATGCAAGAGAATAAAGATTGCGTGACGCCAGACAAATCTAGAAATCTCATTAACGCACATTTTAAGTGAACCCGTGGTCAAGATTTGTTTCGAATAATAAAAGATTTCTGGAAAAACGCGGTGAAATGAATTTGAGAAACAACAGAGAGGCATATTGAAAAAGTGCAATAGGTATTGCCAAAAAAACATGAGTCAAATGAAAAAGGGAATTGGAAATGTGAAAACCTAGATTGATTTTTTTTTAAGTTACACCTAATAACTTCCGGTTTTTTGTTGTTGTAGGAAACAATAGATTATCTGTAAATTACATTTTGTGTTTTTTGAAATTTTTTTTCCCGCCACATTGCCTACTTTGCTGTTGGCCAAGCAATTTAAAATACTTTTAAAAGTATATAGAACTGCATCAAAATAAATAGCGTCTTACAGAGCGCGCCATCGAAAATTCAAATTTAATAAGGTCCTCAATAAATGACTGCTACCGACTGCTATTAAAATGTAAATTGGAGTGCATGATAAGTGACAAAGAAAGACAATTTATCAGTTAATATACTTGAAATTTTGTGTTACGCACATTCTATTTGGCTCTTCGGGGTGGGTAAATTTTCTTTAAAAAACAAATCCAAATTACCTCCCAAATTTCAATTCGTAGTGCAACTTGCCTGTAAGTTTTCAAGTCTATATTGCTACGTAGATATCGGCACATGCCGATATACCGAAATTTTTTTTTCGGCGCTCGGCACATGCCAAACCTAAAAACGTCGGCACTTTGTCTGAGTATCACAAGCCATCTAGTTTTTGTTCTATAGTGGCACGCGGTGGTACAGCAGCTAGATGAGTACAAACGCGCTCAACCGAACAGATCCTAATTTTACCAGTTAGAAAATTTTCAATAAAAAAATCTCTTTCTAGAAAAGGTAGAGATCTTACTTGCGGTCACTCATATGCATCGCTAAATCAAATTTAAGGTTAGTTTTTGAGATAGCAACCAATATAGGTTTTCAGACTGAGTATCATGCAATCTATTTTCTGTGCTACCGTCTGGCAAGTGGTACATTTGTGCAAATGCGCTAATGTATTCATAGAGCGAATCATCTGTCCCTGACCACCTGAAATATAAAATTTTTTAAATGGTTAAAATTAAAATCCACAAATGAATTCATATTTAAAAAAAAAAGGAAACAGAGTGACTAACGTCGACGAGCACGTCGACGAGCAAAAGATGATCGCATGATCGAATGAATTCTCTCATAGAAAGATTCTTCAGTGGATGCACGGGGCGATGTTGGTGGTGGCACTCTTCTCGGATGATCGTGTCCTTTTTGTTCTTCACTTTTGGCTGTTTTGCTTTGGTGAGAAGATCGACGTGGCTCCTCAGGTGGAACTTGTCGCTTTCTGTCCTCACTTGATCTCTTTTCTCTTCCGGTCTCGGCTCGCGGTCCTTCATTTCTGGCAGATCTTGAAGATCGGTCAGGCTCTCTTCCTAATCTGCAAATCAAATAATTTTCAAAAATTCTAGGAACGTTTAAAACATTGCTCGACGCCAGGAAGCCAGGGAGCAATTTCCCTTTTTGCAAGCCAAATTCAATTTTTAGAGCCAAATTGCTGCAGCACACAAAATAACAATTAAGCGATACTTACTCTTCAGCTCCATGCGGGGTTCCCGTACGATTCTGCTTGGAGCGGTCTCGCGATTGAGACGGTCTTTGACGAGTATCACGATAATCTGGCTGTGCACGGCCGCTTGGCTGAGCGTTGGATCCGGAAGGTCGGACCGATCTTTGTCGGTTCCGGGGAGTGACTGGTGGTGCCCTTACTCCGGACATCTGACTGTCGTTTCCATCATCGAAAGCCCTGAAAACTGGGACACTAAAAATTATTTCGTCGCAAAAAACTTACATGTCGGCTGTACGGACGCTGAAATTAGATCTGGATTGAGATGGGTACAATCCTTCAGCTGGCATCTCCGTTCGTCGGCGATTGGTGCCCGATTGAGACGCAGAAACGCCTTCGAATTGCATATTCCTTTGCCCTTCTGGTGGATTCCGAGTTGATCTACTTCTGCTGCTGTCGGTTCCATCATCGAAAGCGCTGAAAAACAAAAACTAGAAATTATTTCAATTAACAAAAATTACATATCGGCAAGGCGTTGCGATAATTCTGATTCTGACAAATTGGCGCCCGTTGGCTCATCCCCAGGTGGACTGCGGTTGTCTCGTGGAGACACTCGAATTGGGTGATGACGTTTCATGACTTCTCGCGTGACCTGTCGATGATACTTAGTGATCACTGAAAAAATTGTATTTATTACAAAAAAAATGTCAAAAATTAAAGCAACATTCCGTGACAAAAAATCAGGTTGAGAAAAAAGCAAGATGTCAGTGAAAAATAGTGTTTTGCAGTGCGTTCAGTGGTATTTTATATAAGTTAAACTAACAGTACACTTGGCGACTCTACAAGGATTTATTATAGACAACTAGTAACACTAATAGACAAGTAACGCAAGAACATAAAGTAAGAACAAAAGCAAGTAAAAGTTAAGACTGATTCGATGAGCATCTCCTGTTGGGCGGTGTTGTACACGTGTCTTGTGGTCGTCGGTGTAGACGTGGAAAGGTCACCACGTGGCTGCTCGCGTCCGTCATCCTTTTGTGCATGCGGTAGTGGTTCACGTGTTTAATGGATTGACGTCCTTGTTCTTGGTTGCATGATGAAGTTCTCAGAGCAATGTGGATGTGGATTGTTGGTAGTAGTGATCTTCGCCAGTAGAGTTCAATTACAGTAATACTTATGCAATAATTATAGAATAATTATCAAGTCGTGAATAATGGAGATCCTGCTCCATGCTATTCGCGACAAATAGTGCTTCGAGACCATCCGTAATTAATAGGGCTCCCTTTAAGCTTGACATGGATTTTATTGATTTTCAAGTTCATTTTTCGCACTTTTGGAGCATTTTCCAAAAATTTTTTGTAAATACTGTATGAAAAACTTTATTTTAGCCATTTTCTACGTGCCAAGTACATTTTGTGAGTTTAGAGAGGGCAAAATTTCGATTTATAGTGACATTTCGTTAATTTAAAAGCTTTTTAGTAGATTAAAATAAATAAATTACGTGAAAATCAAAGAAAATTCATTTAAAATCGACGGAAATAGGCGAGAATTGTAAAATCGATAAACCATATCGTGTACAGTAACCTTAAAGGTGCACACCTTGAAATGTGTTTTCGCTTCGAGACCATCCGTAATAAATAAGGCTCCCTTTAAACTTGAGGTGGGTTTTATTGATTTTTAAGCTAATTTTTCGCAATTTTCGATCATTTTCCATACAATTTTTGTAATTTCTGTATAAAAAAATTTAATTTTAGCCTAAATTCCAGAGACAACGTCGGATTTGTCGACTTGGAAGACCACCGCGTTTACACCGAATCTTGCACTGAGGTTTGCAATTTTTCAGTCATTTTTTTTTTTTGCAAATTAAAGTATTTTAGATTGAAATCGGCGGAAAATCAAAGGACAAAATCACCCATCGAGTGTTGAAAGTTGTGGTGAAGGCGACCGGCCAGGAATCTAAACTAAACCACTATCAATGGGCTTCTTGGCCGGACCATGGGATGCCCGATTCGTGTGACACGGCGCATCGTCTCTTGTCGGCTGTCAAGAAGGATAAGTAAGATTTTTTAAAAAGATTTTAATCTCATTTTCCAGCCAAAAATCGAGAAAATCTTCCAGGAAGCCCGTAATTGCTCACTGCTCGGCTGGCGTTGGACGCACCGGGACTTTGGTGTTGATCGAGTCGATGATTGCCGCACTCCGGCATCCGAGAAAGCAGAATGTGAAGGATTCATTCGTCTTGTTGAGAAAAGACCGCGCAAGAAGTGTTCGGGTAATTATTTATAAATTGAAATAACTTTTAAAGGTGGAGTAGTGCCAGTGGGGAAATTGCTTTAAAACACGCCTATGGTACCACAATGACCAAATATCATGATAAAAAAATTCAAAAAATTTTCTAGATTTTATATGATTTTTTGAAAATTGAAAAAATCTCTCGTTCCGGTTTCGTGCAAATTTTTACAAAATTCGCATGAATGTAGAAGTTTTCATCGCCGGCAAGTGTGAAGCGGCCGCGATCCCAACATTGAATGTTCGGATAGCGGTTGAGATCCTTGAACTTTAGAAACGCCGTACATTCCGAGTCGGGAAACTGGAGAGATATTAATTTATTAATTTATTTATTTACGCTCTCGAGCCATCGGAGAAAGATATTTATATCTTACAATATTTCCGACGGCTTTGTACTCTTTCGTCAGTTGCTGTGGAGTGCTCATCATCACCGCAGAAGCCCACTTTTTGATCATTTCCGCACGTTGCTCTTTCTCTTTCGGCTGAAAATTTCAGAGTTTTTGTGTTAAAAAATCTTCTACAGAGTTCTACAATACCTCCAAATCCTTCTTCTCACTGCCCAAATCATCATCATCGTCGTTCTTCTTCACCTTGGCATCCTTCTCATGCGACGGTTTTGGCTTTCCGTTGTTGTCAGGAGGCTTCAGGACGCTTTCCGGAGTGTCCTCCATATTCGCATTTTGCTCCACAGACCGCTGGCGCTCCAATGGAGCCGGCTTCTCATCGTCTTCCTGTAATAGTCAGGTTATCGAGTTTTCCACAAAGTTTTACTGGTCTGGCGTGCAAATATCTCGTAGCGAAGGGGCCTCTCTGTCGGCATTTTCGCGCCAGAAAGTAGGTCATAATATTTACTAGAGGAAATACGTAGTCCAGTTGTTTTATTGCTTTATTAGACTCAAAATTGTCTGAAAACCCGGAATTTCATAATAAAACTTCATGAAAACTTCTCAAAAAAAAGTTATGACGCCTCAAAAAATGGCCCTAAATTAGTTTAAATTTGAAATTTGACCGATTTGTCAAGCGGCTGGAAACTAACTTTTTTGATATTACCGTCTAATTTTGAGTATACAATGTAATTATCGTGCGTTTTCAACAGTTTTCAACAGTTTTCAACAGGTATTTTAAAGTCGATGGACGGCGAGATTTGGTTTTAAAAAATTAAAAATCTCGCCGTCCATCGACTTTAAAATCCCTGACTAGCGGGCCCTGCGGGCCCGCCAGTTGTAGGGGGTGTGAGGCGAGTCCCCTTGCCGGGCGTAGGCTCTCGGCTTCGCCTCGAACCTGTTAGAAGGTTCGTGAAAATTTCAGTTTCAGTAGGTCGATGGGAGTCTTCTTGTTTTTTGAGTTCGGTTTGACCAAAAACAGATGCACCCGATGAATCAGTTAAAGCTGAGTTTTGATTGATTGAAGTTTGAGGAGGCTTTATATTAGGGGAGACGTACCCATATTTTGTATAAATTTGAGTATTTCTATTCGAATCCCGATTACTCACAAAAAAACAAAAAAATTTGTCACTTGGTAGAATTGAACCAACTACCAAAATTTCTGCAGTCATACGCACTAACCACTCGGCCATGCGGGAGACACCTCAAACTGGGATGTAGGGAAGAAAATTTTCTGGAGGAAGTCGTCTTTCGATTCCGCTTTCTTCAATTATTACTATTTGGGGAAGACGTTCGAAAACCGTTTATTAGTGATATGTCAGCGGGAAAACGAATTTTTGAAAATTTTATTACAGGATTGTACTCATTATTGAATTCCCGAAAAGGAGACGTACAGTTGAGGGTTATATCTTGTACACAGACAGATGTATAGAAGAAAACAAGTTTTGGCCTGAAAATAAAAAAAAATAATATCTCTTGGCAAAGCATTGCTAACGCGACGAAACTTCATCTTCCATTAAATAAAATCAAAAACTATGAATTAAAAATACATTCCGCAAAACTTTAGTGGAAAAAATGTTCAGGGGACCCAGGAAACCACTCCCAAAATTTTTGAATTATTTTTTTCTTGAAAAATTTTCCCACTGAACTTTTTACAAATTTTATATGTTCCGATGCGTCTTGATGAGACCTACACGTCAATTTTTAGAAAACTAAGAAAACTTGAAAACTGACCGAGTTATGATTGAAAAAGTAGATTCGCGAAATAGGGGGAGTGTGCAAAATTTTGCACTTATTCGTCTTGCTCGGCCGACTCATAAAACTTTTCTTAATTTTGAGTTAAAAATCGTGTTCAGCGTACTTTTTTACGTAGGGTAAGCAAAAAAAATATCAAAAAAGATGAAGTACAACTTCAGATAAAGACGAAAAACTACTTTTTCGGAAAAAAATTTTTTTTGGCAAAATGTCATTTTTTGGCCTTTTGTTTTATCACAACTTTTTTCCATTTGCACTTATAAACTCAAACTATTTTTCAAAAAATCCACCTCTCTAAGTAGTATCTTGCACATAAATTTGGAACAAAACCGAGCAAAACCCGAATTTTAATTCAATTAAAACATGCTTTTTTGGGGGTAAAAAGAGCAACAAAAATTTTTTTCAAACTGGGGAAAGTCGCCCTGGGCTCAATTTTGCTCCGAACTTAGTGCCGTTTTCTGCTCCACCGTGGGGCAAAATATTTCTAGTAGGATTTCAAATATTAGAGCATGAAGTCACACGGTTCAGGAGTTGTGAATGAAAACGAAGTGGGACATTTTTTCGCAAGCCAAAAAAAACGCGAAAAAACGCGAAAAAGGGGCGGAGTCGCCACACTCGGCATTTATTAGAGGCTGCTTGGCAGAATGATGTTGAAAACATAAGATAATTACATTGTATACTCAAAATTAGACGGTGATTTCAAAAAAGTTAGATTCTAGCCGCTTGACAAGTCGGTCAAATTTCAAATTTTAACTAATTTTAGGCCATTCTTTGAGTCATCATAACTTTTTTTCGAGAAGTTTTCAAGTAGTTTCATTATAAAATTCGGTGTTTTCAGGCAATTTTGAGTCTAATTAATATTTATTTATTTATTAAATTAATATTTATTTATTAAATTAATATTTATTTATTTATTTAATATTTATTTAAAAATAATTAAAATAGAAAAGAAAAAATTAAAAAATTAGAAGTCGTCGTCGTCCATCGTCCCGAACCATCCCGAAGCCATTCATCCCGATCGTCCTGATCCTTCCACCATATTGTTGCACTACAGATTTCAGCATCTGTAAAAACTTGTGGTTAAAGCTAACTAGGGAATGGTGTTACCCCTGCAATCGCTAGGAGGACAAAACAAAGTGAAAATGGAAGATCAGATCTATGGCTACAAGAATCAGTTTTTGGAATCTGCTAAACTCGGTCCCAAAGCTGACATTTTCGGTCTTAAAAAGTAGTCCTCTTTTTGCTCAAAATGCCCTTTTTCGTGTGTAGAAGTGGCTACATAAAAGTTTGGCACTGCAGCCGCCGTTTGAATGGCCGATTGGTGAACTCTCGTGCTCATTAATCTAAAGGTCACGGGTTCGTTCCCCACTAGGTATTAATTTTTTTTTGAAATTTTCCTCTAGCATGAAATATGCACAAAAACACGGCTTCTTCCGTTTTTTGGTAACTTCGGAATAAATTTTTTGGTTCCTGGGAATCATAAAAGTAATTTGGAAACTTTTTGGAAGTTTTCTTTTTTTGATAAATTTTCACTTTTCTCCCACCTGATGTATGCACATTTTTTTCTTCAAAAATAATTTTTCAAAAAGTGTTTGGTTTGAAAGAGCAGCATTAGTTTGGATATTTCTACGATTTTGGAGGATCAAATGTACATTATGGACATTAGTAATTAAGTAAGTTAAAGCTTCACTTCGATTAGCTATATCTCTCTACCCATAAAATTTAGCAGAGTAACTTCAACTGACAATTTGTTTATTGGTACTTTTAAAATAACTTTGCAGTTGACAACTTTTTTTTATTTTACTCGTCAACGGAGCTGGAAGTCTTTGAAAGTAGGTCCTTTTCGTGAAAAACTCTAGAGAAAACAACAGTGGTTTTCTCCTAAAAATGACATTTGATCCTCCAAAATCGTAGAAATATCCAAACTAATGCTGCTCTTTCAAACCAAACACTTTTTGAAAAAATTTTGAAAAATTATTTTTGAAGAAAAAAATGTGCATACATCAGGTGGGAGAAAAGTGAAAATTTATCAAAAAAAGAAAACTTCCAAAAAGTTTCCAAATTATTTTTATGATTCCCAGGAACCAAAAAATTTATTCCGAAGTTACCAAAAAACGGAAGAAACCGTGTTTTTGTGCATATTTCATGCTAGAGGAAAAATTCAAAAAAAAATTAATATCTAGTGGAGAACGAACCCGTGACCTTTAGATTAATGAGCACGAGAGTTCACCAATCGGCCATTCAAACGGCGGCTGCAGTGCCAAACTTTTATGTAGCCACTTCTACACACAAAAAACGGCATTTTGAGCAAAAAGAGGACTACTTTTTAAGACCGAAAATTTCAGCTTTGGGACCGAGTTTAGCAGATTCCAAAAACTGATTCTTGTAGCCATAGATCTGATCTTCCATTTTCACTTTGTTTTGTCCTCCTAGCGATTGCAGGGGTAACACCATTCCCTAGTAAGTTAGTTAAAGCATCAAACAAATTCCTTACAAGTTTGGCCTTTCTTTTTTCCATCCATTCTTCCTTCCTACCATCCATCCTTTGATCATCATCGTTTGCTTGAGTTCTATAAAAAGCTACATTTTAGTTGAAGCTGAAAGGAGAAAGGATCACTTTTACCAGTCCATCAGGATTGCCATCGATCCATCCACCCATCCGATCCTTCGTCGTCCTCGTCCATCGTCCCGATCCATCCCGAAGCCATCCATCTCGATCGTTCGTCGTCGTCATTGCGTCGTCCATCCACCCATCGATTGAATCCATTCATGCAACTTCAAGTGATGTTCTGTACCGTTAGAACCGTGCAGCATCACCCATTACAATTTACCTATGTGGCAAGAACCGTCCGATAAGCCCTCGTTTGTTTGACGCTATTTCCAGTCTCCTTGTTCTTTTTTCGTAGGAGTTCGCATTTCCCATTAAGAGATTAATCAGTTTCACGGCCTCTGAGTACGGTACAAGATTTGTTTGTTTCCAAACAAATCATCTCAGGGGGGTAGCAGTGAATCCGAAAATGCAGCCCTTGCCTACTACTTTTGAACCCGGTTTAGAAATTGGACAGTGACAAATTCAAGCAAACCAGTTCAGTCCAAGCCAGGTAAACTTAATGGGGACGCTACACTCACAAGAAGGAGCAAGATGGACTCACTTAACGTCCATCCCGATCCGTCCCGAATTCATCCATCCTTTGTCGTCGTCATTTTGTCCCAAATCGCTTTCGATCGTCCCAATCCATCCATCCATCCTTATTGTTTGTCGTCGTCGTCGTCTTGTCCCGATCCATTCGTCCTGATTGGCCTGCCCATTCAACCCATTGTCCAGAGTTTCTTCAATCACAGCTTTCAACATCTGTAAAAGTTCTTAGTTTAGATGACGCATCAAACAAATTCCTTACAACTTTGGATTTTCTATTTCCATTGTTCCAACCATCCATCCTTTCCTACCATCCATCCTTCGTCGTTTGATAGAAATCTGTAAAAAGTTACATGTTAGTTGAAGCTGAAAGGAGAAATGATCACTTACCAGTCCATCCCGATCTGCCCCGGATCTATCCATCCCGATCGTCGTTGATCCATCCATCCATCCATCCGATCCTTTGTCGTCGTCGAACATCGTCCCAATCCATCTCGAATCCATTCATCCCGAGCGTTCTGATCCTTCCATCTAGAGTCCACCATATTGTTCCTGAAAGCATCAAGGTTTTGAGGGAAACACCTAGATAAAATGAAACATACCGATATGAGAAGGTGTTGGAATGCCGAAAAGCGTGCGTCTCCTCCAGCTGATGTTTCCTGAATTTCCTGAAAAAAAAACAATTATATTTGTGTAAAGTTAAAAGAGAAAGAAAGAAAGAAGGAAATTTATCATTGAAAAATCAGTCCGAGTATGACTGACTTATGCCCCACCAGTTGATTCAAGTCAGGACAATGTTACAGGGGTTGGAAAAACTATTCAGAGTCAAAAAATAAATAAAAAAAGCATAGGGAATACTTCCAGAATGAAAAATAAAATAAATTGTAGTATGAATTTCAGATATTTCAGTAAGTTTGTTTTGGTAAAGAAGTGTCAAGAAACTAAAAAATTGAAGAATCAAGAAGCGTCCCGGTGAGGACGTCACTCTCACAAGAAGGGGAAAAAATGAATGAATGACAATGTTTAAGTTTCCGGATGGATTTATGGAGACTGGAGATGTGCACAAAGAGCGTAGAGAGAAAGAGAGAGAGACACAGACACAACAATTACAGTCGGCACAGACGAACCGCGATATACAACTGCACAGAGCAACGTCACACTCACACGAAGGAGACGCGGTGTGTTCAAGAGAGTGAATGAAATTTCAAAGTAAATGAACCATTCATTTGTAAACGAGCAAAAGTGAAAACATTTGTAAATGAGCGTCAAAGGGATTGAACATTCAAGTTAATGAGCACGCTAGTAAATGAGTGTTTGCCTTATAATTTTAGATACACGTGCAATCAACTATGGGTTGTCAGATTTCAATACTGACAAGCCAGGTCTTGTCGAAACTTGGATGCCTGCTTTTCCATTAGTTAAAACTCCTTACGATTTAACTGTGCCCACAAAACCTTAGAAACTCGATACTTCAGGGATAATCGATCGCAAGCTTCGAGAATTAGTTGCAACATGGTTTTACATTTCCGTATCTTTTTCACATTTTTGAATCGTTGCAAAAAGCTTAATTCTGTACCATAGATGAAAGGGGATCAATCTAGCTTTTCAGGAAGATCGGAAATAACTTTCGTGAAAGTTTGACAAGTGTTATTTTCCGACGATAGAACCAAAACTGGAAATAGAGAAACTTCTCAAAATAAAATGTACCACGTTCACTTATCTCCAAAATTGGACTTGGAAAAAACTTATTGAGAATATATCTTTTGGCAAAAAAAATAGCAGAAATTTTTTTGGTCGACTTCTTTGGAAATGTATTCTTATCACTGAAAACTGTACCAAATATTCTACACACTTTCCATTTGACTTAAACCACGCGAACACTGAAACCATCACCGATTAAAATATTTACACAAGTCTCATTGCGCAGGGACACCCTTTCGCGATGGCTATTGCAGATATCGACTTAATGAATGTCATCAAAAGAGAAGAAATAGTGAAACAATAAGATTTTTGTTAATTTCAAAACTAAAGTGAGATGTCTAAAAATTAATTCACATGATGAACTTGTTGAACTAAACTGAACTTCTTTGAAAATGTAGCACAAGTTTTTTAATGCTATTAACTGATCGAAATGACCAACTGATGTATTTTTGCGAGACGAGAAAATTGAGTGCGAAACCAAGTATAATTGAATCCTAGTATTATTGTTTCGTAATTTGGAAATTCTATTATAAGAAAACTCTTCAGACACAATTCTACGTCTAACGGTTTAACCTCATCTGAGAAAATTTTTTGCAAATGTGACTTGCCCATTTTTTTAATACAAAAGGACGGTTTTTATAATTTTTTTCGCAAGTGGCTCAATTCTTCAAATTCATCTGCTTAACTATAAAACACATTCAATCAATACCCCTTTGCCATTTTGCCATCGCGCGGAGAAAGAGGTGTCCCTGCGCGATAGCGGCAATTTTATCGCGAAGGGAGCTCAGGTGCGCGCGTGGTTACAATTATATAGAACTCATGCGAAACAAGTGGTTCTCGTTTATTTTGTGTCAAAAAAGAATATTATACATTTCGCGACGGAAAAAAGGATATTTGAAATATAAAAAATGACTACAACATTTTACTAGTTGGTGAAACTTAAGATTTTTTGTTGTTTTTTATACATATTTTTCCTGTAGTTTTTTGGGAAAACGCACCGTTTTTCACATTAGGTTTGGTTTCCCAAAAAAAATTAACCATAATACTGGAAAGACACGTTAGCAGGTAAAAATCAGCTTGAAATTCCTGTAAAATAAATACTGCAGCGCAATGTTCAATTTTCTCAAGCATTCTAATTATGTCAACAGGTTATTGGAGTTTTTTAAACTGCTTTATATTTTCTGCTTGTTAAGTTTAAAAACTGTAAGTTTGAACTACCTATGTAAAATTAATTCATTCATTCCAAAATGCATACGGTCAAGCAAAATACAAAAGTCTAATTTGAATTCCCGCGCAACATAACTGGCGTGCAAGATTCAAATTCTGTCATTTCTAGCCATGTTTGTAAGGTTTGGTATTATTAACAGTTTTTTCAGTTTTTGTTGTATTGTACTGGTCAGTATCAGCACTTCAGTTATATTTTTCAGTATTTTCCCAGCGATGATCATCCTTCTTCAAGCAATAATGCAATTTCTGAGTGATGAAGTTAGTGCTTGAAATCCACACAAAATTATTCCGTCTGCAAATCTGATGAGCAAACTTGGTTGGCGTAAATGTTGCTGTTTGGCAACTTCGGCAACAGCCAATTTTAATTCAAATGTTTTTTGTTTTGTTTTTGAAACCCGCGATGCGAATATCTCACCGTAACATGCCAAAATTTAAGTTCAACTGAAAAATGTTTTAAAATACACTCAAAGTAATAAAACTGCGTTGCGTGTACGACCAAATAGGCCCCGATGGGGTACCGCTTTTTGCCTTTTCCCCGTGAGTGAACGAGAAAAAGGCGGGGCCTATTTTGGTGTACACGCAACGCAGTTTTATTATTTTGAGTGTAGTCACAATTTCGGCGACTTAGCTTCACGGTGCCCGGAAAAGTACCGTGATTCCGGCAACCGACCTCTGCCGGTTCTAGCGTTTGGTAAATTTTTTAATGCCCTGTTCATCACATGCGTTTCGCATTAATTTTCAATTTGACCTGCTCCTCGTCTTCAAATTGTCTTATATTGTAAATAATGTCAATGTTAATATGTGATGTTAAAAGAATCAATAAGAAATTTCGAACGCCATTCTTTTTATTATATTGGTACATTTTGGGACGGATAAATACAATTTTAGTTTTATTAAAACAAAAGTCAAGAGGACAGAGATTCCGGTGAGAAGGGAAGTGTCACAAAATAAATGTGGTAAAAATGTTCAGCGAACAAAATTATTTTTAAAAAATTGCAATGACTTTGCAAAAAGAGAAAAAAAAAGAAAAAAGAACCGACAGTAAAAAGCATGGAGGCAGACAGTTTTGAAACAACTGCACAGCGAAGATTTTCAAAATAGGGACCAACGGTTGTACTCGTGGGGGAAGAGAACTAAGAAAAGGAAGAGGCTTTTTGTAGAAAAAAACAGGAAACAAAAAAGTGTTTCTTCAAAAATTCGTATTAAAATCCACGGGGACTTGAGAATGGTTGATGAAGAACATTTGAACGTAAGGGGGGAAAAAGAGTGAAGCGGACAAATTACCAATTTTTTTTGGCTTTTGAGTATTTCACTTTTTTTTGGTATTTTTTAGCGAATTTTTTTTCGTGTGAAATATGACAGTAAACAACACCAACTAAGGAGCAACGAATTTTAGTGGGGCGGGGAAACAGTGAGAAGATGCGACTAAGTTGTTCTCAAACATATCACAAGGAACAATAAATTACAGTATCAGCAAATTTAAAGGTTTGCAACAGAGAGAATGGTAGCAAGAAGTAAAGTAAAGTATACAGAAAGAGAGAGTGAGAGAGACATGAGAGAAACAAAGAGCAAGAAAGAAAAAAAAGAAGTGGTTGGATTTTGTCTATAAAAACGTACCAGTTAACTTAGTAGCGTTCGTGGAATGGGGCGCATGACTGGACAATCAAACAACCATCACAGGAGTGAAATGACGAGAAAACAGAACAATTTGTGGAAGACAAAAAACGTGGGTTCAATAAGAAAAGAAAAGTGATTATTTCAAAAAAAAAAAGTTGGGGTGCAAAATAGAGCAATCATCAGAAAGTAAAGAAAATGAGCTCTTGCGTGCTCATTCATTCTAATCTAGAATATTGAATTCATAGGTTTTTTTTTTGTTTTCGGGAAACCAAACTTAATTATTATATTAAAATGATGATGATTTTCCAACACAAAACGTTTTGGAATATGCGAGTGCAATGAAGTGATTAGTTAAAAGCTCTGGGAATATGAGATGTGTCTAGAAATGGGTTCGGCAACAGTCCGGCAACGGTTTTCGGGTCAAACAAGTGCGAACCGGGGAAGTACTGCAAATTGGGAAGCTGTCCATCAAAAGTGGTTGGTGGAACAAGAATATCCTCGGTCTTGATGGTATTTCCCATTGGAAGTGTATCGTTTCTCACTGGATTGACGGCGCCAGTTCGTGTAGTACTTCCACTATTACTTGATCTGGAAGAAAAAAGAAGATTAACCTTCTGAGCAACCGAAAATGAATGTCAACCTTACCCTGCACCATTGCTATCTTCATCGCTGGATAATGTGATGACCGACGGAGCTGGGGAGTTCTTCTTAGGTTGTGCCGCCAGCGGCTTCACTTTGACATTTCCGTTTATCATTGATTGTGCTCGTTGAGCTTGTTGCTGTTGTTGTTGTGCAGCTGTGCCGAGTGCCCAACTAGAATTTTCTTCAGGAAATGGAATGTTTGGTGCGTTTCCGTTGAATGCGGTAGTTGCACTTGGGATGGAAGACGACAGAAACTGCGGAAGTGAGAAAGTCTGTGGCGTTGATGCAAACATCTGATTGATTCCTTGTGGTGCCGGTACTCGCATTATGTCATTTGCGAGAACGGCGAACTGTTGCGCGGCCCCTGGTGGCCACTGTCCCTGAAGCATTGATGGATCCATTATTGGGACCGGAACAAACTGGGGAACCATATGACTCGGGGTGGCCAGGGATAAAAAATGAGGTGGACGCGCGGCAAATGGGTGATCTAAAATTGGTTGGGAATTAATAGTTGTCTTTTCGAATTCAAACTTACGGAGCTGTGCATACTGGAACAATGGCGCTGGTGGAAGGGGCTGATAGAAGAATTGAGCAGCAGTCGCTGCACTTCCAGTCGCGGCCGCCATTTGCGAATAGTGATGCATCAGATTCGTGAGATCAGGTTGAGTTGGAACTGGAGGAATGTTTGTGGCGGCGATTTGATTCAACTGAGGAAGAACTGCAATCATGGGCTGTTGAAGCTTTGGCGCCGGTGGCTTTTCCACAGGTGTGATTGGAGTCGCCACATTTGCAGCACGATACGGAGTGGCCATGGCAGGTCCTGGCTTTCGGCAAATCTCCATTCTCTTGTGAGCTTCGTGGACATAATTTGCAAAATTGTAGCCGTTGATATGCGTCATGGTAACAAATTTCGATTCAAGACCTTCGGCAGGAGTGATTCGGAAATCTGGATTCAACACAAGCATCTTCTTCAGCACATCGACAAACTCCTGTCTGTCAATACGATCGCAAAGATGCTCGACAGGGTCCGACTCAAAACCATAACAGACTCGAGAGATGTCATCAATAACATTGAAGATGTACTTTCTCGTTTCTTTCGATTTTGCAGTTGACGAAGATGCTTCATATTCTTCAACGGTTTTTAAGCGGTAGTAGCTTCCACCAACGTTTGTGTGATTTGGGCTTTCCGACTTCACTTCCTTGAAGAAACGATGCAACTTTGATGCACTTTCAAGCATGGAGGTTGGTGGCAGACCTTGAGTTTGAATGATGAATCTGAAAAATTACTGATATTATCAATGCTTTCATTCATATTAATTTATACCTAATCTGATCATATTCAGAACTTCCCGGATAGAGTGGCCATCCCAAGAATAGTTCAGCAATCACACATCCTAAGGACCACATGTCGATCGATTCGTTGAACGGCAAGCCAAGGATTATTTCGGGGGCTCTGCAATAATACGCTTTAGTGTCAAATTTCAAAAATAAATTAATTTACCTATAATATCTGCTTTGGAGATAAGTGTTGGTGACTGCTTTGCTTCGATGCGAAGCACTTCCAAAGTCAATTACTTTCACACGGTACGGCTGTTGCTGGGGATCAACAAGCATAATATTTTCTGGCTTCAAATCCGCATGGATCAAGCCGAGAGATTTCAATTTGAGGAGAGCTGTCAGCACTTGGAAGAGAATTGGACGAATAGCGTTGAGCGGCAGCGGCATGAACTTGTTCTGCTTCAAGAAATCGTAGAGGTTCTGCTCAAGCATCTCAAACACCAGGCATGTGTGACTTTTGTGGTTGAAACATTCAAATGCACGCACAAAGTTGAACTCTTCCGAATTCTCGTTGCTGAGACGCGAAAGAATTGAGACTTCAATTTGTCCCTGACGTGCGTAGCTTGGGTGTTTCTTCAGAATCTTGATGGCCACAATTTCACTGGTTCCTTTCTTCCAAGCTTTTACCACTTGTCCGAAAGTACCCTTGCCGAGAAATTCAAGCACTTCGTATTGATTTCCATATGGAGAACAGAGCACTTCATTTTTAATGAGCTGAAATATTGAGTTTGAAGAAACAGAGTCAAACCTCTTAAAGGTGGAGTACTAAAATCTAAGACTTTGCTTTTTTAAAACCAAAATGGTTTTTAGGTGTTGGATCAGAGCTCAGTAATAATGAGAATAGAGAAATCTGGTGGTTTTTTTTCAACTGTCAAATTTGATATTTATATGCAAATGTCATATTTAAAAAAAATGGTTCCACTTCTACTAACCTGATATTCTCCCTCGCCGGATACCTTTCCACGATTTGTTGTTGTTTTTGCTGTAGCCGTCACTGACTGCGGTGCCATTTTATTATTAGCAGATGAAATTGCTGGGGCTGCAGGAATGACGGCTCTAGCAAACGTCGAAGACGTGGTCAACAAATTTTTCGGAACAGCGTTCACAGCCTGCAAATAATCATATTTTTAGTTGTATTCCAATGCTGATTTCCAACCTCCTCATCCGCTCGGCGCTTGGGTGCGCGTTGCTCGTTGTCGGAGGAAGTGCCAGGTGCTTTCTGCAACAAAAAATCGATTATAGTCGTGAAAAATAAGAAAAAAATAAACTGACATCGTTAAAATTTATATCTATGTCTATCGAGAGTGATCGCCGACGTTTTCTATCATTATCGAGAGTAAAATGGAAATTCATGAATAGGGTGAGTACTAGTGAGAATAAAGCGTCTGAGAGAGAACGCACAAGAATGGGCCCGGTACAACTACGTAGACGGCCCCCCCGACTGAGAGCAGATGAGAGGCGAAGAGGCGCAGACGGCAAAACAGCGGCAGGATTCCCCGCAACCGAGAAAAGGGGTCAACGTAAATGTGTAGGGGCGATTTCGCAACAATCGTTCTTATTAAATACTCGTTTCCATAAGTTTTGATGGAGAAGAGCACATTAAAAAGATTAAAAACTTTAAAGAAATTGAATATTTCTAAACCATTTTTATTGGAATTTTTTTAATAGATCCACGTCAAAAATAAATTAAAAATCAATGACGGCCTGCTCGTAAAAATGCTTACAGAGATGGTGCGAGAAAAAAGGAACAATTACTGTCGTTGATCTCAACGTTATTGAGTAAATCGAGCTAAAAGGATTAGAGAGAGAGAAAGAGAAAAATTCGATAACGACTCCATCGTTTGCTGTGGGAAATAAAAGAAGTGAGCCCGAGCCTGAGCCCTACGTCATGCCTCCAACTAGATAAGATATCTCGTGATGGTGGAATGACTGATGGCAGATCATTAGCAAGAAGCTAAATTAGTGGATTTCAAAACTAGGTCGCGTGGAAATTTATAGGCATTTCGACCTACTATTCTATTGTTTTCGGGATCCGAAAAAAGAGCCAACTAGTGTAAAGTGACGGAGCTTTCAATCAGATAAAAGTGATCACAGCGGTCCTGGGGAAATGTAAAGAACACTCACTTGCGTCATTATTCACTAGAGCTATTATAGGCAAGTTATCAAGTTTCACCATTTTTTCGGAATTCGAGAACATACTGCTAAAAAACGCACGTAAAAAAATGTCATTTTTTATCACTGAAACCTGATCAATATTGATCAATTGTTATGATAAACTTTCGAGAGAAAATAAAACGATGCGCAGGCTGGTCTCAAACACAACACAGTTCCGATACGTAATTGCGTCTCTCGGATGAGATAGCAGTATTCTTCGCGTAGCGATTGGGGGGAACAAAACCAAAAACCTGTCAATATTATTTCTTTATTTTTATCAGTTAACTACAACATGTTTTATGATATGCCGTCAGTTCATGAGGAAACGAAGCAAATGAAAATTGATTTTCAGGCGAAGCAAATGTTTATGTTTTGCTTGGCTTTTTCTCATTTTAAGAAGTCAACATGTTTCTCAGATTGACTGGCATGAACGGAGGGGTCGTGATCTCATCCCCTCATCTCATAAGCACTTTAACAGCATGACGGAATGTTTATGTGACTCAAAACTTGAAAACTTTCGTGTGATACCATTCGGATATCGAAGAGAATCACATGGCAGTAACCTTTAGAATGTTAAAAGCGGAGTACTGCCAATATGGAACATTTTAAATTTCATTCCTATTATGCTTAAGTGACAAAATATTTTTTCCTCTCGTTTTATGTTCTAATTGTGTTTGAAATATTCTTATTTTAACAGAGCAGTTTTCTTAAAATGTGGCAAAAACTCATTAATTTCGACTTTTTGGCTGTCAATAAAAATTTTCTAAAATTTTTTGAGAAGTGTTACAATGATAACTGGTCATTTTTGCTTCACATAAGTGGTGGTTTTAAACAGTTTCCCCCCTAGCACTGCTCCAGAAAGACCCACAATGGAATACTAAATGTATGCCTACCTAACTAATTAACACAGTGTTAAAAAAAACCTTCTGAGATGACTAAAAATGGTATGTTAATTGCATCATTGACAATCGATGAGTTACCCCAGAGACTAAGAACAAGGTACAATAGAGCACAGTGAGCTGCTTGCGGCCCCTTGGTAACAATGCAAATAAATTGTGACCCACTGTCCTACTTACCCCATTTGTGAATGGGAATGACTGTGTGAGTGTGTCGTCGCTCGTATAAATCTAATTCGATCATAAATTTAAATCAGGGGTGATGTTTTATTTTACAATTTCATAGTTGAAAGATCGATTGCTGAAGAATAATTACTCTGACGCAATCTAAAGCTAGTCGACTATGATTGTCTCAAAAAACTAAAGAGAAAAGGCGATTGGTTATCAGTCTGATAAATGTGAAATGTGTTAGATCAAACCGAACCATCAGGAATCAACCATCACAGTTGTCGTTTTTTTTCTCGTTCATGGTTCTATTGTCCTATGAACCGCAAAGATCCCAGTAACTAACCTGGATAGAGAATGGGTTGGCGGGGGCTGTCAGGTTGAGTTGCGACTGCACAAGGAGAGCTTGTGGTGGTGCCAGAATCCTGAGCGCTTCGTCGATTGTCTTTGGCGATCTCGAGTTCAAATCCGTCGACTGTCCGGAGTTCTTACGCTTTGGCATCGCCACCCAATCAAACAATCGATGAAATCAGTGAAGCAGTCGTGTTGGACGCCGCCTCCAGCTTCTCACTCCCAGATGCTTTTCTCGCCGTCAGGCCGACCTCCGCCGTTTGGAGACTTGGTGCACAGGCTCGCCAAATTTTCAGTTGATCAGTGTCCTTTATGGTAAACGGTGTGTATAGTGAAAACGCTCGAAGGTCTCTGCGAAAAGCAGAGATTCCCGACCCGTCTCCTGAAACAAGGCATTTTTCTATGAGACTGATATAAAAGTGTGCGAATAAAATTCATAAGGAAAGAGGCAAAAAAAATATTGAAAAAAAAGAAACGAGAAGATTATAAGGTATAATCTCAGAAAGGGAAGTGCTGGTGTGTTGAAAAAAGGGGGAGAAAGAAGAAAGAAAAAAAAGAGAAAAACACAATACTTATGACGTGGAAAGTATGTGCCCAGAGGTGGCAGCAGGTCGGATTGATGAACAATGACAAAAACATGGTGCCCCTACACACTCACCATTATGATTCACTTTACAAAAATTAAATAGAAGGATGAACAATGGATGATTAAGGAATTCTGAAAATGATACCAATACCTTTTGGAGGCTCTACACCATCAGTTATGGTATTTTTTGTATTCCGAGAGAAGTTACGGTTTTAGGTATTTTAAACGTAAAACCCAAAAATGTGTTCAAGTTTCGTGATAAAACTTTTAAAAAAATTTAAAAATTGTTTTAATGTCGTTTCAAAATTTCGAAAAAGAACTAAGTTTCGCTAAAATCTCGGCAGTTGGTCGGAAGTTGATTTTTTGAGATTATCTTTAATTGAGGTATTTTTCAGTCGTTGGGTAACAAATTTGGATCATTTTTTAGTTAACTATTGGTTTTAAATGTACCTTAATCAACCAAATGAATTGAAAGAAACGGCTTATATATGCAATAAAGAATGACAACTCAAAAAGTTAACTTTGACCGCTGCGACACGGAACAGTGGAAAAAAAGAGAAAAAGTGGATTTTAGGTTTCAAATTTCGAATTTTGAAAATTTGAAAAATTGATGACCTTGATTAATTAACTCAATCAATCAATCATATTGAGAGAAACAGAAGATTTGTTAAAAATCGGCTGCCCACGTGTTTCCAAACAATATTTATACAGAACGTTCGATGGGAGAAGTAATCCGAATCTGTTGTTTTTGGTTAAAACATTCCTTCTCTCTCGGAATTTGTGATCAATATGAAAATGATGCGCGTTTTGGAGCATCGGGTGTCGTCGGTGCCGGTGTCGAGTGGCCGCTGGTGGTTCTCAACTGACAGCGGGCTGCGACGGCGGCGGGCGGGCGAAAATTTTTTTTTTCACACTCCCAGACTAGACGACGTGGGTTTGGTTGGCAAGCCTCTCCCTCTCGCATTTTTTTTCTTCCTTCGTCTTTTTTTGTGTGCTCCTCGTCTTCATGCTCTGCCTTTTTTCCCCGCTATTCCTTTCAATGCATAATATTTTTCGGTTGCCGGGTCGGCTGATTGCAGGAAAAACACGTGTTTTGTTGAAGGAATATAGAAGGAATATAGAGATTACTGTAATCTGTACGGGTATTGGTATAAGAACTCAAAACAAAAACAGAACAGCGCCTAAAATTGTTAATGGTGACGTATGGCCAATGACAAAAATGATTATAACCCATTTCTATGATGCTAAATTGTTCAAATATATTATATAAAAGTTTTTGAACAATTTTGGAATTTTATATTTTGAGTCAAAAAGTGAGCGTCACTTATCAAGAAAATTAAAGCATTATCGCATGTTCAAACCCCTACAATGTTGGAATATAAATATTTCAAACACAATTGAAACATAAAACTGGAAGATTTTTTGGTAATTTTAGCACCATAAAAATGATTATTAACAATTAAACTACTGGCCGTAGTCAATCTTTTACATGGACGGCAAATATTCTGGCAATTAAAAAAAAATCAAAACCAAACTGAAGTTCAAAAATTTGCTGCTCGTGGTAGACTGTATGAAAAATCGGTCAGAGATTATCCTAAGTATAAGTTTTTGCGTCATAAAAGAATTGAAAAAAAGAAATGGAATTGAAAATTCTATCGATTTTTTTTTTGGTTTGTGAGATTTCATCAAGGAACATTCAAGTGTGAGGGAAGAGAAATAGGAAAAAAGGAAAGTTTTGATGTAAAGATGTGAAGACAATGTGTTGGACGAGAAATAAAAATGAATCAGCAGAAAAAAGTGTTTCCTATGGTAGGTAGATCGAAACTTGGCGAAGGAGGGGGGGGGGGGGGGGGTGGAAAAGCAGAATTGTTGACATGGATGGAGCAGGAAGCAATCTTTGAGACGATCGATGAAAGAGAAAAAACATTTTTGCTGGCAGCGGCGGCCCTATCTTGAAAATTCTGAGTGGGAAAATGTTAGAAACAAGTATGTGAAGAAAATACTGTGAGAAGAAAAAAGAAAAAAGATTGGTGTGAAAAAATTCAGATCAAATAAATTTCAATTATCAGGCTCTATAGTATAAATGAAAATAAAGTGCAATGAAAACATATAACTTGTGATGAATCTAAAAGCTTTTTTCTGATCATCAGTTTTTACTGATCAAAAACGTGACCAACTTGCCAAAAAAAAAATGCTCGCCACCTGACTGAGTCTTTCCTGTCGCCACGAATTAGACTGACAAAGTTGTGTCTGTTCAGCCAGTCTGGACAGAGATGTAAGGAATATTGGGCAACGACGTCCAATCGCCGGTTTGGAAATCGGGTGAAGGAAAAAAAGGGGAACAGGAAGACGGGGCGATGTCCATTTCGCGAACAGACCAATCCATTCATCGAGGGCGTCTGGTCGGATCTGTGTAAAAAACGTCCAGATGGTGAAAGGACTCGGAAAAGGGTACCATTAAACCGATCGAGGCCTGGTCTGTTAGAGTGCAAAAATATAGGAAAAAAAATACAAAAAGAAAATGTAAGATGATTGAGGACATCTTGTCAGAGCCTTAAGTTAGTTGGACATTGGGCATTCGAAAAACCGGAATAAAATTGAAAATCGCCTGAGGTCTGAAGAAGTCTATTGTAAAACAATGTACAGTATACCAGTTTCTCAATACAATAGTCGCCATGCTGGCTAATACTTCCATCACACACAACTACTTATACAAGTGAACACACCACCACGCACAAAAACAGACAGGGGGAAGAGGCAGTTATGGACGTTTTCAATTCGACATAGTTGCCAAAAAAAAAACTTTTTTTTTGTCCAAAATACTACTTCCAAATGTTACATGGCGTGAGCATGACAAGTGACATCGTAGAACTGAAACAAAGAAAAACCACTAATTAAAATTGAATTGAAAAAAATTTCAACTGAAATTTGGCACGACATTTTAAATTATATGTATGCAAGTGTTGTGTGCCCAATAAATATAGTGGTTCAGTAAACACGTTAGTTTTGTGGTCACCACAGGGAGAAACTTATGATAACGTGAGCTCTTCCGTTTTACAGAAACACCCATATTTCGAGTCAAAGATACAGTATTCAGAAAATTTAAAATTGTGGGATTTATGCTTTAATCTATTCTGAGTATATTTTAAGAACGTCTAACACATGGAATATACAAGGGAAATACAAAAAAATTCACAAAGTGTGAGAAAACTTGGTTCAGCCCAACCAAATATCCTAGATAGAGGCGGAGCCTAATATCGATTTTTTGATGTATTCTAAAACGATTTAAGTGAAAGGAAAATATTTATGGCTTTTTGTAAAATGTGGAAACTGATTTGAAAAAAGTAGGCATAACCTGAGCACATGAAAAATCAATAACATAATTTTTCTTCTACCTGAATTTTCGCATTTTTAAACCAAACTTCAGATTTTACTATGCTTTTTAATATGACAAAATATTACAAATAGAGACAACAATTCTAAAAAGATAGGCTTATTTTGTTAATGAATTTTTTAAATCTAGTACCGCAATGTTTTATTGGTTACCAAAAGTTATTATCAAAATATAAAAACTGTCACCTCGAATTTGACTGCAGCAACGCGCGCGAAATTTTAAATTTTCGCTCTCTATTCCGCATGCAGAAAAAACGGCTGGGACCACGGTCTCGCGGGTGATGACAGAAACGGGAGTCGAGAAAATGCGAAGATACAACGCAAAAACTGCTGTTTCTTACGTTTTCTCTTCTCCCGCTTCTGTCATCACCCGCGAGACCGTGGTCCCAGCTGTTTTTTCGGCATGCGGAATCGAGAGCAAAAAATTCGCGCGCGTTTCTGCAGTCAAATTTGAGGTGACAGTTTTTATATTTTGATAATATTGACAGTTTCAAGTTTCTTAAATTGTATTTCAATTGGAAAATTCAAAAACTACGACTTTCAATTACAGCTTCCCATAAAAAAAGGAAGCAGCATTACCAAAAAACACGTGTCATCTGAAACAAAAGCCGTTTGTCATTAAAAAAAAAGTTGGGCGGTTGAAAATGGATGGCGAAGAAAAAACTTAAAGGCGAGCTATCATCGGACGACGAGAGGGCACACACATTGAGAATGGGATATGCAGAGCTGGCCGTCCCAATGCTCACAAGAGAAGACGGCCTTCAATGGCCCAACCACGCAGCCAGAAGGGGTGGAGCAATAATAGGCACCCCGACAAGAAGCCCGACAACGTCATTCAATGAGAACTGGAGACGGTTAACAAATTTTTAAAAGGAAAGGCAAAAAAACATAAAATAGTTGCCTACAAAATTTCTGGAAAAAAAATTAAATTTTTCTAAATACATACTAGACATCGTGTTTCATACTGTAAATCGACAGTTCCGAAGGTTGCCTCTAAGCAGGAAACTGGACCATAGTCAAGGTTAAGCGCTCCATTGGAAGAAGACAAACTACCGACGCTGACGAGACCTTGTTCCTAGAAAATCGAGGGCGCCATCGGGAATCGTTGGTAGTACACATAAGGAAATGGAAAATTGTGAAAAGGAAGGCATGACTGCTCAAAGTAATCTAGGATAGAAAAAGGAAGGAAGAAAATCATATCTTATCAAAGGCATTTGAGAATTATGATGAATATGGGAAAATGGGATCTATTATCTTTTTTATTGTTTTTTTTTCATGATAAATTGTGTAGACACACCATATGGTCATAAGAAAAAAAAAGTATCTACAGCAAGGTTGAACTAGGATATCGAAGATTTTAGAATTACTTGTAGATGAACCTCAAATTCGAGTTCTATGAAAAAGTGGGTATTTCAGATGTTTTGATCTTTTTTTTTGCGATGAAGGTATTAATTATGGGATGTCAGCCAATTTCTAGGAATCATATCTTCTAGGCGTGGTTAGAATGGTGTTTTATTGGACCAATGACTCACCCAGGCCTACTGTAGCTCTCATGAAGATTCAGAAGTCCAATGCAGCAAGTGGGCAATGGGTGTGTAGAGCGAGAGAGACGGGGGAGAATGGGTGTGTGTGTGTAGAGATAGTAGGAGCTCTAGGTTCTGTGCTGCACAGAAGGGACCTACCGGTGTCGGACGGGGCCAATTCCTAAACTTTTTTTGGGTTTCATGGTGGATTCAGATGTGAGATCCAGTTGAATCGAAAATAGTCTATGGGTTTGACTAGGCCTTTGAACGACAAGACACGATTTGATCGATGCCTGGCAAAGAAATAACACGCGTTTTGAAGAGACCTAAACACACGGTACCATTTTGAAGGCAGCGTTCTGTCAGCGGAGGGCGCAGACAGAAGAGCGTATTAAGCAAGAGACGTCGTACGGCTAGCGCGTCGTAGCAAACGCGCTCTTTGTGTGTAGTGTACATATAGACCATCTCAAAGCCAGCGACGATGCGAAGCGTGTAAGTGATGGTTACCGCGGAGACGCAGACGAGGCGAAGCGCACGGCTTAAGATGAGTGATCGAGAGACGGAGACAGGTGACAAGAGCCTGTGTGTGCAGTTGGCCACACATGCAAGATTGTGTCGCACAATAAACGCAGGCTGTCATGCGGAGAGAGAGCGATAGACGCCAGACAACAAGAGGAATGGAGAGAGCGAGATATGGAAAAGTTTGCATACAAAACGAGTAAGCATAGAGGACATTGAGAGATAGAGAAGCGGAGAAGTGACAATCTCGCCGTCTGCTAACTCAAAAGAAGAGGAAAGAAGAGGGACAGACGTCGGCGGCCCGAGGCTGTCTTCCCTTTGAGTGTGTATGCGTTTGCGGCCGTCTTTTCGAATGTCGGAATTATGGGCCCTTTTGATGGAAAATGCCTTTAAGACGGTTGAATACAGCACTCAGACGACGACGTTGGATACTGTAAGGAAAAACCTCCTTATAGCAAGCGATTGAATGTTGGGATTTAAAATCTGTGGATAATATCTCATTGGGCGAAAATTGGGAAAACTGCAGGAAAAAAGTTAGGCTTTTTTCCAAACCGAAAATACAAAAATATATGAAAATCAACGTAAAAAAATTATAAAATGTGTAACATTAATATCGTTTAGTTACTTTCAAAGTGGAAGATTCTTGGAAAGTGGATAATCAATAGAGAGTTTGTAAAAAACTTCTAGTCGAGGTTTTGGTAACTAGTAAGGATCATAAAAATTAATTATTGTCAGTGGGATTTAGTCTAAATACATTTACCAAGTATCATACTAAAAACTCAAACAAAAAAAAGTCAGTCAACGTTTTCGTAAATTGCTAAATTTTTAAGGGATATCATTTGGAGCAAGCATCGGCAATAGAAACTGACTCTAAATACAGTTATTACAGTCCAACATGACCAAATATATATCCTAATAAAAACTTCGAAAATTTGAGATTTTTGAAAATTTCATATTCAAGTTTTGGTAAATTATCAAACTATTTCAAAAAAAAAATATTTTTTTGTTGTTAAAAATCCAACATTGCTACACTGATAAATTGTAATGCTCAAAAAGTTTAAAACTCGTTTGGACAATTTTTGGTCGTTTTTTAAAATTATGCTAGGTGGAAACTGGGGACAATTGCCCCTTATTGACTGTATGTTTGAAAAAAAAAACAATTTTTGGCATTTTTTTAATGGAAATTTCCCCACTACACCTATAACAATTTCATCAAAAACTCTTATCATTTCTAACCAAACCTAGAGAAAAATGCTAAAAACGTTATTTTTGAGACGAGAAAAAAATTTTTAACCTTGCTTCTGATTTCCAGTTAGCTGGTTGCTATGCTGATAACTTATTTACACATAATTCTTGACTTAGTATAGTTAGGAGTTTAGATATACAAAAACAATGGCTTCTTAACAACAAAAATAATATTAATTAGACTATATTTTCATTATTTTCATCGTGAAGCAAAAGTTTTTCACCTGCCTCACTATTTTCTAGATTTTTCAAGCCACCCACTTGTCAACAATCGGCGAGAAGGAGAAAAACAAAAAACAATGTTCATGGGGGGTGGCCATAACTGGTTTTTGAATAGGCCCAATGATCCAATAATGAAATGCAAGCTAATCACATCTAATTATGCTCTACATTGTTGCCCATCAAGAAACACCATCTCGGATTAAAACATGGCGCACACGAAGTGATCATGAATCAGACATCGATCCACTGAATTAGAAGTTTGACGTACGGATGAATGACGAGACTTTTTCAGACAAAGCGTGGGGGGGGGGGGGGGGGAGGAATTCGTGAAAAAGATGAGACATTGATTTTATGCAGAGCATGTCATTTAAAAAAAACGGAGAAAACTTTCTAATCCTCATTTCAGAAGTTAGTAACAAAAGCAGACTAGGTCGATCTATGAGAAATCAACGATTAATAGATGTGCAAGCTCATAAGAAATAAGGTAGTAAAAAAGGAGTAAACACTGGTAAATGTAGGCCTCATAGAATTGTGACCTTTGAATATAGTAATCCACAGTTAAGAATAAAATTCTTGAACATTTCTAATAGTAAGTAAAACTTTCGTGAACATGTCAAAGAAATCTAACAAAAATAGGCAAGAAATGATTAATTCGCATCTGTTAAAAACAACATTCCTATTGTCATAGTTAATTCGAGATGTGTGCATCTTAGTAAGTTTAGTGGGTTTAGTGACCTTAGTGAGCACAATGCACACTTTGCGACCGCTGTGAGCCGTTGTGTGAGCATTGTGCAATTGAATCAATGAATCATGAAAAGTCATGAAAAGTGCAATACTCCGTTGTTTAAAGTAAAGTTATCTTATTTGATTGTTAGTTCCTTTTCCTCTTTGTTCAACCAAAGTCAGGCGTGTCTCGAGACAGATAGGAACGCGACGACCCCGGCGGGGGACTCTACCAAATAAAAGTAAAAGAGTCAATAAAATAGAATGGAGGGAAGTTAATGAAAAGGGAAAATGAAAGCTGGGATGAGAGGAAGCAACGATCAGAGAAGCCTCTCGGCGTAAATATTACTGAAAACAGCCCAAAATCAATGAATGTGATAATCCGGCGGGGAGCACTCGAGAAAATGAAAAATGTGACTGAAAACCTTGGTATGAAAAACGGGGGAAACACAATTTTTGAGAAAGTGAAATCAATTTAATGCCAAGAAACTCAAAATGTACCTAAAAAAACTATAATTCATTCAAATCCCAAACTGTATAAAAGGCAGTAAGAAAATATTTTAAATCCTCATTTCAAAACTTTATGATTAAAAAAACCAGTTTTAAATTGTTTTCTTTGTAGTTCAATATAAAAATCTTTAAAATAAATAATTAAACATGCATTAACAGTCATTTCACGTGAATAAATGAATAATAATAATAATAATAATAATAATAATTTATTACGCTCTCTGGGAGACGTGAAAGAATACAATAGTTATCAATGTTTTCGTGATTGGGGCAGCCGGACAGTCGTTTCCATTCCATTAAAATGTTGTTTGTCGGCCACCCGGGTCAAAAACATCCCGGCTCGATGACCACGGGAAAACCACGGGAGAATAAAACATTTTATATATAATAAATTTCTTAGAAATATGTAGACACCGTTTAATTTTCGTGGCTTTCACTTTTTTGAACTTATTTATTAAAAATGGTATAGAGTTCAGCATGCCAAAAAAATGCGTGTTGCTATATTTTCACTCTGACACCTTTCAATCAAGCTTAAAGTTCATAAAATCTAAAAAAGAAACTTTCATACTTCTAATTATTTTCAAACTATGAAAAACAATCGCGGTAGTTTTCTGCCCATTTAAATCTTCTACTCTCAAAATAATTCGTGTTTGTAAAGTGTTTGTAAAACTTGGAAGTTTTAGAATTCAAACAATAAAATAAAATATTAACAGATTTTATATGAATTTTCGAACTTCTTACTATTAGAATTGAATAAAATAATTGTTACCATGTTAATGGTGAACTAATTAAAAGTAAGGCCAGTGGGAAAACAATTAAACCCGATTTATATGATTCTTAAACGACCAAATATCATAATTTGACTTAAACAATTTTTTTTGATTGACGAGTTCTAAAAGATTGGTAAAACCCGAGTTCGCACCGGTTTTTGACTCGAAATAAATCAGTTTTTAAAAGGTTTGTTAAGATACCGTATTTCCTCTATTAGTCTTGCATGCAAGACTAATTTTCGATTGACCCGTAGGGGTGCAAGACTAATAGAGACTTCAAGACTAATTTTCGAAGATCCAATAGCTTTGTAAAATTCAACATTTATTGTCAAAAATTTGACTTGAAACAGGCTAAATTATGCAAAATACATAATTTTCTATTGTTTTATCAATTATTTGAACACTTTAAAAATTAATTTAAGTGAAAAATGGCGAAATTGTTGAAATTTTCGCAAAATGCTGCTGGTCTGGCAAGAATAGGGCTGCAAGACTATTACCGTATTTCCTCTATTAGTCTTGCATGCAATACTAACAGAGGCTGCAAGACTAATTTTCGATCGGTCCGTGGGAGTGCACGACTAATAAGGGAAATACGGTATTTGGTTTTTTAGGGCAATATGATTAGTTTCAGTCATTTCTCCATAACACCCCTTCAAGCAAAACATACATTTCAGATTAGAAAAAGTTCAGAATAAAAACTGAGCAAATTTGGAAATTTTGAAATTCTCAAGACTCACCGAGTAACAACGCTCACAAAACATTGATGAAAAAGTCTGCTGAGACTTCAGTCATTGAGGTAGAAATAATTTCCAAAACCAGATTTCTTGTTATCCCACACGTCATAAGGCCATGAAAAACATCTGTCTTCACTGACATAAAACCTACGTTTTTTTTTTTCAATCTGAAACAAAAGACAGAGACATAAATGTCAGTTGCATCAAGGGTGCAAGGGCAAATAGTACAAAGTCTATGTTTGAATAGAAATCCGTTAGAGTTTTGTGATCGCTGTGAGGTCATCATATTCTCAGTCATCAATTTTCAAGCACAAGTGTGTGAAATTCTCAAAAAAAAAACATATCATGCACTTTCAAACATTCACAGGTTGAAGGAAACGTGTTTCCTATAATATTTCCTGTGAATTTGTTCAGTCGGAAATGTGATATTCAAGAGATATGGATAATTTCGGAATTTTTAGTAAACTGCTTGTTAATAACTGCAGATAAATTCTTAAGACGATTTAGATATATACCACATCGAATAATTTATTGGAAAAACGTGCAGAGAAGAGGATGGGTAAAAAATAAACATTGATCACAAATTTTTGAAAAAGTTTAGCTAAACATTTTCATATTTATTTATTTCTCTGTGTGTATATTGAAATGTGAAGTAAAATATATTATTCGATGGAGATTTTGTTTTATGTTCATTTATTGTAAAATTATGCGCACAACGCAAATTAACTGTGATATAACGAATAAAAAAGAACATATTGGTTATATTGATGAAAAGTGTACAAAAAGACAATAACTGGGCGGGACTTAAAATTATATCCACAGAGGTCAAAACTGCCTCTCCCATTCTTTTGCTGGAGAATTTTGAATATAAATCGCAGAATTAAGAATAAGACAAGATTAAAACAACTTTTTCACAAATAAGATGTTTCCAATTATGGAACTAATTTGAAACAGGTAAGTTTTCATAAAGTACAAAAATCCATAACTTGACATATTTGCAAATACTTCTTGTTTTTGCAACTATTTTATTCATTTGACATTCAATCATTTAAAACATTTTGCGGTGATATATTATATTTGTTTTGTAAATACAAAAATAGCGTTCGCGTCGGAAAAAATATATGAAATTTACAGAATAGTCTGAGTTTTGCCACTGGTACATGATTCCTAATTCAAAAATAATATAGGTTTTTCTAGAGTTTTTTAAAAACCATTTTGACTCGGCCACCAGATGAGAATATTTGTTTTTCATCGGATCAATACACTCAGAATGAGATCACAGAAATTGCACTAACAGGGAGAGATTCGTGGATGAGAGTTTAAAATAAATGAAAATTGGGAAAATAAAATGAAAAATTGTAGATGAGCCAAAAATATAAACAGTCGTTGAGACTTCAATTAAACGTGCAACATCTGGCGATTTCCGGCTTCTTGGTGTCGGCGACGGAAATCGTGTCCGCCATTTCACCTCCGGGAACAAAACCGTATTTCAACTTGAGCATTCGTCTGAACGAATCACGTTTAATATTTGAAAGATTTTTCTGCTTTTTTTGCAATGTCGAAATGTTTGCTTTTAATGGTTTTTTTTCAGTCGTTTTATATTTGCCATTCTACCATTGGTGCCTATCAATGGGAGACACAAGGGAACTTACTCTGCCAATCCGAGGAATGCTCTATCTACATTGAACCCAGTTTTGGCGCTCGTCTCCATGAATGGAATTTGATAGGCCTGAAATAGATTTAGAGTGAGTAAACTACAGTAAGCGGGGAACTGATTGAAAATCATTTCTAGGATGCCAAAATGACGAAATATTCATAAAATGTGGAAATTTGTTTATTTGGAGTCAAAAATTGGTGGAAACTTGGGCTTTAGCAATTTTTTTAGGAAACTTTTGTTTAGAAATTTTTTATGCATATTTCAGTGTTATGTTCTGATTATGTTTTTCAATTTCCTTTTTTTTAAACTTGATAAAAAGTTGACACCCAACTTGAAGTGTTTTGCAAAATCGATAAAACTATAAAATTTTAAGAAAATTTTTAAAAAAACTTTTTGACAGTTATATTCGGTCATTACGTTTCATGCTCTATTATTTCAAGTTTGAAAAGTTTAATAATGGTATTTATCAGTTATTCATTTTTGTATATTCTAATATACAACACCGTTTTGGAAACAATTGCCAAACTTGCCAGTAATCCGATTTTTGAACTTTTTCTTACAAAGCTTAATTAATTTCAGCCGAACTTTGCGCCAACTTAAACAAAAAAATCTCTCGTTAATTGTAGAAACGTTCGCTTTCGAAATTCAATTAATTTTTTTGACTTCCAATTTTACTCATTTTCCTTCGTTGCACCGAGTATGTTTTAAACTCTGCTAAGAATCTTTGAATTTTTTCGAAGTGAAAAGTACACATTTCTAAATAATTCATTACCATACACTACTACTTAGTAGAAGCCCCTATGCACACAGTGAATAATCACTCAAAAACGTGTAGCATGTACATGGAGACGCCCGACTCAACACAGCATCTCAAATTACAGACGCTGATGTCACTTTTCACTACGTCTGTAGGTTTGGGCTGCTAAGCCGCTTGGCCGTCGTCCATGTTCATTAGAGCCAATAGCAGAAGCAAACCAAAAAATTGGATTCGGAGGCTGAGAGAAGTAATTATTCATTAGAGTCGAATAGGGAAGAAACGTAAAACGTCAATCTCAGTTCTCAGCTCATTCAATGGATACAAAAAATGAGGAGAAAAGTGCAACGAATCAAAGATCCTTACACATTCTTTTTGGTACTTCACCCGCATATTACATTAGATATCTATAGCTTTTTCTTCAAAAGTTCTAACTGAATAGTCACCTCAGCAAGACGTTTTCCCTCATCCGTCGGTACTGCTCTTGGCAAATCACATTTGTTGCCAACAAGTGTCACTTGTACCGCCTCTTTCCCATATTCTTTGATTTGAGAGAGCCAGTTCTGGAAATATGAAAAACACTCAAAGTGAAGAGCTCGCAAAGCCTTACCCGGCAGTTCTCAAAGCTTGCACGATTGGCGATGTCGTAGACCAAGAGAAGAGCATCGGCGTCGCGGTAGTATGATGTGGTCACTGATCGAAAACGTTCTTGTCCCGCGGTGTCCCAAATCTGGAGCAGGGTATTTGGAGAAAAATTGCAAAAAAAATTAGTGATACCTGAAGTTTGACCTTCTTATCTCCCATTGTGATTAGTTTATTCTGAAAAATAAAAGAGGTTATACAACAAAAGTTTCTCAAGTGAATTTTACTTTCCCATATATAAGACATTTTTTCAAATTTTATACTGTCTATTCGCGGGAACATGACATTGTGTCCGACCAATTTGTTTATGATACCTTCTGAATGTTTCTATGCAGATTAAAATTTGAAATTTCAGAAATTCAATTTTCTTTATGTAATGAAAAATTTGATAAAATTTGAACGCGTATCATAATTGAGATCGTGCCAAGACCTATTCGGGAAAATAGTGTGTGCCTTTAAACTGGATATGTCAAAGTTTTGCAAAATTTTGATAATGCAGACTTTAATTTTCAAAGAAAGATATAAATAATTATATTTAGCACATCAAAGTGAGAAATTATTCAGAATTTCCAGAATTTGAATTTTTTTAAAAATATTGTTGAAAAACGTAGACCTTTTTTGAATTTTTACTTTATCACAAAATGAATCATTGAAACGAAATCAGATTAAAAATTAATAGAGGTAAACCCGTTTTTCCAACTTAAAAAAATTATTTAAAAGTTTTTTTTCAAATTTCAGCTCTAACTATTCCAAACCTCAACAAAATCTGATTAAAAATAGAATATCAAAGTTCCACCCATTTTTTACTTCCAAACATTTTACCGGTTTCTAGTAATCATTTTTGATAGAGTGCACTGACTTCAGAAAAATAGTCTAGAATTAACTAAAAAAGCTATTGACGTGTTACACTTACTCTGTAATCAATTCCAACTGTTGAAATGAAATTGTTATTTAGAAAAGCTCCATCTTTGTATCGAATCAGAAGGCACGTTTTTCCAGTGCAGCTGTCACCAAGTAGCATAACCTTTAAAAACATAAACTTTATTAACCAGCTTGAGTGTGATTTCTTTTAATCTATCTAGCAAAAAACTACCTTGAATGTAGTGAGCTCAGCCATATCTAAGTCTAGCATCTCGGACCTATGTTTGCTTTTTAACGAAGCATGTTCGTTTGTTTGATATGGCATTGTTGTGAGCGCAGAAAAAACTTAAAATGAGAATGATAGTGCACGTAAAGGGCGGAGCGATAAAAAGATGAATGGAAGTAGAAGGGGGGCTCAGAACAATGAGGACAGACGTTGAGAGCGCGGCAATCTGAGGAGCCGCCCCAAATTGGAGAGCAAAAGAGACTGGCGGGAGCTGAGGAAAGCGAATCGAGTCGTCGTCTTACACCGAGAATAAAAAATAACTTGGGACGTTATTTTAGGACTAGAAATGGAAATGTAGGATCAAACAATCAAATGGTTTACGTTAAAGATTTTTTCAAAGGAGAAGTAACAAGTCTGACTATGAGTACGTTGAACGTATAGACCCAAAACGAGCTTGAAATCACAACTTTCATAATGAAACTTCTTAAAAGTGATCAAAAAATTGGTAAAACGTGGATATTGTACATTTAAATAATTCCGTTACTCTTGCTTATCGCCAATTGGAATTATGCCAAATCAGGGATGGGTGGCAATAGCAGTTCAAAAATGCGAATTATCTAAACTTTTTTCAACATTTGCCGAAATTGTAAATTTTGGCAATTGCCGAATTATCAAACATCCGAAAAATTATCAATTACGAGAGTGTAAAATTATCTTTAGATTTTTAAATCTTGGGGCAGAAATTGTTTCGCCTAGAAAACTTACTACTGTAGAAATTGCTTTATTTTGTGAAATTTTGAACAAAATAATCGGTAATTCAATTATAAATAAGTAAGTGGCTAAAAAATTTGAAATTTCGGCAATTAAAAAAAAGAGTTGCCGAAAAAATACGTATTCCCAGAAAAGATCAAAATCACTGGATTTTTTTTGTGTTGGGGCGGAATTTATTACCTTAAAACTTTTCTTAGGTTGAACTAAGTTTTTTTTTTCAAAGGTTTGAACTTCGTTTTGCCGAATTATCAAAATTCAGTGAAATTTGAAGTTTGGTAAATGCCCAAAATGTGATTTCCACTCATCTCAATACAGTTATAATAATTTAACATATTTTCACTAACTATTTTATAAAAATATCAGATAAATTAAGGTTCGGTGAATTGCCAACTTTCAAGCATTGTTGCAATTTTGAGTATACATAATTTTCTTCAAGGAAATTCCTTTAACAATGTCAAAGTAATCTAGATTTACACTAACTTGAATATATTTTTTAACATTCTCACGTACTTATCACATGAATCAAAAAGTTTTCCTCAAGGTTTACCACACGAATTCGGCGAAAAGAGGAAAACTGAAGCCAACTTAGAGTCAGGGTAGAGGGTGAGAAAACGGGAAAGGCTAATGAGCAATATGAGATTATCCAAAAGTATTCGACCAAAAAATTAAGTTTTGTTAAAAAAGGCCACCTAAAGGAAAAGAAAAGAGCAACGTAGTATGAAAGAGAGAGAGACAGGTGAGTAAAACATCTGGACGTTGAAATAAATACGTTGTTTTTCCTTCCACGGGATACAATTTGCCTAGTAATTGAACTCTTTCTTTTTTCTTTGTTCTTGTTTGAGTGCAGCAGTCTGCATAGCCATGAAATTGAGCTTGCTTAAAAGTGGCTTGCTTCATAAAACTGCTGCTCTGTTTCGGGTGAACCGTTAAAACGTCATTTTGTATGTGGTCTTCTTTTGTTCTCATTCACGTAAGTTCTGGGAGACAACATTATTTTGTGAAATGGACGGAATGAAAGTGGTCAGAGAAGGGTTTTATGGTTAGGGGTCTTGAAAAAATATGTCTAATGAAATTATTTTGAGAAGCTTCAAAAATGCAGTTTTTTGTAATTTGAAAATTTTGTGTTTACAGTAATGTGTAATACTATCCAAAAAACGGCCCTATTTTCCCAAACAATCAAAACCATTACCAAAACGCACAATTTTACAATTTTTGCCCTAAAAAATACGGTACCTGGTGGGATAACGACAATTTTTGTTAAATGCAAAACGGTCATCGGTTTTAAGAAGTACTGAAATTTCAAACTTAAAACTTAACTATTTTCAAAAAGTCTCATGAAATTCAGAAACATTTTTTGAACTTTTTACTGTGACATTTGATTATTATGTTGTCATAGGCACTAATCAAAGTTTGAAAAAACAGTACTTTTTGAAGGATAGCACTTTCTTGAATTTCGCACATAAAAAGCATATTAGAAAACAACAAAAAATGACGGTAATAGAATCAAAAAAAAAGTTTTAGATTATATTTGAATATACAACAAAGTTCAAACGACAAAATTAAATATTTGTATAGTTTCTAAAAATTTAATTTTATGAAGCCCTTGAGTTTTTGAAAATTATTTTCATGGCTTAAACCACACAATTTTTTGTTTTCTGACTTCATGTTGTGAATTCATTCTGATTTAAACCGCAATTGCAAGAAAGTGGGGGAACAAGAACTGATTCAGCTCCAAAGAAAAAGGTTCTCGGTAGGAGTACTTTAAGAGGCCTTCTTCACAATGAACACTTTTTCATCAGAACAAATTGGAAGACGAGACTCGGGAAAAAATAAATTGCACTACTTCTACCACTTCTACCACTACCACCATATTTCTGAACTAGCAAGAAGCGAGATTAGAAGAAAACGACGAAAGCGAGTGAATAATACGTCATTTGCAAAGACCAGAATGCATATGAATTCGTGTTTTCTTTACTATTATAGAAAGTTATAAAGAGCTGCTTTGGAAAAAAAAAATCTTCACACTCTCTCTCTATCAGTTTTGAGTTCAGTTCCCTTCTTCTTCAATGTGTGTGAAAATGTTGAAATTTGAAAAATTCCGTGACTCTGAAGCTCAAACATTTTTCGCTCTTTTCGCGTTTTTTGTTCGAGGAGGGAAAACATGTCTAAAGAAGAAAAAGAAGACGTTTTCCTTTTCTATGGCTGCTCAACAACCGGGCGGTTGTTACAAATTCCTTTGCAAAAGAGCATATTTGAACGAGATAACGAGGCTCTTATTGGAAATTTTGTCACTTGTCACAATGTCAAGCAATTTCGACAGCAACGCAAAAAAAGGAAAAAAAAAGAAATCCGTATCAGAATTCAAACAAATGCTAGGTGATTGCTATTCATGCACTTCTGAGAAAAGAATGAAAAACCAACAAAGTTTGAGAGATTGAATGAGATTGCGGAGCAGTTTTCTCACAACAACAAAAAAAAACAGGAAAAAGGTTGAATTTGTCCTGAATGGGAAAAAGGAATTGTCAGACAATCTGAGGAGCATGTCTTTAGATGGATGACTTGTCAGAATGTAATGGGTGTCCCTCAAAATCATAGATTCAAAAATCCTAGTTTTCATAAATCATTCCCGTTTTTTTTCATACGTTTACGTGTTTTTCGTCATATTCTAGTGTTTATTTACTCAAAATTCATAAAAAATTTCAATTCGCAACTATTTTCCCCTAGAGACAAAAAGTAGATGAATGGTGAATGGATAAATCATTACAAAGTCATTGGTTTGTGAAGATAGCAATAACTGATACTTTTAAAGTATCAGTTACTTTTAAAGTATCAATACTTTTAAATTCTACAATTTGAAAGCCACCGTTTTATAAAATGTAAAAACCAGTTCAGGTGTAATCTTTTTTAAAGATTCAACTAGAAAAGAATACATTCTAGGCTTAACAAATTGGTAGTTGGGAACTTTTCAACATTTTGCGCTTCTGGAAATACGGAGATGTGATAATACTAGACACAGTCTACTTTTTAAAAACTTTTTTGAATTTTACGGTAAATTTTTTGGCTTCAATTTTTTTTTTTTTTTTTTTTTGGTTTTTAAGTTTGGTTTTTAATTTTTTGGTTTTTAGAGGTACGCAGCACAAAATAAATATAATTTTGTTCCAGCTGACTATTTCAGCGTTTTGAATTTTATTTATTTCGAGTCAAACAAACAATCAATGTTTTGGTTTTTTCCTATAACTAAATTTGTTTTAATTAGGTATGAAATTGCTCGGAAAATCTTAAAGCGCCGATTTCATTTTCCTCTTTCTTACATTTTTGCAGCCGACACGTTTCCGGGTAGGCAATAAACTACTCAAAAAACAATGTGCAATATATCAACATAATTGCTGGAGGAGCTATTGTAGAGAGTACTGTAGTGCACAACTCAAGTACAATATCAGTTTCTGCACCTGAACAAGACCAAAAAATGTTTTATGAATATTTATATTGTAAAAATGGAACAAGATCATGACTATTCATTAAAGTACTATTCAGATTCTAATATTTGAAAACCGGGAAAATTCTGAAAATTTGAGAAACGACTCAAATAAAACTATCTAAAAACCTTGGAAAAGCCTTTAACATTTCTACAGAAGCAGGAAATGCGAAAAATGATTAAATTGTTCAGAATGAGATGTTTATCCCTGAATTCAATAATTTTTAACCACTAACCGTATAAGTTAAGTCAACGTCTTGGTAAATGGATGATCGTTTCCGAACTGGATGCATTTTAATGGTATCCTTTTGTAAATTGCAGCAAAACCTGAAATTATCTAATTTAAGACTTTAAAGCTTCTAAAAACTTAACAAGATGAAAGAAAAATTAAAGGCCGAAAAAAAAACATGTGAGCTTGAGTAATAGTTAGTTTGAAAGTTTTTGTAGATGGCAAGCGCATCGCAGGAAATAAGAAAACAAGAAACAAAATGCTTAAAGAAAAAAAAGCGTTCCATCTGAGAAGCAAAACACGCATTTTTCTTGGTTTATTCAGGAAGCTTGCTCACAAAAAATTGGTGAGCATTCAGAAAATATTAGAGTCGATGTGTTTGAAACGAAACAATCAACGCAATCCTGATTTTGAAGTAAGTGAGCACCGGGAGAACAGAGCAACCGTCCGTCTGAGCATTTTTAAATGATGCTGCTCCGTTGAAAAAACGCATAAAATGTGTCGTTATTGAATATTCAGTGGGGGGATTCAATTATGCAAAAAGTTGGTGGTCTCTTCTCATTGTAAAAGTACAATCACTTCCTATGACGTACTTCACAAACTGAATTGTAAGTGTGAAAGTTGCACTTTCTGGATTTTCCCTAATTTTACTCATTTTTACGCATTACTCATAATTTTTTCTGAGAGTGAGAAACAAAAATATTGAAAAATAAATTCGAGGTAAACGCGGGGGTGTGTAGAAAAAGAATTGGGAATACAAAAACAATTTACATTTATATTTCACGTCGGAGCAGACACCATCGTCATAGTTACAAAGGCAATAAAACGGAAGAGCAGTAGGCGCGCCTCAAAAATTAGAAGGAACGTAAGAGCTAAATTTAGAAATAATTGAAAATGATCATTGCAGAAGATAGAATTTGCGCGGTGAGAAATGTCGTCATTTCTCGTGAAACGTCGTATTCAGATATTACACTTTGTTATCTAGGTGTCTACTGGAAATGTTTTGTAATTTTTGATTATTGGGATTTAGTCTAAATACACTTATTATAATCCAACTTGGCCAAATATTATAATAAAACATTTCACAAAATATTTGGATTTTTTTAGTAGAGCTCCGAAATTTCCGATAATGTTGACTTTTTGAAAATTTCGAGCATGTTTGAATTACCACATTTTTATTAATTTTAAACCATTAAAAAATTGTTAAAAATTTTTTTAATATGATAAGCGAAAGAGAGTTTTCCCCATTTTTTTGATGAACGTTTCAAAACATTTATGAATTTTTCGCTATGGTAATAGTTCATTTTAAAGGTGGTGTAGTCGAATTTTTTTATTGCTTTATTAGACTCAGAATTGTCTGAAAACACCGAATTTCATAATAAAACTTCTTGAAAACTTTTCAAAAAAAAGTTATGGCGGCTCGAAAAATGGCCCAAAATTAGTGAAAATTTGAAATTTGACCGACTTATCATTGTCGCAGCGGCTGGAAACAATTTTTTTTGAAATTGGCGTTTAATTTTGGTTGTAGATGTGAATCATCTTGCGTTTTCAGCTTTATTAAGGTATTTAAAAGTCGATGGACGAAGAGAATTGGTTTAAAAATTTGACAAATCTCTTCGTCCATCGACTTTTAAATACCTAAATAAAGCTGAAAACGCAAGATAATTGACCTGTACACCCAAAATTAGACGACAATTTCAAAAAAAAATTGTTTCCAGCCGCCGCGACAATGATAAGTTGGTCAAATTTCAAATTTTCACTAATTTTAGGCCATTTTTCAAGAGGCCATATTTTTTTTTGAAAAGTTTTCAAGAAGTTTCATTATAAAATTCGGTGTTTTCAGACAATTTTGAGTCTAATAAAGAAATAAAAAAATTCGACTACACCACCTTTAAACAAATCAAAGTGATTTTAGAGCATTTTCTTTATGTTAACATCTTAAGAAAATTAAGTTTTAGACTAATTGAAGAATTCGTTTGTTTTAACATTTTTAACATGAATAACTTTTTCTAAGGAATGGAAAACGGAGCGCCAGTTAACATCTGTCAGTTTTTTTCTAGATGTTTGTTAACTTTAAATAGACTTATAATAGTCTCAAATGAGAAGCTTGAATATTTCAACATTTTCAGTCAAAGTTTTGGTAAATTGCCAAATTTTCCAAAAACGTGGAAGTTTTGAAAACTTCTGAGGAATGAATCTCTATAATGTATAAATTTAAATAATAACAACACATTTAAAACTGTAGATACTGTTCAATTTTTTTCCGAGTTTCAAAATTATGATAGGTGAAAAGCGAGATTTTGGAAGTTATTGACTGAAAATAAAATTTGTTTAAATTTGAAACTTTTAGTGATAATTTTATACGTAAATGATATGGACTACAGAACATTCATGATACAACTGCTTGTCTATGAAACTGAAAAAATACTTCCACCTAATTTCTAGACGGCAGTAAAGCCAATTGAAATCCTCTAAAGCACTTTACCCCAATGTTCTTTTAAACTTTTTCTGCACTTTTTTTTTATTTGGAAAAAAGTGGTAAGACAAAGTGAAGAAAAAAGAAGAAGTGTATGAGGAAGAGAAGCCCCCCAAAGCAGAATACCTGATTAGCTGTGATAATTGTAGGAGGTTGAGCAAGTAAGTGCGTCAGTTAGAAGCTCAAAGTACATTGAAAAAGTGTATTTTGTTGTGTGTATGCATCAAGTTGCATGCCATTCCGTCCCTCAGTGTATATTAATCCCCCGGGGCCAAAAATGACAAAATAGTTGTTTGCTTCCTTGTTAACGCTTTGAAAAATATCAATGTTAGAGAAAAGTGACAGAATAACTTTTTAAAAATTGTCGATTGTTTTTTTTTTGTTGGAATTTCATGTAAAATAAGAAGTATTTCAAAATAACACAATACAGAATACAACGAGACAACTTCTAAATACCTAAAATTGCTTCAAATAGGAAAATTTGGAAGACCCCAAGAAACCTCATTACTTTATCCAATTTCCGGTGTTTCTAATGACCATTCGCTATTTTCCGATTAGAAAACTTGATTGATAAAGCAGAATTGTACGTTAGCACGTTTTGTAGGGCTCAGTAGAATAAGCAGGGTCTGATACATATCTCAGTGGGTAGTTGTGACAGCGATCTATAGGCCACGAGTTCAAATCCTGAACCCCTCCCCCCTCCCTCCAGAAGTACAAAAAATCTACGACAAGATTATTGCCCATCTTGAACAAAAACTAAAAGATGATAAATTTAAATAAAAAGATTATAATTAATTATATCTTAATATCTTAGAACTACATTATGACACTAAGCTCGTTTAAATGAATACGTCTATAATTTTTGCTTAGAATACATTTCTATAGGGTTCCTAGGATATAAAGATCGAAGATGAATGAGTTGTGAGACAATATAATATAGGATGTCGAATTCAATTTGCACAGCATTCAGAAATTGGATGGATTTGATTATCTATTGCTCACACGTCAAACAACTATTTCTATATTTTGTTAGTCGAAGAGAAAGATTTATGAAAATCATTTTTCTTTGCAGAATACCCTCATTGTATTTGGGCAACAATGAAATGAGTAAAAGCTCCGTTCCCATTTTCCGGTATTCATTTTCCGTATTGTCTAGCAAAATTTAAAACATAAGGGAACAATAACGATGTGCCGCCATAGCTCACACAGGTAAAGCGCGTCAGGTTAGTGGCAACCTGCCAGCAGGCCGCAGGCTGCTGAATGGAGAACAACTGGCAGATGAAATCGCGGCCCGCTGTCAAGTTGACACTAAGCCGCCGCGGGCCGGCAACAGGTCAACGTCAGGTTTGTGTCAGGTTCTTGTAGATTCTGTATTAGGCTTTTATATACCGGGAATACTGCTTTTTGTTATTAAATGCTAATACAAAAAGAGAAAAATTGCCAAAAATTTCGTTTATTGAAGATGAAGAATGAAAAAATAAATTTGAAAAAAGGGAAAAAAAACATAAATATTATTTAATATTTCGGCTTAGTGTAAGCCTCGTCTCGATTCCCGATTCCTTGGATCCATCATTAGCAGCCACTTGGTCGAATTGTTTATTCTGTGATTCTGAGCAGCATCAGATGGGCGGTAACGTAGAAAATGAGCATCTATCGGCGACAGCTCAAGGAGTTTGACATCATTCCGCATCTTTCTGTAAAAAATTAACGTTAAAGTTGAGAGGAACCGCTAGTTTTTTCCAAAGGAGCTAAAAAATTATGATTTTAAAACTCACTTTGTAAGGTTAATTCTCTTTGCAAAGCATGATCCGAGCCAAGATGGTGTGGGCTTAGCGACGACAAATTCGAACTATTGGTGGGAAGATTTCCTCGTATTTTCTAAAATGTTTAAAATTTACATTACATTGAAATATTTAATTATGAACATACACTGTGATCATCATCGACGTCATTCCAACCAGTTGAAATCGCATTTCTCTCCTTTCTCTCCTCCAGCCATTTCCGTGCCATCTCAATCGTTCGTGTAAACGTCGAAAATGCTGAAACACCAATAAATATACGGAAAATAATTATTTTTGCCGAAAAATCAAAGAATTGATGAAGAAAACAAAGAAAAATCGAAGAAAAAGAAAAATAAATGGTGAAAAAATAATTTCGAAAATGAGAATTTACGGTAAAGAGTGCGCGCTACCGTTAGTTCGGAGTGTCGTTGCCATCTGAGTTTGGAGCTTCTTTTGAAATTCTTTCTCGCTTTTATTAGAAGTCGTAAAAAACAAACAAAAATCACGCTGAGTCGGAAATGTGATTTGTGCTTGAAAACAACAAAAATTAAAAAAAAATTTAGTTCAGAAAAAATTTAACTAAAAATTTTCCACTGATATCAAAAATTTCATAAGGGTCCCCCCTTATGAAACAAATTTTGATAAATTTTTTTTTCCAAAAATCCTGAATACTGCTTTAATGTGTGGGAAATGTATATTTTAGTATTTTCCAAAGTTTTCATGGCTCAATCACACTCCTGGGCAAAAAAAATACAACACTCAATTTGGCTTGTTCATAGAAAGTTAATACTTCCAAAATGGTCTAGCACCGTTGGTAGCGGAAATATGAAAAACTTGTCAAGTAGAAAGTTGTTAGGAATGAAGTGATTGGCAAATTAATCATTGTAACTTTTTGCCATCTCGGATATCTGAGCAGATAGGAGCACCTAATTACGAGTCAAATATCACTGATTTTGACTGATGATATCTCGGTATTCTGCAAAGAAAGCGAGAAACTATCAAACGTAAAACATGGTCCATAACAAAATTAACAAGTTTGTAGTTAATAATTTTTTGATATCTTGCTTGCCCGACGAGGGTCATGGTACCAAAGAACTGGCATAGCATGTAGATTAATTAGAGTAATTGAGTAAGGAAAATCTCTATTCAACTACAAAAATTGTTTCAACACATAATTTTACGTTTTTTCCACATATTATTTGATAAAAGTTTGAACAAATTTTCAAAAATAATTTTAAACATGATTTCGAGTTTTGGAATCGCATCATAAGTATGAAATTTTAAAAACCGTGAAAGTCAATTTGTCTTTGTTTCTCACTAACCATATCTAGTGAGTTGATTTAAATAGGAAAATTGTTCGATAAAAACAGTTTTATCCCTTCATTAATTTTGTGTCAGTCAAAAAACTTTGCCTGACAGTAACCTGTCAGTAGGCATTTGCCGGCTCTTAGCCTGCTCCTAACCTGACACTTGCCTGACGCGGTGCGGTAACCCCAAAACTGTATTTCTGGAGATAATATTTTCAGAAATTTTTTACTTCTCGAAATTTTCCGGAAAACTTATAAAATCGTACTGAAAAATGTCGTTTCTGCCGTTCAAATGCCCAGAACACAATTTCTGGTAAAAAATTATGGTAAGTTTTCAAGAATGGGCTCATAAAACTTGTTGTCTCCGGTGGCCTATAACTCTGCGAAAAAAAATCCAATAAAAAAATGAATCACTAACGAGTTGCAGATAATGATCTAATGAACAACTACTCAGTTAAAAACTTTTTGTCAAAAAAATTGTTGGCCGAGTTAAGAGTGCTTGAAAAAAACGGCAGAAAGCTTAAATGTTCCCGAAATTTTCATGTCCAAACCTCGGCCAACAATTTTTTTGACAAAAAGTTTTCAACTGAGAAGTTGTTGATTAGATCATTATTTGCAACTTGTTAGTGATTCATTTTTTTGTAGGATTTTTTCCCGCGGAAATATAGGCCACCGGAAACAACAAGTTTTATGGGCCCATTCTTGAAAACTTACCATAATTTTTCACCAGAAATTGTGATATGAGCATATATGTTGATGTAAAATAGTAAACCATTTGTGTTTTACAAGATTAAAACAGTTTTGGGAAAAATTGAAAAAAAATTTTTTTTTTGGAGCCAGAAAAACTTTGCCTGACAGTAACCTGTCAGTTACCATTTGCCGGCTCTTAACCTGCCATTAACCTGACACTCGCCTGACGCGGTTCATGATCCGGTGTGGTAACCCCGAAACTGTATTTCTGGGAATAATTTTTTCAGAAATTTACACGAATGAACATATAACTCATTTTTATGAACTTTCACTCAGTTTCTGAAACTTTTATTTTCACTCATCTGACCCATCACCTGACGCGCTTTTCTGAAAATTTGAGCGAAAATCACTAAGCTGACACTAACCTGCTCTTAGCCTGACAGCGACTTTTAGCCTGATACTAAGCTGACACTAACCTGCTGGCGGCTTTTAACCTGCCATTCAGCTGCAACTAACCTGTGGCGCTTTACCTGTGCAGTCGGTTAGAGCGTGGGTCTAATAAGCCCAAGGTCGCAGGTTCGACCCCTGCTGGCGGCAAACATTTTTAGTCTTAAAGGTGGACTATCGCCAGTGAACAAAGCGTTAAAACAATTTTTATGGTACCAAACGTTTCAAAAAAAAACATGAATTTTTTGTCTTATTTTGAAAAGTGGTAATCACTCAGTTTTTGTCACTATTTGGAAGTCGTCAAAAAACGTTTTTCTTTCAAATTTTATTATCTTCTGGGGCTTAAAATATTAATATTCTAAAATTGTAAGAATTTGAACATTGGGCAGTATTGTTTTCTCAAAAAGTGGTGAAAACTCAGTAATTGACACTTTTTGAAACAAAGTAAAAATGTTCAAAATTTTTATCAAAAAATTTACTATGACGCTTAGTAATTTTGTCATTATAGGAGTAGTCTTTGACAATTACCTATCCCCACTACTTGTAAAGTTGATTCTTATAAGCTTTTATTACAGAAATGAACACTAGAACCCTGTGAGAAACTGGGTGGGCTTCTCAGGGCAAGAAATAAAAATAGAAAGCAAAAAAAGAAAAAATCTGACCCAATCTCAATTCTAAACCAAAAGATATCGCAACTTTTTGAAAACACACAAAGACATTTAGACGGCATTTGACGTGAATGTCAGAAAAAGGTCCAATGTGTTTCCTTTTCTTTTTTGTGCTCATCCTTTCGAATAGAGCAAGTAAGTCATACATTTTCTTTGGACAGCGAGTCACTTTGAGTAGTAGCCAATCTGGACAAAATGTCTTTAAGATGAGAGACAAGTTCTAGAGTAACTGGAATTGTAGAATACTCTCGTATAATCAAAAAGCTTTTCAGCAAGAAAACCTTTGACAATAGGAAAAAACAAAGTATTTTTCTTCTCAAAAAAATCGTCTTAAACACGGAAAAAACAGATGTGCAATGGCGAGTCGATCATGGATTCTTTGCTAGCTGAAAAATTAAGAAAAAGAAGAAGGTTCAGGAAAAAAGACAAAAATTGTCGTGTAACACATTTTCCTTTTCAAGAAATGTTTTTGTAGCTTGCAAACAAAGCCCACCGAGGGTCACCGAATATTTGATTTATGCGAACTTTCTGAGGATGAACAAAACACTCGCGCGGGAATTTTTGGTTTTTGTTGTTCAAGACTTGTGAATTTGCAATAATTGTTTTCTTGTTTCTTTTATTCTTTTTTTTGTTGTTCATTTTATCTGTTTTCAAGACTAACCTGAAACTGCAAAAACAAGCTGCTTCCAACTTGAAATATCTAGAAAAAAGCTGGAAACCCGGAGGGAGGAACAAAAAATTTGATTGATTCAAAAACAGAACTGAACAAAATATAAATGTATAGACACTGGCTGAAAATCAGAATTGCAAAAGATGGAATTTTTTGGAAATTTTGGAGTTTCGCCGTTTAAGTTAAATCTTCCGGATTTTCTGAATCTATAAGTGGAATAGGATCTTTCATAAATAAATTATAATACATCACAGGTAAATTCAGATCTATCAACTGTGGCAGATCGGATTAGGTTTTATCTATGACAGATAATATTCCAGCGATGGAGTTCGAGGCAGGTCATAAGAATTTTGGATTCTATTGTTGGAATCAGATATGTTGTAACTTGATTTTGATCTACAACAAGCGGATTATGATCAATCAGCTGTGGAAGATCGGACTCCAACTATGGAGTCTAGAACATTTTCTGACTCCTTAGGTGGGATCTGATATATATGATGCATTATGATCTACCACGGATGAAATGTGAACATTTAGCTGTGTAAAGTCGGAAGACCAGATTTCGCCTATAGAAAGTAGGTTTTTACCTGTAGAGTCCTACCAGATTTTTACCAGAATAACAAAATGATTTGCCACAAAAGTACTAACAAATAATTAAGAAAAAATTCACTTTTTCATTAGAATACTCTGATTAAAGTTTTGAATAGTTAAAAATTATGTCTGAAGTTTTATTTTCCATTACAAATGTTGTACTATTCTTTTCCAGATTTTATATGTACCGGTCAATTTTTTGTTTTTCTCGTATTCATTACACCCACGCGGAAAAAATTAGCTTCTCTACCCTTCAGTGTTTTGTTGTACCCCGGTATTCTTATCAGACAAAAGGGCACTGGTGGGTATTGTCAGATTTTTGAACCATGTGACTTTGAATCGACCAAATTTTGTAGCTTTGTAGAATAAAAAAGAACAAAGTCCAACAACGTGATCCATTCGACTATCCGCAATCAAAAAGCGACCTTGTTTGAAATGTGTCCATAAATTTTGGAGGAAATTGCTTGACCACACATGCATTCACCAAAAGAAAAACCACAACATCAACCATCCCAATTCTCAGTTTAAGAAATAGAACAAACAAGTGAAAAACACAGCAGCAGCAGCAGCTGATGGTTGATTGTAATCAAAAATATCAAAAAAGAAAACAATTCAAACATTATATTACACTGGGTATACTACATTTGTTTCCCCCTTCCCTCACTTCATCCTGATGTTTTTTTCAGAAATATCTATCACCAAAGAACATTTATTCAATTTTCTGCTCGAAAAACTCTAAATTGACAACCAACAACATTTTGAATTTCCTTTGTTCGCAATATTTCAGACACGTTTTTAGGGTTGTTTATGAAACACTGGTTGCCCGGTGATAACACTTGTTGCCACCTCAAACATATGTGTCTAAAATTAGTTAGATAGTATCAAACAGCTGACACAAAGAACTATCACAATTATAGATGAATCTGCAAGAAGGTTACTTGTTTTGGCTGACTTTTTTTGAATGGCAAGTTAGGAGAATCGCGTGATGGGAATAAACAGATAAATATGGTGAGCCGAATGTGCATCATTTTGTGGGGTGACTTTTTGTTTTATTTTTTTCACGTCGTTTCGTTGAAAACTGATAAGAAATAAGCGGGAAAAAGTGTTCGTTGAAAACCTAGTCTGATCATTTGATATTAAAATTCCAAGAACAAAATGGACAGTTGATATTACAAGAAAAAGAGTTAAGTAAAGACATACGGCACGTAAAATGATAATTTGGATAAGATAAACTCTGAAAACTGCAAAACAAAGGCGTGACAAAAATTTTGGTTAAAAAGTTTGTAAAAAAATCAAAATTTAAAAATAGTGCCAGAGGGGAAAATTAACAAAAACCACTTTTATGGTGTCAAAATTATCAAATGTTATATTAAAACTTTTCAATTTTTTTTTTGAAAAATTGTTATTGGAAGTTATTGTAGCGATAACTGTATTCTTGACATTTTTAAGAAAACTAAAGCACTCTCGCATGTTTGAATTCTTACAATGGTTTGATATTAATTTTCGACACAAAAGTTGATCATAAAATTTTAAGGAAAATGTTTTCTTGACCGATGACTTCCAAAAAAGTGGCAAAACTTAGTGATTATCAGTTATTGGAACATAATATGAAATTTTTATTTTGGCACCATAGAAGTGATTTTTAATAATTTTCCCACTGGCGCTACAAAATATTATATCAAAATGTTGTTGCTGAAAAATGTTCTGAATGAAATTTTCGAGGTGCTAGTGGTACCTCATAAAACATTTTTGTTGCTAATTTGAGGTAAAATATACATTTTTCAAAGTTCTGAAATTTTCGACGAGCATTAAAAAAAACATTCAAAAATTGAGGTGCCAACTTGTTGTTACTACATTTTGTTGGACAATTTTATCGAAAAATGGTTCAAGTTAAAATGTTAATCTTCCAAATTTTTCTCAGATGACATCCGAAATATATTCTGCAAACTTTCATATCCAGACAACAACCGGTCCCCCGTATTTTCGGAAGATTGCGAATTTCTCTCTCAATTTTATCTTTTCAATCCCTGCTGCCAACAACACAACACACCACACGTGTTGCCTTTTGTTGCCGATGAAACCTGATAAATTTTCAATGGACTTTTATCCAACACTTTCACACATTTGTTATAGTTTCAGGTTTTTTCATGTGTTTATGTCTTTATCGGCAGCAGTCACCATCAAGTAGTCGTTTATTTTCAAATTGTACATCGGCAAAAAATCACAAATAGAAACAGTGTAAAGTGTAAAGCAATGTGTTTTCAAATGAAGAGAGTACAAATGTTCCTACTCTAGTACAATATATTAATTAATTACAATCACATCTTGTAGATGATAGAAGTTGGGAAAAGAAATTATTTAAAAACGAAGGTTTGTGAGCTTTAGAAAAGCGCATTGTCGGTCTTGTTCTTCTTTTATCAACTTTTCGCAGTTCAATTGAATGAAGTCGTCACTGTTTCTGGAACACTGAATAACCTAGGGATTTTTGATAAACTACAGCTATACTTACGGGTTCGACACTTTTTCGGTTTTTGGGAATCCGAATTTCAAGTGTGTCGATTCATCGTGAATTCGGATGTTCATTTTTGGCTGGTCCATCATTTTTGGCTCTGCTGGGCGGAAGGTGGCTGAGCTGATTCTGAAATTTTCAATGGTTTTTTAAAAAGATTTTTACTATCCAAAACTTACGCTTCTCTTGTCATGAATTGGTTGAAAACTGCAGATTGAGCAACACGGACAAGTTTTGGAGTCGACATTTTCAAATTGTTTGTGTGTATTTGTGAAACTGAATATCAGGTGGCTGATGAGAGGCTCAGTCTTCAATAGCCTGCTTTTATACGCGATCTACGCCAAAGAGGCGGGGTGGCGGCTCCGATTATCGGGGCGAAGACGGCGAGGACAAAGTATACGATCGGTGATGGGAAAGATAAGAAATAGTGTGGGGAAGCGGTGGAGATGCGACCCGGCCCCTTTGGTGGGAGTATGAACAGGTACTCTTATTATTATGTTCTCCAATTTTGGTCATTGTTTTTGACAAGTGATGTCATGCCACGTAGCAACAACCGAAAGTTTGCGAGGGGAGTAAGGTCCGAAGTAAGGTCCGCAGGAAACAATGAATGAAATGAAGGGATCATAGATTATTAAGGGAAACTGATAAGGCACAATGAAAGGCAATAGTAAATGATCTAAAATAAGTTCATGTTCACATTGACTAATTGGAAACTGAACTATAGTCAGAGGAATATTGTGATGTCATTAATTCTTGGATTAATTTTCTATTCAACTGATTGGAACAGGTTTTTTCGACCAAAGATTATTTATTATCACTGAAAAATGACCCATAAAGTGTTCGTTGGGTGTTGTCAGAAAGCTAGTGGAAAATGTTGTAAAAAACTAAGTTAATAAACTAACTGGTGATGTTGGAAGTTACCGAACGCGGAAACCTTTGGCACCTGGCAACTGTCGGCTGCAGGAAGTACGGCAACTTTGCAACAACATGGCATTCAAGTTGTCTAAGCTTAGATCTTTTGTATATCATATTTTTGTCTTTTTTTCAACTTTTCGAAAAACATTTCTCACAAATACCTGAAGTTGTTCCTCAGAAAAAATTGAATAAATCCAACAAAGATAATCGAAAAACTTTAGATTTAATGTTTTCAGGTCAAGCTGATCTTCTGAATATAACTTTTTTTGCGCCCACGCTTCCAAGAGCCCAGAAGCTTAGACACTTTTGTTTTGTATGAACAGTTGAATTTAGTACTGTACTTTCATGCACAAACTTTCAGATTTAGAAGTGAATTTTTTGCCATCTTGCAATTCACGCCTTTTGGAAGGTACAATAAACATGATTGATGCTAGAAAAACGTGGAAATTTGCTGGAAATGTTCTATGTGAACAACAACGCGTACATCTGACCTGCAGAGAACAGGTGTCACTATTTGGACCGTGATCTTGGCCACCGATCTTTTGAACCTTCTCGACGAAAACGATTTTCTAATAAACAAACATCATTTGTGACTCTAAAAGACCAAGTATAAACTGAAAATTCGTCACATTTTATAAAAGAAAACAGTTCAAGTAAACGCGGAAAATATCAGCGTCTGTCAACGGCCAGTGGAGTTAATTCGAGGACATGTTGTCAAGACCCCTCACTTCTATAAATAGTAATAATCTTTTGTTTACATTCTTCCAACGGACAATTTAATATTACTGTATTGATAAATGATGGAAGTTGAGGACAAAATAAAACAATGAAAACGTCAAAAAAGGTGTTTTGCCTGTAATAACTTTTATCTGTAAAACTTGTGTATCAACAACTCTCGGTTCGAGCGAAGATTGCTTCCCAGAAAACACTTGATCACAAGTGCGATGTTGTGGAAAACAATTCGAACCGGTTCCGATTTTTCTCGATATTTTTGCAATGTAGTCGCACAATAAAACAAATGTGTCTGGGTTTTACATTGAGGCTTCAGTTTAGAATGTTTTTAGAATGTGACAAGAAATTGAAGAAAAATTATCTTGTTGAAACAAATTAGGATAAGAAGATTTGAACACTTGATAACATTAATTTTACATAATGAAGTTTTGGTTTTAAGCAAGGGTCTTTACAAATCACGTTCAGTTTTTTTTTAAATCTCATTACAAATTTTTACAAATCACTGGCGTTAATTTATATTCAGGAATACCCTTCTTAATCTATGATAGTGGAAAACTTTGTGAAGAAAACTGTTGGGTGACATTTTGTTTTTAACTGCATCAATCAAAAACGTCAGTTTTCAAAAATGCATGTTATACTACTTTGCCCGAATTTAAATTCCTCGTACATATAACTCTCAACCCATTCGTCTCTGTCTTTCAAATGCAACACGTCAGCCTGTTGCCACCACCCGGCCTCTTTTCTAACGGACCAATTACAATTGTGAATTCGAGCAGAACCACTTATGTAAATGACAGCTTCATCTTCTGGGTGTGGCGGTTTACCAGTTTCCCAGTGTCCCTCTTATTCCTCACTTTCAAAGCTCTTCTTTATGGATTCATCGTATGATTCATATTACTGCGAGGAGCCCGAGGAGCGACAAACTGCTTCAATTCGTGAGAGGAAGAGAATGTGTAGTATTAATGTGGCATTTATTGTAAGTTCAAAAAAAAAATTTTTTTTTTTGAGGTATTTCTATTTTTAATCTAATTTTCAGGAGCTCCGCAATTATATTCCAACATTTCCTTATGAAAAACGGCTCTCTAAAATTGATACCTTGAACCTGGCAATTGCATATATCAATATGTTGGATGACGTTCTGAGGTGTCTTTTTTTGTTGTATTTTGTTCCGTGAATTGTTGAAACGTGAAATTCATAAAAAACTTATGCTATTGATGAAATGTAAAAAGTTGAACTATAATAATAGGGATTAAAACTCGCGATTTTGAAAGTCTATGAGTTTTCAGAAATAATTTAACAAAATTGGTTATATATCCAATACTGTAAAAAATGATACCTAAATTTGACAGCATATTGAAAAAAATTAAACATTTTTCAGTGTTTTTCTTTCTAATAATATTTTTAGTTACTCCAAAAGTTTAATCTAAAAAAAAATTTTTTTGGGAAATTTTGAAATAGAAAATTAGAAAATAAATGTTCAATGAGTTTTATCTCACATGTATTTCTTGAAAAAAAAGGGTTGGTTTGATGTATTTCTGAAATTATCTAAATGTTCAACTTTTTGTTACAGTTTTCAGTGTTCAGTTTTTTCCGTATTTTGCGATTGCACCAAGTACGACTAAAATAACAAGGAAGTTATTGCCACTTTCATTGCTTAGTGAAATAGTCTCATTCTCAGAATAAATCAGGTTATTATGTTTCGAACCGGAGTGAAAATTAATAAATAAGAATTGAAAAATCTTTTGGGTTACTATAAAATGGATTATCGTAGTTCTACTAAAATGTTAGAGTCAACTATAATTGCAAACGAGAACTTAAGGTAAAATTTTTCAATAAATGTAGAAATAAAATTTATAAAAAACCTTTGAAGTTATGTGTTTTGGGACCTTTTTTTTGAAATTCACAAAAATATTTAATTCCAGAACACCCGAAGATTCTGGTCAGTATATTCAAAAGTGTGTTCATATGGCTCGCACAGGTCAAATCGGTGCACCAGCGTGGAGTACAAGTGGTATAGTCACAAACTTGCAAAACCCGGAAAAAAAATCAAAAATTCAGATTTGCTAGCCCGGCTCAATTGGATCAAGTGGCGTCGTCTTGGAATCGAGCCGATTGCCTAAACAAACTCTGTGTATGCGTAAACGGCAGAAAGCAAAATACCTTTTAATTGTATTTTCCACGAATACAACTCATGATTTTCTATCTTTCATTTCAATAAACATACTGATTACATTTATTGTGCCATTTCTTTGAAAAACCTTTAAAAATCTTACAAAACACATCTAGATTTTATCGTAAACTCTGGAACCTAAAATTTTCCTTTTCCAAAGCCTCAATTTTAAAGAAATTTCAACTAGGAAATGTCATGCGTGACTCCACCTACATATATAAACTTCGAATTCTTTTTCTGACTTTGATATTCTTGATCTTATCATCTTCACGTTTCTGTTTCATTGTACTTTTTTTTTGAAATTAGAGAATTTTTGAAATTCACACGTTTTTCCACAAAATTCATTTTCAGTTCCATTTCGGTTCTTACACAAAAACCAATGAAACTACTTTTATACAAATTTCTGCATAGGTTTTATCGCGTGTCTTGTTGATGCCATATTCTGAAACCAACAAGTTTTGCGATCAAAAATGAGCGTTTCATAAGAAAGAAAATGCGAAAAATGACTATTAAGAAAGCGTTATTATATGATTAAACTGCCACCGATAACGACTTCCATTCCGCAAAATACCTTACCCGCGCAACTTATAATAAAATCAGTTCCAAGTCTAAAACAGATTTCATTTTTTCACGGCTTCCAGTATCCGCCTTTGCCTGCACTTTTTCGAGCAAGCCAATTTTATGACCACCTCGTGGTATTCTGCATAACTCGACACAACAATAAATTATAAAGTTTGTTGTTTACATTGTTTTATCTTACTTTTTCAGTTTAACTGATATTTCTGAGCATAATATTTTCGAGTAATATTAAGTTTGTAAAGTTTAGTTTTTAATACATAATTGTACTTTAACAATTCTTCTAAAAAAAGAGAGTTCATACAGAGCAACTGTTAATACTGTAAATAGTAAAGCAATTGTATGTGTAAATGTAGGAAAACGAATCTTGTTTGCTCATATCATTTGAAATCATCAGATTTTCAAAATATCACTCAAAAAGCTGTGTATTATTCTTTGTTCACATGAAATCTGGAATCTGCCAACGCAAAATGAGTAACAAGAAAAATTTTGGGTGCGCGTCTATAAGCTTTCAGAAAAATCCTGCATGAAACTAGGATTTTCTCCTGTTTTACTTTTTTTTTCTAAGAATACTTTTCATCAAGAAAAGTAAATGGTGAGAAACACTAGAATAACTTCTTGAGGAAATCACTGGAAACTTAAAGGTGCACACGCAAAATTTTCCTTTTTTAAAACCACCGCATATTTCTTTGGAAAGTTTTTTTGTTTATTGAATGTAAACAGTACGACGGTTGCGGTATAGTTATAAGTTATAGGTCCGAGCAGGTGTTCAGACTCCGTTCTCTAATATTTCTTTAAAGTATTATTTTTCACAAGTGTTCCAATAGAAGTGGAAACAATAAAAGCAATGAAAAATATGGGGATAACAAGTCACTTGGGAATTCACACTAATGTATCACCTTCTAAGAAAAAAAATCACATAACAACTATACAGTTTCCACTTATTAACTATTTTCATACTTATTTAGTTTCGTGTTATAGTTTTCATAGTTTTTTAATTTGTATTAACATTACCAGAAACTTCACTGCACCATAAAACTTAACACTACTTTTCTATTCAATATTATTTCAGATTATGCCGGCTTTGCAATGGTTTTTATTCATTTCCAGTTTAATTTCAATTTTAATTTACACTATGATCGTTTTCACTTTAAAACGTCATCGATCAAATGCTCTACTTGGCGGTTCCTTTTTTAGAATTGTGGAAATGCAGGTAGATCTTTGAAATATAAGTAAACATCACACTTGATCAGAAATTTCACCAGAAAGAAAATTATATTATGGAGAAATATCAAAAGATTAATTTTCAGTATTATGCGGAACTATTTTTCTTCGTCGAATTTTCAATCACCATGCGCTTCAGAAAATATAGCTCGCTTTATGCATTTTTCGAGCCAGACACGGAATTTCACGGTATCATTCCGCGTATTGTGTCTGGATTTCATTATTATATTAAGGTAAGGTTGAATTCAAAAATTACATTTTTCTATTTTTTCTATTTTATTTCAGATTGTGGTATACATTGGGTATCTAACGTTTGCTCTGAATCGACTCACTTCCGCACTCAATATATCATCATATAACAGTGTGAATATTTCAGTATGACATTAACTTTCAATACTTAGCCCTAGTCTTCTTGATCTGTCAATGAGTTTCCTTCGTGTGTCATTATCAGTTTCAACGTGGTTTTGCATGTTTTTCAACCAATTCAAAATTACTCATTACAAATAAATGTTTTTTTCAGATTTGGACTCCAAAGCTTTTACAGCGAGTCAGAATAGTGAAATGGGCACTGCCTTTAATAGGAATTCTACCAACTCATGCTTGGCCGGGTTTTACTTATTGGTTTATGATAACTTCTTCATCTATACGATTAACAAATGATTCCTTATCCACAGCGGTATAATGCTTACTGAGAATTTGAGATAATAATTACTTTATAATTTCAGCTTGTTGCATACGTTGACGGAATTTGTTGTCTTGGAACGTGTGTTTTCTGCATGATTTGCTATACTGCAACGTGTTTCTTGATACGGAAAAATTGGAAACGTGTGAAAACTGACACGGTTTGTTGAGTTCAAAGTTTATTTTGGTAAAACTTTAAAGAACGATCCGTTACCACTTTGGATCAGAAAGTCAGGAACAGCCTCCCCAGGTGGTGCTTCCAGCTATTGTCGTCCTAACATAAATCAAAATCTCAGCCTTAAAAACATTTAGAAAAATATCTGTACTTTAAGGTATTCCGAAAAAACAATGCACAATCTGCTGCAGAAAGAAGTCTACTTGTTTCCGCCATTTTATCATTTATCGTGTTAATATTGAACACTGCTGTACAAGTTGTTACCATTTTAATATCCTGGGGTGGTGCGACAACATTACTTTTTGTTCAAGACCTCTCGTAAGTCATAGTTTTTCCAGAAAATTGTCATCACAAACCAGGAACTGGAAAAAAATTAATCTCATTCGACCTTCTAGAACAAACACATTAAATATATAAGAGTGTTTTGCTGTGCCCAAACAGCTGGTGAAACTTTAATAATTTTCAGATATCCTATGATTGATCTTATGTATTCCCATTTTCCATGGGCGTTATTAGTCACGTCGGGAGTTCTGAGGAAGCAAATGATTTACGATACAAAAATTTTCCTACGAACGTAATATTTATCTGGTGAAGGGTAGCATCTTTCAAAAAATGTTTTAAATTTCAGGGCTTTCAAGCTTGACGATGCATCGGTGAACACAATACGGGTTGGGCATACTGTATCTCCCGCCACACAGAAAACAACAAATAGGACGCTGGCTTAATTGGTTTACGTGTAGTTTTAGGCACTTTTGAAACAGCATTGTCACTGTTAACTATTGTTTGGAATGTTGTTATAAAAAATTTGAATGTGTACTCATTTAATTTACAACTGAATTATGGGTTTAGCTGAATTTTTCAGGAAACAAAATGTTTTTTACTAAGGAACAACGGAAGGTCCAAAGAATTTCATGAACAATTACAATGGGAAATTTAAATTCACATTGTGAAAATTTTTTTACAGCGACTTTCTCATAATAAAGTCTAATTTTGAGCAAAATCATTAGAGTTTTGAACTCACCGGTTTTTACTACCTTGTTTTGTAGTAAACTTATCAGAGTGAACCCAGTTTGGCTTTTGTGAATGAATATAGCAGTTGCATGATCAAGACCCAATGATGTATGGGAAACACAGTAAATTAATGCAAATGGGAATGCAATGTATTGTCATTGCAGCGGATGTGGCAAGATCACCACGCATCTCCAAAAACCGTATTTGGAATTCTAATTTCAAGTATCAGTGTGCTAATTTACAAACAAATAGTTAGTTTTTGGTCCAAAAGTTCACAAAATTTTATTTAAAATAGTACTGCTATATTTGAATGATTAGACTATTTGAAATATTCTCAAATGTTTTCATGGTACACGTGTTTCAAGAACTCACATTTTCAGTGAACTTAATGTCTAATTTCTGCTTTTTCAGATTTTTTTTTGTTGATATTTTTGGATTTTCGAATTCTCAAGTTTCATCAATTAAAAAAAAATTTAATGAGTATGAAATTTGTTTGGTAAAACAAAAAATCTCCAAATGTTAATCCTCTTATTCCTCCCAACCATTGTGTTTCTCAATTAGACAAATCGTCAGTGTCTCGAGTGCCCTTCGTCAATCGATAAACTGACCTCTGTCTTCCCAACCAACACACTGAGACGCGCTCTCCACACAACGCTGGCCTAGAATTCTCCATTGCCGCGTCCTCTCGACTGCACACACATTCAAACACACACTCTTTGCCCGGTTTAATACAGTTTTGCATTTTTCTCACGAATAACGACGGTTTTTTTTTTCCATTTTTTATTGTCTGTTTTATAGAATAAAAATGAATGCCAACGATTTGTTTGGTGGCCTTAGTGAGAGCAGTGGGAGCAGTGACGAAGACGACGACACTGTGATGCCACAACCAACAGGCGCTCACAATGTGCTTGCAGATTTGGAGCTCAGGTAATCTTTGCTTATATTATTAAAATTATATCATATTATTTTTTCAGCGATGACGATGGAGATGAGGATTTTTCAAGAGATGGAATGCGCTCTGACGAAAACCAAATTTCGCCGGGACAGGAGTCCGTACCAACTCCGATCACACCGAGAGCACCAGTCGTCTTTTCACTTTCCGACGGAGAGGATTCTATGGATATGCCGGACATCGACCAGATGATGATGAAACGGAATGCCGCTGCTGCCGCGGCCGCTGCTGCAGAAGAGCAAGCTGCTCGAGAAGCTGAAGCTGATAGAGTTGCGGAGGCGAACAGAGCTGCGGAAACCGCCAAGACTGCTGAGAAGCGAAAAGTGAGTCATTTCTTGTTTCCCGACGATGTATAATTATAATATAATTGTAGATTGATAAAATTTCAAAAAGCGAGCCACCAAGAAAGCAGCCACGTCATGATGATAACTCTGAAGCTGGGCCCAGCGGGCAGATTTCGGTACGTAAAATCTGTGATACTTAACTAATTCAAAAAGAAATGGACTGAATATATTGGTTACCCAATATTAATCGCCGATGAAACACTTTTCAATTACAGGGAGACGACGACCTTCTGGACACAAACATTTCGCTGGAAAGCTTCGACTTGAGCAAAGTAAACGATGCAAGGTACCAAGCATTGATTCAACAACATCAGCCGGAAGAAGAAGCGTAAGATTTTATAGAAGAAGTATCGATGCGTTTATATAAGAACAAAAAGCACCCAAACGGACAAATTTCGTATGGAGACTTCTCAAAAACTTCCTCAAATTTTTTTGACCGTTCACAATCTTGAGAAAACACTAATTTTAGCCAACATTTCCAATTTTGCAACGTTTGCGTGTCGCAGCAGTATATAAATATAAATGAGTAGAATCCAGAATTAATATAACTCCTTTAACACGCTGGCACATTCGATTATCTAATTTATTCATTTTTCAGGCCTGGCCCCTCACGTCCAGCACCAGCTCGTCCAGCGCGGAAACTTGACGATGAAGAAGAAAATGAGCTTTCGCGATTGAAGACACAAGTTTTGCTTTCCAACTTTTCACAAGAGCAACTGGAAAGATATGAGTCATACAGACGGTAATATTGGTAATAAAACACAAAAAAATAATAAATGATGAACTTCAGCTCTTCATTCCAAAAGTCGACTATTCGCCGTTTGATCAGTCAGTACACTGGAGGAGTGAACGTTGGACAGAGTGTGGTCATCGCTATCGCAGGATTGGCTAAGGTGTTCGTCGGTGAAGTTGTCGAAGAAGCATTGGATATTCGTGACATAAATGAGGAAGAAGCTAGCAATCCACTACAGCCGCATCATATTCGTCAAGCGTTCCTCCGGCTCGGAGAGCAAGGAAAGCTATTCCCACCAATTGGTCCGAAACAATCCCATCTTGAGTGAATAATTATTTTTCTTTGGTTTTCCGTTTCATTTTTATTGCTTTGTTTTACATATAATCAGATTCTAATGAAAAAAAGTAATCACTGACTGCCTATGTGGAAACAGAAAACTTTAAGTTACATTTTGACCGGAAATTTGTTTCTCTGACATTTCAAAAAATGTCACGTGCACAAATATCAACATAGAACTAACTAGAAATATATCTAACCAACTTATTTTTTCTGAAAGCAGTGATCAACAATTTGCCGTTACATAATTGTAGATGTCGGCGCAGTTTAGTTTGACACGGACACTCGCCAACTCTCAATGTGCTCTGACCAGTCTGACTCGCGATGCCTTTGGAGCAAACGTTGCTTTTCATATTAGGCCTGATTTCAGCTCTTTTATATTCAATGATTGTGAGAACACTTAGAAAACATAGAAAAACATCTCTTCTCGGAGGAACTTTCTTCAAGCTTGTTGAGCTGCAGGTATAATAACTTTCTCCTAGAAATCTTTTTTATTAAATACTCTTTACAGTTTTACGCTGAATTAGTTTTCTTTATCGAATTTTCGATCACAATGCGGTTCCGAAAGTATACAGATTTTTACATGCTGTTTGAGCCAGATACAGTATTTATTGGTATTATTCCGCGAATTATTTCTGGCATACATTACTACATTAAGGTATATTTTTTAGTGATCTGGAAAACGTTTTCAAAAATTAAATAAATCCGCCGAGTTTCATAATCAGACCTTGAGAAGTCGTTAAAAGTCGTTAAAACATAGTTCAAAAAAAGAGTAAACTATGAATAATGCGGTAATTGAGCTTACTAGTTCTCCACGTTTTTGTACGTAGAGACTCCGGCTTTTTTGAGAAAATGTATGTTAAAGCTCATAAGTACCAAAATTCGTCATGCTTTGTGCACCTGAAAGTCAACAAACTATTATACAAACACCAACACAACCCGTAGAATTAACGATTAAAATGTGCAAAATGAATTATAAATTTATTAAAAATTATCTTTCAGCTATCTAGTATAGGCTAGTAAAAGTGGAGGTTATAGCTAAATTTTAACTTTTTCTGTTCAATTTTTTGAATTTCGGAGTTATGTAAAAAGCAACTAACGTAGCTACTTTGCTAATAAAAGTAATCAACAAATGCACATTTTCCAGCTTGTTGTCTACATAGGTTATTTGTTTTTTGCTGTTAATCGACTTTTCACCGCTTTGATGGTGTCTTCATACGACAAGGATAACATTTCGGTTTGTTGAAATTCCAAAATTTTCAATATTTATTATGTCTTTCAGGTATGGGGTACAAAAACATTGCAGCGGATAGCCATTGTTCAGTGGTCTATTCCAATTCTTGGACTTCTGCCAACACATGCGTGGCCCAATTTTGACTTTTACCTTCTCATTACTCCAACTGCAATGCGGCTGAATAACGATGCAGTTTCAACAGCGGTATTCAAAAAAAAATATTAGTTGAAAATTATTGTTCAAACTTCAGCTAATTGCCTACATTGACGGAATGTGTTGTTTGGTGACTTGTGCATTTTGTATGATTTGTTACATTATAACAATGATACTCATTAAAAAGAATTGGAAGAAAAGCTCAAACACGGTACAAAATTTTCAGATTTTCAAATCAGAGGTGCGCGGCAATTTTTCATAATTGCCGATTATCGAAGTTTTCGAAAATCGGCAAGCGCTAAAATTTCCCAAAAAAAGTAATATTTTCTGCAAATTTAGGCGCTTTTAAATTTGTTTTTATTGTTCACTTTTTAAGTTGAAAATTCAAAAACCATCGAATGTTTTTTTTTTTCATATTTGGCAACTGTTGCAACTGCCCGAAATTTCCAATTACTGTTCATCCCTGCTATACCATTCAATTTTAAGGTCTTCAAGAAAACAGGCGCAACTGCAGAACGAAGCCTATTCATTTCTTCATTTTTATCGTTTTGTGTCCTAATGCTAAACTTGACTGTGCAAATATTGAAAATTTGTATTTCTCTGGGTGGAATGACGAATATATTTTCAGTTTACGATGTTTCGTGAGTTTATCCAAAAACAAAAACCGTGACTTGTCTCACTAATCCCGGTAGTTGAAAATCGTTGTAACTCTGAATTATAATTTGTAGGTATCCCATGGTGGACTTAATGTACTCACATTATCCTTGGGTACTTCTCGTGACTTCATCTGTTCTTAGACGTCAACTTATATACGATGTGAAGATGCTTATAAGAAAGTAAGTGGATTTTTGTGTGCGTGGGGGTCATAATGAAGTTAAACTTATAGCTCACTGAAACTGGACGAAGCATCAATGAGCCTGTCTCGTGGCGGACAAACGAATGCCGTCTCAAAAACGACACCTGCAACTTGACCAAACAATTTTCGCTTTCGTTCTATATTTGGAAGAATAAAGACCACTTTGTTCTCATGTTTTTTATCTAGGATGCAATCTTTTTTCTTATTTCACGGTGTTTCTCTTTTTTTTCCCGATTTTTTTCCTGATTCTTCAGTGGCTGCCTGCATAATTGCATAATTTCATTAGTTTAGTTTAGTTTTTTTTTAAATTTAATTTTTTAAGCAGTATGGGATAAACTGATTTTTTAAATGAAATTTTCAAGGCTCTGTTTACAGTATAAAAAACATGGCAAAATCAAAAGGATTTATTATGATCCTAAATATTCAAATTCAAAAATTTCCGAATTAGAGGCGATTCGGGCAGAATTTTATTTCAGACTTGTTTTGTTCAAACCAGTATCTATCGCTTTGGATTTTCTGGAGTATCACAAGTGAGGGATGCACTTGAATATAGTGCTAGAAAAAGCAAACATTCTAGTTAAACTTTTGAAAAATGTCGGACATTTTTTATTGTGTTCATTTAAAAAGTTGAAAAAATCCGTTTGTAATTTTTTTACAATTTTTATACTAAAGTTTAGCTCCTTTGTATCTGAACATCGTAAAAGTTCAAACCAGCAACATTACTTAAAATTTCACAAAAAGTCCAGATTTCTTGAACATTTTGAATTTTTTGTTATGATTTTTGAGTATTTATTTGTGATAATGATGTTAAACTGCAAATCTTCAAAAATAATGCTAAAGCGCTAAGAGACCATTTTGTAAAAATTTGGCGCCGTCGTAGAACAGAAGTAGAAGAAGAAAAACAGGCAGTATTAAAGTCGTCTATTCAACTTTAACAAAATTTTTAACTCTCGTCTATGTTTGAAGCTTGAGATATAAATTATTTACATAAACATAATACATAAATATAAGCCAATCAAAAAAAAATTCGAAGATTAATTCAATCATTTCCGCCAATTTACTGATTTTTATTCAATTATTCGGGGTAGGTACACAAATTTGTCAAATATTTGGTTTCTATCAAAAAAAAAACTTGTGTTCACAAAATAACGTGAATCTATCAAATTGTGCTAAATAGGAGAATAATCAAATTAAACAATCTTTTCAGCCGCTTACAGGATTCCAAAACTGAAGATTTTTTAAAAGTTTATATTTGATGTCAGAAAGGAAAAATTACACAGCACAGAACTATTCAATTTATCCAAAAATGCAATGTTTGATTCATTTTGTTTTGCAAATTTTTTTTTTTAAAAATAAAGTTATATGGACATACATATAATACACATGTTTTCTGTTGTAAGCGAATTATTATCCCTTGTATATTCTCACACATTTCCGCCATCTTCCATCTTAAAAATAAACATACGGCGTACGCCGTTCCCTCTGCTGCTGTCCCACTGCTGCAAGTCCGCAATGTGTCGTCAATTCCGATGTGTGCACCCGCGGTGACGTTTGCGGTACACACACGCAAGTTGCTAAGCCACACACGTTCGTCGACTCTATTTCTCGTCCGTGCTCATTGATTTTTAGAACTTAAATTAGTTTTTACAAATAATTTATTGTTAATTTTCAGGTATGAAAACCGTAACCCTACTACTGGCGTTAATTAGCCATGTAGCCTCTAATCTTTTAATGCCCGGAATATACACAGAGGTTGTAGAAATTCAACAGGGAAAGGTAGAGTTTTGTTAATCAAATTTTAAAAATCAATCCTCATTTCTTTAGTATCAACTGATTGGAGTCCCACAAGCTGCTCTCAATGGAACGGTCGTTCAACTTGAATTCACATGTGATCCGGAAGTTGAACTTGAGTTTGATGTAAGTTTTCAGCTATAAATATTGATTTTTTTTTTTGAAGTAATTCAACTTCATCTAATTATTTTCCACTCGGACGTAACATGAGTCAACTATTATTTCGAAATCGATTATTCAAACTCCTCTTATCTATATTTTTTCTATAGCTATAATTTTCAGACTGAATTTGTCCTTCGCTCTTCGCCATGTGACAAGGAATTCTTTAACACGAAGGAAAACGAGAGACGCCAAAATCTGGTCAGAATATATGAGCTGGAAGAAAAAAAAAGTATTATTGTTTTTTTCAGGTTTTCTACTTCAACGAAACAAATCAAAATCATATCCCTGATACATTCGATTACAACGAAATAGTGTACTACAAGTCTCCAGTGCAAACTATTTCCTGCAAAGGTTCTCATGGACGTTTCCTGTTCCCCAACCCAACTGGACCAATGGCAGTAAAACAAGTAACACCAGTACACGTAGACAGAGTAAAGAGAGATGCTGGTCTTGGATCTTTCCATCCTGCACAGAGTATTCCAAGAGACGGAATTTATTACATGATAATTAAGGTAATCCTGGAAAACAATAACTTGAAAGTATAACTCTAATAAACTTCAGGTCGTCGGGAAGTCATTCCCATCTAGTCCGAATTCAAACACCAACGTCACAATTTCGGTGCAATGGAAAGCACCGTATGGGTATTTGTCTGCAATCGACTGGCCACTGCTAAGGTATTTCAACTTGAAAAAATATATGCTAGAATAAATAAGTCACTGAACGTTTTTTTTTTGGTTCCCAGAGAATGAAAATTTGATATTAAATCTAAAATCCAAATTGAACTTGAGTAAATTTCTGAAACTTTATAATTTGTATCAGCTATCAATTTCTGGCCTCCCAAAACTACCCAGTGAATAGCTGAGATCTGAGTCCGAAAATCATTGAGTAAAAAAGTAAAAAAGCACTAGAATTCAATATATTTTTTAGCTCACCGAAAACAACAATTTAGGGTCGTCCTATTTTTGCACTTGAATGTTAAGCAAATCATATTTTGAATAATAGTCATAATATAATTTGAATTAATTTCAAAAAAAATTCCTGACTTTCGAAAAATATATTGTCAAAACCACGAAACTGAAAGCTGACATGAAAATACTATACATTCTGAAAGAGATTCATCTGCTTCCATCTCTAAGTTTATTGAAAACCTAGTTGTTATAGAGTTACTATAACCACGGCAGAAGTCATATTCATATGCTCTTGCTCTTTTCAAAATTAAGTTTTCTACGTTTTTTTTTCATGATCTCGGGAGTATTACAACCAGTTACAGATTCTACAAAATCATGTGTGTCTTCTACTCGGCTCTAGCTCTCATTTGGGTTTACTGTTGCATTAAGTACTATCGTGATATTCTTCGAATTCAATATTGGATTGGTAAGATCTTAAACGATTTACTGATTGAAATTTGAATTCCTTAACTTTGCTAGATGCCTGTAATTTCATTTTAAAATTATCAAAAACTTAATATTAATTAAACAGGCGGCGTCATTGTGCTCGGAATGGTGGAGAAGGCGTTCTTCTTGTCGGAATACGCAACCATGAACGACACTGGATCAAGCATTGACGGAATTCTGGAAGTGGCTGAAATTGTGTCATGTGCCAAGAAGACAATGTCAAGAGTGCTAGTGATAATTGTTTGCGTGGGATATGGAGTAGTGAAGCCAAGATTGGGGCAAACTTTGAATCAAGTCGCAGGCGTTGGTCTTGTTTATTTCATTTTCTGCTCAATTGAAGGAATTGCGAGAGTTTCCAAGGTATATTTGGAAGTTAATTTTTGAAAAATCATAAGGCCGTCTTATAAAAATAGTACTATTCTTTTTGATCTTGGTGGGTTTGTGGCAAAGAGTTTTGTCAAATTCACTTCCGAAAAAGTTAAACTGACAGTCATCCCGAAAATATTATTTTTTTATTTCCTCTAGAAAGTACTTAATTTCCAAAAAAATATTTTCAATACAACTTATATATTATGCATTAAAGCTATTGGTGGTAGCGCAAATATGAAAATAAAAATTTTAACTGGCTCAATTCAAAAGAGCGCTGACAAAATATATTACAAAATTTATCACTTTTTCAGTTAGGACAATTTAACATTAATTCAATTGCAAAAATAAAGTTATGGCTTTTAGCAGGTTTCCTAAAATACTTTAAAACCATATCTATTGCGACTGATCAAAATTTTGAAAAAAAAAACGCCTCATATAAAAATTAATTTTTCAACTTGTCCGTATCGTATCGGCCGGAAATTATTTTTTAAAGAACCGTCTTTAAAGAATTTGGTATTTTAAATAGTTTCAGGCATTAAGCAGAATTTTTTTTTCAAAATCATCGAACAATATTGAAAAGGTGTTTGCTGATAAGATTAGATCGAAGTAAGGTGTTATTTTAAATATAATGCACAAACTCGTTGTTAGGAAAAAATCGATAAACATACATCTTCGTTCTTCCAGAACACGGTTGAGGCGACCCGACAAAAACAGTTCGCTGCTCTGCCTCTCGTACTCACCGAGATGATCATCTTCTATTGGATATTCACATCGCTGGCTTCCACAATCCGCATGCTCCGTCTCAAAAGAAACGATATCAAGCTCAATGTGTACCGTCATTTCGCCAACACTTTGGCGTTCTCCGTTATTGCATCAGTTATCTTCATGCTGTGGAGTATGATTTACCACATCTTCCCGACTTGTCGTGTTGATTGGAAAGAACTGTTAGTTTGTATAAATCTTTAAAAATTATAAAAACTTTTTTTGCAGGTGGGTCGACACTGCTTTCTGGCACGTGCTCTTCTGTTTTATCCTAGTTGTCATTATGATTCTCTGGCGTCCATCACAAAATAATCAACGATATGCTTTCACACCTCTTCTTGATGACAGTGAAGATGAAAACGATCAAGGTGAGCATTGGATGTTAAAGTTTGAGTATGCATCTATTGTAGTCCAAAAAGACATATGACCATAGTAAATCACTTCAAACGTTATCAATTTCAATTTTCAATTTTCACAAAAAAATCTAATCTTTAACTAACATCAATCAAATACACTCTTCATTCAGACGAAATTTTCAACGCATTTGCTCCTGGATACGATATTCTCACCGCCCGGACATCTGGATCTGGGGCTGAAACTAGAAAACTTAGAGAAGCTGAGAAGGAGCAAGAGAGAAAAGATGAAGCTATTAAGGTTTTTGTACAATTTTTGATTAAATATTTCATGCGTATCTTTCAGGAGGACTTGAAATGGATTGAGGAAAATATTCCGACAACACTGGCTGATACACTTATCGGAGGTCTGGATGACAATGAAGAATTCGAGTCAAAACAGCTGGAAGTTAGCAAGATGTTATAATTTGGTACCTGTGTCATTGTTCTTTCTCATTTGACGTCATGTTATGCATTCCATCGATTCACAATGTTCTTCAAAAAACTCGTTACTTTATAATTAATTTAGTGCAATACGGTTAGTCCGTGTGTGTTCTGCAATTCAAATTTCACGTGGTGTATAGTTTTATACGGATGGTCCTTTATCTTTTGACTAAATGTTCGTTCGAAAGTTTGTATTTTTATTGTAAATTTTTTGAATGCGATAATAATAGCTTATTTTGGTGTGTTGTGCTTACTTAATGATTTGTGAATAAAGAAAATGAAGATAATCATATCAAATAAATAATTGCAGATTTTTTAACTTTTAAAGTTGTTGGAACTTATTTGGTAGCCGACCCAGAGGGTAAAACTGGTAATTTTCTAACCAGTGAAAATAAAAACACAACCAAATGTCACGTTTGTTTAAAAATTACCACATTTTAAAAATATTTTTCTAGTCGCGCAACGTTCTCCCAACGCTATTGCTCAATGTCGCCCAATTCACCGATTTCATGAGGATTTTTAACAGGTGTGAATTAACTGGTGCCTGGAAACATTTTAAAATCTCAAAATCAGTTTGATGAAATTAGTTACCTATTTTTTCAGTTGACATTAAAAACTTCCACAATTTTCAAACTTCGACAATATTACTCAAAAAATGTTTTCTAGTTCTCACAATTCAAAGTGGACTGTTAAATAAAATAAGTACGACGATGTTCCCACAAATGTAACCGTGTTTCATTTCAGCCGTTTCAATGTTTACCACAAAGTGCTTGTTTGTTTGTTGGGGCTTGTCATTAATCTGTAACAAAGCTGTAATAATATGCATTTCTGATAATGTAAGCGCCAATAACAGTACAAAAATAAACTTCATACAATATTCTACATAGAAAGAAAATGCATGGATGTGCTTAAAGATGTATTGGTCACGAAAAAGCGGCCAAAGCTTAAAGCTTAGAAGTTGAAAGAATACAGTGCCCAAGTTCTAGGCAGTGTGCATTCACAAAGTGAGCAATGAAAACAAATCAAATTTATATGTCAACGAAACTTTAACTGATGAAGCTTTGATTATTTTAAATTCAACATTTTTTTAAACACTTAGTTTACAGGCAAAAGTTTTTTCTAACACGAACGGAAGGTACAAGTCCAAAGAATTGAGTTTCGCTTTCGTTTCATCTTACTCTTCAGTCACGTGAACTATCTCTGCGCGGTCACGAAATTCAGATTTGCAACGTCGAGTCGTAACATGTTACACAAATTGTTTTCATAATGAGATGTACGTATGCATGCCTGCATCTTCTTCATAGTCAGTTCGTCGTCTTCTTCTCAAGTAGTCAATGCAAAAATGCAGAAGAAGCCTTCGGATGAGTATTTGAGAAGAAGGCGCAAAATAGCGTGAAACAGCCGTCGGCATCATACAATCGTAAGTGGGAGGAGACCTCCTCCCTCCCACCGGACGGCGCACGCAACAGCCCGTAGACAGAAGAGACGCAGAGGTACGACCTAAAGGTGAAATGGAGTGCGGACTGGCGTGGAGACGCAGCCGAATGAAGAGACTGGGTAGGACAACGGCACAAAGACAGCTAGCAGTCACTCAGCTGATCATACCGAACTGCGGTCCTGCTGCCTGTCCTTACCGTCATGGAAGAAGGCTGCAGCACACTGGTGAGAAGCCTCGAGCAAAAGTATCTCGACGATGATGAGGATATTGTTCAAGACATTATTTTCACAGGATTTGTGAGTTTTTTGAAATTCAAACTGATCTTCTAACAGTGCATCTTCCAGACGGGTTGCTCGCCATGTAAGATGGCAAGCCAGAGAGCCCTAGAACTTCTTGTGCTGAACAACATGAACATTGACACAATCGGCGATTCCGAAAAGTTGGCCACCCTAGCATCCCATGTTTCTGAGGTAGGGACAACTTGTCCATTAGAATGAAAAATCACAATGTTTTCGTTGTGTTTTCCATTTTGTTTTTATTTTTTCTTCTTCTCTTCTTGTTTTCCCTTTCGTTCAAAAAGCCCAGAGGGCGCCCCACAGCTGAGAAAAAGAAAATGATGGGAGACCCGCGTCACATGTGTTTTGGCATTTCCTGGATTGAAAAGATGAATTGTCAGAACATGATAAGATATCAGTGATCATCACAAGAAAGTGCAGCTGTTTGCATACACAAATTGATTTATAGTTAAAAAATTTTTATTTCAGGCGGATCTCGGATGGAATCAAATCTCAAAGTGGTCGGATATAGCTTGCATCTTGAAAAATTTGCCGCATCTCCGTGTGCTAAACATTGGTCATAACCCGCTGAATCCCGTGGTAGGTTGATGGTTTTTTTTGGTGGTGCCCGAGAGTGTCAAATGACTTGAATCTTGAAAAAGGAACCAATGTTGTTTCTCGTGACTTTTGGCAAAACTTGTGATAGAGCGACCGAATGAATGGCAGTTTTGTTTGCACTTCCGAAGTGATATAATATTTTGAAAAGGAAAAGAGAAACCAAATCAACAAAAAAACGGAGAAATTGACTTTTGTATTGACTAGTGAGCTTTCATTTTCCGATGAAAAAGAAACATTTGTGCAAAAGGTCATATTTTGGAAAATTTCAAAATTTCAGATTGATCATGAATTGCCAGTCTCCACACTACACACCATTATTCTTAACGGTACCCATTTGCCATTCAAAACCCTCCAATCTTTCCTCTCAGTTCTACCAAAAGTCACCGAACTTCATATGTCTGACAACCAATTTAACGACGACGACGACTGCGACGAACCCATCAGCACCACCGTCCGAACTGTTCACCTCAACAGGTACTATTGATTTTTCACTATTGATCAATGTTTCAGTATGTTCAAGGTTTTTCCTTCTTTTTTCTCTATAGTTTTTTGTGTATAAAGAGACGGGCAATTCAAATTCGCTGCGCTCGCATTGTTTGTGTTCCATTTTTTTTTTGGGGGGAAAACTGGAATTGAATTTCTTTGCGATTTGGAGTAAGAAAAATTGAAAAGTAACCAAATTTTGATGCTTCAGTTCTGCTTCACTTGACACGCGCATTGACATATACACATTCTCGACTTTCACTCTTCCATGAGGCTCCGTATCGAATCGCACTTGCCTCTTTCTGCTCATATTCCAGAGACCTGGCTGGTGTCATTCATAATAATAATGACCAGCGGGCCGAAAAGTCACATTTTTGTGGCCTTTTCGGAAATGTCGGAAATGCACACCGGAACAAGTTGAAATCTAGGTCCACTATGTGAAACGGAAATGAAATTATGTTTGCGACAGTAAACGTGAACATGAAAATGTGGTCATTTGAACCAAATAGTCGTTGTGAGGCTTTGTTGGGGGCAAACACCAGATATTTGAATTTGGAGGTTGCCGCAAAAGTATATTCCTTTTTTGTTGGAAGCTGTGCAGAGTTTGATATTACACTTCTGATCATTTGGAAAACATTTCGCAAAAAAATTATGTTTCTTAAAACTTGAGATTCTGATATCTTAAGCTTGAAGGTGGAACTTATCGAAAATACTTAAAATTCCCAAAAAAAAATAAATTGATATCAACAGATTTTTATGAGATGAAAAGGGAAAGTTATTACAAAATCACAATCAAAAATGTATTTTTACAAATTTTCTGCTTTTTTCACTTGTCCCTCGACTTTGGTCAAACTTTTTTTACTATATCCGTGTTCAATTTCTGAAAATTTCAAATTGTCGCCCACTCCTTTATGTACTAAATTAATGCTTTCAAGACACGTAATATAATTTTTAAGCCTATTTTTTCCAGATGCGGGTTCCTGAAATGGTCGTCTGTTATGAATGTTGTCAAGCGATTCCCAAATGTGTGCTCAGTTTTTGTTTGCGAAAATCCTTTAAAAGATGTCACCCACTGCAAACATTTCGAACAACTGCCGTTTTGGAATTTCCTGAATTTAGCCAAGGTACATTTACGGTGGTGATGGGTTTTTAAAGTAACTTTTCAGTAACTTAACAAAGTAACTTAAAGAAACTTTTTTAAAGTTGGTATTTATTAGTTTTCAAAAATAAATTGCCGATTCCCAGAAAGAAATGTGTGCATTTTATGAACATACTTAATTTTCCAGACCTCTATCGACTCTTGGGACAGTCTAGATCAACTCAACAGAATGACCTCTATCAGCGATCTCCGTGTGCCAAACATTCCATTATTAGACGCCCTCACCAATGAAGAGCGGCTGCATCTTATCATTGGTCGTCTACATCATTTGCGCGTGCTCAACGGCTCCAAAATATCAAGCGAACAAAGAGAGCAATCTGAACGGTTCTTCATTCGGTACTATCAGGTTTGTAGATCACGTTTTCCACTATCAGTTTGTCAACACATATATGTTATAGGAGCAAAAGGAGAAACCTCTGCAATACAAAACTCTGATTGATAAGCACGGGAACCTCGAGAAGTTGGTGACCATCGACCTGACACCGAAGAAAGAAGCCGTTGTGAAGATCTTGTGCGAGGAGAAGGAAGTGAATCAGGAGATTACTATCTCACTGGAACCAACCGTACTCGACTTTATGAAGTAATTCTTTGTTTCTTTTTCTCGCTTTTTTCAGAAGAAATCTTCCATATGAAAAGTAAAAGAAAAAGTAAAAGAAGATAGAAAGGGAAGATCTTATGATTTAATTAAGTTGAGTGCATCCTCATCGGTTCTCATTTTCCTACTTGCAGAATCTTAGACCCAAAAGTTGGAGTGAAATTCACACGGATGAAGCTGTTTCTACTCCGAGAGGATGGCCGGACAGACGATTTTTCATCGAGTGATTACAATATGCCGTTACACTACTTCAAAATTGAGGACGGAGATTCATTTTTAGTTCAGGTAAACTTAAGCCGTAATTGACACTCTAATCCAAACATAAGTGGGGCACAACAGTATAAAGATGATCTTGGACAGTGCGCTGGTAGCGGCTAATAAGAGACACTCTTGTTTGACCTGCAAATACATTCAACGAGCTTGTTGTATCCTCATCTTCCCGTTGTCCACAAGACCTATTATGTACGGTGAGCGTATGCTTACCAATTAAGAAGCTGTTGCCAATGAGTCACCTGTCCATTTTCCCGGTCGGATACAAAGCCCTACCGACAAGACAAAAGGCTTTTGTGGTTCTTGGTGGGCTGGAGGAAATCTGGTTTTTTTAAAAATAATTCTTGGAATCAACACGATAGGAATGAGGATATTTTGTTAAATTTTGAAAAGCGAAAGGGTTGCGTAAAATAAATTAGTGAAATAACGACCCGTTTCTTACGCAAGACCACCGCTTATCTTTTTCGCGCATTTTCAAAATTCAATGAATTTTCAAGCAGGGATGAGAAGGGAATTCGGTATGAAAGAGAAGTTTATGAATATTAGAAAATAGAAAAAAAAATAAAATGCCTCTTAAATTTAAGGATGTCTTCAGAAAACCGAAAAATCGAAAAATGAAAAATTGAAAAAAAAACATTTTTACTGTAAAAACACAAGGATACTAAATATAAATGTATCAATACTGTGTCGATTTTGTTTAAAAACTTTTTTTGAAATTTTTATGTTATTGCAAATTATTGCAATTTTGGCGTATTGAAAATTCAAAAAAATTCAGCAGATATTTCTATGGCAATGCTGAATGAGGTGTAAATAATTCAATAAAAATAATATTTGTTCCTTGACAGACAAGTTGGAAAAAGCTGAAAGTCCAGCTAACTTTAGGCATTTTTTACAAAATTTTTTTAAAGTTATTAAGTTTTTTTTCTAAATTTCTAAGTTTAAAAATAAAACTAATTTTCGAATTTTCAGGAAAAAATAATTGTAACCAGAAGACGGCGTCCACCAAGTTCCACGTCAAGTTCTTCTTCGTAATTTTCATCATCCCTGGCAGGGATTCCCTGCCACATGTATTGTATAAAATTCAAATTTAGTTTCCTTGCCACAAACAACTCTGCTATTCACGATTTTTGTTTCGTTCAACTAGCCAATTTCATGTTCTATTCCGCCATGCTTTTTTTTGGTTGAATCACATCGATTACGTAAAGTTTAAGACCATCCAGGTTTTCTCAATGACCCCCCCCCCCCCATCAGGTGAACTAGATGATTATCATCACAGTTCAATTCTTCTGCAGTTCCATTTTTTTGCATTTAATAGTTTTTCTTTGTAGATAGTTATTTTTCCGGTTTGGATTTTTTGATATGCAATAAATATTCCATTGTACATAGAGAATCAAGATTTAATTGCGAATAAAAACAAGTGTTTTCTAGTATTTTTCAAAATAAACTAAGTTACTGCAAAAGAGGTTGAAACGGCGTTTGCCTAGTATTTTAAAACTTCAAAAATTATTTTCATTTTTGGAGAACTGTGCTCAAAATATAGGTACATTACCAATTTTTTTTGAATCATTCATAATTAATAAAATTAAATTTGAAACTCATTGAATTTTTTCTATCTACTTCTACAATCATGAATGGCACGCTGAGTAATGCACCAGTTTATTACTGAAATTTTTTAAAAGTTTCCTTTTTCTGTAATATTTATTGATGTATTCATGCTTATTTCTACTGAAAAGAAACATTTTGGATAAATAGTTGTATTATATTCCGTAAAACTTTTTGGCAAGCTGTGTGTCATTTTCAACCATACGTTTTTAGAATAGTTTCCTACCACTTAAAACCCTAAAAAAAATAAGCCTGCAAAATTAATAGTAAATAAATATAAGCCTAAAACCCCAGTTTTTGAGCAAATCTACAGGCCTGATAATAAAAAAATGAATAAATACCCAACTTTTTGTGAAGATGTTTTTATGATGACACATGCTTCAGTTAAAAGATCTGGAATATGATAGTTCAAAAAACTTTTTTTGAGACATTTTTGAAATATTAAAACTTCATTGATCTAAATTTCATCAAAGCAAAACCAATTCACAAGCAGGAGTTTTTTGAAGTGAACAATTCCTAAATTGGGAAAAAAAGCAAAGCATTAAGAGTAACATTCATTTTTTCACTGGTCTTCCAGCAGATGGTGGACGCCTCGATGGTGTTGTCGAGCCGTTAACTTTCTTTGCAGGTGCTCCTTTCGCGGCACCAGCTGTTTTTGCTCCATCTTTGTTGGTTAGACTGTCCACCTAAATTATCAATTAGTTGAATATTTATAGTTGAATCTTACTTTGGAATTTGTTCGTTCTCGATCCCAGAATTGTCGAAGGTTTCGTCTCAAAATCTTTCCACATACACTTCTGGGAATTTCCGAGATGAAAAACACACCACCACGCAGCTCTTTGAAAGTTGCAATTTTTCCTTAAATGTTCAATTTGTTTCGTTTTTCAAACATTTAACGTTACTACCAGAAACATACTGCCGAACTTCCGCGGAGGCCAAAAGTGGATGCTGAGCGTTCTTCACCACAAACGCTGCAGGAACTTCTCCTGTAACATGATCCTGTCTTCCAACAACTGCACAATCATCTATTCCAGCATGTGCTCGTAAAACAAGTTCTACTTCCGAGGGGCAAATCTGAAACATCGAAATCAATTTATTTCTGAAAAACACCTGAAAGTTCAACTAACCATAGTTCCTTTGCATTTGATAATGTCCTTGATTCGATCTAGTACGTAAATTCTTCCAACTTCGTCATAAAACCCAGCATCGCCTGATCCAAGTATTTTTTTAAAACTTAGTAATAGCTATCCAGAATCTTACCTGTTTTAACAAATCCAGTTGCATCAAAAAGTTCAGACGTAGCTTTTGGATTTTTATAGTAACACGGCGATACTTGTGGTCCGAGCACAATGATCTGACCGGGTTGACGTGGGAGACACAGCTGCTTGGTTTCCCAATTCACGACTTTGAACAGCATTCCTGGTAGGGGATTTCCCACAGATTCAATTTTTTCATCTAGATACGGAGACATGGTGCAGATACCTCCAAGTTCGGTCATCCCGAATGCTTAAATAAAAACATAATACTAAACTTTACAATTTAAATTTTATCTAAAAACCTACATTGTCGGAAGTCTTTAATATTCAAGCGAGATTTCATTGCAGCAGCTGAATTCGAGTCAATCGGCGCACCCGCGCAAAGAACACTTCTAAGATTCGGAGTTTTATAATCGTCCACAATTGCATCAGTTGCCATCCAGTGTACAATAGCTGGGGTAATATGCATCACGTTTATCTAAAAACGGCATATCCAAATTAATTGATATAACTTTGAAATATCAACCTGGTTATTTACTAATGTCTCCATGAACAATCGATTCGACTGCTTGGAAATAAGGTAGAGACTTGCTCCATTGATAAGTGCGTAGTAGGCAGAAACTATTCCATAGATATGAGCAATGGACAAGGGTAATAAAAAGCGTTCTTTTGTTTGAACCGGCCCGTATAACGGTAAACTGATTTGTTGAATATTGATGATCAACGAACGATGGCTAAGTTCAGCTGCCTGAAAGTTAAATACATTAAACAACGTTTTTAACTTAGAAATGCTCAGAAACTACCTTAGCAAGTCCGGTTGTTCCACTTGTAAATAGGATCAACAGAGGGTTTTGCCCTGAAACTTGTTGAATCGGTGTTTGCACTTCTTCACTATCTACAACTGAACTCTCTACGTCTCCATTAAGTTCTTTGGATTGGCCAGAAACTTCTGACACGGGCGATGTCAAATCAGCTATATCTTCAGGCAGCACTGGGGTTAGATTTCTGAAAAATAAGGTTTTTCAATGCTAATCAACTTACTAACATCTTAGCCAAAGACATTTCTTTCACGAGCGGTGGTCTGAAATTAAGGAAACTTAATATAAACGTATTGTATTTTGCAATAAAAAAAAAACTAAATCGATCTGGCCAATTCTCACTTTTGTTTCACATCAATTGATCTGAAAATTAAAACTCTCATGAAAAATGATAATCAAACACGACTCGAACCGTTTTCGTGCACTGTCCACATTAATTCGCTCAGCTGTCAGGACGTCTTCAATTTGCCGAACATGCTTGATACGTCCTCCTCCTCTCATCTGAGCCTTTCTTCTAACGTCGTCGGCCTTCTGCATAAATTGGTTTTCAACAATCAAATGGGTGGCTTCCGAGAGGTCAACCAACGTCCAAATTTCGTCTGAAATTTGAAAAGAAGAATTGATAAAATGTTATTTAAGACGTTGCAATTTTATTATATGTAACAAAATTGAATTAGTTTTTAAAGTTAATAGAAAAAAATTTGCTTAATTAACAATGGCAAAAAATGTTTAGAGTATTCAAAATTTCCAGTCAATTTTTTTTTTGAAAATTGTGAATTTTTTGAAAATATTAAACCATGCTAAAAACTTTCCCCTACCTTGTTCATATATCATTAATTAAAAGTATTTTGTCCCATTTTTCCTTTTATCTTTTCGCAACTTCCGAACCAAGGTTTTTTCAATTTTCGTATATGTTAGGCAAAAAGTCGCACATAAATGTCAAAAACAGAAAAATAATTTTAAGTTCAAAACTGACCAACTGCATTCCAACCGTTTACAGCGACTGCAGAACATCCAATTATTGAGCATGCAAGGTGAACAAATATCGCTTGTCCGGTTGTTCCAGTTATTACGGCTACTCTACTTCCAGACGTTACCTAAAACAATCCACGTTATGAAAATGCATTGTCACCACTGGCACCTGAAGCTCTTTTAATCTTGTCGCACACATTTCACACCAGTTTCGTATTTCTGAATATCTCCATTGTTTTCCACTGTCAACATCAACCTCAAAAATTTTAAATTCTGAATTTTCTACCAAATTTTAAAACTTACAATTGCCAAATTACTCCCATGCGCGGAAATTTTCGAGAAAAAATAATCGTGGAACGATTGAGCAGCAGTTTTGTCCCAACTTATTTGAAATGGGTTTTGAATCTCCATGCTCACAACCTTCTTGGAAGGCGAGGCAAAGGAATGAATACAAGAAGTGCAAGACTGCTTCTGGAAGAGCTCCTGTTTCGCATCACAAATGCATACCAGTGCAACAAGGAGCCAACCCATCGGATGACAAACATTTGCTATGTTTTACCATGCAATCTTGATACATTTGGTCAATGCTCTCCTCTTTTTGTTATTTTCATCTGATGTCAAGAAGAGCGCGAGAACTACTCGAGCGAATCGCTCAAATGGTTATTGTTGCAAAGTGCAAGTGTGCATGGCAAAGGTAATCAAAATCGGAAATTTCTATATTAAAAAATATGTTCCAGATCAAAGTCAATGACTCATGTGAACTGTCTTCGAATCGACACGTGGATAGTAGACGAATTAATTGAAGCAGTAGCTCTTGCCAGAATGTTAGTGTTTCTTTTTTTTTCAGGCACTAAATTATTCTAAATGTGTTATTACAGAGATAACGAATCATCGGACGGTTCAGTAATGTATCCAGAAAGTTTGGACAGTTTGAAATAAAATATTAATCTGCTCATTTATTATACACCCGTTTTTCAACAAATTATCATGCCTTCAGAAAAAATTATCACACATCTGATTCTTTCTGTATAAGGTACGGTACACAAATCGCCTGGTTCCTCAATGGAATCATTATTCGTTTTATTGCATTTCCATTCAACCGGACAAATCCTCGCTCGCCAAGCACTGGGCGATCATAGCTCTTGTTTTGTACAATATACCCGTCTTTTTCAGTAATGTCGTCTGGCAGAATCTGGATTTTTTGAATAATTGGTTAAAATAAATCATTACAATTGTAACCTTAATGTTTGCTTCCTTCACAACTTTTGCCAAGTTTCCAGTTAACGGCTCGTAGAGCACATTTTTATGCTGATAGTTGAATTGCAGCAGATAGCTCATTCCCAACTCTCTTGCTTCTTTCGAACTGAGAACTGCGCCTCGTACTAAAACAAAAGAAATGTACATATTAAATATTTAATAAAAAGTATACCTTGGACAAGTTTTCCACCAGCTGTTTTAATCACTTCAATTCCTGTATGTTTCAACAAATGCTCTCCAGCTTGGAGCCCGCTAAAATTAATGAAAATAGTATAGAGATTGGCATCACGAAAGAGAAAAAACATACGTCATCACAGCTCCTTTTGCGTCTTCCATTTTTGTACCCAAGTAGTGAATTTTCCGAATATACTCAGTACCAGCAAGATCAATGCACATAGTTGCTCTGAAAAGTTTTCAAAACCTACATTAAATTTTCCATTTAAATAGTTTAAAGCAGCAGCTGAACTTGAAAATTGTCTTTATTCGTGTACAAAATGCGCGTAACTTTTTTTTACAGTTTTTTGTAGCTACTAGTATTCGGTCATTTTTGAAATTTAGTATATGAAAACTTAAATTTTAAGGGAGTTATATACATAGACGTTCTGGCGTTTTAATATATGCACATCAAATTAAGTTTTTAGCTTTTAATAATGGCTTGCAGGTGAACAACAAGTTCTTTTTTATAAACCTTTTTTGCTTTGAAATTATGCATTACAAGTCTAAAATGGATAAAATCACATAATTATTCAAAATTATGATATCAAATATATCTAGTAGTTCATCAACCATGCAAGCACAATTTTCTTGGAACTGCGCCAAAACATTAAACTATTTTTTTGTTGCACTTACAATGACAACCCAAAAATAATATAAGCCATTGTGAAGAACACATAAACCTGCTCGTTCGGCACAATGTCTCCAAACCCGACAGTTGCCATCGTGATAAAACAAAAGTAGAATGCTTCGAAATACTCCAGGTGTTCCCAGGACTAAAATTTTTATGATTATTTATCACTGGCAAATAACTGAACCTGAAACAAAAAACCTCCGATAGCAGTGTATGCTAGCAGAACAAGTAATACCATGAACACAGGTATTCGAAGTTCATCTCCAGCGGAATCTTCCGAATCAGAGTCAATGTCGTGTAAGTTCATGGATCCAGCTTTCGATGATCCCATAACCGAGCTTGATCTTGATTGAGATTGAGATCGATATTGACTCGTGATCTTTTTAGACTGGCGACGAAGCTGGAATAATAATTTGAATAATTTGTTTCTTAATGCAACTTTATGGAGGTTGATTAGTGATGTTTTGCTTTAGAATTTTTGTTATCACTGTTTGTATTCAGAGCCCTCATTTACAAGCATTCTTGCTCTTATATGCAAAGAGAAACAAAAACGGAATCTCCTCGGAGAAAAAGAGGATAAGTTAGAAATGCATAAGAACGACAAATGTGTGATCTTTTTTGTCACAGTTGTCAACAGAAAAATGTTAGTTTGGTGTAGAACTGAAAGTATGGATGCGGAAGCAGAACTTTTAGGAAACCGAGAATGGAAAAAGAGCAATCATCAAGATCCAGGGGGGTCTTACCGCGTGCGCAACACTACTTCTGCGTCTTGCAATCAACTGAAAATCATTCGAAAGAGAGTGCGTTGGTAGATCATTCCAATGCAAGTACAAAAAAGCATTGTCAAAAAAGCCAAACCTTTCTTTTAAAACCACGATAGGACCTGTAGAGATAACTTAGAAACTCTGAGAGGAATTTTCCAATGTCTGCAATTGTAACAAGGAGAAGTGGGATGCCCAGCAGTGCAAAAATGATGCATGCTACTCTGCCAGTTACAGTGATTGGAACCAAGTTTCCATAACCTGAAATAAAACATAAATTTATTAAAATTGAAAATCAACTCTCTTCGGATTTCGTGAGTTTAAAATTTGATTCACGACCACTTTGTATAATTACGATTAAAAAAAAAATTTTAAGCCTCACAATCAGGTTTAAAAGTAAGTTTTAACGGGACACTGACAAAAATTAAAATCTGTGGAAATATTTGTATTTTTAAGTTTCAATAAAAGCTAAACTAATAGAGCTATAACTCAATAACTTCAAAACCAATCTCCAATTCAATCAAATTTTAACATTTAAAAGTCTGTTTGGATTATTCATACAAATTTCGTAAAATAACAGAATAAAACATGGTGCAATGATAATTATGACATCACTATGTCTGAAACATGTTTCAGCTATCGTGCAACTTGAAAAGGGCGTTTTTTCGCACTACCATCGTCCTTTTCTATAATTGTTGCATCACTGCAAAACCACAAGAAAACATTTAAACATTATTATCATTTTTTTTCTCCACCTCGACTAAAAACCACACGGTTTCCGGAACGATTTTTGACTTGTACTACAATTTTTTGTTTCAAAGTATTATATTTTGAAACTTACCAATTGTCGTAATAACCGTGGCGGCGAAAAACATCGAATTCGGAAATGTCCAGAGAACCTCGTCTTCTCTTGTTTTATTCAACAAATGTTTTGCGGTGATAAACTGATTTCGATAAGCTTGGAACATGTTTTTCACTAGTTGCTCGAAATATTCCTGATTTATCGCGTTAAATGCTTCCCGAGAAATTCGATTGTCAGAATCCTAAAAATTTCCCAAATTTACTCTCGTTTTTTGAAGTAAACTAGCCTGAGTAATATTCCATATATGATCTTGAAACTCATCACGAAGACCAAGGATTGTAGTGAGTTCGTGATTTCTTGTCTGAAAACTTCATTTTTGTTTTTCAATTTCAGTGCAATCCAAAAATCATGCAAACTTGGTTCAATTTTTGTACAATTTTGATTTCACTATTCAGATTCATTTTTTAATCATTCTCCAAAAGTTATATTTAAACTCGAGTTAGGCCCTTAACTTAGGTTTATTTTCTCGGGAATGAACTTTTGGACTTAGATTTAACTTTTTTTATCCAATTGTGTATTTTACTTTAGATTTAGGTGGCGCTAGAACAATTGTTCAAAATCACACCATGGTGCTAGAATGACCAAATATCATAAGAGCAATGTTCAAAAATATTTTGATGTATGTCTATTTACTTTAAAAAAGGGGAATTAGCAAGTTTTTAGTTTATACCTCACATTTTAAAAATCATATATTTTTAAAGTTTCATTATTTAAATCATTCTGTAGGTACTTAAAAATTGTAAAATCTCAAAATTAAACATGTTTTTCAAAATTCAAAGTTATTCACTTTTTCTACAAACTTCCCCAACTTTTTTGGAGTTGTCTGCCCTATTTTTTTACTTTTTAAGTATGTTTTGAGAAAACGCCCTACACCCGCTACTCGATCTGCAAAATTTCTCACCTCAAGTTCCTTCGGAGCCTCCAGATATCGAAATAAAAATGCGCCGGCAATGAGATATAGGAACAGCAAAATAACCAGTCCAACGTGAGGTAGGATACGTTTTGCATACTAAAATTTGAAAATATTTAAAAGTAAGGTTTTCAATTACTTTAAAATGGAGTTTTTGCAGATTTTCGTGGTGAAATAAGTATTAATATATACATATATATTTTGTAAAATTGAACAAACAACACCATTTTATAAATTTGCAAACGTTTAATTAATTTAATTTTAATTACCTGTTTAGTTTACTCTCATCGTTATACTGTTGTGTTTCTTCTATGCACTTTTTTTGCACTTCTATTAAGGTTTCTATCAAAGTTTTTTTTTTTTTTAATTTCTAGGTTTCTAGGCACGTAACTCGTGAATTTTCATACGCAGTGTCAAGTCGCTGCGACGTGAATATGGTATCAAAAACATATCTGCAGTTCTAATTAATCCTGAAGTTTTATGAATCTTGCACTAAGTACCAATTTAGAAAAACATCGTATTTTTAACTTTTATATTCTCTAAGTTCATCAGATTTTTTTAATTCTTAAAAATATGAACACCTACCACAAATAACTTTTTCTCTTTAGTCTCCACTTCTGTTTCATCATCTGAAATAGGGGGTCCAGCAGATGTCAAGTCCATTTCCATCGGAATCTCATTAAGTGATGACAGTGAGCTGTCTGCCGAGCCCTGTGAGTTGAAAATTGAGGGGTACTAAACGTTTTGTATGCCAAGTTACCATATCGAATGTGTCCACAGCATTGTGAGTGTACATTTTTGTACTGCTAATTCAATTGATCCAGCAGAAGAAGCCACTTTTGCTCGGGATACACCAGAAAGTGGAGAATTGGGAGAGAGAGAGGAATAATGAACAACTGGTGGGTCCACAAGAAAATCACTACATTGTGAATTGGGATGAGCAGCCGAGACGATGAGTGTTACACATATCGCTGAAATGACGGAACATGACGTTTTTTGACACGTTTTTGTAAAATTTTGATATCTCGGAAAAAAATGAGTTAGACATAATGATGACCAATTTCGGAAACTGGGGTGTAACCAATGACATCAACGGTGAAATTTTAAACGAATTTATATGACAAATAAAGGTTAAAAGAAAGATAAAATAAAGGTTATGTACCCGAATACGAATAATTTCAATGTTGGTCTAGACAACAGTAACACATCTGTCTGTCTAAGTTGCAAGATAACAAAATTTGCGGTTAGCATTGTCCACTTCCAGTACATTTTTGCATTATTCCCTGCTGCTGAAATTTAGGCTTGACTATTAACTTTACTGTAAAGGTCTCATGCACTATAACCTATTTTATCAGCACATCTGCAAGTTTCGAAACGATTAGACATTTCCGTCTAGACATCTGTTCTTCTGTAAAAAGTTCTTGTATTGATTGTTTTTTTCATTTTTCCAAATTGTCGAAAGTGTATCTATAAATCGCTCTCTCTTATCGCATATATAGTTGATCATTCATTCATTCAAATTAGGAATTTTTCTACGCGTGTTATTACGCTATTTTTGCGACACTCTTGTTTCGTCAAAACTTGCTCCGAACCCAAAACAGCATCCATAGCGTGATAATACGTATTTGCATTGTTATTATCGAACCACACCACCCAACAATATTTCGCCATTATCATTTTAACAATTAGTAATTGTGCTCCGGATATGCTATTCTTGTATTTTATTTTTCTTCATACTGATAATTGAAACAATCATCACATCACTTTTGATGACAAAGTGAGTTTAATTTCGCAAAATTAATATATATTTATATATATATATATAAAGAGACGTCTGCTTACTTGAGTCATTTTTTGCTTCACATTTTGTACAGTTTGTTTCAGGTAACCAGTAAATGCAACCGCAAAAAACTATTCCAGAAAAAGAAGAAACATCAGTTTTAAAGAAAGAAGAAAGTCCTCCGCATTTGTCTTCAATTTTCGATGGTATGTCAAATGTCTCAGATGCGGTTAATTATGTGGGTTTTTCTTATAAATTATTAGCTTTAATTTAATTTCTCATGAAAAATTTTAATTTTAACCTTTCAGTGTTTTTAATAAAAATTGCTAGTCAAAAATTTTGTATAGCACTGCGGTTTCTTATCAGTGTAAAACCATATTGATTCGGAAATGCTGTCAAACGGCGACATCATTTGAAAACTCAAACTTTTAGAAATTCCCCAGTTTACCTGATTTTAAGAAAAAACTAGCTTGTATTATTATTCTCGAATTTGATAGTTATATTATCAAACTATTTGTTGGATTCTTTTTGAAATTTATAAGAGCTTTTTTGTTTTGATTACAAAAAATATTCTCAGACATAAAAAATTTGAAACAATGTATAATATATTTTCACTATTAAATTTGATTCTAAACATTTTCAAAATTTTAAATTCCGGTTTTGAAATCCGAAAATTGTTTGTTTTCGAATCATGAGTTGTCGATAAAACAATCGGTTGCAAAAATGATTGTAGTTCTTCAGTTTTTCAACTCATAAACACAAGTATAATTTCACTGTTATCAGATCGCATCTTCTTCTTCTTCTTCGCATTTTAAAGAGGAGAACACTTCCACTCGACAACCAACGAGTCTATTCGAAAATTTACAAAAACTCGCCGACATGCCGGTTAATACTGAGACTCGATTGAAACGGAAAAGACCAAATCTTGGCAATTTCACCCATGATGTTGTAAGTTGAACTGGAAACTATTGGGCTAAATTTTTGGGGAAAAGAAACATTTGCAGAGAACTTATCCAGATATTTCGCCTCCAACTCCAACGAATTCACATATTCGTTGCTGGGCACAATTTTCGATTGCACAACAGCTTCGTGAGTATTTTTTTGAAAATGTTCCATTTCAATTTAAAACACTTTGTTCAACCTATTTTTGTTGCTGACGGCTGGAAATGCTCTGCTTACAGAAACATTTTCAAAAAACCGCTCGCACTTTTTCCACACTCTATGGAAAGGTTGAGAAACTGATAGGCAAATAGTCAATTTGGCAGAGTATAGCACTTATTCTTTGTTGAATTTGTGGGTTCTAGGCCGTTACTTACACTGAATTCGCTAAAATAATATTTTCTGTTTGTGTGTTTTTTTTTCAGATGTCCGTACAATATTTTTAACTAATTTTGAATCGGCGATCAAATGCTGAAAAATATTTGATAATGTATTCTTTACAGCATGCGCAGTTCCATCTTTTCCAACTTCTCTTTTTCCATTACCCATCATGAATGATGAGCCAATGACAGATGACGAACTTGTGAAAAGTTTGTGATTAGAAAAGTAATTACTAGAAATACTAACTATTTCAGTGAAAGGGCCATCCCGACTAATTGGTTTTCTGGTTCATCTAGCTATGAATGAAAGAGCCAGGAAAGCCTTAAGATGGACTGGAAACGGTCTAGAGTTTGTTCTTGTCAATAAAGAACTGGTTGCAAAGATGTGGGGCAACCGGAAACATAACACCAAAGATATGGATTATTATAAATTGTCAAGAGCGATTCGGGAGAAATATGAGAAAAAAGATAAGGCTGACAAGAATATTAAACCAGGAAAGCTGAAAAAGGGAACACGTAAGTTGTTTTACTTATTTTATATGTTAGTCTCTGATAAATTTACAGGAACCTACTCATATGTTTTTACGGAACATGCATATCCTGATCTCATGAATCAAACAGAGAAAGATATCAATTTCATTACAAGATTTGCAGCCGACATCGGGCAAAAATATAGTGACAATAGTGATTTGAACAATGTAAATTCACCGAAATCGCCAAGTCCACAAAATAGTGATTAACTAGTTTTTGGAGTTCAACAAATATTTTGTAATTATTGTCATAGAATCGAAGCACTGTTCTTTTTTGTCAATGTCTTTATTCATTTTTCTTATTTAAAAAATCTTATGTTCTCTTTTCTTGTTTCTCGTTTCTTTGTTTCTCTGTTTCAAGTTCAAATCTTTTCCATTCTACTTCCTTTGTAAATTTGTGAGTTTATTCGCAACATCATTTTTAAAATTCATGAGTCATTATGATAAGATGACGATGTTATTGTAACGAGTATAAATTCTCCACATGTCTACGCTTTTCATTTGTTCTTCCAAATTGTTTGCGTTTCTGTTATCAGTTAGTGTAAAACACTGGTTTTACAACCGGCCACTCATTGCATTGAAATTTACTACTACAAAATATGTTATCTCATGCGACTGTTGGAGCACGGCTGAATAGACGAAAGAGGCCAATTCTGAGAAATTTAATATCCGGGAATGTGGGTTAATATATTTAGAAGTTTAAATTAGAACCAACAGTGAATTCTATAAAAAAAGTTCTTTCAGGAAAATTACAGCTGCTCGCCAAAAACACCAGAGAACTCAATGGAGCAAGTTTGGTCAAGATGTGCAAACTTCGAGTTGATACGTTAGTGATTAGTACTTAAACTTGGATACATTTTATGGTTGCAATTAAAGAAATGTGATATTTATTTCAAGTTTCAGCATCTCCTGAGGCTCTACCAAGTTACTTCTTGCTGCACAATTTTGGAGAAGCTGAAGATCCTGAAAATGATTTATTGACCGATCAGGAACTTTTAAAACGTATTTATTTTATTTTTTCTATGCATTTATCAAAATTTCAGTGAATGGACCAAACCGATTAATTGCATTTCTTGCCGATCTTGCGATGAATGAGAAAGCTGGCCGAGCTCTACACTGGACTGGAAATGGCTTGGAGTTTGTTATTGTGAATACCAAGCTGGTTTCAAAATTATGGGGAAATCGAAAGCGTAATACAAAAGATATGAATTATTCGAAGCTGTCGAGAGCCATGAGGGACAAGTACAAGAGTGCAACAAGCGGAGGGCAATTGGAGAAAAGGCCAGGTAATAATTTAATAAGCTGATAGTGGAGCAGGAAATAATCTGATTAAATATAGTCTCCATTAATAGTTTGCAATTTCATTTTAAAGTATAGCAAAATAGTATGCAGTAATATGCACTCTATTGATTGTTATTTGACAAAAAATTCATCTGTTGTCTGGTAAAACTTGAGCAATGCTCATTTTTATATTCTTTTATATTGACTCTTTGTATGCGTTCACATTATATTAAGTCAAAAAAAAAAATTAATTCTCACGATTCCCAAACGCACAGCAATTAAATATAAGACAATTAGATGCTTCAGTACTGATAGAGACTGCGAGATTATTATTTCGTAAACTATGCAGCGCACAATACTGATAAAGTAAGTTACCACTGTATTTTGTTTTTTTTTCAGGACTTCACACCTACGCCTTCACTATACAAGCTTACAATGCTCTCAAAAATCACACAGGAAAAAATATTGAAGATCTCACAATGTTTGCAAAAAATGTTGGCAGAAAACGTCGGGAGGTTTTGACTGGATAGACTTTTTTTCTAAAATGTATATAATGTGTATAGTCTCCATGTATAGTTTGTAGTTTCATTTCACAATGTACTAGAAAAATAAATATAAAATCAAATTTGCTGATGTTTGGTGTCTGTACAATTGTACCTCCTGGTACATCATTGTTTTGACTTTTCCTCACTTTTATATTATATAATTGTAATAAATTATTCACCAATGTCCAATACGTTCATTTCTGTCTGCTCCTTTTGTCTATCGGCTTATTTTTGTAGCTTCTTTTCAAAAGAATGCGGCGCTGAGTCAGTTGAAGTCATTTGTGGTGGTATTTATGGTTGAAAAACAAAAAAACCAGTCGCTTACACAATTTCTTATCTATTTTAACACCGCAAACTAGCTGACAAACATGTATGATCGGAGTTGGTTTGAATTTTATGTTTCAAAATGTCATTTGAGGAGAAGCTGTAAGTAATAGTGTAACAATAATGCAAACACAAACTTTTTGTTTAGCATATGAGTGGTTATGGTCGTTTGTGTTTAGATTGTTAATGAATCCAGAGGCATGTTCAATTGTTACTTTTATAGGTTAGAGTAACTAGAGTTTCGAAATACAATTTCATAAAAATTCCAGGGGATGGACTAAGATTCAGAATAATTGACATAAAAGCTCTTGCTTTTTTATACTACTATCCAAATGACCGAGACATTTTCACAGACCAGGTATAATGAATGACAATTCTTATCAGTAATTATTGTGGTTTAGGAAGTGGTGAATATTTTCAAAAGAGCGCTTTGTCGGAGTCAGGCGATTTGCAACTGCTGGGCATTGCGTAAACTACAAACCACAAAAATCAATTTTAATTCTTATTTACATTCAGAAAATGACGTGTATGATTTCACTACTCTTCGAGACAATGAAATGATGAACTATACAGGGATGGACATGGAACAGCTTCAAAATTATGCATACTGTGTTAGTCCGCAGACCAAATTGTACAATGACTTTTCAGATAGCGAAACTCTTATTCAGTTATAATATTTTTAAGTCTGTAATAATACTATTTATCGATGAAATTTGAATAAACTTTTTACAATATTTCTTCAATAAAACTCCATGCTCACTAGAGAATATTGTTAATAGGGAAATTGCTAGGAAGACAAAACAAACTTTAAATGACAGATGAGGTCTTTGGCTACAAAAATCATTTTTTGGAATCTGCCAAACTCTGCCCCAAAGCGGAAATTTTCGGCCTTAAAAATTAGTGTTTTTTTTTGCTCAAAATGCCGTTTTTCGTGTGTAGAAGTGGCTACATAAAAGTTTGACACTGCAGCCGACGTTCGAATGGTGATCATTAGTCAACTGATCATTAGTCTGCCCAGCTATATCCAGGTATACCGAGGTATATCCAGCTATACCCAGGCATATCCAGCTATGCCCAGGTATAACCAGCCTAAATTCATATACCGTCCTAACTTTTTGAAATTCATATACCGTTCTAACTTTTTGAAATTCATATACCGTTCTAACTTTTTGAAATTCATATACCGTTCTAACTTTTTGAACAGACGAAAAAATAGGTTGACAGACGAAAAAATAGATTAACAGACGAAAAATAGATTGACAGACGAAAAAATAGATTGACAGACGAAAAAATAGGTTGACAGACGAAAAAATAGGTTGACAGACGAAAAAATAGATTGACAGACGAAAAAATAGATAAAAATAGATTTAAAAAAAATAATTGTTTTTCGCATTTTTCAGTTTAACTTTTCTGGTGTCTATATTATTTTTGGTATTTCTTGTACCAAACATATTTTAGTGGGACATTCACCTTTACATTCTTAAAAATGCCTACTTTACAATTGTCTTTTTTATGAACAGCTTATTTTTTATACCCGTAACTTTCAAATTGAATCAACATATTTCGAATGCATTTTTAGGAACGAGTTTCGCTACTTTTTTGCTGTCTGTTCAACATTCCTTCCATGTTTAAATGCGGTTATCTTCAAAGAAAAGGAAGGAGAACAAAACATAGAAAAAGGATGTGAAATCCCGAGTTACTTCACCAGCAGTGCACAATAGAGCAAGAAAAAAAACCAACGTCTTCGTTTGGTTACGAAGCGACTTGTCTCACTTTTCCAGAAGGCTCTTTTTTGCCATCTTTCTCTAGTTTCTCGAACAGAAAACACAATGGAAGCAGATCTCTTGTCAGCTCAGTTTTCTGCTATTTCTTCCTTTTTTGCTCATCCTTTGAGCATTTTTTATTGTGGGCAATGTTTATTGTTAGTTTTTCAATGATCTCAAAGTTACCATTTTATTTCTATTTTTAGTGTTTTAGTTTTTTTAATGCGTTTTTTAAACTATTAAACTAATATTTTTTAAATATCGAACTTCTTATTTTTGTAAGTTTGCATTTTTCAGCAAGGCTTTCAAAATTAATCTACTTGGTTTGAATGTGTGATCATATTTCATAGTAAAACACTTGGAATGAGCGTTAGATTTTTTTAAATTGTCAGTAAAAATGCTTGTATATTGACTGTAAATGAGACAATTTTTTAAAAAAATGTTTCGGAGTTCTACTACATATGATTTCCCAGTCGACAGAACCCAACGTTTAAAGTTAATACACAGCTCCACGATTGAGTTGGAAAAATTGGAAATATGAAATTTTGGTGTTTTGTGAACTCTTCAACTATTTTATAGAAATGAGGAATTTCTACTGTCGACGTTTCAAAAAAATTTCTGCGACTAAATTTTTTAAAAGTGGAGACAAACCTACTCAGACATGTGCTTTTCGAGAAATGACAAATTAACATGAGTATATAAATAGTTGGCTAGTGTTTGTCAAACTGAAGAGCCCTCTCCTCTCCACGGTCGTTTTCTCACAGAGCACCCTCAATCTGATGAGTGTGAAAGAGAATCGAAGAGGCGCCAGGTGAAAGACGTCCAGCCCCACACACACACAACCCCACTCGGCTGTGCACCAGCTCATAGCCACCAATTTCGTGTGAATCTCGCAGTCTTCGTTTCAAAAATCTTCCCGCGTCTCGATTTTTTTCTTTCCGCATTCCCCAAAAAGACGTCAACTAAACTCTCATATTACGCCACATCGAATAAAAAATATTCTGATCATATTCCCTTAAAATGTCATCAAGAAAGTAAGTTTGTGAAATGAAATTTTTTTAACAGAAGTATTTTTTTTAACCACAACTTGTTCAGAAACAAGACCATGTTAGTGTAACATTTCCTTTTCCTTTGGGGCCAATTTTAAATTTTCCCAACATTTCCTTTTTGGAACATTTGACTTTAAAGGAGGAGTAACGGTTCTGTGTGGTTTCAAATCAACGGAAATGTTTTATGGTGATTACACATTAAAAAACGTAATTTTTGAATATAAAAACACTTTTGACGCACTTTTGAGAAGTTTCATTACAAAATTTGTTACTTTCAGCACATTTCGGTCCTAAACGTCCGAAACACCCCTAAGCCGTTACTCCTTCTTTAAAAAGAAACTAAATTCAATATTCAAAAGATCAATATATTTTTTCTTCTTATTTTTTTCTCACATTTTCATTGGATGAATGTGAAAACCCATAAATTTGAAGGGTGAAAAAGATAAATTGGTTTTGTGTGGGATATCTCTCTTGAAATCCATTTTTCTCTTCTTCTTCTATCCCAAACTATTTTATGTGATTTCAAAAGGAATTCCAAAAGCGAAATTCGTGTGTTTTTTTTCAGAGTTTCCCGTGCTCACTACGACGAGGACGAACTCGCGTCGGCTGCAAACATGAGTCTCGTTGCTGAAGGACATTTCAGGTTGGGCAATTGAAAATTGAAAGTGCAATTTGGCTCTAGAACATTCAAAAAACCATGCAAATTTACTTCATAACGATTGCCCCAGCTATAAAGCAAAATATCTATAACCCACTACAATTTTCCACAAATTCAAGCACAATTCATTTCAATTTCCATGGCAACTGTGTATCTTATTGAACCCTCTTTTACGATTTCCGTAACCAGGAGAGACAACACAAAGTGTCCCCTTTTCTCTCTTTCATTCAGTTTTAAGCCCTGATGTTTTTTCTCTTTTCCAGAATAAATTTCGAACAAAAATCCCGTCTGGGAAAGTGTTAAAACCCTGATGTAGAAGATGAACACTCTGTAGTTTTTTGTTTTATTCAGAATACTGTTCTGTTTATGAATTTTGAACTAAAAAAACCAGTTCAGAGTTTAACGGATATAGATTTCAGTTGAAATTTGAGATGTTGCTCATTTTAGTACCAACTTCATGACGTTTTTTGGTAGTCTATCAAATTTCTATAAAAAAAGAAATGTTCAAGTTTGCTGGAAAAATAAGAAAAGGTGAAACAACAAATAAGCAGTTTTAACTATTTAGGTATGTCTAATGAATAAAAATTCTCACTAGCTTTCAATAACATATTCACTACTTTTAAGAGAAAATTTAGCAAAATTTTAGATTTCTAGTCACTAATTTTGCAAATGAGTGACCCAGTTTTGGCATTTTGACGTTTTCCGACTATTTTAGTTAGTTTTTTTTTTTTAAATCTTATTTGATATTATATTTTTATAATATGAATTTGACTAAAACTAATCATAAGACCAAGAAACTGCACCTCTTCGTGCAACTTCTACAAGTTTTGGTTTGCGGTTTCCGTGAACTTTTTGAGTATCTTCCGCAAAATCTTCTCTCTAATTTTCTATATCATCATGTAATTCTCATCTGTCATGCACCCATCGTTGGGCCTTTTTTATGTGCAAAAGAGGAGGAGGAGGACAATCTTGTACTGGCTTTCTAGAATATGCAATAAATGCACATAAAAGCTGAGGTTCTGCCTGCTTCTTCCAAACGATGCTCTCTTTGATGTGCCCGTTTAAGTTTTTTTTGCAGTCTAGAAATGTCAAATTCGATTATTTTTGTGTAGGAGGTTCGATTGTAGTCAGCTTTCGGTTACACGTGTATTTTTTTGAAACTGAACAATAAAGCAGGAAGCCAACGTGTTACTTTTTCAATTATTTATCAAAATTTTTTAATTCGTTGGTCAATTTTTAATAACGCTCAAAGTTTGCGCTTAATTTATACCCGTTTACACGTACAAAAATGATGTGAAACTCTTAAAATCTGGATTTTTGAAAAACTTGTCATTGCGCCGAAACTTTGGCCGAAAGTTTTCATAAATATAAATAGTGTTTGTTTACGATATTTGGTAGTGTGAAACGATTGTGAGTCTATGTATTCAGAAAAATCTAAAACGACACTACCTCGATTTTAAGCCGTTTTTTTAATGAGAAAATGTCGTTCGAAAAAGTTATTCAGATACCAGCCGCTGACCGCATCTCCACAACTACATAATATCAAAATTTCAAAATAATCTGGGAGGGGTTTCAATGTTTTTGCGTATTTTCATACAACTTTCTACAGCTTGGAAAAACTTGAAGTTATCATTTCTAAATGCTTAAAAAGAATTAAATGTTCCGGAACAGCTACAATATCCTGACAATGTTCCACACTTACCAAACCCAATTCGTTTAAAAAAGTTCAAAACTCAATTTTTAGTAACTCCTACAGTAGCCTTACATTACGACTACAGTATAGAAATGCGCTTTATACAATGCAACTAATATTTTTCAGAGGCATGAAGGAGCTTCTCTCCACCATGGATCTTGACACGGATGCCAACACCATCCCTGAGTTGAAAGAGAGAGCTCACATGCTATGCGCAAGATTCCTTGGCGGAGCATGGAAAACTGTTCCATTGGAGCATTTGAGAATCAGTCGCATCAAGTGAGTTCATGATCCTAAAGCCTATTAAAATTATTGAACAAATTAAGGGGTGGAATGAGCAACATGTTATTCTTATGCCGACTTTCGGAAGTCTATCCACCAATTCGTAACGAACCAAACAAGGTTCTGCTTCGTGTCTACTTCAATCCAGAGACTGAGAGTCATCTCGTTGCGGAATCTGTCATTTTCACTCTGCTCTCTGAGCGTCATTTGGGTCCCAAGCTTTATGGAATTTTCAGTGGTGGACGTCTAGAAGAGTATATACCTGTGAGTCTAAGCCTTTCTGATGTATAAACGGAACATTGGACTTCAGTCTCGCCCACTCTCTTGCCATGAAATTTCATTAGCACACATGTCTACAAAAATTGCAAAGCGCGTTGCGAAGGTTCATCAATTGGAAGTACCAATTTGGAAAGAACCCGATTATCTGTGTGAAGCTCTGCAGAGGTTAGTAATTTATATTTGATTTTTTTGAACAAAATTCGAATTTCAGGTGGCTGAAACAACTAACTGGAACTGTCGATGCGGAACATCGTTTCGACCTTCCTGAAGAGTGTGGAGTTTCCAGTGTCAATTGTCTAGACTTAGCAAGGGAGTTGGAGTTTCTGAGAGCTCATATCTCACTGAGCAAAAGCCCTGTAACATTTTGTCACAATGACTTACAAGAAGGCAATATTTTACTTCCAAAAGCTTCTTCCGGTAACATTCGTATGCCTTCGCTATCGGATGAGACTCAAGCGTTGGGTAACAGCTTATCAGCATTCAACCCAGCTGATCCTCGTCTTGTGCTCATTGATTTTGAGTATGCTAGCTACAACTACAGGTTATTCATGGCGATTTGAAATTTTAAAAAAATTTGTTTTCAGAGCATTCGATTTTGCCAATCACTTCATCGAATGGACTATTGACTACGACATTGACGAAGCTCCATTCTACAAAATTCAAACCGAGAACTTCCCCGAAAATGATCAAGTAAGTTTTAAAATAATTTTGTTAAATAAACAACTACTGTAACTTACAGTTTTACAAGCAAGAATGGGTTTCAATAGATCTGCAGCGCTACAAAAGTAGTAGAGATTAATTTTCGAATCACCCAGAAATTACAAAAAAAAAGTGATTTTGAGTGTGTTTAGAGAAGAATTAGAGATCATTTAGGTTTCGGCTGAAATATATTAAAACTGACTTAAGCATTTCTCAATACAGTTTGCAATTTAGCCAAACTTACTTTGTCACAGTCACCGAAATTAGTTTTCATTTAATTAGCCTCCTATTTGCCGTTTTTCAAAACCCCATTTGTAGGCAAAAGGTATACAAAATTCTGTGAGCATCTTATGATTTTCTCCCCAAATTCCCACAAATAATTTTCGCTCTAGACACAAATTAGTGAAAAATTAGTGAACAGCTCTATTTACTCCATTTTCAGATGCTCGAATTCTTCTTGAACTATCTTCGCGAACAAGGCAATACCAGAGAAAACGAACTCTACAAGAAATCCGAAGATCTTGTCCAAGAAACTCTTCCGTTTGTTCCAGTCTCTCATTTCTTTTGGGGTGTGTGGGGACTGTTGCAAGTCGAACTTTCCCCAGTTGGATTCGGATTTGCGGTGAGAAAATGATAAAATAAAGTAGTTTTAACAAAACCTATTATAGGACTACGGGAGAGATCGTCTGTCGCTGTACTTCAAACATAAACAACTTCTCAAAAACCTTGCAAGTCATCAATAAGATCTTCTTTTAATCTCAATTTTTAATTAAACACAGCTGCTTTAATTGAACATGCTAGTTTTTCTACGCAATCTCCCACCATTGTTCCTACAAGTAGTTTGATGGGTGTAGTTAAATAAAAATGTTTATTGGCAATTGGTTTGACTGGGAGATGATAGATACCCGTGAGATAACAAACTCGATGATAAATTCACAAAACAGGATACAAAATTTAAAGTTTGTATTTTTCACGTCCATAAATCTCGTTGCTGATGAAGCTAGAAAACTTTTCATCTTTCAACTTTTGAGCTCCATCCTTTCCATTTTCAAGAAAAGCGAGAGAAAGTTCGATGGCAGCTTGCATGCACAATGATGGTTCCGTTCGGCCCTGCAATTAAATTTTAACGTTTTAATTTTAATTTTTTTTAGAACGGTTAGTGGAAGCGACACTTATGATGTCAAAAAGAACAAGTATAACATAGTAAAACTATTCAATAATGTTTTTGAAAAATGTTTATCGACTGTGAAAAGGTAGCAATAACTGTGTTTTTGTCAGTTTTTGAAATAAAAAAGGTTTTTTTTTTTAAATTTAAAAACATTTTTATTTTGAATCAAAAAGTGGTGAACCCTGACTTTACGCCACTTTCCGAAATATCTAAAGCACTGTCACATGTTCAAACTCTTACAATGTTGAAACATTAAAACATTAATATTTTAAACACAATTAGAAGATACAACTGAAAAAATAGTTTTTTGATCGACGACTTAAAAAAAAGAAGAACACTAAGATTTCATCATTTTTGCCTAAGAATAAAAAATACTTCCAACACTTTTAAACATTTTAGCAATGTGGGAGAGTCTATTTTTATAAAAATATCTACCTGAACTCCAAATTTCTTTGCGAGCCACGATGGGAAAATGAATGGAAAATCGGAGAAGCATTGATGCACCGCACCATTCAAAGTCAACGCAAGATTCCCATCATTGTGTGAGATGATTTTTTTCATAACGTCCAAATTCTCATTCCACTGCCAATCTCCAACATTCAAAAACAGCGTTGGCTGCTTCGCTTGCTCTTGTTGAGTTGAGTCCAGTGGGTACATCCAGCCATCGAAAACAATTGCTTTCTGAAAATAAAACAAGTTTTTGATTGACATCAGACACATTCATTCTAACTTGGAAGTCCGTTGTGTAGGCGGATGATGCCAAAGATGTTGCGCCGCCAAATGAATGTCCAATGACAGAAGCGGATGACATGACCAACTTATTCTTGAATTGTGCCCAGTTGTAATCATTTCCAATCAAAACTTTCTCGGGGACAGTTCCCAGGTTAAGTTGTTCCAACACATTGAGAGCCTTGACACATTCGGTGACTCTTTTTCCAACCTAGAACATCACATTTGTTTTTAATAAATGCTAAAAATACTCTGAGGGTGACAAGACCAGCATCAAAAAACAGTCAACAAAATGACATCATATCACACAAAAACAGAAACAAAAAAGATTCAAAATTTGACAAATGTATCAATTAAGAGACCGATGAGTATATCGGAAATTTTTCAAATACCGTACTCCGTATAACATTTGTAAAAGGATTAAAAAACGATTAAGGGACGATCCGTTCTTCAAGTGCTATGCACTGCGGATCTGGGATTCAGGTACACTGCCTGGTGGTGATCCCTCTGGGCTGTAATTTAAGCCACGTCCTAGCCGGGGACTCTGGCCGATAATTCAGTCGTGGATTGCTCCACTTCCCAATAGAGGCTGGGTGAATCTAGGGGGTGAAGCCGGACTTGAACTCGTTACCTCCAGACGGCTAGCGGTAACCACTACCGACTGAGCTATCTACCCCCCCCCCCTCCTGAGTATATTGGAAATTTTTCAATCACCGTACTCCGTATAACATTTGTAACTTTAAATAATTATAGTTACACTTTCACACTTACCTGTTGATTCCTAATCTTGAATTCATTTTTTTCATTCTTCTCGATCAGTTTGATCTTGATCGGCTGTTCCACCAACTCTCCATTTTTCTCCGTCAATTGGTAGGTCCAACATGCGGAATGATCCCTGCAAGAAAAAGCAACATGATCACATCTTCCCCCAGATTTTCCCCACTTATGTTCGACAGCTGCGACAACGTAGCCGTGAGAGGCCAACGACGTGCAGTACGTGGAGTAGAACGTGCGCGAACCACCGAGACCATGGGAGAACACGACAATCGGCCATTTGTCACATTTTGTTGACATCTGAGCATTCTCAATACAATCTTCCCTGGAAAAAATAAAGATGGCATACATCTAAAGGGCAGGATAATATTTCTGACGTACCTTTTTTCTCCAACAACGGTTGATGTAATAACATTCATTTTCTGAGAAGATTGGCCTAAATATTCACCAAGTCCGTGTGCATATTGAGGTTTAGGAAGCCATAATGGATATGAAGAGATGTCGGCGGCCTATAACAAAAATTTGCGGATTTTTTTGATTATATGAAAAATAAATTATTCAAAAAATCTATGAAATAATATCACATATATTGAATTGTTAGCACCAATAAGGTTCCGTATTTTCTTTATTAATATTGAATGTAACACGAATTTTCAGAAGGTTTCCTAGGTGAAGCGCTTATTGATAACTGCATTTTCTGTTCAAACTTTCATAAAAAATTATACTAATAAAATTTTTAAACAAAAAAACCTAGTTCTCAAAACGTTAATTTCAAAAAATTCACGCAGTTTTTGATCAAAATTGTATCACAAACAAAATAATCAACTAATCTTTAAATGTTATACTGTAAAAACAGTTATTCTGACATTACAACCGCATCTTATATTTGAGCATTCTCGAAACTAACTTGAGAATCCGTCGGAAAATAAAGTCTCATAAACAATCCACGATCTCCGAGAACTGTTCCATCGATCATTAAATCCTTGCACCCGACTTGAAACTGACCCGACACCTGGCGTGTTAGAACTTGTGGCGACGAGATATAGCTACCCATTGTATATCTGAAAGTACAAACTATGAAACTATAAAACTATAAAACACAAAAACTATACAAACTATAAAAATAACTAAAATTAGTTTGAGATTCACGAATAAAATTATTCAAAACATTTCTGAAAAAATTTTTACAAAAGTAAAGCAACAGAGAATTCAAAGTAAAAAGGAATTCTTCTCGTCGTCCTTCACTTTGAACCTAAAAAAAATGGAGGGTTCTAAAGGCAATTCTGCTGGAGGAGACAAAAAATGGAAGAAAAATGACGTAGAAAAATTGGAAAAATTACGGCGGTTAGACACCAACCGATGAAAAATTGCCGAAAATTTCCATTCTCCGTTCTTTTTTTTTTCCTTTTCGTATTCGAGGGGACATTTCTGGATTCTTGGATGGGATAATGGATGAGCCAATTTTAAAGTGTGGCTAAAGAAAAACTAGCCGTAAACAAAAAATAGTATACTCAACAACTATCTACCTTTTTCTGCGCTTGTCTCTTCCTCTCTCAAAGACAACAAAACTGGGGGGGGGGGGGGGCAAAAATCTTGAGGGAGGAAATGTAAAAAGAAGAGGGGGCACACTGCCGGACAAATAGGGGAAGAATGTCAACGAAAAACATGACAGAAAACGGGGGACCCCACTATCGGAAAGCAGAAGAGCAGCCAATCAAATTGCAGAAACATAGATACATACGGGAACATTTTGGAGAAAAGTTCGACGAAAAAAGAATTGAAACTTGCACCAGAATTGAAGAAATTGAAACGAAAAGAAATAAGAGAAAGAAACAAAAAGGTTTCTGTTTCTTTCGTAACAGTTTGAGCGAACAATTGGTGTGTGCAGCCTGAGAGAGGGAAGGTGGGAGGACGGTGGGAGAAAGGGTAAAAGTGTTGTTGGGGGAGACGATGAAGATGATCATAGTACGGCCACTGTTTTGTCTACAGCGTAGTGGTTGAACCTTGCCCTATCATACTTTGTCATGTTATTTATATGAAACGTTATAAAATGTTTCATAATTGTTCAAACCGTCAGCTGAAAGGCACACACTGTTTTTTCAGAGTGAGTCTCACACAAAATTTCAGTCAAAATGGTGCAAAAATGTACAGATGTGTTTGTTTTATGTAAAAAGTGAAGTTTATAAAAATTAAAGCTCTAAAGTGCACCGAAAAAGCGAGAAATAAAACATTTAGCACCTATTGTAACGGTTCCGCGTACGAACGATATTTTAAGTCATATTTCGACTTCCAAATGAATTTTTAAATTTACAAAATGTCCAAAAAACGGGCTACAGAGCAGCTAGAATAAATTTGAAATGGTAATATTTTAGGCCGCTTTTTTTTTGAGCGAAAACAGCATTGGAATCCTCAAAAGTCTGCAAAAATGCAGTATACTTACGGACCACTCAAGGTCTAAAAAAAGCACTGAAAAACCAGGCTAGCAGAAAAAAATTAAAAAAAATTGCGTTGAGGGAAAAAGGTAATTCACAAGAAAACATCGAAATAGGCTCCGACATGCTTTATGTTCATTGAGTATCGGATTATTGATCTCATCACTTGGTGAGCATAATTTCAAGGAAAACGGATCTAAACTCAGCATAAATAAATAAAAACATTTCTGTGAAATTATAAACTAGACAATTCTGAAAACATTGATCTAAAATGAACTGTTTTCCACAACTATGACCAAGACAGATGTGGTTAATTTTATTTGAGAAAATTTTTCAAAAAAGTGCTAGTATATGGAAACGTAGGAGGAATCTTCTTCAAAACAGAAGCTGAGACTAATTAGAAACAGACGGAAACGAGTGTAGAAACAAAAATGCAATATATCTGATGAGACAAACGACCAGAGAGAAGGCTCAAGGTCTCACAAAAACTTCTGGATTTTTTCCTGCACATTCTGAAACCAGACATGCTGGAGTAGAAGCCAGATTTCTAACGCTGTAAGAAAAAGTGGCGACAGCGATAGGAGATTGCACGCATTATTGGTTTTGGGACGCGGATTTCTGCGAAACGCTTGGATGCGCACGGCTCATTTGCTAAATGAGATAATAGTGTGCTTCGTAGACATTGGAGCAGTTGAATGAAGTCACTTAGTACTAATCCAGTTGCTGAACAAGTGTTCGCTGAGATTTTGAACAACGATTGAAAGTATTTTGATATTTATTGTGCGGCATATTTATGATAACTTTGAAATTGAAGTTCTATACTAAAAGTTAATTAATTTGAAAATTAATTAAAGAAAAATCAATTCAGGTTTTTTTAAAAGACATTTTTGAGAAGTCTCATTGTAAAATTTGGTTTTTATTGGAAAAATAAAAAGTGTTCTAGTCCACCCTTAAACTTCAATTTGAAAAAAAGAAAAGTTCAAACCTCGAATTAACCATTGTACTTTCATCACGTGTTATAATTTTGTGCACTACTGCGTGAGCACGAAAAAAAAGGTTCTCATTTATCCTTGGTCATTTATTAGTCTATTAAGATGCTAAATTTGACGATGAATAGATAATCAAAATTGAACAGAATTTGAACTTTGAAAAAAAAAGTTGTTACATAGTAAGAAAAGCTTACAATGTTGGTACACCCCGGCATTTTACAACTGGCATACGATTATTGATTTAACATTAATTTAAATTTTTATTGCAAAAAGATTTTTGTAATTTTGTAAATTTCGCAAATTACGTTTTAATCAGACATTAAAAAAATAAGAACAGTCGATTGATATAACCGGATAACACCAAAATGTCAAAATTATAATCAGCGAGCGGGAATCTAAGATTGACTCATTCCGTTCAAACTTTTTTTTGCAAAATGGAGAAAATCAGTTATAAAAATCAGAAAAAATCAGAAAAAAAAAGAATTTTTTTGCAGTTATATTGAGTCTGTTTTCTGACATGTCAGGTAAAATACCACACGATACACCACGTTCAAATTCAGGTTGTCGATTAGGAACTTAGATTTTTGATCGGTACTTGTTTTCACACATCTAGTGCTTACTAAACTATATTTTCAAACGTTTTCCTAACAATATTAGATGAAAAGAGTTTCATAATAAACTCGGATTGAATAATACACTTGACACGTTTTTTTCAAAATGATACGTGCCTAATTCCCACTTGATGTCAACGTGGGTCTGAGCAACAAATATGCACGAAAGATGGAGAGGGTGAAAAGCGGCGGACAGAATGAATTTAGAAGTGCCGGGTGCAAACGTTGAATCTCACCTCTCGCAATCCACTTCCAATGAGTGCTTTTTGATTCGTCCATAAGTTTGTAAAGAAATAAGCGGCGAGGAATACGATGACGACGTGAATCGGAGCACACACACACACACTCACACACACACAAAGTGCTCCCTCCTTCGATGGGGTCCTTCTTTTCTTCTCCGTGCCTGCGTCGCGCCTCTGTTTATGGCCGTGTTTCATTTTTTATTCATCTGGGAATTGCAGCGATGTTTTAGTATATAGCAAGAACTTGCATAGAACTTGATATTCAAAGAAAAACATGAAAACAAAAAACAAAAAAAAAGAACGAAAGATAATGTTTATAATATTTAGTATCCATCTGTAAAAGTCTGACAAACAATGGGAAAAAAATACACGAAGTTGAAATAATGAAAAGAAAATCTTGAGACTAGTGGGTAGGAAAAAATATTTTTAAAACATCACAAATCGCTGGCATATTCAAAATGAGATGACAATGAAGATCAGTGCAAAATAATTTTAAAAAAACGTAGAGTTATAATAATTTATGACAAAAAGTTAAGCAGATCCAGCTGCTGACAAATTCACAGTACCCGTACTACTTTCCGACTTCTCCTTTTCCAACCGTTTTTGCTCCTTTTTTGCAGCCTTTCGAGCAAGTTTCTCCTGAAGTTTAGCGTCGTCCTCCTGTTCCTCTTTTTGACGCTTCAGGCGTTTTGCTTCTTTTCGAGCACGACGCTCCTCTTCAGTTTCATCTTCACGGGACTTCTTCTTGTGCTCCTTATCCTTGTCCTTATCTTTGTGCTTCTCCTTCTCTTTACCTTTGTCCTCTTCCTTTTCCTTTTCCTTGTCTTTTTCTTTTTCTTTATGTGGCTCCTTTTTATCTTTTTTCGAACCATCAGTCTCCTGACTGGGCATATTGAACTTAACATTCAACTTGAGTTTGATCGGAGGGTGATTTTTATCTTCATTCGCTGCTAATGATATGGAAGGTTGACCCTGTCCAATTCGAATCTTCATCGGAGACTTTTCCTTGTCTACACTCAAAGGTGATCCCTCTCGCAGCTTTAATGCCGAATCACTATCATGCTTGTGCTTTTTCTTCTTCTTTTCTGAAGACTCGTCACTGTCGCGATGTTTTTTCTTCTTTGGAGACGAGTCGTCATCATCGCTTCGATGCTTATGAGACTTTTCTTCTTTGCGTCCTTTATCCCTGTGCTCCTTTTTAGGAGGTTCCTCGTTAATTTTGCGATATTTCTCGCTGGGCTCCCCGGAAAACTTGATTCGAATTTTTTCGATTGGAGCCTCAATCTTTCTCTTGAGATCCTTCTCCGAATCGGTTGATTTTTCCTGCTCCTTTTCCTTTTTCTTTTCCTTTTCCTTCTCCTTGGGATGATCTTCTTTTCTATGCTTCTTCTCTTTTTTCAGACTATTATCATCCGAATCACTTTCACTTCTGTTATGCTTCCGCTTCTTCTCATCTCCACCCAATTTGATCGTGAGCCGCGGAACTTTAAATGTCAGTGGCGGAGCAGGTACATCATCAACCTTGATATCTTTTTGTGTATCGCATGATGATTCTAAACTGATTGACACTGAAGATGGTCCGGGCTGTGCAGGATTTGGCTCTTCTTCAGTTCTTGCCGAAGTCGTATCATCCTCGTCGAACAGTTTTTCCAGAAACTTATCATCCGACATTGTATCAGCAGAGTAGTCAACCTTAAAGTAAGATATGTGATAAATGTATCTTCTGGGCTTTAAAATACCTCTCTTCTTGTCCTCCTTGATCCAGGCATGACTTCCAAGTAAGGAACTCGACCTTCTTCTTTAGCCTTTTCAATGTAATCCGTCTCGTCAGCAGCTCGCAAAATGTCTCTTGGAATCTCATCTTCTCCAACTAGTCTGGGTTTTCTATAAAAAAAAATTTGAAATCATATTTTTATACTCATCTATTTATAGTCATGCAGATTTTTGACTTACGCTTTTTGAGCCTGCTCATTTTCGAATCTCTCTTGATCCATTTTCTGGAATAGCTCAAACTCTTCCTCACTTCTTGACAGTATGTCATTGATATCTTCGTCATTCGGCACTTCTTCGTCCTCTTCGGACTCGTTTTCCGTCCTGAAAAAAGAAATATAAAAACTATAAAATTTATGTAAAACCAACTTAATGATATTTTCCAAAATTTCTCGCCGTTCTGCACCAGTTGATCGATTGTCAAATTTTCCCGCTTGAATAACCTTCTCATCGACATTTAACTTGTACCTAGCTGCCGCGAGAATCTTTTCTTCCACCGAGTTAGCAGTAATCAAGCGAAACACGCGAACCTCTGCCTTCTGACCGATACGATGTGCTCTGTCCTGAGCCTGCATGTCTTGATGGGGATTCCAGTCCGAGTCGAAAATGATCACCGTATCAGCGGTTTGTAAGTTCAGTCCAAGGCCACCAGCACGCGTAGACAACATGAACAAAAAGTACTCGCTGTTGGGCGCGTTAAATTTGTCGAGTAGTGCTCCTCTCTCATCTGGTTTTGTACTACCATCTAATCGAAGGTACTGAATTGTGCCTCCTGCTAGAAAATCCTCAACGATGGTCATCATGGAAGTCATTTGGAAGAACATCAGAACCCTGTGTCCAGTTGCTTGGAGTTTTGGTAGAATTCGACTCAATAGCTCAAGTTTTCCAGAGACACGATACAAATCGACTCTGAAATTTTAGATTTTAAATTTACATAGGTAACCACAAAATTAAATTCTCATTTACCAGACAAAAATACTTACGCAGATATAAATCGAGCATCCCAAAAATTTCTACAAGACTCCTCCACATTTTCAAAAAGGAACGGATGGTTGCAAAGTTTCCGGAGATGAATCATCGTGTTCCTCAGCGATTTACTTCCCGTATTGGTCTTTCCATCAAGAAGCAACCCCTTCTGCATATGCTTGTAAAGAACTTTTTGAAGCGCCGACATGTCACATCTGACAACAAATTCCATTTTATCCGGTAGTTCCGACTCGACTTCCTTCTTCAATCGTCTAAGCAAAAACGGTCTCAAAACTTTGTGAAGTCGGCGAATGATGAGCATGGTTTCCTCTTGTGTGAGTTCGACTTTTTCGCCAGTTGTGGCAAATGGTGCATTGAACCATTGCTCGAAGGTCGAACATGATGAGAAAATGGATGGAAGCAGGAAGTTCAGTAGAGCCCATAACTCCGGTAGCTGTAAATAATGTTTCTAATTATTTAGAGGGAGGGTATTGTCAGTCGTAAGGTGCTTATGTAACTAAATAGGTTTATTATTATTTTCTTAATTTTCTTCTCAGTATTTTTATTTACAGTCAAAAAGTTACAATTAAGTCGATCTAAAAAATATCTACGAGTTTTTAAAAATTTATTGTAATACCTTTTTAATAATTGTTAACGTTCGAACCAGCAAAAATGCTTTAAAAAAAATTATTTTGGCGAATGACAACAGAAAATTTTGAAAAGTCTAAAAGTTCTTGGATTGCATAATAATGATATTTATTTATTTTATTAGTGTCACTACCTCGTGGAATGTTTAAACTTTCTCAAAAAAATTAATTTTTTTGGACATTTTGGCAATAAAGAAGACTGAAAATTTTTCGGTTTTCTGACAAAATTCTCACCGACGATACATAAAAATATCCTACCTTATTCTGAAGCGGTGTTCCTGTGATAAGAAGTCTCCTTTGACACTGGAATCTCGTATTCAACATTTCCGTAAGTTTACAATGTTGATTTTTCAAACGATGCCCTTCATCAATAATCATATACTTCCATCTCAGCTTTCCCAGTAACGCCTTCTCTCTTATCACATACTCAAAAGTTGTTAACAAAACGTTAAACTTTCCAGACTTGATTATTGGCTCGAAAACTTTTCGCGTCTCTTTGGGTCCCTTGTATGCAATCAGGTGCACATTTGCCGCCCACTTGTCAAATTCGTTTTGCCAATTGGGCACTGTGGAGAGAGGAACAATAACAAGGAATGGGCCAGACGTTTTCTTGATCTCCATCAAATAAGTAATGAACGCAATAGTCTGAAATATGGTTGTATAGCTCATTTAACAAAATAATTCGACTACCTGAATAGTTTTTCCTAGCCCCATTTCGTCTGCCAAAATTCCATTGAGATTGTTGTTGAACAAGGATACCATCCACTCGAGACCCTTGATTTGATACGGTTTCAGCTTCAAGCTGGGATTACCTCCACCCATCATAAAGTGTTGCTCTTTGATTTCTTCTCGAACTCCGTGAGCTGTCGTGTAGTAATCCTCAATGTTCATCTTGGTCTTGTTCTCATACTCATCATCGTCGTTTCGAGCTTTATCCAGTATACTTTTCACTTTATCTTCTTCCGCAACTCCGTCATATTCCTTACGAATGTATGATTTGGTGGCAAGAGACCCTGCTGTTGCGTTTTGCTGCTGTTTCAGTAGGTCACATAGACTTTTGATATAGTCGTCAGTTTGCTCCAATAGATATACAAGCCGCTGATCTTTCTTCTCATCCAACATTGCACGATATCCTTCTTCGTCTTCCTGGATCAACTTTTGAATTCGGTTTTTCTCGTTCTTCATCTCCTCGCGGGCAATTCTCTTGTTTTCGTTGGTGATGTATTGTTGCATGGATTTTCGAACCTTTGTGTGATTCAACATATTTCGTTTATGAAACTCTTTAAACTCCCGCGCGTGCTTGGTAAGACTTTGCAGAAAATGAAAATTTGTGACCTTTCGTCTTTTTTCCAAGATGGCTCGATCTGGATGGCGTTTCAACTCTTGTAAATACTCATACTTCGTCCTTCGAATAGACCATGGATTGATGAGAAAATCATTCGGAGGAACTAGCACTGTGGTTGCCAATACCTTTTTCCGAAGTTCTGTTTGAAAATCTAAAAGGCTGAGACCAAGGTACTCAATTTTCGCTTTCGTCTGTCGTTCTTCCGGAAATGTGTGTAGGTTTTCTTTAAGATACATCTCACGGTTTTTCATGTCTTGGTCGCGGCTGAAAACTTGTATAAAAATTGGAATATTGTATCAAAAACTCACTAATGAAGAGCCTCTTTTCGAATAATATCATCGTCAATTTTCATGAAGTTGGAGTCCCACGTATTGAGAGGATAAGCGTTCTGAAAAAAATACATATTTTTTAAAGACATACAACATTGTTTTGCAGATTTCAGGGACAAGCAAAGTTGCCGAACGTTAAACATTTTGGCATCCGGAAGTTTTTTATGTTGCCAAGAAGTAAAATCCTCGGCAATCCGCAAACAAAGCTTCGGCAACAATCCTAAAATTTTTGACAATCTGAAATTGCCAAAGTTGCCGAAAACTCAAACTTTCGGCAACATATGAAAAACATGTGGGGGTTACAAAAACTACAAATATACCAGAAAACGTATAAAATCTATGTTAATTTAAAAAAAAACTTACAGCAAGCACTTGCATGTAATCATCATATCGTGCAGCTCGATCTTCCACAGTCTCATCAACTGGCTCGTCACCAAGACTCTCTTCAGTTGGAGGATATCTTGCGGGCATTGGTATTCTTGGTGGAATAATGATTGTAAGCTTCTCCTCTTGAATCAAGGCCAACAACTTGCGAACCGAGATGTATCTTCGATCCGTCTTCATATCAGCTTTCTCCAACTCACGCATCAAACGGTTCAGCTCTTCACACACGTATTCGATATACTGCAAATATTTATTTTTTTGTGAAGTATGTTTCACATTCTTACCTCTGGAGTCATCTTCCTTGATCCTTTAACATGCGAAACAATTGCGTCCCGTATTACTGTCATATCTGCCTTGTTCGCTGGTGGTCTTTGCTTTGATGTTGACGGCTGCGATAAGTCTGGTGAAGATTTCGCTTGAACCTTCCCATTGGCTTGTTGCGGTCTTGACTGTTGCTGATTCTTGGGCACATTCTTCCCAGGAGTCACTTTATTCTGATTTGGTGGATAACCTCCAGCAATGTTCTTCCCTTGCTGAATCATCGGTCCAGCGTTATTTGGAGGTAATCCATTTGGTGCTTGTTGTTGTTGGTGGAAAGTATTTGTCGTAAGAGATGGTGCCATGACTTTCCGCTCGCCCTTCGCTCCCATTGGTAAGCCCGACATGGAATTGTTCAAATCTTCAGCATTGGTTTGTTGGATTGGAGGAGGTGGTTCCTGCGCAGGATTCTTCTTTCCTCTATACCGTGGCTTTGGTGCAACTTTAGCTGGAGGTATTTGTTGCTGCTGCTGTTGTTGGATAATTGGAGGATTTTGCAGATTCTGCTGATTTTGAATGTTGGCCATATTTTGATTGTTGTTCGATTGCATTGGTTGATTCATCATATTTTGCTGCTGCTGCTGATGTTGGATCGGAATGTTTTGCTGATTTTGCATTGGTGGCTGCTGATTTTGCCCCTGGTTGTTCGGTGGTCCATGCTGTTGTTGAAAACCTTCCTCTTGATGACCTCCCTGATGAACTTGTTGCATTGGTTGCCCTTGTTGGTTTGGCATTTTTTGCTGGTTTTGTTGTCTCTGCTGAGGAACAAGTTTGTACTGCATTCCATTAATAATCGCGTGCTCTCCATTGATTCTAATGGTTTGATCATTGTCCGGCTCAAAATTATCTGTAACCACCGGCTGCATCATCTGGCTTTGCATTGGCGGAGTCTGATGGTGCTGCAGATGTAAATTTGGCTGAGGTGATTCTTGCAGCGGCTGTTGGGACATTGGATCTTGTTGCATTTGTTGCATATTCATCATTTGATCAGGAATATTCTGAGGATTGTGAGGCCCTTGTTGCATGGATCTGTTTTGCTGCATTTGATGTTGTGGCTGCCGCTTTATGTTCGGGTGAATTTGCCTTCCCGGTTGCTGCATTTGAGGCATTTGTCTATCAGACTGCGGGTTACCCTGCATAGGTGGCTGATTTTGATGATGCTGCTGCTGCTGCTGTGGTGGTGCAAGATTCATTCTCATTTGTGGATTCTGCGGCGAGTTCTGCATGGATCCATGAATCGATTGGGATTGTTGCGGCGTCATTTGGCGTGGAGGTATCTGCATGTTCTGCGGCTGTTGTGCAACCTGGAATAACTATTTTCAACAGTTAAGTACTATTTGAGCATCAATTTGGTTACCTGGGCGACACGGACTGGCTGCTGTTGCTGCTGTTGGTGCGGCGGTGGTGGTCCATTCGTTTGTCCTTGCAGCATCTGAAATGAGTATGTCATGGTCATGCGTAAAATAGCGTTTTATGAAGAAGAGAATTTCCGCGAGAGTGGCAGGAAATAGTGTGCATATAACTATGGTGAGCTCATAAATATTCAGTTTTTCTGGTCTCCCAGTTTATTTTCTGGACTTGGTGATGATATGGAGAAAAATATCTTGAGTTTCTACTTCTTCAACAACTTTCGTTTTACTTGAACTTTTGGAAAAAAACATTTATAGTAACAATTCGAAACTATTTTGAAAGGTGAGCAAAAGGGGTTGTCAATTCATATGTACGACTTCCCTTTTGCGTTTTTTGTTGTGTGTTTTTTGAAGGGCTACGTTTTTTTTTTCAAAAATCGCTAATTACAACATACTGTATGTTTATTGCTATTATAATTGTATTTTTCAATCAATTTCTATGTATTTGTGACAAAATTGCCGTCTCCAATAGTTTTTTTTTTCAATTACCTGTGGTTCTTGCTGTTGAATCCGAATTTGCTGTTGTGGTGGCATGTTCATGTTCGGAGCATTTTGCTGCATTTGCTGATGCTGAAGAGGCTGCTGCTGATGAGGTGATCCGTTGTTCATATTTTGATTGTTTTGTTGAATTTGTTGCATTCTCATTTGCTGCTGCGGCGGCGTGTTCATACTCGATGGGCCTTGTTGTATCTGCAAAATGGGTTAAAGTTAGTTTTGAAGATCCATTTAAAGAGTATTACATAATGAGGCTGTGATGGAGGTCGGCTCATCATCCCGCCCTGCGGCTGCACCTGAAATTTTTTGCACTTAAATTTTTGAATGCGAAATTAGATTTAATTTGAAGAAAACAAAATAACATACGCCCATTTGTGAAGAAGGCCTATTCATCAGCTGAGGTCCGCCTTGTTGGTGCATCTAAAATTTATGAATTTAGGGCACATAATTAATTAAAAGCTCACCTGTTGCGAAGGTGGTCGGTTCATGCTCATCGGTCCACCACCTTGTTGCATCTGAAAAAAATTAAGTTGGCTTATGGTATATTATAACTCTCCATTGAGAACAATTTTTTTCAATAATGGTGTCTTAAAGCACACGTACCAATCCGGGAATTGACCGCAAATTTTTGAAAAAAATAGGAACTTCATAACTAAGTTAAGAAATTTTTGAACAAACTTTTGCGTATCGTAACTTTCATGTAACTGGTTGTTTTTTAATTTATTTTATGTTACATTTATTAAATACAATTTATCTCAAGTCTCATTTGTTTTTTGACAATTTTCACTGACCTGATGAGGTTGAGACGGCGGTCTGTTGATACTCTGTGGTCCACCTTGTTGCATCTGAAACTGTTCAAGCATTGTAAGCTTTTAATTGAAAGTTTCGCAAACCTGATGAGGATGAGATGGTGGTCCGTTCATGTTTTGTTGCTGTTGCATCTAAAAATTAAGAAAATAAATGTTTCGAATCAATTTCTCATTAATTTCATTTTGACTCTGATCTACAAGCGTACATGCCATTTTTCTCGTACTTTCAAGCTGAAAGTTTGGTAATTTTTTTTTTAAGCGTCCTATAAATTTTTATATTTTTGTGCTAATTTGTGACTCTGTATAATAGAGTATAATTTTTTCAGACTGTTTTTTTTAAAACAAATACTGACCTGCATTTGCTGTGGAGACACCTGCGGTATTCTCTGCTGCATTTGATTTTGTGCCTGTGGTATCCTCATTTGTTGCTGCGGATTCGGAAGATTTTGCTGCATATTCATATTGTTCGGAGCTCTCTGATGTTGTGACTGAGGAGAATTCATATTCGGTTGCTGTGGCTGCTGCTGCTGCATTCTCATTTGTGACATCTGAGGTGGTGGCTGCTGTGACTGTTGCATTGGCGGGCCTTGTTGGGGCATACCACGCATCTGCTGCGGAGGGTTCCCCCTCATCTGAATTTGTGATTGCTGAGGATTTTGCATCATTTGGGGAGCTTGATTTTGTGGAGGACGCATTTGCTGGCCCATGTTCATCATAAGATTCTGTGCAGGTTGCTGTTGCATTTGTTGAGGGCCTTGTTGTCCCTGCATGTTCACCATTTGTGATTGTCCTTGTGGAATTTTATTTTGTTGCATGGGTGGTCCACCTTGCTGTATGACCCGATGTGGACCAGGCGGCTGAATTTGGTGTGGTCGCTGCACATTGAGTAATTGTGGAGCAGCTTGATTGTGCTGCTGGTTGAGCATGACAACCTGGAAAAAATTTGGTTTTCTAAAGTTGTAAAGGGAGAAGTTAATTCGACAGATGGTACGGTACACAGATGGTACGGTGTAATAGACAAAAACCAGAATTTTTTTTAAAAATTTTGTAGAATTTATCGTATGTATTGTTTTCTTAAAAAATGGTTTGCTATGATTAAAATTGCTCTCAAATCTCATATTTCCGTCAAACTACTATAAAAATTAATATGAGCAAAAAAAAACTTTTTGTTTTTTGTTTTTTGATTTTTGGAATATGGCTACTACAAGCGCATTCACTAGAACTGTCTCTCACCTTACCTCCTCAACTGTTTTTGAGCGATCAATAGAATTGTGTGCGTGCGAGGTCGCCGAAAACCTAATTGCCGCGCAAATGCCCTTTCTCTTCACTAAACCGATATCTTGTAAGATATTAAGAAATAATTTTTTATTTGTTTTTTTTTTTCAAGTTTTGAAAAGTTGCAAATTATGAGAAAATAAAAATACTTACCCGAAAATTGAAGCGAAGGACGTCAAGATTACGTCCGGTAAATTGTAGCCTCACACGAAGAACACGATTGCCGACGGCCACCCACACGTGTGAAACGCGGAGCAAGTCCTCGTTTAACTGCAATTATTTAATAATTAATGAAAAATCGATTAAATGCTGCAAGAAGAAAGACAATGCGGAATTAAGAGGGAGACGCGCGCAGTTCAACTTGCACTAGACAAGTTGATTGACTGACGGGCTGGGTGGCCTCCCACCCTAAGGCCCCCACGTACGCAAACACCATCACGTCAAATTACACAGTGAGAAAACGGGATTCGTCAGGTTTATTAGTGTTTATACCATGAAAAGTAGCAACAAAAAACAGAAGTTGGAAAAATTGATAAAAAATCAATGAAGAAAACGGGACAACTTGAATTCGAACATATCATCAACTATTTCAACATTTTTGCTAAACTCTGTCTTCTGTTTTTTCCACGTCCAATTGTCTCTTTTGGAACAGAGCAGGACCTGCAAAAATCAATAGGGTCCAGTGAGAAGATGAGTGACTCAAGGGAAATGAATTTGTTTTCAATGTTTTTCGCTATTTTTTTTCCTATTTCTTGGCTAAATATAAAAAAGTGTTGAAAGTGTGAGTGGATGATTTATGACAAATGTCATACGCCTTGCCAACAAAGGAATGTTAACACATAGTGTGTATGTTTTATTTGCCTTTGCTTGTAATGCCATGTGCTTACATTTTTGTTTTTAAAGTATTCCAAATAGAAACAAGAGTTAAACTCGTTGGAAAATAGTTCAAAGATTTCTTTTTCTGATTTAATATTATCTTGAGTCACAAACACGTTCACTGCAAGAATTCCTGAAAAAAAAGCTTGGCTTTAAAATTTCAAAATACTGCTTACAAACCATTTAAGGTTAAACGTTTTTTCAAAAGTTGAACTGTTTTTATTTTCAGCGTCTCTGAGACTGGGCACATCACATTTGTCTTTTTGTTTTCACAGGCATCGACAATAATAACGTCATATTTTTTGTCATCTGAAATTACATTTTTTACTTTCAAATAAATTCTTTAAGTTTTCCGATTACATTTTCGTAAGTAATCCACAAAATCGGTGTTTATAATTCTCATCTCGTCCGTTTCAAAGTGATCGAAATAATTCTCCGCGATGTTGATTATAAACTCTTCTTTTTCAACAACAGTTGTATCAATCTGAAGTATGTAGTAAAAAGTTATATGTAAAACCGAAAATCTACCAACATTGAGGTAGGATATTTGAGAAAAGAAGTTGCTCATCACTCCACCACCAAGTCCGGCAATTAGAACATCTTGGTGATCGGATTCGTCGAAATTCAGGCTCTGAAATTTTTTCGAGGAATACATAAAGAAAAACTAAACAGAAAAAGAAATAACACTGCAAAAACAAAATAAATTAACACAAAATGTCTTTAAAGCCAGAGAAAAAAAACAAAATAAGTTAATAAGAAAAAAAAGGCAATCTGTTTTAAATATGAATTTAAGGATACTTGTGTATTGTAAGCCCGTAACTAAAATATAAATTAAAACTCCACTTATCATGCTTTTAAATTAAACGTGATATCCGTTTTCTTCTTTATGCTCATAAATTTTACATTTCAAAGCCTGAGAATTCATTATACATATATATTGTCGTAATTTATTGAAATTATTTGAATCGATCCCTCAAAAACCGTTAAAAATGTTTTGTAATCCACTGCACTCCGACTGCCCAAACCCAGGAAAACACACCTAGTTGACACCAACTCACGTTCATTATGAATCCAGATGCAACGAGGAGTCTTGCGTATCTCGAGTTGATCACAAGTTTATTAACAGGCCAATTTCTTGAGTCAAGATTGTTCCACGAAACTGCTGAAACAATTTTATGTTGGCAACTATATTTTAATTTTATTAAAGAAATGAGACCATCGTTGTTATAGTTGATAGTTTTTTAAAAAACTATTTTAAGTTGTTCGAAATTTAGAATTTATTGAGTTTATAAGTTTTATGATCTAGAGAAGAACTCGTTATTAAATCAATAAGAAACACAATTTGACAAAAAGCTCTTACATCACACTCAAAAATACAGCAATTGTTTAATTTTTGGTTTTATCTGCTCAAAAAAACTTACGTTTCACTGACTCAACTTCCACTCCTGTCAGAGAATATTCAGTATTTTCCTCAAGAAGTAGATCTCGCTTTGTGGTTAATCTGTAAGTTCTGCCCATCAGAATCACATGAGACAAATAATACTGAATTCAGTAACATTTTGGTGCAATGATGTAGCATGCAACGATCAATCGATTGACTGTCGTGTGTGGAAAGCAAATTTTTGCGGAACGATGAACCGTGGGAGCCACTCCTTTTTTTGTATGGAAGCAACCAGAAAAGGAGTAGAAATGTTGAACATTTTGGTATATTGGATAAGGAGATGCGTATAGTCTAGTAAAGTATATTTCATTTCATCAACATTTTTTCAGAATGTCAAAATCTGACTAATAAAGTCAGTTCTGTGCGGATGCTTGAAACTTTAACAGTTCAGTTCACTAATGCATCTTTTAAATTTAATTTCCTTCTTACACGTAAAAGGCTTACAAGAAAAATCGGCAATGAGGCGTATTTAACAGCTCCTAATCAAGCCCAGGAAATTATATTTTCTCTAAAAAGACCCATTTACTCTAAAGGGTCATGAAACCCCGATAATGGCTTTTTTGATGAAAGCCGACATTCAATAAGCTGAGATAAATGAGACTCCATTACATGAAATGGTTCTTTTTCTGGTTTTTTTTCGCATCCTCCAGCGTAAATTCAAACATTTTAAATAATAGTTCCATACCTTCCATTTTCTAAGAAATAAGAGTCAACAATTAGAAAACAAGTGTCTTTTCCTGGAATACATTCCTTCCCCACAACTTGGTGTTTCTGAAACGATTTTGTTTCAACTTTGAGTTTATCGAACAATACCTTTTTTAAAAGCTCGTCCACTGGATCACCTTTTTCTTTTGAGGTGAATTTGAAAAAGCCGAAGTCGAAAGTATCAAAGTACCATGCTAGAATCTGGAAAATTGATATACCAAATGTTGAACATACCTATATTAGTTACGTTATCCTTAAGTTATCCTTAAGCCTTAAAGTGCTCCTAATTTTTCCTTTGACTAAAATAACTACCGTATTTTCTCTATTAGTTAGGCATCTCTATTAGTTTTGCACCTCCATTAGCTTTGCATCTCAAATCACTAATCGAAAATTAGTTTTGCACCCTCTATTAGTTTCGCACCTCTAATAGTTTTGATCCCCTTCATTTGTTCCCTAGTTTTAGGAATTCAAAATTTGCATTACAAAATCGTTCTAAAAATTAGGAAAACTTTTACAGACTTGGTATAACAAGTGAAAATAGGCAAAATATGAGTACAACTCGGACAATTTTTGCGTATCAGTCGTAAAATTCGTCCATTTTGGTTCATAATTTGTTATTGAAATTGATGATATTATGCCATAACTTAATGGAAAACATGAGAAAAAACCTGTTCGAAAATTAGTTTTGCACCCTCTATTAGTTTTGCACCTCCATTAGTTTTGCATCAAATTAGGTGTCCGAAAATTAGTTTTGCATGCCTTCCTAATAGAGGAAATACGGTAAATACTTTTAAAATCACTATCAAAATGTCAAAAAGTGATAATTACTCAATTTTATCTTCTCGACATCCCGTCTGCAAAATCTGCCAAACCTGCCTGCTAAAGTTAAGCCCGAAATTTACTTGGTAAGAAGTTGCCAAACTTGGGGCAAACGCTGGAAAAAGTTGGGCAAGATTTTGTGGGCCGCGCGCAAGTTTTTCAAAAGGCAAAGTTATCACCTGCCAATTTTATACCAAGCATTATTGTTTAAACTTGAGAAAGATATTCGCAAGTGCTAGATCAAACTTTGGGGAGGTCAAAACAAAGTTTAGCTTGAGTTTTGTCAATTTCTAAACCAATTTAACATATTTGGGTTATATTTAGGCAACACGTGCCGAGTATCTTACTTTTGGAAGTTTGCCAAAAACAAGTTTGACTCAAAAATCGAAGTTCTTTGACTATTCGACAATGCGGAAAAATGTTGACTATATTTTCCATTTTTTGAGTAGATTTTGACAAAATCCCCAATGACCAATAATAATAACTTACAATAGCCAGACCTACAATAGTGACTTGAGGAAGAATTGCAGGATGCATTTGAAGAAGAAGAAGACCCTCCGTTTCAAAATGATCCCAATTTAATGTGCTCTGTGCACATCTTTGTATAGCTGCCATTGTGATACAGTTTCCCCTCAAATTTTTGCAAAAAGTACAATGTTTGCAAAGCGTTGCCAACGAATCGAAAGGGAAATTAGTTTCTGAAAGAGGAAACGAAAAGTGCTAGTTGGTAGAGTGTGTGAAAGAGAGGATAAAGGTTTTAGATTATGGCGTGTGAAAAAGTGGCAACTTGGTAGAGCACCTACTTTAAAATAGGACCCGAATCATGTGAACATAAATGTAGGTTATATTACAAGAATTACAGAAAAATTTCAGATTAATGAATACATCCGTCGATTTTTTGTCATATGACCTACGCATGTAGCTTCTGATGATAGTGAAAATATACATACACAGCTTCATATGTATACATATTTTGTAGTTCCCATCCGAGATATCCAGAAAAAAGAGACATATATGTGCATTTGTAAAGATACCAATAGGAGGCGGCTTAGTCGTGATAGATAGGGTAACAATTCAAAGATTAGCAAGCACTATGTGATATTATTTGGGGTGTGTATTGAAAGGTTATAGATGTTGTAATTATTTTTGAGAGTACGCACGGAAAAAACGACCATAAATGACAATTATAACATTCAAATTTGAAGTTTCACACTAGAAGTTGTAAATTTTTACATTGGCATGAAAACGAAGAAGCAAAATAATTATTGAATTTTAACGCACAGAACTAACGAGAAAAAAATCAGAAAATTTTAGGAAGCAACAGAGATATCATGAATATTACGACAAATTGCAATGTACAAAGTGTTCACCGAAGAAAGAATGTTCAAATCTAACACAGCTGGGTCTTGTCCCAACTATGAACAAACATCTGTCAGATATTTCATTTTCCCTTCGCGTAAAGATATTAGACAGAAAACACTTAAAATAGAAAATACTTTTGAAAAATTTATCTTAATCGTTAATTTTACTTCATTCCGCCAAACTTTTGAAGGAATTATTGGGGTTACTGCAAAAATAGGCTCAGGGTACTGTCTCAGTACTGCAAAATTTCTGTAGTTTTGAAAATTTTAGTGTTTGTATTTTGGAAGGTTAAGGAGTTAGAGGTTAATGGGGAATGAAGTTGGTGGGCTGTAGTAGTAGTGGGGAAATGTAGAAGTACTGTGGCTTCAGTACTTCTAAATTTCCCCTACCGAGCTATTTTTTGTCCAAATTAAATCTTCACTACAATTTTACAGCGATAAATTATTTTTTCTGCTGAAGTTTGGCTTTTGAAATATTTCAATAAGTACTACTAATTTAGTAACATATTCATGATAATTGCAAATAACACTATTCTAGAAAAATCACAAATCGTTTTTACCAGTGAGCTACTTTTCTCCCAAATCTTGAAGTTTTAGGAACATATTAATGTTAATAGAGTGACACGTAGATTTAATTCGAGTGCTTTTTTGCTTATTTTTCTGTGTAGAAAACAAATTTTAGTACAAAACACGATAATTTTGAAGTTGAGTAGTTCAAATAATCGACTCAAATCTATAAAGTATTATATTCCAATTGTTACATTCAGTGTCACAAAAACATTTAAGGGTTCATGGAGTGCCGTGCTAATAAAGATACATTAATACTTTAACCTAAAATGCACTTATGCTTGAGAAAAACGAGAACGGGCAGACGCCTGGAAGTTGTGGGGTGATCAGATTTTTTGAAAGTACCGCCAATTGAAAAATTATAGTTGATAACCTAAAACTTCAAAAATAGGGATTGGAAACGAAAAAGTTGTGCATTTTGGCCGTAACATATTAATTCAACTCCATGCTCACCATGATTCCCTAGCCATTAGATGGTTTGATCCTTCTGCGAGATCTTTTCCGAGCACTAACTCTGTGAGAATCCATATTCTCATATCTTAAATAGTTTTCATTCATATTTCCCGTCCCGCATGACTGGGCTCACGCTACCTAGTTTCCCACGATCATGCCAAATTATGCTACGAAGTACAGCTTCTTTGAAGTATGTATAAATAACTTTTTATATCTCTTTTCATACTTTGCGTGAATTAGTTCAGCATTATTGAGGCCTTTTGCGATTCATATTCTCACAATGTTAGCAACATCCATCCTTCTGAGTTCTTATTCAATTTGATGCCGCCAAAGTTACTGGAATTCGATGCTGCACTTTCCATTTTTTTTTCCATTAGCTTCTTTAACACTCGTTCTTGTTTTGACTCACATTTTAGTTTCGAGAATCAACGTCAAGTGACAACAAGACATGCGATGACCAGAATCAGTTATCTAAATACGAGTTGTGCTGAGAGCCTTCTTGAGTACTACTACCTCCTCTTCTATTTCAATCTTCAAATAAACTTCATACAATCATATGTGTGTTTATCCTTTGCTCCGCTAGATGACCTATTTCCTTAAACGCAATCTTAGTCTGCTCATTATATATATTACTTCAGCGCATTATTAAAATCTCAAAAAAATCTCCCACATTCATGTGCATAATTCGTTGAAGAAATTTTTTTCTATCGGTTTCCCTAACTATAAAATTTTTTATTAGGAAATTCTGAAAATCTGAAATCCTGACGTTTATCTCAAAAATAAATAACATTCAAAATATATAAACTGTGTTAGTCATGATAGAATACATAAAGTGTAATACAAAATCGAATACAAAATTTTTACACAAATTGTGATTTGTATCAAGAAAATAAATCGTTGTTTAAAAGTTGAAAAGTGCTAGAATTTTTCAAAAATTGAATATTTAGAGTTGAAATTATCAACAATCAAAGTGAAACTTTCACAAACGTACCTGTATTTTTTATATTAGAAAAAGGTTAATCAAATTTTGGAACGAGACCAAAAAAATTAAAATTTGTATTCAAAACTCTATTTACTTTTGATTATATGTATCTGACTAGGTATTGTAGGGGTTCTGTAATTTTGGCAAGTTACCAAAATAGTTAAAAAAAAAGATCTTCGGATATTTTTTTTCTTCAAAAAGCGGTTAAAATCCAGTTCAGTTTCCACCAAATTTTTTGAAAGTTAGCAATAAATTTTAATCCAGTTTTATGTTTTTATTGTGTTGAAAATATTCATATTTCAACATTGCATGGTTTGAACGTGCGGCAGTGCTTGTTCATTTCGCCAACTGGCCGTAATCCACCTTTCATTAAAAAGTTTGAAACATAACTAATTCATTTTCATTTAAATTTCTCAATAATGATTGTGATCTGACATATATGTTCACTTCGTTTCCTTGAAGTCTTGTTGTTTTTTTGTCCCATGTGCCTACTCAGTATGCCAAACAAGGAAAAAAATGAAAGCCGAAAAACCCGTGTGCATAGAAAAAAGAAAGAGAAGAGAGGAGAGCACAACTTGATTAGTCTAATCAGAACATCGGTGAATCCGCGCGGCGGGGCCCTGTCTTCGTTGTTGCTTTTCATCGCGCCTGCAACTCTTTGATTCAATTTATTGCTCTCCGACGGAACAAAAAAAATGGAGAAAAAAAAAAGAAAAAGAGACTATTCGGACCTTTGCTTTCGCTTCTTTGCCGCTAGCACCTAAACTTTGATTCACTAGCTGAAAGCATCATGATTTGACTATTCCACATCACAAGATGTGGATTGTTGTGTTTAGGTTTTGGTCCAGAAGTGTTTGATTTTTTAATAGAAACCCTTGTATGTTTGATGTTTTCATTAGTGTTGTGCTGGCGGAAACTGTAAAGTTTTTTGAAAAAAAAATTTCAAAAATTTTTTCAAAAAGCAAAATGTTGCTCAAGACATTCACTATATGTTTTATGTGTTGATCTTTCCATTGCGTTATCGGACAGGGTATAGCGGCCGACATTTCGTAAGTTAATTTTTTTAAGCTAAAGAAATCATAAGCATCACTTTTAGTTATTTCAAAATTACCAAAAAAAAAAACAACTAAACGGGGGAATTTTTCTGGTAACGCTAACCATACCTGGCCTAGTTCACTTTTCTTGAAACTAAATCATGTTTTTCATGTTCAGGAATCTGCAAGTTGGATATGTATGCTATTCATCAATTTTTCATGTCTGGAAGTTTTCTGAAAATAAGGTTTTCAAAAAAAAAAAACTTATTACTCACTCTAACTCCACTAAAAACACGGAAAACAGCGAACAAAAAAAAAACGAAAAGCGCAGTTCTATCCAACTGACTCAGAATTTCGAAATAGCCAAGTATCTTTTTTACGTGAATTGCTCGTGTGTGAGGACAATATTTAAAAAATTGGTCTATCAAGTGATTTTGGTGCCTAAAGTGCACTGCACTCCCAGGAACCAACTTTTGTTGAAATTGCGGAATTAGCAAATTTCTGGCAACCGGTAACCAGCTTGTCAAAGCTTCGATAAGTATGCTTGTTCCATTTTTTGGGTTTTTTGTTTTCAATTAAAATATAGTTACTATTTCAAGTACGGACCAACTTTCAGTATATCTAATATTGTTATTCAAAACGTAACTTTTTGAAAAAAAAAATTTCTCGACTATCGCCAAGCTTGCCGAATGGTACAATTCTTTCATAAAGTGGTACGAGAAAAAACCAAGTCACTAGCGAGCAAGTTAGAGAAATTCACACCTTTCACAAAAATACCTAAATGGATCACGCCCATATCTTGGCATTATTGCGGTTTCGATTCTACTATTCTTAGATTTTCCGTTTTTTTACTTGAGCTTTCTCTCACGATACGGATTTAGTAGAACAAATTACAATATACACTTTATGTATAAGGACACGTTATATATGTTATAAGTTTTCAAAAACATTTTAACTTTGTAGTTTGATGACTTCGATTTTTCATTCCCTCCTTCGCATCCTCATTTCCGTATATGAAGAACCGTCTTCTGGAAAACAACCAACCAGAAAACACCCACGCGATTATTTTTTTCTCCCCATTTTCTTTTGCTTCCTGTCTCGCAGCTCTTCATGTTTACGGAATTATAGAAATTCACACTTGCTCAACCATAATTCTATCTAGAAATAGAGAATTTATAAAAGTAATCTTTTCTGTCGGATTTTGAAATTCAAATCTTAAATTCAAATTTCTTGATTCGTAGTTTGATATTGGTTTTGAAGTGGTTTTGTCGAAAATTCAATGTTACCAAATCATATAAATCCAGACCAGAATGTCTAATACTTTGGATATATTTCTTTGGATTGAAATCAAAGTATAAAATATTTTGGTTATGTATCCAACACATTAGAAGGTACACTCATACCTATTTTTTGAACCTATGACGCACACTCATAATAACGTCTAATTGAACACCATTTCTCGACATTTTTTCTTGAACATAATGTCTTGATTAAGGTATTGATAGCATAGGCATCGTACTTCTTCCCTCTTTGGATTCTTTTTTTTCTGTAGTACTTTTCCACTATCTATTATAACCTATTATTTATTAATTTTTATTTTATTTGCTGTGGCTTCATGATCAGAATTTACTTCTTTGCAGGTTTCGGAAAAATATAAAAGTTCCAAAGAGCTTTCGGGACTTGTCGCAGTTTCTTCCTTTATCTATTGTATTATCTAAAATCAAGTGAGCTATTCACAAAGCACATGCTGTTCTGTGAAGATTCACTCGACGTAAATCAATTTTCTAAGCAAAAAGCCTTCTGATCCCTACGTCTTTATTTTCTGTCTTTCTGATACTTTGGTGCCCAGATAGCGATGTACGCAGAAAGTTATTACATTAGTTTTAAAGATGATTCTGACCATAAAAGCGACACCCTTTTGTTGTGCCTGATAATTTTAAAAATAAATTATTTTCAAAAAGATTGAATACACGATCACTTTTTATTTTATTAATGTTCAGCGTTTAGTCCATCAACTAAAAATAGTATGTTTTGAAATTTTGTATTATAGCAAAATAAACAGTAGGAACAATTTTTCGAATAAATCTACCAATAAATCAGGAAAAGCTTATATAAAGTTTTGGGCTAGGCTGTCCACAGAAGAGCAAAACAACTTGCAAGTCCTAAATTCTTCGTAATTTTTATTCATTGTAATTCAAAAATCAGTTTTCCAATATCTCATGAGTATATATTCCTGCGGGGAAGACCTTCTGAAGAACTTCAACTCCCCTCACCCATTTTGCGCCGAACATTTAAACATTTAATACATATTTTTTTGTTTATTTCAAGTTGATTCTCAAACACTTTTCTGAAATTTTTTAAATCGCATGTCATTTTCTGGCACAATTCGGTTGAAGTTTCAATTTAAACATGGTTTTTGAACTGGAAAGTACCTTAACTAATCAATCCAATGAATGACTCGCATGCACCTTTTTATTAAATGAAAGGAGGTCTAAACTTTGAGCACAGTAACATAATGACTTTATTGAAAAGTGAAAGTTAGATACCATAAAAAATGATGTCGAGCACATTTTGCACATTTTGATTACATTTTGACACATTTTGACAATGTTTCCTGCTAACATATAAATTTGTTGAGATACCATATTTAGCTTTGCTCTGCCAAGTTCCAAATTTGCATATTTTAGGGTTAGATATTTTTTGTGTCTTCTTGTGACCAACTGAAATAATTAGCAACAAAAATTCATTTTTCCTGGTGTTCATAATTCACAATCGAAATCTACAACAATCTCTTTCCCATTTTTCAAAGAATCTTTGCGTTGGCTCGCGTTGCTAAGCAGAATCACATCCCAGGAGATGTCATTATAATAAAACCTACTCTCTTGTTTCAATGTGGCATCTGAATAACAACAATCCGCATCGCTCAAATATTCAATAATTCACGCCATAGCAATTGTATCTATCCACCTGTCAGGCGTCTGGCACATGAAGCTGGTGTCTCCATTAATCGCGTCATTTTCTGTGGATTCTTGTTAAACTGATCTACTGAATTTCATGGCTTGGACCGGTCAAATCGATGAGGCTCAATTGGAGTAGCATGACGTACAAGCTGACTGACCAGAAACAATAGTGCTCGGAAGACAAAAGCTACATGAATTTCTTATGCTCCTCTCTCTCTCACTCATTTTTCTCACTTTCACCTTTGGAAAAACTTCCAAAGCTAGATTCACGACCAGATTTCAAAGAACTTTAAAGTTTCATTTTGTTTCATGGAATTAGATATTTCTGTAAAATATTATATATTCTTAAAAATGTTATTAGCAGAAAAAAATTGTCTGAAACTCAACGAAACACTTTGCAAGTACATCAGCTTTCATAGGAGCATGCGTTGGAACTAAAACTTTCGTATGACCGCGATTTATGTTTTATTAATTGCCTGGCTCCCTTCATTTTCCACCTTTTTCTCATTTTCCTCTTCTCTATCATTTAGGATCATTATTATTGCAATCATCAAAAATGTTGCCGACGAGGTTGAAGGAAAACGGGCGATCTGAGTGCAGAAGTATGAATATTTCGGTTTCCCACCGGCGTATGTGTCGGCCCCCGGAGCACGAGGTATTTCTCAATCACTGCTCCGAGAGCACCGTAGTTCTTCTCCCTTCAAGGACACACCCACCATCTTCTCTCTCTCTCTCTCTCTCTCTCTCTCTCTCTCTCTCTCTCTCTCTTCTCACCAGAGATTCCGTGTGCAAGACGTCTTTTGATATGAATATTCGATTTTGCGACGTGCCGCGCCTGTTATGGGAGTTCAATTTCCCTTTCTGCCCCCCTTTTCCCGTCCTTTCCTAACTTTCTAGTGGGCAAGGTGAATCTTTTCGAGACCATCCTTTCTTGTCACCTCGCACTTCCTCGTGTAGTGTAGTATGTGTAAAAAATCTGATTAGCACTCGCACAAACCTCTCACTCATCGTACCGAATATTCTTTTCCCCCGAAACCACTAGGTCCCTAAGCCACTCTTCCAATCCTATTTTGGGGAGGAAGAGTAGAGCGTGCATTTTCTTTTTATTTGCAACAACTGCCTCTTGTTCTATTCGCAAAAATTTGCTTACTATTTCAAACATTTGTCTTCACCCCCCCCCCTCTTTAATGTTCACAAATTACGCTAATCAACCTTTTCCTAGGCGATTTAAGCCATCTCTCTCTCCGCTTCATTTAATTTCTCTCTCCAGGCGCCCCATTTTGCTCTTGAAACGAACCCCCTCTCTCTTTATTTTTCCTCCCATCCTTTTTTGACCATAAAGCTCCAAATTGACTCTTCCTCCCGTTTCTTCATTATTCATTCGGTCTCGTCTAATTAAAATACGCTTTAATAGTTTGATTCTTTGGAGTCTTATATCACTTTGTACTTTTCCCGCCCAACATTCCACAAAAATACCTAAACGGTCTTACGTATCAAGACCACAAAATCACGTCGTTTGCCATGACGTGAGAGCGTCTCTCAAGAGCCCCCTGAACAAAGAAATCAGAAATTCGGAAGTGTGAGCCTTCTGTGGAGTGATGTTGACATCTTTTCTGAATATGAAATATTCGGCTCACTCCAATTTATTTAGTTTAGTCTCAAACTAAAACTATTTTTTTTTGTTTTTGTTGATTTTGTGTCTATCCTTGTTTTTCTCACTTACCCCTAGATCAGAGACCTCAGCTCAGTTTTTTCTAGAAAATAGTGTTATTGTTATTATCAAATTTATCAAATGAGAACTTTTTCATCAGCTCAAGAACTTCATATTACGCTCAACCTACAAAAATAGGGATTACCTTTGATTTTTCCCATGAACTTTCGTATTGGAAAAATTCTGTGGAAAATTGGTTTGAGAAACTCTTTAGCTTTTTTGAAATTTTGAAATACAAAATAGTGATTTTTCCCACTACATAATGGTTTTGAGATTTTGCTTAAAATAGCTCTGAAAAAACACATTTTCATTGAAAGACTTTTCAAAAAATTGTTAACAATTTATTTTGCCTGTTCAAAGTTTCAAAGAAAAAGGAACCAATCAAATTTCGGTCCAAACTTTTTTTCTTGCCAAAGTTTAGCCCAACATTTGAGCACAGTTAAAATTCTCCTGTCAAACATTGGCATGAAGCTAGGGATAAATCCTGAGAGACGTCCAATTTTTTCTAATAATGGAAAAAGTGATTTTCCGTTTGACAAATTGAAAAACTGAAGAGCTTATTTATGTCATTTTTTTTTAATTCGGAAGGACAATAAAAACTTTGATAATTCATCAAAATTCACTGCTTCCAGGCTTTAAACTGATGAACGAATCGGAAATCGCGGCCGCGGTGGCGGCGATGGAGTTGGAGGACGAACTGCTCCAGCCTGAATGGGCATATCTGGTACTTTCCATTGTTCCTCTCGTCTGCATCTTGGGTAATCTTATGGTTGTGGCTGCTGTTTGGACAACCAAAAGCCTGCAAACACCTACGAATCACTTATTGGCACGTGAACATCTTAAGCCTTTTACAATTTATTCAGTTTTTTTCAGGTTTCCTTAGCAATGGCTGATTTAATAGTTGGCGCATTTGTAATGCCTTTCAGTATATATTTATCAGTAAGTATTTAAAACCTTAAACTATATACTCTACTTAAACACTGTTTCAGGTAAACCGTCTTCACTGGCACTTGCCACTATTTGTCTGTTATTTCTATTGCGTCTTGGATGTTGCAGCAAGCACTTCGTCTATTATTCATCTCGTCTTGATAAGTATTGACAGGTATGTCAAAAAAAAGTGTGTACCCAACATAGTAGAAAGTTGCAGATTGGTCGCTGCCACAAAGCCTGCAGAGTACAAAACAGTAAAACATAGGAAGAGGGTTTACTTGGCAATTGCTATTACATGGATATTCAGTATAGCTTTGTCTCTTCCATTAGGAACAGGATTCAACACTCGAACCAGCTATTTTCTGGTTATAGAGCATCACTGTGGAATCTACAATCCAATTTATATGTTAGGAAGTAGCATTTTTGCATTCTACCTGCCATGTCTCATAATGATATTTACATACGGTTATATATTTTATACACTTAGAAAACGTTTACGTGCTATTCAACTTCAGGTAGGACTTTTTTCAAATAAATTTAAAAGGATGGTCATTTAATTTTAACTTTTTAGGAAATGGCTGGAGGTCAATTTCTTGGATTCGGAGCAGATGTCTCCAACATTACCACGTCAGCAATTCAGTCGGTCATTGGTTCGTTTTTTGCGCCCGAATTAATCATCTTTAACAGCGTAATTGTTTCTTTCCAGGCATTGCACCCAAGAATAGAAACATGATCACTTGGGAAAAGCCTCTTCTCAAAAAAATTGAAGAGACTGCAGCAGAACACGCGAGTTCATTGAACGACAGTGAACGAGAGCAGGTGAGAATCCATGGAAAGAAAACGGGAAAAAAACGCTTCCAAATAATTCTCACTACTCTGATTTAAAATTCCAGATATCCTTCTTTCTACTTTTCACAAACTTTTATAGCAGCATATTGAGAGAAGAAGACGTTTCGCGCGGAATAGAAAATTATCGTTTTTATAGTTCTGCGAAAAAGAATGTGATATTAAGTGAGACTCGAATAGTAAGAGGAATTAAGAGATGGGAGAGAAGGGTAGAAATCGTCTAAAACGGATATTAAATGAGTCATTGGTAGACAATAGAAAATTGGTGTTTTTTTTAATGGAAATTTCAGAATAATCTAGTAATAATATAAAATTGCGTTTAAAAAATTGTTTTAAAAAATTCAGAGTTAATTTGCAATATGCGCATTACATATTATCATTTTTTTTGTGAAAAAGTTATAAAAATTGGTATTTATGAGTTTTGATCGTATCTCCGTCAGTTATAAAAACTAAAAACGTGTGGAACATTTTTGTATGTTTAGGCTTAGGAAAAATCTATCTCACGTTTAATTGAAAAAAGAGAACTTAATGAAAATTCAGTTTAATTTGATCCAACTTTTTGCACTGAAAATTTCAATTATAGTACTGTTTTCACACATAGGCGCTGAAGCAAAAGTAATACAAGTGTTTCAATAAATTCATAGTTCTCGTGATATAATTTATTATTTTTGAATTGCAATTTTACTAGAAAGTTTTATTTCGAAGGCATTTTATTTTCATATAGAACCCAGAACAAGATGTTATTTTATGATATATATATATATGAAAAACTTATACAGTGCGCGTGCGCTTGCTAAAGGTACCTTTCTTAATTTTGACAGTACAGTTTAGGGAGGGAGGGACACAAGATTTACAACAACTTGGTCATTTCCAAACTTTTCAATAGAGTCGTGTGTTATACGTTCTAAAATAATCCTATTTCTTAAGCTGCAAACCATCCTTGAAGCAGTTCATCCATCCTCTTCAGGAAGTCAGGAAAACACGACGATCGAGGTAGTGTCTTACTTCTCAAGTTTTCTCTTCCCCTTCCTATTGTCAAGTATTTCCCCCTATTTTTGCAGGAAGACCCTGACCGACCTCCTTCTGTTCTGCTAGAGGCGGTCACTTTAAAATGCGAGATCGACACCAGCGGACCCATTCTTGAACTGCCACGCCCTACGTACACAAAAAAGTGAGGACAAGAAAAGAAAAAAAAAGAAGAAGAAAAAAGAATTACAAACGAGATCTTGCAGCATGTCGCGGCGATTCTCCGATGCGGTCAATTCAATTTCGAGTCGCGGTAGAATGAAGTCGGTGTCTTTTGGAACTTCACGAAAACGGCGACATTCACATCAGCCACAGGGAAATCGGGAAGTCGTGACGTCCGAAGAGTCCAAGAAATTGCACTCTTTGAAGCCGCCACTGGTTAGTTGCGAGGGTTAAAAAGAGAAAAATCTTTGCAAAGCCACAAGAAATTTCCGAACAAAAACCATGGTTTTTTTGTGATTTGGAAAACGTGAAGGGTCAATTTTTATAAGATGGCATGACTAGACAAATGAACATGTGCCAGGTGAAAATGTATTGTTAATTATAGAGCCAGGTGTGCGGCATCTGTTTTAAAATCCCGAGAAAAGTATATTTTTCAGCAAGTTAGAAAGCAAAAGTATATTTAGTATATCAGTGATATCAAAATGACCAAATATCCCAGTAAAGTTTTTCAGGAATATTTGGAAAACTTTTTATTTACAGTCAAAATGTGGTGAAAAATGAGTGTTCACTTATCTTAATTTTGAAAGCCGACCATAAATATCCATAATATACCGTTTTTTAATGTTTCAATTGCAAATAAACTAGTGCATTTAACCAATTTAGGTATTCAGGTGATAGATTGGCCTAGACTTACAAGTTAGCAAAAAAATTACGAAAAAAGTAGCACTATTTATAATTGCCCAACATGTCCTAATAATATGGGAACTTACATTCAAATGGTCTAGATTTTTGAAAATTTCAGTAAAATATTTTAAAAACTACCACAAATTTGGAAATTTGGAACGTTTTGTAATTCCTGGATTATCAAAGTAATCTACATATACAAATAAAGGAAACAGATTTAAAATATAAAACGTAAATACTGTGTACTGCATGTCATTTTAGCACTAAACCCTTTGACCTACTGTAGGAGACTAAAATTTGGTCATGCAACTCCACTATCTCAACACTTTGTTTTGGTTTTTATAATTTAAAAGCCTAGCTAATATCCTAATCTGTTTACCTGATATAATAGTTTTCAAATTTACCTTCTGGAAAACTTATATATTACTATACTGTCGAAACGGATGCCGCACATCCCTTTGCTGTAAAAATTGCCGAGTTCCTAACTCTTTGTCCGCAAAACTCACAAATAGTCTATGAGATAATGCATGTTCTCTTCTGAACCTTTCAAATCAACTATAGCTGGTAAGTACTCTTTCAATTAGTTCAGCTTCTTTTCTTTTCTCACCAACTACTATCTCGACTCCGACCTATTTAGATCGGAACCAATTCTCTCCCGATCACTTCAACATATGAAAAAGACGAATTTGTGAGTTAGAGAGTATACTCGAAATAGTAACATTGATTTCCCCCATTTTTCGACTTTCTTTTCTTCGCTATCGTGTGTACTTATCGCATGTAACATTTGCTGATTAGCTGACTGACCACGGCTTCAAGTAGCAAATTTATTTCTAGCACGTGAGGTTGCATAGATGAGTACCTTCGTTAGCTTTGCTTTCAGGAACTCAAAATTGAAAAGAGAAACATGTGGTGAAGCAGCGGTAGGTGAAACTCTTTTTCTAAGCTATTGCAAGATTTTCTCAAGATCACACGCCTAGTATGCAGGGTGAGAATGCCGGATGCATTGAAAATAAATGCAACAAGTTGCAGCTATGATTAGCTTTTTTTAATGATTCGACTGCTTTCAGAATGGCTTTATATTGCACCAGCTCTTTGAGGGATCTTTGAATAATTTTTTTCAGGTTGAAAAGCGAAAGATGAGACGTTTATCCGAGATGATATCTGATTGGGAACGACCGTCAAGAAGTTCGATCAGTAACATGTATCTTTATGCGAGAAGAGAAAGCGTCTACATTGCAAGGAAGAAGTTGGCCGGTCTGAAAGTAATAATTTGAGCTTTAAAAACAAACACACTATAAAGACTGAAAATAATCCGTTTTTAATACAAAACTGTTTAAAAAAATTTAAAAAAGATTCATACTTGTTGTTGTTCTAGAATGTTCATGGTTCAATTTAGATTAGCTCAAGTATGATTTTAAATATTTTTTGTTATATCCAGATTGAAAATACGTAGAATATTCAAAGAAAGACATTGAAATTTGAATTACCTGCAAAATACGCATGTTTCAGCCACTTTTGGTAACTCAACGCTAAATTTTCATAAAAATTTTCCATATCCTTTGAAACATCCGGAATCTAAAAAAAAACAAGAAAAAAACGGAAAATATTGGAACTATACCAAAATAAAATTACCGAATTTTCTTCAACTGTCCGATTTTCCAGGACTGGGCGCTGGACCTGTTAGCAAAACTGAAATCCAAGCAGGGAATGGCGATTCGTCGAGAGACTCGTGCAACCAAGTTGGTTGCAACTGTAATGGGTAACTGAAACTATTCTTTGACATTAAAACTAAACCAAATACATTGCAGTGGTTTTTCTCGTCTGCTGGCTTCCGTTTTTCACATTGAACATGATCAAAATTTACAAATTGATATTCAACGTTTGGTCAGCGGACCTCGAAATTTGGTTCCATTGGTTTACCGCACTGGGGTATTTGAATTCGTCACTCAACTTTTTCATTTACTCAACAATCAATCCAGTAAGCATTTTTATATCAAATTTGATAGTAATTATAGAAATAATTATAATACATAATTGGCTATATAATAAAAAAGTTTAGTCGAAAAAGATTATATTTTTAATTTTTCAAGTTCAATTTGCGTTGTATAAAACATTAATTCATGGAATTGAGACAAGGTAAAACCGACAACGTTTTCCAAAATTTTGACATGTCTGTATTCCCTCTATAGGCATTGCGCCAGCTTAACTCAATTTGACAAGAAATAGTAAACCCGCTTAGCAAACTAAATATACTGAAAACTGTACTGTATAATCCATTCAACACCTCCTTTTTTCAGAAATTCCGTCATTCATTCCGCCGCTTACTTGGCTTCCGTCGATCTTCTCGACGTCAGAGAGAAAAATCGTGGATGTTACCGCCACGAGATAGCAGCAGGTGAGCCTCATTTATTCGTCCATAGCTTTTAAATGTTTCATAACAGAGGTCCTGCAAAATGTGGATGCGGTTTCCATAAAATCGTGAAAAGCCCTCTGCGCAAAACGAGCTCAGCTGGGTAAGTACGACTTTTTTGACAGGTCACACATTTCTTCTAATAGAACACATTCTTGACATTCAGTTCTGACACTTCAAGTTCCGGTCAATCGTTCAGAAACAAAATATTCAAAAGGTGTTTGAAAGGATAATAATCATAATAATAGACAAGTGATAGTCCTTGCATGGGACCGAAACGGAAATTACTTTGTTTTCGAAATATGATGAAACCTCTTCTTTTTTCTGTTATACTCTATGTATTGGAATGATTATTTTTCTGAATTTTTCTAAATATTAAATATGCTTGAGCATGTTGAAACATTAGAAGAATACTTTATCAAGGCACGCTGGACTAAACGAATATTTTACAGACCAATGAACAACAGAAAAATTTCCATGCAAAAACCAGAAATCGTCATTGACGAAATTTCACCGAATCGAATTTCAATCTCCGCCGGAGGAAACACAACTTTTAGGTAAGGATGGCTAATGTCTATATTTGGAGAATACAAAAAAAAACATCAAAAATTCGCAGATTTAGCACATCCAGACCCCACCCGGTTTAGGTAGGACCTGAGTTGTTCAAGAACTCACAATGTTTTACTTATGTTGTGTTACTTACTGTGTTACTGTGTTGTGTTACTTTTCTACAAAATAATAACTAGCTGATGTTAATTTCTAAATAAAAATTAATCGTTTAACTTATAATAAATGTGCTTCAATTTCAGGCGATCTTCGGATGATTGTATTCGTAGATCATCTTCTGAAATAATCGGCGGTATCACTCTTCCATCTCAAAGTAGTAATGATAAACGAAGGTATGTATTTCCCTTCATCTTACAGATTGTGTTAACTACATGTTTGCAGAGGATCCGGTATGTCAAATAGTTCAGCATCTCTCCATATCCATGAAACGCGAATGACGTTCGAAGCAATGGTCAACGATCAGGCTGATTGCGAAATTTTTGTTTAATTTTGTCCCCCCCCCCCCCCCCTCCAATTCCCGGTCACGTCTTGATCTCCTACCTATTACAACGAGTGTGTATGTATTTACAATTCTTCTTGCCACATTTTTTCTGTGGATCTCATTTTTTATAAAATTGAATTTTGTCGACTGTTTTTCCTTTTGAATAAATTATTCAGCAATTCTAACAATTTTTTTTGGAAACACAGTATAATATTCATCGAAACCATCCCTAAAATCACAAAGTTTGAGATCAAGCTTGAAAATCTATCTAAAGAAAAATTATGATTATTGTCCGTCAATCCGTGGAACTTTCGATAAATGAGGAGCTGCTGACGGTTCTGCTGTACGTGGCAATAATCGCTGAAAAACTTATTCCGGATATATTTTTTTAAAAGTGAACACCATATCTCTATCAGAATGACATGGAAAACATTTTTCAGGGTGTTAAATTGTCAAATTCAAAACTAAACCTACTAGTTTTAATTAATTAATTGAATTTTTTCCTCAAAATTTTATTACATTTTTTGATCTTATTTTTGTTCTATAAAATGTTTCGGGTTTTTTGAAAAGTGTGACCAGAAAATTCAAAATGTTTTTTTTTTACTCTTTGTTCCATTGAATGGTTTTGGTCTTATTTTATATGGTTTTATTTAAATGTATTAATTTACCGTATGAACAAGAATTTTTAAAAATTTGGTTCAAAATGTATAATATCTAATCCTGTTAACATCAAGATTGAGAAATCTATTTGAAAAATTTTCCAAAAAAATCGAAAACTTATTCTTGCTACTTTATTTTTTGAATTAAAATTGGCGACCGACAACTTTGGCCATTTCTGGAATTGACCCGTTTTGGAAAAAAAATCAGTCATCTTTTTTGTATTCCGACAATCATTTTGTTTTAATTCACTAATTCAAATTTTAAGACACTTTGAGAATATTTTCGGCAATTGTCAATTCCGGCGATAATTAGCTTGAGGAAATATTTGGCAAATTCGGCAATTGCTGGTTTTTGCGGTTTTTTTTTTGATTTTTGGAAATTAATTATTGCCGCACACACCTAATTTGTATCAACCTAATAAATATATAATGGATTTAGAGTTCTGCTTTTTACAGCAAACTTCAAACACTCCTGTCCAGTCGGACTTAACAGAAGTGTTGTAATTGAATGTAGAGAATATAAAGAGTCAAATTGCGACACTAAAATTAAAAATTCACTGTCTACCTTTTCTGTAGATCGAGTGAGTCCTCTCTCATTCTCCAAAGTGGCGTTCATCCGCGTTCTCTGAGTGCTTGGCGATGTTTCGGTAATATTTCTTTGACTTATTGATTCTTGTCCGACCCGATGTTCAGTCGATTGTTCATGTCTGCTTGTCACGTGACCATCTTCAAACTGTTTCCAGAGTCCTGTAAATCAAATTGAAATTTTTTTAGCCCGTTAATAATTTGTGTTTTAGTAAACCATACCTGGAACATATTGTTTTCCAAGCATTGGAATATCGGTTAGGTGTGACAAAACATCAAAGCGAGTTTTATCGTAACTGTTCATTTGGTAATCACAAAGTAGCTATCGTTTAACAGAGCTGTATACCCTGAAAAAATACAAAGGTTGTGAGTAAGTAAGCAAACTTTGCTATTTGTTGAGAACGCGAGAAGGGCAAGTGAAAGTTGGTGAATAGTGAAAACGAATGTTTTGGAAAATAGGAATAATAGCATACTGCATTTATCATTAGATCAACTGGCAACAATTTCTATCTTCTGCTTTGCAACGGGCACATTTGTTCACTCTCAACCACTTTTATCATGAAATGTTTCTCTTTTTTCGCTTGAGTTACATCTTTGAAGAAATATATGAGAAGATGCAGCATGGATAGCAATTTGTTTAACATTTTTTGAAATGTGAAGCTTTTGAAATGAGATTCAGATTTTCGGCTGACGCAGCATATGCCACACAAGAATGAGTAAAGAAATAATGCAGATAAGTTTTCGATTTTTTTGGAAAATTTTTCAAATAGATTTCTCAATCTTGATGTTAACAGGATTAGATATTATACATTTTGAACCAAATTTTTAAAAATTCTTGTTCATACGGTAAATTAATACATTTAAATAAAACCATATAAAATAAGACCAAAACCATTCAATGGAACAAAGAGTAAAAAAAAAACATTTTGAATTTTCTGGTCACACTTTTCAAAAAACCCGAAACATTTTATAGAACAAAAATAAGATCAAAAAATGTAATAAAATTTTGAGGAAAAAATTCAATTAATTAATTAAAACTAGTAGGTTTAGTTTTGAATTTGACAATTTAACACCCTGAAAAATGTTTTCCATGTCATTCTGATAGAGATATGGTGTTCACTTTTAAAAAAATATATCCGGAATAAGTTTTTCAGCGATTATTGCCACGTACAGCAGAACCGTCAGCAGCTCCTCATTTATCGAAAGTTCCACGGATTGACGGACAATAATCATAATTTTTCTTTAGATAGATTTTCAAGCTTGATCTCAAACTTTGTGATTTTAGGGATGGTTTCGATGAATATTATACTGTGTTTCCAAAAAAAATTGTTAGAATTGCTGAATAATTTATTCAAAAGGAAAAACAGTCGACAAAATTCAATTTTATAAAAAATGAGATCCACAGAAAAAATGTGGCAAGAAGAATTGTAAATACATACACACTCGTTGTAATAGGTAGGAGATCAAGACGTGACCGGGAATTGGAGGGGGGGGGGGGGGGGACAAAATTAAACAAAAATTTCGCAATCAGCCTGATCGTTGACCATTGCTTCGAACGTCATTCGCGTTTCATGGATATGGAGAGATGCTGAACTATTTGACATACCGGATCCTCTGCAAACATGTAGTTAACACAATCTGTAAGATGAAGGGAAATACATACCTTCGTTTATCATTACTACTTTGAGATGGAAGAGTGATACCGCCGATTATTTCAGAAGATGATCTACGAATACAATCATCCGAAGATCGCCTGAAATTGAAGCACATTTATTATAAGTTAAACGATTAATTTTTATTTAGAAATTAACATCAGCTAGTTATTATTTTGTAGAAAAGTAACACAACACAGTAACACAGTAAGTAACACAACATAAGTAAAACATTGTGAGTTCTTGAACAACTCAGGTCCTACCTAAACCGGGTGGGGTCTGGATGTGCTAAATCTGCGAATTTTTGATGTTTTTTTTTGTATTCTCCAAATATAGACATTAGCCATCCTTACCTAAAAGTTGTGTTTCCTCCGGCGGAGATTGAAATTCGATTCGGTGAAATTTCGTCAATGACGATTTCTGGTTTTTGCATGGAAATTTTTCTGTTGTTCATTGGTCTGTAAAATATTCGTTTAGTCCAGCGTGCCTTGATAAAGTATTCTTCTAATGTTTCAACATGCTCAAGCATATTTAATATTTAGAAAAATTCAGAAAAATAATCATTCCAATACATAGAGTATAACAGAAAAAAGAAGAGGTTTCATCATATTTCGAAAACAAAGTAATTTCCGTTTCGGTCCCATGCAAGGACTATCACTTGTCTATTATTATGATTATTATCCTTTCAAACACCTTTTGAATATTTTGTTTCTGAACGATTGACCGGAACTTGAAGTGTCAGAACTGAATGTCAAGAATGTGTTCTATTAGAAGAAATGTGTGACCTGTCAAAAAAGTCGTACTTACCCAGCTGAGCTCGTTTTGCGCAGAGGGCTTTTCACGATTTTATGGAAACCGCATCCACATTTTGCAGGACCTCTGTTATGAAACATTTAAAAGCTATGGACGAATAAATGAGGCTCACCTGCTGCTATCTCGTGGCGGTAACATCCACGATTTTTCTCTCTGACGTCGAGAAGATCGACGGAAGCCAAGTAAGCGGCGGAATGAATGACGGAATTTCTGAAAAAAGGAGGTGTTGAATGGATTATACAGTACAGTTTTCAGTATATTTAGTTTGCTAAGCGGGTTTACTATTTCTTGTCAAATTGAGTTAAGCTGGCGCAATGCCTATAGAGGGAATACAGACATGTCAAAATTTTGGAAAACGTTGTCGGTTTTACCTTGTCTCAATTCCATGAATTAATGTTTTATACAACGCAAATTGAACTTGAAAAATTAAAAATATAATCTTTTTCGACTAAACTTTTTTATTATATAGCCAATTATGTATTATAATTATTTCTATAATTACTATCAAATTTGATATAAAAATGCTTACTGGATTGATTGTTGAGTAAATGAAAAAGTTGAGTGACGAATTCAAATACCCCAGTGCGGTAAACCAATGGAACCAAATTTCGAGGTCCGCTGACCAAACGTTGAATATCAATTTGTAAATTTTGATCATGTTCAATGTGAAAAACGGAAGCCAGCAGACGAGAAAAACCACTGCAATGTATTTGGTTTAGTTTTAATGTCAAAGAATAGTTTCAGTTACCCATTACAGTTGCAACCAACTTGGTTGCACGAGTCTCTCGACGAATCGCCATTCCCTGCTTGGATTTCAGTTTTGCTAACAGGTCCAGCGCCCAGTCCTGGAAAATCGGACAGTTGAAGAAAATTCGGTAATTTTATTTTGGTATAGTTCCAATATTTTCCGTTTTTTTCTTGTTTTTTTTTAGATTCCGGATGTTTCAAAGGATATGGAAAATTTTTATGAAAATTTAGCGTTGAGTTACCAAAAGTGGCTGAAACATGCGTATTTTGCAGGTAATTCAAATTTCAATGTCTTTCTTTGAATATTCTACGTATTTTCAATCTGGATATAACAAAAAATATTTAAAATCATACTTGAGCTAATCTAAATTGAACCATGAACATTCTAGAACAACAACAAGTATGAATCTTTTTTAAATTTTTTTAAACAGTTTTGTATTAAAAACGGATTATTTTCAGTCTTTATAGTGTGTTTGTTTTTAAAGCTCAAATTATTACTTTCAGACCGGCCAACTTCTTCCTTGCAATGTAGACGCTTTCTCTTCTCGCATAAAGATACATGTTACTGATCGAACTTCTTGACGGTCGTTCCCAATCAGATATCATCTCGGATAAACGTCTCATCTTTCGCTTTTCAACCTGAAAAAAATTATTCAAAGATCCCTCAAAGAGCTGGTGCAATATAAAGCCATTCTGAAAGCAGTCGAATCATTAAAAAAAGCTAATCATAGCTGCAACTTGTTGCATTTATTTTCAATGCATCCGGCATTCTCACCCTGCATACTAGGCGTGTGATCTTGAGAAAATCTTGCAATAGCTTAGAAAAAGAGTTTCACCTACCGCTGCTTCACCACATGTTTCTCTTTTCAATTTTGAGTTCCTGAAAGCAAAGCTAACGAAGGTACTCATCTATGCAACCTCACGTGCTAGAAATAAATTTGCTACTTGAAGCCGTGGTCAGTCAGCTAATCAGCAAATGTTACATGCGATAAGTACACACGATAGCGAAGAAAAGAAAGTCGAAAAATGGGGGAAATCAATGTTACTATTTCGAGTATACTCTCTAACTCACAAATTCGTCTTTTTCATATGTTGAAGTGATCGGGAGAGAATTGGTTCCGATCTAAATAGGTCGGAGTCGAGATAGTAGTTGGTGAGAAAAGAAAAGAAGCTGAACTAATTGAAAGAGTACTTACCAGCTATAGTTGATTTGAAAGGTTCAGAAGAGAACATGCATTATCTCATAGACTATTTGTGAGTTTTGCGGACAAAGAGTTAGGAACTCGGCAATTTTTACAGCAAAGGGATGTGCGGCATCCGTTTCGACAGTATAGTAATATATAAGTTTTCCAGAAGGTAAATTTGAAAACTATTATATCAGGTAAACAGATTAGGATATTAGCTAGGCTTTTAAATTATAAAAACCAAAACAAAGTGTTGAGATAGTGGATGAAAGTTTGGACCGGTTCCATCTTGAGCAAACGGTTGGTTTTTTGAAGGGTCTGAAGCGCTTGCGGTGTGACCCGGTGGTTGAACGCGCGGTGAGTTGCCATTTTTCGACGAGCCTGGAACTATATCGGTGAATGCAATTTAACGCTCATGAAAAAACGAACTATATGCCGATTTAGGAATTTCTCCACCAATTCTCAAGCTTTCCATTTGACTTCGAAGACTTTGAGCAGTGACATAGTTGTCTGAAATTGTGAGTTCTATTTCACTAGGTAATTTTGTAATTTCTCCCTGTGTCCTGCTTCACGTTACTACTAAATATCGAGCTACAAAGTAGTGCAAATTAGGTGCGTGAGTTTTGCACTTTCCCACGACACATATGATCAAATTACATATTCAAAACTATCATAATACCTTTGTGTTGAACTAACGTAGACTCTCCACCGTCAATCATAGTGGACATTCCCTCGCTTAGCAACGTTGCATCATTTCCGCTGCTTGCTGCCTGAAAAAACAATCAAATTTTCGTTTTCTAATGAAATTTTTTGTCAACCATTGGTGCTTGTCCTAGTATAGCTTTTTCTTGAGCATCCTGGATCATCAACTGCATAATATCGCAACCTGGTGCATTTTTGATGAATGTGTGCTGAAAAATATCTATGAAGTGAGCAATGTTCACAAACTGTGTATCATTTGTTTTTCAGCAGTATTAGTAATACTATGACAGAAAACAACAAAAAAGTGTATAAAAATAGTAGAAAATTCTATGTAAAAAGTTAAAAAATTACTCCGAAGGGGTTGTCAAATTATAAGAAATCTTCTATTTTCGGTTGAGAGTAGTTGTAGGAAATATGAAAATTTGGCCCCGTCTATATCTTGGCAGTTTTTAAATGAGTTGCCACGTAGTGGCAGCAAGTGGGAAAGAACGCTCCTCGGCATTTAAAGGCAACTTCCTGCCAACTTTTGGCAACTTTCTGCCAAACTTTTGCACATTCCTGCCAACATTTAGATGTTTTTTCCCACTTACTGCCACTACGTGGCAACTTCCTGCCAACAACTCGGCAACTTCCTGCCAGCAATTTGGCAACTTATTTTAGTGGCACTAAATAAGTTGTCAAAGTGTGGCAGGAAGTTGCCTCTGAATACCGAGTAGAGAATTATGTTGAGTTCTAGCGTTTTTTGGATTGTTTGTTTTTATAGATTTCAAGCTTTTATCGACATCATTTTGTAGTCAAACGTGAAAGTTTATCGCTTTTCTCGCATTTTTTGCTGACATGGACATATTTTCAGCCGATTAGAACACAAGTTTAGCTGACTACCGACTAGAAACTTTAAAAAATAGAAAAAAGAAATACTACATGATTGAAAATTAATTTCTAGTCCCTGCGACAAAAAAAAGTTGTCGAAATTTTGAATTTTAGGTGGATGTACCTTTTTTCACAGTTTTAACAAATATAACGAATATTTGAGAATTTCAATATTTTTTGGATAAATCTTATTGGGAAATTTCTTTTTTTTTAAGCCATACGTACCTCACACAATCGGAGTGCCGTTTTTCTTTCTTCTGGCTTTTTAATTAAACAGCTTCTTATGAAATCATTGAACTCGGACGACCATTCTTCAGGTTTTTTAAACGTAGGTGGTGGTTTAGTTGGAATCATGAAGATTGCTCGCATCGGATGAATATCTGAATAAGGAGGCCGTCCCTCTGCCATTTCGATAGCTGTTATTCCCAGTGACCATATATCAGCTTTTGTGTCATATCCGATTTCTTCGATAACTTCAGGGGCCATCCAGAATGGCGTTCCAATGACTGTATTTCTTTTTGCCATTGTATCAGTCAACTGTCCAGCGACACCGAAATCCGCAAGCTTTGCAATTCCATCGGTATTGAGTAGAATGTTTCCAGCCTGAAAATACAGTTTTTTTTTCAAAAAAAAACAGTTTCTAACCTTTATATCTCTATGAATCTTCTTCAAGTCATGCAAATATTGCAATCCCTTGAGAGTATCGCGCAAAACTGCACTGATTTCTTGTTCGGATAACGGTTTCCGCCTGGCACGCATTATATCGGAGATCGACCCAGCTCCACAGTATTCCATCACAATCTTTAAATTAGTTTTTTTGTTAGTCCAGTTTTCTTCTTGATTTTCGACTAGGGGTAGGGAATAAAATCTTTGAATTTCAATTGGCATGCATTTGAATGAATACTTTTGAATGTTATTTCCACTTTAAGCTACATTTTTTTCTGTGGAAAAATCAGAACTTTACTGTTTTTAACTCTAATTCACAAAACGAATATAATTTTTGTTCAATTTCTTTTATTTAGTCCCACTTGGGCACAGCATTAAAATCTTAAAATTTATCTAAACAATCTCACCCATAGATCCGAATGTTTGAAATACGATCCATAGTATTTGACAACATATTTACTTTTACATTGTTGCATTATACTGATTTCCTTGATAATTTCTTGAAGATCAGTATCCACTGGCACTTTTTTGATGGCTAACACATGACCTGACTCTCTGTGAATTGCCTTATGTACGCTTCCATATGATCTGAAAATTTGGAATTTTTCAATCCGATAGAATTGAAATAACAAACCCTTCGCCCAGCTTTCCAACAATGTCGAAAACTTCTTCTGGTGGTTTGTTAAGCGCCGACGAATCCAATTTAAATCCATCGCTAAAACAAAAGAGAATGTTTATTTTGGAAGAGTAACTCTTTTTTTTTGTTTTGTGTCTGACAAACCTTGAGCCCTCTTCCGAATTCCGCCGCGAGCTGTCTGTAGACGGTGGCATCGGGAGGACGCTGAAATTAATGAAATTAACTTTGCTGAAATTTAAAAGTGGAGTAACGTCAGTGCTGAAATTGCTCAAAAACATGCATGCGGCACCACAATAATCAAATATTTTAGCAAAAAGTTTCTGAAAGATGTTCTAAATTTTATCTGATTTTTTTTTGAAAATTGAAAATAAACTCAGTTTTTGCCAATTGTTGGACTTTTTGAAAGTCGTCCTTTCAAAAACTGTTCAGCATTTTTATTTGTTTAATATTTAGTCATTTTGACACCATAAGAGTAGTTTTAAACAATTTTCCAACTTGCGCTACTCCACCTTTAACTGTGTACAAGTTGAAGGATTTATAAAAAAGTGTTGTAAGATCTTGTGTGAGTATAGGAATGAACACCCAATGAGATATAAGTAAGATGAAGAGCAGATGTTGTCCGTCCGACCGACGAGAACTATGGGGCAAGAAAATCGAAGAAAGAAGAAGAAAGAAGAAGAAGAAGATAAAACCTATCCTTGAGGACACATTAGTCGCATGTTTCTCTGCGTTCTCTTGGTTGCACATGCACTCTGCTTGTTCAATTAGAACGTCAACAGTGCATGTATGGTCATATTCTGAAGGGAGGCGAGAAGAGTGAGAAGAGAAAGACAGGCGAATCGATTTGGACGTCGTTTTGAAAGCGAAAAGACGTCTGCGGGGTTCCACCCATGTGGCCCCGATGGCCCGAAGAATGAATAATTGACTACGGCAATTGTCTTTTGGAAAAAAAAGTAATCCGACAAAGTCCAACGTTTTTAGATTAAGATTTCATTGGTAAAATGGTTGAAAAAGCCGAGAAAAACTAATTAATAAATTTTATAATTTATGAAATCTTTGAGATAGACCTGAGCATATTTTAAAACAATACAAATTTAGAAGAACCTTATTTTTCATGAAAGAGATTGAAGTATCATGATTTTCAATTCTATTTCGCAATGTTAGCATTTCATTTAAGATTGAAATATCCTTTTTGAAAGTGTGAGAATTAAATATTCCCATTGAAACTATCAAACTATCAAAGACCAGAGAACAACTCAAAAACAGTACTCTATTTCAGATAAGTTGTACCGTGATAAAAAAAAAGAAGTTAATATAACCGACCGCAGGCGCTACATTCGACGAGCATTCGTAATGCCCTCGGCTCACTCTACGTTATTTGAGCAGTGTGTGGTCGAGGCGAAAGGGGGAAAAGGACGGGAAAGAGTGCGAAGTGTGTACTGCGCTCGTTTCATAAGACTTGACCCTTCACACGTCAGGATGTTTGAATGCGGAATATCGTATTGCTAACTGTGTCCTTCCTGGTGCTGTTTTGCGGTACTGTTTTATTATGAGAGTTGTTGGGTAGTCATCACCTGATTCACGTATGTTTACTATCTTTACTTGTCAGTAGACTTTATTTGTTATGGTGCATAGTAGTTGATTGCTTTTTGTCAGTTTGGACAATTATTCTAGTTGATTTTATAAAGCATGTTTCATCCATTTTTTCAAGCAAAGAGATGTCATAAATTCAAAAACAATTTCCAAGTTATTCTTTAATTTCAATCTATTTAACTTTAAAGAACTGTTAATTGATTTTTCAAAAATATATACACCCATAATATGAAAAAGTATTTTCAACTATCAATAAACACCGAGAAAAGCGGAATATCAAAATTTTTATGAATTAGGGGTGGGAGGCAATTGTTAAAATGCGGAAAATATTGAATTGCTGATGAATTCAAGATTCGGCGATTCCCGAAAATACCGAATATTTTCAAACTCGGCAATCTGGAATAGCAGACATTTAGTAGGGAAACGTTGTATGTCTTCCCAAAAATATTTATTACAATGAACTATTGTTTGTTTGTTTGTTTTTGAATTTTATTTGTTCAAAATTATCGATTGTCAAATTGCCAAAAAATTTTGATATTCCGCTTTTCTCGGTGTTTATTGATAGTTGAAAATACTTTTTCATATTATGGGTGTATATATTTTTGAAAAATCAATTAACAGTTCTTTAAAGTTAAATAGATTGAAATTAAAGAATAACTTGGAAATTGTTTTTGAATTTATGACATCTCTTTGCTTGAAAAAATGGATGAAACATGCTTTATAAAATCAACTAGAATAATTGTCCAAACTGACAAAAAGCAATCAACTACTATGCACCATAACAAATAAAGTCTACTGACAAGTAAAGATAGTAAACATACGTGAATCAGGTGATGACTACCCAACAACTCTCATAATAAAACAGTACCGCAAAACAGCACCAGGAAGGACACAGTTAGCAATACGATATTCCGCATTCAAACATCCTGACGTGTGAAGGGTCAAGTCTTATGAAACGAGCGCAGTACACACTTCGCACTCTTTCCCGTCCTTTTCCCCCTTTCGCCTCGACCACACACTGCTCAAATAACGTAGAGTGAGCCGAGGGCATTACGAATGCTCGTCGAATGTAGCGCCTGCGGTCGGTTATATTAACTTCTTTTTTTTTATCACGGTACAACTTATCTGAAATAGAGTACTGTTTTTGAGTTGTTCTCTGGTCTTTGATAGTTTGATAGTTTCAATGGGAATATTTAATTCTCACACTTTCAAAAAGGATATTTCAATCTTAAATGAAATGCTAACATTGCGAAATAGAATTGAAAATCATGATACTTCAATCTCTTTCATGAAAAATAAGGTTCTTCTAAATTTGTATTGTTTTAAAATATGCTCAGGTCTATCTCAAAGATTTCATAAATTATAAAATTTATTAATTAGTTTTTCTCGGCTTTTTCAACCATTTTACCAATGAAATCTTAATCTAAAAACGTTGGACTTTGTCGGATTACTTTTTTTTCCAAAAGACAATTGCCGTAGTCAATTATTCATTCTTCGGGCCATCGGGGCCACATGGGTGGAACCCCGCAGACGTCTTTTCGCTTTCAAAACGACGTCCAAATCGATTCGCCTGTCTTTCTCTTCTCACTCTTCTCGCCTCCCTTCAGAATATGACCATACATGCACTGTTGACGTTCTAATTGAACAAGCAGAGTGCATGTGCAACCAAGAGAACGCAGAGAAACATGCGACTAATGTGTCCTCAAGGATAGGTTTTATCTTCTTCTTCTTCTTTCTTCTTCTTTCTTCGATTTTCTTGCCCCATAGTTCTCGTCGGTCGGACGGACAACATCTGCTCTTCATCTTACTTATATCTCATTGGGTGTTCATTCCTATACTCACACAAGATCTTACAACACTTTTTTATAAATCCTTCAACTTGTACACAGTTAAAGGTGGAGTAGCGCAAGTTGGAAAATTGTTTAAAACTACTCTTATGGTGTCAAAATGACTAAATATTAAACAAATAAAAATGCTGAACAGTTTTTGAAAGGACGACTTTCAAAAAGTCCAACAATTGGCAAAAACTGAGTTTATTTTCAATTTTCAAAAAAAAATCAGATAAAATTTAGAACATCTTTCAGAAACTTTTTGCTAAAATATTTGATTATTGTGGTGCCGCATGCATGTTTTTGAGCAATTTCAGCACTGACGTTACTCCACTTTTAAATTTCAGCAAAGTTAATTTCATTAATTTCAGCGTCCTCCCGATGCCACCGTCTACAGACAGCTCGCGGCGGAATTCGGAAGAGGGCTCAAGGTTTGTCAGACACAAAACAAAAAAAAAGAGTTACTCTTCCAAAATAAACATTCTCTTTTGTTTTAGCGATGGATTTAAATTGGATTCGTCGGCGCTTAACAAACCACCAGAAGAAGTTTTCGACATTGTTGGAAAGCTGGGCGAAGGGTTTGTTATTTCAATTCTATCGGATTGAAAAATTCCAAATTTTCAGATCATATGGAAGCGTACATAAGGCAATTCACAGAGAGTCAGGTCATGTGTTAGCCATCAAAAAAGTGCCAGTGGATACTGATCTTCAAGAAATTATCAAGGAAATCAGTATAATGCAACAATGTAAAAGTAAATATGTTGTCAAATACTATGGATCGTATTTCAAACATTCGGATCTATGGGTGAGATTGTTTAGATAAATTTTAAGATTTTAATGCTGTGCCCAAGTGGGACTAAATAAAAGAAATTGAACAAAAATTATATTCGTTTTGTGAATTAGAGTTAAAAACAGTAAAGTTCTGATTTTTCCACAGAAAAAAATGTAGCTTAAAGTGGAAATAACATTCAAAAGTATTCATTCAAATGCATGCCAATTGAAATTCAAAGATTTTATTCCCTACCCCTAGTCGAAAATCAAGAAGAAAACTGGACTAACAAAAAAACTAATTTAAAGATTGTGATGGAATACTGTGGAGCTGGGTCGATCTCCGATATAATGCGTGCCAGGCGGAAACCGTTATCCGAACAAGAAATCAGTGCAGTTTTGCGCGATACTCTCAAGGGATTGCAATATTTGCATGACTTGAAGAAGATTCATAGAGATATAAAGGTTAGAAACTGTTTTTTTTTGAAAAAAAAACTGTATTTTCAGGCTGGAAACATTCTACTCAATACCGATGGAATTGCAAAGCTTGCGGATTTCGGTGTCGCTGGACAGTTGACTGATACAATGGCAAAAAGAAATACAGTCATTGGAACGCCATTCTGGATGGCCCCTGAAGTTATCGAAGAAATCGGATATGACACAAAAGCTGATATATGGTCACTGGGAATAACAGCTATCGAAATGGCAGAGGGACGGCCTCCTTATTCAGATATTCATCCGATGCGAGCAATCTTCATGATTCCAACTAAACCACCACCTACGTTTAAAAAACCTGAAGAATGGTCGTCCGAGTTCAATGATTTCATAAGAAGCTGTTTAATTAAAAAGCCAGAAGAAAGAAAAACGGCACTCCGATTGTGTGAGGTACGTATGGCTTAAAAAAAAAGAAATTTCCCAATAAGATTTATCCAAAAAATATTGAAATTCTCAAATATTCGTTATATTTGTTAAAACTGTGAAAAAAGGTACATCCACCTAAAATTCAAAATTTCGACAACTTTTTTTTGTCGCAGGGACTAGAAATTAATTTTCAATCATGTAGTATTTCTTTTTTCTATTTTTTAAAGTTTCTAGTCGGTAGTCAGCTAAACTTGTGTTCTAATCGGCTGAAAATATGTCCATGTCAGCAAAAAATGCGAGAAAAGCGATAAACTTTCACGTTTGACTACAAAATGATGTCGATAAAAGCTTGAAATCTATAAAAACAAACAATCCAAAAAACGCTAGAACTCAACATAATTCTCTACTCGGTATTCAGAGGCAACTTCCTGCCACACTTTGACAACTTATTTAGTGCCACTAAAATAAGTTGCCAAATTGCTGGCAGGAAGTTGCCGAGTTGTTGGCAGGAAGTTGCCACGTAGTGGCAGTAAGTGGGAAAAAACATCTAAATGTTGGCAGGAATGTGCAAAAGTTTGGCAGAAAGTTGCCAAAAGTTGGCAGGAAGTTGCCTTTAAATGCCGAGGAGCGTTCTTTCCCACTTGCTGCCACTACGTGGCAACTCATTTAAAAACTGCCAAGATATAGACGGGGCCAAATTTTCATATTTCCTACAACTACTCTCAACCGAAAATAGAAGATTTCTTATAATTTGACAACCCCTTCGGAGTAATTTTTTAACTTTTTACATAGAATTTTCTACTATTTTTATACACTTTTTTGTTGTTTTCTGTCATAGTATTACTAATACTGCTGAAAAACAAATGATACACAGTTTGTGAACATTGCTCACTTCATAGATATTTTTCAGCACACATTCATCAAAAATGCACCAGGTTGCGATATTATGCAGTTGATGATCCAGGATGCTCAAGAAAAAGCTATACTAGGACAAGCACCAATGGTTGACAAAAAATTTCATTAGAAAACGAAAATTTGATTGTTTTTTCAGGCAGCAAGCAGCGGAAATGATGCAACGTTGCTAAGCGAGGGAATGTCCACTATGATTGACGGTGGAGAGTCTACGTTAGTTCAACACAAAGGTATTATGATAGTTTTGAATATGTAATTTGATCATATGTGTCGTGGGAAAGTGCAAAACTCACGCACCTAATTTGCACTACTTTGTAGCTCGATATTTAGTAGTAACGTGAAGCAGGACACAGGGAGAAATTACAAAATTACCTAGTGAAATAGAACTCACAATTTCAGACAACTATGTCACTGCTCAAAGTCTTCGAAGTCAAATGGAAAGCTTGAGAATTGGTGGAGAAATTCCTAAATCGGCATATAGTTCGTTTTTTCATGAGCGTTAAATTGCATTCACCGATATAGTTCCAGGCTCGTCGAAAAATGGCAACTCACCGCGCGTTCAACCACCGGGTCACACCGCAAGCGCTTCAGACCCTTCAAAAAACCAACCGTTTGCTCAAGATGGAACCGGTCCAAACTTTCAATTGGGCACCAGCGAGAGCAGTTACAAAGATGCTAGTTATAATATGAGTTAGTTATTTGAAAGAAAACCAATTATAAAATGATGATCTATGAGAAAAAAAAGCTAGCATAAAAAACGTTATTCAGCTCGAATGACTTTGACAAAAAAATGAAAAATTATTCAGGCATTTTCACAAACCTAAAATTTTATTAAAATTGAAATGTCATACCCCTTATTCTAGCCATGCATGAAATGTTAGCTGATTAAGATTTTGCCTGTAAATTCTAAAAAATGAAAAATGTCACTACTAATGTTTTGTGGAAAATTTGTATTGCATAAGTTTTGAAACTTAGAAAGACATATTTTGAAATCTTGAATTGAATCACAGTTAAAAAACACCTACTCTTTCAGTGAACACGGAAGCCGAATACGAAAATAGATTTCAACGGGCAGTGGTCGATGGAGATTTCGAATTTGTAAGTGTATTTCGTAATTTTTCTAATAACGAAATAGCTGCATTTAGTTACGAAACATCACGCTAGACGAACTGATTCGAAGGAAAGAAAGTTTGGATTCGGAGATGGAAGAAGAAATACGAGAGTTGCAGAGAAGGTAAAATCTTTTTTTTTTAATTGGTTGAATTTGAGGAAATTTAATTCAAACACCTCAAAAAGCCGGAAATTGAGATTTTTAACAAAAAATCCTAAGCGAATTTTCTAGCTGGATTTTTTGTGAGTTTACTGATTTAAACATCTAAAGGACAGTTTTATGAATCGCGAACTACTGCTATTTATAATTTTTAAGAAATAGTGATGCTGAAATTTTGCTCAGAATTTTTTTCTTTGATGCTTAAAATTCCATTCTCAAATTTAGGATATTTGAAGCTTTTGGCATCGAATGTTTTCAAAATGAGCCAACTTTTCTCTTTTTTTCTTACATTTTGGAGTCAAGAAAATTGATATTAAAATCCGCAACAGTGGCAATTCACGATTAAAGTCAAATACTAAAAAAAGAACAAAATTTCAGATACAAAACAAAAAGGCAACCAATACTGGATGTTATAGAAATCAAAAAACGACTTCAATGACGGCTTCGATACATGCTTGTTTAATAATAATTTTTTTGTCAATCTGCAAATATATGAAACCTATTAATTAACTAGATTGTATTTTAAATGTCATATTTATTCTAAATTTTGTTAGATCAGAAGCAAGAGCAAACTGAACTTGTTGTGTTTTGCTTAGCTTTTTCATGCTAAAATAAATCTGGTCAATTTTAATTTTTTTGGGAAGGTTTGTTCTGAAGGCGGATATTTTATCAGTGACTAACAAGGAACAATGGGAGTGACGGATATAATTTTTCGAATAACGGAAATAGATAAAATTTCACTTACAATTGAAAAAGCTGCAATGAGTCAGAGCGATAGATGGTTGATCTCGATGAGTCTAGTTTTTCTTATTTGTTTGCCTACCGCGGAGTTCACGTAGCGACCAATTAATATTTTTAGGTAAATTTTGCATGGCATCCTAGTAGAAACAAAAAACCACATTCTGAGTGCTTTTTGCATTACGACTGCCGTTTTGAATCGTAAGATTTATGGCTTATGACGGACGTCCTTTTAGCTTTAGTCTGTTATAATTGTCATATTGGGTCTCTGCTGCCGTTGGGAAGCAGATATATTTCGTCAACTACTAGCCGAGAGGGCGTTTGCTTTTTTTTTTTCAAGAAGAGGCAAATATACACTTCGAGGCGAATGTTTCTCAACTGTCAGGTAATATTTGCGAAACCGAAATATATTTAAGGAGTGAAGGAAGCGAAGATTGCCATCGAACAAAAGTTCATCCGCTATCAGCTTATCAACAATGTTCGCACTTATTCTTTCTTTGTGTCTTTTTCAAGGTAAACTATTCTTTCAGAATTATAGTATTTTCTGAAAAATGTTTCCAATTTCTGAAACAGTTTTTTTTTGATTGTTATAAAATATTTTTAGGAACACTTTCATATGTAATTGGAGGCGGTGTACAAGCAAATCCAAGCGGATGCAACGTATGTGGTGATAGCCCTCAGTGGAGTGGATGGACAGAATGGTCTTCCTGTTCTGCCGCTTTTGGAAGTAGGTCTTCTATTTTTTGAATTTTTGCTATAGCAGTTTTGCGAAAACCTGACACATCAATTTAAAGAAACATTCAGTTTTACTGGTCCCGCCACAATTTCAGTGATCTTTATGAAATGTAAAATTCTACAGTGCACAGAGATTCTTGGATTTGAAATAGAATTTCCAACACCTGGAGTCACATTTCCGCTATATGTACATCTTCATAATAATAATTTCAATTTCAGCGCCAGTCCAAACTCGCACTAGACTTTGTCCATCCGGCAACTGCCAAGGAGGTTCTACAACAGAATCAAAACCATGCGTCCTTTATGATCCACAACCAACTCAACCACAATGGGGAGCTTGGGGAGGTTGGAGTAGTTGCAGGTTAGCAATATTTTGCTTTAATCTGTTTATTATTGTTTTGTTTTCTTTATTGCCAAACTGATAAGCCTAACTTTTCTTTTTGCAGTGCCACCTGCGGCGGTGGTACGATGACGAGAAGTCGTGTTTGCAATAACGGATGCTCAACCTGCCAATGTGTCGGAGCTGCTGCCGAGTCGCAAGCTTGCAATGCTCAACCGTGCTGCACCTGGACTGCTGTGAGAACAAATTGAGTTCAACTTCTCACTTAATAACTTTTGTTTCAGTGGTCTTCCTGGTCGGCGTGCTCAGTAACCTGCGGATCTGGAGGATCAATCACCAGATCTAGGCAATGTAGCTGTGGATCGGGAGTAAGTTTAAAATTTATAAAGCTAAACGTTTTTATTCAATATAACATTTATAACTGTTTGTTTCAGTGTACTGGAGGCTCCGTTGAACAAGAGCCATGCCCTCAACAAGCTGCTTGCCCGTGCACAACATGCAATCAACCACCACCACCATGCAATACTTGTAATACCCAACCGGTTGTCATTGTGACTCCAGCTCCATGCACAACTTGTTACCAACCACCAGCGTGCTCAACCTGCGGGCATGCACAACCTTTCTATGATCCATACGGAAATGGAAGAAAGAAGAGAATGATTACAGTATCTGGAAATTCGACAAGTGCTTAACTGTATTGAAACTTGTGTACATTTATGCAATATTTTGCACATTCCGAAGCAATATAAATAAAGTATTGAGCAATTATTATTTCTATCCACTACAGCAGAATCACAGAACCACTAAAAAAACAAAAAAACTAAACAATCTCAATTATCAAATTAAATATCAGCAGACGCTTCAGTGAATGCTGCCTTAAGTGCAGGTCACTACGGATCTGGGAGTCAGGTACAACGTTCTTGATGGTGCTCCGTCCGAGCAGGGGACTTTGGTCAATAATCGCATTGCTCCTATTGAGGGTTATTTTTTGTCATTTTTGTTAGCTTAATTATTTTGTTTGGAAATCATGCCTCTCAACAGTTAGTACATTTGATAAGATCAAATCTGTGGAATGGTCTGCATTTTTAATGTGTTTCTGTTTTTGTGCTTGTCGACTCTTGAATAAAAAATGTCCGTTTATTTTGATTTATTTGATACAAAATTCTCATGGCTTATTTGAATAGTTAAAGAACGGGCCAAAAAAATTTCAGCAGAACAATTTTGTATAACAACTTCAAATAAACTCGAAAAAATTGGGAAGTGTAAGAAGTAGGCTGCCAGACAGGTTGGGTATGGAATTACAAGCACACCACAAAGTGAGGAAATGAATTAGAGCTCTCAATCAAAATTTGTATAACTTCAAATAAAATTGGTTGAATTTCTTCTAATGTACATATAGTTTTGGTTTCATCACCTGCATTGTGAAATCGTTTTTAAAAGTTTAGCACTGTTGGCAAAACATAAGCGATTCATATAATTTTAATTGGAAAAATAATGATAAATTCCGAAAGAGTGATAAATATCGAGAGCGTGCTCTAAAAATTGTTCAGACTATTTTTAATAAATGTATATTTAGGTCTTGACACTTTTAGAGGAAGCAAGTGGTAAATAATGTTTCAGTCTTTCCCGTAACTGATTCTGATCTATGGTAAAATTTTTTGAATAAATAAAATTATTTTTAAAAATTGTTTAATATTTCTTTTTCTTTGATTTTGCAAAAAATTAATGTTCAAAGTGGTGAATAACAATTGAATTTTTGCGCAAACGCAAATTGATTGTTTTTTCTAAACTCTAAAAATGGACAAGTAGTTAATTCTTCAACTGGTCGTCTTAGGAATTCTTATGAATTATGAAGGCGCTTATGAATGTCTGAAACTTTGACTCGGCAATTCGCCGCAAATTATTCACCAAAATTATTGTTAGCAACTTTAGAATTGTCAATTGCAAAAGTTGGTAAAAATTTGGTAGAAACGTTGCTAAAGTTGGGTAAAATAAACATAACAAATCAAAAACTTGCACGAAAAATTTCTAAAGTTGGCTAAACTGGGTTAAGAATTTACAAAAGTTGAGGGAGAAATTAATAAAGATAGCTTAAAGGTTGCGAGACAATAAAGTAGGTTGAAAAGTTGTTAATGTTGGCGGATAAACGGCGAAATGTTGAAAATGGCGTTTAAAATGCTATATTTGGTGTATAAGTTGCAAATAATTTTCTGAAACTTCATCGAAAAACAAAAGATATTTTAAATGCACCAGAGAAACACAAAGAAAATCAACAAATTCAGACGGAACACACTGAAATGTCGAAACTCAACTTTTGTACCGGACCTCGAAAGAATAACGCAGCCATGTTTTTTTATATATAAATATTATTACCGGGCATTGTGGTACAATTTCTATGTTTGAAACTAAAGTATGGCAAGTGTGAAATCTTTGAAACCATTTCAACAACGCTAAAATGACCAGATATTGGTGAAAACTCAATTTGTTCTTCTTATTTCTGGACAATTTCCAGTGAACATAGTCCATCGAACACAATTTTCATGCTTAAAGAATTATATTCAAACATTGGGAAGGTTTCAAAATGCGGCAGTGCTCGAAAAGTGGCGTACACTTAGTATCCCTGCTTTCCGACTCGAAACAAAGATTTTCCTAAAGTTTTATGAAGTTGTTTTAACGGTACATGAATATTTTTTGTACTTTCTTTACAGGCCATTACTTGTTAGACCACTTTTGAGCTTTCAATCAACAACGATTAATTTTTGTCGGAAGTTTATACAAGATTATCCGAACTTTTTAGATGAAAATAAACAATAACGTTATGCAAAACAATGCAAAAATTAAATTTGACTGTTAATTTTTATTACTTTTTAGGAATTCGACAAAATAAATATGAGACGATAACAAACAAAAACTGATAAACTCATACATTTCACAAGGGAAGGTTCTGAACTCGTTATCGGACTTCGGTACGCCACTATATACATTCGATAGAGAATGGTTACAGATGATCACTCCAAAAAATTTAGCTGCTTCAGAGCAGGTTCGACCAAGTTACGACACTTTGAAGATGCCGATAAGAAGATAAGGGTTTTTTTGAGAATTATGAACTGAAACTCGTATGGTATGGTTTTTCCATCATTTCCAACTATTTGAAAACATTTTATATCAACTTTTAGAAAGAACAATTTTTTTGAATTTTTTGGAATTTTTAAAAAGGGGTATTTTGGCACTTTCAAAATGTCGTAACTTGTTCGAACCTGCTCTGAAGCAGCTAAATTTTTTGGAGTGATCATTTGTAACTATTCTCTATCGAATGTATATAGTGGCGTAACGAAGTCCGATAACGAGTTCAGAGCCTTCCCTTGTCAGTGATTCCCACTGCCGCTTGTGGGTACTTTTTTCGATTTCGAAATTCCGATCACGTCATTTTTTTGCTGAAACCAATTTTTTCAGAGCTTCTGTGAAATAATTTTGTAACACAGAGGTCATTTTTTCAAATGTTTATTTGCGTATTTTATTGTATTTTATCAACATTTTAAAATTGAATTAGTATCCATTTTATTTTTCTATTTAATCAAAATTTGAATACTTTATTACTTGAACAGCGTTATTGAGCAATTTTAAGCTTTTCTTGTCTTTTCTTCTAGCCTGATACAAACGGTACCGTATGACCTGCAATTTATTGTTGCTGACATAACGCCAACCATAACGCCAACATAACGCCAACCATAACGGCAACCGTTTTCGCAATCATATCGTTTCTTGGAGTTCGACTGAATGATAGAAAATTATTCCATTTTAACTTTCTTCCAATAACTATAATTTGTATTCCCATCTAAATTGTTTCAAAAATGATTTCGAAATGTTTGCTTGGTGCTTGGTGTTATGCACAACGTCAATTTTTTAGTATTGATAACCATTTTTATTAGAATTCCTTTATAACGCCCTTTGTTGTACAGTGCGCACGCTTGCTATAGGACTACCCTAAATTCTTGAAGTGTTGGAAAACTCAGACGTTTTCGATAAAATCAACGTCGATTTTTGGATACAGGGTGTCATAAATCACATAATCCCAAGTTTTCATGAATTTATCGTGAAAATTGAATACACCCGACAAACATTTCAAAAATAAGGCCGCGCGTTTGCTATATGACCTCTGAAATTTTCGAAAATTTTCTCGAGTTTTCGAGTTTTTATGGAAAATAAGTTTCAAAACTGTGCTTAGTTACGCTTTCAATGAAAAATTGTTCAAATTTATAACTTTTCAAAAAAAAATCATATTTCGATTTTGCTAACTTTTCCCATTTTCAGACGTTTATGCCCAAAGAGAACCTCACAAACAACTTTTTTGTTTCAACTTTAATAACCTATATGAATAATACCTTTGCATAGCTTCGTGATTATTCAGCTGATTTAGACAACTTAAACTCATTTTACAGCACAATTTATGCAAAGGTTTTGACCTGTTTCTAAAGAATACACCGATTTTGAGCTCATATCTGAGCTGTCAACTGACAAATCTTTTCTACAGTTCTCAGAGCATATACCTTACACATACATAGCTAACAAAACTGTTTCAAACATACCGTCACTGAGAATAAATTGTTAAAACATCTACAGTCGACTAATGCCGGGTTCTCAATTTTCAGTACATTCTCAAGCTTTTTGTGTTGAGTGAATTTTCGATCACAGTTGACGGTTGAGCAAATTTTTTCTTAGTGACTGCATGATTGGAACAGTTAGAAAAATGTGTCAGGTATATATACTCTAATAACTGTAAAAAAAGATTTATCAATTGACAGCTCAGATACGAGCTCATAATCAGTTTGCGCTTAAAAAACAGGTCAAGAGCTTTGCATAATTGTCCTAATACGCTGAAAATTTACGAAACTATGCAAAACCTTTTGTTTTTGTTTTTTTTTTACGTTCAAATAAATATTAAATAATAATAATAATTACAGCTACTATTCAAATCATGTGATGAAAATTGAAATGAAGAAGTTGTTCGGGAGCTTCTTATTGAGACTTAAAAATCAAGATTTTAATTTTTTTAACGTTAAAAAACAGACTAATTTCTTATCAAAAAAGTAATTGAACACTGTCTTGAAATTTATTTTTCTATAAAAACTCAAAAAATCGAAACTTTGGTGAAATTTTTCAAAAATCTCAGGGGTCCTACAGCGAACGCGTGGTTTTTATTTTGAAATATCGGTCGTGTTCAATTTTATTTTATGAAATTACAGGTTTGTTAACACTCTGAATCCAAACATCACAATAGTTTTCCGCAAAAATATCTGAGATTTCCAATACTTCAAGAATTTAGAAGAGTCTTATGGAAAGCATGCGCAATGTATTTTTGCAAGTGTTCTTATTACTTCAGTCGTAAAAAATGCCACACAATTTTATTTGTTTACGGATTTTCATACAGTTTTCCTTTTTAACTCTCTCAAAATTAATGTGAAAATTATGATTGTTGAATTATTACGTATATTTTTCAGCACTCTGATCGAGGAAAAGGAAAACAGCAACTAACTTTATATTTTATAATAAAGTTATATTAAAGATATATTAAGAATAAAGTTATATTAAAGTCAAAAGAAACTTTTTAAAAATGGAGACCACGATGAACTGCGAGAACTTGGGCAATTCTGGATACTTTTACCCCAAAGGTAATTTTTGAAAATTGTCGGTTCTGAAAACATGAAAGATTAAGTTCAGCCAAAAAAATTGTTCAGCCCAAAAAATTAATTTATTAACATTAAAAGAAACAACAAAAATACTGTATATTCACATAGACTTTTTAAAATTTAGATGTGAAATAGAAAACAAAATGCTCAATAAGTTGCTCAATTTGTTTTAATATTTCAAACAAATATGGGTAACATAGTATTAGGTCGGCAACTATGTTTTGACGTGTTTCGGCCATTCACAGGTTAAACTTTGCAAGGTTGCTTCTTAGTTGGCGTTGAGTACATACATGCCGAAAAGTCTCAGCTATTTTGGTCAATTTTTTGTTACTCCGATCTGCATAATCTATAAACAAATCTTGCTGATTCAGATATGCTCGCATCAAAAGCTGAAATTACTGCATACTAATAAGTTTCCCATATATGCTAAGCAAAACAGTAAATTGGCAAAACATGTCAAAACTTATGTGCCGACCTAATGTTCATTTTCAGAATATTCAATAACCGAAAATTGAAATCTAATTTCTATTTAGGTATCCTGGTTAAATGTCGTCAATTTTTCATACTTCATGTATCAAGCTTGGTAAAAACTCTGAAGAACCTAAACCTAACGCTGAATGTTGTTGCAAACAAAAGTCCAAGTGCTGCTGGAGGTAAATTTGAAATATTACCACAACTTATTTCTATTAAATTGCTGTGGTTTTTTAATCCCGCCCGACATGAATGTTGTTAAATATTTATTCCAAAAAATGGATTACTAACGCAAAAAAAAAGTAACAACGTCCAGAATTTTTTTGTTGTTACAATTAAAATAGTTCAATGAGGCTAATATTCAAAAATTCACACGGACCATAATTTTATCAAAAAATTTCTAATCACAAAAATGTCACATTTCAGAAAACAAACTTGTGCAACCAGACACAGCCGCCAGACACAGTCAGACACAATATATACATGTATTGAACGATCAGTCAGTTTCAAAAATCGGCGGATTTCAATCTGAGATTCAGCCAAATGCCGAGCAACCAGGCCGATATCTTTTGTTGCAAAACCGTCCTTACAAAAACCTTTGCTGGTTAAACACCATGCTGAACGTTTTGTTTAAAAGCACAAGCTTTTCAAAAAAGTTCATCGAATGGCAAAACGATAAAAGTATTTCAAATGAACTTGGAAACATTTTTAATAAAAATACAAAATCGGCAAGTAAACTGCGCAGCATGATGGACAAAGATTTCCGAAAAGGTCCACAGGCGATTCCAAATGCCTTCCCTGCTTTTCTAAAGGTGAGCAAAAATTGATTTTGGTTAATTTCAATAATTAGAATATAGTTGATTTGCAAACATTTACGGTACGGGTGGGCAAGTTTTCTGCATTCAGCGCCTGGCAAATACATATAACCATTGTTGATTTGCAAATTTTGTAGAGCTCGGCAAATTTAAACATTCGCTGAACAAATATGTTTAATTTGTTTTTCTTTTCATAAAACATCGCAGATCATCAATACTGTCATGGCAACCTTGCCAAATTTGTCAAGCTCGCCAACGTTCATATCACTTCAAATAACTCCCTCGTTTTTCCAAAAAAAAAAGTAAATGATACATATTATAGCTATTAAGCTATTCATTTCAGAAATGAATACTAAACTGAAATTAATGTTATACTTCGTTTTTTTTTTTCAGAATCTTAATATGGACCTGCAAGAAAAGGATGTGACCTATTGTAGAAATTGTAACACACTGTTTCATGGGAATATAATCACTAACAAATACCCACACTGTGGAAACGAAAAAATGATTGAAGGAAAGCTCTTCCAATGGAAGGAATCAATCTTTGTTGTGACGAAAAACGTCTTCAAAGTTAAAAGACTTAACAAACGCTTCGAAGTTTACGATGCCTACTATGTGTTAGCCGCTTTTGGAGAGTTTATAGACGGAAAAGTTTGTGGCCACTACGTTTCATGGATTCGGAAACACACTACCAATTGTAAAGAATCTCATAATGTTTACAATGATAATGACAACGACAACTGTTTTGTTAATGATTATTTTGATTGCGTCAACGATGAAAAGCTCAACGGCTCAACAGAAAAACAACGTAATTCGAAAACGAAAATAAACATTATGCTACTGATGAAGTTAGAAAACAGATTGAACGACGAAGACATTAAATAATCATTTCAAGTTTTTTGATTCTCCAGTTTCCCGGTTTCGAAGGTTTAAAGATGTTATATGTTTTGGAGTAGTGCCGTCAAAATATTTTTTCTGGCTGATTCGTTCTTACAGGGTGCGGCGCGATTATGGTAACACAAACCCAGATTTTTAGATAGATTTTAATTTATCTCTGTCTTTAAACTTTTATCTTTAAATTCATCTCCGCGCTTTCACAGGCCTCCCTGAACCAGTAAAGACGGTCGACGTTGGTGCGCGAGTAGTGGCAAGAAAGGGTTTCGGGTTTCCATAATTGTGCCGCAGCCTGTACTTTAATTGTTTTTCTTGTTTTACAACAATTGCCTCGTATTGCATGTTTAATTGTTATACTTGTTGATTTGTATTACATGGTGTTTTATTAAACGATTTTGTTTTGTTTATTATTACCATATCATACCATATTATTACCACCATATTACCATTACATTTCCATTACCATACCATATTATTACCATATTACCATATTACCATACCATTATTACCATATTACCATATTATTACCATTATCATACGTTTGTGGCATTTTTCATAAAAATTGTCTCATTGTATTTTGTAATCCATCCCTTATTATTCAATAATTTCCGTTTCAGTTGCGTCGTCATTATGGAAACCGCATTTAAAATCAAATTCCTTTTTCCATATCTCTAGTCTATCAAAATATCTCTTTTGACGTCACGGCGCACATTATGAAAAATCACCGATATCATAAGGGAGTGGCAAATATTCAGCGGAATTTGCATATTCACCAGTGAATATCGGGTTTTCAAGCTGACCGCCCTTTTCAAAATTTAGAAACCCGTCTTAAAGAGTATATAAGGGAATCTCCTGATTAGCAATAATCATCCATTTGGTCACAATGGAAGGCAAAGAAACTGATCAGCATCGGTGAGTTTTTTTTGTTTTTTTTTTCCAAAACTGATTTGATTTTCTTATAGCCATATGCGCGTTGTCGTTATGGCAGCATGCACAGTTGCAACAATTTCTGTTTTCTCTGCAATTCTTGTGCTCCCAGTGCTCTTCACCTCTGTCCAGAGCCTTCAACAAGAAATTGATTTTGAAACCAATTTCTGCAAGGTTTGAAAATCTTTAAACATTTTCCAAGTTTATCGTATTTTTTTCAGATGCGCTCCCGCGATATGCTTGTAAACCTGTACCAAACTGGAGGGCAAAACCGTGTCAAGAGAGGATGGCTTTTCGGGCAATGGATCCCAGACAGTGGAGCCGGAGGAGGTGCAGGAAAAGAAGACTATGGAGCACCAGCCACCGAGCAACCATACAATGCCCCAGCTCCATCCCCATCCCATGGAGGATACGATCAACCATCCAACAATGGATACGGACCAGTTGTCAATGCCGAGCCAGCTCCACAATGCTGCACTTGCCAGCAAGGAAATGCCGGACCACCAGGACCACCAGGAGATGATGGACACGATGGAAAGGACGGAAACGCCGGATCTGATGCTCACAATGGAAAGGACGGTGGAGTCGCTCCATCTGACGGACTTCAAAGCGAGCCATGCATGATCTGCCCACCAGGACCACAAGGACTTATGGGACAAGCTGGAAAGAAGGGACCAACCGGACCACGTGGATCCCCAGGACTTGCTGGAATTGACGGAAGACGTGGAGAGCCAGGTATGGTTGGACCAACTGGACTAGACGGAGAGCAGGGACCACAAGGACCTCCAGGAAAGAGAGGAGAAGATGGACGTGTCATCGATGTAAGAATTTTATTTAAAAATTAATCGTAAATCGCATTACTTCCAGATCAACGGACCACAAGGAGCCCCAGGAGCACCAGGAGCTCAAGGACGCAAGGGAGAATCCGGACCAAAGGGACGTCGTGGAAACACTATTCCAGGACCACAAGGACCAAACGGAGATGCCGGAAGAAAGGGACGTGCAGGACACAAGGGAGAGGCAGGAGGACCAGGAGGTCTCGGATCCAAGGGACCAAATGGAGACTGCTTCCACTGCCCAACCCCAAGAACCCCACCAGGATATTAATCTATATGTCGATTGTTTCTCTAAGTTACTGCATATACTTATAAATATTCAACAGGAAACTACCGTATTCGAAACTATTCACAGAGAAATTGGTGTGTTATGCCAAGCAAAACAAAAAAGCCATTCATGAACATTTTTTATTCAAAAGTACAAGGTCAAAAATTCGAAAACAGAACTTTAGACGTCAACAACTGGGCTGCTTGAAACATTTGAAGTGAAGAAACTTTGATCAATATGGTACTGACAAACAATTTCTCTCCAGGTGAATTGAATACGAAAAGTCACAGTTTCTGAAAAAACTGATATGTGCATATAATATTTTCTAGGGAGAATTGCAAATTGACAACACTTTTTGATCGTTTTTTTTTCGAATTTTGAACATATTTTATTTAAGATTTTCACAGTTGGTTACCGAAATCAGAGTTTTTGCTTTTAAAACCAAAATGGCAGAATACGTTCTAAAAAAGGATCTAAAAAATCACGAAAAACAGCTGTGGCAGTTCAAAAATCTTGAAAAAACAATGCCTATTTTCTGCTAAATTCTCAAACTTTTCCAACTTGTCAGTGTCACACCTAATATGTTCAGGTGAAGTCCACTGGCGTGAAATTCAAAAAAAAAGTTTAGAAGTCCTAGAAATGATAAACTAAAATCCACATAAAAATGTTAAAAATGTGAGCAAAAAGTGTTGTTCGTCATTTTTTCTTACAAAACAAGTCGGCTGAAAAGGCACACCATAATCAGTGACAAATTGAACGGCTCACAGATGAACATCAGAAAGTATTTGCAAGCATACTTTGCTAATTTTTTTGCCAACTGATTTAAGACAGAATACTGAGCTCCTGCACTTGCTCCCACTGTTTCTTGATTTGAATAGAAAAGGCTTTTATGCCAGTAATGCATCATAGAAATACTGATGAAACCGAGAAAAACTTGATAAATTTTGATTTTCAGGGAAATTAACGATACTTCTTCGAGAAGCATCTGGCTTTCAGTTAAGATGCTATTAATTGACTTTTTTTTGAACGGAGATTTGTTTGAAAAGGAATCGAAAAATGGAGCATGGAAAGCACTCAGAGAAAGGTGCTTAAAAATGTTACCAAGGACAACATCTCAATTGTGTATCGTCTTCCTTTGAATCTTTTTTTTCGAAGAAAAGCCCCATTATCAAAATATCTCAACAGGAAATAGGAAACTAATCGATTTCCCTTGAAACAAAAAGTCAAATACACAGTCGTTCAAAAAGACATTCACATTGGAGCCTCTTTGCGGCATGAAAATTCCAAATCACTGATCACAATTGAAGAGTAATCAAGTTTAAATTTCTTTGCATGCACTTTGTCAAAACAATAGACATTCACAATGAGAGAATACGCGGAAAAGTGTTTGAAATCTAGGTTTGATCTACAAGCCGAGCTGGGCATTTGGTGTTTTTCTTTCTGTGGAAATTTCTATTTTGTGGAAAATTGTGGAAAATAGAAAAGTATAGTTCACCTAAGTGACAGTATTAATAGTTTTTGACTTCATTCATATTTGAGGAAATGAGAATATTGTACAAATTATTCTATGCAGCTGTAAACCAATGGTTCAAAATTTTAATGAAAAGAGCTTTTAAAATTTTAAATGCGTTTTTTTTTCGGAAATGCCAAGGCAGATTATGAAATACTTTCCGTGTTTTAAGATAAGAACAAATAATATTTCAAATCCGATAAAATTTGTTTCTATATTTCTACACACGCGAAATAACTCACCAGAAAATTTAACTTTTCCCCATATTTTTCGCTCTCAAACTAAACTGTGAATTGGAGCATTGAAATACAGTCGTTTAAAAATACATTCACATTAGAATCTCTTTGTGGTACTTTAATTGATATCACTGATCACATATGAGGAGTAACCGATTTCGCATTTCATTGCATGTATTTTCTATGGCTATTTAACCTTTTCCCAATGTTAGAGCAGAATGAGAGTTTCCCTCCAAAAATTCCTCACCGAAATCCACTTGGTGCTAGACTGTCCCATCACGGTTTGATCTACAAAAAATGCGGGAATTTTTGCCCAAAAATAAGTTACGTTAGCATGTTCTTAACTATACGAATTCAGTTGAAAACTCTGCGTCTCAACTCCCACATTTTTTGTAGATCTACGTAGGAAATCTAGATTCTGATGAAGCATGATAAGCAACCATGTTATATATTTCGATCACAATCAAACAAAAACGATATTTTTCAGACAAAAGAAGTTTATCATGAAATAGAAAACAAAAAACCAAACAAAAAAAATCAAAGGGAATACAGAAAATTCGGGATAAGATAACAGGTACAATTAATCCTACACATTGCATGCGCTGTGTCTGCTCCGTTCGATCACACCTTCTATGTACCATTTAGGCTCGGACCTGGTCTGGCAACGAGCAAAAACTGCAAAGCAGCAGCAAACGCCGACAACTGCGGCGACAAAACTGATTTGGACGTAGATATTTGCAGATAAAAGGAAGTCCGTGACAGGTGAATCGACTGGAGGCCCAATTGTTGTTTTTGGTGGAAGGAGGTTGAGCAATTGATTGAAGGCCTGAAAATTAATTATTATTATTTAAAAATAAATTCTTAGAAAGTCATAATTCACTTACCGGTGGGTGAGGGTCAAATGTAGAGGGGCGAGCAAAGACAGTTGATAACATGAAGCAGAGAAGCAGTAGCAGACGCATCGCTCTAATTATCGGAGAAACGTTGAATGAATGGCAAGGGGCAGTTTCTCTTTTTGTCGGACACCGTCCGTTATCAAAGGAACTTTTTGGGCGGGACCTGGTACGCAGCGAGATAGTAACAAGAGTACATATCTAGGCGAGGATGCAGAAGGTTAGACAAAAAAGAAAGATGGAAACTGAAACAAAAGTAATGGTTTTGTGAACGATGGCGTGTTGGCTCACATTTTCGTGTTGGATAACAAGATTCAGACATCTAAATCGACCGTTTGGAGGACATGTTAACTTTTGCATTTTCCAAACAACTTACATTCTGGATATCGCCATAGGCTGAGTTTTGTTCAGGGGACAAGGGAAGTACTTCGTCCGGTCGAATATGTAGTTTTTGATATGAAGAAACACTACGAATAGATCCTGTTCAGTTCGACAATCCGTCTGAAATGAAAAACACAAAATAAATTTTTGCACTGAAAGTGTCAAAGTTACACCGTACTTTTTAAGTTTCTCATTCGAATCCGGGTACCTAATTTAGAAACCGAGAAACGATCGAAAAGTGGAATCTACTAGTTTGCTTTGAAAGAAGGCTATATTTGATAAAGTAAATTGGATCTGAAATGACACGAAAAAAATATACCGTTAAGATGAACTGATTCGCTACACTCTGAACCATCTAGACTCAAAATGTCACCTCCCTATTGTCTACAAAAATAGTCAATATTTCTTTTCCTCTTCTCGAGCTCTTTTTTTTTGAGCTCAGATTTAATTTTTGGATTTTCTCGTAATTAGAATAAATGTGGACAAAATATACACGAAACAAATTAGAATTATACATTAGAATGATGAGAACAGGTAGGTAATAGAAATCAATTTATATGTATGCGGTGTTCATCCAAGTGGTGTGCTTCCCAATCAAGCCGTTGCTCCAGAGTTGACATGCGATAGCTGGGGAACTCTTTTTTCCGACACTGAACGTCAAAGCAGGTCTTGATAACAATTCCTATGATGATCAGGACTAGCAGGACGAACATGAATTGTACCAGCTTCTGTATTTCCTGTTGGGTGTATACAGCGGCGTTCGTTATGATGATTTCACTGGTGCCATTTGGATGTTGCAGGTCGAGCTGCTCGGAGAGGGACTGTTAAAAAGAAAAATAAACATTTGTTGGTCTAATCACGCTAACTAACCGGTGGGTGAGTTTCATTAAACATTTTTGAAGCCGAAGCAACACAGATCACAATGACCGCGTGGAAAAACATCTTTAATGTAAAAGCTTGGCATTGTAGCCTATCAAATTCACATGCCGTTTAGTTGGTGGGGCCTGTAAAGTAAAAAAAAAACGTTTCTATACTCCATCCCATTCCCTGGCATGGCACGCAAAATTGAAATTGATCGCGCGTCGTCGCTGCTGGATTTAAATCATGGTTCATCAGATTTTTTATGTGTTGGGTTATTATAAATCTATGGGAACTACTACTTGTGTGAATCGTCAGCATTTACAAGTTTGTAGATTTTTGAGACGGGTCCCCTTTCAAATCCTACATTGTGAGATAAGATACGATAGATTTTCTTTGTTCATCCCCCTCCGCGAAATCAACTGTCTACGTGGCATTTATTCTGGAAAAAAAGAGTCTACCGAAAAGTGTTAATTGATAACACCTATTACTTTAATCTATTCAAAAATTTCCAATTCATTAGATAATGTTCAGTTTTTGCATTATCAGTAAAATATCACATTTTTTATGGCTGGAGAACAAAAAATATGAGCCTGTCAATCATTTTCATTCGTTTTCGAAATTGTATTAATTTGCACTATCAGTTATAAATTGAGTGGAGAGCTCTACGTGTTTAACTCGAATGGGGGGCAAAGAAGGGATTTGATTCTACTGGACTTAAAAATCTAAAATAAAATGGGGAAAAGTACCAAAATGTACCAAAAAGGCTAAAAAAAACGAAAGAATAAATATTTTGTAAAAAAGTGCATGTCTTTCCCAAAAGGTTGATGGAAAGAAGTATATGGAGATTTGTGGAAAAAAGTCTGTAAAACATCTGGCATTTTAGACTTCATCATTACGAAATTAAGGTGTCTTTTTTGTCCCTGTACTCTCATTGTGCTATGAAACAAGAAATAACTGTGCTCAAACACACTATTCGGAATCTCTGCAGTGGATCCAAGCTCGGCCATCAGGTTTGTGTAGACTATAGTTTCTCTCAATGCCACAGAAATTTCAATTTAGGATGTTTGGTTACTGAGAAACTGACGACGAATTTGCAAAAATTGCTTGATTATTGAGACCTACGGAACAAAATACAAGAGACAACGGTAGTGGTCTCTAAATTTAATAGAGTACCTAATAATCGATGGAAAATTTGATTAAGGGTCTAGAACAAAGTTTTACCTTTCCTAAAAGCCTTTGGAAAAAAAATATTAAAAAAACATCGACTTGAAACAGTTCCAAAAAAATTTATTACAGAAAAATGAAGTTCTTTGGAAAACTAAACTATGTTTCTCCTCAACCCATTTGCATTACCAAAATATACAACTGCAAGTGATATCAAAACTTGTCTTGTAACAAATCGGCAGAATTTATCAATATTGGCAATGTGAGAAGCATTTTTCATTCTTGAAATCTGAATTCATTAACTTTTTAAGCCAGTATACTCCAAAAAGTTACTTTTTTTTCGTCGATTGTTAGTTGGAAATTGTTAACGAAACGGTTGTAGAAAGTAGAATTAGTATCAGTAGCAATTGTATTTTCATTTCTATGACCATGCAGATATGAGAAAGAGGTGCTCCGTTTAGGTCGAGACAACAACACAATTGAACATTTATTGGACCCTATAAACTGTCAATCATCTGAATGGGAATTTTCAATTTTTTTTCGTATTGGGGTTTTATACCTATGTATTAATTTCGCGGCTTCAAGTTGCCGTTTTTTATCTTTCTCGTCCAAGTTTAGTCGGAAATTGAAAGTGTTTGGCAATTGACAACCAACACTGGTTTAAACAACTTCTACAATCGGCAGAGTTGTTGGGTTCGGCAAACTCGGCAAGTGGTAATTTCGGAAATTGGCAGTTTTGGCACATGGAAATTTTGACAGTCCGCAATTTTGACAATTTTAACAATCGACAATATCGGAAACAATCCATTTTGACAACTTCGGTAATTTCGTCAATCAGCAACGTCGGCAACTTTTTCAACTTCGGTAATTTTGAAATTTTTTTTATTTTAACAGTCGTAAATTTTTGCAATCGACAATTTAAGACATCGAAATTTTCAGAAATTGGCAAAATTCGGCAATCGTGAATTCAATAATTTTTGAAATCGGCAATTCCGGAAATCTGTTTTATAATGAATTATCTACATATTATTATATGAAATGTACTTAGAAAAAAGCTGCCAAGGTAAAGTGAGTGCTAAACTGTGTAGTTGGTTTTTTCTCAAAACCCCCGATTTATATCCAATACTCTTTGTGACATTCTTCATGGCCAAAACCAATTTTCTAATAAAAACTCAACACGCGGAGCAGACGGCGGCTGTTTTGTCGGCTTCTGTGCGATTCCGACGATATTGTAAACAAACAGTATCTTCTTGCCAACTTCTGAGAACTGACAGTACCATCTACCAACAGCTGGCTGGTCATAAACAGTACATAATATAAACATTTGCGTCAATACTGATGATATCGTTTTTTAAGGGAGGACAAGTAGTTCGGTGTGTCCTAAAAATACAATGAGAGAAACGCCCAAAATAAAGAATGAATGTTGATCTTCAGATAAAAGCTAATTTCCGACGGCTGCGACACGAAAAAGTTGGCAAAATTTAAGACTTTAGCTGACATTATATCAATTTTTTATAATTTTCAACCATCATGAAGATTTATGCAATTTCGCATTATTAAATGTGTACCTTTGATTTGAGTCGATACCTTCAAAATATTAAATATATATTAAATCACTGATCATTGCGCCAGTAGGAATAGGTTTCAATTTTCTACTTCCAATGTTTGTTCAAAAACAATCTCCAAAAAACTTTCCCAATAACTGACAGCTATATCATGTTCCATTTTTTGTTTCGTGTCACGCAGGTGCCAGAAAAGGTAAAAACAGTTTTTTTTCTCCCTGTAGAGCTAGCTCAGATTTGCATATGAAAAGAAGAGTGTTAACAATAAACTTTCAGTTTAGATATTTGAATGCTTTTTGGTAATAGTTTTGCAACATCATCAAAAAAATTTCAATTTTTCCTCGTGCACTAAATTTCAAAAAAAAAGAAGAAATTCCGAGCATCAAGTGACAGGAGATTTTTTTCACTTTCAGAAGTTTCTACAGGATGTGGGCAAAGTGTGACGCGGGAAAAGCAAAGATTGGATTTTGAGAATTTTTTTTTCCAAGTTTTCATTTAAAACCACAATATCAAAAATTTATGAATATTTCTATAACTAATCTTCATCACGAAGAACCTTTCCGTTTATCTTGAATCTCACGATCGTTGGCTTCTTCGGCTCTGCCTGTACGTTGTCTCGCCGGTGAGCACGGTTTGCATACTCGATGCGCGGATTGCGGGGTGTTACTGACAATGAGTCAAGCCAACTCATCCTGCGACGAAAATGTCGATCGGAGACAATGAGAATGTAGAGAACTCTGAAAGAATGAATTATTCATAAGTCATAGTAAAAAGAGCTACTTTCAAAATCTCACAAGAAAAATATGACAACTCCGAGCAACACATACATGGATTCCACTTGCGCAACTTGATTGGTGTTGTCGGTGGACTGCACGAATACGACTGGCGTCATTTCTCTAGAAACAAAAAGCGAAGTGGTATGTTGAGCTACTACACGTCTCTGTTTTGTCGTGGTTCAAGGACTTTTTTTTGGCGTGGCACATAAGATCATAAATTTACCCCCTTATTATTTATACTCTTTCCATGACAACCAGGAGAAAAATTAAACAAAAACTGCTGCTCTACAAAGTAAAAATCAGTTTTGGTTTTTGAAAATACTATTTGAAAAAAACTTACGAAACTTCTTCATCGCTCATTTTCTTATTAGTTGGTCAAACGCCGGATGAAGCCAGCCAAAGTATGTTTCTTGGAGAAAAGATAGCACACAATGCCTCTTTTTTCCAACAAGCAAATGAATATCGTTCATTCTCCTCCGATTGCATTTATTTTTTTGAACCCTGCGTCTCCTTTATCGAGACACATGAGAAGAGAGACCGTTCTTGTCTGGTAAGCGTGTTCTTTTTTTTTCAAATTCCTTTCTTTGAAGGCTCTGATATAGTGGAGTTTATTGATATAAATGCAAAGTTAAGCGGAATTGGGGAACAAATAGGGAAATTGAATAACGTCCTGGGAGCTGAAGTTGTGATAAAAACTGAATGTCAAATACTTGTACAATGAAGGTTTTAAAATCAAACTTGAACACACAGAATCAATCAATTATTAGTTCAGAGGGGCTCGGTAACTGTGTCCAAAAAGAAGCGAATGTAAAGTGGAAGACCATCCTTGCTCGGAATGATGGCAAAACGGTGAATCTGCCCATTTTCCATGACGTCGATGTATCCCAATTGCGCATTTTCCAATTCGTGACGGTTTTTCACATTGATGACAATTTCCTGCTCATCACGATGAGCTGCTTTGTAGAGAATGATGGTAGCGATGAAGGAACTGAAATTGATTTTTTATGGTTATAATCAATTGCGCACAAAAAAGTTCAAACTTACATCATCAAGAAAAGTGCCCAGTAGTTTGAGAAATTTGAGCACCAAATGTCGGCGAGAATCAGGTAGGCGTCGGTTTCAAAGAAGGTCATGTTGAAAAACGGAGTGACGGAATCGCAACTGATGCTGTAGGCGGAGCTCTCATTAATTGAGTAGGTTCTCGAATGTTTGGACCACATTGGCAGAGAGTTGATAGGGAGGGGGAGACCGTTTGAAGGAGACTGTTTTAATAGGATGACGCATAGAAAAAATGTTCCACTATTTTAATGATTACATTGCTAGAAAAAAAAGAAAAACAAATACAATAAACCATTATTAGTATTTTATGAAACTTTCAAATCAATAAAGCGGCGCAACTGAGCAAATCGGTTAGAAAATCGAAGTACTAAAAATTATAATTATACATCAATCTCCTGAGAGCCTTCCCGCACAATACTCAACTGTTTTCCATAGGCATATCTCGGAAAGAAGATCACTTTTGAAGTGTCGATTTGAGTCGTCGGAATGTCAATGACTGCGATGGAATCCAACCCATTTCCTACCACCATATCAATATTCCGCAACTTTTCTGTAGTTGCTCGCCGGACATAGCTGCTATTGATGTTGCTCAGGAACACGAACAGGATTCTGAAAAGGTAATAATTTAGATCGCCGTAATTTAAGGAACAACCTACATCATGACCACGAAAAAAATAATGATGTGAGCAACGAAATTTCGTTGCGGCGATTTCTGGGATCCAGAAAATGCGGCTGCGGGCAGCAGAAGGGACTCAAGTACAAGCTGCTTGTCGGCAATGTTTTGGGCATTTTGCGTTGTATTTGGTAGATTTGTGGTTGGTTCATTTGTGGTAGGTGATGGCACAACAGCTGAAAACGGTATTGAACTGGTTGTAGAAGGTTCTGCGTAGAAATCGAATGGATTCTCTTCTTCAATTTCGTGGAGCAGATTTGCTGGTGATCCGTCGTGGTCCTTTGTGAACATTGAGTTATCCGCAACGTACAACTGGAAAATGTTGATAGATTAATAAGGTTATACATTGTTATGGACCATATGCGTGTGCTCAAAAACTAGTTTTCTGGGATGCTCCTGTCATCGAAACGTGATTAGTTCTAAGTTTGAAAAAAGTTTTTCAAATTACCGTAATTATGATCAGTTGCTCAAACGCGTGGTTCTTGAAGATAGAGTAGCGCAAGGAGGGTAATTGTTCAATCCACTCCTATGATACCAAAATGACAAAATTAACTTCTCAAAAAATTTTTGAAATTTTTTACGAAACTTTTTTGTAGAGAGTCAAATACTGGCAATAATTGAGTTTTTGCTACTTTTTGAGAAGTATGTTCAAATCTCTACAGTGAAAGGAAGATTAATATTTTAAACATACATAAGTTTCATGAGAACATACATAAGAACATAAAATTCGGAGGAATTTTTTCATTTTTGGTCGATAACTTCCAAAATGTAGCCAAACCTGACTGATTACCACTTTTTTGAAACAAATAAAAAGTTTCAAAAATTTTTTGAAAACTTTTACCACGATGTTCAGTCATTTTATCACCATAGAAGCGGTTTCTAACATTTTTTCCAACTGTTGCTACTATTACCTTACCGTAAAGAGGTCCTTATTCAAACAATTCGTCGGTAACGTCATCGCGTATAGCATGATCAATAAAATGAAGATTTTCATCACCTCCTGCTGACCATGAAATTGGGGTCGAATGCTCTAAATCTTCAGTGAGAAAAGGTTCTGTAAAAGTGCGCTGTTTTTAATGGAAACATTGATAGAAAATTTCCCCGAAATACGACAGATGTAGGAATGTAGTGGAAATAGTATATGAAGTTTCAGAAGAAAACAGTCAGATTGAAAACATCTGTTGTCACCGACCCTCGTGAGATTTGTTATCGTCAGACTCAAAAAATAATTCGCCCACCGAAAAGTGTTTTTGGTGTTAAATACAAGTAAGCTTTTAGACTTTGCTCATCGTAAAAACTATGAAACAGAAAAAAAGTCGGGGACTTCCAACGGAAAATTTGAGCGCAATGTTTATCTTCCTCGTGACATTCAAGGTTGCTGAAGAGAGAAATGTTCAGTTGAGATGGAATTCAAACGGTTTACTGAGAGGCTTTTATACTTTAAAATCAAAAATTTTTTGAAAATAAAATCATCAACTGGTTTGGTTTTCGAAGTGAGCAATCAAGACACCCATGTGTCAGAAAAGGCAGAGAGGGACAAAGGAGCACGTTTAGAAAACATTAGAAAAAAAAAAGGAAAACTTGAAAAATAACTACTAGAACAACGAAAAATACGGGAAACTTCAAACCAATACAAAAAAAACAAATAATTCAAATAATCATATCAAGGTCCACAGAGATGGTTTCACTTTTGATGCTTTCGTTGTCTTCCTTTCCGTATGCTTTTGCGTAGGCGTTTCTCGAACTGCACGGGTCAGCGAGGAAGTCCGAGAAGTAGTTCCTAAGACGGATGAGAAGCTTGCTTTCTTTCTTCATTCTACGGACCTCTTTGATAAGGCGGCTGGTGAAGAGGTACATCAGGATTGTCAATCTAAAAATTTAGAACTTTGAGTTTCAATATGTTGAACGGGGTTTGTAGGCGTAAGATTCTGGGTTGCCTAGTGAAGTTTCTAGTGAAGCACAAGTCTCAGTGTTTGGAGGAAACTTTCTTGTTGGCAGATAGTTGTAAGGTCAGCTTACACCGACAACAAATTATCAAACTGGGACAGAAAGTTTTCACAATTACACAGAAAGTTATCAAACGTCGGCAGGAAAAATTTGTAAAACACACTACTGGTATGCTCTAAAACAAAAAAAAACTTACACAATTCCGCAAAGCGATGCCCAGAAGAGAAATCCCGTTTCTTGCCACCAAGCGAAACAATCGTAAGTAGCACCAACTTCTTCGATAGACACATCCAACGTTGCAGTGTCTGTAGACTTTTCCGTAATGCTGCTGGTATTTCCGGCCTGAAAAAAAAATCAATTTTTAAATCTGATAAACATATTTGAAGTTTACCTCAATTTGGTCTGTTTTCACAAAGAGTCCACAATTAATCAACATCAGGATACATATGATCCCGGCAGTCGCTAACTTCATGATGAGCCTGAAACAAGAAAACAATTAAATCTATAGTGGAAGCAACACAATGTGATAATGAGAACTGGGAAATGGTACATGAGTCGAGAAGGAGGGACGAAGAAACTTATGTGCAGCGGATCTCTGTGTTTCTGTGCGCCTCTTTGACTGTATTCATCACTCCGTTTATTGCCCAGATATTCGTCACTCGCTGCTCATCACGGGGCAATGCACAGATTGAGTAGATGGAAGAAAATTGGCAGATGCTATATGCGCACAAAAAAATGTTGGAAAGGGAACATGAAAAAGTGGTGAAGAGGGCAAGGGGGATTGGAGGCGAAGAGCAAATACTGTGTAAAAAACACATCAAAAACATAAACCTCTATTCTTAATTGATTGAGAGACTTGCAAGTATGTACTGGCCGAGCCAATAATCTATGAGTGCATAGATTCAAACTCAGTAAACAATTACAATTTGAATTTGCATGAGTCGCTGCTCAGTGTGATACGGAGCCATTGAATTCTCTGAGCAGCGACGCTTTTAAAACAAAATAATTCGAGTTTGTTGATATATAGAGAATGTTTTTGTAATGTCTGGAAATAATTCTATAACTGGATACTACACAACAGTACGAAAAAAAGGGACACATGACAAAAACCTATTGATCTAATTTTCGTATATATTGCAAATTGGGGCTAAATGGAATCATTTTGAAATTGCCAATTTATTCAGTAATAACTTTATACATATAAAAATTAAACACAAACTTATGTTCTCTCTAGGTTTCAATGATAATTATGACAATTTATTGAAATGTGTGGTATGATTATGCGGGTTATAGCAATTGGGAAAATAATACAATAAGACACTTAAACGCGTGAATTGTTGATAGGAGCTCGTGACAGCAATGGTAGTCTTCCTGGTAATGGGTCGTTAGTTGTTCCAAGTGATGCTAGGGGTATAGACCCTTGAGCGTTCTCAGCGTCCTCATCTCCTTCCAGCTCTGGCCGGCAGCAACTTCCTCTCCGTCCACAGCAACCGTACTTTTGCATGATGTAGTCTACCAAAAAACCAATGCTGGAAATTCAAAAATGTTCATTTTGTTTTTTAAAAGACTCCTGAAAACTTTGTTCTCACCTGAGACACGAGAGGACAACAACCAAAAAAATGAGCATCGGCGGAACATGATATTTGATTGTTTGAGCTGTTTCCATCTGACAAATAATTCGGAATGTTGAACAAAAAATGAAACTTATAAATATGAGACAAGGATTAACAACCTTGTGGGATATAGTAATAGAAGATAAATCGGTAATAATTTAAATACGTTTATTGGTGTAAAAAAGTAATGGGCAATCGGTAGGGTGTATCAGGAAACATCTATGATTAGCAGTACAATTTCTGAAATTAATTCCCATTAAAAAATTTGAAAAAAATAGATGACAGCAACCTCTAAATGGTAGCTTCAACTCGGATGACTGTGGTTCGAGCAATGTGTTTATGCATGTTTTGAAACACCTCGGCAATGAAGTACCAAATTCTAAAATTTTGGATAAAATTGAATTATTTTTTGAAAGTGGAATAAGAAATTACATGACCACCGCCGAAGTCAAACCGATAACTATCAAAAATCCAATGGTCACTAAATTCTGGACGTCCATGGTAAAGTTTGAGTTGTATAAAAATGAGGTATCTGAATCTTGAAATGAGATGTGTGCGATATATTTTTCAATCGCCGATAATGAGAATTGAAATGTTTTATAAAAGCGTGTACATGTATGCATTTTAGACCAGAATTTTTACTCCTCACACAGAAAAAAAATGTCTGACGAAATAATTAACACATGAATTACGTCAAGGTTAAATTTTACAATCATAAATATGGTTTAAGAAAAGTTTAAGAATTCCAGTAATCCGAAATTTGGGCAATTTCAGCCAGTTCCAAAATTGCTCACTGCAGCAAATTCAAAAACCAGCAATTGCTCAACTTACCAATTACCGCACACCTCTGATCAAACCAAAATAATAGTTATGGTTTGGCAACCTAACAATACCAAAATATTAACCAAAACGGAAGGGCACGCTAAAATTTATCCACAAAAAAGTTATTCGAGAGCTACTAAAAAGAAATAGTCTATACTACTGTATTTCAATTTTATCGTTGTTACAAATTATGAATACATATGGTGCATGTTGATCGTCTGTAATAAAATTTTGAAAAAATTTACGAACATTTTTCTTACTTTAAATAGGAAGAAGTGGAACAGTGTCTATGATCACTTTGTTGGCAGCATATACTTCCAGCCCATGCATTTGCTCCAGTTGCTCCACGTCAAGAGATACAAATCCTTGTGGACGACTTGGCTCCTCTTCATCCTCAAATCTTTCGAAAAAACGGGGCTGTGGGAAGAACCATTCTCTGATGAGAGTTATGAATAGGATGATGCTATAATTTCCATAACTATTTAAAAATAATTTCAGATCATCGTCACTTACAAAAATATTGACCAAATTAGGAGCAAGATGAGATAGATGCATTTGATGATGTCCATGTTGAAACAAGTCATGCAGGTTTGCGAAATAGTAATTGAAACTAACAAAAAGTTAAGAAGGATAATTAATTAAATATACAGGTATACTTATTGGTTTCAACCAAAATCGATATGAAAAATTGTTCAGAAATTGACATATGTAACATCAACATTCATTAACAAAAAAAGGAGATCAATAATTAATCTGTGCAGTGCTAACAATGACAAATGTCTACAATAGTATTGCATTCAGACCTGAAAAATATATGCTCTCAGTTTTGAAAAAAATATATGTTTCCCCGAAATTTCCTGCCTTTCTACTTATTTTCTCACTGACAATGAACATGTTCAAAAATAAGGAAAAAATCCTTAATAAATTTTATAAAAGTTTAGAGAAACGACTTAAAAATACGAAGAAATTTAAAATAAAATTGCAAACTAATTCTTAAATCATTAACAAAAGTTTTGAAAGTTTTTTTTAGTACTGGCATTTTAAGTTTTAAAAATAATGAACCCAACTTTACTGTACTTTTGTCATTTACGATCCATTCTTTAAAATTTTAAGAGATTAATTTATGGATCCTTTTGATTGCAAATCAAAATGTATCTCGGCATACTCTTTAAAATTTTTTCAAACTTACTTCCCTACATTGCAATATAAACTTTGTTATACAAAAAGTTATAATTAGGAAATTAAAAGTTTTGTACGTTTGCAAAAGTATTTGCCGTACATCCCTACCGTACCCAAAAAAAAAATAATACTTACTTTTAATAATTTTGTCACAAGATTTCAAATCATTTTAATCATCTCCTCACAGAATTCATTTCTTTCATATGAGCGCTCCACAACAAAAACTCGTGACTGTATGCCTTCACGTTGTCGGGCTTTTTGTATTGACTTGATTGCAGTTCCCGCAAAACATACTGCCCATGCGACATCAGCAATATAGCACGCGCTGAAAAATTCAATTGTTCATTGCAAAACGTTGAATATTATTTAATTACACAATCACTCCCCAGACTAGAGCCAGGCAAACCAGCAGCAGAACAACGAGTGGCGGAATGGTGCTCTCAATGATAAAATAAATTCTGAAGTTTTTTTTTTGAGCTATTTGAACAATGAGCACAATTAATTACGTAATCTCTGGGTTTAAAACCACTTTTCAAATTTACAAATCACAATATAACACTTATTTTTATTGCTATGCATCATTCAAATTTTTCTCAGCTGTATAATAACTTTTAACAACATTGATTTTGTTCAATTCTTCTTTTTCGAGATTAGAGTGTGACGGTGAGCTCATTCTTGCTCCGAACACTGCACAGACTCTGAAAATTTATGTTGAACTGTGGAAGACCAGAATTGAAGCTTACAACGACATGCAAACGGCCAATGCAATCACAAATACCAAATAACTCAATGCAGCCAAAACACCAGGAAGAAGCATATTGTGTATATAATTGGAAGTTAATGTAAAATGAATAAACATTCAACAAGCATAAGAAAAAAAAAGATTTAACCGGAGTTCTACCGTTTTAAAAGTAACGAAATTACACAGAAAATTCTCACAAAATTGTTTTTTTCATTCATACAAATAAAACGTCTTGAACGCTGAAATTATATTATTAAACTATGTTTTTACAGTTTTACAATCTTAATACCTGTTCATAAATTGATAGTCTGATCAAACTCATCACTCTCGTACCCGAGTATCGGTGTTTCGTTCTCACTGGTCATGTCAACATCGCTTTCTGTGGGATCAATTTTAATAACAACTTGGCAACGGTTAACAGGAGCTGCGATTGGGGTCCTTGGTGGAATAGTGTTCACAATACGCCGGAGCTCTTCTGGAGGCAATGGGCAGAAAAATCCGTCGGCCCTCTCGATGAGCATGCAGATGCTGGAAATAAAAATTGACTCAAGAGTTTTTAAAGAAAAATCAAATCTTACCACACCGCTAGTGCGCATACTAAAATAACCACGAAGGCAAACTGGATGGCTGGGTTTTTGAAAAATGGGAGCATCTGTGAAGAATATTGAAGATTAATAAAATAGAAAATACTTTTTAAAAAATGTACTGGAGTATGGTAAAATACCACTTCAAAAAAATCCATTAAAATTTAAAAAAAATCACTCGTCAATATAAACGAATCATGCAAATGAAGAAAAAAACCATAAAGCTACATTAAAAATACAAAAAAATTATCAGTAATGTTGAAGAGAAGTATCGACAAAGTCAAGTGAATTGATCTCCACATCATCAATGACTCTTTGACGATTGGCAACATTATTCTTGCATCCGGTAATGTCGCAGTGGTAGTACTCATCAAATATGACCAACATGCTGAAAATCGAAATATCTGGACAACAGTACACCGTGCCGAGCATGTAACGGGCAACAAAAAAAACGAAAACGGGCGACAATTGGCGATTATTGAAAAGTTGTGGGCAGGAGCAGAGGCTCATGGGGATCTGGACCGCCCGATGTTGCCCGTTTTTGCCCACTTTAATAGTATTCCAGGTCTTACTACGGTGGTAGAGTAATATTCTATTTTGTTCGCCTATACTCAAATAAATACGGTTTTTAATTACTTTCCCAAAAAATTCCAAAAACTTACATTATTACCCCCACCACTAAGAACAGTGCAAGAAACGCCAAAAGCAGAATGTGTGCAGACTTCATCTCTGAAATTACAAATTTATTAAATAAAGGTTCTAGGTACAAAAACAAACAAGGAAACAAAAAATTAAAAGACAGTAAAACATCTGAATAACTAAAAAAAAACAAAAGAAAAATACAAATTCTGAAGACGTTAACTATCTGTTAACTGTTAACTGATGTAGCTATTCTGCAAGTAGAAAATATTATTAAATCAATACTAAAAAAAGAGATAAAACTTACAACCAATTTTGAAAAAAAAAGCAGTCCTAAATTACAAATCCCAAAAAAGCTGCACATCGCAATTTATACTCTGATTTCAAAAGTTTTGTGAGGTCCAATCTGTTGCTCGGAAATCCCGACTCGCCCGCTTTTGGTCCCGTGGTTTCGCTTGACGTCTTCTTCATTCAATTTTTTAGCTTCACTGAAGTAATCCATTGGTTTTGCCACACAGTGCAGGTAGATTTCACAGGCGATGAAAATGCTACAAGTCACAAAATGTTTTAAAAAAAAATTGAGCACACAATATCAACTCACACAAAGAAGAACAAGAAGAGGCTGAGAAAAATGAGCATATTGATAGCACTAAGTTCAAGCATTATACCCTAAACTTTTATAATTAAGGTTAAAATTGGTGAATAATACAAGATAAAACTGGACAGCAAACCGATTAATCAATACAGTGCAATTAAACAGACAGGCAAAACATTTATTCCTAGATATGAGTATCATACGGTAAGAAGTAGTACATATATGATATTAAAGGAGGAGTAAGGGATCAAACTTCTTTTCTTAGAACTTGCCAAATTGTCGTTGAACTTGTTGCCCTAAATGACAAAAAAAAACAGTATTTAAAAAAACAAAAATTAAAAAAATATTTTTATTCAAATTTGCAAAAAAAAAAGTTAGATTAGGTCTTTCCGCTGTTCGGAAAACTGGATAGTCTGTTTTTAATACTTTTCGATTTGGCTTACAACATTTTCAAACAAATTACAAAAAAAAAACAAATAAAAATTCTGATAAAAAACATTTGAAAATTGTTGCAAAATTTAACAAAAAAAAAGCCTCTAGAATCCTAGAAATAATACATTTTTTATAATTTTTAGGGAGTTTCATAATAAGAGAGTTCTAAAAAAATTGTATGCTGAATAACTATTGATTACCTATCAATTAAAGTTGAATTTACAAAATAAGTTTGAACAATTACTTATGAATTGGTAACATTTTTTGAAGACGAATTTCAGGTTATATTCAAAATTGCGAACTGGCATATGAAAGTTTTATGAGAAGTTTCGTTCTAAAATTCAATGATTTTCAGTCCATCAAAGGTAAAAGTTTTGATCCCTTTCTCCTCTTTCGATGTTGCAGAAGATCAGGTGAAGTGAACTGCATGAAAACATGAAAAAGATGTAATCAAGACATAAAAGTGCAAAACTTACCATTTCATTATGGGTAGTTACTATCTCGACGCGTCGACAGCAAAACGGCTGTATCGTTTTCCGAGTTGAAACGGGCCGCAACTCTGGCAGCCCTCGAATATCGGCGTCGTTGAACACACGGCTCTACGAGAATTATGAACACGCATCCACTGAAATTTATTTCAAATGTTAATCTAATTAACGTCTCTTACCATGCTGCAACGGCTAGCAAAACTCCAAATACCACAGCGAACCATAGGAAAATATTGGCTATTGGGAGTGTCGGGTGCATAAAGGTATTCATCTTTAAAGTTTTGTAAGGTCAAATCAAATTTGCTAACAGGAAAAAATAATAAAGTTCGGGGAATAACCGATTACTGAAACAATATATTACATAACAAATTTTAAATCATGTTATTTTCATTTTAGAAAACGCAGAAAAAGGGAAAGAAAAAGAAAAAGCTCGTGGACTGACGTGGCAATTCAACAAACGACTGCTCACATTAAGTGCATAGCTTTCTTATTTTTTAAACAGAACAGCATGAAAAACAGTATAAATAAAGTTAAGTTTAAAGTTTAATAAAAAATTAAAATTTTGCGAGCATTGGATGTTTAAGAAATTGAATTCCAATCTGAAAAAGACGGAGGTTTTGAGTTGAGACCTCTATACCTATACAGCTACGTTTCTAATCAGAAGATACAAAATTTCTCACCTCGAGGCATTGAATTTGTGTGCTTCACATTATAATTGCCGCACGTGTATAAAATATTGCAGCCAGAAGAGTCAGAAACGTTATGGTACTTAGGAAGAGGAACAATCGCAATTGAAAAATTATGATGAACGTTGGAATAAGCTTGTAGAAAAGATAAATCGACACCGGAACACAGCTAAAAGTTGAATTTACATTGAAGGTGGCTGAAATTAAATAAAAATTGACAAACTTTATCAAAATTGACAATCCATATGCTCGCAAAGAATGCTTCGGAGGAAGTCGCCCAATGACCGGTATTTCAGTGAAAAATATGTAGATCAGCTCTCTAATTGAATTGTGATGCACACCAACACGATTCCAGTTATTACAGGAAATGCTGAATAAAACAAGATGTAGTCATATTTGGTTTCCTTTTTTGGAAACCGGCAACTTCAGCAATCGTTGGTTTAAAAAAATTTTCGGCGTTCTGCAATTTCAGCAGTTTCCAAAACTGCAAGTGCCGCGCGCCGCTATTTGGAATCCTTGGGACGAAACAGTCCGGAAAAATCTAGCGTTGAGGTTACAATAAAAACTGCAAAATTCTGCAAAACTGATCATTTTTTGGCGTCCGAGACCAGAATTCGGGCTTTGCAAGTTTTAATATAGTGCGACCAAAATATTGATTTTAAAAAACTATCACATTACTTTTCAAAAAAGTATATCCATTGACAGCTCAGCACTGTTCCGCCAAGAATGTAAAAATATATGAAGAGATCTGCAAAAGCGCTTGGTTTTCGATTAGAGATCAGGATTTAACTTTTTACAATAACATTATCACAATAATTACTGTTAGCAACCCAAACATTATAACTTGATCAAGTTCGCATTCGTCAATTGGGTAAGTAGATATCTAAATTAAGCTCATATTTGAAAAAATTCAAACAATCTGTAAACTTCTGATACCTATAATATTTTAAGTCAAAAATTTATAAAAGCTGTAAGATGGCTTCAAAAAAGTTTAGAGAGCTGAAAAATTATGTGAGTGGATAAGTTGCGAAACGATAAAGTTGGTGCTTAAGTTTCTAAAGTTGGTGTATAAATTGCAACGAATTTCCGTGTTTCTTCACAACAAAAACAAAGTTTAGTACCTGAAAATTTTCCTGCTTCCAGTGATTTTGTTGGTCAGGAACTTTTGAGAAACATCTTTGAGCAAAAATTAAAACAATGAAAATTAATTCAAGTGTTGAATTCATATTTTTTAATAGAAATTGCTGGTTCTGAATGAAGTTAATTGAAACAGGAAATATTGAGCGATAGTTAGAACAAATTTTAAGAAAAAAGGCATTGATTATATAAAATTTCTGATTCTCGTCCGACTTGGTACTTTTTAACCAGTTTTTTCATAAGTTTAAAATCTTAAAACCTATGAAAATTGGTGAAATAGTGAGAAAAGATACATTCAAATTTCAAAAGCAATCTTCAGATTTTTACAGTTTTCGATATTGTCTAAGTTTTAAAATCCAACTGCATTTGCACTTTTTTGCAATGTTTTCTGGAGAGTACATAACTTTTCGTAGATAATAAAGAGAAGCTTCCGGTCACAAAAATCAAAAAAAAAAGCATTGTTCAAGTTATTCGCCTTAACATTTTATTTTTCAAGCTACTATTAAAATATTTAGGAGCATTAAACCTTAAAACAAAAACGACTGAAATGGACGCCTAAAAAATGTATTTGTGAGATTTGGGCGGAGCTAATAACATGTGAATAGGATAGATTTCTCTACGTATTTCTCGAGACAAGCAAGAAAACGGTTGAAAATGTATCTCCTATCACATTCTTATTAGTAAGTGTATTTTTGCAAAAGTACAGTACTCAACTTGAAAAAAAATCATAAAAACATTTAGCAAACGAATGAAAAAAAATGAGAGAATGCTTTTATCCGAGAGTGCTTTCAAACGTCATACCAAAAAATGTTCTACTCCTTAAATGGTCTGTAATTGGAGTTGAATAAAATGAGCGTAAAACTAATGGTTTTAAATCGGGCACACACACACACATACACAACATTTTTTGCGTTTTTCTGTTTTTGAATGTGAATACAACGGAAATGTGTTTTCAAAGAACAGTTGGATACGGTGGTGTCCAAGGATATTGCAGCAACCTTTGACGGCAACCAGTAGATGGGGAACAAAGCAAAAGATGGAATAGTCGTAAATTTTGTGGTGACGTTCAAATTGGTTCAGTGCTCAATTTCAATGTTCTTTTTTGAGCTTTTAGTGTCTGCTTCATTTGGAAATTTGGAAAGAAACCAGAACAAAAATTAGAAGACTGTTTAAACTGAATTATATTATCTGAATGATTATTAATTACATTACGTTTTCTTTTCTTGTTCATTTACCATGATAGTACTTTTAAATAATCCAAATAGTACCAGTAGTTTAAAACGTTAGGGTGTCTAAATTGACAAGTTTCACAAGATTCACTAACAAAAGTGTTCTACTATTTTAACTTTTCAATCGTGTTTCAAATATTTGTATTTAAATATTATACAAAGATACAAATCTGCAGCAATGCTCATAGTTTTACCAAATAAGTTCACTTTGGCACGCTACCAAAATTTGGCAGCTTATCCATGTTTCTTATTTGTTTTATGTTCACTGTTATTGGAACGTACAAATTGAATATCGATTTCAATAGTGAAACCACCTCTAGGGTGCCTAAATGACAAAATGCCGACCGGACGGTTCTAATTGTAAGTCTTAAAATTCAAGAGAGCAAATATTTCGCAGCGTCATTTGAAAACTATATAAATACAAAAAAGCTCATCACAGCGGGATACTAACTACGATCGTACCTACAATTTATCAGTTTTTGTCTGACGTAAAAGATACGGTAGATATGAAATTTCAGATTTGACATTATTTTTGTACAATTTTTATATGTCAAAACTCATGCCTTGTATATATGAAAAGAAAAATATAAATAACGAGAAATATGAAAATGCAATCTACTCCTGGTTTCGCTGACGTGGACGATATGCAACTCGTCGGTATCTTCTCACGTCGTCAACTTCTTGAACGGCATTTTCGTGTTCAATTGGATCGTTTCTTTGTTGATCATGTAAGCGAATTGTTGCAAAGAAGCTACAAATAAGTAGTCAATAAAAACAAGTAATAACTATCTCAACTTACATTATAAAGGTAAATACTTTCAGAAGCCAGGAAAATATGGCAAAAAATCGTCGAAATAAATCATCTTCTCGAAATGCTGAACACATATACACTGATTCAGGTTGATTCATTGAGTCTTGACAGTGAAATTTATTTCAGAAAAAATCCAAAATAAAAACTTTAAAAGAAGAACGATCTGAACACGTCGACAAGCACTACGACAAGCTTTTTTGAAGCAAGACAAATGGCTCTTTGCGTCTCTAAGAAATTTTTGAAAAATTACGGACGTTGTTCACCCATGTCTGAGAGTAATGAGTTTGCGAGATTGCCTACAGTAGGTCAAATCTATCACTGTCAATCTGGGATAGCGGCGTTATGTTATCTTACAGCAGGAAATTAAATTTTTCTGTCTTGCATAAAATGAGTTATGCAGCGTCAATCTATGGTTGGGAAAATATTTTGACGGCTGGAATGATGCAGGGACGCGCAAGTTATTCATCTCAAAATTTTTGGAACTAAAAAAAGTAAATTAAAAGTTTGGTTTCCGAGCCACTGAAGCAGTATTTTTTTTTTTGGTTTTTTATGAGACGTGTCATTCTTAGTTTTCATACTTGGGGTGTGCGGCAAATTTGCCAAATTTGCTGGACAAATTTTGATAATTGCCGCACACATTTCAAATCTTTTATAAAAATTTTGCCCAAACTAATGATTTTGAACTGAAACTTAAGTGCAAGAAAACATATAATCGTGTTTTGTTCACGTTTTATTTAAGAACTTCACATGCTTTAGGCGTTAGGCAAAAATCGAACGCCTTGATGTTTTCTTCATTCCACACATTGTTATTGAAGTACTTTACCTCATGATCCCATGTTTCGAGCCAATATTGTTTACTACAAATGATGTTTCAGGTATTGTGGTATGTATATTTTTGTCAGTCTTTATTACCTACGAAAAAACTTCTCCCTACGCTCAAAGTGTGCCATTTTCCAATTTTGAGAAAGTCATTTCCAGAGCAGCTTAAATTCATTATATGGCATTGGCTGAGTATTTTCATTTGTATCAGTCACAACGACTGAGATAAATGTAAGTATTGCAGTATTTGTGAAGCCTATTGTGAAGAACAAAATTAGCTCAAACGATAGATTTTCATGCATTGCTTCAGCATTACGCTCAACTACTTGATTGTGAGTGTTCCTTTCTGGAACTAATTGGCTTCAATTATCAACTACAAATATTCAATTCTTAATCATTTATCAAACACAATAGTTTATTCAAAATGATTCACAATAAAACCGTTTTCTGTAAACATAGTCAAATCACTCAATAACGATTGACCAAAGACTAATGACGTAAAGTTCATAAAACAAAGGACCGGCAATATGCTCAAGAATTAACATAGGTGTGAGCACTTTTGAGTGAAATAAGCGTGTGAACTTGTTATTTTCTATCACAGACTAGTCACTTGAAGATAAATTTAAAAATACATAAGGACAGAATATAATTCAAGGCTATTGTATATTATAAAACAAAGATGGTTGATGGGATTAAGGGTATGTGTGAGGAACGAGCGACCGGTTGAATAGATGATGAATGTGGTGGGATTGATGGAGCAAATTACAAGAAAATTGGTCTTGACGTGTTAAAAGTGAGAGGTTGGATTGGGGGGAAGACACAACGGGCTGAAAACTTTTGACCGGGAAATTGTTTCAATTTGAATTGATTGAAAGGAAAAAAACATACTTGAAAAAAAAATTAAATTCAAAACCAAATAATTTCTAGAAAATACTAAACAAGAATCAATGAAGCAATAGTATACAATGAGATAAGTTAGTTAAGTTTAAAATTTTAAAAAAAGAGAGGTTATGGTTATGAGGAGGCTGACGCAGTTTGAGCCGACTGCTGCTCAGTCACAGATGGCACTGTAGCTCCGTTTTCATTGACCTGGCTCATGGGCTCGTTGCATCCAAACGAGTTTAACCGGTGTACGTAGCACAAGTTGCAGACACGAACCTGAAAAAGTATTGTTTACATGAGAACTAATGCATGAAAAAGTTTTCGGATAAAAAAAAAAATTTCAGAATGTAACCTTTGAAAATTCATTTTTGAGAGGGGGTTAGTTACAGTCTGATATAAAAAGTATTAGTACTTGTAACAGACGTGCCCAAAAATGTTTAACAACTTTTAAAAATTATGGTTTTCTAGGCCTAACATACAGTCTGATCCCTTTTGATAAAATTATCCTTTAAAATGGAATTAAATGGAAATTATATGTTTGGGTACGTGTACCACATAAGGACCAAAAATTACTATTTAATTTTCAAACAGGGTGTCTAAAACTTCAGCTCACCTTTCTATCATATCCGTGTTCTGGAATGCTGATCGTGTTGCACGAGCACTTGTGGCAAAAAATGCGTCCACAGTTTCGACAGTGGTGTCGTCGCCTAACAAAGTTGAATGGCATTGAGCAGGCGGTGCACTGCTCGCAGTCTTCATCCGGAACCCAACGGACACCTGGATAAACTAATCAATAAATAGTTGTGAGCACCCAGTTAAATGGAAGATGAGAGTTGTTAGGTTTAAATAAAGTAGGGGATGGGTTCTAACATGGCTACACAAGCAGTTTACTACTCACCCATGAATGCGGGAAGTGGTAGCGTTTCCTGGGCCTCAACGCCAGTTTCTTCTCCTTCAGTCTGAGAATTCGCCACTTGCGCGTTGACCTGAACATGATATTGATAAAGGATAAACAATTCGAAAACTTCTCACCACCTCGTAGACCGGAATGATTTCTGATGGCTGAAGAATCAGCTTCAACACTTTTCGAATTTCGCTCGAATAGTTGGTCTGAAGCTGATCGGCAACACCGGCGATGCACACAAATAGTCGATGAACAAGATCTTCGGATGAACGGAAGCGTGAGCGCAAGTTTTTCGGATCAATTTGAGATCTGAAAAAAAAACTAAAGTTCATAAGAATAAAAGTAAACGCTAGTAGGCGATAGAAACGAAAATGAAAAAAAAAAAGAAATACTGATCGCGTTTGACGACTTGACACTCAATATGTTGTTTATTTCCCCCGTCTCGTCCCCATCTCTCACTTTTCGCCAGATATATCGCTGCAACAATAAATTACCTGGGATCGGTTTGCATCGGAATGATCGTTTTCACGCTTTTATCAAATTTCTTCTGTTCTAATAATCTTGACGATTTACACTTTTTTGTTTCTACTTGTAGAACATCAGAAGCCTGCACGTCATCGGTAATTTCATCATCACTTTCGTTTCTAGTCTCATCGATATGAGTGTCTACTTCGCTTTCCGACGATTCTTCCATGTCAACATTGTCAGGTTCTTCGATGGTTTCAGGAGATTCGGTGACTTCATTCGACGAGTTCGAGTTTGTTCCGATCGCTTCATCGTCTCCTTCTTCATTCTCAATTTGGCTTACATTTTCTTCACTTCCAGAATGTGGGCTTGCCAGTGCGGATGAGGCCAGGGAGGTAGTCTCACTAGAACTGTCTTGCACTGAAGAATCCAAAGAACTCGTACTATCAGATGGCATATCGCACATCCATACTCTTTGGTTGTTCTTTGCCTTCTCCTCATCGGTAGCATTTGTTCGAAAATCGCTCATGGTGAGCGTGCTGGACGTGTCCTCCGGAACAGCTGACTCTCCTTTACAAAGAACGGTTTCCAGTTTTGTCAGCTCTGTTGGTGTCAAAATTCTCAACAAATTGCGGATTTTCACAAGAAGCGAGTAGAATGGTCTGAACATTTCGGACAAATTCTCTGCGGGAACGTCAACGTTGAGCGCGCCATTTGAATAAACTAGGAGACCCCATACAATTCCAAGTCTTGGAATCGCAATCATTACTGATGGGTCGCAATAGTCGATAAGATCCTGAGTGATAAGATCCTTGACCAACGCTAAAGATAGCACTTCTGAGAAGAGAACAGCCACATCAAGTTGCGAATCATGTTCTTTCACCGATTTCACAGGAACCATTGCTGACACGTACTGGTACTCAAACTCTGCGAATAGTTTATCAAACTTCAGCAAATTTTCTTTTATCACTGGGTTGTAGGCAGATGGGTCGCGTAGTGATTGATTCTGAAAAAAGAAATCGGTTGTTTGAAGATTGATGACTGACAATGTATCTCACTTTGAGTAAGTCTCTCAAAAAATCCAATTGTTTTGTGACATCCTTTGCCAACGGTCGAATTAAATCAGACTCTGTCTCATGGTCAATAATGTTGGAACCAGCGGAAAGACACTGAAATAATGTAAAGTTTTGGATTGTATTAATCATTTTCCTTACAAGGAAAAGTTTACGCTCACGGTTACACTTCCAAATGAAACCGATGTCATTCAAAAAGAGACTTTCCAACTAAGTAACTACAAAAAATTAATTGGCAGAAGAGCATTTCGGACAAGAAATAGCCGGTCTGACATTCTTCCATTCATTTTTTCAATACATTAGAGTCTAAAATTTTTTAAGCCATTCTGCCTTCAAACTACTGAAAAAGTACACGGAAAATTTGAGAGTCGAGTTCCGCTGCTAAAATTTTTGTGGTGACCTATGTAATCTGAACATAAGTTTTCAAAAGACATACTTTTCTTTTAGAAATCTGATTTTTTTTAATTTGATTTTTATTTCCGTGTCAGCACAATGTTACCGATCTTCAGGGGTAATATGTGCCAAAAAGTTTAAACTTTGACTGACTGTGACTTCCTTGTTGTTTCATCAAGACCCCCTCTCTACCCGTGTCTGGTACGCTCAACTACATTGAAAAACAAAATACCTCGGCGCCAAACCACAGTTGTCCTGGCAATGTGTCGTGCAGAATCTCATCGGGAAACTTGACGCGAAAGTCTCGACATGCTCGATCTTGCTCCCGTGGGTACAAATGTATCAGCATTTCAGCTGAAAAAAAAACCAAAAGTTCACTCTACCACTACTCGAAAAAAGGCGCCCAGTCGCGGTGGCTCCTCTCCTTCGGTGACGCTTAGTGGTCAAAAATCTTGAGACGTTGACAAATATTTATGTTCACTTCTTTTCAATATCTCTCTAGACATTTTTTTCCGTCAATTCTCTAAATAAACGCATCTCGAAATACTCGCACTTTGAGTCAGTTTATTCATTAACAACTCGGAAGCCTTCCTATTAAAGTGTGCAAAAGTGCATCAAAAAAGTGCAATTTCTGAGAGCCAAGGAGGAAATGGCCTTCTTAGTGCACTTTAATTTGTCGCACAATTATGCTAACTCACTAATGATATGTAAAACTCGATCTTGAGCCACCCGGAGCCTAGTGACCAGTGCATTGCATCTATCGGGATCACGTCTGCCGTCAAACGAGTCGAGTTCGCTTGCTGAAAATGGAAATCATCAATTCCAAACTGCTCAATTTATGAAATATCATTTTAAAATTTCTAATTAAAATTTTTTTGAAATTTTATTTCGATTCAAATTTTGAGTTGGGAAAATTATGTTTCCATGCTTCGTTTTAAAAGTCGTAGATCAAAAAATAAATTATTTCAGTTTTCTGTTTTAATTGTGTTAAAAATATTCATATTCCATATTTGGCATCCTATCAATAGATTTCAATCATTTCTCCCACAGGCCGTACTTCACCTTTAAATATCAAGTGGCTTTTCGTTTTGTCTCAAAAACAACTTGTTTGTGTGAGTAAGTAGGTGAGTGTGGAACTGTGGAACTTTGCTTGCATTTCTATTTGTCACCTACCAGTGCTAATAACCATTATCAAAGACCAATACCTTCATTGTGTTTACTCCTAGTGTTTTTGCTAATTGCTTCAAAGACTTTCTAAGAAGTAAAACTAAGAAGAAGAAGACTTTCAAAAATCCTCAAAAACTCAAAAATCTTCATCAATAACAAAACAGAATTTTTAATCTGATATTATTGACTCACAGTAAACTATACTATTGCCAACAAAAATTAGCTGCCTTAAAATTATTGGCTTCAATTGTATATTGGAGCCCCCTCCCTCCCCTTATTGAGCAAATACGGAATTCACGAAATTCAGGCTGTTCTCGGTGCATTGTTCGCTAGACGCACTCATTTTTGAAAAGAAAATAGGAATTTTCCATAAGAGCGTTTTTGACGTCACGAAAAAAAATTGTGAACTGCGGTCAGTGGGGAGATAATGAAAACCTATTTTTATAATTCTAAAATGGCAAGAAATCTAAATCACTGCCGCATGTTCGAACCCCTTCAATGTTGAAAAATGAATATTTTAAAAAATAATTAAATCACACAAAAATAAAATAAGAAAATATGTTTTTGACCGACGACTTAAAAAAAAGATATTTCCAAAAATATTTAATCATTTCACCATTGATCGTAGCCCGCCTTTAATGAATTCAAATTTGAAACAGAATAGGAAAACAACACGTAATTGATGAGAAACGATTAAAAACAGTTGGGCAGGTTGTGGGTTTGAGAAAAAAAATTCAAATTTCGAAACAACTTACCAATATCATTCAACGCTGAATCAGCATAGTAGAATCGTGCAAGTGGCATCCAATCGTCTGGACGAGGTTTATTCCAAATTTTCCGGAAAGACTGCATTACAATATCTGAAGTTTATTGAAATGTAAATTATAATTTCTGGTTTCCAAAAACACCAAAAAAAAATGCGGAAGAACGAAAATTGAGAAAGGAAAAAGAGAAACGAGGAACCAAACAAAGAAATTTGAAAAATTTTACAGGGGTATACTTTATACACACGTCATGCGAAGAAAATTGAAAATTGCAGCTTGGAAAGAAGAAGAGCTACTAGAAGAGAACATTTCAAGAATCAAAAGACAAAATTGGTCGTGGTGAAAAAGGTTTATCAGCCTATCTGGACAGCAAACATGATAAGACATGGAGCGGGAGGAGTAGTAAGGTGGGGGGGGGGGGGGGGGGGGAGCGAGATGGCTTTTCTGTGCATAGTGGAGGTGGTGGTGGTGAAGAGGGGGGGGGGGGGGGGGCTTTTCATTTCTTCTTATTTTTCCCGTTCTGAATTTCGAAATTAAGATGGGGGAAAAGAGAAAGCGACAATATAACGGAAATGGGAAAAACATCCCTAGCACTAGCACACTCACCGCCACAAAGATAGACATCTCATTGAAATTGGAATTCTGGATGCGTAGATGAGCATTTTCCTCTTTGCGTTTTTTTTCTCATTCTACACAGCAATCATTTTTCTCCATGCTGCGAGTGCTCAAAAATAAAAATAAAAATGAACCCAGCGGAAATCGGTGCCCGCTCCTTTCTCTCTCTCTCACTCATTTGCGCAATTGGAAGACCAAGGCACTTGGGGGGTGCCCCCACCGGTTCAGTAACCTTCGCTGCGGCTGGTTTGGCAGTTATCACAAAAACTGGCCTGGGGGAGAAGGGTCTAAAAGTAAGTGTGTGTGTCTGTTTGCTTTTAACATTGAAATAAAGGAAAAATGATTGAGAAATAGACAAAAACCTCGGTGGAAGTGTACTGGGACTTCTATTTCAATATATATGTACCCAGTACGCCAATCGGAAGTTAATTCTGGCCTTTTTACGAATGTCTAGCAGAGCATGTTTTTAAGACTAGGGTAAGAAAGTAAAAGTGCAAAAAATCCAAAAAAAAAAAGCTTTTTTGACTTGCAAATTTTGACGGAGGCATGCTTTTGAACCATGTAGTTCAAGATCAGAAATCTTTATTTTTTTGGAAATCTCTTCAGAAAAAAAGACAAAATACATATATAATAGTCCTAAATGACTGGATATTTTAATATAACACTCCGAAAAATTTTAACATTTTTTTAAAAATTTCAGTCAAAATTTTGGAAAATTGCCAAGTTTTCCAAAAATGTGGACTTTTTGAGTAATTTCGGGAATCGCTGCAGTTTGAACTTCTAGAATAAACCAATAATAAAAGTAACTAAAACCCAATTAAGATATGAAACTGGTAGAAAAAACATTTGGCCGACTTTCAGAATTATGATCGAAAAACTGAGTTTTCACAACTTTTGGATGGGACTAGAAGTGAAAGATTTTAAAATGTTTTTGAAAAGCTTTACAACGACATTTGTTCTTTAAAACAATGCACTCGCTAAAGATTCGTAATTCAACCATAACCCGATCTCAGTTGCCTATTAATTTCAATAAATACATTTGGAAATCTTATCGAATATCCGTTTTAATTTTTGAATCCTCAAATTATTGCAAGAAGAAAATCGAAAAATTCAGCACAGTAGATTATCAAAAAATAAAAGTATAAAGACTGAGAAGAAAAACGTATTAAAAAAAAGAAGGAAGAGCCGAAGGTCATTGTTAACTCGTTTCGCGTCATTAGTGACTGCTGGAGTGTGTGTGAATGAGAGTGTAAATGAAAAAGGGGGTAGTGTTGGTTAAAGAAGCAGGAGGCGCCGGCATGCAGAAATCCAAGACAAAAACGTTAATTTTTTCAAATCAAAAAGAGGAACGAAGCCATTTTCTCGACGAAAATGCAATCCGGGGGGGGGGGGGGGGAGTCGGAAAGAGATGGAGGGAGAGAGGACAAAGCAAGCAAACATCCAAAGACAGCAAAAAACCGAGAAAAGAGAGCAAGGCAGCAGCTAGTGAGCCTCCAAAACAGGATCGTTGACCAAATGAGGCTCATTTATGACATAAAAAGAAGAAGAGGGCGTGATAACAGCAACCGGAGAGAAGGAGTGTGATGAGACTAGGCAGGGGACATTGCTGGTGCACATTAGGTTATTAAAATCGGAAGTAGAAGGGTTCGTACATGACCAAATATCATTTTAAAAAAACGTTTCAAAAATTTTTGGAAAACTGTTTATTTTAAGTCAAAAAGCAGGTTAGATCTCACACATTCTTTTAAAAATGTTTAAAATGGTCACATTTTAACATTGTATATAGGGTATCAAACATGCAAAACCGCTTTAGATTTCTGGAAAATTGATGCAATCTGCTCTATTACCACTTTTTGACTCGGAATCAAACTTTTGCACAATTTTTTAGAAGCTGTATAGAAATGGTGTTTAGTTATATAAAAATACTTTTTTTGAAAAAAAAATAAAGATATTTCTAAACTGGATAAGTAGACTCTACAAGAGCGAAAATGCGGAAATATGCAAAAAGAACAAAAAAGCAGCCCACAGACTTTTGTGCATAGTGGCGTGCTGGTAGCCATAGTTACAAAATTGACTAAAAATACAATTTGCAAAAAGGAAAAAAAATCTCAATACCAGTAATGAATCCAGATGACAAAGTGGCAACCGTAGTACGAAAATGTTAGACCGGGTGACGTCAAACTTGGGAGGGCTTTGGTCTTGTTTACCGAAGGTACCCCCCCCGAACAAAAGGTTGGCACATTTTGAGACACCCCGGGGGCATAGTGGAACCTGGTACTGAAATGAGAACGGATAGCTGCCGCTGTGGCTGGTTGGTTGGCTGGCTGGAAAAATAACAATGGATAATAAGAACACTGGTGGATGAGGGGAGAAAATTGGTTCTGGATCGAGTGTGAACTTTGTCAAGTACAATTGGATTCAGACGGATCACAATGAAAAAGTGTGACGCATGCTAAAATGAAAAAGGACACAAGGACTTTCTGAATTTCAGATGGGAACCAGTGTGTTCGGAGAATGTTCTCTGGAGACCTAATTTCTCGTTTTTTTTTATACTCTTGTTTTTACTAGATAGAAAAATATGGAAAAATGTCGAGTCGAGTCAAATGGTGAGAGTTAAAGAACAGAAAACAAAAACAGACATGTTTTGAAATGTTTTTCTTTAGTTTTTTCTCTTTTTTTTTCGCGATGAATTTAAGGGCACCACATATTGTTTTTCAATCAGATAATGAAGTTTTTACCTTGGCATACGAATTTATCACACGAGGAGGGTCAGTCTGGTTTTTTGTTCAATCGTGATTTTCGATAATACACATACGAAAAGACCAAATTGAGAGGAGTCATGTGACTAGGAATGAATGGGAAAAATAGGAGCGAAAAAACTGATCAGCAGAATTTGAACTTTTCATATTTTTCCATATTGAAAAGTAGGAAAAAATGAGTGTTTTCCAACCATCTAAACAATGTAAATATTTTTCTGGAAAGTCACCTAACGATGGGAAAACAGAATTCAATTCGGAAAAAAAAGAGTTCATGAGAATTTTGTCATATTACCTATGAGAAAAATTCAAAACTATATCAGACGTTTTAATTTACGCAACGTTTTGAAAATTGACAAAAGTGGAAAACGTAGTGTTTTTTTTTAATTTTAAAGCATTTTTGGAGACTTGAGCATAATTTTTTAAAAGTATTTTCCGTGAGAATTAAAAAAAAATTACTTTTATTATTACTTATTAATCTAGGTCTAACAGTATAATCGAAACACTCTCGAAATTTCCAATTTTGAAAACTTTTCAGCAAAAGTGGTGGCCAATTTCCAAAAATTAAAAAAAATTGATATTTGGAAAATTTGGAACATATTCAAATACAAATAACTAAACGGTAATTACAGTAAAAATTTAGTAGGAAATGCATTTTAAGAGTGATTAAAAACATTTCAATTTTTTAAAGTTTGACTATAGGATCTGAACATATTATCACTGACCGTACTTCAGTTTCAAAAAAAAAACCCAGAGCATAAAAATACTAACAAAAAAATCAAATTATTGATTTATTTTGTTGTGAATTACAAATTTACAAGCAACAAAAAAATGAGAAATGGTATTGGTTACGACACACTTTGAAATTTCAAGCCTCTAATTTAACAAACTTGTTTCAAAACTTTTACAGCGACGTTTTGTATGCTGAAATTACACAGAAAGAAGAACCAGGTTAAAGATTCAGTGATCATTCAGAAAATGTATCAACAAGTCACAAATCAGGGGCAAACGAACGTGATAGTCATGAGAATGAGTAACCAAAAAATTGGGGAAATAGGCGGAAGGCCATTAATGGCCGGGGCCTCCAAGTACAGTCAGTCGAAACGACTAACTAACTAAAAATCTGGCGCCCATTTAGCCATTTTAGTCATTTGGGCTGTCAACTCGATTATGCAAAAGCCGGTTCTCACTGGTAGAAAGAAAGAGAGAGAGAAAGACCGAAAAGACTGACGAATTGAGAGAATGACGGAGAAAGAGGGTTTATACTTGACAAAGGATGCATATATATATATATTAATATCAGTTTGTTTCATGTCAAATGCGAAATTGACGCAAGTCGGCTTTTTTCTCATTCAGGGAGGAATCTATGGTTTTTGGGCTGTACATATAATACGATAATCGTTCGCTCTATTTATCTCATAGATTTTGTTCTGCGTTGTTTCTACGTATATATCAGTAACTTTTTATATAAAATTTTACAAATTGAATGTCGTATTTTCTTCACTTTCAAATGTTATAACTTGAGTTATTTGAAAGATTCAGTTTTATAATCAGCAGCAGTGTTTTTCGTAGTTTTTCCACAAAAAAAAAACAGTGACAAACACCAAAAAATTTACATAAAAAATGCTATTCATTAAATAAACCAATTTCGAGTAAAAAAGTAATACACTTACAAACTTATATGTACGTCTTCAGACTTACACTCAGTACTCTACAGAATCAAACTAGAAGTATTTGAAGTATCTCACGTGAAAATGAAAATGAACAAAAAATGTAGGCGAAGTGTGTGTGTGTGTGTGTGGCAAGAGGGCTGGAAATGGAGGAGAACGGAAAAGGTAGTGAACGACGACGAAAGGAGTGTGACTAATAACCTGTATAGGCATGACTACGGGGGTCGAGAATATCTTAGGCCACGATTGAAAAAAGATCAAAGATATCTTCAAATGATGATTTATCAAATCTTCTTTTTTGTTGTTTCGGCTATTTGGGTCATTGCGTGTTTTTCAATATTTGCCTTTTTATCTATCTCTAACATATCAAAAATTTCATTATTTTTGAAGAAATTTCATTATTCACATTTTTGAAAATAGATGCGAAAAAAGTGGGTCAACAACATTTTAAGTGGAAGCAGTTTGATAAGTTTCTATTGATTTCATAATTATAAATTTAGCACGTTCAATTTTGCGAGGTTATAGCTATAACGGTGACAAATCGATATTTTAAATTTCGGAAGAAGGGAAATCAGAAAAATTAATTCAAAAGCTATGCAACAATCAAACAATTTCAAAAAAGCATGAGATATAATGTGCGAGAGAGGAGTAGAGAAAGAGAGAACGAGACAGAGACACCCAAAGAAATACAAGCGGGAAGCGGTGTCGCGTCAGAGAGACGAGGCAAGAGGTACCCGCCGTCTGCCCGTCTATGTCGTCTCTTCTCACTCTCTGCTCTCTCTGCACTCTCTTCGTCTATCCACAAACATATGACGAAACAACCCCCGGCGAATGAAGGATGAGGAGGACTGCGACGCGACCGCACCGCGCGACTCTTTTGAAGGGCGCTCTATCGGACCAGTTTTGGTCCGTCGATTTTGCTGAACTTGGTCAACTAAAGGAAACCGATTGGTTTTTTGTCTTGTTTTTTTCTTTGGTTTTCATTGCATTTTTCACATTTTCTAACATTTTTTCTGTTGAAAAGAGTGATTATCTCATTAAAATACATTTCAGCAAACTCGGGGATGATTGGTGGATTGTTCGTTTACAATCACAAAGGAGAAGTGCTCATTTCGAGAATCTATCGAGACGATGTAACGTAAGTAATTTTTTATATATGGCATGTTTGGAAATGTTCAAAAATGTTTAAAAGAAAAAGTGGTGCGCTGAAACAGGGAAATAAAGAAATGAAAAAATGTTTGCCGCGCTGTTTTTGCCGAGACTGTTTGTTCACAAACTTTTCTATGTAAAAATGTTTATTGAAAGAAATGAGAAAAATGCGATGGTGTACACAAGACCCAAACAAGAAGAAATCATATTTTCACGTTTCACTAGTTTCAGCCGGAACGCAGTCGACGCCTTCCGAGTCAACGTCATCCATGCCCGACAGCAAGTTCGCTCGCCAGTCACCAACATGGCTCGTACTTCGTTCTTCCATGTGAAGCGTGGCAACGTCTGGATTTGTGCGGTGACACGTCAAAATGTCAACGCTGCCATGGTTTTTGAGGTAGCGACGGGGAAAAGTATTAGGGACACACTTAAATTACGAATTTCAGTTCTTGAAACGCTTCGCCGACACCATGCAGTCTTACTTTGGAAAACTGAACGAGGAGAATGTGAAGAACAACTTTGTGTTGATTTATGAGTTGCTCGACGAGATTCTCGACTTTGGATACCCCCAGAATACGGACCCTGGTGTGCTGAAAACTTTCATCACCCAGCAAGGAGTCAGAACAGCTGTAAGGAATTTACAATTTTCAGTGTTCAAGGAGGAGTATCAATGTTGGGTTTTCACTTTTACAGACTTAAAATGTGCTGAAATAAACAAATTTCATAGTGAGACTTCTCAAAACATTTCTTGTAATTTTTTATGGCGGGTCAAAATTTTGAAAAATTTGCTTAAATTTAGCTAAAAGCCGATATTTTGTCAAGTTTTCGGTGTCGCGGACTGGAAATAGTTTCATTTTCACATCATGCATGTTTTAGTAGTTTATCTCATGTTCATTCATTTACAAGATAGGAATTCTATTTTGCTAATTTTTGTTTTAAACGTTCCTTGATCAACGAAATAATGTGAGATAAAAAAAACAATAAAAAAGATATTTAAAAGCTATTTTTCAATAGAAACCATTTTTCATCTGCTATGACACGTAAAATTTGGGAAAGTTAAATATATTAGCTAAAATCAGACCATTAATTTTTCGCTATTTTGAAATGACAAAGAATGTTTGAAAAATGTTCGAGAAGCCCCATTACAAAATTTTGTTATTTGTTTACATTTTAAATTTAAAAAAAACTCAGAACCGATACTCCTCCTTCAAAATAAAAAGTTGCCCAAAAACAAAATGCACCAAATATGAAAAAAGCGTCACGCGTTATTCTGCCCACCTGTACACGCTGGCTCACGCTTTCAGGTTCAAAATTTTTCTAAAATTAAAGTATTAGGTTTCCGCTCTTTATTCACGAACCCTTTTTTTATAGGATGCTCCTGTCCCAGTGGTAAGTTTTCATATGTATATATTGTGACCAACTGTGTTTTGTGTGCACGGAATCATTTTTTACTTGTGTCTCTTATTTTATTGTCAGAAAATCAAAAAGATTTGCTATCTTTTCAGATTGTAGCAAAAATCTAGATAACCATTCATATTTTGTCTCAGGAGAATACATAGAATAATAGACGTTTTGCAGACCAAAGAGGAGCAGTCACAAATCACGTCTCAAGTGACTGGCCAAATTGGATGGCGTCGGGAGGGTATTAAGTACCGCCGAAATGAGCTCTTCCTGGATGTTATTGAATATGTCAACTTGCTCATGAATCAACAAGGTACACACAATAACGACGTGCATACTTTTATATCGAATATAATTTTTAAGGACAAGTATTATCTGCTCATGTTGCCGGAAAAGTTGCGATGAAATCCTATTTGAGTGGAATGCCGGAGTGCAAATTTGGCATCAACGACAAAATTACCATCGAAGGAAAGTCGAAGCCAGGAAGTGATGATCCAAACAAAGCGTTAGTCTGAGTTTCCGGGATAGGGAAACTGATACTTTATTGTTTGCAGAAGCCGTGCCGCAGTGGCCATTGATGACTGTCAATTCCACCAATGCGTGAAGCTGACGAAATTTGAGACGGAGCACGCGATTTCTTTTATCCCACCGGACGGCGAGTACGAGCTGATGAGGTACACTTTTTGTTGTACAATTTTCGTAGTGTTATTACTTTTTGCAGATACCGTACCACTAAGGATATCCAACTGCCATTCCGTGTGATCCCATTGGTTCGTGAAGTGTCTCGTAACAAGATGGAAGTTAAGGTATTTCACTTGTCACTTCAAATATTTACCAATCATGGCTCTCATTTTCAGGTTGTCGTCAAGTCTAACTTCAAGCCATCCCTTCTTGCTCAAAAGCTCGAAGTTCGCATTCCAACCCCACCAAATACATCCGGCGTTCAACTTATTTGCATGAAGGGAAAAGCCAAGTACAAGGCAGGCGAGAATGCCATTGTGTGGAAGTGAGTGGGGGCGTGTGCCCGGTGCTCATACACTGACTGAGCATAGGATTAAAACGAAGCGGCAGAGAGAAAAAGGAGAAGGGGGGGGGGGGCTCCATTTTGGGCAAGAATAAGAAAACGAGAAAAGTGGGAGGGGAGGGGGCGCTAAGAAAATTGGGCAGAAGCATTACACACTTTGAGCTGTACAACTAAAAAAGAAAGAAACTGCAATCAGAGAAATTGGCAGTAGAACATTAACTAATACTATGTAGTTGTACATATTATTGCCGAAAAGGGATATGGTTGGGATATTTACTAAAAAGGAATTTTCTGGAAATTTTTTGTGGGCTTGAAATAACAAATTTGCACCTGTAACTAAAGGAAAACATTTAACTCGTCCGTAACAGTGAAACAGAAATTATTAACTTCAAGCGCCATTTTCAAAAATTGGTGGAATTGTATACAGGAGACAAAGTTTGAATTTTCGAGTTACAATGATTCTCAAGTCTTTTCTGCACTTCTTTTCACGAGATCAAGATTTGTGGGCGGCTTGATCCCCTGAATTTCTTTCACACAATAGTTAACCAAGAGTTCAAATATGAGCTCACAATCAAAAAGTGTACCAAAAAGGGACCAACAGCTTCCTTAAACAAATTGATGTAATATCATATATATGTTTTGTTCACAATCTGTCGCAAATTGGCACGAATGTTCAAAAATAAATTTTTCATCTGACTGCTAAGCAAATGTATATTTTTGCAGTTGAAATTGTTTAAAGACTGCGATTATATTTTGGTTGTCTTACCTTTTATCAAAAACCATCAAAATATGCAAAACTGTGCTGCACGTATTTTTTCAATTAAAAATTCAAGACTTTCTGAAATTAGTGAATTTTCCAAACCTTGACTGAAGCATTTCAGAAATCTAATGCTTTTACTAAAGCTTTTGGAGCATTTTGTTTTCTAATTTTGAATGAAAAAGTTCTCACAGGCCTTATAATGTTACCATTGTTTTCAGAATAAAGCGTATGGCCGGAATGAAGGAAAGCCAAATTTCTGCGGAAATCGATCTTCTCTCAACTGGAAACGTTGAGAAGAAGAAATGGAATCGCCCACCGGTCAGCATGAACTTTGAGGTAAACTTACATTTTTTCCACCTCAATAATTGAACCATTCTAATTTCCAGGTTCCGTTTGCTCCATCTGGACTCAAAGTTCGCTACTTGAAGGTGTTTGAGCCAAAACTGAACTATTCGGATCATGACGTCATCAAATGGGTTCGTTACATTGGAAGATCGGGACTGTATGAAACCAGATGCTAGAACTTCACCCAACCCTTTCTATCTTCATTTGCTCCCCAGCCGTCAAGCTTGAACATTTGCTCATTCTCGGTTCCAAGTGTTAAATATTATTTATTTGCTTCATACAATTTTTAATTTTTTGTAATATTTTTGTATTATTTTCCAAATTTCATAATGTAGAGTCATCGCAGCATTACAGTACTGTAAGAGTTGTTTTCAATTTATAAGAACTATTAGATCTTTAGACGTCTCGATAAGCATTTTCGCATGCTTATAATTCCATGCATTTTCCGTGCCAAAATTCAAAAACCCCCGCCCCACCCCGTTCCATCTTTATTTATTGTCAGTGTAAAATTTCAAAATTTCTGGAATCTTTTTCCATCATAAAATTCACTTCAAAACGTCTTCTGAACCCCGTTGGAGCAATAACATTTTTAAAATATTTTTTTCATTTACCTTTTCTTCATAATTCATCATAATTTATTGTAACGGCTTAATTTGATATATTGTTCTTTCTACATTCCATTTTTTGTCTCTCTCTCAAAAATTTTCAAATTTCTATTGTTCATTTCTCATTTCTAGGTCCGCAATTCAATAAGTTTGTAATTCAAATGAATAGCATAATATTTATTTTAAATAAAAGTTTTTTTTATTAATAGTTCAAGATATGAGTCCCCCGAATCCATGTTCTAAACTTGGTATAAAACTTTAGTTTTTTTTCTACACACATTTTAAAACAGGTTTTAAGTTTTCAATCACGACATGGGTTCAAGTTTCTGATTTGATTCAAATGAAAAAGTGCAGTGTCAACATTTGATTCATCATAATAATTCAAGTTTTTGATGCAATAACTTGGCAATTTTACTTTTTTTTTAATCATCTAAAAATTATTTTAGCAACCTTGAGAGCATCACAATTTTCCAACTCGATAACTTTCCATATGACACGTTTTCGAAAAAACTAGAAAACTTGCATAATATTAAGCAAATGAAGCAAAGAGTTGAGAGACAAGAGTCTACAGCAGTCGATTTTAACAATAAAATTATCAAGAACTAATTTAAAAACTGATTCACGTTTTACGTCAATTGTTTTTTGTTTTTTTAAAATGGTTTTATATGATTTTGCATATTTGAATAAGTGATAAGATTATTAGTAAATATTTAGAGATGATGGTAATCAGGTACGGGCTTAGGTCCAAATAGAGATCTGTACGAAAGTAGTCCGAACAAAAATATCAAATTGGTTTCTTCATGATTTTCGAAAGTATTATGTTTCTTAAAAAGAAATCTTAAAAAACTCACTTTTAAAGATTTTACAGTTACCTTCGGGTCATCTCTCGATGAGCCATCCAAAATTTGGTAGTGGGGAGCAGTGATCTACTTGGATAACTATATACATCTAAACTGGTATATGGTACAAGAAGTGCAATCATCACTGAAGGTTCGCTCCATCCACTTCATAAGTCGTAAAACGATCTGGCTAAGAAACAGCCGCCTTCAAAAACTGCTTGTGGGAGCGCGGATATATGCAAAACGTGCAGCCGACGAGTTTCGAGGTCAGCGTTCACCACTATGCTTGCACGCAAACGCAGTCAGCGCACGACTATTCGGTTCAGTTACCCAGTTTGAGGTGAATATTGAGACTGGCGGGAAGAAACTCTACTTTTTTATCAGATCTTGAAGATATCCACATGGGGAGACAAAAAAGCGAAAAATTTTGAAAATTGGGCCAGTCACTTTCGGGTCCGGACCGTTTAAAAATGTGAAGTTGATCATAAGCGGTGTTGAAAAACGGGAGTTTCTGATTTCGAAATTTTACTTCCGAAAAAAAGTTTCCTTTTTTTTAATCTGAAACAAAAACTAAGTTTAAGTTTAATAAGTTCCGATTTTAGCAGAAAAACACATTTTTATTGTTTAATTGCTTTCAGAGTGTTTTTGTTTCTGTAACCAATTGAATTGTTGTTACTTACTTGATAACTTACAAAATTAGTGAAGAACTTGCTGAATCAACAACAAAATCTAAAACTGATAAAGTTAGCCGAATTAGCCGAATTTCAGCCGACCGGCTAACTCGGCTAATATTAGCCGAATTAGCCGTTAGCCGAAACTTTTAAAACACGGCTTCAGCTGAATTAGCCGTTATCCGAAATTTTTGAAAATCGGCTTAAGCCGAATTAGCCGTTAGCCGAAAAAAACAATTAGCCGCCCACCCCTGGCCTGCACCTCTATGCTTTGCACGCAAACGCACAGAAAAGTGAACTTTTAGGCATCACTTTTTGAGCGCAATTTAAGATAAAATCTAAACAATTATTTATAGACACAATTACAATGTTTTCAAAATTTTTCATTTGTTTTTTAATGTGTTCAGCAGTCTTGTTTCAAAATATCAGTTTTTCAGAATTTACACGCATTATTATACCCTGCATCAACAAGCCGCAATGCAGCAGTGCGTGCGTACAAAAGGAGACAAGCGCAGGGAGAACTGGTGGGAGGATGGACGGGAGGAGAAAGATGGAGAACATGTGGCTGCGGGTAATTGGGCAGGGGAAAGAAGAATACAATTTTTTACAAACTTTCCATTATCATAATCAGTGAAAAAATGGATGGAAAGTGTTTCAAATTTGAATTTCTTAGCATGTTTTAAATTTCAAGAACGTCATATATTAAAAACTGGAAATGGTAATTACAGTATATGTGCGTACAAGCAATTGACGTAGTCTTTTTAAAATTTAAATTGTTTTATAGCTATTAGTGCCTGATTTTGAGCACTATTTTTTTTAATCAAAAAAATAATTTTAAAGCAACAAACTTGACAAATTTTGATAAAATCTTAAACTTCTCAAAAACTAAATAAGTCAAGTATTTGAAATTTTATATAAAAATTTTTATTAAATTTTCATAGTTTCTTTTCGATAGGTTAAAGTGTTTTTCCTCAAAATTAAAAATTTAAATTTCATCGTAAAATTCTAAAACATTATTCAGGAGCCAATTCAGAAGCGAAACAAAGTATCGAAAATTAAAACTGCTGGTATTATTTGAATTTTTCTTCCTACCATTGCTTCTACAATCACCGAAAGTAGTATTGCAAGCAACACTGATATGGAACATCTGGTAAATGAATACAGTGGGAAATTCCTTCTTATTTTAATCGAAAAAAGGATAACCCTGCCATGCAGACTAGACAACAATGTTGTTTTTCAATTAGCCTCCTTATTTGAAACGTTCTCGAAATGAACTTTTTGTTTTTTGCCATAACAGCCAAAAGTTAAAAGTGGAAAGAGAAATTTTTGAAACTATTCAGAAGTTAATAAAATAATAGTAAAACTTGTTGAAATTTTTTCGAGGTTTTGCTATAAGCCATCAAAAATCTTTGAAATCTCACTATTCTCATATCATAATTTTGTAAGCTGGAATTTTTTCTACAATTGTTATACTCTAATAAAATTGTAACACATAATATGCTATTGAACAGTACGTATTGAATTGCAAATCTTCAGCAAATCTTGAAATTTGAAAAGAAAATTATGCAATTTATCACTTCTTTGACTGAAAATTTTGGAAGATCTAAAAACATTTTCGAGTTTCTTATGATTTTCGGCCAATTTTATGCTTACTTAAATCAATGAAGCCTTTAATTTATCAACTTAACAATGGGTAGACGCAATCAAAAAATGTTCAGTTTTTTGGCACATTATTGAGTTTTAAATTTTTGAAACAAAAAACTCAAAAAATCAGCGAGTCTTGTACTGTAGTAAAGGATTTTTGAGAAAAAAATATAAATTTTTTCACTCCCAACACATAAATATTAGAAATTTTTGATATTTCATTCAGAGGGTTGGAATTTTTTATAAATTTAAATTTTAAAATTTTCGATATTTCAGATTTTCGGCAATTAGTGAGCTTCAACATTTTCCCTATTTCAAATTTTTAGCGTATAATTTTACATTTCCGGTATCACCAAAAATTCTGATTCCCAAACGAGTATTGCCACCCGTCCCTGATTCAAACCGGTCAGCAGCTCAAGTTTCAGAGTCTCAACTTCAAAATCATACCACGAACCTCATAGATTAGAGTTCAAATTATGAAAAACTTGATAAACGGGATGTTCTGAAACTGACACGAAACATGTGCACCTGCAACTCGCAAGCGTTGGTTTTTTTCCCATCTTTCCCCGGTTTGGATTTTTGCTACGAAATTCAATTGCAAAATGGACCTGATTTGAACCGAGATAGAGCTAATCAATTTAGGAAAATGCAAAGAAAAAATACGACGAGTGAAAATTAGTCGTCTTTCTTGTCATTGGAAGAAAAAAGAAGAAAAAAAAAGAAAAACTTAATTAAAGCGCTCTACAAACTATCCATCTTTTCAACTTCCACAATTTCTACGTATAGTGTTTCTCTATGATATATTGTGATAAAAAGACAATAGTTTCTTGTGACCAAAGTGCTGGGAAGAATTTATGAAACGTCCATTTTTATGATTGAGTGGATCTTGAGTAGGTGCTCTCAACGAGTTCCTCAACGTTTCAAGTAGCGGGTTTGATCAATTTTCGCTTTTCATTGGAAAGAAAAGAAAAGTACCACTCGACCACACAATAAGCCATTTTTGTCCGCTTGAAAGATTCCAGACGTTTTTTCTTTCGTTCGTCGTTTTCACTGCCGCCGGACTTTTCCTGATGAGGGTCCGTTCGTGCTTAAGCTGTTTTGCGACCCCCACCACATCTCACAGCTTGCTCATTTAAAGAAAATGACTAGAAGCTGAATCCTATATCCAGAGTTCTAGAGTGGATATAAACCACTCCATTTTTTCGTAGGATTTTTATTGTATGTTTTATAGCAGTAAGCATTTTATAATCAAGGTGCACACCCCCCCCCCCCCCCCCCTTTTGATTATTTGTTTTTCATATTTTTGGTTTTAGGCACTCCGACAAGTGGTTGGGGTTATGCTAAAAATATCACTTTTTAAAATTTTAAAATTTATAGTTTATGTTGTCACTCACAATTTTGGAAATGAAGAAAATAATTTTTTTGCTAGGAGTTTTATATTTAAATTACGCTTGTATTGACTGGATTTGAAAATGTTTAGGATTAAATGTTCATAATGGCTTAAAGTTTTTTTTTTGACAAGAACTTTGTCGGGATATATTGAAAATGTTGAAATTTTCGATTATGGAGTGTTTATGATAAGAATTATAATATTTGGTTTAGACAAATATGGAACGAAGTCCCCAAATTGTTATTGGTTAGTGTTACTGCTTTAAAAATTAGACAAACTGAAAATTTCAATTTCACCTGCCAAAAAGAACCTGTAACAAAAACACGTATCTTTTTAACAACTACGTCACCAATGAAATCCTTAATTTTGTCGAAGCTTTTGATGTATGTGGACTATTCTTGTTTAGAAATGATATTGTCAAATTTGATTAAACGCTTTTTTGTCTATAAACGAAAAATCACAAAAATTTCTCAAAAGTCTTATATAAAACTCAAGGTGCAGAAAATCAATCTTTGCAACATTCTTATTTCAATTAGTCGCAAAAGTTAGTTTTAAAAAATTTTAGTCGTGTATTCCCCTTGTACAATTGAATAATAAAATTCTCGAGTTTTTATGTATTTTCTCAGATACTTTGACAAAATATCGATTTTTTTTGTAAATGCGTTGGGCTTTTCAAAAAAACAAGAAACTGGTTTTGTATACAACACTAATGAAAAGTTACGGTAGTCGACAAACCTAATATCTTATTTTTACTGAGTCAAAACAACTATGCATAATTTGATTAAATATTAAAAAAAAACATTGATTGCTACATAATAAAAAAGCAAGATTTAATTGTATTATTTTCCTTTGGCTGCTCTACACAAAAAAAAGACCAAAAACCAGTTTACTTTATTATACTGTCGTGATAAGATAATATCAGTAACATTTTTGAAAAAAATTGTTATTTAGACATACATTGAACTTTAACACGAGTGCAAAATACACCACTGCCATTATAGAACTTTTTGGTTAATATCCTTTTGAACTTTGCATTTGTTTGTGTAATTTTGTGAAACTTTGACCTCAAACTACATGAGATCTAAAATAAACAACATTTAAGTTCTAATCCCCTTTTAAGTAAACTACTTCTTGTTCAAAGTGACCGCTTCCTTCTTTTTCTTTGTATTTATTCATTTTTCAATGACACTAATTGCTCTTAAAACACGTTTGCAACATCTGCGTTTTTTTCAGCAAGGAAGGAATTGCCCTTATTATCAAGAGCTCAGCATATTCAATTTTTCGTACCGCATACGTTTTGCAGTTTATCTCACCTGCTTTCGTTATTGTGGCTTGCTTATCCGGTTACAATCAAAAATTTCAATCAAATTTCCGGTGTTATGTCTGACACTTTACCCTAGCACATTCAAGATCAAACCCTCTTTTGGAAAATTAGTTATATTTCTATTTTTTTTTTTTTTCAAAAAAGAAATTGTTTTAAACCATAGAAACATCGTTCAAACGACCAATAATCTAGAATGTTTCATGATGGATTGGTAAGATGAACTTATCGAATGAGCATTCTGTCTCTAGCTGAAAAGAAGAAGCAGTCATATGCAACTGGTTATCTTCATGACGTACTCAGTTCATTTCTCTTTTCGAACATTCTTTAAACTAATACTTTTAATGAGACAACAATTGTTTAGAATGTAAAGTTTTGAAAAATGTGGTGCACAGTTGAATTTTTTTTTCGAAAACCAATCCAAATACTTGATCAAACCCACTATAAAAACGTTTTCTGCAAAAAATACCAAAATTAGAGGTTTGACTGATATGCGTGGTCCAACATCTAGGTCAACCATTCTGTTGCACGAAACTCGGTAGTTGTCGGACCATACGTATTAGTTACTGACGCATTTTTTTCCAGAATTTCTTAGGCCTCTCAAAATGAGCTTCATTTCCAGAAATTCTGAATTTCCAGTATGTGATGGTTAAGAATAATTTTATGTAGATAGTACGTCTTGCAGGATAGATTCAAATTTATTTCAGAAACTAAAAAAAAAGGAATTTTATTGGTTTAACACGTCTTTTTTTGTAATTAAATTTCTAGAAAATTGCCAAAAAAAAATCATGTGTCCTATAATATTCAATGTTGATTAAATTTCTGAAATGAATTAGAACCTCGTCTAGAAGATGTACCATGAAAATTAAAAATTTCTTGAGGTTTCTAAGAACAAAAAACCCCCATTCCTTCTCCAGCCAGGTCGGACAATAATTAATTTTGGGAAAAATGTAATAGTTGTTTTCCAACAATTTGTAATTTATAGTCATTGTCACATATTGATCTTGTAACATCATAGCTTTAGAATCCCAAATTGCACTTTTAACAATTTCTATTTAGTTTGAACTTCAAACTCATGTCAACATGAGACAATGTTTCTTGAGAAAATACAATTGAATTCAATTTCCCGTTTCTAAACTCGTTTATTTTGATGACTCTTGTCTTGTAGTCAAAAACAAAATGAAAACTGGATCCAATTTTTGTCTAATAATCTGCACCCCGAGTCAGGAGTTTGTTTCCTGTCAAATTCAAGATTTTTTCATGGCTTCTGGCGACCAGAAAATGACGATTACCCCTTCCCTTCGCATTTTTTACTCACCGAACCATAAAAGGTGAAAGAATGATCCGCGCGTAAAAAAGGACACTTGACACGTGAGATCCTGTTACAAATGTGGCTATTGAAACCCACCTGGAGTACTCGGTATTTTGTCGTATTTAAAATTCAATAGTGTTTTGAAAAATATGAGAGCAAAAGTTCATTATTGTAAATGGTTGGTTTGATTCTGTAGTTATAATTTGCCAGTTTTAAGAATTATGTGCTTATCGAAGTAGAACTTTGTTCAATTTCTAGAACGCGTTTATTTTGTTTAAAATAAAAAGTCTCACTTGAAAAGTGCAAAAATACTCGTTAGTTCCGCTACAACAAATAGATAATTTTGTATTCTGAAGTGACATATTAAAAACCTAAAAGATATCAAATGTGTACCATAATTTGACAGAGTATGAATAATTTTTGGCACATTTCCAAAAAGCGTATTATTATTGAATTAAGATCTTCTAGCCAGTACCAACACCAACCAATAAACGAGATAATATAACATCACATGTTTCTTCTACTTTTAATCCATTGATTGGCTTAGGGTGGTGCAAAGCGAATGAATTTGACAGAATTAAAAGACTAGAATACACTTGCAGCATGTTTCGGGTGTTTCAATGTACTTTAAAAAACCAAAATTCATTTAATTTTCTATCAACAAACAGAGCTCTAGACACAGGGTTCTTTTTTCGACCCACTTTTAGTTTTTTTTTTGAACTAAGGAAAAAAATTCTGTTTTTTATCTTTCCAGTTGTTTAAGTAGGTACTTCGCCAGAAGAGGCGAGATTCGTTAGTAGTTTTAGGAAGGAAAAAGAAAAAAACACAGTGGAAAGTCTTAACTATTTTGAGAACGGTTTTTATAAAGGTTCAGAATTCAACTTTTGTTAAAGGTGGAGTGCGGCCACTAGAAAAATAAACTATTATTATAATGCTAAAATAACTGAATGAATATAACACTTTTCAAAACAAAATTGAAAATGATACATTTCGAGTCAAAATTTGTGAAAACTTAGTTTTACCAATTTTTTGGAAGTCGACGATCGAAAAAAAAATTCCAGGAAATTAAGTTTAAAAAGTATATGTTTTATTTGTATTTGAAGTTTTGAAAATTGAGTTTTGACCTCTCAGTGACTATAAAAAAACCATTATATAACAAAATTGTAGTGATTTTTCCACTACCCGTATTCCACCTCCAAACTACCGAACGCCTGGAGATATTAGATTTTTTTCAAAATTTCCGATCAAGAGAAAAGTTCCATATTCAATTTGTAAAAAATCTGCAAAAAATTGGGTAAACGAGCAGAAACCTTGTTCCAAAACCAGAAGGTTTTTTTTAAATCTATAACCACATGGATACACAATTTTGAATTTAGAATTATTCACACAAATTTTCACCTTTTTGGAACTTCATTTTTCAAGAACAAGTTTTCAGATTTGATCCTAGGAATCTCGTTTTCCATCTCTTTTCAACTCTTTTATATTTGTTGTTCAAAAAAACTCGGCATTGAATACTCAATATTTTGAACTTTAAAAAATGTTTAAAACTTTTCCATTTCAAAAATCTTCAGTTGCTCAGTTGATATATTCTAGGAGTTTAAGCTTTGATCACAATGCTTAATTTTTCATGCTCAGCTACCACAATCGGAAGTTGTTGCCAGTTGTTTTTAAGACTTTTAATTCCTGTTTAACAAACAACATCATCATAAAAATGTTCTTCATTTAGTAAATTTCTTTGAGCCTTAGCTTAAAAAGCTAATCAGTTTCAACCAAATTCCGTAAATCACTACACTTTTTCATAGTCTAAAGGTCACTTGCTCTTTCATATCTTTCTTAATTTCATCCACTTTTGGTCCAGGTTCTCTCCATTTGTCTGCTTTAAAACCTTGAAAACCACCGAAAGCATCGCCTAGTCTTGGCAAGTTTTTCTGCCCGCTGGCTCCTTCCTAAACCACGCCTACCAGCTGCCGGCTCAGTGTTGCTCGCACAGCACTTTTGGCAAAACCGAGGCACACGCCGGCTTGTGAACATGTTTTCATGATTTCTTATCATTTACTGTAAAATCCCAAAAAATTCTAAACGCCTGTCAGACAATTTTTTTGACAAACAAGTATTGTGTAACATAGTACAGCTCATTTCAAAATGCATTAACCTTTCCACCCCCGGCTCCACCTCCTCAAACTTCACAAAATTTGGTCTAATCCCCACTTTTTGTTCCAAAACGTTTCTCGTCTCCTTCAATATTAATATCCACTTCTTTATCATTTTTCTTTTTTTCCTTTTGTTCCGAGAGATTAGCCAGAACGCTATTCCAATCCATCATTCCAAATGTTGCACATACTGCACTTTACCTTTTCGCAGCTTCTTGACAGATCTATTGCTTTTCAGATTTTAAAATATTCAACCTTTTGACGGCTAACCTGTCTGAAATCGCATTTGACGATGGAAAGCGACTCATCAAACTACACACTGTGTGATGACACGTCGCAAGTTCGGATTGCGTTTTTCAGGTGAGACGTTTGAAAAAAAAAACTCTTGCACTTGTACTTAACAAAACTTTAGTTTTCACTTTTTTCTGTTTTATGCGTGCAAAAAAAACCACATCACGCGTTAAGTTTATGTAGAAGCCGATCAACTCGCTTGATAACTTTTTCCTTTTGGTTTCATATTTGGTCGTGTCCGGCGGGAGGGGAAGAAATGAACCCTCAACTAATCCATCGAAACATCCGGGGTGGCCGGCGGCAGTGAAAGATATCGTCCCAAAAGGAGCGCGAGAAATTAGTTATCCTTTGTTTGGACGCCGTCCTCGTCGCCAGAAATGCCCATACGTGTTGACGAAAATTTATGGGAGATGAATGGAGATACGCGGAGTCAGGGTGTCTCTTTTTGAATTCAAGAATCTGGAAATTTGAAAATGAACTCTTCCTGGTTGCGCGCGGTCTCACGGTCTCACGGTCTCAACTTTTGTCCATTGTTGTTACAAGACGTGTAGCCCACCGGAGAGAGTTTAATTATATGCAAATGCGAAGTGCACCATCAAATAAAGAATTCGGTCATTCAAAGGAGGGGCGCATTGGCGAAAAAAACGGAGAGGAAATGTTTTGTGCATCCTTTCCGATGGGATCAATGAGCGAAAGGCTTGGGGGCTCGGGCGAAGACAAGCCTATTTGCAACATTTAGATGGAATAAGAAGGAGAAGAAAGCACAACTGAATTACACTCCTTCCGAACGAGGCTTGTCACACGAAAAGGTTGGATGATGTGTTGATAACCCTTCGGGGAGCTCTTAATGTTTGTCGAGTTGTTTGAACACTGGACACTTATGGTTCTTATTTAAATATTCAAAGACTTATTGGAGATGTTGCAATGTTTGAGTTGGAGCATTAGAAATACTAAATCTCTTCAGTCCAATAGGGGTTTTTTTCGACCTTAAGAAGTATGCCAAAAAATGGGGTCTCTTCATATACTTGCTCTTTTATACCTAAAATGACCAAACACTGTCGGAGGTTGTAATAAGACGTTTAGAAAATTTCTCAAAAACAAAGTTATGGTGGTTTTAAGTTTAAAAAAAAGATATTTTCAAATAATTTCTAAAATTTCGCCAACTTGACCAAGTCCGAATTAGGAAGTTAGATTCTATTTGATTATAATTTTTCAATTCATATTTTGGTAATTTGTTGTGCGTTATTTCGATGACACATATGCTTTTTCCGTCGATGTGTTACAATTTTGTAAACTCATCACCCAAAAATATACCTAAACGTATGTATTCAAGATCAGTATTTAAATTTTTTGAAAAGTTCCGTCCATTGCCACATTGACAAGTTGGCATAGTTTGTGATTTTAGCTGAAAATACGGTATTTTGGTAAAATTTTCAGAACGTCTCATTACAAAATTCGGCAGTTTTGGGTAATTTTAGCTGAAAAGCAAAGTATCAGACTTGGGTACTCCACCTTTCAAACCTTGACTATAATCAGTCCGGTACTTCAACAACTCAACAAAGATACTTAACAATTTATAGGTTTAACATATTGACATTTTTCTATTCTGCTGCTAACTTTCCTAACTTTTTCTTACTTTCGCTTGATCTGTGTTAAGCTACTAGGCCTAAAGTGTCCTCATGTCATCCATTACTGTGAGTACCCTCATTCACTTCTTTTTGTCCTTCCACTTGGGGGCTTTTCAATGAAGACTCTGCGTGTGTTTTGCCCCAGACTTTCGCAGATATCACATGTGACATTGGGCACAGAAAGCGAAGAACGTTTCAAGTCGTCACTTTTAAACCCTCTCACTGCCAAAAAGACCTATTGCCTCCAAACCTTCTCTCCAAATACATTGACAGAGACGAACAAATACGTGTGCATCGTGACAATTCAGGAAACCTCCTGGTTCTTTTTTGTTTGGTCATGACAGAAAAACATTAATTAAAGATACGAAAAAACAGAATAAAAACGTACACGACGACTTTGATTTTCACGTGGGCCTCGACCAAACAAACAGATTTAATTGTCAATAAGCCTGATTTTTCTTTCGTTTTTCAGACAATAATGAACGAAAAAGAATTCACAGTACACAAAAACATATTCTGATCTTTAATCTAAGATGATCTTTTCCAGCATCGGAACCTGTCTATCAGCACTGGGATGTGTCTTCAATGGAGTCTTACTCTATATATTTCTCGGCAAAACTCAACGAAGCTACCCATTCCAAACATTTTTGGCGTTTCTCGACTTCATGCTTTGTGCACTTTATATCCATTGCTTCGGACTGCTATCCATCTCGGTTGAGTACAAAATTGGTAAGTTTATAGCCAGAGACTGCCACGAGCCAGCATAAAAGAAGATGAAACCAATTTTCAGCGTTTCTCTATAACTTTGTGATGGACAGCAATGTGGTGACGCTGGTTATGAGTCGGATCGTCCAGCTTTCGATTCCATACACGCTCATCGCCAACTCGGCAGAAAAGCTCACTATGATTCTGGGAATTGACTGTGAAAGCCAGTAAGCTATTCTGGAAAAAAAACAAACATTTCAAATCTTTCTATCAAATTTCTAATACCATTCCTCTTCTCAGACAGTGGATTAGTTGGAAGGAGGATTAGAATTCCTTTTTTGGTTTCGGATTATGTGGTAATTTCCTAGGAACTTATGGATTTTCCCATTGAACCAAAAAAAATATTATACAGTTACAGTTACATACAAATTGCAATCAGGGCTGTGCGACAAACCTTTTGACAAGCGTTAAAAACTATTTACTTCAGTATTATAATCTTAATTTCAAATCAGAAACTATCACAGAAATGTACAAAAACGCTTGCTTGATCTGAAAATAATACTAATTTTTGCTGAAATGTTCGAAAAAGACCTCAAATAAAGAAGGTACTTTCAACGGCAAGCTGTGACTTACAAGTACTATTTGAGGCATTTTTGAGCATTTTAACAAAAATAAACAATATTATTTTAGATTGAACAATATTTTCCTACATTTCAATATAAAGTTTTGATTAAAAAAAGTTGGGTCATCATATTGAAATAAGCAGCTTTGAAAATTTGTAGGAAGACTTGAAGTTGCGGTGTACACACTGTGCAGATTTAGTTGGCGAAAACCGCAAGAACACATCACAAATTAACTGTGCATAATAAACATTCTTAACAGAAATTGTGAATTTTACGAAATTTTATAAGAATTTCGTGTTAGATAGCAATTTGAACTCCCCGATCAACTTCCACGCAAAAACTATAATCTCAAATTTTTATGACATTCGTTAACTCTGTCCATCAGGAAATCCAGTAATAAAATCAAAGGGTGGGCGCAGTAGCAACTGTCCTCTACACCCAATAAAACTACATCCCAGCTATGTAGCTCAAAAGACGCATTTTATCACCGACATCGCCAATCGTTTCAGATTCTCATTGCGCTTGCGTATAGGGGTCATCTTGCTGCTTCTCGGAACTGCAACATCGCTGAGAATAAACGGATTGTATTTGTATTTTATTGATGAAGATGAGAATTGCGATTTCTACCATAGAAAGTGGCTAAGCTCCCACCAAGAGGAACAGGCAAAATGGATTCATTTTGAAAATGTGTTAACTGTAAGAATTTCGATAATGACACACACACAAGCTAGTCTGAAATATTCAAAAATTGCAGTTCTTCCACACGTTCGTCTCATTCGTTTTGTTATGTGCACTTAACATTGTCGTCGTCGCCAAACTTCGCGTACAGCACCGAAAAACGCGCCGACAATCCACTTCTCCGGCTCAGCTGTTTTCGGTATACTTCAGAAATTTTCTGGGATCTAAATCAATCACGGTTTTGACGCCTGTCGGCAACACCACTACGCAAACACTCGAGACTCGGGTACTTTGTTAAGCAAGATATGGTCTATGTGAAAAACAGCTTCTTTATTTTTTATTTTTTTGCTAAACGTCAGAGATTGCGCTTTTTCGATAAAATCGGAATACATTTTGGAACGCATGGCATTTCGACAAAAATTCTTTTTTTTTTCGAAAATTCGGACAATAGATCACGAAAATGACCTCACCAGAAAAAAAAACAGGAAGGGACACGAGGGAGAGAGAATAGCATTTTTGCTTAAGGGCAAACCTATTTGAGTGGGAGAGCGATGGTAATTTAATCAATGAGAACAACATGTATTTTCATTTTCTGGATTTCAGTGCAATAGGAAAGCAAACAAGAAAGTTTCATGAATGAGGGAACAAATGAGGTTTAAAACATGTTTTTAATTTCTCATTGGTCCATTTGGCAATTTTCAAACCTGCAATTTTCCGGAATTTGCGATTTATGATTGAAAAAAAATTTTAATGGAAATTTTCAATTTTCAATTTTCAAAGTGGAAAATCAAACACACTTTGTGAATGAATTTAGAATTACCGGAAAAACTGAGGAAAATCTAGAAATGTGTATACAGTTGTATACAAAAATATACAGTTGCTTAAAAGATTATCGACAAATTTAGCACTTTCCGTTTTCTGAAACTTTGCTAAATTGCCCCGATTTACCGATTTCTTACCGAATTTCCCAAAATTGTCAAATTTATTTACAATCGGTATGCCAAACTGGAATTAATTATCAACCGATCAGAAAAATCAATATCAGGCTCCGCCTCTTTCTGGGTTTTTTTTTTTTGCGTTTCTCAAGTATTTTGTTCTGAGTGAATTCTGTGGATCATTCTTTCTAATTCAACCGGGTAGAAAAACATTAACCAACATCTTACAAGTTATAATTTAATATAGGAACTTGAATAATTTTTTGTTGAAAAATATATAAACTTCTTGAATACAGGGTGATGATGCACGTACTGATAACCAAGAATCCCAACAGGAACCAATTCCCCCACCTGAAATGGTAACAAGTGTTATATTGCAGTTATCATGATTTATAGTATAACCGTAGTATTTTTGTTCTCCCACCTAGCAGCCCTCACTCACACACATATGGTTTTTTTAAATATAGTTTGCTTTTGCTTCAAATGATATGAATATAGGCTGACGCTATTTTTTATTTATTTATTTTGAATTTGAACTTCAGCTGGCTTTTGAAATGATTTTTTAATACTCAACAGCTTAAAGTTTTTATTTAGCACACTTTTACCAAGAATAAGAAGTTACTGAACAGATGAATTTTGCAGTCCACCACCGCTCGAGTTCAAGCTGCTCAGGAGATTCGAGAGCAGCAACACAGACTACGGTGCGCTGTAAAAACGACTGTAGTGATAATCTCAGCGTATCTGGCCTGCAACCTCGTCAATTTCATTTTGTACATTTTGGAGACATTCCGAAGAAGCTGGATTATTGTGAGTGTACTTGGCTGGGCGGAGAGAAAAAAGTTGCGGTTTTGCAAAAAAAGTGACCAGTCGCAAGGAGACTTAGAAACAATAACATTCATCATAAGAGCTTACGGGCTTTTGTGTGGGGGACTGCAATGTAGTCGGAGTGAAAAACGTGATAGATTGAAAAAAAGAAAATGAAAGGAACAAAATAATTTCAGGAAGCAAATGGAGCATTTAAACCATTCTACGTCATAATTAGCGACCTTGGATCAAATCTCTTTGTGTTTTCGTCAACAATCAGAATATTTATATACTATAAATATAATCACGAAATTAAGTGAGTTTTTTTTAGTTAAAAAGTTTTACATTTTACTCAATCTAATTGCGATTTGTTGCAGAAAGCTTATCAAAGACATCTGGGTGGTCAATTATATCATACAACAGGCACAACCTCCAAAGGCTGACACTCTTTTGAAAATTGACAAGGTTGATGTATAGAACTGTTGTAATTTGCGTTTTTTCTTGTAAATTGTGGGTAAAATTCTAGTTATCAACCAACAACTCGGAGATCTCCTAATTCTTTTGATTATTTATTTTTCATTCATCTGCTTTTTTTATATCTTTTTACAAACTCTATCTTCTTTCAATATTGCTATTTTTGATAGTTGAAATAAATGTTTTGATGAAATATACACCCTCGCTATGATTGCCAGCCTTGAATTGAAAAACAACTGTCAATGAAGAAACGGAATGAACTGGGATTGAATTTGAAAGAGGATTTAGACGCATTTCCATGTCCGTTCAACTTGAATACAAACTAGATTGTTTTTTGACGATTTAAGCTGAGTTTTTTTGTGTTGAATTTTCTGCAAACTGATTTTCACCTTCATAGTGAATACACTCCTAGGGCGTCAAGCAACTAAAGAGCAAAGCATAACAAAAGGGAAAAAGTCAAAAAATACAACTTCCGTAATTACACTCATTCGAAGTTTCTGTGCTAGACTAACAATGAATGCGAAAATAGTAATTTTTCTTTTCAAACTGAAATCGCACAATTCTATGCTACGGGGGGTTAAAGGTTATTTTGAATGAAATAATCGGTATACAGGACGTTTTAACAAAGCAACGTTTTGCTGATACTCTTTCAAAAGTTTATGGGAAATTATTTGCTCCTCCACATTGAAATGAAATTAGAAAAATTGATGAGTGCTTCTCATCTCCGTTGTGGTCTAGTGGTTAGGATTTATGGCTCTCACCCATAAGGCCGGGGTTCGATTCCCCGCAACGGAATATGTTTTTTGTTTTTGTTTTTGATTTAATAAAAGTAAATTTTGTCTTCAAAAACAAAAAGATTTTCTGTTCAAGAAATTCAAAAAACCCCGTTTCTTAACACATCCAATCATCAAATTCACATTTTTAAACGGACCGTTCTCGAAAGTGACTTGGCCAATTTTCAAAATTTTTCACTTTTTTGTCTCCCCATGTGGATCTCTTCAAGAACTGATTAAAAAAGTAGAGTTTTTTCCCTCCAGTTTCAATGTTTACCTCAAACTGGGTAATTGAACCGAATAGTCGTGCGCTGGCTGCGTTTGCGTGCAGGCATAGTGGTGAACGCTGACCTCGAAACCCGTCGGCTGCACGTTTTGCATATATCCGCGCTCCCACAAGCAGTTTTTGAAGGCGGCTGTTTCTTAGCCAGATCGTTTTACGACTTATGAAGTGGATGGAGCGAACCTTCAGTGATGATTGCACTTCTTGTACCATATACCAGTTTAGATGTATATAGTTATCCAAGTAGATCACTGCTCCCCACTACCAAATTTTGGATGGCTCATCGAGAGATGGGCCGAAAATAACTTCAAACTCATCAGAGGTGTTTTTGTTTAGACTTGATTTAAAGGAACATAATATTTTTTTGAAAATCATAAAGAACCCGATTTATTCTTTTTGTTCGGATTATTTCCGTATAAATCTCTATTCTGGAACAGTCTGTAGTAATTTACAGTTTGATTATATTTCCCAAATATAATGTGATTTGCTTATGTTCTTTGAAATGAAGATAAATATTCAAAGAGTTTTTATCATCTCCGTTGTGGTCTAGTGGTTAGGATTTATGGCTCTCACCCATAAGGCCGGGGTTCGATTCCCCGCAACGGAATACGTTTTTTAACCAATTGTAAAAACGAAAAAGTTGTGGAGTCAAATTTGTCACATAAGTCTTCAAATAACTTCGAGTTTTACAAACTGTAATTTTAACGTTGACCCATTTTGAGAATGGTAGCATGTTGTAATTGTCCTCTTTTAGACAGATGAAAAACTCACATCTAAATAAAAAACTGTTAAAAAATATTCAGTGACCATGAACACCGATAATATGTAATTTCAACTGTTCCCATCTCATTTAAACTTACTTTGTTCAATCGAATTACATTCGCCAATCTTTTGAGAATTTGTTTACTTTTTGAACCTATGAAAGTAATAAATATTGTGAAAATGCTCTACGGACTGTGAATTTAGAGATGTACTCAAAATTTGACTTAAAATCTTGGCCATTACCAAGAACCCGGTTAAGATAACTGCATTCCACCTTTAGAAAAAATGTAACCAAATGCCATTAATTTATGTTAGCTTTTGTGACGTTAGCTTTTGTGAATTTATGTTAGCTTTTGTGACGTTAGCTTTTGTGAATTTATGTTAGCTTTTGTGACGAGCTTTGAATAACATTTTTTGTTTTTTTTTGTTTTTATTTTTGAGATAAATTTATTACCGATAAAAGAAAATAAAACCAATTAGACAAAACATTTGAAAACAGATCATTATTGGACACATATTGATTTCGGATCATTCAAGTCCCGTCGATTAAAAAAATTATGAACCACAAAAAGAGCAAAACACAAATAAACAGAAACAGATGAAAAATGAGACCAAACTGGAAAAGGAACCTCGTAGAAAAAAGAGATTTGTTTCGTTGTTGAAGGGTAATTGAATAAAGAAAGCATGCAATAAAACTGGAAAATTTGAAAGTCTATTCCGGAATGGTTTCCTCGTTATTATTCGAAAGAAGATTCAGGCGAGTTGCATTCGCATCGTTGTTATTGTCGTGAGCTGACTCGGAAGACCGTGTGCATGAACGCCGTCGTTCTATATTGTCAGGAGCAGCATATCTTGACGAGCTAAATTTCCATGTTTTTTATGTGTTACGACATTTTTCCTTACATTGACTTATTTAGATCAGGCTCTTCCCAACAGCATCCGAAAACTCTGACAATAATCTTCTTGAATGCTCGTCTAAAGTCACGATTGAAAATGCTATAGATTAATGGATTGGCAGAAGAGTTTGCGTATCCTAACCAGGTTACTGCCTGGAAATTCGAGTTGAAAATTAAACATTTTAATTTTAAAAGGGGGACTAACGGTTTTTAGACAAACAGTAGTCCAATGTTCTTAAATCAACGAATTTCGTAATGAGACTTTTTAGATTTTTTTTTTTGTTTTTTTTCAGAAGTCTCATTCGTTCATTTCAGCACATTTTGAGTCTGATGGATATACGTTCAAAATATCCAGAACCGTTAGTCCTTTTTTAGAACAAAGAGCCCAGACGAACCATAATTGTTTTAGAGCTGAAAATTTCGGGGAGCCAAGCTCTCAAAATGTTTACTGTGAAGAACGGAAGCCAGCACACAAGGAAGGTTCCCATAATAACACCCAATGTAAGACTGAAAAATGATGCTTTGGATTTTGAGACGATTCTGGTCTGTCTAACCGTGCTTTCTGATCGCTGATGTTTGAGCGATTATGAGCTGCCGGCGTGTGAGGATCTTGTGGGGACCGTTGGTTTTTGAATCTCGTCGGACACAAGAAATTGAGCTTGGAAAAAATTGAGGTACGTATCTGAAAATGCAAGTTTGTTCGTAACACACAACACGGACGGCTAAAAGTGCTGAAGCGAAAATACACACTTTGACAGAGAAATGAAAAAATAGTGTCTCAAAATTGTCTAAAGTCAAAATGTGCATTTTAAACCAAAGAGCAAAAAGCTTCAAATAGCTTGATTAGTGTAGCTGACGAGCAATATCAAATTTCAATTGTCTTCTCAGAGTCTCTCTAAGAAAAGATAATATATGGATAGATTGGAAACACTACTACAAAACTTTTCTAAATATGTTCACGTCAATATCAAAAAGGTTGTATGTTTTTGGAAAATTCTTTAAAATAACTACTTAAAACGATAACGGGCCAACAAAATATTAACCAAGATGAACACATCACTGCAAATTCAAATTCAATTTCACTCTGGATTTTAAGGTGTAGTAAGGTGGAGTCAGTGGCAAAATTGTTTAAAACAACTCCTATGATGCGAAAGTGACCAAATGTTTTCAAAATTTTCATTGACAGTTTGACACTTTTTATAAAATCCATATCACTGTGGCATGTTTGGGTCCATAAAATGTTTTGTCATTTTGGCATTGTAGGAGTGGTTGTTAATCATTGCTCACTGGCGCTACTCCACCTTTAAAAAATCTCAAATTCCTTCAATTAGTTTTTGTTATTTATTTTTAGTGAACTCAAAAGTTGAGGGAATTACGTTTAACATATTCAAGTTTATATGAATAAAACCGTGCCAGTGTGAAGAACATGAAATTGCAGGAAGTGTTACGAGGGAGGTAGGTGAATTTGGGGGATATATGTATAAGGGATTTCTACACAACTCACTGATTCCACCTTATTCTGCGAGCTAGTTTTTTTGTCGCCACGTCGCGGCGTAGCAGTCGTTGTCGTCGTCGTTGATCGCCTCGAGTAGTGCCTTGAGACGGTCATCGTAGTCCTCTCGGTGGCTGGCGAGTCGGGAGGCAGGAGAGCTTCACCCTTCAGAGTTGCGGCCGTTACCTGGGTAAGCACGATGATACGCCATGCGGACGAGCATGCAGGAGAGGAAAAAACAGGGGGTACGGAAAAATAGGGAAAACCATCAGTCAAATGGATTTTTTTTTCACAGAAAGTATGAATGGAAGAGAAAATCAACTCAAAAACGGGTTTAGGCGGTAGGCGACCAACACTAAACGTTTAAAATAAATGTTTAAAGAAATTCAAAAAATCGACTGGCCCCGAGAAGCGGTTTTCTAACTATTTAAGCTGGCAGGTAATTGTTAGGGTTAAGCAAAACCAAAAAAGGTAATATTGTCAGAAAATTGCAAAACTGTGTTATAGGAAAGTGCACTGTTTTTTTCTTTTTTTTGTCTTTTTTTTAATCAAAATAAAACTAACAGGCAGAAAAATATAAAATGCGAACATTGAAAATTGTTGGAAAACTATTCTGCTTGGAGCATCTAGAAAATGAAAATAAATGATTACCTCGCGAATTTTCTCTGAGGCAAGTTGCATTATCAAAAATGAAGTAGCTTGTTGCAATTGGGTTTTGATACTTCTCACATGCTTCCGTGCATACAAATAAAGTTTTGTATATAGGATAACCATAACCATGGCTGGTAAAAAGAAAGACACCATTGAACTTCCAATTGCATACGGAAGCGGTAGACGCATTTCGCAAACGGGTAGACCTGTTAGGCTGAAATTTGAATTTTTGATAGGATTATCAGTATATATAGTTATCCATACTTATTGATGGTTACTTTCGACCCAAAACCGAAGCCTAATGGAGCCGCACCAATTCCTGCGGATATCAGCCATACCAGAACTATCACGTAATTTATACGGCGACGGTTGCAGTACCTGAAATTTTTTTTTTGTCTGTTTGGTGCTCAGCAAATATTTTCAGACCTGATATACACCATTGGCCGACTGATATGCCAATATCTATCCAATGAAATTGCGCAAAGATTCAATATACTAGCTGTGCATGTGGTGATGTCAAAACTAATCCAGAATTGGCAGTAAAACTGTCCGAACGGCCAGTATCCCAAGATATCGTTGACTGCAGCAAATAGCATAACCTGAAGTACGTCTTACTGTTATTTTTCCAACTCCAAATCGGAAGCATCCCGGCCAGAATTCCATTTTTAGAATAGCCAATGTATCCCCGCGTGTCTAGTGAGATTCATCAAAAAAAGAGGAGAGGTCTAGGTGCAATTTAATCAACACAAAGTGTGACTCGACCCATTTGACTCTTTCCGCTACGCTTACTGCGCAATAAAAAAGACTACCGGATGTTAAATTTGAACTAGACTTTTAGACATTTCGATCAAAGTTTGGGTGGAAAAAATGAGTTGAAGATCAGAAAGCAAAAATTGGCATTTTTTATTGAAATATTGTCAGTTGCCATAGGTTAGAATAGTTGGCAATGCGTTAACAAAAACAAATGTGAAATTGATATAGGAAATTCCGAATTTGCCGAAAAAAATTAAGAAATTGCTGAAGTTGCGGATAACTAAAATTTGTCGGGATCCAGTAATCGCCATAGTTGCTTCCTAGCTTACGTTAGCCTAAAAATTTTCGGCAACCGTTAATTGTCAAGTTTGCCATATGCTGAAACTTCTGGCTGCCGGTAATTGTTGATTGCCAACATTTCGAGACCTTTTCGGCACCCTGTTTATTACGTACTTTGAGATTCCCAGAATCGTTAAGTTTGCATTCAACTCCCATATAAATACACCTATAAGTTTAAATTTGTTTAATCTGATTTTTCCTTTTTTTCATTTTACTTGCTACAAATATTAACTTTATAATAAGCCAAACTTCAAGTATATCTCGAAATGAAAATGTTTTTTATTAGGTTAACAATGAAAGTAGAGAGTACTAGAAAAATTATTTATGTCAAAACAGTTGGCGGTACATTATTATTTTGTTAGAGTCAATTTCCTTTATCACCGAAATAGGAGTACTAACTAAGTATCTACGGTCCGTGTGAATGTCAGCACAATGTGAGCCATTTCTTTTCCGAAGCAATCTCCCTCCCCAGCAACAATACTCTCAAATTAGATTTAAGGCATCTTTTCGCGAGTCCTCCTTGTATTTCTACGGCAGAGAGAGAGCCGAAAAACCCCGAAATATTTATCCGGCAGTTATTTCCTCAACACCCCGTAAGGCAGAGAACATGTATGAATGCGAACGAAGAAAGTATATGCATGAATAAGTATGAAGACTCGGAAGTCTCTATGACTTTACCGCTAGAAACATTTCCATCTTCAAAGCTTATGGGGTTATTCGAGTAGTGTCGGGAAATTAAAAAGTGTAGAAAAATTACGTCACAACTGTATTAAAATACATAAAAACATGTATTTTAATACAGTTTTGACGTCATAAATGTATTTAAAAACATCTTGCAACATCACTTGAATAACCCCATTATATCCTTATATATACCATAAACTCACCAACACTGAAACCAATAAGTCAGACACGGCCAAAGAAACAAGGAAAAGGTTTTCCGGTTGTTTTCGTAACGATCGGTCCCATAATATGGCGGCACAAACAAGTAGGTTACCGAACAGAGCCAAAATAATCAAGACGGAGAATAATCCGAGCAATGGCCATTGCAAATCGTTCATCGAATTTCTGGAAAAAAAACATTGTGAGGATTGTTTTTTAAAAGTATAGATGCAGGATAAACGTAAAAAAAGTTTATCTCGTCTCAAAGAAACAAAACAATTATTAGAGGATGGGTGAAAAAAGCCAAAGATGATAAAATCAACGTGTTATATCTCTTGGTTGTTTTCAATTGTTTAAAAAATATTTTGCTCGTAATTTTTCGGTTGAACTTTTTTTTAAAAGAGATATGAGCTGTTAGAGGAGACTTATGAACCTTGTATAATTTTTTTACGATCTGTTCAATTTTGTAAGAAATTTCTAAGTGCGCATTGAGCCATCATTTGTGAAATGTCTCAAACCAAGAAAAGCCTTTAAAGTTTGCCGGAAAACTTCTAAAAGGTGGAATTGATATTATTGAAAAAAAATTATTTTTTTAACACTACTTTACAGTAGCATTCCATCATCATGATACATTTTGATTTTTTTAAACCAGTACTCTAAGAAAACAAACTCCAAATCAGCAAGAATACGTGATACTTCAGAACACTGGTTATGTTCGAGTATCAAGCGGATTCAAGAGTAATTGACTTCTTTCTTTCTTTTCTCTCAGATTTCTTCCTCTACAATTTCACGTCTTCCCTCCTGTGACTTGTCAATACCGCTAGTAGTTGGTTGACGTCAAAAAGGCCTTTTGATAAACAGTTTTCGAGTCGCCGCCGGAGAGTCATTTGTCTTTCGGGAACTCGATCTCATTTTATGAGTGAGTAGTCATATCTAATAAGTATTCATATGAGCCTCGTTTGAATAATAACTAGCAATTACTGATTCACATGACCCTTCATTTCCTCAGTTTTCGGAACACCGTCGAGAATTGAATGTCTCGTTTTCAGCGGTTCAGAATAAAATGTTACATATTTCAGTTACTAAATTGAATTCTCAGAGTAAATATGAGTTCTCATAAGCATGCGGGATAAGTGTTCTCAGGATGATTTTATAGAGATTCTTATAAAACTTTAACATTAACACGGAAGCCAATGAAGAAACAAAAACAAGGAAACAAGTAAAAAGGGGGAAAACTGCAGAAAGCGTTTTTCTAAGGTCAATTAACATTCGTAAGCAGCAATGCAGCCCGACTCTTAATCTATGCATCAGAACGGAACATCGCTTTCAGTGGAATCTAATCTGACTAGCGATTCAGTCTGAAGGGAACGGGGAGACAATATAGAGGAGCTCTAGAATATAGCCGTATCAAAATATTATGGTTCTCCTATATGGAAACGACAACTGACATTTCCATTTTCTTTTTCGGGGAGGAAAAAATTTGAAAAAAATGAAATAGAGCTGATCACCAACAAGCCATTGTTTCTAAGAAGCAGACACCTAAAATTAGGTCATAAGCACCTTTAACGACTATACGAAAAAGAAGGAGATTTTCAAGTTTTACATAAAAATGAGATCGTGAACCGACGAGCAAAAATCAAAGAAAAGGATGGAGAAAGGTCAAGATTTCTGTTTTTGAGAAGACTATGAAACTTGTTTTACAACCTATGGAACTGTAAAGTAGGCATTAACACATTACTCCTATATTCGTAGATCACATTGATAGTAGAAAAATTAGCATCGAGTGTATGGAATAGCGATGCGCGAAAATACAACTAAATGACGGCACGAACTGAGGGCGGAGCCACTCGTCGACTTCTTTCAAGAAGCGCATCTATAAGATGTTGAATGAAGAAGAGGACATGGAGGGCTCAGAGTAAAAGTAGAGGAAACAGCGAGGGCAGCCACAAAAAACACGTAGTTGTCGTACGTATGAAGAATTGGATGAGAAAAAAACGCAACGCAAAAAAGTTGCATTTCGGAGGTGAATGACCAATACAATAAAATTGGTGGACTGCTTGGATGAAAAGCGAAGCCTCTGGCCTCTGTTGCTATTCATATTTAATAGCTTTTTGAACTTTTGTGCCAAAAAAAATTGGCAACGACATCGAAATGTTAAGTGTTTGAAAATGTGAAGCAATTAGAATGGGTCTATTGAACTGAATTTGAAAACCTTTTGACATCGTACAAGAACATACTAGAGATAGAATCTTCCAATTGTCAACACACCTCGATTCTTGGTTTCACTTGCAAAGTATCTGCTTCTTCTTCTCCTTGTATAATTGTTTTCGTTGTGTTACTCACGATGCCTTCAATTGAAAATTTTAATGACACAGCTGGAAATGAATAAAAACATATTCCAACAAAAAGGGTTAATGAAAAATACGTTTGCAGGAAGGAGAATATGATAGAAGATATATGGGATGGAAATGGCGACAACCCTTAGTGTAAACGAAATTATAGAACATTGGTTTACAAACTTAAACATGTAAAGGTTGTCCTTTTGGTTCGAGGGTAAACCGAAGCCTCCAGCGGACATGAGATTTATCGGGTTTATGGGGAAATTGGGTACAAGTCCGAGTTTGAGTCATACCAGGACTAGCGATATAACCAATTTACCTGTCGCCGGCTGAGTGGGGTGAGGTGTGACTTGATAACAGTAGTACACCACTAATACTTACCCACGAACCTTTTATGCAGTTTTGCAAAAGAATTTGAACATCCGCGAAATTTTTACAGTTAGTTTGAAATGTGTCCAACAGAAGCCTGGCAGCATTGACATTAACGACTCATGACGCACACATTGCCCACAAAATTGGGCACAATGCGCATACCTTGGCTCGTAAACTGTCCGAACGTGAGTTTTGTGCTCTACCCTTGATTGCGACGGATTCATTGTGAGGCGTTATGCGCACATTGCAAGTGGTGCAAGATTACCTCAGAAACTTTCAATTATTTTAGTCGATTGAAAACATTTCGCAAAAATTGAAGAACGATAAACGTTTCACAACACTCATGCACCTAAAAATAACAAAACTTCATGATGATCGGTTAAAAAACTTCATTAGTTTTCTCTTTCTAATTTCTAATCCAGTAAGTTTCTAATAAAGAATCGCGTGCTCATGATGTTGCGCAAACTTTGAAAATTGGTGGTTGTGTGATGCGAAATATCAAAAATCTGTCATTTCTTAAAAACGCACCCACTAGGCTATGGAGCAATCAAATGAACACAAGCCGCCGAGAAAACGGAGCAATAACAGAGGTTATGAAAGGTCGCAGGGGATAAGATTTCGTGACGGGGGGAATTTACGAGAGAGGATAAGTTCAGCTTTGCTGTTTATTACTTGAAACTTCATGATATCGTTTTTCTTTTATGTTTCTCACATTACCAACAACTGTCAAGGGTGGCTGAAAGGCTAGAACAATTTGCGGAACGCACACATACAGAAACTAAACTCAGAGAAGAAGGAATTCAATTCGGACAAAAGCAATCGAAAAATGACGAAGTTTGTTTCATGTCGGAGCCCCCCCCCCCCCACACACAGGGTCGATGGGACCATCCTTCTTCTTCTCTCTCACTCCCATCCTAGGTCGCCCATCCTATTTCGTGTTCACAAAGTGCTTGACCACAAAAAAGGTAATAGAATAGATACAATCGAGGAGCTCGAGAAACATTTCGCGGCGGCTGTGCCCAGGAAAAGGGCCAATTCGAACAAGAAAAAGGAAAAAAAAAGACAAGGCATTGACATTGACGAAGCGATGGAAGAAACTGACGATATGCAGACACACACACACTTACTCTTTGTAGCCATTTTTAGACATCTCCCACCGGATTTTTGCAATTATGACGAGCTTGAAACCTGATCTTACTTCCTCTCGGCTACCGATTCAAAGGTTGAATAGTTACGGATCATTAGAAAAGGTTGTACATATAATAATGAAAAACTCAAAAACCATGTCTATGATTTGTGTATCGCAAAAGAAACTGTATTATATTACACAAAAAATATTGGACTGTGGTGATTTTATGCACATATTTCACAAATGCCAACTGTCAGGGACACTTTCCAAGATCTCCTCAATATTTTGGAGAGAGTGTAATTGGAATCACAGCCCGACATCTTTCGGGTTTCGCGCCGGAATATGTTTACCTCGCAGAGGCGTAGACCTGTCACACAATATGTTAATGCTGCGCGGAGCCCGGTAGATGTCGGATCATAATATCTGGCATCATTCTGATTTTGAGTATTTTAGAAATTGTACGTCCTGGATTGGACTGGATTGCATAATTGGATTGTGTTATATGTGTTATATTGTTTTGTTGGAAAAATAAATACGTCAAGGACAATTTTCAATCAAGAAAACAACAGATGTATTTGTTGTAAGCCTAAAAAAATATACATACAACGTTTAATTTTAAAGTGGAGAATTGTTTTGAATAATAAGGGACACAATACACAAGTACCAAATATATTTTTGAATTTTGTAATGAGTTTGAATGAGATTTGAAATTAGGAAAAAACAATGACTATTGCATAATCGGCAAAAACCGCGAACCATCTAGCACACCGCCCAAACAATTTCCCTTGAAAAATGAAGATCTAAGCTAGGAAGGTGACGACAAACCGCCGCAACTTTTGTTTTTTTTTCCCCAGTGAACACTTTGAATGGGAGGGAGGAAATGAGAAAATATGGATAGAAGTTATCATATCGGGCGGGATGCATGAAATGGGTGTCAAGCAAATTGATGGATGAATCAAAAACAAAACATTGAAAAGGGAGACGGGGAGCTGAAAAGTTGATAAATTTGCGAACAAGTTTTCTTTTTTCTTTTCAGTAAAAAAGAAAACAACGACATCGAGGGAATTGAGCTTTTAAGATATTTAGAATTGTCACGAGACGAAGGAAAAATTTATTCCGTTTGCTCTATTCTAGAAGCCGCCAAAACAGGGAATCAAGTTCTTTTTTTCGAGGAGTGAAAAGGTCTGAAGGTTCTTCTAAACGCCGTTTAACACTTTAAACTCAAAAAAAAATGACAGTAGCCCTAGCAGTTCTCATACCAACTTGAGACAATAATTACCCTGTGACAAAAACGAAAGGCGTGATTGATGTCTTTTTGTATCTCATTGCAGATGCAAACACACACCAAATGGTCCCCCTATTGCTTCCTTGTTGGATAAAAACGGAGCTCAATTGAGAACGATTGGCTTTTTCATAGAAACACTAAAAACGGGCGAATGGCCCACTAAAAAAGAAACTAGGCAGCCTGCCGAATTGGTCCCCAGAGCCTGAAAGAACTCGAGTATCAACACTCATATAACAACACACACATAACATCATCAAAAAGCATCGGCGCCGCTTTGCTTCCGCCATTTGACAAAAGTTTTTGAGACGAATATTGTTGAGTTTTTCATATTCAAGTTATGGCTTTCAACATTTTTCTTTGAAAACGTTTGGGAAGTTCAAATTGGGTTCGAGAAATTTGACACATGCTTCTAAAAGAATAAAATGAGGGGGCACACGAATCCAATTCTCACGGTATCCATAGCATTTTTGTTGGACCATTATTAATAAATGCTTATTGAATTGGCTAAAACATGGAAAAAATATGAAAAGACAGACATGAGAATTTTTTGTTATTAACTATGCATGTTCCTCCTTCCAAAATAAACGCATACAACATAATTTAATCAGATGCATGACAAATTAGAGATAGAAACTAGAGACTTCCAGACTATTGAGTGAATTGGACAACAAAATAACAAGCCTATTCACATTAAACATGACTTAAAGTGTGTACAAACTCGGGAAATTGGAATGAAAAAGCTACTTTACTAGTTGTCCTGTACAGTACAGGATTTACAAAATATTACGCGTCATAAAATACCATGTATCAACAATAGAACGATCACGTGGTTAAATTTTTTTTTCTGACAAAAATACAATCATTAGGAGTTTCGCGTATTTAAAAAAAAATAGTTAAAATCATTTCTATTGTGCTCAAAAGTAGTGCACCAAATAGCCTGCTTGCAGGGCCTTCAGGCGACCGCCGCCGGTATTGCACCTCACAACCAGCTTGCTACTTCTTTTTTTCACTCCTTAAGTCACGAAATTTGTAAGCGTCAAGTTGATAAATTTACGTTAACAACAAAAAATGCATGCACGATTGTGGTAACATTTACCTATTTTGAGTTGGGAAGTTTTTCAAAATTATCATTGTTTTTGGTTGACTGTATTATTTTTTGAATAGTTTTTGGTATGTTTTGAATAGCAGAAAAACATTCAGACCTTCAGAATTTTGGAATAATTTACATGAAGCTGTACCCCATAAATGTGAACAGTTTTTAAATACAACTGAGGCAAAAATATTCCAAATATCTCACTAAATATGAAATCTGAACATTTGTTTTGTTTTTATTTTGAATATAACACAAAAAAAAACCAATTGTCTGCAAGAAAAAAAACAATCAAAGTTGGTGTTCATGTTAGATTAGCCCCTTTTTGTCAGAATCAAAACATGATGCATATTAAATTCAAACATGATTCATTGAGATAGACAGGAACCACACATGTTTTCCATGGGTACTATAGAAGAAGGTTGAATGGAAATTAATTAGAGAGCGGACCCTCCTAGATACTGATGCAAGATATTTTGCCACTCGCCCCCTCGCTTTTCATGTTTATTTTTTTGAATTCATTGGAATTAAATTGACTGACCAGCAGCAGTAGTAGTCGCTTTTTCAGTTGACTAGGTTTTCCTAAATAATGCTGACGTATGTTTTTTTTCACAATTTTGTTCATTTTGGACTTTACTTAAGGCTATGCATGACTCAAACTTTTTAGCACAAAAATGTTCCAATTTCGAATAAAAGCTGACTAAAAAGATAAGACTATGAGTTAGACTTTCGACATTTCTTGTCACTCCAAAAAAGCATCAATCTTGTGGGGTTCAGCACGAACGAGAGTGATTTCTATTTTATTCATGACCACTTCATCAAAAATTTTCAATCAAAAACTGATGGAAAAGCAACATATGCGGGGCGAGGCGGAACCTGAATTGGCTAGAAGAAAATGGGATATATATATATATATATATGTATTTGGAACCACCAACACAAATTTTTTGACAAGATCGGATCGGTGAGCTATAGTTGTTGAACAATTGATGTAAGACAAGCTGTTGGGAAAATGAGAAGAAGGAAAAAGAAAAAAAAACAATCGAACAATAAAAAATATTTGGTAATTTCATAAAGCCAGTGAATAATAGTCTTGAATTGGTCTGACAAAGGCAGATTACACTCGTGAAGCTCAATAATCAATTGAAGATCGTCTCTATATTTTTGGCCCGAATACATTTTTAATAATCTAATATCTAATTATCACAATGAAAATTTTTTTTTTAATTTGATTTTCAAAACTCTCAGAGAAATATACAATAGAAGAAAAATTTTAAACTGGTATATTAATTTTTTTTGTTGATGATTATGTGTGTTATTGCAAATCGAAACAAAATTCTAAAACATTTTTTCTCAGAACACACAACTTTCGCTGAATTTTCCGGAAATTTTGGTGAGTGAAGAAAAAAAACAGTAGACACATACTCACACACTTTCCAGCTAGATGTTATTTTAGGGTAGCGGGTGGATAAAATGAGGCACTGCGTGCCCCTGGAGACTAATTTTTTGGATTTGTGCCAAAAATGTGGAATTGGACACAGAAAAGACATAGAAAAAAGAGCGCATGAGGCAACAATTTCTGGGTAACAGACAAGTGAAAGAGAGCGAAAGAGATAGACGAACCAAACTTGGAGCACTCAATGTTTTTTTTTTGTATTTTCTACACAGATGATGGAATGAGAAACAAACCAAAACTAAGAATTTTTGCTTAAAGATGGCAAAATTTAGAAAAAAAAATACATATAGAGTAGAACTTTCACGATGAAAACATAAACATACAGTTTTTATAGCTATGCAGGTTAATTTGGGTCAATTCACCATATTAATTGGCACTTTGTTGATGCTGTCATATTTTCTATCACTGAGTTCAAAAAGTGTTAGTAGATTTTGGCACGGATACGTTGGTAAAGTAATACAGTATTTTGTCAAGTTATTTCAAATTATAACCCTCAAAAAATATGGCAATGTCCCAAAACGTATTACTCACTGTTTTACAGAAAAATCACTGAAACGTCAAAAATTGAAAACATTCTCAAAAATATTCAAATCTCTAGGATTTCATTATTTTATAAGGTTTTATAAGGTTAAGGTTTATAAGGTTTATAAGGTTGCTGCAGCACTTTTTTGTTCTTCTATAGTTTCTTTGATTAATTGTCAATTTTTACTGATTTTTAGGCACTTCAAACCTGACACCTTCAGTAGAACATAAGAACTCGAGTTCTATCGAGTATCGAGTCACATAATCACCCATTCTATTTTCTCGAAGTCTTTTCAAATAACATGGCTTAAGAGATTATGGTTATTCAATTACTGTTCCACCCACCACAACAATTATAATAATAGAATATCCCAACAAAGAGCTTGAGCAACTTGTGAATTACTCGAGAATAAAAACAAAATTCGCAGCCAATTTATCAGAACAAGGCTTGGTGAATCAGACATATACAAATTAAATTTGTCCGCTAGAACAGCCACAACATTGAAACAAAAACACATTCAATCATTAACACTATTTCCATTTGTTCTAAGATCCCTTAGGATTTAAAAATGCTTTTGGATGCGATATGTTGGTCATCAGGTTTTGTTTTTGATTATGAATCATTTTCTGTGACTAATTGAAAATTAGAAATCAGAAGACCAAATAGGAAAATCTTATTTTTAAAACAAAACGTTTAAAATAAATATTGAAATTTTTAAAAATTAAAAAAATGTAAGAGTCAGGAAATCATGAAATTTGCTCCAGGTGTACTGAAAGTTAAAAACAAAAAAGATTTGTTAGTGCACCAGTACAAAAATGGCTTCCAAATCATACGTGTGGTGCAAAAAATCATAAAAACGTTTAGAAAAATTATTTAAAATTTGTAAATTTACCACAACCTCAACTGAAAATTTTCAAAATCCAAGTTATTTGAATAATTTAAAGAAGAGTTTTCATGCTATAAAATAATGCTACATAGTTAAGTATCTTTCAAAAAAAAATGAAACGGTAATTTGGTGGAAAACTTACAGTGAAAAAGTGATTTTTCAATTTTGTAAGTCAACCAGAGAAAAAAAAAAAAGTTTTTTAAAAAGATATACTTCGGATTTTGATAGTGTTCTAGATGTTTGTATCTAAATATTGTCCGGCTTCAAACATGTCATTCCTATAAAAATTCAAAAAGACCAGCCTTTCCAAAATATTGACAATTTACCAAACATTTTCAAAAATTGATTTTTTAATAAATTGCTTTACATATAACTATTCAAAACTATCACTAATATATTTTAATAAATACCCTACTGGGGCTCACAACTTTTGTTGACGAACATTTTTTGGTTTATTAAGATATTATTAAGAAGTGTAATTTTTGACTATATCAAAACATTATTAAAGTCTATAAACGTAGGACATATGTAGTACTAGCACAAAAAGAAAAAATGAACTTGTGAGGCACTAGAGAATGTATATTAAAAGAAGCACAAGATCAAAGTCTTCTTCGCACTCCTTCTTTACTCATCTGAGTGGCCATGAGGAAAGGGAAAAAAGGAGTTAGAGAATAGGATAGATTCATGGCTTGTATCACACGTCACCGTCTTCCGGAGTGTTCACACGTCACAGTAAGCAAATTGTGAGTCGATAATAAAAGAACACAAAAACAGGAAGATATGAGTCGAGGAGAAGCATGTCTAATACATGGGGCCACTGTGACAGAAATTATGAAAGACAAATAAAAGGAAGAGAAGAGAGGGAGGATGTGAAAAAGTGATAAACTTAATTAAAAGAAATGAGTTACTAGAATTCCGGGTTATTACTTCGACGAGCCCGAACAAAATTTCATTGCTCCAATGTATATCATTTTTCGTAGGAACCAAATGAAAATAATCGAAGATCATAATTCAACATTTTCAAAGGTTTTATATTTTTCAAAATATTCAAACTTTTGATAAATTTTAAAATTTACAAAAGTTGTTCACTTTTTGAGAAAATTCGAGCAGTGCTACATAATAATGAAACGTAATTAAAATATAAAACTCGTAGAAAAACGTTTTTGACCGACTTTTAAAAGTTTGGTATTAAAGGAGTAATTCACTTTTTAACAGTAATTTTTTAAAATTCAAACTTTTTTTGCAGAAGCCTTTATTTAAAATGTTTCAATAGGTACTCATTCAAACAACTTTTTGTATTTATTTTTGAAATATATGATGAGAACATTTTATAACTATGTACTCGCTGATCATTATCGATTTTCGTAAAAAAATATAGTCGATAATCAAAGACGGTATAACTGCTATAACATGAAGTTAGAGACACAAAAAAAAAGAAAAGTTTACAATACATAATTATTTTTTGGAAAAATTATTTTAAAAGTTGGCTGAAAAATATCAAATTCCCAAGTTTTTGTAACTATTTTTGGATCTATTTTGCTCACTAAAAAACTGCACTCAACTCATCAAAAAAACATTTTAAAGTGGAAAATGGAAAAGGAAACTCTTGGTTTTAGAAATTGGGAAAGTGTGGATTAGAGGAAAGTGGATTTTAGGAGCTCAGAGTTCGCAAATAGCTTCTTTGTCCTAACAGGGTTTGCAACTAACTTTAACAAAGTGACCCCCTTTTGTTATAGGCAAGTAGGAAGATCGAACCGATAAACGAGTTGCGTAACGACTGAGAGAGAGAAAATGCTCTCAAAATAGATATGTCTCATGTTATTTTTATCCAGTGCGACATTCACTTGTCGGCTTTTCGATATGAAGGAAGTAGGTTTTTGGGTGTGCTCAACTTTCAAAGGGAGCCACAAGAAAACTAGACACTGGAAGAAGTTAATTTTACTGTTGGTCTAGGGGTACGCAAACAATTTTTGTAAACATTTTGGAAAAAAACAATTTCATAAAAATTTCCGAAATGTTACGGAAAGTAATTTTCAAAGCAATTTTTTAAACTGCGTAATTAGAGAAAAATTTTAAAAAAGATTAGTTCAAAACAGTTTTTCGATCACAGTGCTTATTTTTTGTAGGGCCTCTTTTGCTCTGAGATTTTTATTTTTATTTTTTGATTCTTGGAATAAACTGCCTAAAAGTTGGCATGTACAATTATATTGAAGTGATAAAGTAGCCATTCCCAGTAAAATATTATGACAGTAATCCGACATCTTGGGTTGCGTCCTGCAACTTGTTCTGTATTTTTCGTTGTTAAGGAAAATGTTCGCAACATTTTTCTACAATAACATGGCTCAATAGAACATTTTAAGACAAAAACGGGAAGTTGGAAGCCAGTTTACTTCATTTTCAGAAAGGAAGAGTTCTTAGATTAAAGCCTGTTGTTTTTTTTAAGAGAGTGAGCAAGAGCGGTGTTTTGCTTCAGGCAACGAAAAAATTTTAATAATGTTGAAGACATCACTTGTCGCGGATATGTCCGAAAATAAAAACACATCGCTGTTTGTGAACTCTCTAACGTGGTACGAGTGCATAATATTGCCTAAGGAAGAAAAATGAGCCCGATAAGAATTTGGAATAGGCGGATTAGGCAATGCAGAGGACACAAAAAGGGGAGACAAGAAAACACGGCTGAGTTGAGCGATGAGATGTACGATTCACATTTTTTAACGGATTAACAGCTCTGGACACAATTGTTACGGAGAAAAAATGAAAACGCATTTCCGTTTCCGGATGAGATTGGGAAAAATGGTATTAGAAATAAATAGAACGTGAAAAAGTGAAAATAGGCTAGTGTAATTGGAAATTGGAAAATAGAAATTAAAACTATGCCGGGATGAAGTTTGAATTCACAAAGACGGAAATAGCAGCGAAAATCGAAGTTTCTTTGATTAAGGGTCGTGGCAAACTTTAATGAGCATTCGAAATGAGCTATTTTCGCTGTTTTATTTTTAGAATTAATTGATCGCTTGATATAGTTATGACACCATAAATGCCGATCAAAAGTGCAATAACAACAAAAAACTGAATATAAAGGTTGTTGAGCTATAGCAATGGAAATCCTATTGAAATATAAGACGCCTGCCTATATCTGCCTCACTCCTCTTTTTTGCATTTTGGCGTGAATTCACAAACTTGGAATTTTCAGTTATTTATTTATATAATAAAAAATTAATTATTAGGTTGTCCCGGAAGTCTTTGTAACTGAGTTTGCTTTTCCACAGCTCGCCGCAGTTGCACTTTGGTGTTCCCTCATTGCTAGGGTATAACAACGAGTAAAGGAACTTCATTTAAAAAATACACGCCATTCCCTTCCCTCTGGTCTGAGTTTAGTTAGCCACCGATGTATGTAACTAGTGTCATTCACATCCAACAAGGTTTGATGTACGCCCTTCTCTCTCAAACCACGATGAAGGATTTGGAGGGTCTCCTTGAGAATGTTTATCATACACATGTCCTTTACTATAATATCATACGCAATTGGTTCCAACGCTTCGAGAAGGACGACTTTTCTCTCGAGAACCATGAGACCCCATGAATTGGATTTGGATGAGTTGAAGAAAGCCGTGGAAACGAATCCTTTTAAACCACCCGTGAGTTGTCACCCCTGAAGGACAAGCAACTCTATTTTCAGCAAAACAACGCTAGTCCCAATGTCTCCAAACAAGTATAGTAAGAACAGACCAGCTATGGATGAATGGTTCTCATTCACCCACCGTATTCCCCAGACATTACCCCATCTGAATACTGGTCGTTTTCAGATTTGACTCGTGACCTCTGGGAAAGAACCTTCAATACCCATGGAAATGTCGAATTGGCACTCAAGCATTATTTCCTCTTGCGCCTGGAAGGGTTCTATAAGTAGGGCATTCATAAGTTACCCACACGTCGGCAGTATATTGTTGATAATGATAGCAAATAAAATTTACCCTGCGGTTTTTCTTGCTTCGAGAAATAAACTATTGAAAAAGTTACAAAGACTTCCGGGACAACCTAATAATATTCACATTTGTTTTAGCAGATAGTTGGGTGGAAATTAGGTCGCCTGAAAGTCAGGCAGGCAGGCGTTATGTCGCCTACATAAAATCAAACGTTTCGCCATAGTTAAGTCCCAATTTAATTTGCAGTTGACTGTAAATAAAAACTGTGAATTGCCGAGTTACAAGCCCTGCTAGCAATTTTTAGCTACACATCCTAAATTGGCAAAAAAATCTGATTAAGCTAATTAAAATACGGCCTGCGAGGTTAAATATGCAAGAATAAAATGGAACCTAGGTATTTTAACTTCTTGGAAAAATTTATAGAAAAACCTTATTACTGAGATTGATGAAAACAATGTAATTCATAAGAAATCATTATTATTATTAGCTGTTCACTGAGCTTTCAGGCCTAATCAAACACCTAAAACACATTTTCAGACAGCAAACTTTCAATCAGTAATATAAAACAAGAATAACATACATCGGGTCTGATTGATAAATTGTCGATTCAGAGAACTAATCGTCGCTAGCACGTCAAAAAACTCGAAACACAATCGAGATTGAGCAGGTCAGTCGACACATGTTCCGTGCACCTATGTTGCCATTAATCTATTTTTATCGTCACAAAGTGGGCAAAACGAAATAAACTCTCAGCTCAGCGGCGGACAAGACAACAAGATGCTCAACACAATTAATCCTGCACGGCTCAAATATAAATCTTCATTTTTCCCATTTTCAGATTTTCAGCTCTTTTGTGAGCAGGAACATTTGAAGTTCACATTGGAGAAACAAGGAAAACACAGAATCCGCGATAAAAACCATTGATGGTGGAGCTATTCAAAATTTTATATATGCAAATGATTTATGGAAATTTTGTTATCTTAGTGTGTGTGCTCCGAAAGAATTGGAATGGTGGAAATGTGCATTTTGTGAGTCGTGTTTGGGTGAACCATTTCTTGGAAACTTTTTGCATGTAACAATTGCAGCACCAAAAAACAAACAGCGATAAACCGGCAAAAAATGTGCATGGGGAGTCTATGGAAAAGTTAATGGTATTTCAAAAAAAGTTCTAAATATATTTTCTTATTTTATTGCGTCTAAAACAAAATAATTTCTGATTTATTACAAAAAATAAAATTTTATTGAAAAGGGAATACGAAAGTGGTAGGTAAATAGATTAAAGTTACTTATTTTAGACAACGGTAGTTAACATCTTATATGTACGAAAAAGGTATTTTTGGAATTTCCCAAAAATTGTCTGGAAATCTCACAAAATTCCCAGAATTTTCTAGAGCTTTTTCGACCTATCCAGCAGTGTCTCGGATTTTCTAGGAAAAAAGTTGAAATTTTTAGGACAGTTTACAAGTTTTCTCAAACTTTCTGGAAGTTTGTTGAGTTTTCAGAAATTTCTTTGTATAAATTACATATAAATTCGTAGGTTTACTAAACTTTGTTTCAAGAAACACTCCGTTTTTATTGAGTGAACCTGCTAGTCCGAAACGGGCCCGCCGGATGTCAGCTGCATTCATTTCTTCTGGAATAATGTTGATCAAAATTGTACATGAAGAATTTTTGGGAAAGAATTTTCGTTTCGTCTAACGATAAAAATCACAAAAATTAAACTCTAAAGTAATGGAAGGATCGATATAAACTGATATAGCTCTCGCAAGTGAAAAATTTTTCAAAATTCGAAAAGAAGCCACACAAAAGCTCATTCGGATGGTCATTCTCAGAAAGTTTTTCATTTTTTGAATCAAACATTTCTTTTTTAAAAACAAGACATTATTAGTAGATGTTTGATGTTCTGGTTTATTTGGAAATGGATTTAAGAGCTCAGAAAAAGTGCTGATAAATGTTCATAAAAATATAAGTACACCAAATATTTATTGCAAGAAATATTTACATTTAAAAATTGGATGGAAAATTTTAAAACTATTTTTCTGAAAACCCGTCTGACAAGTAACTACATGCTTGGGAACAAAATAAAATAAGTGGGAGATGTCTCTAAAACTACGTGAATGACCCGATTTTCGAAAGAAAAGAAAAAACATTAGATCTGGGAGATTAACGTGACTATGAATCACAAATAAAATTATTATAGTCTAGTTAAAATATAAATATCTTAATATTGTGATTCTTCATAACTCGGGTTAGACGTTCTTTGAAGTAATCTTAATTTTCTTCCAGAACTCTGCCCTATTGTCTTGGTAAACGGTTTGCATTTCACATTTCTTCTCGTTGATAGCTAGAAAATTTGTGGGTTCTTCTTTACTCGTTGGTTCCCATTTGAAATCAAAGACTGTTGAATCTTCATATTGCCCATTTGGATTTCTGCAAATTTTTATATGTTTTTGAAGTTTTTATTTTTCTAATTGAATTGAGATCGGCCAGTTAGAAAATCATTAAAAAAAACTTTTCCAATGGTGTTCAAATAACTAAAATATGTAATAAAACTTTTCTAAAGTTTTTGAAAAATTTATTATTAGTAAAAAGTGGAGAAACCTGAAATATAAAACACTGCTGCATGTTCAAACTTTTTGATTGATTACACCTGCAAAATTTCTGAAAACTGAGTTTTCATTTTGGCTCGAAATAAAATTTTTTCAAGTTTTTTTTGAAAAATAATGGTTTCTTGCATGGCCTTACTCCACCTCTAACCATAACCTTACCCATATTTAGCGAAATTCGTCCACATCTTTGTCATCAAGTCGAGCATTGCTCTGTCCGATTCGTTGTACCGGTAGTTGAACACAATGGAGACACCAAAAATGTATGCGAGCTCGGTGCAATGTGTAGCAGCTGAAATTTCCAATGTATAAGCAACTACACAAATAAGTTCCTCTACCTCGGAATGGAGCTCGGAGTGAGAGGATACCAAAGCTTCGAGGGTTACAGTAATCGAAGGAGTACATGAACACTTTGTTTCCAAGTTTTGTCATCTTTTCCGCATAGTTATAGGTTCCATTATTGACAAACAGGTCGCTGTACAACTGAAAATTGAAAATAAAACATTTTGCATTCAGATTCAATAACATTAGGGGTACAAAAAGAGTTGTGCGGCAAATTTTTCAAATAATATTTTATCAACAACCAATTACTCTATCTCAAAAATTCATTTAAAATCATTCTTATGAACATATAGAAACCCGAAAATGGTCAAAAATTGGTTGATTTTTTGAAATTGTGACCTTGTTTTTGTAAGTATTAAAATATCATAGTGAAAATTGAAGCGCATATGGTTTTCAAAATTTTCTATCACACTCGCAATTTAGAGGTGTACTATAGAAGTTGGATGCACTGTATAGGAAGTATTCATCAATTTCAAATCAACGAGATTTTACAAAACTAACAGTGACGCCATACTGTTAGGATATCATTTTTTTGTACAATTTAATTTTACCTGAATATAACCCCTTGCAGCAACTTCCTTGTCATCTTCATCATCCGACAACTTTTTCAAATACATCTTCTTTGCTTCTTCTCGCAGCGCTTCAAAGTCCTCGTGATTTTCCTCAGTTATCAAAAGAGCCAACAACTTGTCAATTCCTTTTTCGTCAAAGTTACTTGGTCCGAGACTAGCAAATAACAATCCTTCATGCTCACAAGTTCCGACCATTATATTTTTCTTCGGCGCTTCTTTTCTTAATTCTTCAATGGATTTCGGAAGAAAATCGCTTGGCTTGGAGCCAATGACGGGGGCCAAATCAAGTCCAATTTTAGAGACATCAACTCCTTTCCTAGTGAGTAGCCTTTTTTCGAATTCCCGCTCTTTCCTGGTGCGAAGAAACTCTAACATGCTTTCACTGGCGTTTTCGTCTAAAAAATAAAAAGTGAGGTTCACATGAGCTCCAAACTTAAAAAATTAACTAATTCAAATATAAAACTCCATCTACCTCGAGCTTGTTTTTCATCCCAGCATTTTCTGTAAGCAAATTCGCGACAAGCATTGACCAGTCTGTTCTTTCCCACGGTACTCCATTCGCATTCACCATTTCCAGCCATTGGAACAACTTGGTGGAACAGATCTAAAAATTGGAAAAATCACGTTTTATAGGTTTTCAAGAATATGTTTGAAACTGAAAATACGAATGATTCAAAGAGCCGTAAACCAAAAATGAAAATACAAATACATTTAACGGTGAAGTGAAGTACGACCAGTGGGAAAATCTACAATTAAAAAAACGAACCTCTCGAATGTGGGCTCAGTGAGAGCAAATCAACACTGACACCTCCTGCACTCTGCCCAAAAACTGTCACTTTTCTCGGATCGCCTCCGAATGCATGTACGTTATCTCTGACCCATTGCAATGCCATTGTCATATCCCAAAGTCCCAGGTTTCCTGGACAGACTTGGTCCCCTGTCGAGAAGAATCCAAGAAGACCCAAGCGATACTGAATGGTCACCACAACCACTCCATGTCGGCAGAGATATCTGAAGAAGAGAACAATTAAAGTTCAAATGTACTATGTATTTGTTTCAAGAATATAAAAACATTTGTTTCAAGTGTTCAATTTTGTAAGCTCAAGAGCAATTGAGCTCATGATTAAGGAGACTACATCCTAGCTGAATGTAGTGTAACAGCTTTCTGGCCAACTAAAACTCACTTTGCAATCCCCTCGTCACCATATTTTACAGCTGAATCGATCAAAAAACCACCGCCATGCACATATACCATAACTGGGTGTAGCTGAAACAACTCGATTTTACCACAAATGGGTTTAAAAAAACCAACCCCATTTGACACTTCCTCGGCTTTCCATGTGGGTGAAAATACATTCAAGTAAAGGCAATCCTCACTTTTTCCAACCCCCAGGGTAAACCTTTCCCAAAAAAAGTCTGCCTGCGGAGCTCTTGGACCAAATCGTACACACTTTTTGACGCCGTCCCAGTCTTCTGTGTGCTCGGGATTTTTGAAACGCAAATCTCCTACCGGGGCTTTTGCAAACGGTATTCCAAGAAACATATCCACTTCTCGGTCATCGTCAATTTTAATTCTGAATCCTTCAACGAGACCATTTCTCGTGCGGACCTGAAATGGTACCAATAAAATGAAATTCTAATAGGTGGGAAATAATTGATAACTATGCATATGGTGATAAAATTACTAAGTGCTAAAATAGGAATTTTTCAGTTTTTTTTTGAAAATTTTGCACTAGATATCGTGATTTCCAATGTACTCTTGCATGTTTTAACCCAAACAATGTTGAGATATAAAAACTTAAAACATAACAAGAACATAAACTTGAAGAAAACACATTTTTGATCCATTACTTCCAAAAGAATTGGTGAAAACTGAGTTTGACTTGAAAAAATTAATTTTCCAACTTTTTTGAGAAGTTTTGATAGGTCATTTCAATTTTTAAAATCATAGGAATTGTTTTTAATAGTTCCCCCACTAGCGGTACTCCACTTTTCAGAAAAATGTTAAAGCCAAACCTGTTTACTTGGAGTTAGATTACTTTCGTTATGATGTCGCAGCGATATGAATGAAATGACACCACCCATCTGTAATACAAAATAGAAAAATTTGAAGTTAGCTCAAAAATTCATAAATTCGATCTCAAAACAGAAAACAAAACACGACACCATACTGAGCGATGAGCCCAACAAAGAATAGTAATAGTGTAGAAGCTCTGTGCTCTCGCTCTCAAAATGAAATATATTCGGAAAAGGACCTCTGTGTCTCGATGTCTCTAGCTTTGCATATATCTTTGCTCATTGCAACTCACGTTACTCTACACTGTGCGTGTTGAAATGCGCAAAAAGGGAAGAAAAGAAGCAAGCGAGTGGTGGGGAAAAGAGCAGCGCTAGGCACTTGCAACACAAAATGTTGAATAAAGACGTTACACCGATTGCGAGAAGGCGTCACTTTTCTGCTTTCTTTTCAACACCAACTTTGCCTAGTGTGCAAGAATGACGAAAAAAAAACGCCAAAAAATGTGGTCTCATTGTGCTTTTCTGTTCTAGAAGATTACTTCGACACCATGGATTATTGGCTTTGTTGGTGGTCATAGAAAACAGAGCAGTATGTGCTGTAAGTTTTGACATTGATTGTACAGTGAACGCTGATTGGTTTTGATTTTTTTTTTTCAAAAGCAAATAGTGATGCTGTTATCGGTTCCAATAAAAAGCCAACAGAATAAGATCATAAATTGTGGGATACTGGGAAGGTGGGAAGAAGGGAAAAGGAAAAAATGAATGAAAAAGGAAACTGACAAACAGCTCAAATTTCGGTACTGGACGGCTGATTCACCGTTTTGTTTGAAATATCACACCACAAGAATCAGCGTCATGTCTTCGAGGGGAAGGAAATGTTATAGAACTCGATATGTTCCATAAATGGAAGTTATCGAATTTTAATGTTTCTGAGACACAAACAAGATAAGCTGGTGGGCTCTCTGAGCCCTGAACAGCTGTGTGCGCTGTCTTCACTCAAAACGCATAACGTTCGCCTAGTTGCTCGAGATTTTTCGCTCTGTCGTTCTGCGCTCGCGCCGAATTACGCACTCTCGGTTTTTGATCGGAAGAGATTATGGCGAGTTGGTGAAAAGTTCCAGGCCAAGTTTTGAATATATAATTGCCGACTCACACATCATTCACTGCGTGAACAAACATTGTGACAAAGCAAAGAAACGAATTTCCAAATAAGTAACGACTCGGAGCAAACCAATTAGCACATCGCAAGAGGAGAGAGAACAAAACAGAAAACATGTTTTTCACGTAGAGACAAAAAATAAACCATGAAATCCTTTGAAATTTATATCAAAGTCAGAAAAAGACAACGGAAAATATAGTGATAAGTTGACTCATGGAAAAAAACCGTCTTTGAAAACCGGGTGATGCAAATGGTCAGAAAGTAAATAAGAATTTCGAAATAGAGCAATGACTAATATGGATTGGCACAAAACCGGAACGAGCACGAAAGAAAATGGGAGGATCTTTTAGATTTGTACTTTAGGAAGAGCATCGTAATATAAAATTCTTGTGTATCCCCTCATTTTTAAAAATAATTTTTTAAATAAAAAAAGTGTGAAGTTTTTGTATTTTTGGGGTTAGGAAATAACCATTTCTAAGGCTAAAGAGTGAAGATGGGCATCACGTTTTATTTAAATGGATAAAAAATGGAAGTTTAATTCATTTTAAATATGAGAGGTTAATGCACAAGTACCGAATAATGTTCAGATGTTATCGAATGCACAAAATTTTATGATAAAAGTGTTGGTTTGACATCAAACTTTTCCTTATTTTAAAACTTTTACAAATGAATATGACATTTTTAGAATAACACGTTTACTGAAATTATAGTTCATCGGCTACAACATTTGAATGAAAGCTCAAATAAAAATTCGGAAACGTGTGGGTATACAAAATAAATACACAATTTGAAACTAGTATATATCGTCCAAAATTTGTCAAATATTGGTGATGTCAGTCTTAACAGGAACTGTCACTCAAGAGCATTTCCAAAGATTCTTTTAAATTTCAAATTTAAATAGGATAGTACAAAACTTGATTTCTTTCTAGTACATTCAAATTCAATATAAAATTTCAAAACTCCATTATTGGAAGATGTAAAAACTATAGAACTACTGGTAACTACAATTTCAAATTTCCGATTTTCCAAACTAGAAAATTTCAAGCTAGAAATAGTTTTCACGTAAAATATCACTACTATTCAGATTATTTTGGTTTTAAGATGCTTTTGAATTCTCTTCCTAAATCCCTGTCAATTTAAACAATTTTTGACCTACCTTCAGAAGTGTTTTATAATATCCTAATTTTTTTAAAAAAGTAGTATTATAAACGGGCAATTGCACGCATTTTAGTTCAATTTCACGTTCATGATAGAAATTCCCTAAAAAACAAAACTACATTAAAATTAGCCGTTATACGCAATAATCGGAAATGATCGGGAAAAAAAACAACTCTAAAGATTGTTTTTTTTGATTTCGCAACACCAATAGAAACTGCTAGACTATTGAAGATTGCAATAATACTTTTCAATAGTTTATTTAAGAGATTAGAGATTATACCATAAAAGTTTTTCGTGTTCGAATCAATTTATAGCATTCTCAAAGTAAAATATAAAGCAGGTGAAAACTACTCATTCTTTGAGATACTTGAAAACTTTGGCTTTCTTTTCCATTTTACAAAAGCTTGGCAGCAATTGGAAAAAAAAGGTTTTCCAACCAATTATTTGCAGTGCAACACAAAAAATTGTCGAGTCGACACAAAACAACGTGGTTTTGAATTGAACTTTTTGCGAATGAAAATCTCTCTTGTTTTAAAGTTTGACAACAATTTTGTGGGGGGGGGGGGGGGGGGGTTAACTCACCTTTTTCCAAAGTTGGCGGGTGCGAGATTTTGGAGTCGGACGTGATTGTGATTGGGACATGTTTCGCTTATCTGAAAATGGTTTTTTTTAATATTTTGATTAATTTAATTAGCTACAATTACGATTTAAAGGTTGATTGCAAAGTAAAAATTAAACTCACATCACTAAATAGGGGAAAGGCGTGGGAGAAGGTGGTTATTATAATGAAAATACTAGGAGTAGCGACATTTTCCAGTTTATTCGTTCCAAACTAGAACAAAGTTTTATTCAATTTGGCAGTTTTTCTTAAATGAACTCTGTTAAAGAACAACAACAAAGCTTCCCCTTTCCCTCCTCATTTTCTAATTATGTGTGTGTGTGCTTCTCCTCTGTTGTTCTATTACACTGAAGCGTTTCTCGCCTCGTTGCGATAGAGAGACACAAACCAATCGGTTACAGTGATTTAGAAAAAAAAAGAGAGAAAAAGAAAAGGAATTAAAGCATTGCAAACGAAGGAACTTAAGAACAATTCTTTTGAAGAAATTGTGGAGAATAATCGGTTGATTGGGGAGGGGATGGTGGCACCGTGGAAAAATGACTTAAAAGTGTGAATGGCGCCGCCAACTACATCCAATTATTTCCAAATCAACGGCTTACGGATTGAGTTATGGATGGATGCGTACGTATAGTAATATTTTGGTTGCCGTAGGAATCTGGATGCGATAGAATTTAACGTTTGCCAGTGAGAAGTGTGAAGATATCTGTGTTGAATTTCGTAGAATACTATTAAGAATACAGTTATAATAGCCTAACATGGCCGAATATTAAAATGAAACCACCATCAGAGAATATCATAAAAGTTTATTGTAAATTGCCAAATTTTCTAAAAGAAGATTTTTTTGAAAATTGCTGCAGGTTTGAACTCCTATAACATTCAAATGGAAATAAATAAAACATTTGAAACATAAATGTTAAAGAAAAACTAATTCTATAGTCAAAAGTTATGAAAACTAAGTTTTCACAACTTTTCGACTGTACAAAAAAAAATGTTAAACAATTATTTTCCACAATAAAATTAGCTATAATATTTAGATTTTAAAAGTGATCACTAAATGTTGAGAGGTCAACAATTTTTGTTTCAAGATATCTCTAGCGCAAGATGTTGTAAAGTGATTTGTACGTCATGAAAAATATATCACGGCATTCATTTTTGTATTAAAAGCGAAATAGCGTAAATTAACAGCGTAAGTTTACAGAACTGCACAAATGATAGTCAAATATGACCAAATAAGTCACTGAGAATATTTTGAGATTTTTAAATACTTTGTTTTAGTTAAAATTCTAAAAACTTTAAAAATAAATTTGCATTTGAATTTTTTTTTTACTAAATGAAATTTAAATAGAAAATATAGAATTTCAAAATTTGGACTCAATGATAAAAGGGCAAATTGGAAATGTGACAAAGTTAAAAAATGATATCTTTTATCACTATATCTTGTCCTTTTTGGGTACTTCGAAGAAAATTTCAAAGTGATATTTATCTTTCACTCACATATGTGTAGTCTTTGAGACATGAGTTGTTTTTTCTCGGAAATTTGTGATTTCAATGATTTCATACTTTTACCGATCAGCAATACTATTTTGTTTTGAACTTTTACGGAGTAGTCAAGTATAGTAGTCACACTTTCGATGATGTTTCCTACTATCACTTGATATTTTTCGAGAGACGGGTGTACCCGGCGTTCTTTCGAGTTTGTAGCGTAGTGTCTACAGGGAACATGGGTGGGCGGCAGTCAAATATTTTTGACAAATTGAATATTAGGAATTTTGACAATTTGACAATAATGGAGTTCAAAAAAGATATTCATAATTCCTTTAAAAAGTAAATAATTAGGAAAAAATAAAATTCTAAGTTTTGGTATACCGTCCTGGTTATTGTACTTTTTTTTGGTAATTCTAGTATTCGACTTCGCAAATTTTTGGGAATTTCCAGATCTCAAAATGCTTGACAATTGCCGAATCAAAAAATTTCAGAAACTCCGGAACAGGAGGACAGAGCAATGAACTCATCGAATAACTTTTTTCTGTTTTCCTCGTTTTCTGTTTTCACGTGGTTCGGATCATTCTGTCTCAATCCAAGGTTCAGTTGGCGGGTCGAAAAAAAAGAGGTGATAAGAAAATAAATTATTATTGGAGGAGAAGAACAGCCGCCGGTTTCTGGCTTTCTGGCTCATTCGATCTACCACCAGAGCAAATAAAATTCCTCGGTGTTGAACACAAGAAAACCTAGGGCAAAAACTGTCGTATCAAAAAAAAAAGAATACAGCTCCATACTAAAAAATGCGCCTTATAAGTGTGAATGTGGACTGAGTCACAACGGAAACAGCTGCCCACAAGCAAGCAGCGTATTTCCTATATTTTATCAAACACAATTCCAACTCATTGTTAACAAAGGGAAAATGGGGAAAATTAAGTTTCAAACGGGAGACGACGAGCACGTCAGTGTCAACACAATTGTTGTCAACATTCCGTACACTTGAGAGTTGAGAAAAGAAATGAGAAACGTAACTGTTTGTGTAAACGGTTTTGTATTTATATAATAGGAAAAATGGCAAACAGCATCAATTACATTTAAAAATAAATCGAATATTTACTTTTCATGGTCTGATTAACCAGATTGAAATTTTTTTAAAGCCAAAAAAGGCCGGATCCGACAAAAGATTGCTCAACAACTGATCTTCAATAAGCATACATCAATTAGCTGAATAAAAGTTTCGAAGAATTCAAAGATTTTCAATCGTCTTGTATCATGATTGTTCTATTTCGCGAGTTTAGATGTCAGCTGTTTTCGAATTTAATGTAACCCGCCAGTTTGAAAATTAATCAAATTTCAATTAATTTATCGCCCTTGTGGAAGGCCTAATTCCGACATTTTTTCGCTTTGAAAAATGAAGCGTTGGCATACAATTCTTCAAAATGTGACATTTCTTTGAAAAACTTTGATTGGCTTGTAAGGATTCAAGCCTAATAGGGTGTATACTGGGATCTATGCTTGTAGATCAGTAGGATGCGAGACTTTTATCTACAACTCGGTATAACTCGGCACTTGTAGGCAACATTCTGGCACTTGTAGGCAACACTTCGGAAGCTATATGTATGTGGTTTTACAAAGTTTGTCAACTTCTTGTCGACTTTTTTTATCCAATTCACAAAAATTTGTCAAATTATTATTAGAGCAGTTTAAAAAAAATTGCTCCCAAATTTCAAAAAGAAAATTAATTATAATTTTGTACCAAATATGCGAATTTTAAACATTACGACAATTATTGCAATAACATTGTAAAGATAAATGTAAAGTTGTACAACAGAAGGAAACTTCAATAATGACTCAGAATAAAATCTGCCGAATTACAAAAATATTCCCGTTTTCACAGTCGACTTATCCCCCAAAATTACTGCAACGATTCCCGTCTAAGCTTGCGAGTTCAGCGATGCCGTCCCGTTTCGAAAGACGCCAACAGCATCCCGTCACCTCCTCCACTTCGCAACGACTTTGTTTTTCCAACTGTTCAGTCATCACTGGTTTTCTTCCCTTTTTTTCCATTTTTTCCACCATTTTGTGTGTCTGAATGCCTACTAAACTACCTCAGTCGTTTTCCTGCATACAGGTGATGTTCTGAAGTTTAACTCTGAAATATTGGTGTTTTGATTTCAGATAATAACACCCAGATCTTCACCAATTCCATCTGATGGGCCCTATCCTGCATTTATTTCCACTTCCGAATTTGATCCTGTTCTATATAGGGAAGAATTGATACGAAAGGCTTATTTAACAAAGTTTCCGTTATACACGTAAGGAAAAAGTAATACTGTAATTACTGTAGGGCTTCCATGCAATGCAGACGTGGTTTCAGGGCCTGACGTCTTCCTCAAACCTGCATATTTTTTTCACATACTTTGGGCTCCGCGCCGCATTATTCAGAAGGCGCGGCTCCCGGCGGGACAGGCGTTTTAGCGCTTGCATGGAAGCCATACCGTACTGTACATATAAAACTTTCAAGAGAAATTTTCATTATGGTGTTAGGTTTCAAAATAGTTATAATCAAAATCTCCAGTATTAAATTATCCTAAACATGCTTACACAGCGATCTAATAATCTTCATTTTTTGCCAGTGAACGCCCCGACTACCTTATTACAGTTGGGAGAGGTCATAAAACTTGTTCTACCATTAGTGTTGGTAAGAGCTTACGTTTTATTTTTATTTTTGTATTGTATTTTTCCAGAAGTCAAAGGCCAGGAAGACAAAAGTGGTCGAAGTCGAATGCCAGCAGCATTTGCAGGAATAACATGCACCATTGTTTTTTTATTTATTCTTATGCTATATTTTTACATGAGTGGTTTTGTGCAATTTTAATTGGAATATGATGAATGAAATAATTTATTTTCAGAAAATATTGAGCTCCATTGAAGAATAAGAGCATTTCAGTGACAACCCATAAGCAATCAAATTGAAACAAATAAAGCAGCGCGAAAGCAAAAATGAACGAACCGGTTTAGAAAACAAAATAGCAGGAGATGGGGGATGTAAAGTGTAAAACGTTAAACAAGTGTCATTATTTTGTCAAAAAGTCACAAAATCATTGTTTTGTGGAGTGGAGAAAGCAGTTACATTAGGGTCATGAAATAGAAAAAATTGTACTGTCCTAGTTGAAGGGGCAATTGTTTTTTGTACCTGATAATTTGAAGCGGTTTGAGAGAGTTTGAAAGCGAAACCGGAAACAGAAAATGAAAACTGAATAAGAATAAAACAATAATACAAAACGTACAACATTAGGGGTTAGGTTAAACCTATCTTTGTAAAAATGGATTATGCGGAACTTGGGCCTGAGACCTTATTGAAGTTGGTGCTCCATGATGGAAAATTGAGCGATGAAGCTGATGATGTTCTGAGTGGTTATGAGCTCCGTGCTCAGTTGCACTATGCGCGTGAGCTTCATGGGAGCCTGATCCGATTTCAATGTTGCTATGTTCCTCTTCATGACTATGAGGGCCACCCAGGATGTGGGGAGATAATACCTAAAATGCTTAAGGTATGAATTATGAAGTTCGACTTTGTAAAATACCTCTACTAAAAATTTTTCATCACTGGCAACTCTAGGTGATAAAATATTTGGACTCAGAATCATCACACCAATTGCTTCGGAGGATAGCACGTGTGGAGCAAGAATTCCTGGACTGAGCACATCGATGACCAACGCCTCGGGAGAGAGAACTCTTGGCTCAAGGAATCTAGGAGTCAGTACTTCAGCAATCAAAGCTTCTGGCGAGAGAACCCATGCTGTCAATGCTCTTGGAGAGAGAACTTCCGCACGGAAAGCTGTCGGGGAAAGTATTCGTGCAATTAACGCAGATGGTGACAAAACTGTTGCAATAAATGCTCGAGGAGAGAGAACGTCAAGCTGTAAAGATAATGTTGGGAAGACTAGAAAAAGTCAAGAAAATAAAGTACCTTCAAAGCTTCCGGGCGTAAAATCTCCGATACAAAGGCATGAGGTGACAGTACCATAGCTTCCATTGACACTCCGAAGTTGATGAGGTTGGCAAAGGCATGGGGCTGAAAATAAGTACATACCTGTGTTTTACAATTCATACTTAATTTAATACATTCGTGAATTTGTATATGGAATTCCATGGAATTTCATAAACTTGTTCCTGATATTAAATTCAAAAAAAAAGTGGAATTTAAAAGTTGTAGCGGCTAAATTCGCAGTGAGACCCTTGCCGGAAACTAGCGTGTGCCTTAAAAAACAATCAATTTTTACGAAGCCATGATACCAACACTAAGCGTATTTGCACAAAAAATATTCCATTCGAAAGTAATTCGTACCTTTAATACTAAATATTCCACATCACCAATGTGTTCTCCCTCTGGATAATTTGGAATGACTGGATGTGCATCACCATCACCACCACCGCCTGCTCGTTTGACACGTTTCTGAGGTTTGTTCCAGAACGGCCACTGCGGCCGTCCTTCCGTTGCCAGTTTTCGAATTGCATCTTCTATCCTAGTATCTCTTTCTTCTCTGGTCATATTGGCGATGGGCAAGTAGCTTGTTGGGTTATCTTCAAGTTATAGTAGACTAGTTTAATAGACTTTGAGGGAAAAATGTGTATAACTAACCAGCATAGACAAGCTTGACTTGCTCCTCATTCAAATGAGCGAATCCATATTTTTTATACTCAGAAGCTTGGTCGGAGGAAAATAGTTGCCTGGCTCTGAAGTACAAATAGTGAGCCAAACTAAAAATATGAACTTACTTGAGCCAATTTATATCGTTTTTGCTCAATTGTTGAACCATGGGATATTGAACCTCTTCCATAAACTGCATTTCTGGTTCTATTCTGGCGATTAAATTGTCCATGGCAGTTCCAGCTCCGCTTAGATCAAGAATGGCGTCTAACATTAATTGTTGATATCGCTGATTGGATGAAACTATCTGAATTGTTAAAGTTTGAATGTAACTGGTTTAATTTAAAAAAAGCTAACCTCGAATAAATCTGGCAATGAAAAGAATCCATCCTTCTGGAATGACAACAGTGTCGGAGAGAGGAAACGATTTTTTGGTTTTCCTTCAGGCATAATTGATAATATTCTAGGCGATAGAAAGGAGAACTTCTTTTGAGCTATTTCAGATGCCTGAATTAAAATTTATTTTGAAGGAAAACACTCGATTTTTGGATTTTACCGAAAATTGGTTTATGATATCCACTATTTTTTGGAACGCGTCGTTTTCGTTATCGATTTTTGGAGCCTCACTATTGATTTTCAGCTTCATTTGATCAAATACTCTGAAAAATACATTTACTTAACATTCAGTTGGTCTCGCCACTTTAACTTTTTCGTATCCCCAGATTGTTGTCTACGCCCAAGAAAGTGGTGCACATGTAGTCCCATGTGGTCTAGTGGTTAGGATTCGTGGTTTTCACCCACGCGGCCCGGGTTCGATTCCCGGCATGGGAAGTTTCTTTTTGTTTATTTTTGTTTCAATGTTTTTGATGTTAATATTGCCATTAAAGACAGTTAAACAATTTTTTCTAGGATCCCTGTCCGACAGATGCCAGAAAACTAGTTTAGCTGTGTGTGTGTGTCATTTTTTCTAATGGCTACTGCTCTATTTAAAAGTTCACGCCTGTCAATCTCGATTTCACAACAATGACAACAATGATCGGTTTCCAGTTAGCTCTAGTTTGTCCTCAGACATTAATGACCGCTAATCCGAAATGACCACAGTTGAAATGTGGCAGGCCATGCAATTGACGCTTATGCTTGAGTTTGAGGGGGGATATATTCAGAGAAACCGGTTGATGGATGTGATCTCTGCCCTTATATTGTTTCAAAAACGTACTTTTTGTTTTCGTCATTCATCAGCTTAAAATAACCATTGCATTTTTCGACACGACGATAATGGTTTCGAATACGGCGAATATTATCCAAGTGATCATGTTGCCCAGTGGAACCACCTGAAAGATAATATTAAATATATTGGTTTTAGAGATTTTTTGTTTGAAAATTCTATATTTTTAGTATGAAAATTAAAAATATTGTAATGGTAAAATCACATGGTACGTGCCCAATCAGATAGATAGGTCTCTAATCGGTCGCAGTGTAATTTAACAAACCAAGAACGATTCTCCAACAGCGCCTCATTGGCTCAGTGGCAGAGCGTCTGTCTAGTAAACAGAAGGTCGCTGGTTCGATTCCAGCATGAGGCACCGAAATTTCTTTTTTTCCTTTGCTGCAGCAAAGTTATTTTAACTCACCAACTATTCTTTGGAAATACTTTGAAGCCAGCTTTGGTATGTCAACTACTGGTCCCGATGTGTTTTTAGAGTCATCTTCTTGGACTGGCTCTGAATTATAAATCACAATAAAGAATTTTAGAACGATATAGATGAAATACCTGATGCACTTCTTTTTGATCTTGGCATAGACATATGCCTTGGCAACCCAAACATATTTCGCTCCACAGGGTCTTCAATGATTTTTTTCAAAGCGTTTTCAGACTTTTTCAAATTCCTCTGCTCTTCCAGAAACAAATCATATGCTTCCATGATATCGTCAGCTCTTTTGAATCTTCTCGATTGTTTTTGCTGTCTTATTGGGTTTTGAACCCATAAATGGTGAACACTGCTGTAGTATAGATTGGAAGAAGTTGCTTTCTGACTACTTGGCGGTATTTCGTAGTTTTTCTCCACGTATTTTCGAGATGGAGAAACGTAAAGTTGCTTGATGAGGGGACGTGGAATATTGTGAAATGATAATCGCGGTGGTGATCTAGTTGTTGTGAACAGTTTTGCATTTTCTTTTGCATCTAGAACTTTTACGGAACATTTCGCTACAGCCACAACTGTTGCAGAGTCTCCAACACATTCTTCGAAGACAATCCGCTCGATTTGAGGTAGGTTCTCCAAATTTGCACGTGTATGTGCCTGAAAATAGGTAATTAGGTATAAGCCATGGTTGTTAATTTTTCGGTTTACCAATAAAAACTACAGTGCTCCACATAATGATACGGCCACCCCCAAATTTTGGTATAACTCAAAACTGGGTTGAGATAGCAAAACATAGTTTCTTGTGGAAATGTTCGCTGTACTAACTTACTTTCAGATAAGTATTGGAAATATACCTGAACCGTTCAGAAAAAAGATAAACCATTTTTTCATGAAAAACCATATTAAAAAATCCACAAAATGATACGGCCACCCTTGGTTTTCGTTTTCTTTTTTCGTTTTCTTTGCAAATTTTTTTGCTAAATGTTAAGTTTCATATTCGTTTGTGTTTTTACAGCTATGGGTCGTGGAATAACTTCAACTGACTACGAAAAAGGACAAATTGTGCCAAATTATCTCAAGGCTTCTCGAATCGTCAGATTTTTCGTGATTTGAAACTTTCGAGAGATATGATCACTCGATATGCTTCCAATCCTGCCGCTTATTGCACAAAAAAGTCTTCTGGTCGCACAACTTTTCTTTCTGTCAGACCCAAGCGAAAAATCGTTCGTCGAGCATCCAATTGAACAGTGACTTGCTCGAAAAGTAGGAGCGAGATGAACCTGGCAGTGTCTGTTGAGGCCATACGACATGTTCTTTTGAAGTCTCAGTTTAACAAAAGACGAAAATTAAGAAAGGCTCCATTCATTACCAAAAAAACCGCCAAAACCGTATTTAGTTTGCTAAAATCAGTCAGGGACCTAACTGAAGACAAGTGAGGATTACGGTATAGTCATTCAAGCCCAGTTTTTGGTTTCAGTTCATCTTTTCTTTTCTCAAAGCGTGCCACTAATCACGGTAGTAATCTGGTTCATCACAGTTAAACTTTTTCTCGTCACTGAAGATGAACTGAAACCAAAAACTGGGCTTGAATGATTATACCGTAATCCTCACTTGTCTTCAGTTAGTTCCCTGACTGATTTTAGCAAACTAAATACGGTTTTGGCGGTTTTTTTGGTAATGAATGGAGCCTTTCTTAATTTTCGTCTTTTGTTAAACTGAGACTTCAAAAGAACATGTCGTATGGCCTCAACAGACACTGCCAGGTTCATCTCGCTCCTACTTTTCGAGCAAGTCACTGTTCAATTGGATGCTCGACGAACGATTTTTCGCTTGGGTCTGACAGAAAGAAAAGGTGTGCGACCAGAAGACTTTTTTGTGCAATAAGCGGCAGGATTGGAAGCATATCGAGTGATCATATCTCTCGAAAGTTTCAAATCACGAAAAATCTGACGATTCGAGAAGCCTTGAGATAATTTGGCACAATTTGTCCTTTTTCGTAGTCAGTTGAAGTTATTCCACGACCCATAGCTGTAAAAACACAAACGAATATGAAACTTAACATTTAGCAAAAAAATTTGCAAAGAAAACGAAAAAAGAAAACGAAAACCAAGGGTGGCCGTATCATTTTGTGGATTTTTTAATATGGTTTTTCATGAAAAAATGGTTTATCTTTTTTCTGAACGGTTCAGGTATATTTCCAATACTTATCTGAAAGTAAGTTAGTACAGCGAACATTTCCACAAGAAACTATGTTTTGCTATCTCAACCCAGTTTTGAGTTATACCAAAATTTGGGGGTGGCCGTATCATTATGTGGAGCACTGTAGTTTGTAAAATTCTGGGAAAATTATAAAATGGCGTTTTTTTAATTTATAATTTATGAATGCATAATTTAACCATGCTTTCTTCAATCGCCGTCGTCAGTGTGAAAGAATGCTCTACATTCATCTCTATATTTTATCTTAAAAAAACAACAACCGATTAAACAATTATTTTCCCAAATCTACTCGAAATATTATTTTATTAATATGATCTCGCGCGAAAAATTAAATTTAAAAAAAAAGTTTCCGTTAACTCTGCTCACTCACTTTGATCAGTGCCATTGTGGTTGCGTATTGCCAATAATGTTGTAGCTTCTTTTTGTCGATCTCGAAAACTTTTGTGTCGGTCTCTATTTTTTGTCCATCTACTCGTCCATCGAACACTTTCCCCCTCACTTGGACTGAAATTATAAATTTTGCCAATATCGTAACCCATTTGCTTTCCTTTTTTCGTAGTGTTCAAAAAGTACCTTAAAAATATTTGTTCAAATATTTTTGGAAAATTTGAAAATCTTTGGGAAATTTTTGATTGAATAATGGCAAAAAACACTACTTTATACCGTTTTTTTAATTGAAAATTTACCATCTCAAAAAGTGCCTAACTAATAGAGCAAGTACAACATTTTAAGGTGCCAACAAAACATACCCGTGCCTACTAGAAGAACAAGTAGCAGCACAAAGTCCATACATCCACGTATAAAGTTCGGCGTAATTGTTCTGAAGGATCCGAAATCTTTTTTCGACTTTCAGAAATTGCGAGTTACAAATATTCGAATGAGGAACAATTCTGGCAGCGTGCCAATACGATGAAGAATAATATGGAATAATAGTTATGAGTACAATATGAATTGTAATTGATATGAGGAGACGGAAAACGGTGGGGGTTGAACGCAATGGATGCTGCTGCTGCTTTTTCGCAAAAACTTTTACCTGCCCACAGACATTTACGCCCCGGAAAACCAGTAGTCTCACGGCGCCTTACCTAACGGTGCGAGAGAGGAGACCGGGCAAAATAATAATGCTAATCGGAAATGGTGAACTGGACATTGTAGATATTGGCCAGAGGATACCCCACTGACGGTCAGTTGATTTTAATGCGGATTTGAGCATTTGATGTGACACGTCAGTGGACACAATTTTTCCATCAACTCTAGCTGCCTTGATGTGACAGTGGGAAAACAAGCGGAAAAGTTCAAGATTGCGAACTCGTTCTGTATAAATATACTTTCAAAAAAAGGGGGCGTAAATTTTGCGTTCGCGAAAGCACCAAAACCACGCACAGAAAAAAAAAACGAAGTGGATTAATAGTGCAAAACGGAACACGACGACGACAGGAAACCAAAATGCTTTAATCGGTTTAAATGGACATGGGCCAAGTGAGTTGAATATCCTTTCTCACCTCCGCAATGTTGTCCACAATAAAGGGGGTTATGAAATTGAGGAAGGATCAAGGTGAAAGTTTTCTGGATAATAATAGAAAGTGTTATGCAAGATAAGAGTGAAAATATGAGGAAGTCGAAAGTGTTTGGATTTGCTCCAATTGTTATGGTTTCGATGAACTCGTGAAACATAAAAGTTCAAATCTTTTTGTGAACTCTGATGGGCTGGAATATGGTTTGGAAATAATGTCTCGCTTGTGTTCTTAACATTGGAAGTTTGGAGTAAATAGTTTTGAGAGCAAATCAATGAGTCAGCTTCAATAGTAAAAAAAATGCTTTGTAAAAATTTCAGATTGAAAATTGGCAGAAGCTTTGACTAATTTTTCCAATAGAGTAATTATGCAATTTTATTAATATTACATCTGTATATGATGTCAGTTTTTCATTTATTTGAAACCCACGACGTTTAGGCACAATGTCAGCAATAATGTTCTAACTAGTAAATGTTCTAAGTTCCAAGTAAATGTATCATAAAAACCAAGATGATTGGACACTTCATAAAACTTGCTAGACTTTTTTAAAACCAGGTTACAATTAAAATGGGTTAACCATGTTGATTTTGAATGTGTCATATAGGATTGGATAAACATTTTAACAACACTTTAAACCAGATGTTTTCAAATGTCACAGTCCGTAAAGATATTGTGTAAATATAAAATCGGTTGACCTAATTCCATAAATATTCTGAAAGTTGTGGACTACATTGCAAATGATTAAATCTGCAGAACTTTTTGAAATCACTCAACGTGCATATTTCCGAATCAAAATTTCTTTCTGAACTATGGCTCAGTTACCTAATTAGAATGTTTGAACCTATACGGAAACAGATTATAATATTGAAAATCTTTACGTACGCATATTTTTAGATGAATAAAGTAATGTTTTTTGCATTTCAAAAACTTTGTCCAGTCAAACAGTTTTGTTTTCACGCTTCCTCACTTTTCTATGCATAGTAACGAGATCAAATACTCAAAAAATGGAATCAGGCATCAACAACTTTTGAAGATTGAGTTTTTTTTCCAATTTTATTTGGATTTTCTTCCATTAACCAGTTTCGCATCGTTGTTTCTATTTCCTGTGCCGGAGATCACTGCGGAACCACAAAAGTTTTCCGCTTTTTAAAAAGTTCACGAGAGAGTGTGTGTGCCGCGTAGACACAGAAACTACATTTCCTTTGCCCTTAAAGTAAGGTAATGGTAAAGGTTGTACGTTTGGCTTAAGGGTGAGCCGACAAAGCCTCCTGTGGACAATAGATTTGTAAGAGTTACTGGTGGCGTTTAAATCTCGTCTAGTCTGAATACAAGCCGTTCCGGTACTAGCGATATGGCCGGAGAATGATTACAAAACATGACCTGGTATAGAAAGGAAGATGTAGAAAATGACTTATCGTATTTCCTCTATTAGTAAGGCATGCAAAACTAATTTTCGGACACCTAATTTGATGCAAAACTAATGGTGGTGCAAAACTAATAGAGGGTGCAAAACTAATTTTCGAACAGGTTTTTCTCATGTTTTCCATTAAGTTATGGCATAATATCATCAATTTCAATAACAACTTATGAACCAAAATGGACGAATTTTACGACTGATACGCAAAAATTGTCCGAGTTGTACTCATATTTTGACTATTTTGTCTTGTTATACCAAATCTGTAAAAGTTTTCCTAATTTTTAGAACGATTTTACAATGCAAATTTTTAATTCCTAAAAAAAGGGGAGCAAAACTATTAGAGGGGCAAAACTAATAGAGGGTGCAAAACTAATGTTCGATTAGTGAAAATTCACGCTTTCAGATAATATAGACCCGGAAAAATCCAGGAAATGAGCCACTCTTCTCTTCGTCCTCTTCGTCCTGAAACTTTGCAAATTACGTAAGGAGCTTCAAAGTTTATTTCCTCATTTTGTCCCGTAGTCTTGGATTCCTTTGTTCAAAATGGGAGTCCTTTCAATGCTTTTTTTTTGAAATCCTTAATGTCTTGCAATCGTTCTTCCAGTGGTATAACCAGCAGCTTCACGCAAGAGTTGCAACTCCGCATTCAGTGGTTTAAATATAATAGATATTTATGAATTGATAGTGGTTTTGTCGGACAATACGACTTCTGATGAGTGGAACATTGCGAGCTTGGTGAACATAAATTAATAGGCAGTCCGAGTTTAAGAAATACACTCCGAATTGGTTGCAACCAGTATTTGGAGGAAATCACGGTTTGCCGTACTATCGTCAAAAACGCCGTTAGTCTCGTACTTCTTATAATAAGATTTTGAAATAGAGATTCGAAATCCCGTTGATTGGTAAATCGAATTATCTCCACTGTCAGATGGTCCACGTTGATCTGCGGCATTATATCAACTGCATTGTGAAGGCCTTCATTTGTGGAAATACTGATATGAATCGAGCTTCGGCCGCACAGTTTTTTGAAGTACTGGATGAAGGATGCCGGTCCTGTGATCTCTAATTCTTTTTTTATTAAAAAATCAATTTGTTCTTTCCGTTATAATTTGAATTTCTTTAGATTCGAGATCATAGTATGCCCACGCGAATTTTTCATCTTCTCCACTCTAAGGAACTACGGTTATTCCGTCCCCAAATTGAACTTCTACTTCAACCGGAGGATCTTCCGAAAAGAATATTGATTTTCCTTGATATGGCAAAGTGAGAGCCTACACAGAGCCTGTAATACCTGTAAAAACGTAGTACAAGAAACGTGATTTTCGAACAAAATATGTATGAAAAACCAGGGCAAAGTTGAAATTAAAACACTTTTAAAATTGAAGAGGATTTATACATTTTTGAAATTAAGTTGTCCAGTTTAATGTGAACTCGCGTTTTGGCCCAGAATTCGAAGACTATGAATATGCACAATGTATTTTTTAATGAAGCTAAGATTTAAAAAAAAAACATAACTCACAGGGTGTTGCGAGTAAAAGACGGTCATACTGGTGTTATCTGAAAAGATGCAAATACAACCATACTTATAAAAATTAGCTAGTTTAAGAAATAAAAAGTCGGAGGTACTCAATTTAAGTTCAAAAATCTGAAGTTATTTTTTAAATACGCGAAGTATCAAAACTTTCAACAGTAAAAGAAACCATTTTATCTCCTGCTGCCAAGGTGTTACAAAAGCGCCCCATTCCAATTAAATGCCAAAGAAAGAGTTTTGTTTTTGCTTGAAGTGAAATTGCTCTCTTTTCTCTGCGCCTTCTCTCTCCTCATATGATCTAATGGCGCAGCGCGCGCGCGGACCATTGGAACAGTTCCAGAACTTGCCTCCCGGGAAGTGGTCGGTTGCGCTCTCGCTCATTGTTTTCAAGTCATTCTCTCGTTCCGTTCCATTTGTCAGCATTTTCTACTGTTTAGTGATTTGGCTCCTACATTTTCGCCAATTTTCTTTGCAATTTTAATTCAAATTAGCGTTAATTTTTCGGTTTCGCTCGTTGAAGTATTTTTGTCGTTTTCCCATTTACGTCCTTTATCTGATTTGAATTTAATAGTATGCATTTAAATAATTCGTTTTTCCGATTGATTTTTTCCGTCACTAGATTCGCAATGTGCCACCTGATGAAATCTTCCGGTACATATTCCCCGTTTTCTTTTAAAATAAATTTAAAACTGACAAAAAACAAAATAAGTTAAGTATCTCCTAGAATGAGAGGATGCCTAAATCTAACGAATGGAAAAGTGTCTAGAGACCTCTCATTTTTCGTTTTCAGTTTTATATTTAAGAATTTTCTATGCATTAACCGTGATTTTCCTTGCCAGACCGTTTTTTTGTTTGTTAAGTTACTATAGTTTTTAGACGACAACGGGCTAACTTTGATTTTTTAAATTATCGGTGTCGTTCCTAAGAGTTTTTTAAAGTTAGCTAATTTTATTCTCATTTTTTTACTTTACAGCGCAATACAGATTTGTTTCTGCATAAATTTTATTTTATTTTCTTTGCGCACTCTCAATTCTCATTTGATCTACCAGCGCACGCGGTCGTATTCACTCGTCCTTTTAAAATCACTCTCTCGTTTCTTACCATTTTTCATCATTTTCTGATTGTTTTTCTTGTTTTTAGTAGTTTGAAACCTTCACGCGTTCATTTTTTTTTGTGTTTTTGCTGCTGGGAGCATTTTTGTCGTCATCCCATTCGTTTTCTTCATCCGTTTACTTTAGATAATATTCAAATCAGTCTTTTTTCCGATAGCTCATTTTTCGTTACTTGCTTCGCATTTGAAAGAAAATTCTGATCAAAAAAATTGGAAAGTTTAAAGAAAACTTCAATTTTACAACTTAATACTGCTGATTTTGCACGCAACGACCCAATTTAGAGGGTTCTATTAGCGCCTAAGTGTCCACATAACGATTTGCAGTTAAACACGTACCCTTGGTAGTCTAGTGGATAACGGCGGGAACGGTGGGCGGAGGCTAGTAGGTTCGATTCCATTGTTCTGCTGAATTTTTTATAACACTTTTGGAGTCCCAAAATGGACAAATCTCGGCATTTTATCTACTGTTGATCTCTGGTATTTTGTTGCCAGTTCTTTAACGATTGTCTACGCTTTAACCGTAACTTTCTTTGCCGATTTGTCAACTTTTTGATAATTTATTTATATTTTGTTCGTTAACGAAACTGAGCGAATTTACATATTTTTAGAACTATTGGTGTAGCTCGCATGGAATTTCTGTCGTTACCTCTCTTTTTTTATTCATCTCTGCTGCTTTTGCTCATGACAAGTAAACCAACTTATTCGGATTTCCTTTAAAATCAGTAAAACAACTTTTAAGAATTGTTTTACTTTGAGACTTCTTGTGCTACATTGTCAGTTCTACATATAACCATTTTTTATGCATCACCCGCAAATTTCCTCTTTAAACCGTTTGTTCTGATGTTTATCATCCCGTTTCCACTTTCTAGTGACAAAGCTCACAAGACAGTGACCAAGATTAGCCGTCAATTCCGCATCTTTGAAGTGTTTAACGCCCGTAAACTTTCGATATTATATTGGTTTTAGAGAAAATGCACAGTTTTAACATAACATCCACCATACTTTCAGCAAAAGTTTAGATCTTCGTATTGTCTTTCAAAAAACAAAACACTTTCTAAAATCAGTTATATCTTGCCGCATACTGTTTCTTTCTTCAATTTTAGTTCAACTTGTATGATGTTTTCTTCTTTGTTGTCAATTTCTCTTTTTGAAAATTCATGAAACCCTAATAAAATATGTTTCAGATTGTCTAATGGAGGATCCTCGCTCAAGCCGCCTCACCTTGCGATCAGCAAGTCGACGCAATAGTGAGTCAAATGCGCATGAGAAGTTGTCGTCTGGTAGCTCTTCAAGAATGACATCCAATGGGTACAGTTCAATTAAAATCAAACAATGATAAAAACCGTTTTATTCCAGATCACCTTCGAAAAGTCCGGTTCTTGGCAAAGGTCGTGCACTCTCAGTCCCAGCGGATAGTAGTCGGAGAAATGAGACGGACTCTTCATATGGAATTGGTCTACATGCGTCATGTTTTGGAAAACGAGACGTTTATCCGGGTGATAAAGTCAAGCTCAAGAGATTGTTGAATGCGATTCCTGAAAACTTCAGTATTCCGATTTTGCGCATTGTTCAGATTGGTGAATACAACGATGGAAGGACACCAAGAAGTATTTTGTCTTATCGCGAGAACATGGCGAATGTTGACGAGTTTTCTGACGATTTGGTGATTGAACTTTTGGTGTTTTTCGAGTTGACACAAGTCGACGTGGACAGGGCCAACTTTTTTACTCAATTCCTGGAAGCTAAGGCGGAATATTATGAATTCACATCTTATGGTAAATTCTGTGTGTTTCATTTGAGAATCTAATAAAATTGTATTCAGATAATCGAGTGTCGGATATTCCAAACAACAAACTAAGGCCAACTCCATTGTATTCACTGCAATACGATTCTCGTACTACATATTCGGGCACTCCAGGCTACTCTAATTCGAGTGAAAAATCCGGAGAATCGACGAGCCGTGCCAGATTGGCTGTGTCTGATTTGCAATCCTTTCAAGATGTCACACATGGAACTTCGAGTGCAAGTGAATTTCCTGTATCTTCAGCAAATGCACCCGTTGAGAGTTTGAGCATTGGTTTAAGTTCGAGCTTTGGGCACACGTTGAACATCAGTTCGGTATCGGAGGAAGTTCAAGTTAGTTTTATATTTAATTAACTGTCAAATGTTTACTCGTTTTCAGAATGTTCAAGCATTTCAAGAATCTTCTTCTTTGCCGTTTGTTCATGCCAATCAATGTTCAACTTCGTCAGCCAAGAATTTTGATTTGTTTCCAGTTGATCCGAGGATGAAGATTGATGCTCGTATCATCAACAATCATTCTGTTGATTTTGGCTGTTTAGAACGTGATCGTCTCAATTGTGAACTTTTAGAAGAGCAAAAGGCAAGTTGGTTCAGGGAAATACTCAATTTTATGGTCTTTTGTTTTAGCAGGACACATGGAATCTTGAACCTGCGTTGGATCCCCGACTTGACATCTATCAATCTGTAGAAATCGAAACAACTTTTGACAGTTCCATTGATGATTATTGTGCAGACTTCGTGATTGATTCAACAACGAATGGAATGAATATGGAAGCTCTTGCAATCGAGGAACATGTAAGGTGTTTTCATTGTGATACAGCTTACAACTTTTCCAGTAGCGCACTCGTCCTTTGTTTAAAAACATTCAGATCCGCTAATTATTGACGGAAATGATTTGAACGGCGTAGATGTTGCAGAATATAATTATGTCATGCATCAAAATTGAGATAGTTGATAAATATAACATACTTTCAGAATAATCAAAAGGAGCACCAATGGATCGCGACCAATCAGCAGTCTATTTTGGATGAATATACTCACGAAACTGGTCCATTGTTACCTGATCCAAGCCTGTTGCAAGCAATATATCCGACTTTGACTGATACAAAAGGAAACACGAGTTCTAGCACGAATGCCAATACTTTCGATGATTCTGGTTTCGAAATGTTGGAGGACCAACTTGGAGAAAGTTGTGAACAGATGAAGGTTAGTGTTTTCAGCAGAAGAATAAATTAGCTGCGTGAATTTCAAAAGGAAGAAAAGTACCGCAAACAATCTTTAATCGATTTTTAAACAATTAAAACGTGCATAATTTAGATGCTCTAAAATATTGGCAAATAAGTGCTAATATTTTGCTCAAACAAAAAACATGATGCGTACTAGCTACGGTACATAACTGCCGATAAGTAATAGAAACTGCAAGAATCTCAAATAAATAAGCGGGGTGTTTGTCTAGATAGTTGGCAAGTAAAACATACTTTCAGAGTGATCAAAAGGAGCACCAATGCACCCCAACCGAGTACGAATCTATGCTGAACAAATATACCTACGAAACGGGTCCATTGATTCCTGATCTAGACATGCTGTTCGGAAAACGACGTTCAACATCAATTGATACAACAGGCAGCACGAGTTCTCGCACGGACCTGCATAGTCTGAATGACTCTGGTTTTGAAGAAAACGCAGCCCAACTTCGAGAAAGCGTTGACTCTACGGATCATAAATCAAGTACACTGAAGCAAAATCAGACAGAAAGCTCATTTTCTATGAACAGTGCAGAGCTTGGTTAGTTTGATCAATAGGATTTCAGTTTAATAAATTCACTTTTTTTTCAGGAATTCGATCCAAGAAAGCTAATGTATCGAGAATGAGTTCTTCTATTTCGGAAGATTTTGGTGTTTCATGGAACCGTATTCCAGTACGAAAGGTTTATACAGTTTACGCGCCCACTCAGAAGAAACTTGTGAATTCTCGTGCATTCGATAGGCTCAATGGACCATCAGGGTCTGGTGTTCAACTCCAAGATCAAAGCACGAGGAGAGAGAATGCTCCCGTCGGTACTTCTGGTGGAGATTTACGGAATTCATCCAAAAATCTGCCATTGACTTCTTTTCGAAGAAGCCCTCCCAAACGGAATAACATTGATTCTTATGAAACTTCATCTCGCGATGCACCATCTGGATCTGGAGTTCAAAAAATTACCAAGAAGAAGAAAATTTAGCTATTTTCTGCTGAACTTTTAAATCGTCTGCAAATAGTTTTATTCATTCACCCATTCCCTTTTCACATTCAAAATTTATAGCATTTTTTGTATTCAAATTCTTTATATTGACTATGACATATTTATAGTTATCATTCAAATACGTTTAGTTCTTGAGTGGCTTGTACCACAAATGTTTTATATTTATTAATTATAATCCTCAAATTTCCTATCCCCACTTTCCCATTACCAGTACAGATTTTACCGATTTTGTTAACAAGTGCCCTTTATATCAATTTGTTTCCGTTCTATATGTGTATACTTGCCTTATAGATACTCGTTTTATAAATGAAATTTTTGAGTTGATTCCTCCACAACTTTTGTATGTTAAACTTTTTCTGATCAATAGGAAGAAAATGAGAGTCAACGCTGCTGATTTTCAATGAGACACTTTGAGGAGCTTCTAGAAAACTTGAACATTTCGACCAAAGCTACTGCTGAGTGGTATAGTTTGTGTTCAGAAAATCGAAAACGGCGAGTTTTTGTACAATTGTACAATAACGTTTAGTTGATTGACAAACGAGAGAAAAACATGTTTTTGAGCAATTTTTGCGCGATAACTTGGTATTAACATAGGAAAGTGGATTTTCAGTTTTTTATGTGCAAAATTTTCAAAGTCACATTAAAATTTAGCGATTCTCAATTTCTTTCTGTTTATTAAAAAAGTTGAACAGTAGAAATGTAACATAGCTCACGCACTGAAGTTCCCTGAATCAGTGCAGTTTGAATTGTCTGAAAATTTAATATTCTTCAACCAGAAACTGAACCTGCAAATATTTGGCTTCATTGAGCTAAAAATGGGGATTTTTTTTTCAGAATTATAGCACTAAGAGTGTGAAAACTATGGTTTACTTCAATTGTTGCTTGAAAATGAGAAAACATTTTAAATTTGTAATTTTACGTTGAAAATTATAATTTCTATGTATTGTTTTTCCTTGCTTTTTAAAAAGTGTGTTTTTTCCACTACACGACCACCGTCATCCCACTTTGCTGGGTGTCGCCCACCCCTTTCGAATGACCGTGTGAATACGGATTAAAGGAACACAGAATTTCGCAGCGGGAAGGTTTTGCCACGGGGAGACGGAGGAGGGAAAGAGTGTGTGTGTCACTGCTGAGACGCAGAAACTACATTTACGGCGGCTGTCTCATCGATTAATCAATTCTTGTGGTTTTCGCTGGTTTTTGCTCGTTTCTGCTCGTTTTCTACATTTCTTATGTTATGTTTTGCAAAGATATTTTAATGAAGTTTGGCTCATCTATATTTTTTTTTCAGATGATCCGTTTTATTCTGATCCAAAACCGTGCCGGTAAGACAAGATTGGCCAAATGGTATATGCACTTTGACGACGATGAGAAACAAGTGAGTAAAATTGGAAATTTCAACGGGAAAATAGAACATGTTATCTTTCAGAAACTGATCGAAGAAGTTCATGCGTGTGTGACCGTGCGAGATGCCAAGCACACGAATTTCGTCGAGTTCCGCAACTTCAAAATCGTATATCGTCGCTACGCCGGGCTGTACTTCTGCATTTGTGTTGACATCACCGACAATAACCTTTACTATCTGGAAGCTATTCACAATTTTGTCGAGGTAAGTATTTTTGCAACCAGCTGTTGCATTTGCTCAGCTGACTTTAATCTTCCGCAAAGCCTTCGCCAACTATAGCAACTTTCCCATTAACTTCCCCAATTTCTCTGCGGATTTCAGCTTTCCGCAAGGTCTTCGCTAAGTTTTGCAATTTTTCAACCAACTTCATCATTTTCAAAATTAATCTCGGCTTCTCGCAACTTTTTTGTCTACTTTAACATCTTATAACCCAACTTTTGCAATGGCATTTTCAAAATTGCTGAAGTTGGTTAAAAAGTTACAAATTGCCGAGCAGTATTTCAAACATTGAAAAGTTTGTTTCTAACATGGTATTATTAATTTTTTTTTGATAAATCAAAATATTAATTTCAGGTTCTCAACGAGTACTTCCACAATGTGTGCGAGCTCGATTTGGTGTTCAACTTCTACAAAGTGTACACAGTCGTCGACGAGATGTTCCTTGCCGGCGAGATCCGTGAAACGTCACAAACAAAGGTGCTCAAACAGTTGCTCATGCTTACTTCCCTGGAATAGACAGTCAAGATGGACCCGTTCAAACATTGAAACACTCTGTAGAAACAATTAATTTATTTGCTCTTTCTGCCATAATTTGTATTCCGGAAATTCACTTGTCATTATGATTTTTCAACAATATTTATTTAATAGATTATTTTCTTTTTTTTTTAAACAATGAGCTCAAGTTTGCAGTGAAGCAGGAAAAAGCTTTAAACGAGGGCTAAATAGGTAAAGTTTTGTGCGTCTAGTTAGATATTAAATTTCATGATGAAACTTTTTCTAAAATCCTGAAATTATGATTAGATTTGCAAGAAGCCGATTTGAATATATCAGAGCAAATATTGTGATCTGCTGAAATTAAAAACCAGAACTTTCAAATTCAATGTTGCCGGAGGTATTCTAAGAATCTTGAAGGTTTAAACTATACGTATGTAAATTCCTCTTTTGATTTCTTTTGTTTACTTCTGTAAAAATATGATTTCTACATTCAAATTCAAATTCAAATATGAATTCTACATTCAAAGCTAAAACTGATACAAAACCTGATTTATGAAAACAATACAAATAAACGCAATTTTCTGAGTGAAATGGTGTTGAAAATATGGCAAAACTGAAGTCGTATGAAAAACAATTTGAACCGTAGAGAAAACAACGCTAATTTACGTGAGTTGGATCGATGTGAAGACGAAAGAGAAGAGTAAACGTATACAGATAACAAGAAACACTTGAAAAAAAACACAAATTTACAATATATTTTCATGAAGATTTACTTCCATAATGTGACAAATTTTTGCTTGCTCGATGACAACAGTCCGTATCCTGTTGGGTTCCATGAAAGTGAGAATATGGCATTTCTGAAAATATGGTTTTAAAATAGTTTTTGGAAAACAAAAACTCACTCCGAGTTACTGCAAAGCTGTTTTTCTAGCTTAGTACTATTTCTATTCCAGACGAAGATGCTTCCATTCGAACTTCCTGCAGCGACGTATTCATTTCCGGATGATAAAACAACTCTTGAAAGGTCGGAACTAGTACGGTAGTTTTCCGCGCTGAAAATGTAGAATTAGTAATTGCTCATTCACTATACTTCACTAACCTGTAACAGTGAACCGTCTGGAACGTTCGTAGATCAATCAGGGAGATAGTGTCATCACGAGTCGAAACGAGAAGTTCACATCCACTCATTGTAACATCCAAAGAAGTAATTCTACCTCCCATGTCAACAGTTCTAACTGGATCCGTTGACCTTCCATCGTAAAATCTTAGTTTTTTGTCAAAATGTCCTGATGCGAATAGTGATGGGCTTGCACCCATATTGGTTGCAACGTCGAGAACCTTAGACGCAGGGAATAGAGAGCGGCTGCCTGAAATTAAATTTAAATGAATTCATTCAGAAGAATTATAGAAAATATAATAAGTACTCACATCTTTGATTTTGAATATCCCAAATTTTGATAACCCGGTCTGCGCTGCCAGAAACCGCCGAATGTGATTGATAAAACTTGACGCATGTTACTTGATCAGAATGCCCAGAGAGAGTACTCTGAAAATATTAATTAAAAATATGTTTGGTACTCTTGCAGCTGTTGTGCTTTTTTCATGGCATTTGCCTGAAACCAGGATGGGTCTCACTAATTCTCAGCAAATGTGAAACCCGGCCAAAAATATTGTATCCCACAGAATTTGATTTTTCGTAGAAAATTCGAAAAAAAATTCTTATGAAAAATTTAAATTGTTGCCAAGTTGTTTTGTACCCGCCATTGACCTACGTTTCAGTTGCGACGTTTAAATTCTTAGAGATACAGAAATGTCAAACTATCAGTAAATGTAACGTTACCCACCAAAAGCCGAGAGTTATCCAAATTCCAAATCCGAACATTCTTGTCATTAGAAGATGCAATAAAATGCTTCCGATCTCTTTCATAGTCTATCCTAGTGAATGCAGCATTACTGCCAGCGAGTGTTCCACTGAAATATGTGTTTTTATATTAAACAGAATACGTTTTCAAAATAAGCTCACATTCTAGTGTATCCCCCGTGTCCATCGACTTTCCAAATCTTGATATTCCGGTCAGATCCTCCAGTCGCAAACGTTTCTCCGTCGAGCCAATGAACATCGTTTACTTCTCCTTCCTCACACTCCTAAAATTTCAAATCTTAAAGTGAATAGCTCATTAAATATATATTTACCAAGACAAACTCTGCGCGGGATGGCACACTGTCGCCAAGAAGTAAATCTCCATTAGAATTGGTATCAGGCATAGCACGCAACATTTCTTCTCTAAAAATATAATTGATTAAATATGAAATAATTCAATAAAATGTTTGAAAATTGCCATTTGTTAATTTTTCCGAAAAACATCAAATTTTAGTCAGTTTTCTTTCGGATTTGTCCAAAACTTTTTTCAAACGTTTGCCTATATTTTATTTTCTAGTTTTGAGTTTAGTTTTGATTTAAAAACTTAGATTATCGGATCGAAATGAACATTTTTGCAAATTTGCCAAACCCGCATGATAACTTACAGTTTTGTGTCCTTGTCGGTGATATCTTGAACAGCACTAGTGATCATATCTTGAATACGAGAGTTTCGTCGTCTGAAATTAAATAATCAAACTTCAAATTATTATAATAACTCACTTTTCTTCTAAAGCAACTTCTGCGTTCAGAAAATCGACTCTTTGCTCGTTGAGCTCTCGAATTTTGTTCAGAAAATGGATTCGATCGTTCTCAATGTCTTGTATTTGTTTTGTCAGCATTGTTACTGTGGTCTGGAAATCATAATACATTAATCTACATTCTCAAAACTTCAAGCCAACATTAGAAGCAATCCGCTCATCATTCAGTTGATCGTTGTCGACTTTTAACCTCTGAAGTTCAACTTCTGTTTTTGCATATTTTGCACATATTGATTTTGCTGTTGCTTCCAGTGCAATTTTTCTGTAAAAAAAACAATTGGCCTGTGTTTTCACAACAAAAATCAAAATTTAAACACTTACTCAGCAATAATTGCACTAGACTTTTTCTCAAAGTCTGCAATTCTATGATTTGCATCAATGAGCCTCTGGTCATTTTGGCACTTGGATCGATACAACTCGGCCATTTCCTCCTTCACGCGAGCCAATTCTCCAGTTTCTAGCTGACTACTATTTGAACTAGAGGTACCATACTTGTGCTTCTTTTCTAGTTGTTCTGCTAGTTTTGAATCTGAATTTATAAAAAAAATACATACAAATTTGGATTTCTGGATAATTATTATTTTACTTACAATTGTTATATAATGTTGCTGTCTGCTTATTTCTCTGTTTGACATCTTCTAACCTTTCAATAATTAATTTTCTATACGAGTCTGCCATCAACTCTGCAAAAAAAGTAAATTGAAATAAAACAAAATAAAGTATTGAGCAATTTTTTGCGAAACAAAAGTGGATAAAAATAACCCAAGCAACACAACTCGGGTGAACACAGCGTGACCAGTTTACTACGTTGTCAATAGAGCGCGTTTGCATTTTTTAATTTTCGTAGCGTCTTTGAAGGGGGAAGACGTCGAAGAAGGTTTATAAATAATTATGCAACAACAATGAAAAACTGTGTAAATTTGAAATAGAGTGTATTTTCTTAGAAAAAAATAATTTAAGAAATTCCCACGATTTATTTCTGCAATAAGGAATTTCCAATCTAGTCACCAATTTGCACCTGATGTACCAATTTTCATTTTAGATTGTATCTATTAAATATTGAAAAATTGTGAAAAAATCGAAAAAATGGTATAAAAGACGCTAAAAATAGTCAAAGCAAAGCAAAAAAGAACAATGAAACTTTTCATTTTTGTTATATTTTTTTTTATATCCAGCAACGTTTTGGCTGAAAGTCACGAAAGTCAAGAACATTCCGAACTATTGTCTTATAAATCTGAAATAATTTGGACTAGTGAGTTTATTTAGCGTTGTAGGCTAGTAATTCATTGATTCTTGTTTAACTAAATGCCAGATTTTCAAGAAATAAATATACATTCAGAGTTTGGATTTTCGTGCGATGAACGTCAATGTCGGTTGGACAGCGTCGGCCAATACTCAATCTTTGCTGAATGTGATAAAATACAGCTCTTATGGCACAATTGCTGGTGCAACTTCCCAAAATAATTTCTTGATTTTGTAACTCAAAATAAATCACTTTTTGCTCGAAATCTGCAGTTTATTTAAAAAAAAAATATATTGAAGGGATTTTCACGACCGGGAAAATACGGTAGGTTATTTAAATATGTAGGTATCTTATTTCAATTGAAGAATTATTTTATTAAACTTTTCATGTTTTTAAAAGAATCATTCGACTATCAACAATCATAACTTTAACTTCAAATCAAGAAAATATCAAAAAGACACCTACAATGCAAACATGTGCCTCATGAGCTGTACATACAAACATGCGTGTAACGTATTCTGAGCGCGTCGGTATTCTGCATATTTCTTCTCCTCTTCCTCAACCCGAGGGTTTTGTCGTCTCATTGGCAACATTGCTTTAATGTGATTTGTTTTTTCTTTTCCATCTTCCTTCCCATCAAAAAGCGTGTCACCTATGAGTTCATCTGCCCACGTTCTAGTTTATCACTACCGTTGATTTCACTGGTTTATAAATTTATAACTAGCTCCAATGCAAGTTTTGATTAGCTAAAATTTAGGTAGTACATCTTTTTTTCTTTTCTAGAGAGAAATTTGAACTTGATCCATGTTCTTAGTGTTTGTGTTATCAAAACTCATGTTCAAGAAAACTGTTTCAAGATTCGGGACATGAACTTTGATACTATAAATTGTATTATCATACACTGTTTAATTGCCTCCGGGTACTAAGAAAAAACTTCCTGTACAAAAATTACTTTTCCTACATCTGTGTTTAGTTTTGAACAAATATTAGCTCTACTATGTTTTTTATGCATGTGATCTATTTTTGTTTTGTTATCTGATACATAATTCTCGTTGTATTATCTGTTGCTGCAAGAGGGCTTTGTTCCATAGTATAATTTCAGAAAAATAATATTTAATAACTCCGTTAAATCTCTGAAAACTGAAAATTTCAGTCATAACGTTCAAATTGCAGAGATTCCCCTTTAACTCAAACCATTATATTTCTAAACGTTCCCAAAAAACGTCCGGTCTGGCAATGAACTAGTGCAATATAATTAGGTTGTTCAAAATATACTATTGTTCTGTTGAACGTCACTGTGCCACTGTGCCGTCTAAAATGATAATTGTGGAAAATATAAATTAGTTTCCCCATTGGCCATAAATTACTACATAATAATCTTAATAGGTTGAGTACTCACAAGGCTCTCAAAAATTTTCTTTTTAATTAGGAGTTTACATGAATAATATTTTGTGTACTGCTCTCAATTGACCATATGCCTGCCAGCTCTAAACAGATCTCAGTTCGTTTCTCCTTTTCTATGCCAAACTTTGGCCAATTGAGCAAACGACATCTGGTTTCTGTTTATTCTTAATCAGAGTCCTTTCTTTCTTTCTTTTCATCTCATTTTAAACTTTCACAAGTTCCAAATTCCACTTTCGATTACGCTGTCAATCGTACTTTGGCGATCTGGATCTTAATGTCAAAGCTGAATTGATGTTTTGTGTTTCATTTTATTTCTTTTTTTTCAAAACAAAATAGAAAACAAAGTAAAGTAAAAACACACGTTCAACTCGTTGAATAAAATTTGTAATTCAAAACTCTGAAAGAAGTGTCTCTACTGTTTTTATTACCACGTTTTTCCTGAAATTCTAAATTCCATTATATTTTCTCCGAAAAATGTATAAATGATACTTCTGAGGAGAACGAGATAATAATATATTGTATTGAAAAGTTCAATTTAATAATACTTTGAAATCATTATATTTCATCTATTACTACGGCTCCGCCTATATCTTGGATCTTTTGCGCGCGTTTTTTTTAATTTGCTGTAAATTTTTCTGTACTTTTCTAAAAATAATATGTTACCTTTAATGTTGTCTTCAACTTTCCAGCTAAGGCTTTCATTGTACCTTCAGACAATGAAAACCTAGTGTGCTTGAAAATACCTTCTAGAAATGTTTATCATCAAAACTTATTAATTTTCAGAAAACAATAAAAAAAAATCTGCAACTCGAGCAAAAACACTCAAATGTAGTGGAAAATGCCCTGAAAACAATTTTTTAAAAGTCTAAGTTTAAGCTGTTGAGAATGGACCCTTACAGCTCAAAATTTTTCTGTAAAGTATTTTTACTTTATAATGGTTCGTGCCTTTTTTTTTCAAGTTTAACATTGTGTTAATTGTGTTACGACCAATGGAGTAATCATTGAACACTGTTCATATTGTGCTAAAATAACCAAGTTTTGTAATACAATGGTCCTAAAAACTTTGGAAATTTTTTATTTTCAAGTCAAAAAAAAGTGAAAATTGAGTTAAGCCTCAACTCTGTAGAATTTTCAAACCCCTACAGTGTTGGAATATGTGTATCTTAAACATAATTAAAACACAACCATGAGAGAAAAAAAAGTTTCATGTTCAACGATTTTCTGATTTTAAATGAAAAATTGTCTATGTTTTTTGAAACGATATATTATAATATTTGGCTATTTTATCAGCACAAGAATGGTTTTTAATCATTTTACCACTCGTCGTATTTGACCTTTAATTAAATGCGTGAGCAAAATCTATGTTGGAAATATTTCGTTAATAACATTTTTATCTGAAAATCCTGATCAGAAAATATTTTTGTTGGAAAACAGTTATCAGTTTTCAACCTGTTATATAAAATTGACAGGTCAATTTTAAATGAATATTGTTTTTTGTATACTAAACTTTCATCTCAGCTATTAGAAAATTTTAGACTCCAATATATTTTCTTTCAAGGTTTCATGTGTCTTCCTGCCAATTGTGTTGTCATATTCCACACTTTTCTCAGATTCAACCCAGACGTGTAATTACTCTTCTCAACTGACTCAATTAATTTATGGTTTTATAAACTTCCGTTATTCGTGTGTTTTGGCAAAAAATTTCAAAAAACCAAAAAAAAATTAAATTGTTCCAATCCAACGTCAGTAGCGCAAAATACGCGCCCTTACAATTGAATCTTAGCGATTGTTTCATTCCGAAGCCTCTTATTCAAATTCATTTCTCAGTATACGCACAAGAAGAGGTTCAATATAGGACGGCTTGAACAACCACTTCTACGGTTAATGGTTTACATATTGAAACCAGACCCATTTCTTTCCATCTCTTTTCCTCAAGACTTCCATTTTGTAGACCCTGATCTTTTAAGCTTATTGTTTTATTTGCAACCGTTGCAATTTTTAGCTTCAAATTCGGATTTTGTGTCTTTGCATGTTCCGAGACATAGCATTTCGGCAAAGAAGTTTATTCACCAAAGTATTCAATTTCACGACGGTGCTCATTCTTCCATGATACTCACTGAATATCATGCTATTCTTTTTTATTTTTTAAGCAAAAAAAACTATTTTTTAAGCAAAAAAAAACTGATTTTTTTCCATTCTTTCCCATATCGTGAGTGAAAAGTCTCGCTCTCTGACTCAATGGTAGACTGAAAAAGTTGAAAGCTCCTCCCAACCCAGTCCATTGCTCAATTCCTATTTTCTTTTAATATTTTCAACACTCAACTATGTCGTGTTTAACTATGCTCCAAGTTTTTGAAAACTTTTTTCCTCCCTGGAATTTGACACAACTAATTGAAGCCATGACACATGACAATGAATATCAATCTGCACTTGTATTCGATAGAATTAGACGATTAATCTTAAACAACTCGAATACCCCAATAACGGTTGGTTCTAGGTTTGGCTTTCACAAACAAAAAACTATCGGTTTCAGACAAAAGAGCTTATAAAGCATTGCTTTCATCCAGATGTTCAGTTTCTTGCTCACATGACCCTGAAATCGTTGGATCATCCCGGTGAACAGTTTAATAATTCATCAAATCAACTTTTATTGTGAGTTGTGCATTGCAGTTTGCTCCAACCTTTTTTTTTCTGGCACGTAAATTGACAACAATTTTCGCTCACTAATTGGGGTTTTTAAGGTTTTAATCATTAAATACCTGCTCCATTGAACGACGAAATGTCTGTAAAAAATATTTGAATTCGCAACGAGAATTCGGGTTGCGCAATCAAATATATTAGACATAGAAAACAAATTAAAATGTAAACAGTAAAAATGAAAGAATTGCTCGGGAAGTTACCTGAATAAACCATAAATATTTAAGCATTAGAATAAACTAATACACCTTAAAATAATATCAACAAAAAATTAGCAAAAAGCATTGTTAATTTATCAATTATTTTTTTCAGAGATCGCGCTTTTCTAAACCCAATACTCACACTCATTTTTGTTTTTGTCGGGCTTGTGGGTCTCATTGGCAATTTGCTCACAGTTATTGTGATTTTCAAGGTAAGGTGGTAGATTTGTAAACAATAAAGTGTGAAAATATTCAGACAAATTCCCTGCACTCGCACACAAACTATTTCTTGGCAAATCTTGCTACCAGCGACTTCTGTCTCATCGTTGTTGGAGTTTCGTTTGACTTGGTGAATATCTGGAACGATGAGGAACCGCTGGACATTTTTGGATATTGCTCTCTTACAAGTGAGCAAATTCCAAAATCCTAGGCAAACTAAATGTTTTGTTCCAGGCACTTTTATATCTCTGTTCACATTTGCTTCAATTCTCACAATTGTTCTTTTGACGGCAGAAAGATTTACAGCGATTTGTTATCCTTTTTCCCATAGAACAATTTTCGACGAGAAGCGTGTTAAAAGGTTTATACTGCTTATTTGGTTCGTAGCACTTCTTCCATCAATTTTCATTGGCTCTATGGTAAGATTTTTTTCTTCAAAACTTTATTAGTTTTTTAAAATTAATTGAATGCAAAATTCAACAATTTTCAGTTCAAACGAGTGTCTCAAGACTTTTGTGGCTTCAATCGCCAAATGACTTATATCGGTCGATGTGATTTGGTGACATCTCCAGATAGTTTCTTCCGGTACCCATTTGAATCAGCAATAACCATCACTTTTGTACTTCCCTTGTTCTTCATTATTTATTGTTACTTCCGGATTCTAGGTACGCGACATTTTCTTTGTATTACAGTAAATTTAAGCTACACGAGTAATATATTTCCAGTCACATTGAACGAGATGTCCAATTCGACTCATGTGCACACTCCAGTCGGAACTGCTCGTAGTGATAGTGGAGCTTTTCCTTTTCCCCATACATCTAATAACTCTAACACTCAAAGTTTCCCGCTAACAGTCCATACTAAAAATGTCCAACCGCCGCGAAGTCAACAAGCCCAGAAAATGGTCATTAAGATGCTTGGTGGGTTTGGTATTTCAATACCCAAAATAAATGTGTTTATTAAATTCCAGTTACTGTAACCGCTGTATTTTTTGTCTGCTATCTTCCATATCACGCTCAACGTCTCATCGTCAAATACAACAGCAAGGATTGTTCCAACTCAGACTTCTGCAAGCTTCTCTACCCAATAGCAGGTTTGAGTATTTTTATGAGTCTCAAATTTAAATCTTTTTTTTTCAGGAATCCTCCAATACATCTCCGCTTCTTTGAATCCAATTTTCTACAACCTCATGTCTGTACGATTTCGCAACGGATTCAAGAAGCTCATCAAAGACGTCTGGGCACATCGAGCCCGTAGTTACAGCAATCTAGCTCGTGTCTGAAATTGAAAAAAATTATATTTGCTACCCATAAATGTATTGCTTAAATGCCGACAAATAAACGACCCGCTTGCTTGATTCACAGCAACGTTAACTTGTAATAAAACTACTACATTATTCCACATTCCATCATTTAATGTAATTCATGTTAAACAATATAAGTAATAAACATCATAAAGTGCCATAGTTACCATGTTACTATTGTTCAAAACAAGACGCTGAAATGACAGATAAAACAAAATCAAAAATTAATTTTTAAAAAATAGAATTTAAATCGGGGGTATTCTAGTTACTGGCTATTTTATTGTTAGTTAAAAATTTTTTGGGTTGAAATTTGATGTAGAAAAATGAGAAAAACAATAATTTCTATGTTATTTCTCAATTGTTCTTTTAAAAATAGTTAAGTTTAATCAAAAAATATATATTTACATTTCTATTTTTTATTCACCTTTATTTATAACTGTTTGGAAACCGCAAAAAAATTGTACCAAAATTTGCAGTTTTATAGGTCCAGTCTTTTATTCACATTAGATGCTAACAACTTACTGGATAATTTACTATTGACATTAAAATCGAGACGTATTCCATTAAACAAAACAAACTCAACCTTGTCTCACCTCTTTCCCAATCCACCACTCTTGTTATCTCTGCGTCTCTTTTCTAAACGACACTCCGCTGGTCTCGCAACGACATTGGCAGGCAGATGGAGAGATAGACGGGCGGACTCCGTACTGCGTAAATTCTCTACCAAAATTACCCTATTTTTCTGTTTCTTCGAGATTTTTCAACCAAATTTTCTGAAAAACTTGAATTTTTGAAGATTTTTGTCAGTTATTGACATATTTATTAATATTGTTGACTTTATAAACAGTTTGTCTTTTGAATCTTTTGCTTTTCTATGAATTATATTTTTGAAAAAAATAAATTTTAAATAAAACGTTACAGGGTACCACTATGTCGTTGAGCCGCTGCCTTCCACTGGGCCAAAACGCCCGTGTCATCATCATCCCAGCCCGATTGGCCCACGCCGCTTCGACCCGTAAGTTTTTTTTCCAATTTTTTGAAAATCAATAGTTTGTAACTATTATTATTGGTTGCAGAGGCTGCCGCCGCCACCGACGATGCCCCAAACTTCTTCCAAAAGTTGGCTCACCGCTTCCAAGGAGTCCCACTCAAGGGAGAGGCTCACGCTCCAAAGTCAATGTTCGAGGACTGCAACAAGGAATGGTCTGCTCCAGAACCACTCCCAGCAATTCCAAAGGACTTCAAGGAGCATCCAGATCGTGACTTGGTTAGTTTCTCCATAACTCTTACGGAAAAAATTTATGAACTTTTAGGTCAACTACCCATACCCAGCCAGACCAATGTATCCACCAAAGTCTCGTCTTCTCATGATGCCAGACTCGTGGTTCACCCCATTCCAGAAAGTTACCGGAGTCTCCGGACCATACCTCTTCTTCGGAGGACTCTTCGCCTTCCTTGTCAACAAGGAGTTGTGGGTGTTTGAAGAGCAAGGGCACATGACTGTCGGATGGATTCTGTTCTATCTTTTGGTCACCAGAACTGCTGGATGTAAGTATTCTGATTAAAAATTGATAATTATTAAAGCACGGTGGAGATAGCTCATAGGGATGGTCGCTAGTAATCATGAGGTCACAAGCTGAGTTTCTGCCTTTTTCGCAGACCTTAATTAGAAATTGGAGCAATCCTAGACTGAAAAAGCGAACACAGTCCCTCGACTGGTTTTAGTTAAAGCCGAGAGGTGCGCCAAGATCCGCCGTGCTTAAAAATTGTGAAATGAATCTGATCCATCTGACTTCTGATCCTTTTTTCATTTTCAAGAACAATTGAATCTACTAATAACTAAATCTCTTTTTTTTCAGACAAGATCGACCAAGGATTGTACAATGGATACCAAGAGCGCGTCAACTTCTTCAAGGGACTCATCCAAGAAGATCTTAAGGAGGCTGTTGAGTTCAAGAAAACATCTGCCAAGCAGACCGAGTCTTTGAACTCCATCAAGGAATCCTACCCAACAGCACTCAAGGAGAGCATGGCCCTTCAACTTGAGGCCACATACAGAAAGAACGTCCAATCCGTGGCCACCGAATTGAAGCGCCGTATCGACTACCTCAAGGAGACCGAGGAGAGCAAGGCTCGCGTCGAGCGGGAGCAGCTCCTCAAGCTTATCAACAGCGAAGTGAGTTTTGGCTTGAGTGGAGGAAGCAACAATTAAATTATCGGAAGTTTCCATGAAATTAATTAAAATTAAAAGAAAAAACGAAGTTGAAATATTTCACATTAAATTTCAGGTGGACAAAGAATTCAGCGACCGATCGTTCAAGGACAAGTATCTGCAAAACGCCATTCAACAGCTTAAGGGATTGAATGTGCAACTTTAAATACGAGATGAAAAAAGGACTTTTTTGTACCGATAAACTTTATTTTCAATTCCTCACCACCACCCCCTTTTAGCTGTTGTTTTCTCGGATAAGATCGTATTTCTTTTACGTTGTTTTCAATTCTACTTGGTATAGATATAAAAATGAAGAAATCGATGTTATCAAGAACTCACTGCAGGTTTTTCTTTGAATCTAATTTTTTAACTGTTTTTTTATTAGTTACTGCCAACTTTAAATAAAGTAGTGTTGAATTGAATATTCTGCGGAAATAGTACAAAATTGGTGGGCTAACACAATTTTGAAAAATGTTAAGAATTGAATACGTTTATATTTTATTTTACTAACATTCGCCAGTGGGAAATTTGTTAAAAGCCACATTTCTGTGGCCAAAAAACCCCATCTCATAGTAAAACTTAAAAAAAAACGTTTGAATTTTTTCAAAATTTTGTTTCAAAAAGTGGTAATTACTCAGTTATTACCACTTTTTTGGAATTCGTCAGCCACAAAACCTTTGATTTATGTGTTCTACTTATGTTCAAATATTAATATTCAATTATTGTAGAAATATGGGCATGCGACAGCGTTATTGTTTTCTTTAAAAAAGAAGCAAAAATTTTCTGGAAATTGCAGTTTAAGATGAGAAAGTATTTGAAATTTGATAAAACTCCGAATAACTTTGGTGCTTTTCAAAATAATAACAGAACACCAAAATGTTCATTTACCGTGCTATTATTTTTACAATTTAACTTTTTAGGCATTCATAGAGCATATTTTTCAATAATATTCCATTTTAAACAATTTTATTTAGAGTTTTTTAAAAGGTATTCCTAGAAAAAATACATTCAAAAAATATCAATGGATTTTTCCCTAATTTTTTATTGAACTACCCCTGAACTTACAGAATTTTTCCCATTTCGAATTGTTTTCTGTAATACGGTATGCAACAGTGTTTCCACGAAGCTGACATTTGCATCCTTTACATATTTTCAATTTTCTGTGTTGTTTTCAATCACAAAATATTTTTTAAAGAACAATTATTTATTTGTCGTGTAAGCAATTCATGTAAAATGCATTGAGAACCAGGTTAACAATTATCACAAATGATGTGGATTACATATATGAAGGAAGGAGCGACCAGTGAAAAGTGAAAACAATTTCAAGCACGTTTAGAAACATTTGAGGACCACTACCAGTTTGAAATTTGTATTTAGAAGTTTGACAAAACCACCAATTCAGAGAAAAGAAAACTTATGACAAAATACCATTAAATTGCTTTTAAAATCCCGTATTTAGAAAGTTATCACTACGTTAGCTTACCACAGGGAAGTTGAGAGTAATGAAAATATGATAAAGTTTTAATGAGTGGATGAGAAGTGTATGAGAAGTGACAAAAAACAACAAGAGTACCTATTGTTGCCGCATAAATGTACAATACATGGCATTTGATAAATGACACGGAAATAACAAAGTGAATGTATGGAATAGAATAAGTGAAGAGTAAATCGGTATCTACAAAGATCGGAGATCCGGTTCTATATGAGCTCTTGGCATTCGGGAGGTACATGGCAGTGAAGATGGCGTAGATGGGTAAGAGCGATCGATTGTTATGATATCTAAAATAAAAACGATTTGAAAAATAATTATATAGTGCCGGCCAATACTCTTTCGTCTACGGGTTTTCGGAAATTCGTTTGAGTTGTTCAAACAAGAAAAACTTAAAAACTATGATAGTCAGGTAAACATTTTCCACTAAAAATTAATTTTTTAAAATTTTTTAGAAGATGACACTCGGCGGATCCGTTTTTGACTGAAATTTCTAAATGAGCCACAATGTGTGTACTCAAAATCAGAACCGTCGGATGCCAGATGCTGTAACTTTTTCGAATAAGCGTTATATAACTCTGACATTAACAATAATTTAGAAAAAACTGGGAATACTTTGTAAGTAGAAAATAGTTTGCTAACTACCGAAACTTTATCAAACTTGTTGTTTTGGCCGCGTTTATAAGTTTATATATTTCTAACTATAAGTATCATCAAATCTACTTGAAATCCCTACCAATTGCTTTATCAATCCCACCTTCCGCTTTAAGAAGCGGATCGAGAATGTGGCTGGCGTCCAGTAAAGAAGGACGGTTAAGGATTCCTTCTTCCACGTTTGAAATATGACTTTCCGCGGTTGGCGACCTAAAATTTCACATGTAACTTTCTGTTTAAATCCCGATTTACAACTTACAAAACGCACGCGTCATGTTGCTCGTCATTGTCATTCGTGCTAGTCTCTGAACTTCCATGGCCTCTCGATCCTCCGAAGGCAAGCAAAATAGGCAATATGATGAGAGCATGGACAGCACTGCTGACAATAGTGATGAGGAACAATTTGAAAAAGTAGACCTGAAGGGGTTGATTTAAATTACGATTAACAAATTGTTTAAGTTACCGTTATAATCTGAAGATGAGCCCCCGAGAGAAACATTGTAGATCCAGCCATAGTGACAACTGGGCCGGAGAGAATGATTGGTCCAATACTTCCAACCGTAGACTCTGCGCGATCTTTTGCTCGCTGGCGAAGTGAGCAGGCGTATCCTTTGAGAACATTTACAGAAAACTCGATTAGAATTCCAGACGACTGAAAACTCAAATTAATGTTTTTCAATCGTTCCACATATAATTGAACCTACCATTACAAGATTTGTTGCAGACAAGGCATTGACGGGGATATTAAAGATATACATAAATGCCACAATATGGAAGTAGTTGGACACTTGACAAATTACAGCGCAAGCCGCTCCTTTCACATCAATCCCAAGAGTAACACAAATGATGCCGAAGACGCCAACAACAGTGATAAAAAGTTGGGTAGTGAGAATTGGCATGATAGTAGAGTACTGTTCGTAGAATGGGAAAATTTTGCTGTATGCGAAGACGTGAGCTGTATCGTCAATTGATCTTTCAAGGCGACGGGATACCATTCGAGCAGTGTCCATTGCCTTGATGAAATCACTGGAGTTGCTAATTGACAGCTTTTTGTGGAAAGTCATGAATTGAGATGCTTGAATACGTCCTCTAGATGTGAAGCTGATTGCATCTTTGAATGAAGCACGGCCACTGAAATTTAGGTTAACTTGAAAAAATAGACATTAACAATAAAAAATTTAAATTCCTACCCGAAAACGCATTCAGAATTTGGAGTGTCTTCTAAAAAGTGTCTCAGATGACGGTAGAAAACTTCGATTGACGGACGATGGTACATGATTGAGCTTTTCGGGTACGAGTTGGCCACGTAATCAAAGTCCATGCAAGTTCTACATGCCTTATCGTCTAACGCACTCTTGTTCCGGTTTGTCGAGCAGAATGTGTTGGGGTCGTGCACATAAACTTTACAACATGGGCTTTTTCTTGAAATCCATTCCAGATAGTTGTCAATCCAGTTATACATTTCACCGGACAAGTACGTCTGCTCCGTGTGTCCAACTGCGTAATTCATAATGTTTCCAAACGAAGTGTCGCTACACCCAGGAAATGTACAAAACTTGTTCTGAACATCTGGTCTGTGCCAATCAAGTTCTCCGTCAACAGTGAAAAACACTGGCGGTCCCACGTCAAAAAATTTGTCGAGATATCGAAAGTGCGTGCTGATGTAGCTTTTCTGTAATAGTAAGTTTTTTTTCAGGACAAGGTGATTAAGTTTACCTCTGTGAAAGCCATACTCTGGTCGAATCCAACGCTGATCTTACTTGAGAGGATCACTGTTGTAATGAAAGAAGCAATGAAGATTATTCCCTGAAAATATTAAAAATAATTAATAACTACGTATCGCACTACGCAATGCAGATCTGGGCTTCAGATACACTGCTCAGTGATGCTCCCACTAGGGTTTACATCAAGCCACGTCCAAGCCGTGGACTATGGCCGGTAATCCATTCGCGGAATATTTCGTTTCTTAATTGAAACTGTGTGAACCTAGTGGGGAGGCAGGGCGTGAACTTGTGATTTCGTTATTGCTAGCGGCAATCACTACCTGCTGAGCTATTCCCGCTTAGTTTAATTCAACTTACTGTGATAATACGAGTCATTCTGTGCATCAGGAACGGAGCTACTTGAAAGTGGAAGAATTGTGTCATAAAAGTGTCTGTCGCCCTCTGACGACCAATAAGGTAAGCACCCAAAAGATCCTTGATTTGATATGGGAAAAAGAACTCTGGTTTTCCATTGAGCTCCCTTTGAGTGTCCCATACGAAAAGTGCAAGGAAAATTGTGCAATGTAAGACCACATCAATAAGAACAGCAAGACCGGCGTAGAGACAAAATGTTCGGATTGCAGGCAAATCTGTGAATCCACCTGTAAACCAAGATTTTAAATTTGGTACGATATTTTAACATTTTTATATTTCTTACCAATGAAAAAGCTGAAAGCACATCCCAACGAGCTACTGAACATAGCTGGCATAGTTCCAGCCATGACCATTCCCACGATCTCTGGACATTGGTCGGGGGACATGTAAGGCATGGAGACTCTTTGTTGAGCGTAGTACTTAACAACCATGAATGTACGACAGACGCCTAGCAACGTCACAACGAAGAATTGTACGACCAACGCATTTTTGACCGGATGGATTCCAAACATGGAGAAAATTCCCCACGAGCAGAACGAACTGAGCAAGTTTATGATGACGCTCAGCATTCCAAGACAGATTCGAGAATGTACCAGAATTGACCAAAGCTGATTCTCACACACAAAGTAACGCCCGAGAGAGAATGTAACATAACCGATGAGAAAAGCCAGAGCAATCACAACAGTCACAATTTCATCCTTTGCGTCGTTTTCAATCTCATCAGTGATCGACCTTTCTGCCATAAACGAGAAAATCACTTTCGGAGACTTTTCTCTGTACTCTTTGCAGAACTTCAAAAACTCCTTCTCCCAAAGTTCTGCTTTTTGAATCTCCGGCTCAGTTCTCTGTGTGACCAGGATAGTCATCATGATCGAGTTGGCAGCTTGATGATTCGTACTATTTTTGCCGAAGACCATGTTAGGAGCAGATGGTCCACCGTATGTTCCCATGCAGCTCAGGCCGGACTTTGTTTTTTGGGACATTGGTTGACTGTAATAGATATGAATAATAATTATTGTTATTCTATTTTTATGTTCATTTTTCTTTTTGAAAACATTGTTTCACTAACTCTATACATGCTGCCATGTGATTCATCCATTCATCTGTTGTTGCTTCCGATGAGAAATAATCAAACGCGTCATCATCTTCGGAAACCGTTTCTTCTTTGTTCGATTTCATATCCAGATGCTCTTTGTTCCCCTGTAAAATGAACAACTTTGCACTCAACAAGACTACAGTATAGTTAAACATACTTGAAAATAGTTCGTTGGAGACATAATCAAACAATCATATCCTGGTCCCATAGGTCGATAACATACATCATCAAGTGTGATTGTCCGACCATCAGAGTCTTGCGTTGATATATTTTTGATGGCATTTAAAATATCGAAAAGCTCCTCAAAAATGTCCTTGTGGAATACTGGTCCATAAAGCTTCCCGCTCGATTGGAAATCGCGGTGACTTAGCAACATAATTTGCTGATATCTCTGTGGGCGTCTAAATTTATATTACAGTTTTTAGTACGAAGTTGAAGGTAGATGTCGTGGTGCTAAAACGACAAAAATATCATAGTTAAACTTTTCAAAATTGTTTGAAAAATTTTAATTGAAAATCAAAAAGTGGTCATTTTAACACCACAGCAGTGGTTTATAACAACTTCAAAACTGGTGCTACTGAAAAGCTTACCCAAAGTTGGCATTGAAAACCATCTCTTCTTGTCGAGCCCTGGATCTCGGAGAAGACCACATATCAACAACATTTGTCGACTCTTTGTGATAAATCATTCCTGGCAAGCAGAAAATCAGAACGGCACATCCTATGAAAAAGTGAGACTTTGGATTGCGTCCCGCCATCATTCCAATATCTCGAGCATTGTTCTCCATGAAGTTGTGAATCCAGGCACCGGTCCGTTTGATTCTGTTCCGTTTCGGGGATTCTTCTCCAGATTGTGTTTGCCTCAAGTTCTGAAATATGCCTTTTTACTTTTTTTTTTCAAGTATTGATTTTTCAATGTCCAACCGTGTAGTCTTCGTCATATGATGTGAATACAAATCCAACACAAAGAAGCACGGCAAGTGAGCCGATGAAGGCGAGCATGACAAAAATGTTCAGGCAGGCGATGCCATGAACATTGCAAGTTTGCTGAAATTGAAATTTTTTTTTCTCAATTTTCTAGGTGGCGAGACTCAAAAACTTTATTAAAACATCACGATGTTTCTCAATTATTTCAAATCCAAATAATTCTTGTGTTTATTCTGTGTTATTTGTTGTTGACTTTCTGTTTCGCCGACTCTGTTTTTTCCCCAGCAACCATTCTCTGACCATTATCCGTCCCACACAATACCTACATTGCCCTACGCATCAACGTCATGTTAACTCCATTTTGCACAAAAGAGAGTCCACAAATGAGTAACAAAACCAATTTGCGAAACGATCAAACATTTTCTATGAGCTAAGTAACAGAAAACTGTTTTAAATGAACTATGACCAAAAACCTGGAATGTGTGTTGCCGTGAAGCACCGACAAACAAGTTATTGCAACAGTAAAGTTACTGTTCAAGCACCTTTTCTATTTACACTGGTTTATTGATTATTGGAAACTACGATTATTGAGACTATATTTGAGGTTATAGTCATAGCCATCATTTTTTAATCTTGTTTTATTATATTTGCACAAGACATGGGAACGGAGTTTGTGCTTGTTTTTACAAACTATGGAAATACGAACTTTGAGAATAACTTTTCAATTTTTTAAGATCTTAGATCCCTTACCCCAGAAGTTTTTCCATCGTCCAGGTCGATCAAGTTTGCGTACTCTTCCTTGTTGCACTCTGACGTTGAACAAGCCGGCCAGCCGACTCGAGCTGATTTGTCGCACCCAGTAAAGTTGACATTCATGTACGTTGAACGATCCGATGGAGGTGTCTGAATGAGTCAGGGTTTTTACGAAAAATTGAAGTAGTACTAATACCTTGATAGGGTCATAGAGAAGGAACTTTGTGTGGATTGGAATATTGAGATCTAGATTTTGAGTTCCAATAAATTCCAACCAATTTGTCAAAGTACACGGAGTAGAAGTACACATGACTCGTAATGCAGGCTGCCCTCCAAAAGTTACATCTTTACAAGACGAGAACATTCCCTCAGCAAAATCAGTAGACAATCTGTACTCGACTGTATTCACGTATGCCTCAGCTGGTTGGTACTCTGGGGTGAATCCCTCTTTCTTCTCGATTGGTTTCATTTCGGAGATCTGAAAAAAAACTATTCATTTTTTTTCCAAAAAATCATATTTGCGTATGTATTCATGACGTTATCAGCGTGAGTTGTCTACTGACTCACACATGCATAGTTAGAGGTCGCTTATCAGAAACGATATAATATGCGTACTTCAACGTTTCTATTGTCGCCCTATTAATCAGTAATCAGCTCAAACGTTGCAAAAATGAAACAGTCAGAAAAAAATCATTAAAAAATGGATAAATTATTAACAGAACACACTGACCGATACAAAATCCTGTTGATTCGGGCTGCACGTAAATTCGCACCACAATTTGGCAAAGTTGTCGAAGCACGACGGACATCGTCCCAGAATATGTCGGGCTTGTGCAATTTGCTTAGTCAGTCCTTCCGCTTGCGATGGCGTACAGCAGAGTTTGTTGTCACCTGAAAAGTGTTCCATTGATATCACACAACTTTCGCTTTTTTCGATTAGAGAGGGAGCAATGAGTCACAATAATTTCGGAAGCGTTTTGACGGATGTGTAAGCTACGATGTTTTTTTTTGTAGTGCGCTTGTTTCCGGATTATTTGCGTTGCTTTAGTGGTTATTTTCGGTACAGAAAAAGTGTAAAAATTTAAAAACTAGTCGGATTATGGAAATTGGAAAATTTTAGTTTGAAAATAGCGAAATAAAAATTTTATAAAATGTTTTAACCAAGTTTTACAACAAAATAAGGCCGAATTTCATTTTCAGAAAAAAGTTCTCAATACATATTTAAATTTTGAATAACTCTACTAAATTTTGCTTAAAATTTTCATTTTTAACTTGCTTGTGTTGCAAGAGCTGCTTTTTTCACAAATTCATTATTACCTTTTTTACATTTTCGGGATTTTATATACTTTCCAGAGATAGGTTACCAAATTTGGAATAAACCATCCATTGGCATTTAAAGGTGGAGTATGGCCAGTTGGAAATTTTTGAAAAGCCTTTGTAAAATTTTAAAACGGCTAAATATCATAAAAAAATCTTTTCAAACATTTTAAAAATAATTTTTATTTCGAGTGAAAATGTGGTAAAATCTGAGTTTGAGAGATCTAAAATTGTTTTTTTGATCGACCACTTCCAAAAAATTGACAAAATCTGAAACTTCATCGCTTTTTGGTTTGAAATGAAAAATTTTCCAAAATCTTTTCAAAATGTTTATTATGATATTTGGTTATTTTTAGCGCCATGGAAATTTTCATTTTTTTAAAATCATTTCCCAACTGAACACACACCTATTAAAACAGCAAAGTCAAAAACTTACCAGTTAGCAAATGGGGGCAAAACTCGACCATTTTCTCATATGCCGGATGAGTTTTGTCAAAAGCTGTGGGCTCCACATTAGTATCGTTGGTAACACATGGTCCATATGCATTTTCAGTATGCTTCTGGCACAATCCTCGCATGATACATCCCGCGTCGCCATGATGGAATATAGACCCAAATAGCAAGCAAAAAATGAGTAGTTGTTTCATTTCTTGTGCATCGACTGAAACATACGGGGTATGTAAGAATGTAAAACAGACTGTTGGCGAGGGCGGCGGCACTTTGGCTCCGCCTCTTCGAACACAAGCACACGGTTCAATGAAACTACTGAATTATTGACCGGGAGGTTAGACGTAGGGCGAGAGAGAGAGAAAGAAAATAAATCGAGAGGTCGAGAAAAAGCATCAGGATGGTCACACGTTTTCTGACTCATCCCCAGTCAGAAAACGTGCAAATGTGGTCTGTACAAAAGTAAACTTCTAGAAGGAGAAACGCTACTTTATTTCAAACGAGAAACACAATAAAAAACCAGTGTTTGTCATGGAGCTCCATTGAAAATGTTTGCGCATGAACTCGAGTCAGAGAGAGTCTATCTCAAATTTTTTCACATCTGTGATTTTAGAAATGTGTCATATTTTAGTAGTTTAAAAAATATATTCATTAATTGAAAACAGGAAAAAACCTCTAGAAGTACATAAAAGTTGGATGCAAAACACAAAAACCAAGCTGTGGGTCGAGCCTATTTCGATAATTTTTATTCTTGGCTGTGCTAGTTTAGATTTGAATACTGCGCTGATATTCCAAAACAGGCACCAAAATTTTTAATGATCAGAATTTTTTAACTTTTTGAATAGTGAGCAGTTAAACACTAATTTACATTGGAGATATAACCACTGCTGCCAAAATGACGTGGCAAAAAATTGAATTTTAAAAACAAAACACCAAATGTGACTTCCATATGACTGCTGTATTCATATTGTGAAACTTTGATTTTTAGGAGTTGATTTCTCTCACTCGTAAACTATTTTTTTCTGTGTGAAGAAGCTGCTGATGTAAGGCATTTTTAGCTGGTTGTTGGCTAATTTTTTTCAGCCTTATCAGTGCACTGATAAAAATCAAAAATGAAGTGGAATATCAGGTTGTCCAAATTAGTCTATTGTTTCTGTTTCTGTTTCAAACACGGAAAACGAAAACGTGTGATAATGAAGCAAACTGAAAAAAGAACAACGATCGTAAAACGTTTTGGTCATTTTTTTTAAAAGAATTTATGAATCATGATATATTCAATTTTTACACTTTTTAGCACCTCGTTATTCTTTTTTTTGTTTTGAGTCACAATAAAAAATCGTTTGGAAAATAGAAATAATGAAAAACGGCAGGAAAATGAAAACAAAAGTGAAGCTTGAGGGTCCTTATGAGCAAAATATGTAAGCGTCTCCAATTTCCCTGACGACGGAGCCACGTGAAACTATTGGAAATTTAGCTTCTAGAAATTTCAAAATGGGTTAGTGAGTGACTGGACTTGTTAAATTGGTAGGGCTAGTAGGGGGCGAGTAAAGGGCGACTGGGGGCGACATCGGACAACATCTGGGGGAGAGGTAGGAATAATGAACACCCGCTACTTGTCCGGTGTTGTCCCATATTGCCCGCAGTCGCCTACTACATGTACGCTCTTTTCCAGTTGTCCCTTACTCTTTGTTGTTTCAGGCCAGTATCTGACTTTACTCTCAGAAATATTGTTTTTAACCTGTACAAGAAACCAAAAAGACCGACTAGCAAAATTACAATCAAAGAACGTCTTCAAAATTGATAAGATTGCAAGAATTCTCATCTATTTTTCATTTTGACCGTGAGAATGAATGTGTTTTGAATTACAACTACGCAAAATTCTTGAAAAAAAGAAAATTGGCAGGAACAGATTTAAATATTGGAAAATATGGCACAAAAAGACAAAAAAAAACGAGGTGAGAGGGAAATGGCATGACAACGGGACTTGGCAGCGATGCTTTCCGGAAAGAACAAAGCTAGAAATGTCATCACTTCACAACGAGTACAAAGTCCAAAAGTGTAGGTGTACTGGAATTGCTGAAGAGGTGAAATGTATAGGTGTACAATAAGAATATTGGGTTGCACCCTATGCTCATTTTTCCAATTTTTCAAGTGACACACAAATGGAAATGTATATTAACCGGATATGGAACGGACTGTCAAGCCGGATATTAGACTTCCTATAGACTTCCGAAAAAGGCCAAACAAATTGTTGGAAACTGAATGGTCAGAATAATTAGAATGAATAATGAATATTGGTTAGTTGCATCCAACCCACGGACTTTTAGAAAATTAGTCAAAAAGTCACAAAACAATAAATTAGAACAGGTGATCGTGTGAAACACGATGAGAAAATTGAAGATGGAATGAAGTTTTGTGAGCACAAGGAACAATAAACTCTAACTGCATACTTTCATGAGTGAAAAGGTCTAAAATATTTATTAAAAACCGTATTTCTTCAGGAGAGTGGGAAAAAATTGTTTTATCAGTTTCCCTCTAATTAAACAAAAAACTTCTAATTTAAACATAAATCAAGTGCATTCTGATTTCTAAAAACTGAATATCAAAAGATATATTCCCCCTGCTAAAAAAAAACAAAACAAAATGAAAAAAGCAATATCGTCAAGTTGAAATAAAACAGAATGTCTCAAAAAAAGAAAACGAAAAATTGAGCCAAATGACGTGTTTACTATATTTCAATTTACACGTCAGACTACAGTATCTAGAGTATTCAATTAACTGTCTATGTTTTTTTTCTAGAATTTCCGACTGTATTATTTTGATTTTCTTTGTGAATGAACTTAGACGTAGTAAACTAGAAAAAAATAGTAAACTAGAGCACGCTATGAGGGACACAGTCCATTTCGTACAATATATGTTATGTTAAACATATATGTTAAAAAATATGTATATAAATTGTGCACCATGAAAAATAACTAGGAAAGTAATAGAACATCGCCGTGCTCATTAAATTTGAGCTCTAAAGAATGAAATAGGGCTTCTTGCAAAGGCTTCAAAGATTTTTAATTTTAAAAGCTATCTTTGAGCAATAACAAAATATACCAATTACAAATAAAAAACAAAACAACTTCTCAAAAACCGGCGTGTTTTTAGGATGCTCACTATCTTAATGCACTACTAGTTGTTTTATACAACGCGCTCAAAACTCGCTGCAGAAAAAAAGTGCTCGGATTTGTGGTGCGTGAAACCATAAAAATACACTTGCAGGTCGTTTTCATGAGAAGACTGCGAGACGAGAGAATAGGGGCAATTGAACGGCGTCATACGAAAATCAGGTCAAAATTTGGTTGACTCTCACAAAAGAAATTCTTTACTGCATTGTTCCAATGTTTTTCATGATACACTTTTGTCGAGACCTACGGTTTTGCAAAACTTTGATTTTTATTCAGAGAATTTTTTCTAGAGTTTGAAAAATGTTTAAAAAAAGGTACCTAGAAAAATAAAATATAATTATTCATATAAATCGAAATAATAATAGTAGTTTAGAATTTGTTGACAAAAAGCCATTTTTAAAGTTTCTCAAAACTTTTTTAAATTATATGTTTTGGAAAAGGTTAATATCACGTTTTTCAAGTGTAACTAACAAAGGAAGTGTTTTAGATTTTTTTTCTGGAATATTCCAAAAAAACCTATCATTTGAAAAATAACCGTTGCAATAGGTGACGGCAAAAGTAGCTGTGGAAGAGAATTTCGTACTAGGAGCAAACCTATCCAAGATCATTTCATTGCATTTTTCATTTCTTTCGAGGTTTGTATAAAATTATTCCAAAGATGTTTTTTGCGAATAAAAAAATGTTTTCAAGAGTATATAGGGGTAGAATTAGTTTCGATGCTTTTTGGTAAGTTATGTATTCATTTATTAAATTTTGTAAAGATCAGAAGATTTTTCACCCAACTCAATACAACATTTTCCAGATTTTGCTTTCTGAATAAACTAATTTTCTAAAAAAGCTTCCAGAATGTCTAAAAACATTAAAAGTCAGCAAAAACAGCTTGCTAGAAAAAAGTTAGGATAAAGATAATTGTTGTGGGAAAAAATTTAACCACCATGAATTTGAAAAAATGAAAAAAAAATTGAAAAAATGAAATGCAATAGATTATGAAACTTTGAGTTTTGTTGTTTTTTAACGAACTATGTCATGCATTTTTTGAAAATGATAATCGAAAAACAAAAAAAAATAGAATTGATGAAAATACGGCGCTTAAGGCAGTTCACGGGTTGTAAAATTTCTTAGGTGTGTAGGCAAAAACGTTCAATCACTGTCAAAAGAACCCGAAACGACGAGACGGTCAATTCTTCTTATGATTTAGCCAAGATAAACACTGTCGTGCCGCCGTACTTGTGACCTGGTGTGAAAACGACGGCTTTCCTCCGATCGGCAACGGTTTGGTCCAGTGAGAGTGAGAAACGGGATTAAATGGTCAGTTGTTAGCAGGATGTTGTTTGATTGAGTGAGAGTAACAAGTTGAAAGGGGAAAAAGTTGCCGAATCTGTGTAGCTCCTAAGAGATAGACGGGAGCACTGTTAATCAGTTGAGCAAATAGAGCAATGCCGACTGACTGCGGGGGGAAAGAGCGAGGTGAGAAGCCGGAACGAGGGGGGATGGAGTCAAGGATTCGAAATTTAACAGAACTTTCAAGCTGTCTATGGAACTAGTTCACACAGATTTTGTTTGCTAAACTTCACGTTAATAGATATAAACAACTTTAAATTAAAACATTGTTGAATTTAATAGGTAAGAAAAAAATATCATAGATTTTAATTATGGCATTTTCAGTTTTAACGTAATACGATTTAGTCCAGTGTGCAGTTAATACATTGTTAACTACTTAAATTTGAGAGAATTTTTTTTTATTGAAAAACTCATATTTTCACCTTGAATTTTCAGTTTTTCAAAAAACTTTAATCAAAAAACCCAAAATGGAGAAAACGATGTGTTACATTTGCTACCGAATTGCTACTTCAAACAACTTCGAGTCCTGCCAAATGTTGCATCTTACAATTAGAGATCAACATTATCTTGACATTTCGTTTAACAAGTTCTTAGCAAACATTAGTTTTTTTGCGGAAACCACGAGGTGTTCAAAATTTGTGAACGAGACTCTATGATAGTTTTTCGAAATTTTTGGTAGGTATATTTTTTTCTCATTTTTTTTGAATATGGTTTTATCAAAGTTGAAAAAAGATGCAATCGTTTGACAAAAAACTAGAAACTAGAGCGTAGTCTGGTGTAGCATACCACACAGCTAAACTTGGGCTGAAATTGATAGTTGATACCGAGAAAAGGTTGGAACTTAATTTTTATTTGATTATCATCCTTTAAAGCATATTTTGGCATTTTATTACGTGTTGTTCCGTTTATTGAGACGCTTTTTGGGCCAATGGGGACGGAAAATTGTGTCATATTTGCGTTAACTTTTTGTTGAAAAATTTTCGGAACGTCTCATTACCAAATTCGGTAGTTTTGGACCATTTTGGGTCAAAAAAAGCAAAGTCTCAAATTTCGGTACCCCACCTTTAAGACAGTGGTTTCACCGGATCGATGGAAAAATTATTGATATGTAAATTTAACGGTGTTATTGGGTAGATTATTTAAAAAAAAACAAAATTTTTTAAAATTATTTTAGAGATTGCTATATTTACTTCTCTATGAAACAGCACACCGTAAATTCATCGTCTGTATTTCAGAATTGCTTCCCTATTTAAGGTGGGGTATGGCCAGTGGGAGAATGATTGAACTTTATTTTTCTTCTGCTATAACGACAAAATATTTGAAAAAAAACGTTTCAACTTATTTTGAAAATGTTAATATTTTGATGCAAGATGTGATGAAAACCGAAATTACACCACTTTTCGAGAAATTTTAAGCTTTTGAAATGATAAAATAAGATAATTTGTGGCATAATTAAAACATAACCTGGAATTTAAAAAAATGTTTTGTGGTCGACGATTTTTAAAATAAACCGAAAACCTAGTTTTCTCTGCTTTTTTAATCCAAAAAAAAATCTGAAATTTTTGAACTTTTTTGTTTTGATATATATTTATGTGAGGATCCTAGAAATAGTTTTAAATACATTCCTACTAATCGTACTCCTCTTCAAAAAAACATAAATGTTTTAAAACCTTGTACAATACCACAAAAAATATACAGTAATTATAAACGTTTAAATCATGAAGCAATTATGTTCATTTCGCAATTTTAAAATACTTATGACTCATTTTATTGCTATATGATCGCTCTACATATAATTTTTATGCAGTAAACATTTTCATATTATCGTCTGACGTCAAAATAACAAATCTATTTTTATGAGAGCATATCCAAAAAGAAACGTAAACAAAACACTTTTTAAAACACCTGCTTGACCCCGAAATTATCTAAAAAAAAAAAAGGCGTCAGAAATATAAATCTTGTGTCAAATTCTCTAATGCGAACGACCGAGAAGAAGAGATGAAGAGTAAAAGGAAAGGAAGAAGTGTCACGGATCAACAAAATGACCATTTGGATGACCTTTTGAGTGGTTCCCGCAGGATGAATACTTGGATTCACGGTTATACGTTATGGAGATTGGAAATCATAAAATCAGGTTTTTGTGTTGTGCAAAATGTGGATATTCAAGTTGGTTTGCCGCGAAAAATATTAAATCCGATTTTGTAAACTACATCCAAACTTTAAAGGTCGATGGAATCATTGACCACTTTTGCTTTTTTTATTCTTTAAAATTAACATTTTGGTGGGTAACTTATTTTGAAAAAAAAAACTTCCGTTTTTGGTGGGAAACAGAAGTTTTAATCAGATTCCTTATTTGACGGAAACTGAAGAAAAAATGAAAGGAAAAGACACCGGACGATTACGGAGCATATGTGAAAAACAGGATTAAGAGAGTGAAATGAAGATTTTATGCAAAAAAAAATGTTTTGATAATTAATCACTTTTACCAGATTTTTTTTTCAGATATTCAAAAATCAAGTGTTGCCTTTACGAATAATGTTCGGTCAAAAATCGATCTGTTTTCCGTCAATAATTCGAGTTAAAACCAACAAGCAAACAAAATTATGTTTGCTTTGAAAATGGAAAACAACCAGTGACAGACTTATGTGTGTGTGTTGAAAAATCCAATCGATCTTTCAATTGAAATAACACTGACCTCCTGAAATACAGTTCGACAGCCGTTGCTGTTAAATATTAGCATAGAAGAGTTAGTGAATCACACTGTTCACACATCTCAAAGAGAATCGGTTTTTTCCCGCAAAAAAAAGTGTATCAGACCTTTGGTGACGCTATGATATTTTTATTTCTCATTTTTGGAAACGTATGTGTTGTGTTAAAATTTGGTAAAATGAGAAAAAAGGTGGAGAAGAGAAAAGAGAAAGAGAAAAAATATGACAGAACTACATACATACAACAAAAGACACAAGTGATTATGGAAAACGGCGAAAATACTAGAACGGTATTGATTTTGTTTTCAAAATTTTGAATTTCATGGTTTAATGTTTGGTTGGTTTTGAAACAGTTTATTCTAATTTTCATATCTGTCTAGCAACTGGGAAACTTCTATAATTGCCAAAAATGATACTTTTTCAGAAATTTTTGATAATTTTTAAGACAATTCAAAAAAAAATCAAATTGCTTTAATTCCGTCATTGATTTTCTAAAGTTAAACCTAAAGTTGAAGGTTAAATACATATTAAAAATGAAGCAGAGTCCTTTTGATATTTTGTATCAAATTATAGAAAATGAACCGCAATGAATGAAACTGTTTAAGAAGATATTGGAGTATGGAGGTATCAACAAAGAATTGAAATAAAATTTCTGAATAAATTCAAAATTTACAACAAAACTACTGTAAAACTTTTGAGAAAACGTGCATTTTTTTCCATCAGAAAATTCAATTCGAAATATAGAAAAACTATAGCCAAAAAATTCCAAAAAAATATGTTGTTCTTTATAACTTAAAATCTGTGGTAGCAATTATAATGTTAATTTTAAAACAAACTACAATTTTGCAACAAAACTATTAAACTAGAAAACAAAAATACTATTCAAAAGTTATTTTTTCTGTCATAGAATTTTATTTTAAAAATTGAAAAATAAGAAATTTCGCCTAACATTATGTTTGTTTTTATTATAACTATAAGGTAGCTACTATCAAAAATTTGCTAAAAAAAGACTACTGAAAAAAAAGAGATAAACTTAACTTTTCCGTAAAAAATGTTAATTTTGAAATTCAGTGAAGAAATGCTATTTTTCATTGTAATTCAAAATCTGCGGTACCTACTAAAACTCAAATGTTAATTAAAAGCGAATCAAAAATTTCCAATGTTCTTATTTTCAAAATCTTAATTTTTTCACGGATAGGTAGCTTTTACAAATACTAAAAGCTTAGAATTCCATTTAGAACACATCTTCAAAGTGAAATTGCAAAAACAGAAATGACCATCTGGCTTTCAGGAATGAAAATCCATGTAGTCGTCACTTAAACTTTCACGGATACAGCCTTGAGAAAACGAATTGGAACGCCAGCAACGACTCATTTTTTTTGGTGGTCAGTTGAAAGGAAATGGTGGAAGTGCAAATTTAATGAGATGATTCTATTCAGGACGATGTCCAAAATGCTAGGGTACTAAGGGTATATAGAGAAAAGTGGGGAGGGAAAAAACGAGAAATCTTAATTGACTAACAAGTCGATTCTGAGATGTTGCGGAGAATTTGGCTTCTTTTAAAATTGATTGAGTCATCGTTTTACTACAAAAAACATGCCATAGTGATTTAATTATTCAGATTTTTTAATTTTTGAAAGTTGTTATGGAAACTGACAAACCTGTCCATAAGTGCAGTCCTTTTTGTTTTTAAGAGAGCATCCATCCTTTCAGTAGCTCTAATGACCACGCAGCTCCGTTCATAGCAATTATGATGTCTACAAAAAAGATAACATCTTTAATTAATTATTTGCAATTATTAAAACAAAAAAATCATGAAACGCAAACGAGGAAACCAAACAATAGTAAGATTGAGGATTTCGATGAGAAGCTAAACCGAAAAAAAACTATGAGAAATACTGCGAAAAAAGCGGATAAAAAAGAGAAAACGAGGCGGAACGTGGACTTGGGACCCGAAGAAAGAGAGAAGACGGCGACAGCAGTAGAGAGAGGACAACAACTCGATTGAATTGCGTCTTGCATTCTGAATACGTGACGCCGACGAAAAAGTTGATGTTTTTTCCAGAAACAAAACGCTCGAGATATCATGAGTGAGAGAGATTATGCTTTTGGTATACGAATTGAATACATTTTTAATCCTTTATCTCATGCAAAAGAGCGGGTGATAAATTTAAAGTAGCAAAACTTGGTTTATTGTTCAAAGGACAAGTAGCAACATTGGGGAAGTTGTTAAAAACTATTCCTATTGATCCAAAATCACCAAATATCTTCGTAAAACTTTTCAAAAATGTTTTTTGATATTGTTACTGAAAACAAAATTAAAACATACATTTCGAAGTTTTTTTAGATCGACGACTTCCAAAAAAGTAGCGAAAACTGAGATTTTTCTAATTTTCAAAAAATCATATTAAAAATTCAGAAAAGTATATTTTTGAGTTTTTTGTTTTGATCTTCAAAAAGACAGAATACTTTAAAAATCCCACATTTAATGATGAGATCCTAAGAAAATTTCTCAACACCTTTTTTTAGCGGACAACTTTAAAATGAGCACTTATTTTCGACCGCAACGAGACGGAAATTATGAGATTTTAGATAACTAGCGCTCCCCTGAAATTTTCAATATGTGCCATTAAATAACCCCGGTTTTTGCAATTTTTTAAGGCACTTTGAACAATAAATATAGTTTCAGCTATTTCACTTTTTCAATGTATCAACAAAAACAATTACTCCCGAATATTTTCTACCGAACAATATTACCTCGGAATAACAAAATTGCTGCGGAGTTTCGTACAAACTCTAAAATTTAGAATACGTCCATTACTAGGAAAAATTTCCCGAACTAAGTTCAAATCGAAACTCCGAATATTATCTTGATCCGACATTTACCGTTTTAAGATTTTCGGTCGGTGCGGCTGGATCCCGGAAAATGTCGGTCCATGACATCACTCGGAGTTCTCATTTTCAGTAAATCTTGGATTTTGTGTATACACCGAACGCTTTTTTTATATATTGAGATAAAAATTGCAAATGAAAAGAAAAATTAAATAAAAATCCAAGATGGAAATCGTGGGCTCATTGAAGGAATCATCTAGCAGTATGTTTCAATTAGAAACAGCTGAAAAATTAACTCTGAATCAATTTTGATGTTTTTCGGAAATATTCAAGAAAAATATGTTGTTCTTTTGAAACTCTGAATTACGAGATCACTGACCAAACTGGTCTGAAATGTGAAAAATAGAATCGGTCTCTTCCATCTTTGATGAGCTTGTTTTTGTTTTGATTTTCTACTAGAATTTTTCATGAAACTTGGTCTTCTCAATTCTTCACAAAAACTTGCAACCCATACACGTCCCGATGACAAGCTGACAGAAAAACGGAAAAAATGGTGATTGCTCTTGAAATACGAGCAGTGTTAGTCACGCGTGCCAAACTAGACTCTCTCACACTCTTTTCCTCTCCAATTTTTTCTATTTCTACTGCTCTCCAAAACGTATCTTTTAATTTCGACATGCTCTAGCTCCAGAAAACAAAGTCAGAGATAGAGTAAACCAACGACCTGATTGCGAAATTGAAGCCTTATAGCGTCTAGAGGTTCACATAGATGATTGGAAGCTAGGGCAACGCCAAAAAGTGGAAAGAGTTGGAACTAAGAATTGCAAGATGTAAATAAGACAAATTGGACCAATTTTCTTTTGCTCTTTTTTCTCTCTATATTTTTCATATCCAATTTTTGAGCTACTCATACATGATAACAAGTATCTGAAAATACGTTTTAATAAAACATCAAAGTTCAGCGTAATGAATCAGTCTAATTTTGAGTAAAGGATATAAACGTGAGCTGTTATATAGATGTTAAAAAGTCTTCCAGCTTGGTGCTTGGTCCACTGGTGTTTTGCGTTTGGTATGTCGCGGGTGAGCAGATGTAAAACACCTCTACTTCAAATACAGAAGTGTTACGTGCCTGTACTCTTGGTTTTTTAAATTACAGACCAGTTACAGGCGATTTACTAGTACCCACTTGCGGCAGAACAAACGCGAATCTCCTTTGTCGTAGAAAATTACTCTGTGATCTTTTTTAGGTGAGAAACACTAATTGAGTTCATAAAAATTGGCCTGCTTTTATGTTTTCCATCAAACTGGTCTGTTATTCACAAAATTCAAAATTCTGACATTGGTCTGAAGTTGAATGATCTAAATCGTGTGACTAGTTGATTAGTTGTTAAGAAAAATTTTGTTGTTAGAATTGAGCTTTTGGTCATGATCGTTTGCGCAAGAAAATACTAAAGCAATTATTTCAAAACGAAACACGATATTTAAAAAATTGTTTTGTAATTTATATCTGGTATCAGCTGAAGGAGCCAACATTCCACAGCCTGAAATAGGGTAGTTTGCACAACGCACATCCGGAAAATTATAAATAGAATTGTATTTAAAATTCAAATATCTTACAAAAATGCGAGTTATGTGTAAATGTAAGCTGTATAATTTTTTCTTCGAACTTCAAAACCAAATCTGATCACAACAATCAAAACTCTACTAACCAATTTATTAAAATCTTATTTCAAAACCGTCGCTGATGATCGTTCAGGTACCACAAATAGATTGTACAGAAAAAATTTGTGAATGAAACAATTATTAACTATTTTGATGTCGCCTTCTTCTTCCGTTTATTTTTCAACACTCGAATAACCTAAAAATAAATTTTAAAGAAGTTTAAAAAATTCACAAAATAACGGAGTACCTTTTTACTTTTCTTCGGTTTGTGTGTCATGTTGTTTTGCTGTGAAGAGGTGGAATTTTGACAGTTATTGTTGTTGTCGATCGGTGTTAAGTTGTATCGGTTGTAACTGAAATTGAATATCTCTACTTGAAAACAATTATCGATTCAATTGCCATTTTTTGGATAATCTTTTTAAAAAATTATCTTTAAAAAATTCCCACAACTTACATTTCCGCAGCACACCCCGCTTCTAAATGCATATCTATATTAGCCAAATTGAAGGGCTTGAAGCATACTTCGCATAGATTGTACACTCTTTTTTCATTATTCTCCTTTTCAAGCTGCCATTGTTGAATATGAACATCTGATAAAGCTGTGCCAGTCATTTCTGGAATTCATAAACCGACTATATTTTTAAAAAACCTGAAGAGAAAGTGACAAAAGGTATATTTCAAATAAGAAATCTGAAGATAAATGATGAAAAGAATGATAGAGAACGAGGAACACCACAATTAAAAAACAATCGTGACAAAAAAAGTGCAGGACATTGAACGTTCATAGAGGCGAAATCAAAGTACAAAAGCGAATGGTAAAGTAAACATGCACTTTCTCACTCGTTAATAATATGGCCACAGTTTACTCTATTCAAATAGCCGTGAAAATTTTTGAATATTTAATAGAATATTTTGGAAATCACCTGACTTTGAGAAAATGTACAAAGTTTTTCTAAAGCAAAAACTTATTTATACATATAACATTTTTAATTTAACATGTGGCAAAAAATTGGATTTGTTACAAAGTGTTGAGATGTCAAAACGTTTTTTCAGACTCACTAAATATGTTTTGAGCACTTTTTTACGTTTTTTTTTTCAATTAAAGATGTTTCGATGGTAATTGCAACTAAAAATGAAAATTTTTGAAAATAGTTAAGAGTCTTATTGGTGTTAAAATGCCAAAATATCATAGTACAATTTTTCAAAAGCATATGAAAAATTCTTATTTTGAGCCAAAGAAAATGGTGAAACTGAGTTTAACCACTTTTCTAAAAAAAAAATTAGAACTGCCGCATGTTTGAACCTCTACAATTGATATGATTTCTACATACATAATTAAAATTTCTACATAATTGAAACATAAAACTGGGAGAATCGTTCTGATTGAGGAGTTTCAAAAATTTGTGAAAACTGATTATTCACCGTTTTTTGACCAAAAAAAAACATTTCAAAATTTTTTTGAAAAGTTGTATTATGATATGTGTTTATTTCAGCACCATAGGACCAATTGTTAAATATTTCTATACAAATGTATTCAATTTATTGTTTCAATTTATAGTTACAATTCCCATATAAAAGAATCATCTGTAAAACTAACATCTGTCAAAATAAAAAATAATACAAATAGTCAGAAAATTGAAAAAAAAATTGAATAGCCTGACTAAATATTGTTTGCCCGAGATTGCAGAATTTTAAACACTGGGGGAAAACTTTAAACACTTCAAACATTAGGGAAAGTTTTGAACACCCGAAAATAAATTCAATTTTTTTTTTCATATCTAAAGATATTGCTTTTTTCTCATCGGAATATACAAAGTTGGAATATAAAATAATAATAAAAATCTTACGAAAGCTTCATCTCAATTCTATATCTATAATTCAAATGATCATTTTCACAAGCATCAGCTCTAAAGCGAGCGGCATGTGTGTGAGGGCACTTGACAAAGAAACGAACAAGAAGAAAAGGGAATGAATGTATTCGTGCCTTTGTCACAGGAAATATGATTAGGAACACGAATACACACAAAACTATTTGTAATCGAACAAAAATTTTGTTATGCACGACACAATCTTTTGGCTAATCTTCTTTGAATGAATTAAGAATTGCTAGTGAGAACCGCTGAAAAAGTTGTGACGTGCTTTTTCAAGAAATAATTAGCGAAAATCATATAAAACTGACTCATTTTAAATAATAACGTTATTTTCCGCGAAAATGATGACCCGGCAACCTGAATATTTACAAAGAAAGATCTTGTCAATTAGATAGGCCACATAGATAATTGTACGCCTTGCGGGAAGTTCATAACGATGATTGAAATTATAAAAAGAGAGTATAATTGGTGACAAGCGTCAAAAAAGGGATTTCATACTAACAGACAACAGTTTTCGCTATTTTTTTCTAGAAAAAATGAGAGCTAAATTGTCAAAATCTTATAGTAAAAATATTCAAAAACTTTCAAGTTTTTTAAAAGTTTCCATCAAAAAGTCGTGAAACGCTAGTATTGTAAAACTGGTAACTGGTCTTAAATAAGGTTTTTTTCGTACATTAATAAAAACTAATTCGTATAAAAATGTATGATTCAAAAAGTTGGGAAATTTCAGTATTCAAATATCAACTTTGGAGGACGGTCAAAAAACATTTTGTTGGATGTTTATATTTGAATAAAGTTTTTATTGTTTGTATATAACCATACCCTTTTTAGGGGCTCAAACGTGCAGCTATGTTTGAAATTACTAACATTTTTCAAAATTTGACTAAAAATGTCGAACAAAAACAATTTTTTCTGAGATGTACAAGCCCTAGTTTTAAAGTTTTCTCAAAACAGAACATAGTTAATGTTTACAAGACGTGTTTAGCTCACACTCCAGGCAAAGAATTTTGCCATGAAACTTCTTTTGGCTCAACCCGCTAAGCGTTCAAAATTCGATGTGTCAGTATATACTAAAAACTTAAAAATGGTTCAGCATCCGCCCGACGACAAAACACTTTAGCCATGACGCCGTGTGGTGGTGGTAGGGGGGTCTCACAACGAAACTACGAAAACGCTCAATGTTCCTGACGCACTGGTGTGTATTGCAATGAGAGTTCCGTATTACCCAGACTATGAGAGCGGGGAGTAAATAGGCGGCGGAAAACTGAGAAGATTGAAGGTGCAATCCCTTTAAATGGGGTTAACAGTGTTTGTTTGTTTATGGGGGGGGGGGGTCCGCTTGAAGTGTTGGAAAATTTGAAAGCAAATTCTGGAACAACTCTTGAGGAATTTCTTAATTCCAATTGGAAATATTAATAGCAATTATTTTTATGATGTAAATCCATTAGCAACGATAGTGATGTTGGCATTTATAAAAAGACACCGTTTAAAAATCAGAAAATGATATACAAAGCCCTAGGCCGCTACTTTTGGCGAAATTCTGAAAAAGAAAGAATTTCGACAAACATGAATTGATCCAAAAACACAGTCAGATGAAGGAAAAACAGAACAAATATATAGAAAAAATTCGCATGGAAATGTTTAAGTCAAATAAAAATCAAGAAAAAATGAGTACTATAGAAGGAGATCACAATTGGAATTCAAAATGGAGGCAAAAAATAGAAAACTGCAATATACATATGGGAGAATTGTGAGGGGATCTTTAGAAGAACATCCCACATCCGGTCGTCTGCTTCTCCGCTTTCCTCAGCATCGCAGTCTTGCACTTATGGGAGATTAGCACTGTTCCGGCCGAATTCACCCATGCTTCACCATCCCTGTAATTATATCTCTCTAATTTGTGTTATCCCCCAGAGGGTTTTCACTAACGATTGCATAGGGAACGAGTGATTCCCCTTGAACACAAGCTTCGCATGCTTGGCCTGCCCAATGCACAACGGGCTCGCCAGTCCGATCTGCATTTGAGCAATATGAAACGATGATGTCACCGCAAACACTTCAATCATCTCATCGTCGCATTCTTGTCGATGACTATCATTGTACGTGGCCCATGGCTGAAAATAGACAAGAATTGTAGAGAGATAACCGTCTCGTTGTTTACCCACCTTGACTCCAGCGCCCCAATATGGAATGTTGAGAAAGATGAGACCTTCGATATCGGGAAGGTTGACGTGGACGTCGTCTAAATATAGGTCGATTCTCTCGTTCAGACCCTTGCAAACTCTCTCAAAAACATCCTTGGTTCCAAATGTGAAGAAGAGGAATTTGTTGAGTAGCCTGAAATAACAACGGTACAAAATTTGATCCCAAGATAGTCTGAAATGTAACCGTTGCTCTATATTATCTTTTACCTAACTATCGGAAATTGTTGACAAGAAGTGTAGACATAGGTTGTGTTAAACATGCGTTAATCCTCTTATGACAGTTACAACTTAGGTTTTGAACATTACCGCAAAGCAGTAAAGCAGTTTAAAAATAGTGGTTTCTTAAAACAAACCTGCTACTCATTGCTCTGGGAATTGATTCTCTTGTGTTTTGCATTCCTAACGTGACACAAGCATCGACACCAACCGACACGTAGTTTGTCATTGACAGCGTTTTGTTAGACTGCAATCGAACTCCGAGCTATAATAATTGGCGATACTTTTTGTTTTATAGTTGTCTTTTCACTAGATCAAACTGGGTAAGTCCAAACTTTCTATTCTCATTCTCCCTCGCTGACCACCACTCACTTTTTTCTGGCTTTCCGCATCAATTGTCCATCGATCGACAAGCGTAACCTCGGCTTCTTGTATATCCTCCATCAACTATAAAAATCAGGTCTTTCGTAATTATCTGATTCCGGGAAGGCACATACCTTGATGACGTCGATATCGCCGTCGCATTTTTTGCCCCATTTCAATAGTCGAGATAGATCGTTGCCAGTACCGAGCGGTAAAACGGCCACCTGAAATAAATCGGTTCGGCCAATTTACAGAGGACACCAATTTGCGTTTGAAATAGGAAAAGGGAACTAACCGGAATACGACGGCTAAGTGTGTCAATCTGATCGAGAGCTGAACAAATTGTACCATCACCTCCAGCAATCAATATCCTGACGTCAACATTGGGATGTTCGTCGATCCATCGAAGGGAGGCAGCAATATTTGATTTAAGAACATCTACAACTTGTGCCGGGTGCAAATGAGCTCTAAAATTGCGGAGAAGCTGCTTTCCAGCACCTGATCCACTTTTTGGGTTGACAATAACCATGATTGGGCGCCATTTTTCAATATCAACTGGTATTTCGATTTTGTCAATGACAGCCTAAACTCAGAAATATAAAAAAATTACTCAGCTGCAAAATTTTGCAAATTTTAAGGTACCCGGTAATGAAGCGACAAGTTTTTTCATTGCGAAAATTTTTGCGTCTTTAATGAGTACAAAATTTTCCAAAAAAATCTATTTATTTATTAAAAACTGTAATAAAATCATAAAAACAGATAAATTCTTGCAAGGCGTTAAAAACTATGAAAACTTTTTGAAGGCGCACAAATCATCGCATCCCCCAAAAAAATGTCGTGTTGACCGGGTACCGTAATTATGACAAAAATTGCCACATTCTGGGTTATATCTATCTTCATTTCAAATTTCTATTTTCTGATTTTTGTAAAGAATTTAAAATGCAATGTAAATCTTATTATTAACACTTAATTCAGAAAAATCTAACTCACCATTCTCTGATTCCGGTTTCCTGGTCTTCTTGTGGTAACACAATATGGTGGTATGATAGTTCGTTTCAATCCACCAAAATCGCAATGTTTAGTGAATTTTGGTTTACACTTGGTGTGCACAACGCGCCAACACCTACAAAATAAGATCGATAATGATTTTTATTTTAATGAAGTGCAATACTGGCTGGGTTACTTGTGTAACCTTACAAAAAGAGATCGGTTGGAAATTGAGCGACAGAAAAAGTAAGTAAATTGCAATTTATCTTGATGAGAGAACCTGGTTTCTACTCAAAAAAAAAGGTTGAACACTTTTGGAAACAAACTGAGAACAACCATATGCAGTTTCAGGTATTTTTTATTTCGAATGGCCGTAAATTTTCGTGATGATTGATCGACTTTGAGTTCGAGTTCAATATATAAAATACGTGGTTTTGTTTTGATTGATCGGGTGCAAAAAAGTTTAATTAATGGCTTTGTGGTTGTTCGAAAACAGATATTCATAAAACGTTATCAAATTAAAATGTAGCACGTGATAAGAATAGTGTTTACAAGTTCATTTTAAGGTAATTTGTATGTCTAAAATTGTTAAATTTGATAATATTTGGCTGAATGATAGGAAATGAGTGAATGAGTTTATAAGATCAATTGCAATATCTGAAGTGGTTGATGCGTTCCATAAAAATGAAAAAAAAAATATTGCTAAGTATCTTCGCTTCTCCCCCATTGTGTGAACCTACAAATGAACAAACAATTAGTCGTTTTGACGTCACTAATCTGGGAAGAATTTTTTTTGAGAAGTTGAGAAGTTGGGTCTACAACTCCTACAGTCTTTCTAAGACGCATGTTGTAACTATGATCATTTTCAATTCAATAGAACTACAGTTGGAGTGATGTATGCAATGACCAGTAGAGATGGGGGAGAAAAAAGTAAAACACCAGTCAGAGTTCAAACGATTAGAGCTAATCTATATGTTTCACCCACCCCGACCAGACCAGTTGTTTGATAATAATTTTAAAACGCGAACATGGCCATGTGATCGTAATCAGCAGTTCGAGAATAAGGGGGAATAGAATAGGCGCAAAAAAGAACAAGGCATAATGTACGAACAAGGACAACAAAAGTAGGCTTGGCAAATAAACACAAACTGATTTGATAACCAGAAGAGGGGGGCAAAAAAAGTTTTGGAATAGAAAATGGGTCTCTTATGTTTCGTTTTCAACGAATAGAGGAAACAAACTATTCTTCTACCACATTCACAAGCGAGGGAAACTGTCAGAAAAGCATCGTACGATCAAATGCGGTTGCTGGGAAAAAGTTGTAAGGAGAGGCATGCGCAGAGAATCAGAGTGTCGTAGTGGTGGCCGCAAACATACACACATACACAGGACACGATAAACCGGATGGATCGAAAAAGACAGTGAGGAGGAGAAGGAAGGCGGACAAGCAAAAGGAGAGACCAACCTAAAGGTGCCCCCCTCTCCTCAGAACTACAACGCAACAGTGGACAATTGCGCCATGTGGCTATGTCGTTTTTTTTTTGAATGATGGAATAGAAGGGCACTTGTTCTAATATTACGATAATTTATCTTGTCTAAAAAATACGTTAAAATTGTTGAACATATCCGAGAAAAGACATAGGTAATATGCAGTGTGTGCGCTTGCTATAGTACCCCCACCTGGCTCAATTTTTTGCTGGACACTAATGAGACATTTGAATCAGAAAGTCAAAAAAGCTAGAACCCCATGTTTTTTAAAATGAATTTATCAACCCAAAATAGAAAGAAGATCCTACCATAGGCTTAGTCACGGCGCCTTCTCTATGTATTTTATCAAAAATTCACATTTATAAGGTTTTTTTAGAAAATCAACTTTAAAAATTGTGTTAAATATTACGTGTTTGAAAAAAAAACTCACATTGAGTCAAACAAACAGTGATATTTGGACCACTGCTTAGACATTTCACTAACAACAAGATCACGTATGTCTAGCTAGGTACGCGTGTTTTTTTGTTCGGTTCAAAGGTGTCTTCCCCGGGGAGACTCACTCCTGACTCAGGTGTCATGTGGCTCAACAGATAGAAAATAATATTTGAGAAACTTAATAAAAAGTACATATTAATGATTATTAATTAGAGATTCTGGTTGCCAAAACTTGCCAATTTTGGAACTACTCAACAAAACCTGAACTTGCTACTTTTTTCGAGAATTCCAGAATGTACTGGAAAATACGTTGCCAAGTGGTTTTGTATTTGTTTTATCCGCTAAAATGACCAACTTTCGTTCTGAGACTCCTAATTTATTTCTCAACTAATTTTGTTAATTCTTACGTAATGTAGCAATTGAAAAAAAAATCTGTTGCTTATTTTGGTAAATTAAACTAATTCATTTAGTAATATAGATACAGTTCAAGCCCGTAGGTATCCAACAGGTAACCAAGTTTTAAAGTTAAAGTTTTAATTTCCGACAACCGTTAGTTCTCGTTTAGAAATAATTTTTTGGAAATAATTTTTTTATTAAAAAATTATTTTGTTTTCAGTATTTAAAAATTTTCAATTTCATATTTTGAAATTCTTCTAAACTACAATTGAAAATCAAAATTTGTTGTATTTTCGTGATCTAAAAAAATTTGGGGAATGCAAACCACAAAACAACAATACTACAAACAATTTTAGAGATCGGTTTTCAGAAAACAACCAGGAACTGCAAAAGAAGACAAATGATTTAAAATCCTAGCGATGGGGGTGGGCAGTAGCAGGAGGAGATAAATGAGCTGATCCTTCTTATTTCAGAAAATGTGCTGTGTGATATGATCTAAAATCAGAAATCAAGAAGAAAAGTGGGGAGAGAGAGAGAGAGATGAGACTGTCATCACTAATCGTTCAATGACATCCATAAGTAACCTTGACTCGGAGTACCGATTAACTACTGACCTGTGCAGAGATCGGGTGACGAGTATTTCATGAGGTATATGCGCAAAAATTATACGTATGTAACTAAAACATGACGTCGGTGAAACTACAGAGATTTAAAAATAGAGTCCATGGTTTTTTTTCTAAACAAACTCTATCTAATAAACGAACTATGCATTTCTCCTTGCCAAAATGCAATTAGAATTTGTTAACAAGATTATAAGAAAAGATCACGGAAAGCTTCAAATGTTAGATTACCCCGTGCATCTAAGAAGACGTCAATCGAATTTCAATAATATCAGCAAAAATTGCCCCTTTACGTGGGTTGAATTCCCAAGCTACCTAGCTAGCAAATGAAGATGTTACTCAGCTCAAAACTTTCATTAATAATTTTATTATTGTTATTGAAAACAGAAGATTTGAGGTGATTGCAGCAAATAAATGAAGAAAACAAGATGAAAGTGGGTGGATGGATACAAAAAATCTTCCACACTGTAGCGGCAGCCAAGTCCGGAAACGAATTCCAATGGCGTAGGAAAGGGAGGGCTCTAGGAATTTGTGCAACCTTTTTGTATCTATGTATCATCGTTTTTTTTTCTCATTTTTCTTATAGTTTCTATACAATGAGCATTCAGGGAAACACTTGAATCTTCCATTATGAAGAAAGAAAAATCATAAGATGCATCACAATTTTTCCTGGAAATTGTCAGAAGATGAAAACGATGGAAATAAAATGGAAGAAAAATGGAAAAAATAAGGAGAGGCTGTTCCATTTGTTTGCGCACTTTCCTCGCTTTTTACTTTAGGGGGAGAAAAGGTAAGAATAGTGGTGAAGCTCACTTGTGTTGAACAATCAAAGATCGGAGTAGAGACAAACTGAATTTTTACAGACTGTATCATCGGATTGTTCACCGGTTTGGCTTCTCATTGTCATAAATTAAATGATGCTACTATGAGAAATGAAAAAAAGAAAAACTATGAAAACATTAGGGAAGAAAAAGTTCTTATGCTTCTACGCTAAGAAGCATCATTTCCTGATCGGAAATTGTTGGAAAAAAAAAGTGGGAAAGATTATTTTGTCTCCTTCTTTAAGTGCCATTCGGAAAAAACGAGACTAAAGATAGAAAGAAAATGATTTATTAACCGATTTGTTTTGAGCGTTTATTTTTTAAACATGTTTTTCAATTGTTAACTTTACAATTTTCAAATAGAGACAAATTATATTTGATCAAAATTTACATTTTTAAAAATTGAGTTAAAAATATTTTAGAATCAAAACAAATCAAACTAATATTTCAAGAAAGAAAGATGAAAAAATTACTTATATGTGCTAAATAAAAAATGTTTTTCCTGAATTACTCAAACTTCAAAATATAGAAAAATACGCGCGATAAAGTATAATAGATTAAAAGATTTCGGGAAACTCGCTTTAAAACTCCCTTAAAATTGATACCTCCTCTTTCGGACCACAATTTGAATAAAAATCTATGAATTTTGGATACATTTTGTTACTAACAAAAATTCGAATTTATTAGGAAACCTAGAATCTATGTGGGCTCGAAAAGTTAATAAAAAATAGGAAAAAACAAAAAACTAGCCTATAAATTAGAAAAATTTACAGTTGTCCGAGAGGAGTACATGACCGTATGGCCTAGTATGTTTTTGGGCGGATATTCAAATTATAATTCCTGGTGTCTTGCGTTTTTGCTTTTTTTTGAGTTTTTGAGTTTTTGCTTTTATTTTTTTGAGTACAAAAATAGATTAGAATATTTTGAAAACGTTTCCATCTAAATTTAGCTTCACATCTGAATTTTTCAAGCACGTCTTGATTATTTTTATCATTTTTCAAAATGTCAAAAGATCAATTGCAATTTTTTAAGGAAACGTCTTGAAAAAAACAGAAATTTTGAAATTTTTGCTTAAAAATTGAATGCAAAATCTCGATAACCTAGAACTATGTAGAAATCAGAAACCACCAAAAATAAAAAAGTGAGATGAGAATTATTGACGTAAACTCAATAAAAATTTCATAACGGAACTAACACCTATGAACCTAAAAGTGGAGAAAAAGATAAAACGAATTCTCTAGGTTACGACTTTTTCCACTTTTCTTTTCATTTGCCGCAATCAGTTCTGTTTTTAGATTTTTAATGTGATAAGGCAACTGTAAATAATAAGACATAAACCAAAAGACTGACCAAGAGCATCGAAAATCTTGAAGGCCAACACCACCGCACAACTCTTCGCAGACTTCGCAAAATAGATCAGCGCCAATGTTTCCACATATCTAGGAAAATGATGAATTTTTGACAAAATTGGTGGAAATTTCAGTAACATACCCAATGATGGTCAAATGTCTCTTTTCTACAGTGTATCGGATTGACTTTACATTGGATTTTTGTAGATACTGCTCGAAGACAGTTTATCTGAAATATTGTTATACTTAATTTGTACGATATTGAAAATAAAATGTTTCAAAGTTTATTTAAAAATTGGACACATTTTTTCAAGATATTTTCCTGAAGCTCAAAAAATTAATATGTTTGTAGACATTCAGTTTCTTTTTTCTCGTTAAATTCTGAAATATAAAGATTTATATTTTTTCAGTTGCGTTTCAAATAGTACACAAAAATTATCAATTTAACCTAATATTTCAGAAAAGAAAATCATTCCTGTAACAATTTTTAGACGCAAGTTGAAAAAATGGAAACCTAAGAAAATCTAGGTGTACTTGAATAATCGGACTGTGAAAAAATATCAAGCTAATTTATTTTTATGTTTTCCATAAGATTTTGCCCAAATGTTTCCTTTCTGGTTTTTGCAAATTTTAATTTAACCAAAAACCTGAAAACAAATCTAAAACTCTTTAAAAGGTTTATCTTATATCGGATTCAATATTTTTCCATGGTTTAAACATTTTTTCATAAATGCAGTAAAATTATATATTTTCAATGTAGAGTGTCGTTAGTGGTATCTCTGCAGGGTTTAACACCTAAAATGTCAAACAAACAATTTGAACGGACGTAAAATTAAAATTTGAAGAACAATTGTTTGGTCAACTTCCAAAATTATCTGAAAACTAAAGATAAAATTTTATGAAAATTCGTATTTTATGAAAATTCGTATTTTTCCGGTTCTGAGAAAAAATTGTTAATTGTGCACTACTTCAATTTCCAAAGACATGTTTTCTCTATTTCCAAAAATAATTTTTCAATAATAATAAAGTGCAATATCGATTTCATCCACCTCGCAACATCCCCCTCTACAGGTAAACAAATACTGATGAGCGGACCTTGCCACCTCTTGTTGTGTCTGCGTCTCTCATCCCTCTTCATTCTTTTTGATCTTTCCACGTGGCAGTAAATAACCGACGCATTGTTTCTTCTAGAAGACCGTCATTTGCTTTTATTTGGTCAACGTTTTTCTTTCTTTCTTTCTTTATTCATTTTTATGTTTCCTGTTTAACTTCCTGTTATTTTTTAGTAGAATTGAACTCACGTTATCCACCTTGAGCAGACAATTATCACATTCGTAACCCGAAACAATGTGCTCTTTGCATCCAGAGCAATAGTTGTGTTGTTCACTGTAATTGATTGAACTCCAGTAGTGTCCGCCTGAAAAATTTTAAAATCAATTGGCCTACCATCCGACTGATAAGTTACTCTTTCGATTTTTTCCGTCACAGCTGTTAAGTCTTTGGATTTTCGTTTTTTTTTTTTTCAATTTTTTTTTGTTACGGCACTAAGTTTCAAAGATTTTGAAAACTGGTTGAACTTTGGAATTAATGGAAAAGTATAATATTTATAAAGAAATGACTTACTTTTAGATGACGTGTCATTAATATTCTTTCGTTTCCTCACTGCCCATAATTTTCTAAACACCCACAAAACAATGCTCGAGAAAACGATAAATAAAGCAGCGGCCAATAATTCATCATACACGTCCATTTCCATTTTGTCAGACGGCAATAGGTTGACCACAGTGAAAGCGAGCGATTTTTCGAAAAATGTCTTTTAACTTGAATTCTTCTCAGAGCGACTCTTCATTTCTGTGATGTAATGGCATAGATTTTTGGGTGACTAGTTTTCGTGTTTCTATTTGCCATCACCCAGCCTTCTCCACCGCTGCACTCTTTCTCTCTTGTTCTTTATTCCGCGGGGCGAGGACCGCGACGCGGCACTTTGATGCGTTGCGGTTATTTGCCGCGTTTGAATGCGAGACTAATGGGTGGAAATTGAAATACCTGAAAAATAACCAGTAAAAATAGGGCTTAAATTATGAAGAAGCATCGGGAAAACACTATTAACACTCGAGACCCACGTGTCTTTCGAGCTGATGAAACACAACAACACGAGAAAGAGATAGAAATAGAGAGAATTGAAAAGAACGAGAGACGGGGGTGGGAGTGTTAGTTGTATAGTGCAAAAGCCCTTATGGATAATATTAATTATTATAGAATTGTATACATGAGCTTCTAAATTTAATTTTAATGTGAGACACATTTTGAATAGAAGGAAAATCAATTGAACACTTGTGTTCACCAAACAATACAAAACCGTTCCTTCAAGGACGGTCGACGTCATTCTACAACAGAAGGTGAAAAAATGAACTGCACCGGCCAAGATTAAACAAGGTTTCACATCAAAATTCCGTAAAGCAAACACGACGAGTCATTGGAATGCTAAAATGGTTTTTCAACAATCTTTGCGTAGTCTTGTTCCTATTCGAAGATGTGGGCAGGGGTGCGCGGCAATTGCCGGTTGCCGGACAATTTTGCCAATTTTCAAATCTATTTGTTATTCAAAAATTGAAACATTAAAGTATTATATAACTTGTCTCAAACTTGTTAATGAACTTTAAAGAACTTCTTGGGTGAATAGATTTAAGGCATTTTGAATAGGTCATTACAAAAAAATTTTGCTGCATACCAGCACTTTAAGATAGAAAAAAGTGGACCTGAAATTGTTCAGCTCATTTAAAAAAAAAAAAAATTTTAATTTAAAAAAATTTTTTTTCCAACCTGAACATATTTTCACCCTTCTTCTGTCAAAATCAGGTTTTTCACAAAGATTTTAAAAAATCCAAAAAAGCCTTTTTTACTTTTAGATATTCTTCGAAAATCCGAAAAAAAACCCCATTTGCTTAAATTTTTGAAGAACTTTCAAAAATTTTGACAATATCTACACTTGAGGGTTAAAAAATGTACCGCCACTAGAGAATTTAGGCAAGATCCAAATTTGTCGACAATCAGCAAATTTGGCAAATGCCGAAGCAAAACGGAATGAAGGTGTGTGGGTATTCCAAGGATGTTGTTTCAATGTCGGAATAAAAAATTAGCCCCAAAAATTTTTCAATATGTTTCAACGGTATATTTTATTTTTGCATAGCATGCTAACTAATAGGCGCCAGGAATTTTATCAACGTTTACTCGAATATGTCATGTAGATGTTTTACTATTAAGATTCTATGTTTACCAGCGAGTACGTGCTTCCGGCGACCAATTTTCAAATGTTTAAACAAACGTTTTTTCTTCAAATATTTTAGGTCAAACTCCAGATGTTTTTTAGAAGCTCTTTTTCATTAAACAAAAATTAAAAGTACTCCGTCATCTTGGCTGTTCTTGGAAATTATTTTTCCAATCAATTGAGAACTACACATAAAAGCCCTCATTTCATCCGAGCCAATTTTGCTTTCGATTTCTCTTTTCTCAAATTTCACCACTTTTCCTCCACTTTGGTTTTAAAAATGTATTGAATTTAGAATTGATTGCAAAACCAAAACCAAATTTTAGTTGCTCAGATTTTTATTGTTTCTGTGCGCTGGCTGCCCAGTTTCTATTCTAGAATAATTTTCTCGGTGCAATATGACACCTTGGACTATGTGCACCCGAGCCGCCTATTTTCCAAGCTTTCAGTTAGTTAGTTTTTCCGAGCGATCATCAAAGCAGTGATCTTGTTCCATAAAAAATTGAAATTGTTGAAATGATTTTTTGGACGCACCAGAAATAAGTTTTATCAGGAACTTGTGTGCTCAAATGATTTATCTTGATAGGTTTAATTGAAACAGGAACGATTTTTTGGCAAAATTGGCAAAATTCGTCAGCATTGAAAAATTTGCCACCATAATCGACGAAATTTTCTGAACAGACTGAATTTGAATTTTGTACAACTTTGTGTTTTTTTGTAATTGTGCTCTTCGTGTTTGGAAAACTTTCTGTATAGTTTTTTTTTTGCACTATTGATAGAAGCTTCCAGTTTTCTTCTCATATTTGTTAAAATATTGAACTATTACCTACATTTCCTGAGAGTTTCCCCATTGTCAACACACCATCCCTAAGAACAGAAATAATTTGGAAACAATTTCATTTGTTGTCTTTTTGCAAAACGTTTAGAAATTATTTGTTTCATTTGTTTCATGCAGTTACATGCATTCAAAAGTTCTCCAGGTTCTTTTTGTAGATTATAAATTATTCCTCTCGGTTGAACAAACTTTTTGCTCTCCCCAAAATAATGTTCTTTTTTCGACTTTCAGTGGTACAATGGTTGGGTGGCCTTAAACATTGCATTTTCTTAATTGAAAAGTTACTGGCAAATATATGTTCCTAATAACATTAGAGATCTTCAAATATTTGTTTCCCATTAGTAACCACCTCAATTTTATTTCCGAGGTGTGGAAATAACTTGTTTAGGTGTGGAACTGAATTGTTTTAAAGTTTTAATTTTCGAAAATATAATTATTTTGTGCCACACTATATCTGTGTTAAAATTCACAACACTTCCAATTTTACGTTTTTGAATTAGTCCAATTCTTAGGCTTTTTGATTTTCTCTCTCTCTCTCTCTCTTTCCCAGCCAAAAACTAACCGCGTTCAAATACTTTAAACAAACGAGAACTGTATTTTCTCGCACTGCTTTTGCTTCACTTGCTCCTCGCAATCAGTGCACAGCGGTGCCCTAGAATGCCCGATTTTGACATTTTTACCTTCTCGTCCTCCTCCACCACCATCATCGCCCACCATCAGCGATTTCCTTGCGCCACTCCCTCGACGATTCGGTTTTCCACAAACATTTTTCCACGCACACACACACACACACAAGTTTATGTGTGTGTGTGAGTGTGAGTGTGTTTCATTTGTGTCACTCACTCTACTTTTTTCTCTCTCATTTCACTATCCACCCATACTCGAACTGTATTTATTTGTCTGTTGTTTGTGACTCTCTCTCTTAGTGGGCGAGAAGATTCCTAATACTTGACATGATATGCGTTATTTCTTTAACTCGCTCTTCAATCTATCAATTGTTCATTTAAAGTTTGAAATTTATCATTCTGTTTAATTTCTAATGTTTTCGATTACTCAGCAGCACGACTTCCTTTCTTGTTCTTGGGCAAGCAACATGATGAGTCATTTGTTAAATTCCCAGAGTAACGAATCAATTGATAAGGGAAGACTATTTTGCTTGACGTTGCATTTGTTCTACTTCTCATCACTTGAATTTTTGGCTCCTCCAGTATGTCATATGTTTCTACAATGACTGATTTAAGGCAACTTGTTTTTTTGTTTTCTTTCGTCAATTTTCGACAATACGCATATGCTTAAAGGGTCAAAAAGGTCAGTCAAAAAGTGGCATAAGTTTTTGCCACTTTCTGAAAAATAGAACTGTTCAAATCAGAAACGACATTCAAAAAATTGGTGAGAACTGAGTTTTCACTGGTTTTTGATTCGAAATAAAAAAAATTTCCAAATTATTTTGAATAGTTTTATTTTAATTTTTTAGTGATTTTAGCATCATTTTAGTATTTTTCCCATATATCCAGAAATTGGATTTTTCCATCTTGTACATGGAAACAAATGATATAGGCGACGCCAGCAAAAAAAAAAAAAGAAATCGCATCAGAAGAAAGCTTCACAAATCTGTTTTACCAACAATTTGTCTTGAAGAAGAAGAGAAAAAGTAGGCGGAGACGAAAAACCACACAGGAGTAGAAAAAGACGGTGGGATAGATAACAAATTGACATTGTTCAACCATTTCGCCCTCCTCTCCGTGTGTTTGTCTAATTCTTCTTGTCTCGAACGAGGTTGTTCGGTTTGATTATGAAATTTCTTTTCCGGTATTTTTCCAGTTGCCCATTTGCCCCATTATTTTTTTTGGACGTTTTCTCTTTTTGTCGCAAGATTTTGGTTTCGACCGTTCGAGTCTTTGCCCTCAGAATCGTTTTTGTCGTAGGCACTCATTTTTGGCCGCATTTTTATTCGCATTTCTTTAAGTCGTTCATAATTGCAATTCTTCGATTCTTGGGTTTTCGAATATTCTGGTTCTTTCCCTTCTTCTTTTTTCTGACAGCGCTTACCCCCCATTTTTCAGCGGAATTATGTCTGACCACGAGAACACTGGTGAAAACACCTCCGAATATCAGTACAAGCAACCACCACAAAAGAGCATCGACGAGCTTCTCAATGCTGACAAGGTTTGTTAAATTTATTTTTAACAAAAAAAATTGAACATTTTGCGAAATTGCTAATGGATGTGGATTGATGAATCTGATCACAAGACAGCTTTGGCCTTCGATCTATTAATAAAAAGTAGTTAATTGAAACAAAGAAAGCCGAGCCAAGCTACGTTCAAAACACAAAATCCTTGCATTCAGGCTACAGTGTTCTGCGAGTTTTAGGTTTGATAATTGTAAAATAGAATCAAAAGGTAGTGCAACGGGCGGCAATTCACCCCGGCAAACTCGTTTTGGTATGACAATCTAATATTTTTAAGTAAATGCTGAAATATAGAAAATATTTTATTTCTTTGAAAATGAAATTTACTTTTGTAGAAAAACTTAACAAGATGTTGAAAACTACCTGAAACTTGTTATTAGTAGAAAGAACTGCCGTTAAAATGTTATCGGCACAACACTAATATCACCTCTTTCTGATTGTTGTGTCAAAGTTTTCTTTTGAGAATGTATATAGAAATATGTGTATTTTCCAAAAACAACGATAGCTTTGATAAGTTTCTCAAAAACTGTCTCATAATCTGTATATTCCTCCTTGAGATAGTTTTTGAACACTTTCCCAAAACTTTTCATACAAAGGAGAGTTATTTTTGGAAAATGCATATATTCGTTACTAGGGGTGGCAAGAGTGCGACCTAGGTCGCTAGGTCGCTGTTTTCATTTAGGTCGCATCGCGACCTAGGTCGCATTGCGACCTGCGACCTAGCGACCTGGGTCGCATTGCGACTTGCGACCTAGCGACCTAGGTCGCATTGCGACCTGCGACCTAGCGACCTAGGTCGCTTTACGACCTGCGACCTAGCGACCTGGGTCGCATCGCGACCTGGGTCGCATCGCGACCTGCGACCTAGCGACCTAGGTCGCTTTGCGACCTGAAGTACTGACATTTTTTATACTAACAAATTGCTACAAATCATTTATTTTACATTGTTTTCGATTTCTTATCCATAAGACACCTTGTCGAAAAAAGTTAGAACAGCCGACATCCGCCGGATTTTCTGCTTTTTTCTACGTTTTTAATTCGAAAAGTGGAAAATGAAATTTTAGAAACAACAAAAACCACAAAAACGTGAACTTTTTGAAACAATTTGCTGAAATGCATGGTTTTATTTGTAGAAATGAATTCTTTGTTCCGTACTTTTGAAAAAAAACTACGCATAAACTTATAAAATCTTAATAGAGAAAATGTTAGTGGAATACACATATTCTGCAATCTTTAGTTTTCGAGTTATACGGATTTTAACAACTCAAGTGAATCAAAACCGAAAGAGAACAAAATGTCGGTAATTCAGGTCGCAATGCGACCTAGGTCGCTAGGTCGCAGGTCGCAATGCGACCTAGGTCGCGATGCGACCTAACCCTCTAGGTCGCAGGTCGACCTAGGTCGACCTATAGCCACCCCTATTTGTTACATTTCTATACAAATTTCCGAGCGAAAAACTTCAACATAACAATGAGAAAAAGGGCATTTTGTGAATTTTCCTAATGTGCCACAATTTTGGTCTCTATTAACCCTAATAAACTTTTATAAAAATCCAATGACAATCACATTTTAGTATGAAATTTTTACAGGAGGACGAGTCTCTAAAAGTGTACAAAGCCAAACTTCTCGGCCAAGGAACAGTCATTGTCGACGAGAAGAACCCACTCCGCGTGATTGTCCGATCCGTCGAGCTGCTCATTAATGGTAAAACTGCGCAATCATTTGACTTATCGGATCCAGCAAAACTTGTCAACTCTGACTTGTCTGTTTCCATCAAAGAAGGTTCCAATTACCGGTTAAGCTTTGCTTTCCATGTGCAACGCGAAATTACGTCCGGATTGCAGTTAGTTTTTTTGTGTGTTTAATCTTAACTTAAAATAATAAATTGTTTCAGCTACAAACATAAGGTGAAACGATCCGGTATCACTGTGGAGAATGAGAAGTACATGATGGGAAGCTACGCGCCAAAACTTGAGATTCAGGAGTACAAATCACCAAACGAAGAAGCTCCGTCTGGAATGATGCATCGTGGAAAGTACAAGGTGTACTCGAAAATTACCGACGATGACAACAATGTGTATCTTGACTGGCAATGGACCCTTCACATTACCAAGGAGTAGAATAATTTTCCGCCTTTACTGAACCTCATATTTATATTCAAATTCTCAATGAAAATGACTTTTTTCTCCAATTTACCGCCCACCCCAAATGTTTTCCTTGTTTTATGGTTATTATTGATTTTGATGCACTAGTTGTGTTGTGTGATGCCTCTCCCCTTTCCCCGCCAAATTGAAATGATATATAAAGTGATATTTCATAATCATTTAAAACAAAGTGTACTGTTTTGTGAAACGTTGGAAACTAACCAAAAAACACTAACTTGCTGCGTTTCCAAAAACTTAAGATCCTAATACGCATTTACACGTTGTTCCGCAATATTCACGTGGTTTCAGCTGGGCCGGAACATTGTATTAATTTCAGAATTAGAGATTTTATTTTGATACAATAAGAATTGAACTACAAAACGTTACAACTTTGAAAATTTAAAAGAGTACTAACGGTTTGGAAGTTTTGAACGTATAAACCCAAAATGTGTTAAAATAAATTAATTTCGTAATAAAAAGTCAAAAAAATTTGAATAGACTTTTCTCACAAAAATCCAAACTTAAAAAAAAATTTACCAGAAACTTTGTAGCAAATTTTCAGATCTTTTTACTGAATACCTAAGTATTTTTGGTACTCGTGTGTTACCTAAAATTACTCTGTAGTTCTAACTTTCAAAATTACTATGTAGTTCTAACTTTTAAAGTTACTTTAAGATTAGTAAATTGAATTCGTGCAAAATGTTTGAAAATTGATTTTCAAGACATTAAATGATGATCACCATTACAAAAATCTTTGCAAAAACTTACTGCCGTAAATTAAAAAGAATTTATCGAATCACACCACTACGTGTGGGTGTAGTCTGAAGAAATTCATGCTTTCTTGCTCCATTAGGAAATACTTAATGAAATTGGAAATTTTATCGGTGCTGGGCCAGAAGAGCCAACAAGATCCATTTTGAATTTCCTCAACTTGGAATTTGAATTTGATAATATGAGCTCGTTGCTCCACCTCATGCTTCTTTTTAGTTTTTTGAATATTGTGACAACTAGTCGCGTTGAGTGCATTTGAGTGCATTGTGGTTCTGGAATGTGATCCACTAACCAGCTGCTATTCCTTGAAAGGTAAGTTACAATAGTTTTTCTTTACTTTACAAATCGATAAAGTCAATCATTGACTCAACTTTCGATCTGAGAAATTTCTTTCAAATATTTCAAGGTGCGCTGATTTCAGCTGTCAAATTATTTTATAACCAAAAGTTTTTGACATGATCTCCCATAAGTTTTCTAACAACCTTTGGATATGTTATATCATTAAATATATTCATTAATATCAAAGTTGAAAATTTTATTGGTTTATGAAATTCACTGAAAAATGCTATCAAATGTGAGCATTTATGGGGTTATTCAAGTAATCTTGCTTCATCAGTTATGGGACATTCGTAAATAGTCTCGCTATTGGTCTTGCACGCATACGGATCATTTCAAAATTAGTCTTGAATGCAAGCCTAACAGAGGAAATACGTTATTCATTTTTCAGGAGGCTTCCCATTTGTTTATGGTAACAAAAAGGAAGAAGACTGGCGTGCAGGAGGAAAACGATACAGTATGTTTTTGGCAAGAAACGTGGAGACTGTCCGTTGTGTTTTATACGATAATTCCGAGTTCTGAACTAGACTTAACGTCAACAGACATTCTAAAAAACTATTCCTTACATTGAAAATGAAGAGGTTTTCTGTTCTAAATGATTTTATTGTAATAAATATTTCTTATGTTTCTTAATCTTATGTAGACATGAAAGCTGTTTAGTTGTTCTTTTGAAAAGAAATTAAGATGAAATGAAAGAGAAAGGAAGCAACGGGTTTTTCGATTTTTCTTCAAAATCAGCTGTTGACATTTCTTATTATATGGTTAAAATTGATATTTCTATTGAAAAAAAACATCAAGTTTGAAATCATTTTCGAAAACTGAAGTTCAAATTTCTACGCCTCTTGTGTTCATCTTAACCTAAATTAAAGCTTAGCTTAACTCAAATAAGACTTTTCAAAGTCTGAAATTATTAAGTCTAGATACACCTCCCCCTCCCCCTCACTGTTCTTTTTTACTTTCAATCGATCAATATCTGAACAGTATACAACTACGCTCTCCACTCTCATTAGAAAATAACAGTGTACCTTTTCGATGCGGTACGCGTCGCGGCACGCAACGCGGCACACACGCAGCGCAGTCCCATCTACTTTTTCTCGGTGGTTCATTGCACACCGATCCTCACCCAGCACACAGTTTTCTCTCCTTAACAGTTGGGGCTGACATTGCTAACTCTTCCCTCCGCTCACCTGTTTATTCTCCTTTTTCTAGTTGTCTCGCGGTCTGCGTCTTCTCATTTTATATACATTTAGAGTTTAGGGTGAGAACCCAATTTTTCATGGTCCATTTTTGTTGGCTAAATTCTTTACATGTTGAATATTTTAAATGCTACCACATTTGGACTTACTCTAGAATAAGTTATCTTAAGACGAGTTATTTTAGACTAGACTAACCAGTTAGGAATATTTTATCAATTTCCGATTTTGAAACCCAAAAAATCAATGTTAATTTAGCACTGAAACATGCTGGTAGGCACTCAATATTTTAAGCTTCTAGCTAGAACACTTAGGACTTTACTTACGGAATAGCCTTTTAGACTTTTAGTTAGCCGTTTGGGGTTAGGAAAAACAAAGAACCCTAGAAGCTATGTTTCCGTTGAGAACCAATGACCATCTATCTTTCAACGAACATTTCACCTAATAACAGAGTCATGAGATTGTGACTTGTAAATATTTTTTTCCATCTTTCCCCTGTTTCAGTCGTCATTTGAACGTTCTCTTTCTTTTCTTCCTCGACAGTGAAAATAATAAACGTAAAAGGTTTTAAAATCACCCATTTTCAAATTCCATCGTGTAATTTCTTATCACAATAGTACCCACAATCGCTTCTCGTTTCCCAGCAGTTATCTTAAAGCATTAGCCAACATCTGTTGTCCGGCCGTTCTCATCTCTTCCGCTGTCTACGTCTCTATCCTTCGTCTCACTAATTCACCCTTCTTTTCTCTCTCCGTAGGGCTAGGGTGCGCGCCTCGCGGCCAGTAGAACTGTGTTGTAGATGCGAAAAGAGTGCGGTCTACTTCTAAGCGCAGACATATTGTCAACGGGGGCTGCGGACGACGCGGGAGCCGTCAGTTTTGGAAGTGTAGTACTCGCATTCCCCCCCCCCCCCCCCCCCCCCACATGCGCTTCGTTTTCCCTTGACTTCCATTATCACTGTCAATTCTCTTGTCAACTGCCATTTGTATAAATCATCAATCCTATGTTAATATTATTTCAGTAGAAGACGATGCCACCTCGCAAGCGCAAACTTGAGGAGTTGAAGAATGAACAAGGAGAGGTAGGACAGCGTTGAGATTTTTTTTCAAAAACTTAATGATTTAATTTTAGCAGGGGTCATACAAATGCCATCTTTGTGGACAGTGCTTCTACCGTGGATGTGGATTAGCAAGTCACCTGCGACGACACGCACCAGTCACATTTGACTGTGAGCATTGTGCTTACACGTGTAAGCACAAATATGCGTATGATCGTCATCTGTTGCAATCGCATCCTGAGCTCGTGGAATCTGGCCCACTAGTTCGAATGTTTAAGAATGAAGATGAAGATGCTCCAATGCCGATTCTCGAGCGAGAAGCAGATGTATCCGATGATGCCGTCAAGTATGAGGCACTCTCTTCTTTCTCGGAACCTGAACCAATCAGCTACAAATGTCCATTGTGTATATCCACGTTTGGCAGTCACGCTAGAGCAGTCTACCATATTTTGTCACACCGTGTCAAGTTGTATCAAGCACCGAAAAGCCTGAAATTCTTCTCGAGGAAAACAATGCAAGCTCTTGGAGGATTTCGTTTAGAGTCGCAACTGATGATCAAATGGAGATTACAATACGATAATCGAAGTGTGGACGAGAAGCGAACACGGTTATGGCGGTATATGGAAGAAAATTTTGGACATGAACATCTGAAGCAACCAAAGCTGGAAAGTGATAATCCTTCGACAAGTAGCTCTTTTGAGTGAGTTTTTTGCCCAACGAGCTTTTGATAGAAAAAAATAATGTTAGAAACCATGAGTCACTTTTTCATTTCAAAATTAATATACAATACTAACCACATCTTTCAGATCACAAACAAACTTGAACGATTCTTCGATAATCAAAAAGAAACTTGTGATGAAGTGTGGTACTGTTTTCGGTCAAAGACTCATTCACGACAACACCCAATATTATTTGTGCCGCAATTGCCCATACGTTTCGTGGAATGTTTCTTCACTGTGGCGACATTTCCGTCATCATATTCAAAAATCGAAACAATCTTGGACGTGTATCGCATGCTCATACAGCTCATCGAGCCGGGTGAAAATTGATCTACATGTGAAAATGCATAAGGAAATGCCGGAAATTGATTTGGAGGTAAGAAATATATCATCATAACCAAAATTAAATAATTTTATTTAAAAAAAAAATTTCAGTTTGCAACTTGGCTTCGCTATGAACGAAGAATCAACAAGAACGACTTGAATAAACCGACTAACAAAAAAAAGAAACCCGATGGAGGAAACGGTTCAAATCACAGTGATATGAGAAGTCTTCACGCATTTCTTAGTCTTAAAAATTCTAAGAACAATGTTGTCAAACACGATATCGATGCTCCAACTTTGCACCCATTATCCCCAGCGCCCAAGCTGGTCGCGATGACTCAATTTGACTTCGGAGAAATTGTCACTTACAAAAGCGTCAATCCGCTGCACCAAATCAACAAGAACAATAGCAATCCGACGGTCCTGCCGAACAAGCGAAATAGCATTAAAACCAGTAAAAGTGATACTCAAATCGCGCTCAGCGTTAAGCAGTCTAGTAGTATGAAGATGGTGAAAGTTTCTCCTGGAAAAGTTTATCAGCTTCCTAAGACGTCCAAATTTTACCGACCTGAATCACCTGACTCATTAGCATCAAATAATTCTGCTCACGGAGACGAGATTGAGTCAACGTCTTCAGATCAATTCCAACAATCCGTGAAAGTTCCAAAGTACGAAGACTTTTTGAACATGAAGCCAGTTATGCCATATTTCCAAAAACAACGACATCCACTGGAAGCGATTGCTATGTACGAAAAGGCAAAAAGGGAATACGAAAAGAATCACTGTTTCCCGAATCTTCCAATTTTCGAATTCAACATTGAGTACAAGAACTTGCATCCACTCGCCAAGGCACAGTATGGGAAAAACAATATGAAAGAGTATTTTTTGAATGAAATGGAAGTAGAGAGTAAGTTAACGAGTCTTCAACGAAGTACATATTCTGAAAAAAACTAGAACATTTTTATCAAATGGCTCTTTTTCAGAATCTCGCGAATGCACTGACTGCCCATTCAAACACAACGATCTGCAGCAGTTCCGTCTCCACCGTGACAAGCATTTCTACGGTGGATCACACACCTGTCCGGAGTGCAACTATTCATCGAACAACCATAATCAAGTGGTCGAGCACACGTTTGTGGATCACTATTTGAGCGATGTGAGATTGGTTGAAGGGCTTCCGTCTTCGGATTCGGAGGACGATAATATTCCGGTACCTCCTGATACTCCGCAGCGGAAGAAAAAAGCGCCGAAGCGTGGCAAACGTCGTGGCTGGTAAAGATTATATTTTATTAAATTTTATCAAGTTTTTTTAAAGGTAATGTTTAAATTTATTTTAAATTTAAATTTATTTTTGTTTCTTTTTTTTTCAATTAATTGTTTTTAAGTTTTTCAATGTTAGGTTTGTCGTTTAATTTTTTTCAAATTTCTAATAATATTCCCTTCCCTTCCCATCCCCGCTCAAATAGCTGCCTCATAGTTTAGTAAATTTCTAAATAATATTATTTCAATACCATCACATATTGTCAGCGCTTTCTGTCATTTTTTTAATTTTCATTCATCCTGGTACCTCACTTTTGGCACGTGTCCAACAACCACCCTGACATCAACCCACCCGGACTTTCTCGACTAGGTTTTTTTGAAATTCTTCCCCCATTTTATTTTCTTTGACCATTTTATGTTTGTGTTTTGAATGAAATGTGTTTTCGAATTTTTAAAATTTGTTTTAGACTTTGGAATCTGGGTAAAAATATATTACTGAATGTCGTCAGTTTTGATGCTTGCACAGCCAACTGCAGATACACAAAAGGCAAAATTGCGGACTTAGGAGTGTTGGATATACGGAAATGAACATACGTGTTAATCAGTTTAACGGATTGCAAATTCAATGGGTTTTCAAATTTTCAGATATATTATATGTAGTATCGAAGCAATTAAGGTAAAAGCGATAGATATAAACATTATGAAGCCTGTATGAAATTGGCTTCTATTAAATATTTACATTAATCGAATAACATTTTACAACTTGCAACGTATGACTCAATCTTTTATAAACGCCAGAAAACCATTTAAAACGGAAGCACCGATTTTAACACTAATTTTTCAAACAAGCCGGATCAGACTAACACGGACTAAACTTAGACATAGATAAAGTGTTGAAAAAGAACCTATATTGACATGTGAGTAGCTAGGACTGGTCTGAATACATCAGAACAGGAAAAAATAACAGAATATCTCTTACCAAAACTATAAATAGAAAAAAAAGTTGATCAAGGCTGTAGCAGTTCAGAGTAAAGCCAAAGTAAGATATTGATAAGGAGAGTTTCTCAGAGTAAAACCATGTGGATTAGCAAAAAATGCTGAAACTATTTCGTCGAGCCATTCCAATTCAGAAATCTTACTGTCAGATTTTTCGACACTTTTTGACTGTCGCATATCCAAGACGTTCCTGTTTTTGAATTATACCGAAGATTTTCGGAATTCATTTGGCTTTTTCTCTGACTTTTCATCTTTTATGGAAAATCTAGTAATTCTGGCTTCTTCCAATTCTTTACAGTTTGTTTGAATTTTCTGGATACGAAGCATTTTATTACACAGGTACAGAAATGGTTATCTCGAATAAATATAACACTTTAGTACGGATAGGGAATGAAATTGACATTATTCACAACGATTTTCAGCATCTTTTGAGTAGTTGGCTAGCCAGCTGTTTTGATTTACAATTTACAATTTGTCGTTTTCCTCTTGCTCCTTTGTTTCTGAAAAATGTATAATTTCATATACATATAAATTCAGAAAATTTGTTGAAAATACAACGTTTACTCACTTTTCTCACTCTGATTCTCAAGCCACTTCTCCATTTCAGCAGCTTCGTGCTCGGTTGGCAACTTGTTGCTCACAGCGGCTGCAAGTCCAACGTCGGTTTGTGGCTCAGCGTTTGCCTTGTAAGCATCCTGAGAGGTTGAGGCGCTGCTTGATGGCTCTCCGCTGGCAGCAGTTACCTCTGAAATTAGATAATTCAATTTTGTTTTTCTTTTCGTAACTTACTGAGGGCTGATAATTGGTCACCCAAACTTTTTCCGTCACCCATATCAATTAGATCACGAGCTTCGGCGGCTTGCTTTTCCCCGTCGCGGTTTGACACAAAACGATCATATTTTTCAAAAACACTGTTCAATGAATCATTGACCATAAGAAGTTCATCTAAAACACAAGATTTTAGTTTCAGTCGCAAAAAACACCCATTCTTACAAGTAACTTCATCATTGCTCACGTAGCGGATCAGGTCCAGCACGCGTTGTTGCATGTGACGGCAAGTGTCGTTGAGGTCCGATAGCAATTGCAGCTCGTCGGCGGTCTCCTTGCGTGGCACAACGTCGGTGAGCGTCTCGCGGAACACTTTGATGTTTTGATTGACCACGTCAAGGTCTGCCCGCAATTTGGTCAATTGCGCTGGTGTTGCGGAGATTGGCTCTTGTCCCTGCTCGCGGATGGTGAGAACGTCGTATGTCTAAAATGTAGTAATTGTTACGTGTTTTTTGAATAAAAAAACAAACAAACTTTGTAATGAAACTTTTCAAAATTTTTCAGAAATGTTTCATGACGGTTCAAAATTTTCAACAAAAAAAAAACGCTAAGTCTAGCTAAAACTCCAATTTTGATTACTTTTCCGTACCGCAGCAGCTGGAAAACAATTTTTGTTGAATTATCATCCCTTATCGAATTTTTGGTAGTAATTTTTGAACATTCCGTTGACTAAGGTACTTTTAAAGCCGATAAGGCAATTTTTGGTTAGATATGACTTTGGATGTATTTTAATCGACGAACCAACGTAAGATAAACCCACTAAATATTACAACAAGATTGCTTGAAAAATGCTATGATACACCTGCTGATGTATAAAAAAAACAGGCCAAAAATGGATATTTTAGCTAGAAGTAGCGTTTTTTTTTTGAAAATTTTGAACAATCATAAATAATTTGTGAAACATTTTTTAAAAATCTCATAACGAAATAAGCTCATTTAAGCACATCTTATGTCTATACATTGACATAAACGCTTTTCGTTAGCCCTCCTATACAAAACTCTATTCATATTTGTTATTGACTAGTGACGCTGACGCTTTCACAACTTTGAATAATAATAATAAAGCTTGAAATCACAAAACAATATCTACCGATTGGGGGTTTTGTTGGCCTTGCTGTGGTTGTTGTTGCTGTTGCTGATTTTGTTGTTGTTGATCATCTAGGGTTGCCGGTGGAGGTTGATTAAATACTGTCTGAATTCACAACACTATATGTATGCGCTTCACAACAATGATCTTCACAAGTATACAAAATACTCACTCGTTTTGGGGTTTTAATTGGAGCCAGAGTATCAAGATCAGCCGCCGGGAATTCGACTCCCTTACTCTTCAAGTCATCGTATGATTGTACAACTCCGGCAAGTGTAGGATCCCCACGGAAAGCATCAGCCCATGCTTGAATCAAGCTCAGAACTCGTTCTTGGATTATTTGAGGTGCGTCGAATTTTGGGCCGATGAGCTTGATAAGGTCCTGAACAAAGTCCTTGTTGCAGACTAGAACGTGGAAATGATGGTTGCAGTTCTTGACTGCGGTTTCCAGAACCGTCAAGGTGTACATGACAACTGCGTTGTTTTTGGACATGGCGTTGTGAAGACGCTTCTTCAGGGCTCGGACAGCATCACGTGGTCTGAAAATTACAGATTAGTATTTATAGTTTTTTTTTTCTTGATATTTACCCATCCTCGGTTCCATTAATGAAATCGCAGATTTCCATGTTAAGTCCCCAATTCTCGGTGGCCAGTAGGTTAGCATCGGTGGCCAATTCTGGAATTAACGAAAATGTTGTATGATTTCTTCTAATCTACGTGCAACAATGCGTCCCTCCGCAATCTTTCACTTTCGCCTACTTCCTTCTTTTCAATGTTTTCAGTTCCTTTTTCTCACAAGTCGACGTGTCACTATCGAGTAGTGCGCAGTCTTTCCCGAAGACACCCCACCTCAACGGAAACCGGTTCGAGATGAGAGATGAGAAGAGAACTGGAGGCCCACTGATGGTGCTGCTGGTCACTCTAGGCAACGTGTAATTTCGCAAGCCCACTTCTACAATATCCGTAATAATCCGGATTCCTCCGTTTTCAACGAAAATTTGCCTCTAACAAATAACGCATAATTGCAGCGGTAAAACTGGCCCGTTTGTAATTTACAAAGAACAAATAATTAGGAAACTATTCTTGAGAAGAACTTTTTCATCATATGAAAATTTTGATTATATGTAAACAAATGTGGCAACATTTGACATCTTGATTAATGTGAAGTACGGCCAAGGGGGAAATCATTACAAAATTAACAAATATCATAGTGAAACCTTTCAAAAATTTTTGAGCCAAAAAGTGGTCTAAACTGAGTTTGCACAACTTTATAAATAATCTAAAACACTGTTGTATGCTCCATGCGTGTACCTCTACAATGTATATTTTAAACAAAATTAGAACTAAAAACCGTCGCAAAAAAGTGAGTTTTGGGTCTCGCCACGATCTCTATCCTAGTTGAAAGTTCCAAAATTTACAGATTTGTTAGTTTGATATAAAAATAAACATAATCAAGACTACGGATTTTGGAATACTGAAGAGATCAGAGAAAGCTAGGATTTATCAGAAAACTTATTCAAATCCAAATTTTAATCATTCGTTTTAGTAGATGCAATCCATAACAGCTCACCGATTTTTCTTCCAACTGGAGTTGCGAATGGGTTTCCCTGGAAGAAATCGGACACAGATTCTCCAACTTTGGCAACAGTCTCGCGTGCGCTTTCCGCAGCCTTCGAAACTTGCTCACTAACGTTGCTCATTCTGAAATAAAATCAAGATTAGGGATCATGGAATACAGAACTGTAAATATGTTAAATGTGAAGGTTGATATGACAATTGATGAATGGGAAGGTAATTTATGATTGTTAAAAGTGTCAGAGATGAAAATTCGAACAGGTTTTTTTAGGATAGTTGTTAATCAAGCAAAATGTAAGATGTATGATGGATCTGCTTGAAACGTATTCAAGGTTTTGAAAAAATGTATATAAGCCGCCTTAATTTCGAATTCATCTAAAACAATGTTCAAATGTGACACCCAGTTAGCAAAAATCGATGGGCATGTGCGCGAGCTAGTACTAGTAAGCAAGAGACGTGGGCTCTCGTTGCTCACTTTGTTTTCTAGTGGACACTATGGGTGCCAAGAACGCCGACGACAACAACAAACATTTTCATCGGGAGCCCTGGAAAATGACGAATGTATGCATTACCATTGTTGAAATTTGGACTGGAAGCGCAATGGATGAAAAAACCACGCTATTTCGAAGCTCATTTCTGATGCTGGGGCACAACACAAAATTAAATGAGACGAGGAGGGGGAGAAGGGATGGAGAGCATGCATGTTTTGTTGTTCACTTTCGAAAAAATGTATCGATTTTTTCTAGCAAATGTTTGAAGTAAATAACAACTTTCAAATGTGATAATTAGTTATCAATTCAGTCAGTTTATCAAAAAAAAGTACGTCATTAGCATAACTTTGCCGTATTTGCATGTCTAGGAAATTTTAGAAACTAGAATTGCTAAAAAGTGGTTTAAAAGTTGCGGGACGCCGAAAATTGGCTGAGAAATTGTCAAAAATTTCCAAGTGACGGAAAACCGTATGTTATTGTGATTAGTAAGACGATTTCGCAATTTTATATATATTTTGTCACAAATCTGAAATCACTCGTGCTATTTTAGGTGTAAAAGTCACATGTTATTGCACAAACACGAGCAGAAAATGAATTAAAATTACCTTCTCGGTTTTTCAGACATTGTCTTCAACTTTGTCTAGGTATTTCGAAATTTCAAAAAAACTCCACCTGACCCACAAATCAATACTAGTAAGTTAGTAAACACAACAGTATGGGAATTGGTTGATATGTACGTTGCGAGACTTGTTTGTGCTTATCTTTTTCCCCTCTCTACTTAACAATCAAATAACCTGCAAAACACTATGGATTTTTCTCTTCAGTTTGGGGCAATTCTTCCAGAAAACCACCAAAAAAGACCGCAATTTTGCTAACGGTCTTGTTCACACTGGTAGATAAGATAACATTGCGTAGGTCGATCCTACCGATCAAACGGGAGATATATGGGGGGAGTAGGAGAGAAATTACGGGAAGAAGGCTATCGAGCGGCCTTGACACGGTGCTTGACTTTTTGGCGAAACGTATCAGTTGACCTCTATTATTTGGGCTATACAGAGATGAGGTATGATGGACAGAAACAGAAAAACACACACAAAGGGTATTGATGAGAATCATAGACGGTGACAACGCCAATTCAATGAGCAGTAGATGTGCAGGAGACGTGTCTCGTTCAGTTGGAAACGAAGGCGAGACGTGAAAAGAGTGCGTGGTTGCGAGAGACGCAGTGATAGAGACAAACTGGATAGGTTATGAGAACGAGAACCACTCGGACTGAGGCCATTCGTAGAATGAAGAATGGAAGTTGTATCTGTCTTTTAATAGACTCAAATGAAACTGAAGAAAAAAAGTACAAAACATAAGACACTATATATTTTTTTTCATATTGAAAAAGAGTTTGCAAATTTTCTTGAAATTCAAAAATTCTGTTTTTCGTGACAACACTTTTTGCTTACTCATTTTGTAAAATTTTAACGTGGGCTATTGTTTTTGTGTTTAAATATTTATACTACATTTTTGAAAATTATTATTTTCACATTGCCACGTGAACTCAAAATTTATTCATGCAAATTTAGAATAAAATCTGTTCAACTAAGCCTATACGCCTCGTGCAGAAGTCCAAATTTGAAAGGTAAACCTAAACCTAAATTTGATCATGAACACTGAGCCTGAAAGCCTGTAAACCATAGGCAAAGCCTAAAAACAGCTTACAAACCTTTCTCTGAAATTATGTCTGAATACGTAAGTTTATTATATGAACTAAGCTTTACAGCTAAATCTATGTTTGCAGGCTCAGTTTTGAACGTTAATAACTTTCGAATCCACATGGAAATTTAGATATAATTGAATAAAAAAGTCCTCGTTAATATTTGAAAAAAAATGTTGTCAATTTACGAATCCTTTTTTTTCGCCTAAAAAGGAGAATGTCAAAAGTACTAAATAAAAAAACAAAACATTCAAGAGCAACTAAGCAGTTTTTCCGAAATTTTTTCCAAAGTTCCAAAGTCAACCTTAACCTTAAGCTGCAGAATTTCTGATGTTTACCAGCTACTACGAAACAAAAACGATTCTCATAGATGATTTCCCATTTTCGCACACAAAATGTTGGCATCACAAACAAAGTGAGCACAAGTATGGAGAGAGATTTGAGAGCACAGACATCAAAGAATAAACTATGTTCTTTGTTCTTTTTAAACTACTTTGAAAAAAAACAAATGAATTTACATATTTAAAATGTTGCAATTGCAATTTCATGATGGAAATATTGGAAAATGTCTATAAAATAACGCAGACAGTGCCAATCAAAAGCTTTTCTCATCTACCCAGTCGGTTGAGTGAATGAAAGGAAACATATAATATCAAAGCTGGCGTGCCAATTCCTTTTTGTGCTCGGCTGCATTATTTACACTGCCGGTGTTTCCGCGCTCCTTCTCATCGACATAATTTCCCTCATTTCCTCTCAGTCTTCCGCGCAGTTCCATCCATCGCAATCCGCCTTCTTGCCTAAATTTGTCTGACCCAATACTCTAACTAACTTTCATTTATGTCCAATGCATTATTCTCTCTGTAGGTGACCCAGTGTCCTTCCTTTTTTCTCTCTCAAGATGTGAGACCCCCCCCCCCTTTTCTCCTCAACGGCGAGGGGCTACGTGAGTTTCCGCTGTGTGCGACGCGTCCTTGCCCGCTCTTCCCAAACTGCACGGCCAATGGGGTGCCGGGAGGCGGGGTAGGGGCGGGCCAATCGACGCGTTCCACGACTAAGTAAGCGTGGACACCCCATCGTCTGCAGAAGAGGACACTCTCGATCCATTCGCTATTCATCGTGATGTTCCGGCTCGTCGGTCTGTTTTTCCTTGTCTTGGGCGCTTCGGCCGCCGTCATTGAAGAAGAAGAGAATGTCATCGTTCTTACCAAGGTATGTCTTTGATTAACTTAAACTTAAAGAAAAGTGAATGACACATTAAACAAATTGCATCAAAATTTCCCGAAAAATTTTGAAATTTTCTCATTCTGCAGAAAAATTGAAATAAACAAAAAAATGGAACAAGATTAAAGAATAAATCAATAATTTTCTTTATTTTTAGGACAACTTCGATGAAGTGATCAACGGAAACGAATTCATCCTCGTCGAGTTCTATGCCCCATGGTGCGGACACTGCAAATCCCTCGCCCCAGAATACGCAAAGGCCGCCACTCAACTCAAGGAAGAAGGATCCGACATCAAGCTCGGAAAGCTCGATGCCACCGTCCACGGAGAGGTCTCCTCCAAGTTCGAAGTCCGCGGATACCCAACTCTCAAGCTTTTCCGCAACGGAAAGCCACAAGAGTACAACGGAGGACGCGACCACGACTCGATCATCGCCTGGTTGAAGAAGAAGACCGGACCAGTCGCCAAGCCACTCGCTGACGCCGATGCCGTTAAGGAGCTTCAAGAGTCTGCCGATGTTGTTGTCATTGGATACTTCAAGGTAAGTATGGAAGATGTTATACCGCCCTTGACCGATTTTGTACAATCCTCCGCGCTGGGCCGTAGTGACCTCGTTTTCATAATGTGCGAAGACGTAGTCCAGTGAGAGAGTGTGAACGGTGAGGAGGGTGCGACATGGAAATACTGTCTATGCTGACGTGAACTAGTAGATATGAGGGATTATTTCCATGTTTGCAAGTGAACAATGAAACTCTGTAATCGGTCACGAGTTGAAGATACACTTTTACTATAATTTCAATTTACAGGACACCACCTCCGATGATGCCAAGACCTTCCTCGAGGTTGCCGCCGGAATCGATGATGTTCCATTCGGAATCTCCACCGAAGACGCTGTAAAGTCCGAGATTGAGCTCAAGGGAGAGGGAATCGTTCTCTTCAAGAAGTTCGATGATGGACGTGTCGCTTTCGACGAGAAGCTCACCCAAGACGGACTCAAGACCTGGATCCAAGCCAACCGCCTCGCCCTCGTCTCCGAGTTCACCCAAGAGACTGCCTCAGTCATCTTCGGAGGAGAGATCAAGTCGCACAACCTTCTCTTCGTCTCCAAGGAATCCTCTGAATTCGCCAAGCTCGAGCAAGAGTTCAAGAACGCCGCCAAGCAATTCAAGGGAAAGGTTCTCTTCGTCTACATCAACACCGACGTTGAGGAGAACGCCAGAATCATGGAATTCTTCGGACTCAAGAAGGACGAGCTCCCAGCCATCCGCCTCATCTCCCTCGAAGAAGACATGACCAAGTTCAAGCCAGACTTCGAAGAGATCACCACCGAGAACATCTCCAAGTTCACCCAAAACTACCTTGATGGATCCGTCAAGCCACACCTTATGTCCGAAGATATCCCAGAGGATTGGGACAAGAACCCAGTCAAGATCCTTGTCGGAAAGAACTTCGAGCAAGTCGCCCGTGACAACACCAAGAACGTTCTTGTTGAGTTCTACGCCCCATGGTGCGGACACTGCAAGCAACTCGCCCCAACCTGGGACAAGCTCGGAGAGAAGTTCGCTGACGACGAGAGCATTGTCATCGCCAAGATGGACTCAACCCTCAACGAGGTAAAAAATTCAAAAAAAAAGGTTCTTGATTTTAATTTATAAATTTTCAGGTCGAGGATGTCAAGATCCAATCTTTCCCAACCATCAAGTTCTTCCCAGCTGGATCCAACAAGGTCGTCGACTACACCGGAGACCGTACCATTGAAGGATTCACAAAGTTCCTCGAGACCAACGGAAAGGAGGGAGCTGGAGCTTCCGAGGAGGAGAAGGCCGAGGAGGAGGCTGATGAGGAGGGACACACCGAGCTCTAAATCCACATTCCAATACAGTTCAACGCATCGGGGTTCCATGGACCTGTTGTTAAATGTCAAACATCGTTAACTTATTCATTTTTACTTCTCTTTCCCCCTTTCTCAAAACGGCTCTTGGCAGCATATCATCTCATCTTTACTAATAAGGCGATTATCGGTTTTGTTTACGATGTTGTCAGTTAAGATGGTATTCTGCCCTGTGCTACTTATTTTGCTATCTCTTGCTTTTTTGTATTTCCCCTTGTGTTGTGTAAGCAATGCAAGTCACTTCTCTCATTGCATTCGTGTCAAAACATACTGGGTCATCTAATAAATTTTTACCAAAAAATTTACATACTTTGAATCATTGGGCTACTCACAATTAGTTAATAGAATCATCAGTCGGCTATGTGTGTGATTCTGCTTGAAAGCACAGGACCCAAAATCTCGTCAGCATAAAATAAACTCATTTATGGCTTCAGCATGTTCATGGTACCTACTACCTAAAAGAGTAGTGAAGAAAGTAATTTAATACTTCTAGGTTTAAACTTACCATTTTGCAATTGCTTGTGTTAAACAGATGAACTGTTTTTAGCGATTTCGAAAATGTTCTCAACTTATGCGATTGTTCTAAGAAGTAGAATTTCGAGCATAGCTCCCGCATCTCCGTCGGTAAATATGCTTTATTGTGCCAATTAGTTAGCAGAATCACGGTATTGATTGGTATTTTTAGCTGACATTATAAATCACTCTAATTACTCAATAAATTACTAAATTACTCAATTATAAATTACTCAATACTCATTTACCCACTAATCTGAATTGATGAACATAAACACAAGTAAAAATAACTGGAGATCATTTTCATGTACATACTTCTGAAAATTTTTCTTGTTTTTGAAAGTGAAAACTTTGTATTTTGGTTTAGAGTGAGAGAAGTATGTAAAGGAAACTTTTAAATTTTTTTAAAAATTTTCTAATAGAAAAACCATTTTCTAACTGCAATGAGTATGTTATTAATTTTTCCACCCATTTAAGATTTTGAAATTATGATCACCATTCCAAAATGTGTAGTTTTGTAGATCGAATCCGATTGAGCAGTGTTTAAAATATTCTTTGTATGTGACTTTAACTTAAAAATATAAATCACCAAAGTTTTTTCTAATATTGTGAATATTTTAAAACATTGGTGTTCGGTTAAAAAGCTGGTAGCTTTATATGTGTTATGTATTCGAAGGCAAGACGAGAAGGAGAAGACGAGTAGTTTATTACATTACTAAACTAAGGAATGATTAAGTTAGTTCATAGAGTTCACGTTGTACGATCTTCTTAGCCACGTCGTGGGTCAATACACGTTGATACCCAACAATATGCTAGCAATTCTGGATTTTAATGTAAAGTACACGTACACGCACTTTGAATTTTAAATTAAAATAGACTTCCAAAACATTAAAAAAAAAGAATATTCGAACAAACATCCAAATTTATTAACAACAATCAAAATTTTACAAAAGAATAATATCAATTCAGCCAAACCTACACATTTTAAATTCAAAGTTGACAATGTTCTACATATTTGAATATGTGTATTTGAAAATATTTTTGAACGCAATTAACTCTGCACAATAAAAAATAAATGTGTAAAATATTAAGAATTCATAAGATGTGTGCTCTTCACATTTCACAGTTTTCATTCAAAACACGTTTCATCTTTCAGAAATTTAATTTTGTTTCATTGTGTTTCGGTCTTCAGCTGACGATAATAGTTAGAAAGAAGGACCAAAAACTGAAAAATTCTTTCAAAAAGCAAGAATGCAGTGTTCAAAATGCACCACGTTTCCGGTTTTGTCTCGAGCGTAGCATGTTTCTATGGAAGGAATTGTCAATGGGTTGCTGCGTTTTTGTTGCATTGTCGGTCCACTTTTCTGTGAATCCGACGTGAGAAGCTTGCACTTTTTGCGAACCTCTTCAGTATTTGCTTCCAGATTCTTATTTTCCGTACATAACTACATGTGAACATATTTTACATGATTTGTTTTCAAAAACATTCATAATTATTTTCAAACAAACAAGCAAACAAAAAACATTTCAAATGTCTCCAGAAATGACAAAATATCACTTCCTTGTGTATATTATGATTTTTTGGCAAAAAAATGCTTATTGAGTTTTTCGTTTGTTTTTATTCAAAAGATATTATGTTTTGTGAATTTCAGGTTGTAAATTTCTGTTTTAAATAAGTTCTTCTTTTTCTTAAGTGCTAGAATACTAGATTGCCCAATTCAAAAAATTCTTGAAAGAATTTATCAGACGTCAGAAAAAATGTGTTCATTTGGTTTTTTTAAAAAATAAATTCGAGATTAAAATTAACTGTTTTGTTTTCAATCCACAAAAAGTGTTGAGAATTTTATGAATATCGAAAAATTTCTCAATATTTGGAAAAAATTATCTAAAAATAATTTATAAAATTATTACCATAAGTTAAACAGTAAGGGAAACAAAAAAAACATCCATGCTATAAAGTTTTGTGGGAGTTCCAGACGATTAAAAAAAACTTCAAATTTTGAAACAAAAAATCTTGTTTTTAAGAAGCAAAAAACTTTAAAAAAACATTACTTTTGTGTGTTTTCATTGAAATTAAAAACGTCTAGTATTTCTTTTTTTGAAAATTAAGAAATTACTTATATGTCGTTTGGAACTGAATAAAAAATAACTCTGTAAAAATGTTTGTTTCAAATTGGAAATAAAAAATTGACTGTTAACACGATCTGTTAATTTGCCCCCTGGAAACTGATCATCGATATCGTTCTATTTGTATCCAAAGAACTCTTATCAATTGTAATTCTTTGCGCCATTTGATGTCAAACTAATGCAACCTCCACGTGATTCTCTTGTTTGTAAGCGTGACCAGAGGTCTCTTTGCAACAGGAAGAATGTCAACATTCGCCGTCTTTTTTTTTCAATTTTGGTATCACACGGAAATCTAGCGAGCGTCCTTGATTTGTTAAGATAATCGCCATGTAGATGAGATTATTGCAACTCTCTTTCTCATCATGACTGTTGATTTCTCTTTTACTTGTGTCTCCCACCAAAAAGTTCCCACACAAGTCTGCAAAACTTGCAGCACCTACTGAATTCAACTGAAAATGTACTAAAAACCGCGTGGTCTTGATTTGCCCTATAGTGTTTCGTTGCCATTTTACACGGATCTTTGATAAATAACGCACGAGGCATTTTTGCACGCATGGCCCAAGATCACTTTTTCAACGAAATTTTGGAAATCGTTTCTTTTTATCAGTGAGCATAAACTATAATATGATTCCTATCAAGTTTCCTGCTTTTTGAAAATTTATCTATCATTAAGTATAAACCATTTCAGCCTCGTTTGCAAATTGTCTGTATTAACAACTCACAAATTGAACCCGAATCTTATCAAAAATCGGTTCGACTTGTTGTACTAACTTTTTTCGTTCACAATGTGGGCATTGAAACATTTTTAATTCTGTTTCAATGATCATTGAAAGTATCGTCAGCGGAGATTTAGTTTGAATGACTCAAAAAGCAGAATTACGGAATAGAACACTTTATAATTAAAAATGTGTTTAAACACATTTTCAGTCAAAGTTTTGATATATTGCTAAAAAAAAAGACAGCTTCAAAAATTTCGAGCAGCTTTGAACCCTAATAATGTTCAAATACAAACAATTACAGCGTAATTATTATATTGAAACTGTAGAAAATTTTTTTGGGTACCCTTAAAAATTACAATAAGTAAAAACTGTTTTTGACGGCTGTGAGACTGTCAAAAAAAATTTTTACGTTTTACTGTGATACTTGGTAACTGAATCTTGAATAAATAGTTTAAAAATATTTTCAGCATTGACGATTAAACTTAATATTGAAATTCCGCGAACCAAAGTAACACCTGGATTCTCCCGCTAACTCTACTCAGTCACCAAAAATCATCTCTTTTTCTGTCATGCTGCAGTTTTAAGCGTTTTTTTTGCAATATAATGTTTCGAAGAACTATGTCTAGGTTGTTTTTTTGCAAAACTGGGCAGTCTCTTAAATTTCACGCGTGTGTAAACTGGCAAGGATATGACGTCAATTGTATTCAATTTCTTCCATTTCATTGCAGTTTTTAAAATTTTCCAAGACGATTTTCGAATTCATTCTTATTTTCTCAAGAGTGTTTCAATGTGAAATTAAAAATGAAAAAGTTTGAAATTCAAGTTCAAGTCTTTTAAAATGTTGTGTAATTTTTTTCTCAACCAGCACTTGCGTCTACATTTCTTGCAGTATGAATTCAATCAAGTTGTATTGAATTAAGAATTAACACAGTGTATAAGCCTTGCCTTCTCATATTATCAGATGTTCAACCGATTTCAACGTATGCAATAAACGTGAAAACTGCGTGGCCATGGCATGCAAGATTCTTCATTTTTCTAGTTTTCTTCTTTTTGAGAACGATATGGAATTGGTTTAAACTTGGTTAATAGGAATTTAGTTTTTTTTTTCGATCTTTAAAAAACTTTGTGAAATATGAACTTCGATGAAATATGAGAGGTTTTGCTCTCTTTTTTCTAACCTCGTGGTTGGCATTCTTGTTATCTTGAATATTTTTTTCAACTACCGGACAGAAAGTGATTTTTATCTTGACGAAAACGTTTTAATGTGTTCATTTCTTTAAGGTCACAAATTATTTTCCTGATAACTGCGTTTTTTCGCGATTTTTTTCGTTTTAAATCAGAAACACATGAGAAAATTGTGAGAAAGTTTTGCTTAGTGTTAAAAACAAAATTTCTCGCACGGAACTACATAGACCCAAAATCAAACTAGAAACACCCGTCAATCTTTATTATGTCACCAAGTTACCTTAATCCAAGTTGTGTCATTAACGAAATGAAAGTCTTGTTTCATAATGGAAACATATTTCAGTCATGTATATAAAGCGTGAAAATGAATGTTGAAGTACATATTCAATGCATATATTTTAAAGCATTAGCAGCTGGACAAACAGTTTTCAAATATGATTTTGGAAATGGTAGCAAAAACTATGTCTCTCGATAAGTCTCATCGAACCGTTGAAATATAATTTTCACTTATGTTCTTCAATTCTCACTTGTAAACCAGAATGACTGCCATGTAGCTTAATTTCAGGTTTTATTTTGGAATTTGTTGACTTGCCTCTAATAGAGATAGATTCTTTCACAAGAATTGTAATTTATTTTTTTGAGCACTACATTTATTGGAGATTCTTAATGAAAATCGTCAAGTAGCGTCAATGAAATTTTGTAAAAATATAGTGATTATGGTCCGACAAATCCAAATATCAAAAAAAAAGTCTGCACCAATTTTCAGATTTTTCAAAATTTTCTGTCAAATTTTTGGCAGAGTGCCACATTTATGAAAAGTTTAGTTTTTTGTTGAGAAATTTAGAGCAAATTTTTCATATTGAAACACCTGCAATGTTCAGATACAAAAAACGTTGTGGTAAATTGCCAAATTTTGCAAATATTTGGTTTTGTTGAGAAATTAAGAAAAAAAATTCTATATGCCTCAGACCTCATCGTTCTAATTGTTCAAATACAAATATTTGAAACTTAAGTAAAACTTGTAAATTTTAAAGAAAACATGTTTTTGATTGACTTCTAAAATTATGAAAGACAAAACTAATTAATGTTTACTTTTAAACTGTAAAAATTTGTCCGTATTGATTTATACGGTTTTTCAATAATGATAATAAGCCTTTAAGATCTAGGTTTCCCAATAGGTTACTTTCTTGGTTTTACTGAAGAGCATTAATTTCGTATTTGGAAAAAGGGAAAAAACATAATCAGTCATGCCCTATATCCTAAAATTCCTAAGAAATTCAGTAAATAATACTCCAAAAATCTACGATTCGGTAGAGCAAATCGCGCAATGGTCCACACCTGAATCTATTACTGCCCCTACATTGTAGTCCACAACACCTGAGCACTCTTCGAACAATCATAGACTGTGTGGCTGAGCGTTCTCTCTGCAACCTTGTCTTCTTCTCAACATGACATGTGTCTCTTGTCTCTTTTATTCCTGTCACACATCCCGACACACACTCACACACACAGATACACACGCTGTTGCCATCCCCCTATCACATGTCGTTTCTTCATCTTATTCCTCTCGTTTCCCACGCCTGAACTTACAATTGTCCTCCACTGGTGGTAATTGTTTTTCAGATGGTTTCGGGAGGCAATCGGCAAAGCTAATCAGTTGTCTAAAAATTACAGTAATGCTGACAATCACGCCACATTCGGCTATTGATTCGATGGAAAGCACGCTTCCCACTTTTTGATAAGCGTCCGATTGGGATGCATCGTGTGTCTGTCCGCATTTCTGTCCTACATTATAAAAATTTTGCACTTCTAACTAGCTTTGAACAGAGTTGTTTCAAATACCGTCCTTTTTTTGCATTTGGCATCAATTGATCAACTATCTCTCTTCGACCATTTGGATCAATAGATTGAGAGAATGGGAAACAAAATACACGCTGGTTTTACCTTCACCCCATCCCACGCCCGCTCTCTCGATTGTTTTGTTTGCCTTCTTGTCCTATTCTCATTTCGCTCCACACCACCTCACGGCCGCCACCCCGCCATTGAACCTACTTTATTGATTTCTCATTATTACAGAGGTCAAATGTTGGGAACATACAACGGTGACAGCAAAGCAGAAACGGATGGTAATTTTTCCACTATCTGTGATGATAGTTTACATTTTCTATTATTCAGGAAAAGACAACTCCATTTGTCATATCTGCAGTGATGTGGCGACTGGAAGACACTACGGAGCAATTGCTTGTAACGGATGCAAGGGATTTTTCAGACGAACCGTTCGACGGAACTATGAATATCATTGTAGATTTGAGTCGAAGTGTGAAATTGACAAGCGTACGTACCCTTTATTTATCCAAATTAGTCTAATTTTTTTATTCCAGATAACCGCGCAGTGTGTCGTTACTGTCGCTTTATGAAATGTATTTCATCCGGAATGCGCGACGATCAAGTTCAAAGTGAAAGGGATGTAATTGGTAAAAGGTGAGTATACAAAGTTGAAAATTTAAAACTTTTAAAAATTCGTATATGAGACATAAATAGAATAGTAACTTTTTGATGGTTGATCTTACATTTTCAAAATATCTTTTCACCCGTGTAACACTATTGAAGCGTAGAAACGATGATTATTAGAACTAACTAATGACCAAAACTTTTCGAATACTTATTCAGGGGAAACTCAGATATTTTCAAGTCAAGCGAAACGATGAAGCTAAAATTATCACGTTATGATCTTTTGTTCTTAATGATGGAAAAGTATTATTAGTGAAGATTTAGACTAAATACGTCATGGTAATCAACCATGACTAAATGTCATACTCAAAATTAGTTTTTAAACAAATTTTAGTCGTTGCTGTAGATTTGAGACCAAGAATTGTTGAACATAAACATTGGAAAAGCAGTTAAAAATAATATTCGTAGAAAAAACCTTTTTTGGTCAACATCCAAAGTTATGATTTCAGTTTTTACCACTTTTTGACTGTAAATTTGAAAAATTAAACATTTTTGCACTACAGGATTTTTTAAAACCATTGATCAATCATGGAAATTTTGCAGAGAAAAAAAAGACAACATGAAAACCTATTGTCAAGACCCGACTCCGAGAACCTCACCCGAACTAACAATGTCCCCAGTGGAAGATGAGTACGATCAACTATTGGAAAGCCTCTTGAAGTCGGAGATGACGATTCAAAGTCTTCGTGATACAGTGATCACGCAGACCGGAAATGTGGAATACACCACCAAATCTAAGAATGTTTGTTTTAGACCAAAAAGCTGTTCTTCTGGAGGTTTCAAATTTCAGAGATTGTCCCACACAGACCGAACAGCAACTTTGAACGACGTCCTTAAATCCATGCACAGTCAACTTTTGCTGGTCATAGAATGGGCGAAAACACTGCCGGAATTTAAACAACTTTCCGGTGCTGATCAGGTAAGAGCCATTGAACAAAACTGGTCGGTTAGAGGAATTCCAATAAGATGTAAATTGATAACGGAGTTCTTTCGTCCTTTTTTTGTTGATTACAAAGCAAGCACAACTGTACAATTGTGTGCTAATCAGTTTTAACAAACCGCTAAAGAAAATGAAAAAAAAAACTTCCCAAGCTTTCAGGCCGTTCTTCTCAAAAACTTTGCTGGTCAGCACGTGACTCTTTGTGTGGCTTATCGCTCTGTTGGTGCAAATGACGCTTTGAAACTTCTCAACGATCTCTACATTCCAAGGGCTTCAAAAACCACACCACATCTGAAAGAATAGTAAGAGGATGCTAGAATATACAATGTTTTTAATGTTGCTTTTTAGTGTGGATGGATTCTATTTACGTGACTGTGAAAAAGTGATGGACCAGTTGGTGGAACCAATGCGATTTTTGAAGCTCGACAACAAGGAATTTGTGGCTCTCAAAGCTTGCGTTCTTTTCAATCCCGGTAAATATTTTGTGAGGGAAATATTGAGGCTTTTTAAAACAAAATTAGCTTAAAAATATTAAATGATAATATACATTGCAAAATTATTAGGAAAAACAATTTATTTTCTTAAAAAAATACAAAAAAATGGAGTACGGGCAGGTGGGGATTTCAATACGGTTCAAATGGTGCTAAAGGAACCAAACATCATAATAAAATTCTTTAAAAATGTTGTTCTGATTATGTTTAAATAGTTCATATTTCAACATTGTCGGGGCTCGAACATGTGACAATGCTTTAGTTTCCCAAAAATTTGGCTTTCACCACTTTTTGATTAGAAACAAATCCATAAATTTTTCGAAAAAATTTATCACGATCAAAATCATTTTTCCATTGGCAGTAGTCTACCTTTAGTTGTTCTAATGCATGTCAGCTATTATCTTAAGCTCATATTAGAATAGCTTTCAAAACACTAATATATTAATTTCAGTGGCACCGGGTCTATCCAACCATGCTGTTAATTTGGTCCTTAACGCAAGAAGGAAAATTTTCGCCGCATTCGAAAAATATGTAAGAGTGAACAAACCGCTGGAAACCACACGAGTCGGAGATTTGACATTTTTCATTCTCACACCGCTTTCGGTAAAGCTTTTCTTTAGCATCTATTCGTACGATTTTGAATACATCAGGTTCTTTCAAAATCAATTTCGGAAGATATCATGTTCACAAAAGTCAGCGGTGTTGCGAGAATTGATGTTTTGATGGAAGAACTGATATTGGCTGAAACTGATTACGGGGAAGATAGACAAGGTATGTAATTAGTTAATAAAATTTATTCCTAAAATAATATTTTCAAGATCAAACTCCATGCTCAATTATGAACGACACACCGTCGGGAAGCCAAGATATGTGTTCACCGTGCCCGGAGGATCTTCTGCGAACCTCCACTTCAAGCAACTCTCCCACAAACTCGTGAGTCATTTGTTTTCCTCTATCAAAGATCGTTTCAAATGATCAAGTCCAGCATTTATTCCATCTTTATTTGCGGAAATTCCTCCTTCGCGGAGTTGTTTCAACAGAGTCTAGGGCGTACGAGTTTTAATGAGCAAACACCAAAGGTGTGAACTGTGTGATCCTGCCCTCAGTCCATTGACGTTCATTTTGCAACTTATTGACGTAGACTTGGATATCGCCAGACGTAAAGCGATGAACTAGGTACATAATGTCAAATCTAATCTTTAACGGCCAAATTTTAAGAATGAGTCATTGATTTATCTCTATTTGTGTTGGCTTGATCACACAAGATGTGAGCATCGAAATGTCCTAGTTAAAAGGTGACATTCAACTGTAGACTTCAAATTATCAACATTATCAAAATTTGCTCCGAGAAGATGTGCGCGCAAGTCCAGCATAGTGTTGACCATTGAGTTTATGACTTCAGTATGTAGAGAGGTACAGTATGAAATTGACTCAGTAAACAACACATTTGTTTTATTGTTCACGAATTTTGCTGGAAAAAACATCAAGTTTAACTTGAAAACCGTCTGACAATTTACATTTTGTTACTCAAGAAGCAGCTTGAGCTACGGAGCATATGCATTTTTCAGCTCATATAAATTGTAGTCAAACAATACGCACAAAACCTTGAACACATTAGAATAAAACACACAATGTAAATGTTCCTGTTATTTTTTAAAGTGATGCACATTCTGTGGCTGCCCATAGAACTTGCGTAGTCATGAAAAAAATTACTACACTTTGAAATGCTAAACCTCGGTGCATTTTGTGGATAACTAGTTAAATAACAAGTTATATAACGATAACGACAACTGAAATATGAGCTGCCAAAGTTGAACAATGTGTTGCAATACTGATAGAGGAAATAAGGGCAAACATAAACCCAGGGTTTAACTGTTTAGTAAAAAGCCACCGGTTTTATTGATTAATTCAAAATCAAACAATTAAGCTCATTTTCGCAAAGCTGTTCCCAATTTTCAATGTTCCCTCTTTCTGTGTTTTGCAAATTATGAAAGCTCCGAAATTTCAAGAATCACATAGCATTTCCTTTTAATTACCCTATTGGGATATCTCACGCGTTCCCTTTTCTTGCAAAACCATAAATTCAACACACTTGAATATTAACTTTTTTGTGATCCCTTGCGGTTAATAATGCCACCGTGGTGAAGGCACTTGAAAAATTTATTCCACTTTTTCCACGTCTTCCGGGATTTGCAAAACCCCGTGAGTTGGCGGTGAATATTTTCAAGACCACCACTAAATCAAACTAGCAGAACGATCGAACATTAATGTGAAGAAAATTTTGCAGTTTCAAATTCAATTGTCACTTTTTTTGCAGATCTCTCACTGCCGGCCTCTTGCTCAAAACAGACGATGCTATGATGTCAGGAATCGGAACACAATACACAACTCCACAGTAAGAAGTTTTTATTATAAGTTTTAATTCTAAAAATGTTACATTTCAGACCTCACACACCACAATTTGCCGACTCCTCTCACCTAAACCTGCCGTATGCTCCGTTCACTTCTAGCTACAACCAATATCCAAACACTTACTCATAGTAGTCGATTCTCAAAAAAAACTTTTTAATCCAAGTGTCTATTCTATCTATCCGTTTCATGTTCTCAAACTGTGATATTTGACAATGCCCGAAAATTCACCAGAAAAAAGTTATTTGAACTCCCAGAAAATGCCATTGAAACACAATTTGACGGGTTAGAGCAAACTCATTTGTTAAGAATATATTTTGTTTCCCACCCCCTAATAAATATAATTTTTATAATTTTCTCACAGTTTTCAATGATCTGTTATAAAACACAATCTTTTCATAAAATCTTTGAATCTGAAATCTGAATAGTTTTTCATCGTTCCACACACCCCAAAATCCAAACAGGATTTTAATTTACGACATCCCCTCTTCTCGGTGCTCGTCTTGTTCGAGGGCGTGAAGCGCGTTATTACATTTTGTTTGGCATTTGGCAGTGCACCCCTAAAAATGGACGGAGATGGCAAGAGGGAAGTGATGTTTCAGTGAAGTCATGCTGAAAATTGAGGTCCATTTTGATGCACACTGCAGCCAGGTGCGTGGGTTCTTTGAAAAAATTCGCAGATGCTTTCTAAATGGAGTTGAAACAAAGTTTGAGAATTTACAAGTTGTTCGAAAATATATTATTCACTGAGCCATTCGATCGAAATTTTGCCAATCCTCTCCCTAGTCTGTAAAAATTACCATCCGGAGAACAAAAATCAGTTCATCTCTTAGCCAGTCATGTGCACCATATTAATGAGAACCACGTCAGGGTATTGCTATTACAATTGGACTTTGATGGAAAATGTTCCGGACGTGACACATGAATATGTGGACTACTACTTTTTTTGCACGAATGTGTGTATGCAAATGTGATAGACTAATTTACATTATATACGTCAGTTATTATTAAGAACATGAAAGCAAAAATTTGAATAATTCATAGAAGATTAAACTTTTGGGAAATTATTCGAAATTATATGAGCGGGAGACGTTTGATTTACCAACTGTCAGATTGGGTGATAATTTCATCAAAATTTTTTATAAAGCATTTTGCCATCTAGCACAGTTATACCGCGATGTGCGAGCACATTGTGCACGATAGAAGCCCGGGCACGATTGATCAAGAAGGTGTTCGCTTGAAATTGCGGCCATTTTAGATTCGCGGTGAGCCACAATGCCAATTCGGCAGATTCTTTTTTGAACACATTGCAAATTGATTGTGTTGAAAGCGAAAAAGCGAAAGATCGTTCAAAACCATTGCGTAGTGCCAATAATTTTCATATCATGCAACTTGTTTTTTTTACAAATTAAAATATTGTCAAAAGGAGAAATTCATCAGTTTTCAGTTTTCACCTGTTAAACATTTAGAAATTGGCCAAGAAAAACGTTCAATTATGGAACATTTCTCTGAATGTTGTTGAAAAAATTATATTTTTATAAAACTTTCATAAAACTACACTTTTTAAAGATAATTTTTATTTTGATATTCGGTCATGTGGGATAATTACAAGCAATCTTGAACATAATTAAGTACTACAGATTTTTTTAAATTGACAAATAGCGAAGAAAACTATGAGACAGAAAACTCAATTTTAGGCGATTTATTTTGTAAATCTAGATGATTTACTAAAAATTTAAAAAAATGAAATAAATATTTAATAGTTGATTCCAACAGATTATTTAAGAATAAAAAAAGTTGTGCTACGAAATTTTACCAAAGTATCGTAACATTTTGAAGTTTCACTGTGTCAATTTTATTCTAACCGTGATATTTTCAAAATATCATTTACTATATATAAAGCGCTTATTCCGTTTGTTCATAGTTTGTAGTCTTTGTAGTCTGTGAAGTTTTAGCTTCTGGATTGATAGTGAGTTGGGTTAGTGTAGGGATATAGTCGGGGTACTGTAGTGGTACAATAGTGGTACGGTAGGAGTACTGTAGGATTACGGTAGTTTCAGAAAAATTAGTTTTCAGCTCTAGAAGTCGGGGGCCGCGCCGGAGGTGCTGGTAATGATATCACTTGTATTCTAACACATTTCTCTAATATGACATTAAAGAAATATATCAAAACATATTCAAAGCAAAGAAACATTTTTTTAATTAAAAAAACCCATAACGTTAAGGAGAGTAATTTGGGTAACAAGTTTTCTTAAAATTTGAAATATTCAAGCCATTCAAGAACAATGCAAACTGTTTGAAATATTATTTTCTGTTGCCATTTTCTAACCATGTTTTCTTTTTTAAAATTGCGATTCCTTTCTCTATTCTTAAAACTTTCAGATATGACTTGCCTAATCAATGAAAGGTGTTACTTAGAAAAAGGACAGTGGCTAACATTGTGTTATTCCAATTATTTATTACACGAAAAATACATCATTTTTTTTATTCAGATTCACAGAACCCTACAAAAGAATGAAATTTTTCAACTTTTCCTCGAAACTTTTTCAATTTCTTATAATCGAGTCTGGAACTTTTCTAATCAAAATTGTATAAATAATTTGACAAATGTTAAAACACTTCATTATTTTCCATTATTTTTGGTGCCCACAAATTTTTCAGCAGTAGTTGTAAATATTAATTAAATATAAAGCTTTCTATACATTCGTAGGAAAATTTTACGACACACAAAAATTGTTTTCTATTTTATTGTGTAGACTTTGTTTTACATACCCGAATTTTTCCTAGATATTTGTTGTTTAAAGGTGGAGTACCGTCAGTTGGGAAATTAATTTAACGACTTTTAAGAACCCCCAAATAGCACAAAAAACTCCTTGAAATTTTTTTATTATATAAAATACTTAAACCGGCTGATGTTCTTTATTATTTTATTGAAATGAATAGGAAAGATAATAATACAATACTGGATATAGTTCAGTTTTTAGTTTTCACCTATCAAGATTTTGGAAGTCGGAAAATGTTTCTACTATTTTTCAAATTTAACTATGTTTAGCTCTTTGTTTGTTTGAACATACGTTAAAACCTGCAGCAAACTACGAAATTTAATTTATTGAAAAATCTTTAAAAAATTAGAAGTTTTTTTTTTTGAAATTATATTTTGCTATGCCAGACATTACGTGTACCACAAATATTTTCTAAAATAAAATGTATTTTGTTCTATTCTTTAGTTTTGCCACTCTTTAGTTTTTAGAACTTTTGATTTTAAATTATATATGTAAATTATCGTCATTTTCAGTAATGTCCTTTTCCGTGTCATTAAATATCTATACCAGAAATGATTCCGACTTTTTAATTATACATAACAAAAATATTAGAAACATCAGAATCCCGCACTTCCTGCTGCAAACTAGATACTGTTTTCAAAAATTCCTTCGTGTTTTCAAAACATGGCACCTGTCTAGGCGGTAGTCTAGTGTGAATATGACATCTTCACATAGCCGTCAACAAAACTGAAATTCTTCGAATGTTTGAAAAGAAAACGGAACGGCGAGAGCACATTTCCCCAAATTTGATAATGAAAGTCAGCTGTTCTTCAAACAATATGACGCGAGGTTTAAGTTCAACATCAGCAATTCTAAACCTGACAAACTGAAGCATGTTTCCAGTTTGTTTCATTTGTGATTCCAAGTATGTAACGTCATAATTTCAAGAACGTTCCATTAGTGTTGATAACAAAATAACATAATTTGTGAGGTTGCCGTCTGAATTTGTGTAATTTGTCTAAAAAAGGAAATTATCTTTAAACTGCTCTAAAATAAAATAAAAGAGACAATTAGTTCATTCGAGAAACGCTATTAGGTTTATTGACGACATTTTGATTTTCGGCTTTGCAGTATTTATAGTCAAGCAACACAAAAACAATTTTTGCATTCAGTGTAGGGTTTCCATTAAAAAAGGATCTGACACCTGCCTTGAACCTTGGCGCCTCACGTTGGTCTCCACGCCTTGATTCTGTATTCTGTATTTTGGCGTCAGCCAAAAGCTTAGTGTTTGCACCAGATAGTGCGATAGGCGGGTTTTTCACAGCGGCCGATATTTTATGAGTTCCGCGCAGCACTGTTCAAAAAGATCGGCGGGAGGCAGGCGGAAGTCGCCGTGAAGAGTGAATGAAATCCTTAATTTGTATTTACTGTCAAAAGTTCTCCCTATCACTTTATCTTTCATAACTCGTAATCAACTATAATGCGTTATCTAAGCATTATAAGTGTTCAAACATGTGCCATTTTATAATTTTTCTTTGAAAAACTGAAATGTTTCCTAAAATTTGGCATTTTACCGAAACTTTAACAAAAATATGACATCTGGTTAGGTATGTTAAAATTTTATATTTGGAATCATACAACATTCAATGCTATATTTGAACTTTCAGACATTCCATCATTAAATAGTAGACCCATAAAAGTTCTGCAAGTGCAAATACCCGTGAAACTCCTAGTTCAAAAAGTTGTCAGTCATCTTTTAGTCTGCGGTTGTCATTTTGAATGTTGGGTGAAACAAATCCCGCAAGTTTTTATGATGTCACTCTCCATTGAAACGTCGCCCACGATTAGAAATAGACAAGAGGAGGTTGTAGATTTGTGAACCCTACATATTGAATTCTCCTATTTTTTTTTTTGAATGTCAAGTCTACTTTTGTCCTAGTAGTAGACGTTGTATCTTGATGGGAACGTTTTGATTCTATAATAAAGCATCCGGTGTTGTATAAAGGCCCTTAATCAAGCTGTGTCAGACTATCGTGACGAATAAAGGTCATGGCATAACATGGAAGGGGGGTTCCAATCTAAAAATTAAAATATAAATTGAGTGAAATCAGATTTGAACCCAGTCACATAGTCATCCATCTTTTTTGGGTTAGGTCAGACCAACACGTCACTGCTCGATTCGCTCGGTTACGCGGTGCCAAGAAAATACTCGACATTATCGGAGGGAGTCTAGTCAGAAAACCGCGAACCTTTTCCGAAAAAATAAGGAATAGGAAATTGTGAAGGAGACACTCAAGCACGCAAAAAAAACTTTTCGCTTCCGAGAGCAAAAAATCGCGGGCGATTCGAAGCATCAGAAGGCACAAACAACCCCGCGCGAAAATTCGATCATAACTCAAAACAATTTTGAAATTCGAAAGAAAACGTATATTTTCTTGCATCGGTTTTTTTCCTGAACGTCATAGGTTTCCTGTACCTTGTCCTGTTAAGATTTACCAGTTATTTTTGGATAAACGACGCTAATATCAATATTCATAGCTATATTCATGTGAAGTTCTCCTTTGTTAAGGAACATCACAAATCATATCTTTTCTGATTTTTCCGTTCACATAGAGTGATGCAGTTGATTAGTGAACATTGAGGATGTGCATTCAAAAAACGCCAGAATCACTGACCGGAAATTTGAATACATTAAAACCAAAGTTTTCCAATTGTACGTGTGTTCAGCAAAGTCTGCTAGCTGATTTCTGATAGAGAATTTGATCGACAGACGGATAAAGTGATGTCAACTCTGGGAAACGTGTAATGTGATTTTGTATATTAGCATACTATCTAAAAATATTTTACGGCGGAGTAGTGGGAAAATTGCTTTAAAATACTCATTCAATTCAAAAAAACAAATTGAATGTTGGAACGTTCACCTAATTCAATTTGAATTTTCGAGTTTTCGGAGAGGTTTTGTAAAAAAGTTTTTAAATCTTTTTTAAACTTATTTTTAGGTCACCTGTGATTCGCGATATGTAAATAATGTGTATTGTGGTTGTGTTCGTACGTGGAAAATAAGATGTATGAAATCAACAAAAATATTTTAAAATTATATATACCATGCTGATTCGTTGTGTAAAAAATATACATTCTACCCTCAACTTTCACAAATTTTCACATTTTCAGAGCGATATTATTTTAAAATTAGAAGAAAGTTTTTGTGATGTTTGAAATATACTCAACGAAATTATTGATTGATTTTCGTGTTTGGTACGTAATTTAAAAATAATTTTATAGACTTCAGTGTGCCCGAGTTTCACACTAGAACACATATTCTACACAATCTCAAAAATCGACCTATTATTAAAACAAACTATTTTGAGGATCACAAAAAACTCTCATAAATTTCACATATTTTTTGAATTTGTGTTACGCATGCATATTTTTCAAACCGCGAATCACCTGCGGTGTACTTTTTTTTTCAAAGTTTCTCATTGTCATTTGAAGGTCCTGTGGGAAAATAATTAAAAGTCATTCCTCTGTTGAAATTCTTCCAGATTTATGTCCTAAAACGATCAGTGTTTTAGATTTATTCGAAAAAAGGCGCAAACTCAGTTTTTACCACTTTTTGAAATTTACAATTTTTCTAAATTTTTCAAAAAAGTTGTAATGGTCATCATGGCAACTTCCTACAGACGTTACTGAATCATTTTAGAATAGAGAAATTATGGTACTGACAATGCAAGCTTAAAATTCAACATTAATTTTGTGAAAACGGAAAGTGGTGCAATTTTTTTCGAGATTTTTTTCTGTACCAGACGATCGATTATAGCAGTTTCTTGCATTGGAAGTACATATCTTTTTAAATATTTTTTCATATTTTCACAAAATTCCGACTGACGCAATCTGGCTATTTATTTAGAGCCACCACGCAAAAATAAGTTAAGAATAGACAAAAATTGTAAGGTAACGCTGTGTTTTGGCTCTCGTGTAATCTTTTATTTTGTACCAGTATTGCATTGAAAATAGGATCAAGATCCTTTCAATTTATTTAATTTATTTTTTCTTTCTTATTGTCTTTTTCTAACCTCTTCTTTTCACTAGGTGATTGCATCATAAAACCTGAAAATATAAGAAAGAAAGCACCAGTTAGTTAACATGTTTTTCTGCTCTGAAAAGATTTTGATAGTTCTATGTTTCATTCATTCATTTTCAGCTGCTCAAGTTAATTTTTCTGACACTGAATATTTCAGCCGCACACGTTTTACTGGAAGTTTATTTCCGGCGGCATGCCATTTAAATTTTTACGTCTGGTTTTTAGTACGTCTTCAATCATTCGGCCCCACGCAGACTGATCCCTGATTTCTTAACCGAACAGAATACTCACCGAACCCTCATCAACACCTTACCTACGGTAGATTCGCGCCAAGGTGGTGGAGCGGCCGTCAGTTACGCCCCGCCCAATTGTATTTTATTCCTTTTTTCTTTCTCAATGTCTCTTTTAGCTGCACAATATTTCATAGTAGGAGGACTCAAGAAGAACATGAGCCCAATGTCCTCAGAGGACGGACGCCACGCCTACTTAACAAACATATATTTAAACGGCTGTGTTGAAACTAAAATTATCCATTCTTCAGCAGATTTCCTTCCTTTTTTTTAGTAACGTTCCTAGGTTTATGTGACTTCTCATTTTTTAAAAGTGTATATTCTTTTACCTTATAGACTTTGGTGGTCTGTTAGAAAAAGCCATGTAAATGAGCTCATGACTCAATGCTCAATTACCATATAGTGATGCAAAACTGGAGTTTTTAGACTTGCATCTTTTTTCCACTTAGACACCCAGTTTCTCTGTGCAAACAGATTCATCATCACGAGAATTTTCTTTGAGTTCATCGTTTTTTTATAAATATCTTCCACAACCAACCATCATTCATTTTCATTTCGCTTCCATTCTGAATCCACACTTTCTGTTTTTAGAAATCTTCAAACGGCGTACTACATAATGTCCATCAAGGTCCTTATTTTTGTTGCTCTCCTTGTCATCGCCTTCCAGTTTGCCAGCGTCACCGAGGCTCGAAACGCTCCACCGATGACCCGTATTCAGGTAACATCATTTTCTCAAAACTAAATCAAGTTTCAAGATAGATATGTCTAAAATAAGACTTCCTCATTAATTATCCCCTCAAATATAGAAAACAGAGAGAAAAATCATCGAAACGGAAAATTTGTATTTGTAGGTTACTCCTTTTTCTAGTTTGTGAAAAATGTGTGGCATTTTGAATCTGTAGGTGGTGCAGATGTAGGGACAAAATATACGAAATTGCATATGAAAGCAAACAAAAAGTTTCAAGTGACATCATTCGAAACTAAACTTTAAAATGTTGAGTCTAGATTTAACTAGATTTAAGATAGCTTGAAAATTATAAATACTTTTTTCATTCAGGAAGTCTTCCGCAGTCTCATGGCACCAGAAGAAATTCGTGGGAAAAAGTACTACCAGCAGTACGTCCCAAATGCTGAAAACCAATACTTCACCGAATGGTAGTTAAATCGAGCGTTTTTCTTTTTGCACCAAACCACCAATCATCAACCAAATCATTCACATTTTCTCACTTTAATTATTACCATCTCCTTCACCCTTCCAAAGAGTCATGACAATGATATTAATACCAATAATAATATTAATACAAATAATAATAATAATAATAATAATATTTTCTCCTCCAAGTTTAGCGAACTCATTTTAAGTTGCCACTAAAAGTCGCATTACAAATAAATGACAAGAGAGCATGTGTTAATAAAAAATGTTAATTGCACGTTGTTCGATTCTCAGTCAACCGAATAGAAATAATAAAGTATGAAGCACGATGAATATGAGGAAAGTTGACGCAACCACAGGATTCGAAGCAGGATTACAGTAGTCATTGAAGCATGTGCATTTTAGAACCCGGGTGCCGAACAGCGACGTTTGCTCACACATATCTACGCCTGTAAATTATATGCTTAACGATGTAAGCTGGGTCTAGAAGTACAAACTTACCACCAAATGGAAGAATTGCACAACCTCGTATCATTGAAATAATACTTCTTTCTCGATCGACAAACATTCCCACTGAAAAAATTATAAATTACAATGTCGACAAATAATGGTTTCCTACAAGTTTATTATAATTTAACTATTTGTATTTGAAAACTACAGTGATGTACCAATGCTCAAATTTTCTGAAAGTATAAAGTTTTCAAAGGCTTGACATTTTATCGAAACTTCCTCCATAATTTCTGAAAAAATCTGAAATTTTTTCAGAAATTATCTATAAAAAATTTCCACTGACACGGAAACACTCTCAATCATAAGATCACACTAACTGGCATTTAAAAATTACTAAATAGCTGAGCCCGCCGGGGAGATGCTTCTGAAACTCTTCCGAGCAATTTTCCTGAAAAACCGTAAAAATTCCAGTTTAAAGATCCTAAGTACAAATTTTATTTCAGCAAATAAGCACCGAATCTTCATAGGTAATTTGTTGGAACTAATTTTAGAATCGTTTCTTTGGAGATCTAAGATTTTTATCAACACTCTTTTTAATATTTTTTCGGAAACAACCAGAGAACGATAATTGGTAAGTTGTCCGCTAATTTATGTACTATCAAGAAATCAAACAGTCCAAAACTACTACAATTATGAATAACAATTTTTATTGTGTTTCCATAGTTACCAATTTTTTTAAGTAGTGCAAATGTTTTTTTGAATTAATTAATGTTAATAGTTCAAGTTTTTCAGCTGCAATCAATAAATTTTCAAAGAAAAATGAAACATCTAGAAAGAACCTGCTAGTTCAATTATAAACTTCTGAAAAAAAACGCAGTTCATAAAATAGTTAAAGCTGGTGCTTGTTTAAAGTAGACAATCGTACTTTGATGTATCTATTTTACTTGAATTGCAAGTTGTTTTGCAAAAACTGAAAGTTGGGCCAAAGTGTTTCAAACATATTCCGCTTTATTTAAACTTTTTCAAAAACGCTTCCGTATTTTTGGCTTTGAACCAAACATATATTCCGATTGGAAGATTATGTATGAGTTTATTGAAACGTAAAAAGCGGGTATGAAAAAGGAAACCAAAAGCTAGTCTGTGACAAATTCCTATGATCCAAAATAGAGTGTACCAATTTAGAAACACATTATAAGAAGGTGGCTAAAATAGGAATGCATTTGAAAAACTACACTACCGATCAGAGCAGAGATTTTTTTAATAGAAGTTGTTCAAAATAATATTTTCCTATATGTTGTACAAAGGTTTCAGCTTGAAATTTATACAGAAATGCAAAAATTGTGTACTTGTAAAAGTAACTTTACAGGAAATACAAAACATTACAAGTTGCTCTAAATGTTATCTAAAAGATACATCAACCAACTTCAGCAGCTTTCGAACTAACAACCACAGTAGTTGCAAAAGTTGGGTAAAATTGGTAAAATTAAAGAATTTTTTTCAGTTGAACAAAAACGTGCACTGAATGACCACCAAAAATTGATAAAAAATGCCAGAAAGCCAATAAAATGTGGACGAAAGAAATTGGTTTTTAAAAGTGCGCTATATAGTCGAAACGTTGCTAAAACTAGGTTGAAAAGTTGCTAAATTTGATCGAGAAGTGTGACAAATTTTACATACTACATGGGACCTTGCATATTTTCCAAAACGTCAAAAAGCTGAGTTTTCCATCCAATTTGATATTCATTTTTAATATTTCAAAAACAGAGAGGCATACTTTTATCAACTCCTCCTGATAACACAGCAATCTTCACGCATCCAAAAAATCCGTACTGACATGAAGTTGCACTGTAAACACACTCGGTTCCTTGTGAAGATGTGCATTCGTAGCAGTTTATACTTTTTGTGTTTTTGACGACGAGAACAAGAAATAATATGAAAACAAGAACTGAGTTCTTGGGAGACCGTAGCCGCATATTCCGGGAAATGTACAGACGCGTTCAGTGATGGTCGGTATTATTTGAACAGCATCCTAACATATTCTGACTAATACATATGTTATGGTCATTTCTATGAATGCATGTAATCGTCGTTTGCTTTTCAACACCATCTTCCTCCTCCGTCTGGAAGTGCAACGCATCGAAACGCCCATCCCTTATTTGTACTTTAGATGCTTTTTCTCGAAGCATATTGTGCTGTACAGTATAGTCAATTAACAGGTGAATTCCCATCAGATACATGCATCCGTGAGAAAATGACAATTGGCACACAGCGGGTAACTTAAACTACCTACACGAGCGTCTCCAGCTCATCTTAATATAGCTCCTCAATAGGCTCACTCAGTGTTCTTATTCATATAAATCGGATAATCGACGAGTGCAGTATCGAGATGTCGAGCAAAAGTGTTGTCCTTGAATAATGATTGTGTGAACCTATTTACCCGAGGTCATGAGAAAAGTCAATTGGGGAGTTCGGCTGTCATTAAGAAATTGCAACACGACTTGGGTACTTGTGTAGTATACCTGGCCCTAAAATATTGACCATTTTGAAAATTGTGGGTGACCCTTTTTGTATAATACTTATTAGACCTGGGATTCGTGTATTTTCAAGCCTAAAACAAATCAATCCCACGTTTCAATCAAATAATCCTGTTAAAGTAAATGAGTGGAAAATTTATTGGAAAATATTTTTGGGCCAGGTACCACAAATTGTAGAGTTTAGTTTAAAAGATTAACTGGAACTTAGTTTTGTCAAAAATTATAAATGATTTTCACCTGTTGTATGGTAAATTAGGATGATTATTGGAAACGAAAAAAATTATTCGTTTTACACTGTGTGACACAAACTCTAAATTTTTCAAAAAAGTTTTGGATTCAATATTGTGAAGCTTTAATTTCAAACAATTTCCAAAGTTGACACATTTTGATCTCCACTTGATTTAAAATATCGACAACTTCTTAGCCACAAGATTAACCAATCAAAAAACGTCCTCAAACAGTCTGAATGAGCTCTATTGTCTAATGTGCACTCATCTATATAATCCATCCGCGTAATTACAAACTCCGCGATTCTGAGTCCTCTCTATTATTTTATACAAACCCCACAGTCGGCCGATGAGAAGTATGAACAGGCAAACTATAGGTGTGGTATGCGTAGAAAATATAGCTGCTTTATCTTTCGATGCCATCCGGTTATCGACAAATCATCTGTCTTTCCCATCCCGGTGCCCCCCGTTGGCTGAATCGTAAAAGGATATAACCACGAGTTGACCTTTACAGTACACATAATGCATGTATTGCTTATTAGTGCGAACCCCCTTAATACGCAAGAAACATGGAAAATCTACATCAGCGTGTCTCCGTTACCCTCTGTTTGCCATCTTGAAGTACCTTACTGTATTTGAGCACACCCGATTCTCGGGATGGAAAAGACAGTAAGGAGGAAGTTGGAGTACAATGGAATGCATTATACCTGCACCTCCTTCATTGGTTCCTGGATGCCGAGAGCAACAACAAAGTGGCCGACACCCGGCAAAAGGGGGGTCATTGGCATAGGTGTCTCATTTTTCTTGTACTACCACAACCCGCCTATTCAATTTGGTTAGCAAGAAGGTAGTGCTGATATTACAATAGAGTCAGAGATGATGAGTGTCTTTGGGAAAAATACCGGCTCTTGAAATTGTATAAGAAAATGGAGATGGATGTAATTATAAGAGTGTCATTGTATTGTTGTGTGCTTTTGAGTTGAGCTCTTTTGGGTTCTTCCTGGTAAGTCTAATAAACTGGTGAGATGACTAGGAAAACTTATATTTTTTAAGCAGAATCACAGAAGTCACGGAAAGCATTAGTAACGGAACACACCCTCAAAAAAGTAAGAGATCATCTTAAGGAGCAACCAACTCTGCAGGAGGAAGAAAATTCACCTAATGCTGTTGAGTAGAGTGGAAGTTATTTCCGGCGTCTGTCACGAGCATATTCCCCCTTGATCGTAAAAGTTATGAGTTGGCAGTGCCATGTGTGGTTGGCGAAGCTTAAAGCTTTTGTTCACGTAAACTGAATTTTTGGGAATCTTGAAAAATCTGAAAAACTTAGAATGAAATTACTAAAAACTACTCAATGGAGATTCCCTGTTTGTTGTAAAAGCAGACCAATCGAGACAAAAAAAACTTTATCCGGCGCGCCGACGCGCCGACGTGATGTCAGATGGTAATCGTGCATTAGCTGCCCTCGTGATTCCCTCCGACCCCCTTGTTCGATCGGTTAGACAACTTTGAATATAAAAAACATGGTAAGATAGAAAGGAAGAGGACAACTCCCACTTGTCGATGGTAGTGTTGTTTTGCTTGAGGAACGAAGAAGACGATCGCTGTCTACTGCTGCCAACTTCCTTAGACGGTTTGCACTAGTGAAGGACATATAGCAATTTTCGGTTGAAGCAACTCCCGTCGCTTGGAGAGTCTTAGTCCGGCTGGCCGGCGGCGGCGCTGCGCCCCCCGGTGGCGTAACATTCCGGTTTTCAAAATTTTCGCGAACAACGATGTCAACGGCTATCACATTGTCCATCAACACGTCTGCGAGTCTTCGGGCAATGTTATCTTTGTAAGGAATACAAAATGGTAAAAACCTGAAATTGAAAAGATTTTCGGTCGCGCACATGACACATGCTAAACACCATCAGCTGATTTTCAATTCTACCGTTTACTTTGGAGTTTAGCTAATTACGAAATCTCTTTTTTGGTAATAAACAATATCTTTTTGATCTTTTTCACTGTAGATTTTCGAACAAATACTTATTTCTCAATCATTACAAACGGAGTAAGTGTGATTTTTTATATTTTTTTAGGGACATAATGTATTTTTTCTATTAGTGCTTATTGCTCAAATTTGGCTGTTCATAACTCGGATGTATTCAGTTCTAATACAAATTTGTCAATTGCAAAAATAATGTTTACTTCTTTTTTCTATAGTTTTGATTGCATATCGATATGTTCAAAATTAACCAGTCTTTCACCAGGAAGCAACATAGGACTAATAGAAAAAATACGGTATATAGTGGCAGTCTAAACTGATGCTTTATGTACTTTTAACTTTCATTCTAACTTGGTGATTCTAAAAAAACGACAGACATAGTTGACTCAGTTCCCGTAAAGATCTGTCTGATCACCTCTCGGCTTGTTTCATTCTCGCATCCATATCTGTTCATACCAGCTGATCAGCGGCTGAGAGAGAAAACGACGCCACAGGAGATGTCGCCGACGCAAGGGAAGATACCCCCGGCGGCAGCCGGCGGGCACATTGGCTAATTGCGCAACGATCGCAAGGTCGATCACACTTTCCCAATTCCAAATGACCGTAAAATGCGCCAATCTACTCTGAGATGTTGCAAAACACAATGGAATGAGAGGGGAAAAAAGAGATAAGCTCTTACCCACCAGTAGTTAAACTTAATGGTGTTGTGGTTTGAACATGTAATGACCATTAAAAAAGGTGACGGTATTAGTGGAGGTCTACTAAATATGTAATGTATCAAAATGTTTTTCTGTTCTATTCATTTTCAAAAATCATATCCTGCATATCATTCAAATTCGGAAAAATCAAATCTGTTGTTGTCCTTTGCTCCCTACATTTTTGAAACAATAGTAGTTTTATGACGTTTAAAAATTCCCATTATTTGATGATTCATTTTGGTTATCTGGTTATTCATTCTCACAAAATTGTTGTGTGTCAGTTTTTCCGCATTTCAGTCGCCGCAATAAATTCACAGAAAAAAATAAGTCCGATTTTTTTGTCTTACAGTATAGAATATCTGCATTTTCATTAGGTTGATTTGTGGTAATTTATAGAAAACGAAAAATTAATTTTTCTTACTCATTCGTTAATGACATCGTAGCTCAATCAATTCATTGTAATTTTATAAATATCAAAATTGTTTCTGTTGAATTAATAGTGACGAACAACCTGTGGAACAATAATTTTTTAGAAGTAATAAATCAAAAAAAAAATTCTTACAGTTTTATTTTCTAATTATGTTTATAATATTCATATTCCAACATTGCAAAGGTTCGAACATGCGACAGTGCTTTAGCTTATTCGAAAAATGGCAAAAACTCAGATATTGTCATCTTCTGACTAGAAGTAAAATACTTTCAAATAAACTTTTGAAAATTTTATTATGATATGTGGTCATTTTAACACCTTATAAAAATTTTTAATCATTTCCCCACCAGCTGTACCCACACTCTCCAATTTTCACTTCATATTCAAAACCGTATTCAAAAGTATTCAAAAAATTCAACCCACATCGCCAGGTGTGTTCAAATTTTAACATTCGTTGTTCTCCAACCCCTACAGCCACCAGACTATGCGCGAACTGTTCGAATACGACAATTATTTTTTCACTTTGCTACAAAATGTCCAAAGGTGCCCCCATCTTGCTTGGGGTTTCAATCTCGATTGGGGCCGCCCCTGTAAGACTCTTCCCTTTTTCTATCTCGCAGTTCTTACGTAACCGCCTTGCATTTCGTCGCGCCTGCCCTGTCCGCAAAAACGATTAGAACGATTAGCTTGCCGTTTGACCTAAAAAAAAATCATTCAAGTAGCTGCTGGCTCGTCGTTCCTTCTCGTCATTACGTAACTTTTCAATTTACTATGGTATAAGAAGTCTTTCAGAGGTTTTGATAAAAGTTGAACTACGGCCAGTGGAAAATTATTAAAAACAATGGCGCAAAAATAATCAAGCTTTAAAAAAAAATTTGGAAACATTTTTATTCTGAGTCTGAACTCACTCACAAAAAAAATTTTAATAAGCTTTTTTTGTTTAAAATTGTGTTCAAAATATGCATACTTCAACATTTTAGAGGTTCAAACATGCAAACTCAGTTTTCTCCGCTTTTCGACTCTAAATATTATTAAATATTGCAAAAGTTTCATTATGATACTTAGACGTTTTAGCACAAAAGGCGTGGTTTTGAACCATTTCACTAAGTCCAAAAACTAAAAATCGCAACAATTGTAATATGCTAATACATATATGAATAGGAGCATTCTCTATTTGAATGTCTAATTGATGCAAATATGTGGACCATAAAAGTATGTTCCTAGGTTCTTCAAACATTCTTTCCAATACCTGTTAGTCCTGCTAAAATTGAAAACTTCTAAAAAATGTTCATTTCCATTTCCCTTTTTTCTCATATGTTCCTCCTACTTGCCCACCTAGACCTCTTGTCACTTTGCGTTCACCTGTCTGTCTTTTGATGTAGTATATGGAACAGTTTTCTTATCCATTCGCTATATCTCCATTACCTTACTCGCCTCTTGTTTCTTTTCTCTCGGAGATATATACCAGATAGACATTTGGCGGGAAAAGGCAAGATGTGCTATGATAGCTACTGATTATGTAGCCGTCAAGAAAAGGAACGCGACCTGTACGCGGGAGGAGGTGAATCCTTATTATACGAGCGCCTGGACACACGGCCAAGGCCAATCCCTGTTCGTGCCGAGAATCTCAACGGGGTAAGATTCACACTCTTATCCGTCACCGCTCTACAATTACTGTAGTTGCTGCGGCGTGTGTAGGCCCAAAAAAATAATACAGATAGATAGAAACTCAACAGTCATACTCAACATTTTCAAAATTTTGGTAGTGTGTGCCCAATTAAAATAGCACATTGAATAGAGATAGTTGAACTTGTTGATGCGGATCGAGAAAACCGGCCTCAAAGCATTGTGTGATTATGGGGTCGAATGGCAGTCAGAAGAGAGGGGGAGCGGGAGCGAGAGAGAGACAAAAATTCGAATATAATAGCGATGTTGGATAGTTTATTCTAGCATTGCGCAACCCGAATCAATTTTACAAAACTGGTTTTGTTGTGGTCGTCCAATAAGAAAAAAGAACACGAGAATCGAAGATGCGCGCAATCCTCAACTCAAGCAATCATGCTGTCTATGGTTTGAGGGCTTTTTTGGTGTATCCCTCGCGTCATTCTATTTTTTTTTGGGTCAGCCGTGTTTGGTAGAAGTTTCCCAACTGTTATTCGCTTGTGTTCTATACTAAAAAAAAGCTTGAACAGCTTGCCCACATCTGTTCCTAAGAGCATCGTGCTTCTATCTAAGACTCGCTTCCAACTTTTTTTTTTCAAAATTGAGAAAGCTAATCAACTCGCAATTGCTAGCCAAAATTGTTGCCACTTACTATCCCGACTGTGCTTGATGCCATTCCCCTCACCCCGTGCGTCCCGTCGCTCACTATCTCTATTCTGCATGGTATGCCCCGCCTCCAAAAATCGGGTAGGCGGGGGGAGTCATAGCCTTCAGCTCGTTCTTGCACTACTGCTTGCCATTTTGTTAGTCCAAGAGCACAGGTCACCGGATTACTGTAGTATTCATTTTAAGATTGCAGAAGCCGTGTGACAAATTTCGATTTTGAATGTTCTGTTATTTTCTCACTTCCTCCTCTCGAGCACTCTTACCTTCCCCGCCATACTTGAGCTACTGTAATGCATTGTCCAATCGCTGCTATGTATGCTTTTTCGCTACTTTTAAACAGTATCAAGTGAGGGTGTAAATACCTGGTTGGTGTCAGCCGGCGACGACCTTCTTGTCTCCGGAGAGAAGAGCTGCGTCTGAATACCTTTTCGAGTGTTGTACGCAAAACTTTTCAAGTAGTGGAGGTCTTGGTAGCCCATCCTACTTGTTCATCTATGAGCGCTCTTTCATTCAAACTGTCCACCGTTTTTTTCTTCTTCCTTGTTAGTGTTTCCTTTCAAATTCGATTTTGTGAAAATTTCAGCACCATTTTCTAAAAGCTTCATCAAATAACAAAAACATTTTTAGACAATGCCCTATCGTGCAGAGCTAAAACGTCCCGATTTGAAAGGCTCATTTCCCTGCTCGATTTGCCAAAAAGTATTCTGCCACAGTTCGTCTCTGAGTCGTCACCGGATGCAGGCTCACTTTAAAAGCTACACCTGTACCACTTGCAACAACGAAATTCCAAGTAAGTTTGAAAATGCAAGTTTGAGAAAAAAAAGAGAAATAGATGAATCAGAGTAGCAGGAGCTTGACTAACAATAGGGGAGAAAGAGCGAAACAATTTATGCCGCTATTGATGTTTTCACAGTTTTGTATCATGTTTTATCATATGATAATAAGAAAAAAGAGAGGGAAACTTAACTCGAGAACATAGCTATTGTTGAATTGTACGGAACTTATTCTATTGAAAATTTAAAATTGATCTAAAAATCTAAAAATAAAAAATTATGGGTTCTAGGTGATGTTTAACTTTCTAATTTATTTTTTCAAAATTGAATTAAAATTCTGAACGAATGTTCTATTTCCTGCTGCATTTAGTTTCTGTCTTCTACCAGTTTATTGCATTTCTACATTTTTCTAATCTCCCTCCCAATACATTTATTTGATCGGAAGTCTCCATAATCTGAAATGCGCGAAAGCTCAGTGGCATTGTTTACTGACAAGCTTAAACTCAACTCACACCCTCCGATTAGCACGTGGCTATATTGGGCATGTGTCAAACAAGGTTGATACAGTCTCCTTCTTTCCGCCAAAAAATTACATTGGTTATCTAAATATTGACACCCTTTCCAACTACTACTGTATTCTTAATTGTAGACATCTATATGGCATGGCAAACTGAATGAGGAGGTGTGCAAATACCGAGATAGCTCCGACTGTCAATTAGGAGTATCTATTTAGTAATATCTGTTAAGCTTTTAAAACAACCATGTGCACTTTTGGACTAGTAGCAAAAAGTTTAAAGGTGGAGTAGTGCCAGTGGGGAAATGGTTAACATCCACTTATATAGAGCCAAAATGACCAACATTATTGACAGTCAAAAAGTGGCAATAACTGTGTTCTTGCCACTTTTCGAGAAAACTATAGCAATGCCGCATGTTCGGATCTCTACAATGTTTGAATATTTATATTTGAAAAATATGTAGGCGACTGTTTATCGACGACTTTCAAAAAAGTAATTACCAATTTTAAAAACAAAATTAAAAATTTCAAAAAATTTTTGTAGCGTCGTTTGGCAAATTCGGCGTTATTTTTTTTCAATTTCCCACTGGAGCGTCTCCAGCTATAATGGAAAGCAGTATCATGTATTAAATAATAACAAATTGACTCTAATATTTGTGCAAGAATCTTTTGAAAAGACACCTCTGACCATATTACGCCACAGTTTTACAATAACACGTCTGCTATTTGCATTGTCTAATTGCCCCATCTTTCCATCCCGAGCGGCTTCCTAAGAGAGCGAGAGGCATAAATAACCGACGGTATGTATGTATTACTTAATGGTTTCTTTTCTTGGAATGGAAGGTAGGATGAACCTCCAAGGTCAGTCATTTGATGACCATCCATCAGCTAATTGTTGGCACGCCACTGTCGCTAAGTGAGCTTGAGAGCGAAGAATAGGGCCAGCGCGCGGGCAAAGTAAAAAAAAAACCACCGATTGTCTTCTTTCCCCATCTTCCGCAACAAAAATTGCAACCTCTTCTTTTTCTACCACCTTTCCAACATTACAATTTATTGGTTGTTCACTCGCCGTCAATCATTTGTTACGGTTCGCTGAGCATGGGGGTCGTTCAAGAAACTTTCGGCCAAAGCACCCAGCTTTTTTCACACCTTACTTCACCGCTCGCCTATACGTGGAATCCATACGGCGGCATGTTAGCAGGCAGATCAACAGGATTTGTTATATTACTCGTGCGCAATCCAACAATAAGCGGATCAACCAGTAGAATACCGAAACATAACATGAAAATGTTTTACAGCCTGACCCCTGCGTTTGTCGTTTTTTTTTGTGTTACTGCTTTGTCGGTAGGCAAGATCCGCTATTCTATAGATTTTCTATAGTGCGTATTTTCAAATTCAGACAAACATGCAAATGAGGGGGGTCGTCGTAGAACATTCGTCACATTGGCACCTAACATGCCTTTACGGGCGCGCGTATAGTGTCCCAATGTTGCGAATTTCATTTGATTGATAGACAGTTAGGCTCGGTGGCACAAAGAATGGCAATTAAGTGGAATATGGAAATAGCAATGCAGTTGGGGTTGGCAAATAGCCATTTACATGTTACTTTCGACAAATATTTAGATCATTGAGACATGAATTCAAAAGCTGGAGAAGGGTTCAAATAGTATTTGATAATTACCATAATAAAATGAGTGCGAAATGAGCCGGCACTGCTCTCACTGTTCAGTCATTAGGAAACCTTAAGAAACAATTTTGCAGGCAACGATACACTACGCAGTCACATGTATCGAGTACACAACATTACCCGAATGTTTATGTGTCGGTGTTGCAATTGGGCTTTTCCCGACAAAACAAGTCTTCACATCCATATGCAGAGTATGCTGAAAAATGGGACACCGGGGGAAGCGGCTGTTTTAGCTAAGAGTTCAGATGGTAAAGATCTACCCACAAATTTTGAAATCCATTAATACAAATTTGCAGTTGTAGATAGCACATCCGAGTCGGGCTCCCCGCGTCAGTCTCCACCCTTCTCGCCTGATTTGTTGATGCAAAAGCGTATGTTACAAGTTGCTGCAAACAATAACAACATTGGATCCATTTTCCCGACACTGCTCAAAAGCCCCGACTCCAAATCGATGTTCCCCCTGGATCTTTCTAACATGGGTCCTTCACAGTTCCTCTCAGCGTGGCTTGCCAACAATCCCATCAACACGGCGGCCCTTAATCTGGCAGCGCAACAAACACCGTCCAAAGTACGTTACAACTCTTTGATGTTTTGAATTCAAATGTATTACATTTTAAGGATTCCATCCAGTCTTCTAATATTAGCGATTATGACGACTTAGAAGTGCAGACAACTGAAGAAGACATCAAATTTGAAGTGGAAAGCAGTGATGTCAGCCCTCGGTCAGTCATTGTCAAGACTGAACCAACTTTCAAAAGAGAACTGGAACACGATGCTGATATTGATGTGGAAGGCGATGATGTAAGGAAAACTTATTGAAATTTTGAGGAAAATTTGTTTTTCACCCCATTAAACTTTAATATGTCATATTATGAAACTTTCAAAATTTTCAGGGCGAACCACCATTGAAAATGACGATTGATGACAAAAACATCCACATTTCCCATGATCAGCCTTCTCCAACGGTTTCGGATTCTCACATCAGTGGTGGATCGTCTAGTCATTCGGGCGAAAGTTTGAAATGCTTTGATTGTCAGGTTAGGAAGTTGTCTTAAATGGTTTTGAATTATAATTTAAAATATGAAAAAAAAAAATAAAAAACCATCCATTTTGCGAGCGCTATGTGAAGAGAATCTGGGAATTAGGTACAGTACTTCTGGTGATATGATTAGTCTTTAGGTTAAGTTTGATAATCCAGTCATGGACTGCTCCACTTTCAAGTTCACGCTAGGTTTCAGCTGGTTAAAATCTCAGGGTCCTATAGCAAAACGGGTGCTTTCAATTGTGATGATAAATTTATGAAAACGGATTCGAGGTTTTTTGACACACTCGATTCCAAATATCACAAAAAATTTTCCTGAAGAATTGTATGTATTCCAATGCTTCACAAATTTAGGGGTGTCCTACAAGAAGCGCGCGCACTGTAAAAACTCGTGACCTGTAGTTCTTCAGCGGCCACCACTACCGACTGAGTTATCCCCCACCCACTGATATTTTTAATAATTTACATAAGTTTATGATGTTTCAGGTAGCCAGAGGGAAGCTTGTTGCAGTTGAGGACAAATGTCGTGCCTATGAAAAGACCATTAGAGAGTTGCAAGTTCAAGTGGATTTCCTCCGCAAAATTCAACCGAATCCGATGCCACCCGTGATGCTGCCTCCTCCGATGATGCCTATGCCATCTCCAGGGCCGAACAATCTATTTCAAAATCCTGCGATGAGAATGTTGTTGAACAATTTGATTCACATGAACCGTCCCTCAGTGGTTCCCTAGATCCAAACGATTTCAATTTCTTTATTTCCGATTTTGATGGTGTCATCAAATCTAGTTGAACCACGTAGTCATTTTCATTCCTTGTTTCTAATCAGCATTTTGAGCCATTGAAATACAACAATCCTTTGAGCAATTTCCGAAATACTCTGAATCAAAGAACCAACAGCTTTTAAAGCGGTTTTGGTTGGCTTTTAAACTAATTGTCGTTTATATCTTTGTACATAATGCCTATTCTCGTAGCTACTTCTTATCTTTGCATCCAAATATTTCAAACTTCCAAAAAAAATCAGAGTGCTCTCATTCCTGACAATTGTATTTACCGCAATCTTAGAAACTGGTGGACATTTTCCAAACAATCCGAATCTACTTTACTTTTTTGTTGCAATAGCTTCAATAAAACGTAGCCTTAAATGCACTCAGCGATTTACCTAGAACGTCCTTTACATTACTTCATTGTTCTAAATGTTTCCTTTTTTATTTCTTCTGGTCCTTTTCTTGACTTTTATAGCATTACCCTTTTTTCCCGCCTTGACTTTTTCCTTCCCTCAATGATTTCATTTCATTATATTTGTGATAAATAATTTTCAAAGTTCAAAATGCAGGAAGTAATAAGCCATACAAAAAACTAGCAAAAACGAAACTCTCACAAGATGATGTTATCCTCGCATAAAACATCATTTTGTTTGAATGCAAAACTGAACCCGTTTCAGAGGGTAATGTGCTTTCAGGTGAAGCGATGTGAAAATTCATTTTTACCTTTTCGACCCACTAGACGTCACAATCAGCATAGTGAAAGGTTGAGCATGATTCATTTCTGATTTCTTCCTGATGTACTCAGTCGATTGTCTAAAACTTCAGCTTCAAGAAATTTCGTACTAGTTGATTCCCTTTTTGCAGCTTTCGTTTTCTTACATCAAAACGAAAAATTGCTAGATGAAATACTTACGAACTTGTGTTTGGCTTCAATTGTTATTCAAAATTTCTCAGGAGTGTATTTAAAGTATTCTAAAACCATATAAAACTCCAAAAATAGTCAAATCTATGTTATTGCAGAATAGATGCTTAAAATATTTCTCGAAAATGAATTAATATTTAGATAATTTTTTGTGACTCTCCCTTGTCCATTTTATGTTTTGAACATTTAGTATTTTTGTATCACCAGCTGCTGCAAGTCAATTCACACAGGTTAGAATGTTGCGATATATTGAAATTTCCTATATCTGGTACTCCATTTTAAGGATGTAAAAATTCAGATATTGCAATACTTTTTAAAAATTGTAGAAATTTTTAATGTGCATCCAAAAAGTGGTACCCCTAATTTTGGAAGTCAGCTAGAAACGTTTTTCCTACCATTTTTATATTTCAACCTTTTTTGATTGTTTGTATCATAACAATATAAGGATTCAAAACTACGTCTAGCAGTTTTTTTTCACTTATTATTTTGAAAGTCTACCGAAATATTGTGCATTTTTCTGAAGCTGTTTAAAAGTTCACATGGTTTTACTCATTTATAGTTGAAGATTTTTTTTTCGTTTTACTAAACGAGGCAACCACTTTTCAAAATTATGTGAAACTGATCTTAAGCTATTGAAAACGGAGTAGTGTCTTTTGAGATTTTGTTTCAAATCGGGCGTATGATGCGAATTTTAAAATTTGTCGAGCTCTGCAAATTTGACAAATCTTTTTTTCCAATATCAGCAAACTCGGCAATTTCAGCAAATTTGATTTGCGGAGCAAATTCAGAAAAATATAATGATTTTTTGCCATTTTTTGGAGCACCCAAATTACTGAAGTCACGGATTTGATAGCACGGATTTGATTTTTTGGTGAGGTCCGTTTGGTCTGCCAGCATGAGAAAGTAACTCAATGCTATGCTATTTTACTAGAGTTTTTAAAACAAAATCAATAGTTTAAGTCAAAATTGGTTCGCCCAATTTTTGATGTGTGCGGCAAATTTGTAAATTTGGTGACCTCGGCAATTTTGGCACATCCACTTTTCTGAAACTTGCCGTGCTCGGCAAGTATGGCAAAATTGCTGCACATCCCTGCTTCAAACAATATAAAATGTACCGTTATGACTGGGAGCTGTTGAGAATTTCGTAAAACGTACTTTGTTATTATTACTTTTAAATTCCCGCTCAAATGCTGCATGGCATCGTTTTGGTTTTTTTTCTGCAAAAAAACTTATGAACTGATATTCATACTTTAAGAAAATTTCAATTTTTAACATTTAATTTATCCTAATTAGTTTGGAATTAGATTTAATTTGCATTCTCCGTTTTATTTAAATTTAGGCTTTTCACTGAACCATGATTAATAGTCAAAAACAAACACTATTGAAAATCGAGGGCTTTTGTTTTTGAAATTTAATAAAAATGGTGTTTTTCGACCGATCGCAGCCCATTGTCTGTGTGGTCTTTTTCATTCAGATAGCATTTTCAAAGCAGAAAAGTGAATGTGTTAACGCTAATTATAATTTTCGTTTTTTTCCTCTTTTTCAAACATCTGGAAATAACATTCTCCGGCATTTGAAATTGAAATTCTGGGTGTTTAATGTCTAGTCAAGAAGTCTAGCATTTACGCAATAACGTAAAAGCATTCAAACCCGCGTGCAGGTGCCATTTTTAACATTTAGAGTTTTTTTTGGTTCGGTAACAATCATTTGACTAACCAATGAGTCTTTTAAATTCCGAAAAAAAATCAGTGCACTTAATTTCAATACGTCCAAAGTCTGCCTGATTCGGGAGCCGTAGTGTTTTTGCAATAAACAGGTGAAAACGATGTGGCACAGCGCGATGGTGACGACAACATAAACTGGGTAGGCGGCGCTTGGAAACGCCTTCTGTTCTAGTCTGACCCACACGTGAGAGATGATATTGAGACTACTCTTCCTTCTCTAGTGGTATAGCAAAAAAAACTATTCCTTCTTTTTTTACTTTTTATCGTACCGGTTTCCCAGCTCTGAAAGTTCAATGCTCAGTTTGTTGATCAAACAAAGCCTGAAAAAATCTACTTTTTTCCGAGAATTTTTAGATTTAAAATTTTTTTCTTTGCATTGTTTTGTTTTGTCGAATTAATTTTCAAGTACGTAAGTACGTATGATTCCAAGAATAGAATAATATAAATTGAAAACCAAGCTTTACTTTTTTCCTTGTTATTATCTAGTTATTACTTGCATTTTCACCTCAAAAACAGGCTACTAATTACCATTTCGATTGTAGGTCCCTTGAGAGCGTATGAATCGAGGTCTCCTTTACATTATTCTCACATTATTTTAGTTGACCCACTTTTTTTTCGTGTGTGCTGTTATCCACGTTTTTCTTTGTTACACATTTCCCATTTTTCATTTCCAGAAACAAACGAGGGCCCCCTTGTGTCTGAAAATGTTGGCGAATTTCAAAACTGCCTATCTTTCTCTGTTGGTTTTGATTTTGGTTCTCATCAGTTTAACAGATGCTCATGCTTCAAGCTGGAAATCAATTTTAAATTCTGATAAGAGAATGGTAAGTTTTTCTTAAAATTTTAGTAGGTTCTTAATGGTTCTCTTTTAGGAAACAAAACAACATTCATTGGAATCTATATTTCGAGTGAGGCGGACCTACATAGACGAAAATGAGGTAGGATTCTTTGAAACAGTGACGAAACATTTTTCATGGGTTAGGGTTAAAATCACCTGCTTTGTTGACTTGACCAGATATCACGCTGCTAAAACATCTGAGAATTTCAAATTGAATGAACAAACAATGTTTGCAGAACTGCGGCTCGCACGAGTTGGAGATGGTGCACACGATAATGGACAGAATATGCATGCTCTGCCACGAGCTGCGATCACATTTCGCACCGAACACGCGGGTCGAATGTCGCAAGGACTGTTTTCAGAACGACACGTTTCAATCATGCATGAAAATATTTTCGAGAGTACCGTCGAGACCTGTTCAACAGCCGGAGCCAACTGCTCCCATTCCTTTGTATACTGAAAATGTGCAAACTTTGGACGATTTCAAAGAGCGGCGTAGACGGTTGTGAAGGCTTTTATTCAAGTCTTAATTTGATAAGTATTTATTTTGATTTTCCATGAAATTTGTTTTTAAACGTTTCTTTTTTTGTTTGAACTGCACTACACACCTTGGGGAAAAATTCAATTTATTTCACTCTTAAAAAACTAGGTATAATAAGTCTAAATCAAGCTTGCTTTTCTTATTTTTTGTATCTTTTTTTTGTCTTTTCAATCGCCTATTATCATTCTACAAAAGGTTGTGACGGACATTTTCTCATCTTATGAATACTGGATTACTGGAATAAATAATGATTTATATTGTTTTTCCGTGCTTCTACATAAAAGATGAGCTTATAATATATTTTGAAGCATCATGCTTACCTAAGCAGAATGATTTTTTTTTGAACAGGTGGTTTTAGTTCTGGCTAAGGTAGCGTGTTATTAATAGTGAAAACACTCAAGCAGTTAAAGTTTTCAACTAAATTTTCAATTGTAGACATGGCATTTTGCAAGCGCCAAAGTGTACCTATTTTTAAGTTTCAGGCAACCGGGAAGTTTGCACGTATGAGCAATGTTTGTCAGAAACTGTGGGTTGATCACGCAGATGTTTCCATTTGTATCACAAAAAAAAGAGGTGGCGGAATATTAGATAAGAAATTTAAAAAAAAATTAATTCCCAGAATAGAAAACCAGTAAAGTGTAACAAAACGGAAGTTCGAAAATATATGACGTATGTGTGAAAAACTCAGGAAAACAATTTTAATTAATTTTTTTTTAATTTCTGACACTTTTTAATTTAATTTCTGACACTTAGATTTTTACAAAACACATTATCCGTCAAGAATCTGTTTATCAAAATGTCATTGTCGATAACCTCTTTTCGTAAATACCTAATCTCAAAACTGTGATATATAGTAGCAAATGACGTATCACATTCTGTCTCCTACAATAATAAACATATAATAATGAAACGTAGAAAATGAACTGGGTACAAAATTGGATTTTTCATGTAATTATACAAACAAAATATTTTTTCCTTCAGCGCGTCATAAGGAAAACTATAGACAGAACGCTTTTTGTCGGTTTGTGGGATAATTAGAAGAAACAAGACAGAACGACAAAATGTGATTGTTTATGTAGATTTTAAAGATTGGTTAATTTTTTGTTTTGTATCAAATAAAAACAAGAAAATGTAGGAGGGGGCTTGAATTTATAAAAACCTGATATTAGATTTTTAAAAAATTGAAATCATGTCTTGAAAATATATTTAAAAAGTGAAGATATGAAAATAAAAAATTGATTAAAATTTTTTAAGCTTTGCAAAACTGTGCTATTTTTCACTACTTTATTGATCAGAAAAACTAATTGCAAAATACTATTGAGAAATAAAAATACATTTAAAAAAAGAACAATACACCTCAGTATTTCCCAGATACTTTCTGTTAAAACTTACAAACATACTAAACTAGCAAAACCTTGCCATAATTTTTACAGCATCTAGTGAGATTCTGTGAATATCACAGTTTAACATAACCAAACATAACCAAACATAATAAAAAACTAACACATTTTCCAAAATTTTCTTTAAAATATTTGGAAAATTGGCAAATGTTCCAAAAAATTCTGGGTTTTCGAGAAATCTCAAACACTGCTGCACGCAAGTAATGTTCAAATATAAAACATAACTAAAATCAAAAACCGTAGATAAATTTTTTTTGGACGACTTTAAAAATTTTAATAGGTGAAAACCAAGCTTTCACATGTTTGACTGAGCAAAAAATCTCAAAAAATACTTTTTGGAAAGTTTTACAATGATTTTCGGTTATTTTAGCAACGTGAGTAGTTTTTAAACAGGCCCCCCACTGGCGATACTTTGACTGAATAAAACAAACCTAAACCTTCTTAACGTTCCAAAACCTTTCCAGGGCATTTGAACCCCGGAACTACATACTAAAAATAACAAGAAAGTCACGCTGGGAGCCACTGATTGCATCAGATAACTAGTATCAAGTACATAGATGGTCTGCTTATCACTTTCCATTTACGAGTTCGAAGCTCAAAGCATCAAACCTCCCCTCGTGCCGCTAATTTCGGTTGTTTGGTCTTGAAAGTGGACAGTGAGGTGTAAATTCTTAAAGATAACCAACCTCTTAAAGATAAGAAGAATTCATAACCGACTTGCGGCAGTTTGGCGCAACTCTTCGCACCGAAGAGGTGCAATGGTTCCAATCTTTATCATTCTACACAGCCTTGCAACATTTCAGACTGTTGGCGGCTTTTATAGATGGCCATTAAAGAGTTTGTCGGGAAACCTAAGATTCTGAATTTTATAGCTGCCTATTACCATTTTATTATTGTTTTATTATATTACGTACTGTAGTGTCGATAAGCGCCACGCTAGGTGCAAACTGTCGGTTGCCTTAGTACCTTCATTCACCCTTCGTTTTTCTTACTCAATTTTTAACTTTAATTTTTTTTAAGTTTTAATTTCAGAACCACAATGGCAACGCCAAACTACACGGCGCAGATAATACTTCTACAACAGGAGATTGACGAAATGAAGGAGGATTTTTCGGAAAACGACAACGCATTCTTCCTGTGTTCCATGTCACTTATCATTTTCCGTATGTTGCATTATTTTCAAAAAAAACAGGTGTGACCTTAACCATTTCCATTTTTAGTCATGCAGTGTGGTTTCGCATTTCTGGAAGCAGGTGCGGTGCGCAGTAAAAACACAACGAACATTCTGATCAAAAACCTGCTCGATTCGTGTAAGTCTCGCCTGCAAAAATTGAAATTTTTTGCCGAAATTCGTAGATCAAATGTTTCAGGCATTGCAATTGTTGGATATTGGGCGTTGGGATGGGCTCTTGCGTTTGGAGATTGTCCGAATAACACCATCGGATTGTTTGTAGGCTATTCGGAGTTTTTCCTCGCAAATTTCAGTAATTATCCAAAGTAAGACTATTTCTGCTGATCATCAAAAACTCAAAGAACCAGAACAATATAGTGGCATACAGGCGGTTGCACTAAAATTAAAATAAACAAAACGTTATCATAATCCTTCTGATTTCTCGGCGACAAAATAATAATTCATGATATAATTTAAGACGCTCAGCAACGTTTTCCATAGTTTCGAAAGATCAATTTCCTAGTTTGAAGTTGCAATGAAAATCTGAAGTCTAAGATACAAAGCCAAATTTGAACACCTGCAACAATTCTTATGAGATTCGAGATTTTTTTTTAATTTTTTAACGGTTTCTGGTAATGGAAGCAAAATAAATATCACGAACCATGATTTTACTAAAATTCAAAGAACTTAAAACCCTGTTGAGAAGTGATGAAAAACCACTCGCATGGAGCCAAAAGGACTAAATATCGTAGTACAACTTTTCAAGAGTAAAAAAAACTATTTTCATTAACAGTCAAAAAGTGACAATTACTGAATTTTTGCTACTCGTTCAGAAAACTACAGCCTTTTCGCATGTTTGGATCCCAACAATCTGAATATTATAATTTGAAACATAAGTAGACCTTAAAATTAGACGGATTTTTTTTTTGATTGAGGACTTCCAAAAAAGTGGAAAAACCGAAATTTTCCAAATTAAAAAAAAATCGTATAAAATTTAAAATTTTTTTGAATAAATTTTGTTTTAACACGATTTTCGCACTGGCACTACTCCACCTTAAAGTCAAATAATTCGATAGTGTAGAAAAAAGTGCTCCAAGCTTCCACTGAGCACCTATAATTTAACTATTTACCTTTTTAAAATTTAATACGTTCATTGGCTCTTCCAAAAAAAACCCCCATTTTCAGAAAAGTAACTTTAAAAAACTGTAGATTGACGCCCATTACCTGTGAAATCCAGAATATGATGTTTTGAAAGTTTTGTTTTCAAATCTTTATAAATGTTTAAGTATAACTTTTTCAGTTTTGAACACGAACATTTTTACAGATTTTTCTTCCAATACGTATTCGCTGCCACGTCAGCAACGATCGTGTCTGGAGCGGTTGCAGAACGGTGTGAATTCGCGAATTACATCACTTATTGTTCAGTTATATCGAGTAAGTCGGAATCAGTTGTGACATTAAACCAGTATTTCTGATTCAGCTCTCGTCTACCCAATTCTCACGCACTGGGGGTGGCATCCCAAGGGATGGATGGCTCTTGGCATCACAAGCGGTGTTATTAACACTCATTATGATGTATTTAAAAATATGAAAGGCAACTTGAAAATAAATGTATGTTTAGGATTTCGCGGGATCTGGAGTCGTCCATCTTTGTGGAGGATCAATCTCCTTCCTCGCTGCATACATGATTGGCCCAAGAATCGGAAGATTCCCAGAAGATGATGATGATGAGTGCGATGAAATTCTTGGTCACTCTGTTCCTGTAAGTAGAATACGAAAGCAGTAGAGCAACGGTTAATTCATTATCAGCGAGGCAAGAAAGAGTGGTGGCAATGATAAAAACTATTTTAAAAGCGCTCAGTGTGCATAATCATTTGGTTCTTAGATTGATTGTTTGATTTCAAAAAGATGGAATGTGGAGTTAAACAGAGAATGACCATTAAGAGTTGGAATTAGTAGATTTAAGTCAGAATTTGTGATAATGATTTTGATTGACAGTTTGCACCAAAAGTAACAAGACTTTTATAGTTCGCAGCACTGGGTGGATTCATTCTCATGTTCGGATTTCTCGCCTTCAACGGAGGATCCATGGCAGATATTGTAAAACCTGGAGAGGGACATATTGTAGCGTTGGCAATGGTAAATACAATTCTTAGTGGAGCATTTGCTGCGTTGACATATCTTATTGCTCATTATTTGTATCATGGAAAATGGACACTCTTGCTGACGATTAACGCATGTCTCGCTGGAATGGTTGCTTCGTGTGCTGGGTGTAATAAGATGGAGCCATGGGCATGCATTTGGGTTGGAGTTGGAGCAGGTCTCATTTATTTGGGATTGAGCAAGCTGATGGTCAGGTAAATAGTTTTTACTATTTTTGGGAATATCGCATCTTGTGTTAAAATAATTTGCTTATTAATACTCCAACGCAGAATTATCGATAGAGTTTCAAAAAACTACTGTGGAAATATTTTGTTATTCAATGTTAATATTGAATACTTCCTAGTAAGAAATAATTTGAACACATCCTATTTTAAAAGTGGTATTTTCTAAACGCTAGATTACTACAGTTACCGTTAAAAGTCGATTATTTACAACTACAGTATTGTCCAGTTGCTAACATTGACGTATTTCGAAGTTTCATAGGCTTTTTCTAGGAATTTTAAAAATAGTACTTCATTTTTAGAAGAATACATTTTAAGCCCTGTACTACTCCAAAGCAGAATTAATTTTTTTTGATAGCCAGTGATAAAAATTCTCGAAAAATTTCATTCAATTTACTTGTTTACGCATGTATAAAACTTTTATAAAAACAACATTTTGCGAGGTAATTCAAATAAAACACATGTTCCTGTTTATTTTTTGCAACGTCAACAAATCTTGTCAATTGTTTTTGTACAGTGAAACCCCAATTCACCATACTCTTTCATCAACTCTGAATTTAGATCCTCGAGTTTCATAAAATGTTCATTAAAAACCGATTAAATTTTCAGGCTGAAGATCGACGACCCACTGGATGCCTTTGCCGTACATGCTGGTGGAGGCTTCTGGGGACTAACCTCAGTTGCTTTTATTGGACATGACGGTGTAGTTTATTCGATTGGTAACACTATTGGTGGAGCTACAAATGGAGGTGATCAAATTGCTCAGGCATTTGCTGTAGGTTTTCTTTTACAAATCACCAAAAACTTAAATGAACTATTTTTAGCAACTTGGATGGCAATGGGTGTGCGCACTCGCAATCGTCACATGGTCAATTCTCTGGATGTGGCCTATTTTTGCACTGTTGAGGAAAATAGGAAAACTTAGAGTGTCCGCTGAGGTGGAGATTAATGGATTGGATATCTACAAACATGGAGAGTCGGCCTACCCGCTACACGCCTACGGACACGGGTGGCACGATTTCGAAGCTGCTCCAGACAGCAAAATCAATCATAGTAAACATCTTCCAGTTGGAAGAAAGAACAGAATAATGAGTGTTCATCCAGAAAGTAAATCTTAAAAAAAAAAACGTTTTTTGAAACCAAACAGCATTTTTTCAGTGTCCTTGGAACAACTTGCGTCAGTATACGACAGGACTGGAAGTGTTGGAGAGTCTGATCAACCAAAGAGGCTATTTATGAATCAAACTGAGAGGAGAAAATCCAGAATGATTGAAGCAAATGCACTTCATGCATTGTACTTAGATGATAATGAGGTTCCTGAAAGGAAAAACACAAATCCAAAGACTGTCAGCTTACAAGTCCCCACAACAATTATTGAGGCTGCAGAGGATGAGGCTGATAAAATGACAGAAAACGATCGGATGTAAATTGCATAATTTAGAACTAACCGATGCTTTTAGGTTTTCGATGAACACTTTTCCTATTTGTATTTAATAATTGTATCATCATTCAATTTCATGTATATTATGCCTCTTTTGGAATCGAAATAGAAAAAAATTGCGATCAAAATCTGTCGAAAAGTATCATTTTAAAATATTGAACAATGATATCTTAAAACAAATCTGAAGGTCATTTTTTCACATCTTGGTTGTTGGATGTGTCAATCACACAGACACAACTAGAGAGTAACTTTTTGTAGTCTCACTTTTTTGTTGAGAAAACTATTTGATAGATTGATGATAATCGTCTTGTTTGGATTTTAGTTGGGGAACTTTTCAAGTGAAATGAAGGAAAATATTATCTCGTCATTCTTGAATCGAACCGAATCAGTTATCAATTAAATTTTGATAATTATTGATAAGATTTCTGATGGATTTTTAGTAGTTATTTTTAAAAACATTTAAAAAACGACAGCTGATTGTCTTGCAAAAAGTTAAAGTTTTTTTTAATTCTAAAAACATTCAAAAAATATTATATTCTAGACATGGTGAAAAAAAACACAAAAAATAAAATGAATTTTGTGAATTCAGTCACATAAGTAAATATAATTGTTTTAAACCTTAAAACCCAAAAAGAACTGGAAAATTCGATTCAAAAACAAAAAAACCTAAAAATAAATATAGCTAGCTTATTATCAAATTTTTAACTTTAGGAATTTTACTTCAAATTGACATGAATAGTATTGATAAGTAAAATTTTATCAAAATTTATTCCCGTTTTAAAAAATTATATCAGACTTAAAACTTCTAATACAAACTTGGTTTACTCAATTTCAAAAAATACACATTTTTTCAGTATTATTAACAAATCTAAAAACTATTTACAAACAAAAATGCGTCAATAGGCGCGTCATGAAGAATCAAAGAGACCATTGAGTACCTAGGTTTTTTTCAGTCAAAATTCAGTAAACATGGTTACATTTTTTTTACAGTTTCCAAAACATAAACATTGACCAAAAATCAGATCAAACTTTTACAACACTGAATAGTGTCATAAAAAAATCTAAAAAGAGTGTTTAACAGAAGAGTAAATATTTTCAAAGTAAGATTTAAATAGAAAATAGAGATATAATGTATTAAGTTTATCAGTTCCGACCATCAAATCTTGCCGGGGGGTTTTTTTTTTAATTTCAAGAGAACAAAACGCAAGCACTGCATTAAATCCAGTTTTAGAATCGTGTAGAGACAAATTTCAGATATTGTCTCCAGTTAGTTGTAACTCAAATAATAATTGCAGAGGTTTTATGAAATCTTTTCATGCTGTTGACAGTTGTTCTTTTTGATTTACTAAATTTCTATAAAACGAACGGGTTACTGGCTGTACAATGTTTAGAGAACAAATGAGAAACTATTAAATCCGGTTTTGGTTTCGGTTTTAGTTTTTCTTCTCCGTTTTTTATTGAACATCAGAATAATTTGAAATATATTTAATGAATTCATGGCGCTATAAGTTCAATTTTTACCCGAAAAAAAAAACAAAAAACCAAACGGTCTAGCGGTCCACATTAATCACTAATCGTTCACAATCTAATAAATATTTTTATTCGGTCGACATTTCATACTTGATCGCTTAGTTTAAAGGTCATACGGTTCGAAAAGTGTCATCAAAGTTTGTCCTCTCTAACTCATGTGGTTTTGTCACATTTGAAAACACAATGAATTGGTTGTGATAGAACATCAACAATTCTTATTTGCAAATACGATTAAAAACTTTGGAAATAGGAAAAAAGAAAACAAAGTCGTAACTTGATACTAAAATGTTGCGGTCTACCCAAACAAAACACATCATCTCAAAAATTGTTATAAAAGGCCTCCAAGACAGTTATTATTCTTAAAAATTATAACAATTTCTAGTTGAGTCCCGTTCATCACTCGGCATTTGAAAAGATATACTACTGTCCCATCCGATTCTGTTTCAATTTGTGACAAAAACTGACCGCGAGAACATCATTGATCAAAAAGTTGTGATATCTGTTAACTTTTGTTGCGCAAAAAAAAAGTGTAATAAAAACCGAAAACCAGTAAGTAGTTATCATTCGAAAAGAGAAAAACGAAAAAATAGAGTACTGTAGACAGTCCGCCCACAACTTTTTGATTCTCTTGCACTCATCATTTAGTCCATTCGACGTTGTTCATTTCGAAAAATGACGACGCCGACAAATTTCACAACAGAAATTGACAAGCTTCATGCTGAAATTACCAGACTTGAGACGGGTTTCTATGAGAATGTCAACTCGTTCTTCCTCTGTTCCATGGCTCTCATCATTTTCTGTAAGTTTTAAAATATATTTTTTATATATCCCCAATAATTTTCAGTCATGCAATGCGGGTTCGCATATCTTGAAGCAGGAGCCGTACGTAGTAAGAACACAACAAACATTCTGATAAAAAATCTTCTTGACTCTTGTATTTGCATCATCGGGTATTGGGCTATCGGATGGGCACTAGCATACGGAGATTCAGGAGAGGGTGTCAACCTTTTTGTTGGTCACTCTCAGTTTTTCCTCTCCGGTTTTTCGGATTATCCCCGATTCTTCTTCCAATACGTATTCTCTGCAACTGCCGCTACTATTGTTTCCGGTGCCGTTGCTGAAAGATGCGAATTCATAACCTATGTGACTTACTGCACGGTCATTTCAAGTTGGTTTTTATCATAAATTTCTCATTGATAGCTGTTGTTGACAGTCATAAGTGTTATTTTACAGCATTTATTTATCCGGTTCTCACTCACTGGGGTTGGACAGAGAATGGATGGATGGCAAAAGGTATTACAAGTGGAATTATTGACACCAAATACGACGTATGTTTTTGTTTTCTCCTAAACTGAAAACAAAAACATCAATAAACTGTTATAGGATTTCGCCGGATCTGGACTAGTTCATCTCTGCGGGGGATCCATTTCATTCCTGGCCGCATGGATCATGGGACCCCGAATCGGTAAATTCCCTGATGATGAGGATGACGAATCGGATGAAATTCTTGGTCACTCTGTTCCCGTAAGTGTTGTAAACACATTTACATTTTGGTTTTTTTTTCATTTAGTTTACTGCTTTGGGAGGATTCATTCTGATGTTCGGTTTCCTGGCGTTCAACGGAGGATCGGTGGCTAGTATCTCGCATGCTGGCGACGGTCACACTGTCGCACTTGCCATGATTAACACTATTCTGAGCGGAGCTTTTGCCGCTCTTATCTACCTTGGCGTTCATTACTATCAACACGGAAAATGGACACTTCTTCTAACAATTAATGCCTGCTTGAGTGGAATGGTCGCTGCATGTGCTGGATGTAACAAAATGGAACCATGGGCTTGTATTTGGGTTGGACTTGGAGCCGGACTCATCTACCTTGCGTTCTCAAAACTTATGATAAGGTATTTCTTTAAAAGTCAGGAAGTCAAACAATAAATATTTTAGGCTGAAAATCGACGATCCTCTTGACGCTTTCGCCGTGCACGCTGGTGGTGGCTTCTGGGGATTAATGTCATCGTCAATTATTTCTCACGGAGGAGTTGCGTACGCTTTGGCTGATGCAGTTTCTGGTGCAAAAAATTCGGGTGATCATCTCACACAAGCTTTCGCGGTATATTAATTAATTGGTAGAAGCAGTGATAATCGTATTGTTTAGCAACTTGGATGGCAAATGATCTGCGCGCTGGCAATCATAGCTTGGTCACTTGGAGTCATGTTACCAATATTCTGGATTCTCAAAAAAGTAAGTGGCTGTGTAGTTTCATTTGATGGTCAACTATTCACGTGATATAGAAAAAAGATTTTTACGTGAAAAGGGAAAGGGCTATCAAACAATAACCTTAGAATACACAAAAAACAACACAAGATTCTAGTTGTAACAAAATTTGATAAGGGTTGAATAGCTCAGTCTGTATTGGTAGCCGTTAGCGATTCAGATGCCACGAGTTACAGTCCTAACTAGGTTCACCCAGATTTATTCGGAAGTGTGGTATTCCACGTTTGAATTAAAGCCTAGTGGAAGCACTACCATCAAACGTACCTGACTCTCTACTCCGCAACGCATAACGCTTGAGGATCGGATTGTCTTTTAAGCAACCCTAAAACAAAATTAAATTATATAATTTAAACTATTATAGACTGGAAAGCTTCGCGTCTCAGAAGAAGTGGAGATCAATGGGCTGGATGTATTTAAGCATGGAGAGATGGCATACCCACTCCGAGCATATGGTCATGGATGGCACGACTTTGAACGGGCGAATAAGATCCAAGCATTTAGCGCAAAAATTACAGTAGGAGAGGGAAAAAATACGAGGATCATGAAGATTCATCCTGAAAGTATGTTGATTTGAACTATAAATCCAAAAACCAATAACGTTTTTAGTGTCCATTGAACAATTGGCGTCAGTGTACGATAGAAGTGGAAACATCATACCTATGCCCAAAAAGTCCAGGACACTGTTCACAAATTCAGCTGAGCGAAAAATGTCGCAAATGATGTATGATGAGAATAAAATGTGAAATTAATTTCAAATGTTCAAATATACTTTATTTTTCTCCAAATTTTCTCGTTTTCTTCTTCATTTTCTCATTTCCTCATCACTTCAATGAAGTTTTTATGCTCTTTGCCGTCGAATTAGTTGTCACCCATGTCAGCCCAATAACCACCAACCCCTCTTATATTGTGCGGTTTACTGCGCGGGGCTCACCCAATATCTAATCGCTGTCTCAACTAATTACAGCGTTTCGATCACCGCCTCCGCCTCTCGTTCACCGTCATCATTTTCACCCGAAAATTGGCGCCTTGACGGAATGGCAAAATGGTGGAAGAAGCAGGATGTGAGTTGGCAAAACGGACGGAAAGGAGAATGAAGAAGGCGAGCTTTTGTTGGGTGGGTGCGCAAGAAGCCGTGGGCTTTTGTTTATTCCCCGGGGGACATGTGAAGCACACACACACACACACGAATACATGCGACGAATACAAAATGTGATTTTTGAGTTTTGTTATCGCAGTTTACTATACAACCATTGAATTTGTAAGTGTACGCGCAAGGTCACTATCCCGAATCTCGGCTTCGGGGCTCTTTTTCCATTGTTTTTTCCAGCATTATGCTCCGAATCTGAATCTCAATTCAATTTTCAGACGTTTGTTTTCGCTTGTCCATTTCAAGTTTTCAGCTGGTGTACAAATTATAGCTGTACACCCATTTTATTTAACACAAAGCACAACGAAAAAATAAGATGACGACGACCAAATCGTCTTCAAATTTCCGGCGAATTGTTTCTCAATTTCCGCCGTCTAAATTTGTGAGAAAAAAAAATGCGCGCCACATGAAGCGCCCACTTCCAATACCCCAGTACCCCGTGCCATCGAAAACCAATCATATCAAATTTCGAAATTTAATGCCCTCCTAGAAAGGAAATTCTCACTTCAGGTTGTTTTCTCAAAGTGCCTCATTTTTTCCTTTTCACTTCGTTGGATATTGTGTCTATCCTATTTTTCCCCTCATCTCTGTACACCGGCAAAAAAATGGAAAAAAGGAAAAAAGGTCTCGAAGAAAACTTACTTACCCCCAGCCAATTGTAGTTATTCAACACACTACATAAACTTCTTTCTTTTTTCCTTTTTCTATTTTTTCTTCTCTTCCCATCCTTCTCTCTACATTTCGTTTTTTTTCTTTCCAAAAGCAGACTTTCTTTCGAAAAATTTGCTCCGCCTACCTCCCCAAATTGCCGTTGTCCTTGTCTTCGTCTTATTCGAGTAGCTACAAACGAGCGTTAATAAAGCCCAAAGCAGGATGCGATTGAAACATTGTGCTATTGTTCTGAAGAGCAGCCGAAAAGTGCACTTGGCTTGAAATCAGATTGGCACAAGATGCATGAAAGAAGAAAACGAGAGGAAAGAATCAAATTCTCACTTCTCTCTTAGTGTCCCCTCTCTTCCCGACAAATAGGTTTGGTTCTTCAGTTTTCGAGGAAAAACGGCGACATTTCCTAATGCGGCTTGTCGTCGGGGCTTCGTCGTAAACCTGCCACAGCTCAACTTGACTTCTCAAATTTCTTATACGTATCATCATATTCCATTGCAATTTGCATTCTCATTCTACCATGACAAGTCGCCGCGCGCTATTCATATCTGTTTGCTCACCGTCCATTCTCTATTTCTTTGCATCTCCTAGTCACTTTTCCGTCTTGTTCGACATAAATTGTACTACAATTTTTGTTTAAATTTTTCTGATTTTGTTAATTTTAAAACGTCAAGAAAATTAACTATTGGGAAAAGCTTGTTATTTTCTCACAGGCTAGAAAGTTTAAATTTAGTGCATACTTTGCATGTTTAAAAATAAATAAAAATAATAAATTCTGGTTTCTCTATGCCATTTACTATTAGAAACATTACAAATGTTATTTTCTAGACTGAATCAACAAAAAGGGAACGTGTTCCTTTAAACTGACATGACAAATTTTTCTGCAAAATTACTAATCTTATTTGAAAACTATTAATTTTTGGTTTGCAATTGTCTAAATGAGTTTTCAGACAAATTTTGTTAACCAACCTGAATTCTGCCAAGTAAAACGGATTGATGACAAAAATTGAATATATTTGTGGTCTCTTTTAAAGGTACGGCCATGAGAAAAATGATCAAACTCCATTCTTATGGTAGACTTGTTATTTATTATTATAACACCTTTCACAAAAAAAATAAATTAATTTTAATTTTGAGTTAAATGTGGTAAAAACAGAATGTCTTTTTGAACCCCTACAAATATGTTTGAATAGTTTGAACATAATTAAAACATGAAAATTTTCACCGGCTTTTTGATTCACAATAAACAAATTTCCAAAATTTTTTGAACAGTTCTTCAATGATATTAGATAGTTTCATCACCATAGAAATGGGTTATAGTTATTCCCCCACTAGCCACACTCCACGTAGTATTAATTTGATTCTTAATCGGTGAATAGCTTTTTCTTAAAACGCAGAAACAAATTCTCGAAATCCATTTTAATACACTCTAAAACATTGCAAAATGCGTTGCCATGCCATAGGAGGTAGTGGTCTTTCCGCGCGTGCTCGACATCGTTGATTCACAAGCTTTTCCGCATGCACAACATGTCGCTTATTTTTGGCCAGGGTGTTGGTGCCAATCAATAATATGCATGTGTTGACGCGTCTGTTGGATGCGCGAGAGCCTTGTGTGTGTGTGGTCGGTGTGTGACGAGCGGCGGCCACCCTCGCTTTCCTCTCCCCCCATCCCATCGCGACCTCCTCTTTTGTGCATAACCCTATTTCTGCATATTTCACCTCCTCCCCCCCCCCCCCCACTTCTTTGTCTATATTTTATATATCTTTCTTCTCTTTCCACTTTCTATGTAAAGCTTGACATATTTTTATTAGAAACAGACATTTATTTATCATTAAATAACCCTGAAATGTGCATCATTGAGGTTACCTTCACTATTTGTAAATTACAACTTTTTGTTGACTGTGGGCAGTTTTGATCTAATTACAGCTTCGTTTAAGCTTGATTGTTATTAATAATAATTTTTTCTTCTCACAATTATTATTACCTACCCTTTTCCTTAGATAGCAGGTCACATTTTTCCCTTGCACTAATGAAGAAGCAAGCTGCTAGAGACACACTGAAAATTCCGCTTATTAGAATGCTCCACACTTTATGTGAATCTTGTTTCTGTTTCTTGTTTCTGTGTTGAGTTTCTGTGTTTATTTTTTGATGAAAAACAAAACAAAAACAATTTACGAAAAGATGCATGAAACGCAAATGCTTGTTGAGAATCGGAAATGTTACTTCAGCACAAAAACACTTAGAGAGAGGTTCTTCAAATAGAATGTGGTTCCCTCTGAGTGCTCGTTTTTTTTGGTTTTGAGTAAGCATACAATATTTATTTCTATTTCTATAATTTTAAAAGTTAGTGTCATAAAAATTGCAGAAGCATCAATTTTTGCTAGTTCGTGTTCTTCAGATGATTTCATTATTTTTTCAATAGAAAAATATTCACATTGACAAAACGTTTATTCGTTAAATGTTTATCCGTATCACCGTAGGTATTTTAGTATAAACACAATTTTAATAGTCTAACATGCTAAATTAACCTTCTTCAAATTTTTTTGTTTGTTTGAAAACTTCAGTCACTGTTTGGTAAATTGCCAAATATTCCAAAAATTTCAACTGTTTCAAAAATTTCAAAAACTGCAGCAGAATTGAATTCCTAAAATTAAAATAACAAACAATTAAAATAAAACAAATCGTATAAAAATGTTTATTTTAGCTGACTTCCAAAATTATGAAATTATATAAATCACTTTTTCACCTAAAATTTAAAACAGTTCAAAACATTTTTTCAACTTTTACTACAATAATCGGTCATTTTAGCTTCATATAAATTATTTTACTGACGATGCTCTGAATGTTCAAGAATGAAATAAAAACTCAAAAATTTTGATATACACATTTTTATTTTTAGAACTTTTGAAAACTAGAATATTACAGTCATAAAGTTATTTTAATTTCAAAAAAAAAACAGCGAAACTAAACGCCGTTTCGAGCCAATGATAATATAAACATTATTTTAGAGATTGTATGAGCTCATTCAAGTAATTAGTGCAGGAAAAGTTTGATCGTTTGGAGTTTTTCTCCAAACATCACATGACCTGTGTAGTTATAGTACATTAAGCGTATTTTCATTGCAACCCTCCATTTTCTCCCTCAACACTTTAATTTTCTTAAAAACTAATTCGAGACTTTGCATAGAAACGCCTTGATTTGGTCTTTCAACATCACACATTCCTACGTGAGGCTTCTTTCCCCGCCTCCCCCTTCAACCAACTCGAATTTCAAATTTCCATTTCCACCACCTGCTCATAAATTTTTGAAAACCCGCCGCCGCTTTTCGTCTCCTCTCTTCATCGTTTCCACTTTGCGCAACTTCTAGACATGGAAGAAAACCGACAATCGAGAAAACCGCAAATTGTCGTGAGTTTCAGAAAAAAAAGAGGAATAAGTTGGAGCTTTTGTTGCTATATAGTTCTTAGGCTTCTTAACAGGCTTTAATTGACAGAAATAAAAAATTGCTGGAAAATATGCCAAACATGATGCAACGTATGGGGACATTTTTACGACTAATACTTTTTAAGGCCTATAAATACATAAGTTTCCAAAAACAATTTTAAATTCTGAAATTTGGCTCCTTAACTAATTGTATTGGCGAAACGTTTTTCACCACTGGTATTTTTGACCTCAGAACAAGTTACGTATTTAAAAAACCTATTTGTATAAAATCAATGCACATTTCTACCGAATCAGCTCACTGAAGAATAATTTTTGGAGCGATTTTTTTTTGGAAAAAAAAAATTTCAGTTTTTTTTACATTTTCAGCCATCTTGGTAAATCACCAAATTTTTTAAAATTGTGAAATTAAAATACATTTTTGAGCAATTTCGCAGGTTTATAGCCTTATAGTATTTAATTGTTAGCAGTTGAAACATAAATAAAACAAATTCATATAATAGAAAAACGTTTTTGGTCTCCTTTCAAAATCACGCTTTTTGCAAAAGGGCACTAAATTTCGGCGAAATTTTATCTGTTTTAAAACTTCTTTTTTGTATTTTCCTACCCATTTTGAATGTTTTTGAGCAATTTCTTTAATTTCCTGTTATCAAACAACACATAGTCCTAGTTTTGTTGTTGTGATGACTCGTCGCTTTTCTTATCAGTACTACATTAGAAGAATATTAACTCACAACGCCTAACAGGTCAACTGTATTATTAGTTGCTCTCTTTAAATCAGTTTTGTGAGCGTTGTTGCTTTTGCGTTCATTTTCTCTATATACATACACAACTTGTTTTCTTTTCTATGCATTCTGCCTATTTTTCCTTTTCCTGTCTCTTCTTGTGGTTCTCGTAAGCTGTGTTTTGTTTCGAAATGTTCGGCTGTGTGCCCCCAATTCTGGTGTTGTTGTTGTGCTCATTTTTGACATTTCGCATCAACCCAAAAAAGGGAAAAACGAAAAAAAAAAAAAAAAAAACGAAATCCACTTCATTGCGTATCGGCTTTTTTCCTTGTGGTTGTGGAATCCTTCTATTTGTTTTTTTTTCTGTTAGAGGAAATCTAAAATCACGCTTTCTGTTTTTGTTGAATACTAATTGTTAATTTTTAAAATGTAGAAAAAGTATATAATTTCTAAATTTCCAGCTTTGGTTGGAAGGACGATTCGAAAATATGATGAATGGACGGGCCGTAAGGTCCGTTCTCATACGAAATAATCGTCAAGAAAATGGTTCTGTGGATCATGTAAGTCATATAATTTTACATTACTAATTTTCGTAATATTTATTTTCAGGTCCCTCGGTCGATTCAATTCGATGAAAGTTCTGACGAATACAGATGTCTGTGCAATTGCTTCCATGTTAAAACGGGTGCCTTCATAATTGGTTGCGTTCACGTTCTTATGATTCTATTCTTCCTGATTCACAGTTTATTCGTCTACTTCCAACATGATGGACGGTTACAGCAGGTAATATATTTCTGCATAACGTCGTTAACATATTCATTGTTTTCAGGCTCGTGGTGTCAAGGAAAACTACGTCTTTGGTTCTTTTCTTGCGGAAATGATCGGACTCGGTCTGGGTATTTTCGCGGTTTTCCTACTTTTTGTCGCTTTGTCCCGAAATTCGGCTCTGCTCGTCGTACCACATCTTGTTATGCAGGTACTAGTCTTTTTTCCATATGTTTTTACTGAAGGGAGAATGGAAAAACTGAGGCAGTCCCTCAAAATCTAATTTGCAGTGGAAAGAATACAGTTCAAAACGAAATTTGTATCGGTTTTAATTTTAGGTCATCGCAATTCTATGCTTCATCGTCGTATTAGTATGTGGAACAATAGCATTGTGCACTGATTCAGCAGTTTTCTACCGATTAATCAATGCAGCGCCTTTTATGGAACACCCGAATAACAACACAGTGGCTCTTGATACTGGTTTGTTTTATAGAAGTTTTTCCCAACATTTAGCGTACCACTAAATACATAAGTATTAGTATATAACTATATATATATATATATATATATAACTAGTATATAAGTATATAACTACACAAGTATTTAAAAATGCCAAGAAACACAAAAAACTTAACGCACAACAAACCAAAAAAAAAAATGAATTTTTGCATTTTCCTGTATAGACTAAAAAAATAGTTGACCAACATTCCGCAAAAATGGTAGTTAATTTTGTAGAGTTGCCAAAAGTAGTTACCGCCCTACAAAAAATAGGATCAAGTATAAGAATATCCCCTGTAGAAAAGTTTCAAACCCCCCCCCCCATCCAAATGATGGGCAAATTCCTTTTTTAATTTTGGGGATGTTATATTTGCTGATATTATTGTTTGCAAAAACACAAAAAAATTTCAAAAATTCAAAACTCGAAAAATTGCTAAAACAGCTTGGCTAATACCTTGACGTGTTCTGCGCTAAATTTTTTTTTTGATCTGTAGACAATCATGATATAATAATGACGATAAGTATTAATTCAAAAATCACAAGTCAGAAAATTTCCACAACAAAACGTGTTTGTAGCTTTCTTTTGACTAATTAAGGCGCTTAAAGCGGTCATAAAAATAATAATTGCAGTCCTTTGGATATCTGAATAACTTTCCCGTAAAACTAGAAAATGTTTTGATAAATTCCTATTTCAGGAACCATGGTGCGGATCTACTCATTGATGATCGTTTATGCAGTATCGCTTGCACTAGAATTCTGGTTCATCGTTGTCATTTACAATTGCAACAGATACCTAGATGAACGTAGTGATTATATGAAATACTGTCTAGCATTTAGCACGCCGATGAAGACCCTCTCTGCTAGATAGAATCGTTTGTTCTAGATCCTAATTTTGTCATTCCTATGTAATTTCGTTCGTTTAGTCTTCACAATTATTCTTGCCTGTGTAATCTCTGCTAGAGCTATTATCGTCTTATTATTCCACGTACGGTTTAATTAAGTCAGTTACGCTAAACAATAATTCAATCTACATATATTTAATGTTCTTTGCTTCAAAAAAAAACATTTTTAATCTTTGATTTTGAAAGTGTGTCATTTTCACCCAAGGTTTTACTGAGCATTTATTTTTTTTTACTTCACCACTTTACCTCTATCTTTGACTACTTTCACTTGCTCAGCTTCTTCTCGAACCTGTTCTTTCACTTTTCAACACAATTGAATTTTATCTACTCTTTCTGAGGTTGTGACAATGTACATAGACTATTCTTTTCCGATCTTTTTATTTCAACTTTTTTTTTATCATAACACAAAATAATCATGCTTTTAAAATAATAATTGTTCAGATCATTAAAATCCGATTAACATTGATTAGTAATATTGTCGAGATCATTTGGTACAATAAAATTAAGTAAAAACAAAGTGTACTTCGTGGGAAAAACGTTAGTGATGAAAATATTTGGGAAAATCTCAAGCGCCACCTAAGTACCACGGCTTCCATTTTACAGTTGTTGCTGGTAATATTGGATACTGAACGATCGGCTGCGTGGTTGTCATCATGGTGCTTTTGGCGTGGGTTGTAGAAGGTCGATATGTTATTTTTACAGGTTGTGGCGGAATCATTGTGGTTTTCGGCGCAATTGTCACTATTTCAGGTTGATAGACAGCTGAAAGTAGAGATGAAGCACAATTGGATTAATAGAAGCCTACCTTGAGATGTGGCATATATATTCGACATTGGAGTTGCGACTGCTGGTGTATTATAGCTTTGTGTTTCGGCAAATATTTCCTTGTCGTAACTGTTTTCCAGAAGAGCAGTGAGCTGGGATGGAAGATTCGGCGGAATCAAACTTTTCAGAATGTCGATTACCTGAAATTAACATGTGCCAACTATTTTTAGCTGTTATGTGGCCTCTGATCATCATTTTTTAGAATTCTTGCGCAGAATTCCGCAAAATACAGTGTTTTTGAGTACTGTAACATGATGCTAGCGTACTTTTGAGGCTACAGTAACCGAAAATTGTACAACTATTCAATTTATGACTAATATTTTCCCTTTCAGATAAAAAAGTCAATTTTGAAGTTTTTTGCTTAAAATTTGGTGTATCTGAGTATTTGGTGTATCTGAGTAGTGTAATTCGTTATTCGCGAAATTTTCGAGTTTCAGTAACCAAAAACAGTCAAGTCAAATTTTTCACTAAAACTCTTTCTTTTTTTTAATTGTTCAAGTGAACGTTTTTCAATTAAATTTTCGGAACTGAAATCCGCGAAAGTAAAGATTTTTATTGAAACAATTGTTTTTAGCGAAAGTTATAAATTTTGAAGTTATATCATAAAGACTCAACCAACAAATCAAGAAAAAGAAATTCTAAATACCAAGCTGAATTTTAGATTTTCTGTAAAAAAAAATGAGCACCATATCATTTCGGAATTTTTTCTCACTGGACAAGCTTCTGGGTCAACTTATTGCCGTTAGAAACAATTTGAATCTGATGATAGAACAGGCGATTTGGTAGAAAAATATTCAACTGACAAGTATAGTGATTGAATTGTTTTCTATATTTTCGATAATATATCGAACTTATAAAGTTTCTGCTAAATTTTGAGTTGCCCGAAAGTTGATAAATACCTTATGTCTTCGTGGTGTTGCTCCGTATTCAGTTGTTGTAAACAGTGGATGTTGAGTTGTAAAGACGAATTCACCTGCAACAATAAATGCACTTTGAGCACAACTCTATTGTCACTCTTACCCGATGAAGTTTTTTGTCTCCAGTGTTCTTTGTTGTATTGCACTTTCTGACCATAGTCACCCTTATTCCAAATGTTCGACTTTTCTTGCAATTCAACTTGATTCGGATAAAGCTGGGCAGCATTATTGTTGGTCAAGTTTGCCGCAAAAGTTGGTCTTTGCGGACGCAGGTAAACATTTGTCTGCTCAGGTAGGGCAATATAAATGTTATCTGCTGTTGAGGGAGTTGCTGGAGATGTCAAGACCATTGGGTGTTCTTGGATTTCTGTTTTTGACTTTTGAATCTTAAAATAAATATTATCAATTATGAATGAATCTAGGTTTTTAGTAGAAAAATACAAACCGGTTTTCTATATTGTGTCTTAATTTTCTTCTCCTTCAAATTTGAGATCTTCGGTCTTACGGTGGCAATTGTTTCTAAAATCTACTTTCATTTGAAAATTTCAAAAATACAACTAGTTACCGTTTGATGGAGTACATACAACTGGATAAGTCGGCTCAAAAACTGTAGTTTGAAGCTCCTGGAAGAGACTTGCTGCTTCTGCCCCACATTTTTCTAAAATTCAATAGCCTAATTTAATCAATCTATAAAATAAAAATTACGGTCAATATCTTTCATTGTACAAGTATTTTGTTCAGATATCCATGTACGCATCATGCAGATGAGACCACGAGAATTGCACTCTTTTCTGAAATATGTTTAACTCAAGGAAAATTAATTTTGTTAGCGATTTAAAAAAAAATATAGACACCTTTAGGTTGAGTTGTTTCATGCGTAAGTCAGTTGTTTAAAATGATGTTGACAAAATTGGTATTTGTGTATTATACCTGGCCCAAAAATGTTTTCCAATATGATTCCTTTTAAATTCTTTGGAAAATGATAATTTAATCTAATCGTAAAATTGGGTTTTGCATTTTTGGTTTTACATAAAAAAGCATTAATCCTAAGCATACTACATATAAACAAAATGGCCACTTAAAATTTTCAAAATGGTAAGTATTTTTGGGCCAGGTATACTACACAAGTACCGAAAAATCGGAGAACTAGGAAACAATTACTATGCAGCTAAAAGGTGACCGGAAACTTAAAAGATACGAAGAGTTGTTACGTTCTACTCTACCACATTGATAAAAATGTATGATTGGACACCAGAAAAGTCGATACCATACTAGGCTGGGGTTTTTCTCAGCTAACTCAGACTTTTTTAAAAAAGAAAACTCTTAGAATTTGAATTTTGCTGTTGTTTTTGCAGAAACAGATACAGAGCAGAAAAAATATTTAAAAATCCCTCAAATGATAGATCGAGTATACTGATCACCACACAGGTCACAAGGATCAGCACTGTTGTTGACTGATGTGTTGAAAAGTTAAAACCTTACTTGCATGATATAACCTGTTTTCCATATTCATTATCATCCAATTGGCATCCTGTGCTCGCTGGTAGAGAAAGGACTCCGGATATACATTTTTGATGCTCAATGACCAAGCTGAAAAAGTGTAGCTGATGTTATGAGGTTTTCTCCATTCATTCGAAATCCCTTTCCCTGATCTTTACCTAATGGACACCAATTGAAAATTGCGGAAGACATTTTGCACATTATTAAGCAAACACGTTTCGAATACCGTGTGCTTATTTGAGCTGACACCTCTCAAGTGCTTGCGTTCGCACCTATATCTACTGTTTTCATAATGGAACTTCCTCACCGATGAACAGAAGAACACATGGCTGATAAGCCAAGTGCTAATTTTGTAGAACATGTGAGGAGGAGAACAAGACGCGAAAAACCGTTGAGCAAACGTTGCCGAACGCGAATTTTGTTCGTAATTCGCGGGTCACGTAAATGCTTGGACAATAAAAATAGAAAGAAACAAACATTGATGAAAATGTGGTTTCAATGCACAACGGCCAATTGAAAGAGTAAGGATTTGGGTCAGTTTCTCGGAGAAGGTATTGTTTTGGTACAAGCTCCGTGCACAGTTTGCACGAACAACAATGACTACATTCATAATGTGTGGGTTGTGAGTAAAAATCAAAATTAAAACTTACTTCTGTCTCTTCAAACTGAACGGAGAACATAGATACATGATAGTTTTAGATACTTCGTTCAAAATTCTTTTCTGTTTATCATCTCCACACTCTCGAATTTTCTCTTGGAAACATGGAAGAGTAGATGAATATACTCTGAAACATAAAATTCTCTTGTCTTTTTGATCTCTGGATCTGGAACTCACTTGCAAGTGTGCAGAAGTCTTGCTTCCGTGCCAATGTTGAATATCAGACTCAAAATGTTTTTCTCGATTGGAACTCTTTGAGCTTTCAGCCGGAGCATGCAACCAAGAAATGAGTGATCTGGACATCTTGCGAAGACCTTACTGGATTCTGAACATGACTATTTAAAATTAATATTTATGTACAGTAACCTACCGCTCATAAAAAGTAAAATGAGTATAAGCCTCATTTTGGTTGGAAAATCGTATGATCGGGGAAAAAAGTGCAGAGGGACTGAGATTAAGATAGACTTGAAAGTTTTTGACACAGATAAATAAATCAAATAAGAAGTTCAGCCCGCCCTATCTGTATCTACCGAACGTGCTCAACTTGGCTGGACTGACACTTTCCAAATAAGCGCCCGCCCGCCCTCGTTCTCACAAAGGTTGTTGTGCTCTCTGCGTCCGCCCTTTTTCGTGCGCATTTTTGGTAACGATACAATGCAAACTTTTCCATCAACATCCATCATCTCATCACATGTCTCATCCGCACTGCCCACCGTTGATCCACTTAGGATTTGATATAGAACTTTAGGGGTGATGAGACCGAAAAAATGTTCGGGCGCTATGTTCAAGTTTGGGAAGTTGAAATGTTTGACCTGTTCAAATAAAGCGATTGGAGGATACAGTTGTTGATCAGTTTGGAGATCTATTTTTGAATTTGATTAAAGAATCGAAAGATAGCAAGATCTATGTTGAAGGACCACTCAAACTTTAAAATTTGAATCGTAACCATATTTTGATAAGAACAAAGAGAAAAAGATTCAAACTTCGAACAAGAGTAATTGAAAACACGTTGATATTTAATTTTGGACACCGTTCCAAACGACAAAATGTAAATACATCTCAATTGCAAATGGGGTAATCGTCCCGTATAACATCCACTCCTCCGGTGCTATCGAAATCGTGCTGCTCGCATCTGAAACAGCGGAGTGGTATGTAGTTCTATTGAAACTTACTAGTCCAAACTCAGCTAATATTAGCCGAATTAGCCATTACCCGACTTTTTTCCCAATTAGCCAAACTAGCCGTTAGCCGAAATTTTTGAAAATCGGCTTAAGCCAAATTAGTCGTTAGCCAAAAAAAACGATTAGCCGCCCATCCCTGATGTGGAGCAATCGGAAATTTCAGCAGTTGCTCGAACTGCCAAAGATCGGAAATCTTCAAAACGGGGATCGCCGGTTGTATCAGGCAGTATCAGGCAGTAGTCAGTAGGTAGGCAGTATGATAAAATACGCACCACGAGTCATATGCTCAAACTTAAAATGCCTGAACCTCTTCTAAAAGGGCCAAGAATTTATTATTTATTTTGAAATAAAATATGGCTTTTAATATATATTCAGTGTTCAAGTTTTTTACAAGTTTTCAAGTTTTTACGGAGCTTTTACGTATAACAGTACTTAATTTCTAATCATATATTTTTTGCACCAATCCTGTCAGAATAAAAATTTAAATACAAATTTTTTGTTCATTGAGGAAGAAACACCCTTCATAGTGATGAAAAAGAAATATGAATCAAATGCTTTATAGGCACGTCTATAAAATGCAATCTAAGAAAAATTCATGGCTTCTGTTTTAGAAATATTCTCGAGAATGAAACTGAAATTCCTATCGCATTTTTTATTGTTTGCCGTGAGTTATATGTATAGAGCCTAAAAAGTGAAGAAAGTGTATCAATTTTTAAAAATTGAAATTTCAGCTTGTAAGCCGTCCTGAAGCTTCACCTGAAACGCGATTTGTTGTGGGAGTCATCGTGTTGTTAAAAATCCGGTAAATAAATCAGATATAATAAAATGGGTTATTGATAAGCCATAATCAGGAAAATAAAATTCCAAGATGTTTATCGTACCGTATTTCCGCTACTAATTGTGCACAATTGCTAATTGAAAAGTTTTTTTCTCAAAATTTGTAATTGCTTATGTATTTATTTGTCTTCAACAGATATATTATCTTTTATAGTTTGGATAATAAATTATATATTTTTGTTATCGACTATTTTGTTTCTTTAGTTTAACGTTTTTTATGTTGCAACCCTGGAACAAATAAAAATTGGTCTTGATCTAAGTTCCCTAACTCTAACTGTTTTAATTTGACAGCTTTTATCCCGGTTACGTCCAATTCATCAATTTTTGAGTTGTTACAATACAACTGAGGAAGTAAAAAAAAGTTTTACTTCACATAAAAATTTTGTTTAATTTTTCCAGATGGCTCATCAAACGAACTTTCCTTGCTAGAAAACGAGGAGTTGTGGTTTGCTACGTAATGTTTCCAGGTCAAACTTTTTTGAACACGGCAGCGAGTACAATCCGATATGTCACATTTATGATTAAATGTTTCCTTATTTTAATAGTAAGTTTTTGATACGCACATCTTGGTATGCTTTTCAAACACATTTTTTCAATTTTATCAGCATACGCACAAACTTTTTTTCAGTATTCTTGTATCATTGTCTACCTGTCCGACAACCCTGCTAACAGAAACACCGTTGCAGTGTACACATTGATGTAGGGCATAAATGAAATGATTTTTTTTTCATTTTTAATAATTTTCAGTTTTGTTCTAATCCATTGTTGGGAGCAATTCTTGTATGGCTTCTACAAAGTCGGCGTTTCGTTGATTAGAACACTTTATGTTGTCAAAATTGAAATTGAATCCAAAGTTGTCTTATAATTTGCATGCCATGTTTTATTTCTATTCTCAATTCCATAATAAATGCGCTTTGTTTTTTTCTTGCCTCCTTCAACGATGTGTTCCTTCCTCCTCCAACACGACACACCAACTGCGCACAGCACGCAAAACGCGCCAACCGTTACTTTGCGCACTTGTTGACGTTCAAATTAATTTATCGTGATTTGTCATTTTTACTGTCTTTTTCTCGTTTTTTACAATGTTTTTATACAAGTTTCAGTTAACCGCATAGTTAAAAATGATTTCTTATAATGTTACGCGAAAATTAATTCAAATAATTTTCGAAAAACATTCTATAGTTTTATCTCTTTGTTAACAATAGCAAAGTTTGATGAGTAAACACGTGTTCAGCGTCATTCACCTTGTTTTCATTTCTTCTCAAAACTTTTATTTCTCCTAGGTTTTCCTTAGTTTTGTTACACTGACAAAAGAGAACCCACGCTAGCGTTTTTTTTTGCGCAACTGCACAACTGCATGTCAGTTGGAAATCTGGTGAGAGACACATTTGCTCCTCTTCTCAGCCCATTGAATTGTTTTGTGAAGAAAGATGGTGAGTGACGTGACAAACACGTAATTGGCGAAAATTGGTCAATATTTTCAAAAAAGACCTTTGACTATAGTCGCTGCGATAACAGTTTTACGAGCGTTGGTCACTAAGAACGGGTCTCTGGTTTTATCGATTTCGGATCATGTTCTCTTTTTTTTTAGATCTTGCTCCTTCCTTTTTTTAAAATTAAAATGTAATTTATTTTTCAGATGGGTAACTTATTTTCAAGGAACAAATCGCCTGCCACAGAGCTTGAGCGAGTTGCTCTTTCAATTGATGATCTGAAAAAGAGGCTTCAGACAATTTCATCCGCAAGTTTTTGAAAGTTCACTTTTTCTTCAAAACGTTGTATATTTTCAGAGTAACACAAACACATTGTACTACTACTACATGAGCATCGTCGTGATTCTGAGCATTGCCATGGCTCACACATGGCTGAGATTCGAAGATCCGCAGAAAACGTATGTGGCGTGTGCTCTGATGTTGGGAGCAATTGGTATTGTTCTTGCTGGTCGCTACGTGATTAACGGATTTTTCTCGTGGAGGACAAACCGTACCACTCAAAAACTTGAAAATGCGATTTCACAGAAGACTACATTGCTGGATCTTGTTAAAGAAACTCTGAAGTTTAAGGTAACATATTTAGACCAAAACATTAAAAGTTTAAATTTAAGTCAACTTTATTCAGGAAGCCAAGGAGATATTGGACCGATATGAGAAGATCGAACAGAATACGACAATTGACAAAAATGATTCAACACTCAAATCGCCATCGCCTATCAAGAAGCTTACTGCTGACTCGTCAATGTTTGCAACTCCGAAGCAAGAGCAAAAAAGAGTTGAAACTCCAACGGCGCAAGGTCCGAACTCTGCCATGAACTCGGTAAGTGAAAATATTTAAATTGACACTCAATTTTGAATGTGAAGTGGGACAATTCATAACTAAATTACCGACCACATATTTTATCTGAGAGATTCTGAAACCTGCGCCAAGTAGAAGCACAGTCATTGATATTTTGGCAAAATTACCTAACTTTATAGACACTTAAACAAAATGTATTCTTTCAGATGAACATGACCCCTTATCACCAGCGGAACAGAAATGCTGTCCCAATTCGTCCATTCCTTCGCCAGACAACTGCCTTTGACAGAGTGCTTGACTATTTTATGTCCGATGGACCTAACTGCAGGTTTGTTGACTCGTAATAAGTTATACCAAGGTAACTAATGATCCTCATTTTTCAGAAACGCTTTGATTTGCTCCATTTGTCATACACATAATGGAATGTCAACTCCGGCCGAGTATCCATATATATCCTTCCGGTGCTTCGAATGCGGACATCTTAATCCGGCCAAGAAAATGGGGTATGTTTCTCTCAAAAGTTCCAGAAATAGTTTTGTAGATATATTTTCAGACCACAAATTCCGTTGACTCGTCCGCCGATGGGTCCAAAGGGCATTCAACACAATGGAAGAGTTGGTCCGTCTGAAAATACTCACAATATGATGGAGAATCAGAAGCCGTCAACTGACCTAACCCCATCTGCCAGTCAAAATGGATCTGAAAAAGGATCAGACTCGGAAAATGAGAAGGTCCCGGAGTCCAAGACAATGGAAACTGAATTCCATTAAAAGCCAATCATACAACTTGTAGACTAAACATGTTCCGGGTTTCTTTTTTGTTATTATTCAAATTTTCCACTCGTCTCCAAAAAACGCGTTTCTTAAATTATTCGTTAACTCATTTTTTCAAAGCAAAATAGTTGTTTTTGCAGCCTCCGTTCTCTGGTATCTGTACTATTGTTGTGAAGATCATTCGAAATTTCTGTTCGACCTTGCCAAATACTTTAACATTTTTGTTTTGATCTAATGAACTTTGCGGGCTCTTATTCAGAAATTCAAATTGAACAATGTTGGAAGAAAGAGTGAACAAGGAAAAACAATGGAACATCTTCACGGATTTTAATCAATGCTAAAAACCAGCAAACAATTTTTCTAAGTTCCATTTCGATCTCGTTCTCGTTTCTGATTATGCATCGCATGGGAACCTGAAAACAAAATAAAATGCTTTATTGCAGTTTACGAGAAATTTTTCAGAAGCAATTAGACATTCAAAACAAAGTGTAAAAATTGAAATTACAAATAGAAATTTAACTTTTTACATTTTTCGTAACTTTTTTGTGCTTCCAAGTAGAATTGAAATTGGGAAGGTTGAAAATCTAATACAGTTGATTAAACTTTTGTACTGTATATAAAAATTCAGATTTCAAAACTTTGGCTAATTTTTAAGCCAACTATTTGAACTGTCTAATTGCGTAGTTAAGTAGCGATGTGTGAAGTTCTCGGTGAGCACGGTATGTTGTTGTTGTTGGTTTTTAGAAAGAAATTTCAAACTACTAAAATATTCTAAAAATTATATTATCATTTAATTTTTTTAAAATCTGGTTATCAAATCAAAACGCAATTTTCGGTTGTATTTTAACGAGTTTAACGAGTAAAACTACAATCTTAAGATTGTTCAAAAGAATGACAAATTTCCTAACAACTTAAGTTAGACAGGATTCTTCCAGCTTTTATAAATATCAGCCTAAATTTGGCTTTATAAACTCAAATTGTATTATTTCATATTTCCAAGTCAAAATTTAACAGGCTTTATAAATTTCCAATTTTCTTCCAATTTTTTAAAAGGAAAATTGCAATAAACACGGGATAAACAAGGAAAAACAATTCAAGTTTTATTTTCATCGGCTGCTATCACAATTCATTACGAAATTGACATAGAGAGTGAGAACATTTGAGAGATTCAGAGATTCAGAAGGTTAAATAGATCCTTTTCAAGGTTGGAAACAATGCTCGGCTCAAATGATGCTCTACTTTCGTCCAAATCGAATGAACTCGAACTTGTTGCGTCGTTTTTCGGCCATCTTGAGCTGCTGGTTGCCCTCCTGAAGTGCTTCCAACTCTGATAGAGCATTCAGCAGCTGAGCACTAATCTGAAAACAATTGAGAAATGATCGAGTTGCTCTCGGTGCGGTAAGCAGTAACAGTACCTTGTTTACGCTTTCGTGGCTCAGTTCCCCATCGTACATGGCTGCCGGGAGTACTTCAGGCGATCCTTTGACTAAAAACAATACATTAAAGATAATATCAATGTGTCTAGTCGGGTTTTCTTGCTGGGCCCCATAAGACGAGTTCCTAAAATGCAATGGGCCAAGAATATTTTCTTCCGTTTCTGTTTCTCGATTTGCTACTTGTTATTCAGAATCTCACTTTTATCTAGTTTTTTTTTTGCTTTATTTTCAGAAAGATTTTTGTCCAGAAGAGTCCCTAATTTCCAGCTAGGCCACACTGCGCTTTGTGTTATTTGCACAACAGGAAGAGGAATTTTTCTTGGTGTAATTATGCATGTTGGATGAGAAATAGTTGGGACTAATGGGATTAATGAGTCGGTGACTCGACGCTAGGACATTCCAATTTTTTGCGCCTAATTTTTGAGACATATTTTGGAAGTGAATTGCATTACTAGATTGTGTATTGAGGATTTATGTACATGTTTGGTTTTGACAGGATTCACCCACTCGGAGACTCCTTGTCAAATTGTAATTCTTAGCACGACGACACCAATTCGTTTTAACAATACATGGAGAGCTATGTCTAGTGTTACATTTTGAAAGCTATTTCTGAAACAAGGAACTAGTGGCTTACCTTTCTGTGTAGCACATGTTGCAATAAGGCAGAACAAAAGGGCGATGATGACTTGAACATTCATGTTTACTGAAAGTTCAGCTTGTGTGGCGCAAATATTATGCCGATCTGAATCTGGCGAGCTTATGTGCCGACCAAGTGGGCGTGGCCTAATGATGGTCCTCCCCTTTTGGGAGGAGAAATTATGGTGGATGAAGTTGAGCTCTCAATGTCACCAAGACAGCAAAAAAATAGAAGGAGTGGAAAAGAAAAAATGAAATCATGTGTCTTTTCGGGAGAAGATTGATGGTAGACAATAGTTGGAAAATTGGGCAATCCGTCCTCTCACCACACAACTCGTCATCGCTTTCCGCCGGCAGTGCTTCTTCTCCTCCATACTGATTGTGAAGGATAGAGGAATCCCGGATGAAGGCGGCGAAAAAGTGATGCTGGTGTGACACGCACAAAAGGCGCAAATTGGAAGGCAAAAGGCGCGACCGTGGGGGTCCAGAAATATTGTGCACAATATAACAATGCAAGACACTTTTGAGATTCCGTACAAAACATTATTGAAAGAATGTCTAAATTGGAGTGCAATCTCCGGAAGCATGACAAATTTACAGAGTCGAAACGGAACTATTTTGAGAAGCCTATCCCTCTCTATATAGTGCAACCACCAATTGCATCTATTCACAGATTTTGAAATCGCTGTTGCTGTTTTATACAAGAAAACAGCAAAGTACACAAGAAAACCTACCCATAAATGTGTAAAATACTATTTCGATGACTTGTCAAATTAATTTGAAACAAAATTCTTATTCTATGTACACTCTTCCAAAATTAACTTATGTCCAGGACGCCCACTGTGTGTATTTCTTTGAATTCATAAGTCATAGAGATGAAGTACTCCCCAAAGCATCTTGATTAAAAACAAGATCGTTTCAATGGCACAATAAGAATCAAAGTTTAACTACTGGTTTTTGAAACTTTAAAGCCATCCAGAATTATCTCAGGCTTCTATTTTGATCTCTGCAATAATTATGTTTTCCAATTCCAGGAAGGCAATTCTAGAAGTATACCAAAATTTTTGAGTTTCAGTATTTTTCAATTTGAAACCAAATAGTAATATTATCAACAAACATACTAATATTATCAACTCCAAACTAGGTGTCATGTAACTCGATTATCTCATTATTTTTCTCCAAAATATTTTCATATGCTGATTCATCAAACATCATCACGTAAATAAAACACACATTTGCAACCATTTAGCATTAACCGTAATCCCCCTATCGTATATAAGGCTTAAAAGGGCCGCCAGGCTGGAAGACTGCATGATCAAAAGATTTTCTAAGGAGCCATCTGAAGATACCACCGGACTTTTGAGCAAGATATGCAAGCGTGGCGTTGTGAATTTTTAGCTTCAAAATATTAGAGCTGGTCTCACGGTGAGCATTAAAAGATTTTCCAAATAATACTGGTAACAGTTTCAAAAAGAATATATGCTCCTATTGTAAATTTACTTCAACTCGAAATTACTTTTTTTGTTCATAATCAATTTTAATGTCTTCACATTAATAAACGTCTGGCTTTTTACCAGTTTGAACACTTTTGAATTTATCAGATTTGGAAAAGCTTTAAAGTTCGAAAAAACTGCTCCAAAACTTTTCCTCGTTCAGGAAACTCGTATAAGTTTCCGTTCTGTTTTAAGACAAGTTCAAAACCAATGAACTTTTTTCAGAAGGGCTTGAAGAAAAAAGGAAGAGGAAGTGGAACCATTTACTCAAGTTTCAGTATGTGGATTGGTCAAATATCAAATGTTGGCTCAAGTGGGGTGACTTAAGTGTTTATTGGAACGATTTTATCAGTCGTACATTCCATTACACTGAAATCAATAGTATAAAATGGAAAAGTGAGCATTTGGGTGAATATTGTCTACAATCAAAAAAATTATACAGTGAAACAATCCCCTTCCAGAAAAAAACCAAAAATATTCCTTGTTTCTCTTCCCAGCTAGTTCAGAGCAATCATCGTAATGAAGTGAATTTGATTCTAATCTTCAAAAATTTTAGCACTCTGAAATGAGTAATCCGGTTTAATTGGCCTGATCCACACTCTCGGCATTGATAATTCCGACATTTAATCAAGAATGTCTTTGTCGCATGATACTTTTATTTTTGATGTAATTGTAATTGATAAACACATTTTGTTACTATGTCAATCTAATTCCCGTTTTTTAAAAATTTCCGTCAAAAATACTTTTGTTGTTAAAGACTTTCAGTGTTATCCATAATTTATGATTGCTCTGAAATCTTCCATACGTGCAAGCAAAACGAATTAGCGTTTTTCGTAGTGATTTTGAAAAGTTGTAACGTTTAACCGCTGAGTAGCACATGTCGAGTTGAGTTAACTTTTTTTGTAGAACTAACGTCATTTTGAAACATTGAAAATGAAATCAACTGTTTTTGAAGGATACTTTTGTATTTTGAATGTTTGAGTTACATAGTTTTTTTCAATACTATTTCCCATACCCATCACACATTTCACACTTCAGCGTAGAATCGTACTGCCCTTTTGTACAGAAGAAAAAGTACGAGGGTGGTTTTCGATTTTGTTGAAAAACGTCATTGAAACGAGCCATTGGGGAGTGATGCTTTAGAAAAAAAGTATCATTACGAATGTAGTTCCGACTCGTTATGGCTTTTTACACGTTTCGATGTGCAATTCAAATGCGGATTCAAATGGAAAACATCAGAGATTTTAAGGGAGTTTCAACTAAAAAACAAGCGCGATGGGTGGCTTCGATGCGTTTGACATCACGATCAAACTTTTGGGGTGTAGTGTATGGGTTGGGTGGGTTACAATTTGAAGCTCGAAAAAAACAGATAATTTGAAGACAATATTTTCAGATTCTTATAGATGCACTACAAACAGATAGGGAGAGTCCCTTTCTTGTCGAATTGTTCCTAAATGTTGACGATATTAAGGTTTGTTAAATAATTCCAGATACCTGTATGTTAAATTTGCAGCACCATATTATAAGTTTGTGTATTTTATGATTTTTTCTGTTTTGTGAACTCCATTTTTTTTTAAATAAATGACATTTCGCAAAGTGATCGGATCAAATAATGTGAATAAATAAATGATGAGAGCAACCTAAATGTGTTGTTTTCATCCTTGCGTGTCAGACGTTTGACTTTTCTCCACGACATTTTCGAATTGTTCTGTAAAAGAGAACGACATTAATGAAAAATTTGACTTACAGGGAGAATTCATGAGACTATGATCAGTTTGTATATTTTCAATCTCAATATTATGTTTTATAAATTAGAAACACAACATCAAGATGGCATATCCAGAGAAAAAATCATCCGAAAATAGTTTTAAGTTTTAATTTCAGAGCTTGGGGAGAAGTGAGTTTTTATCAAAAAGGCTGATTCCGCTCTGAATGGAAATTTCAGAATAAAAACAATGTTTGGAAAAACCTTCGAAGCTGTTGAACGTCCTCCTTAGCAAGTTTCAAAGCTGAAATACCTTCATCAAGTCCGGCCAGGTACTTAAGTTATTTTAGGTACAGGTAGCCGGAACGTTGTCAGGTGAACAGCATTTAATTTTACTCGAATTTGAACTTGGAGTAGCATAAACAAATTACCTAACTGTAGCATTTTGACAGTACTGGAAAACGTTTAAAAAACCTTTGAAAGTTATATTTTTATATTTGATAATTTTAGGACTAAGACTGGCACTACACCGATTTTTTTCAAACTAAAACGCTTTTAAAACATTTTCATTCATTTGTCGAGAATCTGCATAATTTCACCTCATAATTCACATAAGTGGAGGCGAAAAATTTTAAAATAAATAGATGGTAATGTGGTGCTCAATAATTACAAATACAAAGTTTCAGAGACCGGCGAGTGAATGACGATAAATCACAAAACAAATTGAAAAAGATTTTAGTTAGGAATTTGGCGGTTTGAAGGCTTGAATTCCCGGTTGATGACGTACTCCTTGCTCTGCTGCACTTCTCCGGACATAACATCGTCATAGAAAATCACCAAGTGCTGTTTACCCACGAAGCGCTGCGCTTCGGCAAGAGTTTGTTGCAATTGGAATTGCAGGAGGGTTTGATCCTCAAGTCTCTGAAAAATTGGAATTCAATTGATGTGTCAGGTTGTAGCAAAACAATTACCAAAACCCAAAGAGATCCCACATCATCGGCATTGCAGGCGGAACGAGATCGGATGAGGCAGGCGACGTGGTAGACTAAATTTTTTTTTAATTTATGAAAAAGTTTTCCAAAATAAATTTAAAAAACTGACAAGTAGAATCGCCAGCGGATGCGCCGAAAATAGGAGACGCTTGTGATCCTTCTTTGCGCTTTTTCTCGGAATAACCGTTTGTAGGCCACAGCTCCAACTCGACGTTGTTCTGAAAAAAAAAATTCAGTGGTAATAGAATAATACCAAAACTAGCTCACATTTATTCTTTCCGTTCCAGTTCCAGTTCCAGAGGAAATCGATCGAAATGGCTCAACAGTTTCCGGCCGTGTAACTTGTGTAGTCGCAACTGAGATCGCAATTGGTGTAGCTGGTGCCGGTGCTTGTTGAACAACTGATTGAGGAGCTACTGTAGGGGCTCGCGGGGCGACCGGTGTCTGAGCGGAAGGGACTCGCATCAGAAGGTTCTGTTGAACCACTTGTTGCTGTTGTTGAGCCAACTGAGCCTGCTGCTGGAGCCATGCACTGGAAACATTTGGCACTAGGCCTTGTTGAGCCAGCTGTTGCTGTTGCTGCATTTGAATTTGCTGCTGCTGTTGTTGATGCTGCTGATGCTGTTGCATTTGTAATTGCTGCTGAAGTTGGTGCTGCATCAGTTGTTGTTGTTGAAGTTGAAGCTGCATGAAAAGTTGTTGTTGCTGGGCTTGAGAAGTTTGCTGGGATTGTCCTGCTTGTTGCGGTAGCTGCATTCCAGGCATTCCGAGGCCTTGTAACTGTTGCATTCCCATCCCAGTGGGCATGCCTTGTATTCCAGCCGGCATTCCTTGTTGAACGGCTTGCTGTGACACCGCTGGTTTCGGAGTTCCTTGTTGCATACGAGCGGCAAACTGTTGCATTTGCAACTGTTGCATTTGCATCTGCTGCATTTGTTGGACTTGTTGAGCATGCTGCATTTGAACTTGAGACATTTGTTGAAGCTGTTGCATTTGCTGCATTGAAAGAGGTTGACCCGACTGAATCATTCTTTGAATTTCCACGATCGCCTGAGTTTGTGCTTGATTTTGAGCGTGGGCTTGCGATTGAGCCTGTGCTTGCGCAGCCTGAGTTTGCGCCGCCTGAGCCTGACGAACTCGCATCTCTTGTTCAGCTTTTCTCCGGGCTTCTGCTTCAGCTTGGACTTTCGCCTTGGCTGCTTCGGTTTCCGCCTTCAATCTTGCCGCTTCCTTAGCAGCGGCTTGAGCTCTGGCCTGCTCTTGTTTCATCATCGCTTGCTGACGAGCAACTGCTTCCGCTTGAGCTCTCATATTTGTCATTTGAGCCTGAGCTTGAGCCGCTTGTGCGGCCTGAGCTGCAGCTGAACGAAGATCGGCTTGGGCCTGTGCGAATTGTACTTGGAAAAGTTCTTGATTAGTGGGTGGAAATTGACCACGAGATTGCATGAGATGATAAACGGCGTTGACTTCTTCCATCTTCCGTCTTTCGTCCATCATTTGAGCTTGAGCCCTGCAAAAAAATTCTAATTAATATGTACAATTATTTAGACTCACGGATTCACAGCCATTTGTGGATTTCCTTGATTCAACATTTGCGCCGGCATTGGAACATTAACTTGTCCTGGATGTCCGACTGGAACTTGTCTCTGCACTAATTGTTGTGGTGGAGCAGCTCGGGCTTGTTGAGCAACTTGGGCTTGGTATGCAGCTTCCGCAGCATAAGCAGCTTGCGCCGCTTGGGCCGTCTGAGCTACAGCTGCTTGCATGGCCTGTAGCTGAGCAGCAGTATACATTCCCTGCTGTTGTGGTGCTTGTTGTTGGTTGGCTCCATTTACAAATTGTCCGAGTTGAGCCAAATGTGACTGTGGAGTCTGGGCTTGTGGGGCAGAGCCGGTACCGGGTTGTGGTGTTGTTCGAATTGGTGTGCTCTGTGGAGCTTGTGCCATATCCGAGTATAATTGTTGCTGATTTTGATGGAATCCTGCAGCAACATTCGGGACAGCAGTGATTTTGGTTGGAGCACTCTGAAAATATTCAAGCTATATTTTTTGTGTTCACGTGCATGCAATAAATCAAGTCACTATAATTGTATAAATGGGTTATAACATTTAAGGGGCACACGACATTATGGATTAGTAAATTTAAGAAGCGTACGGACCATGTGACCTTGCAGCTGATGAAGGGGCAAAGGTGGTTGGACAATAGACATTTGCTGTAAGAGATTAGTTAGTATTAGATCAATGGAAACGAGATAGTTCTTGAAGTAAAGGAGAGGAATGAATTAATTCTCTTACCACGTTGGACATTTTGGCCTTCTTTGGCTTGGGTGTTGCACGAGCAGCTGCCGCAGCTGAATGTTTTCCGGGGCCACGTACTGGCTGTTGTGGAGTGGCAAACTGCTGCGTTGGCTTCTGAGGAACTGCAATTCGAATCGACGCCATCTTCTGCGACTTGATGCGGGCACGATCTGAAATTTGTTTATTTTTGCATTAAACTTTGATGGGGTTTCAACTCACATTTTGCTCGTTCCATTTCAATCTTTTTGTCGACATACTTCCGACGAATCTTCGGCGGAATGTTGGGCACGAATATGTTCTTTTTCTTTCGTGTTTCACGTTTTTTGTGCGGGGCTCTTCTTATAACAGATCCATCTACGTTGTCATACACCATATCTGAAACCAAAATACAGGTACAATTATCGCCTAATTTTCAAAGCATACCTTCATCAGAATCTGAATCTTCAGACGACTCTAAACCTTGTCTCTGTTTAAGAATTTTCTTTGCCAATTCCAACTGATCCACCGTGAACTCTGGCTCCTCTTCAACATCATCATCTTCATCAGTTTCCCCAATGGCATCCGAAGTTCCAGCACAAACGCCTTCACCTCCAACAACTTCAACTTGAGTCTGACTAACTGCACCAGATGTATGACGAGCAATCAAATCCTGAAGTTCTTGAGAGGCAAGCACTTGCTGAACTTTATTGTGGCGTTCGTTGATTGAGAGATTACCCATTGCCAACATCGTACTAGGATGATAGCGGTTGGCGTAACGGAGCATTTCCCGATTTAAGTCGTTCTCCCGTAATTTCAAAACATTACTCTGCTCCTCATCGACATTTGTACCATTTTTCGAGTTATCGAGATCAATCGTCTTGTCAATATACTGAGTGGTTGAGCATTCACCATCATATCTAATTGTTGAATCTTGACCAATGCTGGTTCCTTCTTCAAGAATCGTCGTTTCCACTGTATGCGTAATATTTCCAGCAAGAATGGTCTCATTCTGCCCATGATCGTTGATTCGTACAGTTTCTACTGGAGCACGACTAATTGGAGATCGAGACCGAGATTTATCAATGTTGCATCGGTTCGGTGGTCTATTGATGAGAGCTCCGTCAGATCCCAATCGTTCACGTATTACGACTGAAGGTGATGAAGGTCTGTCATAGGAGCTGCATGGCCTAGACGGGCGGCGTGTGGCGGGGGCACTAGATTTAGATGAGACAGTGGAAGCCGGTGTAAGAATTGGCATGTCCTTGTAGTTTTCCGATTCCTTTAATGCTTCCGAGGTAGAACTCTGGATACTTTCAATGACTGGAATTTGCTGTGATTCGCCCAAATGGGAATTGTCGGCTAGTGTGTTCGGTCGCGTAAGAGAGTCAGAATTTGTCGTCGTGGTTTGATTCTCAATAAGTCCCGTTTGTTGAGCATTAGAAGATTGAGCATTCTAAATAAAAGGGATGAACAGATGATATTAAAACTAAAACACTTACCTGATCCGAACTAACGGGGATACCAGACACATTACTCATTTGTTCTCCCTTTTGCCGTAAAGCTTTTTCAGCGTCTTCTTGAGCGATTCGTTTCCTCGCAAGTTCTTCGACCCGAGCTTGTTCTGCCTGACGAGCCGCCAACTCCTTCTGTGTCTGTGCTTTTTGTTGAGCACGCTGCTGTTGAATGGCTTGTTGTTGTGCCTTGTGCAAGGTCAACGCAAACTGTGGATTATTCAAAAGCGGCCGGAGAATGCTCGGATTTTGCAGGTTGTGAAGCAGCTGCACTTGCTCCGCGTGCTCTTCTGGCGTTACTGTTACAGGCTGTGACAAGTTGGCACACGTAGCAGCGATTTGTTGTTTTTGAAGGGCGATGAGTATTTTCTGAAAACAAAAAAATTGAATTAGAGTTGTTATGGCATGGCAAGAATGGGGGAAAAATTTGGGAAAATTTTGTACGCGTTAGAAGGGAAGGAGAAAGCAATCAATGTGCCGCGATAAAATTAATGCACAGAAATACAAAATTTTGTGGCAACGTACAAAATGGGGATAGAGACAGGGACCGACCGCCGCGGCGGCGACGACAATAATTGATGTGAAACTAGGTGCGGCAAGAAGAGGAGAAAGGAACAGAGGTTTTCAGAGAGAAAGCGGGTCGCCGCGATGAACATAGGACTACACACACGCAAGCTCATGAGTAGAGCATTGCTTATAGCTTTCACACAACGCATAGCCTTCTAGACAATAGGGAAATGAGATATAGCTTCGAAAATGAGAAGCCACAACTACTGGTGGTCACCGGATAAAGCTTATCGGCTCACACGCTGTTTCAACAAAACACATACACATAGGACTGATTTCGAAAACAGGTGCTAATTAATATTAGCTCATTTGCATCTGATTTACAATTTGTAAGGGGAGGGGAAGGGACTAGGCGTGTATTGTACGTTTTTCACTTTTCAGCTTCAACTTCATGTTTTCAGCTGCTTCGCTTCAAAATGACTTTCAAAAGATGTAAAAATAACGCGAGCAGAGAGCAGGTGGTGAGCATGGATTCAGAAACTGACCATGTGCAGTGGTTCCATGTCAACGACGTGCTTGTACTTCACCATGTGCGCTCTCTCAATGTACATTCGTTCGATATTTGTTGGCAGTTTCCTGGGAACTGGACGGTGCTTGGCAGCAAAACTCTCACGAAAGTTTTTTACCATGCTTTCCTGAAACAAAACGTATGGTGATTTTGAAACGTAAAATCAGAAGTAGACCACTTGAAATGTGGCTTAAAGATTTTGTCAAGGAAAGTAGCATAATACATTTGTACTCTAGAGTCATCAGATATGAAGCATACTTAAAAGTGATTTATCTCTATTTGGATTATTATCTCAAAATGTTTTACAGTAATATTAATGAAAATATGGAAGAAAAAAATTGAAAAAAATTGATTGAAAACCACAAAAAAAGGACTCTTTCTTCAGACCGCTTAGTAGTAATCTAATCTTAATCAGAGAATGAATAAAAATTACAGTTTTGTGTACTTTCCTTGAGTGAGTCTAAACCTCTTCCTAAGCTTGAGTTTAGACCTAACTAATCTCAAGCCTAATCCTAAGATCAATCCGTATTTTCCCTATTTGACTTCCAGTTTTTCTCTACTTTCACGGCATACATGTCGGTTCTTTTTGGTTTATTAAAAACTTTTAAACTGTTTTAAACATAAAAATCAAAGTCGTCAAAGTGGGGCCAGGGTATTCTACTCACCAATCTAACATCATCCGGATTCTTGTTCGTCCTTTTACCCGTTTCTTTGATCGTTGAAAACTCTTGATCAGTGTTTCGAACGCAAAAACCCAACGCCAACACTTCGTCAGTAACAGCTGGCTGTTGAGCAACCAATTTGAGAAACTCGGTCGACACGTATTCTCCAATCGTTCGCTTGATCATTTTTGCATCGGCAGTTGCGACAAATTCTCCAAATTTCGTATCAAAGTCTTCAATTTCCTCGTCTAAAACGAAATATTAGTCTAAATTGTATTTTTTGCTAAATGGTTTAATTTACCTGAAACAGTTTTCTCATGCTTTAAAGATATTTTGACAGTTTTTGATTGAGCGTCAAGAGTTTCATCTTCGAAATCCGATTTGTCAGATTCACTTGAACTAGCTTCAGATTCTTTGTCCACTTCAACAGTCGGATTGTCAGCGTCCTTTTTTTGTTGCTCACTTTCCATTTCATCTTTCTCAATTCTGGGTTCTTGCGCTTCTCTTGACTCAGACTCCTTTACCGTTTTAGAACTTGGCTTTCTGTTCTGCTCTAGGGAATCTTCAATAATCTGTTGCTCTTTCCCAACACGCTCTATTATCAACTCTCGTTGTGCAGCTTGTGCAGACGAACATGGCTCATCTGGGTCGAAAAATATTTCCTCAATAGGTGTTTCTTTCATCGCAACTCCTTCTTCAAACGGTGCAGTGCTAGTTGTAGGATTCTCAGTAGCAATTGGTGCTGTCGGAGACGCTACTTTCACAACTTCTTCTTCAGGTGTCTCTTCCTCTTCAATTTCTTCTTCTTCTGTAGTGTCAACATAAACATTCAACTTTTTTGACGCTGCTTCAACGGCTTCCAGAACAACTTGTCTTCGACGATGTATCTTATATTCTTCGTGAGCCACTTGTTCCTCGGCCAGTCGGCTAATTTCTTCCATTGGGATTTCTCTTGCGTTACGGCGACCAGTAAAGTCAAGGTTAGATTTACTTGGCATTCTGTTTGCTGAGTCTGAAATTGTTACAATTCGTTTTTTTAATGAAAAGACTTTGATTCATACCATAAAATACTTTGTGTTTTATTATAGGTTTACCAGTGGCTACGAGTTCGTTTCCATCGATCGAAAAAACATCAAAATCACTGAGATCAGAATCATCCGCAAGTTTTCTTCTTCTCGTGTCAAGCTTCCTTTTGTGCATTTTACGATCTCTGGACGTAGATGGTTCAGAAGGTGAAGACGATCCTTGTGTCTCTCTTTCTGTACCCGACGTCTTGATTATAGTAGAAGGGCCTGCTTCTGATGTCTCCGATTGTTCCATCTCTGCAGAAGGTGATGTTTCTTCGGAGTCTGACAATGTAACAGTTTCATCAGATGAAATTTCGTAGTCTTCTGGGGGTATGACCAACTTTTTCTTGCCTTCCTTTAGAACTGAAAAAGAACAGAATTTAATTTAAACTTTCAATTTAATTCTTACCTGGTTGTGGGTATACCACATAAACCGCTTCCGGACAAACATTCATTGATAAGCGATTAGTTCCCGGCGCCCTTTGAACTTTTGGTCTACTAATGCCAGTGTCTCCGGGTCTGAACAAGTATCCTCCGTACATTTCATCATCGTGTTCCATAATATTATTGAGAAACGTATCTGTTCCTTTGTCAGCGGTTATATGTTCTGGAGTCATCTCATCGTCAGATACTTCCTCAGAGACTTTGTCTGGCTTTTCCTCGATTTTCGAACTAGAATCTGGAGACGTTTCACCGGGTTTACTTGTGATCGCAGATTGCTTGACGTCTTTTTTCACGACGGTTATAACTTGACAGTCATCATCTACGGAAGTCGGATTTGGTAGTGGCTGGCGGTGACTGAGAAACTTGCTGATCTCTTTTTCATGTTCAGAATCGATTGAACTCTCGCGATCCTCCGCTTCATCAGATTCGTGCTCCGAGTTTGAGTCATCGCTGATTACATGAATTTCTCCATCTTTCTCGAACTTTCGATCCACTTGATGGTTCATATCAATCATGAAGTCAAAGTTGTACAGCTTATCCTTTTCCGGATGTCCATCTCTTCGAGGATCACGATTGAACTCTTAAACACATTATTTAATCAACTTTGTTAAAATTGATTTTGAAATAAAACTAACCTTTTTGGAAAACAAATGCATATGGATCTGCAGCGTTGTCATCTCGTTCTTCATCAGAAGATGTCAGAGAATCTTCACTAGGTGTTGGAATGTCACCTTCGATGAGCTCCGGAGCAAACTTTTTTTTCGGCCGTCCACAAGGCTTCTTTTTGCTTTCTTTGATTAGTTTCGTGGCAACCACTTCACCACTAGCATCCTCATCGAAACTTTCATTCGAAACATCTGATCCATCCGTTTTTGGCACGTTCTTTCTTTTCATCTTTCTCTTCTTCTTTTGCAATTCGTTATCTCGAGAATCGTTATCACTTTCACTGGAGTCACGACTTCTATTCGTTGTCTTTTTACTTGTGGAACACGACGGCTTGGACACGTCTTCATTATCAGAAATCTCAAAGTCAGAGTCCAACATGCTCTCTTCTTCATCATCAAGATCAGTTTGTTCCTCATCACTCGACTTAATCTCAATTGGGAAATCCATTTCACCTTCTTCCAATACCTCCTTTTCTGCAGCTACCGAGGTTCCCTCTTTGTCATTTTCTAGATAATTTGTATCATCCTCTTTCGGAGCACCTTTCTTTGATTCCATGACTTTTCTTACAGAGCCATCTTCATCACTCTCGTGAAACCAGCGAATTTTTTTTCTACCAGCAGATTTCAGTGGACGAGGAGCTTTGAGTTTTGAGTTTGGATCGATTCCGTAGCGTTTATTCCAATCACTTCCTCCCTCAATGTAACCTTTTCTTCCAAAGTAGACGTCTTTTTCGTGCTCTCGATTTTCAGCCATCATGCGACCAACAATGGAGCGGCTCTCAACGACCTGATAAATCAGTTGATCAAAACGAGGATCTTGTTGTAGTTCTCTTTTGGATCCCAGGTTCTGACGACACGTCGGACATGTGTTTCCAGATCGCATAAACGCCACAAGAATACACTGGTCACAGAATCGATGACCGCATTTCTGGAATTAAATTATTAATTTTTCATCAACTATAGTTATTAAAAAACACCTTTGTCATAATAGATCCTTGTATAAGTTCTTGGCAAACATCACAGGAAAAACTTCCAATTACTTTTTGCAAATCAGCTTCACATACACTCTTCCCAGGCAGAACATTGTATTTATTGCGGACCTGAAAACCAGTTTTCAAAATTAAAAAAGAAAATGTGTTTCACTAACCGCATCGTATGCATTGAGTGTAAGTTCGCGGCCTTCCATTCTCGCTGGGTTCATGAGCACTTCCTCGAGATCGTAATACTGCTCACTCGTGGTTGGGAGTTTAATCTCCGGTTTACCCTTGTACGAAGGTATTCCTTCCTTCGCTCGTTGGTACAGGCTTTTCGTCTCACTTTCATTACCCGATTCAAGGAGATTCACACGATGACCTTTGTCTCTAGTGGGTGGGCGGACGGGAATAACTCTGGTAATCACTTTTTTCTTTTCACTCGACGGTCTGGACTCTTCGCTTTTTTCTGAAGCTGATGAAACCTCGGAATCACTTGAAGAATCCGATGTGTTTTCTTCGGCGTTCTGAGAAATGGAAAATTAGAGAACAATTTTATTTTTTCCAAATACTTTTTTTGAGTTCAGTTCAAAAAAATCCAGTTTTCAAAATCAGAAAAAAAATCTTTGTAGTTAATCTATTCATTTTATTATTTGCTTATTTTTATCGTTTAAAGGAAATTAGTATTTGAAACAAAAAACATTCTAAAATCCAACCTCAGCCTTATCTCTTGCACTTTTACTTGTGCTCGGTCCAGGAGAATCATCCATTTTTGAGTTCGTGTTGTGCGAATGACTCACACCTGCAACAAGAGTTTACGTTAAGTGGATACCAAAAAATAAAAGAATATTGTAAGAAAAGAGAGTAGGCGACATTTGTATTTGCATAATTTTGTCGAAGATCGCATTAACAAAACATACGGATAGGAAAATATTTGATGTTCAAGAGGCGGAAGGAGAAAGTGCAATGAAATCTTGGGCAAGGTCAACCTTTTCCCAAATGTTTTGTACTAAACAAAAACTTAAAAAAAAACTAAAGAAAACAACATTTTAGGACTTCGAAGCAAAAATAAACATTTTTCGAGGCAAATATCGAGAAATAAAAATTATATATGAACATAACCTTCCTCTTTTTCTATTTTTTTAAAGATTGCGACTTAAAACGTGAGATAATTACTTCAGAACTACATAAATGACCAAAAAAAATTTGCAGAGAGTAACCATTAATGTCCAAGCTAGGCAACTGGACATTACTGGCTGGGAGAGCGGAGGCTGTGTGAAGAGTGAGCGAATGTGAGAGAGTGGAGGGAAGAGGCACTGTGTCTGTGTGCGGTTTGAGCGCCGAGGAGGGGGGAGAGCGGGAAAATGGAGAGGGCAGCGGGTTGTGTGTGTGTGTGTGTGTGTGTGTGTGTGTGTGTGTGTGTGTGTGTGTGTGTGTGTGTGTGTGTGTGTGTGTGTGTGTGTGTGTGTGTGTGTGTGTGTGTGTGTGTGTGTGTGTGTGTGTGTGTGTGTGTGTGTGTGTGTGTGTGTGTGTGGCCCATCTTTCTTTACAGAGTCGATTTCGTTTTCTAGGCCACCCCACCAAACGCGCTGTGCCAAAATGAAATGGTGAACGCGATGTTGGACACCAGTTGGCTTCGCATCTTTTGATTAGCGGAGATTGAAGTGCCTGGTGATAAGTGACACGAATGATAAGATACGAGTGTAGACCAATACAAAAATGTGCTGGCAACTTTCCAAGTTTTTCGTTTTTGGAATATAAATTATTTACTCTTTGGTTCTAAAATTTAATTGAAAAATCGTAAAAGGTGGAGTTGGAAAATTGTTAGAAAACACTCCTACATTTCTAAATTAACCGAACAATAGTAATCATAGTAAAATTTTCCAGAAATTCTAATTTTTAGTTTGAATTCAAAAAATCATTTCAATTTCAAAAAAAGTCATTTCTCAGTTTTCACCACTTTCATTTTGAGAATTAGAAAAAAAACGTATTTTATACGAATTTTATAATTTTTTAGTGTTCAAAAATTAATTGTATCAAAAACAAAGTGTTTACAAAAAATAATGTTCACACGTTACTTGAAATGCCACAAGTTGGTGAAGCTTCGATAGATATATCTCAAAAAAGCTACGCCAAAAAACAATACTTGAATATTAGAAAGTTTTTGTTGTGAAACTTCAAAAATTTAAGAAATGGTAGAACATACGCAAAAAGTAAGAATTTTTGAAAATTCAGCAATGCACCTAAGTGTACCAATCACTTTAAAAATGTTAAAGTGTGATTGATATCCATCTTATAAAACGTCCTTCACTGGGAAAAAATAAATATAAGATCGAAGGAATCGAACCATGGTCTTTTTTTTTGGCAGACGCGCCCACTCCCCACTAGACCACTGAGGGCGATTTCCAATTTGGTTGGTGTCACGTTACGAAAAGTCACGAAGAGAGGAAAATTTCTGATTTGTATGGTGAGATAGTGGATTTCTGTAGAAATTAGTATCGGAATTTATTTTAGAAAAATGAAACGTCATAACTTTGTTGAACTGGCTCCGCAACAGCTCAATATTTTGGAGTGAAAATTAGTCGCACTGTTTTACGGAAAAATAACTATGTCATGTCAAACTGTAGAATCCCATTCTTCTACTCCCTTGATAGGAAATTTTCATTTTAATAATTCGAAAACTACGAGGAAACGAGAAAAATTTAAAAAGGAAAAAAACAAGTAAAATCAGTCCTTCTGAGAAAGACAATTCACACAAGAAGAGGCTACGGTGAAATACAAATATACGCGGACAGATCACTAAATGTAGATCAAAACTTTATTTTTGTGTTAATGAAATGATATTCTATCAAAATGTATCTTTTTTATACGACTGCCATCGTAACAGAAAAAAAGCATAACAAAAATATAGTTTTCTACAATATTTGGCTGATATTTTTAATTTTTAAATTTACTAAAGAAAAGGTGGATGGAAGAATTATGAGAAAAAAGAACCATAATCGGTACTTGTGTATTATAACTCCTCATTAAAAAATTTTTTTTTGAATGAAAACGTGCAGAATATTTGTTTTTTCAGTCTTATGGAATACCTATATATACGCCTAAAGAGAACAATGGACATCGCGTTTTATTAAAATAGATAAATAAAAATGGGAGTTTAATACATTAAAGTGAAATAAGGGGTTATGATACACAAGTACCCAATAATCATATAGACATAATCATAATCAATCAGTTAGTTGAGTTTTTTCCCTAGCACTTTCAGTTTTGGTGTTTTTTTCAAACCCATTTTCAGTTAGAATACTTGCTGGGGTGATATTTTTAATTGATAACTATGATATCCATGCAGTAGCGTTTGAAGTGTTTCAGTTTTTCACTGGTGAAACATTTTTGAATATTTAAAAAGGCATATGTTTGTGTCAACCATTGTGGTTGCCACCAGTGTTGGCCGCTTCGGAGGCGCCTTCAGCGGCTGATTCTTCATAAGAGTTTTTGTGATTAGCGCCGAATTATGTAAAAATATGTTTCGCCGCACTCCTATGCTCCGGACTGCTCCGTAATCGCTTAGAAAACTACTTGCTTCTTGCACATTTTTAGCACTCCACTCTCAATCGCACACTGGTGACTTTAATTTCCCAGAAATTTTGGTCTACCTCCAGTACCGCCCTTCATCACCTTCTAGGGGCCACCTTGAGCCTTATCCATGTGCTTCCCCACTTCAGCCACTTTCAGTAATAACTTGTAATCTTCCCATTTGACATTTCCTTGACATTCCCTAACCTTGCGCTGCTCTCTTCTGATTTTGTTAGAATTTCGAATTTTCCTTTATTAATCCCGGACTTCCAAATGAAACTTATGTCATTTGAAAGACTACCTTCAAATTGAGCCCTACAAAAGTTTTAGCTGTAGCCGATTATCAAAATTTTCAATTCTTTCTCTCCTACACTGTTTCTCACTTAACTATATGTATACCTAAGTGGAATTACGTTTTCTTGTTTTTGTAATTTTTTATCCTGCGAATGAGTAAAAGTGCTTAATTTAGTATTTGAGACTTCAAAGTAAATGAGCGACAAAGGGATTGAGCCATTGTTAGGGATTGAGCGTAAATAAGCACGCTAGTGAATGAGGGCTTGCCATATTTTTTTGAGACATAATTCGAGGAAGTTGGCAACAATTTCTAGGAAAATACCTTAAAAATATCTGACAAATTGTTCATTATCAAGTTCCAGATATAATATTGAATTTTGTCAACCTGGCATTGTTGCAGTGGCTGGAAATTAGTTTTTTCAAATCCTAATTAACATCATTTATTGCAAAAAAGCTTATTTTCAGCAGAAAAACTTGAATCAAAATAGACAATTTTTGGAAAAATGTTGCAAACTTTTATTATGACATTTGACTACATATTTGGGGTCAATTCGAGTTTAATATAGAAATTTTCATTTCTTTTCAAATAGGAATTTGTTTTCAAATTCTTTAATAAATAAATTCTGTTTGCAAGAACAAGTCTTTATATTTTTTTTCTTTCTTTCCAGATTAGCCACACAATATTATAACAATAGTTCGTGAAACTCTGCGCATTTTACATTACTAAAAAAATCACAGTTTCAGTGAACCCCTGCTCAAAAAAACCAATAATAGTGATGAGCTCATCGACTGCGTAAAACGAACGGCAGATGTTTAGAGGGCAATAAATGCGAATTGCCAGAGCAGGCAGACAACAGGTGCTGCACAATAGAGCAATGATCTTTGAAGTCTCACATATCCGACACAGTCACCAAGATACAGACTATTTGCAGTTTGATTTATATACTGTTTAAATTACATTTTATGACGCTTAATAACAATATAGTATATATAAATTGTAAAACCGACTGAAAATTATGATGAGTTTTGATTTATCCAAAGTTGCGCATTTAGATTAATGTATTATTGTAATATTGTTGCTTATGAAAGCAGGTAATCAGAAAAATTACATATCGATTTATTAAATACTTAATGCAATTCCTATAATAGAGAAAATCAAGAAAACCTTTTCACACATAAAATTCGTTATCTTATTGATTGGATTAAAGCCTTTATCAAAAATGTGTGTTTTATTCAATTCCAGCTTCTGGTGAGCCAATGTGTAACACAGTTTACAGAGATTTTTCCAAGATGTACAACAAATACTGGAGATGAAGCTCCTATAGCTACCTCTGAAAAATTCAAACAACTCAAAAGGTTACAAAATTGAGTTTCGAAAATCACAATTTTTTTTTAAATTATGGTTGATCTTGAAAACAATCATCGTCACTTCATTAGAGTAATTAGAAAAATGTGATACATAATGAATAATTAAACATTACATGCGAAGAATGCTCTCAATAAAACTTTCTTCATAGGAATGCTTTGTTCTCGAGTGACAGGCGTTTCAGTAGAAACCATTAAAAACGGTCTCGTCAGACGTGATCTGTGTTGAAATATTTCCAACATTACAAACAGATAGACAAAATTTTGAGCAAGAACTTGTAAGTCGAATGTTTTTCGCTAAACTTTGTAGTTATGTCCTTCAGAAAAACGTGTGCAATCCCTACAATTGTTGGATAGAATTATGGCCGGCACTTTATATTGTTTTATAAATCATAGTTATTTCATTTCCAAACTAGCTTAGTTTTTTCAAGTTGATAAACTGCAGCAGCCGACGACGCAAGTTCCATTCCGTAAAACAATTCACAACAGGAATAGCAACACTTCCCAAGCTCAGATTGTATAGGTACAATTATTCAACAAAAAAAACACAGGTTTTTGGATAAAACAAATCTTTATGTAGAGTATACAATTAAAACTCCAATGGGGGATATGGTAAAGCAATATACAAAACGATGAATCCACCGCTGTAACACCATATTTACTCTTACTATTAAAATTAATCACATCATTATCGGGTCAAATAACACACTATTGAGATCGTCGAGTATTCCTACGCTGGGGGTGGCTGGGCGGTGATTATCAGTATTAGTATCAAGTTTAATCACATTAGTATCATCTTCATCGTCATCTTCGAAACTTTTACCCACATCAAAAATGCTTCGTTGAAGATTGTGAACAAGCATTTCTGAAGTGCATTGATTAGTTGAATTTTGCAAATTCAAGTAGCCAACCTTCCGTATCATCACTCTTCATCACATCATCAATCATATCATCCATATCCAGACTAACAAATCTATTTGTTCCAACATATCCCATAATTGGGTCATCATACAGAATTGGCGAGCCGTTGTCGTCCTCATTCAAGGCTTCTTCCCTATCTGAAAAATTGTCTATTAAAAAAATGTGTTACTCATTGAGGCTAACAGTAACCATAAATATTAATTAACGAATACTCACGGTGTACACCTGTTCGAATTGGTCTGGAAGATGGGCCAGGTTCAGACGTTGATGGTTGAGAGAATATGTCAACTGGGCTAGATACTTGTTGAACATATTCATGATTGATGATCGGTGGAGTGGTGAGTGGAGATGAGTGTTCTTGTGGTGGTGTGATGAGATGAGTTGAAATATCAAAATCACTAGCTGGTGGCGATGAGCTTGATGAGCTCATTCCAGTTGTGATGGAAAGTGATTGAGATTGCATTCCGCTTGACGACGACTGTCCCGAAGATGTACCTTGTGCAGGAGAAGCGTCAGGTGTGTGCATTCCGTTAGTGTGATTGTTAGTTGGCTTTCTCTTCTTGGCATCACCTTCCGGGCCGGATGCAGTCTTTCTTTTCTTGAAGGTAGTCACTGTAGTTCTTCCTTCACGAATTGCAATGAGACGTTTGCGGAATCGACCGTGGAGTGCAGGTTCCACTGAAAAATAATACGTTTAATTAAATGAAATGGTTTGTAAGATTGATAAACTTACAAAGTGGAGTGGAAAGTACATCTTCCACATTGATTTCTGGCACACATGGCTCATCCTTCATCAAATGTGTTATCTTGTCATAGAAGTCCATATACTCCTCCATATACTCATCTGGTGGTGGTGTGTCTGCTTTATCAAACAACTCTTCAATCGTCAAAGATGGCAACGCCGCTATGATATTGATCGTCTCGCGAATGTGCTTGACACGGAGCACCGGACTCATCTTAGGTGCATTTTGTCCGTCGTCCGAGGCAAGTTTGTCCTTGAGAATCTTCAAAATCTTCGCTTCATCTTCTGGTTTAGGATCAGCAGACTTCACAATTGTCTGCTTTGGAGCAACTCTCAGCACATTTGCTTGAGACTCGTGATGATTCATCGGAGGAGAAGTCATAAGCACAGTGTGAGTTGCCCCAGTTCTCTGCACCTGCCCTTGTTGAACATACTGTTCTTGCATCGAACGTTGTTGTGCCATTTGCATCATTGGCTGCTGTTGCTGTTGAGCATATTGCATCGGCTGTTGTTGAACTCTCTGTGGAGCCACATTTTGCCGCTGGATATGCGATGGTCCAACGTTCTGATACTGCTGTTGAATTTGCATCTGCTGCTGAGGTGGTTGCTGCAATTGCTGCTGAAGCTGACTTTGACGACATTGCTGTTGTTGTGTCGCCATTCCCATAGAACCTTGATTCTCAGCTAGCTCTTGCTGGGCTTGGTGTTGGTGTTGGTGTTGAAAAACCTGAGACTGCTGCTCATTCGATTGTTCTTGCATTTGAACCAGTGGCTGATGCTGGTACTCCGGCTGTTGCTGGCTATTATACTGATGTTCATGATCTTGCAGTTGAACCGTCTGGTCTTCTTGGTCCGCTGGCTGGGTTTTCGCAAAATCAACAATCATCTGAGCCCTCTCGTGCAGAGCAACTGATCTTGACTGAACTGGCGCCGGTTTTGGAGTTCTCTTCCGTGGTGCTGCCTTGGTGGGCCCATTCCGCTGATTGTGTTGGACGGGATGATGTTGGTATTGAACTCGGTGGGTCTGCTGATTGGTCACTTGGATCTGATTTTGAAGTTGCAACGGTCCCTGCTGTTCTACAGAAGTTTGTTGAACAATCGATGTTTGGTAATTCATCTGCACTTGCTGTTCGCTCATCGGATTTTGAAGATTGGTATTGTCCAAGACAACCTCATACTGCTCGTTCATCGTTGACAGCGAACTTGCATTCGGTTGTTGTTGTTGTTGCACCTGATAGGCATTTCTATTTTGTTGCTGAGAAATCATCTGTTGCTTTCCTTGAACGTAATGTACAAAGGATCCTCGACTTCTTCTATCCACGTGAGATTGCTTTTTCGGAGTAGGTTTACTTGTCCCATCAAGAAGATGCTTTTCAGTTTTGGTAAACTGTTTTTGGCCTCTAAACTCATCTGGAGAACTCAATACCGATGCAACCACGTTGTTAATGACTTCAGTGACCTTGTCTGGAGAATCAGGCTGCTCCAAGAAGTTTTCCGGGAACTGGTCAGATGGTGCTTCTTCAACTGGTGCTTGCAGAGTTGTAGACTGATGCTCCTGTGACGTTTTGTTAGATTGCAATGAGGTCAATTTGATTTGCTGCTTCATCGGAGCATAATGGATGGTGGATTGATGTGCAGGGCCCGAACTTTGTTGAGTTGGAACTTGTTGCAAATTTACTTGCCGATGTTGGATTGGCTCTTGTTTTGCTGAACCTTGCTGCATATGATTCTTTTTCTCATGCACTTGTGCTTCTTTCTGATGGTGACTGAACTTTTGCATTGTCTGAGGCTCCGAGTATCTCTGCAGCTTAGGCGACAGCATTACAGACTGTTGCAATGTTGCGAGGTCAATTTGAGATTGTCCAGAAATATTGTTGAACTGGTTGGGACGATTCAAATGTTGCTGTTTGAGCAACTTGCCAATGGAAACTTCCGGAGAATTTTGCATTTGATAGGCATGACCTGAAAAATTAAAATTGTTTGATACTCGTTTTAAATTGGTGTACAAACCTGAACTGCTGGCATTCATGTCCTGCTCAAACGCATTTTTCTTCTTGGGCTTTGCTCGTGACCTCTTTGGAGGTGGCAAAGGCGGTGGTCCTTGATTAGTCAATCCGTGGCTGGTACCGTTAACACCAACACCACTGGGTTTCGACTGTTGACGAGGACGTCCAAGATTGGTATGCGAAATTTCGTGTGGCAAGTACTTCACGTAACAAATTTGCTCATCGTCAGTTGCAGCTAACTGCTCCACGCCTCTTTGTTGCTCCAAATGCTGATCCATCCTTTGCGATTGTGGTACAGTAACAATCGTAGATGCTGGTGATGGTTGCATTGATATGTCTGCATTTGACTTCTCGCTGACGCATTTGTTGCAATTGTCCGGGCAAGTGGAATGACGAATATCATCTTCTTTGAAGTTTGATGGTAGCTTCTTGGTAGATCTGACCTGTGACTCGGAATGGGAAGATACTGGTAGGCTTGGATTCATGGGCACGTATTGCACATTTGCATAGCTTTGCGGATGTGTTTCACTCGATGGAGTCTTTATGACACGATTTGACATGATAGTCGTTTGAACCGGCTCTTGAGCAACTTGCGGTGTGATACTTAATGGTGGATCAGACAACTCAATATCAGCAAATGGGTCGTCCTGTGTGTGGCTAGTTGATGGCCCAGAGTCCAAGTAGATCCCCAATTCATCAAATGGGCTTGCATTACTTGCACGTGCCATTGACAAGGGAGCCGAGTTCGTTTCTGAAAACACAAAAAATTCAGATACTCCTAAAACTGCCTGCGATGCTTACCTTGCGAATCGCGAGAATTTTGCATCTCAAAAAAATTGTCCGATGGGAATGCATATTTCTGTGCAAATTGTTCAACAGAGAGATCCTCATGATCCTGCTGAATATGACTGCTGCTATTAGAGAATCGGTTGTCTTTGGTGACCGGCATTGGATTGTAAAGCGACCCATTGTTTGCTTGTTGAGCTGAAAATAAAATAAACAGTTTTAACATATTTGTTTCTCCAACTTACAGATCGGGGTAACTGGCATACTGGAGTGATAAGTAATATTAGATTCTTGCGAGTGGCATGAAACTTGACTTTCAACAGAAAGTGGTGGATAATCTGGCTGTTGAAATTGATTGTTGGAAACGTCTTCATATCCCCCATAATAACCATTCGATGATGTTTGATTGGAATACATCGCTGGCTGGTGAGGATAAGTATTGTTATCATTATACAGATGATACTGATTCTTGTCAGTGTAGATTTGGCTGGAGCCAGTATTTGTGGCCTCCGGCTGAGATGAGCCAAATGTGATTGGGGTGAGCATTGAAGCAACTGGAATTTAAGATGATAAGAACTTCACAGGATTTTACTTGTACTCACGACTCTGATGCTTTTTAGGCGGATCAGATGTTGGTTGCATAGAATAGCTATACGATGAGTAAACAGATGAGGAAGAAGACGATGAGCCACCGTTTCCTGAAACTGAAAAAGTTTTAATTTTTAGAATACAGAGCATGCTAGAGTATGTCTAGGTTCTTATCTAAATCAGTCAAAATGCCAGAAAAAATTGTTCTCATTCAGCTCACTCGTAAAATAAATGTGCGAACTCGCAGCTGCCTTCTTACACTATAAATTAAAACACGCGCCGCTCGCCTGACAACACTCTTGGTTCAATATAGTTCTGCGCAAGTGTTATTGACTATCACTTCTCATCTGGTCGCCGTCTGCCCATTTCTAGTAAACAACTGCCGAGCACTAATTCCATTTCAACGTACCGTCTGAATACCCGTATCCATTCGTGGTGGTGTTGTTATTCACAACACCGTTATGATGCTGTTGTGATGGTGGTCGCTGCTGCTGCTGCTGCTGTTGCTGATATCCAGTCAAAGGAGGAAGCAAGTTAGCAACAGATGGAAGTGGTTGATGTGTGCTTTGATGTGATGGTTGATGGAATTCAGTTTGTCCCTGATGAGCTGAAGTCATTGAGATCATTTGGTGCTCCTGTTGAACGGTCCCCTGTGCTTTTTTCTTTGATGGAGCTCTCGGTTTCTTCGCTGAAATAATTATATGTTTTTTTTTGAATAAGAGCTGGCAGGAGCCCCGGGTAAAAGAGCATATGTGACGGAGAACAAAGTCGTAAAATAAAAAAGCTCTTCCCCCCGTTAATATGCTGCCCATAATGCAAAATCAAATATGTTCTCACGTTTTTCAACACTCGAGACATTCCCTCCTGCAGCTTCGATTTCAGCCTTTGTCGGCTTCTTTCGCTTTGGTGCTGCTTTCTTGGGCGGCAACGGTGGGGCCGGATCTTGCATAAAAGTCTGACCACTTGTTGACGCTGACTCCGGTGCGATTCCATTCATCCCGTCCATTTTCTCGTATAAAGCTGTAACAATATCAAATTAATTGCGAGCTCAAGTTACAGCAATCAACTCACCTTTTTGAACACGTAATTGTCCTGCGACTGCTCCTAAGGGTACTTCTTGAAGTGCTTGTCCTAGGGGCATATCAAGTCGGATAAAATTCCGAAGTGATGATTGCCCTGTTCCCGGATGCAATTCCGGAGATGGTTTTTGTACTGAAATGATCAATTTTTATTTATTTTGGTCACTAAAAAAAGAAAAGGCGAAAAAAGTATTCCCAACATAACTAGAAAAGCGACAATTTCATGCTTTGGTAAAATTAAATAATATGACAAGAAAGACATGCACAAAATTCAAATGGAAAAATTGCGCGGGAAAATGGGGTACTCGAAAATCAATAACTGCCAACACGAAAACCATTCTTCTCTCGTTTCGAACACTCTCTGCGTCTCTATGGTCCAGTAAAACTCTCTACTATAAAGACACTATAAAAGAAGGCAACTAAAAAAAGGAGAAGGCAAAAAAAAACCGACGAACACAGGAACGGGGCAGAAATAAACTTGAGGCAACAATTCAGCAAGAGGTCGCACACGCGACGCACCACGCAACGCCTCACATTGATGGAGAAAGTGGAGAGGGGTGTGTGTGTGCAGCCACAGCAACCGCAACGGGACCCTCACAATTTCGCGCGGGCCGCGTACGCAAACCGCGTCGCGCCCCATATATCATATACAGAGCAGATTTGCATACAAGGGAGGCGATCTGCCTAAAATCGATGGCCGTCTGTTCTCATTAGCGTTCTCATTAGGCGCGACTGGCAGAGTATGACATGCTATGCGGTAAGGGAATAATTAGAAAACCTATCTATTCGGGTTTATATTCACTTGTTCCAACTATGATTAGAAGCCCAGAAACTCAAAAATTTTTCTTGAGAAAAACAGAAATGGAAATCAGCAGATAGAATATAACAGAATGATTGTACAAAAACAAAAGAAAACCAATCGTGACCGGAAGCAACATTTCGTAAATCTACTAGCACATGCTGTTTTGGAAAAAGCAAATCAGATGGAAAAGATGGAAAATTTTTCGGTCACAGTTCCAAAGGCAATTTCCAACACTATATCAAAAACTAACATTCAGAACCCTCCACAAAATGTTGTCTCATTGGTTCCAAAGGTTCTAGAGAACTGGAATCATTTGCAAAACTAGAAGGTGTCGATTTGGACCGCGAGTTCTTTTTTGATTTCGATTGAGCTGGCTTTTTCTCTAATTTTACAGTCTCGACAGCATCAGTTTGCACAGGACGTTTAGCCGAATTCTTAGCACGAGATTTCCGTTTCAGTTTCGGTTCCATAGCTTTCTTCCTCAATGCTTCCTGCTCTGCGGCTCTGGCCAATGCCAATGGTTCTCTCAAAAACGCGATGAGGTCTTCATCCGTTGCTTCAGATGCCGGTGTGCTCATGCTTCTCTGTAGAGGCGATGGAACCGATTTGCGAGTAGTTTCTGGATTGTTCAATTGTTGTGGATTACTTGGTCCGTGGCATTGCTCAATTTTCATCGATCCCTCAATACTGACGACAGCTTTGTTCGCGGTTTCTGAAAAGACCACTGGAGGACCCACGTCATTATGGACAGGTGTGGCAGGTGTCGACACTCTGTTCACTGCAGCCAGCACTAATGCAGGATTAACAACGCATTCTTCGAAACTGTTTCTCGTTTTTTGTGTTGTGCAAGATGCATCTTCCCGGTTTAAAACAGATGGTGTTGAGTCTTCAGGATTAGGAGCACTATCTTTTTCTAAGAAGAAACTAGAAATCCCTGTTGCATTATGTTCATTGGTGTTATTTTCCAAAAAACGAGACATTCCAAAGTGCCCTCTATCATTTTGAGCATCACAACAATTATTGTTATTTGAAGGAGACTCAGAAGAAGAATACTCGAGCCTAACTGTAGAGTTTTGTACAAAAATCGTTTGACGTGGGAGACGATGCAACGGAACACTCGAGGTATGCAGTTTGTTGAGAAAAGGCTGGAGCTGTTTGTGCTCGGAATGCAACAAATTGCCAATTTTCCCGAAGTCTTGTTGTGTATAGTTTAAGTATGTGTAGAACATGGCTTGCGCTTCTTCTGCAGTCAAATTTGTAGGATCAATAAAACCCTGAACACGACGAGAACTTCGCTTTGGTTGAGAACATAAAGACTGAGTTCGATTTCGGTTTTGTTGTATCCTCGCATTTGCATACTCTTCGTGATAAAGGCGCAGCGTGGTTTTTTCCTCAACCGTTCGATCTTCCAACTTCTTCCATGAAATTCTGGCAGCTGTTTCCATTCGTTCCACTTTTGAATCTCTCTGACACAATGAAGCGAGCGCATCTCTTGTTGATTGATTGCTTGCAACAACGATGGATTGCCCGGTCTGATCATTCCAGACACAGACAGTGTCGTTCGACGCAAAGTGAGCACTTATCAGTCCGGATCTTTTGATATCGCAACCTGAAATTAAATTTGATTTAAATTTGCTAAGTTGAAAAATAGGTAATGAAACACACTATATGATGTAGCACGTATTCGACCAGGAGGCTTAACATCTCCAATCAAATCGTCCATTTTGCTGGTTGAGCGTCTTGTCGGGGGAGCTGAAAACCAGGAAATTTTATTTTTTTTAACCAAAATTATAAAAATCTTACGTGTCTCCTCCATATTTCTCAGCTGAGGCGATGGCATACTATCTTCAACTTCGACTTTTAGTTGATCAAGCGACAAACCGATTTCAGGACTTCCTAAAAAGCCGGTCAGATTGGCTTCGACGGATTTCAAAGCTCTCACTCTCTCTCTAATAACAACAACTAAAAGACTTTATGCGTTCTGTATAAATAAAATTGCAGATTTTCCATCTCTGAAGAACTGAAGAACCGAAAAAGTGCCAGGCCAGATGTTGGTTGCAGTCAATTGTAAACACGATGCAAAACTAAAGAAGAGGGAAATATGTACAAATGTGTTAATTAGTCAAAGGTCTGCTATCACAACGAATGCATCTTGAAGCTTCCTCCATGGATCCGTTGGTTGTGCGAACAAGATGTACATATACGGAAATTACAACACGATTTAGACAAGGCAACATAAATACAACAAAAATACATAACAAGGTGAAATTACCTTCAGCCGATTCGTCGGCAACAACTGAACTGTCTTCTTGGTTATTCATTCTAAGATTCGGTTCATGACCACTGAAAAAAAATGTTTTAGAGATTTTCCGAATATTCGTATAAGATTTCGAACTAAAAACGTATGAAAAAGTTGAAAATCGATAGAGTAACCAGTAAACATAGGAGGATTGTATAAGTATTCATTCTCAATGGAGCACACTTTCACGCAACGTTGTTTCGCGCGCGATGATGATGAAATAGTGTAAGGAATGAGAGAAACGGTGTTTTTTTTTCAAATTATGGCCAGAGGCAAAAGGTATCGTGAACATCAGAAACGTAAGGGGTTTGCTTTTTTGGCGTGTTTTATCATTTAAAAAATGCTGAAATGGACCAAAGTTCAAAATTCGCGGAAAAAACTAATTCTCAGGGGGTTTGTAACGTACTATAAAGAATAAAAAAGCTGAATAATTTTTTTTGGGAAAGTCACAATTTTCAGTTAAACGATAACAATAATTTTTCTCAAAGAAAACACTCGAGCCCACACCACTCAATGTGTGAGTGCAGGACGCGAAAACCAATTATAACGATGTGTCTTGTTTCTGTGGATGGGATGGAATTGAAAATGTTTTTCATCAGAGCAAGAAGAGGAAAAAGGAAAAGGAGACGAGGAAGAGAAGGGCGTAGGAGCCTTCTTTGCGTGAGCGTATTCGTATAGGGGGGGGGGGGATGGCGAAAATAAAAGAGCGGGAGGAAAGAGAGCAAGGCAAAAAGTCGTCGTCGTCGTCGTAGAGGGAAACACACCACCACATGCACAAAATAATGCTCGGCTTCCCCCAATTCAGATGGTTCGACATCTGCTCCGATTCGGAGAGTTGCCATGGTAGTTGCGAAGAAAAAGCAAAAGGGATGATGTATTTTGAAGACGTGTCTCTCTGAGAAAACGCGGCAGAAAAATTTCGACGACATATATCCACTCAACATGCTATACGTGCACACATTTGTAAGTGCTCTTCTCAGGTGAATCAGAAATATTTACGATTAGAGTAAGACAGAATGACAGAAAACGAAGGAATAAAAAAATTGCGATACAAAAAAAACAAAAAATTCCGAGTACGGGAAACGAATGGATCTAAGACGTAAGATTTGAGTAATGATGATTCGAAGCAGCAAATGCACACATGTATCCGCTTTTCCCATTGCGGTATTATAGAAAAATGATAATCTTGCTTTCCAGAAAATATAAAAAGAACGATGAATTATTCAGCACCCCCAGCCATTTATTGAATGGGAAATATTCCAACGTGATGGGAAGCATGCAGCATTCAAGCTTGGGGAAATGTTAGAAATGGAAACTCCAGGCTCTTAGGCCGTAGACTACGCCTGCGGGTGAATTATCAAGAACAGTTTTGTATGGCGTTAAAATAACTAATTAACAAAATAAAAATTTTCAAAATTTCTTAAAATTGAAAAGGGGTTGAAAATGCGACAGAGCTTTAAGTTTTTCTAAAAATGGTTTACACTCAGTTTTCACCACTTTTTGACCCAAAGTAAAAAACATTTAAAAATGTTTTGCAAAGTTTTATTACGATATTTAGTTATTTTAAAACAATAGGAATGGTTTTTGATTATTTCCCCACAGGCATTAGTCCACCTTTGAGGTTAAACTTTAGTTAAAATCTTCACCACAAAGTTCACAATTATCAATTTTTCTAAGAGGACAAAAGGGCAAAAGGTATTTATGACTTTCAGAGACTACTAGTTCCGGGTTTCTTTATGTTCTACCCATTAGTTGATAATGTTCTGATACGTTTTACTGATAAATTTCTTGTTTTCGAGAAAAAAAAACATACACCCATAGGAAAAATTGTTATTCCAATGAATTACGTTACGTTTTGATAAACTATTGACCACATTCAGGAAACCTCGAAATTTCTATTAAACTGTCCAAAAACGTTGAACTTTTCCACTAATAGGTTTGATAGCGTTTCCGAGCTCAACAATCGGATACATTTTACTAGCGGTACATCAACATTTGTGAATATAAAAAAAAATTTTGCAGTGACCTTTTTAGTGATCCTAATAACAGATTTATACATCACGTAATATATTTTTTCAATAGAAATTGATCCGTGGCCGTGCTAACGGGTTAAAGAAACAAATCAAAAAAAAAAGAATGGGAATGAAAAAGACAAATATAAATGATATGCATGTAACACAGTGAAAACAACAGAATAGAAAGACTAGAACACATATTTTTCCAGGACACTGGTGTGATTCTTTGTGTATAAGTGGGAGGAAGAAAAAGAGAATTGGGAAAAAATAAAGAAGGTTCTGAAAAGAGCTGGTTGAAAGACGAAAAGGGGGTTTGTTAGTTGGCTTAGGCGAGAAATTGGAATAGGAATCGCGATATACGCCTTCTTTATCCACATATTCCTTTCCTTTGCCTCAGGGCGGTTGAGAATGCTCGAAAATAGGAATGGAATGAGGAGATGAAGGGGTTGGAAATGCAAATGTGAATTGGACAAATAAAGAATTGGTTTGTCACTAAGCTGATGGAAAGGAGACGGAAAACGAAGAATGAATGAAATCGAAATGAACGGACGGAGAGAACCCTCTTGTATTTGAGTCATTGAGCCATTGATCCGCTTCCATTAGACTAACATATGGCTGGCGTGCTCCAGTCTCCTATTTTTCAAATTTAATAGTCTTCCGGCGCTCGTCTAACCTTTAATCTGAATTCACAGAGGCCAACCAAAACCCTAATTCATATGCAATGAGCTTTCGCCCCATATACCCCTAACGATCACCTTTTGAGCTCTAACCCTGCTCTACAATTATTCACATAAACTTCATCAGAGAGGCACTAGAGACGACGCTGAGTTGCCTAGAAAATACGCAACAAAATAAAATAGTGAGAGATTTGGCGCCCCGTCTATACACTGGGCGTGGTTCATAATAAGCGGATTGTCACCAAGGTAACGAGATGATATGATTGACTCGCAGATGTCCTCTCGACTTCATCTTTTTGCTTGACTTACTCTTTCCATTTCATTTGGCCAAATACGACAAACAATGAACCCTACTCCGCTTGAAGATGTTGAAGAAGGTGAGTGAGGGGACCATCCTTGTGGAAAAGAAAAGAAGGAACTGAAATGTGATGTTAACGTTTTCACATCCTATCATGTTTCGGTTAGTGCAGATGCCCGCGGGGGAGAGGGTTTCAAGAGAATGGTTTAGGGTTTCTACTATTAAATGTATTTTATTCTTCGAACTATTCCTAAGACATGTTTCGTTTTCTTTTTTAGTCTTACAAAATAATTAGGTTTTTTTTTGAAACGGACGTTAACGGTCATTTATCTTTTATGGAGTCGTAAGTTATTCTACAAGTTGGCTGGTATGTTGTTTTCTATTCTATTCTCATACTTATATACATATTCTGCTAAAAAATGTTCGCTTTGATGTTTAACATGCTTTTTTATAAATATTTCTTTCATGTCTTCCCCATTGCGAAAAAAGAACTGAAAATGTTTAGATCTCTTGCTCTTGACGCTCAGCCAAATTGAAAAAGTGCGTGACGGCAGGCAATTTCAGAGAGAGTAGGAAAATGGAGCTGTCTTCCGTCAAAACACCTCCAACAATTGTTGTGGGGAATAGGGAAATTACAAAATTACATAGGAATTTTACATTTGAATATAAAAGTGGGCAAAATTAAAAAAAAAACGTTTTCCATAATGCCAAAAAAGTCAAATACCATAGAGAAACTTTAAAAATAAAAATAAAAATACTTTTTGAGAAAACTATAGAACTTTTGAATGTTCGAATCCCTACAATAGTTGAGTACTAATATTTAAAACATAAATAGACCATAAAATTCAAATGAAATTTTTTATTGAATATTTCCGAAAAAATAGTAAAAACTAAGTAATGAGTTTTTTTTGAAATAAAATTGATAGTTAAATATTTTTTGAAAGGTTTTATTATGATATTTGGTCATTTTGGTGCTATAAATAGAGAGCTGTTTTCAACAATTTCTTAAAAAATTTTTAATAAATTAAATAAGAATTTTAGGTTCTTTTAGTTTATTGTTTTCGTAAAAAGCACAACAAAAATACAATTTTTTTTTCTAAACGTCACTGTGTAGAGTTGATGCGGCGTTGACGGAGTAATCGTCACTCGCCACAAAAAATTAGATTCGTTGAGTAACGGCGGAAAGAAAAAGAAAAAAAAATATTTTTCATCTCCATCCATTTTCTTTGCTCGCGCGATGAAGATATGGGGGGCTCTGGTACTCGATTCTAGGACTCTTGTTGAATATCTCATTAGGGAGAGTGCATCTAGAACAAGGAGAAGATGTCGGGAATATTTTCACATCGAGCAAAAAGGAGCAAAAAAAGTGGCGAAAAAAAGGAATCTTCGTCATTTTCATTCGACGCTTCAGGAAAAAAATGGAAGCAGTGTGGCGAAAACGCGCATCAGTAGTGTGAGAATTGAATTGAAAGAGAAAAACCAATTATGTTGAGCTGTTTGAGTGGCTAAATTAAAAACATTCTGAAACATGCTCCGATTGGAAAAAACTTATGTTAAAGGCTCGTGTATATTTGCCATTTAACTATAGGAAATAGTAAATTTATTAACTTATTTAAATTTTTCAATGATTTTTTAAAAAATTTTGAGAAACACTATTATCAGTTTTTTGTGTGATTGAATACGTCAAAAATAATGAAAACAAGAATTAACTTTCCAGAAAAAAAATATCCGAAAAAGTAAGCAAACTAATTCGGAATAAATATATTAATTATATATGAAAAAAAACAAGCTGTAAGACTCAAAATGTCAACAATCAGAGTTATTCATAGGACGAAGTAAGGTATATTTGCTATATTGAAATAATTTTAACTTCGTTATTAAACTCAAAAACTAGAAAACATAAACGCTCAAAAGTTCACGAGATCAAGTAGATTCTATTGCACCGAGTATATGAAATTCTGAATTGTGCAGAGTTGAATGAATTCAGAGAAAAAGGAAAATAATTACACTTGCTCTTATTTGTATCCGCAAGTGCTCAAAAGTTTTGTATCTAGTTTATTCATTTTTTTTATTTCTTGAGACATATTTTACTTTGAAAACCTATAAAGAAATTAAACTTGATAGTAACCTAGGAGTCCAGGATATACGTTCATTTTATAAGCATTTTCTTTTAAACATAGGATTCAATTTATATGTTACTCGCGCCTTCTTCGAACTTATCTTTACTGTAACTTCGCGATTTTTCGCAAAAACGTTAGTTTTTGTTAATTCCCATTAAGTTTGTTAATTCAAAAGTAAGATACGGCCAGTGAAAAAATGAATAGAAACCATTGCTATGTATGTTGATAAAAAGGGCCAAATATATATTTGAAAAACGAAATTTTTTATTTTGCGTCAAAAAGCAGGGAAAGCTGAGTTTTTTTCGGTTTTTTTGTAAGTCGTCAATCAAAAGACAAATGTTTTTCCAGTAGTTTTTTAAATTTTTTCAATATGCGGCAGTGCCTTAGATTTTTATTCAAAAAACGCAAACAGTTTTCATCGCTTTTTAACTCAAAACATTAAAAAATCCTTTAGTGGCAGTTCATATTCAAAACCATAAAAATAGTTTAAAATCATTTCTCCACTGGCCGTACTTCACCTTCAAAGTCCAGATATACTTATGTTATTCCTCTCGTCGACTTCTTCGAATTTCCATTTCCACCTGTTGCAAGTGCCTGGAAACAAAAAATTCACGTGTTCTCGCATTTGTAACTATAGAAACACCGCGATTTTACACAACACCTCTCATTTCAAGTGAGCTCTGGAAAAAAAAAATTTCAAAAGTTTTAGTCTCTGTGGTTTCCTTATGACTGACTAGCTTCGAAGTGCAAGTACGCGTATCTTTGTTGTATTTCTCATCCAGCACTTCTCAAAATGAAAGATGACAGAACGTTAACAGAATACGAATTTCAGGCGTCCACCCCCATTTTATAAAAAACGAGAAACAAAGAAAGTTTATTTCCTTAGGGAAAAGAGAATGGATACCAGATACCAATCCCAATTTGAGGGTACCCGTTTTCTTCTCAGTTTTCATTGATTCATTCCAGTTTCATTTTTTTCCTGTGTTTTCAAGTGTTTTCAAGTGTTTTCAAGATTACCCCTCTGTTTATAGTTTTTAAAAATTAGAACAAAGGTAACTATTCTTTCTGGTTATTTGTGCTACTTTCCACTTAATAGAATTCGATATAAGTGAGATCTCAATAATAAGACTGAAAACTGAAAACAAAAGAAAATAAGGACAGCGAGTAGAGAAAGGAGGAGCTGAGAGACGTGAGCGGGAATATAACAACACAGGAAGAGGTCCTTAGTGCGTAAAACCGGCTTGCAAGGAAGGGGCTCTTCTCGCACAACACTTGGCCTTGCTCTCCGCGCGGAGAGAATGAGAGAAGAGTCACACGGTTATCTTTGTGTCTGGATACTTAATCGACGGTGTTTGTGTTCTTTTTGAATTCGAGATTTATCTGATTGTCATTTGTGAAGCTTTTGCTTTAATCTGATTTTAATTCAAATTAAAGTCCAACACTTAATTTCTTTCCTTTTGTGGCTTTTCTCGAAAATTTTCGATAACTTCCTCCAATTTTCCACAGCTTTCTACAAATAATTATCGCAAGTTCTTGACTGTTGAATGTTGCTAAAAATTTTCGCGAAAGTTTTTGCATGCTTCCGTGAAAGTCAATGGAAGTTTAGAGTTGTCAAAAGTTGTTGAAAGCTGTCGAGAGTTCAAGCAAAAGTTCTTAAAAAATCATGAATTTTTCTTATTTGTTTGATTTAGAAACGATTTCGGTAAAGCAAAATAATGTTATTTGTTCACTTTATTTTCAATTATGTGTTAGAGATATCTGGTTCCGCACTAATTACTCAATTTGCGTTTTATTATTATACTAACTCAAGTAGTATATAAGACTAGTCACGTCCAATTTATCTCATATAAAATAAACAAAGCGCTGACCCTCGTTCGATGCTTGTTGCCGAGTTCGCCCACCGGCTCGTCTTAGCTTTTACACTATTTCTCTCTCGTCAAATCTTCTCCATCTTACCACCATTTCCTCCCATTATATGAATTTATCGTTAACATGTAGTTTGATGTGGTTTTCCATATTGCAATTGATATTAATTTGCGCAAAAAAAAATCTCGTCCCATTTTCTTTTGCTAAATATTTATTTTCATTTGAGTGGCCGATTTGTGAGAAAATTTCGAGTAGAGTCACGTGTTGCGGAAGATGAAGGCTATAGCCAAAAATATTTGAACATGTAAACGACATATTTTTCGGGTTTTTTCATTTTTTGCTGTTCAAAATACCTACGATTTTTGATGGCTCGAGTATTTTGATTTCAGTTTATGAGAAAAATAAAATTTTAAAGATAGCTTCAGTAGCAATTTCGTCAGAATTTATTTAAAATAGTACTTATATTAAAACGTTTTCAAGTTTTGATCAAGTTTGTACGTGTGACCAACTAAATTTCTCAAATACTCATATTTGAATTCACTTCAAAATATCTCTTTTTTTGGATATCGTCCAAAATTTTGAAAACACAGCAATTACCATTTTTTGATTTTAAATTCACAACTTCAATGCTTTTTTGAAACGTTTTACTATTATATAACAATTAGTCACTGTTGCACCATAAAATTTGGGTTTTTAACTACATCCCAACTGTAGCTACTTAAAAGTAATAGCTTGTTCTTTTCTTCTAAGTTCAAGCAATAACTTTCATATTTTTAACTTTTTCTTGTGCACTTTTAAAGTAGCCATTTCCCTTTTACTCCTATTCTATGGCTATCTTTCTCATCAAAAAAGAAAAGAAAAGGAGAAACGAGAAGTCCATAGTTTTGAGCCAAAAAGACTCGCATAAAAATGTGCTGCATGTGCAGCAGGTCAAGAAATATGTGTCCTTTCATCCACATGTTGCCGCTTCCTCATTTCTTTTTTTACCCGCTAAAATCAAGTACATTGAGTGTGAGAAAGATGTGTTGGCGTTTGTTTAAGTAGATTGTTTAAATAGCTGAGACATCGAAGATCTACGAGATGTACCTGTTTTTTTTGCTTTCGAATCAAATTGCTCCACGTTCAGAATGCAGTAATATTTTCATATATGTCCAGTTTCAACAAGAAAAAACAATACTTGATAATTGACCGTCCAAGCTATAGTTTTCTATCGTCTTGTTGTAAGTGCAAGTTCATGTATTATTTTTTGAATTAAACTTTCCAGCGAATCAAACAAAATATCCATACAGTTTTCTGAACTTGAAAATATCGTAAAATTTATCTTTGGAAATATTTCCCCAGCACAGAAGTTTTAACGAATTTGAAACTCAAAAAAAAAAGCGACCTCCATACAATTATTGAATCACATTTTATATTATTTTATTAGCTTCTTTTAATAAAATCAGTAGTTTTAGACAACATTTTTGTCAAAAATTTGTTTTATGTGCGGAAACAGCAGATTGGCTGCCCACTCTTGATTTTTTTTTTACTTCCTGAAATTCGAGTAGCGTTTCTCGTTTTTTCTTGAACAGACTAAAGGCTAAGAAAATTTCGGAGCTAAATTTAACTAAAATCTCAATTTTGGGCAACTTTTGTTGTCCTTATCGCAGCGGCCAAAAATTAATTACTAAATACTCACATACTTCAACTCTAGAACTCTAGTGAGATCACCAAATTTAGCCACGAATCACTTTTAATGTGCGAACTCAAGGAGCAGGGTACTATCACGAAGACGATCAAGCGAAATTTGCACATTGTGCCCGGTTTCATAAGCGATGTGCGTATTTTTTTTTCTACAATGTCTTAATCGTGACAAATGACGTGCTATGTGGAAATTAAAATATTTGAAAATAAATCTTTTCCAATTAATATTTTTCAGCTTCTTGTTATTACTTGCACCTGCAATCTCACAGCACAAAATTATTTCCAAGGACGCTATCCGAAAATTATTCTTTGTTTTCTGAGAAAAGTAGAAACTGAACAAAAACATGGTCTACGAAACATTAAACCTCTAGGGACCTATAGTCATAAGTTGACAACGTTTCGGAACATGTTTTGGATGTTTTAGACATATGAAAGAAACTCTTAATCATATTTTTCCCCACTTTTGTTTTTCAGAAACATTGTTTTCCACGTGGTTTTGGAAGAATAGCGAAGTCTTTATTTTCTCTTTTTAAACTTCATTTCATTGTTTATTTTTCTCATTTAAACTATGCATAGCTTGAAAACAAAATTTTACTTTCCCAAGCTCATCTTGCTTCCATTCATCCCTTTCTTCGTATTTTCTCTTCCGAATTTTTTACTCTCATTGACTGGCCTGCACTAAGAATTGAGATCAGAGAAAATTGTGAATTGAGAGAGATGCAAGACATTAACTTCTTCCTGATGTAAAGTGTCAAAGAGAGAACGCGGTTAGAGAAGCAAAGATGTGATTGTTTTCAGGTGACGAAGCTGAAGCGATGGAGCTCATTGACAAAACTGTCGAGCTGCGTGGCAGTCAAGTGCTCAATATGCACTCTTACCATTCAATCATCTGGCGGCGAAGGATTATGGCGTTTGCGACGCTTCTTGCATGGGTAGGTCTCAATTCATATAAATTATAAATGTAGTTGATGATCTGCTCTTTTGGCCCTCTTGGCTCTCTAGATGTAAAAGAGATCATCAAAAATTAAAAATTCACATTCTTCATCGTCGTTTCACATTTTTTATGTGCAGTATTCCACAAACGAATAATATTCAATTTGAATTCCACACAATACAAGCCGATCTTAGAAGGCGGAAGTAAATAAGATTAGATCGCGTGTCTGTTTCAATTAGGCCAACTCAATTACAGATCGGTGTTATAATGCTGGTGGCGGCGCTGGCGACGACGAGCTGGGCAACGATTGATTTCGTCAACACCGACTACCACCCAATTCACGTAGATTTGGGAGTCTGGGGAGAGTACAGAAAAATTAATACTTTCAAAAAAGTCACAGGTGAGACCAGGGGAAAAATATCATAGTAATTTCGAGAAGTACCCATTTTAGGGTTTTTTTTAAAGAAATTCGATCTAGAACACAGCAGAGAATTGAGTTTTTTGCGAAATTACTTTTTTTTTCAATTGAACAACTGAAATCAAAGTTACAAAAAACTAAGCTATCAAATTTTACTCCAGAAAAATAAATTTTGTTAGGTTGCCAAAAAACCGATTAGAATCGCTATAACGAGTAAATTCGGGATAGTAACTGGCAACTGCGAGAGACATCGGGATAAATATTACATCACGGCCCATTCGTCATTCCTATTCTAAATACTGTATCAGAAACATTATTTACCTAAAATTTTAATCACCTTCCAACCAACTTTCCCCTATTTCAGTTGAATGGATTCCTCATTTCCCGGCCCCACCAGAGAATATCCTGCGACTTGCGGACACTCATTTGCAACGTATGTGCTCTCTAGTATTCCAGCTTTTATTTTTTATTTTCAGATTACTACCGATCACAAGCTTTCATGGGATGCTTCGGAGCAGTCATTCTTTTGTGCACCAACGTTCTAGCTGTTTACACCTTCTATCATCATCGTTACATGTACAAAAGAGCCGTCGCTGCTCTTTATCTTGTTGTTGGTTAGTTGAACAATAGCCCATGAATTTCAAATAAGAGTGCAAGCGGCTTTCACTTTAGTTTGGACTACATACATTTTAATTCTTTGCAAGCATAATGAAGCATAATTTTTTATGTCTCCGAAATTTGAAAATGATGATGAATAGTAAATTCATCAACATCTTGTCAGATATGATCTGTCTGTCAAATTTCACGAGCGTCATGTGCTGCTTTTCAAATCCAATAGATAACGACGCTCATGAAACACGTTGCGAATGAGTGGACAATAGCTGGATTGTAAGATAAAAAAGTGCGGAAGTCGTTTAATGAGCAGTTGGCATTGACTCTTGCTCTTCAAAAAAATATAAAAAACTTCGTTCCCTTTGACATGGGTTATTACTTCCTGATAAGTACAAGCTTGTGCTTTGAAACAAAAACAATTGTTTCCCGAGTTGAGGAAAAGCTATCGACATTAGATGAACAATTGAAACCTACCATTTTCAGGCAACGTGAAGATTTTATACACTGTGTTCTTCGTTATTTGGTATTTTGTCTAATTCTAACGTGATCGAATATCATATTAAAACACCTAAAAACTTCAAAAATTTTTGCCAGTTTTTTTGCCTGACTTCCAAAATTAAAACACAAAAAACTAAGTTTTCAGCTCAGTTTTTATCCATTGACCGCACAAAAAAAGTTTAAATTTTTCAAAGTCTTCTTATAATATCTGATTAATTTTGCAACATTTGCATGATTTAAAAAATTCCGGGCGAATTTCCTCGGGGTCCAATTTTAGAAAGGTTTATATTTTGTAAAAATAAAACCATTTTTTTTCAATTCTAAATGCCAAAAGTTATTCCACCTGAAAATTCACTCAAGGAGTAGGGCAAAAAAATGTTGCAGCAAAATTATCACAAGTGTCAGTCCGCCTTCAATTCTAAGTACAGTGCGCCCAACTGCTATATGACCCCCTTTAAGGCGTTCAGGACAATGCTGAATTTTTTCAATCCATACTAAAAGGGATTCATAGAATTCGGGAGCACTATGTTTTGTAGAACCAATATAAATACATTTCTTTCTAAAAACCAGTGTTAATCATTACAGCCATGTGCATCTTCGGAGCAATCGAAATTCTATCAAGTAGCATCAATGAATGGAACACCGCCGTTGCTCAGGTTTGTAACCATTTCTCGGCAGAATGATCAATCTTATTATTTTTAAAGAATGGCGAGTTCGATTACGAAGCCGGCAAAAAGATGGGTTACTCAACAAGACTTGCTCAAGGAGCCATCGCCACTTCTTTGATCGCATGCCTGGCATTTGCTCTAGGATCACACAAACAAAAAGGAGAGCACGCGGCTACAGCAGAACTGGAAATTGAAGACAGAGAGTATCATATTGGGCGATGATTGAGATGTCAATTGTTTAATTCGTACACATTCCCTATCATTCTTTGTTATTTTCGAAATCTTGGAACTCACAACTCTGGATAATAGTCTTGCAATATGCGCTTGTTTGAAACAAAAAATGTATTTTTCAGAATTCAAAGTGTTCAAATTGATTGAGCTTTTTTGACTTACACTTTCCACTGACCAAACTTAATGTGAACTGTTTTTTTTTCATCATATTTTTTGCAAATAAAATATTTGGGAGTTGTTGTTGCAATAGAAAACAGAAAAAACCAGTTTTTTTTCAGGAGTATCTTATTTTATTTGTATGCGAGGCAGTAGTGACGGTTAGCAGGCAATGGGAAACTACAAAAAATCGATAAAAATTAATTACTTAAGGTGCGCGGCAATGTGCATTGTCTATTTTGATACCTTTCCCATTTTCCTGCAATTGGTAAGTTTTTGAATGTAGAGAAATATTTGTTATGTGTTTGAATTTTAAAAAAAATATACTGTTTCAAAATCATTAACTTTGAATTTTTTTTGCAATTCCTAAGTTGTTTTATAGTGTTACATACTACTATTTAAAACATTTTGCTATAAAAAATCAGCTACAACTCATCAAGTTATAGCCAAAATACATTTTGTGTCGTGATTTAAATCAACAAAAAATAATCTTAAAACATAGTTCAAATGACAAAAACCTTGATTGATTTTTCTGCCCCAACTGATAGCATTATCTTCCCGCCATTCATGCACGCTGTTTCGTTTTGGTTATTTTATGAATTCATTTTTCAGATAGCAAAATGGGCTTTTGGACCGACGTGCGAGATCGGATCAAAAGCTGGAAAATAACAGTGGAACCGTTAATGTTTGTTTTGGCAGCATGTAATACAGCTGTGTGAGTGTTTTGTCTTGTTGACAAGAAACATGTATATTGAAAGTAATCAAAAAAATCATGTTTCAGAAAATTTTCGAGAATGTCAAAAAGAAACTTCACTGACCTAACAAAAACATATCCTGTAAAGTTTTTAAAAAAAGTTCAAACATTTGTCAAAATTTTAATTTAACGTTTCTCTACTCAATATTAGTGAATTTTAGGTACAACGTTTTGAAAAACTGCTTTTTAGTGTCCTAAAAACCCCTCACAAGCTCACAAGAACAGGAAAAGCAGCCCAACGGAGAGTGAAATCGAAAAACAATATTTCAAAACGTTTATAAAACTATGATATTTGAACATTTTAGCAATGTATGCGTATATTATTTATAAAAAGTTTTCCACTGACTATAAAAATTAGTATAATGTACCAAAATATTTTTTGCAACTACATAGTATAACGCCAAAGTTTTCAACATTTATAAGTAAGTAGTTGAAGACTTTAAAAAAACTTTTCTGATTACTACAAAACTAACAATTTACAAAACTAAAATGCATTAAATTCGTTTTCAGAGGAATTGTATCTCCCGCACTGAAAGAAATGAAAATGAAACGAGTGTACCCTGCTCCACCAGATATCCACGGAAAAGATCTTGAAAAATATTATAATAAAAAGATGGTGATGTGGGACAATTACTATGAATACATAAACCTGCCAATAGCTTGCGTTTTTGGAATTATTTATGGTGAGATCTTCACATTCTCGAGAATATATGTTCATGGAATCACTTTTTTTGCAGGAGGATATAGTGATCATCGAGGAAGGAAATATCCAATGCTCATTGGAATTCTTAGTGTGTTGGTCTCAAATGCCAGTGAGTGGACCCACTGATTCTTGACACCTTCAAAAATGATGTATTTTAGTGAATATTCTGATGTGGGATGAAAACACAGATTGGCCACTTGCATGGACCTATCCAACTGCCGTGGTGACTGGAGTTTTGGGCGATTTTTTGTTAACGATGAGCTGTATAAATGCATATATTGCTGACGAGTTTCCGGACAAGATTACGGTATTTTTAAGAAAACTTGAAAATTCGAGATCTAAAAAAATGATTACACAAAAAAATAATGACTTTTATTATTTATTTTTAAGCACGAAACACGCAATAATTCTCTAAAATATTCCAGTAATAACTTTAATAATTAAATTTAATTGGAAAACGTATCAAAACGGCGTTTAAAAATTTTTGAAAAAACATAAACTTTTGAATTATGGATGTATAGACTTTTTAAGCTCACGTATATTTTAACACAATTCCAGTGACGCTACACCTAACATCCCTAAAATATAAAATTATATAAATATTAAATACATAATTATATAAACTGAAAAGCCCTCTAAAAATAAGTTGACCGTGCATTTTTCGAGAATCTGCGTTTCTTTATGATCTGCTACTTTAAAACTTTAGAATACTAGTCCCTAGTTTGAATAAGATTGTTCAAGCAAAAACTACAAAATGTTGGAAAAAAAAACAACGTTGTTTGAAAATGCCCAAATTCGGTAGACTCCAATTTAACAAATTCTCCAGTTTTCTAACTCAATAACTAATCCTATTCAGCTGTCATATCGTATGGTCGTAGTGTCAATTATCTTTAGTTTGGGATCGTTTGTTGCTTCGAGATTTGTAAAAGATTTGGTAAAGTGGACTTCAAAGCCAACAGTCATGATTATTGCAGAAGGTTTTGCAAACATTATAAATGAAACAAAAACCTAAAATTGATTCAGGTGGATATCTACTTACATTTCTTGTGTCCTTATTAATTTTGGACCAAAAGAAACCTAAGACTAAAAACTGTTTATTAAAAGAAGATGAATCCATTGTAACTGTAGAAGGTTCGGAAAATCAAAGTCTTGCCTCACTCCCAAACAGTACCCAAGAAAATAAGTTGTTAGTTCATATCATGTGATTAAACCACCATAAATCCAACTTTTCCAGATCAGTTTTTGAAATCATAAAAACTTCATTCGTAGCAATCTATGACGCTGCGAAAATATTCCTACAACCAAGAGCAGGCCATCGAAGATTATTCCTATATCTTTGCTTTGCCGCCAATTTTCTCGATCAATTTGTATGGGGTGAAGAGAAAGGTACAATTTTGCCAAAATGCGACGCATTTCCCTCGATGAATTATACTTTAGAATATTGAATCTTGAACCCTGAATCTAGAAATGAAATCATTTGAAAATTTGTTCGGGAAACTGCGTGGGCGAGATGTTTCAATCTCTTTCCGGTCTATCATGGGTCGATTATTACTTCAAAACGAAGCCAATTTCTATGTTGTTTTCTTGAACGCACGGGGAGTTTACGAAATTAGGTATTAAGCTCACGTCAAATGTAATTTAATAATTTACTGTATATAACACAAATTTTTATTTTTAGCTGTTTTAGGAAAAACACTAACTTTCTGATTTTCAGGTCTTCTGGGCACCTACGTGAGATTACCCCCTTTCACGTGGGACACGTCCACATATGCTGACTACAAATCCTGGCGACCAATAGTTCGTTCGTAATTTTCCAACAAAAATTCCTCAGCTTTTATTAAATTTATTTTCAGAAATTGTGGGTATGGCTGTTGGTATGTTATTTTTCAAACGAATCTTTCATTTCCGCGACACCTTCATAATCTGCCTTGCCATTTTGAGCATGACCGGATGTGTGCTCATGATTGGATTGGCTCAGGTCAGTCTTTGCTACTTTTTTTTTGTTGAAGTGATAATCCGCTTAGAATATAGGATTAGGAAAAGTCACAGGATATGTGACCGGATGTTTTTATGTTTTTTTTTTACAGGCCTCATGGTTGATATTTGCAAGTTTGGCTCCAGGGAGTTTACACGGGTTGCTTAATCCAATGTCGTATACTTTTATAGCATGTATTGTAGAACAGGACGAGGTTGGCAATCGGAAAAAATGTATACATTCCTATTCCGTACTTTTTCAGATAGGAAAAGCATATGCAATTAGCTCGGTGGCCCAAAAACTCGCCGGAATCGCGCAAAGTTTGGTTCTTCAAAATATTTACATAGCAACGGTGGATTGGTATCAGGCTAGTAAAGCTATAAAGCTATAAAACTATATTCCTACTAATTCATATATTTTTGTAGGGTTTCGTGTGGCTTCTTATGGCAGCCATCAGTTTCGTCGCTGTTGGAATTTATTTCATAGTACACGTTATGGCAAAACGAGAGAACGTCGGATCCTAACCTCATTCATGCATTATGTCTCATGTAATTTGTTATTTATCATTGACAAAATAAATTCGAGAAAGAGATGATTTGGAAATGCGAGACTCAGACATGGCGACATATTGACCTCAGAACGCACGAGGCCCGAGAAAAGATGATGGGGGAGGAGGACAGTGAGGGGGGTCTCCGAAAGAGTGTGTAAATTGTCGTAGCAGTGTTTGCGGAAGGCCGAAAATCCGGTATGCGCATGGTACGCCGTGTGGATGACCTGTTTCATGGTTTTTCCACCGACTTTTGCATTTTAATGAGTTTGAAACCGAGTCCAAGTTGTTTGGCTTCTTCGGCTTTCTTTATTTGTTTTTTGTTAAATTAAAATTTGTTTATTTCTTGCAATATCTTCCCACTCATCCCACCTCAATTCAAAATGAATTCAATAGATTAAGATCAGCAAAAATGTACCTGGCATGTCTTTGCAAAAGAAAGTAGAGAACATTAGAAACTCACTGATATGATATCAAATGGAATTCAATGTTCATTCCAAATTGTACACTGATCAATTGTACCCTGCATTCGATAACTTACACTATGGTCACTCAAAACTAGATTTCGGGTCGTCGCTTTAATAGAGGGGGTTTCGTCACACCGCCAGGCAGCAGGTACAGTTTTGATAAAACGATATCAGTATTTGATGACGCGCCTGAGGTTTAGTGGACATATCAATGTTCTTCTTTTAATTTTGAGAGCACTTTTTGACTAGCAAAAACTGACAGAGAGTGTTGTATTATTTGCACACGTTACATTACCCCAGCTGTTCCCTGCAATTCCTCATTTTTTTTCTCCACCACTTTTTGTCTTGCTTAGAAGGAACGTGTGGTAATCTCCCACACAAAATGGCCCTTCCCCCGCAAAGTCTCTGGAAAGTGAAAAGCGAAGAGAAACCGACACTAGCAAATTGTTCCAAACTTTTTAAAGATCAATTTTAGGATCAAATCGTGAAAGATCCGTTTCAAGAATAATTTGTGAGTGACGAATCGTTCGGTTTTTGGTTCGATTGTCGAAAATCATGCATAAATGGACGACAGCTGCGCGGGTGGTGAATGAAATGAGAGACTAGTCGTGTGTATGTGTTGCTGTTTATAGAATAGAATATACAAAAAAAAATTTGCGTGACTAAACGTGGTCGCCAAGTCATAAAATCCATTCTTTTTGACCTTTGCTCTGAAATTTTTTTTGTTTAAAAATCAACTAATAATGACGAAGAAAATTTAATCATTATGATATTTTTACTGGTTCTTTGGTTCTCCATTCTCACATGATTGTAATAGTACGTATCTGTGTCTGTGCATATGTAAAAATGTGAAATGTGAAATGCACGTCAAACAGTAAGAATCAATGAACGCAAACAATATAGAATCATTTGAAATTTGGTAGCCAGCCCGGCGCGACCGATTCTATGCTAGTGCCAGAACGCGTCTCTTCCTCTCTCTCTAGCGCGCAGAACTGCTCACGGAGCCCCCGCCCCCAAATCAAGCTCGCGCTTTTTTCCATTCTCACCTCTCACCTCAAGGACTACTCCTGCCCTCATTTCTGTTCCTTACCAAATTCTGCTAGCATATTCTGAATCTCTGAAACTGAAACAATGCCGAAACGAAAATTCCGCACAGTGTGTAGACGTGTGATAAATCGCTTTGTTATTATCAAAAAACTGAAAGGCAACTTCAGGACCACTGGGGTCGCTCAAAAAATGGCAGATTCTGGAGGTTCAAACAAGCGACGTCAGAAGTTGAATGGAAGACTTTCAGTTGATCGATGTGCCATTTTGGAGTTGATAGTACAGGTGAGAATATTGTATTTTAGGCTTAGGAATAACCATTTCTAAGACTAAAATTGAATTATGGAATTTCGACATTTTTAGGATATACCTCATACAAAAGTATCACTATTTGAATCATTGATTTCATAATTAAACCTTGCAGAAAATTTTGGAAATTTGTTTTATTTTAAGTAAAAAGTGGTCAAAATTTAGTTGCGACACTTACGGGAAGTCTAAAGCATTGTCGCATGTTCAAACACCTAAAATTTTGAAATATAAGAAAATTTTTTTTTTTGATTGATAACATCCAAAAAATAAGTGTAAAATTGAGTTTCTTCACCTTTTTTGACTCGAAATTTTAAAAAAACTTACCAAAAAATTTGTTTTCCGTTTTTTTATAATTTGACCATTATAGCACCATAGGAATGATTTTTAGTCATTTCCCCACTGACCGTACTTCACCTTTGAAATTATTCTTTTAAACTATACTTTACTTTCCATGACAACCATGTTAAAAACGTACCTTTGTAGCGTTTTTCACATGTATCTTGTAGCAATTCATGTTAACATTTGTTTGCTCTAAACCCCCCAGAGCAGAAGATGAAACAAGTTGTCAAACTTTTCCGTACTGTAGCCTGCGTAGCAGTGTTGTGGTCAAATAGAAATAAAAAACGATGTTGTGAATTGGAATACTATCAGATTGTATGTTGTACAGCACAAGCACTACGTGTCAGTATGCAAATGACAATAACTAGTTTCGTTTGCAGATGTGTTCGGACAACGCGACGCATTTCGAAAAACTCGCACAATCGGGCGCCAACGGATACAACGAGCGGATGCCAGTTGTTCAGACAGCTTTGCAGACTGCAATTGAAACATTGAAAGGTAGTAGAAAGTTTTTCGAACAACGTTGTTTCATATTCCAGCTGTTTTAGGTAACATTAAAAAGCTCCAGGAAGTCGCGCCAAAATACGATTATGACGAAAAGACGCCAGGGAATGGATATAGGTGAGTAATATGTAACCTTTTCACTCTGAGGGATTGCTAAAGTTCTATTTTCTTATTTTGCTCTCTTCCTATTGACGTACGTATGTATTCTGCTTAATTAATCAAATTGGTTTGGACATGTGGACTATTCTTCAAAAACCACAGAAACCAAAGAATGAACCGGAAATGTTGATTTTTAGCATTAATAGTTTATGCGTTTTCGAGTGGATTTTATCTGAAGTATGTTTCTGAAAGTGCACCAAACTATCAGCAAGGGACATTTTTGAAAACTACATAGGTTGCTAACATTACTAAATATCATGACAAAACTTTTCAAACAACGCTGGAATTATTTTATTTCTAACTAGTAAGCAAAATGAGGTGAAATCTCAGATTTCACTATTTTTTTCAGTTTTATGCTCCAATTGTGTTCAAAATATTTATCTTCAAACACTGTAGAAGTTCGAAAATGTGGCACTACTTTAAATTTCTTGAAAAGTAGCTCAAACTCAGTTTTCACCAATCTCGGATATCAAGAAAAAAGTTTCATTTTGATATTTATTAATTTTAACACTATACAAATCGTTTTTAATCGTTTTACCACTGACCGTAGTCTACCATTAAATATGGTAACCTTTCCGTCGTGATTTTTTCTGTCATCAAGTATGTAGTCCAATTTCACTTTTTTCTATAGAAAAAATGCCATAAATTACCGCGTCGTCAAGGATATGAACAATAGAATATTCCGACATTTGCATTAGTCTGATGAATACAAATAAACGAAAAAAAAGAAAAGAAAATAGGACAAAAAGCCGAAAAACACATGATATTTGAAAAAAAAATCTGAAGATTGGTTTTCGATGTGTAAAGCTTCAAAAATGAAATGTCGAATGAAAGGGAACATGATTATTTGCTCATTGAAATCTTCAAATCTTCAAATAATCCCACGGTAATTGCTCCATTTTGTTTGAATTTCAGAAGCCTCATCTGCATCTGCGACACCACGCTTCTACATGTAGTCTCGTTGCAAAAAGCAGTGTTTGAACAAAGGGGCTATCTGATTTTCCGTATATCGCACTTTTGCAAGGAGCTGGAAGCATATGCAACTGTTATCGACTATCTCAACAAATTTATCCCACTGGTGAGTTGGAATTGCTCGATTTTTTAATGATAATAAGCTCAAAATATTTCCAAAATACCCAAGTGTGTTATGAAAAGATTTCATAGTAGTTGAACATTTAGGATTTTTTCCCAAAATATATAGATTTTCTGGGATAAATTGGGCCACCTTTTGCTACTAATAATCACAGTGGCGGATTGTGCATTGCTTCTATTGAAGCAAATATGACACAATAAACGCATCGCAAAAAATATCTCTACACATAATGCATATTCGCGAGTTATGCACAATTTTTAGCCGCAAGCCCAAGCCGTAATACTGTTGTTTCGGTGTGCTAGAATGATGATTTACAGTGATCACAAAAAATGTGTCGGACGTGTAGGTGTGACTAATGTTTCAAAAGTCTATACGCGGATTATTTTGAATCATGCCTACGCTAGACTATAGTATCAAATATTGGCAAACATAGTAACCTGAAGCCAAATCGCAGAAGTTATTCAATTGTTGAATAATGACACTTAAAATATAATTTTTTATAAATTTCAGTGCTTGGAAACTGAAAGGAATATGCGAGGATCTCTATTCCCACCACTCGACGGAAACTACGAGACTTATCAAGAAATCCTCAGAGTTATGGAAAAGCTGGACTCTTCAGTGTTTTTCGGCCGACCTATTGGCTTCCAATTTTCCCCATCTATCAACAAAATTTTCCGAATAATTGGTGTCGTACTTGCCACTTATAGTTTATCCTGGGAAAAAGGTCATGGAGCAATTGGCTCGCTCATCAACACTGGACGATTTTTCTTGAGCCCCGAGCAACGAGCAGAGCGCATCATTAAAGTAACCAAGGAGGCGGATATCGACTTCTGCAAGGGCTTCTGGAATCTCTCCGAGCTTAGTAATGTAAGTTTTCGCTTTAGTTTTTCAGAAAGAATGTTGACATACATATTTGTGATTCATCAAATTAAGTAGAAGCCAACATTATCGTTTCCATATTACAGAACATGCCGAAATTTTTCTGTCCAAATATGGCGCTCAACGAGCTGAGAGAAATCCCGCTGGATGGGGCGATTCCGATGGAGGGGAAGAGTGGAGAAATGGTGATGGTACCCGAACCATCTGCTCACACCGGACCAAGACCAGTACAATATCGAATTTTATCGACAGTTCATAGGGAGAAAATGTCATCGTCCGCTTTGTCAACAACACATCCGCCATCAAAATATCTCGTCTTGCATTGCCACGGAGGCGGTTATGTAGCAACATCGAGCAAATCTCATGAGGTAGGCTTGAAATATGAAAATTTTAATATTTGAAATATTGTCTTGCTAGGCAAAAAAATTTCAAGAAATTGCAAGAGTTAGTTAAGGTAGCCTTAAAAAGTGTTTTCATGAAAGTTTTACAAAAAGTTTTTAAGAAGGCACTAGAGGATGTGCTAGCCACATTGAAACTTTCTTAAATCTACGTTTTCACAAAGTGTATGGCAAACTTCTTCAATTCTCGAACCTAGAATCTCTCCTGGAGATGCACGGCTGATATAAATTGCAAGAGTAATAGAGGCTGTAAAACGGCTGTCTTTTCTAAATGCTTTTGATTTTATTTTACCTTAAACAATCAAGAGTTTGTCCAAAACTGTCATAATATAAATATTTAAGACATATCTTCGGCAATGGTCAAAAGCTTTGAATTGCCCAGTCGTCTCTGTGGAGTACTCGCTGGCTCCGGAAAACCCGTTCCCAAGACCGACCGAGGAGGTTTTGTTCGCCTACTCTTGGATTATCAACAATCCGGCAGCAGTTGGTGAGGATTTTGTGATATTAAAAGTAAAAATTTTCCATTTCAGGTTGGACCGGTGAAAAAATCGTTATGGTCGGTGATTCTGCAGGAGGAAATTTGATCATGTCGGTGAACCTTCGTCTCATTCAGCTCAACATCAAACGACAACCTGATGGTCTTGTACTTTGCTACACCCCGTTCTTGTTCCAGGTGATACTGTTCTTCTAGCTTTTTTGACATTCAAACTTTTCTTTCAGTATCTTCCATCACCATCTCGAATGCTCAGCGTCATGGATCCTCTTCTTCATACGGGAGTAGTCTTGCGAATTGTAGCCGCGTATACTGGAGCATACGGTGCTCAGATGAACAACAATAAGCTCAAAAAGAGCAAAAATTGTCTCGGCGACAATGATATGTATGCTTCACATCGATCACTTCAGGAGTACGTAAATGAAGTGCAGAAAACAAAAGTTGACTTTTCCGTAAGTGACTAGCCGATAATTTTTTTTGCAATTTCAATTTCAATTTTTTCCAGGGTGGATCTCAATCAATAGTGTCTCTTGTACAAAAAAGTCATGATAATGACGGGTTTTCCAAGACAAAAGGAAATTCTTATTATAAAAAGGAGTCGAAGGAAAAAGTTGATGTAGATCGAGTCGAGAATGAAATCGAAGAGAAAACTGACAAGAACGATGTTGATAGCGAAGACGATGCTCTCGAAACTACCAGCATTGGCAGTGTCCAAGTGGACGCTGATCCATTCCACATTCAGTTGAATCAGACATTACACGATGACGATCTTATAAGCTTCCTGAGTCATCATCCGTTAACTAAATAGTGAGTTTAATTTCAAGAAATGACAGAAGTGGATTGATATTTTCAGTGCAATGAGTCACACTCCAGACATGGGTGAGGATGATATTGAGTTGATAGATACACCTGTTGAACTCGGACTTGAAGCTACGTAAGTGAATATGCATATAAACATTTTTCAATTCAATAAATTCATGGTTTCAGGGAAAATCTGGTTATCGAAGAGGAAATTGAAGCATTAACCAGTGTCGATGAAGTATCAACACCGTCCACAGAAAATATTCAAGAAGTACATACCACAAAACGTCCGAGACTTCTTCAAATGCTTAGCAGTGTGACCTCACGTGAGAGCCGTGACACTCAGACGGCTCCATCTACGCCATTACAACAGCCAAAGCCACTTTCACACAGCAGCTCGATGAACGGATTCAATCCTCCAGTAGTGAGTTTTATCTATTAATGTGCAACTTGAAATATTTGAATTCAGCACAAACGATCGTTATCGCAAAGTTTGGCGGACACAGCCGCATCGACGGCGGCATACGCGCTGGACAACTTACAAGATTGGTTCGAGCGAGCGCCAAAAGAGAAGCAAAAGTTGGACAGGACCATCTCCAGAAAAGACGAAGGGGATTTTCTGGAAGAAGTTATTGAAGAGGACGAACGTCCGTCACACCTAATCGAGTTGGTTTCGGCAAACACCGTTCCCCGAGATCCGTTGATTTCACCAATGTACGCGGACAATGAGACAATGTGCCAGTTGCCTCCCTGCTATTTTATGGTAATATTTTGAACTGTTGAAGCTAGGCTTGCCAACTAATTCAATAGCCCGCTTCAGTCCGATTCGCCATCTCTAGACCAAACAAACAAAAAATGAATTTTCAGGCTTGTCACATGGACCCACTTCTTGATGACACTATCTCATTTGCTGGAAAACTGCGTGATGCTGGTGGAAAAGTAATGTCTGTAGATCTACTCTCGTCAGTTCCTCACGGATTCCTCAATTTTACGCTTATTTCTCCCGAATGCAAAAAAAGCGGCCAAGTTTGCATCAACCGTCTGAAGGAAGCACTTGGAATAAATGAAGAGCCCCGATAGTATGCAACAGACAAATGCATAGTAATCCTATTTTAGCAATTTGGCATTTTCTAGTACAAGTAACGTTAGTATCAAGGGTTATAACCTATAGCATTCGGTCATTTGTGTCAAAATCTGTGAATTTAAGTTTCATCGGAGGCACCGCAGAATGATACGTGTATTATGATTTTATTGATACCCCCTTCCCCAACATCTCTTTTTATTCCAATGGCTTTTATTGTCGCCTCATTTCTGAGTACAGTTCACTGCCATAGTTCCTGTTTCATGGGTTTTTTGTTTGCAATTATTTCTTTCCCCCTTCAACACCTTCAGCAATATTAAATTATTTGAATATCACAACAACAAAAAAATTTGTTTTATAAATATGAATAACAATTAAACTGAAGCTATTGTTTTTTATCAGACCATTATTTCAGGAGAGTACACATCACGTAATATTCATTAACTTGACGATTTTTTTGCTTCTTGCGAAATGCACAGCTAAATTAACTGGATTCTAAAAATTGTGTAACTTTAAATTTTTTTTAAAGCGAGTACTTCAAAGTGTTCATAGCCGCAGTGTGGTCCATAAGCCACAGGGTGGTCTATAAGCCACAGGGTGGTCCATAAGCTGCATAAATGCTTGTGTAAATGCTTTCTTTATTTCAAACACTAAATCATGTTTTACATAAACCTATGTATATGAAAAACTAATTTCTAAGCTTAAAATGGATTACAAAATTATGGACTGCCCTGTGTAACTTCTAGATGACATCTAGGTGGCAACTTGTTTTCAAAAAATTTTTGTTCTGTATTCGGTAATCTCAACAAAAAATACGGAAGAATGACTCATACATTCCATTCGTGCTCCAAAAAGAAGGAAAAAGGAACTCGACAACTTAATTGAAGCAGAATTAATACGTCGGAAAAAAGTCCAAGTTTTTCACGTTCCACGGAGCATTATTGGCACAATTTTGAGTACATGCCGAAAAATTCTGTTCGGAAAAATTCCCAGAAAAGAAGCTAATTTGATATTTGTTTTATTTCAAAATTCAATTTAAAACGTATGCTTTAAAAATAATTTAAAGTTTGAACAAGAGTAATTGAAATACAAGTTAATATTTAATTTTGAACATCCTCGTTCCAAACAACAAAATATAAGGAGAAATCCATTGAACATAGGGTAGAAATCCTTCCATCGTCCCTAACAACATCCACTCTTTTTGTGCAATCCAAATCGTACTGATCGCTTCTGTAACAGTGATGTTATGCAGACCTATTGTAGTGCACATGCCGGAGCCATGTGTGGGACAATCGAAACCTTTGGCAGTTGCCTGAATTGCCAATTGTAGGAAAATACAAAATCTGGGATCGCCGGTTACCGGAAATGAAAGTCAGTCGACAGGTTCAAGTACGTATCTGCCAAAACTGTCGTTATAATGCAAAAGTGTCAGGCTTCACATCTAACAAAAAATTTTAGAAACTACTAAAACTTTTTAGAAATGTTGAGATATTTTTTGGAAAGTTTAAGAAACTTCAGGAAAGTTTTCGAAATATTAATTAGAAGTTTTTGAAATAAGTATGGAAATTCGCAAGTTTTGTTTATTTTTAAACGAGCCGAGAAAACTAATGTTGCAACTGTGAAAAGTTAAACTGTTTAAAATATACAAGTTTCAGAAACTTAAAATATAAAACTTTCATTTGGCTTTAAAAATTTCGGAATTGACAATAAAGTTTGGAGTTTACCAGACGGCTGGTATAATATATATGAATTTAAAAGACACTCACTTATATATTCTCGGCTGGCGAGTCAGGTTCCTCACTTTGTCATTAATACCATTTAATGCTTCTCCCCAAGGTAGTGCACTTTCAAAGGCATGGAGTTGTAGAATTCGGAAGTTTGGCAGATTGCCAGCTAACCAGTGACGAATGAACATATTAATATCTCGTAATGTCAATTTGTTCAACCATAGATGGATTTCTTCGCATTCCATGTTCATCAAATCTTGTATGGTTATTTTCTCGCCGTAGACCACTTTCAGTCGCGGAATATTTCGGAGCTGGAAGAATTTTTTAATATGCATTTTCCTTACAAAATATCTAGAAATTTTTACTTTCCCTGAACATATGAATTTTCCGCCACAATGAGTTTAATGAGAAATGTCAGAGTTCAAACTTGATAGGAACGGAAAATTACGCTGGATATTTGTAATAGTAAATGACTTTTACCAACGAAACTTGTAAAAAATTGTTTCTTTTGTGTTTTAACAGTAGAGTGCATCCTGCATGTGAAAGTTTGAGGCACACACCATTTGTATAAAATGTAAAATTACATAGTTAATAAATATCAAACCTGTTTCTGTGAACCTTTCATAACAATCAGTGTTTGAAAAATTAAATCCATTATTTTTATTTGGTTCACTCTCAAACATTGACTAAACTTACAAGTTGGTAATCGAAATCATCTGCCAGCTCACACCATGCATGAAATACACTTTTTAATGGAAATCGGTGATTTAAAGTGATCATATCTTGGTTGGAAAGTGCATTGTTTTTTCCATGAATCTCTAGATAGTGACATTCACGAAACAATGGATGATCGGCAAAGGATTCATCAGAAATTAGATCATAATCAAAATGAAGGTGAAGCTGTTGAATAGAAAATAGTTTGAAAAAATAATCCATTGTGGCTATGAGCTGATATTTCTTTCTGTACTGAATACATTCTATTCCGAAAGACTGCAGTTCGAAAATTCTGGAAAAAATCATTGAAAGGAACAAAAGAATTAACAAGTTGATTTTCAAAAAAATGACACAACTGAGACACCGTTCACAAATGGTAAAAGTTTTCACTGACTCAAAAAAAATGGTTTAGAATTTTAATTTAATGAACATACGAGAAAAATAACTCCCAAACACTTATTGGGTTGATCATCCAATGAGACGTGTCTCCTGTCTGACGTTCCAAACGTTTCAGATACTGTTTCAAATTGTGTTCACTGTCCAGAGCAATAATTTTTCGAGGTTTATGAACACATCGCATTCTTAGAAAAAAGTTTATCTTTTCAAATAATGATCTTCTACCGTGATAATACAGTTGACAGTTTTGTATCATCAGTCTGTAAAGTTTACGCTCCACTTGCTGCACTTTGAGTAATGATTTCTTAGAGGTAAAAGATAGTGCCAACCTGAAATAATTTTTGAAATGTTTTATTTAATGTGAGTTCACTTGAATGTCTGCTACAATTCACTAGTTTATTCGGATAATTGCGTTGGTTACACTTTTGAACAAATTGAAAAATTGCTATTTGAATAATACTTTTGAAATTCTAACAGGGAACATGAAAAAATGCCCAATTTGATCTTTTATTTTCAGTTTAGTGACGCTGATAGACAATTCAAAAAGCTAACTTACACTTCGAGAAGATTCATTTGAAGCACAACTTCTCGAAACGCGCGATGTGGGAGTTGAAGGATTTCTAATGGATTGCCCTGAACAACAATTATTGTTTGTGAATGCTATTTCATTTTCATGAAATACAGTTTCTAATTTGCTGTCAAATGATTATTTAATGAAAACTAAAAAAATTTGTAAAGGATAAACAAGATAACTCGAGCAACAAAAAGAAGACCTGCGTATTTCATGATTGCAGACGCAAAATTCAGAAAAAGTGCACTCAAAGGACAGCCACAAGCCCCTTGGCAACCGCAAAAACTTACCGGAAAAATTTGCCTCCTTATAAAACAATACGCTTTCCAACAAGCTCTTCGAATAAGATAAAATATTAACTGACCAACACCAACATAAACCATTAATAAAAGCAATTCGGCAAGCATATTAGATCAATATGAACAATGTGCCTCTTGTGCTGTGCTGTGTCTTACACTGTGCGAGCAGTTCTCATGGCTGGTGACCTCAATTTGGTGTAAACGCTATCTGGCCTTCTATTGCTCCTTAGCAGCCGTATAGTAGCCGGCATTTACTGAGAATGCTGTTAGATTGGTCTTGATTCGGCAATCGCGGTGGCAGCTGTCTACCAGTGAGTAACCATACTCAAATACATACTGTTTTTTTAGTAATGACAACAGGGTGGCCCATAAGCTACACTTGACAACTTAATCGAAGCAGAATTAATACTCCAAAAAAAAATCTCTAAAATAGTCTTCCACGTTTCACAGAGCATTAGTGGCACAATATTGAGTAGCAAATTGTTGCTATCAAAAAAGGGAAAACGGGCTAATTTAATAATTATTTTATTCCACAGCTTAATAAAAACAACATATAACAAGTATACTCTAATGCTATAAATATTTATAAGATACTTGGCTTGTCCACGAAGTGCTCAATAACAACGGCCCACAGGCCACCGGTGAGAAGGCCAACCATAAGAGTGCAAACGGAAAGCTGAGCGGCAAATCTTGAGTAGTGAGATGGCACGACGCTAAAAATTTAAAGATTTCCAATTTCATAGTAACAACCGAATTGTAACTCACTTTGGAGTGTATCCCATTGCCAGAGCGCTGAGGTATCCATGTGAAAAAGACATGGCAATTCCACCAATCACAAAAATGTCAGTAGACTCAAAGAAAACAGGATAAGCACGCGTCTGGACACGATAGTTGCAGAAGAAGAAGAATGGAATGAAAAGAGCACGCAAGATTATGGCAAATTTGAGGTAACGGGGTGTCGGCTGCAAATTTGTATGATATTCAAGCAATGTTATTTCTGAATTTCAATTTACCCAGTGAATCTTGGAAGCAACTATGGATCCAATCGCAGCGAACAAATTGAAGACGAGGAAACTTGTGAGCAAAGTGTAGATTTCATCGTTTTCAGACATAATTTTGTTTAGGAAGCCGGAATCTCCACGAGTGGTAACGGTCATCATAACAGGGAAGATTGTGAGAGTAACGGCAAAGCAGAACCAAACATTGAAGAGTTGCCCATAACACTGAAATTAGTCACACATATTTATTTTGAAGCTAATTGATTTTAAAAACTCACGTTTGTGAATGTGGTCCAAAGAATGGATGGAGACGGTCTGTCGGTTTCCGCCTTTTCGCGAATTTCCATTCCTTTTTGATGGTGATAGTGGTAGAAATCTTGCTTTGTGATAAAGAAAAGTGCAATTGCACACACCAGAAGGATCACCAACGATATGCCGAAATAGACGATTGCAACAAGTTTAGGCTCATCATTCAGAACTAAAAAATGTTATAGTTTTTAAAGCAATAAATTGAAAAATTACTTACAATAGGTCACTCCGATTTTCACAACCGTTATCAGCAATCCGCAAATGTTGTTTCCAATCAAGAGAGCGCCAATGTAGGTGTGCGGAAAATCGGCAAAAACTCCATAAACCGAGTTTTCATATAGCCCATTGCTAAAATTGATTGAAGTCGCCATTCCAAGAGTTACCCAGAAAAACCAGGACATGGAATCTTCAGTGGGCTCCAGAACAATGACGAGGATGAGAATGATTGTCAGGTTGACGATGTTGAAGCAAACCGGAGCAAAGACGCGGTAGATCAGGGGACCACTAAAAAATATTGATTGATTTTTGAGAGTTTAGAAGAACTGTAACTTACGCAATAATGAGGAACAGGTTGAAAACATTAATGCTTGCGTTTGGAAGTTGTGAGGCAATCGTCAAAGATCCCATGAATTCTTTCGAATACCATGTCTCCACGCCATCCGGTTTGAACCAATAATTCACATAATACTGAAACAGGAACTCTATTAGTGAAAATTATCTAGTTGCAAACCTCAGGGGCGATAGTAATGAACATATTCCATGGCAGAAGAACTCCGAATCCAACAAGAATGACGAGCCAGTAGACAATATTGTACTTGTCTCTTGGAAATGCTTCCTGCTCAACGGCATAGGTGTTCGATCGGTTGATTATTACCATTTCCTGTAGACAAGACATAACTTTTAATGAACTAAAATGAACGAAAAGGCAGCCAGACAAGAAATAAAAAATTGGAAAATGATGTGAAAATGAAAACGAACGCAATAATGAAAGACAAAGACGCTAGAAGATTGAATGTAAATGGCACATCAAGAGACACCAAAGAACAACAACGCGCAAAAAATTGGCGGACATTATCGGAGGTCAAAAAGTAACTGTCCACAGGGCGCACTTTCATCTCGCCTCTTTGTGTGTATGTGGGCAGGGGTGTTGGTGGTAGGGTGGCTGTAAATCCTTGTGTGTCTCTAGTCAAAACTACGAAAAATGACTTACCCGGATTAGAACGGATGTTTTAAATGTGAAGCCATCTTAAACGGATTATACTGATAAGTGTAGGATCATGGTTTGTGAGCTATGTCAAAATCAGGTGTATTTGAGGGTGATGTTTGAAGTGAGGTATTCTCGATCATACAGCACGAAAAAAGTTGAAAATGGAAGCTGCCAACAAAAAGCTAACTTATTATGTCTCTCAACGATTTCCCGAATTTTAAAAAAAAATAATTACAATCACTAATTTATTTTTAAACTGATCAAGATTCTTTTTCTGTAAAACTGTGAATATAGATGCATTCTGTGATTTGTAAACAGGATAGCCCATAATTCAAGCTCATATCCGCACGTCTGGAAATTTTTGTATTAGATTTTCGGTACTTGTGTATTATACCCCCGCCATTTTAAACATTAATGTTTTACCTTATAAAAAAACGTGTGGTATTGTAGGCTTAGGAAAACACCATTCCTAAGCCAAACAAGGAAAATGGGTATCACGTCTAGTTTAAACGAATAAATTAATGGAAATTTGATTAATTTTTAAAATGGCGGGGTATAATACACAAATACCGATTTTTCTTTTTTTGTTAGCTGTCTTTTTTTTCTCAATTTTTTCCTAATTCTTATCGTGAAACATCTCCAAAGTTTAGAGTCCTGGCATCCTCGTCAATGTGCTGATAACTTCACACAAAAATCTTTTGATGCCCTGTTTGGAAGCTTGGTAACTCATTGTCTCCATAATTCTTCATGCATTTTGAAAACTGTTTCGGATCGGTAAAGGTTCCCAGTGGTAGAATTATATAAATATTTATTACTAAAAACCTTTTCATAACCACATTAAAGTGCTGACCGACAGCATTTCGGTGAGAGCAGAAGTAGCACGAGGACGAAGTCCATTCCTTGCGGCCAATGCGCGTGCCGCCCAGGTGGAGGAGATTACGGTAGCAGTCGTTTCACGTGTGTCGTAGTGTCGGCCTGGCGAGACCAATTGGCGGTAGTTCAAATAGGGATTTCCATTGTTGCTCTTTCGCGGGGTTGTCGTCGTTGGGTTGCATAGATAAAGTTGAGCATTGACTAGCGGTTATTTCGTAATAATAATATATAATATACTTGCATTTCTTTGTAGTTCACTAACTCTTCACATTTAAGAATAAGTTGCGAGCTGACGAATATTCATATTCTCAGCATTCGCAACACTCCCGGCTCCTAGAAGACAGCTTGGAATCAGTGAAGCTGATTATAAACCACTCCTCAGGTCCGAAATGTCATTTCTTCATTGTGTCCACATTTCATCATTGCTCATTGCTCTAATTCCATTTCCATTTTCATTCTCCTTTCAACTAATATTTCTATCATTCCAAAAAGTCGTGACAGGATGACCGTTCAGGTCTCCGCATTCGCGACACTCCCGGCCCCCTCAAGAGAGGCCAAGATTTGATCATTTCTAAAAAACTACATCTTTTTGATAAACTCATATCTGTATTCCCGGTCGATGTTCCCGGTCGAAAAACATATTCTTGACATTTTTGGATATAAATTGAGCTTGTTTTATAGAATTCTAGTTTGTATAATACTGTACTCGTTTCAAAACATGGAAAATAAGCATGGTTTAGTTATAACGTCAGGCTGTACATAACGCAAAATTTATCATTACTGAATAAGTGAAATGTGGATCACGGCCAATGGGGAAAATATAAAAAACTGTTCATGTAGTGCGAAAATAAACATATATCATAATAAAACTGTTCAACAAATTTTGGAATTTTTTAATTTCGAGTCCAAAAGCGGTGAAATCTCAGTTTTCACAGACTGGATTATATATCAATATTGTAGGGGTTCAAACAGTGCTTCAATTACTTTTCAAAACATTTTCTGTTTTTAAATCCTCTAATTAAACCACATTTTTTTGTGCTGCCCTCCATGAAATCCCTCAATTTTGTGTCCAAGTGTAATTCATTAACAAGCCAGCAAATCCATCCACTTGTTCACACGGAACAAGTGAGAGCAAGAGCTGATAACAGGCAAAGATGCAATGACAAATGCGAGGGCCTCTCCTATGTAATTGGTTGAAGGCTCATTTGTCACCCATCATTTACTTTGTGGTCGGGTGGTGCCGATTCGACATAGAGACCTCATTGACTTGTTTGTCATCCGGAAAACATTCAAAACACCATAACTCCCTACACCTCGCCCCATCCCCTGTTTTCACCGCGACGAACACATTTTTTGCGGTCCACTTATGACGGACTCGCCAATGATATGAGTTGTCAGTGTGTGACCTACAAATCATTGTAAATTGAGTCGCCAACATGTTTAAGTGGGACAATTGGCAAGTGTTTGATTGTACCACAACAGCCGCTTCTTGAAACGATTTGGATGCAATTTGCCAATACCGCAAGATAACATGACAGCTCCCACTGACAGACTCTTTGATGTTTGATGGATCACACTGATGTATCGAAATAATCAAGTCCCAGTAAAATAATTGATTTTTCCAGATCCCGGTGACATTGTTGGGAGTTCAATAATCATCTCAAGACTACTGGTACAGCTTTCACAATTCAGGCAATTCAGCGACAATGATGCAGCTGTGAAAATCGTTCGGGGTCTCCACCACCATTGCCAACCTTCCCAAAGTCGTTTATTCAAATGTTGAGCGCCTCGATAAAAACATCCGGCAGTAGATATTTGAATTTTTATGCGGTATCATATTTATCTGAATAATGTGACCAATTCGTCACTTCTCACTTTGATGTGAGCCGAGATTCACAACGACCGGATGATGGAAATTGCATTTTGAAGTTAAAAAATAAATGTTTTTTATGAAAAGTTTTATTTTATTTTAAGAAGCTGATCACTGCACTTTCATTGTGCGGCAATGGCCAAATATCACTACAAAACAAATCAAATTTCTTGAAAAACTAATTGAAAATCACTCAGTTTTCATCCTTCTGGAAACCGAACAATACTTTTATCTGAAAAATGTAGAGGATTTGTACAGTAGGCAAGTGACCAAAACTTTGGCTGAAAATTTTCTGACAATCTTGAAAAGTTTTGATGTTCATAATTAGGCATACTGTATCTTCGACTATTGTTAATGTTTCCATGAAAAACCACATTGACAATACTTTTTTAAAAAGTTGAATTCAAGCAGCAATGCAATATTTGCCGTATCCTGATCTACTGTATTTCCTCTATTGCACCCGATTAATGTACTTTGAAAGGCTCTATCTCGGCTGACAACATTTGAATAAAACATACAACAACTGATAAGCTGCCAAAGTTGAACAATGGGGTGAAACACTAATATAATATATTCAAAAACTCAAACTCGACCTTAGAATGTACAAATCTATATACATTTATTACTATAATGTGCATTGCATGGCCTAATTGAATGATGAAGGCGCTTTTTCATCTAAACTCTATTCAGAACAACTAATAATGTGAACAGGCTCGATTACTTTCGAGAAGTGCAGACATTCTGCCAAAATGTTGCTCAGCTGTCCCCTCTCATTTCACAGCTTGAAACAAAACCGCCAAGACGGGGTCGAGTTACGAAATACGCATGATTTAATTGCGCGACACGTGGTCGTGAGCATCATGGGTCAATTCTGTTTTCAATCATCATTACTTCATTGATCCATGGGCCAATTTTATTGTATTTAAGACATTTCATATCGATCAAGCGATAATAAAACCGGATTGAATGAAATTGAAGTATTGGGTAAATGGGATTGCAGGAAATGAGAAAGATATGTGGATTCAAAGATATAGAAACCGGAGTCTACACACTAAAATGGTTGTTTTAAAAACTAGGTGTGGGGGCTATAAGTTAAGCCAAGTTTCAAGCTCATGTGATAGAAATGGAATAGATTAAACGGTCAGAGTTTAAGCTCAGAACCCGTACAAATTGTAAGAAGAGAAAAAAAAACACCGAAAAAAAAAACAAAAACAAAATATCCATTTAATTGAAGCCCACATTTTGAGGCATTAGAATTTGGTTCAAGTTGAACAGTGTTAATGGGATGGATGTTCCTTGTAGAACTGCTGAGTTTGCTGGAGATATTATTGGCGGCAAAAGCTGAAAATATAGGTGTTTAAAGGTTGAATTGATAATAATGCATTGTTATTTACCAATGAACTAAATGAAGTTATAGGATTTGCCGGTAGAATTGGTTGAATCTGAGTTTCATCGGAAGATGGTGGGGTTTGAGGCGTATTTGCATCTTGTCCCGGATTGTGTTTCTTCCACTTGGTACGCCGGTTTTGGAACCAGATTTTTACCTGAACTACTTTTGAAGATATGAAAATTTTCACTGCAATCATGGCTACCTGAGTTTCAGAAAGCTGAAGTTGAATTGCCAAATTTAAACGCTCTACGACGCTCAAATAACGTGAAGTCTGAAATTTAAAAAATGCAGAACCCGAAAAAAAAACGTTTCACCAACCTTGAATTTGTTTTCCAGCGCAACCAATTGCTCATAAGTGAATGCAGTTCTGGCTCGCCGCATTTTGAGTTTCCGACTCGATTTCCCGCCATCAGCTGGAGACTTTTGATGCGTGGCTTCATCCGAGTTGGAGTCTTTTTCCCGTTCGGATAGCAAATCTTCGACACGAAAGCCATTCATAGCTGTCAAGATGAAAAGCTTGTATTACAAACAAAAAAGTGCAATTTGGCCTTGAACTCCAAAATTGGAATTCAACAAAAAAAACGAACGAGAGTGAGAAAGAGAGAATGTTCACGATATTTTACAAAATGTCTCAGTAATAGAAATTAGTGGTTTTTCTGGGACATTTTGGTTAAGGCAGTAAAAATTGAAAATGTGAGTGTGTTTGGTTTTATTAAAAAGTAGCACGCTGGCGTTTACAACAGCTGGTTTTGTTTGTTAACAGGAATGATACTTGCGGGACCCGTAATAGGTGACTTCAATTTGTGAGGTTATATCTCGGTTCATTTTGAAGATGTCAATTGATAATCTCTACTAAACATAAAATAAATAATATATGAAGAAAATACAAATATGTACTTTGTCAATTGAAGATTTGTGGATATGTAAATTAAGAACTGATATATGATCTGTTGAATTTTAAAAAATGGGGCATAGATATGATTACTCCTAACTCTAAAAATGTAAAATTTAAATCACTTTGCTGTTTTGAAATCTCAAAAAACGATCCTGGGAACAGTAACATATGATAAAACTTGATGGAATTTTCATACCTGATGAAATTCCAACAGTTATGGGCATAGTTAAAACCACTGCCACAATAGTTTTTTCAATCAAGAAAAATCATCAAGAAATGAAACGCGACAAAAAACTCTCACGAGAACCTATTGGATCGGGGCTCAAAATCAAACTGACAGCAGATGGGGTGGAGTCGGTGGGGTAGTTTTGATTGGGCAACGAAATCTGCGGCGACTGCCGGGGAGACCCCATTCTTCGCCTCGTTGCTCATCTCATTTACAATCTTCCAAACAACACTTGCGTAATAATTGCTTACTATATGAAAATATGTTACGCCTCTTTCTCTTCGCTAACAACTACAAACACAAAAGCTATCGGGTTCTTCAGACCCTTTGGATTATTCATAATAGCAAATCAGAGCAACTGAGCTAATGAGATGAACTATTCTTTTTGTCTCTTCTGTGTCATTTTATTGTATTGGTTTCGGCTTCTATTGTACTCCAAGCACACAGAAGTTTACCGCCTACCGGAGCTTCTTCTATTTGATTGTGACATGATGAGAAATAAAGACAGAAACATAAATTTTTTAGAACTAAAAAAGAGAAAATGGGAATAAATAAAGTTGCGGAGGAGTTGAAGACGGAAGAACAAGAACTATTGACAAGAGGAGACAATTTTTAATAGTTGAGGAATGATGGAGCACTTTTTATATTGTTAACGGGAGGAAACGAAATGAAAAAGTACAGTGTATGCTTTTGAAGAGAACAATTTAGGCTGCGTCTGAGTATGGAGTTTTATTTATATATCGCTTTATAGAGTTACATGTGAGCTGAAGTAAAAAAAAAAGCAAATCAAATTATTTGCCAAGAAATCGTAAATTTCTTAAAATATGACAGGTTTATGGATAGTATTCAAACAATAATTTTGGACGTAGAGATAATTAGACTTTTAGAACACCTAGATGTTAGTTTTTTGGACATACGTTTAAAAGTGATATGAAAATTCATTAAACCTGTATAAAATTCATTCGGTCAAAAGAATTTTAATTGTGTATAACTCTTACATTTAATCCTATAAGCATAAATCAAAGACACGCAGTTTCTGGTAAAGTTTTTTAATTTTCACAATTGGAGGAGCTAACAACTTGCGGGTCGGATTTTGATAAAGCAATTTAAAACACCTCAATTCTTCGAAAATAAGCAAATCGAACAACATAACTTTAAAATTTTTGGCAACCGGCAAAGAAAAGCTTATATAAATTATTTTCATGAGAATGCTCATTTTTCGACTCATTTTAAACCGTAGTCAAAAATACAACAGTAAAATGTAGTGCTATTAAAAATTTGACAATAAAAAAGATAAAATTAGAGAAAATATGTTTAACAATTTGTATTGACTTATACAATTTTTAATGATTTTAATATTGTAACTGTGCAGTCATTAAAAATCATTAAAAAATTGACTGCTTTATATATATATATTCGTTGTTCATATTCTGGGAAAACATTTAAAATTCAATCAAAAAATGATTAATAATGAAAACATTTTTTGGGAATTTTCAAAAATTTTACCTGTATTCATTAAAACGTACTCGATGCAGTTTTGTAGAATTTCAATGAGGTTTTTGCTAATATGTTCAATATTATTAGCACATGACATTTTGAAACACGCTGTTATTCACTGGAAACGTGAGAGTCAGACTGGTAATTGGATGTGAAAAGTGTGACAATAATCTTTATAAATTTTTAAACATTTTTAATACATTTGGTTGCATTTGTTGCTGGAGAATACAATATGATAGATTATAGATTTTGATTACGGGATACGTTTAAGGAGGTGGAGCAAGGGAAAAACAGATAGTGAAAAAAATTGAAAATTTTGGAGGGGCTGTAGATAAAGACCTTGGGATTTTTAAATGAAATCAAGTACATTTTTGTTTCCTATACTACAAAGATGAGTTTTGTCAGAGGTGACGACGTGCCGAAAAATGAAGATTCACATTTTTAGGCACTTTATAATACACATAAATTGAATGACTGGTGATAACTGGATTTAGATTTTAGATATTTCAAAATCATCGGAGATTTAAAGTTACGAGAGCACTTGTCAACCTAATTGAGACACTGAAAGTCAGTGAATAAAACTATGGACAACAAGAAAAAGATCAGACTGGGAAATCGGTGAGATCGCTGAAGAAGAAATCGTTCTTGAAAATGTTGAACGTCTTGGACACCTGACTATCCTCCCTTTTTCGTTCAGTGATCTCCTGAAAATATATATACATTATATATATTATCCAGATAATTTCGAAATCACACGCTAGAAATGAAGAAAAAACTCACATCAACAGCGGAGGCAATGCTACTTAGCCGTGTTATTCTACCAGCGTAGTTTGGATTGTTGTTGTCATACTGTTCAGCATAATAAGTATGGAGATCTTCAGCTAACCGAAGCTCAACCTTTTCAGATATATCCCTAGTAGCATCAGTGATTCCAGGGAGGTCTGCAGTTAAAGAATAGTACTGATTTCAAAAGCTCAGTAACTTACTTGATACACTCCACATTATGCTCATCATCATGTACATGAGCTCATACTCGGTTGGTTGCAACTTTTTGAACGGGTTGATAAAGATCAATCGGAACTTATCCATACTTCCTTTTAGGAAACTAAAAATAAGTAAGTACATATTAAATATTTCTCATCAAACTTAATTTTAAACAACTAACTTTCTAACTTGTGTAGCATCCATATCACTAATATTCTCTAGTTTCACAACAGATATTCCAAAATTGATAATCTGACCATTCAGCGTGAGCCCCCTCTCGTCAGTGAGGTTATAGCCGAGTCGTTGGCAAGTTGCAAAACATCTATCTAATTCATAGAACCTCGTCCAAAAGTGCTTGAAGATAATCCACTTCTGATCCTTTGGAAGTTGGGCGAAAACTCGAATAGACATACAGAATCGTGCAATGTGCTCAATTTCAATGTAATGATTGCGCATGAAATTTTCCATATCGAGAGGCACGTTTTCAATCATCTAAAAGTGCAAGAGCTTTATGAATAGAGATCACAAGTTCAGAAAATCTAGAATTTTCTGAGATAATCTATTTTGCTATTTTGATTATCGGTTACAACAAGATTATTCTCACCTTGTCTTGATCTGGCCATTGTTTATTATGTTCTCTGTAAGCCAGTAAAGCCTGCTGACAGAGGGTCAGTGGAATGTCCGGAAGTTGACAGAATGCGTCAGGAGGCTGTAAAGAATAGATTCAGAAATATGTGAAATGTTTTTGGTTAAAAGTAAAGTATGAAAAAAATAATTGAAAAACGTTTATCAAAAATTTTAGAAACATTTTTATTCTGATTCGGAAAGTCGTGAAAACTGAGTTTGCGCCACTCTTCAAGAAATCTAAATCACTGTAACATGTTTGAATTCCTACAATGTTGAAATATGAATATTTGGAACATATTTAAAACATATCACTGAAAGAAAACTTTTTTTCGATCGACGACTTCCAAAATAAATGGTGGGATTTGATGCTTCACCTATTTTTGACTTCAAATAAAATAATTTATCAACGTTTTTTGAAAAGTTTCATATTTGTCGATATTTGGTCATCATAGCATCATAGAAATTATTTTTAATAACTTTCTCATTTGTTGGACATCATCTATAATGAACCACGGCTGATTCCACATAAATTACATTTTTCAGTTGCTCATCAAAAAAATTAATCAGAATCAGAATGTACGTATGTAGTACAACTTAACAAACCACATTAACTCTTACCTGTCCAAACATTGCATCAATAGTCGGCGTTAAAACATTTTGCACATTCACATGAAGATCCTGGGTTGCTTGTTGTGCGGCCATGGCAAACATTTGATTCTGATTTCCAGATTCATTATTGTATTCTTGAGGTACTTGGTTATATTGTGTAAACGAAGAGGGGATGGCCGATGAATTCTGCTCGTCTGTGCTCAACAAATCTGTGTATTGATAGTCGAAAGGTTGCGGAATATGAATTGGTGGTTGTTGGAATGGAGGAGTTGGCATTACCGCTCGACCCACCTGAAAGTATAGAAATTATGCTCTATGCAATTTTCATGTACATATGTATGTATAGTATATGTATTTAATTGTATAGTATATGTATTTAATCGAAGTGTGCCTGGGTTTCGATAATTCCTGAACAAATGAGTGTGATTTGAGTGATAAGAAAATTCAACTCGTAAAGTGTATTTTTCCGGTCAGTTTGAACTTACAGCAGAAGTCACATTTGGAGCACCGAGCATTGCGTAGCGACTTCCAGTTTTATCCACCACAAAGAACGCCGGCATTATTGCACTGATTCAAAAAATAATTCAAAAAGTAGCGCAAAAAGCCAAAGTAACAATGGGATGTATTTTTCTCAGCTTGCTATTTCGCTCAAACTTGCGCTGCCCTGTTGTCATGGGGATAATGGCTTTTCTCGAAGCATATAATTTTAACGATGTGTTGCCCGAGTCCACAAGATTGACTTTCATCTAATGAAATTTTTGTGCTGGATAGAATTAGAATTTTGGTCAGAAAGAAAATTTGTCAAGTGCTTCAGTAGTAGTCCATTGAATAATGCATATGTACATGAATCGCAAGCATAAGAAGCCGGCGCGGATTAAATTCCACTACTGGGACAATTTGGTCGATGGATTATGACTCATCTTCAATCAATATGTGTTTACTTTTATAATGTTTACCGACATCATTTTGTGGTCGGTAAAGTAAACCTTCAAAGAAAACTACAAACCTCTTCAATGACAGTTCTGTGAAACGAAAAGTTTAGCTGATGCATATCGCTATTCGGTTGATAGGCGTCCGACGCAACCTCCTGCACAAACGTTCCATTATTGCCCATTAATAACGGAGGATCTGGATTCTGGTTCTGCTGCTGCTGCTCGAAACTCGGCGGTCGACACGTGTAAGATTCCAGGGAAGAATGCGGAGAATGTCCAATGCTGTCAGTCTCATTTCCAGACGAGTCCTTCTCGGTCTCCGATTTGTTTTGTACCACTGAAACAGGGGATGTGAGATCTGCAATTGGAGGGGAATTGTGTGTGGGGAAAGGATGCATGCTATTTTGATCTGGAGATGAAGTACTCGAGTCTTTTTCGATTGCAAATATTGTCAAGTGTGTTAGGGGTCAAGGAACTCGGGTAAAACACTTACTGTCTTTTCGCATTCCTACTCGAACACATTTTTCATAACGACAACATCTGCAGGAGTACCTTTTATCTGGAAAAATTAAATTTTAAATTTTGAAAAGCACGTCATGATTTCGTTTATTTTGTTTCCGGTGTTATCTGTTTCAAATATTTGATCGGTCGACTCACAAAGACTATTGCGAAAAAGACCAATGTCAGAACGAACCTAGGGTGCCAAAATAACGTAACACTTACTAAATGAAACTTCGCATTTTCGATCAAATCGGCATTTGTACCTAAGGTTCATTGTAAGAGTTCTTCTAAAAAATGCTGCACACGCCCGACAACATCGGATACCAAAGTGCTGACCGTGTGCATCGGTCTCACACACCAGACACGACATGCTGATCTTGCTAGTTGTTTCTGAAAAAAAAAGTGTGCGATTAATGGAGAAATGGGTTGTCATAGTTATGAAGTGAAAAATAAATAAAATTTCAATAAAAATGAAAGCTTCAAAAGATTTCTCAATAGTGCAAGTTTACTACAGCCAGGTGAAGTGATGTGGCAAGAAAGAAGAAAAGTTATTACATTTTCAGATCAATGGAAATAAACATAAGAATGTGGGGTACATTTTCACGCAGATATAATAATTTTTCATTAAAATATTGAAAGAGCAGAGAGAAAAAGAAATGCTTGAAACGTCAACCACAAAAGCTCACAATGTTCCAACAATGGAGGTGACGGCCATTTTTATGCGTATAACTTTTCTTATCAATTTGATTCAAAAATTACTAATCATACGATAAAATCAATTTGGCCAGGAAAAGAAAGTATTTTCCACAATTTTTTGACATCATATTTTTACAAGTGTGTCATTTTGCAAGTCACATGTTGAAGATTGTTGAAAAAAAGGTTGTAAGGTTCTCCAAATTGAATTATTTTTCCCCTTTACTTCAGACACTTCAAAGTATTATAGAACAAAAAAATACTAGACGAAGATCATCAAAGGAAATTGGATTCTGATTCTGAAAGTTGTAGTTTTGTGTTTTTTCCTTCTCTAATTATTCGACACCGAGAGAAAAATATATAATTTACAGCAAAAAAAAAAGATTCAGCTCAAAATTTGTAAACTTTAAATTGATGCATCGGGCTTTCCAAATTGCGCCCACTAATCTGAAGTAAAACGTACGGATTAGGGTCGCTTTCCCGTTTGAGTCAGGAAATGACGGATACACGATTAATACAAGTTGCACTGGGCATTGGTCTAAAAACGAAAGAAAGCACCTGTTTGAAAGACACTACCATGGCGACGTAAGCCTGCCGACAATTGTTTGCTGCGTTTTGTCATGAAGTGAACTTGGTGGTTGCAGAAAAATTTGAAAAAAAAGAGAGAAAAGTGTAGATTTATATCTATTTCAGAAGATTTACAAAGGAATGAGGAAATGCTGAATGGCAGCAGACTTCGCTTGCTGACTTCGGGATAGATTATTGGATTAACTTTAATATTTTATTTAAATCCAAAAGTGAAAAGCAAGAAGATCACGCCTAGGAAAATAAATATTATAGAAAAGTTTTATAATATTAACCCATTAAACACTGATCATTAGTCTAGTTCCAATCCACCGATCTTGATCTACGTATTAAATCAGAACAGAAACTACGAAAAATCACCAATTATGAGATTATAAAGTTTAAAGTTTAAAGTTTAAAAAACTTTTTCAGGTGTATTCTTATGGGAAATTCAGGAAGAATCAATTTTCATATTAAAAGTAGAACACAATTCAAAAAACAGTTTTGAATTTTAATAAATAAAAATACAAACATTTTTAGAATAGTTCCAGTACGACATGCAAAAAAATATTTCTTCTAACAGTATGAGATAAACTTTAAAAAAACTTTGATTGCCTAATTTTCTGTTGAAATTTAAATTTAAAATATTACTAATAGAAAAACGACGCTAAACTCTTTTGAAAAATTTTCTGATATTGTAAAATTTAAATTGTTTCTTTTTCATAAATTATTTTAGTTTTGACAAGGCAAAAAATCTTTGATAACATAAATTCAAAAAAAAAATTGATAATGATTTTTTGAAATATTTTTTGAGCTCTTATTGTGAAGTTCAAATATTTTTCAATATGAAACGGGGTATCCCGCGCTGCCAATCAACCACATCAGACAGCAAAAGAAAAAAGCGTGATGTGAAAGATTATAGGTTTTTCCTTGTGAGCAAAACTAGTTTCCGTTTTTCTTATAAAACGTTTGCAGAGTATAAAAGTCAGAAAAATCTCTGTTTTAATGTTATTCTAGCTCTACAAATTTCAAATTCCATTTAACAGCTACAAACTCCATTTGCTACAAAGTAAAATCTACGAAGTGAAAAAGAACAAAAATGCATAATGAAGAGCGAGAAGAAGGAGAATAATGTGTTGTGGAAGATAAGAGACGCGGCACAGTACCGTTTCGGTTTTCCTTATCTCAAAATTTTCTGATGAATGAAACAAAAATCAATAAGAATCAGAGACAAATATGACGTGTGGAATGGAGGTGAAAAAAGAAAGTACGAGAGAATACGCATTGCGAAATATTCGTTTTTTTTTTCCTTTTCCCCCATCATCGACCTCCCTTCCCTACCAGCAAGAGTAAAAGAGGGAGAAAAGGAGCGTAATATTTCGGACCGGCGAGACCTTTCTCTTACTCTCTTTTTGTTTCTTTCTCTTTCTCTATTCCTCTCTAACTCTTCCATCATTTCACTCCAAAATGTCTCTTCCTTTCCCTGTTATGCCCGACAAAATGCGCGGGATCGTCAGACAGTGCGCGCATACAACGATTTGGCAAATATTCAAGCGCTACAACACGTCGTCCTCTCCCAGTTTCTTTCTCTCTTCACCCCTGTTTGTTGATGACACAGAGAGATAGAGAGACAGAAGAGAGAGAGAGAGAGAGAGAGAGAGAGAGAGAGAGAGAGAGAGAGAGAGAGAGAGAGAGAGAGAGAGAGAGAGAGAGAGAGAGAGAGAGAGAGAGAGAGAGAGAGAGAGAGAGAGAAAGAGAGAAGGAGAGTAATAGGAAAAGGTAGTGCAATGGTTCGTCGTTTTCTCGTTCAAGTTCGCTGAACAAAATGAAAATTGGCGCTGGTGTCTAGAACGAAAAATAAAAATAACAATCAAATGAAAACCAAAAATTGTTGCTTATTTAATTTTTGATATTAGAAATCACTAGACCGAGAAATATTGAAAGCAAAAATTCTCCCGTCATTGGTGTCAAGACGCAGAGAGAAAGAGAAAAGAAGAAGTGCTTCAATTCGCTAGTTCTTTTGCACTTTTCACTCGGATGATTTCTGATCTCTTGTGATTTTAACTGTCTTTGTCGTTAAATTTGGTGTGTGAAGTTTTCTAAAAGGCAATTGGTTTTGAAAGAAAGTATTGCTAAAAGTAGTCAAGTATAGGTACTACGCTAAAATTTTCTAGCCAAAATAATCTTTTCTCTTTTAGTATGCATGTTCTTGTGGTTTTTGTGGTGAACGGAATCAAAAAGGTAACAAGATATATAATCTAAAATACAACGCGAAAAAAACAATCGGATATGATTGATAAGGTGATATCAGAATTGATAAAAAGATCACTTCAAATCAAGTGGTGTAGTTATATCTGGGTGTCATCATGAATTAATTTACGTTTGTTTTATCAAATTAGTAGGACAAATGCGTATGCAACAATGATCTAAATAAATGATTTTTGCAATAGCAAAGATTTTTAAAATATTTAGAGTTGCCAGAAATGGAATTTGCAAAATATCATATTTGCAAAATATCATATTATCCAAGCGATCATATTATTTCATTTAAAGTAGCATTGAGTTAATGATGTTTCTAAATTTGAAATAATTTTTAGGAAAAAAAAACCATTGATATTCGTTTGGGAATCTACTGTCTCCGATTTTGAATTTTTCAAAGATAAGCCTATTTTTCAGATATGTGTACGCAATTTTTGTCAAATGGGATAATTTTTTGTAATATGTTGCCCGGGACTAAAAATAAGAAGTTACTAGAAATCCCCACAACTGATATATCAAAAAAAAACACATTGAAATGTACGGATTGGATAAATTCTAGAAACTTCAAGCGCAAAAATACCCAGGAACTGGGCGGAGCTTTTATTTTGATTTTTTTTTTTTTTTTTTTTCAAAGCATATTTGCAGTATTTCTCAATTTTGCTCTAACATGTTTAACCATGAATATAAAAAATATAACGAAACTAAAATAACCGTTTACAATATACATAAAAATAGATAAATTTATCCAAGTTCGCCAATATCTTGGTTTTTTTGGGTTTTTTACGACTTCAAGTTTCTGGAAATTCGAAACATTTTTTCAATCTCCTAAAACAAGTGGTCTAAAAAAACCTTATCCGCATTTTAAGTTGTAAACAAGCAACAAAGTTTCTTTTTCTTTTATTTCTATATTTTAAATTCACCTTGGCACAATAGCGGAGTTTGTCAGAATTATAAATTCAAGAATCACATGTGCGGCTAGTGCAACGAAACATATTTGCTCATGCAAGTGAAATTCGATACGATTCATGAAAATTGTAAATACATATTGATCTTAAAAACTCGAGAATTGCCGACGAGAAAGTTGTACTATTGCAAGAACGAAATAATATACTGTGAGTGATCTTTATGCAATTTTTTTCCAACATTACACTGTTTAATTACAAGATCTTTGATTAACCAATTCACCAAAAGAGAAAGAAAAGACAGACGACATTGAGGATTGCCTATCAAATATTCCAAAAAAAAAAAGGCGCCACCAGCAAAAAAGCGAAAATTGATGATGACAGATTTGGTGATGATCTGGCAGAAAAAAAAAACGACTAATCGGAAAAGGGGAAAACGATTAACGTAGTACCCATTGATCTGGTATTTTTTCGAATTGATTACAACTGACAGCTTTTCTGGAGAGTATTTGTTGGAAACACTATTATTCTGTGTTGTGTTTTCCTGAACTCTGATCGGACAACACCGAAAAGTTTAACAATAGGAAAAAGCGATAATTTGCACTCAGTAGTGCACGCCTTGTGGTGCGTTTTGTGCGCGACCAGATGACCGCATACACACTAAGAAGGAACTTGATCATGAGCAAAGTCCAGTACAAATTACTAAAGAGATCAACGCTTGACATATACGAAGCTTATTAGATTTGAAGTAAACGAAAGCAGAGTAAAACTAAGAACGAAATAAAATATTAAACTACGATCGAAATTCTAATCACGTTTTGGGGAACATCAAAATCATAGGTTAGACAAAATTGGTCAAAATATAAAGAAATGAAAATTATAAAACTTTACTAAAGGCGTGGTACAACAGTAAAAAATTAATACAACCTTTTTGGTTTTCTTAATTTTTTTTAAATTTTGCAAGAAGTGGCTGATTATGGCACATTCCGTTTCTCAACAAAAAAAAAACTAAATGGCCTTTTCAGGTTTTTCTTTTATTATTCAATTTAAAATATCACAGAAAAAACAGTTACTGGAAAAAGTCAATTAATTTAGGTAAAAAAGTTCTAAGAAAACAGTTGTTTGTTCTAATAAGTCTTATGCAAAACTCAAAAACTCATCTAACATTTTTGAAAAATGTTTTTCAAACAGTTATACTCGGTTATTGAGATTCATATTCTACTATATTAAAAAGATACCTACGGGCGATACCTTTGAGGAAAACTAAAATTTTCGTTTAACACAATTCAATCAAAAAAGTTCTCGTTATATCCAGATTCATCACATTTCTGTCTTCTCCATGTTTTTTTTAAATCAATTTTTTTCAAGTTATTAATTAGATACTCCTTCCTCGTTTTGTTGTTACGTTTTTGCAGTTTCTTTTAGAGACGAACACCTTTTTTGAACACCACAATTCAAGTTGTCTATGGATATGCTAAAGGTTGAGAACATTTTTAGAAACTTTTTAGAACATTTGTAGATTCAATTACTTCAAAAAGACCGAATTATCTACTGATCATTTCTCGAAATAAAATTATGTGCACCTGCTTTAGATTTTATTGATTTTAGTAATTGAAATATAACAATAGAAAATTCAGAATAGTGCCGCGAAAATTAATATTACAGACTGTCGCATGCTATGCTAATTGAAACACTATTGAAACTTTCAGAAACACCACTACTTTTGAAAAGAATACTCTTTTTGCAACGATGGAAATAGATGTGAAGTATGTAGACCCTTATCTTTTGGTCTTTGAATTTGACCGTTTTGAGCAAATAAAAAGCACGTGTCTCAGAGACAAAGAGAAGTTTCTCTGCATCAATTTTTAGTGAAAACAAAGCGCAAATCTTTCTAAAATACAAATCTTCATCTTTCTAGTCCAATGAAACAGTCTCGGTAGCTCAAAGAACGTTTAGGTAGAGAACCATGTCTTGTGCTCTTTTGTTTGCAACATTTGGCACTTTTAGCACATGTTTATTTAACAATGTTCAAATTATCAGCTGCATCTTGAACGCACCTAAAAAATGTTTTAACAAACCTTTTGATTTTCAAACATAGCAAAATTCTGCAGAAAATTCGAATAAATATCAGCTTTACTTGCGCTGTGTATTAATTCTGAGCCTGTGGTTGATATGCTGGTTGCCGTGGTAACAAAGGATATACATATTTATTTAACTTGCCTTTCAAGTGTTCGTTTTTCGAATTGTTCCTGCACAAAAAGTGTACCATGTCCGTATCTATCTACCGTATTCGTATCTACGTATCAGAACGATTTTTGAAAAAAAAAACATCCATAAATCAGATAAAAAGTTGTATTTCTTATTTTGTAAGTCAAAAATTGTTTCTTAAACTCGTAGAGGTTGCATTTAAAACAATTGACAGGGAAATGGAAAATTTTTTTTGAAGATCCTAAAGTGCACATCCAAATTTAGTTCTGAAAATACACAGCTGAATGTTTGTAACTAGTTGCTGAACGCGTTGGTCATTGCAACAGTAATTGTATCTTCTGAAATTTTAGCACGACAGTTGAAAATACCAAGTAGAATTTTTGAACTACATCAGTCTTTGATGTCTCCGATTTTTCAAAGAATAAATCTTTTACTTCTCGCACAGTAAAATATTTGTAAAACACATAAAAGACACCAGATCAATTTTATTTTCAGCACGATGACTAAGCCAAAGCCTATTTGGGAGTGTATGGAAATGTTTGTTTTCAAAAAAAAAACAGACCTGAAAATTATTGCCTACATGTGCTAACAAATGCTAACGCTATTGTGTACTGGTACATTTCTCACTTGGCGTACTCTGTGACTGTACGTTAGGACTGGCGGTAACTTTTGAATGAAGTTTAAATGTTTCATTTTGAAATTTGAGGGTGAGCTTTTCCGTGTGAACTGTTGCACAACACAAAATTGTTTCAATTTAAAGTCTGGTCTGCTTCACATCAACCTCGAAAAAATGTTCCGAGTGTGTGTGTTTTTAATTACTTGTCAATTATAAAATTTAGGTAAAACTGTTGAAAACAATCTTGTCGGTTTATGCTTGAAAATGTATGACTCAGAAAAAAGCTTCCTCATAAACTACTCATTTTGAAGTGAGTAATGAGTATTAGGATGAGGAAGAAAGTCAAACAACGACAATTGAACCTACATAAATGGCGAATGCAATGCAGATTACAACCGGATTTTTTATGTCGTCGCAGGAAGAAAAGATTTCATATTTATTGAATTGATTTTTTATCTTTGATTTGTTCCTATCCTTGTATTTCAAAAAAAAAGAATTTTTGTTATCAGTATATACTTTTGTTTGTTTTGATTTTAATTTTAAAATATTAGTTTAAATAATTGATGTAATAAATTTTTTTTTCAGAAATGTTGATTAAAGTAACGTCTTTATTTGTCTCTTTCCGTCGTTTTATTTTCAGAGTATTGGTCGATTTTTGTCTTGTTTTGTGAAATAAAAAAACAATTATTTCGAAATAGGCACAGTTGCATCTACATATGGCCTAGAATTCCTGCGTCCTTTTTCGCTTTTCGGGTGGTCAATGCCTCTGACTCACTAGGGATATGTGTTTACACAATTGATTTTAACCTGACCGCAATTTGAACGAAAGAGTTCAGTTTCAAAAACTAAATGTTTATATTATTTCTATTCTTTTAGCACGCCTCATTTGATTTTCCTTTCATTGTTTGATTTTTCAGGATGACAGACGAAGAAACAGAAGGAGATGTTGTTCCAGTAAGGTCTTGTGACGACGTAAGCTTTTTTGTCCCTAAAAATGTTGACCTGAAATTGAAAAACTGAAATTCAGATTGTTATACCTAGAAGATCGATTCGTCCGGACCATGATATTAGTTTCACCAAAAAAATTGCTTTTGGTATGTTTTTTTTCTGTAATATTATATTTAAAAATAGCATTATTCTAGGTATCGGCCATTTTTACAATGATCTCTGCGCAAGCATGTGGTTTACATATTTCATGATTTATATGGAAAAAGTATTAAAATTTCAAAGTAGTCGAGCTGGAATGTTAATGCTGATTGGGCAGGTAATAAAAAACTTTTGAAAAATTATCAGGAAACGATCTGAATTTTTCCTTCTAATATTGCACTTGGACCGGCCTATCGAATTTTTTTTGAAGCTTAATTTTTACATGACATGTCAGTTTATATTGCTAAATAATTGCCAATTCAAAACACGTTTCGTTTGTTTCAACCCTTAATTGTTTTCTTGAATTTTTATCCCTAACTAATTTGGTATAAAACTGAAATGGGCGGCACTTGAAACTTTTACCGAATTTTAATATTTTTGGCAATCAACATATCCCGCAATTCAAATCAAACAATTTCAAAGTTTTAAATTATGAGAAAATAATAATATTTAATGGAAAAAACGTGCTTATAACGGGTATAGCTATTGTTTTGCTAGCTGCTTATTTTTGTGTCGCTGCTAATTTTTAGTCGCTGCTAGTTTTGGTCGCTGCTAATTTTTGGTCATTGCTAATTTTTAGTCAGTGCTAATTTTTGGTCAGTGCTAATTTTTGGTCAGTGCTAATTTTTGTTCAGTGCAAATTTTTGGTCAGTGCTAATTTTTGGTCAGTGCTGATTTTTGGTCAGTGCCAATTTTTTGGTCGCTGCAATTTTCAGTCGCTGCGAATTTCGGGCGCTGCTAATTTTTTGGTCTCTGCTAATTTTTGGTCAGTGCTGATCTTTTTTCACTGCCATTGTTTTGCTAGCTGCTCATTTTTGGTTGCTGCTAATTTTTAGTCGCTGCTAATTTTAATCGCTGCTAATTTTTTGGTCTCTGCTAATTTTTGGTCAGTGCTGATTTATTGGCGCTGCTATTGTTTTGCTAGCTGCTAATTTTCAGTCGCTGCTAATTTTTTTGTCTCTGCTAATTTTTGGTCAGTGCTGATTTTTTGGCGCTGCTGTTGTTTTGCTAGCTGCTAATTTTTGGTCAGTGCTGATTTTTGGTCAGTGCCAATTTTTTGGTCGCTGCAATTTTCAGTCGCTGCGAATTTCGGGCGCTGCTAATTTTTTGGTCTCTGCTAATTTTTGGTCAGTGCTGATCTTTTTTCACTGCCATTGTTTTGCTAGCTGCTCATTTTTGGTTGCTGCTAATTTTTAGTCGCTGCTAATTTTAATCGCTGCTAATTTTTTGGTCTCTGCTAATTTTTGGTCAGTGCTGATTTATTGGCGCTGCTATTGTTTTGCTAGCTGCTAATTTTCAGTCGCTGCTAATTTTTTTGTCTCTGCTAATTTTTGGTCAGTGCTGATTTTTTGGCGCTGCTGTTGTTTTGCTAGCTGCTAATTTTTGGTCTCTGCTAATTTTTGGTCAGTGCTGATTTTTTGGCACTGTCTTTGTTGTGCTAACTGCTAATTTTTTGCTAGCTGGTAATTTTTTGGTCGCTGCTAATTTTTTGGTCTCTGCTAATTTTTGGTCAGTGCTGATTTTTTGGCGCTGCTGTTGTTTTGCTAGCTGCTAATTTTTGGTCTCTGCTAATTTTTGGTCAGTGCTGATTTTTTGGCACTGCCTTTGTTGTGCTAACTGCTAATTTTTTGTTGCTGCTAATTTTTAGTCGATGCTAATTTTGGTCGCTGCTAATTTTCGGTCGCTGCTAATTTTTTGGTCTCTGCTAATTTTTGGTCAGTGCTAATTTTTGGCCAGTGCTGATCTTTTGGTCAGTGCTGATTTTTTGGCACTGCCATTGTTTTGCTAGCTACTAATTTTTTGTTGCTGCTAATTTTTAGTCGATGCTAATTTTGGTCGCTGCTAATTTTCGGTCGCTGCTAATTTTTTGGTCTCTGCTAATTTTTGGTCAGTGCTAATTTTGAGAAATCAATTCAAATTGTAAAAAAATTAGCAAATCTTTTTCCAATTCACAAATCTACCGTAATGAACGGCTAAAAAATAAACTTGGAGCTAATAGTACTAAAAAATAGAAAAAAATTTAATTAATCTATAATTTTCAGGTGACAGACGCAATTTCCACTCCGTTAGTTGGGATATTCAGTGACTCTAACATACTTCCTGCGTGTTTTGACAAAATTGGAAGAAGGATGTCATGGCATCTCATAGGTTTTGTTTATTTTTCGTTGCGCACATTTTGTATAAACTAATTTAGGTACCGTGTTGGTTTCTTTATCATTTCCTATGATTTTCAATAAATGTTTTTTGTGTAAGAGTACTACTTCTGAATGGCTAAAAGTACTCTGGTTTGTTCCGTTTATTATGGTGTTTCAATTTGGATGGGCTTCAGTACAGGTAAGAGTTTTGCAGTGTTTTCGGACGGTTTTCATGAAAAATTTAGCTGTTCGATATCCAAATTTTTGATCAAAACTTCCAAAAATTATTTAGTTTTTGTAAACAAATATTTTGAACAATGCAAAAATCAACAACTGAAAGTTTAGAGAAAAATTGAGAAAGTTAGGTTCGGGCACCTTTTGTTGGAAACTCCAAAAATGTAGTTTCCTTGCATTCTATCAGTTTGCACCTGGATGTATTTTTTTTTGTTGCGATATGTTTGTTCTCATGCTGGTAGTTATGAAAATACCAAAACCATAAAAAAACTTGCAAGTGAAATATATATTTTATGAAATAGGCAGCTTCGAAATTTGGTAAATTTTCCGTCACATGTAAAATTTATTTATTGACAGTTTACATAAATTTGAAGTAATTACCCAATTCCCAATAATATTTTATTACAGATATCTCATTTGGCTCTAATTCCCGAATTATCCTCCGTACCCGCAAGCAGAGCCACTATGAATTCCTTAAGGTTGGATGATTTGTAACTGAACCCATTCATTTTGAAAAGCTTCAGATATGCTTTCACAGTCATTGCAAATTTATCAGTTTACTTTGCACTGGCATGGCTTCTCTCAGAATCTACAGGACATACTTCAATAGGGCCATGGGATTTCAGTCATTTTAGGGTGAGTACTTTTTTAAAAATTGTTGCGAAACGTTTTTTTAAAGAAAACCCGCCATATTTCAAATTTCAGCTAGCAGGATGGCTAGTAGTGGTTCTGGGAATTACCGTAGCTTTTGTGTTTTATGCATTTACCAGGGAACCAACCAATTATCGACGGTTCAGGTACGTTCGGAAAAGTCCAAAATAATGCAATAAAAAACTTTACAGCCGGTTGAACTCATTTTCTTCGGATGCAAGCGAGCTGGTCCGCATGCACTGGACCAGTTGGTTTGGGCATGTTCAGTTTTATCAGGTACTTGCAATTCACAACGCAATGTGAGAAAATATATAAAAATTTAGATTGCTCTACTCTATATGCTTTCTCGACTGTACATAAACATCTCGCAAGTCTATTTCCCATTCTATATTACAATGACACAAAACTATGAAAAAGTGAGAGAAGTGACACAGCGAAATCTCAACTTAAAACTTTCAGAAATATGTAGCAATTTTACCAATGGTGGCATATCTCTCATCGTTTTCCGTATCAATGGTAAACAGCCTACCTGTTGTGAGCAAACTTTCCAAAAAAGTAAGTATATACTAACGCGTTTCAAAAATGTATTCCTTAATTTTCAGATACTGTATAGTTTCGGATTGGCATCCGGTATGCTATCATGTGCTGTCATGATGCTTGACTTACCAGGATGGAAAATTTACGCACTGGCTGTTGGAATTGGAATCGCACAGGCAATATTATTGATAACCTCACTGTCAATCACGGCTGATCTGATAAACAAGAATACAGTTAGTTTTTTTTTCGTTTTTTTTTTCATGGGGTATTTGGAAGACGATTTAAAGCAATATAAAATGATATATTAACTGGTATGAAAAGAAATAAGGTGACATACAAAATTTATAAAAAAGAGTTTTAAAGTTGCATTCAAATTTGAAGTTGACAGTATAAAAACAGGCTTGCTGAAAAAATAGGCAACACTTTAACTGAAAAAATAGGCAACACAAAAATAGGCAACACCTACGATTTTACCTAAACCTAAATTCCTGAACTTAGCAATATCGACCAAAATTTAGAACTTGTCTATAGACTCAAGACTAAAAGTTAAATTTTAAATTTAACGCAAACAGAAAGCTTTTCTTTTTTGGCAAAGTCTTCCAAATATCGCTATCACAAAAAAGAGTCTTAAATCACAATATTTCCATTGTGCTCACAGGAGCATGCGCACATTGCAATTTATCTGTGCACAACGAGATACGATTAAACGAATTTGAAAAAAAAAAGAAAATTGGATTTCAAGAACATTATCAACGTCACATCTAATCATGTTTTACAGGAAAGTGGAGCATTTGTTTACGGAGCAATGAGCTTTTTCGACAAACTTTCAAACGGAATCGCTTATCAGCTGATCGAATTATGGACTCCCGCTTATGAGTAAGTACTTCGTTGTTTGTTATACAAGACAATAACTTAAAGATTATGATTTACAGCGCGCTCAAACCACACGAAGTAAGCGCGATTTTTTATCGACGAGTGATGGTATTCGTACCCGGAACATGTCTGGTCCTTGCGTTTTTGGTTCTCTTATCGCTGGCACCATTTAAAATAGGGGAGAGGAGACGTGCACGTCCTGGTAGGAAATTTTTAACTTTAGAAGAGAGCTCAAAGCAATGCTTATTATTTTTCAGAAGATGAACAGGCAATTATGGAAGACCAAGATGACATCTACCCTGAAATTGTAGAATAACGAAGCTTTAATTTGATTATTTAAAATAATTTATCACTTTTCCTGTTGATCATGTTCTCTGATGCATTTCAAACGCATAGTCTTGTTTGATTTTATTGGTTTTGATCAAACTTATCACTTTAATAATTATCATACGAATCCTGTGATATTGATAATAAAGTTACAATGAATGAGCAACTTTCTTACCGGCTAACGTGTGGCCATTCCGAAATTTAGAGAATAATGAAGACGCAGAAATACGGAGAAAAAGGTCAAAACGACTACATAGTTGCGTGTATTAGAGACGGAGACAACAGACATATGGTGTGATAAGGATAGGGCAAATTGAAGACAGTGTACGACGCATTATGCTTCAGGTTTCTGCATTTCTCAGTTTCACGTGAAAATTTTATTTTACTTTTTTAAATGTTTTTTTACACGTTTTATTATCATTCTTTGTGTGCAATTAATTTTGTTATCAAAAACTTTAGGTGTTATTTTATTACAAACCTTTCACAGAAACTATAAAATTGTTGCGATATCTTTTTTGCATGTGGTCTGATTATGGCATGATATTCTCTCTTTTTTTTTAACAGTTTTCTTTTTACTCGTTCAATAATTTCACGAAATCTTTACTTAAAAACTTGCTGACCATCAAAAGAGAAAAACAGTCTCCGGCTGATAATTCTATAAATCATTATTATGATAAGCGCGTCGTGTGCTTGTTCACATCATTTTCTAACTGTGACCATAAATTTCTTACAGATGGGCGCTCTTTCAAAACTGGCTCATTCTTTGGGGCAGCCCATTTTAACTGCCACCTGCTATGAAACTATTCATACATGGAACCCTGATTGCAATGGAGCTTTTTTTGTGAGTTTTTTTATTATTTTTAATTGCAAGATTATCAGAATTTGGAAAAAAAAAGCATTTCTTAAACTTTGTTTTGAAAAACGTGAGAAAAAGTAGCTGTAAATTTAATCGTTTTTTTTTTGGTTAATCGGTTCAGAAATCTTCAATCATTTTTCAATTGCGAAATCATTAAAATCAAATTTATTAGTGAGTTATCACGGAGCTAATATAAAATTCAAATTCGTCATGCTGAAAATTCTGCAGTTAATTTATTGATAATATGTACGACTATCAAAGAGCGTATGTTCTCAAGAACAAATGTTTCGATCGAAAGCACAATAATTTACAGGTTTTAGTCAACTTTTCAAAAAGTTTTTTTACTGGCAAAAAAAAACTCGGTTTTTACCCATAATACTTTTGGCAGTACTTCCAAAAACAAAATTCAACAGCTCACATTTTGGGAAATTGTAAAACATAAATTTTTTAATTGCTTAAACATTTATGGTAATGCTCGACTTTCACAAACAAAATACTAAAAAAAGTTTGTTAATTTTTTTGCTGTTCACAAAATGTCATTATTATGAATAAATTGCCTGTCATTTCACATATCCATTTCTTAGAATTTAATTATCAAATTAATACGAAAAACCAAATTTAATTCATAATTGATTATTGTTCATCGATAACCGTTTTTTTTTTGCATGAATAACAAAAATGTTCAATAATTCTAACCTAGTGCACTTTCAAGACGTCGGCCGCTTTACTATTGTAAATTATTTGAACGCATATAAGTATGTAGGCAGTTTATTTCAGTTTACTGAACATTTATCTCGGGCATTTTAAAAGTTCTCAAGAAATATCGAAAATCGATTTCGAATTGTTTATTGTCATTTTGAGTAGTTTTTCTCCTATAAAACTAACTTTAACTTTATATTACATTTATTTAAGGATGCATTACCGGTTGGACTTATTTTTTCACTCAAGACTTATGCATCGTTTTATTTGGTAAGAGATCAATGTATCCATAACTCATATTTCCACATTGATTTAATTTTAGATCACAAATGTAGTTTCGAAACGCGGAAGACTAGACAAGATTAATTGGAAGAAATTCGGAATTGATGTTTGCCAAAGCTCTCTCTTCTTGGTTACCAATATGTGCTTTTTCTTAATTTTACTGTGCAAATTTAGGTAATGAATTTTTCTTCATTGCTTCATTGCTTCATTGCTTGTATATTTTCAGAAAATGGCTTGGATTTTTTACTCCAATTACAATGGGTTTGGTGTCAAGCATATTAGCATCTGGAATTGCAATTCTTGTTGAGAAAAAATCACGAAGGCCAGCCTTAGCTTTATACTTAATCAATTTGGTAGAATTTTTAATTGTGTTATTTTATTCATTCAAAAACATTTAAGGCATCGGAAACATACTACAGACATTTAGCAAATCATGGTTATGTAACAATGCACACATATGGAGAATGCATCCCATTTGGAATTGGACTCATGCTATTCACTTGGCTGCAGAGCATTGGTAGGCTCCCGAAATCTTTTAACGGATTCATGAAGTAAGTTGCAAATTCCACAATCTTTAGCCTATACACTAGTCCTCCCCCATCTTGAATTCTCGCTTTAGTTTGCTCTTCCGAATATTGAAATCGGAGCAGGACACTTGAGAATTCCTTACGGCATAATTCATCTCTTACTAAAAGATATGCCGGTGGAGATAAATCAGAATTATCCAAATCGGTCAACTTCTCTGTTTTCAGTGTCGCTTTGAAGTCAAATGTATCGGAAAATTTGATAAACGAGAAGAAAATTCCAGACAATTTTAGATTGTTTTTGGAAAAATTGAGAAGTGATTATAAGAAAACTGAACTATGCAATCATCCACATTCTTGCGTTAGCCACTCAGTAGAAGTAACATCACAGTTAAAAAAAAACATACCGCAACTTTTACAGAGTTTTGCTAAAAATATGACATTTGGATTAACAGCAAGCTCGGTGCTTACTGTAATTAGAAATGTACGAACAATTATCAAAAATCCATTGAATCTCATCACACTACTGGTATCTAAAGAAAATCTGAAACTTCCACTCTTTGCAGGCTTTTTACCATTTATTTTCAATGTAAGTTTATTGGATAGTAGAAAAAAGTAAAAAATTGTAGTCTCGAATAATTTTTCACAGGGTATTTTTAAACTTACAATACAAATTGTTGTGAAGTCGTTTTTCAGGAACAGACTAGTGTGCAACTATTAGAAAAACTGGAAAAGTTACAATTGTCTAGTTTTTTTGATAACATAAGTGGCTGAATTATGTTTAAATTGCTTTGCGAAGTGTACGATTTTTTTTTATTTTTCGGTATATTAAGTCAGTATACCGCAGTTATCAGAATTTAGAGGTGCAATATTTTTGAAGTCGGACAATTTTGCATTTATAAAAATGTTTCCTGTCAATCCCGGGTGCCGCATTTTTTTTTGCAAAATTTGCAACTTTTCGCGACTGGTTAAGAAACTAGCGACTTTAATTTCAACTAAACTTTATTTATTAAATTTTAGAATCTAGTAAATAGTTTTTTCAGTATAAATTTACTTACTCTCAAACAATTCTAGGCTACTCGATGCTCTTTAAATCGGGTTAAATACGTTCCTCCGGTGCTCAATAATGTATTTTCTGCTGGTTTGGCATCAGTTGCAATGGCCTTCTATCCCACTGTCAGTATTGCTATGTATTGTCTCTGGAAAGCAATTGAGGTATGATATTTTGCTCCTCGTTTAAATTTCCTAGCTGCAAACAGCGTAAGCTTCTAAAAATAAAGCTCTGAAACAAAGAAGATGTGAATTTTGATGAGCTGCTCGACCGGGGTGGAATCCCAAATGTGAAAGGCGGGCTTCCATGGTGATATCCTGACGACAGCGAGGTGATCAGCGCCAACTCCCTTCATGACATTTTTTCAGACGGTATATTTCGATCTAGTTGATCGAGGTTATTTGCCAAAATTCAAAAATGGAGAAGTAATTCTTTACGCAATCACGACGGGTTACGTTTTATGGAACGCTGTTGTTGAACCTAGAGCAATTCGAAGAGGATACCTCAACTTTCTTTTTGGACTTGTTGGTGGAAAGTAAGGATCTAACTAGCTGTAACAACTTGACTTTTTCATTGCAGGATCTCGCTTTTCAATCGACGTCTCTACGATCATTTTGGCTTTGTTTCTCGAGATGTTTACACGAAAATTCCAGAATTCGATCCTAAATATGCAATGATTAATCCTATGCTTTACATGCCACTTGTTGAATAGTTTTTGATCTAATATTTGAAAAAAAACAGGTGTAATATAAAAAAAATAAATTTAATTTTTAATTTGAATTTTCCGATTCAGATTTTAGAATTTAATTTTCTTTTGTTCACTATCTGAAAATGTGAAAAAAATAAACAAAGTGATTTTGCGAGTAATTAACAACGCCTTTATTGTTCATAGACAGAGCATAGAAATATCAGAAAATGTGTGTTGTTAGCTGATAAAAAACACCAAAAGAGATCTGGGGAGATAACTTTCCTTCGGAGGGAAAGGGGGGTTAAGCGACACCAATCAAATTCTAGACAGCAAGAGAGAGTATGAAAAAAGAGAGTGTGAGAGAGAAAAACATATGATTTTTAATGATGAATTCGCCTCAGGAGTTGTTCGAGCAGAAGACGGTCGTCCTCGGTCATTACTTGTTGTTGGCGAACTTGAGCTTCTGAAGAGTCGACAAAAGGTCGTGCATGTGGTCGAGTTGACCGGATCGGCCAAAGCGAACTGCAAAGCAAAATAAACGACACATGAAGCAAAGGCAAAAAGCGGAAGAAAAATTTTAAGACAACTTACCAAATGGTTGTGGGGCACCGTTCCGTTTTCCCTGGAGTGGGCTCTCTGGAGCAAAGTCTTCCTCGTCCAATGGAGACCTCTTTCCGAATCTAACGAGAGCATTTCTCATTCCACCACTAGCTCTTCCAAATCGAACCAAGGCGTTCCGCATGGCACGTTTCTCCGCACTACAATAGATTTATATGGGTAATTGATAAAAATTGTTTTAAGAAAAAACTATACCTGACGTCATCATAAGATTGAGCAAAAGAAGCGGCAACGAAGACAATAAGGAGAAGTGCCAATGCAGAGAATTGAGTCATTATTCAGTATGAACTGCAAAAAGTGAGACGAGCGGCTAGGCGCAGTCTTTTTATACCTGAAACGATGTATTAGGAGGGGGCGTTGTAGATTCCGAAGAGAAAGCAAATAGCCGCAGGACATACTTTATTACTATTTACAAATGGTTTGATGAGTTTTGAACGTTTTAATGAAAAATTTGCGAAATGGATTCTTCTCAAGGAAACTTCTTATGGAAAATAGGATGATGTCAATGGTTTCCAAAACGAAACCGAAGTGTAGGGTGTCTTTGGGCTTTTCAAAAGCAAGAAGTGAATAGATCAAATGCAGGTGTTCTGCGCTCTGAAACGTTCCACAGGCCACGCCTACTTGTGTGTGTGTGTGTGTGAGGAAACTGAGAAAAACGCAAGCAAAAAAGTCATCTTGAAAATAGCATTAAATTTCGGAAAGGAAGGAAAAGCTAGTTTTGCTTTTTTTAATAATGGAAAAAGTACTACAAAATGTGTACAATATTTTGTGAATATTTTGAGGACGCTTGTTCTAGTGTTCTTGAATTTTTAATTTAGAATTGTTATGAAGTTTTTATTCATTTCCAACAGATGCAGAGATTTTCTATACAGAAAACATTCTAATAATTATAATGTATATTTAAAAATTAAAACTTGCAAAAAAATTTCTTGAAAATTTACCAATTTGCCAAAACTTTAATTGAAAATTGTTGTAAAATTTGAAAAAGTTTGAAGTGTTTTATTAATACGTGTCTGGTTTTTTGGAAACATTTTACTTGGTCCAGCACTTTAACTGGCACTTCTCCCAATAAAAGATCGGTTTATTTCCAAAATGCGTGCCTAACTGTTATACCAAACAAATAAAGTTTTTTAAAAATCGGCAGTTGCCGCAAATTTCGCATTGTGTGCCGATGTGCCAAAATTGCCAGAATTTTTGATAATTTTTAATTTTCATCATATTTCAAAAATTAAAAATATATCAAAACTTGATTCAAAGTCATAATCAATAGGTCATTTTCTTACTGAAATACCTAATATTTTGAGGTTTATTGTTTAGCTAAATCACCAGTTCCGGCAATTGTTGGACTATAAACTTTTGGCAATATGCCGAAACTGCCGAAATTTCGACGCACTCCTGTTTACAGAAGATTGAAAAAAAGCAGAATTAGAAGTTTTAAAGTTGAGATATTGGTCAGAAAATCGATTTCATTTTTACGAAAAAAATATTCCAAAAAGTCACAATGGAAAGTTTGAAAAATGACCCGTATTTATATATTCGTGTGTCCTTGTTTGACATGAAACCTTCTTATCGTTTTTCAATCTCCCCCACTTTTGCACTTTTTTGAAAATCTTTCTTTACAAGAAGACGCACCTTGCAAAAAGTGCGCTCAAACACTGATTATGCCAAGCGAAACATGGGTGTGAAACTAGAAAAATAAATTAGATGCAAAATGGATTCGTCTATGCTTTTTCCTCAAATATTAAATGAGTTTACATCACTTGGCGCCGGGATTCGAACATCATAAATTTATGAGTTAGAAGATGCCCACGAAGGTAAGATGCGGAAATATTTGACACGTCAGCAGGTTGTTAAGTTTCGTCGTCACAGTTTTGCATCTTTTCGTATTTTAACTTATATTTTATAATCTTATATTCAATGGAGTGTGGGTGTTTGTGGGTGGAACCAGGATTGAGGATGCTAAAAGTTGTGGGGGAATTACTCTTAACAGATTGAAAAATGAAGTGCGAAAAGATATGAGGAACTCTACTGGAACTGATGGGCCATAAAACCATGAAAACCTCTCTCACCCCATTCATCAACTTTAGAGGCTCAACATTTGGAAAAAAAAGGTTTGGGCTTTTGGGATACTTGTTTTTCTTTCTCCAGATCTTTCCAACTTTGGGGAACTAGTAAGCCACAATGGTTTCATAGAACTTGATGAATAGTCAGAGGGAACAATGAAACCTACAATGAATCGAACATCAAATGAAACTTGATATGAATAAATGATAAGATCACTAGTGGAACGGAAACTGGAATTAAAGCCTAGACCAACTTACATCATCTTTTTTCATTTTTCAGTCTGAGCACAATGTTATTCCTTTTTCAAAAATTGCAACAAGAGACCAGACAAAACACTTATTGAACCTAAGGAAATGATTGAAATTTTTTTTCGGGACTGGAAACAACTAAAATTTATGAAAACAAAGAGCATCTTGGATGCTAGTTATTTTGAGATGCTAGTTATTTTGAAAATTCTAGGTTTCATTCCAAAAAAGATAATCTCATTTTCTGTTAAATTTAAAAGCTTAGATTTTTACATGTATTTCAATGGCGAGCTTTAAAATAAATTCTCCTAAAAAAAAAAAAAAAGTTGGATCCGAATTTGGCAAAACAGACTGATAATCATCATAAATTGAACAACACTTGGACCGAATGTGAGCTGCAAAAAAAGTTTGGAGCAATTTTGTGCTCACTTTAAGCTTCAGTTTTGGCAGTCTGGGATAGTTTTTCCAAGTTTTTCCCAAGCTGTACCATCTTCTGACTCTAAGAAGTGATACCAGTCTGAATATCAGAGTTCGATTTTTTACTGGACTAGAAAAGTGGTCTATGTTGTGTTGTTGCCTTGATCAGACTTACAGTTTTGTCCACACATCAAGAATTAGTGAGGGAAGAAATATAGGAGTTCAACTGTGATAAAAATCTTATGAAAACCGTTTTTTAAAACAACGCTGCACAAAAATCCTTCAAAAAAACAAAGTCATTGTATTCAAACTTATGAAACACGGTTTTTGGGTTTCTCCAAAATGTGCAGCTCGACCCAGGCCCACTCACATCATCTGGTGTGTTTTATCGGCCGATAGGTCTTTTGAAATGACGTGGAGATCCCGAAAACATTTGTTTTATTTCCCTCAATGAGTAAAGAACAAAGTGAAAGACTTCATCTGCATGAGGATAAAATGGGATCAAAGAAAAGTATCGAAATAAGAAAATGTAGAAAAGTAAAAAGATGAATAAATAAATGGGGGTGAAAATTCAAATGAACACACAATGCACAGTTTTGAAGTGAAAGTTTTCGAGAAAAAAAATGAGAGAATTGTTGTGACCATGAGGTCACTATAAATAGTAAAGTCAAAGAGCCGAAAGCGTGGGTGGGGGAGAAAGGAATGGAGAAGATAGTTGTAAAGTGATTGATAAAGCTGTGAAACGAAAGAAGAGGAATAAGTCATTGGGGGATAAGGGAGGACTGCTTTTCTATACTTATATTCACAAACATTTGTTGAACTTTGACGCTCTTCAGTCAAATATTGATATCTTTCTTTGTGTCATTCTTTAAGCTATGTCACGTCAATTCCTGTGTGACCATGATTCCGCCACTCGGCATATCCCACGGATCGTCCGAAGCGAGGGCGGACGAAAGAGTCCATTTGTGCAAGTATGTTGTCGACCCGAAAACCACCATCTCTGTAATGACGTCGCCTCTTGTGCCTAGAAATAAGAAACATCATGAATTCTCTTGACAATTTCGCGAGAATTTGTCAGGTCCTGTCAAAAACGCTACTCAACGAGCCAAACTCAAGAGGCCGCAGAGAAGAGAAAACAGTGCTACAGAGGACATGATAAATGTCTATAGTACAACTTTTCCATTCTTCAATGTTTTGGCCAATTTTGATGTTGCTATTCTTAGAAGATCTCGAGTATGCTATATTTTTAAAATGTATAATAAAAATGTTTGCTGAACGTTTATAGAAAGTCACTTAAAGCCACCAGAGACATTTAAAAATGTTTATGAAGGTTGGGCCAAGTGTAGCTCAATTTTTTGATAACGCGATATAATTTTTTAAGTGAAAATAGAAAAATTTCTACGTCTTTTTGAATACTATCAACAAAAATCAACAGTGAACTTGTTAGATGTTGACCAAAATAGCTTTTGTTGAAATTGTACTGATATATTTTGAATGGGGTAAACTTGTTAACTTTTCTAGCGTAATATCGTTGTTTTAAACTTATGCTCATTTGAAAATGTTGGATAACTATCAATTTTGGATAAAATTATGACCAGCACTTCCCGTAATATTTGTTCTCCAATTCTAGGAATGGGCAATTAGGCAAAGGTATATAAATCTGGTGAACTTTTCCAAAACTTGATTAATAGAATCATTAGTCATGCGTGATCTTATAATTCCCCCCTGTTCACTGTTCCCTTCCCAATTTCCCTCATTTCTCTCCCCTGGATCCACCTGTTGTACAGTACCTGTGTCGTCGGTGACGATGTTTATGGACGGCGTTCTTCCAGTCGTGCAACGTTCGCTTGTGCAGTCGATCCAGTCGTCCTCCTTTCCTCACCAAGAATCTACAAGACGACCCAAATTTTACAACCGTTTTTTGATGATCAAGAAAGACGGACATACGAGAGAGGCAATTTCATGAGCGGCGCTCGTAAAAATTTAGCTTTTTTTGGCAACGGAAGCGCCCATCAACTCATAAATGTCCGACAGTTGTTTTATTCTTTGGAGACACTGGTGTCTGGTATCAAAACTCAAATGTTTCTAGACTAAGGAGTACACGCTTACTTTTCATGGGCCAATGCAAAATCCATTAGGACAATGAGGAGAAAGACGATTGCTATGTCTTGTATCCTGAGCACCATTGTTTTGTTTTGTCTGAAATTTTCAACTGGAACAATAAATCATAATGAGTAATGTGTTAATTGTAAGTGACAAGATTGATAAAAGTAGACAACAATAAAAACTTGTTGTCTTTGAGAACGATGGCAGAATTGGGTGTGGTAGAAAAATGATGCAGAATTTCAAAAAAAAAAACACTCGGACACTATCAGAAAGGAAAAGCAGTTCAGTTTCATTGTTTCAAAGCTGCAGGTTTTACAAGACTCCAATTGTAACAAGGTTCGGAAAAAATTGAGGAACTAAACAAAACACACAATTTTAATTGCCAGACTCACTTCCAAAAAGGTGTTAATCGAATTAGCGAAAACAAACATTCAATTATAAATTTGGAAACCTTAAAATTGAACAACACAATTGAGCCGGTATTGTTCCTATGAGGGGCGGGGGGGGGGGGGGAGCTTAAAAATATACTGTATCAGCAAATACTTAACTATACTAATAACTAAAACTTAAATTAACTAATATTTAAATACTTAACACATACTGAAAATTCTGATACCAAATGGTGGTCAATTCTGGCCAATTCACTTACTATAAACGAAACATTACACTATTAAACTCAAACTTTTATTTCAACGTGTGTCTCTCTGCAAAAAAAAGCGAAACCACAAAAAATGTGAAACCCAAAATTTGTTCACAACAGATGAATAGTTCTTAGCTTATCACTAACAAAATCGGGCTCAATGTGCACATCGCGAATTAAATTTGCAGGTTGTTTCCGTTTTTTCAAGTGAAGATGAGATAATGACGGCATATTTGTTAAAAAAAGAACTAGTGACAGAATGAAATATTTTTAAAATCGCGACTTACCAAGAGTTGCGATTAGCAAACTATTGCAAACATGTTAGTGTGCAATTTGCAAAACGCATTTTAAATGTTGGTGGCAATATTCGGATAGTTTATGAGCAGCGTGTGCAATTGAAGAAGTTTTGACAATTTTTAAAGAATACTATTAGCGTAAGGGAGATAGGTAGGTAGGTAGGCTAGGTAGGAAGGGGAGAGGTAGCAAATCGAAGAAAACATCTCAAACTACTCTCGTCGCTGGATTTTTAGGTATGAAGCGTGTAGAAGTTTTTAGTTTTTATTCACTCAACGACTACATAAGTTTTTCGATGAAGGGAAACTCAAGAAATATTGATGCTTAGATAGAAAGTTAGATAATTGGAACAGTAAACATTGCATCATAAAGATGACGTGAAATGGTGTTTAGAAAAGTCAACATACATACTTCTCAACCTTATATATCTAGAAATTCGTCAAATAGAGGAAAATCCGGGCGCCACTTGATCGGAGTGAGAAAAAAGTGACGACATAGTTCTAAACTTCTAGAAACGCGTCAGGATACCAAATAATAACTGGTCGAGGAGAAGAAGCAGAAAGTCGTCGTCGTCGAAAAAAGAAGAGGGCACTGCATTTACATATGACGACTTCTACAGTATGCTGCGCTGTTATGGGTGTGGCCGAGATGACACTGCTGGGACATACTGTGAATGATGAGAAGACAGCTGCGGACAGGTGAATGAGTTGTGAAGAAAAACGGTTATGAAATGAGTGCATTGGGTCGGCGGTTTGTCAAATGAGTCACTTTTTTTTTTGGCGAGATTTGCGATGGAGGTGGGACGAAATGGAGAAGGAGGCGCTGTATGAGGTGAGAAACTGTTGAGGCTTCTCTCTTCTTTCACAATAATGTTCTACTTCACTGTTGCGCCTAGTTTTCTCGAACGTTGCAAGCTGATGAGAAACATTAAGACGTATATTTGGGGGGGGGGGGTGGAGTGGGGAGGCGAATAGGTCTTTAGGTTTGTCGGCATGCAACGAACGGCGGTGGGATATGATGAATCAGAAAGAGGGTGACGTTACTTAGTGAATCATATATTGGAATGTAAGTTAGCCCACCCTGTAGGAAGCAGGTGTTACTTTCTTTTCGCAATCCTAGTTTAAATTTGAATTCACATTTCGATTTCAAACAAGACCATTAGCACTCTCATTTGCAAAGTATAACACCTGAAAACTCATTTAGAGAAAGTATGAAACGCGTGCGGATAATTACTATATCCAGATTGTAGTAGCTGGGTTGATTGAGAGTTCAATTCATCAAACTGTTCGTTTCGAAAACTTTCGCTAAGTGTGTTACAATGACGAATTTATGAAGCTATGTGTCATCTCCTTCATCCAAGTAATTCAGTAATAGCTGTTTGTTCTCGTTATTTCAATTTCGCACACTATTTCAATATTTAAACACACTTATCGCTGGCACAAAGAACTAAAGAGGGATCAGTTGCAAACCATCAGTGCCCGCAAAAATATTTGTAAGACATCGTCGGTATGATTGATGTGGTGTGAAATGATATGTGATTTGCAAGTCCTTTCTCTTTTTTGTTCTCCTTTCCGAAACACACATCGAAACTATCGGGGGAAAAAATGGCGAAAAGAGATACAAGGCATATTCATATTGATGCTAATACTCTGAATTCAAGCGTAAATACTTTTTTTCGTTTTCTCACCTTCCGTTTATTAACCGGATTTGAGGAGGTGGATAGTGTTGCGTAACACTTTTGCCCTCAACAAAGAAGGGCAGGATTTCTAATGGGTGTGGTAAACGAAAAAGTGACGAGAAGTTGGTAGGGGGTTAGAATTAGGTGAAAACGAATGCATTGTGTGTTAGGTTATCCACTAATTGTTCTAGTCTTGGAAGTAAAGTGTACAGTTGTTATATTTTTGGAAGAAGCTGTAAAAAATCAAGGAGAAAGAAGCTGAGGGGTCAAGCTGCAATTAATCACTTTGGGAGGGTCAAAAGAATTGAACTATCGTTAACGTCATTTGCTGGACACAAGTGATGTTCATAATTGTTTCCATTGTCCTGTTCCTCCAACGGAAACTATCATAATCTGAAGTTGGTAGGTCTATCACGTTTTCTTCCAAATCGAACAAACACTGGCATCAGGTATATCATCAAGATAACTGAACAGATTTTCGTTTTTTTCAAGTCTTCGTCGTGTAGCCCACCGATATTGAATTGGTTGATATGACAGCGTGACCACGCCGCTAAACTATTTGTTTGTGAGTGACCTTTGTTCAGATTTCAATTTCCGTGCAGCCTTGGACTTATTGTAACATGGGCAAACTGAACTTCCTAAGCTCCTTCTTCTCGAACAATTCGATTAGGCCAAGACTTTCGTAGTATTATAATCCAAAAGTGTAAAAGACAAATGTTCGTTCTTGTCATGTGCTGATAAAGTTAAAGCTTAATTCGTTCACTAATTGCAATATGGTAGTAAAGCTTAAAATATGTTGCAAATAGGTGAAGTGGAAAAAGAAACAAAATGAGGGATTCCTCCTTGCCACGAAAAACGATAGCATACGGAAAATGAACGACCGGAAGCGAAATGAACAAAAAGAAAATTTGGCCGGGCGAAGGGTGACTAATCTGGTATCGTTCCATGCGGCGGAAATTTAATTAAACACTGGATTACGGTATTTAGGAAGGAAATGGTTAAAAAACCGTTATGCTAAATAAAAAAAAATGAATATGACTTAAGATTTAAATAATATAGTAGCTATGTATATAGTGAAATAACAGAAGACACAATATATGAAGTTGTAGTGTTTGCAAAACTATCAATAATTTTGTGTCTTGAGTGATTATAGTTGGCTGAAAAGAAACCCGGTGGAAGTGATATCATGATAAGGATATATGTGTGGTCGCGTTACGGCTACAGTAATTGATGATAGCATAACCGTAGCTTTCACACTTTTACAAAGAGATTGATAAGGATGAACATATTTTAACTATAAGGTTAATAAATATGCAAAATTAGTATATATTTCAAAAATCAAAATGTGCACATTTTATATTTCATAATGGCTTCCGGAGGCTTCAATCAAAAATAAGTTTTCACAATAACAAAACACTTGCGTCATTCAAAACTTGCACGAATTTTTGAAAGTTTATTACAAATATTGGATCTAAGAGTCAGATACACTGCTTTAATTTGAGTCATGACTGAGCCAAGTCCTGCTAGTTAAGGCTTGGACCTGAGTCTGGACGTGATTTTCAAATTTCTAGCGAGCTTTTCATCATTTCTCACTGATTATCGGCAAGGTTGAAAAACTTACCGTGAAGTTTAATATCAAGTATTGAGGAGTTGTACTATGTATGTCAACACAAAAATCGCTCTTTTGAACGAACAGAGCAATCTCGTTCTAATACCAATTTCAGATATTCTACCCCTTAATAGGAATTGGTGGCATGTTGTAAAACTTGAGATGTACAATTTTTCATATGACATATTCTGCTCGGTGCTTTTTGCGTTTTACACATTGTTTTCTGTGTAGACTGTATTGCTAGAGAGAAGGGAAGAGTTCAGTCTACCAAGAGACCATCAAAAAAACGAACTTTGTAAAAAAACAATTGTACTTCCTCGATAACAACGTAATAGACGTATAATTATATTAAAAAATTTACAGTATTTCTCTAGATTTCAGATTTTTAGTTAATTGCACAACTGCCTGGCAAATTTATCCTTTAAAAATTTTGGATTAAAAAAGTCAAATTCAATCAAGATCAAAAAAGGATGTTAGGTTTAATTTCTGTATCTGAATTATTTTCAAACACTTTCAATTTCATATTCTTGGATTAGTAAGTGACTCATTTGATAGGAAACGCACGGAGAAGGAATTAGTAGAATAATAATCAATAAATAGATTGAACCAGTTTTGAACGTGTTGTCAGACGACCGAACAGTTTAGCATGTTAGTTATTTATCAGAAAGTATTTGGAGATATTACATATCTGCATCTGCAAACGAAACATTAATATATGAATTTAGAGTGAGGCGAGGCGAGGGAAGACAAAATTATGTCATCATATCTAATCTCCTTCAGATTTCGGAATTGTTCCCGAAATTGGGGAGTATATTGAAACCGGCTTCGCATAATTATTGGGGTTGCATAAGTCAAAATCAATTATAAATTGACGAATCCCTCAATCCGAAAATCGTGAGAACATTGATTGATAAATTTATGAAGAGAATTCTTTATTTCAAAAATGATAGGTATGGCAGAATAAATGACAATAAAACATATAAACAACAACCAAATGCAAATAATTTAAGATCACACAAAATAGATATTCGTTCGATGAACTTAGAAATAGAAATCAAACACAGATAGGAGAACACCCGGATTTGTAAAGTTGACTTTGAAAGTGGACGATTATATCCCGTTAACAGAAAAAATAAACACGTCGAAAAACTGAAGATGACGAACTAGTACACCATTGTTTCGGGCGACAATCCGCTCGGCAAATTCTAAACGCAACTTGTTAGTTTAACTAAAAATAAAACTATCTTCACAGTTGCACCTTTTCATATGACATTTTGACAGATTCAGAAGTATCAGTCTCTAACGTTCGACACGACTCTTTGCCATTCGATTTATCGGACTCTTGGTAGCAGTATGCGGCAAGGAAAAGCAGAATCCCTCCGGTGAACTTGACGGCAATCGCTGAAATTCAGATTTTTAGATTTGTTATTGAAACAAAGAGCAACAATACAAATAAGACTAGAATAACACCTCATCTTTTGAAAAAGTTGAAATAGAACATTACTTGATAACAGGGTATTTTCAGAACATCTATAATTTAATTTTTTCATTTAGCTAAAGCTGCAATTTTGAGGGCAATTGTCAAAACTGCTGAATGCTACAATTGTCAAAAAGTATATTTTTCAATGATTTAAGATGAATTATTGAATCTTATAGACGTAATTCGGAAAAAATGTACTGTGAACACCGGTTGTGGCTATAATTCCCGAACCCACACGTTTATTCCGTGGTACTTAGAAAAAATTGGTTTTTTTTCGAGTAATTGATCCGAGTAATTAACTTAATTTATTAAAATGTTCTACCATATTTTCTGTAGTTTAGATATTCCCACAAAACTCACTGAAATAGAAGAATGCCCATCCTAGATTTGAAGCATTATAGAATTGGCATTTTTGAGACACGCAGTCCTTTTGCCAATACATGCAATTGACATCAATGATGTATCCAAACACTATTGCTCCTGGAATACTTCCAAGAATCCTCATCCAAAGCCAACCGAAGCAAGTGAAGTGATCACGATGTTTATGATTCACAACTCGCAGTGAAGAACTTTGCAGGACCGGAGCTGTGATAAAAATGCAGAAGGAAAGAGCTATGAACATTATGATAAATTGGTAGATCTGTTTCTGACATGAAGCATCGCAATATCCCTTCTTCACAATAGTGTTTTTTGAGCATCCACAATTTGTCCAGTTTGATGCTCCAAACTTTATGCCCTATAAGGAATTATGCTACTCTTTTTTTTAGTAATTGCAACCTACAGGCATATCTGCACAACCAGCATGGCAAGGTGAAAGGAAAGTTAATTTGCTATCTTCTGAACAGACTGGGTTGAAAAATGAATCGCAATGGCAGTTTTCACTGCAAGTTTCCAATGCACCATATCTCGGAAGGCTGAAGTTGTTTTTTTGTTCAATTCTTCATATAAAATTCGAATAAATAAAATAAATCTTACTCAGAAGAAGGAACATTTACTCCATAAACATTCAAAGACTCGCACCGAATGAGCAAACAACTACTGCATCCAGCCGCCATTATCCCAAAAACTATCACGAAATACATAGACGGCTTGAAGCGATTTTCAAAAAGTTTGGAGATTCTTCCGCCAATGTAGCTGGCCACAATTCCAACAGGCACCACAACCCCACCTAAATTTGATTATACTAAATTACTCTTTTGGATGTACCGTACCTGTTATAAGACTTGCATTTCCTGATGAGAAACCAAGAAGGGTTTCCAGCAGTTTTGGAATAAAAGTGATATATCCATTCATGAGCATGGCTTCAATTGTCTGCATCAAAATTACACACATGCAGGTTTTGTTTTTGAATAACATCTTAACAGTTTAATTTTTTTTTTGAAATCGGAGTAAATTCAACTTACAAATATAATCTTGAAAAACTCGTACTTATGATCCGAAAAGTCTTTATCCAACGAGGCGTCAGTTCTGTGAACATCGTTTGCTTTACGAACGGTAGTATCTATAAATGTTGAAATAACTGAAAGTGTGTTTGGAAAAAGCTCACCTTTCAGCCTTTTTGGAAACATAATCAAGGGGAACGCTGTAAAGAGAGCAACAAATCCACACACCACAAATCCAATCCACCACATTCCAATAAACCGTGGGTCTGCACTGTTATCAATGCCCATTCTTAAAATTGTGTGAATTTTTGGTAAACAATAATTTAGAATACTTACTCAGCTGGACTTGTCCTCCAATCGCCCCACAATCGGAGCATAAACCCACAACCTACAAATGCTAGGGCAGGTCCAACAGTTGAAGCAATCATGTAGAGAGCTGTAATTAATACTCTTAGAATTTTTGTATTGATGATAAATTGATACCTAGATTCCTTCCAGTTCGTTTATGAGAGTCAAATTCATCTAAGCATGTGATTCCATAAGTGAACAATGGGCTCGCTCCGATTCCAACAAAAGCTTGGGAAAGTAGAAGCAGTAAAAGCTCTCTGGAAAATAAATATTGATTTGTTCTTTGCTGATCATTTTTTGAAATTTTTCTATATATAGTTCTTGGTAGATACATTAATCGAAGTAAAACCCTACCTATGCGCAGAAAACGTGTCCGAGCTTCCCTCACTACAAACTTTATCAGGACCACCGGTAACACAAACATCTTTCTTCACTTCGCCAACAGAATATGGTCCTGCTGTGTATTCTGGAATGATGACCAGAATGCTCCCAATTCCAACAATCATCATTCCCAGTCCGATGCATTTTACTTTATTCACTGAAACAGGCTGTTATAAGCTGGGACAATTAGACAAACGGTACCTTTGGTTGCGTACAATGCTAGCGGAATGAGCATTACTGTTACAAAAACGTCATATGTTGCCGCGAAAATCCCACTCTGCGTAGAGGTTAGTTTGAATCTGAAAGTAAGAAGTTTTTTTATAACTTGGTGAAAGAAAAATGAATTCATAACGGGTTATTTTAAACTTTAGACGATTGTCTGGTTTTCTTACGTGCAAAATGTTGCCAGAAAGTTTCCAAGGTTTGACAAGAGGCGGCTAAAATCTTCCAAGCAATCGTGATCAAAAAAGTTTAAATTCAGAAGGAGAATTCAACTTTTCTCAGAAAAAGAACCAATTCTCGACTGACCTATTTGTTTTTTTTAAATTAATTTTTAAAGTTCAACAAATTCAGCAGTTCTGCTCACCTTTTTTCAATCGAACTGATGGAAACTGAAACCAATCCATTTACAATTGCACCTTGCAACATTGCATTCGCTGATAAAATTGACATAAACGGAATAAAATTTGAAAGCCATTGTAATCCTTTGGGTCGAAACCACGAAAACCCAAATGGTGTTTCGTCGGCTTCACCCATGCTGAAATAAATGTTATTATAGGATATTTATAAAAACAGTTTTCAGAGAAAACAAACGTTGTAGAAGATGCCAAGAATGTTTCAGAATAGGATTTTTCAGATATATTGATTTGGTTGCGTTGCATAAATGCTTTATTCAACGATTCAACCGTCGCCCGCACAATGTACTAGTTCTATTTTTCAGATTATGCAAATACAATGGTCTTTTTTGTGTGTTCTGGACAAGACAGTGTTTGTTCTTCTAATACTTGTATAAGTGGACATCAAGGGTGCGCAATTTCGATATTTTCCAAAAGTTGGCAACTGTCAAAAGTTTCAAAAACAAGCAATTACCAATGTTGCCAAATGCCGGCGGGAAGTGTGAAGTTTTGAAATTTATCATAGATATTAGAGCGTGTATATGTTATTTGTGACAGAATTTTTATTTCCCATGTTCAAAGTGTCTAAAAAGCAATATTTTAGGTGTTTCCTTAAGAAAAAACAATACTGACAGAATTTAAAGAAATTTTTAAATACGAGCAGTGATAATTTCCAGAAATTTTTGCAAATTCAGCAGTTGCCGAAAAATTTTGCCGCGTTTCAACATTTCCAAAATTGGCAAAACTTGGTTAAAAAGTTGCAGAATTCTGATAAGATATGGTTGAAGTTGGTTGGAAAATGGCTAAAGTTGGATGCAAAACGTGGCTGAGAAGTTGCAGCGAATTGCCAAGTGTACTATCAATTATTTGTCTAATGAAAAGTGAAAACAAAAATAAGAACACAAAACAAAAAGTCTGCACGTTCTGTGGTGATCGAAAATTGAAGAAAACTTGACAAGTGACAGAAAGCGAGAAAATCGACGCGTAGGAAGAAACCCCCGCAAGGGACCAATGGATATAAAAAAGAGGAAAAAGTTCGAAGTTTTTTTTGGGAGCAGATTTATGAACGGAAGATAAATGATTTGGAGCAAAACAACATAACGTTTGAAGTAAAACGAAAAACTAGGAAAATATAAAATTGTCTTTTTTCCATCGAAAGATGGATTCATGACTCTCCTCCTCTCTTTTCCTTGAATGCTAGTTAGCTAGGCACGAACAATTACATTTTTCTGTGCGTTCCCTCATTTGACTCGGTCCCCAAAACATCTATTTCTTTTTCCCTTCTGCTACTCCCTCTTTTTGCTTTGACTCTATCCATTCATCTAAAAGAAGCAAAAGAAGGAGAATAGAGCTCTCCTCGCGGATTTTAGGAAAAGGAACATGTTTACTCTCTCAAGTCCTTGCCACACTTCTCCAAACTGGAAATTACTTTATTATTTTCAAGGGGCCTGTGTTTGTTTTTTAAAGTTTTCAGATTGTTCTCGAAAATGTGCGGGAAGCTTTACCTTTTACGAGCAAAAAACATATCAATTTAATAAAACTGATTGAAATAATATTTTATTGTTTACGTGAACTACGTGAACTACGGAAAATGGAGAAATGATTTTAACAAATTTATATTATGCTAAAATGTCAGAAACTTGTTTTAAAATTTATAATACAGTTTCAAAATATGCATATTTCAATTATTTAAACATAGAACTTGGTGAAAATTTAGTTTTCACAGCTTTTTTACTCAAAGTAAAACAATTTCCAATTTTTTTAAAAGTTATATTATATTATGGTATTTTGTCATTTCAGCCCTTTATAAAAGGTTTTAATCATTTCCCAACAGGCTTTAGTCAACGTTTAAAAAACTGTTTCCTCTAATATAGAAATAAAGACCCCGAAAAGCGTGAATACTTGATTATTTTCCATGTAGAGTGAGGGTGGCTGTATCAATAATTCGTAAGGTTCAAAAGCTCTCAAGCTGCTTTCCAAGTAGAGCAAAAACTAGAAAAAGTGCTCAAGAGCATGCTGGTGTGGTCAAAAAAGGGAAATGTGAAAAGTTGGATTTGATGCCATAAATTACATCTCTCAGCGCCCCAATTTCCGGGGGCTGCGTATAAAAAGAAACTGGCTTTTCTTATGCAGCACGTAGCACAAATGCACATATTTCAATGAACTTTTCAGAAACTTTTTTTGCGGGTTGCGGCAGAAAAACGAATCAAAGGGAAAAAACCGCAAGACGAGAAAAAAGTTCGGAAAAAACTATCGTTCTACCCAACTAAAACTTTCAAAGAAATGATTTTTTGATTTTTTTTTCCCTGAAGAAAAAAGGGGCATCGCATCAAAAATGAGAAAAGGAAGGAACTAGAGAAAAACAGCAGAAAAGTAGAAGAAATTCAAAAATTTCACTACATGTTACTGTACATGTCCTATACATTTCATTTCACTGTAGATTTCACTATACATAGATCACAAAGAAGATATGAAATAAAAGTAAACAAAATTCAATAAAAATAATAAAGTACTCTTATAGTCCAATGAAAAAATAACCCAGACGCAAAATTGTGTGATTCTTGGACCAAAAATATTATACTCGGTCTCGACACGGCAAATCTTGAAAAAGTACAACATTGAAAATTTCAACCATTATAATTAAAACACTTCTAATAAGTCGTCGAAAAAAAACTTTGCAAAATCGATGCATTTTTCGCAGGAACGAAATTTTGAAAAAATACAGTACTCGTCAAAGGTGGCCGTCCTTTCGCATCAAATAAAAATTTGTCGTGTCGTATTTATAGATCAGAAAATTGCAAAATTTTGCGTCTGAATAAGAGCTGAAATTTAGTGGAAAAAAACCTCTCTAGTCTCATTTTTACACATTGTTGTAACTTCCGCAATTTGATGAATATAATTTTCTCAATTATCCATTCATTTCAATAAAACGTAGTATACGTGTCATTTCCAGGGTTATACGAAATGTTTACAAAAAAAATTCGCAGGTTTTAAAAATAATGGTTTTTTTTTAATTGTAAGGAAAATTTGTAAGAACCACAAAGTTAACTTTTATTAATGTCAAAGAGAAGATTTTTGAAAGAGAAGATTTTTTAAACGTTTTCTGTTAGTTTAATGTGAAATTTTGTCAATTCTGCCATTCTGCCAGCACACAAAAAAAAATCAAATAAAAAAGTAAAACGATTTATTTTCAATTCCATAGTTTATTTATTTTCTAAAATTACACCACATCCTAATTTTATATCAGAAAAACTACACGAAAAACAACAAATACCATTTAAGACCACCATATGTTGTAACCATTAAGTTTCCTAATTTATTATATCAGACTTAGATGATTTCCCAGGTTTGTAGCCTAATTATGACTTGTTGAATTGCTGAGAAGAAAATGTCAAAACCGGAAAAGGAAGACTAGTGAACCGGGACAAGAGGAAAATAACGATTTGGAAATGGAAGTGCCTATAATTTGCTTATTTTACACATCTATTTTACACTATTGCCAAAGAAAAAATAAATCTGTTTGGATTAATTTTCTAGTATTTAGAAAATACTTTTTAGGAATATATTAAGTGAATTTTATATTTTCAAAAAAATAATTCAACATATGAAAAGCGAGAAAAAGACATTTCAAAATGCAATCGCAATAATGTGTCTCTAGATACGCATGAAGAGGGCGTTTCAACTCGATACCTCCCTTCATCAAGGTCAATCAGATATGGGGGAAGAAGATGTTCGAAACGCAAGTGAAAATGACCCGTGCGTCAGTGTTCTTCAGCTTTAGCCAGTTTCCCCCCACTGTCTAGCCAAGAACTGAGTTGTAAAGGGTAAGACAAATAAGTTGTATCGTTTTTTTCTTGTTCGTCGAAACGTTAGAAGATGGGGGAAAACAGACAGCGAGGGAAAACGGAAAAGATGAAAATGAAAATCAAATTGGTAAAAGCTTTCAAAAGTGGGTGTGATATATATTCAAATACGACACGCAGGCCGTCATCGCAAGAACAGTGACCTAGATGGGAGCGCGATTTAACTGCGACGCATCCATTCCCGCATCCTCGTTTTCCTGAACACAGCCAGAACGATGAGCGGTGCCCCGTTCTGAATAGCCGCATGGATAGCCGTTGTTTCTTTACTAGCATCGCTACTGCATCTTCCGCTTTTTCTTTCTTTTGGTCAGTGTCAAGTTATCTAGGATATATATGGAAAAAGAGATGGATGAACATGGGACACCGAAAAAAGGAGACGAACGCGAACATGGAGAATGAATGAATGGAAGATCCCCTATAAGATAGTGAGACTTTTCCTTGCTGGCTACTTAAAGAGTTGAATGATTAGATTAGCAACCGGTGACGTTGATCACTACTTAATGGACAAAAAAATGATTGATTCATCATAGTTAACCAACGCCTGATGGGATTGATTATTGGTTAATGGGTATAAAATTGATATGTTTATTTATTTATCAGAGCAAAGCAAAAGTTTTCGAATATTATAAAAAATGTTGGAAAATGTTAAGAGAAACTCAATATCAATCTAGTCAGAATCCTCATAAACAGAAGTATTCATATCATGGTCTAGACGCGTCAAATTAGTTTGATAGCAGAACATGGCAAAAAACAATATATTATACAAACTGAGAACAAAATGGAGAGTCGTATAATGTGCATAATGTTTGAAAACAAGCTGAATTTTGGTTTTTAGATTTACAGTTGATTTTACAAGTACCACAAAAGGCTTTCTCAAATTTCGGTAATTGAAACGCAAATTTCCTCTGTAAAAAATGAAAAAAAATGTCGAACAACTTATTTCGTCATTTTGACTTGAAAAAATTTTTTTTTTAATTCTCAAACTTGTAATCCAAATCCAAAATTTTGAAAAATGTTAGAAAAAATTCTAGGGTGAAACACCAATGAAAAGTATATTAACACACTATTGAGAATATGTGTACTTCAAACATTAAATAAAATTATAATTGTATAGTTTAAAACATTTTGGTTCTCAACTCAAAAATGTTCAGAAAGTTAGAAAAACTTTTTGCAGTTACCGCCTCCGAAAATCCAAAAAGTTGCAATAAAAGAAAGGGGTCTAAAAATCGTGAAGATGCGAGAAATACTTATGACTTCTGGTTTTAAAATGTACACTTAGTGAATTTGTATATTTTGAAATACAAAAACAGAATAATTTGGAAAACAAACACACTATGTTTTCAAATTACACTTGGACAACACGTGTTCCTGTAAATTTCCAGTTGATCAATGATCGAATTTCCATTTAAGATGTTTAATAGCTTAGTGGAATGCTGTTAAAGACTGAATTTAAATTCGAGACTTGGTTTCAGGTTGACCCAGGCAGCCGTATGTTGAGACATGCAGGTGTAGATTTCCACGGGATAGCGAAGATATTGTTTTTTCCACAGGCTATTATAGGTAACCTTAGGCAGTTCCAGGCAGGCGTAGGTTGCCTTAGGCTGGAAAAGGTTGGCACAGGCAGACTGACGTAGACTGACTCATGTAGGCGTAGAGGCCTAGATCGTCAAAAATAACAGCGAAAAACGGAAAAGTGAAAAATTAACTTCAAAAAATATTTCACAAGTATATTTTTTGACAATTTTTTACGAAATGATTAAACCTAAAAAGTCTCCTATGTTATGTTACATAAAATATCATTTCTCAAGTTTCTCTTCAGGCTTCCAATATTTCGTCTCAAAACTATATGTTCTCATTTATTACGGAACAGATTTGATAAAAAACAAAGGCAAGAAGTACGGAACACTAATGTGGCACGCAGTTTCCAAGCATTTCAATACTTTGGTTTTTACTCGGTCTTTTGATTTGACAATGGGGGAGGGTTCGTTTGCGTAGGAGAAGCTGAGCAAAAAAGGAACAAGCTTATTTGTTGGGGATGAGGGGGGGGGGGGAGTGATGGAAGAAATTATTTGGCAATAAATGATAAAAGCAACAGAAAAAATTGAAAAAAGGATAACTTAAAATTTAAGGTAGTAAAAAGACAAAAGGCTCTAGAAATAAAAATAGGAATGAAAATTCGAAAAAAAAACAAAATAAAGTGGAATATAGGGATCTTGGTTTTGAGATTAGATGACAACTAGTTTACTGTAAAAACGTACGTAGAGTACTTGCCGGAATGTAAATCTCTCGGGGGTCAAAAGAAACAAACTATAAATAAGAACGAAACGTTGAATCTAATCATCTTTGTTTTTGTTTTGTTGCTTGGCTTTTTCACGATTGACCAGAGATTGTTCATCAAAATCTTCACGGACATCGTCAACAACTCCTTCTTGAATAGTATCGTAGGCGATCTAAAAACATATATTTTAGTTAATTACAGTAAGAATTTTTGCTTAGTTTTTCGTTTGGCCACATAGTTTAAAAGATGCTGATTTTGGTTTTTTACCTTCACTACCGTACTACCGTACTACCATTTGTATACCGTATTTTGCTATGTTTAATGAATTCCACCAAACCAAGAAGTTGATTTTAATGATAACAATATATTGCTCACTGGGATAAAAGTTGTCAAAGTTGTGGTGCAATACGGATGAAAAAAAATTTGCATAACATTAAAAAATTGGTTATGAACTTTTTAATACGCATTGGTGACAGGTAAATCCATAATAATTGTCAGCAAGTTTAATACATAATTTTTTTTTGTTGTTTTTTAACATAATTGCATCCAATTTTTTACCTTGAACAGAATGTAAGCCCAGAAGATGTGAAGAATGAGAAGTGCCGTTAACAGAAGCATGATGAATCTTGGGGCTTGAGGTTGCTGGTCAAAGTTCAACCATTCGTAGTCGTCTTGGATAAGAGCTGGAGCATCAAACCAAACGGATCTGATGATCCAGAATGGATAATAGACAAGCCTCGTGGCCACCCATACAAAAAGAACTCCGGCGAAGCAAATCGTCAAGGCAGTTTCAAATTGTTCGTATCGAAGAATCTTTCCGACATCACTAGAAATATTTGATTTTGAAAAGTATTGGCCACGCAAAAACTTACATCAAAATATCAACTGCGTCGTGACTGACAAGAATCAGCGTTCCAACACGAACCATATTCATCGTCCATGAAACACCAATAAGTGCGAGGGTGATAAAATGATGAACAAGCATTTGCCAGAAATCACTGCGCTTTGCATCGAGGAAAAGAATTCTGCAAGAATTAAACAGTAACTTATGAACCTTTCCCATTAAATTACCCAAAAACGAGAGCAATGTAGAATCCTCCTTGAATCCAGTAGTACCAGGCAACTGCATTGGGGATCGGGTGGAACGGCCAGTTTCTCCAACATTCCGTGATATCATACAAATGTGATTCATGTAGCACAAGGTACAACCTGTGTAGAAGATCAGTTAAAGAGCACAAAATAGTTATGTTTTTTTCTGACTTAGGCCCCTGACTTTGCTATCTCTTGTCATCGACAATTTTTGTCTAGCTACTGATAAGCAACTAGATTATGAAAATACATTGTTGCCCTGCCAACTATCGATTTATTTATGACAGCGAAAAGATAACTTGAATCAGTGCTTGTTTTTAATATAACCGGTACTTGTAGCTGCTGAGAACTCCTGAGTGTTTCGAAAATGTTAACTCACGAAAAATGAACCTATATACCATTTTAAACAACTTTAGGCTAATAAATGATTTTTTCTAAAGCCAAAAAAAAAGGGAATTCACGTTTGAATTACTCAAAATTACAAATTTTCGGATTTTAACAAGATACATAGCCGCAAAATTTGCCAAAATTGGGAAACATTGTTTCAGCAAAAAGCACACAAAAAAACTACCGAAAACTATATGAACTTGTTTGGAAAATAGTTAAAGTTGATTGAAAAGATGCAAAAATAGGCGGAGTAGTTGTCGAAGTGTAAATTTGGTTGAGAAGTTGCTAAAGTTGAGTGAAAATTGAGGCAAATTTTCGACGTTCTACAGCTATTAGGGAAGTACCTTAATCTTAATTTTTTTTCATTGCTTCAAAAAATCTTACCCGCAGACAAAGGAAATTGTATAGTATAGAGCTCGCATTGCGCATTCAGCCATTCTGCTGTATTTCTTCTCACGATCCAGTGTTCCCCCTGAAACAAATTTCAAATTTCTCGTTTTTTTTTGGAGAACTCTCACTTCTGGTCTCCGGTGGATTTTTGCGGCTGAGAAAGTGTGCCAATGGGACGAAGATATAGTTTTCAAAGACAAAGCGATAAATCTGAAAAATTATTTGATTTTTTCACCTAAAAAGTGTGCAAAAAACTCACAATAAGTGAAATTCCCGTAAGAACAGTCATCCAAAGGTGAGAATAGTGTGGGTACATGTATCCGGGCTCCGTAGTTTTGTTGTACATATCAGACCAACTGACGCCACGTGGCAGCCAGTACAACGCGTCCGTCCACCAAGGCATTACTGAAAAAGTGAACTTTTGAGCGTGTTGAATTGCGAAAAAAGAAAAAAATCGAAAAAGATAACAGTTTGCGGATGAAAAAGTAAAAATAATATGGGTGGGTTGGAATGCGGGAATCAAAAAGAGTAAAATTTTTGTTAAAATCATTTTTGCTGATTCATTCTGTTAAACAAACTATAGCGAACGTGAAAGAATAATGAAAAACAAACGGGCCCAATGTTTGCGCAGACATTGACACTCACTAGCATCCAAAACTGCAAAAAATGGCGGGAAATGGGAAGAAAATGACGGATTGACGGATATATAGGAGATGTTGCGACGACGATCGAATGTGTTATCAGTAGAGCAGTGTTGCATTGAACGACGGCAGTTCTGCCTGCCTCGTCGCCGGCCAGACACACTCAACGTGCCCCCCTCCCCCTCCGCCACCCGAAAAATTCGTCTCCGTTGTTCTCTCCGCATTATGTCGCCGGATGGCGTGTTGTGAAAAGAAACAACGAGTAGATCTTTGAAGATATGCAGCAGCTATGATTCACTGTATTTCTATCTTCTGATTCTTGCAATTGGTTTGCAAATAAGTTGAGGCAGAGTATGACGGAGAAAACGTTACAAGCGGCATCGTTCATTGACGCCGCTCAATTTCCGTTTTTTGCTCGCCTCATTTACATTCGTTTATTATACAGAAAATGAACGAGAGAGAGAGAGAGAGAGAAAAAAAAAAAAACGACAACGACTGCCAAATAGAAACTTAGTTGGGTAAAAAGCAACTGTCAAGACAAGTGCGACTTTTCTAATGGGTCTTATCATGAACTGATAATGGGATCGTAGACGTGCACATTTTCTAAAAACGACAATGGACACAGATAGAGAGAATCATGTGTTCTTTCGGTTCTTCTTTCCAACAAATGTACCCTCTCACCTCGACAAAAAACTAAAAACCGAGGAGGAAAAGGAATTGAACGATAATTGTCGTGGAGAGGAGTAAACGAGTATTGTAGAGTGGTGGGAATGGAGGAATGAAGGGGGAAGCGTAAGAAGGAGATGTTGAAGAAGGAGACGAATATGAGGAAAAGGCGACAACGAGCCGCCTATCCAGGGGGCATCTGTTGCACAACTGTCCTGCCAGACGGCGGGCTGGCTATTGCGCAGCCCATATCTAGGAGGCTTAGAACAGACTTAACTACAATCGGGTTTGTGTCTACTATAATACTTGTCTCGTGTATATTTATAACAATGATGATTTTATCATTTAGTACGGCTCTCCTGCTTTTTGCAACCGGGAAAGCTATACTAGATTAGAAAAAATCAAAATCCAAGTGAAAAATATACCTTATGAATGTTCTGATTATATTATTTGAATTTCATAAAAATGTTCGATACTTGGGTCGCCCCCCCCCCCTCAAAAAAAATTAAAATATTTTTCAATTGAGGCGTGAACTTTTATTTGTTCTAGGGCTTATTGAAACGATTCTACAAGCCTGACTGAAAATGAAAATAGTATTAAAATAATGATTCACGTGTGAATAAAAATTAAAATAATCAGTGGTAAGTAATTTTAAAAAACATTTTGCCTGATTATTTTCTATATGACCCTAAAATACCAAACTATTTCATGACACATTTCAGTATTGTCTAATTTTTTTAAAGAAAATGTTCAGTCAATGTTTTTGCAAATTACCAACTTTAAGAATTTTTAGGACTAGTTTTATTATACGGAATTTCAAAACATAGTTGCATAAACCACCAATGTTCAAATAAAAGTAATTGAAACATAATGAAAAAGTCAAAAATAAGTTGGAAAACTTTTTTTTGTCACTCCTAGAATTTTAAGTGGTAAAACTCAGTGATTGCTACTTTCTGACGGTTAATAAAAAATATCCACAGTTTTGTGAAAAATTGCAATTAATTGGTCATTTTAGCACCATAAAAAAGAAGGCACCTTCAATTTTCTGAACTTTTATAGTTAAAGTACTCGTGTAGAACAGGCACCTCTTGATAAAACAAGATTTCTGAAAATAAAATTGCCAAAACTTATTCACAACTATCGGTACAACTTGCAATTGTTATAAATTATAATCTTTTTCATTTGCCTATGACGCTAATAAAAGATCAAGCATGCACATTAAGTGGAAAGTTATATCGAGTTGCAACCGAAATTTGAGTTATTGCTTTTATTTTTTGCTTGCAGAGCAGTGAAAAAGAAAAACGAGAATGTGTACTTGCGATTTGAAAAATATGTACATAAATCAGTTTTCCTAATAACTCTGAAAAATAATTGTTTTTCTTTATTAGTATGGCATGAATGAGAAATTTTTGAAAAATTTTAGAAAAGTTAAAAAATACTAGTTTTCATTTTCTAGAGGTAAAATTTTATTATAAAAATAAGGTCTATTGAAAAACAAACTATGAGCCTAAATAAATTATTCAAAAGTAGACCAAAACATTTTCACAAGTGAGGCTGTAAAGTGCAATATAAATATTTACTAAAAGTTTATGAAAATTAACACAAAATAGAAATGATGATGTTATCAGGTGTTTCTTTGTGATTTTCCTATAAAAAGTTGAAAACCTGGAAGGGTTTCTAGAGCAGTGTTCTATTTTTTTTACACATTGGTTGTTTGTTTTCAATGACCTGTTAATTCCGAATAAACAGTAGTTTTTGCTAATAGTCAGAATGTATTCTTTTTAATAACTGTTAAGAGCAATATTTAATTAAATAGTATCTTTTTTTGTTCACATGTTAGATTAAAATAGGAAAAAAGTTCAGATAAAGATCAGAGGAGCATTGAACGCAAGTTGAACATTTAGATAAATACCAAAAACATTGTTGGACAAAGCAAGGCATTAAAACGTGTAGGAAAAACAAAGTTCGTTGAAAGAATAGGCACATACAGAATGAAGACAATCGGGGTATAGTGTGTGGATCAAGAGCTAATCGAAACAACTGGACAATATAAATAAAATGAAAGAGAAATGAGTGGTGGGGGGGGGGGGAGGGCAATACAGCCAGTACTCTAATATCGACGGTCTGCTGTTGTAATTTGCGTACGGCTAGATTCAAAAACCTGATAGCTGGGAGTGTATGTTCTTGGTGCTGCAATTTCTCCGCCGCGGGCCCTGGAAACGAGATATGGTGCCTGGTAGTGGTCGAATGAAACATATAATTTGTTGGTTAGACCAGTACAAATTATTGTCCTAGGCTATGTAAATTCGGTGCGAAAAGTGTAATATAATCGATAAAAAGATCAATGATATTATAAAATCCAACACGAATAAGATCAAATTTCGCAGACTTTGTTGCTGTCTGTTATACAAAGACTGATCCTTGGACAGGTCTTCTCACCTGGACAAAGTGTTATCGTATCCTATCAAGATGCCTTCCGAATTTCTCTGCATTTCCTGCAACATTATTGTTTCTTTATCTTTCACCTGATTTGTAGATTGTTTCATTTTGTTCAACATGCTAAATGTAAATAAAATGCAAAATAAAATGAAAAAATAAATTAAGAATATGTATATACATTATTTATTAATTGCAGTCTTTCCAAATTGAAACAAAACCAAATGCGAATGCAAAACCAATAAAAAAATGAAATCGAGATTGACAGGTTTCATATTGAATATTATTACAAACTTGCATGTTAGTATCAAGGTAACAAATGTGTGTATTGTGTTAGAAACGTATAATTGGAGGCTCCCAAAGAGCAGGGGGCTGAAATTAGTTAAAGCAATTTATAACAGTTGCTCACAGAATTAATAGCTTCCACTACTGTCACTATACTCTCTGTCAACTTTCACACTAACATTAAATCCTTTGGCTGGTTGAATGTCAAGACTCTCATTCATTCCATGAAGTCCTACGAAAATCTTATAGATCCAGGCTCCAATGATCGAACCGATGAGAGCACCAACAATTGGAATCCAGAAATAATATCCATGAGCGCTGAAAACTTCCCAGCCATATCCGGCACAGAGGCAGAAAACGCGTGGTCCGAAGTCACGAGCTGGGTTGATTGCAAATCCGCCGTTAGCTCCAAAAGTCATTGCGACCTGCAATTATAAAATTATAAAACTTTTAGTGAGATGTGTACATTAAGTGCATACCATGCTCATAATACTTCCAGCAAGAACAGGAACAACACCGGTCGGGATTTGGTGGCGTTTATCAGTGATAAGACAGACCAAGCCAGACAGCATGGCTGTTCCAATAATCTGCAAGAGAGAATGTACTTGATGTATCATTAAATCAGTAGGTGTTATGTTATATCCGTCAGCAACCTCAATTACTCAAATTGGTCAATGTCATTTTTTGATTTCTGATCAGCAGTGTTCTTGAGAAAAGCAGAAAAGGAGCGTGAAGTGTTCTCGCGTTTAATTCTTATAATTTGATTACAGAAAAGTCAATCAGATCTCGTTTTTTGATGATCGACAAAACCAAGTAACTCAAACCACTGTCTTATGTAGTTTATGTTTTAGAGGGCGGTTGCAAAAAAAAAAGTTGAACCGATCTGTCAGCAATTACCAAACGGATCAATCATAGTGTGTCGCGCTTAATTTAGATGTGCAATTGAAAGAGAACCGCGTTCCTAAAAACGTCGTTTCGGTCTAAAAATAAACTAACCTGGTCGAGAAGACTTCCCCATACTGACATGTGATCCGGTGGGAACGTGGTGAACAGTCCAGCGGTGGCTTGACCTCCAGTCACCTGACGGATGCCGCCGTCCAGCTTCCACAGATCGTCTGTAATTTGGATAATTTGAAACTGATGACTTACAGAGGATCAATGGACTACATTATATCCCATGTATGGGCCTAACTATGTATAAACATGGATCAGAAGTTGCCAATATATTGGCAAACCTTTGGCAGGCTTGGTCTAGGTTCTCGGCGCTCCAAGTTTATCTTGTGCGCAGTCTTAGCTAAAGGTTTTCCTAATTTTTTTTTCAATATTTCAGATAATTTATTATTTTTAGTCCAATCTTTGACAAGAATCCAGCGCCACAATTATTTCAACCTAATTATATCACTCATAGTAGCAGAAATCAAGATTTCACAGCTAATTCACACAATGCTCACACGAACAAACTCATTCAAACTAACCGTGATGTCCAAAATAGGCAACAGCTGCGCCGAGGAATGCTCCAATAACTTGAGCAATGGCATATGGAATGATCTTCCATGGAGGCAGATTTCCGAGAATGCTTTGTGCGACGGAGATGGCTGGATTCAAATGGCCTCCAGAAACACTGGCGGCAAGATAGACTGCGAACATGAACCCGATTCCCCAGGCAATATGGCAAGACGTTGAGTTACCACCAACTGCTACAGCAGCTTGAATGTTGGCTGCATTTCCGATAAGCTGAAATATAGGCGATTTTCAGATTTATTCCTAAATGTATGAACTTACCAAGAGGAAGAAGGTTCCAATGCATTCTGCTAAGAGCTCTCTTGTGAATTGTTGATCTTCAATTCGCAATATACTGGCAACTTTGTCTTGAAAGACACCCATATCTAAAAATAAATAAATTATAGAAACGGATCGCAGAAAAAAAAGAAATGGTAATGGACGGAAAATGTCCTTATCTAGAAGGCGTGCGCTGATTTTAAATAGGGAAGTGGACACTGTCGAAACTTCAGAATGGGCGGGATGTTACGGTAGGCCCTGATATTCTACTAACACGAAAAATAGATAAAACAGAGGCGGGTGAAAAGTTTTTGGGTTTGGGAACTACTTATCATAATCCAGATTGATTGACTCGCAATTCCAGTATGCAAATTTTGGCAATCATTTTGCGGTTACGCATTCAACAGTGAATCATATACAACTACTATAAACATTTAGGGGTGCTCAAGTTACATTTTCATGGCTATAACCTAATTGTGTCTAAAATGACTTTTGGAAATTTTCAAAGAATTTTTTCGAATACCTTTCACATGACTTTTTTGTATCAAATTCAATTATGCGCAACATCTAAAAGTTCAATTCCAGTTCGGATTCAACTAGTTCAGAGGAATGTTTATTTTTCGTAAGAATAATAATGAGTGCAAAATATGAATTCACACACCGACAGGTCATTCATATTTTTATGCGTTGTCTGGACCAGACTCTGGAATGCAAGTTTGCGCCTTTGCACATCGTGATAGCATTATCCAATTCATAACTTCAATTGTTAGGAATATCAAGTACTAAAAACTATTTTTAATCGTCTTATTGTCCCGGAACTTTTTTTTTCAATAAATTCCGATTCTTCTGAAGTCAGGTGCATGGAATTGAAGCGTCCAATAAAGGTCGAAACCCAAATCAAATGACATTGAACATCAGTTATCAAAGTTGCAGGAAATGGCAACTTTCAAAGATTGCGCAAAAATAGATACCCATCTTTCTTTTTTTTTCTCAATTTATTTTAGAAATCATCAAATTGACTTTCACAAAAATTTAATATAACATGAAGGTCGTTAGAAGAAGTGAAATTTGATTTTTTGGACAGATAAGATAATTTTTAAATCTGGAAACATTTGAAAGTCCCGGCGAACATTTGAGATTCGACCTTAATAATTTATGTGATCTTCTCATCTTGTAGTCGGAAGTTATGATATCAAAAGTCATTTTTCATTATCTTTAATGTGTATTTAAGGTTATTGATAGAAATAACCATTGAAGGTCACATGTAATAACTCAAAGTACAGGTCGTTGAATGAAGATGCAAAAAAACTTTCCAGCCCAATATTAGAATTGTTCCTGATGTTATGGCGGATTCTTGGATATCAAGTCAATCTTGATCTGGTGGCTAACAAATTTGACGAATTTCGTGACTAATTGAGGTTTTGAGGTTGCTGCTGTAGAGATAACTTTGATGAAGTGAAAGATAAAATGCATCAGGAACACACGAAACATCCTTAAGTGGAACACGGAAAAGGATAAGATTTCCATAATTTTTGTCAGCATCTGAAATATGGAAGAGCATTAATTGAAAACTCAAAATAAAAAATAAAAAATTGGTTTTTTGAAAATAATTTTGAAATTTTTTTCATCTTTAGCAGAGGTCATAATAGGAGGCGAGCATCCAATTCAGATAACATCTCTCAATTTATTGAAACGTTTCTAAGAATGCAAGAAACTTTGAAAACCTTACGGAGCAATAAAAATCACAATTTGGGCTCTAATATTTCCCAAATAAATTAAAATAAGACAAAATAAGACAAAATTCTTGAAGTAAATTCGTTCCTAGACTAGACAAGATCGGTTCAAAAACAAATTTATTACTTCCAACATTATTGTTCTCCTAATACTATTAAGCTTTACATTAAATTAATTATAATTTATCATTTTTAGTTAGAAAACTTTCAAGCCAATTTTCTCGAGTTTGTCTTTCCTTTCATGAGAGCAGTATGCGACCACGTCATAATTCATCGGTTACCCATTCGTCATAATTTCATTGTCGTTTGTTGGCCGAGTCGCTCTCTACTACACGGAGCACACTCACAAAACTGCCATCTGCCGCCTGTCATTGTGTGCGAGTTGTGCATTTTGACGTGATGGTGTTTGCACCATTTGTGAGAAATCTATCGGTTTTCTATGCATATTTACTTTACACTTCAAGCTTCTTCCGTTTTACATTCACGATAACGTTGAATCACTTTTCGCTCGAGAAGGAAACGTGTATATAGATAATTTTCGAGCGACACTTTTACTTACATTTTGACATTTTTCTCCTTGCAGAACCATCTATGGGCTTGGCAATGGTTAACCAGAAGCTTGCGGTGCTGGGAGAATTTCTAGTCAAATGGGGAGGAACTATGCTTGTGGTGAGTCATTGAAGCTTTTTTCGCCTAGCGTATAAGTTATTATTTCAGACTTTTGTGCTTATTAGCACATACTACTCGTGCGTGCATGTCATTGCAGAAAATGTGAGTTCTCCCTTCAAAAATTGCAATAGATGAAATAAAATCGACAATCTTATAGATGTACGATAACCCGACCCACATCTATTGGTTGACATTGGTCGCCAAACTCATCATTTTGGAAATCGCCGTCAATCTGGCCTGCTTTGTCTATTATGCACGGTAATACCATTGAAATGGGTTGATTTATGGTATCAACCTACCTTTTCTCAGATATAACAGTGTGACATATTGGCATCGGAAATCGTGTGTAGCTGACCTAAGGGTGTATGCGGAAGATAACGAAGGTTTAAATACACACTAAAAATCGATGACATAAAAATTTAATTTCAGCGCAACCAGAAGTTGAATATGCGTGTGCACAGCCAACTGTCGAGCGACATCTCAGCTGGGAACCGGCAAACGAAAGCGGAAGCAAATTCTGTTTCACTTGCAACAAGGAAGCACCTCAGCGGTTTGTAATCGTAATTTGGAAATTTTTGGTCTCTGAAACAGGGAAATGAATGTAGTGTGTGCGTTGTTTACATCAACAGTGCAATGAACATTGTTTAAAATGTTTTCCAAAAAACTGCAATAGAAAAGTTCATAGTACTAACTAATGAAAATATGCTTCTACAAAATCTCAAGATTTGAAACGCAATTGGTATATTAAACCTTATAACTAATGTACTGTAAATGAACAACGGAGATCAAAAGAAGAATGTGACAAAATAAAATACCTAGCTAATAAATCAAAATGCAGAGTTATCTCGGCAATTTTTCGCTAACTTTAGCAACTCTCCTTAACCCCTTTTTACAACTTTTGCGATTTAAATTTCTAAAGTTGAAAAATGACATTTGAATCAGTGATGTGCGAAATATTTTATTTTTTCTCTGAAAACTTTACGCTTTTCACACGTTCTTTTTTTTAACATACCACATTCAAATTATACATTGTAAATTCACTGTTACAACTTAATTAGATTTTTCACATAGAATGTACTTGCCATGTATAGCATCATTTTCAGAAGTCATCATTGTCCTCTGTGCAAAATGTGTGTTCTCCGCAAAGATCATCACTGTTTCATCACTGGAGCATGCGTTGGGCTAGGTAACCAGGTTTGTGAATTGTTGTTTCTCTACTTCTGTAACTTCTTAAATTTTCAGAGATACTTCATGGTTTTTCTTTTTTGGTGTGCAATCGGCTTGACCATCGCTATGCCACATTTGTTTTTCTACATGAATACTGAAGTCGCTTACTGGTATATTACTAACAATAAGGAATTTGATAAAAATTAATACTCTTTACTTTTGCAGGTACCCATTCGGATTTGTATACTACATCGGACCAATCGCAGTGGTTCGCTGGATCTTGGGATATGTGCCTTTCAGTCAAGCATGCTTCTCGACTCTTTTCTCATTTGCAGGCGCATCCCTTATAACTGCTGGCGGGTTTTTCGGAATGCAGGTATTATAAATAGTTTCTGACGCTTTAGTCGATCAAAGTTACAACACAACGTTTTGTATGTTCCACATATTTGTGTTTGTAAAGTTTTAACTGAGTTCAACAACACATCACATTGAATTCTTTTGCGCAAACATCAAGCGTGACTCAAAAAATGACAGAAAAAATGACAAAAACTGTACATTTATTTTTCTAATGAACGAAGAATAATAATAGTTATTAATTTTCAGGTTTACTATACAAGTCAAGGATACACCATGTATGAGTGGCACAATCTCACAGTTCGAGCAACATTCCTAGGGGACGGGTGAGTTTAGATTTTTTTGAATATTTTGTGTTCATATTGTTTTTCGTAGAACATGTATCAGAACTGAAAAATAACGCTTGAGCAACATGCTTATAAAACAAAGAACTAGTAACATCGAGCATGTTTCCCTTTCGTACAATGGTTTCGTACAATGGTTGTTACGGAAAACTTATTCAATTTTAACAGTTTTTGATTGACTTTTACATGAACTGAGGTAAACCGTTTAAAATGAAACTGTAAGGGGTGCTATAGTTTTGAATGGTTTCATCACAAATTTTAAGACATAAATCTGTCGGCTGCTTCATAATTGACAATATTAAATAAAATTCCACTTTTCAGAGAAAACATGGGAGAACGGCTTCGACTAGTGTTCGGTAAGCATTGGGCTCTGAATTTCCTCATACCCCTGCCGTGGAATCTACCTGTCTTAACACCTGCAATTTCTGATAGTCTTTTCCGTGTGAGGAGCAAAGTTCTTTGATTCTTTTTCCCTCCTTTCGCTTGTACATGTATGTACTTAACACATTGTCAAAACTAGTTATTATTCACACGCTTACGGGACACTTTTTCTCTCTTTTAACCTTTTTTCTCTTTTTTCTTTCAGATTCTCATGTTTTTTTGCATTTGCTTTATTTTCAGATAAAATTTTTTATTTATAATATAATTTTTATTCAAATCAAAATATGAAGTTTTATCAGTTTTATCACTGTTTTTGGCGATATTGAGAAGACAAATACACATATTGGCATATTCACAGTTGGAGTTTGGAATTTCTGATTGAAAATGATTTTTTAAAAATTATATAAGTCAAGGGAGTGGAGAAAGAAAACCGTTACACAAAAAAAAATACAGCACACAAATATGGGAATCGAGGCGGGAAGGAAAGAAAGAGCATGAGCAATAGGTTCGAATTTATTTTTAAAGTGAAATTAGTGTGAAATAAACTCATCAGTACCAATAATCGTAACAACGGGGTAAAGTGGGAAAGAGTGAAAACAAAATTTGTGTGCAACGAATAACTAGAAAAGTATTTTCCAACAATGGAAAATTGGTGATGATGCTGCAGGGGAGGGGGAGAAAAGGGGAGAAAAATGAACGAGAAACAAAAATATGAAAATATAAAAATCTGATTCAGTAAACCAACTAGTCTCTGAAAAAAATATAGGATATACGACTTTAAATATTGCTCTCAACAGACCCATACTTTTGAGAAGGCGGTGGAGGCATGGCAATCACAATCGGCACCTGTCTGTTATTCGTATCTGGCATTGGCTCGGAAGCTGTCGGTTGATCAACAATCACATCTCCGTCCGACGTCTCATCGGCAAACTCATCATCGTGCTTCGGCTTGTACTTTCCACAACAGAAATTGCAACAGCATTGACAACAACACATACAACCACAACAGCAGCAGAAGAAGCCACCCGTGAGAAGTCCGAACGCGAAAAATGTCCATTTGAACCAAGGCTTCAACATCCACTGCAGAATCTTCTCATCCTCTCCAAACTGCTCCATCAGTTTCAGCCCGGTCTCTCCCATCTCGTCATAGACACGACGTTTATTTGGATTTGAGAGCACTGCATTTGCGTAGTTGATTTCTTTGAACATTTCCGTTTTTTCCGGATCTCCATCTAGGTTTTTGTCGGGATGATAGCGGAGGGCTAGTTTGCGATACGCTCTGAAAAAAATTTAATTGTTTCAAAAAAAACTATTGGTCTCTCCCTGAACTGTCAGTTTTCAATATCTAGTTATCGTACCAAGTTATCGAACTTTTTAAAAGATTAGTATAGATTCAATAAAGGTGGCGAAATTAAAGAATTTTGTAATGACAGTTCACGAGAATTTCTCAAAAACATTTATGGGGCTTCAAAGTCTTGAAAAAAAATGGCTCAATTTTCGCCAATATCTCCAGTCTCCAATGCCTTAAATAATATTTTTTGCGTGATTTGATAGTTTATATCGCGTTTTTTAATAGCTAAAGTACAAATCAAGCCATTAGTCAACCATGAATGATCAAAATTGGTTACCTAGGCTTTAAATGTACTTCTATCGACGACATAAGGTAAGACAAGCAACCAAAATATGTAAAGAAGGCTGATAAACGCTAATTTTTGACCGCTGCAACACGGAAAATGGACCAAAAATTGGAGAAATTATCAAAAATGAAACATTTTTTCGAAACTTTGAAGCCTCATTAAAAAATTTCGAGAAGTCACATTACGAAATTTGGTCATTTGGGTACATTCGTCAAATTGTTCCAACAATTTTCACTTTTCACAAAATTTACTCGATTTCGTTCGGAATGGACACACCCAATTTGTACAATTTTCAAGTCAGAAGAAACCACAATTGATTAAATTTAACGATTATAATAAAAATAACTGCGTTACACTGATAACAATACTTCTTTATAGCAAGAATAGGAATTTAGAAAATGTATTTTCAACTCAAAGACTCACTTTTTGATTTCGTCATCTGTGGCATTTTTCTGAATGCCGAGAACATTGTACAAATGAAGTCCCTTTTTCGGATCGTGCGAATGATCAGCGGCTGGAGATTCTTCACGGGGAGATGCTCCTCCACTTGTTCTCCCTTCCTCCGCTTCCCGTAATCCGTCTGAGTTCATTTCCCTGAAATTAGATTTGCATTTAAAAAAGAAAGGAAACAAGGAGGAATTTATTTAAAACAACGGAAATTGAAAACTAAACCTATCACATTAAAATGCCAATAGAAAAAAAAACTAGAGAGAGTGTCGAGGGGAAACAGTTTAGCGAAATATTCGCCGAACAGTTCAGATCACAAGTCAAAATCAATATGTAAAACACTTATGAGCCTTGACGGAGAGCGCGAAAATTGGGAGAGACAACGGCGAAAAATGAGAGTGTAAATAGACGCAACCATTCCCATACGGCAGTGGTGACACATAGTGGGGGAGAGGAAGAGGGTCGTAAATGCGCTCCGCCGGCCTCGCATGCGGTCCCGCAGCGCGTTGTTTCCCATATTGACACAGCTCGAAATGTGTGTTACCGTAGGTCATCAACCTGATGATCACTCGTTGCCTAAAAATTTTTCGCTTTTTTTTGCGTGGCTTTTATCAATTTTCAATTTTCAATGAAATTTTTCGAAGAGATATTTTATTTTTCTTTTTTAAAATTAAATTTTTCAGAGATCGCGTCACATGGAATGTTCACCGGCACAATTTTCAATAGCTTATTCACATTACCGCTGGTCATTTCACAATTTGTTCCACCACCAACGCGTCCAGTAGATCTATGGGATCCGTTTAAAACAACGACAACACCATTTCCCCATGGCGGAGTAAACCAAGTAAGTATTTTGAATTTTTTAAACTATGTTTACCTAGAAATTTAAACTTTTCTAGTAGTTATTATCAAAATGATAGAAAATAGAATGTTATAAAATAATGATGTAAGATTATTTTAAAGAAACTGAATTGATTATTTTCGCTAAAAAATTGAGCCAATTTATTATTCTTTCTCTGAACTCTGCAAAAGATGTTTCGCTCTATTTGCCTAAATGCATATCGATTTGCGTCGTCACCTCACCTAACATTTGTGTACATTGCAGGGGTTAAACCGAGATGAAGTGGTTGTTCGACTGCCTCTGGGAGACATTGTTGGCAAAGAGGTTCATCTCCACAACCTGCCCTGGACAATTCACAAAGATCCAACCGAAGAGCTTCCCAAGGACGGAACACACTTTGATCCGAATCCACTGAAGCCCAAAAACAATATCACAGTCTTCACATTTCTAGGAGTGCCCTATGCAGAACCACCGACGTCTCAGAGAAGATTTAAGGTACACTTATTCCGACATATCATAAATTGAATAACTCATTTTACATTTTTACAGCCACCACAGCAGCTTACCGTCTTTCCAGGGAAACAACCGTATTTGGCATTCAATTACGCGGCTTCATGTGCTCAAGATGTTGAAAAGTCGCCCAGTCCATTTGTAGATCATCCTTATCCATTCATGGTCGATGAAGATTGTCTTTACTTGAACATTTTCTCTCCTGACGTAAGAAGTTTTATTGAATTTTTCTTATGAAAAATAATTATTTAATTTTCCAGATTTCCAAAAATGCACAAACCACTTATCCGGTAATTGTGTTCTTCCACGGCGGGAATTTCCAAACTGGGTCTGCAAATGAGTGGCCAGCGCATGGACTTGCTTCTCGAGGAATGGTTGTAGTAACTGTCAACTATCGTCTTGGTGCTTTCGGCTTCATGAGTATGGGAGATTCTGAAACCGGCAACTATGGACTACAGGATCAGAGACTAGCCTTGGAGTTTGTGAAAAACAACATTGTAACGTTTGGCGGAGATCCACAAGCTGTCACAGTTGTCGGGCACGATGCAGGAGCAGCTTCGATCGGATTTCACATGCAGTCACCGTATTCCAGGCACCTCTTCAGATCGGCGGCCACAATGTCCGGAGCGGAAGTTTCATATCACTCTTACATTGGAAAAACTGCACTGGCTTTCAACAACACAATGAAGCTGGGACGCTACGCAGGATGTACACAAGCTGTTGCACAACATCGTTGGGATTGTATTCTGACAAGATCAACCGGAGACATCATTGATGCAACAAGGAACATTCCTATCGAGTACAACAGATACTTGTTCATGCCAACGGTGGATGGAAAATATCTCCCTGGAAACCCGCTATGGACTCTCGTCAACGCGCCGAGTGGGGAGACTTCAATCATGAGTCCAGTACCAATGCTTATTGGAATGAATGCTCAAGATGGCAGTGAAGTCGTGCTGGAAGACAGAAGACTCGGAGAGTTTAGTCAGTTCAACGATGTCGACCACGAGTATTTGAAAAGTTACTCGCTGGAATATTGCTACCGTCATAACTACTCAATGAATCGGGAAGCTACCGCCGACGCGATCCTCTCCAAATACACTTTCTGGCCTGATAGAGCAGCTGCTTGGGCAATCAAGGAAAACTTTATCCAATTTGCTACCGATGCTTACTACACTGCTCCGATGCAACTCTCCTCGCATCTCCACAGTTCTTCGGGATCACGAGTTTTTCAATATGTAAATAATTACAACTTCAGTCGCCAGCATCCAAACCTGCTATTTATTCCTGACTGGATGGGAGTTTGTCGGGATTGTGACTTGTATCTGATGTTTGGCTATCCGTTTTTACCGGACGAGCTGAGACCGATTGGTCTGCGAGGCATAAATTTTACGGATACAGATAGAAACGCGAGCAGGACGTTTTCCAACATCATACGTCGATTCAGTTATCATCAGAACCCAAATTTTCAATTTGATGGCAGCTGGGCAGCATACGAACCAAGGCGTCATTGGTACATTAACTTTAACTACACACATGAAGAAGACTGGAAGATTCCTGGAACTCTTGCAAGAGACTATCGCTATCAAGATGTTGCATTCTGGAATGAGTACATCCCTGCATTGGTGAACTACATGACAACGACGTTTTCCCCTGAAAATGTTGCGTACCGACGAGAAATCATGGTTTTCAAATGGATCACTGGAGTCAACGTCATCATCATCGCTCTACTGATAGTACTTGCTGGCGCGTTTGGATATATGGTTTGGGGAAACAAGGAGGACGAGGAGGCGGCTTATAAAGCAGAAAACCACCAACTCGTCGAATACCGGGACACTGGTCACTCAGTGTCGGATGCTACTATTTCTTCACGGACTCGATCACCAAGATCTAGAATAACCAATCTTTAACTTTCAAAGTTTGTAAATAATGTATAATTTAAATTTTTTAGAGTACTAACATAATAATTACTAACTTCTGTGATCAGAATCTCATTTCACTTACTTTTTATGTTTAGTACGAGTTTTAAACCATCCAATTGTGATCTCTATTTTTTCGGAGCCTTATCTTACTGATGCCTTATTATTATCATAATTGTTATTGCATTTTCAAAAAGAAAACATGTATTGTCTAATGATTTTTTTAATTGTTCATTTAACTGGTTTTTTGAGCCGCTGTTTATCTTTTTTAACTCAATTTTCCAGTCATTTTCACTCTAATCAATTGTTCAGGGTAAAATGGCTCCAAGCGCTCCAGCTAAGACTGCCAAGGCTCTCGACGCCAAGAAGAAGGTCGTCAAGGGAAAACGCACCACCCACAGACGTCAAGTCCGCACCTCCGTGCACTTCCGTCGCCCGGTCACCCTCAAGACCGCCCGTCAGGCTCGGTAAGTTATTTCAGTCCAATTAAAAGAACTATTTAAAAAGTTGAATGATTTTAATTATCGATTTTCAGTTTCCCACGCAAGTCTGCCCCAAAGACCTCCAAGATGGACCACTTCCGCATCATCCAACACCCATTGACCACTGAGTCCGCCATGAAGAAGATCGAGGAGCACAACACCCTTGTCTTCATCGTCAGCAACGACGCCAACAAGTACCAAATCAAGGACGCCGTCCACAAGCTCTACAACGTCCAAGCCCTCAAGGTTTGTTGGAAGCATCTTAATTTCCAGGCAAAAAGAAATCAAAATGCTTGTTTTTAGGTCAACACCCTCATCACTCCACTTCAACAGAAGAAGGCTTACGTCCGCCTCACCGCTGACTACGATGCTCTCGACGTTGCCAACAAGATTGGAGTTATCTAAATTGTTTTCTTGTTCCTTGTTTGTTCAATAAACAATTTGTTATTAAAAATGTTTGCTGATTTGGTAGGGAAAGAAATACTAATTGTAAGAGCAGTAGTTATCATACATTTCATGAAAATCACCCTGATTTAAAATTAAAGCGCTAGAAATGGTTGTTTGTTGAGCCTAAAAATACAACAATATGTTTTTTGATTCTAAAAAATTATTGACTTAAAAAACTACTTTTAAAATGAGGGCATGTAATACACAAGTACCAAATTTCGTTTTTTTTTTCTCACCCATTCTACTTCGTACTCTTTTTTTTGAGTGTTTCACGCGATGAGACCGTTTTGAAAATGTTGCACTAACTAATAAGCAATATTGTGCCATGATAACTTCAGATTTTTCATTTCACAACTCTAGATTTGTTGTTGTTCTTGTACAATTTTGAGCTGTTGCCATATTTCAAAGAATATCCTAAAGAACATGAGTGCAAAACTCTTACAACGATAAATTGTTCATTTTTTTTATTTTTTTGAACATTGTAAGCAATTTTTTTTAATGACAAATACTATGAAATTAAATGAAAAATACAATTTATTACAAAAAAACACTGCAACTGGTTATTCATTCATACATTAAAATAAATATTGAGAGATCAAGAGTAATGCGAAAAATTTCGAAAAAAAACATGATATCTGGCAAAAACGTGTTTGAGATCAAAAGTTATTAACCAGAAGTGATTGAAAAAGATAATGGATGAAAGGAGTTTGCATGAAAACAATTTTCTGCAATATTACTACAAGTTTTCACAATTCTAACCGGAAGATGAAATTAAATTACTGTTCTCAGGACAGTTACTCGGTGTATGGCGGTGGGGGATCACGCATCAGTGCAATAATTAGATCTTCTTCGTGATTTGTTCGTGGTCTGAAAAATAAATAATAAACATCTGAAATATTCACAGGTATTTTTACCTTTTATTTCGCATTATTATTCTGGAAAGACTTCGTTCTAACTGTCTATCTCGGATCACAGCTATCAATGGATTTGCGACACAATGAACAGAGAATGCCGCAACTTCAATCCCCATAATTGAGTTATACTGGTCCTGAAGTTGTGTTCCAATTTTGTAATCTAACAATAACATGATTATTTACCTTTTCCTTGGACTCCCAGGCAACCATCATAAAAATTATAATAAATGATAAACTATTCAACAGCAACCATAGTGACGCTGTTGCGCAGTCCTTCTTTAACCGTACTGTTTGACTATTTTCCTACAAAAATTTCAATACTCAAATGCAATTTTTCGATCCCTTACCTCTGGATTAAGACGTTGTGATATGATTAGCTGGATGAGATTGAGCGGATGAATAATCAAATTGAGCACAAGGAATACGGATAGAAGAGCAAGATGAAAAGGCACTGCTAACACAAAAGATCTCGAGAGGCGGATTAGGAAAAAGTCGGATAGAAGCAGTAACGTTACGAGAAGCCATGTTGAGCCGATTAATCGAGATAATTGAGACCTGGAAATGTGTCGATGGGATAATAAATTAGAAATGTATAATAACAGTGAAATTCAGTTAATTCAAAGTACTAATTTTAGTTTCAAAATTTTGAAACATTTCTTGGTTTTGAGGAATTATTTTAAAAAATAATCACAAATTAAATATTTCTAAGACTGAGAAACAATGTCTTTATTTATGTTTTATACTTATTTTCGAGTTTTTCGAATACTTTCAATTTCTCTCATAAAAATGGTATTTAAGTATTTATTAGTTGAAAAATGTTACACTTAAGCGAGCTCGTCTATTTTTTCAATGAACTGTTTTTTTTTCAGTTAACAAGGCTCTGCGGTAACCGGCATTTTGTCGTAATTTCAAAAGTTACTATACTTTAATTGAAAGAATGTCGATAGCCGACTTCTGAAAATGCCAATTGCCAAAAACTTCCAGCATCTAAATAGTGAATTTAAGTCTACTTACTTTGCGTTATTTTTTAAATTTGCACAAAAAAGTATTTGAATAATAAAATGACACTGAAGTCTGCCATATTAAAAAATTATTGTTCTGGTTATTCCAAACCAAGTTTTTTTGGTCAAGTTTTGGTGTATCTGATTAATGAAATGTGACAAAGATTTGCATATGCCCAATTTATTTTGAGTCACCTTCCCTACTTTTGATAAGAAAATTTTATTTTTTGAGCGTAGTATTTATCAATGCATATAATTTTCAAAATGTAACAAAAAAAATACTATATAACTGTGCTAAAGAATAGTAATTAGTTGACCCCTTGACTAAACAACAAGAGAAGGGAAGGAATCTTTTATGTAACAAACAAGGAAAGTTTCATGTTTCTTTTTGGAAAACTTTTTAGCGTGGACGACGACGGGCACTAATGAAAATCTCGAGAGACTCTTTTATGTGACGCATACATGGGAAACATGTATGTGATGTGACATTCGGTGCATTTGCCCTTTTTCATATTTTAATTTAAGGAAATTTTTCAGGAAAAGTGAGGAGTGCACCTGATTTGCTCTCAGGGGCAAAAACCCTAAGCTTCCCCGAAAGCAATAAACTAACCTCGATAGATGATAGTTGTGTCGCGCGAGCGCGTGCACAAATCCAATTGTCAGCAAGGTCAGCAAGCTAATAGTCGAGTTCAACAAAATAGCAGTCGTCAAAGCCGGAAATTTTTCCAATTCAGCGAACGAACGAGACTTCATGTCGACTAGCTGGAAATGACAGAACGTTGAAATTTTGGAATTTGAAGATGAATTTTCGATTAGCTGGATAGAAGACTGCAATGTTCCATATATAAATATTCATAATTATATTTTGGAGGTATCTTGTTAATTTAAAATTTCCATCAAGATCAAACATTGAAAGAAAAATGTTTCCCAAATTTTTTGAGCTTAATTATAACTAACTGTACATATTCCTGAACTGTCATACCCTACTGTTTGCCATCCAGAACAAAACTTTTTGAATGGAGAACAACAAAAAATTAGATTTAATAAAAGTTAAAATCTACATTTGAAGCTATTTTGAAGTTCTCAAAAGTAGTAAAGGTTGCAATGAAACAACTTTAGATCGGGATTTTTATAGAACAAAAAGCTCATATACAGCTAGTTTTTTCTGAGATTTTTTCTGTAATATGTTTTAAATTGCATATGTTTCATTTTAAAGTGAAAAAAACTGTCCAAAATTTTTTAATAAAAAATTTCTGAAAAATGAAGACGTTTAAAAAAGTAATTGCTGCAGATAAGATGTTCTGAATTTAAATTCAAACAATTCAAACGCATTTAAATATAAAAATCATAGAAACAAGTTTTTTTTGGTCGACTTCCGAAATTATGATAGGTTTTTTTTTCAGCTCTAAAAAGTCGATTTCGAACTATTTTCTCACTGACGATATCCCCAAAAATTTGTGATTTTTAAAAAGAAACACCAGTTACATTATTTCCAACATTTCTTCAATTTTTAAATTAAATTTCTATATATTTTCACTTAATCGTCTGTGTATGCTGTGTATGCTCACATCACGTCGAACCGCAACAAAAAAAAATAAAAGTAATTAGCGAGAGGCTGATCTCTGGTTCCGAGTAGGAGGAAGTCTTCCAGCGCTCTTTCTTACTTCATTGCTCAATATTAACCATGAAATGTTTTCTATTTTTTGAGGTATATTTACTATTCAAGAAAAATAAGCCGGAACAACTTCTCCCTAGATTCATCCTGCCCGGTGATCAATGGAGCAGAATAAAAAAAATTGGAAACAACACAATAAACTTCAATACCACAACAGTGATTACGATTGAGAGATGAAAGTTTTCTGTTTAAATTTCAATTTTTTTTGTCAGACAAAATGTGATTCTTTACATATTTAATTTTTGGTTTCTTTGCTGCTGTCCGACAGAATAATTGAACATATTACACTTTTATTGTATTCGATGGAAGTTCACAATTGATAGAAAGGAAGTACTATCAAAAGTACGAGCATTTTTCTCTACAAATAAATTTTTTGTGAACAATGGAGAATTCTGTTATTTTATGTGCATGACTGAGTGGATGCAATATGTTCTTAAGAAAGCACATTCAATTTCTCCCCAGCAGTTATGACTCACAAGAAATGCTCAGATTTGGATGGAATTTTTGTGCTTCAAAAAAAAATGTTTCACAAACTTTTGTCTTGAAACATTGTCTTCAAAAAGAATTGCGTTCTCAGTGAAAGCAACATCAAACACCAAATATTGTGAGAAAAAGGTATTAAAGAGACTCCAGTGGGAAAATTGCTTTAAAACATGCCAATCGTAATAAAATGGCCAAATATTACAGTAAAAACATTCTTTAAAAATTCGAAATTGTAAATGATTTTTTTGATGATAGAAAAATCTAACTTTTTGCCACTTTTTCGGAAGTCATCGATCAAAAAATTTTTTTTTCTTCGAATTTGATGGTCTACTAAAGTTTCAAATATTAATACTCCAAAATTATAGGGATTCAATCATGCGACCATGCTATAATTTTCTGAAAAAGTGACAAAAACTCTGTAAATGTTTCAAAAATGTTTTGAAAAGTTTTCTACATATGATATTCGGTCATTTTGCGATAGGTGCGATTTTTAAAAACTTCCCCATTGGCGGTACTCCATTTTTTAAAGGAATTACCTGTTTTGGCAGCTGTTGATGTTGAAAACACGGAACTTCAAGACACTGTGATGGATTCAGGGAGAAGAATATTGTGACAATTGCGGTGATACTGTTGCAAACCCAAAGGCTTGTCGATAACAGATGAATGTTTGTGTGTAGACGGCGATCCGAGGCTACCGCGATCAACACAAGAAGGTTGAAGCCCAGTTGAAGGATTGCTAGGACAAAGTTCAGAGAAGATGTCCACAGCCACATCATGGATCTGAAATTGCATTAGTTCATATTTCTAGGAAGTATAAAATGCATGACATTCAAGAACGGAAGTGTCTGGAAGAAGAGGGGAGGGGGGGGGGGGGGGAGAAATGCGTGGATTTTTGGATTTGTCAAAATCATTCAAGCGCTCGGTTCGGTGAACTTGTGCTCCGAATTTATGAGGAAGTCTAAACTGGATACGTTTCCCCCTATTTTCTTGGAACAAAGTTGAAACGTCAAATATTTGTCTATTGAAAAAGTGGGAAAAAAGATGAAGGTGCACGTAAAATGAAAATAGGATGAAGCAAAAGAAGGATGAGATTGGAAAAATATTTCTTCAAGAATTTAAGAGATAGGACGGGAAATGACGGAAAGCAAAAAAGAAAAACGTCAAAAGAAGAAAAAAAAACAGAAAACCGACAGGATAAGTCGTGCCTCTAAAAAGAGTGAAGCGGTGAAGCGACGGCGGCACCCACGAAGCACTTTGACGGGGGATAATTGGAAGAAGTGCTCTGATTGAGAGCAAATGTGTGGAGCACAAATACATGCGCATACATCTTCATGCTCCACCAACTTTTCAACCTTTTTTGAGGAAAGAAGAAAACGTCGTCGCTACACACACACACAGACTCGCCTCAAATACACTCACTTTTCTTTTCTTTTGGCCAACTGAAAACGGCGCGCATGCGGCGCCCCTCGCCTGTCGACTCTTCTGCCCGCCTCTTCGTTTCGACATCGATTATTCATCTATTGAGTTCCGCCCATTTCTTCGTGTTTTTCTTGCTCTCGCCGCTCCGCGACGCATCGCTTTTCTCTTTTCTCGGGCGGCAGAGTTGTGGTAGACAAAAATGGCGTTCTAATAGGTAGTGACGACCAATGTCTTTAGTCGGGGGGGAAAAGAAAAAGAAGGGAGCACACTTATTCATAATTGCAAGCGAAAAAAGGGAACAGATAGCTAATATATGTATGCGCCTGAACCAAAAATCAGAGGCAGGCAAAAACATGAAAACATTACATACCCCAAAAAATGTTACTCATTTATGGAGGCCTATTTTTTCATCAAAAATAGACATCTGAAAAAAAAGGTTTCTAAGTTTAAAATTGCACTTGCTGCAAAGCAGCCAAGAAGATAATTTGTTTAAAATTACCCTGTGCTAAAAACCCAGATTTAATAGTAAAAGTTTTCAAAAATCTTTGAAATTTTTTATGAACTAACTTATGAGCTAATCAATTATGAAAAGTCAAAAAAGTAGTATACTCCGTTGGCACTTATTTTCTATGAGTTTTGTGATTTAATTACTTTTAATTAGCTCAGTTAAAATATTGTAGGGCTTTAACCAGCAGTTTCGATTTCAGCTCATGCAGCAAAATACGTCATACCACAAAACAAGTTTTCAAAACGTTTCAAAATTAACCTTTTTGGTTTAAACTAAAACTTAGCATTATTTTGTTTAAAAAAACTAATGTTGAAAATTAAAAAAAAAAAACAAAATGTTTAACTTTCAAGCAAAAATCAAAAATCCGAAAAAAAAATTCAAAACGTTTTGAATTTTCCAAGTTTTTGATTGTTTGTCGTGAACATTTTTGATTAAACGAAAAAGAGCGAGTATTTAGAAATAAAAAAAAATTGAAAAAGTTACAGAAATTCAAATTTGGAAAAAAATCCCAAATTTTTTATCAAAACGTCTTGAAACTTCTCAAATTTTATGTCAACTGTTTCTCAGTTAGCATTTCTAAATTTGACAGAAAATTTGCAATGAAAAATCCAATAAAAAACTGAAAATGTCTTGAAAATTTTCGGATAATAAATTTTTCTGGCAGAAATTTTGCAAAATGTTGGCCGAAAACCATATACAACTGTAAAAATGGCAATTAATTTAGAATTTGTCGTGAGCAGAGCAAAGATATTATAAAAAAATCTCTCCTCTATTCTGGAATTCATGCCGCATTAATAAGTAATTCCACGGTTTCTCGTTCATAAATCTACGTGATCTCTAGTGTTTCAAGTGTCCAGTTTAGTTTTAGTGTTACATGTTGTGTCAGAATCAGGGGGTCAAAAAGCTTCCGAGTACCCTTGTGACCTAGTGAACACATACACTCCGCTAAAAATGAGTGTTGTTGTTGTTGACCAAAAATGGTGGAGGAGAATGTAAACTAATAGTAAGAGAATGTCTGCTTTAGAATGTGAATGAATAAAAAAGAAACCACATTTTGTTTTCCAAAGGTTGAAAACATTGTTGTTCTTTGAAACTTCATTAAAGAATGTGTTAAATAAAATAAAAAGATAGAAGAGGTGGTTCAAAAAATACAGGCACGTACGAGAAAGTATTGAAAAGAATTCCGGGCAAAGAATAATATGTTTGTGATAAAAAGTCATGTGTTAACAGTAAGGTAATATGTCCAATATATAATGTTGAACAGTGTGAACAATCCGGGAAACATTATCATCGACAATCGATCGATTTCTTCTGTGGTCCAATGCTAAACTCATTTTTATGTAACAATTTCAATATTCACCATTTTTTGTTACCTTCTTCATTTTTATCGATGCCATTGAACTAAACTTGGTTTCCACTTGAGAAAATTGTGTCTCTTCTAATCCATCTAGAAGTAATACTTTCTCGGATCGGTTGGCATTTGGAGCATGGGAAATTGTGCTGCTCGACGCAATTATGAGCCGTTTTCGCATTCTTGGGTCTGAAAAAACGTAATCGTGAGAAAATGAAATGAATTTAATTATTAGCGTGAGATTATAACGGATCTTGAAAAGTGTTAGATACGTTCAATTTTGAAAATATATTGTGCAAAAATCTGCAAAAATCAAAAATCTAACTTCCCTCTTTTCATAAGTTGGGTTTGATTTTTTAAAGTGAATTAGCGCCAGTGAACAAAATGTTGGTATCTTCTCATATAGTGCCTAGAGAAACTCCAAATATCATATTAAACATTTTCAAAAAAAAAATTAATTAAAAAAATGTATAGTAAAAAAGTGGCAATTATTCAGTTTTTGCCTATGCTAGTTTTGAAAAATGGCCAAAAAATTTGTTTAAAAAAATCACATTTTAATTATATTTTAAAAACTGTATGTTTAAAGGTAATCGAAATTGTTTAAAATTTTCAAAATTTGTTTAAAATTGATCTAAATGAAATTATTTAAATTAATATCAATTTTAGTAAATTTTAAAATTTACCAAAACTTACAAAATGTTAGAAAATGTTCAAAAATCTAAGTTTTTTAACGTTTCTTTATATAATACTTGGTAACTTTAATTCAGATCGCTACTTCCCATAGGAAAGTATTAGGAGTTTTGGTAATTTCAATGTGACTAAAACGCCTATTCGCCGTTAATTTGCTATGAGTGCTTCACAATCAGTCAGCACAATGGGCTTTTTGAAATCAAACGCAAACGCTCTTAATTATCACGAAATATCTTCGAAAAATCTTGAAGAAATTTTCTAGTTAATTTTTTTTGGCGGTTAACATATTTCATATTTTTCAGCGGTTCCTGAAAATTTCTAGGTACACTACTTACAACAACCGTTACCGCTAATCAAAGTATTTTCCATTTTGCCCTCATTAATACCTGTTGATCCGTAACTTTTGAACGACTGCGGAACATCATTCGGAATATGGTTTCTACATATCCTTGGGCTGTTTGGGCACGATGATGGAGACATTAGATGAGAGCATGTACTATTCTCCCGACCTTTCTGATGTTTTGTCGCTTCTTCATCTTGTTGTTTTTGTTGTTGAGCTTGTCGGTTCTCAGAACGAGCACCCATTGAGCCAATGATCGCAAGTTCCAATAAGGAACAAAACACAAATGTTAGACAGACTAACATCCAAACGTCTAGGAATAATAATTGATAATGATAAAAAAGCTTCACTATGTTACCTAAAGCTTTTACATAGCTTACTCGTGGCAGGTTCCTCATAATGTTACCAAACTGAAATGTCAAGGCTAACAAAGAATTGACCCCTAGCATTGTTCTGGCTGGTATCATTTTTGGTCCCAAGCAAAAACTGATCCAGCTGAAAGGAGAAGCGTGTTTGAAAAACAACAACATGTTTGTGTAATACCTGATAAATATTGTAAGATATGTTGGAATATATGCTTGGAAAATATACCACCCGTAACGTCGACTAAAAACAAATGTCATTGTGAGCTCGTTCCATACACCAGCAGGATATATCTAAAAGTTATATGTATGTATATCTAATTGATAAAGAAAAAAAACGCTCATTTCAATTGAAAAATAACATTTAAAAAAAAACCAACTTCATGTTTCAAGGATGTAGAATAATTGGACATAACAAAATCAGGAAGGACTATTTCCTTCTTCAAAAGCGACAAAGGCGTTGTCCAATTCATCCATTGCATATCAACCTGTAAACCAAATAAGTATCACTTTAAATTCATATAATATCATCAAACCTCCTGATTATTATAACTAAAAGATTCCAACGTAAGATGACAAGATTGTTGGTCCATTGGAAAAGCACTAAAATCCATGGAACAAGGTCCTTTCACCTGAACCCTATAGTTCACCCATACTGTACCATTCGGGTATATCATAAGGAACACGTTTTTGAATGGTGATTTGTGAATATTCGCAGATTTACTATTGATGAAAACCGTATTAGGCTTCCAGATTTGGTCGAGGATCTGCAATTTTCAAAGCGTTAGGCTTTTCATACTTTTCCATAAGTACACTCACTTCAGAATTGAGAGACAAATTGTATTTGCACGGATTCAAGTGTTCATATCGAAGTGCCGAGTCCATCCAGAGCTCGGTGACGTAGATGTCCATATCGAAGTCACTTGTGATTTCATTTACTGAATTCACTTCTTGAACCCAGACCTGCAACATTTGAGAAATAATGTAGACATTTTTGCAAATATTCGAGTTTCCAATTTGTTGAAGTATTAGTATATAAAGTAAAATTTGTTATTGTTATTGTTATCATGCTTACTCATAGTCAGTATTTTGTGTTTTTGAAGTTGTTCTCAGTAGAGCCCAGTTGAGCTGTAGTCCAATTACTAATTCTGGTCTAAAAAGAGACCGGAAAGATGCCAATAGTTGCATTTTTATAGTAAAATTAATAACATCTTATTAAATCAAAAATGAAAAAACATCAAAGTTAGACTTAGCATATTTCGGCTAGCTTTTTCTATATTGAAAGCTTGAACATCGAATTTAAACCAGTTTTAGGTTTTCCTTATTGAAAAATCAGAAAAAAAAACTTCACTCAAAAACGCCAAAATAACAAAACTAGGTTATTTGTTTCAGCGGAAATTCGAAGAAATAATACCAGTTCTGTTTAATTTTTTTTTTGCAAACTGGAAAAAAAACCACTAAAATTTTGTTAAAAATCTGTCAGCTTTGCTTTTTATATGTTATAGTCGTTTATTGAAACTGTTCTCCGTCATCCAGGGCAAAAAACTTCAACCTCTTAGTAACTTGAAAAAAAGTCATAAATACCGCAACTAATTTCTGAAAAAAACCTACTTCTATCCACACAATTACGCCTGACTCCGATGGTGTTCTGAAGGATTTATAATTGTTGAGCAATTTTTCGATGATTGTTTTATCAGAAGTGCATAGTTCCTCTCCATCTTCATCAGTGGCCGCCTGAAAAATATATGGTTTTTCAAAAGCTAAATAACTTTTCAATCTACCACTGCATTTGTGGGAAACGGAGTTGTGGGCGGCAGAGGGAAAAATTTGTTTTCCTAAAAAAATAAAAAGGTTTTGAAATAAAATTAAAACGGAGATTGAAAGACACTACAGAAGTGGGTTACGAACTGACAAGATTTGGAATTAGGAGTATGTTTTTTTTCTTTTAGTGGGTCAGAATTCACAAAATGAGACGTGCGTTTTCAGTTGTTATAGTAAACGGCAGTATTTAGAAGTAGTGATTAATTTTATATTAAATTTCTAAAACTACATATATTTTGAGACATGCGTGAGATTGTGTAAACACCCATTTAGCACCTCTTTGTAGCGTTCTCTCAGTTCACTGAGAATCAAGTTATTCTGAACGTAAAGTTTCCAATAGTAACTCTGAAACTTCTATAAAATATGTGCCCTCTATTCAACTCCGGCCTACCTCCAGTGACTGCTCTGATGATTTGGCTTCTGGCGTTGGGGTTTGTGAGCTAGCAAAAGCCAGGAGAACGGCAAATAGGAAGACGTGCCGTGTTCGAATCATTCAAATACATTCGATGACGACTACAAATTGGAAATGAATTAGACGAGTTGTGAAAGCATTTCTCTGCAAAGTGGAAACTCAGGGGAAAGAAAACTTAAATTCTCAAGAAAAATAAAATGTCATTGTTCACGTTTTGTTCAAAATTGCAGATGGGACAGCGTATTATTAGATTACAATTTTTAACATTAAAAGTGAAATTATTCGAAAAAAAAAGTTGGAAACAGAAACTAAATTTTTTAAGTTACGAATTCATCATACTTGCAGTAGGGAGTAAATTGAAAATTGTTGCTCTGACCTAACTTTGAAATTAACTGACGATGGATATTGTTCAAAGAACAATGTATTAACTTCAACTATTTGACGCGAAACTCAAAAAGTTGGGTCTTGTACTTAACAAAACTCTTTGCAACATTCCTCTTTAAATTTTACAAAAACTTAGAATAGAACATGTTTTTCATCAATTTTTCTTACAAAAAAATATACATAGGAAACAAAATTTACTGGATTTAGCAATCAGAGAAGGTTAATAAAATTGAGAAAACCAATATTTATACCTTTTGAATTTTGAAACTTACGGTATATTGCTCCAGAGCGAGACCACTCCAAACTTCTGATCCTTCTTGACAGCTTCTAAAACGTAAAAATTTTTGCGATAAATTCCATGAAATTGGTGGTCAGAAAAAAAGAAAAAAGACGAGAAAAGGTGAATTCAATTGGTTTGACACTGGATGGACAACGCACGTGAACATTTGACCCATACGTTTCAATGAGAAAAGAGCAATTTCGGTGCTATTCCCTTCACCACTTCCCAAAAACCTTAACGACTTCACATTCTGTATTCAATAAACACTTTTGAGCAAAAAAGGAAGCAAAGAGCACACCCGAGGTAAATGGAGCAACACTAGTAGGGGGCAGTAAAATGTATGGATCAGACAATTGGCCGATTCATAATTCATGACACGTGATAAATACACATTTCTGACAATTGCGAATTGAAACGAGATGCTTGCAGAACAATTCAGAAAAAGAGAGGGAGCAATGCAGAGTACAAAAAAAAAATTAATTAATATTTAAAGATTTTGTTATTATTATTATTATTCCCTACTACTCTGCACTAAAATTATTGTAAGCGCATTAAATATGTGTTAAAATATAGGAAAATAAATCTGACAGGAAGGGGCATTAGTTCATCGGAAGTATTCTAATGAAAACTCAAAATTCTTTCTAACGAGCTATTATGATACGGCAATGAGATAAGCAGCAAATTGGCTCATAGACATTTGGGTGATTTGTGGTAGTTTAACACCTCGGACGCACCGACACACACACAAAAAAACCCTCACAGAGTGTGAATGTGTTTGGACCATTTGACGGGTGGGTCGGGCCACCACCCCATGTGTTGGCTCTGTCGAAAATGGGCCCCATTCTACTACTTCTCATTAGTTGGGATTGGATAAAAGCATTCGTACTGTTGAAAGTGAATTTAAAAAAAAGGTCAGTGAAACAAAAATTGAATCAGTTCTCCGCTATACATTACAATTAACACAAGAGCAGGATAAAAACTGAAACATTTTCGAAATTAGTGAGCCGGCAATTCTTCATGTAGAGTATATAACTAAAATATTTGAAGTACGGTAAATGGGGAATTAACTTGAAGGTTTTGTGAGGTTTATCAGTTAGGAAATATTTGAAAAATAACTCATATGTTGCTAAAATGACTTGGTAAAGTTTTTAGTAAAATTTTTAAAAACTTTTACATAATAAAGCACACACTGGGAACAATCTTTAAAATTTGCCAAAACGTTTATAGAAAATTTAGAAATTCGCCAAAACTTTGACTGGAAATGTTAAAAAATCTACAAATTTTAAGGGGGTTTTGCTCTGATTTCCAGTCATTTTTGACTACATTGAAACTCAATTTAGATTGTATTAATTGTATTTAGACCAAACTTCCACCGGTACTTTTGGATAAATTAATAAATTTGAAACTAAAAAAAAACGGTGTTTTCAAAATTTGAAATTGTTGATTGACTAAAAAATAGGAATAGTTTTCCGTTTTTTGTCTTCTTTTTCGGCATTTAAGCATACATGCATTTTTTCTATGTAGAGCCTGTCCCGAAAATTTTTTTAAGGTTGAGAAATTTATAGGTAAAGGTAATTTATATTTTTATCAAAAAAAAAGTTATTTAACAAAACAACTTATAATTGTTTGCCAAAGAAGTACAGAAACGGTAGGACCCAGTTACTTCACAAACACCGATGTAATTTGTTTTGAAGTAATATATAAATTTAACTGTATCATATCTCAAATCACTTTCAATCACTTTGTATCATATCACTTTCAAAACAGACAAAAAATATTTCAAAAAATATTTTTAAGGAAGTTAAACAATCCAACAAACTGTTGCAGACAATAAAAACTAGAATCTGGTATAAAAAAACCAATCCAGAATAAACTTTTTGCATGAGGATATAAGGATCTCAAGTATTTCATGCAAATTGAATTGTACTTGAGAGGTGGCATAGAGGTGAAAGAGCAAATAGAACAAAAAAAATCTCTGCCATTCTGGGACTTGAGCCGCAATGACGACAACGACAACGACAAGATCGTTGTGCAATTTGAATATATTTTGTTCGTTTGAAATGCCCCACGACTTCGTTCGGCTCCTTTTCTTGTGGTGCACTTCTTTTTAGAAGAGCAGTTTTCGTGCTCTCAGAGATTTTCAAAACATAATCATGTTTATAGGAGAGCCTACGTGTGCTACCTTGATTACGGGAAGCTGCTGCTGCTGCTCGGGCACCCTTTTGGTGGTCGACCACGAAAATTATCCGATTCCTGAGGGGAACTAAACGAGAAGGAAAACGGAAATCGTGGAGGTGGACAGTGTGGAAGATAATCGTGGTCCAATGTACAAAAATAGGATTATGATGTTTGTTTTTTTTTACTCGCGATGTTTAAGTTTAAGAAAAATGGTCTCAATGGATGGGATTAGGACCATATGGAACAGAAAATAAAAAATATGAAAATAACATATGAGCCTATTTTTCTATTTCTTGTTCAAAATTTGCGAGATGGGTGTCGGAACAAGAAAACATAACGTGGATCTGACTTTTCCCCTTCACGGCTCATAGAAGTTCAACAACAAGGAGAACAGGCAAACCGACGGCGATACGAAGAATCTTCTCCTCTTTTTTTGCGAAATAACATCACAAATGCTCTCACCTTTTGAAGACGATGTAAAATAAATTTTGAGCAGATTGGATTGCACTCTAGAAAACTTGAAAGAATGAGCAGTTGAGATGATGTCTATTGAAGTTCGAAGTATGCGATTTTTTTAAAGCCTTAAGCAGACACAGTTTGTAGACTTTTGAAATGAATAAAGAGACAGAAAATGTTTAAAAAAATCAGAGAAGTGAAATGTTCCAAAATTGTTCATTGAATTTGTTTACATTTTTTAATCTGAAAAAAGTAGCAGCCTACTGGAACTAACAAAAAACTTTGAAAGCCTGTGCACCAAAAATGTGAAGGTGGCTCAGGCTCACAGAAAAAGCACATACTGTCAGAGTTTAAACGAAAATGGGCACGGAATTGCTACAGAAAAGTGATTAAAGTTGGCGGAGAAATTGTGGCAAAATTCCAAGTTATAAATCAATTTTTCCAGCCCAAATTCTGGCTTCCGAATCGAAACAGTGCCTTCTGAATAGTTCTTCAAAATATGACACTACAAATAACTTAGCAGTAAAGTGAGCCTGAAATTGTTCAGGTCACTTTTTATCTTAACTAGTTTTTCTCCATCTAGTTCTGATTTCAAGATGTTCTAGAACCTGGATTGTTTTAAACCACACTTCTTGTGAAAATCTTAAGTTGTTCCCAGGTTTACAATGCGCCAAAGATTAGACGTGGAAAAATTCAGCTAGATATTGACCTGAAAGCCATTCAGATCAACTTTTTCTAGTTCAAAGTGATCGTCTGTTGCTGAACCCTTTGTGCTTAATAGTTTTAAGGCACTAAACCTAAATGTGAGCTGAAAATATTATTGCATGCTATAGTAATATACTGTAAAAAACAGCCTTATTGTTGAAAATTAGTTATTTGAACTATCCCAATAGATTCACTTGTACAAAAACCAAAAAAAAAGTGATTAGACCACGTGCAAAAATACGATCAAGATTCATCCAAAGGTATGAGAAACTAATAAAACGCTCGACAAGATTGAGCAATAGATCAAGCAAGCAGTGCCCCGATAATATTTCACTTTCTTGTAGAACGGTCATAATTCAAACGATTGGTTCACTCACACATACACAGAGCACACGCTCTAACTACTTCATAGCTGACAGATTGCGGGATGAAATATGAAAGAGAATGTGTGTGTGTGGGGGCACGGAAACTCAAATGAAGAACAGGACCAACGTAATGAAATTAGCCGACACGAGATAAAAGTCACAGAATTTAGTTGTTTTTCCTAACACATACATTGATACGGAAAATAACCTATTACAAGGACGAAAAATAAGGAAAACATAAAATTTAAAACATAATTTTCATTTGGTGTTTGTAGGCATGTCTAGATGTTGTATATGCAAAAAAATCGAGCTTCTTGATTTTTCTGCTATTATGCTGGATTAGTCTGGTCAACTAAAAAATTTAACTCGCTTGAGTGGTAAACCAAATAAAAACATGTATCCTTCAACTTTTCGGGTTTGGAGAAAAACGTAGGCGCATGTTCAGAAATAAGGATTTTGAAACCTTAAGTTTGACGTCTTTTGCAAGAAAAAAAAACTATTTTGAAAGAATCACGTAGCAAGTTCAAAGAATTTTGGAGTTAGTTTGATTTTAAAAACAAAAAAATATGCTTTAATAACATATAATTTAATGCGTTCTTATAAGTCAAAGGAACAAATGTTTCCAAATTTTTAATGTGATCGAAATTATGGTCTCGTTGGCATTTTGTAAGATTTTCCCAAAGTGAAATTGGTTACAATATAGCATGATAGTCTAACGATTTTTTTTAATTTCATATTTTTTTAAACTATCAGTAAACTTTTGGTAAATTGCCAAACTTTTCAAAATTGTGGAATTTTCGAAAAATGTTTGGTAGTTTGAACCGCAATAATGTTCAAATGCGAATAATTAAAACATAACTAGGATTTAAAAGTCGTAGGCAACATTTTTTGAGTGTTTTCCAAAGTTATGATGGGGAAAAATTTAGTAAAAAAATGCCCAACTGATATAGAACATGAAACAAATTTTAAAAAATTTTTGAAAAGTTTTACGATGAGATTTTATTGTTTTTAGCAACATAGATATATAATAATTTGAAAAATAGGTAATGTTTTTGGGGTAGGTACACCAGTACCAAAAATTATATCGTTTAGTCTGAAACTAAATTTGTGCTAGCTTCAAAGATCAGATAACCGTTTTGTTTCAAAAAATATTTAAACTTTATATTTTGTACCTTTTTGCGGCACAAAGTCTTCTGAGAAAAAAACAAGATTCACAGGAACTCGTGTGACAAGTGTGGTGTATGCTCGGTGTCTTTTCGATTAGGATCTGAAATGTGGTATTGGTGTGGGAAGACCGCCGCGGGCAGGGAACAAAGGCGCAAAGAATAGCAAAGCCAGTAATGAATGCTCTGTGATGTCCCGATTACCCTAATCTCGGTAAAAAAAAAATACGACTGAAGAACATTTGCTAAACTTCTGCCATTTGAGCACTCCAATTTCAATTCCATTGCCGACGTAGTGTTGGGGATGTGGTTCTGCAGAGACAGAATGGAAGGAAGTTGTGGTGCATATCACTAAAAAGCAAACCATCGTTTCGTCAAACTAATCCCAAAGAAAGTCTCTGCGGGGGAAGGGGACGAAACGGCAAGAACGGACGTACCCAACTCGTCGCTGTTGTTTCAATTGCACTTTTTACTATGTTCGGTGCCAAAAAAATGACAAATTTTTTCGTGTTTCTCAGAATCGGTGATCGATGTTTTTTGATTTCTGACTTCATGGTGCCCAATGCAACCTGCTGAATGGGGGATGATAAACATTCCGTTCTGTTTATCAGCAAGTGCTAGGAACCGTTTCTATATTGATATCAGATACCTTTGCAGTTTACAACGTATTAGGTTACATCCCTACAAAAGGCGTGATTAGAGAGTGCGTAAACACCATATTCTTATCTTTGACCTCTGATTGTATTCCAAAAATATTGAGCGTATATAGCATTCTTACTTAAATAGTATCTAGGAAGCATGAACCTCCAGGTCATTTTCCTATTTCTCGGTCTACTTGTCATTTATTCTTCCCAAGATTGTGCATGGAATGTAAGTTGAACTAGAGCATTTTCCTTATTGGTATGGTGCGCCGTAGTGTTGTAGACTGTAATACTAATGTTTGCTGGTCAATTCAAGATCTTAAATAAAACTTTGAATTTTGTGATATAACCGGTCTAACGCGCAGTTTTAATGTTAACTGTTTATTAAGATTAGTTGCAAAATCTCAACTATACCGTTGTAAATCGAGTAGATCTTCCACGGAAGGCAGGTGCGTATAAAGGGACTGCCGCCTGCCTGGAACCTACTCGCCTTTCGCCGGTATTCTCGCAACATTTCTGTACTCTGGCGTAAAATCTGAGGCTTCGTAGTGGCCAACACGTTTTGAGTTACGTTTCGCATTACTCAGAAGGCGCGCGTCGCGGCGTGAGACAAGCGGAGGTCGGCGCAAGAATGGTAGACGTTTTGGTGCCAAAAGGAGGCCCTACTGGTGACATTAAGGTTCAAACTTGTTTTACTTAGCCGTATTAATGAAACTATAATGACAAATTTTGAAGCTTTCCATAAAGTACGAGAAAATTTGACTTTGCATTTGTTGAAATTTGACCGTTTTTTATCTTTGGATCTCCAGCTGAACAGTTTCAATGTTTTAATTCAAAAATTTCAGCAATTTTATTTTAAGCTTAAATTTCAATAGTAACAGCATTAAAATCAGATTATTTATTAAAAATGAGAGCATACAGTGTCAGATTCTCAAAATAACCATAACAATCTCAGACGTGCCATAAAGTGGATCAAGATCCGAATGTCATCACGGCTCATTTGATTCCGCACACCCATGATGACCTTGGTTGGATAAAGACAGTGGATCAGTATTTTTGGGGAGGCATGCATTTATTTTTCTCGCCTTGGGCGGTGTTCCAATAATTCGTTTGTTTCAGCAAAACCCGAGTTAGTTCCTGTTGGTGTGCAATATATTTATAACACAGTTATAGATGAGCTACTTAAGAATCCTGATAGAAGGTTTGAAAAAACCATGGGAATTTGATTTCTAAAAAAAAGAAAAAAATATTCAGGTTTTCGTTCGCCGAGACCGGATTTCTATGGAGGTGGTATACTAGTAATAGTGACTTTGATAGGCATCAGTTGCAAAAACTAGTGAAAAACGGACAAATCGAGATAATCGGTGGTGGTTGGGTTCAAAATGACGAAGCCACATCGCACTACGTCGATATCATTGATCAAATGACTTTGGGACTACAAGTTAGTTGTATTTGGCTTTCTACATAAAATCTATAAGGATTAAATGAAAAATGAGTAACGTGAAAAAATAAGCAATGAGTCACGATGTATTATTAAGATTTTATATACTACGTTTTATTTCAAACCTTTCAAATTCAGAGACTGGAACAAATATTTGGAGAATGTGGAAAACCAGTTACCGGGTGGCAAATTGATCCATTCGGACATTCTCGTGAAATGGCTAATATTTATAGAGAGGTATTCGATTTCAGCTCATCCATGTCATTTTACTCATGTATCTTTCACAGATGGGATACTCTTCTGTATACTTTGCCCGTATCCACTACCTTGAAAAACAAATCCGATTGAAAAATAAAACTTTAGAGTTTATGTGGAATACTTCGGATGACATCACTGGCAAGCAATAAGGGGAGGGATGGGCTTTCTAAAATGTATTTTTACAGACAATAAACTTTTCACGGGAGCGTTTTTCAATGACAACTACGGACCACCAGAGGGATTCTGTTGGGATTCGCTGTGTGGAGATGACCCAATAATGGATAATTTGAATATCGAAGGGTATAATGTTAAGGAGAAGGTTGACGCATTTGTTGATCATGTTAAAAACCAGGTAACTACTCCATTGGGTTGCCAGAAATTTTAATATTCGAGAAATAGCGAAATTACCCATTTCTAGAAATTTTGAAAACTGACTATGACCTTAATTACCGATTGCCAGCAATTCTGAAAACCGGCAATAACCTAAATAACTGACTTTCAGAATTTCTAAAAACCGGCAATTGCCTTAATAAGAAATTTTTGGATTTTTTTTAAAATTTTTAATTCTGTAAATATAATTTTGATTATTTTTATAAATTTAGACTAATATATTGTGTACCAGGGGTTGGTACCCTATACGGCAAAATCAAAACAACTTTAGGTTGGTATACAATTATTTTTAAGCTTTATGTTTCAGGCTGCTCATCAATCTACAAACCAAGTAATGTTGCTAATGGGAAGCGACTTCCAGTACACCAATGCAAACTCGTGGTATGTGAACTTGGATAAACTTATCAAGTATGTCAACGCTGATGTAAGTTACTTTCCAACCCTATTCGACCAGTCAAAATGTCTTCTACAGACTTCAAAAAAAGTTCGAGTGATATACTCAACTCCTGCATGTTACACAAAAGCTGTTCAAGCAAAGACCCCCACACTTTCCGTTAAACACGACGACTTTTTCCCATATGCGTCCGGACGACATTCTTACTGGACAGGCTATTTTACAAGTAGACCAGCTTTCAAAGGAATGATTAGACAAGCAAGTTGTATGTTGCAATTAGCAAAACAGCTTGATGTCATTGCCAATCTTGGGCCTGAGGATGACTCGGATATTGAAATCCTTCGCGAAGCATCTGCGCTTGTACAACACCACGATGCTGTTACGTTAGTCCGATAATCAATGCGTGTGAAAACTTGATTTTTCAGAGGTACTGCTAAGGAAAATGTGACCAGAGATTATGAGAAACAACTTGCAAAAGGAGTGAGCGAAGTTGAAGTAAGAAGTGAAAACGAGAACCCGATCTCTAAAACTTTGAAAACTTTTAGGTTGTTATAAACGATTTTATGAAGAAAATGAATCCGGACGGGTTGGATCCAAAATTAGTTTTGTGTCCGTTAATCAATGAAACCATTTGCAAACCAATTAAGTAAGTAGAACATTTGTACTTTATTTGAACCATAATTGTTCAAGCGGTTCGTCTGAGTTTTCCGTCGTCATTTTCAACTCGAATGGTAGATATTTCAATGGCACTATTCGTATTCCCTACAGTCAAAAAACAGCTGTACTCAGGGATGCACACAAAAATGTTTTGGAAAGTCAGGTATTGTTGTTATTCAAGGCAACTCAACTATTGAGAGTCGTAAATCAATCATAAATGTTCAATCTTAAAATTAGGAGATTTAAGAAAACTTGTATTCCATAGTTTAAAAATGATTTGGGTTTCAAAAGCGTTAACTTCTTACCCTAGTTTCACTCACCATGGTCCACGGCCAGGTTATTAAAGTTTGACCCAATTCTATGTTCTAACCAAGTTTGAAAGATACAAGAAAAGTCCACATCAGAGTTAGGACAAAAACGATCAAACATGAGCTGACATGGGCTTGAACCTAGTTTTGGGCAACTTTTGACCAAGTTCTACCAAATTCTGGATCAACCTATCATTTTTTGGGCATGAAGTTGTCGCTAAATTCCGAGTAGGCGTTTTTTTTCAGATTGTCGAGACGTTCCAAATTGATCAACTCAAAGACACTGACAGACTGCCATACGAAATTCACGTTTTTGTGAGAGTTCCTCCACTTGGATACACTACCGTCTTTGTCGAGAAAGGAAGCAAACCTGAACGCGTGCATTTTAACAATAGGAAAAAGTTCAACACCAACGTGGAAATTCAAAACGAAGTTTAAATTTGTTACCATTCACAAAACACTGATATTTGTTTTTCAGTACCTCATCGCAGGTTTTGATTCACAAGGTTACTTGTCTTATATAACTGAAAAAGCAACTAAGAAAAAAAGAAGCATCCGCCAAGAATTCTTCTATTACGAAGGCATTGATTCCAAGGATGACCAACCATCGGGGGCCTATATATTCAGACCAAAGACTCAACAACCTATTGCATTAACATCTAAACTTGCTTTAGAAGTAGTTCCGGTATTTTATTTTCTAAGGCTGTAAAGTTTTCAGGCAACTTTTTGTTTGTAGGGAGCAATTATAAACGAGGTACGCCAAAAAGTGAGCCCATTTGTCTCGCAACAGATTCGATTGCCTAGAGGAAAAAATTATATAGAATTTGAATGGATTGTTGGGCCAATCCCTAAGGAAACAAAGTTTGTGCAGAATATTTTCAAAAGCAATCAATTTTTTTCAGAAATCCTATAACTAAAGAGTTTGTAACAAGGTACACTACAGAAGTTCACTCTAAAAATCAATCGTTCACTGATTCCAATGGGCGGCAGGCAATGGAAAGATTGTAAGATGCCTACCTTAACATCTATAAATTTTCCTTCAAACAATACTTCTTACAGTTTCGACGGTGCTACTTCTTTTGAGTACTCTGATACTGAACCAATAGCCGGAAACTACTACCCAATAACTAGTTTTGGATATATCAAGGATGAAAACGCTCAGTTTAGCGTTATCACTGATAGAGCCCAAGGCATGGTAGCCTCTGACGGAGTTGTGGAAATTATGGTAGTACAGGAGTGAGGTGCGATTTATAATACATTCATTTATTTGTAGCTTCATCGTCGTTGCTTTTATGATGATCACTTTGGAGTTGAGGAGGCATTGGATGAGCCTGGAAAAGATGGTGCAGGGCTGGTTGCCATGGGAAAACATATCGTTCTGTTTACTGATGTCAAGGTAATTAAGGTGTTAAGTGAGGATAGCTCCGTATATAGTGGTGGCCGCTAGAAAGTTAGAGCTGATCAGCCACAGTCGCCGGCTCGGATGTGGCATTAACTGTACCTGCTTTCCAGCTCCGCAATGCATATAGCCTGAGGAACGGGTCGTCTTTTAATACTTTGATCCTTCAATCGCCAACTCAAAAAAAAGTTTTTTCAAGGCATCAACTTCACAGCTTCGTCCTCTCGCCATTGACAACTTCCATCAGCCGGTGTTAGCATTTAACAAAAATCCAGAAAAGTTTGAATTTAATAGACTATTGGAGTATTCTGGGCTAAAATTTGAGTTGCCAATTGGAATACATCTCCTAACCCTCGAGAAATGGCACAAGAAGAGTAGCCTTATCAGATTTGAGAACATTTATCACGGTGAAGAAGGAAATAGCATTAAAGAATTTGATCCAACAGTAAGGACAACATACATTTATTTTCTATAATACTTGTGATATTTGCAGCACATTTTCACAAACTTCGATATTGTGTCATTCAAAGAGCTTCTACTTGGTGCTAACAGAGTAGTGGGAAAAAATAAAGGTACACCAGATATTTTTACTGTTTCTCGATTCTTTATGTTTTTCAGAATCGGGATCGTCATTCCGCAGTTTCGAGAAATCCAAGATTTTAACGTTTGAAATTGAAGTGGAACGCAAAATGTCAAAATTATAAATTAATTTCATGTGAATAGCGCAGTTTTCTGAACCAAGAGTTTGCTTTATTTCAAATGTAAAAACAAATATTAAAATCGATAAATTTATTTATTTTAAACTCTTACAATGTTGGAATATAAGCAATTTAAATTTAAATAGAACATAACACTGGAAGAAAAAAAATTTTTTAATCGACGTCTTCCAAAAAAAGTTAAGCTGAATTCCCATAACTTTTTGACATAAAATAAAAAATTTTCCAACAAATTTTTGAAAGGTTTTATTATGAAATTTGTCCATTTTAGCCATGATTTTTAATCATTTTTTCAGAGAATGTAGTCCACTTTTAACTTTTTGAAAATTACTGTAATTTCAAACTTGGAAAAGTAAAAACGTTTACTATAATAATTGAAGTAAATTACATCCTAAAAAACGACAAGTTTTTATTTGTCTTTCTGAAAAAAAAAGTTTCAGCACATTCAATAATAAATATATTTACTATTTTTTATTAGAGAAAAGTATGAGGTATGTGTCAAACGGACAAAAACAATAAATTATTATTTTCTGATTTACAATGAATTCAAAATTGCTATAACAAGCAAGCCATATAAAACTTTTTGAAAGTATGAATGCGAATCGGACCCGAGGTGGATTCACAAAAATTAACAAGAACAAAACCTGATGTAAACTCCGAGAAATTGAAGAGGAAGGAAACAGTATACCCATAAAGAAACGTGGCATCAAATTGTAAATTTGGTCAATGGAAAGATAGATGGCAACTTGCCATGACAGGAGGGGCAAAAAATCAGACCGGGAGAATATGACTATCACTAACAAAGTTCAAGATTTAAAAACTAGTAAAAAACAGAATCAAAAAGATTCAAAAAAGTTTAATAACTGCAACAATTATTACACAAATCAGGATACTAGATGTTGTTGATCCATCCGGCTGAATTTCTTTTTCCGTAACAATCACTGATGGTCCTTTGGGGTTGGTTGATAGATCTGTAATGCGGTCTAATTATCAATCGTTTAGTTCAAAACTTTATACTACTACTCGTAAACTTCTCAACCCCATACTTTACATTCTTCACTCGTAAACTTTTGAACAAAAAGTGTGCTGCGCGGTAATTTTGAGGGATTAAGTGTAAGGGAGAGCGGAGGGAAAAGTAGATGAGTCCTAGTGGCTTTTGTTAAAAACGTAAGAAAACTCATTGTCCGCCGGACTCATGAGACCCAAGAATTCAAGGAAATAACATGACCGGACCCAAAAAAGTGATGTAGTATGTATTATCCGTCCCAGAAAAGAACATTTTTTTTGTTAACAAGGTATTTATCAGTTTGATCTACAGAAAATGAAAAAAATTTACAACGCGACCCCAGGAAAACCTGCGCGAATAATTGGCGCTTTTTTCAAGTTCAAAGGAACAAATAATTTAGTTTTAAGTTTCTAATTATTTTTAACCAAGAATGCGCGGCAATATAGAAACTCCGCAATTTTTTTTTAATTTCAAAAAAAAAACTGCAAAAATTGCCGATTGCCGAAAGTTGGATTTTTCGATAATATTATAATGAAATGCTAAAAAGACGAGTGTTGTTAAAATTATGTATATTATTTTTGAAATATAGTAAGATTAAAAATTGCGGAGAACTTCCAGCACCATTAACCAAAAGCCGAATTTGAACTGCAAAAAGCGTGTAATTTCCGAAGGTTTCGACAAAAAATTATCGAATATTTATGTGTTACGATGATTTTCTCACAATCAGATTTTTTTTTCACTCCGCTAACCGCTTGCCCCCCCCCCCCTCACCTAATGCAGATTTAAGAAAAATGAATCTCAACCTATTTTTTAACTTTAATTTCATGCCGATTTTCCATTTTTTACAACTGCTCGGTTGTACCATGACTCCAACATTTGCGGTTTAATTTCTAACTTACCAATATTTTTGGGATGATCTTCTTGTATGATTGCCTTAACCGGATTCCTATCAATAACTGGTGGCATTCCTGAACCAGACCCATCAAAGTCTTCCGAGTCCTCATCATCCCACAATGGATTCGACGCTGAACCTTCTACGTTCGCCTTTTTCTCATTTTTCTTCTCGATCCAGTCCATCTGCAATTTACCAGATAAAAGTCATTAAATCAATCGACCACCCAATGAATTTTCCAAATATATCACCTCTTGCGACCTCATTAAAAAAGTTGTCGTCTGTTTTATTTGCTGATACTTAGGGCGCTAATTCTGTCACTCTCATGCCAGATCTTATCTGTTGCCCGGAATTTCAACTGCGCTATACATAGTTTGTGAGAGAAAAAACGACTTGACAAGAGCTAACACACACGTGCCACACGAAATTACTAGTTTCTGCTAAAAAAGTATTAAAAAAAGAGCTTAAGTGTGTCAAGTGATCCCCTTTGATGGATGGAAGGGAAAGAAGCCCCAAAAATTTTTGTGTGCTGGGTTTTGTGACTCAATGTTTGCACTTGCTCCCTCAATTGGTCCTTAGGCCAGAAGCAATGATTGATTGCCTCAAATTATATGAGTCTCTAAATGTTTTAGTTGTGAAAATGGCAAACAATGATGATGTTGAAATAGGTTACAAAAATATGTGCCAATGGGAACAGTTTATGCGATGAGTATTAGTTGCTCTGTCTTATATGACTGACTGACTTTGATCCTTTTTTTTGCCTGCCTCGATGCACTTTCAATAAGCACATACAATAAAAAAGGAAAAAAAAACGGGGAAGCAGCAGATTTCCCGAGGCGGTGGTGGTGCTCATAAATTATAAACAACTATACGTATATATGGGCCACTCATTTTTCTTTTTTCTCTTGTTCCGTACGCGCCTTATCCTCCCCCTCTTCCTCCCCAATCTTCCCGCTAAATGGGCGCCGGCACAATACACACGCGGGCAGCAATTATTTGTGCCCTTAAAGCAGGCTCTGAACTTGTTCGAATGTTTGACGTGTGTGTGTGTGTGTGTGTGGCGGTAAATGTTCAAAGAAGGAAACACATCAAAAAATGGTTCCCCAAAGTCAGACTCTTAAAAAGGGAAGAATACGCAAACGCTAAAATGCGATGGGAACAGAGGGAAGGGGAGAACTAATATATAATCGTAATGGGACAACGAAACAAAGAACATGTCGGTTTTGGCACACATTTGTTGCAATTGTAGGGAGGCATATTGGAAGAAAAAATATACTAAAAGTCAAAACACAAAATATATCAGAAACTGAAACGGAAGTGTGCAAATGTGCCTGATATTTGAACGTGTAAGGTAGCCCTTTCACTTTTATTGATCCACTTTTGACTTTATAAACAAACTAGGAAATTCCTCATAGAGTCAAACTAAAAATAGTACAACATAGATACAATGCCGATCTAATTTGATGACCAGGAAATGTTTTCAAACGAAGGGCAAGAAAATGTTTTTTGTTATGAAATTAAGCTTAACAGATAAAAATATTATGTGCACATCGAATACCATTTTTAGGGGTAGTGGTCAATATACGATAGTAACTAAATGTGGAGAATATCATGGTGGTCATTTTGGAAATTGAACCCGCTAAGCTGTATTTCATGCGTTCTGAAATCTAGGCGGTCATTATAAAATTATAAAAAGCATTTTGTTAATTGACAACCTTTCTGTAGAATATATTCATGAATAGATTTTATAGATAAGTGCCCTTTAAACGCATCTCAGGTCAAAAAAGTCTTGTCATCTAAATTAGTCGAAATATATATTATCACTCAGAAAACATCTGATTTGTCATACATAGTTACTCTCTAGTCACAATGAATGTTTTTTATTGTTTTACAAGTGGCAAGTTTGAGTTGGTCATTCAAGGGCAGATGCACGTTTTTTCTTGTTGGGAATCGCTGCATTAATATCCAATTTCGCAATTTCCGGTCCTCTCTCCCCTCCCTTACCCATCCCAATTCCCATGTTTTCTTGCCGATATAAACCATCATCATTCATTTGTGACACATTGCCTTTTGTTTTGGACCCTACTACGAATTATCAAGCATTGGTGGGGGAGAGTACATAAAAGAGTTGTGGGTTTCTAGTGGTTGCCGGCGCGGTAGTGGTGGCAAACGATACTCTTGGGGATTTCGGTGGTGGTGACCAGTTTGTGTTGTCTCCTTACTTAGTGCCGGCGACTGGGTGACATTTACAAGAGCTCTACTGAAATCGTAAAAGTGCGCCGCTGACAACTTGGACATTTTTATGATGCTTCTTCTCAAGTACGAGTTGTCACGGACATGACAGCCAGCTGGTAAAAAACAACTGGAAAAGCTGCTTTTCAACTCTTTAAAGCATGTTCCTTGAGTCAATCAGACGCTCTTTTGTGTTGCGCGACGGATGGCGAGAAGAAAACGCGAAAAAAATTGCTAAATCTTTTTGCGTCTCGGTTGAAAAACCACACAACCTTTGCTACCTATTTCATGTCTCACACATCTTGTGTTTTTTGTCAGGAACCCCATTATCATGTGTGAAAATGGGAATGTTCAAGGTAATTCAATTGGATGGGGAAGGAAAATTTGTAATTTGTATTAAGACAAGTACGTTGCGATATGATCCCTTAGCGACCCCCATAGGGTTACACAAAACTGGGGGCAGCAAAAATGCATTTATCAAATTTTGGTTGTTTAACAAATGGTTGTGCTGCCCTACTAGCTTCACCTCCTTTTCTACATTCAGAGTATGTGCAAATAAAAATAGGCTCATGGCTCACGTGTATAGTACATAAACGTTGTGAAGTGTCCCTGTATTGGCTATTATGGGCTATTGGATATGCATCAAGCAGAAGGTGTAAAGCAAACAATCAAACGACTAATTAAGCCCGATTGAGAGCAGTTAGTGAGCAGCTCTTTAGAAATATGTATAAAGTGCGATATTTTGAAAGAGCTAGTCACAATTTTATCACAATTTGTTTCCAACTCTAGATATTTTTAAGGTGGACTGGGGCCAGTGGTGAGATGATTAAAAATAAATTATATGGCGCTAAACTGCCCAAATATTGTAATAAAATTTTCCGGAAAATTTTGGAAAACTTTTTATTCCAAGTCAAAAGTTGATTTTTTGGAAGAAAAAAAAACAGTTTTTCTTCAAGTTTTTCTAAATTCTAAATTCTAAATGTGTTTTTGAAAAATTCATATTCCAACATTGTAATGGTTTGCAAATGTGACAGTGATTTATAATTCTCGAGTAGTGGCGCAACCACTTTTTGACTCGAAAGTTAAAAAAGTTTTCAACTTTTTTTGAAAACTAATACTATTAAAAATGATCACTTTAGCATCATAGAAATGGATTTTAAATTAAAAATGTTTCCCATAAATTTCTAGACTTTTTGGGGGTTTGAAAAAAGTAAAATTGAAAAAAAAATAATTGGAAAAAGCACTCAACGAAATAAGAAATTTTTCACAAAGGGCACATGAAATGGAGTTTCGGTTTTTATTTCTATTTTCTATCTCTCCCAGTCCATCGGTTTTAATCCGTTCTCCCCATCGATTACAGAACCGAAAAAAAAAAATTAAACTCACCATTGGTCTAGGACGAACATCTTTTGTTATCGGAAGTAGATCATGATCAATTCTGAAATTATTTTTGGCGGTGAATACGATACCATTCAGAAATATGCAGATGTTTAGAATAATCAGCAGGGAGTGCATGATGTGTGTGTGGGGTCCCCCTTCTACGTTTCCGACCGACTGAGGCTGAACATACCCGCGACCGCGCCGTCGTCGGCGGTCTTCCTGCCCGTCGCCCCGCCCACTTCTTCCCTCAATTCTTTCCGACCGGCATGAGCCATTGTCTGCGCTTCTAGATGTTTATGTACTATGGCTACCGAAGGACATGCAAATTTTTTCTCTCTGCATCCAAAATTTTCAGCCGGTCACTCCAAACTGATAGTGCTGATACATTTCACAAGTGACAGGTCAGAGACAACTTCCATATGAACGAAAGTCATTAAAACTAAATTCGAAACGAAACATTTTCAACGGAACTTGCTAATATGCTCCGTTCAGCTTCAGAAAGCCCATCTTCAATTATCTTTCCACTACTTCTTTTCAAATTTCTCTCTTTTATGACAATGAAGAACGTGAGCAGCGTAATGAAATAGTTAATTACAAGAGAGAGAAAGAAAGATGTGCTCTCGAGTGACATGCAATGTCTACTTTTGACCCCTCAATTCCATATAAGAAACTTCTAGTACTTGAGTGACCGGCCACCAACCTTGGTATGTACAAACCATCGTAAAACCACCTGATTCATATCTCGAGATTTATGAATATACATTTATTTATTTGCTCTCCGAAAACAGGGAAATTTTATTTCCCAATCGAGAAATAAACACTGTCATTAGGCTATCTATCTCTTATGGAAAAAATGACGATTGAAATGGTGAATTCTGTAACATAGAAGCTTATGTTTGTTCAATTACAAAACATCAAAATTTGAAGACAAAGAACATGAGAATGTATAACTGTTCAATGAGTCATTGATAAAATGTCAAGAAACAAATTCTTCGACAAAAAAATAACTAATGGAAAACAAATACACCATACAAGGGTTTTAATATTTTCTCAAAGCTTGCAAAAGGTTAATGGAATATCAGAAAGTTAGAAGCATAGTGTCAAGTTTTCAGAAATTAATGAACTTAAACCAACTGGAAGTTTACCGTAAAGAAAGAAAATATGAGGGTTAGCATACTGAAAAATGCATTAAAAGTCATAATTAATTAAACCTTAGTTTTTTTAGATCGGGGTCGTTATGAATCTAGTTGAACGAAAATTGGTACTACAGCTCAATAAAACAAAACTGTCTCAAAAACTAAAACGAACTCATTGAAAATCCTTTCATGCAACGGGCATGGCAATTCTCAAAATTGACGACCGTTAAGGTACTCATGACTTTTGCTCCCCCAAAAAAATTCCGAATTTTCAGTTCTAAAAGCTCAATATTAAAGTTGCAGTACGGTCAATGGGTAAAAGATTAAAGACTTTTACTAATTTTATCTTCTTTTTTTTTGATTATTTCCCCACTGACCGTACTCCACCTTCAATTAACACATAATTTCTCTTCTAGTAATATTTTATTTTCAAACTTAAAAATTTCAGTCTTGAATATTATTGCCTGTAAATCTGTTTATTATATTGAAAATTAAATTTGAAACTAATAGAAGTTATGGTGTTCCTCTTGAGTTTTCAATACAGATTATTTTTTAGAGTATAGAGTAATGTTTGGAGGCAACGATCGTGAAAACAAAGTACCCAGTTGCTTGTGGTAGAATGTTCATAAAAAATTGCAATGAAGCTTCTGAACAGCAAAATTATTTCAGCAAATCTGAACGTTCAAAATGAAGCAGCCAAATTCTGACAGGACGTTGTAAACAAGCTAACTTAACCGTTGGTTCGAAGGTTGCCCCAAATTTTTAGTGGCACAATCCCTCTTAGCATAACAATTCTGCCACGAGAATCTATGAAACCTATTTTGCATATTTGCTCAAATCCGCCAAATCAGGCTACCATCAAAGGATGAGCACATTTCCATTACCTAATTAGCAGGTGACCCGCATGTTTGCACACACCAAGACCATGCACTCCCTTTATCCCAACAGCTGCATGTGTTGTGTTACAAAAACAGTACTTACGAAATGACTTTTGTACCATCATAACACATTGTCGGATTCAGAACAACTCCCGAGTGATCACAGATTTTCCTTCCGAGTCGGTCCCACGTTTTTGCAGAAAGTTGAAGCTGTAAAAATTGAATGATGATTGTTATCATTATGCAATTGGTGCGCGATGCACAAAGAGCACGCCGACAACAGAAACTGACCTCTCTCACGGCTCCGTCTCCTCGGGAAACGAACGGTCCTGGCGACTGAAAGTGAACAGAGTGCTTTGATGGATGAATGATCATCTCGCCAAGCGGACCGCACGAGTTGAACACGTGCTCCGCGTAGACATATGACTTGCGTTCGATGAAAATTCGAATTACAGAGAAGATGGTTTTCTTGAGCTGCAAGAATAGATAAAATCATGAGGAAAGGGGTCGGATAAAATAAAAACGTGATTATTTGAAACAAGATGTCATTATAGTAATGATTAATGATGTTCAGAAAATTCAAAAACTGAAATAAATAATATATAAATAATTTATTGCAAAATTCAAATTGTCTCGTTATGTTTTTTCTTCAAAAAATGATTTTTATTCGAGCAGATATTTAAATAAGATATAAGATATTTGCTAATATAGTTTTTTTTATTTGAACAAAAGAATTTACAATTATGAATTACAATTTGGGTTGATTTTATTTTTTTAATTTTAAAGATGTGGTATCGTCAGTGGAAGAGTTGCTTGAAACTGAATACAGTGCTAAAATGTACAAATATCATTCTAAAAATTTTGAAAAAGTATTGACAATTCCGATGTCAACTATCATAATTTTAGATGTCGGCCACAAAACATTTTTTTAAATAACATTTTAAATATTTTTATCTAAATATACGCTTCTTCATATCATTTCTTAAAAATGTTTTTGTCACACTTTTAGAAAATTAAACAATAATTAAAAACTTACTGATAAAAACTCATCCAAAAAAGACTTCTTCGTACTCGTCATATTCCTCATCAGATGCAATTTGGCTGCCCACTCTCGAGAAAATTTCCCAAAGCATTTTTCCATTGAGTTTGAACAAGAAGTGCTAAAGAAAACATCAAAGTAAGATTATTTCAATTAAAATGTTATCTTACTGGCAAGGTGTGATTCCAGCCATTGTGCAATTGCATGGCAATGTATGCACGTATTCTTGAAGACACTCATGGGAAAGTGTTAAATTGTGAGCGTTCATAAGTTGCTTGTGCATGTCAACGAGTAGAAATTCAACCTTTCGATACCGGTATATGGCTTCAGAAATTCTAAATGTAAAAACATGAAACTTTATTTTAAACAATTCAAATCTTACGTCATAGCCATTTTATTAGGAGTATTCCCTAAATAGACCGACCAGTGTTTTGTACTAGCCATCATACAATTGTGATAGTCCAATGGAACTGTTCGACACTTTCCCACTGACAAACAGAGGAACATATCAGGAAGAATTGCACTCAAGAACTTTTGCACCGCAGTAGAGACTTCATACTTGATTCCAGTCAAGGAAATCGCCTACAAAGGAGAAGATATACCTAGATTATTTGTATTACTATCTGTTTCTTACGTTTTCTGTCGTTAAAATATTCCTGAACGTTCCAATCATCTCATCGAATGAGTTTAAAAAGTCGGTGTAGTTCAAAAGTAATGGGTACGTGGACCGAACTTCTCGTAATGTGACAAATCGTATAAAATCTAGTAGATGCTTCTTTTCGCCTGCAAAATGGAAAAAAAATAATTTCTCACTACTATTTTCGGAAGAAGTAATGTTATACATTAATAGAAATTTAAAAATTTTTTGAAATTTTTCAAACTGTTCGGTCAAAGTTTTGGTATGTTGCCAAATTATTCAAAACAATTGTTTTTGACCGTTTTAGCAGGCCAAAGATACCGAACGCTCAACTTTTAGTTTAATCTGCCCTTTGTTTGAACCCCTAGAGGGTTTTAATTTAAGTAAATTTAAGTAAACCACACTTTAAATCTCGTAGTAAATTATTGTTGGTACACTTCCAGCAAACTTTGTTACTGTAAATTTAAAAAAATTACAAAAACGTTTTTCTATGATCCCCCCCCCCCTCCCAAATATTTTTAACTCACCTGTCGTAAAAGCAATTGCATCGCGAAATGGTTCTACTAGCCTCACTTGCATGTTTTTCACTTCCACAGTGAGGGTATAGTTTCCCTTTTGTATCAAGTCATCTGTATTGCAGTCGCATGTATATTCTTCCTAAAAATTTAAAATATTGAATATTATTCCAAAAATTCTCAACTCTCTCTTTTTAGTTACTCAACCATAAATCTAATATAATCAGCGAATTGAAACTGTTTTCGCTTTATACCATTTCTGATTTTTCAACACCTGTCATCTTAAATACTACTAAATCAAAATGAATTTCCTTTATTTTCGGCTGTGGTCATCGTTAATTATCACACATATATTTCACCACTGCCAGTTATCAATCAACTTACGGAAGCGATCGAAAAAGAAGCCGCGTGTGTAATTGAAATTTACGACTTTCCAAAAATGGCATGACAAAAAGATTTATGTTTTTTTTGTTTTGGTTCCAAGTGTTTTACCACAGTTCCAACTCTAGATACAGTATCTTATCGAAAACGTTTTTTGTCCTATCAAATTGTTGATGTTTATGTTTCTCATGTTACCTAACAAATTTCAAAGTGTCAAAACTGAATGTGAGATGACTCAACAGATAGAAAGGGTCCGCCTGCTTAGATAAACTCTGTTGATAAATGTCGGTCATTAGCTGACATAGATTTATATTTCGGCATGTTGGAGATTGAGGACGGATAGAAAAACGAGGAAGATAAAACTCACTGTGGGTTCTTCAAGACTTGTAGAGTTGGTGAGAATATCGACAACCACCACTTCTTCTGCAGGTAGGACGGACCGGTAGAGCAATACAAAAAGAATGAGCCACCGGAAGACCATTCTGAAATTTTGAATATGTAAGCGAACACCTCAAGTGTGAAAAATGAAGACAGGTGAGTCGTTAAGTTAAGCAAGAGAAATTGCAAAGTTGCTGCAAAAATATAAAAGAAATTCCGCAAAAAAATAGTGTTCAAGGTTGGAGAGACGGTGTGAGTGTGTAGAAGCGTTTGATCGACAAATAAAGTTATCAGCAAGTACGGAGCACAAGTTATGTCATAGTCTGTATCTATCTGTTTCCCCCCATCACTTGTCGCTCTCTGAACAACTGATTGCAAGATGGGGAGGAATCGAAAAAATGAAGGGCTCACCGGATGGAAGAAGTGGGCGGTCACCGAAGAGGAATAGGTGGCGGGGTGGATAAAGACCTCGGGGTGCGAGAACGTGACAATCAGTTTGCCATTTTTGAAGAGAGAGGGTGACAATGTGTTGCACAAGAGGTGGAGGAAGAACGCATTGGTGAGAAAAGTGAAATTTGCGGTGAGACAGCGATCTAACAAACTATGGGAATATGGAAAATTAAACTTTTTGTTTTTGAAATATCTTTTATTGTTTGTTTCTTAGTTTTGCACCCAACTACTCCATTTTTAAGAGTTCGTTTCTAGGTTAGCTGGCAAATTGTTTTTATTTGTTATTTTGTAGTTTTGCAGTGCTATCGGTGAAAATAACCAGGTTGTCAATTAGACTAATGGTGTGCAAAACTGAAAGATTGAATGTATTGAAAGTGGTAATTTTTCAAAATACAGTAATAATAGTCCAGCATTAAAAAATATCAGAGATTAAGAAATCAAAATGTGACAGAAGGATGCGGGCGAGGAGATTTTAGATTATTAGGCAGAATACGGCCAGAACTATTGTGTATGTAGGCTTATAAAACATTGACCATTATATTTTTGATTGGATTCAGAAAATAATGGATAAAAACGGTATAAACTGGGAAGAACTTAATACTTTTTTTGAAGTTACGCAAAAATTTGATGATCGGCTGATGGCTTAATGCCACTCAAAGTTCGTAAAAAGCTGTCTGGAAACTTCTACTTGGATCAAACAATTATTGTTTTTCCCGCAATACCTAACAATTTTGATAACGTTAAATCGTAACGTTTCACGCCCACCGACCCTTACCGAGCCTAGACACCACACCTAAGTTGTAAAACAATGGAATGTGGTAGGTGAGAATTTGGAGGAGAAAAACTAAGCGAACAAGAACAAAAAAATGAAACGATGGTTAGTGCACAGCTGGTGAACACACGGGAGATTGATCGCCTTGGCAGGGCGAACATTTCAGGAAAATGAGAAATGTCTCTACTCATTGAACACGAGACTCTCGCTTCCGCTTTTCTATTTGACAAGTTCAATTTCGAAAATTTTTTGACTGTCACAAGGTCAATGAAAAGATGTGCCGGTTGAAAATTTGATGTACTTTTGTTTTCATTCTGAGGTCAAGTTATTAAGTGAGCAATATACATTATCCTCAATACTTTACAGACGTGCATTTTTCCAGCGCTTAGAATGGAACCATTTCTCCTTTAAAAAAAACGATGTGATCCAAAAACTGAATGAGCCACTATTAAAATATAGTCTCTCTACATTCGAATAAAGTTTTTACAAATTATTGGAGCAGTCGAGAGCAATATATTAATTTTTTGTGAGAAAATAACTTACAAAATTTTTAATAAAAATGCATATTATGCCAAAATTAAACTTTGAAATTTTTAATAATTTTGCTAACTTTGGAAATTGCCGGAATTTTTAGAAATCGGCCAAGTAACAATTTTGAAAAATTTAGCAATTGTCAAAAGTTGTCGATTGTCAAAAACAAATTTTTATTTTATACTGGCGCTGGGTAACACTTAAGTTATACGGAGAAAAATGACTAATATGCAGTATTGAGCCAGTATTGATAAGAATGAGGCAAGACTGTTTGTCATATAAACAACAAAAGGGGAAACAACTGGGACGAAAAAATGATTGGTCAGCGGTCTACGGCGGGGAAACGGAACATAACATTGGAATGTTACTCAACAATCCAGGTAATTTTACGAGGGCAGACCATAAAACAGAAGGCGATCCTTCACATTGGGGGAACACAGACTGTCCTGCTGCTCTTATTTACGACAGAAAAATACTGTGCGGAGAGACACATCGCGCGGCTATGGGTGCAGTACGCGCGGCAGGATAAAAAGAGTGGCGGACCATCGATTGGTATTGTTTGCGGATGGGTTACCAGCCATTCAAACTCAGCCCTCTTGAGTAACTGCTAATCCACTCTTGAAAACCTATCATTTGTTGGGAGACCAAAAATAAAGGGAACGGGGAATTGCTGAGCAAAAAACATATCTATATAAATTTGAATAATTAAAAAGAAAGATTGCAATTGTTTATATCAAAATTCATAAAAAAATTTTACACGCTAGAAAAATCATGTGCCACTACTGTAACCTTAAAGATTTGTCCTTGTATTTTTTTTTAATCGACGAGATAATACCCATAATATAACATAAGGTTAAGGATGACGTGCGAAAGTTAATTGCACAATTGTCGCCGATTAGAATCTGCACCGTTTAATATTGCCATGAGAGTTGGAATGATCGATTTAGTGTGAGGACTAAAGTGTGAAAAAGCAATCTGAAACATTGCAAAAGTTACTGATTTCAGAAAATTGAGAAGTATTCGAGAAAGAAAATCGATTTATAAGCGTTTCAAGAAATTTGAAGAAGTCGAGTTTTCAATTAAATAACAAAACTATTAATGTACCTATTCTATAATAAATCTGATGATGGTTTACTGCAAAAACCCGTTATCACGGACCACAATAGTTCTAAGTTGATAAGGAAATTAGACAAACTCACGAAACACAACAAATCTGTGAGAAATTGTAGGGTTTTATCCATATTTTTGGTAATTTTAACTTTATATGCGAAATTATTAAAACCCTAGAAATCTGTTAGACTTTGTAATCTTCTCATTAGAATTTCAATTTCAGTTAACCGCCAATTTGAAATGGGTTGCAACAATTAAAAGTGTTAAAAACAAAGAGTAAACTTTAAAATTCTAATTTAGTATTCAATTACAATTTCGAAGAACACAAAAGGAATTTGAAATTAATAGAGGATTAAAAATGAATAGGTCTTATGGATGAGATTGATGGACCCGATAAAACAGTCTCTTAGAAGCCGCCTCCACAGATTGACCCCTACAGGAGCACAGATGTTGACCAACGTTTGGGGACTTAATCTCTCATTAAACGTAGGTATTTTTTTGCATGAGAACCTGAAAAACGCGTATTGTGCAAAAGGTAGTTAGAATTGTTCTTTAGAGGTCGATAGTTTGAAAACTTAAAAAAAAAAATTTTTTTCCCGTTTTGGAAATTTCAGCTTTAATGCCGACATTAATTTTCAGTAAATTTGGCAGGTGTATGTTCCATTCAGTTGTTTCAAAATTATTTTCATGTTATTAAATTTTTTTTTGAATAATTGGACAAATTCAAATTCAAACTCCAATTACCACATATCATTTTAGACGGCGATTCGGGCTATCTAGACTATATCAAAACTTAAGTTGAGCTGTTCAAATCAATTTCTGATACACGGGAAAAAATATAATTTTGCTTCAGAAAAAGCAGTCGGTATTTTTGGAGCAGTGATGCCCCATCCCTAAAATTTCAAAACATTACTCTGGTACCTAACTGAAATCCGCTTGTGACCTAGATATTCACGTGAAAACGTGAAACTCTGATAACCCGTACCTTATTACCCATACCCTTGAAATTTCAGAGTTCTACTCTGATGCCTAACTAAACATTGCTTGTGACCTGGATATCCACGTGAAAACGTGAAATTCTGACACCCCGTACCTGATTACCCCTATCCCTAAAATTTCAGAGCCCTACTATGCGGCCTAAATAAAATTGGCTTGTGACCTAGATATTCACGCGAAAATGTGAAATTCTGAAAGCTAGTACCTGATTACCCCAATCCCTAAAATTTCAGAGCCCTGCTGTGTTCTTTAATTGGAATCCGTTTGTGACCTAGATATTCTCGTGAAAGCGGGAAAATCTGAAAACCCGTAGCTGATTACCCCTATCCCTAAAGTTTCAGAGCCCTACTACGGCGCCTAATTAAAATCCTCTTGTGAACTAGATATTTGCTTGAAAACTTGAAATTCTGACACCCCGTACCTGATTACCCATATCCCTAAAATTTCAGAGCCCCCATGGGTTCCAATGTGAAAGGGGCAATTTCATTTTTAAAAAATCGTTTCAGATAAAAATACAAAAACAAAAACGACGTTTATCCGCAAAAACGTGAAAACGTGAGGTTAGAAATAAGTCAATCTTTCGAGAAAATTCAATTTTCAAATCACTTCTCGATTTGAAAATCGATCAAATCGGCTGTTCTGAATTATTGTATTTCTACTCTCCGTTTCATTTCTCAATATGATGTAAGTTTTCCATAGTTTTTCACAAAATAAGTGTCTATTTCGAATAAGTTGATGTCATTCTTTCTTTTGAGTAAATTAACTTTTTGATAGAACTTGTTCAATCATGTCCAATATATAATATTTAAAAAACGAAACGAATTGCAAAATTAATTATTTGTTTCAGTGGCTCAGTAGCTGTTAACGATGTCATTCGTAGCCGGTACAAGTTGTCAAGCTCTATTTTTGTTGGAAAGTATAGGGAGCCATTCGGGAGCCACGAGATTTTTGGGACCCAATAATTATTTCGGAGTCAATAGATTTTTGTATGCCAACAAAATTTTCCAAGTTTATTCGTTTTTTATGCCAACAAACTTTTGGTAGTCACTAGATTTCGGAGAAAGGAGATTTTTGGCCGGTCATAGATTATTGTGTTTTCTAATAGAGATTTAAGTACTATGTTTTAGCTTTTTGAACGGAACAGATTTTTAGAGTGATACAACCAAGGATACGAGGAGCCAACCCTAGTAAGAGTATTGTAAGATTATTTGTTATTATAACTTCAAAAACTGTAGAGAGATATAAAAAAAATTTTAAACGTTTTGTGATGATTCATAGAAATTCATATTTTCTGGGCTTTGAGAAAAAAAACTTCCACATTTTCAGATAAGATTCAGTCAGAAAAAATTTTTTTTAGAGATTAGCCTAATTTCAAAACACTGACAAAAAACTATTGCACGTACATAATTTAAATTGTTTATATTCATTGTGAAATTGGATTTTTTTCTATAATAAATTTTCAAATTCCAAAAAAACATGCTTTATTAAAAAAAAAATCTAATGTTAGGCTGGAAAAATCGTCAAGTTCTGAGAAAAAATAAAAGTTCACTGGTCAATGGAATAAAGTATGATGTGTATGAATCAGGGGTGGGCTTCAATCAAAAATTTGCGAACATTTGGTAAACCGGCAATTTTTGATAAATAAACAGTTCAAAACTTTGCCGATTGGCAATTTGGCTACTTTACAGATATTGAGTTCAAATGATTCGAAAACACTCAAAAATGTTGATAATTGCCGAACTGTTCGAGAATTCGAATTTCCCACAGGTCTTGCCGCCCACCCTATATTAATTAAGAAACCAATTGTAAAAAGTGCATAAAATAGACTAACAACAGTAATTAATCAACAGACTCTCCACTCTCATCATCAGCCTCCTCTCCCGAATCATAGTCTTCCAATACGATGTCATCAAGGTCGGCATCCTCACCAATGCGATCAAGGCTCCAGAGCGATGACACAAAATCTTCGATTGAACCTTCTTCTGTGTCTTCGTATGGGAATTCGTCGTATAGGGGATTCTCAAAACTCAAAATGTGCATTCTCTCAAGCCACAAAACGTAGTCTTCCTCATCAGTCTCGAACAGTTCATCACAACTGACATAGCCAATGTCGGGAAACCAAACGTCTCCAATATCAATTTCATCCCCACTGTCAGTAAGCTCGTCATCGGAGAGAAATGCAGAAAGATATCCGTCATCGCTGAACTCGAACCAGACGTGTTGAAAAGCCATCCGATGATTAGGCATACGAAAAACCATTCTCGCTGCGAATTGTGCCATTTGAACTGGAATATTGAAATGATAATTTTTATTAAAAATCATTAAAAAAACATGAAAGGCAGAAAAAATTTGGAAGAAGAAAAATCAATCAAATTTGAATATGAAAAAGCGTACAATGAGAGGCCACAGATGTTTTGATTGCGAGACAGAAGTCTCGTATTGCAATCGGCAAATGGTTCACACATACGAAAAGGAGAAAACGACAAAAAAAAAGAACAACACAAAAATTTATGAGCAAAGGTGCACGCGCTCACGAGGGGGGCCATTGATTTAACGCGTACATTTTATTGATATAGGGAAAATATGATGAATAACCACAGAACGCGTACTAGAGAGTCTGTAACAGGGAATTATAGGGCAAATGCTCATTTTTTTGAAAGCTGAGTAAGTCGGCGGTCAAAAATGTTGGCCATTGCTGGACTTATACCGTTTTACAGTTGTCAATTTCAAGAATCGCCGCAGAGCAATCACCACGCACCTTTTAGTGGGTATAATTTTTGAACAAGATTTATCTCGCAATACACGGTAAGCCATGATTATGGTAGCACGCTTCCAGCAGTACAGTGGTCGTGGTAAAAATAATTCGGACAACTACCATTTTTTATTGAGCACATTAACCGTTTAAATTTTGATTTTTTCATTTTCAGAACTTTCGGTGGGCTTCCTTGGCGCCCTCGAGGACACGTTAATTTTCATAGAGTATTTTCCGTATTGAAAATTTCTAGATATACTTTTTTGGTACTTCTATAGTTGCCGCACCCCTAAAACTTAAAATTTTTAAAAATTTCTGTGACCGTTATTTAACAATTTCAGGCTTAGAAATGATGCTTGGTGGGTTTAAGTACTATTTCAACCGGAAATATATAGATAGTTCATGTTTGGGGTATGACTACTACATAAAAACCATTTTGAAATCAGTAGAGTTTGGTTATAAATAATATGAGTTTTTAAACTATTTACAAATACGGTATTAATGCAAAGAAAACGTCAATACTCAAAATCGTCAAAAAGAAGTGAAGTTCGACCTCGACATAATTCGTCTTTTTTTATAAACAAAAAACTCAATATTTCAAGGTTCAAGTCACTTTAAGGTTAAAAGTGAGGATTTTGTCACAAAATACTTGTGTACTATGAAAAACTATAAAACTTTGGATCCTTTCAAGTTTCAGCAACTGCTGGTATTAGAAATTTTCGGCAATCGGCAGTTTTGGCAATTGCTGATTTATTTAAAATATTCGGCAATTGGCAGTTTTGGCAATTGCTGATTTATTTAAAATTTTCGGCAATCGGCAAGTTTGGAACTTGGTGAAATTGCCGACATTTCAATTGCCGAACAGCAATTACCACGTGCCTGATTTTTGGAAGTTTCGTAAACTATATGTTGGCATAGCGGGGCTTTCAACAGATTGATCATTTCCATATTTGAATTTAGAAAAACGTTACGATTTTTTTGACGTATTTTAATATACTTCGGCTATCAATTTGCCAAAAATTGTTTTGACAATAGTCGATTCCTTTCCATACTCAAAATGTTTATAACAACATTAAATTTGTTCAGCTTTATTTCTAATATCACCCAATTTTTTTCAACTAAGCTGTCTGTTTCAACCCGTCCTTCAACAGCTGCATTTTTTGTCCAGTTACAAGATGTTTTCTTTTCCACTACCAGTGTTACCACCGCTTGCTACAAACGGCAAAAAATTTGAAAACTGACTAGAACGCGAATTGGTACCAACACATAAGGTCAGCAAACAAAAACCCTCGCCACTACGCCATGTCCCTTTCGTAACTCCGCCCATGTCGCATATAAAAGACGGTTCAAACTGAACACTAGCACACTAGTTGTCTACAAATTACCAGCTATTTTCCAAGTAGAGAAAAGTTTCTAATTACCCATCATGCACAAATGTGGTGACTAGAGCCTATTCTCTTCTTGGAAAAGTGGCGACTCTTGTCAAAAGTATTATCTGATATTCGAGCACGATGACCCCGTCCAATGGACGATATCACAGCAATCACAATGAGAAGAATACATCTAGATACTCTTTTCATTGGTTTCTGTGAAATCGTATTTGAATGGAAAGTTTTATATTGAAGAGTTAGGAACACACACACACCCAATTCAAAACAACACCTGTGAATATGGTGGTGCGCCAAAGGAAATTTGTGGCGGTTGTTTGCCATCGCACGCTTCAAATTTGTCGAAACGATGGAGTGGTGAACTTAAAAAAAACGGAAATCTTAAACCGCCAAAATCAAAGGAAAAAAGTGCACGGAAGTTCCGAAGCCTTATCACAAAAATTTATCACATGAAATTATACCAAACAGTCAAAATTTTCACCTTCACGAGTGTTTTCATCAGTGTTTCAGTTGCTTGCCATGTAGTTAATCATGTAGTTACTTTGAGATTCTTTGTAGTTTTTTTTTTAATTTTTAGATTTGTTTCTATAACACATCACGTTTTGATCATAAGCGTTTAATGAAAAATTTGTTAGGAAGATAAAACTGGAGTGATAAAATAACTGCCAAGTTTTAATTGTGTCTTTCTATTGAACATGTAACAAAATAGGAACGTTCACATTTTCGCTGTCACTAGTGAGGACAAAAGTTTTTTATAAAATTTTTACCTAGTTCCAACTATTTGATGTTTCAATTTTTCTTCTACCCGTTTATACATTTAGCTTTTTGTTACCTCGAAATGTCTGTTTGCTTTGTCTTCAAACACTTCTGATTTTACTTTTTTCTTACTTTGATCACTGATCAAAAAAGATATTTCTTGCACGCCAACAGAGTCAGGAGAGAAATTCAAATTTCTGTCGGCACGACAAAGGTCGCGGTTCCCATGAATCATTAGAACACGAATGACCTCAAACTCTTCTATCTGTGCAATGAAATAGTTTTAACATGATGTCATGATAAAAAGTACTTTTTTGAAAGCGGAAAGTTGGTCGGCCCTATCAAAGATGAGATAGAGGATGAAACGATCTGTAAAAAAGCAGCTGTAGATAAAAGTACTGAACATGTATGTGTGTATTGTGAAGTACAATGACTACGACTAAAGAACTTAGAATTCCAACTTACAAGATGCGCTTTAAAATTATCAATCCGAATAAAAAGCGTTGCAACAAAATTTCAGAAATCAGCAAGTGTCGAAGGAATTTTTTTCGTAATTTTTGAAATTTCTAGAAATTTTTTTTGGAGTTCTTCAAAACAGTTCTTCAAAAATTTCTCGAGCGTTTTTGTACTGTTTAAGACAGAGATTTCTAATACTTTTGACTCTCCAATATTATTTCAAAGCATAACAACTTACTTTTTTCAAAGTTGCCTACTGAACACCTACACTACACTACCCTAATTCATTCTACTAATTTTAACCATTAACCTTTCAAAACACAACAAAAACTCTTTAAAAAAACAGATACTACATACAAAGGAGACAAACTATTATTTTATATCCAAGTAATACAATTCAAATTTTTGGAAATTTTGTAAGTTTTCGTTCTTCAAGCAGAATAAAAGTTTTCTGATATTTCTGCAGTTGATGGAATTTGAACATTTGTTTTGAAATTTCATCTTAAATATTAGTATATGTATGTATGTGAAAAGAGTAGCTTTGCTACCATCATAATCTGTTGGAAAATGGTCTTTTACACATCAAAAAGTTTCTATCATTTTTGTATTGTATGTATTCATAATGTAAATTTATTACTCAATAAATAATTATTTAGTGAAAGAGAAAGGATTGATGAACTGAATTATCATGTGCTCGAAGATAGTTTATAAAATACACAGAATGACACATAATAAACATATAGGGTATGAAAAATAAAATATATACGAAGGGCGATGAATCAAAAATCAAGTGTGAAGAGATAGAGTCAGTGATGAGATGAAAAATGTGTTGAGGTTGAGTTGAATTGCACAGGGGGTGAGTCTAAATTAGTAATAAGGTGTTCACATGTTCTGCGCTTGAGCCGACGCATTCAAGTTTTGCTGTGCCTGAAGTGTACCAAAACCGAAAAGAAACCGCGCGGCGGCAGTTGCAGAAGCATCCATTGGAGATGAAATCATATTTCTCATGTTCACACCAGCACTGGTCGTTGGGATCGTAAGGATTCTGAAATATAAAATTTAGAATTAATTTCATGAAACAGTAAACTCACGGAGATGTAAGAGCTGTGGTTGCTGGAATCGAAAACACATTAGCTCTATGCATCTGCAGGGAAATGTTCGTGTCATCAGTCTGAGCTTGTCTCTTGAACTTGTTTCGTCGATTTTGGAACCAAATTTTCACTTGGGTCTCCGTCAAGTGCAGCTTCTGTGCTAAATTTGATCTCTCTTGACTGCTCAAATATCTTTTGCATTCGAACATCATTTCCAATTGGGACACCTGAATGAAAGTATTATTTGAGTTCGGAATGTACAATTTCTGATACCTGACTCCTGCTGAAGACGGTTCTGGTTTTCTTCTTTCTATTTTGTGATGGATCGCTAGAGTTGGCTTCATCATCGCTTCCACGGCCAACTGAAATACAGTTTATGGACACTTTTGTGGACACATTTTTAAATTCAACTCACTATCATCGTCATCTTCTGCGTCAGACTCCAGCGGGCTGCCACCAGTGGAATCCCTGGTCTCCCCATCTTTTCCCTCCGATTTTTCATCCTTCTCTTCTCCATTGTCTGATTGAATATTAACATCTGTAAGGAAACACATTTTCAACAATTACTTAATTCCTGACAGGCATATTAACCATATTGCATTAAGATACTTCCATTGACAGGCCACAATTATAACACATCCCCCCGTGGTCCATCGGTTAATTATCTCAATGGACGGGGGATTACTAGGACACGGGTGTCGGTCAAAATGACACCTTTATAAATAGATGTCTCTATATTAAGAACTACCTTTAGTTTTCAATACTGATTCTTCGTTGACTAATTAGAATCTCTTAAAAACCGAAGTGTAGCCGCTTACGTTACGAATATTGACGACTAAAAATGTGCGCTCATGCGTATGCCTGATTTTTCATGCGAAATGGAAAAGGCTCATTAGAATAAGAGATTTCTATTGCTGTTTTGATCATTTCACATGTTATCAAAAACAAATCAGTGGCAAAACCACATGTATCAACAGAGTCAGCGTAATAAAACAGCGTGATGATGTTATTTTACAATACGCTGATTTGCTTTGCCAAATCAACTGAGCGGAAAACTTAATGGCTTAAAGTTGGACCTGTGAGGGGAAATAATTAATCAGCATTTTTGTAATGTTAAAATGGCTTAATATCAAAATAAAACTGTTTTTAAAAAAATTTTGAGCCAAAAATTAGGTAAAAGCGGACTATGAGTTTTCAATGTTCTTTGACTAAAAATAAATTTTATTTAAAACATTTTTGAAATGTTTTAGTATGACATTTGGTAATTCCCTACAGGCCACATTTCATTATTAAAAACTTTGAATCTGAAAAAAAAAGTTGTTTCTCTATAATTTTTAATTGAATGTATTTATTTTTAGAATCAAAATAAAAGTCAAGGACCTGACACGCGTCACCGAGCTCATGGGGTTTAGTATTCTCACGTTATTAACTTATTGCTGTTTGAGCACATCCTTTCAAGAATCAATGAATACCGCGTGTGGTGTTACCCAACAAAAGATAATTAGTTGAGTTCAACACAGGCGAGCGATTCTGATTCTTATCCTAAGAAAGGAACTGCATCCGCCGACAACCTCCCCCCTCCTTTTTCCATATGTTCATCCAATACCGTTGTTCAACTTGTTAATGAGTCCAGACTTGGCTAATTCGAGACCATACAATAACAATGGGTCAGAAAATGAATTAGTTACTGTATTAAGGGGTGTTCTGAGATTCGGAGAATAAAGAGAACCGACCGAAAATTATAGTGGTAAACGGAACACTGTTTTGAATGAAATGAAATATGGTAGGATTCTTTCACACATTAACTAATGACAGACTAAGGAGAGAGGAAGTTGGGTAATATCTACTGACCTGGGTTGCTCATGTTTTTGAAGTGCATTAGTTGAGCAGTCGGAAGTCCAAAGAATGGGAACATGGTAAGTGGTGAGATCATGTTTTGTTGATTGCCGACGTTCAAGAAAGTTTGCTGAAGTTGCAGGAGGGCAGAAATCGGATTCATTTTTGGATCAAAATTGAAATTAAACGCCGTTTGCTCAATTTCATTGGTGCTATCCTCTGAAGATGCCGACGGGGAACTTTGTGTAGTTCTGAAAGTTTAATTTTATACAAATAAAAGGAAAATAAATGAAAATGTTCAACTTACGGTTTTCTGTCATCTTCCAGCAACTCAGAAATATTGAATTTAATCTTATTATCTGAACTTGGCTTCATCTCTTCTTCCTCTTCTTCCTCCATCAGTTCAATCTTTGGAAGTTGTGACATTTTTTCGAGACGTTCTTGCGAGCTCATTGTCGTCATATCAATAGGGAGATTCATAACTGAAGTCGGCATGTTTGAGAAAAATAGAGTCAACTGAGGGCTAATCGAGAATACTAATGAGTAGCCCCGCCCCACCATTCAAGACTACGGTAGCTGGGCGAGCGTTCGCGGATAAATGGGGTGTAGGAAATGGGAAGGAGAGGAGTAATAATGAAATGATGACCAAGTCAAATTATTGTCTTTGGTAGTGTTAAGAAAACGGATATCAAAACTATATAAACAATGGTTGACCAATAGGAAAACGACTATGAATACAGTTGAGAGAAGTTTAGCAGAATCTGAGGATCTCGAAGAACTCCCTGCTTGCTTTTCCGCTAATGTGTTAAGTGATCAAGCAAAACAGAGATGTTTCTAGGCAATACGCCCTGTCCAACTTAATGTCTAATTCGTTTAAGTGGATTACTATGTTTGGTTAACACCATTAATCACAACAATTAACCGTTTTTTTTCCGCTGAGCGACTCTATCAATTGTTTCAAAATTGATGATCAATTGATTTTGTAATGTAGGTTCAATGTATATTCCAACGAGAATGCCAAAAAGCTAATCAGTTATGCTTTAAGCAAAACATTATTAATTTAAATATGAAATTCGAGATGTTAGTGGATCGTTGTTGCTATGCGAACGCACGGGTCAAGCAGCAGCTTATCCGCGGTTAGTGTCGAATTCGGAGTGCAAAAGGTAATAATGAGGAATGATGGAAACAGGAGAGATATCTAATATAGGCTCGATGAGCAAAACACTCAGGATCATTGTTCACTTGAAATGTGTTCGAATACCGTAACTCCTTGAATAGTACTGTACCACACTATTTGAAACGTTATATCTGTGTTCAGTATCAAAGATAAGAAACTACAAACCGCTAAAAAAAATTGACAAGTACTTTGTTCGTGTTAAGCTGGTAAAGATGGAAACTGGGTTGAAATCCTAATAGGGAAAATACGGTAAATGGTTTGATATTTTGATGTACAGGAAGTTGAAAAGAGTACTGCCAATATTGTGATGACATCTTTTAAACTACTTTTTTCCATACTTTCCAAAAAAATCATTTTTGGCTGAAAAAAGAACACTCGTATTACTGTTAATTTTCAGAATGGGGGTTTAATTTACAAATGAAAATTTTAGACGAGATTTCTGATACCTTAGAGAACCCATGCAAAACTGAGGGAAAAGAGATGAATCAAGAGTCGATGGAAGTGAATCGGAAACTATCACATGAAGTCTTATGAAGCTTGAAAAAAAGTTCGAAGCAAACAAGTAATCACGAAATGTGTTTTTTTTCCTGATTAACCCTTGAGAGTCCAATGACGAACATTTGAAAAAAAAATCAAGTTTTAGTTTTGATCAAACGCAAAATAAAACGAGTTGAGGTGAGCACAGCCGTATTGAATGAACGTCCACAGCTCCACCCACTTCCATGATATACGGTAATTGGGACCCAAGACGCTTACCCGCCCGCTCTCATGTGTTTGTGTGCGCGCTCGTTTGGTTTCAAATAGGGAGGGGGGAGAAAATAATTCAACACAATCTCATTAAAACCGGTAATAGTAAAATAAGGCGACGACGTATTTGTACAGAATAATATGGTCGAGGAAAAACATGCACACACGTAATGGCTGATAGTAGTGGCGTTCATAGAAATGAGCTGAAAATGAGCAGAAATGAAATGAAAGATGAGGATGAGAATGAGAAAATGGAATTGATATTTTCCACATTATTTCCCATTATTCTCTTAGAGGTTTTGTTATGTAAAACATCACAAAATGGATTTAATACGACGACTCACAACGTTCTCAAGCCAATGTGCAACACTGTAGAAGGTGTGAAATGTTGGTGTCTGTTGCTCACATCTAAGGAAAACGACACCGGAAGTGTTTGTCTAACAAATTTGTCCATTAGCGCAATCTGCCTTGTTTTAGTACCTATCGCTATAGTCATACGATACAGAATAATGGAATAAGTGACCTGTTGGTAATGTTGGGGCCAGATTGCGCAAAAACAACCGTTTTGGGAAACATTTCTTTACATCCGGTTTGCAATAGACACCTGCTAAATTGTAAGGTGCGAATGACCCGGAGGAGGAAATTCAAACTTGCTTCTGATGGGAAAATGTTGTGCTCTTCCCGACAGCCGTAAATCAATAATGGTTTGGTTCGCAACACACAAGTCTAAAGGAAGCGTGGAATTTATGAGTTTAAAAGTGAATCAAAGAGAAAGAACCGATGATGCGATTCAAAAATCTGCAATAATTTCAAATAGTGTGAAGGAGTCTTAGCTAGTGAATTATCGAATAAAAATACTTCTAATGTACAATCTTAAAACCTTGAAAATTAGGAAACGTTTTGGATCTTTGCGTAGTTCTACTTAAAATAACCCAAAAAGTCCAAATTTCAAAACGAGCCTTTTCGAAAAACTGCTCACGTTTTTTTGTATTGAATGCCAACAGCTAACCAAAATAGGGAATTTAGTCACTTTTGGTTACCTAAAACACAGAAAAAAAGCAAAGTTAATTATAAATTAAATAGAATCTGAAAAAAACCGCTGAAACACTAGGAAAATTATAAAAAATTGGTTGAGCCATTTAATGATTTATGCAACTTTTTATGAAACGTCTCGTACTGAAATTTGATAATTGTATTCCATTTTGAACATATGTTTTTCTTCTAAGATTAAGAATTTATACAATTTAAACAAAAAACTATGTTTTTTTCTATTAGTATTGCATGCAAAACGTTTTTGTTGGACTAATTTCGAGTGCAATAGTAATAGAGAATACGGCCAGTAGCTGTCTATACCAGCAGGAATCAAACTTATTTGAAGACGTCTCAATTCTATTTTAAAACTTTTTTTTCAGAGAGTACATTTTCTGCAAGACGGCCTTTGGCACAAGTCAAATGTGAACTCAAACGTGTTAATAAAAATCAAAGAACACCGATCACTCGGTGTGTAAATTATTCACCGACGGGAGGTGTCAACGAGTGTTGTGCTGCTAAAGGTTTCGAGATACAATCTCTAAGTAAAAAAAACAAAGCACGTGGTAATGTGGTCTGAGATACAGCTGTGGTCGGTTTCGCCTTTCGATGTATTTTATATGGAAACAATGAAGCATATACTAATTAATTAGGGGTCTGTGTAAGTGTGGTATGTGATATGAGCGAAAAATATTGAAACATGGATTTTAAGTTTACTCAAATCATTTTCTGATTTTTTTTAAATTTAATAATAATAATAAAATATGTATGGGCATGTTCAGTTTTAAAAACTGTTCTCCTTTTGTTTCCTGGTATATGTCTCATATTGTGCAGTTGTAGTCGGTTTGGACTAACATGCTTATATTAATTCATTGTGACTTTACAAGTCAACAGTTTGAAAAGCGTCATCTTTGCAGCTCAATTACTTAAAAGGGTCGTGTTATTGGAATGAGATGTGTGTGGATGGTGTCTGCATGCGCATACTGGATAAACGTCAAATTAGCAATATGGTTAACAATAATGGACTAAGAAAGACGTATATATTCTTCTCTTCAAACATCCCACATTTTCGTTGATGAGCACTGGTAGGTTAAAGGGGATAGAGTCACATAGTTGACAGTCACCGTTTTCTCGTTACCTAGAGTGCTAATCCCTGGCAACCGGAACGAGTGTGAAAGGTACAATAACATACTGTACGGATTAAACTGACATTGGGGGGCAATTATAAGATATGGTTACGTAAAATATCACGACAATCTCTGAAACTGGACACGACAATTAGGATTTATTCTGTCATAAATGATTTGTAGCATACCTTCAGATTATTTGTAGAATGTACTGAAGTGTTTTGAATTTTATTATAGATCTGATTCATAACCTGTGCTCATAATTCGAGTACATTAGAATTTTTGTATTCTTTGTACACAATGAACCATCTTGCGACCAAAACCATTTCTTTCAATAAAATGTAGAATAAAAAAGTTAGTTCAAATTTTGCAGAAATCTTCAAAACTGAATTTGGAACCCAAGAGTGGTACAAATTGATAATATTGATTTTGATAAAAAATTTAATTTATTTTTTGTTGATAAAAATTGATAAATTTATGAAAAATAGTTTGAAATGGGGTTTGGTAAAATTTTAAAATCTTCGTAGGCTTCGAGAAATTTTTTTAAAAGTTTTTGTGCCAAAATTTATCTTACGATTAGTTATTACAGAAAGTCCTTTTAAAATAAATTACAGTATAAGAATTTCAATAAAAATTTCAGATACGTTGTTTTTTTTTTTTGGAAATTTTTGGCAAGATAAATTTTTTTTACTGAAGTTGTTGTTCGTATATGGAAAACTTTTCGATGTAAACTACATATTCAATAAAATTACCGTATTTCTTCTATTAATATGGCCTCCCTATTAGTCTTGCACTCCCTATTAGTATTGCTCCTCGGAGACCTTCCGAAAGTTAGTATGGCACTCCCTATTAGTCTTGCACTCCCTAATAGTCTTGCGTTTACTCTTTTTTATTGCAATCCCGTATCGCTGATTTCAGGATTTCAACAGCATTTTTTGCCTATTTTGCAACAGTTTTTTACAACATTTCTACGAGATTGAAGTTTTTGAACTTATATGTTACACTTAAGATCAAATTTTCTGAATTTTTACACAAGATTCGAGCTTTATCAGAAAAAAACTAGTAAGCTGAAAGTCAGAAAAATGCTCTGAAAATTAGTATTGCACTCCCTAATAGTCTTGCACTCCCTATTAGTATTGCAAGCTAGAAGACCATCGAACAATAGTATTGCAGCTATATTAATCGAAGAAATACGGTAATTCTAATTTACAAATGTAAGTGAAATTTTAACATTTATCAGAAAAAACTCTTAATTACTATTGTTTGAATTTTCAGAAAACAACCAAACGGCAAATAAATTTGTGTTTCAGCATTTAGTGCAACAAGTTTGCGACTAAATATTTAAAAAAAATTGCAGCTTAAAAAATTTATTAAAAATTTATTTACAGTAACAAAATGGTAATTAATCAGTTTTTGAGATTTGTTATTTTAAAAAGAAACAAACATGTATTCAATTGTTGGTATTTTAATTTTGTAAAAAGTAAAGTGTGCACGGCAATCAAAAATACTCGGAAATTAACATTTTCGGCAATTGCTGAAATTTCCGCAATTGCAGATTGCTGACAATTTTTAGCAACTTTTAAATTTAATCTTATTCTGAAAACGAATTATTACACCTTGTTTAGTGTTCTGTAAATCATTTTTCGATTGGCAATTCCGGCGAATGATGGCTCAGAAATTTTTCAGCAAAATTCCCGATTTCCGAAAAATTCGGCAGTTTGTCTGAAATTTTCAAAACTCCAAAATATTGCATAGCGTTTTGTTTTACCACATGTTCAATATTTGAACTCTTCTTTTTGCATAATAATTTCGTGTTTAATTCCCTACCTTCTAGTCTTCTGAAGCACTTTGCTTTGAATCATTCGTTTGTAGAACACGAGATGATCGTTTAGTCTACGAGACCACATATCATCAATTTTCGTATGTGTACGTCATGAAAACACTTATAGATATATATGCATCCTATGTATTATTTATTCAAAAAAAAGATCATAAAAACTATTTCAGCAAGGATGAAAGTGATGATAGTTGCGAAATCAACGAAAAAAGGATATGTCAGAAAACAATCAGACTAGCGTGTCGTTGACGCTGAACTCGATCAATTCTTCCGGCTCAGCAACAAGTTTACTAAAAAATCAAAATTTTAATTACGATTTCAAATTCACGTTCTACCTTATTTCAGGACTTGAAACTTCATTCAACTGAACTTCCGGTGTAGGAGTCCTCGTATGACCGTTCACATGATAGCTTAAATTTTCCGAACACGAGTTCAGCTCCCTCTCCTTCAACGCCTCGTGGCTACCACCACCGCCAATTTTGGCTCTTCCATTCAAGTGCTTCGTATCATGCACGATCTTTGTTTTGTAAACTGATGTTTGATTGATTATTCTGGAAGACAAAGCACAATTACAACGCGTTTTCGAAATTGACAACAAACCTGTCACTTTTACGCCGGTCTCCAAAATATGTCTTTATGACCAGTTGACGGAAACTTGGGTTCAGCCACGCATAGAGTACCGGGTTTAAAACATTGTTCGACATGGCAATACTAGAAACGTTAAAATTAATATTTGCAAAAACATGAAAAAAATTGAATTCAAAGGAGGGATCCGGTTTTGGGTATTTTGAACATATAGTCACAAAATGTGCTCAATTGAACGAATTTCGTAATGAAACTTCTCAAAACGTTTTGGGCCAAAACGTTAATTTCAGCTAAATCCGCAACTTTAGCCACTTTCCCGACTCACAGCGGTCAGAAACTGGCTTTATTTGAATAATCATCATTTGTGCCATTTGTAGCTTTTATTTCACGTTATTTCGTTGATTAAGGTATCTTTCAATCCAATAGGTAGCCGATTTTGTTCATTTTTTGTTACTTATTGGCTTAAAAAATACCTTAATGATCGAAAAAAGTGAGATAAACTATTAAAATATGCGATAAAGGACGATAATTTTAAAAAAAGTCAACTTTCGACAGCTGCGGAAAAGTGACAGAAATTGAATATTTTAGCTAAACCCAGGTCTTTTTCCAAAAAATGAACCGGCATAAAAAAATTTTGAGAAGTTTTATTTTGAAATTTGTTCATTTGAGGCATGTTTGGGTTTATACGTTCAGAATGGTCAAAACCGTTCGTTCTTGGTTAAAATCAAACCTGTGAGTGAAAAGGTTCAGTAAATAACTGATATCGTAATCATCTCTGCCATAAAGTCGGAAAAACGATTGTGTGTCATCATATTCAATAATCAAAGAAATGACGTTATGTGGCAGCCAAGTTATCCCAAACCAGACAACCATGGTAACTAGGATTGACGTTGTTCTAAAACACAAATAGTATTTCGGTTAGAAACCTTGCATTTAATACCTTCTGTTCTGAAGTACAACTCGTTGTTTCTCCTTTTCCTGTTTGTCTAGAAATTCGTTCAACTGGAACGAAATCAAATGTGAATTTTTAATTTGAAAATCAATAAAACTACCTCATTTTCATACTGTTCAAGACCATGCGACGGGAATGCGCAAGAGCTCTCCAACGCGCTTGTTCTCTCCACCATTTTGCGTATCTTTGTCTGAGCACGCTTGCTGAGCACCGAAACAATATTTGCATAGCAGAAGGCCATGACAGCGAATGGGACCACGAATTGGGCGAGCATCACGATCATTGTGTAGGCTCTTCTAGACTTGGCAGATTCCCACTTTTCAGTGCAAAAGTAGCCGCATATTCTCTCTTCCTGAAACGAGGGTACTAGTTGTATAAGAAGTTGAATACCTAGAAAAAAACGACACTCACTGTGTATTCAATCATTTGCATATTGAACGCATAGGGTAGAGTTACAACAAAAGAGAGGATCCACAATAGAACAGTAGTAAGAAATGCTCCTCTTTGGGATAGTGGTGTAGAATGTGGTCTTACTACAAGGATATACCGATCCAAAGCAATCGCACCGAGACTGAATGTGCATACGAAAATGCTGATACCTGAAAAAAAAACGTCATTTTAAAAAACTTCTTGTTTTAGAAAAAATACCTTGAATGCATGGTATCAAATGGCAGAGTAGATTTCCAAAGTACCAGTTTTTGTACACATTTGTGATTGGAGTGATTGGAAGCGATAATATGCACATCATGCAATCGCTCGCCGCCAGGTTCAGAATGAATATGTTTTGAACGCTCTGAAATTTAATGATAATTCACAGGAGAAGTGAAGGTTCTGGGATTTTTGATTGGACTAGTCAGAGTAAAAATCTTGATCCGCTTCAAAAAATGTTAAAAACATTTTTGTGATGTTCCATCACGTATTTGGTTCGTTTTTGGAAAAATTCTTTCAAGAAGTGGTAATTACTCAGTTTGACTGTCTATAAAATTTTTTTTTCTAGTTGTGAAACGTTTATTATGATATTTGGTTATATAGAATTATAAGAGTGTTTTTTTTTTTTGCCAAATATGTACGTCACTTTTCAAGTAGACATGGATAACCTCGTCTCTCGTTAGCCGGGTGTCAGTAAGCTGTACGCACTATGCACTTCGAATCAAATTGTTCAGAGAACCCGAAATTGTCAATTTTCCAAAACAGAACAAAATTTGACCCGAAAAAAAAACGAAACGTACCAGTAAAGCTTTATGGCTGCAAGTTACGTAAATCAAGGTCACATTTCCAAAGAGTCCAAGAAAAAAGAGAAAAAGGTACACGGTCAGAAATGGCACTATCGCATATATACTTTGAGAAGGATCTGGATACACTTTCCAATATACTTGACAGTCGGTAAAATTTTCAACTTCCATTTGGCCTATGTCTGAAATTTTTTTAGTCTAATGGAGGAAAGAAAAATTGAGGAAACAAAGATGAAAGAGGGTGTTAACCAAATAGATTAATAGATAAAAAATAAAATCCTATAGTTTCCAGAAAGTGATTAGAGATTTGGCTGAGTATAATTCTTTCTTCTCATGTAAGCAAATTTTTAGGGTTTTTTTAGCATGGCTTATGGCTTATAGAAATTAAATATTTCGTACTCACATCTTTAAAAACCCCAAAATTATACTATTTCTTGGCCCACTAACAGGTTCCCGGTCTAGACAATACGACAAAATTTTAAAATGCAACTTATAAAGATTGTGTGCACTTATAAAGATTACTGTACTTTTCATTTCTCGTTGATGAGTTTTGGTGGTCTTTTCATAGGTTTTCTTACGAGTCTACAAAAATTTTATAAGTTTCAATATACAGTATTTTTTAAAGGTGCAAATGTTTTCAGTTGACAAAAAAAACTTGTCGTGTTAAGATCAGGTTTAGTTAAGCTGTGAAATGGCAATATTTTGCATCTGGGTGATAAGGCAGTATAGGTGCAATACTTTTAAAAAATAGGGTAAGTCTAATTAGGTAGTTCAACCACATTGTAAGATCGGAGACCTTAAAACCATCTTGAGCTTTCAGAATGTATATTTTTGGCGGAATACACCTGCGAATTGATACAGATTACAAATGACAGAGATTCATTACAGAATTATAGATACTGGAAGCACAGGATGTCATCTATCGCTTTGACAAGTGGAAAATTTTTTATTTTTTCCGTATGGTTCAACAACTACCTAGTAATAAATGGATAGAAACAAGATATTGGTAAACCAAGGTTCAAAATTTCTAAACCCTGTGTCAAAAAAACAGCACTGATCTATGTGACGAATATCTTAGACGGAAACCAGAAAAAAATTGCGTTGAAATTTGCTAAATGTGAAATGAGAGCAAAAACAGGAATGATGTGAGAGGGAGTTGTGTGATGAAGCCGAAAAATGGTTGACATGTTCACGTTAATGAAAAAGGGATCGAGGGCCGAAAAGATGAATACCTGAGAAAAAAGAGAAAAAGAATATGTGGGGAAAATTTACTGAAACAGGTTTCAAAAATTCCGCAATTGTTTTCCAACTCTATTTTCGTTAAACAACGGAAATTGAATTTTTAAGTAGGAAATAAAAAAAAGTGACAATGGTTTTGATCATGTGTGGGTTGAGATTAAATTTTTGATATCAATCAAAACAACACAAACCCAGAGGCTGATTGAGTTTTGGATAAACTGATTAAATTTAATCTCGAAATTCTCTGAAGCCAGATTTTTTTAAAGTTGAGCTACAATTGGATCGGGCGACGTTCAAATCACAATTCATTTTCAAGGAGAATAATGCATCAAATTGGAACATTCAATGAAAAAAATCCTATTATTATATTTTTTTTAACAACTAGGCTAACGAACTTATTTTTCAAACTAGTTACTAATAAGGAAAATTTGTTTTCATGCTTTCATAAATTCAATTTAAAGTTCAAGTAGTTGTCATTGTAATTGTTATGAATAAAGTTCAAAGTTTTCAGAAATTAAAACTAAATCATTTTGCAATATATTATCTATCCTCGAAAATCAAAACATCATTAAGAAATATTTGTTCTTTGAAATTAAGGAGACTATTCAGAACTATTTCCTTTTACTGAGAGATTTAGTTGCATGAGACCGAGAAAATTAAGTGCTTTTCACAAACTCAATGAGCATTATGAACACATTGAGGTCCGAGCACTATTGGCGCATCACGAAAGAATTTTTGATTCGCGGTGTGCACATTGTGCCCTGTTTTGTTGGTATCATGCTAAAGCTGCACGTATTTCAAACTAACCGTAAGATGTATATTCATAATTTCTCAAAAGGCCTATTGGTTGTTTAAAATGGGAATAACAGTTTGGGATATATTGAAAATATGAACTCAAAAATAGCTGAAATGATCAAATTTATTAGATACTGCTCAAAAATGTTTCATGATTATTTAAATGTTTGAAAAAGTCACCATGCAATAAAGTATGGTAATTGACTAACAGTTCATATCCAACAGCTGTGCTACAGAAAAGTAGGCAAAATTCAAAAATTCCACTAAAATTAGCTGTATTTTTTTTCAAAATTTCAAACTACCACAAAAAATATTGCAACATTTTTTGAGTCGTTCATTTGGGCACATTTTTAGTGTGTACGTTTATGACAATCCAAACCTTTCCTCCTCCTTTAACATCCAACAATTGCAGAAATTTTACAAGAAATTAGTAGGGTTATTCAATGGCCACAGTCACACATTCCGAGTTTATCAACTACGTAGGGAAAAACTTCTTCAAAAAAACTTCTTCGAAATTCAAATTTTGCACCAAAAAGTTAAAAAATATACAGATGAATATTTTTCGCCAAGAATAGACATCAAAACGGAAATGAGGTATTTTCCGGACCCACGCACGACTCTTTGTGAAGTGTAAAACTGAAATACAAGTTATGATAATTTGTATCTTCCAAACATTTTTATTAAAAATGATGTCTAAAAATTGAAATATGGTTAGAACATAGATCGGATCAGTTCAACTAGAAATTGAGAAATCATAAATAAATTTTGAGCCAGCGCAAAGAGTACGTTTACCTCCTAGTTTTCCGGTTTAACATCGGGGAGATCGCATGTCTCATGCTTTGAAATGTTTGCTTCAACCCCCGAGAGTTCAAAGACGGAAATGCCACCGTTTTCTGCTAGCTCTGCTAGAAACTAAAAATCAATCAAATAATTTTCATAAATTTGCAATTCGATGGGAATAATCGTAGGAATTGAAACCAGAAAAATTAAATATTTGAAAGTTTGGAACATGACTGACACGGAGCCCGGATTAATTTTTCATTACATGACGTAAACTACTGAAAATAAATAGTATGGCTTTCTCAATGAGTAAGATGTTGTGTTAAAATTTTTAGTTTAGAAAATAGTCAATTCGAAGGGAAAAAACTAGAAAAAAAGGAAAACGCGGAGTCACCGATAATCCAACTAGTATTAAAGTACTATGTCATTTATATCAGCCAAACGATTTGTCAACCGTTCAGACACCAGCTAAATGTTTCATTCCGCTGAATTTTTCAGTCTCTCGTGACAAATTCTCTCGTGATAAATTGAGGTACATGTTAAGAGCACTTGATTAGTAATAGAGAGGCGGAAAATGGAAATCATTCAAAATGATGAATAGTCTTGGTTTTGTGAATTCGATATTTGCACGTTGACTGTATGCTTAGAAACAAATGACTTTTTGGTTCTAAAACTCAGAAAATTACTCCTCTTCTAGTTAGAAAGCCCTTTTCGTGAAACAAGAAACCTTAACACTATGGGGCTTATTTATAATCTTCTAATTTTGCTGCCATGTTTTCTTTGTGCCAACTGCGTTTTCCTGTTACGTATTATTTCTATTTTTTCATGCATCTGGATTAGGCAATTTCAAAAGCATCAGCTGCCAACGAATTTTAGCCAAATAATTAAGAAGACATACTAAACCAACCGTAATTTTGTTACTGCTTCTTGAAAACTTAAATTTTTAATACATATATAAAAATCTAGATACTAAGGATGATTTTTAAAATCAATTAATTGTTTGTTAGACTGACTAAATGGCATAATAAATCGTTTCAAAAATTGGTTGAATTTACTGGATGCCGGCCGAAAATATGTTGTGATGTTTTTAATTAGAACATATGCGTGATATAATTTTTTCTATTTCAACATTATAGGTGTTTGATTTTAGAAATACTATATAAAAAGTCTACATTTTTGGAATTTGGGCAGTTTACCAATAATTAGACCGAAAATGTTGAAAAATGCTTTCTAAAAATTGGGGTGTTATATTATAATATTTGGTCATGTTAAACTAATACAAATTAGTGGATTTAAACCAAATCCCCACTGACCTTCAATCAAGGTTTGCCCACATCCTGCTTTAAGAAAAATACCATATTAGACAAAGTGAGCTGTCACAGTCAATGGGAACAACAAAAACGCTAACAAGATTTTTTATAGATCCTGTTCAAGTTTTAGCGTTCAGAAAACTCAATTGAAACCTGTATGCAGCTTCAAAGAAAAATTGCACTTTTCGATGAAAAATTGATCAGTAATAGTGGAGTATTAAAAAATGGTGCCTCCCGTATGCAAAACTTTGCTCATGATGGATTGGGTTGAATAGTCATGAAAGGATATGTCAAATGTTGAATTACAACGCAATAACGAATTGACATCTCACAACCCCCACTAGAGTGGGCTTCATAGAAGAGCAGAAGTTTGATGGTCCATGCTCCACGAGTTAACAACTTTTTTAGATTTGTCCGGAACACAGACATTTGTTTGCCTAAATTTGAAGGTTCCCGAAAAACGAGCACTCTTGATTGATTCCGTGTTGTTTTTTGTTTTTCGTTAACTCACAATCAAGAATGGAAGTCAAAACTGAACGATTTTCAAAAAATTAAAGAAAGTATAGAGAAATTGGGAAAACTGGAACTTAGTTTCTAAATGCCACCCACCTTGATCTTTAGATTCAGGAAAGTTTTAGGTTTTCTATTATTTTTGTTCTATTTGCGGAAAAAAAAACGAAGAACGAATTTGAGAAGAAATAAGCAGGAAAAAGAAGAAAACGAAGAAAAACGAGAAGAGAAAAAGTCCCTCTCAACGAAATGAAGTCTCTGTCAAAAACGTCAGTAGTCCGTCTATGGCTGGAGGGTGTGAATAAAGATTACCGGTGTATTTATAATTTTTGTAGTGAAACCTAACTTATATCAGAAGTAACGATAGGTTTTATTAATAGGCTAAGAAATTACAATTTCATATTCAAAAAAATAAGGTTTTTATTTTGAATTGTTGGTATCAAACAGTACCAAATTAGGACACTCTGAAATAAAGTATCATGAAAAATAGGCTAACACTACTTTTTGAAATATTTCAAAATTAATCAAAAAATTAGGAAAACGCATATCGGTTGAAGGTGACAAGAAAAAAAGGTTAACGAGAAGTTCAGAACAGTCAAAAATCAAGCGTGTGATTAAAGTTATCGTTAAGTTATTACAGTGAATTGTTGTTTGGAAATTTTAGAAATGGCCGAAATTGCCTATTGCCAAAATTTGTTCAACTAGAAATTGAGAATTTCTATGTATGAAGTTTTAAAATTTCTCTAAAATTTTACAGCATATAAATGTGTGTATATTATTACGAAAATTCCACTTTTTAAGCTCAAATCGTCTCAAACCTCCGTAAGATACTTCCGTAAAATAATGACTGATGGAATACTGAAATGATAAATTGTGTCAAGGTTAAATTTCAAAATTTTAGAAAAAGGTTTATTTGAAAAATGCTTAAAAAAGCTTCTACAACTGTGTAAGCTACATAAAAAAGTCGTAATGGGTTTGTTGATTTGTTCAAAACTTTAAGATTACTCAGTGACAATTTCACAAAACATTTTCACCGTGAACACTTTTATACCAATCACTTGTGGATTTCAATTTGTTCTACAAATTCAAAGAACTACAAGCATATTTGAAAAAGAAAACCTATATAAATATATATATAGGCGGAGTCTATTATTGATTTTGTTTGTGTAGGATAGTTTTAATTTTCTTGGATATTTTTAAATTCCGCTTAAAAACAACATTGTTAAGTCCGTTTTCACAGTTTGGAACTTTCTGTAAAATTGAGACTGGGAAAACTTAATGAAATAAAAGAATAGGTGCTCTTTACAAATTAAAAACAACACATTTTCCTGTGAAATTTTAACTAATTTCGAAGATCTGACAAACGAGTGTAATTTCAAAATAGAATACTGATATAAAACATGAATGAGTAAATTTCAGAGCTCTGGCTGAAGAAATGAAAAAAAAAACATTAAAAAACCGGAAGTGAAAATAGAGTAAAATTTTCACGAATTCACGTTAGAAAAAAAGTGCGGAGGGAGTGAAAAGTGAAGTGTGCAAATTCTCCAAAAAACATTTGCTGTTTACTAATTGAGAGCGGAGAAGTGGAAATCCTAAGAAACCTCCCATTTTTGGACTTTGAAAAAATCAGTGTTTTTTCTCATATATTCTTCCGAACCTGAACCAAATTGAATTTGGAACGAGTAATGTGTAGGAGCAGCAAAGCAGTAAAAAGAATACACACGACAGGACGTGTGAAACAAAAGACAAACATCCGGAGTCGGGTTCCCGGAAGGCGTCAATGAGAAGATCACAAACTGGGAGTGAACGATCAGAATAAGGAATAACCGAGGGATAGCCATGCATTCAACTCGTGTCCTTTCGCCGTTTCCCTCTCAATCGTCTGTGTGCCCTTTAGTTTCGGATGTCGTCCCCACGTTTTGTTTCAGTAATAATATGCGCAAACGATATGCATTCATTATCCGCTACCACGCAGAAACTTTGACGAGGAAGAAGAGTCGAATACACATACACATATTAGTGAGAAAAACCTCTTCACAAATCTACATTTTTGAATGTCATTTTATTCAAAAATTTTTAGGTTTAGTAAAAGTATCAAATAAAATCCGTAAAAGTGAAACTTGATACAACAAAACTGTATGCAAAAGTTTTGAAATTAGGTACACGCACCTTTCATGGACATTTTACAAAAAACATTGAAATCTGGAAGCGAGCTAGTACCGACATAGGACGCGCTGCACTATAAAGACACAATGTTTTGTCACGCCCACTGCAGGGTAAATTGTGATGCGAAACTTGATAGATGTCGGGCCATAATACCAACCTTTCCTTCAGATTTTTAGGTATACTCAGATAGGTTTAAGCCCGAGTTTTAGAAAATTTCAAATTATAGTATGTGGGCGTTTTAGAATGATTCAGAGCTATTAGGTTTGACTGTACATACAAGATTTCAACATTGTTAAGGACGTATTTCACTTTGTTTGGCTTATTCAAAAAACTTAATTTTCCAGGCTTAATTCTAATTTTCTTTAATTTTCAAAACTTGAACTTTGATCGAAAATGTCATAAAAAGGAAACTATACACTCCTATCAAGTTAAACTGCATTCGAAATCAAAACGCGACACAGATCGTGAATTTTTCAAAGTTTCCTTTTTCAGGAATTTGTGAAGAGTATGATGTGGATGACTGGCAAGAAATGCGTTTTTAGCATCGAAAACTGCATAAAACGGACACAAACACGAGAACTCGAGAATTGAGACGATTTCTAAATGGGTACTAGAAGCGAATTTGAGAGGTATTTTTGTGTTGAAAAACGAGATATGTTATAGGAAGCGGGGGGGGGGGGGGGTAATAGAAGCATGGTTGTAACTTGCAATATAAGTTTGAGGGCTATAAAAACCATAAAAATATGAAATGTGCATCATTACTAGTAATGTTTAATGCTGTATTCCTATACCCAGTTCGTCATTCACCAACAAAAAAAAGAAGATCGAATAACTTTCATTGAATAAAAACTTTTTTTTCGCTGCGCACCAACTTTGGTAGGAAGACAAATTTTTTGTGCAGGAGCCATTTAATTATTCATATTATGTGCTACAACTACACTTTTCTCGGTGAACGAAATTGGTATCGCGGCACGTGCTCGTCGTCCGTTCTCCACCAAATAGCACTCTCCAGAGAATCCGATCGCTTTCACAATTTCACCGGCTCGCAGTATGACTCCACTTGATGGATCTAAAAAGTGCAAGTCTTTTGTGTACATGTACTTCACACTTTAGCCTTTTAATTAAATTTTTCGTCTGGATTACTTTTGAAAAAAAAAATTGAGCAAAAGTCAAAGAAAAGGTTTAAGTCTAATCCTCAATTAAATTAAATGTGTTACCTTGAAAATCAATGACGACGCTTCTCCGTTGAGGAAAATAATGCTTCCGTCCTTCACGAATGGCGTATTGCCGTTGGAAGAAAACCTTGGGAGTGCTATTGGTAGGTGACCGGGCACAAATACCGTTTATTCTGAAAATGTTGAGTTTATTCTGAATAACTTGTGTCAAAAATTACCTATTCGAAGAAGTACACGAGCTCGCCATGACACTTCGGTACAAATTTAACTGATAACCCAATCCGTTTTCGTGAACTCTTGCATATTCCAGGGAATCATTAGACTGAATGTAAAAGCTCATAGATTATTTATCACTTTGGGATTATTGTCTTAACTTTTCAAACTTACTCAAAAAAATAATGGAAGAAAATGTGAGAAATCGTGTGTAAAAAGCATAAGAACCAAGATATGGGCGGACCCTTTTTTTAGAGCTTCCAGAATAATTTTCTAGTCCGATTCACTCTTGAAATCATTAAAATGTTGCCGAAAATCACTTTTGGAGCAATTTTCCGCGCTGAATACTATTAAATAGATGTTATCTAGTCAAAACTTCCCCTCTACATCCACTTTTTTAGGTACACAAACATATTTTAAGACTTTCTTTTCCAGTTTAATATTATTCAAAAATAGAAAAGCTGAAACGCATTTCTTAACTTTACCTTTAAGCAAATAATTTGCTGGGAATTATTGTCTGCGATGTCTTTCTTCAACATTCGAATTGATTCAATAACATTTTGAATAACAGTCTTCCCATTATTCGGCCAATTAATCGCACTTGGGGCATAATTGTTGTCAACTATCATTGATTCAATATCTTGTTGGAATAAATTTACAGCAAATGGGAACGTGCAAGTTCGAAAATCGAATAAATTTACCTAGAAAAAAATATGTTTTCTTTTAAAAACCTTGCGCATCTTACTAATTCTCTTGAAACACGATTGCTGTTTCTCTCAATCATGAGCCTCAAATCATAGTGAATCTCAAACGCCTCCGTACAGTGTTTAATCATTTTTGGAGATTTGCTGTAATATTATTATTCAATTCCTATACCTAAAATTATAGTACCTTTCAGTCCAAACTTCATCATTTCGAGTTGCAATTTCGACGCTCTTCAATAACTCATGAACCTGTTAATAATATATTATTCAACATAATATCTAAAATATTCACCATATCTGAGTCTGTGCATTGAACAATATCGTTTGCTGCATTCACAATTAATTCATTCAACGAGTTTTGCGTCGAACGAACGTATCCAGGAATATCGACAATATGAACTGTATGATTGCTTTCATTGATTGTTCCAACACTGATCCCGGAATCAGTAACCACACTCCCTCTGTCATATGGGTCAGAACCAGCATCCAGTAAAAGGTTGATCTTGTCTAGAATATATTTCACTGTTCTGGCATACAGGGCTGTAACCAGATTATCTCTTATCAATCGACTCTGAAAAATATTTATTTTCTTGAAGTAGATAGGTTATTTGAGAAAAAAACATTTTTACATCAATCAAAGCATCCGAAACCATAAATCGATACATCGTCAGTGCAGAAACTCCTAGCAAACTGCTGGCATCTTCAAGATCTGGAAAGCAAGAAAATTTAGTTTTTGGAATTATGATAATAATAATAAGAATTATGATAGGACATTTTCTCTATTAAAACTTTATGCAAGACTAATGTAGTCATTAATTTTTAATTTTTAACAAATTTAAAGTCCTTAAAAATTACAAAAGACTTTCCAAAGTTCGATTTTTGACAACGAAAGTTATTCAAGAAATTTTGGAAAACTAACACGGAGACGCGAAATAATTTATTTGCTGTTGTGGATAAAAACCGAAAAATAACAATAAATCAGTAAAATAAATTTAAAAAAATCGAGAGGTAAAATATCAAAATCCCATGGAAATCCACTAATTGGAATTAGAGTACTTTTTAAAGACGTATGTACAAATCTTTTTCTATTACGAACAATGTGCCGTTTCGAGACCGACCACCGTATTTTGTTGCAAACATCTTTAAACTTTTGAACAAAATAAATGTATGTTTTGGTAGGATGCCATTTCGTAAAACCTTTAGTTTTAGCCTTTCCCATAAAAAGGCTCTTACCTGCAATATTGTCTACTTCTGATGATGTATTGTCAGTTTTAAAGTTAATGTTATTCAATAAAATGCATGCCGATATTATCTGAAGTGTTAAATTACATTTAAACCACGTTTTATAATACTTGAGAAAAACTAACTTTCAGAATATCTGCCATATCAATTCCAATAATACTCATTGCCGCTTTGATCTCTTCAAAATTCCCGTAGTTAAACGTAGTTTCTCGTAACCGAAATCCAGCAATTCTATACTTTTCTTTTTCAGTTTCAGTCAAATCATTTGCAACTATTGCAAATATATTTGCTCGACATCCTCTGCTCATTGACTCGATTGGGAAATGTTTAAGTGATATTCGATGTAAACGATTTTCCTTGGTTTGGAACATGTAATGTAATACGGCTTTTGAACATTGATTATTGTATGCATTGTTAGCAGTTAAAAACGGTCGCAGAATTGTGATAGAAATCTTGAATAAGTGGCTCAATTGACCTTGATTGTCTAATCTTTTCACAATATCCATGCAAATTAGCTCGGCAACATGAGACTTTCCGGATCCAGACACACCTCTGAAAATGCAAAAACCGGTGAAGCTTACGGAAAGGGACCTACCTCAAAAAGAGTGTCGAGCTTTTTGCTTCAAATAACGAAGATGTTATTGTTGGAATCACCGAATAAAAGTTGCACCTTGGAGACGAAACTGTGTTAAACGGATTGACAAAAAACAATTGTCCTCCTCGGGAAAACTGAAACAGGAGGATAATTTCAAGACGCAGGCAAGTAAAATTGAAAAGAAAAGTATTTGTATCAGTCATGTGTAAAATTTGTAATATTTCTAAAAAGAAAGCGAAATGCTTTGGTAAAACAATTCCAGTATTTTGCAATTCATCTAAAACATATATATGTAATAAAATCACTTATATGTAATAAAATGTTAGGTTTGAGTTTTTTAACGATAATAATAAAAACACTCAGAAATAATATTTTCTACTATATCTAGTTCCAGATAATGTTTTCTACCAATAATGTTTTGTAGAATTACAGTCCACTATACTAAGCCAGGGCAAATGCGCTTTACCAATCAGACGGGATCTAATCTAATTTGAGCTGTTCAACTGTAACTTATTTCATATCAATAGATATTTAATTTTTGGTAAAACAATTGTGCAGCCAATATTCAGAATATTACCTGAGTATCTAAAACGTACTTGAGTTATTTTTAAGAGGGGTTTTTAATGCTAATTCTTCTCAATTGTTCAAGCTTGAAAACTGAAAATTTTCTGAGACCCACAAAAAGAGGATTGACCCTATTTTATTGCACTGGTTTTACTTAATTTTTCATTTTTAATTTGCCTAAGATCTAGCCATACCCAGCACTGTCCCTGTGTAAACCGCTTGTTGATTGCATCGACAAATTCTCGATGATTGCACATTGACAGAAAAGCTACAGAAGATGACATAAAAGACGATGTTTGAGCTGCAAATCGCGGTTTTTAATTTACACATTATTAAAAGAAAGTCTTACATTTGAACTTTTGATTATTGCTGAACCTTCCCATTGTATTAGTTTGCAATTGATCTACTGGTTTCCTTAGCTGTTCTTGAAATGTTCTTAATGGCTTGGGTGGTGGAACTGGTGCATGGTGTCGGTTCATGCCAATTGATAAGCTTTCTGAAACAGTTTAAATTGAAAGAGATACATGTCTCCGGTCTACCTGTTCGTTTAACTTTTCCAATCCTTGCATTCAACTCTTTAGTAATTTCATCAACTTTCGTGAAAGTTTCTCGACGTTTTAGAGATGTTATGAATGGTGCTGCTGACGACGATGGAAGTGCCATGGACAATCTTTTATTGGAGATTTCCTCAATTTCTTGTGTCAAGTGGGAGGTTGACATTGAAAGTGCTTTATTGAATTTTGAAAGGTTAGAATTACTTCGTGGTGGAACTGAAATTAGTAAATTGTTAAATAATTTATATTTTACTCACTGATTGGTTGCTCAGGATGCGGAATCGGAGTCGCTGCACATGAATCATGTGAGCCGGAAGAGAATAACGAGGTTGAAAGTCTCGAGTCGATTGAGTTATCTCTGAATTTGATACGTTATAGTGTAATTGAAACGCATAATAACCTGGATAACATCTTCTTACTGCCTTTTTCATCAATATCATCTTGTTCGGCAAGTGCAGACTCTAATCTGGCTTTCACCATTTCCAATTGTTGCGATAGCTGGAAACAAATTTCTTATATACAATTTTCTTTTAAGCAATATTTACAATTTCAATATCTGAGCGTAATCTGTTAACATCCACCGATTTCGCAGGATTTCTTAACATCGTGGACGATTTGTTGTGCGGTGGAGGTGGTGGTGGGTCCATTGGTCGGGGACGGGGGAGAGTGGTACTTGACCACATTTTTCAATCGAAAATTAAAAAAATACTAATGATTTATTGTAAAAATTTAGTGATAGAATATAGTTTAAAATGAGAATTAGCAGAAATTATTGTTTTCAATCAAAAATAAGCAATATCAATAAGCAAACACAAAGAAAATCAAGACCGGCGATTTGACAGCTTGTATGACAGCTCTCCAAGCGCCGCCAGGAATTGTCCACTGGACATTTAATCGCGGGCACAGGGTGGCAGGGCATTGATCTGTGAAAACCTGGAATTGGAAAAATTAATTGCAAATGAACAAATTACTTTAGAAAATATAAATTGCAACAATAAGTTCCGAGCAAGGCTAGATGGCACTTATATCCGGCAAATGTACTTTTTAGGTTACAATTATCAAAAATTACTCTAATTTTGTTAATGAGTATACTAGCATTAATATCCAATTGACTTTTTCAAAATATCAGATATTCTCTTAATCGCGTTTTTTTCAAAATTACAATAATAAATGCCACATAATAAAAAAAAATTTTCTCACGAAAAAGTTGAATATTCAGGTATGGTTTTCAATCAGTAATTTTTTGTCTGTTTTTTTTTCTTGTTGTAAATGTTCAATACGCTTATATGACTATCGGCACATATTCAAAATTCTAGATGTTTGAAAATGCTTGAAGCGTATAGGTAGCCAGATGGTAGTTTCATTATTCATTATTCAAAAAAATTCCATATTATTCCTGCTCAAACTGATATAGCAAATTGTTTGATTTATTCTCAAATTTAAATTTAGTTATCCGAATAAGCATGGAAGTTTGACTCAACACAGCCAAAATTTCTACAATTCAAATGAATGTATATTACTGTACAACAAACAATTTCATAATACCACAACAATTTCAACTGATACCAGGTCTATCCACTGACCACAAAACATGTTCTTCTAATGCTGGGCAAAAACTTCTTGAAAGTTTCGAAATGAGAGCTACTTACCCAAACTCAACTACATCATCGCTCAATCATTTCTTACTCTGCCGTTGTTTTTGTCTTTTTTAGTCTCTCAGCCAATTCTTCTGGGTATTACCCGTTGGATTTTGTTTTGCAACATACCGAAACTAGAGTACACATTCCAATAATACCTCGTGGTATTTCATAAAAGTTTTTTTTACAACACAACTTTTCACATGTGTTCCTTATTTAGAAGTTCTCATGACTCAACTGTATTGACACTATTACAAAATTTAACTTGAGTCATTGTGTCATTTGATCGTTTTATTCGTTTCTCCTCCATTTGAAATTTTTTTCACCGCAAGATTTGATTCATGAGAGAGGTTGAGGCCTTCATTTTTACACCATCGCACCTCTTTTAAACCTGTTTTCAATTGCCTTCTTGTATAATCGAATCTTGAGTTCCTTCTTTGAATACTAACAAATTTCGTCAGATTCGTTTTTTGACTGATCCCGAGTGGCCAATTGTTTGAACTGTTTGTTACAAATGACATCTCTCACTCCTGACCGTAAGTTCATTTTTGAGTTTCAATTATAAATAGGAAAATATCAATATTTTAAAGGTAGACCAGTGCCTAAGTAATTCAACATATTACTACGATGCTAAAATAGCCAACTAACATAATAAACCTTTAAAAAAATTAGAAATGTTCTATAGAAAAACAAAATGTGGTGAAACTGAGTTAGCACAATTATTTTAGAATCTTAAAGAGCTGTCTCATTTTCAAACCCCTACAATTTTGAAAAATAAACATTTTAAACACAGAAGAAACATACAACAAAGTAGGATCACATTTTTTATCCACGACTTCCAAATTCAAAATCGGTGAAAACTGAAATGCACCCGCTTTATGAAGAAGATTTTGAAGATTTTCACAATTTTTGCTTTTTGAAAATGATTTTAGCCCCATAACAAGGTTAAAACAGTTTACATTTGATTACTACTTTTATATAACAAAGCATGTTTCATAGGTTCCCAAATAAAACTCAGTTATTCAAAATAGAACCTATTATAAACATCTTCGAAATTATCATGTCTAGTTTTGAATTCTCTTGATAAGTTTATGAATAATCTTTTTTTTTTTAACTTTTAAATTTAAAAAATTTAAAAAAAAACCAAAAAATTAGTTTAAAAATATTTTTTGCTGCAACTCAATTAAAGCTTAATTTCGTAAAAAAACAATGTTTCGATAGAAGTATGTAATTATGATATATGCTTTCAGTTATTTTAACTGTAAATTTCAAAAAGCTCAAAAACAAATTTTATCAATGTTTACTGAGATATTCGAGCATTTTAGCTTCAGTCTCAGCAGTTTTCAACAAGTTCCCCTCTGACGATAATCTTTTAATCTATAATTTTAATTTGTTTTTGAATAGATAATTGTATGAAAATGTTCAAAATGCTCTTCATCTGATTCACATTTGTTGCAAAAAAAAATCAACAGAACTTCATAATCTTTCGTTCTTAGCAAAATAAGCCAACTAGATACCCTTGTTGGATAATAGAGTTCCATATTTCATTCAAAGTACTTTTTTATTTGCTTTTTCTTTTTGTCCGCTCCTTTTCTACCTACCAAATAATCTTTCGTCAGAGACTATGAACGCAAGAATGCACTAATTCATCATTTCTTGATGGAAAGTTGGGACAAAACGTGAGGACGGAAATTTCTGTTTCAACAACAGCTGTCGTTGTGTTGTCTCCATCCGTCGTCATCTTGTCAAGTTTTTTCTGAATGTCAGCAAGGCGTTAGTATTCATGAAACAGAGCTGGAGAAGAAAATTTTGATAATGTCGCACAAAGTGCAATTTTTGTTTGAAAAAAGTTGCAAGGAAACTATGTTTATGTTGCAAAAACTATATTTTGGGGGCTATAGAGATATTAAAAACATTCATTCAGATTTGATACGGGCACTTCGTAAACAAAAGTGCATACAGCGGAAGATGAAGCACAACTTTGGTCAGCTAGAATTTGCCAAAAAAGTGTTCTCTCTTGTGTACATTTTTCCAGATCTTCGAAAATGAGATGAGAACTGAAATGCTCAGCGTTAGCAGTTACAAAATTTTGGTCGATGCACCATGTTCTTTTTCACACATAACGAAATTATTGTGATAGATCTATGAAGTACACAGCCCCAGTTGCCTATTATTTGCCATAAATGTTTATTTGCGGCAAACTGCCAAAATTGCCAAAAATATTAGATCAATATTTTTTATAAGCAAAATCACTCAAAACTATATATTTTGACACATTTGTTTGTTATTATTTTACTAGTTCACGGAATGGGATTCAATTTTTTTTAATTAAAAAAGTTACAAGCAGAAAATTTGAAAAACGAAAATATGCCATTGTCAAAAAATTCCCAGTTTCGGCAATTTCCAAGTTTGCCGTTTGCCGCCCACCGCTGAATCTATTTTATATTTCGGAAAATTTAGTCGCATATAAAAAATGTTTACAAGAAATTATAGAACATTTCAGTTGTAATATTTTATTCAAAATTAACTTTAAATAAGCTATTTTATGGTGTGATTTATAACATTTCATACAAATTTTTTATGCCTGGCAACATCTGACTTGCGACCTGTGGCAAGAGCACTGACCTTTTCCTGCCCTCTTGAATACATACATTCCGCCTTGAACTAATTTGGCCCGGGCCACATGCAGCTCAAAGAATGTGTCAATGAGCCAATAAATCCATGCATTTTTGCCTCTGGCCAACGGGGCCCCCAAAACGGAGGAGCGCGCCTTCTCCGCCTATGATGTCTCCGCCCATTTTCACAGCTCGCTGAGCAAAACATAGGCACGACACATACTCAAAAGAGCATCTGCCCTCGGTCGCCCCTCCAAACTTCTCTACTTTGCTAAGTTTGTTTGTGTGTGTGCTTCCTGAAGTGATTAATTGTATTATTCAATTATTGATAAATAATGACTGCTATTGCTAGCCCAGTAAATCATGATATTATTTGCCAGAGATATGTGCTAGACGATTTACGTAAGTATACTTTTCTGAAATTTTTTTGAATCAAAGAAAATAATAACTTAAAATTTGACAAGCGCAGAGAAAGCACAGAAAAAAATCAAACACAGTTCATTGGGATTATTAAATGAATGTGCTCATTGTACATCTTGAATTGAAAATGGTACATGTATTATGTATGTATTATTATGTATGTACAATCCAAACATCACCAAATTTTGAGATTGCTTTTCTAGACCCAAAATAGCTCAAAACTTCCACTTTTTGTTTAAAGTTTTGGAAAATATATATTTCAGCTAAAATCTCAATATAGCAAATTTAATTGCATTACCACACTTTCATACATGTTGTGGTCTTCTAACACGCGTTTTTTCGTTGATTGAGGTACATTTTCAGTCGATAGGTGCACAAAATTGTATAATTTGTGCAACCATCGCCTAAAAATGCAGCTCAATAAAATTGAATAAAATCTTAATTTAGCAAGTTCTGAAAAGCTATTAAAATTTGAGAATTAAGATGAAAATAATTTGTTTTTGTCAAAAACTTTGAACGGATCGCTACGAAGTTTAGGAAGTTTTAGTCCAGTTAGATCTAAAAAACTTTTCGAGTGCACTCCCCATCATCAGATTACTAAAAATTGCTTTTTAGACTTTTATATACTTCATATTTCTTTTATATAGTGCTTTATAGTACTTCTAGACGAACATCTAAAATAAACAAATTCGCCTGATCCTTGCTTCTTCTCTTCCCATCGTGCTTTTTCCTGACTTTCCTGCCTCTTTCCTCGAAAATGTGGAAATCATAACTCAGTTATAGTGTCAAGTTACCCAAAAAAAACTTTTGTGTCGTCATCCCCAAATGTTTCATCTGTTTTCTTTCTTGCTCTCAACAAAGGGCAACAATGCGTGAATGTGTTGCTCCAATCATCAGCCCTCTCGCCCTGCAAACCGAGATCTTTCCTAATTGGGAAACGAAACTTTGCGGAGAATGGGTTGGGAGAGGGTGCAACACACACAAAATTGGGTACTTGTGTATTATTTCCCCTCATTTTTTAAAATATAATTTTAAATAAAAACGTGTGGAGTTTTTGTTTTTTAGGCTTAGGAAATAACCATTTCTAAGCCTAAAGATGGAAAATGGACATCACGTTTTATTAAAATGGATAATATTAAAATGAGGGGAAATAATACACAAGTACCCAAAATTGCAGTAATTTTGCGAGGTTCGGTCATTTTTTGTGTGGGAGGAGGACAAACTAATGTCATAAATCAACATCAGAAGTGTCATTTTTAGTCCAAAAATAGAAATAAACACTACTTCCTGGTAAATCAAACTTTGAAAAAAGGTGCATGTATAATATTGCATATGACACCACTATACAACACTTGTCAGAGTTAATTGAATTTTGAAAAACACCACCCCACTCCCTTTATGTCCTCTCCTTCCATTCTTTTTCTTCTCAATAGGAATGGGTACTCGTGTACTTTGGTCAGTTGTTTTAATTAAGCTTAACTGTATCTTCCATCGTTTTCTTTTAGTTCCAAACAAAACTGCCCCCTCCCCGTCTTAGTACAGCTGCAATTCCACAGGGGCACATTCTTCAGTGCTCCTATCTCGAGTCATGCGCGATAGGTGAAACAGAGAGCCGAGGAGGTTCCAGAAGAGCAAAAGGCCATCCTTTTGTTTTATGTGAGGAGATCTTTTGCAATGCAGAAATGAAATAGAGGGGTTTGAGCCAAAATAAATAGGCGGTTTTGGTAAGATTTTGCAAGGGAAAAACAATGAAACCTTTTCTGAATAACTGAAAAAACTAGATATAGGCGGTACCTGTTATCGATTTTTTTTTGTGAACAGTTTTTTTTAGATGTAATTGAAAATGCAACACTTGCGAATTTTCCTATTAGAGTTGTTGGCACAATGATCTACTTTCACGGCATATATCTCGGTTGTCTTTACTTTTGGAAAAAAAAGTTCTACTACTAAAATATAGAAAAATATTTTTAACGTATTTTGTTAGTAAGAAATTTTTGATACAACCACTGAGAACCGAGAGGGGACATGTAATAAAAAAAACTGCCACCAATTTCAATCTAAATGAAACCAAATGATAGGATCTTTTTTTTTAATGACCATTTCTTCTGGTATCTCAGAGTGAAAATTGATTCTTAATCGTTGAAACTAGCTTGGCTCCGACTAACAAAAAAAACGTTTACTTTAATCGAATTGAGTCGCGCATGTCCCGGAAAGGTCTTGAATCAACCTTCTTAATCGAATTGGAATTTGGTGACTTCATGACGCGTTTTCTATACAAAGAATGGCTATTTTAAATGTGCGACGCCGATTTTTTGTGATGAATTGAAAACAGAAAGTATCTGAGGGCAACTGAGATAAATTTTCAATTTTCATTCATGTCCGTAGGCGTTTTGTTTCGGCTCTTAGAGCAAAGAATAGGCAAACTTGAAAAGAAAAAGAAAGAGCTAACAATGTTTTGTGAAAAATAAAAAATTCTGTGGTGAGAGTAAAAACAAAGTAATGAATTATTTTCAGAACTCTCAGAGACTTTTGACCTTTTGGATGTTGACAAAGATGGGCGGCTTTCGCGGAATGAAATCGCTGCTCTTCTGAGAACTATCAATGTGGAGCCAACTCGCGTGGAGTTGGACTTCATTTTTGGAGAAATGGATACAGATAGTAAGTTTAAAATTCTTGTTTATTTGTTTCATACAAAACAAATTTGAACAAAAATTGACAAGTTTGTCTGTTTGTCTGTTTGTTTCTCTGTGTCTCCGTGCAGGTGTTTACTGCTGAAGTGTGTAATCCATCACAGATACCATCGGTGTGGGCCTCCTTAGCTCAGTTGGTAGAGCGTGAGACTTTTAATCTTAAGGTCAGGGGTTCGAGTCCCCTAGGTGGCTTGATTTTTTGTTGGTTTTTTGTGCGCCCTCACATCATATTGGTCACTGAACTTCTACATCTTAGGTAATGGTCCGGAACAATTGACCAAACATTGGTTATTTTCTCTGAATTTTGTTGTTCTGCCAGTCACATAATAGAGTAGAGTGAAGTCGAATGGTTGTCATAAAAGAAATATTACATTTCTGAGCAATCTTTGCACATTTTAACAAAATGTGTGGGCAGGGAATCACTTTACGGAAGAACATAGAACTCTAAAGTATCGCTTTCATTCATCATTTGATTTTTTTCCAGAAACCGGAAAAATCAGCAAAGAAGAGTTCGTCAACTACATGAAGTCTCCTCCAATTCACAGAACCACTCTCCGCGAACTCGAAGTCCAGTTCCGCAAGTTTGATTCAGATGGTGACGGAGCTATCACTGAAGGTTTGTTAGTTTCGTCGCCCCCAAACAATTTTCTGCTGGAAAGTCTCCAGAGAGAGCGGGACACGCAATCATTTCTTGAAACTTTTTTCCATCTCCTCCTTTCGCAAGGGAAAGTTTGTGCTCTCGGTCTCCCAAAGTTCATTTTATTTCATTGTGCAGAAGGAGAGCCAGCGAGCGAGCAAAGCAAAAAAAATCGAAAAAAAAAAGAAAAAGATAGGGGGAAAATTGGCAAGATAGAACGCGCCTATTCAATCTTCTTGTTCCACCTAAAAACTGTTGGCAGGAATTGAAAAAGGAAGAAGACAAATTATACGTTTGCATCGCTTCCTCCCGTTTGGCTCCTGCATAAAAAATGTGAACACTTTTTTATTTTGCTGTTTTGCAGACGAGATGGCCGAAATTCTACGAAGAACCGCTGATCTAGGGGATCGCGCAGCTATCAGCGACATGTTCAAGGCGACTGATTTGAATGGGGATGGTAAAATTACCTTCTTCGAGTTTGTGAAAATGATGCAAGAATAGATAAATTTACCTGAGAATACACCTAAATTAATATGAATCGCATTTACACCCCCACTTCTATTTCATCTGTCCTGTCGTGTTTAAGCTCACCACCCCGTGTTGTTCATTCCTTTCCAGAATCTTCTTTTTTTTAATGTACCACTTTTACCACTGAATAAACTAGTCGCACTTTCAACACTATACAAAGTTTCACATGCTTCATCCACCCTCGCCCAACAACAACAACAACAAAATGCCCACCCAAAGCATCAGCTGGATGACCACGTTTTCACTCAAAGCCCACCCTCCTTCACTATTTTTTTTTCCAATTTTCCACATCCGTCTTTGTTATATTTTTCTGTCGAAAGAAGCAAAAAAAGTAGGATGGAAAAAAATAGATAGGAAGACGGCGGCGGGAAGTTTCAAACACCATCGAGATATTATTCATGAAGTGAAGTGCTCTTGGCACGGATACGGTGGTACAAACTTTATGGAAACTTCAAATCCCTTGAGCCAAATCCATCAAATTTGCAGAGGTGATATTCAGAAGGAAAAAAGAAACCAAATCCGACATTTGGGAATAAAGATACACTTCAAGGTGTGTTGCTCGTTTGTCATATTATATGCTCCTGCAACTGCTATCAAAGTTTGGAAAAAAAGAAGGAAAATGCCTTTCGGGAATACAAGCTTGTTTACTGTTGATGCAGAGAAAGTACAATAAAAGTGTAGTCTACAAAAACATAAAATCAGAAAACAGGAAAAAATGCGCTAAAAAAACTATTACTAGCGTTTTCAAGAAACCTTTGAAGCTTTAACAGTTTCAAATAAAAATGCAACATGGTGATCCCACAAAAAATATGTACGATATTTTATTTTATCTAAATTGTTAAGCTTGTACGAAGGGAAATGAAATTTTTATGTCAAGTCAACTTGGTTGAACATTTGAAAAAACCGATATCCGGGTCCGTTTTCTAACGGATTCCGTGCCACACTACATGTATTTCGTGTATTAAAAAAAGAACCCACTAAAGAATAACAATTCAGGATAGTTCATCATGGGTTAGATTAGGTACTGAACTAATTCTTATATTCTCAAAACAATTAATGTTTTTTTTTTATTATACAAGTGATGCAACATAAAAAATGGGGGTTTTTTACAAACCGAAATGACAAACTGGTGCACTGAACATTTATTCCAAACAATTTTTGAAAGCTAGCATTTTTCTAATCCCGAAAATTATTGAGATCTATAATATGTCGATTTCGAATAACATGACCACATATTTCCAAACGGGATTTTTTTGACAGGATGGATTCGGACGGATGGACAATCTGGATGGGTTTTTTTTTCGGTATTAACTACATACTCAACAAATTTACATAGAACTGAAAAAGGGAATTTCGCTATTTCGGTCGCGCAATTGGCGGTGCAAATTTTCTGTATCAGGGGTGTGCGGATAACAGCCGAATTAGCCGAATTAGCCGATCGGCTAATTCGGCTAGCTCGGCTAATATTAGCCGAATTATCCGTTAGCCGACCTTTTTACCGATTAGCCGAATTAGCCGTTAGCCGACTTTTTGGCAGTTCGGCTAATACGTAGTTATCCGTTAGCCGATTTTGGCCGATGTTAGCCGAATTCGCCGATCGGCTATTTCGGCTAATTCAACTAACATATTTTTTTGGAAAACAAAATGTGGTGAATTTGTATGATTTTTTCCTATTTGAACAGTCGTTCATCCCTGAATTTGCTCAATAACAATGAAAAAAATAACCCAAAACCTGAATTAACAGAATGGACAAAAAAAGCTTAACCAAATGAATATTTTCCGAATTAGCCGAATTAGCCGAAAATTAGCCGATTCGACCGATAAATTTTAGCCGAGTTATCCGTTAGCCGAAAATTTTGAAATTAGCCGTTAGCCGAATTATCCGTTAGTCGATTGTTAAAAAATCGGCGTTAGCCGATTTATCCGTTAGCCGAAAAAATCGGTTATCCGCACACCCCTGTTCTGTATCTTGAAGGGTTCGCTTGGAAATCTAGTTTCCGCCGCACTATCCACAAGGGAACTTGGAATTTGAAAAATAAAAATAGTTGTCCAAATTTAAATAAAGTATAAGATTGTGTATATATTGAACAGCGGAAAACACTTTTTAATCGGCCAATAAAACAAATCTGGGATATGTTCTTTTTGTAATTCCTGACAAATTGTTTGCAATTAACAAAATCGTCAGAGCTGTTGGAATCATGATACACGTGAAAATGATATGTTAATAAAAATTGCAACTTAATTGCAAATAAACTATACAAATATAGTTTCATAGAGAAGACCAACATGATTTCTAAAAGATCGGCAAATTGTTTTTAATTAATTGGTGAGTTTATAGTAAATCTCTCTGTAGCAGTTTGACGGACGCTTTTTTTCGAAGTTGTCCTGCAATCTTGAAAATCAACATTCTTCAGTCTTCTGCCATGCTGAAAAATTGTTTTTCCCTTGCAAGTGTTTCTAATTGAGTGCAAGATAATTTTTTATTAATATTTTACACTATCGTTAATCGATTACTGCGGGGTAGTTCTCAGGTGGTGCCTGACGCTTTTCAAAACGTTTATTTAGAAATTAAACAAGTATGTATGTTCTGAAAAAACCTGTTTTTCAATTATATTATCAAAAATTTTAGGAATTCCATAAAAGTTTCACACCTGTTTCTACAACACTTCTTTGTATGTACTCAGTGTTGGAGGTACACGTATGGAAATGTATGATCTCTCATAATCCATTTTGTACAAGATTACCCGCCGAAGATAATGGGGACCTATGAAACTTTCGCATTCTGTATAAGCACGTTATCTTCTACCTTTTCCAGGCTCGGTATACGATCACTCCAGAAACACATTCAACCTTCGCACCTGAAACATGTTTGTTGCAAAGATCATTTAACTCTTCCACAAACTTCGTTTTCAATGCTCGTACCAACAACTAGTAAACTTGATAGTAGACAGTTGAGAGCTTTTTTCACTCTCTGTATCACCTCGTTTCACTCTTTAAGACAAATGAGGCGTGTTCTCGTGTTTCGTTGAAAACCTCCTCGAAACAGCGAATGCAGCACTATTTAGAGAGGGTGCAAAATATAAAAGCTGCTGATAACGTTGCGATCAGATAGTGTTTCGAGTTCTCGTACAAGGAACAAACTTCACTGATATTCTATTCTTTGACAAATCTCGAGAAAAAAGGAATACCCTTTCAAAATTCAAACGGTGAGTCGTGTTAGACTTCTTTAAACTACATCCTGGAAGTAAATTTTGGTCACGCGTAAGAAAAAGTGCGTGATATACCTGTTTCGTGTGATAGCTTGTATTTTTCAAATATAATTTTCAGCCACACAATGTCGATGCATCAACTTCCTTCCGAAATGCTTAGATCAGTTTTTCAAAATGTCAATTCTCAAGACATTCCGAAGCTTCGAAGTGTGTGCCAAATGGTAAGATTTGGACTTTTTAAAAGAAAATATCCGTTCATGAAGCGCAACACCAGATGGCTTTACTTTAAGCCATATAAGATCTGGGGACTGTGGAGGAAGCTGGACTTGAACTTTTGACTTGCTAGCAACCACCACTACCACCTGAGCTATTCCAGATCATACCCAAAACTCTTTTTTTTTCAGTTCAACAGTGTCATCAAAGAGAACTACTGCTACCTGCCACGAGTTGCATACCTTGTCAAAATCTACTCGGTGAACGGAGAAATTATGATCGCGAACATGAAGTCCGGAGATATCAACGGAAGCACACAGGTGCGCAGTTTCAATCACTCATATGTTAGTTCCGGCTTAGAGTGCAGGGGAAACCCAAAACCCAAAACCAAAAAAAAAACTTATCAGAAATTGTGAATGCCCCAGTTTTTCTCCTATTCTCTTATCGTAACCCACTCAATTCGCTTTCATCCGACTGAAGCGCATTTTCGTTTTAATTTCACTCCGACAACAAGCGTTTATCAGTTTTGCGAAGTTGTTATCAAAATTGTCCTCTTTTATTATCACTTTTACTTTTTTGTCAACGAAACATGCACATTGACCATTCTCTGCCGCCAATCCTCATAGAAACCTGTGCTCTCTTACTGATCTTTTTTTTTTCAAATGAAAGTGACATGCGAGCACGTGCCTTTCACATAGTAGCACGGAGCCGATCGGGCGACCGATCGAAAGTGAGAGTACATGAGTGACCCTGATTAGGAAATGAAAGTTTTTTGGCATGCTGAAAATACCCGCGGTAAATAACGAAAGTGAATACTGAACATGAGAATCAGGAGATTATTTTCGAACGGAAAATATGCTGACAGCAGCACAACGTGCATCAAGCATGGCTGGCAAAAACCAATCTAAACCAAACTTCACGGCAGTGATAATAAGATAATAAAAGCCAACGATTACAGAATCTGTTTGATTTCGATTTCAATCACTGGAGGGAAATCGGAATTGTTGAGCTGGAGTTTGAGATCATCAATGAGTGTGATTCCATAAAAGTAGCAAAAGCGTTCACATTGATTCTACGTGAAATGATCAGAACTAGACAGTCACAATTAAGGTATACATAGATATATTTATAAAGATTCAGTTCTTCTTTTCAGAAAAATGGTTTTCACAAATGTCCGATTATCTGCCGATGTAGCCACAGAAGTCAAGCAACTTTTTGACATTGCGCTCTACCAATGCGAGGTATTATTTTGAACCGATGTGTTTTATTATTAAGTGATTGGTCAAGAAAGAAGTTTCAATAGCTCCCCCTATTTTCGAGACAAACAAAATTCACCTAACTCATTTCATGAGGGTGGACAAATTTTTGTCCGACCATGTAGTAAAACCGCTCTAGGTTACGGTACTCCTACCACATCTGTAACTATCAAAATCTGTAAAAATACATTGAAAAACCACGAATGGTGTCGGCTGCGCATTTACCAAAAGGAACGCGACGTTTTAGTTGCTTCATAAATTGAAGACCAGGATCTACGGAATATAACCTTAAATGTATGAATCTCGTAAAACTTCCTTGTTTCCCTAACGCTGAATAATTTAAAATTTCAGAATGTAACTGTGGAAAACTCGAATCTCCCAATCTCCTTCCACTCAGACAGTTTGAAATCTGCAAAGTTCGATCACTTCCGCTGGATTTCCTCTACTGGATCAAAAACTCTTCCCTCTGATATTATCCTCCGAAAGCTGCAAAATGACATGAAAAATGCAGTCAACAAGCGTTCGTTTTTGGCTGAAATGGACTCTGTCAGTGTTGAAGCTGCTTGCGATTTTGTTGAGGTTTGTTGTCATGCCGTTTTCTCTTTGTCACATGATCTTGATTTCAATTTATGATGTCTTTGGCAACTTTCACTTGTTGGCGGTAATATGTTATTTATTTGCTGATAAGTGACTGAGAAAGCGAAAGTGGACAATTTTTCCGCGATAAGCCGCGAAAAAAAATCGACAAAATTACAGGAATGGCTTCGTTTGCCCGTTGCGTCATTCTTCAATCTGTCGTTCCACAATTGCGATGAGACCTGGAAAACACGATTCTTGGAGGAATGTGAACGGCGCCATTTGACACATAACTATATGGAATTTCAGTCGAGAACGCACACGAATTCACACGTGAAAATCAGCTTCTCACAGGTACAATTTATATGGAGTAAAGTTCAAAGTTTAAATTCGGTGTTTTTCAGGACGCTAGTACGTGCTGCATTTGGCCAGTTTTTGACGTCCCTGCTCGCACCACGGGACAATCAGTTTGTTATGCCCGTTATTTCCGTGATTTCTAGACGGTTAGAAAAAGGATATATCTAGTCATTCAACATAATCATTTTGTTTTTTTTCTCCTGAATTTTATTCACTTTATTCATTTTATCAATTTTAGTATTGTAGGCGGGTTCCTTTTATTCATTTCTAGTCAGTCATCATATTCACTTTACTATGGTTTTTTCCTCATATATTACTCATTTATTAGAGTTAAACATATAAAAATACAAAAATAAACGAATTCAATGCGACTAAAAACGAAATATAATAAATAAATCATAAATCACGATGCAGTAAAGAAGATAATATCAACATCATATCAGCAATGAATACATTCCTTACTTTTGAATATGACAATTCAAATTGATACATATCAACACAGAATAACCGGAAAGATTAGAGGATGACGGGACAAATGTGGAGAGAGGAAAAAAGTGACGGAAAAGCTCAGTGAAGAAAAAAATACCACAACAGTATGCTCTATAACAACCCGAAAACTATATGCTACAATGTTAGAGAACGCTAGAAAATTAAAGAACAGATTTTAGAGTAGATTACGATGTACATCATTCCGAACATAGGTGTAATCTCCATTGATGTCGCTGTTCACACTGTAGTGATTTTGCATTCTGTTGCTCGAGTGGAATGCGCTCGTCTCGCTTGGCACCAGTGGACCCTCGCTGAAAAATTGAAAAATTGAAAAATCACGTAGCATTTGTAAATTTGAAAAAAAATTGACAAACACTTTTGCATGGGGTGTTCGCTAAAACTCAAGTACTAAAGTATAGTTGAAATTGCAAGATTTCTGCCATGCATGCAATTATCAAATAATAAAGCAAAATACCCAAAATAACTCACAAATGATGGTGCAACCTCGGAGTGTAACTACTAGCTGCTGACGGCGGCGGCATTTTTGGAGGAGATGGTGGATAAAACTGCGGTGGATCAGGCTTATAGTCCGTGGCAGTGGTAGTTGTAGTGTGAGATGAAGCACCTGAAATGTTAAAAAATTACAGTATAAAGTTAAGTTACGGTGAGTGTTTTAGGAAAATAACAGCACTGACGTTGTGGACCCACGATGCAAAGGAAATAGCGCACAGTGTGTCAACACAGTGTGCAAAACTGTTAATTTTTAATATGGAAAAAATTGCGGTTAAAATCAATTTTTATGCATCTTGTGCATCTTTGCTTACAAAAAAAAGGTGTAAAACCTATAAAATGCAATATTTTCAAATGTCTCAAATATTAATTTTTGGATTCGAAAATTAGCTTGTAGGTGGAGCGCCTAAATCTAAGTCTGTGTTTTCAACACACAAATTGAACCAAAAATACCGAATTTCGTAATAAAACTTTTTCAAATTCCTGAAAAAAAGTTAAGTTTTTGAGCTAAAATCTCAAATTTTGCCAACCTAAATTATCACCCTTTAATTCATATTTTGGTAATTTAATACATGTTGTTTCGTTGATTGAGAAGTTTTTCATTTGGTGGGATCAAAACATGATCCAATTGAGTGCACCAATAGACAGAAAATGGATCTCAATAATCGAATAACCGCATTTAAATCTATTGAAATATTTAATAACGGTTGAAAATTAAATTTTTTACAGATTACAGGATTCGGTAATTTTGGATCTAAAAAAAAAAGGTTTCAAATTTCGGTAGTTCACCTTTCAAGATGCTGAAGCCACAAGAAAATGATTTTGAACAAAACGTGTTTCCTTTTTTGAAATTAAGAATTCCTTGAAATTGAGGCCCATTGGGGCATTATGTGCTTATTGCGAATTAACTGTGTATGCGTTCTTTCAACGTTATATCGAATACCTTTAATAGGGATGGTACTCTTGAGACACTTGCACAAACAACAGACAAACATGATGAACCCGCAGAGTGACAGGATTATCGTCGCCGAGAACAACAATACGAAAACACCGCTGACAGTTGTCAATGGGTCCAGCTCGATATCTGCAATGCAACAACATCAAGTTAATTGACTGGATAAAGAGGATTGCCAATTTGCATATGTCTCCGTTTCATATGCAAAATTGAAGAGGTCTAGATAAAAATCAAAGTGAGAAGAATGTTGACATACTCTGACAATTGGCGGCCATCTGACGAGAGTGGATTAGGTCTTCGCCGTTTGAGCAGTCGGCGAACCGATCACACGCGGATTCGATGGGAATGCATTCTCCGTTGCCGCATGAGAATTCCCCGGTTACGCAGTTACCTGGAAGAAAATTTATTATTAGAATTCTTAATAATTCAAAAAATAACTTTCATATCTATTAACATTTTTGAAAAAAATGTTTTATGGCAATTCAAAGTTAGGCATAAAAGGGACTTTTTCGTATTGGTTTTTGATGCAAAAAAATCAGTCAATAGGTGCGCAAAAGTTTTTAAAACATGTTTTCAAAGCTTTTCTAGACTTTGAGTTAAACTATTTTGATTATTACGTCCATTTTAAATATAGCACAGCAGTGACCCAAATTAAAGGTGTCACTAAAACTTTTAAAAACATTTTATCATGATTTTTGGCTATTTTAGCACCATAGCAATAGTTTTTAATCATTCTTATGTGAACTTACCGGTTTTAGAAACCCGAAAGCTACCCCAGTGCAACTTGAATCCTTTCGAATTTGAGCCATTGGGATTTGAGTGCCACCAAAGTGTCAGTGCGTTATGTGAGCTTGTATTCAAAATGCGATTTTCAAAGTGTCCACAAAATTGTCCTGCAATTACCCAAGTACATCCACTTGATCATCACTCAATCTCCCCTCTAAACCAAACTGTTCATGCATCTGGCCATCTGGATTAGGGTCTCACGCCGACCACCCGGTTCAAATTAATTTGAGAACTGTCGAGAATGTGGGAACGTGACATAAATCACGTCAAGACATCATAATTCTATTAACAACATTCTTTGGATAAAAAGGCATGTAAAAAGTAACAAAATGTCGGCTCAGTTTGGAGATTACGCAACAAAAGCGGGGAGGGTCAAAGGCGGGAAAAGGGAAACCAACCGATTATCGGACCTGGCGATGTGATGTCATCGATGCGAGCAGGTGCATAGCTTTCCGGATCGAGTGTCGTTTCATGCTGAATAGAATTGAATGTCGGGATACCGAAAAGTTTTGTCGGCTTACATCAAAGACGTGCAAAGTGTCCTTTTCACAAGTTCTCGCGTTTTCGGTGCTGGCGACATCGAATTGCAATGCCCTCACGCGAATGCTATATCCAATCGGGGCAACTAGCATAAGAACGCAGTTTCTACTTGTGTTATACGGTTCTTGGCCGTATTTGGAATGAGAATAAAGAAGTCCCGAAAACCCAGTGAGCCGTCTGTCAAGTCTTGCTTTACACTCATTCCTACTGTCCAAACCGTCAAAGAAACCTGAATAAAAACATGTACTAGTAATGCTATCACTGAGAAAAATAATACATATCATAAAAAGTTGATGTCTACTGGGATAAAGTCTACACTACGTAATGTGTGTACGCTTTTATCTGATTTTGCCATAAATTGACGCAGAGTTTTCCCAATTCCAACTCTCATCCATCTTACTGATTCATATGGGAATAGAGGGGTGCGGTGGTGGTGGTTGACTAATATGGTTAAATTGTGATATATATCTTTCCGCTAGATTTCTTTAAAAACGGAACTTACTGGCAATGGGTTCAGCGGAGTAGGGCTTCCAGCATATTGAGAATAGGATGAGAGCTATGAGTAGTTTAGTCATTACCTGAAATTCTGAATTAAATGATAATTGAAGACAGCTAAAGGGGGGTTAATACTCAAATATTGTGGTAAAAGAGAAAAAATAGTCACACACAATATCACTTTACAGGTTGCTTGTAGGGAAATAGTGAAAATTAAAATAAAAAATTAGTTCTTTAATTTAAAGCCAAATAGTTGCAAACAGTCACTTTTTCATCATTGATAATTTTGGAAGTTGACCAAAAAGTGTTTTTCACAAATTTTATATTCTAATTATGTTGCAACTTGATTTGAACGTTTGTTATAAATTTCTCAAACTTTCAAAACGTTGCCAGAAACATTTTAAAGTTGTTTTCTAATAATTCTCTTTTATTTAGAATATTCTAAGTGTGCTTAGACGACATTTCCACTTACTGTAAGTACAGAAAAATGTTATGTTTTGACCACCTATATTTTTGGTTGTGAACTGGTGACCCAAAAAAAGAGAAGAAAACACCAAAAAAAAAGTGTGTGGATGCTTATGATGGACAATGACCTGAGGGAAGAGATCATAAAAGCAAATTTGCATACGATGAAGTGCGCAGTGCCACATAGACCTCTCCCTTGTTAGGTAAACACGTACACTCTACCTGGCAGTATGAGGCCCGACGCACACACAAGAAAATAACTATGAAGAATCAAAGCTCTACACGGATCGTCATTTTTCAAAATAGATGAGCGAGACCAACTAAAAGATGGTTTGTGAGAAAGAAAAAAAGAGCATCTATATTTCAAAACGGCACCTACTAAACATGTTGCACGATTTATGACTCCCTTGGCAAGTGTGGCAAGAGTGAAAGAGGGGGAAGAGAGTGCGCGGGAAGAGCGAGGTCCAGGAGTATGGTAGAAGAAGGCGAGGAGGAAAGAGAATCACAAGGAGTTTGAGGATCTCATTAGTCCCGCCCATTTACGTACAAAATGAAATTAATGAATTATTTCATAATAATTTGTCAAAATAAGGAATAAATTGAAATCTAGAAACTTTTTTTCATAATTCCTAGGCCAGGGAAAATAAAATACTACAAAAAATACATTAAAAAAGTTTTCAAAAAATTTTTAAATTTTTTTTGTGTATTCAAAAAGTCGTATAAACTCAGTTTTATCATAGTTTCAAACTATCATTATAATATAGCTGAAAACTTTTTTAAATGCACTAAACATACAAATTATTAGTTAGCTAGCTGCAAATAAAATTTAACAGTTTAATATATTTTTCGTTCAAAGTTTCGCTTCAGTTAGTATTGTATATTACAACTTTTTGTTAACCATCAGTCTTAGTAAGTTTTAACTGCCTGAAAATCTCAAAAGACCATACCAGTAAATTTCAAAAAATAGCAAAACCAACCCACTAGTTGGCAATAAATCATCAATAATTGTTCCCTGATAAGAGTGCTCAAAAAAACTTCTAGTGTGGTGATAACCAACGGGAATATTGCGTCGTTCACACCGCCTCTTGACTAAAAAAAGGCAAAGATAGGAGGAAGACAGAGGTTTCAATGAGGTTGAAGTGCTGCTCCAAACTGACGCCGAAGGCCACAAAAACACATCGATCATTTGGTGATTGAACAGATGAGCCTTATATGAACCGAGAAGACAGCAACCACCCGCCTCGCGCATTCACTATTCGGCCATTGAATATTCTACTATTGTGCGGGTCTTCTAAGTCTTTCGGACCTTTTGATCAGTTTTGTAGAAGAAGGGGGGGGGGTCTAATTTATCAAAATTACATTACTCAATGATGAACAATTTTTAGATCGAAAAATATTTTAATAAAATGATTGTAGCAATTTTTTATTATTATTTTAAGAGCTCACATATATTTCAAGCATCAATTTGATTCCAAATTAAATTCGGATACTCCAAAAATTTCGATTTTTATTTTAGGCGTTCTAGTGTGTGGGTCACTGACAGACACTGGAAACAGCTTCGATTAAAAAAACTTGAACTTATTCAAGATGCTGAAAAAGGCACATCAGTCTGTCAGTAAGAAAAAAAAATAAATTTTCAACATAATTTTTTTTAACTTTTCAAAATTCTGACATTTACAGTCAATATATCATTTGTGAGAAAGAAGCAAAATTTAAAAAATGAAGTGAAGTATTTTATTTTTCACAAATATTTTGCTTATTTATATTAAACATTTGATAGCAGCAAAACGTGCAAAAGTGCTGTAATTGTTTTCAAAGACTTCAAATTTTTCAGAAACGGTTGGCAATTTCCAAAAGTTAAAGCAAAATCTGAAGTATTAAAACCTTTTTTATTAAGAGTGTGAGATCTTGACTATCTAAAGCAAGACCATTGTTTTTTTAAATAATCACATAAAAAAGCTGACTAGAAAAAATAAGATTGTAATGAAAAACAGAAAAACCATCAGTCAAAGTATTGTTGTACAGTGTGTGCCGTCCTTAAGATTTTTTTAAACCTTACTATTTTTCAGAAATTGTCTAAAAATTCATTAATTTCGATTACAAATGCCAAAAAAATCCCCCACACTGACATCAGGTCAAAAGATGTTTTGAAATCAATTTAAAAAAATGAAAAAAAAACGTTTCTAGTTGGAATTGTGTATTCTCTACAGGACACAGAACAAAATATTGTCTTATTTATATTCTAATGAGACACTTGGGAACGTATGTGGAAAATTGAAGCAATTACTGAGATCATAACTCGACAGGTGACCACCACAAGCAGGTCATCTGTTAAGACAGTCTGTCACTCATCATCTCTTCCACCCTCTTTTCTTGCTCCTCCCTACATCTTCGGCACATTAACACTCAATCGTATGCTCATTTTCGAGAGTCAATTAATTAGGCCGACTGTCGTGACAAATCATTCGAATGTTGCGTTTCAAAAGCACATATTTCAACAAAATGGGCTGAAAGAGCCCGGGAGGGTCTTTCTTGTAACGTGTTTGTGTCGAGTGCATCGCCGGTGATTGATGAGAAAGAACGACGAGTCCGTCCCAAGAAGCAGCTCTTCTTCCTCGCCCATTGACAGTGTATCATTTGTGGGGAAGAAGCAAGAAAAGAAAATGAAGCACGTCTGTGTAAGCCCTAGTCATATATACCGGTTTGGTGGAGCAGAGAAGGAGATGAATAGAGTAAGAAAAAATTAAAATCAGACTACAAAGGACAGAGATAAAATGCAAACACAAAAGGACACCGTTTCTTTTTGTTCAACTACTTGTTAATCAATATGAATCAGTTTATTCACTAAATTGATAAAAGAACACGAAATGAGTAAAGATTCTCAAATAATGTACAAAAGGCAGCAACAGATGTGAACTTTTCAGAGCGCAACACATACAAGCGACGTTCGTTAGTAGTAGTAGATTGTAAAAAGTTCGTGTAACACTGCAGAGAAACTTAGTGTCAGGGTACCGACGTGGTCTGTTTTTGATGATTTTACAACTGGCACGACGGTGGTAACGCTAAAAAAATCTGGCAGTCAGATGCACAAAAAGTGGTCAGATTTACAACTCGGACTATACATTTGATCTCGAAACCGGTGGTGGTTTTATGAGCCCACCATTAGCACTATTAAGTTGATGAATCTAGTTGGTCGGGACAAATATATATATATATATATTAGTGCAGTATCTATTAGTCTTGCGCTTTTTACTGGGCTGAAAATTTATTTTAAAATTAGCATTAAAATTTTTTACAGATAAAATCGAACAGAAAACCGAATTTTTCGGCATAAAGAAACAAAAATGGCTGAAAATGGCTGAATGGAATACATTTCGCAAGAATTCAAATTTATTACGTATACGGTATTAACTTTTAGAAAAAGAGAGTTTGTAAAAAATACAAAAACCAAAAACTGCCGTTTTCGTCTTAATTAATGAGATAAGTGAGCTTGAAAATTATGGAAAATTGGAATTTCTGATCTAACACCCAAGAAAGTGCTTTTCGGATGAACAAGTTATTTGAAAAATACGCAGTTTTTGAGATTTTTCCTATTTTTCGATTTGTTAAAATAAATAAATAAATTTCTATAAGAAAAAAAAAAGATAATAAACAGTTTCACAAATAAAGTACAAAAAAATAATCTGTGCAAAAAAGTCAAATAGGCGCAAAATTTAAATTCAGTTTTCTATAAGTTTATTCGTTTTGTTTGTAATAATATGTATGATCAGTTTTTTTTCAAACAGAATTAGCCTGAGAGAAATTAAATCAAATTCCAAAAGTAAGACCAGGTTTTCCCATTAAACAAAAATATATAGAAGTTAAAATTAAAAACTGAAAAAAAAACAAAAATATATTACACAGAATTACTATGAAATTGTATTAGTGGAGAATACCCGCAAAAAGTGAGTTGTTTGAAAAATTTAATATATACAAACTTTTTCGAACGAAAACCAACGTTTCAAAAAGCGACCAATTAATTAAGAATATTGAGACAAATGTTAGCGCATCGTGAATCAGCTAAACGATCGTCATAAATTTTATGTTGCGGAAACGAGCTGCACTCGAAGAAACGAAGCGAGAGAACGAGCTGGCAGACGGGTCAGCTGCGAAAAGGGGGGATGATTGTTGTTTTGTGCAAAGAATGCTCTCAATCAGAGCACCGTGTCTATCATCTGGCTGTGTTAAAAACCATCGTTCAATCTTCCTGTCTCCTCGACTACTCCAAATCATCAATATTGTTTTGTTCAGTCAAAAACTTTCACTATTCGATTAGAATAAGATGAGTTTTTGTAGCTTACTTGTTTAATTAAGATTATCTCATAATCAACAACTGAGATTACAACAGATTAGAGGTCAAGGAAAGAAATGAAGTTGACAAATTTGCGTAACGATAATCAGTGTTTGGTCAGTTACGTAACGTACAGACTGAAGACTGAAGACTCGAGCAATCATGCGCAGAGTGTTACCTTGATTCTTATCATGATTTACGATAATTGTAATTATACTCCTATCTATCTCTGTATATTGAGGGAAACGAGAACCTCATGAACTGGCAGTGAAAAATGTGCTCTTCCACGAATACATTTTGTTGGTTGTCTAACAAAAACGCATTTATCAGAAAGTTGTTCTTCGGAAGCAGTTCTTCTCCCGCAAACTGATTTTTTTTCTCTAGCAAACTGTTAAGAGAATGTGGAAAGCAACTAGAAAAACGTAGCGAAAAAAAATTAAAATTATTGCAAACTGTTCAAGTCACATATTTCAACGCGATTAGTTACTGTGTCACAGCGGGATGTCAGCACAAAGGACATTAATTGAAATGTATGGAAAACTGAACAACGGCGTTGAAACATTGCGGGAAAATGAGATTCAGCAAGTGCAGTTTGTCAATTGAAGCTCAAACTTTGAAAAAGGAATGTAACGTTAAAACTTAAAAGTGAAGTAATGTATAATCAAAAAAAAAAAGTTTTATGATTTTCAAATTGTTCTATTTTCAAGTTTCTGTTCTTTCTGGGAATTTCCGTCGAAGATTGTTTTTTTATTTGTCGAAGATTGTTTTCCTATTGTTTTTTTTTGGAAAAAATTGAAAAAATTGAAAAAAAAAAGCAAACTTTGGAAAATTTTAAAACAATTTTTTACACTTCCGTCTTTGAGATTAAAAAATTTAATTAAAAAAAATAGTAATTCCTGGAAATTATCAAACTGAATATTCATAAAACGATATTTTAAAAAGCACCGGAATTTTTGTTTTTATTGTTTTCTGAATTTTTAAAATTCATAAAATGTAAAAATGTAACATTTGTTTATAGTTCAAAAAATATATTCAACAAAATTTTTTGAAAATTTTTTGTGCATAAAATTGTGAGGAAAAAATTGCAAAATTTCAGAATCCAGCAAGCTAATTTTTCATTCATCAAATTATGTGAATAAACATGAATTTTTAGGTTTAATGCGAAATTGTAAAAAAAATATGGCAAAAACTGGAAACTTCGCCAACCGTGTTTCTCAATCATGTTCTGTCAGATAACTGACGAAAGGCACCTGCAATTTGTGTTGTGATAGTTCTACTTTTTATCAATCTGCTAACAAATATAGATGCAGTTTGAAATAAAACAACAACCCATAAATAGTTCAAATGTCCTTACAAATGGCTATAAATAAAACTGATCTAGTAGTCGCTAATCTTGACAAAAATATGAGAAAGAGAGCCACTATTGTTGGTCCTGCAGAGCACAATGTTGATGCATTGGGTTCTTGGCAAGTCCCCGTGGGACACTGCCCAACTGAACCGGATTGTCCGTAGTGAGCAGCACACGACTCATAACCATATACGCTGGGCCAATGTCAATCACAGACTGCCTGCCAATCCATTTAGCCGTTTTCCTAGCCACCATGACTTTTTTCTAGTATTCTATTCTCCAGTATGTTTTCAACAAAATTTATTTTGAAATGGGAAGAAAATTGATGGGACAGTGGGACAGAGAGAAAGCTTGATAAAATTACTATTCTAATCGGAAAGAAATGTTTGGGATGGGTGGAACAGATAAGGAGGCCTTCAAAAATTCTGAATATCAGTTGAAGTTCACTAGTTTAAAATACATTCGAAGAAATCATTGAAATTGTACAAATTTTGATGAGGGGTGGTGGTGAGAAAGGAAAATAAAACACTAACAACAAAAACCTAACAATGCAAGGTTACGGAAAAAATTAACGGGTCCAAAATGACTTTTGACACGTGTGCAAATGAATTGAAACAAGATAGAGAGCAGAATCAGGAGAAGATGAAGAAAGTTTTTAAAAATGTAAATAATGATATTTGATGGTTTAATATTGATGAGAAATAGACAAAAACACGGGGCAAATACTTTTGATAGAGACAAAGAGCTGTTGAGAATCAATGAGAAGAAGCAGAATCATTCGTTGTTTCCCTGTTATGAAGAAAGAAAGTGACAAATAAAGAGGTAATCAGAATTGACTGTGAATATGCATCGAAAAAAACCGAAGAAAACCGAAAAAAAAAACAAAAATTAAAATGTGGATGAAAGAATGGGGGTGTTTTGGATTCGCTAGACTGACTACTAAAACTGAAAGGCAATCGGGGGGATATTTCTTGGATGATGGTGAATTCAGGCGGAAGTCGTTGCTTGAGTACTATGATCGGCAAAAATGACATGAGTAGTGAACATGTACTTCTCGCCGCACTGAGTTCCGCACAATGCGCATTTGAAAGGATCACCGTCCGAGTGAAGACTTTTATGGAGCAGGTACATTGTGTTGTCGTAGAACATCATTCCGCAATGACAGCATTCCTAAAATAATTCTAGAGTTAGATGCCATTAAATGAGTAACGGTTATGAGTGTTTTGAGTATATATACAGAAAGCGCACGAATTAACGAGCTTTGCAATGAAGTTTCTAACAGAAACTTTTTAAAAAGTTTTTTTTAATCGAAATTTGAATTTTTGAAAAAACCTGCCAAATTCTAGCTAAAAACTGCAGCAGTCCGAACTTTTTTTTGAATGGTATCAGCTGCTGCGAACCGGAAAAGGCAAAGGCCGGGCTTTTAGCTAAAATTAACTCTTTTTTTTTGAAATTTTTTGAGAAGTCTCATTGCAAAATGTTCAAAATACCTAAAACCTATAGTTTTCCTTTAAATTCAAATTTCGGAAGAGAAAGTTGATAGTTCTGATAAGGTGGGTGATGTAGAGAATCCATCATCCTTCAGATTTCAAAGAAAACTTGTGACATCTACGAGAAATTGAAAACCTCCTCATCAAACTATACATGGTGTAATGTTCGGTTTTTCTATCTCTTTTTTTAGATTTTTTCTCAAATGAGAACGTTCCGAAAGTTGCAACAAATTGGCAATCATTTAATCAGTCTATGTTTTTAAGGTTGATAAAACCAAATTTTGGCATCAACAAAGAAATGGATCAAAAGTCCCAATTTTTGGAAAAAAAAACTCTGTTGACGATGCTCACAATTCTAATTGCACTTCGAAAAAAGGTAAACAAAATGGTGACATTTTCAATAACAAGTTGTTATTAGCGATAACACATACCACATTCTCCTCGTCTTCTTTTTCGGGAGTCGGTGATTTCTCTTTTTCAGTTAACGAAAGTGATGACTCATTGGCTGGCGGCGAGTGCGACTGTTCACTCGGACTTGGAGCACTGACACTCACAGAGCTTGACGTCTGCTCTGACCAGAGTTGCACCTGATCCTGCTTCACAATCGCTGCCACTGCTGGAATGTTGTGAAGAGCCTGAAATGCAAAGGTTAATTAGCGAAAGTGTGAAGGTTTCATTGATACCGGCAATGGAATATTTGGAATGTTGAGCATTGGTCTTGGGATGTTTTCTCCGAATCCATTGAACTGGTTCATTTGGTTTAGACACATCAACAAAATATCTGGGTTAGCCATAGGGAAGCTTGGTGGCTGAAAATAAAACCATGGAATCATGGAAATGCTTTTTATTCAAAAAGAAACGAAAGAAAGATTCTTACAATTTTGTCGAATTCAGAACTTGTGGAGTTATCGGAGGTGTCGGTGTTTGGAGGGCTAAACTCTGATTTCACCATTCTTTGCAACTGTTCTGTTATGCTCATGTTCGCAGGATCCATTGGCAAAGCATTTCCATTCGACAGCTTCTTCCTTTTTGGCGTGTTTTCTTTTTTCGGAGAAGACTGAAAATCAGAATGAGAAATAAGAGTTCACGTTCAGGATATCACATGATGAGAGAGATTCCACGGAAAGTGCGTCTCTTGGGGCAACCGAATTAAGCTCCGAGAACGAGAAAAACATCACCTAATAAGGCTCAGGTTCTGCTCGCTAATCATGTGTTACGTTTCCGTGTAATCTGAAGTTACATCTCTTACCTCAGAATCGTCATGTCTTGTCTGGAAATGAAGGAGAAGACGTCGCGAATTGGCGAACATCAAATTACATCGCTTACATGACGCGGGATTTGTTGACGAAATTGTGTGCGTTTCTTCCAAGTGTGCTCGGAGTGCATTGTGCTGACTAAACTGCATGTTACATTGTGATACTGGACAGTCGAAACCAAAACCCGTTTTGATATGTGTCATTGAATGCTCTTGCATCTGAAAGTTATAGGTTTATTTTAAGTTACATGTTTAAAACATGACTACGGTATGTTTTTAACATCTAAAAATCGGTTTTCACTTTCACACAATATTACAATTTACAATTTTCTCTGGTTTTCTCCTCGCCCCGCAACCTTTGTCTTTCATTATAAAAACCCCTTTTGATGCGAGCGAGGGTGATGGCTTTCAACTTTTCGGGAACCAATCAGAGACGCAGCTAGAACAAAAAAAAAACCGCCGACGGTTGGTATTTCTTCTTTTTTTTACTGATTGGCCCTGGGGGTAAGGTACACAGTAAAGAGCGGCAAAAATATGGAGACATCGAGAAGATGCTAGAAGGTAGGATGGGAGGTAGGATCTTCCGAAGAAAATGCGCGTGCTATCGTCAAGGTCTTTTACTTCTCATCTTCACCAACGTCGTCGGATAGTATGAAGAATCGGAGAAGAAAGACGCGCCAACCGTTTTCATATTCGACGGCATAACCTGACACCAATACCGTCAAATTGGTTCCCCCCGATTTTCCTGTTTTCTTCAGGCTCGTCGACCTTCAAGAACGGTTTTGGGCAAACAGATATCATCAGAGCGCTTGAAGAAATGGTTGATGGGCACTGCGGCAGTTCCCTGCCATCCATGGAAGAGACTCTTCTTATTTCCGGGAAAGTGAAAATATCCAAATTGAAAACGACCTTCAGGCGGCAATCCGCCGCCTCCTTCTTCCCTCAATTTCCCTTTCCTTACGGGAGATCAGTTTCACTTTCCATTTGATTACGTAAATTGAAGATAAAACACGATTTTTGAGTTACGGAAGGCGGCAGCGGCTTCTTACGCAACAGCCGTTAAATGGTGGGGCTAGGAGGTGGAGGGTAATAAAAAATATGCCAGACAAGCATACCTGATCTTTCCTGAAAAATCGTTTTTTGCAAAAACGACACTCGTATGGCTTCACACCGCTGTGGCGCATCCGATGACGATGCATGTTAGCCTGAAAACGCAACATTGATAAACCACAGGAAGAAAGTGAAAAGGGAATCAAAGAAGAAGATCAATCAGCACGATAACCATACTTGGAAAATCCAAATGATTCAAAAGTTGTCGAGTGTTTGAAAACCAGATTCCGATTCAGAAAATGTTTTAAAAATTGCTCACCTTCTGGCTGAACTGCATTTTACAGATGTCGCATTGGTACATTTGGCCTTGATGGCGTTCATGCGCTTCCTGAAATGTTCAAGAATCTTCACTGGTATGTCATGTGATTTCTAAGGTCATCACGTTTTTTGTACTGCCCCCGTATCTGGTCTTCCCGTTTCTTTTTCCAAAAACGCCTCTTTTTCCTCCCATCTTCTTCCACCCATCCCAATCTCTACCGCTTGATGTCACTACATAACCGAAAAAGGGAAAATCTATGTTTTTTTTGGTTTGGTTTCTCGGAAGATTCTGCCTTAACCAATTAGTATGACACCGGCTCACATGAAAGGCAACATCCTTAAGAAGAAAAGCCAATATATGAGGAGCCTGCCTCCTTCTCCCATACCACTCCACTACTACTCATCCCGATGACCGTTCGGGAAGTGATGGGATTGGCCGTCGGAACAAAAAACAGTAGGGTCAAGTGAGAGACGCAGTTAACTGGACAGTAGATAGAAAGTAAACAGTAGTTTGTGAGAAAAGCGGCATGGAGCGAGTGGGAGAAGAGAAAAGGTTCACGGAGTGTTGACTTACAGGACCCACCTTACAAGGAATTGATGAAAAGTGGAAAAGAGGGAAATTGAAAAGACTTTCATATCCATCAACAGATTTACATGCTAAAATTAATTTGTACCCTTGGGAACATGCGTAATAATGTACTGAAAGTATCTTTCACTCTTCCGTCACCTATAGAACAAGAGAATGCTTTCAAGAAAACGGGTAAAAATCCTTGAACCTACCAAGTGGCTTTTCATGTGTTGCGACATACAAGTGGTGAAATTACAGTGCGGGCAAACGTGAACCGTCTTTTGTCCTTTGGTGCCTGGTTCTTCTGAAATTTTTAGGTTTCACAATTGCATATTGGTACTTGGTAATTAACCATCAATAGAAATACATTCCAGTGTGTAAGAAAATGCAATTCAAAGAAAACTTACTTTTGATGAGAGTGTTTGTGATTTCTGTTATCGAAATGTGATGTTCAAGATGTTCATCCGAGTCCGGACTCGGCGTTGGATCTGAAGGGGGCGTGGACCGTGGCGACGGCGTGGACGACTGAATACCATCTCCCCACTCGATTGTCTGAAAAGCCTTGGTCTCAATGTTTCTAACGAGTCTCAGGGGGCATGTCTGGAAGACGTGTTACAACGTCACATCCAACATCCCTCCCCTCTTCATTTTTTCCACGTTCTGTTGTTCCCTCACATATCTTCTCTACCTCTGGCACTAATTAGGCAAATATGGCATTATGACGCAACCTTTTTTCTATATCTCTCACTCACACGCTCTCACTCTTCTGGATGAATTTTACTCTCCCATAACATACCTGCGAGTTAGACATTTCTCCGCTTGAAGACCTGCTGTGCTCGTTTTCGTGCTTCTCTGCAAAAAAAAAGTATTAGGGGGTAATGTTGCTAAATGTGAAACGCAATAGAAGCGGGTTAGTTAATGGGTTGAAGCGCTCACTAAACCGCTACAAATCCGAATTTTTACGGGTTTGTCTCCGTTCTAAGATGAAAAAAAGATGGACAAAGCGCGGGTAGGTGGATGTTTCAAACGAATTGGCATTCATGTATCACCGAACAGGTTGGTTACCTATATGTCCTTGAAACTCGGAAAATACAGTAGTCGTGAATCCGCATTCTGTGCAAGCGTTCAGTTCATCCATTGTTGAGATCACTGAAATGATAACCATAGCAAAATGAAAAACCCTGACAGGGAATATCTGGTAATGAGACGAAAATGGGCGACAAAAAGAAGAACAACGAGGAAAAATAGGGGAAAAAAGCGAGGAATATGGCACGACGAGACTTGCACACAATAATCAGGTGTGTTTACGGATGGCAGAAGATAAGAAAGGAAATGTATAGGAAATGGTAACAGGCGGATATAGGAATATATGGGAAAATTGGAAAATGGAAATACTAAGAGTGACTGGAAAAATATGTATTATCGGAGCGAAAAAAGCGGAGGAGGGGGAAAAGGAGGAGCCGGATCCATAGGTATGATCACATTGACAAGCATTTACAACGGCTCGCCAAATTACTGGTTACGCGCCTGGATACGAATTTGGGGAGTAGGCAGTAATTTATGGATAGCCAGCTTCTTTAGCAACCACTGCGAGTTGGACTTGTTATGAGTGTGTTTGATTTAGCGAGAGCCTGGTCCACGGTTTTGAGAGCAGCTAGGTGACCTCGCCTAGTTGTTTGTCGTCTCGCGGCGGCGGAGGCGAAGAAGGACCGAGATACGGTTTCCGGGTTTGGCCAAACATCTCAACCCGATGCCTCCCCGTGTACTCCATAAGCTGCTTCTCCGGATTTGACTTGCACTCATAGCGACGAGCTACTGTGTGCTTACTATATTTGTAAGAGAAGTGGTAAAGTGTGTATTCGCTGGGCAGTAGGTATCTTACGGACCTTTACGAGGAGCAATAAGAAAAAAAAGTTGATGAACATTAAAAAAAACAGGAGGAACTAATATGGATTAATTATCGCATCCAGACATGGTGTGTAAGATACGAAACATCAAAACATATATACTATTACACAAAATTTGCATCATAAACACGAAAAAGAGATTTGATGGATTGGGTGGATAGGGTAAAAATGTTATAAAATGAAAATTTTCAATGATCAAAATCTGAAACCAGCACAAAAATAAGATTCAGGAACCTGAGAAAAAAGAACAGGATCTCAAGGAAGGCAAAGTAATGCCAGGTGGATTATAGCACAATTATGTTGATGATTGCATGGCTGTGTGTCTATACTGGATTACTGTCAATTGCGCGTAACCACCACTACAAGTTCGAGACTAGCAGGAAGGTGGTCTAGATGGACAGATGGTGCTAACAGGTAATTGAGATGGGTGAAGTGACTGGAGAGCAAACTCGCATCTAGTATGACGTTACGTTTGCGGAGGAGAACGGTAAGATTGCGATACATAAATCTAGGTTCTATGTTTTAGGTTCTAGGATAGGAAGAGAAATTTGGGGTGTGAGGAATGGTGGGGAGCAAATATGGAGTGAAGGAATCTCTGGGGGTGGGGCACCGCAGGCATTGGATACGGTAGAACTAAAAGTGCAAAAGCTGGCAAACTGATATGGGGCGGATTACACCTGGGGGTGGCAGGGCGGAAAAACGACTTTACGCGGATGGCAATGAAAAAATGAGATGGCGGGGATCGAGGGGGGGAGGAGGTGACGGTTTCTGAATGGCATTTACAAGAAGAGAGAAAGGGGGTGAGATAGTGCGTGTGTCGCGGGGTGCCAAACAAGCTTTTTTGGGAATACGATGAAGAAAAAAGAAGAAAAACGATGTAGAAGAAGAAACTGTCGATGGCAGCAGCAGCGGCAGTGGCGGCAGGCAGCAACGGGCATCATCTCTATCTGTCGCCCGGGGGCGCAAGATGTAAAGAAAAAATCGAGCTGCGCGCACCTCATCAGAAAAACGCAGCGCCCACCCCCACACACACACACACACTCACACCGTTTCGTTCGGAAGAAAGAGAATGAAAAAATTGGAGAGAAGGCACTGGGGGAGAGGGGATGCCGTTGCGGGTGGCCTAGAAGGTCGGCAAGGTTAAAGTGAAGACGACGGGATCTTTTCAGACCATACTAGCTGCAGCAGGGAGACTTCCTCCCTCTCCGCACTATGTCTCCTCCTTACGATGGAGAAAAAAACCCGGTTTTTTGTGGCAGTGAGAAGAGCGTCTGGAACATAGTAATGACCTTCCAATAGATAAGGCATGTGGAATTACAATTGGATGAACATTTGGGAAAACGTCAAATGTAGATAAAAAATTGGAGGGAGAACAAGTGATTTTGACGATCTCGTGGTTTTCCAAGGATTATATATCATTCTAACATTATCTCTGTGGTTTTTTGTCCGTTCGGAAATGTTACAAAATTAGAAGACAAGGATGTTAGGAGAAGGTGTGAATGCTTGCATATGTGTCTTCTTCCTGTATGTTTTGTTGTTTCGTCTGAACGTATGATCAAGTCAAACATCTACAGTGTCACGAAGATTTTAGTTCCGAAATTGATTTTAATTTTCATGTTTTCAATTTGTTTTGATCTTTAATGAGTTATGAGAGCACCAAATTCACAAAAAGTACAATAATGTTTCAATAACCTTGGAAAACGACGTGAAATTTTTTAGGATGATAACCAAAAAAACAGGAATTGAAAAATTGACACTTTAGGTACCGACATACGTCCTCTCATCAAGAACCTTGGATTAGGAAAGAGATAGTGTGTATGAAATGTGAAGAGTGAGTCACGGAAAAAGAAATACAACTTAAAAATGAAATCAAGTATCCAGAAAAAATGTATCGAGAAGACAGCGAGACGCGAATTCATTGATTTTATTGAGTCAAGGACTAAAAAGAATTAAAAAAGCAATGGCCGTCGGATTTGATTATTCCGATTTGTGGAAGTTTCGGCTGCCCTGCGTTTTTTGATTGATAACTCTGGATAATTCGTCAGTTCTCTCTCTCGGCTTCTCTTTTAGTTTCAGCCTCAATTTCAAATCAAATTTTCGGAAAACCAGAGTCGAGATAACTCATGTCAAGGAATAGGTGGGAGGATAAATACGATGGTTATAACGGTCGAATGAGCAAGTTGGCAACGAGCTCATTAGCGACCGGAAAAGCAAAGGTATCAGTTTCGACGAATCTTCTATGCTATGGAGCTATTATGATGACTTGCCATCCATAGTGGGTGGAGCGACATGAAAAAAGAAACTACTTCAAGGTATGATAAGTTGACGAAAGCCTTGTGATAAATTCTTTGAAGCTACCGAAAGTGAATCATGGACCGCGAGTGGTTTGTCAAAACTCGGGCGCGAACATCAAAGGCGCCATCTGTTAAGAGGAACATCGAGATATTTGCAAGTATTAAGCATATTTATATAAGAAGGTCAAGTAAGTAGTTAGCGGAGAACACGTACATTTTACATGAAACACTGAAATTTAAACTTATCTAGATTAGGTTTCAGAAAGAAGGATTCCACCAGGGAATCCCGTAATCTTAAGATGGCCGATTGTCTTAAAACGGATGTCATTTGAAAGCTTAGATTGTGAACTGCAAGAAAAAAAACGATTTTCATTTTTGCCCAAAAAAAGTCTAGAACCCCCTCTGAGTTCTGCAAAATCCGAATATAGATTGACTTTGCTATCTCTCCAGAAATATACATCATTGAAAAGTTTTCAACTAGAAAAATTGTTGAACGTGTACTGATTACCAACTTTCTAGTTGGAAATTTTGCTACAACTGTTTTATCAGCGTGAAAAATTCAACAGTCTTGAATCTTGAAATCTTGAAAGATTTTGCAAAATTTTCAATTGGAATGTTGTATTGTTAGTTGACAATTTTATTATTTTCTGCATTTTTTGGATAGCCAAAGCCAGCGAATACTTGATTATTAGAAAATTAGATAGACATATCTTATTGGTTCCCAATTTTTTTGGGCAAAAGTGAAAGTCAAACTCTTACGGCTTAACATATTAGCTCTCAAATTACATACGTTTCAAGCTAAGTTACGGGGTTTTTTAGGTGAGGAAAAATAAACGGCCAAGTCAAGTTCTCAAAGGAATATCCGACATTATGAAATAATTGTTCTCGGCAAGACTACAACTCACGTTACAATTGGAATACGATATATATTACAGCTGCTAGTTGGAATAAACAAATTTTGCCAAACGAGCAGCTACGGTCCGTGTCTGTTGGAGCTAAGTAGATAACAAGGCAGAGCTCGTAAAATCGGCACTTGATGGCAGCTGTGGTGGCGGCACTGTTTTTTTTTCAGAGACCAGCTATAGCTAGAATATTTTTGACAGTAGTGAGGCAGAACTGGGATATGAATGAAATATCGGGACGATGTGAGCGATCCATTCTTTATTTTCCACAGAACATGATCGTGTACCGTAATCCGTAGGCGGTTATGGCTGGCCGAACAATCCGTGCCACAGGCTGGAGAGAGAGGGAGCGTACAAGTATACTTGTGCAGTTTGCGGTGTATGAGCGAGGGATTTTGAGGATTATCCGTCCTGTAGTGCGTCCCAACCACCACTCGCTTTTGGGAGACACTTAACAATCGGTCCGAATCCGAAATCCGACTGGAAACTGTTCGGCATATACCAGTTATAAATGAATCCGAATCCGGCGGATTTTCGGTTGAAAACGAACCGAAACGTCGCGTCGGAGAACATTGTTTCAATAAAGCTGCCGTTCGGTGTTCCAATGAAAAGTTGAGGAAAAATTGAGACTGTCTGAATCAAAAAAAGGGAATCAAAAACGGGGGTGCATGCGTTTATTGGCGTGAGAGCCGGAAATTAAATTGGATCGGCAAATTGGGCCACGAAAACAATAACGCACATTCGGATATTCAGACCGTGCCAATAAAAATGAAGGGAGCAAAAGTACAATTGTAAATAGCTATTGCCGATTAATTGGAATCACGTGAGTTGGAATCAGTCTTATTGGAAAATAACAGGAATCTCTTGAAGTGGGGCTTTTCAAATGAAGTTAACTAAACATTTAAGTTGCTCACTTTACCGCCTCGATGTTTAAAACTACAGTACTCTCTAAAGGCGCACAGCTTTTCCCAAGTCCCACAAGTTTGTCTAGCCGAGACCCGTTTTTTTGTGCAAAAATCTCAAAATTTAGCGTCTGGGTAATAACAACATTGTCACATGTTAACTAGTGTCCTTTAAAAATACTAAAAATTAGAAAGGGTTTCAGAACATTGCTCGAGAGAAGTTTCAAATGACAATGTGGTAATTTAGACTTGAAAATTAGGGCCTAAATGTTTTAATTTTTTCAAATGATCAAGGTCCAAAATACCTGAAAAAATGTTCATTCAGAAGATTTTAACATTAAAATTAAAACGTATTTCGGTATAGATTGATCTCGCTATAAAATAGTTGACGAACTTTAGAAAATTCAAATTACAGAAGGCCCAAAAAACCTACAAAATGACAGGTAAGAAAAAAAATCCAAAACTGCTGCCAATCCAGAAAACGCTAAAGACACAAACAGTATTGCCATAAAACCGAGTAGGGGTAATCCATAAATCTGACAGATTTACAAATACCTTTATGATCGCTGGTGGATCAGAGCACTCAATCGACTGGGGATTACTGTTCTGCTCTTTGTCTATGTTTTGGCTCAATCTTCTCCAGCTGAGACCTAGCCAGCAGGTGCCACTATGAAACCACGAAAACATCAAAATTTTGAAATCGATAGTAGTTGTTTTCGCCAAAAAATGTACGGCCGCAAAAATATTGTACTCATAGAGTAAACTGACCTTTTACGGGTCGCCAACACATCCAGCTGTTCACTTTACGACCTTTTTCACACTTGTCGTCATTCCCACTATGGATGTTGTAAATCTGGCAGCGTAATAATGTAAATACACTAGAGTTCATTGATTCGGCGGAGATTTTTCAATTATCACTCTAGTGAGTCATAGAATTCTATTAACGTTTTGCATAACTGAAACTAGAAAAATTTTAAACAACATGCAAATTGTTTAGTAAATTCGGTTTTTCAGGACATCCATGCAATTGCCTTTTTGTGGGATTCTCTTTCTTAAGAGTTTTGCTTTTAATAGTTCCAAACAACTTATTGAAACAAACAATAACGGAAAATGTGAGAATATGGTTGCGATTGAGCAAATTTGAATTAAAATATCAAAAATGCAGACAAATGAATCAGACTCTAATTGGAACTTATATCCCCAAGAGACAATATTCCGCACTAATTTGTTTCTCTGGATCATGCTGTTCTTTTGAGTTTTCAACCAAACTGGAAATTGTCCAAACTATAAATGTATGCAGAAAATGCAATTTTTAATTCAATTGATGTCCATAACATATATTCGAGGCGGAGTTTTTCTCGAATTTCAGTGAAGTATAAGAAAAATTCTACCACAAAAAATATTTTACCTGTAAATCTGACTTTTGGTAATTAGTATTTTCAAAATATTTAGTAATGGAAACTTTTGACAAAAAAAAACTGAAAGTATAGCGACTGAGGAGCGTTTAAGACTTGAAAACACTAGGAATAAAATTCTGTTAGGAATTTTGCGGGCCTTATTTTTCAGGTCGGCTTTATATCAGCTCATAGTGTTTCTCTGTTGCGATACTTTTGCATAAACCTTTTTAGAGAGTTTTTTTAAAGTGAGTTTAAAAACTTTCCTTGTAAGTTAAACAATGCTTTATTGTCGAATTTTTGTTGCAGAAGTTAAGAAATGTGGTTTTTCGCCCTCGCAACAAAAATGGTGCTCTTAAAATGTGCAAACCTCAATCTTTTCATTTGAATTATGAAAAACCATTAATTAAAAAAAATTACTTTCAAAAGTTCAAAAATGCCTGTAGCACAGAAAGCTTCATGACATCTTGTTTTAAATTATGCTTAAATTTGCGCAAATATGATCTCGGTGTTTGTATTTAAGTAAAAATGAATAGTTTCACATTCAAAATTAATTCTCGAAAAATAACTTTCATGCCTCACAAATATTACCACCGTCACTAGGTCACTCTGTGTCCATCCCCCGTGTGTTGCCTTCTTTTTTAGACTACGGTAAACAAATGTCGTAGAATTCTGCGCATCGGACGCAATGCAGATTTTTTTCTTTTTCACTATCTATGTTTTACAAATTGTTTTTATTTGTTTATATACCACTGAAATCTTTTATCACTAATATATACATGAACATTTAACACTATTTATTTTGTTTTCAGGGAATTTCACCTGCGGAAAATGGAGGAAGCTGATGCTTTCATCAGAGACGCTTGCCGACATCTTGAGTGGTATGTTTTTTGTCTGAAATCTAATTTTATTCTTTAAAATATTATTATTTTCAGCTCGTTTGCTGATGAAGATGAAATAGAATTCAGCACACCTCAGATTTTTGAGTTTTTAGTAAGGTAATATTTATTATTTTTGATTTCGTTTTATTAATTTTTTATTCACAATATTTCAGATGTATTTGGAAAATAGATAATAGTAGTAAACAAACAATTTCGTCATATGTATATCCAAAAGTTATAACTACCAGGCTGCAACTTGGAAACGCAATTTCTAACTATCTGCAGGTAACGTCAACCCCTGACTAATCTCAACTTTATAATTCCTTTCATTTCAGAAATTTCACATTCGCGGAGACACCGCCCTTCACACAGTTTTATACGGCAATATCAACAATCTTCGCAGTGCATTCATTGAACTGATAAGGAAATTGCCGGCCGACGCACAAGAGGCCGTTTCTCTAGGTAAACACTAATCTTCACTTCATTAAAAAAAATTTAAAAAAAAAGATTGATTTCAGACCAGGGTCATCAGTTTCTGGAAAGTGTAGTCAAACACGAGAAATCACAACCAGAATGGGTTCCTGTGTACTGTCGTGGATTGAACAGAAATCGGGAATGGAAATTGCCAAATGTGTGTGGAATTTTTTTTTTGAAATTTGAATTGAAGCTAAACTCTGAAACAAAAAGCCGAATGTATTGTTGTACCGACATTATTCATTAATAATTAGTGTGAAAATATAGAAAAGACGATTTATCTAAAAAAAAGTTTCACTTTAACTGAAGCACTTGAGAATGTACTCAAAGGTAGCTTGAAATTTAACAATTGCCAATTATCGAATTATCAAACTTGATTGACATCCTTCATACCATTTTTGAGCACTTTTCAAATTTCTGAGCTTGATTGAATGCTAATTTCAAATTATCAAAACTTTTTTCTGGACTCTGACATTAATTGTCTAATTTTCTATGAAACAAACAGTTTTATTTCGAACAAGAACTTGAAAACTTGAATTTAGAGTTTTTAATCTATTTTTTTCAGAATACTCCGGAAACCTTCCCACTTTGCAACTTCAATAAACCCATCCCAAACTCTGATCCTAGAAAATGGATTTCGCAATACATAAACTCCAGTCACACAGAGAAAGACTTCAACTTCAAGCTGACAAAGCCTGCACTTCCACCAAAGCCAATTTTTGCCAAAAAAGTCGATAAGGAAGAAGAAACTGTTGAAGAAGCGACGGAAGAAAATAATGAAAACTTAGTTTTACAAGCTGAATATGAGCAGAAACTTGCAGAGTATAAAGCTGTTAGTTTGTCATTGAAAGTGTCAAAATTTCATACTAACTATTTCAGTTACAAGAGAAACGCTCGCAGTTTGAAGAGCAAAACAGAGAGCTCGAAAATAAGCTATCAAAATACAAGCCAGAACTTATTGAAGCTCTTGATGACCCAGAAGCATACGTTCAGAAGTTGATGGTTAGTTGCTAGGTACATCTAGTTTTGAGATAACTTTTCATTTTCAGGGCAAAATTGCTGAATTAAATAAGCAAATGGAAGAAGACACGCAGATAATTGAGAACACAAAACAAGCCAATGCTCAGAAGAAACTGCAAATGAGAGAGGAACTGAAAAACTTGGTATGAGAAAATTATGCCTTCAGAAGTTTAAAAAAGTTTAAATTCCAGGGTACGGATGATGAAGAAATAAGGCGAATTCAAGAAATGGAAGCAGATTTGGAAGGTGTTGATGAGAGGATTGAAAGTAACGTGATGTTAGCTGAAAAGCTTGTAAGTTTAAGTTTAATCAGCTGTAGCCAAAAAATCTTTGAATAACATATACGGTAATATTTTCAGAGAAAGAAGCTGTCAAAAATTGATGATGATGTGCAAAGCATGTACGTACTCGAGCAAAGAAGTAAAGAACTGGATGCGATGGTTCGGAAACAAGAGCAAGACATGGTGAAAATGCAAGAGGAACGGCATGCACTCCGAAAGCAAGAAGAACGAGAAAGCGAGGCGGTCAACAGATCGTTTGCTATCATCTACAATATTCTTCTTCAGGTTAAAATTTCTTGCTCTTATTTCTCGCATAGTTATCTGAGAAGGGCTGTTTTAGAAGGGTCTTCCATGGAAAAAAATAAAATAAAATAAAATAAAACTTTCAGAAGAATTTTCAGTATCTATTTATGAGCGGCCTTGTAATGTATATTCTTGGATATTTTCCGCTATTTTTCAAATTTTAAAGAAAAAAATTAATTTTTTTTGCGCGTCCCAGCTTTAGGTCTTGATTGGCCAATTGCGTGATTTTTAGAATATGCGCAAAACAAAAAAAATTTCATGGTCAATGTCCATCAAAATTTTTAAAGGGGTATTTGGACGATATTCCCAAGTGCACTACTCCTATTCATTTTAACTATTCATATTTTAGCATTGCGATCATTATCGTGGACGCCTGGCCATGGAATCATTCACACGAATTCATTTGTATTGCATGGAGATTCTGGAGATGTTAAGAGAAAACGGTGCTCTGAAACAAGCAGTTGGAATCCTTCAATCAGAGGTTTTTGCTCTTTTTTAGTTGTTTAAAGTACAATTTTCTTTCAGATTTATGTCGAGGAGCAGAAGCAGTACGACAAACAGTTTGAACTGTTGCATCAGGACTATCAAGAAATCAGCGACTTGAATGACCAACTGTTTTCTGAAATCCGTCTCAAAAAGCCTGACTTCCAAATGCCAACCACCTAAATGCAACTCATAATCGAAATTTTTTCGTTTTTTTTTCATATCTTTTTAAGCATATCTTTGTTTTACGGATTAATTTGTGATCCTGTTTTTTTTAACTTTTGGATAGGAATAACCTTATACTGTGATCAAAGTTGGATCAAACAAGCATATTTTTGTTCCTCTCAACGCTCCGCTGTCATTTGCCATTCACTTCATTTTTTTCTAATTATTTTATTGACTTTTTGTTTGTTTGTGTGTTAAACCGAAATGTTGTAAGAAAATTTTTTTAGTATCATTCTAGTTCAATGAAAATTTTCTTTGTAAACCATCTTTAGATGAGTGAGCGAAAAATTAAGAGTCTTATCAACGGGAAGAATTATGACGTCACTTTTTTTTCAAATGTTCAAAGCTTCCACTGATTGTCGTTTGAATCAAAATGACGCTCGTAATTTTTAGGGGAACAGGTGTGGTTCAGCACTTTTTGATAATTTTTAGAGTGCGGTGAAAGAAAAATTTGTATTATAATAGGAAGTCAAAAAAATTGGGTAACAATTTTTAGTGAACATTTGTTTCTAAAAAAAGTTTTTTGAAAGAAGTTCAACATGAGTTGCTCCGATGTTGTTTAAAACCAATCATATGGCGCCAAAAATACCATATCACAGTTAAACTTTTCCAGAATTTTTTTTTCAGTGACAGGCAACAAGTGGCAATTACTGAGGTTTTGTCACTTTTTGAGAAAACTACAGCACTGTCGCATGTTCGATTCTCTACAATGTTTGAATATTATCGTTCGGAACATAATTAAACCGTAAAAATTGAAGGAATTTTTTTTGATTGATGACTTTCAAAAAAGCGGAAAAACGGAGATTTTTCCACTTTTGTTTCAGAGCAATTTCCTTTATTGGCGCTACTCCACTGATTACCTTACACTAATTAACCCACTCACAGCATTTTCAGGCCTGAAAAATCGGAAATTAGAAAGCAATAAAATCTGTCTTCCTTTCAATAAATGTGACTAAAAAGAGCATTTCATTGCAAATTGTGATAACACTGTTGGTTTATCACTTGGGAGTCTTAACTGGCAATATCATTTTGAAATGCCGTTTTCAGGGCGTGCCGGTTTATACCTTTGGAGTTGAAAACGCACAAAAATTGATAATTTTCAACTGCGTTCTAACTTCTATTTGGTTTAAATGTTGTGATTGTTCAATATTTTTTTCTGCATTTACCTTGATTTAAAGAATCATTTTAGTTTTCCGTAATTTTTCAGTATGAAACTCAAATTTCTTCTGGGTCTTCTTTTCATTTGTTGGAGATCAGCCGCAACAGAAGAATATACAAATCATTGGCTTACTGAAGACACTGGTAAAGCCGCAAATTTCAAATTCACTGATAAATTTTAATAATTTCAGCAAGCGTTCAGTTCTGCTCACATGACGGATTTCTGAAAGATGGATCTTGCGTTTGTACTGCAGATTATAATTCGAATTCTTGTTTGAAACGAAAATGCAGAAATTTTGGATTCGACGGCCAATCATTCTCAAGCAATAAAGTCGATCGGTGCATTTGCCCTCCAGGGTTTTTAGGTCGCAATTGCGAGCCAGGTAATTAAAAGCCACGTTTTATTATTAGCTTGAAATATGATAGTCAAAGTTTAAAAAATTGTGTAGCTGAAAAAAAGTGGTATTTGACAGAAAATAGTTTATTCGACATTTTATTTGAAATTAGATGTTCTGTTAATTTCCCAAAAAGTTTTACAGAAAATTTCTTATCTGATTTTTTAAAATTTGAATTATATTTGTTTTGAACTAAGCGCGCACGTTAGTTTTTGCAAAAAAACTCATATGGTTTTCTTCAGTAAACTTTCCAGGATTGCATTTTTAAAGTTGAATTTTCATGATAATGTTCACATTATTTTTATTACAGTGAAATGTGTTCCTGGTTCAAATCAAGCGTACTCCTCATCAAATAGTGAAAAATCAATAAGTCTTCTAGCCTCATTTAATACGAAAATGGCAGAAACATGGCAAACTGGAAATATCGGAAACCTTTTTTGCGAAAAAGAAGGTTATTGGAGAAGTTTTAACTACAACTACGATAACGCAGGCTATACATCGGTTAGTCTAATAAAATACAATTTTAATGTCACAACTTTATAATTTCAGTCACCATCTGAAAATACTACTACTTGTACTGAAAAAGTTCAAGATTATTTGACCCCAGACCCGTGCCAAAATGATTACGGAAATGCAACTACTTGTGGACAGCTCGATATTAACAATCTTAATTCTCTTGTTCAAAACTCTCCCCCAAATTCAATAGTAAGTTCTACATTGAAATTCGAATTTTCAATTAATACCTCACTAGGTGTTTGTTGTGACCAACATGGGTGTTATTCCGAGCAGTGCAACAGACGCGATGGCTGAAGATATTATCGCTACTTCAATTGCACGAAGAATTCAGGTTTGTATCTAGTTGTTTTTTTTTGTTGATCCATAAACGCTATAAAAATGATTAAAAATATTTTTCAGTTGACAATTTTTGAATAGAAAAAAGGACAACTGATACAATTTAAAAAGTTGAATTTAATTAAATTTAAATTGTATTATAATTTTTTTTTAAATTTAAATTGTACTACAATTTAAATTGGCAAAACTTAGTTTGGAATGCTGCATTTTAGCAAATTTTGATTTTTTTTTCAAAGTTGGTAGCTGAAAATTACTTTTCTGACTTACTTACAACTTATTACGTAAGTATTTGAGTCTGTGCCAGAACAATTAAAATTTAAATTGGTTGTAGCCGATTTGAAAATTTTGGATTATCACCCACATTTGGTCTATCCAATGGAAAATTTTTTAGATCAACGTGATCGTCTACAACAACACGGATTTTTTGTCAAGCGATAGTGGATTGGCATACTTGAGTAACATTACTTCTGCAACGTTTGGAACCTACATTCTTCCCAGCATAAAACCGACAAACGAGCAATATGACGTAACTAAAACTCCAAAAATATGAGCCGTTATGTATGCAATTTAGATTGTGAACACTCTTCTCAAAAACTGGGTTTCCGGAATACAAGTGTCTACAGTATTTTCAGATAGCGTTAAAAACTTACCTGTCGATAATTCTTTGGATTTATTTGTAGCTGCTCAAACAAACTATGGTCAAGGTAGCTCTCGTGTTCTTAGGTTTTTAATTTTCACATTTCCCTTTTTTCAGACTTAACATTCAATACAAACAGTGCTCCAGTGATTCGTCAAACTGATTTTTGGAAGCTTTACAAGTGAGTCAATGAAAAAAACATTGTTGAAATGCAAAATTATTTAAAGATTGTCGGCTGAAACATACGGCAACGTTTTGTCCATATCTGGACAGCTTCCAAACACACCAGTTTATGTGTATTCGTCAGGTGGTCTTATAGCATATTCAGCTTTCACAAGTGATGACGATAGAAACAATTCTGTTGTCGATTCTGCGTACAGTGTTTCTGTAATTGGTACACTTTAATTATCAATCCTCGGTTACAATTTTAAATTTTATTCAGGCTCAAAGTATACTCTTGTTGTTCGTTTGGAATCTCAAGGTAAAGCCTTTGATAATGAAGTCGGAATGAAGTTCATTGGAACTTCCGGTTCAATTACATTGGGAGCAGACATCATATGTCGGATTGGTTGTCAGTTCAATTATCAAGCATCTGCAACCTGCAATTCTGTTGGGGCGTCTGTCGCAACTGTAAGTTTTTTTTGACGAAATAGAAAATATAAACATTTGTTTTCAGGTAGTCACCGCTGATAATCCTCGACGTTCAGTGTCTTTCCCTATTTATTGTGCAAGCTTAGCATATGCAAGTGAGTATAACTTTAAAAAATATTTTAAATATCAGCACGAGAACAAATTCTTGGTCTTAGATGTAATTGTGAATATGGAGCAGCGTCAGTGAAATTGATTCGGTGGTTCAAAAAATTTTTTTTGTCCAAAACGTTCGGTTATCATAAGAAATAACGGAGTTAGTTGGAAAATTATGATATTTTCAAAATTAAGTAAATTTTTAACATGTGTTTAAGTTAGCTAACAAATAAATCTGTTATATATTAAATTATTCAAATCAATTAAGTTAAAAAGTAAATTTGTGAAATATTTACTTACAAAATATATGAACAGGAATTTTCAAATTTTCTTTTTTTTTAATAAAACAGTTTAAAAATTATTGTTGTCTAAACTATGACATTCAAGCTGTAAGGTAACCAAAAACAGACCAAAAAAAAAAAGAAACAGAAAAAGTAGCATTCTAAAAATAAGTGATTCTATGAGAAAAAAAAACTTTATCCGCTTTTTCAGTTGCGAAGTTTAGGGGAAAAGAATTTTAAATCCAGTTTTTTTGTTATTTTTGGTTTTTGACCACACTAACTTTTGCAGGCAGTAAATACAACAATATCTCGTCAGAAACAGTCGGAATCGCCCATCTGGAACATAGACAATCCCTTGCGAAAGGTACTAATAAGACTATACCAGTAGTCATGATAAACACACTTTGTTTTTTAGACTTCACGTGTTCCAATGCGAGCCAAGAAACATTTGGACAAAGAAGTTTTGTTATTCTTGCTGAAAACACAAAAGACACTGATGTGATGAAGTATGTACTTTAAATTAGATCTTTGCTAATTTTAGATTTTCAGAAGTTCCGTGGATAACGTTTTCAGAAACAAGAATAGTATCTTCTACCAGCTTAGTCCTTTTGTCAACTCTGCTCCTCCACAGCGATATGCAAACTTTTTCGCTGTTCTGAATAAATGTTCCGAAACTGCACAAACGGAGGTATACTTTAAATAAAATACATATTACTTTTACTCACAAATCAATTTTATAGCAAAGCTCTGACTATGGAACGTTTTTAACAAAAGTTATGAATGTTACTAGTAAATCACAACAACGACCCAATGATCCAAGTGATCCTGTCAAGGTCACAAATTTCCTGCCTCAAGCAATTGCAGGAGCGAACGCCTATTCTGGTAAAACCCGCTGAGTAATTAAAAATATTAAGGATCATGTTTTTAAGACATTCTGCTTGTGATTAATTATAACGTGTCTACCATTACCGACAACGATGCTACCGAAATCAAAAGTGCATTAGAAAAACAAAGATCTCGAGTAAGTTACATTAATTAATTAATAAAATTAATCTTTAACGAACATATGTTTCAGCTATACATTCTTTTTGTTCAAACGTATTTCAACTACACTGATACTTACTATGCCATGAACAAACTGGCGATTGCGAGTGGAGGAGTGGCGATTCGAGTGAACACTTATGATGATTTGAGCACGGTTTGTTATTTTTAATCTACATATGTATATACACACATACAGTCGTTTTTGTGTTGCTCACTTCGTCTTGAGTAATCAATCGGGAAGTGTTCATTGCGCTCGCTAATAAATCATAATGCGAACTAACTGTGTTACCTTGTACAACTCAAGAACTTTCTTTCAAAAATGGAAAACATTTAGGGGTTCAACTAAGGAGTTTCAGTGCAGTTCTAATTTTTAAAGTCTAAATTTGATATATATATCATTCATTCACGTCTTCAAGGCAAAACATATAAGGGGAGATCGTATACAAATAATCACAGGGAAGAATTGGTGGATGATAAAATGATCCCATAAGCCGTTACTAGTTTGAGAGATCAAGTTGTCAGGACTTGTTGGTTGATTCCTCACATACTGCTGTTGAAGAGTCGCAATAAGTCAATTTATTGAATCTCTGATAACATTCTAAGTGATAACTTAAGTTATATAACAACTGTATTCCAGTTCTTTGCACAATACTTCCCACTTCTCGTTGCAAATGACATTGTCGCAAAAGCATATGCTGAAAACCCAAGACCTGGAGTTGCGTTGAATAATGTCAATCTACTTGCTCAACAATATGTTCTTCTTGTAACAAATGAGGATTCATTGGGAGATGGCCCGGTGCCAGGTACCAATTTAATTGTTTCTCAATTCTATCGAAACAACCTCTTCTTTTAGCATCGGTAACTGTTACCGGGATTAATGTTACACAACTACCAACAATTGGCGAACTTCAATTATTCACTCTTATTCCAGAAAAGGCTGGTGTGTTTAACATTCCTATTTTGTTTGCTACTTCCGGATTTTCTCAATACGTGAGTTTTCAGTTTTAAAGTTTTTTAAAAAATTATCAGTTTTAGTCGAACGCTGTTTTGTTGGCTAGTACTACAAGTACCAGTGACTTCATCAGTTTGAAATTTGTGGATTCAAGCGGAAATCTGAGAAATGATGCGGTTTATAACGGTATTTGGAAAGAATGAGTGAAAGTTAAGAGAAATAATTATTTTTACTTTAAGGAAAATTCACTCCATTGTTCTATTCATCTTCATCTTTTGATGACGGGTCAAAAATTACCATTACATACAGTGATGCAACAAACCCAGCAAATGTAGGAAAAGCGATGATAGTCAGTTTGACATTAAATTGTTTGAATTTCAGCCAATTTATAATGGAAATATTACGTCTGCTTTAAATGACTGCAAATATTATGCAAACACAAAAAATTACGCCTGGGCCTGTAGTATTTCCGGTGGGCTCTATCATTTCAAGGCAAGTTTTAAATTTTGGACAAAAAAGATGCAGCTATGGGAATTTGATAAAAATTTTAGAAATCGCATTATTATTACAATTTTCAATGAGAAATATTCAGATCGATAGAGTTTTGAACGGTGAAACGATTTCGAGAACCTTCCCAATTACTTGCCTTGGAGCAGATGTAGGAGACTGCCTCAACGGTGGAAATCTAACAGTAAAACAATTATTAATCAATCATTTTATACTGATCTTTTAGGATGCTGGTTCATGCATTTGCCCATTACAGTGGACAGGAACTAACTGTCAAGCTCCGCAATGCTTGAATGGAGGTACACCCAACCTAGTTCACCACGTTTATGAGTGTAATTATAGGTACACTGAAAACTGATGACACTTGTGCATGTCTCGATAGTTTCAAAGGAGATTTTTGTGAAACAAGTAAGTGAAATACTGTTTGAACATTCCTACATTTTTATTATAGGTACCTCTGTTTGCGCTGGAGCTCCGACATCTCCGGACTATCGCTCTGAACTGAGTTCATTGGTAATTGTTGCTGATGTCAACGCATTATCAACAAGTAGTCTAAGCAATACGGTACCCGGAATAACTGGAGTGCCAATTACTGTCATTCTATGTAGGTTTATTTTATTTTCAAAATTGTGCATGTTGTATTCATGTAAAGAATTTTAATCCTTATTACGATAGATGGCGATGGAAATGCTCCAAGAATTGTTCAGTCTACAACTAACAGTGAGCATCTCTCCGAGGTATTAGGTGCACCGACGGGTACCACAACTTCACCAAGTTCAACGGCTTCACCAGCACCATCCGCAAGTGATATGTATAAGGCTCTGAATTTGGCACTTGACAATCAGGTATGTTTTGCAATGTTAGATTACGTAGAGAAATGCAGCGATCGTGTTTTTGACATGTAGATACTTTTAATGTCAATGTTTTTCTACAATTTAAAGTTCCGTTAATTGTAATTCCTATAGAAGTTTTTTTGCGGTCTGATAGTATTGCACTGGAAGAATTTTGAAAGATAATCAGGTTTGCCAGAACTATAAACCATAAAGTATGGATGACTTATCGAACATTTGCAATGGATAAGAGAAATTATGAGGAAATATGACATTCTTAAAAAATGTGCGCATATATAAAAACCAGAGACAAAACTATTTCAATTAAAAATTGTTTTTGCACTGTCTTTAAAAAAAATTTACAAAAATATGTTTTTCAGCTCACCGACCGTGCATTTGTAATTGTATACACATCAAATTCCAATGTCACCATTGATCCTGACTTTTTGATCCGTTTGGCAGTCAGAAGAGCCGAAGTACGAGTGTTGTCAACTTCGGGAACTGAAAGTCAAAACTCTATAACATTATCGCTAGTCGGAAATGGAATTCCTATTGCGATAAATGGCGCGAAAGATTTCGAAAATGTAAGCGAAATTAAAGTCAAAATCCAGTTAAAAATGCTAATTTCAGTACCTGACATACTACGTTGTTCCCTTATTCCAATCACTACAATACCAAGTGAACACTCCACAACGAGTGTTCAATGTGTTCCAAACAGGTCAATTCTACAACTCTACGCAAATTTCTATCCCAGCAGATTCCACATTTGATAACGCTAAACCAAATCTTTTTGTGCATGTGTACGAAGGTCGCATTAATTATTCAGGTATGTTGAGAATGATGAACTAATAGTAAGTTTGAGTTGTTTATTTTTGCAGATCCTTCAACAAATGGAAACGAGGTTGGCAATTCTACTATATACTTTCTCCCTTATGACCCCACAAGTAAGCCTGTAGCTATTTTCGAAGCAACCACAACTTTTGACTTATAGAACCTATCAACTTAATTGTGAATAATAATGGCACGACCGGTTACTACGCAATCGAAGTCATCGGATATCTAAAGGTATCTTAAATTTGAATGATCAAACTTTAAAAAAATATACCCTACAGACATCATATGGTTTCAATATTGATAATGCTAACGGATCAAATGAAAACCTGAACTCGGGAGTAGTATATAACCAACAAAACACATTGAATATCTATTCTGCGCCGTTTTCACAGCTTCCTAAAACTGATCCATCAAACTTCCCATATCTCACACTTGGAGAAATTGCCAGTAACGGAACAGTTTTACCTGCAACAACAGTTTTGTTTACAAGAAAAAGTGGTGCGTCCTGTTTTTACAGTCACTTCACCGTTCTTGATGTCTGCTCCCAAAGCACAACAATTGGATATCAGGCACAGGTATTAGAAAAAATTGCTAACTATGTACAAATTGCTTTTTTTCAGTTGACCACAAGAACAAGCACCTTGACAAATAGGATTCAACAATTTGTGCTGACATGCTTTAAAACAAGTATGTTGATTTTTTGAAATTCAAATTGCAATTGTTTTGCACAGGTTATGCAAATAATGATACTTCCTGCCATGGACATGGATCACCAATGGCAACCTGTGCCTGTAATGCTGACTTCGGAGGAATTGATTGCACTGAACCGGCTTGTGTAAATGGAGGTGTTCGGGATGGGTCGGTTTGTCGTTGTCCTGTAAGATTCTATGGGCTTCGATGTGAAGAATGTGAGTCTAGGCAAAATCTGCCTATGTAGGCATAGTGTAGGAAAAATTGTAAGAACATATTTTTTTGAGAAGAAAATTATCCACACCTAATTACGGACAAATTACTGACAAATTACTGGTAAAGAAATTCATTCAGTTCCGTGAAAAATAGTTTCAACTGTTTAATTTTTCAAATTTTTGTTATCATAATCGTTTCCTCTATTTTACAAAAACTGAGGTTAGAACATCAGTCTTAGTGCCGAATTTTCTCCCTGTGAGTCGTAAACATGCCATAACTTCAATTATATATCGTTACTATGCTGTGATAAATTATATTTAAGTCACTCAATAGGAAAATTAAACGTGTTCAAGCAAGTTACAGATCAGGGGTGGGCGGCTAATTTTTCGGCTAATTTCGATTTCCGAATTTCTCAGCTAGTTTTCATGAAGCTATTTACATAATTATGTATATGAATTAAAGAAGAAGTATTGAGCAACAAATTAAAGAAATGAAAACTTTCAAAAATTCACACGTTTTCCTTTGCATTGCCTTGAAGCACATTAGCCGATCGGCTAACGGCTAACGGCTGACGGCTAACGGCTAATGGACAGAAATGTGTCGTTAAAAAAAGACAATGCTGTATTAAAATATTTTGTTTTATTTATTCATTGTTCAATACTTATTCTTCAGTTCATACACAAAATTATGAAAATAGCTCCATGAACACTAGCTGAAATACTCGAAAATTGAAATTGACCGAAAAATTAGCCGCCCACCCCTGTTACAGATGCCTAAAACAACATAAAATTTGCGAAAAATAAAAGTTCAGTATTTATCAAAGCGAAAACCTACCTACATAACTCTGCCCTTTCTAAAACTTTTAAAAGTTGTTTTTGTTAAAATAAAGTAAAATTTCCATTCACATAATAATATTTCCAGCTTTTGAATCAGAACCAGCTTCGTCTACTGTCTCCGTGATAACTTCAACTACTATGCTGCCTTCTACGTCAACTGTTGCTCCAAGCACAAGTATAAATATTATGTACTTACCTGAGTAACTAAACCTACATTCAGGCCAATCAACAATAGTTTCCACTGTTACTACACAGTCACCAAGTCCTTCAACAACAGCTCCAAAACAAGTCCGAGCTGCTGCATTCATTATTGACTGCATGGGAACTGATGATTATGCTTTCAATCAGACATTCGTATGAGTTTATTATAAAGAAGATATACAGTATTTTCCATTTCAGAAATCGATTGCACAGTACTTCAAGACATTTGGCTATAGCCATTACATCATGTTAACCAATAATTTGAATGGAAGTTTACAATTGAACAATGGAAGTTTACTATTTGAAGATTTCCAACAATATTCAGATGAGAGTATGATTATGAGCAAACTACCCCTGTATTGGAGTTTAAGAGCCACCCCAAGTAGAACCGCTAGCGTCAGCAAGTGAGTTATCATATTACATTTGGGTTCTAATGTAGCGAATACTTTCAGCGCGCTCAGTAAGATTCTTGCAAGTTACAATAGAAACGGTACAGAGTTCAAAAACTCTGTAAGCATGAATATTTTTTATGCAACTCAAATAGGGTAAGTTACTCAATTTTTTTGAGTAACGGGAGCCTATGAAATGTTAAAATTTCAGGCTGGGCGATGAGGATCCAACTGCAGCAGGCTTAGAAGTTTTCAACAAGAGGTATTTAATGAGCTCTTTTAATAAAAAAAAACAACATTATCATTTTCAGCGCGATTGTATATTCTGCATTCGCAAAAAATGCCAACCAGACAATTGTGACTTCTCTTCAAAAATTCAGTACCGACGTAACCACTGCTAGAGATTATTACAGTGGTCTTTCTGATATGTATGAAAGCACTCAACCCCAGGGTTCGAATGAGCTCCCTCCAAAACGTATGTTGAAAATCGATAAATTTTAGCTGACTATTTGTACTGTTTTAGCGGATCAACTTAGTTGTGTGTACGGCCTGCAATCGAATATCAAAATTGCAATTGATAGATCCAACTCGTCAAACCCAGAGGTTAACACAATTGTAAGTTTGTAAAAATCAAAAAAAAACTGTACATTTTCACACTTAAAGCAGCATCAATAGAGAACTTGTTTGAAGCTTGCTAAAATTATTGACTATAATACAACTTTTCAAAAAAGAAACGATTATTCAAGACATTTTTATTTTATTAGATGTATGTATGGATATTTTCTTTTCAATTCACAAAAATTTACGTTTTCATTTTAATGAATTGCGAATAATTTTCAATGCTGACATTCTAACATATGTAGGAGTATTAACTTGCTTTGTTTTCTTCAGCAATTTAGAAAACGATCAGATATAAATTTTCAAAACTGAAAAATACAATTCTCACATCCGTTGAAACCTCATACCTTTTTTTTACTTCAGATGAATAATTTCCTTGTCAATTTCCGTCTTGGATTTAATTATATTGAAAATGATGACAACAGATGCGGGGATAAGTTACCAGAATTTTATACCGGTAAGGTATTTGAAAATTGAATTGAAGGTGTTTGAAAAATAAAGGTCTGTGGGGCAATAATCGAAGACCGTTCCTATATTGCTAAAATGACCAAATATCATAATAATTTTAAAAATTTTTTGGTCATTTTTCATTTGCAGTCAGTTTTGATCAGTTTTTTGAAAGTGATCGCTCAAAAAAATTCGTTTTCCTAGGTTAATTTTACAATTGTTTTTGAAACATTCATTTTTCATCATCGACGGGGTTCGAGCATGTGATAGTGCATTTAAAAACTTAGTCACAGGCTTTTGAAAAAGACAATTATTTCAAAAACCATTAAAGGTTGCGAAAGTTCACAACATATTTCTTAAAAGTTCAACAAATGTTGCAATTTGTTAGAAATATTAAAATTAAAGCCGTTTTTGTGAAATTTTTGCAAAAAACCGAGCAGCAAATTACAAAATTATAACAGATCGCCCGGAAATTATATTTGCATTTTCCTATTTAAGCATACCTAACTTTAATTTAGGACGAACTGCATTAACGGCGTTCCCGTATTATGATGCCATTGCAAAAATAGCAACATTTTGTCCATCTCAATACACTTCGATGCTATCATTCCAAGTCGTCGGAAGCCAATTACAGCCAAACTTCACCGATAAGTAAGATAATCAGAACTAATTTGCAACTTTTGCTCAATTAAAGATATGTCAAAGTCATTAGCAAGAACATTAACAGTGCCGATTGTTCGTGCAACAGATTCAACGACACTAACACTGCGAAGTTTATCATTTGGATGCCTCGTTCTGCGTTAGTTTCATTTCAAATTAACCAAAAATTTAAATTTGGTTTTTCAGAGCGCCCGTCACTGATGATGATTATTTAACCTTGCTCAAACTCAACACCACAAATGCATATCACTTTGTCGTTCCATTTTACGATAGTGCTGATAACGTTTTAGTTTTTTATACATTTTTGAGAAACTAGAACCTTTCTTTTCAGAGTACCGATTTGTACTACCAGATTCTTGTGAAGCAAGCAGGACCCGAAGGTCCCGATTATTATTGGTTACCAAATGCAGTTAATGCTACAAATTTGCAAACGAATGTAATAAATATTCTATACGAGAAGCTTTGCCAGTAAGATTTTTTTTTGGAAAATCAATGTTTTCGAATATGTCACAGTTTATGATTAAAAAAGAGAAAAAAATTAGCAAATTTGTTAACAAATAAAAATACGCAAGATCCAGCAGAAAAAGGCCAAAAATTAGACATTTTCTCGACCAAAAAATCAATGTTTTCCTTAAAAAACCAAAACTTTCTCACAAAAATACGTTTTTTTCTAAAAGTTAAAACAAATATTCGTAAGTTGCTTAAAAAAGTTTAAAAAACCCCCGAAATTAAACTTAATATTTTGAACAAAATCTGATAATGTACATATTTTCTCAAGCTCAGTTCAAGATGTTTTTTTTTTAACTATAAGCTGAAACTTAAATAGTATTTGTCTTCATCTTTTTTGAAAAATTGGATTTTTATTTCGAGAGGGAATTTTAAACATTCAAAACGACACAACTTGCTCTGAAACACTGAAACAGTTTTTTTAATTTATTGCGAAAAAAATCTGTGGTTCATTGTGAAATTCCAATCAAAAAATTGTTTACATGGTTTGATTTCAGAACTGCCGGTGTTGACCCAACAGCAATCCCACCATAATTTTTCGAATCCAACATTGAGAATAGGCACGATGACTATTACTACTGAATGTTCGGCTAAACATTTGTTTGTACGAATAAAGAATGAAACATTTTCCCTTTATACATTCATTATTTGGGAAAAAAAAACAATCAAGTTAAGGTGACAAGAACAATTGATATTGGGATTATTGGAAAACAAAAATAACATATAACAATTTGTAGTAAAACAATTCAAACAAACTAGTCATCTAATAGAGCCAAATCCGGATCTGGCAGATAACCTTCATCAATATCCGCATCAATTGCACATTCTGGATTGCACAAATGAGATTTGGCACGCATGTTTGCAGAGAGAAGCATGTGACGACGAAGTCTTGCTTTCAAATGCTTTGTCTGCTTCGATCGTTGACAACGACAGTCGCAACCGGCTACCGGGCAATACTTTTCCGTTTCGAACCACGTCGCTATATGGTTCACGTGTCCACCATGATTGCAAATCTAAAGTTTTATTTAATTTTCCGTAAGAATTTTGGTGCAAAGCACTTACATTGCAAATGCTGAACTGCGAGAAGCTTTCATTGTAATCTTTGAGCGCAAAGTCCATGTGGTCATTCAAATAAGGGCACATACAGACGCAGCAGCGCGGTAAGGAGAAACGACATTGGAAGCAACCGAATCGAGATGGAAGGACTTGCTGAAAATTGACATATTTTCAAACGAGATGTAAACGGATGTACACGGATGGATGCTGCTCTACATCAAGTAGTAACCAATAGATTTACTTTTGGAAGATTTATTTTCACATAGACTAAGTCTACCCTTCACTGTGACTTGTTCGGCTTAAAATTGCGATTAGATTGATAGTGAAGCCCAATGCACAATCAGCTTTTTCAACTCCTAAATTAATCAACACATACCACAGTGATGTCCGTCTTCTCCTCCTCGATATCCTTTGCCATTAACATCTTATTCTCGGTGGGATCCAGAGTTTCAATATAATTCTCAAACGTTAGCCTTGGCGACATTGTCTTCGCATTTGGCCATCTCTTTTTGTCCTTGTCCTGCTCAATAAGTGGCATTGTCGAGACGCACAGTGTTCTTCCCAAACGACCCAGGTTGCGACCTTTCGACACGTTCATCTTGCACCCGGTACAAAGAACGTCAAACTAAAAAAAAAAGAAAATTAGATGGTGAAAGTTAAAAATTTTAGGGAAACTCACATAAAACTTGTGAGGATACGTGTTGAACTTTGGATTATGATCCAAATCACCCTTGGTCACAGCCGCTCCTTTTGTAAGTTCAAGAATTGCCATGTATCTTGTTACTTCGCACTCCATGATGTTAGCCAGTTCCTCTCTGAATAAATCAACCATCAAGAAAAAATCATAAAATTAACTATTCCTACGTTGTTTCGGCGACATCACTTCCATCGGGATTTCGAACATATCTGAAGGGAAACATTTCATCCATTGTTGGTGCTCCATATGGTCTACGCTCATTTCCGTTGGTAATAACTTTGGTCATGATATTTGCAAAGTCACGTTTCTGAATATGATCCGAGCCACAATCCGTCATCTGCAATTTTAACTTGATTTAACTCCCTTGGAGTAAAACTGACAAATTTAGTGACCGAATTATGGAAATTTTGACAGAAAAAATTGTTCAACAGGCTACCAAACACAATTTTTAAATCATCGACCTACCATTGGTTCTCTGGACCGTCGATCCAAACATCTACCAACGCGAACAATGTGTGCAATAAGTTGAGGGTCACCACTTTCCACGGCTTCTTCAAAAAGTACACGCAGAGGGTCAGCGTGATAGCCGAGTCCAACAAATGGCAAGCGATCGAGTCCGCGCACAGTGTGGAAAATCTTTACGATATTCTCGACAAGGTTGTCAGGAGGCGTCAGGTTGATTATGAACAATAGTTTATCACGCATGGGAAGATTCTGAAAGTGTTAGAAGCGTTATTGATATGTTCAAAAAATTTACATATATAAATACAAACCATGGTAATTAAATGATCCACAACGTCTTGAGAGTAACCTCCAAGGAAAATCATTCTCATAAGCAAAAGTGACGCTTGGCATGAGACAAGAACATCCTCTTTTGTGTTTGAATAGTTCAAGAACTGATCGCAAGCTTCAACCCAATTATCCTTATTCCATGGTTTTGGATTTCCATACAGCATCCTATCATATTGTCCCATCTTGACTTGCTTCGAGAATGGTTCATGATCAATGTCCAACCCGATATCCATAAACTCTTGTACAGCGAGTTTAGCTTCTCTACCATTTTCAATGTACATCATTCTGAATTGAAAAATTTTATTTTAATTCTAAAAAAAATCACTCACTTTTTATACAGTTTATGAATAATGTGCGCCTGATAGGTGATATCCATTTTTTCGTACTTTTTGTTCGGAGGACCTTGACCCAATGAAATTTTGTCAATTATCTGTAAAAATTTGGTTACAATGGTTTATCTCGTTGTTCATTCTTACGTATTTGCACAAATCTCCACGACCATAGCACAACATTCGATACAATCGATCAAACCACAGCTCAAACTTCTCGTTCTGATGTTTAGATAGCATCACATCGTCCAAACGATCTGGCATTCGTAAGCCGAAAGAGTTTAGCATGAGACGGCGAATGGGTGTCATGTATACCACAAGGTTACAAGTCTCCATGCCAGGTCCTCTAAACGGAATATTCCTCTCAACGTCGTCAGCGACTCGTTCTTGAACAAGACGAGCCAGATAGATGAGCCCCGGCAGACCTTTTACGTGATATGTTGATTCAAGGCTTTCTCGCAGGAAGAATTGCTTCAAATCAGACGATTTATAGTCATCCGGAGTGTTGTCCGAAAAATCACTGTCCGTGTTGCAGGGCGATGGTGATGTGTAGTAAACTGGATCAATCAACTTGGTTTTGACGTCGAACATCTGAAAAGTATGATATAATTTCGATAAAAATTAAAAAAAAACCTTTTTCGGCAAAATAGTGTTCTTCGAGCTAAAAACTAATTTGATCGGAGTTCCCACATCAATATACTCATCAAGGCATTCGAAGAACGTTTGAAGCTTTGTGTTGAGTTTTTGGAAGTTGAACTTGGATTGTTCCACAATCACTTTTTTCTCTGCAGTGCCTCCCTGTAATTCTTATTTGTTGAAATCAAAAAGAACATGAAATATAACTTACGTATTTTAGTGAATTTCGAATACAAATCGGAATTTGACGTTGCGATTTCGATTTCCTATTTTGCTTCTTCGAACTTGAACGCAGCCTTGTCTCTTTCAATGTTGTCGTGGAATTCGAAACAGCAAGCTTGTTCTTTTGTCTTGCTCGTGTCTGATCATTATGGCGAATTCTCATGAAATTCCGCATTCTTGAACGCATCTGACTGATAAACGAGTAGAACACCAATGGCTTCTGCACACCAACTGAACGTCGTGAAACTTTTCGTGCCATGCGAATAGCGAAATTGAAATAGTGACGAAGCAAGCGGCGACGTTGATTTTTTCGAATCACTACTTGGCTGGTATTTGCGACCCAATCCAGCTCAGTATCAATTGCATCGTCATCATTGTCGCCGTCGTAGTCTGCCAGATTCTGGCAATTTGCCGAATCTTCATTGCCTGACAATAAATCCACGATTTCGTTTTCATCGTCTTCATCCCCAATGGTAAGAATTGTCGGAGTGCGTTTCTTCTCCTCATGCATTATCAATTGTTTCTTCTGATTCTGATCGGCAAGAATTTTTCGAGCACTCTTTGTGATGGTCACTTGAACTCGATACTTGAAGCATGTTCGCTTGAACTTGTAAAGCACTAGTACCTTCTTCGCCTTTCTATTCGAAGCTTGTTTCATCGATGCTTTTGCTCGTTTGACTAATTCTCCATTGGTCAGCTGCTGATTGGTCGACGTTGCAATCAATCTCTTCCATTTTTCCAACTGCTCTTGACATCTCCTAATCTTCTTGACAATAAGTCTAGTAGATCGCTGTAATCCACTTCTTGAGCTACTACTAACTCTCAGACTATTCGGGTCGTATTTCCCGAGCAAATCGGTGTTCAGTTTTGGCCTTGGATAAAGATTAGTCCTCATATATTGATCCAGGTTAAATGTAATCAAAGTTTGAAGCGTCGAATAGCTTTTGTTGTTTTTATAATTCTGGTCAAGATATTCCACGAGTTTTCGCTTTTTGGATTCTTCCTTTAGCTCCTTAAACTGCGTATAGAGACTATTTTTCAGCTTCAACTTCGGTCTCCACATAGATTTTCCATTTAACACTGGCGCCTGTAGTTGAATTGGTGGGAATTTGGATACGACTTGTTCTTCCATGTTTTCCAATGCGTCGGGTTGAGCTTGCATTAAAGCCAAAATATCTTCTGCCGATGATCCTTGCGACACTGACGTGACCGGTCCCCGATTTGCTCGACGACGGGTAGGAGACGATGAAACGTGTCGCGTGGAAAATTCAGGCATCGTTGGTGATGAGCGACGGAACAATCCTCTCAAAGTTCTTTCCGTTGGCCGTGACCGCGAATCAGCTTCCAGTCCGACTTCTGGTGAACTTGAAGTGAATGCTTTGAAAAGAGCACTTATCGGACGAACAAATGGATCAAAACGACGTTTCGTGGTTTCAACTACTGGCTCCTCTTGTCCGACGTATTCGACAATTTCCGAACCATCTTGTGCTAGCGAGGAAACTGCTTCTCTTTCATCCAGATTTACCAAACTAGTAGAACTAGATGGCGACCTGGCAACCGTCATACCCAAGTACACTGTTGGATACTTCTTGGACACGGTTTGTTGTGTTGGTCTGCTTTCTTTCGCCTTTCTGAATTGTTCTTTGACGATGGGTGGGGCAATATCGGTGACTATGCCGGAGCTGGTTGACGGTTCATCTGATCCAACGGTATTAAGTGCATCGAGAAGCGAATTCAGTGAGGCATTAGAAGAAACGGTAGTCCAGGATAAACTTCTTGATGGTGGAGGAGCATCTGCTTTTGGCGGATCTACCAGTACATCCTTCGGATGAGAGTCCTTCTTTGGTGCTCCAAGTCTTCGAGTCAATTGATTAGTTTCGAAAAGTTTTGTCATATTCTTCTTTCCAACTTTTGCCATCATTTTTGCCCACCGTTTCAAATAGCTATTCGATTTCTTCTTTCTGGGATCCATAGCAGACATCGGATTGCATTTTTCATCATTCTTTTTCTGCCAATCGCTTGGACCTAGTTTCTTCATATACAGCTTGTTCCCTTCACTGTCAATTCGGAACAACCATGTAGCTGGAGGTTTTGGTGGTTTCAAAATTGATTTAGGCTTGAAGCCGCTGATAATTGGATTCATCATCTTTTTGCCTGTAGATTGGAAGAATCTGACTTTTTGGACCTGTCGGATGGCACTGATTGCAACATCCCGTTTCGGTTGTGAGTGAATTCCAGACATCCGAATTTTTTGCTGTCGATTGTTGGCTAGCCTTTTCAACTTTTTTCTCGTTGTCTCAAACTTTGGTTTGTTTCTCAGTAGCTCGTGTTTTGTGCTCGACGAATCAGTGAATCGCGGATTGAATACAGCTCTTGCGGTAATCATTTTCTCATCGAGTTGGCGGGTGATTAACGATTTCTTCAGATCACGAAACTCTTCAAGAAGCTTGTTGTGTTGCATGCACTTTGTGCTGTCATCATTCTCATCGCAGCCAATGACTGACCATGTCTTGGTCCTCTTCTTCTTATTCTTCCTCTTTGATTTGAACTGACGACTCAATAGTTGCAAGTTTTCAGCGGTAAGTTTCTTGAAATGTTCAGTTCCGTCAAGTACCAGAGTTGTTTCCATAGGCTTTGGTTTCCTCTTTCTCATCTTCTTTGTTTTTTCAATGGGTGCTAAAAGAACTTCCTTAGCAGACAAATCAATGGCTGGAGTCGAAGTTGAAACACCGCTCTGTGGAACTCTGATTGATAGTGGCGTCTTGGCTTTTGGTGGTGGCTTCCATTCGCGTCCTAATCGAGTGTAGTACTTCCTTTGAGATGGCGGGTTGTACGTTTGCACTCCTTGCGGAACTTCAAGCTGTGGTGGCTTTTCGGGCGAAGGTTGAGCTGGCCTTGGCAATGAAGAATCTCCAGAGAGTTGTAATGGCGATGGATCTCCAATTTTCAATTGACGACGATGAGATAGCTTCCTGATTGGTCGGCCTCTGGTTTGGATCATCTGAGTTGCCGTAATTTTCTCTTCCGACAATGACTTTGGTTGTTTAGAGCTTGAAGTTGAAGCCGTATTCGAAGTTTCTGGATTAGATGGTGTGAGCAATTCTGGTGAAGATGTTGACTCCAAAACTGTTAAACTTTGTGTTTGCGCCGTATTCTTTTTCGGTGTCACTTTTCCAAAAGGTGATAATCCAAAGAACGATAACTTCGAACCAGATTTTGTTGGAGAAACAGGCTCTGCTGTGGAAGGCGAAGTCTGCTCAGTCACGGGGTAATGTTCCAAAATCTTGGAGGCTTCTTCTTTTCGCAAAGTTTTTTGTGCCATTTGCTGAGCCAAACTTTCAAACGATATCTCCGGTGTCGGTTCAACTTTTGGTATTTCCACAGGTTGTGGGGGTGCTGGTTCTGGCGGCTCATATGATATTGGTCCAAATCGGACTGTTTTGCCAGCAGGCTTTTTTTGTGAATTTTCCTCGTCCTTCAAACATCCTTCATGCGAAGTTGAACCTTCGTCGGAACCTAGATCTCCGCTGTCCGCCGCTGAATCCGCTTTTTTAGGGCGCCTCCTCGCCATTGGTTTTCCATAACTCGGTGAGTTTGAGATTGGCTTCCCGTCTACAAATTTCACAATGGCGCCGCTAACCACACATGGCTTCGGAACATCAGAAGTTGGTGACCGTTTGATAAGCTGTCCTGTTTCAGGCTTTTTAATTCTTGGAAGAATTGGTGAGCTTCGGTTTGTTTCACTGGTGGCTTCTTGGTTTTCAGGAGAGGGAATAGGGATTGATGAACTTTCGGCTGTTGATGAAGTCATTTTCTTTTCTTTTTTTCGTCCAAATAATGCAGTGAAAATTGATGCAGATGGTTTTTTCGCGGATCCTGGTCCTTGCTGATTCGAAGAAGATGAAGCTTGATCATCCAAAGTCACGTTGGTACTAGGCACCACTTTCTCATTCTTTTTGCTTTCTTGCTCCTTTTGAGGACCTTTTGGATCTAACGGTTTGACAACTTTTGGCACAGAGCGTTTTTCCTGTACACTTTGTAATTTAGGCCGAGATTGGACGTCTGCCTGTTTCTGAGACTTTCCAGAAGAAGATGAAACATTTCTGGAAGCTTCACTTTTTGTCAATTCGGATTCGTGCAGCTTTTGAGTAGCAGGCCTGATTGATGCAGCTTTTGGAGTGATCGGAGGTGGTGCTGTTGCCTTTGGTTTTGCCACTGGTGTTTTATATTCTTTCTGTTCGGATTTTTTAGCTGCCGCCATTCTTGTTAGTTGTACAGGTTCTGGAGTGGAATGTGAAACCACCAACGCTGGTTGTACCCTAGTCGTCGAAGCAGACTCTTGAATGTTTGAAGCTTCCTTCAATGATTCAGTTTTCGAAAGAGCCGATGGTGGCTTTACAAAAACAGGCTTGCTGGCACCCATATATCTTCGAGCCATCATCGCTGCCCTCCACTGTTGATCGGCTGGCATTTTTGGTGGTGGAGCAGGAACCGAAGCGGCAGGTGGAGTCAGAGGTGAAGGAGTGTCAACTTTCTCGACGGGTACTTTTTCTTCCGATTCAGCCGACAATGGTCGAAGGAGACGAACAGGCGGCGAGGGTGTTGGTTCAGGAGTTTCCTCTCTTGGTGGAGACACGGGCACGGGAGCTTGTTGAACAGGTGCAGTGTTTTCCTTAACTTTTTTCTCACCCTTCGAATTTTTTCTTGTGTTCGTCAGCCATGTATTCTTGAGAGGCGACGAATCGTCCAATTCTAGAAGCGACGGAACAGTAAAAGAAGTTTTTGGAGGTGAGGTTCCAGCCAACGAATGTGCACTTGTCTTGACAAGCTTCAGTGTTTTGTTGGATCCAGCACTAGAAGTTTTGCCATCAGGAGATTGAGAGTTAAATTTCATAGAACGATGTCCTTGCCCACGTTTCAAACACGACTTGAGGTTGTTGGATGGTTTCACCACAATCTCAATAGATTTCTCTTTGGTTTCCATATCTTCCTGCTGCTTTGGTCTAATCTTCTTAAAATCGCTCAATCGTACCCGCTTGATGTTAACATTATAGTCAGCAAGTTTTCGAAGCATTTGTTTCCATGGCATAGGCTGAAGTTTGGTAGTATTTTTTGCTTTCACATTTTTCTTATACTTCTTTCGTGAACGAATTCCCTTCTTCGATCTTCGCAAAGGCTTCCAAGGCTTCAAGAACATGTCAGAAATTTTCGCATCTATTGGCTGTTCGTATTTCATCCTGTGATTTTTGCCCTTTAATGAATCATTCTTCCGAATAGTGTTCAGAACTCTCGACCGTCTTGGCTCCTTGTGGAGAACTTTCCGTTGTCTTGTGAAACGCTTGGATCTCATATGCTGGAATCGGAATTGAGATGCCGCGCGACTATCTTTGCGATCAGTTTCATGATCAGTTGGTAGCCAACGAGGATGCAATGGTCGTTGGTGGTGAATCCCTGGTGCACGCGATGAACGGCGATTGTGGACTTTGTTCTTTAGGAATTTCCTTTCCAGCTGCAATTCCGTTGATTTCAGCGGCGACAAATCTTTTTCCGATTTTTTAGTAGACACTTTTGCAGATTTACTTGGAAGGGCCACACTTGTCTCCAATTGAGATTTTGGTTTCTGATCTGATGGTATGACTTCTGGTTTGGAATCATCCGGCTTCGTGACCTTTTTCGACTTCTCCTTTTGAATTGATCTACACTTTCGAGCAATTTTCTTCAATGCTTTTCTGTAGCTACTTCCCTTATCCACAGAAAATGACCGGCACGCCGGCATTTGCTTCCGAAGTTTCCTGCTGTGTGGAATCATGGTAGACTTTGATCTTACAGCAACTGATGGTTGTTTGCTTGAAGAACGATCCATTTTCATTCCGTCGGAATCAATACTATTAGAAGAATTTGAATTGGTCGTGATCTTGTGCTCTTTTTGTCGGCTTTTTCTAGGCAGCTGGCAACTTGATGGTTCAACAACAGAGATGGCTGGAATTCCTTGAGAAAAATTGTTGATGGACTTGTCCTCGAGATGTTCAAAAATTGGATGTCGTCTCTGTTTTATTGATTCAGTCTTTGGTTCTGTTTGAGAGTCGATCCTTTTCAGTGAAACTGTTTCTAAAGTCTTCTGCACGTCGGCCTTTGGTAGTGCAGGTTTTCCAACTGAAATTTCGCGTTTAACAAAACTTCCAGTTTCTGGTCGTTTGAGAGTAGAACGCGTGGAACTCATTAGAACGGCTGGTGGATCCTCACGTTTGAGTTCTTTCTTCTTTCGCTCTATAATTCCGAGTTCGGAATTATTTGTTGGATGATCTTCTTTTAATTCAACAACACGTTTTTGCACTTTCGGAAATTTCACAATTGGGCAGTACTCGGAATCTGAAGCTGAAGAAATTCGAGATGGTTTCCGCTGGCTTAGTTTCACTTTCTCCAATTTTGGATTTGGAAAATAGGTGAAAATGTATTTATTCTTCTGTTTCGCCAGTCCTGGTAGGTAATGAGCTTCCTTCAATTTACGAGGTTGCACTTTTGACTTCTTCAAACCAATTTGTCGATGTACATGCGTCCAAGCTTTTGTAGGATGGGATGGTTCTTTAGAATGTCCGTAGAGCTTTTTATGGAACCTCAACTGGCGAGCAGTCTTTGCCTTCTTTAATGTGATCTGTGATTTGACTCGTTTCCGATGATAGAATGCTTTCTCAACATCTTTCATCGTTGTGTACAACTTTTTCAAAGTTGGCGGTGGAGTTGGTGGACGAAGTGCTCGTTCCTTTGTCTCCTGTGCAGTTAATGCCAAACGTTGAGAATTATAAAATGGAACTGTCCATTTCATCGGATCTCTCGGATTGCGGACCTGAACTGGAACTGGCAGAAATGAAACTGTGAAAGCCGTGTTGAGCCAAGACTCGTCCAGCGGAATACGTTGAATGCGGAACGGTGGTGGTTTTCGGCGCACGTTCTTTTTTCGGGTAACCAGAACAATATCGTTTTTCAAGATTGGACGTTTCTCGAAAAGTTTTCCATAGGTGACTGCAATTCCTTCAAAACTTTTCGGCTTCTGTTCCATGTGCACTCTAATTGTATCAATGAACTCCTTCATTTCTTTGCTGAGAATTCGAGATTTGATCGGCGGAAGTTCGTCTTCAGATCCAGATGATTCAAGCCAATCCTCTGATTTTGGTGGTGCAAAGTTTGGCATCTTCTTTTTCGGATCTTCAATAAACTCAGGAATTGGCAACTTTTTCCACAACTTATATGCTTTTCGCCGTTCTTCTTCCTTTTTGGCATCATCATTTTCAGTAGCAATTGTTGCAGCCACTTCCTTATCCTTTGCCTTTTTCTTCAACTCATTCAGCAAAGACGGCTTCACCGAAATCTCTCCAGACAGAATACGTGCTTCTCTCTCCGCAGCTTTCTTGCGATAGTGAACCTTTTCATTCTGCTTTTGCACTCTTGTCGCCAGTGCCGCATAACTGATCCATCGACGAATTCTCATTCCCGTGCGCTGATCGTACGTGGTCATCATGTCCATTTCACCGTCCTGGCTGATGGTATTCATGGTGTCTCGCATCATGTCAATCTGCAAAATAAAAGGTTTTATAGGAGCTTCGATGGGAGGGTTCGAGGTTCCGAGCAAGGCGCGCCTGATTTTTGTCATTGCCTCAATTCTGCAGTCTAACTTAAAATCAAATGGTTGGTGTTTGCGGCATATAAATAGTGCGATAGGTGCAGTGCGCTCAAATGCTGTGAGGTATTGCAGTTAGACGCACTGTAAATCTTTTGCAGCGCCCGACACTTTTTGATTCTTTGCCTCTCACTACAGGAAGCTCAGCTCGCGGTTTAAGGAAGGCGACAAAAATCTCCGGAAGGCCGAAGCGGAGACGATTCGGGACCTGCTTCATACAAGTATTTCGAGAAACAAACTTACATCAGCGTCACGGTCAAATGCCACATCAAATTCTTCAGAGACAAAAACTCGTTCAGATTTATCTTCATCCATTCTCCAAGTCACCCAGTTAAATTCACGATGGAAAAATCCAGCAAGTTGATCGCCTTGTAATGTTTTGAAGCCTCGATCATCAGTTTCCTGAAAAATAAAGACATCAAATTATGTTCGTTACAGACTATTTTATTACCGCAAAAAATGTATTCACAGCCGATTCTCCTGCTCTATACGCTTTCACATTCCAAACTGCCGGAGTGTTCTCATAGATTACAGTCTCATTTTTAACTGCCAGTTTCTTCTTAAACTCCTCGTCAACTGGCTTGAGCTTGGGTTGATCAAAGATTGAAATTATCGGAGTGACATACTGATTGTGGTGCTCGTAGTTTGAGCATGAGAATTTGTAAATATTGTTTCCGCAGATGAGGCACGGCTCGTGAAGGTTTACAATATTTGTGCAGCGAAAGATGGTTGTGTCTGGATGGCACACAATGCAAATTTCCTTAGTCGGCCATGGCTCTTTGATACATGCCGAGCAGGTTGCCGGTAGATCTTTTCTGTAGAACTGATCCAAACTAGCCTGAAAATATATTTTGTTAATTTCATTTTTTACTTTGTTAATTTTTGTTTGGTGCTAAAAGTATGCTGCTTACTCTTCGAGGTATTCCAATATGATGAACTGCGGTCGGATCACTATTCTTCCGAGCTGGCTTAGTCTTTTGGAAATTATCGTTGCTCTTCACTCTTCTGGTCAACTGTACACTGTACAAATCGCGATAGAACTTTGCATCAACTTCAACGCGGTGGCGATTTCGATGACGAATTGGACGTGGTGGGACAGAGTGCTCCGTAACTTCTCCCCATGTCACTGTCTTTGTCTGCTTGGTGAGTTCAGTGAGCGGAACCACCATTCCTCGGTTGTAATCAATCTTGATGCTGCTCTTTCTTGGACTTCCAATTGGGCAATCGCCAAGTCGTTTTTGTTTGACAAGGTCTTGTTCGAAAAGATTTGTTAGAACTGATCCCAACTTTTTCGGCTCATCTTCCACTTCCTCCTCTTCCACCGAAATTTTACGAATATTTTCGCGAGTGTGCGGGTTGAAGCAATTGTAAGAGTCGTCGTCTCCAGCGTGAAAGATTCCAATTTTTCGCTGAACAAGATCTTCGTCACTGTCACGGTCACCATTCACTCCAGCTTCATCCTCCGTTACTTTGAAAATTTTCCAAAAGTCAGAAATGTCATTGGGGTCAGAGTCATTTTTCACTTCGTCTTCTCCCTCACTTTCTTCGGAAGTCGTCCGCAGGTCGTCTTCCTCCACATTCAGATTCTCCTCAATAGCCAGTTCTTGCTCAGTTTCTTCAATAACTGGTTGCCGGAATGTGATAATTCTCTTTTCAAAGATGGCTCGTTGCAATTCTCTTCGATTTTTCATTTCGAGGGACTGTTCTTCGTTGTATCGGCTTTCCCGGTCATACTTGAAAAATCCGTAAAAGGCAGGTTTTAAAATTTCAATGAGACCTTCTGGGACGTTGATGTCTGAAAATAAATATATATTTTTAATTTTTCCGTATACCATAAATATTTAAAGCTGCTACTTACTGTGCTCATTATAGACTGGCGGGCGAATACGATTCTTCTTGGAGTCACGTCCAATTAAGAGCACTTCCGTGAAAAAATCCGAATAAAATTCTACAGCTTTTGTTGGAAGACAAAGTGGTGACTTGAAAATGTCAATTTCAGACAACTGCTCAGCAGGAACTCGTGGAAATTTTGGGCACAATGTGAACATGCCATCTCGTCCTTCATCCAAAATTTGAAGACCAGGCCAGGTGCGAAGAATAGGATCATTGAATATATAAGACACGTGCAGATTTTTCGCAGCAGCGCGCATTACTTCAATTGTGATATAATCAAATAGGGGATCGATTCCCTCCAATTGACGTGGTGGTTGTGGTTCTTTGAATGGTACAACCTGCAAGTAAAATTGTAATTTCAAGATTCAAACTAACATTTTTTACCCTTCTCATAAACTTGCGGCCAGTTTCTCGGTCAGTATCAGAAATCATTGGAGAATCCCACTCTAGAAATTTAGTGAAGTTAGTCAGAATATCATCAACTTTATAGTCTCCGTTGACTGAGTGCGTATTAAATTGCTGCAATACACCAGCCGTTAGTAAAGGTTCCAAGTATTCTGATCCATAATGCGGCACAACATTTCCATGTTCTCTTTGATGACACATATCGCGGTAGGCAATGATCCGGCGGTAGATTTCATGGAAAAATTCATTACACACACGTGAATTCTCTGTCGATTCAATTGCTAAACCAAGGTCCGGACAAGAGTTTGAACGACGAAGCACGGGTTTTGATGGTTGAGCTGACAAATGTTCAAAATCTTCAAGGTACAATCCCGGATTCTTTTTTGGAGGCTTCGGCACTCGGCGGTTTTCGATCTCATGCATAAAGTTTGGTGGCTGAAAAATAAATTTGAAAACTCTTTGATAATATAAATTTTGGATTTTTTACTTACAATATCAAATTCACAAAACCGCAGCCTTCCCAATGGAAACATGAATTTGTCGTTCTCATCATATTTTGCCGTTTGCTTTTTCTCCTCAATAGGACACTCAGCTCTCTGTGAAAAAGGGGTATCTCCTTCAAAATTCTCCATGAAAATAGTGTGATCCAGTTTGTAGGGAAGCTGAGCTTGAACAAATGTCATGAAGTGATTGTACAACTTGATAGTTGAGTTTTCGATGATACTGATATCCTTCCTCAAATACCTTGCTTCCTCGATCGCTTCCTTATCCATCACGTTCCTCGGATTGACACCACAGAGCTGAAAAACAAAAATTGTTAGCTTCAAAAGTAATTCTGTAGTCTATCTATTACCATTCGTTCGTGTCGAACACTTTTAAATGTAGTTTCGTGACTATCAAACCCGCACAGCCGATTGTACATCTGAATTGCTTTTCGGAGAATCTGATTGTAGGAGCACTTGTTGGAAAAGAAAAAGTTCTTGTCGTAGAATGTCTGCCAACCAACTTTCATATGATTGTTGAGTGAGAACTGTAATAAAAAAATTTAATTTAATATTTGCAATTTCAGAAACGTACCTTCAAGTCCAATGTACATCGCTCCTTCACACTAGATTGCCGTTTGTCGTTTTCCTCAAACCGACCATAAAGAATATCCCGTTCATGACGACGTCTACCCCAGTACATGAGATGCTCGAGACGTCTGATAAAGGTGCTCTCTCGGAGTCGATCTGGCTTGTATCTTCGCAATCCAAGCGGCTGTGTAGCTGGCTGGTAGACCACGTACATTCGTTTTTTCTTGATTCCAAAGTAGGCATCCTCGGGAGTCTCATACTCAAAATCATCCTTCTCGTTTCGCACTGACAATGCTTGAGGTACATGGGGAGTAGGCGTAGGTGCAGGAGGTGGAGTAGGTGTTGCTTGAGGCGGAGAAACAATCTCGTCGTCGGAGCTATTGTTGTCAGCTAGCTGAATCGCGGCACGAATCATAAAGCGAGCATGCTCCGGGTCTTCTTCGCCATTTCCATCAGAAGTTACAGGTGTCTGTTTAGGCTCCTTTCTCGAGCTTTTTGGCATTGACAGACCAATGGGAGCTTGTATTGGCTGTGCAGCTTTCTCGCGCATTTCCTTTTCTTTTGCCTCTCGTTCTTTGATGTATTCAGGTTTCATAAAAACTGACGTGGAATCTGTGATCAGCTTTGGTGGGAGGACTCGCTTCTGAAATTCTCTTGGCTTGAAACGTTGAAACTTCGGTAGATCGTCGAGAATGCTTTTCTTTTTGAATGCCGTGTCAATTTTCAGCCGATGTCCCAGAATTTGAGGTTTAGTAATTGACTTCCATCCCAACTTGAAGAACTTGTCACGAATCCGCTTACTCGAGCCAATCGCAAAAGAATTTCCCATGGAAGCATACATGTATTTCCTATCAGACTGCTTCTTATTGTAGTATCGAATCTTCGCGTGGCATTTGCACAACGTTCTCATGTTGAACGATAGCTCCGATGGTAGGCCACTCTCCGGTTCATCAGAATCGTCTTCGCATGGATTGCCGGGTGGCGCATTGTGATCTTCAGTCTCCGACTCCGAATCGGACAATAAATCCGGACGAGGATCTGGGAGAAACAATCTGAAGAATGGGGCAACCATTTGAGTAATTTCTTCAGTGGCAACGTTATCTTTCATATACTCGTACGGAGGGATCTCCACTTCTGGAAGCCGTCCGTCTGGAAGTGGAACAAGGTCTTCCCATTCGAGGTCATTCACACCGATGTTTCCAAATTCTGAAAGCAAAACCAGTTAATGTAGAGTTATGTTCTCTAAGAACTCAAACCTTTGCCTCCATACTGAATGATGACAGAATTGTGAAGCCACTTTGCCCAAACCGATCGACTTTCTTCCGTGATTTTGAAGGCCAGTTCTAAAATGCTTTCATTATAATCAACAAGCACTGACAAAGTGTACCTTTCAACGATCTTTCGGATACTTGATAAGCATTCCATCCAGCTTCTAACCTGTTACACATCATGGTCAGTGTTTGTGCAGGAATCATTTCTTGAATCTGAAGACCTCTGTAAAAAAACACCGAGTCGGATCCTGCGTACGGGTTGACGCTTCCTTCATAGTGTTTAGGACTCTGTAATTCGAAATATGAATATTTAGAGTTTAAAAACTATATTCAGCTAACCCTGACAATTTTATAGGTAAATGTGTTTCTATCAAAGCACATGATACCGTTAACACCCGGAAATACAAAATCAAACGATTCCACTCCTTTTGCCTGGTACAAGATCTTTGGCTTGTGAATTTTAAAATCTCGTTCCGCGGAAACTCGTTCAACTGCTTTGTACAAATATGACTCGTAATCAATTTCAGGGACGTCTTGAATTTTAGCCAGGAACTTCATGTCCTGAAAAAGTACAAGTGTTCGTTCGGTTTTTGAAAGAAACACCAACCACTTCGGCAGGATAAGTCCACAAAGTAGGAATCGGAACTTGTGGGTCATTCTTTGCCGCTTCATACTGCCCGTAATAACCCAGTAACGGTACTTCTGCATCTTCGTAAGGCATTCTAAAAGATAATTGAAAATTAAATGATTACAAGAATTCAACTACTCACTTTTCGCGTCGCAACATTGTGTGCCGAGTTGCAGTGCATCCTCTGTCAATGTGCTTAAACGTAATGACCTGCCATTTCCGATATGGTTTTTCAGAAATCGGTCGTCCTCCAATTAGATGAGTTGGGTTCATATTCATAGCAAAGACGCGGTGGCTGTTAGTATGTACAAATAATTCATTGGTAATATAGGGATTGAACTTCATATCGAGTATGCTCTCGTTTTTTTCAAGTCCAATATCATAAATAGCGCACGGCACTTCTGGCCGCCGAACATCGTACAGGAGGACGTTGGATCCGTTCCAGCAAGCAATTTCAAGGGGTCTTGTCGAACAGAGAGCTGTTTTCTGAACACCACCATCGAAGAAGACTGCATTGAAAGCTTTTGGGCATCGGACGTCCATAACACGGAGTGATTCATCATCTCCAACAGCAAGAAGAAATGGGCCATGCCTGAAAATTTAGAGGAAATTACTATAAAACATTTTAAGGCCACAAAAAACCTACCAAATCCAATCAATAGTATTTACAGGGGAATATGAATCGTAGTGAGCAATATTCCGTGCTGGTTTCACAAGATCAATGACGGTTACTGTGCTATTTCTGAAAATTACTATTCAATGTTTTTATTTAGAGTAATATTCAAACATAATCATCTCTTACGCAATCACGCCAATGTCGTGGTGAGACCCGCGGGGGCTCCTTCCATTTCTAGGCTAACTGTCTCCATAACAATCACTCTCACTGCCTCCCCCCTCTCTCATTTTTTTATTTCCGAAAATGTTTTCGCGGGTTTTTTGAAACATAACTCATGTAGTTTTTTTTTTCAATTTAAATGCAAACAAAATTGTGTAAGCGTGATGTTTTATGCTAATTTGATTTGAAAATATGTTTGATTGTGTTTGGAATTTATCGCGTGTAACATTCAGACTTCTTAGGATAACGTAAAAATGTTTTTATATAATAATTATAAAAAATGCCACTGACGTCCTTTTATCACGATTTTTGGAATATGAATAGCTGTAAATCGAAAATAGGGTGCTTTCATGATAGGCAGGCACCCTAATGCCTACCTGCCGCCTTTTTCCTGCACTTTGGTGTCTATGCTCAAGTTTTTGATTGAATAATTTTAATAAATGTTGATGAAAATCACATTAAGAAAGTTTTGAAAAAAGTTCGTGTGTATTAGCATCAGGCTCGGGTAGGCGCGATGTCGGCAAACGTTGCTTTAAAAACAGGCAGGCAGGCGTCTTGGCGCCTATATGAAAGCCTTAGGGAAGACATAACTTATGCCGTTTCTTTTCGACTAATAGCTGATTTTTTTTCAATTCTACCCTTGCTCGAATCGCACATATTTGAATGCAACTTACACAGAAGAATCTGTTCTATGATTTACAGCAAGCATTCCTTTGTCGAGTCGTCCAACACGTAACCCGTAGATGGTTTCACCAGGCAATGAGCAAAGGTTTTGACCACTGATTTTGGTGCTGTAAAATTGATGATAAGTTGACAAACGTTCGATTCCGGACTCACAAGTTGATATCGTTAAAATTACTAATATACCGGGCAAGGCAAATGTCACCGGTATTTTTGGAATATGGAAAATAAGTGATATGTTCGTGAAAGTCGATTGCAGTCACAAATTCCTGTTTCGATTTGTCAGTCAGTTTATGTTTAAAATATGGTTCACTGCTACGAAACGCGTCCATCGGATGCATGATTTCGCGAACCTACAAAAAGATTAGGTATTGATTTTCTTCCATGTCATTATTTTTCGTTAACTCACCGACAAATGGTCCGTTGGGTCATATTCAACAATGATACGTTCACTGATAAAACGCATCTCACGTTTCAATCCGAATTCGTTGAATCTGAAACAAAATAAACGTTTCTAAACAGGTAAAATAACTCATTTTCTACTTCAAACCATGAAATAACTCACTCATTTGGACATATTTCTTTAAAAATGTCATCAAATCCAATGTCAGGATCAGTCATTGTCACACAACTGAAAAGGAAATTCTGGCTAGCAAAAAATTGAAGTTTAGTGAATAAAACTAAAAGAAACACATTAGAATATAAGGTTTGAAACACAAAGAGTGTCCAACTCTTTTATCTTCGAGTCGTATCTTCGGCCGCGGCCACGACCACTTGCGAGACAACGCTGCGATGGAAGAGACGCAGATGGATAGTCTAAACAACACAACAGAGAATGTATTAATGGCAATTTGCCGTCGAATGAGGCGACACTCAATGGGCAGACGTTAGTTTGTCGGAAGGGTTATGAAGGCAAATATTGTTATCAGCATGGTGCAGTGTCATGTTTGTTACCATAAAATTATCCGTAAATTAGTATTTTCATTAATTCAAAAAATCAAACTTTGAAACTAAAACTTGTTATTTCTACAAGAACAAACAATTTAAAAATCAAAATGTGTAAGATTCGTTGTGCCAAATAGTGGCCAAGAGCGCTGTGCATTTTTTTCTGCAATTCTACAGAATATGTCTAGGCGGTTTTTACCCTAAATGACAGTAAATAATCACAATGTTCCAAACATAACTGTAAAAAGTCATACAATGATCAAAATAATGTTTTTCAATTGTGCAAAGAAAAAAATAGAAGAAGACTGAACTTATTTTTTTTCCTGCACAAAATGATCTAGCTGTAACATTTTTCCGGCTAAATTCATTCATTAAAAATATTTAAAAGCCTGTTTTGTAGCATAATTTATCGAATTTTCAGACTTTTACAGGAAAGTTAATTTGATTACCCGAAGAAATTTGCTGAAACTAGAGTTGGTGTGGAAATCGATAATCTAACGTGTGTAAAAACTATCATATATTCCAAGGAAAGTGTCTGGAAAACGAGCACTTTGAGTTTTATAGCAACAACCAAAAATAAACTGGATAACTTTTTTAATCTGCTAAATTCGTTGAGAAAAGCTATTTTCGTAGTCACTTTGCCGAATTCTTCTCTGTCCTGGCTTTTTTTTGTAATATAATATAATTATTTATAGATGAAAGTATAAAAAACTTGATGGAAATGCAAATACATAATATAAAAAAAATATGCGTACAAAATGACATTTTAAAAATATTCGAAAAACAAAAGACAAAGCACAGAGTGTTGCTATTATCCATAACCGGAATTGAAAGTTCACGGGAAAGAAAGAAAAGTCCAGAGACTAGACATATGTTTCTTGACGGTAAATTGGGCGTAGTATATCCGGATCTGAAAATTGAAAAGAAAACATAGAAAAAGTTATCGAAAAGTGTTAGAGTTAAGTGATGTGAACGTGTTGGTGAGAGCAAGGTGAGAGCAAAACTCTCATTTTTCATTTGTCCTTTTTTCGCATAAATGACAAAAATCCTTTCTTTTTCTTCTTTTTCTCATCTTTTGTAGGCTTCTGAAATAAAAAACGGTGTAAAATAAGTGCTTGATTAGTCCCAAAAGCAGAGAAGTTAGCAAATATTTCAATCTTATTTGAAGGTAGAGTAGAGTCAGTGGGGTTTTGCCCAAAATAACAGAAAACAGTTTATATATAGAGAATACAACTGTAAAAAGTTTAATTTTTTCATTGAATTTTTTTAAAATTTTTCAGAAATTGTTAAAATATCAAAAAAAAACTTCTAATTTGAAAAAAAACATTATTAAAAATTTAATATATTACTTTATAGTTTTTCTGTTATTTATGGCAAGAAACCTCATTCTTTTTTAAGTTTGAAACATTTGAAAAACTATTTGCTTCCAAAAATTCTTACTTCTTCTTCAGACGCTGTAGTGCACGATCGAGACGTTGTATTGCCTAAATGTTACAACTCAGTTATTGATTAGTTAGCTGATGCGCTCGAAAAAAAAGTGAAAACACAAATAGACACCACGTAGTTACAAATATACCTTCACTTGTTCCTTGAGTCGACGAAAATCGCGTCATTTTAACTTTTTCAGGGTACTCTGTCGAAATTGACATCGGAGAAGGGTGATCGCCTGTACACAAAGAGTTAGAAAATCTGTGAAAGTTATAAAAAGCTTTGAAGCCACCACACACATGCTACACAGAAAGAATAAGGAAAATAAACCTACAATCGAACACAACTGACTGGCTCATGTACGACGTATTGACGCTTTCTTCGGAAGTTCGGACTGGAAATATGGAAAATAGGCATTCAAATAATTTAAAACACTGGAAAACAAAGCGATAGAAAACAGGCGCATCGATAAAATGTGAAGGAGCAACCACATAAAAATTACCATTATTCGGGGAGATTCCGGCATTCAGGCCGTCGTCAGATGCGCTCAGAGCCGCTTGAGAAAGTTTATGTTCTCGTACTCCTTGCATTAAGGAAACTGTATCTGGAATAATTTTTGAAAATCGGCTGGTTACAACTAGAGAAGCTATTTTTAGACCTTTGTCAGCAATATATTTTCAAAAATATATTTTGTAAGTGGAGCCAAAAAGAACATACTCAAAACAAGTGGCATCCCACAAGTGTTTTGAACCCCAGATTTTCAGTTAAAAACTCGCAACACAACATGGATTTTTTGCAGTGTTTATTTTATTTTATTACGTTTTAAATAAAGGAATTTCAGTTTTCGTTTTCAAAAACGACTTTAAAAATTGCTGTTTTTTTGTTTCAGCTACCTTACCAGCTTCAACCTCATCGTATTGAGAGTAACCACTTCTCGCTGAGACAGGAGCGCTTTGCGAGTTCTTGGCCTTCACCATGTCTACATATTTCTTGATGTCTGCATCAGTTTCTACAGAGAATGGATTCGGCGCATAGATTTGGTGGTACACCTGAGCATGATGCTGAAATTGCCTATCAATGATTCCCTTGCTGGCAGTTCCGATAAGTATTGCTCGGTCAGCGGTCGAGCTCTGTCCGACTGTTCCGTCATTATCAGGCTGAAAGATTACAAAATAATAAATGAATTTTCAAGACGGGATATTTCACTTTAATCAATAGTGCAATGTCTTCATATGTCACACTGTCCAAAATCTGGCTTTGTGGTCCAGCAGAAAGAGTTCCCAGTCTGTTGTTTTCTTTGATAGCTTTTTGTTTTTCTTTAAATTCTTTAGGATTTGAAGACGCAGGACTGAATTGATGAACACTGCTGATTTTGACAGGGGTTCCACTCGCGGATGGAACGTTGACGTCATGAACCCACTGAAATGATTTGAACTTGTGTAAATTTAAAACACTTTAAAATTAATTTTTTCTCCAATGATTTATCATAGATGTTTAATTTGAACTCAATAACCAAATGCGACCGAATTTTATAATGAGACTTCTCAAAAAACTTTAATACATATTTTTATTGCGGATCAAAATTTTCAAAACACAATTAGGCACAGCCTGAATCGATAGTTGGTATTGGAGCAATTTTGAACATTTTCTGACACTACTCCAATATTGAAAAATACATTTTTTTATTGCGTTAGCATAACATGTATTCATAATGTGCATAATGACAACAATCCAAAAATTAGTGACATAGAAATTATCCAAAACAAAAATTCACTAGTAGGGCCCACCCATATCATAGCTATTTGGGTTTTCAAATCTCTGTTTATAGTTTTTAATTTAATGTTTCTTCAAATTTTTTTGTACATTTATATGAAAATAACTGTGTAAACATAATGACACAAACCATCAGAAGTTCATGTACAAATTTTATTTTCGTACTGCAAAAGTTGAAAACAGTTCTTACTTTAGTTATCTTCTTTGGGTTATCTGCTCCATACTCCAAAAATTCAACCTTCTGATATGCATTTGGACTGTTCATCCAACGAACCCGCTCCTGCTCCTTGCGCAGTAAAGCCAGACGATGTGCAGATACACTTTCCAAGTTTGTTTCATCAATTTGTCCATAAGCTGATGTAGTTGGCGGAACAGCAACATCATTGTTGTTCACCATTGACGTAGACATTGCAGATTTGGGCCGCAGTTGTGGTTGACGATAGACGTGCCCGGTTTGAAAATTCTATAATTAGTAGCAATTTTTAGTGAAACAACTGTGAGCAGGGCGAAAAAATTCTGCTCACCGCATGATCCAACACTCTCATCCAAGACTCCCATTCTAATTCTCCGACTCTCCAATCAACTGTTCCATTTCGTTTCAGGGAATTCGCTACAAAAGCATTATAGATGTATTTTAAATTTCAATATATATTGCAGAATCTTACTATTTCGAGAATTTCTGAACGCTCTTTGTATTGCTTTCTCTTCCGGAATGATGAGGTTGTCAAGTCCAGCCCTTGCGGCACGTACCTTACAAAAATATTTTGTTTTTGGAAACTTTGATTATGTATTTTGTATTTGATATGAAATAATATTTCTCATTTATTATAACTTTTCTAAACCTGATGGTCACAAGCAGTGACTAAGTTGCGCATAATTATAGATGTCTCTTCAACGGAATTTCCAACAACAAAACATCCTTCTCCTCTGATCAGCAGAACCTTAAATGTTTTAATCCCATCGTCATTTCATAAAAAATAAGCATTTGGCGATAGAATTGAACTACTGGCGGCAGGGCAGCGTGTAATTTTTAAATATGAGAAACTTCAAAAACCTGAGTTTCGCATGCTATCACAGTGTTGTTGGCTAGAAAAGTGGCATGCTCGATAGTGTCACCGACAACAAGGAATCCTTGATTGCGGAGGAAAAGGACCTGAAACGAAGCATAGAAAAGCGGATAGAAAAGCAGTTCAAAGTAAAGCTAACGCACGTTTTTGTCTCCAAGATTTGCAATAATTTCGTCAAATTGAATATCATCATCACCAATGTCCTGAAAAGAAAATTCAACAATTTTTTTGATTTTATAGTTAAAGTCATGTGAAAGGTTAATGAAAATTTAAACCGTTCGAAGGTCGACGATGAACTTTTCTATATCTACTTTAAGTACTAAAACTACCGATTTACATGATAAACTTTTTCAAATTTTGGCAAAGTACCAAAACTTTGACTGGAAAAAAATCATCAAAAAATAATTTTAAAAAACGGTTGCCGATTTTGCTTCTAGTTTCTTTAACCTTCAGATTTTCAATTTTCTCTCGTTCACACTTAAATTTTTCAGATTATGAAAATAACCACACAAGTGATTGTTTTTCTTCAAATTCAATATTTTTGCTAACCTGATAATCGTGATATCCAACTGGCCCAAGCACCATTGCTTCCTTACATAGAGGCAATAAACCACATTTCATACTAGCCACAGCCGCCACAATTGCCGTGTGCATATGAAGAATGCATCTGACCATTGGGTGAGCTTTGTAAATTGCAGAATGAAGAAGAAACGCAGGCTTAACTTGATGAGTGCAAAAATAAGTCGTTTTTGATTTTAAAGGTACCTGGTTGACTCCAGCTTTCAGTGTCCCGCAATCCAGAATTTTTCCATTTTCATCTATCTTCACGATGGTCGCAGCAGTGATTTCATGGTAGAGAAGACCAAATGGATTCATCAGAAAAGTGTTATCCTCATCGTTGGTTCGATACTAAATCAATTTTGTTAAAATTCTTCTAGAAAGGTAAATATGGTGTTTTTACTTTTGTAGAAGTTTCATAGAAATATAATTTTAATACATTTTTTTAAACACGTCGTTAATGGACCTGCTAGTTAACTCACGTCGGAAAATAAAGTGGTGTGTAACCGGAACACAACACTGAACAAAAAAAATCCCAATTTAAAGCTGATTAATCCTTACATTTTGGCAGCTGTTTCAGAAGTTTCGTATTTTAATAAAGTTGAAATTCATACAATTTCTACACGCGTTGTATTTGCTATATTGTAAAATAAATTTGGTTGATTGCAAAATTTTACTTTAAACCACAGGTTCAAGTTTTAAATTTTTGTGGTAATTTTAAAAAGTCAATACTTCAAGCACCCTACCGAGATTTCGTTATGAATCCCTTGTGACCACTGGAACAGGTCAGCTAGTCGAAACAAGCATGCCAATTTGTTTCTCTGGATACGTTCCGCTTTTGAATACTTCTCGTTTCCACGAAGATCAGCAATTGCAATGGTGTTTCCACCTGAAACATAGATTACATGATTTATCGGAAATTGTCAACTTACAGAAGTTCAAGTTTGTAAAAATATTGCAATTTTGTTTATGCATGGGAATCTTAGATTTTTGATATTATAATACTTTACTAGAAAAACAAAAAAAGTATATCTACTTTTGTGTCACAAGGTTTCAGCATAGCTAAAATTCGTATAGGAAAGTTTTCTGCATTATAACATGTTGTAACTCCTCGTGTGAATAAGCATAAATCGAGTTTCTTTTGTCAAAATAAGGAAAAAAAACCAAGTTATCCGTTTTTCGAATACATTATTCCAAAATATAATACAAACCATATGTGTGAAGGTTGCCAAACGACATGTTTCCTTGTGGAACTGTGAGGTCCGAAAGTTTCTGGAGTACTTGCAAGTGATCCGGATCCGTACGTGCTGTATCACACTCCTAGATGTAAAATGTTTTGTACAAAATTACATTTATTGAAACAAAATAACGAGAAAAAAGACAAATTACAAACCTGACGAATAACTTCTTCTAGCTCGTGGCAGAATGATTTTGATTCAAGTATCTGTTGCACTCTTTTCCGTCTCTCCATCTCTGACAAATCCTCCTAAAATAGAGCATTTCTCATCCATCTTTTAAGCTGATTAAAGAGCGAGCACTCCTTTCTCTTCTTCTCTTGCATTTTCCATTCAATTTCCCAAGTCTTTTCAAAAAATGACACTGCGCTAATAATGGCAGGTTTCATTAATTGAAGTTCTTGGAAAAAGAGAAAAAAGAGAGCTGAGGAGGGAAAACTTGATGTGCTCTAGTTTTTTTTACGGAAAAACTTGGAGCAGCACTTACTTTGATTACTGCCGGTCTTTGCAAATCTTTGATATATTCAGGGTCATCTGGGTCTCGATAGTATGGACGTTCCCGTTCCTTCTCTTTTCTTCCAATCATCTGAAACTTTATTGAAGTTTAAGAAAATTGAAAATGAGATTGAAATATTGAAATTCAAGAAAAAATCACAAAGTTTAGAAAAGTAAACATTACTTTGCAAATATGAAAATGGGATGTAGTGTACAAATATGAATTTAAAAATAAAAATAATAAAATTATTCTAAATGTGCGATGATTTTCTGAATTATGTTTAAATTCCCGCGCAAATGGATGGCCTACTTTTGATATTGTCTTGTTTTCCTGTTTCATTATTGGTCTTTTAACGTTAAATTTCTGTTTGTCAAATTTTTAGACATTTTTTCAAGATGAAAAACTGTTATAAAGGTGTTAACAGTTGAACTTACTAAAGATTGAAATATCAAATTAAGTAAAAAAGGGTTCACAAGTTATCGGAAACTGTATTTACAAATAAGGATTTTTTAAGATATGCTAAATCGGATGTATACAATTTCATGAAAATAATTTGACATTTCTACTAGCACACAGCTTACACAAAGCTGTACTAAAAAGCATGAATTGATCGAAAAATAGTTCATTCAGCGTGAGACTATTCGATGGCGAGCCATCTGATTTGTATACAAAATTTGGTTATTGCATACCTCCTGCGTTATATAACATTTGCTCTACGGGTGGCACACTTGCCATGAGAAAGTGTATACATCTAATTACCTATGAAGCATGGCAAACGGTAATATTGAAAAATATTAATTGGAAATGTGAATTTGACCCTAAAATGTTTGTGGTTTTTGCGTCAGTCAAATTCTCCAACACACTACTTTTGTCTGCGATGGAAGCGATAAACGGCAAACAAGAATGAGAACCTTAAGGTATCCGCCTGTTGCGATAAAGTTCTTCTTATGTCAAATCTAATTTAAGGAATGAGGGAAGAAAAGGAAGACCGAAAAGAAACTCAAGTCTACATGTACTCTATTTTGGAGAAAGATAGAAAGAGGCGCCGAGCAGAAAACCCAAGACATTTTATTCAGGATGGTTAATCACAATGAAAAGAAAATGGAATAAATAGAATGCACTTGTCCGAGTGGTGCACAAGTAGGGTGGCTCAAATGAAAAAGAACGGTGAAGCAAAATGGAAGTGGAAATTTTCGAATTGAGCTAGGCCAATTAGTTTTGTGAGATTTCATTACTTTTTGGGAAAGTAACCATTTTTCCGCAAACAGAGTTTTATAACTCAAAATAAATTTGTCAAAATTTAAAAATCGGTTTGAACTTTTCAGATTAATTATTCCGATAAGATAATATTGCAGCACTACTACGAAATGCTGAAACAATATTTCTATTTAAAAATTCTAAGCTTTTTCAATAATTTGCGGTCAATGCAATTATTTATAATACCACTTACTGTAAAATTCTTAGTCTGAAATTTGAAATGCTTTAACTTTCAGAAACTTGAAATACTCTTCCAAAAAAACCCCAAACTGGTGTTTAACCAATGCGGCAACAATAGAAGAAACATGCCGAATTGCGATTAAATCTTATATCAAACACACACGCACACACACCTATGGTGACGATAGTAAAACAAACTATTTGTTTTAACCTTTTTGATTAAATAGATCTGATAAAAAGAACAAGTGGAGAAAACAGGAAAACAAAACATGTATCTCTCGCCCTTTTTCCTCACCTTGAATCAATTACCCTTCTTGGAGACTTTTATTGAGAAAAGTTAGGGAAGTAAATAGAAAGTGAGAAAAACGAAAGAATTGAAAAAAGATCGCTGCTGTCAATTGAGCGAAACAGAATCTTTATTCAAATCAAGGTTGTCTATCGGTTTCTGGAGACTCAAAAAGGCAGTGTTCATTTGTTGTGTATCTTTTGGCTTGGAGAAAAGACGAAACACGCCTTACGGTTCATTGAAAACACCGAATTTCGAAAGCTAAACTGTTTGCTATTCAAAACAAAAGCTCAACAACAGTGATATGATTTTTGAATTCAGTTTTGCGTGGAAAACCAAATAATCAAATAGGAAGTCAGAGAACGCTGAGAAAAAGAATCGATAAACTCGCTGCGTTACTGTACAATACTCGTTGCTCGAAACAGTTGTCATAAAAATTTGATGTGCCCGTAAGGCAAAGAGAGAATAAAACGTATTGAGAAGAAGAGAGTTTGGAAAGCGAGAAGTGGAAGAATATGAACAGGCAAACTTTTTCGGAACAAAACTATTCTGCAAAAAAGAGGAGCAGTACACAAGATGTGCTATCAGTTGTCATCTAGATAGTGCCATTTGGAGCATTTCGTAGCGACCGACAACACACACAAATAATGAGTTGAAGTGTGAAATGGGAGGCATGGAATAGAACATTTGTCAGACCATGCACCAGCCGCCCGATGGTCTATCTTACACGCACTCGAATTTGCATTTCGTTTAAAGAACCCAAGGCGGTCGGAGAGAGTGCGTTTGAATAATTAGATCGTCCAACAATAACATTGGCGAAACATGGATCCGGCAACAAAGAATCTTACAGTTTGTGGTTGTAAATATTTTTAAATCTTTGTGATCAGAGAATGATAGCTTCGAAGTTTCAATGAAAAAGTGCTTTTGAGGCGAACTCTGGAATTACTACATTTCCGCAAACATTATTACACCTTGTTACCGTATATTCTCTATTAGTGCTGCATCTCCAGTAGTACTGCAGTCTCTATTAGTGCTGCACCCCATTTTCTACTGAAAGAGTCACTCAATAGTTTTGACATTTTGGGGAGTGTTTTTTTTGTATATTTTTGAAGATTTCTAGTTAATTTACAAACATAATTGAATTATTGGGTCATTTTTGTTACAAAATTTCTCAATTTTAATGGATTTCTGCTTAAAAGATGAGCATTTGTGACTAAAAACTAGTGATCTCCAATTGAAAAAAGTCGTTCGAAAATTAGTACCGCAGTCTCTAATAGTGCTGCACTCAAAAAGGGCCTGGAAATTAGTGCTGCTTGCAGCACTAATAGAGAATATACGGTACTTTATTTTTGAGATGTTTGAAATGTTATATGTTCCTAAATAAAACAGAAATATGCATTTCATGTTTGCATAAACTCCAAAATTAAAGACATACCCGAGGGACTTTTTTTTTCTATAGAAAACCATAAAACTGGAAGTGTGAAAGATATGTCTGGTCCGACATCTACCGGGCCCCGCGCCGCACTGTGTTAACCCTGCAAAACTAGTCTAGGGAACCAGGTAAATGTCGGACCATACAATTTAGTCACTCTTCCTATTTTGAGACTTTCTCAAAAATTGTTTCTCAGAATGAACGTTTCCGAAATTTAGAAGTTTCTGCATGCACTTTTGTTGTGTTGAGATAAAGTTTTCGAAATTTTCGTGTTTTGTTTTGCTTTACATTTTCTTTATTTGAAAGTGCTGGAAATTCTTGCAGAAATGAAAGAAAGAAAAATTCAAATTTACAAAAATATATTTAAAGCTTGCATGCAGTACTAATTGAACGAAGGAATGGTAAGACGCCAATTATTGAGTTATTTAACAGAAGTAAGTAACGATTAGTGTACTTTTCTAATGAAACAAAAACTATAAGATAGATAGAAATAAAAGAAGCAACACCACAACCACACTTTCAGTTAGATGCCATGAGATCGTTTTGAAAGTAGATAATTGCGTTTAGAAATATGATCCTGTTGGCTAAAGCCAATAAGCATGGAGGGGTGCGAGGAGGGGACCAGAAAAATATTCCTTCTATCTTTTTTTGCTTGCAGAAAATTTTGAAGAACAAGGGCCAAATCTTTAAAGCAGGGGGAAGAGTGGAGAGGATGGGAGGGCAACGAGACAAAAATTCATGCACAACGAGCGAGAAAAGTCCCTTACGCGTGAAAAAAATGTGGAGCAACAAGGTCTTACCGAAAAAAGGCACTCCGAAAAAAACGGCATTTCAGCTGACGGGTGAAGATAGAATACGCAACAATCTATCAAGTTGTTCAGAAGAAGAAAAAAACGCTGATGCCCATTGGAAATGTGTTACGCGTTTACGCGTCTAACAGTCATCAAAACACGATAAACTCGAGATTGAGTGCTCAAAACGGATTTGTTGGAAAAATTGGGAGAAAAGTGGGGAAAAGTAACGGTGACCCAGATGCGGCAGTTTGAAAGATGTAGCCTAATGGAATTAGAGCAATCTTCTAGTAGTACGGAATTGGTCGCTTTAAAGTACGCAGTTAGTCTCTGCAGAACTAAAAGACAAAAAGAGGCACGAATCTCGGAGAAGACACAAGAAGGGCCCCTCCTCTTAAGACAACACAATTTTTTTGGAACAACGGAACTTGTTGCTGGCAATAATGATTGTAGAAAATCTCTAATTTATGAGCATGTAACACATTGACGTGCTCGTAAAAGCAACAAGTATACCACCAAAGCAGCAGATAATGCCAGTTGACTCCAGATGACAAATCGGTGTCGTGAAGTCGCGGCAATCCCCCAGAGCAAATGCCGCATCTTTTCAAACACTTACCAATGTGCGCTCCAAATTTGATGAATTAGCTATTTGGCGTATATTCGAAACTGGAGAATGTTCACTTTGCCGTTTTTTGTTGTTTTAATTTTATGTCAGAAGTCTGTAGATTCTGAGTGAGTGAATGAGTTGTAAAACTTTTACATCAATGAACTTCTATGTAATCTGGATGCGGATTTAGTATATTTTGAGTAACATTTTTGTTTTTTTGTACTTCCTTTTTTCTCAATTTTCGTAATCTCTTTTCATATGATTTTTTATAACACGTCACAATTGTTTCATTGCAAACTACAGATTCATATTGTGAGTTTCTATTCAATAACGACAAAAACATTTTCCAAACAGATGCCCTAAATTTTGACACTTTTTGCTTCACTTCTGCTCATAAAAAACACCTTGTAACCTGATTTTGAATTTTGTTGGGAACTTGTGAATTATTGAAACCTTCGGAAGTTTTTGGCAATCGACGAAGTCTGCAATTCTTCTGAAAGTGTCAAAAAATAATTTTTTTTTGATTTGAAGTGTATTTCAAAAATCTAAAAAAAAACGGTGACAGCAAAATACACGTTTTACGTTTTATTTTCGACAATTCTTATATCCTTATATCCATATATCCATTGGCAGATTTGGGAACTCCTGGTTGTAAAATATCTGGAAAAAAGAAAATTCTGCCAAAATTGCTAAAATTGTGTGAGGGTATATTACTTCTTAGAAATCGTACCCCGAATGTTTCTATAACATCCTAATAATTATTTCTTTGTCATGTGCCAATTGGTTTTATTATTTAGACGAATTTTGTATGTGATTTTGAGATAGCTGCATTAAACAAAAAATGAGTATAAACCGATCAGCTCAGCCAGGTTAACAGTACGGCTCTGTCCGTAACCATCTGGAAAAAACTTGTAAAGTTCATCGAGTTACCCGGAATTGTCAAAGCTTTGCAAAAGCTTGGAGGGTTGAAATTGCAATTCCCTCGTTTTTTTATGGCACTTCAATATTTTGAAAAAAAACCAAATTTTAACAGAAACCTTCAATTTTGTCCCGTGTCATAGTTGGCTTTGCTTAAATTATTGGTAAACGACCGAAACATGCAATTTAAAAATGACAGTTTAAAACAGTAAATTTCAGACAGCTGCGACACGGAAAACAAACCGCCGTACAACAAAGTTGAACAATTACTATTTTCGATTATTTGAGCACATTTTGAGTTTACACGTTCAAAATTCCCAGAACCGTTACTGATCCTTTGAAATAATTTAGTGCATTTTTTTTGAAATTATTTTTCAAATCAAATCTTAGTCACGTCACTTGAATTGATAACTTCTGTCAAACCCACGTCCTGACTTGTTTTGACACACATCCCAAGAAACTGTCACTAAATCCGTGTTTCAGAGCTTTCAATATGAAAGAAAAAAGCTAGTCATATACATGAAGGACGCGTGAGTCGACTTATCGCCAAATAACAAGACGCGCGGATTTCAGTCGTAATAAAGCGGTTTAAGTCGACGATTATCAGCGGGGCGGAGCTGCGATGAAATCCAAAATCCAGGCGAGGAGGAAAGAGCCATTCGTTGTCATTCAATCTTCACTTTCCATTCCAACATGGGCTCCTCACCTATCCTCCTGGTACTCGCCATCTCGATCGGCCTAGCTAGTGCTTGTTTCCTGAACTCTTGTCCGTACAGGCGATATGGTAGAACTATTCGCTGTTCCAGTTGTGGTAAGTTAAAAATTTAAAGGAATCCGAACAAAAAATTATCTTATGCTCTAATTTAGGAATAGAAAACGAAGGAGTTTGTATTTCTGAGGGAAGGTGTTGCACCAACGAGGAATGCTTCATGTCAACCGAGTGCAGCTACAGTGCCGTTTGCCCAGAACTTTTTTGCAAGGTTTGAATTTAGCATGTTGAAATAAGTAATAATGTGACGGAAGTTTAGATTGGACACCACCCAGGATATTGCATGAAAAAGGGATACTGCTGTACTCAAGGTACACTTTTGAAACTTAAAAAATGTAAAACTATACAAGTTTGGTTCCAGGTGGATGTCAAACAAGTGCAATGTGTTAAACGGATCAAGCAAGCAAAATCTTCAGGAATGTCAACTCTCAAGCGACCAACTTTTTTTTGAATTTGTTGTGCTTTGAAATTTGAAATATTAATAATAAATGTCGTTTGAATGTTTGAAATTCTTTATTTACAACATCGAGGAATCAATTTAGAAAAAAAACAAGCTAAAAAGTGTAAAGCGATGGCTAGAATTCCGGACAATGAATAGGCAACTTGTTTGGCGACCCAAGTATGAAACAAGAAAAGACGATGTTTGAAAGTAAGTTGTTGCTCATGGCCAACTCTGTTGAGCGGAAAGAAGAAAGTGGTACAAATTTCTATGGAGCACCAGATTGTGTATGGCAAATTTAAAAATCGGTCTAGGTAGATAGGAGATGAATTTTTGGAAAGAGAGATGGGGTGGGGGGGAGGTTGAGTTGGGGGCAGAAAGAAATGGGAGGCTAAAATAAGTTATATCACCGCGTTCGAGACAGAAAGATTTGGTATGTATGAAACTGAAACAGTTGTTAAATTTGAATATCATTTACTATAACATTTATGATTTGCTTTTTTGAGGAACCAAATCGGTTTGCTGCAGTACCCATTGATGCGTTCGATTTGTCGTGGTTGCCTGTGGCGTTGGCGCGGGTCCTGCCGCGGCAGGAGGTGTTCGAGTCGTTGTCGCAGTCCTTTTTCGACGAGCTGCCGCGTTTTCAACCCCAGCAGATTTGGGCTTTCGAGTTGGAGAGCTACTCGCGTTTCGTGACTTTTTCCTCGGCACATGCTCAATTGGTGGTAGCGGAGGCGGAATATCCGGTGGTCTCGGCCTTGTCTGAAAACAATATTTTTAAAACAAAGATGGTCTCAGACATCTTTCTGATTTTCCAATTCATTTGGTGGTTTTCGAGAAGCTTTAAGAGAAATGCCCTATGCTGGTCCTTGCGAAACTACAAGCAGTTTAGTAGCCCCCGCGGTGAGAAATGATGTGATGATGACGTGCATAATATCCTCCTGTTTACAAAAACTCTTTGGAAGAACGATGATTAAGATTGTAAGCTTGCAATCCGTTGCAGGAGGAGCGGGCAGATTTAATATATTTTTTTATTTTTATTATCAAAATGTCGAGTTTTTTGTTTGCATTTTTTGAAAACATTTGCGTGAAAAATCACGAAGTTTAAACAATCACGTAGTTCAAAGAATGATCTAATTTCACTAATGGAGTACATCATACTTGCAAAAAGTGTTATAAAATCTTACGGCATTAGCAGAAGCGTTGTTGAATTTTCCTTCTTCAAGTAGATCCAACGAGTTCAGTTGATCTCTACGGTTATGATCTCGCTTTCGCCGTCGATCGTTTCGCCGTGCTTCCCGCTCCAACAGGTACCTCTGATGGTCGACTTGTTTTGCAAGGATGTTGGTGAGACACACCGAGATACACTGAAATTTCAACTGTTACTGTGGAAATTGTGTAATTTTTGACATACCACTGGAACAATGAGAAGAGCAACGAATGCTCCAACATGCACTGCGTGGGACTCGAAAAGTGTCCGAAGCGGCTGAAGGCATCCGCGGGTGTAAATATCGTGTTCCAGGTCGCCGGGTCGTTTTGTTAGAGCATTTTGCCAGCACTCTAAAGATCTCATTGCAGGTAACAGTGGATTTGATGATCCAGCCTGAAAATAATAATAATACATATATGTAACTTGTAACATCAATATAACATCAATATCATTTACTATATATAAAGCGCGTGTCCTTCTGTCCCTATGTAGTTTGATCTTTGATCAGAGCAACGAAATTTTGGGAAACCTTATGCTAAATGCGCAGCAGACATCGATCGAGGTCCGCGATAGACACCGTATATCTAATGTGTTTTCTCAAAAAAGTCGGGGGCCGCGCCGTAGGTGCGGTCCACGGCTGGTATATGTATAAGTAACATCAAATCAAATGCGTCACATTTAATCACACATTTTTTGCATTAAAAACTTATTTTGTTATCCGAAATTCCTTGACTCAAATAGAAACATTTTGGATCGGAATAGAAAACATGACTGATCATGTTTTAGAGTTTCTATATATATTCTTTGATAATTCCGAGAAGTAGGTATAATAAAAAGTCTGGGTGGTAAACTTATTTTTTATTGGAGAATCGGAATTGGAAAAGCGGAAATTTTTTATTGGTTCATCGCCTAGTATTACCCGTGTTATTTTGGAACTTTGTAGAAGTGCCTTTTTTTGCAAAGAAAATGCGCCTAATTTTGCATATTGAATATTAATATTTTTCAAAAATCTAACAACATAAAAACATACCGCTTCAGAGATAACAGACTTCCTACAGCATGAAAATGGAACTCCACACTTTTCTGGTTGAGGATTTGAATTGGTACAGTTGAACTGGTAGCTCATGTTCCAGTCTCGATATCCTTGAGCAATAGATGAAACTCCACAACATTCCAGCTAAAGATATTTACTTTCGAAATCTGTTAGCGATTTATACATTGTGCCTATAGTGTCTATTGTGTCACAAAATACGACCGTACTTTCTATTAAATTATCTTCTTACATTTTCTTGAAGTGCGTCCATGATTTCAGCCAGGTTTCGATTGGTGTGGTAGTTTTTGACGGCATAAAGAAGTAACCAGTTTGCAGAAAGACCCTAAAATATAAGAAACTCAATCTCTATTAAAGATCTACAAGTAAACTACCTCTGTGGTGTCCGTGTAGAACAATGTGAAAAAGACTAGTGTCACTGCCACGACTAGAATGTAAGATAAGAAGACACAAGCGGCAAACTGAAACAATTTTCTACAATTTGACACTTTTTGGGAGTTCAAGGCTTACACATTTGAGCAAGAAAATATTGTCGCGCAAGGCACCCATGAAACCGAAAAATGATACAACGCATATTGAAAAACCGAATATACTAATAAGAATGGCTGGGTTTAGAATGATATCCACCAGCTTAACCTCTCGAAAATCTTTGATAAATAGGTATACTCCGAGTGCTAGGATTCCAACTCCGACAAGCTGCAAAAATGTTTTCTGGTTTTTAATTTGATATTTGTATTTGAGCAGATTAGATTAATTGAATTTCATTTATAGATCTTGTTTTTCCTTTCTCTACTTTTGCCGCCAACTCTCATTTGGAAAGACTCAAACGTTCTCAATTCTTTATAGATCCATACGTGCCGCATAGACGCAGACATGGCTTATGCAAATTAGGAGCTGATGCAAAGAAAGGTCATCCTCAATTAACATTCGGCAGGAAATGCACAAACACCGAAAAGGCAATTTGGATGAGAGGGGGGGGGGGGAAGGTGAAGCCTAACGCACTTATGAACTTGAGTGCTTCTGAAGGCGAACGCGATGGGCTATAGAAGAAAATGGGGTAATTGGCTTACAATTTATGACTTATTCAACAATTCCCTCTTATTCATGAAAATGGTTTACTTGTTCTTAAGAACTTGGAAGCTCAGTTGCTAAAATTAATGGCTCACTAGAAATAGGATATTTCAGTATGAAATAACTGATCGTTGACAATTGCCAATAAGTGTTAAAGGCCCGTAAATTTAAAACTCTTTTTGATGACATTTTTGTTGAAGTTTGCTAAAAAAAATTCAACTTTAACATTACTTAGACTTCATACCTACTTAAAACAAAATTATTTAAAAAATGAACCGTGAGAGCAAAAAATCAAAACGTGAATATTCAAAAAAAAAGGATTTTCTATTGCACCCCACCATTCCACATTTAAAAATTCTATCTCGGCTGATTTTGAAAAAAAAACTAAAAAACTGTAGACAAAGATGGTATGCACTACTTACTACGGTGCAGTTTTTTGCAAATTTCGAGCATTTTTTAAATTCTTTTCTCATTACAAATTCAACCATTCTTTTTTCATACAACTTTTCTCAAATCCACTGTACCGTGACTCGGCGCTTTTCTCATGGTGGCCTACAGTCCTGTTTGAACAATTCGAGTAAATGACCCATTGCTAATGGCCAGCATTAGTCCAGAAACAAAAATCCGATTGGCTAGATACGAAAGGACAAGGGCAAAATACAATGAGTCTCTACATTCCTTTTTGCAAAACCAATCAATCTGTGGCGGCTTTGTTTGGATGTTTAAACCTAGAGGCAGATGGTTGCACGAAACAGGTGCATACAAAAATTCTTCTTAAGGTGTTTGATGTCTGTTAAACAAAGACCCTCACCCATCTAATAGACCTATTCAAATCCTATGGAAGAAATTGAAGTGAAACTCCATTATACTCAATACTATATCTTCTTTTTCGAAATTTCTCAATTTAGGGAATTTGCAACTTTGACCACTTTGACTTACGAAGACAATTGAGTTGAGTAGGAAGACGAGCCATTTGAGGCATGCAGATATTTCCTGTCGTGGTTTGCGTTGCTTGTGTGATGATGAGACCACCGCGCGAGCTCGCGTCGGCTCGCCGGAGCCCATCAGCAGACACTGTTCCCAGTCACAAGCGCCCGGTGCGCTGAAAGAATGTGATTATTAATTATTGGGGCGATAATAAACAAATGATAAGAAATGTGTGATTTTGATGAATGTGAATGGGTGTTATGAGTGACGGCAAAGAGATAGAAGACTTTCAAAGCTGGCTATTTAGCTATTCAAAAATTTTGTTGCGAAATCAGTGAACCGCGAAATGGTGGAAATCACAATCAAAATGCAAAACAAGTCTAGGCAAGGAAAATGGGAAATGGAAAATAAGACAGAGAATAAGATACCTGCGTGACCAACAGGATAACGACATCTGTCAATTAGGATGAGCAGATGCGGGAAATGGAAGATGAGCCCCCAATTACATGTCTCAATAATAGAACAAGAAAGTGAAAGTTGTTGAACAAAAGGAACGGGGGTTACTCCCTCCCTTCCTCATGTAAGTTGTGATGAAGGTCTGGTCTTTTGCACGAAAGTCTAATCAAGGAAAGTGAAAGAGAACCAGGCAAAAATTGAGGATTGATGGATAGACGCCACTCTCAAGCACCCTCAGTGTGTAAAATTAACTTCAAAAAATTCCAGCAGTCGACAATCTTGTAATTAGTTCAAGTTATCTTCTCAAGGGTAGAAGTTTTTTTCAGAAAATACTTCTTTTCAGATAAAAATCGTCAAGTACTGTGCCAAAAAGGTATCACCACCTAGATTTTCGGTTGTTTTGCAAATTTTTCAACGAGTATAACTTAGAACAACAAACAATGCTATGAGGAAACGTTCAACTGACAAAATATTGCAAATCACTTGTTTTTTTTTTGTTTTTACATGTTCAACTTGTTTACAAGGGTCGTGGCAAAAAGCAAGGCGACCCACAGGTCATGAGTCCATTTTTGAGAATGGTCAATTAATCGAATGCCACTCTAAAAGAATATGTTGAATGGAAAGTTGTAGAATCAAAATAGAATTCATATAATGTTTCATTGCTTGCAGTTATTAATATTTTTTCCAAAACCGTGATGAAAACACATATGAAAATTTCGAAAAAGTTTACAGTTGCAAAAAATAGAAAACTTATAAATTAAAAAAAAAAAAGAATTTTCCATTTAACATCTGGTGTTTCAGTTACAGTCGATATATTAATCAACATCAAAAATAGACTCACGAGATATTGGTTGCTTTATTCTGACCTCAACTCTTGTGAACATTTTAAGCATAAAAAACTAAGAGACATAATTATGAGGAAAATTTTATCTGTTGAGCATTTTTGCATAATATTTCTGGTTTCTGAGTTGAAAATATTGCTAAACTACCGATCTACTGAAAGGGGATACCTTTTCGGCCAGCACTGTATACAAAAATATAGAGAAAAGAAGGAAAAAAGAAAAATAAGTCATTGAGGGTTGCCGATATAATTACCGAAAGTTGGTGTGAAAGTGTGGGCCTAGTCTTCTTCTGAATATATGGCAAAGCAAGGAAAAAATTTAAGACAAAAACAATTTTAGTAACATAAAGGTATGGTATAATGATAAAATGTTTAAATATCTTTTTTCAAATTAAAGGCAAGTTTTTTTTGAGTAAAAAGTGGTGCATATTGAATTGAAATCTGAAGCACTGCCGCATGAAATGTTAGAATATTAATACTTCAAAAAGAATTAAAACATAAACTTGGAAAAAAAGGTGTTTGATCGACGACTTCCAAAATAAAAATATTTCCTTTTTTTTTTTAAGTTTTATAATGATATTTGGCAATTTTAGTACTCCACCTTCAATTTTCACAGTAGCAGCTCTTTCAACTGAAAATCTAAAATTGTACAACACGATACCAGACGTAGAAAGAAAGATGACAAGACAACGGACAGAGTAATGGGAGGAAGCACACGAAGATTGAATAAGACGATAGGAAAGAGGGACGTCGTCGTCCTTTTCGCCTTATGCTGCTGGTATCGTTTGTGGGGTGTCGAAGAGGAAAGGACGTAGGCTATGTATGTGTGTGTGAAACAAAGCCTTCCGCTTAAAAATGTACTTCAATAACTTTGAGACTTAGCCTTGAAATCAAGAGGCAAACACGACGGCTTGAAATGGTCTGGCGGCGCTTTTTCCAATTTTTATGGTCACTGGGTTAGCCTCCTATCTTCATGTTTCGCCGATCGAGAAGGATTCAATAAAATCGAAAAGAAGGAGAAACGGACGAGACAATGATCAAAACACTTTTTTTTTTGGAAATAGTGTAACAAAAATATTTAGACAATTGGAAAGTTTGGTTTTCAGAGTGGTACGGTATTTCAATGGGTGCATGAAAAAAATAATAAATCGGTTTTTCTTTTTATCTTGTGCCTATTGAAACAAGGTAACAATCATTGGATATAATTTATGATTAATGATAATTGACGATTTATGGGGGATCCATAAAATTTGAACGTCAAAGGTACTTTTTTGTGGGAAAGATTGGTCAAACTAGTATGACGCTTTTTTCGGATATTTTTTGTTCAAAAATAAGTTTGATTACTATTTCAGTTGGGATCTTATTGTTAATTGGAAAAAACAGGTAATTTCAAAAAAAAAGTAGTAAAAGATCACATGTGTACATTCTTTAAAAAGTTTCGTGACAAAATTGGAAAAGTTTTAAAATTTTCTTAGTTTAGAAAGATACCTTTCTAAAATATTTCAACTTTGATTTATATGTAGAGTAAATTTTAAACTATTATAAAAATTAAGTAGATTTCATTAATGAATCTCTGAATGTTACAGTTTTTTCCGAAATTTGAAGCACTGTTGCATGTTTGAAACCCTCAAATGTTGTAATAAGTTTATTACAAACCTAATTAAAAATTAAAATGAGGAGAAACGGTATTTTTTGAGCGACGACATTAAAAAATTGCGTAAACTGAGTTTTTACCACTTTTTGACTCGAAAAAAAATTGAAACATTTTTGAAACGTTTATGATATTTGGTTATTTTAGAACTATAGAAATGGTACTTCAACTCTAGATAATTTTATGTCATAATTTGCAAAAACTTTAAAATCCTGAATTCTGCCCAAAATATTTCGGAATTTTTCAAAAGTCAAACAATTACAATTTTCTGTGGGGTTCGACTACTTTTCCAACAATAAAAATTCAAAGCCACAATTGAAAGGTCTAATTAAAAACATCTTGGTCCACGAACACCACACGTGTTATATTTATTCCCCGGAACTTGCAAAAAACTTCTTCAGTGACGAAAACAGATGGTCACAAACAAACAATTTTGACACGTCGTCGTCATAGATCAAAAAAGAGGATGTGATAGCGGATAGAAGTGGGTCACTCAGTAACAATTGTGTGTCTCTTTTCCCTCTACAAAACAACACTTACGTCTTCATAAACCGTCGCGGTGCGCGATGGGGCATCTCATGTAGATTATTTCAGAATGGTTTCAGACAAAATTGATAGTAACGGCTGCCTAGCTTCAGGAAGTCGTTTAAAAAAGGAATATGGGCTTGGTGGGGAAATTGAAAGAACACTTGAAATAACGAGAACACGTCAACTATGAGAGCGGTGACTGGACATCAACTCTTCTCAAATAGAGGTCAGGCAGTGGATGAGGGTGGCTAGTGGCTAGCCAACCTCAGTCAACCGCCGCCAGGCCCAATAAAATTTATTCGCTATTATATTCTGTTCGCAAAAGAATGGATGAGATGGGCAGACAAGTGAGGGCTAGCATGTTTCACGTACTCGGGCTTCTCACCTGTTTCCGATGTGGAACTGGACATTCCGCTTGTTGTACTTTTGATATATTTACAGGTATAAAAGTGTTAAAATCTGCTTTTTGATCATAAATTAAAATAAAATATAGAAAAATAGTGACTCCAACTGAAAATACTATATCTAAAATAGGGTCTAAATAAAGCCGTTTAATTTTGAAAATGTGGCGAAATCTAATTTAGGCAAACGGAAAACTTCAGGCATTTTTTAAGGTTTTTTTTTTATTTTTCAACTAAAGTAAACATTATTTTGATATTTCAAATTAATTTTCAATCACAAAGTTGGTTTTTTCTCAGTTAAATAAGCAGTTTTGTTCGTTTGGCGTACAATCGTGGTACTAAACCCCTTAAAGAAAGAAGTAATTTTAGTGTGCAGTTGATATAAATATACATGATTAATTTACTGTGTACAAATATCATTCTTAAACACTTTCGAATGTTTTATAAATTTCACAAAATTTTAAGATAAAGTTTTGGCAAGTTGCCAAAATTTCAAAAGTCTAGATTTTTTGAGAAATTTAGATATTTGCTGCACGATTAAACCCTATATAACGGGCGCAAATCACTACTGACGCTACTTTGCGTTTGAAAAATGTACCCAACAAAATTTGGCACATTTTCAGCACACCTAAATAGTTCGCCATAATACAAAAATACAGTGAAAATACCCAAAACTTGATTAAGAGAACTTTCTATTTTTATTTCTTTTCCACTCGCTTTCATTTCTCCTTCTTTGCGGAAAATCTAATCTTATAAATTCATCAAGTGGACTTGAAGAAAGTTTATGGAAGGAGAATATCGAAAAAAAAACACACACACACATGCCTGCGCAGGCGCGTTTTCAGTTGGTGGCAACTTCAGATTCTCGAAAATGAGATGAAATTGGGGGATGGAAGCAAGAAAAAAGAGAATGATGTAACAGGTTGGAGAACCAGTCCAGAAAATCGCAACATATTAGCTTGGTCGTTGTCTTGGAGTGATAAAAAAGTGGGTAAGTGACTGTCGTCTTCTTTTTCGTTTCCTTGTATCACTTCGCTTGTTCCATTTAACTTCAAAAACGTTTTTGAAACAAGTTGAAGTAAAATGATGAAGAAATGCTTGCTTGGCACGGAATCGAGTAACCTCGAACACGCGTTGAATAATTGGTCGGTGGTCGAGAATAGGAACAAGCAGGTACCAAAAAAGGCATTGGCGGCCCGTTTGTCATATGGGAGTGAGGAAACGAGAAGAAAGAAAGAGGGCGAAAAGAGTAATGGTTGCAAAAAGGGGGAAGGAATACGAATTGTTGAGGAGCCCATTTAGATGTCGTGAAATATTCAAACTGCTTCGGGGTCCGAAGGCAACTAATTTCTCGAGTTGGAGCCATGTATCAAATGTTAACAACTGAGCGGGCGTGTTCCCTCGAGATGGGGTAGGTCAGTCAACATCCTACCCAGAGAGCATATAATTTATCAAAAATTTCAGTATATTGAAACTAATATATTTTCCCTTGTGGTTCATGAATCATTATTTGAAACAGTAAATTTGTTGTTCAAAAAGTATCGAGTAGATAATTTTAAGTTTCATATGTGTACTATATTCTCTCTAAAAGTAGGGCAATTTTTTAAATGTTGGTGACTTGTAATTTGTTGGAGAAGAAACTAAATTTAATAACGTTGAAAAAGTAGATGAAAGTATACATTTTCAAAACTTAATTTCCAACAATTGGAGCAACTGAATGCAAAACTGAGAGAGACAACTAGATACAAGTCACAGTCTTAATTTTAAAAAAATTCAACCATACTTTCAGCCGATGACAGTCGGCACATTGCGACTTTGGTGAAGTTTTTGAGAACCTTCTTGAAACTTTTTAATGAAAAAGCAAATTATATTCAAAAATAACACACCAATTTCCACATTGCTGTAAAAAATCTAATATAAAACTTCTACACAACGATAAAAAATTAGATTTTTTTAGTGGGCTAAACAAAATGTGCCGCACATCCGTTTTGAAAAATTTACGAATACATAGCCAACTACAAGATATTTTTTGAGATTCAAAATCGCGTTTCTTACCTTATTGACGAGAAACTAGATGCAACTTCAATGTGATCCATAGCTAAGAATACGATACCAGAAAACACTGCAGAATGATAGAAATGACATCTGTCTAAGCGGATTCTCTAAAAACCAAACGAAGAAACCCCCGCTGAGTCAACGTTTTTGTCTCTTGACTGTCAAGCGACCTCCAGTCAAAATTATGGGCTGGTTGTTCGGAAATGAATCCCTTGTTCTCCTCACACTCCTTTTCTCATATTGAGGAAGCGAGAAGATAAGTGGAATAGGAAATCACGCTCCTTGCCGTTTCTTTGGTATTTTCCGTGTGGTTTTTTATTTCTCGAGGAAGAGATTGAGAAACACAAAAAAAACAACGTTTGTAAAAGAATAGGATTACAGTAAAGTACATATACATTAGTCGTAACAACAAGCGTGCTGTTTGCTAATGAAATGAGATGACCCAAAACGAGAAAAAGGAGGTAACGGAAAATGAAAAGAAGAAGTGAAATGAAGGAGAAAAAACACAACACGGCGATTGCGTCGGCGAACTCAAACAAAGTGCGATTTTGAACGTCGAACACGAGATCAGAGGATGGAAAAGGGTGCACTTGACTTTATCGATGAAAGAGCACAAATGAGCCAATGAATCAGATCAAACGAGATACTTTTCGAGCAGATTGGAAAATCACCAGAGTTAGGCTCTTAGGTTTCGAAAAAGTCAATTTCTGAGCCAAATAATGAGCAATAAAATTACAATTGTTGTTTGTAGTCAGTGTTTCTGAAAACAAATTTTTTGTGATTTCAGGAGATATTGGTTCAGGGTTAGGAAATTAAGACAAAAAGAAGAATTTTCTGAAAAGCTACGAAAACGTAGAAAAGCTAATGGGAACTTCTGGAATGTTTTGGCGACCGGTGGAAAATTTGTAAAACGTTCGGAAATTTTTGAAAAGTTGTAAAACTTCAAGAAAAAAGTTCAGAAGAATTCTGAAGAGATCAACAACCCTAGGGAAAATATGCATTTTATTTAGTTCCAGAAATGTTGAAAAGTTTTCTAAAGAATTCTATAACTTCAGAAACCCATAAGTTCTAACAATTCAACAAATATGAAAATACTCCTAAAATAACTAAACTAAAATTTGAAAAAATAAAAGTTCCAGAAGAAAAGTTCAAATTGAGAAATAATTTTTGATGTTCAAACATTTTAAAAAGAACTTTAGTCACATTTCTGTAACTGAAATGACAAGAACAAATGATTTTTTTGGCATTTTTGGTGTTGGTGCATACAACCTCTTTTGGTGGTTGTTGGGAAAAGTAGTGAAAGAATGTATTTGAGAAGTACGATTCCTTGGGGGCGAATCCGCGCTTCTTCTTTTTCTTGCCGCTTTTCTTTTTCCCGATGGCAACTGAAATTAATATCATCTTTCTTAAGCTTCTTGGTAAAAAGTAAAATACTGGAGAGCAGAGACACTTGCACATAAAGAAAAAGCAAATAAAAGTGGACAGCTTTGACACTGGCAGATTGAGGAATCGGAAGCGTTACGGAAACAAAATGAAATGAGAAATTGGGTATACGACAAGAAAATGTGGCTGAATTGCTGCAGTTACTAAAGTTTTGTGTCCATGTAATGTAAACGTATGAACAAGCTTTACAAATTAATTATATAAAAAGGTTTAGTAGCATCAGTAGTAATTCTATTTTAAATGTTTGAATTTTTTGAACCAAAATATTGCAAATATCCTAATATAGGAAATTTTGGGATTTTTGGCAAATTTGACAAATGGTGCATATTTCAAGCACTATAATGTTCAAAAACAATCAAAAAACTATTGTAAAAATAATTAAATAAAATTCACACTGGTAGAACGCTACATTTCATTTAAGCATTATTAAATTATTAAAATTGTATTTACAATCTTTGTTTTTGTAGACTTTCGGAATTAAGGATGACAAAACTTTACCAATCTCTAATTTTTGGTTGTAAATGAACGTTTTGAAAAAAAATTTTGAACATTTTTGAAACTTATTGATGCGTCAGTTACTTGATCAAAAATATTACTATCGCGCACTGATGTTAACAATAGTCTACAGAAAACAACTTGTAAAGAAAAAATTCAAAAAATCACAAGAATTCCGGATGCTATACAGACACAACCACACACAAAATAACATGAAACGAAAAAAGAAGATCGCCCGACAACAGAAACAAAGTAATTTGCAGACGGTGTACATAATAATGTCGAGAAACGAAAAAGATGACGACAAAGAAGCAGAAGATTTCACTTTTCCAAGAAATATGGGGTACCTGCACTCTATGTTTTCTTGATTGATTTGAATTTATACATTTTTGAACTATTTAACAATTTGGTTTTTGATATAGAGAAAAAAAAAAATATTTCAAGGTTTTCTAAACTCAAAACTAATTAGAAAAAAAGCTTTAAAAGTAGTTTCAAACGTTTAACAAAAGCAAGAAATTGGAAAATGCTTTTGCGGACTTTATTACTTTTTCAAGACAGCACAAGAGTTTTCTTCCCGTTTTATTTTCCTGGCCCATTCAAATTTATCGCTTTTCAAGAAATTCATGAAAGAAAGATCGGAGTAGAGACAGTGGAAGGAATGTCAAAAATTGAAACTGGAATTTAGAAAACTCGTGACTTTCAATATTCAAATAGTACATCACATAATTCTAGACCTTATTATCAATGGTCATTTGATCATCAACTTGCGCATCAACATGAATGAAAAGAGGAAAAACAAAAAATAGAATATATAGAGGACGATGTGTTTGCAGTTTCTATTATACGACAGTCTTTTCTCAGGGATTTTCCGATGTGTGTCGCATAATTAGCCGTTTCGCGCAGTTTACGGAAAAATGTCTGGATGACAATGAGGAAAAAGTGGGAAGAAATAAAAATGTTAAAAGAGGAAGAAGATGGGAGGTACAAAATGAAAATGTTTGTTTGTGTGCGTTTGTCTTGTCTCAATTTATCCCTACTCAAGAAAAATGAATATCAGCCTTCGTAGAAAAAAGAGTGTCTAGGACTGGTACTTGACACATCGCATCATTCTCTTCCGCGCGGAACGATGAGCTTGCCATTACACAAGCCCAGGACGTGTTCTCGACGAAAAAGCAAGCCTCTCTCAGGATCGGTGACAACATTGACACACGACGAGTGCGCGCAACGATATGGCATGGTTGGTGAAGCTAGCAAGAAAAAATGCGCAGCAAAAAATTGAAGAAACAAGAAAAAATGAGTCGAGAACAAGAGGCGACACCCTTGAATGGTTGGACTGAAGTCACCTGAAGAGCTTCTCCATGTGTCAGAATTCAAGTGTCGTTGAAAGCGATAAGAGTGAGTGTGAACATTTTTTTTGCTTCATACACTGTGTTGACGGAAATGCGAAATAAGTGGTTTAGATGTGATCTGTCTTGACTGTTCTTGTGACCATTGTTGGATGGCACTTGACTTACGAACAATATGGCGGGAAATTGGTTTCGAGAACTTATGCGGGAAAACTATGTATACTGAAGAATAGAACTCGAGGCCATTTAATAGCATTTGAACAAATGAAAAATTGAAAACACAAGTGGTGTTACAATTTGGATCGATTTGAAATAATATTTTAAAAAATGCCAAAAACAGTTTTTACCAGGGAGTGGTCAAAATTTTGAGAATTTCTTCGGCTTGAAACTAGGGAAAGTGGAAAGCTGAGTTCATAAGCTGGAATAATTATATACGTAACAATGTTTACGGCAGATGTTAATGAACTGATCATACTGACGACAACGAAAATCTGAGTTTCCCTATTTCTGCTGGGGACATCGAAATATCCGATAAATTACGTCTAACACTCTAGCAGAGTAACCCATGGTTTTTCAACTTTCTAAAAAAAACATTTTGTCCGTTGCCCAGACAGTAAACGTTGTTGACGTATTTGTGTATAAAAGTTAGAGCAGAATAATGTTTTTGAAAAACACTCAGCATCTGAGAATTTTTTTTTTGTGATTACCAATTTTCAACTATCAATTTTTGGTTGAGTTTTTAGTTCACTGCTGCAAGTCTAAAATATTAAAATTTGAGTATAAAATAAAATTATAACTCAACACTATTGGAAACTTTTTTTTTCTTTCACATTTGGGAAATGTTAGATAACTAAGTTAAACAATTATTACTGCTCGCAAAACATTTTATTATTTGACCCAGACGCAAAATGTTTCAATTTTAACGACAAAAATACGGTATCCGGTTTCTGCACGATAAATTTGTGTTAAATACAAAAAGGTGTGCACCTTTGAAGAGTACTGTAAATTCTGAAACGCGTTTTTGTGGGTGTTTCTTTGATGAAATTGAACTATTTATTTTTTGAACTAATTAAATTTAGCATGTTTTTTTTTTCATTTGCCCTATCATAAGCTAAAAAAGAAATTAGGACATTTTTTGTGGACCCACAAAAAAAAGCTAACAAACATAGGGTGCTACTGAATTATGTGCTTCATCTAAATCCTATTGTTTATAAAAACTGCACACCGATAGGTGTAATGATGACCGGTAAGCTTTTGGAGTGCGGCTCAACCCAGCGAGACAAATGGAAGGTCATAATTTGGGCGGTGGTGCCACATTGACCGCCACACCCCACCATCGATTGAGCGATAATTAGCAAACATATAAGCGTTTGGTGGGAAACAGGGGGAACAACACTGCGCGGCGCACAAATATGTTGATTAGTGCATGCACCGAAGACGTTCGGGGCAACTCTAATAGATGCTTTCGAAGAGGCCAAACAATTAGCAACTGGCGAAGAGGGAAAAAAGAAGAAAAGAATCAACACGGTCGCCCACAGCGTCTATAATATTATGATGGTTGATTGATGGATTCAAACACGTAAAACACGATCAACCAGTTGATGCCAACGGCCCCAGCGGCTCGTACGATGCCGAAGACTGAGACGATGAGGAGGTAAAAAACCATTTGAATAGATGTTCGGGTTTGATTTGGCATACAGAAATAGGTATGCAGAATTCTATACGGTATTGAAATACGATACGTTCTGTGTAGAATTCAATTTACAGTACTATTCTGGAAAATGAAGATAACGTTGGAAATTTCAATGCAAATTTGTGATGGGCAGCGTGAGAAGAGGAGGACAGAAATGAGATTAGATTATGCAAACTAGTGGGAAGCGAGAAAAGAAGAAGCTGAAGGATTGGGAAATGATATATATTTTTTAAATGATCAGACAGCATCTGAGGGAATCATATATATTTTGAGTAGTCTTCCACAGTTGGATAAAAATAGACATGAAGCAGTTTAACAAATGCTTATTATCAAAGAAGCCGAAAAGGTTGGGAATACCATAACAAATCATTCTGGGAGAAAAAGAAGATGATGTGACTTTCATATAATAGGCAAATATTTTGGGGTAGTGGGAGTAGGAAAAAATGATCAAAATTAATAATATGGTGATAAAATGATCAATGATTATAGTCAAAAAGCGCCAATTGCTCAGTTTTCGCCTATCATCGTTTCACATTTAATTTGATGTTCTAGTTGAGTTGTAATTATTTTACATGCGCCATAGCTTCAAACTTCTGAGAAGACTAAAATTTGTTGAAAGGCTTATTATAGTGTTACAATTAAATATACGTATTTTTAGCTTATTTCAAATTATTATTCTTAATTTTCCAAAATTATATTGGTTTTTCTAAATTATTTTGGATTTTTCACCTTGAGTGTTTAGAAAAGTGATCATAGGTAATTTTAGATGTCGAACTCAAAACAATTCTAAAAGCATTATACTTTAATTTTTTAAAAATTTTCCTTATGTTTGAAATTCATACTTTAAAATTAATGTTTGCCAAAAAGCTTCTATGTGATTTACAAGTACAGGAATATTTTTACAATGTTAGTGAATACAACCAAAAACATTTTTACAAGATGGATAACATCGTCGGTCTGAGCAACAAGTCTCAAAAGAAACTATGTAATTTGTGTAAAGGAGTGTTGATAGAAGAACAAGGTCCAGTAGAAAACGAGCAGATGACTAATGATTATACGCGCGGGAAAAGGGTCAAATGAAGCGATGGCCATATGGCCAGGGGAGGAAAGAGAGATGAGGACAGTGAAGAGAGGTAGATGAGGGATATATATGCAAAACTGATCGTATATTAAGGGTACTAGAGGTCAAAAAGGACGAGAAACAACGCTAGTGTCGTCGTGCGTGGATGAGTTGTTTTACAGTCAGTGTATAATGGTCGGATTGGCGCGAGGATTTGGGGATTTGGATTTGGAAGGAGACAAAGTAGGAGGTCCCGTTTTTGTGATCGTTTCAAAAGAAGAAGCGGATTGAGACATGTTCTACATCTTTGGTGAACGGACGAGTCTCACCGGAGACTTGTCGTCTCATTCTCGGCACACTGTCCCCCCGTTCTAAAACAGATTGCAGCTTTCAAAGCATTTTTCTTTCCTCTAAAATCCGGTGACAGAAAACAGGCAGCATCGAAACTTGTCATTTACTTCTCACTTCGTTCACTTCCAAACGTGTCCGAAATGCCGATGTATTCCTTGAGAACACAACAATCGAATGGCCAAAAATATAGGGCACTCAGACGTCATTCAATCGTTCAGTCGACCATATGATCAGGATATTTATTCACTTGGGAAAACGAACAGCAAAAAGGAAACACTAAGCGCAAAAAAAATGGCGCAGTTGGAAGAAGCATGAATCTCCTGATTCACAATCGATAATATGATAAGAATGACGGAATCGTTTTTGCGTCCTGCCGCTTCTTCTTCTTCTTCTTTTTCCTTGAAGGCTTTTGATATAAAAAACCAGAGTCTGAAGATGATCATGTGTCTTCCTTTAGAACAACTTGATTAGAAACATTCAGATAGAAATATGAATTGACGTTCCAATGATAACAGAATGAAACGCAGGTCCTTGTTTCCATTTTTTCAACTGATGCCTTGTGTTCGACCGGTCCCGATTATATGAATCACGCGGACAATTGGCAAACAATGAAGTCGAAAAAAGCTGGTTCAGTGTTCGGAAAAGATTTGACCCCTGAGTTGCACTTGTCGATGGCTATGAGACAAGAAAAATGATGTCATTTTGAGCATTTTTAAAGTGCAAAGTATGAATAAAACGTTCTAAAAAAATTATCAGAATCAACTTTCATTAAAAGGTATTTTTTAAATGTCACAAGCGACGCCAAAATAGAATCAATTAGATTCAAAAAATATCAACAAAGTAACCAGGTTGGTTTTCAAAAACATTGACAATTTTCCTTGGTTTCTTTTTTAGAATATGATTTTTTTAATTTTTGCTCTTGAAGCTCTAGAAAGAGTAAAAACATTGAGAAATATCTGTTTGGTCTTTGGAAAAACTCAAATAAGCAGTTGAAAGAAGAAAAATACAATATTAAAACTTTACAAAAAAATTTTGAAAAACTTTAGTGGGCTGTCTATAATGATGGAACTTTGGACTTCACATATCATATTTTTCGAGGTTGACTTCAAATTATTCAACAATTTTTACATATATTCTACTAATTTTGCCTTACTTGCACAGAAATCGTGTGTATTTGAACATTATTGTAGTTCATACATGCTGCTATACTCCAGATTTTTTAAAAAGGTAACCTATTTTGTAAGATTTTGAAATTTACCAAAACTTTGACTGAATGTTTTGAAAATTCTATAAAATGGTATCCAATGTAAAAAATCGAAAAATCTTGAGAATCAACAAATTATTGACAAGTCTGAAGCTAATTGTGAAACACGAGAAGGCACGAGAAAAGAGCGTGCGGAAGTACTAGTTGCAAATTGAAGCGGAAAAGTAGGTCGGTCGTCTGACGCGTTCTAACCATCCAACTACATCTTGGCCTGTTTGCACTTAAGAAAAACGTTGGAAATGGGTTGGTGAAGGTTGCATAATACAGTAAATGGAAAGTGATGGCAGACGAAGGAAAGCTCTTAGGAACAAATTTGATTAGTGAATTAGGCAATCAGTAGACCGAGAAGCATGAAGAGATACTGATAATGTATATAGAGGAAAAAAACTACCACCCATATGAAATGTTAAAAGATTAAGCGACAATGGTCAAAAAGAGAAAAAAGGGGGATCAGATGAATTAATAGAGATGGTCTCCGAGACACAAGCCGAGCAAGATAGTTGACGCACGGAGGACGGGGTTGTGCAAATAGGTAGATAAGCGGTGTAGGTGATGACCTCCCTCGCAAGTCTCACCATAAAAGACGACTCAACGGCTTTTTGTCGGAGACTGTTCTGGCGGCTAGAGACGGGCGAAAGAAAGAGAAATGATCGAAAGAAGCGGCTTGATATGGAATCAAACATTCGTGCGTTCCATTCCTTCCAACTCTGTCTCCTCACCTCGTTTTTTTTTGGGTTCTTTTTGAAGTACGGTTTTTATTGCGTTTGTGGAAATCGAACCGATTGAGGGAGAGTGGGGATGGGGATAGAGAGCAAGGTCGTTGAGGAATCAAATTGCTTCGTTCTCACAATATCCATTGGCTACTCTCTTACACTAAATGACAACAACTCGAGTTTATAGGAAAAAAACCTAAAGGATGTTGAGGTAATGTAGCTGTAAAAATTGATTTTTGCTTAAAAAATTGTTGCTTTAAAAAATTTATAAATGGCAAGTCTACTAAACAAGTGTCATAACACACTACGTATAAAATTTCAGTCTATATCATTTAAATATGACAGCATTGCTCAATTTTGGTCCCTATTTGATTTTTCAGATTTGTGAATAAATGTCTAGTATTCGAAGGAAGGTATTTAGAGTAAGTAAAAGTATTCGGCTATGTTAGAAAATTCAAAAAAATGTCTTACTGGCTGTACTTCACCTTTTAGTGCGTGAAAAATTGCCTGCACCAAAATAATTGAGGCACCACAAACTTTTGGTTCTGTATTTGGCATGCCTGACTTCATTAACATTGTTATCACCGACTATCAGGAGTGTCCATAAAACTGTTGGATTATCATTAATTCTGTATTCTCAATGTTCCCCCTTATCACAAGTTAATGCATTGTGAGTTATTGGTGATTGCAAAAATGAGATTACTAACAACTCAGAAGTATCTCCTCACAACTGATCTCAGCTCAAAAGTCATGTGTGCCCACATGTCTTGTAGTACAGGAAGCATGATCATTGGGGCCTTTTCTAGAATGATGTTGTACATTGAATCAGTCATATATACATGTATATTTCACAAGAGTGGTCCACTTTTGTTTCGGACCACACGAGCTGGACGCGCAGCCGCATATAATTACCGGAACTTATTTGTCACAAAGGTGCATGACACACTAGGTATTTGAGCTGAAGATCTTTTTTCATTGCTGTTTTTTCGCTGCAGACCAATATTACTCATTTGTTCATTTCAAAGGGAATTTGCTGATATCTTAATACATCCACAGTAACATGCTGCATACGGTACGTTTTAAACTTTCCACAGGCGGATACAAGATGTGCAGCAGTTAAATCGGCTGATAGAGTGTTAGTTAATAACGAAATATATATGATTATAGGTTTAAATAAGTTGGACCTTAATCCAACAAAAATTTTTTTTTAAACATGGCTCAGGTAAAAACGTCTGAAAGTTTCCAGTTGTTGGCTGGAAGATTCCAAATACGTACATATTTCAACAGTGTGTAGAATTTTTTAAAAAATTTTCTATAAGTCTGTTTTTTCTGAAATCTTCTAACGTATGTGTTTTTTGTTAACAGATTGGAAAGTTGGAGTTTCTTATTTATCGTATCTGTCAGCCTGTCCTGTTATGTTAGACCTGGTTATGGTACCAATCAGGGCAGTGCGGCAAACGGCAAACGATCGCCGAAAAAAAAGGTTCGGCAAACGGCAAACACTGCCAAAATTTTTGCCAAAAATTCGGATGCCGCACAGCCCTGGTATTAATACATTACGCATACCACTTGTGCCCAAATATCAGAATAAACATTGCAAAAAAAAAATGTTGCTAATTTTTTATTGACAGTAAAAATATGGGAATGTCTTTCTTTTTCCACGTTTTGAAAACTACTTATAATACTGTCGCATGTTCGAACCCCTACAGAGTTGGAATATTGAAATTTGAAACGTATGTAGGTAGATCATAAAATTTGCAGAGAATTTTTCTTGATCGACGACTTCCAAAAAAGGGGCAAAAACTGAGTGGTTACCACTTTCTATGCCTGTCAATAAAATTTTTTCAAAATTTTTTCGAACAGTTTTACTTTGATATTTGGTCATTTTAGTCATTTCTCCAAAAAAAAAGAAAATGAGCCCACATTATTAATTTTTTTAAAATTCCAGCCCCAACTTTCATGTGAAGAAAATCTGTCGGAATGTATGCTAGAATTATCCAGAAAAGATGCATGTTACAACTGGGGAGACACGATTCAAGGTAAACTTAATCTGAAAATCTCCGAAGGATCTATCGAAATCACATCCCTTCGCATTCTTTTTCATGGTTACGGGAAAATCAACTGCAAAGGAAAGGTATTTTGCAATTGGCATATATGTTTTACATTATGTTTTTCTTTTCAGAAAGATGAACTTCTGCAGGAAAATATGACGTATATGAAAAAGTTTTCTAATGCCATATCACAACCTATTGTGGTTTCGCAACAGGAATATTCAATTCCGATTGAGGTTTCTTGAAGATAATCTTAAAAATCTTACAATTTCCTCGTTTGTAGGAAACTCTTCCGGATCAGCTTCCCACTTCTGTTTACAGCCCGAAGGGTCATATTCAATACGTTATCCAATGCACTTTGGAGTACAAAACAGCAGGTACTCTAGTATAATCTATGATTCTCTAGAAAATAGTTCCTGCTTCAGCCGGAACTCCAAGTATTGTGAAAGCGGTGCGAGGTATAACCGTGATTGAGTCATTGGATCTCAATAAAATCTCCAAAACATGGTTCGAACCAAAAACTGAATTCGAGCAGAGAAAGTTCGGTTGGTTTGCCTGCACCGGGGGTCATATCAGACTTCATCTAACATTTGAAAGAAGCGCTTTTGTTTGTGGAGAAGCAATTCCATTCATTGGTAGGTTTAATTTTTCCAATTACAATTCAAATTGTTCGTTTCAAGGGAAAATTGAGAACAAAAGTGATCGAAGAATTGAAAAGGTTTCAGTCTGCCTAATGAGAAATACCAGATTTGGAAACGACGTGGAGGATGATGTTGAAGTAAGTGACATTTTGGAAATTCTTATTTCAAAATTGAAACAGTATTGAAAAATTCAATTTTTATTGAAGAACATATTCTTTTAAATTTCTTTTAAGTTGAAGGTGCATTTTCTACTAGACCTGCTACTTAACTATCTAAAAACAGAAAAAAAGACTGAATGTGACTGAATATTAATGATATTGACCATACGGGGGAATTCAAATTTCCTAATGTGTTTTTGTTCGTAAACATGATTATGGTTTTCGAAAATTTTGAACATTTGTTCTCAAAGTACTTTAATTGAACATTCTAGAACAGCGATTCCAAATCCAAAACATTTTCAAGCTAGTTTTTTGTTTTTCTCACTTGTAAAAAATTTTTATGTTTTTTTTGAGAGCTACAGTAATTACTCAAAAATGTGCAACACTTTTCAGTAATTTCCCCAACCCCGTTTCTAAACAAAATAACCGTTGGTTACAAGTTCCAAAAAAAAACTTGTTTTAGCTAAAATTTTATTTTGTTAACTTTTCCGTGTTGAAACAGTCGAAAAATCGGTTTTATTTGTTTATCATCCTTTATTGCTTATTTTGGTAGTTTATCTAAAGTTATTATGTTTATTAATGCAACTTTATGACCTATAGCTAACTTACTTGACACAACAAATTAGTTACCTATTGATTTTAAATGTACCGTTATCAATGGAATACTATGAGTGTAGCGATCAAAAAATACGCGGATGTGCAACTATTTTCCGTAATTTCCCGACAACCACCACTCCTTCTTCAAACTTTTTCTTTATTTAGAATGCAACTGTTGACCATCATTTAATTCAAGAAGACCTTATGGCAATGTACATTGAAGAAGGCTGCGTCAACAAAATTGACAAAAAAGTCCATATTCCATGCACCGCTCCATCTACACCACTTCCGATACTTTTCCGCTCAGGACAATTGGACGGAAACAAGTTCCAGCTTCGACGTAAATCGCAACTAGGGAGATTATCTCTTACAAGTCAAAAGTCACGACAATCAATCTCCTCGACGTCCAACATGCAACGGATTTTGGCGATCACGTACGCATTCCTCATCAAAGTCAGATCAAATGGAATGGATGTCATTGATTTGAGTGTTCCAGTTGTGATTGGGACTGTACCATATATTGACCATGTGAACTCCGGAGACCCGTCAGTAAACTCATGACTATACCTCAAATTTTTAAATCAGAAATTCAGATCCGATCCACTTGATCGCCCAGTGATTAACCTTTGCCGCCAAGACAAACCAATTCCTTTGTTGGACGAGAAAGAAAGAAGTTTATGTAATAAAGCTCAGGTTTTTTTTTTCAAATTTGTCAAGACAAATTTAATAAGATAACCAAAATATTTCAGCTGCAACATGTGAACAAATATCCATTTTTTGCAACTCTTCCAACATCGTCAAAACAGAGCAAGAAACTTTGCGTTATTGCTCAAAATATCAAAGTTGAAAACAAAATCATGAATACTATAAAAAGCGCTGTGGACGATGAAAAATACTAATTGCAACTCACTAGTTTTTTTTCTTACGAATAAAGCTTATGGTTCAATATATGAAATACTTATTGTTGTTTTGGTGTAAAGTTGGCAAGACGGATATGATGTTTTTCCAGTTCAAATCCGTTGTTTAGTTATTTGGAGAAACCAACAATGATGGAACATCAAAACAAAAATCTAAAAAAAAAACAGTAGTACAAAAAAAGGGAATTGTATTTTTTAAAACTTTCTTGCGCATCTGTACTGATCCGTATTTCATTTTTTTTTTGAGACAATATTCTCACTAGAAAAATCATAAAGTTTGATGATTCATGGGAAAAAAAGCAAAAATGCAAGTGAGCGCTATAAAAGTCACACGGTTGTTTTTAAAACTTCTCGACTTATTTCCCGTTGTTCCAAGAAATTTTCTATCAAACCTGCGGAGAGGGACTTATTTGAATTGTTTTCAGACAAATCAAAAGGACTGGATGACTAATTGATACTGCAATAATAAAAGTTGCTTCCGGAGTTGAATAAAACTTATGAAAACTACTACAAAAGTACATACAATCTACGTTAACAAATAAAATGTTGTTGGCAACAAATTTCATTTATCATCAAAAGTCATTTTTGAGAAAATTTAGTAATTCTCTGTTTCTCACAATTTGTTACCGATAGAATTTTCAATTAACTTCTTGAAAGTGCACTCAACTAGCACAAATGTGCAACCTGCCACTGCACCAAATTGATTTTCTATTTTTCATTCATAATTCATTTTCTGATATGCAATTACGTAGTGTTGGCAACGAGAGCGCGCACTCTACGAGGAAATGTGATTGTGTAAAGGGGTGCGCGTGTGTGTGTGTGCCCGTGCATTTTCCCGTCACCGTGTTTGCACACTCTGCTTTTTTAGTTTTGTATGCGGTTTTCACCGCATGGTTTCTCCCCGCTGATTCGACCTTTTCGGGGAAAATGAAACCCCGCGGGTGGCTTCTGTTCAGTTTTTTGCTAATTATTCAAGTCGCCTATGCCAAAATCCCTCGGGAATATGAGGAAGTCGGTAAGTGATTATATACAAATCTGTTTTATGAATATACATATTTCAAAATTTCAGAAAATCAAGACAATATGCTATTCACAGTCACAGAACCATATACGCTCGCCTATACATATCAAATGAAACACGCATTCATGCTTGGAGTTCATTTCCCAGATGGAGCAAACAAAACTTTCCGGGTAAGAGTTTAGTTATTTTCGTGAAAATATTTATTGTTTGATAACTTAGTAGAACAGCAGATCCGGGTGTTTTTTGTAAAAAAGAAATTACGGAAATCACCTTTTTTAGAATCTGGAAATGGTCCTCGCCGATCCCGTCCACGGATGTGAGGCTCTGCGCAATGAGATCTTTGCCCCTTCAGTCATTCTCATGGAGCGAGGAGAATGCTCTTTCACCGTAAAAGCACTCAATGGAGAAAAAGCTGGAGCCACCGTCATAATGGTCACCGACTCACAGAACTACGGTACACTCCTTGATTATAAAACCATAAATACAACTTTAATGAATTTCAGAATACAGTTATCATCAGTACTACGTCAATATGATACCTGACGAGTCTTTGGATCGTGCCAACGTCCCATGTGTCTATGTTGCACCAGTGACAGGGTATTACAATTTTGTTTCGCTTTTCAAAAGTTCAACTAGTGAAATTGCTAAGCTTAAAAGCAAGTAAATATAATTTTGGACAAAAATTATATGTTTCTCTGGATTTTTAAGTTTTTTCAAGCTGTTTAAAGCGGTATAACTTGGAAACCGATATTGCTCGCAAAATATTGCCAACTAAAAACTCACAATGGCAATTTTTGATCATTTTCTGTGTTGTTTGTTTTATCAACATCACTCTGGAAAAAGTCATGGTGGCTAACATCTCATGGACCTGCTTTTGATTAGATCTGATTTTTTCGACAAATAACTCAAGTTTCATGGTATAGACCAACAACAAATCTAGTTTAAAATAGACCGGCGGTATTGATTTGAACAAATTCAACAAATCGAAAATGTTTAGCTTTCAGAATTTTGAGATTTTTAGATTTGACGCAACATTTCATAAAATTAGCGCACACATTGATTCGTAAAATTCTTTCTGAAATCTAGAGTAATTTGAATTTGTTTAAGTGTTTTGGTCTCGCATCTCTGATCCACAAGATTTCATTCGCTATAACCTTTACCAGAAAAAAAATTGATGAACGTTTATAACAAGGGAAGTGTATAAAAATTATAAGTACTATTCTTTGGTTGAAAATGTTCTGTTACCTGCACTAGGCTCTGTGAAGAACAATTTATATCATTTTTCAGACGCTACTTCCGTGACCACCTCGAAGAGGGAGGAACCATCAAGTTGGACATTCCAGTCGAGAGGAACTATGCACCATGGGTTCATCACCAGAAGAAGGCTCCATGGGAGATTTGGCCAGATGAGGACCATTACTTCTAAATGAATCCTCTCAAAGCTTTAATAGTGACAGTTCAATTATCATTTCGGTTCTTTCTAATTTTGTGTTGTGATTTCCGACGTTTTGCCTACGGTGTCCCCATTCTGTCTCAGCTTTCCTCATTTACATGTCATTTTTGCATATTCTTTTTTTTATTTTTTTTTCTTCACATCAAAAATCTGGTTGTAACCTAATATTAATATTTCGTTATTTCTCTTTCACATACTTATCCTCCCGAGACATTGGATTCCGTATCGCCCACGGGTTATTCCTCCCCATTGGTTTTTCCCATTCCCGTTGTCTATGACAAAGTTGCCATTACAATGAATTTTTCAATATGTATGTTTTGAAATGGTGTAGATATGAGAAAATGGAACACCAGTGTCCTATGCTCTTTTCACTTTTTGTCATTTGTCAAATGCGGTGTGGCTATGGAGCACCACAAGCACTAGAGAAAGTTTTTAATTCTTTAGGCAAATAAAACTCAGCAAGTCGACCGCTTTCATTGTCTTTTTCTTCCGTTTCCTCTCACTGCTTTATATATCCATCATCCATAGTTAGTGACATAGAAAACGGTTTTTGACAATGAGTCACCGAGATTTCAAATCGTATTTCTTTTAACAGTGCTGCATTGGGATTTTACTTTAGTTTTTTTTAGTTATGTTAGTTGTTTTCTGAGTTTTTTTTAATTTCTATGTGAAACGGGCTTTGCAAATTTTTCAGACGCTTTTCTGGAAAACCTGATTTTGCCCTAAAGCCCTAAAATTTGATTCTTTTTGCGTTTGTTGATAATATTTTTAACTGAACAAAAGTCGGAAAATTTCACAAATTTTGAATTAACGCACACAGTATTAAAAAAAAAATTACAAAGTTATTAGAGCTCAAAACGCTGAATTACCAAGACAGTGCGCTAATTATTACGAGAATTCATATATAAGGAAAAAATACGGAAATAAAAGTTAATTGTGTTCCCATCTGATAACTTTTACTTTTCTTGAATAGTTTACATTTTTAAAATAGTTATTTTCGACAGAGTAAAAATAATTTCCCACTTAAATATTTTTTTTCAAAGTTTGCCTTGCTCAGCATTCATAAATAGATAAAAATTGCGCAACTTTTTCGCAAACGAAATAGGTTGAAGATATTAGTTGCACCCTATATAATTTTTGTGAAAGAAAAGTTTCGTAAAACCTTATTTAATTAATTAATTTAAAAAACATTTCCAATCAAATAATAATTAAACTTGCCAAAAATATTCAGATTTTTCAAACTTGTCGTGAAAGTTTTGGTAAATTTGGCTTTTTAAAAAAATTTTTAGAATCCAAACTTTCTGAATGCAAATAAAACTTTGTCAAAAATATTTTGATAACTATTTGCTCATTTTAGTACTATAAAACGGTTTTCTTTGCGTTTAACATGTTGAAATTTTGTGATTTTGCGAAATAAACAACTCAAAAAATAATTTCTAAAAACTAGTCAATTCAAAATATTTCCCACATTGGCACTTCCATCAAAAAAATGTCTTTTGAATTTGACTCAATTATGTTGCGCTCGTTAGATTTCGGTTTCTGTTCAACACACACCATTTTTCCATTTTAGCGAGGTCAAACCAATTTTTCGTTTCAAAAATTTTGATGCTTTTACTTTTACTACTACGTTTTATTTTGTGACAGACAGTTGCAAAGTGGAAAAATATGTCTCTTATCACTCGTTTTTGATTGCGCTATTATATGTAGGTTTAAATTCTATTGTTCACAATTAGAGCGTGCGACGGATTTTTATTGATCGACCTTGAGGTTCTGTCAATTGTTTGAATTGTGTCTTATACTGGTTGTAGAATTTGCTTGTGAAAGTTATTGGCACGCATCCAAATTCAGGTTCGATTCCACTGTTTTCTCCGTCTTTCTTTCTCTACGTTTCTTCAGCAATCATCACTCTCTAGGCGCTTGCGCATCTCTATTTCTGTTGTTTCTCCTATCGTATTTCTCTTTTCAATTTCATTTCATTTCATTTTGCATATGAATAATATTATATAAATATACTTTTCCATTTCGTTTGTATTCCAGATAAATGCCCGAGCGGAGAGTGTTCATTATCCGTCATGGTGAAAGATGTGATTTTGCATTTGGCAAGTCAGGACTTTGGATCAATTCATTTGACAGCAGAGGAAGGTAAACGTTATTTTAAGCATTCTAGAACAAGTTTAAGTCTGTAGATATCGCCCGCTTGACATCAATCTTCCCCGAACTCTTCCAAAACGTGCCGATGGATGGCAAGGTTTTGCTGCCGACACCCCGTTGACTGAAATTGGTTATCTTCAATCAAAATTGACAGGTAAACTGAAAATTTGCAATTTATTTGCAAAAATAACAATTACAATTTTCAAGTTTATTTCAATAATTTAGATAGATTATTTTTTGAATTTCATAACAAATTAAGTTGTTTGAAATTAAACCAGTTGCCAGTTGGAAAATTGTTTAGAGCCATAGCAATTTGATTTAGGCTGTTTAAGAAATCTTTGAAATTTCCTGAAAAATCAAAAAAAAACCAGCAATTTCCAAAATGACCAATTTTTGAAAAACAATTACTGAAAGTATGCAATTTTTACATTTTTAGTTTTTATAAGATCTCGAAGAGTTTTCCGAAAAAAGTGATTAACAAATAACTACAATTGCGAATTATGCCAAATTCAATTTTTTAAGTTTCGAAAAATTTCGGCAATTTCGGCAGCTAAAATTTTTGACCGCGTACCTTTTGTTTCACAGTTATCATAGTTCTGAAATTCAACTTTAAAAACATGTTTCTGCAAATTTTATATTCCAATGCAGTTTCATTAAATGTGCATTTTTATTCGAACTTATACAAAACGTCATTTCATTTGAATTTTGGCTATTGTCTTGTACAGAAAAATGTTGAAAAATATGGAATTTGTTTAAGAGCTTTAGTTGGTTATATTGAATAATTATAAGAACTATTAAAAAACAAATCATTATTAAATGCTCAAAAACACAGTTAAAATTTGAAAAACTTGAATTTATTTTTACATATGTTATTCGAGAAAGTTTAGGTATTTTTTTGAAAATGTATTTCAATTCGCACAACGTTTAAATAAAAATAATTATAAAAACATTTAAAATTACAAATTTATGAAAGATTTTATAAATCGTAAAAACAAGAGCTTATACTGTTCTTTGGTTTCTTTTCCACATCATTTCTAATACTGTACTGTATTTTAAATAGTTTTTTTTTTCAAAAAATAACTTTATTTTCAGTCAGAATTTGTCTAAACTATTATCTATTATGTTCTTCATCAACAAGACCTATTAATTTTTCAGGACGAGCATTACGTGACAATGGAATCGAAATCAACCATGTTTTCTGTTCCCCGGCTTTGAGGTGCATCCAAACAACAGTTGGTCTATTGAAGGGAATGGGTACGTCATGTTTCGATGTTTCCCGCAAGACAACTGACATCACTTAAAATAAACATGTTCTAGGTCTTGACAAGCGAATTCAGTTTTCCGTTGAACCTGGGCTTTATGAGTGGATGGTATTTGCAAGGTACGCAAGACCATGCTGGATTCCGCCAAAAGATTTGAAAAAGCTTGGTACGTATGCTCGGCGTTTAATTCCAATACTAAAAATGTTCAGGCTACCCTGTACAAGAAAACTATGTACCATGTTGGACGGATAAGGAGCTTCGAATGAATGAAACCTTAGCAGATTTCTATCAAAGATCGTTTGGTTCTATAAACAAAATTTTGTCGGAATGCACAGAAGGTGATTTCTTTTCTCAACTTTTTGACACTAGTGATCAATGTGTATTTCTCGTGATTTTCCTGTCTATCACCCTATGAACTTTCTAGCTTCTACATCTCATAAAACGTCACGTTAAATGTATATTCCAGGAAACATTCTCATTGTGGCTCATGGTGCATCACTCGAAACATGCACTCGGCAGCTGGTCGGCGGTGATATCAGATCAACTGACGATTTCTACTACCTACTTCAAAACACACCATACTTGTCGTGTGTAGAAGTGAACTCTCGAGAAGGATTATGGAGACTAGTGGGCAGCCCGATTCCGTCGTTTTCACACACGTACAATCGCACTTTTGATCCATTGCAGCTCGTCACAAAAGATTTGGCCTCGCTGAAAAGAGAACGAGAGGGAAAAGACAATATGAGGACCACTCAATAATCTTTTTGATAATTTGTAAGCCGAATTAATTTTTCTACGGTTCTGAATGCTAACATTTTTGGCGGGAGTTCTTTATTCGAATTTATGTAAATTGAAAGTCTTTAACTTTGAGCCTAACTTTTTATTGCCAGTGGGAATATTTTTCAAGTTTGCTTTTATAATGCTAAAATCTTTTTTAAAAAATATTTGAAATGACTCGATGTGGAAAATTTGAAAATTTACCATAATTTTGTCTGAAAATTTTTTGAAGATGTGTTATAATATTTAGTCAGTTTGGTCTATGGTCTCAACTGACGGTTCTCCGGCCTTTGATTAGTTTGGTTTTTCTTCAGTTTATCACCGACGTTGTTCATGATCTCAACTTTCTCCTGTTTTTTTATTCGATTCATATTCAAATTGTTATACTTTCAACTAATAAATCATTTTATTCGACAATCAATTAACATTCTGTGAACTTCGAAACCCGAAATTTGTTTTCTCTTTTCAAATATATTTCAATGATAGATCTACTTGTAGAGATATGAGATAACTCTTTGTAATGGTTAAACATTTAAAAAAAAAGGATCGGCTAACATATTTGTTGACTCCAGTTGATTGCTTTGTCATAAAACTGAGTAGGTGTGCATCTTTGAGTGGTATCGAGCTGCAGCAGTGATTGAATAATCCCCGAAACCTCTTGACTCAGCTCGTCGGGCAGCTCAGGCGGGTCGTAGGCGTCGAAGTTAGCCCCTGCCACATACAGGAAGAGCTTACACAAACTGCACTCATCGAATGGGACCTGCAAAAGAAAAATTGTGAATATGAAGTTATCTACGTCATTCTTCCACTTCAACTGCGAAGCCCCTGGGGAGTTATTTGCGTTTTTGTTCTTGGAAAAACTTTAGGGTTCGGAAGGACTAACCTCTCCTGTAACGCATTGGTAGAGAAGGCATCCGATGCTCCACATATCAACTTTTGAGTCATACTGACAAGTTTTTAAAAGGTTCGCTCCAACTTCTGGAGCCATGTAATAAAATGTACCCGCAACGTTGCACAGCTCTTCTCCCTCGTTATCAAGGGTTCTCGAAATTCCTGAAACAAGAAATGAATTAAATTACGTAATGAGTTCCAAAACACACCAAAGTCTGTGATCCGAGCACAAGCAATTTGTTTCGATGCATCTGTATAAGTGATCAGTATGTTTTGGGGTTTAATGTCCCGATGTACAATTTTCAACTCATAAAGCGCTTTGTATCCTCGGGCAATGTTGTCAAGAAGAAGCCTGAAGTGATTTCTGTTTGAAAGTTGTAAAAAAGTTTTGAGGAAGACATGCTGAAACTTCCTTATCCTAGCCCTCTTCCCTAGTTCCTGTTCCGTATTCTCTACTATTTACTTGAATCAAAACATGTTTGTGTGTTCCCCCCCCCCCCCCCCCCGTTCCCCAATCTGTAATGCAAAGAAAAGAAATGCGAGAATTCCAAATTCCTTACCTGAAATTCGACGGATTCAATCTTCCTTTGACCGAAATATTGCGCATGTGATGGTCAAGATCACAATCGCAGAGTTCCATTATTAAACAGCAGAAAAAGTCGTCGAAATTGCAAATGTCTAGTACTCCGACTAGATATTCACTGTTGAGTTCTCTGAAAAATCTTATAGTAGAAAGTTTCCAACAAAATTAAGAGATACAAAACTAAAACTTACTTGATCATTTTCAATTCGCTCTCCTTCACGTGCACTTTGAGCATCCTTTTTATGGCAATCTGAAATAATACTCCTCATATAACAAACGGGATATAACGTTTTTTACCGAATTGCTAGAATCCTTCAAGCTCCCCTTGAACACTGCTCCAAATGCTCCCATCCCAATCATGGCGTCCACTGAATCCATATACTCGTATTTTTCATCTAATATAATTTGCTTGTTGGTGAAGTCGGGCATCAAAAATGCACTGGCCGTTGAGGAACGATGAGAGGCGCAATGAATAACCATCTGCAAAAAAAAAATGTGAATTATTTTATTGAGCCGGACACTTGGTATTGTCTGGTGCAAAAACAACGTCATCAAATTTAATGAGAGAAAGATGGAATTATGAATAAAGGAGAGAGGATGCATCAATTAATAAGACACAATTACTTTGCAGTAAAGCTTTATGAAAAAAGCATTGTTTTGAAATACGCAATATTCCCTCCCGTCTCCCCCTTGAGAATCGTCAGAGTCATGAAAAATGCAAAACGTTTGGAATTTTAGAGAACTCGAAATCCAAACAAACTTCCGCCTACCAATTTTCCATCGAGATGATGGAAATAGAAGAAACCAAAATGTGTGCAAATGGGAAAAAAAGTAAACACAGATGAGGTCAGCTTAACGTTTTTAAATAAAGCAAAGCACCCAACAGAGACAGAAAAAAACAGAAGAAATGTTTGTTGAGAGTAGAAAAGAGAGCAAAAAGGAAAGGAAACGAGTAGGAGGAGGTGCGTAAAAATGCCAAAAAACAATAGAACATGTTTCATATTGTGTTTGAAACATATTTTTACATTCACCTTTCAGTGTTTTAAAGTGACGAATTCGATAAAGAATAAAAACTTAAATATCTAGAAGAACCGAATTACAGAAATTAATTATCAACCGTGATATTTCAATTGACCGTAAGGTCAAAAATTTTTGACCACCTGAATTGTCCTAGCTCAACCAGCTCAACCTCAGGAACCACTCCTGATAACTAACGTTGACGATTAGACAACATTTTCAGTGCTTCTAGTTTTTTTTTTTGGAGATATCAAGAAATTAAAACTATGATAGAGAAAGTTTTAAATATCATAAAAAATGTTTAGAAATTTTTAGCTTTTGCCAGCTTCTAAACAAAGTTTGTACTTTTGGGGCAAACTTGGGTGAGAATTTGCACATTGCAGATTAACTGTGAAACGGAGCCCAGTGAACTTCGTTATCATAAAATTTTTTGAATTGAATTGTAACTCAAAATCCTAACTACAATAACATCTAGTGAATAACATTTGACAACTACAAGCTGTCGAGCGAAAAAAAAACGCGAAATATGAATTTCGAGTCAAATTCCGTTTTCCCATCAAACCCAATGACAAGGAAGTAGTCTCGAGGATTAATGAAGCGAGGAAAATAAAAGTTAGACAAAAGATAGAAAAACATGAGAACCGTGGAGCAAAGACTCGGTCATCTGGAAAGCATCTACAGTCAGCTTCTTGGAAGCTTGATGTACTTACCAAAAAGTGAAAGAAAAAAGAAATGAGCAGAAAAAGATGGAAAGGAGGATATAAGGCTCAATTGAATTCTAAGAAAATTGAGTGCGTTTCGAGTTCTTCGGAAAAAAGCTGGTCCTTTTCAAAAGAAAGAGAAGGAGAAAGAGTAAAGAACGTTCTTTGGGATAAAACTGCAAAAAAAAAGAGAAAACGGATGAATAAATGAATAAATATCCTCAAGGAGAAAACAGAGCGCCTATAAATTATTATTATTTTCACAAGAAAATGTGAACTGACTCATGGTCTTTTTTCTAGGGAGCATCTGGATATCAGAGCACCGAACAGATGATCACAACTTGTGCGATGATACGGGAAAAGAAACGAAATAGAAAAAAGCCGCGATGTCTGCAATCTCTCCCTCTTCAACATTCACCCCCACGATTCTCACTTTGAGCTATGACGTAGTGAGAGCGGTCTGGGTCTACATGCTGACGCGACCCCCCCCCCCCCCCCCCCTCTTCTCTTACTCTGCTTCTCCCGAGTCTTTTCTTCGTTTTTTTCTATTCAATTCATTTACATTTTATTGCTTCATACGGACCAAGAAGAGCTTGCGCACAGCAATTTTTTAAGGCTAAAGAGCACCCGGCTGGTTTAAATGCTCGTTTTCTTTCGGCGGATGAAAAGTGGAAGTAGAAGAAAAAGAAGAAGACGTGACAGAATGCTTTTTTCTTGGAGCAGGAAATGAGAAACTGGGGTCAACTTTTGGAGACTCGGCTCAGAACACAAGTTTGAATTGACTGGTAGTATGGAATATTCAAAACTTCTGAAGCAAAACATAAATGATGTCAGATGAAATATGGGGAATGTGAAGGAAAAACAAGGAAACCAACTAGAACGTGTAAACTCGGATGATAGATTTTGCCAGTAAATTAGCTACAAAGTGACGCCATCTTTTCCACGACCTTTCTAAGATTTTCCCAGATTATACACGCCTGCTTTAAGAAATCATAGATCTTCAAGAACACGTCGAGAAACTGGTGAATTGGTTAAAGAAACGAAAACAGAGGCAGTGAACTGGAGAGAATTCCCCATTGGGAAGCGATCTTTTCGGTCAACAGAACAACACCTACGCCCTGACGCCTTGAGAATTGTCTAGCCGTAATTTATTTCTGGAATATGAATATAAATATTTTTTTGGCGGTTCATTTCTTGAAATATGACAATTTCGATATGTATTGTGTTCTCTGTTTTCCGCTTTTGTTTTCCTTTTTCAGTTTACCAAGTCACGCATGTGGCTGATCGAATTTCAGAAGGTTCTCAAATATCTCAAAAGTGTAAGCTACCTTATCCATTTCCACATCTACCGACTCGTCGTCCTCGTTGGTAACCAGCATAGATGGGATGTCAGCAGCCATTGAATATCTGAAAGAATATTTAGTTGGCACATTGAGAAATTTGAAAAAAGAACATGATTTCAAGAACACAACGATACGGCTTTATCTGAAAGAAATAATTTGTGTTTTTCTATTTATGAAAATATCGTCGTAAAAGTATATGCTTGCTCGGCAGCTTCTTGTCCAAGTTTAGCCCAAAAATATTAACTTTGATCAGATATTGGAAAAAACTTGGGCAAAACTTCTGCAAGAGTTGGGTAAGACTCGAGCAAAAGTTGAGCAACACTTTGCCAAGACTTGGTTCAGGCTCTACACAAGCTTAACCCAAGATTTATCCAGGAGTTTGGTAAGAGTTGGACTAAAATTGTGCAAATCTTGGGCTCCGCTTAAATATAGTTTTGCCCAAGTCTTATCACGTTTTGCCCAAGTTTTGAAGATAAAGCCAAATGCCGAGTGGTTACACAAGATCAAATGAAGAAATCAAAAACACAATTTTCAAAAATTGGAGGCGTGAAATATTATCATGTAGGGCTTTCTCATATGTCTTTATCAACATGTTTTTTCTTTCCTTTTTTTGCTGAACAATTTATGTAAATGTACAAGAATTGTTGACATGCTGTTTTTTTCTTGTTTGCTCTAGTAAATCAAAAATTGGTGAAGACAAAAAAAAAAGAAACTTGAGATGTTTTTTTTTGTCATTGCCAGAATTTTTTTCAACCACAGAGCAACAAAAGAACAAGCGGCAAGTTCTTTTATTCAATAAAAAAGTCAAAGGTCGTCGGAGCTGGAGTTCAAAGTTGGTTGCTGCAACTCTATCCCCGCAAGCTTTATTGCAAATACACATTTTTGGGTGTATTTTGAACATGATCCAGTAAAAAGTTTTTAGCAAGTTTGTTTCGGAGCACATTGACACGCTGGGCTATCTTATTTCAAACTATGCCGCGTTTCCTTCTTTTTTTCCTATTTCCATTTGCCAAGTCATAAACTTTAAGCGGTGAGAGTGGAGTGGAGTAATGGGACAAGAAAAGGATATGAGGAAGGAAAATGCAGAAAGCGTGAAACAAAATATGGTTTGAAGAAAAAAAATCTTGAGCATAGTAGAGAGAGAGAAAAAACATGACAAGCAATGCAAAAACAAGAATAAAACGTTCAAAAGTGGTTTCCTCTTGTCTTGATATGTTCTGTTCTAGACAAGGCTCACATTATGGGCACAAAAAAAGCGTTTTGATGCCAATGCTTTACAACAAAATACAATGTTCACGAAGAACGAAAAAAAACACCAAAAAAAGAAAAGGTTCGATGAGAAAAAAAACCTAAAGCTATACGACGGCAGGATGCGACTGACAAATTAGGTTACCGCTGTCAACGAATCTGCTACGGATTAGGATTCGTAGACTCGCTAGCTAGAATGTGGAACTTTTTTTTCAAAAATGAAAAAAAAGCCAACTGAAGATAGAATCCAATGGGGGTGAAGCGAGACTAGAAGCGTTTTTTGTAACCAGGGATCTTTTCCCGTTGGATAGATAATAGGATTGATGTTTGAGGACGCGTACTCCCATGCAATCAAATGTTCAGATGCTAGATGTGCTAGATGCTCCCAATTGGATTTATTCATTTTGTAAAAAATCAGAGTTCAATTTCAGTAAAGTGAAATGGGGCACGTAGGAAAAAGTTCAGTGTATTTTTTTTTGATGTAGTAAAGAAATGCATTTGCATCTGCGGGACGTGATCAAAATTCAAATGTATTTGCTGAAGCTTGTCCGTTATACAAACTTTTCAGCTGGAAAGATAAAAGATACCAAGAAAATATGTTTCCATTAATCATTGAAGTTTGATAAATAATATCGTGATTGATATGCCTAATATCTCAAATAAATTGTTTTTAGTACACTTAATATTGTTTTGAGTTCGTATAAATAATTAATGTGAATGTCTGATGTGAATAAAATAAGATTTCAGACATAAATATTTAAGTTTATAGAGCCAGCAAAGCGGTTTTTGATAAATAGAACATCGGCTCAATGAGAAAAGAGTTACCATTGAAATGCGAGAAAATTGTCGTCAAATTACGATATGAACTATTCAAACTAGTATGATTTCTTTTGAAAAAATAATAAACTTGTAATCTCAAAATTCAAAATTTGGAAATGTGCCGTTTGAGCGGTATTAAAGTTCACATCTTGACCTATTGAAAAAATTTAACTGAAAATTGGACAGTCTCAGTCTGAATCCCAAAATTATCATTCAAAATAACATACTACTGTTCAAAAAGTATAGCATTCCATTAGTGAAGAAATTCGAATTTTCAGACTTAAAATAGCTGCCACTGTCTGGAGTTTGTAATGAGAATTCTCAGAAAACTGTCGGAAAAATTTACATATCCACAACTATATAAAATCGTCTGTATTGCAGCTGCCGGAAAACATATGTTTTAAGTGACTCCTTTATTTTGTAAAATTATCTTGGGGCTTGCCCGATTATGGTATTTTAGGCTGATAGAGAATCCATTTTTAGCAAAAAAAAAATATTTTTTGGGAGAAGTTTGTCTATGAAATTCGACTTCTGTGAGCCATTTTGAATTTAGGTTGGGCAGTATCAAAATTCAAAATTCCAAATTTTCATACACTCTTATTAACTGAAAAACTTGAAATACTAACTTGAAATTTTTTTTCTGAAATAATCGTCTAAGCCCTTTGATTAAATATGATGTATTGTGCTCAAAATAGGGGATTACCAAAAAGGATCTTGCGTAACCTTCACACCATTAGCCACTCACTACACCACTTCTCTCTTCCTTTCTCTCTTTCTTTCTACGTCTGCGTTTATTTGGGTGTGTATCTCTCGTGACGGGCCACCATATGCGGCGAGAGAGAAAGAGCGCGCGTTCCCGCCACAATCTCACCATTTTTTTCTCCCATTTTTTTGTATTGATTTCTCTTGTTTTTTTTTCTTGAAAAGCAATGAAGTGTGTTTTAAACTGATTGGAGTGGTCAGGGCCGTGAAGAGCATCCCCCAATGAGTGCATCTTTTGAGTCCCGCAAGCATATCTTTTCATTTGCTAGCTGTTTTATTCCCCATCATTTCGTTCACTTGTCTTGCAGACTAGTGTACTTTGGTTTTGCTCAATTGTTTGGTAGTGGCACTTTTATAAAGTAGCATCAAATGCAATTGTATAGCAGATGCTTCATGGTACTCGGGTCGGTGCGAAGAGTTGGCGGCGGAGTCTTTCATACTTGCCTATTTGTTCAACTAGAAACATTTCTATAGGGATTGGGGCTAGCCCGTACTTGCTGATCATCTTTGCCGCTGCTCTCCTAAATTTGTTTATTGTGTTCGTGCACACCCCTCATTCAATCTCGACCCCCAAATCTTGACAATTACTTGGGCTCCTTCAATTGTAAGTAAGAGTTGTTTAGTTGGGTGTTTTACATTTCACAGTAAGATTGTTTGGTATACAGTTTTTGCCCTATCAGTCTTTGCACCTTGTTTCTAAAATTTTATATATCTTTTTTTTTGTTATGGTTTCACCATATTGTTTAGTAGTAATTTTTTTTTAACTTTTCTTTAAAATAAACCTAGTTTTCAAAGATATATGTTCACCTTTCAGTTAGTCAGGTTCCACGTTCAGTTTTTGTAATAACTTTTGAATTTAAATTAATTTAGTATTTTCTATGCAAGAAAATTATTACTTTTAGATCTTTTATGTTCATTCATACGCTTATTTGAAAAACCAAACATGTATTTGGTGTTTTCCTTACCAAATGTTTATAATTTTTGTTCTGGAAGTAGCGTAAAAATACATTAGAAAAATGTATTCTTATGTAAAAAATTCATAGAAATTCATTTACACTTCTTCATATTTATTTAAAAAAAACATTAACCTATGGTTTTAATCTGAAAATGCAACTCAAAACCTGGGCTACGTTTATTGAACAATAATTATTTTAGAATAAAGTTTTTGCAAAATACAATTTGTTCACAAAACAATTATTAGTTATCAAAAAATATTCAAATTTTTTTTTACAAAAATGATGCGGACTAGTCTAAGGAACCAAGTCATATTATTTTCAAAAAATTCCTTTTTTAAAGTTTCAAACTTTTACTGTATTCTGTCATTGTATTGACGAACTCCACATTTGAAAGCCAAATCGAAATTTTCTGGCGGACGTGTGAAAAAATTGGGCTTCGAGGTTGAACTCTTTGGAATAGCAAACAATTTTGAAAATACTACCAAATGAACGTTATAGTTGCTAGTAGGAAATCCCGCAAGCTCAAATTTTTCGGTGTATATACAGCTTAGAAATTATGTGAGTTTTAACCCGAATTTTTTTAAATGTTAATATTCAAAACAAATAAATATTTACCAATAGACCGTACAGTTTATGACTAGTATAATATATCTTTCCTGTATCATTTCACCTCCAATTCCCCCTCTCCCCTCACCCAAATATTTACCATTCGAATCATCTTTCCAGCTTTTTCACAAAATACACATAAGTATGTAGTATTTCACACCATCCTGTTTTCTCAAATGATATTGACTAGGCTCATCTCTTTTGTTCTCATCCCTTCATGTTGTCCTTGATGACAAGGTTCGGATTTCATATGTAAAATGAGGAGGAAAAAATGTCCTTCGCGTGTGTCCAGTAGTAGTAGTTAGGATACCTGACGCAATTATCATCAACGACCTTTTTCCTCTCCCAACCTTTTTTTGATCGCAAGACGTTCGCAGGTCGTTCGGGTCCTCGTTTTTCATCTTCTTCTTTTCATTTCATCGAATTTCAATGAGCGATGTGTTCGCTGCGATTGTGTCATTTTTTGAGCGCGCTCCGATCATGGCATGAGGACAAACAAAACACCGAGGGATTGAGACAGAGGCCAAGAGCTATTGAATTTGCGCCTATTACATTACAATTTGAGACGTTCTTTGTTCGGTGGTTTTTTTGTGTTGTGTTCCCGAGAACGTTCGTTTACTTTATCGGACTTGAGAACAGATAGACGTGTGATCTAGTTGAAAAGAGGACCTTAGGTTGCGTCACCCACACACAAATACAGACACATCCTGAATATCATTCATGCAAATGTATCATTTTTGTGTTCAGATAGTTCAGACACATGTGTATATAGATAATAGCAACTTCCGATTGCATACCTTTTCTATCAATGTATGTATATGCATTTATGTATGACTTCAAAACGGTGAGAAAATGAGATGCATGTCATTTCACGTTATCACCTCCTCTCTTTTTTTGCATGTGCCTCTGACAATGAAGCGATTGATTTTTTGCCCTGTTTTCAAAAGTTTTATTATCAGTGGTCTCCCTGTCCTCATTTCGATGATGAATCCACACCACCTTTGAATTAGAATATATATCGAGAATGTCCAGCTGTGAAATGAAGGTCATTTGAATCATGTAAACATTGGTCAGAGGTTGATTCAATTCAGGTAGTGTGAAGTTTGTGGAGTTTCGAAATTTTAGTTCACAAATTTTATGACACACTGAAACTTTTGTCTGTTTAAAAATTGTTCTCAAATATGCTAAAGTTTTGTTTTGTTATATTAAATTTGAACATGAAGTATCGAAAATGTTATCATTTTTATTTTAATAAAGTATTCCGAAAAAAAGAAGAATTTTATAATAAGATCTTGCGCAAAATTGTCAAGCATGTTTAGTTGTCTAAAGTTTAAAGCATAAATCACTAAATATAGAAAAAATGTTAACCTTTGACAATTTCTCCATGTAGACAGGAAATTTAATTTTCCTGTCTACAGGGTCATACGGTTTTTGTCATTTCTTCCGTAAATTCTGGGAATTTATATTTGTTTTTTTAATGGTAAGTTTTTTTCCATTTTAAGTTGTTGATTAATTTGGCAACCAATATGTCTTTTTTTGAAAAAAAGATACGTTTTAGAACATAGGCTAAAAAAATGATTTCAGCGATACCAAGAATTTTTTGAACAAAATTTTCAACAACAATAAAAAGAATCGAGAATTTTTTACACTTTTAAAAATGGCAAACCGTTTTTTTTTCACGGTAGGAAAAATATGCATGTGACACTAAAGTTGCACATATTTACCACATTTTGAAAAGTCGGAACGCGATAAAATTTGAGAAATTCATAGAGCTTTTTTTGTTTTTCGCGATGTGCATTTAATTTTTAAATAATTTGATTCAATTCTACATATGTGCCCAAGTTCACAACAATCATTCTGCATATTATCTTCAAATCGGGAACCACTACGATAAACATTCAAATGATGCAAAAACCAAGTTAGGAAAAAAAAAAGATTTTTGAAATTCGCGTGGAGGTCTTTTTGCCTGTTTTCTTTGTCTTTCAAAACGATTAAAATGCTTCATCATCTTTAATCTTCTCCCACAATCGCACCTTCTCTAGCCCGATCTATTTTGACTTATTCTCATCTTTCTCTTTTTTCGTCTCTCCCCTTTCCCTTTTTAAACGCATGTGTGAAAATACATATGAATAGTCAAAATTCCCTTTCTTGCAGAAATGGAGCTCAAAATCAATATTGATGGATTAGAGCGGAGTGTGTCTGGTGTGACGGACACTACGACATGCTCTCAGATAATCTATGCGCTGGCACATGCGACGAGTCAAAGGGGTCGATTTGTAATGGTGGAAAAATATCGAAACGTGGTGAGTCTTTTCTTTTCCGTGGCAGATCTTTTTTCTTTAATTCGGAACAATAGTTTAAAAACCGGTCTTAGAGAAAGCTGGAAGGTCAGAAATTGTTAGAAAATCATTGCATGCCAATTTTACGGTTCAAGTGGAATCGGAAATGTTTATGAATATTACAAAGACGTATATAGTAATTGCGGTTGTTTCATGAGGATTTAGTGGTTATATGACAATTCTAGACAAAGAAGCTTTGTGAATAATGAAAATTAATTAGAATCAAGGAAAGTGAAATAGAAAAAATCGAGTTAGTGAAATTCTATGCAAATGAAAAAGATGTACAAAATGTTGGTAATAAGCTCCTAATGATTATTGAACCGTAATATAACGTTATATTTTTGAACGTTAAACTGATGTTTCAAAATTCTATTCAATAACCTTCAATGATTTAGAAACTTTCCACAATTTAGCAAGTTTTTTTTTACAAATTTATCAAAAAAATTTTAAATTCGTTTTTTTATTCGGAAAAAAAAAATGAAAATAGCCATATAACTGCAATTCTCTATAATACTTTTTGAATAAATGACAATTCAGAGGTCCCATAACACTATCACAACAAAATTGTAGTTACAAAACTTTCTATTAGATTTTCATGAAAAAAATACGGACTTAGCTGAAGCTCCGTAATAAAGTGGTTCCATAAGAAGTTGTTAACTATACCGAACCATTTTTATAATTAACTCAATTTCCCAAGAACAAGTTGTGTCTAATCGAATAACCTCCATCCTCTTTCTCCTCCTCCAACCGTTGAATCTTACCTCAAATTAACTCACTTCAGGAACGCCGATTGGCACCGACTGATCGACCTCTGGAAACGCTGCGCAAATGGAGGGAACACGCCGCAAACGTCACATTTCAAATGCTTCGTGTCGATCAAAACGACGAAATTTGTGGTGAGTCCGTTTTAAAATTGATTTTATGTGCTTCATACCAGATGAGAATTTAGATCTAGTGGATGAGTCGGTGCCGCTTGAGCCTGCCAAACCCTACTTTCATCCGAAACAGACATCGACGAGTAGTATGGTCACTTCGTTACCAGGTATGTCTTTAGAATTTTTTTTCATACAAACTTAATCTTTGTTTTTTTTCCAATGTATTGTGTAAATTGAAATTCATTCGGTCAGATTCACAATGAAGGCCAAAACCAAAAAAAGAGACCATAACCAACTTATCAAATAAATTGGCTTGTATCGGTGTCGTATCGGTACGACCTTTACTCTATTATTTGTTGTGGCCATTTTTTTTTGATTTGCCATCTCTGCCTCTCTTCGGCTTTTGCCCCATCTTCTCAACCCTTCACCTTCCCTCCCACTGCAACATATTTTACACAACAAAAGCCAATTAAGGAAGAAGTGCGGCGGGCCAGCAGCAGCTTGAAAATGGACAAAGAAGCACTAGTTCGTTGCCAACTTACGCCTCGGCAGGTGGTGTCACTGGCACTCTCGGACGCAACACCCGTCGGCCTCCGCCACCAGGTAAGGTTTATTCCATATCAATTTTTTTAAAAATAAATTTGTCGAGAATTTTTATATTAAAGCGAAGTATATATTATATTAAAGCGAAGTATATAGATACAATATCAAATTATCATATTTAGTTAAAGTTATCAAAAAAAAACATTTTTGAAATTTTTTTATTTACAGTCAAAAAAAGTCGAAGTTTTCACATATGATAATTATGTTAATCGAACCAATAATCTTTTTTCTTTAGTGACAATTTTTATTGTTTAATGACGTCGATATATCTTGTAGTTGAACACTCTAGGGGTTTGAAGCAGCAGCAATACTTGAAATTATCTAAAATTTCTACATTTTTGAACAACGTGCTTACCAAAAGGTTGACAGGCAATTTGAGCAAGAACTAAAACAAAATTGGATAATTATCGTTATTATAATAATTAGTACTGTTGGAATTTTGACTAAATTTTTCAAAAAATCGGATTATTTTCTTCTCGTGATCAGTTGTATAAAATGAACCGAATCGTCGCAATTGTATACCGGCCAACACTTTTTTTCTGACTTTTTTTCTCAAAGGAAGTGATCCAAATGTCGGCCAGCAGAAGGAAGTGACCGCACATATCACTTAGAATTGTGTTATTTTACCATTGAAACGTTTTGTCACACTAGATATTCATGTTTCAAATTGATTTTTTCACTCGTTGAGCTCAAAATTAAAGCTGGGTAGAATTTTTTTCAGCATTTCTTCAAAGTGACATATTGCACCATGCTGTTCCAACGTATTTGAAAAAATTAAATTCAAATACAGCAACTCACTTGATTTTTTGATTAAAAACATCAATTACAGCTGACATGTTTGAACAACATGCTCAAAACAGGCTGGAAAGATGTCAAGTGCCGAAAAATCAAATTTTAAAAATGGATAATTACCGATTGTCAATTTTCAGGCTGATTTTGAGCCCTTTTTTCAAAATTGTCAGCTATAGTTGATGCATATTTTCAGATATATTAACTGATTTTCTCTATTTTAATATTAATTTCCAACAACCAACGTTCAAAAAACATGGCGCAATAGGAATTTTTTGTAGAATTACCAAAAATAATTGAACTCAAAACGAACTCAAAAATTTAATTTTTTTTTCGTTTTTTAGTGAATAACCAAGTATCAAAAAGTGAAATTTGTTTAAGTATTGATGTGTTTCAAATTTTCTGGCAATCGGAATTTTCGAAAATTTGAACAGTTTCGATATCCCCTCGTCTCTGGCTATGAGTCACACTGTATGCATTTCCTAACATTTAACATTTTTGAGAAAATTAAAAATTTAAATGAGCTCAAACTATCTTAAATAGCGGAAGCTGTATTTTAGATTTCTTCGACAAAATCGAACATTTTGGATTCTTATCAATTAGTCATACATACATTTCTCGTATGAAACCAGATAGGACCCAATTTGATCTTATAAAATACAAATTTTTGAACAATTTTTCCCAACTTCTCAATTTTTCTGGTTCATCACCTTATTGTTATGAAATTTTCTGACTAGAGCTATTCTTTTATAGTCAAAATGTCATCTGAGTTTTTTATTAAAAAAATCAAAAGTTTTAAATTCCAATTTTTTATCATATATCTTTGTTCATTATCATTTCATTTTTTGAAAACTGGCACCCAACTTTTTGAAAAGTAAAGTACTAACGGAAACACAAAGACGGCCCCCCGGAAAAGTACAAATCATTGTCAACAAAAGACTGCTTCTATTTGATTTTTTCACGTTCGGTACATGGTTCTCGATAACCTCCCGGTGTTGACCGCTTCAGTTGATTGCAGAATGAAAAAAAACTTGTCTGTCATTTGTTCAATCGTTCTCTCTCTCTCTTTCTTACTCTCTATCTTTTTTGAAAATTGTCCCCTTAACGTTATCTAAGCCATTTAAAGTTTAAATCAGTTTTACTTTTATTTATAGATGATTTTAGTTTGGCCACTCCCCGCGGTGAACCATTTTTCGTCACTTTCAATTTTATTTTATTTTTCAGTTTTTAAAAAAATACAATCAAAAATGTGATTTTTGAAAAAGAAAAAAATACATATTACGTCAATTTGAATTCGGCAACTATATTTTTAGAAATCTAGCAGTGTTGCAAATTTTGTGTCACACTATCTCACATCCTCCTCCGGTTTTTGGTTGAAAATAGTATGAAAGACCGCCCACGCGACCTGACCGGATAGTTCATCGTCATCCGACCATGTCTTCTAGTATATAATCTCATTTCAGACTACATGTCAGTCATGGAGAAAAAGAATATCACGATGGGCGCCGCCACTATCCCACAGAAAGACGATTTTGATTGTTTCAAAAGGTGAGTCTTTGGTGATCTGATTGGTTGTGCCTTACTCCCAATTGAAGAAATTTCAGAGCCGACGTGAAAAAGTTGTCGGAAACGATGAATCAACAAGAAGTCGCCGAGTATCTTGTGCAGGAGGAAGAGCTTCGTCAACTGCTTAAGCAACAGAAAAATTTGCGAGCAATTCTGAAGCCGATGATCGCTGCAAACTGGCCGCAACAATACCAACTTGAGCTCAAGAAATCGCACAAGCTGAAGGCTTCGCTAGCAGCTACAAAAGAAGCAATCAACAAGACTAGAAGGTAAGATCTTTGAACTTTGAACTATGCCAGACAAAAGAGACCCCGGAAATTATGATGATCATATCGATCCACGTGATTGTGACCACGTCGTCCTTTATCTATTGACATTGAGAGTGTTCGGCTGATTGCCTTATCAAGGACGTCACGTCGACCAAATGTATTCAAAATTCTGCAACTTGGACCACAAAATTGACAAACGAAATGCACTTTAGAAGAACTGTTTGTTTAATTGTTTTTTTAAATTTCAGTGACATCTTGCGCGTCGAAGAAACCGAAAAAGACTTGATGAAGAAGTTGGCCGAGTTCAAGAAGCAAGATGAGAATGGAGATGAGAATTCAGAAGTCTTGGAGACATCTTTCGACTTGGGATGTTCAGGGACCTCCACCCCACTAACTGTCATTGCCTGAGCTCCTTACTTTCAAAATTTTAGCGTTCATGTTATCTGTGTATTTTTGTCGATCCACGTGTCAAGCTATCGGCTTTATCCCACTTCAGTTATTTCAAGTTTTTCCCTCTCACAAACCCCCACTCAAGAATTGGCTTCATTCCTTACCGCATTATTCAATCATCAGACTCTGGAAAGTTTACATTTTCCCACGAATCACTTTTTTCTGTATTTGTTTCTATATGTCATTTCTCCTTACTTTCCCTGTGCATTTACCCATTTCTATTCCCCCAGTTGTCCAACAAAAAGTTCCCAAAAAAATAACCAAGCAAACTGATCAGAAATAAAATAAGCAGTTTATAGTTTACAAATGTTAATTGATGGAAAAAGCACATGGTAAAGCAATGGAAATGTTAGAGAGTTAGCCAAAAAATGAAAGGCTTTTCGTATGATATGAAACGAAAATCAATGTTTCACTTTGGCGGTTCAAAACAGTATTGGTTTATTCTGAAAATCCGAACATTTATAGGAATGGCTAACGGTGAGAACAAATGTATCTTGGGTCAAGATTCGATCAAACATTAAAAGTAGAGAGTTGAGGCAAGCGAGAGTAATTCCGGGTTCAATAGGATTTAATTGGTTGATGCAATTAGGTGTGTGAAGCACGTTGGCTGTGGGAAGCACGGTCCTGAAACAAGATAAATAACGTTTCCAGTCAGTTCCAGCGCGCATAATTTATTGACGCTTACCTCTCCTTCTTTGTTGTAGAGAGTAGTAACGACGTCGTTTCCGGTGCCGAACGAGTCTTCGAGGTCGTACACAAGACTATCGGGTGGGGAATGAACTCCCTGCCCACGTGCGAAAATTTTCACGCTCTTTTGAGCACGAAGGGTGAACTCGCGCGGGAAGGTGAACACGATTTCGCGTTTTCCGGCAATCTTCCGACGGAGTTTCCAGTCTCCGATGTTCTCATCACGTCTTGAGATGTTCTCCAGTACAATGTACTTTCCAGATGGCTCGGCTTCCTGAAAATGGTGGATTTTTTTCTTGCAAAAATGAAAAATCGAAAACACTGTTTTCAGAAATTTGGGCACGGCCACTTTAAGGAAAGTTTTTGTTCAGCATGATCCGACATATATTTGGTTTTGCACAGGACTAGGTTCTGAGTGAGCAGCGAACCCGGTTAATGTCGGATCATGCAAAATCGTCACACCAGGCACATATTTCTAAATTTTGTGCACGGCCATTTTGAAGAATAGTCATTTTCTGAAGTGTTCAGTGGAAATTGCAGGCAAAAACTCGCTCAAAAAATGTCCATGATTGCTTTCAAAATTTTGCTATAATTGTTTTTTTCAGAATATACATCAATTTTTGGGATGTAATTTCCACTCACCTGAATTGCAATATTTCCTTTTGCTGATCTGGAATACGACGAATGACTAGTCGTTTCACCTTTGAGAACTCGAAGACTCTCTGCAACAAAACACAAAAACTGATATAAATTTGCAACTAACAATGCCTCGTGACACCTATTACTCCTATTAATCTTACCGTGCGGCTTTCTGCGAATTTTATCACCGACAAGGTAATGGGTATGGGGAACGTCGTCAAAAGTGATAGTCTCGTATTGAGAACAATGAATTTCTGGCATGTTACTTTTTTGGGTTAAAGATGAAACAATGCTGTTCCAAATCAAAAGTAAAGCGATTAAATAGGAGTACTAAATTGACCAAGGTATATCAACAAGGGGACACACCCAGCGGTCTCTCTGGGCGGAAAACAATAATAAAGTTACGTTACACAGTTTGGTGACCGCATGACTTGAAAACTTGAAACAAGTTATCAGTGGACGTATACTTTAAATTTTAACCGTAATTTGTGGTCATCGTAACGTGAAGTAAACATTGAGTATACGCGAACCTACCAATTTCCTTGGTTTGATGAATAGATGTTGTCTTAACAACCTGCTCGACGAGCTGACGTAGACCTGCGCGATTCTCTTCTCCATCAAGCATCTTACGGTAGATCACAATTTCAGCATCGAGAGTCTGTTTTGTATCAATGAGCATTTGAAGCTCAACCATCAGGATCTTGCTCTCGTCACGAAGTTTGTTGATCGATGTGTCCTTATCGTTCAGTGATTGTTCATATGATCTCATATCCTCTTCCATCTGGTAGTTGAGGTCTTCGATTTGTTTTTCGAGGAGAAGATTCTGAAATGTTGACAAATAATATCAGATGTATATAGTCATCAAAACGAACTCTTCCTTCTAGATCCGCCATCTTTCCACGCATATCACCAAGTGTTGTGCGGAGTCTCTTAACTTCCTCGCGAGCATAATTCTGCTCCAAGCAGTTGCGAGAATTTTGAGTGTGAATTTCTTGAACCTTCAGCTTGTACCAAGACTCGATGTCAGTACGGGTAGTGTTGCTCACCTGTAATTCAAGTCTCTATTTTTTACCTCTTTTAATGACTTTTCTCACATGATCATATTCGCTTCTGATCTCACGAATAGCAGAGGATAACTCATTCTTGAAATATTCGCGGTTTTCCACCGTAGTATCACGAGATGCCATAGCGAGAAGATCGTGGATTTCCTGAAAAAGACACTCGTTGAAAGCTGTACTAATTGTTTTTCATACCGAATCATGAATTCTGCGAATGAAATCACACTCCTCCAGTAGTGTCTGCACTTGATTTTGATAATCGATGCGGTTCAGAGTTTCTTGTTCCACAGCCTGAAAGCTGTACATATAAATTAAGTTTTCTACTGAAACTTACATTTCTGGCATGATGAAGTGAGTCGATCATACGATGATTTTCGCGCTTCAAATGACCGATGCTTTCTTCCATCAGAGAAATTCTTCTTTTCAATAGCTCAATCTCGGCTTCCAATGCTCCAAGTCTTCCGAGCACATTGTCAAGCTCTTTACGTGTAACGTCAGCACCTCTTTCAGCCTCATGAAGTTTGTTTCTATAGTTGTTCAGCTCTTCAACAAGTTTCTTAATTTGATCTTCTAGCTGAGCTCTTTCTTTGTCAGAATCGGCGATCAGGTCTTTCGCACTCTGAACAGAATTTAAAGTTTCTCAGATTTTGCTGTATATAATATTCATTCACTTACTCTGAGCTCAGTCTCATACATAACTTTAACACTTGTAGAATCGTGTCCCCATTTTCCACGGAGCAAATTCAAGTCCTTCTCCATCTTGCGATTTTGAGCCTCCAAGAATCGAACTTTCTCAATGTAGCTCGCCAGGCGGTCATTGAGTTCACTCATTTCTTTTTTCTCGCGAGTACGAGATTCACGAATGGCAGAGGCGGCATGGCCTCCGAATGGAGACATGCCTGATGTTAGATTAGATCCACCGATCTCTGTGATCTTGAGTGTGCGGCTAGTTCCAGAAGCTGAAATTTGAATTTTTGGAAGTCAGTTTTTGTAGTTTGAAGTAGTTTTTAAACGTGTATCAGAACTGAAAAATAACACTTGACAAACATGACCATAAAACAAAAAAAATTTGTAGGTTTTCCAGAGGAATCAATTCATTAATGTTAATAATTTTTTAACACTTTTTAAATTTTTATTTTTAACTTTACAGTCAAAAAAGTTCACTTAATCATTTTTCACCAATCATAATTTTGGTAGTGAGACAATAAAACATTCCACAAGTTTTTTCTTTTAATTGAATTTTAATTGATTTTATTTGTACATTTTGAAAGTTCAGATCAGCAAAAATGTTCAAAACTTCTCAAAAGGTCAGGGTTGTTGTTTGAACGTTTGGCATATTGCCAATTGAATATTGTAAAACATAAATTAAAACATTTGGAGGGTTTAATTTTAATATAAATCATATAATACATCATATAATACAATTTTAAAGACAAAGTACTGCTCATATTCAAAATATTCATCTGAAAACTCACAAATAGTACTTCCATAGGTGGCGGTGGATTGCATTGTTCTGTTAAACGTTGGTCGAACCGAAATTGAGCTTCGGTATTCGCTCTCCGACATTTCCTACAAACATGGAAACTTAAATAGTTTTCAATTAATTGCATTTTCATAATCGAAAATTAAAAAAAAAACACAGCGAACTATTTTTCGATGAAAAAGTGTAGAAAAGTTACCTCATAGTAAATGACGTTATACATATGTGACAAGAATATGAGTGAATATGACACAGATTAGAGATGGATCGTTTGTAGGACACAATGACAATGCGCGAGATCTATTAGCTGTTTCGAGAGCCCTAACTCTTGACAGAACAAAAAACCGTGTTACAAATTGGCGCGCGCACTATTTATTTTGACGGGACTTGGCATGCGTGGAAAGAGGATGCCTAGGAGGGTTTACTCCTAATTGTCTGTATAGTCAAATTATAGAAGGAAAAAACCAGGCATGAAACAGAAAATGAAACAGAAACTAAAAACTGGGAGAGTGTAACGGTTCATCGAGCTATTGACGAACGCGCACTGACCGCTATTCAAAAGCGGACGGCGGTGGCGACGGCGATTCGGTGACCGATTACTAGATGCTAGCTGCCGTCATGGCGTGTTTATACACAATGCTACTGTTTCACAACGTTTCCATATTCATGAGTATTAAAGGATCGTAAACACCTTATATTATTCTGAATTGTTTTGGTTGTGAAGGGATGACAAAAGATAAGCACGTCAAAACTAAAATCGAAAAATGGAAAAATTTTTAGTATGCGATAAGGGGAGGATAATGGGAATACAAATTGACAAAAATAAGTTCAGAGCATCGAAACTGCGTGTTCTAAAATTTAGGTGAAATGTTTACGACTTGTTAAAAATTCAATGTTCAAAAGGGTCTTAATCTATAATTCTGAAATTTATTTGATTGTGTCTATCTCAGAAACTATTAGCGTTGGGAAAAAGTTCAATAAATAAAATTTAGCTGATTATATTGTCTACAGGTTCAGATTGTTTCAAATCTGCACCCCGCGATCTCGTTCTTAGATAAATCGGCCGACATCTTACAAGTCAGCCTTTGATTATGGTTCGTGATTTACTTGTACAGCCAAAATAACAATTATTAATGAAATTGTTTGTATACAAGTTCATTTTAAAACTGCCAAAAAATTGAAGTTAAACATTTAAAATAAAAACAACACTGAAAAAAAAACTCACGGCAAACGGTCTTCTTTAAAACGGAATTTAAAATTAAAACTTCCCTTAAAATTCAAATCTACATAAAATGTTCTGAAACATAATGCTAAGATGTCTGTTGATTAATGAAACTTATGATTTGTATAAAATAAATTGCATTATCATCAGGAAAAGAGTCATTTTTTCAGTACATGCGAACTTTATTAATTAAGAAACTAGAAAAAAAAACAAACTTTCCTTTTTTGTTTTTAAGTATTATACTAACGTTTAAAAGGAAGGTTGCATTGGAAAAATAGAACCAGTGTCATTTTTAAAAAAGCTCAGTTACAGTACTCCCTTTTAAGGAGACCGTGTCGGACAAACAAACCGTAGGTGTTGCCTGAAATATATATGCAAAATAACACGGAGGCGGAGCTGTTGCCTTCATGTACACAAACGAAACTCGGCCTGTAAAATCAGGGAGAGAAGAAAAAATGGGCGAAAAGGGCGGATTGATAGCGGGTATCAAAACAAACATTTGCATTTTGAGAGTCTCTTTTTAAACATTTTTTTACTTTTTTGCTTTACAATTGCGGGAGGGGGAGGTAGGGAAATAACATATTTGTTGGGTAGTGCATATGAGTCAAAAATTGCACGCAGGTGAAATAGTAAAAATTGAATTTTGGTGAGATTTAAATGAAAATTAAACTAACAACACACGTATTACTAATTCAACAACGTTTATTTGAAATGGAAATTATTTCTTAATGCGTCTTTAGCTTTTAATTGGTATTTTCTACTTACACTGGCAATTTTGCAATTTTTGTAAAATGAGCAACGCCACATCGCAAACTATCCGTATAAAATGGCACAAGACCGAAATTCATAATAAAAGTGGTATTTTTTGTTGTATTTTCCAAGAACGTTGACTAAATTGCTTAATTCTTCTGGTGCATTTTGGTTAATCATAACGCGTTTTTATGTCAACTAATTATTTTTTAATTTTCAATTATCTAATTTTTCTAATTTTTATCTATCATTATAATTAATCTAATTTTTAATTAGTAAGGTATGTTTTCAATTGATATTTAATTAAACACAGGTATGCGTTGCAAATATGCTAAATTATTAATAATTCAATAAAACCTAATGTCCTAAAACACGTATAAGTTGGAGAATTTTAGCGAAATTTAGCCTTTTGTCAAATTTTCAATTATAAAAAGTGCACGAGAAGGTTTAGGAAAGTTACAGTACTAGTGATTTCATTCTATATACTCAAATACAAAGCAACGCAAGTTTTTGATCTATGTAGACAATAAGCTTGGGGATAAACTACGTCGTCTGCAACGTATTAAAAACACATAAATAACAACTGGAAACTTTGCGAATCCATATATAATGTGAAAATTCAGCGTTTCGCTTCTAATAAAGAGTATGACAGTTTTTCGGGACAGATGCTAACATTTCTTGAAAAGTTAAACCGCGCCCGTAAACTGATTACAGTTCATATCCTATTCAGGGGTATCGGTTCGGAACGTAAAAACAGGTTATGTATTTTGTATTCTGAATATTTTTCATAAGAACTGACTAAGCCGTTTCGGTGCGCTCAACGTGCGGATTACAGTGTACCAATACACATATTGCAATACGACTCCCTTTGTTGTTGTCGTTCTGCATAATTATTCATGGAACGCGTAGGTTGAAGGCGATAATGATGTATCATTTGTACCTATTGCGGGTGGGGGACAATAACTTCACAATATGTATGTCTCTTTTCAATTTTGATTGTGACTCACCGGCAACCATCTCAAACGTTTATCAATTTGTCGTCGAACGCAATTTCAGATGCTTTTTTCGCTTTTTTTGTGTTCGAAATGATTGGAATTTCATTTCGACATACAAAGAGAGTATTTATATTCAAATCAATTTTTTGTAAGTAAAGAAATGGAGAGATGATTTTATTTGCACAGAGAAATGAAGTTCAAAGTTTTGCCAAATGTCTCGAATAGTCAGGAAGAGGAGTTGGCGCGCCGAGGTGTTCGGAGAAAAATTGGACAGTTTTTTCCCAGACTTCAAACTGACTTTTTCCGTGAAGGCTTGTTTCACCACCATATGCTTGGAAGGTTCCTGAAAATTTGAATTTTAGAAAACAAAGTTAACAAAGTTTAATAAAAAATCAATGAAATCGGAATTTTAGATGTTGCAACAGCGGTCGACAGCGGGCCAACAAAAAAAATAATAATTTACCTGCAAAAGCTGAAAACACAGCTTCGTGATGCGGAAAACATGGAGGATCTAGCAAATGACCACCAGAAACATAATGAACTTCGACTTTCCTGTTTAAGTTTCTCAACTTTTCTGATAACACCTTTCCTACAAATACAGTTGGTGTGCTCAAATCATCTACGGCGAGCTGAAAATTTGAAATTATTTCTATGTTTTTTGTCGGGAAAACTAACAGAAAATCTAAATGCAGTTTCTGGACTTGAATCCTCGAATTTAAATCCTGCCCCATCTTCAAGTTTTAGGTTTCTGACCATATCAGTGTACACCATTAAATCATTCAAATACCAGATATCCTCAATTCCTTGATTGATAAATCTGAAATGCTGAAATTTGTCGGGGGTTTTATCATTTCGATTTGATGCTCAAATGTGTGATTCCTTTTCATTTGTTATATTATAACAGAATTTTTATAAACATTTAATGAAAAATGACATTTTTCTAAAAATGCACCTTCCTACTGGAGGTTGTTTTCCATCTATCAATACGTGCGCAAATTCGTCCATTGTGAAACTGCCATTGATTGAGCATGCCGCTTTTATCTTTAAACTATTAAATTTGTTTTCAGACAACATTAAATCCTACCTGTTTGAACCTTGTGGTGAGAAACATAACAAGAGTTCCTCCAAACGATATACCTTGAAAGCCAATCCTGTCATTCGTATAGGGTAATGAAGTGACAAAATTGATGGCATCCTGGAAGTATAACGTTTTTGAAAAATACAAAATATTTCTTCAACCTCAAAATATCGTAATTCGACTTCTTGCAATTCATATGGCAAATCTTTGTATTTGAAGAATGCAAGGCATAGGACTGCAAAACCACGACTGGCAAGTGCGGCGCCCTGAATTATTAAAAAAATATTCTATCATCGGTTTAGTTTCGAAATTAATAAGTTACTTTCTGTTCATTCAAGCCTCCACCGGTTCCGGAAATATCGATGATTGTTGGGAAGGGGCCATTTCCAGGTGGTTTGAACATTGTTCCGGTAACTTTAGGCTTACCGGTGGTACCTTCTGGATATGCTTCTTCAACCTCTATTCTTTCCACCAGTGGATGCATAAGCCTCCTGCATAGTGATTTTTCGCCAAGCACGGTTCCATTCAAGTTTTTCACCCTATGTATGAACAATAAGACTATTGAAAATTCAAACTAACTTACAACAATTGGTATTTGAAGTCAACCGGGGGTGTGCAATTACAATATCCGCCGTATCTGACAGTATCCGTTGGCTCGAGGCTTTCGAACAGTCCGCTTTCATTAACACCAGAATAAGTACCACGTATTGGAGCGATTTTACTCAAATCTATGCAGCCAGTTACGGTAGATTTGAAAACACCATACGAACGATATATTCCAACTTTATGAAGTAATCTTAAAAGATCAAAGACGTGTTAAAAGAATGTTCTGGAAATGTTTTGATTTTTTCTTTGATTTATTTGGTACGTTGAACTGATTACGGCCAATTTAATAACAAAATCTTCAAAAGTGACACAATACATTTTAAAAACTTACCTCAGCTCCAAAAGATAATTTTTCTGGTACTCCAGGCCGTTTACAACAATTGACACATTTTCATGGACCAGCGAATCTTCGGGTGTTACTAATATAACCGGAGACATGACTATGCTAAAAACAGTGATATCAAGACAGGTGGGTACATTATATAATGATAACGAACATACAATGAAGTTTGTAGTTTATCAATAAACTTAATGAATGAAAAATATGCGAATAGATTTTTAATTAATATATTTTTTCAAATGTTTTTTCTCTAATAAATTAAACTTTTAAACTCTAACAAAAAGTTATATGAATAAAACTGTTTAACTTAAACATTCAAATCATTATTAAAACTTTGTCGTAAAATCATAGTTTGTGGGTTTATTAAGAATGATTTTATCAAGCCGTACGTAAAAGATAAAACCACACTCTTTGCTACACTGTAGCAAAATACATTAGAATTAACAATCACATCATTTCCTATCACGGAAAGCAATTTTTATTAAGGAAATATATAGCTTTGGAATACAGTTGAAATGTAGCAGTATGAATGAATGAAACAAGCCAGGAAGGGAACAAAAAACAACCAAATGCAATATCCGAGGAGGTCATTCGACATGGGAATGGAGACACAAAGAATTACAATTTTACCTAAATGTGGATTTTTTAAAGATTGGATATTTGCAAACAACAACAGAGATGATTGAGACAGGAAAAAGGGAAACGTACCCAAATAAAGAACATCGAGGAAATGACAGAAGTCATAGTCAAACACAGAGGAAAAAAAGCGAAAGATATGAATAGTTAAGATTTAAAAAAAAGAAATTACTACACACAACTAACCGAAAATTGGAAAATGCAAGCAGTTTTTGTATATCATAATATATGAAAAATCGTGCTATAATGCTAAAACCTGAGACAACTGCAAAGTTCGAAAAAACGGAACATGGGGAGGGGTCTCATAAAACAATGGGTCAGTGGAAACAAGATCAATATTGTTTAAATAAATGGCATGCTCCGTGTAGATTTTGATGAATTGGGTGAGAATCGGTTAGCAGCGTTGGCTAGATTGGTTTTCTAGTTATTCTTGAGTGATTTTAGTGGGATCTAAATTAGTAAAACATCAGTTTATCATTATCGTTGTTGGATGAACATACATTGTCATCCATTTCATTTCCTTCCTCGACAACTCCGTTTTGCTTTTGTTTGCGTTTCTCTTCCTCCAGATCTGAAAATTTTGCATATTAAATTTTGAAAAAATAAGCGTCAAACTTCAACTTAAAGTTATAGGAGCTTTTTTTCTAAAGGTAATCTGTCACTTTTGGGGTTATTGATTAAATATGAGTTCATAGAGAAAGTTCATTAAATTTTCAAGAAAACAAGAAAAGTTCACCGACAAACGTAAAAAACTATTTTCTGTCGCATGTTCAAACTCCTAAAATTATGGAATGTAAATATTTTGAGCGTAATTATAACTTACAATTGGAAGCAAGAAAAGTGTTTTTTAATAGACGCCTTCAAAAAAAAAAACGAAAATTGAAAGTTTCAGATCATTTTGACTTGAAATAAAAATTTTCAATATAACTTTGTAAAATTTTTCTCACGATTTTTGAACATTGGAGCACTATTGGAATGTTTTTATATATCCATATCATTATAACTTTGAGTTGAACTAATTGAAACAAAAACCCCATAAGTGATAGTGGCCTTTAACATTTTGTTATATTTACAGAAGGATTTCATTTGGTTTCATTTTTAATTTTTTTCAGAAGTAGAATATAGAGGCACTCATGCAAATTAACAATCACAACAAAAATGGCACATCACTTCACGATGACTTTGTCACCTTGCAACAATTGATGTTGTTGTTTCATGGACTGAATAGTCCGCTGATAATCAGTAAGTGCCTCTTCCGACCTTTCAGTCAGAACAGACAACTTGCCAGATACATTATCTTGATCTTGCAACTGGGGCATTCCATCTGTAAGTTTTGAATTGAAAAGTCAATTCATTAGGATAATTAGGCTTCAAAAATTATATATATCTTGTTTTTGCTATTTTATACACACCGGCAGTATCTGCGTCTTTTTTGGTAACAAATGGAATTGTAGCAGAGATAAGTCCAGCCACCAACAAAACTAATCCACCAAAGTAGAATGCTGTATCGTAGCTTCCAGTTATATCATAGACTATTCCTGAAATTTTCATTATCATTAAACTGTTCAAAAGTTTAAGGGTATTTACCAGCAAACGGTGGTCCAACGAGAGATGCAATACCTCTCGCCACTACTAGAAGACCAAAGGAGTTGGTAAGATTTTCAAGGCCCATTAAATCAGCGAGCACAATTGATGTCAGGCAAATATAGGCGGCTGGAAAAAGTAAAAAAAATTTTGTGAGTTTTTTTTTAAAAATAAACCAAATTCTAAATGTTGAAAATAGTAGAATAACTTACAAATGATGAATCCGAAGACAATTGCGTAAAAATATTGCCCAGCAATACTGGTTAGAAGTGGACAGGCAAGAGTCAAAAGTCCCGAGACAATAAGCGAAAGATTATTAATAGTCAAGGCGGAAAGAATTTTTTGATCAGTGAGCCATCCAAAAAAGACCCTGCCTGGAATTCAAGTAAATTTGTTAACAATAAACTATTTCAACGATTAACCTACCAATTGTATTGAAGACACCAAAAATTGGGACAAGGAACATGGCCAAAGACATATCCAATTTCATAGATTCAGAAAGATCCTTCAGGAACATAATTGGGATATAAAATCCCATCATTCCTAGAAGATTTGAAATGCACAGAATCATCATAGTTTTGTTCTTTAAAAGATTGAGATCAATCATTTCCGAAAGTGCATTGCGCATTGGCAATGGCAATACTTTGCAGCATCTGAAAAAAATGAAAATTAAAATTTTTACAGGGCAAAAAAATACCCAACGACTAACTCAAGTTATACCTATCGTCCATTTGCAAAAGTGAAATATAGGTGATAAATCTTCTATGGTAAATCTAGACTTTCTTTGTACAGTTCAGAATATGGAGTTTCAAAATTTTATTTCAATATGTACATTAAATTAGCAATTGTGTGAAAGTTGATGCGTGTAGCGGCAGTAACTGTAACTGTAACTAAGCGAGACCCACTCAGAAACACAGCGTGGAATTTTACTGGTAAGTCAAATTCCTACAAACTTACTGAAAATTTAAAATTTACAAACATTTGCACCTGAACTTATGACATTTAGAACAAGCTTATCAATCGTGCGCAAAATCCAAAATCACCACTTGATCTACATCTATGTATTAAAAATTATCATTATATGAAAAAATAATTACCCGTCATCCACAAAAGGTTCAATCATTTCTTCTTCGTCCTCTGCAATTCCCGGTCCTCCTAGACGGCTTCCAGTACGACTCAGGTTCAATTGAGACACCGCTTGTCCGACAACAGATCTTGGAATTGAAAGTGTGGATGCACGATATCCAGCCATGGTTCCTTCCTCTTTGAATTCCTTCAAATTTTGAATAGATCCACCATAGAAAATATCTTGACGGTTCATTGGACGTTGGAATTCTTTCGGATCAACACCCTGAAAATATAATTATTTATAGTGGGCACAGTTCTCATTGTTATCTTACACTCATTGCAATGCTGAGATTGGATGCTCCTCCGGACTTGCTCAGCTTGCTCAAAGATTGGTTGAAATCTCTTGCCGATACTCGACTCAAACGATTGTCAGACGACAGGTTACCACGGGACAGTTTGAGATCATGTTGAGATCCGGAATTGCTTGTCATTGTGTGTTTGCGTGAGCGTGTGGCTGTGTGGCTGCGAACTTTGTGAGCATCTGATTTTGGAGTTTCGGATCCCTCGTCTCCTTCAGTAAGAATGCTACGGAGTCGTTGGACCTCTGGATTTTGAGACACGGCTTCTATAAATGTATAATTCAGTAATGTGTTATCTCAACTATTTAGACATAGTTTTTATAGAATTTTTATTTGGGAAAATACCACATTTTACCTTAACTGACTTTGACACACTTTGAAAGTAGACTAACGGTTTGGGGTATTTTTTTTTGACCGTACCCTGAAAATGCGCAAAATGACAATATTTTCTTGGAAGATCTGAATTTTTCCTCAGAATGTTTTTTTCAGAAAATTTTAATTTCCCGCGATTTTTGATAAAGTGATTTTGTGAACTGTTATTGTGCAAATCGTTTATTTGAGCACTACCGCAAACCATTCGTCCTTTTTTGAGTAAATTTTAAAAAAAAACTCTATTTGAAGATCTTATTATAGGTTTTCTTGCGTTCTCTATTCTCTAACTAAACAATTTAAGTTTTTTTTTTGAAAATCTTTTTTTTGACAAATCTTCCAAATATTTGCATTGAAATAACGATATACAAAGAACGAAACTAAACAAGAAACCAACACTTCTAGACTATTTTCAAATTCAACTAACCATCTTCAATAGCACCACTGGCAGCAGAAGTTGAACGATTTGGGTGTGGGCTCTCAACAGCTTCATCTTCATCATCTTCAACTTTTGAAAGAGCCTGACGCAGTGGCTCCATTTCCTGATCACGAATTTCATTGAGATCAACCATTGGAAGTGGACGGTATAGGTATCCATAGAAAACACAAGAGAAAATCATTACAGCGAGAACCCAGATGGTTTTTTGCCATCCCAGATCTCAAAAATATTTAAAATTAAAAATAGTTCTGAATCACGGGCACTTACTAGCTATACAAACTTGGCAAATCAGTGGCACCAAGAATGTTCCTACTCCTGATCCTGCAACTGAAATTCCAGTGGCCATAGCTCTTTTCGAATCGAAGTAAAATCCAACGACGACTATAGCCGGGAGGTAGATCATACCAAATCCAAGACCTCCCATCACTCCGTAAATCAACATAAATACATAAATATTTGGAGATGCTGGTGCAATCATAAATGCTATTCCAGAGATCAATCCTCCCGCCATAACTACATAACGCTGTTCATATTTGTTGCAAAGTGCACTGACTAGTGGCCCAACAAGTAAGTAAGTTCCAATAATAAGTGACCCGATGAAAACGGTCAGTCCGTCCGATTCCTGAAATTCTCTTCTATTGTTTTCAGCGTACTAAAAAAAAGTTACCTGATAGCGCTCTTTGTAAGATTGTTTGAATTCTGAGAATGCAGTAGAAATACCGTCAACCACGAGATTTGACATAAAAGCAGCAAATACAATAACCCATCCATAACCTCCATCGGGGGCCTGAGGCACTAATAGTGGTTCCACTGAAAATCATAATTTCAATACTCTTTAATTTCTAAAACTCTTTTTTAGGTAATAACAATCATGGGAAACATTTTAAAAATAAACCGCATGACTTTCGAGACATTTCTTGTTTTTGAAAATTAGCACACATTTCAAATTTTCACAGAAATTTGAGTACTTGTGTATTATATGCCTTTATTTTAAAATTAAATTGATATTTTATTCAAATATCTTTTCAAATTAAACGTGATATAGAGTCTTACTCCATAGGCTCAGAAATGGTTGTTTCCTAAAATTTTCTATAATAAAATAAATAATATTTCCACACGTTTATATTTTTCATAACTTGAAAAATTACTTTTAGAATTAGGGAATGTAATGCTGTTAGAAGTTTGAATAAAAATTTTTAAAAGTTTTTAGAAAAACTTTACAACGTTATTTTTTTATTTTAGCTCTGCGATACATTTGTCGTATGAGATGCAGATAGTTCTACTTAAATAATTTTGTCATTAAAACTTTTTTCATAAAAACTCGGTTAGAATGTACTCACAAAATATCCACCGCTTCAATCATTTTTTTAAATTGAAGTTGATGAAAATTTTGTCAGAAAAGGATTATGGTCAAAAATAGTTTTAAAACTCGGTTTGTTAAGAAAATTTGGCAAATTAAAATAAAATTTGAAAGTCAGAAAACTGTCAAACCTTGCTGAACACCCATGTTGATTGAATACTGTGACGAGTAGTTGGTGAGCTGTCCGTCGTTGAGCGAACCAATATCCTGATCGTCTTCTTCGAAGTTGGACTCTCCTAAACGTGACAGAGATTAGCAAACAATGAATTCACGCATCTGATGCTAGGACGCTTCAATGACGATTAATCATTTTGTGTTATCAAAATACAATATCTATTGCTGCTTTGCAGACACCCGCCGCGCCGTGAAACACAGTTTCACACTCAACACCTAACAATGGACAGATATAATGGATAGGGGAGGAGGAGTAAGTTAAGATGGAGGTGGTGTTAAGAGGTGACGATAAAAACCCAAAAGTGTAGAAAAAATGTATGGCATTGAATAGTGGATGATGGATGGATTTTCCTACTTTCTGAATATTCGACTATTCGTGATTGAATAAGACCGATTTGTGGCTAATTGATTGTCATGTTCTACCCTAAAAATTGAAGAAGTGGAGAGTACTAGGAACAATTTTAAATTATCAGTTTTTTCGACGTTACCCGCCTACAGTTTTACAATCCTTGTCTGAAATTCACGAGCTGATAAATGGTGCCAATGTGGCGCGGTGGTCCTGGAGAAGAGAAAGTGCAAACTATGATAAGGTCGGGGTCTCATCTATTGGTAAAAAAGAGAGTATTTTGGATTGTTGTGTTGAGCATTGGGAATGTGTAATGGGACACATGGAAACAAGAAAACAAAAACAACTGGCAGCTGGACGTAACTTGGCAGAATTGATTTGTTCAGCTGATCTCTTCAGTTTGATGATAGCCGCTGGGCAGCTGGCAAGGAGGTAAGCCCAAGGATGGTGAGTAGTATCGAATGAAAAAGAACAAAATGTGTTCAGCACGCCGTCGTCGCCTTTAGTACACAATTTAAGACATTAAGCCGCTTGAAAAGTGTTGAAAATTTGTAGGAATCAGTTGATTTTCACACTTAAACATTCAGTGTTACTTTTTTTCTTCCCACCCTTCTTTGCAACAAGGGGGAGGGTGAGAAATGATGAGAGAGATCTCTGACACTTTGTAATTTTTTGTTCGGAATCCAAGAAAAAATTCGAAGAAGACTTGCGTTGCGTTTTTAAATAGAAAAAGAAATAATAGAAAAACTAAAAAACTTGTTTTGTTTTTTCGGAAACAATTCAAAAAACGTGACGTGTTTATGAAACGTGACAGATCAAAAGTTAGAACAATTATTGATCACTAACTAATTCGCTTCTCGAGTTTCAGTTTCAACGAAATTTGGGAAGCAAATGTTTATTTGTTCATTTGGCTGATAATTTTTCGCACAAAAAAGTAACAAGTAGAATGCTGAACAACGAAATGAAGTATATAACATAAATAGGGATGATACTCTCTGATAATAAAATTAAATACGCTTTGTTGTACAGCCATCAAAATTTTCCGACTTCTTTGTGAAAGACAGGAGGAGCAGGAGCAAGCTTATCATTAGTGTTTCATCGAGCACATACTATCATTCCACAATTAGGAGTCTAATTTGACAGCCGAGAACAAAAAAGAACTATCAAGTGGTCAGGTGTTGAATTGGCAGGTCAAAAATGTTGAAAGTGTAATAATCTAGCAGAAAGTTCTCCACACATAAGGACAATTCCTGAAGTACGGAGGGGTCTCTGGTCAAAGTTTTTGTTTCCAACTCACTGCCCTTTGTGGTATTTCGAATCATGACAATGTGGAATCTTCTAATTTTAGAGTATTCTTTCACCTCAATCGTCTTATTCACACTAAATTTTGTGATAAGCCGGGATTATTCACGAAATCAAGTGTTTCAGTGCAAACTTCACCGACACCAAGAGTTGATAGCGTGATGTGCTGCAGATAATTCCGCAACGAATGCGAAAATTGGAATAGATCGAAAGATGGAACGAAGATTTTGAGTTATTTTAGGACGCTCAAACCATAGCGAGATTTTTTTTGGAAAAATAAACTATATGCACCTTAAATCATTGGTGTTCAATAATAATAGAAAAAATAAGATAAGTTAGTAACTTGCAAAAATTGGCTGTTACTAAAATAAGAATTGTGAAAACTTTGAAAAGCTTCATAATTTATAAAAAATTTCAGTAAATACTTCTATTATTTTTTGAAAAGTTTAGAGCAAAGACTTTTCTTTAAATTAAAACCCCGTTTTGTAAAAATGTTAAAACGTTTTCCTTTGATATTTAATGTTTCACAGTTTACCATCTTCAAACCACGTTCATTTTCCGTGCGGCATTTCTATTTTTCAGGATTTCCCTGTACTTTTATGTCTGTGTTTTTGAAAAACTCTTTCTAGTGAAAGAATAAATACATTAAACACTTATTTTCAAATACAAAAAATTAAAATTAAAAACAACTGTTTTCTATCAAAAATGCGTCGAAATGTATAACTAATTTTTTTTAATTGACATGGCAGAAAAACTAATTTTTGAAGGATCATTGTGAGTCTAAGATTACTAGATTTCAGTAACAAAATTTGAAATTTTATTTAGAATTTTATGGAAATTGTTGATTATTGTAACAAAAATTATAATTGAATACTTCTAGTAATTTAACCTGCTTCTCTGTATATTGATTAGTATCTTCAACATATTTTCTCATTGTCATTTTACGTCAATATCACTTTTTCAAAATGTTCAACTAATTAAAGACAATGACCAACTGCACTTCCTGTTGCTTTCTGTGAATTACTTTTTTTTCCATTTCTTCAACTAATTTTCTATGAGTCATTGGCTTTTTTTTCAAGTATCCATCATGTGTTTTTTTTTAGAACTCTGCCCGTTTTTCTTCTCATAGCTAAGCAGAAATGCTATGAATAACTTACCATTTCTTTCAGATTTTAATGATTTCGTTGGTGATGTCGGTTGACTGCTCCTGTTGGGATCCGGCCCGTCTGTCATGGCTATCTGAAAAAAAACCAAATTTATTTTAGATGCAAAAACAAGTAGAAAACATATAAATTTATTGCGTAGAAAAAAAAATAGAAAATTGACGGCTTCACATTGATAGATGTTCAAAAAAATTAATAGTGGTTTTTATGTTTCTGCCCACGCAAAAATTATTTAATTATTTTCATGAGTTTCGAAGTTAAAACCCAAGGGTAGAAAAAGGGAACAATTACGCAAAGTAAAATATTAGTTTTCAAAATACTATACGCACTTGTAATTACTCAAACAACTCAAACAAAAAACAAAAATGTTGCAATTGTATGTGAGAAGACATAGGCAAAAACGGAAGCGTGGGATTTGGTCATGACCAAAGGTGTACGAAAAGACCACCGACCGAAGAAAACTTGGGTAACATAATACGAGCTCGGTGGCAAAGAAAAACGAAGAAATGAAAGTTGTCTAGTAATTTTTGGTTGTACACAAAGAGTTTAAAGAAATTTACATAGCTCATATTCATTAACACATGATTGGTAATTTTGACTTAAAAATTTTATTTGCAACCAGAGCGTTACTAAAATTATTCAGTCTTGATTTTTTGTAAAGGTTTTCATTTAACTTTTGTTGAAGTATTTGAAAAAAAAAGTTGTTAATAGGCAACGTTATAACAATATTAATTGTTACTTTTCACATTATTCACATTTTTTGGATTTTCCGTAGCAAATCGAATATTTATCACAATTTGGGAGAAATACATGAATGCTAATTATGTTTCTATTTCAAAAAATGTGTTGTTCAGTGTGGGTTATTATGGCATTGTGCATTTTTACAAAATTTGACAAAAACAATTTGTTATTCTTTTTAAAAAAATTTCATACTTTACAACAACACAGTTTCCCATAAGTAGAATAAAATTAATACGAGTCGAAAGACGTTGTAAATTTTGACCCTGAAGTTTTTCAATAATTTTAAATTTCAAAACACTTTTAGAATTTTAGGTCTTTTTTAGGGAAATTTTTTAAAAATAATTTCTACAATTCTGCTCAAAGACCTTTAATGGTCCTTTTATATAAAACTTCTGCTAATGAATCAAATATTGGACTTTTTGGGTTTAAGAAAATTGTGGACGATTGCAATATTGGCCCAAGACCAATGATCTTTCGAGAAAGCAAAATTTGGATGCGTTAAAATTGAATTGTCTATGCATCACGCATCTTTTCACCATTACCAAACAACAAAAACACAAAACTTTGGAGTAGGAGATAGGTAGTTGCAATATAGGATCAGGAATTCTAAATACTAAATACAAAATGAAATCATGAAAAGAAAACAGTACAAAGATTGCACATGAAGTTAGGGTAAAGCACGTCAAATCTTTAAAGTCAACAAAAACAGCATGGTCAAATCACGCTTCTTAGGCGTCAGTTGAAATACGAGATAATATTGACAAATTTTTGAGAAGCAACAGTAGCAATATGTGCAGTTTTGTTTGCATGCGGAATACGTCAATGATGACATATGACAACAATATTCAATGATAGCTTTTTATAGGTGGAGTCGATTGAGGACCGACTATAAAACTAAAAAATTATAAATTTATAACATTTTTACAGTTACATCAGTAGAGTTATGCAATTGCGTTTCATTTTTCATTATATAAGACAAAATTGTCAATTGATGCCACTCATTAAAATTTTCAAGATACTAGTGAAAAATGATTAATATGCTTTCGATTCTAAAAATCCATTTATTCGATGAAAAACCGTAATTTGAATATTGAAAGAAAAAATAGTAAATATGCATACAAAAAAACGATGAAGATGACACGAAGGCTTTGATTCAATTTTTGAAACTAATTTTTTTAATTTTTTTACTAATTTGATTGGAAATATATTGTACGCCCTGTAAAATTCAAAAAAGGTAATATCAAAAACTACCAAAACTTAGTTGAACCTGATAAAACAGTTGCCATAGTGTGTGAAAAGTTGTCAAACTTGGCAGGGAAAATGCAGCAGATTTCGGAACATAGATGTTTAGTTGTAATATAAAAATACAGCTTTTATAAATTAAAAAAAATCTATATTTTTCTAAAAAGTTTAAGATATAATTTAAACACAGACTGTTGTCAAAACTTCAAAAAAATAAATTTCCAATGAGCGATAAATTGGGGGTTACAAAATTTTAATAGCTCCGCTTGGCAGAGGAAACTCCGAAAAATTCCGAAAGCAAGCTGCGCACCGAAAGTTTGTAAAGCAGACTGGCACCTGCACAAATTGCGTGATTCATACACGCCATCCCCCTCCGAAATTGTTATGAAACTTTTCTTTGTCTGCGCGGTTAGATGTGCATTTGCAAACGCTTATGCAACATAATTTTCAAATCTGCGTACGCTATTTAAATATTACATTCTCATTCGATTCAAAACAAAAAAAAAACCGAAAAGCGAAAAATTGGGGACAAATCCAATAAAGTTGGTTTCTGGTTCAAATTCGACCACAAAATCTTGAGCCACAAAATCTCATTTGTCGCTGGAAACCGATGCCAGAAAAGGGCATGCCCCGCTTTTTGCGTTTTTCTCCGGTTTTAGCAATTTGGAAGCTGAATAGTCGATTGCAAGGAAAACCGAAAAACAGAGAAAAGTGAATGGATTTTTTAGTGAAAAACACGAGAATATTGCATGTGTTTGTTGGATCAGAGATTTTCAGAAAAAAAAAATAAAAACACGTAGAGTTTCCAAAAATTCAGTCAACCAAGCCAAATACTTGAAGCATCGGTAAATGTTTAATAACTTCTTAAAACTTCACAAAAAGTGAGAAAGGTTGAAATATTTTTGAACTCCCGCGGAAATGTTTTTTTCTGTATATAACTCAGGCTTTCTAGTTTTTATTTTTGGACCATTATTATAGAAAAAAAATTTTCCAATTGGAAAAGTACTATCCACTTTTTAAAATTTAAATTCTAATAAATTTTTTTCTAATTTTAGGGCAAAAGACATACAGTCACTACTAAAATAAACGTGTACTAAAGAAAGAAGAATATGTATTCAATCTAGAATTAAATAGTTAGAATAAATGGCTAGAAAAAATGCCCAAAAGAGCCTTTGCTAGCTATTATTATTGTTGAGACCACTCGTAACGAAAAATTGTGCGAACGAAGCTTTGGAAGTAATGCGTTCAATTGTGAAGCAGCATTTTCAAATGTGAAAAGGGACGGAGAGAGAGAGAGGGGAGGAGGTTGGAGAAGTAGAGGGTGAAACTTGCCAAGATATAAGCACATTTCAAAATTCGCACTGACCACTGCCTTCGAACGTCCCACCCGCCCGCTCCCCCCTTTTCCGTGACACTCTTTCACTCTTCTACATGAAACATTTGGACTGCGCGAAAGAAAGATAATGGAGAATGAGAGCAAAAGAGCCCCTTCTCTGCCTCATCTAGCGCCATTATTCCGTTGGCTCTCCGACTGTCTCGTCCAACTCTCTCTCTCTCACGGGCTCCCTCTCTCTAGTTCTTCGTCCATGTCTACTGCAGTTGAACATCGATTGCATGTGGCGCCCAACGACACCCCCCACTATTTCTTCAGTTGACACTTTTTCCAAAGCTCGCAGTGGATGTTTGTTTATTGTCAAACTGTAATTGTAATTGAGAACAATGTTAATGTATGCTCGTCTATGTGAAAAGCAAATGGGAAAATTGAAAAGTTTATATTGGTGGATTCAACTTTGAAATGCGAACATGAACTCTAAACATTTTGATCAACTAACTAAATGACCCTGGAGTTTTGGACGAAAACAACAAAAAAGATTCAACTTATAAATATTGGTATTCAAATAAAGTGATAATAAATATCGTCGCTCAACAAAAACAGATTGCATTTTTTTTTCAATTTTGCTAACTAATTTTCGAATGGAACGGTTCTTCTCGATTTTTTGTGATTTTATTGTAGACTTGACATTTTAAAAAACCAATCAAAAGTCAGTAAAATATTATACTAAAACGGAAATTTCAGGAAACAAAAAAAAGTTTCAAATTAGAACTATTGTTTGGAAAATTGGTGGCCCAGACACTGTAGAACACAAATTTTTGCACAATTGTGGTCCCCATGATAATTGACCTACTGTAGATATATATACTTACAAAATTACTGATTACCTGGAATGAAAAAAAAAATGAAAAAAGCAGGAATTTTGGCAAATTGCCAAAAAATTTTCTTAACGCCACAATATATTTATGATTAAATTTCAGGTAAACAAAAACCGCTTAAAATAAAACCAAAAAATATCGGGTAAGAATCTCAACATCTGGTTTTAAGAAATATCCACAGGGAGCATCGTATGAATCCAATTCGTCCTAGGATTATATACGGTTTTTAAGAACGAGATTGAGAAAAGAACACATTTTGAAAAGTGGATATAGAGGGTTAGAAAGCTTGTGGGCGGATGTGCAGAATTAGCTGATGGTCTTTGATTTAAGATCCGATGAAAAAACTGAAATGTTATGGCTAGGATTTTTCTATAGATTGAAAAAGGATATAGAACAAATTGCAGTTCTTTGAAAAATTACGATAATTTTGTGGGGAAGTTTTCAAATTTTCTTCCCGAGTCTTATATTAAAAATTTAAAATAATTGAAATATGTACGCACTTTACTAAAAAATCAGAAATGCTATAACGATAATCATAAGAAAAAAGTGAAGTTTTTTATTCTGTGTAGAAACTTTTGGAAAGAAAACAAATCGGGAAAACAACATTTTGAGAAAAATGATATCCGAGAAGAAAATAGATCAAGTAGCCGAGTGCTTGCTGTTTGAAATTTGAACGGCAATCAAGACAGGTCAACAACAATATGTTATTCAAGGTTAGAAATAAGATACTGTTTTACAGTTTATACATTGCACCAGTGCGCCTAGACGGTTCGGTTTTAATGCCACTGATTCATTTTTCAGAACATTTTTCAGAGCATTTATCATGAAAAAAAAATATTTAAATTATGGTCTTTTATTTGAATTCAGGTTAAAAAATTTTTTTGAGACTTTGGTAGAACGTTGTGAGAAATAATATAAGTTTACAGTTAGTTATTGATCAATTGTTTGCACTTCGAATAACTATTTTTCTGTTAATCAATTGTTTTAACTTTTTTTTTACTGGTTTCTGATGACCTCATTTCACTTTCAGCCAATCGAATACGCTCTGTCGCTATTTCTCTGACGAAACAGAAACATTCAAAATATCATACTCAAGAGAAGATAAAAAAAAACCTACAATTATGCAAGCTATCATTCCACCAGCATAAAACATAAAGATGATCATTGTTATATTGATTAAACGCCGAATAGCAATATTTTTAACATGCAATAAATCAAGAAATAAATTTCAAGTTGAGGATCCTCAAAGATGTTTTATATATTTCTTTGAAACGTTAAAAAAATTTAGCAAGCTGCGAAACGGAAAAATCAAAAACCTCAGCTTTATTTAGCAATATTTCCAAAAAACTTTTAATAAATGTCTTTTCGAAATTTCGTATCTTTGAACTATTCACGGCGTTCCGAGCAATTTTGCTTTTCCACCTTCAAACTGATCGACAAACCCGCAATTGAAGTACCAAACAATTGAACTTCATATATATACAGTGCCGGCCAAAAATGTATCCAATTTTCGATTTTTGATAAATTTACAAATTTTTCAAACGAAATTTTTCAAACGCACAAATAAAAACTGGGCATGCTATCGAAAAAAGTTCAACTAATGAAGTATTGTCCATAATTACGTCTACTTGTATTCAATTGTTTAAGTTGTTTACCAGTGTCATGACAAGAAATACAGCGGCCGACATCTCGTGATCCCGTTTTTGACAACTTTTACTGATTCGCCCGTATCTCAAAAACTAATTTATTCTGGAAATGTTTTTAAAGTAAAATAGTCCGCATACTACTTGCAATCAAATCAGGTTACTTACTTCGAATATATTTTTTCGAGCATTTTTGATTACAAATGTAAAATCACAATTAAGCTACACGATATCAAGATTTAAGGAAAAAATTCATCACTTGCGAGAAATGCTCTAATTGTGGTCGTACATTATTAAAGTTTAATCTCTCATGACTTTTTTTGCTGGGTTTTTCAGAACAAAGGTAATAGATACCAATGATGGCAAGTAGTATAAAGATTATTTTACTTTAAAAACATTTCCAGAAAAAATTAGTTTTCGAGATACGGGCGAATCAGTAAAAGTTGTCAAAAACGGGCTCACGAGATGTCGGCCACTGTATATCTTGTCATGACACTGGTAAACAATTTAAACAATTGAATACAAGTAGACGTAATTATGGACAATACTTCATTAGTTGAACTTTTTTTCGATAGCATGTCCAGTTTTTAAGTTGTGCTCGTTTGAAAAATTTGTAAATTTATCAAAAATCGTAAACTGGATATATTTTATATATTTTCGGCCGGCACTGTATTGTGTTATTCAAAAAAATGGAGGGCAATTGCATTATTGTCAATAATTTTTCTGCTGAAAACACAAACTGATGCTTCACAAAGTATGCATTACAACAAATGAGGTGCAAACTGTAAAGCCAAAAAAAATGGCACCAGGAGATAAGCCAAAAAAAAAGACACCAAGACGTAATCTGTAGTTTTGAAACCGTTTACAGGGTTTTCGAATAGTTTTTGTTTACCTGAATAATGTAAACGATCATTCGAAATTTTATTTTTCAGTGGTTAAGGATTCATAATCTTTTCAAGTCAATCGGCGTAAAATGATAAAAAAAACATTTAAATGTGAGGTCAAGTAATTTGCCTGTAAGTACATATTGTGTTAATAGGATGTGATTTTTTCCCTTTATTCCTTGATTTTGGAGCAATTTTCATTTACCTGAATAATGCAAACAATTTTCTGAATCTTTTCGTAATCTTTTTCAGAAAAAGTAAATCTTTTTCAGGAATCAGCATATAATAAAAAAACAACATTTTAAAAATGCGGTCAAATAGCTTGCCTGTTTGAAGTGCCAGTGTTAATAGGATGTGATTTTTCTAAAAAATTTTATAGTTTGTTGATAACTATGTTTGTTTTTGCTGTTTTCTTTAAAAGAAAACTCCCGTAAACTCTGAGTCAGAAACTCTTCCGGAACTCTCAACAGAATTCATGCTCCGTCGTGCCAATTATCAAAGTAGAACAAGAGAAAGACCTGCGGTGAAAGAAACAGACACGATGCCTTACAAAATTAGTGGCTTCCTGTTCTGTCAGAATAAATAAGGTTTAAGAAAATCCCGTGTGCTAGTAGGGTTCTATTTTTCAGGTCTGCTTCAGAAATTGTTTTATTGATTCAGATTGTTTGTTTTTTCAATAATTAGCTGAGTGATTTAAAATTGATAAATGTTAAATTTCAAGGTAGTTAATGCGGAATTTCAATTATAATTACCCATTGTTACCCAGGCACAAAATTTAGCGTTTTTGCGCCAAAAGTATGGTACCCGGTAACACTCCTGAAACTCCTGTTTTCGTAAATATTTTAGCATTTTCTTATATATTTTCTATCACTATTTGAGTATTTCAATAAAAGCAATCTTTTCAACAGTGACAAATTGACGAAAACTTCGCAGAAACATTTCAAAACAAAGTTTTGTTATGATATTTGGCAATTGATAGTAATTCAAAACATTTTCTACATTGGAGGTACTCCGGCTTTAAATTTTCGGTAACTGTAAATTGAGTACCTTTTTTCTATAAATGTAAAATGCAAGAAGAACTTTTAAAAAATGTTTTTTTTGAGCACCCTGTGCACGTTATTACAAGTATTCCAATATTTAAATTTTGGAGAAAATCTTGACACAACTTTTGCAACATTTTTTCTCATTTGCTTCCTGAAGAAGGTTGTGCAAGAAAGAGAGTGTGAAGAAAGTTGCAATTATGCGACATTCGATGTCTGATCTCCAAAATGTTCCCAAAACGTCCCAGCTTCGAGGACCTCCAAATTATTTGATCCTCTCCGTCACACATTCATGGTCGCAGAAAAACGGCAACTTTTTTGTGCTCGCCTCAATATGTGTGAATCAGAGAAAAATGGCGGCGATGTGCGGCGGCGACGTCGACGAATAGTAGATGTTTGAGAAATAGGATAAAGAGTGTCTTTTGAACTCGACACTGACTGAAAAAAATGAAATCTTCGAGAGAGATCCTATTAGAGATAGAACACAATGTGCGTAGACTTGACACTTTTTCGACAAAACTTTTTGTCCTCTGTAAGTCACCCAGGCCCAAAAAAATTCGAATTCGTCAAAGCCTTTTTCTATTCATTTTTCATTCATTGAAAATTGAAAAAAAAAATCCTGCCAAATTGTTATTGGAAAAGATATGTTTTTTCGCTTACTGGTTTTATTCGCTGACGCTAGTTTTGACGTTTTTCGAGGGCTTCTGATCCACTTTTCCTAAATCAAAGAGATTAGTCTATTTTTGAGAATGTTATGTTCAATGTAGGATGAGTCTTTAGAGAAGATGTACTTTTTTTTTTGGAAGATTAGCTAATTGAAGAATATTCTGTGGGAGGAAGAACTTGAAAAATAAAAATCGTCAGTTTTGTTTTAATTTTTAAAAACGTTTTGATGTATTTCAATATATTTTAGATTAAAGATGGAGTTGTGATGTAGGGAACATATTTTATATATCTTCAAACTTGCCTAAAATTTGAAAATTCATAATTGTTAGGTTTTAGCTTAAAAAATAACCGAGATATAATTTTTATACCAAATTAGAGGAGTGCATTACTAATATAGAAATTATGTTACATGTTATCTATGTGAGTTTTTAGAAGTGGGCTACTTTAAAATATTTCGATTATTCAGCATTAGTGATTGAGATCGATCCTTCGATTTGAGATATCGGCTACAGTAACAAATTTACTTGCTTCCATTTCTGCTTCCATATTTCCCAAATTAATGTGAGAATAAAATACAACTATATTTTCCTTCTTAAATAAATTTCAAAAACTTATCAAGTTGAGAACAGTGCTCTTTTTATTGGATCCGGATTTTTTTAAACATCGGCTCATGCTTCAAGCAACGTGTGGTGTTTTCATTTGTCATGTTGCTGAAGATACTCCCTATACGAGAATGTAGTTTGTATCCTGCTCATTATTTTAATGAATTCATTGACGTCCAATGGACGGGAATTATGTGCCTAACACTTATTTCTGCCCCACACACTCTCCACACACCTTTCCTACTTCCCCCTCCACTTTTACAAAACTTCTTTCCAATTTAAGCATCTTCGACCTACTTGAGAGCATTCCCGAGAAGGCGCTGCTTCTGCCTCTTCGCCGTTTCTTCTCCACAAAAGCCGAGGGCACTAGATACAAGAAAAAACTCTTGGACACATATAAACTTGTCTTCACGAAAGGACCCCGTATGCCCTTCGTCGTCTGCAATTTCTTTGCTCCCGAGAAGCAGCAGAGAGACGCTCCTCTTTGCTCGCACTTTTCAAGAGCATCTAACTCTCTTCTGGCTTTGAAAATCTTTGTTCTCGTGTTGAATGTAATTGGAAAGATGAAACATTCTCTGGTCGCGAGGAAGGTCTCTGAAGAGTGGCACTGTCTCAGATTTCCATTTACTCTGCCTATTTCAGAACTGCTTGAGATATCAAATGCTTCTTGATCTTATTCTGAGTATCTGATATAGGAAAGCGACAAGTCAAAAACCTTTTGTCCCCCTTTGCGTTAAAATTTAAAATTTGCAATTTTCTCATTTTCTTTATATTGCGGTGCGCTATCGAAACAGAGAGCTCGTTTCAATCGGAAGAGGCGTAGAAAAAGCAATGCGATTGAGCACGGTGATAAGATTCACCTCAAAACGTCTCCAGGGACCGCTATCTCGTTTTTATTGGTTCTTCTACCTTTTTCGTTTTTTTTTCTACATCGTTTTGGTTTTTGATTCAAGAAGAATTTTTGTCCTTCTACAAGAGAAAAAACTTCCAATTAATTGGAAACGAATACGAGATGAAGGCGCTTGTTGGGGGGACATGCCCTCCACTCATTCTCGAAACCATATACTCTTAGATGAAGCTAACGAAAGAGACACTAGGCTTGGAAATATCTGGCATATATAAGCGTGTGCCTTCAAGACACAATGAACCAAAAGGATCAACTGCGTCTTTCATATGTTTTTGTATGTACACAATTTTGTTATTAAATGTTGCTTCCAATTGTCAAAATGATATAATAAAATAACAAAATTAAACAGGCTTGTTCTTCGCTGTTAAAATATGTATTACTACCTCTTCTACTTTTTTCAAGAAAATTCAAAAAAGTCCTGCAAACTGAATGATAGTAGTTGGGCTCCTGGGATAGACAAAGAAGCATCAGGAAGTACGTCGCCTTCCTGATGCTGTCGCTTTTTATCCGTTGTTCGTTTTTCTTTTCCCATAAATCAACTCACAGATAATGACTTTACTTTAGGAATATCTTGTTGGAGTAGGAACTTGTGCATTTAAAATGTGTGACCTTTTGTCTTTGACTTGTAAAAGTCGTAGGCAGTAGCAGACACACAAAACCTTTCAAATTATAGCACCGGTTTTAGGGTCTCAATTTAAATAAGAACTGCAATCATACTTTTGATCGATAGTTTTTAGTGCAAACCTAATCGAGAGAGAAATGTTAAAGGTGCCTCTTATGGTTCTTTATGTAATGTCCAAATATTATATATATTCATTCATTGAGAAGATAAAAAAAATTAATAAATATAATTAGACTCATCCCCCTTTTCATAATATTATCGTAAAATTGTTTATATTTTTTTGTGGCGTTTAAACAACTTTCACTAATTTTCTGGATATATATATATATATAATATATTACATATATCATTTATATGATTATATATGATGAAGATCTTTGTATGTAGCATTGTAGTAGTTAAAATATTGGAAATTCCATCAAATTTCTGGACAGTTCGTATGTGCACAATCAATAAATAATGATAATGCTTCGATATACAATGATATACACATCACGAATCAGTCAAGAATCTTTTGAAAGTTCTTATATGTCAAAATTTTGAAAGAAATTTCAAAAACCTGAAAATGTATGACAATTTAAATACAGTTCTCACTGACGCCAATCCATCTCTAATTAATAGTAAGACATCTAAATCCTTTTTTCACCTTCTCCTTTTTTGCAAAAAAAAATTGTCGCGTATCCTTCTCAGTTTCAGCAAACAATTCATTGCTTATGAACTCCTATCCTCTTACTATTTTCTTATTAATGTTTTATCCAGCAGCCGGGTTACACGAGACTCTCCTTCTCTTCCACACCAAAAGTATCAAGTGGCCTTTCGAATCCAATTTGATTTCGGCACTTTTTTGTGCTCCACGTTTTTTTTCTTCCTTTTTTTCTTCTCTACAACTCGGTTTTAGAATGCGAAAATCTTTCCTATTGTGCTTCGACGCGCTCTTTCTAGCATGATGCCAAAAACAGAAATCACGACAAAAATATACGAAGGGCACTTTTTACACGATATTTTAAGGTACATGTAGCCCGTACCGTTTGTTCTGGAATATAAATTGAAATTTTACCTCGAATTCTTCTAGACTCAAATACAATTGAACTTCAAGTTTTAAGATTATGTTTGTAAAAAATTAATCAAAAATTCACTTGAAATATTTTTGGGCCCTGTTGCTGAATTGTTTGATGTTTGGCAACTTTGGTAATTTTAGCAATTTCCAAGCTTTAGTAGATCAAAAATTTTGAAAAAAGTTCGGTAATTTGAAGAGTGGATGTAAATTATTGAGGATTTGTTTTACAATGCTCCCAACATGAAATATCTAAGACATACTATGAAAAAGTTCGAAATAATTATTTTTTGTTAATTGAAAAAAGCTCATAATTGGGCGGAATATTGGTTTTAAATAGAGTAATCAGAACAAAATTTTCAATAGAAATTTCCTTGTTTATTTATTGTATTTTTATTATTACCTATAACCAAAAAATTTAAAAACTTATTAAAAAAGTTTTTAAATTATTAATAGTTAATTTTCAAAATAACAAGTATTTCGAAAGTTCAAAAAAAAAATTAAAATGAGTTTTTAAAAATTATTACTTGAGTGCAAAATTCTAAACCATTTGAGTGCGTGTATGTCTCTAACATCTAAGAAGCTTTAAAAGCTCTCAGACTTATTTTAAGCCTATTGGGCTTTCTCCAGCAGAATGGAAAATCTTGTTTCGTTATCTCTGGGAAACACTTTTGAAAAAAAAAAGTTTTATAGTTTCTATGTTTCCTTAATTTTAACTTCTTTCAAAAATATTTTCACAAAATCACAAATAACTAGCTTTTCTGTATTTCTGATTATTCTGAATTTCGAAAAATTCCCCATAGTATGAGAAATTTGAATGGTAGTGTTTCATAAATTCTGGTAGTGTTTCATAAATTCTGGTAGTGTTTCATAAATTCTTGTCGAAAACTGACAGGTATTCAGTTAATTAAAATCCGGGTAGTCTGACGGAAGTATAAAAAAGACCTCCCCCGTCACTCTCTTGTGTTTTTTTTGTAAAACGAATTCCAGGCATTCGATTAAACCTGGCTGAGGCCGTCCCCTGTCTTTTGTCTTTCGTTTCCTTTTCGCGTCTGTGCTTGTCTACGTCACAAATGAGAAGCTTAATCTTCAATAAAACAGTTAACAAATCAAACTTTCAAAAAATCATCAGAATTTCTTGTTCTTTGCACTTTCTTCAATTTTCCGATGGTGTTAAAAATCATGCTTATGGAACCTTTTCAAAAAAAACCTTTTGAATACAAGTGCACTTCGTTTGCCCTCCCATTCAAGACTGTCCTAAATCATTGATCCCAGTATTTATTCTGTTTGCTGACGCAAAAAGGATCATCTGGAAGTAATGTGTTGCGTCAAGTCAACATGTTTCAAAATCAAAGTGAAAAAATGTGCTAATTATTATTATTAGTATGCGAATTTACAAGATTAAACGTTTGATTTTTCTTGCCTAGAACACAAATTTTCTAGTTATTTCTGAAATTGAACTTATAAAGATCTAGCTTACAAAATCTTTTTTTTTTCATTAAGCCATCACAACTTATTAAATATCACCTTCAAGGGGGATTAAAGTTTGTGGTCTTTTTTGATCGAGTAGACCGAAATTAACCTAACCGATAACTAGATTTCTCAAACTTTTTTTGAAAAGGTTTTTTTTAACATTGTAAAATTTTTAAAAAAATTGGAAATAATAGGAAAACCCCAAATGGTACTTTTCCCCAACTGGTACTTATTGCAACACTCGACAGTGGATTGTTATGCCACTTTCCCCCTCTTTGCATTATTGAGTCAAATGTTCTTAAGTTGATTTAGAGATACTGTTTTTAGTCATATTATTCTAAAAGTGCCGAATTTTGTGAGCTTATTATGTGTCTTAATCAGTGGAAAAAAACAAAAATCTCGGTCACTGCGACAAGTATCAGGTGATAAACTTTCACTAAAGTGGGTGGTCTGCAAATTTTTAAAACTTCACAAAACATTTAGTCAATTTAAGCCGAACACTTAAAAACTCCCTAATAGGGTATCTTGCTATTTTCTTCAACAAGGAAATCATTGAATTTTCACTAGTTGGTACAAAAAGCTTACGGTAAAGCTTCAGTCTTGATTCACAGTGTTGTGTCATTTCGGCATTATGCACAAAAAATACTGTTTGGTATCAGTTTGCAACTGATTTTCCGCTGAACCCTATTGGACTGTTAAAAATATCTAGATTTTCGTTTTATGAAAAACCAGCAAATGCAGTTATAATTTTATCAATAAAGATTAACTTCCTGCAAATGAGAAAGAAACGATTCGTGCTAATTCCATATTTGCCATTTATATTTTCAATATCAGCTCTGAGCTCCAGTTTGGTTTGCTTTATTTCCTTCGTCTCTTTTTGCTGCTCCTCTTGAAATTAAACTCTACTGCTTCTTCTTTTTCTTCTCCTTCTCCTTCCACTGCTTCATCTTCTTGTGATTCAACTAAATCCGCCTCCTATTACATATCTCTTCCAAAACTCGAAGATATTCCTTTTTTAGGCGCGTGCTCGTTTTTCCCCCTTCAATTTGCCTTGTTCGTCTGAAAACTGACAACTGCCCCCCTTTTCTCTCCTGTGGACCAACAACGGTTTCCGTTTCCTCATTTGTGTCATTTGCCAAATGTGTGCTCTGCCGCCTCCTATTCTAATATTTTTGACTAGGATCCCTCTACCATGATCATTAGACTCCTACAACCTATAAATCTTTGTAGAACTGAACGCCAAAAATCCAAAATCATCCGATCTATCTTCTTTTGTTTCTGATTCTTCTACACATCTCCTCAAAAATAGACACGAAGGCGGCGTCAAAAAAGAAGGAAGAAAAAGGGCGAGAGCGTTAGTAGGGCGCCCGAATTATTTGCATTTCAAGAAAGGAGCCCTACCCGAGCCTGTTGGCTGTCAGTGACCCACGATGCTTGCCAAAACTTGTTGCAAATTGCGCTGCTCCGTTTTCGTTTTTGACTCGCCAAATTAGCTCTTCTCTGTTTCGCTTCTCCCCCGCTCCGTGCTGCCAAGACGCCGTTTCAAGAGAAAACTAACACTTGGGCAAACAGGAAGAATGGGTAGAAATGTAGAATCGACTGACACACACCAAAACTGATCCTTGACACTTTTGTGTATGGGTCTTGAGAAAATGTGCAGAATTCCAATATTCACAAGGGACCGTTTTTCTCATGGTGTTTTCCTGCTCTTTTCTGGAGGTGTTGAATTACAAACCATTTTGAGTCATTGTGAAACATCATTTTATTTCATTAGTTTTTCGGTTTTCAAAGTGAGGTAGTAGCAAAAAAACCTGAAAGTGAAGCGTTCCTTGTCCCCTAAATACTTTTTGGAACATCTGCGAATTAAAAAAAAAAATTCAAAAACTCAAAAAAGCCGAAAACTGGACGTGGCAATTTGCAAAAAATTTCCAATCTAATTTTTATTCAAGTTTGTACTGCTTTTCAAATTTTACAAATCATTGGAACCCGTGTTTAACGCAATTGGTGGTATTTTTCTTACATTTTGCAACAAAAAAAATCATCAAGTTTTCTAGGAACAAAACTAAATTCAAAAATTCTCATTTCTGTTACAATAAGCCGGGAACCCAATTTATTTTTTTTCATCCAATCACTTTTCACGTTTTGAAATCGATGTCAATCTGAACATTTGTCTATTACACCTACTTCCAAGAAAATTTTCAATGTCTTACTACTTCCCGTTGAAATTGCGTTTTGCGAAATTTAATCTTAAGTAATTACTTTTTGTTTGTTTTTTTGCCCACCTGGAGAAATATTGGTAACAATTTTTCTTAGGATTTTTCTGCGGCGTTTTCTCAATTCCTTAAGGTAACCTCACACTTTAAAAGCTTATTGAGTTAAACTGTAGTACGAAATTATTATAAAAGGATGGTGCAAAAGATTCCAAAAAGTTTGAAAAAGTTTCACTTAAAAAAAGCGAAAAACCGGCAAAAAAGCGGAGCCAACTTTCATATTCAGGTTCCTCCCCTTATTGGTTTTTGACCGTTTTCAGTCAATTTTTTTCATTCTTATTGACTTTTTTTCGTATTTTTCAAAAATATATAAAATGATCTGAACAATGACAGTCCACATTTGAATTAATTGTAAATCAACCTAACCACTAACTAAGGGTTGAATAAATAATATATTTTTAATTTGCTTTATTACCACTCATTATTTAACAAGAAAAAACATCATTTTCATGTTATTGTTATTGAACTAGGTTGAAAAAGGGGCAGTTTTCTCGCCATTCCCCTCTTCGCGTTCGAGATTAGGTTACTGACACAGATAAACGTCGAGAATGTGAGTGCTCATTCTTGTTCAACTCGTTTTTTTCTGGTTTGTTGCTCGTTTTTTATTTCAGCATTAAGCTCTTGTTGAATTTATGTTTCGTGCTCTTTTGTAGTAGGCAAATATGACCATGATATTTTGAAGATCAGTAATTGTTTTTCTAATTTTTTTCTTTGAAGCTTTCTGACCAACTGTTGAAAAAAAAACCATGTTTTTGCTAAAAAAAAAACAAAAATTTTTTGTAGATCAAGGCGCATTTTGGGACAATTGGTGCACTAATTTGGAAATACTTTACAACTTTGAAGCACCATAAAAAGTTTTTTAAATGTTTTTATTGCCATTTCAAGTCTGTTGAATCAAATACTGATATTTTACTCACTTTAAATGAAAATCAATTTCCGGCAGCACTGACAAGTTTCCAAAATTGAAAAATATTTCTAAAATTATCTTTTTTTTTTGAAATTTTGAACCGCCATAAAACATTTTTAAAGATAAAGTTTGGAGGTTGCAAAATGTTGAATCTTTTGTTGCATTTGTAAAAATCATACTAATTATAATACGCCAACTTTAGTAACAAAACTGCATTCAAACAATTCACTTATTTTATCTCCTTCTATTTTTGCTCACTTTGCTTCTTTTCCCTGCCTAGCTAACAGAAAAGTGAACACGAGAAATGCTGAATTGAAAAAGGGGGAATTCCGACATCGTTCCTTCTTACTTGAAAATGGAAATGAGATGGAGTGACGAATGCCATTAAAAGTAATCTGTGCTAAATGACAAATGGAAGTGTTACATACTAAGATGCTCCTTGTCTTCGTTTTCGTCTACTGATGGCGTTTGATGCTTGAGCGATTTTTATATATGTTTCATGTTATAAATATAATACTGCTATGTCCTCTGATTTTCACAGTTCACAACATTTTGATACTTCAAAAATCGTTTGATTTGTAGAGATTTAATTTGAAAAGATAACATCAGCTTGTACAATATTTGTTGCACATTTTTTAAAAATCGTACACCTTTAAATTTTGAGATTTTGAAAAACTTTAAACATTGAAAATTTGAATATTATTGATGGAGTCGGGAGTTAAGTTTAAACGTTTTTTAACAGTCCAACATAACCCAAAAATCTAAATAAAACACTGCAAAAATGTGTTGACTTCTCAAGATTTTCAGTAAAAATTTTGGTAAATTTTCAAATTTGATTTTTTGAAGAATAGAATTTTCTGAGCATTGCCCACTTGCGCTACTATCTTTGATTTTAAAAATTTCAATTCTTTTAAATCAATCTTTCATTTGGTATTAGAAAAGCCGACTGAACGGAAAACTCATTTTATCAAGTAAATGTTTAGTAAAAATTAGCAATTATTAAGTTTTTTAAAAGATAATTTTGACTTTCAACAAAAAATGTTTTGTATTTAAATTATGTTTGAAGTACTGGTATTTGAACATTGATAAAACTAAATCTTGCAAAATCTATCTGACGAAAATTCACCTTTGACATTGTTTTATTTTTTCTGAAATACAGTATTACCCTTTTTCAAATTGTCATGTATTGTTTTTTCACAGAAACTTTTATTTTTTGTTGTTTGCCTCTTTTTTTTCCGTCAATATTGCTTGATATGTACGTCTGTCTACATGTAGAAAAGTTATCTTTCCCGCCGTTTGCCAATGGGGCAAGAAGATCAATTTAACTATGTACATTAATGCATTAGCTAACTTTTTCCGGTGATGCTGCACTCAATAAGATTAAATTTTGTCATTTCAATTTGTTAAAGATGTCCTTTTCCTTAAGAATTTGCTATTTCTATAAATTTTCCGCTAGCTATTTCTTTATTTCTTCCAGTCTTTCAAGAAAGTTTTTTGTTAGTCTAGAATTGCTTTTCGATGTATTCTTCTGCAAAATTGAACGATTCTTGAGAACACTGTTGAATGCAAAAGTAAGAACACAAGATGTTCCATAGAAATAAAATAAAATAATGAAAAGATTTTTTTCAGAGGTTTTCTCGTCCACTTCATCAAAACTCGTTCTTTTCATAAACGTTGCTTTGTTTTTTGCCTGTGCACATACTATTGTTTTCTTCATAAAGTTGGTATAACAAAAAAAAGTTCTAAACTTGTTATAAGTTGTCACGCACTATTCTTCTTACCCATTTCTATCACAAAATGTGCATTTTATGAAGTTTGAAAATGAAAATCTTATTGATTCTAGGAAACTATGCTCTGATCTTGTTTTTATTTTATAATAAGGCTTTCCTATTGTTCCAGATACGCTCCATATCGCTTGTAAGCTTTGATTTCTTTCTGTTCTTCATTCCTTTTTGTTCATTTCTCAAATTCTTGAATGGTCTGTTCGTTTCAATATAATCCTACTCGATGACATCAGTTTTTTTTCCGCGTTCACCTTTTGTTCCAACTCTCTTTTTTCGCTTTGTTTTTACAATATTTTCACTCGAAAATTGAACCAATTTCAGAACCATCACCATAATCCCACTTGCAAATAGCAGCAGTATTCTCAGAAATCTACACGGAGACAATTTTCTTATGGTGGGTTGAAAATATTTTATTTTAATTATTAGTAACAGGAAGATAAGAAATATGTAAAAAATTTCTTCTATTAGTTTGAAAACTTGGGAATTGTTAGAGGGTCTTGTTATCATCTTACAATTAGTCCTAAAAATCTTAACAGGTTCTAAATGTAAAAATGGCTCTAACGTTCTATGAATTTTTTTTCTCAGTTATACAGTTACTTGTGTATTTTGTGTCCTTATTTTGAAAGTAAATTTTTAAATTGTTGAAAATAAAAACGTCTAGAATATTCTTGTATTTTTAGACTTGAAGCATATATTTTTCCTAATTGTAAGTAGTGAGAATCCATAATGTTTTTAATTCAAATAAAGAAATGGATACCAATTTTTTTTATTTTTAAAATAAAGATAAAAAATGCAAAAATTCTATTATTATCATACACTTTGCACCTAAATTCGTGTTTTGCAATTTGCAACAGCTTTTTCCAACGGATAAGTATTTTTTTTCATAAAACCTGAAAGGGAAATGAATAATTGTGGTTAACTTTTGAAAATCTATAACTGGTAGGCTAACAGGCTAGTACATAGTTTGGTGATCTTTTCTTCCACATTTAAATTACATGAACTTTCTTGTCATTTTTCATTTTTCATTTTTCATTAGTCATTTTTGTACTACACCTTTTCTACAAATAGAATTAGTGATGCACGTAACCAATTTAAAAAACTCGCTATATCAAATATTTTTGAGATAAAATGAGATGTGTCTCTTTGTTTTCTTTCTCACACTCAACTTGTCACAACATATTTCCAGCTGAATTGAAAGTTGAGTAAGCCTTTTGTACATCATGATATCATATCGAAAAATGCATATCTTATACGTACCAAAAACAATATGTTTCATATCAAGTTTCCAATACTATAGTTTCTGTTCTTCTTATTTTACCCACTTTTATCTTTCATCTTACTTTTCTCAAATTCGAAATTCAAAAAAAAATTTCAAATTGTCTACATTTCTTGGTGAATCTGTCAATTCACCAAAACTTTGACTGGAAATGCCAACAAAATCTGAAAAATCTTTCGAGCGTTATATTAAGATAGTCGAGCATATTTTACTATTAGAACCTTTTAGTTTGAAAACTTTCGTTAATTTCCGTAATCCTTTGTACTCTGTTGTCTGATTTTTTGCAGACGGCTATTTTGAAAATCTGAAGAAGGGTTTAGCAACCATGGGAAGTTATTTCCAAAACCAGCACCACTCGTTTTCAACTTACTCCTCCGTCTTTTTCTGACACGACGAGCGAGAGGCCAGGTGAAACTTTTAAAATTTCCCCTATAATTGAGTGTGACCGTATACAACTTCTTCCCGGTTTTTGAAATATTTTCCCAATGGGTTTTATGAATGTTTTTAGTTATGGAGAAATACAGTGCAAAATTTTCCAAAATTATCTGAAAATTTTCGTGTATTTCCTTTCCATTCAAGACATCCGGATGTGTTTTTTTTTGTCAGCCGTTTAGTTGATAGTCGTTTTCTGAATCAACACAGCGTCTCATCTCACATGATCATCCACTTTCTCATCTATCTCCTCTCCTCATGCACTTTTTTCTCAATTTGCCCCACAACCGAAACAACTCCTCTCCACAGCAAGCTCACCAAATAATCCGGGGACATCGTCTTCTGGTTGCGCACCAAAAAATGCGTGTTTTCCGTTTTTTCGCTTCATAAACACCATTCGGAACCAATTGCTCTTCGTGACACCCTACCCACAACTCACTGGGAGTTGGAGCAAAAGTAGGGCAAAATCATTAAACATAGAACATGAACACAACACTATTCTCGATAATTGATGAAAAACAATTGAAGAGTTGTTCAAAGAAAAGAAAACTGAAAGCTTCCTAAAAACATCATATTGGGGACGCAGTTTATTTTGGAGTTTTTGCGTACATATATAAAATGTGTGATTGCAAGCGTAAAATATATTATAATGGGTTGAGCTGTGCTCCCTCTCTCTCTCTCTCTTTCCTTCTTTGCCTCTGAAAGCACATGGGCCCCGCCTACTTAGCCGCAGCTCTAAGCCTTACGAGGGCGAGAATCACTCGGACGAGTAGAATTGCCAGATACCTCTGCTTCCCTAATTCGTGTTGAACCTTTTATATATCGAGTTGACAGTACTATACGTACAAAACTAATATTTTGATAGTCCAATGACTACAACCTGACATCTTGCTTCATGGCTATTTGGTGGTGGTTTGAAATTTTGTCTGCTAAAAGTGATTTTGAAAGTATTATGGCTTGGAGCGTGTTTATTTACATCCAGGTAAGAGTTCTAATAGTTCTCAGGAAAAATTCAAAATCTCGGAGGTTCCTAGAAAAATTGTGGTGATTTCTGGCCAGTCTGTTTTTCGCAATTCCAAGCTTTGGCTGACCTAGTTCCGGTTCTAAATTGCAAAACGAGTGATGTTTCTGTTTCTGTTTCAAAGAGCATTATTTTTTCTTTAATGTTGTACATAGTAACTTTTTCTTGCTTTCCGCCTGAGCTTACTCATTTTTAGCTAATTAGGCTATTGGATCATCTGCTTTCTCAGGTTTCATCTGAAAAATAATAAGACGACACATTTTTTTGTTGAAGATTTTTGGTCAATGAGGTTTCTTAAAACATAAATATTTGAAAAACAAAAACACAAAACTTATTTCAGCATTTATTTATTAACATTTTATAGCTCTACATAACAAATGCTTCATTTCCATATTGTATTTCATTTTTTAAAGTTGAAGTAACGACTCTGGTTTTTCTTTTATTTTATAATATTAAAAATTGCCCCAAAATTCGAATTTATTAACAATACTTATCAAAAATGCCTCAAAAAGTTTTTATGATGGCTTGAAATTGCGTAAAACCCATGTATCAGTTGAAGCGGCCTAAAATTGATTTTTATATAATTTTGCTCTTTTTTCATCAAGTATCTACGTTGGTTTAGATACATTTAAACACATATGATAGGTAGAATAGGTAACCAAATTTAGTCCAATCAGCCTATGAGTACCTAAAATAAAGTAATATTTGGAGATAAGCAACCAAAATATTCAACATTAGACAGTTAGTAAAACAGTTAACTTCTTGCCGCTGAGTCATGAAGAAAGTTGTATTAGTTTAAGAATTTAGCTGAAATTGAGATAAACAATTTTCGAAAAGTTTTTGACAGCGAAACCGTTAGTTCTCTTCACCCCCTCACAATAGAAAAACATATATAACACAAGTACCGTTTGTAAGTTTTCAATTTCCTGTTCCCAAAAAGGTACTTCTCAGAAACAATTAGTACTTCAACTAACTCGCCTTTTTTGACATCTTGAAATTGCGTGGAGCAAACGATGAGGTAGGAATGGGTGAATGTGTGACGCGAGTCCACTTCCTGTGGAGGCACTAGAAACGATTTCGATTCCAATTTGTGTTGTGTGCTGTTGGTGCTCTCTCTAACATTCACCTTATCCTTCTTCTTTTCTGCTCCAAACTCTTTTCACTTTTCTCGCACTTACTTTTTGTCCTCATCTCCCTACACTCCATACCGTCTACGTCCACTTCCTAATTAAAAGGCTACGCGCGTGGGATAATAAGAGATGAGGTCCAATTAAAGAAAGAAAGACGGCGCGTTTCGCAAGTGAAGCTCGTTCCTATCCTGAAGCGCAAACATTCCCAACTTTCAACAATTTAACACCCAATTATTGCAGGCGGCGCTTGGCGGCTCGCTTTGGACGAGTATTTCGACGCCAGAAGGATCGGTCAGTTTGCCGTCCAGCACGACTGCCACAATTACATCCACAACGGTCACACCCGTCTGGGTGGCTTCAAAGAACAGTATTCCATTTGCTGACACATTAGGCTCGAACTCTCCACTTTCTGAATATTTACCGGTCAAGCTATGTCTGGGTATACACGATGTATTTATTGCATTATTTCTGGTGAGTATCTTTTAAAATAATTTCTTAAAAACCTTTTTAAAAACTTGCAGGTAATGCTAATTCTGCTAACAATATTTGGTAATATTCTGGTGGTTCTCTCGGTGGTTGTTTACAAACGAATGAGAACGTTCACAAATATATTGCTCACTTCTCTAGCCACAGCCGACTTGCTTGTCGGGCTCATAGTTATGCCTATGTCACTTTTGGACCTTTTGCATAATCATCGATGGCCGCTTGGTACGTTCAGACAAGAAAGATGAGATTAGACTTGAAAATAGGAAGTGATGTGTGTATAGATATGTCAAAATAGCAACATTTTCGGGAAGTGCAATTGGTCAACTTTAATCAATTAATTCTCGATAATTTGTAGACTCTGTGAGAGCTAAAAGTAACAAATTAATATTTTAAAGCTGCCTTTCGCTTTGATTTTATGGAGTATCAAAATTAAACCGCATAATATAATAATATAAACAGTTTTTAACAAAAGATTTACAGACTCAAAATGTGCCCACAGTCACTATTTTTGTAATGACTCTTCTCGAAAATGTTCTGAAACAGTTCACGGGTTTGAAAAATTGGTTTATTTTAACTAAAACCCCTGTCGGAATTTAACATTTACTGTCAATGTTTTGCCTATTTTGATAATGTATTTTTCTTTATATCTTAGATATATGTAGATACATTTTAAACCGATAGGTAATTGTTTTCGGCTTAACATGCATTTAAGTTTATGAATAAACAAGAGAAAAGCGGATAAAGTTGGCCATATATGCAAACTTTAACTAATTGTTTACCAGTTCCAAATTAGAGATTTTGACTGAAACATTTTTCAAACTTAAAAAAATAATTTTTCAAAATTTTGAAACCCCATAAGAAATTTTTGTGAAAATGTTTTACAGTTTCACAAAATATCGTTTGAACATATTATAGTCTACAAAATCAAAAATCCCAGAACCGAAACCCATTTTTTGATTGCCAGTATCATCAATTTTTTATATTTCTTATTTTATTTTCAGGTCGATTTCTATGTCGAATGTGGGCCACATCGGATGTTCTTCTATGCACAGCTAGTATTCTCAATCTCTGTGTTATCAGTCTCGATCGCTATTTTGCAATAACATCACCGCTCAAATACCCGAGAACAAGGTAGTCTTTTGTTTTCTTTTCTCCCCGCCCTCCCCCCATCGTCGTTTTTTCCAATCGAGCTCTTGTTCTTGTAAGAGTGCGCGGGTAAAAAAACGAGTGAAAAATAAAATAAAAAAGAAGGAGAAAAAAGGAAAATCAAAAAGAAAAACAGATGAGGCGGACGCGGCCCAATATCACGCTTCACTGGTCCTGCCAATCTAAAATTAACTCGATAAACGGACTCTTCTCCCCACTCGGCAACAATAAGAAATTCTCCGCCATTGAATGTTGCTGTGCGGAGGATCTTTTGTTTTTATTTTATTTCTGGATGTGAACTTATATAACAAAACAATAAGGAAATGAGAGACACCGGAACTAAAAAATTGATTTCAGATCTCGGAAAATGGCAGCAGGACTTTTAACAGCTGTTTGGGCAATTTCATTCGTAGTCTGCAGCCCGCCATGGGTAATTCCAAGTTGGAATTTATTTATCGACAACAATAACAATACGGGATCAAGTGAAGATTTCAAGTGCGCATATTCTCCATCAGTTGCGTATCGGATATACAGTGCTCTTGGGAGCTTTTACCTTCCACTACTTGTCATGCTATTTGTTTATTTCAAAATATTCCGTGTAGCTTCTGAACGCGAAGCTCTCATGAGGCAATCCGTCGGCACATGTCGGCTCAGCAATCGACTTACCAAAACTCAGCAGAAAAATCAAAGGAACAATTTAAGGTGAGCTTGACTAGGCCAGACACCTACTTGAAATGCATGAAGCTCTACCACATCCGGTTTATTTCTCTTCAATTTTCTTCCTTTTGCAGAACTGCAAGTGCACCTCACTCACGTACACGAGTTCAAGTCAATCACAATTGCGGTCGAGTTAACTACTCGGTTAGACCGGTGGAATATGCAAAGTGAGGAAGGATTTAAATGGCTAATTTTTAAAGTTATAAAACTTCCAGCCGAGTTGAGAATTCATTAAAGCCAAGCCACGAGAGATTTGACTCCACAGACTGCGAGGATTCCCCGCCGAATGGGGATAGTTTAGAAGCAGGAACTACGTGCAATGTAATAAGTTTTTTTCATTTTTCCTTCTCTTTAAAATTATAATTGAGTCGTCATGTGATGACTCTTTATGAATCGGATTTCATTCCTAATGAGCCAACACTTTTCCTTTTTAGATCTCCATGTCCCTGGTGACCAACTCGCCTCCAAATGGATTACAAAAAGAGGCTAAAAACTCAATGGAGCGAGAATGTCATTCGCTGGCTGACATTGTCAACAGCGCGGACACTCCTGTGCGGAAGAACACCGAAGTCGGCGTAGCTCCGTCGTTGAGCAAAAGAGCCAGACAATGCAACGCGAGGCTGCAGCCTAATAACTTACTTCAAAAGGTTCGGAAACAGGCGAAAGCAAAAAGAAAACAGGAAAACTCAATTGTTTCGTTTCAGGCTCACGAGCATTATCAAATTAACGGTCCCGGCAAAGCTGTTCGTGGCTCGAAAGAAAAAATGGTGTATATGAGAGAACGAAAGGCACTGAAAACTATAGGAATCGTGGTTTTAGGTAAGTTTTTTGCACATATATGAGAATTTCTGAGGGACTAACTTTCAACTTACAGGATTCATTATCTGCTGGATGCCATTTTTCATTATGTACCTAGTAGAAGTTTTCATTTCGGATCCAGTCGCCGAATCACCAATTTATAGAATCACTTCTGAGTTCTTCCTGTGGCTTGGGTACTCCAATTCGGTAAATTACAATAAAATATCGTAAAAATTTGCAGTAACTAGAAATTTTCCAGGTTCTCAACCCCATCATTTACACCATGTATAATGGAGATTTCCGGCGGTGCTTCCGCGATCTTCTCTCCTTCGGATGCGTTCAACATCATAGGCGTACGATGAGCGTCAAGAAACTTCATCAGCAATCGACAATATTCTAAAACTTAATCAATTTCTAGTTTAAAAAGTACTACTGGGTTCTCCCCCCGATCTCATTTGTATTGAAAATTCCCTTCCAAAAATCCAAACGGTTCAAATTGAACTTCAATTGTTCTTTATTCTAAACCAAGTTTAATTGCGAGTTGATTTCCCCTCTCCCGTTTTTCTTTCTTTTACCAAACAGATTTTTTATAAAACAATAATATCAACAAAAAAAAACTATGTTTTGTTTTCTCTGTTTTTGCGGCAAGTTCGACACAATTTGCGACTTTTTGCTTCCGTTGAAAGTTGTATTTATCCCTTGAATACCTACCACTATTGTCTGTTGTGAAAACAGGCAGAGAAACACTCATTTTAAGATTAATAGGGCACGTTGAAAAACAACACATCAATCGTAGCATATGACTTGGATTATTGCAAAGAATAGGCTTGTTTTTTTTGTGAATTCAGGAAATTTTTTTGTTTAGAAGGCATTAAATTGCTTTCGAAATTTTTCGGGTGAAACTTTTTTCAAACAACCGGGATTAAAAGCTTTCCCAAAATTTTGTCATTGGTAATAAAATATTAGAATTATCCGGTTTTTCTTTGGAAATGCCAAATTCTGACCTAGTTCAAAGCATTCTAAAAATATGCACTATGGCGAAACTTGACCGAAACTTCTGGGTGGTCATACAAAATCAAATTTAAACTTGTTGGAAAACGTTCTCAGGGTGATTGTGTTATCTCAAAGTTATAGGAAGCACAAATATGATTTAAAAAATTAAACATTTATCGAAATTAGAGTATTGACAGTTACAAAATGTAATACAAATCATACAAACATGGAGTTATGAAAGTGGAATTTTATTTAAAAAATTTCTGTTTTTTTAACAGTAATTGCAATTGTTCAGATAAAGTTTCAAAATTTTGTCGCTCACGTTTTTGTTAGACGGCAGTAAGTTAGAAAAATCGGAAAAAAATACCATCACTTGAATCAGATGTATATCGGTCCCACGCTAGACAAAAAAAATTGCCAAATCATAAGGTAAAGCTCAGGAATTTCTCGAGATTTCAAAGATTGAAATATAGTGTCAGCAATGAAATATTGAAACCTATCTGAGTTTCACTTACCTAGTTGGCAATTTTTATATTTGGCTTGATTACAGAAATACAGCATCTACTTCCCTCTTAATGTATTTCACAATATTTTTCCGTTACTAACTTAAAAATGGTACCAATACCACACTGTATTTTGAAATATTAAAATGTGCAGTTAAACTAGCAGAAATTTTTTAAAAATTACTCCTAAAGTAAACTTGCTTTTTTCAAAAACTACTTGTGACACTGTAAAATAATTTAAAATTTTCAAAAGTTTAAATTCTCCAAAAATCCGCCAATTTAAAGTATTTTGACTAAATTTTTTAAAACTTAATTTAATGTATATAATGTGGTTATTTTGTGTGTCTACATATTGTTTAAGCATAGCATGCGCAATTATGGTAATCAATAAAGTTTTGGTTTTTGAAATCATAGTATTGGGGGTACTGTAAGGGCACGGTAAGAGTACTGTAGAACTACGTAGCTTGAATAAAAGTTTCAGCTGAAGAACTCCTTGCCCGCGCCGGAGGTTCAAAAATGAGAAAGTTTTTGTGATTTTTGTACTTTGTCGGTTTTGAATCAATCTCTCCCCACATCAAAAAAGCGTTTGAAAACAACGCATTCTTATTTACCTTTTTTTAAAGCATATTATGGAAAAAATTTTATTTCACCTGACATTAAAATAATCGTAGAAGATGGAATTTTGGAAAATTCGCAGTTGTCATTTTTTATGATCGTGTGACTCAATTGTTTGGTGCTCTAAATATTCAGTGATCGTCGTGTGATTTGATGTGATGCATTAGTTTGAATACAAAATGAAAAATCTGCAAAATTTGAAACCCTCATCATTTTTTTCCAAACTATAAACATTCTCAATTTGCCACAACACTAAGTTGTTTACTGCCCACCACGACAACATTCATAAATGTGACGGACCAAGCGTCTGCATGATGGATGGTTGAAGTTGATCGTTTGATTGTTTTCCAGGTGATGGGCTTCATGATAAACCCTTTGATTATTGCCAGAGCCCCTCCTCGAACAATGGGATATTTTTTTGGTCCACTGTTGCCGGGCCCCAAGATCCCGAAGCGTTTACGACACCCACCATCACTCCTATTTACTACCGTGCCTGTGGAGAAGAAGAAGAAGAAATGTAATGAGGAAGAGTGTTAAAAGAGGAGCAGGAGGCGATCTTGTGGAGACGAAACATTCGGAGTGGCAGGAGGACGGCGGCGACAAGAGCATTACACACATTGGCAAATAGCAAAAAGATTGCAAGTTGTGAGGAGATTGAGAGATGCCGTGCTGCTGATCGGAGACGATTTCTTGGAAACTCCCCGGGTGCCTGCAAGATACTCTGTGATAGTGGATAGGGAGACAGACGGCAAAAGACATACAATAGATCAAGAAAGACGGAGAGCTGCTCCCGACCAACCAATTTTTCAAGTAACCCCTCGTTTGGATCACTTTTTCAAACGAACACCACCAAGGCAAATTGGTTCCAGAAATCGGAAGAGATCAAATAAAAATAAACTATTAAAAGTACAAGCAACCTTTCATAATCGCTACATTTCTTAAATAAGGTATGGCTAACACCCTTGGCCGACACAATCTCCATCTCTAGAGTTGAAATGCGACGAGCGGGGGTAAATGAGAAACCTGTAATTATGGTGTCAATTGTCGGTGCATCTTATTTTTTATCTACGTTTGGGAATCAAGTCAACCGGGGAATCTGACCCCTTCCGTTTGGTCACCCTCTTCTTCTTGTGTTTCTCGATGCCAGAAATATATCTCTTCCTGCTTTTCCTGATCAAAAAACTAGGAACAGGTACAATCACGTCGAAAATCGGCAGCCACATGCTCGTCAGTGTAATTTATATTCAAAATGGCAAGTGTTGTAGTTTGTTGGACAAAAATGTACGGGAAAAAATGAGATGGTCGTTAAATCCGTCTTCAAACAGTCAAACAGTGTGGTTCGGGAAGGACACTTTTACTGTAGTTTTCGGAGCAATGTTAAGCTTCAAAGTTAGCGTTGAGACAATAATACATAAGATAATTAAACTCTATGATGTTAGATGTAGTGAAGTTTAATTTGGTATAACTTATTTGACGATGTTCATTAAAAATGTTTTCACATCCTTAAGAAACACTTGGAGTAGTACCCTTTTGTTTCAAAATGATGATATATGTATGTGTTTAATTGTGGAAATTTTTAGCCAAAATGTTGATCAGTTGCCAAGCTTTTCACAATTAGGTTTTTGGGAAGTTTGAAGCATATCATCTTTGCAGGATTTTTTGGGCAATTTACTAAACTATTAGTAACAACAAGTAACAAAAACTAAGTGATTGCCATTTTTAGATTGCAAGTACACATTTTTCAATGATTGTATGAAAATTTACTATTTGTGTTGAATCTGGACGTTACTCTACCTTTAAGTGTTTGAAAAATTTTCAAATTTCTAGATTTATTGTGGGACAATGTTTGCAAAGTTGAAATTTTTCTTGTCTAAAATCTTGTAAAAATTTGAAATTTCCAAATATTTCAGATTAATTTGAATTTCTCTAAAACATCAACCCCATTAAAATGATACTTAAGGCTCAGTAACTGAAAGTTGGCAATTTCTTGACATTTTCAATTTTTGTCTCGCACCTCTGATATACATTGGTGATCATAAAAGTTCAGACTTTTCATAAACCTTGGGAATTTTGACATTGTGTTAGTGTAAACTCAAGCTGCGGTGTTCAAAATTTTCCAGTTTACCAATTCTGAGAAAGTCTGAAACGAGCACACACACACACACACACACAATGTGCTCTTAAGAATGAAGAGTAGACAGCAAGTGTGTATAAACATGCCATAGTGTATTGAAAGAACCTATAGTGCATTTGTGCTTTATGGTGGGCATGAAGTGATGTCATCTGATCCCTTGTTGGGTCAATCGTTCTCACAAAAAAAAGCTGTGGAACACATTCGTAAACAGAACGTCGATGCCCCCCGTTTCTGAATCATCAGTGACATTTTACTTCATTTCTAAACATAACATTTCCTTTTTTTTGCCTTCCGTCATTGTTTCTCATATTTTTCTATACGACGATTACTCATCAAAAGAGGACACGCTTCATGTTTTGTAACGAAATGGAAAACTATTTTTTTGTTCTTATTCGGGAAAAGTTGGATGTGAAACATTGGGAGAACACCGCGCACGGTTGAGGGGGGGGGGGGGGGGGGAAGAGGAAACCAATTTGACCACTATGTTTTGAAAAAAAAAGAATCTCAATGAGTTTTCTGGGTGATACTAATTAAATTGCGAACCCATTTAATCAGGTCCCTCTTTCTCGGCACTTTGTTCGTTTTCTTCGCAACCAATAAAACTGGACCCCGAGAGGTAACATGTTGTTGATGGTTCCTGATGATGCTCCGCTCTTCCCGCTTCTCATCTCCCCCGCATTGTGCAGTTGAAAGCAAAACTTGCAGTGTAACACCGAGAAAGCAGGGCAGCTAATTCAATGGAAACAATTCAAACTTTTTGGAGAAAAAAAATCTAAACCCTCTCGCTCAAAGATTATATTCCGGCGGAATACAGAAAAAAAAAACAAATTGTTGAATCATATAAATTCAAAAATCGAACATGTGACAATATCCAAGAATAGAAATTGATGACTAATACAATTTTCAGAAATTTTGCTTTGTTGTGATTTGAAACAAAATCATTTTCAGATATACTTTGAAGTACAAAAAGTGTTGAAAACATGAGGAATTTTCCTTTAACACTGGCACGTCATGCTCCACTTTGACAAAATACGTGTCAAATTTTTTTCTACATTTGAACATTGAATCATTTCTTAATAAAACTAGAGACCATCGATATATTGGAAAATACGGTTCCTTCATTACCAACTTACAGTTAAAAAACCTCGCTTTTCCTGATATTGATGACAAAAAGATTAATTCTAGATTCGAATATATCACTAAGTATGGCAAGAAAAGAGTTCTGAGAACATCTTTAGTCTGCAGTGCCACGACGTCTGCAATTGTTTTGCAACATTAAAATCTTACGGTTCCTTATCAAATTATCCCTTAAAAACCGAACGGCCGTTCGCTTTTCACTGACCAATTTCATAATTACAAAACATTTTTAGGCGTTTTTCTCACGTTGCGCTCTGCCGAACGCCTCATCTTCGAGGCGGGAAGGCGCGACGCGGTCCCCCAATTCAAATTTTCCAGGACACCACCACCACACTGTTTTTCCCTCCGTGTCCCGCCCTTCCGAGGACCGTCTGTCGGATGGCCGCTCTCCAGTATTCCCTCAATCCCTCATTCGGTTGGGCGGGGCCAGCCGACCAATGGCAAAGAGCGGCGCGGACGCGTCGCGTGCAGCAGTATAAATAGGCCACGAGAGGCAGAGTTGTGCACTGGTTTTTCACTAGGCACCCGCTTTCAGTTCCCAAAAAAATGTGTGACGACGAGGTTGCCGCTCTTGTGGTGGACAATGGATCCGGAATGTGCAAGGTGAGTTGATAACATTTGAATAATTCTAATTAGGGACAAAGGTTTAAAACAATATTATGCAATCTTAACTGCTCTAGAAACATTTGAATATAAGATTTAGAAATTTTGGAAAATTTTATTTTGTTAGTTTTAACTGCGCTTATTCCAACTCCATGTCTCAAATTTACTTTTCATTTGGGTTTAAAATTTCCAACAACCTAGGAATAATTCCATTGCATTGTATAAAAAGTTGTTTCCCTGCCGCATAAGGATTTTGAATTTCTATTCCTTCTCAACGTTTCGATTTGCATTGTTTCGCAAATAATTATGGCAACAGTTGTAGTAGTAGTGGGTGGTGATTCATATCGTCCGTCAACACCTGCGCGCGGTCACTCGCTCCCTCCCATTTTCAAATCTGGCGCCACGCGCCCCTTTTTCATCCCACTGGGAGAATATGTAAGGGGGGGGAAGAAAAAAGGAATCGTCGCAAGGATATGTTTTTAGTGTATGTAGAGTATTGTTGGAGAGGGGCCAACCCGACCCCGACCCGATGCGCATTTGCAATGGTGTGTGAGGAGAGGCCGTCCGTTGAGGGAACGTCCGCGACGTTTCCTTCGTACAATGGGATATATCACGACCAGCCAACAGTAGTGTAATGCACATTCCGAGAGGGCAGTGGCAATAGTTGAATAGAGATTTCGCCAGTAGATTAGCAACCCCATAAGATAGAAAGAGAGGCAAACCATTCAACAAGAACAGCGATTTTTTTCGTCGTCAAAAGCCAGTAGTTTTTTGTCTATCCACGACGGGTATCTTTATTTGCAACCACCTCACTTTGCAATCCTCATTAAGTATAATTTGGGAACGAAGAAGCGCAACGCGAACATCAATTATCCGCACCACCCTCAATAGTGCTACTTGGCTAATTTGTGGCCCTAGGAAACAAGATGTGTGTGAGTGTCTGAGAGTGTGAGATTCCGATGGTATTGGCGAACCCTTCCCGGATTTATTTATATATATGTGTCAGAAAAGAGGCTGCCGCTAATCGCTAATCTTGACAGTGTGTTGGTCAAGTGTGCCCTTGTATCCTCCTCGCATCACTGTATGCAGGGCGGCGGTTTCCCTCCATTCGGCCTCTCTTGTTGAATGACTACCACCACGCCAACAGCCGAACGGATGGGAGACGGATAGGACACAAGAAGGGACGGACGGACTGTCAAGGCCAAGAAATGCCACCTTTTGTCAATCCTCACTATATTGATTGATAGAAATGAATATGCGCAATCTAGACATGAGAGTCCGATTGAGGCCAAGTAGTAGGAGGCGAAAAGTGCGATTAGGATGAACGGGGAGAGAGTAAGTGACCGGGATAGGATTGTACAAATGCAATGGTCATCAGGGACTTTCATCATCAAAATGTCCCCCTTCCCATTCTAATTCAATTTTCCACAATTTCCATTTGAAATCAAAAAACTGACACGCTCACATCTGGTGCTCTTGGTGTGTAGACGATGACTCAATGCATTTCGAAATCTGTCTTAGTGCCCGAATGCCCCGCTTCTCAGTGCTGCTGATGGCCTCCCATTCGCCCCGTTTCCTATCTCATTATTCAACAGCGCAATTGGATTGCGAAATGGATCTGAGTGGGTAAAAAAAAACGGGGCCAGTGGCAGCAGCAGGCCCCTGCGACCAACACGGGGGTAAGCGAGCGCTGGGCACACTCTCTCACACACACACACACACACACACACACACACACACAAACACAGAGAGACATACACACATCTGTTGAGCGTTGTCGCCGCTCACCACACACCAAAGCGTTCTCGGAAAAAGTACTTCATTCGATATCAACCGTGAACTAGAGGAGTAGAGCGAGAGAGGGCATTTTGAGAATAGGGGAATGGGCCTTTTGTGTTTGCACTGCTCTCGCTCGTGCGCGGACTCACTGCGCTCTGCCAAATCTCGACCGAATTCTCGCCGCAACCTTCTCTCTTTGCAATGTAAATATAATGGACATTCTTGAAAGACCTAACGAGAGTATTCATTTCTTATCTAGGGGTCATCATGGGATATATTGAAACAAAAATTGATAATTTCAGGCCGGATTCGCCGGAGACGATGCTCCACGCGCTGTCTTCCCATCCATCGTTGGACGCCCAAGACATCAAGGTGTGATGGTCGGTATGGGACAGAAGGACTCCTACGTCGGAGACGAAGCCCAGTCCAAGAGAGGTATCCTTACCCTCAAGTACCCAATTGAGCACGGAATCGTCACCAACTGGGACGATATGGAGAAGATCTGGCATCACACCTTCTACAACGAGCTCCGTGTTGCCCCAGAAGAGCATCCAGTCCTCCTCACTGAGGCTCCACTCAATCCAAAGGCCAACAGAGAAAAGATGACCCAAATCATGTTCGAGACCTTCAACACCCCAGCCATGTACGTCGCCATCCAGGCCGTGCTCTCCCTCTACGCTTCCGGACGTACCACCGGAGTCGTCCTCGACTCTGGAGATGGTGTCACCCACACCGTCCCAATCTACGAAGGATATGCCCTCCCACACGCCATCCTCCGTCTCGATCTTGCCGGACGTGATCTTACTGACTACCTCATGAAGATCCTCACTGAGCGCGGTTACTCCTTCACCACCACCGCTGAACGCGAGATTGTCCGTGACATCAAGGAGAAGCTCTGCTATGTCGCCCTCGACTTCGAGCAAGAAATGGCCACCGCTGCCTCCTCATCTTCCCTCGAGAAGTCCTACGAACTTCCTGACGGACAGGTCATCACCGTTGGAAACGAGCGTTTCCGTTGCCCAGAGGCTCTCTTCCAGGTAAGAAAATATTTGCACCTCTAGCTAAACATAAAATTAATTCCTATTCATTTCAGCCATCCTTCTTGGGTATGGAGTCTGCCGGAATCCACGAGACTTCTTACAACTCCATCATGAAGTGCGACATTGATATCCGTAAGGACTTGTACGCCAACACCGTCCTTTCCGGAGGAACCACCATGTACCCAGGAATCGCCGATCGTATGCAGAAGGAAATCACCGCTCTTGCCCCATCGTAAGTTTAACTTAAATGGATTTCAAGAACTAATATTTACTTTCTATTTTTTCAGCACCATGAAGATCAAGATCATCGCCCCACCAGAGCGCAAGTACTCCGTCTGGATCGGAGGATCCATCCTCGCCTCCCTCTCCACCTTCCAACAGATGTGGATCTCCAAGCAAGAGTACGACGAGTCCGGCCCATCGATTGTCCACCGCAAGTGCTTCTAAATTTTTTGCCCCTTCCACCCACAACGCTCAAAAGAAGTTCGTATTATCCCGCAACCCATCCAGACCATCCTTTTACATTTTTTTTATTTTCTCTTTTTTTTTTCTTCACCCTCTCCGTGTACATTGCTAGTAATAGTTCCAACTTCTCTAGCCGACTGCATTATGCTTCCCATTCTCACCCAAATCTTCATTGGTAACTTCTCTTGTATTTGTTCAATACTATTCCGGTAGTAATCTAGGCATGTATAACTAGGTTCTCTGTGTATCTTTGGTTTGAAGTTGAGGTTTAATGCAATCACTTTTGTTGTTGTACCCTATTACTGCCGATGACCCCCATTTTCTCATTACAAAATTGACATTTTAAACCATTTTTTCTCTGAATCATGCTCATTATTTGAGCCACATTCATAATAAAGCTTTTAATAAGACAAATTGATCAAGTTTATCTAATGTAAAAAATACAAATAAAGAAAATTCAACCCGGAGGAGAGATGAAGTGAGTAGCTGTTACGGAACACAGATTATTTGCCTTGTTTGTTTCCGAAGATGTCTCCGACGCGGTCCAAAATTGAGCCAATACTGAGCGGATCATCTGGATTTGTGCAACGGACTCCTAGTAGTTGATCCTGTAATTTAGAAGGTGAGTTTTTTTAAACTAAAACAACAAATCTTAGAAAAATATGTTGTTTTTTGAGTTTAAAATAAGAATTGAACACAAAATGTACAACAAAAATTAAAAAAATTCATGGAATTCTTGATCCGCTTTTATGATTAGTGTCTCATTTTGTTTTACTCAAGTATGTTATTAAAAATATATCATACAATGTTTGAAAAAATATTTTTAACGGAAAAAAACAGGATATGGACGCAGCCTATTATTCATTTTCTACAAGTCGAAACATTGCCACATGAATATAGCATTTTTATAAAATAAATAAGGTATCTAATTAAAGTGAATCACAAATACAAAAAATCAATAATTGGTTCTGCCCGTGTCTTGGCTTTCCATATGTTTTGTCATTAAATTTTCTTTGGCTCCTAGTATTTTATTTTTGTTCTTGATTCCTAGGGGGTCCATGATTGAAAAATAAAAAATCAGACAAGAAATCCCAGACGCGCATGTGTGGAAATTACTAAAAATTAAAGTACATTTTGAATGTGAATAATATGTATTGAAAATTTGAAAAAATCTCTTAAAAATTTGGAAAACCAGCTCAAAAATTGTAGTTTAAGACTGAATTTTCGCGCAGATTTTTTTGTTTCTAGATTGTTTTTAAAAAAGTTAGCTTTGGTTTACAATTGTTCACAAAGTTTTTTTTTTTAAATATATGTCTCAAAAAATTCCTAATCTATAGAAAATGAAGAAAATAAACATAAGTTCCTTTGCGAAAACTTTATTTATGGCAGTGGCAGTGTCAGTAATTTCCCCACATCTACTACTTTTTCTGTGTTCAAAATTACAGTATGACCTGTAAAATTTTACAATCCGAATCGTATGAGAATTTTTTTTTGAACTAAAACAAAGTTTTCAAAGTTCAATGTTCCAGAAAGCTTGGAATTGGAATTCATTTAATTTTCAATTGAACCTTTGAAAAGTCCAACATCCGTCTCTTTGTTTCCTGCCTCAATATCATCAGATATTCATAAATCTTTTTTTTTCGCTGCGAAACCTTTCCCCCCTCCTCCTCCTTCTTTTATTGTTGGTAAGAATCAATCATATCCAGCGGCTCTTTCTATTGAAATGCATCGAAACGCTTGGAATGATTGATGATTGAGAATTTTGAAATTGTATGACAGAACGTTCTAGTGGTGGTGCTGATTTTTGATTGTTTTGCCTCTATTGGAGAAGTAGAAGTGGAAGAGAAGGGAAGAGGAAAGGATGAGTGATGATGCAAATTTGTGGAGCTCCTTGGCATTGTAACATTACGATAAGAAGCTGCGGACCTCCCTCCCTTCTCCAACAATTCACAAATGAAACAATAAAACAAAAGGCCCCGGGAACCACGATCTGACTCACTTTGACTTGTTTGTACCCGCATCTACATTGACAGGTTCCAAAGCGACATTCTGCTGATTGAATGCACTGCTTGTTCGAATAGCAGCGGGCACCGAGTTGTACCTGAAAATCAAAAAATTACACAAAAAAATCTGGCAATTTTCTCACTTTTGCCAGGCATCTATCGTTACTAGCGACTTCTTCGAGGGTACAGTCTTTGGTGCACGTTAAGAATCTCTCGTCGTTATTCTGGAATAATTTGTGATTTTTGGGAATTTGAGAAAAAACAATTTGCTGCGAACCTCGTGATATCCAAGTTTGCATTGACAAGAGCCTAGCGTGCAGGACATTGTGATTCCTCCCTCGCACTGAAAATTCAAAATTTAGATGAAAATATGATATTTGTAGTATACATATTTTTAAAAAATATATAAAAAATATAAAATGTATATAAATATAAAATGCTTTTGCTGAAATTCGGCTTCTCATACAATTTCTCAACAATTTTTAAGCTTCAATAGACTAACTATGGTTGTAAAATACAGTGTTTCAGACTCCTCAAACATTTTTTGCATCCTTTTCAGAAGTTTGGTTGTGTAGCTTGGTTTTTAAAGCCATTTAAAAACCGTTATTCCTCCTTTGAGCATGTTCACCAACCTGCTGATCAATTTGACAAGGATCACCTCTATGAGCAATTGAAAGGCACTGTCCGTTCACATAGAGGGGTGTCGGATCACGACATGGTCTGGGACAACACAGCGACGATTTCCATCTGAATACAAACTCTAGAAACATTTTCCACCCCTCTCAACATACCCTGGCTCACTGACAGTGAAGCAGAAGTGAGTGAGTGGTCTGCATTTTGAGTCTGGAGATGCTCCCGCGTCACACGACTGACTCAAATCCGGCTCTCCATATGGACACCGTAGCCGACAACAATGACCCACATATGGGCTGCCATACGTGACGCATCGATAGCCTAATGGGCAGCTATCGGTGTTGGCGGCGTTCTCAAGCATATCAATGTCGTTGATGAACAGCCGACGGCATGTTTGACGAGGATGCATCCCATCGGGACATGCTGAAATGAATTGGGAATTGGCTTTGTGTAGGGTAGAATTGACCAACTAGCGTGACAGAATCCCCGTTCAGTATCTCTCGTTGTTCCAGGAGCACACAAACATGTTCCAGCAATGCAGGCGTTAAATGGGTCGACGCATCTGTAAATGAATAGATGAAGTAGCGTCATTGATATTTATACCTAAATACACTCTGAAACTTTTCAAAATAGTTTTTTTTTTCAATTTTCAAATGCCGACCAGTAATCCTACAAAATCAGTCAGAGCCGCAAGTTCTCCCAATGTTTTTCATCAAAATTTAGTAGAAGACTATAAAACATAGTTTTCATATCAATTCAAGCAACAGGAAAAATGCTCAAAAATTGTCTGAAAGTTGGGATTTTCAGTGCAATAATTTGTGGGATTTTTTTCAGTCAGTTTACATTTTTCTAACAATTTCTAAGCGTCTTTCGAACTATTTCAACTAAAATAAAAAATAATTTTCAACTGAATTAAATATTTAGACTTACTCGATCACTAAATTTTGAAGAAAAATATTAACATAATCCCACTCTTGCTTTTCTTTTTGTAGAACACCCCCTGCTTCAATTCAAGTAATTTGCCAGTTTTTCATGTTTTAGACCAATTCTAGTTGACCTTCACAATTTCAATATCTAGGTATATTGTTTTATAACTATTTTTCTCACTCACTGGCTGTCTTTCTCACACGGTTGCTGATAATGGGCAACACGAGTGCATTCGACGCCATAAAGCTGCTGACCAACTGGACACACTGAAAATCCACTCATCCTTCACAAATCTTTAGACATCAGCTTCACTTACGAACAACGCATTTTCCGTCAACAATACTACCACCCCAGCACTCGCATTTACCATCTCTGCACAATAAGGGAGGCTTGCAATCGCGTTGACAGGAATCTCCGATTTTGGCGGGTGCTGAAAGCAAAAGCTAATTTATACAACAAGAGGCAAAAGACCGGTTCGGTTCGGTGAATCATTTGAGAACTGTAAGAAGTCTAAAACCAAAGAGACAAAAAAAAACGAGGAAAATTATGATGTCACCTAATCGGCAAATTGTCGTTCGTTCATCGATGTCGTATTCTTCAAAGTTTGTGGGGCAGGTACATCGGGAGTTTCTGCACACTGAGTTCATTCCATAGCATTCTTCATCAAATAGGCAGTCACTTCCAATAAGCTTTTCTGAAAAAAATAAACATATTTTTGTTGAAGTGTGGGGGACTGAGAAAACTGCTTTCCTATCTATAAATTATGATAGTTCAATCATATTAAAGGTTACGTAGTATAATCTAGCATGGCCAAATATCATGATAAAAAACTTCTAAAAGATTTTGAATTGTTCAAAATTTTTGATCAAAGTTTCCAAAAATGTGAACTTTTTGAGTAAATTTAAGAATTGCTACAGATTGAATATCCTGGGTAAGAATATAAAACTCGTAGGAAAATAATTTAAATGTAATTTTGAAAAAATCAAAACATTTTTGGAAAGTTTTACTATGACATTTGGGCATTGTACAACTGAAGGAGCGGCTTTTTAACGACTGATGTTTTTTTTTGAATATTCGAAAGCTTTTGATTCATGTTTTCGAGCCTAATTGCATTGTTAAATTATTAATTTCTAGGTTAAAAAAAAACAGCTCTAAACTAAACAAAAAAAAAAGACATTTTCAGACACTTCCTGAAGATTTTTCATTTCCATCATTTCAGTGCAATTTAGAGTTTTCTTTTAGTCTGGTAAACTAGCTGATTGGCTTGAATTTCAATTTATTTGAAGCCAATTTTGAATTTTTCAACGAATTCACTAAATCAATAGAACAACATGTAACCATTGTTATGTCAAATGACCTTAAAAATTTGCAAGTTGTTTTTACAGTTCAAGAGTACTTTTCAAAAACTACATACACTGCCTTCAAACAAAAATAAGCCATGATACAATTTGGAAATATTAAATAGAAATTCTGAAAATAAGCGATTTTAGGATTTCAAAACTTTATTATTTCGTTATTTAATTGTAATAAAGTTAGAATTTTTCTGAAATTTTCACAAATTATAGGCATTATTCAAATATATAATAAGAAAAATTTTCAATTCCAAGAACCAGTATACATGTATTAGCTCAATGTTTCATACAACTACGATATAAAACATTCAAATTGACTCACGTGCACACGGAACATCGAACGCTAAAGCTAATCGATCAATAATCAGAAACAAGAATAACACTTGGATGAATGGGCTATGCATTACTATGGCGAAGAAAAATTAGGACAGAACCGATTTGAAGATTTCCCTGCGGAAAGAGAGACAGAGATGCGACTATGAAAGGAAAATCATCAAGGGGTCAACACCGTCATGATCGTCGCCACGTCCGCTGTGCGAAGACATGGCGAAGTCGTACACATTTGACACACTAAATTATTTCATTAACCTTCCGTTGTTCTGTAAGGAATTGGATTTTTGAATGCATAAACTTTTATTTGTTGATAATTATTAAAACCAGTAAAATTCGAAAAATCCGAAAAATTCAAAAATGCATGCGCTTGAAAATTATATACTTATGACATTGAAAAAGGCAAACAATAATGAGATAAATAAGAACAGTGAACATTTTTTGTTAAGTAAGAATGAGTTTCGAAGACCAGTCACACATTATTATTACTAACAGATCTCAAATGAGAATTTTCGCGTAATACTGTTTGGAGAAAAACAAAAATTTTAGAGCTCGGCTGGGTCGTGTTTCTGGAGTTGCTCTCCGTAGTCGGTGGCCTGGGATCCGACGAATGTGTCGTAGTGGGCGACGATTTCATCGAGATTCAGTTTTCCGTCTTTGTTGTCATCGGCGATTCCAACCAAGTGACGAGCCTCAGCCTCGGCGTGGTCGAATCCAACTGGCATAATCCAATCGCGCATCTCCTCCTGAAATATAATCATTATTAATTAGACATCATATTATAGACATTATTATACCTGATTGAGTTTTCCATCTCCGTCCTTGTCTCTGTGCTCCTTGAACATTTCGCGCTCAGATTGAACCCAGTCTGGTTCTTTTCCATTCAACTCTGGGTAATCATCTGGTCTATACATATCTCCAATGTACTCATCAAGATCCACAGATCCGTCCTTGTTCTTATCAATATCATCGACAGTCTCGGCGACGACAACGTCTCTCATGTGATCACAGTCTTCTGGATGCATGAAGCAACCGTATTCGGTTCTGTCGAGGGCTCCGTTTGAGTCGTAGTCGGCAACAGCCCATCTCTTCTCGTCACGTGCGATCATTTTAGCGTATTCTGGAGAAAGCTCCTGGCCAGCTCCGTCAGCAGATCCGTAGACCATCTCTCTGTAGTCTTCCCACTTGATCTTTCCGTCGACAATCTTCTCGGCCTTGTAGTTCTTCCAGGTACGGTCCACGTCGTTGTTGACGTATCTCTTTTGCATGAAGTTGATGTGATCCTTGAGCTCGTTCTCCTCGATGAAGCCATCGCTGTCAGCATCCATCTTTGGAACGAGCTTGCTGAAAATAATAGACGTTGATTTGAAGGTCATGAGACTTTAAAAGAACATACGCAAGCTTCTCCTTTGACTTTTCTGGTGTTAATTCATCAAATTCAGCAGCGGTGTCTTTTCCGAGGAACTGCTCGTGATCGTACTTCTTGTCATGTTCCTTTCCCTAAAAATAACAGAACAGATATTTGTAAAAGATTATGCGTAAAACTGCAAATTACCTTGAAATGTTCACCATCTTTCGATGGATCGGATGAGTGATGGGAAGCAAGCGCGGTGGCTGCGAGGAGACCAACGAAGAGAAGAACCTTCATGTCCAGATCCTACTACCTGAAATTAAAAATAAATCATTTTTGAAACAAAAACAATTGAGAATACAAAACATAGGATAAGTGTGTACTAATTAACAATTACGATGTGAAGTGGGGAATACTGACGGCTCTTTAAAAGGATATACATAAATAGGTCAAGCAATCGGGAACACTTTTTATGCACCGTCTAGCGATTGTCTGAAGGCAGAAAGATGGAAGACAGCCCAAAACTACGGACAGACGCCCGATTGGAAGGAGTGAGTTGGCCTGCTTGCGAACTGTCAATCTCACCCGCCAGTGTTGACAGTTTCTCAATACCTCATATTGCTGCTCACGCAAACAAATTCGATGCCTATACGTTAGCCAGAGGCTACTCTTATGATTTCACAGGGTTTAAATGTTTCAAGAGGAGGGGTTTCGTTCTAAAGATTAGTACACGTAGCATAAGATATAAATAAATGTTATTTCTTGATTTCTTCATGGAAATAAAAATGATCAAGAGAACGCTGCAAACGAAGCGAATCAAGAGAAAATTCGGTGACTTCTTCTCGGCTACCTATGCAGTTCAGGATACTACAGTTTTAGCAAGAAGTGAGCGAGGAAAAGAAACCCTCTTGTAAGAGAGAGAGAGAGAGATGGTCATCACAAAATGGGGGTCAGTGCCTGCCGGGGCTGCCGATTTCTCAGAGCAGAGAGTACAGTGTACCGGGAGACGCAGTCAGAGGTTAAGTTAAAACATTGGAGAGACTATGCGGGAGGGCGGAGGCGGCAGACAATGGCCTGGTAAAGAGAGAAAGACTGCGGCGGGAGTAGAACAACCCCGAGACACACACACACACACATTCGTCCACAGAAAGAAAAAGAGAGCCACGTGTACAAATCTCGAGTCACTTGTTGGGATGAGTTTGTAGTTCTTCTCCTAGATGTTCTTCAAATTTCTTTTCTCGAAATTTTGTTCAGTGAGAATTGAGAGAACTCATACAAGTTTCAAAAACCTCAAACGTAGAACGTTCTACATGAAATTCGTAACAGGGATCTAGAACTTATCAGTACACATAAATACTATGTCTAGTGTTAAGAAAACCTCAAACTAGAAGCCTCCCATTGCCGTGAAGGTTGCTTAAAGATTCACAGTAGAATAAACAATCCGAGGCTAGTTAGTTTATATAGAATTCTTACTTTGAATAAACAAATGAAAGTCAATGGAAAGACGTCTGGTCAATCGGTCAGCGGCGCGACACACGTCTGCAGGGTTTAAATAGATGAGCCGTCGTGCAGCAGTTGTGTGGACCGTTCGAGAATCTTCTTCTGTTTCACAGCTGTCGTCTCCGCCTGGAACACGTCATCAAAAAAGATCTCGTCTTTTGCCTGTGGTGTCGACCCTAGAAATGCGGCGTGCCGGCCGGTGACCCCAAATCATTTCTTACCTCAACCATCATACAACTTATCTGTTTAACCATATCTTACATAGAACTAAATCGGCCTGTACGCGCCTCTGATTATCACCCCGGACCGCGGGGGAAAGGGACATCACATCTTTTCACTCGTGCGCGCGGCCCACTTACCCAGTTAGGAGGAACGAAAACAAAAAGAACCGAATACACATAAAAGATAAAGGTGAATAGTTCGAACAGATATTGTTATAATGGAACGATACAAATAAATAAAGAAATTTGTAGAAAAGTTATTCATTCACAAATATATGTCAAACGGGAAGAGGGGACCACGAACACAACACAACTGACAAAAATACGAACCTTGTGAGAAAATGATTGGGGGGAATTTCACAAATCAGGTAGAATTGGAATAGGAATTTAGAAATGATGGAAAACGAATAAAGCTAGAAAAATACAAAAATACAACACACAATATTGGTTAGTTTAAGATATAACCGAGTTCGAATCGATGGAAGATCAACTACTTGTCAAGAGAAGAGCAACTTGACTCGAGGAAGGGGAAAAATGTTTAGCGGGGAAAGAAATGATAGACGTGGAAAAAAAATGTTTAAAATTGAAATCGTGAATCACCACCAACGGAAGAACGGGGCTTTCGTTTGCACTTTTTGCTCATATGTTTCCTGCCACGATTTGGAGCCACCAGTCGATGATGCTGCTCCGGCGTCCGAAGTTGATGGGCCAGCAGTAGCTGCAGCGGCAGCCGACGTGGAAGGACCGGGCTGCTCAACATCAACGTTGCCAGATGTGTTTACCACGGTTGAAGCGTCCGCTGCAAAATTGATTGGCCTATTCATTGTGAATAAAGTTTCTCCAAAAAAAAAAAAACAAACAGCACAAATATTTTTCCGCTAATAAAATATATATTAATTAAACGACACCCATACAATCATAATTCGGCGCCTCTTCGTAATCAGCGTTACGTGATCGTCTTGACTTCTTCTTCTTTTGCTTGACTTCAACCATCAATTGAGGTGGCATCTAGAAATTTGAAATTTGATATTTTGAAAAAAAAAATCAGAATGTGTACCTGAATGAGCTGGTAAGGGCTCTTTTTCTTCATCAATGCTTCTCGCAAATTGAAAATTTGTCCACGCATCACAGACATTTGCTTTTCGAAGATCTTTTTGTCAAAACCTTTGTCATTCTGAAAATAAAAATCAATATATTAAAAATGTAATGAGAAGTTTTTAGATTATTAAAGACGGACGTTGAGATTTTATTTTTTCTGATACCAAATTTTAACAAAATGATAATTTGGACCAAAAAATGTATAATGCGGTCAACTAATACATATCAAACATATCATTTACAATATAAAAACTGAATTTTCTAATAACATTGATGAATACCTTTTAAAAATTAGTTTAGCGGTCTGAAGTTGACATTTTTGCATTATTGTCATTTATTGCATATTTTGGTAGTTTATCTCCCGTTATTTTGTTGAAGAAGGTACATTTAAAGCCAATAGGAAACTAATTTCGATGATTTTTGGTTACCTATTGGCTTTAAATGTCCCTTAATCAACGAAATTAAATGAGATAAACTGCCAAAATATGCAGTAAAGAATGATAACTTAAAAAGTTAATTTCGGGCAAATGCGACACAAAAAAAGTATTTTTGAAAGTTTTTTGAAAAGTTTTATTCCGAAATCTGTTCATTTGAGCCCATCGTAGTCTTATACGTTCAAAATCGTCTAAACCGTTGGTCCTCCTTCAAGAAACATTTTTAGGCAGCAGGAATACTCTAGAAAATCAAGAGTAAATTGCAGTTCAAGTTCAGGTATGAGTTTCAAAGCTTAACTTTCAAATTTTTTTCGTAATTTGTATTTCTTACTTTTAATTAATTGTTTCGAACCCAAAACTAACCTTGAAAACACGTCGAAGATCCCCGCATAGCTCGCGCACCCAATTAGTATCATCCAGCTTTGGCAGAAGCAGGTCAACAATATCATCGGAAAAGGGAATCTGAGCCTGTGGGAGAAGTGCCCAACCAAATGGATCTGGAAAATGTTATGTATTTCAGTATTCCATTTCTTCAAATTTCTAATCACTGTATTATTTTCCTTGCTGGTGTTATTTAGTTGAGATATATTTTTGTCAACATTTAATCGAAACGTATCGGTTTTAAATCACTTTCACACTTTGTTATCAACCCGACCAAAACTAGTTCGCTGATAATGAGAAAATATTATTGTAATCCTTAAAACTGAACAACAAACAATTGGTTTTATTTTGAGAATTGAATTTTTTGAATTTTAAGGTTTTGTTTGTATTGGTGAATAATACTTCCAGCATTTGTAGGAAGAATGTCAATCAACCTTATCAAAAGCACATTGTTTCAAAATTTCAAATAGAATTTCACTGTCTTGTTATTGTCAATCCAAAAATAGTGATTACCAAAGAATGAACGCCGATCATAAAAATTTGCGAGGCTGATCGAACAATGATCAAAACAGCCCAGTCTCATAAATTCAACATTCCATTTTTTTTGTATGTCGTCCATTCAGTCAAAAACACCTAAAATACCGAGTTTGACGATCAACAGTTCTGGTTGCCTCAAAAGTATCGAAATGTCGCGGTATAGTCTTTGAAGTGAGGGAAAGTTGTAAACAAGTGGGAATCAAGTTGAGAAAAAAAAAGCTTGAACACCTGTTTGTTATTAAGAAAATAAAAAGTTCAATCAAAACAAGTCTAAAAAAAATAGTATCTGAGAAAAATATTTGTATGGTTTTTAATTATTAACGGTTATTCTATGAACAGTGACCATGAAACATTTTTAAAATGTAAAGTTTCGCAGATATATTTGAAAACTGACAAGATTGGTGGGAACCCCAATTTTTCAAGAACCTTCGGTGTTAATTCAAATAGTGCCAGCGAAATCGGGTTTAATGTGCACTTTGTGACTTTTTTGTCATGCAGAGAACGGTTCTTGCTCGCCATGAGTTTATTGTGCTCAGTGAGCAAACACATTGCAAAATCACTCTGTGAAATTTCCAAAAATTATTAAAAAAAGTTCACTGACCTGTTAAGAAATTAAACGATTAAAAAATTAAATAATTTTTACAATTCGTTCTGTATTAGTAATAATTATTTCAATATAAGTTAACGCTTTTAAAATTTCACAAAATTTCACAAAAGCCTAGATAATTTTCAAAAACCTAGTTAAACTTTTTTTTAGAATTTCTAGATTTGTTCACGTCTAATTCAAACTTTAACCTACTCAAAAACGCCTTTTCCTCAAGTGCCCAACTGCCTGAAAAAAACAGCCACTTACACGCTCTCCACTCGTCAGGATGTTTGAACGGGAACGCCAATCCATTGTCGATGGCGGCCACGTCAACTGTCGGAATTGAAACATCAGCCCATTCAACCTCTGCCGGAGCTGGATCATCGACGACGCGTGCCGTTCCTGCTGAAAAACATATATAAGATAACAACAATTGGATATTGTGATGAGAAAAAGATGTGGAAAGCCAACTATTAATTAATGGGCTTGTCATATATCTTGCTAGGATGTGGAAAAAATCGGTTCCATCAAGAAAAACAGAAACTATTAACAATTGAACTAGTCTTCAGAAACAATATTCTCTAGCAAAATATCAATTCCAAGTTCCTGACGCATTTGCAAAGTTATACATATGCAACACTAAATTGAGATGTGTTATTCTGAGAATAAAACTATCATAGTTTTAAAATTTAAAAATCTAAAATTCCGTATTAATATTCCGGAAAATTTGTGGACAGCAAAAATTAAAAATCAAATTTTTCCCTGACGCTGAAAAGTACCACTTCCGTTGTTCCTTCTCCACTTTCAAATTTATTTATGTTCATTGGAGTTCCACTAAGCGTATTTATTTCTCGTTTCTTTGTGACCATACAATTTAACGACTTTTGAAGGTTGTTTTCGATAGAACTTAACTCGCCAACCAGATATCTTCTTGGGTGGTGTTTCAATTTCATTCTATTTACAAATTCCAATTTACCAATGATGTTTTTGTTAATATAGACTTAAAGGCGTGGTTTCGGTGAAAAAAACAGTAAACTCTAACCCAGATGTTGAACGGGGGGGGGGGGGGGGCGTGTCAATAACAAGGAACATTTTCACACACGCAAAGTGAACGAAAACAACTGAAAAAGATACCGTTGCAGAGAGAAAACATGGGAGAGGGGAGGTGCTTAGATAGTCGGGATGGTGGCAGGGACAATGGAAAACAACCTCAGAGTGAAGGCTAAAACGTAGAATCTGTAGAAAAACAGAACTCGGTTGTTTACTTTCGTTCTGTCTGTAGAGGTCGGAATCACCGCCTGCCAAAAAAAACTCATCAGGCACCCACCTTCCAGTCAGTCAGTCATTGGCATACGGATTCTACGTTTTCAATTTTTTTTTCGTATTTATTTTCTTTTTAAACTTTACTTTTTATTTTTAAGAACACACTACAACACGTGCTCAGCTGATCGTCTCAATTCTACAGTAAAGAATCATGAGCGATCCTCAGGTTGAGCAGGATGACCGCGATCGTGCCTACTCGTTCATGAGCAGCGACTCGGGAGTCGATACAACTCCACATGGACGCGTTGTCAGAGAAAAACCGCTGAAATCTACAACGACCTATGAGAAATACCCACCATCTGGTTTCGCCTCCGAATCGACAAAATCAATCAGCTTCTCGTCGCCAGGTACCTGAAAATTTAGATTATGAGTGAGAAAAAGGGTTCAAAATGGAATTACATATTACAATTTGCAATATTTTTTAAAGAGTTTTTTTCCGTGTGTACTATTTGAAGAGGAGAAATAAACCACTTCTGTGGTGCCAAAAATACAAAATATCATAGTAAAATGTTTAAAATTTTATCGTTAAAAAAATTATTCACAATCAAAAAGTGACAATTAATTAGTTTTTGACACTTTTCTCATAGGGAAAACAATCTGAAATAGTTTTAAAATTAAACTTGAAGTTCTATGAAAATAAACGGAACCGTAAAACGCTCATGAATTCACCCGTAAAATTCAGGACTTCAAGTTCTAGATTTTATAAAGAATTAAGCTTAACACTTCAAATTCATGACTTTCAACCTATTACTTTAGTGTGTATTGCACTTCTGAGATATCACAAATGCTATCAATAACATTAGTTCTACTAATTCGAATACATAACATTGCAACTTTCGAATCAACATCACCCAACACAATTGCTTGTGTCACTAATCGTCTTTAAAACATTAGAACATCACTTTCTATTTCTATTTCATCCATCTCAGAAGAACCCCTCTATATATAACACTGTAAACATCACGGTATCATCAAAAGAAGTAAGTAGCCTGAAGTTCCATTTTTCCCCTCTATTCTAGCAATTAGTACACCCTATCTTACACCTTGATCAGTTGGTCGAGGACTGTTTTCATAAGGTGTTCCTAGTCTCCTTTCATTCTGTAACAATTTCACTGACTATTCTAAAACTTTTCGAACACTTTTTCCTATGTGAGTTTTCCTTACCTGAGGTTTTGCGTTTGCTGGATCACATGGAACATCATTGTTGTGAACTGGTGCGCGATCAATGACATCGGCAAGAATGTACTTGATAAGCCAGTTGTCACTTCCACGATCTGAACATTTGAGAAATTAGTTTTCTTTTGTAACTAATATGGTCTTACCCGTGTTACGGATTATATAGTCAAGAGCCACCAATTTCTCAAACAAAAACTGAAACTCTCGTTGTGTAACCGGCGGTGGTGCAGTTTCCGGCTGATTGACCCAAGTCCGCAGCCAGTGAGCAGCATCCTGATATCCCTTGACAAACAATTGGAAGCTGCCCGTCTGCAAAAATTGGGAGCAGTTAATTAATCGTGTGGGAAATAATCGTATCCCAGTGTCTCCATCCTAATGGACCACGATTAGCAATTCCACTTGTTCTCCCAAGACCGTGGAGGGTGTTCCCCCTCCCTCTTCCATCATCAATGCACAATGAATTGGCAGAGAGAAAATGGGCATTTGGGCAGGGGAGAGGAAGAAGTGCTTTGCATTTTGGCTCAGTATCTCCCAAAATTATCTTTTCGTGCATGACACTCGTTTTCGCGCAGATGGTGGTGGCCAACGCTTGTCTTGGCTTCTTGGTTTCATCCCGCCCATCAAATCCTAATCCCTTACCACTTGTCAGTTGACGATGATTAGTCTTTTTGCTGTTCCCATATGTTTCCGTTGGATTTCCATCTAATAATTCTAGAATTTTGAGCAAAAATCGTGTGCCATGTTGTATTTTGAAACAATGAAAAACGTGTTTACATTACAACTCTAGTGTGTTCTCACTTTTTTTTTCTGCCAACGTTGTTTTGATTTCTTAAACGACACAAAAGAACGCACAAAAACAAGTTGTTGGCAAGAGAGAGAGAGAGAGAGAGAGAAATCAAGAGCCCCAACAACCCCTGTGCTCCGGGGGATCAACTTCGAAATGGAATGTTGCTGTGCTGATAATGTTCTAGACAAAAACAGCAGTACTTCCAAGCACGGGCAAAATGTGCAAACAACAATTATTTGGTTCGGTGGAAACTAATAACATTACTCAATTTCTCATTTCCTCTTTCACTCTATCTACATATTTCATTCCTTTTTTGGGAAAAGTGAAGACGTTCCTTGTTTATCAGAGAGAGAGAACGACCAGTTGGGTTGCGCTGTGGAGAATTGCGCTTTGTTAGAAGAAAAAACCGCAAAAAAATCATCGCTTCATAAATCTTCCTTCTTTTCTGTCTTATCGTTTGTTGTTCCATAAGTGTTCGTTTAGTTTGGCTTAGACTTATTGATGGAAATATCAAAAGTTGCAACAATTAAAAACCAAAACCTAATTCAATGACTAGTGACTAATGCGACAACAATTTTTCGAAAAAAAGTTTAACCGTTCACTGACACCAACCTGACAAACGCGACAAAAAAGTTTGATAAGAGCGATTGAATTTAAAGCGCAACGCCGTTTGTTTATGTCGATATGGTTTTCATATTACACAAGTTGTTCGCTTTTTCTTTCTACAATTCCAACAAAAAATTGCTCACCTTTTCCGGTAGTCCAATTCGATGAAATCGTCTTCCAATATTTGGATATCTTGATTGAATTCTCTCCTTCGTCCGTGCTTTCGCCCGGTCAATACGGTCATAGTAGAAAGTTGGAGCCGCCAGTTCAACCACCCCGGTTGGTGGTACGATTCCCAGCTTGAGCTTCTCATCCACAAGTGAAGCTCCAACTTCTGACAGGTATCCCTGCAAAAAGTAATCAGTTAGTCTTGGCTATCAAATTGTAAACATTTATGTATATCATGCATTCTATATGCTTCGGGATTTGTATGTACTTGACACCCCTCTTCCAAGTCCGCCTGTATAACCATATAACCAGCCAAATCGACACATCTACGGCAGGAAAATGGACGACGACTACACATAATTATTTCAGTAGTACGCTAAGCACTCATGCGCCAACACTACCAACAACCTAGGCCCTCCAACAACAGCAGCGCATCATCGAGTTGAATATTATTTCATCGTCCTTCTTTCCCCCGCGATGTGTTGTTCTTTCAAAGTCCATTGACCCGAAAAACCGGTAACGGCAACATACATACACATACACTTATGCCAAAGGGAATCATTACACTTCGCAAATCATTCAGTTTGTAATCCAAGAAGATCTGCGGATTTTTCGTTGTTTTGAGTAATACGTTTGAGTCATTTTCACATCAGAATGGGATAAATGTGCATCGTTACAAAATTCTTGCCACATTTTCTTCGTCGCAATTTTTGCTCTTCGACCGACTTAATTTCTAATTCGCATTCTTTGACAACCTTATTTTCGTCTCCCTTATGTGCACGTTTTCAACAACATTTTGCTCTACTAGAGAGCCTTTTTTCCCTTCATCGACACCAATTTCAATTGGCTGCCATTTCGAGAGCAGAGAAAAGTCATTGACTATGTTGTTTTCTGAGAATCGAAAATGAGTGTCGTGAAAAAATACGATGAGTGGCGGCGGTCAGCGCGGCGCAAAGGAAACCGGCGGCTCACAATTGCTTCGGACCAAGAGAGTAGCAATTATAGGAGTGAGCGAAACATTGGCAACACTGAGCGAGAGAGCAATTCTATTAAAGTCAATGGGCGAATCGGGGTGCGAACCAGCAGCACCTTTCCTAGAATAGCAACCAGAGCCAGTATTCTCTCGTCTCCTTCAATTCTTTTAGGTTTGTTCGATTTGAAAAATGCCACGAAAAATTGTTTGTTTTTGAAGACCAGATGTAATTTGGGATAAACTTTTTGTCTTAAAGGTGGATTGGCTTCAGTGGTTTAAAGCTGCTCATGTGGTGCCAAAATGCCAAAATATCATTGTAAAATAACAACATATTTCTTCTAATTTTCTACTCTAATTGGACTTTAATTATTTGTGTTTAAACATTCTAGCATACCGTAGAAACTGATTTTTTATTCAATTTGGAACTTTGCCTAAAACGTTGAAAAGGTGTTTTATTATGATATCTGATTTGTTTGAATGATTATAAAAAATTTAGATAAAATCCCCACTGACGCTATTCCACCTTTGAGGTCCTTTCAGTTGCAGTCTTCCCGTTTTTTCCAACTTTTGAAAACAATTTCCAAAACGGGCATAAAACCCCTGCAACGCCAAATCCCCGGGAAAATCTTGACAATGGTCGTTTTTTGGTGCGTGTATGTGGTCCGTGTCACTTTTTTGGACATGATGCCAGCCGGGCAAAGGACGACATGCCCATCAAACTTTCAAGCCAGTTGTCCTCCTTTTTTAGTGTGTGTCGGCTATCCTTTTTTGCAATTCTCGCCACACACACACACACACACACACCATCCAACAACAACTCTTTGAACCAAAGCAACAAACATTCTCTCCAGAAATCAATAGTGACAGGGTGCACATACACGCGCCAACCGGCGAACTCCTTTTTTGTCTTCTGGTCGCGCAAGCTTGACAAAGACATAGAATCAGCAGCGGCGGAACAACGAAAAAAGACACGTGAACGATTGAAGCAGACGAGAAGAGAAGAAGAAGAACGGCATCTGTTTAACGAGGGTAGAAACTTTCTCTTCATTGTGCTCGCAGCTCAGCCAATCACCTGCCCTTTCTATTCTTTTCTAAAACACAAATCCGGTAAGGTTTTCCTAAAATTGATTCATGGTCCCCCCAATGAATTGACATATGCATATATATCATCCAGCTTGGCAGCAGCTTATTTTCCTAACGTGAAGGTCGGCACATTTTCTCTCCCTCTTTCATTTTCTCGTTCAACGCTAGAAATAAATCGAAAGAGAATTTGAGTTCCATGTTTTAGGCGACATTCGGTCCCCTGTGAGTAGGAAAAAACATAATATGTGTTGTTTCGGCAATTTTCTTGTTCAAATGTTAGTGGGTGGAGAAGTAGATAAGGGTATTTCCATCACCTTATCAACAAAAAGCTTGTTGCGGAATCAAAGGGGGTTAAAATAACAGTTCGCCTTACTATCGCGATGTTTTTTGTTTCGAAATTCAAAAAGTGTGAAGTGAGTGTAGAGGATTATGTGTGAGACCGTCTTTCAAAACTAATGTTGTTTCCTCAAAATTTATACTTTTTTAGGGAATTAAATCTAGGAAAAAGTATACGATGTTCGTATAAGTACTCAGTCAAGCTCTACTTCCAAACAACTTCCCACTACTCATCCACCATTCTTACGCAACTTTTCAAAAAGATAGCAGCCATCATTAGGCAGTTTCCCAGAATTGAAGTGAGAAAGAGAGAGAGAGAGAGAGAGAGAGAGAGAGAGAGAGAGAGAGAGAGAGAGAGAGAGCACGGCTCAACCGCGGTCTTGTCCTTGCTGGAGCACAACGATCGGCCAACGTCGTCTTCTTCCCCTCTTCCGTATTTCGTTCTGGTCGTTTGTTGTTGTCGACAACAACACAGAGAGGGCGCCCTCCCAGATCGATGGCTCAAGCCACCAGAGTACGCGCGCCCCACTCCAAAGAAGGCGTGGCCCGTGGCGATGGGCAATGTTGATGTCGTCGTCGTCGTGCTCCACTCGCTCTTCTCCATCTCTCTGGCTCACACTCTGTTTACTTGTTTACCTCTTGCCTAGAAAGGGGAATGAAAAAAAAAGAGCAGGCCATCCGCGCGAGCCCGCTCAGCAAAAAAGTCGCAATTGTCCACCCTTCCTTCTCTTTTTTTTCCTCTTCGAAATCGGTGGAAAACTCCAAGGAAGCTCTTGTTTAAGTCATATTTACTATACTTGGTAAATAGGAAATGCAATAGTCACTAGTCACTGGAGCAATAAAATAATGTGTGCTCAATATTTTTCGAAAAACAAAAACAATTGAAGAATTTGTGTTCTCGATTGTTTTCGACACTGCCTTTTCCTCTACTAAAAATTCCTAGTAGCTAAATTTTCAACTTCAAAATTCACATGACTAGTGTACATACCTTTACTCTATTGGACTCTTCCCCCGGTTGCTATGCGACAAATAACGATTCCAGCTTACCCGCGCGCCCTCTCTCTCTCCTGCTCAATCTTCCCGCCTCATTTTTATATGTACATGTATATATTTGTCAAAAATTGGATGGGAGGGGGGGCGAACAAATGAAACATGCAAACAAAATACGTGTTTACAAGACCTCCGACCTACCGAATGCTCACACTCTTCACGACTTTCTTTTTTGAAATTCGATCTACTCAAAACATCCAGAGCGCGCATCTTTTCTCGCTTTCTAGCTCTCTCTGGCAACATGCCCTCCTCGTACACTAAGTCAAAGAAGATTTGAGATTAACTGAGATTAACTATTTCTTCAATATTTCTCCTATAATTGTGAATTTGTAAGTTCCAGTTACAAAAAATAACAAAAAATTTCAACTTCAAGTTCACTTGCGATTTCAATTTCAACATAAGTTTACCGCATTTTTTCAACATAAGTTTACCGCAGTTTTCTAAACAATCTTTTCAAGGTTTTTCGGGGCATAAGAAAAGAGCGTCGCCTTTTCTTTTTTCCATCCACCACATACTTCAATGAGGTGGAATGAAAACAGACTAGTTTCACTCTCTATTCCAACTGTTGCCATCTTCCTCGAAAAATAGAGAAAAGACGACCTCCGCGTAAACAATTTCCAAAACCTCAAGCAAGCTGCCAAGCTGCGTATTCCGGCGTCCTTATTTCGCTTTCCCCCTCAACATTGGCGGAGATAACTATTGCAGCATGCTGATGTGCTCCATTGGATGTTCTTCAGCTGTGGCGTGAATAGCAGCTCCCCAGGTCGTCAACTAGTTGTGAGCGAGTCGGTTTCGGAAGATAATCTACACAACCCATCATCACACGCGCTCCGAACCCTATCCCCGGTTTCACCACCGACAGCTAATTCTAGTAGTTCAACTAGCAGATCTTGCTCACCAGTTGTTCGTGCAGAAACTATCGTTGCTGGCAAGTGGACGCATATATCTGGAAAAGTTTCTGTTAGGCCATTGACGCCTTCTGAAACCGAATCGGTTCTTGACCGTCAACGTCAGAAAAATCGTCGATCTTCTAGAAAAGGTTTATGTGTGCTCTTGATATGTTTTCTTTATGTTTGACTGTTGCAATTTTGAGAATGCACCCGACTTGTAGATAGTTTGAGAAAAATTCAATTTTTTTTAAAATTTGAACCCTTTTTGCTCACTTTCAGTAGTTAGAAGTCTTGATTCATCTTTCTATTCCTTTTATAGACAAGCTCAAAATGTCGACTCACGACGATACTCGAAGCTCTGGTGGAGGAGACGGAACAATTCATATTCCGTCGGCAGATGCCAAGGAGCCAACTCCGGAGAGCCCAGGCTCTCGTTCCAACTACGGAGAATTCTACTGGTATGTATAAATTTATCAACTTTGCCGATGCATGCGCTTTGGCTTGGTGCAGAATCTCTCTCTTCGAGAAATTTTGTCACCAATGTCTTTATATAAAATCTCTCTCTCCCTTTTCACGCCACACATCTCTCCCGTTGTTGTTTTTTTTCTTGTCAAATAATTCCATGTTGTTTTCCAAAATGAACAAAACCCAGCCCCCTATGTCATAAGAGCTGTGAGCCTCGCTAGTTTTAATATCGAATCTAGTTCACAAACACATATTGCAATTCTTAAGTCCAACAACAGACAGTTTGAAAACGTACTCCTATACTATTCACATGAAGAAGTCGGAGGAAGAAATTCATGATTTTGATATGGGAAGCTGGTAAGTTGGCGGAGATAAAGGTTAGACTAGCTAAGGTCTTTTTTAATTCTCATAATACACCTTGCCTCATAACAAGCTTGGAACTCAAAAATTAACACCACGCGTCATTAATAAAAGATAATCAGAGATCTTTAATTAAAAACAAAACCAAAACCAACATTGAGTTGCCGTGTTGCACGCAATAGCCACGTGTTACATTGTTAAGGGATGAGTACTCCAGGGATACTTCTGGTGAGAACAACTATCACCACACTTCCTCGTTTGACGATGATCTTCTCCTCGAAATTGATAGCTCTCGTGGAGCCGCAGTCGCTCGTCTTGACCGTACTCAGGTAAAGCTTAGGAGATGCCAATAAAACTTTCAAATGTTATATTTTCAGGACGACTTGAACAAATTTCGTCAGCGTATCGACAACAATGTTGAGCAACAAAGAGAATATAGTGAGATGATGGCTGCTCTCCAAAACAAGGTTATTGTGTGATGTGTTTCTTACAAAATTTGAGTCTTTCAGGTACATGAATACCGAAAACACATTGCTGAGCTTGAAGGAAGAATGGTTGGAGCGCGCAATCGTATGCTAGACGACCCTACCTCAAATGTCATGATCTTTGACAACTATGATCCAGGAAATACTTACATGTTTGCTCATAATTAAATTATAGCTATTTCAATGAATAATCCTATTTTCAGTACTAACCACAACGTTGAGTTATGGAGCCCGGCAAGAGGAAAGCGGGAGACAATCCTTGGCGGAGGTGGCGCGCCAGGGCTCACCACAGTGAATGTGCACGCTGGAGCTGGCTACTCGGGAAGTGGAGTTGCTGGATATGGTGGAGGTGTTCAGGCAATGGTCGGTGACCCGAATGCCAACTATGAGATGATTGCCAGGTTAGATGAAGAGAGAAGACGTTCGGATGAGTACAGAATGCAGTGGGAGAATGAACGTCAGAAGTCATTATCATTGGAAGACGAGAATGATCGTTTGAGACGTGAATTTGAGCGGTATGCCAATGACAGCAAAGATAAGGAGAAGACATTCATCAATCGTGAAAGAGTGAGTTATCAATAAAATGCTAGAATAAAACTAAAACTTATCTGCTTTTCAGAATTTGGCTCAATACCTCAGCGATGAGCAGCGTAAAATGCTAGATCTCTGGACAGAGCTTCAAAGAGTCCGCAAACAGTTCTCTGATTTGAAAACCCACACAGAAGAAGATCTTGACAAGCAAAAAGCTGAATTCACTCGTGCCATTCGGAATGTCAACAACATCTCAAGAAACGCCGCATTTTCCGCAGGTGCTGGTGATGGTCTTGGGCTTTACGGATTGGAAGATGGTGGAGATGTGAACAGAACTACCAACAATTACGAGAAAGTTTTCATTGAAACCATCAAAAGAATGAATGGAACTGGTGGAGCTGGATCGGCTTCAAGTGCAGATCTTCTTGAGGAGTTGAGAAAAATTCGTGGAGGCGGAAGCTCGGAAGGAGATGCTGAATTACACAAAGAACTGATGACCAAGTATGAGGAATCAATTGAAAGAAACATTGAGTTGGAATCCAGAGGAGATGACTCTCAGAGAAAGATTGCTGAACTTGAAGCTGAACTTCGCCGAAATCGTGAGAAGCTTAACGAAGCTCAAGGTGCATTGAAGAAATTGCACGAAATGGCTCAAGATAGTGAAAAGAATGTTGATGGAACTGTTTCGATAAAGAGAACGCGCTCTTTGTCACCAGGAAAAACGCCACTACCACCATCTGAGGCCCTTCGTGCTGTTCGAAACACATTCCGCAATAAGGACAATGATATCCAACAATTGGAGAGAAAATTGAAGATTGCTGAAAGCCAAGTTAAGGAGTTCTTGAACAAGTTCGAGAATGCCGATGAAGCTCGCCGTCGTCTTGACAAGCAGTTTGCTGATGCGAAACGCGAGATCAGCAACCTTCAGAAGAGCGTTGACGAAGCTGAGCGCAACTCTCGTCGCACTGACGACAAGCTCAGAGCCTCAGAGGCCGAGCGTGTCGCGGCCGAAAAGGCAAGGAAGTTCTTGGAAGATGAGCTTGCCAAACTTCAAGCATCATTCCAAAAGAGCTCAACCGACGATGCTCGCAAGCTCCGTGATGAGATGGATGAGCACACCAATTCTATCCAAGAAGAGTTTAAGACTCGCATTGATGAGCTGAACCGTCGTGTGGAGAACCTACTTCGTGAAAACAACAGGCTCAAGTCAGAAGTCAATCCATTGAAAGACAAGTATCGTGATTTGGAGAACGAGTACAACAGCACCCAACGTCGTATTGAGGAGAAGGAAACTCAAATCCGCTATTCTGATGATATTCGCCGCAATATTCAAAAAGATCTGGATGATCTCCGAGAAAAATATGATCGAGTCCACACTGACAATGAGAAAATCCTTGGTGAATTGGAACACGCACAGAAAGCAGCACACTTGGCTGAACAACAATTGAAGGAGATCAAGATTCAGCGCGATGATTATCAGTAAGTTGTCAAAACTTTTGAAAGCGTTATTCAATCTTAAATTTTGTTTTGTTTTCAGAAAGCAGAAGGATGAGCATGCTCGCCACCTCTTCGATATCCGTCACAAGTTGGAGACTGAAATCAAGGGACGTCAAGATTTGGAGAAGAATGGAGCCCGTAACAATGATGAGCTCGATAAACTTCGCCAGACTATCAGCGATTATGAGAGTCAAATCAACTTGCTCCGTCGCCACAATGACGAGCTGGACACTACAATAAAGGGACATCAAGGAAAGATTACTCATTTGGAGAACGAGTTACACTCACGTTCCGGAGAGATTGAGAAGTTGAACGACTTGAACCAACGTCTTCAAAAAGAAAAACAAGATATTCTCAACCAGAAGTTGAAGTTGGATGGAGATGTTCAAGCATTGAAGGAGACAATTAGAAAGTTGGAAAACGAATTGGAAAAACTTCGCAACGAAAACAAGGAACTTGTTGGAAAAGAAGCTCGAGCAAGAGATGCTGCCAATCAACAATTGTCCCGTGCCAATCTTCTCAATAAGGAATTGGAAGATACCAAACAAGATCTGAAGCACTCTACAGATGTCAACAAACAATTGGAGCAAGACATTCGTGATTTGAAGGAACGCTTGGCTAATATTGGAAAAGGAGGACGCATTTCGCGTGACAGCACCACAGGAACCGATGGAGGTGCTTTCGGTGATCGCAGCAGTGTTGCTGATCCGTCGAGAACTCGCGGAGCAGCTGGAAGCACCGTTTTCGTGCCAGCTGCCGAGGACATTGAGAGCAGAGGTGGAGGTGAAATCGATATTCCATCATCTGGAGATGTCATTCACGGACGCGATGGTCGTGATGGCAGGGATGCTGGAAACCGTGGAACTCATACCATTACAAACACCAAGGAGCGCATTGAGAGAATCGAGAAGAATATTCTCGATCGTTATCATGATGATGAGCTGGTCGAGCACAAGATCCGCGAGGTCAATGATCGCTGGAAGAGGGAGCTTGAACGGCTTGAAAACGAAAAAGACGATCTTGAGCGCAGAATCCGTGAGCTCGAGGATGAGCTTTCTCAGATCGGACGTGGAAACGATAAAACTGAGAACGACATCACCGAGTTGAAGAGAAAACACGCAGCTGAAATTGACAAGTTGAAAAGTGATATCAGTGCTCTCCATGACAAACATCTCAGTGACCTGGATGATGAAAAGGAGCAGTATGGAAAGGCTGTTGAGAATCTCAAATCTGTTGAAGATGATCTTCGTGATAAGCTCAACAATTTAGAGAAGCAATTGGCTGATTCTCTCAATCGTGAAAATGAATTGGAGAGAGAAAAGAGAGATTATGATGAGAAGATCAACAGCTTGTATGGTCAGAATCAAAAGATCAAGGACGAGTGGGATGATTTCCGCAATGATGCCGATAAGGAAATTCAAAAGTGGAAGACGGATGCTTACACTGTTCGCTCAGAAGCCAAGGCTCTTGAAACCACCAATACTGCGTTGAAGGCTCAATTACAAGCTGCAAACGACAGAATTGATCATCTCACGAAGACCGTCAATGATCACACTTCTAAAGTTCGCGACTGTAAGTTTAATCCTTTTTAATGTTAATAGATGAATAATAACCGTTTCAATTTTCAGTGACTTCCCAAGTTCGTCATCTTGAAGATGAGCTTGCTGACACTAAAGGAAACCTTGTGCAGAAGGAAATGGATCTTGAAAGCACCCAAAATCGTCTTCGCTCTCTTGAAGATCAACACAGCACTCTTCAAAGTGACGCTAACAAATGGCGCGGAGAATTAGATGCTGCTCTCCGTGAAAATGATATTCTCAAGAGCAACAACACTAATATGGAAACTGATTTGACCCGTCTCAAAAATCGTCTGAAGTCCGCCGAAGACGCATTGAAAGAGTTGAAGAACAGTTTGAGCCATGCAAAGACCGAGAAAGAACGCCTCCAGAACGCTTTCCGCGAGAAGACCAAGCAAGCCGATCATTTGAACCAGTTGGCTTCTCAATTCGATACCAAGCTTACCAAGCTTCGCAACGAGCTCCAAGACACCAACGATAAGGTATGCTAAAAAGTGTCGTGTATACCAAACAACATTTCATTTCAGCTTATCACATCGGACACAGAGAGAAATGCTCTTCGTAACGAGCTTCAAAAATTGAGCCAGGAGCTTAAATTTGGAAATGAGCAGATTCAACGCAAATCGGACGAATACCAAACTACTATTGATGATTTAGCACATTCCCATCGTGTTTCGGAAGACAGTCGTCTCAATGCTCTTCAAGAACTTGGTATGTGCTAATAAAGTTTTATGAGAGCTAATTAATAAATTGTTTCAAATTTCAGAAGCCAGAAAGTATGAAATCAATGACTTGACTTCTCGTCTTGACAGCACTGAACAACGTTTGGCCACACTTCAACAAGACTACATCAAGGCTGATTCTGAGAGAGATATTTTGTCGGATGCTCTCCGTCGCTTCCAATCATCTGCCAATCGTGTTATCAACTTCCATACATTTGTGGACGGTGGAGCCGGATATGTTGATGGTGTTCCAGGAGGAACCAGTGTCATCGGAGGAGGTCCATCAGCTCAACGTTCAGGAGCATACGATCCAAGCAGTGGAGGTGTGATCGGATCTGGAATTAGTGGAGGACCAGGCGGATCTGATTTCGGTCGTGAAATCGAAATAGGTCGCGGTGACTCGGATCAATCCGATGTTGCTTATCCTCGTTCAGTTCCGTTCCCACCATCTGCTGACTTTAGCAGCGGACGCCCAGGCGCTGCATCTGGTGGGTTCTTTTTAAAAATTTTCTGTCTTCACATATGATTTTTCAGCAGGCGGACGTGTGATCAATAATCTTGATGGAACCACAACAGTTAATATGAATGGAGGGTTCGACATTGCCAACCTTGAAGGAACTCTTCAATCGTTGCTCAACAAGATTGAGAAGCTTGAGATGGAGCGCAATGAGCTTCGAGATACCTTGGCCAGAATGAAAAAGAAGACCACTGAGACTCACACCACCATCAATCAGAAGGAAACTCGTTACAGAAACATTGAAGATAACCTTCAAGATGCTGAAGAAGGTAAACATATAACTCATTAACAAATGATTTCTATTTTTGCAATTTTAGAAAGACGTGCTCTCGAATCTCGCCTTCAATCAGCCAAAACACTTCTCCGCTCCCAAGAAGAGGCCCTCAAGCAGAGAGATGAGGAACGTCGTCAAATGAAATCAAAGATGGTGGCTGCTGAGCTTCAGGCACGTGGAAAGGAAGCCCAACTCCGTCATTTGAATGTAAGTAGTGATAATTTGTCAAATAATATCCGCAATTATTTTCAGGAGCAACTGAAGAACTTGAGAACCGATTTAGACAATGCTCATACTGATATTCGTTCCCTCCGTGATAAGGAAGAACAATGGGATTCCAGCCGTTTCCAATTGGAGACCAAAATGCGCGAAAGTGATTCGGACACAAACAAATACCAACTTCAAATTGCATCGTTCGAGAGTGAACGCCAAATTCTCACCGAAAAGATCAAGGAACTCGATGGTGCCCTTCGTTTGAGCGACTCAAAGGTGCAAGACATGAAGGATGATACTGACAAACTGCGCCGCGATCTGACCAAAGCCGAAAGCGTTGAGAATGAGCTCCGCAAAACAATCGACATTCAGAGCAAAACTTCACATGAATACCAACTTCTCAAAGACCAACTTCTCAACACTCAGAATGAATTGAATGGAGCCAACAACCGCAAGCAGCAACTTGAAAATGAACTTCTCAATGTTCGCAGTGAAGTCAGAGACTACAAGCAACGTGTGCACGACGTCAACAATCGTGTTTCGGAGCTTCAACGACAACTCCAAGATGCTAATACGGAGAAGAATCGCGTTGAGGACAGATTCCTTTCTGTTGAAAAGGTTGTCAACACAATGAGAACCACTGAGACTGATCTTCGTCAGCAATTGGAGACAGCCAAGAACGAGAAGCGCGTTGCCACGAAAGAGCTAGAAGATCTTAAGAGACGTCTTGCTCAATTAGAAAATGAGAGACGCAACTCCTCGCAGCTTTCCGATGGATGGAAGAAAGAAAAAATCACTCTGCTCAAGAAGATTGAACTTGTAAGATTACTTGGTACAATCTATATTTAAATAAATTTATTTTTCAGCTTGAAAACGAGAAGCGCCGAACTGACGCTGCCATCCGCGAGACTGCCCTTCAACGTGAGGCTATCGAAAAGTCATTGAATGCTATGGAACGTGAGAACAAGGAGCTCTACAAAAACTGCGCCCAACTCCAGCAGCAAATTGCCCAACTTGAAATGGAGAATGGAAACAGAATTTTGGAACTCACAAACAAACAACGTGAAGAGCAGGAGAGACAACTCATCAGAATGCGCCAAGAAAAAGGACAGGTGAGAAATATACCGAGTTTGAATGAAAATTCACAATTAAACATTTTCAGATCGAGAAAGTCATCGAAAACCGTGAGCGTACCCATCGTAATCGCATCAAGCAGCTTGAAGATCAAATCGCAATTCTCCGTGATCAACTTGATGGAGAGCGTCGCCGCAGACGGGAGTATGTTGATCGTTCCATGGTTAATGATATTGGACGTCTCGGCTCAAATGTTCTTGGAATTCGTAACAGCTATGGAGATAACAGCATTGATGCCATTATCAATGGTGGAAGCCGTTCAGTAGGGTAAGTATAGATTTGTAGGGTAAGTATAGATGTATGTGTAAGGTGAAATTTGATTTTTAACAGTTTCGGGAGTTTTTTCATAGAGCAGTTTATTCCAGATTTTATCCACGTTCGACGTTTGCTTCAAATCCATTGACTCCTCCACTCGGAAGTTCTACACCAACTCATCGTCCACACGTGACCGATTTCAGAAGCGCCGTTGACGCTGGCAGCAGCTATCGCCGTCCAATCTCGACGATTGAAGATTCGGGTATGGAAGTTACATTCAATACATATCCACCAGAAGTTTCTAAACTACAACAAAATACTCCCGTAATCCGGGTTCATAGAAGTAAGAGCCGTGAGGTGATGCATCAGGAGGTCCACGAAACTAGAGAGATGCATCACAGAGAAGAGATCCAAGATGGTGGAAAACGTATTCACATTCCCAGTGCAGAGAACCAATAGAAATTTTTAAGCATATGTTTTTTGAGCACAACTTCTTCCTTTTGTGAACGTCCTTTCGAAACCAAACCATTTTGTTTTTTTTTCTTTTCTCCAAATGTTACTGACCTTGAGTGATTAACTTCAGAGCTCGATACTTCTCAAAATTTTAACATGGAGAAGTGAGACGGACTGAATAATTATAAAAATTTTCTCGTAGCACGAGAAACTAGTGTGTACTTCTTCTTTCCTCGATGTTTTGTTAGTATCCTGATACACTACTTAGTGTACAGTTCTCAGTACCAAAAACTTCCCTTTTCATGTCCGTCTCACTTTTCCTAGTGCAATTACAGCAACAATAAATCAACCCTAGTGTGCTTGGGAGACCAGTCTTAAAATAATCCCTTTTCTAGGATCGGTGTACGGAGGCTCGATTAGAGATCGCGACTCGGTCTACGGTGGCGGTGGGCGTGATTCGTCGTTCGGCACTCGTGCCGGCGATTCCATCTCTCGTGCGGGTGTCGAGCCACGAGATCCATCGCTCGTCGAAATTCCATCCAACGAGCCGCCAATGACAACGTCCACCCATTCTCAAGGAGGATCTCGCTATGATACCCTGGCACCTAACCGCGACGACTTGTAGATACCACTCACCACAGACTGCTTGACCAACTCGACTATACGCTTCTGCCTAACAAGCAACTTCACATAACCCCATTGCTTTTTCCAAATGCTTTTTCTTTTATCGCTTATAATTCCGTTTCCTTCTGTCCTCGTTTCAATTCAATTATTTGAATATTCCTATATTCTCAGTCCCTTAAAAAAAGTCCAATAATAACTACACCGCCCTCTCCAGTTTTCCCCGATTTTCATGTGCACCAGACGCCCTTTCTTCCATTACTTTTCTCAACTTTCTATCGTTCCGACTACTGCCCTTCGCAAACTTTGACAATAAGTCTCATCTATAATGTATTGTAACTCAATAGTTAGCAACCGTGATGTAATAAAGTCTGTAATTACCCGAGTCCAAGCTGCAAGAAAAAAGTCCAGAACAACACACTTCACATAGAACATGAAAACATTAAACTGACCTGATTTGGTGGCAGGCAACTACGTCCAAAGCAGCACGGAAGGAATACACGATGAATCCATTTCAACCATTTGGGGTTTAGTGAACCGTATGGCTCCTCGTTTTTTGGCTTGAAAACGGCAATGATTTCCTGGAAGTATTAGATTTCAAATATTGAAAATGAATATTTTTTTTAAGTAAATAAGAAACTGAAATTCGACTAGAGCATCTTTTAAAAATATGTTAAAAGTTTTGTTTTTAGAGATTTATTTTGAAGGTTTACCAGGAAAATTTATGATGGCTCTAACTATTATTAGCGAAAATCCAAAAATTTTCCAACTACAACAAGAAGCAGGGACAGGAAATTCATGTGGGATTTTTGTTGCTACATTTTCAGATTACAAAATTGGTAAGATAATTTCCGAGAAGTTTCATTATAAAATCCAATTTTTCAAATCAATAGGATTGTTTAGAGCATTGAGAAAACTGCGCAACTTCGCCTATCATCGGTAAAATAGGTCCACCATAACATATTTTTTAAACAAAATTTTGAATAAAAAGTTTCTAAAACACTCGAACTATAATATATACGAGCAAAACAAATTAACTAACGTCGTGCATGTTCTTGACGAAATAACTACCACTGGAACCCTGAGCAATTCTCTGTGGGTAGTGACCATTGTGAATGGCACGACACGCTTCGTTGAACTTCAAAGAGATCGTTGCTCCGACTGTTGATCCATATGCATCGCTTCCTAAAATAATTGGCTCATTGTCAATGTACTTTTGTTAACACACCTGTGTGCAACAATTCGTCATCAGAAGTGTATGGATCGTGATAGTCGCTTCTGCCACCAAATTCAATTGTTGCTTCATCGGCGTGGCTTCCAAGAGGTCTGAAAAAAATTTATTGACGTTTTTGTTCAAATTACTGAAATAGTAAAAGAAATTGAAGCAAAACTAATTTAAATTCAAAATGTTCAAGTTTCCAGTTTCCAGTAATATTAATAAATTTGCAATTTAATATTTCTTCTAAAAATCATTTTAAGGATGTAAAAAGTTGTATAACTTAAATGAGTTTTTATTGTTTGCGTTTAAATCTGAAAAGTCGTAGAACTTGTACCAATGCTCGGAATTTCTCAAAAAAAGTACATTTTTGAAAATTTGTTTAAAGTGTTTTATAATTTAAGATAATTTTTAGTGATCTGTAAAATATCTTTAACTATAAAATAGTGTACCTTCAATTGTGAAAAAATAAAAGGAAAACTGAGTCATATTTGAGTTTTTTTTTTTGAGTTTTCAAAATAATGGCCTAGTTTTGATATTTTTTCGTTTTCTTTTTTTAAATCATTTTTTGTTTGATGATGAGACATTTTTCGAAAAGAAAAAACTAAAAATGAAATTATGTGAAATTGTCAGTTTCAGGGTAACCGAACATTCAGTAAATTTCTTTCTGGATACCAAGAAAATATGAAAACTGAAATAATTAGTTGAGCAAAAATTCAAAAACAAAAATCAGCCTCTATTTGTATTTGTGTTAAATTGAAAGAAAACTACACGTTTCTTATATTCAAAAAAATCAAATACAGTCGCATGTTGGCGCTTATCCGAAACAAATCTTCTCGAAATAATTTTCTTTCTCTCTGCACGCATTTTCCAACAAAAATTACAATCTTCTTTAAATACTTACCTATGAAGTGGAGCAGTTTGCTCAGCTCTGTTCGATCTCTCATGCTTCACTTTCTTCCCACGGGATCCCAACAATCCAACGTTCTCATCGCAAGTTTCTACTTCTGATTCAGACGCTCCAGACGACGACATTCGAATGTTACGGCGACTTGGAGAAATGGCCGACGACTCTGCAAAGAGAATAATGATAAGATTGTATAAACTAGTGACTGTTATGTTGCAGTTAATAGAATATGTGTCTGGGCCACAAAAAAAAGAAGCGAATCTCTAACAGAATCAGTTTTGAAAAAGGCGAAAACTTGATCTGCGTCATACTAACTATCCGCATCACACATGATCATCACGATTGGAGGTGAAAAAGACTATTTCTCTAAATAAAAAAAGGTAGCGTATTCAATGTTCATCTTTCTGTGTGGGGTCACACTTCAGTGAGAAGCCTTGCCAAAAACAGATGTGAAATTATTACACAGTGGCTTTTTGAAATTATCAGATCGAGGCATGAAATGCATGAATTCTTAAAGGGGGAGTAGAGTTTGTGGGGAAATATATGTTTCTGACTCTAATTTTGCCCCTGATACCGAATATCGATGTGAAAAAATTCAAAAAAAATTCCCTGATTTTATATTAATTTTTAAAATCCGAAAATCCATTGGATGCCTTTATGTGAGTTTTCAAACGCTGAATTTTCCCGCCAGAGACGCCCCGCCCACGAAACCGTGCCGCACGTGTGGGTTTACGAGCTGAATATTTTCCTTCTATTTTTATTTGATTTTATACCGATTTTCGTCGATTTTTCTCATTTTTTCTTTTTTTTGGTGTTTTTTATTGAACATTTTGTGATTTTCGTAAATTTATTCCTATTTATTAATAAAAACAAAAACAATTCCATTAAATATCCCATTTTCAGCTCAAAATCGACTGGAGACGAGGAAAATCGTCTGGAGATAGAACGGATCAACAAGATTATTATTATATCATTAATAATATTTATCAATTTTCTTCTGAGACTCTTATTTACGCCAAGAAATAAATTTAACATTAAAATTGTTCATTTTTGAAAAAAAATAATTAAAAAGACACATTTTTTTGGAAAAAAAAAATAAAATAAATTGTCCTCGAGGATCCTCCGGAGCGCGTCGAATCAATGTTTCCGGAACTCTGAAAATTAAATGTTTGTATTATTGTAGAACCCTTTCGTTATTGAGATTTGATAACTTTTAAGTAATACAATTTTCGCAGTAAGACATTAAAACATTTCACAATTAAGCTGGTTCTGAACTGTGTGAAGTATATTGAAAAAAACTAACTGATACAAAAATATAATTTTATGATAGTTTTCTGAATGTCCCAATATAAACGATGTCAATTCTGCGACATGCTACAGTCATCCACGAAAGTAACCCGAATACCGACAAAAGAAGAGGAACGCCAACTTTGGATAGACGCTCTAGGGGCTGATTTTGGTCGGAAAACGCTTAAATTTTCAGCGAACGAACTATTTTTTTATATTTTGATTGTTTTTAAATAATATTTGCCATAAGAAATTCTCACTTTTCCAGGAAACGTCGTTTCGCCGCGATTTTCCTCGTCTCCAGTCGATTTTGAGCTGAAAATGGGATATTTAATGGAATTGTTTTTGTTTTTATTAATAAATAGGAATAAATTTACGAAAATCACAAAATTTTCAATAAAAAACACCAAAAAAATGAGAAAAAATGAGAAAAATCGACGAAAATCGGTATAAAATCAAATAAAAATAGAAGGAAAATATTCAGCTCGTAAACCCACACGTGCGACACGGTTTCGTGGGCGGGGCGTCTCTGGCGGGAAAATTTTGCGTTTGAAAACTCACATATAGGCATCCAATGGATTTTCGGATTTTAAAAATTAATATAAAATCAGGGAAATTTTTTTAAATTTTTTCACATCGATATTCGGTATCAGGGACAAAATTAGAGTCAGAAACATATATTTCCCCACAAACTCTACTCCCCCTTTAAATTTTGAAAGAACGTGAAAACCAGCAGTTAAATTTTCTTGTTTTCAAGCTTGCAGATTTTTGGTGATTATCTGTGCAAAAGTGTTTTTGCAAGATATCTTTACTTGTCATAAGAAACACAGACTTAGATATCTCAGACTGATTTTTTTCGTTTCAAAAATAGCAATGTTGTTGTGAAATTTTTTTTCAATTCACTGCTTCCTAATAGTACAATTTGAAGTGAATTCAATAGCATGAAAAACCACTTTAAAATATTTTTTTTAGAATTATAGGTTTCATCTCTGCCTCAGCGAACTTTGCCGCAGCTTTCAATTTAGAAAAAAAAGTATTGTTGAACAGTTTCTTGAAAAGTTCTAGACATTTTTTCACAACTTGTTCTTCATTTCTTAACATTCAATCTGTTTCAACACAAATACCTTATTATTTTTTATTTAAAAAATGCCGTCTCCACAAAAAATTGATTTTGTGTGCCAAATTGTAACAATACAATTTCACAAAAAAATATTGCTGATATTTTTTCATCCCCGGATTTGTTAACTGAATTTTTCCCATATTTTTCCACAATTTTCCTTAAAAAACACTTACCAGAGTCGGGATGTCCACTGTTCATGGCGTAGAGCTCAATTTTGCTAGAAACTGAATGATTTTAGACAGGAATCTGGCAGAAAAACGGGAAACGCTCGAGAAAACAAATTAATAATTTAATTTTCTAATTTTAAAACCCATTTCATTAAAATAACACACTGATTGTTGGAATATTAAACAAAAAATGACTGAAAACCATGAAAATAAAATGAGCAACAAAACACTTCTCAATAACAAAACATATAACGTGATAAATAAGCAGGAACTGGATTTGAAAAAATAGCTGCATTCATTAAACACGCATCTGAGAAGAAATTGTCGGTGGAGCGTACTTGCTGATCTCCTTGTTCAATGGCCGGTGAGTGTGTGAGTGTGCGTGTTGAGCTAGTCGCTAGTCAGACCACCTGCATAGGCAATTGAACTGTCGGCAAGATTGAAAAAATCGATAACATGCTCTGAAGGACTGTTTAAAAATCCGAAAGTTGATTTTGAAATAAACAAAAGATAAACTGGAAATACAAATATACATTTGCCATGCAGAAGCATTGAGAAAAGATCATCAGACCTTGTTTCAGCAATTATTTAAATTTGAAATGTACACCTTTTTCTACTTGTTTGCTAGAAAATTCTACGCACTGAAAACGTCTGGAACAAATTTTTCAAGCGATTCGACAAAAATCTTCAGAAATGTAAATAATCAAAACTTTTTTTTAGAAACCTATATGTTTTTAATTTAAAAAATCAACGTTGAAATTTTGAGCATTTTAGGAATTGAAAAATGCAAATTTTGCAACAAAAAAAAGCTCTTGCTTCAAAGAGTTCCCAAAAATCCATGTTCTCGGTAGTTCGCCAATTTCTGTGTTTTTTTCGTGAAGGTGGAGTGCGGAGAGAAGGGATGTGACTAAAAACCATTTATATAATGCTAAAGTAACCGTATACCATAGTATAACTTCTCAAAAACATTTGAAAAATTTTTTTATTTCGAGTAAAAAAAGGTGAAATATATAATATGCAGTGGTTTGAATATGCAAACAGTGCTTTAGTTTTCTCGACAAGTGGAGCAAACTCAGTTTTCACCACTTTTTGGCTTGAACTAAGACTCCCGCATTACAGTTTTTCCTTGAAAACTGGGCCCAAATTTAAAAATTAACCATTTCTGGCAAAGAGGATTAACTACTAATGTTAGATTGACATTCTTTTAAAAAAACCTTCTAAGTTTCAGAAATGTAATGTTTCACATTTTCATAAAAAATGAATCATCAAGTATGTTTGCGTACTCTCTCTCTCTCTCTTGGTTTTTTCTCTGTGTGTGCCTTGTACAGCAGCGCCTCATTTGGCCCTCTACTGTCACACTCCCGTACCTTTTGCTTCACGATTCGGTTTTTGTCTTGTTTCGCAATCGTCTTATGATCTGGTGAGAATAAATCCCCTCTCTGTCGATGCCTTTCCTCCAGCAGCAGCAGCCCCATCCGATCGTACGCCATTCGCCCAAGCATTACACTGTTGGAAGGGCAAATACACACACCGGAGGAGCCCTTCTTCCCTTGCTCTCATTTGTAGTCACTTCTCTTTGCCGTCTCGGTTTTTCTCCCCTTTCCTACACAAACACTCCCGAGACCTAGCATATCCTCAAAATCCTCTGTGCCTCCCCCCCCCCCCGTTGCATTTTATTACTGATTTTTCAAAGATTTTGCATAAAAATAGCAACCTTTCAGCCACCGTATGTCGTCTGGAGATGCTCCGTTAGAAGTGGTAGGGGTGGAGAAAATTGGGTCCAAACCTAGAAGCAAAGAATTCTATCCGTTTGCTTACTCTCTTTTAGACTGTACCAAAGACGATTACTGCTGGACATGTCTTGGAGAGAACGTTGAATTGTAAGTTTGACTGAAAAAAAGAGTCTTATGACATACGTTGTTTTCAGAACATGCGAACAATGTAAAGTTGCAAAATTTTGCTCGAAGCAATGTGAAACATCAGGAGCAATTGACCACAAGGTACCTAAACTTAACACATTCAATTTTTAGTACTTGTGCAAAATACCTGCCCCAAAAATTTTACTAATACGTTTTTCATTCATTCATTTCTTCTATAAATGATAATTCAATGAAAACGTGAATGAAGTTTGTTTGTATGTTTAGGCTTGAAAAAACACTAATCCAGATATGGACAGAAAAAGGTCACGAGTACCCAATTTCTACTGAAATTTTTTGTTTTTACTTTTTTTTATATATAGTATGTATGTTATAGTTTTACAACAGTAAAAGGATTTCAAGACTTGTTTTTTATAACCCCTTAATTTTGCAATTGACACTATTTAGATATAATTTACACACATTTTTCTCTTGAAAATAATTCCAATAGGCAATAAAATACTTACGACATGATATTCACTTTTTTTTAGTACGAGTGTGGACCTTTGAAAAAATGCCCGGATTTGAACACTGAT